>NC_143260.1:61869772-66869772 GCF_984573655.1 Nuphar pumila | reverse complement strand
TCAGGAAAAACACAAAAAATTAGTTTTCTCGTAAAACTTTAGGATCTTATTTCAAAAAAATACAAAAAAATGGAAAATACAAATATATATAAAAGAAAAGAAACAAAAATCGGTTTTTGAAAAACCTCCTTTTGAAAACCCTTTCTAAAACCATTTTTTTGAAAAACACTTTTTGAAAAGGACCACCATTTTGAAAATTCTTTAAAAGCGGAGTCTCACGCCTTTGATAAAAAGCTTTTTAACAAAACTTTTTAGGGTGACAGAAACCCTCTTTCTCTCGCATACTCTCGACCCTCTGGAAGCCTCTTCCCCCCCTTTCTTCCTCTTTCAGCCATGGCTTCCACCGAACCCTCCAGAGGCCTCACCCAAGCCGCCCATCACCAACCGAACCTCCCATCTCCCGATCTCCGTCCATCTGCAACAAACCCCCAACCACATCCTCCTTCTTCCCCTTTAAAATGAGACACACAGAGAACCCTAGAGGCATCACTTCCTCACCCCTGCACCTTCTTCAACTTCTCAATCCATCTTCTGCCTCTCCATCTTCTTCTCCTTCACAATCCATCTTCACCCCGACACCCTCTTCCTCTCTACATCCATTTTTCAATCGCCTTCACCCCTCCATCTCGACATTTCTTCTTCCCCTCTCCCCTTCTTCTTCTTCTTCTTCTTTGCTTCTGATCCCTCTGGTTTTCTCCCACTTGACTGAAGAAAGTTGATCACCCTCAAGCAAGCTAAGGTAAGTATTCTTTCTCATTTTGTTTTCTGCTTTTTTTTGTTTACTCACTTCAAGCCCCGTTAACGCACCCCTTGTAAACCCGATTTGCAGACAGCAACATCGGTTTATACAGTGCAAAATCAACGAAATACACCTATTCCAACAAATTTTTTTTCCCTATTTTTACTTTTCTTTCTTTTGATCAGTGAGTTTCAATGGCTTTATATATGTCGATTCCCTAATTTTCTTAGATCATGATTTCAATCCATGTCTTGTTTATTTGGTTTTCTTATTTGTGTTTCTCTTTCATTTTTTTTTTCTTTTCTCTTTCTTTTTGTTCCGTTCTGATAATCGACTTATACTTTGCTTATTTGTTAATTTTTTTTTTTTTTAATTCCTGTTTGCTTTGATCATCTACTAATTTTTTTCTTTTTGATGGTTAGTTGATATTGATGGTTGTAATGGCTTCCATCTCCTGCCCAGCCATGAATAGTTCATATTTCATCCCCTTTTCTTTCTTTTGGTAGCTCGCATATTTCCACTTATCCTTACGCCAATTTCACTTTAAATGGGTTCTTGCTCTGTCGTTGATGGTTCACCTTTGTCTGAATTTTGAAAGGAAGGTTCATCATAGGCTCCCTGTCCAAACATTTAGTTCATTTCATTCCTCACGGTGGTCATATTAAACATAGATTCCAGCATCATTTTAGTTCCCCCTTTATTCATTACCTCAGAAATCCAGTGTTTCCATGTAAGATCGATATGGATCATCCCTGGGTTTGAACCCTTTTGTGTTGTAAAGAGATCAGGAAATCTGTTAGCAGGATAGTTCTGCCGTAAGATCATATGAGTTTCTGTCACAAGGTCTGTTCGAGCCACCCCACATTAGCCATTTCTGTTTTGAAGCAAACAATATTCTCTGGAGCGTCTGTTTGGTCTGGAAGTCCCTTAACAGAAGACAGCATAGCTGAGGAGCATCGAATCACATCCAATCCAGTTTGCTTTTTACCCTGGAGCAAGTCAAGATGGTGAGATCATATTCAATACAATGACAATCTGGGTTCATGTTTCCAACACAACAATCTAGGGAGTCTGGAAGGCGATGGTAACTTTTATTGCGCACACATCGAGATATCAGTCAAGGAGACAAACAACTCTAATCCAGGATCCATAACAGGAAGCCTCAAACAGACTCTTATTATCATCATAGCAATTCCCAACATTTGCCTGTCTCCTGTTTTCTGACCGTGGTAACTTTTTGGATCTCACATTTCCGCTCTAGTTTCGTCACATTTTGGTGTGACAGTACGACATAAACAGGTAGGTAATTACTGATTCTACGTTGTTAGAATGATGTTCTTTATTATCACTATCTGCTGGAGCATACATTGGAATTCTTGTAATGAGAGTGTAACTAATGATATTGTGAGGATCCGATTCGCTGAGAGTTAACTATTGATAGTGATAAAATGAGCCTGTCGACATGAATCTCAAGCTGTAAAAAAAAAAATTCTGAGGCAGTTCCACCTTCATATGGTGAAATTTTCATGAGTAGACTGTCAATACTCCATTAAGTTGCAGGAATCGATTCCAATATCCAGATCCATGTGCAGGTACATCTATCGCATTCTTATTCCTGTAGCTCCAGCTTTACAGTTTGTTTTGGATACGTGCTTGTATTTCCCTTGATTAGTCACTACAACATATCAATTTTTTTTTTCATGGCATTTGCATTAGTTATTTCATAACTAGTTAAGCCTAATGGTTAATTTGATGTCATCGAGTAACAGTTTGCATTCATACAATTAATTTCCCCTAATATACCATATCAGTTGATGATTATTCCTTTCATATAAGTTAAGTTGCATGCTGCATCAAAATTTACTTTCGTTCATATTGGACATTGAACATGATAATGTCTCAACCTGACCACCAACATTATCTCCCACTCTAGCTTCAGAGGGGTGTATATCATTCACATAGTTCCCATTTGCATTTGTTCTGTATTTGCGAATCTTGGATTTGTGCTTTATGTTAATTCCTGTGATAAGAATGTATCTATATACTGTGGGATGTCATATCACATGATTCAGCACTTTGAAGGTGAGTATGATATTTATGTCAATTGCATCGGCATCCCTTAAATATGTTCATCTTGAGAGTATCTCTGCTGGAGTGAATATCCATATGTTCCAGGGCTATCCTTCAGCCAAGACAGTTATTTTGGAAACATGTTCATCCATGTCTGAATCCAAAGACTCTATTAAAATGTCATCAGCAAGGTAAATCACCAGAAGATCATCCAGAATCAAGGGATCCTAGATCGGGTGGCCATTACCCCTTTCACTCGCTTTGTAATTAGAAACGTCGGGTTCTAAGGCTGGGGATCAACAAGCGTCATGTTATAGGTATTGATGACATATGCTTCAGTAATGAATATCTGTTACATTACTGTTATATGCTTCAGCAATAAAATGTTGCTATAAATCCATGTTAATGACACCAAGATAGTCAGAATGTAGAATACCATTAAGACAAAACAATTTTGGTAAAATATTTTGACTGAAAGCAGGATTTTCATGTTCATATGTTGACTGCAAATGAAAGATGAAAGGTCTGGTGTATTAATCATCATGACTCTGATCTCGTTCACCATTTCAATGACCTCCGGAATCTTGGTAATCGCAGCTGCCCAGGGTACATGTTTATGTATTTGAATGTCATACAATCTTTGGAACTTTACCTGAGTGAATGGATTAGTGCTCCAAATGTGATCAGTTTAGGAGATGGATTAGAGTTTTCATGAAGTTCAGGCTTCTCAAGGTGGAATGAAATCTTCAGTCGAAACTGCTGGATAGGGGGACATGGGTGAATGCTTTGTGACTTCTGCAACCCTGGTGTCAACCCTGGGAGCAAGCATCTGTTTCTAATATCATGAATTCTATTATAGCAAGTTTGGTGTTCATGTTTTATGAAATTGATGTTCACAGAGTTCAATTCTTTCGGGTGGTGTGTCCCTTTTGAATAAATTTTCTAGTATATTTTTAGATAAAGATGATAAAGTCTGGACTATGCTTGCTACAGGAATCAAAACTGTGGGAAAACAGAAATACTCAGAGGCTACCAAACCTGATGACAAAGATAATAATAGAAGAGATGTCAAGTGACTAAGGATTGTCCCAGGGTGACCAATCTCTTGCTCCAGTCTTGTGGATCAAAGGCCAAGCTGTGGAAGATACAAGATCACGTCACCAGGGAGCTGTGGATCAGAGACATCGCTGGAAGTTCAACCTACTGAAGTCTTGCTGAAACTAATTGGTTCAATTTATTTTGAATTCATCTGCTGAACCATACTGCCGATTAATACTTGCTGCTGAGAGGTTATACTGGGATGGATCAGTTCAGAAAAATCAAAGTTGCCCTCCTGCTGAAGTTGAAGGGTTAATTTACTCATATGCTTTGACAATAATTTGATGCTTACTTATAAGTATTTACATCATATGGCTGTGTGATTGTCATCCCATTGCCCACTTATATTTTCATTACATTCTATACATTTGCACCCTTCCTTCATTCATGGAATTATATCTCTTATACAGTAAGCATCTTACTTTTCCTGTATACACATTGTATATGTCCACCTTCACAATTGTCATCTATGCCCAACCACCATTGCATCCTGTTAGTAATCCGTGAAAATTTGCCTTAGTACTTTGTTAACATCTGCTGAAAGCTACCCCACAAAGGTATGTTGTTTACTGACTGTAAATCCAAAAATGCATCATTTGCTATAATCCATGCAACATCTACTGCTGCATCCCCAACTTGCGGTTCTTGTAAACACCTCCACTGCACTATACATACTGTATCATCCTACTGCACCTCAATTTACCCTTATACATATATATATATATATATATGTGATATATGTATAAAGACATTTGAATCTCAATGTGGACTCCCTAGTCATAAGAACATATGCATATGTATGCCTTCATGAATACATTCTCATGTACATTCAGACAAGATCCCCTCTCATATGTAGTCATTTAGCCCTATGCATCTTATGTCCTCTTTTAAATTTCAAACATGTGAGTATTCCATCTTCTGGTATGTAAAGTACTATCTCTTTCCCATTTGCATTTTCTATTTTGTACTAACTTGAATTTTGCAGGGAATGTGTGAAAAATCTCATTAGTTGGAGTTATAAATTCAATTTCATACATTGTAATAGTTAGATTTTAAATGAGAATTTACATTTCCTGTTTTAGATAGAATGAATGAGCATTGTAAATATCATGAATTACTTGTTCTTCATGCATTTTTTCTTTATTTCCCAAATTCTCACAAATGGCAACACGAATGGCACGTGCACCATTTCGTAAGAGGTAAATTAATACTAAGTTGATGATTTATATCAACGGCCATAGTCGGGATGTAAACAAGACTTAGTATTTTTATCTTTTATAAAATAACATTCGATCCACATTGGATCCTCTTCAAAAATCATCATATTTTCAAATATTTCCTTCTTTTATTAGAGTTTAACTTAGAATCGGGTTAAAATATATACCAATGGACATAGTCAGGGTATATTGAGAGTTAATTCCATTTTAAACTCTATGAAAGCACAAAAATATGTTTTATTCTTCACATGAATTTAAATATAGATTATTATATAATACATTCAATGACCATAGTCAAGGATGTATTATATTTTTCAATCTTATCTTAAATTCATTTAAAGAATGGAATAGCTTTTTAAAATCCAACTTCAAAGTTACTTAAATTCATTTATCATTTGAGATAGAATAGCATCATATTTTCCAAATTCTTTTCCCAAAATCCAAGTGATGTAAATATTTTCCTCAATCTATCTTCAATTCTTATCAAATCTGATTCATCCTTTTATCTTTCAAAATTCTATTTTATTTTTCAATCTCAAAGTTCAATTTAACTTTGAGATTTCAAATTCATTTTATATTCAAATTCAAATCAGATTTCAAAAATCAAAATTTGACCTTGAAATTCCAAATTCAATTTATATTCAAAACTCCAATCAAATTCAAAGTTCAATTTAACTTTGAGATCCTTTTTCATCTTCTAAATTCAGGCTTCAAATTCAAGTTCAAAGTCCAATTTGACTTGGAAAATCATTCTCAAAATCAATTTTGGAACTCCAAAATCCAAAGTTAGATCCTAATCTCAACTTGGATCCAGATTTCCAAGTATAAATCTCCACTCTTTGGATCTCAGATTATAGATCCAAAATCCATTCTAGGATCCAGAATCTGATTCCACTTTGGGTCTTAGATTTCAGATCCAAATCCATTTTAGGATCCAGAACTCAACTTCCATCTTGGATCTTAGACTTCAGATCCAAATCCATTTTAGGGTCCAGAAGATCCAGATTCCAATTCTACTTTGAATCTCAGGCTTCAGATCCATAATCCAATTAGGATCCAGAACCCAACTCTACTTTTGGATCTTAGACACCAGATCCATATCACATATAGGATTCCAGACCTCAGATCAAATTCCATTTTAGGATCCAAAATTCAACTTCCATCTTGGATCTCAGGCTTCAGATCCAATTTCCTTTAGGATCCAGAATCCAATTCTACTTTGGATCTCAGACTTCAGATTCAATTCCATCTTAGGGTCCAGAGTCCAACTCTACATTGGATCTTAGACTTCAGATCCAAAATCCATTTTAGGATCCAGAACCCAATTCCATATTGGATCTCAGATTTCAGATCTTAAATCCATTTTAAGATCCAATTCCATTCCCAATTCTAGATTTCAAATCCAAGTCCATTTCCAGATCTCATTTGAACTCCCTAAATTCATTCTTAAATACCATTTGATTTTCTCAGATCCATTCTAAGATTCAAACTCAATATCACTTCAAAACACCATCTTCTTCTCCTAAATCCATATTAAATTCAAAGTCCATTTCTGACTTTGAAACTTTATTTTCAAAGCTTCAAATCATTTCTTCTCAAAATCAAGATCTATTCTTCCAACTATGATTTACTTCAAAGACTTAGAACTTCTCTGATCTATCTCAAGTTCTAAAGTTAGATTCAATCATTTCTTCACTCTATTACTAAGTTCATCTCAGAACACTTGGAAGATTTCAAATCATTTTCAAAAAAAGCATACATCCTTGCATTGCACAAGCATGATTCTTTGTGCATTTAGAGTTAGAATAAATTCTTAGATTATATTTAGGCAAAGCAAAAGGCATAGATTTGATCCTTGGTTTGATTACCGACGAGCGAATCCCGTCTCTTCATTTTTTCCGCAATATTTTCAAAAACGGAGGTGAGTTATTTTCTAAATATTTTTCAAATCAAGGTCAAGTGAGACCGCGCAAAAGAGTTCCTCTTCTCTTTTTCTTTCTTTCTTTTCTCTTCTATTTCTCTTTTCTTTCTTTTATTTTTCTCCCTTCAAAAAGGAGGAAAATAGAGGTTAGAAAAGGAAAAGAGAAGGAAGAGAGAGAAAGATACGAGAGAGGAAAAATTTTGCGATGATCACATTATCCCATCACCAGGGATTGGGTCATCACAAGTTTTGCGATAATTATGTCACCATTTTGCGGCGACAAAAATGCACCTTATGACCTAGGCGAGGTCATCCATCATGATGAGAGATAATCAAAAAAAGAATATAAGAAAGAGGTCTCTTCACTAGGGATGAGGTCATCACGGGAATTGTGACTATAAAACAAAATAAAATTTGGCCATAAAGAGCTTTTTATCAGATCAAAAAGTTGCATTTTTATTGATGATAAAATTTAAATACAAAGAGAAGGTGGACAGACAGTTTGCCACCATTCTCGATACTCCGACGATACATTAGGACCAGAAAATATAGACAAAGGAATGAAGGAGTCCCAAGTGTATTTGGTGACGTGGTACGCCTCAGACCACTGATCTGACTGCAGATCGAACTCTGGCATGCGAGAAACCGTCAGGAAGCAAGTGTTGACACGAATCTGCCGCTGCGAGAACTGTCTGAGATACCTCTTTGGCTGATAGTCGACACAGAAGAAAGGGCCAAGCAATTTGTATCGCTTGCTACGAGCATAAGTGTAGCGAGGAACTGATTCTCGTTTGTCAAAGTAGTCCCACAGGATCTCTTCCTGGTGCAAACTCTCGATCAAGGATCGATACTGATTAATAAATTTTGGCTTCTTGCTGTTGAACCTGAAGGAACTGGCATTTGATGGAACATGTCGCAGGAACCACAATTGCAAGGCATACGTGCATCCTTCCACCAAAATGGTCTCTCCAAGGGCAAAACGAACTAAGCCTCTGTAGAGAAAGGCTAGAGCTATCGTGGATACTGAAAGCTGACGGGTTTGCTTGCTTCCCCATCTTCGAAAGAGTTGGGCGACTCTGACATCGATACAATTCTGACCATCCTGAAAGGATGCTAGTCCCACTGTGCATAGGACCATGGCATGCTGGATTCTTTCTTTCGCTGCTCGAGACAAGGTATCGACTTCTTCGTAGGCCCCATACTTGCGATAGAGTCCGAACAGGTCGATGAACTGACTCCCGTTGATCTTCGTGAGAGGCCAAGATCTGCTCCCTGTAGCTCTGGCCAATGCTTCTCAAACATCTATCCCCTTGACGTTGATCAAGAACTGTTGCTCGACCGGGTCGTCTGGCTGACCAGCTGGCTTGACAATCCCATGATGTCACTGAATTCGTCCATTAGCAGAGTCATTTTTCCCCATGGAAACCAAAATGTGCAGGTACGTGGATTCCACCGTTCTGCCATAGCTTGAATCAGACTGTCGTTGATGGTTCGCTTGCCAACTGCCGATGCCATCTCCAATCCACAATCATCCAAGTGGTCTCGGAACATACGCGATAAGGTGGCGAACCAAGAATAGTACCACCGAGGGAAGAAGGTACGAGACTGGATGACCCGATGATCTGGGGTTCCATCCCTTAATTGATAGAAGACATGATCCCTGGGAAAGATAGCATCGGGATATTTGGACACCATCGGAATGATACTGAGGCAAGAGAGGAAGAGGATTAGATGGACTGCAGGACTTACGGACAGACTTTTGATGAAAGAAGAGGATAGACATAAATCTTGGAAATTTTTGGAAAGATCAAGGGACTTTAGAAAAAGACTTTCCAGGGCTTTTAAGAAAAATTTTTGACACAAAAGAGAAAAGAATGTAGGTAAAGGAAAAATACGTACCTGGGGTTTTTTGGAAATAGAGGGAAATTTTGAATAGTACACCAAGGGTTTTTTTTTAAAAAAGGTTTGATATATACAGGAGAATACAAAGAAAATATTATACAATCATAGCTGCACAAACAAGGATGTGCACACAACACTCCCTAAAGGCTGACTCTAAATGCAATATTTGAAATAGCTTGTAGGACCTTAATCCTAACTCTATGGTTCAGATCATCTGATTCCGATCAAGGTACGCCGATATACTCAAGCCGAGGCTTGAAGTACGTGGCATATAAGATATCTCTTCGGTTCTAAGGTAAAGGCTTCCCAACATCCTTGAGCACCTACCAATATACCTCGGGCTATGGCCCTTAGGTACGTGGTAGGGGGGCACGAACCCAAATAAGTGGCCCAGTTGTGAGGATCTCTCCCGAACTATGGTTCAGTGAGACAGCCCAGCAACGTGAAGACCGAGACAATATAGGTAAGGATGTTTTCAAAAACATGTTCAACATGCAGATAAAACCAGAAAGCTCTAATGCAAGTCCTAAAGAGATAGATTTAAATGAAAAGAAGCATACACTTGCATACATTGTTTACATTCAATCCCTAAAATTGAGGAGTGTTGCATTTCAGTCCTAAATCTAATGTGAACATGGATATAATATCCTCAATATGGTCCTACCAAACCATACTTAAATCCTATATGCAAATAATGTCAGCTTAGGACAGAGTCTAGGCTCCTAAGGTTTGCATGAAAAATGAAGCTGACATATGTTAGAATAAAGACTTAGATTATATAAAAGCAAAGCAAAAGCATAATTCGACCAGACGGGGACGAGTCCCATCACGATCGCCAAAACTGTGATCATTGCAAAATTTTTCCTCTCTTGTGGTTTTCTCTCTCTTCCTTCTCTTTTCCTTTTCTAACCTCTATTTTCTTCCTTCTTTTGAAGGGAGGAAAATAAAAGACAGAAAAGAAAGAGAGAAGAGAAAAGAAAGGAAGAAAAGAGAGAGAAAATCTTTTGCGGGTTTTCACTTGACCTTGATTTGAAAATATTTAAAAAATTACTCGCCTCCGTTTTGAAAATTTGGGGGAAAAATGGAGAGACGGGATTCACTCGTCGGTACGAGGTTCGACCGTTCCTGGCGCCTTTACCAGGGGTAATCGAACCAAGGATCGAATTTATGCCTTTTGCTTTGCCTAAATATTATCTAAGAATTTATCCTAAAGATCTAAATGCACAAAGAATCATGCTTGTGCAAATGCAAGGATGTATGCTCTTTTGAAAGATGTTTTGAAAATTTTCCAAGTATTCTGAGATGAACTTGATAAAAGAGTGAAGAAATGATTGAATCTAACTTAGAACTTGAATCTATGTGATCATCGCAAAATTTTTCCTCTCTTGTGGTTTCTCTCTCTTCTTTCTCTTTTCCTTTTCTAACCTCTATTTTCCTCCTTTTTGAAGGGAGAAAAGTAAAAGAAAGAAAAGAAAGAGAGAAGAGAAAAATAAACAAAGAAAGAGAGAAGAGGAACTCTTTTGCGGGATTTCACTTGACCTTAATTTGAAAATATTTAGCAAATAACTCGCCTCCGTTTTGAAATATATTACGCAAAAATAGAGAGACGGGATTCGCTCGTCGGTACGAGGTTCGACCGTTCCTGGCGCCTTTACCAGGGGTAATCGAACCAAGGATCGAATTTATGCCTTTTGCTTTGCCTAAATATTATCTAAGAATTTATTCTAAGTCTAAAAGATGCAGAAAGAATCATGCTTGTGCAATGCAAAGATGTATGCTTCTTTTGAAAAATGATTTGGAAATCTCCAAGTTTTCTGAGATAAACTTGATGATGGAGTGAAGAATTTGATTTCTGAATGATTGAATCTAACTTAGAACTTGAGATAGATCAGAAAAGTTCTAAGTCTTTGAAGTAATTTAGAGTTGGAAGAATAAATCTTGATTTTGGAAACAGAATGATTTAAAGCTGAGATAGAAGGGAAAGAAAGGAAATTTTCAAAGTTTAGAAGATGGACTTTGAACTTAGATTTAGGAGAAGAGATGAAATTTGAAATGGAATTTGAATTTAAGATTTTAATATTCAAAATCAGGATGGAATTTGAGAAATCCAAATGATATTTAAAGATAGAAATGGATTTAAGAAATCTAGATGTGATCTACAAAATGGAATTTAAATTTGAAATCTGGAAATGAAACAGAGTTGGATTTGAAAGTTTGGAATTGAAAATAGAATTTGATTTGAAATCTGGATTTCAAGATGGAATTTTGAATCCAAAGTCTGGATCCTAAGATGGGATTTGAATCTGAAATTTGAAATGGATTTTGGATCTTGAAGTCTGAGATTCAAGATGGAATTGAATTCTGGATCTCAAATGGATTTTGGATCTGAAGTCTGAGATCCAAAGTGGAATTGGGTTCTGGATCCTAAAATGGATTTGGATCTGAAGTCTGAGATCCAAGGTGAAATCGGGTTCTGGATCCTAAAATGGATTTGGATCTGAAGTCTGAGATCCAAAGTGGAATTGGATTCTGGATCCTAAAATGGAATTGGATCTGAAGTCTGAGATCCAAAAGTGGAAGTTGAATTCTATATCCTAAAGGAGATTTTGGATCTGAAATCTGAGATCCGAAATGGAACTGGATTTTGGATCCTAAATGGATTATGGATCTGAAGCATGAGAACCAAAAAAAGTGAAGATTGTACTTGAAAATATGGATCCAAGTTGATCTAACTTTGGATTTGGGCTTTGAAAGTCCAAATGGGACTTTTGAATATGGATCTGGGTTTGAAAACCCAGATTGAATTTAAAATTTAGGAAGGATCAAGCTTTGAGATTCAGAATCAATCTCCAACTTAGATTTTGAATTTGAAAATATGAAGATAAACTTGATTTTGAAGCAGAAGATGACTTCAAAGTTAAATTGAACTTTGAAGTTTGGATTTTGATTTGAAAATTAAAGTTTGAATACAACATGAATTTCGAAATTTTAAAATCAATTTTGACTTTGAAATCAAATTTGAATCTTGAAAAATGAGATAGGATTGAATTTGAATCTTATAGAATAGAATTGATTTTAGAAATGAAGAAAAGAATCACTTGGAATTTTGAAAAGGGAATTTTGAAAATATGATGCAATTCTATCCTAAATGATGAATTTAAAGGATTTGAAATTAAATTTGAAAAGTATATTTCATTCTTTAAATGAATTAAGAATGAGATTGAAGATATAATACATCCCTGACTATGGTCATTGAATGTATTATATAATAACCACATTTAAATTTAAGTGAAGAATAAAATACATTTTTGGTGCTTTTATAGAGTTTAAAATTAAATTAACTCTCAATATACCCTGACTATGACCATTGGTATATATATTGAATTAATTTTAAATTAAACTCTGATAAAAGAGGAAAATATTTAAAGATAATATAATGAATTTTGAAAAGGATCCAGTGTTATTTTATAAAAGATAAAAATCCTAAGTTTTGTTTGCATCCTAACTATGGCCATTGATGTAAATCATCAACTTAGGATTAATTACCTATTAAAAATGGTGCACGTGCCATTCGTGTTTCACCATTGTGAGATTTTGGAAAAGAAAGGCAAAAGGCATGGAAACAAGCAATTCATGATATTCACTATGCTCATTCATTCTATCTAAAAGCTGGAATTGTAAATTCTCATTAAGACCTAACTTATTACAACATTTACGATCCTCAAGTAATGACATTTTCCCCGTATTTCCTGCAAAATTCAAGTTTTAACAAGGTAAAAGAGACAAATATCATATTGGACTTAAAAGGGTAAATGATGGAATGCTAATGCCCACGTTTCAAACTAATGAAATTATAATGTGTCATGAATGAGGAAACCTATGTATCTACATGATGGAACGAATACCTATAATGCTTATGTAATATGTTATGACAGAACGCAAATGTAGGTGTAATATACATATGATGTACAAGGGGTTGATATATATATGGATTTTGAACCATGATGAGTATATACAGTGATATAAGATACCTAAGTGTAAGGGTTAAATGCATGTAAGTAGTGATGTTTGGAAGACTATGATTCATACTGATGCAAGAGTTCTATTGTGGAAACAAAGGGAATCATAGCAACCAGAGAAATGACACAGCAATTCTTGGAATTGCTGTGAAAAATGCGAGACTCAGCGGTTCTTTGAGCTGCTGTGTATCTCAAGGAATCATAACAACTCATCGAGTTGCTATGAAAAGACGAGAATCATAGCACACAATAACTCATAACAGTTATACTGGAGAGATAGAATGGGAGATGACACTAAAGTTAGCTAAAATGATGCGGGGGGTGTGCTGCTATAGAGGGAATGGATGAGGACAGGTAGCTGATGGGATTGCTAGTGTTATGAACAATGCCTATTTGCATGTGAATGGAAGGTCATGTACAGGGTATGCAATGGTGAATAGTCTACTTACTGTTGATGTTACAGAAATCCACAACAATGGAGGCTGAAATGATCTACCATATACTCTAGCAACTATATGTAGGAAATAATGAGACAATATGTGTGAGAACAGGTGGTATAAGTTGTGATGTTACTGTGAGACCGAGGGTGAAAGGAAGTGAACAACATGTATTTGGTACCCTTTCCATCTGTGGACGCTTTTCCTTGCATCCAAGAGTTTGTCAGCAGGCTTCAGGTTTGGCATCGATATAAGAAGTAACCTCTCTGTAGGTGCAATGGGCAGCATATGAGGTATTGCAAGGATGGCGCTACTGTGAGTGAACAGCGGGATGGAGCATGCAAGTGTGTACTACAAAAGGATAAATGACGTGGGCAATAGCTAAAGGGGTTGTATGTTGTAACAGAGGACTGGGTGCTAGGAGGCATTGAAGGTGGGTTAGGTGACGATGAAGAGGAGGTGTGACAAAGAGGAAAGAGAGGTCATGGGGTGCAGAACACAGATGAAATGGATATGATGGAGGAGTGTTGTTGTCATGGGGTTTAGGTAAGTGAATGCCTGGAGGTGCCGTGAAAGTGATGTGTTGTAATATAAATGAACAATGACATGTGATGATGTTTTGTGAGCATCAAGATCATGATTATGAGGATAGGCTATGAGCAGCCCGATAAACCATGACAAACATGTACAGAATAAGTTATTTTCCAATAAACCCTGCTAAACACGGATAGAATAGATTATTTTCAATAGCCTGTAAATGAATGGGCAATTTTGCAGAACTAGAAAGTTTCGAGTTAAAAGAGGATCAACTTTTAAATAGCATACTTACCGACACCACTTTCATTTCATGAATACTAAATCACCATGCCATTAAAATAAACCATCATGGTCAGCACCTAATATCATGGAAATGAAAACACCTATCCATGTTATTTGAAGCATGAACGTCCACTGTGTTAGAGTTCAAAGGGCCAAAAACACTGATTCAGAACAGGGTAAAAATATAAGCATGTGGTATTGTATTTTACCAAGATTTCAAATTTATCAAAGCATATAACAAATCAAAACACATTCCAAGATGAACACAATGTAAAGCTATTACATAGGTTACGAAATCCTTGTAATTGAACTCTGAATACATGAAATTCCAAAGATGAGGATCTTGTTAAGTAGATTCAGGAAAAGGAATTCAAGTCTGGACTCGAGCCAGAACTCTACCACAGTTAAACCAGTCAAATGTGCATGTGTTGATAGGTTCAGATTGATAATGGAGTAAAGAGGATTTTTATGATTAACATCAAATGTACTGATTTATTTATTTCTCATCACCAGGCTCTGATGAGCTGACCCTTCTAAAGCAAAACCATCCTAAAAAGCCAATCAGATAGAGAGTTGATGGGTTTCAAGATGACAACTATACTGGCTTCAATATGGGATTCAAGTCTGACCATCTTCCCGATTATTTATTGAGGATTCCCTGTAGGAAGGAGATTGAAATAATAAAGACACAGCAAAATTCCAATCTTACTGATTCATAATCGACTCAAAAATAGGAGTGTTAATATGGGACATAGGATGATGACAGAGAAAAAAAAAAGAGTATACAGATACGAGGTGGGGTGCTAAAAATAAAAACTTAGAATCAACATGGCATTATTACCAGAACGTTAAAGATGAAAGTGACTCGAAAATGCAGTAACTCATGAATGGCGACAATGAATGTGAAAGTGAGCTCTGTAATGAAGTATGCTGCAAATATGACTGTAGCGATCAAAATTAAGATGAATAATGACGTGCTGATGCTAGGGAAAATGCAATGTCAGGACTAATATGAACCAGGAAATCACATGTTTAACCAGAAATCAAGATAGATACGAATGAAAAGAAAGAGTAATAAACGAATGAGAGAAATCAAATGTCTAAGACCTTCAATGCTAACAGGAATCCCAAAAAAAAAATAGCTAATAAAAGAAAAGAAAATCAAACGGTAAGAGCAGAGACCATAAAATAGATAGGGAATCTAAGATTCGCAGAAAACTTAAGATGGAAGCAGATCAATGTATTCTGGTGGAGGTTCATCACAACCCTATTTCTCCCCTCCCTTTTAGCAATATCCCAACTCGAATTAGTGATAGAATTAGGTGCGATGAACTTGATAGATAATCCACGGAGGAAAGAAAGCAAGAGATCCGAACAGAATGACAGAAGAAGAAATGAGATTAACAGACAATCAGAAACCCAATCGAAGCATTAAGTCAAGATCATCGTGACCATTACGATCGACCAGCCTATCCAAATAAAATAGAAATCTGAAGATTCACAGATAAAAAAAAAAAAGAAAAAAAAAATATAATAAACAGAAAATCCGACTGTAACGGGTGATCAAAACCCAAGCCAATTGCCAAAAGAGAAGCAGAAATCGAAAGAGAGAAGACATAGAAACCTCAACTGAATGCCCATTCGGTCTATATAGACTAAAATCACAAGTAAAATAGGAAATAAAGGAGGTGTCGAAATCAAAGGATTCTGTTAATGTTGCACAGGGGTGTATTGGGATTGTTATAGACAACTCGATATTCATCCGGAGTGCATTAATGGGGTGAAATCGAGAAATCAAAAGTAAAACCGAGAAGGAAAGGGGGAATAAATAAATAAAAAATATTTGTAAAATTAAATCAAGATTCAAATGAATTGGCGATGCCATTGCGAGGCATCGTCAATCATCAGTATATAAGAAAGGATAATAAATAAATAAATAAATTGAAAATCCGCAGATATAACCTCAGGAATCAAAATACAAATGAAGGATTACATGTAAAGGATGAAAATAGAAAACCAAATTATAAACGTCCATAAAATCAAGGGGATTCGTGAATAAGAGATGAAAGAGAGAAGGAAAAATGAATAGTGACTCACCTTAATTTCGCAGGATTTTGAAGGGGGTTGGATTCCTTCCGAACTATCGTGGGATAGACACCTTGCAAAGGGATCGTTCTTCCGCTCTTACACTGGAAGATCCCAAAGGAGGAGGGAGCGAACTTTTCTCTTGCACTGTGGGGGGGGGGGGAGCTGAGAAGTGATGTCTGAAGGAGGAAGGAGAAGAAGAATGGGATGGTGAAGACGGATCCCTCCTCCTCTTGCGTGCTCCCCTTTTAAAGAAGAAAAGGAGCATTCGAGAGAGGGGTTGTTGGTTGAAGATGAGAGGTTGAGGGAAACCCTAGGGAGTTTTGTTGAAAATCAATGGTGGGAGAGTGATGAAGGCCTCGTTGAGGGGAAATGTGTGGGAGAGACTGTTTGGAAGTTTCCTTTTTTTCAAAAAGGAGGTCCCTTTTAAGAAAATTTTCATAAAATGGTTTAAAACGAGGTTTTTAGCAAAATTCAATTTTTTTCAAGTTTTAAAACCATTTGCCTTTCTCAAATTTTTTTGATTTTTGTATCGTTTTTCCATTTTTTTGTATTTTTGTAATAGAAAACTAAGATTTTATGAAAAAAAAAGTTTAAACACTAAATTTTTGTATTTTTCTGAGAAATATTTAAAAAAAAATTGTTTTTCCGAGAATTTCAGGCTATTTTGGGGAAAATTCTTCAGAAGAATGAGTTCGGACCTAAGTTTTGAAAAAATGTTCGAGTTTTGAAACTTGAATCGAGAAATACAACGTGATGGATCCAAACGGATGTCAGATGGATTATCCAAGCTATTTAAAAACTATTTTTGGTATTGTTTGTAATTTTAAATTGAAAATTTGGACAACGAGGCTCCGATTTTGATCTGAACAATGGATCCAGATCCGAAATCAAGTCAGACATATAAAATGAATTTAATTTTAGTAAAACTTGAGAAATGAACTGGAATTTAGATTTAAAAGTGGCTCAATTGCTCAGAAAATGATATAAGGGGCAAAAAGGGAATATTTAAAAGATTTTAAAAAATTTGGGGTGTTCACAGATGCCCCTCTTTGCTACTAAGCCGGTTGAAAGCCGAGCTTAGTGGCAAAGATAACACTCCAAATTTTGAAAAATGCCTCAGTTAGCAGATCTGAACTGGGTGAAGAATTTATTTGAAAGACATTTTTTTTTTCAAGTTTAAAACTTTATCCTTGAATGGCTTGGGGGAGACAAAATCCTCGGAAATGATATGATTGAGTACAAAATGAGGAAATCGTGATGGGACTTTGGGTAAAGATCCTAGAAATGGTGAAAGATAAAAATTTTGATCAAATCTCGTGAGTGAAATAAGATCAGCCTTTTGGGAATCACTCAGGTTTAGCCCTTAACCTGGATGGGACGAAGATAGATCAAAATAACCTGAATGGAAGAAGGAATATATGATGACCTTGATGGAACATTTTTGGAAAATGCCTCATGAGATAAAGCTCAAGTAGGATCCTATCCTGGATGAATATACAAAGCATGGGTTCCTCGATGGGAAGAACCATGATGGGACTGGAAGAAAACATCTCGTCAAAATGAAGGACCTCATCAGAACAAGACTCAGGTTTTACACAAACCTGAAAAAGGAAGATACCTCAATGGGCGAGGTTCAGGCTTAACCCTTAACCTGAAGGGGACAACCAAATGAAATCCTCGAATGAAGAAACCATGATGGGACCTTCGAAGTTTGGATGAACAAATCCGAAAGGGGTTTGCGAAAGGAAGAAGATGGGGTTCCCTAAAGCTTGAAAAATGGATGACCTTGGGCGTCTCATTGCTGAGACTAAATCAGCTTTTGAAATCGATGGCCTCTCGCAGAAGGTACAGGTTTGACCCTTAACCTGAGTGGGTAAGACCATACGGGATCCTCGGGTGAAGAAACCGTGATGAGACAGGAAGAGATGCTTCAACCGAGTGAGGCAACTCTTTTGGGAATGTGAGAGATGGAAAATAAGGAGATGTGAGACAATTCTTTCAACAAGATGAACGATGAAATAAAGTGACAGGAGGTGAATCTTTCGATGGTGTGAAAGATGAATAAGGCGATCCTTTTAACATGAGCAAGGTGATCTTTTTGGACAAGGCAAAATATGAATAATGTGATCTGAGGAGGCGAATCTTTTGACAAGGTGAAAGATGAAGAGGGCAATCGGAGAAGGCAAAAAATTTTGATTTAAAGCGGAAGATGAATAAGGTAATCATTTTGACAGGAGAAGGCAAATCTCTTGATCAGAGCGAAAGACGAGGAGGGCAATCCTTTTGGAAAGGAGAAGGTGAGAACGAAATATGAAGATGGCAATCCTTTTGGCAAGGAGAAGGCAAAAGTGAAATATGAAGATGGCAATCCCTTTAGCAAGGAGAAGGTGAAAGCGAGATGGCAATCCTTTTAGCAAGGAGAAGGCAAAAAGTAAAATATGAAAATGGCAATCCATTTAGCAAGGAGAAGACAAATCTTTCGATCAAAGCGAAAGATGAGGAAGCGATCCTTTTAGCAAGGAGAAGGTGAAAACGGATATGAAGATGGCAATCCTTTTAGCAAGGAGAAGGCAAATCTTTCGATCAAAGCAAAAGATGAATAGGGCAATCCTTTTATCAAGGAGAAGGCGAGTCTTTCGATCAAAACGAAAGACGGAAAGGCAATCCTTTTATCAAGGAGAAAGGCAAATCTTTTAACAATGCAAAAGACGGAGGAGGCAATCCTTTAATCAAGGAGAAGGCGGGTCGCTCGACGAAGCGAAAGACGGAGAAGGCAATCCTTTTATCAAGGAGAAGGCGAGTCTCTCGACAAAGCGAAAGACGGAGAATGCAATCCTTTTATCAAGGAGAAGGCGAGTCTCTCGACAAAGCGAAAGACGGATAAGGCAATCCTTTTATCAAGGAGAATGTGAGTCTCTCGACGAAGCGAAAGACGGAGAAGGCAATCCTCTTATCAAGGAGAAAACGAGTCTTTCAACAAAGCGAAAGACGAAGAAAGCAATCCTTTAATCAAGGAGAAAGGCAAATCTTTTGACAACGCAAAAGACGGAGAAGGCAATCCCTTAATCAAGGAGAAGGCGAGTCTCTCGACAGAGCAAAAGATGGGGAAGGCAACACCAAAATGTATCAAAACGGATGTCAAGTTATTATTTCTTATCAGGAAAGCTGGAAAATTTTCCAAAATGATAAAATTTATAGTTGTTTTAAGGTAATTGAAGGTGAGCACTTTTGAAAGATGTTCCCTCTTCTGCTTAGAGTATTACTCCCAACTGTGTTAACTCTATAGAATCCAGAATCAAAGTCAAATTATTGTTGTTGGTTTTCTTCAAGGATGCTATCAATTTCCTTGATATGAAAGGAGAGGAAATATTCTTAGCTTCATAAAAGTAATTGAATGAAAAGATATTAATAAAAAAAATTCACATAGATAAAGAAGATTTTTTGCAATTTGGGCAGTTTAATATCCTGGGTATTTTCCCATGATGATCTTTTTGCACTCTTTTGAGTCATAGGGCTTTCTTGGGTTTTTACATCATCCTTCATTTTGGAGATGTCTTGACTTTTCTCTCTTTTTCAGGGGGGAGGGTACGTCACAAACTCCTTCATCTCGGAGATGTTCCGATCCTTCTTTTCTTTCTCAGGGATTATATTGATGATATAGACTCAAAAGGTCTTTAGATGATAGCAGAAATCAAATATCATTTAGGGTTTGTCGGTAGGTTCATCGCACTTGCCTTCATCTTGACGGTGATCTGAACTTTCCCTGGAAGGATCCTTCACAAACTCCTTCATCTTGGTAGATGATCCAAATCTTCTTTGGCCCCGGGGGTCTGCTCGCCCATTCGTCTTCATCTTGACGACAATTGAGAGATCCCTTTTGCAGATATTTGATTGCAGCTTTAAATGTAATGAGGAAACATGGATTGGGTAGGTTCTTTTTTGACTGCCCAGGATATTTCCATTGTCTTATTGTCAAAGAATAATCTTTAAGAATGTGCCATAGCTATGATCAATATCAGCTCATTTATGGCTCTTCAGCATCATTGAATGTTTCCTTTACCAGTCATGTCGAAGATTTTTCTTCATCCTCTTGGTTGACCAACAGAAAATTTGAAGTTTGAGCCTTTCTTCACAGAAGCTTCACCCTTTTGGAAGGAATACTAAGGAGATTTGAGGAATTTTTTTTATATAATTAACAACTATTTTATGGCAATTTGGCAAGATATTCTGAAATCCTTGATGACGAAACCTTTGCTTAACATCGAATTTTGACATATCAGTGGGATTCTCGGGAAGAATCCAACATGAGGCTGAATTCTGAAGGTAAATGTGAATTTAAAGTTCTGAAGGTAAGCTTGACATAAAACTGGATTTTGAAGGTAAGCCTAACTCAGAAGTTGGTTTTGAAAACCAACAGAATTAGGACTCAAGTTTTTACAAGGAAAACAGGAAAATTCGATTCGAAACTCGAGTCTTCAAAGGGAAACTGGAAGGTTCGAGTCGGGGCTCGAATCTCAAAGGAAAATTTGAAAATTCATTTATTGAAGGCAAGAAAACTCGAGATAAAACTCAAATCTTCGAAGGCAAGCAGGAAAGTTCGAGTCAGGGCTCAAATCAAAACTTTGAAGGTTCATTTACTGAAGACAAGAAAACTTGAGATAAAACCCAAATTTTTGAAGGAAAAGTAGGAAAATTCGAGTCAAGGCTCGAAAAACTTGAAAGTTCATTTATTGAAGGCAAGAAAAACTCGAGATAAAATTCAAATCTTTGAAGGAAAGCAGAAAAATTCGAGTCAGGGCTCAAATATCGAAGGAAAACTGGAAAGTTCGGACTTTTGAAGGAGAGAAGACTCAAGTTAAAACTCAAATCTTCAAAGGAAAGCTGGAAAATTTGAGTCAAGGCTCGAATCTCAAGGAAAGAGTTGGAAGTTTGAGTCGAAAACTCGAATCTCAGAGGAGAATTGATGAGAAGGGATAAAAATTGATGGAAGATTGACAAAATTTAAGGAAAATTGAGGAAAGATTGTGACCTGAGGGCTAACTGATCGGTCAGCCAGACACTAGCACCAGTGCTAGGCTTACCTGTATGAGTACTGGATTTTTCAAAAATGCCCCAGTATGAGTACTGGGTTTTCTGGCGGAGATTTGAAGAAAAAAGGAACACTGACATTCTAAGATACTTAAGAATTGAGCAAGAATGATTGTCGGTCGGTGTTTTCAGGATTATCCCTTATCCTGAAGGGGAAAGAATAAAATTTAAGGAGAATTAATGAAGAGAAATATAAATTTAGAAAATCAATAAAAAAATTGATGAATCTTGTATTTACAAAAAGAATTCTCATAGGTAGCATTGTGTTCCTATGAGGGGTCTCAGGATTTTCCCTTATCCTGAATGGTAAAGAATAGAATTTAAGGAGAATAAATGAAGAGAAATAGATAAATTTAGAAAATCAATAAAGATTGATGAAAAGTTGTATTTACAAAGGAATCCTCATAGGTAGCGTTGTGGCTCTTATGAGGGGTTTCAGGATTTTCCCTTATCTTGAATGGAAAAAAGAATAGAATTTAAGGAAATTTAACAGAGGGAAATCGATATAAATCTAGAAAATCAACAAAGATTGACAACACTTGTATTTACAAAAGAATCCTCATAGGGTAGCGTTATTGCTCCTACGAGGGGTTTCAGGATTATTGTGATCATCACAAAAATTTTCCACTTGTAATATTCTCTCTCTTCCTTCTCTTTTCCCATTCCAACCTCTATTTTCTCCTTTTTGAGGAGAGAAAATAAAAGACGGAAAAGAAAGAGAGAAGAGAAAAGAGAAAAAAGAAGAGAGAAGAGGAACTCTTTTGCGGGGTCTCACTTGACCTTAATTTTGAAAATATTTATGAAAATAACTCACCTCCGTTTTTGAAATATTTGCGGAAAAACTGGGAGACGGGATCCGCTCGTCGGTACGAGGTTCGACCCTTCCTGGCGCCTTTACCAGGGGTAATCGAACCAAGGGTCGAATTTATGCCTTTTGCTTTGCTAAGAAATTATCTAAAAATTTATTCTAAGTTTAAATGCACAAAGAATCATGCTTGTGCAATGCAAGGATGTATGCTCATTTTAAAATAATTTTTTTAAAAAAAATTCCCAAGTGTTTCTGAGATGAATCTGATGATAGAGTGAAGAAATGATTTAGAACTTAAGATTTAAAGTTCTAAGTTTTTGGAATAATCAGAGTTTTGAGAATAAATCTTGACTTTTGAAAATGAATGATTCTGAAGTTGAGATAAAAGGAGAAGAAAGGAATTTTCAAAGTTATAAATGGACTTTGAATCAGAATAGAGATGAAAATGGAATTAAATTCTAACTTTGAAGTTTGAAATCAGAAGGAAAGATAGAAATTGGGATTGATTTGAATGTTTGGGATTCAAGATGGAATTTGAATCCAAAGTCTGGTTTTTAAATTGAGATCAGAATTGAATTCTGGTTTTTAGAATCCGAAAATTGGAATTGGATTTGAGATTTGGAATGAAATGGAATTGTTTTTAAAGATTGAGAATAGAAATTGATTTTGAAATCTGAAATTTAAGATGGAATTTGAATCTAAAGTCTGGATTCTAAATAGAGTTGAGATTGATTTCTGGATTTAGAATTCAAAATGGGAGTTGAATCTGAAATTTGAGATCCGAGATGGAATTGGATACTATATCCTAAATGGAATTGGATCTGAAATCTGAGATCCAAAGTGAAGTTTAATTTTGGATCCTAAAATGGAATTTGGATCTGAAGTCTGAGATCCAAAGTAGAATTGGGTTCTGGATCCTAGAATGGATTTGGATCTGAAATCTGAGATCCAAAGTGAAGTTGAATTTTGGATTCTAAAATGGAATTTGGATCTGAAGTCTGAGATCCAAAGTAGAATTGGGTTCTGGATCCTAGGATGGATTTTGGATCTGAAGTTTGAGATAAAAAATGAAGTTGGATTCATACTTGGAAATCTGGATCCAAGTTGAGATTTTAACTTTGGTTTTTAGAATTTCAAAATTAATTTGAGGATGAATTTCAAAGTCAAATTGGACTTTGAACTTGATTTTGGAATTTATAAAATGAATCAAGTTGAATTTTAAACTTTGAATTTGGTTTCAAAGTTTGGATTTTAAGAAATGAGATAGAATTGATAAATTGAAATAGGAATTTGAGGAAGAGATATTCACAATCACTTGGATTTTTAAAAGGAATTTTTGAAAAGTATGATGCAATTCTATCCTAAATGATGAAATGAATTTAAAGAATTTGAATTTGGAATTTGAAAAGCTATTCTATTCTTTAAATGAATTAAAAATGAGGTTAAAGACATAATACATCCCTGACTATGGTCATTGAATGTATTATGTAATAACTACATATAAATTCAAGTGAAGAATAAAATACATTTTGGTGATTTTATAAAATTTAAAATGAAATTAACTCTCAATATACCCTGACTATGGCCATTGGTATACATATTGAGCTGATTTTAGATTAAATTATGATAAAAGAGGAAAATATTTAAAGAAAATATGATGATTTTGGAAAAGGAATCCAGTGTGGATCCAGTGTTTTTTTTATAAAAGATAAAAATACTAAGTCTTGTTTACATCCGACTATGGCCGTTGATGTAAATCTTCAACTTAGGATTAATTTACCTCTTACAAAATGGTGCACGTGCCATTCGTGTTTCACCATTGTGCGAATTTGAGAAATAAAGGCAAGAATGCATGAAAACAAGTAATTCATGATGTCTACAATGCTCATTCATTCTATCTAAAACAGGAGATGTAACTTCTCATTTAGATCTAGCTATTACAACATGTAAAATCAAATTTACAACTCCAAGTAATTATATCTTCCACACATTTCCTGCAGAACACATAGTTAGTAGGAAAAGTAGAAGAGAATTGCACATATCACATGGGTTTCAAAGATATCAATGGTAAGAATGCTCATAAGCCAAGATATTCATAATGGAAATATGAGAATTGACATACATATATGTATACATACATATATATACATGCATATACATATATATATCTATATATATGGGGTCTATACAATAGCTTATGACAAAACATCAATTGACGGAATGTAAATGTGAAGTCTAGACATATGACCAGATAACAGTGAAATGCCATAATCTAAATATCATGAATGTAGGTTATGACCTAAACAGGAAAACAAAGAGACTGGAGAGATGGAGTGATGGCTTATAAAATAGTGGAATGGTGATGTGATAAAAGAAAATGCAATGAATGATGCTGAAGTTTGGATTGTGATGGTGTCACAGCAGCTGAAAAGAAAACCGTGGCTATGATAAAACATGAGGTGCTGGTGGTGCAGGGTTAATAACGCAGTGAAATGAAGTATAAAAGTGACAGGTAAGTAGGTAATGGGTTACGGGTGATAGGGGAAATGTTGTGCTGGAGGTACATAGAGGTTGTGTGGAAGGCTACTATAGCATATGGCAGATAGAGGTAAGTATAGGCTATAAGTAGGGTGACTTACTGTGTGGATAAACAACAGGTGATATTTAAAGTGAATGTGCAAATGGCTATGGAGGATTGTGTGTGACAAGTGCTGCTGCGTACAAGAATTGGTACAGGAGAAGGGCATTATATAGATAACAGATATATGTCAGGGTAGAGTATTGACAAGCTAGGCAGCTAGATT
Organism: Nuphar pumila; assembly: GCF_984573655.1. Lineage (NCBI taxonomy): Eukaryota > Viridiplantae > Streptophyta > Magnoliopsida > Nymphaeales > Nymphaeaceae > Nuphar > Nuphar pumila. The sequence goes on along the minus strand of NC_143260.1, from coordinate 66,844,762 downwards.
TAATGAAGGTGTGGGATTTGTATAAGTGTTGACTATGACTATAGTATTTGAATATAATTGTGGTAGAGGCTGGACAGGGAAAATGAAGAAGATACTGGAGTATGTGTAATAGTGAAGGGTTGAATATGGTGGATATATTGCGGGAGATAGGTAGGAGTACAGGAAATGGTTGAGGGTGAATGATGTGAAAGTGGTGTATTGGTGAGAAGACGTGGCAAGTGAGGTGAGTGAATGTGGATGTGAAGTGAAGAGCTGGTGCAGTTTACAAAAGTTGTTTGGAGACCTTGCCTTCAGCTCTCCATCAAACGCAGCATCTGGAATTGTATAAAACGAATCTCTCCCAATACCAGCATGTCTTCTTGTCGTAGAGAGCAAAAATTGACATCTTTATTCATTGTCATGAGGACATCACAGAAGCCACAGGTCCCACCTAGTGCTTCAATCTTAACAATTCAAGGACAAAATCCATATGACCCCCAATGATGTATGCACCATACCTGTTGTGATCATCGCAAAATTTTTCCTCACTCATGTATTTCTCTCTCTTCCTTCTCTTTTCCTTTCCAACCCCTTATTTCCTCCTTTTTGAACGGAGGAGAATAAAAGGCTGGAACGCACAACCAGCAAAGCTGAGTCCTATTTGGGAATGCACCAGCAAAGCTAGGACGTTTGAAATGCGTGACCAGCGAAAAGCTGGAACGTTTGAAATGCGTGACCAGTGAAAAGCTGGAACGTTTGAAATACATGACCAACGAGTGTTGTATCTTTTTTTGGAAATACCTGACCAGCGAAAGCTGGAACGTTTGAAATACATGACCAGCAAAATGCTGGAACGTTTGAAATACATGCCCAACGAGTGTTGGATCTTTTGAAATACCTGACCAGCTGTAAACACCCCAAATTTTCACCCTCATCCAGTGTTTGTCCATTTCATGTGTCATTGCATATCATTGCATGCATTTGGCATACCATCTCATTGCATTGCATAGCATTGCATGACATTGCATCTCATTCTTGAGATCCAGCACTCCAGCTTTCAAAACATTCAATCTAGATTTGAATTTCAAAGCTTTTATTTCAAAAAAAATCAATTTCAAAACCTGGGTTTTTATTCAATACTCCGTCATTTTCCAACCCCAGGACTTTATATTTTGAAATATTTTCTCATAAAACAATTTGGATTCATGTTAAATTCAAATTTCAATCGATTTCAATTCTCAGATGAGACCCATTGAGATGGTGTCGCTTCTGAATTTCTCTATTCATCAAATTTCTCAAATTTTTGAAAGTTTCAGTCCGATCAGGACTCTGTCTCAGAGTCCTAATCCGGTCAGGAGTCTGTTTTGAAGTCTGTTTTACTTCCATTTTCAATCTTTTCCGTTTGTTTTTGAAATTTAGGTCATTTTACAGAGTCCAGTTAGTTCATGACTCTATTTTAGAGTTCGGTCGAGTTAGAAGTCTAACCCTGACTGTGTTTTCTGACTTATTTCATCATTTCTTGATAAAATCTTTCAAAAATTTTTACATTTGAATTCTAAAATTTAAAATCTCAGAGTCCTAAGAGTTCAGGACTCTAACTCGGAGTTCCAGTTCGCTTGAGACCCTATTTTCAGAAATCTTGAAGTTCAAATATCGATTTTAACCCCTTTTCAAAGCTATTTTTAGTGTTTATTTCAAAATTTCCAAAACTCGATGTGGGCCCACTCAGTTGGCACCATATCCAGAGGAATTCTAACTCAGTTAGAACCTTATGCCATTTTAAAAATTCTAGTTTTAAGATTGCTTTTGAAAAATCCTTTTGAAAACTCCTTCAATTTCAAGTTTTAAAATCGCTTTTTTGAAAAAAAACTCAAGTAGGGCCCACTCGGGGTGGTGCCATATTCGAGTCAGTCAGGGCTAGACTAGGGTTAGTTGATGTCTTGGTTAGTGTTAGAGGTTTAGAAGAGTCAAAACCATTTTGAAAAACTCATTTTTTGAAAGTTAGTTTCTAAAACTAGTGTTTTTAAAGGTTTTTAAAGGTGTTTTAAAAAGCGAAATGTAGAAAATGCCAAGTGGCATTACATTTGGGGATTTTTTAGGAAAGTCTAGGGGTTAATTAGGCACTAGTTTAGATAATTTAGGCTAGGGGTAGTTAGGTCTTTCCACCCAAAAATCGCCCCCCCTTTAGAAGAGTCCAATTTTTTTAAAACATTTGATTTTTAACCTAAAATTTTTTTATAAATAGAATGCCATAGGGGGTCAATTTTTCCAACTTGCTCTCCTTGGGATTCTTGGAGATTCTCTTTCCTCTCCAGCCCTTCCTCCATTGCAGCCACCTCAAGGTAATTATTTTGTTTAATTTTTAGCTTTTATTTCATGTTTTTAATAGTTTTAAATCAATTTTAGCCATTAATACCTCCTATTTCATAGATTCAACCATGGTTTCACCTCAAGAATCATCAAGAATCAGCAAGAACGATCCAAGAAGGTGATCTAACCTTGTTTTGGGTGATTTACAGGGATTTTAATCCATTAGAATTAATTTTAATATGATTCTTTACCTTATTAACCAATAAAATACATGATTTACCCCTTTTAATGGGTTAAATCTATGTTTTAAATGTGATATCAAATTTCAGCCATTGATTCCCTATTTTTTATTTTATTTTCATGGTTTATTCATGTTTGTTTTACGTTATATAGCATATAAATAATTTTTATTTACTGTTTTATAGTTTATTTTATGGATTTACATTAGTTAATGCATGGTTTTTCAAGTTTCTTAAATTTCTGTGTGTTTTAGGTTTAGAACAGTAAAGATAATGTTATTTCGGATTGAAGTACTCATTGTTTATTTCTGATTTTGTTATATGTGATGCATGCATGTATTATTGAGTTACTGTAGAAAAATCAGAGGTTTTGGATCTCGGGAACCCTGTCAAAAAATCAGACATCAAATCGGGTTTTTAAAGCTTTAAAATCGTGGTTAAAATCAAGAAGGTAACTTGCTGTTATGATATTTCTCTCATATTATATTCGATTTTAGATATGTAAGGTGCTATGGATTCACATTGAGTAGATCTGTCTGCTGTGAAATTTTCGGATTTTTTGATCACTGTTTAGTATTTTTCCTCTTTCAGAGAATCTGTTTTTAAATTTAGAACTCGTTAGGATTTACCAAAACCCTGGTCAGACTTGTGTTAGTCATAAATCCCAAACCACAGATCCGATTCATGATCTGTAAAAAGTGAGTATTACTATTTTTCTGTCTACTATTCACCACTAAAATTTCAGAGATTTTTGTTTAGAATTGCTATTTATGTCTGTATTTGCAATCTGAAGTAACCGTTTTAATCCCTGTTGAAAATGATATATTTTAGCTCAGATTGCCGGAAGGGTTTCTCCCTAACCGAAGATTCGTTTTCCGATCTGTAAATTGGGAAATCTTTGTTTTTCTTCTTAGTTAGTCTCTGTAAAATTTCATAAATTTTCATGGAGATTTGACCCCTGGTTCGGGTCTTGGATTGAAACTGGTTTATAAATTAGGTCAAAAATAGCATATTTTTAGGGTTTGATGCAATTTTTGGGTTAATTTAATGTCAAAAAATTATTTTTATAATTCTAAGTCAAAACTAGGGTTATAACAAGTGCAGGTACCAATTTTTATGGATTTTGGAATCCATTTGATGTCTGAATTAATAAAATTGCAAAACAGGGTACCCGAAGAATTCCAAAACACTGCAAAAATCACAAAATTTGTGATATTCTTGGATTTTCGTGCATAAGCATATATTTTTAGGGTTTAATCATGTTTATAATCATATTAGGATGCTTTAGGTTTAATTTGATGCTCATTTGATTTCATTTAGTGCATAAAACCTAAGTTTTTACCAAAATCTATTTCAGAAAACCTTGATTTCAAGGCCATAGTCTTGCTATCAGGGGCAATTTGGTCATTTGACCTCAATTTCGAAATTCCTAACCCTAATTTTCATATTTTTAATCATGTCACATCATATTTAACTTAGCTTATTCCATTTAAATTTCAAAACTTGCATTTTATCAAAATATCTTTCTAAAAACCCTAATTTCAAGGCCATAGTCTTGTTATTAGGGGTATTTTGGTCATTTGGACATCAATTTCGAAATTTCATATCTTATCTTCGTTATTTATTCAATCTTATTTCATATTTTATCAATTTTTATTTAAGGGAATCATGAAAAAGGCTTATATCTAGCAAAATCCAGCAATTTCCTGATATTGCCGGATAAATCTAGAAAAGCCAACATATATTCACTAACCAAGCTTTCTAGTTTTGCAGGTACATTGAAGACTTTATTTTCATGTATTTAAATTTCAATAGTGATGTAATTTGTAATTAAACTTTGGAATAAGAATTTACATTTCCTGCTTAGCTTAGGCAGCATTGCATATAGTTTATTTTTTTAAATAATGTTAATGTGTGATGGATGATGATTCATGCATATTCAAACTCACTATGGTCTACACGAATGGCACATGCACTAGCTTCTATGAAGTTTATAAACTTGGTGGAATTCGTATTTATGGCCATCATTTCTCAAAAATACAAAAAAGTATTTCTCAACTCCTCAAATCCATGTTCATTCATTTCATGCATTTGCCAATTCCAATTCAAATCTCAATTCAAAGAAGTTCATTTTCTCAAAATCTTCTAAGTCTTATTAAAAAAATCGATTTTCTCAAAATATGGACTTGCCAATGATATTTCAAGTATTTTCCAAGTTCCAAATTCGATTTTCTAAGTTAGATTTTCAATTTCAAAGTTTGAATTCAAAGAAATCGAGTTTTTCAAAGTTATTTCACATTTCTCAAAATCGATTTTCACAAAAATCTCTTGAATACTTCAGAAATCGATTTTCACTTTCTCAAATACAACATCTCAAAAATAATTCACAATTTTCAAAGAGTTTATTTTCCAAGAATCTTCTAAATATTTTCCAATCTTTGAAGCAAACATCATGTTTTCAAATGTGCATTTTTAGAAATTCATAGCACATGCCTGATTTTTTGTGTATTTAGAAATTAGAATATGATTTAGACAAGCTGAATAGAGCAGAGCAGTAGATTGATCCTTGGTTTGATTACCCCTGTTAAAGGTGGCAGGAACGGTCGAACCTCGTACCGATAGGCGAGTCCCATTCTATGGAATTTTCCCGCATTTTAAAATGGAGGCGAGTTATTTTCAAAAACTATTTCAAAGGTCAGTTTGACCCGCAAAAGTTAAAATTTTTTGCGATGATAACAGGTTTGGCGACCGTGATAGGACCTGTCTTCGCCTAATCAATCTAATGCTCTACTTAGTTCAAATTGTCAAAATCGATTTCCATGGAATGTCAGCTTTGCTTTATGATATCATGTGAACCTAGGAGCCTAGACTTGAACCCAGCTGACATGGAATGCATATAGACTAGGTATGGTTTGGTAGGACCATATTGAGGAGAATTATTTATGCTCACATAGACTTAGGTCTAATACAACACTCCTCAATTTAGGAATTGTATGAAAACAATGTTTGCTTCTTCAAATATTTCAAAATTCTATCTCTTTAGGACTTAGAGCCCTCTATTTTCTTGCATGTGCTCATATTTCAAAAATCACCCTACCTATATTGTCCCGGTCTTCACGTTGCTGGGCTCTCTTCCAGAACCATAGTTCGAGACAGAGCCTCACAACTGGGCCACCTATTTGGGTGAAAACCCCCCTGCCACGTACCAAGGGCCATAGTCCAACGTATATCGGCAGGTGCTCAAGGATGTTGGAAAACTTGAACCTAGAACCGGAGAAATTGATTTTATGCCACATACATCGAGCCTTGGCTTGAGTATATAGCCATAACTGGATTGGATACAGTTGATTTGAACCTTAGAGTTAGGATTAAGGTCCTACAGCTATTTCAAAATTTGTGCATCTAGAGTCAGCTTCTAGGGAATGTTGTATGTGCATACTTGTTGTAATTGAATGTGTTATAGTCATTTCTTTGTTATTTTCCATATTTTCCCAATTTTCTAAAATACTGGACGATTTTCAAAATTCCCCAATCCATGTCCATGTACTGTCCATGTTTTAAATCCTGAATGATTTTCAAATACTCCATTTTATGAAATATTAAAACCCTGGACGATTTTCATGAAATTCCTCTATTTTCTTCAAAACTCCAGATGATTTCCCATCTTTCCTTTCTTCTGGATCTCGAATTTTCTGCTTCATTTTATCCTGCCTGCAATTCTCTTTCAAAATTCCTGTATTTTCCCAAGTCTTATTCCAATTTTCTATGTCTTCCAGTCTGATGGCATTCAGTCAGCTTGATTCAGTCTTCCCTGAGGGTCACATCTCCTACGAGGTGCGACAAAGTCTTCCCGAGCATCGAGTCCTCAGCACCGGATCCTTCTTTCCCCGGTGGTACTATTTATGGTTCAAGAATTTCTCTCGTATGTTTCCGGACCACTTGGACGATTGTGGGTTAGAACTGGCGTCCGCAGTGGGAAAGCAGACAATCAATGGCAATTTGATCCATGCACTAACAGAACGGTGGAATCCGAGCACTTCTACCTTCTGGTTCCCATGGGGTGAGATGACGGTGCTGATAGATGAATTTTCAGAGATTATGGGATTGCCCGAGCCAGCCGGTCAGCCTGGAGATCCATTGGAGAAACAGTTTCTGATTAATGTTAAGGGTCTGGACCCTAAGGATGCCTTAGCTCGCATGACAGGATGCAAGTCTTGGCCATTGATAGAGGAGGATGGAAACGAATATATGGACCTGCTCGAAATCTGCAGACAGTATGGGACATTTGTGAAAGTCAGCTCGTTGTCCAGGACAGCTCGAGAAAGAATTCAGCATGCGATGGTTCTGTGCACGGTGGGATTGGCTTTCTTTCCCGATAGACGGAATTACATGGATATCAGAATAGTTCAGCTTCTAAGGAGATGGGGAAGTCGACAGACCAGCCACCTCTCGATAGCCATGGCTGCACTCGCTTTTCTATACCGAGGGTTGACTCGTTTCGCACTCGGAGAATCGATTCTAGTCGAAGGGTGCACTTATGCATTGCAATCCTAGTTCCTCCGGCATGTGCCAGTCCGAGCCAGTTCATTCAGATACAATGGAGAGAAGCTTCTTCCAGTTGCGCGATACCGGTTCTTGATCGACAACCTTCAGGAGGAAGAAGTCGTATGGGACTACTTCGATCGTCAGAAATCACCTCCCAGATACACTTACGCTTATGGCAAGCGGTTCAGGCTACTTGGTCCATTCTTCTGCGCATACTACTATCCAGAGCAGTGTGTCAGGCAGTTCTCTCAGAGGCAGAAGCGCATAGAGATTCATCCACTATCAGGGGTCTTGCCAGAGTTCGACCTCGCATCAGATCAATGGTCTGGAGCATATCATTCTGCCAGACATGGCTGAGATTCTTTTGTCACTCTCACTATTTTTCCTGGTCCTCGAGTGTCCTCTGATTATCAGGAGTGGTGGAAAATTGTCTGTCCCCCTCCCCTTTGTCGAGTCTATTATTAATAAAATCATGTCCTTTTCTTCAATAAAATTCCTTTAAATTTCATCCTATCTTGGTTTGACGACCACGCCTAGGTAACAAGGCATACTTCCAGTTGTTTATTTTGCAAAGAATAGCAACACAATTGTCGTAATTCCAGCAATAACTCAATCCCTAGTAATGGGATACTCTTTCAATTGTCTACCAAAATTCTCAATAAATATTTTCCTCCAAACCAAATTCCCTTCAAGAACCTAACCATCAATCCTACCTTGCAGAGAGCATCAGCAATATTCAAGAGAACATTTGTGATACCCGATGGTTCATACAAGATCCGGAAAGAAAACCTCATCAATCGAAGGTGTGACATACTCGATCGCTTCAGAAGAGGAAATGGATTCCCCCCGATCAGCTAAAAATCAGGGACAGCAGGTTGAGGATAACATTGATCCTCAAATGTACGTCATGTTCAAGAAAATGATGACCAAGATGCTGGCAGAGCAGGTTGAGGCCAGTACTGAGCAAATTTAGACCAAACAGAAAGATAAGGGTCATACCGTCAAGAATATCAGCAAAAAGCAGAGTCGTCACGAGGAAATGTCTGATGAATCAGAATCAGCTGACGATGCTGACAAGGAATGTGAAAATAAACATGAATTCAAAAGGTCGACTCAGGGTCAGGGGTCGGCTTACAAATCCAAAAATCAGTCTGTTGATGACCCTACTCAGTCGCAACTAAAAGATATGATGAAAATGGTTAAAGATCTGCAGGCCCGCGACAAGGGCAAGAAAGTCTTCACCAGCGAAGACTTCTATGATGGCTTGGATGGGGATGACAATCTGGATAATCTCCCCAGAAAATTTATCAAGTTTGATGGTTCTGGGGACCCTAAAGCTCACCTCGCCATGTTTTTCGCTGAATGTTCACGATTCAAGCGTGACAATCGGGCACTTTTCTTTTGCTTCCCTCGCAGTCTGGAGGGAACGGCAGCTAAATGGTACTCGGAGCACATCAACCCCATAGAGCTGAAAGAATTTGATAAGGTGGTGAATATGTTCATTGAGCGCTTTCTGTTCAATGCTGAGGCGCTCCCGACCCTCAGCCACCTCTGTGGCCTGAAACAGAGAGAAAATGAAAAGGCCCGAGATTTTATCCACAACTGGAGGTCAGCTTGCAACAAGATGAGAGACCCCATATCAGAAGGGCATGCTTTGTCCTTTATTCTAAGCAATTTTTCGTAGCCCCTAAAAGGCCTCATCTCCACCGCACCATCCAGAACCTTTATAGAGTTAACAGAGCGAGCCGAATGGCTCGAATTGAGTATGGAGAATGGTTTCTACGAAGGTTTCACTTTCACCAAGAACAACAGTCAGAATGAGTCGAAAAAGAAGACTCATTTCACTAATTCTGTCAGTAATAAACGGAATCATCGCAAGGGGCAGAATAGAGACTTCTGTTATGGGGCGGAAGGTTCAAACAAGAATGACCAGAAAGGAAAGTCAATCCCGCAATTCAGCAAGCCGCTTCAGCTGGAGCAGGGACCAAAACCCCGAGAGAAAGTGAAGCACGAAGGATGGAGCTATGAGAGGAAGTTCACTCCATTAGATCAATCACTCGAGACTGTACTCGAGTACCTGTTGACCAAGGAGATGGTCAAATTGCCCAGGCTGGTCGATCCTTCCGCTCCTATGGGAAAATTCAAAGACCAATTCTGCAAATTTCATCGAACAGTGGGGCACAACACTGAGAATTGCTTCGTTCTGAAGAACATTGTTCAGGACCTTATTGATAAAAATCTTCTGGTAGAAGGTGCGGAAGATGAAAATATAGATATTCTAAAAGAGCCATTTCCTCGTCATTCTACACTAGTCATCACTGAACAGTCGTTTCAACCACAGGAGCATATCAGGCCATGCTCTGAAAATGATATGCAAGCTCAGCATCGGGTCCTGGTATTGCAACAGGCTCAGTCCAAGGCCCAGAAGATGGACCTTATTTCAGCTTTTGGCAAATTGAAAGTATCTGACAAGCCTGCTGGGGTATCTCCCGAGGTAGTCAGAAGTATGCCATGGCTCCCTAAGCATCTCATTAAGTCCACCCCAAAGAAAAGCGGGACATCCACTCTAAAGCCTATTACAGCATTATCCAATGTCTCAATTTTGGACTTAACCCAAGCTTCCGCTAAACATCAGCAAGTATTAAATAATCTGTTGCAGAAAATCAAGGTGAAACCATGTAACGCCCCGGATTTCCAAAACAAAGCTAAGTTAAAATTTTCATGAATTTCTTTTTCTTTTTTTTCTTTGCAGCGGAACTTAGAAAAGCTTTTAGCAGCGGAATAAGACGATAATGAGTCGTCAGTTTTAGAAAACTCCGAGCACGTTGCAGGTATGTGGCCAAGCAACTCATTGACCACCAAAGTGTTCCATTTTATCGAAAGCACATATTTATTACAACACTACTGCTTAGAAAAGCAGTGAAGGTTCAATAAAAAGGAAGCAGTACAACTCTGTCTAGAGAAACCCTGGAACTCGATGCCGCCTTGCTCCGCATATCGTCACGTAGGTCCAACACCTGAAATCCCCATAAAACGGGGTCAGAACCACTGATGGTCTGGTAAGCATGCAGTCATACATCCATTCAACTCAAGTACGGTGATGACCACTCAGGGTCGCAATGCGTAATAACGACGCTCAAGCCTCCAAGACTTAGCGTATATCGCAAGAGCCTCCTCAGGGCTATGAGTTGAACATCCGCTCGAGTCTTCATGACTTAGAGCAAGCCTTTTCAGGGCTGTGATTTGAATAACCGCTTAAGTCTCCATGACTTAGCCATGACCTCTTTCGGGTCTCAAAGTGATGTCTAGCTCAAGTCTTCATACTTGGCACATCCGTATCCCACGCATCTAAGGACAACTCCTCGAGCTTCGCTTAGTCGTGCGGATACAACACGGGTCTTTGCCCAGTCGGTCCAGTAGTATACCGAACATGACACCTTCACAAAGGTTATGTAGGACTGACTCAACACGTCATCCACTCATACATTCAAAGCATCGCTGTACCTAGAACTAATGCATTGTTTGATAATTAACCGCTCCCGCCTTTGGTACGCAGGTAGAGCTATTGTCCGGGCATCAACGCGACGTTCTGGGGGTTGATTATTCTATGTATTTTAGATACCCCAGAGGCCTGTTGACCCTATCCATAGTAGGGCAGTGTGTTTCAACTGGGAGAACCCTACTAGGCCCATATTCGGATGCATCCTCTACTTGCAGTAGTTGGGTTCAATCCTTAGATCTTAAGGATAACCACGACCCCAAAACCCATGAGTGACTGAGGCCATCGTGGACTCTATCAGGTCCAAAGTAAAATACATGTCACTCAAGGCTGTACCATCACTGTCATTCCACAGTGAGCATAATTCCTGAAGGGGTCTGCCAGTCTTACAATTACTTGGACAGAATCTGCATGCCATTTAGGCAGCCCGTGTTTTCAGCACTACGGGAGTGTGTACCCGACCCCATTCAGTCCGCCCCAACACAGTCATTACTGAGGGGGTACCCCTAACACGATTTTCAACCGCGGGGTATGTGCGACCTTAAGTCTTATTCATATGCATGCAGAACACCGCTCTTGGCACTTCGGCCACCACGAGCATCACACCTCTTTGGGTGGAAACAACACACTCTGGCTCTTCGGCCCTTACGAGTCTAGTTGTGTAACCGTTCTCAATGAGCATGCATATGACTCGATCTAAATAGATCGGCTACTCGGCGTATTTTTACGCAACGAGTCCAAACCTAGCCAAGGCGCAACCTTTACTCCGGCTCAGCGGCCCTTACGAGCAAGGTGCCCTTGCAGGCACAAGGATACGAGCCGATCTGGCATCGTTCCATCAACGGACATCATTATGCCGTTCTATTGGTTCCGGCAGCTCTTCTGTCGACCATTTCGTCAGCACCTCCCTTGCTCTACCGGCAGTGGTGCGACGAACCCTTCTACGTTGTAGAGGGCAAACCATGAACTGGGTAGCACTCTGCTATATGTCAGAGTATCCTGCTACGTTCTTTCTGAGCTATTCTTAGCTTCTTCAGAAATTTCAGCAGCACTTCCTCTCTTTTACGGAGAAAGCGTGCGTTTCTTTTATCCATTTCAGCGGCATCTCCCCTCTTTGGTAGGAAATCGCCACGCTTTATTCGGGAAATGGATGTGCACCGTTGTGCGTACTTTGCATCCATCAAGGTTGCAGAAACCCTTGGCCATAGCCAGGCCATACGTAATTGACTTAGTCTTTACGTAAAGAGCATTTTGCCAAAAAGCGAAGCCTTTCCAATAGGGGCTTCATTCGTCAAGCAGAATCTTGAACGAGGAGCGGTCAGGGAATCGCATTGGCGATTTGGAGTTGATCTCCATTTGAACGCTCATTTATGCGCCATATATGTAGTATAAGCAGAAGCCTGTACTTTATACAGCGGTGGCATAAAGAAATGCATATACTATTGTTCAGGGTGTGTAACTGAACGAAATATTCTACATATATAACAAAGCAGAAGCCTTGGCATCGTTCGACGCGACGGCGTAAGTAAATACATTGCAGAAAGCAGGAGCCTTGGCATCATTCGACGCGACGGCGTAAGTAAATGCATAATCGGAAGTGCAGTAATCGGAAGTACAGAAAACAGGGAGCCTTGGCATCATACTACGCGACGGCAAAGGTAAATTACATAGCATGTGCGATATAGGACGCGTCGGCAGAATCAGCAGATATACACCTAGATCCGTATCCAACGATAGTTACGAGGCGAGCGGGTGAACACCAAAGTGTTCTGAAGGGCTCAACCAAGAACTAGGGCGAGATACCATTTTAAAAACGCATATACTGCGTGTTTGAACATAGATATATCCGACGATAGTTACGAGACGAGCGGGTGAACACCGAGGTGTCCAAAAAGGGCTCAATCAAGAACTAAAGCAAGATATTACTTCAGAAAGTATATTCTATATACAAACAGTCAAATACTTGAGAGAGATGGATCAACGAAGCGAACTTACTTCAAATCGTGGAAGAAATGGCTCCGGGTTGCTTCTTTGGCTTCGAGCCTTCCTTCGAGAGGTCAGACTAAGTCAGATGAAGCTGTCTTAGTTGAGAAAGAGGTAGAGTAGGTCAAGCTACTCAACCTAAGTGGTTTGAACCAAACAGGGTTCGATCCAAGTCAACTGGGTTCAGCAGGTTCGAACTCAGCTCAAGTAGGCTAAGTCTGGGTTCAGAAATCCAAACCGGAATCTGGACCAAAAAGGACTTTGACTTTGACTTTTAACCCAACTAGGTTCAAGTCAAGTCAACTGGGTTTGGACTAGGTCAAGTGGGTTCAGACCCAGGTCAGGTGGGTTAGGACCAGGTCAGGCAGGCTCAGACCAGGTCAGGCAGGCTCAGGCTAAGTCAGGTAGGCTCAGACCAGGTCAGGTGGGCTCAGGTGGGCTAGGCTAGGTAGGGGAGGTTTAGGAGAGAGAGAGAAGGCAAGAGAGAGAGGGGGTCGATTTTTATGAGAAGAGAGAGAGTGGGGAGGGCTATTTATAGCCCAAGCCCACCTCCTCTTGGGTTTTTCCATGCCCATTCTACCCCCTTGGCTTCCTTTTAATTCCAAGAGGTTTCTTAGTGTGGGGCCCACTTGGATATTCCATGGGATATTTTTGTGGGTCCCACCAGATATTTTCTGAGGAATATTTCTATGGGTCCCACCAATATTTCCGTGGGTCCCGCAAGAATTTTGGGTTTCCGGCGATTTTTTTCTGAAAAATTCTGAGTACGCCATTCCCTTCGTATTGACGTAACTAAGAAAGTTGGCTCGCAGGAATCCTTTGATTTCATTCAGGTAGGAAGTTATGGCTTCCAGAGTGTTTGAGCATATATTCGCGATTCGACGAATATCCTAAGTATAACTGGCTCGCAGGAATTGATTCGTTTTGCATTCTGAGAAGAAATGCTATTTTTACCAGTAAATGCCTCATGAATTTTATTCAGATATTTTCTGAAAAATTGTGGGTCTTACAAACCAAGCATAACTCCGAAAGACATGGCCCACATAGTCAATCAGGTCATGACTAATGCTCCAGTTACTTTCTCCGAGGAGGATCTCCCTAAACCTCATGTATTTCACAATAATGCCTTGTATGTTGTGGTTCGAACCAGAGGGATGACAGTTCCTCATGTGCTGATCGATGGAGGCAGCAGCCTCAATATATGTTTGGAAATGACCGCCAAAGCTTTGGGCATAAAAGAAGAAGAATACATTCCAGATCCAATCACCATTTATGGGTTCGACAATCATGGTCAAACAGTGAAAGGAAAAATCTTCCTGGAGATCTTCATTAACTACTCGGTCCGTTCAATTCTCTTTCACGTGGTCAATGTGCCGCCCATTTATAATCTGCTTCTTGGGAGACCATGGATCCACAACACAAACGCAGTACCGTCTACTCTACATCAGTGCATCAAGTGGTCAAAAGGTGGTATGATCACGACAGTCTTAGGCGAAGATCCGGAGCAGAGGCTAGCACAGCCCATGGTTCCCAGGCCCTCTTTCACTACTGATATCCCTAGCATTATGGGTATTGAAGAGGTCAGCTTCGAAGAGGATTCGGGAATAATACAGACGGCAGAGCAACCCGAGCATACAGTGGCTGCGACCCGATGGGGAGGCCCACAGTTCTTCAAGATTGGAGGACGAATTGATTATAGCGCACTTAAGGGTCATCCTCTATTCTCCCAATTTATGAAGGCTAAAAAGGGATTTGATTTACTAGTGAAGCACGGCTATCAGCCTTTTTAAGGCCTAGGCAAAAATGAAGATGGTCGTCTTGAACCAGTGATTCCTCAGCATTGCCCTAAAAGGGCCGGATTGGGCTTTAATGGCCGAAGATCTCGGAAGGGCACTGTTTTCATTAAGGGAACGCATTAGAAGAATTCATTTGTCTTTCCTTTTCTATTCTTTTGTCGGGATGATATCCCATTTCATTCTCATCATTGTCATTTTGATTAATTCTATCTTTCAATAAAGTTGCAAGTTTCCTTTGTCTATCTTGGTGTCATTTGTCTCTTTACTTCTCAATATTAAATCTTCACAAAATTGAAATCATTTTGCGCTTTTATCTTTCCAATTATTTTCAATAAAAGCAATTTATTTCATGATGAGCAATTTCCCTAAATCAATTTATCCTCCAATTTTCAGAATGTCTTCCCGATCTATCAAGAAGCTCGTCTTTAATCCAAAAGCTTGTTCGAAATCAACAATAATTCATCAGGTCAGAATAAGAACAGAATGTAGTCAGACTGCAAAGCAGTCAGAAGAATCCGCAGAGTTCGATTCAGCTCTTCAAGAACTGCCAGAATTTGCATCGGTTCAGAAGCAAGATGAGCCATCAACCTTAGTTCAAGATCCGACTGAGGATATCAATATCGGATCAGAAGACGATCCTAGAATTCTCAAGATTGGCAGTGGTTTGAGTCCAGAAGAGAAAGAAAGGCTCACTAATTTCCTCAAACAGCATGAAGAAGTATTCGCGTGGACTTATGAGGATATGCCAGGTTTAGATCCGAAATTGGTGGAGCATCGCCTCGTTCTGAAGCCTGAGGCGAAACCAGTCAAGCAGAAGTTGAGAAAAATGGATCCTCGAATCGAGCAACAGGTCAAGGAAGGACTTGAGGATCTGCTTAAAGCAGGATTCATTCAAGCAATTGATTACCCAGATTGGTTGGCGAATATCGTAGCAGTTCCTAAGAAAAATGGTAAAGTACGAATCTGTATCGACTTCCGTGATCTCAATAAAGCCACCCCGAAGGATGACTATCCGCTCCCAAACATTGATCTCCTAGTCGATAGCACAGTCGGACATGCTATGATTTCCTTTATGGACGGATACTCCGGATATAATTAAATCAAATTGGCCGCTCGTGACCAATCCAAAACATCCTTTACCACGCCATGGGGCACTTTCTGTTACACGGTTATGCCTTTTGGGCTTAAGAATGCTGGAGCCACTTATCAGCGCGCTATGGCCGTTATTTTCCATGATCAGATGCACAAGACTATGGATGCATATGTCGATGATATTCTGGTGAAGTCCAAAGAAGAGGAAGATCACATCGAAGCTCTTAATCAAGTCTTCAAACGACTCATTCTTTACAAGCTAAGACTCAATCCACAAAAATGTGTCTTTGGAGTCGAATCAGGCAAGTTGCTAGGCTTCTTGGTCAGCAAGAAGGGGATAGAAATGGATCCCGCTAAGGCCAAAGCTATCATTGGCATGTCGCCCCCGACTAATCTCAAAGAATTGCGTAGCCTTTAAGGACGCATGCAATCAATTCGGCGATTCATTTCTAATTTGGCCATGAGATGTGAGTCTTTCAATCATTTGCTCAGAAAAGGAGTGAGGTTCGAATGGGGACCAGAGTGTCAGCAGTCGTTCGAACGCATCAAGAAATATCTTCTCAATCCTCCTGTTTTAAAGCCGCCAGAATTAGGGAAACCCCTATTGCTATATATTTCAGTTAATTGAGTTGCTTGCGGCGGATTCTTGGCGCAATACAAAGAAGGCAGCTTGATAGAACATGCCATTTACTATGTGAGCAAGACCTTTATTGATTACGAGAAGAAATACTCTCAGATAGAGAAGACGTGTTTAGCTCTGGTATGAATGTGTTAGAAATTGAGACATTATCTATTGGTGTTTGAAGTCAAGATTCTATCTAAATTAAATCCTCTCAAGTACGTTCTTAAACAACCATTTCTCAGCGGACGAATCGCCAAATGGCAAGTCTTATTAATGCAATACGACTTGGAATATGTCTCTCAGCAATCTATCAAAGGCCAAGCAATTGCAGACCAATTAGCAGATTTTCCTCTTGCAGAGGATGTTAAAGCTGAGGATGATTTCCCCGATGAGCGGATCTGCAATATTCAACAATCCCTAATTTGGAATTTATTCTTCGACGGTTCCAAGAATGTGGCAGGCATAGGAATCGGAATTCTGCTAATCACACCAGAGAAAGAGATGATTCCCTTTTCTCTTAAACTGGATTTTCAATGCACTCACAATATGGCCGAGTATGAAGCTTTGATACAAGGTCTGAAAATTCTACAGGACTTCAATGTCAAAAGAGTGCATGCTTATGGCGACTCCTTGCTCGTCGTCAATCAAGTCCTAGTCGAATGGCAAGTGAAAGATCAGAAATTACTTCCTTACCAGAAGATTGTCTCAGCTCTTGCCAACAAATTCGAAGAATTCCAACTTTTTCATATCAAGAGAGATTTCAATCAAGTTGCAGACAGTTTAGCTAATCTGGGATCCATCATGTCTTTCAGGAGTGGAGAATCTTGTCGCTCATTTGAAATTGGCAGACTTGATCAACCCGCTTTCGTCCCAGTAGAGCAGATAAACCAGGCTGAGCAGAAAAAGAAGCCTTGGTATCATGATATCAAGAATTTCATTAAAACTGGCGAATTTCCTCCAGAATTATCAAAGAGAGAGCAGTGAGCAATTCAACGCATGTCTGCTCGATATTTTATTCTTGCCAATGTCCTTTATCGTCGTGGATTCAGTTCTGAGTATTCCAGATGTTTGGACGAAGAAGAAGCCAAAGAAGTTGTGCAAGAAGCACATGAAGGCATTTGCGGTGGTCATGTTGGCTATCAGACTCTCGTCAAACAAATCATCCGAGCAAGATATTATTGGAGAACTATGCAATAAGATTGCTATCGTTTTGTGAAGAAGTGCGTTCAATGTCAGATGCATGCGCCTTCCATTCATGCGCCAGCGACATACTTGCAATCTGTCGTCTCGCCATGGCCATTTTCCATGTGGGCTTTCGATGTTGTAGGTCCCATCACTCCTTCAGCCTCCAATGGTCATAAATATTTTCTTGCTGCAACAGAATACTTTACTAAATGGGTAGAAGCAATCACTCTATGCACAGTAGAAGGTCGACATGTGGTTTCTTTCATCCATAAGAATATCCTTTTCCGTTTCGGTATACCGCATGATATTGTGTCGGATAATGGCAGTCATTTCAAGAATGAGAGAATGAGGACATTCTGCTCAAAGTTCAAAATTCATCATCATTTTTCCGCTCCTTATTATCCTCAAGGGAATGGTCAGGCAGAGGCCACCAACAAGATTCTGATCCGAATCCTGGAGCGAACTTTAGAAACGGGCCGTGACTGGCATGAAAAGATTCATGATGCATTATGGGCATACAGAACCACCATTCGAACTCCAATGAATGCTACTCCGTCGGAACTTGTCTACGGAACTGAAGTAGTACTGCCTCTACATGTTCAGAAACCTGCTCTGAAATTTGCATCACTTCTAGAATTACCTCTTGATCAGTATCAGCAACAGCGACTGGTACAACTTGATTTGCTCGATGAAAGAAGGCTCAGAGCAGCAGAGCATGCTCAATCCTATCGCCAGAGGATAGCCCGACAATATGCAAAATCTGTCATTAAGAGAAAATTTCGGGTCAATGATCTAGTGCTCAGATCAACAGCTTATCTCAAGCACCGCCCGGGTGGCAAATGGTCGTCAAATTGGGAAGGTCCTTATGTTGTCAAAGAGGCACTACCTCGCAATTCATATCGGCTCATCAATGCTGATGGAATAGAATTACCAGATCCCATCAATGCTCGACATTTGAAAAAATTCTATACTTGAACAATTTCTTATTCTTTATAATTCTTCCAAATTTTCTTCAATAATAATCAAAATTCTTTTTCCCAGTTACACTGGGGCATTTTAAAATTTTGTTTTTATCTACAAGTATCCTGTATGCAGGCAGGATAAACAAATCTCTCATTTCACGCACTTGTGCATTCATGTGCATCAATTTGCATTCATTTGCATTCAATCGCATTAATAACGATCTGGTCAGTATTGAGATTTCAACTATCAATCCCATCACAATTCCTAACGATTCAAGATTGAAAGACAATCACCAGAACTGAACCAAAATCCAGTATCCAAACTGGTACATTTTTAAAACCGGTATGCATACCGGTATCCTTTCAAAATCGAGCACTCATGTTAGTGTTCCACTGAATGGTCATGTCAGTCGACCTCTTGAGTTCAGTCTTCGTGCTGATCACTCATCCAATTCCCAATTTCTAATTTCCAATTTCCAAATATCAATTTCCAAATTCCAAAATTCCCAATTTCTAATTTCCAATTTCAAAATATCAATTTCCAAATTCCAAAATTCCCAATTTCTAATTTCCAATTTCCAAATATCAATTTCCAAATTCCAAAATTCCAAAATTCCAAATTTCTAATTTCCAATTTCCAAATATCAATTTCCAAATTCCAAAATTCCCAATTTCTAATTTTTAATTTCTAATTTCTAATTTCCAATTTCCGAATATCAAATTCCAAACTTCCAATTTCTAATTTCAAATATCAAAATTCCAATTTCAAAAATTCAAAATTCAAAATTCCAAATTCCAAATTTCGACCTTTTGGTCACCCAATACCCAATTCCAAAAAAATTTATCTTGCGAGAGACCCTTTGTATAGGGAGAGTTCGAGGGAGCTCGCACTTTTCGCATGCTATCCAATTCGTTCACTTAGCCCCTTTTTAGGGAGAGTTTGAAGGGACTCGTGCCTTTGTGAACCGTTTGCAAAACAAAATTCCAATTTCATACAAGGAACCCTTAGGTCAGGGAGAGCTTCGACGGAAGTTCATTTTCCTTGTAACCATAATCTCAGACTAGGCCATTTCATCATGAAGGTTCCTCTTTTCAAAGAGAGTGTGATGAACTTGTTCCTTCATGACCAATTTACCAACCTCACCAATTCCGGCCCCCTTTCCATAAAAGAAGCCTAATGTTAGGAAGTTTTGACGAAAGCTTAATTTCTCTTCGAAAGTTCGTTTTGCAAACACCTCCTCTTCAGGGAAGAGAGGAGTAATTCCCAAATTCCAATTTCTGAATCTTCTCCTTTGAGGAAAGGAGAAGAAAATTTATGTCATGGATGTGTTGCGTTGTGCTTCAAATGCTCGCTTTCATAAAAGGATTTCAAGAAAATTTTGCCAATTTGTCATTAAATATTTGTTGATTTCAAAAATCTTTATTGCACAAAATTATTACTTCAGAATACCTCCAGTATTACTTCCGAAAGTACAATGCTTTCTCGAAAAACGATTCAAAATTCAAAATCTTTCTATTGGCCAACCAAAAGGATGAAGAATAAATCCTCGATATGGCCAGCAAAGAGAATTCAATGTTGTTGCAAAGCCATGAGTGATTGATATTGATCGCAGTCAATGGCACATTTTTAAAGACCATTCTTGAAAAATAAAGCAGTCGAAATATCATGGGTGATATAGAAAAATCCACTCAATTTTCATATCTCCTCAATCACTTAAGCTGCAATTAAATATCTGCAAAAGGGATCTCTCAATTGTCGTCAAGATGAAGGCGAATTAAGCGAGTCGACCCCCGGGGCCAAAGAAGATTTGGATCATCTCCAAGATGACGGAGTTTGTGACGGATCCTTCCAGGGAAAGTTCAGATCACCGTCGAGATGAAGGCGAGTGTGATGAGCCTACTGACAAACCCTAAAAGATATTTAATTTCAGCTATCATCAAGAGATTTCCTACCAAAGAGCCAATAATCATCATGATAATCCCTGAGAGAAAAGAAGGATCGGAACATCTCTGAGATGAAGGAGTTTGTAACGTACCTTTCCAAAAAGAAAAAAAGAGAGAAAAGTCAGGACATCTCCAAAATGAAGGATGATGTAATTCCCGAAAAATCCAAGAGAGCTCCAATCTGCTAAAAAAAGAGTGCAGAAAGATCATCATGAGAAAAGAATCCCAGGATATCAGACTACTAAATCTATCAAGAATCTTCTTTAATTTTGTGAAATTCTTTTATCACTATTCTTTCACCAATAGCTCTCGCAATATCAAGAATACTTTCTTTCCCGTCCATATCAAGGAAATTGATAGCTTCCTTGAAAGAAAGCCAATCGCAAGCAATTTGAATTCGAATCTTGATTCTATGGAGTTAAGCCCAGTCAGAGGTAATACTTCAGGTAGAAAAGAGAGAATACTTTCAAAACAATGTGCATCATTTTCAATTATTTTGAATCAACAATGATTTTCAACATTTTGACAATATTTTCTAACTATCCTGGCATGAAGCGAGAGCTTGAGGTTCATCTTTGGCGCATCCTGACACCATCCCTTTTTAGGACTTGATTACAGGAGTTTTCAAGATTCCTTCCCTTCTTTGGTATAATTTGAGCGCTTGGGCTCTCAGATTCGCACACTTCCCTGTGTCCCCACTGTCCCACCATAGACAGTCCAATTTCGGCTTGAGGTTAAGCCACCAATTCCAGCAAAAGGCAATTTCAAAAGTTAATTAGTCTCAACAATGAGGCGCCCAAAATCAAATCCCTTTTTAAACTTTAGGGACCGCAATTTCCTTCCTTTTGCAAAAACCCTATCGGATTCATTGTGCGGAAATCCGAAGGTTCCATCACGGTCTCTTCATTCGAGGATTGCGTCCATTTTTTGCCCAATCAGGTTAAGGGTACAAACCTGAGCCTCACGTGATGAGGTATTTCATTTCCCAATCAGGTTAAGGGTTAAGCCTGAGCTTCGTTCCATATGAGGTATTTCCCGTCTCATCCAAGTTAAGGGCAAAACCTGAATCTCACTTCTTTTGAAATAAAATTCTCCATTTTATAACTACCATCATCATTTGAATTAATTCTTTCATACCCAGTCAGATTTATCTAACTGGGGCATTTTTATGGTTCAAATTTGGTATGTTTTCTTTGCCACTAAGCTCGGCTTTCAACCGGCTTAGCAGCAAAGAGGGGCATCTGTAAACACCCCAAATTTTCACCCTCATCAAGTGTTTGTCCATTTCATGTGTCATTGCATATCATTGCATGCATTCGGCATACCATCTCATTGCATTGCATAGCATTGCATGACATTGCATCTCATTCTTGAGATCCAGCACTCCAACTTTCAAAACATTCAATCCAGATTTGAATTTCAAAGCTTTTATTTCAAAAAAAATCTATTTCAAAACCTGGGTTTTTATTCAATACTCCGTCATTTTCCAACCCCGGGACTTTATATTTCGAAATATTTTCTCAGAAAACAATCTGGATTCATGTTAAATTCAAATTTCAATCGATTTCAATTCTCAGATGAGACCCATTAAGATGGTGTCGCTTCTGAATTTCGCTATTCATCAAATTTCTCAAATTTTTGAAAGTTTCAGTCCGATCAGGACTCTGTCTCAGAGTCTTAATCCGGTCAGGAGTCTGTTTTGAAGTCTGTTTTACTTCCATTTTCAATCTTTTTCGTTTGTTTTCGAAATTTAGGTCATTTTACAGAGTCCAGTTAGTTCAAGACTCTATTTTAGAGTTTGGTCGAGTTAGAAGTCTAACCCTGACTGTGTTTTCTGACTTATTTCATCATTTCTTGATAAAATCTTTCAAAAAATTTTACATTTGAATTTTAAAATTTAAAATCTCAGAGTCCTAAGAGTTCAGGACTCTAACTCGGAGTTCCAGTTCGCTTGAGACCCTATTTTTCAGAAATCTTGAAGTTCAAATATCGATTTTAACCCCTTTTCAAAGCCATTTTCAGTGTTTATTTCAAAATTTCCAAAACTCGATGTGGGCCCACTCAGTTGGCACCATATCTAGAGGAATTCTAACTCAGTTAGAACCTTATGCCATTTTAAAAATTCTAGTTTTAAGATTGCTTTTGAAAAATCCTTTTGAAAACTCCTTCAATTTCAAGTTTTAAAATCGCTTTTTGAAAAAAAACTCAAGTAGGGCCCACTCGGGGTGGTGCCATATTTGAGTCAGTCAGGGCTAGACTAGGGTTAGTTGATGTCTTGGTTAGTGTTAGAGGTTTAGAAGAGTCAAAACCATTTTGAAAAACTCATTTTTTGAAAGTTAGTTTTTAAAGGTTTTTAAAGGTTTTTAAAGGTGTTTTAAAAAGCCAAATGTAGAAAATGCCAAGTGGCATTACATTTGGAGATTTTTTAGGAAAGTCTAGGGGTTAATTAGGCACTAGTTTAGATAATTTAGGCTAGGGGTAGTTAGGTCTTTCCACCCAAAAATTGCCCCCCCTTTAGAAGAGTCCAATTTTTTTAAAACATTTGATTTTTAACCTAAAATTTTTTTATAAATAGAAGGCCATAGGGGGTCGATTTTTCCAACTTGCTCTCCTTGGGATTCTTGGAGCTTCTCTTTCCTCTCCAGCCCTTCCTCCATTGCAGGCACCTCAAGGTAATTATTTTGTTTAATTTGTAGCTTTTATTTCATGTTTTTAATAGTTTTAAATCAATTTTAGCCATTAATACCTCCTATTTCATGGATTCAACCATGGTTTCACCTCAAGAATCATCAAGAATCAGCAAGAACGATCCAAGAAGGTGATCTAACCCTGTTTTGGGTGATTTACAGGGATTTTAATCCATTAGAATTAATTTTAATATGATTCTTTACCTTATTAACCAATAAAATACATGATTTACCCCTTTTAATGGGTTAAATCTTTGTTTTAAAGGTGATATCAAATTCCAGCCATTGATTCCCTATTTTTTATTTTATTTTCATGGTTTATTCATGTTTGTTTTACGTTATATAGCATAGAAATAATTTTTATTTACTGTTTTATAGTTTATTTTATGGATTTACATTAGTTAATGCATGGTTTTTCAAGTTTCTTAAATTTCTGTGTGTTTTAGGTTTAGAACAATAAAGATAATGTTATTTCGGATTGAATTACTCATTTTTTATTTCTGATTTTTTTATATGTGATGCATGCATGAGTTATTGAGTTACTGTAGAAAAATCAGAGGTTTTGGATTTCGGAAACCCTGTCAAAAAAATCAGACATCAAATCGGGTTTTTAAAGCTTTAAAATTGTGGTTAAAATCAAGAAGGTAACTTGCTGTTATGATATTTCTCTCATATTATATCCGATTTTAGATCTATAAAGTGCTACAGATTCACATTGAGTAGATCTGTCTGCTGTGAAATGTTCGGATTTTTTTATCACTGTTTAGTATTTTTCCTTGTTCAGAGAATCTGTTTTTAAATTTAGAACTCGTTAGGGTTTACCAAAACCCTGATCAGACTTGTGTTAGTCATAAATCCCAAACCACAGATCCGATTCATGATCTGTAAAAAATGAGTATTACTATTTTTCTGTCTACTGTTCACCACTAAAATTTCAGAGATTTTTGTTTAGGATTGCTATTTATGTCTGTATTTGAAATCTGAAGTAGCCGTTTTAATCCCTGTTGAAAATGATATATTTTAGCTCAGATTGCCGGAAGGGTTTCTCCCTAACCGGAGATTTGTTTTCCGATCTGTAAATTGGGAAATCTCTGTTTTTCTTCTTAGTTTGTCTCTGTAAAATTTCATAAATTTTCATGGAGATTTAACTCCTGGTTCGGGTCTTGGATTGAAACTGGTTGATAAATTAGGTCAAAAATAGCATATTTTTAGGGTTTGATGCATTTTTTGGGTTAATTTAATGTCAAAAATTATTTTTATAATTCTAAGTCAAAACTAGGGTTATAAAAAGTGTAGGTACCAATTTTTATGGATTTTGGAATCCATTTGATGTCTGAAATAATAAAATTGCAAAACAGGGTACCCAAAGAATTCCAAAACACTGCAAAAATCACAAAATTTGTGATATTCTTGGATTTTCATGCATAAGCATATATTTTTAGGGTTTAATCATGTTTATAATCATATTAGGATGCTTTAGGTTTAATTTGATGCTCATTTGATTTCATTTAGTGCATAAAACCTAAGTTTTTACCAAAATCTATTTCAGAAAACCCTGATTTCAAGGCCATAGTCTTGCTATCAGGGGCAATTTGGTCATTTGACCTCAATTTCGAAATTCTTAACCCTAATTTTCATATTTTTAATCATGTCACATCATATTTAGCTTAGCTTATTCTATTCAAATTTCAAAACTTGCATTTTATCAAAATATCTTTCTAAAAACCCTAATTTCAAGGCCATAGTCTTGTTATTAGGGGTATTTTGGTCATTTGGACCCCAATTTCGAAATTTCATATCTTATCTTCCTTATTTATTCAATCTTATTTCATATTTTATTAATTTTTATTTAAGGGAATCATGAAAAAGGCATATATCTAGCAAAATCCAGTAATTTCCTGATATTGCTGGATAAATCTAGAAAAGCCAACATATATTCACTAACCAAGCTTTCTAGTTTTGCAGGTACATTGAAGACTTTATTTTCATGTATTTAAATTTCAATAGTGATGTAATTTGTAATTAAACTTTGGAATAAGAATTTACATTTCCTGCTTAGCTTAGGCAGCATTGCATATAGTTTATTTTTTTAAATAATGTTAATGTGTGATGGATGATGATTCATGCATATTCAAACTCACTATGGTCTACACGAATGGCACATGCACTAGCTTCTATCAAGTTTATAAACTTGGTGGAATTCGTATTTATGGCCATAGTCAGAATATGAATGATACTTAGATTTATGATCTTCACATTAGCCACATTCAGCCTACACTCTTAGGCTAACTTCAAAATGCACTGCATTTCTCAAAAATACAAAAAAGTATTTCTCAATTCCTCAAATCCATGTTCATTCATTTCATGCATTTGCCAATTCCAATTCAAATCTCAATTCAAAGAAGTTTATTTTCTCAAAATCTTCTAAGTCTTATTAAAAAAATCGATTTTCTCAAAATATGGACTTGCCAATGATATTTCAAGTATTTCCCAAGTTCCAAATTCGATTTTCTAAGTTAGATTTTCAATTTCAAAGTTTGAATTTAAAGAAATCGAGTTTTTCAAAGTTATTTCACATTTCTCAAAATCGATTTTCACAAAAATCTCTTGAATACTTCAGAAATCGATTTTCACTTTCTCAAATACAGCATCTCAAAAATAATTCACAATTTTCAAAGAGTTTAATTTCCAAGAATCTTCCAAATATTTTCCAATCTTTGAAGCAAACATCATGTTTTCAAATGTGCATTTTTAGAAATTAATAGCACATGCCTGATTCTTTGTGCATTTAGAAATTAGAATTTGATTTAGACAAGCTGAATAGAGCAGAGCAGTAGATTGATCCTTGGTTTGATTACCCCTGTTAAAGGTGACAGGAACGGTCGAACCTCGTACTGACAGGCGAGTCCCATTCTACAGAATTTCCCGCATTTTAAAACGGAGGCGAGTTATTTTCAAAAACTATTTCAAAGGTCAGTTTGACCCGCAAAAGTTAAAAATTTTGCTATGATAACACCAGCAGAAGCAGGGACGTTTGAAATACCTGACCAGCGAGAAGCTGGAACGTTTGAAATATATAACCAACGAGTGTTGGATCTGACCAGCAAAAAGCTGAAACGTTTGAAATACATGACCAGCAAGAAGCTGGAACGTTTGAAATACATGCCCAACGAGTGTTGGATCTTTTGAAATACCTGACCAGCGAGAAGCTGGAACGTTTGAAATATATGACCAACGAGTGTTGGATCTTTTCGAAAATACCTGACCAGAAAAAAGCTGGAACGTTTGAAATACATGACCAGCAAGAAGCTGGAACGTTTGAAATACATGCCCAACGAGTGTTGGATCTTTTGAAATACCTGACCAGCAAAAGCTGGGACGTTTGAAATACCTGACCAGCGAGAAGCTGGAACGTTTGAAATATATGACCAACGAGTGTTGGATCTTTTCGAAAATACCTGACCAGTAAAAACTGGGAGGTTTGAAATACCTGACCAGTAAAAACTGGGACATTTGAAATACCTGACCAGTAAAAACTGGGACGTTTAAAATACATCAGCTTTTGGGAGATTTTAAATCAGAACTTGAATTTTGTAGAAAAAGGATTTTGATCAAAAGATTGAATGTAGAAAGTTATTGGTGCGAGGGTCAGATCCTCCAAATGAGCTCAATGGATGATTGGAGATTTTTGGGAAATACCCTAGTGCGAGGACTGGGTTGTAAAAGATGAGCTAAACAAAGTGAAATTTTCAGAGAATAAAGATTCTTTGGTAAAAATTAATGGACCATCATAGTTTATTTGCATGTGGTCGACTTTCAGGATTTTGTCCCCTTGTCCTGAACGGGGGAAGAAGGAAAGAAATACCTTGTTAGCAGGAGGCATCAGGTTTATCCCTTAACCTGAAGGGGGACAAATAGATTTTTAAAGAGAATAAACCTGGATTTTTGAAATTTTGAAATGGATTAGCCGGAAGGCTGGATTTTGGAAGAATGTCCCGCCTGGCAGTTGGGATTTTTTGAAAAAGAAGAGAGTCCGAGTTGGGACTCGAATCTTCAGAAAAAAAAAGATAAAGAGAAACCCGAGTTTTGAAAAAAACTTAAATTTCTAAAGAAATGATTGTTTTTCCAATGCGAGGATTGGATTCAGAAGGAAGTCCTGGTTGGAACTCAGAACTCCGAACGAAAAATAATAGAAGAAAACCCTGAGCTAAAACTCGGATTTCTAAAGAAATGATGGATTTCCAATGCGAGGATTGGATTCAAAAGGAAGTCCTGGTCGGAACTCAGAACTTTGACTGAAAATAATAGAAGAAAAACCAGAGCTGCAACTCGGATTTCCAAAGAGATGAAGGATTTCCAATGCGAGGATTGGATTCAAAAGGAAGTCCTGGTCAGAACTCAGAACTTCAACTGAAAATAATAGAAGAAAAACCCGAGCTGGAACTCGGATTTCCAAAGGAATAAAGGATTTCCAATGCGAGGATTGGATTCAAAAGGAAGTCCTGGTCGGAACTCAGAACTTTGACTGAAAATAATAGAAGAAAAACCCGAGCTGGAACTCGGATTTCCAAAGAGATGAAGGATTTCCAATGCGAGGATTGGATTCAAAAGGAAGTCCTGGTCGGAACTCAGAACTTCGAACGAAAGATACAGAGGGAGAAGCCCGAGTGGAAACTCGGGTTTTTGACAGAAAGTTTTTTTTTTTTAAAAAGATTGAATTTTGAAAATTTGCCAGCGTGAGGACCGGATCTGGAATTGAGAATGACCATTTAGAGGACGAAATTTATGTGATCTGATTGCCCCTTATCTCTACTGGGGAGAAAATAAAATTTAAAAAGAATTGATGAGAAGAGATAGAAATTGATGGAAGATTTGACAAAAGAGAAGAATCAAGAAAATTTTATGGAAAGAATCTTTGTAAAAGAATTCTCACAGGTAGTATTGTTGCTCCTATGAGGGGTTTCAGGTATATCCCTTATCCTGAATGGGAAGGGAATAAAAAGTTGATGAAAAAGATTTGATAAAGAATTTGGAAGAATTAAAATTTAATTAAGAAATAAAATCGATAAAATTGGATGAAGAAAAAGATTTAGCAGAGATTAATGAAGCTTCAAAAGAAAAAGATATTCAGGACTATCCCTTATCCTGAAGAAAGAAGGACCTCGTAGGATGAGGTTTCAGGTTTATCCCTTAACCTGAAGGGAGAAAAAGAAGAAGAAAAAAGAAATACCTCATGGGAAAGAGGCATCAGGTTTATCCCTTAACCTGAAAGGGAAATCTTTTTTAAAATAAGAATCAAGAAGAATTAATAAAATGGATGAATAATAATAAAAATGAATAAAAGATGGATAAACAAAAGGTTAAAAAAAAGTTGAGAAAAAGAGTTTTGATCCTGCCTGCATATGGGATCTTTAAAATGAGAGAAGAAGATGAGAAAAATCATTTTTGGAAAGAAGGATTAACCACGAGAGCTAATCTTTGAAAAGGGGATCATTCATGAGAGATCATCATGAGGGTTAATTTTTGAATCAATGATTTAAAAACCAATTTGTAGAAAATATGATCAACACGAGGGTTGATATTTTGAATGCAATGATTCAAAATTAAATTTTTAGAAAAATATGATCAACACAAGGGTTGATCTTTGAATGTAATCATTTTGAAATCAATTTTTAGAAAACATAATCAAAACCAGGATTGATCTTTGAATGCAATGATTTGAAGTCAACTTTTTAGAAAATATGATCAACACAAAGGTTGATGTTTGAGTGAAATGAAATCAAATTTTGGAAAAATGAGATCAACACGAGGGTTGATCTTTGAATGTAATGATTTGAAATCAACTTTTTTAGAAAATATGATCAACACGAAGGTTGATGTTTGAGTGCAATAAAATCAAGTTTTGGAAAATGAGATCAACACGAGGGTTGATCTTTGAATGTAATGATTCAAAGTCAATTTTTGAAAATATGATCAACACAAGGGTTGATCTTTGAATGTAATAATTCGAAGTCAAATTTTGGAAATATGATCAACACAAGGGTTGATCTTTGAATGTAATGAAATCAATTTTTGGAAAATGAGATCAACACAAGGGTTGATCTTTGAAATGCAATGATTCGAAATCAATTTGTAAAAAAATATGATCAACACGAGGGTTGATCTTTGAAATGCAATAATTCGAAATTAATTTTCAGAAAATATGATCAACGCAAGGGTTGATCTTTGAAATGCAATGATTTGAAATCAATTTGTTAGAAAAATATGATCAACACAAAGGTTGATCTTTGAAAAAGGTTGTAATAAAATATTTGAACTAAAATTTTCATGATTTTTCTTTTTGAAAGACCCTCATAGGTAATATCATTTCTCTCATGAATGATGTCAGGATTGTCCCGCATTTTGAAAAAGAAATTTAATGCCCCAATATAGCAAAAAGAAGAAAATATTGAATATCAAAGATATAAAGAAAGTCGATATTTCATTTGATAAGCAAAAGTTGATAACAAAGCTGAATATTTACAAGTATTTTAACCAAAACGAGTTACAAGGACTGGGCTGACTTGCCCCTACAAAAAATGACTAACAGAAAGGGATGAAAGCGAAAAACTCTTGGCATTCTCAATTCTCTGATTGGTCTGGGAAATGCCCGGGTGGAACTGCAGACTGCTCTTCTCCTTCCTCTGGTACCAGAAGCTCTTTATCAATGTAGTCTTGCACAATGTTTTTGAGGACGAAGCAGCGCTCCGTGTCATGCCCCCTTGCTTGATGAAATTTGTAAAAGCGATTCTTCCATTTCCCTTTGGTGACAGAGGGATCATCCTGCTTTGGGAGCTTGATCATTTCTTTCTCGAGCAGGTATTGGAGAACTTCTTCGATCGACTGACCTAGAGGGGTAAGCTGACGATCATAACCCCAACCTTCATGCTTTGCTTTCTTCGGCTTGCTTGACTTCTGCCGAGTGCTGACCTCTGCCTGGTAGCTGGACTGAGCTTGCATGTTTGGGAGATTTGGACGCCTTTCTTCTTCGGTTTTGATAAAGAGATTCTTATCAAGGCAGTCTTGAACTATATTCTTGAAGATGAAGCAATGCTCAGTGTTATGCCCTATTGCTCGGTGGTACCCACAGAATTGGTCTATATATTTTCCCATGATTGTGGAAGGGCTAGCGGCTTTTGGGAGCCTGAGTAATCCACTGGACAACATGTATTCGAGGATTTTGTCAAGCGGTTCATCCAAAGGAGTGAAATCTCTACCCTTGCTCCAATCCTTGCGCTTTGGTTCTTCTTGCTTCTTGCCTTTTTCTGAGGACTGTATTGAAGGGGTCCATCATGGTTTTCACAATATTTCCCAATCTGGCTTTTATGCTCTCTCAAGTTGCTGCCTTGGTTGCCTCGATTGATGCCCCTGTTGGCTTTAGAGTTTTCTGTACCGATGTGGCTGTGTTCAGTCATGGGGAAGGTGACAAGTGCCTTTCCTTCTGGGGGAGCTTTTCCGCAATTGGCTTCAGCTTGTTCAGACAAAATCTCAACCATCATCTTTTTGAATAATTGGTATATCGCGGGATCGATCTCACTTCTGTTGTCCTGAACTCCCTTTCTAGCAGATTTTTGAGAATCCATTCCTTACTCTTTCTGCTTATAACTAGGATGTTAGAGCAGTGTAATCTATGAGCTTTGCCCCAAATCAACTGATAATGCCGATGCTCTCTCTGTAGGGCAAAAATGGGGTTTTTAGAAAAGATCTAGGAATAAATTTTAATAAAGGAAGAAATCATAGTCCAAAAATGAAAACATCCCATTACGAGGGATCGAGTTGTCACCAAAATTTGCGACAACCGCACTGTTTTTCTGAAATAGGATAGACAAGTAAAATGTGAATAAAGATAAATTTTGAAAAGGACATATCCTAACAAAAGATGTTTTATTGTAAATGAGGGTAAGGAATAGAATATAAAAAAGAAAAATTTTGAAGAATTGCAGGCAGGATAAAAAAGAATTAGAAGAAATTAAGAGAAAAAAGGAAAATACACCTGGGTTTTAAAATAAAGGGGAAATTTTGAACAATATATACCCAGGGTTTTGAAAGGAGGTTATTCAAAATATGCTCAACATGCAAGAAATCAGATGGCTCTAATGTAAGTCCTAAAAAGATAGATTAAAATGAAGAGAAGCATACACTTGCATACATTGTTTTGCATTCAATCCTTAGAATTGAGGAGAGTTGTATTTAAGACCTAAGTCTAATGTGAGCATGGAATAATCTCCTCAATATGGTCCTACCAAACCATACTTAAATCCTATATGCAATGATGTCAGCTTTAGGACAGAATCTAGGCCTCTAAGGTTTGCTTGAAAATGGAGCTGGCATTTATAGAATAAAGACTTAGATAATATCAAAGCAAAAGAAAAGGCAAACATTCAACCGGACGGAGACGGGTCCCATCACGGTCGCCAAAACTGTGATCATCGCAAAATTTTTCCTCACTCATGTATTTCTCTCTCTTCCTTCTCTTTTCCTTTCCAACCCCTTATTTCCTCCTTTTTGAAGGGAGGAGAATAAAAGGCGGAAAGAAAGAGAGAAGAGAAAAGAAAAAGAGGAGAAGAGGAATTCTTTTGTGGGTCTCACTTGACCTTAATTTTGAAAATATTTGAAATAACTCACCTCCGTTTTTGAAATATTTGCGGGAAAACTGGGAGATGGGATCCGCTCGTCGGTACGAGGTTCGACTGTTCCTGACGCCTTTACCAAGGGTAATCGAACCAAGGGTCGAATTCATGCCTTTTGGTTTGCTAAGAAATTATCTAAGAATCTATCATAAGCCTAAAATGCACAAAGAATCATGCTTGTGCAAAATGCAAAGATGTATGCTCTTTTTGAAAATGTTTTGAAGAATTCTAAAGTGTTTCTGAGATGAATCTGATAAAGTGAAGAAATGATTTCTAACTTAAAACTTAAAGTTCTAAGTTTTTAGAATAATCAAGAGCTTGGGAAAATAAATTTGGATTTTGGAAAATGATTTTAAAGTTTTTGAGATAAAAGAAAGGAATTTTCAAAGTCATAAATGGACTTTGAATCAGAATGAAAATGAAAATGGAATTGAATCAGAAGGAAAGATATAATTGGGAAATCTGAATAAAATTGAGAAATGGAATTGATTTAAAAGTTGGAACTTCAAGACGAAATTCGAATCCAAGATCTAGATTCTGAATAGGGTCTGAAGTTGAATTTTGAATCTAGGATCTGAAATGAGAACTTGATTTGAAATCTGGAATGAAATGGAATTGGATTCAATATTTGGAATCTAAGATGGTATTTGGATCTGAAATCTGAGATCCAAGATAGGGTTGGCCTCTGGATCCTAAGATGGAATTGGATCTGAAGTCTGAGATCCAAAATAGAATTGAATTCTGGATCCTAGAATGGATTTGGATTTGAAGTTTAAGATCCAATGTAGGATTGGGTTCTGGATCCTAGAATGGATTTGGATCTGAAGTCTAAGATCCAATCTAGGATTGGGTTCTGGATCCTAAAAATGGATTTTGGATCTGTAATCTGAAATCCAATGTAGAATTGGAATCTGGATCCAATGTAAAATTGGAATCTGGATCCTAGAATGGATTTTGGATCTGAAATTTGAGATCCAATGTAGAGTTTGGACACTGGATCCTAAGATGGATTTGGATCTGAAGTCTGAGATCCAAAGTGAGATCGGATTCTCGATCCTAAAGGGGAATTGGAGTTGTTAAGTTCAGAAGATGAATCAAGAACTTCCAAGTTTAATTTGAACTTGGAAAATGAAACTTAGAATTTAGAATATAAAAACAAATTTCAAAGTCAAATTAGACCTTGAATTTTGAAATTTGAATTTGGAATTTAGAAGATGAATCAAGAATCTCAAAATTAAATTAATTTTTGATTTTGATTGGAGTTTTGAATATAAAATGAATTTGGAATTTCAAAGTCGAATTGGACTTTGAAATCTGTTTTGAATTTGAATATAAAAAATGACTTTGAAATCTCAAAGTTAAATTGAACTTTGAGATTAAAAATGAAATTGAATTTGAAAATGAAAGGATGAATTGGATTTTATAAAAATTGAAGATAGATTGAGGAAGATATTTACATCACTTGGAATTTTGAAAAAGGAATTTTTGAAAACATGATGCAGTTCTATCCTAAATGATGAATGAAAAGAGTTTGAATTTAGATTTTGAAAAGCTATCTTATTCTTGAAATGAATTAAAATAAGATTGGAGATATAATACATCCCTGACTATGGTCATTGAATGTATTATATAATAATCTATATTTAAATTCAAGAGAAGAATGAAATACATTTTGGTGCTTTTATAGGATTTAAAATGAAATGAACCCTCAATATACCCTGACTATGGCCATTGGTATATATTTTGAGTTAATTTTAAGTTAAATTCTGATAAAAGAAGAAAATATTTAAGGAAAATATGATGAATTTTGAAAGTGGATCCAGTGTTCTTTTGTAAAAGATAAAAATGCTAAGTTTTGTCCACACCCTGACTATGGCCATTGATGTGGATCATCAACTTAGTATCAATTACCTCTTACGAAATGATGCACGTGTCATTCGTGTTTCACCATTGTGAGAATTTGAGAAATAAAGGCCAAAATGCGTGAGAACAAGCAATTTATGATGTTTACAATGCTCATCCATTCCATCTAAAACAGGAAATGTAAATTCTCATTGATATCTAAATTATTACAATCTTTGAAACTGAAATTTGAAACGACTTCTCTAATCCGAGAAGATTTTCCATGACTTTCCTGCAAAAGAAGCGAGTTAGCATAATACAGGAGAAAATACTTTGTTGAGAGCAAAATTGTATATGATTGTGTTGGTTCAAATATCAGATGCTATGTCTAAGCTGAATGAGAAAGGCATATATAATGGGTGAAGTCAAGAGCCAGGATGGTCCAAGATGAATCAACCTAAAATATGGTAATTCCTGATGACCCACCATAGGAAGGAAGGGACATAGTGGTTCATTGTGAACCACTATGAAAGAAAAACCATTATAGTGGTCCTTAATGAGCTACTATAATAAAGAAGGTTTGCAGGGGTTCTTTGTGAACCATTGCAAAGGACAACTACTGTAGTAGTCCCTGATGAACTACTATAAAAGAAAAGAGACCATGGTGGTTCATGGTGAACCACCATGAAATATAACAACTATGGTGGTTCTCGACGGACCACCACAGAAATGAAAGAATATGGTGGCTTGTGGAGTGTGATTAGGTAGTAGATGGAGATCCAATGTTGTCATTTCTGCATATATCAGCTGGAGAGCCAATGTTGTATGCTTGAATGATGCTATAAAGGGGTCTCGATAAAACCGAGATGCTATAAAGTGCTTGGACATTGTATAGTACACAAGACGATGTAAAATAGCTTAATTACAACAAGACTAGAAATCTGTTCCAGCAGTAAATGAACATTTCATGTTTAGTCAGGAATTGGTCCAGCAAACCCTTGTTGATAACCAAAAAAAAAAAATGTAGGTTGATGTTAGAATGCATCTAGGCCCTAACCTATATATTGATTATCTTATGAAATGTCAGGTAATTCATCACAACCGGTAATTGAGTTGGCAGTCACCTGGTGGATTTGCAAGGAAGGTGAAGAAATTCAAAGTTAAAGCTCATGATATAGCTGGGAAGGAGGGTATGCAGTGGGAATGTGTTATGCAGTAATGAACAAGTTATGTTGGACGAATTTATGAGAAAAGAAATACACACAATTTACAGTAAGAGAAAATAACACCCTAATCTATGGAAGTAAGCAGAAATGAAGAATATAACTAAAAAGAGAAATTTTACAGCAGTTATACAGAAGTTTGAACAGATCATGCTTAGGAAATAACAAAACAATATCATTACGCAACTTGAACTAACTATTTTACAGAAAAAGGGAGGCTGAACATAAATGCATAAGCGCAGGTAAAAAAAAAATACGTTATTTACCTACCTGCTAAATTGGCCCTTACTTTGATCTCATACTGGTGATCTATAGAAGTTGTAAATCCTATTGAATTTAGAGATGCAGATAGTACCAGAGCAACATCAGCGTGTATTCTGCATGGAAAATGATGATAACCTTAGTACTGCCTACCTCCCACAATATTAGCCTGGCTTTGAGAATCTGTTCTAGGCGGGATACTTGTGGTCCCAAGAATAACTTGGATGAATTCCAAAGATGGCTATTTTTAGGACTGTATCCTTCTAAACTATCATGGCATTTAACTCCCTCAAAGTCATCTGTCAAAATAACCATTTTGGTGGATACATTAGTAAGAACAACATTTATCTCTGAATACTCATTGGGTGACGTCTCCTTCACAGAAATTTTGAACATCTGAATCATTCAAATTCTTGTGAATCACATTTACGCATTTATTTTGTGGTCTTCCAGGTACCACATCTTCATTTGCTGGGGACATTTCAACATTGTCCTAACTTAAGTAACTCGCGTCTTTGATGATCAGGGATCTCCAATGAAGAGGCATCATCGGCAAGGACCTTCACGGTTATTTTCAGGTGACCCTCTGGACCTTTTTCATGAACTTTAACAGACTGTACCGATCTTCTATCCGCATCACTTGATCCTCTTGCTGATTTATCTTCAGGCTTCAACAGCTGATCCGGACAGCTACAACTACGAATTTCATGTTTTTGGAGACTACTAACTGCAGTAGCAGTGCGATGGCCCAGACATTCCACAGGGACAATTTAACATTGAATAATAAAGTGATAGGTACAGAAGATTGACCAGATAATAAAATAAGATAAACAAAATATAAAAGGTACAAAGAAAGGTGAAATCCTTATGTCAGATAAAGAATGTTGAAGCAGGGAAACAAGGGTTCTGTAGGATTGAGGACATATTGCAGGAATGTAACTATGAAAGAAACAAAAAAGTATAAGTGTTTACAGGAATGTATCTATATAAAAAAAAAATGTAAACATCGATTCCACACAATCATTGAAGAGCTAAATTTACTGTACACGTCCACCCGATGAATTGGAAATAAACAAGATGTCTTACCTCATTATTCTGTGATGAACCATCATTATATTTGCTCAAGAAGAATCATCATTATCAAACACTGCAGCAAGAGAGTCAGATAACTTGGCCATAATATACTTACGAGCTGGACCTTTTCCATTCAACTGATGTTTATTAGGGCCAGAACAAAGGCCTCCAAAGAAGCAAACCTGGAGAAAGAGGTATAAAACTCGGGCGTGTATAAACCAAACATGAAGACCCTCCAGAGTCCTTGATGGCATTCAGAGGTCCAATGGGTGCTCTGAGTCATAAAATTCAGGTAACTTGGGTTGTAATGTGTTTGGAAGATGTCCCGCCCTAGCCACCGAATGCGTGGATGATAATGTCTCAAACCCATTTATCAAGTTGGATTCATAGAAAATTAAAGGGTGATAAAACCCATAGAAAAGAGAAAAAAAAGAATTAGATGTAGGAATCGATAGATTCCGTTTGTTGTAGCAATGGGGGAGGGGGTCGATCCTGCTATATGCAGGTTGATCCCACTCGTAATGCTAAAAAGAAAAGAAAAAAAAAAGAAAAGAAAACAAAAATCAAAACAGAAGAAAGAGAAAAAAAAATCTATAGAAGATCTGAGTAAAAGGAAAGGGGAAAAACAATAATAACAATATTCAAAATATGATGAATCATGGGAAATGGAGAGGAAGGAGTCACTTACCTTCTGCTGTAGGGATTCTGAACGATAATCTTTGAAGTAGGTTGCAGGGGTCTGGATTAACAAAGGTCGAGCAGAGAGGAAATCCTTCCCTTCGTGTTCCAGCCGACTTAATCAAGCTTTTGCTATGGTGGATTGAGGCGGGAGCTTTGAAGGGAGTATGAAGAAGCAATCTACTGTGAGACTCTCGTGGCTTGGTCGTTTTTTTCAACCGATGAAAAAGTTAGAGAAGGGGAGTGAGAAGAAGAGGAAGAATGGGAAATCGAGCAGGAGAAAACTGTGGTGGGGTGAAGGCGGATCCAGGAAGAAGCAATGGGGAGGTGATAACGGATGGGGCCTTAGGGTTCTTCTGAGTGCCCTTTTAAGGAGGATGAAGAAGGTTCGTGAAAGGGGTCGTTGGAGATCGAAGGTGGAGGAAGGAAGGGTTTGTGCGATCGACCATGGAGGAGAGAGAAACAGAAGGGCGATGAAGAAGGGTGCGGCCAGGTTTTTCCCCTTTTCCTGTCTTACGAAGGATTTTACAAAACCCTAAAAGAGAAATTTACCGAGGAGCCCCTTTGATTTTCAAGATTTTATAAAAAGGGGGGGGGGGCTCCCGAGGTTTTTAGCAAAAATTGTTTTTCAAAAAGGCTCAAAATCATTTGTTTTTCTCATAAATTTTCCATTTTTTTTGAATTTTATGTTATTTCTCAATTTTTTTGTATTTTTAAGTAAAAATCCTAAGATTTGTGAGAAAACAAAGATTAAAACCAATTTTCTTGTGTTTTTGCAAAAATATTTACAAAAGAGAAATTTTCTAAGATTAAAAACTATTTTGAGAAAATTTCTTCAGAAATGGGTTTTGATCCGGATT
This sequence comes from Nuphar pumila, assembly GCF_984573655.1. Taxonomy (NCBI): domain Eukaryota; kingdom Viridiplantae; phylum Streptophyta; class Magnoliopsida; order Nymphaeales; family Nymphaeaceae; genus Nuphar; species Nuphar pumila. The sequence goes on along the minus strand of NC_143260.1, from coordinate 66,807,312 downwards.
TTTGGAGGAAATCTGAAGAAATGACTTGATTTTCTCAGAAAACGGGGTTAAGGGCAAAAGGGTCATTTTTACAAAACTTTGAAAAATTTGGGGTGTTCACAGATGCCCCTCTTTGCTACTAAGCCGGTTGAAAGCCAAGTTTAGTGGCAAAGATAACACTCCAAATTTTGAAAAATGCCCCAGTCAGCAGATCTGAACCGGGTGTGGAAGAATTATTTTGAAAATATGGCTTTTCAGGCTTAGAATCTTGTCCTGAATGGTTTTGGGGAGACGAAATCCTCGAAGATGATGTAATCAAATAATAGAAATGGGGAAATCGTGATGGGACTTTGGGTGAAAATCCCGAAATGGTGGGAAACGAGAATTTTGATCAGGTCTCATGGATGAGACAAGATACTCTTTTTTTTGGAATGATTCAGGTTTAGCCCTTAACCTGGATGGGACGAAGATATATCAAAAAGTGTTTTGAGTGAGGAAAGGAGTACACGAGGGTCTTGATGGGACATTTTTGAAACATGCCTCGTGAGACGAAGCTTAAGTAAAATCCTTTCTTGGATGGATATACAAAGTATGGATCCCTCAATGGGCAGAACCGTGATGGGACTGGAAGAAATCATCTCGTCCAAACGAGGAATCTCGTTGGAACGATACTCAGGTTTAACCCAAACCTGCAAGGAAGATACCTCGCGAAGCGAGGTTCCGAGTAAACTTTTAACCTGGATAGGAAATCTACCATACAGATTTCTCAAATGGTGAAACCATAATGGGACCTTCGGAATTTGGACGAACAAATCCGAAAGGGGTTTGCGAAAGGAGGAAAATATAGGGTTCCCTAAAGCTTTGGAAAAAGAAATGATTTTGGGCATCTCATTTGTTGAGACACCTCTCGCAGGAAATTCAGGTTTTGACCCTTAACCTGAGTGGGAGAAATCTACCATACAGGTTTCTCAAAAATAGAGAAAGCACGATGGGACCTTCGAAATTTGGACGAACAAATCCGAGAGGTGTTTTTTTTTTTGCGAAAGGAGGAAATATAGGGTCCCTAAAGCTTTGAAAAAGGGAAAGAAATTGGGAGTCTCATTGCTGAGACTGAAATAGCTTTTGAAATCAAATGATCTTTCGCAAATGGTTCAGGTTTGACCCTTATCCTGAGCGGGTCGTCCGTACGGAATTCTTCAATGAGAAACCGTGATGGGACAGAAAGAGATACTTCCTTCAGAGGCGACTCTTTTGGAAAATATAAACAACGCTAGGTTGCATCAAAATTGATATTGAATGTTTATTTCATTCTTGGAATAGCTAGAAAATTTTGCCAATGAGATAAAATCGTAGTAGATTCAAACGCTTGGAAATGTGCACGTATGTGCAAAAGATATTCCCTCTTTTACCTAGAGTATTTCCCCCAAATGAGGTTAACTCCTCAGTTCTAAGAGTCAGATTCAAAATTTTAGCGCTGATGATCTTCTTCAAGGAAGCTATCCATTTCCCTGATATGAGAATAGAAGAAATATTCTTAATTTCATAAAAGCAAGTAATTAAAAGATATTGATAAAAGAATTTTGCATGAGAAAAGATGGCTTCTGGCAACTTTGGCAGTTTGATATCTGGGTGTTTTCCTACGATGATCTTTTTGCACTCTTTTTCAATCATTGCACTTTCTCGAGTTTTTCTCATCATCCTTCATTTGGATGTCCTGACTTTTCTCTCTTTTTCAGGGAAGGGTACTTCACAAACTCCTTCATCTTGGAGATGTTCCGATCTTTCTTTTTCTCAGGGATTATATATGATGACATTGGCTCAAAAGGTCTTTAGATGATAGCTGGAATCAAATATCTTTTAGGGTTTGTCGGTAGGTTCATCACACTCGCCTTCATCTCGACGGTGATCTGAACTTTCCCTGGAAGGATCCGTCACAAACTCCGTCATCTTGGAGATGTTTCAAATCTTCTTTGGCCCCGGGGGTCTACTCGCTTAATTCGCCTTCATCTTGACGACAATTGAGAGATCCCTTTTTTGGATATTCGATTGCAACTTTTTAAACGAAAATGAGAAGATATGAGTTGAGTGTATTCTTCCTATGGCTCAAGATATTTCCACTGCCTGATTGCCAGAAAGTCATTTTTAAAACATGTGCTATAGCTAAGATCAATATCAATTCGCTTCTGGCTTTTCAACATCATTGAAGATTTCTTTCATTGATCATATCGAGGACATTTCTTACATCCTTTTGGTTGATCAACAGGAAAAGATTTGAATTTTACCTCTTTTTCGCAAAAAGTTTCACCTTTTGGAAGGAAATAGTAGAGGTAATCTGAGGAAATTCTTTTTGTGTAGTCAGATTTTTAGAATCAACAAGTGTTTTTAGCAAATTGGCTAAATTTTCATGAATTCTTTGTGAAATAATCACTCAATATAGATTTTGATGAGATCTTGAGTTGCAATCTTTTGATTTTGGGAAATACATGACTAGCAAAAGCTGGAACCTTTGAAATACATGACCAGCGAAAGCTGGAACCTTTGAAATACGTGACCAGCGGAAGCTGAAACCTTTTGGAATACATGACAAATAGACGTTGAGATCTTTTGAAATACCTGTCCAGCGAAAGCTGGAACCTTTGAAATACGTGACCAGCGAGAAGCTGGAACCTTTTGAAATACTTGACCAGTAAAACTGGAACATTTAAAATACATGACCAGCAATAATGCTGGAACATTTTGGAAATACATGACCAATGAGTGTTGGGTCTTTTGGGAAATACACGAATGGTTATGAAAAAGTGGGTTTTAATAAAAAGGTTGAGAATGATAGAAATTGGGAAATTATAACCTGAGGGTTGAGAAAAATGGTGAATTTTTTGAAAACATTGTACCGAGAGGTTAGAGAATTGATAATCTTGAGAGATTTGGAGATATGAAGGTTTGGAAATGATAGATTTTGAGAGATTGAAACCCGAAGGTTTGGTAATAAGAGAATGGAGAAATTGCAACCTGAAGGTTTGATTTATGGAATAGGTTGATTTTGGGAGCTCGACAATTGTGAGCTGGGACCTTTTGAAATACATGACCAGCGACAGCTGGGTCTTTTGGAAATACACGACCAAAAGCTGAGTCCTTTTTGGGAATGCACGACCAGCAAAGCTGGGACGTTTGAAATGCGTGACCAGCGAAAAGCTGGAACGTTTGAAATGCGTGACCAGCGAAAAGCTGGAACGTTTGAAATACATGACCAACGAGTGATGGATCTTTTTTTGGAAATACCTGACCAGCGAAAGCTGGAACGTTTGAAATACATGACCAGCAAAATGCTGGAACATTTGAAATACATGCCCAACGAGTGTTGGATCTTTTGAAATACCTGACCAGCAGAAGCTGGGACATTTGAAATACCTGACCAACGAGAAGCTGGAAGGTTTGAAATACATGCCCAACGAGTGTTGGATCTTTTGAAATACCTGACCAGCGAGAAGCTGGAACGTTTGAAATATATGACCAACGAGTGTTGGATCTTTTCGAAAATACCTGACCAGAAAAAAGCTGGAACGTTTGAAATACATGACCAGCAAGAAGCTGGAACGTTTGAAATACATGCCCAACGAGTGTTGGATCTTTTGAAATACCTGACCAGCAAAAGCTGGGACGTTTGAAATACCTGACCAGCGAGAAGCTGGAACGTTTGAAATATATGACCAACGAGTGTTGGATCTTTTCGAAAATACCTGACCAGTAAAAACTGGGACGTTTGAAATACCTGACCAGTAAAAACTGGGACGTTTGAAATACATCAGCTTTTGGGAGATTTTAAATCAGAACTTGAATTTTGTAGAAAAAGGATTTTGATCAAAAGATTGAATGTAGAAAGTTATTGGTGCGAGGGTCAGATCCTCTAAATGAGCTCAATGGATGATTGGAGATTTTTGAGAAATACCCCAGTGCGAGGACTGGGTTGTAAAAGCTGAGCTAAACAAAGTGAAATTTTCAGAGAATAAAGATTCTTTGGTAAAAATTAATGGACCATCATAGTTTATTTGCATGTGGTCGACTTTCAAGATTTTGTCCCCTTGTCCTGAACGGGGGAAGAAGGAAAGAAATACCTCGTTAGCAGAAGGCATCAGGTTTATCCCTTAACCTGAAGGGGGACAAATAGATTTTTAAAGAGAATAAACCTGGATTTTTGAAATTTTGAAATGGATTAGCCGGAAGGCTGGATTTTGGAAGAATGTCCCGCCTGGCAGTTGGGATTTTTTGAAAAAGAAGAGAGTCCGAGTTGGGACTCGAATCTTCAGAAAAAAAAAGATAAAGAGAAACCTGAGTTTTGAAAAAAACTTAAATTTCTAAAGAAATGACTGTTTTTCCAATGCGAGGATTGGATTCAGAAGGAAGTCCTGGTCGAAACTCAGAACTACGAACGAAAAATAATAGAAGAAAAACCCGAGCTGCAACTCGGATTTCTAAAGAAATGATGGATTTCCAATGCGAGGATTGGATTCAAAAGGAAGTCCTGGTCGAAACTCAGAACTTCGACTGAAAATAATAGAAGAAAAAACAGAGCTGGAACTCAGATTTCCAAAGAGATGAAGGATTTCCAATGTGAGGATTCGATTCAAAAGGAAGTCCTGGTCGGAACTTAGAACTTCGACTGAAAATAATAGAAGAAAAACCCGAGCTGGAACTCGGATTTCCAAAGGAATAAAGGATTTCCAATGTGAGGATTCGATTCAAAAGGAAGTCCTGGTCGGAACTCAGAACTTTGACTGAAAATAATAGAAGAAAAACCCGAGCTGGAACTCAGATTTCCAAAGAGATGAAGGATTTCCAATGCGAGGATTGGATTCAAACGGAAGTCCTGGTCGGAACTCAGAACTTCGAACGAAAGATATAGAGGGAGAATCCCGAGTGGAAACTCGGGTTTTTGACAGAAAGTTTTTTTTTTTTTAAAAGATTGAATTTTGAAAATTTGCCAGCGCGAGGACCGGATCTGGAATTGAGAATGACCATTTAGAGGACTAAATTTATGTGATCTGATTGCCCCCTTATCTCGACTGGGGAGAAAATAAAATTTAAAAAGAATTGATGAGAAGAGATAGAAATTGATGGAAAATTTGACAAAAGAGAAGAATCAAGAAAATTTTATGGAAAGAATCTTTGTAAAAGAATTCTCACAGGTAGTATTGTTGCTCCTATGAGGGGTTTCAGGATTATCCCTTATCCTGAATGGGAAGGGAATAAAAAGTTGATGAAAAAGTTTTGATAAAGAATTTGGAAGAATTAAAATTTAATTAAGAAATAAAATTGATAAAATTGGATGAAGAAAAAGATTTAACAGAGATTAATGAAGCTTCAAAAGAAAAAGATATTCAGGACTATCCCTTATCCTGAAGAAAGAAGGACCTCGTAGGATGAGGTTTCAGGTTTATCCCTTAACCTGAAGGGAGAAAAAGAAGAAGAAAAAAGAAATACCTCATGGGAAAGAGGCATCAGGTTTATCCCTTAACCTGAAAGGGAAATCTTTTTGAAAACAAGAATCTAGAAGAATTAATAAAATGGATGAATAATAATAAAAATGAATAAAAGATGGATAAACAAAAGGTTAAAAAAAAGTTGAGAAAAAGAGTTTTGATCCTGCCTGCATATGGGATCTTTAAAATGAGAGAAGAAGATGAGAAAAATCATTTTTGGAAAGAAGGATTAACCACGAGAGCTAATCTTTGAAAAGGGGATCATTCATGAGAGATCATCATGAGGGTTAATTTTTGAATCAATGATTTAAAAACCAATTTGTAGAAAATATGATCAACACGAGGGTTGATATTTTGAATGCAATGATTCAAAATTAAATTTTTAGAAAAATATGATCAACACAAGGGTTGATCTTTGAATGTAATGATTTTGAAATCAATTTTTAGAAAACATAATCAGCACCAGGATTGATCTTTGAATGCAATGATTTGAAGTCAACTTTTTAGAAAATATGATCAACACAAAGGTTGATGTTTGAGTGAAATGAAATCAAATTTTGGAAAAATGAGATCAACACGAGGGTTGATCTTTGAATGTAATGATTTGAAATCAACTTTTTTAGAAAATAAGATCAACACGAAGGTTGATGTTTGAGTGCAATGAAATCAAATTTTGGAAAATGAGATGAACACGAGGGTTGATTTTTGAATGTAATGATTCAAAGTCAATTTTTGAAAATATGATCAACACAAGGGTTGATCTTTGAATGTAATGATTCGAAGTCAAATTTTGGAAATATGATCAACACAAGGGTTGATCTTTGAATGTAATGAAATCAATTTTTGGAAAATGAGATCAACACAAGGGTTGATCTTTGAAATGCAATGATTCAAAATCAATTTGTAGAAAAATATGATCAACACGAGGGTTGATCTTTGAAATGCAATAATTCGAAATTAATTTTCAGAAAATATGATCAACGCAAGGGTTGATCTTTGAAATGCAATGATTTGAAATCAATTTGTTAGAAAAATATGATCAACACAAAGGTTGATCTTTGAAAAAGGTTGTAATAAAATATTTGAACTAAAGTTTTCATGATTTTTCTTTTTGAAAGACCCTCATAGGTAATATCATTTCTCTCATGAATAATGTCAGGATTGTCCCGCATTTTGAAAAAGAAATTTAATGCCCCAATATAGCAAAAAGAAAAAATATTGAATATCAAAGATATAAAGAAAGTCGATATTTCATTTGATAAGCAAAAGTTGATAACAAAGCTGAATATTTACAAGTATTTTAACTAAAACGAGTCACAAGGACTGGGCTGACTTGCCCCTACAAAAAACGACTAACAGAAAGGGATGAAAGCGAAAAACTCTTGGCATTCTCAATTCTCTGATTGGTTTGGGAAATGCCCGGGTGGAACTGCAGGCTGCTCTTCTCCTTCCTCTGGTACGAGAAGCTCTTTATCAATGTAGTCTTGCACAATGTTTTTGAGGACGAAGCAGCGCTTCGTGTCATGCCCCCTTGCTCGATGAAATTTGCAAAAGCGATTCTTCCATTTCCCTTTGGTGACAGAGGGATCATCCTGCTTTGGGAGCTTGATCATTTCTTTCTCGAGCAGGTATTGGAGAACTTCTTCGATCGGCTGACCTAGAGGGGTAAGCTGACGATCATAACCCCAACCTTCATGCTTTGCTTTCTTCGGCTTGCTTGACTTCTGCCGAGTGTTGACCTCTGCCTGGTAGCTGGACTGAGCTTGCATGTTTGGGAGATTTGGACGCCTTTCTTCTTCGGTTTTGATAAAGAGATTCTTATCAAGGCAGTCTTGAACTATATTCTTGAAGATGAAGCAATGCTCAGTGTTATGCCCTATTGCTCGGTGGTACCCACAAAATTGGTCTATATATTTTCCAATGATTGTGGAAGGGCTGGCGGCTTTTGGGAGCCTGAGTAATCCACTGGACAACATGTATTCGAGGATTTTGTCAAGCGGTTCATCCAAAGGAGTGAAATCTCTACCCTTGCTCCAATCCTTGCGCTTTGGTTCTTCTTGCTTCTTGCCTTTTTGCTGAGGACTGTATTGAAGGGGTCCATCATGGTTTTCACAATATTTTCCAATCTGGCTTTTATGCTCTCTCAAGTTGCTGCCTTGGTTGCCTCGATTGATGCCCCTGTTGGCTTTAGAGTTTTCTGTACCGATGTGGCTGTGTTCAGTTATGGGGAAGGTGACAGGTGCCTTTCCTTCTGAGGGAGCTTTTCCGCAATTGGCTTCAGCTTGTTCAGACAAAATCGCAACCATCATCTTTTTGAATAATTGGTATATCGCGGGATCGATCTCACTTCTGTTGTCCTGAACTCCCTTTCTAGCAGATTTTTGAGAATCCATTCCTTACTCTTTCAGCTTATAACTGGGATGTTAGAGCAGTGTAACCTATGAGCTTTGCCCCAAATCAACTGATAATGCCGATGCTCTCTCTGTAGGGCAAAAATGGGGTTTTTAGAAAAGATCTAGGAAGAAATTTTAATAAAGGAAGAAATCATAGTCCAAAAATGAAAACATCCCATTACAAGGGATCAGGTTGTCACCAAAATTTGCGACAACCACACTGTTTTTCTGAAAAATGATAGACAAGTAAAATGTGAATAAAGATAAATTTTGAAAAGGACATATCCTAACAAAAGATGTTTTATTGTAAATGAGGGTAAGGAATAGAATATAAAAAAGAAAAATTTTAAAGAATTGCAGGCAGGATAAAAAAGAATTAGAAGAAATTAAGAGAAAAAAGGAAAATACACCTGGGTTTTAAAATAAAGAGGAAATTTTGAACAATATATACCCAGGGTTTTGAAAAATGTAGGAAATATAAAATATCATACAAGGATGCACAAACAGCAATCCCTAGAGGTTGACTCTAAATGGAATATTTTGAAATGGCTTGTAGGACCTTAATCTTAACTCTAGGGTTCAGATGATCTGATTCCAATCAAGATACGCCGATATGCTCGAGCCGAAGCCCGAAGTACGTGGCATAAAAATATTTCTCCGGTTCTAAGGTAATGGCTTCCCAACATCCTTGAGCACCTACCGATATACCTCGGACTATGGCCCTTAGGTACGTGGTAGGGGGGCGCGAACCCAAATAAGTGGTCCAGTTGTGAGGCTCTCTCCCAAACTATGGTTCAGTGAGACAGCCCAGTAACGTGAAGACCGGGACAATATAGATAAGGAGGTTATTCAAAATATGCTCAACATGCAAGAAATCAGATGGCTCTAATGCAAGTCCTAAAGAGATAGATTAAAATGAAGAGAAGCATACACTTGCATACATTGTTTTGCATTCAATCCTTAGAATTGAGGAGAGTTGTATTTAAGACCTAAGTCTAATGTGAGCATGGAATAATCTCCTCAATATGGTCCTACCAAACCATACTTAAATCCTATATGCAATGATGTCAGCTTTAAGACAGAATCTAGGCCCCTAAGGTTTGCATGAAAATGGAGCTGACATTTATAGAATAAAGACTTAGATAATATCAAAGCAAAAAAAAAGGCAAAAATTCAACCGGACGGAGACGGGTCTCATCACGGTCGCCAAAACTGTGATCATCGCAAAATTTTTCCTCACTCATGTATTTCTCTCTCTTCCTTCTCTTTTCCTTTCCAACCCCTTATTTCCTCCTTTTTGAAGGGAGGAGAATAAAAGGCGGAAAGAAAGAGAGAAGAGAAAAGAAAAAGAGGAGAAGAGGAATTCTTTTGCGGGTCTCACTTGACCTTAATTTTGAAAATATTTGAAATAACTCACCTCCGTTTTTGAAATATTTGCGAGAAAACTGGGAGATGGGATCCGCTCGTCGGTACGAGGTTCGACCGTTCCTGACGCCTTTAGGGGTAATTGAACCAAGGGTCGAATTCATAACTTTTGCTTTGCTAAGAAATTATCTAAGAATCTATCCTAAGCCTAAAATGCACAAAGAATCAAGCTTGTGCAAAATGCAAAGATGTATGCTCTTTTTTAAAATGTTTTAAAGAATTCTCAAGTGTTTCTGAGATGAATCTGATAAAGTGAAGAAATGATTTCTAACTTAGAACTTAAAGTTCTAAGTTTTTAGAATAATCAAGAGCTTGGGAAAATAAATCTGGATTTTGGAAAATGATTTTGAAGTTTTTGAGATAAAAGAAAGGAATTTTCAAAGTCATAAATGGACTTTGAATCAGAATGAAAATGAAAATGGAATTGAATCAGAAGGAAAGATATAATTGGGAAATCTGAATAAAATTGAGAAATGGAATTGATTTAAAAGTTGGAACTTCAAGACGAAATCCGAATCCAAGATCTAGATTCTGAATAGGGTCCGAAGTTGAATTTTGAATGTAGGATCTGAAATGAGAACTTGATTTGAAATCTGGAATGAAATGGAATTGGATTCAAGATTTGGAATCTAAGATGGTATTAGGATCTGAAATCCGAGATCCAAGATAGGGTTGGACTCTGGATCCTAAGATGGAATTGGATCTGAAGTCTGAGATCCAAAATAGAATTGGATTCTGGATCCTAGAATGGATTTGGATTTGAAGTCTGAGATCCAATGTAGGATTGGGTTCTGGATCCTAGAATGGATTTGGATCTGAAGTCTGAGATCCAATCTAGGATTGGGTTCTGGATCCTAAAAATGGATTTTGGATCTGTAATCTGAGATCCAATGTAGAATTGGAATCTGGATCCAATGTAAAATTGGAATCTGGATCCTAGAATGGATTTTGGATCTAAAATTTGAGATCCAATATAGAGTTTGGACACTGGATCCTAAGATGGATTTGGATCTGAAGTCTGAGATCCAAAGTGAGATCGGATTCTCGATCCTAAAGGGGAATTGGAGTTGTTAAGTTCAGAAGATGAATCAAGAACTTCCAAGTTTAATTTGAACTTGGAAAATGAAACTTAGAATTTTGAATATAAAAACGAATTTCAAAGTCAAATTAGACCTTGAATTTTGAAATTTGAATTTGGAATTTAGAAGATGAATCAAGAATCTCAAAATTAAATTAATTTTTGATTTTGATTGGAGTTTTGAATATAAAATGAATTTGGAATTTCAAAGTCGAATTGGACTTTGAAATCTGTTTTGAATTTGAATATAAAAAATGACTTTGAAATCTCAAAGTTAAATTGAACTTTGAGATTAAAAATGAAATTGAATTTGAAAATGAAAGGATGAATTGGATTTTATAAAAATTGAAGATAGATTGAGGAAGATATTTACATCACTTGGAGTTTTGAAAAAGGAATTTTTGAAAACATGATGCAGTTCTATCCTAAATGATGAATGAAGAGAGTTTGAATTTAGATTTTGAAAAGCTATCTTATTCTTGAAATGAATTAAAATAAGATTGGAGATATAATACATCCCTGACTATGGTCATTGAATGTATTATATAATAATCTATATTTAAATTCAAGAGAAGAATGAAATACATTTTGGTGCTTTTATAGGATTTAAAATGAAATGAACCCTCAATATACCCTGACTATGGCCATTGGTATATATTTTGAGTTAATTTTAAGTTAAATTCTGATAAAAGAAGAAAATAGTTAAGGAAAATATGATGAATTTTGAAAGTGGATCCAGTGTTATTTTGTAAAAGATAAAAATGCTAAGTTTTGTCCACACCCTGACTATGGCCATTGATGTGGATCATCAACTTAGTATCAATTACCTCTTACGAAATGGTGCACGTGCCATTCGTGTTTCACCATTGTGAGAATTTGAGAAATAAAGGCAAAAATGCTTGAGAACAAGCAATTTATGATGTTTACAATGCTCATCCATTCCATCTAAAACAGGAAATGTAAATTCTCATTGATATCTAAATTATTACAATCTTTGAAACTGAAATTTGAAACGACTTCTCTAATCCGAGAAGATTTTCCATGACTTTCCTGCAAAAGAAGCGAGTTAGCATAATACAGGAGAAAATACTTTGTTGAGAGCAAAATTGTATATGATTGTGTTGGTTCAAATATCAGATGCTATGTCTAAGCTGAATGAGAAAGGCATATATAATGGGTGAAGTCAAGAGCCAGGATGGTCCAAGATGAATCAACCTAAAATATGGTAATTCCTGATGACCCACCATAGGAAGGAAGGGACATAGTGGTTCATTGTGAACCACTATGAAAGAAAAACCATTATAGTGGTCCTTAATGAGCTACTATAATAAAGAAGGTTTGCAAGGGTTCTTTGTGAACCATTGCAAAGGACAACTTCTGTAGTAGTCCCTGATGAACTACTATAAAAGAAAAGAGACCATGGTGGTTCATGGTGAACCACCATGAAATATAACAACTATGGTGGTTCTCGACGAACCACCACAGAAATGAAAGAATATGGTGGCTTGTGGAGTGTGATTAGGTAGTAGATGGAGAGCCAATGTTGTCATTTCTGCATATATCAGCTGGAGAGCCAATGTTGTAAGCTTGAATGATGCTATAAAGGGGTCTCGATAAAACCGAGATGCTATAAAGTGCTTGGACATTGTATAGTACACAAGACGATGTAAAATAGCTTAATTACAACAAGACTGGAAATCTGTTCCAGCAGTAAATGAACATTTCATGTTTAATCAGGAATTGGTCCAGCAAACCTCTATTGATAACCAAAAAAAAAAATGTAGGTTGATGTTAGAATGCATCTAGGCCCTAACCTATATATTGATCATCTTATGAAATGTCAGGTAATTCATCACAACCGGTAATTGAGTTGGCAGTCACCTGGTGGATTTGCAGGGAAGGTGAAGAAATTCAAAGTTAAAGCTCATGATATATAGCTGGGAAGGAGGGTATGCAGTGGGAATGTGTTATGCAGTAATGAACAAGTTATGTTGGACGAATTTATGAGAAAAAAAATACACACAATTTACAGTAAGAGAAAATAACACCCTAATCTATGGAAGTAAGCAGAAATGAAGGAAGAATATATCTAAAAAGAGAAATTTTACAGCAGTTATACAGAAGTTTGAACAGATCATGCTTAGGAAATAACAAAACAATATCATTACGCAACTTGAACTAACTATTTTACAGAAAAAGGGAGGCTGGACATAAATGCATAAGCGCAGGTAAAAAAAATACGTTATTTACCTACCTGCTAAATTGGCCCTTACTTTGATCTCATACTGGTGATCTATAGAAGTTGTAAATCCTATTGAATTTAGAGATGCAGATAGTACCAGAGCAACATCAGCGTGTATTCTGGATGGAAAATGATGATAACGTTAGTACTGCCTACCTCCCACAATATTAGCCTGGCTTTGAGAATCTGTTCTAGGCGGGGGACACTTGTGGTCCCAAGAATGCCTTGGATGAATTCCAAAGATGGCTATTTTTAGGACTGTATCCTTCTAAACTGTCATGGCATTTAACTCCCTCAAAGTCATCTGTCAAAATAACCATTTCGGTGGATACATTAGTAAGAACAACATTTATCTCTGAATACTCATTGGGTGACCTCTCCTTCACAGAAATTTTGAACATCTGAATCATTCAAATTCTTGTGAATCACATTTATGCATTTATTTTGTGGTCTTCCAGGTACCACATCTTCATTTGCTGGGGACATTTCAACATTGTCCTAACTTAAGTAACTCGCATCTTTGATGATCAGGGATCTCCAATGAAGAGGCATCATCGGCATGGACCTTCACGGTTATTTTCAGGTGACCCTCTGGACCTTTTTCATGAACTTTAACAGACTGTACCGATCTTCTATCCGCATCACTTGATCCTCTTGTTGATTTATCTTCAGGCTTCAACAGCTGATTCGGACAGCTGCAACTACGGATTTCATGTTTTTGGAGACTACTAACTGCAGTAGCAGTGCGATGGCCCAGACATTCCACAGGGACAATTTAACATTGAATAATAAAGTGATAGGTACAGAAGATTGACCAGATAATAAAATAAGATAAACAAAATATAAAAGGTACAAAAAAAGGTGAAATCCTTATGTCAGATAAAGAATGTAGAAGCAGGGAAACAAGGGTTCTGTAGGATTGAGGACATATTGCAGGAATGTAACTATGAAAGAAACGAAAAAGTATAAGTGTTTACAGGAATGTATCTATATAAAAAAAAAATGTAAACATCGATTCCACACAATCATTGAAGAGCTAAATTTACTGTACACGTCCACCCGATGAATTGGAAATAAACAAGATGTCTTACCTCATTATTCTGTGATGAACCATCATTATATTTGCTCAAGAAGAATCATCATTATCAAACACTGCAGCAAGAGAGTCAGATAACTTGGCCATAATATACTTACGAGCTGGACCTTTTCCATTCAACTGATGTTTATTAGGTCCAGAACGCAAGCCTCCAAAGAAGCAAACCTGGAGAAAGGGGTATAAAACTCGGGCGTGTATAAACCAAACATGAAGACCCTCCAGAGTCCTTGATGGCATTCAGAGGTCCAATGGGTGCTCTGAGTCATAAAATTAAGGTAACTTGGGTTGTAATGTGTTTGGAAGATGTCACGCCCTAGCCACCGAATGCGTGGATGATAATGTCTCAAACCCATTTATCAAGTTGGATTCATAGAAAATTAAAGGGTGATAAAACCCAGAGAAAAGAGAAAAAAAAGAATTAGATGTAGGAATCGATAGATTCCGTTTGCTGTAGAAATGGGGGAGGGGGTCGATCCTGCTATATGCAGGTCGATCCCACTCGTAATGCTAAAAAGAAAAGAAAAAAAAAAAGAAAACAAAACAAAAATCAAAACAGAAGAAAGAGAAAAAAAAAATCTGCAGAAGATCTGAGTAAAAGGAAAGGGGAAAAACAATAATAACAATATTCAAAATATGATGAATCATGGGAAATGGAGAGGAAGGAGTCACTTACCTTCTGCTGTAGGGATTCTGAACGATAATCTTTGAAGTAGGTTGCAAGGGTCTGGATGAACAAAGGTCGAGCAGAGAGGAAATCCTTCCCTTCGTGTTCCAGCCGACTTAATCAAGCTTTTGCTATGGTGGATTGAGGCGGGAGCTTTGAAGGGAGTATGAAGAAGCAATCTACTGTGAGACTCTCGTGGCTTGGTCGTTTTTTTCAATCGATGAAAAAGTTATAGAAGGGGAGTGAGAAGAAGAGGAAGAATGGGAAATCGAGTAGGAGAAAACTGTGGTGGGGTGAAGGCGGATCCAGGAAGAAGCAATGGGGAGGTGATAAGGGATGGGGCCTTAGGGTTCTTCTGAGTGCCCTTTTAAGGAGGATGAAGAAGGTTCGTGAAAGGGGTCGTTGGAGATCGAAGGTGGAGGAAGGAAGGGTTCGTGCGATCGACCATGGAGGAGAGAGAAAGAGAAGGGCGATGAAGAAGGGTGCGGCCGGGTTTTTCCCCTTTTCCTTTCTTACGAAGGATTTTACAAAACCCTAAAAGAAAAATTTACCGAGGAGCCCCTTTGATTTTCAAGATTTTATAAAGAGGGGGGGGGCTCCCGAGGTTTTTAGCAAAAATTGTTTTTCAAAAAGGCTCAAAATCATTTGTTTTTCTCATAAATTTTCCATTTTTTTTGAATTTTATGTTATTTCTCAATTTTTTTGTATTTTTAAGTAAAAATCCTAAGATTTGTGAGAAAACAAAGATTAAAACCAATTTTCTTGTGTTTTTGCAAAAATATTTACAAAAGAGAAATTTTCTGAGATTAAAAACTATTTTGAGAAAATTTCTTCAGAAATGGGTTTTGATCCGGATTTTTGGAAGAAATTTTAAGAAATGACTTGATTTTCTCAGAAAACGGGGTTAGGGGCAAAAGGGTCATTTTTACAAAACTTTGAAAAATTTGGGGTGTTCACACCTGCTCAGTTTATAAGCCATATGAACGTCTACTCTTTTAGGAGGATCAACGTGGGCCTTGGAACCCAGAAAGAGCACTTGGAGTAACTTCATTGCTTTCTAAGCAGGTATTTGTAAAAAAAAAATCAGTTCCTCTATCAAATGGAGGAATGGCCTATCCCACAATTCCGTCATGCTGAAGCAAAATAGGTAAAGTTGCAGCCAAGATTCTGGTCACAAGGGGACTTGGGTGCAAACATGAGGATGATACAGATCAATTGGAACTCTAGTAGTCCCTTGAACTGCCAATGGAAGAAAAACCCATTTTTGCAAAGATACCAGCTATAAGTTTGTCTTTAATATGACGCATGCTTGAAAAGAAAACATGCCAATATGCAAGAATGCAATACAGGAATATCATTAGGCTTGAAATATTCTAATGAACTTGATGGCACTAGACCGAATACTGGTATACAGTAAACATAATGGACCTATAACGAAGAGTATGATGCAAAACAAATGAAATGCAACGAATGGCAGCGTGCAAAGATATGGAAAATGCAGCAAGCGCCCAAACAGAAATTGGGATTAATGATGACCAACCATTCTGCAAGTTTCGACAGGGTTGTAACTGCCTAGGACCCAATTTCTACAGGAACTCACAAGCTGCTGCAATTGCAACATGGATTGCGTCTCCAAGTTTGCCATAAAAAAAATGTGGTGTAGGATAACTGGGTGCAGCATGATTTCCTCACTTATCCTATACCAGGGGTCAGGTCTGGAGCTATCTTCCATGTATGCTTTTAGATCATTACCTTATATTTCCTTTCCTTTTCGGATCATTAATATATACCACATCTTCCTGCTCAGATCACATGGGTGATGTTGCATAATGCTCAGAACAAGGGAGGATGGAGACAAGGTATGCACTTCGCAGAATAGAACCGTGGGATGTTATACTGTTGAGAGATTGGATAGTAAACATGATATTGATATAGTTGATGGAGACTAGTGGATGCTTACAGACTCTCACAGAATGCAAAAGACTATTGTGAAACTGTTCTGCTTTACTTCAAACTAACGGCAGATGAGATTTCATAGCGAGATGAGGCTATACAGAAGGATGAAATAAAAGCAGAGGGGTAGGACAACAAAAGTGCTAAATGGTCATGGTACAAGTCGGGTGTTACTAAATGCAGGAGTATTGATAAACTATAAACAGAATAAAAAACCCAATAAATGACACAATCACACCCCACATAAAACTACGACAAGCAAGATAAATAGGCAAAATCGATTGACAAAACAGATTAGTATAATGGGTCAAACTAATTATAGATGATGAAATTTAAGGGTAAAGGGAGTGAGGGAAAGAAGAAAAAAAAAAAACCCGTAGATTACAGAGGCAATGTTTCTGATTCATGAATCACAGACGTATGATCTAAGAAGACGATATTGCCAGCATGAGTGACATCCCCCATCACCGGTGGTGGGAGCATCATTACAAAAATAAATTGCTAAAATGAATTAACAAACTCCGGATTGTCATTTATGGAAATGCAATCTTAGAGAATGCCTATCGCTAAAATGAATCCAGTCATTCCAAGTCACAGATTGTCGGGATAGGATAACATATAACAGAATAACAGTAACGAAATACAAAATTTACAAGTAGAAAATAACAAAAGGAAACCGATGAGATGAACTAAAAAAGAAGAAGGGGAAGTTGGATTTGAAACAGTATAAACAGGAATCTACTCTTACATAAACTGAAAGAAAATCTTGATAAAGTAAATTGTAAAAGAAAATGTTGGGATAAGAAGGTCCCGTTACTATCGCACAGGGCGGACTGAGGTTGCTATCAGCAACTCAGGACTACCAGGCGTGCTTTTAATAGGATGAGGGACAAGCAAAGTTCAGAATACGAAGGAAAACTATTGAGGGATGAGGGTAGGTAGAAACTCACCGTAATTCTGCAGGAGTCAGCTGGAATTCTTCTGGGGGACTCCTTTTACCAAGAGTGAAGAAGAAGATGGCTGGCTTTTGCAGTGATTCTGTAACTGCAGGGGTGTCGACTTCCTTCGGTTTACAATGGCTAGCTGGAATCAAAAGGAAGGAGATCTCCCTTTTCTTTTTTTTGTTACTTTGACTATCGCTACTGGGACTGAGCCTCCTTGGATCTTGATTATTCTATCGGACGAAGCCCCACTGCTATTGATAATCCCCCTTCTCTGGTTAATTTCGAACAACAAAGGGGGATGGAGTTCTGCTGATTTCTGGGCTTCGATTTAGGGTGGAGCAATGCTTCTCGATATGAAGAAGTGGATGCGAGGGACATAGAATGGATGCTTGATGAAGGGAAGTCGATGAAGGTGGATTACAATGGATATTTCCCTGAGAAGAAGCGCCGATCAGAAGAAATATCGATGAGAAGCTGGATGAAGTTCATGGATTGTAAGAGATGCCCTCGAGAAGTGGTGGAGGTCCCTTCTTAAAGGAGCCATGGAGGATTCGAGAGGGATGTCGTTGAAGATTGAGGGTGGGGGAACTTGGCAGGCTGTTGCAGATCGGACGACGGAGAGAGAAGGAGAGAGGCATGGGAGAGAGTCCATTAAAATTTTCTACTTTTTCATAAAAGAGGTCCCCCTTTTTAGGAAATTTTTATAAAATGGTTTTTAAAAATGAGGTTTTCGGCAAAATGGCTTCAAAAAGGCTTTAAAAATCCTTCTTTTTTCCTGTAGCTTTTCCCAATTTTTTTGGTCTTTTATGTTATTTTTCTTTTTTTTTGCATTTTTAGAATAAAATCCTAAAGTTTTACGAGAAGCCAAAGATCAAAACTAATTTTTGTGTTTTTGTAAAAATATTTACAAAAGGGAATTTTTCTGAGAATTTAAAAGCTATCTTGAGAACATTTCTTCAGAAATGGGTTTATGTCCGGATTTTTAAGAAATATTCGAGGTTTACCACCTCGAAATGAGAAATATAGGGTTGGGAATTCAACAAAGTGCCGGATGAATTGCCCGAGCCATTTAGAACCATTTTTGGTATTTTTATAATTTTAATTTGGAAATTGGACAACGGGACTCAGATTTGGATTTAAAACACTCGGTTCGGACCCAAAATTGATTTTGAATGGATCAATATGGTTTTTAATCCAGAAAAACTGAAGAATGACTAAAATTTAGCTTTGAAATTGCTTTGATTTTCTCAAAAGATGGAGTCAGGGGCAAAAGGGTCATTTTGCAAATCTTTGAAAATTTTGGGGTGTTCACAGATGCCCCTCTTTGCTACTAAGCTGGTTGAAAGCCGAGTTTAGTGGCAAAGATAACACTCCAAATTTTGAAAATGCCCCAGTCATCAGATCTGAACTGGGTGTGGAAGAATTATTTTGAAAATATGGCTTCTCAGGCTTGAAACCTTATCCTGAATGGTTTTGGGGAGACGAAATCCTCGAAGATGATATAATCAAATAATGGAAATGAGAAAATCGTGATGGGACTTTGGATGGAAATTCTGAAATGGTGGGAAATCAGAATTTTGATCAGGTCTCGTGGGTGAGACAAGATACTCTTTTTGGAATGATTCAGGTTTAGCCCTTAACTTGGATGGGACGAAAAATATATCAAGATGAATTTGAAATGAGGGAAGGAATACATGAGGACTTTGATGAGACATTTTTGGAAAATGTCTCATGAAATGAAGCTCAAATAGGATCCTATCCTGGATGGATATATGAAGCATGAATTCCTTGATGGGAAGAATTATGATGGGACTGGAGGAAAAATATCTCGTCAAAATGAGGAATCTTGTCGAAACGAGACTCAGGTTTAACCCAAACCTGAAAGGAAGATACCTCGCGAAGCGAGGTTCTGGGTTAACTCTTAGCCTGAATAAGAAATCTACCATACGGATTTCTCAAATGGAGAAACCATAATGGGACCTTCAGAACTTGGACGAACAAATCCGAAAGGGGTTTTTGCGAAAGGAAGAAGATAGGGTTCTTAAAGCTTGGAAAAATGAATGATTTTGGGTGTCTTATTTGCTGAGACTGAAATAGCTTTTTGAAATCAAATGACCTCTCACAGAAAATTCAGGTTTTGACCCTTAACCTGAGTGGGAAGACCATACAGAATCCTTGACTGAAGAAACCGCGATGGGACAGGAAGAGATACTTCAACTGAATGAGGCAACTCTTATGGAAGATATAGACAACGCTAGGTTGCATCAAAAATGGATATTGAATGTTTATTTCATTTTTGGAATAGTTAGAAAATTATGCCAATAAGATAAAACTATAGCTGATTCAAATGCTCAAAAATGTGCACGTATGTGCAAAAGATATTCCCTCTTTTACCTAGAGTATTTCCTCCAAATGAGGTTAACTCCCTGGTTCTAAGAGTTAAATTCGAAATTTTAGCGCTGATGATTTTCTTCAAGGAAGCTATCCATTTTCTTTGATATGAGAAGAGAAGAAATATTCTTAATTTCATAAAAGCAAGTAATGAAGACATATTGATAAAAGAATTTTGCATGAGAAAAGATGACTTCTGGTAACTTTGGCAACTTGATATCTGGGTGTTTTCCCGTGATGATCTTTTTGCACTCTTTTTGAGTCACTGAACTTTCTCGGTTTTTCTCATCATCCTTCATTTGGATGTGTCCTGGCTTTTCTCTCTTTTTCAGGGAAGGGTACGTCACAAACTCCTTCATCTTGGAGATGTTCTGATCCTTCTTTTTCTCAGGAATTGGTGATATTGGCTCATTGGTTTAAAAAATCTCTAAATGATAGCAACAATCAAATATCTTTTTAGGGTTTGTCGGTAGGTTCATCGCATCCGCCTTTATCTCGACAGTGATCTGAACTTTCCCTGGAAGGATTCATCACAAACTCTATCATCTTGGAGATGTTTCAAATCTTCTTTGGCCCCGGGGATCTACTCGCTTAATTCGCCTTCATCTTAACGACAATCGAGAGATCCCTTTTGCAGATATTTGATTGAAGCTTTAAATGAATAAATGAGGAGATATGGATTGAGTGGATTCTTTTTATAGCTCAAGATATTTCCAATGTCTGATTGCTAGAAAAAGTCATCTTTAAACATGCGTCATAGACAAGATCAATATCAATTCGCTTCTGGCTTTTCAACATCATTGAAGATTTCTTTCATTGATCATATCGAGGACATTTCTTACATCCTTTTGGTTGATCAACAGGAAAGGATTTGAATTTTACCTCGTTTCGCAAAAAGTTTTACCTTTTGGAAAGAAATGCTAGCGGTAATCCAAGGAAATTCTTTTTGTGTAGTCAGATTTTTAGAAAAAATAAATGCTTTTAGCAAATTGGCAAAGTTTTCACGAATTCTGTGTAAAATACTACACTCGATATAGATCTTGATGCGACCTTTAGCTGTATCTTTGATTTTGGAAATACATGACCAGCAAAAGCTGGGACTTTTGAAATACATGACCAGCGAAAGCTGGAACCTTTGAAATACATGACCAGCGGAAGCTGAAACCTTTTTGAAATACATGACCAGCGAAAGCTGGAACATTTTGGAATACATGACAAATAGATGTTGAAATCTTTTGAAATACTTGACCAGCGAAAGCTGGAACGTTTGAAATACCCGACACGCAAAAGATGGAACCTTTAAAATAACTGATGAGCAAAACTGGAACGTTTTGGAAATACATGACCAACGAGTGTTGGATCTTTTGAGAAATACACGACTGGTTATAAACATTGTGCCTGGAGGTTGGAGAATTTGATAGAATTGAGAGGTTTGGAGATATGAAGTTTTGGAAATGATAGATTTGAGAGATTGAAACCCGAAGGTTTGGAAATGAGAGAATCGGGAAATCGCACCCTGAAGGTTTGATTTGTGGAATAGGTTGTTTTGGGAGCTCGAAAATTATGAGCTAGGTCTTTTGGGAATACATTACCAACAAAAGCTGGACCGTTTGAAATGCATGACCAGCAAAAAGTTGGGACGTTTGAGATACTTGACCAGCAACAGCTGGAACGTTTGAAATACATGTCCAACGAGTGTTGGATCTTTTGAAATACCTGACCAGCAAAAGCTGGAACGTTTGAAATACTTGACCAACAAGAAGCTGGAACGTTTAAAATACTTGACCAGCAAGAAGCTAGAACGTTTGAACTACATGTCCAACGAGTGTTGGATCTTTTTGGAAATACCTGACCAGCAAAAGGCTGGAACGTTTGAAATACCTGACCAGCAAGAAGCTGGAACGTTTTAAATACATGACCATCGGAAAGCTGGATCTTTTTGGAAATATCTGACCAGCAAAAAGCCGGAACGTTTGAAATACTTGACCAGCAAGAAGCTGGAACGTTTGAAATACATGTCCAACGAGTGTTGGATCTTTTGAAATACCTGACCAGCAAAAAGCTGGAACGTTTGAAATACCTGACCAGCAAGAAGCTGGAACGTTTGAAATATATGACCAACAAGTGTTGGATCTGACTAGCAAAAGCTAGAACGTTTGAAATACCTGACCAGCAAGAAGCTGGAACGTTTGAAATACATGCCCAACGAGTGTTGGATTTTTTGAAATACCTGACCAGCAACAAGCTGGAACGTTTAAAATACCTGACCAGCAACAAGCTGGAACGTTTGAAATATATGACAAACAAGTGTTGGATCTTTTTGGAAATACCTGACCAGAAAAAAGCTGGAACGTTTGAAATACCTGACCAGCAAGAAGCTGGAACGTTTGAAATACATGTCCAACGAGTGTCGGATCTTTTGGATATACCTCAAATTTTTAGAGATTTTAAGTCAGAACTTTAATTTTGTAGAAGGAAAGATTTTGATCAAAAGACTGAATGTAGAAAGTTATTGGTGTGAGGGTTGGACCCTCCAAATGGGCTTTAATATATGATTGAAGATTTTGAGAAATACCCCAGTGCGAGGACTGGGTTGTAAAAGATGAATTAACAAAGTGAAATTTTTAGAAAATAAAGATTCTTTGGTAAAAATTAGTGGACCATCATAGTTTTAATTGCATGTGGTCGACTTTCAGGATTTTATCCCCTTGTCCTGAATGGGGGAAATAACAAAGAGAATACCTCATTGACAGGAGGCATCAGGTTTATCCCTTAACCTGAAAGGGTAGTTTTAAAGATAAAAGTAGATAGAGTTTTAATAAGATTGAAAAATTTGTTAAAACTTGACAGAAATGAGCAATAGCTTGAAGAAAACTTGATCAAACCAAAAGTGAATCAAATGGAATGAAAATAAAGATCACAAGATCAATTGAGAATTAACAAAATTTGAGGAAAAGAACTTTCAACTAATCCTGCCTGCATATGATGAAAGAAGATGATTATGGATTAAAATAAAATGCCCCAGTATGATGGAGGAGAATGTAAGAATTGATAGAAGATCATTATTTTATTGAAATGGCTCTTTGAAGAGTACAAAGGCTTTAGAATGAACATTTCAGGTATAAAACTTCTTCAAATGCAGAGCATTGATGGGATCTGGCATTTTAACCCCGTCTGCATTGATCAGACGATAAGAATTGCGAGGTAATGCTTCCTTGACCACATAAGGGCCTTCCCAATTGGGTGACCACTTGCCCCGTGGTCGATGCTTGAGATGGGCTGTTGATCTGAGCACCAAATCGTTGATCCAAAATTTTCTCTCAATGACGGACTTGGCATAGTGTCAAGCTATCCTTTGTCGATAAGCTTGAGCATGCTCTGCTACCTTGAGCCTCTTTTCATCTAGCAGATTTGTTATCGTCGCAAAATTTTTCCTGTCTTCCCTTCCTTGCGGAAGAGAGAGGGAAATGCTTTCGCGATTCAAACTTGACCGGATTTTGGAAATTGTTTTGAAATACTCGCCTCCGTTTTGAAAATTAAGGGAAAATTCATGGGATGGGGCTCGACCTGTCGGTACGAGGTTCGACCGTTCCTGCCGCCTTTAACAAGGGTAATCGAACAAAGGACTAAAATTGTGCTTGACTTAGTGAAATTACCAAAATCGTGTTATATCCTAAATGCACAGAGAATTCAGGCATGTGCTATGAGATTTTTGGAAAATGTAAATTGGAAAATATGATGTATGCTTAGAAAACATTTGGAGTTAAAAAGCATTTCTCAGGAAAAAGATGGAAATCAATCTCTCAGGAAACTCAGACGAAGAAGGTTTGAAATCTCGAGAAAGTTTATAAAGATTTGGAAAATCTTGAAGAAGTGAGAATCTCGAGAAAATCTTGAGAAAGTTTATAAAGATTTGGAAAACCATGAAGAAATGAGAATCTTGAGAAAAATTATAAGGACTTGGAAAACCATGAAGAAATGAGAATTTCAGGAAAATTTTGAGAAAGTTTATAAAGATTTGGAAAACCATGAAGAAATGAGAATCTTAGGAAAACTGAAGGAATTCTTGAGAAAAGATGAATATTTGAAAAGGAAAACACTTATCAGGAAAACTCGGACTTTGAGAATTTTTTTTTTTAGGAAAATGAGGTAAAATCTATAGGAAGACTCATTGGAGAAGGAAATTCAGAACTTAGGAAATTGAATTCCTGAGAATCTTGTCTTTGAAATGTCTGAAAATCAACTTTGATTCTTGAGAAAGATGAGAAATTCCTTTTGAAAGCATCTTAAGAAAATAATATTTTCAAGAAAAATCACAAGAAAAACTTTGATTTGGAAAATCCAACTTCGAAAATCCTCATAGTTTCTTGAGAAATCGATTCCATGAAGTGAAAATTTCTTGAGAAAATCATGAGAAAAACAAATGATGCAGATGATTTTAATGAATGAATGCACTTTGAAAAGATTTCTGAAAAATTTGTTGGAAAAATGTGGATTAAGCCAAAGTAAATCCTTCACATATTCTGACTGTGGCCATGAATATATTCAGGGTTTATTTGAGTTAATTCACAATATTTTGAAAACATTGGAAATATGAGGTGCATTTTCAAGATAGCCTAAGAGTGTAGGCTCAATGTGACTGGTAGAGAGATGATGGATCTGAGTCTCGTCCATATTCCGACTAGGGCCGTAAATATGGACTCCACCGAGTTCATCAACTCTCTAAGAGTTGGTGCACGTGCCCTTCGTGTTCATCCACGGTGAATTTTGAAAATTGAGATATATGCATCATAGAATCAGTATATTACTGAAATCAAACTATATGAGATGCAGCCTAATCAAAGCAGTAAAAGTAAATATTATTCCAAATTTGATTGTTACATCTCTCACATAAATCAAAATAAATGAAATACATAATGTAGAAAGAATCAGCATCCTCCAAATTTTTCTGCAAAATGAGAGTTAGTACCAAATAACCAAGAAATGAGTATATATATATATATAATATATACAACGAAGAGATATATACATATATCAAAATGCTACAATTGGTGCTAAATGTCATGTAACAATGGAGATGTAATTATATGAGAAAATATATACATGGATGCTCATATATGGAAATAAGGGTACATGAAGGGATATATATATATATATAAGTATAAGTATATATATATATATATATATATATATATGTATATATATATATATATATATATATATATATATACGTATATATGTATACATATAGGTAGATATACATAGATAGACATATATATATAGATATATATATACATATAATGAGAAAATATACATATTAATAGAAATTCCATATAATGGGTAAAATCAGAAAATACAGGTATATGCAGTTTCTGTAGGGGATTTTACACAGTCATATTTCCCAAATTACAACATATTTCTCAACAAATTCGGGTATGGAGCCTCCCTATATATCAATAACAAAGCATGCCAAATATGATCCATAAATCATGAATGGATACTGATATATCCTTTCATGAACATGGCCGATTTTCAAGACTGCACACCTGCAGAAATGAGAATGGCTAAACGCATGATACGCAAGATGTGCATGATATATGATGCCAAAGCATCATGAAATGATTTCAATAGGGTAGGGAAAGTGCTGTGGAAAGTGTAAGGAAGATATACAACAAGGAGACCATTAACTGCTGTAGATAATGAAACGTTGGATGGACATTATTCAAATATGCAGTTTGTTCACTCCTCATTTCCTGCAAAAAAAAAAAAACTGATGGCCTTCCCTTATCATGATCTACACATACAGGTAACATATAATCACATTTGAGCCCAGCTAAGCTATAGATTCCTAGTAGTTCAGTGATCATGACCTCAACAAAACCTATATGACAAGATTCAGAAGTAATGAAATGAAACAGATTTTACTGTTTAGTAACAAATGTTTCATCATTGAGATGAAATAAAACAGCATCTTTTATATCATTTAAAACAGCAAATGTTAATATATCTGGCTGCCAAAGGGGGTAGTGCCATATAATGACACAATAGTCCTACAATAAAATAAAAGATTAGTAGTATGGACCTCCCCACAATATTTATTATAGGAAGACCCCTGTCAACAAATTCAGCAAAACTAGTTAGCCAAACACAAGGAATGCATAAAAGCAGCAAATATGATTAACTAAAACTTGAAACAGGGGAATGATAAGTCAAGATGATGAATCACAAGCAAACAGACAAACATGCTTGAAAATGCAGAACGAAAGGTATCAATCTATACGATGCATTGAAACAGAATTTTATTGATAGATTGAAATGTAACAACAAACCCAAACAATGTTGAAACAGTTAATACAGGAAATCAAAGGCATGGGCCACAGAAAAATTAACAAAAAAAAAAAAAAAAACTTAAAGAATCATAAAAACCAGGAAATAACAATTACAACCTTCGATCTAATTTTGTTTTTTTTTCGTTTTTCACACAGAATCATATTCAATCTAACTTTTTCTTTTTGTTTTTCCACAGAGTCATTTGAAGAAAGAAAAAGGGGAATGATGGTGAATCTTACAATGAGGCTGGAGATCTGTAGGAAGGAAATGAAGGTCGATTTTGGCTGCTGGATTGAAAGAAGATGGGGAAGTGCAGGATCTTTCGCTGGTGGCTGAAGAAGAAGCAGGTGATGAACACATTGGCTGGGCTGAAGAGGATGAAGACCACGTCTTCTGCTGGCTGGGCTTTCCTGCTGTGGCTGGACAGAAAAAGGTGAAGACGTTGGCTGGCTGGGCTGCTGTCTGGAATTTCCTGCTGGTGAGTTGAAGGCAAAGAGATGGCAACCTGCTGAACCTCTTGTTGATGGGCTGAAGGTGAATAATAGCAGCTGGATCTCTGCTAGGATGAAGGTTCTGAAGAAGGAGACGGACTTGGGGCTTATTGCTGTATATCCTGCTGATAGGCTTGAAGAAGAAGGAGACGCTGGCTGGATTAAAGGAAAGGTGGGCAGTTGGCTGAAGGTGCCCTGCGGCTGGGCTAAAGAAGAGGGCAGCCGGCATTTTCTGCTGGATGGCTGCTGAAGGAAAGGGCAATCTCCTGCTGGACCTCTGTTGGCTGAAGGATGATGGGCTGAAGGAGATGCAGGAACCATTGGCTGGGCTCTCTTGCTGTGGCTGGACTGAAGATGATGAATGATGGATATGCAGCAACATGTTGAGGAGGAGATTTCCTGCAGAAATCCCCAAAACGAAAACAGTAAATCCCCTTCCTTCCTTAATCGATCCCTGGCCTCCCCTCTTTAAAGAACTTTGAATATCCTTTTCAAAAAAGAAGAAAACGCAGCCCCCATTCATGAGGTTCCGTTACCTCATTTTTGAATTTTTTTTTCTTTGAAATAGCCGTTTCAAGAGGGGCGCATTCCCTTTTTTTCAAAATTTGGTTTCATTTCCCTAAGTTTTAGGCAAAATCAAATTTATTACTTTAGGGAAATTCGGCTGTGCCATTTAAGGCTGCCTCCTTCTAAAAAATATATATATATATATATTTAAACAAATCAAGAAATAAAATAAAAAGTGAGTATTGAAATAAATGAGAGGCTTTTATGGAAATGCCATCTCAACCCACTTTTAAAATCCTTTTGAAAATAAAGTTTTCGTTTTGTTTTGCAAATCTTTTATTTTCAATTGGGGTGCCACATGTGTGTGGGCCCACTAAAAAAAAAAATAAATAAATATTGAGAAATTAAGAAAAATTTGCAAATTGGTATGAACTTCGAGTGGGTCCCGCTTGAGAATAAACAACTTATCTGAGAGTCTAAGTATGATGCTAGTTCAAAGGCGGGTCCCGCTCCATTTATTTGAAGATACGAGATAAAACATTATTTGTTTTTCAAGAATTTGGAAAAATTGGGTTTTTCAGGGCAAAAATATGGATAAATGTAAAAAAATTTGTAAAGAGATTTAAAATCTTTTGCAAAAAGTTTTGAGATAAAATCTTTAAAATCAATATCCAAATATCCAGATTATTTTTCTTGATAAAATTTTTGTAATTTGAAGTCCTGGGGTAAAATGGGAAAAATCGGTAATTTTGAATACCCAGGGTTTTAAAAATCAATTTGAAAAAGTTTAAAGATCAAATCTGGATTGACAATTTTGAAAATCAGGAGTTCTGGATCTCAAAATGACATGCTGTGCAGTGAAATGATGCAATGCTATGCAAAGACATGTTCTATGAAATGTCACTCTGAGCTCGGACTTGGAAATTTTAGCTTTTTGTCCAGAAAAAGGAATTTGAAATTTTGCAATTTGAAGATGTCTCTGAACCTAAATATAGAATTTTTGAGGCTCAAGAATGAAATTTTAGACTTTCTGCAAGATCTAAACTCAGAAATTGACCATTTTGCCCTTCATTGATTCCGGAGAACTGAAATGTGCCGATTAAGGGCGATGTCAAGAAGGTGAGTGAAAATTTGGGGTGTTTACAAGATCCAACTGTAGCAATCTCTGCTGCTGATACTGATCAAGTGGCAATTCTATAAGTGAAGCAAATTTGAGAGCGGGCTTTTGGACGTGGAGAGGTCACACCACTTCAGTTCCGTAAACAAGTTCTGAAGGAGTGGCATTAGTCAGAGTTCGAATGGTGGTTTGGTACGCCCAAAGTGCGTCATGAATTTTCTCATGCCAATCTCGACCTGTTTTCACAGTCCTTTCCAAAATACAGATTAGAATCTTATTGGTAGCCTCTGCTTGGCCGTTCCCTTGAGGATAATAAGGAGTTGAGAAATGATGGCAAATTCTGAATTTAGAACAGAAGGTTTTCATCCTCTCATTTTTAAAATGTCTTCCATTGTCTGAAACAATGTCATGCGGAATGCCGAAGCGGCAAAGAATGTTCTTGTGAAAGAAATAAACCACATGGCGGCCTTCTACTGTGCGTAGAGTAGCAGCTTCAATCCATTTTCTGAAATACTCTGTCACAGCCAGAAAGTATTTGTGGCTGTTGGAAGCAGAAGGGGTAATTGGACCTACGACGTCGAAAGCCCACATGGAAAATGGCCAAGGAGAAACAACTGATTGTAGATATGTGGCCGGAGCATGAATGGAAGGTGCGTGCATTTGACACTTGACGCATTTCCTCACGAATCGATGACAGTCCTGCTGCATGGTATTCCAATAGTACCCTGCTCGAACGATCTGCTTGATGAGAGTTTGATAACCGACATGGCCACCACAGATTCCTTCATGTGCCTCTTGGATGATTTTCATAGCTTCTTCTTTGTCTAAACATCTGGCATATTCAGAACTGAAACCACGGCGGTAAAGGACATTGGCAAGAATGAAATATCGAGTAGACATACGCTGAACTGTACGCTCCTCCCTTTTTGACATTTTTGGTGGAAATTCACCAGTCTCAATGAAATTTTTGATATTTTGATACCAAGGTTTCTCATTCTGATTGACCTGGTTTACTTGCATATTTGAATCGAAAGCAGGTTGCTCAAATCTGCCAACTGCGAAAGAACGACATGATTCACTGCCCTTGAAGAATAAAATGGAGCCGAGACTGGCTAAACCATCAGCTATTTGATTATGCTCTCTTCTTATGTGATTGAGCTGAAATTCTTCGAAGCTGTCCACAAGAGTTAGGACGATCTTCTGATATGGAAACAATTTGGAATCTTTCACTTGTCATTGAGTGTTAACTTGACTGACAACAAGTAGTGAATCACCAAAGGCATGCACTCTCTTGACATTGAAACTTTGCAGAACTTTGAGGCCTTGTATTAGAGCTTCATACTCGGCCATGTTATGAGTGCATTGGAAACCAAGCTTGAGGGAATAAGGGATCATTTCTTTTTTTGGAGTGATTAACAAGATTCTGATCCCGATGCCAGACATGTTCTTAGAGCCATCGAAGAACATATTCCAAACTGGGGGTTGTTGAATATTACAGATGTGCTCATCAGGAAAATCATCCTCTGCTTTAATTTTCTTCTGTCAAAAGAAAATCTACCAACAGATCTGCGATCGCTTGGCCTTTAATCGACTTTTGAGAAACATACTCTAAGTCATATTGCATTAGAAGGACTTGCCATTTCGCAATCCGTCTAGTAAGAAATGGTTGTTCCAAGATGTATCTGAGAGGATTAAGCTTCGATAGGAACTTTATTTCAGAATCCAACAAGTAATGTCTTAACTTCTGGCACATCCAAACCAGAGCTAGACAAGTTTTCTCCATCTGAGAATACTTCTTTTCATAATCAATGAAAGTTTTGCTCGCGTAGTAGATGACGTGCTCTATCAGGCTGCCTTCTTCATACTGCGCGAGGAATCCACCACAGGCATTCTGATTGACTGAAATATATGGTAGGAGAGGTTTTCCCAACTTAGGCGGCTTCAAGACTGGTGGATTAAGGAGATACTACTTGATGTGCTCAAACGAGAGCTGACATTCTGATCTCCATTCAAATTTAACTCCTTTTCTTAGTAAATGATTAAAAGGTTCACATCTCATAGCCAAATTAGAGATGAACCTGCGAATAGACTGAATACGCCCTTGAAGGCTTCGCAGTTCTCTGAGATTAGTTGGAGGCGGCATATCAATAATGGCTTTTGCTTTAGCCGGATCCACCTCAATTCCTTTCTTGCTGATAATGAAGCCGAGTAATTTGCCAGACTCAACTCCGAAGACACATTTTTGAGGGTTAAGTCTCAATTTATAAAGAATAAGTCTTTCAAAAACTTGACTAAGAGATTCGAGGTGATCCTCTTCTTCTTTAGACTTAACCAGAATGTCATCCACATATACATCCATATTTTTGTGCATTTGATCTTGGAAAATGACGGCCATTGCCCTTTGATAAGTTGCTCCGACATTTTTGAGCCCGAATGTCATGACTGTATAGCAAAAGGTACCCCATGGTGTAGTAAATGAAGTCTTCGACTGATCACGAACGACCAGCTTGATCTGATTATAACCTGAATATCCGTCCATGAAAGAAAACATGGCATGACCTGCTGTGCTATCGATTAACAGGTCAATATTAGGAAGTGGATAATCATCTTTTGGGGTAGCTTTATTGAGATCCCTGAAATCAATGCAGATCTGAACTTTTCCATTCTTTTTAGGGACTACTACGATATTTGCTAACCAATCTGAATAATCAATGGCCCGGATGAAGCCTGCTTTCAATAAATCTTCAAGTCCTTCCTTGACTTGTTGCTCAATTCGAGGGTCTAATTTCCTCAGTTTCTGCTTGATTGGTCTGGCTTATGGTTTCAACTTGAGTCGATGCTCAACCAACTTGGTGTCTAATCTTGGCATATCTTCGTAAGTCTAGGCAAATACTTCCTGATGCTTCTTAAGGAATTGGATGAGTCTTGCTTTTTCGACTTCGCTTAGACCCGACCCAATTTTGAGAATCTTCGGATCATCTTCAGACCCAATGTTGATATCTTCAGTTAGATCTTGAACCAGAGCTGATGGTTCATCCTGCTTTTGAATGTGAGCAAATTCTGGCAATTCCTGAATGGTGGAATCAAATTCTGCTAGCTCTTCAGTCTGCTCTACTGCCTGACTGACTTCTGCTCTGTGTTTCATCTCAGAAAACCTTGCCAATTTTAGATATTTGGGATTGATAACGAATTTTGTCATTGATTCAGGAGTTAATGGTATTGAAAATGCCAAGAAGATGTTTTTAAGGGAAAGTATAAAAAATAAGCCTTTTGTACAAAGCAAAGAATAATGACACAGACAAAATATAAGAAAAGAATGATAGATGCCCGAATATGAAGAGAAAATTGATCTTTCATTGATTGAAGTATAATATTTTACAAGACACTGGAAAAAGACGGGATTGTGTTGTCCCTACAAGGTTTAGTAGAAAAGAAAAGACAGAAAGCAGGAAAAACTAAGGCATCATCTTTTCATTGGATTTCTCTGACAAAAACTGTCTTTTTGCTGGAATCCTGACCGGTGAACCCCAACCCTGAACTGTCTGCATGCTGAACTGGAACAATAGGCTCTATCATGCCATCCTCATTTTTCCCCATGCCTTGGAATGGCTGATATCCATGTTTTATCAGTAGGTCGAATCCCTTTTTGGCTTTAGAAAACTGAGGAAATAAGGGATGATCTTTGAAGGAGGTGTAATTGATCCATCCTCCTAATTTGAAGAAACAAGGTCCTTGCCATTAGACCGTGGCTGCAAC
Organism: Nuphar pumila; assembly: GCF_984573655.1. Taxonomy (NCBI): domain Eukaryota; kingdom Viridiplantae; phylum Streptophyta; class Magnoliopsida; order Nymphaeales; family Nymphaeaceae; genus Nuphar; species Nuphar pumila. The sequence goes on along the minus strand of NC_143260.1, from coordinate 66,775,469 downwards.
GTTCTCTTCTTCCATGACATCTTTTAATTTCAGCATCTCTAAGCTATCGTTGAGATTGATTTCATCCGCTTCTCGGATGCTTGGAATGTCAGCTGTAAATGTTGGTCGAGGAATCATAGGCTGTGGTAGCCTCTCTTCAGGATCTTCTCCCAAGATGGTAGTAATCATTCCTCCCTTTGACCACTTTATGCACTGATGGAGAGTTGACGGGACGACATTGGCATTATGGATCCATGTTCGCCCCAACAAAAGATTGTAAGTTGGTGGTACATTGACAACATGGAATAAGATGGTGTGTACTGAATAGTTGATAAAAATTTCTAGGAAGATCTTGCCCTTTGCAGTCTGCCCGTGATTGTCGAAGCCATAAATGGTAATGGGATCGGGCACGTACTCTTCGTCTTTTAATCTCAGGGCCTTCGCTGTCATCTCTGGGCAAATGTTGAGGCTGCTGCCTCCATCAACAAGTATATGCGGGACAGTCATGCCCCTGGTCCTGACCACGATGTACAGTGCATTATTGTGGAATAAATGAGGCTTTGGCAGGTCCTCATCTGAAAAGGTGATAGGCGCATTAGTCATCGCCTGATTCACAATCTGCGCCATATCTTCTGGCGTAGTGTCCGGCTTCACTTTGATCTTCCTCAATAGATCATCCAACTTTTCCTGATGCCTGGGAGAATCATGAGTTAACTCAAAGATGGAAATATTGGAGAGCGCTGTAATTGGCTTCTGAAAATCATCGGCCTGCTCTTCTGTTGCCTTAGAGGTTTTTGCTTTCTATGCGCAGGCTTCTTTCTTAAGGAATCTTCTTGGAAAAATTTGGGTTCTTTCATTCTCAACTGGTACACTTACTTGGTCAAGAAGCGAGAAGATATCCATTTTCTGAGATACAGGATGATCCTGATGTAGAACCATTACCTGATGCTGGAGATTTAGTTCTTCAATGGAACATGGGTGTATATGACTTTGTGGAAGAAAAGAATGTTCTGAAATGGTTGATGTGGAATGTTTTGGGAATGGAGCAGATAAGATTTCCAGTTTGCCTTCCTCTTCATCTTCTACGAGGATGCTTTTGTCGATACAGTCCTGGACCAAATGCTTCAAGACGAAGCAGTGTTCTGTATCATGTCCCATGGCTCTATGGAATTCGTAATATTGCTCTTTGTACTTTCCCATAAATACTGGAGGATCTGCAATTTTGGGCAGTTTTACCATCCCATGGGACAATAGGTATTCCAGCACCTTTTCTAGAGGTTGGTCCAAAGGAGTGAATTTCCGATCCTTGCTCCAATTGATGTGTTTAGGTCTTTCTTGAAAGTCCCCTTTTTGTTGAGGACCGCTGGGGAGAGGCTTATCACCGTTCTTAAAGAACTTTCCCTTTCTACCTCTATTCTGCTCAGGCCTCATGCCACTGCCGCTGTCATTCTTACTACTACTGCCCTGATTGTCTTCGGGAACATCAGCTGAGTAGGTAAAATGGGCTTCCTTCTTTGGGTCCAGGATGTTCTTGGCCAAAGCGATGCCTTCATACATCCCGTTCTCTACCCCCATTTCGAGCCATTATGCTCGTTCTGTCAATTCAATGAATGACTTGGATGGGTATGGGAAAAGAAGGCTTTTTAAGGGCTGACAGAAGTTGTTTAGGATGACTTGGAGGGCATGCTCCTCAGAAATGGGATTCCTCATCTTATTACAGATGCTCCTCCATTTATGGATGAAATCTCTGGCTTTCTCATTGGGCTCTTGTTTGAGGTTGCACAAGTGGTTCAGAGTAGGTAGGGCTTCCGTGTTGAACAGGAAACGCTCAATAAACATTTTAACAACTTTGTCAAAATCCCTCAATTTGATGGGATTGACATGTTCAGTGTACCACTTGGCAGCTATTCCGTCCAGGCTGCGGGGAAAACAGAGAAAAAGGGCGCGGTTATCTTCACTGAATCGGGCACATTCTGCGAAGAACATTGCCAAATGAGCTTTTGGATCACCGGTTCTGTCAAATTTAATGAATTTTTGGGGGAGGTTCTCCAGATCCTTGTCCCCTTCTAAGCCGAGATAGAAATCCTGTCTGGTGTATGACCTCTTCCCTTTATCCCGGATTTGCAGGTCTTTGACTATCTTGGTTAGTGCCTGGATCGAATCCTCTACGGGGGCCCCATACTTGGGCTTGTTTACTGACAGTGGCTCTTCCACTGGCCTCTTGGATTGCCACAGATGCTTCGGGATGTAAATTAGCTGCTCTTCTTCAGAATTCTCTTCTGCTGACTCGGAACCTTCAGAAGTACTGTCACGCTGTACTTTCTGCTTACTGATCTTTATCGGCTTTTTTATGGGTTTCTTCTTAGCTTTGCTCTTAGAAGCTTCCTTCTTCGGACCAGCCTTAGCCTGCTCGGCCATCATCTTGGTCATCATCTTTTGAAAGATCCGGTACATGGCCGGATCAACACCGCTCTCATCCTTCGAGTCATGCTTTTTGGATAATCTAGGAGAATTCATCTCCTCTGGTTCGCTGTCACTGTGTCGTTGAGCAGCCTGCTTACCAGCCCTTGTCTGAACCATCTTTCGATGCCAAAGTTTTCCTGCAGAAGAGGGGAATGGTTAGAGTATGGAGAAGCTTTTTTGAAAATCATAACTTTTTGAAAAAGAATGAAGGATTTCGGCAGACAATTTCAAGAGATTATCCCATTACCCGGGATTGGGTCATCACAAGATTTGTGATAATTGCGTTACCACTTGTTGATAACAGAGAAATGTGCCTTGTTACCTAGGCGAGGTCATCAACCATGATAAAATATATTGAAGAAAATGTGGGAGGAATGTCCCATTTACCTGGGATGAGGTCGTCACAAAATTGTGACTATTTGTGCTATAAACAAAATACAAGAAATAAAATTTTGGCCCAAAAGTAATTTTTATTGATATTTTTAATATTCAAAGACAACGAGAAGATGGGCAGACAGTTTGCCACCACTCTTGATATTCAGATGATACATTTGGCCCAGGAAATACAAACAGAGAAATAAAGGAGTCCCAAGTATATTTGGTGACATGGTATGCCCTAGACCACTGATCCGACTGCAGGTTGAATTCTGGCATGTTGCCCGTCGGGAAGCGGATGTTGGCACGAACCTGCCGCTGCGAAAACTGTCTGCGACATCGTTCTGGCTAATAATCAACACAAAAAAAAGGGCCAAGCAATCTGCAGCGCTTGTCGCGAGCATAGGTGTATCGAGGAACGCTCTCTCTTCTGTCGAAGAAGTCCCAAGCAATCTCCTCCTGATGCAGTTTCTCGATCAAAGCTCGACACTCAATGGCTGACTTCGGCTGCTTACTGTTGAACCTGAAAGAACTGGCCTTTGAGGGAACATGTCGCAGGAACCACGACTGCAGGGCGTAAGTGCATCCTTCTACCAGAATGGTCTCCCCAAGAGCAAATCGAGCCAAGCCTCTGTAAAGAAAGGCTAATGCGGCCATAGAAACTGAAAGTTGACGGGTCTGCTTGCTTTCCCATCTTCGAAAGAGCTGGGCGACTCTGATATCTATGAAATTCTGACTATCTTGGAAGAAAGCTAATCCTACTGTGCATAATATCATGGCATGCTGAATTCTGTCTTTTGCTGCTCGAGACAGAGTGTCAACCTCCTCGTAGGCCCCATACTTGCGATATAGTCTGAATAGGTCGATGAACTGGTTCCCACTAATCTCAGTAAGAGGCTAGGATCTGCTCCCTGTTGCTCTGGCCAAGGCTTCTCGAACATCCACCTATTTGATGTTGATCAAAAACTGCTGCTCGACAGGATCATCTGGCTGACCAGCTGGTTCGGGCAATCCCATAATATCATTGAACTTATCCATTAGTAGAGTCATCTCTCCCCAAGGAAACCAGAATGTGCAGGTACGTGGATTCAAACGCTCTGCCATAGCTTGAATCAAAGCTCCATTGATGGTTCGCTTGCCTACCGCTGATGCCATCTCCAACCCACAGTCATCCAAGTGATCTGGGAACATACGCGATAAGGTGGCAAACCAAGAATAATACCACCGGGAGAAGAAAAGACGAGACTAGATGACCTGTTGATCCGGGGATCCATCCTGAATCTGATAGAAGACATGATCTCGGGGAAAGACAGCATCGAGAGAATCGGACGCCATCGAAATGATATTGGGGTAAATAAGAAATAAGGAGAATTAGATAGAATGCAGGACTTACGGATAGACTCTTTGAAGAATCATACCTGGAAATTTTGAAAAGGTTGAGGAAATTTTAAAGGAATTTTCTAGGGTTTTGAAAAATTTGATCTAAACTTAGAAAAGAAAATGTAGGTAGAGGAAAATATACACCTGGGGTTTTTGAAAGTAAGGGAAAATTTTGAATAATACACCCAGGGTTTTTGAAAAAAGGTTTGATACATATATATGAAAGAATAAGAGAAATATCACACAACTAAAAGTTGCACAAACAAGGATGCACATACAGCACTCCCTAAAGGCTGACTCTAAATGCAATATTTGAAATGGCTTGTAGGACCTTAATCCTAACTCTAGGGTTCAGATCATCTGATTTCAATCAAGATACGTCAATATACCCAAGCCGAAGCTCGAAGTACGTGGCATAGAAATATTTCTCCGGTTCTAAGGTAATGGCTTTCCAACATCCTTGAGCACCTACAGATATACCTCGGACTATGGCCCTTAGGTACGTGGTAGAGGGGCGCGAACCCAAATAAGTGGCCCAGTTGTGAGGCTCTCTCCCGAACTATGGTTCAGTGAGACAGCCCAGCAACGTAAAGACCGGGACAATATAGGTAGGGAGATTTTCAAAATATGCTCAACATGCAAGAAATCAGATGGCTCTAATGCAAGTCCTAAAAGAGATAGATTAAAATGAAGAGAAGCATACACTTGCATACATTGTTTTGCATTCAATCCCTAAAATTGAGGAGAGTTGTATTTCAGACCTAAGTCTAATGTGAACATGGAATAATCTCCTCAATATGGTCCTACCAAACCATACTTAAATCCTATATGCAATGATGTCAGCTTAGGACAGAGTCTAGGCTCCTAAGGTTTACATGGAAAATATAGCTGACATGTAAAGAATAAAGACTTAGATAATATCAAAGCAAAGAAAAAAAGGCATCAAATTCGATCGGACAAAGACGGGTCCCATCATGGTCGCCAAAACTGTGATCATCGCAAAAAAATTTCTCTCATAATATTCTCTCTCTTCCTTCTCTTTTCCCTTTCTAACCTCTATTTCCTCCTTTTTGAGGGGAGAAAATAAAAGACGGAAAAGAAAGAGAGAAGAGAAAAGAGAAAAGAGAAAAGAGAAAAAAGAAGAGAGAAGAGGAACTCTTTTGCGGGGTCTCACTTGACCTTAATTTTAAAAATATTTATGAAAATAACTCGCCTCCGTTTTTGAAATATTTGCGGGAAAACTGGGAGACGGGATCCGCTCGTCGGTACGAGGTTCGACCGTTCCTAGCGCCTTTACCAGGGGTAATCGAACCAAGGGTCGAATTTATGCCTTTTGCTTGTGATCTAGAAATTATGTAAAAATTTATTCTAAGTCTAAATGCACAAAGAATCATGCTTGTGCAATGCAAAGATGTATGCTCATTTTAAAATGATTTTTTTAAAAAAAATTCCCAAGTGTTTCTGAGATGAATCTGATGATAGAGTGAAGAACTGATTTAGAACTTAAGATTTAAAGTTCTAAGTTTTTGGAATAATCAGAGTTTTGAGAATAAATCTTGACTTTTGAAAATGAATGATTCTGAAGTTGAGATAAAAGGAGAAGAAAGGAATTTTCAAAGTCATAAATGGACTTTGAATCAGAATAGAGATGAAAATGGAATTGAATTCTAACTTTGAAGTTTGAAATCAGAAGGAAAGATAGAATTTGAGATTGATTTGAATGTTTGGGATTCAATATGGAATTTGAATTCAAAGTCTATTTGGGATTGATTTGAATGTTTGGGATTCAATATGGAATTTGAATTCAAAGTCTGGTTTTTAAATTGAGATCAGAATTGAATTCTGGTTTTTAGAATCCGAAAATTGGAATTGGATTTGAGATTTGGAATGAAATGGAATTGTTTTTAAAGATTGAGAATAGAAGTTGATTTTGAAATATGGAATTTAAGATGGAATTTGAATATAAAGTCTGGATTCTAAATAGAGTTGAGATTGATTTCTGGATTTAGAATTCAAAATGGGAGTTGAATATGAAATTTGAGATCTGAGATGGAATTGGATACTATATCCTAAATGGAATTGGATCTGAAATCTGAGATCCAAAGTGAAGTTGAATTTTGGATCCTAAAATGGAATTTGGATCTGAAGTCTGAGATCTAAAGTAGAATTGGGTTCTGGATCCTAGAATGGATTTTGATCTGAAATCTGAGATCCAAAGTGAAGTTGAATTTTGGATCCTAAAATGGAATTTGGATCTGAAGTCTGAGATCCAAAGTAGAATTGGGTTCTGGATCCTAGGATGGATTTTGGATCTGAAGTCTGAGATAAAAAATGAAGTTGGATTCATACTTGGAAATCTGAATCCAAGTTGAGATTTTAACTTTGGTTTTTGGAATTTCAAAATTGATTTGAGGATGAATTTCAAAGTCAAATTGGACTTTGAACTTGATTTTGGAATTTATAAAATGAATCAAGTTGAATTTTAAACTTTGAATTTGGTTTCAAAGTTTGGATTTTAAGAAATGAGATAGAATTGATAAATTGAAATAGGACTTTAAGGAAGAGATATTCACAATCACTTGGATTTTTAAAAGGAATTTTTGAAAAGTATGATGCAATTCTATCCTAAATGATGAAATGAATTTAAAGAATTTGAATTTGGAATTTGAAAAGCTATTCTATTCTTTAAATGAATTAAAAATGAGGTTGAAGACATAATACATCCCTGACTATGGTCATTGAATGTATTATGTAATAACTACATTTAAATTCAAGTGAAGAATAAAATATATTTTGGTGATTTTATAGAATTTAAAATAAAATTAACTCTCAATATACCCTGACTATGGCCATTGGTATATATATTGAGCTGATTTTAGATTAAATTTTGATAAAAGAAGAAAATATTTAAAGAAAATATGATGATTTTGGAAAAGGAATCCAGTGTAGATCCAGTGTTATTTTATAAAAGATAAAAATACTAAGTCTTGTTTACATCCCGACTATGGCCGTTGATGTAAATCTTCAACTTAAGATTAATTTACCTCTTACGAAATGGTGCACGTGCCATTCGTGTTTCACCATTGTGCGAATTTGAGAAATTGATGTCTTCTTTTAAATCGTTGTAATTTTGAAAAGATTTTTATATGTAAAACATGTGAAAACCAGACATCAAATAATAAAAACCGGTTCTCACTAGTGGATGAGATCGGGTCGAACTCAGGGAACGGGAATATTTTGTATTCAAGCACACAATTCTAAACTATTCTTTATTACCGTATTATTAAAATGTAAAATGTTCAATAAAGGTAAAAACAACTAACTATTACAACAAATGAATACCCTTCGCAGAGGGCGTAAAGTGCAATATTTACAAACCCAATTAAATTCCTAATTCTAAACTGAAAAGTAAAAATCTTCTATTCTTGCACTTTCGTGGCCTGTATGAGCTTCAACTCCACTCCTGTGCTATCCTGCACAAATCACAAGAACCCGAGCAGTACAATATACTAACAGGTATTCTATGCACAATGTAAATCTACAAATTGCATTAAGATCTAGAATATGATAAAACTATCTAAAGAACTTATACTATAGGTAAACAACTAACTAAACAACCAATGTACTGAAATCTGTAAATGATAATGCAATGATAACCTAATGAAAGGAAAGACTCTAATGAAAACACACATTATTTGAGGCTAACATACTGATGCTATATGCAAATAATAAAGCACAACAGAATGCATTATTAGAACAATGAAAAGCAAGTGAAAATCATATGAAACAAAGCTTGCATGAACCTAATCAGAGAATCTTGAATGAAAAACTAACAGATGCACTACATTCATATGCTGAATCAAGAACAACTAAATCAATGCTAAAATCAAAACAATATGCAGCAATTAAAATCAACATTCAGTAAACACAGCACACTATATATCAATGTTCAGTCGTACATTGATATCATACAGAAACTTATTTGATAGTAGTAGCTGGACTTATTGAACCAGATTCTTTCAGAAATCTGTATCAACAAATATTGATATAGCAATGATACGCAGGTATATCAAGGATGCAGAATCCTCTTATTGCAGATAACTGAAAACCAGTCACAGTAATCAGGAGTTGCAAAACAGAGACTTAGAAACTACAACAAATCATAATCGATCACTATAGGAAGCAACAAGAAATATAAATCTGTAAAACAAGAATTGAAAATTTTAAGAAACCTAATTCAATTGCAATGTAAAACAGTACTTGTTATGGCAGAAAACATTAACAATCCAAAGATTTCAAACACAATCAAGCAAACAACGATGAATCAACATTTGAAATCAAACAAAACAAGAATTTCAATGAGTAACAGGAAAATCAAAGGATGTCAAGATGTAACAAAAATTACAGGAAATGGAAACAAATGAAGGAGGTAATTCAGTATATGCAGACTAATTCAATGAATAACAAACCACATTGATAGATGAACAAAATAAAAGAAATGAAATAAGCAGGAAATCGATAATATGAACTCAAACAGGAACAATTTGAACGATCAAAGTAAAATTGCACGCTTATAGAAATACAGAATATGAAAATGAAGATATGGAAAATCGGGAATGCTGAAATCAATGTTTGATTATATTTATTTGTTTATTTGTTTATTTTTTTCTTTTTTCTTTTTTTTTTCATTTTAGAGAAATAGCAACAACAAGAAGAGAATCTGAAGAAGAAGAAGAAGAAGAAGATCTGAATCAGACTTACCGTGAAATGGAGGAAATCAGGGAGAGGTGGCCTCCACCTCGTGCGCTGCCGCCGATTAAAGAATCTCTGCCACTGGATGAAGAAGAGGATAGGATCAAAGGATGATGGAAGAAGAAGAAGAAGAAGAAGATGGGAAAAAGGGAATCCGGCAACTGGAAAAGAGGGCAAAGGAAGAAAACCAGAGGGGGAAGGGGAAGTTTTAGTGCATAGGATGAGAGACAAATGAAAACTTTTCAATTCGTGGGTTTTAATAACCCCAAACCGGCTGGAACCGGTTTGAAACAGATTTTTTTCAGTTTTAAAAAAAAACGCAAACCGGTTCAAGCCGGTTTGCTATTATTATTTTTTTTTTCAGTTTTTTTTTTTTTTAAACTCAAAAACCGTATAAACCGGTTTATTATAAAATTTTCAAAACAACTAAACTATTTATTTATAAAGAAACTCAAAATAAAACTATTCTACTTATTTATATAATTTTTTTCTTTTCTGAAAAAAACAAACAATTAAAATGATTTTATTAACAATATAAAACTATTTTATTTTTTTATTTTTATTTTTAATAAAAACTAAAACTAAACTACTATGTTAATATCAAACATTAAAATATGTACTAAAATATACAAATAAAGCTATTTTCATACATTTTCTATTTTGAAATCATTTTAGCTCATTTAATGAAAACTAGCATAAACTTAGGTTTTTAAAACATTTTTTTCATAAAATCATGCATATTTTAATGTTAAATCACCTTGAAATATATGCATGATCAAATATCCCCATGCTTATGTTTTGCTAGTCCTCGAGCAAACTAGACAAATGCATGAAATGAAAACTATCACCTTACTCACTTTCGTAGGAATCACGGTTGCATTTAGCTCATGGAACAAGCCTTTTCAACCCCTGGGTTACCCCAGTGGACGAGTAAGGTCTCGTGAGGGTTTGCAGTGATGCTACCCACAAACATCTCTGTCATGTATGCATAATATTACACATCCTCATAAGTAGTAGGTAATCAAAGACTTTATTTTCACAAATATTTCCTGTTATTTCAAAGTCAAAACATAATTAGAGTCTTTTATGTACCTCCACAGAAAAAAAATTTCTTTCATTTTTCTAAATATCATAATTAATTATGTTTTATTCTTGGAAAATCCAATAAAAACAAGTTATTATTTACTTATCCTCACTCATATGTTTTTTGCACAGGTTTTCTCAATCACACTTCTAAGCACTGAACTTTTCTTTCTTTTTCAGCTCTTTTCTCTCTTTTTTTTTCACGCTTTTTCTTTTTGCGTATTCATTCTTCTCTTATAGCTTGCGTGTGGTCTGCTTTTATGCCTTGTGCAATGTCAATATCTTCTATACTTTTTCAATTCATACCAAAAGATATCAACTAAGACATAAAAGTGACTTCCTTCATTCATCCTTATAACATGAGAGTCAAACATTTCAACTTGTATCTGTTCTCAGTTACTTAGGATCACGAAGTTTTCCACTCTCCTTTTCAAAAATGGAATTAAAAGTTTCAACTTACATCTAAGTTTCATCTACTAAGGATTATGGAATTATCCAAACAACCTAACGCATGCTTCTTTTTTCACTTTTGAGCTCATTTTTACGCTTTTGTTCATTTGCTTAGTTTTTCAAAAATACAACTGTGCATATTCATATTTGTGATTCAAAATAAACTCTAACATGTATCTATCATCATTTCTTCGAAATCCGCATAAACAACCATAATTTTTAGATCTATGTCAGAAAAAATTTTCGTGGGGCTTAAAAATCCTCTAAAAATATCAAATTTAAAATAACATTCATATAAGTTCAAACTCTTTCTTTAAAAACTTACTTTTCATGAAAGTTGTGTAAACATGTGCAAGAACGTAGACAAAAATATTCTGGTGAGCTACTACACCCTTCCCCATGCTTGAATGACACTGTCCCAGTGGCACTCCCCCATGCTTATGTGAAACTAAGTGAATGCACATGAGACGAAATCAATGAGGGAAAGAAAGTAAACTCAATGAAATCTAAAATGTGAAAATATGCCTACACTGATCATGATCTATGCATTATGCACATGAACTATATGAAAGTAAACTAAAAAAATTGCTTTTCTATGAATATTTACAAAATCTTAAAATATATACAAACATGTGTGAGCCCTAAACTTCTAAAAGATCAACATCCTCAATGTCTTGTCCTGTCACAGTATCTGAGATATAAGGCTTCAGCCGTTGCCCATTTACTTTAAAAATTACACCCGTGCGAGGGTCAAAAAGATCTATCGCTCCATATGGAAACACCCTATGCACAACAAATGGACCATTCCATCTTGACTTCAACTTGCCTGGAAAAAGATGAAGACACGAATGATAAATCCATACTTTTTGCCCTGGCTCGAACTGTTTCCTAACAATATATTGATCATGAAAATGATTAGTTTGAGCCTTGTAAATCTTTGCACTCTCATAGGCCTCATTACGCAATTCCTCTAACTCACTCAACTGTAATTTTCTCTCAGCTCCAACTTGGGTCATATTGAAATTGAATTTTTTAATAGCACAATATGCTCTATGTTCTAACTCAACAGGAAGATGGCAAGTTTCCCGAAAACTAATCGAAACGGTGACATACCAATTGGGGTCTTGAAAGCAGTCCTATAAGCCCACAAGGTGTCATCAAGGCGCTGAGACCAATACTTGCGGTCTGATCTGACTGTCTTTTCAAGAATCCTCTTGATCTCCCTGTTAGAGACCTCAACTTGGCCACTGGTCTGCGGGTGGTAAGGTGTAGCAATCCGATGATGCACAAAATATTTCCTAAGTAAGGAAGCTACTTGCACATTACGAAAGTGCGTACAACCATCACTAATGATCGCTCTAGGAACTCCGAACCGACTAAAAATGTTGTGCTTGATAAATCGAAGCACCTCTTTATGATCATTGGTACGGGTGGCCACAACCTCGACCCTTTTGAAACATAATCAACCGCCACTAAAATATATGTAAACGATGGCGGAAAAGGACCCATGAAATCAATGCCCCAAACATCAAAAATCTCCACAATCAGAATAGGTAAAAGAGGCATCATGTCGCGCTTGGTAATGCGACCTGTTTGCTGACATCGCAAACACTTCCTACAGAATTCGTGAGCATCTCTATGAAGTGTGGGCCACCAAAATCCAGACTGAAGGACCTTTGCGGCAGTCTTCCGACTAGAAAAATGACCTCCACAAGCTAAAGAATGACAAAAAGATAAAATGGAATGATATTCTTCTTCGGGCACACATCTCTGAATCATCTGGTTCGGGCATGATCTAAACAATTCTCGTTCCTCCCAAAAATAATGCTTCACTTGCGCAAAAAATCTATCTCTCTCATTCCGGTACCAGTGCGCAGGATACTCTCTAGTAACCAGGAAATTTATGATATCCGCGAACCAGGGTAAACGCTTGACATGAAATAACTGTTCATCCGGAAAAGAATCAACAATCTGTCCTTGATGAATAGATGAATTCATAGTCAGTCTGGACAGATGATCTGCTACAAGGTTCTTACATCCTCTCTTATCTCGAATCTTGAGATTAAATTCTTGTAACAGAAGAATCTAACGAATGAGACACGGTTTTGCATCCTTTTTACTCATCAAATATCTCAATACAGCATGATCTGAGTAAATGATAACTTTGGAGCCTAACAAATATGATCGAAACTTCTCAAGTGCAAACACAACGGCTAGTAACTCCTTCTCAGTGGTAGTATAATGCATTTGTGTGTCAGAAAGAGTCCTACTAGCATAATGAATAACATGAGATCGTTTCTCAATCTTCTGACCTAAAATTGCTCCAACCGCGTAATCTGAAGCGTCACACATAATCTCAAATGGCACTGACCACTCAGGAGATCTGAGAATAGGAGCAGTGGTCAGTGCTTCCTTTAAGGCTAAGAATGCCTTCAGACAGGCATCATCAAACACAAATGACTGGTCTTTCGACAACAGGTTACACAACGGTCTAGAAATCTGATTAAAATCCTTAATGAACCGTCTATAGAAACCTGCATGCCCTAAAAATGAACGCACTTGCCTCACAGAAGTTGGTGGAGCTAATCTGACAATGGTCTCCACTTTGGCCTTATCAACCTCAATACCTTTCTCAGACACAATATGTCCAAAAACAATCCCTTGTTGTACCATGAAATGACTCTTTTCCCAACTAAGCACTAGATTTGTCTCCCTACAGCGCTGAAGTACACGAGATAACTTTTGGAGACAATCATCAAATGAAGAGCCATAAACCAAGAAATCGTCCATGAAATCTCAAGGACATCATCCATCATGTCGGAGAAAATCACCATCATACATCTCTGAAATGTAGCCAGGTCATTACAAAGCCCAAACGGCATCCTCCTATACGCAAATGTACCATAGGGACAGGTAAATGTCGTCTTCTCCTGATCCTCGGGATGAACGGCCACCTGGTTATATCCTGAATATCCATCTAAAAAGCAATAATATTGCTGGCCTGCAAGTCTTTCTAAAATCTGGTCGATGAACGGTAACGGGAAATGATCCTTCCTAGTTGCACTGTTCAACTTCCTATAGTCAATACATACTCGCTATCCCGTAGTAGTCCTCATGGGAACGCTCTCTCCTTTCTCATTCTTCTCCACAGTGAGCCCAGACTTTTTGGGAACAACCTGGGTAGGACTCACCCACTGACTGTCGGAGATGGGATAAATGATCCCAGCGTCTAATCATTTAACTACTTCCTTCTTCACCACTTCTTTTATGTGAGGATTTAGTCTCCTTTGCACTTCTCTTGAGGGTTTAGCTCCCTCATCCATAATGATCCGATGCATACAAAAGGACGGGTCAATCCCCTTTAAATCCGCAACAGACCATCCAATAGCCTCCTTATGCTCATGCAAGACCTGTAACAACTGATGCTCTTGTGAATCTGTCAGGTCTGCAGAAATGATGACTGGGAGAGTCTGCTCTTTTCCTAGAAAAACATACTTGAGTGAAGTTGGTAAAGGCTTCAACTCCAACTCTGGGGGACTGTTTATCGATGGTTTTGTGGGCTTCTCAGCTAACTCTGGAAGTGGTTCGAAATGCCAAGTCCAACTGACATTACCTGCCTCACTATCTATCATATCAAGGCTATCCTCTTTGAATGATTCATCATCATCCTCTTGAGGTGGATCACTCAACAACCAAGCATGCTCAGCTTCTATAAGATCCTGAATGATATCAACCTCAAAAGAAGCTTCCTCAGTGTCAGACTCCATCGATGCACAAAAAATGTTCAGCCTCATTTTCCTATTTCTGAATCAAACATCCATCTCACTAGTGCGGCAATTAATGCACGCATTGGCAGTAGCTAGGAAAGGGCGACCAAGAATAATAGGGGTCTGTCTGATGTTATCAACTCCCTCCATATCTAATATCATGAAGTCGACAGGGAAATAACAATCCTCTACCTTGACTAAGACATCTTCAAGTATCCCTCTCGGGACCTTAATCGATCTATCCGTAAGCTGAAGAGTCATAGGTGTAGGTTTCATCTCTTTCAATCCAAATTTGTCATAGAAGAAACCCGACAAAATGTTAACACTTGCCCCAAGGTTGAGCAAAGCACGCTCAACAGTGATGTTTCCTATGACAAATGAGATGATAGGGGTCCCTGGGTCCTTAAGCTTAGGTGGGGTTTGGTGTTACAATACTGCGCTCACCTGCTCAGTCAAATATATTTTCTTTTGTGCATGGGACCTCAACTTCCTTTTCTGCGTACAAAGCTCTTTGAGGAACTTTGCATATGCAGGGACTTGCTGGATGGCATCTAGTAAGGGGAGATTTATCTGACCGTGCTTGAATATCTCAAGCATCTCTTGCATGTTCACTCCCAACTTACCTAGTGCTCTCGGTCTCTCTAACGCCTCAGGAAAGGGGGCTTTGGGAATATGGGCTGTGGAAGGCTCAAATGGAAGAACCATCTCGCTTTCCTGAGGTAAAACATTAGGGAAAGCCTGCTTCTCACTTATCTTCTCTCTTTCTTCTGCAGCCTCCCTCGAATGGTAGTGCTTCCCACTTCTAAGGGTCACTACTGCTTGAGCCTGCTCTTGATGTGTATTCGTCATATGCAGACTCTGCAGAGGTTCTTTACCCCTAGGGTTAACTATAGGCTGGCTAGGCAATGCCCCCTCACTTCTCCTGCTAAGTGCCTCTGCGAGTTGCCACATTTGGGTCTCTAATTTTGCAATAGACTGGGTATGTGAGCTCAAATTCGCCTTAATATCTGAAAATGCTTGTAGCATCTTGTCCTCGAAGGACTGACTATGCGAAGGCTCCTGAGACTGGGGATGAGTATAAATAGGTTGGGCTGGGGGATAACTGGCTCTCTGAAATTCAGGTGCATACCCGCCTTGCCTGGGTTGACTTTGGGAAGGGTTTGGGTCTGTGAGTTACGCCATGAGAAATTTGGATGGTTTCGCCAACCCGGATTATAAGTGTTGGCAAATGGATTGGGTGCGGGCCTAGCAAAGTTTTGAGCCATCTGAGCTTGCTCTTGGACAAACTCAGGGTACTGTGGCGCAGCTGGACACTGGAGGACATGGTGTGCAGGACTCGCACACAACGCACACACTTGCATGGTAGGAGAGGGACCCAACAACAACTGATCTAATTTTTGGGACACTTGGTCTACCTTGTTGGTCAACTCAAGGTTCATCCCTATCTTGAAAATACCTGCATTCTTAATGCTATCCTGTACAGGTGCAGCTCTATCAGACCGTGAAGCTGTCGTATGGTGCATCGAATTCTCGCTTAATGTCTCAAAGAGCAACCACACTTCATCCTCACTTTTGAGCATGAAAGTGCCCCCACATGCGGCATCAACCATTTGACAATTCTTCTCAGTAAGACCGTCATAAAAATATTGCACCAGTTGCCAGCGAGGCACCTGGTGGTGGGGACACTTGCGGAGAAGATCATTCATCCTCTCCCAAGTCTCGTGGAACATTTCCCCCTCTATTTGCGAAAAGCTGGTGATGGCCTTTCGATACTGGTTCGTCTTACCGATTGGGAAATATTTTTTTAAAAATTCTCTTTGCATATGTTCCCACGTGGTAATTCGAACTGTATCTAACGCCTTCAGCCAGTGTTTGTGTAACGCCCCGGATTTCCAAAACAAAGCTAAGTTAAAATTTTCATGAATTTCTTTTTTTCTTTGCAGCGGAATTTAGAAAGCTTTTAGCAGCGGAATAAGACGATAATGAGTCGTCGGTTTTAAAAAACTCCGAGCACGTTGCAGGTATGTGGCCAAGCAACTCATTGACCACCAAAGTGTTCCATTTTATCGAAAACATATGTTTATTACAACACTACTGCTTAGGAAAGCAGTGTAGGTTCAATAAAAGGAAGCAGTACAACTCTGTCTAGAGAAACCCTGAAACTCGATGCCGCCTTGCTCCGCATATCGCCACGCAGGTTCAACACCTGAAATCCCCATAAAACGGGGTCAGAACCACTGATGGTCTGGTAAGTAGGTAAACACCTATCTATTCAACTCAAGTAAATGCATAGACCACTCAGGGTCGCAGTTCGTAATACAACGCTCAAGCCTCCATGACTTAGCGTATATCGCAAAAGCCTCATCAGGGCTATGAGTTGAACATCCACGCAAGTCGTCATGACTTCGCATAAGCCTCTTCAGGGCTCTGAGTTAGAATAACCTCTTAAGTCTCTACGACTTAGCCTTGACTTCCTCAGAGTCACGAATGGATGTCTAGCTCAAGCCTTTATGCTTGGCACATCCGTATCCTACGAATCTAAGGACAGCTCTCCGAGCTTCTCTTAGTCGTACGGATATCAATGGGGTTCTTTCCCAATCGGTCCAGTAGTATACCGACCATGACACCTTCACAAAGGTTATACAGGACTGACTCAACAACGTCATCCACTCATACATTCAAAGTAGCGTTGTACCTAAGCTAATGCTTTGTTTCGATAATTGCACCTCCCCCTGGGCTTAGGGGACTCATATCTGGGCGACAACGCGACGATCTGGGGTTGATTATTCTATGTATTTTAGATACCCCAGAGGCCTGTTGACCCCATCCCCCTAGTAGGACGGTACAGCATACCGGAAGAGATCCTTACTAGGTATCCGAATGCATTCTGCTACTGCAGTAGTTGGGTTCAATCCTTAGATATTTAAGGATAACCACGACCTCCATACCTCTGAGTGACAAAGGCCATCAATGAACTCTATCAGGTTCGGGTGAAATATATGTCACTCAAGGCTGCGCCATCACCGTCTTCCTCGGTGAGAAATTCTGAAAGGGGCCTGCCGGTCTTACAATTACTTGACGAACATTGCATGCCTATAGGGCAGCCTTTGAGAAGTATGTACCCGACCCCAATCAACCACACGGTTTTCACCGTGGAACAAAGGTTTTATTCATATGCATGCTTAACTCTGCTCTCGGCACTTCGGCCTTGACGAGCACTTCACCTCTTTCGGTGGAAACAACACACTCCGGCTCAGCAGCCCTTACGAGTCTGGTTGTCTGATAATTCTTAATGAGCATGCACATGACTCGATCTCTACGGATCGGCTACTCGACGTATTTTTACGCAACGAGCTCAGGACCTTGTCAAGGCGCTACCACTACTTTGGCGCAACGGCTCTTACAAGTATGATGCCCTTGCAGGTGTCAGGGAGATGAGTCATTCTGACATCATTCCAACAAAGGACATTATTGTGTCACTTAACTGGTTCTGGCAGCTCTTCTGCCAACCATTCTGTCAACACCTTTTCTGCTCTACCGGCAGTGGTGCGACGAACCTTTCTACATCGTAGAAGGCGTTCCATAAACTGGGTAGCACTTCTGCTACGTTCTTTCTGAGCCATTCTTTAGCTCCTTCAGGAATTTCAGCAGCACTTCCTCTCTTTAACGGAGAAAGCGTGCGTTTTCTTTTGTCCATTTCAGCGGCATCTCCCCTCTTTGGTGGGAAATCGCTACGCTTAACTCGGGAAATGGATGTGCACCGTTGTGCATACTTTGCATCCATCAAGGTTGCAGGAACCTTGGGCCATAGCCAGGCCATACGTAATTGATTTAGTCTTTACGTAAAGAGCATTTTGCCAAAAGGCGAAGCCTTTCCAATAGGGGCTTCATTCGTCAAGCAGAATCTTGTACGAGGAGCGGTAAGGGAATCGCATGGGCGATTTTGGAGTTGATCTCCATTTGAACGCTCACTTACGCGCCATATATGTAATATAAGCAGAAGCCTGTGCTTTATACAGCGGCGGCGTAAAGGAAATGCATATACTATTGTTCAGGGTGTGTAACTGAACGAAATATTCTACATATATAACAAAACAGGAGCCTTGGCATCGTTCGACGCGACGGCGTAAGTAAATACATTGCAGAAAGCAGGAGCCTTGGCATCGTTCGACGCGACGGCGTAAGTAAATGCATAATCGGAAGTGCAGTAATCGTAAATTGCAGAAAGCAGGAGCCTTGGCATCATACGACGCGACGGCAAAGGTAAATTACATGGCCTGTGCGATATAAGACGCGTCGGCAGTATCAGCAGATATACACCTAGATCTGTATCCAACGATAGTTACGAGGCGAGCAAGTGAACACCGAAGTGTCCTAGAGGGCTCAACCAAGAACTAGGGTGAGATACTATTTTGAAGAACGCATATACTGCGTATTCGAACATATATATCCGACAATAGTTACGAGGCGAGCGCGTGAACACCGAAGCGTCCTAGAGGGCTCAACCAAGAACTAAAGCAAGATACTACTTCAGAAAGTATATGCTATATACAAACAATCAAATACTTGAGAGAGATGGTTTAATGAAGCGAACTTACTTCAATTTGAGGAAGAAACGACTCCGATTGCTTCAAACGCTTCGAACGAGGCTCGACTTCGAAAAAGGATCAACTTCGAACTTCGAACGAAAAAGGACTTGGACTTTGACTTTGAACCAAACCAGGTTCAAGTCAAGTCAACTGGGTTCAGACTTAGGTCAAGTAGGTTCAGACCTAGGTCAGGTGGGTTAGGACCAGGTCAGGCAGGCTCAGACCAGGTCAAGCAGGCTCAGGCTAAGTCAGGCAGGCTCAGACCAGGTCAGGTGGGCTCAGGTGGGCTAGGCTAGGTAGGGGAGGTTTGGAAAAAGGAGGAGAGAGAGAGGGGTTGGCGATTTTCTAAAGGAGGGGGGGTCCTTTATTTATAGGTTCTGAAACTTGGGCCCCATGTTTCAGATTCCCCTCTTTGCCCTTGGGCTTTTCTGAGAATCCCTTCCATGGAAGGTGCTGGAACATGCTGGAAGGCTCTGGAAGATGCTGGAAGGTGCTGGAATATTCTAGATTATTGGCTCGCAGGAATCCTTTGATTTTGTTCAGATAGGAAGTTATGGCTTCCAGAGTGTTTAAGCATATATTCGCGATTCGACGAATATCCTAAATGTAACTGGCTCGCAGGAATTGATTCGTTTCGCATTCTGAGAAAAATGCCCTTTTTAGCGGTAAATGCCTCATGAATTTTATTCAGATATTTTCTGAAAAATTGCGGGTCTTACATCATTACCCCCTTAAAGGAATTTCGTCCGCGAAATTCAGCTAAGAGTACAAGGTGAAGAGTTCAGGATATTTATCCCACATATCCGATTCGGGCTCCCAAGTGCAATCATCGACTCCGTGATGTTGCCATCTCACTTTGACAAGTGAAATGACCTTTGTCCTTAGCACTTGCTCCAGTCGGTCCATGATCTCTACTGGCCTTTTTTCCACCGTCATATCCTCCTGGATGTCAATATCTTCATGTTGGATGACGTGGGAAGGGTCGTGAACGTATTTTCTAAGCATTGACACGTGAAATACATTGTGTATCTGTGTATACTGCGGTGGCAATGCTACTCTGTAGGCGGTCTCTCCTATCCGGCTCAAAACCTCGAAGGGACCAACGAATCTGGGGCTGAGCTTCCCCTTCTTTCCGAAATGAAACACACTCTTGGTTGGGGAGACCTTGATAAAAACCTTATCTCCAACCGCAAAAGTGAGTTCCCTACGCCGCTGATCAGCGTAGCTCTTCTGTCGACTCTGAGCAGTCAGTAGCTTCTTCCTGATCATGTGGACCTGCTCAGTATAATGCTGCAACACTATGGGCGAGTCCAAGGTTCGCTCACCCACTTCACCCCAATGGATTGGTGATCGACAGGGTCGCCCGTACAAGGCTTCATACGGTGCCATCCCAATGCTAGCGTGGTGGCTATTATTATAAGCAAATTCAGCCAATGCTAGGTGGGAATCCCAATCACCTTTCCATTCTAGCATACAGGCTCTTAGCATATCTTCGAGAGTCTGTATGGTTCGTTCTGATTGCCCATCTGTTTGGGGATGGAATGCTGTACTAAACTTGAGTTTCGTCCCCAGGGCTCTTTGAAGCTGCTCCCAAAAGTGAGAGGTGAACTTCGGGTCACGATCGGATATGATCGAAATCGGCACTCCATGGAGTCTAACGATTTCCCGAATGTAGATCTCCGCCAATCGTTCAGTTGAGTATCGAGTGTTGATTGGCAGGAAGTGAGCAGACTTGGTGAGTCTGTCTACGATCACCCATATTGAGTCATGTTGTCTCTTGGACCGAGGCAATCCAACGATGAAATCCATCGTAATGCCCTCCCATTTCCATTCTGGAATCTTGATCCGTTGCATTTTTCCACCAGGTCGTTGATGCTCAATTTTTACTTGCTGGCAGATTAAACACCTTGAGACAAATGTAGCCACATCACGTTTCATACCCCTCCACCAGTACTTTCTCTGTAAGTCCCGAAACATTTTTGTACCTCCAGGGTGAATGGTGTACTTGCTGTTATGAGCCTCCTGGAGTACTTCCTGTCTTAGCTCAGGGTTATTTGGAACCCAAATTCTTTCTTCCATCCATATTCCTCCATCCTCTTTTAAATGGAAGAAAGTGTCATCTTTTGCAGCACGAGCTTTTAATTCCAAGTACTGGGGGTCCTTGAACTGTTCGGCTACGATGCGATCGAGGATCTCGATATGGATTGTCAGGCATGACAATCGAATCTTTCCTGAGTCAGCCGGGAATGGCTTCCAACTGACAAAATCCTCCATCAGCTTCTATTGTCCGGTGAGGCTGGCCAGAGTGCCAACAGTCTTGCGACTAAGGGCATCTGCTAAAACATTCGCTTTTTCAGGGTGATAGGAAAGCGTGAATTCATAATCTTTGAGGAATTCCAGCCATCGCCGTTGCCGCATATTGAGTTCCTTTTGAGAAAAGAGTTATTTTAGGCTTTTATGGTCCGACATGACCTCAAATTTCTCTCCATAAAGGTAGTGTCGCCATATTTTAAGTGCGAACACTACCGCGGCAAGCTCAAGATCGTGGGTTGGATAGTTTTTCTCATGAATTCTTAATTGACGGGATGCATAGGCGATTACTTTGCCATGCTGCATCAATACGCAACCCAGACCTGTTCCCGAGGCATCGGTATAAGCCACGAAGCCTCCCTGACCAACAGGTAAGGTAAGGACAGGGGCAGTGGTAAGCCTCTGTTTGAGAACCTCAAAGCACTCCTTACACTGGTCAGTCCATTCGAACTTGACTCCCTTTTTCAACAATTTTGTCATCGGTACGGCGATTCGGGAGAAGTCTTGTATGAACTTCCGATAATATCCGGCAAGTCCAAGGAAGCTGCGGACCTCAGTGATATTTTCTGGCTGCTTCCAGTCTATCACAGCTTCGACCTTCGCAGGATCTACTGCAATTCCATCTTTGGAGATCACATGGCCAAGGAACATTACTTTGTCTAGCCAGAATTCACATTTTGAAAACTTGGCATATAACTGATTATCTTGAAGGGTTTTCAAGACGATTCTCAAGTGCTCCTTGTGTTGTTCCTCATTCTCTGAATACACGAGAATGTCATCAATGAAGACAATGACAAAAGTGTCTAAGTATGGCTTGAACACTCGGTTCATCAGGTCCATAAAGACAGCAGGCGCATTAGTAAGTCCGAAGGGCATTACTACGAACTCATAATGGCCATATCTCGTTCTGAAGGCAGTCTTAGGTATATCCTCCTCCTTAACTCTGAGCTGATGGTATCCAGACCTGAGGTCGATCTTGGAGAACACTCTTGCTGTTCTGAGCTGATCGAATAAGTCCTTAATCCGAGGCAACGGGTACTTATTTTTAACGGTTGCCTGGTTAAGCATCCGATAATCGATGCATAACCGAAGGGATCCATCCTTCTTCTTTACAAACAGCACTGGGGCTCCCCATGGTGACATACTTGGTCGGATGAACCCTTGTTCCATCAGTTCTTCCAACTGACATTTCAACTCACTGAGTTCAGCTGGTGCCATACGATAAGGGGCTTTGGATATCGGCGTTGTTCCAGGTAAGGATTGAATTCCAAATTCAACCTCACGAAGTGGCGGAAGTCCTGGCAATTCCTCAGGAAACAGATCGGGAAACTCTCGCACTACTTCCAAACTCTCAAGGGGTTGGTCGTTGGATTTTTCCACCGAGAGACTCAACAGGAAGGCCACACAACCCTTCCTAAGGTATTTTTGTACCTTAAGTGCTGATATGAGCCTTTTTTGTGGAACTGGTTTGGATAACCGGTATTCCATTTTAGGCAATCCCGGTCGAGATAAAATCACTCTGCCCTCGCGGCACAGAATCTTGGCATTATTCTGAGCCAACCAATTCATTCCCAGAATGACATCGTACTGTATCATATCGATCAGGATGGCGTCAGTAAGCAAGTGTTGCCCTGCTATCTCAATATCCAAATTTTTTACACACCGGATACATTTGGTGCGTGAACCCAACGGGTTATATACTTCGATCATTTTATCAATCGGTTGCACCGAGGCGTGGAGTTGTTCGGTGAAATCGTCGGAGATAAACGTATGAGTAGCACCACAATCAAACAAGATGAAAGCTGCATGTCCATTAACAGGTACGGTGCCTTCAATGAGGTCACCGGTTTCGACTTGTTCAGTCGTTACAGCATATACACGACCTGCAGCAGGCCTTTGTTCTACTCTAGGTGGGGGTCGTTGGACTAGTGTTCGTTGTGGTACTTGTTGAGAGGGTCCGGCAGATCCGGCATTCCTCCTCTGCTCATCAATAAGCTTCTTCCTGCATTGTCTTGCAATGTGGCCCACTTTGCCACAGTAGAAGCATCCACCTGTGTCACGTGGACATGGTCCTCTTGCGTGATTAACATGGCATTTTGGGCAGTTTGGGTTGGACTGCAGATTGTTTGGAGCCATGTTCTGCCTTGGCCTTACAACTTGTTGAATGTTGTTCCCACCTTGGAACCTTTTCTTTTGAAAGGGTTGTCGTGAACCCTGGCCACTTGGAAACATTCTCTTCTTGTTCCCACCATCAACTATGGGCCTTTTTGCTATGATCACTTTTGATCGCTCCCAATCCACTTGTATTTTTGAAGCTGCTGCCACAGCCGTTTGAAACGTTTGGGGCATGCTGGTGATAACCCGTGACCTTAGCCCTTCTCGCAGTCCATTGATGTACTTGTCGGCCCTTTCTTGGTCGGTCTCAAATAACCGAGAGCAGTACCGTTCAAGATTTTGAAATTTGGTGGTATAGTCAATCAGATTCATGCCACCCTTGTAAGACCCGCAATTTTTCAGAAAATATCTGAATAAAATTCATGAGGCATTTACCGGTAAAAATAGCATTTCTTCTCAGAATGCGAAACGAATCAATTCCTGCGAGCCAGTTATACTTAGGATATTCGTCGAATCGCGAATATATGCTCAAACACTCTGGAAGCCATAACTTCCTACCTGAATGAAATCAAAGGATTCCTGCGAGCCAACTTTCTTAGTTACGTCAATACGAAGGGAATGGCGTACTCAGAATTTTTCGGAAAAAAAAATCGCCGGAAACCCGAAATTCTTGCGGGACCCACGGAAATATTGGTGGGACCCACAGAAATATTCCTCAGAAAATATCTGGTGGGACCCACAAAAATATCCCATGGAATATCCAAGTGGGCCCCACACCAAGGAACCTCTTGGCATTAAAAAGAAATCAAGGGCAAATGGGTAAAGGGGAAACTTGGGGCCCAAGTTTCATTTCCTATAAATAAAGGCCCTCCCCTTTAGAAAAAATCGTCCCCCCCCTTTCTAGCCTCTTCTTTCTCTCTCCTACTTCCTAAAACCTCCCCTACCTAGCCCAGTAGGTCTGAGCCTACCTGACTTGGCCTGAGCCTGCCTGATCTGGTCTTAGCCTGCCTGACCTGGTCCTAACCCACTTGACTTAGGTCTGAACCTACTTGACTAAGTCCAAACCCAGTTGACTTGGCTTGAACCTAGTTAGGGTTGAAGTCAAAGTCAAAGTCCTTTTTGGTCCAGATCCCGGTTTGGATTTCTGAACCCAGACTTAGCCTACTTGAGCTGAGTTCGAACCTGCTGAACCCAGTTGACTTGGATCGAACCCTGTTTGGTTCAAACCACTTAGGTTGAGTAGCTTGACCTACTCTACCTCTTTCTCAACTAAGTCAGCTTCATCTGACTTAGTCTGACCTCTCGAAGGAAGGCTCAAAGCCAAAGAAGCAACCCGGAGCCGTTTCTTCCACGATTTGAAGTAAGTTCGCTTCATTAAACCATCTCTCTCAAGTATTTGATTGTTTTTATATAGCATATACTTTCTGAAGTAGTATCTTACTTTAGTTCTTGGTTGAGCCCTCTAGGACACTTCGGTGTTCACGCGCTCGCCTCGTAACTATCGTCGGATATATATGTTCGAATACGCAGTATATGCGTTCTTCAAAATAGTATCTCACCCTAGTTCTTGGTTGAGCCCTCTAGGACACTTCGGTGTTCACTCGCTCGCCTTGTAACTATCGTTGGATACAGATCTAGGTGTATATCTGCTGATACTGCCGACGCGTCTTATATCGCACAGGCCATGTAATTTACCTTTGCTGTCGCGTCGTATGATGCCAAGGCTCCCTGCTTTCTGTACTTTTGATTACTGCACTTCCGATTATGCATTTACTTACGTCGTCGCGTCGAACGATGCCAAGGCTCCTGCTTTCTGCAATGTATTTACTTACGTCGTCGCGTCGAACGATGCCAAGGCTCCTGTTTTGTTATATATGTAGAATATTTCGTTCAGTTACACACCCTGAACAATAGTATATGCATTTCCTTTACGCCGCCGCTGTATAAAGCACAGGCTTCTGCTTATATTACATATATGGTGCGTAAGTGAGCGTTCAAACGGAGATCAACTCCAAAATCGCCCATGCGATTCCCTTACCGCTCCTCGTACAAGATTCTGCTTGACGAATGAAGCCCCTATTGGAAAGGCGTCGCCTTTTGGCAAAATGCTCTTTACGTAAAGACTAAATCAATTACGTATGGCCTGGCTATGGCCCAAGGTTCCGGTAACCTTGATGGATGCAAAGTACGCACAACGGTGCGCATCCATTTCCCGAGTTAAGCGTAGCGATTTCCCACCAAAGAGGGGAGATGCCGCTGAAATGGATAAAAGAAAACGCACGCTTTCTCTTTTAAAGAGAGGAAGTGCTGCTAAAATTCCTGAAGGGCTAAGAATAGCTCAGAAAGAACATAGCAGAAGTGCTACCCAGTTATGGAACGCCTTCTACGATGTAGAAAGGTTCGTCGCACCACTGCCGGTAGAGCAGAGAAGGTGTTGACAGAATGGTTGGCAGAAGAGCTGCCAAAACCAGTTAAGTGGCACAATGATGTCCTTTGTTGGAACGATGTCAGAATGACTCGTCTCCCTGACACCTGCAAGGGCATCATACTTGTAAGAGCCGTTGCGCCAAAGTAGTGGTAGCGCCTTGACAAGGTCCTGAGCTCGTTGCGTAAAAATACGCCGAGTAGCTGATCCGTAGAGATCGAGTCATGTGCATGCTCATTGAGAATTATCAGACAACCAGACTCGTAAGGGCCGCTGAGCCGGAGTGAGTTGTTTCCACCGAAAGAGGTGAAGTGCTCGTCAAGGCCGAAGTGCCGAGAGCAGAGTTAAGCATGCATATGAATAAAACCTTTGTTCCACGGTGAAAACCGTGTGGTTGATTGGGGTCGGGTACATACTTCTCAAAGGCTGCCCTATAGGCATGCAATGTTCGTCAAGTAATTGTAAGACCGGCAGGCCCCTTTCAGAATTTCTCACCGAGGAAGACGGTGATGGCGCAGCCTTGAGTGACATATATTTCACCCGAATCTGATAGAGTTCATTGATGGCCTTCGTCACTCAGAGGTATGGAGGTCTATGATCATCGCAAAATTTTTCCTCTCATAATATTCTCTCTCTTCCTTCTCTTTTCCTTTCTAATTCCTTATTTTCCTCCTTTTTGAAGGGAGAAAGATAAAAGACGGAAAGAAAGAGAGAAGAGAAAAGAAAGAAGAGAAGAGAAGAGGAACTCTTTTGCGGGTTTCACTTGACCTTAATTTTAAAAAAAATATTTGAAATAACTCGCCTCCGTTTTTGAAATATTTGCGGGAAAACTGGGAGACGGGATCCGCTCGTCAGTACGAGGTTCGACCGTTCCTGGCGCCTTTACCAGGGGTAATCGAACCAAGGGTCGAATTAATGCCTTTTGCTTTGCTAAGAAATTATCTAAATATTTATCCTAAGTCTAAATGCACAATGAATCATGCTTGTGCAAATGCAAAGATGTATGCTCTTTTGAAAATATTTTGAAGAATTTCCAAGTGAATCTGATAAAGTGAAGAAATGATTCCTAACTTAGAACTTAAGATTAAAGTTCTAAGTTTTTAGAATAGTCAAGAGCTTGGGAAAATAAATCTGGAATTTGGAAATTGATTTTGAAGTCTTGAGATAAAAAGAGAATGAAGGAAATTTTCAAAGTCATAAATGGACTTTGAATTTAGAAATTTGAACTTGGATGAATATTTGGAATGGAATTGAATTCCAATTTTGAAGTTTTGGATTTAGAAGAAAATGTAGAAAATCAAAAGGAATTGAGAAATGGGATTTGAAAAAGTTGGAATTTCAAGATGAAATCCGAATCCAAGTCCTGGATTCTGAATAGAGTTTTGAGTTGATTTTTTGGATTTAGGATCCGAAATAGGAACTTGGTTTGAATGAAATGGAATTGGCTTTAAGAATTGGAATTAAAGTAGAATTTTGGATTTGGAATTTTGAAGGGAATTGGATTCAAGACTTGGAATCCAAGATGGTATTTGGATCTGAAATCTGAGATCCAAGATAGGGTTGGATTCCGGACCCTAAGATGGAATTGGATCTGAAGTCTAAGATCCAATGTAGGATTGGATTCTGGATCCTAAAATGGATTTGGATCTAAAGTCTGAGATCCAAAGTGAATTGGGTTCTGGATCCTAGAATGGAACTGGATCTGAAGTCTGAGATCCAAAGTAGAATGAGGATCTAGATCCTAAGTGGAATTTGGATCTATAATCTGAAATCCAAAGTAGAGTTGGTTCTGGATCTTAGAATGGATTTGGATCTGAAGTCTGAGATCCAAAGTAGAGTTGGGTTCTGGATCCTAAAGAATGGATTTTGGATCTGAAATCTGAGATCCAAAAGGGGAATTGAGTTTATACTTGGAAATCTGGATCCGAGTTGAGATTAGGATTTAACTTTGGATTTGGATTATGAAAAGTCCAAATAGGACCTTTAAAGATGGATCTGGGTTTTAGAAACCCAAAATTTAAGTTTTTGAGATTCAAATCCAAACTTTGATTGAAAATAAGAGGATGAACTTGATTTTGAAATCAGAAGATAACTTCAAAGTTAAATTGAACTTTGAAATTGAATTTTTGAATTGATTTTTGGAATTTGGAGTTCGAATATGAAATGATTCTGAAATTCCAAAGTCAAATTGGACTTTGAAATTGAGATAGATTTGGAATTTGAAATAGAAATTTGAAGAAGAGATATTCACAGTCACTTTGGGTTTTTGAAATAGAATTTTGAAAATATGATGCAATTCTACCCTAAATGATGAAATGAATTTAAAGATTTTGAATTTGGAATTTTGAAAAGCTATCCCATTCTTTAAATGAATTAAAAATGAGGTTGAAGATATAATATATCCCTGACTATGGTCATTGGATATATTATATAATAACCACATTTAAATTCAAGTGAAGAATGCAATACATTTTGGTGCTTTTATAGAATTTAAAATGAAATTAACTTTCAATATACCCTGACTATGGCCATTGGTATATGTTTTGAGTTAATTTTAGATTAAATTCTAATAAAAGAAGAAAATATTTAAAGAAAATATGATGATTTTGAAAGTGGATCCAATGCGGATCTAGTGTTATTTTGTAAAATGTTAAGTTTTGTCCACACCCTGACTATGGCCATTGATGTGGATCATCAACTTAACATCCATTACCTCTTACGAAATGGTGCACGTGCCATTCGTGTTTCACCATTGTGAGAATTTAAGAAATAAAGAAAAAATGCATGAAAAACAGGTAATTCAATGATATTTACAATGCTCATTCATTCTACCTAAAGCAAGAAATGTAAATTCTCATTCCAATCTAACTATTACAATAGATGAAATCAAATGTACAACCCCAAGTAATGATATCTCTTTCATATTTCCTGCAAAACAACTGGGTTAATATGAGAAAGGAAGAAAATTTTGCACATCTCTTGTGGATATCTACAAAATGTTCATGTGAATAATGACAAAACAGAGAGAATGATACATATGCTCATACATATATATATATATATACATATATATGTTATACAGGTGTATGTATGCATCTATATATATGGATACATATGGCTTGAGAAATGAGTTGATGGTTTGCAAATGGTGGAGCTGGATGATAGTAGTAGTGGATCATCACGGCAATGTCAAACACTGTTGTGAACCAGTGAAATTCTTACTGCAGTGACCACTATTGTGAGTGTGTGGAAATTACAGCAATGTTTAAATACTGCTGTGAGTGAGTGGGCTGGGGTAATGAGCTGGGTAAAATTACCACAGCAGGAGGGTACACCGATGACAAGCTGGAACAGGGAGCACCACTGCTAGTGTTGCAATAATGGTATGAAGGTGAAGACAGTACTAAGGCATCAGTACATGGGTGGCTGAACAAGATGTGCAGTGCCATGAACATTGAGGTATGCAGCTGGGCTAAAAATAAGTGAGTGCCATGGGTGGTAAGTGGAAGAGGTACCGGATTGATCAACCTTTATACTGTGATAAGCACCATGGTTTATGAAAGATGGGTGACATAAGCTACAGCCGTCATGAGCCCCTATGAAGAGCTCACAGCCAAGTGAAGGTTGGTGTGTAAAAACAGCAAGGTGATGCTGCAGTGAGGGGTTGGTAGTGAAAGTGGAACATAATACAATGCTGAGCTAGCTTGTGGTAGCCAAAGTGGGAATGGCTGGTGTTGGTTTAAGACATGTATTTGCAGTAGAAACTGGTTGAAATTTTGGAATGCTCTTTTTTAAAACAATTATTTTCAATAAAACTTTGGAAAATCGTCAACCAAAAATATAAAAACCGACTTTCCACAAAGTGGTAAGTACGGGTCGATCCTCAGGGAACAGGAATTAATAACTACAATTCTAGAAAATTTAATTTATTAATATCAAATGGCAATCTACAATTATAAAGTGAATACAACTACAATTAAGCACTAAAAGAACACTAAACAAGCATTCAGTCTTCTGCTCCACACCAAGGATATTTCTGTCTTTTCGCCATTTAGAGAATCTTCTCACTTGTATAATAACCCTGGAAACTAAATATGCTTTTCAACCTAAAAATGCAGAAAAGTACAAAGTTAGTTTTCTATTTTAATTATGCAAACAACAACTAAAACTATATCTAATTCTACGAAAATAATAAACAAATGCTACTTATCAAACAAAAATTAAATAAAATACTAAATTAATTCTAAAATTAACCAAATTACTTCTACTAATGCTGTATGATGATTATGCAACTTCTAAAATACAGAAACTACTGAAAACAAACCTAAAATGCCGAAATTAAGAAAATTACGAAACTGCCCCTAACTAGTGTAAACTAGCAATCTGACAGGTTATCGGAAAACCACTGTTTGACAGGGCAAACGAGGTCCGATTTTCCCGAAATTTGTTCTGTTCTGCAACTGACAGATTAAACAAATTGACAGTTTTTACAGAATTGAAAAACAGTATCTGGAACTCCAGATAGAAGCGTTTCAAATCTGGGAAAAATCAGGATATCGTCAGTCCTGTAATTTAAAATCCAGAAAAAGCGGTTTTCACAAAACGCTTAAAAATCAGACCAAATCAACTCCGAATGAACTGAAATTTGGTCTGCAGTTAAATAACACGTTAATAAAGTGAATAGAAGAAAAAAATTTGGAAAACACAGAATTTTTGCTCAGAAAATAATTCTGTTGCGACAGGGCAAAAATCTGGTTTTTATTTGAGTGCACTATTCACTTTATGAACCTATTTACCCCCTATCAAATGTAATCTACACCTAATGCAATCTAAATGACACTGTATAACAGTGTATATGCAGATGAATATTAGGAAAACACTAAATGCACGACGAACAAAACACTACAAGCAGTTTATGACTAGAACGAAGTTAACTAACAATGGACATGCAACTATGCTCAATAATAAAATACAATCTAACTACTAAGTTAACTAATATCTAACTATCATTCAAACCACAATGAAACACAATTCATACATACTAAATAAATACGCTATACGTACACACACTTCTACACTAAAACTAAATTAGATAAATAAACTAATTAATATAGAAATCAAAAGAAATAATAAGAAATGACTTACTTAACTAAAGAACGAAGGCTAAGGTTGGGTTTCACTTGGTTGACTCGACTAGGATCGGTTTCGACTTGAGTAGGTTCAGTTTGGGTTTGGATGCACTCGGATGGGATTAGGTAGGCTCGATTTGACTAGGTTGAAAGAGATAGGTTCGAGCTAAGGTTGACTCACTAATTGGATTCGGTTTTGAGTTACCTTAATCAACTAGGTTCGGTTGACTTAGGTGGACTCGGTTTGACCTTAGTTAAGGTTGGGTTGGGTTTGGCTAAGGTTGACTCGATCTCGGATTGGTCTTGACTTGGACTTAGGCTAGGCTAGGGTTTGAACTTGGTTTAGGATAGACTTAGTCAACTAGATTCGGGTTGACTTAGACTCAACTAAGTTGGACTCAACTTAGGTTCGACTAGGCTCGAATGGGCTAAGGTAAGCTCGGTTTGACTCACTAGGTTTAGACTAAGTTTTTACCCGAGTTAGGTCTTTGACTAGGTTTGACCAAGGTTGGGTTTTGGATTTAGGTCTAACAAGACTAGGATGAACTCGGTTTAGGTAGGCTTGAACTAAGTGGAATCAACTAGGTTTGACTTAGATAGGTTAGGTAGACTAGGTTGACCTAACTTAGGTTAGGGTTGACTCCACTAAGCTTGACTAAGGTTGGGCTTTGGTCTTAGACTCGACCTAAATGCGGTTTAGGCTTTGACTTGGGCTAGGCTAGGTTTTGACTAGGCTCAAAGGGTGTAGACTAGGGGTTGACTCGACCTAGGCTCGGTTTGACTAGGTTAGGTCTAGACTAAAGTAGTAACCTCCTAATTAAGCTACAATTAATCCAAAGTTCACGATTTTAATGGAGGAGGTTGAAAAAGGAATGTAATAATTACCAATGTTCAAACTTTGAAATGCTTTGGATTCTCAAAAATCGCCCCATTTAAAGAGGGAGTTACACTCCTTAATTGCCTTTAATGCCTTTTTGGAAATCTGAAAAGGCCAATCTAGAAATCCGCGATTTTTGCTTTTCAAGATGGAATTAAAATGCTTTTAATGCTCTATGGAAATCGTGTAACCTAGATTGGAATTTTGGTTTAATTGCAAAACACTTTCCAAAGTTAAGGAGTAACTCCTTCTTTAATACACATTCAAAATTCAAATTTTCCTTAAATGCCTCACACGATTTTTGAAGAATATCCTTTTTCCAAAAGCTTTCCAATTTTCAATTACTTTAATTACCTCCCTTCTCCAAAAATCGCCAACTTCAATGGATGCTACTTTCTAAACTAATAGACTTAATTATACCTAGGGAACAAAAGAACTTAAATGGAAAATCGATTTCCTAGGAGTTAATGCTAACCTAATTCCAAAACTTACCTAAATGCAACCCTAAAAACGGCCAAAACAATAAACCCTAATACATTGAACCTAGACACCTTCCTAACTCAACTAATGACCATTAAGACTTTCTAAAAATCGACCAAGAGCTCAAGGAGAGCTCTAATGGCTGCCGCCCACCTCGGGGAAGAAGAAGAACTACATGAAAATAAAAAAAAATAAAAAAATATATAAAATTATAAACTAACGAAAAGCAATAAAACCAAGTAACTACTATTTTGATAAAACTAAGTTAGAAAATATTAAAAATGACTCCTAATTACACAAAGGCTAACAATAACATCACTATGCTGGACTTAAAATCATAAAAAAAATTAAAGAAAACTTGATTTTTATAATTTTCAATAATACACTCAAACACCAAAACGAAAAATGATTAAAACAATTAAGTAAATCAATCCTAAAACAATGGAACGACTAACACCAATTTATGCTACTGTTAACACACTAAACACACAGCAAGCAACACAACTTACCACTCTAAACCCCCTTTTAACAAAAATATAAAGATCGGCTAGAATATCCCTAGCTGATTTTTTTTTTCTTTTTTCAAAAATAAAATCAAAACGAACCACACGCACAACCCACGACTTAGAATAAACTAAAATGAAATTTCCGAATGAGATTTTCAGCAACACAATACAAGACACAAGCTGGACAAAACAAAAATAGCAAAACAGCAAAATATTTTTGTAGAAATCAAGAATCGGCTAGAAAAAGTCTAGCCGATTTTTCTTCTTTTCAAGCAAAAACAACACACAAACAAACCTGACGACTAAGATGAATCAAAATGAAATTTGTGTCTGAGATTTTCTAAAAAGAAAACACCTATAACACGCTGGAAACAAAAACCCAAATCGACTAGAAAAGCCTCTTGCCGATTTGCACGTTTTAGATAAAAACGATGGAAAAACACAAATCGAATACACAACCAATGAAAGAAAACCTAATCTAACGTGCTGGTCTGTGCACGCATGCTATTCTAAGGTTGAAATAAAAAGAAAAACAAGAAACATACAGAAAATAACAAAACAAAAACCACACACACAAATCGGTTTTATCTAGAAGAGAAGGAAGAAGAAGACCTACCTTTTGGAAGATCCGACGACCGGGGGGGTGAAGAAGAGCGGACCGTGGCTGGATGTAGACGTCTTCTACAGTTCAAGGATGCTGTACTTCACCAAAAACGGCACCTATTGCAGCTGCTACACGTTGGAGATCCACCGATGATGGCATGTGAGCCGATTCGCGATCGGAGGGTGTAGAAAGCCGGATGGAGGTAGGGCCGGCTCACCTTGGTGGTGTGTTGCGCACTCCCGCCCAAGGTTAATGGTCTCCACCTCTGCTACACCTGCAAAAGTACAGAAAAATGGTGAAAAGACAGCAAGGAATAAGAAAGAAAGGAAAAGAAACCAAAGAAAGCTTGAAAATCAAGCATAGGTCGATCTTCAATGGCCAACACTTGGGGAAGATGGAGAGGAAGGAGCTGCTGCTGTAGAGTCACTGTAGGAGGCGTCCAAACACAGCCAAAGACGCCTAGGGTTCTTGAAAAAAAAACTATTTATAGTTTTGACATTTTTCAGAAAGAGTGTTAAAAAATAAAATATTGCTAGGCGCCACTTTCTGGGGGGTTTTTAGAAAAACTTTTTGAAATGAGTATGGATAGGTGTGTGGGTTGGGTTTTGGGCTTTCTAAGAGTTGATCCAAGGTCCAATTGACCTAATTGGGTCGGATATGGATCCGATCCACCTCGAAATCCGTGCCCAAACACTGAAATAGCCATAACTCTCTCATTTTAACTCCGATTTTTCTGAAATTCGAACCATAGCCCCTTACTATCAAAACACATCTAAACATGGGTTTAAAACCTTAAACTTGATACAAAACGCATGAAAAACTTGTTTACATGATGTGCATTTCATGCATCATCAAATACCCCCATGCTTGAATGTTTGTTAGTCCCTTAACAAACCCTAATCATGATATGCACTGAAGACAAGAAATGCTAAGCATGAATGCATAATACTACCTCACTTTCGTAGGAATCACGGTTGCATTTAGCGTATGCAACAAGCCCTTTAAACCCCTAGCTTACACTAGTGGACGAGTAAGGTCTCGTGAGGGTTTGCAGCGATGCTACCCACAAACATCAATAAAATGCAAGGATGATCTTTCAAAAATATTAGGCTCTTAAGAATGCAGTTGTAACAAATATTTCATGTAATTGACATTCTCAAAACAAGTTTAAAAATCTCATGCCTCCACAGTAAAAATTCTTTTCCTTCACTTTTCTAATATTGTAGCTAGTTCATGATTTTTCTCCGAAAGTCAAGTATTCTCATGTTTTACTCATTTATTCTCACTTGTATATTTTCTGCACAGTAATGCACATATATACTTAAGCAATGAAAATTTTCTCATTCAGCACATTCTTTTTCTTTCATTTTCAACTTTTGATCTCTTGCGCATTCTTCTCATATGAGCACTATTTCGAATAGTCAGTTTTCGTGACCCGTGTAGCGAGCTTTGGGTCAGTGACTCCCAAGTCGGCCGACCTTAGGGCACTAGATACAGAGTATCCCTCAGACTTAATTGCTCGAGTCACTAGACCTTCTATTCTAATAGTTTACGTATAGTCTTCCTCTTGTCATGTGCAATGTCTCTATCTCTTAGGCTTTCTATGCAGTCCATGTAACAAGCTTTCGAACCGGTGGCTCCCAAACCAGCTGGCTTTGGGGCACCAGATGTAAAACACCCTTCAGATTCTACTTACTCGAACTACAAAGGCCACAGATATCGACTTAGACAAGAGATGATCTCCTTCGTTATCCTTTTCGTTAAGATACTCAAACACTTCATCTCGTGTCTGAGTTCTACTACTAGGATTCACAAAGACATCAACAACTAAACGTAACTCTATTCTTTTAAACTCATTTTTCAAACCCATCTTTCCATTGCTTATTTCTTTCACAAAACATACTGTGCATACTTATACAAAAGTGATTCAAAATTTTCTAACAATCAAATACTATCTTTTCTTTGAATTATCTCATAAACAACTACTATATTTGATTCAGTTCAGAAAAAAAAAAAATTTATGGGGCTTAAAAAATTTTTAAACTGTTAGATTATGCCAAAAACAATCATATATGCTACACTTTGTTCTTAAATGCCTACTTTGATTACCAGTCATACAAAAAAAAAATTTGTGTATTTTTGTGTGCATGCATCTAAACCACCCCCCATGCTTGAATGACACTGTCTCTAGTGGCATACAAAATGAATAAAAATGTAATGCAAATGCACATTAAAAGACACTAACAAAAATATGGGAGAAAGGATAGATACAACCTGATTTGCTCTGAGCTTTTGAAGTTGATTTTCCTCTGATTCTTGAATTCTTTGAAAACTCTTCTCTGTACCTGGTAATTGATACACTAATTGTTAAGTTCATCCTGCATACATCAAAACACAAATTAGCACATGTGAAATGAAATACTAAATAAATAAAAACTCTGAAATGAAAAATAAATAATGTACATATGATACATCCCTCTGGTCGAATCTTCATGCCTTCGTGAGATGCACTATCTCACACTCACCATCCTGTAAGGCATCTGAAATGAATGGCTTCAGTCTTTGCCCATTTACTTTGAATGTACCTTGGGTCATAGGATCGAATAATGTCACTGCTCCATGGGGAAATACTTCTTTTACAATGTATGGACCTGTCCATCTCGATCTTAACTTCCCTGGGAATAAATGTAAACGAGAATTGTATAGCCACACTTTCTGATCTGGCTCAAACACTTTTCTGACAATATGCTTATCATGAAATGCTTTTATGCGAGCCTTGTATAATTTGGCATTCTCATATGCATCATTTCTGAGTTCCTCTAATTCTGAGAGCTGCAGTGCTCTCTCTTTGCCAGCCTGGGTGAGGTCAAAATTTAATTTCTTGATAGCCCAGTACGCTCTATGTTCTAACTCGACAGGAAGATGACATGCTTTCCCGAATACAAGGCGATACGGGGACATGCCAATGGGAGTCTTAAATGCAGTTCTATATGCCCAAAGTGCATCATCTAAGCGCTGGGACCAATCCTTGCGGTCCGGACGAACTGTCTTTTCTAAAATTCGCTTAATCTCCCTATTGGACACTTCAACCTGTCCACTAGTCTGCGGATGATATGGAGTGGTGAATCTATGATTGACAGAATATCTTCTCAGCAGAGAAGCTATCTGAACATTCCTAAAATGCTTGCCACCATCGCTAATCATCGCACGTGGCACTCCAAAACGACTGAAAATGTTGTGCTTAATGAACTTAAGCACTACTCTGTGATCATTGGTCTTGGTGGCCACAGCCTCGACCCACTTGGACACATAATCAACCGCCACCAGAATATATAAATTTCCGAATGAGGGCGGAAATGGTCCCATGAAATCAATGCCCCAAACATCAAAAATTTCGACTATCAAAATCGGTAGCAAGGGCATCATGTCCCTCTTGGACATGTTTCCAATCTGCTGACATCGCAGGCATCGCCTACAGAACTCATGAGCGTCCCTGTGGAGTGTGGGCCAATAAAATCCTGACTGCAAAACCTTTGCAGTCGTCTTCCTACTACTAAAATGCCCTCCATAGGCTAACGAATGGGAAAAATTCAAAATGGATTGGTATTCCTCCTCCGGAACGCATCTCCTAATGATCTGATCTGCACAGTATTTGAACAACTCCGGTTCATCCCAATAATAGTGCCTCACCTGAGATAGGAACCTCTCACGCTCATTCTTGTTCCAATGCTCAGGTATCTGCCTCGAAAACAGATAGTTCACAATATCTGCAAACCAGGGTAACTGCGATGTACTGACTGACATGATCTGCTCATCGGGGAAAGAATCACTGATCGGTCTCTGATCCTGCGTAGTCTCCACGATCAGTCTGGAAAGATGGTCTGCTACTACATTCTCGCTTCCCTTCTTATCTCGAATCTCGAGATCAAACTCCTGTAGTAGTAGGACCCAACGAATTAATCTCGGTTTGGTGTCTTTCTTATTCAACAAATATTTCAATGCAGAATGATCAGAATAGACAACCACCTTCGAACCGAGTAAATAGGACCTAAATTTATCCAATGCGAAAACTACCGCAAGTAGTTCCTTCTCTGTCGTAGTATAATTCATCTGTGCATCAGACAGAGTTCTACTCGCATAGTAGATCACATAGGGCTTCCTATCAATGCGTTGTCCTAGAATGGCCCCCATAGCATAATCAGAAGCATCGCACATAATCTCAAATGGGAGAGTCCAATCTGGAGGTCTCAAAATAGGTGCAGTAATCAAGGCCTCTTTGAGAATCTCAAAGGCCTTCATACAATCCTCACCGAAAACAAAGGGCTGGTCTTTCTCCAATAACGTGCAAAGCGGTTGAGAGATTTTGCTGAAATCTTTTATGAACCGCCTGTAAAATCCCGCATGCCCTAAAAATGATCGAATCTGCCTCACAGAGGTGGGTGGAGTCAAACGAGAAATGGATTCCACCTTCGCTCTGTCAACCTCAATACCACGCTTGGACACAATGTGTCCAAGTACAATCCCCTCCTGGACCATAAAATGGCTCTTTTCCCAACTCAGGACGAGATTGGTCTCCACACACCTACTCAGTACTCGAGCAAGTTTGTGGAGGCAATCTTCAAAAGAAGAGCCATACACAGAAAAGTCGTCCATAAAAACTTCCATCACATCATCAATCATGTCCGAGAAGATAGTAAGCATGCACCTCTGAAAAGTAGCCGGGGCATTACAAAGCCCAAAAGGCATACGTCTAAATGCGAAGGTGCCATAAGGACATGTAAACGTGGTCTTCTCTTGGTCGTCAGGATGGACAGCTACCTGATTGTATCCTGAATATCCGTCTAGAAAGCAGTAGTAGCTCTGTCCTGCGAGTCGCTCTAAGATCTGATCAATGAATGGCAATGGGAAATGATCTTTCCTAGTTGCCACATTCAACTTCCTATAATCGATGCAGACTCGCCATCCTGTAGTGGTCCTCATTGGAATTCTCTCACCCTTCTCATTCTCAACCACAGTGAGTCCTGACTTCTTCGGCACAACTTGAATCGGACTGACCCACTGACTATCAGAAATAGGGTAAATGATTCCGGCATCCAACCACTTCACCACCTCTTTCTTCACCACTTCCTTCATGTTGGGATTTAGCCTTCTCTGCATATCCCTAAATGGCTTGATTTCCTCATTACAATGGATCCTATGCATGCAGAATGAAGGATCAATCCCCTTTAGATCCGCTACTCCCCATCCAATCGCTGCCTTGTGCTCTCGAAGAATAGTCAGCAATCTCTGTTCCTGTTCCTCAGTGAGCAAGGACGAGATGATCACAGGCAGAGTCTCATCATCTCCGAGGTATGCATACTTGAGTGAATCCGGTAAGGGTTTCAACTCAAGTTTCGGAGGCGACTCGATCGACGATTTGGCGGGGGTCTCCGCAAGTAGTGGAAGAGGTTCCCTGACTGCTCCCCAAGGTGGTCTCTCCGACGACACTCTAGACACATCTACACTATCTAAACCGCTATTCTTCTCTATATGGTACAAATCTAAAGAATCCTCAGTAATGTACAACTCGGGCTGCTCCTCCACTAACTCCTGTGCAATGTCTATATGAAAGCAGTCCATGTCTCCTGCTAGTCCCATCGCGGCATTGAAAATATTCAGCTTTACCTTCCTATTGCCAAATGAGAGATCCATGGCTCCAGTTCTACAATTGATGCACGCATTGGCAGTCGCCAAGAATGGTCTGCCTAAAATAATCGGAGTCTGGTGCTGGCTGTCTACTCCTTCCATATCAAGGATAATGAAATCGACTGGAAAATAAAAGTCATCCACTTTAACTAGCACGTCCTCCAAGACACCTCTCGGTACCTTGACGGAACGATCTGCCAGTTGAAGTGTAATCGGAGTCGATCTCATCTCCCCTAACTCGAAAGAATCAAAGAAATATCCGGGCAGAATGTTCACGCTTGCTCCAAGATCGAGCAATGCGCGTTCTATCCGGATGTTCCCTATAGTACAAGCAATGATAGGTGCTCCAGGGTCCTTGAGCTTGGGTGGTGTCTGATGCTGAAGTACTGAACTCACCTGCTCAGTCAGATGGACCCTGTTAGGAACTCGCTCTCTGGATTTCCTCTTTTGCGTACATAGCTCCTTCAGGAATTTGGCATAAGCCGGCACCTGCTGAATAGCATCGAGCAAAGGTAGGTTGATCTGCACATGCTTGAAGATATCAAGCATGTCCTGGATCTTCGCACCTTGCTTCCCTCTATAACCAGGAGACTCTAATGCTTTGGGATAGGGTGGTGGGGGAATATACTCTGCTGGCTCCTCCTCTTTGCGAGAAGGCTCACTCCTATCCTTCTTCTTCTCTGAGGATAAAGATGATGAAGGTGATGATGGGGATGGGGATGATGATTGAGCCGACGTAGGTGAAACAATGGTCTCTGGCTCCTCTATCTTCTCTCTACTCTCAACGTGATACTCACGTCCACTCCTCAAGGCCATAACTAATTTAGCCTGCTGCTGTGTCTCAGTATGAAATAGGCCTCCAGTCATCTGGTCCTTACCCTTCGGGTTCATGACAGCCTGACTCGGCAATGTACCCTCGGGTCTCCTACTAATAGCCTCAGCTAACTGTCCCATTTGCGACTCTAACTTCGCAATGAACTGCGTATGTGAGCTCAAAATCTGGCTACACTTCTCGAAGGCGTTCTGATTAGAGGTTTTCACCTCTTGGAATGCCTGGAGAAGTCTCTCCTCAAAAGATGTCTGCGGGGCAGACTCCTGCTGAATCGGGGAAGGAACTGAAGAAGAAGAAGACTGAGCATAGTTCGGTCTTTGAAATGGCTGAGTAAAAGATGGCTGCCGAACTGGCTGAGAGGAAGAAGGCATCTGTATAGAAGACTGTGGATTCTTCCATGAAAAATTGGGATGGTTACGCCAACCCGGATTATATGTCGATGAAAATGGGTTATTTGGCGGTCTGACGTAACCCTGAGCTGCCTGAACTTGTTCTTGAACAAATTCAGGGTACTGAGCTGCTGAAGGGCACTCAGTGATCTCGTGTGCCGGACTGGCACAAAGAGTACACACCTGCTGTGTAGTGGATGGTCCTGAGAGAAGCTGGTCCAGCTTCTGAGCAATCATGTCTACTTTACACTGTAGTGCAGTAGATGGACCAATCTCAAGAACGCCAGCTTTCTTCTGAATGCTGGGTGTGGCTCTATCAGAATGAGAGCTCGAAGCATGGTGGAGTGAATTCTCGGCCAATGTATCAAATAGCCTCCATGCTTCGTCCTCGCTCTTCAGCATGAATGTCCCACTGCATGAAGAGTCGATCATCTGATGATTCTTGTCAGACAATCCATCATAGAAACTCTGCACCAGTTGCCATTTCGGCACCTGATGATGGGGGCATTTCCTGAGGAGATCCTTCATTCTCTCCCAGGTCTCATGAAAGCGCTCACCATCTAGCTCTGAAAAGCTAGTGATGGCTCTACGATATTGGTTCGTGCGACCAATGGGAAAGTATTTCCGAAGAAACTCCTGTTGCAACTGATCCCAGGACTCTATTTCTACAGAATCTAAGGACTTTAGCCAATACTTGGCTTTGTCCTTCAATGAAAAAGGGAATAGAGTCAACCTCAACGCATCATCATCGAAATTCTGTATCTTAACAGTAGAACAGATTTCGAGGAATTCATCTAAGTGTCGGTAGGGATCCTCATGACTAAGGCCATAAAAGGATGGAAGCATTTGAATAATGCTGGCCTTAATCTCATAATGTGGCGCTCCTACATCGGGTCTCCGAATGCAGGATGCCTGAACATAGTCTGTGGGAATGAAGTATTCCCGCAGAGGGCGTGAAAGAACTGGGGGTGGAGGTGGAGGATCCATGTCAGCCATTGTTGCCGAACTTCGATGAGAATGTAAAATTCTCTCTGGGTTGTCAACAAATGGGTGTAATGGGGTTCCTAGACCTCGTCGACCCTGCATACACTGGTACTAAGACCAGATGTAAGCAAACGACCTAACTAAAAAAAATTAAACTAGCACAGATACTAAAATGTAAATAAGCAAATAACAGTAACTAAAAACAAACAAATATGCTATATAGCTATGTCAGAATTCTATACTAAATAATTAAATAACAAAGTAAACTATTCTAAAATGCTAAAACAAATAAATACAGGAAATCACAAACTATGTTTTTCTAAAACCCACCTGTCTAATCGCTCCTTGCAGAATGATAATTAAGTGAATCCTAAAAAGAACAATATGTGAATCCTATATTTACTAACTATGTTAATCCTATATTCACTTACTAATCCTACTAACTAAAAAGAAAACAACTAATTAACTAACTAAAACAAAATAATAATAAATTAAACTCTAAGAAATAAAGTAATTAATTCGCCGTTCCCCGGCAACGGCGCCAAATTTTGGTTAACGGCGCCAAAATTTGGTTGAAATTTTGGAATGCTCTTTTTCAAAACAATTATTTTCAATAAAACTTTGGAAAATCGTCAACCAAAAATATAAAAACCGACTTTCCACAAAGTGGTAAGTACGGGTCGATCCTCAGGGAACAGGAATTAATAACTACAATTCTAGAAAATTTAATTTATTAATATCAAATGGCAATCTACAATTATAAAGTGAATACAACTACAATTAAGCACTAAAAGAACACTAAACAAGCATTCAGTCTTCTGCTCCACACCAAGGATATTTCTGTCTTTTCGCCATTTAGAGAATCTTCTCACTTGTATAATAACCCTGGAAACTAAATATGCTTTTCAACCTAAAAATGCAGAAAAGTACAAAGTTAGTTTTCTATTTTAATTATGCAAACAACAACTAAAACTATATCTAATTCTACGAAAATAATAAACAAATGCTACTTATCAAACAAAAATTAAATAAAATACTAAATTAATTCTAAAATTAACCAAATTACTTCTACTAATGCTGTATGATGATTATGCAACTTCTAAAATACAGAAACTACTGAAAACAAACCTAAAATGCCGAAATTAAGAAAATTACGAAACTGCCCCTAACTAGTGTAAACTAGCAATCTGACAGGTTATCGGAAAACCACTGTTTGACAGGGCAAACGAGGTCCGATTTTCCCGAAATTTGTTCTGTTCTGCAACTGACAGATTAAACAAATTGACAGTTTTTACAGAATTGAAAAACAGTATCTGGAACTCC
This sequence comes from Nuphar pumila, assembly GCF_984573655.1. NCBI lineage: Eukaryota > Viridiplantae > Streptophyta > Magnoliopsida > Nymphaeales > Nymphaeaceae > Nuphar > Nuphar pumila. The sequence continues at coordinate 66,732,972 of NC_143260.1, read as the reverse complement.
AGATAGAAGCGTTTCAAATCTGGGAAAAATCAGGATATCGTCAGTCCTGTAATTTAAAATCCAGAAAAAGCGGTTTTCACAAAACGCTTAAAAATCAGACCAAATCAACTCCGAATGAACTGAAATTTGGTCTGCAGTTAAATAACACGTTAATAAAGTGAATAGAAGAAAAAAATTTGGAAAACACAGAATTTTTGCTCAGAAAATAATTCTGTTGCGACAGGGCAAAAATCTGGTTTTTATTTGAGTGCACTATTCACTTTATGAACCTATTTACCCCCTATCAAATGTAATCTACACCTAATGCAATCTAAATGACACTGTATAACAGTGTATATGCAGATGAATATTAGGAAAACACTAAATGCACGACGAACAAAACACTACAAGCAGTTTATGACTAGAACGAAGTTAACTAACAATGGACATGCAACTATGCTCAATAATAAAATACAATCTAACTACTAAGTTAACTAATATCTAACTATCATTCAAACCACAATGAAACACAATTCATACATACTAAATAAATACGCTATACGTACACACACTTCTACACTAAAACTAAATTAGATAAATAAACTAATTAATATAGAAATCAAAAGAAATAATAAGAAATGACTTACTTAACTAAAGAACGAAGGCTAAGGTTGGGTTTCACTTGGTTGACTCGACTAGGATCGGTTTCGACTTGAGTAGGTTCAGTTTGGGTTTGGATGCACTCGGATGGGATTAGGTAGGCTCGATTTGACTAGGTTGAAAGAGATAGGTTCGAGCTAAGGTTGACTCACTAATTGGATTCGGTTTTGAGTTACCTTAATCAACTAGGTTCGGTTGACTTAGGTGGACTCGGTTTGACCTTAGTTAAGGTTGGGTTGGGTTTGGCTAAGGTTGACTCGATCTCGGATTGGTCTTGACTTGGACTTAGGCTAGGCTAGGGTTTGAACTTGGTTTAGGATAGACTTAGTCAACTAGATTCGGGTTGACTTAGACTCAACTAAGTTGGACTCAACTTAGGTTCGACTAGGCTCGAATGGGCTAAGGTAAGCTCGGTTTGACTCACTAGGTTTAGACTAAGTTTTTACCCGAGTTAGGTCTTTGACTAGGTTTGACCAAGGTTGGGTTTTGGATTTAGGTCTAACAAGACTAGGATGAACTCGGTTTAGGTAGGCTTGAACTAAGTGGAATCAACTAGGTTTGACTTAGATAGGTTAGGTAGACTAGGTTGACCTAACTTAGGTTAGGGTTGACTCCACTAAGCTTGACTAAGGTTGGGCTTTGGTCTTAGACTCGACCTAAATGCGGTTTAGGCTTTGACTTGGGCTAGGCTAGGTTTTGACTAGGCTCAAAGGGTGTAGACTAGGGGTTGACTCGACCTAGGCTCGGTTTGACTAGGTTAGGTCTAGACTAAAGTAGTAACCTCCTAATTAAGCTACAATTAATCCAAAGTTCACGATTTTAATGGAGGAGGTTGAAAAAGGAATGTAATAATTACCAATGTTCAAACTTTGAAATGCTTTGGATTCTCAAAAATCGCCCCATTTAAAGAGGGAGTTACACTCCTTAATTGCCTTTAATGCCTTTTTGGAAATCTGAAAAGGCCAATCTAGAAATCCACGATTTTTGCTTTTCAAGATGGAATTAAAATGCTTTTAATGCTCTATGGAAATCGTGTAACCTAGATTGGAATTTTGGTTTAATTGCAAAACACTTTCCAAAGTTAAGGAGTAACTCCTTCTTTAATACACATTCAAAATTCAAATTTTCCTTAAATGCCTCACACGATTTTTGAAGAATATCCTTTTTCCAAAAGCTTTCCAATTTTCAATTACTTTAATTACCTCCCTTCTCCAAAAATCGCCAACTTCAATGGATGCTACTTTCTAAACTAATAGACTTAATTATACCTAGGGAACAAAAGAACTTAAATGGAAAATCGATTTCCTAGGAGTTAATGCTAACCTAATTCCAAAACTTACCTAAATGCAACCCTAAAAACGGCCAAAACAATAAACCCTAATACATTGAACCTAGACACCTTCCTAACTCAACTAATGACCATTAAGACTTTCTAAAAATCGACCAAGAGCTCAAGGAGAGCTCTAATGGCTGCCGCCCACCTCGGGGAAGAAGAAGAACTACACGAAAATAAAAAAAATAAAAAAATATATAAAATTATAAACTAACGAAAAGCAATAAAACCAAGTAACTACTATTTTGATAAAACTAAGTTAGAAAATATTAAAAATGACTCCTAATTACACAATGGCTAACAATAACATCACTATGCTGGACTTAAAATCATAAAAAAAATTAAAGAAAACTTGATTTTTATAATTTTCAATAATACACTCAAACACCAAAACGAAAAATGATTAAAACAATTAAGTAAATCAATCCTAAAACAATGGAACGACTAACACCAATTTATGCTACTGTTAACACACTAAACACACAGCAAGCAACACAACTTACCACTCTAAACCCCCTTTTAACAAAAATATAAAGATCGGCTAGAATATCCCTAGCCGATTTTTTTTTTCTTTTTTCAAAAATAAAATCAAAACGAACCACACGCACAACCCACGACTTAGAATAAACTAAAATGAAATTTCCGAATGAGATTTTTAGCAACACAATACAAGACACAAGCTGGACAAAACAAAAATAGCAAAACAGCAAAATATTTTTGTAGAAATCAAGAATCGGCTAGAAAAAGTCTAGCCGATTTTTCTTCTTTTCAAGCAAAAACAACACACAAACAAACCTGACGACTAAGATGAATCAAAATGAAATTTGTGTCTGAGATTTTCTAAAAAGAAAACACCTATAACACGCTGGAAACAAAAACCCAAATCGACTAGAAAAGCCTCTTGCCGATTTGCACGTTTTAGATAAAAACGATGGAAAAACACAAATCGAATACACAACCAATGAAAGAAAACCTAATCTAACGTGCTGGTCTGTGCACGCATGCTATTCTAAGGTTGAAATAAAAAGAAAAACAAGAAACATACAGAAAATAACAAAACAAAAACCACACACACAAATCGGTTTTATCTAGAAGAGAAGGAAGAAGAAGACCTACCTTTTGGAAGATCCGACGACCGGGGGGGTGAAGAAGAGCGGACCGTGGCTGGATGTAGACGTCTTCTACAGTTCAAGGATGCTGTACTTCACCAAAAACGGCACCTATTGCAGCTGCTACACGTTGGAGATCCACCGATGATGGCATGTGAGCCGATTCGCGATCGGAGGGTGTAGAAAGCCGGATGGAGGTAGGGCCGGCTCACCTTGGTGGTGTGTTGCGCACTCCCGCCCAAGGTTAATGGTCTCCACCTCTGCTACACCTGCAAAAGTACAGAAAAATGGTGAAAAGACAGCAAGGAATAAGAAAGAAAGGAAAAGAAACCAAAGAAAGCTTGAAAATATGCTTGAAAATCAAGCATAGGTCGATCTTCAATGGCCAACACTTGGGGAAGATGGAGAGGAAGGAGCTGCTGCTGTAGAGTCACTGTAGGGGGCGTCCAAACACAGCCAAAGACGCCTAGGGTTCTTGAAAAAAAAACTATTTATAGTTTTGACATTTTTCAGAAAGAGTGTTAAAAAATAAAATATTGCTAGGCGCCACTTTCTGGGGGGTTTTTAGAAAAACTTTTTGAAATGAGTATGGATAGGTGTGTGGGTTGGGTTTTGGGCTTTCTAAGAGTTGATCCAAGGTCCAATTGACCTAATTGGGTCGGATATGGATCCGATCCACCTCGAAATCCGTGCCCAAACACTGAAATAGCCATAACTCTCTCATTTTAACTCCGATTTTTCTGAAATTCGAACCATAGCCCCTTACTATCAAAACACATCTAAACATGGGTTTAAAACCTTAAACTTGATACAAAACGCATGAAAAACTTGTTTACATGATGTGCATTTCATGCATCATCAGAAACTATAATGTAATATGCATTGGGGTATCGCGTAGATGGTTAATCAACTGAAATTATCAATCACTAAGTACACTTAATATCAAAATAATGGGTTTAGCTAATTGCCAAGGGACCAATTAAAGCTTATTTATGAAAATAGCTAAGTGCTCTAACTATGTAACAACTTACAATTTAACTAATTACTTAACCAACTAGCTAATCAATTTATTTGACTAATAGCTACCAATTTACTTAATTAACAACTAACGACACTTAATTAACCAAAAATAAAGAGTGCAAAATAGGGAAAAAAAAAAGAACAGTTAACGATATTCAGTAATGGCTAGATGACATACATGATGAGATGATCCTCCCTTGATTTCAGGTAACTGATTGCATGAGTTATTATTCTAGCTGAACTTTACAGACGCAAGTGATGCTGGAACCACTTGATGTGATTCAAGTGAACTTTTGCTTGGTCGATGATGAAACTTGAATATCTATACCTTTATATGCACACAGTTTGTCAGGCAGCATCCATTCTGCCCAAATCTTGATCATGCACCAAATGACTCCTTTATCTTCTAAGGTGAACCATAGCAGCAATAACTTCTCCAGCAATTTGACATTCTGTACTAAAATGACTTAAGAGCACAGAACAACACATGGTTTGATAAGATCCAGACATGCATCAGCAATCATAAGGAGATGAGCCGTGAAACTTTCAGAATGGCGCCCCTTTAAGAACGCAACCGACATACTCTCAGCATAATTGCTTCAGATTTCTAGAAGGATATCGTCTTCTAAGACACAAAATTTGATGGCTGCAGAACAGCCCTAAGAGGGGGATGTCCATAACGAGTCCTGATGCTTGAAAAGAAGATCTACTATTTCTGCATAAATGATTAGTGATCACAGGTGAGCATAAATGAGCTTGCAGAAGCTCTGAAGGATATAATCTCCATTCCGTTTGACTGTTCCGTGTGTCCAGCACAATGCCTCATCTGCGGAGGCCAAACAGACACCTCTCTGCCAAAACCCTTTGGGTGATATCCTTGGATTTAAATACAAGTTAATAATCAAATGTCGTAGCCCTCCTGAGTGGGGGTCGATCTTCCTTTGACGGAACCATAGGGGCAACTTTCCGATTCTTCCGGTTTGCAGAGACTTCGGTATTTTGACGGAGAGGGAGAGAATAAGGAAAAAGGGGGCGAAAATGGTTGGAGAAGAAGGAAGAAGGAGGAAATGGGGAGGGGTGAAGCGCTATCGATGCGAGAGGAAGAGAGGGGTCCGATGGTAGGGTGATAACGGGTGGATGAAGGAGAAGAGAAAGCTGTGGAGGGGTGAAAACGATACCCCATCGGGAGCCTTGCGTGCCCCTTTTAAGAATGGAGGAGATGGTTCGAGAAAGGGAGGTTAGAGATGAACGAAGGAGGGCGATCGGTGGATCTGTTGGAGATGGGCGACGACGGAGAGAGGATGCGCCATGGTGAGAGAGGGTTTTAGGGTTTCGGTGGAGAGAATCGGGAGAGAGAGAGAGAATGGAGGGAGGCGGCTCCTTTTCCTCTTTTTCCTTTACGAAGGAAAACCCTAAAAAGTTTTTTTGCAAAAGACCCCCTCCGGTTTTCAATTTTTTAAAAAAAGGGGCTTCCGAGGTTTTTCGCAAAAATTGATTTAAAAGTTTAAACTTATTTGCTCCTTCTCAAAAACTTTCCAATTTGCTTTGATTTTTGGTGTTATCTTTTCATTTTCTGCATTTTCAGAATAAAATCATAAAGTTTTATGAGAAACTAAAGTTTAAAACTAATTTTTTGGGGTTTTTGCAAAAATATTTACAAAAGGAGATTTTTCTGAGAATTTAAAAGCTATTTTGAGAAAATTTCTTCAGAAAATACATTTGGATCCGGATTTTGAAGAAATATGGACTTAAAGCACTGGATTCGGATCTAGAATTGATTTTGAATATATCAATATGAATTTTAATTCAGAGAATCTGAAGAAATGACTTGATTTTCTCAGAAAACGAGGTTAGGGGCAAAAGGGTCATTTTTACAAAACTTTGAAAATTTTGGGGTGTTCACAGATGCCCCTCTTTGCTACCAAGCCGGTTGGGAGCCGAGCTTAGTGGCAAAGACAATACTCCAAATTTTGAAAATGCCCCAGTCAGTAGGTCTGAACTGGGTGTGGAAGAACTATTTTGAAAATATGGTTTTTCAGGCTTTGAAACCTTATCCTGAATGGTTTTGGGGAGACGACATCCTCGAACATGGTATGATTGAGTAGCAAATGAGGAAATCGTGATGGGACTTTAGATGGAAATTCTGAAATGGTGGGAAATGGAAATTTTGATCAGGTCTAATGGGTGAGACGAGATACTCTTTTTGGAATGATTCAGGTTTAGCCCTTAACCTGGATGGGACGAAAATATATCAAAAAAATGAATTTGAAAATGAGGAAAGGAATACATGAGGACCTTGATGGGACATTTTGGAAAAGGCCTTGTGAAATGAAGCTCGAGTATGATCCTTTCTTGGAGGAATATATGAAGCAAGGGTTCCTTGATGGGAAGAACCATGATGGGATTGGAAGGAAACATCTCGTAAAAACGAGGAATCTCATTAGAACGAGTCTCAGGTTTAACCCAAACCTGCAAGGAAGATACCTCGTGAAGAGAGGTTCCGGGTTAACTCTTAATCTGGATAGGAAATCTACCATACGGGTTTTCTCAAAAATGGAGAAAGCATGATGGGACCTTCGGAATTTGGACGAACAAATCCGAGAGGGGTTTTTGCGAAAGGAGGAAATATAGAGTCCCTAAAGCTTTGAAAAGGGGGAAGAAATTGGGCATCTCATTGCTGAGACTGAAATAGCTTTTGAAGTAAATGATCTTTCGCAAATGGTTCAGGTTTGACCCTTATCCTGAGTGGGAGAAATCTACCATACAGGTTTCTCAAAAATGGAGAAAACCATAATGGGACCTTTGGAATTTGGACGAACAAATCCGAGAGGGGTTTTCGCGAAAGGAGGAAATATAGAGTCCCTAAAGCTTTGAAAAGGGGAAGAAAATTGGGCGTCTCATTGCTGAGACTGAAATAGCTTTTGAAATCACAGAATCTTTCGCAAATGGTTCAGGTTTGACCCTTATCCTGAGTGGGGGAAATCTACCATACAGGTTTCTCAAAAATGGAGAAAGCACGATGGGACCTTCGAAATTTGGACGAACAAATCCGAGAGGGGTTTTTGCGAAAGGAGGAAATATAGAGTCCCTAAAGCCTTGAAAAGGGGAAGAAATTGGGCGTCTCATTGCTGAGACTGAAATAGCTTTTGAAATCAAATGATCTTTCGCAGAAATTTCAGGTTTGACCCTTATCCTGAGTGGGTCATCCATACGGGATTCGTTAATGAGAAAACCGTGATGGGACAGGAAGAGATACTTCCTTCAGAGGCAACTCTTTTGGAAAATATAAACAATGCTAGGTTGCATCAAAATGGATATTGAATGTTTATTTTATTCTTGGAATAGCTAGAAAATTTTGCCAATAAGATAAAATTATGGCTGATTCAAATGCTTGGAAATGTGCACGTATGTGCGAAGGTATTCTCTCTTTTACCTAGAGTATTTCCTCTAACGAGGTTAACTCCTCAGTTCTAAGAGTCAAATTCAAAATTTTAGCACTGATGATTTTCTTCAAGGATGCTATTCATTTCCCTGATATGAGAATAGAAGAAATATTCTTAATTTCATAAAAGCAAGTAATGAAAAGATATTGATAAAAGAATTTTGCATGAGAAAAGATGACTTTTGGCAACTTTGGCAGTTTGATATCTGGGTGTCCTCCCATGATGATCTTTTGCACTCTTTTTGAGTCATTGGGCTTTCTCGATTTTTCTCATCATCCTTCATTTGGATGGGTCCTGGCTTTTCTCTCCTTTTCAGGGAAGGGGACGTCACAAACTCCTTCATCTTGGAGATGTTCTGATCCTTCTTTTATCTCAGGGATTCTATTGATGATGTTGGCTAAAAAGGTCTTTAGATAATAGCTGGAATCAAATATCTTTTAGGGTTTGTCGGTAGGTTCATCACACTCGCCTTCATCTTAACGGTGATCCGAACTTTCCCTGGAAGGATCCGTCACAAACTCCGTCATCTTGGAGATGTTTCGAATCTTCTTTGGCCCCGGGGGTCCACTCGCTTAATTCGCCTTCATCTTGACGACAATCGAGAGATCCCCTTTGCGGATATTTGATTGCAACTTTTAAACGAAATGAGAAGACATGGGTTGAGTGGATTCTTTCTATAGCTCGAGATATTTCCATTGCCTGATTGCCAGAAAGTTATTTTTAAAACATGCACCATAGCCAAGATCAATATCAATTCGCTTCTGGCTTTTCAATATCATTGAAGATTTCTTTCATTGATCATATCGATGACGTTTCTTACATCCTTTTGGTTGATCAACAGGAAAAGATTTGAATTTTACCTCTTTTTTGCAAAAAGTTTCACCTTTTGGAAGGAAATACAGGAGGTAATCTAAGAAAATTCTTTTTGTACAGTAAGAATATTTAGAATCAACAAATGCTTTTAGCAAATTGGCAAAGTCTTCACGAATTCTTTGTGAAATAATCACTCAATATAGATTTTGATGAGACCTTGAGTCGCAATCTCTTGATTTTGGAAATACATGACCATCAAAAGCTGGAACCTTTGAAATACAAGACCAGCAGAAGCTGGAACGTTTGAAATACATGACCAGCAGAAAGCTGGAACGTTTAAAATACATGACCAGCAAAAGCTGGATCTTTTGGAAATACATGACCAACGAAAGTTGGATCTTTTGGAAATACATGACCAGTGAGATGCTGGATCTTTTGGAAATACATCAGATTTAAGTCAGATCTTGAATTTTTGTAAAAGGAAAGAATTTGATCAGAGCATTGAATTTTAGAAGGTTACCGGCGCGAGAACCGGATTTTCCAAATGAGCTCAACATATGATTGAAGATTTTGGGAAATACCCTAATATGAGGACCGGGTTGTAAAGATGAGTAAAATATGAGAAATTCTGGATTCAATGGACCATCACATCCTAACTGCATGTGGTCTGTTTTCAGGATTTATCCACGTATCCTGAATTGGGAAAGAAGGAAAGAAATACCTCGTTAGCAGGAGGCATCAGGTTTATCCCTTAACCTGAAGGGGAAAAAGAAATGGTGGATTTCCAATACGAGGATTGGATTCAAAAGGAAGTCCGAGTCAGAACTCGGAACTTCGACCGAAAATAATAGAAGAAAAATCCGAGCTGGAACTCGGATTTTCAAAGGAATGATGGATTTCCAATACGATGATTGGATTCAAAAGGAAGTCCTGGTCGGAACTCAGAACTTCGACTTCAAATAATAGAAGAAAAACCCGAGCTGGAACTCGGATTTCCAAAGAATGAAGGATTTCCAATGCGAGGATTGGATTCAAAAGGAAGTCCTGGTCGGAACTCAGAACTTCGACTGAAAATAATAGAAGAAAAACCCGAGCTGGAACTCGAATTTCCAAAGGGATGAAGGATTTCCAATGCGAGGATTGGATTCAAAAGGAAGTCCGAGTCGGAACTCGGAACTTCGACCGAAAATAATAGAAGAAAAACCCGAGCTGGCACTCGGATTTTCAAAGGAATGAAGGATTTCCAATGCGAGGATTGGATTCAGAAGGAAGTCCTGGTCGGAACTCAGAACTTCGACTGAAAATAATAGAAGGAGAACCCGAGCTGGAACTCGGATTTCCAAAGGGATGAAGGATTTCCAATGCGAGGATTGGATTCAAAAGGAAGTCCGAGTCGGAACTCGGAACTTCGACCGAAAATAATAGAAGAAAAATCCGAGTTGGAACTCGGATTTTCAAAGGAATGATGGATTTCCAATACGATGATTGGATTCAAAAGGAAGTCCTGGTCGGAACTCAGAACTTCGACTTCAAATAATAGAAGAAAAACCCGAGCTGGAACTCGGATTTCCAAAGAATGAAGGATTTCCAATGCGAGGATTGGATTCAATAGGAAGTCCTGGTCGGAACTCAAAACTTCGACTGAAAATAATAGAAGAAAAACCCGAGCTGGAACTCGAATTTCCAAAGGGATGAAGGATTTCCAATGCGAGGATTGGATTCAAAAGGAAGTCCGAGTCGGAACTCGGAACTTCGACCGAAAATAATAGAAGAAAAACCCGAGCTGGCACTCGGATTTTCAAAGGAATGAAGGATTTCCAATGCGAGGATTGGATTCAGAAGGAAGTCCTGGTCGGAACTCAGAACTTCGACTGAAAATAATAGAAGGAGAACCCGAGCTGGAACTCGGATTTCCAAAGGGATGAAGGATTTCCAATGCGAGGATTGGATTCAAAAGGAAGTCCGAGTCGGAACTCGGAACTTCGACCGAAAATAATAGAAGAAAAATCCGAGTTGGAACTCGGATTTTCAAAGGAATGATGGATTTCCAATACGATGATTGGATTCAAAAGGAAGTCCTGGTCGGAACTCAGAACTTCGAACGAAAGAATAAAGGGAGAAGCCCAAGTGAAAACTCGGGTTTTTGACAAGAGATTGAGTTTTGGAAATTTGCCAGTGCGAGGACCGGACCTGGGATTGAAAATGACCGTTTAGGGGACTGAATGATCTGATTGCCCCCTTATCTTGGGGGAGGAAATAAAATTTAAAAGAATAAATGAGAAGAGATAGAAATTGATGGGAGATTTGACGAAAGAGAAGAATCAAGGAATTTTTTTATGGAAATAATTCTCACAGGTAGCATTGTTGCTCCTATGAGGGGTTTCAGGATTATCCCTTATCCTGAATGGGAAAGGAATAAAATTTAGGCAAAAAGTTGGTGAAAAAAACTTTAATAAAGAATCGGAAGAATTTAAAATTTAATTAAGAAATAAAATTGATAAAATTGGATGAAGAAAAAGACTTAGCAGAGATTAACGAAGCTTTTAAAAGAAAAAGACATTCAGGACTATCCCTTATCCTGAAGAAAGAAAGACCTCGTAGGATGAGGTTTCAGGTTTATCCCTTAACCTGAAGGGGAGGATAAAGAAAGAAGAAAAAAGAAATACCTCATGGGAAAAGAGGCATCGGGTTTATCCCTTAACCTGAAAGGGTAATTTTCAAAAATAAGAATCAAGGAGAATTAATAAGATGGATAAATAATAATAAAAATGAAATAAAAATTGATAAAACTGATAAAAATGGATAAACAAAAGGTTGATAGAAGTTGAGAAAAGAATTTTGATCCTGCCTGCATGTGGGATCTTTAAAATGAGAGAAGAAGATGAGAAAATCATTTTTTTTTTAGAGAAGGATTAACCATGAGAGCTAATCTTTGAAAAGGGATCATTCATGAGAGATCATCATGAGGGTTAATTTTTTGAAGCAATGATTTGTAAATTAATTTGTAGAAAAATATGATCAACCCGAGGGTTGATTTTTGGAATGCAATGATTCAAAATCAATTCTTAGAAAATATGATCAACGTAGAGGTTGATCTTTGAATGCAATGATTTGAAATCAATTTTTTTAGAAATCATAATCAACACCAGGATTGATCTTTGAATGCAATAAAAAAAAAAAAAAAAAAAATTAGAAAAATGAGATCAGCACCAAGGTTGATCTTTGAATGAAATCAAATTTTTGGAAAATGAGATCAACACAATGGATTGATCTTTGAATGAAACCAAATTTTTGGAGAATGAGATCAACACAAGGGATTGATCTTTGAATGTAATGATTTGAAAACCAAATTTTTAGAAAATATGGTCAACGCAAGGGTTGATCTGTGAAATGTAATGGCTTGAAAGACCAATTTTGGAAGATATGATCAACACAAGGATTGATTTTTGAAATGCAATGATTTGAAATCAATTTTTAGGAAAATATGATCAACATAAGAGTTGATGTTTGAATGTAATGAAATCAAATTTCGGAAAATGAGATCAACACAAGGGTTGATCTTTGAATGTCGTGGTTTGAAACCAATTTTTTTTTTTTAGAAAGTATGATCAACACAAGGGTTGATCTTTGAATGTAATGATTCAAAGTTAATTCTTTGGAAAATATGATGAACACAAGGGTTGATCTTCGAAATCAGTCTTCAGAAAATATGATCAACGCAAGGGTTGATCTTTGAAAAAGGTTATAATAAAATATATGAACTAAAATTTTCATGATTTTTGAAAGACCCTCATAGGTAATATCATTTCTCTCATGAATGATGTCAGGATTGTCCCGAATTTTTGAAAAAGAAATTTTAATGCCCCAATATAGCAAAAGGAAGAAAGTATTAAATATTAAAGATATAAAGAAAATCGACTTTTCATTGATAAGCAAAAGTTGATGACAGAACTGAATATTTACAAGTATTTTAACTAGAAAGAAATCACAAAGACTGGGCTGACTTGCCCCTACAAAGCGACTGACAGAAAGGGATGAAAGCGAAAAACTCTTGGCATTCTCAATTCTCTGAGTAATATGGAAATGGTTCGGGCGGAACTGCAGTCTGCTCTTCTCCTTCCTCTGGTACCAGAAGCTCTTTATCAATGTAGTCCTGCACAATGTTTTTGAGGACGAAGCAGCGCTCCGTGTCATGCCCCCTTGCTCGATGAAACTTGTAGAAGCGATCTTTCCATTTCCCCTTGGTGACAGAGGGATCATCCTGCTTTGGGAGCTTGATCATTTCTTTCTCGAGCAGATATTGGAGAACTTCTTCAATCGGCTGACCTAGAGGGGTAAACTGACGATCATAACCCTAGCCTTCATGCTTTGCTTTCTTCGGCTTGTTTGACTTCTGCTGAACACTGACCCTTGCCTGGTAGCTGGACTGAGCTTGCATGTTCAGGAGATCTGGATGCTTTTCTCCTTCATTTTTGACAAAGAGATTCTTATCGAGGCAATCCTGAACGATATTCTTGAAGATGAAGCAATGCTCAGTGTCATGCCCTGTTACTTGATGGTATCTGCAGAACTGGTCTATATATTTTCCCATGACTGTGGAAGGGTTGGCGGCTTTTGGGAGCCTGAGTAATCCGTTGGCCATCATATATTCGAGGATTGTGTCGAGCGGTTGATCTAAAGGAGTGAAATCTCGATCCTTGCTCCAATCCTTGCGCTTTGGTTCTTCCTGCTTCTTGCCTTTCTGCTGAGGACTGTATTTAAGAGGTCTATTATGGTTTTCACAATATTTCCCAATCTGGCTTTTGTGTTCTCCCAAGTAGCTGCCCTGGTTGCCTTGATGGATGATCCTGCTGGCTTTAGAGTTTCCTGCACTGATGTGGCTGTGTTCAGTCAGAGGGAAGGCGACAGGTGTCTTTCCTTCTTCGGGAGCTTTTCCGCAATTGGCTTCAGCTTGTTCAGATAATATCTCCACCATCATCTTTTTGAATAATTGATATATCGCAGGATCGATCTCACTTTTGCTGTCCTGAACCCCTCTTTTGACAAACTTTTGAGAATCCATTCCTTACTCTTTCTGCTTATAACTGGGATGTTAGAGCAGTGTAATCTCCTGAGCTTTGCCTGTCTCAACTGATAACGCTGATACTCTCTGTAGAGCATAAATGGGTCTTTTTAGAGAGGATCAAGGAAGAAATTTTAATAAAGGAGGAAATCATAAAATGAAAACATCCCATTACGAGGGATTGGGTTGTCACCAAAATTTGCGACAATCGCATTTGTTTTTCTGGAAAAGGATAGACAAGTAAAATGTGAATAAAGATAAATTTTGAAAAGGACATATCCTGACAAAAAGATGTTTTATTGTAAATGAAGGTAGGGAATGGAATATAGAAAAGAAATTTTTTGAAGAATTGCAGGCAGGATCAAAAAAGATTTAGAAGAGATTAAGAGAAGAAAAAGGAAAATATACCTGGGTTTTAAAACAAAGAGGAAATTTTGAATAATAATATATCCAGGGTTTTGGAAAATATAGGGAATATAAAATATCATACAATCATAGATATACAAACAAGGATGCACAAACAGCACTCCCTAAAGGCTGACTCTAAATGCAATATTTGAAAATGGCTTGTAGGACCTTAATCCTAACTCTAAGGTTCAAATCATCTGATTCCAATCAAGATACGCCGATATACTCAAGCCGAAGCTCGAAGTACGTGGCATAGAAATATTTCTCCGGTTCTAAGGTAATGGCTTCCCAACATCCTTGAGCACCTACCGATATACCTCGGACTATGGCCCTTAGGTACGTGGTAGGGGGGCACGAACCCAAATAAGTGGCCCAGTTGTGAGGCTCTCTCCCGAACTATGGTTCAGTGAGACAGCCCAGCAACGTGAAGACCGGGACAATGTAGGTAAGGAGGTTTTTAAAATATGCTCAACATGCAAGAAATCAGATGGCTCTAATGCAAGTCCTAAAGAGATAGATTTAAAATGAAGAGAAGCATACACTTGCATACATTGTTTGCATTCAATCCCTAAAATTGAGGAGAGTTGTATTTCAGACCTAAGTCTAATGTGAGCATGGAATAATCTCCTCAATATGGTCCTACCAAACCATACTTAAATCCTATATGCAATGATGTCAGCTTTAGGACAGAATCTAGGCTTCCTAGGGTTTGCATGGAAATGAAGCTGACATATGAAAATAAAGACTTAGATAATATCGAAGCAAAAGAAAAGGCATAGATTCAACCGGACGAAGACGAGTCCCATCTCGGTCGCCAAAACTGTGATCATCGCAAAATTTTTCCTCTCGAAATGTTCTCTCTCTTCCTTCTCTTTTCCTTTCCAACCTCTTATTTTCCTCCTTTTTGAAGGGAGAAAAGATAAAAGAACGGAAAGAAAGAGAGAAGAGAAAAGAGAGGAGAAGAGAAGAGGAACTCTTTTGCGGGTTTCACTTGACCTTAATTTTAAAAAAAATATTTGAAATAACTCGCCTCCATTTTTGAAATATTTGCGGGAAAACTGGGAGACGGGATCCGCTCGTCAGTACGAGGTTCGACCGTTCCTGGCGCCTTTACCAGGGGTAATCGAACCAAGGGTCGAATTAATGCCTTTTGCTTTGCTAAGAAATTATCTAAATAATTATCCTAAGTCTAAATGCACAATGAATCATGCTTGTGCAAATGCAAAGATGTATGCTCTTTTGAAAATATTTTGAAGAATTTCCAAGTGAATCTGATAAATTGAAGAAATGATTCCTAACTTAGAACTTAAGATTAAAGTTCTAAGTTTTTAGAATAATCAAGAGCTTGGGAAAATAAATCTGGAATTTGGAAATTGATTTTGAAGTCTTGAGATAAAAAGAGAATGAAGGAAATTTTCAAAGTCATAAATGGACTTTGAATTTAGAAATTTGAACTTGGATGAATATTTGGAATGGAATTGAATTCCAATTTTGAAGTTTTGGATTTAGAAGAAAATGTAGGAAATCAAAAGGAATTGAGAAATGGGATTTGAAAAAGTTGGAATTTCAAGATGAAATCCGAATCCAAGTTCTGGATTCTGAATAGAGTTTTGAGTTGATTTTTTGGATTTAGGATCCGAAATAGGAACTTGGTTTGAATGAAATGGAATTGGCTTTAAGAATTGGAATTAAAGTAGAATTTTGGATTTGGAATTTTGAAGGGAATTGGATTCAAGACTTGGAATCCAAGATGGTATTTGGATCTGAAATCTGAGATCCAAGATAGGGTTGGATTCCGGACCCTAAGATGGAATTGGATCTGAAGTCTGAGATCCAATGTAGGATTGGATTCTGGATCCTAAAATGGATTTGGATCTAAAGTCTGAGATCCAAAGTGAATTGGGTTCTGGATCCTAGAATGGAACTGGATCTGAAGTCTGAGATCCAAAGTAGAATGAGGATCTAGATCCTAAGTGGAATTTGGATCTATAATCTGAAATCCAAAGTAGAGTTGGTTCTGGATCTTAGAATGGATTTGGATCTGAAGTCTGAGATCCAAAGTAGAGTTGGGTTCTGGATCCTAAAGAATGGATTTTGGATCTGAAATCTGAGATCCAAAAGGGGAATTGAGTTTATACTTGGAAATCTGGATCCGAGTTGAGATTAGGATTTAACTTTGGATTTGGATTATGAAAAGTCCAAATAGGACCTTTAAAGATGGATCTGGGTTTTAGAAACCCAAAATTTAAGTTTTTGAGATTCAAATCCAAACTTTGATTGAAAATAAGAGGATGAACTTGATTTTGAAATCAGAAGATAACTTCAAAGTTAAATTGAACTTTGAAATTGAATTTTTGAATTGATTTTTGGAATTTGGAGTTCGAATATGAAATGATTCTGAAATTCCAAAGTCAAATTGGACTTTGAAATTGAGATAGATTTGGAATTTGAAATAGAAATTTGAAGAAGAGATATTCACAGTCACTTTGGGTTTTTGAAATAGAATTTTGAAAATATGATGCAATTTTACCCTAAATGATGAAATGAATTTAAAGATTTTGAATTTGGAATTTTGAAAAGCTATCCCATTCTTTAAATGAATTAAAAATGAGGTTGAAGATATAATATATCCCTGACTATGGTCATTGGATATATTATATAATAACCACATTTAAATTCAAGTGAAGAATGCAATACATTTTGGTGCTTTTATAGAATTTAAAATGAAATTAACTTTCAATATACCCTGACTATGGCCATTGGTATATGTTTTGAGTTAATTTTAGATTAAATTCTAATAAAAGAAGAAAATATTTAAAGAAAATATGATGATTTTGAAAGTGGATCCAATGCGGATCCAGTGTTATTTTGTAAAAGGTAAAAATGTTAAGTTTTGTCCACACCCTGACTATGGCCATTGATGTGGATCATCAACTTAACATCCATTACCTCTTACGAAATGGTGCACGTGCCATTCGTGTTTCACCATTGTGAGAATTTAAGAAATAAAGAAAAAATGCATGAAAAACAGGTAATTCAATGATATTTACAATGCTCATTCATTCTACCTAAAGCAAGAAATGTAAATTCTCATTCCAATCTAACTATTACAATAGATGAAATCAAATGTACAACTCCAAGTAATGATATCTCTTTCATATTTCCTGCAAAACAACTGGGTTAATATGAGAAAGGAAGAAAATTTTGCACATCTCTTGTGGATATCTACAAAATGTTCATGTGAATAATGACAAAACAGAGAGAATGATACATATGCTCATACATATATATATATATATATATACATATATATGTTATACAGGTGTATGTATGCATCTATATATATGGATACATATGGCTTGAGAAATGAGTTGATGGTTTGCAAATGGTGGAGCTGGATGATAGTAGTAGTGGATCATCACGGCAATGTCAAACACTGTTGTGAACCAGTGAAATTCTTACTGCAGTGACCACTATTGTGAGTGTGTGGAAATTACAGCAATGTTTAAATACTGCTGTGAGTGAGTGGGCTGGGGTAATGAGCTGGGTAAAATTACCACAGCAGGAGGGTACACCGATGACAAGCTGGAACAGGGAGCACCACTGCTAGTGTTGCAATAATGGTATGAAGGTGAAGACAGTACTAAGGCATCAATACATGGGTGGCTGAACAAGGTGTGCAGTGCCATGAACATTGAGGTATGCAGCTGGGCTAAAAATAAGTGAGTGCCATGGGTGGTAAGTGGAAGAGGTACCGGATTGATCAACCTTTATACTGTGATAAGCACCATGGTTTATGAAAGATGGGTGACATAAGCTACAGCCGTCATGAGCCCCTATGAAGAGCTCACAGCCAAGTGAAGGTTGGTGTGTAAAAACAGCAAGGTGATGCTGCAGTGAGGGGTTGGTAGTGAAAGTGGAACATAATACAATGCTGAGCTAGCTTGTGGTAGCCAAAGTGGGAATGGCTGGTGTTGGTTTAAGACATGTATTTGCAGTAGAAACTATAATGTAATATGCATTGGGGTATCGCGTAGATGGTTAATCAACTGAAATTATCAATCACTAAGTACACTTAATATCAAAATAATGGGTTTAGCTAATTGCCAAGGGACCAATTAAAGCTTATTTATGAAAATAGCTAAGTGCTCTAACTATGTAACAACTTACAATTTAACTAATTACTTAACCAACTAGCTAATCAATTTATTTGACTAATAGCTACCAATTTACTTAATTAACAACTAACGACACTTAATTAACCAAAAATAAAGAGTGCAAAAGAGGGAAAAAAAAAAGAACAGTTAACGATATTCAGTAATGGCTAGATGACATACATGATGAGATGATCCTCCCTTGATTTCAGGTAACTGATTGCATGAGTTATTATTCTAGCTGAACTTTACAGACGCAAGTGATGCTGGAACCACTTGATGTGATTCAAGTGAACTTTTGCTTGGTCGATGATGAAACTTGAATATCTATACCTTTATATGCACACAGTTTGTCAGGCAGCATCCATTCTGCCCAAATCTTGATCATGCACCAAATGACTCCTTTATCTTCTAAGGTGAACCATAGCAGCAACAACTTCTCCAGCAATTTGACATTCTGTACTAAAATGACTTAAGAGCACAGAACAACACATGGTTTGATAAGCTCCAGACATGCATCAGCAATCATAAGGAGATGAGCCGTGAAACTTTCAGAATGGCGCCCCTTTAAGAACGCAACCGACATACTCTCAGCATAATTGCTTCAGATTTCTAGAAGGATATCGTCTTCTAAGACACAAAATTTGATGGCTGCAGAACAGCCCTAAGAGGGGGATGTCCATAACGAGTCCTGATGCTTGAAAAGAAGATCTACTATTTCTGCATAAATGATTAGTGATCACAGGTGAGCATAAATGAGCTTGCAGAAGCTCTGAAGGATATAATCTCCATTCCGTTTGACTGTTCCGTGTGTCCAGCACAATGCCTCATCTGCGGAGGCCAAACAGACACCTCTCTGCCAAAACCCTTTGGGTGATATCCTTGGATTTAAATACACGTTAATAATCAAATGTCGTAGCCCTCCTGAGTGGGGGTCGATCTTCCTTTGACGGAACCATAGGGGCAACTTTCCGATTCTTCCGGTTTGCAGAGACTTCGGTATTTTGACGGAGAGGGAGAGAATAAGGAAAAAGGGGGCGAAAATGGTTGGAGAAGAAGGAAGAAGGAGGAAATGGGGAGGGGTGAAGCGCTATCGATGCGAGAGGAAGAGAGGGGTCCGATGGTAGGGTGATAACGGGTGGATGAAGGAGAAGAGAAAGCTGTGGAGGGGTGAAAACGATACCCCATCGGGAGCCTTGCGTGCCCCTTTTAAGAATGGAGGAGATGGTTCGAGAAAGGGAGGTTAGAGATGAACGAAGGAGGGCGATCGGTGGATCTGTTGGAGATGGGCGACGACGGAGAGAGGATGCGCCATGGTGAGAGAGGGTTTTAGGGTTTCGGTGGAGAGAATCGGGAGAGAGAGAGAGAATGGAGGGAGGCGGCTCCTTTTCCTCTTTTTCCTTTACGAAGGAAAACCCTAAAAAGTTTTTTTGCAAAAGACCCCCTCCGGTTTTCAATTTTTTACAAAAAGGGGCTTCCGAGGTTTTTCGCAAAAATTGATTTAAAAGTTTAAACTTATTTGCTCCTTCTCAAAAACTTTCCAATTTGCTTTGATTTTTGGTGTTATCTTTTCATTTTCTGCATTTTCAGAATAAAATCATAAAGTTTTACGAGAAACTAAAGTTTAAAACTAATTTTTTGGGGTTTTTGCAAAAATATTTACAAAAGGAGATTTTTCTGAGAATTTAAAAGCTATTTTGAGAAAATTTCTTCAGAAAATACATTTGGATCCGGATTTTGAAGAAATATGGACTTAAAGCACTGGATTCGGATCTGGAATTGATTTTGAATATATCAATATGAATTTTAATTCAGAGAATCTGAAGAAATGACTTGATTTTCTCAGAAAACGAGGTTAGGGGCAAAAGGGTCATTTTTACAAAACTTTGAAAATTTTGGGGTGTTCACAGATGCCCCTTTTTGCTACCAAGCCGGTTGGGAGCCGAGCTTAGTGGCAAAGACAACACTCCAAATTTTGAAAATGCCCCAGTCAGTAGGTCTGAACTGGGTGTGGAAGAACTATTTTGAAAATATGGTTTTTCAGGCTTTGAAACCTTATCCTGAATGGTTTTGGGGAGACGACATCCTCGAACATGGTATGATTGAGTAGCAAATGAGGAAATCGTGATGGGACTTTAGATGGAAATTCTGAAATGGTGGGAAATGGAAATTTTGATCAGGTTTCATGGGTGAGACGAGATACTCTTTTTGGAATGATTCAGGTTTAGCCCTTAACCTGGATGGGACGAAAATATATCAAAAAAATGAATTTGAAAATGAGGAAAGGAATACATGAGGACCTTGATGGGACATTTTGGAAAAGGCCTTGTGAAATGAAGCTCGAGTATGATCCTTTCTTGGAGGAATATATGAAGCAAGGGTTCCTTGATGGGAAGAACCATGATGGGATTGGAAGGAAACATCTCGTAAAAAACGAGGAATCTCATTGGAACGAGTCTCAGGTTTAACCCAAACCTGCAAGGAAGATACCTCGTGAAGAGAGGTTCCGGGTTAACTCTTAATCTGGATAGGAAATCTACCATACGGGTTTTCTCAAAAATGGAGAAAGCATGATGGGACCTTCAGAATTTGGACGAACAAATCCGAGAGGGGTTTTTGCGAAAGGAGGAAATATAGAGTCCCTAAAGCTTTGAAAAGGGGGAAGAAATTGGGCATCTCATTGCTGAGACTGAAATAGCTTTTGAAGTAAATGATCTTTCGCAAATGGTTCAGGTTTGACCCTTATCCTGAGTGGGAGAAATCTACCATACAGGTTTCTCAAAAATGGAGAAAACCATAATGGGACCTTTGGAATTTGGACGAACAAATCCGAGAGGGGTTTTCGCGAAAGGAGGAAATATAGAGTCCCTAAAGCTTTGAAAAGGGGAAGAAAATTGGGCGTCTCATTGCTGAGACTGAAATAGCTTTTGAAATCACAGAATCTTTCGCAAATGGTTCAGGTTTGACCCTTATCCTGAGTGGGGGAAATCTACCATAGAGGTTTCTCAAAAATGGAGAAAGCACGATGGGACCTTCGAAATTTGGACGAACAAATCCGAGAGGGGTTTTTGCGAAAGGAGGAAATATAGAGTCCCTAAAGCCTTGAAAAGGGGAAGAAATTGGGCGTCTCATTGCTGAGACTGAAATAGCTTTTGAAATCAAATGATCTTTCGCAGAAATTTCAGGTTTGACCCTTATCCTGAGTGGGTCATCCATACGGGATTCGTTAATGAGAAAACCGTGATGGGACAGGAAGAGATACTTCCTTCAGAGGCAACTCTTTTGGGAAATATAAACAATGCTAGGTTGCATCAAAATGGATATTGAATGTTTATTTTATTCTTGGAATAGCTAGAAAATTTTGCCAATAAGATAAAATTATGGCTGATTCAAATGCTTGGAAATGTGCACGTATGTGCGAATGTATTCTCTCTTTTACCTAGAGTATTTCCTCTAACGAGGTTAACTCCTCAGTTCTAAGAGTCAAATTCAAAATTTTAGCACTGATGATTTTCTTCAAGGATGCTATTCATTTCCCTGATATGAGAATAGAAGAAATATTCTTAATTTCATAAAAGCAAGTAATGAAAAGATATTGATAAAAGAATTTTGCATGAGAAAAGATGACTTTTGGCAACTTTGGCAGTTTGATATCTGGGTGTCCTCCCATGATGATCTTTTGCACTCTTTTCGAGTCATTGGGCTTTCTCGATTTTTCTCATCATCCTTCATTTGGATGGGTTCTGGCTTTTCTCTCCTTTTCAGGGAAGGGGACGTCACAAACTCCTTCATCTTGGAGATGTTCTGATCCTTCTTTTATCTCAGGGATTCTATTGATGATGTTGGCTAAAAAGGTCTTTAGATAATAGCTGGAATCAAATATCTTTTAGGGTTTGTCGGTAGGTTCATCACACTCGCCTTCATCTTAACGGTGATCCGAACTTTCCCTGGAAGGATCCGTCACAAACTCCGTCATCTTGGAGATGTTTCGAATCTTCTTTGGCCCCGGGGGTCCACTCGCTTAATTCGCCTTCATCTTGACGACAATCGAGAGATCCCCTTTGCGGATATTTGATTGCAACTTTTAAACGAAATGAGAAGACATGGGTTGAGTGGATTCTTTCTATAGCTCGAGATATTTCCATTGCCTGATTGCCAGAAAGTTATTTTTAAAACATGCACCATAGCCAAGATCAATATCAATTCGCTTCTGGCTTTTCAATATCATTGAAGATTTCTTTCATTGATCATATCGAGGACGTTTCTTACAACCTTTTGGTTGATCAACAGGAAAAGATTTGAATTTTACCTCTTTTTTGCAAAACGTTTCACCTTTTGGAAGGAAATACAGGAGGTAATCTAAGAAAATTCTTTTTGTACAGTAAGAATATTTAGAATCAACAAATGCTTTTAGCAAATTGGCAAAGTCTTCACGAATTCTTTGTGAAATAATCACTCAATATAGATTTTGATGAGACCTTGAGTCGCAATCTCTTGATTTTGGAAATACATGACCATCAAAAGCTGGAACCTTTGAAATACAAGACCAGCAGAAGCTGGAACGTTTGAAATACATGACCAGCAGAAAGCTGGAACGTTTAAAATACATGACCAGCAAAAGCTGGATCTTTTGGAAATACATGACCAACGAAAGTTGGATCTTTTGGAAATACATGACCAGTGAGATGCTGGATCTTTTGGAAATACATCAGATTTAAGTCAGATCTTGAATTTTTGTAAAAGGAAAGAATTTGATCAGAGCATTGAATTTTAGAAGGTTACCGGCGCGAGAACCGGATTTTCCAAATGAGCTCAACATATGATTGAAGATTTTGGGAAATACCCTAATGTGAGGACCGGGTTGTAAAGATGAGTAAAATATGAGAAATTCTGGATTCAATGGACCATCACATCCTAACTGCATGTGGTCTGTTTTCAGGATTTATCCACGTATCCTGAATTGGGAAAGAAGGAAAGAAATACCTCGTTAGCAGGAGGCATCAGGTTTATCCCTTAACCTGAAGGGGAAAAAGAAATGGTGGATTTCCAATGCGAGGATTGGATTCAAAAGGAAGTCCGAGTCAGAACTCGGAACTTCGACCGAAAATAATAGAAGAAAAATCCGAGCTGGAACTCGGATTTTCAAAGGAATGATGGATTTCCAATACGATGATTGGATTCAAAAGGAAGTCCTGGTCGGAACTCAGAACTTCGACTTCAAATAATAGAAGAAAAACCCGAGCTGGAACTCGGATTTCCAAAGAATGAAGGATTTCCAATGCGAGGATTGGATTCAAAAGGAAGTCCTGGTCGGAACTCAGAACTTCGACTGAAAATAATAGAAGAAAAACCCGAGCTGGAACTCGGATTTACAAAGGGATGAAGGATTTCCAATGCGAGGATTGGATTCAAAAGGAAGTCCGAGTCGGAACTCGGAACTTCGACCGAAAATAATAGAAGAAAAACCCGAGCTGGCACTCGGATTTTCAAAGGAATGAAGGATTTCCAATGCGAGGATTGGATTCAGAAGGAAGTCCTGGTCGGAACTCAGAACTTCGACTGAAAATAATAGAAGGAGAACCCGAGCTGGAACTCGGATTTCCAAAGGGATGAAGGATTTCCAATGCGAGGATTGGATTCAAAAGGAAGTCCGAGTCGGAACTCGGAACTTCGACCGAAAATAATAGAACAAAAATCCGAGTTGGAACTCGGATTTTCAAAGGAATGATGGATTTCCAATACGATGATTGGATTCAAAAGGAAGTCCTGGTCGGAACTCAGAACTTCGAACGAAAGAATAAAGGGAGAAGCCCAAGTGAAAACTCGGGTTTTTGACAAGAGATTGAGTTTTGGAAATTTGCCAGTGCGAGGACCGGACCTGGGATTGAAAATGACCGTTTAGGGGACTGAATGTGATTGCCCCCTTATCTTGGGGGAGGAAATAAAATTTAAAAGAATAAATGAGAAGAGATAGAAATTGATGGGAGATTTGACGAAAGAGAAGAATCAAGGAATTTTTTTATGGAAATAATTCTCACAGGTAGCATTGTTGCTCCTATGAGGGGTTTCAGGATTATCCCTTATCCTGAATGGGAAAGGAATAAAATTTAGGCAAAAAGTTGGTGAAAAAAACTTTAATAAAGAATCGGAAGAATTTAAAATTTAATTAAGAAATAAAATTGATAAAATTGGATGAAGAAAAAGACTTAGCAGAGATTAACGAAGCTTTTAAAAGAAAAAGACATTCAGGACTATCCCTTATCCTGAAGAAAGAAAGACCTCGTAGGATGAGGTTTCAGGTTTATCCCTTAACCTGAAGGGGAGGATAAAGAAAGAAGAAAAAAGAAATACCTCATGGGAAAAGAGGCATCGGGTTTATCCCTTAACCTGAAAGGGTAATTTTCAAAAATAAGAATCAAGGAGAATTAATAAGATGGATAAATAATAATAAAAATGAAATAAAAATTGATAAAACTGATAAAAATGGATAAACAAAAGGTTGATAGAAGTTGAGAAAAGAATTTTGATCCTGCCTGCATGTGGGATCTTTAAAATGAGAGAAGAAGATGAGAAAATCATTTTTTTTTTTAGAGAAGGATTAACCATGAGAGCTAATCTTTGAAAAGGGATCATTCATGAGAGATCATCATGAGGGTTAATTTTTTGAAGCAATGATTTGTAAATTAATTTGTAGAAAAATATGATCAACCCGAGGGTTGATTTTTGGAATGCAATGATTCAAAATCAATTCTTAGAAAATATGATCAACGTAGAGGTTGATCTTTGAATGCAATGATTTGAAATCAATTTTTTTAGAAATCATAATCAACACCAGGATTGATCTTTGAATGCAATAAAAAAAAAAAATTAGAAAAATGAGATCAGCACCAAGGTTGATCTTTGAATGAAATCAAATTTTTGGAAAATGAGATCAACACAATGGATTGATCTTTGAATGAAACCAAATTTTTGGAGAATGAGATCAACACAAGGGATTGATCTTTGAATGTAATGATTTGAAAACCAATTTTTTAGAAAATATGGTCAACGCAAGGGTTGATCTGTGAAATGTAATGGCTTGAAAGACCAATTTTGGAAGATATGATCAACACAAGGATTGATTTTTGAAATGCAATGATTTGAAATCAATTTTTAGGAAAATATGATCAACATAAGAGTTGATGTTTGAATGTAATGAAAACAAATTTCGGAAAATGAGATCAACACAAGGGTTGATCTTTGAATGTCGTGGTTTGAAACCAATTTTTTTTTTTTAGAAAGTATGATCAACACAAGGGTTGATCTTTGAATGTAATGATTCGAAGTTAATTCTTTGGAAAATATAATGAACACAAGGGTTGATCTTCGAAATCAGTCTTCAGAAAATATGATCAACGCAAGGGTTGATCTTTGAAAAAGGTTATAATAAAATATATGAACTAAAATTTTCATGATTTTTGAAAGACCCTCATAGGTAATATCATTTCTCTCATGAATGATGTCAGGATTGTCCCGAATTTTTGAAAAAGAAATTTTAAGGCCCCAATATAGCAAAAGGAAGAAAGTATTGAATATTAAAGATATAAAGAAAATCGACTTTTCATTGATAAGCAAAAGTTGATGACAGAACTGAATATTTACAAGTATTTTAACTAGAAAGAAATCACAAAGACTGGGCTGACTTGCCCCTACAAAGCGACTGACAGAAAGGGATGAAAGCGAAAAACTCTTGGCATTCTCAATTCTCTGAGTAATATGGAAATGGTTCGGGCGGAACTGCAGTCTGCTCTTCTCCTTCCTCTGGTACCAGAAGCTCTTTATCAATATAGTCCTGCACAATGTTTTTTAGGACGAAGCAGCGCTCCGTGTCATGCCCCCTTGCTCGATGAAACTTGCAGAAGCGATCTTTCCATTTCCCCTTGGTGACAGAGGGATCATCCTGCTTTGGGAGCTTGATCATTTCTTTCTCGAGCAGATATTGGAGAACTTCTTCAATCGGCTGACCTAGAGGGGTAAACTGACGATCATAACCCCAGCCTTCATGCTTTGCTTTCTTCGGCTTGTTTGACTTCTGTTGAACACTGACCCTTGCCTGGTAGCTGGACTGAGCTTGCATGTTGAGGAGATCTGGATGCTTTTCTCCTTCATTTTTGACAAAGAGATTCTTATCGAGGCAATCCTGAACGATATTCTTGAAGATGAAGCAATGCTCAGTGTCATGCCCTGTTACTTGATGGTATCTGCAGAACAGGTCTATATATTTTCCCATGACTGTGGAAGGGTTGGCGGCTTTTGGGAGCCTGAGTAATCCGTTGGCCATCATATATTCGAGGATTGTGTCGAGCGGTTGATCTAAAGGAGTGAAATCTCGATCCTTGCTCCAATCCTTGCGCTTTGGTTCTTCCTGCTTCTTGCCTTTCTGCTGAGGACTGTATGTAAGAGGTCTATTATGGTTTTCACAATATTTCCCAATCTGGCTTTTGTGTTCTCCCAAGTAGCTGCCCTGGTTGCCTTGATGGATGATCCTGCTGGCTTTAGAGTTTCCTGCACTGATGTGGCTGTGTTCAGTCAGAGGGAAGGCGACAGGTGTCTTTCCTTCTTCGGGAGCTTTTCCGCAATTGGCTTCAGCTTGTTCAGATAATATCTCCACCATCATCTTTTTGAATAATTGATATATCGCAGGATCGATCTCACTTTTGCTGTCCTGAACCCCTCTTTTGACAAACTTTTGAGAATCCATTCCTTACTCTTTCTGCTTATAACTGGGATGTTAGAGCAGTGTAATCTCCTGAGCTTTGCCTGTCTCAACTGATAACGCTGATACTCTCTGTAGAGCATAAATGGGTCTTTTTAGAGAGGATCAAGGAAGAAATTTTAATAAAGGAGGAAATCATAAAATGAAAACATCCCATTACGAGGGATTGGGTTGTCACCAAAATTTGCGACAATCGCATTTGTTTTTCTGGAAAAGGATAGACAAGTAAAATGTGAATAAAGATAAATTTTGAAAAGGACATATCCTGACAAAAAGATGTTTTATTGTAAATGAAGGTAGGGAATGGAATATAGAAAAGAAATTTTTTGAAGAATTGCAGGCAGGATCAAAAAAGATTTAGAAGAGATTAAGAGAAGAAAAAGGAAAATATACCTGGGTTTTAAAACAAAGAGGAAATTTTGAATAATAATATATCCAGGGTTTTGGAAAATATAGGGAATATAAAATATCATACAATCATAGATATACAAACAAGGATGCACAAACAGCACTCCCTAAAGGCTGACTCTAAATGCAATATTTGAAAATGGCTTGTAGGACCTTAATCCTAACTCTAAGGTTCAAATCATCTGATTCCAATCAAGATACGTCGATATACTCAAGCCGAAGCTCGAAGTACGTGGCATAGAAATATTTCTCCGGTTCTAAGGTAATGGCTTCCCAACATCCTTGAGCACCTACCGATATACCTCGGACTATGGCCCTTAGGTACGTGGTAGGGGGGCACAAACCCAAATAAGTGGCCCAGTTGTGAGGCTCTCTCCCGAACTATGGTTCAGTGAGACAGCCCAGCAACGTGAAGACCGGGACAATGTAGGTAAGGAGGTTTTTAAAATATGCTCAACATGCAAGAAATCAGATGGCTCTAATGCAAGTCCTAAAGAGATAGATTTAAAATGAAGAGAAGCATACACTTGCATACATTGTTTGCATTCAATCCCTAAAATTGAGGAGAGTTGTATTTCAGACCTAAGTCTAATGTGAGCATGGAATAATTTCCTCAATATGGTCCTACCAAACCATACTTAAATCCTATATGCAATGATGTCAGCTTTAGGACAGAATCTAGGCTTCCTAGGGTTTGCATGGAAATGAAGCTGACATATGAAAATAAAGACTTAGATAATATCGAAGCAAAAGAAAAGGCGTAGATTCAACCGGATGAAGACGAGTCCCATCTCGGTCGCCAAAACTGTGATCATCGCAAAAATTTTCCTCTCGAAATGTTCTCTCTCTTCCTTCTCTTTTCCTTTCCAACCTCTTATTTTCCTCCTTTTTGAAGGGAGAAAAGATAAAAGAACGGAAAGAAAGAGAGAAGAGAAAAGAGAGGAGAAGAGAAGAGGAACTCTTTTGCGGGTTTCACTTGACCTTAATTTTAAAAAAAATATATGAAATAACTCGCCTCCGTTTTTGAAATATTTACGGGAAAACTGGGAGACGGGATCCGCTCGTCAGTACGAGGTTCGACCGTTCCTGGCGCCTTTACCAGGGATAATCGAACCAAGGGTCGAATTAATGCCTTTTGCTTTGCTAAGAAATTATCTAAATAATTATCCTAAGTCTAAATGCACAATGAATCATGCTTGTGCAAATGCAAAGATGTATGCTCTTTTGAAAATATTTTGAAGAATTTCCAAGTGAATCTGATAAAGTGAAGAAATGATTCCTAACTTAGAACTTAAGATTAAAGTTCTAAGTTTTTAGAATAATCAATAGCTTGGGAAAATAAATCTGGAATTTGGAAATTGATTTTGAAGTCTTGAGATAAAAAGAGAATGAAGGAAATTTTCAAAGTCATAAATGGACTTTGAATTTAGAAATTTGAACTTGGATGAATATTTGGAATGGAATTGAATTCCAATTTTGAAGTTTTGGATTTAGAAGAAAATGTAGGAAATCAAAAGGAATTGAGAAATGGGATTTGAAAAAGTTGGAATTTCAAGATGAAATCCGAATCCAAGTTCTGGATTCTGAATAGAGTTTTGAGTTGATTTTTTGGATTTAGGATCCGAAATAGGAACTTGGTTTGAATGAAATGGAATTGGCTTTAAGAATTGGAATTAAAGTAGAATTTTGGATTTGGAATTTTGAAGGGAATTGGATTCAAGACTTGGAATCCAAGATGGTATTTGGATCTGAAATCTGAGATCCAAGATAGGGTTGGATTTCGGACCCTAAGATAGAATTGGATCTGAAGTCTGAGATCCAATGTAGGATTGGATTCTGGATCCTAAAATGGATTTGGATCTAAAGTCTGAGATCCAAAGTGAATTGGGTTCTGGATCCTAGAATGGAACTGGATCTGAAGTCTGAAATCCAAAGTAGAATGAGGATCTAGATCCTAAGTGGAATTTGGATCTATAATCTGAAATCCAAAGTAGAGTTGGTTCTGGATCTTAGAATGGATTTGGATCTGAAGTCTGAGATCCAAAGTAGAGTTGGGTTCTGGATCCTAAAGAATGGATTTTGGATCTGAAATCTGAGATCCAAAAGGGGAATTGAGTTTATACTTGGAAATCTGGATCCGAGTTGAGATTAGGATTTAACTTTGGATTTGGATTATGAAAAGTCCAAATAGGACCTTTAAAGATGGATCTGGGTTTTAGAAACCCAAAATTTAAGTTTTTGAGATTCAAATCCAAACTTTGATTGAAAATAAGAGGATGAACTTGATTTTGAAATCAGAAGATAACTTCAAAGTTAAATTGAACTTTGAAATTGAATTTTTGAATTGATTTTTGGAATTTGGAGTTCGAATATGAAATGATTCTGAAATTCCAAAGTCAAATTGGACTTTGAAATTGAGATAGATTTGGAATTTGAAATAGAAATTTGAAGAAGAGATATTCACAGTCACTTTGGGTTTTTGAAATAGAATTTTGAAAATATGATGCAATTCTACCCTAAATGATAAAATGAATTTAAAGATTTTGAATTTGGAATTTTGAAAAGCTATCCCATTCTTTAAATGAATTAAAAATGAGGTTGAAGATATAATATATCCCTGACTATGGTCATTGGATATATTATATAATAACCACATTTAAATTCAAGTGAAGAATGCAATACATTTTGGTGCTTTTATAGAATTTAAAATGAAATTAACTTTCAATATACCCTGACTATGGCCATTGGTATATGTTTTGAGTTAATTTTAGATTAAATTCTAATAAAAGAAGAAAATATTTAAAGAAAATATGATGATTTTGAAAGTGGATCCAATGCGGATCCAGTGTTATTTTGTAAAAGGTAAAAATGTTAAGTTTTGTCCACACCCTGACTATGGCCATTGATGTGGATCATCAACTTAACATCCATTACCTCTTACGAAATGGTGCACGTGCCATTCGTGTTTCACCATTGTGAGAATTTAAGAAATAAAGAAAAAATGCATGAAAAATAGGTAATTCAATGATATTTACAATGCTCATTCATTCTACCTAAAGCAAGAAATGTAAATTCTCATTCCAATCTAACTATTACAATAGATGAAATCAAATGTACAACCCCAAGTAATGATATCTCTTTCATATTTCCTGCAAAACAACTGGGTTAATATGAGAAAGGAAGAAAATTTTGCACATCTCTTGTGGATATCTACAAAATGTTCATGTGAATAATGACAAAACAGAGAGAATGATACATATGCTCATACATATATATATATATATACATATATATGTTATACAGGTGTATGTATGCATCTATATATATGGATACATATGGCTTGAGAAATGAGTTGATGGTTTGCAAATGGTGGAGCTGGATGATAGTAGTAGTGGATCATCACGGCAATGTCAAACACTGTTGTGAACCAGTGAAATTCTTACTGCAGTGACCACTATTGTGAGTGTGTGGAAATTACAGCAATGTTTAAATACTGCTGTGAGTGAGTGGGTTGGGGTAATGCGCTGGGTAAAATTACCACAGCAGGAGGGTACACCGATGACAAGCTGGAACAGGGAGCACCACTGCTAGTGTTGCAATAATGGTATGAAGGTGAAGACAGTACTAAGGCATCAGTACATGGGTGGCTGAACAAGATGTGCAGTGCCATGAACATTGAGGTATGCAGCTGGGCTAAAAATAAGTGAGTGCCATGGGTGGTAAGTGGAAGAGGTACCGGATTGATCAACCTTTATACTGTGATAAGCACCATGGTTTATGAAAGATGGGTGACATAAGCTACAGCCATCATGAGCCCCTATGAAGAGCTCACAGCCAAGTGAAGGTTGGTGTGTAAAAACAGCAAGGTGATGCTGCAGTGAGGGGTTGGTAGTGAAAGTGGAACATAATACAATGCTGAGCTAGCTTGTGGTAGCCAAAGTGGGAATGGCTGGTGTTGGTTTAAGACATGTATTTGCAATAGAAACTATAATGTAATATGCATTGGGGTATCGCATAGATGGTTAATCAACTGAAATTATCAATCACTAAGTACACTTAATATCAAAATAATGGGTTTAGCTAATTGCCAAGGGACCAATTAAAGCTTATTTATGAAAATAGCTAAGTGCTCTAACTATGTAACAACTTACAATTTAACTAATTACTTAACCAACTAGCTAATCAATTTATTTGACTAATAGCTACCAATTTACTTAATTAACAACTAACGGCACTTAATTAACCAAAAATAAAGAGTGCAAAAGAGGGAAAAAAAAAAGAACAGTTAACGATATTCAGTAATGGCTAGATGACATACATGATGAGATGATCCTCCCTTGATTTCAGGTAACTGATTGCATGAGTTATTATTCTAGCTGAACTTTACAGACGCAAGTGATGCTGGAACCACTTGATGTGATTCAAGTGAACTTTTGCTTGGTCGATGATGAAACTTGAATATCTATACCTTTATATGCACACAGTTTGTCAGGCAGCATCCATTTTGCCCAAATCTTGATCATGCACCAAATGACTCCTTTATCTTCTAAGGTGAACCATAGCAGCAACAACTTCTCCAGCAATTTGACATTCTGTACTAAAATGACTTAAGAGCACAGAACAACACATGGTTTGATAAGATCCAGATATGCATCAGCAATCATAAGGAGATGAGCCGTGAAACTTTCAGAATGGCGCCCCTTTAAGAACGCAACCGACATACTCTCAGCATAATTGCTTCAGATTTCTAGAAGGATATCGTCTTCTAAGACACAAAATTTGATGGCTGCAGAACAGCCCTAAGAGGGGGATGTCCATAACGAGTCCTGATGCTTGAAAAGAAGATCTACTATTTCTGCATAAATGATTAGTGATCACAGGTGAGCATAAATGAGCTTGCAGAAGCTCTGAAGGATATAATCTCCATTCCCTTTGACTGTTCCGTGTGTCCAGCACAATGCCTCATCTGCGGAGGCCAAACAGACACCTCTCTGCCAAAACCCTTTGGGTGATATCCTTGGATTTAAATACACGTTAATAATCAAATGTCGTAGCCCTCCTGAGTGGGGGTCGATCTTCCTTTGACGGAACCATAGGGGCAACTTTCCGATTCTTCCGGTTTGCAGAGACTTCGGTATTTTGACGGAGAGGGAGAGAATAAGGAAAAAGGGGGCGAAAATGGTTGGAGAAGAAGGAAGAAGGAGGAAACGGGGAGGGGTGAAGCGCTATCGATGCGAGAGGAAGAGAGGGGTCCGATGGTAGGGTGATAACGGGTGGATGAAGGAGAAGAGAAAGCTGTGGAGGGGTGAAAACGATACCCCATCGGGAGCCTTGCGTGCCCCTTTTAAGAATGGAGGAGATGGTTCGAGAAAGGGAGGTTAGAGATGAACGAAGGAGGGCGATCGGTGGATCTGTTGGAGATGGGCGACGACGGAGAGAGGATGCGCCATGGTGAGAGAGGGTTTTAGGGTTTCGGTGGAGAGAATCGGGAGAGAGAGAGAGAATGGAGGGAGGCGGCTCCTTTTCCTCTTTTTCCTTTACGAAGGAAAACCCTAAAAAGTTTTTTTGCAAAAGACCCCCTCCGGTTTTCAATTTTTTACAAAAAGGGGCTTCCGAGGTTTTTCGCAAAAATTGATTTAAAAGTTTAAACTTATTTGCTCCTTCTCAAAAACTTTCCAATTTGCTTTGATTTTTGGTGTTATCTTTTCATTTTCTGCATTTTCAGAATAAAATCATAAAGTTTTACGAGAAACTAAAGTTTAAAACTAATTTTTTGGGGTTTTTGCAAAAATATTTACAAAAGGAGATTTTTCTGAGAATTTAAAAGCTATTTTGAGAAAATTTCTTCAGAAAATACATTTGGATCCGGATTTTGAAGAAATATGGACTTAAAGCACTGGATTCGGATCTGGAATTGATTTTGAATATATCAATATGAATTTTAATTCAGAGAATCTGAAGAAATGACTTGATTTTCTCAGAAAATGAGGTTAGGGGCAAAAGGGTCATTTTTACAAAACTTTGAAAATTTTGGGGTGTTCACAAGGTCGTGGTTATCCTTAAATATCTAAGGATTGAACCCAACTACTGCAGTAGCAGAATGCATTCGGATACCTAGTAAGGATCTCTTCCGGTATGCTGTACCGTCCTACTAGGGGGATGGGGTCAACAGGCCTCTGGGGTATCTAAAATACATAGAATAATCAACCCCCAGATCGTCGCGTTGTCGCCCAGATATGAGTCCCCTAAGCCCAGGGGGAGGTGCAATTATCGAAACAAAGCATTAGCTTAGGTACAACGCTACTTTGAATGTATGAGTGGATGACGTTGTTGAGTCAGTCCTGCATAACCTTTGTGAAGGTGTCATGGTCGGTATACTACTGGACCGATTGGGAAAGAACCCCATTGATATCCGTACGACTAAGAGAAGCTCGGAGAGCTGTCCTTAGATTCGTAGGATACGGATGTGCCAAGCATAAAGGCTTGAGCTAGACATCCATTCGTGACTCTGAGGAAGTCAAGGCTAAGTCGTAGAGACTTAAGAGGTTATTCTAACTCACAGCCCTGAAGAGGCTTATGCGAAGTCATGACGACTTGCGTGGATGTTCAACTCATAGCCCTGATGAGGCTTTTGCGATATACGCTATGTCATGGAGGCTTGAGCGTCGTATTACGAACTGCGACCCTGAGTGGTCTATGCATTTACTTGAGTTGAATAGATAGGTGTTTACCTACTTACCAGACCATCAGTGGTTCTGACCCCGTTTTATGGGGATCTCAGGTGTTGAACCTGCGTGGCGATATGCGGAGCAAGGCGGCATCGAGTTCCAGGGTTTCTCTAGACAGAGTTGTACTGCTTCCTTTTATTGAACCTACACTGGTTTCTTAAGCAGTAGTGTTGTAATAAACATGTGGTTTTAGATAAAATGGAACACTTTGGTGGTCAATGAGTTGCTTGGCCACATACCTGCAACGTGCTCGGAGTTTTCTAAAACTGACGACTCATTATCGTCTGATTCCGCTGCTAAAAGCTTTTGTAAGTTCCGCTGCAAAAAAAAAAAAAAGAAATTCATGAAAAATTTTAACTTAGCTTTGTTTTGGAAATCCGGGGTGTTACAACCCTGCTCCAATTCCAGAAACTCCATCTTCTTCTTGTTTCTGGAGTGTAATGGAAAGTAATT
The DNA here is from genome assembly GCF_984573655.1 of Nuphar pumila. Lineage (NCBI taxonomy): Eukaryota > Viridiplantae > Streptophyta > Magnoliopsida > Nymphaeales > Nymphaeaceae > Nuphar > Nuphar pumila. The sequence continues at coordinate 66,698,647 of NC_143260.1, read as the reverse complement.
ATCCATGAAAGCTCTCTGGAAGTGAGTCCAAGGAATGACTTCAACTTCCGAGAACTTGATAATCTTAGTGGTATCCCACCACTTTCGTGCGTTGTCTTTCAGCCTGTACGTGCCAAAGTTGGTCTTCTTTTCTTCTGGTACTCCCAGCACCAGGAAGGCACGTTCAGTCTCTTCGACCCAACTTTCTGCCAGTTCAGGATCGGCTCTACCAGCAAAGACTGGTGGATCGAGCTTGAGGAATTTTTCATAGGTTATTCCACCAAGGTTTTCGCTTCGAGGTGCGACTGGTTCTGGCCTTGTTTCTCGAATGGCAGTAACCAAATTGTTGAGTGTTTCCAGCAGAAATCCTTGAGTATGGGACTCCTCGCTTGGTATGGTTCTCCTCGTCGTAGGAGCCATTTATCTACCACATACAAGCAACGTGTTTTAGTTTCACAATGTATATATCGAAGCAAAGTTTTATTTACTTAATATACATCACATTTACACAAGCATCGCCTTAAACAAAACGTCATGCCACACTGGCAGACTTTTAGGCGTCGAGAAACTAGGTACATGAGTCTATTGACTCCGAAACACTACCAGTCTCTTCTAGGAATTGGATTTCTCTCTTGACCCAAAGAACCCGAAGTATCGTTTACTTCCACATTGCCTTGGTGCAGGCACAACTAGCTTTGGCTTGGGCGGCACTTCCGCACTCTCAAGCTACTCTTGTGGATAGATCAGTGATGCCGGTCCACTTGCCCATTCAGTGGCATCATGGCTCGGAGAATCCGAGACCATAACGGGATGATATAGGTTGTATCCCTCTTCCTGGCCATTCAGACTCGGCGTTGGTGTAGCCGCTCTGTTCCCCCATATAATAGTACTTTGATTCGAGGAATCTGAAATCATAATGGGATTATAGAAGGAGTTGTTGCATCCCTCCTCCCAACTGTGCAAGCTAGGCGTACATGATGCCTGTTGATAGCCTTGCGATTGACCAAATCCCTCAAGGAAGTTCAAGTCAAATCCTACCAGAGATGGTAGTTCATCAGAAGTCGCTGGGGTATGGCTACTCCCTCTACTGGAGTAATGTGGCCCACTAACACGCGAGGTCTCATCCCTAAGACCAAGCGATCCCCGCCGACCCATATCGGCGGTATGTTTCATTTGGCATTCGTTGGCGGTATGCCCTCCTTTGCCACAATATTGACAGTCTTGGACTTCATATGGGCATACCCACTCATCGTGCATGATCCCGCAACGATAGCAGTATCCTCGGGAGTCGTGAGTTGCCATCTATACAAAGATGCACCCAGATCAGAACAAGAAGTATAAAATATACTTACAGTGCGATATGGTGGACAAGACGGATCTCGAACCAGGTTTCTCAGACTCTTGCTATGATACCAATTCTGTAACGCCCCGTATTTCCAAAACAAAGCTAAGTTAAAATTTTCATGAATTTTTTTTCTTTTTTTTTTTTTCTTTGGAGCGGAATTTAGAAAGCTTTTAGCAGCGGAATAAGACGATAATGAGTCGTCAGTTTTAGAAAACTCCGAGCACATTGCAGGTATGTGGCCAAGCAACTCATTGACCACCAAAGTGTTCCATTTTATCGAAAACATATGTTTATTACAACACTACTGCTTAAGAAACCAGTGTAGGTTCAATAAAAGGAAGCAGTACAACTCTGTCTAGAGAAACCCTGGAACTCGATGCCGCCTTGCTCCGCATATCGCCACGCAGGTTCAACACCTGAGATCCCCATAAAACGGGGTCAGAACCACTGATGGTCTGGTAAGTAGGTAAACACCTATCTATTCAACTCAAGTAAATGCATAGACCACTCAGGGTCGCAGTTCGTAATACGACGCTCAAGCCTCCATGACATAGCGTATATCGCAAAAGCCTCATCAGGGCTATGAGTTGAACATCCACGCAAGTCGTCATGACTTCGCATAAGCCTCTTCAGGGCTGTGAGTTAGAATAACCTCTTAAGTCTCTACGACTTAGCCTTGACTTCCTCAGAGTCACGAATGGATGTCTAGCTCAAGCCTTTATGCTTGGCACATCCGTATCCTACGAATCTAAGGACAGCTCTCTGAGCTTCTCTTAGTCGTACGGATATCAATGGGGTTCTTTCCCAATCGGTCCAGTAGTATACCGACCATGACACCTTCACAAAGGTTATGCAGGACTGACTCAACAACGTCATCCACTCATACATTCAAAGTAGCATTGTACCTAAGCTAATGCTTTGTTTCGATAATTGCACCTCCCCCTGGGCTTAGGGGACTCATATCTGGGCGACAACGCGACGATCTGGGGGTTGATTATTCTATGTATTTTAGATACCCCAGAGGCCTGTTGACCCCATCCCCCTAGTAGGACGGTACAACATACCGGAAGAGATCCTTACTAGGTATCCGAATACATTCTGCTACTGCAGTAGTTGGGTTCAATCCTTAGATATTTAAGGATAACCACGACCTCCATACCTCTGAGTGACGAAGGCCATCAATGAACTCTATCAGGTTCGGGTGAAATATATGTCACTCAAGGCTGCGCCATCACCGTCTTCCTCGGTGAGAAATTCTGAAAGGGGCCTGCCGGTCTTACAATTACTTGACGAACATTGCATGCCTATAGGGCAGCCTTTGAGAAGTATGTACCCGACCCCAATCAACCACACGGTTTTTACCGTGGAACAAAGGTTTTATTCATATGCATGCTTAACTCTGCTCTCGGCACTTCGGCCTTGACGAGCACTTCACCTCTTTCGGTGGAAACAACACACTCCGGCTCAGCGGCCCTTACGAGTCTGGTTGTCTGATAATTCTTAATGAGCATGCACATGACTCGATCTCTACGGATCGGCTACTCGGCGTATTTTTACGCAACGAGCTCAGGACCTTGTCAAGGCGCTACCACTACTTTGGCGCAACGGCTCTTACAAGTATGATGCCCTTGCAGGTGTCAGGGAGACGAGTCATTCTGACATCGTTCCAACAAAGGACATTATTGTGCTACTTAACTGGTTCTGGCAGCTCTTCTGCCAACCATTCTGTCAACAACTTTTCTGCTCTACCGGCAGTGGTGCGACGAACCTTTCTACATCGTAGAAGGCGTTCCATAAACTGGGTAGCACTTCTGCTACGTTCTTTCTGAGCCATTCTTTAGCTCCTTCAGGAATTTCAGCAGCACTTCCTCTCTTTAACGGAGAAAACGTGCGTTTTCTTTTGTCCATTTCAGCGGCATCTCCCCTCTTTGGTGGGAAATCGATACGCTTAACTCGGGAAATGGATGCGCACCGTTGTGCGTACTTTGCATCCATCAAGGTTGCAGGAACCTTGGGCCATAGCCAGGCCATACGTAATTGATTTAGTCTTTACGTAAAGAGCATTTTGCCAAAAGGCGAAGCCTTTCCAATAGGGGCTTCATTCGTCAAGCAGAATCTTGTACGAGGAGCGGTAAGGGAATCGCATGGGCGATTTTGGAGTTGATCTCCATTTGAACGCTCACTTACGCGCCATATATGTAATATAAGCAGAAGCCTGTGCTTTATACAGCGGCGGCGTAAAGGAAATGCATATACTATTGTTCAGGGTGTGTAACTGAATGAAATATTCTACATATATAACAAAACAGGAGCCTTGGCATCGTTCGACGCGACGCCGTAAGTAAATAGATTGCAGAAAGCAGGAGCCTTGGCATTGTTCGACGCGACGGCGTAAGTAAATGCATAATCGGAAGTCCAGTAATCGTAAATTGCAGAAAGCAGGAGCCTTGGCATCATACGACGCTGTTATCATCGCAAAATTTTTAACTTTCTGCGAATCAAACTGACCTTTGAAAAAGTTTTTTGAAAATAACTCGCCTCCGTTTTAAAATGCGGGAAAATTCCGTAGAATGGGACTCGCCTGTCGGTACGAGGTTCAACCGTTCCTGCCACCTTTAACAGGGGTAATTGAACCAAGGATCAATCTTATTCTCTACTCTATTCAACTTGTCTAAATCATATTCTAATTTCTAAATGCACAAAGAATCAGACATGTGCTATGAATTTTCAGAAAATGCACATTTGAAAACATGATGTTTGCTTTGAATGATTGAAATATTTAGAAAATATAAATCTTGGAAATGATATCACATGAGAAATCGTGAAATGGGATTTGAAATATACTTCTGAGAGAAATAAAAATCGATTTTGAGGAATCCTTGACATTTGGTGAAAATCGATTCTGAGAGACTTGGTTTCTCTGAATTCAAACTTGGAAATTGAAATTCTAACTTAGAAACTTTGAATTTGGAACTTGGGAAATACTTGAAATATCCTTTGAAATTCAATGACTTTGGGAAAATTGATTTTGCTATAAGACTTGGGAAATTTTGAAGAATTTGATTCCTTTGACTTGGAATTTGAATTGGAATTGGAATTGGAAAATTCATGAAATGAATGAATATGATTTTGAGGAATTTGGAAAAACTCTTTGTATTTTTGAGAAATGCAGTGCATTTTGAAATTAGCCTAGGAGTGTAGGCTGAATGTGGCTAATGTGAAGATTATAAATCTGAGTATCATTCGTATTCTGACTATGGCCATAAATACAAATTCCACCAAGTTTATAAACTTCATAGAAGCTAGTGCATGTGCCATTCGTGTAGACCATGGTGAATTTGTAAAAATATGCATGAATCATCATCCATCACACATTAAAATTATAAACTATATGCAATGCAACCTAAGCTAAGCAGGAAATGTAAATTCTTATTCCAAAGTTTAATTACAAATTACATCACTATTGAAATTTAAATACATGAAAAATAAAGTCTTCAATGTACCTGAAAAACTAGAAAACTTTGTTAATGAATATATGTTGGCTTTTCTAGATTTATCCAACAATATCAGGAAATTGTTGGATTTTGCTAGATATAAGCCTCTTCCTTGATTCCCTTAAATAAAAATGATAAAGTATGAAATAAAATGGAATAAATATGAAAGAGAAGATATGGAATTTCGAAATTGGGGTCAAAATGACCAAAATACCCCTAATAACAAGACTATGGCCTTGAAATTAGGGTTTTTAGAAAGATATTTTGATAAAATGCAAAATTTGAAATTTTAATGGAATAAACTCAAACCAAATATGCTATGACATGATTAAAAATATGAAATTAGGGTTAGGGATTTCGAAATTTAGGTCAAATGACCAAATTGCCCCCGATAGCAAGACTATGGCCTTGAAATCAGGGTTTTTAGAAATAGATTTTTGGTAAAAACTTAGGTTTTATGCACTAAATGAAATCAAATGAACACAAAATTAAACCTAAAGCATCCTAATATGATTATGAACATGATTAAACCCTAAAAATATATGCTTATGCATGAAAATCCAATAATATCACAAAAACTGTGATTTTAGCAGTGTTTTTGGATCTTTCAGGAACCCGATTTTGCAATTTGCTTAATTCAGCCATCAAATGGATTCCAAAATCCATAAAAATTGGTACCTGCACTTTTTATAACCCTAATGTCGAATTGGAATTATAAAAATAATTTTTTGACATTGAATTAATCCGAAAATTGCATTAAACCCTAAAAATATGCTATTTTTGACCTAATTCACCAACCAGTTTCAGTCCAAGACCTGAACCAGGGGTCAAATTTCCATGAAAATTTATGAACTTTTACATAGACTAACTAGAAAGAAAAACAGAGATTTCCCAATTTACAGATCGGAAAAATCATCTCCGGTTAGGGAGAAACCCTTCCGGCAATCTGAGCTAAAATATATCACTCTTAACAGGGATTAAAACAGCTATTCCAGATTGAAAATACAGGAATAAATAGCAATCCTAAACAAAAATTTCTGAAATTTTATTGGTGAATAGTAGACAGAAAAATAATAATACTCACTTTTTACATATCTAAAATCGGATCTGTGGTTTGGGATTTATGACTAACACAAGTCTGATTAGGGTTTTGGTAAACCCTAACGAGCTTTAAATTTAAAAACAGATTCTCTAAATGGGGAAAAATACTAAAAAATAATAAAAAAATCCGAAAATTTCACAGAAAATAGATCTACTCAATGTAAATCCATAGCATTTTACAGATCTAAAATCGGATATAATATGAGAGAAATATCATCACATCAAGTTACCTTCTTGATTTTAACCACGATTTTAAAGCTTTAAAACCCTGATTTGATGTCTGATTTTTTTGATAGGGTTCCAGAGATCCAAAACCTCTGATTTTTCTACAGTAACTCAATAACTTATGCATGCATCACATATAAAAAAATCAGAAATAAACAACGAGTGCTTCAATCCGAAATAACATCATCTTTACTGTTCTAAACCTAGAACACACAGAAATTTAAGAAACTTGAAAAACCATGCATTAACTAATGTAAATAAATAAAATAAACCATAAAACAGTAAATAAAACTTATTTCTATGCTATAGAACGTAAAACAAACATGAATAAACCATGAAAATAAAATAAAAACAGGGAATCAATGGCTGGAATTTGATATCACCTTTAAAACATAGATTTAACCCATTAAAAAGGGTAAATCATATATTTTATTGGTTAATAATGTAAAGAATCATATTAAAATTAATTCTAATGGATTAAAATCTCTGTAAATCACCCAAAACAGGGTTAGATCACCTTATTGGATTGTTCTTGCTGATTCTTGATGGTTCTTGAGGTTGAATCCATGGTTTAATCCATGAAGATGATGGTACCCATGGCTAAAATTGATTTAAAACATGAAAAAGTATTAAATAAAACTAAAAAATATTAAAAATATTACCTTGGTGCTTGCAGCTGCAATGGAGGAAGGTGGAGGTACTGGAGAGGAGAGAGAGGTCACGAAAATTTGAGAGAAAAGAGCCCTCCTTTTGGCCCCCCTTAGGTCCCTTTTTGTAGTTTTTCAAAAATCACTTAATTAGGGTTAATTAAGAGGTTTTTCATTTTTTAGGACTCTTTCTAATAAATCCACTAAAGGCAACGATTTTTTGTGGTTTTCTAACCTAGGTGGGACTCTAATTAATCCCTAATTAGCCCCTAACTAAACCTAGAAAACCCCCAAATGTGATGCCACTTGGCATCTTTCACATTTGGGTTTTTAAAACACCTTTAAAAACATTTAAAAACACTAGTTTTAAAAACTAATTTTCAAAATGAGTTTTCAAAATGGTTTTGACTCTTCTAAACCTCTAACACTAACCAAGACATCAACTAACCCTAGTCTAGCCCTGACTTACTCGAATATGGCGCCACCCCGAGTGGGCCCTACTTGAGTTTTTCAAAAAGTGATTTTAAAACTTGAAATTGAAGGAGTTTTCAAAAGATTTTCAAAAGTAAACTTAAAATTAGGATTTTTGAAATGGCATAAGGTCCTAACTGAGTTAGAATTCTTCTGGATATGGTGCCAACTGAGTGGGCCCACATCGAATTTTGAACATTTTTGAAATAAACACTGAAAATGGCTTTAAAAAAGGGTTAAAATTGACATTTGAAATTCAAGATCTTTGAAAATAGGGTCTCAAGCGAACTGGAACTCCGGGTTAGAGTCCTGAACTCTTAGGACTCTGAGATTTTAGATTTTAAAAGCCAAATGAAAGAATTTTCAAAAAATTTTATCAAGAAATGATGAAATAAGTCAGAAAACACAGTCAGGGTTAGACTCTCAACTCGACCGAACTCTAAAATAGAGTCCTGAACTAACTGGACTTTGTGAAATGACCTAAATTTCGAAAACAAATAAAAAAGATTGAGAATGGAAGTAAAACAGACTTAAAAACCAGACTTCTGACCGGATCAGGACTCTAAGACAGAGTCCTTATCGGACTGAAACTTTCAAAATTTTGAGAAATTTGATGAATAGAGGAATTCAGAAGCGACACCACCTCAATGGGTCTCATCTGTGAATTGAAATCGATTCAAATTTGAATTTGAAATGAATCCAGATTGTTTCCTTGAGAAAATATTTCGAAATATAAAGTCCTGGGGTTGGAAAATGACAGAGTGTTGAATAAAAACCCAGGTTTTGAAATTGATTTTGAAATAAAAGCTTTAAAATTCAAATCTGGATTGAATGTTTTGAAAACAGGAGTGCTGGATCTCGAGAATGAGATGTAATGGCATGCAATGCTATGCAATGCGATGAAATGATATGCCGAATGCATGCAATGATATGCAATGACACATGAAATGGACAAACATTGGATGAGGGTGAAAATTTGGTGTGTTTACAGATGCCCCTCTTTGCTGCTAAGCCGGTTGAAAGCCGAGCTTAGTGGCAAAGAAAACATCCAAATTTGAACCATAAAAATGCCCCAGTTAGATGAATCTGACTGGGTATGAAAGAATTAGTTCAAGTGATGATGGTAGATATGAAATGGAGAATAAGGAGAAATTTTTATTTCAAAATGAAGTGAGATTCAGGTTTTGCCCTTAACCTGGATGGGACAGAAAATACCTCGTATGGACCGAAGCTCAGGCTTAACCCTTAACCTGAAAGGGGACGATACCTCGTGGAAAAATGAGGCTCAGGCTTAACCCTTAACCTGAAAGGGGACGATACCTCGTGGAAAAACGAGGTTCAGGCTTAACCCTTAACCTGAAAGGGGACGATACCTCGTGGAAAAACGAGGCTCAGGCTTAACCCTTAACCTGAAAGGGGACGATACCTCATGGAAAAATGAGGCTCAGGCTTAACCCTTAACCTGAAAGGGGACGATACCTCATGGAAAAACGAGGCTCAGGCTTAACCCTTAACCTGAAAGGGGACGATATACGGAATCCTCAAATGAAGAAACCATGATGGGACCTTCGAATTCTGCACAATAAATCCGAGAGGGGTTTGCAAAAGGAAGAAAGGGGGTTCCCTAAAGCTTGAAAAGGGATTGATCTTGGACGTCTCATTGCTAAGACTGAATGGCTTTTAAGACAGATGACCTTTTGCGGAAAATTCAGGTTTAACCCTTAACCTGAACGGGAACTGTCTATGGTGGGACAGTGGGGAGCACAGGGAAGTGTGCGAATCTGAGAGCCCAGGCACTCAGATCAAAACAAGAAGGGAAGGATCTTGGACAACTCCCATCATCCGATCCTAAAAGGGATAACAACAATGCCTGGATACATCAAAATAAACATCAAGTTCTCACTTCATGTCAGGATAATTTAAAAAGATTGCCAATAAGATAAAAAAAAAATTGTAGTTAATTCAAGAATGATAAGCACATATGTATATGAAAAATATTCTCTCTTTTCTACCTGAAGTATTACCTCCAACTGGGCTTAACTCCGTAGAATCAAGATTCGAATTCAAATTACTTGCAATTGACTTTCCTTCAAGGAGGCTATCAATTTCATTGATATTGACGGAAAAGAATGTATTCTTGATATTGCGAGAGCTATTAGCGAAAGGATATTGATAAAAGAATTTCACAAAATTAAAGAAGATTCTTGATAGATTCGGCAGTCTGATATCCTGGGATTCTTTTCTCATGATGATCTTTCTGCACTCTTTTTTGACAGAATTGGAGCTCTCTTGGATTTTTCGGGAATTACATCATCCTTCATTTTGGAGATGTCCTGGCTTTTCTCTCTTTAGTTTTTTTTTGGAAGGGTACGTCACAAACTCCTTCATCTCAGAGATGTTCCGATCCTTCTTCTCTTTCAGGGATTATATTGACGGTTATTAGCTCATTGGTTGGGAATCTCTTGATGATAGCAGAAATTAAATATCTTTTAGGGTTTGTCGGTAGGCTCATCACACTCGCCTTCATCTCGACGGTGATCTGAACTTTCCCTGGAAGGATCCGTCACAAACTCCGTCATCTTGGAGATGATCCAAATCTTCTTTGGCCCCGGGGGTCGACTCGTCTAATTCGCCTTCATCTTGACGACAGTTGAGAGATCCCTTTTGCAGATATTTAATTGCAGCTTAGGTGATGGTGGAGATGTAGAGATGGTATGGATTTTTCTGTATCACCCAGGATATTTCGACTGTTTTATTTTTCAAGAATGGTCTTTAAAAATGTGCCATTGACTGCGATCAATATCAATCACTCATGGCTTTGCAACAACATTGAATTTTCTTTGCTGGCCATATCGCGGATTTATTCTTCATCCTTTTGGTTGGCCAATAGCAAGATTTTGAATTTTGAATCTTTTTTCACAAAAGCTTTGTCCTTTCGGAAGTAATACTAAAGGTATTCTGAGGTACAATTTTATGCAGTAAAGATTTTGAGATCGACAACTATTTTTCATGACAAATTGGCAAAATATTCCTGAAATCCTTGGTGAAAGAAATCACTTGAGATCTAAATGACACATCCGTGGCTAGATTCTCCTCTTCTTTCCCCAAAGGAGAGACTCAGAAATTGGAAATAGGATATTGGATGACCTGGAGATCAAAATTGTGATTTGGTCTACTGGAAGCGACATGGGTTCTGTAGGGATTCATCCTAAGAATGACATTGGTTCAATTGAGAATGACATTGGTTCACTGGGAACAACATGAGTTCGATAGGTATTCAGCCTAAAAACGACATTGGTTCAATTGAGAACGACATTGGTTCACTGGGAACGACATGGATTCTGTAGGAATTCAGCCTAAGAACGACATTGATTCAATTGAGAACGACATTGGTTCACTGGGAACGACATGGGTTCTGTAGGAATTCAGCCTAAGAACGACATTGGTTCAATTGAGAACGACATTGGTTCACTGGGAACGACATAGGTTCTGTAGGAATTCAGCCTAAGAACGACATTGGTTCACTGGGAACGACATTGGTTCACTGGGAACGACATGGGTTCAATAGGGATTCAGCCTAAGAACGACATTGGTTCAATTGAGAACGGCATTGGTTCACTGGGAACGACATGGGTTCAATCGGGATTCAGCCTAAGAACGACATTGGTTCAATTGAGAAAGACATTGGTTCACTGGGAACGATATGGGTTCAATAGGGATTCAGCCTAAGAACGACATTGGTTCAATTGAGAACGACATTGGTTCACTGGGAACGACATGGGTTCTGTAGGAATTCAGCCTAAGAACGTGGATCAGGAGGACTTCAACCTACAAATCATATATCTAAAAAATACCAATCCAAAAAGAGTTCGACCTAAGGACTGTAAAGAATATTGGATCAGGAGGAGTTCAACCTACAAATCGAAATTTTTGAGAACGAGATTGGTTCGAAAGGGGTTCAACCTATGAGCCGTATTGGTTTGACAGGCGTTCAACCTACAAATCACATTGACTCTGCAGGGGTTCGACCTACGAACTATCAATTCCATAGGGATTTAACCTAAGGATCACAATTTAAGAAGGAAGGGTTCAACTTATGGGTTTTGAATTTGGAAAATAAAAATTCTTGGTTCATGATTTGAATGGACCATCATAGTTAGCTTTTCAAAGCCTGTTTTCAGGATTAACCCCTTCTCCTGAGCGAGGAAGCTTGATGCAAATGCAGATGAATGCAAATGAATGCAAATGTATGTAAAATGATATAAATGAGTGCACATGCGTGCAAAATGAGAGATTTGTTTGATCCTGCCTGCATACAGGATGTTTTGAAGACAATTTCCAAAGTAATGCCTCATTGTAATGGGGGAATAAGAAAGGATAAGTAATTGATATTTGATGAGAATTCTCTGAGGATAACGAGGTAAAACTGACAATGAGCTTCTTGGTTGATCAGAGAGGCACTTTGAAAAAGGTTACCCCTTATAAGAAGACATTTAAACATTTGCAAATGAAGAATATAAAAGATGACGCCAGGCCATAAGGAAGATTGACAAATTTATTAATGCATTGAAGAAGGAAATAAAAAATTGATAGAAGAACTGAGACTACATTGTTGCTTCAAAATGACAAAATGATGAAAGTGACATAGTCTCGACATTATCAATTTTTAGAAAACTTGCTCAGGATGGTCGACTGGTATTTTCCTCATCTTCAATAAGGATATTCTTGTCGATGCAATCTTGAATGATATTTTTCAGAACGAAACAATTCTCAGTGTCATGCCCTACTGCCCGATGAAATTTGCAAAATCTTTCTTTGAATCTACCCATGATTGTTGCGGGATCAGCTGCTTTAGGTAAACGGATCATATCTTTTGCAAGCATGTATTCCAGAACACTCTCTAGTGTTTGGTCCAGAGGGGTGAACTTTCGATCCGTACTCCAGTCCTTGCGCTTTGGCTTTTCTTGATCTTTCTCTTTATGCTGAGGACTAGATTGAAGAGGCCTATCATTGTTGGAGAACTTTCCTTTTTGGCCCTTGGATCTCTCTGAATAGTGATCATGATTTTTCTTGTTGCTTTTGCTATCATTGGCAGAAAGAGTGAAGTGAGCCTTCTTCTTCTGCTCACTCTGATTGTTACCTTGTATAAAGATGAAGCCTTCATAAACTCCATTTTCCATGCTTAGCTCGAGCCACTCGGCTCGTTCTGTCAGTTCGATGAAGGTTTTTGACGGTGCCGTGGAAATGAGACCTTTCAAGGGTTGTGAAAAATTATTCAAGATTAGTGACAATGCATGCCCTTCTGATATCGGGTCTCTCATCTTATTGCAAGCTGACCTCCATCGGTGGATAAAATCTCGGGCCTTCTCGTTTTCTTTCTGCTTGAGGCCGCAAAGATGACTGAGAGTCGGGAGTGCTTCAGCATTGAATAGAAAGCGCTCAATAAATAAATTGACCACTTTATCGAACTCTTTCAGCTCTATCGGGTTGATATGCTCTGAATACCACTTTGCCGCAATACCCTCCAAGCTGCGAGGGAAGCAGAGAAATAAGGCACGATTGTTCCTCTTGAACCTGGAACATTCTGCGAAGAATAGGGCGAGATGTGCTTTTGGGTCACCCGAACCATCAAACTTGATAAATTTCTTGGGAAGATTATCAAGATCATCATCCCCATCCAGTCCATCATAGAAGTCTTCACTTGTAAAGACTCTTTTGCCCTTGTCACGAGTTTGAAGATCCTTAACTATTTTCATCACATCTTTGAGTTGTGACTGCGTAGGGTCGTCAACAGACTGATTCTTGGATTTGTAGGCCGACCCCTGCCCCTGAGTCGACCTTTTGAATTCTTGCTTGTTTTCATACTCTTTGTCAGTATCATCTGCTGATTCTGACTCATCAGACATCTCCTCATGACGATTCTGCCTTTTACTGATCTTCACATTCTTGACGGCATGACCCTTATCTTTCTGTTTAGTTTGAATTTGCTCAGTACTGGCCTCAGCTTGCTCTGCCATCTTGGTCATCATCTTTTTGAACATGATATACATTTGGGGATCGATGCCATCATCCGCCTGCTGACCCTGACTCTGGATTGCTCGAGGTGAGTCCATCTCTTCTTCTGAAGCTACTGAATATGCGACGCCTTCAACTGATGCGGCTTTCTTTCTGGATCTTGTATTGACCATCGGGTATTGCAAATGTTCTCTTGGATGTTGTTGATGCTCTCTGCAGGGCAGAACTGATGGTTAGGTTTCTGAAGGAAATTTGGTTTGGAGGAAAATATTTGTTGAGAATTTTGGTAGACAATTGAAATAATATCCCATTACTAGGGATTGAGTCGTCGCTGGGATTACGACAATTGCGTTGCTATTCTTTGCAAGATAAACAACTGAAAATATGCCTTGTTACCTAGGCGAGGTCGTCAAACCAATAAAGGAATTTTTATAGAGAGGAAAAAAACATGATTTTATCAATAATACACTTGACAGAGGGGAGGGGGACAAACAATTTTCCACCACTCCAGATAATCAGAAGATACACGAGGACCAGGAAAAATAGTAAGACTGACAAAAGAATTCCATCCATGTCTGGCAGAATGGTATGCTCTGGACCACTGATCTGATGTGAGATCGAATTATGGCAGAACCCCGGCTAGTGGACGAATCTGTATGCGCTTCTGCCTCTGAGAGAACTGTCTGACACACCGCTCGGGATGATAGTATGCGCAGAAGAACGGGCCAAGTAGTCTGAATCGCTTGCCATAAGTATAAGTGTATCTGGGAGGTGATTCCTGACGATCAAAGTAGTCCCATACGACTTCTTCCTCCTGAAGGTTGTCGATCAAGAACCGGTATCGCGCAACTGGAAGAAGCTTCTCTCCATTGTATCTGAATGAACTGGCTCGGACTGGCACATGCCGGAGGAACCAAGATTGCAAGGCATAGGTGCACCCTTCGACTAGAATCGATTCTCCGAGTGCGAAACGAGTCAACCCTCGGTATAGAAAAGCGAGTGCGGCCATGGCTATCGAGAGGCGGCTGGTCTGTCGACTTCCCCATCTCCTCATAAGTTGAACTATTTTGATATCCATGTAATTCCGTCCGTTGGGAAAGAAAGCTAATCCCACCGTGCACAGAACCATCGCGTGCTGAATTCTCTCTTGAGCTATCCTAGACAACGAACTGACTTCCACAAATGTCCCATGCTGTCTGTAGATTTCGAGCAGATCCACATATTCATTTCCATCTTCTTCAATCAGAGGCCAAGACTTGCGTCCTGTCATGCGAGCTAATGCATCCTTAGGGTCCAGACCCTTAACATTAATCAGGAACTGTTTCTCCAATGGATCTCCAGGCTGACCGGCTGGCTCGGGCAATCCCATAATCTCTGAAAATTCATCCATCAGTACTGTCATCTCGCCCCACGGGAACCAGAAGGTAGAAGTGCTCGGATTCCACCGCTCTGCTAGTGCATGAATCAAGTTGTCGTTGACTGTCTGCTTTCCCACTGCGGACGCCAGTTCCAATCCACACTCGTCCAGATGGTCCGGAAACATACGAGAGAAGTTCTTGAACCATGAATAGTACCACCAGGGAAAGAAGGATCCGGTGCTGAGGACTCGATGTTCGGGAAGACTTTGTCGCACCTCGTAGGAGATGTGACCCTCAGGGAAGACTGAATCAAGCTGACGGGATGCCATCGGACTGGAAGACATGGAAATTGGAATAAGACTTGGGAAAATACAGGAAATTTGAGAAAAATGCATGCAGGATAAAAATAAAGCAGGAAATTCGAGATCCAGAAGAAAGGAAAGATGGGAAATCACCTGGAGTTTTGAAGGAAATTAAGGGAATTTTCTGAAAATCGTCCAGGGTTTTAATATTTCATAAAATGGAGTATTTGAAAATCGTCCAAGGCTTAAAACATGGACAGTACATGGACATAGATTGGGGAATTTTGAGAAAATCATCCAGTATTTTTAGAAAATTGGGGAAAATATGGAAAATAAAAGGAGATGACTATAACATATTCAATCACATTCTGCACAAACAAGTATGCACAAACAGCATTCTCTAAAAGCTGACTCTAGATGCACAAATTTTGAAATGGATGTAGGACGTTAATCCTAACTCTAAGACTCAGATCATCTGTATCCAATCCAGTTATGCCTATATACTCAAGCCAAGACTCGATGTACGTGGCATAAAATCAATTTCTCTGGTTCTAGGTTCAAGTTTTCCAACATCCTTGAGCACCTGCCGATATACGTTGGACTATGGCCCTTGGTACGTGCCAGGGGGGGTTTCACCCAAATAGGTGGCCCAGTTGTGAGGCTCTGTCCCGAACTATGGTTCTGGAAGAGAGCCCAGCAACGTGAAGACCGGGACAATATAGGTGGGGTGGTTTTTGAAAAACATGAGCACATGCAATCAAACAGAAGGCTCTAAGTCCTAAAGAGATAGAATTTTGAAATATTCGCCTTAATATCTGAGCTCAAATTCGCCTTAATATCTGAAAATGCTTGTAGCATCTTGTCCTCGAAGGACTGACTATGCGAAGGCTCCTGAGACTGGGGATGAGTATAAATAGGTTGGGCTGGGGGTGTAAGACCCGCAATTTTTCAGTATCTTTCTGAAGAAATTCACGAGGCATTTTCAAGTAAAAATAACATCTGAACCCGAAATACAAATCAGATCGATTTGTACGAACCAGTTATACTTGAGATATTCGTCGCTTTGCGAATATATGCTCAAACACTCTGGAAGCCATAACCTCTTAACTAAACAAAAACAAAGGATTTCCTCGAGCCAACTTTCTTAGTTACGTCAATACGAAGAGAATGGCGTACTCAGAATTTTTCGGAAAAAAATCGCCGAAAACCCGAAATTCTTGCGGGACCCACGGAAATATTGGTGGGACCCACAGAAATATTCCTCAGAAAATATCTTGTGGGACCCACAAAATATCCTATGAAAATATCTAGTGGGCCCCACCTCAAAAGGAACCTCCTGGAATTAAAATAAAGCTCAGGGGCAAAAGGGGGATAAAAATTCCCAAGAGGAGGTGGGCTTGGGCTATAAATAGCCCTCCCCACTCTCTCTCTTCTCATAATTTCGACCCCCCCTCTCTCTCTTGCCTCCTCTCTCTCTCCTAAACCTCCCCTAGTGAGCCCAAGTGAGTCTGAGCCCACCTGACCTGGCCTGAACCCACCTGACCTGGTCTGAGCCTGCCTGACCTGGTCCTAGCTCACCTGACCTGGGTCTGAACCCACTTGACCTAGTCCAAACCTAGTTGACTTGACTTGAACCTAGTTGGGTTTAAAGTCAAAGTCAAAGTCCGTTTTGGTCCAGATTCTGGTTTGGATTTCTGAACCCAGACTTAGCCTACTTGAGCTGAGTTCGAACCTGCTGAACCCAGTTGACTTGGATCGAACCCTGTTTGGTTCAAACCACTTAGGTTGAGTAGCTTGACCTACTCTCCCTCTTTCTCAACTAAGTCAGCTTCATCTGACTTAGTCTGACCTCTCGAAGGAAGGCTCGAAGCCAAAGAAGCAACCCGGAGCCGTTTCTTCCACGATTTGAAGTAAGTTCGCTTCGTTGATCCATCTCTCTCAAGTATTTGATTGTTTGTATATAGAATATACTTTCTGAAGTAGTATCTTGCTTTAGTTCTTGGTTGAGCCCTCTAGGACGCTTCGGTGTTCACGCGCTCGCCTCGTAACTATCGTCGGATATATATGTTCGAATGCGCAGTATATGCGTTCTTCAAAAATAGTATCTCACCCTAGTTCTTGGTTGAGCCCTCTAGGACACTTCGGTGTTCACTCGCTCGCCTCGTAACTATCGTTGGATACAGATCTAGGTGTATATCTGCTGATTCTGCCGACGCGTCTTATATCGCACAGGCTATGTAATTTACCTTTGCCGTCGCGTCGTATGATGCCAAGGCTCCCTGTTTCTGCACTTCCGATTATGCATTTACTTACGCCGTCGCGTCGAATGATGCCAAGGCTCCTGCTTTCTGCAATGTCTTTACTTACGCCGTCGCGTCGAACGATGCCAAGGCTTCTGCTTTGTTATATATGTAGAATATTTCGTTTAGTTACACACCCTGAACAATAGTATATGCATTTCTTTACGCCGCCGCTGTATAAAGCACAGGCTTCTGCTTATACTACATATATAGCGCATAAATGAGCGTTCAAATGGAGATCAAACTCCAAATCGCCCATGCGATTCCTTGACCGCTCCTCGTTCAAGATTCTGCTTGACGAATGAAGCCCCTATTGGAAAGGCTTTGGTTTTTTGGCAAAATGCTCTTTACGTAATGACTAAGCCAATTTCGTATGGCCTGGCTATGGCCAAGGGTTCCTGCAACCTTGATGGATGCAAAGTACGCACAACGGTGCGCATCCATTTCCCGAATTAAGCGTGGCGATTTCCTACCAAAGAGGGGAGATGCCGCTGAAATGGATAAAAGAAACGCACGCTTTCTCCGTAAAAGAGAGGAAGTGCTGCTGAAATTTCTGAAGAAGCTATGAATAGCTCAGAAAGAACGTAGCAGGATACTCTGACATATAGCAGAGTGCTACCCAGTTCATGGTTTGCCCTCTACAACGTAGAAGGGTTTGTCGCACCACTGCCGGTAGAGCAGGGGAGGTGCTGACGAAATGGTTGGCAGAAGAGCTGCCGGAACCAATGGAACGGCATAATGATGTCCGTTGATGGAACGATGCCAGATCGGCTCGTATCCTTGTGCCTGCAAGGGCACCTTGCTCGTAAGGGCCGCTGAGCCGGAGTAGAGGTTGCGCCTTGGCTAGGTTTGGACTCGTTGCGTAAAAATACGCCGAGTAGCCGATCTATTTAGATCGAGTCATATGCATGCTCATTGAGAACGGTTACACAACCAGACTCGTAAGGGCCGAAGAGCCAGAGTGTGTTGTTTCCACCCAAAGAGGTGTGATGCTCGTGGTGGCCGAAGTGCCAAAGAGCGGTGTTCTGCATGCATATGAATAAGACTTAAGGTCGCACATACCCCGCGGTTGAAAATCGTGTTAGGGGTACCCCCTCAGTAATGACTGTGTTGGGGAAGACTGAATGGGGTCGGGTACATACTCCCGTAGTGCTGAAAGCACGGGCTGCCTAAATGGCATGCAGATTCTGTCCAAGTAATTGTAAGACTGGCAGACCCCTTCAGGAATTATGCTCACTGTGGAATGACAGTGATGGTACAGCCTTGAGTGACATATATTTCACCCAAACCTGATAGAGTTCATTGATGGCCTTCGTCACTCAGAGGTATGGAGGTCGTGGTTATCCTTAAATATCTAAGGATTGAACCCAACTACTGCAGTAGCAGAATGCATTCGGATATCTAGTAAGGATCTCTTCCGGTATGCTGTACCGTCCTACTAGGGGGATGGGGTCAACAGGCCTCTGGAGTATCTAAAATACATAGAATAATCAACCCCCAGATCGTCGCGTTGTCGCCCAGATATGAGTCCCCTAAGCCCAGGGGGAGGTGCAATTATCGAAACAAAGCATTAGCTTAGGTACAGCGCTACTTTGAATGTATGAGTGGATGACGTTGTTGAGTCAGTCCTGCATAACCTTTGTGAAGGTGTCATGGTCGGTATACTACTGGACCGATTGGGAAAGAACCCCATTGATATCCGTACGACTAAGTGAAGCTCGGAGAGCTGTCCTTAGATTCGTAGGATACGGATGTGCCAAGCATAAAGGCTTGAGCTAGACATCCATTCGTGACTCTGAGGAAGTCAAGGCTAAGTCGTAGAGACTTGAGAGGTTATTCTAACTCACGGCCCTGAAGAGGCTTATGCGAAGTCATGACGACTTGCGTGGATGTTCAACTCATAGCCCTGATGAGGCTTGTGCGATATACGCTAAGTCATGGAGGCTTGAGCGTCGTATTACGAACTGCGACCCTGAGTGGTCTATGCATTTACTTGAGTTGAATAGATAGGTGTTTGCCTACTTACCAGACCATCAGTGGTTCTGACCCCGTTTAATGGGGATTTCAGGTGTTGAACCTGCGTGGCGATATGCGGAGCAAGGCGGCATCAAGTTCCAGGGTTTCTCTAGACAGAGTTGTACTGCTTCCTTTTTATTGAACCTACACTGCTCTCCTAAGCAGTAGTGTTGTAATAAACATATGTTTTCGATAAAATGGAACACTTTGGTGGTCAATGAGTTGCTTGGCCACATACCTGCAACGTGCTCGGAGTTTTCTAAAACTAACGACTCATTATCGTCTGATTCCGCTGCTAAAAGCTTTTCTAAGTTCCGCTGCAAAGAAAAAAAAAAAAAAAGAAATTCATGAAAATTTTAACTTAGCTTTGTTTTGGAAATCCGGGGCGTTACAGGGGGATAACTGGCTCTCTGAAATTCAGGTGCATACCCGCCTTGCCTGGGTTGACTTTGGGAAGGGTTTGGGTCTGTGAGTTACGCCATGAGAAATTTGGATGGTTTCGCCAACCCGGATTATAAGTGTTGGCAAATGGATTGGGTGCGGGCCTAGCAAAGTTTTGAGCCATCTGAGCTTGCTCTTGGACAAACTCAGGGTACTGTGGCGCAGCTGGACACTGGAGGACATGGTGTGCAGGACTCGCACACAACGCACACACTTGCATGGTAGGAGAGGGACCCAACAACAACTGATCTAATTTCTGGGACACTTGGTCTACCTTGTTGGTCAACTCAAGGTTCATCCCTATCTTGAAAATACCTGCATTCTTAATGCTATCCTGTACAGGTGCAGCTCTATCAGATCGTGAAGCTGTCGTATGGTGCATCGAATTCTCGCTTAATGTCTCAAAGAGCAACCACACTTCATCCTCACTTTTGAGCATGAAAGTGCCCTCACATGCGGCATCAACCATTTGACAATTCTTCTCAGTAAGACCGTCATAAAAATATTGCACCAGTTGCCAGCGAGGCACCTGGTGGTGGGGACACTTGCGGAGAAGATCATTCATCCTCTCCCAAGTCTCGTGGAACATTTCCCCCTCTATTTGCGAAAAGCTGGTGATGGCCTTTCGATACTGGTTCGTCTTACCGATTGGGAAATATTTTTTTAAAAATTCTCTTTGCATATGTTCCCACGTGGTAATTCGAACTGTATCTAACGCCTTCAGCCAGTGTTTGTGTAACGCCCCGGATTTCCAAAACAAAGCTAAGTTAAAATTTTCATGAATTTCTTTTTTTCTTTTTCTTTTTCTTTTTCTTTTTCTTTTTTTTCTTTGCAGCGGAATTTAGAAAGCTTTTAGCAGCGGAATAAGACGATAATGAGTCGTCGGTTTTAGAAAACTCCGAGCACGTTGCAGGTATGTGGCCAAGCAACTCATTGACCACCAAAGTGTTTCATTTTATCGAAAACATATATTTATTACAACACTACTGCTTAGGAAAGCAGTGTAGGTTCAATAAAAGGAAGCAGTACAACTCTGTCTAGAGAAACCCTGGAACTCGATGCCGCCTTGCTCCGCATATCGCCACGCAGGTTCAACACCTGAAATCCCCATAAAACGGGGTCAGAACCACTGATGGTCTGGTAAGTAGGTAAACACCTATCTATTCAACTCAAGTAAATGCATAGACCACTCAGGGTCGCAGTTCGTAATACGACGCTCAAGCCTCCATGACTTAGCGTATATCGCAAAAGCCTCATCAGGGCTATGAGTTGAACATCCACGCAAGTCGTCATGACTTCGCATAAGCCTCTTCAGGGCTATGAGTTAGAATAACCTCTTAAGTCTCTACGACTTAGCCTTGACTTCCTCAGAGTCACGAATGGATGTCTAGCTCAAGCCTTTATGCTTGGCACATCCGTATCCTACGAATCTAAGGACAGCTCTCCGAGCTTCTCTTAGTCGTACGGATATCAATGGGGTTCTTTCCCAATCGGTCCAGTAGTATACCGACCATGACACCTTCACAAAGGTTATACAGGACTGACTCAACAACGTCATTGTAAGACCCGCAATTTTTCAGAAAATATCTGAATAAAATTCATGAGGCATTTACCGGTAAAAATAGCATTTCTTCTCAGAATGCGAAACGAATCAATTCCTGCGAGCCAGTTATACTTAGGGTATTCGTCGAATTGCGAATATATGCTCAAATACTCGGGAAGCCATAACTTCCTAACTAAACGAAATCAATAGATTCGTACGAGCCAACTTTCTTAGTTACGTCAATACGAAGAAAATGGCGTACTCAGAATTTTTCGGAAAAAAATCGCCGGAAACCCGAAATTCTTGCGGGACCCACGGAAATATTGGTGGGACCCACAGAAATATTCCTCAGAAAATATCTGGTGGGACCCACAAAAATATCCCATGGAATATCCAAGTGGGCCCCACACCAAGGAACCTCTTGGAATTAAAAAGAAGCCAAGGGGGTAGTTTGGGCATGGAAAAACCCAAGAGGAGGTGGGCTTGGGCTATAAATAGCCCTCCCCACTCTCTCTCTTCTCATAAAAATCGACCCCCTCTCTCTCTCTTGCCTTCTCTCTCTCTCCTAAACCTCCCCTACCTAGCCTAGCCCACCTGAGCCCACCTGACCTGGTCTGAGCCTGCCTGACTTAGCCTGAGCCTGCCTGACCTGGTCCTAACCCACCTGACCTGGGTCTGAACCCACTTGACCTGGTCCAAACCCAGTTGACTTGACTTGAACCTAGTTGGGTTTAAAGTCAAAGTCAAAGTCCTTTTTGGTCCAGATTCCGGTTTGGATTTCTGAACCCAGACTTAGCCTACTTGAGCTGAGTTCGAACCTGCTGAACCCAGTTGACTTGGATTGAACCCTGTTAGGTTCAAACCACTTAGGTTGAGTAGCTTGACCTGCTCTACCTCTTTCTCAACTAAGTCAGCTTCATCTGACTTAGTCTGACCTCTCGAAGGAAGGCTCGAAGCCAAAGAAGCAACCCGGAGCCGTTTCTTCCACGATTTGAAGTAAGTTCGCTTCGTTGATCCATCTCTCTCAAGTATTTGACTGTTTGTATATAGAATATACTTTCTGAAGTAGTATCTTGCTTTAGTTCTTGGTTGAGCCCTCTAGGACACTTCGGTGTTCACGCGCTCGCCTCGTAACTATCGTCGGATATATATGTTCGAATACGCAGTATATGCGTTCTTCAAAATAGTATCTCACCCTAGTTCTTGGTTGAGCCCTCTAGGACACTTCGGTGTTCACTCGCTCGCCTCGTAACTATCGTTGGATACAGATCTAGGTGTATATCTGTTGATACTGCCGACGCGTCTTATATCGCACAGGCCATGTAATTTACCTTTGCCGTCGCGTCGTATGATGCCAAGGCTCCCTGCTTTCTGTACTTCCGATTACTGCACTTCCGATTATGCATTTACTTACGCCGTCGCGTCGAACGATGCCAAGGCTCCTGCTTTCTGCAATGTCTTTACTTACGCCGTCGCGTCGAACGATGCCAAGGCTTCTGTTTTGTTATATATGTAGAATATTTCGTTCAGTTACACACCCTGAACAATAGTATATGCATTTCTTTACGCCGCCGCTGTATAAAGCACAGGCTTCTGCTTATATTACATATATGGCGCGTAAGTGAGCGTTCAAACGGAGATCAACTCCAAAATCGCCCATGCGATTCCCTTACCGCTCCTCGTACAAGATTCTGCTTGACGAATGAAGCCCCTATTGGAAAGGCTTCGCCTTTTGGCAAAATGCTCTTTACGTAAAGACTAAATCAATTACGTATGGCCTAGCTATGGCCCAAGGTTCCTGCAACCTTGATGGATGCAAAGTACGCACAACGGTGCGCATCCATTTCCCGAGTTAAGCGTAGCGATTTCCCACCAAAGAGGGGAGATGCCGCTGAAATGGATAAAAGAAACGCACGCTTTCTCCGTAAAAGAGAGGAAGTGCTGCTGAAATTCCTGAAGGAGCTAAGAATGGCTCAGAAAGAACGTAGCAGAAGTGCTACCCAGTTATGAAACGCCTTCTACAATGTAGAAAGGTTCGTCGCACCACTGCCGGTAGAACAGAGAAGGTGTTGACAGAATGGTTGGCAGAAGAGCTGCCAAAACCAGTTAAGTGGCACAATGATGTCCTTTGTTGGAACGATGTCAGAATGACTCGTCTCCCTGACACCTGCAAGGGCATCATACTTGTAAGAGCCGTTGCGCCAAAGTAGTGGTAGCGCCTTGACGAGGTCCTGAGCTCGTTGCGTAAAAATACGCCGAGTAGCCGATCCGTAGAGATCGAGTCATGTGCATGCTCATTGAGAATTATCAGACAACCAGACTCGTAAGGGCCGCTGAGCCGGAGTGTGTTGTTTCCACCGAAAGAGGTGAAGTGCTCGTCAAGGCCGAAGTGCTGAGAGCAGAGTTAAGCATGCATATGAATAAAACCTTTGTTCCACGGTGAAAACCGTGTGGTTGATTGGGGTCGGGTACATACTTCTCAAAGGCTGCCCTATAGGCATGCAATGTTCGTCAAGTAATTGTAAGACCGGCAGGCCCCTTTCAGAATTTCTCACCGAGGAAGACGGTGATGGCGCAGCCTTGAGTGACATATATTTCACCCGAACCTGATAGAGTTCATTGATGGCCTTCGTCACTCAGAGGTATGGAGGTCGTGGTTATCCTTAAATATCTAAGGATTGAACCCAACTACTGCAGTAGCAGAATGCATTCGGATACCTAGTAAGGATCTCTTCCGGTATGCTGTACCGTCCTACTAGGGGGATGGGGTCAACAGGCCTCTAGGGTATCTAAAATACATAGAATAATCAACCCCCAGATCGTCGCGTTGTCGCCCAGATATGAGTCCCCTAAGCCCAGGGGGAGGTGCAATTATCGAAACAAAGCATTAGCTTAGGTACAGCGCTACTTTGAATGTATGAGTGGATGACGTTGTTGAGTCAGTCCTGCATAACCTTTGTGAAGGTGTCATGGTCGGTATACTACTGGACCGATTGGGAAAGAACCCCATTAATATCCGTACGACTAAGTGAAGCTCGGAGAGCTGTCCTTAGATTCGTAGGATACGGATGTGCCAAGCATAAAGGCTTGAGCTAGACATCCATTCGTGACTCTGAGGAAGTCAAGGCTAAGTCGTAGAGACTTGAGAGGTTATTCTAACTCACAGCCCTGAAGAGGCTTATGCGAAGTCATGACGACTTGCGTGGATGTTCAACTCATAGCCCTGATGAGGCTTGTGCGATATACGCTAAGTCATGGAGGCTTGAGCGTCGTATTACGAACTGCGACCCTGAGTGGTCTATGCATTTACTTGAGTTGAATAGATAGGTGTTTGCCTACTTACCAGACCATCAGTGGTTCTGACCCCGTTTAATGGGGATTTCAGGTGTTGAACCTGCGTGGCGATATGCGGAGCAAGGCGGCATCAAGTTCCAGGGTTTCTCTAGACAGAGTTGTACTGCTTCCTTTTTATTGAACCTACACTGCTTTCCTAAGCAGTAGTGTTGTAATAAACATATGTTTTCGATAAAATGGAACACTTTGGTGGTCAATGAGTTGCTTGGCCACATACCTGCAACGTGCTCGGAGTTTTCTAAAACTGACGACTCATTATCGTTTTATTCCGCTGCTAAAAGCTTTTCTAAGTTCCGCTGCAATGAAAAAAAAAAAAAAAGAAATTCATGAAAATTTTAACTTAGCTTTGTTTTGGAAATCCGGGGCGTTACAGAATTGGTATCAGAGCATGAGTCTGAGAAACCTGGTTCAAGATCCGTCATGGTACCGATATCGCACTGTAAGTATATGTTTTTATACTTTTGTTCTGATCTGGGTGCATCTTTGTATAGATGGCAACTCATGACTCGCGTGGATATTGCTATCGCTGCAAGGTCATGCACGATGAGTGGATATGCCCGTATGAAGTCCAAGACTGCCAATATTGTGGCGAAGATGGGCATTCCGCCAACGAATGCCAAAGGAAATATACCGCCGATATGGGTCGGCGGGCTTCAAAGGGTCTCAGGGATGAGACTTCGCGTGTCAGTGGACCGCATCACTCAAGTGTTGGGAGCAACCATACCCCAACATCTTTTGATGAATTACCAAGGCTGAGGGATTTTGATTTGAACTTCCCTGCGGAGGTCTATCACTCGCCAAGCTACCATCCGGCATCACATACGCCGAGCTTAAATGGCAGGAACAAAAGAGGAGATTCTTTCTGTTCGCCAATCATTATTCCAGACTCCCAGAGTCTTGATCTTGCTGACTGGGAAAGTGGACTGGAGTCTCTCATATATCCCCAGTATTCGCTTGCTAGTGCGGAAGTGCCGCCCAAGCCGAAGCTAGTAGTGCCTGCACCAAGGCCATGTGGCAATAGATGGACCTTTTGGAGTTCGTCTTCATCAAAGAAATCCAAGTCTTAAAGAGACTGGTGATGTTTTGGAGTCAGTAGACTCATGTATATAGTTTCTCATTGCCTAAAGTCTGCCAGTGCGGCATGACGTTTTGTTTAAGGCAATGCTTGTGTAAATGTGATGTATATTAAGTAAATAAAGCTTTTACTTCCTCATATACATCGAGAAACTAAAAACAAGTGCTTGTGTGTGCATAAATAAATGGCTCCTACAACGAGGAGAACCATACCAAGCGAGGAGTCCCATACGCAAGGATTCCTGTTGGAGACACTCAACAACCTGGTTACCGCCATCCGTGAAACGAGGCCAGAACCAGTCGCACCACGAAACGAGCACCTGGGAGGAGTGACTTATGAGAAGTTCCTCAAGCTTGACCCGCCAGTTTTCATTGGCAGAGCCGATCCTGAGCTCGCAGAAAGTTGGGTCGAAGAAACCGAACGTGCCTTCCTGGTGCTGGGAGTACCAGAAGAAAAGAAGACCAACTTTGGCACGTACAGGCTGAAAGACAACGCACGGAAGTGGTGGGATACCACTAAGATTATCCAGTTCTCGGAAGTTGAAGTCATTCCTTGGACTGACTTCCGGAGAGCTTTCATGGATAATTACTTTCCATTACACTCCAGAAACAAAAAGAAGATGGAGTTTCTGGAATTGGAGCAGGGTGGCATGAATCTGATTGACTATACCACCAAATTTCAAAATCTTGAACGGTACTGCTCCCGGTTATTTGAGACCGACCAAGAAAGGGCCGACAAGTACATCAATGGACTGCGAGAAGGGCTAAGGTCACGGGTTATCACCAGCATGCCCCAAACGTTTCAAACGGCTGTGGCAGCAGCTTCAAAAATACAAGTGGATTGGGAGCGATCAAAAGTGATCATAGCAAAAAGGCCCATAGTTGATGGTGGGAACAAGAAGAGAATGTTTCCAAGTGGCCAGGGTTCACGACAACCCTTTCAGAAGAAAAGGTTCCAAGGTGGGAACAACACTCAACAAGTTGTAAGGTCAAGGCAGAACATGGCTCCAAACAACCTGCAGTCCAACCCAAACTGCCCAAAATGCCATGTTAATCACGCAAGAGGACCATGTCCACGTGACACAGGTGGATGCTTCTACTGTGGCAAAGTGGGCCACATTGCAAGACAATGCAGGAAGAAGCTTATTGATGAGCAGAGGAGGAATGCCGGATCTGCCGGACCCTCTCAACAAATACCACAACGAACACTAGTCCAACGACCCCCACCTAGAGTAGAACAAAGGCCTGCTGCAGGTCGTGTATACGCTGTAACGACTGAACAAGTCGAAACCGGTGACCTCATTGAAGGCACCGTACCTGTTAATGGACATGCAGCTTACGTCTTGTTTGATTGTGGTGCTACTCATACGTTTATCTCTGACGATTTCACCGAACAACTCCACGCTTCGGTGCAACCGATTGATAAAATGATCGAAGTATATAACCCGTTGGGTTCACGCACCAAATGTATACGGTGTGTGAAAAATTTGGATATTGAGATAGCAGGGCAACACTTGCCTACTGATGCCATCCTGATCGATATGATACAGTACGATGTCATTCTGGGAATGAATTGGTTGGCTCAGAATAATGCCAAGATTCTGTGCCGCGAGGGCAGAGTGATTCTATCTCGACCCGGATTACCTAAGATGGAATACCGGTTATCCAAACCAGTTCCACAGAAAAGGCTCATATCAGCACTTAAGGTACAAAAATACCTTAGGAAGGGTTGTGTGGCCTTCCTGTTGAGTCTCTCGGTGGAAAAATCCAACGACCAACCCCTTGAGAGTTTGGAAGTAGTGCGGGAGTTTCCCGATGTGTTTCCTGAGGAATTGCCAGGACTTCCGCCACTTCGTGAGGTTGAATTTGGAATTCAATCCTTACCTGGAACAGCGCCGATATCCAAAGCCCCGTATCGAATGGCGCCAGCTGAACTCAGTGAGTTGAAGTGTCAGTTGGAAGAACTGATGGAACAAGGGTTCATCCGACCAAGTATGTCACCATGGGGAGCCCCGGTACTATTTGTAAAGAAGAAGGATGGATCCCTTCGGTTATGCATCGATTATCGGATGCTTAACCAGGCAACCATTAAAAATAAGTACCCATTGCCTCGGATTGAGGACTTATTCGATCAGCTCAGAATAGCGAGAGTGTTCTCCAAGATCGACCTCAGGTCTGGATACCATCAGCTCAGAGTAAAGGAAGAGGATATACCCAAGACAGCCTTCAGGACGAGATACGGCCATTATGAGTTCGTAGTAATGCCCTTCGGACTCACTAATGCGCCTGCTGCTTTTATGGATCTAATGAACCGGATATTCAGACCATATTTGGATAGCTTTGTCATCGTCTTTATTGATGACATTCTCGTATATTCTGAGAACAAGGAACAACACGTGGAGCACTTGAAAATCGTCTTGAAAACCCTTCAAGATAACCAACTCTATGCTAAGTTTTCAAAATGTGAATTCTGGCTAGATAAAGTGATGTTCCTTGGTCATGTGATCTCAAAAGATGGAATCGCAGTGGATCCTGCGAAGGTGGAAGCTGTGATGGACTGGAAGCAGCCAGAAAATATCACTGAGGTTCGTAGCTTCCTTGGACTTGCCGGATATTATCGGAAGTTCATACAAGACTTCTCCCGAATCGCCGTACCGATGACGAAATTACTTAAAAAGGGAGTCAAGTTTGAATGGACTGACCAGTGTAAGGAGTGCTTTGAGGTTCTCAAACAGAGGCTTACCACTGCCCCTGTCCTTACCTTACCTTCTGGTCAGGGAGGCTTCGTGGCATATACCGATGCCTCAGGAACAGGTCTGGGTTGTGTGTTGATGCAGCATGGCAAAGTAATCGCCTATGCATCACGACAGTTGAGGGTCCATGAGAAAAACTATCCAACCCACGACTTGGAGCTTGCCGCGGTAGTGTTCGCGCTTAAAATCTGGCGACACTACCTGTATGGAGAGAAATTTGAGGTCATGTCGGACCATAAAAGCCTAAAATACCTCTTTTCTCAAAAAGAACTCAATATGCGCCAACGGCGATGGCTGGAATTCCTCAAAGATTATGAATTCACGCTTTCCTATCACCCTGGAAAGGCGAATGTTGTAGCAGATGCCCTTAGTCGCAAGACTGTTGGCACTCTGGCCAGCCTAACCGGACAATGGAAGTTGATGGAGGATTTCGTCAAGTGGAAGCCATTTTTGGCTGATTCAGGTAGAATCAAAATGTCATGTTTGACGATCCACATTGAGTTCCTCGATCGCATCGTAGCCGAACAGTTCAAGGATCCCCAGTACTTGGAATTGAAAGCTCGTGCTGAAAAAGATAACACTTTCTTCCATTTGAAAGAAGATGGAGGAATATGGATGGAAGAAAGAATTTGGGTTCCAAATAACCCTGAGCTAAGACAGGAAGTACTCCAGGAGGCCCATAGTAGCAAATATACTATCCACCCTGGGGGTACAAAGATGTTCCGAGATTTGCAGAGAAAGTACTGGTGGAAGGGTATGAAGCGTGATGTGGCTACGTTTGTCTCGAAGTGTTTGATCTGCCAGCAAGTTAAGATCGAACATCAGCGACCTGGTGGAAAGATGCAACAGATCGAGATTCCAGAATGGAAATGGGAAGGCATTACGATGGATTTCATCGTTGGATTGCCTCGATCCAAGAGACAACATGACTCAATATGGGTGATCGTGGACAGACTCACCAAGTCTGCTCATTTTCTGCCAATCAACACTCGATACTCAACTGAACGATTGGCAGAGATCTACATTCGGGAAATCGTTAGACTCCATGGAGTGCCGATTTCGATCATATCTGATCGTGACCCGAAGTTCACCTCTCACTTTTGGGAGCAGCTTCAGAGAGCCCTGGGGACGAAACTCAAGTTCAGTACAGCATTCCATCCCCAAACAGATGGGCAATCAGAACGAACCATACAGACTCTTGAAGATATGCTAAGAGCCTGTATGCTAGAATGGAAAGGTGATTGGGATTCCCACCTAGCGTTGGCTGAATTTGCTTATAATAATAGCCACCACGCTAGCATTGGGATGGCGCCGTATGAAGCCTTGTATGGACGACCCTGTAGATCACCGATCCATTGGGGTGAGGTGGGTGAGCGAACCTTGGACTCGCCCATTGTGTTACAGCATTATACTGAGCAAGTCCACATGATCAGAAAGAAGCTACTGACTGCTCAGAGTCGACAGAAGAGCTACGCCGATCAGCGGCGTAGGGAACTCACTTTTGCGGTTGGAGATAAGGTTTTTATCAAGGTCTCTCCAACCAAGAGTGTGTTTCGTTTTGGAAAGAAGGGGAAGCTCAGCCCCAGATTCGTTGGTCCCTTCGAAGTTTTGAGCCGGATCGGAGAGACTGCCTACCGAGTAGCATTGCCACCACAATACGCGCAAATACATGATGTATTTCACGTATCAATGCTTAGAAAGTACGTTCATGATCCTTCTCACGTTATTCAACATGAAGACATTGACATCCGAGAAGATATGACGGTAGAAGAAAGGCCAGTGGAGATCATGGACCGACGGGAGCAAGTGCTAAGAACGAAGGTCATTCCACTTGTTAAAGTGAGGTGGCAGCATCATGGAATCGATGATTTCACTTGGGAGCCCGAATCGGATATGCGGGATAAATATCCTGAACTCTTCACCTTGTACTCTTAACTGAATTTCGCGGACGAAATTCCTTTAAGGGGGTAATGATGTAAGACCCGCAATTTTTCAGAAAATATCTGAATAAAATTCATGAGGCATTTACCGGTAAAAATAGCATTTCTTCTCAGAATGCGAAACGAATCAATTCCTGCGAGCCAGTTATACTTAGGGTATTCGTCGAATTGCGAATATATGCTCAAATACTCGGGAAGCCATAACTTCCTAACTAAACGAAATCAATAGATTCGTACGAGCCAACTTTCTTAGTTACGTCAATACGAAGAAAATGGCGTACTCAGAATTTTTTGGAAAAAAATCGCCGGAAACCCGAAATTCTTGCGGGACCCACGGAAATATTGGTGGGACCCACAGAAATATTCCTCAGAAAATATCTGGTGGGACCCACAAAAATATCCCATGGAATATCCAAGTGGGCCCCACACCAAGGAACCTCTTGGAATTAAAAAGAAGCCAAGGGGGTAGTTTGGGCATGGAAAAACCCAAGAGCAGGTGGGCTTGGGCTATAAATAGCCCTCCCCACTCTCTCTCTTCTCATAAAAATCGACCCCCTCTCTCTCTCTTGCCTTCTCTCTCTCTCCTAAACCTCCCCTACCTAGCCTAGCCCACCTGAGCCCACCTGACCTGGTCTGAGCCTGCCTGACTTAGCCTGAGCCTGCCTGACCTGGTCCTAACCCACCTGACCTGGGTCTGAACCCACTTGACCTGGTCCAAACCCAGTTGACTTGACTTGAACCTAGTTGGGTTTAAAGTCAAAGTCAAAGTCCTTTTTGGTCCAGATTCCGGTTTGGATTTCTGAACCCAGACTTAGCCTACTTGAGCTGAGTTCGAACCTGCTGAACCCAGTTGACTTGGATTGAACCCTGTTAGGTTCAAACCACTTAGGTTGAGTAGCTTGACCTGCTCTACCTCTTTCTCAACTAAGTCAGCTTCATCTGACTTAGTCTGACCTCTCGAAGGAAGGCTCGAAGCCAAAGAAGCAACCCGGAGCCGTTTCTTCCACGATTTGAAGTAAGTTCGCTTCGTTGATCCATCTCTCTCAAGTATTTGACTGTTTGTATATAGAATATACTTTCTGAAGTAGTATCTTGCTTTAGTTCTTGGTTGAGCCCTCTAGGACACTTCGGTGTTCACGCGCTCGCCTCGTAACTATCGTCGGATATATATGTTCGAATACGCAGTATATGCGTTCTTCAAAATAGTATCTCACCCTAGTTCTTGGTTGAGCCCTCTAGGACACTTCGGTGTTCACTCGCTCGCCTCGTAACTATCGTTGGATACAGATCTAGGTGTATATCTGCTGATACTGCCGACGCGTCTTATATCGCACAGGCCATGTAATTTACCTTTGCCGTCGCGTCGTATGATGCCAAGGCTCCCTGCTTTCTGTACTTCCGATTACTGCACTTCCGATTATGCATTTACTTACGCCGTCGCGTCGAACGATGCCAAGGCTCCTGCTTTCTGCAATGTCTTTACTTACGCCGTCGCGTCGAACGATGCCAAGGCTTCTGTTTTGTTATATATGTAGAATATTTCGTTCAGTTACACACCCTGAACAATAGTATATGCATTTCTTTACGCCGCCGCTGTATAAAGCACAGGCTTCTGCTTATATTACATATATGGCGCGTAAGTGAGCGTTCAAACGGAGATCAACTCCAAAATCGCCCATGCGATTCCCTTACCGCTCCTCGTACAAGATTCTGCTTGACGAATGAAGCCCCTATTGGAAAGGCTTCGCCTTTTGGCAAAATGCTCTTTACGTAAAGACTAAATCAATTACGTATGGCCTAGCTATGGCCCAAGGTTCCTGCAACCTTGATGGATGCAAAGTACGCACAACGGTGCGCATCCATTTCCCGAGTTAAGCGTAGCGATTTCCCACCAAAGAGGGGAGATGCCGCTGAAATGGATAAAAGAAACGCACGCTTTCTCCGTAAAAGAGAGGAAGTGCTGCTGAAATTCCTGAAGGAGCTAAGAATGGCTCAGAAAGAACGTAGCAGAAGTGCTACCCAGTTATGAAACGCCTTCTACAATGTAGAAAGGTTCGTCGCACCACTGCCGGTAGAACAGAGAAGGTGTTGACAGAATGGTTGGCAGAAGAGCTGCCAAAACCAGTTAAGTGGCACAATGATGTCCTTTGTTGGAACGATGTCAGAATGACTCGTCTCCCTGACACCTGCAAGGGCATCATACTTGTAAGAGCCGTTGCGCCAAAGTAGTGGTAGCGCCTTGACGAGGTCCTGAGCTCGTTGCGTAAAAATACGCCGAGTAGCCGATCCGTAGAGATCGAGTCATGTGCATGCTCATTGAGAATTATCAGACAACCAGACTCGTAAGGGCCGCTGAGCCGGAGTGTGTTGTTTCCACCGAAAGAGGTGAAGTGCTCGTCAAGGCCGAAGTGCTGAGAGCAGAGTTAAGCATGCATATGAATAAAACCTTTGTTCCACGGTGAAAACCGTGTGGTTGATTGGGGTCGGGTACATACTTCTCAAAGGCTGCCCTATAGGCATGCAATGTTCGTCAAGTAATTGTAAGACCGGCAGGCCCCTTTCAGAATTTCTCACCGAGGAAGACGGTGATGGCGCAGCCTTGAGTGACATATATTTCACCCGAACCTGATAGAGTTCATTGATGGCCTTCGTCACTCAGAGGTATGGAGGTCGTGGTTATCCTTAAATATCTAAGGATTGAACCCAACTACTGCAGTAGCAGAATGCATTCGGATACCTAGTAAGGATCTCTTCCGGTATGCTGTACCGTCCTACTAGGGGGATGGGGTCAACAGGCCTCTGGGGTATCTAAAATACATAGAATAATCAACCCCCAGATCGTCGCGTTGTCGCCCAGATATGAGTCCCCTAAGCCCAGGGGGAGGTGCAATTATCGAAACAAAGCATTAGCTTAGGTACAGCGCTACTTTGAATGTATGAGTGGATGACGTTGTTGAGTCAGTCCTGCATAACCTTTGTGAAGGTGTCATGGTCGGTATACTACTGGACCGATTGGGAAAGAACCCCATTAATATCCGTACGACTAAGTGAAGCTCGGAGAGCTGTCCTTAGATTCGTAGGATACGGATGTGCCAAGCATAAAGGCTTGAGCTAGACATCCATTCGTGACTCTGAGGAAGTCAAGGCTAAGTCGTAGAGACTTGAGAGGTTATTCTAACTCACAGCCCTGAAGAGGCTTATGCGAAGTCATGACGACTTGCGTGGATGTTCAACTCATAGCCCTGATGAGGCTTGTGCGATATACGCTAAGTCATGGAGGCTTGAGCGTCGTATTACGAACTGCGACCCTGAGTGGTCTATGCATTTACTTGAGTTGAATAGATAGGTGTTTGCCTACTTACCAGACCATCAGTGGTTCTGACCCCGTTTAATGGGGATTTCAGGTGTTGAACCTGCGTGGCGATATGCGGAGCAAGGCGGCATCAAGTTCCAGGGTTTCTCTAGACAGAGTTATACTGCTTCCTTTTTATTGAACCTACACTGCTTTCCTAAGCAGTAGTGTTGTAATAAACATATGTTTTCGATAAAATGGAACACTTTGGTGGTCAATGAGTTGCTTGGCCACATACCTGCAACGTGCTCGGAGTTTTCTAAAACTGACGACTCATTATCGTCTTATTCCGCTGCTAAAAGCTTTTCTAAGTTCCGCTGCAATGAAAAAAAAAAAAAAAAGAAATTCATGAAAATTTTAACTTAGCTTTGTTTTGGAAATCCGGGGCGTTACAGTCATCCACTCATACATTCAAAGTAGCGTTGTACCTAAGCTAATGCTTTGTTTCGATAATTGCACCTCCCCCTGGGCTTAGGGGACTCATATCTGGGCGACAACGCGACGATCTGGGGTTGATTATTCTATGTATTTTAGATACCCCAGAGGCCTGTTGACCCCATCCTCCTAGTAGGACGGTACAGCATACCGGAAGAGATCCTTACTAGGTATCCGAATGCATTCTGCTACTGCAGTAGTTGGGTTCAATCCTTAGATATTTAAGGATAACCACGACCTCCATACCTCTGAGTGACGAAGGCCATCAATGAACTCTATCAGGTTCGGGTGAAATATATGTCACTCAAGGCTGCGCCATCACCGTCTTCCTCGGTGAGAAATTCTGAAAGGGGCTTGCCGGTCTTACAATTACTTGACGAACATTGCATGCCTATAGGGCAGCCTTTGAGAAGTATGTACCCGACCCCAATCAACCACACGGTTTTCACCGTGGAACAAAGGTTTTATTCATATGCATGCTTAACTCTACTCTCGGCACTTCGGCCTTGACGAGCACTTCACCTCTTTCGGTGGAAACAACACACTCCGGCTCAGCAGCCCTTACGAGTCTGGTTGTCTGATAATTCTTAATGAGCATGCACATGACTCGATCTCTACGGATCGGCTACTCGGCGTATTTTTACGCAACGAGCTCAGGACCTTGTCAAGGCGCTACCACTACTTTGGCGCAACGGCTCTTAAAAGTATGATGCCCTTGCAGGTGTCAGGGAGACGAGTCATTCTGACATCGTTCCAACAAAGGACATTATTGTGCCACTTAACTGGTTCTGGCAGCTCTTCTGCCAATCATTCTGTCAACACCTTTTCTGCTCTACCGGCAGTGGTGCGACGAACCTTTCTACATCGTAGAAGGCGTTCCATAAACTGGGTAGCACTTCTGCTACGTTCTTTTTGAGCCATTCTTTAGCTCCTTCAGGAATTTCAGCAGCACTTCCTCTCTTTAACGGAGAAAGCGTGCGTTTTCTTTTGTCCATTTCAGCGGCATCTCCCCTCTTTGGTGGGAAATCGCTACGCTTAACTCGGGAAATGGATGCGCACGTTGTGCGTACTTTGCATCCATCAAGGTTGCAGGAACCTTGGGCCATAGCCAGGCCATACGTAATTGATTTAGTCTTTACGTAAAGAGCATTTTGCCAAAAGGCGAAGCCTTTCCAATAGGGGCTTCATTCGTCAAGCAGAATCTTGTACGAGGAGCGGTAAGGGAATCGCATGGGCGATTTTGGAGTTGATCTCCATTTGAACGCTCACTTACGCGCCATATATGTAATATAAGCAGAAGCCTGTGCTTTATACAGCGGCGGCATAAAGGAAATGCATATACTATTGTTCAGGGTGTGTAACTGAACGAAATATTCTACATATATAACAAAACAGGAGCCTTGGCATCGTTCGACGCGACGACATAAGTAAATACATTGCAGAAAGCAGGAGCCTTGGCATCGTTCGACGCGACGGCGTAAGTAAATGCATAATCGGAAGTGCAGTAATCGTAAATTGCAGAAAGCAGGAGCCTTGGCATCATATGACGCGACGACAAAGGTAAATTACATGGCCTGTGCGATATAAGACGCGTCGGCAGTATCAACAGATATACACCTAGATCTGTATCCAACGATAGTTACGAGGCGAGCGAGTGAACACCGAAGTGTCCTAGAGGGCTCAACCAAGAACTAGGGTGAGATACTATTTTGAAGAACGCATATACTGCGTATTCGAACATATATATCCGACGATAGTTACGAGGCGAGCGCGTGAACACCGAAGCGTCCTAGAGGGCTCAACCAAGAACTAAAGCAAGATACTACTTCAGAAAGTATATGCTATATACAAACAATCAAATACTTGAGAGAGATGGTTTAATGAAGCGAACTTACTTCAATTTGAGGAAGAAACGACTCCGATTGCTTCAAACGCTTCGAACGAGGCTCGACTTCGAAAAAGGATCAACTTCGAACTTCAGACGAAAAAGGACTTGGACTTTGACTTTGAACCAAACCAGGTTCAAGTCAAGTCAACTGGGTTCAGACTTAGGTCAAGTAGGTTCAGACCTAGGTCAGGTGGGTTAGGACCAGGTCAGGCAGGCTCAGACCAGGTCAAGCAGGCTCAGGCTAAGTCAGGCAGGCTCAGACCAGGTCAGGTGGGCTCAGGTGGGCTAGGCTAGGTAGGGGAGGTTTGGAAAAAGGAGGAGAGAGAGAGGGGTTGGCGATTTTCTAAAGGAGGGGGGGGTCCTCTATTTATAGGTTCTGAAACTTGGGCCCCAAGTTTCAGATTCCCCTCTTTACCCTTGGGCTTTTCTGAGAATCCCTTCCATGGAAGGTGCTGGAACATGCTGGAAGGCTCTGGAAGATGCTGGAATATTCTAGATTATTCTAGAATATTTTCTGAGAAATATTTCTGTGGGTCCCACCCATATTTTTGTGGGTCCCACAAGAATTTCGGGTTTTCGGCGATTTTTTTTCTGAAAAATTCTAAGTACGCCATTATCTTCGTATTGATGCCACTAAGAAAGTTGGCTCGCAGGAATCCTTTGATTTTGTTCAGATAGGAAGTTATGGCATCCAGAGTGTTTGAGCATATATTCGCGATTCGACGAATATCCTAAGTGTAACTGGCTCGCAGGAATTGATTCGTTTCGCATTCTGAGAAAAATGCCATTTTTAGCGGTAAATGCCTCATGAATTTTATTCAGATATTTTCTGAAAAATTGCGGGTCTTACAGTTTGGCTTTATCCTTCAGAGAGAAGGGAAACAGGGTCAACCTCATAGCATCACCTCCAAAGTTGTTGATTCGCATTGTCGAACAAATCTCTAAGAATTCGTTGAGATGACAATATGGGTCTTCATTGCTAAGGCCATAAAATGAGGGTAGCATTTGGATTACACTGGCCTTAATCTCAAACTGATTCGCTCCTACATCAGGTCTTGTGATGCAGGAGGCGGGAGTATAGGTGTTAGGCATGAAGTACTCCCTAAGAGGACGAGTAATCTGCTGATTTTCAGTCATGGTTGCAGATCTTTGGGCTCTCCTAATAAGGGACTCAGGGTCCTCAATCGGCTCTACCAGCTCAGGGTCAAGTGAGCGTCGCCCTTGCATACACTTCGTAGTAGACCGGTGTAGCTCACGTCCTAACTTTGGGTTTTCTACCTAACTAACGCACTAAGCGGCCAAACCACGCAAACCACAAAGCGAGTAAACTAAAAACAACAAAAACTAAACAATCACCACGCAAGTAAACATAACAGAGATTATGCAAAAGAAATATAAAATCTATGTGTACGGTACCAATCGTACACAGTCACCTCTAAGGGACTCCTAGTAGGTGGGCTATGCAGAAAAGTAAGCTCGTCTCTAAGATATGCACATACGTGGTTCTAAACCTAAATGCAAACAAACACTAGGCAATAAGGTGAATACTAATATTACGCCGTTCCCCGGCAACGGCGCCAAAAATTTGATGTCTTCTTTTAAATCGTTGTAATTTTGAAAAGGTTTTTATATGTAAAACATGTGAAAACCAGACATCAAATAATAAAAATCGGTTCTCACTAGTGGATGAGATCGGGTCGAACTCAGGGAACGGGAATATTTTGTATTCAAGCACACAATTCTAAACTATTCTTTATTGTCGTATTATTAAAATGTAAAATGTTCAATAAAGGTAAAAACAACTAACTATTACAGCAAATGAATACCCTTCGCAGAGGGCGTAAAGTGCAATATTTACAAACCCAATTAAATTCCTAATTCTAAACTGAAAAGTAAAAATCTTCTATTCTTGCACTTTCGTGGCCTGTATGAGCTTCAACTCCACTCTTGTGCTATCCTGCACAAATCACAAGAACCCGAGCAGTACAATATACTAACAGGTATTCTATGCACAATGTAAATCTACAAATTGCATTAAGATCTAGAATATGATGAAACTATCTAAAGAACTTATACTATAGGTAAACAACTAACTAAACAACCAATGTACTGAAATCTGTAAATGATAATGCAATGATAACCTAATGAAAGGAAAGACTCTAATGAAAACACACATTATTTGATGCTAACATACTGATGCTATATGCAAATAATAAAGCACAACAGAATGCATTATTAGAACAATGAAAAGCAAGTGAAAATCATATGAAACAAAGCTTGCATGAACCTAATCAGAGAATCTTGAATAAAAAACTAACAGATGCACTACATTCATATGCTGAATCAAGAACAACTAAATCAATGCTAAAATCAAAACAATATGCAGCAATTAAAATCAACATTCAGTAAACAAAGCACACTATATATCAATGTTCAGTCGTACATTGATATCATACAGAAATTTATTTGATAGTAGTAGCTGGACTTATTGAACCGGATTCTTTCAGAAATCTGTATCAACAAATATTGATATAGCAATGATACGCAGGTATATCAAGGATGCAGAATCCTCTTATTGCAGATAACTGAAAACCAGTCACAGTAATCAGGAGTTGCAAAACAGAGACTTAGAAACTACAACAAATCATAATCGATCACTATAGGAAGCAACAAGAAATATAAATCTGTAAAACAAGAATTGAAATTTTTAAGAAACCTAATTCAATTGCAATGTAAAACAGTACTTGTTATGGAAGAAAATATTAGCAATCCAAAGATTTCAAACACAATCAAGCAAACAACGATGAATCAACATTTGAAATCAAACAAAACAAGAATTTCAATCAGTAACAGGAAAATCAAAGGATGTCAAGATGTAACAAAAATTACAGGAAATGGAAACAAATGAAGGAGGTAATTCAGTATATGCAGACTAATTCAATGAATAACAAACCACATTGATAGATGAACAAAATAAAAGAAATGAAACAAGCAGGAAATCGATAATATGAACTCAAACAAGAACAATTTGAATGATCAAAGTAAAATTGCACGGTTATAGAAATACAGAATATGAAAATGAAGATATGGAAAATTGGGAATGCTGAAATCAATGTTTGATTATATTTATTTGTTTATTTTTTTCTTTTTTCTTTTTCTTTTTTTCATTTTAGAGAAATAGCAACAACAAGAAGAGAATCTGAAGAAGAAGAAGAAGCTGAAGAAGAAGAAGAAGAAGAAGAAGAAGATCTGAATCAGACTTACCGTGAAATGGAGGAAATCAGGGAGAAGTGGCCTCCACCTCGTGCGCTGCCGCCGATTAAAGAATCTCTGCCACCGGATGAAGAAGAGGATAGGATCAAAGGATGATGGAAGAAGAAGAAGAAGATGGGAAAAAGGGAATCCGACAACTGGAAAAGATGGCAAAGGAAGAAAACCAGAGGGGGAAGGGGAAGTTTTGGTGCATAGGATGAGAGACAAATGAAATTTTTTCAATTCGTGGGTTTTAAAAACCCCAAACCGGCTGGAACCGGTTTGAAACAGATTTTATTCAGTTTTAAAAAAAAACGCAAACCGGTTCAAGCCGGTTTGCTATTATTATTTTTTTTTCAGTTTTTTTTTTTTAAAACTCAAAAACCTTATAAACCGGTTTATTATAAAATTTTCAAAACAACAAAACTATTTATTTATAAAGAAACTTAAAATAAAATATTCTACTTATTTATATAATTTTTTTTTCTTTTCTAAAAAAAACAAATAATTAAAATGATTTTATTAACAATATAAAACTATTTTATTTTTATTTTTAATAAAAACTAAAACTAAACTACTATGTTAATATCAAACATTAAATTATGTACTAAAATATACAAATAAAGCTATTTTTCATATATTTTCTATTTTGAAATCATTTTAGCTCATTTAACGAAAACTAGCATAAACTTAGGTTTTTAAAACATTTTTTTCATAAAATCATGCATATTTTAATGTTAAATCACCTTGAAATATATGCATGATCAGAAATAAAGGCAAAAATGCATGAAAACAAGTAATTCATGATGTCTATAATGCTCATTCATTCTATCTAAAACAGGAGATGTAACTTCTCATTTAGATCTAGCTATTACAACATGTAAAATCAAATTTACTACTCCAAGTAATGATATCTTCCACACATTTTCTGCAGAACACATAGTTAGTAGGAAAAGTAGAAGAGAATTGCACATATCACATGGGTTTCAAAGATATCAATGGTAAGAATGCTCATAAGCCGAGATATTCATAATGGAAAGATGAGAATTGACATACATATCTGTATACATACATATATATACATGCATATACATATATATATATCTATATATATGGGGTCTATACAATAGCTTATGACAAAACATCAATTGACAGAATGTAAATGTGAAGTCTAGACATATGACCAGATAACAGTGAAATGCCATAATCTAAATATCATGAATGTAGGTTATGACCTAAACAGGAAAACAAAGAGACTGGAGAGATGGCTTATAAAATAGTGGAATGGTGATGTGATAAAAGAAAATGCAATGAATGATGCTGAAGTTTGGATTGTGATGGTGTCGCAACAGCTGAAAAGAAAACCGTGGCTATGATAAAACATGAGGTGCTGGTGGTGCAGGGTTAATAACGCAGTGAAATGAAGTATAAAAGTGACAGGTAAGTAGGTAATGGGTTACGGGTGATAGGGGAAATGTTGTGCTGGAGGTGCACAGAGGCTGTGTGGAAGGCTACTATAGCATATGGCAGATAGAGGTAAGTATAGGCTATAAGTAGGGTGACTTATTGTGTGGATAAACAACAGGTGATGTTTAAAGTGAATGTGCAATAGGCTATGGAGGATTGTGTGTGACAAGTGCTGCTGCGTACAAGAATTGGTACAAGAGAAGGGCATTACAGATAACAGATATATGGCAGGGTAGAGTATTGACAAGCTAGGCAGCTAGATTTAATGAAGGTGTGGGATTTGTATAAGTGTTGACTATGACTATAGTATTTGAATATAATTGTGGTAGAGGCTGGACAGGGAAAATGAAGAAGATACTGGAGTATGTGTAATAGTGAAGGGTTGAATATGGTGGATATATTGCGGGAGTTAGG
This sequence comes from Nuphar pumila, assembly GCF_984573655.1. Taxonomy (NCBI): domain Eukaryota; kingdom Viridiplantae; phylum Streptophyta; class Magnoliopsida; order Nymphaeales; family Nymphaeaceae; genus Nuphar; species Nuphar pumila. The sequence goes on along the minus strand of NC_143260.1, from coordinate 66,657,481 downwards.
TAGGAGTACAGGAAATGGTTGAGGGTGAATGATGTGAAAGTGGTGTATTGGTGAGAAGACGTGGCAAGTGAGGTGAGTGAATGTGGATGTGAAGTGAAGAGCTGGTGCTGTTTACAGAAGTTGTTTGGAGACCTTGCCTTCAGCTCTCCATCAAACACAACATCTGGAATTGTATAAAACAAATCTCTCCCAATACCAGCATGTCTTCTTGTCGTAGAAAGCAAAGATTGACATCCTGTAAACACCCCAAATTTTCCACATCCATTCTCAAATAACCCTCCTCGTGCAGTGCCAACTCTGTTAGGTCAGTGTAGGAGTCAAACCCTGAGTTAGTTTCAGAAAATTACCATTTTACCCATTTTCATTAGGAAAATTACCATTTTACCCCTAGGTCATCCCGAACCCCAGTCAGTCAGAGTCAACTAAGCTCATTGGTTAGTTCAGAACATTTAGAATATCAGTCATTTCAAATTCATTTGAACTCACAGTGAGAAAGTCATTTTCATTTCTGATCATTCCTGCCAAAATGGGATCATTTCTTCAGAAATGAGCTCATTTCTTGCTCAAATCCAAGCCAATTGTCTCTGAGTCGGTCATTCATAGTCAGTCATACTCCCCAGAGTCTAACTTGAGCTCACCAGAAGTTCAAGCACTCCAGTTTCAGTTCAAAACCATTTCCAAGTGTCCAAGAGCCCATTTTAGTCCATTTCATCTCTTTCAGTTGAAATTGAGTTGAGTTCAGCCAATTGAGCTAGTGTTCGAGCTTCAATTTTAGTTCATGTCCGTATTACTGACCTTTGTTCTAGCTCAAACCCAGCTCAGGTTCGTAATTCACTTTGCTCTAGTGATCATTCCATACCATTTCTCTAAAAATGGCAACTTTTCTTGAAAATTCAGTCGGAAAGGTCAGTTGAGTTAGTGTCTGGTGAGTTCATTTGAGTTCTGAAACTCTAAAACCCAGCTCAATCTAGCTCATCTCAGTTCAATCCAGCTTGAACCTCAATTTTCAATGTCACTCTGACCCAGTAGAGTCCCGAAAACCATTTCTTGAGCTATTTTGCAAATTTTATCAATTTTAATGTTTTTTAAATTGGTACAAGTGTCAATCGGGGTCTGACATCCAAAATTCTTTATTCAAGGTTAGCATTTCGCATAGCATTTCATGTCATTTCATGTCATTTCATATCATTTCTCAGCATTTCATGACATTTCATTTCATTTTCGAAGTCCAGAACTCCAGTTTTATAAATTTCAATCCAGATCGAGTTTTAAAAGCTTTCAGAAATTAACTTCAAAACCTCAGGTTTCCAAAATTGACATTTTTACCCCCGGGAGTCTAAATTTGGAAATATTTTCTCAAGAAAAATAATCTGGATTTATTTCAAACTCAAAATTTTGAATTCTACACTGGATTTGCTTCGCAACGAGGTATTGAACTTCAAAATCCGAGCTCGTTTCAAAAATTGCCAAAAATAGCTCGTTTCATCTAGAAATAAATTTGGAAGTATTTTCTCGAGAAAAACAATCTGGATTTCTTTCAAAATCACATTTTTAAATTCTACATTGGATTTGCTTCGCAACAGGGTATTGAACTTCAAAATCCGAGCTCGTTTAAAAAACTGCCCAAAATAGCTCATTTCGTTTGAAAATTTTTTGAAAAGACTATTTTACCCCTCTAATCGTCAAAATGAATTTCAAAAGTAGAATTTGGACCCGCTCTGAGATGGCACACTCATTTACATTTCCGTTTTATTAAAAAAAATAAATTTTTTTTTATTCCTTTCAATTTTCTTTTTATTTGTTCATTTTTGTTTTTTTTTTATTTATTTTGCGTTTTAGAGAGGTGGGACCCACAAGGTGGTCGCCCAAGCCTCCATCCCCACTTTCCATTTTTTTCCCTCATTTTTCTTTCCCTTTTCTTTCTTTTTCTTCCTTTTCTTTTTCCTCTTCTTTCCCTTTTCCTTCTTCCCTTCCTTCTTTCTTTCTTTTCCCCCAACCTCCAACCCATTCACGTAAAGGGAGGATCTCCTTTTTCATTAGGTCATTAAGATCTAGGTTAGAAGGCAATAAAAACCTAAGTTAGAAACCAAAAAAAAAAAAGGAAGGAAAAAAAACACACGGCTGCGCCCATCTCATCTCACGCCCATTCAATCTCTCTCTCTCTCTCTCTCTCTCTCTCTCTCTCTCTCTTGGCCTCATTGCAGCAGCTCCACCAAAGCTCCTTCAACCACACAAACCAGCCTTCTTCTCCATTGTAGTAGCAGCTTCATCACTGCTCCTCCTTCAACCATTGGCACCACCAAAGGGGAACACCAGCCTAGGCAGCCATTGCCACCCTTACATGCTTGCAGCCAGCCACCATCTTCACCTCTTCCAGCCGGTTCACCTCTTCCAGCCTCTATACAGCAGCCACTGCTACTTCAACCTAGCAGCCACCATAAGAAGGGTTCCAGCCAGCGCCACCACCGGTCCAGCCACCATCCTCACCATCGGTCCAGCCAGCCTTCATCACCCTCAATAGCAGCTGCGCTTCCCTTTTGCTACAGCAACCGGCGCAACTCCTTTCACCTCCACAGCAGCATAGCCATCTCCAGCAAGCCTCCTTCACACCCTTGCTACCAGCCACTACCAACTTCAAGTGCAACCACTACCTTCATCACACGTTCCAGCCGGCACCTCCTTCTTGACTTCCAGCCATCCTCACCTTGGTGCCTTTGACGCCTCAACTTCCTCAACCTTGGATCATCTCCACCACATCCGCTTTCCTTCAGCCAATCCCAGCAAACCCAAGGTAAGAGCTTCATCTTTTTACTTTTTTTTATTTCTCTTACTTTCTTGCTTAAGGCTACATGGAGTATGGGATCCCTCCGATGGATGGATCGGATCCCCTATCACCATAGCCAAAATTAAGTTTAGATTGTACCCCCTGATTATTTTTGTTTTATCATTAAGTTCATGTAAATTTCGTATTATAGGCCTCATATTTAGATTATTTTAATGCTTTATAGGTATTTTGATTAGTTTCTTTAATATTTGCTTATTAGTTTATAGGTTTTGATTTTAAGCGTCAGTCCAGCCTTTGTTTCATGTTTAATTGTTCATCTATAAATTTCAAAATTTTTATGATAGATGTATGGGTTCATCATTCATTTCTCTGCAAAAATTCGGATCAATTTGAGTTTAATAACTCTATCTAATAAATCCAAGCTCTAGATCGGGTTTTAAACCCTCTGGAGATTCCAGATTCCCATTTAGCAGGGTTGTCGACCCAAGATCGCCTCCATGGACGATTCTATTTTATTTCAAAAAATCACAGTGGATTCGTAATTGAATTTAATTATGATCTGGAAATTTTGAGGATTTTTCTGGCAGTTTTGCTCTCTGTCAAAAATCGGATTTCCCAGCTCCCTGGAAAAATCTTGATTTTCCTTCATCAGGGTATAGACAGACTCTAATGCACCGAGTCCATCCAATCTGTAACCTTTCTGCAAAACCTTTCAACATAAAAGTTGTTCCTAACATAATTTCCTGTCATTTCCCAAAATTGGGGAATTTTTTGATCTGTTTCAATATTTTTTATGGATTTTTAATTTTTGTTTAACAGATTTCAATATCCAGAAATCTCAAAGATTTAGGTCTCTGATAACAGCGTGCCCTTTTCCAAACTGTAACCCGAATCCCAGTTTCGTAAAAAGAAAAAACTTTCCCTTGTTTGTCAAAAATATTTTTCCACAATTTCAGACTTTTTCTCATCTGTTTACTATTTTTTCCACATTTTCTACCAAAACCTGTCTGTTTCCCCTAAATCCTAGAGTCGCCGGATTCTGATCCGACTTGCCGGAGTAGCACAGCTCCGACCATAGGTCAAAACCAGAAAGTGTAAAATGAAAAAATCCTTGACTTACTGTCCTCTGTCACCCCATAAAATTTGGGAAATTTTTATGGAAGTTTGATATCCTAAATCCCCTTTAGAATCAACATTTTAGGCAAAAATCACAAAATTTAGGGTTTTTACTTGAATTCCCATATTTAAAAATACAAAAAATTAGATTTTTGAGCTCTATTCTGGTTTTAGGGATATTTTAGGTGTCCATGCCAAATTTGGATTAATTCCAAGTTCATTTGCTCCATGTGTTAGTTTATCTTTAAGTTCAGAAGCGAAAATCAGGCGAAAATCAGGTTAAAGTTGATATTTTATGATATTTTCGTCATTTTAAGGTTTTTATCATGTACATGAGCATATAGAATTATATTAGGGTTAATTTCAATGTCATTTGCATTTCACATTTTTCATTTTTACAAAATTTATTTCAGAAAACCCTGGTTTTAAGGGCATAGTCTTGTTATCGGGGGTATTTTGGTCATTTTGACCATAATTTCGAAATTTCAATTTCTCATTCCACAAAATTTCATGCATATCATCATATTTTATCATATTATGTTTGATTTATTTCATTTGATTTTCAAAATTCTAAAATTTACAAAAATTCTTTCAGAAAACCCTGATTTCAAGGTCATCAGGGGTGTTTTGGTCATGTTGACCCCAATTTTGAATTTTCAAGTTTATTTTAGAAATTTATTCATTATTATCATGTTTATATCAAAGGGGGTATGATTTTGGGTTTATATCTGAATAATATTCGATAATTTCCCATATTTTCGGATAAATTCAGAAAAACCTACATTTTTGTGCTAACCTTGTTTTCTAGTTTTGCAGAAACATTCAAGAAGAAGATTTAGATTTTATTTCTTTTATTTCAATTCAATGTAAAAATCAATGTAATATTTGGAATAAGAGTTACTTTTCTGCTTAGAATAGGGCTGCATTGCATATAGTTTAATTTATGCAAATTTCGATATTTGATGTATGATTCATGCATATTTATTTCAAATTCACTATGATTTACACGAATGGCATATGCACAAGCTCTTATGGAGTTTATAAACTCGGTAGGATTCGTATTTATGGCCATAGTCAGAATACGAAGAAAACCAAGATTTATGATCTTCATATTAGCCACATTCAGCCTACACTCTTAGGCTAACTTCAAAAATGCACTGCATTTCTCAAAGTTTTAAAAGGATTTCCCAATTCCTCAATGAAATTCCCTTTTCAAATTCATATTCATTCATTCATATCATTCAAATTGCACTATTTTCAAATTCATTTTCCAATTTCAATTTCAGAAAAATCAATTTTCTCAAGGATTTACCAAGTCTTTCTCAGGATTGGATTTTCCCAAAATTCTAAATTTTCAAATGAGATTTCAAAGTATTTCCCAAGTTCAAATCAAGATTTTCCCATGTTTTAACATTCTCAAATTTCAAAATCCCAAGTTTTCAGAAATCCATTTTCTCAGAATTCTCATTTTCCTGAGAATTCATTTTCTCTTTCAGAAATCCCTTTTCCAATGAACTTCCTGATTTTCTCAGAATTTTCAAATCCATTTCCTCAGAAAAGCAATTCCAAATTTCAAAATCAATTTTCTAAAGTTCAAATTTTTTTGAGAAATCACTTTCCAATGCAAATTTCTGATTTCCAATGAAATTCAATGATTTTCTCAAGAATTCAATTTTCAAGTACTTTTCCAATCAATTTTCAAGCATATTTCAATTTTCCAAAGCAAACATCATATTTTCTCAAGCTTGCATTATTTTCAAAATTTCATAACACAAGCCTGATTCTTTGTGCATTCTAGGAAAAATAGAGCATAATTTAGCTATTTGAGTCAAGTTAAAACACATAATTGGTCCTTGGTTCAATTACCCCTGGTAAAGGCGCCAGGAACGGTTGAACCTCGTACCGACAGGCAGATCCCATTCCACGAAATTTTGCCGCAAATTTTCAAAATGGAGGCGAGTTAATTTTCAAAAACCATTTTCAAAACTTTGGTCGAGTTTGACTCACGAAATTCGTTTCTCTCTCGCAAGGGAGGGAAAAAATTTTGCGATGATAACACATCCTCATTCATTGTCATGAGGACATCACAGAAGCCACAGGTCCCACCTAGTGCTTCAATCTTAACAATTCAAGGACAAAATCCATATGACCCCCAATGATGTATGCACCATACCTGCTCAGTTGATAAGTCATCTGAACATCTACTCTTTTAGGAGGATCAACGTGGGCCTTGGAACCTAGAAAGATCACTTGGAGTAACTTCATTGCTTTCTAAGCATGTATTTGTAAAAAAAAAAATCAGTTCCTCTATCAAATGGAGGAATGGCCTATCCCACAATTCCATCATGCTGAAGCAAAATAGGTAAAGTTGCAGCCAAGATTCTGGTCACAAGGGAACTTGGGTGTAAACACGAGGATGATACAGATCAATTGGAACTCTAGTAGTCCCTTGAACTGCCAATGGAAGAGAAACCCATTTTTGCAAAGATACCAGCTACAAGTCTGTCTTTAATAGGACGCATGCTTGAAAAGAAAACATGCCAATATGCAAGAATGCAATACAGGAATATCATTAGGCATGAAATATTCTAATGAACTTGATGGCACTAGACCGGATACTGGTATACAGTAAACATAATGGACCTATAACGAAGAGTATGATGCAAAACAAATGAAATGCAACGAATGGCAGCGTGCAGAGATATGGAAAATGCAGCAAGCGCCCAAACACAAATTGGGATTAATGATGACTGACCATTCTGCAAGTTTCGACAGGGTTGTAACTGCCTAGGACCCAATTTCTACAGGAACTCACAAGCTGCTGCAATTGCAACATGGATTGCGTCTCCAAGATTGCCATAAAAAAAAATGTGGTGTAGGATTACTGGGTGCAGCATGATTTCCTCACTTATCCTATACCAGGGGTCAGGTCTGGAGCTATCTTCCATGTATGCCTTTAGATCATTACCTTATATTTCCTTTCCTTTTCGGATCATTAATATATACCACATCTTCCTGCTCAGATCACATGGGTGATGTTGCATAATGCTCAGAACAAGGGAGGATGGAGACAAGGTATGCACTTCGCAGAATAGAACCGTGGGATGTTATACTGTTGAGAGATTGGATAGTAAACATGAGATTGATATAGTTGATGGAGACTAGTGGATGCTTACAGGCTCTCACAGAATGCAAAAGACTACTGTGAAACTGTTCTGCTTTACATCAAACTAACGGCAGATGAGATTTCATAGCGAGATCAGGCTCTACAGAAGGATGAAATAAAAGCAGAGGGGTAGGACAACAGAAGTGCTAAATGGTCATGGTACAAGTCGGGTGTTACTAAATGCAGGAGTATTGATAAACTATAAACAGAATCAAAAACCCAATAAATGACACAATCACACCCCACAGAAAACTACGACAAGCAAGATAAATAGGCAAAATTGATTGACAAAACAGATTAGTATAATGGGTCAAACTAATTATAGATGATGAAATTTAAGGGTAAAGGAAGTGAGGGAAAGAAGGAAAAAAAAAAAAAACCATAGATTACAGAGGCAATGTTTCTGATTCATGAATCACAGACGTATGATCTCAGAAGACGATATTGCTAGCATGAGTGACATCCCCCATCACCGGTGGTGGGAGCATCATTACAAAAATAAATTGCTAAAATGAATTAACAAACTCCGGATTGTCATTTATGGAAATGCAATCTTAGAGAATGCCTATCGCTAAAATGAATCCAGTCATTCCAAGTCGCAGATTGTCGGGATAGGATAACATATAACAGAATAACAGTAACGAAATACAAAATTTACAAGTAGAAAATAACAAAAGGAAACCGATGAGATGAACTAAAAAAAAAGAAGGGGAAGTTGGATTTGAAACAGTATAAACAGGAATCTACTCTTACATAAACTGAAAGAAAATCTTGATAAAGTAAATTGTAAAAGAAAATGTTGGGATAAGAAGGTCCCGTTACTATCGCACAGGGCGGACTAAGGTTGCTATCAGCAACTCAGGACTACCAGGCGTGCTTTTAATAGGATGAGGGACAAGCAAAGTTCAGAATACGAAGGAAAACTATTGAGGGATGAGGGTAGGTAGAAACTCACCGTAATTCTGCAGGAGTCAGCTGGAATTCTTCTGGGGGACTCCTTTTACCAAGAGTGAAGAAGAAGATGGCTGGATTTTGCAGTGATTCTGTAACTGCAGGGGTGTCGACTTCCTTCGGTTTACAATGGCTAGCTTGAATCAAAAGGAAGGAGATCTCCCTTTTCTTTTTTTTGTTACTTTGACTATCGCTATTGGGACTGAGCCTCCTTGGATCTTGATTATTCTATCGGACGAAGCCCCACTGCTATTGATAATCCCCCTTCTCTGGTTAATTTCGAACAATAAAGGGGGCTGGAGTTCTGCTGATTTGCTGGGCTTCGATTTAGGGTGGAGCAACGCTTCTCGATATGAAGAAGTGGATGCGAGGGACATAGAATGGATGCTTGATGAAGGGAAGTCGATGAAGGTGGATTACAATGGATATTTCCCTCAGAAGAAGCGCTGATCAGAAGAAATATCGATGAGAAGCTGGATGAAGTTCATGGATTGTAAGAGATGCCCTCGAGAAGTGGTGGAGGTCCCTTCTTAAAGGAGCCATGGAGGATTCGAGAGGGATGTCGTTGAAGATTGAGGGTGGGGGAACTTGGCAGGCTGTTGCAGATCGGACGACGGAGAGAGAAGGAGAGAGGCGTGGGAGAGAGTCCGTTAAAATTTTCTACTTTTCCATAAAAGAGGTCCCCCTTTTTAGGAAATTTTTATAAAATGGTTTTTAAAAATGAGGTTTTCGGCAAAATGGCATAAAAAGGCTTTAAAAATCCTTCGTTTTTCTTGTAACTTTTCCCATTTTTTTTTGGTCTTTTATGTTATTTTTTATTTTTTTTGCATTTTTAGAATAAAATCCTAAAGTTTTACGAGAAGCCAAAGACCAAAACTAATTTTTGTGTTTTTGTAAAAATATTTACAAAAGGGAATTTTTCTGAGAATTTAAAAGCTATCTTGAGAAAATTTCTTCAAAAATGGGTTTATGTCCGGATTTTTAGGAAATATTCAAGGTTTACCACCTCGAACTGAGAAATGTAGGGTTGGGGATTCAACAGAGTGCCAGATGAATTGCCTGAGCCATTTAGAACCATTTTTGGTATTTTTATAATTTTAATTTGGAAATCAGACAACGGGACTCAGATTTGGATTTAAAACACTGGGTTCGGACCCGAAATCGATTTTGAATGGATCAATATGGTTTTTAATCCAGAAAATCTGAAGAATGACTGAAATTTAGCTTTGAAATTGCTTTGATTTTCTCAGAAGATGGAGTTAGGGGCAAAAGGGTCATTTTGTAAATCTTTGAAAAATTTGGGGTGTTCACAATTATCCCTTATCCTGAATGGGAACACCTCAGACAACGAGGGTCAGGTTTATCCCTTAACCTGAAAGGGCAACGTGAAAGAATATAATTTTGGGAGAAAATTAATAAAGAGAAATTAATAGACATTTATAAAATCGAGAAAATTTGAAAAAGAATCCTCATAGGTAGCATTATTGCTCCTACGAGGGGTTTCAGGATTATCCCTTATCCTGAATGAGAACACCTCGGACAACGAGGGTCAGGTTTATCCCTTAACCTGAATGGGCAAAAAGAAGGAAAAAGAAAATACCTCATGGGAAAGAGGCATCAGGTTTATCCCTTATCCTGGAAGGGTTAAGATTTGATAAGATTTGAGGAAAATGTAATAAAATTTGATAAAATTTGATAAAATTGATATAAAACTTGACAAAAATATAAATAAAATGAATGAAACTGATAAAAGATAACAAAATTAGCTGAAAAATTATAAGATTTGAAAGAAAAAAAAGTTTTTCTGATCCTGCCTGCATATGGGATCTTTGAAAGGAAAATGTTTATTTAAAAGATAAGTGAGAAATCATTTTGGGAGAAGAAAATCCACCATAAGACGAATGATCAGCACGAGCTCTGATCCTTTAAATCAAACATGAGAGATCATTATGAGAGTCAATTTTTTGAAGGCAATGGTTGAAAACCTATTTTTGAAGAAGAAGATCAACAATATATCTAATTTCTAAAAATAACAGTTCGAAACTGATAATAAGATCAATACAAGGGTTGATCTTTGAATATAATGTTTTAAAACCAATTTTGGAAGATAAGACCAACACAGGGGTTGATCTTTGAATGATTCGAAAACTCATTTTGGAAGATAAGACCAACACAAGGGTTGATCTTTGAATATAAAGATTTGAAGTCCATTTTGGAAGATAAGACCAACGCTAGGATTGATCTTTGAATATAAAGATTTGAAATCCATTTTGGAAGATAAGACCAACGCAAGGGTTGATCTTTGAATATGAAGATTTGAAATCCATTTTGGAAGATAAGACCAACGCAAGGGTTGATCTTTGAATATAAAGATTTGAAATCTATTTTGGAAGATAAGACCAACACGGGGTTGATCTTTGAATATAATGTTTCGAAACCGCTCTTTGGAAGATAGGATCAAACACGAGTTTTGAAATTTTAATGAGATGGTTCGAAAACTTATTTTTGAAAATATGATCAACACGAGGGTTGATTTGTCAATGCAATGGTTCGAAAACCTATTTTGAGAACATGATCAACACGAGGGTTGATTTGTCAATGCAATGGTTCGAAAACCTATTTTGAGAATATGATCAACACGAGGGTTGATTTTTGACAAAGGTTGGACCAAAGAATATTTGAACTCTTTAGTCATAACGAAGACTTCCAAAATTTCATGATTTTTGAGAAAGCCCTCATAGGTAATATCATTTCTCTCATGAATGATGTCAGGATGGGTCCCGCATTCTGAGAAGAATAGGAAAAATGTGGGTTTAATAGAAGTCGATGAAGAGATTTTTGAAATATAAATTTTCAAAAGCAAATGCCCCTATGTGGCAGAGGAAGAAAATATTGTAATTTCAGAGCTATAAATAAAAATTGACATTCCATTGAATAACAAATAACTAAATATTTACAAGTACTTCTACCAAAAGGTTACAAAAGGACTAGGCTGATGGGCCCCCTATAAGGTGACTGGCAAAAGGGGAGAAAAGTAGGAGAATTCTGGCATCCTCAGTCTTCTGAGTAGCCCGGAGAGAGACTTGGTCATGACGGCTAGCTCGTCTTCCTCTTCGTATTCAACAGAGAGACTCTTGTCGACGTAATCCTGAACAATATTTTTGAAGATGAAGCAGTGATCGGTGTCATGCCCCACTGCTCAATGGAACTTGCAGAACTGATTTGTGAACCTTCCCATGACCGTGGGAGGATCTGCGACTTTCGGGAGTTTAACCAATCCTTTGGCCAGCATGAATTTGATCCTATCAATGCCCGACATTTGAAAAAAATTTACACTTAGAAAACTTCTGTTCTAACACTCTGTATTCTTCAATAAATTTTCTCCAATAAATGACTGATTATGTTTTCATCTGAATATTCCTTTTTCTTCCCAGAATATACTGGGGCATTTTGTTATAAACTCGTCTTCCATTCAAAAACCCTGTGTGCAGGCAGGATCAAATAAAATCTTTCATCATTTACTTATTCACATTCATTCGCATGTATTCACATAATATTTGCATCCATTTATTTTGTGTGCATCCGCATGCATCCATTTTGCATCTGCATCAAATTCCCATTCAGGATAAGGGGTAAATCCTGAGACCCATGGCATCTGTCCAAGTCATTGTGAGGGTGAAGATTGAAAATCCCCTATTACAATCAACCAACAATCTTTTAAAACCCAGTGCTCGTACTGGCGAATCTTTTGAAATCCAGCGCTCGTACTGGTATTCTTCCAAAATCTAATGCCTATACTAGTTGAACTAGTCCCAAATGTCTATCAACTCTTCTTTCCTTCGAATGTCTTGAATTGGTCTAGAAGATTCGAGTTCCGACTCGAATTTTTTTTCAAATCCAATTCAGAATTGGGCTAGAAAATTTGAGTTCCGACTCAAATTTTCTTCTAAATCCAGTTCATCTAATTTTCTTTCCTCCAGATTCTAGAATTGGTCTAAAAGATTCGAGTTTCGACTCGAATTTCCTTCTAACCGGTCTAGTTTCCCTTCGGGATTCGAGTTCCGACTAGAATTTTCTTTCCTTCTAATTAATCTAGTTTTACTTCGGGATTTGAGTTCAGACTCGAATTTCCTTTCCTTCTAATTAATTTACCTTTCCTTCAGGATTCGAGTTCTGACTCGAATTTCTTTTTCTTCCAAATTTATCTACTTTTCCTTCACGATTCGAGTTCCGACTCGAATTTCTTTTCCTTCCACAATGGATCTAGTTTTCTTTCGAAGATTCGAGTTCCGACCTGAGTTTCTTTTCCTTCTGAATTGGTCTAGAAAATTAGAGTTTCGACTCAAATTCTCTTCCAAATCCAATTCAAATGTCTAGAATCGGTCCAAAAGATTAGAGTTTCGACTCGAGTTTTCTCCCAAATCCGATTTGTTTAGCTTTCCTTTAAAGGTTTGAACTTTTACTCAAACTATCCTGTAAATTGGTTAAGAAGATCCGAGTTCCGACTCGAATTCTCTTTCAAAATCCAATTCATCTAGTCTTTCCTTGAAGATTTGAATTATGATTCAAAGCTTCTGACCGAACCCAATTTTCCGTCGGTCCGGTTAAATCCAATTTTCAAATTGATCCTTTTTATGAAATCCAACCTCGCCTTGATTGCTCTACCAAATCTTGTATTTATACTGATAGTCTTTCTAAAATCCAGTGCTCATACTGGTAATCTTTTAAAATCCAGTGCTGGTACTAGTAATCTTTTAAAAACCAGTGCTCGTACTGGTAACCCTTTAAAATTCAGTGCTTGTACTGGTAATCTTTCCAAAACCAGTGCTCGTACTAGTAATCTTTCCAAATCCAGTGCTTGTGCTGGTAATCTTTCAAAATCCAGTGCTCGTACTGGTAGTCTTTTAAAATCCAGTGCTCGTATTGGTATCCTGTAAAAATCCAGTGCTCGTACTGGTATTTTTTTTTTTTTTAAATCCAGTGCTCGTACTGGTACTTTGTCAAAGTTCGGTCTTCATACTGGTCGCAACATAAATCTCACATTGAGGTTCAGACTCAATCTTCAGATCTGCGAACTAAACAATCTTTATCAGACCTTTGGGTCACTTCATTCTGTTAATCTAACCTTTGGGTCACCAATTTTGTCAGACCTCCGGTCATCCACTTTACCAAGCAAACCTTTTGAGTTATCAAATCCTATCAATGTCAATCATATTTGTCTGACCTTTGAGTCGTATCCTGCAATCATAGTCTTTCAAGATTTGACCTTTATGTCGAATTCGTCCGCCAATTAGTTCAGAATCAATCATCAATCATTTTCTCTTGCGAGAGACCCTTTTTCCTGGGAGAGTTCGAGGGAGCTCATTCTTTTTTTATGTCTTTATTGTTTGTTCGTTGAACCCCTTTTTCTAGGGAGAGTTTGAAGGGACTCGTGCTTCACGAATAGTTTGCAAAACAATCTTTATTGTCATACAAGGAACCTTTTTAACAGGGAGAGTTTCGACAGAAGCTCGTCCTCCTTGTAACCCTGAATGAATTTTTGTTAGGACACCCCCGTCATCGAGGACCCTTTTTCTAGGGAGAGTGTGATGGACTTGCTCCTCTATGATAACCTTCCAACCTTTGTTAGCGTCCCCCTTTCCATAAGAGAAGCCTAGAAACAGGGAGTTTTGACGAAAACTTTATTTCTCTTTGAAAGTTCATTTTGCAAACACCTCCTCTTTGTTGAGAAACTCTGTTTTTGATGTCACATAATATGATACACTGTCGTATTTGATTGTATATGATATGATAATATGTCCTCTTGAAAAATGTTATATTATGACTAAATATGTTTTGCCATAAATCTAACGAGTATTTGATGCAAGGATATCTCACCCAAAAAGGATGGAGACTTCTTGTTCAAGTACAACTATGGTGCAATCATACTCCTTGAAGAAAAAGCTTGATGAGCCATGCATTCCTAAAGATCAACTGAAGAGATCGGCTACCTCAAGATGAAGATTTTTTTCTTCTTTAGAGTCATATGTAACAGAACCTTCAGGAACATGCATATTGCATATTACATACTCATTCATAAAAGCTATATCATAAAAGTATACGATAGTTTCAAAAAATTCTTTTTTGAAAACTAATAATTGTACCTTCTTACAACCTTTTATGAAAAAGGTATTTTGACATGATTTCAAAATGTAATAATTGTACCTTACATCATATACAAGACAACATGAAAAGAAATATAGGAAAAAGACAAAACATGAAATCGGCTACATAAAGAAAAACAAATATAATATGTTTTGAAAAGACTCTAGTTACCTTCTTTAAAGAAATGATTTCAAATATAGGAAAAAGACAAAACATGAAATCGGCTACATAAAGAAAAACAAATATAATATGTTTTGAAAAGACTCTAGTTACCTTCTTTAAAGAAATGTTTTCAAATATAGGAAAAAGACAAAACATGAAATCTGCTACACAAAGAAAACAAATATAATAAAGGTTTTGAAATAACTCTAGTTACCTTTTTACAAACCCATAGAATGTCGACTTACTTGAAGTCATCATTCTCTTTGTATAGCATTAAATACCTCCTGTAAGAAATCCTTGTTAAATATCCTTCTCAAGAATGTCGACTTTCTTGTAGTCTTCATTCTCTCTGAAGACTTTGAAAAACACAACATAAAGAAAACACTTGACATGACTATGTACAAATAAATATCTCAAAGCACTCATTGTACTTACACTCATTTAAAGTAAAGAAGTACTTATGTACCTCAAATCATTAATTAGAATAAAGACAAAACTACAATCCAACGTTCAATGTACTATTGTAAGAAATAGACTTTTTACATAAAATATGTATTACCTAAAATATTACAACGACTAGTATACCCTATATTTTACTTTTATGGAAAAAGGCTTTCTCGAATTTCTCTAAAGATGTTTTTGAAATGACATAACATTTCACATCTCAAAAAAAACTACGATTTCAAAAAGTAACGACTACTTTTTTAAAAGCTATATAAACACACTCAAATAAACTATTCAACATGGAATGGACATGTGAGCTTACAACGAGAAAAATTCCTATTCATTATTTGAAAAGAGAGCCTTGAAAAAGAAAGAGAAAAAGAAAAGAAAGAAAAGAGAAAAAGTCAAGTGTAGCTCTTTGACAAAGAGTATCCTCTGAGTGACAAACAGAACATTCTGAGAATCCTTCATTCATGCATTCATATCATTCTGAAGGTTCTATAAGAAGTATTGTAACTCTGTTATTCACTGTTTTCCTTCTTTGTTGAAAGAAGTAGACCTCTGTGAAAGAGGGTGTTGCCCTTCTCTGTTGAGAGAAGAAGACCTCTGTGAAAGAGGGTGTTGTCCTTCTCTATTGAGAGAAGAAGACCTCTGTGAAAGAGGGTGTTGTACTATTTATCCGGTGACTTGGATGTTATAGTGGAAAGCTCAAGTGGTTTGCTTGGGGACTGGATGTAGGGCTGGGTATTGACCGAACCAGTATAAATTCTGTGTTTTATGTGTTGTGCCTTATTGCCTGATTATTTTATTTTATCGATCTTTATCGTATTTCACTATTCACCCCCTCTAGTGGAATTTCATTTGGTATCAGAGCAGGTTTGCTGGTTTCGACATAACAAGTCTTCCAGCACAAATGACATCTACCTCTTATGCTCGTGATATTGAAGGTCAACACGCATCTCGTCCTCCTTTCTTCAACGACTTCAACTATGGATACTGGAAGTGCAGAATGGCTATATTTCTCAAGTCCATAGATTTTGCTGTATGGAAAATTGTTGAGCATCCATACACATCTCCATCCGCAGACTATAACTTATGGTCTGATGAAGAAAAGAAAATGGCAAACCTAAATGCAAAGGCTATGAATGCCTTATATTGTGCCATTGATCAGAACGAATTCAATAGAATATCTATATGTGAATCTGCATATGATATTTGGCATTCTTTAGAGGTTATTCATGAAGGAACCAACAAAGTGAAAGAAGCCAAAATCTCATCTCTTGTCAGAAAATATGAGTTGTTCAAAATGAACAAAGATGAACCTATCACAGAGATGTTTACCAGATTCACCAACATCACCAATGATCTGAAATCTCTGGGTGTAACATATTACCAGACAGAAAAGGTGAAGAAAATCTTGAGATCTCTCACAACTGATTGGGAGAAAAAGACTACAGCTATTAAAGAAGCTCAAAATTTATCTAAGCTTACTCTGGATGACTTAATAGGCAATCTTATGGCCTATGAAGTCCACATGAAAGAAAGAAGGGAAGAAGAACAACCTTTGAAGAAAACTCTAGCCTTCCCAGCCCTTTTTGAGGATGAAGACTCAGAAAAAGAAACTAAGATTGCGCTACTCACCAGAAAATTTCAGCGCTTTATGAGAAGGAACCAGCTTCCAAATAAGCACAAAGAAAGAAAAGACCCAAAAGAAGATTCTATGTGCTACCAGTGTAATAAGCCAGGTCACCTGAGACGTGACTATCCTCTTCTCAAAAGAAAATCCAAGACTGAGGAACCAAAGAAAAGGTTCTTCAAGAAAAAGGCTCTGCATGCTCAATGGGATGATTCAAAACCATCCACCAGTGAAGAGTCAAATGATGATGAAGCAGAAACCGCCAACATGTGCTTCATGGCAGAAAGCTCTGTAAGTGAATCTCTTGATTTCTCCTTTGAAGATCTTCAAAATGCTTTTCAGGAACTTTTTGAAGAATCAAGGAAAACGATTCTAAAAAATAAACAGTTAAAATCTGAGAATCTAGAGCTCCTTTTGAAAAATGAAAAACTCAGTATTGAAAATTCTGAGCTACAAAAGAAAAATCTTCTTATTACTTCTGAAATCTCATCTACTAGCTCCAAGATTAAAAATCTGCAAGTAGAAATTTCAGAATTAAAAAGTAAAACTGAGAACCTTATGAAAATGGTTTTCAAGTTTACTAAAGGAAAAGAGAACTTGGATAAACTCCTATTCTCTCAAAAAGTCTCTTTCTACAAGAATGGTATTGGCTACTCCCATTTCAACAAGCCTTCTTGTATGAATTAAAAGACCACTTTTGTGAAAAGTTCTTCTGAACCAAATAAGAAGTATTATAATTCTAATTTTTTGAACTCCTCTAAGGCTATAGACAAACCCAAATCCAAATGGATATGGGTTCCAAAGTCTAATAAAAAAGGACCCGATTGGGTACCAAAAAGAAATTTTACTTAATGATTTGCAGGCTCCAAACAAGAAGAACAGATGGATTCTAGACAGTGGATGTTCAAAACACATGACTGGACATTCAGACCTCTTTGCTGTTCTTCATAAAAAAGAAGGAGGAACCGTCACCTTTGGAGATAACAACAAAGGTTTGATAATAGGTATTGGTAATATTGGAAATATAGATAAACCTCTTATCAAAGACGTTCTCCTGGTTAAAGGCTTAAAACATAACCTTCTAAGTATTAGTCAAATGTGTGATACAGGTTATAATGTTAGCTTTAATCATAATGCTTGTCTTATAGCAGACACCAACGAAAATATTATCTTAAAAGGTATAAGAAAAAATAATATATATGAACTGTACCTAGAAAACATCACAGAACATTGCCTCATAGCTAATAATGACTCTCAACATTTATGGCACATGAGAATGGGTCATGTCAATTCTAAGTACATGTCTAAATTAGCTAAAGATAAGTTAGTACGTGGGTTACCCAAAATATCTTTTAAAAAGGATTATTTTTTTGATGCATGTCAATTAGGAAAACTGTCCAAATCATCTTTTAAATCAAAAAATATCATTTCAAGCAAAAGACCTCTAGAGCTTCTCCACCTGGATCTCTTTGGTCCTTCTAGAGTAGCTAGTCATAATCACAATAAATACGTTTTTGTCATTGTAGATGACTACTCAAGATTTACTTGGGTAATATTTTTGAAAAACAAAAGTAATACGTTTTGTCAATTTGAAATTTTATGTAAAAAATTACAAAATGAAAAATCTTGTTCTATTGTTAAAATCTGTAGTGACCATGGAGGAGAATTTGAAAATGAACTTTTTGAAAAATTTTGTAACTTGCATGGTATTTCTCATAACTTTGCCTTTCCTAGAGCTGCACCTCAAAATGGTGTAGTAGAAAGAAAGAATAGAACCCTTCAGGAATCTGCTAGAACTATGCTCCAACACAATAATCTTGCTAAATCTTTTTGGGCAGAAGCTGTTAATACTGCATGCTACATAACAAATAGAGTTCTCATTAGACCCTTATTAAATAAAACTCCCTATGAACTATTCTATGACAGAACTCCAAGAATAGACTATTTCAAAGTCTTTGGTTGTAAATGCTTTATCCTAAACACAAAAGATAGCCTAGATAAATTTGATGCTAAATCTATTAAAGGCATATTTTTAGGATATTCAAGTCATAGTAAAGCATACAGGGTTTTCAATAAGTGTTCTAAGTCTATTGAAGAATCTATGCATGTTAGTTTCTGTGAATCTATTGATCAATCTGTTCATAAGCAAACTAACGATGATGATGTTGAAAGTACAGATTTATTTTTAGATAACACAGCTAAGTCTAATGAAGATGATCATCAAAGAACATTTGTCGATATCAAAGATCATCCTCAAAAGCAGATTTTGGGAGAACTGACAAAGGGGGTTCAGACTAGAGCTCAACTAGAACGGATTGCAAATATGGCATTCATTTCTCAACTTGAACCAAAGAAGATTGATGAAGCCATCATCGATGAGTTCTGGATGCTAGCCATGACTGAAGAACTGAATCAATTCCAAAGGAATGAAGTTTGGGATCTTGTACCAAGACCAAAGGATCATCCAATCATTGGGACAAGATGGATCTTCAGAAACAAGCTAGATGAAACAGGTAATGTTATAAGAAACAAGGCAAGACTAGTAGCTCAAGGATACAACCAGGAGGAAGGTATTGATTTTGATGAAACTTTTGCTCCTGATGCTAGACTTGAATCTATTAGGATGTTTTTAGCATATGCAAGCTATATGGATTTTAAACTATATCAAATGGATGTTAAAAGTGCTTTTCTAAATGGTTTTATAAATGAAGAAGTTTATGTAAAACAACCTGCAGGATTTGAAAATGAACAATATCCAGATCATGTTTTCAAACTCAAACGTGCTTTGTATGGTTTAAAACAAGCACCTCATGCTTGGTATGATAGACTTAAAACCTTTTTGTTAAAAATTGGTTTTTTTGTAGGCAAAGCAGACTCTACATTATTTATAAAAATAGTGAATAATCATACCCTAATTGTTCAAATATATGTAGACGATATCATCTTTGGATCTTCTAACAGCACTCTTTGTGAAGAATTCTCTAAGTCCATGGAAAAAGAATTTGAAATGAGTATGATGGGAGAACACACCTACTTTCTTGGACTGCATATTAAGCAAACCAAGGATAGAGTTTTCATCAATCAGTCTAAGTATGCTCGTGAACTTCTGAAGAGGTTCAACATGAATGCTTCAAAATCTACTCCTATGAGCACTACTACTGTTTTGGACAAAGATGAAGATGGTAAGTCTGTTGATACAAAGGTATACCGAGGTATGATAGGATCACTTCTCTATTTAACTGCTAGCCGTCCAGATATTATGTTCAGTGTTTGCTTGTGTGCTAGATTTCAGTCAAATCCAAAAGAATCACATCTTAAAGCCGTAAAAAGAATAATGAGATATTTAAAAGACAGTTGATTTTGGATTATTCTATTCAAAATCCTCTACATTTGATTTAATCTCATACAGCGATGCTGACTTTGCTGGAAGTAAATCTGACAGAAAAAGCACAAGTGGAACATGTCATATGCTAGGGCACTCACTTGTATCATGGTTCAGTAAGAAACAAAACTGTGTATCCTTATCAACTACTGAAGCCGAATACATTGCTGCTAGCCTAGCCTGTACACAAGTTATCTGGATGAAACAAACCTTAAAAGATTTTGGTTTAAATTTTGAAAATACAACTATCTTCTGTGATAATACTAGTGCTATAAACTTATCTAAGAATCCTATTTCACACTCACGAACTAAGCACATTCAAATAAGACACCACTTCTTAAGAGAACAAGTCTTAAACAACATAATTAAACTGGAATTCATACCCACTAATCAACAGTTAGCAGACATATTCACTAAACCATTGAAACATAAGACTTTACACGAATTAGAAGAGAACTAGGAATATGCAAACTAAGTGACTTATAAATTAATCACACTTATTATAATACTTCTTATAAGTTTTGTTAAAATCTTATTTTAAAAGTTTTTTTCTTATCGATTTTTGTTAGTCAAACTAGGTTTTCATATTCACGTATACTCTAAACTCTTATAAGACACATTCTTTATGTCTTTCAACTTGTCATCTTTCAAGTACACATCCATTATGACTCCTTGTCCTATCTCCTTTCACTTATATCCATAAAAACTAATTATATTAAAAGCTATCATAACATTGTTCACATCACTCATCTCATAACTCCTTTATTATTTTTGTCCTTTTGTGAAAACTTCTCTTACGATAAATTGATTCACCTTCAACATGATAACATATTAGTTTATGAGAAATCTTGCTTTTCAAATTGTTAGTTAAAATCGAATGATTATTTTTTTTTGTTCTTTTACCTTTTTCTAAAGATCTAGTTGCTATGTTCTCACGTAATTTTTTACTATATCATTTGATATATCATAGATTACGTACACTCTATTATATCTCACGTAAATTTTTACTATATCATCTTTTATATCATAGCCTAAAGAACTATCTATTATCATCTCTTCATGCTTTACATCTTTTACAAAAAGTATTATAAAAACACTTGTACTCCACCCATTAGTACGTTTTGTATCACCTTTTTATCTCTCTCTCTCTCTCTACATTATACGAAGCTCCTTTTCATCTGTGACCATGACTCTCTCATATATTTTATATCTCTCTCCAATCGAGACTCATTAAAACCTTGTCCTTCATTTTTTTTACTCTCATTAGTACCTTTAGTACTTTCTCTCTCTCATACGAATTGAGCCTCCATTCTTGTCAATCCGTGTTTGTGACTCCTGTACTAGTTTAAAACTTAACTTTATTCTCTAAAAACTATGAACTTCCTCAAATCGAGTTTCTTTAAAAATATGTTTATCAAATAAACATTAATTCATGTCAATCATAACTTTATTTTATGTCTTTTATCTCATATCAATCATGATTTTTTATTACTTCTTATCCTACTCGAAAATCCATATATGTCATCTCACTTTTCTCTATGACTACTCTCACTCCTTTCACGCATATCCATAAAAATATTTCTTATATAAGCAATTATTACTCTTCACTCATGAATATATTTTGTCTCCTCAATTCATCTATCGATTATATTTTTTTTTTTTTTTGAATCCGACTCCTCCATATCTATTCTCATTCTTTAATCTATTATCAATTCTTATTTTATATATTTTTGACTCTTTCTCTTTTTGTCTCATCATCTCTCTTACCACTATTCATAGTCAAAGTGTGTCCTTCTCATATTTACGTATACTCATAAAATTACACCCTTCAAACTACATTCTTTTCTTTCAAAAATGTCATATCTGTCAAACTACATATCCGTATCACCCTTCTTTATGTCTATTCATTCTTCTTCCACGCATATCAAAATATATACTTCTTAAATAACAAATTATTGCCTCTCACTCACTTATCTTTGTTTGTCTTATTCCAAAATCACTCTTCACGAATTTGGAATGCTTCCACTAAAAGTAATATCTTGTAGAAAAAGTTGTTTGTTTTATTAGGCCATTATTGTATTTCACTCTCTTCAATATGACACTCCATACTCAATTCATGACACTTCTCACTACTCGATAAACTCTCCCATAGTATATTTGTTCAAAACTATGTCCTTTTTAACATACATACCAATATAATACACTATCTTCCACCATTGATTTGATTTGTCATTCACAAGCCCCTTAACTTACAACTCACGAATTTCCTTATTCAAACTACAATCCAAAAATCATTCACTTACATTGTCATTCAATTATTATCACAATTATTTTCTCTCTTCTATTTAATCGTTTGGTTCATTCCTCACCAATACTACTCGTATCTCACTATCTTCATACATACTTTCAAACTCGTTCCTCCTCTCTCAACTCCCTTTTGCAATGGCTTCCTCCTCAAACTCTGCAATCACTGTCGCAGATCTAAGGTATCCAGATCTTTTTCATGACTACAACTTACTTTGTTCTCGACCAATTCATGAAGGAAAGTTGGTTCACTATGAAGACTTCATGTTATTTGACCTAGACAGCTCTCTCACCGAACTCAAACACCTACTAGGATCTTCATCCCAAGATGCCTACTATCCTGAACTCGTTCGACTATTCTACACAAATTTTTCTTTTGATCATGAACAAACTACCATCACCACCAAAGTACGCGGACGCCTGATGTTCTTTCATGCTTCCTCATTAGGCAGAATTCTTAACCTTCCTTCCACCGGCACAGACCTTAACAACATAGTACCACTCGAACGGTCGGTACTTCGAAAAATTCTTCTATGCACCAACTGCTCACAACTTCTCTGGCACATGAGGAATCTCCAACCTCATGCTCAACTGCTTGCCGAGATTCTTCTCCACAATATCTATCCCAAGCCTCTACGCAAGGGATTAGTACCAAGAAAAATCTCTCTCCTTCTCTAAGCAATTTTTTCTTCTACTCCGATAAACTGGTCCAACATTCTTTTCGACCTTTTTATTCGTTATAAAAAATTCCAGCCTCTTCTTTTCGGGTGTTTTATAACTCCCATTCTAAAATACTTCAAAGTACCCCTTCAAAATGAAGTCATCCTCCATCCCTCTCAGGTCCTCGATGCTACTTCCTTCAATCTCAGGTCCCTACACCTGCCCGGCTCTGATGAAGAAGATCCAACATCCAACTTTGATTACTTCTCTGCACTGATGGATGTCCAGCGTTCTCAGGATCGTATCCTTCGCAATCAAGCCTTGTTGCAGCAGACTCTCCAAACCCGTCAACCGGATCGTGACGCCCGAACACATCAACCTACTCCACCTTCGGAATAAACTTATTTTTTTTACTATAATATTTATTATTGGTCTGTAATAACTCTCTTACTCTCATCCCTTCCTTTTTGTCTATGACAAAGGGGGAGAAAACCTGTCTCCATTATTGGAGAAATACTCTCTTTAAATATTTTTCAATATTTTATAATATTATTATTTCTATGCATAATGTCTTTTGGACAGGGGGAGCATATTTTGTCATCATCAAAAAGGGGGAGAATGTTGAGAAACTCTGTTTTTGATGTCACATAATATGATACACTGTCGTATTTGATTGTATATGATATGATAATATGTCCTCTTGAAAAATGTTATATTATGACTGAATATGTTTTGCCATAAATCTAACGAGTATTTGATGCAAGGATATCTCACCCAAAAAGGATAGAGACTTCCTGTTCAAGTACAACTATGGTGCAATCATACTCCTTGAAGAAAAAGGTTGATGAGCCATGCATTCCTAAAGATCAACTGAAGAGATCGGCTACCTCAAGATGAAGATTTTTTTCTTCTTTAGAGTCATATGTAACAGAACCTTCAGGAACATGCATATTGCATATTACATACTCATTCATAAAAGCTATATCATAAAAGTATACGATAGTTTCAAAAAGCTCTTTTTTGAAAACTAATAATTGTACCTTCTTACAACCCTTTATGAAAAAGGTATTTTGACATGATTTCAAAATGTAATAATTGTACCGTACATCATATACAAGACAACATGAAAAGAAATATAGGAAAAAGACAAAACATGAAATCGGCTACATAAAGAAAAACAAATATAATATGTTTTGAAAAGACTCTAGTTACCTTCTTTAAAGAAATGATTTCAAATATAGGAAAAAGACAAAACATGAAATCGGCTACATAAAGAAAAACAAATATAATATGTTTTGAAAAGACTCTAGTTACCTTCTTTAAAGAAATGATTTCAAATATAAGAAAAAGACAAAACATGAAATCGGCTACACAAAGAAAACAAATATAATAAAGGTTTTGAAATAACTCTAGTTACCTTTTTACAAACCCATAGAATGTCGACTTACTTGAAGTCATCATTCTCTTTGTATAACATTAAATACCTCCTGTAAGAAATCCTTGTTAAATATCCTTCTCAAGAATGTCGACTTTCTTGTAGTCTTAATTCTATCTGAAGACTTTGAAAAACACAACATAAAGAAAACACTTGACATGACTATGTACAAATAAATATCTCAAAGCACTCATTGTACTTACACTCATTTAAAGTAAAGAAGTACTTATGTACCTCAAATCATTAATTAGAATAAAGACAAAACTACAATCCAACGTTCAATGTACTATTGTAAGAAATAGACTTTTTACATAAAATATGTATTACCTAAAATATTACAACGACTAGTGTACCCTATATTTTACTTTTATGGAAAAAGGCTTTCTCGAATTTCTCTAAAGATGTTTTTGAAATGACATAACATTTCACATCTCAAAAAAAGCTACGATTTCAAAAAGTAACGACTACTTTTTTAAAAGCTATATAAACACACTCAAATAAACTATTCAACAAGGAATGGACATGTGAGCTTACAACGAGAAAAATTCCTATTCATTATTTGAAAAGAGAGCCTTGAAAAAGAAATAGAAAAAGAAAAGAAAGAAAAAAGAAAAAGTCAAGTGTAGCTCTTTGACAAAGAGTATCCTCTGAGTGACAAACAGAACATTCTGAGAATCCTTCATTCATGCATTCATATCATTCTGAAGGTTCTATAAGAAGTATTGTAACTCTGTTATTCACTGTTTTCCTTCTTTGTTGAAAGAAGTAGACCTCTGTGAAAGAGGGTGTTGCCCTTCTCTGTTGAGAGAAGAAGACCTCTGTGAAAGAGGGTGTTGTCCTTCTCTGTTGAGAGAAGAAGACCTCTGTGGAAGACGGTGTGCCCCTTCTCTGTTGAGAGAAGAAGACCTCTGAGGAAGAGGGTGTTGTACTATTTATCCGGTGACTCGGATGTTATAGTGGAAAGCTCAAGTGGTTTGCTTGGGGACTGGATGTAGGTCTGGGTATTGACCGAACCAGTATAAATTCTGTGTTTTATGTGTTGTGCCTTATTGCCTGATTATTTTATTTTATCGATCTTTATCGTATTTCACTATTCACCCCCCCTCTAGTGAAATTTTACTCTTTAGGGAAAATAGGAGTATCTTTTGTTACCCGTTTAGGTAAGGGTCAAGCCTGAGTCTCTCTTTTGGGGAAAAGAGAGAAGAATCTAGCCACGGATGTGTCATTTAGACCTCAAGCGATTTCTTTCACCAAGGATTTCATGAATATTTTGCCAATTTGTTATGAAAAATAGTTGTTGATTCCAAAAATCTTTTATTACACAAGAAATTATCTCGAGTTACCTTCAGTATTACTTCCAAAAATCTTTTGCGAAAAAAGATTCAAAATCTAAATTCTTTCTATTGACCAACCAAAGGGAGGAAGAATAAATCCTCGATATGGCCAGCAAAGAAAATCCAATGTTGTCACAAAGCTATAAGTGATCGATATTGATCGCAGTCAATGACACATTTTTAAAGATCATTCTTGTAAAAATAAGGCAATCAAAATATCCTAGGTGATACAGAAAAATCCATTTAATTCCTATATCTCCTCAATCACCCAAGCTGCAATTAAATATCTGCAAAAGGGATCTCTCAACTGTCGTCAAGATGAAGACGAATTATGCGAGTTAGACCCCCGGGGCCAAAGAAGATTTGGATCATCTCCGAGATGAAGGAGTTTGTGACGGATCCTTCTAGGGAAAGTTCAGAGCACCGTCAAGATGAAGGCGACTGCGATGAGCCTCCCGACAAACCCTAAAAGATATTTAATTTCAGCTATCATCAAGAGACCACCAGCCAATGAGCCAATATCGTCAATATAATCCCTAAGGCAAAGAAGAATCAGAACATCTCCAAGATGAAGAAGTTTGTGATGTACCCTTCTAAACAGAGAGAAAAAACTAGAACATCTCCAAAATAAAGGATGATGTAATAAACTCCCTAGAAACCCAAGAGAGCTTCAATTCTGTCGAAAAAAAAAGAGTACAGGCAGAAAAACCATCATGAGAAAAGAATCCCAGGATATCAAACTGTCGAATCTGCCAAGAATCTTCTTTAATTTTGTGAAATTCTTTTATCAATATCCTTTCACCAATTTCTTTCACAATGAGAATACTCTATTTTCCGTTCATATCAAGGAAATTGATAGCCTCCTTGAAAGAAAGTCAATGGCAAGCAATTTGAAGTCGAATCTTGATTCTATGAAGTTAAGTCTAGTTGGAGGTAATACTTCAGGTAGAAAAGAGGAAATATTTTTCATATAAATATACTTATATTTCAATCATTTTTCAATCAACTATAATTTTTTATCTTATTGGCAATCTTTTCAAGTTATCCTGACATGAAGTGAGAGCTTGATGTCTATTTTGATGTATCCAGGCGTTGTTGTTATCCCTTTTAGGATCAGATGATGGGAGTTTTCTAAGATCCTTCCCTTCTTGTTTTGATCTGAGCGTCTGGGCTCTCAGATTTGCACACTTTCCTGTGTTCCCCATTGTCCCACCATAGACAGTTCCCGTTCAGGGTAAGGGTTAAACCTGAATTTTCTGCAAAAAGGTCATATGTCTTAAAAGCCATTTAGTCTTAGTAATGAGACGTCCAAGATCAATCTCTTTTCAAGCTTTAGGGAACCCTCTTTCTTCTTTTTGCAAACCACTCTCGGATTTATTGTGCAAAATTCAAAGGTCCCATCATGGTTTCTTCATCTGAGAATTTCGTTTATCGTCCCCTTTCAGGTTAAGGGTTAAGCCTGAACCTCATTTTTCCACAAGGTATCGTCCCCTTTCAGGTTAAAGGTTAAGCCTGAACCTCATTTTTCAATGAGGTATCGTCCCCTTTCAGGTTAAGGGTTAAGCTTGAACCTCATTTTTCCATGTGGTATCGTCCTCTTTCAGGTTAAGGGTTAAGCTTGGACCTCATTTTTTCATGAGGTATCGTCCCCTTTCAGGTTAAGAATTAAGCCTGAACCTCATTTTTTCATGAGGTATCGTCCCCTTTCAGGTTAAGAGTTAAGCCTGAGCCTCATTTTTCCATGAGATATCACCCCTTTCAGGTTAAGGGTTATGCCTGAACCTCATTTTTCCACGAGGTATCGTCCCTTTTCAGGTTAAGGGTTAAGCCTGAACCTCATTTTTTCATGAGGTATCATCCCCGATCAGGTCAAGGGGTTAAACCTGAGCCTCATTCTTATGAGGTATTTCGTTTCCCGTCCCATCCAGGTTAAGGGCTAAGCCTGAGCCTCATTTCGATGAAGTGAATCTTCTTCTTTGTTCTCTATTCCCTATCTATCATCATCATTTGAATTAATTCTTTCACACCCAGCTAGATTTTTCTAACTGGGGCATTTTTATAATCCAAATTTGGTGTGTTTTTCTTTGCCACTAAGCTCGGCTTACAACCGGCTTAGTAGCAAAGAGGGGCATCTGTAAACACCCCAAATTTTACCCTCATCCAGTGTTTATATATTTCATGTGTCATTGCATATCATTGCATGCATTCGGCGTACCATTTTATTGCATTGCATGTCATTACATCTCATTTTCGAGATCTAGCACTTCTGTTTTCAAAATATTTAATTCAGATTCGGGTTTTAAAACTTTTCTTTCAAAAACAATTTTAAAACATGGGTTTTTAATCAACATTCTGTCATTTGCCAACCTCCAGGACCTTATATTTTGAAATGTTTTTCTCAGAAAATAATCTGGATTCGTTTTAAACCCAATTTTTAACTGATTTCAATTCTCAGATGATACTCATTTAGGTGGTGTCGCTTCTGGATTCCTTCATTTATCAAATTTCTCAAAAATTTCAGAGTCCTAGTTGGATCAAGACTAGATTATCTTTTTATCTTTTTAAAACATTTTCAAAACTTCATTTTGATTTTAAACCAGTTATGGTCATATTCCTTGTCCATTTCCTCCATGTTGGCCAAAATCTTAGAGTCCTAGTTGGATCAGGACTCTTTTTCCAGAGTCTCAGTCGGATCAGAACTCTACTTTTTACTACCTTTTCTACCTGTTTTTGGAGAAAACCTTTCAAAATCTTCCGTTTTGGCCAAAATCCCAGAGTCCTAGTTGGATTAGGGCTCTTCTTCAAGAATCCTAGTCAGATTAGGACTCTTCTTCAGAGTTTCAGTCGGATTAGGACTCTATCTTTTGTTACTATTTTTAGCTGTTTTTAACCAAATCTTTCAAAATGAGTCAAAAACTCAGAGTTTTAGTCAAAACAGGACTCTGTTCAGAGAGTCCTAGTTGGATCAGGACTCTAATCCTGATTTCAATTTTGAAAGAATCTTTTAAAAATCTTTTCATCTATCAAAACTATCATACTTTTATCAAAGAATTTCAAAATTCTGGGATTTTATCCTAGAGTCCTCATAGAATCAGGACTCTGCCTCAGAGTCCTGGTCAAATCAGGACTCTATCCAAAGTTTGTTTTCTCACTCCATTTTCACTAATTTTCAAAAGCTTTGTTTAAATTTCATCATTTGCTTATCAGAAAACCAAAACTTTTTAGAGTCCTAGTCAAATTAGGACTCTTCTTTAGAGTCCTAATCAGATCAGGACTCTGAACCAAAACTTCAATTTTATCCTGTTTTTAACTGTTTTTCAAAATTATCTTATTTGTTTTCTCAGAAAATCCAAAAATCTGAGAGTCCTAGTTCAATTAGGACTCTGTCCCCAGAGTCCCAATTGAATCAGGACTCTATTTTATTTCAATATTTGTCATTATTTTCACTGTTTTTACAAGTTTTCATCTGTTTTTCAGAAAATACTAAAAAAATCTAGAGTTTTAATCCGATCAGGACTCTGTCCCAGAGTCCTAATCCAATTAGGAGTCTATCCTGAAGTTTGTTTTCACTTCTATTTTCATTCATTTCCATTTGTTTTCGAAAATTAGGTCATTTTGTAGAATCCCAATTGATTCAGAACTCTATTTCAGAGTTTCGGTTGAATTAAGACTCTAACCTTGATTGCATTTTCTACCTTATTTTACTATTTTTTTTTATAAAATCTTTCAAAAACTCCTTCATTTGGCTTTTAAAATCCAAAATCTCAGAGTCCTAAAAATTCAGGACTCTAGCCCAGAGTTCCAGTTCGATTAGAACTCTATTTTCAAAACTTTGAATTTCAACTGTTGATTTTAACCCTTTTTTTAAAGCCATTTTTAGTATTTATTTCAAGTTTTTCAAAACTTCGATGTGGGCCCCCCTCAGTTGGCGTCATATCCAAAAAAGTTCTGACTTAGTCAAGACTCAGACTCTGTACCATTTCAAACCTTTCAATCTCAAAGTCTACTTTTGAATCTCTTTTGAAAA
The DNA here is from genome assembly GCF_984573655.1 of Nuphar pumila. Classification (NCBI taxonomy): domain Eukaryota; kingdom Viridiplantae; phylum Streptophyta; class Magnoliopsida; order Nymphaeales; family Nymphaeaceae; genus Nuphar; species Nuphar pumila. Next base: position 66,627,935 of record NC_143260.1, on the reverse strand, counting down.
ACCTCTCATTTTCAAGTTTTAAAATCGTTTTTGAAAATTTAAGTGGAGCCCACTCGGGGTGGTGCCACATTTGAAGAAGTCATGGTTAGACTAGGGTTAGTCATTGTCCTAGTTAAACTAGGGGTTTAGAGGAGTCAAAAGCAATTTTAAAAATCCATTTTATTTAAGTTTTAAACCATTGGTTTTTAAAGGTTTTAAATTCAAGTTTTAAAAACCAAATGTGGGTCCATACTAGGTGGTGCCACATTTGGACTTTCTAGGGTTTAATTAGGGATTAATTAGAGTCCATTTAAGTTAGAATTCTCCAAAAAAATTGTCCTCCCCATGTGTTTTATCAAAAACAATTAAAAAGAGTCCAAAAAATCAAAACTCTTCCTAAACAAATCCAAAAAAAAAAAATCTATAAATAGGGGACCTAAAAAGGGTCAAAGGGAGATCTTTTCTCTCAAATTTTCGTGGCTTATCTCTCCTCTCCAGCACCTCTACCTTCCTCCATTGCAGCTGCAGCCCCAAGGTGAGTTATTTAATATTATTTTATTATTTTTTATTAGTTTTTTTATGATTTTTCAATAGATTTCACCATGGGAGCCTCCCTTTTCATGGTTTAAACCATGGAGTCACCATCAAGAACCTCAAGTTCAATCCAAGAAGATGATCTAAACCTATTCCATGATATTTTCCAGGATTCTAATCCGTTAGAATTGATGAAAGGTATGTTTTCTACGTTCTTAACCAAAGAAACATGAGATTTACCTGTTAAATGGGTTAAATCCATGATTTCAAAGGTGAAAGCAATTCTAGCCATGGATTCCCTGTGTTTTTTTTATTTTTTTACTTATTTCTGTTTATTACATGTATTCCAGCATAGAAATTAATTTTGGTTTACTGTTTGGATATTATTTTATTTGTTCTCATTGATTAAAGCATGTTTTATTGAGTTTTATTAAAATTCTGTGTGTTTTAAGCTTAGATCAATAAAGAGCATGTTAGTTCATATTGAAGTACTCACTGTAAATTTTTTATTTTTTTATATGTGATAAACGGATATGTCAATGAACTACTATAAAAAATTCAGATGTTTTGGGATTCGGGAACCTTGTCAGAAAAATAAAAGATTAAACCATGATTTTCAATCGTTTAGAATCATTGTTGAAATTCATAGGTAACTTGCAGTTGTGTTATTTCTCTCATCCGATATTCAATTTGAGATCCGTAAAATGCAGTAGCTTAATGTTGATGTAAACTATTTACTGTGAAATTTTGATAATTTTTTGCTTCTGTTTGGTATTTTTCCTCTGTCAGATAATCAGATTTAAAATTTAAAACTCGTTAGGGTTTACGAAAACCCTAATTAGACTTGTAATGATCATAGATCTCAAACCGTAGATTCGAATCATGATCTATAAAAAAAGAAGTTTATTATTTTTATGTCTAATATTCACTTCTGAAAGTTAAAGAATTTTTTATGAAGTTTTTTATTTGTTTCTGTATTTTCAACCGGAAGTATCAGTTTTAACCAATGTTAGATTTGTTATATTTAAGTCCAGATTGCCGGAGAGGTTTCTCCCTCATCAAAGATGGTTTTTCTGATCTGTAAAAAGAAAAATTTTTGTTTTTTCATCTAGTTTACCTCTGTAAAATTGCAAGAATTTTTATGGTGAATTGACCCCTAATTCGGGTCTAACACTGAAACTGGTCTGTGACCATGGATTAAAATAGCTTATTTTAGGGTTTTAATGCAATTTTCGAATTGTAATGATCTTAAAAATACAATTTTATGATTCCAATATGGTTTTAGGGTTATAACAAGTGCAGGTGTCGATTTTTTTGAATTTTGGAATCCATTTGATGCTTGAATGGATCAAATTGCAAAACAGGGTACCTGCAGGATCCAGAAACACTGCAAAAATTGTGATTATATGATATTTCAAGATTTTTGTGTATAAGTTCATGTTTTTAGGGTTTGTTCATGTTTATAATCATATTAGGATGTTTCATGTTTGATTTTATGTTTATTTGAATCATAAATCCCAAGTTTTTACCAAAATCTATTTCAGAAAACCCTGATTTCAAGGCCATAGTCTTGCTATTGTTATCGTCGCGAAAATTTTCCCCCGTCTTCCCTTCCTTGCGGAAGAGAAAAAGAGAGAAACGCTTTCGCGCTTCAAACTTGACCGGATTTTGGAAATTGTTTTGAAATACTCGCCTCCGTTTTGAAAATTGCGGGAAAATCCATGGGATGGGGCTCGACCTGTCGGTACGAGGTTCGACCGTTCCTGCCGCCTTTAACAGGGGTAATCGAACCAAGGACCAAAACTATGCTTGACTTAGTTAAATTATCGAAGTTATGTTCTATCCTAAATGCACAGAGAATTCAGGCATGTGCTATGAGATTTTGGAAAATGCCAGTTGGAAAACATGATGTATGCTTAGAAAAACATTTGGAGTTGGAAAGAATCTCTCAGGAAAAAGGTCAATTTCTCAGGAAACTCGGATAAAAAAGGGGTTTTTGAAAACATGAGAAAGCTTATAAAAATGTGGAAAATTCAGAAATAGTTGAAAATCTTGGGAAAATGGAAGTGATTCTTGAGAAAAGATGAACCTTTTTGAAAAGGGAAACACTTCTTAGGAAAACTTGGACTTTGAGAGTTTTCTTAGGAAAATGATGGAAAATTTATAGGAAAACTCATTGGAGAAGGAAATTCAAAACTTGGGGAATCGAAATCCTGGGAATTTTACCTTTTTAAATACTTGAAAATCGATTTTGGATCTTGGAGAAAGATTGGAAAACTCTTTTGAATCTCTTAAGAAAATATCATTTTCCAGGGAAAACTGTGGAGAAACTTGTCTTTGGAAAACCGATTTTGAAAAATCCTTAGAATTTTTTTTTGAGAAATCGATTTCTTGAGAATGAAGTTTTCTTGAGAAAATCTTGAGAAAATCAATGATTTCATGATGCAAATGACATGAGTGAATGAATGCACTTTGAGAAGATTTTCTGAGGAATTGGTTGGAAAATGTGCATTAAGTCCAAATAAATCCTTTACATATTCTGACTGTGGCCATGAATATGTTCGGAACTTAGTTGATTTGATGCACATGATTTTGAAAACTTCAGAAATATGATGTGCATTTTAAGATAGCCTAAGAGTGTAGGCTCAATGTGACTAGTAGAAAGATGACGGATCTGGGTCTCGTCCATATTCCGACTAGGGCCGTAAATATGGATCCCACCGAGTCCATCAACTCCCTAAGAGTTGGTGCACGTGCCATTCGTGAACATCCATAGTGCTTTTGAAATAAGATGTATGTATCACATAAGCAGGATATTTGCATAAATTCAAACTATATGATATGCATCCTAGTCTAAGCAGGAAATTAACTCTCTTATTCCAAAATTATTACATCACTAAATAAAGGAAATAAAAAAAAATTGCAGACTTCAGCTCCTTCTTTTGATTGTTTCTGCCAAACTTGAAATTGGGTTAGCTCAAATATGTGGGTTTTTCCAAGATTTTTCAATAATATTATGAAATTATTGGATTTAATTGGATATAAACCCTATTCTCATGCTTCCTTGATATTTGAAATGATGTAAATGAAGAAAATTCAGTAGAAAATAGTTTGAAATTCGGAATTGGGGTCAAAATGACCAAAATACCCCTAATTATAAAGTTATACCTTTAAAATCAAGGTTTTTAAAAGGAAAACTTGGTAAAATTGAGATTTTGAAATTCAAATTGAATCAAATGATGATAAAATGAAGTAAGAGATATGATGACATGCTGCTAGACACATTAAGACTATAAAATCAGAATTTGGCATTTTGCAATTTATCCAAAATAACGAATTTCGCTTGTTTTTCGCTTGGATCTGGGTCCTGCGGGACCCTGTTTTGGTATTATGGATGATCCGAACCTCAAATGGATTCCAAATTGCACCAAATTCGGTATGAAGCATCTACTTACTCTGATAAACAGCCTAGAATGATAAAAATCACGAAATGATATGATTTAAATGCTAAAATTCAAGGAAAGTCCTAAAAATGATGGATTTTGCCTATGGATCCGAACCAAATGCAATGCCTAATATGATAATGCAATATTTACACCATGGAAACTTCTGATATTTTGCAGACTGCTAAAAGAACCAAAATGGAACATTTTTGGTTTTTATAGACTCGGGATTTGAGCCATGGGGAGTTCAATAACAGAGATTTAGTTCTGACAGAGGTAAAAATCATACTAATCTGATGAAAAATGCTAAAGAAATACCAAACGGCCATGGAGATTTATGAAATTCATCAGAGTTATGAAGGACATCTACATGAACAACTTTCATGTTTATGACTTCGGCATTTGATCAACGGAAACACAGATAAAAATATAACTATTTCTGCCTAAACTGACAGAACAGACAAATATAGCAAAACAGAGGGCTGACAAAAAAAATCCAACGCAGGGGTCAACACTATTCTAAAAATTACAGGCTTTCAGATTCAAACAGAGGACATCTCGGACACCACTTTCACTTTTTACAGTTTCGGATTTGGAGCAACACACAAGGAGAAACCATAGCCCTAAGTCGATCCAAGATCTCACAGGCCCAAATTAGGCTCTGACACGTGTACCGACATCTCGGATTTTTGTTACACATTAAAAAAAATCAGAAAAATCTGAGAAAATCATATTAAAAACTAGACATTCTCCCAAGTGCAGAACAGCTTTCGGATCTAAAATCGGATCTCCCATGAGGGATATCGCGATTTTACAAGTCGGCAAATGATTTTCAAAATGTATCCCGGGTAACAAAACCCAACTTGCCATTTTGAATGTTTACCGCAGTAAACAAATTCAAATGGCTCCGAATTTTTGGCAAAATTTTAGGGACACCTAAGGGCGCATTCCGTGATTTTTTTTGGATTTTTAATAGAAAAAAAATGCATGAAATGATGTGTGGACTGACTGACAAAAACAGAGACCTACTGAAAATAAGCAGAATTGAAATAAAGGCTAAATTAATCCTAATTAATTCATGAAATATGCTAAATGAATGAAATAAAATGCAAATTAAATCTAGCTAACTACATGCATGTTAAAAATCATCAAGGAAGCATAATGAAACATTTTTATGTATGTCGTTTTATGAGAATAGCTCAATCCATCCCTCGGATGAGCTCTTTCTTCAAACGACTCCCGATTCGAATTATGGAATCCAATCAATGAGAAAAGAAGTGCACCTTGTTTCGTTACGTAGCGTAGGAGCTCTTGAAATGGGCAGCTATCATGAGCTTCCTTCGTTCTTCGCTCCGGGCTTCAGATGGTTCACAAAAATCGACCTCTGTTGGAATCGGATTGGCCACAGCACGAGCTCTACTCCACCTTCTTCAATGAGCCAAAGGGGGCACGATTTCCAAGGTTCAAAATCTGATTCTAGGAAGGCTAGGTCGGATTTTCCAAGTTCACCAGAGCTAAAAAAAATGATCTCCTTTAGGCTGGGCGTGAACCCTTGTTTTTATAAATTTTCTGAATTTTTTTTGAAATTCAAACAGGCTGGATCTGAGCCCTCCATGTGGCGCCATCTCAGGGGGTGTCATCTGAGGGGTTTGAAATTCGAATTCGTCTTCTGCAGGGAGCCCTCAGGTGGCGCCACCTCAAAAGGCTATTTTGATTTTTTGAGAAAAATAAAAAATGGAAATTTTGTGGGTGAGACACCTCAGCAGGGGGAATTTGGAATTTTTCAAAAGTTTGCTTGATTCTCTCTGCAGGGAACTCCCAGAAGGCGCCACCTCAGAGGGTGCTCTCTTGGAATTTGAAATTCAAACTCACCTTTTGTAGGGAGTCCTCAGGTGGCGCCACCTCATGGTGGGCTACCTTTATTAAAAATAAAATAAAAAATAAAAATGGAGCCAAGTGGAGTCCTGGAATGGTGCCACCTCAAAAGGTGTTTGACACATGTCAGAAGGTCAGAGCAGTGGGCTCAGAAGGCGCCACCTCAGAGGAATTTGAATTCTACCTTTTCTGGAGAAAGGAGATCTGGACATGTGGCAGACAAGTGTCAGCTGTCTGGAGAGGCTTTCTCAAATGGCGCCACCTCAGGGGGAAGTTTGAAATTCAAATGGAGGTTGGCCCTGGAGGAATGGAGGATGGACATGTGGCGCCACCTCAGGGTGGCTCCTACAATGCCATGTGGCAAGAGGGAGGAAAAGGAGGGAAAGGACATGTGGCGCCATCTCAGGCCATCTGGAAAAATCAGAGCTCAGGATTTTCGCCACCTAGTGCCTTGTTTGAATTTTGAATGGTTTGCTTTTTCTAAAGAAAGCCAGGAGTGACATGTGTCTCCTACTTTTCTGAAAGAGGTAGGGAGAAGACATGTGTCCTCTACTTTTTCTGAATAAAGCAGAGAATGACACGTGGCAGAGGGGAGAGAAGGAGGGCCAAGCCATGTGGCGCCATCTCAGACAGGATGAAAAAGGTAGGAGTTCTTGATTTTCGCCACCTATGGGGATTTTTGAATATTTGAATTCTAGCTTTTCTGAAGAAAGCAGAAAATGACACATGGCACTTGCCTTTTTCTGAGGAAATGAGGGCTTGCCACGTGTCCTCTGCAGGAGATACCCCAGATGGCGCCACCTCAGAGGAGACAAGCCTACCTTTTTTGTAGGAATTTAGGAGTGACACATGTCTCCTACTTTTCTGAGAAAAGTAGGAAGAGACATGTGTCAGGCTACTTTTCTAGAAGGAAGGAGGGGTTGACATGTGTCCCCTGCAGGAGACACACTTCAAGTGGCGCCACCTCAGAGGAGACAAACTCCACTTTTTCTAGACAGGACAACCTACGACACTTGGCATCTCCTGGTAGTCTTTGAAATGACACATGGCGCAGGATGGATAGGTGACACATGGCAGATAAAATGGGATGACATGTGGCGGCTTCTTAAGGTAGCCCCACACTGACACTTGGCGTGGAAATGGGAGGAGAGAGAAAGGACAAGTGGCACCAATCCGGGGGACAAGGCTCCTATATTTTTGGGTTTTTCAAAATTCAAATTTTTCAAAAGGAAAGCTTGTGTGACACCACCTAAGTGTGGGTCCCACATTGCTTCTTTATTGAAATAAGGATAAAACAACAACCTCTTTTTGGAATTTTCATAAAAATTTGGACTAATTGGTAAAACAGAAATTTTTGGAAAGAGTTGGCCCCTGTAGGGCAATTTTGTAAAAGGAAGATATTTGAAATTGTCAAAAGGGCAAAATCTGAGATAAGGTGGCTGAAATCCATATTAAAACTATCCAGATCATTTTCCTGAGGAAATATTTTAAAATTCAGAGCCCTGGGGGTAAAATGGGAAGAACTGATAATTTTGAAGACCTAGGGTTTTGAAATCAATTTTGAAAAGAGTTGAAATTCTAATCTGGATTGAAAATTTTGAAATCAAGAGTTCTGGACCTCGAAATGACATGCTGTGCAGTGCAGTGATTTGAAATGCTCATGCAATGATATGCAATGTCATGTCTTATGAAATGCAATCTTGAATCAAGACTTGGAGATGTCTGTCTCCTGTCAGGCATAAAATTTTGAACATCTGAGTTAAAATTAGAGAAATTTTGAGAGTTGCAGATGAAATTTGGACTTTTGCAAGGTCCGGCTTAGAAAATGACCATTTTGCCCTCCAGCGATTTCAGAGGCTGGATGTTGATGCTTGGTGGAGATGTAGGGGAGGTGAGTGAAAATTTGGGGTGTTTACAGATGCCCCTCTTTGCTACTAAGCCGGCTCATGGCCGAGCTTAGTGGCAAAGAAAAACACACCAAATTTGGGCTATACATAAAAAAATGCTCCAGTTAGAAGGATCTGACTGAGTGTGAAGAAATTAGCCCGAGGAAGATGATAGATATGAAGCGAAGAATAAAGAGGAAAGATTTGCTCTATGAGAGCGAAGTTCAGGTTTACGCCCTTAACCTGGATGGGACAGAAATACCTCGCATGGAACGAAGCTCATGTTTTAACCCTTGACCTGATTGGGGATGGAATATCTCATGACATGAGATTCAGGTTTGTACCCTTAGCCTGATCGGGCGGAAAATGAAATACCTCTTTGATTGAGGCTCAGGTTTATACCCTTATCCTGATCGGGTAGAAAATGAAATACCTCATCAAATGAGGCTCAGGTTTGTACCCTTATCCTGATCGGGCGGAAGATGAAATACCTCTTTGATTGAGGCTCAGGTTTGTACCCTTATCCTGATCGGGCGGAAAATGAAATACCTCATCAAATGAGGCTCAGGTTTGTACCCTTATCCTGATCGGGCGGAAAATGGAATGGAATCCTCGAAGGAAGAGACCATGATGGAACCTTCGGATTTTGCACAGTAAATCCGACAGGGGTTTTGCAAAAGGAAGGAAAATGGGGTCCCTAAAGCTTGAAGAGGGATTGATTTTGGGCGTCTCGTTGCTGAGACTAAGATCAGCTTTTGAAATTGCCTTTTGCGAGAATTGGTGGTTCGACCTCGAACCGAAATGGGACTGTCTATGGTGGGACAGTGGGGACACAGGGAAGTGTGCAAATCTGAGAGTTCATGCTCTCAAAGAAGGGAAGGAATCAAGTCCTTAGGAGGGATTTAAAATTGGTGTCAGGATGTATCAAAAAGGGACATCAAGCTCTCACTTCACGTCAAGATAGCTAGAAAATATTGTCAACATGTTGAGAATTTTGTTGTTGATTTATAGTTTTTGAAAATGTTGCACATTGTTGCAAAGATATTCTTTCTTTTCTACCCAAAGCATTACCTCCACACAAGGTTCATTTTGTAGAATCGAGACTTGAAAACCCAAATTGTTTACAATTGACCTTCTTCAAGGAAGTTATCAATTTCCTTGATATGAGTAGGAAAGAAAATTTGATGTTATGAAAGCAATTGATGAAAGAGTATTGATAATAGAATTTCACAAATTTAAAGAGGATTCTTGATAAATTTGGCAGTTTGATATCCTGAGAGCTTCTCTCTTGATAATCTTTCTGCGCTCTTTTGGCTCTCTGGGTTTTTTTTGCTACATTCTCCTTTATTTTGGAGATGTTCTGACTTTTTCTCTCTTTCTTTTTCCTCTCTTTCTTTCTTTTGGGAAGGGTACGTCACAAACTCCTTCAACTTGGAGATGTTTCGATCCTTCTTGGACGATGGGTTTGGAGATCTTTGGCTGATAGCTGAAATTAAATATCTTTTAGGGATTGTCGAGAGGTTCATCGCATCTGCCTTTATCTCGACAGTGCTTTGGACTTTCCCTGGAAGGATCCGTCACAAACCCCGTCATCTTGGAGATGTTTCGAATCTTCTTTGGCCCCGGGGGTCTGCTCGCCTAATTCGCCTTCATCTTGACGACAGGTGAGAGATCCCTTTTGCGGATACTCAATTGCAGCTTAGGTGATTTTGAGGAGACAGGGTTTTGGTGAATTCTCTCTTTTCTAGCACTCAGGATATTTCCACTGCCTCGTCTTTACAAGGATAGCCTTTAAAGATGCGCCATTGACTGCGATCAATATCGATCACGATTTTTCGATAACATTGAATCTTCTTTTCTGGCCATATCGAGGACTTATCATTCATCCTTTTGATTGGCCAATAGAAAATTTTTGAAGTTTGAATCTCTTTTCGCAAAAGCTTCACTCTTTTGGAAGTGATGCTGAAGGTAAATTGAGATAGAGATTAGTGCAATAAAAGATTCTGAAATCAACAATTGATTGACAAATTTGACAAAATTTTCTTGAAATCCTTGGTGAAAATGAGTATTTGAAATCTGGCTCAATACATCCGTGACGAAAATTCTCCTCTCTTTTTCCCCAAAAAGGGAGACTCAGGCTTAGCCCTTACCTGAATGGGAAATGGGAAATACTCCTCTCTTCCCTGAAGAGGAGGTGTTTGCAAAACGAACTTTCGAAGAGAAATTGAGCTTTCGTCAAAGCTCCCTAATATTAGGCTTCTCTTATGGAAAGGGGCCGATAATAGTGAGGTCTGAAAATTGGGTCATGAAAGGAACGAGTCCATCACACTCTCCCTGCAAAAAATGGCCTAGTATGAAATTGGGGGGTCACAAGAAAAGCGAGTCTCCGTCGAGCCTCTCCCTTAAAAAGGGTTTCTTGTGTGAAATTGGAAATTGTTTTGCAAACGGTTCACAAAGACGCGAGTCCCTTCAAACTCTCCCTGAAAAGGGGCTGAGTGAACGAATTGGATAGCATGCGAAAAGAACGAGCTCCCTCGAACTCTCCCTAAAAGGGTCTCTCGCAAGAGAAAATGATTGAAATTGGATATTGAGATTGATTGACCCGAAGGTCGAAATTGAAAATTGGAAAATTGGTTGCTGAAAATTGAATGACCCGAAGGTCGAAATTGGATGACCTGATGGTCGAAATTGAGAATTGATTTGACCAAAAAGGTCGAAATTGAGAATTGGTTGACCGAAAGGTCGAAATTGTGTGACCCGAAGGTCAAAATTGAGAATTGATTTGACCAAAAAGGTCGAAATTGAGAATTGGTTTACCGAAAGGTCGAAATTGTGTGACCCGAAGGTCAAAATTGAGAATTGATTTGACCAAAAAGGTCGAAATTGTGTGACTCGAAAGTCGAAATTGAGAATTGAGTGACCTAAAGGTCGAAATTGAGAAATGAAGGTCAAAGTTTGGAAATTGATTGACCCGAAGGTCGAAATTTGGAAATTGATTGACCCAAAGGTCGAAAATTGGAAATTGGTTGACCCGAAGGTCGAGAATTGGAAATTGATAGACCCGAGGGTCGAGAATTGGAAATTGATTGACCCGAAGGTCGAAAATTGGAAATTGATTGACCCGCAGGTCGAGAATTGGAAATTGGTAATTGAAATTGAGAATTGGAAATCGGATGACCCAGAGGTCGAAATTGGAGAATTGCCTGATTTGAGTATTTAAATTGGAATTTGGAAGGCAAAATATCAAATTTGAGCAATTGACAGACCCTGATGATCGAAATGACTTGGATCAATAAAGGAGAATGATGAGTTCGAGTCAGAGCTCGAATAAAATATAGAGATCACGAGTCGGAACCTGAATCAACAGAGGAAAATGGAAGGCTCGAATCAGAGCTCAAATAAGATAATGAGATCACGAGTCGGAACCCGAATCAACAAAGGAAAATGAAGGACTCGAATTAGAGCTTGGATAAGATAAAGAGATCTCGAGTCGGAACCCGGATCAACAAAAGAAAATGAAGAACTCGATTCAGGGTTCGAGTAAGGTAATGAGATCACGAGTCGGAACCCGGATCAACAAAAGAGAATGACAAGCTCGAAGAGATCTCGAGTCGGAACCCGGATCAACAAAGGAAAATGATTTGTTCGAGTCAAGGCTCGAATAAGTTAGAGAGATCACGAGTCGGAACCCGGATCAACAAAGGAAAATGGAGAGTTCGAGTCAAGGCTCGAGTAAAGTAGAGAGATCACGAGTCGGAACCTGAATCAACAGAGGAAAAAGGAGAGTTCGAGTCAAGGCTTGAATAAGGTAGAGAGATCACGAGTCGGAACCCGGATCAACAAAGGAAAATGACTTGAATAAAAACCTCGAGTCGGAACTCGGTTTTCTGAAAATTTGGGATTTTAAAAATGTGCCAGTTTGAGTACTGGATTTTGAAATAATACCAGTTCGAGCGCTGGGTTTTGGTTCAGTATTGGCGATGATCTTTGGATCATTAGGAATTGTGATGGGACAGTTTGTTGAGATCCCCAATACCGACCGGATTGTTATTAATGCAATTGAATGCAAATGAATATGAGTTGATGCATATGAATGCACATGTGCATGAAATGAGGAATTTGTTTATCCTGCCTGCATATAGAACAAAATTTTAAAATGCCCCAGTGTAACTGGGAAAGAAAGTTGGATCATTATTTGAAGTAAACATGAAGGATTACAAGAGAAGGATAAATGTTTCAAGTATAAAACTTTTTCAAGTGTCGAGCATTAATAGGATCTGGAAATTCTACTCCATCGGCATTGATGAGCCGATATGAGTTGCGGGGTAATGCTTCTTTGACAACATAGGGACCTTCTCAATTTGGCGACCACTTGCCGCCAGGACGATGCTTGAGATAAGCTGTGGATCGAAGTACTAAATCATTGACTTTGAATCTTCTTTCGATGATAGATTTTGCATATTGCCTGGCTACTCTCTGGCGATAGGATTGAGCATGCTCTGCTGCTTTTAGCCTTTTCTCGTCGAGTAAGTCTAGCTGCACTAGTCGCTGCTGCTGGTATTGATCAAGAGGTAATTGCAGAAGTGAAGCGAATTTCAAAGCGGGCTTCTGAACATGTAGCGGCAATACTACTTCTGTTCCATAGACCAGTTCTGATGGAGTAGCATTCGTTGGTGTACGAATGGTGGTCTGATAGGCCCATAGTGCATCGTGGATCTTCTCATGCCAGTCACGGCCTGTTTCCACAGTTCGCTCCAAGATACGAATTAAAATCTTGTTGGTGGCCTCTGCCTGACCATTCCCTTGAGGATAATATGGAGCGGAAAAATGGTGATAGATCTTGAATTTTGAGCAGAATGTCTTCATCTTTTCATTCTTGAAATGACTGCCATTGTCTGACACAATGTCATGCGGGATGCCGAAACGGCAAAGGATGTTCTTGTAAATAAAAGAGACCACATGTCGGCCTTCAACTGTGCGAAGAGTGATGGCTTCTACCCACTTGGTGAAATATTCTGTTGCGGCAAGGAAATATTTATGGCCATTTGAAGCTGAAGGAGTGATGGGACCTACGACATCGAAGGCCCACATGGAGAATGGCCATGGAGAGACAACAGACTGTAAATAAGTTGCCGGTGCATGGATAGAAGGTGCATGTATTTGACATTGCACACATTTCTTCACATAATGATAACAGTCTTGTTGCATAGTCTTCCAATAGTACCCTGCTCTTATGATTTGCTTGACAAGGGTTTGGTAGCCAACGTGACCACCACAGATGCCTTCGTGTGCTTCTCGCACGACTTCTTTGGCTTCGTCTTCATCTAAACATCTGGAATACTCTGAACTGAATCCACGACGATAGAGGACATTGGCCAAAATGAAGTATCGAGTAGACATACGCTGGATTGCTCGCTGCTCTTTCTTTGAGAGTTCTGGAGGAAATTCGCCAGTTTCTATGAAAGTTTTGATGTTGTAATACCAAGGCTTCTTCTTTTGTTCAGCCTGGTTTACCTGTTCCGCTGGAATGAAGGCAGGTTGGTCAAGTCTGCCAATTTCAAAAGAGCGACAAGATTCTCCATTCTTGAATGCCATAATGGAGCCTAAACTGGCTAGGCTATCGGCCACTTGATTGAAATCTCTCTTGATATGGAAGAGCTGGAATTCTTCAAACTTGCTGATAAGAGCTGAAACAATTTTCTGATAGGGAAATAACTTCTGATCTTTGACTTGCCATTCGGCTCGAACTTGATTGACAACAAGTAATGAGTCGCCATAGGCATGCACTCTCTTAACATTGAAGTCTAGTAGAATCTTTAGACCTTGAATCAGGGCTTCATATTCAGCCATGTTGTGAGTGCATTGAAAGTCTAGCTTGAGAGAAAATGGAATCATTTCCTTTTCTGGAGTGATTAATAAAATTCCAATGCCTATTCCAGCCATATTCTTTGAACCATCGAAAAATAAATTCCAGACTGGAAATTGCTGGGTATTGCAAATTTGCTCATCAGGGAAGTCATCTTCGGCTTTCACTTCTTCGGCCAGGGGAAAATCCGCCAATTGATCTGCAATTGCTTGGCCTTTGATTGATTGTTGCGAGACGTATTCTAAGTCATACTGCATCAGTAAGACTTGCCATTTTGCGACTCGTCCGCTGAGAAAAGGTTGCTCTAAGATATACTTGAGAGGATTGAGTTTAGACAGGATTTTGACCTATGATGCCAACAGGTAGTGTCTTAGCTTCTGACACATCCATACCAGAGCTAGGCAGGTCTTCTCTATTTGAGAGTATCTCTTTTCATAATCTATGAAAGTCTTACTCACGTAATAAATGGCGTGCTCTATCAGGCTGCCTTCTTTGTATTGTGCCAAGAATCCGCCGCATGCGACTTGATTGACTGAGATGTATAACAGAAGAGGTTTTCCCAATTCTGGCGGCTTTAGGATGGGAGGATTAAGAAGATACTTCTTGATTCGATCGAACGATTGCTGGCACTCTGGTCCCCATTCGAACTTAACTCCTTTTCTGAGTAAGTGGTTGAAGGGCTCGCATCTCATCGCCAAATTGGAAATGAATCGCCGGATTGACTGCATACGTCCTTGAAGGCTACGCAGTTCTTTGAGATTCTTCGGGGGAGGCATATCAATGATAGCCTTTGCTTTGGCTGGGTCAATTTCAATTCCCTTTTTGCTTACCAGAAAACCTAACAGTTTGCCTGATTCGACTCCAAAGACACACTTTTGCGGGTTAAGCCTTAACTTGTAAAGAATAAGTCTTTTAAAGACTTGATCAAGTGCTTGGAGGTGATCTTCTTCCTCTTTAGATTTCACAAGAATATCATCAACATACGCATCCATGATTTTGCGCATTTGATCATGAAAGATGACAGCCATTTCCCGTTGATACGTTGCTCCAGCATTCTTGAGCCCAAAAGGCATAACCGTATAGCAGAAAGTGCCCCAAGGCGTAGTAAAAGAAGTTTTTGATTGGTCGCGGGCGGCCAACTTAATCTGATTGTAGCCGGAATATCCGTCCATGAAAGAGAACATGGCATGTCCTGCCGTGCTATCGACTAGAACGATGCTTGGAAGTGGATAGTCATCCTTCGGAGTTGCCTTATTGAGGTTTCTGAAGTCTATGCAGATCCTTACTTTGCCACTTTTCTTTGGGACAACGACGATATTGGCTAACCAATCTGGGTAGTCAATAGCTCGAATAAATCCTGCTTTGAGCAGATCTTCAAGTCCTTCCTTGACTTGTTGTTCTATTCTGGGATCCATTTTTCTCAGCTTCTGCTTAACTGGTTTAGCATCCGGCTTTAAGACAAGACGGTGTTCGACTAATTTGGGGTCTAAGCCTGGCATGTCTTCATACGTCCATGCGAACACTTCTTCATGCCGCTTGAGAAAATCTGTAAGCCTTTTCTTTTCTTTCGGACTCAGACTGGTTCCGATCTGGAGAATTTTTGGATCTTCCTCTGAACCGATATTGACACCTTCAGTTGGATCTTGTACTAGAGGAGATGGTTCGTCCTGCTTCTGAACTGCGGCGAACTCCGGTAATTCCTGAAGAGACTGATCATATTCTGCACAATCATCTGACTGCTTTGCATTCTTGTCATTTTCGGTGCTTGCTTTTATTCTGTGAATTGTTGTCGGCTTCTGAAAGGCCTTGGGATTGAGAACGAGCTTCTTGATTGTCCGAAAAGTCATTCTGAAATTTTGGAGAAGAAATTTGGTTCAGACAAATTGGCCTATAGTAAGACAAGCAATCATTTGAAGAGAACCATACATAAAATGGCATTGAATTATAAAATGATGAGACAGACAAAAAGGGAGTAGATGGCATCCGGATAGATAAAGAAACTTGGAATTTTATTGATTGAATTGATCAATGACATTGGTAAAATGAGACATTTATTTGGAAAAGAATAGAAAGGAAATAACAAATGGTCTTCATTGTGCCCCTTTGACAAAAACAGTCTTCTTTGACGAGCTCCCGCCGGAGAACCCCAATCCTGCCCTGTGGGGACGATGTTTCTGGATCATTGGCTCGATGCGGCCATCTTCGTTCTTGCCGAGTCCCTTGAAGGGTTGATAGCCATGCTTCAGGAGTAAATCAAATCCCTTTCTTGACTTCATGAATTGAGGAAACAAGGGATGATCCTTAATGGTGCTGTAGTCGATTCGACCTCCAACCTTAAAGAATTGAGGACCTTTCCATCGTGTCGTGGCTACTGTGTGCAGAGATGGCTCTGATGGTGCCTGAATTATTTCTCGATTCTCCCCGAGGTTGATCTCTTCACTTTCCCTGATGCTGGGAATATCTGCATTGAATGATGGCCGGGGAATCATGGGCTGCGGGAGCCTTTCTTCTGGGTCTTCTCCCAGTATTGTGGTAATCATTCCACCTTTTGACCACTTCAAGCATTGATGGAGGGTAGAAGGCACTGCATTAGCGTTGTGAATCCATGTCCTTCCGAGCAGCAAGTTGTAGGTTGGTGGTACGTTAACCACATGAAAAAGCACTGAATGCACTGAATAATTAATGAACACCTCCAGGAATATCTTGCCCTTGGCCGTTTGACCATGATTGTCAAACCCATAGATAGTGATGGGGTCTGGAATATATTCTTCATCCTTGATCCCTAATGCCTTTGCGGTCATTTCAGGGCATATGTTGAGGCTACTACCTCCATCGACCAGCACATGGGGAACCGTCATTCCTCTGACTCGAACGACAATGTATAAGGCATTATTATGAAAGGAATGAGGCTTTGGAAGGTCCTCATCCGAAAAGGTGATTGGTGCATTGGTCATGGCAGAGTTCACAATCTGTGCCATGTCTTCAGGAGTGGTACTTGGCTTAACTTTGATTTTCCTGAGCAAATCATCCAGTACTTGTCGGTGCTTGCTGGAATTCTTCGCCAAGTCAAGGATAGAGACATTGGATAAAGCAGTCAGAGGCTTCTGACTTGAATTCTCCATCCTGGGTCTAACGATTTGCTTGAAGAAGTCAGGAGTTCTTTTTGATTTGGGAACTGACTTCATAGGTGCTTCCGCAACTTTCATTTTACCGAATGCTGAAATTAAGTCCATCTTCTTAGAATCTGGAGCTGCTTGTCGTAGCACCGTTACCTGATGCTGAACTTGAAGATCTTGCGCAGAACATGGCTTGATATGTTCATGCGATAGAAATGGTTGTGCAGACACTACCGCTGTGGTGTGTGAAGGGAAGGGGTGATTGAGAATGTCCATTTTTTCTTCTTCTTCTCCTTCTACCAATAAATTCTTTTCAATGAGATCTTGCACGATGTTTTTGAGAACAAAGCAGTTCTCGGTGTTGTGTCCCACTGTCCTGTGGAACTTGCAGAACTGATCTTTCCATTTCCCCATGGGCACAGGGGGATTGGCCAATCTGGGTAATTTGACCATCTCTTTCGATAGCATGTACTCGAGCACGTCCTCGAGTGATTGGTCAAGGGGAGTAAACTTTCTGTCGTAACTCCATCCTTCATGTTTGGTCTTCTCACGTAGTTTTGGCCCTTGATCCTGCTGAGGAGGCTTGCTGTACTGAGGAGCAGGCTTTGCTTTCTGATCCTTGTTGTTTGAACTGCCGGAGCCATAGCAGTAATCCTTCTTCTCCCCTTTGTGTTGATTTCGGCCTTTGCTGTTGTTGTTGGCAGAATAAGTGAAGTGACCTTTCTTTTTCTGCTCACTATGGGAGTTGTTCTTGGAAAAGGTGAACCCTTCATAGACTCCATTTTCCACACTCAGCTCGAGCCATTCGGCTCGTTCAGTCAGCTCAATGAAGGTCCTGGACGGTGTTGTAGAGATCAATCCTCTTAATGGCTGCGAAAAATTGTTGAGGATTAGGGACAATGCATGCCTTTCCGAGATAGGATCTCTCATCTTATTACAGGCTGATCTCCATCTGTGAATGAAGTCCCGTGCTTTTTCATTCTCATTCTGCCTCAAATTGCAGAGATGACTTAATGTGGGAAGCGCCTCTGTGTTGAACAAGAAACGTTCAATAAAGAGATTTACAACTTTATCGAACTCCTTGAGCTCGATGGGGTTGATATGCTCAGCATACCACTTGGCGGCAACTCCTTCCAAGCTGCGGGGGAAGCATAGAAACAATGCTCGGTTATCCCTCTTAAACCGAGAGCATTCAGCAAAGAAAGTGGCGAGATGAGCTTTTGGGTCGCCAGAACCATCGAATTTGATGAATTTTCGGGGGAGATTCTCCAGATCATCATCCCCTTCTAAGCCGTCATAAAAGTCTTCACTGGTGAAGACTTTCTTGCCCTTGTCACGGGCTTGCAGATCCTTGACCACTCTGGCCATTTCCCTGAATTGTGCTTGTAAAGGCTCTTCTTTATCTCTGCTCTTTGATCTGCGGCTTTTACTTTGGCTCCGCTTCTGAAATGCCGGAGGCACCTCATATTCTTCATCTGTGTTTTCAGTGGAATCAGATTCATCTGAAATCTCTTCTGGCTGGATCTGCTTCTTGGGATCCTTCTTACCCCTGTGACCATGGAACTTTTCTCTGAATGGGTTCCTTTCTGAGCTGGTCCCGGGCTGCTCATTCATCATTTTGTTCATCATTTTTCTGAACATGGCATACATTTGAACTCATCGTCTTCTTGCTGCTGCTCTCGACTCTTCTCAGATCGAGGGGAACTCATCTCTTCTTCCGAGGCTGACGAGTACTGGGATGCCGTGGTTCTTTTGCCTGATCTTGTCTCAACCATCAAATGATATGGATGCTCTCTGCAGGGCAAAGACTTGATTAGATTTTGAAGGAATTAGCTTTTGGAAGAAATATTTGCTGAAAATATGGTAGACAATTTGAAAAAGATGTCCCATTACTAGGGACTGAGTCGTCGTGGGAATCACGACAATTGTGTTGCCATTCCTTCTGCAAAAGAAATAAACAACGAAAATATGCCTTGTTACCTAGGCGAGGTCGTCAAACCACAATAGAAGGAAAGAGAATTTTATTAAAATGAAAAAAATAAGTTTTTATTGATCTTGACAAAGAGGTGGGGGACAAACAATTTGCCACCATTCACGATAGTCGGCAGACACTCTAGGACCTGGAAAGATTTTGAGAGAGACAAAGGAATCCCAGCCGTAGCGGGCAGAATGATATGCCCCGGACCATTGTGCGGAAGTGAGATCAAACTCTGCCATAACTCCTGATAACAGTCGGGCTTCGACATACTGCTGCCTCTGGGAGAATTGCCGAACACATCTCTCTGGTTGGTAGTAAGTGCAGAAGAATGGTCCCAGCAACTTGAACCGCTTGCCATAAGTGTAGGTATATCTGGGAGGAGATATTTGCCGATCAAAATAGTCCCAAACAACGTCATCCTCTTGAATGTTGTTGATCATAGACCGGTACTGCGCCACTGGAAGGAGTTCTTGACTATTGTATCTGAAAGAGCTTGCTCGAGCTGGCACGTGTTGGAAAAACCAGGACTGAAGTGCGTAGATGCATCCTTCAACTAAAATGGACTCTCCAAGTGAGAATCGAGTCAGACCTCGATAAAGGAAGGCGAGCGCTGCCATGGCTATAGAGAGGCGATTGGTTTGCCGACTTCCCCATCTTCTCATAAGTTGTATTATTCTGATGTCCATGTAATTCTGTCCATCTGGGAAAAGGGACAGTCCTACAGTGCATAGAACCATTGCATTCTGAATCTTTTCTTTGGCTGTTCTTGAAAGCGTGCTGACTTCGACGAAGGTCCCGTACTGGCGGTACAACTCAAGTAGGTCAACATATTCATCTCCTTCTAACTGGATCAGGGGCCAAGATCGGCGGCCTGTCATACGAGCTAAGGAGTCTCGGGGGTCCAAACCCTTGACATTGATAAGGAATTGATGCTCTAAGGGGTCTCCTGGTTGACCGGCTGGTTCTGGCAACCCCATGATTTCTAAAAATTCATCCATTAAAACAGTCATCTCTCCCCACGGGAACCAGAAGGTACACGTTCGAGGATTCCATCGCTCCGCCATTGCATGGATCAGGTTGCCATTGATGGTCTGCTTTCCGACTGCTGATGCCAGCTCTAATCCGCACTCGCTCAAATGGTCCGGGAACATTCGGGAAAAGCTCTTTAGCCAGGAATAATACCACCGGGGAATGAAAGTTCCGGTGCTAAGGGCTCGATGTTCAGGACGACCTTGTCGCACCTCGAAGGAGATGTGACCTTCAGGAAAGATAGGATTGACTTGACTGGATGCCATTGAACTGAAAACAGAGAAAGACTCAGAATGAGACTTAGGAAAATGTGAGAAATTTTGAAAAATTTTGCAGGCAGGATGAAAATGCAGCTAGAAATTCGAGATCCAGTAGAAAGTAGAATAAAAAAAATCGCCTGGAGTTTTGAAAGAAATTGGATATTTATGAAAATCATCCAGGGTTTGAGAAAACATCTTGTGGAAAATAAAGATGTTTTGAAAAAGGCCTAAGAAGTTGGAAAACATTGGGAAATATAAGAAATTAAGGAAATCATACACATACAATCACATCCTGCACAAACATTTATGCACATTCAGCACTCCCTAAAAGGCTGACTCTAGATGCATCAATTTGAAAACAGCTGTAGGACCCTAATCCTAACTCTAGGTTCAGATCATCTTTGTCCAATCCAGTTATGCTGATATACCCGAATCGAAATCCGAGGTACGTGGCATAAAATTTCAACTCCGGTTCTAAGGTAAGGTTTTCCAACATCCTTGAGCGCCTACCGATATACTTCGGACTGTGGCCAGCGGTACGTGGTAGGGGGGTGTTAACCCAAATAGTTGGCCCAGTTGTGAGGCTCTATCCCGAACTATGGTTCTGGAAGAGAGCCCAGCAACGTGAAGACCGGGTAATGATAGGTAATTGAGGTTTTGAAAAAATGATCACATGCAAGAAATAGAGGGCTCTAAATCCTAGAGAGATAGACTTTTGAAAACTTTGAAGAAGCATATATTGTTTGCATTCAGATCCTAAATTGAGGAGAGTTGTATTTAGACCTAAGTCTATCTGAGCATGAAAATTTCTCCTCAATATGGTCCTACCAAACCATGCCTAAGCTATATGCAATCAATGTCAGCTAGGTCAGAATCTAGGCTCCTAGGCTCACATGATATTGAAAGTAAAAGAGCTGACATTTTGTGAACATAATTTTGATAATTGAGCTAAGTCAATCATTACTTTGATCAGACGAGGACAGGTCCCATCACGGTCGCCAAACCTGTTATCGTCGCGAAATTTTTCCCCCGTCTTCCCTTCCTTGCGGAAGAGAAAAAGAGAGAAACGCTTTCGCGCTTCAAACTTGACCGGATTTTGGAAATTGTTTTGAAATACTCGCCTCCGTTTTGAAAATTGCGGGAAAATCCATGGGATGGGGCTCGACCTGTCGGTACGAGGTTCGACCGTTCCTGCCGCCTTTAACAGGGGTAATCGAACCAAGGACCAAAACTATGCTTGACTTAGTTAAATTATCGAAGTTATGTTCTATCCTAAATGCACAGAGAATTCAGGCATGTGCTATGAGATTTTGGAAAATGCCAGTTGGAAAACATGATGTATGCTTAGAAAAACATTTGGAGTTGGAAAGAATCTCTCAGGAAAAAGGTCAATTTCTCAGGAAACTCGGATAAAAAAGGGGTTTTTGAAAACATGAGAAAGCTTATAAAGATGTGGAAAATTCAGAAATAGTTGAAAATCTTGGGAAAATGGAAGTGATTCTTGAGAAAAGATGAACCTTTTTGAAAAGGGAAACACTTCTTAGGAAAACTTGGACTTTGAGAGTTTTCTTAGGAAAATGATGGAAAATTTATAGGAAAACTCATTGGAGAAGGAAATTCAAAACTTGGGGAATCGAAATCCTGGGAATTTTACCTTTTTAAGTACTTGAAAATCGATTTTGGATCTTGGAGAAAGATTGGAAAACTCTTTTGAATCTCTTAAGAAAATATCATTTTCCAGGGAAAACTGTGGAGAAACTTGTCTTTGGAAAACCGATTTTGAAAAATCCTTAGAATTTTTTTTTGAGAAATCGATTTCTTGAGAATGAAGTTTTCTTGAGAAAATCTTGAGAAAATCAATGATTTCATGATGCAAATGACATGAGTGAATGAATGCACTTTGAGAAGATTTTCTGAGGAATTGGTTGGAAAATGTGCATTAAGTCCAAATAAATCCTTTACATATTCTGACTGTGGCCATGAATATGTTCGGAACTTAGTTGATTTGATGCACATGATTTTGAAAACTTCAGAAATATGATGTGCATTTTAAGATAGCCTAAGAGTGTAGGCTCAATGTGACTAGTAGAAAGATGACGGATCTGGGTCTCGTCCATATTCCGACTAGGGCCGTAAATATGGATCCCACCGAGTCCATCAACTCCCTAAGAGTTGGTGCACGTGCCATTCGTGAACATCCATAGTGCTTTTGAAATAAGATGTATGTATCACATAAGCAGGATATTTGCATAAATTCAAACTATATGATATGCATCCTAGTCTAAGCAGGAAATTAACTCTCTTATTCCAAAATTATTACATCACTAAATAAAGGAAATAAAAGAAATTTACAGACTTCAGCTCCTTCTTTTGATTGTTCCTGCCAAACTTGAAATTGGGTTAGCTCAAATATGTGGGTTTTTCCAAGATTTTCCAATAATATTATGAAATTATTGGATTTAATTGGATATAAACCCTATTCTCATGCTTCCTTGATATTTGAAATGATGTAAATGAAGGAAATTCAGTAGAAAATAGTTTGAAATTCGGAATTGGGGTCAAAATGACCAAAATACCCCTAATTATAAAGTTATACCTTTAAAATCAGGGTTTTTAAAAGGAAAACTTGGTAAAATTGAGATTTTGAAATTCAAATTGAATCAAATGATGATAAAATGAAGTAAGAGATATGATGACATGCTGCTAGACACATTAAGACTGTAAAATCAGAATTTGGCATTTTGCAATTTATCCAAAATAACGAATTTCGCTTGTTTTTCGCTTGGATCTGGGTCCTGCGGGACCCTGTTTTGGTATTATGGATGATCCGAACCTCAAATGGATTCCAAATTGCACCAAATTCGGTATGAAGCATCTACTTACTCTGATAAACAGACTAGAATGCTAAAAATCATGAAATGATATGATTTAAATGCTAAAATTCAAGGAAAGTCCTAAAAATGATGGATTTTGCCTATGGATCCGAACCAAATGCAATGCCTAATATGATAATGCAATATTTACACCATGGAAACTTCTGATATTTTGCAGACTGCTAAAAGACCCGAAATGGAACATTTTTGGTTTTTATAGCCTCGGGATTTGAGCCATGGGGAGTTCAATAACAGAGATTTAGTTATGACAGAGGTAAAAATCATACTAATCTGATGAAAAATGCTAAAGAAATACCAAACGGCCATGGAGATTTATGAAATTAATCAGAGTTATGCAAGACATCAGCATAAACAACTTTCATGTTTATGACTTCGGCATTTGATCAACGGAAACACAGATACAAATATAACTATTTCTGCCTAAACTAACAGAACAGACAAATGTAGAAAAACAAGGGGCTGACAAAAAAAATCCAAAGCAGGGGTCAACACTATTCTAAAAATTACATGCTTTCATATTCAAATAGAGGACATCTCGGACACCACTTTCACTTTTTACAGTTTCGGATTTGGAGCAACACACAAGGAGAAACCATAGCCCTAAGTCGATCCAAGATCTCAGAGGCCCAAATTAGGCTCTGATACGTGTACCGACATCTCGGATTTTTTTCAGACATTAAACGAAATCAGAAATATCTGAGCAAATCATATTAAAAACTAGACATTCTCCCAAGTTCATAACAGCTTTCGGATCTAAAATCGGATCTCCCATGAGGGATATCGCGATTTTACAAGTCGGCAAATGATTTTGAAAACGTATCCCGGGTAACAAAACCCGACTTGCCATTTTGAATGTTTACCGTAGTAAACAAATTCAAATGGCTCCGAATTTTTGGCAAAATTTTAGGGACACCTAAGGGCGCATTCCATGATTTTTCTGGGATTTTTAATAAAAAACAAATGCATGAAATGACATGTGGACTGACTGACAAAAACAGAGACCTACTGAAAATAAGCAGAATTGAAATAAAGGCTAAATTAATCCTAATTAATTCATGAAATATGCTAAATGAATGAAATAAAATGCAAATTAAATCTAGCTAACTACATGCATGTTAAAAATCATCAAGGAAGCATAATGAAACATTTTTATGTATGTCGTTTTATGAGAATAGCTCAATCCATCCCTCGGATGAGCTCTTTCTTCAAACGACTCCCGATTCGAATTATGGAATCCAATCAATGAGAAAAGAAGTGCACCTTGTTTCGTTACGCAGCGTAGGAGATCTTGAAATGAGCAGCTATCACGAGCTTCCTTCGTTCTTCGCTCCGGGCTTCAGATGGTTCACAAAAATCGACCTCTGTTGGAATCGGATTGGCCACAGCACGAGCTCTACTCCACCTTCTTCAATGAGCCAAAGGAGGCACGATTTCCAAGGTTCAAAATCTGATTCTAGGAAGGCTAGGTCGGATTTTCCAAGTTCACCAGAGCTAAAAAAAATGATCTCCTTTAGGCTGGGCGTGAACCCTTGTTTTTATAAATTTTCTGAAAATTTTTTGAAATTCAAACAGGCTGGATCTGAGCCCTCCATGTGGCGCCATCTCAGGGGGTGTCATCTGAGGGGTTTGAAATTCGAATTTGTCTTCTGCAGAGAGCCCTCAGGTGGCGCCACCTCAAAAGGCTATTTTGATTTTTTGAGAAAAATAAAAAATGGAAATTTTGTGGGTGAGACACCTCAGCAGGGGGAATTTGGAATTTTTCAAAAGTTTGCTTGATTCTCTCTGCAGGGAACTCCCAGAAGGCGCCACCTCAGAGGGTGCTCTCTTGGAATTTGAAATTCAAACTCACCTTTTGTAGGGAGTCCTCAGGTGGCGCCACCTCATGGTGGGCTACCTTTATTAAAAATAAAATAAAAAATAAAAATGGAGCCAAGTGGAGTCCTGGAATGGTGCCACCTCAAAAGGTGTTTGACACATGTCAGAAGGTCAGAGCAGTGGGCTCAGAAGGCGCCACCTCAGAGGAATTTGAATTCTACCTTTTCTGGAGAAAGGAGATCTGGACATGTGGCGGACAAGTGTCAGCTGTCTGGAGAGGCTTTCTCAAATGGCGCCACCTCAGGGGGAAGTTTGAAATTCAAATGGAGGTTGGCCCTGGAGGAATAGAGGATGGACATGTGGCGCCACCTCAGGGTGGCTCCTACAATGCCATGTGGCAAGAGGGAGGAAAAGGAGGGAAAGGACATGTGGCGCCATCTCAGGCCATCTGGAAAAATCAGAGCTCAGGATTTTCGCCACCTAGTGCCTTGTTTGAATTTTGAATGGTTTGCTTTTTCTGAAGAAAGCCAGGAGTGACATGTGTCTCCTACTTTTCTGAAAGAGGTAGGGAGAAGACATGTGTCCTCTACTTTTTCTGAAAGAAGCAGAGAATGACACGTGGCAGAGGGGAGAGAAGGAGGGCCAAGCCATGTGGCGCCATCTCAGACAGGATGAAAAAGGTAGGAGTTCTTGATTTTCGCCACCTATGGGGATTTTTGAATATTTGAATTCTAGCTTTTCTGAAGAAAGCAGAAAATGACACATGGCACTTGCCTTTTTCTGAGGAAATGAGGGCTTGCCACGTGTCCTCTGCAGGAGATACCCCAGATGGCACCACCTCAGAGGAGACAAACCTACCTTTTTTGTAGGAATTTAGGAGTGACACATGTCTCCTACTTTTCTGAGAAAAGTAGGAAGAGACATGTGTCAGGCTACTTTTCTAGAAGGAAGGAGGGGTTGACATGTGTCCCCTGCAGGAGACACACTTCAAGTGGCGCCACCTCAGAGGAGACAAACTCCACTTTTTCTAGACAGGACAACCTACGACACTTGGCATCTCCTGGTAGTCTTTGAAATGACACATGGCGCAGGATGGATAGGGTGACACATGGCAGATAAAATGCGATGACATGTGGCGGCTTCTTAAGGTAGCCCCACACTGACACTTGGCGTGGAAATGGGAGGAGAGAGAAAGGACAAGTGGCACCAATCTGGGAGACAAGGCTCCTATATTTTTGGGTTTTTCAAAATTCAAATTTTTCAAAAGGAAAGCTTGTGTGACACCACCTCAGTGTGGGTCCCACATTGCTTCTTTATTGAAATAAGGATAAAACAACAACCTCTTTTTGGAATTTTCATAAAAATTTGGACTAATTGGTAAAACAGAAATTTTTGGAAAGAGTTGGCCCCTGTAGGGCAATTTTGTAAAAGGAAGATATTTGAAATTGTCAAAAGGGCAAAATCTGAGATAAGGTGGCTGAAATCCATATTAAAACTATCCAGATCATTTTCCTGAGGAAATATTTTAAAATTCAGAGCCCTGGGGGTAAAATGGGAAGAACTGATAATTTTGAAGACCCAGGGTTTTGAAATCAATTTTGAAAAGAGTTGAAATTCTAATCTGGATTGAAAATTTTGAAATCAAGAGTTCTGGACCTCGAAATGACATGCTGTGCAGTGCAATGATTTGAAATGCTCATGCAATGATATGCAATGTCATGTCTTATGAAATGCAATCTTGAATCAAGACTTGGAGATGTCTGTCTCCTGTCAGGCATAAAATTTTGAACATCTGAGTTAAAATTAGAGAAATTTTGAGAGTTGCAGATGAAATTTGGACTTTTGCAAGGTCCGGCTTAGAAAATGACCATTTTGCCCTCCAACGATTTCAGAGGCTGGATGTTGATGCTTGGTGGAGATGTAGGGGAGGTGAGTGAAAATTTGGGGTGTTTACAGATGCCCCTCTTTGCTACTAAGCCGGCTCATGGCCGAGCTTAGTGGCAAAGAAAAACACACCAAATTTGGGCTATACATAAAAAAATGCTCCAGTTAGAAGGATCTGACTGGGTGTGAAGAAATTAGCCCGAGGAAGATGGTAGATATGAAGCGAAGAATAAAGAGGAAAGATTTGCTCTATGAGAGCGAAGTTCAGGTTTACGCCCTTAACCTGGATGGGACAGAAATACCTCGCATGGAACGAAGCTCATGTTTTAACCCTTGACCTGATTGGGGATGGAATATCTCATGACATGAGATTCAGGTTTGTACCCTTAGCCTGATCGGGCGGAAAATGAAATACCTCTTTGATTGAGGCTCAGGTTTATACCCTTATCCTGATCGGGTGGAAAATGAAATACCTCATCAAATGAGGCTCAGGTTTGTACCCTTATCCTGATCGGGCGGAAGATGAAATACCTCTTTGATTGAGGCTCAGGTTTGTACCCTTATCCTGATCGGGCGGAAAATGAAATACCTCATCAAATGAGGCTCAGGTTTGTACCCTTATCCTGATCGGGCGGAAAATGGAATGGAATCCTCGAAGGAAGAGACCATGATGGAACCTTCGGATTTTGCACAGTAAATCCGACAGGGGTTTTGCAAAAGGAAGGAAAATGGGGTCCCTAAAGCTTGAAGAGGGATTGATTTTGGGCGTCTCGTTGCTGAGACTAAGATCAGCTTTTGAAATTGCCTTTTGCGAGAATTGGTGGTTCGACCTCGAACCGAAATGGGACTGTCTATGGTGGGACAGTGGGGACACAGGGAAGTGTGCAAATCTGAGAGTTCATGCTCTCAAAGAAGGGAATGAATCAAGTCCTTAGGAGGGATTTAAAATTGGTGTCAGGATGTATCAAAAAGGGACATCAAGCTCTCACTTCACGTCAAGATAGCTAGAAAATATTGTCAACATGTTGAGAATTTTGTTGTTGATTCATAGTTTTTGAAAATGTTGCACATTGTTGCAAAGATATTCTTTCTTTTCTACCCAAAGCATTACCTCCACACAAGGTTCACTTTGTAGAATCGAGACTTGAAAACCCAAATTGTTTACAATTGACCTTCTTCAAGGAAGTTATCAATTTCCTTGATATGAGTAGGAAAGAAAATTTGATGTTATGAAAGCAATTGATGAAAGAGTATTGATAATAGAATTTCACAAATTTAAAGAGGATTCTTGATAAATTTGGCAGTTTGATATCCTGAGAGCTTCTCTCTTGATAATCTTTCTGTGCTCTTTTGGCTCTCTGGGTTTTTTTGCTACATTCTCCTTTATTTTGGAGATGTTCTGACTTTTTCTCTCTTTCTTTTTCCTCTCTTTCTTTCTTTTGGGAAGGGTACGTCACAAACTCCTTCAACTTGGAGATGTTTCGATCCTTCTTGGACGATGGGTTTGGAGATCTTTGGCTGATAGCTGAAATTAAATATCTTTTAGGGATTGTCGAGAGGTTCATCGCATCTGCCTTTATCTCGACAGTGCTTTGGACTTTCCCTGGAAGGATCCGTCACAAACCCCGTCATCTTGGAGATGTTTCGAATCTTCTTTGGCCCCGGGGGTTTGCTCGCCTAATTCGCCTTCATCTTGACGACAGGTGAGAGATCCGTTTTGCGGATACTCAATTGCAGCTTAGGTGATTTTGAGGAGACAGGGTTTTGGTGAATTCTCTCTTTTCTAGCACTTAGGATATTTCCACTGCCTCGTCTTTACAAGGATAGCCTTTAAAGATGCGCCATTGACTGCGATCAATATCGATCACGATTTTTCGATAACATTGAATCTTCTTTTCTGGCCATATCGAGGACTTATCCTTCATCCTTTTGATTGGCCAATAGAAAATTTTTGAAGTTTGAATCTCTTTTCGCAAAAGTTTCACTCTTTTGGAAGTGATGCTGAAGGTAATGTGAGATAGAGATTAGTGCAATAAAAGATTCTGAAATCAACAATTGATTGACAAATTTGACAAAATTTTCTTGAAATCCTTGGTAAAAATGAGTATTTGAAATCTGGCTCAATACATCCGTGACGAAAATTCTCCTCTCTTTTTCCCCAAAAAGGGAGACTCAGGCTTAGCCCTTACCTGAATGGGAAATGGGAAATACTCCTCTCTTCCCTGAAGAGGAGGTGTTTGCAAAACGAACTTTCGAAGAGAAATTGAGCTTTCGTCAAAGCTCCCTAATATTAGGCTTCTCTTATGGAAAGGGGCCGATAATAGTGAGGTCTGAAAATTGGGTCATGAAAGGAACGAGTCCTTCACACTCTCCCTGCAAAAAATGGCCTAGTATGAAATTGGGGGGTCACAAGAAAAGCGAGTCTCCGTCGAGCCTCTCCCTTAAAAAGGGTTTCTTGTGTGAAATTGGAAATTGTTTTGCAAACGGTTCACAAAGACGCGAGTCCCTTCAAACTCTCCCTGAAAAGGGGCTGAGTGAACGAATTGGATAGCATGCGAAAAGAACGAGCTCCCTCGAACTCTCCCTAAAAGGGTCTCTCGCAAGAGAAAATGATTGAAATTGGATATTGAGATTGATTGATCCGAAGGTCGAAATTGAAAATTGGAAAATGGGTTGCTGAAAATTGAATGATCCGAAGGTCGAAATTGGATGACCTGATGGTCGAAATTGAGAATTGATTTGACCAAAAAGGTCGAAATTGAGAATTGGTTGACCGAAAGGTCGAAATTGTGTGACCCGAAGGTCAAAATTGAGAATTGATTTGACCAAAAAGGTCGAAATTGAGAATTGGTTGACCGAAAGGTCGAAATTGTGTGACCCGAAGGTCAAAATTGAGAATTGATTTGACCAAAAAGGTCGAAATTGTGTGACTCGAAAGTCGAAATTGAGAATTGAGTGACCTAAAGGTCGAAATTGAGAAATGAAGGTCAAAGTTTGGAAATTGATTGACCCGAAGGTCGAAATTTGGAAATTGATTGACCCAAAGGTCGAAAATTGGAAATTGGTTGACCCGAAGGTCGAGAATTGGAAATTGATAGACCCGAGGGTCGAGAATTGGAAATTGATTGACCTGAAGGTCGAAAATTGGAAATTGATTGACCCGCAGGTCGAGAATTGGAAATTGATAATTGAAATTGAGAATTGGAAATCGGATGACCTAGAGGTCGAAATTGGAGAATTAACTGATTTGAGGATTTAAATTGGAATTTGGAAGGCAAAATATCAAATTTGAGCAATTGACAGACCCTGATGATCGAAATGACTTGGATCAATAAAGGAGAATGATGAGTTCGAGTCAGAGCTCGAATAAAATATAGAGATCACGAGTCGGAACCTGAATCAACAGAGGAAAATGGAAGGCTCGAATCAGAGCTCAAATAAGATAATGAGATCACGAGTCGGAACCCGAATCAACAAAGGAAAATGAAGGACTCGAATTAGAGCTTGGATAAGATAAAGAGATCTCGAGTCGGAACCCGGATCAACAAAAGAAAATGAAGAACTCGATTCAGGGTTCGAGTAAGGTAATGAGATCACGAGTCGGAACCCGGATCAACAAAAGAGAATGACAAGCTCGAAGAGATCTCGAGTCGGAACCCGGATCAACAAAGGAAAATGATTTGTTCGAGTCAAGGCTCGAATAAGTTAGAGAGATCACGAGTCGGAACCCGGATCAACAAAGGAAAATGGAGAGTTCGAGTCAAGGCTCGAGTAAAGTAGAGAGATCACGAGTCGGAACCTGAATCAACAGAGGAAAATGGAGAGTTCGAGTCAAGGCTTGAATAAGGTAGAGAGATCACGAGTCGGAACCCGGATCAACAAAGGAAAATGACTTGAATAAAAACCTCGAGTCGGAACTCGGTTTTCTGAAAATTTGGGATTTTAAAAATGTGCCAGTTTGAGTACTGGATTTTGAAATAATACCAGTTCGAGCGCTGGGTTTTGGTTCAGTATTGGCGATGATCTTTGGATCATTAGGAATTGTGATGGGACAGTTTGTTGAGATCCCCAATACCGACTGGATTGTTATTAATGCAATTGAATGCAAATGAATATGAGTTGATGCATATGAATGCACATGTGCATGAAATGAGGAATTTGTTTATCCTGCCTGCATATAGAACAAAATTTTAAAATGCCCCAGTGTAACTGGGAAAGAAAGTTGGATCATTATTTGAAGGAAACAGGAAGGATTACAAGAGAAGGATAAATGTTTCAAGTATAAAACTTTTTCAAGTGTCGAGCATTAATAGGATCTGGCAATTCTACTCCATCGGCATTGATGAGCCGATATGAGTTGCGGGGTAATGCTTCTTTGACAACATAGGGACCTTCCCAATTTGGCGACCACTTGCCGCCAGGACGATGCTTGAGATAAGCTGTGGATCGAAGTACTAAATCATTGACTTTGAATCTTCTTTCGATGATAGATTTCGCATATTGCCTGGCTACTCTCTGGCGATAGGATTGAGCATGCTCTGCTGCTTTTAGCCTTTTCTCGTCGAGTAAGTCTAGCTGCACTAGTCGCTGCTGCTGGTATTGATCAAGAGGTAATTGCAGAAGTGAAGCAAATTTCAAAGCGGGCTTTTGAACATGTAGCGGCAATACTACTTCTGTTCCATAGACCAGTTCTGATGGAGTAGCATTCGTTGGTGTACGAATGGTGGTCCGATAGGCCCATAGTGCATCGTGGATCTTCTCATGCCAGTCACGGCCTGTTTCCACAGTTCGCTCCAAGATACGAATTAAAATCTTGCCATTTTGAATGATTTTACAAGTCGGCAAATGATTTTCAAAACGTATCCCGGGTAACAAAACCCAACTTGCCATTTTGAATGTTTACCGCAGTAAACAAATTCAAATGGCTCCGAATTTTTGGCAAAATTTTAGGGACACCTAAGGGCGCATTCCGTGATTTTTTTGGGATTTTTAATAAAAAACAAATGCATAAAATGATGTGTGGACTGACTGACAAAAACAGAGACCTACTGAAAATAAGCAGAATTGAAATAAAGGCTAAATTAATCCTAATTAATTCATGAAATATGCTAAATGAATGAAATAAAATGCAAATTAAATCTAGCTAACTACATGCATGTTAAAAATCATCAAGGAAGCATAATGAAACATTTTTATGTATGTCGTTTTATGAGAATAGCTCAATCCATCCCTCGGATGAGCTCTTTCTTCAAACGACTCCCGATTCGAATTATGGAATCCAATCAATGAGAAAAGAAGTGCACCTTGTTTCGTTACGCAGCGTAGGAGCTCTTGAAATGGGCAGCTATCACGAGCTTCCTTCGTTCTTCGCTCCGGGCTTCAGATGGTTCACAAAAATCGACCTCTGTTGGAATCGGATTGGCCACAGCACGAGCTCTACTCCACCTTCTTCAATGAGCCAAAGGGGGCACGATTTCCAAGGTTCAAAATCTGATTCTAGGAAGGCTAGGTCGGATTTTCCAAGTTCACCAGAGCTAAAAAAAATGATCTCCTTTAGGCTGGGCGTGAACCCTTGTTTTTATAAATTTTCTGAAAATTTTTTGAAATTCAAACAGGCTGGATCTGAGCCCTCCATGTGGCGCCATCTCAGGGGGTGTCATCTGAGGGGTTTGAAATTCGAATTCGTCTTCTGCAGGGAGCCCTCAGGTGGCGCCACCTCAAAAGGCTATTTTGATTTTTTGAGAAAAATAAAAAATGGAAATTTTGTGGGTGAGACACCTCAGCAGGGGGAATTTGGAATTTTTCAAAAGTTTGCTTGATTCTCTCTGCAGGGAACTCCCAGAAGGCGCCACCTCAGAGGGTGCTCTCTTGGAATTTGAAATTCAAACTCACCTTTTGTAGGGAGTCCTCAGGTGGCGCCACCTCATGGTGGGCTACCTTTATTAAAAATAAAATAAAAAATAAAAATGGAGCCAAGTGGAGTCCTGGAATGGTGCCACCTCAAAAGGTGTTTGACACATGTCAGAAGGTCAGAGCAGTGGGCTCAGAAGGCGCCACCTCAGAGGAATTTGAATTCTACCTTTTCTGGAGAAAGGAGATCTGGACATGTGGCGGACAAGTGTCAGCTGTCTGGAGAGGCTTTCTCAAATGGCGCCACCTCAGGGGGAAGTTTGAAATTCAAATGGAGGTTGGCCCTGGAGGAATGGAGGATGGACATGTGGCGCCACCTCAGGGTGGCTCCTACAATGCCATGTGGCAAGAGGGAGGAAAAGGAGGGAAAGGACATGTGGCGCCATCTCAGGCCATCTGGAAAAATCAGAGCTCAGGATTTTCGCCACCTAGTGCCTTGTTTGAATTTTGAATGGTTTGCTTTTTCTGAAGAAAGCCAGGAGTGACATGTGTCTCCTACTTTTCTGAAAGAGGTAGGGAGAAGACATGTGTCCTCTACTTTTTCTGAAAGAAGCAGAGAATGACACGTGGCAGAGGGGAGAGAAGGAGGGCCAAGCCATGTGGCGCCATCTCAGACAAGATGAAAAAGGTAGGAGTTCTTGATTTTCGCCACCTATGGGGATTTTTGAATATTTGAATTCTAGCTTTTCTGAAGAAAGCAGAAAATGACACATGGCACTTGCCTTTTTCTGAGGAAATGAGGGCTTGCCACGTGTCCTCTGCAGGAGATACCCCAGATGGCACCACCTCAGAGGAGACAAACCTACCTTTTTTGTAGGAATTTAGGAGTGACACATGTCTCCTACTTTTCTGAGAAAAGTAGGAAGAGACATGTGTCAGGCTACTTTTCTAGAAGGAAGGAGGGGTTGACATGTGTCCCCTGCAGGAGACACACTTCAAGTGGCGCCACCTCAGAGGAGACAAACTCCACTTTTTCTAGACAGGACAACCTACGACACTTGGCATCTCCTGGTAGTCTTTGAAATGACACATGGCGCAGGATGGATAGGGTGACACATGGCAGATAAAATGGGATGACATGTGGCGGCTTCTTAAGGTAGCCCCACACTGACACTTGGCGTGGAAATGGGAGGAGAGAGAAAGGACAAGTGGCACCAATCCGGGGGACAAGGCTCCTATATTTTTGGGTTTTTCAAAATTCAAATTTTTCAAAAGTAAAGCTTGTGTGACACCACCTCAGTGTGGGTCCCACATTGCTTCTTTATTGAAATAAGGATAAAACAACAACCTCTTTTTGGAATTTTCATAAAAATTTGGACTAATTGGTAAAACAGAAATTTTTGGAAAGAGTTGGCCCCTGTAGGGCAATTTTGTAAAAGGAAGATATTTGAAATTGTCAAAAGGGCAAAATCTGAGATAAGGTGGCTGAAATCCATATTAAAACTATCCAGATCATTTTCCTGAGGAAATATTTTAAAATTCAGAGCCCTGGGGGTAAAATGGGAAGAACTGATAATTTTGAAGACCTAGGGTTTTGAAATCAATTTTGAAAAGAGTTGAAATTCTAATCTGGATTGAAAATTTTGAAATCAAGAGTTCTGGACCTCGAAATGACATGCTGTGCAGTGCAATGATTTGAAATGCTCATGCAATGATATGCAATGTCATGTCTTATGAAATGCAATCTTGAATCAAGACTTGGAGATGTCTGTCTCCTGTCAGGCATAAAATTTTGAACATCTGAGTTAAAATTAGAGAAATTTTGAGAGTTGCAGATGAAATTTGGACTTTTGCAAGGTCCGGCTTAGAAAATGACCATTTTGCCCTCCAACGATTTCAGAGGCTGGATGTTGATGCTTGGTGGAGATGTAGGGGAGGTGAGTGAAAATTTGGGGTGT
The DNA here is from genome assembly GCF_984573655.1 of Nuphar pumila. Taxonomy (NCBI): domain Eukaryota; kingdom Viridiplantae; phylum Streptophyta; class Magnoliopsida; order Nymphaeales; family Nymphaeaceae; genus Nuphar; species Nuphar pumila. The sequence continues at coordinate 66,593,568 of NC_143260.1, read as the reverse complement.
TTACAGATGCCCCTCTTTGCTACTAAGCCGGCTCATGGCCGAGCTTAGTGGCAAAGAAAAACACACCAAATTTGGGCTATACATAAAAAAATGCTCCAGTTAGAAGGATCTGACTGGGTGTGAAGAAATTAGCCCGAGGAAGATGGTAGATATGAAGCGAAGAATAAAGAGGAAAGATTTGCTCTATGAGAGCGAAGTTCAGGTTTACGCCCTTAACCTGGATGGGACAGAAATACCTCGCATGGAACGAAGCTCATGTTTTAACCCTTGACCTGATTGGGGATGGAATATCTCATGACATGAGATTCAGGTTTGTACCCTTAGCCTGATCGGGCGGAAAATGAAATACCTCTTTGATTGAGGCTCAGGTTTATACCCTTATCCTGATCGGGTGGAAAATGAAATACCTCATCAAATGAGGCTCAGGTTTGTACCCTTATCCTGATCGGGCGGAAGATGAAATACCTCTTTGATTGAGGCTCAGGTTTGTACCCTTATCCTGATCGGGCGGAAAATGAAATACCTCATCAAATGAGGCTCAGGTTTGTACCCTTATCCTGATCGGGCGGAAAATGGAATGGAATCCTCGAAGGAAGAGACCATGATGGAACCTTCGGATTTTGCACAGTAAATCCGACAGGGGTTTTGCAAAAGGAAGGAAAATGGGGTCCCTAAAGCTTGAAGAGGGATTGATTTTGGGCGTCTCGTTGCTGAGACTAAGATCAGCTTTTGAAATTGCCTTTTGCGAGAATTGGTGGTTCGACCTCGAACCGAAATGGGACTGTCTATGGTGGGACAGTGGGGACACAGGGAAGTGTGCAAATCTGAGAGTTCATGCTCTCAAAGAAGGGAATGAATCAAGTCCTTAGGAGGGATTTAAAATTGGTGTCAGGATGTATCAAAAAGGGACATCAAGCTCTCACTTCACGTCAAGATAGCTAGAAAATATTGTCAACATGTTGAGAATTTTGTTGTTGATTCATAGTTTTTGAAAATGTTGCACATTGTTGCAAAGATATTCTTTCTTTTCTACCCAAAGCATTACCTCCACACAAGGTTCACTTTGTAGAATCGAGACTTGAAAACCCAAATTGTTTACAATTGACCTTCTTCAAGGAAGTTATCAATTTCCTTGATATGAGTAGGAAAGAAAATTTGATGTTATGAAAGCAATTGATGAAAGAGTATTGATAATAGAATTTCACAAATTTAAAGAGGATTCTTGATAAATTTGGCAGTTTGATATCCTGAGAGCTTCTCTCTTGATAATCTTTCTGCGCTCTTTTGGCTCTCTGGGTTTTTTTGCTACATTCTCCTTTATTTTGGAGATGTTCTGACTTTTTCTCTCTTTCTTTTTCCTCTCTTTCTTTCTTTTGGGAAGGGTACGTCACAAACTCCTTCAACTTGGAGATGTTTCGATCCTTCTTGGACGATGGGTTTGGAGATCTTTGGCTGATAGCTGAAATTAAATATCTTTTAGGGATTGTCGAGAGGTTCATCGCATCTGCCTTTATCTCGACAGTGCTTTGGACTTTCCCTAGAAGGATCCGTCACAAACCCCGTCATCTTGGAGATGTTTCGAATCTTCTTTGGCCCCGGGGGTCTGCTCGCCTAATTCGCCTTCATCTTGACGACAGGTGAGAGATCCCTTTTGCGGATACTCAATTGCAGCTTAGGTGATTTTGAGGAGACAGGGTTTTGGTGAATTCTCTCTTTTCTAGCACTTAGGATATTTCCACTGCCTCGTCTTTACAAGGATAGCCTTTAAAGATGCGCCATTGACTGCGATCAATATCGATCACGATTTTTCGATAACATTGAATCTTCTTTTCTGGCCATATCGAGGACTTATCCTTCATCCTTTTGATTGGCCAATAGAAAATTTTTGAAGTTTGAATCTCTTTTCGCAAAAGCTTCACTCTTTTGGAAGTGATGCTGAAGGTAATGTGAGATAGAGATTAGTGCAATAAAAGATTCTGAAATCAACAATTGATTGACAAATTTGACAAAATTTTCTTGAAATCCTTGGTAAAAATGAGTATTTGAAATCTGGCTCAATACATCCGTGACGAAAATTCTCCTCTCTTTTTCCCCAAAAAGGGAGACTCAGGCTTAGCCCTTACCTGAATGGGAAATGGGAAATACTCCTCTCTTCCCTGAAGAGGAGGTGTTTGCAAAACGAACTTTCGAAGAGAAATTGAGCTTTCGTCAAAGCTCCCTAATATTAGGCTTCTCTTATGGAAAGGGGCCGATAATAGTGAGGTCTGAAAATTGGGTCATGAAAGGAACGAGTCCATCACACTCTCCCTGCAAAAAATGGCCTAGTATGAAATTGGGGGGTCACAAGAAAAGCGAGTCTCCGTCGAGCCTCTCCCTTAAAAAGGGTTTCTTGTGTGAAATTGGAAATTGTTTTGCAAACGGTTCACAAAGACGCGAGTCCCTTCAAACTCTCCCTGAAAAGGGGCTGAGTGAACGAATTGGATAGCATGCGAAAAGAACGAGCTCCCTCGAACTCTCCCTAAAAGGGTCTCTCGCAAGAGAAAATGATTGAAATTGGATATTGAGATTGATTGACCCAAAGGTCGAAATTGAAAATTGGAAAATTGGTTGCTGAAAATTGAATGATCCGAAGGTCGAAATTGGATGACCTGATGGTCGAAATTGAGAATTGATTTGACCAAAAAGGTCGAAATTGAGAATTGGTTGACCGAAAGGTCGAAATTGTGTGACCCGAAGGTCAAAATTGAGAATTGATTTGACCAAAAAGGTCGAAATTGAGAATTGGTTGACCGAAAGGTCGAAATTGTGTGACCCGAAGGTCAAAATTGAGAATTGATTTGACCAAAAAGGTCGAAATTGTGTGACTCGAAAGTCGAAATTGAGAATTGAGTGACCTAAAGGTCGAAATTGAGAAATGAAGGTCAAAGTTTGGAAATTGATTGACCCGAAGGTCGAAATTTGGAAATTGATTGACCCAAAGGTCGAAAATTGGAAATTGGTTGACCCGAAGGTCGAGAATTGGAAATTGATAGACCCGAGGGTCGAGAATTGGAAATTGATTGACCTGAAGGTCGAAAATTGGAAATTGATTGACCCGCAGGTCGAGAATTGGAAATTGATAATTGAAATTGAGAATTGGAAATCGGATGACCTAGAGGTCGAAATTGGAGAATTAACTGATTTGAGGATTTAAATTGGAATTTGGAAGGCAAAATATCAAATTTGAGCAATTGACAGACCCTGATGATCGAAATGACTTGGATCAATAAAGGAGAATGATGAGTTCGAGTCAGAGCTCGAATAAAATATAGAGATCACGAGTCGGAACCTGAATCAACAGAGGAAAATGGAAGGCTCGAATCAGAGCTCAAATAAGATAATGAGATCACGAGTCGGAACCCGAATCAACAAAGGAAAATGAAGGACTCGAATTAGAGCTTGGATAAGATAAAGAGATCTCGAGTCGGAACCCGGATCAACAAAAGAAAATGAAGAACTCGATTCAGGGTTCGAGTAAGGTAATGAGATCACGAGTCGGAACCCGGATCAACAAAAGAGAATGACAAGCTCGAAGAGATCTCGAGTCGGAACCCGGATCAACAAAGGAAAATGATTTGTTCGAGTCAAGGCTCGAATAAGTTAGAGAGATCACGAGTCGGAACCCGGATCAACAAAGGAAAATGGAGAGTTCGAGTCAAGGCTCGAGTAAAGTAGAGAGATCACGAGTCGGAACCTGAATCAACAGAGGAAAATGGAGAGTTCGAGTCAAGGCTTGAATAAGGTAGAGAGATCACGAGTCGGAACCCGGATCAACAAAGGAAAATGACTTGAATAAAAACCTCGAGTCGGAACTCGGTTTTCTGAAAATTTGGGATTTTAAAAATGTGCCAGTTTGAGTACTGGATTTTGAAATAATACCAGTTCGAGCGCTGGGTTTTGGTTCAGTATTGGCGATGATCTTTGGATCATTAGGAATTGTGATGGGACAGTTTGTTGAGATCCCCAATACCGACTGGATTGTTATTAATGCAATTGAATGCAAATGAATATGAGTTGATGCATATGAATGCACATGTGCATGAAATGAGGAATTTGTTTATCCTGCCTGCATATAGAACAAAATTTTAAAATGCCCCAGTGTAACTGGGAAAGAAAGTTGGATCATTATTTGAAGGAAACAGGAAGGATTACAAGAGAAGGATAAATGTTTCAAGTATAAAACTTTTTCAAGTGTCGAGCATTAATAGGATCTGGCAATTCTACTCCATCGGCATTGATGAGCCGATATGAGTTGCGGGGTAATGCTTCTTTGACAACATAGGGACCTTCCCAATTTGGCGACCACTTGCCGCCAGGACGATGCTTGAGATAAGCTGTGGATCGAAGTACTAAATCATTGACTTTGAATCTTCTTTCGATGATAGATTACGCATATTGCCTGGCTACTCTCTGGCGATAGGATTGAGCATGCTCTGCTGCTTTTAGCCTTTTCTCGTCGAGTAAGTCTAGCTGCACTAGTCGCTGCTGCTGGTATTGATCAAGAGGTAAATCCAGAAGTGAAGCAAATTTCAAAGCGGGCTTCTGAACATGTAGCGGCAATACTACTTCTGTTCCATAGACCAGTTCTGATGGAGTAGCATTCGTTGGTGTACGAATGGTGGTCCGATAGGCCCATAGTGCATCGTGGATCTTCTCATGCCAGTCACGGCCTGTTTCCACAGTTCGCTCCAAGATACGAATTAAAATCTTGCCATTTTGAATGATTTTACAAGTCGGCAAATGATTTTCAAAACGTATCCCGGGTAACAAAACCCAACTTGCCATTTTGAATGTTTACCGCAGTAAACAAATTCAAATGGCTCCGAATTTTTGGCAAAATTTTAGGGACACCTAAGGGCGCATTCCGTGATTTTTTTGGGATTTTTAATAAAAAACAAATGCATAAAATGATGTGTGGACTGACTGACAAAAACAGAGACCTACTGAAAATAAGCAGAATTGAAATAAAGGCTAAATTAATCCTAATTAATTCATGAAATATGCTAAATGAATGAAATAAAATGCAAATTAAATCTAGCTAACTACATGCATGTTAAAAATCATCAAGGAAGCATAATGAAACATTTTTATGTATGTCGTTTTATGAGAATAGCTCAATCCATCCCTCAGATGAGCTCTTTCTTCAAACGACTCCCGATTCGAATTATGGAATCCAATCAATGAGAAAAGAAGTGCACCTTGTTTCGTTACGCAGCGTAGGAGCTCTTGAAATGGGCAGCTATCATGAGCTTTCTTCATTCTTCGCTCCGGGCTTCAGATGGTTCACAAAAATCGACCTCTGTTGGAATCGGATTGGCCACAGCACGAGCTCTACTCCACCTTCTTCAATGAGCCAAAGGGGCACGATTTCCAAGGTTCAAAATCTGATTCTAGGAAGGCTAGGTCGGATTTTCCAAGTTCACCAGAGCTAAAAAAAATGATCTCCTTTAGGCTGGGCGTGAACCCTTGTTTTTATAAATTTTCTGAAATTTTTTTGAAATTCAAACAGGCTGGATCTGAGCCCTCCATGTGGCGCCATCTCAGGGGGTGTCATCTGAGGGGTTTGAAATTCGAATTCGTCTTCTGCAGGGAGCCCTCAGGTGGCGCCACCTCAAAAGGCTATTTTGATTTTTTGAGAAAAATAAAAAATGGAAATTTTGTGGGTGAGACACCTCAGCAGGGGGAATTTGGAATTTTTCAAAAGTTTGCTTGATTCTCTCTGCAGGGAACTCCCAGAAGGCGCCACCTCAGAGGGTGCTCTCTTGGAATTTGAAATTCAAACTCACCTTTTGTAGGGAGTCCTCAGGTGGCGCCACCTCATGGTGGGCTACCTTTATTAAAAATAAAATAAAAAATAAAAATGGAGCCAAGTGGAGTCCTGGAATGGTGCCACCTCAAAAGGTGTTTGACACATGTCAGAAGGTCAGAGCAGTGGGCTCAGAAGGCGCCACCTCAGAGGAATTTGAATTCTACCTTTTCTGGAGAAAGGAGATCTGGACATGTGGCGGACAAGTGTCAGCTGTCTGGAGAGGCTTTCTCAAATGGCGCCACCTCAGGGGGAAGTTTGAAATTCAAATGGAGGTTGGCCCTGGAGGAATGGAGGATGGACATGTGGCGCCACCTCAGGGTGGCTCCTACAATGCCATGTGGCAAGAGGGAGGAAAAGGAGGGAAAGGACATGTGGCGCCATCTCAGGCCATCTGGAAAAATCAGAGCTCAGGATTTTCGCCACCTAGTGCCTTGTTTGAATTTTGAATGGTTTGCTTTTTCTGAAGAAAGCCAGGAGTGACATGTGTCTCCTACTTTTCTGAAAGAGGTAGGGAGAAGACATGTGTCCTCTACTGTTTCTGAAAGAAGCAGAGAATGACACGTGGCAGAGGGGAGAGAAGGAGGGCCAAGCCATGTGGCGCCATCTCAGACAGGATGAAAAAGGTAGGAGTTCTTGATTTTCGCCACCTATGGGGATTTTTGAATATTTGAATTCTAGCTTTTCTGAAGAAAGCAGAAAATGACACATGGCACTTGCCTTTTTCTGAGGAAATGAGGGCTTGCCACGTGTCCTCTGCAGGAGATACCCCAGATGGCGCCACCTCAGAGGAGACAAGCCTACCTTTTTTGTAGGAATTTAGGAGTGACACATGTCTCCTACTTTTCTGAGAAAAGTAGGAAGGGACATGTGTCAGGCTACTTTTCTAGAAGGAATGAGGGGTTGACACGTGTCCCCTGCAGGAGACACACTTCAAGTGGCGCCACCTCAGAGGAGACAAACTCCACTTTTTCTAGACAGGACAACCTACGACACTTGGCATCTCCTGGTAGTCTTTGAAATGACACATGGCGCAGGATGGATAGGGTGACACATGGCAGATAAAATGGGATGACATGTGGCGGCTTCTTAAGGTAGCCCCACACTGACACTTGGCGTGGAAATGGGAGGAGAGAGAAAGGACAAGTGGCACCAATCCGGGGGACAAGGCTCCTATATTTTTGGGTTTTTCAAAATTCAAATTTTTCAAAAGTAAAGCTTGTGTGACACCACCTCAGTGTGGGTCCCACATTGCTTCTTTATTGAAATAAGGATAAAACAACAACCTCTTTTTGGAATTTTCATAAAAATTTGGACTAATTGGTAAAACAGAAATTTTTGGAAAGAGTTGGCCCCTGTAGGGCAATTTTGTAAAAGGAAGATATTTGAAATTGTCAAAAGGGCAAAATCTGAGATAAGGTGGCTGAAATCCATATTAAAACTATCCAGATCATTTTCCTGAGGAAATATTTTAAAATTCAGAGCCTTGGGGGTAAAATGGGAAGAACTGATAATTTTGAAGACCCAGGGTTTTGAAATCAATTTTGAAAAGAGTTGAAATTCTAATCTGGATTGAAAATTTTGAAATCAAGAGTTCTGGACCTCAAAATGACATGCTGTGCAGTGCAGTGATTTGAAATGCTCATGCAATGATATGCAATGTCATGTCTTATGAAATGCAATCTTGAATCAAGACTTGGAGATGTCTGTCTCCTGTCAGGCATAAAATTTTGAACATCTGAGTTAAAATTAGAGAAATTTTGAGAGTTGCAGATGAAATTTGGACTTTTGCAAGGTCCGGCTTAGAAAATGACCATTTTGCCCTCCAGCGATTTCAGAGGCTGGATGTTGATGCTTGGTGGAGATGTAGGGGAGGTGAGTGAAAATTTGGGGTGTTTACAGCTATCAGAGGCATTTTGGTCATTTGACCTAAATTTTGAAATTCTAAACCCTAATTTTTATGCTTTTAATCATGTCATATCATATTTGGTTTGATTTATTCTTATTTGAATTTCAAAAGTTGTATTTTACAAAATATCTTTCTGAAAACCCTGGTTTCAAGGCCATAGTCTTGCCATCAGGGGTATTTTGGTCATTTTGACCCTAGATTCGAATTTTCAATTCTTATCTTTATTATTTGTTTAGTTTTATTTCATATTTCATTTAGTTTATATTAGGGAATCATGGAAAAAGGCTTATGTCTAGCAAAATCCAGCAATTTCCAGATATTGCTGGATAAACCTAGAAAAGCCAACATATATTCACTAATCCATTTTTCTAGTTTTGCAGGGACATTGAAGACTTTATTTTTCTGTATTTAAATTCAATTAGTGATGTAAATTGTAATTAAATTTGGAATAAGAATTTCAATTCCTGCATAGATTAGGATTTGCATTGCATATAGTTTTAAACTTTGATATATAACTACAATGTATGTCAATTCATGCATATTTCTACACGAATGGAACGTGCACTAGATCTTAGGGAGTTGACAAACTCAGTGGAATTCGTATTTATGGCCATAGTCAGAATACGAATAAGGCTCAGATTTGTGATCTTCGTATTAGCCACATTCAGCCTACACTCTTAGTCTAACTTTAAAATGCACTGCATTTCTCAAAAATACAAAAGGATTTTCTCAATTCCTCAAAATCAAGTCTTTCAAATCCATATTCATTCATTTCATTCATTTGCAAATTCCAATTCCATTTCCAAGAAATCAATTTTCTCAAAATTTTCTAAGTTTAATACAGAAATCGATTTTCTCAAAAACATTGAGTTTTCAAAGGATATTTCAAGTATTTCTCAAGTTCAAAATTCGATTTTCTAAGTTATATTTTCAATTTCAAAGTTTAAATTCAGAGAAATCAAGTTTTTCCAAAGTTATTCCAAATTTCTTAGAATCGATTTTCACAAAACCCTTATATTTCTTCAGAATTTGATTTTCATTTTCTCAGAAACATTCTCTCAATCATGATTCACGATTTTCCAAGGACTTCTTTTCCAAGTATTTCAAATCTCAAAGCAAACATCATGTTTTCAATCTGCATTTTCAGAAAATTCATAGCACATGCCTGATTCTGTGTGCATTTAGGAAATAGAACACGATTTAGACAAGTTGAGCAAAGCTAAGAACACAATTGATCCTTGGTTCAATTACCTCTGGTAAAGGCGCCAAGAACGGTTGAACCTCGTACCAACAAGCGAGTCGCATTTTTCGAAATTATCCCGCATTTTAAAACGGAGGTGAGTTATTTTTAAAAATCTTTTTCAAAGGTCAGTTTGATTTGCAAAAGTAAAAATTTTGCAATGATAACAATCAACCATAGAACTTTAAATTTATTATTTTTGTTGTCCCGACATGGCCTTCGCATCTTACCAACAAAATCAACATGAACACGTGATGTTTTAAAGAACAATTCTAGATGCATAAGTTTTAGAATTTTTGTCGTAAATGTGTATCTACGATTAATCCATATTCATAGATGATGACCCCACTATATTCAGCAAGAGAATATTTCATCAGTGAGATATATTTATATATAAGTTCAATTTATCATTTATCATAAATGCATAAACCATAATGCACTAAGAGATCATAATTGTAATAAAGGCAAACAGGATACCTTGGATCAATAAGTCATATAATCAAAAGAATTAACAAAATGAGAGTAGAAGAGAGAGAGATAGAGGAAACATAGAAAACTAAAGAATATTAATCTAAATAGTGCCAAGTATCATCTTGAAGTCAAGCTTTTGTCCAATGTCTGATTCATCTGCCGAATGCACCTAACATAGACAAAAGTTTAAACGTTTGGTGTATTTGTGAATTTATACTAAAAATTAGAGCGCTATTTTGAATTTTTTTTGAATTTTTTTTTAAAGAATCAAATGGAGGTTGAATTCAGTACTAGAATTGTTCCATGCTATCTTTTAGTAAGTTAAACTATCAGTGTAATAAAAAGTTGAGTGGTGCTAATTAGGATTCAAGGATCCAAGTACATAACCACATGTTAATCAGGCAAACATTTGATTTTGTTGAATATGCAACAATAGGCACCAAAATCATATAGTACTATATGAGACATTCATCCATACTCGCACAACCTAACTTAATTTATAGTGCTTTTTATAGAACTTGTTCATAACTTGGCATTAGAACTTGGATAAATTTGTTGTGATGTTGAAGTTCATGACTTGTGCCTTTGCATATGGAAAAAAGAGATAAAGGAGATGATCCAACAAAGAGATCTTGGTCTATCTCAACTTGAGGATTTACTTCAAGTGAGAAGTAATGGTCAATTTTCAAGGCCATGGGTACATTTCATTAACTTAATCTGATTGATATTGTTTATACTATCAAATATTTAATTTATGCTTTTTTATCTTTGTTTCCAGGAACAATCATGTGATGCTCCAACATACCATACACTGAATTCATGTGAAGATGAAGTTTTAGTTTTAGAGTCTTGTGATGGATACAAAGGCCCAAGTTTTAACTTGGAAGTGCTACATGCATCATAGAATTATGAAGTAAAAGGATTATATGAGATCAATACTTTCCCAATTAAATGTATTAACCATAACGAATGAAAAATTCATGATAAACCTAACGGGATACCTCAACCATAGAAGTACACTTTATAATTAACATGCATCCTACTAAATGAAACTAGATAAACCAAATAGAAATACATACTACACTTTAAATAAAGAAATTAAATAAGTTGTCACTCATGAGAAGCTCAATTATTCATCTAATCAGACATTCAAATTATTTTTCCCAATAAAAAATCTATAGCTAAAGTTTTTCTATCCTCAAACCAAAAATGTTTTGTCCTTAATTAAGTAACTAGAAAACTAACACAAGGAATATGCAAAAAGTGAAAGCAATGTGCCGTTATGAACATAGAGTAAGGTATGAAATCCAATGAACAAGGCTAATCAACTTTAAATGAGATGAAATAGCTTCTTTGAGGTCTAACATTCTTGCCAATATATTATCTTATTTTGCTGCATGCTATAATCCATAAGAATACTACTCCATGAACAAAGTTTTCTCCCATGGTGAACTCTGTGATGTATTGGCAATGGTCACATAATCCCCTCTTGAGTAGTAAAACCTTGTTCTATGAATGCACAAGCAAGAAGCAGATACAAATGCAAGAGTCAAACATCCCCAAACTATGCAACTCGATACAAGTAACACAAGAAACCATGTTACCGTAACTTAGCTCCTAGCATGATTCTTGATAAAACTCCAAAGGCATATGTATAACAATGAGATTTTTTGGCCATTTGGGTATTGTTATTAAAACACTTTAATGACTATATTTAATGACCGTAAAATCTTGTTGTTATAAATCAATAATGGTGAGATCTGAATCTCGTCGTTATAGAGTAACGTCTATAAAATGAACCCTTGTTATATTTATCTCTCTCCCTCTTACCTCTCCCTCACAACACTCTTGTCGCAGAGCCACCACCGTCAACCAGCCTCTACATACCAGACCACCACCGAACAATCGACAACCACCTCCACTCCTCCTCTCGATTCCCTAAACACCTCTACCCATCTTCTTGTTCCTCTCTCTCGTTCAGACACCCCCACCGATGTTGGATCCTCCCCCGATCTTCCTGTTCCACTCTCTCGTTCGGGCACCCCCACCGATGCTAGGCATTGATTTGAATTTTTACAAATAACATGAGTATTTAATTAGGGTTTTAGAGTTTTTATGTGATTTTGATTCCCTAGATCTTATCAATATGTTTGATATTTATAATTGGCATATATGGTAACGATGAGATCTTCTGGCCATTGAATATAGTCATAAAGTGTTTTAGTGGCAATATGTATCAGTCAGATAATCTCGGTGTTATACATATATCTTTAACAACAAGACATGTACAAGAAAAAGATATTCCAAGGGATATTCAGCTCGTCGTTATTGATAAGCTAATAGTGGCGAGATTCATGATTGTAGTAGAGTAATAACGATGAGATATTTATGTCCCTGCTATTACCTATCAATTAGCGAAGACAAAAATGTCACCGTTGTTACTTTATCAGTAGCAGAAAGTTTTTTTCTCGCAGAAATTTCTCAAATTTTTTAAAAGTTTTGAGAATTTTTTTGAGAAATTCCTGAGAATAGTCATCATACATGAATTTTAAAAAGCATAAATACATTAAAAAGTTATAATTATTCTAAAAAAAACATTGTATAGAGTTAATATAGCTATATAAAATTGCAATATTTTCATAGTAGGGCAAAAGTTTGAAAATGTCATGATTTTTGTATAATTATAAAAAACTCTGAAAGATATCACGATTTGTGGAAGTATTTGTCACAGTGCTTTTACTTAACAGTTTGCAAATTTTCACAAGAAAATAACTTTCAAACGAACACACATGTGCAAGTGCAAGCTAGTCATGTTTTTCTATCAATTTACTCAAGAAATATTATGACTCCTTTTGCTTCACGAACATGTGAAACCCAATCCCATGTACAAATAGATATTAAAAAACATCAAGAAAGAGAAAACCCTAAAATAATTCCATGGAATATTGGAAGGAAGAGGAGCAAACTAGCTAGACATTAAGCTAGAGTCAAGATCCATTTGTCCCCATCAATGTAGTAGGTGCCCAAGAATGGCAAGGCCTCTTCATCAGTAAGGATCCTAGCTCAGTGCACCCTCTGTGTCATATTTGCGCCTGGTGCTTTGCACTTGTACTCCCCATAGTACACACTCCTAAAAAAACAAATTAACCCACTCAAAAACAATGAAGCACATTTTTTTTTATGCAGAGAGTAGGCACGTATAAAGCTTGAAAAATCTAGCAGATCCAATGGACATGAATGACATCATGTTCTCATAATTTGATGAAGAATGAACTCCAGCAAGTCTTGTTTCTTTAAAGGTAATGACAGTTTTTCTAATCAATAAAGGGTGTCTTTGGACTTAAACATAAAGGAAGCTGACTTTTGTAAGCCAGCTTTTGGCATTCAAGTGGAGTCAGCCAAAAGAGCGGCGAAGACTTGTTTTCCAAACTTTGACAAGATATAAGTTTGATTTAAATTTCAAACGAAATAAAATCAAGCTAAATAAGCGAGGAATTTTCAAAATTAACCAATGGCAAAAGCCACAATTTTGGTTTTGTCTTATCTCTTAAATGTATATATGTAAATGTAAACTATGTAAGTTATAATTTAAAGATACAGTCTGAAAGAGAAAATGCCAATATGCTGATTTTTTCAAACAACGACAATGCTTGAAACTTTGCATACCAACTAATCGAAAAGGACAGAAAGGCCTAAAAAGAAGAAATTAACAGACTTTGAATATTTAACAACTGACAGGTGTGCCAATAAGAAAAAGGTGCTCATGTCACGAGAAATATGGTAAAGGAGAAAAAAATATTACTATGGTTTTTTCTTTTCATGCTATAAGATGGCAGGAACTGCTAAAAGTTGTCACAAAGAACATAAAAGCCGATCCAAATGTCTAACAACTCCAAGATCAAGAAAGTAAAAGACGCAAGATGAAACTGAAACTTGACGGTCTCAACGAGAAAGAGAGAGACGCACAGGACAGCTCAGATTGTAGCCGGATAACGGTAGCTCAGATTTGCAGCGGCATTGACCATCGATGCTGATGGGCGAGAGGGAAAGCAACAGGGTTCGAACATCCATAAAAGGAACATGCAAATGCTGATGAGCGAGAGGGAAGGCAACAGGGTTCACCAGAAAAAGAGAGAGGCGAGTTAAGGCTTAGTGTTCTTCCCTAGGTACGTGGCTTTGAGAGGGAAGAAGGAGAGGGTGTTGTGTGTTCTACCCGAAACGCAAATTCGCGTGTTCCGGTGTGTACAGAAGAATATCTTGGGACCCACAATAATTCATATGTCAATGTTGCCCGTGATGAATTTATAATAAAATAACATATAAAAAAAAGGTAGATATGCTTTTGGCCGAAATGCCCTCCCGTAAGATAGATATGTGTTGGACAAAAATGTCCTCCCGCTCCCCGTATATAGATTTGCATGTTCCGCCTTTGTTTTTAGCTTGTGCTACAACACATGACCGCCTTGTAGTTCATGCCTTGTGTTAGATAGAAAACTTTTCCTGGTTTGTTCCTACCTCGTGGAGATAACTATAAATCAAACAATTGGTTCGATCATTGGTGGGCGTCAAAGAGGGATTTGTCGGCCATCTCTTTTTACAGTCTTCTCTTCTTCTTCATTTTTGTTAGGCAGTATGAAAAAAAATAATGAAGCACAAACATTCTAACAAGTGCCATTAAAGCGTCATGAGTATCTTTCCATGTCATCGTGCTATTGTTGAAGAACGTATGTCATCGTGAGTGTCATTAAGGCATTGTTTTATTATTCAAGGTAGATTTTATCGTTTCAACGTTTGGAAACTTGAAGACATTTGTAAGACGCTGAGACCTGTTGACAAGAATGCTTGATTACAGATGCGAGCAAGGGCCTCTACACCATCCGATATTGTTCATTCACTCAGTATATGCAATATAACACAAATTGCGGTTGTAGTAACATGTATATCGATTTGTGAGATATTGTTTCGTTTGTAATATATTATGTTGAATTGCCGTATATCGATTTGTAAGATATTGTGTATATTCTAGTATCGATTTGTGAAATATTGTTTTGTTTGTTGATATCGAATTGTAATATTATGTTGAATTGTCGTATATCGATTTATAAGCTCTTATGTGTTTTATAGTGACGATTTGTGAGATATTGTTTTGTTTGTTAATATCGATTTGTAATATATTATGCTAAATTGTCGTATATCGATTTGTAAGATATTATGTGTTTTCTATTATCGATTTGTGAGATATTATTTTGTTTGTTAATATCGATTTGTAATATATTATGTTAAATTGTCGTATATCGATTTGTAGGGTATTATGTGTTTTCTATTGTCGATTTGTGAGATATTGTTTTGTTTGTTAATATCGATTTGTAATATGTTATGCTGAATTGTCGTATATCGATTTGTAAGATATTATGTGTTTTCTACTATCGATTTGTGAGATATTATTTTGTTTGTTACTATCGATTTGTAATATATTATGTTGAATTGTCGTATATCGATTTGTAAGATATTATGTGTTTTTGAGTATCGATTTGTTAGATAAGGTATTGTTTGTTAATATCGATTTGTAAGCTATTATGCTTAATTAATCAGTAGTCGTTGTTATATGCATCTTGAATAAATCGTAGTAAACATATGCACTGGCTAACCCAAATTGATATTTTGCACATGACAGTGTTGAGCATATCAGCTAGTTGTAGTGAAGATGGCGTATCTTAATCATTGGAAAGTCATGGAGAAACGGGCATCTGTACTATCAATGCACCTGAAGAATTGAATATGTGCACTAATGATGCATATGATAAGAAGGGTGCAGACATTGGATTCACTCTTGACTTGAATATTCCAGCAAACGAAATGCAAATTGATAATGAGGTAGATGATCATGACAGTGCACTTGACAAAGGTGCAGGCACCTCAAGTCTACATGATAGTACACTTGACTTTGTTCCTGTAGAAGGAATGTAGTTTAATAATGAGAAAGCTGCATATAAATTTTACAGTAATTATGCTTTAAAACTTGGCTTCAGTGTTAGAAGATATTCTTGGGCAAAAAATGCACAGGGTGTCGTGATAAGAAAGGCATATGTTTGTTCTAAGCAAGGTTGAAAGAAGTCAAGTGGAAATCCAACAAGGAGCAAGCCAAATTCAAGATGCGGTTGTCCAGCGAGAATGGTGATAAGAAGACTTTTGAATGAGAAATATGTAGTTCATACTTTAATCAATGATCATAAGCATGAATTAGCCGCTTCACTTATGACTCGTATGTTAAGGTCACATCGTAAAGTAACAGAAGTGCATGCCGCAATTGCTGAAATAGCTGATATCGCCGACATTGCACCAAGGAAGACAAACAATTTTTGTGCGCACATAGATGATGGTCGCGAGAGTGTACCATTCACACCTATGGATCTAAGAAACCACTTGAGAAGGAAAAGGTCAGAAAATATGAAGAATGGAGGAATGTGTTCTTTGGTTGATTACCTACAGAAAAAATCAAACATTGACCCTGGTTTCTTTAGTGCAATGCAACTGGATGAAGATGGGTATGCTATGAATATGCTTTGGGAATATTCAAAGTCAAGAGTGGATTATGAATGCTTCAACAATGTTCTTGTTTTTTATACGATAGTGAAGATTAATACACAACAGTGTCCATTTGCCCAGTTTGTCGGAGTGAACCATCACTCACGGAGTAGCATATTAGGTGGCGCTTTTTTATATGAACAGACCAAGAAAACTTTTGAGTGGTTGTTTAGAGTATTTACACAGGCAATGAATGGGAAGCACCCTGGAGCTGTACTTACAGATGGAGATCATGAAATTGCAGTTGCAGTGTCTCATGTATGACCATATGCACATCATCGCATATGTTTATGACATATCTTTCAAAATGCAACAAAGAACATAAGACACATTTTTAATCAGAAGATAGGGTTTGATAAAAAGTTTAGAAAGTATGTACTTGAGAGTATAGATAAGGTCACCTTTATGTCTGATTGGGAGCAAATGATTCAGATGTACGACCTTGAAGACTGTGTGTGGTTACAACATTTATATGCAGGCAAAGAAAAGTGGGCATTGACATATGAAAGATAATACTTTTATGCAAGTATGATAAGCACATAAAGAGTTGAATCTATGCATGCCACACTGAAAAAAATATTGCATTCATGTTTAACAATGTTTTGTTTCATAGAACAGCATGAATTATTTGTAGACGGTCTTAGACAGAATGAGCTTGAACAAGATGTGAAATGCTTCAACACCCGTCCTGTAACTTTGGGCATGAAAATATTGACGCGACCTGTAGATCTGTATACACTAACTGTATTTGAATGAACTAAGAAAGAGGTTATACAGGTTATGAATTGCAACATAGAAGGTCATGTGCAATATGTGAATATGCACAAATACCATGTCGTATGGGATGGTGAAGAGTATCCAAAAAGGTAAGAAGCACATGTTACGCACAATGTTGACAACAAAACAATTCAATGTACGTGCAAAATGTTTGAATTCAAAGGTATTTTATGTAGTCATGCATTAAAGGCACTTGATCAACAGAAGATACAAGAAATACTTGAGTCATATATAATGCGAAGATAGACAAGACAAGCAAAGATTGAACTACTAGATACAAATACTGTCAGTCCATCTAGTGTTGATGAGAAGTGCCAGATAGCCTTCCGTTACGAACAACTATGTAGGTTATTTATGTATGTTGCCGATTTGACATCGTATGTATGAGAAACGTGTCAAGGGAATTACTTAAAAAAGTGCAGTTAATTTACCATGAGTCTGTTGCAGCTCGTGAAGACCAATCTAAGAAAACGCGATCGAACAACGTAGGTGAAAATCATGCTTCCCCTGACCTTTGTGAGAAGTTGCGCCAAAGCGTAAACATCATCTTCGACAAGTCAGGAGTAAACGTCGTAGATTATGATATAAATATTCACCTAGCGAAGGGTATCAAAAGGAAACCTGCCTCTGATCGCAGTCGTCAGAGGATAAAGGGTGCACTGGAATTGGTTGACAAGAAAATGTCTAAGAAACAACCAACCCCTAAGCAACCAAGCCCTTCGCATGAACAGGTATGTAATACAATATATTGCTTCTCATGTAAATTGTATTACGTGCAACCTATCAATATCTTACTTGTATAATTTCCAACATGCAGCAATATCATACAAACATACACTACAATGTTAGAACCTGCAATCCACCCGACCTATTTGAGTGGAACGATGACATGAGTATGACAAGTCTTTTGGTATGTAATAATTTTGGGAGGATGTTAGCATTTTGTGTTGAACTTAATGTAGTGTCTGATATTGTTTTGTTTCATGACAGACTCTGTTCAATTCAAAAGCAAGCAACGCAAGACAGAAATCGCGTGTGGATTCTTCAGCTTCAAAATAATTGTAGCATTTAACTTTCATATCTTACAAATCGTTGTAATGTTTAGAATTCTATAATTCTTTGTTGTAGTTCTATAATTCTTTGTTGTAAATCAATAATTCTTTGTTGTAATTCTATAATTCTTTGTTGTAAATCAATAATTATGTGTTATAGTTCTTTGTTGTAACTCTACAATAGAAATCATACTACAAATATCTTAAAAATTGACACTAGAAAACACATAATATATTACACATCGATATACAACAATTGAGCATAATATATTACAAATCGATATACAAAACTTCAACATAATAGCTTTCAAATCGATATTAACAAACAAAACCATATCTCACAAATGATAGTCGAAAACACATAATATATTACAAATCGATATACAAAACTTCAACATAATAGCTTTCAAATCGATATTAACAAACAAAACCATATCTCACAAATGATAGTCGAAAACACATAATATCTTACAAATCGCAAAAGGGATTATCGATGCATGCGGTGTACAAAGGCTTGTAATGTTCGCCCTTCATCAATGAAAATCCAATAAGCGATTAGAGACATGTACTGTTCATAAATCATTGTGATGCTCACCCTATGTGAATAAAAATCACAAAAGGGATTAGCGATGTATGCGGTGAACAAAGGCTTGTAATGTTCGCCCTTCATAAATAAAAATTCAATAAGCGATTAGATATGTGTACTGTTAAGAAATCGTTGTGATGCTCACTCTACGTGAATGAAAATCACAAAAGGGATTAGCGGTGTATGCTGTGTACAAAGGCTTGCAAAGGAATTAGAGATGAAAATCACAAAAAGGATTAGCAATGCATGCGGTGTACAAAGGCTTGTAAAGAGATTAGCAATGAAAATCGCAAAAGGGATTAGTGATTTGTATCGTTGAAGTAAAACCCAAAACCCTTAAACCTAAACCCCAATCACCTGTAAAAGTGATTAAGAAATATCATTGACATAGACATAGCCCATAAAAGCAAATCACGATAGCACATGTCATTCAATTAGACAAAGCTCATTGTCTAAAAGACATACATCATTGTGTAAATCGCAATGATATAACGATTTATACAATGACGTCTATAAAGTGCTCGAAGAGAACATCGCTGGATGAGAGATGAATTTGTAGGACACACTATTAGTAATTTTGTACGTATGAAACCACTATCAGTTATATATTAACGTATGTCATGGGTATGTATATTAACAAATGCATATTTGTTGTAAACAAACTATATACGATTTTGTCATGTATATTCAAACCAAGGGAAGAACCATGTCGGTCCGCGTCTTCAACCTTTATTTTATGGTATATTGGTTATCTTATATGTTTATTTTATCATTTTATTTACTAATATACCTTCGTGTTTTAAACTTACTATTATTACTGCTTCGTTGAACAGAGTATTGTCCGCCGAATGCCATACGCGGCTGGATTTCTAGACGAAACACAATACTGGGGTGACGATGACCAAATGGCAGACTTTTGTTCAAGTGAAAAGGTTTGTGACCATATCGATTTGTAAGATGTTAAATCTATTTAAGATCTTGTTTTGATTCTTAATATTGATTTTTAAGCTATCAACAGGAATTTGCATATCAATTTAAGATATTGTTTTGATTCTTAATATTGATTTCTATGTTGATTCTAAATATCGATTTAAGATATTATTCTTATTCTTAATATCGATTTCTATTTTGATTCTTAATATCGATTTTTAAGATATCAATACGAATTTCTAAATCGATTTAAGATATTGCTTTGAATCTTAATATTGATTTCTATATTGTTTCTTAATATCGATTTAAGATATTGTGTTGATTCTTAATATCGATTTTTAAGCTATCAATAGGAATTTCCATATCGATTTAAGATGTTTTGATTCTATGTTGATTCCTAATATCGATTTAAGATATTGGTTTGATTCTTAATATTGATTTTTATGTTGATTCTTAACATCAATTTTTATGGTATCAGTATGCATTTTCATATCTATTTTTTAAGATATTTTATAATCGATTTGTAGATATTGATTCCTACATTGTGGCAATCGAAAAAGCATTGGGTCTTATACGTGTTGGATGTACGAGAACAAAAAATATGGCTATACAACTCCTTGGACTATAACATT
Organism: Nuphar pumila; assembly: GCF_984573655.1. NCBI lineage: Eukaryota > Viridiplantae > Streptophyta > Magnoliopsida > Nymphaeales > Nymphaeaceae > Nuphar > Nuphar pumila. The sequence goes on along the minus strand of NC_143260.1, from coordinate 66,573,541 downwards.
GGTGTAGACCGTGACATTGTACATTTGGTAAGTTTTCATCTTTAAGATTATTGTATCTTGTATCGTGGCCCAGAATTTACTTTTTTTTGCATAAACAACAGGTTGGATTTTTCAAAGATATGTTGGGTGTCGACATTGGCCTGTGGAGGTTTCATGTCGTAGAGGATGCTCCTTTACAAAATAATGGTGTCGATTGTGGCATCTTTGTAATGAAGTATATTAAAGCAATATACTATGGACGAGCACCAGAATTCATTGTTGTATGTTGTACACTTAAACATGTTTTATTAACCTATATTATTGATTACTACATTTTTATATTGGTCTCATTTTCAGTTTTTTTTTCAGGATGATATACCTGGATTCCGCAAAGAACTATGCAAAAAATTGAAGGATTTTCTAGTTGAGGAAGATAGAAAAACCCAAACTGTAAGATTACCTAGAAAGCTACGAAGGATGTGATGCCCTCAGGAGTAAGAGGAAGTTATTTTAAACGTCTACCTGTTCTCAAGGATAACGTGGAGAGGGTTACATTCTACTGCTGAGAGAAAGAGAGAGCAATTTTTTGTTCAACTTTCAATTTTCAAATTTTTTTTGTATGGACATTTGTAACAAATTTTGTAAGACTGTATATAAAATTCACATTGATCCATAAACCAAAATTACGAACCCGGCACAGGTATGTTGAATACGTAAATCGCCACCTCAAGCACCCAAATCGCAATAATGTAAATTCTGCAATAATTTAAGATATTATATCGATTTTTGTGAGATATTATTTTATTAATATCGATTTGTAATATATTATGTTGAATTGCCGTATATAGATTCGTAAGATATTATATGTTTTCTAGTGTCGATTTGTGAGATATTGTTTTGGTTGTTAATATCGATTTGTAATATATTATGTTGAATTGCTGTATATCGATTTGTAAGACATTATGCTGAAATGCCGTATACCGATTTGTAATATATTATGCTAAATTATCGTATATCGATTTGTAAGATTATATGTGTTTTCTAGTGTCGATTTGTGAGATATGATATTTTTGTTAACATCGATTTATATATAAGTGTAGCACACAAATGCCACTAAACAAATCGTTGTAATGATAGGAGTTCGAAAATAAAAATCAAACAAGCGTTTAGCGTTATGTAGCATGAAAATGCCACTGATTTGCTTTTACAAGCTATGTTCCTATCGTGATTTACATAATGATTGATAAAAGTCTAAAACGATTTGCACAAACATTGACCATGTAATTTTACTGCGATTTGTACTCATGCACAATGCTATTTTTATTCAGATGTGGCCAACATAGACGTCATTGTATAAATCGTTATACCATTGCAATTTTGACATTTATTGAAGCCCACTCACCGATCATGAGAAAACCACAAATCGCAGGGCCACATTGAGAACGCAAGACGACAATATGCTTTCAAGTCTAGGCCTACAAAAACAATATATTAGTAAGACTACAACCTTCAATGAGCTTAGTCCACAAGCACTAAATATGTAATAAACAAATACCTGAACAAATAGCCAAAACCCCCCGACGGTTTTCGTACCTCTACTCGCACGATAAAGTTGACTGTACAAGTGTGTGCGGATAGCAGCACCCCATGCTTAGTTGTCGACTTCATCTAAGTCTTCCAGAAACTGCAGCCATAAGTAACTTATTATCGAACTAAAACAATCGGAAAATAAAGTAAGTCCAAAAAAATAAAGAAGGAAGCTGCACAACTCTTGGTCAGTTGCTTCAGATGCACATGCAGTGGACCAACCTTTCCATTTATTACGAAGAAAATGAACTTTCATCGATGAGGAATTGCCTCCACCAGAAATACACTCATGTCATTCCTCCATCGACATTCCTAGAAGGGTTGTGCAATTGTCCCTTGGGTTATAGTTTGAATCCTGTGTTAGGACAACACTTTCATGGCACTTAAGACCCGTAATCCGTGCCACATCTTCTAGAGTCATGGTCATTTCAAAACCCCTAAACTAGAACGTGTTTGTCTTATGGTTTCACTTATTGACTACGTGGGTCATGGTGTTCCAGCAATTTTCAAAATAATATTGTTCTAGAAGGCCGCTAAAGTGCATCTTTCGTAATCGATTCTTCTAATATTCACTCAGCTTTCTAAACGATGATAGAAGTACAAGCCATTGACACCGCCCTCTTAGCTTTTCACTTGTTGCTCTGCTTCTCTTTTGACCTGCTTATAACACAAAATATCAAATCACAGTTAATCGCTGTCACACTAATTGCTATACAAAGTAATCGCTATCACATTAATCACTATCAAGTAATCACTATATAGAGTAATCGCTATACATAATAATTGCTATACAGAGTAATCACTATATATAATAATCGCTATACATAGTAATCGCTATACAGAGTAATCACGATACATAATAATACCTACAACAGTACACTGCGACATATAGTAGCGATTAACGTACCTTGGTCATACTTTTTTCCTCTTCATCCCCTTCCTTCCTTTGCTTTTATACTTCTTCCTTCCTTCCATCCTTCGCGACCATCGTATGCTTTTTCCTTTCTTTTTCCTTCTCTTCTTCGTCCTCGTTCTCCTTCCTTTGTCTTTCCTTCTCTTCCTTATCCTCCTTCTCTTTCCTTTGTCTTTCTTTCTCTTCCTCGTCCTCCTTCTCCTTCCTTTGCCTTTCCCTCTCTTCCTCATCCTCCTTCTTTTTCATTTGTCTTTCCTTCTCTTCCTCGTCCGCCTTCTCCTTCCTTTGCCTTTCTTTCTCTTTCTTATCCTGATGCTTCTTCCTTTGCCTTTCCTCTTCCATCTTCATCATTTGGCTTTCCTTCTCTTTCTCCTCCTTCTTCTTCAATTTTCATTCCCTCTTCTTATTCTTTTTTTGCCTTTCCCTCTCCTCCTTATTCTTTTTTTCCCTTTCCCTCTCCTCCTTATTCTAGTTTTGCCTTTTCCACTCCTCCACCTCCTTCTTCATTTGCCTTATCCTCATTTGCTTTCAAAAAATTCCTACTTCATCAGTTCCATTTCTTCCTCCTTCTTCTTCAACTGCCTTTCCCTCTCCTCCTCCTCCTCCTGCTTCTTCCTTTGTCTTTCCTTCTCTTCCTCGTCCTCCTTCTCCTTCCTTTTCTTTTCCCTCTCCTCCTCCTCCTTCTTTTGCCTTCGCTTCTCCTCATTCTCTTTATTCTTCCTTTGCTTTTCCCTCTCCTCCTCCTTCTCATTTTGCCTTTGCTTCTCTTCCTCCTTTTCCTTATTATTCCTTTGCTTTCCCCTATCCTCCACCTCTTCCTTTCTTTGCCTTGGTTTCCTTTGATTTTTTTCATTATCCTCCTCCTTCCTTTCATTTTGCTTATCTTCGTCATCCTTCTTCTTATTTTTCATCGTTGGATTATCATCTTCAATATCTGATGGATTAGGCTCTGATCTATACTTTACCAGCAATTGCTCCCTTTCTTTATCATTCTCAATCTTTATTATTCTATAGTGCGCTTCTACTTGCTCATACAAAGAATACTCTTGGACGATTACGTCAAGAGTTTTTTCCGCTGACGACGAAGCGTTTCTTCTCTTAGGAATATAAGTCATTGGTAACCTGCACAACACAAAAACTTACTGAGACGACAAATGGTGCTCTGACGAAAAAAGAAGAAGCATTAGAATTTGTGTGGAACGTTTAGGAGAAAATATTGTGAAAAACTCCTTTTATAGCCAAGGAGTTTAATGCTTATGGGACCTGCTAAAGATTTTTTGTAGATTCACATTTTTGGCGGTTCATGTCTTATAATAAAAGATTTTATAATGACGTTGTTGTCGGCCACACAGATCTGCCTTTATTGCAAAAAATATTGTCATAGTATAACGCAATCGGATATTCAAATATCATACAAATCGATATAAAAATGATTGTTGATAGCTTATAAATCAATATTAAGAATAAAACAATATCTTAAATCCATATTAAGAATCAACATAAAAATTGATATTAAGATTCAAAACAATATCTTAAATTGATTTGAAAATTCATATTAATATCTTAAACATCGATATTTAGAATCAAAACAATATCTTAAATCGATATTAATAATCAAAACATCTTAAATTGATATACAGAATCACGATAGAAATCAATATTATGAATCAAAACAATATCTTAAATCGATATTAAGAATATTATGTTGAATTGTCGTATCGATGATTAATATATTATGCGATATGTATATCAATGTGTAAGATATTAGGTATTTTCTAGTATCGATTTTTAAGATGTTATACCATGTATTGTCCTATCACAACCTACACAATGACGTCTATTTCTGCCATAACTGGAGGGAAATCGCAATTGGCATGAGTACAAATCGCGATACAATTGCACAAATAAATCGTTATCTCATCTAGCCTTCAAATTTACACCTTGTTTAGGGTTTAGGGTTTAGGTATAATGTTTAGGATTTAGGTTTAGGGTTTAGGACTTAGTGTTAGGGTTTAGTAAGATATGACACAATTTGTAAATCCCTTTCTTTATCATTCTCAATCCTCATTATATAAATCATAAATCATTGTTGCTTTAAATGTATAAATCATAAATCATTACATATATAAATCATTGCTGCTTTAAATGTATAAACGATTTGTACATATAAAGACTATGAACTATTGCGATTTGCCTTTACGAGCTTTGTCTAAGCGAACGATATGTTCCATCGCGATTTACAAAACGACTGATTCATAAATGGCAGAAAGAAAACTAAACAAATCGTGTTTTGCTTTTACGAGCAATGTCTATGTGAATGATATGTCCTATCACAATTTACACTCTGACTAACTCATAAAAGAAGGAAAAGAAAAATAATAAACAAATCGATACGATGTTTATACTTAGTAAACTACAAATCCTAACTTAGTAGCAAATCGATATCACTATACGATAATTGATATAGCGATTTGCTTGATACCGATTGTCCTTTTGCAAATTAATTTTATGAGCTTTGTATATGTGAACAACATGTCCTACTGCGATTTATATAATGACTGATTCATAAAAGGTGGAAAGAAAAATACAATAAACAAATCGAGACGTTGTTTAGGCATAGTAAACTATAAATTGAGTTAACTTCAACGATACATTACAACCACATTCATTACAAAATATATAAGTGTTGCACATTCTTTGCTTCTCATGCAAATATCCTTACTTGAACATTCTTTGCTTTCAGAGTGCTGCACATTCTTTGTTTTGAGAGATCCTCTAATGTTATCACTCCTGGCACAGAGTTCATATTCCAGCTAGCAAGAGCTCTAGAGATATATATATTCGATCGGCACATAGAATGACTTTGCAGCAGAAAATGAGCGCACTCTTGAGAATATGCTTCATAAACTTCAGCTCAGGCACTCACCGCTAGAAGAAACCGATTCTATGTGCATATTTGTCATGAAGTATATCGAAGGTAGGTAGGTAGATATTTTTCCAACTATGAATTATGGTTTGTGATGTCTTCTTTTAAATCATTGTAATTTTGAAAAGATTTTTATATGTAAAACATGTGAAAACCAGACATCAAATAATAAAAACCGGTTCTCACTAGTGATGAGACCGGGTCGAACTTAGGGAACGAGAATATTTCGTATTCAAACACACAAATCTAAACTAATCTTTATTGTCGTATTATTAAAATGTAAAATGTAAAATGTACGAGAAAAGTAAAACAACTAACTATTACAACAAATGAATACCCTTCGCAGAGGGCGTAAAAAGCAATATTTACAAACCCAATTAAATTCCTAATTCTAAACTGAAAAGTAAAAATCTTCTATTCTTGCACCCTTCCGTGTCATGTAATCACTTCCGCTCCAATCTTGTGCAATCCTGCACAAATCAAATGAACACGAGCAGTACACAAGATAGAAGTAAAAACTATATTAAGCAAATTATACTAATTAATTGCTTAAAAACATGAAAGAATTCTAATGACAATTAAAACTATATTTAACAATTGACAATTAACCATATTTCAATTCACTAACACTTAACTACATGGAATCTAACCATTTCAATTAACTAACAGTGAAGACAATTAACAACTAACACTTCATTAACAAAACATGAACATGAACTATTAAAAGAAAAAAACACAATATTAAGGAATTGAATCAAGGAATTGATACGAAGCAGGAAGACTTGTAAACTGAAAATAGAAAATCACTTAAAAAAATTAAGGCTTGGAAAAAAAATGAATTGATGTAAGCTACTGAATATAACAGGAAAAAGAATTGTAAAACAGATATTTGGTAAAAAAAAAACAGAAACTAAAACAGAATTTGAATGAGAGAAAAGAAAACAGGAAAGTGAAAAAAATTTAAAAAAAACAGGAAATACATGTAATAAAAGACAGGAAACCTAAAAAAAATTAAATTCAGGAGATAAAAAAAACAAGGAATTACTAAAATAAAAAAATGAAAAAAAACTAAATGTAAAAGAAGACATTAGAATTTTCAGAAAATAGAAGAATCGATGTTAACCAAGAACTAACTATAATAAGAAAAATTTGGAAAAAATGTAACAGGAAAACTCAGATCTAATTCAGTAAGCAAACAGAAAAACAAAACAAACAAACGATCATTACAATTGAAATGAAATGTATACTAAAACAGGAAATACGAAAATGACTAAATTGGAAATAGTCTATGATAAAAACAATAGGAAATTGGCTAAAAATACTGAATGAAGAAATAAAAAACAGAATTGAAAACAATATATGCAGTAAAAAAAAATCACTGAAAATGAATGACAAGTATTTAATGAATGGAAAAGCTGAAATCAAAGGCTAAACAACATTAGATGGAAAAAAAACTATAAAAGCAAACACAGAAAATTAATGAACTAATGAAAAAAAATCATTACAGAAATTTTAACAGTATACACTATGCAGAGAAATAAGAAAATGCAACGAATGAACATACAGTTAGCAGAAAAGAAATAAACTAAAATAGAAAGCACACCGAACAAAAACTTGCAGGAATTTACTTAATTGAATGACATTAGATCATAAGAAACAGAAAATTAAACGATGAATTGAAACAGAAATTACAAACAACGATGAATCAAAGGATGATCAGAAATTCAAATGATGAAAACAATTTGTTAAAACAGAAAAACAGGAATCCTCTAATGAATGTAAAACAAAATCATTACGATGAATCAGAATTGGAAATCAATCAACACGAATCTAAAGATGAACAAAACTAAAATAGGGATGATTGAAATGAAAGAAGAAGAAGAAGATGATGAATAAACAAAAATCAGACGATGCTTAATTTTTTTTTTTGTGGATTCTTTTCTCAATTAAACTAATCCTATAGCTATAGCAAGAAAGAAAGAAGAAGAAGATGATGAAGAAACTTACCATGATTTGAGATGGATTGGATGAGAGATGGCCTTCCACTGCATACACTGTCGTCGGAATGAAGAACACCACCGGATCGAGGAATAGGACACAGACGGAGAAGGAGAAGACAAAAAAAAATAAAAAGAGGAGGAAAGGGAGACCCTGCGGTGGAAGATAGGAAAAGAGGAAAAGAGAGGGAACAGAGGGGAAGAAAGAAGGGTTTGAGCGCATAAGTGGAGACGAATGAAAATTTCCCCTCTTTGGGGTTTTTAAAATCACTCGGCTGGTTTGTTAAAAAATTTTCAGTTTTTCAAAAGGTCCTAACATTTATTAAAAATTCCAAAAACCTATTCCAAAAAAAATATTTACAACCTTCTATACTATTACTATTCTAATTCTAATTTATTTTTTTTCATTTTATTTTTTAAAAAAATAACTACTCTAAGAAAAAAATTTCTATTTTTTCTATAAAGAAAACTAACAATATAAAAATGTATACTAAATTGCAAAATAAAGCTATTTTTCTCTATTTTTCTATTTTTTATTAAAATGCTCTATCTAACATAAAGATGGGGTTTTTTAATTGATTTTAATATGAAATCATGCATATTTTATGTAAAATTTACCTAAAAATCTATGCATGATCAAATAGCCCCATGTTTATGTTTTGCTAGTCCTCGAGCAAACTAGACAAATGCATGAAATCAAACTATCACCTAACTCACTTTCGTAGGAATCACGGTTGCATTTAGCTCATGCAACAAGCCCTTTCAACCCTTGGGTTACCCCAGTGGACGAGTAAGGTCTCGTGAGGGTTTGCAATGAGGCTACCCACAAACATCTCTGTCATGTATGCATAATATTACACATCCTCATAAGCAGTAGGTAATTAAAGCCTTTATTTTCACAAATATTTCCTGTTATTTCAAAATCAAAACATAATTAGAGTCTTTTATATACCACCACAGAAAAAGAATTTCTTTCACTTTTCTAAATATCACAATTATTTATGTTTTATTCTTAGAAAATCCAATAAAAACATATTATTATTTACTTATCCTCACTCATATGTTTTTTGCACAGGTTTTCTCAATCACACTTCTAAGCACTGAACTTTTCTTTCTTTTTCAGCTCTTTTCTTCATTTGTTTCATTTTTCACGCTTTTTCTTTTTGTGCATTCATTCTTCTCTTATAGCTTGCATGTGGTCTGCTTTTATGCCTTGTGCAATGTCAATATCTTCTATACTTTTTCAATGCATATCAAAAGATATCAACTAAGACATAAAAGTGACTTCCTTCATTCACCTTTATAACGTGAGAATCAAACATTTCAACTTGTATCTGTTCTCAGCTACTTAGGATCACGAAGTTTTCCACTCTCCTTTTCGAAATGGAATTAAAAGTTTCAACTTACATCTAAGTCCTATCTACTAAGGATTATGGAATTATCCAAACAACCTAACACATGCTTCTTTTTCACTTTTTGAGCTCTTTTTTTATGCTTTTGTTCATTTGCTTAGTTTTTCAAAAATAGAACTGTGCATATTCAGATTTGTGATTCAAAATAAACTCTAACATGTATTTATCATCATTTCTTCGAAATCTGCATAAACAACCATAATTTTTAGATCTATGTCAGAAAAAAAAAAATTCTCGTGGGGCTTAAAAATCCTCTAAAAATATCAGATTTGAAATAACATTCATATAAGTTCAAACTCTTTCTTTAAAAATCTACTTTTCATGAGAGATCTGTAAACATGTGCAAGAACGTAGACAAAAATATCAAGGTGTGCAAACTACACCCTCCCCCATGCTTGAATGACACTATCCCAGTGGCAGTCCCCCATGCTTATATGAAACTAAGTGAATGCATATGAGACGAAATCAATGAGGGAAAGAAAGTAAACTCTAAAATGTGAAAGTATGCCTACGCTGAACATGATCTATGCATTATGCACATGAACTATATGAAAGCAAACTAAAAAAAAAATGCTTTTCTATGAATATTTACAAAATCTTAAAGTATATACAAACATGTGAGAGCCCTTGTTATTGTCGCAAAATTTTTCCCGTCTTCCCTTCCTTGCGGAAGAGAGAGGAAAATGCTTTCGCGATTCAAACTTGACCGGATTTTGGAAATTGTTTTGAAATACTCGCCTCCGTTTTGAAATTTGCGAGAAAATCCATGGGATGGGGCTCGACCTATCGGTACGAGTGTAAACGCCCCAAATTTTCACTCACCTTTCTGATATATTCATCCATCATCACATTTCGGTTCTCCGGAATCAATGAAGGGCAAAATGGTCATTTTCTGATATTGAACCTTGCAGAAAGTCCTAAATTTCATTTTCGAGTCTCAAAACTTCTCTATTTAAACTCAAAGACATCTTCAAACTGCAAATTTTTAAAATCTCATGCTTAACCAGAAGTCAAAATTTTCAAATTCAAATTCAGAGTGGCAATTTTGTAGGACATGTCTTTGCATAACATCGCATGAGCATTTCATATCATTTCACTGCACAGCATGTCATTTTGAGATCTAGAACTCCTGATTTTCAAAAATGTCAATCCAGATTCGAGTTTTAAATATTTCAAAATTGATTTCAAACCCCTGGGTTTTTAAAATTGCCAAATTCTTCCCATTTTACCACCAGGGCTCCGAATTACAAAAGTTTTTCTCAAGAAAACGATCTGGATAGTTTTGGACATTGATTTTTAAGATTTCGTCAGTTGAAAAGAGGGGGACACAATTTCAAAATTCATGAGACCTTATTTCAAACTTTTACAAAAAGGCTCCAAATTTCCCTACATTTTTCAAAATTTTGCCCTGAAGGACCAGTTTCTTCTAAGTTTTGAAATCAAGCTAAATTTTGCTTCGTGTTTTCCAAAACTAGCCTACTATTATGAAAATTCCAAAAATTTCACTTGGCTTTTATTTCAAATAAGTGGCGTGGGACCCACCTCGAGGTGGTGTCACACTCAAATTCTCAAAATTTTCTCTTATTTTCAAAATAGTGCCCATTCGAAAGTGGCACCGATTTATAAATTTTTTTTTATTTAACTCAATTTTAATAAAATAATTAGTGGGCCCACATAGGTGGCGCCCCACTAAGACCCCTTGCCAAGAAAAGCAAATTTTTTTTTATATACTCCAAAAAGTTTTCAAATCTAGTGAGGTGGCACCACCTTAAAAAAAAAGAGAAAAAGAAAAACAAAAATTTGTTTTTTTATTTTTCTTTTAGTTATTACTTTTCAGCCCCCCAAAGGGCACCACCGAGAAACCCTATCCCATTTTACCTAAGTTTTCAAAAAGTCCTCTTAACAGGAGGAGCCGTCCCCTCTCAAAACTGGGAGTTCTCTTTTTCAAAATTTTTCAAAAACCAGTTTTCAAAGATTAGCAAAAGCCGATGGAAAAGGGGCGGATTTGGGGGAAAAACCAGATGGCTGGCTATTAAGAAAGGGGAAGGGCCAACGAAGAAAGGGGTCTTCGTTTTGAAATCTATCTCTTCACTCCCTTTTTTTTTTCAGCACTTTCCCTCTCGGTTAGCAGGAGATCGACCCCCAATCTGCGATTCCAGCTCTCTTCCTCCCTTTAGCATCTACCTTCCTCTATTCCCATCAGAGAAAAGGACTTCTTTCTTTCTCCTGCTCCCAATCGAGCTTTCAAGAGGCACCCGATGTGAAGACATCCCTCCCTTCCTTCCTTCCAGCAGGAGCAGAACCGACAATTCCTTCTCCCCTCTATCGGCTGGTGTCCCATTTTGAACCTGCCTTCATTACCTCCAGCAGCAGAAGGACCCACGATTGCAGTTCTTCTTACCTCTCTTCCTTCCCCAGAATCACCCTTCAACGGATCGATCAAAGACAGTCAGGAAGAATGTGATCCTTTTTTTCCCTGTAGATCCGATCCAGCATTGAAAGGAGTATTTCCAGCAGCCAACTAACGGTGAGTTATTTCTCTACTTTCCTTTGTTTATTTCCTTCTCTTATTTCCTTCCCTGTTTTCCCCATCTTCCCTTCTCTGGGTTTTGTTGATTTCATTAAAAGCTCCCTCTGTAATATCAAACTGCTAGCATAGCAGCCCCGATTTACAGAATGCTACAGCAAAAGAGTGATCATACTCTAACATTTGATTGTTTGTCTGCGTTTAGCCTTGGTTTTGACATCCATTTGTTTATCTGGTTCGTTACCTGGTTATGCTCTCTGATCGGATAAACAGAGGTCGACTCATACCTCTTTCACTGGCTGATTATTATTAATGGTATCATTTTCCATTAATGATCGGCCTAAGCCTATAATGATTAATGTAAAAGGAATATTTGGCTGGAGGTGATTTGCTAGTAGAATCACCCAAGTTCAGTTTTTTTTTTGTGTGTTATATCTTCGTTAGTCATTTTTTTTTCTTCCATTGCATGCCACTTCATTTTTTTTTCTTCATTTCATAGAAGAGTATCTGTTACTCCATCCCATGTAAGAACAACTCAGGTTACATCCAAAGTTTAGCTATTTTGCAATGGCGGTGCATCACTCTTGGGCAATATCCACAGCCTCTGTTGTGGCATCCGATCCCTCTTTGCTCGATAGAGAACCCTGTCATCAGGATATTGGCATCCAGTAAATAAATTGAAGACATATTTTGTTAATAAGTGCTTGCTGTTGTCTGTGAATGATTCAGACATGATAGATTCTGTCCCCAAAAGGTTTCAATTTTCCAATTCTTGTAATGTTTAACTTGATTGGCATGGGCCCTCTGGTCCGTTGCCTGCATTCTAATTCATATTCCCAACGGTCATTAACCCTGTCAAGGTGATATTAGAAATGTATATGACCTGTATGATTCCTCTCTGTGCCTCCTCAGCCTCAAATCTGTGGTTTGATGGTACTGTTCATCAGTATATCTCAATGGCCTCCCTACCAATGCTCAAAACCTGTATGCCATTAACAATGTCCTCAATAGCCATTATATGTGATACGGATGACTGAAGCACACCAGATGAGGGTTTTCGGTTCCTTTCAGCGCCTTGGGCTATGTTGGAGAAGCCAAAAAAGGGGAGTTTCAGAAGTTCAACTCAACTCCTAAAAGTTTTTTTTTTGTGATGTCTATGCTGTAGCGCTGAACTTCTCTATATTTTATTGGAAAAGATTGGAGCTGCTATCATTCACGTTATTGGTACTTAGCAGAATGGGGGTGTTGATGGTTTTATCGGCTGTCATCTTTCCTATTATTGTCCTGAATATCATGGGTTGTGCCTTTTGCTTGTTACTGCATTCACTGCATAGATGGAATTCGTTGTATCATTACATAATTATTTGTACGTGAAGTGCCTGTTGCTTTAATCCAGCAGTATCATTTGAACTGATTGTATTTAGGTAACACATATAGTAAATCATTGAATTTTGTCCTTAGTACAGTCACATGATTACATTCTAGTATATCATTACGCGAGGCATCTATATGTTATATGTACAGGTGTGATCATGTCTCCTGTTCTCAATTATAAGGATATATATATATATACATTTTCTGTGCATTGTTTCACATGTTGATATCATCTTAGGCCTTTATGTAGATGTAATTTCCATGTTTATTTCAATGAAGATGTTTTCATACATAGACTTCATTCAGTGCAATTTTAGTTATTTAGGCTCACATATGTATAACCACTCTTTAGTTTTAGCATGACTTCTAGATACTTCCCTTTCCATTCCTGATCATAAACTTTTCTTTAGCTTTCTACTTTAATGTATGTCAAATAACCTGTGTCTTGTCACTTACACTGGACTTTCAATTTTCTTTCTGTATGTTGTATTTCTTGTCTCAAATCTCATTCGCAGGAAAATCTGGAGGATGCTGATTCTTTTACACTTATGTATTTTTTTTATTTTTATTTTTTATTTTTGTAAGAGATGTAATAATCAAACTTGGAATAATATTTACTTTTACTGCCTAGGTTAGGATGCATATCATGTAGTTTGATTTTGTAATATCCTGATCTTATGAATCATGCATTTTATTTCAAAAGCACTATGGATGTACACGAATGGCACGTGCACCAACTCTTAGGGAGTTGATGAACTCGGTGGAGTCCATATTTACGGCCCTAGTCGGAATATGGATGAGACCTAGATCCATCACCTTTCTACTAGTCACACTGAGCCTACACTCTTAGGCTATCTTAAAAAATGCACATCATATTTCCAATTTTTCAAAATATTGTAAATTAACTCAAATAAACTCTGAACATATTCATGGCTACAGTCAGAATATGAGAAGGATTCATTTCGACTTAATACACATTTTTCCAACAAAATCTCTCAGAAAATCTTTTCAAAGTGCATTCATACTTCCAATTCATCTACATCATGGCATCATCTGCTTTTCTCATGATTTTCTCGAGAAAACTTCATTCCATGGAAATCAGTTTCTCAAGAAACTTCTAAAATTTTCAAAAGTCGGATTTTCCAAGTCAATTTTTCATGTGATTTTCCCTGGAAAATGTAATTTTCTTAAGATTCTTTTCAAAGGGAATTTCTCATCTTTTTCAAAAATCAAAATCAATTTCCAAGTGTTTCAAGGTTAAGATTCTCAAGGTTTCAATTTCCCGAGTGTTAATTTTTCTTCTCTAAAGAGTTTTCCAATGAATTTTGCTCATTTTCCTGAGAAACTTTTCAAAGCTAGAATTTTCCTGATCAGCATTTTCTCTTCCAGTATTTACCTTTTTCTCAAGAATCACTTCTATTTTCCCAGGATTTTCAACCATTCATGATTTTCCCAAATCTTCATAAATTTTCTCGAGATTTCAAATCCTTTTTATCAGAATTTCCTGAGAAACTGAATTCCACCTTTTTCTTGAGAAATACTTTTCAACTCCCAATGTTTTCTAAGCATACATCATCTTTTTCCCAACTAGCTTTTTACAAAATCTCATAGCACATGCCTGAATTCTCTGTGCATTTAGGATAGAACACAACTTCATTGATTTCACTAACTCAAGCACATTTTTGGTCCTTGGTTCGATTACTCCTGTTAAAGACGACAGGAACGGTCGAACCTCGTACCGACAGGTCGAGCTCCATCCCACAGATTTTCCCGCAATTTTCAAAATGGAGGTTAGTATTTCAAAACAATTTCCAAAATTCGGTCAAGTTTGACTCGCGAAAGCATTTTCCTCTCTCTCTCGCAAAGGAAGGGAAGACAGAAAAATTTTGCGACAATAACAACGAGGTTCGACCGTTCTTGCCGCCTTTAACAGGGGTACCAAAATTGTGCTTGACTTAGTTAAATCATCGAAATTGTGTTCTATCCTAAATGCACAAAGAATTCAGGCATGTGCTATGAGATTTTGTAAAAATGTAATTTGGAAAAATATGATGTATGCTTAGAAAACATTTGGAGTTGAAAAACATTTCTCAGGAAAAAGAATGGAAATCAATCTCTCAGAAAACTCAGATGAAAGAATTGGGAAATCACCAGAAAGTTTATGAAGTTTTGGGAAATAATAAATGGATGAAAATCCTGAGAAAATGGAGAAGGTTCTTGAAAAAAAAATGAATATTGGAAAAAGAAAATATTTATCAGGAAAACTCTGACTTTGAAAATTTTCTTAGGAAAATGTTTGAAATTCATTGGAAAATTCTTTGCAGATGGAAATTCCAAACTTAGGAAATTGAAATCTTGAGAATCTTGTCTTTGAAATATGTGAAAATCAACTTTGATTCATGAGAAAGATGAGAAATTCCTTTTTGAAAATGAATCTTAAGAAAATAACATTTTCAGGGAAAATCATGGGAAAACATTGACTTGGGAAATCCAATATTCGAGAATATTCATGGTTTCTTGAGGAATCAATTTTTCAAAGAATGAAATTTTCTTGAAAAAATCATGAGAAAAGCAGATGATGCCATGATGCAGATGATTTGAATCAATGAATGCACTTTGAAAAGATTTTCTTAGAAATTTGTTGGAAAAATGTGTATTAAGCCAAAGTAAATCCTTCACATATTCTGACTGTGTCCATGAATATGTTCAGAGTTTATTTGAGTTAATTCATAATATTTTGAAAAAATAGAAATATGATGTGCATTTTAAGATAGCCTAAGAGTGTAGGCTCAATGTGACTGGTAGAAAGATGATGGATCTGGGTCTCGTCCATATTCTGACTAGGGCCGTAAATATGGACTCCACCGACTTCATCAACTCTCTAAGAGTTGGTGCATGTGCCATTCATGTTCATCCATAGTGAATTTTGAAAATTGAAATATATGAATCATAGAATCAGGATATTGCAGGAATCAAACTACATGAGATGCAATCTAATCTAAGCAGTAAAAGTAAATATTATTCCAAGTTTGATTATTACATCTCTGACATGAGTCAAAATAAATAAAAAAAATACATAGTGTAAAAGAATCAACATCTTCCAGATTTTCCTCTTATTCTCCTGCACACGACCTATAGACAGCAGCAAAAAGGATCGGTTTTTTTATGGCTGGGATGAAGAAAATTTGGAAGGAAGATGATGTGAATCCCCTGTTGGGCTGAAGAAAATGAAAAGTGTTGTAGTTGATTTCCTGCTACTGAGCTGAAGAAAGGGCAACAATCCGTTGGATCTTCGGCTGGTGGGCTGAAGAAAATGGGGAAAATGTTGGATTTCCTCTGGTGGTGGGCTGAAGGAAAGGTGAAGCAGCTGCTGGATTTCCTACGGATAGGTTGAAAGAAAGGGGATGGACAGTCTCCTTCACGCTGGATGGAGTTTTTTTTTGCTGGTGGGCTGAAGGCACTCTGAAGGAAGATGATGGTTGGACTCCTATAACCAGCGATGAAGGGGCAACAACCTACTGATGGGTTGAAGGAGGATGGCAGCAGCCAATGGAGGTGGAAGAGAGCTTCACGCTAAGAAGGAAACATCTGCAAAACAGGAAAAAGAACAATCAATCGGCTCCCTCTCCCCCCTTTTCGATCAATAATCCTCCCTTTTTAAAAACTTTCAGCCCCTTGAAGAAAAATGCAGCCCTCTTTCATGAGGTTCCGTTATGGTTTTTGATTTTTTTTTTTAAATTGAAACTTCAATGCTGGCCTTTTCAAAAGAGCGCATCTTGTGTTTTTTTTCAAATATTTCATTTCATTTACCTAAGTTCTAGGTAAAATGAAATTTATTTGTTTTTTTCTTTAGGGAAGTTCGGCTGTGCCATTTAAGGCTGCTTCCTTTTTAAAAAAAAAAAAACTTATTCAAGCAAATAAATGAAAAGAAATAAAATGAATAGTGAAATATGAGAGGCTTTTATGGAAATGCCAGCTCAACCCACTTTTAAAATCCTTTTGAAAAATAAAGTTTTATTTTGTTTTGGCAAATCTTTTATTTTCAATTGAGGTGCCACATGTGTGTGGGCCCACTAACTAAAATTAAAAATAAAAATAAATAAATAAATAAATAACATTAAGAAGAAGAATTTGCAAATTGGTGCGATCTTCGGGTGGGTCCCGCTTGAAAATAAGAAACTTACCTGGGAATCTGAGTATGATGCTAGTTCGAAGGCGGGTCCTGCTCCCTTTATTTGAAAATAAAAAGCAGGAGAAATGACTTCTTCATTGGAATTTTTATAATAAGAGATAAAACTTTGTTTGTTTTCAAGAATTTGGAAAAAGAATTGGTTTTTCAGGGCAAAAATACGGAAAAAGAAAATACAAAAATTTTGTAAAGAGATTTAAAATCTTTTTGCAAAAAGTTTTGAGATAAAATCTTTAAAATCAATATCCAAATATCCAGATTGTTTTCCTGAGAAAAACTTTTGTAATTCAAAGTCCTGGGGGTAAAATGGGAAAGATTGGCAATTTTGAAAACCCAGGGTTTTGAAATCAATTTTGAAAAGAGTTAAAACTCGAATCTGGATTGAGAATTTTTGAAATCGAGAGTTTCTGGACCTCGAAATGACATGCTATGCAGTGAAATGATATGAAATGTTCATGCAATGCTATGCAAAGACATGTTCTATGAAATGTCATTCTGAATCTAGAATTGAAAATTCTAATTTCTTGTCAGGAATAGGATTTTGAAAATTTGCAATTCGAAGATGTCTCTGAACCTAAATATAGAAATTTTGAGGCTCAAGAATGAAATTTTAGACTTTCTGCAAGGTTCAATCTTAGAAAATGACCATTTTGCCCTTCATTGATTCCAGAGAACTGAAATGTGCTAATTGGCGGCGATGTGAAGAAGGTGAGTGAAAATTTGGGGTATTTACAGATGCCCCTCTTTGCTACTAGGCCGGCTTATGGCCAAGCTTAGTGGCAAAGAAAACACTCCAAATTTGGGCTATATAAAAAAAATGCCCCAGTTAGAAGGATCTGACTCGGTATGAAGAAATTAGCCCGAGGAAGATGGTAGATATGAAATGGAGAATAAAGAGAAAAGATTTGTTCTGGTGAGAGTGAAGTTCAGGTTTTTGCCTTTAACTTGGATGGGACAAAAAATACTTCGTATGGAACGAAGCTCAGGTTTTACCCTTAACCTGATTGGGGAATAAAATATCTCATAGAAACGAGACTCAGGTTTTGTACCCTTAACCTGATCGAGCGGAAAATGGAATACCTCATCAAGCGAGGCTCAGGTTTGTACCCTTATCCTGATTGGGCGGAAAATGGAATACCTCATCAAATGAGGCTCAGGTTTGTACCCTTATCCTGATTAGGTGGAAAATGGAATACCTCATCAAACGAGGCTCAGGTTTGTACCCTTATCCTGATTGGGAGGAAAATAGAATACCTCATCAAACGAGGCTTAGGTTTGTACCTTTATCTTGATTGGGCGGAAAATGAAATGTTTGGAAGGTGAATAAGAAAACTTTTCTTGAAGAGGAACAAGGCGATGAAAATGGAATTGTAAGAGGCAATCTTGAAAGATGATCAAGGCGATCCGGTGAATTTTTCATCAGTATGAAATATGAATATGGTAAGGAGTAAGACGACTCTTTCGACAACGCGAAAGATGGATATGGCAATCTTTTGACGAGAATAAGGTAACTCTTTCGGCAACGCGAAAGACATACAAGGCAAACTCTTTCAGAGAAGAGCAAGGCAACTCTTTTGACAACACAAAAGATGAATATGGCAATTTTTTTGACGAGAACAAGGTAACTCTTTCAGCAATGCGAAAGACAGACAAGGCAAACTCTTTCAGAGAAGAGTAAGGCATCTCTTTTGACAACGCAAAAGATGAATAAGGCAATTTTTCCAATGAAGAATAAGGCAAGTCTTTCGGCAATGCAAAAGATGAACGCAGGCGATCCAAAGGAACAAGGCGATTCTTTCGATAACGCGAAAGATGACAAAGGCAATCCAAAGGAGCAAGGCGATTCTTTCGACAACGTGAAAGATGGATATGACAATCTTTTGACGAGAATAAGGTAACTCTTTCAGCAACGCGAAAGATGGACAAGACAATTCAAAGGAACAAGGCGATTCTCTCGACAACGCGAAAGATGACAAAGGTAATCCAAAGGAACAAGGCGATTCTTTTGACAACACGAAAGATGATAAAGATAATCCAAAGGAATAAGGTGATTCTTTCGACAACGCGAAAGATAACAAAAGGCAATCCAAAGGAACAAGGCGATTCTTTCGACAACGCGAAAGATGATAAAGGTAATCCAAAGAAATAAGGTGATTCTTTCGACAACGTGAAAGATGACAAAGGTAATCTAAAGGAACAAGGCGATTCTTTCGACAACACAAAAGATGATAAAGGTAATCCAAAGGAATAAGGTGATTCTTTCGACAACGCGAAAGATGACAAAGGCGATCATTTCGGAGAGAAGGCTAATCTTTCAACAATGTGAAAGACGACAAAGGAAAATCTCTCGAAGGGGTCAAGATGCATCAATATGAACATCAAGCTCTCACTTAACGTCAGGATAGCTAGAAAATATGGTCAAAATGTTGAAAATTTTGTTGATTCAAAGTAATTGAAAATGATGCTCATTGTTGTGAAAATATTCCTTCTTTTCTACCTGAAGCATTATCTCCAAACAAGGTTCACTTCGTAGAATCGAGATTTGAAATCCAAATTGCTTGCAATTGACCTTCTTCAAGGAAGCTATCAATTTCCTTGATATGAACAGGAAAGAGAATTTGATATTATGAAAGCAATTGATGAAAGGATATTGATAATAGAATTTCACAAAATTAAAGAGGATTCTTGATAGATTTGGCAGTTTGGTATCCTGAGAGCTTCTCTCATGATAATCTTTATGCACTCTTTTGGGCTCTTTTGGTTTTCGGTTGCATTCTCCTTCATTTTGGAGATGTCTTTGACTTTTCTTTTTTTCTTTTTTCTCTCTCTCTCTCTTTTTGAAAAGGGTACGTCACAAACTCCGTCAACTTGGAGATGTTTCGATCCTTTTTTGCCTCAGGGGTCATGTTGATGATATTGGCTCATTGGCTTAGAGATCTTTGGGTAATAGCTGAAATTGAATATCTTTTAGGGATTGTCGGGAGGTTCATCACATCTGCCTTTATCTCGACAGTGCTTTGGACTTTCCCTGGAAGGATCCGTCACAAACTTCGTCATCTTGGAGATGTTTCAAATCTTCTTTGGCCCCGGGGGTCTACTCGCTTAATTCGCCTTCATCTTAATGACAAGTGAAAGATCCCTTTTGCAAATATTTAATTGCAGCTTAGGTAATTTTGAGGAGACAGGGCTTGGATGAATTCTCTCTTTTTTTAGCGCTCAGGATATTTCCACTGCCTCATTTTCACAAGAATGGTCTTTAAAAATGTGCCATTGACTGTGATCAATATCAATCATCTATGGCTTTGCAAAACATTGAATCTTCTTTTCTAGCCATATCGAGGATTTATCCTTTATCCTCTTGGTTGGCCAATAGAAAGAATTTGGATTTTGAATCTTTCTTCACAAAAGCTTTGCCTTTTTTGGAAGTAATACTAAAGGTAAACTGAGGTAAAAATTTATGCAATAAAATTCTGAAATCAACAGGTAATTGTTTGACAATTTGACAAAGTGTTCTTGAAATCCTTAGTAAAAGAGATTGCTTGACATCCGAGTTGACACATTCCTGACGATGGTACTCAATTTCGAAGGTAAATCCAATACAAAGTTGGAATTTTGAAGATAAGTCCTGGCATAATGCGGGATTTTGAAGGTAAGCCTAACTCAAAAGCTGGTTTTGAAATACCATCCGAATCAGGACTTAGGTTTTTACAAGGAAAGCTGGAAAATTCGAGTCGAAACTCGAGCCTTCAAAATAAAGCTAGGAAGTTTGGTTTCTAAGGAGAGAAAGTTCGGGTCGAAACCCAAATCTTCAAAGGAAAAACTATGCCAATTCAGATTTTTGAGTCGAAACTCAAATATTCAGAGGAGAGTTGGAAAGTTCAAGTCGGGGCTCGAATCTCAAAGGAAAATTGGGAAGTTCATATTTTTAAGGAAAGAAAACTTGAGTTAAACTCAAATCTTCGAAGGAAAGCAGGAAAGTTCGAGTCAGGGCTCGAATCTCAATAGAAAACTGGAAAGTTTAGATTTTGAAGGAAAGAAGACTTGAGTTAAAAACTCAAATCTTCAAAGGAAAGTTGGAAAGTTCGAGTCAGAGCTCGAATTTTAAAGGAAAATCTTTAATCAGAAGATTGGTTTTTGGAAATCGATAGTGCGAGAGTTGGGATTGAAAGTTTTGAGAATGGCCAGTTCGAGGACTGGATTATTTGACTTGCAATGAAAAGGACCGTCATATTTAGATGTATGTGGTCTAATTTTCAGGATTAACCCCTTATCCTGAACGGGGATATGAATAGAAATTGGAGAATTTTGGGGAAATCATGGAAAATGATTCAGGTTTATCCCTTAACCTGAAGGGGAAGAAAATGGATGCAGAATTAATGCAAAATGCAAATGCACATGAAATGTAAATGAATTCAAAATTAATGCAAGTGGGTGTATATATATATGCAAAATGAGAGATTGGTTTATCCTGCCTGCATACAGGATGTTTTGAGGTAAAGATAGATTTTTCAAAAAAATGCCCCAATATAACTAGGGAGGAAAATTTTGAATACAAAGAAGGATAATCGAGGAATAAGGTGACAGGCTTCTTGATTGAGGGACGTCCTCAAGGTCGTTCCTCACAAGAGACATATTGTGAAAAGGAAAGGGACGCAAATAAAATGGTGCCAAACTATTGGCAAATTTAATAATTTTATTGATGCTTAAAAATCGAGGAAAGGAAACAAAATTATATTATCCCTTTGAAATGATAAAAGCAAAATGAGAAGTGAGAAAATGTTTGCATATGGGATCTTTAAAGTAAAAGGAAAATGTTATTTTGAAAGTGAGAAATCATTTTGGGGAAGAAAATCAACTGTGAGGTTGATTTTGAAGAATGATCAGTGTGAGACCTGGTCTTTAAAAAAGGGAATCAACACGAGGGTTGATTTTGAAGAGAGATCATCATGAGGGTTGATTTTGAAAACGAATTGGTTTAACAATAATTTTGGAAAAGAAAATCAACACAAGGGTTGATTTTAAAAGATAATGGTTCGAAACCAATTTAAAAAAAAAAGACCACCGTGACGGTTGATTTTTGAAAAAGATTGGACCGAAATATTAAACTTTTGGGTGATCATAACGATGTTTGTAGAAAATTTTCAAAAATTTCACGATTTTTGAAAAACCCTCTTCATTTCTCTCATGAATGATGTTGGGATTGCCCCTCATCTTGAAAAGAATGGGCAAAGAAGATTCTTTAAAACGAAAACAGGTGCCCTAATGGGGCAAAAGAAAGAAGTATTGGATGAAGAAAATTGACATTTGATTGATAAGCAAAACTGATAACAAAAAGACTGCATATTTATAAGCACTTGACCAAAAGGTTGCAAAAACTGCACTGACTTGCTCCTACGAGGTGACTGGCAAAACGAAAGGAAGAAAGCAGGGAACTTTGACATCATCAACTTTCTGAATGATCTGGGAAAGGCTTGGTCAGGATGGCCAGCTCGTCTTCTTCTTCAGCTTCAGCGAGGAGGCTCTTGTCAATGCAGTCCTGAAAAATATTTTTGAAGACAAAACAATGATCAATGTCATGCCCTACTGCCCGATGGAACTTGCAGAACTGATTCATGAACCTTCCCATGATGGTGGGGGGAGTTGTGGCCTTTGGGAGCTTCACTAATCCCTTGGTCAGCATGAATTCAAGGGCTTCTTCGAGTGTTTGTTTGAGAGGAGTGAACACATGATCATTACTCCAACCTTCACGCTTTATCTTTTCCTTTTGTGGAAAGTTGGGCTGAGATAGCTTGCTATTCTGTTTTTTCCCTCGATCCACATGGTTGCCCTTACTACTTTTGTTATCATTGCGGCTGATGTTGGTGGAGGAGGCGAAATTTGCCTTTCTCTTTGAATCCAGATTGTTCTTGATGAGGGTGATACCATCATAGACATCGTTCTCTATTCCCATCTCGAGCCATTCGGCTCGTTCAATGAGTTCAATGAAAGACTTGGATGGTGAGGTAGAAATGAGACTCCTCAAAGGCTGTGAAAAGTTGTTGAGGATCAGTGATAAAGCATGTCTCTCTGATATAGGATCCCTCATTTTGTTGCAGGTCTCTCTCCATCTGCGAACAAAGTCCTTGGCCTTTTCACTATCTCTCTGCTTCAGATTACAGAGGTGATTTAACGTTGGTAGCGCTTCAGTATTGAACAAAAATCGCTCGATCTATAGATTGACCACCTTATCGAATTCTCGCAGCTCGATTGGATTGATATGCTCGAAGTACCACTTGGCGGCAGTGCTTTCTAGGCTACGGGGAAAACAGAGAAATAGAGCTCTATTGTCTCTCTTGAATTTGGAGCATTCGGCAAAGAACATGGCGAGGTGGGCTTTGGGATCACCAGAATCGTCGAACTTGATGAATTTATGAGGCAGATTTTCCTGATCTTCGTCTCCTTCTAGGCCATCATAGAAGTCCTCGTTGGTGAAGACTTTCTTGCCCTTGTCGCGAGCTTGCAGGTCTTTAACAACTCTGGCCATTTCCTTGAACTGTGTCTGCAAGAGCTTTTCTGCAACTTGACCTTTTGATTTGTGACTCCGCCTTTGTTCTTGGCTATGTTTCTGAAATGCCGGAGGTACCTCATATTCTTCCTCAGTGTCTTCCTCTGATTCTGATTCATCTGAGATTTCTTCTGGTTGAACTTTCTTCTTGGAAGTCTTCTTATCCTTGTGCCTGTGGAACTTCTCTCTGAATGGATTCTTTTCTGAACTGGTCCCGGGCTGCTCGTTCATCATTTTGGTCATCATTTTCTGGAACATGGCATACATCTGTGGGTCTATGCCATCCTCCTCTTGCTACTGATCTTGACTTCCGGAGGGATCCATTTCTCCTTCTGAGGATGAGGAGTGTTGTGGTGATGTGGTTCTTCTTCCTGACCTTGTTCGAACCATCAAATATTGTGGCTGCTCTCTCTGCGGGATAAAGTCTTGATTAGACTCTGAGGGAATTTTGGATTGGGAGAAAAATGATTATTGACGATATGGTAGACAATTGGAAGAATATCCCATTACTAGGGATGGAGTCACCGCCGAAATCACGACAATTGTGTTGTCATTCTTTGTAAGAGAAATAAACAACGAAAAATGTGCCTTGTTACCTAGGCGAGGTCGTCAACCACGAGTAAAACACCATTTTTGAAGGAAAGAGATATCTCTTGGAAAAAAACAATCCGCAAACGGATTTAGAATAAGGAAAAGGCAAGTGGGTAAACAATTTCCACCGCAATAGTCAAGGTATGCACAAGGAAAATAAGATAAAGAATTTTGCAAATAGACAAAAGAATTGAAAATCCAATGAGAGAAAACATATGATTTTGGAAAATTGCAGGCAGGATAAAAATGCAGCTGGAAATTCGAGATCCAGTAGAACGGGAGAATGGAAAATCACCTGGAGTTTTGAAAGAAATTGGATATTTGGGAAAATCATCCAGGGTTTGAGAAAATATCTCATGAAAAATAAGGATATTTGGAAAAGGCCTAATATTTTGGAAAACATTAGGAAATATGATAAAATGAGGAAATAACATACATATAATCACATCTTGCACAAACATTTATGCACATACAACACTCCCTAAAAGGCTGACTCTAGATGCATCATTTTGAAAAAAAAGTTGTAGGACCTTAATCCTAACTCTAGGCTCAGATCATCTTTGTCCAATCCAGTTATGCCGATATACCCGAATCGAAATCCGAGATACGTGGCATATAATCTCAACTCCGGTTCTAAGGTAAGGTTTTCTAACATCATTGAGCGCCTACCAATATACTTCGGACTGTGGCCCGCGGTACGTGGTAGGGGGGTGTTAACCTAAATAATTGGCCTAGTTGTGAGGCTTTGTCCCGAACTAGGGTTCTGGAAGAGAGCCCAGCAACGTGATAGCTGGGTAATGATAGGTAAGGGGGTTTGAAAAAAATGATCACATGCAAGAAATAAAGGGCTCTAAATCCTAAAGAGAGATTTTGAAAACTTTGAATAAGCATACATTGTTTGCATTCAGATCCGAAATTGAGGAGGGTTGTGTTTAGACCTAAGTCTATGTGAACATGAAAATATCTCCTCAATCTGGTCCTACCAAACCATGCCTAAGCTATATGCAGTCAATGTCAGCTAGGTCAGAATCTAGGCTCCTAGGTTCGCATGATAGCAAAAGTAAAGAGCTGACATTTTGTGAACACAGTTTTGATAATTGAACTAAGTCAAGCACAATTTTGATCAGACAAGGACAAGTCCCATCACGGTTTCCAAACCTGTTATCGTCGCAAAATTTTTCCCGTCTTCCCTTCCTTGCAGAAGAGAGAGAAAAATGCTTTTGCGATTCAAACTTGACCGGATTTTGGAAATTGTTTTGAAATACTCACCTCCGTTTTGAAAATTGTGGGAAAATCCATGGGATGGAGCTCGACCTATCGGTACGAGGTTCGACCGTTCCTGCCGCCTTTAACAGGGGTAATCGAACCAATGACCAAAATTGTGCTTGACTTAGTTAAATCATCGAAATTGTGTTCTATCCTAAATGCACAGAGAATTCAGGCATGTGCTATGAGATTTTGTAAAAATGTAATTTGGAAAAATATGATGTATGCTTAGAAAACATTTGAAGTTGAAAAGCATTTCTCAGGAAAAAGAATGAAAATCAATCTCTCAGGAAACTCTGATAAAAGAATTGGGAAATTACCAGAAAGTTTATGAAGTTTTGGGAAATAATAAATGGATGAAAATCTTGGGAAAATGGAGAAGGTTCTTGAAAAAAAGATGAATATTGGAAAAAGAAAATATTTATCAGAAAAACTCTGACTTTGAAAATTTTCTTAGGAAAATGTTTGAAATTCATTGGAAAATTCTTTGGAGATGGAAATTCCAAACTTAGCAAATTGAAATCTTGAGAATCTTGTCTTTGAAATATCTGAAAATCAACTTTGATTCTTGAGAAAGATGAGAAATTCTTTTTTGAAAATGAATCTTAAGAAAATAACATTTTCAGAGAAAATCACGGGAAAACTTTGACTTGGGAAATCCAATATTCGAGAATCTTCATGGTTTCTTGAGGAATCGATTTTTCAAAGAATGAAATTTTCTTGAGAAAATCATGAGAAAAGCTGATGATGCCATGATGCAGATGATTTGAATGAATGAATGAATGCACTTTGAAAAGATTTTGTTAGAAATTTGTTGGAAAAATGTGTATTAAGCCAAAGTAAATCCTTCACATATTCTGACTGTGGCCATGAATATGTTCTGAGTTTATTTGAGTTAATTCACAATATTTTGAAAAAATAGAAATATGATGTGCATTTTAAGATAGCCTAAGAGTGTAGGCTAAATGTGACTGGTAGAAAGATGATGGATCTAGGTCTCGTCCATATTCCGACTAGGGCCGTAAATATGGACTCCACCGAGTTCATCAACTCTCTAAGAGTTGGTGCACGTGCCATTCGTGTTCATTCACAGTGAATTTGTAAAATTGAAATATATGAATCATAGAATCAAAATATTGCAAGAATCAAACTACATGAGATGCAATCTAATCTAAGCAGTAAAAGTAAATATTATTCCAAGTTTGATTATTACATCTCTGACATGAGTCAAATAAAATAAAAAAAATACATAGTGTAAAAGAATCAGCATCTTCGAGATTTTCCACTTATTCTCCTGCACACGACCTATAGACAACAGCAAAAAGGATCGGTTTTTTTATGGATGGGCTGAAGAAAATTGGGAAGGAAGATGATGTGAATCCCCTGCTGGATTTCTTCTGCTGCTGGGATGAAGAAAATGAAAAGTGTTGTAGTTGATTTCCTGCTACTGAGCTGAAGAAAGGGCAGCAATCCGTTGGATCTTCGGCTGGTGGGCTGAAGAAAATGGGGAAAACGTTGGATTTCCTCTGCTGGTGGGCTGAAGGAAAGGTGAAGCAGCTGCTAAATTTCCTGCGGCTGGGCTGAAAGAAAGGAGATGGACAGTCTCCTTCACGCTGGATGGAGTTTTTTTTTGCTGGTGGGCTGAAGGCACTCTGAAGGAAGATGATGGCTGGACTCCTATAACCAGCGATGAAGGGGCAACAACCTACTGATGGGTTGAAGAAGGATGGCAGCAGCCGTTGGATGTGGAAGAGAGCTCCACGCTCAGAAGGAAACACCTGCAAAACAGGAAAAAGAACAATCAATTGGCTCCCTCTCCCCCCTTTTCGATCAATAATCCTCCCTTTTTAAAAACTTTCAGCCCCTTGAAGAAAAACGCAGCCCCCTTTCATGAGGTTCCGTTATGGTTTTTGATTTTTTTTTTCAAATTGAAACTTCAATGTTGCCGTTTTCAAAAGGGCGCATCTTGTGTTTGTTTTCAAATATTTCATTTCATTTACCTAAGTTCTAGGTAAAATGAAATTTATTTGTTTTTTTGTTTAGGGAAGTTTGGTTGTGCCATTTAAGGTTGCTTCCTTTTTTAAAAAAAAAAAAACTTATTCAAGCAAATAAATGAAAAGAAATAAAATGAATAGTGAAATATGAGAGGCTTTTATGGAAATGCCAGCTCAACCCACTTTTAAAATCCTTTTAAAAAATAAAGTTTTATTTTGTTTTGGCAAATCTTTTATTTTTAATTGGGGTGCCACATGTGTGTGGGCCCACTAACTAAAATAAAAAATTAAAAATAAATAAATAAATAAATAACATTAAGAAGAAGAATTTGCAAATTGGTGCGATCTCCGAGTGGGTCCCGCTTGAAAATAAGAAACTTACCTGGGAATCTGAGTATGATGCTAGTTCGAAGGCGGGTCCTGCTCCCTTTATTTGAAAATAAAAAGCAGGAGAAATGACTTCTTTTTTGGAATTTTTATAATACGAGATAAAACTTTGTTTGTTTTCAAGAATTTTAAAAAAGAATTGGTTTTTCAGGGCA
The DNA here is from genome assembly GCF_984573655.1 of Nuphar pumila. Taxonomy (NCBI): domain Eukaryota; kingdom Viridiplantae; phylum Streptophyta; class Magnoliopsida; order Nymphaeales; family Nymphaeaceae; genus Nuphar; species Nuphar pumila. The sequence continues at coordinate 66,545,700 of NC_143260.1, read as the reverse complement.
AAAATATGGATAAAGAAAATACAGAAATTTTGTAAAGAGATTTAAAATCTTTTTGCAAAAAGTTTTGAGATAAAATCTTTAAAATCAATATCCAAATATCCAGATTGTTTTCCTGAGAAAAACTTTTGTAATTCAAAGTCCTTGGGGTAAAATGGGAAAGATTGACAATTTTGAAAATCCAGGGTTTTGAAATCAATTTTGAAAAGAGTTAAAACTTGAATCTGGATTGAGAATTTTTTAAATCGAGAGTTTCTGGACCTCGAAATGACATGTTGTGCAGTGAAATGATATGAAATGTTCATGCAATGCTATGCAAAGACATGTTCTATGAAATGTCATTCTGAATCTAGAATTGGAAATTCTAATTTCTTGTCAGGAATAGGATTTTGAAAATTTGCAATTTGAACATGTCTCTGAATCTAAATATAGAAATTTTGAGGCTCAAGAATGAAATTTTAGACTTTCTGCAAGGTTCAATCTTAGAAAATGACCATTTTGCCCTTCATTGATTCTAGAGAACTGAAATGTGCTAATTGGTGGCGATGTCAAGAAGGTGAGTGAAAATTTGGGGTGTTTACAACCCTAAACTTCTAAAAGATCAACATCTTCAATGTCTTGTCCTATCACAATATCTGAGATATAAGGCTTCAGTCGTTGCCCATTTACTTTAAAAATGGCACCCGTGCGAGGGTCAAAAAGATCTATCGCTCCATGTGGAAACACCCTATGCACAACAAATGGACCATTCCATCTTGACTTCAACTTGCCTGGAAAAAGATGAAGACGCGAATGATAAAGCCATACCTTTTGCCCAGGCTCGAACTGTTTCCTAACAATATATCGATCTTGAAAATGCTTAGTTCGAGCCTTGTAAATCTTTGCACTCTCATAGGCCTCATTACGCAATTCCTCTAACTCACTTAACTGTAATTTTCTCTCGGCTCCAGCTTGGGTCATATTGAAATTGAATTTTTTAATAGCTCAATATGCTCTATGCTCTAACTCAAATAGGAAGATGGCAAGGTTTCCCGAAAATTAATCCAAAGGGTGACATACCAATCGGGGTCTTGAAAGCAGTCCTATAAGCCCACAGGGCATCATCAAGGCGTTGAGACCAATCCTTGCGGTCTGGTCTGACTGTCTTTTCAAGAATCCTCTTGATCTGCCTGTTAGAGACCTCAACTTGGCCACTAGTCTGTGGGTCTTTCTAAAATCTGGTCGATGAACGGTAACGGGAAATGATCCTTCCTAGTTGCGTTATTCAACTTCCTATAATCAATACATACTCGCCATCCCATAGTAATCCTCATGGGAACACTCTCTCCTTTCTCATTCTTCTCCACAGTGAGCCCAGGCTTTTTGGGAACAACCTGGGTAGGACTCACCCACTGACTGTCTGAGATGGGATAAATGATCCCAGCGTCTAACCATTTAACTACTTCCTTCTTCACCACTTCTTTCATATGGGGATTTAGTCTCCTTTGCGCTTCTCTTGAGGGTTTAGCTCCCTCATCCATAATGATCCGATGCATATAAAAGGAGGGGTCAATCTCCTTCAAATCTGCAACAGACCATCCAATAGCCTCCTTATGCTCATGCAAGACCTGTAACAATTGATGCTCCTGTGAATCTGTCAAGTCTGCATAAATGATGACTAGAAGAGTTTGCTCTTTTCCTAGAAAAACATACTTGAGTGAAGCTGGTAAAGGCTTCAACTCCAACTCTGAGGACTCTCTATCGATGGTTTTCCGGGCTTCTCAGCTAACTCTGGAAGTGGTTCGAAATGCCAAGTCCAACTCACATTACCTGCCTCACTATCTATCATATCAAGGTGATCCTCTTTAAGTAATTCATCATCCTCATTTTGAGGTGGATCACTCAACAACCAAGCATGCTCAGCTTCTATAAGGTCCTGAATGATATCAACCTCGAAAGAAGCTTCCTCAGTGTCAGACCCCATCGCTGCACAAAAATATTCAGCCTCATTTTCCTATTTCCAAATGAAACATCCATCTCACCAGTGAGGCAATTAATGCACGCATTGGCAGTAACTAGGAAAGGGCGACCAAGAATAATGGGGGTCTGCCTGATGCTGTCAACTTCCTCCATATCTAATATCACGAAGTCGACAGGGAGATAACAATCCTCCACCTTGACTAAAACATCTTCAAGTATCCCTCTCGGGACCTTAATCGATCTATCTGCAAGCTGAAGGGTCATAGGTGTAGGTTTCATTTCTTTCAATCCAAATTTGTCATAGAAGAAACCCGGCAAAATGTTAACACTTTCCCCAAGGTCGAGCAAAGCACGCTCAACAGTGATGTTTCCTATGACACATGAGATGATAGGGGTCCCTGGGTCCTTGAGCTTAGGTGGGGTTTGGTGTTGCAATATTGCGCTCACCTGCTTAGTCAAATATATCTTCTTCTGCGCATGGGACCTCAACTTCCTTTTCTGCGTACAAAGGTCTTTGAGGAACTTTGCATATGCAGGGACTTGTTGGATGGCATCTAGTAAGGGGAGGTTTATCTGAACGTGCTTGAATATCTCAAGCATCTCTTGGATGTTCACTCCCGACTTACCTAGTGCTCTTGGTTTCTCTAACGCCTCAGAAAAGGGGGTTTTGGGAATATGGGTTGTGGAAGGCTCAAATGGAAGAACCCTCTCGCTTTCCTGAGGTAAAACATTAGGGACAGGCTGCTTCTCACTTATCTTCTCTCTTTCTTCTGCAACTTCCCTCGAATGGTACTGCTTCCCACTTCTAAGGGTCACTACTGCTTGAGCCTGCTCTTGATGTGTATCTGTCATATGCAGACTCTGCAGAGATTCTTTACCCCTAGGGTTAACTATAGGCTGGCTAGGCAATGTCCCCTCACTTCTCCTGCTAAGTGCCTCAGCGAGCTGCCCCATTTGAGTTTCTAATTTTGTAATAGACTGGGTATGTGAGCTCAAAGCTTGCAAAATCTTATCCTCAAAAGACTGACTAGGTGAAGGCTCCTGAAAATGGGATTGAGCATAAGCAGGTTGGGTTGGAGGATAACTGGATCTCTGAAATCCAGGTGCATAACCGCCTTGCCGGGTTGACTCTAGGAAGGGTTAGGTGATTGGGTCTGTGGGTTACGCCATGAAAAATTGGGATGGTTTTGCCAGCCTGGGTTATAAGTGTTGGCAAATGGATTGGGTGCGGGCCTAGCAGAGTTTTGAGCCATCTGAGCTTGCTCTTGGACAAACTCAGGGTACTGTGGTGCAACTAGACACTGTAGGACATGGTGTGCAGGACTCGCACACAATGCGCACACTTGCATGGCAGGAGAGGGACCCAACAACAACTGATCTAATTTCTGGGACAGTTGGTCTACCTTGTTGCTCAACTCAAGGTTCATCCCTATCTCAAAAATACCTACCTTCTTAGTGCTATCCTATGCAAGTGCAGCTCTATCAAACTGTGAAGTTGTCGCATGGTGCATCGAATTCTCGCTCAATGTCTCAAAGAGCAACCATGCTTCATCCTCACTTTTGAGCATGAAAGTGCCCCCACACGCAACATCAACCATTTGACGATTCTTCTCAGTAAGACCATCATAGAAATATTGCACCAGTTTCCAGCGCGACACCTGTTGGTGGAGACACTTGCGAAGAAGATCCTTCATCCTCTCCCAAGTCTCGTGGAACATTTCCCCCTCTATTTGCGAAAAACTGGTGATGGCCTTTCGATTCTGGTTCGTCTTACCAATTGGGAAATATTTTTTTAAAAATTCTCTTTGCATATGTTCCCACGTGGTAATTCGAACAGTGTCTAACGCCTTCAGCCAGTGTTTGGCTTTATCCTTCAAAGAGAAGGGAAACAGGGTCAACCTCATAGCATCGTCTCCAAAGTTGTTGATTTGCACTATCGAGCAAATCTCTAAGAATTCGTCGAAATGATGGTATGGGTCTTCATTGCTAAGGACATAAAATGAGGGTAGCATTTGGATTACACTGGCCTTAATCTCAAAGTGATTCGCTCCTACATCAGGTCTTGTGATGCAGGAGGCGGGAGTATAGGTATTAGGCATGAAGTACTCCCTAAGAGGATGAGTAATCTGCTGATTCTCAGCCATGGTTACAGCTCTATAGGCTCTACTAATGATGGACTCGGGGTCCTCAGCTGGTTCTGCAAGATCAGGGTCAAGTGATCGTTGCCCTTGCATACACCTCGAAGTAGACCGGTATAGCACACGTCCTAACTTTGGGTTTTCTACCTAACTAACGCACTAAGCGGCCAAACCACACAAACCACAAAGCTAGTAGACTAAAAACAACAAAAACTAAACAATCACCATGCAGTTGCACATAACAGAGATTATGCAAAAGAAATATGAAATCTATGTGTACGGTACCAATCGTACACAGTCACTTCTAAGGGGATCCTAGTAGGTGGGCTGTGCAGAAAAGTAAGCTCGTCTCTACGATATGCACATACGTGGTTCTAAACCTAAATGCAAACAAACACTAGGCAATAAAGTGAATACTAATATTACGCCGATCCTCCGCAACGGCGCCAAAAATTTGATGTCTTCTTTTAAATCGTTGTAATTTTGAAAAGATTTTTATATGTAAAACATGTGAAAACCAGACATCAAATAATAAAAACCGGTTCTCACTAGTGATGAGACCGGGTCGAACTCAGAGAACAAGAATATTTTGTATTCAAACACACAAATCTAAACTAATCTTTTTCAAGTTCTAAGTTAGATTCAAAATCTAACTTTTTCAAATCAATTTCAACTCTTTGAATCATTTATTCACTACATTATCAAACTTATCTCAGAATCACTTGGAAAAATCCCAAAATTTCTAAATTATTTTTTCAAAAGAGCATACATCCTTGCATTCGCAAAAGCATGATTCTTTGTGCATTTTTAGACATAGAATAAATTCTTAGATAATATTTAGGCAAAGCAAAAGACATAAATTTGATCCTTGGTTCGATTATCCTTGGTAAAGGCGCCAGGAACGGTCAAACCTCGTACCGACGGCGAATCCCATCTCTCCATTTTCCCGCAAATTTTCAAAACGGAGGCGAGTAATTCCAAAATATTTTCAAAATTTAGATCAAGTGAGACCTTTGCAAAAGATTTTCTCTCTCTTTCTTTCTTTTCTCATTCTCTCTTCTTTTCTATCTTTTTTTTTTCCTTCAAAAGGGGAATAGAGGCTAGAAAGGAAAAAAGAAGGAAGAGAAGAATACAAGAGTAAAAATTTTGCAATGATCACACAGGTGGAAATGAAATTGCTACATAGCCAAAAAAAAAAAAAGATTGATCGGAGAGATCAAAGCACTATGTTGGGGATAAGTGGTTAAGATTGCTCTGCTACTGGGTGGCAATTGTTGTCAATATTCATATAGATATTTGTCCCTTTGCTGCATTAACATTACTGTCACCTAGACATCTTGCATTCACCCTTTTTTTTTATTTTTCCATCATGTTCAAATGCCAATCAGGAACCTTCACTCGCGTGTTCCTGTATAACTGATCATTCTGATCATTACATGTTATGTTTTTGACATTCACTTGTTGGTTTCATCAGGTAGCATGATCATTATTGTACTTAGCATTTTCTTCTTCTTCTTTTTTATCCAATCCATTCCTCTTTATCACATCTCATTGGGTTTCATGGTGTTACTTATGTTTCCTGCATATTCTCTCATTTTATTATGATTAGCGGGTATATCCTCCATACTGGGAGGGAATCTTGATAAGTTGATTAAATGCCATATTGATATGTATCATACCGGAGGTATATTGATTCATTGCAAAGTCGTTATTGTCTGATGGCATTACTTTGATGTATGATGATATAGGGTCATCTTGAGATATATATTGGGTTTCTGATCCTCTGCAACAAGGTAAAAGGTTTGTTTGAAGTTAAGCATCCGATGTGCCTAAAATGACATTTCAGCTCCCTGGCACTTGATTTTCCTTTCCTTTTATTTATCCTATGTCTTAATATCACATTGCATTTCATTACGGTATATGTGTTTGATGGTTTTTCTTTTATTTTTATTTGCATTGGATTTGATATGTGTTACTATGATATATGGCTCATTATAGCATGGATTCATACTTTATCATAGCATAAACCTGTACTCTGGTCCTGCTTTCTATTCTTACTATAGTGTAAGGTCATACTCAGGAGTGATACAAATCTGTTTTCCAGAATCTTATCAGAATCTGAGTTCATGCTTTGCCATGGTGTAAAGACTTGCTTTATTCTATATACGGTATCCCAACATTTCATTGTTACATTGATGGCAATAGCCTCAAGCCACCACACAGTAGCCTCCCACTCGATATTTGCAGCAGTACTAGCTGTGGCTTCATCTTTGGGCACCACAAAAGGTGCTAAACACTTCACTATCATCCCTGCTTACCTGTCACTACACCTGTATCCATTTTTTATCTCTTCCCAATGGCACCTTCAGTATAACATGTGTCTGCTATATACTTACTCAAGCCCTACCAGTTACATCTACTGCAACTTCCAACGCTTGTACATCTCACCACTTTCATTATTGTACACTCCCCCTGCATATCACTTCCACAGCATAACATTTTCATCTGTATGTCTTGTAACCTATATCCAGCATACCATTCCACTGTACACTGTCACTGGCACAGAGCACCAGCTATGCTTGCATACCTGCTGAATCATTGTGCAAATCCACAGTATGTCACTCACTTTTTAGTAAATCATTGTGTAAATGCACAACTTATCATCCATTATGCATACCTGTTATCATCGCAAAATTTTACTTTTGCAAATCAAACTGACCTTTGAAAAAGTTTTTGAAAATAACTCGCCTCCGTTTTTAAAATGCGGGAAAATTTTGAAGAATGGGACTCGCCTGTCGGTACGAGGTTCAACCGTTCCTGCCACCTTTAACAGGGGTAATTGAACCAAGGATCAATCTTATGCTCTGCTCTATTCAACTTGTCTAAATCATATTCTAATTTCTGAATGCACATAGAATCAGGCATGTGCTATGAATTTTCAGAAAATGCACATTTTAAAAACATGATGTTTGCTTTGAATGATTGAAATATTTAGAAAATGTAAATCTTCGAAATAATATCACATGAGAAATCGTGAAATGGGATTTGAAATGTACTTCTGAGAGAAGTAAAAATCGATTTTGAGAAATCCTTAACATTTAGTGAAAATCGATTCTGAGACTTGGTTTCTCTGAATTCAAACTTTGAAATTGAAATTCTAACTTAGAAAATTTGAATTTGGAACTTGGGAAATACTTGAAATATCCTTTGAAATTCAATGTCTTTGGGGAAATCGATTTTGCTATAAGACTTAGGAAAATTTGAAGAATTTGATTTCTTTGACTTGGAATTGGAATTGGCAAATGCATGAAATGAATGAATATGGATTTGAGGAATTGAGAAATATTTTTTGTATTTTTGAGAAATGCATTGCATTTTGAAGTTAGCCTAAGAGTGTAGGCTGAATGTGGCTAATGTGAAGATCATAAATCTAAGTATCATTCATATTCTGACTATGGCCATAAATACAAATTCCACCAAGTTTATAAATTTCATAGAAGCTAGTGCATGTGCCATTCGTGTAGACCATGGTGATTTTGCAAAAATATGCATGAATCATCATCCATCACATATTAAAATTATAAAAATAAGCTTTATGCAATGCAACCTAAGCTAAGCAGGAAATGTAAATTCTTATTCCAAAGTTTAATTACAAATTACATCACTATTGAAATTTAAATACATGGAAAATAAAGTCTTCAATGTACCTACAAAACTAGAAAACTTGGCTAATGAAAATATGTTGGCTTTTCTAGATTTATCCAGCAATATCAGGAAATTGTTGGATTTTGCCAGATATAAGCCTTTTCCTTGATTCCCTTAAATCAAAATGATAAAGTATGAAATAAAATTGAATAAATAAGGAAGATAAAATATGAAATTTCGAAATTGGGGTCCAAATGACCAAAATACCCCTAATAACAAGACTATGGTATTGAAATTAGGGTTTTTAGAAAGATATTTTGATAAAATGCAAGTTTTGAAATTTGAATGTAATAAACTAAGCTAAATATGATGTGACATGCTTAAAACTATGAAAATTAGGGTTAGGGATTTCGAAATTTAGGTCAAATGACCAAATTGCCCCCGATAGCAAGACTATGGCCTTGAAATCAGGGTTTTTTAGAAAGAGATTTTGGTAAAAATTTAGGTTTTATGCACTAAATGAAATCAAATGAGCACAAAATTAAACCTAAAGCATCCTAATATGATTATGAACATGATTAAACCCTAAAAATATATGCTTATGCACGAAAATCCAATAATATCACAAAAACTGTGATTTTAGCAGTGTTTTTGGATCTTTCAGGAACCCGGTTTTGCAATTTGCTTAATTCAGCCATCAAATGGATTCCAAAATTCATAAAAATTGGTACCTGCACTTTTTATAACCCTAATATAGAATTGGAATTATAAAAATAATTTTTTGACATTAAATTAATCCGAAAATTGGATTAAGCCCTAAAAATATGCTATTTTTGACCTAATTCACCAACCAGTCTCAATCCAAGACCTGAACTAGGGGTCAAATCTCCATGGAAATTTATTAAATTTTACAGAGACTAACTAGAAAGAAAAACAGAGATTTCCCAATTTACAGATTGGAAAAATCATCTCTGGTTAGGGAGAAACCTATCCGGCAATCTGAGCTAAAATATATCACTCTTAACAGGGATTAAAACAGCTATTCCAGTTTGAAAATACAGACATAAATAGAAATCTTAAACAAAAATCTCTGACATTTTAGTGGTGAACAGTAGACAGAAAAATAACAATACTCACTTTTTACAGATCATGAATCGGATCTGTGGTTTGGGATTTATGACTAACACAAGTCTGATTAGGGTTTTGGTAAACCCTAACGAGTTTTAAATTTAAAAACAGATTCTCTGAAAGGGGAAAAATACTAAACAGTAATCAAAAAATCCGAAAATTTCACATTAGACAGATCTACTCAATTTGAATCCATAGCATTTTACAGATCTAAAATCGGATATAAGATGACAGAAATATCATAACAGCAAGTTACCTTCTTGATTTTAACCACGATTTTAAAGCTTTAAAAACCCGATTTGATGTCTGATTTTTTTGACAGAGTTCCCGAGATCCAAAACCTCTGATTTTTCTACAGTAACTCAATAACTCATGCATGCACCACATATAAAAAAATCAGAAATAAACAATGAGTGCTTGAATCCGAAATAACATCATCTTTACTGTTCTAAACCTAGAACACACAAAAATTTAAGAAACTTGAAAAACCATGCATTAACTAATGTAAATAAATAAAATAAACCATAAAACAGTAAATAAAACTTATTTCTATGCTATAGAACATAAAACAAACATGAATAAACCATGAAAAAAAATTAAAAACAGGGAATCAATGGCTGGAATTTGATATCACCTTTAAAACATAGATTTAACCCATTAAAAAGGGTAAATCATATATTTTATTGGTTAATAATGCAAAGAATCATATTAAAATCAATTCTAATTGATTAAAATCTCTGTAAATTATCCAAAACAGGGTTAGATCACCTTCTTGGATTGTTCTTGCTGGTTCTTGATGGTTCTTGAGGTGAAACCATGGTTGATCTTCCATAAGGAGGGGTGTCCAAGCCTAAATCTAGGTTTAAAGCATTAAAAAACATTAAATAAAATAAGAAAAGTGAAGAAGTTCATACCTTGGAGTTGCAGCAATGGAGGAAGGGCTGGAGAGGAGAGAGAAGCTCCAAGAATCCAATAAGAGAGAGATGGAAAAATCGACCCCCTATGGGTCCCTATTTATAGAATTTGTTTAGGTTTTAAAAATTGACAATTTAAAAAATTTTGGACTCTTCTAAGGGGGGCGATTTTGGGGTGTAGTTACCTAACTACCCCTAGTCTAAATTATCCTAAATAATGCCTAATTAACCCCTAGCTAATCCTAAAAAATCCCCAAATGTGGTGCCACTTGGCATTTTCTCACATTGGGTTTTTAAAACTCCTTTAAAAACCTTTAAAAATACTAGTTTTAAAAACTAACTTTCAAAAATGAGTTTTTCAAAATGGTTTTGACTCTTCTAAACCTCTAACACTAACCAAGACATCAACTAACCCTAGTCTAGCCCTGACTGACTCGAATATGGCACCACCCCGAGTGGGCCCTACTTGAGTTTTAAAAAAAAAAAACGATTTTAAAACTTGAAATTGAAGGAGTTTTCAAAAGGATCTTCAAAAGTAATCTAAAAGTTAGGATTTTTGAAATGGCATAAGGTCCTAACTGAGTTAGAATTCCTCTGAATATGGTGCCAACTGAGTGGGCCCACATCGAATTTTGAACATTTTTGAAATAAACACTGAAAATGGCTTTGAAAAGGGGTTAAAATCAGTATTTGAAATTCAAGATCTTTGAAAATAGGGTCTCAAGCGAACTGGAACTCCGGGTTAGAGTCCTGAACTCTTAGGACTCTGAGATTTTAGATTTTAAAAGCCAAATGAAAGAATTTTCAAAAGATTTTATCAAGAAATGATGAAATAAGTCAGAAAACACAGTCAGGGTTAGACTCCTAACTCGACCGAACTCTAAAATAGAGTCCTGAACTAACTGGACTCTGTGAAACGACCTAGATTTCGAAAGCAAACGGAAAAGATTGAAAATGGAAGTAAAACTGACCTCAAAACAGACTCCTGACCGGATCAGGACTCTGAGACAGAGTCCTGATCGGACTGAAACTTTCAAAATTTTGAGAAATTTGATGAATAGAGGAATTCAGAAGCGACACCACCTCAATGGGTCTCATCTGTGACTTGAAATCGATTAAAATTTGAATTTGAAATGAATCCAGATTGTTTCCTTGAGAAAATATTTCGAAATATAAAGTCCTGGGGTTGGAAAATGACAGAGTATTGAATAAAAACCCAGGTTTTGAAATTGATTTTGAAATAAAGCTTTAAAATTCAAATCTGGATTGATTGTTTTGAAATAGGAGTGCTGGATCTCGAAAATGAGATGCAATGCTATGCAGAATACATGCAATGACATGCAATGATCTGTAATGACTTATGAAATGGACAAACACTGGATGAGGGTGAAATTTTGGGGTGTTTACAGATGCCCCTCTTTGCTGCTAAGCCGGTTGAAAGTCGAGCTTAGTGGCAAAGAAAACACACCAAATTTGGACTATAAAAATGCCCCAGTTAGATGAACCTGACTGGGTATGAAAGAATTAGTTCAAATGATGATGATAGATATGAAATGAAGAATAAGGAGAAAATTTTACTTCGAAAAGAAGTGAGATTCAGGTTTTGCCCTTAACCTAGATGGGACAAGAAATACCTCGTATGGAACGAAGCTCAGGCTTAACCCTTAACCTGAAAGGGGACAATACCTCATGGAAAAACGAGGCTCAGGCTTAACCCTCAACCTGAAAGAGGATGATACCTCGTGGAAAAATGAGGCTCAGGCTTAACCCTTTACCTGAAAGGGGATGATACCTCGTGGAAAAATGAGGCTCAGGCTTAACCCTTAACCTGAAAGGGGACGATACCTCATGGAAAAACGAGGCTCAGGCTTAACCCTTAACCTGAAAGGGGACGATACCTCGTGGAAAAACGAGGCTCAGGCTTAACCCTTAACCTGAAAGGGGACGATATACGGAATCCTCAAATGAAGAAACCATGATGGGACCTTCGAATTCTGCACAATAAATCCGAGAGGGGTTTGCAAAAGGAAGAAAGGGGGTTCCCTAAAGCTTGAAAAGGGATTGATCTTGGACGTCTCATTGCTAAGACTGAATGGCTTTTAAGACAGATGACCTTTTGCGGAAAATTCAGGTTTAACCCTTAACCTGAACGGGAACTGTCTATGGTGGGACAGTGGGGAGCACAGGGAAGTGTGCGAATCTGAGAGCCCAGGCACTCATATCAAAACAAGAAGGGAAGGATCTTGGACAACTCCCATCATCCGATCCTAAAAGGGATAACAACAACGCCTGGATACATCAAAATAAACATCAAGTTCTCACTTCATGTTAGGATAACTTAAAAAGATTGCCAATAAGATAAAAAATTGTAGTTAATTCAAGAATGATAAGCACATATATATATATATGAAAAATATTCCCTCTTTTCTACCTGAAGTATTACCTCTGACTGGGCTTAACTCTGTAGAATCAAGATTCGAATTCAAATTACTTGCCATTGACTTTCCTTCAAGGAGGCTATCAATTTCATTGATATGGACGGAAAAGAATGTATTCTTGATATTGCGAGAGCTATTAGCGAAAGGATATTGATAAAAGAATTTCACAAAATTAAAGAAGATTCTTGATAGATTCGGCAGTCTGATATCCTGGGATTCTTTTCTCATGATGATCTTTCTGCACTCTTTTTTGACAGAATTAGAGCTCTCTTGGATTTTTCGGGAATTACATCATCCTTCATTTTGGAGATGTCCTAGCTTTTTCTCTCTTTATTTTTTTGGAAGGGTACGTCACAAACTCCTTCATCTCAGAGATGTTCCGATCCTTCTTTTCTCTCAGGGATTATATTGACGGTTATTGGCTCATTGGTTGGAAGTCTCTTGATGATAGCGGAAATTAAATACCTTTTAGGGATTGTCGAGAGGTCCATCACACTCGCCTTCATCTCGACGGTGATCTGGACTTTCCCTGGAAGGATCCGTCACAAACTCCGTCATCTTGGAGATGATCCAAATCTTCTTTGGCCCCGGGGGTCGACTCGTCTAATTCGCCTTCATCTTGACGACAGTTGAGAGATCCCTTTTGCAGATATTTAATTGCAGCTTAGGTGATTGAGGGAACATGGAGATTGAGTGGATTTTTCTGTATCACCCAGGATATTTCGACTGTTTTATTTTTCAAGAATGGTCTTTAAAAATGTGCCATTGACTGCGATCAATATCAATCACTTCTGGCTTTGCAACAACATTGAATTTTCTTTGCTGGCCATATCGCGGATTTATTCTTCATCCTTTTGGTTGGCCAATAGAAAGATTTTGAATTTTGAATCATTTTTCACAAAAGCTTTGTCCTTTCGGAAGTAATACTAAAGGTATTCTGAGGTACAATTTTGTGCAGTAAAGATTTTGAGATCAACAACTATTTTTCATGGCAAATTGGCAAAATATTCCTGAAATCCTTGGTGAAAGAAATCACTTGAGATCTAAATGACATCAGTGGCTAGATTTTTCTCTCCTTTCCCCAAAAGAGAGACTCAGGCTTAACCCTTACCTGAACGGGTAATAAAAGATACTCCTCTCTTCCCTGAAGAGGAGGTGTTTGCAAAACGAACTTTCAAAGAGAAATAGAGTTTTCGTCAAAACTCCCTATTTCTAGGCTTCTCTTATGGAAAGAGGGCCGCTAACAAAGATTGAAAGGATATCATAAAGGAACGAGTCCATCACACTCTCCCTGGAAAAAGGGTCCTCGACGACGGGGGTGGCCTAACAAAAGACATTTAGGGTTACAAGGAGGACGAGCTTCCGTCAAAACTCTCCCTGGAAAAAGGGTTCCTTGTGTGACAATAAAGATTGTTTTGCAAACTGTTCGTGAATCATGAGTCCCTTCAAACTCTCCCTAGAAAAAGGGGTTCAACAAACGTACAATAAAGACATGCGAAAAAGAATGAGCTCCCTCGAACTCTCCCTGGAAAAAGGGTCCCTCGCAAGAGAAGATGATTGAAATTGGTATTGGGTGACCCAAAAAGGGTCGAAATTGGGAATGACATGGGATTGATGGGGATTCAGCCTAAGAACGACATTGATTCAATTAAGAACGACATTGGTTCACTAGGAACGACATGGGTTCGATAGGTGTTCAGCCTACGAACGACATTGGTTCAATTAAGAACAACATTGGTTCACTGGGAACTACATGGGTTCAATAGGGATTCAACCTAAGAACGACATTGGTTCAATTTAGAACAGCATTGGTTTCGCAGGGGTTCGACCTACGAATTATCAATTCCATAGGAATTCAACTTAAGGATCATAGCTTAAGAAGGAATGATTCCAACTTGTGAGCTTTGAATGGACCAGGTGCTAAACTGGGTTTTGAAGGAAGATTCGAATCAACTCTTCAAGGAAAACTAGATGAATTGGATTTTGAAAGACAATTCGAGTCGGAACTCGGATCTTCTAGACCAACTCGCAGGATAGTTTGAGTAGAAGTTCAAACTTGTAAAGGAAAGCTAAGCGAATTGGATTTGAAAGAAAATTCGAGTCAGAACTCTGATTTTCTAGACCAATTCTGAATTGGATTTGGAAGAAGATTCGAATCGGAACTCGACTCTTCTAGACCAATTCTAGAATCTAGAGAAAAGAAAATTATACGAATTGGATTTGTAAGAAAATTCAAGTCGGAAGTTTGATTTTCTAGACCAATTCTGAATTGGATTTGGAAGAAGATTCGAATCGGAACTCGACTCTTCTAGACCAATTCTAGAATCTAGAGGAAAGAAAATTATACGAATTGGATTTGTAAGAAAATTCAAGTCGGGACTTGGATTTTCTAGACCAATTCTGAATTGGATTTGGAAGAAGATTCGAATCGGAACTCGACTCTTCTAGACCAATTCTAGAATCTAGAGGAAAGAAAATTATACGAATTGGATTTGTAAGAAAATTCAAGTCAGAACTTGGATTTTCTAGACCAATTCTGAATTGGATTTGGAAGAAGATTCGAATTGGAACTCGACTCTTCTAGACCAATTCTAGAATCTAGAGGAAAGAAAATTATACGAATTGGATTTGTAAGAAAATTCAAGTCGGGACTTGGATTTTCTAGACCAATTCTGAATTGGATTTGGAAGAAGATTCGAATCGGAACTCGACTCTTCTAGACCAATTCTAGAATCTAGAGGAAAGAAAATTATACGAATTGGATTTGTAAGAAAATTCAAGTCGGAACTTGGATTTTCTAGACCAATTCTGAATTGGATTTGGAAGAAGATTCGAATCGGAACTCGACTCTTCTAGACCAATTCTAGAATCTAGAGGAAAGAAAATTATACGAATTGGATTTGTAAGAAAATTCAAGTCGGAACTTGGATTTTCTAGACCAATTCTGAATTGGATTTGGAAGAAGATTCGAATCGGAACTCGACTCTTCTAGACCAATTCAAGACATTTAAAGGAAAGAAAAGTTGATAAGTATAAAGATGACATTTGGGACTAGTTCAACTAGTACGAGCATTAGATTTTGAAAGAGTACCAATATGAGCACTGGGTTTTAAAAGGTTACCAGTACGAGCACTGGGTTTTAAAAGATTACCAGTACGAGCACTGGTATTTAAAAGATTACCAGTACGAGCACTGGGTTTTAAAAGATTACCAGTACGGGCACTGGGTTTTAAAAGGTTACCAGTACGAGCGCTGGATTTTGGAAGGTTACCAGTACGAGCACTGGATTTTGAAAGATTACCAGTACGAGCACTGGAATTTTTAAAGGATACCAGTTCGAGCACTGGACTTTAAAAGGCTACCAGTACGAGCACTGGATTTTGGAAGGATACCAGCATGAGCATTGGATTTAAAAAAAAGTACCTGCACGAACACTGGGCTTTGAAAAAGTCTGACCCGTGAATACTGAATTTAGAGGGTTCGACCAGTAAAAACCAGATTCAGGAAGTTCGACCAGTGAATACTGGATTCAGGAAGTTCGACCAGTAAAAACCGGATTTAGGAAGTTCGACCAGTGAATATTGGATTCAGGAAGTTCGACCAGTAAAAATCGGATTTAGGAAGTTCGACCAGTGAAAACTGGATTCAGGAAGTTCGACCAGTAAAAACCGGATTTAGGAAGTTCGACCAGTGAATACTGGATTTAGAAAGTTCGCTTCACCCGAAGGTTGACCGGTAAAAATGGTTTTGATAAAAACTCGGCCCGCAGGACGAACTTGAAAAAGGTTGGTGTTTAGAAAGCGCTTGATGATTGTAATGTGAGATTTTCAATCTTTTACCCTCACGCTGACCTAGACAAATGTCGGGGTGTCAGAATTTATCCCTTATCCTGAATGGGTAATCGATGCAAATGCAAATTGATGCAGATGAATGCGAATGAATGTATGCAAATGTACATGAATGTAAATGGGTGCACATGCGTGCACAAGTGCGTGAAATGAGAGATTTGTTTATCTTGCCTGCATACAAAAAGTTTTGAAGATAAAATGAAAATTTTAAAAATGCCCCAGTGTAACTGGGAAAGAAGAATTTGAACAAAAGGATAAATGATTGATGTTTGAGGAGCGCTCTCTGAAGGTGACACGACAATTGGCTTTTGATTGATTCAGAAGAGACTCTGAAGAGGTCATTCCTCATAAAAGAACATTTTGCCGAGGAGAATAAAAAAAATGGCACCGAGCTTGCGAGAAAAACTGACAACTTTATTGATGTATTGAAGGAAAGGTAACAAATAGAGGAAAGACAGACGAGATTACATCATCCCTTTGAAATAATAAAAGCAAGATGAGAAATTAGGAAAGTGCTAGTGTTATCAATTTTTTGAATGATTGGGGAGAAACATGATCAGGATGAATGGTCCTCCTTTTCATCTCCAACGAGAATATTCTTGTCAATGACGTCTTGGATAATATTTTTAAGGACAAAACAATGCTCGGTATCGTGACCCATTGCCCGATGAAATTTGCAGAACTGATCTGTAAACCTTCCCATGGTCAGAGGAGGATTTGCTATCTTGGGGAGTCTAACCTTCCCTTTGGCTATCATGTATTCCAGAACTTGCTCCAGTGGCTGTTCTAAGGGAGTAAAATTGCGATCGTACCCCCAACCATCATGCTTTGGTTTTCCTTGGAATTTTAATTCGAATTGGACACTTGAGGAAGACTTGTCATCTCGCTTGTCCATTTTATCTTTTCGACTTGCGAGGTCATTTTTCTCTGAGTTTGGATTTCCTGAGCCTCCAGTATGATTTTTTCTACCTCCTCTTTTGTTTTGTCCATTGCTACTTCTGGTAGAATTGGTAGAAAATATGGAGTGAGCCTTCAGAGACCCGACTGTATCTTTTGTGTGCATGTATTCCAAGAAACTCTCGAGTATTAGATCTAACGGGGCCATCTTGTGGTCCTGGTTTGGATCATCACACTGCATCTCTTGTCGAGTACTTGATTTTTGCTGAGACTTGGATAAGACACTTGACCAGTATTCTTTCTCATTTTCAATGAAGAGATTCTTGTCGATATGATCTTGGATGATATTCTTAAAGACGAAACAATGTTCAATATCGTGCCCCGTTGTTTGGTGGAATTTGCAGAAGCGGTCTTTCCATTTCCCTAGAGCGACCAGAGGATTAGCAATTCTTGGAAGCTTAACCATTCCTTTGCTCAGCATGTATTCAAGGACCTCTTCGAGGGGCTGATCTAGAGGAGTGAATTCACGATCGTAACCCCAACCGTCATGCTTTTTCTTCTCTTTCTATTGACTCAATTTTTCACTCTGCTTTAAAGATTTCTCTTTCTGACTTGTATGATTGCCCTTGTTATCCTTGCACCCCTCGCGGTGGGCCTTAACAAAATTTGTCTTTTTTGAATCTTGATTATTCCTGACGGGAGTGAAGCTCTTGTAGAAATCTTTGCTCCTGAAGACCTTCTTGCCCTTGTCGCGGGCTTGCAAATCTTTAATCTTCTTTGCCATTTCCTTCAGCTGTATTTGGAACAGGTCATCCATTGCTTGATTTTTCCCTTTATAGGTTGTCCCTTGCCTATGAGGGGATCTTTGAAGTGCTTGCCAGACTTCATACTCTTTATCAGTGCCGCCTACTGATTCTGACTCATCAGATGTATCCTTGTGTTGGATATATTTCTTGGATAGCTTCAGAACTTTCTTGACTGCCTGGTCTTTTGCCTTCTGCTTAACCCGAGTCTCTTCTATACTAGTTTCAGTTTGTTCTGCCAGCATCTTGGTCATCATTTCTTTGAACATAACATACATTCGGGGATCGATGCCATCATCCGCTTGCTGACTCTGACTTCTGACTGATCGGAGTGAGTCCATTTCCTCTTCTGAAGCTACTGAGTACGCGACGCCTTCAACTGATGTGGTTTTCTTTCTGGATCTTGTATTGACCATCGGGTATTGCAAATGTTCTCTGATGCTCTCTGCAGGGTAGAACTGATGGTTAGGCTTCTGACAGAAATTTGGTTTTGAGAAAAATATTTATTGAGAATTTTGGTAGACAATTGAAATAATATCCCATTACTAGGGATTGAGTCGTCGTTGGGATTACGACAATTGTGTTGCTATTCTTTGCAAGATAAACAACTGAAGGTATGCCTTGTTACCTAGGCGAGGTCGTCAAACCAATGTAAAATAAAGGAATTTTTATTGAGAGGAAAAACATGATTTTATCAATAATACACTTGACAGAGGGGAGGGGGACAGACAATTTTCCACCACTCTACAAAATCAGAAGACACACGAGGACCAGGAAAAATAGTGAGAGTAATAAAGGAATCCCAGCCATGTCTGGCAGAATGGTATGCTCCGGACCACTGATCTGATGCGAGGTTGAATTCTGGCAGAACCCCTGCTAGTGGACGAATCTCTACGCGCTTCTTCCTTTGAGAGAACTGCCTGACACACCGCTCTGGATGATAGTATGCGCAGAAAAATGGGCCAAGTAGTCTGAATCGCTTGCCGTAAGCATAAGTGTATCTGGGAGGTGATTCCTGGCGATCAAAGTACTCCCATACGACCTGTTTCTCCTGAAGGTTGTTGATCAAGAACCGGTATCGTGCAACTGGAAGGAGCTTCTCACCATTGTATCTGAAGGAACTGGCTCGGACTGGCACATGCCGGAGGAACCAAGACTGCAAGGCATAGGTGCATCCTTCGACTAGGATCGATTCTCCGAGTGCAAAACGAGTCAACCCTCGGTATAGAAAGGCGAGTGCGGCCATGGCTATCGAGAGGCGGCTGGTCTGTCGACTTCCCCATCTCCTTAGAAGCTGGACTATTCTGATATCCATGTAATTTTGTCTGTCGGGAAAGAAAGCCAATCCCACCATGCACAGAACCATCGCATGCTGAATTCTCTCTCGAGCTGTCCTAGACAACGAACTGACTTTCATAAATGTCCCATGCTGTCTGTAGATTTCGAGCAGATCCACATATTCATTTCCATCTTCTTCAATCAGAGGCCAAGACTTGCGTCCTGTCATGCGGGCTAAGGCATCCTTAGGGTCCAGACCCTTAACATTAATCAGAAACTGTTTCTCCAATGGATCTCCAGGCTGATCGGCTGGCTCGGGCAATCCCATGATCTCTGAAAATTCATCCATCAGCACTGTCATCTCGCCCCACGGGAACCAGAAGGTAGAAGTGCTCGGATTCCACCGCTCTGCTAGTGCATGGATCAAGTTGCCGTTGACTGTCTGCTTTCCCACTACGGACGCCAGTTCCAATCCACACTCGTCCAGATGGTCCGGAAACATACGAGAGAAGTTCTTGAACCATGAGAAGAATCTGGTGCTGAGGACTCGATGTTCGGAAAGACTTTGTCGCACCTCGTAGGAGATGTGACCCTCAGGGAAGACTGAATCAAGCTGACTGGATGCCATCGGACTGGAAGACATGGAAATTGGAATAAGACTTGGGAAAATACAGGAAATTTGAGAAAAATGCAGGCAGGATAAAAATAAAGCAGGAAATTCGAGATCCAGAAGAAAGGAAAGATGGGAAATCACCTGGAGTTTTGAAGGAAATTAAGGGAAATTTGGAAAATCGTCCAGGGTTTGATGAAATATGGAGAATGAAGTATTTGGAAAATCGTCCAAGGTTTAAAACATGGACAGTACACGGACATAGATTGGGGAATTTTGAAAAATCGTCCAGTATTTTTAGAAAATTGGGAAAAATATGGAAAATAAAAAGGAAATAACATATTCAATCAAATTCTGCATAAACAAGTATGCACAAACAGCATTCCCTAAAAGCTGACTCTAGATGCACAAATTTTGAAATGGCTTGTGGGACCTTAATCCTAACTCTAAGGCTCAGATCATCTGTATCCAATCCAGTTATGCCTATATACTCAAGCCAAAGCTCAATGTACATGGCATAAAATCAATTTCTCCGGTTCTAGGTTCAAGTTTTCCAACATCCTTGAGCACCTGCCGATATACGTTGGACTATGGCCCTTGGTACGTGGCAGGGGGGTTTTCACCCAAATAAGTGGCCCAGTTGTGAGGCTTTGTCCCGAACTATGGTTCTGGAAGAGAGCCCAGCAACATGAAGACCGGGACAATATAGGTGGGGTGATTTTTGAAAAACATGAGCACATGCAATAAAACAGAAGGCTCTAAGTCCTAAAGAGATAGAATTTTGAAATATTTGAAGAAGCAAACATTGTTTTCATACAATTCCTAAATTGAGGAGTGTTGTATTAGACCTAAGTCTATGTGAGCATGAATAATTCTCCTCAATATGGTCCTACCAAACCATACCTAGTCTATATGCATTCCATGTCAGCTGGGTTCAAGTCTAGGCTCCTAGGTTCACATGATATCATAAAGTAAAGCTGACATTCCATGGAAATCGATTTTGACAATTTGAACTAAGTAGAGCATTAGATTGATCAGGCGAAGACAAGTCCCATCACGGTCGCCAAACCTATTATCATCGCAAAATTTTACTTTTGCAAATCAAACTGACCTTTGAAAAAGTTTTTGAAAATAACTCGCCTCCGTTTTTAAAATGCGGGAAAATTCCGAAGAATGGGACTCGCCTGTCGGTACGAGGTTCAACCGTTCCTGCCACCTTTAACAGGGGTAATTGAACCAAGGATCAATCTTATGCCCTTCTCTATTCAACTTGTCTAAATCATATTCTAATTTCTGAATGCACATAGAATCAGGCATGTGCTATGAATTTTCAGAAATGACACATTTTGAAAACATGATGTTTGCTTTGAATGATTGAAATATTTAGAAAATGTAAATCTTGGAAATAATATCACATGAGAAATCGTGAAATGGGATTTGAAATGTACTTCTGAGAGAAGTAAAAATCGATTTTGAGAAATCCTTAACATTTAGTGAAAATCGATTTTGAGACTTGGTTTCTCTGAATTCAAACTTTGAAATTGAAATTCTAACTTAGAAAATTTGAATTTGGAACTTGGGAAATACTTGAAATATCCTTTGAAATTCAATGTCTTTGGGAAAATCGATTTTGCTATAAGACTTAGGAAAATTTGAAGAATTTGATTTCTTTGACTTGGAATTGGAATTGGCAAATGCATGAAATGAATGAATATGGATTTGAGGAATTGAGAAATATTTTTTGTATTTTTGAGAAATGCAGTGCATTTTGAAGTTAGCCTAAGAGTGTAGGCTGAATGTGGCTAATGTGAAGATCATAAATCTAAGTATCATTCATATTCTGACTATGGCCATAAATACAAATTCCACCAAGTTTATAAACTTCATAGAAGCTAGTGCATGTGCCATTCGTGTAGACCATGGTGAATTTGCAAAAATATGCATGAATCATCATCCATCACATATTAAAATTATAAAAATAAGCTATATGCAATGCAACCTAAGCTAAGCAGGAAATGTAAATTCTTATTCCAAAGTTTAATTACAAATTACATCACTATTGAAATTTAAATACATGGAAAATAAAGTCTTCAATGTACCTGCAAAACTAGAAAACTTGGTTAATGAAAATATGTTGGCTTTTCTAGATTTATCCAGCAATATCAGGAAATTGTTGGATTTTGCCAGATATAAGCCTTTTCCTTGATTCTCTTAAATCAAAATGATAAAGTATGAAATAAAATTGAATAAATAAGGAAGATAAAATATGAAATTTCGAAATTGGGGTCCAAATGACCAAAATACCCCTAATAACAAGACTATGGCCTTGAAATTAGGGTTTTTAGAAAGATATTTTGATAAAATGCAAGTTTTGAAATTTGAATGTAATAAACTAAGCTAAATATGATGTGACATGCTTAAAAATATGAAAATTAGGGTTAGGGATTTAGAAATTTAGGTCAATTGACCAAATTGCCCCCGATAGCAAGACTATGGCCTTGAAATCAGGGTTTTTTAGAAAGAGATTTTGGTAAAAATTTAGGTTTTATGCACTAAATAAAATCAAATGAGCACAAAATTAAACCTAAAGCATCCTAATATGCTTATGAACATGATTAAACCCTAAAAATATATGCTTATGCACGAAAATCCAATAATATCAAAAAAACTGTGATTTTAGCAGTGTTTTTGGATCTTTCAAGAACCCGGTTTTGCAATTTGCTTAATTCAGCCATCAAATGGATTCCAAAATTCATAAAAATTGGTACCTGCACTTGTTATAACCCTAATATAGAATTGGAATTATAAAAAAAAAATTTGACATTAAATTAATCCGAAAATTGCATTAAGCCCTAAAAATATGCTATTTTTGACCTAATTCACCAACCAGTCTCAATCCAAGACCTGAACTAGGGGTCAAATGTCCATGAAAATTTATTAAATTTTACAGAGACTAACTAGAAAGAAAAACAGAGATTTCCCAATTTACAGATCGGAGAAATCATCTCTGGTTAGGGAGAAACCTATCCGGCAATCTGAGCTAAAATATATCACTCTTAACAGGGATTAAAACAGCTATTCCAGTTTGCAAATACAGACATAAATAGCAATCCTAAACAAAAATCTCTGACATTTTAGTGGTGAACAGTAGACAGAAAAATAATAATACTCACGTTTTACAGATCATGAATCGGATCTGTGGTTTGGGATTTATGACTAACACAAGTCTGATTAGGGTTTTGGTAAACCCTAACGAGTTTTAAATTTAAGAACAGATTCTCTGAAAGGGGAAAAATACTAAACAGTAATCAAAAAATCCTAAAATTTCACATAAGACAGATCTACTCAATTTGAATCCATAGCATTTTACAGATCTAAAATCGGATATAAGATGACAGAAATATCATAACAGCAAGTTACCTTCTTGATTTTAACCACGATTTTAAAGCTTTAAAAACCCGATTTGATGTCTGATTTTTTTGACAGAGTTCCCGAGATCCAAAGCCTCTGATTTTTCTACAGTAACTCAATAACTCATGCATGCACCACATATAAAAAAATCAGAAATAAACAATGAGTGCTTGAATCCGAAATAACATCATCTTTACTGTTCTAAACCTAGAACACACAGAAATTTAAGAAACTTGAAAAACCATGCATTAACTAATGTAAATAAATAAAATAAACCATAAAACAGTAAATAAAACTTATTTCTATGCTATAGAACATAAAACAAACATGAATAAACCATGAAAAAAAATTAAAAACAGGGAATCAATGGCTGGAATTTGATATCACCTTTAAAACATAGATTTAACCCATTAAAAAGGGTAAATCATATAATTTATTGGTTAATAATGCAAAGAATCATATTAAAATCAATTCTAATGGATTAAAATCTCTGTAAATTATCCAAAACAGGGTTAGATCACCTTCTTGGATTGTTCTTGCTGGTTCTTGATGGTTCTTGAGGTGAAACCATGGTTGATCTTCCATAAGGAGGGGTGTCCAAGCCTAAATCTAGGTTTAAAGCATTAAAAAACATTAAATAAAATAAGAAAAGTGAAGAAGTTCATACCTTGGAGTTGCAGCAATGGAGGAAGGGCTAGAGAGGAGAGAGAAGCTCCAAGAATCCAATAAGAGAGAGATGGAAAAATCGACCCCCTATGGGTCCCTATTTATAGAATTTGATTAGGTTTTAAAAATTGACAATTTAAAAAATTTTGGACTCTTCTAAGGGGGGCGATTTTGGGGTGTAGTTACCTAACTACCCCTAGTCTAAATTATCCTAAATAATGCCTAATTAACCCCTAGCTAATCCTAAAAAATCCCCAAATGTGGTGCCACTTGGCATTTTCTCACATTGGGTTTTTAAAACTCCTTTAAAAACCTTTAAAAATACTAGTTTTAAAAACTAACTTTCAAAAATGAGTTTTTCAAAATGGTTTTGACTCTTCTAAACCTCTAACACTAACCAAGACATCAACTAACCCTAGTCTAGCCCTGACGGACTCGAATATGGCACCACCCCGAGTGGGCCCTACTTGAGTTTAAAAAAAAAAAAACGATTTTAAAACTTGAAATTGAAGGAGTTTTCAAAAGGATCTTCAAAAGTAATCTAAAAGTTAGGATTTTTGAAATGGCATAAGGTCTTAACTGAGTTAGAATTCCTCTGAATATGGTGCCAACTGAGTGGGCCCACATCGAATTTTGAACATTTTTGAAATAAACACTGAAAATGGCTTTGAAAAGGGGTTAAAATCAGTATTTGAAATTCAAGATCTTTGAAAATAGGGTCTCAAGCGAACTGGAACTCCGGGTTAGAGTCCTGAACTCTTAGGACTATGAGATTTTAGATTTTAAAAGCCAAATGAAAGAATTTTCAAAAAATTTTATCAAGAAATGATGAAATAAGTCAGAAAACACAATCAGGGTTAGACTCCTAACTCGATCGAACTCTAAAATAGAGTCCTGAACTAACTGGACTCTGTGAAACGACCTAGATTTCGAAAGCAAACAGAAAAGATTGAAAATGGAAGTAAAACTGACCTCAAAACAGACTCCTGACCGGATCAGGACTCTGAGACAGAGTCCTGATCGGACTGAAACTTTCAAAATTTTGAGAAATTTGATGAATAGAGGAATTCAGAAGCGACACCACCTCAATGGGTCTCATCTGTGACTTGAAATCGATTAAAATTTGAATTTGAAATGAATCCAGATTGTTTCCTTGAGAAAATATTTCGAAATATAAAGTCCTGGGGTTGGAAAATGACAGAGTATTGAATAAAAACCCAGGTTTTGAAATTGATTTTGAAATAAAGCTTTAAAATTCAAATCTGGATTGATTGTTTTGAAATAGGAGTGCTGGATCTCGAAAATGAGATGCAATGACATGCAATGCTATGCAGAATACATGCAATGACATGCAATGATCTGTAATGACTTATGAAATGGACAAACACTGGATGAGGGTGAAAATTTGGGGTGTTTACATTACCTTCATTAACCTAAGGCATTTTGAATGCCTTCTCATATACAGGTTTTCATTAGCCTAGGTATACTCATGCATACATATATACTTTCCCCTTCACATGAGGTTTGTCATCTTGCCTTTCTAATTAGAACATGAGAATAGTATTTTGTATGTGCATTCTCCACTAGATTAGGCATGTGCATTTGCATTTATAATATGATACTTTCTATCTTTCTACATTTATGCTTTACTAACCCTGTTTTGCAAGAAATAGGGGGAAAGTGTTATTCTATCTCTTAACTTAGAAATGTTGATTTTAATTTCAAATTCAATTTGAAGATTGTAATAGTTAGATATTAATGAGAGTTTACATTCCTTGCACTAGATTAGAATGTATGTGCATATATACCTCATAGTTGCATGTTCCATATCATTTTATCTTATTTCTCGAAAATTCATGAATGGGAACACGAATGACACGTGCACCATTTTGATAAAAGGAGATTAAATCCTAAGTTGATGCTTTGCATCAATGACCATAGTCAGGGTGTGAACAAAACTTAGGATTTTCATCTCTTATGGAATAATATTGGATCCACACTGGATCTTTTTCAAAAATCATCATATTTTTCTAAATATTTTCTTCCTTTATCAGAGTTTAACTTAAAATTAACTCAAAATATATATCAATGGACATAGTCAGGATATATTGAGAGTTAATTTCATCTTAAACCCTATAAAAGGTACCAAAATATGTTTTATTCTTCACTTGAATTTAAATACGATTATTATATAATACATTTTATGACCATAGTCAGAGATGTATTATATCTTCAATCTTATCTCAATTCATTTAAAGAATAAAATATGCTTTTCAAAATCCAATTTAAAATTCTTTTAAATTCATTCATCGTTTAGGATTGAATTATATCATATTTTCAAAATTCTTTTTCAAAATCCAAGTGATTTTGAGATATATTTTCAAATATCTTCTTCATTTCTCAAATCAAACTTTAAATCTTATTCAAATTCACCTTTCTATTCCCAATTCTATCTTATTTAAAATTCAAACTTCAATTTCAAAGTCCAATTTAACTTTGAAATTTCAAATTCATTTGTATATTCAAAATTCAATTTCTAATTCAAATCAAATTTCAAAGTTCAATTCAACTTTGAAATTTCCATTTTCATTTCCAATTTTCAGGATTTGAATCCAGATTCAATTCAACATTCTAGATTGAATTTCAAAGTTCAATTTAAACTTTGGATTTTCCTGATTCATCTTCTGGTTTCAAAATTCAAGTTTAAAATCAAGTTTGACCTTTATTTTTCAAAATCTCCAAAGTTCTATCTAAAGATTGAGTCTTGATTCTCAATTCAAAATCGAGGTTTTGAGATTGATTCCGGATCTCAAAATTCAATTTTCTCTAAGTTTAAAACCCACTTTTAAATTCAAATTTGGACTTCCAAAATCCAGATCCATCCTCAAAAGTCTCGTTTGGATTTTCAAGATCCAATTCCATTTAGGATTCCAGATTTCAGATTCAACTGCATCTTGGATTCCAGACTTCGGATCCAATTCCATTTAGGATTCTAGATTCCAGATTCAACCCCATCTTGGATTCCAGACTTGGGATCCATTTCCATTTAGGATTCCAGATTTCAGATCAAAATTCCATTCCAGATTTCAAATCCAGTTCCATTTTGAATTCTCATTTCCCAAGCCAATTTCAAATCTATTTCTCAAGTCTAAATTCAAATTCAATTCCTGTTTTTAGGTTCTAAATTCAAAATTTCCTTTTTCAAAATCGATTCTTGAAAATCGATCCAAATTCAAAGTCTATTTTGACTTTAAAAAGTTTAATTCCCTTTCAAAATTTCATCTCAAATTCGAATTCTAGATTCAGAATCAAATTCAAAGTTGATTCTGACTTTGAAAATTCATTTTTTTCAAAAATTCTATTTCAGTTTCAAATCTCCCCTTTTCTTCATTTCTTCAAATTCAAGATTTACTTTCAAATCTCTAATTATCCCAAAACTTGGAATTTCAAGTCTCTTCTTCTAGATTTATTTCAAATTCTAAGTTAGATTCAAAAATCTAACTTTCTCAAACCAATTTCAAACCTTTGAATCATTTTTTCACTACATTATCAAATCTATTTTTCAGAATCACTTGAAAAATCCCAAAATTTCTAAATTTTCTCAAAATCATACATATCTGCATTTGCATTGCACAAGCATGATTCTTTGTGCATTTAGACTTAGAATAAATTCTTAGATGATATTTAGGCAAAGCAAAAGGCATAAGTTTGATCCTTGGTTTGATTACCCCTGGTAAAGGCACCAGGAACGGTCGAACCTCGTACCGATGAGCGACGGGCTCTCCATTTTTTTTCCACAAATTTTCAAAACGGAGGCGAGTAATTTCAAAACATTTTCAAAATTAAGGTCAAGTGAGACCTTCGCAAAAGAGTTCCTCTCTTTCTTTCTTTTTTTCATTCTCTCTTCTTTTCTGTCTTTTATTTCTCCTTCAAAAGGGAAATAGAGGTTAGAAAGGAAAAGAGAAGAAAAGAGAAGAATACAAGAGGAAAAATTTTGTGATGATCACAGTAGCTAATTTCATCTCATCTATTGTCATCTACATCTTTTTTGGTCGCATCTTCCCCATCCTACCTCTGATGTTGTTCTTGAGACGGTGTTCATTGAGGACATTAACTGAATTGTTGCATATGAGTGGTGGAAAGATTTAGTGTATAGTTTTTTTTCTTATATGCTTGCATACCCATATGCCTGGTCATGGAAGTAATTGTGTCAAAGAAAGAAGATTCATTGCATGCCGAAGCCTATTTGATTACAAGTGCACTTGAATCACTGTGTTGGGAGAAAGGATGCACTATGGCTATTAATATGCCAGTGAATGATACAACAATGGCTAGCGATCTGGTCATTTCTCTAGTAGGCTATGTTGTTGCATCCATTATTAAGAGCATGCTAAATGTTGCTAGAAATCGTTTGACTCCAAACAGTACAGGGGATGGGCAGGAGATAGCAATTGTTGGGTGCGATGAAGGCTTTGATAACTTACCTTTGAAATGTATGATATTGAAAGAGCTGCATACATCAAATTATAACGTAGCATCTCATGTTTTCATATGTTTGTTTACTCATTACAGCATTTCACTACAACATTTTATTATAGCATCTTATGTATTTGCCGGCTCATCAACATTTCATTATAGCATTGTATAATTTTTATGTATTTGCTGGTTCTCTAGTATTTCATCAGCACTTTGTTACCGTATCATCTTCACATTATCATCAATTCTTCATTTATGTTGATCCGACTTCACTCATGTTATCTTATAGAGTTCTTCAGATCATCACATTTTCTTATGTACTTTCCTCATGTCCATGCCACTTTGCATGTGCATATTATTCATGAATTTAGCACAACATTTCATTTTATTCCTACAGTATTCTATTCACTGCATCATCTTTATTTGCTATGTCTTTATTCCCTGCATCATTTTTTCACAGCACTTCATCCACTACATCATATTCATGCACTTCATCATTTTGCATTGCATCTTATTGTAGTATATATATTCCATCTCTTGCATTTAGCATATGCCTTGCATTTTTAGCATAGGCATATGCATTGCATTTCATCTAGGCATATGCATCTCATCTTAGCATATGCCTTGCATTTTAGCACATGCACATGCATTTCATCTATATATATGCATTGCATCTTAGCATAGGCATATGCATTGCATCTTAGCATAGGCATATGCATTGCATCCTAGCATATGCATATGCATATGCATTTTATCTTAGCATACATACACGCATTGCATTTTAGCATAGGCATATGCATTTCATTTTAGCATAGGCATAGGCATTTCATCTTAGCATATGCATTGCATATTAGCCTATGCACATGCATTTCATCTTAACGCCTATGCACTTCATTTTAACATAAGCATATGCATTTCATTCTCAACATAAGTCTATGCATTTCATTCTCATCATGCTACACATACATATGCATTTTCATCCTATGCATCTTGTATGTCATCCATGTTATATTTCTTTCATTTTACTCTGTAATTTCATTTGTTATATTCAATCTTTTATTTCTTGCCATTTAGTAGTTTTTAATCATAATTTTCATCTTCTTTCAATCTTTTATTTTTTTGTATTTCGTACCTCTGCTACTTTGTGTTATTTCGTATTTTGCAGGAAAGTGCAGAAGACATTGGTTTCTATTAGATTAGGAAATTTCATTATTTAATTTTAATTTGGGATTGTAATAATTTTATTTAATGAGAATTTCTATTTCTTGTTTAGATTAGAATGGATGAACATGTAGTCGTATTTTAAATTGACTGTAGCATGTTATTTTTATTTTCTTTCAAAAAGGGCACTATGGGGAAACACGAATGGCATGTGCACCATTCTAATAAAAGGTAAATAATCCTAAGTAGATGATTTGTATTTTTTGGCCATAGTCAGAATGCGAACAATACTTAGGATTTTTATCTTTTATGGAATAAAACTTGACCTACGTTTCAGGTCTTTTTCAAAAAACATCACATTTTTTAAAAATTGATTTCCTTTCTTCTTCTATCAAAATTTAAAATATAAATTAATTTGATATATATTTGTGGCCATAGTGTAAACACCCCAAATTTTTCACATCCATTCTCAAACAATCCTCCCCAGGCAGTGCCAACCCTGTCAGGTCAGTGTAGGAGTCAAACACCGAGTCAGTTTCAGAAAATCACCATTTTACCAACTTTCATTAGGAAAATTACCATTTTACCCCTAGGTCATCCCAGACCCCAGTCAGTCGGAGTCAACCAAGCTCATTGGTCAGTTCAGAACATCTAGAATATCAATCATTTCAAGATTATCTGAGCTCACAATGAACAGACCATTTCCATTTCTGACCATTCCTGTCAAGATGGGATCATTTCTTCAGAAATGAGCTTATTTCTCACTCAAATCCAAGCCAATTGTCTTCGAGTCAGTCATTCATAGTCAGTCATATTCCTCAGAGGCTAACTTGAACTCACCACGAGTTCGAGTGCTCCAGTTTCAGTTCAAAACCATTTTCAAATGTCTAGGAGCCCATTTTAGTCCATTTTAGCTCTTTCAACTGAAATTGAGTTGAGTTCAGTCAATTGAGCTAGTGTTCAAGCTTTGATTTTAGTTCATGTCAGTATCACTGACCTTTGTTCTAGCTCAAACCTAGCTCAGGTTCGTAATTCACTTCGCTCCAGTAATCATTCTGTACCATTTCTCTAAAAATGGCAACTTTTCTTGAAAATTCAGTCGGAAAGGTCAGTTGAGTCAGTGCCTGGTCAGTTCATTTGAGTTCTGAAACTCTAAAACCCAGCTCAATCTAGCTCATCTCAGTTCAATCCAGCTCGAACCCCAATTTTCAGTGTCACTCTGACCCAGTAGAGTCCTGAAAACCATTTCTTGAGCTATTTTGCAAATTTTATCAATTTTAATACCTTTTGAACTGGTACAACTGCCAATCGGGGTTTAAAATCTAAAATTCTTTATTCAGGGTTAGCATTTCGCATGTCATTTCATGTCATTTCATGTCATTTCTCATCATTTCATATCATTTCTCAGCATTTCATCACATTTCATTTCATTTTAGAAGTCTAGAACTCCAGCTTTATAAATTTCAATCCAGATTGAGTTTTAAAAGTTTTCAGAAATCAATTTCAAACCTCGGGTTTCCAAAATTGACATTTTCACCCCGGGAGTCTAAATTTGGAAATAATTTCTCAAGAAAAATAATCTGGATTTCTTTCAAAATCAAATTTTCAAATTTACACTGGATTTGCTTCGCAATGAGCTATTGAACTTCAAAATCTGAGCTCGTTTCAAAAACTGCCAAAAATAGCTCATTTTGTTGAAAGCATTTTCTCGAGAAAAACAATCTGGATTTCTTTCAAAATTACATTTTCAAATTCTACACTGGATTTGCTTCACAACGGGGTATTGAACTTCAAAATCCGAGCTCATTTAAAAAACTACCAAAAATAGCTCGTTTCGTCTGGAAAGTTTCAGAAAAGACTATTTTACCCCTCTAATCTTCAAAATGAATTTCAAAATTGAAATTTGGACCCGCTCTGAGATGGCCCATTCATTTGCATTTCTATTTTATTAAAAAAAAAAGATGCTTCTTTTTATTTGTTTATTTTTGTTTTTATTGATTTTTATTTATTTTTTATTTTTATTTTTTTTTAGAGAGGTGGGGACCCACAAGGTGGTCGCCCAAACCTCCAGCCCCTCTATTTCTCCATTTCCTTTCTCTCCTCCTCTTCTTTCCCTTTACTCCTTCCTTTCTTTCCTTCTTTCTTTCTTTTCTTTCTTTCTTCTTCCTTTTTCTTTTCTTTCTTTCTTTCTTTATTTCCTCCTTTCTTTCCTCTCTCTCTACTCACGTATGGTTCTTCCAGCCCCCTCTTCTTCTTTCCCTCTCCTTTCTTCCCTTTTTTTTCCTTTTCCTTCTTTCCTTCTTCTTTCCTTTTCCTTCCCTTCCTTCTTTCCCCTTTCTTCCTTACTTCCTTTGAAATTCTCTCAAAAGCCAAGGCTACAGCGATTCACGGATAGCCATTCACGTATGGCTGTAGACAAAAAAATAAAGTCAGCTATTATTATTAGCAACTTAGGTTTTAATGAATTAAAACCTAAGTTACTAACCAAAAAAAAGAAAAGAAAGGGAGAACGGCTGCAGCTATTGCTCTCATCTGACGTCTCTCTCTCACTCTCTCTCCCTTTACCTCTCTTCTTCTCTCCTTGGCTGCTACAGCCACAGCAATTCCAGCCTCTCCACAGCAGCTCTCCCCTTGGCTGCAACTTCCTTCAGCCATTGAAGCCACCACCAGAGCTTCTCCTCCATGCCTAGCAGCACCAGCCATTGCCACCACTAACTGCAGTAGCCCTTGCACCTCTAGCAGCCTCAACAAGCTTTTTCTAGCAGCCATAAGGAAGCTCTACGCCCAGCAGCTCCAGACCATCTTCAACCTCCAGCCTAAGCAAGTGCAGCCTACTCCAACCACTAGCACCCCAAGCTTGAAGCTCCAGCTCTACCAGTTCAACAGCAGGTCCATCATTGTTTCCAGCCATACAGCTGCAGTCACCACACAAAGGGGACGTCCAGCCGGCGACCACTTCCTTCAGCCGGCGCAGCCACCTTGGTTCCAGCCAGTCCAACTCCTTCAGCCGATGTATCAGCACCCTCCTTTTGCCTCCATCTTCTTTAACTGTTGCAGCTTCAAGCCTTCATCAACCCTCATCCTCCAACATCTCATATCCACCTCCAGCCGCAGCACCATTCTAGCGGCAGCATCCTCCAAGCCACAACACCTCCTTATCCATTGCTGCCAAGTCCTTCGCCTCTTTGCTTCAGTCATACCAAAGCAACTGATCCAAGGCAAGGCTTCTCGTTTCACTTGGTCTTCTTTTTGTTGTTTAAAAAAAAAAAAGTTAAATAGAATGAAATAAGAAGATGCATGTTTATTACATGCGTGGGCTAAGAGAACGATAGATCCATCCATTAAATGGATTGGATCTATCATTGTGAGAGCCAATATCAAGATGATTCATACTCCCCTGTATTTTCTTTTTATTTATTTACTTCAAGCATTCTTCTTATGTTTAATTAGTTTTTTTTTTAGTTTGTAGACTGATTTACTAGCTTCTTTAGTTTTTTGCTTGAAAGTCTACCAGTTTTGATTTGCATAGGAAGTCTATTTATTATTTTATGTAAATTTGCTTTTTAATAAATCCTGATAAATTCATGCTAAATTTTATTATATGTTATTAATGTTTTGCCCAATATTTGAGTTCATTTGGGTTTCTGAACCCCAGCAAATAAATCAAATCCCAAACTGGGATTTCCCATTTCCAGAACTTTCAATTTCTGCTTCATCAGAAAAGAACCTCCGACATCACCCTTGTGGGAGATTCGGATTGCTCTCCAAAAATCACAGTGGATTCATGATTGAATCTATTAATGATATGGAAATTTTGAGATTTTTTCAAGCAGTTTTGATTTCTGTAAAAAATAGGATTTCCCAGACCCCTGGGAAAATCTTGATTTTCCTTCGTCAGGGTATAGACAGACCCTAATGCATCATGTCCGCCAAATCTGTAGCTAGTTTGCAAAACCTTTAAACATGAAAGTTGTTCCTCACATAGTTTTCTGTCATTGCCAAAACTTTGGGAATTTTGTGAACTGTTTCAGTATTTTTCCCAAAATTTGCATTTCTGTCTGACAGATTCCAATATCCAGAAATTCCAGAGATTTAGGTCTCTGATAACAGTGTGGCCTTTTCTAAACCATAACCCGATTCCCAATGGTGTCGAAATATCAAATCTTCCTCTGTTTATCAGGGACATGTTCCCACAATTTAAGCCTTTTTCCCATCTTTCTTCTATTTTTCCCATATTTTCTACCGAAACCTTTCTGTTTCCCCTAAATCCTAGAGTCGCCGGATTCTGATCCGACTTGCCGGAGTGGCACAGCTCCGACCATAGGTCAAAACCAGAAAGTGTAAAATACAAAAATCCTTTCCTTGATGTCCTATGTCACCCCATAAAATTTGGGAAATTGTTATGGAAATTTGATATCCTAAATCCCCTTTAGAAGCAACATTTTAGGCAAAAATCACACAATTTAGGGTTTTTATTTGAATTTGCATATTTAAAAATACAAAAAAATAGATTTTCGAGCTCCATTATGTTTCTAGGGTTCTTTTCGGTGTCCATGCCAAATTTGGTTTAATTTCAAGTTCATTTGCTCCATGTGTTAGTTTATCTTTAAATTCAGAAGCGAAAATCAGGTTAAATTTGATTTTTTATGATATTTTTGTCATTTTAGGGTTTTTATCATGTACACAAGCATGTATAATCATATTAGGGTTGATTTCAATGTCATTGGCATTTCACATTTTTCATTTTTGCAAAATTTATTTCAGAAAACCCTGGTTTCAAGGTCATAGTCTTGTTATCGGGGGTATTTTGGTCATTTTGACCTAAATTTCGAAATTTCAATTTATAATTCCATAAATTTTCATGCATATCATCATATTTTATCATATTATGTTTGATTTATTTCATTTGATTTTCAAAATTCCAAAATTTACAAAAATTCTTTAAGAAAACCCTGATTTCAAGGTCATCAGGGGTATTTTGATCATTTTGACCCAAATTTTGAATTTCCAAGTTTATTTTCAAAATTTATTCATTATTTCTCATGTTTATATCAAAGGGGGTATGATTATGGGTTTATATCTGAATAATATCCGACAATTTCCCATATTTTCGGATAAATTCAGAAAAAACTACATTTTTGTGCTAACCTTGTTTTCTAGTTTTGCAGGAACATTCAAGAAGAAGACTTAGTTATTTTATTTCTTTATTTTATTCAATTCAATATAAAAATAAATGTAATAATTTGGAATAAGAGTTACATTTCTGCTTAGAATAGGGCTGCATTGCATATAGTTTAATTTATGCAAATTTCAATATGTGATGTATGATTCATGCACATTATTTCAAATTCACTATGGTTTACACGAATGGCACGTGCACAAGCTCTTATGAAGTTTATAAACTCGGTGGGATTCGTATTTATAGCCATAGTCAGAATACGAAGAAAACCAAGATTTATGATCTTCATATTAGCCACATTCAGCCTACACTCTTAGGCTAACTTCAAAAAATGCACTGCATTTCTCAAAGTTTCAAAAAGATTTCCCAATTCCTCAATGAAATTATCTTTTCAAATTCATATTCATTCATTCATTCATATCATTCAAATTGCATTATTTTCAAACTCATTTTCCAATTTCAATTTAAAAAAAAAAATCAGTTTTCTCAAGAATTTCCAAGTCTTTCTCAGGATCTGATTTTCTCAAAATCCTAAGTTTTCAAATGACATTTCAAAGCATTTCCCAAGTTCAAATCAAGATTTTCCTATGTTTTCAAATTCTCAAATTTCAAAATCCCAAGTTTTCATAAATTCATTTTCTCATATTTTCCAGTTTTCTTGAGAATTCATTTTCCATTTCAAAAGTCATTTTCCAATGAATTTCTTAGATTTTCTCAGAAAAGCAATTCCAAATTTCAAAATCGTTTTTCTAAAGTTCAAATTTTCCTAAGAAATCACTTTCCAATGCAAATTTCTGATTTTCAATAAAATTCAATGATTTTCCCAGGAATTCAATTTTCAAGCACTTTTCCAATCCTTTTCCAAATGCATTTCAATTTTCCAAAGCAAACATCATATTTTCTCAAACTTGCATTTTTCAAAATTTCATAGCACAAGCTTGATTCTTTGTGCATTCTAGGAAAAATAGAGCATGATTTAGATATTTGAGTCGAGTTAAAGCACGTAATTGATCCTTGGTTCAATTGCCCCTGGTAAAGGCGCCAGGAATGGTTGAACCTCGTACCGACAGGCGGATCCCATTCCACGGAATTTTTCCCGCAAATTTTCAAAAGGGAGGCGAGTAATTTTCAAAACCATTTTAAAACTTTGGTTGAGTTTGACTCGCGAAATTCGTTTCTCTCTCGCAAGGGAGGGGAAAAATTTTGCGATGATAACAGGTTTGACGACCGTGATGGGACCTGTCTTCGTCTGATAAATTTTGTGCTTTGACTTAGCTTAATTATCAAAATTGTGCTCTATGAACTGTCAGCTTTTAATTTCTGATATCATGTGAACCTAGGAGCCTAGACTTGAACCCAGCTGACATGGATTGCATATAGACTAGGCATGGTTTGGTAGTACCATATTGAGGAGAATTATGCATGCTCACTTAGACTTAGGTCTGAAATACAACACTCCGCAATCTGGGACTTGTATGAAAACAATGTTTGCTTCTTCAAAAGTTTTCAAAATTCTATCTCTTTAGGACTTAGAGCCCTCTGTTTGCCTGCATGTGATCATATTTCAAAAACCACCCCACCTATGTCTACCCGGTCTTCACGTTGCTGGGCTCTCTTCCAGAACCATAGTTCGGGACAGAGCCTCACAACTGGGCCACTTATTTGGGCTAACGCCCCCCTGCCACGTACCAAGGGCCATAGTCCAACGTATATCGACAGGCACTCAAGGATGTTAGGAAAACACAAGCCTAGACCCAGAGATGAGTTTTATGCCACGTACATCGAACCTCGGCTCGAGTATATCGGCATAGCATGATTGGACACAGTTGATCTGAGCCTAGAGTCAGGATTAGGGTCCTAAAGCTCTTTCAAAATTGATGCATTTAGAGTTGGCTTCTTAGGGATTGCTGTATGTGCATAATTGTTTGTAATTGAATGTATGATATTCATTTTCGCCTTATTTTCTCATATTTTTCCCAATTTTTCCAAAAATACCGAACAATTTTCCAAAATACCTCATTTTTTATCTTTTATGAAATATCTCCTTTTTCTTAAAAACCCTGGACGATTTTTCTAAATTATCCACCTTTTCCTTCAAAACTCCAGGAGATTTTCCATTCTTTCGTTCCTCTGGACTTCGAATTTCCAGCTTTCATTTTATCCTGCCTGCAATTTTCAAAATTCTTGTATTTTTCCAAAGTCTAATTCCAGTCTTCTTGTCTTTCAGTCCAATGGCATCCAGTCAGCTCGATTTTGTTTTTCCTGAGGGTCACATCTCCTACGAGATGTGACAAAGTCTTCCTGAGCATCAATCTCTTAGCACCGGACCCTTCTTCCCCCGGTGGTACTATGTCTGGTTCAAAAACTTCTCTCGTATGTTTTCGGACGACTTGCGCGATTGCGGGTTGGAATTGGCATCTGCAGTGGGAAAGTTGACAGTCAATGACAATCTGATTCATGCACTGGCAGAGCGGTGGAATCCACGCACTTGCACGTTCTGGTTCCCGTGGGGCGAGATAACACTATTGATGGATGAATTTTCAGAGATTATGGGACTGCCCTAGCCAGTCGGTCAGCCTGGAGATCCATTAGAGCAGCGATTTCTGATCAATGTCAAGGGTCTGGACCCCAAAGATGTCGTAGCTCGCATGACAGGGGAAAAGTCTTGGCCACTGATTGAAGAAAACGAGAATGTGTACGTGAGCCTGATTGAGATCTACCGACAGCATGGAAAATTCGCAGAAGTCAGCTCGCTGTCCAGAACAACTCGAGAGAGAATTCAGCATGCGATGGTT
Organism: Nuphar pumila; assembly: GCF_984573655.1. NCBI lineage: Eukaryota > Viridiplantae > Streptophyta > Magnoliopsida > Nymphaeales > Nymphaeaceae > Nuphar > Nuphar pumila. Next base: position 66,508,357 of record NC_143260.1, on the reverse strand, counting down.
CTATGTACTGTGGGACTTGCTTTCTTTCCAGATGGACAAAATTATGTGGATGTCAGAATAGTACAACTTCTAAGAAGATAGGGAAGTCGACAGACCAGCCGTCTTTCGATAGCCAGGGTCGCGCTTGCTTTTCTACACAGAGGACTGACCTGTTTCACACTTGGAGAGTCCATCTTAGTCAAGGGATGTACTTATGCTCTTCAGTCTTGGTTCCTTCAGCATGTACCGACCAGAGCTAGTTCGTTCATATACAATGGCAAGGAACTTCTTCCAGTTGCACGATACCGATTCATGATCGATTATCTGCAGGAAGAAGAAGTGGTGTGGGACTATTTTGATCGAGAATTATCGCCTCCTAGATACACCTATGCATATGGTAAGATATTCAAGCTACTCGGCCCATTTTCTTGTACCTACTACTATCCAGAGTGATGTGTCAGACAATTTTCTCAGAGACAGAAGCGCGTAGAAGCTCGGCTACTATCAGGGGTTATGCCAGAGTTCAACCTTGCATCAGCACAGTGGTCTGGAGCATACCATTCTGCCAGATATGGCTGAGACTCTTTTGTTACTCTTCCACTTTTTCTCGGTCCTCGTGTCTCTGCCAGTTATAAGGAGTGGTGGCAAATTGTCTGTCTGCCCCCTCTTTCCCAAGTCCACTATTGATGCAATCATATTTTTACTTCAATAAAAAAAAAATCCTTCAATTTTTATTCTATCATGGTTTGACGACCTCGCCTAGGTGACAAGGCATATTTGCAGTTGTTCGTTCTTCTTGCAAAGAATGACAACATAATTGTCGTGACTCCAGCGGCGACCCAATCCCTAGTAATGGGATGTTCTTCCAATTGTCTACCAAATTCTCATCAAATATTTTTTTCTATATTCATTTCTATCCTGAATCTTCATCATCGAAATTTAATCATCCATTCTGTAGAGAGCATCAGTATTCCCAAGTGGTTCAGATCAAATCAAGCAAGAAGACACCACTGTATCAGAGCAACAGTGATTTTAGAAGCAGACAAGAAGAAATGGATTCTCCAAGATCTGCCAGAAGACAGAGTCTGAATGATAGGGATGACATTGATCCTGCTACAAATCAGATGTTCAAGAAAATGATGATTAGGATGATGTCTGAGCAAGCTGAAGACAGTCTGAGAAGGGTTCCCATCAAGGAGAAGACATTTGTCTCCTTCTCTCAGAATACCACTAAAAAGAGCAACGAGTGATTCAGTGCATGTCAGGCCGATACTTTATTCTCGTCGATGTTCTCTATCATCGTGGATTCAGTTCTGAATATTCCAGATGCCTAGACAAAGATGAAGCCAAAGAAGTCATGCAGGAGGTACGCGAAGGCATTTGCGGTGGTCACGTCGGCTACCAAACTCTTATCAAGCAAATCATCTAGGCGGGATATTATTGGAAGACTAGGCTACAAGATTGCTACCATTTTGTAAAGAAGTGTGCTCTATTCCAGATACATGCACCTTTCGTTCATGCGTCAGCAACATATTTGCAATATGTTATCTCTCCATGACTGTTTTCTATATGGATCTTTGATGTTGTGGGCCCCATCACTTCTGCTTCAAACAGCTACAAATATTTTCTTGCCGCAACAGAATATTTTACTAAATGGGTCGAAGCTATCACTTTGCGTGCAGTAGAAGGTCGACACGTAGTCTCATTCATCCACAAGAGTATCCTTTGTCGTTTCGGCATACCGCACGATATCGTGTCAAACAATGAGAGTCATTTCAAGAATAAGAGAATGAGGACATTTGAATTAAAGTTCAGAATTCAGCATCGTTTCTTCGCTCTCTATTATCCTCAAAGGAATGGTCAGGCAGATGCCACCAATAAAATTTTGATTAGAATCTTGGAGTGAACTTTGGAAATAGGCCATGACTGACATGAAAAGATTCATGATGCGTTGTGGGCATACAGAACCACCATTCGGACTCCAACTAATGCTACTCCGTCAGAACTTGTCTACGGAACTTAAGTAGTACTGCCTCTACAAGTTCAGAAACCTGCTCTAAAATTTGCATCACTTTTAGAATTACCTCTTGATCAGTATCAGCAACAACGACTGGTACAACTTGATTTGCTCAATGAAAGAAGACTCAGAGCAGCAGAGCACGCTCAATCATATCGTCAGAGGATAGTCAGGCAATATACAAAAAATTTTTTTATTGAAAGGAAATTCTGAGTCAATGATCTAGTGATCAGATCAACGACCTATCTCAAGCACCGCCCGGGTGGCAAATGGTCGCCGAATTGGGAAGGGCCCTATGTTGTCGAGGAAGCATTACCCCGCAATTCATATCTGCTTATCAATGCCGATGGTGTGGAATTATCAGACCCCATCAATGCTCAACATTTGAAAATTTCCTATACTTAAATCCTCTATTCCATCATTTGTAATTCCTCAATATATTTTCTTCAATAATGGTCAAATTCTTCTTTCCGAGTTACACTGAGGCATTATTTTGAAAATTTGTCTTTAAAACATTCTGTATGCAGGCAGGATCAAACAAATCTCTCATTTTGCATACATGTGCATTCATTTACATCATTTTGCATACATTTGCATTCATTTACATTTACATGCATTCATTTGCATCCATTTACATTCATTTGCATCAAATTCAGTTCCCCTTCAGGTTAAGGGATAAACCTGAACATCCCCTTCAGGTTAAGGGATAAACCTGAACTTCCCCTTCAGGTTAAGGGATAAACCTGAACTTCCCCTTCAGGTTAAGGGATAAATCCTGAGACCCCGACAGTTGTCCAAGTCGTCGTGAGGGTGAAGACTGAAAATCTTCTATCAAAATCAATTAGTAAATTCTCAAAAATCCAGTGTTCGTGCTGGAAAGATTTTCAAAATCCAGGGTTCGTGCTGGTAAACATTTTCTAAATCCAGGGTTCGTGCTGGTAAACATTTTCTAAATCCAGTGTTCGTGTTGGTAAATTTTCAAAAATCCAGTGTTCGTGCTGGTAAGATTTTCAAAATCCAAGGTTCGTGCTGGTAAAAATTTTCTAAATCCAGTGTTCGTGCTGGTAAATTTTCAAAAATCCAGTGTTCGTGCTGGTAAGATTTTCAAAATCCAGGGTTCGTGCTGGTAAATTCTTCTAAATCCAGTGTTCGTGTTGGTAGATTTTCAAAATCTAATGTTCGTGCTGGTAAATTCTTCTAAATCCAGTGTTCATGCTGGTAAATTTTTGAAATTCAGTGTTCGTGCTGGTAAAAATTTTTAAATCCAGTGTCCGTGCTGGTAAATTCTTCAAAATCCAGTGTTCGTGCTGGTAATTCTTCCAAAAACAGTATTCGTACTGATCTATTTTCAAAATCCAGTACTTATACTGGTTCATTTCCAAAATTCGGTATTCACACTGGTACATCTTTCAAAATCCAATTTTTATTGGTCAAACTTTCTAAATCTGGTTTTACTGGTTAATGTTTTCAAACCTAATCCATGCTGATCTAGTCTTCTTGCGGGATTCGAGTTCCGACTCGAATTTTCTTTCCTCTGGGATTCGAGTTTCAACTCGAATTTCTTTCCCTTCTGAATTGGTCTAGAAGATTAGAGTTCCGACTCGAATCTTCTTCCAAATCCAACTCAAATGTCCTAGAATTGGTCTAGAAGATTAGAGTTCTGACTCGAATCTTCTTCCAAATCCAATTTCAAATATCAAATTTCAAATTTCAAAGTTCCAAATTCTAATTTCGGCCCTCGGGCCACCCAATTTCCAAATTTCTAATTTTGACATTCAGGTCAATCAATTTCAAATCATCAAATTCAACCTCTCAATCAAAATCCTGCTTTCGAGCTGGTCGGTCAACAAATCCTGCTTTCTAGCTGGTCGGTCAACAAATCCTGCTTTCGAGCTGGTCGGTCAACAAATCCTGCTTCCTAGCTGGTCGGTCAACAAATCCTGCTTTCGAGCTGGTCGGTCAACAAATCCTGCTTTCGAGCTGGTCGGTCAACAAATCCTGCTTTCGAGCTGGTCGGTCAACAAATCCTGCTTTCGAGCTGGTCGGTCAACAAATCCTGCTTTCGAGCTGGTAGTTCAGCAAATCCTGCTTTCGAGCTGGTCGGTCAACAAATTCTGCTTTCGAGCTGGTAGTTCAACAAATCCTGCTTTCGAGCCGGTCGGTCAATAAATCCTGCTTTCGAGCTGGTTAGTCAAAACAAAACCCAACTTTCAAGTTGATCTTTCACTGAGTCTTTTCAGGACTCAATTTGGTCATGGATGTGTCAATTAGACCTCAAGCAATTTCTTTCACCAAGGAATTCAAGAACATTTTGCCATTAAATATTTGTTGATTTCAAAATTTTTATTGCACAAAAACATTACCTCAGAATACCTTCAATATTATTTTCGAAAGGTCAAAGCTTTTGTGAAAAAGGATTCAAAATTCAAATTCTTTCTATTGGCCAACCAAAAGGATGAAGAATAAATCCTCGATATGGCCAGCAAAAGGAAATTCAATGTTGTTGCAAAGCCATAAGTGATCGGTATTGATCGCAGTCAATGGCACATTTTTAAAGATCATTCTTGGAAAATAAAGCAGTCGAAATATCCTGGGTGATACAGAAAAATCCATTCAATCCCTATATCTCCTCAATCACCTAAAGCTGTAATTAAATATCTGCAAAAGGGATCTCCCAATTGTCGTCAAGATGAAGGCGAATTATGCGAGTAGACCCCCGGGGCCAAAGAAGATTTGAATCATCTCCAAGATGACGGAGTTTGTGACGGATCATTCCAGGGAAAGTTCAGAGCACTGTCAAGATGAAGGCGACTGTAATGAGCCTCCCGACAAACCCTAAAGGATATTTGATTTCCGCTATCATCAAGAGATTTCCAACCAATGAGCCAATAACCGTCGATATAATCCCTGAGAGAAAAAGAAGGATCGGAACATCTCCAAGATGAAGGAGTTTGTGACGTACCCTTCCCCCCCCCAAAAAAAAGAGAGAAAAGTCAGGACATCTCCAAAATGAAGGATGATGTAATAAAATCCCCAAAAACCTAAGAGAGCTCTAATTCTGCCAAAAAAAAAAAAGTGGGCAGAAAGATCATCATGAGGAAAGAATCCCAGGATATCAGACTGCCAAATTTGCCAAAGAATCTTCTTTAATTTTGTGAAATTCTATTATCAATATTCTTTCACCAATTGCTCTCACAATATCAAGAATACTCTCTTTTCTGCTCATATCAAGGAAATTGATAGCTTCCTTGAAAGAAAGCCAATTGCAAGCAATTTGAATTCGAATCTTGATTCTACGGAGTTAAGCCCAGTCGGAGGTAATACTTTGGGTAGAAAAGAGGAAAGATTTTCATACCAATATACATCAATTTCAAGCATTTTGAATCAACAAACAATTTTTAACATTTTGGCAATATTTTCTTACTATCTTGACATGAAGTGAAGAGCCCGATGTCCATCTTGACACATCCTGATATCACCTTTTACCTCCTTGAGAGAGTAACCTTTATCATCTTTCGCGTTGTTGAAAGATTAGCCTTTTCTGTGAAAGGATCGCCTTTGTTATCTTTCGCGTTGTCGAAAGAATTCATCTTTTGCGTTGTCAAAAGAATCGCCTTACTCCTTTGGATCGCCTTATCATCTTTCGCGTTGTTGAAAGAATCGCCTTGTTCCTTTGGATCGCCTTTCCCATCTTTCGCGTTGTCGAAAGAATTCATCTTTTGCGTTGTCAAAAGAATCGCCTTACTCCTTTGGATCGCCTTATCGTCTTTCGCGTTGTTGAAAGAATCGCCTTGTTCCTTTGGATCGCCTTTCCCATCTTTCGCGTTGTCGAAAGAATTCATCTTTTGCGTTGTCAAAAGAATCGCCTTACTCCTTTGGATCACCTTATCGTCTTTCGCGTTGTTGAAAGAATCGCCTTGTTCCTTTGGATCGCCTTGTCATCTTTCGCGTTGTCGAAAGAATTCATCTTTTGCGTTGTCAAAAGAATCGCCTTACTCCTTTGGATCGCCTTATCGTCTTTCGCATTGTTGAAAGAATCGCCTTGTTCCTTTGGATCGCCTTGTCATCTTTCGCGTTGTCGAAAGAATTCATCTTTTGCGTTGTCAAAAGAATCGCCTTGCTCCTCTGGATCACCTTGTCATCTTTCGCGTTGTCAAAAGAATTCATCTTTTGCGTTGTCAAAAGAATCTCCTTGCTCCTTTGGATCGCCTTGTCATCTTTCGCGTTGTTGAAAGAATCGCCTTGTTCCTTTGGATCGCCTTGTTATCTTTCGCGTTGTCGAAAGAATTCATCTTTCGTGTTGTTGAAAGAGTCACCTTATTCCTCTTCAAGAAAATGGTCTTATTCACCATCCAACTTACCATTTTCATTTCCCGGTCAGGTTAAGGGTCAAACCTAAGCCTCATTTTGATGAGGTATTTCATTTCCCGATCAGGTTAAGGGTTAAACCTGAGCCTCATTTTGATGAGGTATTTCATTTCCCAATCAGGTTAAGGGTACAAACCTGAGCCTCCTTTGATGAGGTATTTCATTTTCCGCCCAATCAGGATAAGGGTACAAACCTGAGCCTCCTTTGATGAGGTATTTCTTTTTCTCGATCAGGTTAAGGGTAAAACCTGAGCCTCATTTTGATGAGGTATTTCGTTTCCCGGTCAGGTTAAGGGTTAAACCTGAGCCTCGTTTCTACACGAGGTGTTTCCCGTCCTACCCAGGTTAAGGGCAAAACCTGAATCTCACTTCTTTTGAGGTAAAATTCTTTCTTCTTCATTCTCCATTTCATATCTACCATTTTCATCAGGGCTAATCTCTTCATAACCAGTCAGATCCTTCTAACTGGGGCATTTTTATAGATCAAATTTGGTGTGTTTTCTTTGCCACTAAGCTCGTCTTCAAGCCAGCTTAGTAGCAAAGAGGGGCATCTGTAAACACCCCAAATTTTCCACATCCATTCTCAAACAATCCTCCTCAGGCAGTGCCAACCCTGTCAGGTTAGTGTAGGAGTCAAACCCCGAGTCAGTTTCAGAAAATCACCATTTTACCAACTTTCATTAGGAAAATTACCATTTTACCCCTAGGTCATCCCAGACCCCAGTCAGTCGGAGTCAACCAAGCTCATTCGTCAGTTCAGAACATCTAGAATATCAATCATTTCAAGATTATCTGAGCTCACAATGAACAGACCATTTCCATTTCTGACCATTCCTGTCAAGATGGGATCATTTCTTCAGAAATGAGCTTATTTCTCACTCAAATCCAAGCCAATTGTCTTCGAGTCAGTCATTCATAGTCAGTCATATTCCTCAGAGGCTAACTTGAACTCACCACGAGTTCGAGTGCTCCAGTTTCAGTTCAAAACCATTTTCAAATGTCTAGGAGCCCATTTTAGTCCATTTTAGCTCTTTCAACTGAAATTGAGTTGAGTTCAGTCAATTGAGCTAGTGTTCAAGCTTTGATTTTAGTTCATGTCAGTATCACTGACCTTTGTTCTAGCTCAAACCTAGCTCAGGTTCGTAATTCACTTCGCTCCAGTAATCATTCCGTACCATTTCTCTAAAAATGGCAACTTTTCTTGAAAATTCAGTCGGAAAGGTCAGTTGAGTCAGTGCCTGGTCAGTTCATTTGAATTCTGAAACTCTAAAACCCAGCTCAATCTAGCTCATCTCAGTTCAATCCAGCTCGAACCCCAATTTTCAGTGTCACTCTGACCCAGTAGAGTCCCGAAAACCATTTCTTGAGCTATTTTGCAAATTTTATCAATTTTAATACCTTTTGAACTGGTACAACTGCCAATCGGGGTTTAAAATCTAAAATTCTTCATTCAGGGTTAGCATTTCGCATGTCATTTCATGTCATTTCTCATCATTTCATATCATTTCTCAGCATTTCATCACATTTCATTTCATTTTCGAAGTCCAGAACTCCAGCTTTATAAATTTCAATCCAGATTGAGTTTTAAAAGTTTTCAGAAATCAATTTCAAACCTCGGGTTTCCAAAATTGACATTTTCACCCCGAGATTCTAAATTTGGAAATATTTTCTCAAGAAAAATAATCTGGATTTCTTTCAAAATCAAATTTTCAAATTTACACTGGATTTGCTTCGCAATGAGCTATTGAACTTCAAAATCTGAGCTCGTTTAAAAAACTACCAAAAATAGCGCATTTTGTTGAAAGCATTTTCTCGAGAAAAACAATCTGGATTTCTTTCAAAATTACATTTTCAAATTCTACACTGGATTTGCTTCGCAACGGGGTATTGAACTTCAAAATCCGAGCTCATTTAAAAAACTGCCAAAAATAGCTCGTTTCGTCTGGAAACTTTCTGAAAAGACTATTTTACCCCTCTAATCTTCAAAATGAATTTCAAAATTGAAATTTGGACCCGCTCTGAGATGGCCCATTCATTTGCATTTCTATTTTATTAAAAAAAAAAGATGCTTCTTTTTATTTGTTTATTTTTGTTTTTATTGATTTTTATTTATTTTTTTTTTATTTTTTTTTTAGAGAGGTGGGGACCCACAAGGTGGTCGCCCAAACCTCCAGCCCCTCTATTTCTCCATTTCCTTTCTCTCCTCCTCTTCTTTCCCTTTACTCCTTCCTTTCTTTCCTTCTTTCTTTCTTTTCTTTCTTTCTTCTTCCTTTTTCTTTTCTTTCTTTCTTTCTTTATTTCCTCCTTTCTTTCCTCTCTCTCTACTCACGTATGGTTCTTCCAGCCCCCTCTTCTTCTTTCCCTCTCCTTTATTCCCTTTTTTTTCCTTTTCCTTCTTTCCCTCTTTTTTCCTTTTCCTTCCCTTCCTTCTTTCCCCTTTCTTCCTTACTTCCTTTGAAATTCTCTCAAAAGCCAAGGCTGCAGCGATTCACGGATAGCCAATCACGTATGGCTGTAGACAAAAAAATAAAGTCAGCTATTATTATTAGCAACTTAGGCTTTAATGAATTAAAAACTAAGTTACTAACCAAAAAAAAGAAAAGAAAGGGAGAACGGCTGCAGTTATTGCTCTCATCTGACGTCTCTCTCTCTCTCTCTCTCTCCCTTTACCTCTCTTCTTCTCTCCTTGGCTGCTACAGCCACAACAATTCCAGCCTCTCCACAGCAGCTCTCCCCTTGGCTGCAACTTCCTTCAGCCATTGAAGCCACCACCAGAGCTTCTCCTCCATGCCTAGCAGCACCAGCCATTGCCACCACTAACTGCAGTAGCCCTTGCACCTCTAGCAGCCTCAACAAGCTTTTTCTAGCAGCCATAAGGAAGCTCTACGCCCAGCAGCTCCAGACCATCTTCAACCTCCAGCCTAAGCAAGTGCAGCCTACTCCAGCCACTAGAACCCCAAGCTTGAAGCTCCAGCTCTACCAGTTCAACAGCAGGTCCATCATTGTTTCCAGCCATACAGCTGCAGTCACCACACAAAGGGGACGTCCAGCTGGCGACCACTTCCTTCAGCCGGCGCAGCCACCTTGGTTCCAGCCAGTCCAACTCCTTCAGCCGATGTATCAGCACCCTCCTTTTGCCTCCATCTTCTTTAACTGTTGCAGCTTCAAGCCTTCATCAACCCTCATCCTCCAACATCTCATATTCACCTCCAGCCGCAGCACCATTCTAGCGGCAGCATCCTCCAAGCCACAACACCTCCTTATCCATTGCTGCCAACTCCTTCGCCTCTTTGCTTCAGTCATACCAAAGCAACTGATCCAAGGCAAGGCTTCTCGTTTCACTTTGTCTTCTTTTTGTTGTTTGAAAAAAAAAAGTTAAATAGAATGAAATAAGAAGATGCATGTTTATTACATGCGTGGGCTAAGAGAACGATAGATCCATCCATTCGATGGATTGGATCTATCATTGTGAGAGCCAATATCAAGATGATTCATACTCCCCTGTATTTTCTTTTTATTTATTTACTTCAAGCATTCTTCTTATGTTTAATTAGTTTTTTTTTTAGTTTGTAGACTGATTTACTAGCTTCTTTAGTTTTTTGCTTGAAAGTCTACCAGTTTTGATTTGCATAGGAAGTCTATTTATTATTTTATGTAAATTTGCTTTTTAATAAATCCTGATAAATTCATGCTAATTTTTATTATATGTTATTAATGTTCTGCCCAATATTTGAGTTCATTTGGGTTTCTGAACCCCAGCAAATAAATCAAATCCCAAACTGGGATTTCCCATTTCCCGAACTTTCAATTTCTGCTTCATCAGAAAAGAACCTCCGACATCACCCTTGTGGGTGATTCGGATTGCTCTTCAAAAATCACAGTGGATTCATGATTTAATCTATTAATGATATGGAAATTTTGAGATTTTTTCAAGCAGTTTTGATTTCTGTAAAAATAGGATTTCCCAGACCCCTGGGAAAATCTCGATTTTCCTTCGTCAGGGTATAGACAGACCCTAATGCATCATGTCCGCCCAATCTTTAGCTAGTTTGTGAAACCTTTAAACATGAAAGTTGTTCCTCACATAGTGTTCTGTCATTGCCAAAACTTTGGGAATTTTTTGAACTGTTTCAGTATTTTTCCCAAAATTTGCATTTCTGTCTGACAGATTCCAATGTCCAGAAATTCCAGAGATTTAGGTCTCTAATAACAGTGTGCCTTTTCCAAACCATAACCCGATTCCCAATGGTGTCAAAAGATCAAATCTTCCTCTGTTTATCAGGGACATGTTCCCACAATTTAAGCCTTTTTCCCATCTTTCTTCTATTTTTCCCATATTTTCTACCGAAACCTTTCTGTTTCCCCTAAATCCTAGAGTCGCCGGATTCTGATCCGACTTGCCGGAGTGGCACAGCTCCGACCATAGGTCAAAACCAGAAAGTGTAAAATACAAAAATCCTTTCCTTGATGTCCTATGTCACCCCATAAAATTTGGGAAATTGTTATGGAAATTTGATATCCTAAATCCCCTTTAGAAGCAACATTTTAGGCAAAAATCACACAATTTAGGGTTTTTATTTGAATTTGCATATTTAAAAATACAAAAAAATAGATTTTCGAGCTCCATTATGTTTCTAGGGTTCTTTTAGGTGTCCATGCCAAATTTGGTTTAATTTCAAGTTCATTTGCTCCATGTGTTAGTTTATCTTTAAATTCAGAAGCGAAAATCAGGCGAAAATCAGGTTAAATTTGATTTTTTATGATATTTTTGTCATTTTAGGGTTTTTATCATGTACACAAGCATGTAGAATCATATTAGGGTTGATTTCAATGTCATTGGAATTTCACATTTTTCATTTTTGCAAAATTTATTTCAGAAAACCCTGGTTTCAAGGCCATAGTCTTGTTATCGGGGGTATTTTGGTCATTTTGACCTAAATTTCGAAATTTCAATTTATAATTCCATAAATTTTCATGCATATCATCATATTTTATCATATTATGTTTGATTTATTTCATTTGATTTTCAAAATTTACAAAAATTCTTTAAGAAAACCCTGATTTCAAGGTCATCAAGGGTATTTTGATCATTTTGACCCAAATTTCGAATTTCCAAGTTTATTTTCAAAATTTATTCATTATTTCTCATGTTTATATCAAAGGGGGTATGATTATGAGTTTATATCTGAATAATATCCGATAATTTCCCATATTTTTGGATAAATTCAGAAAAAACTACATTTTTGTGCTAACCTTGTTTTCTAGTTTTGCAGGAACATTCAAGAAGAAGACTTAGTTATTTTATTTCTTTATTTTATTCAATTCAATGTAAAAATAAATGTAATAATTTGGAATAAGAGTTACATTTCTGCTTAGAATAGGGCTGCATTGCATATAGTTTAATTTATGCAAATTTCAATATGTGATGTATGATTCATGCACATTATTTCAAATTCACTATGGTTTACACGAATGGCACGTGCACAAGCTCTTATGAAGTTTATAAACTCGGTGGGATTCGTATTTATAGCCATAGTCAGAATACGAAGAAAACCAAGATTTATGATCTTCATATTAGCCACATTCAGCCTACACTCTTAGGCTAACTTCAAAAAATGCACTGCATTTCTCAAAGTTTCAAAAAGATTTCCCAATTCCTCAATGAAATTATCTTTTCAAATTCATATTCATTCATTCATTCATTCATATCATTCAAATTGCATTATTTTCAAACTCATTTTCCAATTTCAATTTAAAAAAAAAATCAGTTTTCTCAAGAATTTCCAAGTCTTTCTCAGGATCTGATTTTCTCAAAATCCTAAGTTTTCAAATGACATTTCAAAGCATTTCCCAAGTTCAAATCAAGATTTTCCTATGTTTTCAAATTCTCAAATTTCAAAATCCCAAGTTTTCATAAATTCATTTTCTCATATTTTCCAGTTTTCTTGAGAATTCATTTTCCATTTCAAAAGTCATTTTCCAATGAATTTCTTAGATTTTCTCACAAAAGCAATTCCAAATTTCAAAATCGTTTTTCTAAAGTTCAAATTTTCCTGAGAAATCACTTTCCAATGCAAATTTCTGATTTTCAATAAAATTCAATGATTTTCCCAGGAATTCAATTTTCAAGCACTTTTTCAATCCTTTTCCAAATGCATTTCAATTTTCCAAAGCAAACATCATATTTTCTCAAACTTGCATTTTTCAAAATTTCATAGCACAAGCTTGATTCTTTGTGCATTCTAGGAAAAATAGAGCATGATTTAGATATTTGAGTCGAGTTAAAGCACGTAATTGATCCTTGGTTCAATTACCCCTGGTAAAGGCGCCAGGAACGGTTGAACCTCGTACCGACAGGCGGATCCCATTCCACGGAATTTTTCCCGCAAATTTTCAAAACGGAGGCGAGTAATTTTCAAAACCATTTTAAAACTTTGGTTGAGTTTGACTCGCGAAATTCGTTTCTCTCTCGCAAGGGAGGGGAAAAATTTTGCGATGATAACACATAGTCATGAATATATTAATAATTAATTTTTTTTAAATCCTATAAAGGCATAAAATTAATTTCATTCTTTATTAGAATTCAAATAAAGATTAGATTAGAATATGTTTGTGACCATAGTCATGAATATATTAAAATTTAATCTTGTTTTAATTCTATTAAAGAATGAAATTTGCTTTAATTCCAATTTCAAACAAAACCTTTTTTTATAGAATTACATCATTATTTTTCATCTTTTTCAAGTCATTTCAAATTATTTTCAAAATTCTAAGTGATTTTTGAAATAAATTTTCAAAAAAATAATTTTCATTTCTAAATTCAAAGTCATTTTTTATTTCCATTTACAAATTCAAATTTATCTTCATTTTTCAATTTCATTTTCGATTTCATTCAGTTTTAAATCTTGTTTCAAATTCCAATTTTCGATTCTTATTTCTAAACTTCATATTTTTGAATTTCACATTTTAGTTTGGAATTTCATTTCGATTTTAGATATTAAGTTCAATTTTTTACTTCTTTTCAAAACTCTCAATTTTGAATTCTATTTTCACTTCAAGTTCAATTTCAAAAATTCTGAATTTTATTTCAATTCTCCATCTAATTCTAAACCAAATTCATTTCAAATTTTCAATTCAATTTCAAAACTCAATTCTGATTTCAAACATTAAATTCAAATTTCAAAACTTAACTTTGACTTCAATTTCAAAGTGTTTCAAAAACTTTCAATTCAAGTTCATTTCAAAGTCCAATTTTTCAATTCAAAATCGATTTCTGAACTTCAAAGTCATTTCTAAAAAGATATTTTCAAATACATTTCAAAATCACTTGGAAATTCAGATTTCTGAAATTTTTTCAAAAGCATACACATTTTCTCAAGCTCAAAATCATAGCACAAGCCTGATTCAATGTGCATTTAGGACTTAGAATAATCACTTAGATAAATTTAGGCAAAGCAAAGGCATACATTCGATCATTGGTTCAATTAACCCTCATAAAGGCGCTAGGAATGGTTGAACCTCGTACCGATGAACGAGCCCCATCTCTCCATTTTCCTGCAAAATTCAAAACGGAGGTGAGTTATTTCAAAATCAAATCTATCTTTGTAACACCCCGAATTTCCAAAACGAAGCTAAGTTAAAATTTTCATGAATTTCTTTTTTTTTTCTTTGCAGCGGAATTTAGAAAAGCTTTTAGCAGCGGAATCAGACGATAATGAGTCGTCAGTTTTAGAAAACTCCGAGCACGTTGCAGGTATGTGGCCAAGCAACTCATTGACCACCAAAGTGTTCCATTTTATCGAAAGCACATGTTTATTACAACACTACTGCTTAGAAAAGCAGTGAAGGTTCAATAAAAGGAAGCAGTACAACTCTGTCTAGAGAAACCCTGGAACTTGATGCCGCCTTACTCCGCATATCGCCACGCAGGTACAACACCTGAAATCCCCATAAAATGGGGTCAGAACCACTGATGGTCTGGTAAGCATGCAGTCATACATCCATTCAACTCAAGTACGATAATGACTACTCAGGGTCGCAATACGCAATAACGACGCTCAAGCCTCCAAGACTTAGCGTATATCGCAAGAGCCTCCGCAGGGCTATGAGTTGAACATCCGCTCAAGTCTTCATGACTTAGAGCAAGCCTTTTCAGGGCTGTGTTTTGAATAACCGCTTAAGTCTCCACGACTTAGCCATGACCTCTTTCGGGTCTCAAGTGATGTCTAGCTCAAGTCTTCATACTTGGCACATCCATATCCCACGCATCTAAGGACAACTCCTCGAGCTTCGCTTAGTCGTGCGGATACAACACGGGTCTTTGCCCAGTCGGTCCAGTAGTATACCGAACATGACACCTTCACAAAGGTTATGCAGGACTGACTCAACACGTCATCCACTCATACATTCAAAGCATCGCTGTACCTAGAACTAATGCATTGTTTGATAATTAACCGCTCCCGCCTTTGGTACGCAGGTAGAGCTATTGTCCGGGCATCAACGCGACGTTCTGGGGGTTGATTATTCTATGTATTTTAGATACCCCAGAGGCCTGTTGACCCTATCCATAGTAGGGCAGTGTGTTTCAACTGGGAGAACCCTACTAGGCCCATATTCGGATGCATCCTCTACTTGCAGTAGTTGGGTTCAATCCTTAGATCTTAAGGATAACCACGACCCCAAAACCCATGAGTGACTGAGGCCATCGTGGACTCTATCAGGTCCAAAGTAAAATACATGTCACTCAAGGTTGTACCATCACTGTCATTCCACAGTGAGCATAATTCCTGAAGGGGTCTGTCAGTCTTACAATTACTTGGACAGAATCTGCATGCCATTTAGGCAGCCCGTGCTTTCAGCACTACGGGAGTGTGTACCCGACCCCATTCAGTCCGCCCCAACACAGTCATTACTGAGGGGGTACCCCTAACACGATTTTCAACCGCGGGGTATGTGCGACCTTAAGTCTTATTCATATGCATGCAGAACACCGCTCTTTGGCACTTCGGCCACCACGAGCATCACACCTCTTTGGGTGGAACAACACACTCTGGCTCTTCGGCCCTTACGAGTCTGGTTGCGTAACCGTTCTCAATGAGCATGCATATGACTCGATCTAAATAGATCGGCTACTCGGTGTATTTTTACGCCACGAGTACAAACCTAGCCAAGGCGCAACCTCTACTCCGGCTCAGCGGCCCTTATGAGCAAGGTGCCCTTGTAGGCACAAGGATACGAGCCGATCTGGCATCGTTCCATCAACGGACATCATTATGTCGTTCGACTGGTTCTGGCAGCTCTTCTGCCAACCATTTCGTCAGCACCTCCCCTGCTCTATCGGCAGCGGTGCGACGAACCCTTCTACGTTTGTAGAAGGCAATACATGAACAGGGTAGCACTCTGCTATATGTCAGAGTATCCTGCTACGTTCTTTCTGAGTTATTCTTAGCTTCTTCAGAAATTTCAGCAGCACTTCCTCTCTTTTACGGAGAAAGCGTGCATTTCTTTTATCCATTTCAGCGGCATCTCCCCTCTTTGGTAGGAAATCGCCACGCTTAATTCGGGGAAATGAATGCGCACCGTTGTGCGTACTTTGCATCCATCAAGGTTGCAGGAACCCTGGGCCATAGCCAGGCCATACGTAATTGACTTAATTTTTATGTAAAGAGCATTTTGCCAAAAAGTGAAGCCTTTCCAATAGAGGCTTCATTCGTCAAGCAGAATCTTGAACGAGGAGCGGTCTGGGAATCGCATTGGCGATTTGGAGTTGATCTCCATTTGAACGCTCATATTACGCGTCATATATGTAGTATAAGCAGAAGCCTGTGCTTTATACAGCGGCGGCGTAAAGAAATGCATATACTATTGTTCAGGGTGTGTAACTAAACGAAATATTCTACATATATAACAAAACAGAAGCCTTGGCATCGTTCGACGCGACGGCGCAAGTAAATACATTGTAGAAAGCAGGAGCCTTGGCATCGTTCGACGCGACGGCAAAGGTAAATTACATAGCCTGTGCGATATAGGACGCGTCGGCAGAATCAGCAGATATACACCTAGATCCGTATCCAACGATAGTTACGAGGCGAGCGGGTGAACACCGAAGTGTTCTGAAGGGCTCAACCAAGAACTAGGGCGAGATACCATTTTAAAAACGCATATACTGCGTGTTTGAACATAGATATATCCGACGATAGTTTCGAGACGAGCGGGTGAACACCGAAGTGTCCAAAAAGGGCTCAATCAAGAACTAAAGCAAGATACTACTTCAGAAAGTATATTTTATATACAAACAATCAAATACTTGAGAGAGATGGTTCAACGAAGCGAACTTACTTCAAATCATGGAAGAAACGGCTCCGAGTTGCTTCTTTGGCTTCGAGCCTTCCTTCGAGAGGTCAGACTAAGTCAGATGAAGCTGACTTAGTTGAGAAAGAGGTAGAGCAGGTCAAGCTACTCAACCTAAGTGGTTTGAACCAAACAGGGTTCGATCCAAGTCAACTGGGTTCAGCAGGTTCGAACTCAGCTCAAGTAGGCTAAGTCTGGGTTTAGAAACCCAAACCGGAATCAGGACCAAAAAGGACTTTGACTTTGACTTTAAACCCAACTAGGTTCAAGTCAAGTCAACTGGGTTTGGACCTGGTCAAGTGGGTTCAGACCCATGCCAAGTGGGTTAGGACCAGGTCAGGCAGGCTCAGGCTAAGTCAGGCAGGCTCAGACCAGGTCAGGTGGGCTCAGGTGGGCTAGGCTAGGTAGGGGAGGTTTAGGAGAGAGAGAGAAGGCAAGAGAGAGAGGGGGTCGATTTTTATGAGAAGAGAGAGAGTGGGGAGGGCTATTTATAGCCCAAGCCCACCTCCTCTTGGGTTTTTCCATGCCCCTTCTACCCCCTTGGCTTCTTTTTAATTCCAAGAGGTTCCTTGGTGTGGGGCCCACCTAGATATTTCCATGGGATATTTTGTGGGTCCCACCAGATATTTTCTGAGGAATATTTCCGTGGGTCCCACCAATATTTTCGTGGGTCCCGCAAGAATTTCAGGTTTTCGGCGATTTTTTTCCGAAAAATTCTGAGTACGTCATTCCCTTCGTATTGACGTAACTAAGAAAGTTGGATCGCAGGAATCCTTTGATTTCGTTCAGGTAGGAAGTTATGGCTTCCAGAGTGTTTGAGCATATATTCGTGATTCGACGAATATCCTAAGTATAACTGGCTCGCAGGAATTGATTCGTTTCGCATTCTGAGAAAAAATGCTATTTTTACCGGTAAATGCCTCATGAATTTTATTCAGATATTTTCTGAAAAATTGCGGGTCTTAAATTATTACCCCCTTAAAGGAATTTCGTCCGCGAAATTCAGCTAAGAGTACAAGGTGAAGAGTTTAGGATATTTATCCCGCATATCCGATTCAGGCTCCCAAGTGCAATCATCGATTCCATGATGCTGCCACCTCACTTTAACAAGTGGAATGACCTTTGTCCTTAGCACTTGCTCCCGTCGGTCCATGATCTCCACTGGCCTTTCTTCTACCATCATATCTTCTCGGATGTCAATGTCTTTATGTTGAATGACGTGAGAAGGATCATGAACGTATTTACGAAGCATTGATACGTGAAATACATCATGTATTTGCGCGTATTGTGGTGGCAATGCTACTCGGTAGGCAGTCTCTCCGATTCGGCTCAAAACTTCGAAGGGACCAATGAATCTAGGGCTGAGCTTCCCCTTCTTTCCGAAACGAAACACACTTTTGGTTGGAGAGACCTTGATAAAAACCTTATCTCCAACCGCAAAAGTGAGTTCCCTACGCCGCTGATCGGCGTAGCTCTTCTGTCGACTCTGAGCAGTCAGTAGCTCCTTTCTGATCATGTGAACTTGCTCAGTATAATGCTGCAACACAATGGGCGAGTCCAAGGTTCGCTCACCCACTTCACCCCAATGGATTGGTGATCTACAGGGTCGCCCATACAAGGCTTCATACGGCGCCATCCCAATGCTAGCGTGGTGGCTATTATTATAAGCAAATTCAGCCAACGCTAGGTGGGAATCCCAATCACCTTTCCATTCCAGCATACAGGCTCTTAGCATATCTTCAAGAGTCTGTATGGTTCATTCTGATTGCCCATCTGTTTGGGGATGGAATGCTGTACTGAACTTGAGTTTCGTCCCCAGGGCTCTCTGAAGCTGCTCCCAAAAGTGAGAGGTGAACTTCGGGTCACGATCAGATATAATCGAAATCGGCACTCCATGAAGTCTAACGATTTCCCGAATGTAGATCTCTGCCAATCGTTCAATTGAGTATCGAGTGTTGATTGGCAGGAAGTGAGCAGACTTGGTGAGTCTGTCCACGATCACCCATATCGAATCGTGTTGTCTCTTGGATCGAGGCAATCCAACGATGAAATCCATCGTAATGCCTTCCCATTTCCATTCTGGAATCTCGATCCGTTGCATCTTTTCACCAGGTCGCTGATGTTCGATCTTAACTTGCTGGCAGATCAAACACTTCGAGACAAACGTAGCCACATCACGCTTCATACCCTTCCACCAGTACTTTCTCTATAAATCTCAGAACATCTTCGTACCCCAGGGTGGATAGTATATTTGCTACTATGGGCCTCCTGGAGTACTTCCTGTCTTAGCTCAGGGTTATTTGGAACCCAAATTCTTTCTTCCATCCATATTCCTCCATCTTCTTTCAAATGGAAGAAAGTGTCATCTTTTTCAGCACGAGCTTTCAATTCCAAGTACTGGGGATCCTTGAACTGTTCGGCTACGATGCGATCGAGGAACTCAATGTGGATCGTCAAACATGACATTTGGATTCTACCTGAATCAGCCAAAAATGGCTTCCACTTGACGAAATCCTCCATCAACTTCCATTGTCCAGTTAGGCTGGCCAGAGTGCCAACAGTCTTGCGACTAATGGCATCTGCTACAACATTCGCCTTTCCAGGGTGATAGGAAAGCGTGAATTCATAGTCTTTGAGAAATTCCAGCCATCGCTGTTGCCGCATATTGAGTTCTTTTTGAGAAAAGAGGTATTTTAGGCTTTTATGGTCCGACATGACCTCAAATTTCTCTCCATAAAGGTAGTGTCGCCAAATTTTAAGTGCGAACACTACCGCGGCAAGCTCAAGATCGTGGGTTGGATAATTTTTCTCATGGACTCTCAACTGTCGCGACGCATAGGCGATTACTTTGCCATGATGCATCAACACACAACCCAGACCTGTTTCTGAGGCATCGGTATATGCCACGAAGCCTCCCTGACCAGAAGGTAAGGTAAGGACAGGGGCAGTGGTAAGCCTCTGTTTGAGAACCTCAAAGCACTCCTTACACTGGTCAGTCCATTCAAACTTGACTCCCTTTTTAAGTAATTTCGTCATCGGTACGGCGATTCGGGAGAAGTCTTGTATGAACTTCCGATAATATCCGGCAAGTCCAAGGAAGCTACGGACCTCAGTGATATTTTTTGGCTGCTTCCAGTCCATCACAGCTTCCACCTTCGCAGGATCCACTGCGATTCCATCTTTTGAGATCACATGACCAAGGAACATCACTTTATCTAGCCAGAATTCACATTTTGAAAACTTAGCATAGAGTTGGTTATCTTGAAGGGTTTTCAAGACGATTTTCAAGTGCTCCACGTGCTGTTCCTTGTTCTCAGAATATACGAGAATGTCATCAATAAAGACGATGACAAAGCTATCCAAATATGGTCTGAATATCCGGTTCATTAGATCTATAAAGGCAGCAGGCGCATTAGTGAGTCCGAAGGGCATTACTACGAACTCATAATGGCCATATCTCGTTCTGAAGGCAGTCTTAGGTATATCCTCTTCCTTTACTCTAAGTTGATGGTACCCTGACCTGAGGTCGATCTTGGAGAACACCCTCGCTGTTCTGAGTTGATCGAATAAGTCATCAATCTGAGGCAACGGGTACTTATTTTTAACAGTTGCCTGGTTAAGCATCCGATAATCGATGCATAACCGAAGGGATCCATCCTTCTTCTTTACAAACAGCACTGGGGCTCCCCACGGTGACACACTAGGACGGATGAACCCTTGTTCCATCAGTTCTTCCAACTGACACTTCAACTCACTGAGTTCAGCTGGCGCCATTCGATACAAGGCTTTGGATATCGACGCTGTTCCAGGTAAGGATTGAATTCCAAATTCAACCTCACGAAGTGGCGGAAGTCGTGGTAATTTCTCAGGAAACAGATCGGGAAACTCCCGCACCACCTCCAAACTCTCAAGGGGTTGGTCGTTAGATTTTTCCACCGAGAGACTCAACAGGAAGGCCACACAACCCTTCCTAAGGTATTTTTGTACCTTAAGTGCTGATATGAGCCTTTTCTGTGGAACTGGTTTGGATAACCGGTATTCCATCTTAGGCAATCCGGGTCGAGATAGAATTACTCTGCCCTCGCGGCACAGAATCTTGGCATTATTCTGAGCCAACCAATTCATTTCCAAAATGACATCGTACTGTATCATATCGATCAGGATGGCGTCAGTAGGCAAGTGTTGTCCTGCTATCTCAATATCCAAATTTTTCACACACCGGATACATTTGGTGCGTGAACCCAACGGGTTATATACTTCGATCATTTTATCAATCGGTTGCACCGAAGCGTGGAGTTGTTCGGTGAAATCGTTGGAGATAAACGTATGAGTAGCACCACAATCAAACAAGACGTAAGCTGCATGTCCATTAACAGGTACGGTGCCTTCAATCAGGTCACCATTTTCGACTTGTTCAGTCGTTACAGCGTATACAAGACCTGCAGCAGGCCTTTGTTCTACTCTAGGTGGAGGTCGTTGAAACTGAGAACGTTGTGGCGCTGGTCGAGAGGGTCTGGCAGATCCGGCATTACTCCTCTGTTCATCCGCAGCCTTCTTGGCGCAATCCCGTATAAAGTGGCCCATCTTGCCACAATACAAGCACCCACCAATGTCACGAGGACAAGGCTTTCCGAGGTGGTTCATACGACACCTTGGGCAGCTGAAGTTGGACTGCTGACCATTCGGAGTTGGGTTCTGTCTTGGCCTCACGACTTGCTGAGTGTTGTTCCCTCCTTGGAACTTTTTCTTTTGAAAGGGTTGTCGTGAACCCTAGCCACTTGGGAACGTCCTTTTACGATTCCCACCATTCACTATGGGCTTCTTTGCTACGATCACTTTAGATCGTGCCCAGTCCTCTTGGATTTTTGAAGCTGCTGCTACCGCAGCCTCAAAAGTCGAAGAAATGCTTGTTATCACTCGAGATCGCAGCCCTTCGCGCAGACCATTCACATATTTGTCGGCCCTTTCTTGGTCTGTTTCGAACAATCGAGAGCAGTAGCGCTCTAGATTCTGAAATTTGGTGGTATAGTCCATTAGACTCATACCGCTGTTCCAACTCCAGAAACTCTATCTTTTTCTTGTTTCTCGAATGCAACGGGAAGTAGTTATCCATAAAAGTCCTCCAAAAGTCAGTCCAAGGAATGACTTCGACTTGTGAGAACTGGATAAGTTTAGTGGTATCCCACCACTTCCGTGCATTGTCTTTCAACCGATACGTGCCAAAGTTGGTCTTCTTTTCCTCTGGTACTCCCAGTACTGAGAAGGCACGTTCTGTCTCTTCGATCCAACTCTCCGCGAGCTCAGGATCGGCTCTGCCAATGAAAACTGGTGGGTCAAGCTTGAAGAACTTCTCATAAGTCACTCCTCCCAGGTGCTCGTTTCGTGGTGCGACTGGTTTTGGCCTCGTTTCACGGATGGCTGTAACCAGGTTGTTGAGTGTCTCCAACAGGAATCCTTGCGTATGGGACTCCTCGCTTGGTATGGTTCTCCTTGTCGTAGGAGCCATTTATCTATGCACACACAAGCACTTGTTTTTAGTTTCTCAATGTATATATGAAAGTAAAAAGCTTTATTTACTTAATATACATCATATTTACACAAGCATCGCCTTAAACAAAACGTCACGCCGCACTGGCAGACTTTAGGCATTGAGAAACTATATACATGAGTCTACTGACTCCAAAACATCACCAGTCTCTTTAAGACCTGGATTTCTTTGATGAAGACGAACTCAAAAAGGTCCATCTATTGCCACATGGCCTTGGAGCAGACACTACTAGCTTTGGCTTGGGCGGCACTTCCGCACTAGCAAGCGAATATTGGAGATATATGAGGGACTCCAGTCCACTTTCCCAGTCAGCAAGATCAAGACTCTGGGAGTCTAGAATAATGATCGGCGAACAGAAAGAATCCCCTCTTTTGTTCCTGCCGTTTAAGCTCGGCGTATGTGATGCCGGATGGTAGCTTGGCGAGTGATAGACCTCCGCAAGGAAGTTTAAATCAAAATCCCTCAACCTTGGTAATTCATCAGAAGATGTTGGGGTATGGTTGCTCCCAACACTAGAGTGATGGTCCACTGACACGCGAAGTCTCATCCCTGAGACCCTTTGAAGCCCGCCGACCCATATCGGCGGTATATTTCCTTTGGCACTCGTTGGCGGAATGCCCATCTTCGCCACAGTATTGGCAGTCTTGGACTTCATACGGGCATATCCACTCATCGTGCATGACCTTGCAGCGATAGCAGTATCCACGCGAGTCATGAGTTGCCATCTATACAAAGATGCACCCAGATCAGAACAAAAGTATAAAAACATATACTTACAGTGCGATATCGGGACCATGACGAATCTTGAACCAGGTTTCTCAGACTCATGCTTTGATACCAATTCTGTAACGCCCCGGTTTTCCAAAATGAAGCTAAGTTAAAATTTTCATGAATTTCTTTTTTTTTTCTTTGCAGCGGAATTTAGAAAAGCTTTTAGCAGCGGAATCAGACGATAATGAGTCGTCAGTTTTAGAAAACTCCGAGCACGTTGCAGGTATGTGGCCAAGCAACTCATTGACCACCAAAGTGTTCCATTTTATCGAAAGCACATGTTTATTACAACACTACTGCTTAGAAAAGCAGTGAAGGTTCAATAAAAGGAAGCAGTACAACTCTGTCTAGAGAAACCCTGGAACTCGATGCCGCCTTGCTCCGCATATCGCCACGCAGGTACAACACCTGAAATCCCCATAAAACGGGGTCAGAACCACTGATGGTCTGGTAAGCATGCAGTCATACATCCATTCAACTCAAGTACGATAATGACCACTCAGGGTCGCAATACGCAATAACGACGCTCAAGCCTCTAAGACTTAGCGTATATCGCAAGAGCCTCCGCAGGGCTATGAGTTGAACATCCGCTTAAGTCTTCATGACTTAGAGCAAGCCTTTTCAGGGCTGTGTTTTGAATAACCGCTTAAGTCTCCACGACTTAGCCATGACCTCTTTCGGGTCTCAAGTAATGTCTAGCTCAAGTCTTCATACTTGGCACATCCATATCCCACGCATCTAAGGACAACTCCTCGAGCTTCGCTTAGTCGTGCGGATACAACACGGGTCTTTGCCCAGTCGGTCCAGTAGTATACCGAACATGACACCTTCACAAAGGTTATGCAGGACTGACTCAACACGTCATCCACTCATACATTCAAAGCATCACTGTACCTAGAACTAATGCATTGTTTGATAATTAACCGCTCCCGCCTTTGGTACGCAGGTAGAGCTATTGTCCGGGCATCAACGCGACGTTCTGGGGGTTGATTATTCTATGTATTTTAGATACCCCAGAGGCCTGTTGACCCTATCCATAGTAGGGCAATGTGTTTCAACTAGGAGAACCCTACTAGGCCCATATTCGGATGCATCCTCTACTTGCAGTAGTTGGGTTCAATCCTTAGATCTTAAGGATAACCACGACCCCAAAACCCATGAGTGACTGAGGCCATCGTGGACTCTATCAGGTCCAAAGTAAAATACATGTCACTCAAGGCTGTACCATCACTGTCATTCCACAGTGAGCATAATTCCTGAAGGGGTCTGTCAGTCTTACAATTACTTGGACAGAATCTGCATGCCATTTAGGCAGCCCGTGCTTTTAGCACTACGGGAGTGTGTACCCGACCCCATTCAGTCCGCCCCAACACAGTCATTACTGAGGGGGGGTACCCCTAACACTATTTTCAACCGCGGGGTATGTGCGACCTTAAGTCTTATTCATATGCATGCAGAACACCGCTCTTTGGCACTTCGGCCACCACGAGCATCACACCTCTTTGGGTGGAACAACACACTCTGGCTCTTCGGCTCTTACGAGTCTGGTTGCGTAACCGTTCTCAATGAGCATGCATATGACTCGATCTAAATAGATCGGCTACTCGGCGTATTTTTACGCCACGAGTACAAACCTAGCCAAGGCGCAACCTCTACTTCGGCTCAGCGGCCCTTACGAGCAAGGTGCCCTTGTAGGCACAAGGATACGAGCCGATCTAGCATCGTTCCATCAACGGACATCATTATGCCGTTCGACTGGTTCCAGCAGCTCTTCTGCCAACCATTTCGTCAGCACCTCCCCTGCTCTATTGGCAGCGGTGCGACGAACCCTTCTACGTTTGTAGAAGGCAATACATGAACCGGGTAGCACTCTGCTATATGTCAGAGTATCCTGCTACGTTCTTTCTGAGCTATTCTTAGCTTCTTCAGAAATTTCAGCAGCACTTCCTCTCTTTTACGGAGAAAGCGTGCGTTTCTTTTATCCATTTCAGCGGCATCTCCCCTCTTTGGTAGGAAATCGCCACGCTTAATTCGGGGAAATGGATGTGCACCGTTGTGCGTACTTTGCATCCATCAAGGTTGCAGGAACCCTGGGCCATAGCCAGGCCATACGTAATTGACTTAATTTTTACGTAAAGAGCATTTTGCCAAAAAGTGAAGCCTTTCCAATAGGGGCTTCATTCGTCAAGCAGAATCTTGAACGAGGAGCGGTCAGGGAATCGCATTGGCGATTTGGAGTTGATCTCCATTTGAACGCTCATATTACGCGTCATATATGTAATATAAGCAGAAGCCTGTGCTTTATACAGCGGCGGCGTAAAGAAATGCATATACTATTGTTCAGAGTGTGTAACTGAACGAAATATTCTACATATATAACAAAACAGAAGCCTTGGCATCGTTCGACGCGACGGCGTAAGTAAATACATTGCAGAAAGCAGGAGCCTTGGCATCGTTCGACGCGACGACAAAGGTAAATTACATAGCCTGTGCGATATAGGACGCGTCGGCAGAATCAGCAGATATACACCTAGATCCGTATCCAATGATAGTTACGAGGCGAGCGGGTGAACACCGAATTGTTCTGAAGGGCTCAACCAAGAACTAGGGCGAGATACCATTTTAAAAACGCATATACTGCGTGTTTGAACATAGATATATCCGACGATAGTTTCGAGACGAGCGGGTGAACACCGAAGTGTCCAAAAAGGGATAAATCAAGAACTAAAGCAAGATACTACTTCAGAAAGTATATTTTATATACAAACAATCAAATACTTGAGAGAGATGGATCAATGAAGCGAACTTACTTCAAATCGTGGAAGAAACGGCTCCGAGTTGCTTCTTTGGCTTCGAGCCTTCCTTCGAGAGGTCAGACTAAGTCAGATGAAGCTGACTTAGTTGAGAAAGAGGTAGAGCAGGTCAAACTACTCAACCTAAGTGGTTTGAACCAAACAGGGTTCGATCCAAGTCAACTGGGTTCAGCAGGTTTGAACTCAGGTCAAGTAGGTTAAGTCTGGGTTCAGAAACCCAAACCGGAATCAGGACCAAAAAGGACTTTGACTTTGACTTTAAACCCAACTAGGTTCAAGTCAAGTCAACTGGGTTTGGACCAGGTCAAGTGGGTTCAGACCCAGGTCAGGTGGGTTAGGACCAGGTCAGGCAGGCTCAGACCAGGTCAGGTGGGCTAGGCTAGGTAGGGGAGGTTTAGGAGAGAGAGAGAAGGCAAGAGAGAGAGGGGGTCGATTTTTATGAGAAGAGAGAGAGTGGGGAGGGCTATTTATAGCCCAAGCCCACCTCCTCTTGGGTTTTTCCATGCCCCTTCTACCCCCTTGCTTCTTTTTAATTCCAAGAGGTTCCTTGGTGTGGGGCCCACCTAGATATTTTCATGGGATATTTTGTAGGTCCCACCAGATATTTTCTGAGGAATATTTTCGTGGGTCCCACCAATATTTTCGTGGGTCCCGCAAGAATTTCAGGTTTTCGGTGATTCTTTTCTGAAAAATTCTGAGTACGCCATTCCCTTCGTATTGACGTAACTAAGAAAGTTGGCTCGCAGGAATCCTTTGATTTCGTTCAGGTAGAAAGTTATGGCTTCCAGAGTGTTTGAGCATATATTCGTGATTCGACGAATATCCTAAGTATAACTGGCTCGCAGAAATTGATTCGTTTCGCATTCTGAGAAAAAATGCTATTTTTACCGGTAAATGCCTCATGAATTTTATTCAGATATTTTCTGAAAAATTGCGGGTCTTACAATCATTTTCAAAAAGGTCAAGTAGACCTTGCAAAAGAGTTTTCTTCTCTTTTTCCTCTCAAAAGAAAAAGAAAGAAGAAATTTTTGTAGCTATCACAATCTCCTCCCCCACCGCTCTAGCACCTCCTCCGCCCTCGCGTCCACCCCTCGCCCATCCCCCCACCACTACCTTATCATCGCTGATGTCGAAGAATCTCCATCCGTCACCACCGATGAGCTCTTCGCCCTCTTTGCTCTGGATGCCTTCTTCCATGTCCTTGCCGCTGCACTTGATGATTCTCCTCTTTCTCTTCCTCCTTGCACAAACATCGACATCACGTTGTCGTCGGAGAACTAATCGTCAACACGTTTTTGACAGGAAGAACAAACCAGCCGGCGGAGGTGTCGAGCGATAAGTAACTTAGCATTGTGGACCCTCACGTCATAGGACCAGTAGATGAAGGCAGAATACCACGGCCTAGCTGGAAAGCCCCTCCCATCGCTAGAGCCATTAGAAAACCGGTTTCTACGGTCTTTGCTGTTTCGATAAACCAGAGAGCAGTTTCTCGATCGAGAAATTTATGGGTTAGGGTTTTTTCCTCCAGCCACCACACAACCTATCTATACTACGCTTGACCTGAGCTCAACGGTGGCCTCATCGTTCGGGCCTCCAGCATCGGCGGACTCACAGGAGCTCTCCATCGCAGGCGGCACCGACAGAGTGTGAGGTGTTTTTTCGTTAACCCTTTCTGATGCTCGCTATGTGGTGAGCATCAAAACGTATAGATAAGGTCATTCGATGAATGACCTGATCTGTACTCAGTACAATACGGCAATCCCTTCGACCACTAAATGTGATCCGCCGTGATATCCACTTGTAAAAACCGTCCATCCTCATTCTTTCTAAAAATTACCATGTTATTTACCCAGAAAAGATTAAAACTGTCAATTTAAGTTGTGCAAATTTTAAAAAAGATAGGTGTTTATCTTAAACATTTGAAACTCAAGGTGTCTAGACATAAATTTGCCATATACTAAGCCCTTATATGTAAATTGGCCATCTTTTAATTACTATCTTGTTCAAACACAAGATTGCAATCAAGTGAACAATTGAGATCTGAACCTAATCAATATCGGGCTAAAGCAGTAAACAATATAATAATCTCTTAGTTTTCTCATTTTACCTTTAGTGTAATGCAATGTTTGGTATATGAAACTTGAGAGGGTGGTGTGTGTTCTCCCCCGAAGACGGTCATTAGCTACATCTCGTGTTCGGGGGTCTCAATGAGTGCCACGTATAAGAGCTCATGGAGCTTGTATCCCCATGTGTGTCGGCATCACTTAGCATCAGAATCTGGTGCGGTTGCAAAGACTTAAGTACCCTTTCCTGCTATGCTCGCCATGAAATGATGGTTTAAGAAAATTACAAAAATATCCTCCATTCAAAAGAATGGAAACGACGGTTCGAGAAAAGGACAAAAAAAGTCCTCCATCCAGAAAGTATAATGTTAACTGTTCAAAGTCCAAACGTTCCATTTTCACCCTAAGCAGTAAACTTTTGCACCATCTGTTGTAACATGAACTCCTTTTGACAATGCAAACTTTGTCATCGTCTCGAGTCGAGGTTCCCGCCTTGTTTTTTAGCCTATTTTACAGCACATTGTCACCTTCTCGTTCTTGCCTTGTGTTACAAAACATTCTCGTGTTTGCAATTGACTGGTTTGATCATTGGTGGGTGTCATAGGCGAATTTGTCGGCCATCTCTTTTTACAGTCTTCTCTTCTTTTTTGTTGTCGTTAGGCATTATGGAAGAAAGAAATGATGCACAAACATTCCAACCAGTGCCATTAAGGCGTCGTGAGTACATTTTCATGTCATCATGCTATCGTTGAAGAACGTATGTCGTCTTGAGTGCCATTAAAGTGTTATTTTGTTATTGCAGCTGGATCTTGTCCTTTTGATGGTTGGAAACTTATCGATATTTGTAAGATGCTGGGACCTATTGTCAAGAATGCTTGTTTACAAATGCGAGGAAGGGCATCTACCCCATTTGGTATCCTCCATTCACTCAGTATATGCATTGTATCTCAAATTGCGGTTTTAGTAACATACTACCGATTTGTGAGATATTGTTTTTTTTTTAATATAGATTTGTTTGCTATTATGTTGAATTTTTGTATCGATTTGTAATATATTTTGTGATATATTTATCAATTTGTAAGATATTATGTGTTTTGTAGTGTCGATTTGTAAGGTATTATGCTAAATTGTCATCAATTTGTAATATATTATGCGATATGTATATTGATTTGTAAGATATTATGTGTTTTGTAGTATATATTTGTAAGATATTTGTAGAAATATTTTTAAAACATGTGCATGCAAAAATACATTTTTATGCGCTTGCGATGGCGATTTTCGTATTCAAATTGCTACTCATTTAGTGATTTCTATTGAACTCGCTTCACAGCATCGTAGATATAATTAAAGCACTATCGTCAATACACATGTACGACATATTGTTTCTTTTATTGGCATGGTAAGTAACAACTCAATGCATAGTATGAGCAAATAACAAACCGCAGTTGCTTTTATATTGCGATTCATTAAATCATTTCTTTGACTTGCTCAACCTTATCAATATCTGTAGTTATATGCATCCTGAATAAATTGTAGTAAATGTATGCGCTTGCTAACGCAAATTGATATCTTGCTTATAACAGTGGTGAGCTTATCATATGGTTGTAATGAAGATGATCTATCTCAATCATTTGAAAGATATGGAGAAGTGAACATATGTATTAATGACACACCTGAAGAAGTGAACACATGCATTATTGATACACATGATAACAAGGGTGCAGGCATTGGATTCACTCTTGACTTGAATGTTTTAGCAGAAGAAATGCAATTTGATAATAAGGTAGATGATCCTGACAGTACACTTGATAAAGGTGCAGACACTGGGAATGTACATGATAGTACACCTGACTCTATTCCCAAAGAAGGAATGCAGTTTAATACTGAGGATGCTGCATATAAATGTTACAATGATTATGCCTTAAAATTTGGCTTCAGCGTTAGAAGGTTTTCTTGGTCGAAAAAATGCACAAGGTGTCGTGGTGAGAAAGCCATATGTTTGTTCTAAGGAAGGTTGAAAGAAATCAATTGGAAATCCAACAAGGAGCATACCAGAATCAAGATGTAGATGTCCAGCAAGAATGGTGTTAAGAAGACTTCTGAATGGGAAATATGTAGTTCATACTTTAATCAGTTATCATAATCATGATTTATCTGCTTCATTTATGACTCCTATGTTAAGATCACATCGTAAAGTAATTGTAGTGCATGCTATAATAGCTGATAGCGCCAGCATTGCACCAAGGAAGACATACAATTTGTTTGCGCATATAGATGGTGGTCGCGAGAATGTGCCATTCACACCTATGGATCTAAGAAACCACTTGAGAGGGAATATGACAGAGAACATGAAGAATGGAGAAATATGTTCTTTGGTTGATTACTTACAAAAGAAATCAAGCATTGACCCTGGTTTCTTTAGTGTAATGCAATTGGATAAAGATGGATATGTTGTAAATATGTTTTGGGCAGATTCAAAGTCAAGAGTAGATTATGAATGCTTCAATGATGTGCTTGTTTTTTATACGACAGTGAAGATTAATACTGAACAGTGGTCAATTACGCAGTTTGTCGGAGTGAACCATCACTCACATAGTTGTATAGTAGGCGGCGCTTTTTTGTATGACCAGACCAAGGAAAGCTTTGAGTGGTTGTTCAGAGTATTTACATAGGCAATGAATGGGAAGCAACTTGCAGTTGTACTTATAGATGGTGATCACGCAATTATGGCTGCAGTGTTTCTTGTGTGGCCAGATGCACATCATCGCCTATGTTTGTGGCATATCTTTTAAAACGCAGCAAAGAACATAGGACACATATTTAATCAAAAGACAGGGTTTGACAAAAAGTTTACAAGGTGTGTACTTAAGAGCGTAGACGAGGTCACCTTTATGTCAGATTGGGAGGAAATGATTCAGATATATGACCTTGAAGACTATCTGTGGTTATAAAATTTATATGCAGAAAAAGAAAACTGGGCATTGGCATATAGAAGACAATACTTTTGTGCAGGTATGATAAGCATACAAAGAGCTGAATCTATGCATGCCACGCTGAAGAAAACCTTGTATTCATGTTTAACAATATTTTGCTTCATGAAATAATATGAATTATTTGTAGACGGTCTAAGACAAAATGAGCTTTAACAAGATGTGAAATGCTTCAATACACACCCTGTAACTTTGGGCATGAAAATATTGATGCGGCTTGCAAATCTATATACACTAACTATATTTGAATGGATTAAGAAAGAGGTTATATGGTTGATATTTTGGAAGTGGTATTTTAAAACAATAATTTTCAATAAAAACTTTGGAAAATCGTCAACCAAAAGTAAATAACTGACTTCCCACGAGGTGGTAAGTACGGGTCGAATCCTCAGGGAACAAGAATTACTCAGAATATTTCTCAAAAATTTAATTTATTAATCACAAATAACTGTCTATAATCACAAAGCTAATACAACTACAATTGATCACTAAAAGAAATGAAAAAGTAATTAAATCTTCAGTTGCACACCAAGGGTATTTCGGTCATTTCGCCAGTTATCCAATCTTCGCACTTGGACAATGAACCCTAGAAAATAAATATGCTTTTCAACCTAAAAACAAAGGAAAATAAAAAGTTAGTAACTTATTCTAATAATACAAGCTATGAATGAAACTAAATCTAATTTTCAAGAATTTAATAAAACAAATCCTAATTATGATAAAATAATCAAATAAAATGTCAACTTAATTCTAAAGTTAATTAACCCAAGTCTAACAATACTGTATGATGCAGATGCAACACCTAATATTCAGAAAATACTGAAAACAGTACGAAAATGCTAAAAAGAATGAAATTACCAATATGCCCCTAACTAGTGTTAAATAGACTTCTGATAGCTCTTTGGAAAACTAGTGTTTGAAAGGGCAAACGAAGTCCGATTTTCCCTAAATTTGTTCTGTTCTATAACTAACAGATTAAAGAATCTGACAGTTTTACAGAATTAAAAAATGATATCTGGAACTCCAGATATAAGCGTTTCAAAATTGGGAAAAATCAGGATATTGCAGGTCCCGAAATTTTCAAATCCGGAAAAGCAGTTTTCGTAAAACGCTTAAAAATCAGACCAAACCAACTCGGATCGAGCTGAAATTTGGTATGCAGACAGTTAACACACCAATAAAGTGAATAGAAAAATAATATTTTGAAAACTCGGAATTTGTGCACATAAAATGACGACAGGGCGAAAATCGGGTTTTTCTTTGAATGCACTATTCACTTTATAAATCTATTTAAACACTAAAAAATGCAAATTAAACATACTGCAATCTAAATGACACTGAATGACAGTGTATATGCAGATGATGATTACACTTATGCTAAATGCATTAAAAATAAAATACGATAAGCAAATTATGACTAACGCTAAGCTAACTAACGATTTTGGAGCAATTACTCTTTCTCAAAACGTTTTCTGACTTACACTTAATGACTATAGACAACTAAATTAGATTTCCTAACAAAAGAAACTTACTAAAAAGTTCACTAAAAACGCCTATAACAATTCAATTCCTAATACAATGAATCTAGACACACTAAAAACTTACCTATTCAATTGAACCTTACCTAAAATGCTAACAATCTACCAAAAGCAGCCTAGAGCTTGACTGGAGCTCTAATGGCTGCCGCCCCTCCTTGGGGAAGACAACTAGCACAACAATACTAACGCTACAAAATTAACAATCACACTAACACTATAATTTGAACTAATAAGAAAAACGCTAAGGGCATATCTAATTTCAATTAACAAACACACGATTATTACTACTAATTAACTAAAAAAAAATCCACAACTAAAGGAAATAATTTTGCTGGGAATTAAAACATGCTAGGAACACCTATTACATAAAACTTCGAATACTAACTACACGCATAAACTAAAACTCTAAGAATTTAGAATTCACACGAATAACTTCATGGCACAACGAAAATCTAACTTTAACTACACGAGAAGCACAATTTATACTATTGAAAGAAAAGCTAAACTATATTAACCTAGATGGACAACCTACAGCCGACTAAACACTACAATCAAGAACACTAGAAAAACTCGATTTTTGTATTTTTCGTAATAAAACACACCATCTAAAACACTAAAGCATCAAAACAAAATTTAGAAAAACCCAACATGAGGAACTTGAATCACACAAATGTACAAACTGATAAACTACAATCAAACAACAAACTACACGACATCCACAATAGAATCACACGCACTTCGCTAATTTCAACTTTTCATTCAACAATTTTGGTATAAACTCTCATATGACTCTTAAGAAATCCAACCTCCGCTAAAACGAAAATGAAAAACACTGGAAACAACTAAGCACACACAGATCAAACAACAAAACTACAGAAAAAAAAATGCCAAGAATAACTTTATAAAACACAAGAATCGGCTAGAAATAATCTAGTCGATTTTTTTTCTTTTCTTTTTAAATGAAACAATGAACAATCAGACCCAACGACTCAATTAAATCAAAATGAACCTTTTTCAAATTGATTTTTCTGTAGAACAAAACCACAAACACGCTGGACATAAAATAAAAATCGGCTAGATGGGGTTCTGGTTGATTTTTCACGTTTTAGATGAAAACGAGAGAAAAATACAAATCGAATGCAAAAACAATGAAATAGAACCTAATCTATCATGCTGGTCTATGCACGAGCTCTATACTAGGGCTGAAATAAGAAAAATACAGCAAACACATAGAAAAGAAAACATGAAAAACAAGCACACACATTTTAGGCTTTATCTAGAAGAAAAGATAGAAGAAGACCTACCTCAAGGGCGATCCGACGATCATGGGGAAGAAGAGAGCGAACAATGGACTTGGTTTGACGTCCCAAACGGTTCGAGAATGCTGGAATATCACCACGAACAGTATTCCCACGGCTGCAACACGTTGGAGATCCACCGAAGATGGAACGGGGGCCGATTCGCGATCAGAGGGCTCAGAAAACCGGATGGAGGTAGGGCCGACTCATCTTGTTGGGGTGTTTCGCACTTCCAATCAAGATTAATGGTCTCCACCTCTGCTACACCTGCAAAAACACAGCAAGTGGTGAGAAAACACAGCAAGGATACTAAAGAAATGAAAAGGAATGGAACGGGAGATCGAAGAATGCTTGGTTTCCAAGCAAACACCAAATCTTCAATAGAAATGAGTTGGAATGAGGGAAAGGAAGGGGGATGGAGTTAGATTCACTGTAGGAGGCACCAATCCCAATGCCAAAGACGCCTAGGGTTCTTCTAAAAAGTATATTTATACTTTTTGGAATTTCAAAAACAAGGTTATAATAAAAATTTTCACTAGGCGCCACTTTCTGAGGGGTTTTCTGCAAAACTTTTTGAAATGGGTATGGATATGCGTGTGGGTTAGATTTTGGGTTTTCTAAAGGTTGATCCAAGGCCCATGCACAAATACCATATTTTATGGGAGGGCAAAGAGCATCAGAAAAGGCAAGAAGCCTATGTCATGTACAATGTTGACAACGAAAAAGTTGAATGTATGTGCAAAATGTATGAATTCAAAGGTATTTTATGTCATCATGCATTAAAGACACTTAATCAAGAGAAGATAAAAGAAATACCTGAGTCATATTTAATGTGAAGATGGAGGAGATAAGCAAAGGTTGAACTGCAATATATGGATAATGTCAGCCAATCTGGTCTTGATGAGAAGTGTCACATAGTCTCCCGTTACCAACAACTGTGTAGGTCATTTATGCGTGTTGCGGATTTGGCATCGAAAAGTGAAGAAACTTATATATGCATGAGAAAAGTGTCAAGAGAGTTACTTGAAAATGTGCAGTTAATTCACCATCAGTCCGTTGCAGCTCATGAATACCAGTCCAAGATAATGAGATCGAATAACATAGGTGAAAATCATGCTTCCCTTGACACTCCTGAGAAGTTGCGCTGAAGCGTAAACATCATCTTCAACAAGTCAGGAGTGAACGTTGTTGATTATGATAGAAATATTCACCAAGCGAAGGGTATCAAAAGAAAACCTGTCTCTGATCGCAGTCATCGGAGGGCAAAGGGTGCACTAGAATTGGTTGGCAAGAAAATGTCTAAGAAACAACCAACCTCTAATCAAAAGCAACAAAGCCCTTCGCAATGTAAGACATTATATTGCTTCCCATGTAAATTGCATTACGTGAAGCTTATCAATATCTAACTTATGTAATTTCTAACATGCAGCAATACCCTACAGACGTAATTTCCAATGATGAAATCTTCAATCCTCCCGACTTGATTTCCAGGAATGATAGCTTCAGTTTTACAAGTCTTTTGGTATATAATCAATGTTGGGAGGATGTTTGCATTTTTTGTGAAACTTGTCTTATATTTTCTGTTTCATGATAGGCTCAGATCAATTCAAAAGCGATCTATGGAACACAAGAATCACGTGTAGACTATTTTTAAGTATTATCATCAAGTTAGTTGTCATGCCTCTTTGCATGACCCAATTTCCATATTGTCGGATTTGTTAAGAGTTCAACAAAACAACATAGCTCGTTTACTGAGAAATAAGGTATAGTGGGATGCCATTACTACTGAGCTTGTTTACTTGGAGAGCATGTATCCTCAGCTGCTCATAGACATTATAACCAACTACTAATATTTTTTATATAAGAATGTGGTTGTAAATCATGTAATTAATGTAAATCATGTGGATTTGTAGTTACGAAGTTACGATGACAATGATATGTCTTTGTTTTTATTTCCGAAAGAAATCATTTATATTCAAGAATCTAACCCATTTTTTATCATTGAAGCAAAACCCAAAATCCCTAAACTATCTTTCCCAATTGCCCGTAAAAGCGATTAGGAAAAATCGATGACATAGACATTGCTCATAATAGCAAATCGCTACACCATGTAACCTTCATAGGTCATTGTGTAAATTGTGATGGTACATATCATTCACTTAGACAAAGCTCGTTGTCTAAAAGACAAACATTATTTTGTAAATTGCGATGGTATAACAATTTATGGATTGACGTCTATGTCGGTCACAACTGGATGACAATTGCTCTGTTCATGAGCAGAAATCATGGTAAAGGTGCATTGTCATTGCTTATGCAAATCGATTTCACCATTTATTAATATTTTTGCAATAAACGATATTGAAATTAGTAGAATATTCAATAAACGATATTGAAATTCCATTATACAATACACAACATAAATCACATAAACGACATAAAATAGATGAATTTTGAAGAAAATAGACATGTTGTTTAGACAATATACGCCTGAATCGCCATCACTGGTCGTGTAGCTGTCGTCATCTCCTTCCTTGTCTCCTTCATCGATATCGATACCCCATTTGCGATGAAGCAGGTTATATGTTCGATTCACGAACATGAGGTTTATAAAGGAACTGTTAGTTTGTCTGTTACTCGTTCATGAAGCAGAGGATAATCACACCATCCAATACTTGTGTGACATGCCATTCATGTATAAAGGAAACATCGTTTCACAGACCGCCAATATTCAAACAAATAACGCCAGTTACCAAAAAATGAGAGGCAATCAATTGCATTGCGCAGTAATGAAGTTAATAAATGTCATTTCATCTTACTTATACAAAACTAATCAAAGTGATAGGATGAATCAATCAAATCACGATAGCAAGTCTCATTTGGATTTGTTTTTCATCATCTTGTGCATCTTTTATATGTGATTATGTAAATCACGATAGGAAAATCGTTAACTAGACAAAGCTCGTCAACACAAATCGCGATCAGACAAATCGTAGCAGCGAAATTGATTTTCAACTATGACTTAAATCTGCATGAAATTGTAAATTGTGATAGGCTATATCGTTCACATAGACAAAGATCCTGACCCTAAACCCTAAATCCAATTTCTTTCACCAAAAATCCATAAACCTAAAACACATAGCTCGTCAATTGTGGTATTAAATATCACTATTGTTAATAAAGACAAACAAAGATATATCGCTGTCTCGGTAGCTTCTTAAACCCTAAACCCAAAACACAAAACCCTAAACCCAAAATCTTAAACCCTAAACCCTAAACCCTAAACCCTAAACAGTAAGCCCTAAACACTAAACAGTAAGCACTAAACACTAAACAAAGACATGTCTTTGTCTGTCTATGTGAACGATATCGATATGTAATATAGCAATTTACTCATAACATTTTGTAACTGTTAATTGGATTTGTACTTTACCAAGACTACACATCGTGTCGATGCCTGTACACGTGCCTAAAACCCTGTAAAATGTAAAACTCTAACATAGATCTATATATAAAACCCTACCTGACTCATTGTCCAGGTCTAAAACCCTAATCTATTTAACCTCTCTTCCTCTTTCTTTTCTGCGGCAGCGCAACTTCTTCTTTTTTATCTTTTTTCTCCTTCGCCTTCTTCTTCTTCTTCTTCTTCTTCTTCTCTTTCTTCTTCTTTGTTATTTTGTGTTCCTTCTACCTGTGCTTGATAGACATGGGAGGTGATGCAGATGTCCATCTATTTGATCTATTCCTACTACCAGACCCTACATTGTTCGCAAACCATACTTCACAGTTGAAAAAATATTTGATGTCCATCTATTTGATCTATTCCTACTGCTAGACCCTACATTGTTTGCAAACCATACTTCCCAGTTGGAAAAATATTTGCCTAATCTTCGATATACTTCATGAAAAATACGTAGAATGAGTGATCTATCATGTAGCCCCTCGGCTCCTTCAAGGGAATGGTTCCTGATCTTTGAAGCTTATTGTCAAGAGCACACCAATGCTAGAGTCTCTAAGAATCAGCCTCAGTCCGAGGAAAATGGTGCAGTGGGCTGTCATTTTCCTCAAGCTCGTTTACTTGCAGAGGATGTATCTTCAACATAAAAGCACGCAATGATGAATGATACAGATATTTTGGTGATTTCTTTTGTAAAAATTTGAGTCTCTAAAAGATAGATATGTGTTTGACGGAATTGTCCTCCCATTGATATTGTAACTAAATACTAATATTTTTTATATATGAATGTGGTTGTAAATCATGTGGATTTGTAGCTACGAAGTTATGGTGAGAACGATATGTCTTTGTTTGTATTTGCGAACGAAATTGATTTGTATTTAAGAATTTAACTCATTTTGTATCATTGAAGTAAAACCCAAAATCCTTAAACCTTGAACCCCAATCGCCCGTAAAAGCGATTAGGAAATTGCATTGACATAGACACTGCCCATAAAAGCAAATCGCAATAGCACGTAGCCTTCATACGTCATTGTGTAAATCGTGATGGTACTTATGGTTCACTTAGACAAAGCTCATTGTCTTAAAGACAGACCTCATTGCAAATCATGATCGCCGTTTATGAATGTTTGTGCAAATCGTTTAAGCCTTATATAAATGCTTGTTTGTATTAATTTACGAAGGTCAATCATTACAACTATTTGTTCTGTGACATTTGTGTGCTACACTGATTAAAATAGATTTATACACTTATAGAAAGTCACGTTAAAGAAAACAACTTGTTTCTACTTTACACAACACTAATCGCTTATATGATTTTCAATTACGAAGGCCAAACATAACAACGATTTGCTTTTACTATATAACAGTGCAACTTATTTGTCGTGTTTAGTGAAATTGAAATTTTATTTATTTCAACCTAGAGATATTTACATAATTTGTATACAGTCATACAAATTTTTTTATACAAAATTTGGTTGTACAGTACATAAAATCTGTTAGAAGTCGATGTACAGCATATTACTCCTAGGGGGGTCACATCGTTTGTTGCCTTGTAGGTATTCTTGCCGGATGAGTTTTTTTCTCTTCTGCAATTAGATAATCCATCAATTTTCTGCATAGTTTTGTACGGAATCCAGGCATATCAACCTGCAACAAAAATATAATGTGACACCAATTTATACATTGAATCCCCAATAATAGAGGGTAATATTGCTCGAAATCAGCATACATCATCAAAATCAGGTTCTCGTATATTGTATATTGCTTCAATATACTTCATTACAAATATGCCACAATTGACGTCATTATTTTGTGAAGGAGCATCTTCTGCTGAGCGAAAGATCAACTCGCCAACGTTGACACCGAAAGCGTCTTTGACAAATCCCACATGTGGTTTATGCAGAAGAAAGTAAATTCTTGACCTCCGTACAGGATACGATATCCTTATAGATAGAAACTTACGAAATGCAAAACGTCACGATGTACACCATTGTGTAACTCCAATGAATTATAGTACCATAGTTGTTTTTCTTTTAAATCGATCATGTATAAGACCCAATGCGCTTCAGTTTGCCAGAGTGTAGGAATCAATATCTGCAAATCGATCGTACAAATGGTGTTAGGACTATTATACCATAACCTTGCACAAGAGGTTTGTTCACTTACTTTTTCACTTGACCAAAAGTCTCCGCAATGATCATCGTTAACCAGTATGGTAGTCCATCTTGAAATCCAATGGAGTATCGCAATCGACGTACGATACTTTGTTGACCGAAACAGTGATAATAGCAATGTTAAAACACGAAGCAACAAGAGTAAATCAAAAAACAAAATAAACATAAAATAGAACCGATATACTATAAAATAAGGGTTGACGATACGTCTAGTATTGGTTGTTGCGTTTCTTTAAATATACTTGACGAAATCGGATATAGTCTGTTTGCAACAAATATGAACTTGTTAACATACATACCATGGCATACGTAAATATATTACTGATAGTGGTTTCATACGTACAAAATTACTGATAGTGTTCCCTTCTGCATATTCATTTTGCATCCATTTGACGTTATCTTGGAGCTCTTTGCTGAGTTTTCGAGCACTGCCTTTTCTGGTTGTTCCACTGACATTAGCAGAATATTCAAGAAATGATATTGAAATTCTGTTATACAGTACACAACACAAATTGCATAAATGCCATAAAAGAGACAAATTTTGAAGAAAATTAACATGATGTTTAAACAATATACGCCTGAATCGCCATCATTGGTCGTGTAGTTGTTGTCTTCTCCTTCCTCATCTCCTTCATCAATATCGATACCCCAATTGCGATGAAGCAGGTTATATGTTCAATTCACATACACGTCGTTTATAAATGAACCATCAGTTTGTCTATTCCTTGTTCACGAAGCAAAGCGAAGCAACACCATCCAGAACTTGTGCGATGTGTCATTCATATATAAAGGAAACGTCGTTTCACAAACCGCCACTTTTTAAAAAATAATGCCAGTTTTCAAAAAGTGCAAGCAAATAAATTGCATTGCACATTAATTAAATTAAAAAATGTCATTTCATCTACCTTTTACAAAACTAATCAATGCGATAGGATGTAGCAGTCAAATCACGATAGCACATCTCGTGTGGATTTATTTTTCAACCTCCTTTTGGTCTTTTATATGTCATTGTACAAATCATGATAGGAAAATCGTTAACTTAGACAAAGCTCATCAAAACAAATCGCGATAGGATAAATTGTTGCAGCGATATCGATTTGCAACTATGACTTAAATCAACATGAAGTTGTAAATTATGATAGGATATATCGTTCACATAGACAAAGCTTGTCACCCTAAACACTAAACCGCAATACCTAAACCCAAAACCTAAAACACAAAGCTCGTCAAATCACGATATTATATATCATTATCGTTCGCAAAGACAACGATTGATATATCGTTATCGCGGTCGCTTCTTAAAACCTAAAACCCTATACCCTAAACACTAAACCCTGAACCCTAATCATAAACCCTAATCCCAAAAGCCTAGACACTAAACACTATACCCTAAATCCTAAACCCTACACACGAAACCCTAAACCCTACTATATAAACCCTAAACACTAAACCCTACCTAAACCCTAAATCCACACTATCTAAACCGTAAACCTAAAACCCTAAATCCTAAACCTAAACCCTAAACCCTACTATCTAAACCCTAAACACTAAACCCTAAATTTCTAAACCCTAAACCCTAAACCTTATAGCCTAAACCCTACACCATAAATCCTAAACACTAAACCCTAAACCCTACTACCTATACCCTAAACCCTAAACCCTAAACCCTAAACCCTACTACCCAAACCCTAAACCACAAACCGTAAACCCTAATACCTAAACCGTAAAAAATAAACCCTAAACCCTGCTACCTAAGCCCTAAACCCAAAACCTAAACCCTACTATCCAAACCATAATTCCTAAAACCTAAAACCTAAAACCTAAATACTAAATGCTAATCCCTTTTGCAATTTTTATTCACGAAGGATAAAAATTACAATGATTTCTGAACAGTACACATCTCTAATCTTTTATAGGATGTTTACTTATGAAGAGCAAACATTACAAGCCTTTGTTCATCGCATATATCACTAATGCCTTTTGCGATTTTCATTCACGGAGGGTGAAAATTACAACGATTTCTAAACAGTACACATCTCTAATTGCTTATAGGATTTTCATTTATGAAGGGTGAACATTACACGCATTTGTTTACCGCATACATCACTAATCCCTTTTGCGATATTCATTCACAAAGGGTGAAAATTACAACGATTTCTAAACAATACACATCTCTAATCGCTTATAGGATTTTCATTTACGAAGGGCGAACATTACAAGCCTTTATTCACTGCATACATCACTAATCCCTTTTGCAATTTTCATTCACAAAGGGTGAAAATTACAACGACTTCTGAACAATACACATCTCTAATTGCTTATAGGATGTTCATTTACGAAGGGCAAACATTACAAGGCTTTGTTCACGCATACATTGCAAATCCCTTTTGCGATTTTCATTCACGAAGGGTGAAAAATATAATGATTTTTGAACAATACACATCTCTAATCGCTTATAGGATTTTCATTTACGAAGGGCGAACATTACAAGCCTTTGTTCACCGCATACATCGCTAAGCTCTTTTGCGATTTTCATTCATGGAGGGTGAGCACTACAATGATTTCTAAACAGTACACATCTCTCATCTTTTATAGGATGTTCATTTATGAAGGACAAACATTATAAGCCTTTGTTCACCGCATACATTGCTAATCTCTTTTGCAATTTTCATTCAAGGAGGGTGAATTGTTACAAACCTGATAATTTTGCAATATTGTTACAAACCTGATAATTTTGCAAATCTAGATTCGAGCCAAATGCCCTCAAATGTCGAGGGCAGATCAGGTGCAAACTGTGTCGCTGCACCTGACTACCCTCCATCTCAGGGGTATAGCCTGTCAGCTGTGGGGCCCAACAGAAGAGGAAGGACAGATCAAGTGCAGCGGCACGCTAAAATGTGCAATGTGATTGCACCTGGTCTGCTGTCTCAAATATCAAAGCATTTTTCTTCAAATCAGTTATAAAAAAGGTTGATGAGTCCCCTCTGTACCAAAGCCATTCCTCCAACCATGCCCTGCCATTTTTTTGGTCATCCCTGATCCATTTGTAATTGAATGAAATTGTTCGAAGGCCTGAGACTTGGATCCTTGATTCAATGCTGTGTTTGCTTTTGTAGCAATTTTCCAATACTGGTTCTTATTCTCCAATAAAAATTTGGGATGACAGGGACTCAAGAGGAGAAATGGGGATAATAGCTTGAGATGGAGGAACCACAACAGGAGTGGTGGATTGAACTACAAATGAAGAAGTAGAAGATAAATGAGGCAAATCTTTTGAAGGAAGCAACTTGATCTTTTTGCCCTCAAAAGTAAAGGAATAGACATTGGCCTTACCATGGTGTATGACATTCCGGTCATATTGCCAAGGTCTTCCTAGAATAAGATGGCTCGCATCCATAGGGAGCACATCACACCAGACTTGATCGAAGTAGGTATTCCCAATAAAAAATTTGACCAAGCATTATCGGTCGACACAAACATCGATGCTTCTTTGGGGCCAAGACATTTGATAGGGACGGGGGTGAATCTTATAACTCAAACCTAACTTGGTCATGGCTTCGACTGAAATAACATTCTCGCAACAACCAGAGTCTATGATGAATTTGCACACTTTCTCATTGATGGTACAAACAGACTCAAATATGTGAGTTCTTAGCCACTGATCATTTGTTTCTTGCCGCAAGGCTAAACAAATTCGCATAGAGATGAGTGCTTTGCCTCTATCAGGCAGCAACACTTCTTCCACATACGCTTCTTTAAGATCTTCCTCAAAATCTTCTTGTTCTTGATCATAAACAGGATTGGACTCAGGGTCGAATCTCGAATCATCCTCAATTGGCGATCCCTCAATAAAGAAGGCCTTGCCACGACACTCAATGGACTTATGGCTTGGTTTTCCATAAGTATAGCACTTGATGGGGATGCTCGAACTAGAGGTTCTAGTCTGGTTGCTTTACTGGGTCATTCTGGCTCACAACCCTAGGTGGGTTTGACGCATTGGGGTGATGGTAGGGTGATGCAACTTTCGCATTGGAGACTGGAGGAGCCCGAACCACTGGTTTAGTCACAAGACTAGGCCAAGACAAGGTCTTTCTCTGGATGAACCTTTCCCATTGTCGTGCCTTCTGATGTGCCTCAAA
This sequence comes from Nuphar pumila, assembly GCF_984573655.1. Classification (NCBI taxonomy): domain Eukaryota; kingdom Viridiplantae; phylum Streptophyta; class Magnoliopsida; order Nymphaeales; family Nymphaeaceae; genus Nuphar; species Nuphar pumila. The sequence goes on along the minus strand of NC_143260.1, from coordinate 66,464,855 downwards.
CACAGTCCAACACTCCACAAAATTTAGCATATCTTGCAATTGGAAGTTCAGACCTTCAATATACTTCAAAACTAGTTGTTCTTCACTCTCACGGATGTTGTTTCGTGCAATGAGATCATGAAATTCCTTATTTCAGACTTTGATATTTCTGATATAGCTCACGATGATAGTTCAACGGTAGGAACTGAACATGAAGCTTCTGCTCCATGTGCTCCCAACGCTCAATCGGGGCTCGACCCTGATGTTTGTGTGTCTGCTTGAGCTGTCGCCACCAAGTTGAAGCTCGACCCTTTAATTTGAGGGATATCAATCCCACACGACGATCTTTGGGAACTTCCTTAAATTCAAGGATTTTGCGAACTTTGCTAATCCAATCTAAAAATTCTTCGAGAGTCCCAGTTCCCTTGAATTCAAGTATGTCAAAATGCAAGCCCGAATCCTAATGGGATCTTCGCGGCTGTAGGTTATCCCTCCTCTCAGAACTTCATTGATGAGTATCGAAGTCATCATCTAAATCGTATAACTGAGTTTCACGAGTTCCTCGAGAACTGTGGGAACTCCTCTCGTCTCGCTGATCATTGACTTTAATATTCTCATCCATTTGACGAGTTAATTCTTTTATTTGGCGGTTCGCCTCAGTGAGTTGCCTTTGCATATCTCACATTTCATATCGATGGTCACGGTCATCATTTCCCCTATTAAAATTATTTTGACCACGTCCTCCCATTCGACCCGACATGGTGAATGGTTCCTAAAAAAAAAAAATTGACCTCCCACTACATCGAGAATCATGTCGAATTGAAAAATCTGGCAACCCTCGCTTTGATACCAAAATGATGCAATGGTATGGTGTGGACTCGGTACACACCGATCCACGATCTAGGATCCAAATGGATCCAAACGCACGCGAAAGCTTAAACGATGCAGAGTCTGAACAGAACTTTGAGAAATAGATTTTTGGAACCCGTGCACTCTGTTTCGACAGAAGTAGTCCAAATGAAAGTCATGCGCGACGACTCACACAACTTTCCAACAAATCCAAAAATACCAGATTCATAATAGGGAGTCCGCTCCACAGACTCGGAACCGGGACTGATAAACAAGTCCAAGACAGCCTATCGGATTTCACGGATAGATTGTTCGAAGGGGTTTTCGACCCCTCAAATGATAGAGTTTGCTGAAACTCACAACTGACGAAATGAAGGTCAGATCCAGACATTTCCAAAACACTAAAGTTTGGAATTTTTTGAAATTCTTACAACCCGCTATGAATGTTTGAAGTTATAAAATGGTAATAGTTAACGAGCATGAAACCAAAAACTCTAAGCAAAATAATAGTAGCAGAAATCGTTATTTTTAGAGCACAAAAACAATGATCAAATGAAATCTACAAACATGGAAAATGTAGATTTAGATTTTAGCTTTTCACAGAATCAAAAAAATCTAAATTTCATTCAGAGAATCTTCAGATAACATGAAAATACCGAACACACCTACGATGGTTCTGTAGCAGAATTGAGACAATGGACTTCTGTCAGTCTGATGTCTTGAAAGTAAAAAACAGAGGCCCAAACAAACGAATTTCAGAAAACTTTTAACTATAAAGTTGTAGGAAATTGTTCTAGATTTTCAGAAAGCTAAAGAACTTCAAAAACGAATCAGTATCGAGGTCAATACGTTCCTTTCTTTGAGGGTGTCTCTAACGAACCGAGACAACGTTTTCACAGATTTTTCTTGTAACAACGAATTCCAAATCACACAAAGTATTCTGAGGATTATCTTGATTAATCAATCCAACTTTAACATAAAAATAATTTATTCATGCATTCAACAACATAATAATAAACAGATCACGATTACCAACAAATAAAAAGAGCAACACAAGTTTTATATGTTAAAAGGAAACAAACAAAAAGAACTAATGATTTATCCGGCTTGAAATCAACAATGGTCGTCGTTGGGAAGAAACCGATGCCATTAAGTGATCCATGAACAGAAAGGATGGACTAACAACCACCACGAACACCTTAGGTACAGCCACCATGAATGAACACCTTCACAAGAGATACACGAATTTTTTTTTACACAAAGAAGACTTTCTTCAAGCAACACTCTCCAAACTTTCTCACAAGCACCAACCAACCACCATACTCACAAACTCACATTTTTTTCAAATGAAGGAGAAGCTCCCCAACCCCATGGTCGACCTCCCTAGTTAAGAGCTTAGGCTTGCTTGGGAAGGGCCACATTAAATAGGCCATGGGCCTTCCCAAGCCATGCACTAAAAATGAGTGTGCAAGCCTCGTTTTTGCCAAGAACTAATAACTCCACCAACAGTCCAATTTGAGTTTGGACTGGTCAACATGAATTCAAATGACGTCAAAGATGGACCACACCAAAGTGGCACCACCTAGGACCCTCTTCATGAAGACGGATCAAGATCTGGATCCAAATAGGCTACGAACTGGATCCTACACCAACACAAAAGAGAAGCGAATTTGTGAAAAAATAAAAATTACCCTTGGACCCCATACACCTTCTAGTACCACAAAAAGATCCTACAGGGCACCAGAACTATCTGGATCCGTAAAATCTGGCTCCTAAAAAAATAAAAATAAAAACATGTTTAATGCGATTCCTCACATGCCAGAATGGAATCGACATAATAAAAATACAATCTCTGAGAAAGATGCATAATATCTCAGAAATTGAAACATGATAATCAATATGGATCTGGGTTGACAGAGGTCCAATTGGACCCTGATAGTCCTGCATGATTGGATCTGCCCTGGATCGCATCCTGGATTGGATTTTTGGAATTGGATTTGGATCCAATTTGTCTTCAAAGCTCGGATCTTCAGAATGCTCTACATCATTAGGGTTTAGGGTTTAAGGTTTAGTAATATATTAAGGGTTTATGATTTAGCATTACGGTTTAGTAAGATATTAAGGGTTTAGGGTTAGGGTTTAGTAAGATATTAAGGATTTAGGGTTTAGGGTTTAAGGTTTAGGGTTTAGGGTTTAGGGTTTAAGGTTTAGGGTTTAGGGTTTAGTAAGATATTAAGGGTTTAGGGTTTAGGGTTAGGGTTTAGGGTTTAGGGTTAGGGTTCAGTAAGATATTAATGGTTTAGGGTTTAGGGTTTATGTTAAGGGTTTAGGGTTAGGGTTTAGTAAGATATTAAGGGTTTAGGGTTTAGGTTAAGGGTTTAGGGTTAGGGTTAGGGTTAGGGTTTAGGTTTAAGGTATCGAGTTTTAGGTTTTAGGGTTTAGGTTTAGGGTTTAGGGTTTAGGTTTTAGGCATTAAGGGTTTTAGGGTTCCTGCTTTAAACATACAAATTGGTGCTTCAAACGTACAAATCAATGTAGAAATCACACCATTCATAAGTACATATAGTTGTAACGTTTGGACTTCAACATTGAACATCATTGTACGATTTAGCAAACTTGATTACAAATCTTGGTAACTTTATAAATCATAAATCTCTACTGTATTAAATGTATAAATTATTGTTGCTTTAAATGTGTAAATCATGAATCATGAATCATAAATCATAAATCATAATTCATAAATCGCCACAATGATTTGCCTTTATTACGAAAATATGTGTCATTCATTTGTAAAAGAAACATCGTTTCATATCTTGCTCGTTGTCAAAAATCGATATGTCGTGTGAGACCTGGATTTTGATTGTGATGTTTGTGATTTAAGCAATGACGTCTATGTAAGCAACAACGATTTGCCTTTCTATAGAAAATACTGGGATAGTATAACGCAAATAGCGGTTGTAGTAACATACTATCGATTTGTGAGATATTGTTTTGTTTTTTAATATTGATTTGTAAGCTATTATGCTAAATTTTTGTATCGATTTGTAATATATTATGCAATATGTATATCGATTTGTAACATATTATGTGTTTGCTAGTATCGATTTATATGATATTTGTATTATGATATTAAAATGTGTGTGTGCGACATTTACATTATTACACGATTGTGGTGGCGATGTGCGTATTCAAATCGTTGTTCATTTAGCGATTAAAATTGAAATCGCTTTGCAACATCGTAGATGTCATTAAATTGCTGTCTCTTGAATCACTATTGTCAACACACATATACGATAAGTCATTTCTTTTATTGGCACGGTAAATAACAACTCGATGCATAATATAGTGCGATGCAACTGACGATCATGATAAATAACATGAAGAGTGATGTGCATATAGATTTAATTTTGCATGGTCGGCAGGAAGAAATCCTTTTGCCTCATAAGTGCGCGTAGTTTTTATTCTGCTCCTTCTTCCTTTGCTTTTCCTTCTCATCGTCATCTTTCTTCTTCTTCTTCTTCTTCTTCTTCTTCTTCATCTTTAGTTCTTCCTCATCTTTCTTTGTTTGCTTTTCATCTTCAATATCTGATGGATCGGGCTTCGCATAATAAATATCCAACATTTTTTTTTTGTCCTTTTCATTCTCAATGTTCTTTACATAACCCTCCTATATATCAGATTGGTGGATGATTTCTCCAAGAGTCATCCCCTCAAACGGCAAAGGATTTCTTTTCTTACGAATTATAGTCATTGCTAACCTACACAACACATAAATTTAACTACATCATTATATGTTACAACTGTTTTTCCAAATATATATTCTTACAAATTATCACATTCGTTACACAATCACCAACATTAGAAGTCGTGATAATATTTGGCTTCATAAATAAACATCATAGTGCGATTTAACAAAATTAAGTACAAATCGAGGTAACTTCATATTTACACATCGTTACTGCATCAAACGTATAAATCATTGTTGCTTCAAATGTATAAATCATTGTACAAATCACACCCTTCATAAGTACATACTGTTGTAACATTTTTGCTTCCTAAGTAAACATCGTATTATGATTTAGCAAACTTAAGTACAAATCGTGGTAACTTCATAAATCATAAATACACATGACTACTGCTTCAAACGTATAAATCGTTGGTGCATCGAACGTACAAAGTGCTCCTTCAAACATACAAATCATTGTAGAAATTGAACCCTTCATAAGTACATATTGTTGTAAATCATAAATCGCTATTGCTTTAAATGTATAAATCATGAATCATAATTCGTAAATCGCTACTGATTCAAATATATAAATTGTTGTTGCATCGAACAAATCACTACTGTATTAAATATATAACTCTTTGTTAATTTTAAACTTACAAATCGTTGTAGAAATTTAGCCTTCATAAGTACATATTATTGTCTTTCACGACTCTTGTTTGAGTATGAAAATAGGTGTTATTTAGCATGTATAGTATAACCACTTGTAAGATTTAGCATTCGGATTTACAAATTGATTTGTTTACATAACAAAAGCTTGCACAAAAATCATCTTCTAGGACACAAGTTTTGCTAATCCGACAGTGGAGGAGAAACACCTATAAGGTAGATGCAGTCGATGGTGGTAACAGTGCTCCGACTACGCTCCGACGACAGCAAACGACGGCAAAAGGTGCTCCAACGGTAGCAGACGACGATAAATGGTGCTCCGGCAGCAGCAGACGACGGCAAAGACTGCATCGTCAAAGGGAGCTTCTGTTACAGTAGATGGTGCATCGTCAAAGGGTGATCCAGAACATTTAGGGTGATATATTGTGAGGAGCTCCTTATTAAAGCAGAGGAGTTTACTCCTAAGGTAAAAAACGATGATGCTTTTAACCCTTTCTGGCGGGAGGATATTTTTGTCCTTTAATCGAAACATTGTTTTATGGCGCCAATAGCGGGAAAGGGTACTTAAGTATTTGCAAACTCTGGCAAGAGGACATTTTTGTCCTTTACTCGAAACATCGTTTCATGACGCTAATGGCGAGAAAGAGTACTTAAGTCTTTGCAAACACACCGGACTTCGATGCTAAGTTACGCAGACACACACGGGAAAATGAGCCCCACGTGCTTACATATGTGGCACTCATTCAGACTCGAGAACACGCACCTGCGTGTTTCCGGAGGAACATATAACCTGCTTCGCTTCTTTTGGGCCTAGACAACAAAATTTATTGCACTCACCAGAAATAAATGCATGCAATTAAATTCGTGAACGAGCTTTGTTCGCTTTCAGTATAAAAACAACCATACCTCCTGCAATTTCTTCTCATCAAAGAGAGGAACTAGGAGGAGTAGGGCGTGTTCTTCCCTGAGTGCACAGCATGGCTTCTAATCTCATGATGTTCTCTGTTTTTCTTCATTCCTTTCTTAGAGCCCTGAGGTTGCCCTTCAGAAAACTGAGATACCCACGTTCAGTTTCAGATAGGGGTGTTAATACCACCTTACAAAATTGCCCTAAGTGCCCCATCGATGACATGTCCAACAAGACCATGCTCTGCCATCTTGACAGTGCACTCTTGAGATCATAATCAAGCTTCCCTTACTTCATGCTTGTTGCCTTTGAAGGGGGAGGCCTCCTGAGAGCCCTTCTGTTGCTTCTCACCAGCCCCTTCCTTGGTCTCTTTAGTGAGGAGTTTCGTTTGAAGGTGATGGTGTTTATTAGCTTCTGTGGGTTAAAAAGGGAGTGTTTCAACTTGGGCAGGTCGGTGTTGCCAAAGTTTTTCTTGGAGGATGTTGATTTGTATGGTTTCCAAGTGTTGATGGGTGCTAAGAAGAGGGTGGTCTTCAGTGGGCTGCCAAGGGTGATGATTGAAGGGTTTTTGGTTGGGCATATGGGGGTGGATCTGGTGGTGGGCAGTGAACTGCTTGTGGTTGGAGGGTACTACAGTGGGATGATAAAGAGGGGTGGTGGAATGGGGAAGATGGTGGTGCTTCTAAAGAAGTCGTTTGGTGAGATGAAGGCTGATGTTGGTCTTGAGAATATCAGAGCTAGTGATTATCAATGGCTTTCCTGCTGCAAGGTACTGCAAAAGCTATCTTTTTTCTTTCTTGTTTTCAGCCTTTTTTTCTGTTTTATACGTGTGTGTGCATGTCACAGAGAGAGAGAGAGAGAGCTCTTTGATTTACAGTTGTGTGCACTGGAGAGCATGCTCTAGAGAAAAGGGCAGAGCGCTCAACAAAACACAGCAGAAAGCAGATTTTCTGTTGAAAATAATGGTAAATATGGAAATATGATTTTTTGATATATATGATTGCTACCTTGGGGTTCAACTTATGAAGCTTTCACTGTCTCAATAAATTGGCATCAGTATCTCTAGATCTATGGAACCATGTGAGATGCATGACACATCTCCAAGTATTTCATCGTTTTCAGTTAATTAATTGACAAAACCAGCTCATGATGATAGCATCAAAATATATATATATATATATATATATATATATATATATATATATATATATATATATATATATATATATGAGTAATGATACGGTGCTCTAGGAGTACGTACCTACTCCCACGTACTGGTTGTAGGTTGTATCTTCTCAATTAAACAATGAATGTACTCAACGTAGTTTACATGATAGGAAACATGCTTTGGATCATGTTTTTTGGATATAAAAATCAGGTTTTTTAAGTCATGAAATTTTGATACATTGTGAGCTGTTGATTTTTAAAGTTCTTAAAAAACATACATCTATGTTATAATCACATGATCCAAAACTAATTATTTTTTACTAAATAATGCTTATAGAAGTGGGAGTAGGTACTCCCAGAGCACCCTATCATATATATATATATATATATATATATATATATATATATATATATATATATATATATATATATATGAAAAACAAATGTTCAAAAATGGGTTTTTCAAGGTTTTATATTTTTTTTTAACTCTCACTACACAGATGCGACCTACATAGCCGATTTTATGTGGATTGGCTCTAGGACCATTGGATTCCGTCATATGGCAAGGTTTTTATAGAGTTTGAAAATCAACAACGCAAAATTTTTATGGCTCAAAAAACTTTTCTCATAGAAAAACATACTCTAAGATGTTGATTTTTATCAAATCAACCATGCCAAACACATTCCCAGGGTCAAAATTGCCAAAAAAGTATTAGAAAACACATTTAGATCCATTTGCATATTTTATTTTGCATGTTCCCGTACCACCATAACTTATGATGGTATACTCTTGACCTATATAAATCTAACCCCCAAAATTAAAAGCCAACCTTTAGATCATGATTAGCAATTTGCATTATTGTGTCAATATTGACTCCAACATGATGTTTTGGACCATTTATAAAACAACTTTGTTTTCATGAATTGGGATATATATAGATGGGGACCGCCCAAAATCTATAACCAACCACGATCGGATGGCTCTCCTTGAATGTTTGAGCATCTCATCAAGGGGACCTGATATATTTTGTTCTTTATAATTTATTTAGTAAAAAATATGCTTTACACAGACTAGACTTTATGACATAGAGACATTTTTTTAGAAACATGAAAATTGGACGGCTTACAATGCATTTAAAACTTTACAATACAAAGTATTGTATGCTGTTGATTTTTAGCACTTTCACACACACACACACATATATATATATATATATATATATATATATATATATATATATATATATATATATATATATATATATATATATATATATATATATAGAGAGAGAGAGAGAGAGAGAGAGAGAGAGAGAGAGAGAGAGCTTTTTTTAGCACAATAAATTCTTACCAGTAAGCTTTTGTTGATCATTCGTTTTCTTATTTATGTGTCACTCAGGAGGCTTACATGTTAGGTGGATCGGACAAGAGCACGACCACTGTGCTCCACAGAGAGATGTACCCAAAGACATTGATTTTCCATGATGGCAGGCTCGCTTTCAGGCCAACTCCTCTTGCAAGCCTAGTCATGTTCATGTGGCTCCCACTGGGCCTCGTCCTTGCCATTTTCAGAATGCTGGTGGGACTGGCTCTACCCTACAACATTGCCGTCGTCGTGGGGTCACTCTCCGGTTTAAGCTTCAAGCTGAAGGTTCACAACTCACCCATCTCCCCAAGCACTAGAAAAAATGGCATGCTCTATGTTTGCACCCACAGGACACTGCTAGACCCAATCTATTTAGCAGTTGCACTCAAGAGGCCTATAACTGCTGTGACATACAGTCTTGGTAGGGTCTCAGAGATCTTAGCACCAATTAGAACAGTTAGGCTGACAAGGGATAGAGTGAAAGATGGCGAAACAATTAAGACCATGCTAAGTAAGGGTGACTTAGCAGTGTGCCCAGAGGGAACCACTTGCAGGGAGCCTTTTTTGTTAAGATTCAGCCCACTTTTTGCTGAGCTGACAGATGAGATTGTCCCTGTTGCCATTGATGTCTTTGTGAACATGTTTTATGGCACCACAGCTAGTGGGCTCAAGTGTCTAGACCCACTGTTCTTCTTGATGAACCCTTTCCCCACATATTACATGGAGATCTTTGACAGGTTGCCCCCTGAGCAAACTTGCAATGGGGGTCATAAGTCAAGGTATGAAGTGGCCAATAGTCTGCAGAGGATGCTGGGTGATGCATTGGGTTTTGAGTGCACCACGCTGACAAGGAAGGACAAGTACATGGTTCTAGCTGGCAATGAAGGGATAGTTAAGGAGGCTGAATAAGGATACAATAAATTAAGATGAAAAACAGGATTCAATTTCACTTGGAATATTACGTAAATTTTTTTATTTTTTCAAGGATTTTTATTTTGTATTTTTTCATAATAATTTATGTGACTGGAAGAAGAAGATAAATTATCCGTTCATATTGGTAATTTTGCTTTCTGTTGGGGTGCTTCCCCCCCCCCCCCCCACTGCAATTTTGAAACCGTGAGTTGCATGTGAGGGCGGAAAATTTTCAAACGTATTACTGTTTCAGGCCCCACCTGCTTCACAAGGCATTAAATGAGATGCGAGAGAGAGAGGCATTAAATGTTCAATATATATCGTTCATAACCGAAGCAGGTTATATGTTCCCCCCCGAACAGGGCAGTTAGCTACATCTCATGATCGGGGTCCCAAAGAGCACCACGTATGTAAGCATGTGCGTCTCGTATCCCCATGTTTGTCAGCATTAATTAGCGTTGGAGTTTGATGCGATTGCAAAGACTTAAGTACCCTCTCCTCCATTGGTGCCAAAAAAAATGACGGTTCTTGAAAAGGAGTGGTTGTAAAGACTTAAGTGCCCCGAAGATGATTATTTAAGACCCAGTCTCTGCACTGCAGGATTATCTGAGAAAGAAATCTCCCATGGAGATGGCCATGAACATCAATCCTCTCACTCTCACTCTCTCTCTCTCCCTTCTATTTCTGCTTCTATGCACATCCAACAGAAGATCTTACATTGCTCCATCAAGCACCAACTGACCTGCACATGTACTGTTGTGGAGCCTGATTCAGAGTTTTTACCCTTACAGGAGGAGGGTCTGGGGGCTCCTTTCAGTGTGGGTAGCATCATTCAACTTGAAGAGTTATGGAGTCTGATTCAGAGCTTTTACCCTTACAGAAGGGGGGTCTGAGGGCTCCTCCCAGCGTGTTCATGGCCTTTTGTCCTTACAGGATGCTACCCGTTCGGGCTCATCAACCATCTCTCGCTCTCTCTCCCTTCTATTTCTGCTTCTGTGCACATCCATCACAAGATCCTATATTGCTCCATCAAGCACCGACTGACCTGCACATTGACTGTTGTGGGTCCTTACTGATGAGCTGCCTCTAAATTTATTCGACTCTGGGTCCTTACTGCACTTGAAGTTGAGTCGTTGTATTTTTTGTTATTCGGTGGGTGGTGAGGCCCTCCTCTACTCTCTCAAGACTCTTAGCTTGGGCAATCTTTCTTTTGATGATTGTGGTTGTAATGTATCGTTGAAGTTAAAATGGGGAATGAAATGACAATAGAAATCGCTGAAAATTTACAGAAATAAATGCCCTCCTTCTAGAAAACTGAATCGTCGATTCCTCTTCCTCGGACGGACATAAATGCCCTCCTTCTAGAAAACTGAATCGTCGGTTCGTGAAAATGACAAAACTGCCCTCCATCGATATCGCGGGAAAACGTTCCGCAGGTGGTTGTAATGTATCGTTAAAGTTAAAATGGGGAATGAAATGACAATAGAAATCGCTGAAAATTTACAGAAATAAATGCCCTCCTTCTAGAAAACTGAATCGTCGGTTCCTCTTCCTCGGACGGACATAAATGCCCTCCTTCTAGAAAACTGAATCGTCGGTTCGTGAAAATGATAAAACTGCCCTCCATCGATATCGCGGGAAAACGTTCCACAGGTGGTTGTAATGTATCGTTGAAGTTAAAATGGGGAATGAAATGACAATAGAAATCGTTGAAAATTTACAGAAATAAATGCCCTCCTTCTAGAAAACTGAATCGTCGGTTCCTCTTCCTCGGACGGACATAAATGCCCTCCTTCTAGAAAACTGAATCGTCGGTTCGTGAAAATGACAAAACTGCCCTCCATTGATATCGCGGGAAAACGTTCCGCAGAGTTTGCGTATGTAGCAAGCGTTATGTTGTATGATACAAATAGTTCAAAAAAATCCTTTCTCGCTCTAAGCACTCTACCGGAGATTCTTTGCTTTCATCTCGAGTTGCCGGAGCATCCTTTCCTTTTTACCAGAGCATCTGTTTCAGTCTTACTCGCTGTCGCAGCATCGTTGCCACCTTCTGTTGCGTATTAGTTGTTATTGTTGCTTACTCTACAGTTGGAATATCCAAATTCTCATCGTTTCGGTGAGTTTCGTGTAAGTTTTCTTTCTTCAATCTGAAGATTGGTTCTTATACAAGGATTTGTATTATGAACCCAAATATTCCGACGATTTCTAATGATGATGATCGTGTATTGTGTTGTGCAGGTTAGCAATGTCTGCGCCTCATCAGATTAGAGATACCCCGTCGTTCTATGGGTTGTCTATTAGAGAAGTGATCCGCCAGTCCCATCTATCTAAATTTTTTAAAAGATACCAAAATATACTTAAGATTGAGAACGATGAAGACAGGGAAAAAGCCTTGGAATCGTATTTTGCGGAGGATTATCCATCAGATATCGAGGCTGCGGACCAAAGGAAGAACTCTGAAGAACGAAAGATGCAGAACAAGGATGACGAAGAGAAGGCAAAGGCCAGAAATATTGATGAGAATATAAATAGAAGGCGGAGGATTAACGCACAGCAGATGGAAAAGAGGAAGAAGAAGGCGGAGGAGTGGGAAAGGGATGTTAGCAATATGATGGCGGAGGCTCATAGGAGAAACTTGGAGAGTAGAGCAATGCGACACAAGGCAAGGCTACTGAAGGAGGCAGAGGAGAGGCGAAGGCAAATGAATAAGGAGGAGGAAGAGAAGGAACAGAATATTCCTCAGTTTGAGGAAGAAAAAGAAAGGCGAAGGAGGGAGTTGGAGTTCGAGGAAGCTAAGGAAATGCAAAGGCAGCAGAAGAAGAATGAGGAAAACAAGGAAAGGCAACAGAAGGAGAAGGAGGAGGAGGTATAGAAGGAAAGAGAAAGGAAGAAGCAGGAGGAAGAATTGCAGGAAAAAAGGAAACAACAACTGCAAGAGAAAGAAAGGCGGCAGAAGGAGGAGGAAGAAAAGGAAAGGGAAAGGAAGAAGCAGGTGGAAGAACTGCGACAAAGAAGGAAACAAGAAATCGAAGAGAAAGAAAGGCGGCTGAAGGAGAAGGAGGAGGAAGAAAAGGAAAGAGAAAGGAAGAAGCAGGAGGAAGAGGCGAAAAGGGAGAGACAAAGGAAGCAGAAGGAGGAGGAGATAAAGGAGAGAGAAAGGAAGGAGAAGGAGGAGGAGAAAAGGCAGAGAGAAAGGAAGCAGAAGGAGGAGGAGGAGAAAAGGGAGAGAGAAAGGAAGGAGAAGGAGGAGGAGAAAAGGCAGAGAGAAAGGAAGCAGAAGGAGGAGGAGGAGAAAAGGGAGAGAGAAAGGAAGGAGAAGAAGGAGGAGAAAAGGCAGAGAGAAAGGAAGCAGAAGGAGGAGGATGAGAAAAGGGAGAGAGAAAGGAAGGAGAAGGAGGAGGAGAAAAGGCAGAGAGAAAGGAAGCAGAAGGAGAAGGAGGAGAAAAGGGAGAGAGAAAGGAAGGAGAAGGAGGAGGAGGAGAAAAGGGAGAGAGAAAGGAAGGAGAAGGAGGAGGAGAAACGCGAGAGAGAAAAGAATCAGAAGGAGCAGGCGGAAAAGGAGAGAGAAAGGAAGCAGAAGGAGGAGGAGGAGAATAGGGACAGAGGAAGGAAGCAGAAGGAGGATGAGAAAAGGAAGGCGAGAGAAAGGAAGGCGAGAGAAAGGCATGCGACGGTGGAGCCGGTAGAGATGGAGATTGAAAGGCAGTTGGAGGCAGTGGACCCACCAGAAAGTCCCAGGTTGGAGGGAGAACAACAGAAAATAGCGACCAAGGTAAATATATCCGTCCTGTCTGCGAAGATTTAATAATATGTTTAGCGATTTTGGTATAGTGATTACTATGTTAGGTATTGATATTTATAGCGATTACTGCGATAGTATGTCTGCAACCGATATTTTTATAACGGTTAGTAGAATAGTATTTATAAGTACAAATGGAAGTAATTTATAATTTGTAGGAATAATATGTTATTTTGTGTTACAGGGAGGTCACAGGAGAAGTAAAGCACCAGGTGAAAAGCTCGGAGGTCGCTGTCAATGGCCTGTAGTTCTGTCTTGGTATGGTCAACTGAGTGCATATCAGAAGGACCGACTACGAAATATGCACTTCGGTGGCCTTTTGGACTAGCAATATTTTGAAACTTGCTGGAATACCATGACTCACCTGGTAAATAAGTGGAATGATAAGACTAACACATTCCAGTTTGATTCTTTTGAGATCACCATGACTCTAGAAGATGTGGCGAGGATCACTGGCCTTAAGTGCGATGGCAGTGCTGTCCTATTACGGCATTCAAACTATAACACAAGAGAAAACTGCACTGCCCTTCTAGGAATGTCGATGGACGAATGGAGTCAATGTATTTCTGGTGGAAGCAATTCCACATCAATGAAGGTCTCAGTTTTTCGTAATAAATGGGAAGGCCACTCCGCTACTTGTGCATCTGAAACAGCTGACCAAGAGTTGCGCGGCTTCCTTCTATATTTTTTTGCTCTTACATTATTTTCCGATTGTTCTGGTTCGAGAATAAGTTCCATGTGGCTGTAGTACCTGACAGACTTAGACGAAGTCGACAACTATGCCTGGGGTGCCGCTATGCTCGCACACCTGTACAGTCAACTCCACCGTGCGAGTAATGGTACGAAAACAGTTGGCGGATTTTGGCCATTTGTTCAGGTATTTGTTGATTACATACTTAGTATTTGTAGACAAATCTAATTGCAGTCTGTGGCGTTGCTAATAATATTTTTTTTGTTAGGCCTGGGCGTTGGAACATATTATCCCATTGCGTCCACAGTGTGGCCCTCCGATTTATGGTTTTCCAAAGATCGGTCGCTGGGCCAGAATAAATGTCGCAGTTTATAATGCTAAGTCCATTTTAGATGGGCTGCAATTAAACGAGGTAAACGTTCTAAAATTGTTTACAATCGCGTCAGCATTTACCATTGAGTATTATAAATCGTTGTAATGTTCAACATTCTTAAGTATACATCGCTGCAGGATTGTCTTCCGTAGTGCATATCGTTGTTGCCATATCATGCGTAAATAAATTTTAATATATTTGTCATTCGTTATTAAAAAGAATTACCAATGTACAGGTTTTGTGGAGACCTTATGGAGATGGGGGCGATGATGAAGACGTTGTTGCGGAGGCTGCCAGATTGTCTGACCGCGATTTGTGGCTATTCTGCAATTTTGAAGCTGAGTTGCAGCAAGGTAGTCGAGTTCTCCTACAATCTGGCTTGGGGCAGTCTATCCCAAATAAGCCTTTGGAGGTGAGAAGGAAGATGAATATTGGTGGGGGCAGGCACGTGAATTGGAGCGATCGCTACAGGGACGAATTATTAAATTGGAACTCAGGTGGTTTCCCTGCCGTACCGTATGATCATGAAGGACGACAATTTGATCCCTTCTATTTCGAAAGCTATTAGGAACCAATGCGGCGAAATCGGAAGATTGAGAAAATTGTCAACCCATGCCTCCCAACTGTCCCTTCTCATATTGTAGCCCAGCCTCTACAACCAAAACGTCGTCTCGCTCTGGTTAATACGACTAGTCCATCAGTAACAAATCACGAGGAAGACCGAACACTTGCTCCAAAAGAGAAGACTGTCTCTGCCGCAAGGTTCGAACTTATTGAGAGGGAGAATAAGAAATTAAGGACAGAAGTAAGCACTATGGGCAATCAATTGAATGCAGTGGTGGACATGATGACCAGTCTTCTTAGGCAAGGTTTCGCAACGAAGAGGCCACCCAGGATAGACAGTCCACCAATAAAAAGTGAGAGACAAGTCTATGAAATTTCATCAGATTCGTCCAGTGACTCGGAATAAATCCTAGATTTTCATTTTTATCACGCTATACATTTGTTGTAATTGTATAATGAGTTGCGGTAACGTGAAATTCTTTTACTGTTTAATTCTTTATTATTACATCTTTCCTACTTTGGGTCTCGGTAATAAATAAACTTTAAACGAAAATAGATGTGGCATCGCAGATAAGGAAAGGATTTGTTGCCATCGCTGGATACTTCGTGCTTTGAGTCGGAGAGCGATCTGTGGCATCGCAGCATAGTGATTTGTGGGTATTGTTCGAATATCAAATCACACATGGAAAACGTATTTTTGAATATTTAAAACTTAATGAGCGGCATGGAAAGACGTATTTTTGAATACTTCGAACGCAAGCATTTAATTTGGCGGCGGTTATCAAAAAAAGGCGGCATGCGAAAAGCCGTATTTATATTTTTTTTAAACACAATCAATTAATTAGCTTCGTGCTTTGAGTCGGAGAGCGATCTGTGGCATCGCAACATAGTGATTTGTGGGTATTGTTCGAATGTCTAATCACACGTGGAAAACGTATTTTTGAATATTTAAAACTTAATGTGCGGCATGGAAAGACGTATTTTTGAATACTTTGAACGCAAGCATTTAATTTGGCGGCGGTTATCAAAAAAAGGCGGCATGCGAAAAGCCATATTTATATTTTTTTTAAACGCAATCAATTAATTAGCTTCGTGCTTTGAGTTGGAGAGCGATCTGTGGCATCGCAGCATAGTGATTTGTGGGTATTGTTCGAATGTCTAATCACATGTGGAAAACGTATTTTTGAATATTTAAAACTTAATGAGCGGCATGGAAAGACGTATTTTTGAATACTTCGAACGCAAGCATTTAATTTGGCGGCGGTTATCAAAAAAAGGCGGCATGCGAAAAGCCGTATTTATATTTTTTTTAAACGCAATCAATTAATTAGCGGGCTGTTTTCAAAAAATGGCTGCACGTTAAAGGACTTTACCTTTGTAGGTGAGGACGGCGTTTCAGTATCTCCGTTGCAAAGGTGCCATCGATATCTCCGTCCAGGCATGACGCCGAAGAAGGGGACAATCGGAGCAGTACGACCAGCCATGGCGGACAAGAAGAGGACGAGTGGAGCAATACGACCCGGCACGACGCCAAAGACGATGGGAGCACTACGACCGGGCACGGCGGCAACGGAGAGGACGATGGTAGCAAAACGACCAGGCACGGTGCCAGAGGAGTGGACGAGGGGAGAAAAACGACCAGGCACGGAGCAAACGGATAGGAGGATGGGAGCTAAACGACCAGGCACATTGTCAATGGAGTGGACGATGGGAGCAAAACGGCCACGCACGGCTCTGAACAAGAAGACAACCACATCCACAGTACCAGGACTAGCGCTTAAGAGGTATATTTTTTGAAACGCCTGAGCGGTTTAGTGAACATTTGGCTTTTCATGTTGTATTTGGACTAGTGTTGTTTACTGTAGACAATAATTTCAATGTCCAATCCTGAATACCACGCTCATGGTGCACTCAGTGCAACATCCACAGTCTCGGGTGGGCGGCAACGCCCTGACGAGTTCGTAGATGACATCGAGCAGATGCAAGATGAATTTGCAGATGGGAATACTATCAGTAATTTTGTAAGTATTTATCCACTATCAATTTCTATGTCATCGGTTTGCATGTTCTGAAGTTCGTAACTTTGTGCAACCAGACAATGTATGATTTTGTCAATTACATTCAGAGCAACCCAATGAGCAATACAGTATGCATCATCAGCCCGTATTTCATGGTATGTCTGTGCCGCTGTTGTTCTGTTTGCTTTCATGACGTACTCACGTTTCTTGGTGGTTAAACCTTGCTATTTCGTGCAACAGATGTACGTTCGACGAAAGCCATACGGCATAAGATTCGAAGATGCACTACCTTGTTGGAACAGCGATGATGAGTGCATAGACATTTCGAAATTTGGAAAGGTAAGTGAACAAACCTCTTATCCAAGGTTTATTCCTAACATCTCCATCACGATAAGTCTCTGGAACGAAAAATGATTTTATCGATTCGCAGATTTTACTTCCTACACTCTGGCAACATCCAGACCATTGGGTCCTATACGAGATGAATTTTCAGCTAAAACAACTATGGTGCTACAACTCATTGGACTGCCACAGTTGCGTAGAACGCGATGCTATGCATTTGGTAAGCTTGTACCCAAAGGTGAAGTAGCTATTCGAGGTGGACCGGACTGTAATATATTATCCCTTTTTCACAGGCGGGATTCCTTAACGGGCAAATGGGTGTCAACATTGGTGAGTGGATGTTGCTCTGTGCTGACGATGCTCCGTTACAAAGTAATGGGGTCGATTGTGGCATATTCGTAATGAAGCATATTGAAGCAATATACAATGGAGAAGAACCTTGTTTCCACGCTGTATGAGCTTCGTATCCGATGTTATTGGGTATTCCTGTTATATATTGGTTTCACATTACCTGTTTTGTTGCAGGAACATATGCCGGTAATACGCGACGAAATATGCAAAAAATTGATTGAGTTTAAAACGAACGACAGACAGAATAGTATAAAGTGAAACCTATCGATTGCTCTGTCTGTACAACCTAACGAGGCCCTCCATCACCGTTCTCGCCGTCCTCCTCGACAGCAACCCAGTCGGTGCAGTCATGCTGAGGGTGGCCAGCAGGAGCTCCGCCAAGTCCTCTTCCTCTCCCTAGCGAGGTCTAAGCGGATTTGTCATTCCGGTGACGGGTGTTCATCTCGTTCCGTTGACGGGTGTTCTATGAAAAGTAAATTGTATTCAGAAATAGTTTTGTGTTGTATACACATAACCAATGTTGGTAAAGTTGTTCTTAAGCAATAAAGAATACTGTACGGCGAAAGATATTTCTAAATATCGCATTACGTGAACTTATCAATAAGAAAGGTTTGTTCTTAGAAATCGCTATATTGATGAACCGACGGTAATGTACACCTAAGGCGATTTCTTTAGACGTACTTGTGGATTTATTTGAGACCCAAAGATTCCGTCCAATCGCATTGACTACCATTCAGAATAGCCCTCTGGCATGACATTGTTTTCATTAATGCGGAGTGCTTTTTTATTTAAGATTTGCTTTTGGTTTAATGAAACTGACGTATATACTCGAAAACTGACAGAGGGTGATAGGACGTTTCATTAATATTTGAATGACACAACACACAGTTCCACTTTGCTTCGCGAATAAGGAACCGACATAATCGACAATTCCTGCATAAACGACTTATTCTTGAATCGAGTGCATAGGCGGCTTCGACGCAGTTGTCGTCTATACCTTTTTCATAGGTCTGTAAGATCATAATTGAAGAAACCGTCGTTTAAAATTCAAGCAATTTTCAAATGCTGGCACAGGTTTTCATGGTCGTAGCAGTGTAGTTTGACGTTAGACCACCAAGCGTATCGCTTTATACTATTCGTAAAATACGAACGCGACATTAAAGCGATGTTTAAGCATACAACATTTCATAGCGATGTTGAATATTATCATTTCGAACATTAGAAGTCTTTGTTCATTGCACACATCGCAGTCTCACCCTGCGACTGTCAATCACGCGGGTTGAGCACACATCTTTTATCAATTACAAGCCTTTTAGATCCTCGCCTCCGTCAGTTTCTCCTCCGAAATTAGAAAGGACGTCAACTTTTTGCAGAGTTCTTCGCGAAATCCGGGTATATCAACCTGCAAAAACAGATTGTAAACTAGAAGCAATAGACATGCCCTTAATTCCCAATAACAGAGGCCAAGGAATGGCATACAACGTCGAAACAGGGTTCTGCACCATTGTATATCGCTTCAATGTACTTCATTACAAATACGCCGCAATCAACGCCATTATCTTGTAAAGGAGCATGGTATGTCGTGCGATAGATCCACTCGCTGACATCGACTCCCAAAATGGCTATGAGGAAACCGATCTGAGAATAATGCGACCGAAAGTAAATTCATGACCCAAGTACACTACACGATACTCATATAGATGGAATCTTACGAGATGAGAAATGTCTAGCCGTAAACCACTGTCAACTTCCAACGAATTGTAACACCATAGTTGTTTTTCGCGTAAATCCATCACGTATAAGACCCAATGCTTTTCAGACTGCCAGAGTGTAGGAATCAGTATCTGCAAATAGATCGAAAAAATGTTGTTACCACTGTCACGCTGTAATATTTCACTATAGGTTTGTTTGCTTACCTTTTCACTTGTCATAAGGTCTCTGCAGTGATTACCGTTAATCCAATAAGGTTTGCCGTCTTGAAATCCACTGGAGTATGGCAAACGGCGTAATATAGTCTGCAAACCGAAAGAAACATTACTAACACCAACGTTAACATACGAATCAATTGGACTAAATCAATAATGAAAAGCAACATAAAATACAACCGATATACCATGAAATATGGGCTGACGACGCTCACAGTCTGGCTTAGTGCGTTGCTTTTAATATAATTTACGAAATCGGATATAGTCTGTTTGCAGCAAATATGGTGTTGTATTGATCATACGTACACATGACTTACGTTTATAGACAACTACTACTAGTTTCATACTAACAAAATTACTGATCATGTTGCATTGTGCGAATTCACTGTGCATTCGGTTGATGTCCTCCAGGAGTGATTGACTAAGTTTTCGCCCAACTTCGTCGGTGGATGTTCGACTGAAATGAATGCGGACATTGCAACGACTGATATTTAAATTACATTATATAGTACACAAAAACAAATCGCAAAAAATGCATGAAAGAGACGGATTTTGCTGAACATGTAGACTATGTGTAGACAATATACCCATGATTCGCCATTGTTGGTCATGTAGCTGTCTTCGTCTGCCTCACCGACTATAATTTTCTATGTTCGAGGGCGGATCTCCAGGTTTATGAAGGAACCGTCGGTTTGGTTGTTGCTGGTTCACGAAGTAGAAGACACACACCTTCCAGTGCTTGTGCGACTATTTATGACCTAAAAGATGTACTGCTCAACCAACATGATCAATGAATATTGTACGACAACTCAAACATTTATGGGTATCCGTTGGAAAATACACATTGAGTAGCCTTTTATTTATAATATATGGATACAACTTTTCACAAGATAACAATAATGATTTCAAAAGGCAAGTGGAGGTGTCGGGAACGCGAAAGATTTGCTAGAGAAGAAGTTGACTGGAGGTATATGGCGATTTGTGGTTATCGTTGAATAGCGATCTGTGGCATCGCAGCATAGTGATTGACAGTCCTACGCTGCGATGCCACACATCGCAGCACACTTGAACAATCCTTCGCATCACGCTAAGATTGACAGTCCAACAATAATCAACACCGTTCTACGCTGCGATGCCACATATCGCTATTCAACGATAACCACAAATCGCCATACAGTGATGTCATCATTCGCCTTCCTGCAGAAGCAAAAACCCGCTATCTATCGATTTGAACAAATTCAACCACGAACCGCAAGTCGTCAATGACAAACGACTATAAACTCTCAAAAAATCCGGCATTGTGGAGATCGGGTCATGCAAAGAGGCATGACAACTAAGTTAATAGCCCACACGAGATTCCTGTGTCCCAAACCTATCTGTCGACTGCATCATAGCCTGTCATGAAAGAGAAAATATTAGACACTGAATTAAGTTTCACAAGAAATGCATACCTCCTCGCAACATCGATTACATACCAAAAGCCTTGTAAAACTGTAGCGATCGTTGCCAGAAATCTGGTCGGGAGGAATGTAGGTTTGAACGTTTGTCGGTACTTCTGTAGGGTATTGCTGCATGATGGACATTACACGAGTTAGCTATTTGACAAGCTTCATGCAATGGGAAGCAATATAATGTTTTACATACCTGTTCATTCGAAGGGTTTTGTTGTTTTTTATTACAGGTTGGTTGTTTCTTAGTCTTTTTCTTGCCAACCAATTCTAGTGCACCCTTTGCCCTCCGACGACTGCGATCAGAGGTAGGTTTTCTTTTGATACCCTGCGCTTCATGAATATGTTCATCATAATCAACAACGTTCACTACTGACTTGTTGAAGATAATGTTTACGCTTCGGCGCAACTTCTCGGGAGTGTCAAGCGAGACATGATTTTGACCTACGTTGTTCGATCCCATTATCTTCGGCTGGTATTCATTCGCTGCAACAGACTTAATGTGAATTAACTCCACGTTTTCAAGTAACTCTGTTGCAGCTTTTCTCACACATGCATAGCCTTCTTCGCTTCTCGATGCCAAATCAGCAACATGCATGAATGACCTACACAGTTGTTGGTAACGGGAGGCTATGTGGCACTTCTCATCAACACCAGATTTACTCGCATTGTCCATAACGAGCATTTCAATCTTCGCGCGTCTCGTCCATCTTTGCATTACGTAAGACTCAGGTATTTCTTGTATCTTCTCTTGATTGAGTGCCTTTAATGCATGACGGCATAGGATACCTTTGAATTCATACATTTTGCACGAACATTCTACCCTTCCGTTGTCGACATTGTACGTGACATGCGCTTCTTGCCTTTCCTGATGCTTTTCGCCCTGACAAAAAATATGGTATTTGTGCATATTCTCGGTTTGCACCAGTTCTTCTATTTTGCAATTCATGACATGCAACATCTCTTTCTTGATCCATTCAAATACAGTTAGTGTATACAGAGCTGCAGGTCGCATCAATATTTTCATGCCAAAAGTTAGAGGTCGTGTATTGAAGCATTTCACGTCTTGTTCAAGCTCATTCTGTCTTAGACCGTCTACAAATAATTCATATTGTTCCATGAAACGAAACATTGTTAAACATGAATACAGGGTTTTCTTCAGCGTGGCATGCATAGATTCGGCTCTTTGTGTGCTTATCATACCTGCACAAAAGTATTGTCTTCCATATGCCAATGCCCACTTCTCTTTTTCTGCATATAAATTTTGTAACCACAGACAGTCAGCAAGGTCGTATGTCTTAATCATTTTGTCCCAATCTGACTTAAAGGTGACTTCGTCTACGCTATGAAGTACACACCTTATAAAATGTTTGTCAAACCCTGTATTCTGATTAAATATGTGTCCTATGTTCTTTGCTGCATTTTGAAAGATATGCCACAAACACAGGCGATGATGTGCATCTGGCCACACATGAAGCACTGCAGCCGCAATTGCGTGATCACCATCTGTAAGTACAGTTTCAGGATGCTTCCCGTTCATTGCCTGTGTAAATACTCTGAACAACCACTCAAAGGTTTCCTTGGTCTGGTCATACACAAAAGCACCGCCTAATATACAACTCTGTGCGTGATGGTTCACTCCCACAAACTGCGCAAATGGCCACTGTTCAGTGTTAATCTTTACTGTAGTATCAAACACAAGCACATCATTGAAGCATTCATAATCTAATCTAGACCTTGAATCTGACCAAAACATATTCACGGCATATCCATCTACATCCACTTGCATTGCACTAAAGAAACCATGTTCATTACTTGATTTATTCTGTAAGTAAGGAACCAAACAACATATTTCTCCGTTCTCCATGTTATTTGTCCTCTTCCTGCTCAAGTGGTTTCTAAGATCCAAAGGTGTGAATGGCACATTTTCGCGACCACCATCAATGCGGGTAAACAAATTGTATGTCTTCCTTGGTGCAATGCTGGCGCTATCAGCTATTTCAGCCATTGCAGCATGAGCTACAGTTACTTTACGATGTGACCTTAGCATAGGAGTCATAAATGATGCAGATAAATCATGATTATGATCACTGATTAAAGTACGCACGACAAATTTCCCATTCGGATGTCTTCTCAAAACCAATCTCGCCTGACATCCACATCTTGATTCTGGCGTGCTCCTAGTTAGATTTCCCATTGATTTCTTCCAACCTTGCTTGGAACAGACATATGTCTTTCTAACTAAGACACCCTGTGCATTTTTTGACCAAGAAAACCTTCTCACACTGAAGCCAACTTTTAAGGCATAATCATTGTAAAATTTATATGCATCTTCTTCGTTATTAAAATGCATTCCTTCTACAGGAACATAGTCAAGTGCAATTCCATGTACATTCCCAGTTCCTACGGTTTTATTAAGTATACTGACATCAAAATCAGGATCATTATTGAATTGCATTTCTTCTCCTGGAACATTGAAGTCAGGTGTACTTCCGTGTACATTACCGGTGCATACACTTTTATTATGTGCGCTGTCATGGTAGTCTACCTCATCATTGAATTGCATTTCTTCCACTGGAACATTCAAGTCAATAGTGGGTCTAATGCCTGCACCCTTCTTTTCATGTGCATCGTCAGTGCAGATGTTCAATTCTTCAGTTGGGTCATAAGTATAGATATTCAATTCTCCAGATCTTTCTATTGATTGAGCTACATTGTCTTTATTACAACCTGATGATAAGCTCAATAATGTTTTAAGTAATATATCAATTTGTGTTTGCAGTAACATGGCAAACAAGTCGATATTATCTCACAAAAATGAGAGTCTGTTACTAATACAGCAGTTTGAGATACAATGCATATGATGAGTGAATGTAGGATACCTGATGGGGTAGAGGCCCTTCCTAGCATCTGCAAACAAGCATTCCTGTCAACAGGTCCCAGCGTCTTACAAATATCGATAAGTTTCCAACCTTCGTAAGAACAAGATCTACCTGCAATAACCAAACAAAGCCTTAATGACACACAAGACGACATGCCTTCTTCATCGATAGCATGATGCTGGGAAGCTACTCACGCCGCCTTGATGGAACTGGTTGGAATGTTTGTGCATCATTGCTTTCTTCCTTAATGCCTAACAACAACGACAAATAAAAGAAGACAGTGGAATGTTTTGTAAGCAATATATCAATTTCCGTTAGCAAGCGGCATAGGTTTACTACAATTTAATCAGGATGCATATAAGAACGGATACCACTAGGGTTACGCAAGTCAAAGCAATGATTTAATGAATGAAAGTATCAAAGCAAGTGCGGTTTGATGTTTGCTTATGCTGAGCATCGACGTGTCGCTTACCATGCCAATAAAATAAACATGTCGTACATGTGTGTTGACGATAACGCTCTCATAATATCCACGAGGCTCTAAAGCGAGTTCAATAGAAGTCGCTGAGAGAGCAACGATATGCATGCGAAAATCGCCCCGCCATGCGTGTCAAGATGTGTTTCTGCACCCAAACGTTTTCAAAGTCTGTGTACAAATATCTTACAAATACATATTACAAAACATATAATATCTTACAAAATGATATGTATAGCGATTTGTCAGATATTGAAAATCGATACGGCAGTTCAGTATTTATAACTTATAACTCGACGATACAAAAACATACTATCTAAAAGGTCGATAAATATATCGCACAATAAATTACAAATCGATAAGGAAGAACTTGAACATAATAGCAAACAAATCGATATTAACTAACAAAAATGTATCTCACAAAAACGAGAGTCTGTTACTAATACAGCGGTTTGAGATACAATGCATATGATGAGTGAATGTAGGATACCTGATGGGGTAGAGGCCCTTCCTAGCATCTGCAAACAAGCGTTCTTGTCAACAGGTCCCAACGTCTTACAAATATCGATAAGTTTCCAACCTTCGTAAGAACAAGATCTACCTGCAATAACCAAACAATGCCTTAATGGCACACAAGACGACATGCCTTCTTCATCGATAGCATGATGAGATGAAAAGCTACTCACGTGCCTTAATGGCACTGGTTGGAATGTTTGTGAATCATTGCTTTCTTCCATGATGCCTAACGACAGCAGAAATGAAGAGAAGACACTGGAATGTTTTGTAACACAAGGCAGGCACGAGAAGGCGACAGTGTGTTGTACAACAGGATAAAAAACAAGGCGGAAAGCTCGACTGGAGACAAAGGCAAAGTTTGCGTTGATAATGGGAGCAACTGTTACAGCAGATGGCACAGGCGAACATCTCCACTTTAAATGGTTAACATCAAACTTTCTGGATGGAGGACTTTTTTGTCCTTTTCCCCACCCGTCGTTTCACAACTTTTGAATGGAGGATATTTTTGTCATTTCCTCGAACCGTCATTTCAGGGCAAGAAAAGCAAGTAAGGGTGATTAAGTCTTTGCAACAGCACCAGAGTCCGATGCAAAGTTATGTCAACATACACGGGAATACGAGCCCCATGTGCATGAATACGTGGCACTCATTCGATCCCCCGAACACGGACGTGGGATTCAGTGAATCATTGGGGGCAAACATACACAACCCTCCCATTCATAACTGTAATCATCTAACTGCCACTTTCAGAAAAAGCACACACACACTCACACTCACGCTCTCTTTCTCTCTCATTGATTGGGGCATCTTTTTCTCCGTAAGAAAGTCTATAACAAAATTGTGAATAACATATATACCTAAATGCGTTGTATTCGTTAGAAAGAAACATAACTGTGTCAATATTTTTCCCCTTTATCCGGCTTTAAAAAGTATATATATAAGGTTAATTTATTATTAAACAAATTAGGTTTAACATTAGATTAGATGGAATCAACATTATAAAAATGACTATAACACACTAAAAATGGTATTTTAAAAAATGCAAGGTTACTTCTAGAGATAAAAAAACATAACTTTGACAATTTCATAAAGTTATTTTTTTTAAAAAGTGTTTGACTTTTCAATTCTCTTCAAATACAAAATACCTATAATGCTAAAAAAGGTAACATTGTATTTTAAAAAATGACATTATTTTTAAAAGTGTTTTAATCATTTTCAGGTTGAATCTATCTAATGTTAAACCTAACCAATTTAATGGCAGATTAACTTATATATAGGTTAATTAATCTAATATTAAACTAGTTGTGTTTAATATTAGATGAATTCAACCTTGTAAAAATAACTAAAATCCTCTTAAAAAAATAATATTTTTTTAAAATACATGATTATTTTTTTTAACGTTACAAGTCTTTCGAACTTGAAGGGAATTGAAAAGTTAAATACCTTTTTCAAAACATAACTTTATGCAGCTATTAAAGTTACTTTTTTACTTTAAAAAAGTAACCTTGCATTTTTTTAAAAAATCATTATTTTAAAAATGTTTGTCATTTTAGTAAGGTTGAGTTCATCTAATGTCTATATATATAATATCATTTTTTATTAGCAAGCTAGGGTTAGGCAAAAAATAATCAGATCATGTTAATCGCGTTGGGGATCGAGAGGTTTATCTTTCCAGATTACATCATCTTGATAGATACCCAACCGAGCAATACATCTAGGAACTACATTTCTCTCCTTCACACACGGCAACACTTGGATCGATCAAAGTGTAGCATTAGGTTCAAAACTTTTGAATCCAACAATGACCTTGCATCATGCACCTCCAAAGCCCGATTCACTATTGTGACATCCCTCCTTGAAGACTCCAACACCACCCTTTTGTTACTAAGAATTAAGCTCAATATGCCGTTCCATACCACCCATTCCTATCAAAATCCTGTCAACTAACCAACACGCCTATGCACATGTTTTGACCCTCTGAGTCCATAATCGTGAACTCCACCCTCTAGCTGCAGACACACATACTAAAAACATTCATCTTTATCCAGCATGGATTAGGTTCAATCCAAGGACCTGCATACAACCACCTTCCAAAGATATTGCCTAGAATATGATAATGGAAAATATGAAAACTACCATGTGAACTGTGATTTTCATAGCTCTTTTGTTCTTTTTTATTAAATCTAACCATATGAATGTGATCTACATACCTGCTTCTATAGTAATCAGCTCTTGAATCATCTGATTATAATGCATAAAAAATATTTTGTAAGGCTCAAATCAAAACTCAAAATCTTCATAAATATTCAAGCATTCAAGAATTATATTTTATCATAAAAAATATATGATCTATCAGTTGATTCTTAGAAAATTCACCATGCCAAACACATCTTCATGGTTAGATTTGCAAAATAAGTGTTGAAATGCCCAGTTCACATGGTAGTTCTCTCTCTCTCTCTCTCTCTCTCTCTCTCTCTCTCTCTCTCTATATATATATATATATATATATATATATATATATATATATATATATATAAACTAGGTTTGTCAACTGGTCGGGTCAAGGCCAGGTCAGGGTTGACTTAGACATGACCATATAAATAATATATGGGTTGGGGATCAGGTTTTATCGGGACACAAAATTAGAATATCAAACCCAAACCCACATAATTTTAGAAATTTACTTTTGTTAAAATAAAAATATATAAAATACTCGAGTTGGGTACCCAAAAAAATCATGACCCAAATCCGGCATGCATATTGCTTGGGTTGGTTTAAGTTTGGGTTGGGTAGACATCTATATGCTTGATTTTAAAGGGACTGACTCTTGAATAATCTGATTGCTATGCATAAGCAGGATTTAAAGGGACTGACTCTTGAATAATCAAATTTTTTTCAAATATTCAAGCATCCAAAAATCACATTATTTTGTCAAAAAAGCATGATTGAACAATCAATTTCTAGCAAATGAATTATGTTGAATGTTACCAAAATCATTAAATTCGATATCAAATGACAAATGTATGCCCTATCAAAGTTGCATGTGTTTGCTCTCTTTATGAACCCAAATGTTGATCGGATTATTCTCGGATCCCCCTGGATCATGTATCCACATGTTTGACCATCTATCTTAGATAGTCTCCTTACATTTTTCTGTTCAGTAATTGAAATACACATACTTCTTCAAGCACTAAATCGTTTGGTTAGCTTCGCTTAATGCATGCAGTAGTGCAACAATTGATGTAAGTGACCTATGAATTTAGACATATTGGCATGCTCTTTTAAAGCTTCAAAGCTCCGTCAGCATTCTTAGTTTTAGGTTGATGAATCTTTAGTTCTCCTTCACCTACTATAAAACTTTACCAATGATTACTTCAAAAAATTCATGCTTTTACCATGCAATTTCACGAGTGTTTCACGCTACCTTCAAAACTTTGAGTGATATGTTGTACATGTTCTTTTCAGCATTTGCTATATACCAATATATCATTCAGATAAGCAATCAAAATCCCTTTATCAAAAAGCATAAAGTTGCATCTTTCATAAAAGTAGTTGAGATATTTCAAAAGTATCACCAACTATTCAAATAGTGCTTTATTTTTCCATGAAGATCGTATTCTAGGTGCCCACTTCATAGATGCACACTTAATGTAACCAAAATTTCAATTTAATAAAATATAATTTAGTGTGCGATAATTAATCTACATTATCATGCCACCATCCTTCTTTAGCATTTAGCTTAAGATCATAACTTTCTCTATAAGCCTTATAATTTGCCTCAATCTTTTCATTTTTTAACAATTAATTTCAATATAAGTTGAAGTTCGGAAGTGGAGAATCAGAAGTATACCACAATAAATTTATGGTGGCTCAGTACTACAAACCAATTGCATATGTACACTACCATTTCTGGATATTGTTTTATCTGAGTTCGAGGAACTCAATACCATCTTAAGGGAATGAATGATATCTTTTACTAATATCCGGTACTATGGTTAGAAACAAACCATAGGATGTTTAGTTATATGAATGCCCTTACCCTAATTAACAAGATGATGTTAGGCTCAATGTGACCTAAAATGAAACAACCTTTGAACTTATACTACTACAACATTAGATTGGATGGAAACTGTCTGGGTGGCACTAATTAACATTGTCAGTGCGACCTTGACCAATTTCTGGCCTATATGATGCTAGACTAATCACCATAGCATGCTAAAGTCTACCAAACATTTTCATTTTCATATACATATACGAACTAGAGTGTGAACTAGGCATTTCTTATATTTTTTTTGCAAATCTGACCTTGTAGATGCATTCAACATGATCCATTTGCTAGAAATCGACTGTTCAATCCTGCTTTTTTGACAAAAGAACGTGATTTTTGGATGCTTGAATATTTGCAAAAGTTTTGGTCATCGATTTTCAAGCCATAAAATCCTGCTTATGCATAGCAATCAGATGATTCAAGGGTCAATCCCTTTAAAACCAAGCATATACGTGATATCTATAGAGTCATATTTAAGAAGAAAACTAAAAGAGCTCATGAAAATCTCAGTTCACACTCTAGTTCTCATTAGGACTATCAACATTTGCTATATACCAGTATATCAGTCTGATAATCAATCAAAAGCTCTTTATGAAAAAGCATAAAGTTGTATTTTGCATAAAGGTAGTTGAGATATTTCCAAAATATCATCCAACTATTCAAATAGTGCTTTATTTTGCCATGAAGGTCGTATTCTAGGTGCCCTCTTCATAGATGTATACTCAATGTTACCAAATTCTCAGTTTAGTAAAATATCATTTATTGTGCGATAATTAATATTCATTCTCATGTTGTATTCTAGGTGCCCTCTTCATCCTTCTTTAGCATTAAGATCATAACTTTCTCTATAAACCTTATAATTTGCCTCAATCTTCTCATTCTTTAACAATTAATTTCAATGTAAGCTGAAGTTAGGAAGTGGAGAATCAGGAGTATACTGCCATAAATTTATGGTAGCTCAGTACTGCAAACGAATTGCATATGTACTCTACCATTTCGGGGTGATTGTGTTACTGGAGCCCGATTAATCAATGCCATCTTAAGGGCATGAATGATATCCTCTATTAATGTCTGTTACTATGGTTAGAAACAGAACATAGGATGTTTAGTTATATGAATGCCCTTACCCCAATTAACAAGATGATGTTAGGTTGAGTGTATTATGAGACTTGCAATCGAAAGGTACATGAATCTTTACCAATGCCCAGTGAATTCTGAAAAAATATCTCCACGAAATTTCTAGGAGGAACATTCAATAGATTTTTCATTGTGAATTATGATATGATTGATTCCTTCAAGACGATGAGTGAGAAAACAGCCACCTTTGCTTTCAATATGTCTGGAGATGTTTTGGATTACCCACTTTTCTTTATATCTAATCAAGATAGACTTTTAAACCATTTTTGAAAAAGTGGATCAGATTGAGAGATTTAAACCAACAAAAAACCAAAACCATTCAATCTGTTAATATTTTCTCCACCATTATATATATATATATCTTGCCAACTTCGATAGATTTATATTGTCTTCAAGGACCTACACAAGAAAACCCACATTTGAGGTTACTTCAACTTTCCTAATAAAGTCTCAAAGGACTTCACAACAAAGTAATTTGGTTGATACGCCTTTTGTCTAGCTCTTAAATGCAAACTAGTTTATGCATATGAAGTAAATCCTGGCCTTAGGAATATTATGTCCCCATACATTGTCACGGGCCTACTTCTTCAATAGGCCAATGCGGCACGACGGTCCTTCCTTACCACCACTAGCTTTTCGGCCAATCACTTGCCGCTTGCAGAAACTTTGATAACTGAGAGTGCAAGAGAGTGAGAGAATAGAAAGGGAGACAAAATCACAATCACAATGAGGGTGAACAAAAGAAAGCTCTTCGCATTTGTATTCATTCACATTTTTGCTCGAGAGCCAGTTACAGTTCAAATCTATGAGCTTGATCCTTCAGAGTTATCATTTATCAACCTGAACCAAAGTACATGGGTGGCTGATGTCTTCTTTTAGTCGTTGTAATTTTGAAAAGATTTTTATATGAAAAACATGTGAAAATCAGACATCAAATAATAAAAACCGGTTCTCACTAGTGGATGAGACCGAGTCGAACTCACGGAACGGGAATATTTTGTATTCAAGCACACAATTCTAAACTATTCTTTATTGCTGAATTATTGAAATGTAAACTGTTTTAAGAAAAGTAAAAACAACTAGCTATTACAACAAATGAATACCCTTCGCAGAGGGCGTAAAGTGCAATATTTACAAACCCAATTAAAATTCTAAGTCTAAACTGAAAAGTAAAAATCTTCTATCTTCGTATTTCGTGTCACGTAGTCTCTTTAGCTCCAATCTCGTGCAATCCTGCACAAGTCAAAAGGACACGAGCAGTACCAGAAATAGAAATATACTTGCTAAATGATCTAATGAAATCACAATTCGCTAAGAAATGCTAAACAAGTAACTACTTAATCTACTGGCAAAGCACTTAACAACAACTAATTATATCTAGCTAATTATTTACTAACATCTAACAATTAACTAATATTCAATTAACTAATGTCGAACCAAAAACAAGGAATGGACAAAATAAGAGATTTATATAAGGAAAAGCAAAACAGTTATTGAAACAGGAACAAAATAGTGAAATTCAACAACAAATGAAAAAATACTAAACAAGGAAAATGATTGAACTAAGTAATTTGAAAAAGATATGAATCATAAAAAAAAAACATTGAAAACAAAGAATGCAAACAATCGGAAAATGAATAGTAACAGCTATTAAACTTTGAATAACGGATTGAGTTCAATTGATTAATTGCCAGCTTCTATCAGACACTTTAAGAAAATCACAGTTCAGCTTTGAATAGTTTCAAATTGAACAGAATTTTACATTGCTGAACAAAATTTCTGCATATTAGTGAAATACAGTCAATTCAAATATTCAACAACTCCAATGGATGCCTGGATTCACTCATGCGATCAATTTCAGTTTGATCGAATGCATATGTATGTAGATAAACACTGGAGATGCAACAGTTTCAGGAAATCACTGTAAATTTAAAGCTCAACAACAACTTCAATTCACCAGAAAGATCAGATGATCTATTACCGGAAAAAAAACAGAGATGCCGGAAAGAGAAAAAAAATTAGAAACAAATATATCGATTTGCATTTTAATCACTTAGAAATATCTCAATCCGATTTCTTCAGTTGATCAAATAATGCTCACTCATACTGAAATTTCTTAAACATCATTCAGTTGATCAATCCAGATTTTCATTATCCAAGATTTACTCACCGGAAAACAACAACTGCACGGTGATCAGAATTCCAGAATTTATCTTTCACCGGAAAATGCAAATATCGATCCAGATAATCAATAATGCTTAGAACAGAATTTTTTTTTTATTTTCTGATAACAATAAACGAATTCACTAAATCTGAATCAAGAATTTGATCAGATTATTAAGATTTATTCATCAGAACATCATTCCGGCAGAATAATTGTCAATCACCGGAGTTCTTCACAGAATTCGTTTTATGTTTCTTGTTTTTTTTTTTTTTTCCATTTTGAAATTCAAACATTATGATTCAGAAAGAATTAAACTGAAGAAGAAGATAGAAGTAGATGACTTACCAGGAATTGAAGGAGGAAGTGGCTTCCACTTCAGACACCGCAATCGACGGGAGTTTTCTTGCCACCGGATGAGGATCGGCTGCTGGAAGAAGAAGAAGAAGAAGAAGAAGAAGAAGAAGAAGAAGAAGAAGAAGAAGAAGAAGAAGAAGAAGAAGAAGAAGAAGAAGAAGAAGAAGAAGAAGTAGAAGAAGTATCGTAAGATCCGGCAACTGTGAAACGGAATGAAGAGGGGAAAAGCAGAGGGGGGAAAAGAAGATTTTGGCGCAAAAATGGAGCCCCCTCCGATCTGTTGTACGCCCCTTTTTAAAAGGATTTACACCGGTTGGAACCGGTTTGAAACAACCCCTTTTTATTTTCAAAACTTCCAAACCGGTTCCAACCGGTTTGGTTTTTACTTGCTATATTTTTTTTTTTTTTTAAATACAAACCGGTTCCACCCGGTTTGTATTTTTATATAATTTTTTTTTTTATTAATTGTTTTTTTATTTATTTTTTATTCTTTTCAAAAGTAAAGAAAACTGTGAAACTTTTCAAAAACAAAACTATTTATAAAAGAACTTCAAAACTAATCTACTATATTTTTTCTTTTCTTTTCTAAAAAAACTTAAATTGAATAAAACTATTTTTCTAATTTTTTTTTCTTTTTAATAAAAACTAAAACTAAAAATAGGCATAAGAATGTAAAATAAAACTATTTTTTTATTCATTTTCTAATTTTAAATTATTTTAGCACATTTACTCAAAAACTAACATAAAATTGGGTTTTTGAAACATTATTTCATAAAATCATGCATATTTAAATGTTAATAAACCCTGAATTATATGCATGATCAAATACCCCCATGCTTATGTTTTGCTAGTCCTCGAGCAAACTAGAAAAATGCAAGAAATCAAACTATCACCTAACTCACTTTCGTAGGAATCACGGTTGCATTTAGCTCATGCAACAAGCCCTTTCAACCCTTGGGTTACCCCAGTGGACGAGTAAGGTCTCGTGAGGGTTTGCAGTGATGCTACCCACAAACATCTCTGTCATGTATGCATAATATTACACATCCTCATAATCAGTAGGTAATCAAAGACTTTATTTTTACAAATATTTCCTGTTATTTCAAAATCAAAATATAATTAGAGTCTTTTATGTACCACCATAGAAAAAGAATTTCTTTCACTTTTCTAAACATCACAATTATTTATGTTTTATTCTTAGAAAATCCAATAAAAACATATTATTATTTACTTATCCTCACTCATATGTTTTCTGCACAGGTTTTTTCAATCATACTTCTAAGCACTGAACTTTTCTTTCTTTTTAAGCTCTTTTCTCTAATTTTTTTCTTTTCACGCTTTTTCTTTTTGCGCACTTATTTTTCTCATATAGCTTGCGTGTGGTCTGCTTTTATGCCTTGTGCAATGTCAATATCTTCTATACTTTTTCATACCAAAAGATATCAACTAAGACATAAAAGTGACTTCCTTCATTCACCCTTATAACATGAGAGTCAAACATTTCAACTTGTATCTGTTCTCAGTTACTTAGGATCACGAAGTTTTCCACTCTCCCTATGCAAATGGACTTAAAAGTTTCAACTTACATCTAAGTTCCATCTACTAAGGATTGTGAAATTATCCAAACAACCTAACGCATGCTTTTTCTCACTTTTTGAGCTCATTTTTATGCTTTTGTTCATTTGCTTAGTTTTTCAAAATAAAACTGTGCATATTCATATTTATGATTCAAAATAAATTCTAACATGTATCTATCATCATTTCTTTGAAATCCACATAAACAACCATAATTTTTAGATCTATGTCAGAAAAAATTTTCGTGGGGCTTAAAAATCCTCTAAAAACATTAGATTTGAAATAACATTTATATAAGTTCAAATTCTTTCTTTTAAAAAAAAAATCTACTTTTTATGAGAGATGTGTAAACATGTGCAAGTAGACAAAAATATTCTGGTGAGCTACTACACCCTCCCCCATGCTTGAATTACACTGTCCCAGTGGCATTCCCCCATGCTTATGTGAAACTAAGTGAATGCACATGAGATAAAATCAATGAGGGAAAGAAAGTAAACTCAATGAAATCTAAAATGTGAAAATATGCCTACCATGATTATGGTTTATGAATTATGCACATGAACTATATGAAAGTACTCTTAAAAAAAATTGTTTTTCTATGAATATTTACAAAATTTTTAATATATACAAACTTATGTGAGTCCTAAACTTCTAAAAGATCAACATCCTCAATGTCTTGTCCTGTCACAATATCTGAGATATAAGGCTTCAGCCGTTGCCCATTTACTTTAAAAATAGCACCCGTACGAGGGTCAAAAAGATCTATCGCTCCATATGGAAACACCCTATGCACAACAAATGGACCATTCCATCTTGACTTCAACTTACCTGGAAAAAGATGAAGACGTGAATGATAAAGCCATACCTTTTGCCCAGGCTCGAACTGTTTCCTAACAATATATCGATCATGAAAATGCTTAGTTCGAGCTTTGTAAATCTTTGCACTCTCATAGGCTTCATTACGCAATTCCTCTAGCTCACTCAACTGAAATTTTCTCTCGACTCCAGCTTGGGTCATGTTGAAATTGAATTTTTTTATAGCCCAATATGCTCTATGTTCTAACTCAACAGGAAGATTGCAAGGTTTCCCGAAAACTAATCGAAATGGTGACATACCAATCGGAGTCTTGAAAGCAGTCCTATAAGCCCACAAGGCATCATCAAGGCACTGAGACCAATCCTTGCGGTCTGGTCTGACTGTCTTTTCAAGAATCCTCTTTATCTCCCTGTTAGATACCTCAACTTGGCCACTGGTTTGTGGGTGGTAAGGTGTAGCAATCCGATGATGCACAGAATATTTCCTAAGTAAGGAAGCTACCTGCACATTACGAAAATGCGTACCACCATCACTGATGATCGCTCTAGGAACTCCGAACCGACTAAAAATGTTGTGCTTGATAAACCGAAGCACCTCTTTATGATCATTGGTCCGGGTGGCCACAGCCTCGACCCATTTTGAAACATAATCAACCGCCACTAAAATATATGTAAATCCAAATGATGGCGGAAAAGGACCCATGAAATCAATGCCCCAAACATCAAAAATTTCCACAATCAGAATAGGTAAAAGAGGCATTATGTCGCGCTTGGTAATGCGACCTGTTTGCTGACATCGCAAACACTTCCTACAGAATTCGTGAGCATCTCTATGAAGTGTGGGCCACCAAAATCCAGACTGAAGGACCTTTGCAGCGGTCTCCCGACTAGAAAAATGACCTCCACAAGCTAAAGAATGACAAAATGATAAAATGGAATGATACTCTTCTTCAGGCACACATCTCCGAATCATCTGGTCTGGGCATGATCTAAATAATTCTGGTTCCTCCCAAAAATAATGTTTCACCTGCGCAAAAAATCTATCTTTTTCATTCCGGTTCCAGTGCGTAGGATACTCTCTAGTAACCAGAAAATTTACAATATCCGCGAACCAAGGTAAACGCTTGACATGAAATAACTGCTCATCCGAAAAAGAATCAACAATCTGTCCTTGATCAATAGATGAATCTATAGTCAGTCTAGACAGATGATCTGCTACAAGATTCTTACATCCACTCTTATCTCGAATCTCAATATCAAATTCTTGTAACAGAAGAATCCAACGAATGAGACGCGGTTTAGCATCCTTTTTACTCATCAAATATCTCAATGCAGCATGATCTGAGTAAATGATAACTTTGGAGCCTAACAAATATGATCGAAACTTCTCAAGTGCAAATACAACAGCTAGTAACTCCTTCTCAGTGGTAGTATAATGCATTTGTGTGTCAGACAGAGTCCTACTAGCATAATGAATAACATGAGATCGTTTCTCAATTTTCTGTCCTAAAATAGCTCCAACCGCATAATCTGAAGCGTCACACATAATCTCAAAAGGCACTGACCACTCAGGAGATCTGAGAATAGGAGCAGTGGTCAATGCTTCCTTTAGGGCTAAAAATGCCTTCAGACAGGCATCATCAAACACAAACGACTGATCTTTCGACAACAGGTTACACAACGGTCTAGAAATCTGACTAAAATCCTTAATGAACCGTCTATAGAAACCTGCATGCCCTAAAAATGAACGCACTTGCCTCACAGAGGTCGGTGGAGCTAATTTGACAATGGTCTCCACTTTGGCCTTATCGACCTCAATACCTTTCTCAGACACAATATGTCCAAGAACAATCCCCTGCTGTACCATGAAATGACTCTTTTCCCAACTCAACACTAGATTTGTCTCCCTACAGCGCTGAAGTACATGAGATAATTTTTGGAGACAATTATCAAAAGAAGAGCCATAAACCGAGAAATCGTCCATGAAAATCTCAAGGACATCATCCATCATGTCAGAGAAAATCGCCATCATACATCTCTGAAATGTAGCCGGGGCATTACAAAGCCCAAACGACATCCTCCTATACGCAAATGTACCATAGGGACAGGTAAATGTCGTCTTATCCTGATCCTCGGGATGAACGGCCACCTGGTTATATCCGGAATATCCATCTAAAAAGCAATAATATTGCTGGCCTGCAAGTCTTTCTAAAATTTGGTCGATGAACGGTAACGGGAAATGATCTTTCCTAGTTGCACTGTTCAACTTCCTATAGTCAATACATACTCGCCATCCCGTAGTAATCCTCATGGGAATGCTCTCTCCTTTCTCATTCTTTTCCACAGTGAGCCCAGACTTTTTGGGAACAACCTGGGTAGGACTCACCCACTGACTATCGGAGATAGGATAAATAATCCCAGCATCTAACAATTTAACTACTTCCTTCTTCACCACTTCTTTCATGTGAGGATTTAATCTCCTTTGTGATTCTCTTGAAGGTTTAGCTCCCTCATCCATAATAATCCGATGCATACAAAAGAAGGGGTCAATCCCCTTTAAATCCGCCACAGACCATCCAATAGCTTCCTTGTGCTCATGCAAAACCTGTAACAACTGATGTTCCTGTGAATCTGTCAGGTTTGCAGAAATAATAACTGGGAGAGTCTGCTCTTTTCCTAAAAAGACATACTTGAGTGAAGCTGATAAAGGCTTCAACTCCAACTCTGGGGGACTCTCTATCGATGGCTTTGCAGGCTTCTCAGCTAATTCTGGAAGTGGTTCAGGATGCCAAATCCCACTGACATTATCTGCCTCACTATCTATCATATCAAGGCAATCCTCTTTGAATGATTCATCAATCTCCTCTTGAGGTGGATCACTCAACAACCAATCATGTTCAGCTTCTATAATATCTTGAATGATATCAACCTCAAAAGAAGCTTCTTCAGTATCAGACTCCATTGATGCACAAAAAATGTTCATCCTCATTTTCCTATTTCCAAATGAAACATCCATTTCACCAGTGCGGCAATTAATGCACGCATTGGCGGTAGCTAGGAAAGGGCGACCAAGAATAATAGGAGTCTGTCTGATGCTATCAACTCCCTCCATATCTAATATCACGAAGTCGACAGGGAAATAACAATCCTCCACCTTGACTAACACATCTTCAAGTATCCCTCTCGGGACCTTAATCGATCTATCCGCTAATTGAAGCGTCATAGGTGTGGATTTCATCTCTTTCAATCCAAATTTGTCAT
Organism: Nuphar pumila; assembly: GCF_984573655.1. Classification (NCBI taxonomy): domain Eukaryota; kingdom Viridiplantae; phylum Streptophyta; class Magnoliopsida; order Nymphaeales; family Nymphaeaceae; genus Nuphar; species Nuphar pumila. The sequence continues at coordinate 66,426,543 of NC_143260.1, read as the reverse complement.
AGAAGAAACCCGGCAAATTGTTAACACTTGACCCAAGGTCAAGCAAAGCACGCTCAACAGTAATGTTTCCTATGACACATGATATGATAGGGGTCCCTGGGTCCTTAAGTTTGGGTGGAGTCTGGTGTTGCAATACTGCACTGATCTGCTCCGTCAAATATATTTTCTTCTGCGCATGGGACCTCAACTTCCTTTTCTGCGTACAAAGCTCTTTGAGGAACTTTGCATATGCAGGGACTTGCTGGATGGCATCTAGTAAGGGAAGGTTTATATGGACGTGCTTGAATATCTCAAGCATCTCTTGCATGTTTACTCCCGACTTACCTAATGCTCTCGGTTTCTCTAACGCCTCAGGAAAGGGGGCTTTAGGAATATGGGTTGTGGAAGGCTCAAATGGAAGAACCTTCTCGCTTTCCTGAGGTACAACATTAGGGACTGGCTGCTTCTTACTTATCTTCTCTCTTTCTTCTGCAGCCTCCCTCGAATGGTACTGCTTCCCACTTCTAAGGGTTACTACTGCCTGAGCCTGCTCTTGATGTGTATCTGTCATATGCAAACTCTGCAGAGGTTCTTTACCCCTAGGGTTAACTATAGGCTGACTAGGCAATGCTCCCTCAGTTCTCCTGCTAAGTGCTTCAGCGAGCTGCCCCATTTGAGTTTCTAATTTTGAAATTGACTGGGTATGTGAGCTCAAATTCGCCTTAATATCTGAAAATGCTTGTAGCATTTTGTCCTCGAAGGACTGACTATGTGAAGGCTCCTGAAAATGGATTTGATTATACGCAGGTTGAGTTGAAGGATCATTGGATCTGTGAAATCCAGGTGTATAACCACCTTGCCTGGATTGATTCTGGGAAGGGTTAGGAGCTTGGGCTTGTGAGTTACGCCATGAGAAATTTGGATGGTTTCGCCAGCCCGGGTTGTAAGTATTGGCAAATGGATTGGGTGCGGGCCTAGCGAAGTTCTGAGCCATCTGAGCCTGCTCTTGGACAAACTCAGGATACTGTGACGCAGCTGGACACTGGAGAACATGGTGTGCAGGACTCGCACACAACGCACACACCTGCATGGCAGGAGAGGGACCCAACAACAATTGATCTAATTTATGGGACAGTTGGTTTACCTTGTTGCTCAACTCAAGGTTCATCCCTATTTCGAAAATACCTGCCTTCTTAGCACTACCCTGTACAGGTGTAACTCTATCAGACCGTGAAGCTGTCGCGTGGTGCATCGAATTCTCACTTAATGTCTCAAAGAGCAACCACGCTTCATCCTCACTCTTGAGCATGAAAGTGCCCCCACATGCGGCATCAACCATTTGACGATTCTTCTCAGTAAGATCGTCATAGAAATATTGCACCAGTTTCCATCGAGGCACCTGGTGATGGGGACACTTGCGGAGAAGATCCTTCATCCTCTCCCAAGTCTCATGAAACAGTTCCCCCTCTATTTGCGTAAAACTGGTGATGGCTTTTCGATACTGATTCGTCTTACCGATTGAGAAATATTTCTTTAAAAATTCTCTTTGCATATGTTTCCACGTGGTAATTCTAACTGTATCTAATGCCTTTAGCCAGTGTTTGGCTTTATCCTTCAGAGAGAAGGGAAACAGGGTCAACCTCATAGCGTCATCTCCAAAGTTGTTTATTCTCACTGTAGAACAAATCTCTAAGAATTCGTTGAGATGACGATATGGATCTTCATTGCTAAGGCCATAAAATGAAGGTAACATTTGGATTACACTGGCCTTAATCTCAAACTGATTTGCTCCTACATCAGGTCTTGTGATGCAGGAGGCGGGAGTATAGGTGTTAGGCATGAAGTACTCCCTAAGGGGACGAGTAATCTGCTGATTCTCAGCCATGGTTGCAGATCTCTGGGCTCTCCTAATAAGGGACTCGGGTTCCTCAATCGGCTCTACCAGCTCAGGGTCAAGTGAGCGTCGCCCTTGCATACACCTTAGAGTAGACCGGTGTAGCTCACGTCCTAACTTTGGGTTTTCTACCTAACTAACGCACTAAGCGGCCAAACCACGCAAACCACAAAGCGAGTAAACTAAAAACAACAAAAACTAAACAAACACCACGCAGTTACACATAACAGAGATTATGCAAAGAAATATAAAATCTATGTGTACGGTAGCAATCGTACACAGTCACCTCTAAGGGAATCCTAATAGGTGGGCTGTGCAGAAAAGTAAGCTCTTCTCTAAGATATGCACATACGTGGTGCTAAACCTAAATGCAAAGCAAACACTAGGCAATAAAGTGAATACTAATATTACGCCGTTCCCCGGCAACAGAGCCAAAAATTTGATGTCTTCTTTTAGTCGTTGTAATTTTGAAAAGATTTTTATATGAAAAACATGTGAAAACCAGACATCAAATAATAAAAACCGGTTCTCACTAGTGGATGAGACCGAGTCGAACTCAGAGAACGGGAATATTTTGTATTCAAGCACACAATTCTAAACTATTCTTTATTGCTGAATTATTGAAATGTAAACTGTTTTAAGAAAAGTAAAAACAACTAGCTATTACAACAAATGAATACCCTTCGCAGAGGGCGTAAAGTGCAATATTTACAAACCCAATTAAAATTCTAAGTCTAAACTGAAAAGTAAAAATCTTCTATCTTCGTATTTCGTGTCACGTAGTCTCTTTAGCTCCAATCTCGTGCAATCCTGCACAAGTCAAAAGGACACGAGCAGTACCAGAAATAGAAATATACTTGCTAAATGATCTAATGAAATCACAATTCGCTAAGAAATGCTAAACAAGTAACTACTTAATCTACTGGCAAAGCACTTAACAACAACTAATTATATCTAGCTAATTATTTACTAACATCTAACAATTAACTAATATTCAATTACCTAATGTCGAACCAAAAACAAGGAATGGACAAAATAAGAGATTTATATAAGGAAAAGCAAAACAGTTATTGAAACAGGAACAAAATAGTGAAATTCAACAACAAATGAAAAAATACTAAACAAGGAAAATGATTGAACTAAGTAATTTGAAAAAGATATGAATCATAAAAAAAAAACATTAAAAACAAAGAATGCAAACAATCGGAAAATGAATAGTAACAACTATTAAACTTTGAATAACGGATTGAGTTCAATTGATTAATTGCCAGCTTCTATCAGACACTTTAAGAAAATCACAGTTCAGCTTTGAATAGTTTCAAATTGAACAGAATTTTACATTGCTGAACAAAATTTCTGCATATTAGTGAAATACAGTCAATTCAAATATTCAACAACTCCAATGGATGCCTGGATTCACTCATGCGATCAATTTCAGTTTGATCGAATGCATATGTATGTAGATAAACACTGGAGATGCAACAGTTTCAGGAAATCACTGTAAATTTAAAGCTCAACAACAACTTCAATTCACCAGAAAGATCAGATGATCTATTACCGGAAAAAAAACAGAGATGCCGGAAAGAGAAAAAAAATTAGAAACAAATATATCGATTTGCATTTTAATCACTTAGAAATATCTCAATCCGATTTCTTCAGTTGATCAAATAATGCTCACTCATACTGAAATTTCTTAAACATCATTCAGTTGATCAATCCAGATTTTCATTATCCAAGATTTACTCACCGGAAAACAACAACCGCACGGTGATCAGAATTCCAGAATTTATCTTTCACCGAAAAATGCAAATATCGATCCAGATAATCGATAATGCTTAGAACAGAATTTTTTTTTTATTTTCTGATAACAATAAACGAATTCACTAAATCTGAATCAAGAATTTGATCAGATTATTAAGATTTATTCATCAGAACATCATTCCGGCAGAATAATTGTCAATCACCGAAGTTCTTCACAGAATTCGTTTTATGTTTCTTGTTTTTTTTTTTTTTTCCATTTTGAAATTCAAACATTATGATTCAGAAAGAATTAAACTGAAGAAGAAGATAGAAGTAGATGACTTACCAGGAATTGAAGGAGGAGTTGGCTTCCACTTCAGACACCGCAATCGACGGGAGTTTTCTTGCCACCGGATGAGGATCGGCTGCTGGAAGAAGAAGAAGAAGAAGAAGAAGAAGAAGAAGAAGTAGAAGAAGTATCGTAAGATCCGGCAACTGTGAAACGGAATGAAGAGGGGAAAAGCAGAGGGGGGAAAAGAAAATTTTGGCGCAAAAATGGAGCCCCCTCCGATCTGTTGTACGCCCCTTTTTAAAAGGATTTACACCGGTTGGAACCGGTTTGAAACAACCCCTTTTTATTTTCAAAACTTCCAAACCGGTTCCAACCGGTTTGGTTTTTACTTGCTATATATTTTTTTTTTTTTAAATACAAACCGGTTCCACCCGGTTTGTATTTTTATATAATTTTTTTTTTTATTAATTGTTTTTTTATTTATTTTTTATTCTTTTCAAAAGTAAAGAAAACTGTGAAACTTTTCAAAAACAAAACTATTTATAAAAGAACTTCAAAACTAATCTACTATATTTTTTCTTTTCTTTTCTAAAAAAACTTAAATTGAATAAAACTATTTTTCTCATTTTTTTTTCTTTTTAATAAAAACTAAAACCAACTAAAACTAAAAATAGGCATAAGAATGTAAAATAAAACTATTTTTTTATTCATTTTCTAATTTTAAATTATTTTAGCACATTTACTCAAAAACTAACATAAAATTGGGTTTTTGAAACATTATTTCATAAAATCATGCATATTTAAATGTTAATAAACCCTGAATTATATGCATGATCAGTGGCACAAAAAAAGTTACAAATGACTCGACACTTTACATCAAGACTCAACCAAAGCAAAACAGACTCTGGACACAATTGTACAAAGTAGGTCGCAGGGAAACAAGCTCCCCCCTTCAAGTCATGTGCCGCCCTCGGTGCCATCTACTTCATGGTAGGCTCTGATTTTGGCCGAATAGCAGCTCTTCATCTAGAATGTTGGCTCCAACGTCAGCTTCGCAATCTCCTTCCACTGCACCAGTTACTTCTTCACTTCGCCCAAGTAATTGACTTTGTGGTGAAGGATCTTGCTGAGACGTTTCTCGGCCCGTTGTGCTGTCGGGGCCCTCTATAGGATAGGAGCGCATTGTGGCATGCTATATTATGGATCCCCCTTGTCCGCATGGAACAATTTTAAATTGCACACATGGAACATCAGGTATACCTTGAAGTTTGTTGGCAGGTCCAGCTTGTACGCTAGGTTTCCCATTTTTTTGGTGATGGTGAATGGTTCTTCGTACTTTCTGATCAGTCCACAGTGTCATCCATGGAAGATGCATGTGCGATCCGGGTATAGTTTCACCAACACCTAGTCCCCAACACGGAACCCAGCAGGACGATAGTGCTTGTTAGCCCACTTCTTCATCCTCTTGGCCGCTTTGTGCAGAAACGCTTTTGCCAACTCGGTCTGCTCGTGCCAATCTTGAATAAACTGATAGGCAAAGGATGTTATTCCCTTCTCTTGGAAGATTACTGAGGCACCAAAGGGTGCTTTAGAAGGACGAATAATGTCTGCCTTCAACATCTCGTCTAGCTGTCTGCGCAACTCTTCCAATTCAGTCGGCCCTATGCAATAAGGAACTATGGTAGGGGACTTTGCTCCAGGGGTCAACTCTAACTTGTGGTTGACCTCGTATCTCGACAGCAGATGCTTCGATAGTTCTGGAGGCATCACTTCTCAAAACTCAGTCAACAATGGGGCATGGGTCGATGACACTGCTGCTTTCATCTTCCCTTATTCAATGTCCATAATGACTAGGAATGTCTGATCTCCACACTGGACACCTTTCTTCAATTGCATAGCAGATAGCATTGAAGACTTACCTCCAAGAGTAAGGCATTGCACCATGTGTGAAATGTTTGACCCCATGATTGTCAACGAATTAAACTTCAGAAGCATCATCATATTCTGGCTATAAAAAAACTTCATACCCAAAATCATTCTGAAGTCATCCAGGGACACTACTTAGAAGTTCGCTTTGTTGGCCCAACTCCCAATTTGGATAGCCATATTTCTTGCTTCACCAAGGATTGGCTTGGCCTCAGAGTTCACCATCTTGATGGTCCTTTGCTTTGGCCTAGGCTTCAAGTCCAACTGTTTCACCTCTTCCTGCGAGACGAAGTTATGTGTGGCTCCAGAGTTTACCATTGCCATAGTAGACATCTCATTCGCGGTGATTTCCAGATACATGAGCTCTTTGCTAACCAGCATGCTCTTGGTTGCGCAACTTATAACTGTGTTGATTGTTTGCATGGCTCTCATCCTTGGTTGCATGACCTCAACGTCATTACTCTCTGCCTGCACTGCATTGACCTGCCTGTTGTCCTTCACGAGGCGCTTTGGACATTACTTGGCAATATGTCTTTCGCCACAAAACCAACAAGTCACAAACGACCCTTTGTTGTCGTTATTGTTGTGCTTTATATAATTCTGCCTATTGTCAGAATGGTGTTGGGTCGTCGACTCACCTTTATTATCGCATCAATGCTCCTTCTTGCCTTTATGGTCTGACTTTTCCCAACCGTAGTCAATGAAATGAAAGGCTTGCACTGTATATCCACCAGTCGCTCGGTCATCACATATGCATCTTTTAAAGTCTGAGCATTGCTCCTTTCCACTTTGGATTGTGCTTAAGGTTGTAGTCCGACAATAAACTAGTTGAGTTTGTCTTCATCCAGCATATTAAGTACGTCTAGCATGAGCTTCTGAAATGTTCTGATGTAGTCTATCAAGGCTCCAATGTGCTTGAGTTCTGCCACCATCTGATAAGCTTGGCACTGTACATTCCTTGGCACAAAATAGTTTCATAGCTTATTTTTGAAGGCTTTAAAGGTATCAATCACGCAGTGACCCCTTTTGATGTTGCTACGCTTCCGTCTTCACCAAGCTATAGCATCTCCGTCAAGTAGAGTTGTTGTCGCCTTCACCCTAAGGTCTTCGGCCAATACATTCTGAATGTCCAAGTAGTCTTTCACCTGAAATAAAAAGTTTTCTATGGCTCTGCTATCCCTGGAACCATTGAATTTAGTTGGCATCGACATATCTATCTTTGATGGCCTATCGTTATTTCTATCATTGCGGGTAACTGTCCACTGGAGAGTGTGGTTCTTCAACTAAAGCTCCTCAACTTTAGTCTGCACGGTGGTCACTATCATAATCAGTGAAGTAACATGTCCTATTAGCATGTTTACCGACTCTTGCAAGCTTATCACCTTATCGTCCAGTGCTCTGAATGACTCAACTGCATGTAAAATCGCTTCCTCATGCGAAGTCACATCAACCACCAGTCTATTGACAATCATGACCATATGCTCATGGCCTCGAGGTGAACCCATCTCCTCAGCAACTGCCTTTCCTTTGGTGATCCGCAAGTTGTAATGATGTGCCATGATGTCATGCTCACAAATCGTGGCTTGTTGATGTGTCTCTCAACACCGGCTCTTGAGTCCCTTCCCAAGGTCGAGAACGAGATCTGATACCACTTTTCATGGGCCTACTTCTTCAATAGGTCAGTGCGACATAAGAGTCCTTCCTTACTGCTGCAAGCCTTCTGGTGGCTCACTTGCCGCTTGCAGAAGCTTTGATAACTGAGAGAATAGGGAGCGAGAGAAAATTGCAATCACTCGAAAGCAATCACAACGAGGGTGAACAAAAGAAAGCTCTTTGCATTTGCATTCATTCATATTTTTGCTTGAGGGCTCGTTACAATTCAGATCTACGAGCTAACCCTTCAGGTATTTATCAACCTGAACCAAAGTACATGGGTGGCCCGAAGAAAGTTATAAGTGACTCGACACTTTACATCAAGACTCAAATAAAGCAAAACAGACTCTAGACACAACTCTACAAAGTAGGTCGCAGAGGAACATACATAACATTGTAATCAATAAGATTGGGAAGGTAATTATATGTGGCCAAAATGCAAAGCAACAAGCACCGGCAAATACGTCACATGCTCTCTCTCTCTCTCTTATATATATATATATATATATATAAAGTGGTAGCTATGCAACCTATTGTTTCCACAAAAAAAACTCTTAGTGATGACCAAAGTCGCTGCTAAAGGTCCCATACTTTTATTGGTGACATTTGTCGCCACTAAAAATGTTATTGCAAAATAAATGATGTTGAGTGTCGCCACGATAGATGCTTAATGCCATACCTCTCTTGTTGCACTCCTAGTGATTGCATTGCTACCACTTTCTCTCTCTCTCTCTCTCTCTGAGAGAGAGTTCATCTTATTGTCTGGTTGTTGCTTCAATTAAAGAAGCTTTGCTGGTTGGGTAATGTGGCTTTGACTTGCCACATGAGACCCACTTAGAGTCCCTTTTCTATGTCTCAAAGGAAACTCCAACATATGGGGAGTTTCCTTATTTGTTTGAAAAACTACCTATATAAGAGGGTGTTTCAACATGGGATCTTTTATGAGAGGACTTTAAAGGTTCTTGTTTATAACACTACAAGAAAAAATTGTGTTTACCAATACACCAAAGCAGAAGCACCAGTGTAAAGCTACTTTTACTGGCATAGAAATGGATTGTGCCAAAGAAAAGGTTTTCTCTAGCATAAAAATTACAGATCCAGTGAAAACCATTTTTGTTGGTGCAAACTAATGTTGCACCAACAAAAATATGATTTCTCTGGTGCAGATCCTGTCTATGCCAGTAAAAATTGAGTTCCTCTGGCACTGTGTTAGATTGTGCCAGTAAAAACCCTTTATTTGAAAGCACCAAACATTTCCCTCCCTTCTTTCCTTTTTTTGCCAAACATTTTTGAGAATCTTCTTTCTCTCGCTGTCTCCTAAAAATTTATAGACGCATGAGAAGAAGAAGAGTGTTTCGTTGGGTCATCGATCTCCCTCTCCTTCTATTTAAAACTCATCTAAATCCCAACTACAACTATGTAAGAAGGCTAAATGCTCCAACTGGTGACGATCGGTAGGAGGAAGGCATTATCTACTCCTCATCTCCTTCATTTTTTGTGCCTTCATCTCCTCTTTGACTGCTAATGATGCATAAATATTACATTTTCTTAACATGTTTTCACTACATAAATGCATCACCTAGAGATTTAAGGTCCACACTTAGGTGCATAATGATGTTATAGAGCTTTGGTTCGAATTTCATCAAAATCGGACTTAATTTGAGGAAATTAATGCATTTCTAGTGTTGCGGGTCAAACCTCAGAGTTGTATCGGGTATTCAGGATCCAAACCGCCCATCTGGACCTTGGATCTGGGCCAATATTGATGTAGATCCACTCCAGCATACCCATTCACGTTTTTATCATAAAATATTTCTAAAAACCCCCTGTAGAAAGAGGCGCCCAGAGAATAAAAATATTTCAACACTGTTTTTGTAAAAACGCCCAAACTAGGCAAAATGTTAAAAGAGGAGAGGGACGCCCAGCACAACTTTGTCTTTGCTTTGGTTTTCGTGCTCTAGGGGCACGAATCTTACTCCAGCCCCCTTCTCATCCCTCACCTCATGCCATCCCCATTAGAGCATGAAGAAAAGCTTGAGATCCAAGCCTTCTATCTTGCCTTCTTTCATAACCTCTTCATTTCTTATTCTTCCTTGTTGGCTAATCACCATAGTGGCTGTGTTTTGCAGGTGCAGCAGAGGTGGAAGACACTTCTCTTGCGTGGAAGTGCGAGACACTCCAACAAGAAGAACTGACTCTACCTCCATCCGGTTTTCTAAGCCACCCGATCAAGAATCGGCTTCATCCTCCATCTTCGGTGGACTTCCAACGTGTTGCAGCAGCCTAATACCATTCCATGGTGTATGTTCATCATCAACGAGGTTCCTCGCGGTGCGAAGCCAAGCAAAGTCTGCTCTCTTCTTCCCCTCAGTCGTCGGATCGCCCTGGAGGTTGGTCTTCTCATCTATTGCTTCTAGTTAGAACCTATCCTGTGCGTGAGTCATGTGACTGTGATTTTCTGTTTTTCGTCAGCTTTAGAATAGAAATTTCATGCATAAACCAGCATGTAGGAGTGTTAGTTGTTTGTTTTATTAAAAAATAATATTTTTAATCCAACGTTGGATCTTGTTGGGTGTGTGAGTGTGTTTTGAGTTTTCAGATATGTGTGTCTGCTTCTTTTCAGTCTTTCTCAGTCTACTATATCTTATTTTGTTCGAGTTAGTACCTTAGGAAAAGTATCTATGTGATTTTCTGTTTTGTGCGTTTTTAGATTTTGTGAAAATGAAAAGTCGAGTGATGTTTTGTTGTCATTTTTCATAAGTATTACATTAATGGCAAACCATAGCTCACACATACTTGTTCACATGACACTACACATATGTATTTAGGGCTGTATAACTTACTCAGACAGTGGTAGTCTGATTCCTTTGTGGTTTACTGTTTTCAGGTGAAGCTATAAATGAACTATCAGAGTGAGGGTGGCGGCTTCGTCGAGGCGGTCATGGCACTACTACTTCTCTGTTTTATGTTTCTAGACTTTGAACTGATGTAATAAACTTTGTTATGATGGAATAAGATTGAAGATCTATGTAGCTTCCCATTTGTCTATTTGAATGTTTAAAAAAATTATTTGGTTAAATTTACATTAAAATTTAATGGGGTGTTACAATTATGGTATCAAAACCAGACAAAAAAAATAGTAGTCATGACAACCTCGACGACCTGCCATCACTCTATAAGTATTCAATTTAATGAATTCACTAAAACTATGACTAGTTTAATCATATTTAACATTATTCATGTATCTGATACTCACTAAGTCGTAGAACAACCATAACGCTATTTTTATTTTATAAACATGTTTATGCCAACTAGATGGTGTGGGCTAACAGGTGCAATGATATCCTTGAGACTTTGCAAAACCTAGCTGGAGTGGTCGGCCAAGAGGCCTCAGCAATGGAACAAATGGGCACCAACTTACAACAGGTGGCCCAGGACAAATTGAATGCGGGTGGGACCATGTCGTACAAGAAATTCATGGATATGGATCCACCTGCGTTCGTAGGAAAGACCGATCCTGAGGCAGCAGAGTCCTGATTGCGAGAAATATAGAGGATTTTTTGAGTGTTGGAAGTTTCGACCAAACGATAAGTAGATTTCGGCACATATCGCCTGAAGGAGCATCCAGAGAAGTGGTGGGAAACCACCCATGCGGTGAAGTTTCAGAATGGACCCGTGACATGGCCGCAGTTCGTGGAAGTGTTTAACAACACCTACTTCCCGAAGCACAAGAGAACCAAGAAGATGCAGGAATTCCTCGACCTGCAACAAGGAGGAGGGTCATTGGCAGAGTATATCACAATGTTTCACAGCTTGGAGCGTTATTGTCCTAATATATACACGACGGACGAAGACCGTGCGATGAAATTTGCCCGAGGACTGAAAGCAGGACTCAGAAATTGCCTATATACATGAGGGCCAAAAACCCTCGACGAGGCCATTCAGGTTGCTACCTTGTTTGAGGATGATTGGAAGGAAGGGCAGAAGTTCCAGAAGAATCGTCTAGGAGTGCAAAAGCCAGAATTCAAGAAGCGATTCGGTGGGAAGAAGTTCAACCTGCACGCCAAAAAATCGAGGCATTTTGGAGAGCACAAGACGGGCCAGACACAAGGCCAGCGATGCCAGAAATGCAATCGGTTCCATCCAGGACAATAGTGCCCTCGGGTGATGGGCGGTTGCCTTTATTGCAGAAAACTGTGGCACTATATCAGGGAGTGCCGTAAGAAATAGGCAGATGATGCGAAAAAGGCAATTGAAGGCCAACAACCACAACCACAGCAGCAAGCACTGCCACCTCAGCAAGCTAATTAGAAGAAGATGGCCGTGAGAGTTTATGCAAGTGCGGCAGAACAACTCTAGAAGGGCAATTTGGTCCAAGGTACAATTCTCATATCTGAACAAGCTGCCTTAGTACTCTTTGATTGTGGAGCAACACATTCTTTCATATCTGTCAATTTTGCTAAACAACTTAAAGCACCCACTGAATCATTAAAGCATGAATTAGTAGTCTATAACCGCATCGGATTCAATGAACCATGTGTAAATTACATGCTAAAAGTGCAGTAGGATCGAGGCAACGAGCACTAGAGGGGGGTGAATAGTGCTTTTAAAAATTGTCTGCGGAATATTGACGGATTTTGCAATTTGAAAAGCAAACACACAAAGAACACAAAATTTAGCCTTGTTCGGTCTTTCCCGACCTACATCCAGTCTCCAAGCAAAACCCGCTTGAGATTTCCACTATCAACCTTGTGTAACTACAAGATCATACAGACCAAATCCGATCCCACTTTCAGTAACACACCTACTGAAAGCAAACAACTCCTTTAAACCAAGGAGTCCTTCCTTTTACATAAAATAAGTAACAACTTACAATACAACCTATGAGCCCTTCTTTTGAATGCAAATGAGATGCAATTGAATTTTGAGGTTGTTAAAATACTCTACTCACGAATTCACTCTCTCAAAGGAATTTGAGTGAAAAACTGAAGTGAAAAATATCACGGGAGTGAGAAAATGAATATGAGTGAAAAGCAAAGAGTAATTGATTCAAATTGAAGTCTTTTTTTAGTGTAAAATGCACTCATATTTATAGTTGAAAGTTTTCATACATTGAGGGTATGAAAGGGTGTCAAAACAGTCCATTTTGAATGATCAAAATGTTTGAAAAATGAAAAGACACGCCTTTTTAAAGTTTCAGGAAAAAACGGTAAAATTAGTCAATTGAAACAGTAGTTAGTCGACTAATAGTTAGTTATTAGTAGACTGACAGTTATCAGCGGTCGACTGATCTGTTTATCGAGCCGTTTGAAAATCTGAACTTTTGAAACTTAGTCGACTAGAGATAAAATTAGTCGACTGATAATATCATCAGTAGATTGAAAAACCTTTCAGTCGACTGCTGCTAAAATCTTCTGAAAAACATACATTCTGTCCGGTCGACTGATAAAAGCATTAGTCGACTGCTGCTAAATTTTCAGAAAACACATGTTTTGTCCAGTCGACTGATAAAGTCATTAGTCGACTGCTGCTAAATTTTCCAGAAAATAGACATTCTGTCCAGTCGACTAATAAAACCTTCGGTCGACTAATTTGACAAAAATGACTTTTTAAAAAATATGGCGCGAAAGGATTAGTCGACTAGTGAGTCTATTGGTCGACTAATAAACACGAAAATTTAAGAAAAGAGTTTTCTAAAAAGATTTTTATGAAGGGTTCTTTTAGAAAAGTTTTTCTAAAGACTTTTTAGGTAAAATGCAACCTAAATATGCACTCTAAGTAAAGCTCTTACAAGAATCTAAGACTTTTAATGAATTTAACATTTGCACACTAGTCTTCAAAGATTCTTCATTGAATTCTTCAATTTCTTCATTGCCTTAGCTGAAATGCAGTTGATTTCACTTGCTCATCATCAAAACCTTGTACTTGAAGTATCATGTACGGCTTCATTGTCGTAACAATCTCCCCCTTTTTGATGATGACAAACTTAATCAAAGATGAAGCATTTAGATGCATAGATGGAGATTTTACTCCCCTTATCAATATGCTGCAAAACATTAAAAGTTAGTCCATTTAAAACACATATATCACATATTGATTGGTTTGCATTTCCATCATTACTTCATGCATTTTTAAATCTTTTTCATAAATGAAATTTTCAGTGCTTTCACATGATGTAATTTCCATGTCATAATGCAATATGCAATTTCTATCTTTTTCTCTTAATTTCTCATTTCTCATGCAAAATGCTTATCTTTTTCTATCTTTTTCTCCCCCTTTGTCATAATAAAAAAGAGTAAGGGCAGAAATAGCATAAGCAAAATATAAATACAAGTTTAAAATATTACAACCCATAAAATATTAAAGTTCAGTAAAGACAGAAAATAAAGATCAGAAAAGTGAGTTGAGCAAGTCCTTGATTGCAGTAACATCTTTCTGAATTGAAGAAAGTTGTTGAGTCACATCTTCACGAAAAGTGCGTTGATGCAGCTCCAAAGCTTCCAGTCGTTGCAAAACTTCATCATTGTCTTAACTTGTAGAAAATTTATTTCTTTTTGCTTAAGATAAAGGTGTCGCAGAAGATGGTGACGGTTCAGAAATTGATGGTTCAGTAGGATCAGATGGTTCAGTTTGATCAGCATTTAAAGGAGGCAGATATTTGATTTTTATCCTTTTAAAAATAGTTTGATCAAAGAACTCCTTTTGCTCAATATATTTTTCATTAGTTAAGGGAACTTTGAAATGTCTGAAAATATGAGTTAGAAGACATCCATAAGGAAGAAATGGTTTTTGTTTCCATAAATTTGTAAAATACACATTGGCCCAATTTACAGAAATATTTCCAAATAATACATAAAGAGCTGTAGATAGATCTGTTGAATAGTAATCAAAAGAACCAGTTTTAGGTAGAACATTGTGGCCAAGGATTCATCCAGCAATGCGTGCACGAGTTTGAAGATTAGTATTTTTGAAAGGAGGGCAATGAGGTGCACCGGAAAGAAGAATTTGTTCAAAAATTCTTTCATCATTTAGTTCAACAGTATTGAAAAGAGTGTCTGAAGGTGGAATTTCTAGGATTTTTACAACTAGTTTAGAATCAAACTCAATTTCAACATCATGAACAAGAGAGGAAAGAACTTCAGTTTCATGATCAAAATGTAAATTCGTATAAAACAAGTGAATCAGAAAAGGATAGTGAAGGGTGTCTGCACAGGCATCAAAAAGATGTGAAATTCCTGGAAATAATTCTCTTATTTTGTAACGAGAAAACAGGTGAAACAGTATATTTCGGCCTGGTAAAATAAGTAGTGCAGAAATCGATCCAAAAGTATCATATAAAAGAGGATTTCAGAGTAATCTGAGAGAAAATCCATGTCTTAAAGAAGGTGTAGGAGGAGGAGAACCTAAACCTTTTGCAGATGCAGTCTTGGAACGAGGCATGGTTAAAAAAAAAACATATTCACCTCAAAAAAATAGTTGCAGAGAATGTTGTTGACTTCCAAATGGCGTTCGACGGGAGGAAGATGTTGTCGTGCGTCGTGCAACAAAAATAGAGGAGGATACGGTGGCTAACGACGGGTGAGAAGGCTGCCACAAGGGGATTCCGGCGAGGACTGAAGATACACCATCATGGCAAGAGGATTCCGGCGAGATCTGAAGATGCGCCGGTTACTGCAAGAGGATTCTGGCGTTTCCCTGTCACGACCAGAAAATTTCGGCGAGGATAGGTTCGAACGGCACTCCGAGGGTTTTTCGGAAGAGAGAGAGGAAAGAGAGAGAAAGAGGGTTTTTGTTTTTCAAAAGGGTTTCGTTTTTAAGAAAAATGAAAAGGTGTGAAAATGAAATGAAACGATGCCCTTTTAAAAAAAATGGGTGTTAAAAAAAATCCAAGGGGTATCGGGTCCCTTTAGTTAAAATTTAAAAAAAAAAAAAATAGTCGACTAAAATTTTATCGGTCGACTAATAATGTGCGACTCTTTCTAAAGATTTAAAAGCATCAGTCGCCTAAAATTTTATCGGTCGACTAATATGGTGCGATTTTGAGATTTTGTTCAAAAAAATCAGCATAAATCAAAAAATGAGCAAATGCCTAGTTCTCTCCTAATTCTCATAAAATCTTTATTTTTAAGCGGTTTAGTGAAGATATCGGTATGTTGTTCTTTAGTGGAAATAAAATTTAACGAAATATCTCCTTTTAACACATGATCTCATAAGAAATGATGTCTAACTTCAATATGCTTAGTTCTTGAGTGCTGAACAGGATTTTTCGAAAGATTTATAGCACTAGTGTTATCACAATAAATAGTTGTTGTGGAGTAATTCAAACAAAAATCTTTTAAGGTCTGTTTGATCCATAGTACTTGTGAACACGCTAAACTAGTTGCTATATATTCTGCTTCAGTTGTTGAGAGTGACACTGAATTTTGCTTTTTACTAAACTAAGAGACTAAGGAATTTCCTAAGAAATGATAAGTTCCGCTAGTATACTCTTGCGATCAGATTTACTTCCTGCAAAATCTGCATCACTATATGAAACTAAATCAAAGGAAGATGATTTTGGGTAAAACAAACCAAAATCTGAAGTATCTTTCAAATATCGAAGAATTTGTTTTACTGCAGTTAAATGAGATTCCTTTGGATTAGCTTGAAATCTTGCACACATACAAACACTAAACATAATATTAAGTTGACTAGCAGTTAAGTATAATAGAGATCCGATCATACCTCTGTAGAGCTTAGTATCTACATTTTTACCATTTTTATCTTTATCAAGAGAAGTAGTTGTACTCATAGGATTCCTTCTTGATTTCGATGAATCCATCCCAAATCTCTTGAGAAGTTGCTTTATTTGAAGTCCAAGGAAGTAGTTTAATTCGCCCATCAAGCTCATTTCAAACTCTTCCTGCATAGCTTTAGCAAATTCTTTACAAAGAGAATCATTAGTAGAACCAAATATTATGTCATCAACATAAATTTGCACAATAAGAATATCTGAATTAAGATTTTTAATAAATAAAGTGGAGTCTACCCGACCAATGGAAAAACCAGATTTTTCTAGAAAATTTCGTAGTCTTTCATACCACGCTCTTGGTGTTTGTTTAAGTCCGTACAAAGCTCTTTTAAATTTGTAGACTTTTTCTGGATATTTCTCATTTTCAAAGCCTGGAGGTTGCTCTACATAAACTTCTTCATTGATGTGTCCATTTAAGAATGCACTCTTAACATCAATTTGATATAACTTGAAGTTCATGTAACTAGCAAAAGCAAGCATCATTCGAATTGACTCCAATCGAGCCACTGGTGCATACGTTTCATCAAAATCTATGCCTTCTTCTTGATTATAGCCTTGTGCTACTAGCCTTGCTTTGTTTCGAATGACTTTGCCATTTTTATCCAGCTTATTTCGGAAGACCCATCTTGTTCCAATTACTAGATGATCCTTTGGTCTATCAACTAGATCCCAAACATCATTCCTAGTAAATTGGTTAAGTTCTTCAGACATGGCCAAAAGCCAAAATTCATCATCACAAGCCTCATTGATATTCTTTGGTTCTATTTTAGATATGAAAGCAACATTTGCAATATATTTTTTTAATTGCCTTCTAGTTTAGACACCACTCTTTATTCCTCCAATAACTTGTTCATGTGGATGATTAGGATCTTTTTTTCAAACCGGTTGAAGAGGAATATTTTCTTGAGAAGTACTCTCTATCAAGGGTTCTTCTTGAAGTATTACTTCTTCTCCTTCGCTTAGATGTATAACCTGCTCACAATTTTCATCAAATGCAACATGTAAAGATTCTTCAATACAAGATGTTCTTTTATTAAAAATACAATAAGCTTTACTTCTAGAAGAATATTCAAGAAATATTGATTCATCTGATTTTGAATCAAACTTATCAAGATTATCTTTGGTATTTAACAAGAAGCATTTACTACCAAAAATTTTGAAATATGAGATCTTTGGTATACGATCATAATACAATTCAAAATATGTTTTATGTAAAATTGGTCGAATAAAAACACGGTTTAAAACATAACATGTTGTATTTATTGCTTCAGCCCAAAAGGATTTTGGTAAATTTTTATCTTGAAGCATGGTTCTAGTACATTCTTGCAAAGTTTTATTCTTTCTTTCAACAACCCAATTTTGTGGAGCCGCTCTAGGAAAAGCAAAGTTGTGAGATATACCATGTAAATCACAATACTTTAGAAAAGATTCATTTTCAAATTCACCACCATGATCACTACGAATTTTAATTATAGATGTAGATTTTTCATTTGTAATTCTTCTACAAAGTTTGGAAAATTCCGAAAAAGCATCATTTTTGCTTTTTAGAAAAATCACCCATGTAAACCGAGAATAATCATCTACTATAACAAAAACATACTTGCTACCATTCAAACTTTGAATTCTAGATGGTCCAAATAGATCTAAATGTAAAAGTTCAAGTGGACGTTTTGTTGAAACTATATCTTTTGCTTTAAAAGAACTCTTGATTTGTTTACCCCTTTGGCAAACATCACATAAGTGATCTTTCTTATATGGTATTTTAGGTAGGCCTCTAACAAGGTCATTCTTGGATAACTTGGAAATAATTTTAAAGTTAACATGTCCAAGTCTCTTGTGCCATAACCATTGAATTTCATTTGAAACAATAAGACATTTTTCATTAAAAGTGGGTAACTCATCTAGGTATAGTTCATACACATTGTTTCTTCTTTTACCTTTAAAAATGATCTTTTTAGATTGAAAATCAGAAATTAAGCATAAATCATTTTCAAAAGAAACATGAAAACCTTTATCACATAATTGACTAATAGATAATAAATTATGCATTAAACCATCTACTAAAAGAACATTTTCTACCAAGGGAAATTTTGGATTACCAATATTACCAATACCTATTACTTTTTCTTTGTTATTGTCACCAAAGGTGACGGTTCCTCCATCCTTACTTTGGAGGGTGGAAAATAACTCTGGCCTTCCAGTCATATGTTTGGAACAACCGCTGTCCAATATCTATTTGCTCCTTATTTTGTGTACCTACAACAAATTTAGAAGACAAAGCATTTGACCCCTTTCTATTTTCGGGTTCATGAGAGTTAGTCTTAGGAACCCATATCCATTTGGATTTTGGTTTCCTTTGATAATAAATATTCTTTCTATAAAAAGATTTAGCATTTCTAGAATAATCATGTATAGGCTTATAAGCATTATAAGTTTCATGATTAGATGCATTTCTATTAGAACTGGAAAATTTAGTTCTATGAATAAATGGTTGAGAATATTGTCTTTGATTCTTCACCACATAGTTTGGTCTATTTTGAGTATCAAAGAAGCTATATTCCAATCCGGTTTTATTAACCGAGCATCTTTGAGAACCAAAAAGTCTTTCTAGATTCTCTTGACCATTTGTGAATTTGGTCACTATAGAAAGAAGATCATTTGAATTTTCTTTTAGACTAGTTATTTCTTTTTGTAAGAGATTGGTTCTTGTTCCAATTTCTTTTATCTTAAATTCTTGACAAGAGTTTTCCTTTTTGAGATCTTCTATCTCTTGAAGTAACACTTTGTTTTGAGAGTCAAGAGTTAAATTTTCAGTTTTTAACTCTTTGTTTTTGCAACTTAGACTCTTAAATTTAGCATATAAATCATTGAATGCTTCTAATAAATCATCATAGTCAAATTGACTTACTGAATCTTCTTGTGCTACAAAACACATGTTGGCGACTTCTTCATTTGATTTTTCATCGGAAGAGGAGTCACTATCATCCCAACATGCTTGAAATGCCTTTTTCTTCTTGAATTGGTCCTTGGGCTTGATTTTGAGAAGAGGACAATCTTTCTTGATATGTCTTGCCTTTTTGCAGTTAAAGCACTTGACTTCATTGGGATTGGAAGAATCCGCTTTCTTTACCTTTCTTTGAAATCTTCCCTTTTTGATGAATCTTCTGAATTGCCTTGTAATGAGGGCTATATCTTCATCTTCATCTTCTTCTGAATTTTCAGAGTCAGAAGTAGCCTTAAAAGCAAGAGATTTCTTCTTGGGTTCTTCTTCTTGTCTGTCTTGAAGTTGGACTTCATATGCCATTAGGTTACCAACCAAATCTTCAAGAGTGAGAGTGTTTAGATCATTTGCCTCTTCAATAGTTGTGGTTTTTCTCTCCCATTCAGGAGTTAAACACCTTAGGATCTTTCTGACTAAATCCACTTGTGAATATTCTTTTCCAAGGGATTTTAGAGTGTTAGTTATATCGGTCATTCTTGTTACCATGTCTGATATAGATTCATTTTGCTTCATTTTAAACAATTCAAATTTATGAACCAAAGAGGCGAGTTGAGATTCTTTTATCTTTGACGTACCTTCGTGAGTCACGAGAAGAGTATGCCAGATTTCATTTGCTGTAGAGCATTGGGAGATGCAATTGAACTTTACCTTGTCAACGGCACAATGTAATGCATTCATTGCCTTGGCATTAAGTGAAGTAGTCTTCTTTTCTTCAATGATTCATCGGCTGAAATCAGTTGATGGAGTTTGGTATTTATCTGAAACAACTCTCCAAATATCAAGATCCATGGATTGCAAGAATATTGTCATTCTCACTTTCCAGTATCCATAGTTTGTTCCGTCAAAGAGAGGAGGACGAACAGAGGAGCATTCTTCTTTGTGCTGAGATGTTGTAGTTGCCATGCTAGATGATGATCAAATCAAAATAATAGCAAACCTGCTTTGATACCAAATGAAAGTGCAGTAGGATCGAGGCAACGAGCACTAGAGGGGGGTGAATAGTGCTTTTAAAAATTGTCTGCTGAATATTGACGGATTTTGCAATTTGAAAAGCAAACACACAAAGAACACAAAATTTATCCTTGTTCGGTCTTTCCCGACCTACATCCAGTCTCCAAGCAAAACCCGCTTGAGATTTCCACTATCAACCTTGTGTAACTACAAGATCATACAGACCAAATCCGGTCCCACTTTCAGTAACACACCTACTGAAAGCAAACAACTCCTTTAAACCAAGGAGTCCTTCCTTTTACAGAAAATAAGTAACAACTTACAATACAACCTATGAGCCCTTCTTTTGAATGCAAATGAGATGCAATTGGATTTTGAGGTTGTTAAAATACTCTACTCACGAATTCACTCTCTTAAAGGAATTTGAGTGAAAAACTGAAATGAAAAATATCACGGGAGTGAGAAAATGAATTTGAGTGAAAAGCAAAGAGTAATTGATTCAAATTGATTGAATTGAAGTCCTTTTTTAGTGTAAAATGCACTCATATTTATAGTTGAAAGTTTTCATATGTTGAGGGTATGAAAGGGCGTCAAAACAATCCATTTTGAATGATCAAAATGTTTGAAAAATGAAAAGACACACCTTTTTAAAGTTTCAGGAAAAACAACAAAATTAGTCGACTGAAACAGTAGTTAGTTATTAGTAGACTGACAGTTATCGTCGGTCGACTGATCTGTTTATCGAGCTGTTTGAAACTCTGAACTTTTGAAACTTAGTCGACTAGAGATAAAATTAGTCGACTGATAATATCATCAGTAGACTGAAAAACCTTTCAGTCGACTGCTGCTAAAATCTTCTGAAAAACATACATTTTGTCCAGTCGACTGATAAAAGCATTAGTCGACTGCTGCTAAATTTCCAGAAAACACATGTTCTGTTCAGTCGACTGATAAAGTCATTAGTCGACTGCTGCTAAATTTTCCAGAAAACAGACATTCTGTCCAGTCGACTGATAAAACCTTCGGTCGACTAATTTGACAAAAATGACTTTTTAGAAAATATGGCACGAAAGGATTAGTCGACTGGTGAGTCTATTGGTCGACTAATAAACACGAAAATTTAAGAAAAGAGTTTTCTAAAAAGATTTTCATGAAGGGTTCTTTTAGAAAAGTTTTTCTAAATACTTTTTAGGTAAAATGCAACCTAAATATGCACTCTAAGTAAGGCTCTTATAAGAATATAAGACTTTTAATGAATTTAACATTTGCACACTAGTCTTCAAAGATTCTTCATCAAATTCTTCAATTTCTTCATTGCCTTAGCTGAAATGCAATTGATTTCACTTGCTCATCATCAAAACCTTGTACTTGAAGTATCATGTACGGCTTCATTGTCGTAACACATGTCAAACATACAAGTCTTGTTAGGGGAACAAATACTGCTTGCAAATCTAATCCTACTCGATATGACTGAATATGATGTCATATTAGGTATGGATTGGTTGTATGAACACTATGCTAGAATCCTATGTAGAGAAGGTAGAGTGATCATATCCCGACCTAATGAACCAGAAGTTGAGTTTCGCCTTTCGAGACCGGTTATAAAGCAGAGGATGATATCGGCCCTAAAAGTGAATAAGTATGTCTAGAGGGGAGATACTGCTTTCCTAGTGAATGTGATTGAGGGTGAAGTCAAGGTCCAGATCCACGATATAGATATTGTTAGAGACTTTCTCGATGTGTTTCCGGATGAGTTACCAGAGATACCTCCACCTCGAGAGGTGGAATTCGGAATTGACTTGGTACCAGGTACTAAGCCAATCTCCAAAGCACCTTACAGAATGACACCAGCAGAATTGGAAGAATTAGTGAAACAACTTCAAGAACTGATGGATCGTGGGTTCGTAAGACCAAGCATATCACCATGGGGAGCACCCGTGTTGTTCATGAAAAAAAAGGATGGATCCATGAGACTCTGTATCGATTACAGGATGCTCAATCAGGCGACGGTGAAAAATAAATATCCATTACCTCGTATTGAGGATCTATTTGATCAACTAAGGAATGCTAAAGTCTTCTCAAAGATCAACCTAAGGTCCGGTTATCATCAGTTGAGAATAAAAAATGAAGACATTTCGAAGTCGGCCTTCCAGACTAGGTACGGCCACTATTAATTTGTCGTGATGCCTTTTGGACTCACGAATGCCCCTGCCGCCTTCATGGACTTGATGAATCGAGTCTTTAGGCTATACTTGGACACTTTCATCATTGTCTTCATTGATGATATATTGATATACTCGGAGAGTGAAGATGAACATCAAGAGCATCTAAGGATCGTACTGGAAACTCTACGAGAACACTAGTTGTACGCCAAATTTTCAAAGTGCGAGTTCTGGCTCGATCAAGTTATGTTCCTTGGACATGTTATCTCCAAGGATGGTGTTTCGGTGGACCCAGCAAAGGTGGAGGTTGTAACTAATTGGGCTCCACCAAAGAATGTTAGAGAGATCCGGAGTTTTCTCGGATTGGCAGAATATTATAGATGGTTCATTCAAGACTTCTCCAGAATCGCGATGCCAATGACGAAACTCTTGCGAAAAGGTGTGAAGTTCGTTTGGAGCGAAAAGTGTGAGGAGTGTTTTAAGACTCTCAAGACAAAACTGGCTACAGCCCCTGTGTTGGCGTTACCCTCAGGAAGTGGTGGATTTGTGGTATACACTGATGCTTCAGGTATCGGATTGGGCTGTGTATTAATGCAACATGGCAAGGTCATAGCTTATGCGTCAAGGCAGTTGAAGACCCATGAGAGGAACTATCCCACTCATGACCTTGAGTTGGCAGCAGTAGTGTTCGCTCTAAAGGTATGGAGGCATTACCTATATGGAGAATAGTTTGAGATATTCACAGATCACAAAAGTCTAAAATATTTGTTCTCACAAAAAGAACTAAATATGAGACAAAGGAGATCGCTTGAATTCATAAAGGATTATGAGTTTACCCTTTCCTACCATCCAGGGAAGGCGAACGTTATAGCATATGCCCTCAGTCGAAAGTCGGGCAGTGGGTTGGCCAGTTTAATAAACATAGAATGGAAGTTGATAGAAGACTTTGCAGAATGGAGTTCATTCACAACAAGATCCGACATAATAAAAGTGAATAATCTCACTATACTACCAGAATTTAAAGAGAGAAGGAAGATCCTCAGTATGGGAAGATGGAGACACTGGCTCAACAAGAAGATAATGAATTCAGACGAAAGGATGATGAAAGCATATGGATGCGGGAAAGACTTTGGGTTCCCACCGACCCGGAGTTAAGAGAAGAATTACTAGGTGAAGCCCACAAAAGCAAGTACACTATTCATCCAGGAAGTACAAAAATATTCAAGGATCTACAATGGGGATATCAGTGGAATGGAATGAAACACGATATCGCTAGGTAAGTTAAATTGAATTATAACTCTCAAGTATTTTGAACGTCGCTAAAGAAAAATAATAACTCACACCAATTACATTGGGTAATAGGTATGTCGCGAAATGTTTGACTTGCCAACAAGTCAAGATTGAACATCAAAGACCATGAGGTACGATGCAACTGATAGAAATTCCTCAATGGAAGTGGGAGAACATAACCATGGACTTCGTAATGGGATTACCCCGCACACGGAGAAACCATGATGCCATTTGGGTTATCGTTGATAGACTAACCAAATCAGCGCATTTTCTACCAATGAGGAAAGGACAATCATTGGAAAGCTTGACGGAGTTGTACATTCAGAAGATAGTCAGGTTACATGGAGTGCCAATCTCCATTATTTTCGATCGAGATCCTCGATTCACTTCTCGATTGTGGCGACAACTTCAGTCTGCGTTGGATACCAAATTAAAGTTTAGTACAACTTTTCACCCCCAAACTGACGGACAATAAAAAAGGACCATACAGACATTGGAAGATATGTTAAGGTCTTGCATGTTGGACTGAAAAGGTGAGTGGGATACTCATGTAGTACTAGCAGAATTCGCGTACAACAATAGTTACCATGCAAGCATAAGAATGGCACTGTTTGAAGCTCTGTATGGATGACCTTGTAGATCACCAGTACATTGAAATGAGGTGGGGGAAAGAACAATTGAATCCTCAATAATACTCCAACATTATACGGAGTAAATCCAAAAGATCCAGAATAGACTGCATGTTGCTCAAAGCCGACAAAAGAGTTACGCAGATCAGCGATGCAGAGAGCTAGCGTTCAAAGTGGGAGACCTGGTATTTGTGAAAGTATCGCCAACCAAGAGTATTTTTTGGTTTGGCAAGAAGGGAAAACTCAATCCTCGATATGTAGGGTCATTCAGCATATTAGAGAGGATCAACGAAATGGCATACCGAGTGGAATTACCTCCTCAATTCGCAAACATTCATAATGTATTCGATATATCGATGCTGCTAAAGTATGTACCAGATCCCTCCATGTGATCCAATTCGAGGATCTGCAAGTACAAGACAACTTGACGATAGAGGAGCGACCCATGGAGATCGTAGATCGTCGCGAAAGAGTGATGAGAAACAAGACCATCACACTAGTTAAGGTTCGATGGGAGCAACATGGGCTTAAAGAATGTACTTGGGAGCCCAAAGAAGCAATGAAAGAGAAATATCCTCAATTATTTGTACCAGACTTATAACGAATTTCATGGACACAATTTTTTTTAGGGGGAAAGGATGTAAAACCCACAAAAATTTGACAATTATCAAAATAAATAAATATTATAATTCTTGGAAATAGATACGATAAAGGGATGTAGAGTCGATCCAAATGGATTAAACAGATCCAATATTTGGGTTCAAATACAATATATGGACTTAGATCTTGGATGGAGTCGAAACCCACGTAAAATCCAATTCTAAATTTTCAATTATAACTAAATTCGTAAAGCACATCTTAAATTTTCATCTCTTGTGAAAATCACCACGTTATGACCCTTATCTAATCGATATAAGCTTTCCAGTAATT
Organism: Nuphar pumila; assembly: GCF_984573655.1. Lineage (NCBI taxonomy): Eukaryota > Viridiplantae > Streptophyta > Magnoliopsida > Nymphaeales > Nymphaeaceae > Nuphar > Nuphar pumila. The sequence goes on along the minus strand of NC_143260.1, from coordinate 66,401,305 downwards.
CATATGAAATAACAAGTTTTTTTTCTCGTTTGGGTTCCAAATTCGGGGATTTACTAGTCATACATATTATGAATTTGATTTATGATTCTCGAAACTTGATTCCTCATAAACAGTACTCACGCCACTTTGTACGTCTTATTTATGTGATTTCGAACATCGCTCATCATTGAAGTAGTTTTAGTCACAAAGAAGTGCAACCAAGTAAGAGTTGGCGCACTGGGGAGGTTGGTTGCCTCAGCGGGAAGAAAATGTGGTTTGAATCCCCTCGTACGCCAAAATTTTTATCAGAAAACGCTATTTTTATAAAATATGTCAAAAGAGGATAAAATGATTATTGTTGCAAGAATATGCAATGAAACTAGTGGCGCACTGGTGGGGTGCGTTACCCCTTAGGTTGAAGAACCTCGGTTCAAATACCCCTATGTGTCAGAATGAAGTCTTTTTACAAAAAAAAAACATATTGGTAACTTTTATTTGTATTTTTGTTTAAAAATCGAAATGGCAATAAAAGAGGAGTTAAGTAAGAGGAAGGGCAATTTTTTTAGAAAGAAGGGCTGAACGGTTGGGCCACCTTGGAAGCCCAACTGTCCAGCATGGGGAAGAGCCTCCCTTGCATTTTTTTCAAAATAGAAGGGAGTTTCAAGAAAAGGAAGTAATGGGCAGCCATTTTGGGAAGGCTGCAATAAAAGCAAATTAGTGATACATTTTTTTTTAGAGAGACCTTACAAAAAAATGAAGGTGCCTTGGAACTCAAACTCTCCTTCTCTCTCTCAAGTTTTCCATTTTCTCTCTCAAGCCTCCCCAATCAACCAGCTGGGTGACTCCTCATCTTCAATGCTTGCTACCATTGATTTCGGCGAGGAGCTCGCGCAAGGATATCGGGCGTCCGCAAGAAAGAACGCCTTACCTCCAAATTTGCATCTTCACGAGGTAGGTATACTATTCCTATTTACTTATGCATATTTCCATGAAACATTTGTGTGTGAGTCTACAGAAAACATTATGATGAAATTAGCTTTCTTTTCTTCTACCTCAGTACCCTGCGAAAAGGAAGTAGTAGAACCTGATTAGAAAATAACCTAAAATTTGAGTGTAAAATATAACTATACCACTTGCCTGTGACACATAAATTCTAGCATATGAGAAACAATAATTTTTATGGTTCAAGAAAGATCAGGTTACAAGAATAACAAAAAAAAAATGTGTCATGATGTATGTTGCATATATTTGTCGATACCCCACCATTAACGGGAACTTCCAGCTTCTATAAGATTTTTTTTGCTGCAGTGTTTCATACTGTAAATCACAGTGACTGCGGACCAAACTGGTTTGGTCGACAGTCTGCGCCCTAACCTGGGCCACTTGGCAGGGTGACCTATTTGTAGGACTGTTTACCAACTGGCGGGGTTAGGTACAACAGACCGCACCCAGCAACTCGACTGTTGTCACATGGTGGACCAATTGAACTGCATTCATTCACCAATTGATTTGTATCTACCACCATGATATTTTTATTTCCAGAACTATGGAAACAAATGTGATCGTAACATCACATTTTGACTATATATAGTTAGTCTGATGACATAAGGTTCATGGGGATTCAATGAGATAATATCATCTAATACCTAATTGGGTTATTTATTTAGGTTTGTATCAAAGTGGATACTTAATACTACAGGTTGAATTATTATACTAAACCAATGTGTGTGTGTGTATATATATATATATGTTCAATTTATGGTGTAACTCTTGATGCTACATCATAAACTTTATAATCATGAAATCAAAGGAGTATATGATTTACACGCATATGAAGACACATCTGCAGTTTTATATATATATATATATATATATATATATATATATATATATATATATATATATATATATATATATATATATATAAACTATTGAACCCGAAAGGGAGTAGGGGTATGGATTGACCTTAATGAATAATTTTCTTTTCTCTTCTTTTCTACGATATTGTACTCAGACCTATCCCTAATGGTCGGCGGAATCCAGTCTGGGTTCAACAGACAAGTCCCATTGGCGTGACCCTTAGCACGTGATTGAAAAAAAAAAAACAATGGTTGTCAGTCGGTCCAGCTGACTGAGAGTCGAACCTGGAACAGGCTTGACATGGGTCGCATGATGGGTGTGGCGTTGCTGCACCCCGATGTGTGACTGTCAGGTCGATCCATTAATAGGACCCTTGTTATAACATCAGGATCAGGTATAATAGACTGCGACCCTCCACGGGAAAGTTGTCACTATGTTACGACAAGAAAATATATATATGTAATCTGGTCCAACGTAATGGGGTCAAACCTGGAACATGTTGTTGACATTAGCAGTGAGATGGGTGTGGTGGCTGCACCCAGGTTTAATGTTAATGGGTTGACCGTGTCTGGACTCAGCATAACTAAGTCCCAACGTGACCTTGAATAATCATTAATAGGCGGGAATTATGGATTTTCCACTTACAAACTATCTGGTACTGATGTTGGGACTAAGCCCAACGTCTGTAGCAGTGGAATGTGGGACTGTATATATACGGTGGCTAACCGTGGATCATGACTCCAGTGTGGTACAACTCAGGTGGGAGTTCGAATTTTATGTCGAGGAAGACATAAGGAATTATGACTATAGTGTGTATAACTCAAGTTAGAAGTTTTAGTTATATTCCATGAGAAAGATAAGAAATTAGAGAACTAACTGACACAAGAAATCTTTGTCAAGTCAACCGAGCATAAAATGAATTAGAGAAAATAAAGAAAGATAATGAATGCGAGAACTGTGTATACCAGAAAGGGTATATGTTACTGGTTTCTCATTGGGTTTTTTGGTACACCATGACGGTGTATGTTACTGGATTCCCAGGTTCTGGGTACACTGGATCACAGTGTATGTTACCAGACCCATGGTCCACTTTGGAGAGAGTGGGTGGTACACACTCCGTGGGACAATTATTGTTTTGTGAGAGAGAGGCGTCTCACCCGGTCCCCAGTCCTCGGAGTTAGGGGACCAGGACCACCAGTGAGTCCTAGGTGGTAGGTCTGAGTCTTCTGCAGAAGAGTTATGGGTGCATCCAATGTTAGTTCCTACCAATTGGATATCTCTCTCGATCGAGCACCGTGCCCCTTTTGGGTATCCGTACGGCTAGTTATATGGGTTATGATATAATAGACCCCCGTATAATCTCGGTCTGCTACGACGTCGAATGCCTGTGCGTACCCATAGAGTTAATAATGGAATAAATAACATAAATAATAAGGTTGATAATGAATAATGAAATGGTATGAGCTCAAGTTGAACAAAGACTTAGAAATTTGAAATCATAGGGTCATATTTAGAAATCATACTAGATATGATAGAATTAGAAAGAAAAGCCATTTTTTATAAGTATTACATTAATGGCAAACCATAGCTCACACATACTTGTTCACATGACACTACACATATGTATGTAGGACTGTATCACTTACTCAGACAGTGGTAGTCTAATTCCTTTGTAGTTTACTATTTTCAGGTGAAGCTATAAATGAACTATCAGAGTGAGGGTGGCAGCTTCGTCGAGGCGGTCATTGCACTACTACTTCTTTCTTTTATGTTTCTAGACTTTAAACTGATGTAATAAACTTTGTTATGATGGAATAAGATTGAATATCTATGTAGCTTCCTATTTGTCTATTTGAATGTTTAAAAAAAAAAATTCTAGTTAAATTTACATTAAAATTTAATGGGGCGTTACACTATCATTTCCTAACCTTTGGGTTGTAATTTCTCAATTCTATCATTTCCTAACCTTCGGGTTGAAATTTCTCAAATTCTATCATTTTCTAACCTTCGGGTTGTAATTTCTCAAATTCTATCATTTCCTAATCTTCGGGTTGCAATTTCTCAAATTATATCATTTTCTCAACCTTCGTGTTGCAAATTCTCAATTTCAATCATTTTCTTCCAACCTTCGGGTTGCGATTCTGCTAATGATGGTCCTTCAACTTTCAAGTTGAACCTATCTTCAAGTTGGGCCAATATCTCAATCAACTAATTTTGCTTGCAGAGGACCCTTTCTGACAGGGAGAGTTCGAGGGAGCTCATTCCTCTCAAGTAACCTATTTCTTTTGTTCGCAAGAACCCTGTTCTCAAGGGAGAGTTTGAAGGGACTCGTTTCTTCGTGAACTGTTTACAAAACAATAATTTCTTACTTCATACAAAGAAACCCTTTTTTTACAGGGAGAGCTTTGATGGAAGCTTGTTTTCTTTTGTAGCCCCCCGATTTCTCATTTTGGCCTCCCTGTCATAGAGGATCCTTCTCGAGGAAGAGTGTGATGAACTCCTCTTCTATGATATATTTTTTGACCCATTTCTTACTGCATTTTCATAAGAGAAGCCTAAGATTAGGAAGTTTTGACAAAAACTTAATTTCTCTTCGAAAGTTCCATTTTGCAAACACCTCCTCTTTAGGGAAGAGAGAAGTATTTCTTGTCGCCCCATTCAGGTCAAGGGTTAAATCTGAACTTCTCTTGGGGAAAAGAGAAAGTATTTTCAGCCATGGATTTATTAATTCGACATCAGGTACTGTCATCAAGGATTTCATGACATTTTGACAATTCGTTACTAAAACTATTTGTTGGTTTCAAAATTTCATTGCATAAGAGAATCGCCTCAAATTAACTCTAGTATTTCTTTCTTAAAAAGGTGAAACTTCTTGTGAAAAGAGCGAGATTCGATTCTTTTGTCATGTTGGTCAACCGAAAGGATGAAGGAAAAATCCCTGATATGACCACAAAGGAACATTCAATGATTTTGAAAAGCCAAAAATGAATTGATATTGATCATAGCCATGGCGCATTTTTAAAGACAATTTTTTGACAATAAGGTAATAGAAATATTCTGAGCGATAAGGAATTCACTCAATTTTCTCAATAATGCAAGCATAATTGATTATTTGCAAAAAGGATCTCTCTACTATTGTCAAGTCAAAGATCGGCAGATGAGTTAGATCCCTGGGGACAAAGAAAACTCAAATCATCTCTAAGTTGAAGGAGCATGTGATGAGTCTTTCCAAGAAAAGCTCTGATCATAGCCAAGTGTAAACACCCCAAATTTTCACCCTCATCTAGTGCTTACATTTCATATGTCACTGCATATCATTGCATGCATTCGACATATCATTTCATTGCATTGCATGTCATTGCATCTCATTATCGAGATCCAGAATTTTTGTTTTCAAAATATTAATCTAGATTCGAATTTTTAAAACTCTTCTTTCAAAGTCAATTTTAAAACCTGGGTTTTAAATCGACATTTTTGCCATTCGCCAACCCCCACGATCTTATATTTTGAAGTGTTTTCCTCAGAAAATAATCTGAATTCATTTTAAACTCAATTTTCAACTGATTTCAATTCTCAGATGAGACCCATTTAGGTGGTGTCGCTTCTGGATTCCTTCACTTATCAAATTTCTCAAAAATTTCAGAGTCATAGTTGGATCAGGATTCTATCTTTTTATCTTTTTAAAACATTTTCAAAACTCCATTTTGATTTTAAACCGGTTAGGGTCATATCCCTTGTCCATTTCCTCCATTTTAGCCAAAATTTTAGAGTCCTAGTTGGATCAGGACTCTTTTTCCAGAGTCCCAGTCGGATCAGAACTCTACTTTTTACTACCTTTTCTACCTGTTTTTGGAGAAAACCTTTCAAAATCTTCTGTTTTGGCCAAAATCCCAAAGTCCTAGTTGGATTAGGACTCTTCTTCAAGAATCCCAGTCGGATTAGGACTCTTCTTCAGAGTTTCAGTCGGATTAGGATTGTGTCTTTTGTCACTATTTTTAACCAAATCTTTCAAAATGAGTCAAAAACTCAGAGTTTCAGTAAAAACAGGACTCTGTTCAGAGAGTCCTAGTTGGATCAGGACTCTGATCCTGATTTCAATTTTGAGAGAATCTTTCAAAAATCTTTCCATCTATCAAAACTATTACACTTTTATCAAAGAATTTCAAAATTCTGGGATTTTATCCTAGAGTCCTGATAGAATCAGGACTCTATCCAAAGTTTGTTTTCTCACTCCATTTTCACTGATTTTCAAAATTTCTGTTTAAATTTCATCATTTGTTTTCTCAGAAAATCCAAAAATCTAAGAGTCCAAGTTCATTTAGGACTCTGTCTCTAGAGTTCCAGTTGAATCAGAACTCTGTTTTGATTTCAATATTTGTTATTGTTTTCACTGTTTTTGCAAATTTTTTCATATGTTTTTCATAAAATACCAAAAAAAATCTAGAGTTTCAGTCCGATCACGACTCTGTTCCAGAGTCCTAATCCAGTCAAGAGTCTGTTCTAGAGTCTGTTTTTACTTCCATTTTTACTCTTTTTCATTTGTATTCAAAAATTAGTTCACTTTGCAGAGTCTCGTCAATTCAGGATTCTATTTTAGAGTTCTGATTGAGTTAGGATTCTAACCTTGACTGCGTTTTCTGACTTATTTTACCATTTCTGATAAAATCTTTTAAAAACTTCTTTATTTGGCTTTTAAAATTATAAAACCTCAGAGTCCTAAAAATTCAGGACTCTAGCCCAAAGTTCCAGTTCAATTAGAACTCTATTTTCAAACCTCTGAATTTCAATTATTGATTTTAACCCCTTTTCAAAGCTATTTTCAATCTTTATTTCAAATTTTCAAAACCCGATATGGGGCCCACTCAGTTGGCGCCATATCTAGAGAAATTCTGACCCAGTCAGGACTTTGTGTTTTTCAAATCTTTCAATCTCAAAATCTACTTTTGAATATCTTTTGAAAAACTTCTCAATTTCAAGTTTTAAAATCGTTTTTGAAAATTCAAATGGGGCCCACTCTGGGTGGCGCCACGTTTGATAAAGTCTGGGTTAAACTAGGGTTAGTGAGTGTCTTAGTTAGTTTAGAGGTTTATAAGAGTCAAAAACAATTTTGAAAATTCAATTCATTTAGGTTTTAAACAATTTGTTTTTAAAGGCTTCAAATCAAAGTTTTAAAACCAATGTGGAAAAATGCCAAGTGGCGCCACATTTGGGAGTCTTTAGGTCTAGTTAGGAGATTAATTAGGTGTTGATTAGGATAATTAGGTTAGGGGTAGTTAGGTAACTTCACACCAAAATCCCCCCCCCTTTAGAAGTTCATTTTTTTAGAATTCTTTTAGAAAAAGAAACCTAAAAAAATTCTATTTAAAGGGAGCCCAAGGGGGGTCGACCCCCACTCTTCCCCTTGGTGATTCTTGGAGTTTCTCTCTCATCTCCAGACCTTCCTCCTTCCTCCATTGAAGCTGCAACCTCAAGGTAAGGACTTCCTAATTTTTTTTTTTAGCTTTATTTAATGTTTTTCCATGTTTTAACATGAATTTAGCTATTGGCATCTCCCCTTTCATGGATTAAACCATGGATTCACTATCAAGAATCTCAAAATTGATTCAAGAAGATGATCTAACCCTATTTCATGCTGTTTTTCATGATTCTAATCCATTAGAATTGTTTATTACATTGTTTTTCATGTTCTTAGCCAAGAAAGCATGAGATTTATCCGTTAAATGGATTAAATCCATGATTTCAAATGTAAAAATTAATTCCAGCCATGGATTCCCTATTTTATTTTTATTTATTAGTATATTAATGTTGATTACATGTGTTTCATCATTAAAATAATTTTTGTTTTGCTGTTTAGATAATTTTTATGATTTTTTATGGTTAAATCATATTTTTTTTTAGTGTTTCTTAGATTTCTGTATATTTTAATTTCAGATCATTAGAAAGTATGTTAGTTCATATTGAAATATTTGTTGGAAATTGCTGATTTTTTTATATGTGATATACGGATATGTTATTAAGTTTCTGTAAAAAAATCAAATGTTTTGGGATTGAAGAACTCTGTTAATAAAATACAAAGTCAAATTGGGAGTTCTGTTGATTAAAATCGTTGTTTAAATTCAAGCATAACATGCAGATGCGTTATTTCTTTCATCCGATATCCGATTCAAAATCTATAAAGTGAAGTGGCTTTGTATTGATGTAGGTTGTTACTGTAAATTTTTTATAATTCTTTGCTTCTGTTTGGTATTTTTCTTTTGTCAGAAAGTCGGATCCATGTTTTGAAACTTGTTATGATTTATTAAAACCCTAATCTGATTTGTACTGATCATAGATCTTTAACTGTAGATCCAATTAATGATCTGTAAAAAAGAATGTTCATTATTTTTCTGTCTAATATTCACTACTAAAATTTCAGAAATTTTTTATGAAGTATTCTATTTGTTTCTGTATTTCTAACCGGAAGTATCTGTTTTAATCAATTTTATATTCGTTAAATTTAAGTTCAGATTGCCAGAATGATATCTCTCTAACCAAAGATGATTTTTCCTATCTGCAAAAAGGAGATTCTCTGCTTTTTTATCTAGTTTATCTCTGTAAAATTTCAAAAATTTTCATGGTGTTTTGACCCCTGATTCGGGTCTAACACTGAAATAGGTATAAATCCATTGGCAAAAATAGCAAATTTTAGGGTTTTATGCAAATTCTGAATTAAATTTTTTATTAAAATTGAATCTTTATGTTTCCAATTCAATTCTAGGGTTACAATAATTTCACATGCCAATTTTTATGAATTTTGGATATCGTGTGGTGCTTGAATCAATCAAATTGCGAAAAAGGGTACCCGCAGGATCTTGAAACACTGTTAAAATCATGATTTTCATGATATTTCTTGATTTTCATTTATAAGTTCATGTTTTTTGGGTTTGTTTGTATTTAAAATCATATTAGGATGCTTCACGGTCAATTTTGTGTTTATTTTAATCTTAAATCCAAAGTTTTTACCAAAATTTATTTAAAAAAAACCTGATTTCAAGGCCATAGTCTTGCTATCAGAGGCATTTTGGTCATTTAACCTCAATTTCGAAATTTTAAACCCTAATTTTTATATTTTTAATCATATCATGTCATCTTATGTTTGATTTATTCTCATTTGAACTTCAAAAGTTGTATTTTATAAAATATCTTTCTGAAAATCCTAATTTCAAGGCCATAGCCTTGTTTTCAGGGGTATTTTTGTCTCTTTTTCTCAAATTTCGAATTTCAAAGTTATTTATCTTTATTATTTATTCAATTATATTTCATATTTCATTATGTTTATCTCAGGGAATCATGTTAAAAGGCTTATATCTAGCAAAATCCAGCAATTTTCAGATATTGCTGGATAAACCTAGAAAAGTCAACATATCTTCACTAACAAGTTTTCTAGTTTTGCAGGGATATTGAAGACTTTATTTTCCTGTATTTAAATTCAATTAGTGATGTAAATTAAATGTAAACTTTGGAATAAAAATTTTAATTTCTGCTTAGATTAGGATTTGCATTGCATATAGTTTAATTCTGCAAATTTTAATATCTGATGAATGCATTATTCATGTGCATATTTTTACAAATTCACTATGGTTTACACGAATGGCACGTGCACTAGCTCTTAGGGATTTGACAAACTCGGTGGAATTCATATTTTTGGCCATAGTCAGAATACGAATGAGACCCAGATTTGTGATCTTCGTATCAGCCACATTCAGCCTACACTCTTAGGCTAACTTCAAAATGCACTGCATTTCTCAAAATACAAAAAGATTTTCTCAATTCCTCAAAGAAATATCTTTCAAATCCGTATGCATTCATTTCATTCAAATGGCAAATTCCAATTCCAATTCAGAGAAATCGATTTTCTCAAAATTTCCTAAGTCTTACTCAGAAATTGATTTTCTCAAAACTCTGAGCTTTCAAATGGTATTTCAAGTATTTTTCAAAGTTCAAAATTCAATTTTCCAAGTTATATCTTCAATTTCAAAGTTCAAATTCAAAGAAATCAATCTTCTCTGAGTCATTTCATGTTTTCTCAAAAATCGATTTTCACAAAACACTTGGATTCTTCATAAATCGATTTTCATTTTCCTCAAAAATATTCTTTCACCATGATTCACGATTTTCCAAGTGACATCTTTTCCAAGTATTTCAGTTATTCTAAGCAAACATCATGTTTTCAAATTTGCATTTTTCAGAAAATTCATAGCACATGCCTGATTCTTTGTGCATTTACGAAATAGAACATGATTTAGACAAGTTGAGCAAAGCTAAGCATACTTTTGATCCTTGGTTCAATTACCCCTGGTAAAGGCGTCATGAACGGTTGAACCTCGTACCGACAGGCGAGTCCCATTCTTCAGAATTATCTTGCATTTTAAAACGGAGGCGAGTTATTTCCAAAAAAAAATTCAAAGGTCAGTTTGACTTGCAAAAGTTAAATTTTACAATGATAATAGGTTTGGCGACCGTGATGTGACCTGTCTTTGTCTGATCAATTGTGTGCTTGACTTAGTTCAAATTGTCAAAATCGTGTTCCATGGAATGTCAGCTTCTACTTTCTGTTATCATGTGAACCTAGGAGCCTAGACTTGAACCCAACTGACATGGATTGCATATAGACTAAGTATGGTTTGGTAGGACCATATTGAGGAGATATTATTCATGTTCACATAGACTTAGGTCTAATACAACACTCCTCAATCTAGGATTTGTATGAGAACAATGTTTGCTTCTTCAAAAAATTTAAAAATCTCTATTTCTTTAGGTCTTAGAGCCCTCTGATTTTCTTGCATGTGCTCATGTTTTCAAAAACCACCCCACCTACTTTTACCCAGTCTTCACGTTGCTGGGCTTTCTTCCAGAACCATAGTTTGGGAGAAAGCCTCACAACTGGGCCATTTATTTGGGCTAGCTCCCCTCTGCCACGTACCAAGGGCCATAGTCCAACATATATCGGCAGGCGCTCAAGGATGTTGGAAAACTTGAACTTAGAACCGGAGAAATTGATTTTATGCCACGTACATCGGGCCTCGGCCTAAGTATATCGGCATAGCATGATTGGACACAGTTGATCTGAACCTTAGAGTTAGGATTAAGGTCTTACAGCTATTTCAAAACTGGTGCATCTAGAGTCAACTTTTAGAGAATGTTGTATGTGCATACTTGTTTGTACAAGATGTGATTGAATGCTAGTTTCTTTTATTACATTTTCCATAAGTTTTATAAAATACTGGACGATTTTCAAAAATCCCCAATTTTTCCATTTGTTTTCATATATTGTCTAAAATTCCTGTTTTATTCAAACCCTGGACAATTTTTTAAATTCTCCTTTGTTTTTCTCAAAACTCCAGGTGATTTTCTATCCTTCCTTCTGGATCTCGAAGTTTTTGCTTCATGTTATCCTGCCTGCATCTTTTTCAAAATGCTTGTATTTTCCTAAGTCTTATTCCAATTTTTCATGTTTTCTAGTCTGATGTTATCCGGTCAACTTGATTCAGTCTTTCCTGAGGATCACATCTCCTACGAGGTGCGACAAAGTCTTCCTGAACATCGAGTCCTCAACACCGGATCTTTCCTTCCCCGGTGGTACTATTCATGGCTCAAGAACTTTTCTCGTATGTTTTTGAACCATTTGAGTGATTGTGGGTTAGAACTGGCATCTGCAGTGGGAAAACAGATAGTCAACGACAATTTGATCCACGTATTGGCAGAGCGGTGGAACCCGAGTATTAGTACCTTCTGGTTCCCATGGGGGGAAATGACTTTGTTGATGGACGAATTCTCAGAAATTATGGGATTACCTAAACCAGCTGGTCAGCCTAGAAAATTATTCAAGAAGCACATGAAGGTATTTGTGGTGGCCACGTTGGTTACCAAACTCTTGTCAAGCAAATCATCTAGGCAGGATATTATTGGAAAACTATGCAGAAGGACTGCTATCATTTTGTGAAGAAATGTGTCAAATGCCAAATGCACGCACCTTCCATTCATGCGCCGGCCGACCGCATATTTGCAATCAGTTGTATCTCCTTGACCATTCTCTATGTGGGCTTTCGACGTGGTGGGTCCAATTACTCCTCCTGCTTCCAATGGCTACAAATATTTTCTTGCCACTATAGAGTATTTTACTAAATAGGTCAAAGTTGTCACACTGCGTATAGTAGAAGGTTGCCATGTGGTTTCCTTCATTCATAAAAATATTCTCTACCATTTTAGCATACCACATGATATTGTGTCAGACAATGGTAGTCATTTTAAGAATGAGATGATGAAAGCCTTTTGTTCGAAATTCAGAATTCACCATCATTTTTCAGCCCTTTACTATCCTCAAGAAAATGGTCAGGCAGAAGCTACCAACAAAATTCTGATTCGTATTTTGTAAAGGACTGTGGAAATTGACCGTGATTGGCATAAGAAAATTCATTATGCACTTTGGGCATACAGAACTACCATTCAGACCCCGACCAATGACACTCCTTTAGAGCTCGTTTATAGAACTGAGGTGGTTTTACCTCTCCACATTCAAAAACCTACTCTCACATTTGCCTCACTTTTAGAATTACCACTTGATTAGTATCAGCAGCGAAGATTGGTACATCTTGATTTACTGAATGAAAGAAGGCTCAAGGCAGTCAAACATGCTCAATCTTATCGCCAACGGGTAGCCCGATCAGTCATTGAAAGAAGATTTTGAGTTAATGACCTGGTTCTCAGATCAACAGCTCATCTCAAGCATTGCCCGCGTGGTAAATGGTCGCCCATGTGGGAAGGTCTCTATGTGGTCAAAGAAGCACTTCCTCGCAATTCATATCGTCTGATCAATGCAGATGGGGTGGAATTGTCAGATCCTATCAATGCTTTACATTTGAAGAAGTTTTATACCTAAAAAGTCAATTTTATCCTTTGTATTATTCAAAGAGCCTTTCCAATAACGAGGATCTTCTATTATCCTTTCTTCTAATATTCTTCTCCCAATACACTGGGGCATTTTTATTATTATTATCATGTGCAAGCAAAATCAAATCAATTCTTCTATCATCAATTCTCTTCAAATTCTCTTTATTTACCCATTCAGGATAAGGGACAATCCTGAAACATTACTTTCGCTCATAACATCCCGTGGACATACAGGATTGAGAGGATCTTTTCACCATCAATTTTTATCATCTATTTTTCTTTTCTTACCCATTCAGGATAAGGGACAATCCTGAAACATTACTTTTGCATGTAACATCATGTGGACATACATGATTGAGAGGATCTTTTCACCATCAATTTTTATCATCTCTTTTTCTTTTCATACCCATTCAGGATAAGGGGTAATCCTGAAAGCAGGCCACATACAACTAACTATGATGGTCTATTCAAATCATGAATTAGAAATTTTTCCTCAAGAATCTTCATTTTTCCAAATTCAACTTATAAGTTGAATCCTTTTGCAAAACCCAATCATTGCACTGATTATTTCTCAAAAAATTTGATCATAGATTGAGTCCATTTGCAAAATCCACTTTTCACTGGTCGGGATTACCAAAATCCAGTTTTCACTGGTCGAGATTACCAAAATTCATTTTTTACAGGCCGGGATTACCAAAATCTAGTTTTCACTGGTCGGGATTACCAAATTCTAGTTTTCACTGGTCGGGATTTTCAAAATCCAGTTTGCACTGGTCAGGATTACCAAAATCCAGTTTTTACTGGTCGGGATTACCAAAATTCAGTTTTTACTGGTTGGGTTTACCAAAATCCAGTTTTCACTGGTCGGGATTACCAAAATCTAGTTTTCACTGGTCGGGTGTGAACACCCCAAATTTTCCAAAAATTCCAAAATTTCCCCTTTTGCCCTTGAGCCCATCTTCTGAGTAATCGGGTCAATTTTTAACCAAAAATTCCATTCATTCCTTGGATTCGCTAGAATTCGGACTCAGAGTCTTATTTCTGACCCAGTTTTGATCTGAATCGGATCCAAACCCCTTTTCCAAGAAAAGTTTCAAAAATAAAAGCTCGAATTCTCAAAAAACTCTTCCTTTTGTAAATATTTCTCAAAAATACAAAAATAGTTTTTAAATCTCTCATTTTGGCTAGATTTTAGGATTTTCTTTCAAAAAGTACGAAAAAGATATAGAAAACGCGAGGGAAAACAACAAAATTCCAAAAAAAATAGGAAAACATGCGGAAAATAAGCATGTTTTGCTAAAAACCTCTTTTGAAAACTGTTTTCATGAAAAATTACTTTTTAGAATCCCCTTTTTGAAAAATCAAAAAATTTGCAATAGCCCTCCTCAACAAGCTTCGCACGCAAGCTCCATCTCTCTCTCTCTTTCTCTCTCTCGCTCGAGGGCCATCCGCCCATCTGCCGTTGTCTTCCTCTCCACCTTCGATCCTCAACGAACGATCTTTCAGATCCTTCCTTCTCCCTCTTTAAAAGAAGCATGCAAGGGACCCCATTCCTTCACCGCTTCTTCACCACCGCACCCCTCTTCTAGGAAACCCTACAGCAGGACCGTTTTTCACCCCTCCACCCTTCTGCATATACGATGGGATCTCCTCTCCTTCTCTTTCTTATTTCCCTGGTGTTTTCCCCTTTAGCAACAAAAGGAGTCCTGATTCCCTTCCTTCTTCTTCCTACTTCTTTTCTTTAGGGCTCTCTTCCCCATCGACCGAAGAAGATCAATCCTACAGCTGAAGCCCCGTCCTATTGTCTTATAAATCCAGGGTCCCAGCAGAATCACAGGTCGATTGTGTTCAAGGAAAGCCACAAGTAAGCAAACACTTCCCTCTTTCTTCTTCCAATCAAGCTAATCTTGAAGCCATGCTACAGGTAAGTAGCCATCAGCTTCTTCTTTTCTACAAATATTCCTGTACCTTTATCTTCAGCATTTCGCTGTTCTAATTTCTTTCATTTTCTCCATTTCTTTTCTCTTATTACAATGCAAAGTGGATGGAATCGACTTGCATATAGCAGGATCGACCCACCCATTGCGACATTGACGAAATGGTCTCATTTCCACATTTTTTCTTTCTTCTTTTCTTTTTCTCTCTTCTTTTGTTTTATCTTCTTTTCGTTATTGAATTTCAGTGGTTTTGCAGATATCGATGCTTCCTTTATCACCCTGTACATTGAGATTTTTTTTGTTTGTCATTGTTAATTTTGTCCGCATCTGATCTTTTCTTTCCAGGTTTAAACTTCATCTTAACATCATTCCTGTAAATTGCATTTGCTTTTAAATGCTTAGATTGTCCATTATATGTTGATTTCCTGTTTATATTTGATTTTCTATTACGTTCGACTGATCTTTTAGTTACGTTTTATTCATTCTGTTCACAATGTTGTATTTCAATCTTTTGCATTTAATGGTTCGTTGTATCTGAGGTTTTTTTTTTCCAGTTTGATATTTTGTTTCCATATGATTTCTGATGTATATTTAATTTCATGCTCTGTCTGCTCCATTGACTTATGCTCATTCGGCCAACACCAGGTTTTTTTTAAGCTTCTATATGATAATATTTGAACCTCTTTTCCTTTTGTTCTGTGCATAACAACAATCTGGATGCTCAGCAGTGTTGTTTTGATTCAGCAATATTGGTTTAATTTAGTTTCATACTTTCACTATTTAAATATCTTCCCTGCATTAAAAAGTGCATTGTACAGGGAACTTCTAAATAGAGCTTAATTTAGATTCTCGCCATTAGTTGTTTTGCATTCCCCTAGGTTGTTTTGCTCTTTTAAGCATTCACCATGTATGATACCTGTTGCGTCGCTTTCCATACCACCAGTCTCTGATGACAAGCCACCCTCAGCCGCCATCTTCTTCCTTAGCAGTAACCAGTTCTATAGCAATGGAAAGTGACAATTTGTCTAAGAGAGATGACGCACTTTATGAGGATTCAGTTTCTAAAGATCAATAGATGGTTAATGAGAAATGAACAAATGTTAGAAATCAAACTGAGCAAAAGAGGAAGGACCAGTGGCTGCATTTGATTCCTATGCTCCTGTAGTTGTTTGTGTTCTTACGTGTGAACGGCATTTTGTTTCCTCTTGTTTTATGAAATGACAGACCCTCCATCTCTAGAGGCCTAGCCATTGCCAAAGTCCATTGGGTCATCGGATGAATGGAGGTCATTTTCAACATGGATCATAAAAAAATATCTGAAGTTTGCATACCTTGACGAGGTGACTGAAGGGCTTGGTTAGACTCAACAAAGATGGGTTTTTGCAGGGGTTCTCACAGATTTTTGGAGTTTTTTTTTTTTTTGAAATTCTCACCTCTAAACTTTGTTCATCCTATGACAAGTTAATTCCTCCAATGTTACCTTGCTGGAACGTAATGGATCCATGGATTTTCAGAAGGGTGACAACACAGGTACCTCTAAAACCAAAGATGTCATGAGAAGATATTATTTCTAAGGGGTCTGAATGCCCTGGTAAAGCTACAAAGGAAAACCGCCACCAGGTGACACGGATATCATCCTCTCTACCATTACTTGTGATTTTCTGCAAATAATACTATTCACCTTCCATTCCTAATAATCTCATAGCCCCATTATATTCCATCATGTTGCATCTTAGACACCACTGCGCACCCATTCCACCATCTTTGTTATCTCGCATTTTCCCTTTTGAGGTAGTTTATCACTTTGGTTTCATTATGATTCATTAGTTGTTAAATTTTCTGCAGCTTTATCCTGATTAATTTTTTTTTAACATCGTTTCCTGTCATGTATAGTTTTACTATTTGCCATGCAGATGGAGTTTTGTAATCTATTGCATTTTCTCTGGGTTAGCAATACGTTAATAGCAATATCATATTTGTCATATACTGATTACTGTGGCCATTTTGATTAATCTTTTGAGAGAATTTGAAATTGACCTGTCTGGAAATGAGTCGAGGTCGTTTGGCTCTGAAATTGACAGGATGGACATTTATCATGCAGCCACTCCATCTGTGGGCTGCCATTTCCATATATAGCCAGTAAACTCACTCACAGAGCTTATCCCTGTAATACCATCATGGCCTTATTTCATTCCCTTGCATTACTGTGTAAACACATCAAGCTATTAATATTTGAAAGTGAACAAGAGCTGTGTGAAACTAGTCTACAACAAATAGGGATTATGCTTGTTAAGGGTAATGTTTAGTACAGGAATCTCTTTCCCCCTCCATTCAGTAATTTAGTTCATTATATTAGGTGGGTTATGTCTTATAAATTATTACATTAGCCTTTTAGCCCAGATTTAGGTTTAGCATAATACGTGTATTGTCATCATGTTTTTAGCATCAGTTAGTTTTTGCCTGTTTATATATGATGTTTGTTTGCTATAGTTCAGATAGCTGAAATATGCACAACACACTACCCCCTCACTTATACAGCTTGTAGCATCTCGGCACTTGCTTTTTGCATAATTCTTCACTTCATCTCCACACTCAACCTCCATTGCACCTCACTTTCACCCTTCACGGACTGTACCCTCTTCACAGTCTTCAGCACTGATGGCACACTCATACCACAGCTGCATCTATGGTCACATTCTTCACAGCAGCATACCACGCTTATCACTTCCATCACCTCACTGTATACACCGCACCGTGTCCCATCTGTTGTATACCTTCAAGCCTTACTCCCAGCTTCATAGCAACACCACTGGCCCTCTCTATTTCCATTTAATGTTTCACAGTGTAATCCTCCAACTCATTTGAGTCACTGGTGCATCCATTCCAGTATTGGCACCTACCATGGCACTTGTCTTTTCCATGTTTATCTCACTAACACCATCATATTTTTCTCTGCACCACCTTGCATTCACCAATACAGTAGCCACACCTCATCCATACCATCACTATTGCACCCATGCTTTCATCTTCTTTACAATTTATATTTTTATATTGATAGTGCATTTACATTTAATACTTCTCAATTTTTGCTTTTGGGTATCCTTCTATTTGACATTTCTATATTATCATCATATCTTCCTCTCCAGTATAATATATATAGGGTCGTTAGAATTTTGATATGACATCTCCTATTATCTCCCATCTTTTGCATCTGGTTTCATATCAATTCAGTTTTTGCAGAAAATATGTAGAGAGATATCATTTTTTTTGTATTTTCGGTCAATGATGCAATAGTTAAACATTAATGAGAATGTTACCTTTCTAGCTTTTAGATAGAATATATGAGCATGCACATATCTTAGAAATTGCTTGTTTTTCATATCATTTTCCTCCTTTATTGCAAAATTTCACAAATGGAAACATGAATGATGCGTGCACTATTTTATAAAAGGTGATTAAATCCTAAGTTGATGATTTGCATCAATGGCCATAGTCAGGGTGTGAACAAGACTTAGGGTTTTCATCTTTTATGGAATAACACTGGATCCACACTGGATCTCTTTTCAAAAATCATCATATTTCTAAATATTTTCTTCTTTTATAAGGGTTTAAATTAAAATTAACTAAAAATATATATCAATGGCCATAGTCAGGATATATTGAGAGTTAATTTCATTTTAAACTCTATGAAAGCACCAAAATATATTTTATTCTTCATCTGAATTCAAGTATGATTATTATATAATACATTCAATGATCATAGTCAGGGATATATTATTGTTATCATCGCAAAATTTTTACTTTTTGCGAGTCAAACTGTCCTTTGAAATAGTTTTTTGAAAATAACTCGCCTCCGTTTTAAAATGCGAGAAAATTCCGTAGAATGAGACTCGCTTGTCGGTACGAAGTTTGACCGTTCCTGCCACCTTTAACAGGGGTAATCGAACCAAGGATCAATCTACTGCTCTGCTCTATTCAACTTGTCTAAATCAATTTCTAAATCCTAAATGCACAAAGAATCAAGCATGTGCTATGAATTTCTAAAAATGCATATTTGAAAATATGATGTTTGCTTCAAAGATTGGAAAATATCTGGAAAATGAACTCTTTGAAATTCGTGAATCATGATTGAGATACTGTATTTGAAAAAGTGAAAATCAATTTCTGAAGAAATATAAGGATTTTGTGAAAATCGATTTTGAGAAATGTGAAATAGCTTTGGGAAACTTGATTTCTTTGAAATTGAAAATATAACTTAGAAAAATCGAATTTGGAACTTGGAAAATACTTGAAATATCATTGGCAAATCAATATTTTGAGAAAATCGATTTTTGAATAAGACTTAGAAAAATTTGAGAAAACTGATTTCTCTGAATTGAAATTGAAATTTGTAAATGCATGAATTGAATGAATATGGATTTGAAATACTTGATTTTAAGGAATTGAGAAAATCCTTTTTGTATTTTTGAGAAATGTAGTGCATTTTGAAGTTAGCCTAATAGTGTAGGCTGAATGTGGCTAATATGAAGATTACAAATCTAGGTCTCATTCGTATTCTGACTATGGCCATAAATACAAATTCCACTAAGTTTGTCAACTCCATAAGAGCTAGTGCACGTGTCATTCGTGTAGACCATAGTGAATTGGTAAAAATATGCATGAATTGGCATACATAAAAGTTATATATCAAAGCTTAAAACTATATGCAATGCATCCTATTCTATGCAGGAATTGAAATTCTTATTCCAAAATTAATTATAATTTACATCACTAATCAAATTTAAATACAGGAATTTAAAAGAAAGTAAAGTCTTCAATGTTCCTGCAAAACTAGAAAACTTTGTTAATGAAGATATGTTGGCTTTTCTAGGTTTACCCAGTAATATCTAGAAATTACTGGATTTTGCTAGATATAAGCCTTTTTGCCACGATTCCCTTAAATCAAAATGATGAAATATGAAATAAAATTGAATAAATAAGAAAGATAAGATATGAAATTTCGAAATTGGGGTCAAAATGACCAAAATACCCTTGATAGCAAGACTATGGCCTTGAAATCAGGGTTTTTAGAAAGATATTTTGTAAAAATGCAACTTTTAAAATCCAAATAAAAATAAATTGAACTAAGTATGATGAGAAATGATTAAAAATATGAAAATTAGGGTTTAGAATTTCGAAATTGAGGTCAAATGACCAAATTGCCCCCGATAGCAAGACTATGGCCTTGAAATCAGGGTTTTTTGAAATAGATTTTGATAAAACTTGGGTTTTAGGCACTAAATGAAGTCAAATAAGCATCAAATTAAACCTAAAGCATCCTAATACTATTATGAACATGATTAAACCCTAAAAATATTTGCTTATGCACGAAAATCCAAGAATATCACAAATTTTGTGATTTTTGCAGTGTTTTGGAATTCTTCGGGTGCCCTGTTTTGCAATTCAAGCCATTCAAGCATCAAACAGATTCTAAAAATCCTCAAAATTGGTACCTGCACTTTTTATAACGCTAATATCAAATTATAATTATAAAAATATTTTTTTGGCATTAAATTAATCCGAAAATTGCATTAAGTCTTTGAATATTGTCGTTTTTGACCTAGTTCACCAACTAGTCTCAGTCTAAGACCCGAACCAGGGATCAATCCTCCATGAAAATTTCTAATTTTTGACAAAGACCAAATAGACAGAAAAACAAAACTTTTCCTTTTTACAGATCTGAAAAAGCCCTTAAAACCAGAGAGATTTCCATCCGACAATCCGGACTTGAATATATTGATTTTAACCTTGGTCCAAACTGACACTTCGGATTCAAAATCCTGAGATAAATAACAGTACTAATCCAAAATATCTGAGATTTTAACAGTGAACAGATATTAGAAAAATAACAGTACTCACCTTTTAAAGATCATGAATCGGATCTGTATTTTGGGATTTATAAATAACACAAGTCTGATTAGGGTTTTGGTAAACCCTAACGAGTTTTAAATTGAAAATCAGAGTCTCTGATAGAGGAAAAATATTAAACTGTAGTCAAAAAATCCCAAAAATTTACAGTAGATAGATATACTCATTGTGAATCCATGGCACTTTACAGATCTAAAATCGGATATAGGATGAGAAAAATATCATCACAGCAAGTTACCTTCTTGATTTTAACAACGATTTTAAAGCTTTAACAACCCGATTTGATGTCTGATTTTTCTGACAGGGTTCCCGAAGTCCAAAATCTCTGATTTTTTTACAGTAACTCCTTTACACATACATGTATTGCATATAAAAAATTTAGAACTAAACAACAAGTATTTCAATCCAAAATAACATTATCTTTACTGTTCTAAACCTAAAACACACAGAAACCTAAGAAACTTAAGAAATCATGCATTAACTAATGAAAATCAATAAAATAAACCATAAAACAGTAAATATAAATTATTTCTATGGTGTAAAACGTATAATAAGCATGAATAAACCATTAAATAAATAAAAAATCAGGCAATCAATGGCTGGAATTCGATTTTACCTTTAAAGACATAGATTTAACCCATTAAAAGGGTAAATCATATGTTTTATTGGTTAATAATGAAAAGAATCATGCTCAAACCAATTCTAATGGATTAAAATCTCTGGAAAACACACAAAACAGGGTTATATTACCTTCTTGGACCATTCTTGATGGTTCTTGAGGTGAAACATTGGTTGAATCTTCATAAGGAGGGGTGTCCAAGGCTAAATCTAGGTTTAAATCATTAAAAACACTAAATAAAATATTAAAAATTGAAGAAATTATTTACCTTGGAGTTGCATCAATGGAGGAAGGCTGGAGAGGAGAGAGAAGCTCCAAGATTTGCTCAAGAGGTGGCTGGAAAAATCATCCCCCCTATAGCCCCTTTTTATAGAAAATTTTTAGGTTTTAAAAAAAATGGAAGTTTTGGAAATTTTGCACTCTAAAGGGGGGGGGGGGCGATTTTGGGGTGTAGTTACTATCCTACCCCTAGCCTAAATTATCCTATTTAATACCTAATTAACCCCTAGACTCTCCTAAAAAATCCCCAAATGTAATGCCACTTGGCATTTTTAACATTTGAGTTTTAAAACACCTTTTAAAAACCTTTAAAAACACTAGTTTTAAAAACTAACTTTCAAAATGAGTTTTCAAAATAAATTTTAACTCTTCTAAACCCCTAACACTAACCAAGACACTGACTAACCCTAGTCTAGCCCTGACTTACTCGAATATGGTGCCACCCCGAGTGGGCCCTACTTGTGTTTTTCAAAAAGCGATTTTAAAACTTGAAATTGAAGGAGTTTTCAAAAGGATTTTTAAAAGCAATATTAAAATTAGAATTTTTGAAATGGCATGGGGTCCTAACTGGATTAGAACTCCTCTGGATATGGTGCCAACTGAGTGGGCCCACATCGAATTTTGAAGAATTTGAAATAAACACTGAAAATTGTTTTGAGAAGGGGTTAAAATTGATATTTAAAATTGAAGATTTTTGAAAATAGAGTCTCAAGCGAACTGGAACTCCGAGTTAGAGTCCTGAACTCTTAGGACTCTGAGATTTTAAATTTTAGAATTCAAATGAAAAAAATTTCGAAAGATTTTATCAAGAAATGATGAAATAAGTCAGAAAATACAGTCAGGGTTAGACTCCTAACTCGACCGAACTCTAAAATAGAGTCCTGAATCAACTGGACTCTGTAAAATGACCTAAATTTCGAAAACAAACGGAAAAGATTAAAAATGGAAATGAAACAGACTTCAAAACAGACTCCTGACTGAATTTGGACTCTGGGACAGAGTCTTGATCAGACTGAAACTTTCAAAACTTTGAGAAATTTGATGAATAGAGAAATTCAGAAGCGACACCACCTCAATGGGCCTCATCTGTGAATTGAAATCGATTGAAATTTGAAGTTAAAATGAATCCAGATTGTTTTCTGAGAAAATATTTCGAAATATGAGGTCCTGGGGTTTGCAAATGACAAAATATTGAATAAAAACCCAGGTTTTGAAATTGATTTTTGAAAGAAAAGCTTTAAAATTCAATTCTGGATTGAATATTTTAAAAACAAGAATGCTGGATCTCGAGAATGAGATGTAATGACATGCAATGCTATGCAATGCGATGAAATGATATGCAAAATGTATGCAGTGATATGCAATTACATATGAAATGGACAAACACTGGATGAGGGTGAAAATTTGGGGTGTTTACAGATGCCCCTCTTTGCTACTAAGCCAGTATAGGGCCGAGCTTAGTGGAAAAGAAAACATACCAAATTTGAACCATAAAAGTGCCCCAGTTGGATAAGTCTGATTGGGTATGAAAGAATTAATTCAAATGATGATGGTAGATATGAAATGGAGAATAAGGAGAAAATTTTACTTCAAAAATAGAAATGAGATTCAGGTTTTGCCCTTAACCTGGATGGGACGGGAAATACCTCGTATGGAACGAAGCTCAGGCTTAACCCTTAACCTGACCGGGTTGAAAATGGAATACCTCATCAAGGGAGGCTCAGGTTTGTACCCTTGACCTGATTGGGTGGAAAATGGAATACCTCATCAAAGGAGGCCCAGGTTTATACCCTTAACCTGATTGGGCAGAAAATGGAATACCTCATCGAAGGAGGCCCAGATTTATACCCTTAACCTGATTGGGCAGAAAATGGAATACCTCATCAAAGGAGGCCCAGGTTTATACCCTTAACCTGATTGGGCAGAAAATGGAACGGAATCCTCGAAAGAAGAGACCATGATGGAACCTTCGGATTTCCGCACAATGAATCCGATAGGGGTTTTGCAAAAGGAAGGAAATTGGGGTCCCTAAAGCTTGAAAAGGGTTTGATTTTGGGCGTATCATTGCTGAGACTAAATAGCTTTTGAAATTGCCTTTTGCTGAAATTGGTGGCTTAACCTCAAGCCAAAATTGGACTGTCTATGGTGGGACAGTGGGGACACAGGGAAGTGTGCGAATCTGAGAGCCCGTGCGCTCAGATTATACCAAAGAAGGGAAGGAATCTTGAAAACTCCCGTAATCAAGTCCTAAAAGAGTTGGTGTCAGGATGCGCCAAAGATGAACCTCAAGCTCTTGCCTCACGCCAGGATAGCTAGAAAATATTGTCAAAATGTTGAAAATTGTTGTTGATTCAAAATAATTGAAAATGATGCACATTGTTTTGAAAGTATTCCCTCTTTTCTACCTGAAGTATTACCTCTGACTGGGCTTAACTCCGTAGAATCAAGATTCGAATTCAAATTGCTTGCGATTGACTTTCTTTCAAGGAAGCTATCAATTTCCTTGATATGAACAGAAAAGAAAGTATTCTTGATATTGTAAAAATCATTGGTGAAAGAATATTGATAAAAGAATTTCACAAAATTAAAGAAGATTCTTGATAGATTTGGCAGTCTGATATCCTGGGATTCTTTTCTCATGATGATCTTTCTGCACTCTCTTTTTAGCAGATTGGAGCTCTCTTAGATTTTTCGGGAATTACATCATCCTTCATTTTGGAGATGTCCTGACTTGTCTCTCTCTTTTTTTTTTTGGAAGGGTACGTCACAAACTCCTTTATCTCAGAGATGTTCCGATCCTTCTTTTCTCTTAGGAATTATCTTGACGATTATTGGCTCATTGGTTGGGAATCTCTTGATGATAGCGGGAATTAAATATCCTTTAGGGTTTGTCGGTAGGCTCATCACACTCGCCTTCATCTCGACGGTGATCTGAACTTTTCCTGGAAGGATCCATCACAAACTCTGTCATCTTGGAGATGATCCAAATCTTCTTTGGCCCCGGGGGTCGACTCGCTTAATTCGCCTTCATCTTGACGACAATTGAGAGATCCCTTTTGCAGATATTTAATTGCAGCTTAAGTAATTGAGGAGATATGGAAATTGAGTGGATTTTTCTGTATCACCCTGGATATTTCGACTGCTTTATTTTTCAAGAATGATCTTTAAAACCGTGCCATTGACTGCGATCAATATCAATCACTCATGGCTTTGCAACAACATTGAATTCTCTTTTCTGGCCATATCAAGGATTTATTCTTCATCCTTTTGGTTGGCCAATAGAAAGATTTTGAATTTTGAATCCTTTTTCACGAAAGCTTTGTCCTTTCGGAAGTAATACTAGGGGTATTCTGAAGTAATAATTTTATGCAATAAAGATTTTTGAAATCAACAAATATTTAATGACAATTTGGCAAAAATTTTCTTGAAATCCTTTGTGAAAGCGAGCAACACATCCGTGACAGAAATTCTCTTCTCCTTTCCCCAAAAGAGAAGATTCAGAAATTGGAATTAAAAAATTACACCTCTCTTCCCTGAAGAGGAGGTGTTTGCAAAATGAACTTTCGAAGAGAAATTAAGCTTTCGTCAAAACTTCCTAACATTAGGCTTCTCTTATGGAAAGGGGGCCGGAATTGGTGAGATTGGTAAATTGGTCATGAAGGAACGAGTTCATCGCACTCTCCCTGAAAAGAGGGTCCTTCATGATGAAATGGCCTAGTCTAAAATTATGGGGCCACAAGGAAGGCAAGTCTCCATCGAGTCTCTCCCTATAAAAAGGGTTTCTTGTGTGAAATTTGGAATTTTGTTTTGCAAACGGTTCATAAAGACACGAGTCCCTTCAAACTCTCCCTGAAAAGGGGCTAAGTGAACGAATTGGATAGCATGCGAAAAGAGCGAGCTCCCTCGAACTCTCCCTATAAAAAGGGTCTCTCGCAAGAGAAAATGATTGAAATTGGGTATTGGGTGACTCAAAAGGGTCGAATTTTGGAAATTGGAATTTTGAAATTTGGGTTCTGAAATTTGGTATTTGAAATTGAAAGTTGGAAATCTGAAAATTGGGAATTTAAAAATTGGAAATTGGAAATTGATTGGCTAAAAAGGTCGAAATTGTGAATTGGTTTACTGAGAATGACATGGGTTCTATAGCGATTCAGCCTAAGAACGACATTGGTTCTATTGAGAACGGCATTGGTTCCGCAGGGGTTCGATCTACGAACTATCAATTCCATAGGAATTCAACCTAAGGATCATAGCTTAAGAAGAAATGATTCCAACTTGTGAGCTTTGAATGGACCAGGTGCTAAACTGGGTTTTTGATGGAAGATTCGAATCAAAATTCAACTCTTCAAGGAAAACTAGATGAATTGGATTTTGAAAGAAAATTCGGGTCGGAACTCGGATCTTCTAGACCAACTTGCAGGGTAGTTTGAGTAGAAGTTCAAACTTGTAAAGGAAAGCTAAGCGAATTGAATTTGAAAGAAAATTCAAGTCGGAACTTGGATTTTCTAGACCAACTCTGAAGGAAAAGAAAACTCGAGTCGGAACCCGAATCTTCGAAGGAACACCAGGTCCATTATGGAAGAAAAAGAAATCTGAGTCGGAACTCGAATCCTGAAGAAAAGGTAGATCAATTCGGAAGGAGAAGAAATTCGAGTCGGAACCCGAATCCCGAAGGAGACTAGATCAACTAGAAGGAAAGAAGATTCGAGTCGGAACTCGAATCCTGAAGGAAAACTAGACCGGTTGGAAGGAAAAGAAATTCGAGTCGGAACTCGAATCCCGAAGGAATATTTGATCAACTAGAAGGAAAGAAGATTCGAGTCGGAACTCGAATCCCAAAGGCAAACTTAAACCGGTGTGGAAGGAAAGGAAATTCGAGTCAGAATTCGAATCCTGAAGGAAAACTAGATTAACTGGAAGGAAAGAAGATTCGAGTCGGAACTCGAATCCCGTAGGAAAACTAGACCGGTTAGAAGGAAAAGAAATTCGAGTCGGAACTCGAATCCCGAAGGAAAACTAGATTATCTAGAAGGAAAGGAAATTTGAGTCGGAACTCGAATCTCAAAGGAAAACTAGATTATCTAGAAGGAAAGGAAATTCGAGTCGGAACTCGAATTTCGAAGGAAAACTAGATCAATTAGAAGGAAAGGAAATTCGAGTCGGAACTCGAACCTCAAAGGGAAACTAAACTGGTTAGAAGGAAAAGAAATTCGAGTCGAAACTCGAATTCCTGAGGAAAACTAGATTAATTATAAGGAAAGGAAATTTGAGTAGGAACTCGAACCTCAAAGGGAAACTAAACTGGTTAGAAGGAAAAGAAATTCGAGTTGGAACTCGAATCCCGAAGGAAAACTAGATTATCTAGAAGGAAAGAAAATTTGAGTCGGAACTCGAATCTCAAAGGAAAACTAAACCGGTTAGAAGGAAAAGAAATTCGAGTCGGAACTCGAATTCCTGAGGAAAACTAGATTAATTATAAGGAAAGGAAATTCGAGTCAGAACTCGAATCCCAAAAGGGAAACTAAATTAGTGGACACTGAATTTTAAAGTGTACCAGTGCAAACACCAGATTTTGAAAATGTGCCAATACAAGCATTATGTTTTAAAAAATTACCAGTACGAATACCGGATTTTAGAAGATTTCCAGTACGAGCGCTGGATTTTGGAAAATTACCAATACGAGCACTGGATTTTGAAAGATTACCAGTACGAGCACTGGATTTTAAATGGTTACCAGTACGAGCACTGGGTTTTAAATGGTTACCAGTACGAGCACTGGGTTTTGAAAGTTTACCAGCACGAACACTGGATTTTTGAAAAATTACCAGCACGAACACTGGATTCTGAAGAATTACTAATTGATTTTGATGGAAGATTTTCAATCTTCACCCTTACGACAACTTGAACAACTGTCGGGGCCTCAAGATTTATCCCTTATCTTGAATGGGGAGTTCAATGCAAATTTATGCAAATGAATGCAGATGAATGCGAATGAATGCATGCAAATGCAAATGAATGTAAATGGGTGCACATGTGTGCAAAATGGGAGATTTGTTTGATCCTACCTGCATACAGGGTATTTGTAGATAAAATGAAATTTTTTAAAAAAAATGCCTCAGTGTAATGGGGGAAGAATATTTTGAACAAAAGGGTAAATGATTGATGTTCGAAGAGCGCTCTCTGAAGGTGACACGGCAACTGGCTTTTGATTGATTCAGAAGAGACTCGGAAGAGGTCATTCCTCATAAAAGAACGTCTTGCGAGAAAAATTGACAACTTTATTGATGTATTGAAGGAAAGGTAACAAATAAATGAGAGACAAACGGGATTACATCATCCCTTTAAAATAATAAAAGCAAGACGGGAAATTGGGAAAGCGCTAGTGTTGTCAATTTTTTGAATGATTGAGGATGATCAGGATGATTGGTCCTCCTTTTTATCTTCAGCGAGGAGATTCTTGTCCATGTTGTCTTGGACAATATTTTTAAGGACAAAACAATGCTCGGTATCGTGACCCATTGCCCGATGAAATTTGCAGAACTGATCTTTAAACCTTCCCATGGTCACAGGAGGATTTGCTATCCTGGGAAGTCTAACCTTCCCTTTGGCTATCATGCATCCCAGAACTCGCTCCAGTGGCTGTTCTAAGGGAGTAAAATTGCGATCATATCCCCAACCATCATGCTTTGGTTTTCCTTGGAGTTTTAATTCGAATTGGACACTTGAGGAAGACTTGTCATCTCGCTTGTCCATTTTATCTTTCCGACTTGCGAGGTCATTTCTCTCTGAGTTTGGAATTCATGAGCCTCCAGTATGATTTTTTTCTACCTCCTCTTTGGTTTTGTCCATTGCTATTTCTGGTGGAGTTGGTAGAAAATGTGGAGTGAGCCTTCAAAGACCCGACTGTATCTTTTGTGTGCATGTATTCCAAGAAGCTCTCGAATATTTGATCTAACGGGGCCATCTTGTGGTCCTGATTCGGATCATCACGCTGCACCTCTTGTCGAGTACTTAATTTTTGCTGAGACTTGGATAAGACAGTTGACCAATACTCTTTCTCATTTTCAATGAAGAGATTCTTGTCGATATGATCTTGGACAATGTTTTTAAAGACGAAACAGTGGTCGGTGTCATGCCCTACTGCCCGATGGAATTTGCAGAACTGGTCTGTGAATCTTCCCATGACTGTGGGAGGATTTGAGACTCTTGGAATCTTCATCAATTCCTTGGACAACATATATTCAAGGATTTCATCAAGAGACTGCTCGAGAGGAGTAAACTGGTGATCGCAATCCCAGCCGTCCCGCTTTATCTTTTCTTTGTGTTGACTCAATTTCCACTCTGCTTTAAAGATTTCTCTTTCTGACTTGTATGATTGCCTTTATTATCCTTGCACCCCTCGCGGTGGGCCTTGACAGAATTTGTCTTTTTTGAATCTTGATTATTCCTGACGGGAGTGATGCTCTTGTAGAAATCTTTGCTCGTGAAGACCTTCTTGCCCTTGTTGCGGGCTTGCAAATCTTTAATCTTCTTTGCCATTTCCTTTAGCTGTATTTGGACTGGATCATCCATTGCTTGATTTTTCCATTTATAGGTTGTCCCTTGCCTATGAGGGGATCTTTGAAGTGCTTGCCAGACTTCATACTCCTCATCAGTGCCACCTACTGATTCTGATTCATCAGTTGTATCCTCGTGTTGGATATGTTTCTTGGATAGTTTCAAGACTTTCTTGGCTGACCGACCTTTTGCCCTCTGCTTGACCTGGATCTTTTTTGTACTAGCTTCAACTTGTTCTGTCAACATTTTGGTCATCATCTCTTTGAACATAGCATATATCTGGGGATCAACATCATTCTCTGCTTGCTGACCCTGACTTCTGACTGATCGGGGTGAGTCAATTTCCTCTTCTGAAGCGACTGAGTATGCAACGCCTTCAACTGATGAGGTTTTCTTTTCGGACCTTGTCTGAACCATCGAGTATCACAAATGCTCTCCTGAATGTTACTAATGCTCTTTGCAAGGTAGAACTGATGGTTAGGCTTTTGAAATAAATTGGGTTGGAGGAAGATATTTGTTGAGAATTTTGGTAGACAATTGAAAGAATATCCCATTACTAGGGATTGAGTCGTCGCTAGAGTTACGACAATTGCGTTGCTATTCTTTGCAAAATAAACAACTGGAAATATGCCTTGTTACCTAGGCGAGGTCGTCAAACCAAGATGAGATGTAAAATTTTATTGAGGGGAAAAACATGATTTTATCAATAATACACTTGACAGAGGGAAGGGGGACAAACAATTTTCCACCACTCCAGATAATCAGAAGACACACGAGGGCCAGGAAAAATAGTAAGATTGACAAAGGAATTCCAGGCATGTCTGGCAGAATGGTATGCTTCGGACCACTGATCTGATGCGAGGTCGAACTCTGGCAGAACCCCTGATAGTGGACGAATCTCTACGCGCTTCTGCCTCTGAGAGAACTGCCTGACACACTGCTCTGGATGGTAGTATGTGCAGAAGAACGGGCCAAGTAGCCTGAACTGCTTTCCATAAGCGTAAGTATATCTGGGAGGTGATTTCTGACAATCAAAGTAGTCCCATACGACTTCTTCCTCCTGAAGGTTGTCGATCAAGAATCGGTATCGCGCAACTGGCAGAAGCTTTTTACCATTGTATCTGAAGGAACTGGCTCGGGCTGGCACATGTCGGAGGAACCAAGACTGCAACGCGTAGGTGTACCCTTCAACTAGAATTGATTCTCCGAGTGCGAAATGAGTCAACCCTCGGTATAGAAAGGCGAGTGCGGCCATGGCAATGGAGAGGCGGCTGGTCTGTCGACTTCCCCATCTCCTTAGAAGCTGAACTATTCTGATATCCATATAATTCTGTCCATCTGGAAAGAGAGCGAGTCCCACAGTGCATAAGATCATCGCATGCTGAATTCTCTCTCGAGCTGTTTGAGACAACGAGCTGACTTCTGCAAATGTCCCATACTGTTTGTAGATTTCGAGCAGATTCACATATTCATTTCCATCTTCCTCGATCAGCGGCCAAGACTTACGCCCTGTCATGCGAGCTAAAGCATCTTTACGGTCCAGACCCTTGACATTAATCAAAAACTGTTCTCCAATGGATCTCCAGGCTGACTGGCTGGCTCGGGCAATCCCATGATTTCTGAAAATTCATCTAACAGCACCGTCATCTCGCCCCATGGGAACCAGAAGGTAGAAGTGCTCGGATTCCACCGTTCTGCTAGTGCATGGATCAAATTGCCGTTGACTGTCTGCCTTCCCACTACGGACGCCAGTTCCAACCCACAATCGTCCAAGTGGTCCGAAAACATACGAGAGAAATTCTTGAACCATAAATAGTACCACCAGGGAAAGAAGGATCCGGTGCTGAGGACTCGATGCTCAGGAAGACTTTGTCGCACCTCGTAGGAGATGTGACCCTCAAGGAAGACTGAATCAAGCTGACTGGATGCCATCAGACTGGAAAACATGGAAAATTGGAATAAGACTTGGGAAAGTACAGGAAATTTGAGGAAAATGCAGGCAGGATCAAAATGAAGTAGGAAATTCAAGATCCAGAAGAAAGGAAAGATGGGAAATCACCTGGAGTTTTGAAGAAAATGGAGGGAAATTTGAAAAATCGTCCAGGGTTTATTGAAATATAAAGAAGTACTTCAGAAAATGAAGTATTTGAAAATCGTCCAGGATTTAAAACCTGGACAGTACATGGACATAGATTGGGGAACTTTTGAGAAAATCGTCCAGTTTTTTTAGAAAATTGGGAAAATATGGAAAATACAAAGGAAATGACTATAACATATTCAATCACATCCTGCATAAACAAGTATGCACATACAACATTCCCTAAAAGCTGACTCTAGATGCACAAATTTTGAAATAGCTGTAAGACCTTAATCCTAACTGTAAGGTTCAGATCAACTGTATCCAATCCAGTTATGCCTATATACTCAAGCCAAGGCTCGATGTACGTGGCATAAAATCAATTTCTCCGGTTCTAGGTTCAAGTTTTCCAACATCCTTGAGCACCTGCCGATATACGTTGGACTATGGCCCTTGGTACGTGGCAGGGGGTTTTCACCCAAATAGGTGGCCCAGTTGTGAGGCTCTGTCCCGAACTATGGTTCTGGAAGAGAGCCCAGCAACGTGAAGACCGAAACAATATAGGTGGGGGTGGTTTTTGAAAACATGAGCACATGCAAGCAAATCAGAAGGCTCTAATGCAAGTCCTAAAGAGATAGAATTTAAATGAAAAGAAGCATACACTTGCATACATTGTTTGCATTCAATCCCTAGAATTGAGGAGAGTTGTATTTCAGACCTAAGTCTAATGTGAGCATGGAATAGTCTCCTCAATATGGTCCTACCAAACCATACCTAGTCTACATGCAGACCATGCCAGCTGGGTTCAAGCCTAGGCTCCTAGGTTCACATGATAGCATAAATTAAAAGTTGACATTCCATGGAAATCGATTTTGACAACTTGAACTAAGTAGAGCATTAAATTGATCAGGCGAAGACAGGTCCCATCACGGTCGCCAAACCTGTTATCATCGCAAAAATTTTATTTTTTGCGAGTCAAACTGACCTTTGAAATAGTTTTTTGAAAATAACTCGCCTCCGTTTTAAAATGCGGGAAAATTCCGTAGAATGGGACTCGCCTGTCGGTACGAAGTTTGACGCTTCCTGCCACCTTTAACAGGGGTAATCGAACCAAGGATCAATCTACTGCTCTGCTCTATTCAACTTGTCTAAATCAATTTCTAAATCCTAAATGCACAAAGAATCAGGCATGTGCTATGAATTTCTAAAAATGCATATTTGAAAACATGATGTTTGCTTCAAAGATTGGAAAATATCTGGAAAATGAACTCTTTGAAAATCGTGAATCATGATTGAGATACTGTATTTGAGAAAGTGAAAATCGATTTCTGAAGAAATATAAGGATTTTGTGAAAATCGATTTTGAGAAATGTGAAATAGCTTTGGGAAACTTGATTTCATTGAATTCAAACTTTGAAATTGAAAATATAACTTAGAAAAATCGAATTTGGAACTTGGGAAATACTTGAAATATCATTGGCAAATTAATATTTTGAGAAAATCAATTTTTGAATAAGATTTAGAAAAATTTGAGAAAACTGATTTCTCTGAATTGAAATTGAAATTGAAATTTGTAAATGCATGAATTGAATGAATATGGATTTGAAATACTTGATTTTGAGGAATTGAGAAAACCCTTTTTGTATTTTTGAGAAATGTAGTGCATTTTGAAGTTAGCCTAATAGTGTAGGCTGAATGTGGCTAATATGAAGATTACAAATCTAGGTCTCATTCGTATTCTGACTATGGCCATAAATACAAATTCTACCAAGTTTGTCAACTCCATAAGAGCTAGTGCACGTGTCATTCGTGTAGACCATAGTGAATTGGTAAAAATATGCATGAATTGGCATACATAACAGTTATATATCAAAGCTTAAAACTATATGCAATGCATCCTATTCTATGCAGGAATTGAAATTCTTATTCCAAAATTAATTATAATTTACATCACTAATCAAATTTAAATACATGAATTTAAAAAAAAGTAAAGTCTTCAATGTTCCTGCAAAACTAGAAAACTTTGTTAATGAAGATATGTTGGCTTTTCTAGGTTTACCCAGTAATATCTAGAAATTACTGGATTTTGCTAGATATAAGCCTTTTTGCCACGATTCCCTTAAATTAAAATGATGAAATATGAAATAAAATTGAATAAATAAGAAAGATAAGATATGAAATTTCGAAATTGGGGTCAAAATGACCAAAATACCCTTGATAGCAAGACTATGGCCTTGAAATCAGGGTTTTTAGAAAGATATTTTGTAAAAATGCAACTTTTAAAATCCAAATAAAAATAAATTGAACTAAGTATGCTGAGAAATGATTAAAAATATGGAAATTAGGGTTTAGAATTTCGAAATTGAGGTCAAATGACCAAATTGCCCTGGATAGCAAGACTATGGCCTTGAAATCAGGGTTTTCTGAAATAGATTTTGATAAAACTTGGGTTTTAGGCACTAAATGAAGTCAAATAAGCATCAAATTAAACCTAAAGCATCCTAATATGATTATGAACATGATTAAACCCTAAAAATATTTGCTTATGCACGAAAATCCAAGAATATCACAAATTTTGTTATTTTTGCAGTGTTTTGGAATTCTTCGGGTGCCCTGTTTTGCAATTCAAGCCATTCAAGCATCAAACGGATTCTAAAAATCCTTAAAATTAGTACCTGCACTTGTTATAACTCTAATATCAAATTATAATTATAAAAATATTTTTTGGCATTAAATTAATCCGAAAATTGCATTAAGTCTTTGAATATTGTCATTTTTTACCTAGTTCACCAACCAGTCTCAGTCTAAGACCCGAACCAGGGGTCAATCCTCCATAAAAAAAAATGATTTTTGACAGCGATTAAATAAACAAGAAAACAGAACTTTTCCTTTTTACAGATCTGAAAAATCCCATAAAAACAGGGAGATCCCCATCCGACAATCCGGACTTGAATATATTGATTTTAACCTTGGTCCAAACTGACACTTTGAAATAAAAATCCTGAGATAAATAACAGTACTAATCCAAAATATCTGAGATTTTAACAGTGAACATATATTAGAAAAATAACAGTACTCACCTTTTACAGATCATGAATCAGATCTGTATTTTGGGATTTATGAATAACACAAGTCTGATTAGGGTTTTGGTAAACCCTAACGAGTTTTAAATTGAAAATCAGAGTCTCTGACAGAGGAAAAATACTAAACAGTAGTCAAAAATTCCCAAAAATTTACAGTAGATAGATATAATCAATGTGAATCCATGGCACTTTACAGATCTAAAATCGAATATAGGATGAGAAAAATATCATCACAGCAAGTTACCTTCTTGATTTTAAAACGATTTTAAAGCTTTAAAAACCCGATTTGATGTCTTATTTTTCTGATAGGGTTCCCGAAATCCAAAATCTCTAATTTTTTTACAGTAACTCCTTTACACATACATGTATTGCATATAAAAAATTTAGAACTAAACAGAAAGTATTTCAATCCGAAATAACATTATCTTTACTGTTCTAAACCTAAAACACACAGAAATCTAAGAAACTTAAGAAACCATGCATTAACTAATGAAAATCAATAAAATAAACCATAAAACAGTAAATATAAATTATTTCTATGGTGTAAAATGTATAATAAGCATCAATAAACTATTAAATAAATAAAAAATCAGGGAATCAATGGCTGAAATTCGATTTTACCTTTAAAGACATAGATTTAACCCATTAAAAGGGTAAATCATATGTTTTATTGGTTAATAATGAAAAGAATCATGCTCAAACTAATTCTAATGGATTAAAATCCATGTAAAACACACAAAACAGGGCTAGATTACCTTCTTGGACCGTTCTTGATGGTTCTTGAGGTGAAACAATGGTTGAATCTTCATAAGGAGGGGTGTCCAAGGCTAAATCTAGGTTTAAATCATTAAAAACACTAAATAAAATATTAAAAATTGAAGAAATTATTTACCATGGAGTTGCATCAATGGAGGAAGGCTGGAGAGAAGAGAGAAGCTCCAAGATTTGTTCAAGAGGTGGCTGGAAAAATCGTCCCCCCTATAGCCCCTTTTTATAGAAAATTTTTAGGTTTTAAAAAAAATGGAAGTTTTGGAAATTTTGGACTCTAAAGGGGGGGGGGGGGGGGGGCGATTTTTGGATGTAGTTACTATCCTACCCCTAGCCTAAATTATCCTATTTAATACCTAATTATCCCCTAGACTCTCCTAAAAAATCCCCAAATGTAATGTCACTTGGCATTTTTAACATTTGAGTTTTAAAACACCTTTTAAAAACCTTTAAAAACACTAGTTTTAAAAACTAACTTTCAAAATGAGTTTTCAAAATAAATTTTAACTCTTCTAAACCCCTAACACTAACCAAGACACTGACTAACCCTAGTCTAGCCCTGACTTACTCGAATATGGCGCCACCCCGAGTGGGCCCTACTTGTGTTTTTCAAAAAGCGATTTTAAAACTTGAAATTGAAGGAGTTTTCAAAAGGATTTTTAAAAGCAATCTTAAAATTAGAATTTTTGAAATGGCATGGGGTCCTAACTGGATTAGAACTCCTCTGGATATGGTGCCAACTGAGTGGGCCCACATCGAATTTTGAAGAATTTGAAATAAACACTGAAAATTGTTTTGAGAAGGGGTTAAAATTGATATTTAAAATTGAAGATTTTTGAAAATAGAGTCTCAAGCGAACTGGAACTCCGAGTTAGAGTCCTGAACTCTTAGGACTCTGAGATTTTAAATTTTAGAATTCAAATAAAAAAAATTTCGAAAGATTTTATCAAGAAATGATGAAATAAGTCAGAAAATACAGTCAGGGTTAGACTCCTAACTCGACCGAACTCTAAAATAGAGTCCTGAATCAACTGGACTCTGTAAAATGACCTAAATTTCGAAAACAAACGGAAAAGATTAAAAATGGAAATGAAACAGACTTCAAAACAGACTCCTGACTGAATTTGGACTCTGGGACAGAGTCTTGATCAGACTGAAACTTTCAAAACTTTGAGAAATTTGATGAATAGAGAAATTCAGAAGCGACACCACCTCAATGGGCCTCATCTGTGAATTGAAATCGATTGAAATTTGAAGTTAAAATGAATCCAGATTGTTTTCTGAGAAAATATTTCGAAATATGAGGTCCTGGGGTTTGCAAATGACAAAATATTGAATAAAAACCCAGGTTTTGAAATTGATTTTTGAAAGAAAAGCTTTAAAATTCAATTCTGGATTGAATATTTTAAAAACAAGAATGCTGGATCTCGAGAATGAGATGTAATGACATGCAATGCTATGCAATGCAATGAAATGATATGCAAAATGTATGCAGTGATATGCAATTACATATGAAATGGACAAACACTGGATGAGGGTGAAAATTTGGAGTGTTTACAATTATATCTTCAATCTTATTTTAATTCACCTAAAGAATGAAATATGTTTTTCAAAGCCAATTTCAAAATCTTTTAATTCATTCATCATTTAGGATAGAATTGTATCATATTTTCAAAATCCTTTTACAAAATCCAAATGATTCTGAGTATCTTATTCATTTCTCCAATCAAACTCATCCTTCTATCTTATTTCAAAATTTCAAATTTTAATTTCAAAGTCCAATTTGACTTTGAGATTTCAAATTCATTTTCATTTTCCAGAATTCAACTTCATTTTTGGATCCCAGACTCCAGATCCAATTCCATCTAGGATTCCAGATCCCGGATCCAACTTCATTTTGGATTCCAGACTCCGGATCCAATTCCATCTAGGATCCCAGATCCCGAATCCAACTTCATTTTGGGTCCCAGACTTTGGATCCAATTCCATTTAGGATTCCAGACCTTGGATCCAATTTCACTTTGGATTTCCAGATTTTAAAAAACCAATTCCATTTTTCATATCCCATCTAGATCTCTTAAACCCAATTCCATTTTTAAACTCTATTTGGATTTCTCAAATCCCATTCTGATTTCAAAACTTCGAATCTGGAGTTCAATTCCATTTCAAATTTCATTTCCTCTCCTAAATCCAAGTTCAAAATTCAAATTCAAAGTCCATTTCTGACTTTGAAAACTTCATTTCCTTTTCTTTTATCTCAGCTTCAAAACATTCTTTTCAAAATTCAAAGATTTATTTTCCCAACTCTGATTATTTCAAAGACTTAGAAACTTCAAATATCTTTCCTGATCTATCTCAAGTTCTAAGTTAGATTCAACTATTCAGAAATCATTTCTTCATTCCAACATCACATTTTCACTGGGAAAATCCCAGATTTCCAAAAGCGTTTTCTCAAAAGCATACATTTCTGTATTTTCATTGCACAAGCATGATTCTCTGTACATTTTAGACTTAGAATAAATTCTTAGGCAATATTAAGGCAAAACAAAAAGGCATAAATTCGATCCTTGGTTCGATTACCCCTGGTAAAGGCGCCAGGAACGGTCGAACCTCGTACCGACGAGCGAATCCCGTCTCCCAATTTTTCCGCAAATATTTTTAAGAACGGAGGCGAGTAATCTTTTAAATCTTTTCAAAATTAAGGTCAAGTGAGACCTTCGCAAAAGAGTTCCTCTCTCTCTTCTTTCTTTTCTTTTTTCTTCTCTCTTCTTTTCTGTCTTTCATTTCTCCTTTTTTAAAAAAAGAAAGAAATAGAGGTTAGAAAGGGAAAAAGATGGAAGAGAGAGAACACCAAGAGAGGAAAAATTTTGCGATGATCACAGTTTTGGCGACCGTGATAGGACCCGTCTCCGTCCGGTCGAATTTTTGCCTTTTGCTTTGCTTTAATATTGTCTAAGTCTTTATTTTACAAAATGTCAGCTCTATTTTCATGCAAACCTTAGGAGCCTAGACTCTGTCCTAGCTGACTTCATTGCATATAGGATTTAAGTATGGTTTGGTAGGACCATATTGAGGAGATTATTCCATATTCACATTAGACTTTGGTCTGAAATACAACTCTCCTCAATTCTAGGGATTGAATGCAAAATAATGTATGCAAGTGTATGCTTCTATTCATTTAAATTCTATCGCTTTAGGACTTGCACTAGAGCCATATGATTTCTTGCATGTTGAACATGTTTTTGAAAACCTCCCTACCTATATTGTCCTGGTCTTCACGTTGCTGGGTTGTCTCACTGAACCATAGTTTGGGAGAGAGCCTCACAACTGGACCACTTATTTGGGTTTGCGCCCCCCTACCACGTACCTAAGGGCCATAGTCCGAGGTATATCGGTAGGTGCTCAAGGATGTTGGGAAGCCATTACCTTAGAACCAAAGAAATATTTTTTATGCCACGTAGTTTGAGCTTAGGCTTGAGTATATCGGCGTACCTTGATTGAAATCAGATGATCTAAATCTTAGAGATAGGATTAAGGTCCTACGAGCCTTTTTCAAATATTTCATTTAGAGTCAGCTTCTAGGGAGTGTTATTTTGTGCATCATTGCTTGTATAACTTGATTCTTTTGTAGATATTATTTGGAAAATTCTTATTTTTTAAAACCCTGGATGTTTATTTCACAAGAATTCTTCTCAAAAATCCAGGATCGTATATTTCTCATTTTCCTTATTTTTTCGTAAATTTCTTAAACCCTGGACATTTTTTTAAGTTTTTCCTCTATCTTTTAAAAGTCCAGGCATATTTTCTTCTTTTCTTCTGATTTATTTAATTCTTTTAATCCTGCTTGCAATTCTTCAAAATTTAAAATCTTTGCCATTTGTTTTCAAATTCTTCTTTCTTCATATCTTCCAGTGTATTTTATGATTCTATTTCAAAAATTCATGTTTGCCTTTTCGTAAATGAAATCTCTTTTCATCAAGAGATATCCTTTTCAAAAATAGTTTTTTCCTTCTAATTGTTTATTCCCTCTCATAGAGTAACAACACAATTGTCACAAACTCTGTGATGAATCAATCCCTGGTAATGGGATATCATTTTGTCGACCTAATTCCTTCTTTTGTCAAAATTTCTTTCAAAATTCTTTCTTCTAAATATCCCATTTTTTAAGTTCTAATATTTTTCTCAAATAGCATTCTTCAAATACTATTCTTCCTTCCCAGTTATACTGGGGCATTTTATATATATGTATATATATATATATATAAATTCATTTTTCGAAAACCTGTTTGTAGGCAGGGTCAAATAAACTCTTTTCTTTTCTCAATTTTTATCAATTTTCATTTAATCTTCTGTCAATCTTACCAATTTTTATCCTTTATTATTGATTTTTTTTCTTTCAAAATTTGTCAATCTTTATTCTATTTTCTTTTACCCTTTCAGGTTAAGGGATAAACCTGATGCCTCTTTTCCCATGAGGTATTCCTTTTTCCTTCATTTTTCCCACTCAGGTTAAGGGATAAACCTGAACCTCATCCCACGAGGTCCTTCTTCCTTCAGGATAAGGGATACTCCTGAAGTCTTTCATCATCTTCCAAGTATCCTAAGTTTTTTCACCAAATTTTACCAATTTCTACCAGATCTTTGTCAATCTTTGTCAATTCTTTATTAGTTCTTATTATTTATCAATTTTATTCATTCTTTATCATTTTTGTTATCAAAATTCTTTTGATTCTTTATCAACCTTTTATCAATTTTGTCAAATTTGTCTATCATATTCTTTTCCCATTCAGGATAAAGGATAATCCTGAGACCCTTCATACGAGCAATAATGATACCTATGAGAATTCCTTTTTAAGACGAATTTTCATCAACTTTCCTCCATTTTTATCAAATCTTCCGTCAATTTCTATCTCTTTTCATCTGTCCTCAAAATTTTATTCTTCCCCATTCAGAATAAGGGGTTAATCCTGAAAATCAAACCACATACAATTAATTATGATGGTCTTCTTCATTGCAAGTCAAATAACTCTGTCCTCGAACTGGTCGTTATCAAATCCTAGATCCGGTCCTCGCACTGGCAATTTTTCAAGATTCAATCTTCTGATTAAAACTTTTTGTCAAAAACCCGAGTTTCAACTCGGGCTTCCTTTTTGTATCCAATGCTCATGTTGGAACCAATCGTTTCTTCAAAAATTTAAGTTTTCAACACTCGGGTTTCTTTTTTATCTTTTATTTTGAAGATCTGAGTTCCGACTTGGGTTTTCCCCTTTTTCTTTTGTTTGAAGTTCCAAGTTCCGACTCAGACTTCCTTTTGGATCCAATGCTCGTGTTGGAACCAATCGTTGCGACGAAAATTCGAGTTTTCAAACTCAATTTTCTCTTTTATCTTTTATCTTGAAAATATGGGTTCCAACTCAAGTTTTCCCCTTTTATCTTTTGTTTGAAGTTTCGAGTTCCGACTCGAACTTTCTTTTGGATCCAATGCTCGTGTTGGAACCAATTGTTACGTCGAAAATTCAAGTTTTCAAACTCAATTTTCTCTTTTATCTTTTATCTTCAAAATCCGGGTTCCGACTCGGGTTTTCCCCTTTTATCTTTCGTTTGAAGTTCCGAGTTCTGACTCGGACTTCATTTTGGATCCAATACTCGTGTGGGAACCAATCATTTCTTCAAAAATTCGAGTTTTCAAAACTCAGGTTTCTCTTTTATCTTCTATTTTAAAGATCCGAGTTCTGACTTGGGTTTTCCCCTTTTTCTTTCATTTGAAGTTTCGAGTTCTGACTCGGACTTCCTTTTGGATCCAATGCTCGTGTTGGAACCAATCATTGCTTCGAAAATTCGAGTATTCAAACTCAATTTTCTCTTTTATCTTTTATTTTGAAGATCTGAGTTCTGACTCAGGTTTTCCCCTTTATATATTCCATTTTCTTTTTAAATATCCGAGTTCCGACTCAGACTCTTTTTCAAAAACCCAGCTCTCAGGTTGGTCCATCTTTCTTTTTAAATATTCGAGTTCCGACTCGAACTCTTTTTCAAAAACCCAACTGCCAGGTTGGACCTTCTTCCAAAATCCAGTCTTTTGGCTGATCCCTTCCAAATTTCAAGCTTCAGGTTTATTCTCTTCAAAATTCATTCTTTCCCCTTCCACCACAAGAAAAATGTCAATTAGCGACGGATAGTAGCGACGGCATTTTTCTGTCGCCAATTAGCGACGGCTTAGCGAGTGTCACTAATCCGTCGCGAAGTTTCGTGATATTCACAGATGTAAAGATGGAAAATATTTCGACGCTAAGCCGTCGCTACTTTGCGACGGCTTAGCGATGGACCATTTTTGTCGCAACAACACGCTACGGTTAGTGACGGATTGGGCGAAGACATTTTTCCGTCGCTACGTAGCGACGCCGTTAGCGACGGACATATTTCGTCGCTAAGAAGTTGTATATATTTACGCCGGCTTAGCGACAGAATTATTTTGTCGCCCAATCCGTCGCTAATTTTTGCGTAAATCTGATCAGAACCCTTTTCCCTCTTTTCCTGTTTCCTCTCTCCCGCCCTCCCTACGCAGCCCGATGCCTTCCTCCGCCGCCTGTCGCCCCGCGTTCCGCCCGAGCCGTCGCCCCGCCGACCGACGCATTCCCCGCCGGAGACAGGTTCGCCCGCCCTCCCTACGCGTTTCCAGCAGGGGTTAAACCACCAGCCTTTCCGGCATGGGGTGTCGACCCCCTACCGGAAAGGCAGGGGGTTTAACCCCCTGCCGTGCCAGAAACGTAGGGGTTTAACCCCTGCATTTTCGGCATGGGGGGTTGACCCCCTGCCGGAAAGGCAGGGGGTTAAACCCCCTGCCGTGCTGGAAAACCCCCTGCCGTAAAGGCAGGGGGTCAACCCCCCCTGACCCCCTGCCTTTACGGCAGGGGGTTTAACCCCCTGCGTTTCCGGCAGGGGGGGTCGACCCCCTGCCTTTACGGCAGGGGGTCGATCCCCTGCCGGAAACGCAGGTGGTTTAACCCCTGCATTTTCAGCAGGGGGTTTAACCCTCTACCGTGCCGGAAACGCAGGGGTTAAACCCCTGCATTTCCGGCATGGGGGGTCGACCCCCTGCCTTTCCGGCAGGGGGTTAACCCCATGCCGGAACAGGCAGGGGGTTAACCCCTTGCGTTTCCGGCAGGGGGTCGACCCCCCCTGCCTTTCCGACAGGGGGTTAACCCCATGTCGGAACAGGCAGGGGGTTAACCCCTTGCATTTCCGGCAGGGGGTCGACCCCCCTGCCTTTCTGGTAGGTCGACCTCGGCAGGGGGTCGACTCACTGGCGGAAAGGCTGGGGGTCAGTTAACCCCTATGTTCCGTAAGGGGGTCGACCCTCTACCGGAGCAGCAGGGGAGTCGACTCCTTGCCGGAACAACTTCCTTTTTTTTTGGCGACTTTTTTTTAAAACTGCATTTTTTTGTGCAGATTTTTCAACGGAACCAGCTCGTGCTCAGCCACCTGTGGTAAGTAAGTGACAAAAACAATGCAAATCGGGTAAATACCCGTGGTGAGTAAGTGATGCAAGCGTATCAGATGTTATTTAATTTATTAGATGTAACACTTTATTGTTCACACACTCACTTAGTTGTTGATATTTAGGGTTGCTTTGTTGGAGTTCGGAGATCATGCTGAGCATGATTTTAATGTATGAATATGGAAGTGTTCTTATTTTTGGAGTACGGAGTCCATGCTAAGCATGGTAGTAGTTAGTGAGATATTGAAGTGTGTTTGCTGCAGGTACATGTTTGCCATTTGTTTGATATGAATGATTACGATGTATTGCAATGTTTGATGTAATTGTATCCATGCTTGCATGTAGTTACTTTCAATTTGATTTTGACTTCCATGTGAAATTTTATAATAAAAGCATGCTTCAAATGATTGTATCGTGTCATTAATAGTTTGCACATAAAAATATTAAGTTATCAATGCATGCATCAAAATTCTTGTTATTGTTTGACATAGTATATTGCATGATAAATTTGATATTTTCTTCATCGTAGCATTCTGATTGTTTTCTTTTAATTCGTTAGGATACTATTCGTAACATCATACGACAGAATGACTGCAAACCGTGAATGGATGTACCGTAGGATAGTGGACAATGAGTTATCGCATGAATATATGGATGGTGTTGACAGTTTTATTGAATTTACAAGGGCAAGTGTCAGTATAGTGGATCCTACAGGTCAGATTAGGTGTCCCTGCAAGATTTGTAAGAATAATCGATTTGTAGAACCTCATAGCGTTAGACATCACCTATACAAGAAGGGTTTTGTGAGTGATTATCAGAACTGGATGTTTCATGGAGAAGAATTTAGAAACGATTTTGATTTACGGGTGAATGTGG
Organism: Nuphar pumila; assembly: GCF_984573655.1. NCBI lineage: Eukaryota > Viridiplantae > Streptophyta > Magnoliopsida > Nymphaeales > Nymphaeaceae > Nuphar > Nuphar pumila. The sequence continues at coordinate 66,357,936 of NC_143260.1, read as the reverse complement.
TGCACGATAATCCATATACGGATTTGATATTTGATGCCGCAAAAACAGAACTGGGTTCTGCTATGAGTTCTAGTGATGTAAGAACTGCCGTAGATGAAGAATCACCAAACGATGTAGCTAGTAGATTTTATGATTTACTTAGAGATGCTGATGAGCCACTTTGGAACGGTTGTGAGAGTCACACTATCTTGTCTGCAGTTCTTCAACTAATGAATTTGAAGTCCGAGTATAATTTGAGTCAATCATGTTTTGACCGTTTGTGTATGATTATGAAGAGTATGTTGCCCAAAGATGAGAAATTGCTACAAAATTTCTATTGTGCGAAAGTTATGGTCAACGCTCTAGGTATGGGTTACAAAAAGATTGATGCTTGTCCAAATCACTGCATGTTGTATTTCAAGGATCAGGAAAACAACATATCATGCCCGTCATGTGGGCATCCTCGGTTCAAGCCAAAGACAAGAGGCAATGGTAGCACGAGATCAAATGAAGTTTCATACAAGTCGCTCTGCTACATTCCTATCACTCCTAGATTGCAGCGATTGTATATGTCTTCAAGGACAGCTAAATACATGAGATGGCATGCAACTAAAGTTCGACACGATGAAAACAAGATCACGCATCCCGTTGACGCTGAAGCTTGGAAGCACTTTGATTGTACTCATCAGAACTTCGCAATGGAAGTGCGAAATGTTAGACTCGGTCTATGTACAGATGGATTTAATCCATTTGGGGGTAGATCAACTCCATACTCATGCTGACCAGTATTTGTAACTCCATACAACCTTCCACCAAGCTTGTGTATGAAACGTCCAAATCTTTTCTTGTCTCTGTTGATCCCTGGTCCGACCTCACCTGGCCAAAATCTTGATGTATATCTAAGGCCATTGATTGATGAACTAAAAGTACTGTGGGATGACGGTGTTACCACGTATGATGCCCACAAAAAACAAAATTTCAACATGAAGGTCGTTGTTCTATGGAAAATTAGTGACTTCCCTGCATATGGTATGTTATCTGGTTGGAGCACACATGGGATGTTGGCTTGTCCGTACTGCATGGAGGATTCCAAAGCTTTTAGATTGAGGCATGGAAGGATGCCTTGCTGGTTTGAGTGCCATCGTCGATTTCTACCCAGCGATCATCCATTCCGACATCAAAAGAATGCATTTAAAGCAGGCACAATTGAAACAGAAGGTCCATCCTCAAGATTGTCCGACATAGAGATTCTAAGAAGATTGCGATACTTTCCAGATGTATTAACAGATGCCCGCAGTCCTACACCCTTCCGTGGATTTGGGAAGGATCACAATTGGACGAAAAAATCTATTTTTTGGGAACTACCGTATTGGCCGACCCTATTGATACGACATAATTTGGATGTGATGCATGTAGAGAAAAATGTGTTTGATAATGTGTTCAATACAGTAATGAATATTAAAGGAAAAATGAAGGATAATCCGAAGGCCCGTATGGATTTAAAATTAATATGTAAAAGACCAGAATTAGAACTCAAAGAGTATAATGGCAAAGTACTGAAACCAAAGGCGAAGTATGTGCTCGGACCTGATCAAATAAAACATGTATGTCAATGGTTGAGACAACTGAGATTTCCAGATGGATATGTCTCTAACATTGTTCGGGCTGTGAAGATTGACGATGGACAGTTATATGGGTTGAAGAGCCATGATTGTCATATCTTTATGCAACAATTGATACCCCTAGCATTCCATGATATGTTAGACAAACCTATATGGGGGGTATTGTCTAAGTTGAGTGGATTTTTCAGAACATTGTGCGCATCGGAGGTCGTTGTATCAGATGTAAAGAATCTCGAGGACTCTGTCATCACCACTGTTTGTCTGCTAGAAAAGATATTTCCGCCAGCATTTTTCGATGTTATGGAACATTTGATCATACATCTGCCATATGAACTAAGGGTTGGTGGCCCTGTGCAATATCGATGGATGTACCCATTTGAAAGGTATATGTTTTTTTATATTTGTCTCTTTAATGATAGATATTTAAAATTTGAAATGTATATTCTTGTCAGATGCATGTTCGACCTAAAAAAAAAGGTTTGTAATAAAGCCAGAGTAGAAGGCTCTATTTGTGAGGCGTACACTTTAGAAGAGATTTCAAATTTCTCATCTATGTACTTCGAACCTCAAATTCCAACACGTTACACATGCCCGCCCCGTAACGATGATAGAGAACAAGTAACTGTAGCTGACAAGCTGTCGATATTTCAACCACTTGGGCATGCATTTGGTAGTTGCCGATCAAGGCTATTGACAGATCGAGAGCAAGATGCAGCACACATCTATATTCTTTTTAATTGCTCAGCGATCGATCCATACATCGAGTAAGTATATGTATATGCAACTCAATTATAAATCCTTTTATGTTCTATATGTGGATACATAGCTCGGTAATATAAGTATTTGTGGTTTGCAGACGATTTGATCTGGAGTTGCAAAGCGAAGTTTCACATCTCACTGATGCAGAAGTACAAAAAGAATGTGAAACTAAGTTTGTGGAGTGGTTGAAACAGTTGGTAAAGAAGCTAACATAAATTTTATACTTATAAACAACACTAAGTTACTTAATTGATCGTGATCACAATCATTGTTTATGTCTGTGCGTAGGTTCGCCATGGTGATGTTAAAGATGAAAAAATATGTGATTTAGAAAATGGTCCGACCAAAGTTGTGCAATACTACAACGGGTATATCGTAAATGGTTATCGATTCCATACAAAAGACTACGGTATAAACAAATCAACGATAAATAGTGGCGTGTGTGTCAATGGTAGCAGCTACGGTGAAAATGAACATGATTACTACGGTGTTATAGAGGAAATAATGGAGTTGACTTACTTAGGCATGAATAACAGGGTTATGATATTCAAGTGTCATTGGTTTGATCCAACTGCAACAAGACTCGACAAAGCTTCAGGCATTGTGGAGGTGAATCATAAATCCAGGTTTGGAACATATGAACCATTCATATTAGCCTCGCAAGCTCAACAAGTTTATTATACTTCATATCCGAGTATAAAAAAGTCAGATAGAAATGAATGGTAGGTAGTTTGCAAGGTGAAATCCAAACTATACCCCGAGTATGATCAGTTACAAGAAGATGAGTTAGCTGAAGACAACGATTACTATCAATCAGATGATGTCTATGACTTTGCTTATGGTCACGATGTTGCGCATGATATGCATGTCATATCTCCATTGGCCGATGAAACATTCATAGAGGAATATGATCCAAATGATGTACCAAGTGGATGGGCAAACAATGAAGAAGAAGACGAAGAAGAAGAAGAAAGTCAAACTAGTGACGAGGAAGAATTCTCAAGCTAGTGAGCAAAATCTTATACTACAAACCTCTATTTAAATGCATTACAGTACTTGATGTGAGTTGTATTGCAATACTTGGTGTGAATGATTAAAAAATTTATTTGAATGTATTGTAATACTTGATACAAATGATTCGAATGCATTATAATACTTGATGTGAATGATTTCAATTATTTGAATGTATTATAATTTATGCAACGAATGATTTGAATTATTGCAATACTTTATGTGAATGATTTGAATTATTTGAATGCATTGTAATACTTGATGCGAATGATTTGAATGCATTGCAATGCTTAATGTGAATGACTTGAATGCATTGTAATACTTGATGTGAATTATTTGAATGTATTGTATGACATATGTTATTTGTTAGAGTGGTCGCTCATCCAATAGTAGCCAGGCTTAGCCTTCATCTTCACGGGCTCCTGTGATAGGTATATCATATAACTAATTGGATGCTTGATTAGTTCAAATGCGCATTCTGAGAATTTCTAATGTATTTTTTTACAGATGATGTTGCGCCTGTACACGACCCACCTACACCAGTTGATCACACAAGTCAACAGCAACACAGGAAACAGGGTCTTCTCAGGCTGGCACAAGAAGACTCATTCGAATAGTGTATATCGATAATCGACCATAAGTATTTTGTTTTCAATTATTGCATATCTTTTAAATATTTTATATTGATGTTTACTGTGTAACAATTCATGTGCAGCACGAGGTTTGAGCCACAAGAAGTAGTACGGGAGATTAGGAATTCACTTCTTCAACATCTACCAGGACCAGTTACTCAATGGAAAGAGTACCCAAAGGAGGTGTTAGACAGATTGTGGTCCTCATTCATGGTATACAGTTGTTCCTCATAGTTAATGTGTTTCATATTTAATTTATTTAAGCAATGTCTACTAACTTTCTGAAAATATTTGTAGGCTTCGAATCGCTTCGCAACTACGGTGGAAGAAAATGATGCAAGGAAGGTGTGGCAGAAGGTGGTTGCCAATCGATTTGCAGACATGCTGCACACTATGAAGACTGCAGCAAAAAAAGCATCTGGCGTAGTAGATGATCCATTACTGTGGAAGGACCATGGTCCTATTACTATTAGGAGAGATTACTGGGATGAAATATGCGATAAGTGGGCGAGAGATGCATTTAGAAATCGCTCTGCGAAGGCTGCACAAAATCGATCGAAGATGCCCGAAGCCCATCTACACACAGGTGGATCTAAGACATTTGGGAGCCACCTAAAGAAAATGGTAACTCATCAATATATAATATTAATTTTATAAGTATTGTTGCAAACTTGTGTACTAAATCTTTTGTCATTTAACTTCGCAGGAAGCAGAAAAAGGAGACAGTGTACCATATAAGGATGTGTTTGTAGAAACACATAAACGGAAGACCACGGGAGTCTTCGTATCAGAGAAGGCGAGAACGACAACGATATGTATTAATTCTATTAATAATCATTGCAATATATATGCAAGTTATCATAATGTTATCATTAATTATTAATGAATACTTTAAACATTATTTTGTAGGAGGCATATGAGCAACAGATGGTAGAGCGATATGGCGATGACGCTACTCAGCATCCATCATTTGATCCTACAGCATGGGTGACTGCAGCAGGTGAACCCAAAAAAGGTTGCGTGTTCGGGTTTGGGAGTAATATGAACACTTTACAAGTTATTGGTTCTTCTAGTTACGGCTCACCGACTTCTTGCGCCGACATAAGCTCCAAGCAGCCGACTATTCTTTCCGGTGATGATGTACGCCAGATCATTAATGAATCACTGAATAACTACTTCCAATACATCGTCGCCCCCTTTCTCCGAAATGAGATCAAGGTCGCTGTTCAGGATAGGGGATCTTCGATTCCAGGTCCCTCTGAGGTATAATCACATATTCAGTTTTTTGTCTGCCTTAGAACACATATGAGCATAATCGAATCACATATATAACTTTTTGCCTGCCTAAGAACACATATGAGCATGTTATAATCACATATTCAGTTTTTTGACTGCCTTAGAGCACATATGAGCATGCTATAATAACATATAGAGTTTTTTTATTGCATTAGAGCACATATGAGCATGCTATAATCACATATAAAGTTTTTTTGCCTGCCGAAGAACACATATGAGCATGATAGAATCATATATAAAGTTTTTTTGACTGCATTAGAACACATATGAGCATGCTATAATCACATATTCAGTTTTTTGACTGCCTAAGAACACATATGAGCATGTTATAATCACATATTCAGTTTTTTGACTGCCTTAGAGCACATATGAGCATGCTATAATAACATATAGAGTTTTTTTATTGCATTAGAGCACATATGAGCATTCCATAATCACATATAAAGTTTTTTTGCCTGCCTAAGAACACATATGAGCATGAAAGTGCACTAGGATCTAGGCAACGAGCACTAGAGGGGGGGTGAATAGTGCTTTTAAAAAATTGTCTGCGGAATATTTAATGATTTTGCAAATCTCAAAGCAAACACACAAAGAACACAAGATTTTATCCTGGTTCGGTCTAACCCGACCTACATCCAGTCCCCAAGCAAAACCCGCTTGAGATTTCCACTATCAACCTTGTAAACTACAAGATCACACAGACCATAACTTGTCCCACTTTCAGTAACAACCCTACTGAAAGCAAACAACTCCTTTACACCAAGGAGTCCTTCTTTTTACAGAAAATAAGTAACAACTTACAAAACAACCTATGAGCCTTCCTTTTGAATGCAAATGAGATGCAATTGGCTTTTGAGGTTGTTGAAATACTCTACTCACGAATTCACTATCTCTCAAAGTGATTTGAGTGAAAAACTGAAGTGAAAATATCACGTGAGTGAGAAAACAAATACTTGAATGAATAGGAGTGAAAAGCAATAAGTAAATGATTCAAATTGATTGAATTCTTGTTGTTTTTAAGTGTACAATGCACTCATATTTATAGTTAAAGTTTTCCATACGTTGAGGGTATGAAAGGGTATCAAAACTGTCCATTTCGAACGATCAAAACGTTTGAAAAATGAAAAGACACGCCTTTTTGAAGTTTCAGGAAAACGGCAAAATTAGTCGATTGAAACATCAGTTAATCGACTAATAGTTAGTTATTAGTAGACTGACAGTTATCGTCGGTCGACTGATCTGTTAATCGAGCCGTTTGAAAATCTGAACTTTTGAAATTTACGGCACGGCAGGGAGTCGACCCCCCTGCCTTTCCGGCACGGCAGGGGGTTTAACCCCCTGCCTTTCCGGCAGGGGGTCAACCCCCCCTGCCAGGGTCGACCTGCTGGAAACGCAGGGGTTAACCCACCTGCGTTTCTGGTAGGGGGTCGACCCCCCCTGCCGGAAACGCAGGGGGTCGACCCCCTCTGTCGAAAACGCAGGGGGTTAAACCCCCTGCATTTCCGGCAGGGAAGGGGGTTAAACCCTCTGCCGTAAAGGCATGGGGGGTCGACCCCCTGCCGGAAAGGCAGGGGGTTTAACCCCCTGCCGGAAAGGCAGGGGGGTTTAAACCCTCTGTCGTGCCGTCATCCCTTTACGGGCACGGCAGGGGGTCGACCCCTCTGCCTTTCCGGCAGGGGGTCGACCCCCCATGCCGGAAAGGCGGGGGTTTATCCCCTTCTTGAAACGCGTAGGGCGGGCGAACCTGTCTCCAGCGAGGCGACGATCGGTCGGCGGGGCGACGGCTCGGGCGGAACGCGGGGCGGGAGAGAGGAAACAGGAAAAGAGGGAAAAGGGTTCTGATCAGATTTACGCGAAAATTAGCGACGGATTGGCGACGGAATTATTCCGTCGCTAAGCCGATGTAAATATATACAACTCCTTAGCGACGGAATATGTTTGTCGCTCACGGCGTCGCTAAGTAGCGACGGAAAAATACCGTCGCTAACTGCAGCATGTTGTTGCGACAAAACTGGTCTGTCGCTACGTAGCGACGGCTTAGCGACGGACCATTTTCCATCGCTACATCTGTGAATATCACGAAACGTAGCGACGGATTAGTGATGGTCGCTAAGCCGTCGCTAATTGGCGACGGAAAAATGTCGTCGCTACTATCCGTCGCTAATTAGCAATTTTCTTGTAGTGTAATTCTAGGAAAATGCATGCTCATACATTCTACTCTAATGCAGGAAAGTGAAAATTCTCATTAATTATCTAGTTATTACAAGTTTAAATTGAATTTGAAGTAATAACATCTCTTTTTCAAGAAAGGAAATCAACATTTTTCATATTTTCCTGCAAAAACTAAGTTAGTATAAAGCAAAATGCAAAAGATGGAAGATAATGGAAAATACCATTATAAAGGCTTACATGCATAGGATCATACCTAGGCTTACATGAAAATATGAATATGCCAAGAACTAGGCTTTTAGGCTTATGAGAAGAAGATGCATATGCATCTAAATATGATACTAATGAAGGAAATCTATATGCAAACATACATGCGTATGTTGATGAAAGGGTGTATAAGATAGAAATGCAACAACCAATGAGATATGATGTCATGAATACACTGAAGATCATAACAATCGATGACTGTTGTGATTACACCTCATATCATGTCATGAAGGCATATGATACATTTCAAAGTGGGGATTCAAACATTCATGCCAACACAAAGATGAGATTACATATGCTAATGTAAATGCATTGTCAAGACTAGATTTCATATGAATTGAGTTTATCGTGAGAAATACAATGAAAACAATGGATAAGATGGATGCCATGCAACTGGATGATATACTACAGCATAGGAAGTGAAATACAAAGAATCGAGGGGTAGATGTTAGCACATAATCACAAGGAACTGCTGAAGCTGACGACCCTGTAGCATAGGCAGCATGTGCTACGGGATGATCGACCGACAGTTTACTGAAACTAGTTCGTGAGAGCCCAACAAGTTTTGGGGACCACCTTCAGCAGCCCCAAGTTGATTTGCAGCAACATTGACATATGAATCCTTATGGTGTTAACAGGTAGATTCTAACAATATCCACCCACCCATTTAGCACATTAACCAGTAAAGTTGGGTCACAGGCAGTGAAACGATGATGTAAGTGTTGTAGGTGAGGGTAGAGGAATGATAAATGTAACAGAGTAAGGCAGGTGTTAGTAGTGACCATGCTTAAGGTGTGGGGGAATGAAGGTATATACAACAGGGAATGACAGTAATGTTTGTGTTGCTGTGTATTGGGGTGGAGACATGTGTGATGTCTATTTTGAAATCGTTTGTAGTTTTGAAAAGATTTTTAAATGAATAACATGTGAAAACCAGACATCAAATAATAAAAACCGGTTCTCACTAGTGGATGAGACCGGGTCGAACTCAGGGAATGAGAATATTTCGTATTCAAGCACACAAATCTAAACTATTCTTTATTGCCAAAATGTAAAATGTAAAATGTGCTAGAAAACCAAGCAACTAACTATTACAACAAATGAATACCCTTCACAGAGGGCGTAAAAGGCAATATTTACAAACCCAATTAAATGCCTAAATTCTAAAAATAAAGAAAAAAAACAACTTCTACTCTTGCGCTTCCGTGTCACTCAATCACTTCCACTCGACTCCTGTGCAATCCTGCACAAATCAAAAGAACACGAGCAGTACAAAATAAAAGAATAAAACTATACTAAAAAAATTATAAAATCTAAATGACACTTCAAATTAAAAATGATTACAAACTACTAATTGACATGAAATAGAATGCTAATTATTACAAAGATTCTAATTAAATCTAACTACTAACTAATTGATTAATCTAATTACTAACTATTAATGAACTAACAACTAACTATTAGTAGATTAAACTAAACAACTACAAGCTAATGAACTAATACTCTTTAAAGCGAAGCATCAACAATTAAAACTCAGCAATTCTCAGCAAAACTCAAATTTGCTCCAGCTAACACTTAATAAAAACATGCAATGAAACTCATTGGAAATCAACAGTGAAATTCATAGAAAATACACTGTGAAACTTAGCATTTCAAGCATTTGATATGTACTGGATTTACACAACATTATCATTCACGGATATTTCAAACATCTACCAAAATTTTTACTTCAATCACAACACTCTTCAATCAATACACGCTTGCCACAAATTATTTTCACGAATGCCGAATTTCACTCAACCTCAGCTGCCGGAAGAATATTACAGGAAAACATTGAACATCAGTGAAGTTCAGCAATTTCTTCTGTAAATCACGATTAACCTAGAGGAATCACGATTTTTCTGTAACTCATGGCTGAAACTCTCGATTTCACAGCTTACGCAGGGGATCACCGGAGATGCAGCAAATGTAAGGGATCACCGGAGATGCAACAAATGCAAGAGATCACCGGAGATGCAATGCTCAGACACAACGTCAAGTCGCCAGATAGATCAGGCGATCTATTGCCGGTAAAACAGAGATGTCGGAAAACATTAAAAACACGGTGATCAGAAATTGGAAATAAAACTCATCGATTTGCATCTCAATCGATTGAAAACATCTCAATCGGACTGACAAAGCTTGTTGATCAGTTAAAAATTTTCAGAACTTGCTTAAAAACATTCAGATCAACACCCTACAGTAGAAGGCCTGATGATTTCTACAATGATCAGATATCAAAAATAAATCCAGGAAATCACTGCAAATTGATGATAACGATGATCCTCCTCTCAAACACAATTAATCTGGTGTTCTAAATACTACTGGATTTTGTGTGATCAGAATCGCATAATTCTTCAATCAATTATTCAGACAGAGACTATCAGGTGAGACTCTCTCCAGACCTCCAGCGATCTTTTTCTGAAGCTAACAACACGATGATCAGTTAAAAATATGGCAATAGAATATTTGATTGATCGAATTTAGTAATTCAATTGATCGGATTCTATCCTTTTCTCTACCGGAAAAAAATTACACGGTTACTGGAAATTTGAGTTCACTGTACACACACTACAATGCTGAAGGAAAGAAACTAAAAAAAATAGACAGAGAAAATGAAATGAAACTAATGCACAAAAAGAATCGATGAAGCACTATTTATGATTTTATATTTATTAAAACTAATTGGAATCATGATTTCAAGAAAAGAAAATATGCAGAGAAAAACAGAATGCTAATGCTTATGCTTACATTTGATGAATTCAAAAATGAAAACTGGAATTGGAAAAAAAAAAGAAGAAGAAGAAGATAAGAAGAATAAGAACTCACTGTAACTGGAGGGGTTAGAAGAGAGGTTGGAATCCTCTCTCTTGCTTCAGCCGTTGTCGGAATTCTCCACTGGAAAGAGGGGAAAATATGGAGAAGGAGAAGAAGAGGCAAGAAGAGGTGGAGAAGAAGGGGAAGAAGAGAAGGCAAAGCAAGAAAGAGAAGACAAGCTTCTCTTCCCCCTACGTAGCCTATTTATAAATTTGAACTTTTGTCTATAAGTCCATCTGCTTTTTAAAATTGCATTTCAAAACCTCTCTTCAAAAAGTTATTTACAAAACAACTCAAAATGACTATGTTTTAGAAAATACAAAACTAAGTCTATTTTAACTCTAATTTTTATTATTTTAAACAAAACTAAACTACTACACTATGACAAAAACTAAAATATGCATTAAAATGTAAAGTAAAACTATTTTTCATGCATTTTCTATTTTTAAATCATTTTAGCACATTTACTCAATAACTAGCACAAAATTTAGTTTTTAATATGTTTTCTTATTAAATCATGCATATATTAATATGAAATAAACCCTAAAGTATATGCATGATCAAATACCCCCATGCTTATGTTTTGCTAGTCCTCGAGCAAACTAGAAAAATGCAAGAAATCAAACTATCACTAGCTCACTTTCGTAGGAATCACGGTTGCATTTAGCTCATGCAACAAGCCCTTTCAACCCCTAGGTTACCCCAGTGGACGAGTAAGGTCTCGTGAAGGTTTGCAGTGATGCTACCCACAAACATCTCTGTCATGTATGCATAATATTACACATCTTCATAAGTAGTAGGTAATTAAAGACTTTATTTTCACAAATATTTGCTGTTATTTTAAAATCACAATATAATTAGAGTCTTTTATATACCACCACAGAAAAAGAATTTCTTTCACTTTTCTAAATATCACACTTATTTATGTTTTATTCTTAGAAAATCCCATAAAAACAAGTTATTATTTATTTATCCTCACTCATATGTTTTCTGCCTAGATTTTCTCAATCACACTCCTAAGCACTGAACTTTTCTTTCTTTTTAAGCTCTTTTCTTGATTTTTTATTTTTCACGCTTTTTCTTTTTCTTTTTGCGCATTCATTCTTCTCTTATAGCTTGCGTGTGGTCTGCTTTTATGCCTTGTGCAATGTCAATATCTTCTATACTTTTTCAATGCATACCAAAAGATATCAACTAAGACATAAAAGTGACTTCCTTCATTTACCTTTGCAACGTAAGAGTCAAACACTTCAACTTGTGTCTGTTCTCAGCTACTTAAGATCACGAAGTTTTTCACTCTCCTTTTCGAAATGAAACACAAAAGTTTTAACTTACATCTAAGTCCCATCTACTAAGGATTGTGAAATTATCCAAACAACCTAACACATGCTCTCTTTTTTTCACTTTTGAGCTCATTTTTACGCTTTTGTTCATTTGCTTAGTTTTTTAAAAATACAACTGTGCATATTCATATTTGTGATTCAAAATAAATTCTAACATGTATCTATCATCATTTCTTTGAAATCCGCATAAACAACCATAATTTTTAGATCCATGTCAGAAAAAAATTTCATGGGGATTACAAATCCTCTAAAAACATTAGATTTGAAATAACATTCATATAAGTTTAAACTCTTTCTTTAAAAACCTACTTTTTATGAGAGATGTGTAAACATGTGCAAGAACGTAGACAAAAATATCAAGGTGTGCAAACTACACCCTATGACACTGTCCCAGTGGCACTCCCCCATGCTTATATGAAACTAAATGAATGCACATGAGACATAATAAATGAGGGAAAAGAGTAGAAACAACTTGACATTATTAAAAATGCATGTTCTATGAATGCAATGAATACATGACATGACATTAAAAACTCATGAATAAAATGAAAAAGGAAGAACAAAATAAAATCTACAAATTCTAAGCCAAATCTAATAATATACAAGATATGGGTTGCCTCCCATAAAGCGCTAAGTTTGACGTCCCCAGCCAGACGGATCCCTGGAAAAACCTTCATCGTCCATGAGATCAATGAACATGAAGTCAGGCTCAATCGGGCTCTATGAAGAAAAGAGTGTCATCTGTGACACTACGCACTGTGTTTTCATCCCGTCTACCTCTAAATGTAGTATCATGACTCTCTCAACATGAAGAACGGAGATTAGTCTCATTTGAGAGACTGGTCAAGAAATGAGAGTCTAGGACCGACCGACTATCAATGAATGCAACTTCAGACAAGTGGTGAATATGATCTGGCTTGACATGGTCAAGCACCTTCTGCATCTGTACCTCTTGCTTACTGAAAGCAATCGGTGATCCTAAAGATTGAGAAAATGGGGCTCTATGAATATATGATGATAATGCATGTTGTGGGTCTGGCCCCTTCTGCTGAGGTATCATGGAGATCGACTCGTCAGTGGAAATGATATGGGGCTCATGAGTCGATTCTCGAGTGAGGTGACACACCTTCCCATTCTGAAGGGATGTAACAGATTTGACTTGCGCATGATGTGAAGCAGTGGGTTGCAAGTCAAATGACATGGGCTCCTCTCCCTTGGATGTGACAACAGACTGACTATGAAGGTTCCCCTTGCTTTGTCTACTCAATGTCTGAGCTAACTATCCCATTTGAGTCTCTAGCTTAGCTATTGACTGCGTATGGGAGCAAAGAGTGGCCTTGATATCAGAAAAGGACTCTAACATATTTTCCTGAAATGATATACTCGAAGTGGGCTCCTGAGGAGAAGGTAGACTATACTAGGGATGAACCTGTGGAAATATGGGATGCGAGTAACCTTGTGAAGGGTTACTCTGTCTATACTGTGTCTAGGAGGGCTGATGGGATGGGGAAATAGACTGGTTTTGCCAACTTGGGTTATATGATGGTGTAAATGAATCAAGCATGGGTCTAAGGAAACCTTGGGTAGCATTCACCTGCTCCTGAATGAATTCAGGATATAATGGCGCTGCTAGACAATCAGAAACACAATATGCAGGGCTAGCACATAGCTCGCACACTCTTCCTACTGGACTTTGCTAAGAATTGGCTAGGAGTTGATCTAACTTCCTAATCAACTGGTCAACCTTGGTACGCAAATCTAACTGGGACCCAACTTCGAAAATCCCAACTTTCCTAGGACCACTAGACAGAGATGTAGTCCTATCGAACCGTGAAGACAAAGCATGATGCATCATGTTTTCACTCAAGGTCTCAAATAGTGACCACGCCTCATCCTCACTCTTGAGCATAAAAGTGCCCCCATAAGACGAATCAATCATTTGACAGTGCTTCTCAGTAAGATTGTCATAGAAATACTGCACCAGTTGCCAGTGAGGCACTTGGCAGTGGGGACACTTACGAAGAAGATCTTTCATCCTCTCCCAAGTTTCGTGAAATTGTTCTCCCTCAATCTGTGAAAAACTGGTGATGGCTTTGCGAAACTGATTCGTCTTTCCAATTGAAAAGTATTTTTTAAGAAATTTACGATGCATTCTTTTCCAAGTGGTAATCTGAACTGTATCGAGAGCCTTTTGCCAATGCTTGGCTTTATTTTTTAGGGAGAACGAAAACAACGTTAACCTTAACGTGTCATCTCCAAAGTTGTTGATTCACACAGTCGAGCAAATCTCAAGAAATTCATCGAGATGACGGTAGGGGTCTTCGTTGCTAAGGCCATAAAACGAAGGTAGCATTTGGATCACAATGGCCTTAATCTCAAAATGGTTCGCTCCTATATCAGGTCTTGTGATGCAGGAGGCAGGAGTGTAAGTGTTGGGCATGAAGTACTCCCTAAGAGGATGAGTAATCTGCTGATTCTCAGCCATGGTTGCAGCTCTATGGGCTCTCCTAATGATGGACTCGGGGTCCTCAACTGGTTCTGCAAGATCAGGGTCAAGTGAGCGTCACCCTTGCATACACCTTGAAGTAGATCGGTGTAGCACACGTCCTAATTTTTTGGTTTTCTACCTAACTAACGCACTAAGCGATCAAATCACGCAAACCACAAAGTGAGTAAACTAAAAACAACAAAAACTAAACAAGCACCACGCAGTTGCACACAGCAGAGATTATGCAAAGAAAGTATGAAATCTATGTGTACGTGTAAACACCCCAAATTTTTACCTTCATCCAGTGTTTGTCCATTTCATAAGTCATTACAGATCATTGCATGTCATTGCACGCATTCTGCATAGCATTGTATGACATTGCATCTCATTTTCGAGATCCAGCACTCCTATTTCAAAACATTCAATCCAGATTTGAATTTTAAAGCTTTATTTCAAAATCAATTTCAAAACCTGGGTTTTTATTCAATACTCTGTCATTTTCCAACCCCAGGACTTTGTATTTCAAAATATTTTCTCAGAAAACAATCTGGATTCCTTTCAAATTCAAACTTTAATCGATTTCAATTCACAGATGAGACCCATTTAGATGGTGTCGCTTCTGAATGCCTCTATTCATCAAATTTCTCAAATTTTTGAAAGTTTCAGTCCGATCAGGACTCTGTCTCAGAGTCCTAATCCGGTCAGAAGTTTGGTTTTTAAGTCTGTTTTACTTCCATTCTCAATCTTTTTCGTTTGTTTTCGAAATTTAGGTCATTTCACAGAGTCCAGTTAGTTCAGGACTCTATTTTAGAGTTCGGTCGAGTTGGGAGTCTAATCTTGACTGTGTTTTCTGACTTATTTCATCATTTCTTGATAAAATCTTTTGAAAATTCTTTCATTTGGCTTTTAAAATCTAAAATCTCAGAGTCCTAAGAGTTCAGGACTCTAACCCGGAGTTCCAGTTCGCTTGAGACCCTATTTTCAAATATCTTGAATTTCAAATACTGATTTTAACCCCTTTTCAAAGCCATTTTCAGTGTTTATTTCAAAAATGTTCAAAATTCGATGTGGGCCCACTCAGTTGGTACCATATCCAGAGGAATTCTAACTCAGTTAGGACCTTATGCCATTTCAAAAATCCTAATTTTAAGTTTACTTTTGAAAATCTTTTGAAAACTCCTTCAATTTCAAGTTTTAAAATCGCTTTTTGAAAAACTCAAGTAGGGCCCACTCAGGGTGGCGCCATATTTGAGTAAGTCAGGGCTAGACTAGGGTTAGTTGATGTCTTGGTTAGTGTTAGAGGTTTAGAAGAGTCAAAACCATTTTGAAAAACTCATTTTGAAAGTTAGTTTTTAAAACTAGTGTTTTTAAAGGTTTTTTTAAGGTGTTTTAAAAAGCCAAATGTAGAAAATGCCAAGTGGCATTACATTTGGGGATTTTTTAGGAAAGTCTAGGGGTTAATTAGGCATTAGTTTAGATAATTTAGACTAGGGGTAGTTAGGTAACTCCACCCAAAAATTGCCCCCCTTAGAAGAGTCCAATTTTTTTAAAACATTTGATTTTTAACCTAAAATTTTTTTATAAATAGAAGGCCATAGGGGGTCGATTTTCCAATCTCTCTCCTATTGAGTTCTTGGAGCTTCTCTCTCTTCTCCAGCCCTTCCTCCATTGCAGCAGCTTCAAGGTAATGTTTTTCTTTAATTTTTAGTTTTTATTTAATGTTTTTTATTGTTTTAAGCATGATTTAGCCATTGGCACCATCATCTTCATGGATTAAACCATGAATTTGACCTCAAGAACCATCAAGAATCAGCAAGAACGATCCAATAAGGTGATCTAATCCTATTTTGGATGATTTACAGAGATTTTAATCCATTAGAATTGATTTTAACATGAGTCTTTGCATTATTAACCAATAAAATATATGATTTACCCTTTTTAATGGGTTAAATCTATGTTTTAAAGGTGATATCAAATTTCAGCCATTGATTCCCTGTTTTTAATTTATTTTCATGGTTTATTCATGTTTGTTTTATGTTCTATAGCATAGAAATAAGTTTTATTTACTGTTTTATGGTTTATTTTATTTATTTACATTAGTTAATGCATGGTTTTTCAAGTTTCTTAAATTTCTGTGTGTTCTAGGTTTAGAACAGTAAAGATGATGTTATTTAGGATTGAAGCACTCATTGTTTATTTCTGATTTTTTTATATGTGATGCATGCATGAGTTATTGAGTTACTATAGAAAAATCAGAGGTTTTGGATCTCGGGAACCCTGTCAAAAAAATTAGACATCAAATCGGGTTTTTAAAGCTTTAAAATCGTGGTTAAAATCAAGAAGGTAACTTGCTGTGATGATATTTCTCTCATCTTATATCCGATTTTAGATCTGTAAAGTGCTATGGATTCACATTGAGTAGATATGTCTGCTGTGAAACTTTCAAATTTTTTTATCACTGTTTATTATTTTTACTTATTTAGAGAATCTGTTTTTAAATTTAAAACTCGTTAGAGTTTACCAAAACCCTAATCAGACTTGTGTTAGTCATAAATCTCAAACCACAGATCCGATTTTAGATCTGTAAAAAGTGAGTATTATTATTTTTCTGTCTACTGTTCACCACTAAAATTTCAGAGATTTTTGTTTAGAATTTCTATTTATGTCTGTATTTTCAATATGGAATAGCTGTTTTAATCCCTGTTAAGAGTGATATATTTTAGCTCAGATTGCCGGAAGAGTTTCTCCCTAACCAGAGATGATTTGTCCGATCTGTAAATTGGGAAATCTCTGTTTTCCTTTCTAGTTAGTTTCTATAAAATTTCAGAAATTTCCATGGAGATTTGCTTCTGATTCAGGTCTTGGACTGAGACTGGTTGGTGAATTAGGTCAAAAATAGCATATTTTTAGGGTTTAATGCAATTTTCGGATTAATTTAATGTCAAAAAATTATTTTTATAATTCCAATTCGACATTAGGGTTATAACAAGTGCAGGTACCAATTTTTATGGATTTTAGAATCCATTTGATGGCTGAATTAAGCAAATTGCAAAACCGGGTTCCTGAAAGATCCAAAAACACTGCTAAAATCACAGTTTTTGTGATATTATTGGATTTTCGTGCATAAGCATATATTTTTAGGGTTTAATCATATTCATAATCATGTTAGGATGCTTTAGGTTTAATTTTGTGTTCATTTGATTTCATTTAGTGCATAAAACCTAAGTTTTTACCAAAATCTATTTCAGAAAACCCTGATTTCAAGGCCATAGTCTTGCTATCGGGGGCAATTTGGTCATTTGACCTAAATTTCGAAATCCCTAACCCTAATTTTCATATTTTTAAGCATGTCACATCATATTTAGCTTAGTTTATTACATTTAAATTTCAAAACTTGCATTTTATCAAAATATCTTTCTAAAAACCCTAATTTCAAGGCCATAGTCTTGTTATTAGGGGTATTTTGGTCATTTGGACCCCAATTTCGAAATTTCATATTTTATCTTCCTTATTTATTCAATTTTATTTCATACTTTATCATTTTGATTTAAGGGAATCATGGCAAAAAGGCTTATATCTAGCAAAATCCCACAATTTCCTGATATTGTTGGATAAATCTAGAAAAGCCAACATATATTCATTAACAAGTTTTCTAGTTTTGCAGGTACATTGAAGACTTTATTTTTCATGTATTTAAATTTCAATAGTGATGTAATTTGTAATTAAACTTTGGAATAAGAATTTACATTTCCTGCTTAGCTTAGGTTGCATTGCATATAGCTTATTTTTATAATTTTAATATGTGATGGATGATGATTCATGCATATTTTTGCAAATTCACCATGGTCTACACGAATGGCACATGCACTAGCTTCTATGAAGTTTATAAACTTGGTGGAATTTGTATTTATGGCCATAGTCAGAATATGAATGATACTTAGATTTATGATCTTCACATTAGCCACATTCAGCCTACACTCTTAGGCTAACTTCAAAATGCACTGCATTTCTCAAAAATACAAAAAGTATTTCTCAATTCCTTAAATCCATATTCATTCATTTCATGCATTTGTCAATTCCAATCTCAATTCAAAGAAGTTCATTTTCTCAAAATCTCCTAAGTCTTATAGCAAAATCGATTTTCCCAAAGACATTGAATTTCAAAGGATATTTCAAGTATTTCCCAAGTTCCAAATTCAAATTTTCTAAGTTAGAATTTCAATTTCCAAGTTTGAATTCAGAGAAACCAAGTCTCTCAGAATCGATTTTCACCAAATGTCAAGGATTCCTCAAAATCGATTTTTATTTCTTTCAGAAGTATATTTGAAATCCCAATTCACGATTTTCCAAGATTTACATTTTATATTTCAATCATTCAAAGCAAACATCATGTTTTCAAATGTGCATTTTTCTGAAAATTCATAGCACATGCCTGATTCTATGTGCATTTAGAAATTAGAATATGATTTAGACAAGTTGAATAGAGTAGAGCATAAGATTGATCCTTGGTTCAATTACCCCTGTTAAAGGTGGCAGGAACGGTTGAACCTCGTACCGACAGGCGAGTCCCATTCTACAGAATTTTCCCGCATTTTAAAAAACGGAGGCGAGTTATTTTCAAAAACTATTTCAAAGGTCAGTTTGATTTGCAAAAGTTAAAATTTTTGCGATGATAACAGTACGGTACCAATCGTACACAGTCACCTCTAAGGGGATCCTAGTAGATGGGTTGTGCAGAAAAGTAAGCTTGTCGCTACGATATGCACATACGTGGTTCTACTCCTAAATGCAAACAAACACTAGGCAATAAAGTGAATACTAGTATTTTGTCGTTCCACGACAACGGCACCAAAAATTTGATGTCTATTTTGAAATTGTTTGTAGCTTTGAAAAGATTTTTAAATGAAGAACATGTGAAAACCAGACATCAAATAATAAAAATCGGTTCTCACTAGTGGATGAGACCGAGTCGAACTCAGGGAATGAGAATATTTCGTATTCAAGCACACAAATCTAAGCTATTCTTTATTGCCAAAATGTAAAATATAAAATGTGCTAGAAAACCAAGCAACTAACTATTACAATAAATGAATACCCTTCGCAGAGGGCGTAAAAGGCAATATTTACAAACCCAATTAAATGCCTAAATTCTAAAAATAAAGAAAAAAAACTTCTACTCTTGCGCTTCTGTGTCACTCAATCGCTTCTGCTCCACTCTTGTGCAATCCTGCACAAATCAAAAGAACACGAGCAGTACAAAATGAAAGAATAAAACTATACTAAAAAAATTATTAAATCTAAATGACACTTTAAATTAAAAATGATTACTAACTACTAATTGACATGAAATAGAATGCTAATTATTACAAAGATGCTAATTAAATCTAACTACTAACTAATTGATTAATCTAATTACTAACTATTAATGAACTAACAACTAACTATTGGTAGATTAAACTAAACAACTACAAGCTAATGAACTAATACTCTTTAAAGCGAAGCAACAACAATTAAAACTTAGCAATTCTCAGCAAAACTCAAATTTGCTCCAGCTAGCACTTAATAAAAACATGCAATGAAACTCATTGGAAATCAACAGTGAAATTCATAAAAAATACACTGTGAAACTTAGCATTTCATGCATTTGATATGTACTGGAATTACACAACATTATCATTCACGGATATTTCAAACATCTACCGAAATTTTTACTTCAATCACAACACTCTTCAATCAATACACGCTTGCCACAAATTATTTTCATGAATGCCGGATTTCACTCAACCTCAGCTGCCGGAAGAATATTGCCAGAAAACATTGAACATCAGTGAAGATCAGCAATTTCTTCTGTAAATCACAATTAACCTAGAGGAATCACAATTCCTCTGTAACTCATGGCTGAAACTCTCGATTTCACAGCTTACGCAGGGGATTACCGGAGATGCAGCAAATGCAAGGGATCACCGGAGATGCAATGCTCAGACACAACGTCAAGTCGCCAGATGGATCAGGCAATCTATTGCCGGTAAAACAGAGATGCCAGAAAACATTAAAAACACGGTGATCAGAAATTGGAAATAAAACTCATCGATTTGCATCTCAATCGGTTGAAAACATCTCAATCGGACTGACAGAAATTGTTGATCAGTTAAAAATTTTCAGAACTTGCTTAAAAACATTCAGATCAACACCCTACAGTAGAAGGCCCGATGATTTCTACAATGATCAGATATCAAAAATAAATCCAGGAAATCACTGCAAATTGATGATAACGATGATCCTCCTCTCGAACACAAATAATCTGATGTTCTAAATATTGTTGGATTCTGTGTGATCAGAATCGCATAATTCTTCAATCAATTATTGAGACAGAGATTATCAGGTGAGACTCTCTCCAGACCTCCAGCGATCTTTTTCTGATGCTAACAACACGATGATTAGTTAAAAATATGGCAATAGAATATCTGATTGATCAAATTCAGTAATTCAGTTGATCGGATTCTATCCTTTTCTCCACCAGAAACAGATTACAAGGTTACTGGAAATCTGAGTTCACTGTACACACACTACAATGCTGAAGGAAAGAAACTAAAAAAATAGACAGAGAAAATGAAATGAAACTAATGCACAAAAAGAATCGATGAAGCACTATTTATGAGTTTATATTTATTAAAACTAATTGGAATCATGATTTCAAGAAAATAAAATATGCAGAGAAAAACAGAATGCTAATGCTTATGCTTACATTTGATGAATTAAAAAATGAAAACTGGAATTGGAAAAAAAGAAGAAGAAGAAGAAGATAAGAAGAAGAACTCACCATAACTAGAGGGATTAGAAGAGAGGTTGGAATCCTCTCTCTTGCTTCAGCCGTTGTCGGAATTCTCCACCGGAAAGAGGATGAGAAAAAGAGGGGAAAATAGGAAGAAGGAGAAGAAGAGGCAAGAAGAGGTGGAGAAGAAGGGGAAGAAGAGAAGGCAAAGCAAGAAAGACAAGACAAGCTTCTCTTCCCCCTACGTAGCCTATTTATAAATTTGAACTTTTTCCCATAAGTCCATCTTCTTTTTAAAATTGCATTTCAAAACCTCTCTTCAAAAAGTTATTTACAAAACAACTCAAAATGACTATGTTTTAGAAAATACAAAACTAAGTCTATTTTAACTCTAATTTTTATTATTTTAAACAAAACTAACTACTACACCATGACAAAAACTAAAATATGCATTAAAATATAAAGTAAAACTATTTTTCATGCATTTTCTATTTTTAAATTATTTTAGCACATTTACTCAATAACTAGCACAAAATTGGGTTTTTAATATGTTTTCTTATGAAATCATGCATATATTAATATGAAATAAACCCTAAAGTATATGCATGATCAATGTACAACAGGTGGAATGGTGGAGTGTTAGGTGAGTATGGTGTAGATGGTGCTGAATGAAGATACAGTGGAAGTTAAAAAAAAAATAGTGGTGCGGCTATGGATGTTCTATGTACTGGAGTGTTGTGAAGTGAATACAGTGGGTGGATATTGTGAAAGTAACAGCCAATGTGTGGAAGGTGAAGCACAGCAGCAGGTAGGTGGGGGTAAATGGAGATGCAGATATACCTACCGAAGGCAATTCCGTGAAAGTGGTGATGAAATAAGTGATATAATATCTAACACAACACATAGATGATGAAAACACAGAGAATGTGCAGATGTGAAAATGCAGATATGGTTTAAATGAATGTAGAAACACATATACAAAACAAACAAACAACGAGGCAATCACATAATAAAAGAATGTAGCAGGTTGGTTGCTCACACTGAATCGACTTACTGAGCCCCTGAACTTGCAGGTTATTCTTGACAGCTCCAATTGATAGTACAATAGAGAATGTGTGTGCATAATGTATATGTACACTGTGGAAGCTGCAGGTGCAGTGTAAGCATGTTGAGGATGTGACAGTAGCGATGAACAGTGCCATTTGCAGAAAAATGCAGGTGGATGACATGTGTGGCAGATGGTAGTGAAGAGTGTGAAGAAGATGAGGGTGATTGAGAAGCAAAAGGATGAGTGAAGCCTGGTGAAGATTTGGAAATATTTCCAATGTCTTCGTACCTTGCCTTACATGGGATTCTAACCAAAGGTAATCAATTAATAATGCATCATCATTTTTTTTTATGGAACAGCACCATTCAGCTCATTTGGATGCAGCTCATTGAAGTAAACAACATTTTCATGATCCAAACCCTTGATCCAGGTGAATTTTGGTTTGTCATTTCTGTTGGCAGCTTGACATTTGCCATTAGCACCTTTGATATAAGGTTGATGACAACACTCCCTGTAAGAACCATTTTCATTAGTCCAAATAAAGCAAGATGATGACAATCATTTAGCAATAACAGACTAAGGAATCCGATGACACAAAGAGAGGGAGTTCTCAATGTTGTGTCTCCTCAGCAAATCTATCAAAACTGAAGAAAACTTCCTTTATTTTCTTGAGAATTCTTCACACGTTCCCCTAGGCGGGGAGGGGTCTTATAACAGATTATGACTCAACAAGGCTCATGATATCCGTAAGGGACATTTGAAGCCTGAACAAGTCACCTAGCGTTCTCACCTCTTGATGCGCCACTTTTGTAGGAGAAGTCATCAAATACGGATCAAGATCAGGTACGAGAGATGCTCGTCTTGCTATTACACTAACCCACATTATTATACTAGCCTTGTAACCAGAATTTGTACGGATGGATTCAGAGATGCAAATACAAACGAAAGAACTCCTTTCTCAATCTTATTGCCTAGTGAAAGAATGCTGCCAGTGGTCGCAGCAATGACTGGGGGGATGAAAGCGCACAATTATTTACAAAGGTAAAAGCCTCTTTTATAACTAAATACAGCTTCTAGAATCCCAATACTATGAATGCATTTGCTGAACAATAGCCTTCTGGGCATCGACGTGCCAGAGGTTTCAACAAGTTCTAGAAAAGCCCTGTATCTTACTTCTCAAACTGGGATGGGGAAAATGGACGTGGGTACAGTGCTGTGTTAGTGAAAAGAAACGGGGTGTCACCGAAATGGGACGCTGAAGTTGCATCAAAGGGATAAAGAACTGATGATATAGTAGAATCACAGGGTAAGATATGACATGCGAGACAGTAAGGGAATGAGAGATGCTGAACATAAGAACTGAAAGACCAATGTAAAACATTACGTAACAGGAAATGAAAAACAACAAAATAACTTCAAGACAATTTATGATGGAATTCGTAATCTGTGCAATGTAGGTACCAAAAGGGGAGATGTAACCACAATGTATGACATTTATAAAATCTAGACACGCTATGCCGCATAGGCTAACAACTAATCAGGGATAAAGGAAAGACACATTGATATAGACCCATATGCGATGATATGCATGATTGATGCTTATGAACAGGGAAATGGGATGTCAAGCACTGTGCTGATCACAAACACCAAATAAGATGAATGAAAGGGATGTACAGGATTGTAAAAAAAAAAATGCTGGAAGCGAAATGTAAAGCGAGAAATAGTAAATAAAAAAAATGCTAAATGCTGAATAATCAAAAGGGAAGATATGAGAATGTCATCGGATATCATCCCAAACAGGAAATTAAGCATTCACGGAAAATCAAAATAGAAATAAGAAAAGAAAATGGAATGCTAATGAGTAAAGGATAGATCCCCATCAAACGAGGAGACCACTTGCACCCGTGGGATGATGCCATGGTCCATCCAACACCAAGAAACAAGATGTAATTGCCATGAAAAATATATCGAACAAGGTGAACGAAACACAGTTAAATGTCGTCTAAACTGAAGGTTCAATACAAATAGGCGATCAAACACAAATTACAAAAATCAGCAATTAAAATAAGTAGAAGAAATAGGATACGAATGCAGGGATATGCCGAAGTAACTAATATGCAAATTACTGGAACTAAGGAAATTTTAAAATAAACAAAACGATTGTTGGAATCAAAGATTTCATTGCTGTAGCGACAGGTGGGTCGATCCTGCTATATGCAGGTTGATCCCACCCTTGTGCCTTTGGATAAAAGAAAAAAAATGAGAAATGAAATCAAAGCAAAGAAACGATCAAATGAGAAAAAGGAAAACAAAAACAAAATTTCACAGTGAATCAAAAAGGGGGAGAAAGGTGACTACTTACTTGTAGTTGCTTCTAGAAGCTTAATTTTCTTTCCTTCGACCAGAGAGGACCCAAAAAGTCAGAAGAAGAGGTAAAGGAGGGGAAGAAGGATTGAGACGAACGTCTGAAGGGGTGAAGAGGCGATCGTCGAGATGGGGAGGTGAATGGTGGATGAGAAAGAAGGAGAAGGGGAAGGGTGAAGATGGATCGTCGGGGAGGAAGGAGCACATGGGGAGGTGAAGAGGCGATGAGAAAGGCGTAGTGGAGGGGTGAAGAGGTGATTTTTTGATGAAGGCACCAGAGCAATGGATGCTCTTCGATGATTCGAAAGGGGCGATGTTCCTTATGATCTCCGATGGTGAACCGATTTGCTTCCGTCGATGGTGAAAAAGACCAGGGGAGGAGGAGAAAAGGGATGAGGCAAAGAGGAAGGGGAAAGGAGCAGGGAGAGATGCGAGAATGGGGAAATGCTGAGGTGAAGAAGTGATGCTGGAGTCGAGGGCCCTCGGCTGCTTAAATAACGGAAGGCCGTTAGAGGCCTTTCAAAATGAATCCCTCAAACTCTTTGAAATTTATGAAGTAATGGTTGCCTTGTAAAAACTTTTCTCAAAGAGGGTTTTATTTATGAAAAGGCTTTTAAAGAGAGGTTTCTAGGCTATCTTTTTTTGAATTTTTTTTCTATTTTTATTATTTTTTTTTATTCTTTTCTTTGCATTTTTTCATTTTTTGGTGTTTTTGAAATAAGAATTCTAAAATTATGGGAAAATAAAACAATTTTTATAAAATTTGAAAATATTTACAAAAGAGGGGTTTTCTGAGAATTCAGAGTCTAATCTTTGGAAATTCCTTCAGAAAATGGGTTTGGATCCAGAATTTTGAGAAAATATTTGAGTTTTGGATCTCGAATTGAGAAATACAGAATAATGGATCCAAATGGATACCAGATGGACTGTCTGAGCCATTCAGGAACTATTTTTGGTATTTTTATAATTTTGATTTGAAAATTGGATAACATGGCTCATAATTGAATTTTGGTATTGGATCCGGATCCGAAATTGAGTCAAATATAAAAAATGGATTTGGATTCTAGTAAATCCGAGAAATAAACTGGAATTTTGATTAAAACTAACTCAATTATTCAAAAAATGGAGGCTAGAGGCAAAAAGAGAATTTTTTACAAATTTTGAAAAAATTGGGGTGTTCACACGGCATCAAGGGAAGTGAAATAAAATCACAAAAAAATCATGGAAGATGGGGGTTGGTTGCTTGGGTTTCAAAAAGTTTTAAAAACCTATTTTGAGGGAGATTAAGTAGGGGGAGGATCCCTTGAGAAAAAACGTGAAAACCCATTACCGTTTTTCCTATCTAGCTCTCTCTCTCTCTATTCCCCTAAACCTCCATTATTGACATGGGAAGCTCTTCTTCCTCACTTTGCATAGAGCTCCAACCGAGAAGAAGTGACGTCATCTTCACCGGCTCGATCCTCCGAATAAGGTAAGGGACACTATATCTTCATGATTGTGTTTGATGCCCTGTAGTACGAGTATATTGCATCTTGTAGACGATATGTATGAAACATATGGTTTCAGCATATGAAGACATGCTAACCATTTGGATGAAGGTCATGTGTAGGTTAGGGGCTGAGACGAATAGATCTGCACATTCTTGAAATTTTGGATGGTTGGTGAAAATGGTCAGTCCAAGGACTAGTTCAGGTCTGTTCCAAAATGGTATGACCTGCATGAGAAGATGGGTTATGGCTGTCGTAACAGCCTTGAAGACTGCCCATCAGTTTTCTTATCTTTATATTTACGTTATTTTACATGGATATGACAAAGAGTTTTTTTTTAGCACTCAATATAACTCACCTGAAATGCTTGCATGTTGGTATTAGTTAGGGCTAATTGGGGGTCTACAGTATGGTAGAAGCTAGATGAAATTGTTTGCATGATTGATATTTTGCAAACCCGTGTTTGGAAAAAAAAACTTTACTCATGTGAGGACGTGTTGTATGCATACAAGTTATTCTTTGTAAAGCATTAATCTTTGTTTTAAAAACCGGTTGTTATTCAAAGGAATGCATAGATGTATTCAGGTAATTAAAGCATGGGGACCATGCATTTTTAATCACTGCCCCTACGGCATGATTCTTAGGAATATTTATTTATATTTTTTTAAGCATCATCCGTGGGTGTTCCTTTTTCCATAAAAGGTTCTGGATTTGTTTTAAGTACTATTCCAAAAATTTGATTACCTTTTTAAGAGTTGTCATATAAGAAATAATATTAGAGTGCTATGTTTTGGTTTTAGAAAAACAAATGAATAGGCCAGTATCTTTTCTTTTGTTGGGTGAAAGCTGATGAATAGTGGCACAAGTGATTGGTCTGCCCAAATAAAAAAAAATCTTAACTATGAATCTGAGGGTGATGTTGTATGTATTAGTTCAGTTGAATATGGATGAGGTTTTTGTACATGCTAGCCTTTATAAGAATTCCTCATGAATTGCAGTCACATAAATAACGTGATTTCACCTTGAAAGTGTGCAGATCCGTATATACGACATCTGCACACACAAGTTTAGACTGCCAAATGTTATCCGTAACATAGAAAAAGTATACATGGGTTGAGCAATCAGATTGAGCATAGACCCGATCACTCAATTTGTATACATGACACAGATGCATAAGTTAGAGCACGACCTGCACACACACATAATCTATCAAAAAAAATGTGCTCTAGCGTGCACATCCAGCTAGTTATATTTTAATTGTCTAAAAATATTTTAGGCGGTTATATAGTCATGATCACCTACAACATATTACCAACACATGTAGCATGGAAACTCACGTTCCAGCATATAGTCCTAATCCTATATAGGTATGATAGTCATGCAGCATGTGCCTAAGCGCGTAAGTAGGTCACATGTTGTATAGGTCGGAAAGGAAAATATATATAATATTGTTATGTCAAAGAACCGCTGGAATAGTTGAAACTAGTAAAATCTCTTGTTTCGGGGGATAGTTGGGGTCGCAAGTGTGGCAGGCAGGACCGATGGGTCCAGCTCCTCACCGACCATGGGCATCGAGTAGGACACTACCCTAGTCACGTACCTTCATGGTGGCAGCCACGAGGCCACGACATGAAAAGGGCTCATGGCGGCCCGAGTACGTGCTATAATTATTCGAGACCATAGTAAAAGCACACATAAAAAGAAATTGTAGCAAGTGAAGCATGTCATGTGGGATACAGTGGCGTACACCCAAACTCAAAAAAATGAGTATCTACAAAATGAAGTAAGGTGGTTGAGCCAAATTCTGGAAAAACATATTGGCAGTGCATATTAGGCATCTAGATGGTAAGGTGCATACACTGGGATTAACTTGGGTATGGGTTTGGGAATTTGGAAATCCCTTGTAGTGCGATGACTTGCACAAAGAAATAAATAAATGAAGGATTAATGTATGCACATATATCAAGTTGCGAGACTCTGGGTATACCTGAAAGAGGGTATATGTTACCCGATTCTTTGGGTTATGGGTACACCTGAAAGACAGTGTATGTTACCAGACCCATGTTCTACCTTGGAGAGAGTAAATGGTATAAACTCCATGGGACAGTAGTGTTTTTGTGAGAGCTAGGCATCTCACCCAGTCCCCAGTCCTCAGAGTTAGGGGGGCAGAACTGCAAATGCATCCTAGGTGGTAGATCCAAGTCTTCTACAGAAGTTACAGGGTGTATCCTAATTTTAGTTCTAGCCACTAAGGAGTACTCTCTCGGTCGTGAACCATCTCCTTTGGATATCTATATGGCTAGTCATACGAGGTATTAATTTGAAAAGCATAATAGACCCTCGTGTGGTCTCGATTCGCTACAATGTTGAATGTTTGTGTGTACCCACAGGGTAATTAACAAAAGAAACATAAAGTCAGAACACATTTGAGAGTCTTCAAGTATACACACAATGCTTGATGTTGCATTTGTTATAGTATGACTGTTAATCATTCATGTGATGCATAGATTAGTAATGCTTTCCTTTGCATTCAAAATTGTTATAATATAAATGTGATTCAATCATATGATGTGTCTCTCATTAATATTTTTTCTTTATGTATTAAACCATGAAAGGTTTGTATTGGATGAACTGTACAATCTGAACTTCTTTGAATGTTTGACATTTCTTATATCAATGTGTTGCACATATACTTGTATACATGACACTGTGCACATTCATATTAATATTATGCTCCTTACTCAGACGAGGTGTAGTCTAACCCCATCTGAATTATTATTTTTCAGGAAACAGATAAAGACAGTAAAACAATTGCGGTCGTCACTGCGGGTAGTGCCATGAGACCATATCTTCTGTAGATGTCTTGAGGAACTCTGACTTTAAATTCATTAATTGTATTATTTATGACTTATAATATTTTAAGGCAAGGATTTAATTTGCCTAATGATATTTAGTTTGTGTTATCACCTGTAACCCTCCCAAATTATTTGACCGAGGAATTAATAAAATATTTCTGTTGTGGTTTTAGAAAAAAAAATATTCGAAAATTTTTTAGTTCAATATTTGGGGTGTTACATACCTATATTTTTATATGTATACATATATAATTGTCCTCTACTTTAATTATCTTTTCTTTATTTTAGTTATGTTCATTTATGGTCCTTTCATGCAACTTTCTCTTACCTTGAGGGGTTGCGATATCTCATACTCTTTCGAGCATAAGTTCGCAGGTGCATGGGCCACGGGGCACGAGCATGCTCTGTTGTGCAACCTGCAAGCATAAAAAGGTTAGTATGCAAAAATAAAAACACAAAGCAGGCTCGGTAAGACCTGCAGTAGTATCGGACCCCGATACAAGGGTAGGCAGGGAGCCCTGAGTTCCCTGCCTGCTAGAACAACAAAGGCCCCTGTTAGGGCCTTGCTGACTGCAGCCGGCAAGCAGTGGCAGAGGCAGGGAGCCTTGCTCCTGCATGCCCAAATAGTAGACAGGGTTAGGAGGCTCAACTTCATGCCAACCCTACGGAAGGCGCAGAGGCAGAAGCTCCGTCCTGGCCTGCAAGAAAAACAGAGACAGGGGTTGAGCCCCTGTCTGCTAGGCAAAGCAGAGAGAAAAAAGTAGAGGGACCCGGCCCCTCCCTTACAGTAGAGGAACACAGAGAGGGCTCGACCCTTCCCCCTCAAGAACAGGGCGACAAGGAGGGGCCCAAGCCCTCCACTGTGCCCACAAGGCAAAAAGAAAAAGATATGCAGGGGGTTTCGCCCCCTACCCTAACAAGAAGAGATAGCGGCAGGGGGCGGAGCCCCCTGCTGACCGAAGAAAACAAAGGCAGGGGCTCTACCCCTGCCGAAAAGAAAACAACGGCAGGGGCGGAGCCCTCCCTGCCAGCCAAATGAAAACAAAGGCAGGGGCTCTGTCCCATGTCGAGAAGAAACAGCAACAGGGGGCGGAGCCCCGAGTTAACCAGACGAAAAACAAAGGCAGGGGCGAAGACCCCTGTCGACTGAGCAAAAAGAAAGGCAGAGGGTTCCGCCCCCTATCGATCGGATGAAAAGGGAGGCAGGGGGTAGAGTCTGCCTACCGACGAGAGAAATGGCAGGGGGTTCCACTCCCTGTCGATTGAACGACGAGAGAGGCAGGGGGTAGAATCCCTCTGTCGGTCGAACGACGAGAGAGGTAGGGGGTAGAGTCCCTCTACCGGTCGGATGATGATCAGAAGAAGAAGAAGAGACGGGGGGGGGTCGACGGCGACAGCTCTGGCTTCACCAGAGAAACGCAGAAGAAGAGGGAGAGGGCAATAGAGTCGAGCGGTTGGCAGCGTTGCCGGAGAGCTTAGAAAAGAAATAGGGGTGAGAGAGAGAGAGGTGGTGATGGGGGGGTTGCTGATGGGAGGTCACCGGCGATTGGTGGTCGCCGGCGGAAACAGGAGCGAGTGACAAAGAAGCGATGAGGAGAGAGAAAAGGGTGAGGGCTTTTGCCCTTCGCCAGATAGCCTTCGTCTTTTAAAGACGTAGTCTCTTGATCCTTCGAGAAGCCGGGTCTTGGTCAGGCTCATATTCGGGTCCGGATCGGGCTCAGAATCGGGTCTGACATGATGGACCAACATCGACACGTGTTTGGCACGTGTCCGACACGATTTTTTTTTTACATGGGTTTTACAAGTACAGTTAAACTCTACATGTTAGAAGTAACAATAAAACATGTACATACAACTAAGTGCAAAAATATAAAGTTATACAGGAATATTTATGTTTTACTTGATTAACCCGTTGTGGGTATGCGCAGTTTGAATACGTCGAGATAGGTGAGACTAACTCGGGGTTTATTATTTTTGGATGTCTTAATACCCTGAATGACTATCTGAATCATAATCCAAAAAGGGCAGTATAATGACAGAGAGATAACCCTTAAAGGCTGAGCTAACCAGGATATATTTGACTTCTGTAGAAGGTATAGGATCTACCCACCAAGGATAAAATTTGGTAATTCGGGTCTCCTAACTCTGTGGGCAAGAAACCATTGAGCCATTGCCTCTAATAGCATTTTATTGGTAGTATGTTTTAACAACAACATCCTAACAAAGTTTATAACACCTAACCTCTCCAAGGTAGCCCAAAACCAAATGGGTATCCATCTTTTTAATTTAATTCACATACAATTATTTAATTGGATTTAGAAAATCCTAAAAAATTAAAATAAAAATAACTCCTAAATGCCAATAAATCACATCTTTGAATAAATTCTTAATACCAAACATTTACAAAAACTCAAAAATATCAAAATTGTCCATCGAATGTTTGAGATGGACCAAGTTCGCATGTTCATGCCCAATGAAATATTTTTTATTTATTTTTTAATGAATCCTCCATATGTGTTGCATCATTTAGAGCTATAAAGCTATTTTTTTGTTCTACAAATGTATGATCTTGAAATCAACAAATACATCTACTACCTAATTTAGATATTGAGTATGTAACATGTAAATCAGGGATTAGAATATTCCAATGTTTGAAGGGATAAAATTAGGGATGTAAATGGGTTGGATTTAGTTATCGAGTCCAGCCTAATCGAATGTAACATAATCAGATTCAGAGTCAAATGGGATCAGATAAAAACAAATCTAGATCTGACTTGCTTAAAATCAAATTTTTACACATAATCAAATTCAAATCTTTGTTGGATTCAAATTTATACTCAGATGCAAAACTCAATACCAAGTCAAACTAATCAGATTCATATTTAAGTTGGATATCGGACTACATCTGACCTATTGACATCCCAAGCTGAAGTGGTATTGTTATCTATTTGTTTTTTCTCATTTTCTTTTCGAGCAAGTGGCGCCATCTGAAATTCCACTAGAGGGGGGTGAATAGTGAAATATGATATAGATTGATAAAATAAAAATTAAAGGCAATAAGGCACAATACATAAAACACAAGATTTATACTGGTTTGGTCGAGTTATTGACCTACATCTAGTCCCCAAGTAAAACACTTGAGCCTTTCACTATAAAATCCGTGTTACCGGATAAATACTACAACACCCTCTTTCCCAGAGGTCTACTTCTCTCAATAGAGAAGGGAAACACCCTCTTTCCCAGAGGTCTACTTCTTTCAACAGAGAAGGGAAACACCCTCTTTCACAGAGGTCTACTTCTCTCAACAGAGAAGGGATATAGCAGAAAACAGAAAGTTACAATACCTTTCTATAGAACCTTCAGAATGATATGAATGCACGAATGAAGATTCTCAGAATGTTCTTTTCTTTTCACACATAGTCGATTCTTTTGTCAATGAGCTTTTCTTGACTTTTTCTCTCTTTTTTTTTCTTTTTCTAAGCGCTTTTTCAAAATATCGAATAGGAGTTTTTCTCTTTGAAAGCTCACATGTGTCTTGAGAAATACTATTTTGTTTGTATATATATAGTCTTAAGAAAATAGTCGTTGCCTTTTTTAAATGATTGTCCTTTTGGGATATGAGGTGTCAGATCATTTCAAAAACAACTTTGTGTGAAATGATATGTGTATTATATTGCTTTTTCAAAAAGTCATTTTTCCATAAGTATATCATTTGGGGTACACTATTCGTTGTTGTATTTTAAATGAGATACAATTTGTAATGGGTCTTTTCTCATAATAAATTATTTGTAGTACATTGAACATTGGAGTGTAATCTATCATGTAATTTTGTCTTTACTCAATTTTATGATTTTTAGTATATTAATATTTTTCTTACAAATTGTCACTTCTTTAGTTAAATGCATGTAAGTACAATAAATGCTTTGTTAAGTATTTTATTTATAAATGGTCATTTCTCAAATGCTTTTTGAGATAGCATTTAATGTTTACAGAAAGAATGATGGCTTTAAATATAAGTCAACATTCTTGAGTGTGGATTTGATTATTAAATAAATAAATGGTCATTTTTCAAATGCTTTTTGAGGTGGCATTTAATGTTTACAGAAAGAATGATGGCTTTAAGTATAAGTCGACATTCTTGAGTGTGTATAAAGTCTTTTCCAAAATTGTCTTGTTTAAACAATAAGTAATTTTGTATATAAAATAATATTTATTTTCTCAAGTTGTCAATTCAAGATAGACGATCGTGTATTTTGAGTAAATTCATTATCTTTTTCTTTCATATTTGAAATCATTAGCTTTTATATCTTTTCAAGTTGTCTTTTTCATAAATGCATGTTAGAAGGTACAATTAATGCTTTTGAAATCATGAGCTATTATATCTTGTCAAAATGTCTTTTTCATAAATGCTTGTAAGAAAGTACAATGATTTGTTTTCAAAGAAGGTGTTCTTGAAATATTGTATCCTTTTATGAAAAGCTTAGCTTTTTGTAAATAGATGACTTGTATGATATTTAAAGCATGTAATATGAAATATGCAATATGCAATATGCATGCTTTTGAAGGTTCTGTTACATATGACTCTAAAGAAGAAAAAAGTCTTCATCTTGAAGTGGCCGATCTTCTTGGATAAACTTTAGGAATGTGTGGCTCATCAAGCTTTTTCTTCAGAGAGTATGATTGCACCAATTAGTTGTACTTGATCAGGTTGTCTCCATTCTTCTTAGGTGAAATAACCTTGCATCAAATACTCGTTAAATGCATGACAAATCATATTCAGTCATATTATAACATATTCATGAAGGCATATCATATTTATCATATCATATTAAAGCATATCATATATGACAGTATATCATATTATGTATCATCAAAACATAGTTTCTCAACATTCTCCCCCTTTTTGATGATGACAATATATGTTCTCCCTGTCAATAAGCCATATGCATAATAATAATTTGAATATGATATCATAAAAAAATGCATAAAAAATAAGTAAAAGTTAAGTTTAAGAAAACGAATTTCTCCAACATAGGAGAGACAGGTTTTTCTCCCCCTTTGTCATAGACAAAAAAGAGGGATCAGAGTAGGAAAGTATTATTACAGACCAAAAAATAGTTTATTCAAAATCAGATGAGTGAGGGAATTTTCGAAGTCGAGCATCTTGGCCGATCTTCAATGATTGAAAGGCTTGGTGCAGAGAAGCTTGGTTCTTCAGTAGGAGATCTTGAGTGTTCTGGACATCGACAAGAGCTGAGAATATGTCTAGTTCAGATTGTGGAGCCGGATCTGCCTCACCAGGGCCTTCGTCGTCAGATTGTTGTGGAGGTGACCCTTCTTCGGGGAAGTAGGTGTCATCAAATGCATGAATAGAATACGAGACAACATCATTTTGAAGTGGCACATCGAAGTACTTAAGAATATGAGTGATAAAATAGCCGAATGGGAGAGAACGAAAGGTACGAAAATTAATCATGTTATTAAAGATGATGCTCGACCAGTTTATTGGGAAGGAACAGAAGATCGCATAGAGTAGGAGAGAGATTTCGTTCGACACGAATCCCTTGGACGATTGTTTGGGGAAGACATTGTAGGAGAGGATTTGTGACAAGAGCAGAGCATGAGGTTTCAGATTGCTCATATGTCACGGGAAGTGGGTGGATCGAGTGGAGTACCTTTTTAAACATAGTACGATCTATAGGTACTATGTTTGGTAGTTCGATTCCATAGGAAGAAATATTAAGAATGCAGCCTAACGAGTGAATGTCAAAGGAAATTATTTTACCATGGACCATGGTGGTGATAGTCGTTTGGTCATGGTTGACAGAAAGGTTGGTATAGAAAATTTTGATGAGATGAAGATAATAAGACATAGAATTGGACGATCCTAAGATTTGAACAAAGTCTTGAAGGGAGGTTTCAAGGTCAAAGGAGGTGAATGCTTCAAAGTGGACTAGCTTACCTGTTTGGATTGGAAGAGAGTTAATGTTATGGAAGTGGTGAATGAGATAAGGATATCTCAATTCTGCAGACTCAATCATGTTGACATCATCCGAGAAAGATTTTGAAGAGGAGGTCATTGCAAGTAACTTGAGAGAGTAAGAACTTGGAGAGAATGTAGGTTGATAGAAGTTTTCGAATGAGTTCGTGAAGAGTGAATCATTTTATTAAATAGAAGGATGAAATTTATTATAATAACAAGTGAATGACAATTGAAGTGAATGAAGTTTGGATTTTAGTTGAGTTGAGTACTCGTGAATATCTATTTGTAACTTAAGGCACTTGTGAATGATAGATCAAATCACTCTTTGGAAGAGTGTGTGGATGAAGACAAAAAGAACATAGTTTCGAAAATTATTTTTCTGTATAAGGAAACCTTGATATAGGAGAGTCCATCGTATTGTGAGAGTAGTCATGGTTTGAGTATGGAGTGCTTTTTTGAACTATTATGTGTGATTGAAAACGGATGGACAAAAGAAGAGAGATGAATAGAAATAAAGTCAAGCTATGACATCATGTCATAATAATGAAAAGACATAAAGAGAAATTTTAAGTTGGGCGTATGAAGAGAAGTTCAATAATGTCATAAAGAAGCAAACAACAAGTTGAGAGAGTAGTCAAAGAAAAGAGTGATGACAGACATGGATTTTTAAATATGATATGGATAGAGAAGGGGACAAAAATAATTAATGAGTGACATGAGATGAAAGACATAAAGAAATGTCATGATTGTCTTGAATTAATGTTTATAGCTTATATAGGTATAGTATACATATTGTTGAAAGACATAGTTTTAAAGACAAAAGAAACTCGACATGGGA
This sequence comes from Nuphar pumila, assembly GCF_984573655.1. Lineage (NCBI taxonomy): Eukaryota > Viridiplantae > Streptophyta > Magnoliopsida > Nymphaeales > Nymphaeaceae > Nuphar > Nuphar pumila. Next base: position 66,322,167 of record NC_143260.1, on the reverse strand, counting down.
GAGTCCATTGTTTTGGAGAATAAAAAGTGAAGTTTTAAAATCATGTCATAGGGCCAAATCCACGGTTTTGAGATGACAGAAGGTGAATTCAAATTTTGTGAAAGAGAGAGAAAGACATGATTGTCGAAAATGAGTTTTGTATAGATTCTTATAGAGATGTGTAAAAGAGGTGATTGGACATAAAGTTGAGTGAAATGTCTTGGAATGAGGAAAGTAAAGGATATCGTGAAAAGGGATGTGTGTAAGAGTGTTATAAAGTAATGCCATGTGGGATAGAAGATGAATAATGGCTTAATAAGACAAACAACAAGTTGAAGAAAAATTTTTACTTAAAGAGGATAGATTCAATATTCGTAAGGGATGCATTGAGAAAGAGACAAGAGAGACTTATGAGAGAAGAGTTATGATTGCTTATGTAAAAGTAGTTTTTATGGATAGGCGTGAAAGGAGAAAGGTCATTGTGTGATATGTACCTTGAAAGATATGACATCTTGAAAGAAAAGAGTGACATAGAGTATTTGTCTTGTAGTAAAAGGCTTGTGATTTTTATGAAAGTACGTGAATATGAGAATTACTCTTTTTGATCTTGAAAAAGGTGGTAAAAGGAATGAATAAAAAAAAGATGTAAAGAATATAATAAAAGTATAAACACTCGAGTATAAATTATAATGATAGTCTAAAAAGCAAATCGTAAATGAGTGAGGGAAGACAAAAGATGATTTGACATAAAGTGTTTTTGACATCCTTACATGTTAAGCTTTATTTAAGATAAATTTCGTAAATAAAGGTTTGTAGTAAAATTATAGTTTAATATTTGAAAAGGTGAACTCGTGTAGAATGATTTTACTATATCCCAATTAGTCATATGAATTAAATTTATAGATCACTTAATTTACAGATTCTTAATTCTCTTCTAATTCTTATAAAGTCTTCATTTTTTAAAGGTTTAGTGAAAATATTTGTTAATTGTTTATTAGTGGGTATAAATTCCAGTTTGATTATATTGTTTAAGACTTGTTCTCTTAAAAAGTGGTGTCGAATTTGAATGTGCTTAGTTCGTGAGTGTAAAATAGAATTTTTAGATAAGTTTATAGCACTTGTATTATCACACAAAATAGTTGTATTTTCAAATTTTAAACCAAAATCTTTTAATGTCTGTTTCATCCAGATGACTTGTGTACATGCTAGGCTTGCAGCTATGTATTCAGCTTCAGTAGCTGACAATGATACGCAATTTTGTTTCTTACTGAACCATGAAACTAGTGAATGCCCTAGCATATGACATGTTCCACTTGTGCTTTTTCTGTCAGATTTACTTCCAGCGAAGTCAGCATCACTGTATGAGATTAAATCAAATGTAGATGATTTTGAATAAAATAACCCAAAATCAACTGTTCCTTTTAGATATCTCATTATTCTTTTTACAGCTTTAAGATGTGATTCCTTTAGATTTGATTGATATCTAGCATACAAGCAAACACTGAACATGATATCTGGACGGCTAGCAGTTAAATAAAGTAGTGATCCTATTATACCTCTGAATAATTTTGTATCCACAGTCTTACCATCTTCATCTCTGTCCAATACAATAGTTGTGCTCATAGGGGTATTCTTTGAAGCAGTTGAGTTCATGTTGAACCTCTTCAGAAGTTCATGAGCATATTTAGACTGATTGATGAAGACTCCATCCCTGATTTGCTTAATATGCAATCCAAGAAAGTGAGTTCTCTCATCATACTCATTTTGAATTCTTTCTGCATGGACTTAAAAAAATCTTCACAAAGACTATTGTTAGTAGATCCAAAGATGACAGTGTTCACATATATTTGAACAATTAAGGTATGATCATTCACTATTTTTACAAATAAAGTTGAATTTGCCTTACCTATAGAAAATTCGGTTTTTATTAAAAAGTTTTAAGCCTATCATACCAAGCACGAGGTGCTTGTTTTAAACCATATAAAGCACGTTTTAGTTTAAAGACATGATTCGGAAATTGTTCATTTTTAAACCCTGGAGGTTGTTTTACATAAATTTCTTCATTTATAAAACCATTTAGAAAAGCACTTTTAACATCCATTTGATATAGTTTGAAATCCATATAGTTTGCATATGCCAAAAACATTCTTATAGATTCAAGTCTAGCAACAGGAGCAAATGTTTCATCAGAGCCACTAGCCTTGCCTTGTTTCTTATAACATTACCTGTTTCATCCAGCTTGTTTCTGAAGATCCATCTTGTCCCAATGATTTGATGATCTTTTGGTCTTGGTACAAGATCCCACACATCATTTCTTTGAAACTGATTTAGTTCTTTAGTCATGGCTAGCATCCAGAACTCGTCAATGATGGCTTCATCAATCTTCTTTGGTTCAAGTTGAGAAATGAATGACATGTTTGCAATACGTTCCAGCTGAGCTCTAGTTTGAACCCCCTTTGTCAGGTCTCCCAAAATCTGCTTTTGAGGATGATCTCTGATTTCAGCAAATGTTCTTTGAAGATCATCTTCATTAGGTTTAGCTGTGTTATCTAAGAAAAAATATGTACTTTCAAGATCATCATCGTTAGTCTGTTTATGAACAGATTGATCAATAGATTCACAGAAACTGACATGCATAGATTCTTCAATAGTATTTGTACTCTTATTAAAAACTTTGTATGCTTTACTATGACTTGAATATCCTAAGAATATGCCTTCAACAGATTTAGCATCAAATTTATCAAGGCTATCTTTTGTGTTAAGGATAAAGCATTTACACCCAAAGACTTTGAAGTAGTCTATTCTTGGAGTTTTGTCATAGAATAGTTCATAGGGAGTTTTATTCAATAAGGGCCTGATAAGAACTCTATTTGAGATATAGCATGCAGTGTTAACAGCTTCTGCCCAAAAATATTTAGCAAGATTATTATGTTGGAGCATAGTTCTAGCAGATTCTTGAAGGGTTATATTCTTTCTTTCTACTACACCATTTTGAGGTGCAGCTCTAGGAAAGGCAAAGTTATGAGAGATACCATGCAAGTTACAAAAATTTACAAAAAGATCATTTTCAAATTCTCCTCCATGATCACTACGAATTTTTATAATTGTAAAAGATTTTTCATTTTGTAACTTTTTACATAAAATTTCAAATTCACAAAACGTGTCACTTTTATTTTTCAAAAATATTACTCAAGTAAATCTTGAGTAATCATCTACAATGACAAAAGCATATTTATTATGATTAAGACTAGCTACCCTAGAAGGACCAAAAAGATCCAGGTGGAGAAGCTCTAAAGGTCTTTTACTTAACATAATATTTTTTTATTTGAAAGATGATTTTGACAATTTTCCTAATTGACAAGCATCACAAAAATAGTCCTTTTTAAATGAAATTTTAGGTAAGCCACGTACCAAGTTGTTCTTAGCTAATTTAGACATATATTTAGAGTTAACATGTCCCATTCTCATATGCCATAAATTTTTAGAGTCATTATTAGCTATAAGACAGTGTTCAGTAATATTCTCTTGGTATAATTCATATATGTTATTTTTTCTAATACCTTTTAAAATAATATTTTTCTTGGTGTCTGCTATGAGGCATGCATCATGTTTGAAGCTAACATTATAACCTGTGTCACACATTTGACTTATACTTAAAAGGTTATGTTTTAAACCTTTAACAAGGAGAATATCTTTGATAAGAGGTTTATCGATATTACCAATATTGCCAATACCAATTATCAAACCTTTGTTGTTATCTCCAAAGGTGACGGTTTCTCCTTCTTTATGATGAAGAACAACAAAAAGATTTGGATGTCCTGTCATATGTTTTGAACATCCATTGTCTAGTATCCATTTGTTCTTCTTCTTTAAAGCCTACAAAAGATCAAGTAAAACTTATTTTTGGTACCCGATCGGGTCCCTTTTTGTTAGACTTTGGAACCCATATCCATATTGATTGGGGTTTGTCTACAGATTTAGAGGAGTACATGGTATTAAAATTGAAATTGTAATACTCCTGTTTAGGCTCATTAGAACCTTTGACAAATGTAGTCCTTTGATTCATACAAGAAGGTTTATTTAAATGAGAGTAACCAATACCATTCTTGTAAAAAGAGAATTTTTGAGAGGATAGGAGTTTGTCCAGGTTCTCTTTTCCTTTGGTAAACTTGAAAACCGTTTTCATAAGGTTTTCAGTTTTGCTTTTTAGTTCTAAAATTTCTACTTGAAGATTTTTCGTCTTGGAACTAGTAGTACTGATTTCAGAAGTAAGAATAAAATTTTTCTTTTTTAGCTCAGAATTTTCAACACTGAGTTTTTTATTTTTTTGGAAAAGCTCTAAATTTTCGGATTTTAAATTTTTGTTTTTGAGAATCGTTTTCCTAGATTCTTCAAAGAGTTCTTGAAAAGCATTTAAAAGTTCATCAAAAGAAAAATCAGAAGATTCACTTACAGAGCTTTCTTCTGCCATGAAGCACATATTTGCAGTTTCGGCTTCATCATCACTTGACTCTTCACTGGTGGATGGTTCTGAATCATCCCATTGAGCATGTAGATCCTTCTTCTTGAAGAACCTTTTCTTTGGTTCCTCGGTTTTGGATTTTCTTTTTAGAAGAGGACAATCACGTCTCATGTGACCTGGCTTATTACATTGATAGCACATGGTATCTTCCTTAGAATCTTTCTTTTCCTTGTGCTTATTTGATAGCCTGTTCTTTCTCATGAAGCGCTGAAATTCTCGAGTAAGCAGCGCAATTTCAGATTCTTTTTCTGAGTCCTCATTCTCAGAAATGGCTGGGAAGGCTAGATTTTTCTTCGTAGGTTGTTCATCTTCCCTTCTTTCCTTCATATGAACTTCATAGGCCATAAGATTGCCTATTACGTCATCTAGAGTAAGCTTGGATAAGTCTTGAGCTTCTTCAATAGCTATTGTCTTTTTCTCCCAATCAGTTGTGAGAGATCTCAAGATCTTCTTCACCTTATCGGTCTGGGAATAGGTTTCTCCCAGAGATTTAAGATCGTTGGTGATGTTGGTGAATCTTATAAACATCTTTGTGATGGGTTCATCTTTATTCATTTTGAATAGCTCATATTTTCGAACCAGAGATGAGATCTTAGCTTCTTTTACTTTGTTGGTTCCTTCATGGATAACCTCCAGAGAGTGTCAAATATCATATGCAGTTTTACAGACTGATATTCTATTGAATTCATTTTGATCAATGGCACAATACAAGGCATTCATGACCTTTGCATTTAGATTTGTCATCTTCTTTTCTTCATCAAACCATAAGTTATAGTCTGAAGATGGAGATGTGTATGGACATTCAACAATTTTCCATACAGCAAAGTCTATAGATTTGAGAAATATGGTCATCCTGCATTTTCAATATCCATAGTTGGAGTCATTGAAGAAAGGAGAGCGAGAAGCGTGTTGTCCTTCGATGTCACGAGCATAAGAAGTTCATGCCATTAGTGTTGGAAGACTTGTTAGGTCGAAACCAGCAAAACCTGCTCTGATACCAAAAGCTCTTTGACAAAAGAATCAACTGTGTGTGAAAAGAAAAGAACATTCTGAGAATCTTCATTCGTGCATTCATATCATTCTGAAGGTTCTATAGGAAAGTATTGTAACTTTTTGTTTTCTGTTGTATCCCTTCTCTATTGAGAGAAGTAGACCTCTGTGAAAAAGGGTATTTCCCTTCTCTGTTGAGAGAAGTAAACCTCTAGGAAATAGGGTGTTTCCCTTCTCTGTTGAGAGAAGTAGACCTCTGAGGAAGAGGGTGTTGTACTATTTATCCGGTAACACGGATTTTATAGTGAAAGGCTCAAGTGTTTTACTTGGGGACTGGATGTAGGTCAGTAACTCGACCAAACCAGTATAAATCTTGTGTTTTCTGTATTGTGCCTTATTGCCTTTAATTTTTATTTTATCGATCTATATAATATTTCACTATTCACCCCCCCCTCTAGTAGAATTTCACTATCGAGAAGTCTAAGCTTATTGGAGTCTTGGAGATAACCCTTGGTGGGGTTTGAACTTTGTATCCATGAGATTCTATGCTCTCAAATTGGGTCTGATTGCAGGAGTGTCGATTAGGTAAAAGATGCCTTGAAACAAAAAACCATCTGGGAACCCTGGATACCATCCACCCTCAAGATGTATTGCACCCAAACCATACATATGAATATTGCTTGCATTGATAGGCCCGACATGTTTTTTTTTATTTCATTAGATATAACTAGGTCGAGTACACCCAACCTGGCCTGATGTCCTAAACCGTTTATACCTTACCTGAATCCATATTGATTGACCTGTAGGTTTGGGTCGGGTCCAAAATATAGATCCATAGTGAAAATGGGTCGGGTTGTGGGTATTATAAATGAAGACATGAACATGAACATACCTAACCTGATTATGTACCTATAAACATGCAAATCTGATAGAGTTTTGGCAAATATTGGATTTTGAAATGAATCCAAATAAGTTGTAGGATATGTGGAATCCCCGCTTGCAAATAGAGTGTCTTTCCTTCTCCACTAAGAAGGGATCAACCTTGTCGGGAACTTTGGTTCTCCTCGATCCAAGCTTTAGCATGTAATACCACATACCTCTTGTTTGTGAATCATAAAAAATGTGAGCTTGATGTTGTAAAGAACACCACCAACACTCAAAAAACATCCAAGCACGAACAGTATATGTACCATTAAACAAATCCACACTTAATTCAATGAAATAGATAAATAAAAGAAGAAAAAGTGTAGGAATTGAGTCTCACCTAGGGCATAGGTCACCTTTTCTACGATGACAAGGATGAGAATGTCGACAGACGAACAAAGCTTTTTCTATATAGAGGCTCCAAGATGGGTGAGGCAAGGATCTACATCTAGACTAGGAGGATCCAAGCTTTGGTAGGGTATGAGTATGTAAGTTATAGGCTAAAGTGAGTCTAGCATAGTCTATGTATAAAGTCCTAAAGATCATAGATGCTAGACTAGGGGAGAGAAATCATCAATTTATAGGTGTAAGATGGGGTCATGTACTAAAATCTAGTGGATTCTGGGCCACATAAACCAAATCTAGGTGCCTAAATATGATTGGCCAGAGTTTTGAGGTGATAGAGTGCTCAGTGATGTCGAGTTGTCTGACTCTGGAGAAAATGTTCCAGAGGAGATTCTGAAAATCTTGTACCACACATTAGCCGGTATGGAGGTACCCTAGACTATGAGAGGGACAGGTAGAATCGACAAGTTATCTATCTTTGTGATGATAGACACTAGTTCTATGCACAACTTCATGTGTGCAACGACTTCCAAAAGAGCTAAGTGCACGACTACATCCCAACATCCCTTTGAGGTGGTGATTAGGAACGATAGAAAGCTTAGATGCACTGCCCTTTTCCCTAGAGTTTGGATAGAAATATAGAAAATGATCTTGACCACAGACATATACATACTGCTAATTAAGAGTGCAAACATGGTACTAGGAATGCAGTGGCTCCAGTCCTTGGGTTATGTCTGGTGGAACTTCAAGGACATGACCATGGAGAGTGAGTATGGTAGACATCGTATGGAGATCTGAAATCCTTCTCAGTCACCTTTCTCTATGGTTGAGTCCAAACATCTCACCAAGGTGGTTCAGAAGAGCATGTTGCAGATGTTTCTGATGATGGTGGTAGAGGGACTCACCCACGACCCTAGATGAGACCAACATTGATTTGAAGGCCATGCTCCATGAGTTTGGGATGATGTTTGGCGAGCCTAAAGGCCTTCCATCCTCTCTGTCTCATGACCATGTGATCTTTATCGAGCCCAGGGCCAAGCTGGATAATGTAAAGCCCTATCAATATGCACACACTCAAAACTAGAGATTGAGTGGTTGGTAAAGGAGATGCTTGCATATAAGATCATACATGCTAGCAAGAGTTTGTATTCTTCTCTAGTTATGTTGATGAAGAAGAAAGACAGATCTTGGTAGTTTTGTATCAATTATCAGGCCCTTAATCATATTATAATTAAGTACATAAACTTAGTGATCGACGAATTGTTGAACGAACTTCATGGGGCATACTACTTTTCAAAACTGAATCTTAGATCCAGCTACTACCAGATCTGCATGACCCTATATGATGTATCGAAGACTGCGTTCTAGATGCATGACAACCATTATGAGTTTCTGGTGATGTCTTTTGGTCTCACTAACACTCCAACAATATTCTAGGGCATCATGAATAATGTCTTTCAGTTCTATTTTCGGCAATTAAGATTGGTCTTCTTCGACAACATCTTGATATACAACCCTTCTTGGAAAGCCATGTATGACATTTACAGATTGCCCTGAAGACCCTCGCTCATCACCGATTGTATGTTAAGTGAACCAAATGAATCTATAATCTAATTTCTTTAGTGGGATCCAATTGGATCTCAAATAGATCCATAATCTTATTTTCTTTAGTGAGATCCATTTGGGTCTCAAATGTAACCACAATTTCTATTTTACTTAGTGAGATCCATTTAAGTCTCTAAATGAATCTAAAAATCCATTTGGATCCTCTCTTAGGTTCAAACTCAATAATTCAACTTCAAATTAGGTCTACCAGCTTGATCCAATCTCGAACCCTAATGAGATTCAGATCCAAATATTTCATAAATTTCTAATTAAATGCTAGATAATTATCTATTTAAATGTTTAAATAAACATAATTTTAAATATCTAAATTTTACCAATTTTCTATAAAATCAATGATCAAATAATTTAAAAAAATATTAAAATATTATCAATAATTAATCGCCAATTAATTATACATAAAATACCCAAATAATTCTCTTTAAAATTTTAAAAAAATTATGGGTATTGCAAACACAGTATCCAGAGTTCTCGCTTTAAAGACAAGGCGACTTAGAGATAGGTGGATTGTTATGTTGGTTATCCATGTACATAGTGGGTAGCTCTCAAATCATGTAATGGATGTAGTGAGACATGTCTCCAGTGTAGGGCTATTGAGATGACATGTGAAGAGTCTAGAAGGAAGTTATATGAGTCGTGAATTATGTCAAAGGCATGAAAGTAGTTGTCACAGTGGTGCTTAGAGATGAAGCTCGTGAAAGGATGTCAAAAGTTGACATTTATGTATGAGAGATGTGTAGAAAGGGTCCATAACTCTCTCTCTCTCTCTATATATATATATATATATATATATATATATAGAGAGAGAGAGAGAGAGAGAGAGAGAGAGAGAGACTATGTATTTTGAGCATGGGTAAAGAGTATTATTCAATAAATTGTTGTTTTGGGGTGTTTATCTCTCGAGCCTTTTTTGTGTGTGAGATTGAAAGTTCGGCTTTATTTTGTCTTTCAGAAAAAACTCATTATTTAAGTTATTATTTACTCATTCTCCTTTGTTGTATTTCATCTCAAACTCATTGCAAATTAACACAATCTATTTGTAATAAAGCACCTAAGTTTAATCATCTTCATATGTTTTTCCATTGGCTAATATTCAAGTTTAGTATCATTTTCACATGTTTTTTCATTGGCTAAGTATTTTCATCTCCAAGATCCTTCCCATTTCCCACGTATGCACAATTTTTTTTTTTTTTTGAGATTTTATGGTGCCGAACATAGGCTAATTGCAATTTATAGGATTTTCATAGCACAAATCTATGGTGACTGTATTAAGAGAATATTTATTACATGATTAGTTAGGTTAAAATCATGATGACTCAAAGGTTTCATAAAACAAAGAAAAAACAAAATAAGTGTCACATGACAACAATGAGGAGCAGCAACAAGCCGCGACAAATCAAAGGAAGAACAACCCCAAATCCAATTCCTGCATTATAATAAATAACACCACCCAATGATGATGTTGAGTTAGTATGGCTAGAATATTATGTAAATGGTGGTTTTTAGGGATGGCAGTGGACCGAGGTAAAATGGGGCCCCACCTCGCCCTGTTTGGACCGGGGATGGAGGACATGAAACGGGGATAGAGGCAGGGATGAAGGTTTAAATCAAAACTCATATGGGGATGGAGGCGGGGATGTACTTATACTTTCTCCCGCCCCACCCTGCCTCTATCCGCGTTTGGACCGGGGATAGAGGACGTGAAACGGGGATGAAGGTTAAAATCAAAACCCATGTGGGGATGGAGCGCAGAATTTTGAGACAAGGCAGGGGTTGAGACCTTGTCCCCTTCCTCTGCCCCGGTCCACTACCATCCCTAGTGGTTTCTCATACACAATCCCATCAATTGTTCATGGTGAAAATGGTGAGAACTATGATGGCCATGGTTAAATCCATCAGGTTGTCGAATGTAGCGGTTAATGTCGGATTCCGAAACCGAAACCCTAACATGGTTACAACTAAAGACTAAGGAAAGCTTTATAGCAGCCTTGATCATGAATCACACTCACAGGTATCAATCCATTTACAAAAGCGGATGCTTAAGAATCTAATGCAAGCTCGAATTTCCACCAATTTTCATTTTAAGACTAAGGGACACATAAATGAAGCAAAAACTCTCCCTTTTAAGACTCCAAAAAAAATGGCTAAGGCCACTCCATTTTAAGATGGATTACACATTTCTGACCACTAATGCTAAGAGGTCTTGCCCAAGCTACTTTCCTCTAGGATAATGAGTTGGAACATGGATCTTGATGGGGTATGGATCATGGACCTAAATTTAGTTCCACGATCTATAACCAGTGGGCTTCTTTGGAAGTCAAGGCTATACATCATTGGAACACTAAAAGACATACCATATTTGGTGTAAGACCTAAAATAAAGATTAAGCTGGACATGCACGGGTTATTCATACACTACGAAAACCCCAGGGGCAAAAGTATCTAATCTAAGCCCATGTTTAAGTATGACTCGGGTCACAGGAGGAGCAAGATAAAGGGATTTATGAAAAGAGGAAGGACTTGCTTCTTTTACTACATATAGATTGAAAAAGAAATTGTGACTTTGATTTTCACTATGACTAGCATAGTTTAACAACTCATTAATTTATATGGTTGAGCCATATTTCTACTTATTTTTTTTATAACAAATAAAATGAACAAAGACACGCTTTCAATGACAGATGAGATATAGAAGAGGAAAACTAGGAAACAAGTGTCACTTTTCAATTCAAATTACATGAAAAACTAATGCCCATTAGTACAAAATTAATTTTATGTTGTAAAGATGCATGGATCTCACGAAACTTAATTATTATCCTTATAATAGCTCACAAAAATGGTATAATAGAGGGTAGCAAAGAAACCATTTTATTTAAAACAAAACTAGCAAAAAGCTTATGGCAGAGTTTATTAGGTTTTCCTATAGAGTTCCTTGGAATTTTTTGGTTTCAATTATAATTGGATAGTTAAAATCATGACATTTATGCTGCCTTGACAGTGAGCTTAAGTACGGTAGGCAGAACCAGCGCGGCTAGGTCTTTGATCCTGTGTGCGGTTTCTTTGTGTAAATGTCAAAAAAAAATTAATGAAGAACCAACTGAGGTGTTTTAGAGTAGCCAGCAGGAGAATTTTCCAAGGAAACCTACTATCTCCGTATTTTTTTTAATGAAAAGATTAAGTAGGCACACATTGAAGGCAGAACTAATTAATTTTTATTTCATAGAGTTATAGCTTTTATGTGCAACAATGCTTACTTTACATTACCACCGAGGTGGTATCCCATGTGGTAATTAAGCGGGGTCCTGTGTCAAGCTGAAGGCCTAGGATCGAATCCCTCTGCCACATGGGGCGGTTGTTGTTCTGGTAGGGGTCTGAATGCCTAACACCTGCTTGCCTTTCAAAAAAAATTTTACTTTTCATTACCACCGAGGTGGTATCCCATGTGGTAATTAAGCTGGGTTCTGTGTCAAGCTAGGATGGAATTCATCTGCCACATGGGGTGATTGTTTTTCTGGTAGGGGTCCAAATGTCTAACCCCTGCATTCCTTTCAAAAAAAATGTTTACTTTTCATTACCACCGAGGTGGTATCCCATGTGGTAATTAAGCAGGGTCATATGTCAAGCTGAAGGCCTAGGATCGAATCCCTCTGCCACATGGGGTGGTTGATGTTCTGGTAGGGGTCTGGATGCTTAACCCCTGCTTGCCTTTCAAAAAAAAATGTTTACTTTTCATTACCACCAAGGTAGTATCCCATGTGGTAATTAAGTGGGGTCTTGTGTCAAGCTGAAGGTCTAGGATCGAATCCCTCTTGCACATGGGGTGGTTGTTGTTCTGGTAGGGGTCCGGACACCTAACCCTTGCTTGCCTTTTAAAAAAATATTTACTTTGTAAAATCATATGGCTATAAGTGACTGTTGGAGTGGCTATTCCAACAGTCACGTTCCAAGATAAGTGTCTTTTGATGTTGGAAGTCATTTCAACAGACACATTTCAAGAGAAGAGAAGAGTCTCTTGAGAGATGAAGGGATTTCTCCCAGGGGTTGTGTCTTAAAACTTGAACTCTCTTCATAGTCTATAAAATGTATGGGATATACAACACAAAATATGCAAGAATTCATAGCATTAAGAGAAGAAGAGAGTTGAGAGTTTGGACTCTCTGGCGATTTTGAGCGTAACTGCGAAGCCTTCATCTCGCTGCAAATTCGGATCTGTGCGTAGTCGCTTTCCAACATTGGTATCAGAGCACTGGTTGTGCAGGCTTGACAGGTCCCTTTGGGTGAAAGTGTGCACACCGGTATTTCTGCATCGCCATCGTCGGGAAAAAGAAAAATAAACAATTCAAACAGAAAAATAAGCGATTAAGGTCAGTGAAGATTTTTTTTGTTTGAGAAAACTCGGTTTATCAGGGTAAATAAAAAAAAAACTTATCGTCAAACCGACTCTGGCTTGCGTTGAAACTACGCATGCCCAAATCGGGTTTTAGTGGTTTCCTCCATCCTGTAGGGGTACTGCCGAAAAACCCAAAAAAGAAAAAAAAACTTTCGTTGTTGGCAGAAGGACGTCTGTTTGACGCTGGTCACCATGCAAGTCCACTCCGGCACTGGTAGGAAGCTGAGTGCCGTGAGCAGTCGTCGGAGGTGGATGCCGTGAGCTGCCGCCTGACCGATGTCTTGGTCAGTCGGCAGAGAAGAAAAAAAAAATCAACAGATTACCTCAAGAAGGGGACAGGCAGGATAGTGCTTCTTTTTGTCAAAAAAATTGAACATCTGACCGACTGGCCAACGCTGAAATCGAGCACGCCCGAATCTATTGGGTTGTTGCCGAAAAACCCAAAACGTAGCAGGCGACTGAAGAACGTCGGGCCAACGTTGGTACGGGTTGATTCGATGAGCCATTACCAAAAAATCGTAGGGGACAATAGCAGCTAACGCCCAAACGGAATTGGAACCGGCGGCTCAGCGGAAATATCACCCTGCTGCAATCCATTGCCGAAAAAAGCATTGAGTTGCCACTCGTTGCCGAAAAAAAATAAAAAAGAGGAAGGGGAAAGGGTTTCTGGCATATCTGGGAATCGTCGGCAAGCCGGAGGGAGTCGTCGGAAGATTTTTTGCAGAAAAATCAAGCACGGCTCCGGTGGGCGGCGGCAGCAGTTTTCTCTAAACATTTTCCCCTAAAACTTTTTTTGTTAACAAAAAGGAACCCTAATCGGGTTCCCCTTTGTTTTAACTTATAAAGGTTAAAATAAATAAATAAAAACAAAATTTCATAATAAACCTAAAATTTATTGAAAATTTGGAAAATGGGTTAATTTTCTTAAAAAAATAGAAACAACCTATATCTAACTTTTCTAAAATTGCAGAAAAGTAGTTCTTTTCTTTTCTGATTACTTCAAGAAATTTTGTAATTTCGAAAAGGCACTCATCTTTTCTGAAATTACAAAAAGAGGATCAAACCTTTCACTTTAACTCAAAAACTTCTATTTTGAGGTTTCTCTTTCAAGTTTTGCTTAAAAAGGCTTCTGTCTTTCTGAAAAATTATAGAAAAGTGTCTTAACTTTCTGATTAACTCAGAAAGTTGCAGAAATAGGTTTATGTGTTTTTGTTTACATAAAACCCTTCTTAAATACTTTCTGGAAATTGCAGAAAAGTGGTTCTGAGTTTCAGAAAACCACCCATTACTTATTTTTGTCAAAAGTGCTTAAATTTAGCAATTTTTGTGAGTTTCTTGCATACTTAAAGATCGTATTGCATGAAAAACCAGTTTAGAAGGATTAAAACTAGTTATATTTACAAATATTAGTTTAAATATACTTTATTAATTCTTATATTTGTTCATAATTAAAAAATGAAAAATCGAGTAGTCGTGGCTGAGTTGTCCAAAATCGAAAAAATTAATAAAACGAATTTTGGAATGTGGAGAAGAAAAATAAAATATCTATTGACACATGACAAGACCCTATACGTATTGAACAATATGAAATCTTCATTAACTGATAAATCAACTGAAGAAGAAAAGAAAGCTTATAACAAGTTTATTGAAGATGATCAACTTGCTTGAGCAACTCTTCTAACATTTATGCAAGATGATCTCATCCGAGTATTTGAAGATTTTGACACTGCAAAGAGAATGATGAAAGAAGTCAAGAAAAAATATGATATGACTTCAGAAACCCATATTCAACTTCTTCTAGAGCAGTACAACTCTTGCAGGATGAAAGAGTCAGATAACATAGTCGATCATGTGAATCGAAAGTTGGTAATGGCTAAGGACTTAGGCATACCAGGAAATGATATTCCCGAGCGTATGCAAATCTCCACCATATTAAATAGTCTTCCTCCAGCTTGGAAGCTGGTGTCGATTGCCATGAGGTTAAACCAGAAAAGCCTTACTCTAACAGTGCTCCTTCTGCAATTAGCTCTTGAGCAAGAGCACATGTCAAAAGACAAAAAAGGGAGAAGTTATGAATACTCAAGAATCCTTCCCAGCAAATTCTCACAAGTTCAAGCCTAAAGGCACATTCTTTAAGAAATTTAAGAAGAAAAATTCAACAAGAAGCGTCCAGTGCAAACCAAAAACTTCAAGACTACAATCAGAGGAGCATGTTTCTCTTGTGAAAAAGTTGGGCATTTCAAGAATAATTGTCCAAACAGAACCAAGAAAGAGACTCCAGAAAAGCAAGTAAATGGAGAACGAGAATTAGTATGCACTGTATTTGAATCATTGATTGCAGATAGTGATCTCCCTAGGTGGTGGATAGATTCAGGGGTGACACGACATGTGTCTAAGACAAAGGAAGGGCTTGTGAAAATGAAGGAGTTGAATCATGGAGATCATAAGGTGTATATGGGAAATAACACCTATAGTGATGTGGTTGGGATAGGGACCTATAGGCTTCAGGCAGAAGGGGCAAGTCTCCTACTAATAAATGTAATTTATGTACCTTTCATGAGAAGTAATCTTTTAGTAGTAGAAGATGTTAAAAAGAGCTTCGAAATCCACTTTC
The DNA here is from genome assembly GCF_984573655.1 of Nuphar pumila. NCBI lineage: Eukaryota > Viridiplantae > Streptophyta > Magnoliopsida > Nymphaeales > Nymphaeaceae > Nuphar > Nuphar pumila. The sequence continues at coordinate 66,306,781 of NC_143260.1, read as the reverse complement.
GGGGTGACAAGGTCACTATTGGGAAAGATGGAAAAGTGAAGCTCAGGGGTCTCTATGATGTTGACTATGGTCTTTTTCATCTTAATATAACTCCTTCTACAAGTAATGCAATGAATATTTCTAGTTATATTGATTGTGCATTTAATGTAGATGCATATTTATGGCATTTAAGATTAGGGCATGTAAATGTCAATAAAATGAAAAGAATAATTTGCATGGGTTTATTACCTTCCCTTAAAAATATAGAATTTGAAAAATGTGAACCATGCATATCAGGAAAAATGACAAGAAAACCTTTTCCTAGAGGAAGTACGTCATGTGATTTATTAGTTCTAGTACGCACAGATATTTGTGGACCTTTAACCGTAGAAACACATGAAAGAAAATCATATTTCATCACATTTATAAATGATTACTCTAGGTATGGATACATATACCTAATTTCTAAGAAATCATAAGCTCTAAAAAAGTTTATGGCATATAAACGTGAAGTTGAAGGATTACTAGGAAGAAAAATCCAGGTTATCAGATCTGATAGAGGAGATGAATATAACTCTAATGAGTTTAAGGCCTTCTGCACTGATAATAATATAACTTCTTATACAACGATGTCTTATATGCCACAACAAAATGGTGTAGCAGAACGAAGAAATAGAACTTTAATGGATATGACAAGATCTATATTGGCACATGCAAATCTTTCCAAGAAATTCTGGGGAGAAGCAATTTGCATTGCCATGTATCTTCTGAATAAGGTTCCTTCTAAAGTTGTACAACTTACTCTCCATGAATTATGGATTGGTAGGAAGCCAGACTTGAGTCATATATGAAAGTGGGGGTCACCTGCTCATGTATTAGTTCCTAGTCAAATGAGAGACAAGTTAGATAGTAAAACTATCAAATGCATCTTCATGGGATACCCAAAGGGATATCGACTATATAATCCTGAAAAAGGATTTATAGAGAGTAGAGAGGTAGAATTCTTGGAAACTCAAGAAAGCGTTTTTTATTCTAAAGATGATGATGTCTTTTTGGATATCATAAATGATCCTGGGATACCCATTCAAGATTTAGAGCATAACAATCCAGTTGTGAATAATGAACAAACTTCACAACTAATAACTAGACAGAAAAGAACAAGAACTCCTCCATCTTATTTAAATGATTATTATACATTCTTGGGTGAGGAATTATGTTATTTCATGAATTTAGATGAAACTCTTAATAACTTGAGTTTTGAAGATGCAATTGCTTCTAATGAGTCTGAACTCTGAAATGAAGCAATGAAAGATGAGTTGGACTCCATAGAAAAGAATGGAGTTTGGGAACTAGCTACTTTGCCTAATGGATACAGAGCAATTGGTAGCAAATGGGTTCTCAATAAGAAATTTAAGGCAGATAGATCTATTGATACTCAACGAGAAGGGATTGATTATGAAGAAATTTTCTCACTTGTAGCCAAACTAGCATTTATTCGTATTATTTTGGCATTGGTAGCTTATTTTGATCTTGACCTATATCAAATGGATGTGAAAACGACCTTCTTAAATGGTAAATTAAATGAAATTATTTTCATGCAATAACTAGAAGGTTTTGAAATTAAAGGTCAAGAAAATAAAGTATACAAGTTAAATAAATCATTGTGTGGACTTAAGCAGTCACCAAGACAGTGGTATTTGACTTTTCATAATGCTATAACCAAATTGGGTTATGAGACAAATAGTCTGGATCACTGTGTATATGTCAAGAAAAGTAGGAGTAAGTTTATTGTATTATCTCTCTATGTTGATGATATATTAATTGTAGAAAATGATATAGACATGATAAATATGACTAAATCATGGTTAAGTTCTCGATTTGAAATGAAAGATATGGGTGAGGCTTCATATATCCTTGGAATTAAAATCCACAAAGATAGAAAATCGAGATTGCTATGTCTGAGTCAAGAAAAATATTTTGACCAGATTCTAAAGAAATTTAGAATAGAAAGTACCAAGGCAAAAGGTACCCCTGCAGTAAAAGACCAAAAGCTAAGTAAGAATAATTGTCCAAAGGATGGACAAGAAAGGTTGAATGTTCTCTATGCTCAGGCAATTGAAAGCCCGATGTATGCAATGTTTTGTACTAGACCTGACTTAAGTTTTGTTGTAAGTCTAGTAAGTAGATATCAAAGTAACTCTGGGCTCTCTCACTGGGAAGCAGTGAAGAGAATTTTTCGATATCTAAAGGAAACTAAGGAACTTAAGCTATGCTATCAGTCAGATAGTTTAAAGCTTATACGATACTCAGATACTGACTTTGTTGGTGATAGAGATGAAGCAAAGTCCACCTCTGGTTATGTATTTATGTTAGTGTGATCATGCAAAAAATTTCCTCTCGTTCCTTTTTTCCTTCTCTTAGCTCTTTCTAGCCTCTATTACCTTTTGAAGGGGGATAAAAAGATAGAAAAGAAGAGAGAAAAGAAAAAGGAAGAAGAGAGAGGAACTCTTTTGCAAGGTCTCATCTTATCAAAGAAAATGTTTTAAAAATCACTCGCCTCCGTTTTGAAAATTTGTGGGGAAATGGAGAGACGGGAATCGCTCGTCGGTAGGAGGTTCGACCGTTCCTGGTGTCTTTACCAGGGGTAATCGAACCAAGGATCGAATAAATGACTTCTGTTTTGCCTAAATATCATCTAAGATTTTATTCTAAGTCTAAATGAACAAAGAATCATGCTTGTGCAATGTGAAATGCAGAAATGTATGCTTTTGAGAAAACAGTTTGGAAATTTGGGATTTTTCTAAGTGATTCTGAGATGAACTTGATAATGGAGTAAAGAAATGGTTTTTGAAAGTTGAATCTAACTTAGAACTTTGAGATAGATCTTGAAAAAATATTTGAAGTTCTAAGTCTTGAAATAATCAGAGTTGGAGAAATAAATCTTGAATTGAAAAGAATGAAGAGAAAGGGGGATTTGAAGTTAAGATAGAAAAAATGAGATTCCAAAGTCAAAAATGGAGTTTGAATTTGAATTTTGAATCTGGATTTTGAAGTAAAGATGGAATTTGAAATGGAATTGAATTCCATATTTAAAGTTTGAAGTCAGGATGAAGTTTTGGATTTAACAAATCCAAATGGAATTTGAAAATAAAATTGGATTTAAGAAGTCCATATAGGATCTGAAAATGGAATTTGGTTTTGAAATCTGAAATTGGGAATAGAATTTGATTTGAAATCTGGAATCCAAGATGGAATTTGAATTCGAAGTCTGAATCCTAAATGGAATTTGATCCGAAGTTTGGGATCCAAGATGGAGTTGAATCCGAAATCTGGAATCCTAAATGGGATTGGGTCCGAAGTCTAGAATCCAAGACGAAGTCGAATCCAAAATCTAGAATCCTAAATGGAATTGGATCCGAAGTCTAGAATCCAAAATGGAGTTAGATCCTGAAATCTAGAATCCTAAATGGAATTGGATCCAAAGTCTAGGATCCAAAATGGAGTTGGATCCGAAATTTGGAATCCTAAATGGAAATGGATCTGAAGTCTGGGATCCAAAATGGAGTTGGATCTGAAATCTAGAATCCAAGATGAGATTGGTTTTGAAAATCTGAATCCAAAGTGGAATTGGATTCTAAATTTAGAGCCCAAGATGGAATTTGGATTTTTGAAGATCCAAAATGGGATTTTGAGGATGGACCTGAATTTTGGAAATCCAGATTTGATTTACAACTTAGAAAAAATCGAATTTTAAGATTTAGAATCAATCTCAAAACTTTGATTTTTGAATTTGAGAATCAAGGCTCAATGAAAATAAAGGGGAAACTTGATTTAAAGCTTGAGTTTTTGAAATCAGAAAATGAATCGGGAATTTCAAAGTTGATTTAAACTTTGAAATTGGATCTGAGATGTTAAATTGAATTTGAAGTTGAATCTTGAAAATGAATTTGGAATTTCAAAGTCAAATTTGAACTTTGAAATTTGATTTGAGTTGGAATTTTGAATTTTGAATATAAAATGAATTTGAAATTTTAAAGTCAAATCGGACTTTAAAATCGGATTTTTAATTTTTTTTTAAATGAGTTAGAATTGAATTTGAATTCATAAAGAAGAATTGATTTGAGAAATGAAGAAGATATTCGAAGAATTATCAAAAATCACTTGGATTTTGAAAATATGATGTAATTCTATCCTAGATGATGAATGAATTGAAAATTTTTGAAATTGAATTTGAAAAGCATATTTCATTCTTAAAATGAATTGAAATAAGATTGAAGATATAATACATCCCTGACTATGGTCATTGAACGTATTATATGGTAATCATATTTTAACTCAAGTGAAGAATAAAGTACATTTTTTGTGTCTTTATAGAGTTTAAAATGAAATTAACCCTCAATATATCCTGACTATGGCCATTGATATATATCTTGAGTTAATTTTAAATTAAACTCTAATAAAGGAAGACATTTTTTGAAAATATGATGATTTTTTAAAAAGACCCAGTGTGGATCCAATGTTATTCCATAAAAGATGAAAATCCTAAGTTTTGTTTACATCCTGACTATGGCCATTGATGCAAATCGTCAACTTAGGATTTAATCACCTTTTATTAGAATAGTGCATGTGTCATTCGTGTTCCCATTTGTGAATATTTAGAAGGAAAGAGAACAAAATGAAAATAAGCAATTTCTAGCAAATATGCATACTCATATATTCTATTCTAGTGCAGGAAAATAAAATTTCTCATTGATATCTAGCTATTACAACTTGAGTCTGATTAAAAATTACAAGAGTCTCTAATTCTATGAAAGAAAATAGCAATTTTCCATGTATTTCCTGCAAAACAGGGTTACTATGAGGTAGAATATGAAATGTGAAAGGAAATCAAAATGTTATACCGAGGCTAGAGTATGATGTATGAACTAGTAAGGGGATATATCTAGGTTATCTAAATATAATGCATGAGCTAATAGGAAGATATGTAAAAATCGATTGAGAAAAATGAATATGACATCTATATATAAATCGATGGAGAATGCACACATGATGCTTACATAACTTTGGTGGGAGAATGTGCATATATGTGCTTACCTAATCTAAGTGAAGAGTGCATGTAATTATGCTTAGGCAATGCACTAAATGTCATACCTAGGTTATTGAAAATATACATGGAAATATAGAAAATACAAATCTATATGAACAGGTGTTATCATCGTAAAATTTTTCCCCTCTCTTGCGAGAGAGAAACGAATTTCGCGAGTTAAACTCGACCAAAGTTTTGAAAATGGTTTTGAAAATTAACTCGCCTCCATTTTGAAAATTTGCGGGAAAATTTCGTGGAATGGGATCCGCTTGTCGGTACGAGGTTCAACCGTTCCTAGCGCCTTTACCAGGGGTAATTGAACCAAGGATCAATTATGTGCTTTAACTTGACTCAAATATCTAAATTATGCTCTATTTTTCCTAGAATGCATAAAGAATCAGGCTTGTGCTATGAAATTCTGAAAAGATGCAAGTTTGAGAAAATATGATGTTTGCTTTAAAAAAATGAAATTTGCTGGAAAAATGATTGGAAAAGTGCTTGAAATTGAAATTCCTGGAAAATCATTGAATTTCATTGAAAATCAGAAATTGGATTGGAAAGTGATTTCTCAGGAAAACTTGAACTTTGGAAAATTGATTTTTGAGATTTGGAATTTGTTTTTCTAAGAAAATGGATTTGAGAGTTCTGAGAAAATCAAGAAATTCATTGGAAAATGACTTTTGAAATGGAAAATGGATTCTCAAGAAAATGAGAACTCTGAGAAAACCAATTTCTGAAAACTTGGGATTTTTGAAATTTGAGAATTTTAAAACATTAGAAAATCTTGATTTGGACTTGGGAAATGCTTTGAAATGTCATTTGAAAACTCAGAATTCTGAGAAAATCCAATCCTGAGAAAGACTTGGTAAATCCTTGAGAAAATTGATTTTCTTGAAATTGAAATTGAAAAATGAATTTGAAAATAATGCAATTTGAATGATATGAATGAATGAATATGAATTTGAAAGAGAATTTCAATTGAGGAATTGGGAAATTTTTTTGAAATTTTGAGAAATGCAGTGCATTTTTGAAGTTAGCCTAAGAGTGTAGGCTGAATGTGGCTAATATGAAGATCATAAATCTTGGTTTTCTTCGTATTCTGACTATGGCCATAAATACGAATCCTACCGAGTTTATAAACTCCATAAGAGCTTGTGCACGTGCCATTTGTGTCAACCATAGTGGATTTGGAAAAATATGCATGAATGATAAATTCAAATATTGGAAATTGCAGAAATTTAAACTATATGCAATGCAATCCTATTCTAAGTTGAAATGTAAATTCTTATTCCAAATATTACATTACTTTTTTACATTGAATTGAATAAAACAAAGACATAAAGTAACTAAGTCTTCTTCTTGAATGTTCCTGCAAAACTAGAAAACAATGTTAGCACAAAATATATGTTTTTCTGAAATTATCCGAAAATATGAGAAATTATCAGATATTATTCAGATATAAACCCAAATTCATACCCCCTCTAATATAAACATGAGAAATAATAAATAAATTTCAAAAATAAACTTAAAATTTCGAAATTGGGGTCAAAATGACTAAAATACCCCTGATGACCTTGAAATCAGGGTTTTTTGAAAGGATTTTTGTAAATTTTGGAATTTCGAAAATCAAATGAAATAAATCAAATACAATATGATGATATGCATGAAAATTTATGGAATTAGAAATTGAAATTTCGAAATTATGGTCGAAATGACCAAAATACCCCTGATAACATGACTATGGCCTTGAAAGCAGGGTTTTCTGAAATAAATTTTGTGAAATTGAAAAATATGAAATGCAAATAAGATTGAAATTAACCCTAATATGATTCTACATTCTCATTTACCTGAAATAAACCCTGAAATGGTGAAAATATCATAAAATATCAAATTTAACTTGATTTTCGTCTGATTTTCGCTTCTGAAATTAAAGAAAAACTAACATATAAAGAAAATAAACTTGGAATTAATCCAAATTTGGCATGGACACCTAAAATAACCCTAAAAACAGAATGGAGCTCGAAAATCTAATTTTTTTGTATTTTCATAATATGGAAAATAGCTAAAATCCTAAGAAAATCAAAATTTTGCCTAAAATGCTGATTCTAAAGGGAATTTTGGATATCAAACTTCCATAAAAGTTTCCCAAATTTTATGGGGTGATAGAGGACAGTAAGGCAAAGATTGTTTACTTTTACACTTTCTGGTTTTGACCTATGGTCGGAGCTGTACTACTCCGGCAAGTCGGATCCGAATCCAGCGACTCTAGGATTTGGGGGAAACTGACAAGTTTTGGTAGAAAATGTGGAAAAAATAGTAAAAAGATGGAAAAAAAGCTGAAATTGTGAAAAAATGTCTCCGACAGACAGAGAATTTTTTTATCTTTTCATACTATTGGGATTCGGGTTACAGTTTGTAAAGGGAAGACTATTATCAGAGACCCAAATCTCTGGAATTTCCGGATATTGGAATCTGTTAGACAGAAAAGAAATTTTTAGGAAAAATACTTAAACAGTTTAAAAAATCCCCAACTTTTGGGAAATTATAGGAAAACATGTTAGGATAATCTTTTGTGTTGAAAGTTTTTGCAGACAAACTACGGATTGAATGGACTTGATGCATTAGGGTCTGTCTACACCCTGACAAAGAAAAATCAAGATTTTCCCAAGGATCTGGGCAATTTGATTTTTGACAGAGGTCAAAACTAATTGTAAAAACCTCAAAATTTCCAGATCATTATTAAATTCAATTATGAATTCACTATGATTTTTGGAGGATGATCCGAATCTCCCACGAGGGTGTGCTAGAGGTTCTTGTCTGCTAAAGCAGAAATTGAAAGTTCAGAGAAGTCCAAAACTCAAATTGAGATTTGATTTGTTCATGGGGTTACAAAACTCGAATGAAACCAATTTTTTTTTATAGAAAATTAAGAACATATAAATCTAACAATATTAAAATTTCAAGAATTTATTGATGGAATGTTAAACAAGAAATGATGACTGGACTGAATGCTTAAGATTCAAACCTATAGACTCTAATCAAAGCACTAACAAAATATGCTATATGAATGAAACATTGATTCAAATAACAAAATGAACTTAAATGCAATGTAAAAAACTATATGGAAAAAGATAAAACAAAAATGTAGAGAGACATAAAGTATTTCATTGATTTTGGCTATTAAGAAAAGGGATCCGATCCATCCATCAAACGGATCCCTCTCTCTATGCAGCCCACAGCCATGAGAAGCCTATGAAATTCTAATGAAGAACAATAATGCATATAGAGGCTTACCTTGGACCGGTTTGGATCTGCTGCAATGGTTAGAGAAGGCTTGCTACGCCAAACGGAGAAGGCTTGCTGCACCAAACGGAGAAGGCTGCTTCAAGGTGTTGAAGGAGGAAGGCTTGGATATGCTGTTGGAAGAGGTGAAGAGAAAGAGAGAGAGAGAGAGAGAGAGAGAGAGAGAGAGAGAGATCTCAAAAGGGGGCAGCCGTGTAGCCTCTTCTTCTTCTTCTTTTTCCTTTTTGGTGAACTTTAACTTAGGTTTTAATTGGGCCCTTACTTAGGGTTTAATAACTCAATGAAAATGGGAGAGACCCTTTACCTGAATGGCTGGGCAAGAGGGAAAGGAAGGAAGGAAGAAAGGGAAGAAGGAAAGAAAAGAAAGGAAAGAAAGAAAGAAGAAAAAGAAAAGGAAAGAAGAAGAAAGGGAAAAAAAAAAAGGAAAGAAAGGAATGGAGAGGGGGCTGGTGTAACACCCCAATTTTTATAACCCGAAATTGGTGGAAATTTTTTTTTTTTTGAAATACATTTAAATCTTTTAGCAGTTAACAGCGGAAAAACACATTGGGCATAAAACTTGGCGTGCTACTTCAGATGAATGCTTGCAAACATATAATTATGGAATTTAAACTTTAACAACTAATTAACCATGTATGAAATAAAATCAAGTTCCATAATATCCAAAATTTATCACATTTGTCATTGAATTGAATTAAAGTAAAATCAGAGTTCAAAATTCATGAAGCAGAGGAAAGGGAGGCTCAGTCCCCGTCGCAATCTTCCGCCTTCGCACGTAAGTACCTACTCATTACCTGAAAATTTTTAAACCATATAGGGTCAGACAACATGTCTCAGTAGAGTAATTATGCTAAACTTGTAAGACAGAATAACAAGACAAGGATTTCAATAGAAATTTCATGGTTTAACATTTAATTTAACTTAAACAATCATACAACAAATCATGTATGTTTAGAATTTTCATATTTAACAGAAAAACATAAATCCATACATTCAAAATACAAAATGCATGAACCATTAAAATGCATGACTTACCATATGCAGAAGTTCTTTCAATGCATGCATATTTTCTTATCTTTAGTTACATTTTCTTAATTAGATGATGCATGCGATGCCAAATTAATGCACACACCATTTAAGTTATCACTTCTTAGCCATGCTGATACGACACAGGCAGACATTCTCAGATTAGGACCATGACACAGGACGTGTTTTACATACAGGGGTGGCTATAGCCTGGTCAGGTCCATTCACTAAGATGGGGTGAGGGACGTTAATACGAGAGAGATTCCCAACACATTTCAACCCGATGCATCAGTTTTTTTCTCATGAGTACAATAACCTCTACGCTGCAGTCTAATGCAGAGGTTTTCCCCCTAAAATCGTGGGAGGGGAGGAGCAACCTTCCGTGCCCGTAACAGAACTTGCCCCACGAAGTTTTGTATCACCTGCTACTCTCCAAGCAAGTATCTTGAGTTTAATGTCACATGATTACTTGATTACAGTCATACTTTTTATGCAACATCAAACTTAAACCACTTTATGGTCATGGATGCATTCTTATAAAGCATTGGACAAAGTCATACAATTAAACTTGTAACAGACATTTGAGCACATGCGTAGCATAAACATCTTATTCATTTTCACACATCATAATGCATATGCATGTACATGGCCAATGCAACAAGGAGAATATATATGAACATCCATATCAATGAAACAATCATATCATCACGATATCATGGTCATACATGTAGTCAACACATTTTTAGAATTTAAAACATAAACTTGTATTCATTGGACCTTTTGATCCTAAATCTTTAATGTGTAACCTTCCATTTACAATTCATGCCATAATCATATAAGAATGCATAAAATCAGACCTGCATAATCATTCACATAATGCATACTAATTTTATAAAGAATATGAATAAAAACATATATACTATGCACCCTTTGAGCCTTGATTTATGAATTTGCCCTAATTTTTCCAATTTTATAACTATGTCCGACTGGTACAGAGCTCACAGAAAATTTTTGGCTTCATTAACAGAGCTAAATTTTTACAGTATATAGGAATTGTTGTCAGCTATCCATAGCCACAAACCGTTTGTAAAAATGCCTCCGTATGAGGGAGTTATGCATGTTTTACTACAGACCTATCAGTTTTTTTTTCGACTGTCACAGAGATGTGCTCGGTCCATGAACAGAGCCCACATTTCTACAATAGATGCACAATGGAGTTAGCTTTCCAACGCAATAATCTGTTCGTCAAAACTTTTTTGGACGAGTGAGAAACGACCATTTTACTGAACAAAAGTCAAGTGGAAAACCTGGAATTCCGAGATTTGCATTTGGGTGAATCAAACAGAGTCACCCGAATCCCAAGAAAAATTAAAAGAAATAGGAAATACGCATGAAATAAAATTCCAAAAATTCTAAAATATTCACAGTAGATGGAACACTTCATAATCTATCAATCCAAACTAATATTTGCATAAAAATCATGGAATAAATCAAATACAAATATATTTTACAAATCTATTTCTAAGAAACTGATTTTTATGATAAACCTGATTTCAAAAATGGTTTTCTTTAGGGGAAAACATGTTTTTGCTATGGATCATTAGATCTGAGTCAAACCCACGGTTAGGAGGGTTTGATCATGATCTAAACTCATGAAAAAGCATCAAAATCCATGCCAAGAACTTCGTTCTTGCAAGAAAAGCATAGAAATCTTACCTTTTGTTGAAAAAATTGTATTTCTTGATGAATGAACGGCTCTTTTTGCTCGATCCACCGATCAGCCCTTCCTTCCAGCAAGGTGAGGACCTTAGATCTCCTCACCACACCCCTTGAGGTCTGGATCTTGCACTCAAGAACCAAAAGAAACTCTAAAAAGAAGAGAATAGGGAAGGGAAAGCGAGGAGAGAGAGAGAGGGTTTTTGGGGGAGAGAGAAGCTGTCCTTTTTTTTTCAGCCCAAATGAGGGGGGCATGGGATATGAGAGGGTTTTATAACCCTCTTAAGCTAGGTTATGGGATGGAATTAATTCAAGCCCTTGATCAAATCATGAGGACCAATGAGAGCCCTTAATCTCCCTATTTGACTAGTTAAGTTTTAAATAAGCTTGAAAATCACTAGGCCATTAATTTCAAAATAAATTTGAAGTAAGATGCCACATAGGATGGGACGGCCCATCTATTGGCTCCTACTAAACTAATAAAATGGGTTTAATTTATAACAAAAATCTATTTTATTAAACTATAATTAAATAACAATAAAAATCCAATAAAAATCGTTTTTGTTTTATACAACCACAAATCATATAAAATGTAAAGACATTAAGTATTCACTAATTACAACTTATTAAACATATTAATATGTATATGTTCACAACCTAATTTTGTTAATTCACATTATTTAGTTAACTTTACTTAAAGAAAATTCAACATTTTTTTTTAAGAGAGACATTTTCAATTAGGCATCACTTAGGGTTTTCTCAATTATTCAAACCGTGTAGGGTTTATATTTACTACAATTCAACCTTAATAAACCCCCTAAGCCTTACAAATATACTCGAACATTAATTTTTTTAAAGAAATTAGGGTTCTATATTGGCACGAAATTCAAGACATTTCACAATGCTATAGAAAAGAACTTAGAAATTTTCGGATATTATAGCTGAAGGTTTGGGTGACCACCTTGTGGGTCCCACCTTAAATAAAATAAAATAATAATAAAAAAGATACAAAAAAATAAAAAAAAATGTGAATTTTTTTTCTTTTTTTTATATAAATTAAAACGAAAAAATGCAAATGGATGGGCCATCTTAGAGCGGGTCCCAATTCCACTTTTGAAATTTATTTTGATGATTAGGGGGGTAAAATAGTCTTTTTAGAAAATTCTCAAACGAAATGAGTTATTTTTGGCAGTTTTTGAAACAAGCTCGGATTTTGAAGTTCAATACTCTATTGCAAAGCAAATCCAGCATAGAATTTGAAATTTTAATTTTAAAATAAATCTAGATTGTTTTTCTTGAGAAAATATTTCCAAATTTAGAATCCCGGGGGTAAAAATGTCAATTTTGAAAAACCCGGGGTTTGAAATTGATTTCTGAAAGCTTTTGAAACTTGATCTGGATTGAAATTTATAAAATTGGAGTTCTGGACTTCGAAAATGAAATGAAATGTGATGAAATGTTATGAAATGCTGAGAAATGATATGAAATGATAAGAAATGACATGCAAAATGCAGACCCTGAAGGAAGAATTTTGAATGTTAGACCCCGATTGGCAGTTGTACCAATTCAAAATTGTTAAAATTGACAAAATTTGCAAAAATGGTTGAAGAAATGGTTTTTGGACTCCACCGAGCTAGAGTGACACTGAAAATCAGAGTTTGAGCTAAATTGAACTAAAATTAGTTGGATTGAGCTGGGTTTTAGAGTTTCAGAACTCAAATAAATTGACTAGACACTGACTCAACTGGCCTTTCCGACTGAATTTTCAAGAAAAGCTGCTATTTTTAGAGAAATGGTACGGAATGATCACTAGAGTGAAGTGAATTACGAACTTGAACTGGGTTTGAGCTGAAACAAAGGTTACTAATACTGAGATGAACTAAAATCGAGGCTCAAACACTAGCTCAACTGACTGAACTCTGCTCAATTTCAGCTGAAAGAGCTAAAATTGACTAAAATAGGCTCTTGGACACTTGGAAATGGTTTTGAACTGAAACCGGAGCACTCAAACTCTTGGTGAGCTCAAGTTAGACTCTGGGGAATATGACTGACTGTGAATGACTGACTCGAAGACAATTGGCTTAGATTTGAGTGAGAAATGAGCTCATTTCTGAAGAAATGATCCCATTTTGGCAGGAATGGTCAGAAATGAAAATGGTTTGTTCATTGTGAGCTCAGATGAGCTTGAAATGACTGATATTCTAACTATTCTGAGCTGACCAATGAGCTTGGTTGACTCCGACTGACTGGGGTCCGGGATGACCTAGGGGTAAAATGATAATTTTTCTAGTGAAAATGGGTAAAATTGGTGATTTTCTGAAACTGACTCGACTCCTACACTGACCTAACAGAGTTGGCACTGCACGAGGAGGGTTGTTTGAGAATGGATGTGGAAAATTTGGGGTGTTTACAGATGCCCCTCTTTGCTACTAAGTCGGCTTGAAAACGAGCTTAGTGGCGAAGAAAACTTCAAGCTCTCCCTTCACGTTAGGATAGCTAGAAAATATTGTCAAAATGTTGAAAATTATTGTTGATTCAAAATAATTGATGCGAAAATATTCCCTCTTTTCTACCTGAAGTATTACCTCCGACTGGGCTTAACTCCGTAGAATCAAGATTCGAATTCAAATTGCTTGCAATTGACTTTCTTTCAAGAAAGCTATCAATTTCCTTGATATGAACAGAAAAGAGAGTATTCTTGATATTGCGAAAGCAATTGGTGAAAGGATGTTGATAAAAGAATTTCATAAAATTAAAGAAGATTCTTTGGCAAATTCGGCAGTCTGATACCCTGAGATTCTTTTCTCATAATGATCTTTCTGCCCACTTTTTTTTTTATTGGCAGAATTAGAGCTCTCTTGGGTTTTTTTTTGGGGGGAATTACATCATTCTTCATTCTGGAGATGTCTTGACTTTTCTCTTTCTTTTTTTTTGAAAGGGTACGTCACAAACTCTTTCATCTCAGAGATGTTTTGATCCTTCTTTTCTCTCAAGGATTATATTGATGGTTATTGGCTCTTTGGTTGGAAATCTCTTGATGATAGCAGAAATTAAATATCCTTTAGGGTTTGTCGGGAGGCTCATCGCAGTCGCCTTCATCTTGATGGTGCTCTGAATTTTTTCTGGAAGGATCCGTCACAAACTTCTTCATCTTGGAGATGATCCAAATCTTCTTTGGCCCCGGGGGTCTAACTCGCATAATTCGTCTTCCTATTGACGACAATTGAGAGATCCCTTTTGCAGATATTTAATTGCAGCTTAGGTGATTGAGGAGATATAGGGATTGAGTAGATTTTTCTATATCACCCAGGATATTTTGACTGCTTTATTTTCCAAGAATGATCTTTAAAAATGTGCCATTGACTGCGATCAATATCGATCACTTATGACTTTGCAATAACATTGAATTTCCTTTGCTGGCCATATCGAGGATTTATTCTTCATCCTTTTGGTTGGCCAATAGAAAGATTTTGAATTTTGAATCCTTTTTCGCTAAAGCGTTGTCCTTTCAGAAGTAATACTAAAAGTATTCTAAGGTAATGTTTTTGTGCAATAAAGATTTTTTAAATCAACAAATATTTAATGACAAATTGGCAAGATTTTCTAGAAATTCTTTGTGAAATCGAGCATCTGAAGCACAACGCAACGCATCCATGACATAAATTTTTTTCTTCTTTCCCCAAAGAAGAAGATTCAAAAATTGGAAATGGGAATTACTCCTCTCTTTCCTGAAGATAAGGTGTTTGCAAAACGAACTTTTGAAGAGAAATTAAGCTTTCGTCGAAACTTCCTCACATTAGGCTTCTCTTATGGAAAGGAGGCCGGTAATGGTGAGGTCGGTGAATTGGTCATGAAGGAGCGAGTTCATCACACTCTCCCCGAAAAGAAGGTCTTTCATGATGAAATGACCTAGTATGAAATTGTGGTCACGAGGAAAGCGAGCTTCCGTCGACGCTCTCCCTGAACTAAGGGTTCCTTGTATGAAATTGGAATTTTGTTTTGCAAACGGTTCACAAAGACCTAAATGCATCAATTTTGAAAGAGCTTTAGGACCCTAATCCTGACTCTAGCCTCAGATCAACTATGTCCAATCATGTTATGCCAATATACTCGAGCCGAGACTCGAAGTACGTGGCATAAAATTTTATCTTCGGTTCTAGGCTTGTGTTTTCCTAACATCCTTGAGCACCTGCCGATATACGTTGGACTATGGCCCTTGGTACGTGGCAGGGGGAGTTAGCCAAAATAAGTGGCCCAGTTGTGAGGCTTTGTCCCGAACAATGGTTCTGGAAGAAAGCCCAGCAACGTGAAGACCGGGTAGACATAGGTGGGGTGGTTTTTGAAAACATGAGCACATGCAGGCAAACAGAGGGCTCTAAGTCCTAAAGAGATAGAATTTTGAAATATTTGAAGAAGCAAACATTGTTTTCACACAAATCCTAGATTGAGAAGTGTTGTATTTCAGACCTAAGTCTAAGTGAGCATGAATAATTCTCCTCAATTGGTCCTACCAAACCATGCCTACTCTATATGCAATTCATATCAGCTGGGTTCAAGCATAGGCTCCTAGATTCACATGATATCAGAAAGTAAAAGTTGACATTTCATATAACACAATTTTGATAATTGAGCAAAGTCAAAGCACATAATTGATCAGACGAAGACAGGTCCCATCTCTGTCGCCAAACCTGTTATCATTGCAAAATTTTTCCCCTCTCTTGCGAGAGAGAAACGAATTTCGTGAGTCAAACTCGACCAAAGTTTTGAAAATGGTTTTGAAAATTAACTCGCCTCCATTTTAAAAATTTGCGAGAAAATTCTGTGGAATGGGATCCACCTGTCGGTACGAGGTTCAACTGTTCCTGGCGCCTTTACCAGAGGTAATTGAACCAAGGATCAATTATGTGCTTTAACTTGACTCAAATATCTAAATTATGCTATATTTTTCGTAGAATGCACAAAGAATCAAGCTTGTGCTATGAAATTCTGAAAAGATGCAAGATTGAGATAATATGATGTTTGCTTTGGAAAATTGAAATATGCTGGAAAAATGATTGGAAAAGTGCTTGAAATTGGAATTCCTGGAAAATCATTGAATTTCATTGAAAATCAGAAATTGGATTGGAAAGTGATTTCTCAGGAAAACTTGAACTTTGGAAAATAGATTTTTGAGATTTGGATTTTGTTTTTCTAAGAAAATGGATTTGAGAGTTCTGAGAAAATCAAAAAATTCATTGGAAAATGACTTTTGAAATGGAAAATAGATTCTCAAGAAAATGAGAACTCTGAGAAAACCGATTTCTGAAAACTTGGGATTTTTGAAATTTGAGAATTTTAAAACATTGGAAAATCTTGATTTGGACTTGGGAAATGCTTTGAAATGTCATTTGAAAACTCAAAATTCTGAGAAAATCCAATCCTGAGAAAGACTTGGTAAATCCTTGAGAAAATTGATTTTCTTGAAATTGAAATTGAAAAATGAATTTAAAAATAATCAAATTTGAATGATATGAGCGAATGAATATGAATTTAAAAAGGAATTTCAATTGAGGAATTGGAAAATCCTTTTCAAATTTTGAGAAATGCAGAGCATTTTTGAAGTTAGCCTAAGAGTGTAGGCTGAATGTGGCTAATATAAAGATCATAAATCTTGGTTTTCTTCGTATTCTGACTATGGCCATAAATACAAATCCCACTGAGTTTATAAACTCCATAAGAGCTTGTGCACGTGCCATTTGTGTCAACCATAGTGGATTTGGAAAAATGTGCATGAATGATAAATTCAAATATTGGAAATTGCAAAAATTTAAACTATATGCAATGCAATCCTATTCTAAGCTGAAATGTAAATTCTTATTCCAAATATTATATTGCTTTTTTACATTGAATTGAATAAAACAAAGACATAAAGTAACTAAGTCTTCTTCTTGAATGTTCCAGCAAAACTAGAAAACAATCTTAGCACAAAATATAGGTTTTTCTGAAATTATGCAAAAATATGAGAAATTATCGTATATTATTCAGATATAAACCTAAATTCATACCCCCTCTAATATAAACATGAGAAATAATAAATAAGTTTCAAAAATAAACTTGAAAATTCGAAATTGGGGTCAAAATGACTAAAATACCCCTGATAACCTTGAAATTAGGGTTTTTTGAAAGGATTTTTGTAAATTTTAGAATTTCGAAAATCAAATGAAATAAATCAAATACAATATGATGAAATATGATGATATGCATGAAAATTTATGAAATTAGAAATTGAAATTTCGAAATTATGGTCAAAATGACCAAAATACCCCTAATAACAAGGCTATGGTCTTGAAAGCAGGGTTTTCTAAAATAAATTTTGCAAACTTTAAAAATATGAAATAAAAATGAGTTTGAAATTAACCCTAATATGATTATACATGCTCATTTACCTGAAATAAACCCTAAAATGGTGAAAATATCATAAAATATCAAATTTAACTTGATTTTCGCCTGATTTTCGCTTCTGAATTTAAAGATAAACTAATATATAAAGCAAATAAACTTGGAATTAAGACAAATTTGGCATGGACACCTAAAATAACCCTAAAAACAGAATGGAGCTTGAAAAACTATTTTTTTGTATTTTCTTAATATGAAAAATACCTAAAATCCTAAGAAAATCAAAATTTTGCCTTACATGTACATTCTAAAGGGGATTTCGGATATCAAACTTCCATAAAAGTTTCCCAAATTTTATGGGGTAATAGAGGAAAGTAAGGCAAAGATTTTTTTTTTTTACACTTTCTGGTTTTGACCTATGGTCGGAGCTGTACTACTCCATCAAGTCGGATCGGAATCCAGCGACTCTAGGATTTGGGGGAAACTGACAGGTTTTGCTAGAAAATGTCGGGAAAATAGTAAACAGATGCGGAAAAGGCTGAATTTGTGGGAAAATGTCTCTGACAGAAAGGGAAAATTTTGATATTTTCACACTATTGGGATTCGGGTTACTGTTTGGAAAAGGGAAGACTGTTATCAGAGACCCAAATCTCTGGAATTTCCGGATATTGGAATTTGTCACACAGAAAAGAAATTTTCAGGAAACATATTGAAACTGTTTCAAAAATCTCCAAATTTTGGAAAATTACAGGAAAACATGTTAGGAACAACTTTCGTGTTGAGACTTTTTGCAGAAGGGCTACGGATTGAACGGATTTGATGCATTAGGAGACATCTACACCCTGACAAAGAAAAATCGAGATTTTCCCAAGGATCTGGGAAATCCGATTTTTGACAGAAGTCAAAACTAATTGGAAAAATCTTAAAATTTCCAGATCATTATTAGATTCAATTATGAATCCACTGTGATTTTTGGAGGATGATCCAGATCTCTCACGAGGGTGGTGCCGGAGATTCTTCTCTGCTAAAGCAGAAAATGAAAGTTCAGACAAGTCCAAAACTCGAATTGAGATTTGATTTGTTCATGGGGTTACAAAACTCAAATGAAACCAATTTTTTTTTACAGGAACTTAAGAACATATAAATCTAACAATATTAAAATTTCAAGAATTTATTGATGGAATGTTAAACAAGAAATCATGACTGGACTGCATGCTTAAGATTCAAACCTATAGACTCTAATCAAAGCACTAACAAAATATGCTATATGAATGAAACATTGATTCAAATAACAAAATGAACTTAAATGCAATGTAAAAAACTATATGGAAAAAGATAAAACGAAAATGTAGAGAGGCATAAAGTATTTCATTGATTTTGGCTATTGAGAGGAGGGATTTGATCCATCCATCAGAGCCCACAGCCATGAGAAGCCTATGAAATTCTAATGAAAATCAATAATGCATATAGAGGCTTACGTTGGACCGGTTGGGATCCGCTGCAATGGTTATAGAAGGCTTGCTATGCCAAACGAAGAAGGCTTGCTGCACCAAACGGAGAAGGCTGCTTCAAGGTGTTGAAGGAGGAAGGCTTGGATATGTTGTTGGAAGAGGTGAAGAGAAAGAGAGAGAGAGAGAGAGAGAGAGAGAGAGAGAGAGAGAGAGAGAGAGAGATCTCAAAAGGGGGCAGCCGTGTAGCCTCTTCTCTTCTTCTTTTTTCCTTTTTGGTGAACTTTAACTTAGGTTTTAATTGGGCTCTTACTTAGGGTTTAATAACTCAATGAAAAAGGGAGAGACCCTTTACATGAATGGCTGGGCAAGAGGGAAAGGAAGGAAGGAAGAAAGGGAAGAAAGGGAAGAAAAGAAAGGAAAGAAAGAAGAAAAAGAAAAGGAAAGAAAGGAAGAAGAAAGGGAAAAAGAAAAAGGAAAGAAAGGAATGGAGAGGGGGCTGGAGGTTTGGGTGACCACCTTGTGGGTCCCACCTTAGGTAAAATAAAATAATAATAAAAAAGATAAAAAAATAAAGAAAATAAAGAAAATGTGAATTTTTTTTCTTTTTTTATATAAATTAAAACGAAAAATGCAAATGGATGGGCCATCTCAGAGCGGGTCCCAATTCCACTTTTGAAATTCATTTTGACGATTAGAGGGGTAAAATAGTCTTTTTAGAAAATTCCCAGACGAAACGAGCTATTTTTGGCAGTTTTTGAAACGAGCTCGGATTTTGAAGTTCAATACCTTGTTGCGAAGCAAATCCAGCATAGAATTTGAAAATTTAATTTTTAAATAAATCCAGATTATTTTTCTCGAGAAAATATTTCCAAATTTAGAATCCTGGGGGTAAAAATGTCAATTTTGAAAAACCCGGGGTTTGAAATTGATTTCTGAATGCTTTTGAAACTTGATCTGGATTGAAATTTATAAAACTGGAGTTCTGGACTTCGAAAATGAAATGAAATGAAATGTGATGAAATGTTATGAAATGCTGAGAAATGATATGAAATGATAAGAAATGACATGCGAAATGCAGACCCTGAAGGAAGAAATTTGAATGTTAGAACCTGATTGGCAGTTGTACCAATTCAAAAGTGTTAAAATTGACAAAATTTGCAAAAATGGTTGAAGAAATGGTTTTTGGACTCCACCAAGCTAGAGTGACACTGAAAATCAGAGTTTAAGCTGAATTGAACTGAAATTAGCTGGATTGAGCTGGGTTTTAGAGTTTCAGAACTCAAATGAATTGACCAGACACTGACTCAACTGACCTTTTCGACTAAATTTTCAAGAAAAGCTGTCATTTTTAGAGAAATGGTACGAAATGATCACTGGAGTGAAGTGAATTACGAACCTGAACTAGGCTTGAGCTGAAACAAAGGTTACTAATACTGAGATGAACTAAAATCGAGGCTCAAACACTAGCTCAACTGACTGAACTCTGCTCAATTTCAGCTGAAAGAGCTGAAATGGACTAAAATGGGCTCCTGGACACTTGGAAATGGTTTTCTGAAACTGGAGCACTCGAACTTCTGGTGAGCTCAAGTTAGACTCTGGAGAATATGACTGACTGTGAATGACTGATTCAGAGACAATTGGCTTAGATTTGAGTAAGAAATGAGCTCATTTTTGAAGAAATGATCCCATTTTGGCAGGAATGGTCAGAAATAAAAATGGTTTGTTCATTGTGAGCTCAGATGAGCTTGAAATGACTGATATTCTAACTATTCTGAGCTGACCAATGAGCTTGGTTGACTCCGACTGACTAGGGTTCGGGATGACCTAGGGGTAAAATGATAATTTTCCTAGTGAAAATGGGTAAAATTGGTGATTTTCTGAAACTGACTCGGGGTTTGACTCCTACACTGACCTAACAGGATTGGCACCACACGAGGAGGGTTGTTTGAGAATGGATGTGGAAAATTTGGGGTGTTTACAACAGGAAATGTATACAAGGGGGGGGGGGGTTGATATGTATATGGGTTTTGAATCATGATGAACATATATCATGATATATGATACCTAAGTGCAAGGGCTAAATGCATATAAGCATTGAAAATGTAGGGGTAGTGATATGGATGAGGCTATCGGGTTGCAGTATGCTGAAATGGTGCTAAATGAGGTTGTGAAGGTGATGTTTGGCATGGGAGAGTGTTGGAAGTATATGGTAGCTGGAATGAAGTGGGGTTGTGACAACAGTGCAATACAGGAGCTTGTAGCAGGGTATTGCAGGGTGAGGAATATGATGGGTGGCAGTGATAGACAGCATGGTAGGTGCAGGGGATGGAGTGTAGGTATAGAAGGGGTGAAGGTAAATACAGGGGAAGGTGTGTGCTGGGGATGGATGCTTGTGATTGATATATTACAATTGCAGGGAACAATGCAAGTAATAGGGTGTATATGAATAGTGGGTTTTGCAGAAAATTTATCCTATCAGCAAACGTGTTGTGCATGCTAGGAAGACGAAAGTGCGTGTAAGAGTGCTAGCGGGTGCCTGTGAGAGGATGGTAGACATGCTAGAGGATGTGTGCTGAAGATGCATGCAGAAATGATGTTGAAGTGGAGATATAGCTTGGATGTGTTACAGGGGTGCAAAGTATGACATTTGTAGTTGTTGGAAGAGTGAAGCACAACAGCAAGTAGGTGGGGTAAATGGGTTGCAACCAGGGGTGGCATTGCGGTGTATGCTCATAGAAAATTACAGAGAAAAAAAAAGTGATGTTATACTAATGTAAGTGCATTATTTTGTCTAAATGCAGAGTGGATGACATGGTGAATAGTGAATTTTTACAGGAAAACTATACAGTGTAAGGTGGGTATACAGGGTGTGTAACAATGTTGCTGCAGGAAAATACAACCAGCATAGGCTATGGTGTATGTGTAAGAGATGTTTTGGGGAAGGCTGATGTAGATGGTAAACGGAACCTGCAAAACAAAATTAGTATATCGACCTTCATGGGTTAATTAAGCCAAAATGACATAGCAAATCAATTTCTCAAATGAGATCACATGGAATAATCATACACCCGATAACGACTGGATTTCCTTGCTAGACCTTGAGGGGGGCATTTCACAATGAATCGAAATGATTCTGTAACCAGACTCTGTGGGCAATTTACTATCCTCCTTAAAAAAAAAAAGTTGAAGAACACAGATCTTTGATGCAATTATGTATATCCGCAGGTCCTGCTATGTATATTCATTCGAGCAATTCTGGTTACCTCTAACGTCTCATGAGAAAAAAAAAATTATGCTAATTTTATCAGAAACCTTGTAAAGATGGGCTTATCAGCACTCTTTTACCAGAACTCTTAATGAGTTTTGGGAAAACTGAACCATTACAGACACTCCTTTTACAGATGCTATCAAATTCCTGTTAGTCCCAGTCCATGTGACCTTACCCCTTTATTATGAACATCAATCACTAGGTGATCAAATATGTGTTTTAACGAAGATATATCCCTGCGTCAGACAAATAATCAGCAAAAGGGACATGATACGCATTGGTCCATCAGACCAACATGAGGCCCGGATGTAAAAGTGGCAGATCTCTGAAACTATTTTTCCAAACCTTTTTGTCATCCATGTTGGCACATGATGGGTTGAATGCCCAAGTGTTGTGATACAGCATTGACGTAATAGAAGATGATGTTTGGACATAATGGAGTAAAACAACATACAACAAATGCCGTTAACAGGGGATCAACAGGAAAAATCCATGGGGAAACTATGATAAAATCGTCATGATGCATTGCCGTGAGTTCAGAAGAGGGGTGCACAAACCAATAAAATAAGGAATGCAAAGGGAGGGATAACTTAAAAAAAATGGAAGCTGACTACGGTAGTGAGCATAAGAGCTGATGCTGTGGGATGGATCAGTGCCATGATAGTGGGTATGCTATTACAGCAGGTAAGACCTAAGACTGTTGGTATATCCCCATATGAGAAAAATACACAGATATATTTATATATGAGTCTCCTGTAATGGATAGAAGAAACATATACAGATATGATGAAAGAGACGCACGCCCATAAATTGAAAAAGATAAGAAAGATGATGAAGCGTAAACATAATATGCAGGACACAAAGTATTTCATAAACAAAAGGTATTTAATCAACATAACAAGAAAATGCCATGTATTGAACATCGACTCAGGCAACAAAGAAGAGAGAGAAAGAAAAAAAAAGGAAAGAAAAAAAAATAAAAAAATATAACCAACGAAATGAAATCAGATAAACATAATGAAATGAGATCGATGCCTTCTAAAATACCCTGTATAGGCGTGCCAATCAGACACCACCGTTGATCAATGGCAAATGCAGCATTATCCTCTCAGTGAAATATTACTCGGATGGTGTAACAGCCATACTCGTGGTGATAGTGTTAATGAACAAAATGTGGCTAAGGCAGCGATCACCAGAGCAAACTCTTGGGTAGGAAACCGAGATTCAACACACCAAAAAAAAATGCAGACTCCACTCCTAATTACTTCCCCATATTCTCTTCTGTGGATTTCATTCCTTTAGATTGATAAGGATATGTCCTCTACAAACCACATTAATGCTCACAAAATGATGCACAAACTTGTGGAGATGATGATAACTCATATATGCAGGGAATGTGCATTGTTGCAGAGCTTGTCTTTCTTCAGTCGAGATCCTACTGCCTCCACCACACTTTTAAAGGGTATGGGATGTGAGTTCAACACAGATTTGAAGCTAGCAAGCTTGCAGATCTGTTGTTTTAATCGGATCAAATTGCAAATGCTAATGGTATGACGATAGATATGAGGTTGATGACCGAATGTTAGGGATTGCAAAACCAACAGAAAACAGAATGCAATGACTCATGATCAAGCATTAAGCATAATGTAAACAGGAGATTGCAACATTAAAATGACTAACGAAGGTAGAAAATCACATTCTGACAAAAGGGGTGATAATGTGCATAAGGAATTGAAAGTCCTCAGAAACATCAAAATGAAGGCAAAATTTGGGATTCAACCAGATACAATAAGACGAGATCCAGATGAAGCATAATCAGAATCTAATAAAATCACATATCAACAACGCAAACAAAGATGCAAAACTGTTGGGACATGATCATCCCTTTCATTGTAGCACAAGAATGGTGTTGATGCTGCACATGCAACTCAACACAACTCAGGGGTGCATTAAAAAAAAAACTATTAGAAACAGATTAAAGGAAATAAAGAGGAGAGGCTCTTACCTGGTTTTGTAGGAGATCTAGAGGAAAGCACTCTTGTTGAATGTTACTGCTGCTAGACGGGGCTTATTCACCTGAGGCGATGAAAATGCAGAGAAGAGAAGGAGGGAATGGGAAGAGAAGGATTGTGCAAGAGACCCCTTTCCGAATGGAAGCCGGAGATCAATTTATGAAAAGGGGAAGGCGAGAACCGATCAGGAGAGGCGATTGGGAGGTAGAAACTCGATCCCTTTAGGGTTCCCCTGCGTGCCCCTTTTATAGAAGTAGAAGAAAACTCTGGAAGGGGAAGGTCGTTGGTGATCGATGGGGGAGACAAGGTGAGTAAGATCGAAGTGTGGAAGGCCATCGTCTCCATCGTTTCCTCTTGCAGTCTTTTTTGCAATGGATGGTCGTTGGGGATCGACGGACGAGCGAGAGGTAGTCGATCGAATGGTTTGGGCATCGATGGCTGATGGTGCTCGAGAGAGAGAGAGAGAGAGGGCTTCACAGATGGGAAGCCGATTCGGGGAGGCGATGGAGGGCCATTGGAACTTTTCTGAATTTTCAGAAAGGGGTCCTTTCTAAAAAAGATTTCTCAAAAGATAGTTTTCACTATGAAAAGATTTTTATTTTTTTTTCCGCATTTTCTCCAACTTTTTTTATGTTTTTTTGGTGTTTTTGAAATAAAAATCTAAAATCTAAGGAAAAATAGAAGATTTTAACCTAATTTTATAAAAACTTGAAAATATTTACAAAAGAAAGGCTTTTCGAGAATTCAAGGCTATTCTCTGAAAAAATCTTCAGAAAATGGGTCTGGATTCAGAATTTTGAGAAAATTTTTGAGTTTTTGAACCTCGAATCGAGAAATATAGAGCACTGAATCCAAACGGATGTCGGATGGACTGTCTGAGCCATTCAAAACTGTTTTTGATATTTTTATAATTTTAATTTGAAAATTGGACAACGAGGCTCAGATTGAAAGTCCTCAGAAACATCAAAATGAAGGCAAAATTCAGGATTCAACCAGATACAATAAGACGAGATCCAGATGAAGCATAATCAGAATCTAATAAAATCACAGATCAACAACGCAAACAAAGATGAAAAAAGAGCTGGATAGCAACTGGCTGACGGGCTGAAGAAGATGGGTAGGAGCTGGTGGAGGTCCTGCGGCTGAGCTGAAGGAAAGGTGGGCTGAAGGAAGATGGGTGGCAGAGAGCTCCACGATGAGAAGGAAACCCCTGCAAAACAAAAAAAAAAACCTCTCTCAATCGGCCTCCTCCATGAATCAATAACCTTCCCCTTTTAAGAAAAACTTTCAGCCCCCCCTAAAAAAAATGCAGCCTCCCTTCATGAGGTTCTGTTACCTCTCTTTTGAAAAAATTTTGAAACAGCCGTTTCAAGAGGGGCGCACCTTATGGATTTTCAAAATTTTGTTTCATTTACCTAGGTTTTAGGTAAAATTACATTTATTTCTTTAGGGAAATTTGGCTGTGCCATTTAAGGCTGCATCCTTCTTAAAAATAAAATTTATTTAAACAAATCAATAAAAAGGAATAAAATAAAAAAATGAATGTTGAAATAAATGAGAGGCTTTTATGGAAATGCCACCTCAATCCACTTTTAAAATCCTTTTGAAAATAAAGTTTTGTTTTGTTTTTTTTTAAGTCTTTTATTTTCAAATGGGGTGCCACATGTGTGTGGGCCCACTAACTAAAAAATAAATAAATAAATAATACTGAGAAATAAAAAAGAAAAATTTGCAAATTGGTACGATCTTCGGGTGGGTTCTGCTTGAAAATAAGAAACTTACCTGGGAATCTGAGTATGATGCTAGTTCAAAGGCGGGTCCCGCTCCATTTATTTGAAAATACGAGATAAAACATTATTTGTTTTCAAGAATTTGGAAAATTTGGTTTTTCAGGGCAAAAATATGGATAAAATAAATGTAAAAAATTTTGTAAAGAGATTTAAAATCTTTTTGCAAAAAGTCTTGAGATATAATTTTTAAAATCAATATCCAAATATCCAGATTGTTTTCCTTGAGAAAAACTTTTGTAATTCAAAGTCCTGGGGGTAAAATGGGAAAAATTGGTAATTTTGAATACATAGGGTTTTAAAAATCAATTTGAAAAAGTTTAAAAATCAAATCTGGATTGACAATTTTGAAAATCAGGAGTTCTGGATCTCAAACTGACATGCTATGCAGTGAAATGATGCAATGCTATGCGAAGACATGTTCTATGAAATGTCACTATGAGCTCGGACTTGGAAATTTTAGCTTTTTGTCCAGAAAAAAGATTTTGAAATTTTGCAATTTGAAGATGCCTCTGAACCTAAATATAGAAATTTGGAGGCTCAAGAATGAAATTTTGGACTTTCTGCAAGGTTCAATCTTGGAAAATGACCATTTTGCCCTTCATTGCTTCTGAAGAACTGAAATGTGCCGATTGAGGGTGATGTCAAGAAGGTGAGTGAAAATTTGGGGTGTTTACACTTGGGTTTTTACATCATCCTGCATTTTGGAGATGTCTCGACTTTTCTCTCTTTTTCGGGGAAGAGTACGTCACAAACTCCTTCATCTTGAAGATGCTCTGATCCTTCTTTTTCTCAGGAATTATACTGATGATATTGTTTCTTGGGTTGAAAATGATAGCAGAAATCAAATATCTTTTGGGGTTTGTCGGGAGGTTCATTGCAGTCGCCTTCATCTTAACGGTGATCTGAACGTTTTCTGGAAGGATCCGTCACAAACTCCATCTCGGAGATGATCCAAATCTTCTTTGGCCCCGAGGGTCTAACTCGCATATTCGTCTTCATCTTGACAACAATTGAGAGATCCCTGTTTTGGATATTTGATTGCAGCTTAAATGACTGAGGAGATACGAATTGGGTAGGTTTTTTTTAATGTCCAGGATTTTTTCACTGTCTTACTGCCAGAAGAATGATCTTTAAAAATGTGCCATAGTTGTGATCAATATAAATTCACTTATGGCTTTTCGACATCATTGAATTTTCCTTTGTCGGTCATATCGAAGATTTTTCTTCATCCTCTTGGTTGACCAACAGAAAAAGCTTGAATTTTGCTCTTTCTTCTCAAAAGTTTGGTCCTTTTAAAAATAATACTAGAGGTAGTTTGAGGAAATTCTTTGTGCAATAAAAGCTTTGAGGTCAACAATGGTTTTTGATAGCAAATTGGCAAAAATATTCTTGAAATCCTTAATGAAAGTAATTGCTTGATATCGAATCGACACATACGTGAAAAAATTCTCCTCTCTTTTTCCCCAAAAAGAGAGACTCAGGCTTATCCCTTACCTGAATGGGAAGTTGGAAATGCTCCTCTCTTCCCCAAAGAGGAGGTGTTTGCAAAACGGAACTTTCGAAAAGAAATTAAGTTTTCGTCAAAACTCCCTATCTCTAGGCTTCTCTTATGGAAAGGCGGCCGACAATAAAGTTGAAAAAGTATCATAGAGGAACGAGTCTGTCACACTCTCCCTAGAAGAGGGTCTTATGTGAAGGGGTTGGCCAAAGATGAGAAAATATCGGGGGCCACATAAGGAAACGGGCTTCCGTCGAAGCTCTCCCCAGAAAAGGGGTCCTTTGTGAAAAGTTGGTTGTTTTGCAAGCAGTTCACAAAGAAAATGAGTCCCTTCAAACTCTCCCTAGAAAAGGGTTCTTGCGAACGAAAAGATAGTTGCATGCGAAAGGAACGAGCTCCCTCGAACTCAACCTGAAGAGGGTCCTTCGCAAAAAATGATTGAATTTTTGATAGATTGGTAACCCAAAGGTTGAGATTGAGAATTTAGAGCTTGAATTGTTGATGATTGGTTAGAACAAAGACTAAACTTGGAGGACTAACTGATCAGTTAGCCAGACACTAGCACGAGCGCTAGATGTACCAGTATGAGCACTAGGTTTTGAAGATGTACTAGCACGAGAACTGGGTTTTTGAAAAACACACCAGTACGAGCACTGGATTTTGAAAATGTACCAGCACGAGCACTGAGTTTTTTGAAAAACACACCAGTACGAGCACTGGATTTTGAAAAAGCACTAGTACGAGCACTGGATTTTGAAAATGTACCAGTACGAGCACTGGGTTTTTGAAAAACACATCAGTACGAGCACTGGATCTTGAAGAAGAGACTGACACTCCTAAGATATTTGGAAATCGAAGCGGGAATGATTGTTGGTGTTTCAGGATTATCCCTTATCTTGAAGGAGAAATCTGAGTCGGAACCCGGATTTTCAAAATGAAAGAAAGAAGAGAAAATCGAGTTTGAAAACTCAAATTTTGAGGTAACAATTGGTCCAATGCGAGCATCGGAACCAAAAAGAAGCCTGAGTCGAAACTCGAAACTCCAAAAATAAGAATATATACAAAAGGGGAAAACCCGAGTCGAAACCCGATTTTTCAAAAATAAAAGAATGAATAAGAAAATCGAGTTTGAGAACTTGAATTCTCGATGTAACAATTGGTCCAATGCGAACATCGGATCATAAAGGAAGCCCGAGTCGAAACTCCGGAAATAAGAAAAAAGGGAAAACCCGAGTCGGAACCCGATTTTTCAAAAATAAAAGATAAATGAGAAAATCGAGTTTGAGAACTCGAATTTTCGATGTAACAATTGGTCCAATGCGAACATCAAATCCAAAAGGAAGCCCGAGTCGGAACTTGAAACTCCGTAAATAAGAATATATGAGACCCGAGTCGGAACCCAGACCTTTTTAAAAGAAAAATAAAAAGAAAACAAAAACCTGAGTCGAAACTTAGATGGGAAGAAAATAATTCCAACCCGGAAGTCAGATTCTGGAAGGATTGACAAAAAAGCATAAATAGATTCCGACGATTATGAAGATTTATTCAAGATTCTTGACCCAAGATGGCCTAAGATTTGAATTTGATTTATGATGGCTTCCAGGATTATCCCTTATCCTGAAGAGAATTTGACAAAATCGAAAAAGATTTATAGAGATTGATAATGGATAAAAAGAAAAAAAGAAAGAGTCAATAAAATTGATGAAATTGACAATAAAAACTTAAAAAGGATCGGTAGAAATTTGAGGAAAATTGATGATAAAGACTTCAGGACTATCCCTTATCCTGAAAGAAGAAGGACCTCGCGGGACGAGGTTCAGGTTTATCCCTTAACCTGAAAGGGAAGAAGAACAAAGTACCTCATTGAAAAGAGGCATCAGGTTTATACCTTAACCTGAAAGGGTAAAACGAATAAAGGAGTACCTCATTGAACAGAGGCATCAGGTTTATCCCTTAACCTGAAAGGGTAAAAGAAAAGATTGATAAAATTTAATAAAATTGATGAAAAATTGATAAAACTTGACAAAAATTAATAAAATGGATAATAAATTGACGAAAATTTGGTTAAATTGGAGAATGAAATGAATGCAATTAATAAAGATAACAAGATTAACTGAAAAATTGATAAGATTTTTAGAAAAAGAGTTTGTCTGATCCTACCTGCACATGATGAAGGAAGACAAGTATAGATCAAAATAAAATGCCCCAGTATCATGGAGAAGAATGTGAGAATTTGATAGAAGATCATTGCTTTATTGAAAAAAGGCTCTTTGAAGAGTACAAAGGCTATAATGGACATTTTAAGCATAGAACTTCTTCATATGCAGAGCATTAATAGGATCTGGCAGTTCCACCCCATCTGCGTTGATCAGACGGTATGAATTGCGAGGCAGCGCTTCCTTAACCACATAAGGGCCTTCTCAATTGGGTGACCACTTGCCCTGCGGTCGATGCTTGAGATGAGCGGTCGATCTGAGCACAAGATCATTAACTCGAATTCTTCTTTTAATAACTGACTTGGCATAGTGCCTAGCTATTCTCTGCTGATAAGCTTGAGCATGCTCTACTGCCTTGAGCCTTCTCTCGTCTAGCAGATCGAGTTGTACCAATCTTTGTTGTTGATACTGATCAAGCAAGAGTTCAATGAGTGACGCAAACTTGAGTGCAGGCTTCTGAACGTGGAGAGGTAATACCACCTCGGTCCCGTAGACAAGCTCTGAGGTAGTAGCATTGGTTGGAGTCCGAATGGTGGTTCGGTACGCCCAAAGTGCATCGTGCATCTTCTCGTGTCAATCGCGGCCTGTTTCCACAGTTCTTTCCAGAATGCGGATCAAAATCTTGTTGGTGGCCTCTGCTTGGCCATTCCCTTGAGGATAATAAGGAGCTGAGAAGTGGTGATGAATCCTGAACTTCCACCAGAAGATCTTCATCCTCTCATTCTTAAAGTGGCTGCCATTATCTGACACAATATCGTGCGGCACGCCGAAACGACAAAGAAGGTTCTTATGAATGAACGAAACCATATGTCGGCCTTCCACTGTTCACAGAGTCATGACCTCAACCTATTTAGTGAAGTATTTTGTAGCTGCGAGGAAATATTTGTGGCCATTAGATGTGGAAGGAGTGATTGGACCTACCACGTCGAAGGCTCACATTGAAAAAGGCCAAGAAGAAACCACAGACTGCAAATATGTGGCTGGCGCATGAATAGAAGGTGTGTGCATTTGACATTTGACGCACTTTCTTACAAATTGATGACAATTTTGCTGCATGGTTTTTCAGTAATATCCTGCCCGAATGATCTGCTTGACGAGTGTTTGGTAGCCGACGTGACCACTACAAATTCCCTTGTGTGCCTCTTGGACAACTTTCATCGCTTCGTCTTTGTCTAAGCATCTGACGTACTCAGAACTGAACCCACGACGGTAAAGAGTATTGGCAAGGATAAAATAGCGGATGGACATGCGTTGGATCGCACGTTGCTCCTTTCTCGACATCTCTGATAGAAATTCACCAGTCTCAATAAATTCCTTGATGTCCTGGTACCAAGGTTTCTCTTTCTGAGTGGCTTGGTTTACCTGCTCAGCTGGAATATAGGCGGGTTGATCAAGTCTCCCAATCTCAAAGGAACGACAGGATTCACTGTCTTTGAACGACAAAATGGAGCTGAGACAAGTTTAGACCATCTGCTATGTGGTTGTATTCCCTCTTGACGTAGTTAAGCTAAAATTCTACAAAGTTGCCTATGAGAGTTAAGGCAATCTTCTGATAGGGGATCAATTTTGAATCTTTGACCTGCCATTCAGCATTAACTTGACTAACAACGAGTCGTCGAAGGCATGCACTCTCTTGACATTGAAATTTTGCAGAGTCTTGAGGCCTTGTATCAAAGCTTCGTACTCGGCCATGTTGTGAGTACATGGGAAACTAAACTTGAGAGAATAAGGGATCATTTCCTTTTCAGAAGTGATTAACAAGATCCCAATCCCTATACCAGACATATTTTTGGCTCCATCAAACAACAGGGTCCAAACTGGGGACTCCTGAATATTGCAGATGCGATCGTTGGGAAAATCGTCTTCCGCCTTGATTTCTTCTGTCAGTGGAAAATCTGTCAACTGATCTGCTATAGACTCACCTTTGACTAACTTCTGAGATACATACTCCAAGTCATACTGCATCAGGAGGACTTGCTATTTTGCAATCCGTCCAGTAAGAAAAGACTGCTCAAGGATGTACTTGAGAGGATTGAGCCTTGACAGAATTTTGATCTCTGACGCCAATAGATAATGTCCCAGCTTCTGACACATCCACACCAAGGCTAGACATGTCTTTTCCATCTGAGAGTATCACTTCTCATAATCGATGAAAGTCTTGCTTATGTAGTAGACGGCATGCTCTATTCGGATGCCTTCCTCGTACTGTGCAAGAAATCTGCCACAAGCATTCTGATTGACAGAAATGTACAGGAGAAGTGGCTTTCCAAGTTCTGGTGGCTTCAGGACCGGTGGATTGAGGAGATACTGTTTGATGCGCTCAAATGAGAGCTGACATTCTGGTCCCCACTCAAATTTCACTTCTTTTCTCAGCAAGTGATTGAAGGACTCGTATCTCATGGCCAAATTGGAGATAAAGTGTCGAATCGACTGAATGCGACCTTGAAGGCTTCGCAACTCTCTTAGATTGGTGGGAGGCGACATATCAATGATTGCCTTTGCCTTGGCAGGATCCATCTCTATGCCTTTCTTGCTGATCATAAATCCAAGCAGCTTGTCTGACTCTACTCCGAAGACGCATTTCTATGGGTTGAGTCTCAACTTGTAAAAGATAAGTCTTTCAAAGACTTGGCCGAGAGCATCGAGATGATCATCTCCTTCTTTGGACTTGACCAGGATGTCATCCACATAGGTGTCCATGTTCTTGTGCATCTGGTTATGAAAAATAACCGCCATCGCTCTCTGATAGATTGCCCCAGCATTCTTGAGTCCAAATGGCATGACTGTATAGCAAAATGTACCCCAAAGCATGGTGAAAGAAGTTTTTGACTGGTCACGAGTGGCCAGTTATATCTGATTGTAGCCTGAATATCCATCCATAAAGGAAAACATGGCATGGACCGTCGTGCTATAGATCAAAAGATCGATGTTGGGGAGTGGATAATCATCCTTTGAGTGGCTTTGTTGAGATCCCTGAAATCAATACAAATCCGGACTTTGCCATTCTTCTTGAGAACTGCTATGATGTTCGCCAACCAGTCCTGGTAATCAATGGTTTGGATGAATTCTGCCTTTAACAATTCCTCAAGTCCTTCTTTAACTTGCGGTGCTATGCAGGGATCTATTTTCCTTAATTTCTGTTTGATTGGCTTGCAGTCCGTCTTTAGCACGAGACGATGCTCGACCAGCTTGAGGCCTAAGCCTGGCATATCCTCATAAGTCCATGCAAAGACTTTCTGATGCTGTTTGAGAAAATGGATGAGCCTTTCCTTCTCATCTGAACTTAAGCTGGAACCAATTTTGAGGATTTCTGGGTTATCTTCTAAACCGATATTGGCATCCTTTGTCGGATCCTGAACCAAAGGCGACGATTCATCCTGCTTCTGAATACTGGCAAATTCTAGCAATTCTTGAATCGCTGAGTCGAACTCTGCTAATTCTTCGATCTGTCATGTTACTTTGTTGACCTCTTCCCATGCCTTTGCCTTGCAGATTCTGGCTGGTTTGGATTTATTTTGAGAAAAATTGAAATTGATAACGAGCTTTTTGAGCAATTTAGGAGCCATGATTCTGGCAATCCTAAAAAACACAAAGAAGGTTTTTTAGAAAAAGGTAAGAGATTCAAAAATAGCCTTTTGTACAGAAACAGAGAATGATGACATAGACAAAAATATATAAGAGAGGAATCATATACGCCAAGATGTGAAAAAGATCAAAATTTCATTGATAGATTTTAAAACTGAAAACAGTTGCTTGGTATTTACAGATGACTCATGAGAGGAAAAGCTGGGACTGAGTTGTCCCTACAAGATAACTAGAAAACAGGAAAAGAAAACAGAAAACAAAGGCATCGTCTTCATTTTGCCCCTTTGACAAAGGTGGTTCTTCTGCCCGATGACTGACCAGTAAAACCCAAGCCTGCACCAGTGTCATGCCGAGCGGGGGTGATTGGTTCCATCATGCTGTCCTCATTTTTACCAAGGCCTCTGAAGGGTTGGTAGCCATGCTTCATCAAAAGATCAAATCCCTTCTTGGCTTTCGAGAATTGGGGAAATAGAGGATGATCTTTAAAAGAAGTGCAATTGAGGCACCCACCCAACTTGAAGAAGCGAGGTCCCTGCCACTGGACCACCGCGGTGACGTTTTCTGTTGGCTGGACTTCCTTCAGCTTCAGCATGTCTAAACTGTCACTCAAATTGATCTCATTGATTTCCTGAATGCTTGGGATGTCGGCAGTGAAAGTAGGATGGGGAATCATTGGCTGCGGGAGTCTCTTTTCCAGATCTTCTCCCAGAACAGTGGTAATCATGCCTCCCTTCGACCATTTGATGCATTGGTGAAGGGTTGAAGGAACGGCGTTGGCATTGTGAATCCATGTGCGACTCAGAAGAAGATTGTATGTGGGTGGCACATTCACCACATAGAATAGGATGGTATGCACTGAATAGTTGATGAAAATCTCGAGAAAAATCTTCCCCTTGGTCGTCTGCCCATGGTTATCAAAATCGTAGATCGTTATCGGATCTTGGGTATATTCTTCTTCTTTGAGGCCTAAAGCCTTGGCCGTCATCTCTGGACAAATGTTGAGGTTGATACCTCCGTCAACGAACACATGAGGGACAGTCATGCCTCTGGTTCGCACCACTATATAGAGAGTGTTGTTGTGGAATGAATGAGCCTTTGGCAAATCCTCATATGAGAAGGTTATCGGTGCATTGGTCATTGCTTGATTGACGATCTGAGTCATGTCCTGCGGAGTCATGCTTGGTTTGACCTTGATTTTTCGCAACAGATCTTCCAGAACCTGTTGATGCTCCAGGGAAGCATGGGTTAAATCCAGGATGAAAATGTTTGACAATGCCGTGATCGGTTTCTGAATTGATTCTGACATTTCACCCTTCTTTGAAGCTGCTTTGATGAAGTGCTTCGGAATCCTGGGAATTTGCTTGGCAACCTCTGCCGTCACCTTCGCTGGCTCATTTACTGACTTTTTGTTGTTGAAAAGTGAAGTGATATCCACCCTCTTGGCGGAAGATTGTGCCTGATGTAGGACTAGGACCTGATATTGATCCTGGATGTCATGGCTGGAACACAGCTGAATGTTGTTCTGAAGAAAGATTGTTTGTTCTGAAATCACTAAAGTTGAATGCTTGGGGAAAGGCTTGGACAAAATCTCGGGCTGCTCCTCGTCCTCATCCTCAATTAATAGATTCTTGTCGATACAGTCATGGATGATGTTCTTGAGGATAAAACAATGCTCTGTGTCATGTCCGATAGTTCGGTAGAATTTATAGAATTTGTTTGTCTATTTTCCCATAGCGACTGGAGGATCTTCCACCTTGGGGAGTTTGACCATCCCCTTCGATAGCATATATTCGAAGATATCCTCCTAGGATTGCTCCAGGGCAGTGAATTCTCGATCATAACTCCATCCATCATGCTTTGGTTTCTCTTGTTGCCTTGCTTCAGGCTGTTGCACTGGCTGGGTCGGTTGTTGCTTGACGAACTTCCCCTTTTGGGCTGCAGAATTTGCTCTTTCAACCTTAGAGCGTCCTGAATTCTTGTTGTGATTCTTCTTGCTTTTCTTGTCGCTAGAACTGCCGCTATGGCCTAAAAATTTTGTAGAATAAGCAACGTGTGCCTTCTTTTTCTGCTCAAGATTACCTCGGATGAAAGGGTAACCTTCATAAAGGCCGTTGTACAACCCTGTTTCGAGCCATTCGGCTCTCTGAATCAATTTAATGAATGATTTTGCAGGAGACGTGGAAATGAGATTCCTTAGAGGCTGAGAGAAGTTATTTAGGATGATTTGCAAGGCATGTTCCTCTGGAATGCGAATCTTCATTCTGTTACAGGTGCTTCTTCACCTGTGGATGAACTCACCTGCCCTTTCGTTCTCATTCTGCTTAAGATTATACAAGTGGTTGAGAGTTGGCGAGGCCTCAACGTTGAACATGAAGCGCTCGATGAACAAGTTTAGGACTTTATCGAACTCTCATAGTTCGATAGGTTTGATGTGGTCCGCATACCACCTGATTGCTACTCCTTCTAGACAGCAGGGGAAGCAAATGAATAGACCCTGTTATCTTTCCTTAAACGGCCGCACTCCTGTTTTCATCGCAAAATTTTTAACTTTTGCGAGTCAAACTGACCTTTGAAAAAGATTTTGAAAATAACTCGCCTCCGTTTTTAAAATGCGGGATAATTTCGAAGAATGGGACTCGCCTGTCGGTACGAGGTTCGACCGTTCCTGCCACCTTTAACAGGGGTAATCGAACCAAGGATCAATCTACTGCTCTGCTCTATTCAACTTATCTAAATCATATTCTAATTTCTAAATGCACATAGAATCAGGCATGTGTTATGAATTTCTACAAATGCACATTTGAAAACATGATGCTTGCTTTGAATAACTGAAACACTTAGAATAGATATCACATGGAAAATCGTGAATTTGGATTTGAAATGTACTGAGAAAAGTAAAAATCGATTTCTGAAGAAATGTAAGGATTTTGTGAAAATCGATTTTGAGAAATATGAAATAACTTTGGAAAACTTGATTTCTTTGAATCAGAACTTTGAAATTGAAAATATAACTTAGAAAATCGAATTTGGAACTTGGGAAATACTTGAAATATCTTTGGCAAATCCATATTTTGAGAAAATCGATTTTTGATAAGACTTAGGAAAATTTTAAGAATTTGATTTCTTTGACTTGGAATTGGCAAATGCATGAAATGAATGAATATGGGTTTGAGGAATTGAGAAATACTTTTTGTATTTTTGAAAAATGCAGTGCATTTTGAAGTTAGCCTAAGAGTGTAGGCTGAATGTGGCTAATGTGAAGATCATAAATCTAGGTATCATTCGTATTTTGACTATGGCCATAAATACAAATTCCACCAAGTTTATAAACTTCATAAAAGCTAGTGTATGTGCCATTCGTGTAGACCATAGTGAGTTTGAATATGCATGAATCATCATCCATCACACATTAACATTATTTAAAAAAATAAACTATATGCAATGCTGCCTAAGCTAAGCAGGAAATGTAAATTCTTATTCCAAAGTTTAATTTAATTTACATCACTATTGAAATTTAAATACATGAAAAATAAAGTCTTCAATGTACCTGCAAAACTAGAAAACTTTGTTAGTGATGATATGTTGGCTTTTCTAGATTTATCCAGTAATATCTAGAAATTACTGGATTTTGCTAGATATAAGCCTTTTTCCATGATTCCCTTAAATCAAAATGATGAAATATGAAATAAAATTGTATAAATAAGGAATATAAGATATGAAATTTCGAAATTGGGGTCAAAATGACCAAAATACCCCTAATAACAAGACTATGACCTTGAAATTAGGGTTTTTAGAAAGATATTTTGTAAAATGCAAGTTTTAAAATTAAAATGAAGATAAATTAAACAAAATATGATGTGACATGATTAAAAATATGAAACTTAGGGTTTAAAATTTCGAAATTTAGGTCAAATGACCAAAATGCCCCTGATAGCAAGACTATGGCCTTGAAATCAGGGTTTTCTGAAATAATTTTTGGCAAAAACTTTGGTTTTATGGATTAAATGAAATCAAATAAACATAAAATTAAACATGAACTATCCTAATATGATTATAAACATGACTAAACCCTAAAAACATATAGTTATGCACGAAAATCCAAGAATATCACAAAATTTGTGATTTTAGCAGTGTTTTTGGATCTTTCAAGAACCCTGTTTTGCAATTTGCTTAATTCAGCCATCAATCGGATTCCAAAATTCATCAAATTCGGTACCTGCACTTGTTATAACCCTAATGTCGAATTGGAATTATAAAAAATATTTTTTTGACATTGAATTAATCCGAAAATTGCATTAAGTCCTTAAAATATACTATTTTTGACCTAGTTCACCAACCAGTTTCAGTTTAGGACCCGAACTAGGGGTCAATATTCCATGAAAACTTCTAAAATTTTACAGAGATAAACTAAAAAAAAACAAATATTTCCCAATTTAAAGATCGGAAAAAGCATCTCCAGTTAGGGAGAAACCCTTCCGGCAAACTGAACTAAGATATAACACATTTAACAAGGATTAAAACGGCTACTTCAGATTGAAAATACAGACATAAATAGAAAATCTAAACAAAAATCTCTTAAATTTTAGTAGTGAACAGTAGACAGAAAAATAACAATACTCACTTTTTACAGATCATGAATCGGATCTGTGGTTTGGGATTTATGACCAACACAAGTCTGATTAGGGTTTTGGTAAACCCTAACGAGTTTTAAATTTAAAATCACACTTTCTGTCAGAGGAAAAATACTAAACAGATATAAAAAAATCTCAAAATTTCACAGTAGATAGCTCTAATCAATATAAATCCATGTCACTTTACAGATCTCAAATCGTATATAAGATGAGAAAAATATCATAACAGCAAGTTACCCTTTTGATTTTAACAATGATTTTAAAGTTTTAAAAACCCGATTTGATGTCCGATTTTTCTGACAGGGTTCTAGAATCCCAAGACAGTAGTTCAATTACATATGCATGTATCACATATAAAAAAATCAGACATTAACAACAAGTATTTCAATCCGAAATAGTATGATCTTGACTGTTCTAAACTAAAAACACCCAGAAATCTAATAAAATCTAATAAAACATGCATTAACTAATAAAAACAATAAAACAAACCATAAAACAGTAAATAAAAATTATTTCTATGCTAAAAAACGTAAAATAGACATGAATAAACAGAGAAATAAATAAAAATTTGGGAATCAATGGCTGGAATTTAATATTACCTTTAAAAGCATGGATTTAACCCATTAAAAGGGTAAATCACATGTTTTATTGGTTAATAATGCAAAAGATAATGCTAAAATCAATTCTAATGGATTAGAATCCCTGTAAACACCATGAAACAGAGTTAGATCACTTTCTTGAACCTCTCTTGAGGTTCTTGGACTTGAATCCATGGTTTAATCCATGAAGGGGATGGCACCAATGGCTAAAATTGATTTAAAACATGAAAAAGTATTGAATAAAACTAAAAAAATATTAAAAATATTACCTTGGTGCTTGCAGCTGCAATGGAGGAAGGTGGAGATGCTGGAGAGGAGAGAGAACCCACGAAAATTTGAGAGAGAAAAGACCCCCTTTTGACCCCCTTTAGGTCCACTATTTATAGTAATTTTTTTAGGTTTTTAAAAATCACAATTTTGAAAATTTTGGACTCTCCCAAGGGGGTTGGCAAATGACATAATGTTGATTAAAAACCCAGGTTTTAAAATTGATTTTTGAAAGAAGAGCTTTAAAACTCAAATCTGGGTTGAATATTTTGAAAACAGGAGTGTTGGATCTCGAAAATGAGATGCAATGACATGCAATTCTATGCAATGCAATGAAATGACATGCCGAATGCATGCAATGATATGCAATGACACATGAAATGTAAGCACTGGATAAGAGTGAAAATTTGGGGTGTTTACAGATGCCCCTCTTTGCTGCTAAGCCGGTTGAAAGCCGAGCTTAGTGGCAAAGAAAACACACCAAATTTGGATCATAAAAATGCCCCAGTTAAATGAGTCTGACTGGATATGAAAGAATTAATCCAAGTGATGATTGTAGATATGAAATGGAGAATAAGGAGAAAATTTTACTTCAAAAAGAAGTGAGATTCAGGTTTTGCCCTTAACCTGGATGGGACAGAAAATACCTCGTGTAGAAACGAAGCTCAGGTTTGACCCTTAACCTGACCGGGAAATGAAATACCTCATCAAAGTGAAGCTCAGGTTTAACCCTTAACCTGATCGGGCGGAAAATGAAATACCTCATCAAAGGAGGCTCAGGTTTGTACCCTTATCCTGATTGGGTAATGAAATACCTCATCAAAGGAGGCTCAGGTTTATACCCTTAACCTGATCGGGCAGAAAATGAAATACCTCATCAAAGGAGGCCCAGGTTTGTACCCTTATCCTGATTGGGCAGAAAATGAAATACCTCATTAAAGGAGGCCCAGGTTTGTACCCTTATCCTGATTGGGCAGAAAATGAAATACCTCATCAAAGGAGGCCCAGGTTTGTACCCTTGTCCTGATTGGGCAGAAAATGAAATACCTCATCAAAGGAGGCTCAGGTTTATACCCTTAACCTGATTGGGCAGAAAATAAAATACCTCATCAAAGGAGGCCCAGGTTTATACCCTTAACCTGATTGGGAAGAAAATGGAATACCTCATCAAAGGAGGCCCAGGTTTATACCCTTAACCTGATTGGGAAGAAAATGGAATACCTCATCA
This sequence comes from Nuphar pumila, assembly GCF_984573655.1. Taxonomy (NCBI): domain Eukaryota; kingdom Viridiplantae; phylum Streptophyta; class Magnoliopsida; order Nymphaeales; family Nymphaeaceae; genus Nuphar; species Nuphar pumila. Next base: position 66,266,751 of record NC_143260.1, on the reverse strand, counting down.
AAGGAGGCCCAGGTTTATACCCTTAACCTGATTGGGCAGAAAATGAAATACCTCATCAAAGGAGGCCCAGGTTTGTACCCTTATCCTGATTGGGCAGAAAATGAAATACCTCATCAAAGGAGGCCCAGGTTTGTACCCTTATCCTGATTGGGCAGAAAATGAAATACCTCATCAAAGGAGGCTCAGGTTTATACCCTTAACCTGATTGGGCAGAAAATGAAATACCTCATCAAAGGAGGCCCAGGTTTATACCCTTAACCTGATTGGGAAGAAAATGGAATACCTCATCAAAGGAGGCCCAGGTTTATACCCTTAACCTGATTGGGCAGAAAATGGAATACCTCATCAAAGGAGGCCCAGGTTTATACCCTTAACCTGATTGGGCAGAAAATGGAATACCTCATCAAAGGAGGCCCAGGTTTATACCCTTAACCTGATTGGGCAGAAAATGAACGGAATCCTCGAAAGAAGAGACCGTAATGGAACCTTCGGATTTCCGCACAATGAATCCGATAAGGGTTTTGCAAAAGGAAGGAAATTGGGGTCCCTAAAGTTTGAAAAGGGATTGATTTTGGGCCCTCATTGTTGAGACTAATTAACTTTTGAAATTGTCTTTTGCTGAAATTGGTGGCTTAACCTCAAGCCGAAATTGGACTGTCTATGGTGGGACAGTGGGGACACAGGGAAGTGTGCGAATCTGAGAACCCAGGCGCTCAGATTATACCGAAGAAGGGAAAGAATCTTGAAAACTCCCGTTATCAAGTCCTAAAAAGGGATGGTGTCAGGATGCGCCAAAGATGAACCTCAAGCTCTCGCTTCATGCCAGGATAACTAGAAAATATTGTCAGAATGTTGAAAATTGTTGTTGATTCAAAATAATTGAAAATGATGCACATTGTTTTGAAAGTATTCCCTCTTTTCTACCTGAAGTATTACCTCCAACTGAGCTTAACTCCGTAGAATCAAGATTCGAATTCAAATTGCTTGTGATTGACTTTCTTTCAAGGAAGCTATCAATTTCCTTGATATGGACGAAAAAGAAAGCATTCTTGATATTGCGAGAGCTATTGGTGAAAGAATATTGATAAAAGAATTTCACAAAATTAAAGAAGATTCTTGATAGATTTGGAAGTCTGATATCCTGGGATTATTTTCTCATGATGATCTTTCTGCACTCTCTTTTTAGCAGATTGAAGCTCTTTTGGATTTTTCGGGAATTACATCATCCTTCATTTTGAAGATGTCCTGACTTTTCTATCTCTTTTTCTTGGGAAGGGTACGTCACAAACTCCTTCATCTCAGAGATGTTCCGATCCTTCTTTTCTCTCAGGGATTATCTTGATAGTTATTGGCTCATTGGTTGGTAATCTCTTGATGATAGTTGGAATCAAATATCTTTTAGGGTTTGTCGGTAGGCTCATCACACTCGCCTTCATCTCGACGGTGATTTGAACTTTCCCTGGAAGGATCCGTCATAAACTCCGTCATCTTGGAGATGATCCAAATCTTCTTTGGCCCCGGGGGTCGACTCGCTTAATTCGCCTTCATCTTGACGATAATTGAGAGATCCCTTTTGCAGATATTTAATTGCAGCTTAGGTGATTGAGGAGATATGGAAATTAAGTGGATTTTTCTGTATCACCCAGGATATTTCGACTGCTTTATTTTTCAAGAATGGTCTTTAAAAATGTGCCATTAACTGCGATCAATATCGATCACTCATGGCTTTGCAACAACATTGAATTCTCTTTGCTGGCCATATCGCGGATTTATTATCCATCCTCTTTGTTGGCCAATAGAAAGATTTTGAACTTTGAATCCTTTTTCGCGAAAGCATTGTCCTTTCGGAAGTAATACTGGAGGTATTCTGAAGTAATAATTTTGTGCAATAAAGATTTTTGAAATCAACAAATATTTAATGACAAATTGACAAAAATTTTCTTGAAATCCGTTGTGAAAGCGAGCATTCGAAGCACAACGCAACACATCCATGACAAAAATTCTCTTCTCCTTTCCCCAAAGGAGAAGATTCAGAAATTAGAATTGGGAATTACTCCTCTCTTCCCTGAAGTGTTTGCAAAACGAACTTTCTAAGAGAAATTAAGCTTTCGTCAAAACTTCCTAACATTAGGCTTCTCTTATGGAAAGGGGGCCGGAATTGGTGAGGTTGGTAAATTGGTCATGAAAGAACGAGTTCATCACACTCTCTCTGAAAAGAGGGTCCTTCATGATGAAATGGCCTAGTCTGAAATTATGGGGCCACAAGGAAAGCAAGTCTTCGTCGAGTCTCTCCCTATAAAAAGGGTTCCTTGTGTGAAATTTGGAATTTTTTTTTTGCAAACGGTTCACAAAGACACGAGTCCCTTCAAACTCTCCCTGAAAAGGGGCTAAGTGAACGAATTGGATAGCATGCGAAAAGAGCGAGCTCCCTCGAACTCTCCCTATAAAAAGGGTCTCTCGCAAGAGAAAATAATTGAAATTGGGTATTGGGTGACTCAAAAGGGTCAAATTTTGAAAATTGGAATTTTGAAATTTGATATTTGAAATTGGAAATTGGAAATTGGAAATTGATAATTGGAAATTGGAAATTGGAAATTGGAAATTTAGAAATTGATAATTGAAAATTGGAAATTGATTGACCCAAAGGTCGAAATTGTGAATTGGTTTACTGAGAATGACATGGGTTCTATAGGGATTCAGCCTAAGAACGACATTGGTTCAATTGAGAATGGCATTGGTTCCGTAGGGGTTCGACCTACGAACTATCAATTCCATAGGAATTCAACCTAAGGATCATAGCCCAAGAAGGAATGATCCCAACTTGTGAGCTTTGAATGGACCAGGTGCTAAACTGGGTTTTTGAGGGAAGATTCGAATCGGAATTCAATTCTTCAAGGAAAACTAGATGAATTGGATTTTGAAAGACAATTCGAGTCGGAACTCGGATCTTCTAGACCAACTCGCAGGATAGTTTGAGTAGAAGTTCAAACTTGTAAAGGAAAGCTAAGCGAATTGGATTTGAAAGAAAATTCAAGTCGGAACTTGGATTTTCTAGACCAATTCTGAATTGGATTTGGAAGAAGATTCGAATCGGAACTCGACTCTTCTAGACCAATTCTAGAATCTAGAGGAAAGAAAATTATACGAATTGGATTTGTAAGAAAATTCAAGTCGGAACTTTGATTTTTCTAGACCAATTCTGAATTGGATTTGGAAGAAGGTTCGAATCGGAACTCGACTCTTCTAGACCTATTCTAGAATCTAGAGGAAAGAAAATTATACTAATTGGATTTGTAAGAAAATTCAAGTCGGAACTTGGATTTTCTAGACCAATTCTGAATTGGATTTGGAAGAAGATTCGAATCGGAACTCGACTCTTCTAGACCGATTCTAGAATCTAGAGGAAAGAAAATTATACAAATTGGATTTGTGAGAAAATTCAAGTCGGAACTTGGATTTTCTAGACCAATTTTGAATTGGATTTGGAAGAAGATTCGAATCGGAACTAGACTCTTCTAGACCAATTCAAGACATTTAAAGGAAAGAAAAGTTGATAAGTATAAAGATGACATTTGGGACTAGTTCAACTAGCACGAGCATCAGATTTTGGAAGAGTACCAGTACGAGCACTGGATTTTGAAAGATTACCAGTACGAGCACTGGATTTTAAATGGTTACCAGTACGAGCACTGGGTTTTAAATGATTACCAGTACGAGTACTGAGTTTTGAAAGTTTACCAGCACGAACATTGGATTTTTGAAAAATTACCAGCACGAACACTGGATTCTGAAGAATTACTAATTGATTTTGATGGAAAATTTTCAGTCTTCACCCTTACGACAACTTGGGCGACTGTCGGGGCCTCAGGATTTATCTCTTATCGTGAATGGGGAGTTCAATGCAAATTGATGTAGATGAATGCAGATGAATGCGAATGAATGCATGCAAATGCAAATGAATGTAGATGGGTGCACATGTGTGCAAAATGAGAGATTTGTTTGATCATGCCTGCATACAGAAAGTTTTGAAGCCAATTTTCAAAATAATGCCCCAGTATAACTGGAGAGTGAGAGTTTGGATGAAAGGATAAGTAGTTGATATTTGATGAGAAAAAAACTGACAATGAGGTTCTTGGTTGATCAAAGAGGCACTTTGAAAAAGGTTACCCCTTATAAGAAGTTATTTAAACATTTGCAAATGAGGAATATAAAAGATGACGCCAGGCCATAAGAAAGATTGACAAATTTATTAATGCATTGAAGAAGGAAATAACAAATTGATAGAAGAACTGGGACTACATTGTCCCTTCAAAATGACAAAATGATGAAAGTGACATAGTCTCGACATTGTCAATTTTTAGAAAACTTGCTCAGGATGGTCGACTGGTATCTTCCTCATCTTCAATAAGGATATTCTTGTCGATGCAATCTTGAATGATATTCTTCAGGACGAAACAATTCTCAGTGTCATGTCCCACTGCCCGATGAAATTTGCAAAATTTTCCTTTGAATCTGCCCATGATTGTTGCGGGATCAGCTGCTTTAGGTAAACGGATCATATCTTTCGTGAGCATGTATTCCAAAACACTCTCTAGTGTCTGGTCCAAAGGGGTGAACTTTCGATCCGTACTCCAATCCTTGAGCTTTGGCTTCTTGATCTTTCTCTTTATGCTGAGGACTAGATTGAAGAGGCCTATCATTGTTGGAGAACTTTCCTTTTTGGCCCTTGGATCCCTCTGAATAGTGATCATGATTCTTCTTATTGCTTTTGCTATCATTGGCAGAAAGAGTGAAGTGAGCCTTTGGAGATCTTACTGTATCTTTCGCGAGCATGTATTCTAAAAAACTTTCAAATATTTGATCCAAAGGGGCCATCTTGCGGTCCTGATTTCGATCATCATGTTGTACCTCTTGTCGAGTGCTTGATTTCTGCTGAGACTTGGAAAAGACAGTCGACTGGTATTCTTTTTCACCCTTAATAAAGAAATTCTTGTCGATATAATCTTGGATGATATTCTTAAAGATGAAACAATGTTCAATATCGTGCCCCGTTGTTTGGTGGAATTTGCAGAAGCGGTCTTTCCATTAACCTAGGGCGACCAGAGGATTAGCAATTCTTGGAAGCTTAACCATTCCTTTGCTCAGCATGTATTCAAGGACCTCTTCGAGGGGCTGATCTAGAGGAGTGAATTCGCGATCGTAACTCCAACCGTCATGCTTGTTCTTCTCTTTCTATTGACTCAATTTTTCACTCTGCTTTAAAGATTTCTCTTTCTGACTTGTATGATTGCCTTTGTTATTTTTGCAATCACTGCGATTGGCATCAACGAAGAAGATGAGTTTTGTCTTCTTTTCTGAATCTTGATTATTCCTGACGGAGGTGATGCCATCATGGAAATCTTTGTTCCTGAAGACCTTCTTTCCCTTGTCATGAGCTTGCAAATCTTTAATCATCTTGGTCATTTCCTTCAGCTGTATTTGGACTGGATCATCCATTGCTTGATCTTTCAATTTATAGGCTGTCCCTTGTCTATGAGAGGATCTTTGAAGTGCTTGCCAGACTTCATACTCTTCATCAGTGCCAACTACTGATTCTGATTCATCAGATGTATCCTCGTGTTGGATATGTTTCTTGGATAGTTTTAAAACTTTCTTGGCTGACCGGCCTTTTGCCCTCTGCTTGACTTGGATCTTTTCTGTACTAGCTTCAGTTTGTTCTGTCGACATTTTGGTCATCATCTCTTTGAATATAGCATATATCTGGGGATCAACATCATCCTTTGCTTGCTGACCCTGACTTCTAGCTGATCGAGGTGAGTCCATTTCCTCTTATGAAGCGATCGAGTATGCCACACCTTCGATTGATGAGGGTTTTTTTCCGGATCTTGTATAAACCATCGAGTATCACAAATGCTCTCCTGAATGTTGCTAATGCTCTCTGCAAGGTAGAACTGATGATTAGGCTTTTGAAGGAAATTTGGTTGGAGGAAAATATTTATTATGAATTTTGGTATACAATTGAAATAATATTCCATTACTAGGGATTGAGTTGTCGCCGGAATTATGACAATTGCGTTGTTCATTCTTTGCAAAATAGACAATTGGAAGTATGCCTTGTTACCTAGGCGAGGTCGTCAAACCAGGATGAGATGTAAAATAAAGGAATTTTATTGAAAACATGATTTTATCAATAATACACTTGACAGAGGGGAGGGGGACAGATAATTTTCCACCACTCCGGATAATCAGAAGACACACGAGGGCCGGGAAAAATAGTAAGATTGACAAAGGAATCTCAGCCATGTCTGGCAGAATGGTATGCTCCGGACCACTGATCTGATGTGAGGTCGAATTCTGGCAGAACCCCTGCTAGTGGACGAATCTTTACGCGCTTCTGCCTCTGAGAGAACTGCCTGACGCACCGCTCTGGATGATAGTATGCGCAGAAGAACGGGCCAAGTAGCCTGAACCGCTTGCCATAAGCGTAGGTATATCTGGGAGGCGCTTCCTGACGATCAAAGTAATCCCATACAACTTCTTCCTCCTGAAGGTTGTCGATCAAGAACCGGTATCGCGCAACTGGCAAAAGCTTTTTTCCATTGTATCTGAATGAACTGGCTCGGATTGGCACATGCCGGAGGAACCAAGACTGCAAGGCATAGGTGCACCCTTCGACTAGGATCGACTCTCCGAGTGTGAAACGGGTCAACCCTCGGTATAGAAAAGTGAGTGTGACCATGGCTATGGAGAGGTGGCTGGTCTGTCGACTTCCCCATCTCCTTAGAAGCTGAACTATTCTGATATCTATATAATTCCGCCCATCAGGAAAGAAGGCTAATCCCACCGTGCACAGAACCATCGTGTGCTGGATTCTCTCTCAAGCTGTCCTGGACAATGAGCTGACCTCTGCAAATGTTCAATACTGTTTGTAGATTTTGAGCAGGTCCACATATTCATTTCCATCTTCTTCAATCAAAGGCCAAGACTTGCGTCCCGTCATGCGAGCTAAGGCATCTTTAGGGTCCAGACCCTTGACATTAATAAAAAATTATTTCTCTAATGGATCTCCAGGCTGACCGGCTGGCTCGGGCAATCCCATGATTTCTGAAAATTCATCCATCAGTATTGTCATCTCGCCCCACGGGAACCAGAAGGTAGAAGTGCTCGGATTCCACCGTTCTGCTAGTGCATGGATCAAGTTGCCGTTGACTGTCTGCTTTCCCACTACGGACGCCAGTTCTAACCCACAATCGTCCAAGTGGTCCGGAAACATACGAGAGAAATTCTTGAACCATAAATAGTACCACCGGGGAAAGAAAGATCCGGTGCTGAGGACTCCATGCTCGGGAAGACTTTGTTGCACCTCGTAGGAGATGTGACCCTCAGGGAAGACTGAATCAAGCTGACTGGATGCCATCAGACTGGAAAACATGGAAAATTGGAATAAGACTTGGGAAAATACAGGAAATTTGAGGAAAATGCAGGCAGGATAAAAATAAAGTAGGAGATTCGAGATCCAGAAGACAGGAAAGATGGGAAACACCTGGAGTTTTGAAGGAAATTAAGAGAAATTTGGAAAATCGTCCAGGGTTTGATGAAATATGAAGAAATAAATGGAAAATGAAGTATTTGGAAAATCGTCCAAGGTTTAAAACATGGACAGTACATGGACATAGATTGGGGAATTTTGAGAAAATCGTCCAGTATTTTAGAAAATTGGGAAAATATGGAAAATAAAAAGGAAATAACACATTCAATCACATTCTGCATAAACAAGTATGCACATACAGCATTCCCTAAAAGCTGACTCTAGATGCACAAATTTTGAAATAGCTATAGGACCTTAATCCTAACTCTAAGGTTCAGATCAACTGTATCCAATCCAGTTATGCCTATATACTCAAGCCAAGGCTCGATGTACGTGGCATAAAATCAATTTCTCTGGTTCTAGGTTCAAGTTTTCCAACATCCTTGAGCACCTGTCGATATACGTTGGACTATGGCCCTTGGTACGTGGCAGGGGGGTTTTCGCCCAAATAGGTGGCCCAGTTGTGAGGCTCTGTCCCGAACTATGGTTCTGGAAGAGAGCCCAGCAACGTGAAGACCGGGACAATATAGGTAGGGTGATTTTTGAAATATGAGCACATGCAAGAAAACAGAGGGCTCTAAGTCCTAAAGAGATAGAATTTTGAAATATTTGAAGAAGCAAACATTGTTTTCATACAATTCCTAAATTGAGGAGTGTTGTATTAGACCTAAGTCTATGTGAGCATGAATAATTCTCCTCAATATGGTCCTACCAAACCATACCTAGTCTATATGCATTCCATGTCAGCTGGGTTCAAGTCTAGGCTCCTAGGTTCACATGATATCATAAAGCAAAGCTGACATTCCATGGAAATCAATTTTGACAATTTGAACTAAGTAGAGCATTAGATTGATCAGGCAAAGACAGGTCCCATCACGGTCGCCAAACCTGTTTTCATCGCAAAATTTTTAACTTTTGCGAGTCAAACTGACCTTTGAAAAAGATTTTGAAAATAACTCACCTCCGTTTTTAAAATGTGGGATAATTCCGAAGAATGGGACTCGCCTGTCGGTACGAGGTTCGACCGTTCCTGCCACCTTTAACAGGGGTAATCGAACCAAGGATCAATCTACTGCTCTGCTCTATTCAACTTATCTAAATCATATTCTAATTTCTAAATGCACATAGAATCAGGCATGTGCTATGAATTTCTACAAATGCACATTTGAAAACATGATGCTTTCTTTGAATAACTGAAACACTTAGAATAGATATCACATGGAAAATCGTGAATTGGGATTTGAAATGTACTTCTGAGAAAGGTAAAAATCGATTTCTGAAGAAATGTAAGGATTTTGTGAAAATCGATTTTGAGAAATATGAAATAACATTGGAAAACTTGATTTCTTTGAATCAGAACTCTGAAATTGAAAATATAACTTAGAAAATCGAATTTGGAACTTGGGAAATACTTGAAATATCATTGGCAAATCCATATTTTGAGAAAATCGATTTTTGATAAGACTTAGGAAAATTTGAAAAATTTGATTTCTTTGACTTGGAATTTGAATTGGAATTGGCAAATGCATGAAATGAATGAATATGGGTTTGAGGAATTGAGAAATACTTTTTGTATTTTTGAGAAATGCAGTGCATTTTGAAGTTAGCCTAAGAGTGTAGGTTGAATGTGGCTAATGTGAAGATCATAAATCTAGGTATCATTTGTATTCTGACTATGGCCATAAATACAAATTCCACCAAGTTTATAAACTTCATAAAAGCTAGTGTATGTGTCCTTCGTGTAGACCATAGTGAGTTTGAATATGCATGAATCATCATCCATCACACATTAACATTATTTAAAAAAAATAAACTATATGCAATGTTGCCTAAGCTAAGCAGGAAATGTAAATTCTTATTCCAAAGTTTAATTTAATTTACATCACTATTGAAATTTAAATACATGAAAAATAAAGTCTTCAATGTACCTGCAAAACTAGAAAACTTTGTTAGTGATGATATGTTGGCTTTTCTAGATTTATCCAGTAATATCTAGAAATTACTGGATTTTGCTAGATATAAGCCTTTTTCCATGATTCCCTTAAATCAAAATGATGAAATATGAAATAAAATTGAATAAATAAGGAATATAAGATATGAAATTTCGAAATTAGGGTCAAAATGACCAAAATACCCCTAATAACAAGACTATGGCCTTGAAATTAGGGTTTTTAGAAAGATATTTTGTAAAATGCAAGTTTTAAAATTAAAATGAAGATAAATTAAACCAAATATGATGTGACATGATTAAAAATATGAAAATTAGGGTTTAAAATTTCGAAATTTAGGTCAAATGACCAAAATGCCCCTGATAGCAAGACTATGGCCTTGAAATCAGGGTTTTTTGAAATAATTTTTGGCAAAGACTTTGGTTTTATGGATTAAATGAAATCAAATAAACATAAAATTAAACATGAACTATCCTAATATGATTATAAACATGACTAAACCCTAAAAACATATACTTATGCACGAAAATCCAAGAATATCACAAAATTTGTGATTTTAGCAGTGTTTTTGGATCTTTCAGGAACCCTGTTTTGCAATTTGCTTAATTCAGCCATCAATCGGATTCCAAAATTCATCGAATTCGGTACCTGCACTTGTTATAACCCTAATGTCGGATTGGAATTATAAAAAATATTTTTTTGACATTGAATTAATCCGAAAATTGCATTAAGTCCTTAAAATATACTATTTTTGACCTAGTTCACCAACCAGTTTCAGTTTAGGACCCGAACCAGGGGCCAATATTCCATGAAAAGTTCTGAAATTTTATAGAGATAAACTAAAACAAAAAACAAATATTTCCCAATTTACAGATTGGAAAAAGCATCTCCGGTTAGGGAGAAACCCTTCCGGCAAACTAAACTAAGATATAACACATTTAACAGGGATTAAAACGGCTACTTCAGATTGAAAATACAGACATAAATAGAAAATCTAAACAAAAATCTCTTAAATTTTAGTAGTGAACAGTATACAGAAAAATAACAATAATCACTTTTTACAGATCATGAATCGGATCTGTGGTTTGGGATTTATGACCAACACAAGTCTGATTAGGGTTTTGGTAAACCCTAACGAGTTTTAAATTTAAAATCACACTTTCTGGTAGAGGAAAAATACTAAACAGATATAAAAAAATCTCAAAATTTCACAGTAGATATATTTAATCAATATGAATCCATGGCACTTTACAGATTTCAAATCGGATATAAGATGAGAAAAATATCATAACAGCAAGTTACCCTTTCGATTTTAACAATGATTTTAAAGTTTTAAAAACCGATTTGATGTCCGATTTTTGTGACAAGGTTCCCGAATCCCAAAACCTCTACTTTTTTTACAGTAGTTCAATTACATATGCATGTATCACATATAAAAAAATTAGACATTAACAGCAAGTATTTCAATACGAAATAGTATGATCTTGACTGTTCTAAAGTAAAAATACCCAGAAATCTAATAAAATCTAATAAAACATGCATTAACTAATAAAAACAATAAAACAAACCATAAAACAGTAAATAAAAATTATTTCTATGCTTAAAAACGTAAAATAGACATGAATAAACAGAGAAATAAATAAAAATTTGGGAATCAATGGCTGGAATTTAATATTACCTTTAAAAGCATGGATTTAACCCATTAAAAGGGTAAATCACATGTTTTATTGGTTAATAATGCAAAAGATAATGCTAAAATTGATTCTAATGGATTAGAATCCCTGTAAACACCATGAAACAGAGTTAGATCACTTTCTTGAACCTCTCTTGAGGTTCTTGGACTTGAATCAATGGTTTAATCCATGAAGGGGATGGCACCAATGGCTAAAATTGATTTAAAACATGAAAAAGTATTGAATAAAACTAAAAAAATATTAAAAATATTACCTTGGTGCTTGCAGTTGCAATGGAGGAAGGTGGAGATGTTGGAGAGGAGAGAGAACCCACGAAACTTTGAGAGAGAAAAGACCCCCTTTTGACCCCCTTTAGGTCCCCTATTTATAGTAATTTTTTTAGGTTTTTAAAAATCACAATTTTGAAAATTTTGGACTCTCCCAAGGGGGTTGGAAAATGACATAATGTTGATTAAAAACCCAGGTTTTAAAATTGATTTTTGAAAGAAGAGCTTTAAAACTCAAATCTGGGTTGAATATTTTGAAAACAGGAGTGTTGGATCTCAAAAATGAGATGCAATGACATGCAATGCTATGCAATGCAATGAAATGACATGCCGAATGCATGCAATGATATGCAATGACACATGAAATGTAAGCACTAGATAAGAGTGAAAATTTGGGGTGTTTACAACTCCGCATAGAACGTGTTCAAATGAGCTTTAGGATTGCCCTTTCCATCAAACTTGAGGAATTTTCGAGGAAGATTCTCCTGGTCATCATCCCCGTCTAGGCCATTGTAGAAATCTTTGCCAGAATAGGTCTGCTTGCCTTTGCTCTAGGCCTGAATATCTTTGATTGCTTGAGTCATTTCTCTCAATTGCTCGTGCGTCGGATCCTCAACTGGAGTGGGTTTGTTCACAGATTCGAGCTCTGCAACGATCTTTACGAACTGCCTCAGAGGATTCTGACTGAAGACAAACTGCTCTTCCTCTTCTGACTCTTCCTTTGCTGACTGATTCCTCAGAAGTGGTGTCAGGCTGGACCTTTTTCCTGATAATCTTGACTTGCTTTTTCACAGCCTTTTTCTTTAATTTGCTCTTAGGAACAACCTTCTTCAAACTGGCCTCAGCTTGTTCCGACATCATTCTGGCCATCATTTTCTGAAACAGACCATACATGGTTGGGTCGATATCATCTCCTTTGCACTGACTCTGTCCTCTGGCTGACTTGGGAGAGTCCATTGCTTCGATCTCGTTGTCACTGTGCTGAGGAGTTGTTTCTTTCCCAGTTCTTGTTTGAACCATTCTGACAATGCCAATGCTTTCTGCAGAATAAGAGGATGGTTAGAGCGAGGAAGAAACTTTTTCAAAATGACATTTTGAGAAAAGAATGGAGGACTTGGTAGACAATTAAAAGGATTATTCCATCACCAGGGATTGGGTCGTCACAAGATTTGTGACAATTGCATCATCATTCTTATGACAACTGAAAAATGTGCCTTGTTACCTAGGTGAGGTCGTCAACCATGATAAGAGATATTGAAGAAGAATAAGGAGAACATTTAAAAGAACATCCCCATTGTCGGAGATAAGGTTGCCACAAACATCGTGGCTATCTACGCTCATAATAATATTTGGCCAAAAAATGTTTGTCAGCAGAACAAAAAGTAATATTTTATTGAAAATAGATTCAAAGACAAAGAGGGGGTGAACAGACAGTTTGCCACCACTCTTGATATTCAGTAGATACATTGGGTCCGGGAAATACAGACAGAGAAATGAAAGAATCCCAAGTGTATTTGGTTACATGGTATGCCCCAGACCACTGATCTGACTGCAAATCGAATTCCGGCATGTGGCGTGTCGGGAAGCGAGTGTTGACACGAACCTGTCGCTGTTAGAATTGTCTAAGACACCTCTCTGGCTGATAGTCGACACAGAAGAAGGGACCAAGCAATCTATAGCGCTTGCTACGAGCATAAGTGTGGCAAGGAATTGATTCTTGTATGTCGAAGTAATCCCAAACTATCTCCTTCTAATGCAGACTCTTGATTGAAGCTCGATACTAAATGGCAGACTTCGGCTTTTTGTTGTTGAACCTGAAGGAACTGGCCTTTGATGGCACATGTCGTAGGAACCAAGACTGCAAAGCATAAGTGCATCCTTCCACCAGAATGGTCTCTCAAAGGGCGAAATGAGCTAAGCCTCGGTAGAGAAAGGCTAAAGCTGTCATGTACACTGAAAGTTGACGGGTCTGCTTGCTTCCCCATCTTCGAAAGAGTTGGGCGATTCTGACATCAATGAAATTCTGACCGTCTTGAAAGAATGCTAATCCTATTGTGCATAGGACCATGGCATGCTAGATTCTGTCTTTCATTGCTCGAGACAAGGTGTCAACCTCCTCGTAAGCTCCGTACTTGCGATAGAGTCCAAACAAGTCAATGAACTGACTTTTGTTGATCTCAGTGAGAGGCCAATATTTGCTCCATGTTGCCCTGGCTAATGCTTCTCGAACATCTATCCCCTTGACATTGATCAGGAACTGCTGCTCAACCGGATCATCTGGCTGACCAGCTGGTTCTGGCAATCCCATGATGTCACTGAATTCATCCATCAGCAGAGTCATTTCTCCCCATGGAAACCAAAATGTGCAAGTACGTGGATTTCACCGTTCCGCCATAGCCAGAATCAAGCTTTCGTTGATGGTTTGCTTGCCCACTGCTGATGCCATCTCCAATCCTGTAAAACCCATGTTTCTTTTAAAAAAAAATTGTATTGGACCCGACCGAGGCCCCTTTTCATTAGGGTTTTAGTAACCCGACTCAAGAAGAGGATTTTTAAATCCTCTTCCCGAGCGCCGCAACACCCCCCTCCCTCCTCCTTTGCTGCGCTCGCCACCAACGTCGTCGCTGCGACCCACGTCGATGCCAGCCACCGCCTCTCAGGTACGCCTCTTCTCCTCCCTCTTCTTCTCTCTCTTCCCCCCCCCCCCCTTCTCTGTCACCTCGCCGGGAGGCCGACAGGCGGCGCACGGCCCTTGCCGCGCCCCCTCTCTCCTCTGTGGCCTGCGAAGGGGTCGGTAGAAGGTTGGTGGCTCCTGTCGCCCCGGTCTCTCTCTCTCTCTGGAAAGGGTTAGTCCCTCTGCCGCCTTGATGTTTTCGATAGGGGCTCATCCCCTGTCGCTTCGTTGTTTTCAGCCGGCAGGGGCTCGCCCCCTGTCGCTTTCCCGTTTTCGGCCAACAGGGGCACACCCCTGCTGTCTCTCTCTTTTTCGATCGACAAGCTTGATTTTCTTTTTTTCGCATGATAAATAATGTAACGTTGAATACTCATACTTTTGCAGACTTCGTATCAAACCCCGCTCTGGCTCTGCGGCCTGAGCCTCGTATCATCTACACCCGTAGACGCACGCAGCTGCACAACATTCTGAGGTAGGGTAAAGACGCACAAAGGGCAATAAATGAACCTATTTAAGTTGAAATAATTAAGATGCCCATGCTAGATATGCTTAGATTTATATTGCTTCTGCATTGCATATTTTCTTGTCTGCATATTTATGAGTCGAGGTATGATTTTACTCTTTGAGTATTAATTTGTGTATTTGCTTATGTGGTTAAAGGTGGTTTCATACTTTTTGCAATACTTATACCCTTAATTGCTTGCATATATACTTGCCTGTACGTTCCTATGGGTTGATGTACAATTTCATTCTTCGATCATTATTTTGCATAGTTGCTTATGAGTTGAGGTGTGGTTTCGTATTTCTTGAAATGCATATGTCCATGTTTGCTTGCATGTTTCCTTTGAGTGAGGTACGACTTCGTGTCTCGTGTATTACTTAAGACCTTATGTGTTTGCCTATTCAAGTGGTCAAGGTATGGTTTTGGTACCTCGTGTGTTTTTATGTGCTTTTCGCTCGATGTGCGGCATTGCAAGTCGAGAGTTGCTTGTTGTCATGTTGTAATCTGCATATGCTCACACTTGTGGTAAATATGTACTTACATAAATGTAGTCTTGTGCCTAACCTGATTTCAGTTTTTTTCAAAACAATAGAAGTTGCGCTTGTGCGCTATAGTTCTTTTAAAGAGGATTTCCTTCTGCAAACCCAGTACTCTTCAAAATGCACAGCTTTTGCAAAGTTAAGTTTTAAGTCTCGCAGGATTGCGAAGTCACATTTGGGCCCTCCCAAGTCCACACACTTGAGAGAATTTTTTTATAACTTTGATTCAAGTTGCGACTCAATTTAAATAACCCTGATCAGGGGCATGAGCCTATGAATGAGTGGAGTTCTGTTGAAGGACCCATTCTTCATTTATCAATCTAGTGTCTAATGTCGATACTAAGATAAATTTTGGATGCAAGATTGATAGTGTTGTGCCTTGTGTGAATAACTTATGTGGCATTGTGGCTTTTAAGGATGAATCGTGCCAAATGAGCACTCCTATATTCTTTGGATCGTTATGAAGTTGTGTGTTGGGTGTTCCTTTTGAGAAGCCTACGCACCTCCCTTTTTGGTGTAGCGTACTTTTAGTCATGCATGACGTGTTAAGTACTTTGTTGATCAGACAAGAGATCCGAGATGACCTTGTATCATGAAATATGCAAAATATTGTTGAAATAAATTCAAAACTTATCTTGCCAAATTGTGTTGGGTTACTTCTTTTGCAGATAATATCTGTAGGGGTTTCTTTGGTGAAATCATATCCCTTTCATCGTAGTTGTACTTTTGACAAGTACGTCTGTACTTTTTGACAAGTATGTCTTCTTACATTGCGATGATTGGATGAGTAGGTTGTGGCAACCTTGATGAGTGCAAATAACAAAATGTTGAGATCACCTACATAAGTGATGATTTCCGCCTTCACCGGCAAGATACTCGAGTTGGGTCGAAAGACCAGAGTATGTAGAATGGGTCTTCAGTTAACTACCCCTGATGTACTCATTCGAACCGCTGACTCATGTCAGAAGAGAGGATGGGAAGGTACAAAAACTTCGATGGACAAGCCATTAATGGCAGTTACGAGCAAAAGACTCGGCTTCCCCAGTCATCGGAGTTAGGGGAAGGGGACTACTATAATTATCCTAGGTGGTAGCTCTCCATGTTTGGGATGCATCCATTGTTTATGCTGCTTTGGGGATTTCTCTCTTGGTCACTGACCGTCCCCTTAGGTGCGGACTCAGTCAGCTATTCGGGTTATCATAAAATAAATAGCATAATAAACCCCCAGATCAGTCTAGGTTGTTTCTAGAGTCGTGCCTTGTGCGTACCCACTTGGCCAATTAATATTGAAACATAATTTAAATCCGATCACACAATTTGTTGAGTTATACCCGTATAGAAGCTATAGCATGCAACGAGTTTCAATACTTAGGGAATTGTGTGTGTGGTTGATGTAGCATCGTATTTTGCTAGTTAAATTACTTATGCAGTGCTTTGCTTATAATAATTAGCCGACTTGTGCTAGTGAAATGCTTGTAATAGTTTTAGCATTTTGCTCATGATAATTTCTCCATGAATCTGTTGAAATTAAATTGCTATATAATTACTTGTCTACTTGACATATTAAATTATTTTGCTTAACTATGTTTTATATTGTCCTGTATGTGCACCTACCAGTTTTTGTGAAACTGACCCATTTTATGGGCAGATGCTGTATAGGTGATACACTCTGGAATGACACGATGGCACGATGAGTTCAAGATAGAGCTCTTTCCCTGACGTTTCGCTCCTGAGGACATGTTGGGAAATTTGGTATAAAGTGTATTTCAAAATTTCTCTTTTTATTAAACCTTGAGTTACTAAAACTGTTTTAGTAAACTTCTTCTTGGTTTCAACAAACAAATTCTAAATCATTGAAATTGCATTTTAAAACCCTTTGATTTCAATAGTTGTGCGGAATTCGATAAAGAAAAGTTTACGCTGTAATGCGCTCAAGGTCCATCGACTTGTTGTTTTAAAAATATCATTTTCCACTGAAGTACTATTTAGACTCTGCTAATTGTATGATTTCAAAGCTTTCTAAACTATTCTAAAAGTTACAAGTCCTGGATTTTTGGGGTGTTACAACTTGGTATCAGAGCGACAGGGAAAATAGTGATTCTTGACCATCCGACATCTGCATCACACAGTAAGTATTGTTGATCTTATTGATTTGCACTTAATTTGATTAAAATATTTTGCTTCGATTTAGATGTCGTATAATGAGATAAGAGAGGCAATAAATGTTTTGACCGGAGCCGTTATTCATCTTCAATCTATGGTCCAGAACCTGAGTCATAGTGTGGCTTGTGAGAACACCTTCTAGGGTCAGTGCGATAATCAGATGGATAACCATCAAATTCCCCTGAATCTATTGTACCCCCAAAATTCTATTGTTTTCTCTTTCTGTGGTAAGGTGGACCATTCAGTGAAAGAATGCTGCCATAAGCAAAAGTACGATGAGTGGCAACTGGCCACACAAGGCTTGGAACAAGGGAAGCAAGTTAAAGATATTCAGAACAAAAAGTCAGTTGGTAGTAAGGAAGTTAGCAAATGCCAACTTGCCAATGATAGAATGCAGGGATCCCCATTTAAGAAACAAAAGCAAGGCAAAGGAATCAAGCTACATCGATCGTCTAGTCGAAAATGCTCGAAGTGTAATATGGTCATCCTGGACAACCATGCCCTCGAGACACTGGATGTAACGCCCCGGATTTCCAAAACAAAACTAAGTTAAAATTTTCATGAATTTCTTTTTTTTTTTTTTCTTTGCAGCGGAACTTAGAAAAGCTTTTAGCAGCGAAATCAGACGATAATGAGTCGTCAGTTTTAGAAAACTCCGAGCACGTTGCAGGTATGTGGCCAAGCAACTCATTGACCACCAAAGTGTTCCATTTTATCGAAAACATATGTTTATTACAACACTACTGCTTAGGAAAGCAGTGTAGGTTCAATAAAAAGGAAGCAATACAACTCTGTCTAGAGAAACCCTGGAACTCGATGCCGCCTTGCTCCGCATATCGCCACGCAGGTCCAACACCTGAAATCACCATAAAACGGGGTCAGAACCACTAATGGTCTGGTAAGCATGCAGTCATACATCCATTCAACTTAAGTACGATAATGACCACTCAGGGTCGCAATGCGCAATAACGACGCTCAAGCCTCCAAGACTTAGCGTATATCGCAAGAGCCTCCTCAGGGCTATGAGTTGAACATCCGCTCGAGTCCTCATGACTTAGAGCAAGCCTTTTCAGGGCTGTGATTTGAATAGCCGCTTAAGTCTCCACGACTTAGCCATGACCTCTTTCGGGTCTCAAAGTGATGTCTAGCTCAAGTCTTCATACTTGGCACATCCGTATCCCACGCATCTAAGGACAACTCCTCGAGCTTCGCTTAGTCGTGCGGATACAACACGGGTCTTTGCCCAGTCGGTCCAGTAGTATACCGAACATGACACCTTCACAAAGGTTATGCAGGACTGACTCAACACGTCATCCACTCATACATTCAAAGCATCGCTGTACCTAGAGCTAATGCATTGTTTGATAATTAACCGCTCCCGCCTTTGGTACGCAGGTAGAGCTATTGTCCGGGCATCAACGCGACGTTCTGGGGGTTGATTATTCTATGTATTTTAGATACCCTAGAGGCCTGTTGACCCTATCCATAGTAGGGCAGTGTGTTTCAACTGGGAGAATCCTACTAGGCCCATATTCGGATGCATCCTCTACTTGCAGTAGTTGGGTTCAATCCTTAGATCTTAAGGATAACCACGACCCCAAAACCCATGAGTGACTGAGGCCATCGTGGACTCTATCAGGTCCAAAGTAAAATACATGTCACTCAAGGCTGTACCATCACTGTCATTCCACAGTGAGCATAATTCCTGAAGGGGTCTGCCAGTCTTACAATTACTTGGACAGAATCTGCATGCCATTTAGGCAGCCCGTGCTTTCAGCACTACGGGAGTATGTACCCGACCCCATTCAGTCTACCCCAACACAGTCATTACTGAGGGGGTACCCCTAACACGATCTTCAACCGCGGGGTATGTGCGACCTTAAGTCTTATTCATATGCATGCAGAACACCGCTCTTTGGCACATCGGCCACCACGAGCATCACACCTCTTTGGATGGAAACAACACACTCTGGCTCTTCGGCCCTTACGAGTCTGGTTGTGTAACCGTTCTCAATGAGCATGCATATGACTCGATCTAGATAGATCGGCTACTCGGCGTATTTTTACGCAACGAGTCCAAACCTAGCCAAGGCGCAACCTCTACTCCGGCTCAGCGGCCCTTACGAGCAAGGTGCCCTTGCAGGCACAAGGATACGAGCCGATCTGGCATCGTTCCATCAACGGACATCATTATGCCGTTTCATTGGTTCCGGCAGCTCTTCTGCCAACCATTTCGTCAGCACCTCCCCTGCTCTACCGGCAGTGGTGCGACGAACCCTTCTACGTTGTAGAGGGCAAACCATGAACTGGGTAGCACTCTGCTATATGTCAGAGTATCCTGCTACGTTCTTTCTGAGCTATTCTTAGCTTCTTCAGAAATTTCAGCAGCACCTCCTCTCTTTTACGGAGAAAGCGTGCGTTTCTTTTATCCATTTCAGCGGCATCTCCCCTCTTTGGTAGGAAATCACCACGCTTAATTCGGGAAATGGATGCGCACCGTTGTGCGTACTTTGCATCCATCAAGGTCGCAGGAACCCTTGGCCATAGCCAGGCCATACGAAATTGACTTAGTCATTACGTAAAGAGCATTTTGCCAAAAAGCGAAGCCTTTCCAATAGGGGCTTCATTCGTCAAGCAGAATCTTGAACGAGGAGCGGTCAAGGAATCGCATGGGCGATTTGGAGTTGATCTCCATTTGAACGCTCATTTATGCGCTATATATGTAGTATAAGCAGAAGCCTGTGCTTTATACAGCGGCGGCGTAAAGAAATGCATATACTATTGTTCAGGGTGTGTAACTGAACAAAATATTCTACATATATAACAAAGCAGAAGCCTTGGCATCATTCGACGCGACGGCGTAAGTAAATACATTGCAGAAAGCAGGAGCCTTGGCATCATACGACGCGACGGCAAAGGTAAATTACATAGCCTGTGCGATATAAGACGCGTCGGCAGAATCAGCAGATATACACCTAGATCCGCATCCAACGATAGTTACGAGGCGAGCGGGTGAACACCGAAGTGTCCTAAAGGGCTCAACCAAGAACTAAAGCGAGATACCATTTTTGAAGAACGCATATACTGCGTGTTTGAACATAGATATATCCGACGATAGTTACGAGACGAGCGGGTGAACACCGAGGTGTCCAAAAAGGGCTCAATCAAGAACTAAAGCAAGATACTACTTCAGAAAGTATATTCTATATACAAACAGTCAAATACTTGAGAGAGATGGATCAACGAAGCGAACTTACTTCAAATCGTGGAAGAAACGGCTCTGGGTTGCTTCTTTGGCTTTGAGCCTTCCTTCGAGAGGTCAGACTAAGTCAGATGAAGCTGACTTAGTTGAGAAAGAGGTAGAGTAGGTCAAGCTACTCAACCTAAGTGGTTTGAACCAAACAGGGTTCGATCCAAGTCAACTGGGTTCAGCAGGTTCGAACTCAGCTCAAGTAGGCTAAGTCTGGGTTCAGAAATCCAAACCGGAATCTGGACCAAAAATGACTTTGACTTTGACTTTAAACCCAACTAGGTTCAAGTCAAGTCAACTGAGTTTGGACCAGGTCAAGTGGGTTCAGACCCAGGTTAGGTGGGTTAGGACCAGGTCAGGCAGGCTCAGGCTAAGTCAGGCAGGCTCAGACCAGGTCAGGTGGGCTAGGCTAGGTAGGGGAGGTTTAGGAGAGAGAGAGAAGGCAAGAGAGAGAGGGGGTCGATTTTTATGAGAAGAGAGACAGTGGGGAGGGCTATTTATAGCCCAAGCCCACCTCCTCTTGGATTTTCTCATGCCCCTTCTACCCCCTTGGCTTCTTTTTAATTCCAAGAGGTTCCTTGGTGTGGGGCCCACTTGGATATTCCATGGGATATTTTTGTGGGTCCCACCAGATATTTTCTGAGGAATATTTCTGTGGGTCCCACCAATATTTCCGTGGGTCCCGCAAGAATTTCGGGTTTCCGGCGATTTTTTCCGAAAAATTCTGAGTACGCCATTTTCTTCGTATTGACGTAACTAAGAAAGTTGGCTCGTACGAATCTATTGATTTCGTTTAGTTAGGAAGTTATGGCTTCCCGAGTGTTTGAGCATATATTCGCAATTCGACGAATATCCTAAGTATAACTGGCTCGCAGGAATTGATTCGTTTCGCATTCTGAGAAGAAATGCTATTTTTACCGGTAAATGCCTCATGAATTTTATTCAGATATTTTCTGAAAAATTGCGGGTCTTACATCATTACCCCCTTAAAGGAATTTCGTCCGTGAAATTCAGCTAAGAGTACAAGGTGAAGAGTTCAGGATATTTATCCCGCATATCCGATTCAGGCTCCCAAGTGCAATCATCGATTCCATGATGCTGCCACCTCACTTTAACAAGTGGAATGACCTTCGTTCTTAGCACTTGCTCCCGTCGGTCCATGATCTCCACTGGCCTTTCTTCTACCGTCATATCTTCTCGGATGTCAATGTCTTCATGTTGAATGACGTGAGAAGGATCATGAACGTACTTTCGAAGCATTGATACGTGAAATACATCATGTATTTGCGCGTATTGTGGTGGCAATGCTACTCGGTAGGCAGTCTCTCCGATTCGGCTCAAAACTTCGAAGGGACCAACGAATCTGGGGCTGAGCTTCCCCTTCTTTCCAAAACGAAACACACTCTTGGTTGGAGAGACCTTGATAAAAACCTTATCTCCAACCGCAAAAGCGAGTTCCCTACGCCGTTGATCGGCGTAGCTCTTTTGTCGACTCTGAGCAGTCAGTAGCTTCTTTCTGATCATGTGGACCTGCTCCGTATAATGCTCCAACACAATGGGCGAGTCCAAGGTTCGCTCACCCACTTCACCCCAATGGATCGGTGATCTACAGGGTCGTCCATACAAGGCTTCATACGGCGCCATCCCAATGCTAGCGTGGTGGCTATTATTATAAGCAAATTCAGCCAACGCTAGGTGGGAATCCCAATCACCTTTCCATTCCAGCATATAGGCTCTTAGCATATCTTCAAGAGTCTGTATGGTTCGTTCTGATTGCCCATCTGTTTGGGGATGGAATGTTGTACTGAACTTGAGTTTCGTCCCCAGGGCTTTCTGAAGCTGCTCCCAAAAGTGAGAGGTGAACTTCGGGTCACGATCAGATATGATCGAAATCGGCACTTCATGGAGCCTAACGATTTCCCGAATGTAGATCTCCGCCAATCGTTCAGTTGAGTATCGAGTGTTGATTGGCAGGAAGTGAGCAGACTTGGTGAGTCTGTCTACGATCACCCATATCGAATCGTGTTCTCTCTTGGATCGAGGCAATCCAACGATGAAATCCATCGTAATGCCTTCCCATTTCCATTCTGGAATCTCGATCCGTTGCATCTTTCCACCAGGGCGCTGATGTTCGATCTTAACTTGCTGGCAGATCAAACACTTCGAGACAAACGTAGCCACATCACGCTTCATACCCTTCCACCAGTACTTTCTCTGCAAATCTCGGAACATCTTCGTACCCCCAGGGTGGATAGTATATTTGCTACTATGGGCCTCCTGGAGTACTTCCTGTCTTAGCTCAGGGTTATTTGGAACCCAAATCCTTTCTTCCATCCATATTCTTCCATCTTCTTTCAAATGGAAGAAAGTATCATCTTTTTCAGCACGAGCTTTTAATTCCAAGTACTGGGGATCCTTGAACTGTTCGGCTACGATGCGATCGAGGAACTCAATGTGGATCGTCAAACATGACATTTGGATTCTACCTGAATCAGCCAAAAATGGCTTCCACTTGACGAAATCCTCCATCAACTTCCATTGTCCGGTTAGGCTGGCCAGAGTGCCAACAGTCTTGCGACTAAGGGCATCTGCTACAACATTCGCCTTTCCAGGGTGATAGGAAAGCGTGAATTCATAGTCTTTGAGGAATTCCAGCCATCGTCGTTGCCGCATATTGAGTTCTTTTTGAGAAAAGAGGTATTTTAGGCTTTTATGGTCCGACATGACCTCAAATTTCTCTCCATACAGGTAGTGTCGCCAGATTTTAAGCGCGAACACTACCGCGGCAAGCTCTAAGTCGTGGGTTGGATAGCCGTGGGTTGGATAGTTTTTCTCATGGACCCTCAACTGTCGTGATGCATAGGCGATTACTTTGCCATGCTGCATCAACACACAACCCAGACCTGTTCCTGAGGCATCGGTATATGCCACGAAGCCTCCCTGACCAGAAGGTAAGGTAAGGACAGGGGCAGTGGTAAGCCTCTGTTTGAGAACCTCAAAGCACTCCTTACACTGGTCAGTCCATTCAAACTTGACTCCCTTTTTAAGCAATTTCGTCATCGGTACGGCGATTCGGGAGAAGTCTTGTATGAACTTCCGATAATATCCGGCAAGTCCAAGGAAGCTACGAACCTCAGTGATATTTTCTGGTTGCTTCCAGTCCATCACAGCTTCCACCTTCGCAGGATCTACTGCGATTCCATCTTTCGAGATCACATGACCAAGGAACATCACTTTATCTAGCCAGAATTCACATTTTGAAAACTTAGCATAGAGTTGGTTATCTTGAAGGGTTTTCAAGACGATTTTCAAGTGCTCCACGTGTTGTTCCTTGTTCTCAGAATATACGAGAATGTCATCAATAAAGACGATAACAAAGCTATCCAAATATGGTCTGAATATCCGGTTCATTAGATCCATAAAGGCAGCAGGCGCATTAGTGAGTCCGAAGGGCATTACTACGAACTCATAATGGCTGTATCTCATTCTGAAGGCAGTCTTGGGTATATCCTCTTCCTTTACTCTGAGCTGATGGTACCCAGACCTGAGGTCGATTTTGGAGAACACCCTCGCTGTTCTGAGTTGATCGAATAAGTCCTCAATCCGAGGCAACGGGTACTTATTTTTAACAGTTGCCTGGTTAAGCATCCGATAATCGATGCATAACCGAAGGGATTCATCCTTCTTCTTTACAAATAGTATCGGGGCTCCCCACGGTGACACACTCGGTCGGATGAACCCTTGTTCCATCAGTTCTTCCAACTGACACTTCAACTCACTGAGTTCAGCTGGCGCCATTCGATACGGGGCTTTGGATATCGGCGCTGTTCCAGGTAAGGATTGAATTCCAAATTCAACCTCACGAAGTGGCGGAAGTCCTGGCAATTCCGCAGGAAACACATCGGGAAACTCCCGCACCACTTCCAAACTCTCAAGGGGTTGGTCATTGGATTTTTCCACCGAGAGACTCAACAGGAAGGCCACACAACCCTTCCTAAGGTATTTTTGTACCTTAAGTGCTGATATGAGCCTTTTCTGTGGAACTGGTTTGGATAACCGGTACTCCATCTTAAGCAATCCGGGTCGAGATAGAATCACTCTGCCCTCGCGGCACAGAATCTTGGCATTATTCTGAGCCAACCAATTCATTCCCAGAATGACATCGTACTGTACCATATCGATCAGGATGGCGTTAGTAGGCAAGTGTTGCCCTGCTATCTCAATATCCAAATTTTTCACACACCGGATACATTTGGTGCGTGAACCCAACGGGTTATATACTTCGATCATTTTATCAATCGGTTGCACCAAAGCGTGGAGTTGTTCGGTGAAATCGTCAGAGATAAACGTATGAGTAGCACCACAATCAAACAAGACGTAAGCTGCATGTCCATTAACAGGTACGGTGCCTTCAATCAGGTCACCATTTTCGACTTGTTCAGTCGTTACAGCATATACACGACCTGCAGCAGGCCTTTGTTCTACTCTAGATGGAGGTCGTTGAAACTGAGAACGTTGTGGTGCTGGTCGAGAGGGTCCGGCAGATCCGGCACTACTCCTCTGTTCATCTGCAGCCTTCTTGGCGCAATCCCTTATAAAGTGGCCCATCTTGCCACAATACAAGCACCCACCAATGTCACGAGGACATGGCTTTCCGGGGTGGTTCATACGACACCTTGGGCAGCTGAAGTTGGACGACTAACCATTCAGAGTTGTGTTCTGTCTTGGCCTCACGACTTGCTGAGTGTTGTTCCCTCCTTGGAATTTCTTCTTTTGAAAGGGTTGTCGTGAACCCTGGCCACTTGGGAATGTCCTTTTACGATTCCCACCATTCACTATGGGCTTCTTTGCTATGATCACTTTAGATCGCGCCCAATCCTCTTGGATTTTTGAAGCTGCTGCTACCGCAGCCTGAAAAGTCGAAGGCATGCTTGTTATCACTCGAGATCGCAGCCCTTCGCGCAGACCATTCACATATTTGTCGGCCCTTTCTTGGTCTGTTTCGAACAATAGAGAGCAGTAGCGCTCTAGATTCTGAAATTTGGTGGTATAGTCCATTAGACTCATACCGCCCTGTTCCAACTCCAGAAACTCCATCTTTTTCTTGTTTCTGGAATGCAACGGGAAGTAGTTATCCATAAAAGTCCTCCGAAAGTCAGTCCAAGGAATGACTTCGACTTGTGAGAACTGGATAAGTTTAGTGGTATCCCACCACTTCCGTGCATTATCTTTTAATCGATACGTGCCAAAGTTGGTCTTCTTTTCCTCTGGTACTCCCAGTACTAAGAAGGCACGTTCTGTCTCTTCGATCCAACTCTCCGCGAGCTCAGGATCGGCTCTGCCAATGAAAACTGGCGGATCAAGCTTGAGGAACTTCTCATAAGTCACTCCTCCCAGGTGCTCGTTTCGTGGTGCGACTGGTTCTGGCCTCGTTTCACGGATGGCGGTAACCAGGTTGTTGAGTGTCTCCAACAGGAATCCTTGCGTATGAGACTCCTCACTTGGTATGGTTCTCCTCGTCGTAGGAGCCATTTATCTATGCACACACAAGCACTTGTTTTTAGTTTCTCGATGTATATGAGGAAGTAAAAGCTTTATTTACTTAATATACATCACATTTACACAAGCATCGCCTTAAACAAAACGTCATGCCGCACTGGCAGACTTTAGGCGTTGAGAAACTATATACATGAGTCTACTGACTCCAAAACATCACCAGTCTCTTTAAGACTTGGATTTCTTTGATGAAGACGAACTCCAAAAGGTCCATCTATTGCCACATGGCCTTGGTGCAGGCACTACTAGCTTTGGCTTGGGCGGCACTTCCGCACTAGCAAGCGAATACTGGGGATATATGAGAGACTCCAGTCCACTTTCCCAGTCAGCAAGATCAAGACTCTGGGAGTCTGGAATAATGATTGGCGAACAGAAAGAATCCCCTCTTTTGTTCTTGCCATTTAAGCTCGGCATATGTGATGCCGGATGGTAGCTTGGCGAGTGATAGACTTCTGCAGGGAAGTTCAAATCAAAATCCCTCAGCCTTGGTAATTCATCAAAAGATGTTGGGGTATGGTTGCTCCCAACACTAGAGTGATGCGGTCCACTGACACGCGAAGTCTCATCCCTGAGACCCTTTGAAGCCCGCCGACCCATATCGGCGGTATATTTCCTTTGGCATTCGTTGGCGGAATGCCCATCTTCGCCACAATATTGGCAGTCTTGGACTTCATACGGGCATATTCACTCATCGTGCATGACCTTGCAGCGATAGCAATATCCACGCGAGTCATGAGTTGCCATCTATACAAAGATGCACCCAGATCAGAACAAAAGTATAAAAACATATACTTACAGTGCGATATCGGTACCATGACGGATCTTGAACCAGGTTTCTCAGACTCATGCTCTGATACCAATTCTGTAACGCCCCGGATTTCCAAAACAAAGCTAAGTTAAAATTTTCATGATTTTTTTTTTTTTCTTTGCAGCGGAACTTAGAAAAGCTTTTAGCAGCGAAATCAGACGATAATGAGTCGTCAGTTTTAGAAAACTCCGAGCACGTTGCAGGTATGTGGCCAAGCAACTCATTGACCACCAAAGTGTTCCATTTTATCGAAAACATATGTTTATTACAACACTACTGCTTAGGAAAGCAGTGTAGGTTCAATAAAAAGGAAGCAGTACAACTCTGTCTAGAGAAACCCTGGAACTCGATGCCGCCTTGCTCCGCATATCGCCACGCAGGTCCAACACCTGAAATCACCATAAAACGGGGTCAGAACCACTAATGGTCTGGTAAGCATGCAGTCATACATCCATTCAACTTAAGTACGATAATGACCACTCAGGGTCGCAATGCGCAATAACGACGCTCAAGCCTCCAAGACTTAGCGTATATCGCAAGAGCCTCCTCAGGGCTATGAGTTGAACATCCGCTCGAGTCCTCATGACTTAGAGCAAGCCTTTTCAGGGCTGTGATTTGAATAGCCTCTTAAGTCTCCACGACTTAGCCATGACCTCTTTCGGGTCTCAAAGTGATGTCTAGCTCAAGTCTTCATACTTGGCACATCCGTATCCCACGCATCTAAGGACAACTCCTCGAGCTTCGCTTAGTCGTGTGGATACAACACGGGTCTTTGCCCAGTCGGTCCAGTAGTATACCGAACATGACACCTTCACAAAGGTTATGCAGGACTGACTCAACACGTCATCCACTCATACATTCAAAGCATCGCTGTACCTAGAGCTAATGCATTGTTTGATAATTAACCGCTCCCGCCTTTGGTACGCAGGTAGAGCTATTGTCCGGGCATCAACGCGACGTTCTGGGGGTTGATTATTCTATGTATTTTAGATACCCCAGAGGCCTGTTGACCCTATCCATAGTAGGGCAGTGTGTTTCAACTAGGAGAATCCTACTAGGCCCATATTCGGATGCATCCTCTACTTGCAGTAGTTGGGTTCAATCCTTAGATCTTAAGGATAACCACGACCCCAAAACCCATGAGTGACTGAGGCCATCGTGGACTCTATCAGGTCCAAAGTAAAATACATGTCACTCAAGGCTGTACCATCACTGTCATTCCACAGTGAGCATAATTCCTGAAGGGGTCTGCCAGTCTTACAATTACTTGGACAGAATCTGCATGCCATTTAGGCAGCCCGTGCTTTCAGCACTACGGGAGTATGTACCCGACCCCATTCAGTCTTCCCCAACACAGTCATTACTGAGGGGGTACCCCTAACACGATCTTCAACCGCGGGGTATGTGCGACCTTAAGTCTTATTCATATGCATGCAGAACACCGCTCTTTGGCACATCGGCCACCACGAGCATCACACCTCTTTGGATGGAAACAACACACTCTGGCTCTTCGGCCCTTAAGAGTTTGGTTGTGTAACCGTTCTCAATGAGCATGCATATGATTCGATCTAGATAGATCGGCTACTCGGCGTATTTTTACGCAACGAGTCCAAACCTAGCCAAGGCGCAACCTCTACTCCGGCTCAGCGGCTCTTACGAGCAAGGTGCCCTTGCAGGCACAAGGATACGAGCCGATCTGGCATCGTTCCATCAACGGACATCATTATGCCGTTTCATTGGTTCCGGCAGCTCTTCTGCCAACCATTTCGTCAGCACCTTCCCTGCTCTATCGACAGCAGTGCGACGAACCCTTCTACGTTTGTAGAAGGCAATACATGAACCGGGTAGCACTCTGCTATATGTCAGAGTATCCTGCTACGTTCTTTCTGAGCTATTCTTAGCTTCTTCAGAAATTTCAGCAGCACCTCCTCTCTTTTACGGAGAAAGCGTGCGTTTCTTTTATCCATTTCAGCGGCATCTCCCCTCTTTGGTAGGAAATCGCCACGCTTAATTCGGGAAATGGATGCGCACCGTTGTGCGTACTTTGCATCCATCAAGGTCGCAGGAACCCTTGGCCATAGACAGGCCATACGAAATTGACTTAGTCATTACGTAAAGAGCATTTTGCCAAAAAGCGAAGCCTTTCCAATAGGGGCTTCATTCGTCAAGCAGAATCTTAAACGAGGAGCGGTCAAGGAATCGCATGGGCGATTTGGAGTTGATCTCCATTTGAACGCTCATTTATGCGCTATATATGTAGTATAAGCAGAAGCCTGTGCTTTATACAGCGGCGGCGTAAAGAAATGCATATACTATTGTTCAGAGTGTGTAACTGAACGAAATATTCTACATATATAACAAAGCAGAAGCCTTGGCATCGTTCGACGCGACGGCGTAAGTAAATACATTGCAGAAAGCAGGAGCCTTGGCATCATACGACGCGACGGCAAAGGTAAATTACATAGCCTGTGCGATATAAGACGCGTCGGCAGAATCAGTAGATATACACCTAGATCCGCATCCAACGATAGTTACGAGGCGAGCGGGTGAACACCGAAGTGTCCTAAAGGGCTCAACCAAGTACTAAAGCGAGATACCATTTTTGAAGAACGCATATACTGCGTGTTTGAACATAGATATATCCGACGATAGTTACGAGACGAGCGGGTGAACACCGAGGTGTCCAAAAAGGGCTCAATCAAGAACTAAAGCAAGATACTACTTCAGAAAGTATATTCTATATACAAACAGTCAAATACTTGAGAGAGATGGATCAACGAAGCGAACTTACTTCAAATCGTGGAAGAAACGGCTCCGGGTTGCTTCTTTGGCTTCGAGCCTTCCTTCGAGAGGTCAGACTAAGTCAGATGAAGCTGACTTAGTTGAGAAAGAGGTAGAGTAGGTCAAGCTACTCAACCTAAGTGGTTTGAACCAAACAGGGTTCGATCCAAGTCAACTGGGTTCAGCAGGTTCGAACTCAGCTCAAGTAGGCTAAGTCTGGGTTCAGAAATCCAAACCGGAATCTGGACCAAAAATGACTTTGACTTTGACTTTAAACCCAACTAGGTTCAAGTCAAGTCAACTGGGTTTGGACCAGGTCAAGTGGGTTCAGACCCAGGTTAGGTGGGTTAGGACCAGGTCAGGCAGGCTCAGGCTAAGTCAGGCAGGCTCAGACCAGGTCAGGTGGGCTAGGCTAGGTAGGGGAGGTTTAGGAGAGAGAGAGAAGGCAAGAGAGAGAGGGGGTCGATTTTTATGAGAAGAGAGACAGTGGGGAGGGCTATTTATAGCCCAAGCCCACCTCCTCTTGGATTTTCTCATGCCCCTTCTACCCCCTTGGCTTCTTTTTAATTCCAAGAGGTTCCTTGGTGTGGGGCCCACTTGGATATTCCATGGGATATTTTTGTGGGTCCCACCAGATATTTTCTGAGGAATATTTCTGTGGGTCCCACCAATATTTCCGTGGGTCCCGCAAGAATTTCGGGTTTCCGACGATTTTTTCCAAAAAATTCTGAGTACGCCATTTTCTTCGTATTGACGTAACTAAGAAAGTTGGCTCGTACGAATCTATTGATTTCGTTTAGTTAGGAAGTTATGGCTTCCCGAGTGTTTGAGCATATATTCGCAATTCGACGAATATCCTAAGTATAACTGGCTCGCAGGAATTGATTCGTTTCGCATTCTGAGAAGAAATGTTATTTTTACCGGTAAATGCCTCATGAATTTTATTCAGATATTTTCTGAAAAATTGCGGGTCTTACACTGGAGGTTGTTTTTATTGCAGAAAGTTGGGGCATTTCGCCAGAGTTTGTTGCAAGAAGGAAGCAGATCTTAAGAAGCGAACCGTGAAGGAAAGTCAGCAACAACAACCCAAGCTGCCTCAGTAGTGTCAATGAGAGTAGTGAACCGTGCTTATTTTCATCATGACGGGTTAGGTAGAGAATTAGTGAACAGACACTTTAATAAGTTTGGGTAAGACTTTTTATTTTCCAGTACGGATCTTGTCAAGTAAAAGTTTATCAATGAAATTATGTATGAATTTTGTCCAACCTAGACCCTTATGATTACGATGTTTATGCAGGTAAATGACACGTTACGCCTACAACTGATTAGTTTTTGGGTAGTTGACTTGTTATGCCTATAAATGATTAACTTTTAGGTGGTGGACTTATACGCCTACAAATCATTATTTTAGACTATTTAGAGGAATGACACCTCACGACTACAAACGCTTAGTTTCTGGTGATATATCATGCCTACATAGCTGTGTTGCAGAGGGTTGCATTATGATTGTTTGTGAGAATATATCATACCTGTATAGCATGATTGATGGATATCATATTGGACTAAAATGTCTTGAAGATTCGTGCATGTGTTTCATGCTGAATATAGTCGAATGTGATTTGATGAAAAAATTGTGAATGCTTATGAAGATTATGCAATGATCTGAATGTCTTAGATGCATATATGACTTGAATCCTGTGTGCATAACTCAAACTGCATAGAAGTTGCGTATCTTGAGGTTTAGTTGATTCTTGATATATACATGATCACATTGTATAGAACTCATGCTTTGAGGTTAGATTTGGTTAATGCAATGCTCCTGGTGGCAATGATATAATTCATAGGATAATATGCTTTTGTATGATATGATTGAAATGCATGTGACCTCAAATTTTGAAAGTATGTGATATATGTTTAAGTTCAATAGTAAACTATGATTCATCGAACCTTATTGGTGAAGGTGTGATTTTTTATTTATATACCATATGAGATGAAGTGATATATACTTTTGCCCATTATTGGTGGCTATCGACCCTGAGAGTGGTCGTTTGTTTTGATGCATGTATCATTGATTTCGGTACCTGTTGAGGACCTTGTTCGCAAAGGATTCTCTGTGAGGGCATGTATGATCAAGATCAGGTAATCCGACTAGTGGTGAATCTCTGTGAGGAAGTACACTGTCCAAGATCGGGTAGCCGCAAAGACGGCGAATTACTGTGAGAAAGTATATTTGTCCAAGACCAGGTAAACCATCTAGGGCGGTAATTCCTTGTGAGGTCGTACATTTCCTAAACCAGGTGATCCAGCGTGGAACTTGTAGATTTTGATTTCGTAGAGAAATATGGTGTTTTAGGATGCTCTTCTGAGAGCATTTGTTATAGCCAGTTATGAATCTTTAAATTTGGCTTTCTGTTGTAGCATGATTATATGCTGGTTTTAGATTAGAGAATCGGATCCTTGCTTAATCTAGATCTTGATACAAGGATATGTTTTTGTCTTCTATGAAAGTTAGGGTCATTCTAAGAATGATAACTTAAGCGAAGATAGGACAACTGACCGTGCAAGGCCTTGAGATATGAGGATAAGTTGAGTCTATTCCGGACAAAGAGTCTGTTAGAAATAGTAAGGGTAACGAACGATAACCTGATTATGAAAAAGTACAGAAACTTCGTTCAAGGATCGTAAACAAACTAGAGCAATGGCTCATTGTGTCTTTTCATTCGTATCGAATCTAGTAGAAGGTGACGAATAAACATTCTTGCAGTCTCCTGCCAAACCCTTTTTGTGACTCCATATAAACTCTTGCCCAGACAAATTATTAACAAAATCACTCACATTTTGTTCGATCGAGTTGTTGGCTTCGAACCTTTCTAAGGAATTTATTATGTGTTGTCCTGACTACTTTAATAGCATACGTGTTTCAGATCACTCACACATATAGTGCATCCTCATTAACAACGATTAACTAAGAACCAGATTGTTACAGATAATCTTTTAATAAATATTTCGCGGACAAAATTCTTTTAAGAGGGGTAGGATGTAAAACCCACGTTTCTTTTAAAAAAAAAATTTGTATTGGACTCGGGTCGGGTCGGGTCCAGACCCAACCCGAGCCCCTTTTAATTAGGGTTTTAGTAACCCGACTCAGGAAGAGGATTTTTAAATCCTCTTCTCGAGCGCCGCAACACCCCCCCCCTCCTCCTTTGTTGCGCTCGCCACCAACGTCGTCGTTGCGACCCACGTCGACGCCGGCCACCGCCTCTCAGGTACGCCTCTTCTCCTCCCTCTTCTTCTCTCTCTTCCCCCCCCCCCCCCTTTCTCTGTCACCTCGCCGGGAGGCCGACAGGCGGCGCACGGCCCCTGCCCCCCCCCCCCCCCCCCCCCTCTTCTCTGTGGCCTGCGAAGGGGTCGGCAGGAGGTTGGTGGCTCCTGTCGCCCCGGTCTCTCTCTCTGGCAGGGGTTAGTCCCCCTGCCGCCTCGCTGTTTTTGACAAGGGCTCATCCTCTGTCGCCCCGCTGTTGTCAGCTGGCAGGGGCTCGCCCCCTGTCGCTTTTCCGTTTTTGGCCAACAGAGGCACACCCATGTTGTCTCTCTCTTTTTCGATCGACATGCCTGATTTTATTTTCTTCGCATGATAAATAATGTAACGTTGAATACTCATACTTTTGCAGACTTCGTATCAAAGCCCCACTCTGGCTCCACGGCCTGAGCCTCGTATCATCTACACCCGTAGACGCACGCAGCTGCACAACATTCCGAGGTAGGGTAAAGTCGCACAAAGGGCAATAAATGAACATATTTAAGTTGAAATAATTAAGATGCCCATGCTAGATATGCTTAGATTTATATTGCTTCTGCATTGCATATTTTCTTGTCTGCATATTTATGAGTCGAGGTATGATTTTACTCTTTGAGTATTAATTTGTGTATTTGCTTATATGGTTGAAGGTGGTTTCGTACTTTTTGCAATACTTATACCCTTAATTGCTTGCATATATACTTGCCTGTACGTTCCTATGGGTCGATGTACAATTTCATTCTTCGGTCATTATTTTGCATAGTTGCTTATGAGTTGAGGTGTGGTTTCGTATTTCTTGAAATACATATGCCCATGTTTGCTTGCATACATTTTTGCTCGCACGTTTCCTTTGAGTGAGGTACGACTTCGTGTCTCGTGTATTACTTAGGACCTTATGTGTTTGCCTATTCAAGTGGTCAAGGTATGGTTTTGGTACCTCGTGTGTTTTTATGTGCTTTTCGCTCGATGTGCGGCATTGCAAGTCGAGAGTTGTTTGTTGTAATGTTGTAATCTGCATATGCTCACACTTATGGTAAATATGTACTTATATAAATGTAGTCTTGTGCCTAACCTGATTTCAGTTGTTTTCAAAACACTAGAAGTTGCGCTTGTGCGCTATAGTTCTTTTAAAGAGGATTTCGTTCTGCAAACGCAGTACTCTTCAAAATGCACAGCTTTTGCAAAGTTAAGTTTTAAGTCTCGTAGGATTGCGAAGTCACATTTGGGCCCTCCCAAGTCCACACACTTGGGAGAAATGTTTTATAACCTTGATTCAAGTTGCGACTCAATTTAAATAACCCCGATCAGGGGCATGAGCCTATGAATGAGTGGGGTTCTGTTGAAGGACCCATTCTTCATTTATCAATCTAGTGTCTCATGTCGATACTAAGATAAATTTTGGATGCAAGATTGATAGTGTTGTGCCTTGTGTGAATGACTTAATGTGGCATTGTGGCTTTTAAGGATGAATCGTGCCAAATGAGCACTCCTATATTCTTTGGATCATTATGAAGTTGTGTGTTGGGTGTTCCTTTTGAGAAGCCTACGCACCTCCCTTTTTGGTGTAGCGTACTTTTAGTCATGCATGACGTGTTAAGTACTTTGTTGATCGGACGAGAGATCCGAGACGACCTTGTATCATGAAATATGCAAAATATTGTTGAAATGAATTCAAGACTTATCTTGCCAAATTGTGTTGGGTTACATCTTTTGCAGATAATATTTGTTGGGGTTTCTTTGGTGAAATCATATCCCATTCATCTTATTCGTACTTTTGACAAGCATGTCCGTACTTTTTCACAAGTATGTTTTCTTACGTTGCGATGATTGGATGAGTAGGTTGTGGCAACCTTGATGAGTGCAAATAACAAAATGCTGAGATCTCCTAAATAAGTGATGATTTCCGCCTTCACCGGCAAGATACTCGAGTTGGGTCGAAAGACCAGAGTATGTAGAATGGGTCTTCAGTTAACTACCCCTGATGTACTCATTCGAACCGCTGACTCATGTCAGAAGAGAGGATGGGAAGGTACAAAAACTTCGATGGACAAGCCATTAATGGCAGTTACGAGCAAAAGACTCGGCTTCCCCAGTCATCGGAGTTAGGGGAAGGGGACTACTATAATTATCCTAGGTGGTAGCTCTCCATGTTTGGGATGCATCCATTGTTTATGCTGCTTTGGGGATTTCTCTCTTGGTCACTGACCGTCCCCTTAAGTGCGGACTCAGTCAGCTATTCGGGTTATCATAAAATACATAGCATAATAAACCCCTAGATCAGTCTAGGCTGTTTCTAGAGTCGTGTCTTGTGCGTACCCACTTGGCCAGTTAATATCGAAACATAATTTAAATTCGATCACACAATTTGTTGAGTTATACCCGTCTGGAAGCTATAGCATGCAATGAGTTTCAATAGTTAGGGAATTGTGTGTGTGGTTAATGTAGCATCGTATTTTGCTAGTTAAATTGCTTATGCAGTGCTTTGCTTATAATAATTAGCCTACTTGTGCCAGTGAAATGCTTGTAATAGTTTTAGCATTTTGCTCATGATAGTTGCTCCATGAATCTGTTGAAATTAAATTGCTATATAATTGCCTGTCTACTTGACATATTAAATTATTTTGCTTAACTATGTTCTATATTGTCCTGTATGTGCACCTACCAATTTTTAGTGAAACTGACCCATTTTATGGGCAGGTGATACACTTTGTGATGACACGATGGTACGATGAGTTCAAGATAGAGCTTTTTCCCTGACGTTTCGCTTCTGAGGACATGTTGGGAAATTTGGTATAAAGTGTATTTCAAAATTTCTCTTTTTATTAAACCTTGAGTTACTAAAACTGTTTTAGTAAACTTCTTCTTGGTTTCAACAAACAAATTCTAAATCATTGAAATTGCATTTTAAAACCCTTTGATTTCAATAGTTGTGCGGAATTCGGTAAAGGAAAGTTTACGCTGTAATGCGCTCAAGGTCCATCGACTTGTTGTTTTAAAAATATCATTTTCCGCTGAAGTACTATTTAGACTCTGATAATTGTATGATTTCAAAGCTTTCTAAACTATTCTAAAAGTTACAAGTCCTGGATTTTTGGGGTGTTACAAATCCACAATCATCCAAGTGGTCTGGGAACATACGCGAGAAGGTGGCGAACCAAGAATAATACCACCGGGGGAAGAAGGAATAAGACTGGATAACCCAATGATCTGGGGATCCATCCTTTATCTGATATAAGACATGATCTCTGAGAAAGACAGCATCGAGGGAATTGGATGCCATCGGAATGGTACTGGGGTAAAAAAGAAAGAGGAAAATGAGATAGAATGCAGGACTTACGGATAGACTCTTTGAAGAATAGAGAGTAGACACAAATCCTGGAAATTTTGAAAAATCAAGTGAATTTAGAAAAAGGGATTTCCAGGGTTTTTAAAGAAAATTTAATATAAAAGAGAAAAATAGTGTAGATAGAGGAAAAATATACACCTGGGTTTCTGAAAATAAGGAAAAATTTTGAATAATATACCCAGGGTTTGGAAAAAGTTTTGATATATATAGGAGAAATACAAAACATTGCATAATCACAGCTGCACAAACAAGGATGCACAAACAGCACTCCCTAAAGGCTGACTCTAAATGCAATATTTGAAATGGCTTGTAAGACCTTAATCCTAACTCTATGGTTCAGATCATCTGATTCCAATCAAGGTATATCGATATACTCAAGCCGAAGCTCGAAGTACGTGGCATATAAAATATTTTTCTGGTTCTAAGGTAAAGGCTTCCCAACATCCTTGAGCGCCTACCGATATACCTCAGACTATGGCCCTTAGGTACGTGGTAAAGGGCGCTAACCCAAATAAGTGGTCCAGTTGTGAGGCTCTCTCCCGAACTATGGTTCAATGAGACAGCCTAGCAACGTGAAGACCGGGACAATATAGGTAGGGATGTTTTCGAAAACATATTCAACATGCAAGAAATCAGATGTTTCTAATGCAAGTCCTAAAGAGATAGAATTAAAGTAAAGAGAAGCATACACTTGCATACATTGTTTTGCATTCAATCCCTAGAATTGAGGAGAGTTGTATTTTAGACCTAAGTCTAAGTGAGCATGGAATAATCTCCTCAATATGGTCCTACCAAACCATACTTAAATCCTATATGCATTATGTTAGCTAGGACAGAGTCCAGGCTCCTAAGTTTTGCATGAAAATGAAGCTGACATTTGTAGAATAAAGACTTAGATAATATCAAAGCAAATCAAAAGGCACAAATTCGACCGGACGAAAATGAGTCCCATCACGGTCGCCAACTCCTGTGATCATGCAAAAATTTTCCTCTCGTTCCTCTTTTCCTTCTCTTAGCCTTTTCTAGCCTCTATTCCCTTTTGAAGGGGGATAAAAAGATAGAAAAGATGAGAGAAAAGAAAAAGGAAGAAGAGAGAGGAACTCTTTTGCAAGGTCTCATCTGACCAAAGAAAATGTTTTAAAAATCACTCGCCTCCGTTT
The DNA here is from genome assembly GCF_984573655.1 of Nuphar pumila. NCBI lineage: Eukaryota > Viridiplantae > Streptophyta > Magnoliopsida > Nymphaeales > Nymphaeaceae > Nuphar > Nuphar pumila. The sequence goes on along the minus strand of NC_143260.1, from coordinate 66,229,177 downwards.
TGAAAATTTGTGAGAAAATGAAGAGACGGGATTCGCTCGTCGGTACAAGGTTCGACCGTCGAACCAAGGATCGAATAAATGCCTTCTGTTTTGCATAAATATCATCTAAGATTTTATTCTAAGTCTAAATGCACAAAGAATCATGCTTGTGCAATGCAAAATGCAGAAATGTATGCTTTTGAAAAAACAGTTTGAAAATTTGGGATTTTTCCAAGTGATTCTGAGATGAACTTGATAATGGAGTAAAGAAATGGTTTTTGAAAGTTGAATCTAACTTAGAACTTTGAGATAGATCTTGAAAAGATATTTGAAGTTCTAAGTCTTGAAATAATCAGGGTTGGAGAAATAAATCTTGAATTGAAAAGAATAAAGAGAAAGGGGGATTTGAAGCTGAGATAGAAAAAATGAGATTCTTAAGTCAAAAATGGACTTTGAATTTGAATTTTGAATATGGATTTTGAAGTAGAGATGGAATTTGAAATGGAATTGAATTCCAGAGTTAAAGTTTGAAGTCAGGATAAAGTTTTGGATTTAAGAAATCTAAATGAAATTTGAAAATAAAATTGGATTTAAGAATTCCATATAGGATCTGAAAATGGAATTTGGTTTTGAAATCTGAAATTGGGAATAGAATTGGATATGAAATCTGGAATCCAAGATGGAATTTGAATTCGAAGTCCGAATCCTAAATGGAATTTGAGCTGAAGTCTGGGATCCAAGATGGAGTTGAATCTAAAATTTGGAATCCTAAATGGGATTGAATCTGAAGTGTGGATTCCAAGACAAAGTTGAATCCGAAATCTGGAATCCTAAATGGAATTGGATCCAAAGTCTAAAATCCAAAATGGAGTTGGATCCTGAAATCTGGAATCCTAAATGGAATTGAATCCGAAGTCTGGGATCCAAAATGGAGTTCGATCCGAAATTTGGAATCCTAAATGGAATTGGATCCGAAGTCTGGGATCCAAAATGGAGTTGGATTTGAAATCTAGAATCCAAGATGAGATTGGTTTTGAAAATCTGAATCCAAAGTGGAATTGGATTCTAAATTTAGAGCCCAAGATGGAATTTGGATTTTTGAAGATCCAAAATGGGATTTTGAGGATGGACCTGGATTTTGGAAATCCAGATTTGAATTTACAACTTAGGAAAAATCGAATTTTGAGATTCAGAATCAATCTCAAAACTTTGATTTTTGAATTTGAGAATCAAGGCTTAATGAAAATAAAGGGGAAACTTGATTTAAAGCTTGAGTTTTTGAAATCAGAAGATGAATCGGGAATTTTAAAGTTGATTTGAACTTTGAAATTGGATCTGAGATGTTAAATTGAATTTGAAGTTGAATCTTGAAAATGAATTTGGAATTTCAAAGTCGAATTTGAACTTTGAAATTTGATTTAATTTGAAATTTTGAATTTTGAATATAAAATGAATTTGAAATTTTAAAGTCAAATCGGACTTTGAAATCGGATTTTTTAATTTTTTTTTAAATGAGTTAGAATTGAATTTGAATTCATAAAGAAGAATTGATTTGAGAAATGAAGAAGATATTCGAAGAATTATCAAAAATCACTTGGATTTTGAAAAAGGATTTTGAAAATATGATGTAATTCTATCCTAGATGATGAATGAATTGAAAATTTTTGAAATTGAATTTGAAAAGCGTATTTCATTTTTAAAATGAATTGAAATAAGATTGAAGATATAATACATCCCTGACTATGGTCATTGAATGTATTATATGGTAATCATATTTTAACTCAAATGAAGAATAAAGTACATTTTTGGTGCCTTTATAGAGTTTAAAATGAAATTAACCTTCAATATATCCTGACTATGGCCATTGATATATATCTTGAGTTAATTTTAAATTAAACTCTAATAAAGGAAGAAAATTTTTTAAAATATGATAATTTTTTAAAAAGACCCGGTGTGGATCCAATGTTATTCCATAAAAGATGAAAATCCTAAGTTTTGTTTACATCCTGACTATGGCCATTGATGCAAATCGTCAACTTAGGATTTAATCACCTTTTATTAGAATGGTGCACGTGCCATTCGTGTTCCCATTTGTGAATATTTAGAAGAAAAGAGAACAAAATGAAAATAAGCAATTTTTAGCAAATATGCATACTCATATATTCTATTCTAGTGCAGGAAAATAAAAATTCTCATTGATATCTAGCTATTACAACTTGAGTCTGATTAAAAATTACAAGAGTCTCTAATTCTATGAAAGAAAATAGCAATTTTCCATGTATTTCCTGCAAAATAGGGTTAGTATGAGGTAGAATATGAAATGTGAAAGGAAATCAAAAGGCTATACCGAGGCTAGAGTATGATGTATGAACTAGTAAGGGGATATATCTAGGTTATCTAAATATAATGCATGAGCTAACAGGAAGATATGTATAAATCGATTGAGAAAAATGAATATGACATCTATATATAAATCAATGGAGAATGCACACATGATGCTTACATAACTTTGGTGGGAGAATGTGCATATATGTGCTTACCTAATCTAAGTGAAAAGTGCATGTAATTATGCCTAGGCAATGCACTAAATGTCATACCTAGGTTATTGAAAATATACATGGAAATATAGAAAATACAGATCTATATGAACAGGGAATGTATAGACAAGGGGGGGGGTGATATGTATAAGTGTTTTGAATCATGATGAACATATATCATGATATAAGATACCTAAGTGCAGGGGCTAAATGCATATAAGCATTGAAAATGTAGGGGTAGTGATATGGATGGGGCTATTGGGTAGCAGTATGCTGAAATGGTGCTAAATGAGGTTGTGAAGGTGATGTTAGGCATGAAAGAGTGTTTGAAGTATATGGTAGCTGGAATGAAGTGTGGTTGTGACAGCAGTGCAATGCAGGAGGTTGTAACAGGGTATTGTAGGGGGAGGAATATGATGGGTGGCAGTGATAGACAGCATGGTAGGTGTAGGGGACGGAGTGTAGGTATAGAAAGGGTGAAGGTGAATACAGGGGCAGGTGTGTGCTGGGGACGGATGCTTGTGATTGATATATTACAATTGCAGGGAACAATGCAAGTAATAGGGTGTATATGAATAGTGGGTTTTGCAGAAAATTTATCCTATCAGCAAACGTGTTGTGCATGCAAGGAAGAGGAAAGTGTGTGTAAGGGTGCTAGCGGGTGCCTGTGAGAGGATGGTAGACATGTTGGAGGATGTGTGTTGAAGATGCATGCAGAAATGATGCTGAAGTGGAGATATAGCTGGGATGTGTTACAGCGGTGCAAAGTATGACATTTGCAGTTGTTGGAAGAGTGAAGCACAACAGCAAGTAGGTGGGGTAAATGGGTTGCAGCCGGGGGTGGCATTGCGGTGTATGCTCATAGAAAATTACAGAGAAAAAAAAAGTGATGTTATACTAATGTAAGTGCATTATTTTGTCTAAATGCAGAGTGGATGACATGGTGAATAGTGAAATTTTACAGGAAAACTATACAGTGTATACAGGGTGTGTAACAGTGTTGCTGCAGGAAAATACAACCAGCATAGGCTGTGGTGTATGTGTAAGAGGTGTTTTGGGGAAGGCTGATGTAGATGGTAAACGGAACCTGCAAAACAAAATTAGTATATCGACCTTCATGGGTTAATTAAGCCAAAATGACATAGCAAATCAATTTCTCAAGTGAGATCACATGGAATAATCATACACCCTATAACGACTGGATTTCCTTGCTAGACCTTGAGGGGGGGCATTTCACAATGAATCGAAATGATTCTGTAACCAGACTTTGTGGGCAATTCACTATCCTCCCCCAAAAAAAAAAGTTGAAGAACACAGATCTTTGATGTAATTATGGATATCTGCAGGTCCTGCTATGTATATTCATTTGGGCAATTCTGATTACCTCTAACGTCTCATGAGAAAAAAAAATATGCTAATTTTATCAGAAACCTTGTAAAGATGGGCTTATCAGCACTCTTTTACCAGAACTCTTAATGAGTTTTGGGAAAACTGAACCATTACAGATACTCCTTTTACATATGCTATCAAATTCCTATCAGTCCCAGTCCATGTGACCTTACCCCTTTATTATGAACATCGATCACTAGGTGATCAGATATGTGTTTTAACAAAGATATATCTCTGCGTCGAACAAATAATCAGCAAAAGGGACATGATACACATTGGTCCATCAGACCAACATGAAGCCCGGATGTAAAAGTGGCAAATCTCTGAAACTATTTCTCCAAACCTTTTTGTCATCTCTATTGGCACATGATGGGTTGAATGCCCAAGTGTTGTGATACAGCATTGACGTAACAGAAGATGATGTTTGGACAGAATGGAGTAAAACAACATACAACAAATGCCATTAACAGGGGGGATCAACATGAAAAATCCATGGGGAAACTATGATAAAATCGTTATGATGCATTGCCGTGAGTTCAGAAGAGGGGTGCACAAACCAATAAAATAAGGAATGCAAAGGGAGGGATAACTTAAAAAAAAATGGAAGCTGACTACGGTAGTGAGCATAAGAGCTGATGTTGTGGGATGGATCAGTGCCATGATAGTGGGTATGCTATTACAGCAGGTAAGACCTAAGACTGTTGGTATATCCCCATATGAGAAAAATACACATAGATATATTTATATATGAGTCTCCTGTAATGGATAGAAGAAACATATACAGATATGATGAAAGAGACGCATGCCCATAAATTGAAAAAGATAAGAAAGATGATGAAGCATAAACATAATATGCAGGACACAAAGTATTTCATAAACAAAAGGTATTTAATCAACAAAACAAGAAAATGCCATGTATTGAACATCGACTCAGGCAACAAAGAAGAGAGAGAAAGAAAAAAAAGGAAAGAAAAAAAAATAAAAAAATATAACCAACGAAATGCAATCAGATAAACATAATGAAATGAGATCGATGCCTTCTAAAATACCCTGTATAGGCGTGCCAATCAGACACCACCGTTGATCAACGGCAAATGCAGCATTATCCTCTCAGTGAAATATTACTCGGATGGTGTAACAACCATACTCGTGGTGATAGTGTTAACGAACAAAATGTGGCTAAGGCAGCAATCACCAGAGCAAACTCGTGGGTAGGAAACCGAGATTCAGCACACCAAAAAAAAATGCAGACTCCACTCCTAATTACTTACCCATATACCTCTCTTCTATGGATTTCATTCCTTTAGATTGATAAGGATCTGTCCTCTACAGACCACATTAATGCTCACAAAATGATGCACAGACTTCTGGAGACGATGATAACTCATATATGCAGGGAATGTGCATTGTCGCAAAGCTTGTCTTTCTTCAGCCGAGATCCTACTGCCTCCACCACACTTTTAAAGGGTATGGGATGTGAGTTCAACACAGATCTGAAGCTAGCAAGCTTGCAGATCTGTTGTTTTAATCGGATCATATTGCAAATGCTAATGGTATGACGATAGATATGAGGTTGATGACCAAATGTCAGGGATTGCAAAACCAACAGAAAACAGAATGCAATGACTCGTGATCAAGCATTAAGCATAATGTAAACAGGAGATTGCAACGTTAAAATGACTAACGAAGGTAGAAAATCACATTCCGACAACAGGGGTGATAATGTGCATAAGGAATTGAAAGTCCTCAAAAACATCAAAATGAAGGCAAAATTCAAGATTCAACCAGATACAATAAGACGAGATCCAGATGAAGCATAATCGGAATCTAATAAAATAACAGATCAACAACGCAAACAAAGATGCAAAACTGTTGGGACACGATCATCCATTTCGTTGTAGCACAAGAATGGTGTTGATGTTGCACATGCAACTCAACACAACTCAGGGTTGCATTAAAAAAAAACTATTAGAAACAGATTAAAGGAAATAAAGAGGAGAGGCTCTTACTTGGTTTTGTAGGAGATCTGGAGGAAAGCACTCTTGCTGAATGTTACTGCTGCTAGACGGGGCTTATTCACCTAAGGCGATGAAAATGCAGAGAAGAGAAGGAGGGAATGGGAAGAGAGGGATTGTGTGAGAGACCCCTTTTCGAATGGAAGCCGAAGATCAATTTATGAAAAGGGGAAGGCGAGAACCGATCAGGAGAGGCGATTGGGAGGTAGAAACTCGATCCCTTTAGGGTTCCTCTGCGTGCCCCTTTTATAGAAGGAGAAGAAAACTCTGGAAGGGGAGGATCATTGGTGATCAATGGGGGAGACGAGGTGAGTAAGATCGAAGTGTGGAAGGCCATCGTCTCCATTGTTTCCTCTTGCAGTCTTTCTTGCAATGGATGGTCGTTGGGGATCGACGGACGAACGAGAGGTAGTCGATCGAATGGTTTGGGCATCGATGGTTGATGGTGCTCGAGAGAGAGAGAGAGAGAGGGTTTCGCACATGGGAAGCCAATTTGGGGAGGCGATGGAGGGCCATTGGGACTTTTCTGAATTTTCAGAAAGGGGTCCTTTCTAAAAAAGATTTCTCAAAAGATGGTCTTCACTATGAAAAGATTTTTAAACCTAAATTTTTTTCCGCATTTTCTCCAACTTTTTTATGTTTTTTTGGTGTTTTTGAAATAAAATTCTAAAATCTAAGGAAAAATAGAGGATTTTAACTTAATTTTATAAAAACTTGAAAATATTTACAAAAGAAAGGCTTTTCGAGAATTCAAGGCTATTCTCTAAAAAAATCTTCAGAAAATGGGTCTGAATTCAGAATTTTGAGAAAATTTTTGAGTTTTTGAACCTCAAATCGAGAAATATAGAGCAGTGAATCCAAACGGATGTCGGATGGATTGTTCGAGCCATTCAAAACTATTTTTTATATTTTTGTAATTTTAATTTGAAAATTGGACAACAAGGCTCAGATTTGGATTTGAACTGGATCCGGATCCAAAATTTGAGTCAGATATGTAAAATGACTTTGATTCCTATAAATCTGAGGAATAAACTGGAATTTTGAGCGAAAATGACTCAATTTATTCAGAAATTGAGGGCCAAGGGCAAAAAGGGAATATTTATAAAATTTTGAAAAATTTGGGGTGTTTACAGTTAGGAGGTGGGGCAATTGCATGGTCTTGTAAGAAACAAGGGTGTATGGCACAGCATGCCCTGGAAGCTGAGTATATTGCCTGTAACATGGCAGCCACATTTGGTGTGTGGATAAATTGTTTCTTAAATGAGTTGAAATTGGATATTCCAAAAGATCCAGTTCAACTATATTGTGACAATAAAGTTGCTATAAGACTAATACAAACAGGAGCAGATAGCTCTAAAAGTAAGTATATTGAAGTTAAATATCAATATATTCATGATATGCTTATGAAAAATAAAATAGCAGTGGACTATGTTTCTTCAAGTGACATGGTAGCAGACCCGCTAATCAAGGCAGTCACTGAGAATGTTTTCACTGGACATGTAAGTCAGATGGGACTCAAATATGTTTAAGTGGTAAATGAGTAAAGATTACTCAGAAAGTGTGTATGCAAGGTTTCAGTTGAGAACAAGCATATAAACACAGGGGTGAGTAAAGATTACTCAAAAAGTGTGTATACAAGGTTTCGGTTGAGAACAAGCATATAAACACAAGAAGGCCCTTAGCCAAGTGGGATATGTAAGATCATATGGCCATAAGTGACTGTTAGAGCGGCTATTTCAACAGTCATGTTCCAAGAGAAGTGTCTTTTGAGGTTGGAAGTCATTTCAACAAACATATTTCAAGAGAAAAGTCTCTTGAAGGATGAAGGGATTTCTCCTAGAGGTTGTGTCCCAAAGCTTGAACCATCTTCGTAGTCTATAAAATACAAGTGAAACAGTGTATGGGATATACAACATAAGATACACAAGAATTCATAACATTAAGAGAAGAAGAGAGATGAGAGTTCGGACTCCCTGGCGATTTTGAGCGTAACTGCGAAGCCTTCATCCCGCTGCAAATTTGGATTTGTGCGTAGTCGCTTCCCAACATACTTTTCATTACCACTGATTGGTATCTCATGTGGTAATTAAGTGGGGTCCTGTGTCAAGCTGAAGGCTTAGGATCGAATCCCTCTGCCACATGGGGTGGTTGTTGTTCTGGTAGGGGTCTGAACGCCTAACCCCTGCTTGCCTTTAAAAAAAAATATTTACTTTTCATTAGATGTTCAAAGCATTCAGTGGAGAATTTCAAGATCCTTGATCATTTTAAAAAGGTTATGGGCTTAATGATCATAAAGGATAAATCTACTTTCATCCCTTTTAATTTATTTTTCCTTGAGTAGAATTGTTCACATTAAATCAAGTGATTGTATTTTTAGTATTTGAGGGTGCCTACTTTTACTATGAGGCTCAATTGTGCATTTAATCAGTAACATGAAAAATAGTTTGGAGACCTGAAGTGTGAAGCTCCTCTCTATTGCCTATCGTATAATACTTGTCAAGTTTGTGATCACTTTGTTCCTCCTCTTCTAGATGATGTACTTTAAACCAAAAGGGATCCCATCCTATGACATATGATGGGTTCCATCCTATGTCGCCATCCAACTGAAGCATCTGGACAGTTAGGATCAGTCCACATCTAAGTGAAAATGTGGATCAATCTTAGTCGCTGATTGGATGGCTAGGATTAAATGTAGGACACTACAAGAAAAATGTGTATTAGCGACGGACACTATCCGTCGCTACGCCATCGCTAATCTGTCGCTAAATATGTTAGCGGCGACTTTTGTGATGGATTCGTGACAGATAGATTCCGTCGCATAACCCTAGTCGCTAAACTGCGGCAGAATTTATCTGTCGTCAATTCGTCGCTAAGTAGCGACGGATTGGTGATAAATCATGTCTGTTGTTAATCTGCCGCTAAATAGAGACTGATTTGGTTATGTTATGGAATTTAATCCATCGCTAATCAGTCGCTACTATTTAGCGAGGGATACGTATTCGTCGCTAATCTTCGTCACTAATTTGGCGACGAACATTAGCGATAGATTTAATTTCGTCGCAAACCGACTACTGCTTCAAATTGGCGACGAAATAGCGATGGATATTATCAGTCGCTAAGTTTTTAAAAAAATTATTTTTTTTTATTTTCTTAAACTCGAGAAAAAAATCTCGTTATACAACTCATATAATCTGCTTATAAAAAACAAAATACACATAAAAAATACATATGCAGGTGGAACAAATGTAACACAAGTTCTAACTTAGGCAAACTTTAACAACCAAATACAGTCCTTGAGAAGTTATAATTAGTTACAAGTGTATCAAAGAAATTAAACAAATGAATCTAATCCTCGTCAAGATTATGAGCATCATCATCTTCATTTTGTCAATCTGTGCCTCCCTCCATGCCTACATGAGCTCCTTTACGCTAATCATCTCCAGCATCTTACAAGAGAAAAAAAATGTTAGTATTTATAAACAAAATATAATGAAATAAATTATATGCAATGCACCTAATCTAATGCAACAAAGTAAATGACTGAATGACATAGAGAATAGCAATAAACTGAAGGACATTAACAGAATTCAAATATGTATTCTAACAACAACAACAACAAGTACGCCTTCATCCCAAAACAATTGGGGTCGGCGATATGAACCAACAAAGAAAATCATTTTGGGTCTTCCACATGAATCCTTCTCCTCCAATCATTTCTATCAAATGCCATGTCCTCAGTGAGGTTCAAAGCATTCATATCTTTTCCTATCATTTCCCTCCAAGTCTTCCTAGGCCTACTCCGACCTCTTTTAACTAATATATTTTCCCATTTCTCCATCCATCTAACTGGAGCATCATTAGGCCTTCGCCAAATATGTCCAAACCACTGTAAATGATTCTCTCTCATCTTATTTTCAATGGGTGCAACGCCTACCTTATTACGTATCTCCTCGTTCTGAATCTTATCTTTTATTGTATTTCCACACATCCATCTAAGCATACGCATCTCAGCTACACTCATTTTTTGAATATGATGTCTCTTGGCAGCCCAACATTCCGTACCATATAGTAAAGCGGGCCTAATAGTCGTCCTATAAAACTTTCCCTTCAATCGCAATGGCATTCTACAATCGCACAACACTCCAGTTGCACTTTTTCATTTCATCCACCCAACTTTTATCCTATAATTTACATCTCCATCAATTTCTCCTTACTTTTGAATGATAGATCCCAAATATGTATTCTAAGACTGAAAATAAAATGTATAGTGACTCAATCATGCAGATATGTGTTTTAAGTTTGTCAAAGAATTTCACAGTGATTCACGCATGCATATATAGTTTATAAGGCTGTCAAATAAATGTGTTATGTATCACAATCATGCATATATGTGTTGCAAGACAGTAAAAAAACTTTCATAGTGATGAAATCATGCTTATATATGTTCTAAGGCAGTAAAAAAACTTTATATGTGATTCATTCATGCCTATCATGTTCTAAAGCAGTAAAAAAAAATTATAGTTATTCAATCATGCATATATGTGTTATGAGGCATTAAAAAACTTTCATATATGCTAATATCAGGCTCATATGTGTTATAAGGCATTAAAAAACTTTCATATATGCTAATATCAGGTTCATATGTGTTCTAAGGTTGTCATAGTGATGAAAGCATACTTGTATGTGTTCTAAGGTTGTCAAAAAACTTGTATAGTGATTAAATCATGCATATATGTGTTATAAGGCACTAAGAAAAATTTATAGTGATGAATTCGTGCATATATGTGTTGTAAGGTTATAAAAAAACTCCCATAGTGATTCAATCATGCGTATATGTGTTATAAGGGTGTCAAAAAAATTGTATAGTGGATCAATCATGCATATATGTGTTATAAGATGTTAAAAAAATTCATAGTGAGGCAATCATGCATATATGTATTCAATCATGCATATACTAGCTTGAAATCTAACGACATGAAACAAATGATATGAATCTTTATACCTGAAAGGCACCGAAGCTCATGTTGAATGCAGATGAAGTTTCCTTGTCCTGAAAAAAGTTGCACAACTCATTACGGATAATGTTGGGAATGGCTTCATTTAAAAAGTATTGCATTTTGTCTTCAAGACGTTGACAGACACCATCCCAAGACATAGCAGGGTCAATCGAACGTTGGGAGTTGATGCTGGCGGGAGAACTTTGAGAGTCATGGCTGCAGAAGGCAACGACTGGTGTAGTGTTCATGTTACTTTCAAACCCAAATACACGACCCTTTTTGGGTTCACCAGTTGCAGTCACTCATGCTGCAGGATCAAAAGGCGGATGCATCAAAAGGCGGATGCTGAGTGGAGTCATTGTCATATCGTTATACCATTTGTTGCTCGTATGACTCCTACAAAGTAATGATTAGAATATGAATTAATAATTTAGAATTACAATATTTATGATAACGTAATTCAAAGTAACTTGTATATTACAATGTTTATTAATATAATAAATACATACCGATGTCGCTCTCGCCTTCTCTGATACAAAATCTTCCGTGCTCTTACGTTTATGTGTTTCAACAAACACATCCTTGTAAGGCACAATGTCTCTTTTTTCTGCTTCCTGCAATGTTAAATGATAAAAAAATTGATTAATAAGTATGTTGAAATACTTACAAATTTGACATCTATATATATATATATATATATATTGATGAGTTACCATTCTCTTTTGGTGGCTCCCAAAAGTCCTAGATCCATCTGTTTGTGGATGGGCATCGGGAATCTTCGCTCGGTTTTGTGCAGCCTTTGCTGAGCGGTTTCGAAATTCATTGCTCGCTCACTTGTCGCACATGCCCTCCAAATAATCTCTCCTGATAGTAGAAGGCCCATGGCCCTTCCACTATAGTGGATCATCTATCCCACCAGCTACTTTTTTTGTTGCAGTTTTCATATTGTGCAGCATGTCAGCAAATCGATTGGCAACCACCTTCTGCCACACTACCCTCATGTCTTTCTCCTCGTTTGTAGTCGCAAAGCAATGGGAAGCCTACAAATACTTTTAGAAAGTTAGCACACATAAATATGAAACACTTCTTGTTATGATAAATGATTGCATACCATGAATGAGGACATTAGTCTCTCCAACACCTCTCTCAGGTACTCTTCTCATTGCGTTATCGGTCCTAGAAGATGATGCAGTAATGACTTCATAATTTCTCGTATTACTTCTTGTTGCTCAAACTTTGCACTGCACATGAATTAATACACATTAACAATCGACTGTCGATATGCATTTTTTATAAGTTAAGTATTGGACAAGTGACAATGAAATACTTATGATCGACTATCGATATATACTATTTGAATTACTCGTCGTGTGTCACACTGAGAAGACCATCCGGCGTAGGTGGGTCATGTGTAGGCGAAACAGTACCTACAGAACAATGAGTTAGAAATTCACACAATGCATATTTAAACTAATCAAGTATACAATTATTTAAATAATATACCTGTCAAAGCAGCCCGTGAAGATGAAAGATCAGACTGGCTACCACTAGGTGTTCGACGACTGTGACCTCCACAAACCATATTCTAACAAATAAAAAATGTCATGCAATACATTTTAATACATTCAAATCATTCACATCAAATAATGCAATACATTAAAACATAAGATATCTTCATGGACCTACATTAAAACATAAGATATCAAATATTGCAATACTTATCCTTAACTTGCAATACAATTGGATCAGTTACACAACTCTATATCTTTATGGATATATAATCAAATTGAAAAAAACTTTATGCAAGACATCCAAATATTGCAATACATTCAAATAATTCTAACATGTTACAATACATTCAATTCAGTAGTTGAAACCTATCGAAGATACATAATCAAATCGAAAATAAGTTCATGCAATACATTCAAACATTGCAATACATTCAAATCATTCTAATCATTCAGATCAAATACATGTATGTACCCGTTGTAACATTGCACAACTTTGGACGGACCATTTTGTAAATCACATATTCTTTGATCTTTAACATCACCATGGCGGACCTACAAGCATAAACAATGACTGTGATCACGACCAATTAAGTATCTTATTGTTGTTTACAGGGAAAGAATGTATACAATCATCCTTACCAACTCTTTCAACCATGCCACATACTTATTTTCACGTTCTTTCTGTACTTCTGCATCAGTGAGATGTGGAAGTTTTCTTCGCAACTCCAGATCAAATCATATGCACTTAACAAAACTTATTTTACCAAACCATGTACGCATGTATAGAACTTAGTGTTACATATTAAGTATACTTACTCGATGTGTGGGTTGATTGCTGAGCAATTAAAAAAGATATAGATTTGTGTTGCGTCTTGCTCTCGATCTTCCAAGAGTCTTGACCGGCAACTGCCAAATGCATGCCCAAGTGGTTGAAATATAGACAATTTGTCAGTTACAGTTAATTTTTCTCCATCATCATTATGAGGTGGGCATGTGTAACGTGTTGGAATGTGAGGTTCAAAGTACATAGATAAAAAATTTGAAATCTCTTCTAAAGTGTATGCCTCACAAATAGAACCCTCTACTCTTGCTTTATTCTGAATATTTTTTTTCAGGTCAAACATGCATCTGTCAATATACATCTCGGATTACAATAAATTTCTCAATAGCATTGAAAAGAAAATTTTTTAAAAATATATATCTTTCAAATGGATACATCCACCGATATTGTATAGGTCCACCAACCCTAAGTTCATATGGCAAATATATGATCACATGTTCCATAACATCAAAAAATATTGGTGGAAAAATCTTCTCTAGCTAACAAATAGTAGTTACGACAGATTCTTCGAGATTCTTTACCTCAGATACTACGAGTTCTGATGCGCACAATGTTCTAAAAAATCTACTCAACTCGGACAATACCCCTCATATAGGTTTGTCTAACATATCATGGAATGCTAGGGGTATCAATCGTTGCATAATGACCTGACAATCATGGCTCTTTAACCCATATAATTGTCCCTCGTCTATCTTCACAGCCCGAGCAATGTTAGAAATGTATCCATTTGGAAATCTCAACTGTCTCAACCATTGACATATCAGCTTTACTTGATCTGGTCCAAGCACGTACCTTGCCTTTGGTTTCAGTACTTTGACATTGTACTCTTTGAGTTCCAATTTTGGTCTTTTACATATTACTTTTAAATCCATACGGGCTTTCGGATTATCCTTTGTTTTCTCTTTCACATTCATTATCGTATTAAACACATTATCAAACACATTTTTCTCCACATACATGACATCCATATTATGTCTTATTAATAAGGTCGGCCAATATGATAGTTCTCAAAATATAGATTTTTTTGTCCAATTGTGAACCTTCCCAAATCCAATAAAGGGTGTTGGCCTACGGGCATCTGTGAGTCCACATAAAAAGTATCGCAATCTTCTTAAAATCTCTATGTCAGGCAACCTTGTGGGTGGACCTTTCATTTCAGTTGTGCTTGTTTGAAACACAGTCTTTTATCGTCGGAATGGATGATCGGTGGGTAGAAATCGATGGTAACAATCAAAGCAGCATGGCTTCCTTCCATGCATTAATCTAAAGGATTTTGTATCTTTCATGCAGTACGGACATGCCAACCTCTCATGTGTGCTCCAACCAGATAACATACCATATACAGGAAAGTCACTGATTGTCCATAGAACAATAACCTTCATATTGAAGTTTTGTTTTTTGTGTGCATCGTACGTGAGAACATTGTCATCACACAGTATTTTTAGTTCATCAATCAATGGCCTTAAATATATATCAAGATTTTGGCTTGGAGACGTCGGACCAGGAATCAATAGAGACAAGAAAAGATTTTGATGCTTCATACACAAGCTTGGAGGAAGGTTGTATGGGGTGACAAATACTAGCCAACACGAGTATGAGGTTGATCTACCCCCAAATGGATTAAATTCATCTGTACATAAACCTAGCCTAACATTTCTCACTTCCAAAGCAAAGTTCTGATGAGTACAATCAAAGTGCCTTCAAGCTTCTGCGTCAACAGGATGTGTGATCTTGTCTTCATCATGTCAAACTTTATTTACATGTCATATCATTTGTTCAGTTGTCCTCGAAGACATATAAAGTCGTTGCAATCTAGGGGTGAGAGGAAAGTAATGGAGTAACTTATATGACACTTCTTTTGACCTTGTGCTACCATTTCTCTTTGCCTTTGGCTTGAACCGAGGATGTCTACATGATCTGCTATTTTCTTGATCTTTGAAATACAACATGCAGTGATTGGGATAAGCATCTATCTTTTGATACCTCATATCTAGAGCATTGATCATAACCTTCGCACAGTAGAGATTTTGTGACAATTTCTCATCTTTGGGAAACATACTCTTCACAATAGTGCACAGATGGTCAAAACATGATTGGCTCAAATTATACTCTGACTTCAAATTCAGTAGTTGAAAAACTACAAACAAGATAGTGTGACTCTCGCAACCATTCCACAGTGGCTCATCAGCATCTCTAAGTAAGTCATAAAATGTACTAACTGCATCGTTTGTTGCTTCTTCCTCTAGCCCAGTTGGTACATCACTATGTCCTATAGCAAAACCCATTTCTGGTCTTACGGCATCAAATATCAAATTCACATATGGATTATCATGCACTACATTTACCCATGCGACAAAATTATTCTAAAATTCTTCACCATGAAGCATCCAATTCTGATAACCACTAACAAAACTCTTCCTGTATAGGTGATGTCTAACGCCATGAGGTTCTACAAATTGATTGTTCTTACACATCGTGTAGGGGGCATCTGATCCGACCGGTGTGATCCACTGTACTGACACTTGTCGTTGCAAATTCAATAAAACTGTCAACACCATCCATATATTCATGTGACACCTCATTATCAACTATCCTACGGTACATTCATTTACGGTTTGCAATCATTTTGTCCTATAATATTATAGATATTATCATCACCAGTCAAAAGAGAATCTTAATAATCCTATGATGAAAAAAATATCTAATTTATCTATTAATTCTTGTTTGGTGATTGTTTGTGAGTAATTTTTTGAATACGCAAATTTTTGTGTGTAACACCATCACATCATATTTATACACATCATGAGAATATTTAGAAATATGAAATCACATTTCATAAAATGATACATTTATTTAAAGCATGTTTTCAGGATACAATTTTACATGAAAGGCATAATCAAATGGAAAATAATTTCGTGCAAGCATGGATACAGACACATCAAACATTGCAACACATTCATATCAAAACATATATCAAACATGTACCTGCAGCAAACACACTTCAATATCCCACTAACTACTACCATGCTAAGCATGGAATCCGTACTTCAAAAATAAAAACACTTCTATTTTCATACATTAAAATCATGATCAATATGATCTTCAAACTCCATCAAAGCAGTCCTAGATATCCATAACTAAGTGAGTGTGTGAACCAAAAAGTATTGCATCCAATAAATTAAATAACATGTGATGTGCTTGCATCACTTACTCACCACGGGTATTTACCCGATTTGAATTGCTTATGCCTTTGCATTTTTTTCTTATTTTTGTTTGCATTGCATTTTTAGTCATATGTGATGCTTAACACTAAGCATCGCGCAATTAGCTCAACAACGTACCTGCGAAGCACAAATATACAGTACAATACAGGGAGGCAGGCCGAGGGGTTACCTGCGAGGTTGGCGGAGACGGGGGTAAGGCGTCGAGAATGTCTGGAACACGAGCGAAAAAAGAGGGGGAAAGGGGATGTCTGGATAGAGGTGTCGGCTTAGGTCGGGTGCACGACGAAAGGGGGTCGGGAAGGCTGTCGAAGAGGGAGGGGGTAACATTGTGTTAGGTAGGAGGGTTGGCGGCAATGTTGCCGGGCCGGGGGGCGACGGGAGGTGGGCCGGGGGGCGACGAGAGGCGGGCCGAGGGCCGACAGGATGCAGGCCGGGGGACGACAGGAGGCAGGCCGGACGGCGACGTGAGGCCGGCCGGGAAAACGCGGTGGAGACAAAACAGAAAAGAGAAATAAACGGAAAAATTAGGGATTTGTGGGAAAATTCGCGACGACCAAATTCTGTCGCTAAGTCGTCGCTATTTGGCGACGACTTAGCGACGAAATAGTTATGCTGCTGATCCGTCGCTAAGTTGCGACGGATATGGAGACGGAATAAAATTCATTGCTAATCCATCGCAAAGTAGTGACGGATTATCGACAGAATATTTATTGTCGCTAAAATCGCAAATAAACGATATTTTAGCGACGAATATCTTTCTCTCGCTAATCCGTCGTCAATTTGCGATAGATTTTTTCTATCGCAAATGTCAGTCGCTAATTAGTGTTTTTCTTGTAGTGGAATGAAAACCATCCTATGTCAAATGATAGGATCCATACTCACTTTAAACTGCCAAGTCAAGTAGAGAAGAAATTAGAGTACACTATGTGGTAGTTTTTCTATGGAATGATATGGTACATAATAGTCGGCACCACCTTCTGGCATGGGATGATGCTTGCAAACCTTGTCGTGAAGGAGGTCTGTGTATAAGTCATATCTTTTAAGAAATAAGTCTAATATTTTTTTTTATGATGAGGAACCCTCGCCGAGAACCGGGTCACTTAATGGGCATGCCCCATGCAAGAAATGGATTTAACTCTTTTATCCAAACTTGCTCGAGTCATGACATTTAAACTCTGATCCTTAAGTTCAGTATGTTTTTGTTAAATATGATAGACTTGGATCGATATAGCTTAGGTGGAGACAAGAAGGTATTTCATAGGGATGGAAGAGTGTTTCAGAGAGTATGTGCATCATAGAAGGAAGAACTAAATGGACCATTGGTGAAATGCACAACCTAGAATTGGTGGATTCCATGAACGATTACAAGCACTTTGCTACGGAAATTCACGATCATAACAGCTTGAGAAACTTGGAGAAAAGGTGAGTTCACTCTCCATAAGATCTGGCTTTCTAAGCATCTGCTTAGAGCAGCCCTCATACTGAGATTTCCTATTGGAGATCACCTTCCTACACCAGAGTCATTAATTTGGTTAGCTAGTGTTTCTTTTGCACAAACTGAATCAGCCTTGCATTTGTTCACTCTACACCAAGTGTCACTTCTACGATTTGAGAAAAAAAATCATTTAGAAATTTGGCCATTAAAAACTTCTTCAATGGAGTCTCCCTAATTGGTTGGGCCGGCATGGATTTAAAGAAAAACAATCAAATTGTGCTTGGGTAGTCCCATTACAAAATTATTGGTAAAGAATTGCAGGAATTTAGAAACATGATTATTTTTTAGGATGATGAGCTTAATGGATCACAGATCTACAATATTTTTTTCTTTTCGACAGAGAAAGCTGGGGTTAGGCAGACCCTGCCAGTTATACAACCATACCATTGGGATTCGAACTTGCCACATCGCAAGACAAGGTGACGTGCACTAACTGCTCCTGCCAGACAAGCGGAGCCACACACACACACCACCACGCCCATTGGACACAGATTTACAATGTTATATACTCGATAAAATCAGACATGTGATGTGTATACTTGAGAGTTGGGATCGCCAAATCTATTGTCGATGGTTGTATGCAGGCAGATGGTTGTTACCACATCAGAATGGCTCAAAATCAATGTCTCTAGCATATTCTGTGGAAAATGGCATCTAGGTTTTACCATCCGAGACCCTTAGGCAAGAACCTGGTTGTATGGAAGGACATTCTTGATCAGATTTATAAGAACAATAAGATTATCTTAGAATTCATTTAGAAAAGATATTATTGCTGCCACCAAACAACTTCATAAAGGACAATGTGTCCCAACTAGGGCTGTCAACAGGCCGGGTTTGTACCAGTTACTTGACCTGACTTGAACCTGAATTCCTGGGTATGGGCATGAAAAGTGCTGACCCGAATAATATTCAGGTTGACTTGAACCCGACCCAGGCAATATGTGGGTTGGGTTTGAGTTATATTTTTTGTCGGGTACCCTACCCGATCCAACTATTTTATATGTATTTTCAGTAAAAATAAGTTTCTGAAATTATGTGGGTCCAGGTTTGAGATTTCATTTTCATGACCCAACAAAACCAGAACCCAAACCTGAACCCTTGTTATTTGGGTGGGTTTGGATATATACCCTGATGGGTTGGGTGCCTGACCCGTTGACAGCCCTAGGCCCAACAAAGATGAACCATGAAATTTGTTCGAGTTTGATTACTTCCTTGCATGTCTCATTGACAAAAGTTGAATCTATATTGATTGTAGTCTTATTCGGATAGCTTTTCCTCGTGAGGACATAGAATGGAGAGAACAAACATTCATGTTAGTTTCCCAAACCAATTAATATGTAGTCATCTATTAGAAAAAAAAAAAGATAAGGGTCTGCCTGACCCCAGCTTGATTATGAAAAAAAATGAGAGGTTCTATATTTAAGCCCATGTACGTCAAACCTGGCCTTGGGCAGCTTAACAGCATAGACTACACCCAAGATTTTGGTGATCAAATCCAGAAGTATGCTATTTGGGAGTTTGAGAATCATGAATTTAGAAAAGCACCAACCAATCTTGGAAGGTGGTACACAGCCACCATTGTAGGTTTACTAAATTCAAACCTCAATCTCAACTCAGTGTTGACGTAAAATTGATTTTTGAGACCAAATATGTTTCCAAAAAGATTAAAAAAAATAATCACAGAAAATGCAAAGATAAAGTAAATGAAGAATTACAAGATTCAATCTAATTCAAAATTTTGCATTCATTCATTGCTCAAAAGAGCTAGTAACGATCAAATATCACAATTATCACAAGAAAATGAACAAATCATTAACAAAAAAAATACGATTCAGGTTGTCGGTTCGATTCAGGTCGAAACAGTCGATTCAATTGAAAATCGGGCAACTCTAGGCCTCCCTTGAGTCACCCCCTTATCGAAGGGATGAGTGCCGACTTCATTCGAATCAAATAATTCGAATAACATTGTGGGTATGAGGGACCTGGATTTACAAGAGTCGGAAAATCTTACCGAGTCTCAAATGATGTCCGATTCTTCCATTGGTAATGTTTTGACTGGGGTTTTATTATATATTGATTTTACGAAAAGTTTCAAATACACACCAAACTTTTTGGTTCTAATTCATATGTACAAACTTTTGGAGGTTTTCAATCATGCGCCAAAGGTTTGTCACTGTTAATCAAATGCCCCCATTCCTAAACTGTCGTTAGCTTATCTTTGAGTTAAGCACTAAACATTGTTTTAAAGTTGCTATTTTGCCTTTGCAATAATCGAACTGCACGATTGGGCTTTTGTTCGTGCCAGATAAAATTACGGTTTTGCCTTTATGCATCCATATTTTTTATTACGACAATATTATAGTTTTATCTTATAATATTCCACATTTGCGTCCTCAATTCATTATTTTGCCATTATCAGGAAAATATTTTTTTTCTTAAAAATATTAGTATGTCAGTGTAGGCATTCACCAAAATCAACATATCTATCTTCGGCTAATTAGAGCAAAAGCCAAGGTGTATATCTTTACCATCAAACTTCACCAAAATTGTCAGTCGAGGAAGCGGAAGCAGATAAAAGAAATAGAAAAAACAAAATATAAAAATAGCGCCAATTATATAGGGGTTCCAGTAAAAATTGAATACGCATTGACATGGTTAGGAGTAACACATAGGGATCATATGCAAATAAAAACAAGTGCAAAGGCATATGCATGCACAGGCACATCCATTTGGAGATGGACAGTACCAAAGACCTTTTCCATGGCATTAAGTATGATTCAAAGACATATGAAACAATATACCAGCGAATGTCAAGGTCAAGACCACCCCTTCCAAATCCCCAAGTGTATAATCCTTCACTAGCATCAACAGCCCGAGATGATACATAGATCCTGAGACAGGATACACTCAAGTCTACTGAAAATCAGTACTGTACACTGTTACAGAACAGAGCACTTTTGTTGCACGTCCACTAAAACCACTTGCATGTGAAAATTGAGGGTACAAAAGGAGGATATGCTTGTGGATCCTACATTAGTTAATGGAGGTCACGTCACAAAAGATATTTCATGTCAGTTGGCTTGCATCTTGTATTCAAATAATGTTAACAGTAGTTAACAACAGTTATTTTAAGTTTCTAAATCCTAGAAATTCTCTTATTACATCTCATCATAAGTTTGATTTTCTTAATAAACAACTGACAGAAGCTACACCTGAGAAATTGTGGATTTTGGATTCATGGCGGCAGAAGCTGCACCTGCAGAACCTAAAAACCTCTTCTTCTCACCAAATGAAACAGCACACACCAAGTGTTTCATTAACAACTCTGGATGTAAGATGCAAAGACAAAAATATCATTGAGCACTCAGTTTTGAAACCACATGCACCTAATAAAGAACCAGTCAGTGAGATGCTTGCAACTTACCCATGATGGCAGCCAAATAAGAACGAAGATATGACAGCCACGCAGACATGTAAAGAATTTCTCCATGAACGTAAAACCCGGCCTAACCGGCCAAGTGTGCTCGAGCCCACCCGGCTCGGCTAGGTCAGTTAATGGGAGTTAAGAGGGAGCGTCAATCTCCTCCCACACAGGGGGAATTGGAGACGGACCACCCCCCCCCCCCCCCCCCCTTGTTAATGGAGAGTAGTAGAAGGGGGAGACCCCCCACGTTCATGTAAGCCTCTATATAAGAGGCTCACAAGCCTCTCTCTTTCCCTCCACTTTTCTAGGAGAGAGAGAGGGCTCGTGGGAAGTAGGCACTCAGCCAAGAGAGGTAGAGAGAGTCCACAGTCATTTAAAGGCCACGGACAGATCGGTCCAGGTCTGAACCGTTCGAGTCAGCCAAAACCACTCGGTCTGGGTGCAACCCAGACCAGGTTTGGTGGGTGTAAGCCAGACCAAGTGTGGTCATAGGTATATGAAAAACCGAGATAGTGACTATCTTCATTTCCTGGGACAAACCGATCTAGACAGACTGTGTCTAAGTTTAGATCCAGTTTGGACCAAACTCAGACCTAATCAGGTTTGGGTCCTTTTGGTGCCAAACCTAGACCGAACTGGGTCTGGTCCAGTTTGTACCAAATTGAATCTTAATCTAGTTTGATTAATCTGAGTGTGAGACAAAGGCTAGATCTCTGTCTCAAGTCCAGTTTGGATCCAAACTAGACTGGATCTAAATCCAGTCTATTTAATTGGAGAGAGAATCAAGGATTGAACCCATTTAGGTTTGGTGAATCTAAAAAGAAAAATAATATATGCATGAGAGGGTGAGGGTGAAATTTGAACCCTTAACCTCTCACATATAAGGAACTATCCTTAACCAGTAGGCCACCATGGTTTAGTTGGTTAAGAGTAGCAACCTAATTGTACACATATCGGTTTTGAGTTGCACTTATAGGGTGCAGATCTGGGTTTGATCTGATTTAGAATTTAAAATCAGATTCAGAGGGTTGGATGGATTCCACATAGTTCTGTTATCCAGATTCAGACCCGCTTGAGAGGTAAAATGATATTTTTGCCCTAGTTTTGCCTACTTTAGCAAAACGGAAATAACTCTTCACCATGAACTCGGAATCGAGTGAAGTTTAGTCATTTAAATCAAGATGCAAAGAGAAATCTGTTTGTCTTGTTGTCATGGCCAAACATAAGGTTTGGGTCCCTTTGGTACCAAACCCAGACTGAATTGGGTTTGGTTCAGTTTGTACCAAACATGATCTAGATCTAGTTTGATTAACCAAAGTCTCAGACAAAGACTGGATCTAGATCCAATCTGTTTAATTGGACAGAGAATCAGGGAATGAACCCATTTAGGTTCAGTGAATCCAAAAAGAAAAATATATATTTATGAGAGAGTGGGATTGGAATTTGAACCCCCAACCTTTCCCATATAGGGAACTACCCTTAACCAGTAGGCCATCATGGTTTAGTTTGTTAAGAATAGCAAACTAATTATATATATATATATATATCAGTTTTGGGTTGTACTTATAGGTTGCAAATTTGGGTCGAATTTGATCTAGAATAGAAAATAAGATCCGAAGGGCTGGATGAATTCCGCATAATTCTGTTATCCATATCCAGACCCGCTTGAGAGGTAAAGTGACTTTTTTCCCTTAGTTTTGCCTACTTCGATAAAACAGACATAACTTTTCACCCCAAACTTGAAATTGAGTGAGGTTTAGTGTATTAGAATCATAACACAAAGAGAATTTGTTTGCCTTGTTTTCATGGCCAAACACACAACACATGAAATAAGGTCTGACAAGCCATATTCGAATGGGTAGTTTGATAATTTTATAAAATAAAAAAATATCAGTTTGATAAATTGAGTCTTTCTATACTGAACAGATCCGACTACTACGAGAGACTCGACTGCAGGATGAGGGTTCAATTATTGCATTTGAGATAAGGAAACATTTGCAAATAACTCCCTAGATAATAAAATACAAGCTTTATGTGATAGATGCATCTTGTTATAGGTAACTATTGTGATTCCTTGTGCTTTAAAAATATGTGCATTATTTCATACATGTGAATATATTGCTTGAATGTATGCTTAGAAATCTATCTTATATTTAAAATTTGAGGTTTTGAAAAAGATGCATACGATTATGGTAAGTATTACATGTTTTGCCATTTCATGGAAATTTTGGTATACGATGTGATTCATGCCATGAATGTGCTGTGGAAACAAGGATAATGGTTGGACGCATGTAATATGTTGCAAAAAAAAAGAATGATAGGCTATGAGAAAATAAGTTAGAGTTCCAAATTTCTAAGAATATGGGCTTAATTCTAGAAATGACATGCTTATACCTTAGGATGGGTATTTAAATGTTGTGACATGAATAATTTATATTGTATCTTTATAATGGATTGTTATCCCTAGAACTGATTCAATGTCAATGTGATTACATGCTAAAAACTAGTTAGTAAAGGTGCATTTAAAATTGTATAATATACTAACACTGACAAAAGAAAGGAAAAGAAATGAATTATACATCTAGGGTAACAATGAAGAGAGAAATAAGAACTCTACATGGAAGGGCATGGTCCAAGGCTTTCTTAGAAGTGTATACACTTCACCTGTGCCTGAGATCTTGAAAAATTCTTAGGTAACCCTTTGGGGTTAACACATTGCCTATTGGACACATGTAGGATGTAATATAAACCACAAACCTTAAGTGCAGGTATAGTGTCTCAGACACTTTGAAGCAGATATAGCTTTCAGGGCTCTTCGGCTAGCTATTGACGAGTACATTGGGCTCTTTGGCTTGCAACTAGTGTGCTAACCTGCAGCGATTGAAAGTTCATAATCTGAACCGATTTGGACTATATTGTTTGTAGAGTGGTTCATAGGTCTGACCAATATTGTAGACTCTAAAATTGTCTACATGGATTACTATGTCGAGGAGGCTATTTTCGAAATAGCCAAATAGTGTAGAGGACGTCATGAAAAAATGACTACTGTAAAAATAAAGAATGGTTTTAGAAAGGGTAAGAAAAAGGTAAAAGGGCGATAAAATGTATAAACAATGTGTGCTAATTATAGAATTAAACTCATAATATGAGCTTAGATTTAACTGTAATTGTAACGGTCATATATCTTACATTTGTAAATGGAACCTTACTGAATTTTAGACTCACCTCTAGTTGGTTACAACTATAGGATTAGAAAATACTGCAAGAGGGAGGACGTGACTCTGTAGACTCTGACTCTACTACTGGTGACCTTAAAGTACCTTGGAGTACTTTGTTTTTATTTCTTTTTCTATTTTGGACATGTACTTTGGACTCTTTACTTTTGATGAACATGGATGGTCTAGTATTAATGCTAGTTTAGATGAACCTGTTGATTATGTTAGACTTTATATTCATTTAAGAATTGACAAGACCATATTTGATGGCATGTGTATGAAAAAAATGGGCTCGGTTTTGATGTTGTTTTGGTAATTTTTCTCTGAGAAGTGACATCCACGAACCCGGACTTGAGAGGTCCGGGTTTGAGTCGTTACAATGAAGGACTTGTACATTATGGAATCAAATATTCTATACCATTTAATTGAAAGAAAAAAGAAACAAGGCCCTGAATTTTATTAGGTAACCTAATTTGGAATTGATTATGTACTAAGTAAAAATATTACAGAATCCATAGAAAGGAATGACAAAGATGAGAGATGCACCTGATCTCACTGCTGTTGGGGCCTCCCACTCTGAAACATCAGTGAACTCCCTCCATGGCATGTGCTTATGCATAGAAGAAACCTCTCGTAGATTAGGCCTTTCTCACATCCAAAACAAACTAACATTTTCAAACCACATTGTGTTAGGATAAAATAAACTTAAGAAGAAAAGAATAACATCATAGTCAGTAACTAACCAGATTATGATAACTTCTCTCTGTCAACAAAAGTCGACTTCAATGGAAAAAAACAGTTTGCATAAACTTTGTCCTGTTCTTCAATTAAATCATTGCCAATTCAGAAAGCCTAAGTACCTTGCTTCTCTAACCATTTTCTAATACATTTCTATACAACCAACAGATTTTAGGAAAAGTGTCTAGATGTAACTAACCAGATCATGCTAAAGTGTCTAGAAGTGTCAGTGGTGTCACCAACTGTTGGACATGGACATAGCTGGCTGGTACAGAGTGTTCAGGTAATAGGTGTATTTTGAAATGTTCTATAAGATTTTCTTACTTTAAATGTCTCAATAACCTGAATGGTTTTGAAAGTTGTACCTTAATGGAGGCCATCAAAAGTACACGAAACAATATAGACAGTTCATTCTATTTGTACTTTTAAAACTGTGAAGAGTTTTATTCCTACATAATGGATCAAACTGATCATAACCCTACACCATCTAATTGTACTCAGCCTGCACCCTGCATATATATGCATGAGATTCAACTCCAGAGAATATTAAAAAGATGTATTGAAACAACATCTTACCAATGGCCCAAACAGAAGAATAGTTAAACAACTAGAAGGTTTTATTGAGTCACTACAAATGCATCAGAACCATGGTTGTCAATCAAGGAAGCAGGAGCAGGAAGCGGAAGCGGGAAGCGAGGCACTTTCAAAATTTTAGGAAGCGGGAAGAGTGTGATGACTTAGGAGCGAATCAGGAAGCGTCTCGGAAGCGAACCGGAAGCGAGGGAGAAGCGAAAAAAGAGAAAAAAAATAATAAAAATACAAAAAAATGAAAAAAAATGGGAGAAGCGAGGAGGAAGCGAGGGAGAAGCGTGCTTCCCATAAAAGTAAAGTGTGCTTCCCAGCGCATTTTGAAAGCATGATGTTTTGCTCTTCCCAATGCATTTTGGAAGCACGCCGTTTCGGGCTTCCCCAGTTACCTAGGCGTTTCTGGTAACTCTGATCAGAACTCAAGCTTAAAAATGTCTATGACCTCCATCCTTCTTCACCGAAACCTGTGTTGGAATTTCAAAATACATTTTGTTTCTCATTTGCATGAGATTCCAAATCACTGTTATAATTGGAAGAGTTCACATTGTTTCTGAAGTATAAATTACACAGAAATATGTCTTAAAGGATATGCAAAGCAAATCCACTAATGTTACATAGAAACCTATCAGGAGGCATGGAAGAGGCAGATCAAGTGCTTCAATTTCCACTTCTCTTTTAGCAGTTCTTGAGAGCAAACATGAAAGAGAAACAAATTCTGAACTTTTGTTCCATTATAGTTCATGTCATTAACCATGATATCTACACCTAGAAAACTTATAAATATTGATTGTTTTGCACTGTATACAATAATCGATAACAGTACTTAACCATAGCAGTAGTGTTTTAGTTTGCCATCTGAGTATTAATATACAGAATTAAGAAAGTTTTTTCCAGCATTCCTTGGATAAAAATTTTAAAGGAAAAACGAAATTGAAACCATAATATTTTCTATTATGTGATCAGAACACTTTGCTTTCAGATTAAATTAGAATGTTGTTAAAGAACTTGTCATCTCTTATAGCAGTAAGTGGGGTAAAATGAAAGATGAACGAAAAATTGTTTACTTTGAGAAGTTTGTATGTAATTGCCTTCACTTTGCATGTATCAAAAAACAATACAAGACATCTATATACAAATTACCCAAAAAACAACTTCTAGACATGCTTCCTGCAATACTCCTCTTATTTGACCTGCCATCCAACACTACAGACAGCAATGCAAGCATGCATGAACCTTTGTCAACACAAAATATTACACCTCCACAGCATCCTCAATAGATACAATGATGTAACACTTGCCCAAGCAATGACTTGGGACAAACACCTTACAATAGAAGCGAAGCAAATTCCATTCAACCACCTCTAAGTACAGCAGAATCCCAAGCTAGTCTGTTTCACTGCAACAAAACCTGGAGAGATAAAACAGATAGGACACCTTGGAAGGGTTTACTTTCACAACAACATCAGGGACATTCTTCTTCAATCCTGCATGCACTATTTCAGCCCTTCTCTTGAAGGAGGTTCATTGTTTGCTAGATTTTTCGTGACACATGCAATAAAACGAAAACAAATTAGCAAAAGTAGAGGTTCCTCGTGCAGAGAACACGTATTACAAATAAAGTAAAAAACCAAACCCATCATATATTAACCAAAAGAAATGAAATCGATGACAAAAGTACCCGAGTGTTTCTCACATAATAGCACAACAAAAATCTTCTCGAAAGTAAATACATACAATCCCAACATTCATATGAAAATAATCTTCATTCTAATACTTGAGAGCATCTATATGCAGGGGAGAGAAAGAACAAATGGTTAAGAAGAAAGTACACAAATCCTTGTACGTTACTAACCATAACAGAGGCACAGGCCCACGGAGAATCCAGAAACAAAGTCAGAACAAAAAAACTAGCTTTCCAACAAGAAAGCACAAGAGCAATAAGGAGAAAACGTTTTGGTAAAATGCCCCATTGATTCCTAGCAATAAGGGAAAGCAAATAAAGCATGAGAGAGAGAGAGAGATGATGATGATGAAGATGAAGAAAATGTCTAAACCAAAGATGATCAATAAGGAAACAAATAATTTGGGGAAAAAGGAAAAGAAACGCAAGAACATAAGCAAGCTTTGAACCCTAGGCTTCCAACTCAAAACCCTAGAATCCCTCACAATGGAATGAAACACAAACCCTAAACAGAATTGTAGAAGGAAACCATCAACCTGTCGCTCGTTCTCATAACCCAAAAAGCCAAATACAAGGGAGCAAAGAAGATGGACACCAGTGTTTGATGACGATCGTCTTCGTTGAGGCCTCCGTCTTCTGCGGCTCTTCCACACGGACTTCTCTAGCAGGGGCTGGTTTTGCCAGTGCTGGGGGCGGGGAGGTGGCTGCATTCTTTACAAAGCTGCGCGTGGTCATCCGCTGGGAGCGAGCTTGTCGACGGTAGGAGCAGGCTCGGCGGCAGCAGCAGCTGGCTTCTTCTTTGGCTCGAAGACTCCGGCCGAGGCCTTCCCAGTTGCCTCGCAGCAGAGGAGGGAGAAAACCAGCAATGACAGAGGTTGGGCGCAGCGACCAATGGAGGGGCGTCCGACATCTGATGAAGAAGGGTTTCAGATAGAGAGAGAAGTCGTTCCGCATAACCAAAATAAAGTGCAACCCTTTACTGGCGCAGTTTGAGGATGCGCCAGAGATAGTGGATTTACTGGCGCCGGAAAATGTTTTACTAGCGCACCCCAAAAAATAAAATGCATTTTACAATGGCTCTAGCGAAGCTAAGTAAGAATCGAACCCAATGTAAACCAGGATTTGAAAGGAAAGGAAAGCAACCTAGAATTAGAGAGAAAAAGTAAATAAGAATAAAAAAGTAAGCTAAAATATAATTTAATTTTTTCTAATTTACTAAAATATAAGATTTATATTATCATTAGTAAAATAAAATATAAGTAAAAAACATTAAAGTTGATTATTAATCTCAAAACTGAATTATAAATGCAAGTGCAATCATTTATGTTACAAACATTTAATAAATAATACATCAACAAAAAGTCATAATCCATATTCTCGTTGAAACCCTTTAACAAATGCATCATGTTACAAGTATTAATAAATGAATTCATTAAAAAAAAATCATAGTACACGCATGAAACTCGTCCGAGATCGTTAGATTTGGACAAAAGTTTGAGACTCTAAAATGAGAGAGGTTAGGGTTTGGAAACTGGAATTCTCAAAACCTACTCGGTTTTTGTTTTTCAAATTTCATGATATTTCAAAATGATTATTTTACCTTTTAAAAAAAACTAAATTTTATTTTACTTTTTGAGTAAAAAAATATTAAAGGTTACCTTAAAATTGTCCAAGCCCCCTAAAAAGAAAGAAAGGATATTGGGAAACGAGATTCCCATATTTAATAGAAGTGCTTCCCCGAGCACTTTGAAATTGTCCCATTTTGCTTCCAAAGCGTACTCTTGGGGAAGCGTGCTTCTCAAGCCCTATGTGCCCTTCTGATAACTTTGATCCATACTGAATTTTAAATTAACTAAAAAGTCATTTTCCTTATATTATACTAACAAATAAAGAAGCAGAAACTCAAAAGGTCGAATTTCCAAGCAGGTTATATGTTACCCCCCCAAACAGGGCAGGTAGCTACATCTCATGTTCGGGGGTCCCAATGAGTGTCACGTATAAGATCCAGCCCGGCCAGTATCCCCATGTGTGTCTGCATCACATAGCATCGTAATTTGGTGTTGTCGCAAAGACTTAAGTACCCTTTACCGCCATTTTCTTTCTCTTCCTGGAACGGACATAAATGCCCTCTATCTAAAAAATGGAATCGGTGGTTCGTGAAAAGGACAAAACTGCCCTCCATCGTGATCGCGCCAAAATTTTTAGCAAAGTTTGCGTATGTAGCAAGCTTTATGTTGTAGGATTTAAATAGTTCAAAACAATCCATTTTTGCCCTAAGCAGAAAAGTCTACCGGAGCATACTTTGCATTCATCTGTTGTTGTCGGATCATCCGTTGCCTTCATTTGTTGTCGCCGGATCATCTGTTGCCGCCGGAGCATCCTTTCCTTTCTTCTGCTACCGCCAAAGCATATGTTTCTGTCTTATGCACAGTCGCAGCATCGTTGCCACCATCTGTTGCGTATATGTTCTGAGTGTTTCTTACTCTACAGTTGGACTACCCAAACTCCTATCTTTTCAATGAGTTTCGTGTAAGGTTTCGTTATGCAATCTGAAGGTTGCGATTTATACAATGATTTGTAAGTTTGAATCTGCGATGATTTATACATTCAAAGCAATAGTGATGTGTATTTATGAAGATACCTCGATTTGTACATAAGTTTGCTAAATCTTACAACGATGTGTACTTATGAAGCCAAATATTGCGACGATTTGTAATCATGATGATCGTTTAACAAATGGGATAATTTGTATTATTAATGTGTTGTGCAGGTTAGCAATGTTTGTGGCTCATCAGAGAAGAAATACCCTGTCGTTCTATGGGTTGTGTATTAGAGAAGTGATCTGCCAGTCCCATCTATCTCGGTTTTTTGAAAGGTACTAAAATATACTTAAGATTGAGAATGATAAAGACAGGGAAAAAGCATTGGAATTGTATTATGCGGAGGATTATCTATCAGATATTGAGGTTGCGGACCAAAGGAAGAATAAGGAAAAACCAAAGCTGAAGAATAAGGATGACCAAGAGAAGGCAAAGCAAAGAAATAAAGAGGAGAATGAAAAGAAAAGGCAAAGGAAGAAGGCAGAGGAGAGAGAAAGGCAAAAAAAGAATGAGGAGGAGAGGGAAAGGTAATTGAACAATCTAAAGGAGGAGGCTAGGAGGGAAATGCCCAAGATGTTCATGGAGCATAAAGCTATGCGAATGAGGGTAAAGCAAATGAAGAAGGCGGAGGAGAGGCGAAGGCAATTGAATAAGGAGGAGGAAGAGAAGGAACGAAATAAGCTTCAGAATGAGGAAGAAAAGGAAAGGCGAAGGAGGGAGAAGGAGTTTGAAGAAGAGAAGGAAAGGCAACGGAAGGAGAAGGAGTTTGAGGAAGAGAAGGAAAGGCAAAGGAAGGAGAAGGAGGAGGAGGAAGAAAATGAAAGAGAAAGGAAGAAGCAGGAGGAGGAAGTGAAGGAAAGAAGGAAACAACGTGAGGAAGAGAAAGAAAGGCGGCGGAAGGAGAAGGAAAACGAGGAAAAGAAGGAAAGAAAAAAAGAGGAGAGGAGGAGGAGGTGAAATTCCACTAGAGGAGGGGTAAATAGTGAAATATGAAATAGATCGATAATTTAATAATTAAATGCAATAAGGCACAACACAAAAAACACAGGATTTATACTGGTTCGGTCAAGTCACTGACCTACATCCAGTCCCCAAGCAAAACACTTGAGTCTTTCGCTATAACATCCGAGTTACCGAATAAATAGTACAACACCCTCTTCCTCAGAGGTCTTCTTCTCTCAACAGACAAGGAACACACCCTCTTTCACAGAGGTCTTCTTCTCTCAACAGAGAAGGACAACACCCTCTTTCACAGAGGTCTTCTTCTCTCAACAAAGAAGGAGTATAGTGAAAAACAGAAAGTTATAATACTTCCTATAGAACCTTCAGAATGATATGAATGCACAAATGAAGGATTCTCATAATGTTCTGTTCTTATCACTCAGATAATACTCTTTGTCAAAGAGTTATTCTTGACTTTTTCTCTTTCTTTTCCTTTTTCTTTTTCTAGGCTTTCTTTCAAAAATATCGAATAGGAATTTTTCTCGTTGTATGCTCACATGTCCTTGTTTGAAATATTATTTTGTTAGTATATATATAGCCTTAGAAAAATAGTCGTTGTCTTTTGGAATGATTGTCCTTGTGAGATGTCAAGTCATTTCAAAAACACCTTTGTGTACTATATTGCTTTTTCGAAAAGGTCTTCTTTCCATAAGTGTAATACTTTGGAGTAGACTATTTGTTGAAGTATTTTAGGTGTAAACTATTTTGTAAAAGGTCTATTCTCATAATAAATGATTTGTAGTACATTGAACGTTGGATTATAAATCATCATGTAGTTTTGTCTTTATTCAATTTAATGATTTGTAGTTTATTAATATTTTTTATTACAAATCATCACTTCTTGACTTAAATGTATGTAAGTACAGTAAATGCTTTGAGTCCTTTATTTGTAAATGGTCATATCTCAAAATACTTTATGATGTGTTACTTAATGTCTACAGAAAAAATGATGACTTTAAGCAAGTCGACATTCTTGAGTGGGGATTAAATAGTCATTTCTAAAATGCTTTTGAGGTGATATTTAATGTTTTACAGAAAGAATGATGACTTTGTAAGTCAACATTCTTGAGATGTATAAAGCAACTAAAGTCTTTTCAAAACATAATATAATGATATTAGTTTTCTTTGTTAGTTCAAACTAGACAATTTTGTATTTTGTCTTTTTCTTTCATACTTGAAATCATTAGTTTTTATTTCTATTCAAGTTGTCTTATTCATAAATCTATGTTAGAAGGTACAATTAATGCTTTTGAAATCATGAGCTATTATCTCTTGTCAAAATACCTTTTTCATAAAAGTTTGTAAGAAGGTACAATAATTAGTTTTCAAAAATATGTTTTTTGAAATATCATATGCTTTTATGAAACATAGCTTTTGTGAATGAGTGGCTTGTATGATAAAGCTTGTAATATGCAATATGCATGCTTCTGAAGGTTCTGTTACATATGACTCTAAAGAAGAAGAAAAATCTTCATCTTGAAGTAGTCGATCCCTTTAGATGATCTTTAAGAATGAATGGCCCATCAAGCTTTTTCTTTAGAGAGAATGATTGCACCAAAGGTTGTACTTGATCAGGATGTCTTCATCCTTTTTGGGTGAAATATCCTTGCATCAAATACTCGTTAAATACATGACAAATCATATTCAGTCATAATATAACATTATTCATGAAGGCATAGTATCATATCATATTAAATCATATATGACAGTGTATCTCAACATTCTCCCCCTTTTTGATGATGACAAAATATGCTCCCTCTGTCAAAAAGCCATTATGCATAGTAATAATAATATCATAAAAATGCATAAAAAATATAAAAAGTGTCAGAGTATCTTTCTCCAATATTGGAGATAGGTTTTTCTCCCCCTTTGTCATGGACAAAAAGGAGGGGATCAGAGTATAAAAAGTTATTACAGACCAATGAATAGAAAAACAAGTTCATTCAGAGTCGGATGTGGGTGGAAACTTTTGAAGCAAAGCATCTTGGCCTGTCTTCAAGGATTTGAAGGCTTGATGCAGAGAGGCTTGACTCTTCAGAAGGAGATTCTGGGTGTTCTGGACATCGACAATTGCTGAGAAGATGTCTAGTTCAGAAGTTGTTGCTGGATCGGCTTCTTCATGGCCTTCGTCGTCAGATAAAAGTTGAGTTGATCCTTCCTCAGGGAGGGAGGTGTCATCAAAAGTATGGATGGAGTAGTAGACGACATCGGTTTGAAGAGGTATTTGGAAGTATTGAAGAATAAGGGAGATGAAGTACCCGAAAGGAAGAGAGCGAAAAGAACGAAAGTTAATCATGTTGTTAAAGATGACACTGGACCAGTTTATGGGAAAGGCACAGAAAATTGCATAGAAAAGAAGAGAAATTTCATTAGCAATGAATCCCTTGGATGGCAATTTAGGGACTACGTTGGATGAGAGGATCTGTGACAATAACAGAGCATGAGGCTTCAAGTTGCTTGTATGCCACGGAAAATGGGTTGAACGTGTGGAGAGGAGGATTTTTTTAAACACAGTCCGATCTATAGGAACTATGTTGGGGAGCTCAATGCCGTAAGAAGAGATATTGAGAATGCAACCTAACTGAGAAATGTTGAAAGAGATGATTTTTTCATGAACCATGGAATTGATAGTAGAATGGTCTTGGTCGACTGAAAGATTTGTGTAGAAAATTTTGATAAGATGGGGATAAATGGTCATAGATTGGGGTGAGGCTGGAACATGAATAAAATCTAAAAGGGATGTTTGTAGGTCAAAAGAGGGGAGAGCTTCAAGGTGTACTAACTTACCGGTTTGAATTGGCATGGAGTTAATGGAATGAAAAAGGTGAATGAGATCTGGATATCTCAAATTTGATGCTTCAATCATGTTGATATCGGATGATCGTGAAGAGAATGTCATTTCCAACGGTCTTAAGAGAATGGAAACTTTGAAAAAAAATAAGTACTTGGAGAGAGTAAAGGCTTGAAGAATGATAGAGATTTTCGAGTGAATTGGTGAGGGATGAATCGATGCATTAAATAGAGAGGAGAAACTTATCATGATAAGAAGTGAGTGACACTTGAATTTTAGATTTTAGTTGAAAGGAGAATGCGTGCGTTGTAACTTAAGGCTTTTGTGAATGATAGATCAAATCATTATTTGGAAGATAGTGTTGATGAGAGTATATTGTATTAGGAAGAGTGAAAGAAATTTTCAAACATTATTTTTCTACATAAGAAAATTTTATAGAGAGAGAGTTTATCGAATTTGTGAAGTGTGACAAAATTTGAGTATGGAGTGTTTGATTGGAAGTAGTAAAAAAATATATAGGTGAATAAGATAGGATGAAAGAGTAAGGCTAAGGAGGTGTGTTCTACGATTATGATCCATAGATTTTGAAGATATCCATGGTACGATGTGATAAGATGTGAGGAGTAAAAGTAATTCGTGAAAGGAAGGTATAAGAGTGTCATAAAGCCATATCATGTGAGATGAATAATGGCCTAATAAAACAAACAACTTTAAATAATCTTTTCTTTCCTTTATGAGAATGTATTCTAAGTTCGTGAAAGATGAATTTAGAAGAAGACAAAAGAAATACATGAGTGAGGAGTAATGATTTCTTTAAGAAGTATTTTTATGGATATGTGTGGAAGGAGTAAGAGTAGACATAAAGAAAGGGTGATGCCATATACGAATTTAGAGTGAGATAAGAGTGGACAAAAAGGACAAAAAACAATTGATGCTTGATATGAGATGAATGACATAAAGCAATGTCATGATTGACATGAATTGATGTTTGTTTAAAGGACATGGTTTTTAGAGAAACTCGATTGGAGGGAGTTCATAGTTTTTGAAAAAGATTAATTATTTCAAAACATGTAAAGGAGTCAAAGTCACGGATGGAGGCTCGATTCGTATGAGAGAGAGAGAGAGAAAAGGATGGTACTAATGAAAAGAACATATAATAGTTAAAAAAAGAAAGATAAGTTGTCGAGGAGTCTTTTTATGGAATATATATATATATATATAATATTTTTTTTATAGAAAAGTGTGAAAGATGATAGGACAAAAAGTAGATTGTACTTTGACATAAAGTCTTTGATTTCAAGGCAACTTGTGATGTACGAGACTCTTAGGGAAGACTTCTTTGAAAAAGGTGGTATAAGGGATGAATAAAAATAATAAGAAATACAAACACTCGATTATGATAAAAAAATTTGTAAAAGAAGACAAGATTTCATATAAAGTATTTTTACTATTCTTACTTGTTAATCTTTGGTTAAAATGAATTTTGTTAAGTGAGGATTATATTTTAATATTGTGAACTCGAGTGGACTAATTTTTCTATATTTTAATTTTATAAATCACTTAATTTACATATTCCTAATTCTCTTCTAATTCTTATAAAGTCTTCATTTTTTAAAGGTTTAGTAAAAATGTCTGCTAGTTGTTTATTAGTGGGTATAAATTTCAGTTTGATTATATTGTTTAGGACTTATTCTCTTAGAAAGTGGTGTCTAATTTGAATGTGTTTAGTTCGAGAGTGTGAAATAAGATTTTTAGATAAATTTATAGCACTTGTGTTTTCACATAAAATAGTTGTATTTTCGAAATTTAAACCAAAATCTTTTAAAGTTTGTTTCATCCAGATGATCTGTGTACATGCTAGGCTAGCAGCTATGTATTCAGCTTCAATACTTGATAATGATACACAGTTTTGTTTCTTACTGAACCATGAAACTAGTGAGTGCCCTAGCATATGACATATTTCACTCGTGTTTTTTCTGTCAGATTTACTTCCAGCAAAGTCAACATAACTGTATGAGATTAAATCAAATGTAGATGATTTTGAATAAAATAACTCAAAATCAACTGTCTTTTAGATATCTCATTATTCTTTTTACAGCTTTAAGATGTGATTCTTTTGGATTTGACTGAAATCTAGGACACAAGCAAACACTGAACATGATATCTGGACGGCTAGCAGTTAAATAAAGTAGTGATCCTATCATACATCTGTATAACTTTGTATCCACAGTCTTACCATCTTCATCTCTGTCCAATACAGTAGTTGTGCTCATAGGAGTAGTTTTTGAAGCAGTTGAGTTCATGTTGAACCTCTTCAGAAGTTCATGAGCATATTTAGATTGGTTGATGAAGACTCCATTCTTGGTTTGCTTAATATGCAGTCCAAGAAAGTAGGTGAGTTCTCTCATCATACTCATTTCGAATTCTTTCTGCATGGACTTAGAAAAATCTTCACAGAGAGTGTTGTTAGTAGATCCAAAGATGATATCGTCTACATAAATTTGAATGATTAGGGTATGATTATTCACTATTTTCACAAATAGAGTAGAATCTGCTTTGCCTACAGAAAAACCAATTTTTAATAAAAAGGTTTTAAGCTTGTCATACCAAGTACGAGGTGCTTGTTTTAATCCATATAAGGCACGTTTTAGTTTGAAAACATGATCTGAAAATTGTTCATTTTCAAAGCCTGGAAGTTGTTTTACATATATTTCTTCATTTATAAAACCATTTAGAAATGCACTTTTAACATCCATTTGATATAGTTTGAAATCCATATAGCTTGCATATGCTAAAAACATTCTAATAGATTCAAGTCTAGCAACAGGAGCAAATGTTTCATCAAAATCAATACCTTCCTCCTGGTTGTATCCTTGAGCTACTAGTCTTGCCTTGTTTCTTATAACATTACCTGATTCATCTAGCTTATTTCTGAAGATCCATCTTGTCTCAATGATCTGATGATCTTTAGGTCTTGGTACAAGATCCCAAACATCATTTCTTTGGAATTGATTCAGTTCTTCAGTCATGGCTAGCATCCAGAACTCATTGATGATGGCTTCATCAATCTTCTTTGGTTCAAGTTGAGAAATGAATGCCATGTTTGCAATCCATTCTAGCTGAGCTCTAGTTTGAACCCCCTTGGTGAGGTCTCCCAAAATCTGCTTTTGAGGATAATCTCTGATTTCGGAAAATGTTCTTTGAAGATCATCTTCATTGGGTTTAGCTGTGTTATCTAAGAATAAATTTGTACTTTCAACATCATCATCGTTAGTCTGCTCAGATTGATCAATAGATTCACAAAAACTGACATGCATAGATTCTTCAATAGTATTTGAACTCTTATTAAAAACTCTGTATGCTTTACTATGACTTGAATATCCTAAGAATATGCCTTCAACAGATTTAGCATCAAATTTATCAAGGCTATCTTTTGTATTAAGGATAAAATATTTACACCCAAAGACTTTAAAGTAGTCTATCCTTGGAGTTCTGTCATAGAATAATTCATAAGGAGTTTTATTTAATAAGGGCCTGATAAGAACTCTATTTGATATATAGCATGCAGTATTAACAGCTTCTGCCCAAAAATATTTAGCAAGGTTATTATGTTGGAGCATAGTTCTAGCAGATTCCTGAAGGATTCTATTCTTTTTTTCTACTACACCATTTTGAGGTGCAGCTCTAGGAAAGGCAAAGTTATGAGAAATACCATGCAAGTTACAAAAATTTACAAAAAGATCATTATCAAATTCTCCTCCATGGTCACTACGAATTTTTATAATAGAACAAGATTTTTCATTTTGTAACTTTTTACATAAAATTTCAAATTCACAAAACGTATCACTTTTGTTTTTCAAAAATATTACCCAAGTAAATCTTGAGTAATCATCTATAATGATAAAAGCATATTTATTATGATTAAGACTAGCTACTCTAGAAGGACCAAAAAGATCCAGGTGGAGAAGCTCTAAAGGTTTTTTACTTGAAACAATATTTTTTGACTTGAAAGATGATTTTGACAATTTTCCTAGTTGACATGCATCACAAAAATAGTCTTTTTTAAATGTCATTTTTTGTAACCCACGTACTAAATTGTTTTTAGCTAATTTAGACATGTATTTTTAGTTGACATGACTCATTCTCATGTACCATAAATTTTGAGTTTCATTATTAGCTATAAGACAATGTTTAGTAATGTTTTCTAGGTATAATTCATATATATTATTTCTTCTTATATCTTTTAAAATGATATTTTCGTTGGTGTCTGCTATACGGCATGCATCATGTTTAAAGCTAACATTATAACCTGTGTCACACATTTGACTTATACTTAAGAGGTTATGGTTTAAGCCTTTAACAAGGAGAACATCTTTGATAAGAGGTTTATCGATATTACCAATATTACCAATACCAATTATCAAACATTTGTTGTTATCTCCAAAGGTGACAGTTCCTCCTTCTTTATGATGAAGAACAACAAAAAGATTTGGATGTCCTGTCATATGTTTTGAACATCCACTGTCTAGTATCCATCTTTTCTTCTTCTTTGGAGCCTGCAAAATATTAAGTAAAAATTCTTTGTGGTACCCAATCGGGTCTCTTTTTGTTAGACTTAGGAACCCATATCCATTTTGATTTGGGTTTGTCTATAACTCTAGAAGAGTACAAAGTATGAAAGTTGTAATGCTCCTGCTTAGGTTCAGCAGAACCTTTGATGAAAACAATCTTTTTATTTATACAAGAAGGTTTATTCATGTGAGAATAACTAATACCATTCTTGTAAAAAGAGAATTTTTGAGAGGATAGAAGTTTATCCAGGTTCTCTTTCCCTTTGGTAAACTTGAAAACTGTTTTCATAAGGTTTTCAGTTTTACTTTTTAATTCTGAAATTTTTACTTGAAGATTTTTAGTCTTGAAGCTAGTAGAAGAGATTTCAGAAGTAATCATAAAATTTTTCTTTTTCAACTCAGAAATTTCAATACTCAGTTTTTCATTTTTCTGCACAAGCTCAAGATTTTCATATTTAATTTTTTTTTTTTAGAATCGTTTTTCTTGATTCTTCAAAAAGTTCTTGAAAAGCATTTTGAAGATCTTCGAAAGAAAAATCGAGAGAATCACTTACAGAGCTTTCTGCCATGAAGAACATGTTGGTGGTTTCAGCTTCATCATCACTTGACTCTTCACTTGTGGATGGTTCTGAATCATCTCATTGAGCATGCAGAGCCTTTTTCTTGAAGAACCTTTTCTTTGGTTCCTCGGTTTTGGATTTTCTTTTTAGAAGAGGACAGTCACGTTTCATGTGACCTGGCTTATTACACTGATAGCACATGGAGTCTTCCTTAGAGTCTTTTCTTTCCTTGTGCTTATTTGGAAGCCGGTTCTTTCTCATGAAGCGCTGAAATTTTCTAGTGACTAGCGCAATTTCAGATTCTTTTTCTGAGTCCTCATTCTCAGAAAGGGCTGTGAAGGCTAGAGTTTTCTTTGTAGGTTGTTCCTCTTCCCTTCATATGGACTTCATAGGCCATAAGATTGCCTATTAAGTCATCCAGGGTAAGCTTGGATAAATCTTGAGTTTCTTCAATTGTTGTAGTCTTTTTCTCTCAATCAGTTGTGAGAGATCTCAAGATTTTCTTCACATTATATGTCTGGGAATAGGTTTCTCCCAGAGATTTCAGGTCGTTGGTGATGTTGGTGAATCTTGTAAACATCTCTGTGATGGGTTCATCTTTGTTTATTTTGAACAACTCATATTTTTGAACTAGAGATGAGATTTTGGCTTCTTTCACTTTATTGGTTCCTTCATGAATGACCTCCAAAGAATGTCAAATATCATGAGTAGATTCATAAATAGATATTTTGTTAAATTCATTTTGATCAATGGCACAATATAAAGCATTTATAGCCTTTGCATTTAGATTGACCATCTTTTTTTCTTCATCAGACCATAAGCTATAGTCTGAGGATGGAGATGTGTATGAATGTTCAACAATTTTTCATACAACAAAATCTATGGACTTTAGAAATATAGTCATTCTGCATTTCTAGTATCCATAGTTGGAGCCGTTGAAGAAAGGAGGACGAGATGCGTGTTGACCTTCAATATCACGAGTATAAAAGGTTGATGTCATAAGTGCTGGAAGACTTGTTATGTCGAAACCAACAAACCTGCTCTGATACCAAATGAAATTCTACTAGAAAGGGGGTGAATAGTAAAATATGAAATAGATCGATAATTTAATAATTAAATGCAATAAGGCACAACACAAAAAACACATGATTTATACTGGTTTGGTTAAGTCACTGACCTACATCCAGTCCCCAAGCAAAACACTTGAGCCTTTCACTATAACATCCGAGTTACCGGATAAATAGTACAACACCCTCTTCCTCAGAGGTCTTGTTCTCTCAACAGAGAAGAAACTTCTTTCACAAAGGTCTTCTTTTCTCAACAGAGAAGGACAACACCCTCTTTCACAGAGGTCTTCTTCTCTCAACAGACAAGGAACACACCCTCTTTCACAGAGGTCTTCTTCTCTCAACAGAGAAGGACAACACCCTCTTTCACAGAGGTCTTCTTCTCTCAACAAAGAAGGAGTACAGTGAAAAACAGAAAGTTACAATACTTCTTATAGAACCTTCAGAATGATATGAATGCACAAATGAAGGATTCTCATAATGTTTTGTTCTTATCACTCAGATAATACTCTTTGTCAAAGAGTTATTCTTGACTTTTTCTCTTTCTTTTCCTTTTTCTTTTTCTAGGCTTTCTTTCAAAAATATCGAATAGGAATTTTTCTCGTTATATGCTCACATGTCCTTGTTTGAAATATTATTTTGTTAGTATATATATAGCCTTAGAAAAATAGTCGTTGTCTTTTGGAATGATTGTCCTTGTGAGATGTCAAGTCATTTCAAAAACACCTTTGTGTACTATATTGCTTTTTCGAAAAGGTCTTTTTTCCATAAGTGTAATACTTTGGAGTAGACTATTCGTTGAAGTATTTTAGGTGTAAACTATTTTGTAAAAGGTCTATTCTCATAATAAATGATTTGTAGTACATTGAACGTTGGATTATAAATCATCATGTAGTTTTGTCTTTATTCAATTTAATGATTTGTAGTTTATTAATATTTTTTATTACAAATCGTCACTTCTTGACTTAAATGTATGTAAGTACAGTAAATGCTTTGAGTCCTTTATTTGTAAATGGTCATATCTCAAAATACTTTATGATGTGTTACTTAATGTCTACAGAAAAAATGATGACTTTAAGCAAGTCGACATTCTTGAGTGGGGATTAAATAGTCATTTCTAAAATGCTTTTGAGGTGATATTTAATGTTTTACAGAAAGAATGATGACTTTGTAAGTCAACATTCTTGAGATGTATAAAGCAACTAAAGTCTTTTCAAAACATAATATAATGATATTAGTTTTCTTTGTTAGTTCAAACTAGACAATTTTGTATTTTGTATTTTTCTTTCATACTTGAAATCATTAGTTTTTATTTCTATTCAAGTTGTCTTATTCATAAATGTATGTTAGAAGGTACAATTAATGCTTTTGAAATCATGAGCTATTATCTTTTGTCAAAATACCTTTTTCATAAAAGTTTGTAAGAAGGTACAATGATTAGTTTTCAAAAATGTGCTTTTTGAAATATTGTATGC
The DNA here is from genome assembly GCF_984573655.1 of Nuphar pumila. Classification (NCBI taxonomy): domain Eukaryota; kingdom Viridiplantae; phylum Streptophyta; class Magnoliopsida; order Nymphaeales; family Nymphaeaceae; genus Nuphar; species Nuphar pumila. Next base: position 66,187,477 of record NC_143260.1, on the reverse strand, counting down.
TTTTATGAAACATAGCTTTTGTGAATGAGTAGCTTGTATGATAAAGCTTGTAATATGCAATATGCATGCTTCTGAAGGTTCTGTTACATATGACTCTAAAGAAGAAAAAAAATCTTCATCTTGAAGTAGCTGATCCCTTTAGATGATCTTTAAGAATGAATGGCCCATCAAGCTTTTTCTTCAGAGAGAATGATTGCACCAAAGGTTGTACTTGATCAGGAGGTCTCCATCTTTTTTGGGTGAAATATCCTTGTATCAAATACTTGTTAAATACATGACAAATCATATCCAGTCATAATATAATATTATTCATGAAGGCATATTATCATATCATATTAAATCATATATGACAGTGTATCATATTGTGTGTCATCAAAATATAGTTTCTCAACAGAAGGAAGAGAAGGAAAGGGAAAGGAATGAACAAATTGAAAATCATATGATACCGGTGATGGAGCTAGGGACGGTAGAAGTGGAAAAGCAGTGAGAGGCAGTGGAACAACCAGAAAGGCCTAGGTTCGAGGGATTGGTTGAACAGGAGAAAAGTGCGACTAAGGTAAATAAATTTGTCCTATCTGTAAAGATTTAATACTATGTTTAGCGTTTTTTTTATAGTGATTACTGTGATAGGTATTAATATGTATAGTGATTACTATGATAGTGTGTGTGCAACCAATATTATTTAAAGCGATTAGTAGAATATTATTTATAAGTACAAATGGTACTAATTTACAATTGGTACGAATAATATGTTATTATGTGTTACAGGGAGGTCAGAAGAGAAGTAGAGCACCAGGTGAAAAGCTCGAAGGTCGGTGTCAGTGGCCTGTAGTTCTGTCGTGGTATGGTCAGCTAAGTGCATATCAGAAGGACCGATTACGAAATATGCACTTCGGTGGCCTTTTGGACCAGCAATATTTTGAAACTTGCTGGAAGACCATGACCCACCTGGTAAATAAGTGGAATGATAAGATGAACACATTCCAGTTTGATTCTTTTGATATCACACCATGACCCTAGAAGATGTGGCACGGATAACTGGCCTTAATTGTGTTGGCAGTGCTGTCTTATTACGTGATTCAAACTATAACGCAAGGGAAAATGCACGGCCCTTCTAGGAATGTCGATGGACGAATAGAGTCAATGTATTTCTGGTGGAATCAATTCCACATCAATGAAAGTCTCATCTTTTCGTAATAAATGGGAAGGCCGCTCCGCTACTTGTGCATATGAAATAGCTGACCAAGAGTTGCGCGGCTTCCTTCTTTATTTTTTTAGTCTTACTTTATTTTTTGATTGTTCTGGTTCGAGAATAAGTTACATGTGGTTGCAGTACCTGGAAGACTTAGACGTAGTCGACAACTATGCATGGGGTGTCGCTATGCTCGCACACTTGTACAGTCAACTCTACCGTGCGAGTAAGGGTACGAAAACAGTCGGAGGATTTTGGCCATTTGTTCAGATATTTGTTTATTACATACTTAGTACTTGTAGACTAAGCTCATTGAAGGTTGTAGTGTTACTAATATATTGTTTTTTTTAGGCTTGGGCATGAAAACATATTATCCCATTGCGTCCACATTGTGGCCCTGCGATTTGTGGTTTTCCAAAGATCGGTCATTGGGCTAAAATAAACGTCACAGTTTATAATGCTAAGTCCATTTTAGATGGGCTGCAACTAAATGAGGTAAACGTTCTAAAATTGTTTACAATCTGTTCAGCATTTATCATTCAGTATTATAAATTGTTGAAATGTTTAGCATTCTTAAGTAATCATCGCTGCAGGATTTTGTCTTCCTTAGTACAAATTGTTGTCGCCATAGCATTCTTAAGTAAATTGTAATATATTTTTCACTTGTTATTAAAAGGAATTACCAATGGTCAGGTTTTGTGGAGACCGTATGGAGATGGGGAGGACGATGACCATGACATTGTTGCCGAGGCTGCTAGATTGTCTGACCGCGATATGTGGTTGTTTTGCAATTATGTAGCCGAGTTGCAGCATGGTAGTCGAGTTCTCCTACAATCTGACTTGGGGCAGTCTATCCCAAATAAGCCTTTGGAAATGAGAAGAAAGATGAATAGTGGTGGGGGCAGGAACATGAATTGGCACGAACGCTACACGGATAAATTATTAATTTGGAACACATGTGGTGTCTGTGCCATAGAGTATGATTATAAAGGATGACAATTTGATCCATTCTATTTCCAAAGGTATTGGGAACCTATGCGGCGAAATCTGGTGATTGAGAAAATTGGGAACCCATGCCTCCCAACTGCCCCCTTTCATGTTGCATCCCAGAATCTACAACCCGTCTGTTGTCCCCCTCCTGCTACAACAATGATTCCCTTAGTAACAAATCACGATGAAGAGCGAACACATCTTACAAAAGAGAACGTTGTCTCCGCCGCAAGGTTCGAACTGATGGAGAGGAAGAATATGAAATTAAGGACGGATGTAAGCAATATGGGGAGACAATTGAACTCACTGGTAGAGATGATGACCAATTTTTTTAATCAGATAGATGCAACCAAGAGGCCACCGAGAATAGACAGTCCACCAAGAAAAAGAAAGAGACGAGTTCTCTATCATATTTCATCTGATTCGTCAAGTGTGACAGAATAAACCCTAGCTATTCTTTTTATCACGATAATTATTTGTTGTAATTCTATAAGTAATTGTTGTAATGTGACATTCTTTTATTGTTTAATTCTTTTTTATTACATCTAACAGACATGTTTCATTTATGGATCTCGTAAATAAATAAACTTTAATCAAAAATAGATGTTTGTTGTTCAGAAATCGTGGCATTGCCTAACCTCCTTGATTGAAAATCGCAAAATGAGGTTTGTGATTCATCTGAATAACAAAGGCTTTTTAATGGTCATTGTACGTAAGCGATTAAAGTCGTCAGCTATAAGAAATTCAGCGATCATTGTATTGCGTTCCCCCCTTGAAAAAAAAATCGCACATGAGATTTCTGATGTATGCGGTCAACAAGAGCTGAACAAGTTTGTCAGTCTTAAATGATAATAGTAAACAGCGAAAAGAATTGTTTGTTGTTCACAAATCGCAATCTAACTCGTCGTTATTGAATGAAAATCGCAGAACAAATATGTGATTTATGCGGTCATCAATAGGCTGTCCATGTAGGAAATGGAACATTTGTTGTTTAGAAATTGCAATTTTCCTCGTCGCCAATGAATAAAAATCGCAAAACTCATACGCGATTAATGGGGCAAAAAATGGTTGTTATAGCTCAACCTCCTTGAATGCGACATATATTGTCAACAATCGTTGTACACATTCGCCCGTCTTAAATAATAATATTCAACAGCGATAAGTAACGTTTGTGGCTCAGAAATCGCTATATTACTCATCGTCATTGAATGAAAATCGCAAAACTAATCGGCGATTTATACGGTAAACAATTACTTGTTTGTCGCTTCGAAATCGGTCATGTACTGATCTACCGTAACTGCAAATCGCATAATAGTTTTGTGATTCATGCGGTGAAGAAAAGCTTGTAATATTGGCCCTTTAAAACACATTCAGTTACCAAGAGTATTAAGTTACAATACATAAGGACCAATGGTTTGGCTTAGATACAATACATTAACATGATCATCAACAACATCAACCAACGTTCATATAATGATGTTCTTCGAAACAGACATCATCAACATTAGCAGCAGAAGCATCACTTTCAGTTTACTCATTGGCCTTTGCTAGTAACTGGGAACGAAAGAAGGCCGATCAATCTACCAATGACTAATGTTCAACGATCGTTGTATTGCTCTCCCTCCCTGAAAGAAAATATCGCCAGACGACGAGTAATATTGTTCACAAATCGCAATATAACTCATCATTTTTTAATGAAAATCGCAGAACACATATGCGGTTTATGCGATCAACAAGGTTCGGTAATCGACGTTAGGAAATGATTAAGGTCAACATCGATATAATAGATCATTTTTGTTCAGCAATCATTGTATTTCTCTCCGTCTTGATAGAAAATCGCAAAAAGGATTTGTGATGTATGCGGTGAACAATGGTTGAACAAGTTCTGACATCGTAAATGATAACAGTCAACAACAATAAGAAAAGTTTGATGCTCAGAAATCGCTATTAATGATCATCAGTAAATTCAAATCGCGCAATAGGTTGGCGGCCAACAACGGCTTGTAATATTCACCCTTCAAAACTGACGTCATCGTTAACAAAAATTTGACGTTCACAAATCGTTGTATTTGTCAACCTTTGCATATGAAAATCGCAAAATAGTTTTGCGATGTACGCGTTAAACAATGGCTGGCCAATTCTCCAGTCATAATATGGTCAACAGAGAATGTATTAGATTTGCGATGTATGTGGTAAACAAAGGTTGTTAATGTTCGGCTGTCTTAAATGATAAAGGTCAAAAGCGGTAAGATATGGTTCTTGCTTAGAAATCGCTCATTTGGAAAGACACCTTAAAACCAAACCGCGAAATAGGATTGTAATTCATGAGGTCAACAACGGCTTATAATATTCGGCTTTCGTAAATGAAATCATCGATAAGAAGATTTTGATGATCGCAAATGGTTGTATTGCTCAACAACATGCACAAAGCAGTAATCGAGGTCATAAGGCATTCTCATCCAATCGTCGTACTACTGACACGCCTCGCATGTTCTAGAATACACTAAGTGGGAAGGGATAGGTCATCAATAGGCTGGTCATGTAGGAAATGAAACGTTTGTTGTTTAGAAATCGCAATTTTCCTCGTCGCCAATGAATAAAAATCGCAAAACTCATACGCGAATAATGGAGCCAAAAATGGTTGTTATAGCTCAACCTCCATGAATGCGACGTATATTGTCAACAATCGATGTACACGGTACTTTCAATTGTATACAATTAACAAAGGTTACTAATGTTTGGCCGTGTAATAGGTTAGTGATTCATGCAACCGACAATGGCTTGTAATAATCGCCCTTCGTAAACGGTGTAAGTCAACATCGATTTGCGATGTATGCGGACAATAAGATGGAACAATTTTGCCGGTGTTAAATGATAATAGTCTAAAGCGATAATGAACGTTTGTTGTTAAAAAAGCGATAAGAAACATATGTGTCATGAATATATCGATGTATCCACAAATGATAACCTATACAATAATCATCAAAGATTATACATACCTAGACAACGGGTTCAGTCAGGTTGGGTCAATCTTCCACCCAACTATTGTTATAATATGCAGTCGAAATGATATTTTTTTATTTATTTAAAATGCAATCAATTAATTTATGCACGGTTTTTGAAAAAGGGCAGTATGTGAAACAATGTTTCCTTTATATTTGACTGACACATTGATTCTGTAGCTGCGTCGCAAAGGGGTCATCGATATCTTCGTAGTAGACGACATGAGCAATACGACCAGGAATGACGCCGAAGAAAAAGACAATAGATAGACAGTCAGCGTCGACGAAGAAGAAGACAACCACATCTACAGGACCAGCACTAGCGCTTAAGGCGTATATTTTTTAAACCTCGTGACCGGTTTAGGCAACATTTGCCTTTTTATGTCGTATATTCGATTTGTGTTGTTTACTGTAGAAAATAATTATAATGTCGAATTCTGAATACTATGCTCGTGTCAATGCAACATCCACAAAAAAGGGTGGGCGACAACGCTCTAAAGAGTTCGAAGAGAATATCAATCAGATGCAAGATGAATTTGCAGAAGGGAACACTATCAGTAATTTTATACGTATGTAACCACTATCATTTTCTAAGTCATCGGTTTGTATGTTAACAAGTTCATAAATTTTTGCAACCAGACAATGTGTGATTTCGTCAATTATATTCAAAGCAATGCAACAAGCAATATCGTATGCATCATCACCCCTTATTTCATGGTATATCTGTTCTACTATTGTTTTATTTGCTTTTATGACTTACTCACGTTTCTTGGTGGTTAAACCTTACTATTTTGTTCAACAGACGTACGTCCGGCGAAAGCCATACAACAGTGAATTCCTAGATGCACTACCATATTGGAATACCGATGATCACTGCGTAGACTTTTGGAATTTTGAAAAGGTAAGTGAACAAACCTCTTCTCCAAGATTTAGTCCTAACATCCCCATCACGATATGTCTATCGATTTATAAAATATTGTATCGATTCGCAGATTTTACTTCCTACACTCTAGCAAAATCTTGAACATTGGGTCTTATACGAGATGAATTTACGGGAAAAACAACTATGGTGCTACAACTCATTGGACTGTCACAGTGGTGTAGAACGTGACGCTATGCATTTGGTAAGCTTTCGTCCATAGGTGTATCATATCTTTTTGCGGTAGACCGGATTTTACTATATTCTCCATTTATCACAGGCGGGATTCCTAAATGACGTTTTGGGTGTCGACATTACCGAGTGGATATTGCTTTGTGTTGACGATGCTCCTTTACAAAGTAATGGGGTCGATTGTGGCATATTCATAATGAAGCATATTGAAGCAATATACAATGGAGAAGAACCTTGTTTCGATGCTATATGATCTTTGTATCCGCTGTTATTGGGGAATCCTTTTATATATTGGTTTCACATTACATATTTTGTTGCAGGAAGATATACCAAAATTACACAACAAACTATGTCGAAATTTAATTGAGTTTAAAAAGTCGGCAGACATAAATAATCAGCCAACAAGACTACTTACAAGGAAACAAACGGTACGATCCATAAAAGTTTAAAAGGATGTAAATAGATTTCTAACAGATTTTGAAGACTGTCTACACCAATTTCCGTAGGCAAACTTTTTAAGACTACAAATTTTGTAAATCTGTCTCGGTTGAAATAAAATTTGAACTTTACTAAACACGCTTGTAAATCGTTGTACTGCTTCATCTACGAAAATTAAATCGGAACAAAAAATAGTTTTGTGTTGTATGCGGTGAACCAAGGCTAGTAATGTTGCTCTTCAGTAATTAAAAATACTACACAACGATAAGAGTTTTTTGTTGTTCTGAAATCTTTGTATAACTCACACTCTGTGAATGAAAATCGCGGAAATAGATTTCCGCTTTATGTGGTCAGCAAAGGCATGTAATGTTCGCCCTTAACAAATGACTAAGTAATTATCGATAAGAAAGGTTTGTTCCTTAGAAATCGCTATATTGTTGAACTTACGAGAATGAAAATTGTAATATATATGCTTGATTTATGCTGCAGACAAGGCAATGTTATGTGCGCCCATCGTGAATAAAAATAGTGCATAGCTAGAAGAGATGCTTGATGCTTATAAAGCATTCTATTGCTCAATCTCATTAAATTAAAATCGCAAATGGCGAACCAGTCTGAATAATGTCTCGTTTTCTGTGATGGGTTTAGTTGGGAGAGTGACGCGGGCCGACCCATTGTCGAGGAGTAAATCCCTAATCTAGACCTAAGGCGATTTGTTGGGACGAGGGTGAACGAAGTTATGGATTTATATAAGACCAAAAAAGATTTCTATAATCAAACCCACACGATACGTGCTACCGTGATTTGAACTACTATGTCCAATCGCATTGATTAGTTTTGTATACAACTATATGAAATGACATTGTTTAATTTCATTAATGTGAAGTGTATTTTATTTGAGATTTGCTTGTTGTTTTTGAAAACTGTCGTATTTATTTGAAACCTGGCGGAGGGTGATAGGACGTTTCATTTATATATGAATGACACATCACACAGGTTAAAGATGTGTTCCACTTTGCCTCGTGAATAAGGAACCGAGAAACCGACAATTCCTGCATAAACGACTTTTTCGTGAATCGAGTGTATAATCGGCTTGATCGCAATTAAGGTATCCGTCTAGACTTATTTCAGATGTCCGCAAACTCATAATTAAAGGAAACGTCGTTTCACGATCCAAAATTTTTCAAATTTTTACACAAGATTTCATGGTAGTAGCCGTCAAAATGACGTTAGACCACGATTTCTGAACAGCAAACGTGTCTTATCATTGTGTACTAATTTTAATTACGAAAGCGACATTAATGGCTCTTGTTGACCGCATTCATCGTGAATCTCTTTTGCGATTTTCATTCAGGGAGTGTGAGCAATAAAGTGATGTGTAAACATCAAGCATTTCTTATCGATGTTGACTATTATCATTTCGAATGTTACAAGCCTTTGTTGATTGCATACATCGCAATCTAATTTTGCAATTGTCAATCATGCGGGTTGAGCGCACAACTTTTATCAATTAAAAGATTTCATTACTTGCGCATGCTGACCGTATAAATCGCATATTTTTTTTGCGATTTGTATTCAATGACGACGACGAATATTGCGATTTCTGAACAACAAACGTTCCTTATCGTTGTTGAGTATTATTATTTTAGGGTGAACATATACATGTTTTTTGAGAGCATGCATAAATTATGTTTCTTGTAAGATATGCGCTCATGATAAAGGTCAAAAGCGGTAAGATATGTTTGTTGCTCATATTTCGCTCTTTTGCTGAGACACTTTAAATGCAAACCGCAATTTTCGGTTTGTGATTCATGCGGTCAACAACGGCTTATAATATTCGGTCAAAATAGGATTGATTACACACAAGTTGGTGGTACCGTCTATAAAATCTACTTGAAATGGACGAACATGAAATTACTCTGGCGTGGTGGGTACCGTTGTTCGTTGCCTTTTAGATCCTCGTGGCGGCTGCGTTATTTTCTCTTCCGCAATTAGAAAGGTCATCAATTTTTTGCAGAGTTCTTCGCAGAATCCAAGTATATCAACCTGCCAAAAAAACTGTAATGTGGAACCAATAGACATACATTTAATCCCCAATAACAGAGGCCAAGAAATGGCATACAGTGTCAAAACAAAGTTTTGCACCATTGTATATCGCTTCAATGTACTTCATTACAAATACGCCACAATCAACGCCATTATTTTGTAAAGGAGCATGGTCTGTCGTGCGATAGATCCACTCGCTAACGTCGACTCTCAAAATGCCTTTGACGAAACCGATCTGAGAATAATGCGGACGAAAGTAAATTCATGACCCCAGTACATGACACGATACTCCTATAGATGGAATCTTACGAAATGGGAAATGTCAAGCCGTAAACACTGTCAACATCCAACGAATTGTAACACCATAGTTGTTTTTCATGTAAATCCATCACGTATACGACCCAATGCTTTTCAGATTGCCAGAGTGTAGGAATCAATATCTGCAAATGGATCGTACAAATGTTGTTAACACTGTTATGTTGTAACCTTACACTCTAGGTTTGTTTACTTACTTTTTCACTTGACAAAAGGTCTCTGCAATGATTACCGTTAACCCAATAAGGTAGGCCATCTTTAAATCCACTGGAGTATGGCAAACGACATACGATAGTCTGTAAACCGAAACATTATTAACAGAAATGTTAAAATACGAATCAACTGGACTAAATCAATAACCAAAAAATATATAAAATAGAACCGATATACCATGAAATAAGGGTTGACGATGCTTATAGTTTTGCTTGTTGTATTGCTTTTAATATAACTAACGAAATCGGATATAGTCTGTTAGCAGCAAATATGATGTTGTTAACGTACGTACACATGGCTTACGTATATAGATAACTCTTACTAGTTTCATACGAACAAAGTTATTGATCATGTTGCATTATGCGAATTCATCATGCATTCGTTTGATGTCCTCCAAGAGTGATTGACTGAGTTTTCGCCCAACTTCTTCGGTGGATGTTGTACTGAAATGAGCAGAATTTGCAATGAACGATATTGAAATTACATTATACAGTACACAACACAAATCGCATAAACGGCATAAAAGAGAGATTTTTATGAAAATGGAGACGATGTGTAGACAATATACATCTGATTCGCCATCGTTGGTCGTGTAGTTGTCTTCGTCTGCCTCATCGACCACAATTTGCTATGTAGCTAGTTACATGTTTGAGTGACGAACTCGAGGTTTATAAAGAAACCGTCGGTTTGTTTGTTGCTCATTCACGAAGCAGAAGATAATCACACCATCTAGTACTTGTGCGACTATTTATGAGCTAAAAGTTCTATTGCTCAACCACCGTGATCAATGAATAACGTACAGTCCATTTGTTGTCGAACCTTAACAGCGTTTGTTGACCACATACATCGCAAATCTAATTCTGCGATTTTCAACCACGGAGGTTGAGCAATACCATGATTTCTGAGCAGCACACATCTTTTAGCAATTAAAATTTGTCAATACATCCTTTGTTGTACGTATGAATCACATATGTGTTCTGCGATTTACATTCAATGACGACAAGGAAAATTGCGATTTTTGAACGACAAACGTAGCTTATCGCTGTTGACTGTTATCATTCAATGGGGAACATTACCATGTTTTTTTTACAACATACAATGCAAATTTATTTTGCGATTTTCAGTACAGGAGGGAGAGAATTACAATAATTTCTGAACGTCAATCATTTCTTATCGATCTTTACTTTTATCATTTCCGAACGTCGATTACATGCCTGTGTTGACCGAATAAATCGTAAATGTGTTCTGCGATGTTCATTCAGTTTAGGGTATAGGGTTTATGTTATAGGGAATCGGGTTAAGGCTTCATATTCAATTTTCGTCTCGATTTGTACTGTGTTATGCTATATATACATCGATTTTTGTATTGAAATCGTTACTTTGTTATAAATTTCTCATAAAATTGATGCACAGTATTTGAACTACGAATTGTTGTAAATATGTATTAAGCGTATACGAATGACTGTTATAGATTTCTCATACAAATCGCAGCCAGATGACTGCACAAATCGCTATACAGCGAATACGAAATTGATTCATGCACCACCAAGCACGGACCACAAATCGTCACTGACAAATCAAAATTCAACGAATACGAAAGACATCCTCGGCAAGATCAGTGAACGACCTAGGAGTTCTGTTGTTGTCTGAATAAGAAGGGAAACCCAACAATTTCTTAGTAAACGAGCTCTGTTGTAAACCCTAAACTCTTAACAAATCCGACAATGTAGAAATCGGGTCATGCAAATAGGCATGACAACTTAATTAATAGCCCAAACGAGATTCCTGTGTCCCAGTTTTCTCTTTTGAATTCATCAGAGCCTGTCATGAAACAGAAAACATAAGACACTGCCTTAAGTTTCACAAGAAATGCAAACTTCATCCCAACATTGATTACATACCAAAAGACTTGTAAAACTGAAGTTATCGTTGCCGAAAATCTGGTCGGGAGGAATGAAGGTTAGCACGTTGGGTATTACGTCTTTAGGGTATTGCTGCATGTTGGACATTACACGAGTTAGATATTGACAAACTTCACGTAATGGGAAGCAATATAATGTCTTACATACCTGTTCATGTGAAGGGCTTTGTTGTTTTTTATTACAGGTTGGTTGTTTCTTAGTCATTTTCTTGCCAACCAATTCTAGTGCACCCTTTGTCCTCCGACGACTGCAATCAGAGGCAGGTTTTCTTTTGATACCCTTCGCTTCATGAATATGTACATCATAATCAACAACGTTCACTACTGACTTGTTGAAGATGATGTTTACGCTACAACGCAACTTCTCAGGAGTGTCAAGCGAACATGATTTTCACCTACGTTGTTCGATCCCATTATCTTCGACTGGTATTCATTCGCTGCAACGGACTGAAGGTTAATTAACTGCACGTTTTCAAGTAACTCTCTTGACGCTTTTCTCATGCATACATAGCCTTCTTCACTTCTCGATGCCAAATCAGCAACATGCATAAATGACCTACACAGTTTTCAAAGTATGTGTACAAATATCTTATAAATACATATTACAAAACATATAATATCTTACAAATCGATATACATATCGAATAATATATTGAAAATCGATACGGCAGTTCAACATAATAACTTACAAATCGACAATACAAAACCATAATATCTAAAAGGTTGATAAATATATCGCATAATAAATTACAAATCGATACGAAAGAAATTGAGCATAATAGCAAACAAATCGATATTAACTAACAAAACAATATCTCACAAATCTGTAGTATGTTACTAATACAGCGGTTTGAGATACAATGCATATAATGAGTGAATGTAGGATACCTGATGGGGTAGAGGCCCTTCCTAGCATTTGTAAATAAGCATTCTTGTCAACAGGTCCCAGCGTCTTACAAATATCGATAAGTTTCCAACCATCGTAAGAACAAGATCTACCTGCAATAACAAAGCAATGCCTTAATGGCACATAAGACGACATGTGTTCTTCATCGATAGCATGATGAGATGGAAAGCTACTCACGACGCTTTAATGGCACTGGTCGAAATGTTTGTGCGTCATTGCTTTCTTCCATAATGCCTAACGACAATGAAAATGAAGAGAAGACATGGAAATGTTTTGTAACACAAGACATGCACGAGAATGCGACAATGTGTTGTAAAACAAGATAAAAAACAAGGCAGAAACCTCGACTGGAGACGAATGCAAAGTTTGCGTTGACAATGGGAGCTACTGTTACAACAGATGGCGCAAGAGTTTAATGAATAGGGAACGTCTCCACTTTAAATAGTTAACATCAAATTTTCTGGATGAAGGACTTTTTTGTCCTTTTCTCGAACCGTAGTTTCCCAACTTTTGAATGAAGGATATTTTTGTCATTTCCTTGAACCGTCATTTCAGGGCAAGAATAGCAAGAAAGGGTGATTAAGTCTTTGCAACAACACTAGAGTCCGATGCAAAGTTATGTCAACATACACGGAAATACGAGCTCCATGTGCGTAAATATGTGGCGCTCATTCGCCCCCCCCAGCACAGACGTGGGATTCAGTGAATCATCGGGGGAGAGCATACACCACCCCCTCAATTTTGACTGTTGAGAAACAGAGGTGAAAGTTATATTTGCCATTCAAGTAAAATAAAGTGGCAACAACACTGAATTAAAAAAATGTTTGTTTTTTAAACAAAGAGAATAAACAAAATATTGAAATGCCCTTATATGGCATGTGGTAAGACAAAAGTTATAAAACCTAAATGAAATTCCTTGTTTGAATTCCAATCCAAGCAGGTTGACTATATTATAAGCAATAGCCAATTAAAGCCAAAAAAAAAGGTTCTATATTTTTTTAGGGTAAGAAAAAACATTTCATTCATCTCAAAACGGTATCATACATTGAGGGTCGAAGAGAGATAACGGTCTCTCATACATTGAGGGTCGAAGAGAGATTGACAGTCAAGGAATACAACATGGATGGATTACATTTGAACAAAAGAGACAAGCAATCCAAGGTTCGGGACCCCACGTTTACGGCACACCATCGAGAAAACATCGAACAATATATGCTTGTGAGCAGTTTCAGTAGAGCTCTTCTCTCTGAAAATCTTGGCATTCCTTTTCTTCCAAATCGACCACCACATAGTCAGAATTCAGCACTGTACCCGATCTTCGTTAGTAAAATAACTATAATACCTTTAGGGATGGTAGTGGATCTAAGAGAAATGAGGCTCTCACTACTAGGTAGTCTATATAAAAGAAGCCTTCTTTCTCTCATTTGGATTCAAGGTACTGCTCACCATTGAGCCTGAGCTCATTATAGGCGTTGATAGGCTGAAGAAAATGCCGAGCACTCCTGGTTTCATCCATGGCGTCTATTCCGTATGTATTTTTCTTTTATATTTCAGTTCTGTTTTGTATAACGTCAACACTTAAAAGAGTATAGGACAGGAACTCATGAGGCACCAAATCAAAGGCTTTCAAAAAATCAACCTTAAACGTGAAAAACAACAACATTTATGATTTCAAAATAGAATGGAGCACTCTTCAATCTTCCTCCCGAACAGGAATGCCCTCTTACAATCATCAAAAAGCTTGGACATTACTGTTTTCAATTTCATTGCAATCCTATACACTGATCCTCTAAGAAACACCGGTCTAAAGTCAAGCCAAATCCACAACCCTTGATTTTTTCAGGATAAGAACCAAAATTGATGTGTTGAGTACAGCTAGTGGTCTACAATTTCTATGAAATTTCCAGAACACCTAAAATAAGTCTTCCTTAGTGTCATCCCAAAAGTGGAGAGAGAGAGAGAGAGAGTAAATTAAGGAAGACGGAATGACGCCATTAAATGAGGACTCAGTTTGGGGACTTACTTGAGAAAGGTCTAGTCCAAAGTTGTATGGATATATTAGTCATTTTAATAGTTAAATAATTGAGGTTGTTGACTTTAGCTTCGGCTGTCATTTAGGGCACGTTTGGACCCGAGAAAGATGTGATGCAAAATGAAAAATTCATATGGATTTTTCTATCGTTCCAAACTAGTGAGGTTTTTTTTGTTAAAAGAGTTTTTTCTACAAAGTACATTTTTTGATAGGTTTTCTACCAAAATAAAATTTATTTTTATACTCCCCCACCACATCTCATCACCACCACCATCCTTTTTACCACCACCCACCACTATCAGCACCACTCTCCTCCTCCTTTCTCATTTTTTTCATATTTTCTCACTCCAGACAAGCAAAAAACCCTTTTTTTAAAAAAACTTCTCATGAAAAACCCTCGTAAGCAAAACTTTTTTTTCCTATGAAAGTTATTATCTCTTCCGAACGTGCCCTTCGAGAAGATGTGGAGACATTCTTAAACGAGGGCAAATTTTGGCACTTGCTTGAGAAGTTTAAGTATCTCCAGAGTTGTATGGATAGATTGGTCATTTTATTAATTAAATAAAAAAGATTATTTAATGTAAGTAAGTAAGTAACTTGGGTATCATTGCTTAATCCACGCGATACCTTTGAATACATATTTTTGCATTTTTTATATATTATACTTGAAATATGTATTGTACATCAAAAAAATATATCTTTATCTATATGAACTAGGGACGATGTCTATAAAAAAAAGAAGACGACGGTGATTCCTAGGCACCTCTGCAACGCAACTCTGTTTGAAATTCCCGCCAAATCTCCAACAAATCAAGAGCCGGGGCAGACTGCTCTTGAAATTCTATAAATAGTCTTGTTTAATAAGAAAATTTCCATAGGAATTCAACCTATAAACTGATAAATTTGTTATTCGTGCAAGGGTGCCTGTGTAATAAGCAAAACAAAATTAAACTTAAATGACTAAAATATCCATAATATAGTAGTAGGACATACAGTAAAAGCCTGAAGAATTTTACTGTCATTAGTCATTTTAAAGTTGCCCTTGGCGAACCGAATACAGTAGAAGGAAAAGAACCCCACAGTGGACGAGTCCGGAAAGGGTGCAATCACATGGCACAAATTTTGTGCATTAAGCACCTGATCGCCCTCCATCAAGCCTTAGGCCCCACAACTTACAGGCCTGTTGTCAAGATGATGGGTGATCAGGTGCTTAATGCACAAATATAATATTTGTGCAATCATATTGCACCTGGTCTTTTCGCACAGTGGACGGACGGACTCCGGTGCTCCGTGAATTTACGAAAACACCCCTACGCTTTCCATAAATGTACGAAAACACCCCTCTTCTTTCCATAAATGTCTGACTAAATTAATTAAATACTTCCTCTCGTCTGGTTTGCTTCCATTTTGCTTGGAGAGAGAGACGATGGGGGAGGAGGAGGTGAGCTTCCGCGTGGGGGAAGCTGTGGAGATCAGCAGCGACGATGAGGGGTTCAGGGGAGCTCTCTACACTGCAAAGATCGTGAAGGTGATGGCCGGGAAGAAGTTCTTGGTGGAATACGAGACGTTGTTGTCTGATGAAGTTGAGAAGAAACCATTGCAGGAGAAGGTGGATCACTGGCACGTGAGGCCCTTCCCGCCGGAGATCCAGACTGGCGGTGGTTTCGACCTCCACGAGGAGGTCGATGCATTCCACAATGATGGGTGGTGGATAGGTGTGGTCTCGAAGGTGTTCGGAGGAGGGAAACACAACG
Source organism: Nuphar pumila (assembly GCF_984573655.1). Taxonomy (NCBI): domain Eukaryota; kingdom Viridiplantae; phylum Streptophyta; class Magnoliopsida; order Nymphaeales; family Nymphaeaceae; genus Nuphar; species Nuphar pumila. The sequence continues at coordinate 66,171,556 of NC_143260.1, read as the reverse complement.
TGTATTTTAGGGACTCCAAGGAGGAGATAGAGTTTGAGAAATCCCAATTGAGGGTTCACCAGGAATGGATCAAGGGAAGATGGGTTATAGCTCCCAAGGTGAAGAAGCCGTACTAGTGTTTGGTTTAAGGGTTTTGGTTCCAAGATTTTTGCATCATGAGACGGTGGTGTTGGCTTTTTTTTCAGCGGATTCTTTTAATCATTGATTTTGTTGCCTTTTTTGGCTGTGTGGGTCTTGATGTTTGGGGGTTTGTTGGTTTGGTGCTTGCTTGCATTATGTTTTCTGGTGGGCTTTGACGTTCAAGCTGTGCATCTTTTTGTGATTTTTTTTAGGGATCATTTTCCTTGTTAGAAGTGTTGCATTCGTGACTGATATGGAAAGGGTTTTGGCGTTTTTTTTTTAGTTTATACGTCTGTTATGGTTGCTTCTATTGGGCTCTTCTTCTGTAGGATTTTGGGGTTTTGTTCTGCTTTCATCTGGTTTGTTTTTTATTTAGATCTATAGGTGGTTTTGGTTTTTTTATTCGTTTATTTCTGTTTATTGTTTCATTTGTGTCTCCTCTGTTTTCTTCTTTTACTGAAATAAAGAGGGTTTTGATGGTTTATCAAAGTTTCCTTGTCGAGTATACAGTACGATTGGTGGTGATGGTTGATGCTTTCTTTGTGATTACTTCTTTTGCTGCCTGCCTTTGTGTGTGTGCGTGTTTGCGTGCATGAGGAGCCACGGGTAATGCATGTGACTGTCTATAATTGTGCTAATCTCTCAGCATATAACATGCTAAGGCAACAATCCTGTTTCTATAAAACAGTCAAGCTCATGAGATGCCACTCTTAATTTTGAGATTCTGGTTTTGGTGATATCAGAGAACTATGCAGATTGTTTACTTGATTACCTTTTTGTGTGTCCTTGGGACTTCTTTTCTTCCACATGGGGTAGCCCTTTTATTGTGTCTATGATGGCGCCTTCTTGCCCCGGGGGCCAGGTCAAAATTATTGTTTAAATAGTGTCATTGATTTATTTGCTTTGAGTTTTTTCTTCACATCCTTTCACTTAGTTATGCATCACTAAGAGGTAAGTTATGCTATTCGTGTGCATGCTTTCTTCTACTAACGCGTGTAAATGCTACATATTTCTTCTTGTTATTTCCTTTATTGGATATCTCTTGTTGTTGATTCCTTCTGAGTTTGTTGTTGAATATTTTTCTATAAACATTTATGGAACTGGTAGATGCATGAATTCTATTCACTCCAAGAAATAGAGATTTTCTTTTTTTTTACAGTATGATGCATTATTTTTCATATTTCAAACACGTTTTTCGAAATTTTTGGTTTGGGTTCCCATTGACATGTCGTAACTTCATAAGTGGGAAACCAGAGTTGATTTTCTAAATTGAAGGTGACTTGTAGTCTCATCATCTGTGGTCTGTAGCACGATTCAAGTTGAAAATAGGTTGTTAGTTTAATCACAAATTTCATCCTCTTTATTTTTCATTGTTTATTGATTCTTTGTATTTTCTTATTAGCTGATCTAGGTATATCAGTTATTCTCAAGTATAAGTTTTTCTTTTTATAAAAAGATTGCAAATTGCAATGCTTATTTCAAGTACAAGTTTTTCTTTTTATAAACAGATTTCAAATTGCAATGCTTATTTCATTCACATCGGAATGTTTTTAAGGTTTTATTTTCTGGTGTACCAAGCATATCAGTGATTAAATACCATCTGCTACAGTGGTCTTCTCTTAATGTCATTACTTTATAAGTAGGCAAACAATAGTTGCTATTCTAAAATGAATTCACAACTAGTAGTCTTATCGTCATGGCATGTATCATGCTTCAAGTTGCATTGTGATATTAGTTTAATCACAAAAGTCAGGTCATTGTGTCTGCCATTGTTTATTGCTTTTTTGGCTTTTCTTATCAGCAGATGCAGGTACATCAGCCATTGTCAATGTGTCACAATTACTAAGTAATTAAGATTATTGATTTATAAAAAATTATAAACTCCAATTCCCATTAAATTTTGAAATATTTCTGGATATTTTCATAAAAAATAGTATATAGTTGTTGTCATTGGATCGCACTACCCCTTATTTCTTCCAAGGGATGAGAGGAGGTTACGAGGTTAGGTTAGCTGAAAGATGGTTATCGGTTCAAGAACACAAGCTGACTACTTGGTAGATAAATTCTCATACATTTTATTATCATATTCTAAGATATGGACTGTTTCTTTTCATTTAGTTTTCTCTTCATTATTCTCCAATCCCCCTGAAACAATATGCCCAGCACTATGCTGTTCTGGCATATTGCACAAAACCACTGCGGCTGGTGGTGCTGGGAATACTTTTTTTGTCCTGTAAAATAAAAAGTGGTCCTCCTTCACTCTGACTGCAGAAACATCAGATCTCATGAGAGACTGAAGAGATGAAGTAGACCACGCCACCTCAAAATTCATTCATTTAAGAGTTTCCCAGGGATATTTCTTCTTGGCTATAATGATATAGTAGCAATTTTTTTTTTCTATTGTCTTGTTATTTTGCTGTGGCTGAGAAGAAAAGCATTCATTTTCTATCACCTGTTATCTTAGACCCTTCAAACTATGTCCTGCGGGGATTCATTAATAGGACCAGAAAGATGCTTGAGAAGGGAGTTATGTTTGCACGAATATTTTAGGATGGCTCTGTAGATGCAAGCGAATCAGAATAAATTTAATTAGCAATTCTTAACTTTGTGACTCGGCTTGAGGCTTCCTAGTCTCAAGTCAAAACCTATGGTACCCGGACACTCCATTTTTTCCTCATACCCGTGTCGACATGCCTATCCCTGTGTCGACACACGATAACATCCGGACACGCCATTTTACCCTCGGAACATACAAATTTGTATTTAATTTATAATTATATTTTCTGTTTATAACTTTATATTTTCAGTATATAATATATCTTTTAGATATAGCATGTATATTTAGATTATATTCAGTTTATTTTGTATTTATGTAATATTTAATATATATATATATATATATATAGCCGTGTCCCCGGACTCACATTTTTTGGAATTGCCGTGTCGAGCCCTCTGTATCCTTACCCGTACCCAGATGACATAGGTCAAAACTAATATTAACTCTCAAAAAATTGATCACTGACTTGGCTGGAAATCACAACCGTGCAATCATATAAAGTCTCCAATGTTTCTGGCGTACTCTAAATTCCAGGTCTTAAACACTCGTTGCAAGAGTAGAGGTTATCTGTACGTAGGCAAGAATACATGTTTCAGGTTGGAAGTTGTAAACCGCTTTTATAGCCAGTAGCAAGCTTTGCCATTTGAATGAAAAAAATGAAATCATGAAAACAAACAATTTGGCTTTTGTATTCTTATGTTGATTATTTTACTTGTTCCCTTGGTATGTTTTTGATTTCTGTATGATGGGAATTATTAAGCATTGGATAATTAGAATTTCTGGAGGTAAGCTTATTAATTGCTGATTGTTTCTTCATGTTCATCATTTCTGCAATCTTCTTTGTTTGCTTTAATGTGCATAAAAGATGCTGATAATCTAGTAAGCTGAAACAACTAACTGTTTGATACAAAAGTTTTATTGAAATCTTCCATTCGCATTGGATCTTGCAAGGCCTTGATAATGAAGAAACCTCCAACTAATGTGGATTTTAGTCCAGCGTCTGATTTCTGTGGAACCCAAATCACATCTGTGGAACACCAGAGTCCGATCAACTCGGTGTCACAATCCAAGAGAAAGCCAAAGTTACGGATAGTCAGGAAAAAAGTGTCAAAAAATTCTTCCTTGGAGCTGCAAACTGCAATCGTACAGACAGTTGTAAACTTGGAAGAAGAGTCACCAGTATCCTCTGAAGCACATCGGGAGAATGCACAAAGTTTAACCAATGAGAAGGGGATACTAGCTGAGAGTCCTTTTCTTGAGCTACAGGCAGTGGCAACAGAAACCAAAGGTCTCTTGGATGAAGACACTGATCAAATGATAGCTGCAACAGCAGCGAATTCTCAATCACGCAGAAGTAAACACAGGCTTATAAGCCGTTCAGAAGTGATAGCGGATAAGGCTGAGCCACAGGGGTCAGAGAGTTATGTTCATCAGGCAGAGGTCATGACTGAAAAAGTCAAGAAGCCATATAGGATACAATTTCATAAGGATGAAATGGAGATGAGGGCTGGGCTTTTCTTACCTAAACTGAAAACTAAGTTCATGCTTGAAGAGGCATCAAACAACCCAACTAATCCCACCAACTTGCCCGATGGGAGCCTCCCTGATGATATTCGCTTTATTAGAGTTCCTCATCTGAGTTCTTCAAAGAATGGTGTTGGAAAAAGTGATTCAGGAGAGGTTGCTGGATATGGTTCTGAGAGCGATGTTAATAGGATTGCATATCATTTTGTTCTCCAAGCTCTTTATCTTCAAGGCGAACACAAATGGAAGCATGAGCTTTGGTTGACTGAACTCCGAGGTGCGCTTGGAATAAGCAACGATGATCACTTCAAGGAATTGAAGTGTGTTACCTCGGGAAAGTATATTTCTGAACCTTTGTAAAGTTATGGTCTTCCTGATGAAACTCGGTGGGAAAGGCTGTTTTTCTGTGAGGCATTTACTGTGAGAGGTCCTTCTCCATTTTTGGGTGTGAAAGATGCAATTTTGGGTAGAAACTATTGTGATCTTTTAGTGCAACGGGATGAAAGCGGTCTGCATCAGTTATTTTCTTTTCCATTTAGTTCAGTGCCATTTCTGCATGTAGAAATTGTCAAGTGAACTCTAACCCATTTTGTGAAGCTTGTATATGCACTGATATAGACTTGCAGATGAAATAGATGTCAAATGATTTACTGCATTGTTTGTCTTGGTTGTAGGTTTCATTTTGGGGATTGTTGGGTTAGGACTCTATTTTGTGAATCAACGGGTGACTAAGAGATCTTTGCACATTTGATCGACTCATCTTTGCAAGTAAGTTGTCTATCAAGTAAGTTGTCTATGTATGACATGCTTGATACCATCCGAGACATGTTTGTTTGTTTTTGACGGTGTAGAAACATACTGTCCGTTTGGTTAAAGAGGTGATGAGGTTACACTGTGATTGACCTGAATCAGACATTGAGTGAGATGGCACTGCCAGGCCCCATGAGTGACCTAATTCAGATGGCGCTACCGTGCCTTCACCTGCCTTTTATCCATGAAACATTTTACGGCTGTAGAAAGATGTGAGGCACCACTCTCCTTACCCCCACCCAAAAAAAAGAAGAGAGAATTTAAATGGTGATTCAACTCCCGATCTAAATGGAAATGGAAGTGGATTAAAAGTTTTAGGCTTTTTTACTTGCGTGTTCACGTTATATGCCGCGGCCCTGGCAGCCACCCATCTTGGCATTTCTCGAGATGGGCATGGTCTCCATCTCAGAAAATGTTGAGATGTGTGGCTGTTGGCTGCGGCTGCAGTACTGCATCTGCATTTCCACTGCATAAAAAACGCCCCCTTATTCATCTGAAAATAATGGGTATCAAGAATCAAAGCTATCACAAGGATCGCAGCTCTTCAACCCATAGAATCAAGCAAGAGATATGGACTTGTTTGCAAGTTTTTTGAAAACCAAAATTAGATGTGATGTTTGCTGTTGGAAAGGTCGCTTCATCATATACTCAATCCAGAATGTGATGCATCTCAAAAATCAACTCTATGGTGCAAATGAGTGTTCCCTGTAACTTTGCTTTCAAGATTCCAGCCAGTCACGCCTCACATTGAATATAACCCCAATTGTGCACTTAAAGGCTTTCTACCACTTTTGAGTGGTTCAGGATGGGAGAAGAAATAAAAGAATGAAAGAGTCGAGAGTGAAAATATTCCCTTCTTATGACAATACCATATAGGTGTAGGTGCAACGGTCAAGAATAAACGTCTAATGGTTATATTTTCAGCAGCTAGTTAACAATGAATGTTCAAGGATGGCTTTTAATTGCTAGTCTTAACGGTCATATTAGAGTTAACTCCATTGAATATCAAACAGTCAAATAACACTCATCAGTCAAAAATAATTGTCTTTGATGGCTATTTTTTTCTTAATTTAGAATAAACATGTGCGTAAAGAGCCAAACTTTGAAATCAAATCAAACCAAACATAATAATGTCAACATATAGTTTAGTTTAGTTTAGTTTAGTTACAGTCAAGTTTAGGCCATGTACATAATTTTGAGGTCATTGCAACATTAACTTGTTAGTACCAAAACAATATCTAATGAATGGAAAACCACCTACAGATCAGGATTTAGATGTTCCAATTGCAGCTGTTAAGCAAAGTAGTTATACAAAAAATAGTGCATACCATAAGGTAACGTCATGGCCATCATCTTGCTGCAGCCGCTCCTCTTATGCTCGACACCATTACCTGAAGAACACACATTCTAGTGGTCTTTCTATTGGGATAAACCACCACGTTGGTGGTTACCCACGATGTGGATAACGCTACCTCATGGAAGGTATTCCTTACGTTAAACCTGTACAAAATCAGGAGGGAATGGTTGCACAAACCGTTCTCACTCTGTGCCTATAAAAGGGGGTTTTATGAGCAACCCCAATACGGTGTAAAACGAAGATATACAGGAAAATACGAGAGAGAGTTTAGAGACTTAGTATTTTCATCCGGTTGCAGGAATCGGTCCTGCTCACCGACTACATCCGGCAGCCTGTGCTTGTAGAGGGCCGCAGTCCGGCTGAGGAGAAACCACTCCTTGCTTCTATCAACCTCGGCTCCAGTCAACCTCCACCACCTGTAGAAGCACACTTATGGCTGCCTCAGGTACGCAGGCCTCCCCTGTTGATATACTGTTTTCATAACAGTATTTGTGTTTTCTTTGTCTTAGCGCAGGGCCACCCATTAAGGGGAGGCGATTCCGGACTGACCCAACACATTCACCATCACCTGCTTCCTTCTATTACAACAACCATAGATGGTTCTGGTGCCTGGTGGAGTCGACACAGTGTGATGATTGACATAGATTGTATATGTCTAACATAAAGGTGTCTTTTAGAGTGTGTATATGTCCAACACAAAGGTATCTTTTAAAGCATTCTTGTTCTTCAGTGCATGATGGCTAGATCTAGCAAAATTGACTTTCATCATCAATCCTGATGTAAGTTTTCAAGTAGAGGAATACAGAGGGAGTCTTAATCTCCAACATCTTGTTGGGGAAAAAAATAAAAAAAATAATTACTCAATCTTCATTCTTCAAAAGATTAATCCTTTATTGTTTACTCAATTAGTCGGAAAAAAAACCCATGGGACTATCTATGGATGAAATTTTCTCTAATTCTCTACTTATATAAGAGATTCCTCAAGGAAAAAAAAGTAATTATAGTAATGGAAACAATTAGGGGTTGGATATACAAATAAAATCTAAATATTCAAAACAGATTTTCAATTAAAGTTAGTTTTGTTCCTAATCTGCATCAATAATCCAAACCAAGTTGATAGTTAAGTGCTCAAAGTCATTAATGATACTGCTCTTTGGTATAACAGTCTTTGCAATATATCCTCAACGTAACTAAGAAAAAGTTTTGAAAAAGCACCTAGGCTCAAACAACATTAGGTCACTACACAGAATAACTGCCACAACTTGGCCAACTAATCAAAGTTAGGTTTTTGCAAGCTTGAACAGGGGACACAATGACCTGTTTGATGCTCAGAAAGTCATCCTACAGGGACACGAAACACAGTAAGACCCAGAAGACAGCTGTTGCAACTCCAAGTAAACATGATCTGAATTTAATCTGAACTTTATGATACCAGATCCAATCAATTTACCCACATAAGAAGTGAAAAGGAAAATTTTCAAATACCTCCCAATTTTTTTGGTCTAATTCAACCCACCAAAGTTTTCTTATTGTGAAGTTACCATTTTATCCCTTACCCCATAGAATAAAAGTATGAACAAAGCAAGTTTGACAGTAGATGCATAGAGCTGTCAATGTAAAAAGATTATAACTAAGATACTAGAACTCTTGACCTCTCAAAGAAAATACAAGATACTAACCACTACACTATATAATTTGTTATTGTTGTCAAGTTTTAAATAAATTTTTATATAATTAATTTTAAATTGCAGCAAGTCATCAACCCAACTAGAGGTATCAAATTTGATTTAAGATGCTGATACCGGATCCAAACTTGAGTCCAATCAGTCCTACAATTATATATATATATATATATATATATATATATATATATATATATATATATATATATATATATAGAGAGAGAGAGAGAGAGAGAGAGAGAGAGAGAGAGAGAGAGGTCATGACTCACCAACCTTGTATTAAAAGAAAAAAAAAATGAAAGTTTCCTAAAAACTAAGCCTCCTTCTATGGGAAGGGATGTAAGTAGCATGGTCATTTTAATAAATTTAAAACAGAATTTAATAGCGGCAACTAATCTGGGGTAATTTGATTAACCCAAATAAAAACTTTGGTAGGCATTTGCATACTCTAAAATGTTTGGTGTGTGAATGAATTATATCCAAAAGTTGAGGGGTATTTGAAAATTTTCCAAAAGAAAAAAAAAAGGTAAAATGGGCAAAGCAAAACCTGATTCCAATCTAAGTCCCATGACAAATGATTGCGTACTCCTATACAAATTCCGTTATAACCTACCAAAATATTTTGGATCCAACCTAGATTCCCAGATTCAGAGATGAATTTCCTGTGTCCAGCAATACAGGACCAGATATGGTTAACAGCAAAAATTGCATCTCTATCATCCAAACAACTTTTTATAACATTTAAAATAAAGAAAAAACAGTAACATATATATAGGAACACCCGTAACAGTGGACAGGCATTCCATCGAACACCCCTGGCACGTACGACTTGTGCTAAAATAGCACATTAGCGGCGGGGGGAAAACAGGCATTAGCAGCCGTCACAACCACCACTAATTCCTGTTTTAAGTGCAATTTTTTTTCCGGAGCAGATCTTTGAGCGATGAGCTGCCGAAATGAGTCCGATAACAGTGGATGATTTGGGCTTCTCTATATATATCTCTCTCGAAACACTACCTACAAACATCCAGAGCACGAATACAAACCCACTCAATCAATATATTCTTTCTTCTGGTTCGGTATTCACAGACTATTCAGAATAGCGTTCACAAGGCCATTACACCTCTATGACTGTCTACGAGGAATATGCATATACAATATTATATTATGTTCTAGTGCATAAATCACCAATATATATTTTACAATCCTTTGCACCAATCATCATGTTGATCGTAAAAGTCCCACAGAATGGAAGCCCATAGCACCTGCAGAAAAAAAGAGGTAACACAAGACATAAGTATTAACATACCAAAGAGAATAATACATCACACACACACACACACACACACACACACATCATTCTTAGAAAAGCAATGTTGGGCTCTACACCGAACTGGCCAGATAAAACAGTTTTGGCAACAAGCAAAATGCACCCCAAAGCCCATTGAGAGGGTCCACTCCACCCAAAGGGCTCTACTTGGAAAGGGTAGTATTCTTGGCTCAAAAAGTGGCAAATAGTTAATAGTAAAACAATCCTTCTATCAAAGTTCTGAGTCAATCATATGACCCTATAGAGATCCAACTAATTTGCTAATAGCGATACCAATACTTCCCTTGCCTCAAATTCTATGATAGTGGGGCTTCTCCCCTAGATGATATCCCAGCATCCATTACCCAAAGGGCAATGAGCTACAACAGCCACTTTTTGCTATATAGTGGAAATTCTGATATTAATCCTTCCTCTAAACTCCTTCAGGACCCACAGCCTTTCCGAATTCCTGAACCTTTCATCCATTCAGTAATAACTCCCACGCCCAAAGAAGGCCCCAACATCAAGTTTACACCTCAAGAGGGAAGCCCAGAACCTATTTTTCCTTCACAAAATAGCATCGAACACCCCTTTCTCCCAACATCAAAAATTGTATTTCAACGATCATAGAAGGGCAAAAAGGCTTCTCCTATAAATACAATACCAATTATAGATATCCTCTTTTTTTTGTGTGCTATGAGTATCTATTTTTTAGGACCTTCCATGGCAGGCAATCTCTCCTCTAAATAAAATCTATAAAATAGGATGATTCAAGATCTCAATATCTCAATCTTTTTGGAGCATATCTATAACCTATATCCCACATTAGCATCAAATGTTCAAACCAATGTTGTCCATAACTTATTTTGTAGTTACTTTTAAAAACGTTACTAATATGAGTGTCTATTGTATCTGTATCATACATAACGTACTTTAAAAAGGGCCAAAAAGTAGTTTCGTGTTTTTGAGTTTTAAACACTTCTTGAGGAACTACTCTCTTATTTGTGTAAAGGTCATTCTCTCATTTGTATAGAGGTCATTAGAGAGGTATTCACGCACCCATGTGAGAGAGGGATTTGGAGGCGGATCTGTGAGCAAGGGAAAGGGCTTTTGCGATTTCATCAAGAAAGAATTTTCACTATTTTTTCACTCAAGAAAGTAGGTTAAGGGAAAAAAAAAACATATCATTTGCTTCTTATCGAGTATTTTTTTAAGATGGCATCTTATTTTGGGCCCGTACTATCTTACAACCTGGGTTCAAAGGTTCCTCGTAACCTTTTCATATCCACCTTTTAAATATGAATTTTGGCCATGGAGCATACCATAGAACACGGAGCATTGATATAAAAATAAACATTTCTTACTCATCACTGGAATCATCTCGATCAATTTCTCTGTTATCTATAGCAGACTTGAAACACAATAAAAAAAATTTATAATTTTTATGAAATTAACAATTCAAAATTGATAGAGTAGAAAGTTTAGTGACTTATGTACTCCCTGCTCCAACTTGAAGACAGGGGACCCGATCTCTTTTTTTTTGCATATATTAATTCAAGGACAATTTAAACATCTGATTGCTTTGACATAAAACCTAAGCCATCACCTATGCTAACATTTGATGAAATAATTAATATGAAAACATAAACAAGCCACTATGTCTTTTTTGCATCCCGGTGTGATCATCGCAAAATTTTTCCTCTCTTGGTGTTTCTTTCTTTTCCTTCTATTTTCCTTTCTAACCTCTATTTTCTCCTTTTTTGAAAGGAGAAAATAAAAGAAAGAAAAGAAGAGAAAAGAGAAAACAAAGAAGAGAGAGAGAGGAACTCTTTTGCAAGGTCTCACTTGACCTTAATTTGAAAATATTTAGAAAATTAACTCACCTCCGTTTTGAAATATTTGCGAGAAAAATTGAGAGACGGGGCTCGCTCGTCGGTACGAGGTTCGACCATTCCTGGCGCCTTTACCAGGGGTCAAATTTATGCCTTTGCTTTACTAAAATATCATCTAAGAATTTATCCTAAATCTAAATGCATAAAGAATCATGCTTGTGCAATGCAAGGATGTATGCTCTTTTTGAAAAAATGATTTTGAAATCTCCAAGTGTTTCTGAGATGAATTTGAGATAGATTAGGAAGGATATTTTGAAGTTCTAAGTCTTTGAAATGATCAGAGTTGGGAAAATAAATCTTTGAATTTTTGAAAAGAATGATTGGAAGATGAAGCTTCAAAGTCAGAAATGAACTTTGAATTTGGATTTTGGACCTGGATTTAGGAGAAGGAGATGAAATTTGAAGTGATATTGAATTCTAGATTTAAGGTTTGAAATCAGGATGAATTCGAGAAATCCAAATGGTATTTAAAAATAGAAATGGATTTAGGAAGTCCAAATGAGATCTGAAAATGGAATTGGATTTGAAATCCGGAAATCAGGATAGAATTTGAATTCACGGTCTGAATCCAAAAATGAAATTTGAATATGAAATCTGAGATCCAAGATGGAATTGGATCCAAAATTTGGAATGGAATTTGGATATGAAATCTGAGATCCAAGATGGAATTGAATTCTGGATCCTAAATGGAATTTGGATCTGAAGTCTGAGATCCAAAGTGGAGTTGGATTCTGGATCCTAAAATGGAATTGGATCTAAAGTCTGAGATCCAAAGTGGAACTGGATTCTGGATCCTAAAATGGAATTTGGATTTGAAGTTTGAGATCCAAGATGGAGTTGAATTCTGGATCCTTAATGAAATTTGGATCTGAAGTCTGAGATCCAAGATGGAGTTGGATTCTAGATCCTAAAATGGAATTGGGTCCAAGATTTGGAATCCAAGATGTAATTTGGATCTGAAGTCTGAGATCCAAGAGGAAGTTGAATTCTGGATCTTAAATGGAATTGGATCCAAGATCTGAAATCTAAGATGTAATTTGGATCTGCAGTCTGAGATCCAAAAAGTGGAGATTGCACTTGGAAATCTGTATCCTAGTTGGGATTGGGATCTAACTTTGGATTTGAATTTTGAAAGTCCAAATGGGACTTTTGAAGATGGATCTCGGTTTTGAAAACCCAGATTGAATTTAAAATTGAGGAAGAGTCGAATTTTGAGATTTAGAATTAATCTCAAACTTTGATTTTGAATTTGAAGATAAGAAGATAAACTTGATTTTAAATTTGAAATCTGAAGATGAATCAGAAATTTCAAAGTTAAATTGAACTTTGAAATTGGTTTTGAGATATTGATTTGAATTTGAATTTTGAATATAATTTTGAAATTTCAAAGTCAAATTGGACTTTGAAATCGAAATTTTGAATCTTTGAAATAAGATAGAAGAATGAATTGAAATACAGATTGAAGAAAGATATTTGAGATCACTTGAAGTTTTGGGAAAAGAATTTTGAAAGTATGATGATGTTCTATCCTAAATGATGAAAGGAATTTAAAGAATTTGAGATTGAATTTAAAAATCATATCTCATTTTTTAAGTGAATTAAAATATGATTGAAGATATAATACATCCCTGGCTATGGTCATTGAACATATTATATAATAATCCTATTTGAATTCGGGTGAAGAATGAAATATATTTTGGTGCTTTTATAGAGTTTAAAATGAAATTAACTCTCAATATATCCTGACTATGACCATTGATATATATTTTGAGCCAATTTCAAATTAAACTCTAATAAAAAAAGAATATATTTGAAAATATGATGATTTTTGAAGAGAATCCAGTGTGGATCCAGTGTTATTCCATAAAAGATAAAAATCATAAGTTTTGTTTACATCCTGACTATGGCCATTGAGGTAAATCATCGACTTAGGATGAATCACCATTTATAAAATAGTGCACGTGTCATTCGTGTTTCACCATTTGTGAAATTTTAAAATAAAGGATAAAAATGAGATGAAGCACATGGTTTATGAGATTAACATGCTCATACATTCTAATCTAAGACTGGAAATATAAAGAATTCTCATTATATCTGGTTATTACAATTTAAAACTCCTAAAAAGGAAAAATGACATTTTCTGCATGATTCCTGCAAAACACTTGGTTAATATGAAAACAGAAGAGAAATTGCACATATCACATTGATTTCAGAGAGGCAAGTAATGAGACATTCATAAACCTACTTTGTGCGTAATACCCAATGAAACTGCATTGATGATCCAAAGAAGGGTAACTATTAATGTGTTCATATATGTATGTATATATATGTGTACATATATATATATATATATATATATATATATATATATATATATATATATATATATGTATATACATATATATATAACATGGATGTAGAATGAATATGTGATGACTATGTGGGGGTTGTGGGTTACAACAAGAGGTGTTGAGTGCTTGTAGTGTAGTGAAGTGAAAGCAATGATGGGTTAATGTGTGGTTTAATGAAAACACACAATGGGGATGGAGACGCTAAAGTGGATGGGTGCAACTGCTAAATATGGTGGTGAGGCACTATGAGCAAGGTGCAAATGATGCGAGTGAATACTGGCAAGAGCAAAATTTGACAAAGCAACAGTATTGTGATGATGGCATATATTATCATCATGAAATGATGTTGTGCATAAATTGCACATAGGGGATGGTGTGTGTTGTGGGAGTCATCATAGAGATGGCTATAGTGCAATGAAAGATGGGGAAAAGAAGGCAAATGGATATGGAAGAGGTGTCATGGGGTTGGAAGATATGATAACAATGTAGTGGGTGAAGTACAAGTACTAATGTAAAGATAGCAGTAGCAATGGGCTGTTGTAGGGTGAAGGAAGCACACAGGTGACATGGAGGTGAAGTGGGTGTTGTTGGTAATAGTGTAAACGGCTGTGGAGCGGGTGGGATACCTGTGCAAGTGAGAAGATATATGCTGATGTTAATGCAAGTGTTTCAGCAATGTTGCTGAGTGGAGGGTAGCATGCTGTGACAGGTAGGTAATGGAGGTGCTGTGTTAAAAAGAGCATAAGTGTAAATGAGTGTGGTGCTAAAGGGGATGTTGGAGTGTTGTGAGTCTTAGTGAAGATGGGTGTTAGGTGCTGCCACAAGTGGTGAAGGTGATGCCGTGGGTGGCAATAGCAGGAAGGTGAATGGGTACAGAAAATGACATTTATGAAACTAACACCTAAAGAGTGGGTGTGATATTGTGCAACAGTGAAAAAAAGACAGATAGTAAGCATATACAGGAAATACCAGGAGTATGCAAAGGTGGAGCGTGTGCATTGTGGTAAGTAAAGTAGCAGTGAGGGTGAAGGGAAGTGTATATAATGAAGAGTGTAGATATGGTTAGTGCCAAATGGATAAGGGTAGGAAACATAATTTACAGCAGCTAAAGAAAAAAATCACAATAGTTTGCTGCGAAAGCTGAAAGATCACAACAATTTGTAAGCTATGGTGAATGGTATATTTTGCAGAAAATCCGCACCAAGTGAGATGGATATGGCAGGTAGATGATGAAGTTGGGTAAGAAATGTGGGACTGGTGACTGCACAATGGACATGCTGGAGGTATGGACAAGTAGGGGTTACGCGGGGGAGGAGTGCACGTTAGCTGCTGTGCAGGAGATAAGATAAAGGGCATTATTCTATAGCAATGCAAAGAAAACGAGAAGTTATGCTACAACAATTTATTGAAGACAGGATGACAACATTATATTTACAACAATTTTACCTGTTTTGCAGAATCCATCTATCAAGATTTGATGATGGAGCTCGTCGGGGAGCATCCCTTATCAATCATTTCATGACATATGCACATACCTTTTCCTTAGCTTTTTGGCAAATCAATCGCAGTCTCAGCCCTGTAGGATTGGTCTAGGAGCACGATTCTTATATCTCGTGGAATGCACCTGCAAACCACAGTTCCTTGATATTCATATATTTTTCAGACCTTCTGGTAAAGGGGCCATTCAATCAATGTATCTTGCATTTCATACCAGACCATGACATGGAAAGCAGAGCAGCCGTTTCCCATTCACTCAGAAGGTGCAAACCGATTAGGGCCTCAATGGCACCAACCACGCATCCTCTCCGAAGCTATCCATTCTGCAACATATCTTAGAAATGAAGCTCTGAATATCCCTAATGTCTCCAACGGATACTCCTCTTGGCTTCTTGGTTAGGACGTCAATACATTGAGCGTAGCTCCCCATATGGATTCTCTTCAAGTTAGCCACTAGAAGCACAACTTCTAACTTCATCTCTTCAACCTCGATTTGAGATTTACTGTCCCTGTTCGTAATGAATCGAGCAAAGCTTATGCGCAGGAGGCACTAACACGCATACTTCCAAGGTTTCTCTGTGACAAGTCTTTACAGCAGATATTTTACAACATATTAAAACGAAAATCCACTTAAATTAAGCGAATAAATCCTAGCCAATCAAACATAAATGCTGGGTAAGAGGAGAAACATGTTACCGAAACCATGAAGACGCAGAGTGGATTTAGCCATCACTGAAAGGGGTTTACGGTGAATCAAATCTACTTTCACCATAACTCAGATTATCCACTCAGATTTTATCTCAACATCAAATCAGTTATTACAATAGATGGGATTGACTATTCGCTTACACTTTCTTCGTGAATCCCATCCGTTACTTGAGTTTTTCTCCTCCAATAGATTAGAAACCCATTTCAGCAAATCAATAAATCAACAAAGAAGTTGGGAAACAGGGATGCTACGAAGAAGTGGAAAAAAACAGTATGTAATGCAGAGAGGATGAATCATGTTGTTCGTAGATGAACGATTATGATGGTGGCATGCTAATGCGCAATATACCATAGGGGAATCAAAACACATAGGGGCAAACAGAAGTTTGAATCAAAACATCAACCGATTATCTGGAAATGAAATCAAATGCAAGTAGGAAATTATAATAAAATCATAAAGGGAAATCAACAATAAAACAAGTTGTAGATTGAAATACATGAAAATGTAAAATATAAAAGAGGATGAAAAGAAATGTTGGTACGGGCTATTCCGTTGCTGTAGCAACAGGTAGGATGACACTGCTATATACGGATCATCCCTACCATCTATGCATTATGATGGGAAATAACAGAGAAAAATGGAAAAGAACGAGATCAAAAACGGAGAAATACAGTAAATGAAGGACAATTTCACATAAAATTAATAAGAGGAGATAGATAATCACTTACCGTAGCCCTCCTGAGTGATGGTCGATCTTCCCTCGCTTGGGAAAAACTAGGGAAATAAGAGGAAGGAATGAAAAAGAGGAGAGAGGGAGAAAGGATCGGGAGGAGATGTAATGGCCAATCGTGGATGCTGGATGGAAATGGATGATGGTGGATGATATTATCGACCCCCTGAGGGTCGATTTTATAAGAGGTGGTTGTTAGGCCCCTCTCAGATCGGGTCCCCCATTTTATAAAATTTTCTAAAAAGAAGGTTTTAACAAAAGTTTTTTCTAAAAAGTGTTTGTTACAAACTTGATTTTTCAAAAAGGGTGCTTTTAAAAGGCCATTTGTGTTTTCTTTTTCTATTTTCTTATTTCTTTGTTTTTTCCTTGACATTTTCTATATTTTTTTGTATTTTTGAAGACAAAAACTCTAAAAACTAAGGAATTAAAACTAATTTTGCAAAATTTCAAAATATTTACAAAAGAAGGGTTTTTTGAAAAATCAGGGTTATCTTGGAGAAATTTCTTCAGAAAATGGGTTTGGATCCAGGTTTTGAGAAAATGTTCAAGTTTTGAAACTCGAATCGAGAAATACAACGTGATGGATCCAAACGGATATCAGATGGACTGTCTGAGCTATTTAAAAACTATTTTTGGTATTTTCTGTAATTTTAATTTAAAAGTTGAACAACGAGACTAAGATTTGGATCTTGACAATGAATCTGGATCCGAAATCAAGTCAGATATATATAATGAATTTAATTTCAGTAAAACTTGAGAAATGAACTGGAATTTATATTTAAAAGTGACTCAATTGCTCAGAAAATGAAATTAGGGGCAAAAAGAGAATATTTAAAAGATTTTGAAAAATTTGGGGTGTTCACAGATGCCCCTCTTTGCTACTAAGCCGGTTGAAAGCCGAGCTTAGTGGCAAAGAAAACACTCCAAATTTTGAAAAATGCCCCAGTCAGCAGATCTGAACTCGGTGTGGGAGAATTTATTTGAAAAGAGGCGATTTCAGGCTTAAAAACATTATCCTGAATGACTTGGGGGAGACGAAATCCTCGAAAATGATAAGACTGAATAATAGAAATGAGGAAATCGTGATGGGACTTTGGGCGAAGATCCCGAAATGATGAAAGATAAGAATTTTGATCAAGTCTCATGGGTGAGGCCAGATCAGCTTTTTGGAATGATTCAGGTTTAGCCCTTAACCTGGATGGGGCGAAGATATCTCAAAATAACCTAAATGGGGAAAGGAATATATGATGACCTTGATGGGACATTTTTGGAAAAAAAGATGATGCTTAAGTAGGATCCTGTCCTGGATGGATATACAAAGCATGGATTCTCGATGGGAAGAACCATGATGGGACTGGAAGAAAATACCTCGTCAAAACGAGGAATCTCGTCAAAACGAGACTCAGGTTTAACCCAAACCTGAAAAAGGAAAAATACCTCAAGGTATGAGGTTCAGGCTTAACCCTTAACCTAAAGCGGACGACCAACTGGAATCCTCGAATGAAGAAAACATAATGGGACCTTCGGAGTTTGGACGAACAAATCCGAAAGAGGTTTGCGAAAGAAGGAAGATGGGGTTCCCTAAAGCTTGGAAAAAGGGATGATTTTGAGCGACTCATTGCTGAGACTGAAATAGCTTTTGAAATTGATGACCTCTCGCAGAAGGTATAGGTTTGACCCTTAACCTGAGTGGGTACGACCATACGGATTTCTTGAATAAAGAAACTGTGATGGGACAGGAAGAGATACCTCTTCTGAACGAGGCAACTCTTTTGGGAATGTGAGAGATGAAAAATAAGGAGATGTGAGACAATTCTTTCGACAGTATGAAAGGTGAACAAGGTACAAGAGGCAAATCTTTCGATAATGTGAAAGATGAATAAGGCGATCCTTTTAACAGGAGCAAGGTGATTTTTTTGACAAAGCAAAATATGAGTAAGGAGACCCTTTAACCAGGAGAAGGAGAATCTCTTGATAAGGCGAAAAGATGGATAAGGCAATCCCTTTTAGAAAGGAGAAGGCGAATCGCTCGACAAAGCGAAAGACGAATAAGGCGATTCTTTTTAGAAAGGAGAAGGCAAATCTTTCGATCAAAGCGAAAGATAATAAGGCGACCCTTTAACAAGGAGAAGGAGAATCTCTCGACAAAGCGAAAGATGAATAAGGCGATCCTTTTTAGAAAGGAGAAGGTGAATCTCTCGACAAAGCGAAAGACGAATAAGGCGATCCTTTTAGAAAGGAGAATGTGAATCTCTCGACAAAGCGAAAGACGAATAAGGCGATCCTTTTTAGAAAGGAGAAGACGAATCTCTCGACAAAGCGAAAGACGAATAAGGTGATCCTTTTAGAAAGGAGAAGGAAAATCTCTCGACAAAGCGAAAGGCGAATAAGGTGATCCTTTTAGAAAGGAGAAGGTGAATCTCTCGACAAAGCGAAAGACGAATAAGATGACCATTTTAAAAAAGAGAAGGTGAATCTCTCGACAAAGCGAAAGACGAATAAGGCAATCCTTTTAAAAATGAGAAGGAGAATCTCTCGACAAAGCGAAAGACGAATAAGGCGATCCTTTTAGAAAGGAGAAGGCGAATCTCTCGACAAAGCGAAAGACGAATAAGGCGATCCTTTTTAGAAAGGAGAAGGCAAATCTTTTAATCAAAGCGAAAGATGAATAAGGCGACTCTTATAAAAGAGGGGAAGGCAAATCTTTCGACTATGCGGAAGAAAGAAAAGGCAACACCAAGATATATCAAAACAAATGTCAAGTTATTATTTCTTATCAGGAAAGCTGGAAAATACTACCAAAATGATAAAAATTATAGTTGTTTCAAGGTAATTAAAGGTAAGCACTTTCGAAAGATGTTCCTTTTCCCACCTAGAGTATTACCTCCAACTGGGTTAACTCTATAGAATCCAGAATCAAAGTCAAATTATTATTGTTGGTTTTCTTCAAGGAAGCTATCAATTTCCTTGATATGAAAAGAGAGAAAATATTCTTAGTTTCATAAAAGCGTTTGAATGAAGAGATATTGATAGAAGAATTTTGCATAGATAAAGAAGATTCTTGATAGTTTGGGCAGTTTGATATCCTGGGCATTTTCCCATGATGATCTTTTCGCACTCTTTTGAGTCATGGAGCTTTTCTTGGGCTTTTACATCATCCTTCATTTTGGAGATGTCCTGACTTTTCTCTCTTTTTCCGGGGAAGGGTACGTCACAAACTCCTTCATCTTGGAGATGCTCCGATCCTTCTTTTTCTTTCTCAGGAATTAGGCTTGATGACATCGGTTCTAAAAAGGTCTTTAGATGATAGCAGAAATCAAATATCTTTTAGGGTTTTGTCGGTAGGTTCATCACACTCGCCTTCATCTCGACAGTGATCTGAACTTTCCCTGGAAGGATCCTTCACAAACTCCTTCATCTCAGAGATGATTCAAACCTTCTTTGGTCCCAGAGATCTAACTCACCTATTCGTCTTCATCTTGACGACAATTGAGAGATCCCTTTTGCGGATATTTGATTGCAACTCAAATGACTGAGGAGATATGGATTAGATAGGTTCCTTTTTACTGCCCGGGGTATTTTCACTGTCTTACTGCCAAAGAATAATCTTTAAAAATGTGTCATAGCTATGATCAATAGCAGCTCACTTATGGCTTTTCAACATCATTGAATTTTCCTTCGCTAGTCATATCGAGGATTTTTTCTTCATCCTCTTGGTTGACCAATCAAAAAATTTAAAGTTTGAGCCTTTCTTCATAAAAGCTTCACCCTTTTGGAATGAATACTAAGGAGATTTGAGGAAATTCTTTATGTAATAAAAGTTTGAGATCAACAACTATTTTATGGCAATTTGGCAAGATATTCTTGAAATCCTTGATGACAAAACCTTTGCTTAACATCGAATTTTGCCACATCAGTGGGATTCTGGAGAAAAATCCAACACGAGGCTAAATTCTGAAGGTAAATACAAATTTAAAGTTCCGAAGACAAGCTTGGCATAAAACTGGATTTTGAAGGTAAGCCTAACTCAAAAGTTGGTTTTTGAAAGACCATCCGGATCAGGACTCAGGTTTTATAAGGAAAGCTGGAAGATTCGAGTCGAAACTCGAGTCTTCAAAGGAAAGCTAGGAAGTTTGGTTGTTAAGGAGAGAAAATTTAGGTCGAAACCCAAATCTTCAAGGGAAAATTCGAGCTGAAATTCAAATCTTCAAAGGAAAACTTGGAAGGTTCGGATTTTTGAAGGAAAAGAAGACTCGAGCTAAAACTCAAATCTTCAAAGGAAAGCTGGAAAATTCGATTCGGGGCTCGAATCTCAAAGGAAAACTTGGAAAATTCAGATTTTTAAAAAAAGAAAACTCAAGTTAAAAACTTAAATTTTTGAAGGAAAGCTGGAAAGTTCGAGTCAAGGCTCGAATCTCAAAAGGAAACTGGAAAGTTTAGATTTTGAAGGAAAGAAAACTTGAGTTAAAACTCAAATCTTTGAAGGAAATCTGGAAAATTCAAGTCGGGGCTCGAATCTCGAAGGAAAACTGGAAAGTTCAGATCTTTAAGGAAGAGAAGACTCAAGTTAAAACTCAAATCTTCAAAGGAAAGATGGAAAGTTCGAGTCAAGGCTCGAATCTCAAGGAAAAAGTTGGAAGTTCGAGTCAAAACTCGAATCTCAAAGGAGAATCGGGAGTTCGAGTCGAAACTCGAATCTCAAAAGAAAATCTTTAATCAGAAGATTGAATTTTGAAAATCGCCAGTACGAGGACTGGGATTGAAAGTTTTGAGAATGACCAGTTCGAGGACTGGATTACCTGACTTGCAATGAAGAAGATCATCATGGTCGATTGTGGTCTGATTTCAGGATTATTCCCTTATCCTGAACAGGGAACGAATAAAATTGAGGCAATTTGATGAAAAAGGGATAGAGATTGACAGAAATTAAGGAAAATTGAGGAAAGATTGATGAAGATTGAAACCTGAAGGCTTGCAATTGAGAATTGAATAACCTGAAGGTCAAAATTGAAATTAGAGTCTTGATTTTTGACGAATGGTTAGTGCAAAGACTGAACCTGAGGGGCTAAATGATCGGTCAGCCAGACATTAGCGCGGGTGCTAGATGTACCACTGCAAGTACTGGATTTTGTCAAGAAAATGCCCCAGTATGAGTACTGGGTTTTGAAATTGCACCAGTATGAGCGTTGGGTTTTTGGATGTACCAGCATGAGCACTGGGTTTTGAAAGTGTACCCGCACGAGCTCTGGCTTTTCTGACCGAGAGTCGGAAGAGGAGACTGGCATCTTCAAGACATTTGGAAATTGAAGTGAGAATGATTGTCGGGGTTTTCAGGATTATCCTTTATCCTGAAGAGGAAGAAGGAAATAAATTTGACAAAGATTTGGTGAAGAATAAAATTGATAAACATTTAATAAAAAAGGATTGATAAAATAAATTTGATAAAAATTTGATAAAGAATCAATAAAATTGACAAAGAAAAGACTGACGAAAGTCTGGTGAAAATTTGGTAAAAATTTGATGATAAAAGGGACTTCAGGATTATCCCTTATCCTGAAAAAAGAAGGAGAAATGTCTCGATAAACGAGGTTCAGGTTTATCTTAACCTGAAAGGGAAAAAGAAAATACCTCGAAGGCCGAGGTTTAGGTATCCCTTAACCTGAAAGGGTAAAAGGAGAAAGGAATACCTCATGGGAAAGAGGCATCAGGTTTATCCCTTAACCTGAAAGGGTACAGAGTTGATAAAATTTAATAATATTGAGGAAAGATTGATAAAACTTTATAAAAATTTGATAAAATTGATGTAAACTTGATGGAAATATGAAAAATGAATGAAACTGATAAACATAACAAGAGTTAACTGAAAATTTATAAGATTTGAGAAAACGAGTTTGTCTGCTCCTGCCTGCATATGGGATCTTTAAAGTGAGAGGAAAATGTTTATTTTGAAAGACAAGTGGGAAATTATTTTTGGGAAGAAAATCAACCGCAAGAAGAATGATTAGTGCGAGATCTGATCTTTTAAATCAAACATGAGAGATCATCATGAGGGTCAATTTTTGAAAGCAATGGTTTGAAACCTAATTTTTGAAAAAAAGATCAACAATAAATCTGATTTCTGAAAATAACAGTTCGAAACTGATAATAAGATCAACACAAGGGTTGATTTTTTTAATATAATGTTTTAAAACCAATCTTGGAAGATAAGACCAACACAACGGTTGATCTTTGAATATAATGATTTGAAACCCATTTTTAGAGAATATGGTCAACACGAGGGTTGATTCTTCAATGCAATGGTTTGAAAACCTATTTTTGAAAATATGATCAACACGAGGATTGATTCTTCAATGCAATGGTTCGAAAACCTATTTTTGAAAATATGATCAACACGGGGGTTGATTTTTCAATGCAATGGTTCAAAACCTATTTTTGAAAATATGATCAACACGAGGGTTGATTTTTGACAAAAGTTGGATAAAAAAAATATTTGAACTTTTTGTTATGAAGACTTTCAAATTTTCATGATTTTTGAAAAACCCTCATAGGTAATATCATTTCTCTCGTGAATGATGTCAGGGTTGTCCCGTATTCTGAAAAAGAATAGGAATTTAATGCGGTTTAAATAGAAGCCGATGACGAAAAAGATTTTTTAAACAAAAATATAATTTTTCAAAAACAAATGTCCCTGTGTGGCAGAGAAAGGAAGTATTTTGATATCAAAGATATGAAGGAAAATTGACATTTCATTAATGAGTAAAACTAATAACAAAAGAGTGAAATATTTACAAGTACTTTGACAAAAAGGTCACAAAAGACTGAGCTGACTAGCCCCTACAAGGTGACTGGCAAAAGGGGAGGAAAGTAGAAAATTCTGGCATGATCAATCTTCTGAGTAGTCCGGGAGAGGCTTGGTCATGATGGCTAGCTCGTCTTCATCTTCGTCTTCAACAAAGAGACTCTTGTCGACACAATCATGAACAATAGTTTTGAAGACGAAGCAGTGATCGGTGTCATGCCCCACTGCTCGATGGAACTTGCAGAACTGATTCATGAACCTTCCCATGACTGTGGAAGGATTCATGACTTTTGGGAGTTTGACCAATCCCTTGGTCAACATGAATTCAAGGGCTTCTTTGAGCGTTTGCTTCAGAGGAGTGAACTCGCGGTCATTACTCCAACCTTCAGGTTTATCTTTTCTTTTTGCGGAAAGTTAGACTGAGACGACTTGTCATTCTGCTTGGAAGACTTCTCCCCTTGAGCTGCACTGTGGTTCTGGCCACTTTTGTTGTCATTTTTGTTTCTTCTGCTGCTGTCATGATCATGGCTGAAGGTATCAGCTGCATGAGTGAACGGTGCCTTCTTCTTCTGGTCTTGGATGCTCTTAATCAAACGCATGCCTTCGTAGAGCCCATTCTCCATTCCTGAGTCGAGTCATTCGGCTCGCTCAATCAATTTGATAAAGGACTTTGCCGGAGAAGTGGCAATGAGGCTTCTCAAGGGTTGAGAGAAATTGTTGAGGATTATTTGCAATGCATGCTCCTCTGGAATGGGAACCTTTGTTGAGAAACTCGGTTTTGATGTCACATAATATGATACACTGTCTCATTTGATTTTATATGATATGATAATATGTTCTCTTGAAATAATGTTATATTATGACTGAATATGTTTTGCCATAAATCTAACGAGTATTTGATGCAAGGATATCTCACCCAATAAGGATGGAGACTTCCTGTTCAAGTACAACTATGGTGCAATCATACTCCTTGAAGAAAAAGTTTGATGAGCCATGCTTTCCTAAAGTTCAAATGAAGATATCGGCTACCTCAAGATGAAGATTTTTTTCTTCTTTAGAGTCATATGTAACAGAACCTTCAGGAACTTGCATATTGCATATTACATACTCATTCATAAACACTATATCATAAAAGTATATGATAGTTTCAAAAAACTCCTTTTTGAAAACCAATAAGTGTACCTTCTTACAACCTTTTATGAAAAAGATATTTTGTCATATAATAATTGTACCTTCTTACAACCTTTTATGAAAAAGACATTTTGTCATTGTACCTTACACTATATACAAGACAACATGAAAAAAGGAATGTAGGAAAAAGACAAAC
Source organism: Nuphar pumila (assembly GCF_984573655.1). Lineage (NCBI taxonomy): Eukaryota > Viridiplantae > Streptophyta > Magnoliopsida > Nymphaeales > Nymphaeaceae > Nuphar > Nuphar pumila. Next base: position 66,146,892 of record NC_143260.1, on the reverse strand, counting down.
AAACATAACATCGACTACATAAGAAAAACAAATAAAATATGTTTTTGAAAAGACTTTAGTTATCTTCTTTAATGAAATGTTTCTTAATACAAGAAGAAGACAAAAACATAAATCGGCTACACATAAGAAAAACAAATAAAAGATGTTTTTAAAAGGACTCTAGTTACCTTTTTTCATAACCATAGAATGTCGACTTACTTGAAGTCATCATTCTCTCTACAAAGCATTAAATGCCTTCTGTAACAAATCCTTGTTAAATATCTTTCTCAAAGAATGTCGACCTTCTTTTGGTCCTTATTCTCTCTGGAGACTTTGAAAAACACAACATAAAGAAAACACTTGACATGACTATGTACAAATAAATATCTCAAAACACTCATAGTACTTACACTCATTTAAAGCAAAGAAGTACTAATATACCTCAAATCATTAATTAGAATAAAGACAAAACTACAACCCAACGTTCAATGTACTATTGTAAGAAATAGACTTTTTACATAAAATATGTAAACAATACAACGACTAGTGTACCCTCTATTTTACTCTTATGGAAAAAGGCATTCTCGATATTCTATAAAAGATATTTTTGAAATGACATAACATTTCACATTTCAAAAAGTTACAATTCCAAAATGTAACGACTACTTTTTAAAGGCTATATAAACACACTCAAATAAACTATTCAACAAAGGGGAATGAAATAGACGTGTGAGCTTACAAAGAGAAAAATTTCTATTCGTGATTTGAAAAGAGAGCCTTGAAGAAGAAAGAGAAAAAGAAAAAGGAAGAAAAGAGAAAAAGTCAAGTCCAGCTCTTTGACAAAGAGTATCCTCTGAGTGACAAACAGAACATTCTTAGAATCCTTCATTCGTGCATTCATATCATTCTGAAGGTTCTATAGGAAGTATTGTAACTCTGTTATTCACTGTATTCATTATTTGTTTAAAGAAGTAGACCTCTGTGAAAGAGGGTGTTGCCCTTCTCTGTTGAGAGAAGAAGACCTCTTGGGAAGAGGGTGTGCCCCTTCTCTGTTGAGAGAAGAAGACCTCTTGGGAAGAGGGTGTTGTACTATTTATCTGGTAACTCGGATGTTATAGTGGAATCTCAAGTGGTTTGCTTGGGGACTAGATGTAGGTCTGGATATTGACCGAACTAGTATAACTTCTGTGTTTTATGTGTTGTGCCTTATTGCTTAATTATTTTATTTTATCGATCATTATCAAATTTCACTATTCACCCCCCCTCTAGTGGAATTTCATTTGGTATCAGAGCAGGTTTGCTGGTTTCGACGTAACAAGTCTTCCAGCACAAATGGCATCTACCTCTTATGCTCGTGATATTGAAGGTCAACATGCATCTCGTCCTCCTTTCTTCAATGGCTCCAACTATGGATATTGGAAGTGCAGAATGACTATCTTTCTCAAATCCATAGACTTTGCTGTATGGAAAATTGTTGAGCATCCATACACATCTCCATCCGCAGACTATAACTTATGGTCTGATGAAGAAAAGAAAACGGCAAACCTAAATGCAAAGGCTATGAATGCCTTATATTGTGCCATTGATCAGAATGAATTCAACAGAATATCTATATGTGAATCTGCATATGACATTTGGCATTCTTTGGAGGTTATTCATGAAGGAACCAACAAAGTAAAAGAAGCCAAAATATCATCTCTTGTTAGAAAATATGAGTTGTTCAAAATGAACAAAGATGAACCCATCACAGAGATGTTTACCAGATTCACCAACATCACTAATGATCTGAAATCTCTAGGTGTAACATATTCCCAGACTGAAAAGATGAAGAAAATCTTGAGATCTCTCACAACTGATTGGGAGAAAAAGACTACTGCTATTGAAGAAGTTCAAGATTTATCTAAACTTACATTGGACGACTTAATAGGCAATCTTATGGCCTATGAAGTCCACATGAAAGAAAGAAGGGAAGAAGAGCAACCAGTAAAGAAAATTCTAGCTTTCCCAGCCCTATCTGAGAATGAAGACTCAGATAAAGAATCAGAAATTGCGCTACTTACCAGAAAATTCCAGCGCTTCATGAGAAGGAACCGGCTTCCAAACAGGCACAAGGAAAGAAAAGATCTTAAAGAAGATCCCATGTGCTTTCAGTGTAATAAGCCAGGCCACTTAAAACGTGACTGTCCCCTTCTCAAAAGAAAGTCCAGAACTGAGGAACCAAAGAAGAGGTTCTTCAAGAAAAAAGCTCTGCATGCTCAATGGGATGATTCAGAACCATCCACTAGTGAAGAGTCAAGTGATGATGAAGCCGAAACTGCAAATATGTGCTTCATGGCAAACGAAAGTTTGGTAAGTGAAATCTCTGATTTTTCCTTTGAAGAACTTCTAGATGCTTTTCAAGAACTATTTGAAGAATCTAGAAAATTGAGTTTCAAAAATAAAGTTTTAAAATCTGAAAATTCAAAGCTTTCTCAAGAGAATGAAAAACTCAGCAGTGAAAATTCTGAGTTGAAAAAGAAAAATCTTTTGCTTATGTCTGAAATTTCTTCTACTAGCTCCAAAACTAAAGATATGCAAGTAGAAATTTCAGAGCTAAAAAGTAAAACTGAGAACCTCATGAAAACGGTTTTCAAGTTTACTAAAGGTAAAGAGAACTTGGATAAACTCTTATCCTCTCAGAAGGTCTCCTTTTACAAGAATGGTATTGGCTATTCTCATTTCAAAAAACCTTCTTGTATAAATCAAAAGACCACGTTTGTGAAAAGTTCATCTGAACCAAATAAGGAGTATTATAATGATAATCTTTTTAACTCCTCTAAAGAGATAGACAAACCCAAATCCAAATGGATATGGGTTCCAAAGTCTAACAAAAAAGGACCCGATTGGGTACCAAAAAGGAGATTTACTTAATGTGTTGCAGGCTCCAAAGAAGAAGAACAGATGGATACTAGATAGTGGATGTTCAAAGCACATGACAGGACATCCAGACCTTTTTGTTGTTCTTCATCATAAAGAAGGAGGAACCGTCACCTTTGGAGACAACAACAAAGGTTTGATAATTGGTATTGGAAATATTGGTAACATAGACAAACCTCTTATCAAAGACGTTCTCCTTGTTAAAGGCTTAAAACATAACCTACTAAGTATCAGTCAAATGTGTGACACATGTTATAATGTTAGCTTTAATCATGATACATGCCTCATAGCTGACACCAATGAAAACATCATCTTAAAAGGTATAAGAAAGAATAATATATATGAACTGTACCTAGAAAACATCACAGAACATTGCCTCATAGCTAATAATGACACTCAACATCTATGGCACATGAGAATGGGCCATGTCAATTCTAAATACATTTCTAAACTAGCTAAAGATAAGTTAGTACGTGGGTTACCCAACATATCTTTTAAAAAGAATTATTTTTGTTATGCATGTCAATTAGGAAAATTGTCAAAATCTTCTTTCAAATCAAAAAATGTCATTTCAAGTAAAAGACCTTTAGAGCTTCTCCATCTGGACCTTTTTGGTCCTTCTAGGGTAGCTAGCCTTAATCATAATAAATATGCTTTTGTCATTGTAGATGATTACTCAAGGTTTACTTGGGTAATATTTTTGAAAAACAAAAGTGACACGTTTTGTCAGTTTGAAATCTTATGTACAAAATTACAAAACGAAAAATCGTGTTCTATTGTTAAAATCCGTAGTGACCATGGAGGAGAATTTGAAAATGAACTCTTTGAAAATTTTTGTAACTTGCATGGTATTTCTCATAACTTTGCCTTTCCTAGAGCTGCATCTCAAAATGGTGTAGTAGAAAGAAAGAATAGAACCCTTCAAGAATCTGCCAGGACTATGCTCCAACACAATAATCTTGCAAAATCTTTTTGGGCAGAAGCTGTTAATACTGCATGCTACATAACAAATAGAGTTCTCATTAGACCCTTATTAAATAAAACTCCCTATGAACTATTCTATGACAGAACTCCAAGAATAGACTATTCCAAAGTCTTTGGATGTAAATGCTTTATCCTAAACACAAAAGATAGCCTGGATAAGTTTGATGCTAAATCTGTTGAAGGCATATTCTTAGGATATTCAAGTCATAGTAAAGCATACAGAGTTTTCAATAAGAGTCATAATACTATTGAAGAATCTATGCATGTTAGTTTTTGTGAATCTATTGATCAATCTGTTCATATACAAACTAATGATGATGATGTTGAAAGTACAGATTTATTTTTAGATAACACAGCTAAGTCTAATGAAGATGATCACCAAAGAACCTTTGTCGATATCAAAGATCATCCTCAAAAGCAGATTTTGGGAGAACTAACAAAGGGGGTTCAAACTAGAGCTCAGCTAGAACAGATTGCAAACATGGCATTCATTTCTCAACTTGAACCAAAGAAGATTGATGAAGCCATCATTGATGAGTTCTGGATGCTAGCCATGACTGAAGAACTGAATCAATTCCAAAGAAATGACGTTTGGGATCTTGTACCTAGACCAAAGGATCATCCAATCATTGGGACAAGATGGATCTTCAGAAACAAGCTAGACGAAACAGGTAATGTTATAAGAAACAAGGCCAGACTAGTAGCTCAAGGATACAACCAGGAGGAAGGTATTGACTTTGATGAAACATTTGCTCATGTTGCTAGACTTGAATCTATTAGAATGCTCTTAGCATATGCAAGCTATATGGATTTTAAATTATTTCAAATGGATGTTAAAAGTGCTTTCTTAAATGGTTTTATAATTGAAGAAGTCTATGTAAAACAACCTCCAGGATTTGAAAATGAACAATACCCAGATCATGTTTTTAAACTCAAACGTGCTTTGTATGGTTTAAAACAAGCACCTCGTGCTTGGTACGAAAGACTTAAAACCTTTTTATTAAAAACTGGTTTTTCTGTTGGCAAAGCAGATTCTACACTATTTGTCAAAGTAGTGAATAATCATACCCTAATTGTTCAAATTTATGTCGACGACATCATCTTTGGATCTTCTAACAGCACTCTCTGTGAAGATTTTTCTAAGTCCATGCAGAAGGAATTCGAAATGAGTATGATGGGAGAACTCACCTACTTTCTTGGACTGCATATTAAGCAAACCAAGGATGGAGTTTTCATCAACCAATCTAAGTATGCTCGTGAACTTCTGAAGAGGTTCAACATGAACTCAACTGCTTCAAAATCTACTCCTATGAGCACTACTACTGTGTTGGACAAAGATGAAGATGGTAAGTCTGTTGATACAAAGGTATACCGAGGTATGATAGGATCACTTCTTTATTTAACTACTAGCCGTCCAGATATAATGTTTAGTGTTTGCTTGTGTGCTAGATTTCAGTCAAATCCAAAAGAATCACATCTTAAAGCTGTAAAAAGAATAATGAGATATTTAAAAGACACAGTTGATTTTGGATTATTCTATTCAAAATCCTCTACATTTGATCTAATCTCATACAGCGATGCTGACTTTGCTGGAAGTAAATCTGACAGAAAAAGCACAAGTGGAACATGTCACATGCTAGGGCACTCACTAGTATCATGGTTCAGTAAGAAACAAAACTGTGTATCATTATCAACTACTGAAGCCGAATACATTGCTGCTAGCCTAGCTTGTACTCAAGTCATCTGGATGAAACAAACTTTAAAAGATTTTGGTTTAAATTTTGAAAATACAACTATTTTCTGTGATAATACGAGTGCTATAAACCTATCTAAGAATCCTATTTTACACTCACGAACTAAGCACATTCAAATAAGACACCACTTCTTAAGAGAACAAGTCTTAAACAACATAATTAAACTAGAATTCATACCCACTAATCAACAGTTAGCAGACATATTCACTAAACCATTAAAACATGAAGACTTCACACGAATTAGAAGAGAACTAGGAATATGCAAACTAAGTGACTTATAAATTAATCACACTTATTATAATACTTCTTATAAGTCTTGTTTAAATCTTATTTTAAATTGCTTTCCTTCTTATCGATTTTTAGTTAGTCAAACTAAGTTTCCATATTCACGTGTTCTTATAAGACATTCTTTATGTCTTTCAACTTGTCATCTTTCAAGTACACATCCATTATAACTCCTTGTCCTATCTCCTTTCTCTCATATCCATAAAAACTAATTATATTAAAAGCTATCATAACAATGTTCACATCACTCAACTCCTTTATTATTTTTGTCCTTTATGATAACTTGTCTTACGATAAATTGTTTCACCTCTCTACTTAGTTTATGAGAACTTTTACTTTTCATTAGTTAGAATCGAATGACTTTTTTTTGGTCCTTTTATTTTTTTAAGATCTAGTTGCTATATTCTCACGTAAATTGCCTTTACTATATCATTTGATATATCATAGATTACGTACACTCTATTATCATCTCTCTCATATACAAATTAAGCCTCCATTCTTGTCAATTCTTGTTTAAAACTTAACCTTATTCTCTAATAACTATGAACTTCCTCAAATCGAGCTTCCTTAAGAATATAAACAATAATTCATATCAATCATAACATTATGTCTTTCATCAATCATGTTTTTTTATTACTTCTTTATCCTACACAAAAATCCATATATGTCATCTCATTTCTCTCTATGACAACTCACAATTATTACTCTTCACTCATAAATATTTCCTTGTCTCCTCATTTCATCTCTCGAATACATTTTTTTTGAATCCGACTCCTCCATGTCTATTCTTATTGTTAATCTATCATTTATCAATTCTTATATACTTTTGACTCTTTCTCTTTTTTGTCTCATCATCTCTTTTACCACTAGTCAAAGTCCAAATGTGTCCTTCTCATATCTACGTATACTCATAAAAATTGCAAATATGAAAACACATTAATCATGAAACATTTTTTTTGGCACTCTTTTCTTTAAAATGTCATATCTTTCAAAGTACACATCACATGATCACCCTATGACCTATTTCCATAAAAACTATTTCTATATTAAATAAGCAATCATGACTTTTCTTTCCATCTGTGACCTTGCCTCTCTCTTATTGTATATCTCACTAAAATCGAGAATCATTAAAGTCTTGTCTCCAAGCAAACCTTTATTTATTCTACCTCTACTTTATGTCATATCTTAATCAAGTAAATGTTGTCCTTTATCACCTTTCTCTCCTCTCTACATATCCATATCATCTTTTTATGTCCTTAACTCTCCATTCACGTATTTAGAATCCCTCCACATAGAGTAAAAAGTTGTTTGTTTTATTAGGCCATTATTTTCAAGATCAATCATTTTTTTTTATTCAACATGACACCCCATACTCTATTAATGGTTTCTCTCACTAGTCGATAAACTCACCCATAGTAAAATCTATATATTTCAATACTATGTCCTCCTCAATCTAATATAATACACTATCCTCAAAACATTGATTTGATTTATCATTCACAAGTCTCTTACCTTACTACTCACGGATTTCCTTATTTGACTAAAATCTAAAAATTACTCACTTCCAATGTCATTCATTTCATATCAACAATTATTTTCTTCTTTCTATTTAATCAATTGGTTCATCTCTTACCATTCCATTCAAACTTTTCTATCCTTCTACAAACTTTCTCTCGGTTCAAGCTCCTTTCTCTCCTAGTGCTTTATTTTCAAGACATTCGATAATGGCTTCCTCCTCCACCAATGTGATCACCTCCGCAGATCTAAGGTACCCAGACCTAATTCACCACTTTCAGTACATTAGCACCTTGCCAATTCAAACTGGCAAACTAGTAAACTTTGACGCCTTCACATCCCTTGACCTCCATACCTCTCTTCAAGATTTTGTTCCCATCTTAGGAATGACTAACTCCATGACCTACTATCCTAGTCATCATCAAAATTTTCTACACCAACCTCTCTGTAGACCGAGACCACACCACCATTACATCCATGGTACATGGAAAACTCATCTCCTTTAATATCTCTCAACTAGGCTGCATTCTAAACCTTTCTTCCTATGGCATTGAGATTCCTAACATAGTTCCGATAGATCGAACTGTGTTTAAGAAAGTCCTTCTCTTTACTCGCTGCACCCATTTCCCATGGCATACGAGCAATCTGAAACCTCATGCTCTAATACTCTCACACATCCTCTCATCCAACGTCTTTCCAAAGCTTCCTTCCAAGGGTTTCGTGGCAAACGAAATCTCCCTTCTCCTATATGCAATCTTCTGCAACTTTCCCATCAACTGGTCCAGTATCATTTTTAATAACATGATCAATTTTCGGACCTTCCACTCTCTTCCTTTCGAGTACTTCATCACCCATATCCTTCAGCACTTCCAGGTGCCTCTCCACCAAGACATCATTCACCGGTCTGATCATGCATTCAATGACTCATACCTCCCTGAGGAAGGGTCCCCTCGAGATCACTCTGACGATGAAAGCACCAGTGAAGCTGATCCCCCAGCAAGCTCTGACCCCGACATCTTCTCTACCCTCGTCGACATCCAAAATACACAGGCTCTACTTCTTAGGAATCAAGCCTCTCTTCAACAGGCCTTTGACTCCTTGACAATGGGCCAAGATTCACGTCGTCACCGCCGCAAGCTCAATACCACTGACTCTGACTAAAACTCCTTGTCTGTAATAACTTTTAAATTACTTTTATATTTGGTCTGTAATAATTTTTTTTCACTCTGATCCCTCCTTTTTGTCCATGACAAAGGGGGAGAAAACCTGTCTCCATTATTGGAGAAATATTCTCTCTTTAAACATTATTTCACTTTTTTATCATATTATTATTTCTATGCATAATGTCTTTTTGACAGGGGGAGCATATTTTGTCATCATCAAAAAGGGGGAGAATGTTGAGAAACTCGGTTTTGATGTCACATAATATGATACACTGTCTCATTTGATTTTATATGATATGATAATATGTTCTCTTGAAATAATATTATATTATGACTGAATATGTTTTGCCATAAATCTAACGAGTATTTGATGCAAGGATGTCTCACCCAATAAGGATGGAGACTTCCTGTTCAAGTACAACTATGGTGCAATCATACTCCTTGAAGAAAAAGCTTGATGAGCCATGCTTTCCTAAAGTTCAAATGAAGAGATCGGCTACCTCAAGATGAAGATTTTTTTCTTCTTTAGAGTCATATGTAACAGAACCTTCAGGAACTTGCATATTGCATATTACATACTCATTCATAAACACTATATCATAAAAGTATACGATAGTTTCAAAAAACTCCTTTTTGAAAACCAATAAGTGTACCTTCTTACAACCTTTTATGAAAAAGATATTTTGTCATATAATAATTGTACCTTCTTACAACCTTTTATGAAAAAGACATTTTGTCATTGTACCTTACACTATATACAAGACAACATGAAAAAAGGAATGTAGGAAAAAGACAAACAAACATAACATCGACTACATAAGAAAAACAAATAAAATATGTTTTTGAAAAGACTTTAGTTATCTTCTTTAATGAAATGTTTCTTAATACAAGAAGAAGACAAAAACATAAATCGGCTACACATAAGAAAAACAAATAAAAGATGTTTTAAAAAGGACTCTAGTTACCTTTTTTCATAACCATAGAATGTCGACTTACTTGAAGTCATCATTCTCTCTACAAAGCATTAAATGCCTTTTGTAACAAATCCTTGTTAAATATCCTTCTCAAAGAATGTCGACCTTCTTTTGGTCCTTATTCTCTCTGGAGACTTTGAAAAACACAACATAAAGAAAACACTTGACATGACTATGTACAAATAAATATCTCAAAACACTCATAGTACTTACACTCATTTAAAGCAAAGAAGTACTAATGTACCTCAAATCATTAATTAGAATAAAGACAAAATTACAACCCAACGTTCAATGTACTATTATAAGAAATAGACTTTTTACATAAAATATGTATTACCTAAAACAATACAACGACTAGTGTACCCTCTATTTTACTCTTATGGAAAAAGGCATTCTCGATCTTCTCTAAAAGATATTTTTGAAATGACATAACATTTCACATTTCAAAAAGTTACAATTCCAAAATGTAACAACTACTTTTTAAAGGCTATATAAACACACTCAAATAAACTATTCAACAAAGGGGAATGAAATAGACGTGTGAGCTTACAAAGAGAAAAATTTCTATTCGTGATTTGAAAAGAGAGCCTTGAAGAAGAAAGAGAAAAAGAAAAAGGAAGAAAAGAGAAAAAGTCAAGTCCAGCTCTTTGACAAAGAGTATCCTCTGAGTGACAAACAGAACATTCTTAGAATCCTTCATTCGTGCATTCATATCATTCTGAAGATTCTATAGGAAGTATTGTAACTCTGTTATTCACTGTATTCCTTCTTTGTTTAAAGAAGTAGACCTCTGTGAAAGAGGGTGTTGCCCTTCTCTGTTGAGAGAAGAAGACCTCTTGGGAAGAGGGTGTGCCCCTTCTCTGTTGAAAGAAGAAGACCTCTTGGGAAGAGGGTGTTGTACTATTTATCCGGTAACTCGGATGTTATAGTGGAATCTCAAGTGGTTTGCTTGGGGACTGGATGTAGGTCTAGATATTGACCGAACCAGTATAACTTCTGTGTTTTATGTGTTGTGCCTTATTGCTTAATTATTTTATTTTATCGATCATTATCAAATTTCACTATTCACCCCCCCTCTAGTGGAATTTCAACCTTCATCTTGTTGCAGGTGCTTCTCCACCTGTGGATGAATTCGTCTGCTCTTTCATTTTCATTTTGCTTTAAGTTGTAAAGGTGATTGAGCGTAGGTGCAGGCTCATTATTGAATAAGAAGTGCTCAATGAACAAATTTACTACCTTATTGAACTCTCGTAGTTCGATAGGATTGATGTGGTCGGCATACCACCTGGCTGCTATACCCTCTAGACTGCGGGGAAAGCAAATGAACAAGGCCCTGTTATCTTTTCTGAAATGGCTGCACTCTGCATAAAATATAGCCAAGTGGGCTTTTGGATTATCGGTTCCGTCAAACTTGAGAAATTTACGGGAAGGTTCTCCAGATTATCATCCCCATCTAGGCCATCGTAAAAATCCTCGTCAGTGTAGGTCTGCTTGCCTTTACTCTTGGCTTGAATGTCCTTGATTGCTCGATTCATCTCCTTCAATTGTTTGCTCATTGGGTCCTCTGCTGGAACCCCAGACTTAGGCCTGTTGACAAATTCAGGTTCTTTCGCGGCTATCTTTACGGACTGCCTCGAAGGATCCTGGCTAAACACAGACTGTTCCTCTTCTTCTGATTCTTCTTCCTCTGATTCTGTCCCCTTAGAAGTATTGTCCAACTGCTTCTTCTTTTTTATGATTCTGATGTGCTTTTTCACGTCTTTCATCTTTGGTTTGTTCTTAGGAACTGCCTCTTTCAGATTGGTCTCGGCTTGCTCCAACATCATCCTCGCCATCATCTTTTGGAACAGACCATACATAGCGGGGTCAATGTCATCTCCTTTGCTCTGACCCTGTCCTCTGGATGCCCGGGGAGAGTCCATTCCTTCTAATTCGCTATCACTGTGCTGAGGAACTGTTTCCTTTCCAGTTCTTGTCTGAACCATGATGGAGTATCAATGTCCTCTGTAGGATAAAATAAGATATTTAGACAAATTTTGGAGAAAATTTTGGAAAAAGAGAATTTGACAAAAGATATCCTATTACTAAGGATTAGGTCGTCGCGGGAGTTCGCGACAATCGCGTTGTTTCTCTGTGGGGAGGAGAACAACTGGGATATGAAGGAAAAAAATGCTATTTTAAAAATGGTATCTCTTGATGAAAGGAGATTTATGAAAAAGGTAAACAAGAATAGAATCAGGAGATACATTGGAAAGACAGAAAGAAAAAAAAAGCAGATGGCAAGGATTTAAGATTTTGAAAATTGCAGGCAGGATCAGAAAGATTGAAGAAATTTAGAAGAAAAGAAAAATACACATGGGTTTTAAAAACAAAGAGGAAATTTTGAATAATATATACCCAGGGTTTCAGAGAATATAAGGAAAATATAAAATATCACACAATCACAGATATACAAACAAGGATGTACAAACATCATTCCCTAAAGTTGACTCTATATGCAATATTTGAAATGGCTAATAGGACCTTAATCCTAACTCTAAGGTTTTAGATCATCTGATTTCCATCAAGGTATGCCGATATACTCAAGCCGAAGCCTGAAGTACGTGGCATAGAAATTTTTCTCCGGTTCTAAGGTAATGGTTTCCCAACATCCTTGAGCACCTACCGATATACCTCAGACTATGGCCCTTAGGTACGTGGTAGGGGGGCACGAACCCAAATAAGTGGTCCAGTTGTGAGGCTCTCTCCCGAACTATGGTTCAGTGAGACAGCCCAGCAATGTGAAGACTGGGACAATATAGGTAGGGATGTTTTCAAAAACATGTTCAACATACAATAAAAACCAGAAGGCTCTAATGCAAGTCCTAGAAGAGATAGAATTTAAATGAATAGAAGCATACATTGTTTACATTCAATCCCTAGAATTGAGGAGAGTTATATTTCAGATCTAAGTCTAAGGTGAACATGGAATAATCTCCTCAATATGGTCCTACCAAACCATGCTTAAATCCTCTATTTATTATGTCAGCTTAGGACAGAATCTAGGTTCCTAAGGTTTTCATTAAAAAATGAAGCTGACATATGAAGAATAAAAACTTAGATAATATTAAAGCAAAGCAAAGGCATAGATTCGACCGGACGGAGACGAGTCCCATCACGGTCGCCAAAACTGTAATCATCGCAAAAAATTTCCTCTCTTGTGGTTTCTCTCTATTCCTTTCTCTTTTCCTTTCTAGCCTCTATTTCCTCCTTTTTGAAGGGAGAAAATAAAAGACAGAAAAAGAAGAGAGAAGAGAAAAAAAAGAAAGAAGAGAGAGAGAGAAACTCTTTTGCGAAGGTCTTACTTGACCTTGATTTGAAAATATTTAGCAAATAACTCGCCTCCGTTTTGAAAATATTCGCGGGAAAATTGGGAGACGGGATTCGCTCGTCGGTACGAGGTTCGACCGTTCCTGGCGCCTTTACCAGGGGTAATCGAACCAAGGGTCGAATGTATGCCTCTTTGCTTTGCTAAAATATCATCTAAGAATTTATCCTAAATCTAAATGCATAAAGAATCATGCTTGTGCATGCAAGGATATATGCTCTTTTTGAAAAAATGATTTTGAAATCTCTAAGTGTTTCTGAGATGAATTTGATAATGGAGTGAAGAAATTATTTCTAAATGGTTGAATCTAACTTAGAATTTGAGATAGATTAGGAAGGATATTTTGAAGTTCTACGTCTTTGAAATAATCAGAGTTGAGAAAATAAATCTTTGAATTTTTTAAAAGAATGATTGGAAGATGAAGCTTCAAAGTCAGAAATGAACTTTGAATTTTGATTTTGGACCTGGATTTAGGAGAAGGAGATGAAATTTGAAGTGATATTGAATTCTAGATTTAAGGTTTGAAATCAGGATGGATTTGAGAAATCCAAATGGTATTTAAAAATAGAAATGGATTTAGGAAGTACAGATGAGATCTGAAAATGGAATTGAATTTGAAATCTGAAAATCAGGATAGAATTTGAATTCACAGTCTGAATCCAAAAATGGAATTTGAATCTGAAATCTGAGATCTAAGATGGAATTGGATCTGAAATTTGTAATGAAATTTGGATAAGAAATCTGAGATCCAAGATGGAATTGAATTTTGGATCCTAAATGGAATTTGGATCTGAAGTCTGAGATCCAAAGTGGAGTTAGATTTTGGATCCTAAAATGGAATTGGATCTGAAGTCTGAGATCCAAAGTGGAACTGGATTCTGGATCCTAAAATGGAATTTGGATTTGAAGTTTGAGATCCAAGATGGAGTTGAATTCTGGATCCTAAATGAAATTGGATCTGAAGTCTGAGATCCAAGATGGAGTTGGATTCTGGATCTTAAAATGAAATTGGGTCCAAGATTTGGAATCCAAGATGTAATTTGGATCTGAAGTCTGAGATCCAAGAGGAAGTTGAATTCTGGATCTTAAATGAAATTGGATCCAAGATCTGAAATCTAAGATGTAATTTGGATCTGGAGTTTGAGATCCAAAAAGTGGAGATTGCACTTGAAAATCTGGATCCTAGTTGGGATTGGGATCTAACTTTGGATTTGGATTTTGAAAGTCCAAATGGGACTTTTGAAGATGGATCTGGGTTTTAAAAACCCAGATTGAATTTAAAATTTATGAAGAGTCGAATTTTGAGATTCAGAATTAAACTCAAACTTTGATTTTGAATTTGAAGATAAGAAGATAAACTTGATTTTAAATTTGAAATCGGAAGATGAATCAGAAATTTCAAAGTCAAATTGAACTTTGAAATTGGTTTTGAGATATTGATTTGAATTTGAATTTTGAATATAATTTTGAAAATTCAAAGTCAAATTGGACTTTGAAATCGAAATTTTGAATCTTTGAAATAAGATAGAAGAATGAATTGAAATAGAGATTGAAGAAAGATATTTGAGATCACTTGGAGTTTTGGGAAAAGAATTTTGAAAGTATGATGTTGTTCTATCCTAAATAATGAAATGAATTTAAAGAATTTGAGATTGAATTTAAAAATCATATCTCATTCTTTAAGTGAATTAAAATAGGATTGAAGATATAATACATCCCTGGCTATGGTTATTGAACATATTATATAATAATCCTATTTGAATTCGGATGAAGAATGAAATATATTTTGGTGATTTTATAGAGTTTAAAATGAAATTAACTCTCAATATATCCTGACTATGGCCATTGATATATATTTTGAGCCAATTTCAAATTAAACTCTAATAAAAGAAGAAAATATTTGAAAATATGATAATTTTTTAAGAGGATCCAGTGTGGATCCAGTGTTATTCCATAAAAGATGAAAATCCTAAGTTTTGTTTACATCCAGATTATGGCCATTGAGGTAAATCATCGACTAAGGATTAATCACCTTTTATAAAATGGTGCATGTGTCATTCGTGTTTCACCATTTGTGAAATTTTGAAATAAAGGATAAAAATGAGATGAAGCACATGGTTTATGAGATTTATGAGCTCATACATTCTAATCTAAGACTGAAAATATAAAGAATTCTCATTATATCTGGTTATTACAATTTAAAACTCCTAAAAAGGAAAAATAACATTTTCTGCATGATTCCTGCAAAACACTTGGTTAATATGAAAACAGAAGAGAAATTCCACATATCACATTGATTTCAGAGAGGCAAGTAATGAGACATTCATATACCTACATTGTGCTTAATACCCAATGAAACTGCATTGATGATCCAAAGAAGGGTAACTATTAATGTGTTCATATATGTATGTATATATATATGTACATATATCTATATATATATGTGTATATACATATATATATATATATATATATATATATGTATATATATATAACATGGATGTAGAGTGAATATGTGATGACTATGTGGGGGTTGTGGGGTTACAACAAGAGGTGTTGCGTGCTTGTAGTGCAGTGAAGTGAAAGCAATGATGGGTTAATGTGTGGTTTAATGAAAACACACAATGGGGATGGAGACGCTAAAGTGGATGGGTGCAACTGCTAAAGATGGTGGTGAGGCACTATGAGCAGGGTGCAAATGATGCGAGTGAATAATGGCGAGAGCAAAATTTGACAAAGCAATAGTATTGTGATGATGGCATATATTATCATCATGAAATGATGTTGTGCGTAAATTGCACATAGGGGATGGTGTGTGTTGTGGGAGTCATCATAGAGATGGCTATAGTGTAATGAAAGATGGGGAAAAGAAGGCAAATGGATATGGAAGAGGTGTCATGGGGCTGGAAGATATGATAACAATGTAGTGGGTGAAGTACAAGTACTAATGTAAAGATAGCAGTAGCAATGGGCTGCTGCAGGGTGAAGGAAGCACACAGGTGACATGGAGGTGAAGTGGGTGTTGTTGGTAATAGTGTAAATTGTTGTGGAGTGGGTGGGATACCTGTGCAAGTGAGAAAATATATGCTGATGTTAATGCAAGTGTTTCAGCAATGTTACTGAGTGGAGGGTAGCATGCTGTGACAGGTAGGTAATGGAGGTGCTGTGTTAAAAAGAGCATAAGTGTAAATGAGTGTGGTGCTAAAGGGGATGTTGGAGTGTTGTGAGTCTTAGTGAAGACGGGTGTTAGGTGCTGCCACAAGTGGTGAAGGTGATGTCGTGGGTGGCAATAGCAGGAAGGTGAATGAGTACAAAAAATGGCATTTATGAAACTAACACCTAAAGAGTGGGTGTGATATTGTGCAACAGTGAAAAAAAGACAGATAGTAAGCATATACAGGAAATACCAGGAGTATGCACAGGTGGAGCGTGTGCATTGTGGTAAGTAAAGTAGCAGTGAGGGTGAAGGGAAGTGTATATAATGAAGAGTGTAGATATGGTTAGTACCAAATGGATAAGGGTAGGAAACATAATTTACAGCAGCTAAAGAAAAAAAATCACAACAGTTTGCTGCGAAATCTGAAAGATCACAACAATTTGTAAGCTATGGTGAATGGTATATTTTGCAGAAATTCCGCACCAAGTGAGATGGATATGGCAGGTAGATGATGAAGTTGGGTAAGAAATGTAAAGTACCTATGTTCAAGAAAATTTTGAATGGAAATGATGGGACTGGTGACTGCACAATGAACATGCTGGAGGTATGGACAAGTAGGGGTTACACAGGGGAGGAGTGCACGTTAGCTGTTGTGCAGGAGATAAGATAAAAGGCATTATTCTATAGCAATGCAAAGAAAATGAGATGTTATGCTACAACAATTTATAGAAGACAGGATGACAGCATTACATTTACAACAATTTTACCTGTTTTGCAGAATCCATCTATCAAGATTTGATGATGGAGCTCGTTGGGGAGCATCCCTTATCAATCATTTCATGACATATGTACATACCTTTTCCTTAGCTTTTTGGCAAATCAATCACAGTCTCAGCCCTATAGGATTGGTTTAGAAGCACGATTCTTATATCTCGTGGAATGCACCAGCAAACCACAATTCCTTGATATTCATATATTTTTCAGACCTTCTGGTAAAGGGGTCATTCAATCAACGTATCTTGCATTTCATACCAGGCCATGACATGGAAAGCAGAGCAGCCGCTTCCCATTCACTCAGAAGGTGCAAACCGATTAGGGCCTCAATGGCACCAACCACGCATCCTCTCCGGAGCTATCCATTCTGCAGCATATCTTAGAAATGAAGCTCTGAATATCCCTAATGTCTCCAACGGATACTCCTCTTGGCTTCTTGGTTAGGACGTCAATACATTGAGCATAGCTCCCCATATGGATTCTCTTCAAGTTAGCCACTAGAAGCACAACTTCTAACTTCATCTCTTCACACTCGATTTGAGATTTACTGTCCCTGTTCGTAATGAATCGAGCAAAGCTTATGCGCAGGAGGCACTAACACGCATACTTCCAAGGTTTCTCTGTGACAAGTCTTTACAGCAAATATTTTACAGCATATTAAAACGAAAATCCACTTAAATTAAGCGAATAAATCCTAGCCAATCAAACATAAATGCTAGGTAAGAGGAGAAACATGTTACCGAAACCATGAAGACCATGAAGACGCAGAGTGGATTTAGCCATCACTGAAAGGGGTTTACGGTGAATCAAATCTACTTTCACCATAACTCAGATTATCGGCTCAGATTTTATCTCAACATCGAATCAGTTATTACAACAGATGGGATTGACTATTCGCTTACACTTTCACCGTGAATCCCATCCGTTACTTGAGTTTTTCTCCTCCGATAGATTAGAAACTCATTTCAGCAAATCAATAAATCAACAAAGAAGTTGGGAAACAGGGATGCTGCGAAGAAGTGGAAAAAAAAAAGTATGTAATGCAGAGAGGATGAATCATGTTGTTCGTAGATGAACGATTATGATGGTGGGATGCTAATGCGAAATATACCATAGGGGAATCAAAACACATAGAGGCAAACAGAAGTTTGAATCAAAACATCAACCAATTATCTGGAAATGGAATCAAATGCAAGTAGGAAATTATAATAAAATCATAAAGGGAAATCAACAATAAAACAAGTTGTAGATTGAAATACATGAAAACGTAAAATATAAAAGAGGATGAAAAGAAATGTTGAAACGGGCTATTCCATTGCTATAGCAACAGGTAGGACGACACTGCTATATGCAGATCGTCCCTACCATCTATGCATTATGATGGGAAATAACAGAGAAAAATGGAAAAGAACGAGATCAAAAACGGAGAAATATTGTAAATGAAGGACAATTTCACAGAAAATTAATAAGAGGAGATAGATAATCACTTACCGTAGCCCTCCTGAGTGGTGGTTGATCTTCCCTCGCTTGGGAAAAACTAGGGAAATAAGAGGAAGGAATGAAAAAGAGGAGAGGGGGAGAAAAGATCGGGAGGAGATGTAATGGCCGATCGTGGATGCTGGATGGAAATGGATGATGGTGGATGATATTATCGACCCCCTGAGGGTCGATTTTATAAGAGGTGGCCGTTAGGCCCCTCTCAGATCGGGTCCCCCATTTTATAAAATTTTCTAAAAAGAAGGTTTTAACAAAAGTTTTTTCTAAAAAGTGTTTGTTACAAACTTGATTTTTCAAAAAGGGTGTTTTTAAAATGCCATTTGTGTTTCCTTTTTCTATTTTCTTGTTTCTTTGTTTTTTCCTTGACATTTTCTATATTTTTTGTATTTTTGAAGACAAAAACTCTAAAAACTAAGGAATTAAAACTAATTTTGCAAAATTTCAAAATATTTACAAAAGAAGGGTTTTTCTGAAAAATCAGGGTTATCTTGGGGAAATTTCTTCAGAAAATGGGTTTGGATCCAGGTTTTGAGAAAATGTTCGAGTTTTGAAACTTGAATCGAGAAATACAACGTGATGGATCCAAACGGATGTCGGATGGACTATCCGAGCTATTTAAAAACTATTTTTGATATTTTCTGTAATTTTAATTTAAAAGTTGCCCAACGAGACTCAAATTTGGATCTTGACAATGGATCCGGATCCAAAATCAAGTCAGATATATATAATGAATTTAATTTCAGTAAAACTTGAGAAATGAACTGAAATTTAGATTTAAAAGTGACTCAACTGCTCATAAAATGAAATCAGGGGCAAAAAAAAGAATATTTAAAAGATTTTAAAAAATTTGGGGTGACGGCCATATTTCAAAAATTACCAATTATGCATCATTAACTCTAGCTCACCCCTCTGTGTTATTATTGCAGATTTTCTAGATCAACAAAAAATGAAAATAAAATGACCTGGTCTGGCCGTGTCTTCAAGCCTTCCATACCATTAATTTCTATCCAAGATCCACAAAGACCAACTCCATTGCACACAAGACAATTAGACAATCACTGCCTTGGTTTTGATGTTGCCTGTATTTGTTTTTCCTTTGAAAGGACGCTAGAAAGAAGTTCACCCACCCTGGTTTCATGCTCACCACATAAGCGCTCTTGCCATTTTCCTTGTTTTACAATCTCAGCCACAAAATTCTGAGAAAATTTTGAGTCACTAATCATATTGGAAAGCGACAGAACTTACCCTTGAAGCCCTGAAAGCATAAAATTTCAAGTTCCCCACCCTGCCCTTGATAAAACTAGAAAACAAGAAAATGAAATTGAACTTGAGACACGATAAAAGGAGATGCCGTGACGACACACGCAGTCCAAAACATGATCTGAATAGATAAAAGCAGAAAACCTCTAGATTTAATTTTTAGCTTTTTCAATTGCCTTGCAGCAGAAGTTTGATTGTTGAAAGACAAATTCTGTATAGTCGTTAAACAAACATCCAAATAAGAAAATTAACATAATTGAAAATGGCAAAAGGAAATAAATAGCAAAACAAGAATTTTTCAGCAGCAATTCAACACTACAAACTCCACAACCCATCAACCGCCCACAAATCGAATTCAAACAATCACATAAGCACGAAAAACTGTCACCACAAACCAAGAACAATTAAAGAATCTATACGAGACTCAAAAAGATCCATCCATCGTTATCTACATCAAGACTTTGAGCGGCAGCTTCGTACCATTGATTCAGTTGTAGTAGAGTTCGAGACCCATGCCGTCGTGGATCTCGTAGTCGCTGAGGGTGATGTGGTCCTTGTAAATGGTGTACCACTTCTGGATGCGGATCTTCTCAGCACGGGTGCCGGTCTGCGCAGCGACGAGCTTCTTCAGGTCGCCGATGGTGTCGTCCTCGTTGCACTTCACCCTGATCTTCTTCCCCAATCTATCGTTCAGCACCACCTCGATCATCTTCGCTCCAACAAATCGCACGCACAAGAAGAAGGAGGCCTGAAGCAGAAGAAAACCACCAGCGATTAAGAAACCTTAAGGAAGAAGGCCTCTACCCCTACAGTGAAGGCTACCACGAAAAAACCAAGAAGAGAGAAACATACCTCTCAAGCGCGGACTCTTGTTGGTATTCCCGCTCCCAAAGGCGGCCTATTTATAGCAGTTACGATGGATCCCGGACCGGTCCGTTTTTAGTTGGATTTTGGGTCTAAAGATTTGAATTCGGAACCAGATGACCAGGTCAGATCATTGACTTGAGGCCTGTTTGGAACATAGTGACAAATATCGCGAGATTTATGAAAAATCTTGCTATAATATCGCGAGAAATTGCCTGAAAGTTTAAAATGGCAATTTCTTGCGAGATTTTCAACATCTCGTGAGATTTATGAAAAAACATAAATACCACGATTTAAACACGATATTTACGTTTCAAACGGCTATTTATCGTGAAAAAATGTTTATTTTTATTTTTAAATAATTTTTATTAATATTTTCTTATAAAAAATAAATTTTATATTTATTTATTTATTTATTTATTGCCAAGATTTTGCCAAAAAATGCAAGTTTTATAAAAAAAATGATTTCTCTCGAGTTTTTGAGAAACGAGAAATTGCCATTTAAAATGTTTGCCACTATGGTTTGGATATGAAAATGGCCATTTCCCCGCATCAAGTGAAACAAACAACTTCCATGAGGCTCAGTGGGAGTGTTGGTGTGGGATATGTTTTTTTTAGGGAAGGAAGCTTTTTCTAGGAAAACTGTTTGGTGCGGACTTAGGGTTTGTAAGCCAGAAAGATGTAGAAAAAGTGATGCAAAATGAAAAATTCATACGAATTTTTCAAGCCTTCCAACCGAAGTGGAGGAATAATTTTTACCAAGAGAAAATTTATTTTTACACTCTCCACCACACATCTCACCACCTCCACCACCGCCCACCATCTCACCATCACCTCCACCACCCCCATCCATCTCACCATCACAAACAAGCAAAAAATTTTTTTATAAAAACTTCTCATATCAAAAACTCTCGTAGGCAAAACTTTTTTCTCACATGACAGTTTTTCTCTCTTATAAACGTACCCAAGGTTGTTAAATGCGATGAGGCGAAGCGAGGCGTTGAGCCTGCGCTTCGCCTCTGAGGCGTACGCCTCAGGTACTGAGGCATACGCCTCTCACAACTGGAATGGAAGTGAAGCGGTGGGAGGGGAGGCAGTAAGAGAAGGACCACCCGCCCAGCTGGTACGGAAGCGAGGGATATGCCGGTCGTTCGATGGTCGGAGAAGACTGAGCAGCAGTTGCAGCACAGCAACTCCGGTGGTCGATGGTCACAACTGGTCGGAGGTTGATGAGGGGCGCATCACACGCCTCAGTACCTTGAGTGTGCGCCTCGCCTCTGAGGCGTACAGTTTCCTCTCACAACACTGAACGTACCCTTAGCAACGCCATGGCAAGATTCCAAAGTACTGAAAAGGTGACGCTTTATAAATAGTAACTTGGGAGACAAGAAATAGCTTTGAAAAGTCACGGTAACCTAATTTTTTAAATCTAAGTGGCCCACCGTGAGTTAGAAACAAATAATGCAAACAGGACTTCGCTATGAATACACCCCCCACCTAAAGAAGCCACTTTCCCTTGAAAGGATGACTTCAGAAGGAAAATGCTTTCTCATAAGTAGTGTGAACCCATTTTCATGGGAAAGATGTTTTTTTTCGTTTATTAAGTGACCCCACCATATATTTCACATAGGAATGTTTATTCCACTCTCTTTAAGAAAGTCTCTCTTTCCAATGAAAGAAGGCCCCTTTTATAAGGGAGCATGAAACGAGATGACTGGAAAGAAGGTTGGTTGCCCCCTTTTCTTGATCCAGCATTTTGCTCTCAATGTCAATAAATTACAAACTCCACATGTTTGTGACATGGCATATGTTGAACACTTTGGTTCTCCATTTTCATAAAACTGCTCCCTGTACAAAACAGTCGATAAGTCATTAAAGTGTTTGTGTCAATAATGCAATGGGATTAACAAAAAAAAAGGAAATATTTGTGTACGGAATTACTAATTTAAATAAGCAAATGTCTCCAAACAAAAAAAAATGCTAAATGATATATCCGGCATAAATTTAGAGAGCACACTTCTGCATAAAAAACAAAGTTGTAGCTAATACAATAAGTAGAAAGACTGATCTTAAAAAAGCATCACCTCCTTCACCATTATGCAGTTTTATCATAGTTGGAAATTGGTGATAAGTAGGAAGATAATGTGCTTAAGGCACTCGACTCAATTTAGATTGCAATTAACAAATTGTAGCCACCAAAGATCTTGATATTTGGGATCTTTAGTGAACTATAAACTTTCTTCGAAAGGTTTAAATACTCTATGCACAAGTTTTTATTTTATCCAATTTATATGCATTTTGACCATGTATTTGCAAGGTTTATTTGCTTCATTGCTAACTATTTTTTCTTTATTTTAAAATATTTAAAATACTACAAGAAAAACCTTGATTAACGGATATTTGCGGCGGATTTTTTTCATCGTAAATTAGCGATGAAATTAGCGAGAGAACATTATCCGTCGTCAATCTTTCAAATATTTCTCAAATTAACGACGGAACAAATTCTGTCGCTAATTACCGACAAATTGGCGACAAAAAAATTTCATCACAAAAATTATAGCGACTTAACGACGGAATTAGCGAGGGAAATATTCATTCCTAAATCTGACGCTAATTAGAAGGAACCAAATTAGGGAGCTAAAATCTCCCTCCCTCTGTATCTTTTTTTTGTTTTACTTACCTGGTGATCGGTAGCCATAGATAAAGAAAAGGGTGGAAGGGGCACAACTACTTCTGACTTTTTCTTTTTTTCTCATATGGAGAGGGGTCGGCTGATGGAGCCGGCCCTCTCTCTCTTCCTCTCTGTTGCAGGGCGGCCGGTCGGCTGGCCCTCTCTCTCTCTTGAAGAGTTTTTTTTTTTCTGCAACTCATCGGCAACCATGGCTACCGGCCTTCAGATCGACCAAAAAATCACGAAGAAGAAGAAGGATTCGTACTTATGGTATCGCCGGCAGTGGTTCCGGTAAGCTTCCCCCTCTTTCTGCAACTTTGTCGATTTTTTTTCTTCACACCTCTTTCTCTGTCACTCTTTTGTTTGATCGACGGGTGGAGGAAACACACCGTGAGGGCTTTGGGTAAGGATAAACCTCACCTCCACCCGACGATCTTGGGGGGTGAGGTTTATCCTCGTCCCCCCTATCACGCGATAAGGGGAAGGGGGAAGGCGGTTCCCAATTTTGGGGAATCATCTTTTCCCATTTTTTTTCCCATTCGAGTGGTTTTATGTACTCACTAAAGCCATGAACCATCTACATTAAGCAATGGGCACTCACAGTCAAAAAGGTCATCAAACGCCCAAAAGTAACAGAAAAGTGTCCATTAAGCCATGGAGCAGAAAATTTGGTGAGAACATCTTCAAATGGTTTTTCATCAAGGAGAACCCATGTAGTTCATTATGGTTCTGCAACTTCAAATAGTTGTACTGGGGCATTTAAGTAAATAGTAGTCTTTAACATGTCATCATGTGTTGTGCATTCACATACTAATGTTAAAGTGCTCTTCTTAGAATGGTGACTGAGTTTGTTTTGAAGAGGGACAACTATTATCCCTTGCCTGATGTGTCAATCTTATATTCATGCTTATGTTTGCAAAGTTGATGTCGACCATATGGACTGATAATATCAGTTCTGAGTCTGTCACTTTAGAGAATAAGTGTTGAAAATTTTGATTGTTTCTATAATTTTAGTCGGTCATTTTGAGGCTATTTATTTATCTTTTTGACAGATGGTAGTCTTTACTTTAGGTCCTAAAAAGAAATTTTAAACTTGAATTTCACCTGTAACTTTTTTTTTTACTTTAGCTCTTTTGAAAAAGAATATCCTTTTTACTGGAGCTTAGATCCTTGTTAAAAAATTGGAAAACATATTGCAGCTTTTGAGCATGCTCTTTTTTCCTGCAGCGGCTGTTTGTGTCCCAGGTTGACAATTTGGAGACTTCTTCATGCATTACAAGTCCACCACAAGTGAAGTAAGTTTGCTTCCTTCCGTTTTATTTCCTGCATACACGATAACAAGAAACCATAATTTAATTTGTTGAGATTGTAGTTTCTTGATAAATGGAAGAGGAGTGGGGAGAAGAACTAATGTATCAGTGGTATGTATACCAAAGTTTTTATTTTGAGAGAAAAAGAAACTATACAAGTTATGATGTTGCTTGACAAATTGTAATAATGTTCTGCTCATATCTTCAACTTTTACTTTCCCTGTGTGCTCTATTCTTTGTCAGGAACATGGACCAAAACTTCCGACAGATGTCACTGGAATGCTTAAAGTTGGAACAAATGTTTTACAGGCTATTGGTATATCTAATGCAACAATAAACTGGCTTGCAGATGTATTATTTATCAACTTCACTGCTTAACGTGATTTATCTGTAGGTAATTATATCATTGCAGTTTCTGTAATGACTACTACAATTCCTAATGCCACTACACTGAAAGAATATGTGCAACCTGCAGTTTCAGCATTTTCATCAGGTGACATGATTTTTCTCTTTTAAGCCATAGGTCCATTGAATAATTAATAAGTGGTCAGTAACGTAATGCTTGTTTTGTATTTGGAAGATGGGCTACTAGAGAGCTTTCTATGTTGTAATTGGATATAAGTATCACAGGAATGTTTTGCTTTATGTTTTGGTAATTATTTGATTATTATAGCCAACATAATCTCAGCTATGTAAAACTAGTGCCATTCCTCACAATGGTTTTACAGTTCGTTATGTAACCTTGTAATGTTTTTTATTGGTAGCTGATGTTTGATCATGACAGATGGTCTTCATGGTTGATTTTAACTAGAAGTTGTTCCTGTCTTCTTTCTTCCCGTGTTGTTGATGTGTCATTTTCACTCTTCAATAATGGTTTAAGTATTTACTGTGGTATTTTTCTGCATTGCCAAAATGATAACCAAATGCTGAAAGTTACTCAAGATCTATTTAATGAAGTGCTTTTTCATTGATAAATGGTTCAGCAGAAGACAAAAAGTCCTTGGTAGCGCTTGAACAATGATTACTATAGAGCACTTCCAAAAGAACAATACTTTTTGTTTCATTGAGTGGAACATACTAGATAAAGTTGACCGCTAAAGGTCTCAGCAGCTTTTTGACCTTCCTCTGACACAATAATGTTTCAATTACTATCGAGAAAAACGATACAGAATTCCTTTCTTCCTTTCTTGTCCCCTGTATAGGCCACATTTCAACATGATGTTACTAGTGGTTCTTTACAGTGTGAAGCTGAAAACTTTTTCATCCAAGTCGTCTTGCCAATTTATTTATTTTATCTGAAAAAACAATCTTCAAGATCCAAGTAACAAGAGAAAGATTATTTGTAATGATACATTGCAGTTGGTGTTTGAGACAGACTGTACTGATATGTTTAAGATAAATAAGCTTTTGGCGAAGCACATTTTGCCACTTGAACCAGCAAGTAAGTCTTGGGTTCATCACTAAAATGAGGACAGGATGCTGCTTGGCAAGTTGCTAAGTTTTTTTTGCCTCTTTTTATAAGATTCAGGTCCAGAGCCTAAAAGGCTGAAAGCATCATACTTAGAGTCTCCTGCTCAAGGTGCTGGAAGTGGTTCACCTCCTGTTATAATATCTGATGCACTTAGCAAGTTTTTCGACACTGGAGAAAGAGAGATGCCTCAATCCGAAGCTTTGCAACGAATTTGGAATTATATACAGATGAACCACCTACAGGTTTGTTGTGAATGCACAGAAGTTTGTAGTCACTTTTAAATGCTAGATGATGATAAATATATTTATTCCTTATTCTTTTTTTTTGCTGACTGATTCCATCTCCTTTTACCATGTCCCCAATCTTAATCTTGGTATGATTAAATATAACCTCATCCCTTAAGAAATAATTAAGATCTTTCTGTAATAAATATGTAGTTGCAATGAAAGATTTGGTATGATGGGCTACCTTGTATGCAAGGGGTATGAGTTCAATAATGTGGTGATATTGTTTAACTTAATATTATTTCCTGCGTCCTTTTGAGGACCTGATCTTCAGGACTTTGTAACTGGCTAACAAACTCCATGAGAAAATGTGCACAACATTTAGGCACAGTTTTAATAAAAAAAATTCCACAGTTTTGATTGTATATTAATTTATATCTAGGCTGTCTGAGCTTGTCCTGTTGCATTCTAATATAATTAGTGATAGCTTAAGTTTGTGTGCAAGAACATGCTGTCATTGTGTGCAGTAGTGCATGCACGGTCCAATACAGGTTCTTGTTTATTGAACTCTCTCTCTCTCTCTCACACACACAGGTACAAAACTTATGCATTTGCACAGGAAAATGAAAGAAAATCAGTTGCTCCTAATTGCTCAGGAAGCATAGATTATGCATTCTTCAACTTATTCTCGATATTATATTTCAATTTTTTTTTAATTTTTTTTAAAATTTGCGATGGATTAGTGACGGATAGTCGTCACCAATTTCAATCAGGCGATGTTTTGCGATGGACTTTAATCCGTCGCTAATCTATCGCTAAATTGGAGACCAAAATTTAGTGACGGTTTATATCCGGATATAATTCGTCGCTACGCCATCGCTAATTAGCGACGGATTAGCAACAGACATAATCCATCACCAATCTGGCGCTAATTAGCGACGGCATAGCGACAGATAAATTCTGTCGCATTTTAGCGACGAGAATTATGTGACAGACGCTATCTGTCGCTAATTTGTCGCTAAGCACGTTAGCGACGAATTTTGCGATGGATTAGCGACGGCTAGCGTCCGTCGCTAATACATGTTTTTCTTGTAGTGAAAGTGTTATTTCTATTGAAAGATGTGATGAACTCTCTTATGAAGTAAAACAAAGAGATAATTAATTTTTATGTTTTTTAATTTTTATTGTCATGTTAACAAATAAACTAGTAGGTTACTATACGATTTAGCATTTTCTTTATTTTCTTTCATTGTTTACCGTTATTACTTTCTTCATAAATTCAGTCCACATATGTCATGTTTGTTTTTCACTATATCTATTATTTGTTTTCTATTTTATATTTTTTTTATGAATTTTACCTTGTCAAGTGATGATGTTAGATTATTTGATCATGCACATTCTCCCATTAATAATGTTATTTATGTCAATAGTAGTTGTACGCCAAAATATTGGCATGGAATGATGAATATATTGCATATGACTTTTATAATTTGTATGCAAGGAAAATGGTACAATGTTCAAATTGGTTGTTAAAATAAGAATTCTATAAAGGTGGTGATACACAAGACATTTAAATGCTTTAAAGAAAATTATTTTAGACCAAGTAAGAGTGGTATAATTAAGAAAAAACAAGATAACAAATATAGATATAATGCATGATTAGTATAGAAAAGAGGTGTTGAGACTCTATTTTGATGACACACTGTCATATATGATATGATAATATGCCTTCATGAATAATGTTATATTATGACTGAATATGATTTGTCATGTATTTAACGAGTATTTGATGGAGACCTCCTGCTCAAGTACAACCTTGGTGCAATCATACTCTCTGAAGAAAAAGCTTGATAGGCCATTCATTCTTAAAGATCATCTAAAGAGATCGGCTACTTCAAGATGAAGATTTTTTTTCTTCTTTAGAGTCATATGTAACAGAACCTTCAGAAGCATGCATAGTGCATTTTACATGCTTTATCAAGTCACTCATTCACAAAAGCTATGTTTCATAAAAGCATACGATATTTTCAAAAAGCATTTTTTTTAAATCTAATCATTGTACCTTCTTACAAACTTTTATGAAAAAGGTATTTTGACAAGATATAATAGCTCATGATTTCAAAAGCATTAATTGTACCTTCTATCATGTATAAGACAACTTGAAAAGTAATAAAAAGTAATGATTTCAAGTATGTAAGGAAAAGAAAAAC
Organism: Nuphar pumila; assembly: GCF_984573655.1. Classification (NCBI taxonomy): domain Eukaryota; kingdom Viridiplantae; phylum Streptophyta; class Magnoliopsida; order Nymphaeales; family Nymphaeaceae; genus Nuphar; species Nuphar pumila. The sequence goes on along the minus strand of NC_143260.1, from coordinate 66,118,517 downwards.
ATAAAAATCGGCTAGTTGAACTAAACAAAGAAAACTAATATTATTATAATATGTTTAGAAAAGACTTCAGTTACCTTATATAACTCAAGAATGTCGACTTAAAGTCATCAATCTTTCTGTAAAACATTAAATAACACCTCAAAAACTTTTTAGAAATGACTATCTTAACCCCACTCAAGAATGTCGACTTGCTTAAAGTCTTCATTCTCTCTGTAGACATTAAATAGCACATCATAAAGTATTTTTAGATATGACTATTTACAAAATAAAGAACTCAAAGCATTTATAGTACTTACACCCATTTAAGTCAAGAAGTGACGATTTCTAAATAAAATACTAATGTACTACAAATCATTAATTTGAATAAAGACAAAACTACATAATGGTTTAAAATCCAATGTTCCATGTACTACAAATCATTTATTATGAGAATAAACCTTTTACAAAATATATCACACCTAAAATACTACAACGAATAGTCTACTCCAAAATATTACACTTATGGAAAGAAGACCTTTTCGAAAAAGCAATATTGTACACAAAGGTGTTTTTGAATTGACTTGACATCTCACATCCCAAAAAGACAATCATTTCAAAAAGGCAACGACTGTTTTTTGAAGGCTATATAAACACAAACAAATTAGTTTTTCAAACAAGGACATGTGAGCTTACAACGAGAAAAATTCTTATTCGATATTTGAAAGAGAGCCTAGAAAAAGAAAAGAGAAAAGAAAGAGAAAAAATCAAGAATAGCTCTTTGACAAAGAGTATTGTCTGAGTGAAAATAACAGAACATTCTGAGAATCCTTCATTTGTGCATTCATATCATTCTGAAGGTTCTATAGGAAGTATTGTAACTTTCTGTTAATCATTGTATTCCTTCTTTGTTGAAAGAAGTAGACCTCTGTGAAAGAGGGTGTGCCCCTTCTCTGTTGAGAGAAGAAGACCTCTGTGAAAGAGGGTGTTGTCCTTCTCTGTTGAGAGAAAAAGACCTCTGTGAAAGAGGGTGTGTTCCCCTTCTCTGTTGAGAGAAGAAGACCTCTGAGGAAGAAGATGTTATACTATTTATCCGGTAACTCGGATGTTATAGTGAAAAGCTCAAGTGTTTTGCTTGGGGACTGGATGTAGGTTAGTGACTCGACCGAACCAGTATAAATCCTGTGTTTTATGTGTTGTGCCTTATTGCATTTACTTTTTAATTTATCGATCTATCTCATATTTCACTATTCACCCCCCCCCCCCCCTCTAATGGAATTTCAAGAGGGACTAATGATAAATTATGTGTTCAAATTCAAGCATATCTACAGTCATCCACTATTATGATATAGGTGCTAGGGGTTAGAGAGGTCGGACTGGGTTGTTGGAGGGCCTGATGAGGTCAAACGGGCAAAACTACACATTCTATCGAATTGGTATGATGCAATTTTTGTATTTCATGTCACAGATGTCGGTAGGGTCTTAGCTAAAGTTAGGATCAGTTCCAGAGGTTGTGTAGTAGGTCTAGAGAGGTCTTAAAGGGGTTGACACATTCAAGTGTGGTCAAGGCATTGCAGGAGTTTAAAAAAGGCAAAATAAGCCGCATAATGAGATTATATTGCTGCTTCGAATGCGGTCTTGGTCTATACAACTTAGGCAGGTTTAGGAAAGGTTAATAACTGGTCTTAGGGTATGATAGGAATCTAGAAAATATATAAATACTTGGGACAAAGCTGATAGATTGACTGATTGGCAAAACCATGACTGATAGGGCCCTAACATTAGGTTTTGTAAGTAAGGAGGCACTCTGTTGCAAGACAAGGGTACAAGAAGGGCTTGGTCCCTTGGAATTGATAAAGAATCAATGTAGGGATGCATGGCCTCATGTGAATCATAGAGAGGAGAGGGAGAAATATGTGGGAGGCTAGAGAGGGATGTCTAGAAAGAGGGAAAGAGAGGGTCGGAGAAAACTTTAACATTATTCAATGTTTTAATTGAGTTCTCCAGCCCTTATTTATATAATGGAGGCCTAGAGTCCAATCCTAAACCAACTGTAACTTCACAAAGAATCTTACCAAGAACATAAAACTTAATAAGAGAGAGGCTCTTAAAGGCCAATCTCTATCAATACTTCTACATTAATTAAAACTCCTAAATAATTAAGAAAAAGAAACAATTGAGACTCTAATTAATTTTAAGAAAGATTATGAAGTATTTGGAAATGGAGGACGTCCCATGTGGATCTCATGGTTCATGCCCCCCCGCCTGCTGACACTACCTATAACATGTGTCAGGTTCCGCCTCCTTCAAATTAGTAGACGTGGCCTTTAACTTTTCAACATATGAAGAAACCACCTTAACTGCTACATCACCCATATGGTTCCCACCTAGGCCTAGACGGCCCTCACTCCCTGCAGGGAAAGGCGTGTGGATCCTGAAGCTCAGATATGTACCATCTTCTGAAATTTGGACTGTAACACACATTGCCCTTGTCTTTTTTCCTCTCAATGGCCTCTACATCGAAAATTGTTTTTCCTTTTATAGGATCTTCCAAAGCAACTCCTTTCGCCCCCATTCAGAACAATCTGATAGGTAGCCCACCATGTGTCAACACACTCACCACAAGCACCATCCCTCTTACACACCGAATGAAAGTCCCAATATTCACCACAAAAAATGGGCGAAATGTTTCAGATAGACATAATGTAACCTTGCTATCTCTCTCTTCATGGAATAAATTATATGTGTTAACCACATGCATCCTTAATCTCTGCTAAACTATTCCCCATAACACTGCCACATAGCTAGCAGTCGCAAGCTGCCAAAAAAGGTATCACATGCACCCCTATTTCGACCATAGTATTATTACAAAAAAAGATTGAAAAGTATAGGCAAGACAATATATCACATGTTGCTTCATATGAAAAAAAACTAAAGAATAGGGGAATTTAAACCAAATGCATTTGGTTATCTGGATAGAGTGATAGAATACAATATCATTGCATGTAACTCTTTGACCAAAGTATGATATCCAAGTTTTTTGTCAATCATTTGTTTTTATTTTTTTGGAATTTTTCATGCTTTGAGATTTAATTATCTTCATAGTTTTTTTTTGTTAAAGGCAAGCTGGGGTTAGTGTAGACACCAAAATTTTACGATGCTCGGTTAATGATGTCCTCTTAAGTGTTTGCAGGTATCCAGTAGGAATCAGGCAACCCCTCAAAATTCAAACGACAAAAGAGAGATTTTGTTGTTCAACTAGGGAATGACTCTCTGAATTGTCGTCCACTATGGAATGACAGAACAGATCGTCATCCATTACGGGATAGCAGAACGGAACATCGTCCGCTATGAGACAAGAGAACATAATGATGTTCTCTATTAGACAACACAGTTATTTCATCATCCACTACACCAAATGTGTGGATAAGCTTCGGTGCATGCGAGATATTGGCTCTTCTGAATCAATTAGTTGCGGATCTTGCAATCAAAATTAATTTTTCTGAAATCAGTTAAATTAATCATTAAATTACACATATAGAAATATCTATTTTTATATGCTTCACACATACATAATAAACTAATTAATTGCATCGATGGATAATAGAAATATTAAACTAATCAATGATTTAATGTATATATATGTGACAATTTAATCAATGATTGAATATAAAATCGATAATGATTACTAAATAACAAATGAACAAAATATTTGTCAATGATCATTAGACCAACTTCTCCATTGCGCCCTCTTCCTCAAATATTGTGCTTTCTCCTCCATGACATCAACCTCAGACTCCTGAAGAGAGTTTGCGTTAACCTCAGTCTTAGGGTTTACATCCAATCTAGCCACATGAATCTCACTCGCATCTACTTTCTGAGGAGGGTCCACATTAACCTCATCCCTTTGGTGAGGTAACTCCTCTGTCCTCTCTATCTTCATCTCACCATTGCTACTGCAAGTGATCGTATCTCCAACTTCATCTATCTGAGCATTGAGGTTAGCAACAACTTCAGTGCAAGCCAATGGGTCACCCTCCCCCTCCTTAGATGCTTCCAAGATGGGAGATTGAAATGTGCCGATAAACTGACCAACCTTTTTTGCACATGCTACCTTAGATATGGGCTACTTTAAAATTTGTAGTTGTTTGTGTTGCTTATTGTTTGAGCACAACTTTGTGTGTTTATCGAGAATGCATTTTTTATGAAAAACATCAAACAATGTACATGAGAGCCTGAGGTTAGTATGAAAGATAAATACCCCAATTTGTTCGAGTAGTCCTTGTATTGAATTTTGAGGACAATTTTTTTAAGAGGGGAATGATATAACATCAAAGATTTTTTTGATAATTTTTGAAAAATAAAGATAAAATTCATGCTTCAAGTTTGGTTTAAATTTAAATTTGGATATTTTTAATTTTTTGTATTTAGATATAGAAACAAACGTTGGATAGTATAATTAGGATCCATATAGTGGGATGCCCATTGGATGTTGGCCTTCTTGGAATGAGAGTCAAAGACATGGACTCAAGCCAAGTCAAACAAGGTGGTAAATCTCCACCAACTTTCCTTATTCCTCCTACTTAGCTTATCTTTACTTAATTGTTTTATTAATTAATTAGAAGACCTTGTTAGCTAAGTTTGCTTAATTGTTTCCTTATTGCATTAAGAATCCTAATTAGCTAGGATTCATAAATTACTAAAAAACTTAATTAGCTAAGATTTGCATAAGGGGAGATTTTCTTAATTAGATAGGGGTCTCATGAGAAAAGTTACGTAGAGAGGAGTTCCTTTCCTCTCTCTATCACGTGGCCTCTATCTCTCTCTCTCTCTTTTTCCCTCTCTCTCTTACTCTTTCATGACCCTCTTCGAAAGAAAAGAACCCCATTGGCGTCTAGGGGTGTGGTTGCATTTCCACCAATTGTTCAGCTGTGGAAAGAAGTAGACTGACAGAGATGAATTTTGGAAAGATTATACGTAAGATCTAATGATTTTAAGGTGGGTATATAGTAACTTTGTACGTGTGTATAGTGCTAGAATACATGAGCATATTGTGGGATAATCCTCGAATGCGTATGAGCACATATATCAGCCTAGGTTCATATAGAAACTTATATTGTGTTGTGCATGAAGGATTTAAAACCATGTTTTCTTTTGAAAAAAGATATTTATAGAGAAAACATTCTCTTTGAAAAATAGTTGATTATTGATATTAGATTTATGTTATATATTGTATTTCTATATTTACAGCATGATTCTATTTTTGTATGAATGAATATGATGAGTTCTTGATGGATTTAAAATCATTGGATGGTTTTTCTTAATGTTCTTATTGAAAACATGAAGTTTTTAATTGATTCTTGTTATTTTGTTTTGTGTATTTTGATCTAACCAGTTAGAATGATACATTTTTTTCTCCCAAACCATAGACCCATAAATTCTTAAAATTTATAAGGTTGTTTCATACATATGAAAGTAATCGTAGATCAGATCTCATACTTAGAAGAATTGTGGGTTGAGAGATATGCTCTCTAAAAGTTAGCACATAAATTATGTCTTAACAAAGAGTCTATGAAGACATAATATTTTGTAAAATCATATCTCCCAAAATACTCAGGATCTGTGGCTGAGATTTGAAGGTGTGTTAATATAGATATAGGAGAACACAAGGTTAAATGCTTAGAGGTCGATTTTTTATGGTTTGGAAACTAAAAATCACAGAAGACAACCCATAATCTATAATTTTCTGGAACACATTCTGTCAAATAACAGAAATAGTATGTATTTCGAGATTTTTAGCTCTCTATTGGAATTGAATTAAATTCTGAATTTTTATGGGCTTAAATATGATATAACAAATCACCCACAATAAAAATCTCAATATCCATTTTTTTCTGGATGATTTATAACTAAATTTTCACTGGAGATACAGAATTGGACAAGATTGTTCTGTGATAAAAAATAGTCTGTATTACAAAATTTTTAATTCCTGATATGTAATTAGTTAAGGTATGGGTTTTTTCCTGAATGCATGTAACATATGTAAGAACCTTCTGTTAAAAGTCTAAAGCTTAAATCATTCTATATAATTTATGACAAAGTTTCTAATAACATGTAAATTTTGTGTTATCAGTCATAAGTTAGGAGATTGTTTGTTTGAATACATAAGATGGTTACAAAAGTGAACTAGATGAATATGACATGGTTTTAGAAGTGAACCAAATGGATATGTGACATATTAATAAATAGTATGTGGGCCTATTGAGGCAGTGTGTTTGGTTTGAATGCTAAGCTTTAAATTCTGTCATGATATTATAATGTGCAACATGATGTTATAGTATGCAGCATGATGTTATGATATGTGGCATATGATTATGTTGTGCAATAAGTCATGAAAAGCATGCATACATACATGAATGCTTATGGATGAACAATTGGTTTAAAAGAACTAATGTGGTATCATAAGTGCATGAATATGTGATATGACATATGATGATAATGTACTATAAATCATGAAAAGCATGCATGCATGTGTGAATGTTCATGATTGAGTAAATGGTTAAAAAGAACCAATATGATATCAAAAGTGCATGAACTTATGAAAAACATACATGGACACGTAAAATTATGTCAAATTGGATGCGGGAATATAAATGCTCAGTTGGTTTAAAGGTACCAAGAACATACTAAATGAGTTGTCAACATGAATGAGCTAATAAATTGTGTAACTGCCATAAATGGGTACTATGGTGCTCTTGCCAGAAAGACAATTTTGGCAAGTTACCTCAAATTAGATGCAAGAGTACTTACCATGAAAGGTACATGTGATTGTTAAATTATGAATTCAATCTTGTAACTTCGTATATATATTTTACATATATAAGGTAATACATATACATATATATAATATATGTATATGTATCTACCTATTATATATGTAAAATATATATATAATTCTATCTTTAGTCTTAGGGGTAGTTTAGACATTTTTACACATTCTTTTTCGAATATGTTTTGTAATTTCTTTTTCCCTTTTTATTTTTATTTTTTTATTTAATAAATGCCTTGTACCTACCTTGGGAGGGGACCAACACACTAGTCGTTGGACCCCTCCAACGGTCACATTTGTGACCGTTGGAGGGGCTCAAACGACTATGTGGAGCCCCTTCCAAGGTCTCCTTTAGCCCTATAAATATGGGCACTCTCTCTTGTATTTGGTAGTGGTTGTTGGGATTTATTGCCCAACCATTTTAGTGTTTATAAAACTCATGAGTGCATTTGCACTTTTGTGATTTCGTATTTTGTGCTTTTGGTGCACAAGTGTTCCAAGTGTTCTTGGTGTGTGTATGCTTGCACATTTATATCGTTCCTTTGACTTTAGTATCTTGTTGAAGATACTTTTACATGGTATCAGAGCCTCGTTGAAAAAGGAGAATTGTGATTCGCCCTCTCTAGCATTCCTCGAAAAGTGTGCCTTCAAGTTTTTTGAAATCAAAGAGGATCACCTTCTTCGAGCAATATTTTAGGAGTCTCTCGTATCAAGGAAGACGCGAAAAGTAATTGAGGTACATATTATTCCTTGGCTTCTTTCCTCTCTAATGGGTGAAAAAGACTCTAATTTCTCTCTTGGGTTTAAGCTTAATGGCTCAAACTATCATGTTTGGGCCGGTAATATGGAAACTCATATTAAAGGAAAGGGCCTTTGGGGTTACGTCTATGGATCCATACCGGAACCGGAACCTAAAATTACCATTGTTGAAGGAGGGGATATCAAGATCCTCGAAGGGGATGAAAGACAAAAGGCCCTTGAAGAGTATTCTAAAACATATGATGATTGGAAAATGAAGAACTTCAAGATCTTATCTTGGATTTTCTCATCTGTTGAGACCAAGATAAATGCCAACATCATCAAATTTAAAAGGGCTTCCGAAGCTTGGGTATATCTTGAGAAAATGTACACCTTAAGAGATTTATCCCACAAGTACTTTCTCCAAAAGAGGGCTTTGACTCTCCAACAAAATGACATGACCATTCGGGAGTACTTTGCCGAATTATCCGCTATTTGGGACGAACTCGCAATTCTTGAACCTAAGTGGAGTGGTGAGGCAATCGAATTAAGGCACAAACAACTTGAGGAAGACCGGTTCTTCAATTTTTTAAATGGCCTTAGACCCGAATTTGAACAAGTTCGGTCCTCTCTTCTCTCCGCTTTCACATCTCCCTCGCTTGAAGATGTTATCACCAAGCTAAGTAGTGAAGAAACCCGTATGGGGATTGGCAAAAATAATTCTAGCATTCTTGTTGCTTCCTCTACTCAAGAAGATGGTGAAATGGCTAATGCCGTGTCAAGACCAGGAAACAACATGAAAACCTATAGACCTCCTCATTTCAAGAATCAAGGTCAAGGAGGAAATGATCGATATGGCAAAAGAGACTATAGCAAAGTGACTTGCTACTATTGTAAAGAACCCGGACATATCAAATCTTTGTGTCCTAAATGGAAGAAATTGATTGCAACGGCTATGGCATCCCAAGTTGAAGAACAATCTTCTTCATCAGATGAGTCTCTTTCTCTTCAACAAATTGTAGAAGCACTCCAACCTCTTCTCAAGGGAGGCACTTCCGGAGCCGCTATGTCATCCTCTTCCCCCGGTAAGACATCTTGGCTTTTAAATTCCGGGGCATCCTTTCACATGACCCCTAGCTCTTGCTCTCTTTCAAATTTCTCTAAAAATTCTTTTCCATCTTTTGTCTCACCCGCGGACGGAACATCTCTTGAGATTAAAGGAGTAGGTAATTTTGAAAAACAAGACTTCTTTGTTCCAAAAATTCGTTTTATCCCAAACCTTAACTTAAATCTTCTTTCCGTCTCCCAACTCTCGGACCATGGTTGCGATATAAAATTCTCTTCTAATAAATGTTGGATACAGGATCGCCAGTCCGAGAGATTGATTGGGGAAGGCTCTAGAAGAGGAGACCTCTACTACGTAGATTTTCTTCAAGTTCCTAAGAGTCAATTTTGCAACGTCGTCCAAAACAAAGGCATTCATGTATGGCATAAGAGATTGGGTCATCCCAATATTGTTAAAATCTCTTATTTACCTTTTGTTAAACATCTTTGTAAAAGTGACTTTTTGTGTAATGAATGTATTCTTGGGAAAATGAAATGTTTGCCTTTTCCTCAAAGATCCATGTTCACGACAAAACCATTTGAAATTGACCATTCCAATGTATGGGGACCGGCTCCGGTAATGTCTAAAGGAGGATTTTCATATTATGTGATCTTTGTAGATGACTACACTAGGTTTTGTTGGATTTATTTCCTTAAACATAAACATGAAGTTTTCTCAACCTTTAAAAGTTTTCACACAATGATTTCAAATCAATTCAATGGATGTTTAAAAATTTTTAGGTCTGACTCTGGTGGAGAATACCTTTCAAATGAATTTAAAAGTTATCTTGAAAACTTTGGTATTCTTCACCAAAAATCTTGTCTGAAAACCCCTCAACAAAATGGGTTAGCCGAACGAAAGCACAGGCACATCATTGAAACAACCAGGACTTTACTCATTTCTCAAAACATTCCAAAAAATCTCTGGGCTGAGGCAGCCCTTACTTCTGTCTATCTCATAAACAGACTCCCATCGAAGAATTTAAACAAAATTTCTCCCTTTGAAAAACTGTACGATAAGGAACCTGATTATAGCAGATTAAGGGTCTTTGGGTGTAAATGTTTTGTTCTTACTGATAAGAATGACAAACTTTCTCCTAAAGCCATTCCTTGTGCCTTTCTTGGCTATTCCGAAACCCAAAAGGGGTTTCGTTGTTATGATATCAAAAGTGATAAATTGTATGTTTCCAGAAATGTGAGTTTTTTGGAAAATGTTAGTGGGTTCGAACATAGTAACCCTCAAAATGAAAATATGGATTACTCCTTTTTTATTCGATTTACTGAATAAAGACGATGATACTAGTGATAATGAGTCAGATCAAAGTAACCCAAATGAATTTGAAACCGAGGAAAACTCCTCCTTGCCTTCTTCGTCACATCAACATATTGACTTACCTAGAGACCCTATCACCTATACTCATAGAGATCAAAACAACTTTAGGAGTGCTCTTGACAGATATAGTAATGCCAGTCCCAGTGGTTCACAGAATGAAATAATCCCTCGTAGAACCGAAAGAAGTAGAAGGCCTTCTTCTAGGTTCATCTCCTATGACTCTTTTTCACCAAGATATAGAGCCTGCCTTAGTGCCATTCACTCCTATATAGAACCTAGAAACTTTGAAGAAGCACGAAAGTGCCCTGAATGGATTAATGCAATGGATAGTGAACTTGAGGCTCTGAGAAGAGCCAAAACATGGGAGTTTCAACATCTTCCTAAAGGTAAGAAAACAATAGGATGCAAATGGGTTTTTAAAGTAAAAACTTAAAGTGATGGATCCCTTGAAAGGTATAAAGCTCGCTTGGTTGCAAAAGGATATAGTCAAGAATATGGTATTGACTATGAAGAAACTTTTGCTCCTGTAGCCCGTATGGTCACTGTCTGATGCCTGATAATCGTTGCCTCTATCAACAAATGGAACATCTATCAAATGGATGTTAAAAATGCCTTTTTAAATGGTGATTTAAGTGAAGAAGTTTATATGGATGCTCCTCCTGTAATGGAGGCTCCTAAGGGAAAGGTACTTCGTCTTCAAAAAGCTCTCTATGGACTAAAACAAGCCCCGAAGGCTTGATATGATAAATTTAACTCTGTTATGATTGAGAATGGTTTTTCCTCTTGTTTTACTGACACTGCTCTATTTGTTAGAAAATCCAATACAGGGATTGTTATTTTACTTCTGTATGTTGATGACATGCTCATCACTGGGAGTGACTCTAACGGGGTTAAGAGTATAAAATCTATCTTAAAAGATAAATTTGAAATGTCTGACTTGGGTTTTCTAACTTATTTTTTGGGAATTGAAGTAGCATACTCTCTTAGAGGATATTTCTTATCTCAAACTAAGCTTGCATCTGAGATCATTGACAGGTCAGGTATTACGGATGAGAAGCTTTGCGAAACTCCTGCGGTAGTAGGAGCAAAGATGAAAATTGATGATGGGGTTCCACTTTTGGATCCTACACCCTACAGACAGCTTGTAGGATCTCTGATGTATCTGAGTATTACCAGACCAGATATATCCCATGCAGTCCATACTGCAAGTCAGTTTCAGCATGCACCTACATCCGTTCACATGAGTGCCATCTTACGAGTCGTAAGATACATAAAGGGTACTCTAAACAAGGGAGTTTTTCTGTCATCTTCTTCCGATTTAAAATTAATCGCTTATACTGATTCTGATTGGGGAGGTGACCCAAATAACCGTCACTCCACCACTGGTTTTTGTGTATTCTTAGGTGACTCACTAATTTCATGGAGATGCAAGAAGCAACAAAAGGTGTCACTCTCCTCAACAGAAGCTGAATATCGTGCCATGGCAACTACTACCATGAAGATTGTTTGGATTCATCAACTGCTTGAAGACATGGGAGTCACAATAGAAGGGCCCACCAAGCTGTGTTGCGACAACAAGAGCACAATTTACATTGCGAAAAACCACACATTCCATGAGCGGACCAAACACATTGAAATGGACTGTCACTACGTTCGCGAAGCATATCTCCGAGGAGTCATTGATCTTCCTTATGTTACGTCCGAATATCAGTTGACAGACTTCTTTACCAAAGCCTTGTGTGCTCCGCGATTCAACTTCCTTCTTGGCAAACTATCGGTCATCCTGCCCTAAGTTTGAGGGGGGGTGTTAAATTATGTAATTCAATCTTGTAACTTCGTATATATATTTTACATATATAAGGTAATACATATACATATATATAATATATGTATATGTATCTACCTATTATATATGTAAAATATATATATAATTCTATCTTTAGTCTTAGGGGTAGTTTAGACATTTTTACACATTCTTTTTCGAATATGTTTTGTAATTTCTTTTTCCCTTTTTATTTTTCTTTTTTTATTTAATAAATGCCTTGTACCTACCTTGGGAGGGGCCCAACACACTAGTCGTTGGGCCCCTCCAACGGTCACATTTGTGACCGTTGGAGGGGCTCCAACGACTATGTGGAGCCCCTTCCAAGGTCTCCTTTAGCCCTATAAATATGGGCACTCTCTCTTGTATTTGGTAGTGGTTGTTGGGATTTATTGCCCAACCATTTTAGTGTTTATAAAACTTATGAGTGCATTTGCACTTTTGTGATTTCGTATTTTGTGCTTTTGGTGCACAAGTGTTCCAAGTGTTCTTGGTGTGTGTATGCTTGCACATTTATATCGTTCCTTTGACTTTAGTATCTTGTTGAAGATACTTTTACAGTGATGTAATACAATAAACCCTTGTCTTTAATAAAGAGAACCCAACAACCCATTTAGTTTGAGCTTACTTCAGAGAGGGTAGGTGGTACACACTTTGTTGGATCATTATAGTTTTTTTTTATTGAGAAAGATCATCTGGTCTCTAATCCTCGAAGCTTAAGGGATTGGACTACCACTATTGTCCTAGGGAAGTATGTCCATGTCTTCTACAAAAGTTTAGGATGCATTATGTTTATGTTGTTGTCGCTTGTGAGATTTCTTTCAATCGTGAACCGCCCACAATAGGTATGTTTTAGTAGAGTCACTCAAGTTATTAAAATACATGGCATAATAAACCCTCAAGTGGTCTCCTATAATATGATGTCATGTCCTATGAGTACCCGTAAGAAGGGTAAACAAGAGAAACAAGGCCTTACATTTGAGAAGATTTATTTTCTAATAAACTTGTATTAAAAACATGCCTTAATAATTCAAATACTTAATTATGGATTTATTTTTGTTATATAATATGTTGCATGAATTTAATTGTTATAATTGTCCATTTGATTGTATTATGATTGTTATGTTGCAATATATATGTTATGAAAGAATGTATGATTACATGTATACTTGGTTCTGTACATATATGCAATGTTATTGTGTTCTTATTGAGACTTGATGAATCTGACCCCTATATCACAACTATTTAGGTAATGAGTAAATGAGCGGAAGCGATTGCAGAATGCTACAGGCGATGCCAAGAACCAATGTTTTTAGTCTTGATGATTTGTTTTGAAAAACAATCTATGATTATTAAGACTTGTTATTTTGTTGGCACTGTTGTGGGCTATATAGTCCAATGTTTACAACAATTCATTTAATTGATGAATGATTTGATTTGGTTCATAAATTGAAATATATTATTTCTATCTTGGATTCAGATTCTTGATTGAAACTGATTCATGATTTAGACCTGGACACAAGTCTGATATGGAAAGTGGATCCAGTCCTATATTGAGTTAAAATACATGTAACCCACCCAAAATTCTAACCGGAACCAAAATGAATATTTTTGTTGTATTCTAAAGAGTTGTTAAAAAAAAGTAGCCATATTTTTTGGTTAAAATTTTAGGGCATTACAATTTGACTGCTCTTGAGAATCATCAAAATCATAGATGTGATCATATAAATTATCTTCATTTGTTTTGGGGATGATTGGTTTCATGTTTTGCTCTTTCCTAAATACAGTGCCTCTACTTTCAATTAAACCCTTATCAGGATGATAAAATCTATATTCTTTGGATCCTTTAGGATATTCAATAAAGGTACATTTTATAGATCTGCTATCAAACTAATCTCATGATCGATATATAATTTTTATGTGAACTATTAAACATCTTCAAAGATGACTTAGGTCTGATTTTCTACCAATCTATAATTTATAGGGTGTAGAGACAATGACTTTACATGGAATACTATTCAAAATATAAGTAGTTGTGCAAATAGCTTCTCCCCAAAATACCTTAGGTAATGACGCATGAGTCAACATGGATCTTACCATATCAAGGAGAGTCCTATTATATATTTTTGTCACACTATTTTGTTATAGTATTTCAGGTGTTGTTGTTTGAGGTCTAATTTTATTCTTTTTACAATATTCAAAAAATTCATTTGAGGTATATTCTCCTTTTTTATCAAACCTTAAGACCTTAATTCTTCTTTCAAGTTGAGTTTTAACTTCTTGACGATATTCTATAAATTCTCTAATGCCTCAGACTTATGCGATCAGATATATATAACTATATCCTGAGTAATCATCAATGAAAGTTATGAAGTATTGCATTCTTGGTTAAAGCATTTTCAATGCCTTCTAGAGTGAGTGCAAGAGGAATTCTCCACTTTAAGATATAAAAGTTGGTGTCATTTAGTTTATCAGTCTTTCTTAGTTTGGTAGCACACACACTACAAAAAAGTTCACCCTTACTGGCGCAAAAATTATGCCAGTAAAACAGAAAAAGTGCTAGTAAAGATCTTTACTAGCACTGGCGTTACGTTAGTAAGTGCACTATAGTTGGTCTTATCGGTATGGCCTTTACTTGTGTGAAATGTTCATGCCAATAAGCATTGTCTTTATTGGTGCAAAATTTATGCCAATAAAAATATCTTTACTGGTGCTAATATGGTGCCAATAAAGAGATTTTCTCATATTTTTAATTTAAAAAATATCATCTTTATTGGCACTAATATGCCTCCACTAAAGACATTTTTTCATATTTTTAATTAAAAAATATTATCTTTACTAGCACAAAATTTTTTCATGCCAGTAAAGATCTCATTTGTAGTGCATTTTTTGCACTAGTACGGATGCTTTTTTTTTATTTTCTCGTTATCAATATGTTCATACATACATACATATATTCATTAATTTATTCATGTTGCTCATATATACATTCAATATTATATACATGTTTATTCATTCATGAACCTGCTTATACATTCAATGCTATATACATGTTCATTTATGAACCTGCTTATGCATTAAATACCATATACATGTTCATTCATTCATTTATTCATGAACATGGTTATATATTCAATATAAACCATATACATTTTCATTCATGAACTTGCTTATACATCATTATATATTATATACATGTTCATTTATTCATTCGTGAACTTGCTTATACAATCAATAATATACACATGTTTATTCATTCATAAACCTGCTTATATATTCATTGAATACAAAAACTACTTATAAAATCATTCATTTATGAACCAGGCAATTTATTGACTACAAAACCTGCTTATACATTTATTCATTCACACATTACTATATCTCTTCCTTAAACCCTTTGTAATTATATCCTTCATAACTCTAACATTTAGAATCAAAACCCTACAAAAAATGCAGCATGCAAAGCATTCATATACACACTATTATGTTTTTTCCTCCATGACTCCAATATTCACAATTAAAACCCTGCAAGAAACACAACATGCAAAGCATTCATACACACTACTATATTTTTTTCTTTAACCCTCTATAACTCTAATATTTATAATTGAAACCCTACAAGAAATACAATTTGCAAAGCATTTATGTACATACTACTATATTTCTTCTTTCAACCCTCTATAACTTCAACATTCACAATTGAAATCCTACAAGAAACAAAATATGCAAAATATTCATACACAGACTACTATATCTCTTCCTTCATCCCTCCATAACTACATCTACCATAACTTCAGTATTCACATCTACAACATTTACATAACATTTAAAGCATGCTAGATAAGGAGACAATCTTAAAGATCAAACCAGTATGAAAAATTCATACATATAAACAATATCGAATAATAGATAAAAAAGTAAACAAGTTTTATCTTAAATATATAAAGACAATTTTAAAGTTCATGAATTGCATGGAAGAGGGACAATCGAAGAACCTGAGGTGCACCACACTTGTATACGAGACTTGCAAATAAACATAGATGAAAAAATTACAGACACATACATAATCTCTACCGCCTTGCAGCTCACACCAAACACTCTTCATGAGTTCCTCAAGAACCCACGATTTCCTCACTCATGACAAAACCAAACCCTCAAGGATTCAAGCTCACCTCACCTTCAATGTAAGCATTCCAACCATTTTCAGAGCTTCAGAAAATTACAAACAAGAGGCAAAAAGCCCTCTGCATTTTTTTCAACATACTTTTATAGAGAAGTCAAAACTAGCATGGCCTCTCATTAGCTATATGGGAGGTAGCCACTCTTGAGGTCAATGAGAGGCCTCAATGCAAAATATGCACCCTCCTTGCACCACTCAATTGCCCAATAAAAATTCATCATGCAAAAGAAGAGAGAGCAGTTGGGCGGCACCTCAAGAGCGGCCAATGGATGAATGGTGAGCTGGCTAAAGAGGGATTGGCCACATAAGATGCCACCTCACCTCACATCCAATGAAGCAAGGCCACATGTAATGAACCTTACAACACAATGGATCCAGATCCACATTGGCCCAATAAAATGCATCTCAAGGTGGCCAATATAGATCCAAAGTTTGAATTTTTGGATCCCTCTCAAGATCCAACTTGGAAATTGTACTATTAGCAAAAGAATGGACCCAAGGTCTAGATCCAAAGCTGGATTAAAAAAAAAACACCCATATTCTCCATTCACTCTCTAGTACTCAAAGTTAAGCCTAACGGATACCAGAAGCATAGAATCTAGAACCTCAAAAAATAAAAATAAAATAAAATAAAATAAAACAAAAAATTTAAATGGGTGATTCCAAAAGACAAAAATGAAACCACATAACAACATTAATTTTCTTAGATGGATGAATAAAAAATCCCAGAAAATTAAAGCATATAAAATGATAAAAATGCCTCTAAGATCCATTTGGACCCAAACATGTCAAATTAGGCTTGGATCTTCTGGGGTATAACTTTTTGGATTGGGTCTTCAGAAGCAAATCACTCTCCTGCTCCTCGCTAATATTCGTATGCTCTAGATGAGCTGCATTATCTCCCCTGGTTTGGAAGGCTTCGTCCTCAGAGTCAAGTCCTCCTCAAGTGATCCTCCTTAGTATCGCTTCAAATGCTTGACATTGAATACATTCGACATCTTAAAATGATCTGGCAGTTTAACCATGTAAGCATTATCATTGATAACATTAGTAATTTCACAATGACCAATATGCCTATGGGCTAATTTGTCATGCATATCAGTAGGCAATGTTTCTTTTGTCAAAGTAACCCAAACAAGAACACCAGTTTTGAAGATTACCTTTCGGCATTTTTTTTCATAACTAGTCTTGTGCTTACCAATGCTTTCTTACAGCTTTTGATATACCTGCTTATGAATATTATATAAAAAAGAAACATGATCCATGACAATATTCAAAATAGGACCAACAATAGTAATATGATCTAAATCTGCAGGAGAAAAATGATTAGACCCATACAGAATAGCAAAATGACTAAACCAAGTGGATCTATTAATAAATTTATTGTAAGCAAACTCAGCTTGGGCAAGTATGTGGGATCATGACTTAGGTTTATCTCCTACTAAAGCTCTCAATAAGTTACCTAAAGATTTATTAACTTTAGTTTGACCATAAGTTTGTGGATGATGAACAATACTAAAATGCAATAAGGTATCTAATTTCTTCTACAATTGCCTCAAAAAATGACCTACAAACTTAACATCTCTATATAAAATTATGGTTTTAGGAATACCATGTAGCTTATAGACTTCTTTAAAAAATGAATCCGCTATGTGTGAAGCATCCATAGTTTTCCTACATGGTATGAACCTAGCTATTTTTGTGTACCTATCCATTACAACAAAAATAGAATATAACCCATGTGATGTTTTAGGTAAAACTGAGACAAAATCCATAGTCATATCCCGCCAAGGTTTTTCTGGAATGGGTAAGGATAAATATAATCCTACATTTGTGACACTACCCTTAGCTATGTGATAAGTATGACATTTTTCTACGAATCTAGTCACATCTTTTCTCATGTGTGGCAAAAAATATATTGAAGAGACAAGTTTCATGATTTTATCTCTAGCAAAGTGACCTTCATTATACAAATTTGAAATAAGCCTAACTCTAAGACAACAATCAGGTATGCAAAGTAAATTTCCTTTAAACAAAAATCCATCTACTAAAGAAAAATCATCGTGATGTGATTCATTTATTTCACTAACAATTTTAGAAAAGTAACTATCACTAGCATACAAAGAAGCAAATTCTTCAAATCCCCAAAATACATTTTCATAGTATAAAGCAAAGAACTTTTCCTACTTAATGCATCATCTACAATATTATCTTTTCCCGCTTTGTGCTTCAAAACAAAATTAAACTCTTGCAAATACTCTACCCTTTAGCTC
Organism: Nuphar pumila; assembly: GCF_984573655.1. NCBI lineage: Eukaryota > Viridiplantae > Streptophyta > Magnoliopsida > Nymphaeales > Nymphaeaceae > Nuphar > Nuphar pumila. Next base: position 66,100,262 of record NC_143260.1, on the reverse strand, counting down.
TATGCTCATTCAATTTATGTTGACCATTTATGTATTTAATGCTTCATGGTCAGTATGCAAAATGAATTCCTTATGTATGAGGTAATGCCTCCAAAGCATTAGGGCTCTACCAATAGCATATAATTTTTTATCATAGGTGCTATATTTCAGTTTGACTTCATTAAGTTTCTCATTAAAGTAGGCAATGAGTTTGCCTTCTTAACTCAAAACTACACCTATATCAACACCCAAAGCATAAAAAGATAACTCAAAAGCAAGTTTAAAACTTGATAAAGCTAAAAGAAAATTAGAACATAGTTGAGCTTTTAATAACTCAAAAGACTTTTGGGCTTTAAGGTTTCACTAAAAAGTTTTGCCCTTTATGCAGTCAATCAATGGGACAACAATGCTACTAAAATATGGTATGAATCTTCTATAAAATGATGCTAACCCATGAAAACTCCTAACAATAGTAATAGAGTTTGTTACTGGCTAATCTCTAATGACTTCTACCTTTGTAGGGTTGACAAAAATACCTTTCGTGGACACAACATATCCTAAATATAAAACCTCAGTAGCCAAGAACATGCACTTATCACACGCTGCATAAAATAGTTTCTTCCTAAGTATGTCAAAGACTAATCTTAAATGATGCAAATGTAAATGCAAATGCTCATGCTCACTCTTGCTATAAATGAATATGTCATCAAAATAGACTACCCAAATTTTTTCTCTGTGTGGCCTAAAAATTTGGTTTATGTTTGCATAAAAGTAGATAGGGCATTGGATAACCCAAAGGGCATCACAAGCCACTCGTATAGACTATCACGAGTCTTGAATGTAGTTTTCCACTCATCCCTGACCTAACTCTAATATGATGATAACCACTTCTCAAATCGAGCTTAGAAAAAATTTGGAACCCTGTCAATTGATCTAATTGGTCATCGTCATGCACATCCGCCAAGTACCATTTTTCTTGGGTACAAGTAATACATGAACAACACAAAAACTAAGACTTTCTCTAACATGTCCTTTTTCTAATAACTCTTCTACTTACCTACGAAGTACCTCATACTCTGTGGGACTCATCCTATAGTGGGGTACATGTGGCAATGACACACCAGGATGCAAATCTTAGTATTGGACATCCCTAAAAGGTGGTAGACTGGGTGGAAGCTCTTTAAGAAAGATGTTCTTAAATTCTTCTAACAATGGTAAGACTCTAGGTTCTACAGGTGGAGACTCAAGCTCACTCGAGGGTGAATCTATAGACAATAGAAAATAACAAACCTTGGACAGCTCTAAGACCTCCAACTCATGCCTAGCTATGAATGCATTGGACAACTTAGCCTTATGGGCTATAGACTTAGATGGAGTAGGGTTGAGTTTGGGGGTTGTAGATAAAGATAGAAATGCACTGAATAATAAAGATGATGATAATGGTGGCAAATCCCTAGAAGGTAACAAATTGATCATATTTTCCTCATATATGAATGAGTAGGTATTTGTCCTACCATTATACACCACATACCTATCAAACTGTCTGCCTAGAATCAAATGACTCACATCCATGAGAAGAACATCACACCAAACTTGGTCTAAGTATGAGTTTTCAATGAAAAATTTAACCAAACACTGTCGATTAACACAGACATCCATGCTCTTTTGAAGCCACGACATTTGATATGGCCTAGGATGGGACTTTGTGCTCAATTTCAACTTGGACACAACTTCTATAGATGACATTTTTACAACATCCTGAATCGATGATAAACCTATATACCTTACCATCGATGGTGCACACAAACTAAAAAATGTGGTTCCTAAGCCACCTTTCACTAAGGTCTTGCTTAGGTGCTAGATAAATCCTCCTAAAAATGAGTGCTTCACCTCTATTAGATAATAACAAGTTCTCAACATCAATCTCCTAAACTTTCTCCTCGACTTCCTCATCTTCCATATCATAATGAGGCTTAAAATTTGGATCAAAACCTGAGTCATTCTCCTCAAGTATACCCTCAATGAATAAAGTTTTACCCCTACATTCAGTGTACTTATGACCTGATTTCCCATAAGTGTAACACTTAATGGGGACACCTGAACTAGTTGGCTTAGATTGAGATGATTCTTGAATGCTCTGACTCGCATTCTTAGGTTAGATACTTGCATTGGGATGTCTATGGGGTAGTACTGACTTACTAGTTGGTGCGATAGGTACACGACTAGTGGTTTTCATGGGTTGACTCAGTATAGCCAAAGCATTCCTTTGAAAAGACTTCTCTCACTATCTAGATTTTTGATGAGCTTCAGATAAAGTCTAACATTCTATAAAATTGAGCATATCCTATAATTGATAGCTCAAACCACCTATGTACTTTGAAACTAATTGTTCCTCGCTCTCATGATTATCATTTCTAGCAACGAGGTCATAAAATTCTCCTGTATATTGATTTACCAACTTTGCACCTTGCTTGAGGTTATTTTTGGTATAACTCTATGGTAGTTAATAGGTAAAAACTGAGCTCAAGGTTTCTGCTCCATGTGCTCTCAATGCTCGATAGGTGCTCTTCCTTGATGCATATGAGTATGCTTGAGTTGTCTCTACCAAGCGGCGGCCCGAATCTTCAACCTTAGAGCAACTAATCTTACTTTCTTCTCTTCGGGAACCTCCTTGAACTCAAGGACCTCCTTGATCTCACCTATCCAGTACAAAACTCTTCAAGAATGCCAGGTCCCTTAAATTCATGGATTTCGAACTTAAGACCAGATTCTCAATTGGATCTTCTAGGTGGATCCATGTTCCTACCCGAATGTGAACGCATATGGGAATCGAACTTGCTATCGGAGTTGTACTAACTCGCATCATGAGACCCTCGAGATCCATGAGCACTGTGCTCAGATCGACTCTCTCTCTAGTAAAATCATTTATTTTTTGAGTCAACTCTTTGACTTGTCACCGCAAGTCACGATTTTTACATCTAAGATTGTGCGCTTCATTTTTGACATTATAGTCACCTTGACCATGACTCCTTATTTGCCCATCCATGGCGAATGCACCCAAGGACACACTAGGATCATACAAGACCCTACAAGGCGTTGATACCAACAATGGTGCAAACCGACCACGAGTCGGTTTACGACCAAGACAATGTACCTATTATTCTATTATGGAAGCTTTTAAATTGAGATTTCAAAAATGTGGCAGGGATTGTTACTACTGAAATTTGACATAGTAGATCACGAATTTTGGAAAAACATAAAACTGAGAAAATACATAAGAGAAAATGATCCTTCTAACGCACTAAAAAACAGATTTTTTTGATGTCAGGGTACGGAGATACACAATGATTATCATACCTAACTGTTGGGCCAGTAAGACAGTCTCTCAAGAACTGCTTGTTCTGTTCGAGTATATTTTTAGAGACTATAAGAATAGAATCTTCTGATAGATAGAACATAAAATTTGAAGATATATTTGTTATCTTTCTAACGAATCTGAGAACACAACATTTCAATATTGGGGTGACGAGATATCACACAAATACTGAGACTTACTAATAAACTAGAACACCAGTGTAGAAATGACAAAGCTCTCTGTTATGATCCATTTTTAAAGACTATAGGAATAAAATTTACCAACGAATAGAGCACAAAAGTTGTTGAAAAAATTCTACACTTTCCAACGAATCCAAGCATGCACAAATTTGATTAAAAAAGAGAGAGATATACCCAAAACACTGTGACCGGGTCAAAAAGACTAAAATTTTGAAAAATCAAATAGCGAGTACAAACATACCAAATTAAGGTTTGATTTTACCTTTTGGTGTTTAAAGTTAAACCTACATTCAAACACACTTCCAAAGGTGATTTCTATAAGGTCAATATCTCTTTCTCCTTAACTCAACTCCGATTAGATCGAAAAAAATATAAGCAACATGAGAGAGATGATCAACCACACAAGCTTTTTATAAAAATTATAACTTCACAAATTCAGATTCTTTCAAAAGATGTTCAAGTTTCAAATATTACAAACACATAAAAACTCAACAATAATTTGACGGATTCAAGAAACAATAATACTCACAATACAAGTTCAGCAAAATAAATAAGTTTTTCTAGTCAAACAAAAAATGATGAAGATTGGTCGATTCAAGCACGACGTTCTTCCAAAACAATGACAACAACGGAAAGAATGCAGCCCACGACTGCCACAAGTTAACACCAACAACATAAGGGTTCATGGCAACAACAAGGGTTCACCACGAATTCCTATAGGAGCAATCTCCACCACCTTGCAGCTCATGCCAAAACACTCCCCATGAGTTCCTCAAGAACCCATGATTTCCTCACTCATGACAAAATTGAACTCTCAAGGATTCAAGCTCATGTCACCTTCAATGTAAGCATTTCAGCCATTTTCGGAGCTTCAAAAAATTACAAACAAGAGGAAAAACTTTCTCTGCATTTTTTTTCAATATACTTTTATAGAGAAGTCAAAACTAGCATGACCTCTCATTGACCATGTGGGAGGCAGCCACTCTTGAGGCCAATGAGAGGCCTCAATGCAAAATACACACTCTCCTTGCACCACTCAAGTGTCCAATAAAAAATCATCCTGAAAAAAGAAGAGAGGGCAGCTGGGTGACACCTCAAGAGGGGCCAATGGATGAATGGTGAGGTACTTAAAGAGGGATTGGCGACATAAGAGGCCACCTCACCTCACATTCAATGAAACAAGAACACATGTAATGAATCTTACAACACAATGGATCCAAATCCACATTGACCCAATAAATGCATCATCTCAAGATGGTCAATGTAGATCAAAAGTTTGAGTTTTTTATCCCTCTCAAGATCCAACTTGAAAATTGGACCTTTAGCAAAAGAATGGACCCAAGGTCTAGATCCAAAGCTGGATAAAAATAAATAAAAGACTACTCATATTTCCCATATACCCTCTAGTACCCAAAGTTAAGCCTACAGGATACCAGAACTATCCGGATTTCTAAAATCCAATACTTAAAAAAATAAAATAAAATAAAATAAAATAAAAATATAAAATATAAAATATAAAATGGGTGATTTTAAAAGACAAAAATAGAACCACATAACAACATTAATTTTTTGAGATAGATGAACAAAAAAGTCTCAAAAAATTAAAGCCTGTAAAATAACTAAAATGCCCCTAAAATTCATTTGGATCCAAACCGGTCAAATTAGGCTTGGATTTTCTGTGGTAAGACTTTTCGGATCGGGTCTTCATAAGCGGATCGCTCTCTTGCTCCTCGCTAGTATCCGTATGCATCCGAAGGGATTTCCCGTTCCTAGTGACGGAAGAGTCCCTGGTGAAGGGTGGTTTTCCTTTCACCTCCTCCCTTTTTTTTACAGAGGATTTCGGGTAAACAACTTGGGTTTTGATGACTCGAACAACAATGACTCAGATTTGTTGACCAAAATAGGTACAATGTTTTTCTTATTTTTTTTATTTTCTATACCCAGATTTAGTTCTAAGAGTTTTCCAGTTACTGTGGCTAGATTTTTGGTGACCGACACTCGAAAGAAAACAAGTACTAACCATTTAACACTTTCATGTTTTTGGTTTTCAGTGAGCAATCGACAACCAACGATCGATGGCTTTAAGTGGTGATCAATGATGGATTCGAGCGACGATCAGTGGCTTTGAGCAAAAGGGCGTTGAGGTTGGGTCTCTGTGCACATCAGGTATGGCTCTGATACAACTGACGGTGTTCGAGGATGTGGATCGCCAATGTGCGTAGAGAGTGAGAGAGACAAAGTGAAAAGAGAGGAGAATTCAAATATGACCTGCTTCAAGGGGTATTCTTTGTTTTTGAATGATCCTGCAGTGTCCAGGGGTTGGGGCTTAAATAACCCTTCCTTTGGGTAGACGTTTTCCCAACTTTGAATGGGAATGTAAATCCATGCATGCAGAAAATCTAGAAAAATAAAAAACATATTTCATTTTTTTATTATGAAACAATTTTTATAATAATTTTGAGAAAATATTTTTGGATTTGCCAATTGAATGGGTGATCCATGCGTTAATGAGAGAGAGCGCCCTTCTCTCTCCTTAACGCGTGAATTCCATGCATGTGAGGGCCTCAATTACCATATATAGCCAACAGGCAGGGTCGTACCTGTGTTTTATGGGGCCCGCGGCAGAGGGAAAAAATGGGCCCCCTATTAATAGTATCTGATTTTTTTTTAAAGAATCAAAATAACAATAAAATTTGCATTCACATTAAACAAATATAATATTCCAAATATTTATATTATATTAAATAAAAATGTATAAAATATTTATATAAACTACCTAAACAATACTCGTCTGATTGTTTTAGAGGCAAAAATAGTTATCAAATCAGTTTAATCAAGTTGTTCAACATTAATTAACAGAGATTAACTGATATAAATATTTATATTATTTTTAGATTTAACTAGCAATAATATCAATTAACAGAAATTAACTAACAAAAATTAATAGTAATTAACTAGCAAAAATTAACTGCTAACAAAAATTAGAAATCAGAAATTACAGTGAAACAAGAAAGTCAAGAGAATAAGATACAACCTGATAGTATCATCATTTAAATAACGATAAGATTTATATTTTTACTAAACAAATATGATATTCTAAATATTTATATTATATCAAATAACAATGTCTAAAATATTTATATAAACTACTTAAACACTACTCGTCTAGCTGTTTTAGATGCAAAAATATTTATCAAATCAGTATAATCAAGTTGTTCAACCATTTCTTTCTCAATTGACAACATAGCCAATCCATTCAATCTGTCCTAAGACATAGTTGATCTAAGATAATTCTTGATTAACTTCAATTTTGAGAAACTTCTTTCTGCTAATGCAACGGTAACTGGTATTGTTAGCAAAATCTTATAAGCAATATAAGCATTTGGGAATAAACCATTCAATTTTGCCAAATAACGTAGTACATCAATTGCCTTTCTTTCAGTGGTTAAATAACACCTCAGGGTCATCAACTCTGTAGATAAATCATAACCATCAATATCTGAACGTCCATCATGATTTAAAAATTTCTCAAGCTTCTCACAATACTTCTTTAAGCTATTTAAGGGATTGGCTTCGGTCTTCAACTTCTCTAAGTTTAACAAAAATCCAAAAGTCTCTTCATATTGTTTAAATTGTTCAAACCGGAGTTGAAGGGAAGATCGATCAATTATAAACAAAAAATATTCTACTCTAAAAGATTCTTCACTTGATAGTGTTACATCATCACTGCCACTTTCATAAAATTGTTTCTTTCTTCAGGTTATGCGTTTTTCTTGAAATTTAGGTTCAAACCCCATGTCACTCGCTAGTTTCTTAGCTTCATCCAAGGCACTGGAAAATACACATTCTCTATACTCATCAAGAAATACAATAAGTCCTTGTAAGAGGTTGACTGCAATGCCAATATCCATACTTTCAGACTGAAGAAACTTACTGACATTATTAATTGCATCTAACAATTTGTACCAAATCACCATTCCAAGTAAGAACTCAAAATTCTCCAAATAAAAAATTGCTAAGGTCTCGACCTCACTCTTTGTTTTGGAATCTTCACTTTTTCAGCCAATTCAAGCAAAGCATCTCTTATTTGTGTAGTTTGATCTTTTATAGCTTTTACACTCTCAACATGACTTTCCCACCGTGTTTGTGACAATGACTTTAGAGTAAGACCGGGTACCATATCTTTAAAAAAATTCCATCTCTTTGGAGAAGAAGAAAACAATGTGTAGATGTGTTGCACTACTCCAAAGAAAGATTTAGCTTTAGGACAACATTCCACCATATCCACAAATGTCAAATTAAGACTATGACAACCACATGGAGTGTAGAAAGCTCTAGGATTCATTTCAAGTATTCTTTTTTGGACACCTTTGTGTCTTCCACTCATGTTAGCGCCATTGCCATACCCTTGCCCTCTTATATCATCAATATCAAGCCCAAGTGTAGTTAGCACATTTTTCAATTCAGTTGACAATCCAAGTCTTGATGTATCATCCACCTTCAAAAAATCAATCCAATATTCTTCTATTTTTGGTGTGTCTATCGAATCATCAACACATCGTAGTACTAGAGACATTTGTTCTTCATGACTCGCGTCAGGAGTACAATCAAGAATTACTGAAAAATATTTTGCATGTTTAACTTTCACAATGATTGCACTTCTCACTTTGTTGGCTAATGTCAAAATCAACTCATTTTGAATTTTGGGTCCAAGGCTTGTATACTGAATTTCTCGTGCTTAAGCACGCCGAACGTGCTCCTCCATTACTGGATCAAATTCAGCAACCATTTCTATCATTTGCAAAAATAGGCCATTGTTCTCACCATAGCGTTTCTCATTATCTCCTCGAAATGCTAAAGTGTTTTTGGCAAGTCTTTTCATAATGGAGACTATTCTTGTCAAAACTTGCCTCCAATGCTGCATCTCTTTCTTGATTTGAACTTGCACACTCTGATCAATTGTTTAGTTTGTTTTGAGCCTCTTTTTTAAATCAATTCAAGAAAACATGCATTTCATATGATCTCTAGTAGCTTCATGATTTCTAAGACTTCTATGCATATTATGCCAATCGTTGTATCCATGATTGCCCAATTGCCCCACTCTGCTTATCATTTATGGTGTTTTGAATAACTTGCAACAAAAGCAAAATATTTTATCTAAAGAGATAGAATATATTAGCCATCTTCTATCAAATGTCTGCTCATTTGTTAGTACACGTGTATAATGTGATGAATCAAAATGCCTATTGTTTCTATCTTTAAGAAACAAGGTCATCCACTCTCTTTGGACCCATTTATACTAAAAAATCTTGGAGTTTCATATCGATGTTATTCTAATTTGCACATTCCTCTAAATTCGTAGATGAATATTCAGTTTCTTTAATCTCTTTAGTTCAAGTTCCATCTTCAGTTTCTTGAAACAAGATGTCATTCACTTCCTCATTTTCATTCAAGTCCATAATTTCATTCACTTCCTCATTTTCATTTAAATGCATAGTTTCATAGACTTCCTCATTTTCATCCATATCCATGAATTCATGGGCTTCCTTATTTTCATTCAGATCCACGGTTTCATGGGCTTCCTCATTTGGTTCCACAGTTCTATTAAAATATTTGTTGATAGCTCTGGTTTGACCTTGAATTAATATTGCTTTCTTTTCTCTTCTTTTTCTCTTTTGAGCACCAGAATTATGCTTAGGAGGCATTATTTGTTGCTTATAATTAACAAATCACAAATACCTATAATTAACAAATCACAAATTAGAAATCGAAATTTAACAAAAATACCTATAATTAACGACCTAAAAATTAATGAGCAATTAATATACAAAAGTATCAAATTTCAATTTCTTGGGAGATTTTATAAGGTGCACCTCAAATTCTGGAAAGCAAATGAGGAGCCCAAATTGAAAATGTCGGTGTCGAAAAAAAATCAGAAATCCAAGAAACCAATCTCATGAAGTAGGCACCGAAAAGCAAAACACATCACACAATCACAACTTTCATCACACCCCACCACAAAATTTCCCAGAAAATGCATCCACCTTCTTTTGGATAGTAAAAAAATGAATCCCAAACCAAAACCCCCCTAATGGATTCATGTGGAAACAATCACATCTAGTACAAATTCACATGATTTGCATCACCCCTTCCAAAGGAGAGAAAAAAAATGAAAAAACTCACACAACATTCAAGAGACAAAAAAACATCCAAACTCACTTGGACTTGGGAGGCACAATGACTGTCATCACAAATCTTCCCGATCGAGAGCTATTGCAGGGAAGCACCATCTTTGTGAAGGACGGTTAAGAGGGGAGACACCGCTTCAACGCTATGGTCGCTCTAGAGAGAGAGAGAGAGAGAGCAAGAGATGGTTGGAGGAGAAGATAGAGGAGATCACCAACGATAGCTTCCTTTTGGGAGAGACGCTTGGGGTCGAGTGTAAGACCCACAAATTTTTTTGAGGACTTTATTGTTTGATTTGAGTTGGAATGCATGCTTTCGTTTGTTTATGAGAATACAACACGTAATTTGATATGAATTGACTATATTTTGTATTTTGGCTTTGAGCGCGCGACCCGAAAATCGCGTAGATACACTATGTAAGTAAGAAGTGCCTAATTCTGGACGAATTGACCTTTAAATTCTAAGGGTTAATTTATAATATATTTTTATAGCTTGTTCCCAAATTTGGGACCTATACGACGTAAAAACCTCGTCAGTGCATGTGAATTACGAGTTTTACTCTACGATTGGACGCGAGTCGTAATACACTTAATTCTTGCAAACGAATGTGAATTTTCTTGAAAGGCATTGAGCATTCCATGTTAATTGAGGTTTTGAAGAGAACTAAATGATTTATTGGGATTAATTTAATATTTTAATGCATTAATTAAGCATTATTTTGAAACATCACAATAGGCGATTTTGGATTTGGATCCGGATCGGCAAGAGGAGGCCCAACTCATCTGGGTGCCCCTCTCGAGGACAATTTTAGACATGGTTGACCAGCTGGTTAAGGGTGGACCAGCTGGGTGGCATATTTGAAAGATTTTGCATGGTGTTTGAAAAGAACGCCACGATTGGCCATGGTTCTTTTCAAGAACTCATAATGAAGCATAAAGCTTCATTATGAGGGGCGAGTTTTCCAAAGAAGAGGCATGGGGCTGGCGCCCCATGGCATTTTTGCAAACAATTTGAAAGTTTTCAAATTACCAAAACCGGTTGGGCATAAGGGGCAGCAGCCAAGGGCGCCCCCTTGTAAATCCTTGAAGTTTTAAAGCCTATTTCAAAGCCTTTTCAATGGCATTTCTGAAAACATTTTTGAAATGTTTTAAAAGCTCAACATGCATTGGCTATAGGGGGGCGTGGAGCACCCCAACCATTCATCCTAGTTGGGTTAATCCCAGTCGTCCATTTACTTAACCTAACTATTTAAAGTTTTAAGAGAGAGAAAGAGCTCATTCACCTTGAGCGTTTTTCCATGGAGCTTCTCTCTCCCCCTTCCTTCCCTTCTCCAAACCGTGTGTGAGAGAGAGAGTTAGAGTGTTGTGATACCTTGTTGCAGCTCCAACTGTAAGCAGCATCTTCATCTCTATCTTCACTAAAGCCTCGAAGGTGAGACACTCCTACACAACTCATGAATGTGGTTTTCATGCTTATAATGCATCTTTGTAGTACAATGTAGTAGTAGGGTGCCTTTTGAAATCGTTTTGGGCTTTACCATTTGAAATCATTTTGGGTTTTACTCATTGCCATTGTTTTTTGTTGCATGCATTGCATTGAGCAAAATAGTGGTAGGACGCCATGAGTTCAAATTTTTATTCATGCTCTTGCATTTGTTGCAATATGTTACATGCTTTCATTTCAGACTATGGATTTAACGTGTATGTTGCATACATTGTGACAGTTTTCGGTTGCACAATGGCTGGAAGCCATATTGTGCGTTTTCTTTTGGGGGTGTTGCATCTTGATTTTTGTTTGTTTCGTGTCCGCCAAAGTTCTTCTTCCAAGCAGGGATTTGGTTGGCTAGGAAGCCTTAGACTGACTCCTTTGTCCAGCAGCCATGCCCAACTGGGTCGACCCTCTTGGGTTCGGGCAATGCTGGCTCGGGGTGGTCGGGCTGAGCCCATTCTCTTTTCTCCACTCTCAAATTTCTGTTTGGGCGTCCAGAAAATTTCTGGACGCATGTTTTCTGTTGGGGTGACCCCAGACCGACCACCAACGAGTCAGCCTAGGCGCCCTTTTCTCTTCACGGTTGATGGTGTAACCTTTGAGCCGAGCCCAGTCAGTGGCGTTGGGGTTTGGTCACCCTGTTCGGCCTGACATGGTCTGGACCGAACTCGGTCCAGACCGGTCATAGGTCTGGCCGAACCCAGTTCGGTAGGAAGGGTGTTAGGCCCTTTGTTTCGGGTTTGTTTCGAACCTTGCTGCAACCATGCCGTGTTTAGGCTGCAGCTGGGTGCAGGCAGCTGGGCCTGCACCTCTCCCCTCAGTGTTGGCTGGTGCCTCATGGACATGCTGCAGCATTGCAACAGTTGGGCTGCAACTGGGTGCAGGCTGGTAGGCCTGCGCCCCTTCACTCGTTGGTAGCCGAGCCTCGTGAAGTATGGACACACGGTCCAAACCTTGTCAGGTCTGAGTGCAATCGTTTGGGGGTCTTCGCTATGGCCGCAACCCGCGCGGTGTAGTTTCCCTTGACCACCTTTTTTGGTCCCGGTGGTGCAGCACCGACAACAAGTAGCTTGCTGTCACCTCGTCGTGGGTGCTGCCACAGTTTGGCAGCATCGCCCAAACCGGGCCTTCAGTGAGTGGGTGGTGCCTCATGGCACCGATACACTGCTAGATGGGTAGGTCAGCTTTGGACAACTCCAGCCTGCAGCTGGATTTCCTTCTTTTTGCCACACCTTTAGCGTTGTTAGTGGGGCTTCGGGCTGCAGCCTGGGCGGCTGCAAGTGCTTACGCAGCACGGGGTCCAATACCCCAAGAACGTTATGGATTTTGACTCGTTGTGTCACAATAAATTGTGTTTGTCGACCAAAGCAATTTTATATGTATATTCGGTCATGAATGCACAAAGAAATGGTAAATTCATTGATGTGTTTAGCCCTTTGCACATGTGTTCGTTGTCGCAATAAGAACACAAATGCTTGCAATAATACCTCGTTAAATGCCTTTTTATAAGATAAGTTCTTGGCGTAATTGAGGAACTTATGGCGTAGGATAAAAGAAATACATGAGTATGGCATTTCCCTCGTCTTACAAGGCACAACACAAAATATATATATTTATTTAAAAGTATTAACATGTGTTGTGGCGTGGTTTGTGATGGTGTTTGATCGGCATGAAAACGGCCACACACACTTTAGCACGTAAGTTTTTGCACTAATGAATATAGTCGCATGGTCGTGATACTTGATTTCACGAATTGCATGGCAAATTGATGTATTTTCCCTAAGTACGTAGGGATTCTCGAGATTCATGTTTGAGATTACAGTCTTTTGAGACTTAAGCAACTCCTTGGCAAGTTTTGTTGCGGGCAATGGACCCACTTAGCGAGACGAGCTCGCTTATGGTTGTAATACATGGTTTATGAACTTTGGCACAACTTGTGAGTCACGTTTTACCGTGGCAAAATATTTCTAACTGTCTCATCAAAATGTATAATGCTTTGTAATATCACTTGACTAGTTCTCGCACTTATGACACGATGCGCATACTTCTCCACTTGTATCTGTGCACAGTTCACGAGGTCACATATGTTCGCATGTCCCAGTCCTTTGTATTGATACAATAGTGATTGATGTTCTCTGATGCATACCATGTTACAAATGTTACAAACTGTGTTAGAGATTTATGTTCCATGATGCATACTTTACAAATTGATATGAATTGTGAAATGAATAGTCGTAGTTAAACGCTCATGTTTTGCCCAATTGCATTGATTCATGCTAGTTACATTCTCTTATAGATCCATGTGTGACTTTGTACACTTGCTTAGGATGTAATTGTTCAATTAGTTAAGCATGCTATGTGTTCTTGTTAAACTGTACTCTCATTTTCCACATATGGTATCTTGTGATTGGTTTGTCTCACGAGCTCGAAAGAGTACTGACCCCATTTTATGGGGATACAGGTGTGTTACTTTGGCGTGCGATGAAGCTCGATGTGCGACAGCGGACTCTGAACCCACACTTCTGGAAACCTTGAGGATCTTGGCTGTTGTTGGTTTTGTATAAAGGAAATGATTTGTACTACTTGTAAAATGATTAATAAAGTTGTTTCTTTCACTGTTGTTTCACTTTTGCGACCCGCCCCGGAGTTCGCCACTTGTCTCCTTGTTTTGGTACTTCCGCACTTGCGCACTTGTTTAAAAAAAAACAAGTTTACCGAGAAATCCAAAGGATTTTTAAAGGATTTTCAAGTCGGGAATTCTGGGGGCGTCGCATGGAGAGCTTGGCTTCCATTTTATCCCCTGGGTACACCACGCTGAAATGGGCCCAACTTTTTTGCCCCTAATTTTAAATATGGGCCCACGTTTCAGAATTTTCAAATATACTGATTTTTTCTTAAAGAAGACGAGAGGGCGCATGGGTTTTAGATTAAAGAAGACGAGGGGGCGCATGGGTTTTTAATGTTTAATCGGATCTGGGTCGGGTAAAGGATCCAGATCTGATCCTTTACCCGAACCTTTTCTAAACAAATGGGGAGCTCGGGCCTTAAAAATGGGTCCCCAAAATTTTTTTGGGCCCAGGGGCCCAAGCCTCATTGGCCTCTTTACAGGTCTGGCTCTGCCAACAGGGTGCACTTTAGTGCTTGCTTGTCTTAGCTTTTGCAGTTACAAGTTACACAAGAGGTAGGTGAACAATAAATAAACAAAGCTATTTCTTAAAAATGAGGCGTTTTATCCTAAATATTTGAAAGTTGAAACCTCAATCATGAATTCACCATAAATTAGGCGCCTACATATGAATTACCTATAAATATTTAAAAGTAATATAAGTCTAATGTTATCCTACATACAACTAATAAACCAAACCCTTTACTGAATAAGCTCTAGCATCAAGGGTGGTTATTCTTTTTTTTTTTCTTACAAACTCCAAACATTCAATTACCTACTCCTAAAATACTACATAAACTGATGACATGCAGTTCAAACTCAATTTTTTGAATGAGATTATTTAGGCTCACTAACGTTAATGGACCTGTCCAGACCTAGGTTGTCATTGAAGTTGGTTAAGTGCAGCTCTAACCAACCAACGATTGGGGACATGTTGGTATCTATCCCAATAGGAAGCATTTGAATCAGGACTTGTCAACAAGCTAAACAAACGTCGACTTGCTTGCGGGGTCAGGATGATGAGTAGGCGTCAACGGGTCGGGTTTGGTTCGGACCCATGTAGAATCAGACTTGGCCCCGGTTTTTGGGTATGGTATCATGTTCGGGCCCTGGTCTAATCGGGTTCACTGTAAGAGAAACTATACCTGGACTTGATAAGAACTACATGAACCAAACCCGATAAAATAATAATTTTTTTTACCATTTTTTCATTGAAAAATCGTGGGTCTTAATCAGAACTCGGGTTTGGCCCGGGTCTAATATAAAATTTCACAAACTATACCTAAATTCATGTATTAATCGAACCTTGAGTCCGAACCCGGATCTTAACCAAGTCTTATTATTTATCACCATACCCAAACCCTATAGGGTTTGGTTCGGGTAAACCCAACCCATTGACACCCTTAATGACGAGTCTGAACTATAAGGCAAGTTTGTCTTACTGGTCACGATTCTTCCATTGCCCATGAAGATCAACTATGTAGGGGGGGCAGTCTACGCTCCATGCTTAAAGTGTTCAATCTTGGCTTAAGCTTGAATTGATGATGAGTCTGAACTAAACGAACCGAGTTTGAGCTGGATGGTTTATGGACAAATATATTGTTTGAAAACTAAAGCAATGTAACTTAAAACTCCATGCTTAAAGTGTTGATTCATTTACAAGAACGCATCTTTTAAAGGTAGAAACAACATAATTTAAACTCCAAAGCAAATGCTTCAACCATTTATTTTACACTTTGTAACAAAAAATATATTCAAAATATATTGATTATTAGTGAATGAGCCTATATGAGCCGAGTTATGCAAATCAAGCCCATTATATGAGCCTATATGAGCCAAGACACGAGTGTCTCATATGGTTTTCCAACCATAATCTGTACTGTTGGACATTATGGGTTATAGGTCCAACCCACAGTGTGACCCGGTTTGGCAACCATTAGTGAGTCACATTAGTGGCCACATAATGGGGTTAGTGGGTGGGAGTTACGTGAATGTGGAGAGACCACATTCACGTAACTGCCTATTTCTCTCATTATATAAGGGGTAGGATGCTATGAAAATGATGAGACATTCATAGCATTTATCTTGCCAAAATTCCACATTCTAATAACGTGAAACAGGGTCCTGCTCATCATCGACCTAAAGCCTGGGTTCATTGTGGGCGTCGATCGGTTGAGAAGAACGCCAAATTTCCTGCATGCACTCGATGAGGAATACAGACACTTTCTGTGTTTGTAGTTCAGAAAACACCAACATGTACTGCTCACATAAACACGTGATCTAGTTATATGGTTAAGTGAGGTTGAGAAAATGAAAGCCTTTAACCAACTTGTAAAGAGTATTTAACAAATATTTTTACTTGTAATACATACAAAATACAAGGGTAAAGTTGGGTCCGACCCATATATCATTTGGGTCTGGTACAAGTCGAAACAAAAAGCAGTACTGGAATTGGCATTTTTGTGCATGCAACCAGTATTTCAAGGTCGGGCCGATTCGAATACCCTACATAGGCCTGATCCATCAACAACCCTAAATTATAACCCTATGTCACAAATATGACTTATTGCAAATTTCAAACTCTGATACAATAATGAAAAATGCAACATTTTAAAAATTCAGCTATCTTGAAAATACCATGTTTATTAATTATGCTATTAATACAATAGAAATGCTTTTCCAAGTCGTTTCTGCTCATGTCTTCAAAATTAGGGATGGCAGTGGACCGGGCAGGGGTCAAGGTCTCCACTCCAGCTCCATCTCAAAATCCTGCCCTTCATCCTTGCACGGGTTTTCATTTTAACCTCCATCCCCGCCTCCATCCCCATTTTATGTCTTCCATCCCCAGTCCAAACAGGGTGAGGCAGGGTGGGCTCCTTATTTCCTCGGTCCATTGTCATCGCTAAAGAAGGATTGCGGATGGGGGCGGAGCAGGGATCGGGGCAAAGGGGGGGTGGGGAAAAGCATAAGCTCATCTCCTCCATCCTGCACGGGTTTTGATTTTAACCTCCATCCCTGCCTCCATCCTCATTTCATGTGCTCCATCCCCAGTCCAAATGGGGCGACAACCCGTTTTCCCCCAAACACTGTCATCCCTAATCAAAACCGGTCTGAGTCGGACGATTCAGAGCACATCTCGTCCGATGCAGCCCTGATGGTAAACCATCGGAGCTGCCTTGGCTGCCATTCATCCATGTGATGAATATGTTTCAGCCGTTGTTTTTTGGGGCTGTAGATGCCGTTCATCTAAAACATTAATGGCCCTCAAAAAGTTTGTGGGACTCATCCAAGTAACGACCTATCCATCTATGGTGTTTTGGCTGCCGTTCATCGCATGGATGAACGGCATCCAAAACAACATTGGCCGTTTAGTGTAGTGTGCGTGCTCATTTAAAAATGGGGCCAATTCAAGGTCGTTTCTATTCGGTTTTTTAAATATTTTTAAGAGCTTAAAAAAATTATTATTTTTTGTTTTTTTAATGGTAAAAGATCGATCCGATATTTTCTTTTTCCTTTTTTGTTTTAAGAAACAGATTCACCCAGTGAACCGATTTTAACAATAATGGTTAACTTTCTGCTACATAAATTTTTTTTTTTATTCAAATTCCATACTTTATAATTTATATCTATCTATATAAATTTTATTTTTTTATAAAAAATCCGTACTTTATAATTTATATCTATCTATATAAATTTTATTTTTTTATAAAAATTCTGTACTTTATAATTTATATCTATATGTGCCTAGATTTTTCGAGATTTACTCGGTAATTGGATTTCTAGACTAGGATGAGATCCAAGACCTAATCCGTAAGTCATACAAAACTGGGGAGAGACAAAAGGGAGAGGAAAACGGGAAGAAGGGGGCCTCTTTGATCCCTGCCTTCTAGGGTTTCCTTCCTCCCTTGGATTCCCCCAAGGGATCGCTCACTACCTAGGAAGCCTCAGATCCAATCCAATGGGGCCACGCTACGATCGAAGCGGGAAGCCCGTTCAAACGCTCGCCTGAGAGATCCTCCACCCAACTCTTTTATCGGAGTAAGCCCATCGGATACGCCCTCACAAAACCTTAATCCTCCTCTTCGATCATTTTGATGCGTATTACGAAACTGAAAAGTTGCCTTTGTTTTGCAATTTGCAGTGTTGACGAAAACTTCGCCTTCGAGAACCCAATTGGAGAAGAAGGGGCAGTAGGAGTCGATGTGCGACGCTTGGTTGAGCGGCGCGCTCACTCTGTTCGGAGCAGGGTGCCTCGTTCTCGTGCACTATCTCATCGGTAAACGGCGGAGAGTCACCACCCCTCCTGCTTCTCCGGCGAATGGGGTGGCAGAGTCGCGTCGGAAGAAGGTTCAACCCCATGAGATCGAGCAGCTAGCGGCTATCTTGGAAGATTTTAAAATGGTGGGCTTTGTTCTTTGGGGCTTTTCTGTAATTGGTGTCCCGTTTCCCTCCGAAAGCAGCAAAAACTTCCCGATTTATAATCTTATGAGATCGTCTAGAATTTGCTTTGGCTTTACCACTTCCTCCCCAGTGTACATTCTGAATGGTTGTTACTTATCATTTTTACATTCTTCATATCATTGGATTGTCTGAAATTTTGTGATATCGGGGATTGGAATTCCATTCACTGCATGGAGTTTGATTGCCAGAAAAAAAAATCTGCCGAGATGATGAAATTATGTGATTTAAGCTTCTACCAAATACGCAGGGATTTGAATCCTGCATCATTGTCAAACACCCAGGTTTGGGAATTAAGTGTCCTGGGATTAAAAAATTGATGGAGTTCCAAGTCACATGTATTTTATATCTGCTACTATATATGATGCCATACTATCTAGTAAAAAATCCATAAATGCAAATGTTATCTAGTGAATTGGACCCTATAAATATGTTTTATGATGGTTAATTTATTTGGAGACATTTTGGATGTAGCTATTTCTGATGTAAAAAGCAATTTTTTCGATCATGAAATTGTGGTTCTATATGGGCAACGAATTGTTAAAATTATTGACAAACATAAGTAAACATCAAAATCATATAATCTGAAACGCATATGTCACTAAATGAACTATGAAAATGATATTTTTTGGGTCTGATATATGTGTTATTTAGTGGACTGTTGTAGAGTTGATTGGCTTTGCTAGGAAATAGGTACTATTGATAGTACCAAATGCTACGCATAAATTTTCAAGGTTTCTGGGACATCTCTCTCTCTCTCCCTCTCTGCACACAACACACACGCACAACACACATTTGTGTATGTTTTGTCTGTACAAGTAGACTCGTATAAACATAGATGCACATATCTTGACCCTTTTTTTTAATGTTAGAATATGTAATAAGTCAAAATTTTGCAATATTAGGTGATTATGAACCTAAACACACCCTTAATGATACGTGCAGTAGTTGAAGTGTAGATACGTTTAATTTTTTACAGTTCATTAGCCTGTTTTACAAGGGTAAATTCTGCAATAGGAAGTAGGGAATAAGGCTTATCCAAATGACCAGATATCTGGCTTTTGGGGAGAGAATAAATATGTAGATCATGCTGATCGGAAGTCAGGGAGTTAATCTTATTGGGTAATTTCCTTGAGGTAATCCCCTTGGATGTGTGATAATTTTTCTCTGTTCTCTTGCTTGTTCTTCCCGTTCTTATCACTTAATGTTGTGTTGCAGCTAATGATATGGTGCATTTGACTATTCCACAGGTCTTGGTTGTAAGAAATGACTTGAAGATGGGGAAAGGGAAGATTGCTGCTCAATGCAGGTAATGTAATACTTGATCACACTCGTTCACGTAATTCTGTTGCAACATTCTAATAAATTGAAAATATATTTTTTATGCCATGCCTTTTTTGCTTTCAAATTCTTTCCTTCTGCATCAGTTATCTTTCAAATAAATTGAACATTGTTGTTATTTGATGAACTAATTATTTTCATGATTCAACAAAATCCATCAACTTTCAATTTATTCAGTATTTTGCTTCCTTCATTAGCTATCCGTTTTTTAATTTATTTTACATGTGAACATTTTTTCTAATATGCTATGATACAATGCTGTAGAAATGTATTAACTTCTTTCATCTCTCTCTCATGCATAAATACATCACACACACACACACATATCTGTATTCGACATACGTTATTTTTTTATTTTTATTATTTTTTATTTTTATTTTTATATAGTAAAAACTAGTTTTTGTTAAGGAATCCAGAAAGTTGATTTACCTAAATACACCACTAGGTAAATTTGGTAAAAACATTAAGTTATAAATTTCAGGAAGCCTAAAAGCCTTCTGGACAGTGATTTTGCCAGTATGTTTGTATACAAAGTTTTGCAGGTGCATACTTTCTGGTATGCTTTGAAAAGCATTATAGCATAAATATTTCTATTGTTTAGTTAGGGATTAGCTCTGGGTCCCACTAATGATCCAAGCACTTGGTGCTAAGAAATAGGGATGGCAGTGGACCGGGGGAAAGCGGGGCCCCGCCCCGCCTCGCCCCGTTTGGACCGGGGATGAAGGGTATGAAACGGGGATGGAGGCGGGGACGAAGGTTAAAATCCATCCCCGTCCGGGGGTGGAGGCAGGGATGGACGTGCACTTTTCTCCGCCCTGCCCCGTCCCTGCCACGATCCCCGCCTCATCCCCGCCCCGACCACTTTTCCCCGCAATATCCCCGCCCCGCCCCGCCTCATCCCCGTTTGAACCGGGGATGGAGGACATGAAACGGGGATGAAGGCGGGGGTGGAGGATAAAATCCATCCCCGCCAGGGAGGCGGGGCGGGGGTGGAGGATAAAATCTTGAGGCATGGCGGGGGTGGAGACCTTGTCCCCGCCCCGCCCCGCCCTGCCCCACTGCCATCCCTACTAAGAAATGCATTTACATGTATAATCAACTCTGCCAACCTGATATACTCTAAATTAAATTTGAAAAAATCTATCCTCATAATTATATCAGTGCACAGATCTGGAAAATAGGCTAGTGTTTGGATTATCTCTTTTCTATTCTTTATGTTTACTTTAAGCACAAATATTTTAGTCAAGTCTGACATTTTAGTGGAGTCCCAGATATGACTCAACCTTATGTGGATACCGTGCTACTCTATTTTGAACTGCTAACCTCTTTCCATATCATGAATAAATGATCCAGTTATGCCCTAACATAATGCATATTATATCTAAGACAAAAATATGTATTGTTCTAAAGACTCTATGGTTAGTTGAAGCTACTTGCTTCATTTTATGGCGTGATTCCCAAGTTGTTTGTGCTAAGTATGTTTCTTTTAGTTACTTCCAAAAGGAAAAAAAGCCCAACTTCTTTTGTTTGTGTGTGGAAGATTTGCTGTGCCTATTTCTTGGATGGTTACAATTGTCTTAGGTGTTTTTCACAAGATGACTAATGGGTAACATATCAAGCCAATTGGTACATGATCATGTTAGAATGATAAACTTGTGTTTTATTTTCCTGTTTCTTCCATACATGCTTTGAATGTGCTCTATGATGACTATTTCCTCCTGATTTTGGAAAGGAAATATTGCATTGATCAAGTCATATTTTCTTCTTTTTGTATGTGTAGCCATGCAACTCTAGGACTTTATAAGAAGCTCATATATAGGGCACCAAAGGCATTAGAAAGGTATTCTCTCTCATCCGTATTCTCAAAACTGTTATGTGGTGATTTGGTTGGGCTTATTTTTATTTTCCATTCTTGCTCATTCTCTTTAGAGACTTCATTGGGAAACACAGCTTGATGCTTAATGTCCCATTTAGCATTAAATGTTGAAATTATCAAGTGTTAGTTTTTGTTTGCACCTAACTTGTTTATTTAAAAAATTATTTGATGAATGTGTCAGGTGCAAATGCAGTGGATATAGTTGGATACCCAATCTGAGTATACCATGTTATACAAATCCTTAGAGAGATTTGAATGTGCATTTGAATTGGATTTATTTTGACTTCAGATTAGATTTGGGTTAGTATATTAAGTCGGATCTAATTTGGATCCAGATCCAAATCAGATCCTATGCATTTTTTACATATAAATCTTGTTTTAATCTTTTTTACTGGATAAAGTATGACCACATATATCTTGGGTTCAGACCCAATCTACCTGATTGGATAAGCTTCAAATCTGGAGATGGATTCAGATCGACTTTTTGTATTTTGGACATGGACTCGGGTCTGGCATGATTCAGCCTGTATCTGATCCATTTGTGCTCCTAGTACTGTCATGGCCAAAGTTTAGTTGAACACAATTTTGTGAAAAGAAGAATATGTTGAACTCTGATTGTAGGTTGAAATTTTATAATAATAAAGAATATTCTCCGAAAATGTTGAAGAATACATGCATCGACTTGCAATTACAAAGGGTAAACAAACACAAGGGCATTCATGTGGTCATAACTCTTCTCTAACTAGAACATAATATGTAAACAGCTTCTAACACTAATACTTAGGGCGTGTTTGATGCTGGAGATAAAGTTATCTCCAGAGATAACTTTATATGGGGGAAAACCGGGAAGAAAGACCTCCCATTAATGCAAAAAGCAGGGAGGTTTTTCTTCCCTGTTTGACGGGGTGTGTTGGCCCATACAAAGGGAGAAACTTTTGATGCTATGAAATGCTCCCTTCTTCTCTTTCTCTTTTCTGATTCTGAAAAGGCTGACACATTAATATATCTCACTGTGTACTAATACCACTGGAAGTGAGCACATAAAAATTTGGTGCTTTAAAATGGTTTCTACTTTCTAGGTATCCGTTGCTGAATGCATCAGGGAAGAAATATAGGCTGGAATCTATGTCACATGGGTGCGGGGGTGCGGCACTTTCAAAAAACTTGGGTGCGGCAAAAAAAATTATATATATATATATATATATATACATATATATATATATATATATATAATTTGTGCAGGGGAGGGGTCGAGCTGATGAGTTGTGGAGCCTGATTCAGAGCTTTTGTCCTTGCAGAAAGGGGGGTCTGGGGCTCCCCCCTGATGCGGGTCCCGTTGCGCGGTCAGCGGGCGGGGTCTTTGAGGGGCAGCGCCCCCAGAAGATTTTTTTTAATAAAAAAATTAGACACAAATGACCCTGGGTGCGGTCAACGCACCCAGGGTTGGGTTGACCGCACCGGGTGCCACACCCGTGTCGCGTCACATCGACGCGGGTGCGGCACCCGGTTTGCCGAGTCCCTGTGACATAGGCTGGAATCCTTAACCTTTGGGGGTAAGATATCAACATGGCTAGTGCTATCGAACTAGTCACTTTTATGTGGCATCTAATGACCTATGGGCATGAAGGGTGTCACATGGCAATTTCGAATATATATATATATATATATATATATATATATATATATATATATATATATATATATATATTGCGCTTTTATGCTGGTACTGTACCACCAGAGCTTGTTGTGGACACTTGATTTACAAAGATCTAAGCTCCAAAAGCAAAATCTAACCATTTGATCATGTTTAGCATATTCTATTTATTATTTTCATGTGTTAAAGTTGACTCAGATATGATGTTTTATACCATTTTCAAACCACCTTTATTTTCATGAATTGTGAGCCATTGATTTTCACTATTACACAAAATAGAATCTTATGGTGTATTAAACATGATAAAACCTTTTAATATACTAAATAAATCATGTTAAACACATATGTATGGTTGGATTTACACTTTGGTAGCTAAATCTCTGCAAAGTAGAGTGTGTACCACCGTATGATATCATGGTACAAAACCACCATATATTTTCTCATATACATATATATGTATGTATGTATGTATATGAATATGGTTCTGGTCTGATTGGATTCAGACTTGGTTCCAATCTGGGTCCAACCAGCTGGACCCAACTAGACCAGGTCTAAATCAGACCTTGGTTGGAGCTGACCCAGCTCTGAACTTAGACATAAGCAAGTCACAGATCTGCTTTGACCCAGGTCTGAATAGACCGGGGTCAAAGCAGACCTAGGTCTGCTTCGTAACACCTGGCCTTCAAGTTATGAAAATATGAGAGAGAGAGAGAGCACCTTGCCTCGCCTCATCAGAGAGAGGTTCAGCAGTGGGAAAAAGGGGGTGGGGGCCAAAACCAGGTGCCCTAAAGCCTGCTTATATCTATATATGGTTTATGTCTGTTTCAAGTGATTGTACCTACAATCTAGCTTTAATCTCATGGTGCAAGTTGTTTTGACACAATCTAACCTCATGGATGTGTTCAGCTTGCTCGATTTAGTAGTAATCGACTCTTGAATCATGTTTTTCAATGAAAAAATATGTTTTTATGAGTCGGAAAAAATTGATGCCTTCACAGCCATTGATTTTTGGATCACCAGAAGGACTTGCATACAAATCAGATTCCGGCGATCCAAAAGCCGGTTCCCAGTAAACAAAACCTGTAGATCACATCTATGTTGTTAGATGTGAGAAAAAAACCCAAACAAGGGGGTTCTGCCTCATTTGCTAGGTCGTGCTTTGAGCTCTCTATGTTTTATCTTTTCCCTCATGAAGTGCTGGTCTATGTTGTTACCATTTATTTTGCTTCCAACTTTGTTACTTGGAAGAATTTTTTAAACTCCCGAGATTTATCAACTTTTGAAAATCTCTACGAGAAATACCCTCGCCGAGAAATTGCCTTTAATGATACAAGTGACTATGCTTCTATGTTCTTAAAAATTAAATACACAGATATTGTCTCCAGATTTTCCCAAGAAAAGTAATTTTTTAAAATTTATTGCAAGGTTTTCCTTTGCTGAGAAAATCCTGATAACGAGATCTGTGACTATGTTCTGATCTTCATAAGGGAGGTATTTTGCTTGTAACATGTAATGAGGGGACTTGTCACTCAACAGTTTGTTGGAAACATATTCATTGTATGACTGGTATTATGACAGCCCTTAGTCCACAACTCAAATGGTGCACCAATTATGATGGCAATCCATTCTCCACAATGTGTTAGTGTTTTCTTGTGGCAACAACATTTTTGACCTTGGTATGTGGATAAGACTTTATGATGATAGAGGTAATTTTCTAAATTATATGCTGATACATAATCACCTCCACCATCACATTCAAAGTTCCCAATGCTATTAGGAGTTTTGGACAAGGGAATGGAGACAAGAAATATATCATAGCATAAATATATCCAAGTAAATGTATTGTAGTTAATGGATAAATAATATAATAACGAGAAGAAGAGAAATAATCCTGAGGTGTAGGTCCTAAACATCTGAATTAGAATTTTAAAAGGAAAATAAACTCTTTTATTTTGAGTTTGGAATAGAAGTTCACGCTTCTTACAAATTTGACAGCTTAAACATCAATAATAACTATCTGGTTTCTCGTCTTTATGAAATTTATCAGTATACCATTAGAAGATAAAAACTTTAGAAGTGTCATCCGACAGTGTGCAAGCTTTGGATTGATTAAGCGTCATTTAAGGAATGTGATTAGGAGGATAATTAAAATTCGAGCTTTATGACTTGGACACATTTAAAGCTTCTTTGATGATATAGAGGTATCACCATTTCAACAAATGTCTTTTCTGTAAAAAGATCTCTAAGAAACACAAAAAATGTGTGAAAACAATATAAACATTAGTTTGGCTAGAACATAGACTTCAGATTTCTTTTAATCTCGAAATTATGAAATGTATAAGGTAACAAACAATGGTTGAAGGCTACTAGCAATAATTCTCTTAACACGAGCAGTGGGATGATATGAACCATCCTTTTGTTGGAACTCTATTCTTATCTAGTTTTCCTTTCTAAGTGGTTGGGTTCTCTTTTGCCTTGGAGAATCATACAATTGCCTCATGGGTAATTAGTTACACCTGTGATGATATAAATGCTACTGTTGCTTTAGCTTTACCCACATTAGTGGATAATTTCTGTGCAAGCTTACTAACAAGGGATTGGGTTATTTCAATACATAGATGATCAACCTCCAATAGTTTTACCATTAATGTGTTTGGAAATTTCAAAAACCTTGAACTCAGTTTTCAATTTTTTGGTAATATATTGGCCAATGAATTTAGCAGTCATATTTTTCTTAGACCAATCAATAAAGCTGGGGTTATAGTTGAAGCAGTCAGTAAACAACCAAAATAACTAGCTATAGTAGGCATGAAGAAACTAAATGAAATATGCTCTTTTTATACATATTTTCAAGCACTTGCCTAAGTTTCTATTCTTGCAAGATACAATGATTAGAAAAAATCTTATTTCAAAGAATTAGTCCTAATTTAATTTGTTTTCTTTTGTTTGATTTCATTATAAACAAGACTAACAAGCATGATGTGACAAAGGGAAAGTAAATAGTAAATTTACCTTACCATGAATTCATCATTTTAGATATTTGCTGATATCATGATATTGAACTTAAGTTCTCTCTCTCTCCCTTTTTGCATCAATTAAATCATCATTTACTGATACATTAACTTTCAAACTGTGGATTTGGTTTATTGCAGATGGGAGATGTGTGGGCAAGTTAAGGTGGTTTTGAAAGTTGAAGGTGAGGCAGAACTCTTGGTTCTGCAGGTATGTCAGTCCTGCTGTCCTAAAGTGCTTATATGTGATCTTGTAACCTTTTAGCGTGTTGTTTAGCAGATTTCTCGTTATCGCCTAGTAGAGTTTCAAGTTTCAACAGTTGAGCTTAAGATGCATGAATCCCAAGGAAACTAGAAGGTTTAATTAATTTCTTTAGCATTCCTGATAGAAACTTTAGCTTTTTTCGCTACTATTTCTCAGTGTCAAACTATAAAAATGACATTTTTTTAGTAATTTGACAATATGACATTTATTAGTGAGAGAGATTTGACAGTTCCCAACTTGCATGAGACTTTTGTTATTGTAAAAAAAGCATTGTATCTTTCTTTCTTTCCTGTATGGTAAGAGAAGGAAAATACAAAACTGTGTGATGTCTAGGTCTTTTATTAAAGAAGGGAGCTAATGCAGAGAAATGGTGAATTGATGAAGGAAAATTAGAAAAAAAAACCCCAAAAAAAACATAGGCTCATTGTTTCTATGTCAGACACTTTGAATCTCTGAAAGAAAAGAAGGATAAAGACTTGCCTTGTTCTAAAACTAGCTTCTTTGTTGGTAATTCTTATTCCTCATAATGAATACATGCTTTTACAAGCAAACTACCCTATCCAAAATTAGAAGATACAAACATGGAAATATTAGTGTTGACAAAATTAAGAAAAAATAGCCTTTTTCTGGCATCTTGTATTTCCAGCATCATGTGCAATTAAATAGTCTTAATCATATTTTTGAATAAAGACAAGAACCTGTTTATGGGTTAAAGTTGTATCATGAGCGCACTCTTTTTTTTTGGATTGACAAGCTGAGGTTAGGCAGACCCCTACCAGATTACAAAGAACTGATTACACTTTAGAAAACATGTCTGAGAAAAACCAATCAGGTGGTTTATCCTTCCAAACCCTATTCATTCCCAGAACCCCCATCTTCGTGAGTTAACAGGCTATGTAGTTACACTTTTTGGGGATCCATTTACGCTAAAAATTTTCATATTCATGTTCCTGTGAGAATTCTGAGCTGCACCAACTGAGAGTTTACACTCTAAAAAAAAGGCCAAATCAATTTGATTCCTAATCAGAGTTGCCAGTTGAGGAAGCGGGAGCGGGAAGCGAGGCACTTTCAAAAATGTAGGAAGCGGGGAAGCGTGGGACCACTTAGAAGAAAATTACAAACCGTCTCAGAAGCGAACCGGAAGCGACCTAGGAAGCGAGGGGAAGTGAAAAAATGAAAAAAATGGGGAAGCGAGGGGGAAGCGCGCTTCCCAAAAAAGGGGGACGCTTCCCTACGCGTTTCGGAAGCGCGATGTTTCGCGCTTCCGAAGCGCGTATCGGGGAAGCGCACTTCCCCATTACCCTAGGCGCTTCCGGTAACTCTGTTCCTAATCATAAATGTCATAAATCTCTTTTCTGCCCTGGATCTACCCAAGCCTCTCACATTCTAAGATAATATTAAGATAGTATATGTTCATACGACTTTAGATCTGGGCCCGTATCTCTGTATATCCATCTCGGGTCTGGACTGAAGGATCACAGACCCGATCCAATATGTATTAAATATATATGAAGGAATATAGGGCACGATTCTCTGATGAAGAAAAAGGTTACCCATTGTCGCCACTCTCTCCTCTCATCTTCTGCAGTACAACTGACCAACCAAGGTGTGTGATTTCTCACATGGTATCAGAGCCAACTTGAGGTCCATCGATCATGTCGGGTTTTCTCTCATTTCTTCCTTTGATTCTAAACCAGTTTCTTTTCCCTTTATTTCCTGAAAATCAATTTGATCAAAAATTTTCTTTCTCGTTTGATCATCTTGTCTCTCCTCAACGTCAATTTAAATCTGATCGTGTCAGATCAGATTTCTCTTTTTGTTTAATCACCCAGTTTCTTCTATCATCTTCTCTCTTTTCCCTAACGTTGGATTCGATCATTCCAGATCAGATCTTATCGTTTCAAGACAAATCAATTTAGATCTGGTTAGGTTACGAAAAATCAAGTTTTCTTTCTCGTGTGTGGCTCCTATTTTCATATCCTGATTTTCTAAATCGCGATCATTCTTCTATTCGTTTCTTAAATTTCAGATCTGATAATTTCACACTAGATTAGAACAAATCATTTTTCCAAAAAAAAAAAATTCTGCTTTCACGTGTGACTCCTAGAGTTCAAAGGTTTGTTTCTGTATCAACAAAATTTTAGATCAGATCAAAAATTTCTCAAATCAAGTTTTCACAGATTATTTCTGACTGACTACCATCAGACTGTCCGTGCAAAAAAAAAAGGGTACCAGACAGTTGTTGGTTCGCTGCACAACTGAACAAAGGCTTCCCTGCTTATTATTGTTTCCTTGGATTCCTTTTATTGAGTCAATCCGTGTTTATCATTTCTCATGGATCCCCCTTCGCTCCCGTCCAGTTTTCTTGGTTAACTCATTTCTGAGAAATTGAATAACTCGAATTACTTCACCTGGAAGAGGCAATTTTTGCCTTTTATTCGTAGTTTGGATCTCTCTGGATACCTCGATGGAATGAATCATGCACCACCAGAGTTTGTCCTGCAGGAAAAACGAGACGATAAAGGGGAGGTTTCTAATAAACTAGTTCACAATCCAGAGTTTGCAACATGGAAAAGAAAAGATCAGGCGATTGTGGCTTACAATACCTCTACACTCTCTCAAGAGGTATTAGTGGCTATTCCAGATGAATGTTCAGCTAAAGAACTACATTTAAAGAGAGAGTTTCAGCTCTTGAAGAAAGAGAATTTATTGGTTACAGTATACATGAACAAAGTCAAGTGCATCATAGACCAATTAGCCATGGTGGGTTGTGTAATTCCTGACAAAGAGAAAGTTTAAGAGGCGTTGAATGGTCTTGGATTTGACTATCACATCTTGGTTGTTAAAATATGTAATCTCATATAACATCTCATATGTAATCTCATAGACATGTCATGTTTTATCTCCTTTCTAGTTAGGATTTTTCGTTTAATTAATTCTAGTTAAAATACAACTAGAATTAGCCAAACCAGTCCATCATTGGACTGATTTGGCCTTTACCTTTTTGACTAGTAAAAAAGGTACATTTTTGACGTCAAAAAGGTACCTTTTTGACGTCAAAAAGGTAAATCCAAAAAGAGCTGTTGGACTCCCCAACAGCTCTATTAGAGCCGTTGGAGAGTCCAACAGCTCTCTTAAGGCTTCTCTCTACCTCTCTATAAATATGGGGCTATTCCCCTTGTAAATACTTACTCTTGTTTTGGGTTTTTATCTCAAATCAATAAAATTGTTTATTTTTCATTTTTATACCCGTTTCGGGTTGTGTGTATTCTTAAGTTCTCTTTGTGAACCTTTGTGGTTCTTATGATGTATTTGTGAGAACTTGTTGAGAGACATTTGTTGTAGCGTATTTTTCACTTTCTTACATGGTATCAGAGCAAGGTCGGTGGACGTGTATTGGGAAGCGTGCCATGCAACTACTCTTCAAGAAAGTGAAGTCTCTTTGAAGGAGTGCTCGTGTGTAGCCTTGAAGGGCGTGGAAGGCTACTTATTTTCGATCTTTGTGGTTAAAATATTCCTCTTCCCACTTGCTTTTCTTCTTCCCCTCTCATTCCCAAGCTTGTAAAATGAATGACAATGATAATGTCACCATTACGTCCATAAAACTCAACGATTGAAACTATGTAACATGGGCTTCAATCATGAAGCATCTTATTTGGGGAAAGGGTCTATGGGGCTTAGTTGATGGAACCGATAAGGAACCTAAACTAACGCTCACTAAAGAAGAAGGTGGAAGAGAAGTACCTCTTTCGGAGGTGGAAAAAACTAAGGCCATCTCCACATATGAAAAGGAATGGAAAGAATGGAGAATGGGTCACGCCAAGATCATGTCTTGGCTAATTTCTAGTGTAGACATAAAGAAGTGTTCAAGTCTCGCAAAATTTGAACATGCTAATGATGCGTGGGAATATCTTAAGAGAATGAATTCTCTTAAAGATATTGCTCATATATGTAACTTACAAGAAAAGGTTCGGAATATGGTTCAAGGAGAGAGAAGTATTAGAGAATACTACAATAGCTTATCCGAACTATGGAAAGAGTTGACTCTTCTTGAACCAAAGTGGCATTGTCCACAAGACATTGAGCTTCGCCAAAATCAAGTAAATGCGAAGCATTTTTTCCAATTTATAAATGGGTTGAGACCCGAATTTGAATCAACCAAGTCCGCTCTTCTACATCGGCGAAATATTCCCTCTATTGAAAATACCATTGAAGAGCTAAGTATGAAAGAAAATAGACTCAAGAAACGAGTCGACAAAAGCGATGATGATACAGTTTTAGCTGTATCTAGACCAGGTAATCACATTCGCACATACAAACCTCCACATATTGGGAGAATAAACAATGAAAGGCAAGGAGGCGATTTTGAAAGGAGAAAAGTTATTTGTTATTACTGTCATGAACCCGGACATGTTAAAACTTATTGTCCAAAGTTGAAAAAATCTTATGAGAAGAAGGTAGCTGTTGTTGAATCAAAATAATCAAATGAGACATCCATTGGAAACATGTCCCTGTCTCAGTTGGTGGAGGCTCTACAACCTCTTCTTAAAGGAACTTCTCCCTCAACTGGAGTTGCGATCTCTTCTGTTGGCACCTCCGATCCAGGTAAACCCCTATGGCTTCTTGACTCTGGTGCTTCTTTTCACATGACACCAAATTTAAAATTAGTGTCGCATTGTTATGACTCAAGTGGATCGAGTGTTTTTACTGCGGATGGAACATCCTTTGAGATAAAAGGAATAGGAAATTTCGAAAATAACTCTCAAAACTCAAAAGGATTTTGTGTTCCAAAGATTAGATATATCCCCAAACTTAATCTAAATCTCTTATCTGTTTCTCAATTAACTGATCATGGGTGTAATGTTTCTTTCTCTTCTCATGATTGTCAAGTACAGGATCACCAGTCAGAGAAGCTGATTGGGGAAGGCCATAGAGAAGGAGGCTTATATTAGATGGATTTTTTGGAATTACCCAAGAAAACATTATGCTGCAATGTTCAAAAAGTAGCCTTGGATCTTTTACACCAAAGATTTGGTCACCCTTGTATATCCAAGCTTCAGTAGTTGTGAGAAATCAGATGTGGGAGTCACCTTACTATCGTAGCAAGAGATAGAGAGAGAGGTAAGAGGGAAGAGAGAAAAAAATGTTGGGCGGCAATGATGTCTTCTCCCCTTTCCATTGATATTTATATGTTGTACGAGTGGTACAATACAGTACAATAGTACAATACAGTACAGTATGCTGTACAATACAGTACAATACAGTACAGTATGCTGTACAATACAGTACAGTAGTACAATACAGTACAGTATGCTGTACAAGTGGTAAAATACAGTACAGAAATATATTCATTTACATATACATATTTAACAGCCTCCCTCAAGTTGAGGATGATCTTCAATCATGCTCAACTTGCCCTTAAGTAACCAAAATTGATGACTAACCAATCCTTTGGTGAAGATGTCTGCTACTTGGTCTTCTGATCTGACATACGAAGCCTCAATTTCTTCTGTTTCAATCTTTTGTCTAACAAAATGCTGATCAATCTCAATGTGCTTCGTGCGACAATGATGAATAGGGTTAAAAGAAATATTAATGGCACTTTGATTATCACATAAAAGCAGAGAGGAAGAGATAGGTTCATTCAACTCTTGAAGAAGATGCCGTACCCAAGTGACATCAGCTGTCCTTGCTGCCATTGCCCTGTACTCTGCCTCAGTGCTGGATTTAGCAATGGCCTTTTGTTTCTTACTACTCCAAGTGACAATATTTGGGCCAATAAAAACACAATATCCTGAAACCGACCTACGCTCATCAGGGTCCCCACCCCAATCTGCATCACAATATGTAAGTAAACGGTGTCCTGTAGTGAAGCTTTCATCTTTGTGATAGAGCAATCCATCTCCAATAGTCCCTTTCAGATATCTGAGAATACACTTAATACATTCCATATGACAATCAGTGGGAGCATGCATAAACTGAGATGCTTGATTTACAGCATAAGCAATGTCAGGTCTTGTAAATGTAAGATATTGCAACATACCAACAATGCGGCGATATAAAGTGGAATCATGATATAATTGGCCTTCTTTTGCACTAAACTTATGATTTAAGACAGATGGGGTGCTGAGAGGTTTACAATTAATCATACCAGTGGTGTGAAGAATGTCAAGAGTATACTTGTGTTGACTTAGAGTGAGTCGATCATCTTGTCTATCGACTTCAACTCCCAAGAAGTATCGCAATGGGCCTAAGTCCTTCATCTTGAATTTGGCCATGAGTAAAGACTTGACCAAGGCAATATGTGCATCATCACTCCCGGTGATAATGATGTCATCAACATATATAAGAACCCAAGTAGTAACATGATCATTCTTATACATAAATAAAGAATGATCAAGTATACTCTTAGAAAAGCCATGCTGCTGAATTTCCATGGAGAAACTCTCAAACCAAGACCGAGATGCCTGTTTTAAACCATAAAGAGACCTTCTCAATTTACAAACCCATGTAGCCGCATCATGTTCACTATATCCAGGAGGTTGCTCCATATACACCTCTTCCTTCAAGTCCCCATGTAGGAACGCATTCTTGACATCCAACTGGCTAAGAGACCAACCATGCTGAAGTGCCAAAGTGAGGATCACACGAATGGTGCCAATTTTGACAACAGGGCTAAAAGTTTCCTCATAATCTTGCCCATATTGTTGTGTGAATCCGCGTGCAACAAGGCGAGCTTTATATCTTTCAATGCTACCATCTGGTTTACGCTTGATCTTGTAAACCCATTTGGAACCAACAACATTTCTATCAACAGCTCGAGGAACAATATCCCATGTATGACATTCATGAAGTGCTGCCATTTCTTCGTTCATAGCTTCAACCCAAGCTCGAGAATGGGCTGCCTGATGGAAAGTAGACGGCTCTTTCTCTTTGGCCACATTGGTTAGAAACAACTGAAAGTCAAGAGAAAAATTGTTGTAACTAACCCAACGATGGATAGGATGCCTTTCACGTGTGGATCGTCGAAGAGGGGGAGCCTCGTGAGATGGAGTTGAAGGGGCTCCTCGACGAACATAAACCAAACCTGAAAACCGTGAAGGTGCATCCTGGATGATGGAGTTGTCTGCTTCAAACTGAATTGGTTCATCAACAACAGGATCTCTGATAGAGTCATATAGCAAAGTATCACAAAGCCATGGATCATAAGTAGTTTGCTCATATACCTGAGAAGTATCACAAGTGCTGAAATGGTCATCATCAAAAACAACATTTCTAGACACCTTAATCTTACCCAAAATAGGATCATAACATCTATATCCTTTATACCCATCGGCATATCCCAGAAATCTGCACTGAACTGCTCTGTCCTGAAACTTGTTACGTAAAGAATGATCCACATGGACATAACAAATGCATCCGAAAGCATGCAAATCATCATAAGAAGGGTGAGAACCGTGAAACAAATAATAAGGAGACTGATCTCCTAATAATTCCATAGGCAACCTGTTAATGATATGCACTGCAGTGTGAAAGACCTCAGTCCAAAGAGAGAAAGAAATATCAATATTGTGCATCATACTTAACGCGGTTTCAACAATATGCCGATGCTTACGTTCTGCTACTCCATTCTGTTGTGGAGTGTAAGGACAAGAGGAGTTACGTGTGATGCCATGGTCCTTTAAATATTCACTAAAATCATGAGATATGTATTCTCCACCACCATCACACTGGAAATAAGTGATATTTGAATTGAAAAGGTTCTGAACAAGAGCATGGAATTGTTTGAAAAGTTTGAACACTTCAGATTTAGATTTCATAAAGTAAATCCAAGTGTAACGAGTGAAAGAGTCAAGAAATAACACATAATAACGAGAGCCAGATAGAGATGAAACAGGAGCTGGGCCCCAAACATCAGAGTGAATAATTTCAAATGGCTTGGAAGCTCTTTTATTGATACTTTGAAAGGGAAGTACATGACTCTTGCAGACATTACAACTAGGACACTTATGATCTAATTTGACTTTGGGAATAAAACCCTGAGAAGACAATTTGTCAAGGAACCCTTGACTACAATGACCTAACCGACGATGCCAAGAAACTAGCTTATTACATTGCATAACAGAAGAAGACTGACTCAAATAAGCAGGAAAAGATGGAGACACGGTAGATGACGTCTTCAAAGTCCCGGGGGCTGCTTCGAAGACGTACATGTTTTCGCGTCGTTCACCCTTAGCGAGCATCTTCTTGGTTCGAAGGTCCTTAAGACAAACAGAAGACGGAGTAAATTCCATGGATGAATTTGTTTCATCAACCAATTTAGAAACAGATAAAATGTTTTTCTCAATGGCAGGAGTGAGTAAGACATTTTTTAATGGTAGTGTAGATTGTGACAAAGAGAGAGATGCATTTCCAGTATGAGAAATAAGGTGGTGGGAACCATCTCCCGTGACAATAGTGCCAGTGCCAATATAAGGAACCATGTTGGAAAGTTTACCTGCATCAGAAGTAACATGTGCGGCTGCTCCAGAATCAATATACCAAACTCCATCATCATTCTGACGCAAATTCATGTTGTTAAATGCAGTCATCAGAATTTGTTGCACATCATGTGGCAACCCTGCACTCTGTCCCTGATCAGTACCCTGATGTGCTCGAAAATTTCCCTGCGGCTGCCCCTGAAACTGTCTAACATTCATCTGTCCAGCTCTTGGTCCTGGCCTCCCTGCCTTGTTGCGATTCTGTGGGTTGTGCCAACAATCTGCTTTCACATGGCCACGCTTGTTGCAATGGAAGCAAGTAGGGACACGGGTACCTCTAGTGGCAGGTGGAGCAGTAGGAGTAGGAAGGAGTCCTCCACGGCCCATATGAGCAGCAGGTGGACGAAATGAGGTAGACCCAGATGTAAACATGACAGGATGAGGATCATCAATAAGATGATCTTGAGTCAAACTAACTTCATACTGTAGGAGTTTGGCCTGTAAATCCTCAAAGCATGGAAGTGTAGAGGCAACCTGTAATGCAGTGCAAAACATACGATATTGGGGCCCAAGGCTTCCCAATACCTGCTGAACAACATCTCTGTCAGAAACAGGATATCCAATAGCGGCCAACTGATCAATGATAATTTTGATATCCCCTAGAAATTCAGTAATGGTCTTAGTTCCCTTTCGCATAGATTGGAACTGCCATTTCAGTTGAAGTGCACGTGATTCAGAAACCTGTGAATAAGAGTGAGCAAGATGTCTCCATAGTTCTGCAGCAGTAAAATGGTCAGAGATAGTTTGTAATATACGATCAGATAACGTGGCAGTCAAATAGGCAACCACAGATTGGTCCTTCTGAAACCAAACATCATACGCAGGATTTGGAATAGCAATGCAACTCACCTTCCCATCATTACCAGTTACCTCTTGCGTAATAGTCATAGGTGGGGCGGGTGATCCCCCATCCAGATGCCCGGAAAGACCATGACTTCGGATAAACGGCAGAATTTGGCGTTTCCAAAGTAAGTAGTTATCATGAGTTAATTTGTGAGAAACAAGTTGAGAAAGAAATCCGGGGCTGATTTTAGAATCCATAAGGAAGAAGATCAAAGATGAATCAAACAGCATGACAAAAATTCGTAGGTTGTACGGACAGAACCGTACGGACAGAAATTTTTGAGTTTTGGAAATCACGATTTTTTAGTTAATCGTGCAGAATGTACGATTTATCAACTATATTGCAAGAAATAGATAAGAAATCACAAGAAGTTTGAGAAAAGAGGCACTTTTGAGAAATGAGGGTTCCCAAATTTGGGGAAAACAGAAATTAGGGTTGATAAAATTGGGGATAACAGAATATGTAAGAAGGAAAAGATGCACGATATGAGGAAATGAAGAAACGACGTCGAAATATAGTGATTCAACGGAGAAACAACAGAGAAAAGATGAAAAAAAAACACTTTCCTTGAGAACGCCCAAAAACGCACGTCAAGGTCCTTAGGGGCCTTCCAGATGATCGTGATTACCACGCCCTTGGCTCTGATACCATGTGAGAAATCAGATGTGGGAGTCACCTTACTATCGTAGCAAGAGATAGAGAGAGAGGTAAGAGGGAAGAGAGAAAAAAATGTTGGGCGGCAATGATGTCTTCTCCCCT
Organism: Nuphar pumila; assembly: GCF_984573655.1. NCBI lineage: Eukaryota > Viridiplantae > Streptophyta > Magnoliopsida > Nymphaeales > Nymphaeaceae > Nuphar > Nuphar pumila. The sequence goes on along the minus strand of NC_143260.1, from coordinate 66,063,641 downwards.
TTCCATTGATATTTATATGTTGTACGAGTGGTACAATACAGTACAATAGTACAATACAGTACAGTATGCTGTACAATACAGTACAATACAGTACAGTATGCTGTACAATACAGTACAATAGTAGTTTCCAAACATGGAAAAAATTTGTAATTTTGAAACTTTCACTTGTGAAAAATGTATTCTTGGAAAAATGAAACAACTAGCATTTCAAGAAAGAACTTTTGTCTCCACTCGACCACTTGAATTAATTCACTCTGATGTTTGGGGTCCTGCACCAGTTACGTCAAAAGGTGAGTTTTTATACTATGTAATTTTTGTGGATGACTTTACACGATATACCTGGATTTACTTTCTCGAACACAAATTTGAAGTGTTCTCTTTTTTTCAAATATTTCATAATATGGTCAAAAATCAATTTAAGAATGATATTTCAATATTTCGCACTGATTTAGGGGGAGAATTTTTATCAATTGAATTTAAAGAATATTTGAACTCACATGGAATTTCACACCAAAAATCTTGTCCCTATACCCCTCAACAAAATGGGTTAGCTTAGAGAAAACACATACACATTATAGAAACAACTAGAACACTACTTATCACACATCAAGTTCCTAAAGTTTTTTGGGCCGAAGCTATTTTAACTGCTGTGTATCTTATTAATAGGATGCCCTCATCCTCAATAAAGAATATTTCTCCTACTGAAAAGCTTTATAAACAAAAACCTGATTATTCTAGACTGAGGGTGTTTGGGTGCAAGTGCTTTGTTTTTACAGATAAGAATGATAAATTCTCTCCCCGTGCTATACCCTGTGTTAAAATGTATACTCAAAAACCCTATTGTAAGTATAAATATATATACTTATATACATAGAGATACGTATACACATGTTATATGTATACGTATCTCTATATATAAGTATATATATTTATACATTTTCCCCTTTTTTACCCGAAAAGGGTATTTTAGTCCTTTTACTGTTTTGCGCATATTCCAATTGGAATATGTTGTAACTTTTTTCTTTATTTTTTAATTTCTTTATTTTTTTATTTTTTCCTTTTTGTAATTTCAAAAAGGTGCCTTGGGGGTCTCCCCAATAGAGTCGTTGGGGAGCCCCCAACGGTCACAATTGTGACCGTTGGGAGCTCCCCAACGACTCCTTTGGGGAGCCCCCTTGCACCTCCCATTTCTTGTATAAATAGGGGTGTTCCCCCTTGTAAATCCTCAAGCTTGAGAGTCTCAAGCATTTCCTCTTTTTTATGAAACACATGCATTATTGCATGTTTATTATTTTTACGCTTTTTGCGTATTGTGTTCAAGTGTTGTGAAAGTGCCTTCGTGCACTTCCTTTTTAAAAGTATTTATGCTTGTATGCGTATTGTCTCTTCATAGACAATTTTACATGGTATCAGAGCTCGGTTGGTGATTAAGGATCGTGGGATTCTTCTTTTTTCGAGTGCCTCGAAAACCGTGCCTTCGGATTCTTGGAAGTTGAAGTGGTGGATCTTGCTTCTCAAATATTTTAGAAGGAGCTTGTGCAAGCTAGAAGTTGAAACATTGTGTTGGTACGCCTCCCTCTTTTTCTTTACTCCTTAATGGGTGAAAAAGAGTCTCACTTCGCCCTTGGCTTCAAGTTGAATGGGTCCAACTACCATATTTGGGCCGGGAACATGGAGGCTCACATAAAAGGTAAAGGATTATGGGGTTATGTGCAAGGCTCTATTCCGGAATCGGAACCCAAAATAACCGTGATGGACGGAAATGAAATCAAGGTTCTTGAGGGAGAGGAAAGGGTCAAAGCTCTTGAAGAATACTCCAAGAAGCACGACGAATGGGAAATGAAGAACTTCAAGATTCTTTCTTTTTTTTCGCATCCGTCGAAACAAAGATTAATGCCAACATTATCAAGTTCAAGAAAGCATCCGAAGCTTGGCATTATCTCGAGAAAATGTATACATCAAGAGATCTATCCCATAAGTATTACCTTCAAAAGAAGGCCCTCTCCCTTACTCAAGGTGAAATGTCCATTAGGGAATATTATGCCGACCTCTCCTCCATTTGGGATGAGCTCTCCATGCTTGAACCAAAATGGAGTGGAGAGGCAATTGAACTCCGCCACAAGCAACTTGAAGAAGATCGGTTCTTCAATTTTTTGAATGGGTTAAGACCGAAATTTGAGCAAATAAGGTCATTTCTTCTTTCCTCATTTTCTCCTCCATCTCTTGAAGATGTTCTCACCAAATTAAGTGGTGAGGAAACTCGTATGAGCTTATGTAAACAAGGATCAAATGTTCTTGTGGTTCCTTGTAATCATGAAGAAAACAATGAGGTCAATGCCGTATCAAGACCCGGAAATAATGTAAAGACCTATCGTCCTCCTCATTTCAAATTCCAAAATCAAGGAGGAGATGGTGGACAAAGAGGAAAAAGAGACTATAGCAAGACTATTTGTCACTTTTGTAAGGAACCGGGGCATATCAAGCCCGTATGTCCCAAATGGAAGAGGCTTCTCGCTATGGCCACCACCGGTGTACCACAAAAGGAAGAGGCATCATCAAGTGGGTCACTCTCGTTGAATCAAATAGTGGAAGCCCTTCAACCTCTTCTCAAGGGAGCTACATCCGGTGCCGCCGTGTCTACCTCTTCCATTCCAGGTAAAGTCTCTTGGCTATTGGACTCAGGTGCATCTTTTCATATGTCCCCAAACATGTTTTCACTTTCCGATTTTTCAAAAAATGTTTCTCCATCCTTTGTTTCCACTGCGGATGGAACCTCTCTTGAAATTAAAGGAATAGGTAATTTTGAAAATCAAAGTTTTTCCATTCCAAAAATTAGATTTATACCTAAACTTAACTTAAACCTTCTCTCTGTTTCTCAACTCTCGGACCATGGATGCGATATTAAATTTTTATGTGACAAATGTTTAATACAGGATCGCCGGTCCAGGAAATTGATTGGGGAAGGCTTTAGAAAAGGAGACTTATACTATATGGAATCTCTCCAAGTTCCAAAATCATTTTGTAATGTTGCCCGGAACAAAGATATAAACATATGGCACAAAAGACTTGGTCATCCTAATGCCACCAAGTTATCTTATTTACATTTTGCGAAGGATTTATGTAAAAGTTCATTTTCCTGTAATGATTGTATTCTCGGAAAAATGCAAAGTTTACCGTTTAAGCAAAGAACTATGTTCTCATCTAAGACCTTCGAAATTGTTCATTCCGATGTTTGGGGACCCGCACCTGTTGTTTCAAAAGGAGGTTTTTCTTACTATGTTATTTTTGTGGATGATTTCTCCCGGTATTCATGGATTATTTCCTAAAGTACAAACATGAAGTTTTTACATGTTTTAAAACCTTCCATTTAATGATCAAGAATCAATTCAATAGTAATATAAAATTTTTAGAAGTGACTCTGGAGGAGAATATCTCTCCAACCAATTTAAAACATATCTTGAGGATCACGGAATTATTCATCAAAGGTCTTGTCCTAAAACCCCTCAACAGAATGGATTGGCCGAAAGAAAACATAGGCATATCATTGAGACTACTAGGACCCTGCTTATTTCTCAAAATATTCCTAACAACTTTTGGGCTGAAGCAGCCCTCGCTTCTATTTATCTGATAAACCGCTTACCATCTAGGATATTAGGAAAAATATCCCCTTTTGAGATCTTATATAAACTTGAACCTGATTATAATAGGTTACGTGTTTTTGGGTGTAAATGTTTTATTCTTACGGATAAAAATGACAAGCTCTCTCCCAAAGCTATCCCCTGCGCCTTTCTTGGGTATTCCGAAACTCAAAAAGGATTTCGTTGCTATGATCTTCGAGGAGATAAGTTATATGTTTCTAGAAATGTAACGTTCTTAGAAAATGAGAGTGGATTTGAAAAAAATGTTTCTCAACAAGAAAATTTTGATTACTCATTCCTTTTTGATTTATTGGCTAGTAATGATGATATATCTAGTGATGATGATGTATCATCAAATCACGATGAGGAAATTGATGGTGATGTCGAAGAACATAACCCTCTCAATGATCAAGAAAACAGGTTTTTAAGTGATCCGATAACCTACTCCCGTAGAAACCAAGACACCTTTAGAAGTGCCATTGACCAATATAGTGAGCTTGTACCTACTCTCGATCACAGGAGATCTGAGAGGAATAGGAGACCGCCAACTCGTTTTGTCTCTTTTGATTCTTTTTCACCCCGGTATAGGGCTTGTCTTAGTGCCATTCACTCTTATTTTGAGCCAAGAAATTTTGAAGAAGCTAAAAAATGTATAGAATGACAAGAAGCCATGCAAAAAGAACTTAGTGCTCTCAAAAGTGCTGAAACTTGGGATTTCCAAACCCTACCCATAGGAAAGAAAACTATAGGTTGCCGATGGGTTTTTAAAGTTAAAACTAAAAGCGACGGATCCCTGGAAAGGTATAAAGCTCGCTTAGTTGCAAAAGGATATGGGCAAGAGTATGGAATTGATTATGAAGAAACCTTTGCTCCTGTAGCCTGAATGGTTACAGTTAGATGTCTCATTACCATTGCATCTATTAAAAATTGGAATATTTTTCAAATGGATGTGAAAAATGCTTTTTTAAATGGAGAACTTAACGAAGAAGTGTATATGGAAGCCCCACCAGGCATGACGATTCCTAAAGATAAAGTTCTTCGTCTTCGAAAGGCTCTTTATGGTTTGAAACAGGCCCCCAAAGCCTGGTATGACAGATTTACCAGTGTAATGCTAGAAAATGGTTTCTCCTCATGTTATACTGACACTACTTTATTTACTAGGAAATCTAAAGCAGGGATTGTAATATTGTTACTATATGTTGATGACATGTTGATTACAGGTGATGATGTTCAAGGAGTCAAGGGTATTAAGTCCGTCTTGACTTCAAAATTTGAGATGTCAGACTTAGGTTTTCTGACATTTTTTCTTGGAATTGAGGTTGCTTATTCGCAACGTGGTTATTTTCTATCTCAGTCTAAACTTGCTTGTGAGATTATTGACAGATCAGGAATCTCTGATGACAAAGTATGCGAAACTCCTGAAGTTGTGGGAGCCAAAATGAAGATTGACGATGGTGTTCCTCTAACCGATCCTACTCCCTACAGGCAGTTGGTAGGTTCTTTAATGTATCTTAGCATTACTCGACCTGATTTGTCACATGCTATACACATCGCCAGTCAGTTCCAGCATGCTCCCACAACCGTTCATATGAGTGCTGTGCTTCGCATTATCAGATACTTGAAGGGAACGGTGAATAAGGGAGTATTCCTATCCTCTTCTTCTGAATTAAAATTGCTTGCTTATACTGACTCAGATTGGGGAGGTGACCCTAGTAACCGTCACTCCACCACTGGCTTTTGTATTTTCTTAAGAGAATCTTTGATCTCATGGCGATGTAAAAAGCAACAGAAGGTCTCATTATCATCCACTGAAGCCGAATACAAAGCCATGGCATCTACCACCATGGAAATAGTATGGATTAGACGCCTTTTGGAAGATATGAGAGTAGTTGTCAAAGAACCAACAAAGCTTTGCTGTGACAATAAAAGTGCAATTTACATTGCCAAGAACCACACATTTCACGAGCGAACAAAGCATATAGAGATGGACTGCCATTATGTCAGAGAAGAATACTTGAAGAAGGTCATTGATCTACCATACGTGACGTCTGAGTATCAACTTGCAGACTTCTTCACAAAAGCACTTTGTTCGCCTAGATTTCATTTCCTTCTTGACAAACTTGCGGTTATCACAGCGTAAGTTTGAGGGGGGGTGTTAAAATGTATACTCAAAAACCCTATTGTAAGTATAAATATATATACTTATATACTTAGAGATACGTATACATATGTTATATGTATACGTATCTCTATATATAAGTATATATATTTATACATTTTCCCCTTTTTTACCCGAAAAGGGTATTTTAGTCCTTTTACTGTTTTGCGCATATTCCAATTGGAATATGTTGTAACTTTTTTCTTTATTTTTTAATTTCTTTATTTTTTAATTTTTTCCTTTTTGTAATTTCAAAAAGGTGCCTTGGGGGTCTCCCCAATAGAGTCGTTGGGGAGCCCCCAACGGTCACAATTGTGACCGTTGGGAGCTCCCCAACGACTCCTTTGGGGAGCCCCCTTGCACCTCCCATTTCTTGTATAAATAGGGGTGTTCCCCCTTGTAAATCCTCAAGCTTGAGAGTCTCGAGCATTTCCTCTTTTTTATGAAACACATGCATTATTGCATGTTTATTATTTTTACGCTTTTCGCGTATTGTGTTCAAGTGTTGTGAAAGTGCCTTCGTGCACTTCCTTTTTAAAAGTATTTATGCTTGTATGCGTATTGTCTTTTCATAGACAATTTTACACCCTGTACTTTTTTAGGATATGCAAATAATAAAAAAAGATACAGATGTTTTGACCCTAAAAACAACAAGTTATACGTTTCAAGGAATGTATCCTTTCTAGAAAATGAAAGTTTTTTTGAAAACAAAAATTCTACTGAAATAGATGAGTATTCCTTTTTGTTGGATCTAGTTCCAAAGGATAGTGAAAGAGAAATTGATCTAGATGATCAGATGGATGTGATTGATTCTGATCCTCATAGAAATAGTCAAGATTGTATTCAATACTCTAGACGAGGAAATTTAGAAAGACAGTGTGCCCTGGATAAATACACAAGGGAACATGAATCTGCCTCTTCATCTAGAAAATCCACTAGGATCTCGAGGGTTCCTGCAAAGTTTGTGTCATATCAGTCTTTTTCACCAAAACATCAAGCCTCTCTAATTCATTCCTATGAAGAACCTCCCAGTTATGATATAGTTAAAGATCAACCAGAATGGGTCAAGGCTATGAAAGTCGAATTAGAAGCCTTAGAAAAAGCAAATACTTGGACCATTCAAGACCATCCTCCAAACAACAAGAAACCTATTGGTTGTCGCTGGGTGTACAAGGTGAAAACCAAGAGTGAGGGCACTCTTGAAAGATTCAAGGCCCGGTTGGTGGCAAAAGGCTATTCTCAAGAATATGAAATAGACTATGAAGAGACCATTGCCCCAGTAGCTAGAATGACCACTGTTAGAATCCTAATAGCTCTTGCATCAATAAAGAGATGGCATATCTTTCAAATGGATGTTAAAAATGCTTTTCTAAATGAAACTTTAACTGAAGAAGTATACATGGACCTGTTAAAATGTATCTCCAAAAAATCATTGATGTAAATATAAATATATATACTTATATACATAGAGATACATATACATATATTATCTCTCTATATATAAATATATATATTTATATATATTTTTTATTTTATTTTTATGTTTACCCGATAAGGGTATAATTGTAATTTTCCTTCTTGCGCATATTCCATTTGGAATATGTTGTACTTTTCTTTCTTTTTATTTTTTGTATTTTTATTCTTTTTATTTTTTACATTTTCATAAAAGGTGCATTGGGGGTCCCCCAATAGAGTCGTTGCCCCCCCCCCCAACGACTCCTTTGGGAGCCCCCTTGCACCTCCTCTTTCTTGTATAAATAGGGGTGTTCCCCCCTTGTTTTCCCTAAGCTTGAGAGTCTCAAGCATTTGGTTCTTTCTATAAAATACATGCCATTGTGCATGTTTATTATTTTTACGCTTTTGCGTACTTTGTTCAAGTGTTGTGAGAGTGCCTTCGTGCACATCTTTTCTATATTATTTGTGCTCGTATGCGTATTGTCTTTTCATAGACAATTTTACATGGTATCAGAGCAAGGTTGATTATTGAAGATCGTGGGATTCTCCATTTTCGAGTGCCTCGAAAAACGTGCCTTCCGATCTTTGAAGTTTGAAGTGGTGGATCTTTCTTCTCAAATATTTTAGAAGAATCTTGTGCAAAGTTGGTGTTGGAAATATTGTGTTGGTACGCTTTTTCCTCTACCTCTTTACTCTCTAATGGGCGAAAAAGAGTCCCATTTTGCTCTTGGTTTCAAATTAAATGGGTTCAACTATCATGTTTGGGCCGGAAATATGGAGGCTCATATAAAAGGAAAGGGCCTATGGGGATATGTACTTGGCACAATTCCAGAACCAGAACCCAAGATTACCGTAGTAAATGGAAGCGAAATCAAGATTCTTGAGGGAGAAGAAAGAACCAAAGCCCTTGAAGAATACTCCAAGAAACACGATGAATGGGAAATGAAGAATTTTAAGATTCTTTCATGGTTTTTCTCATCCGTGGAAACCAAGATTAATGCCAACATTATTAAATTCAAAAAGGCATCGGAAGCTTGGCATTATCTTGAAAAAATGTACACCTCAAGGGATCTCTCTCATAAGTATTACCTTCAAAAGAAGGCTATCTCCCTTACTCAAGGTGAAATGACGATTAGGGAATACTTTGCCGATCTTTCCTCTATTTGGGATGAGCTTGCAATGCTTGAACCAAAATGGAGTGGAGACGCAATTGAGCTCCGTCACAAGCAACTTGAAGAAGATCGGTTCTTCAACTTTTTGAATGGGCTAAGGCCCGAATTTGAGCAAATAAGGTCATCTCTTCTCTCTTCTTTTTCTCCCCCTTCTCTTGAAGATGTTCTCACCAAATTAAGTGGTGAAGAGACTCGTATGAATTTATGTAAACAAGGACCAAATGTTCTTGCGGTCCCTTGTAATATTAAAGAAAATAGTGAGGTCAATGCCGTATCCAGACCCGGAAACAATGTAAGAACCTATCGTCCCCCTCACTTTAAATTTCAAAATCAAGGTGAAAATGGTGGTCAAAGAGGAAGAAGGGATTATAGCAAAACTATTTGTCATTTTTGTAAAGAACCGGGGCATATCAAACCCGTATGTCCCAAATGGAAGAAACTTCTAGCCATGACTACCACTGGTGTACCACAGAAGGATGAGACATCTTCGAGTGGGACCCTTTCTATAAATCAAATAGTGGAAGCTCTTCAACCTCTCCTTAAGGGATCTACCTCCGGTGCGGCCGTATCCACTTCTTCCTCTCCAGGTAAAATCTCTTGGCTTTTGGAATCCGGTGCATCCTTTCATATGTCCCCAAACATTTTTTCACTTTCCGATTATTCGAAAAATGGTTCCCTATCTTATGTCTCCACTGCTGATGGAACCTCTCTTGAAATTAAAGGAATAGGTAATTTTGAAACTCAAGAATTTTCTATTCCAAAAATCAGATTCATACCTAAACTTAAATCTCCTCTCTGTTTCTCAACTCACGGACCATGGCTGCGATATTAAATTCTCTTATGATAAATGCTTAATACAGGATCGCCAGTCCGGGAAATTGATTGGGGAAGGCTTTAGAAGAGGAGATTTATACTATATGGAATCTCTTCAAGTTCCAAAAGTTTTGTGTAATGTTGCCCGATATAAAGATATAAATGTGTGGCACAAAAGACTTGGTCATCCTAATATCACCAAGTTATCATATTTACATTTTGCAAAAGACCTATGTAAAAGCTCTTTTTCTTGTAATGACTGCATTCTCGGAAAAATGCGAAGTTTACCTTTTGAGCAAAAAACTATGTTCTCTTCTAAAACTTTCGAAATTGTTCATTCGGATGTTTGGGGACCTGCACCTGTTGTTTCAAAAGGAGGTTTTTCTTATTACGTAATATTTGTGGATGATTTTTCCAGATATTCGTGGATATATTTTCTTAAGTTTAAACATGAAGTGTTTTCATGTTTTAAAAATTTTCATTCAATGATTAAGAATCAATTCAACAACAACATAAAGATTTTTAGAAGTGACTCTGGAGGAGAATATCTCTCCAATCAATTTAAGGTATATCTTGAGGATCACAGAATTATTCAACAAAGGTCTTGTCCTAAAACACCTCAACAGAATGGGTTGGCTGAAAGAAAACATAGGCACATTATTGAGACCACTAGGACCCTTCTTATATCTCAAAATATTCCTAAAAACTTTTGGGCTGAAGCAGCTCTTGCTTCTGTTTATTTGATAAATCGTTTACCATCTAGGATATTAGGAAAAATATCTCCCTTTGAAGTATTACATAAGCTTGAACCTGATTATAATAGGTTAAGAGTCTTTGGATGTAAGTGTTTCATACTTACGGATAAGAATGACAAGCTCTCTCCCAAGGCTATTCCTTGTGCCTTTCTTGGTTATTCCGAAACTCAAAAAGGTTTTCGTTGTTATGACCTTAGAGATGATAAGCTATATGTCTCTAGAAATGTAACTTTTTTAGAAAATGAGAGTGGTTTTGAAAAAAATGTTTCTCAACAACAAAATTTTGATTACTCCTTATTTGACTTATTGTCTAGTAATGATGATATATCTAGTGATGATGAGGTATCATTAAACCATGATGAGGAAAATGATGCAGATATTGGTGAACATAACTCACTTAATGAACAAGAAAGTAGGGTTCCAAGTGAGTCAATAACCTACTCTCGTAGAAACCAAGACACCTTTAGAAGTGCTATTGATCAATATAGTGAGCTTTCTCCTATTCTTGACCATAGAAGATCTGAAAGGAATAAAAGACCTCCAACTCATTTTGTATCTTTTGACTCCTTTTCACCCCGATATAGGGCTTGTCTTAGTGCCATTCACTCTTATTTTGAACCAAGAAATTTTGAAGAAACTAAAAAATGTATAGAATGGCAAGAAGTCATGCAAAGTGAACTTAATGCTCTTAAAAGGGCAGAAACTTGGGATTTCCAAACTCTACCTATAGGAAAGAAAACTATAGGCTGTCGATGGGTCTTTAAAGTTAAAACTAAGAGCGATGGTTCTCTAGAAAGGTATAAAGCTCGCTTAGTTGCAAAAGAGTATGAAATTGATTACGAAGAAACCTTTGCACCTGTAGCTCGAATGGTTACAGTTAGGTGTCTTATTACTATTGCATCTATTAAAAATTGGAACATTTTTCAAATGTATGTTAAAAATGCCTTCTTAAATGGTGATCTTAACGAAGAAGTGTATATGGATGCCCCACCAGACATGATAATTCCTAAAGATAAAGTTCTTCGTCTTCAAAAGACTCTCTATGGTTTAAAGCAGGCCCCCAAAGCCTTGTATGATAGATTTACCAGTGTAATGTTGGAAAATGGTTTTTCCTCATGTTATACTGACACTGCTTTATTTACTAGAAAATCTAATGCAGGGATTGTAATTTTGTTGCTCTACGTTGATGACATGTTAATTACAGGTGATGATGTTCAAGGAGTCAAGGGTATTAAGTCCGTCTTGACTTCAAAATTTGAGATGTCAGACTTAGGTTTTCTGACATATTTTCTTGGAATTGAGGTTGCCTATTTGCAACGTGGTTATTTTCTATCTCAGTCTAAACTTGCCTGCGAGATTATTGACAGGTCAGGTATTTCTGATGACAAAGTATGCGAAACTCCTGAAGTTGTGGGAGCAAAAATGAAGATTGACGATGGTGTTCCTCTAACCGATCCTACTCCTTATAGGCAGTTGGTAGGTTCTTTAATGTATCTTAGCATTACTCGACCCGATTTGTCACATGCTATACACATCGCCAGTCAGTTTCAGCATGCTCCTACAACCGTTCATATGAGTGCTGTGCTTCGCATCATCAGATATTTGAAGGGAACAGTGAATAAGGGAGTATTCCTATCCTCTTCTTCTGAATTGAAATTGCTTGCTTATACTGACACAGATTGAGGAGGTGACCCTAGTAACCGTCACTCTACCATTGGTTTCTGTGTTTTCTTAGGTGAGTCCTTGATCTCATGGCGATGTAAAAAGCAACAGAAGGTCTCCCTGTCATCCACTGAAGCCGAATATAGAGCCATGACATCTACCACCATGGAAATTGTATGAATTCGAAGTCTTTTGGAAGATATGGGAGTGTTTATCAGAGAACCAACAAAGCTGTGCTGTGACGATAAAAGTGCAATTTATATTGCCAAGAATCACACCTTTCACGAGCGAACAAAGCATATAGAGATGGACTGCCATTATGTCAGAGAAGAATACTTGAAGAAGGTCATTGATCTTCCATACGTAACGTCTGAGTATCAGCTTGCTGACTTCTTCACCAAAGCTCTATGTTCGCCCAGATTTCATTTCCTCCTTGGCAAACTTGCGGTTATCACACCGTAAGTTTGAGGGGTGGTGTTAAAATGTATCTCCCAAAAATCGTTGATGTAAATATAAATATATATATACTTATATACATATAATATATATATATGTATATGTATCTCTCTCTATATAAATATATATATTTTTATATATTTTTTATTTTATTTTTATGTTTACCCGATAAGGGTATAATTGTAATTTCCCTTCTTGCGCATATTCCATTTGGAATATGTTGTACTTTTCTTTCTTTTTATTTTTTGTATTTTTATTCTTTTTATTTTGTACATCTTCATAAAAGGTGCATTGGGGGTCCCCCAATAGAGTCGTTGGGGGCCCCCAACGGTCACAAATGTGACCGTTGGGGGCTCCCCAACGACTCCTTTGGGAGCCCCCTTGCACCTCCTCTTTCTTGTATAAATAGGGGTGTTCCCCCCTTGTTTTCCCTAAGCTTGAGAGTCTCAAGCATTTGGTTCTTTCTATAAAATACATGCTATTGTGCATGTTTATTATTTTTACGCTTTTGCGTACTTTATTCAAGTGTTGTGAGAGTGCCTTCGTGCACATCTTTTCTATATTATTTGTGCTCGTATGCGTATTGTCTTTTCATAGACAATTTTACAGGACCCACCACCAGGAATGAATATACCTAAAGAGAAAACACTTCGCCTAAACAAGGCTTTATATGGTCTTAAGCAAGCTCCAAAAGCTTGGTATGATAAGTTTAGTAAGGTTATGCTTGATTTTGGTTTTCGATTTTGTCATACTGACACAACTTTGTTTGTTAAGAATTCTGATGCAGGTATTATCATCCTTCTACTCTATGTTGACGACATGATCATCACTGGAAGTGATAAACAGGAGTTTATGATATTAAAAAATTTCTCAAAACACATTTTGAAATGAGTGATTTGGGTTTTTTGAAATATTTTCTTGGTATAGAAGTTGCCTACTCACCTAGAGGTTACTTGCTAACTCAATCTAAGTTTGCATTAGATATTGTTGCCAGGTCAGGTATTTCAGATGAAAGACATGTTGATACTCCTGAGATTGTGAATGTCAAAATGAAGATTGATGATGGAGAGCCACTCGAGAATCCGACTCCGTATAGGCAACTTGTTGGGGCTCTATCGTATCTATCTATCACAAGACCTGACATTACACATGCGGTCCATACAGCCAGTCAATTTCAACATGCTCCAACTTCTGTTCATATGGGAGCAGTTTTGCGTATTATTAGATATATCAAAAATTCTATTTCTCGAGGATTATTTTTATCCGCTTCCTCTAACTTAGAATTGCTTGCTTATACTGATGCAGATTGGGGTGGTGATCCAAATGACTGCCACTCAACTACAGGTTTTTGTGTCTTTTTAGTCGAATCCTTGGTGTCTTGGCGATGTAAGAAGCAACAAAAGGTCTCTCTCTCATCAACTGAAGCTGAATATAGGGCAATGACTACAACTACTATGGAATTAGTCTGACTTCGACGTCTACTTTCCGATATGGAGAGTTGAAAGTCCAAAAGCATCAAATCTGTGTTGTGTGACAACAATAGCTCTATCTATATTGCAAGCAATCAGACATTTCATGAACGCACCAAGCATATAGAAATGGATTGCCATTATGTTCGAGAGGAATTTTTGCGTGACACCATCAATCTTCCCTATGTTGCTTCAGAATATCAGCTGACCGATTTCTTCACCAAGCCTCTCGCTGCTCCTAGGTTTCACTTTCTCTTAGGCAAACTTTCGGTTATCCAACTGTAAGTTTGAGGGGGAGTGTTAAAATATGTAATCTCATATAATATCTCATATGTAATCTCATAGACATGTAATGTTTTATCTCCTTTCTAGTTAGGATTTTTCGTTTAATTAATTCTAGTTAAAATACAACTAGAATTAGCCAAACCAGTCCATCATTGAACTGATTTGGCCTTTACCTTTTTGACTAGTCAAAAAGCTACCTTTTTGACCAAGTCAAAAAGGTAAATCCAAAAAGAGCTGTTGGACTCCCCAACAGCTCTCTTAAGGCTTCTCTCTACCTCTCTATAAATATGGGGCTATTCCCTTTGTAAATACTTACTCTTGTTTTGGGTTTTTATCTCAAATCAATAAAATTGTTTATTTTTCATTTTTATACCCGTTTCGGGTTGTGTGTATTCTTGAGTTCTCTTTGTGAACCTTTGTGGTTCTTATGATGTATTTGTGAGAACTTGTTGAGAGACATTTGTTGTAGCGTATTTTTCACTTTCTTACATTGGTCACCTCTCTTCTATGTCTTCCTTCATTGACTAACTTTGATGATATGCGCGCGAAACTACTGCAGTATGAAGTCACTATTAGAGGTGAGGAGTTGGCTCTAAATTCCAGCAATCATGAGGTTCTTGTCACAAACATGGTGACATGACGAGGACGTGGAGGTTTTCGAGGTGGACGTGGATAGGGAAGAGGGAATCAAGGAGGTCGTGGATTACTTCCCACGCCCAACATGTCACCCAATTCATTCCCAGGGAATCAATTTTCTAAACATATACCAACATGTTTTCAGTGTGATAAAAAGGGGCACATTAAGGCAAATTGCTGGCATAATCCGCAAAACAGAGACAAATTTAATGGTGCTTGGCCTTCCATTAGAGGACAAGCAAGGGATGAAAAGGAAAATATGAAGAATCTCTTAATTTTTGCTCTTTTTGAGTTGAGCTTCAAGCAGTCTGAGCAGGGGACTTGGTACATTGACTCTGGAGCTACTGCCCATGTGACAGGTGATGTTGGTAAGATTTCACAACCTATCCCTTATTGTGGTAAATTTAGTATTAAAACTGGAGATGGTGTTCTCCATCCTATATCTCATGTTGGAAACATTCTCTTCCACTTTTCAATTCTTCACTTCGTTTATCTAATGTTTATCACTCACTTAGCATTGTTAAAAATATTGTTTCTGTTTCCAAACTTGTCGATGATACTAATTCTTCTGTCGAATTTACTCCTTTTGTATGTGTCAAGGAGCTTCTCACGAAGAAGACGCTCGTTGAAGGAGAACGACAAAGAAATATGTATGTCCTCAAGGAGTCTCCTTCTGTTCGTGCTGCTCAAATAATAAATTCACAGCCAGTTCAGCCAATGTCATTCGAAGATTATTTTAATCTGTCTCAGTGTAATAAGCCAGAAATCTGGCATCGTCGTTTCGGTCATTGTAATCGTTCATTCATTGAAAGACTTATGTCTAGTGGACTTGTTTTACAGTCTAGTTTGAGTATTGAGTCTGATATTTCTCTTTCTTCTAGTTGCCATTTATGTAAGTCATATTATTCCATTTCAATCAATAAATCAAAAAGCTTCTATACCTTTTGAAATTGTCTATTCTGATGTTTGGGGACCTGCCCCACAATCCTCTTTATCGGGCAGCCGCTATTATGTCACTTTTATCGATAGTTATTCTAGATACACTTGGATCTACTTTATGAAACACAAATCTGAAGTGTTTAAGCTTTTTCGCTCATTTTGTGCCCTAGTTTGTAATCAATTCTCATCTCAAATTCAACATTTCCATTGCGACGGTGGGGGAAAATATCTATCAAAGGAATTTACTGAATTTCTCTAGGATAATGGAATAAGTCGTCGAATATCTTGTCCTCACACACCGCAACAAAATGGTGTGGCGGAAAGAAAACATCGACACATTGTAGAAAGTGCATTGAGCATGATACATGACACTCGTGTTCCTTTAAGCTTGTGGATGAAAGCTTTTCATTCTGCTGTGTATGTCATAAATCGACTGCCAATGAAATTACTTGCAAATCAATCTCCTTATTTTACAATCTTTGGGATTCATCCTGATTATAATGATCTGCGAGTGTTTGGATGTATATGTTATGTTCATATTGAGAGTTTCCAACGTGACAAGTTCCAAAACAAGGCATGCAAGTGTAAGTTCGTTGGATATGCTGCTTAGTATAGAGGTTATTGTTGCTACGATCCCACTACTAATCGCATCAAAGTTTCACGGAATGTTGTGTTTGATGAAAATACTGAGAGCTCAGGAAAGGTAGAAGAACACAACGTGAATGATGAAGGTTATCAACTGTGGCTCGCTGCTGAGGTGTTCGATCAAATGACTACTCACGATGCTTCTTCATGTCATACACTATCGGTTGAACAGAATAAACCTGATGTGCACTTGCAAAGGGAAGAGTCACCAAATACGTAAGACACTATGCCTAGCATTTCAGATATTGCAAAGTTCCAAGGTGCTGTATATGTTCGGCGAAATAAAGACAATGCTCAACAAACCGATGTGCAAACTAGAAGGCCTGAGAGGATTCATCATCCTATTGAAAGATGAGTTAGTTATAACAATTTCTCTACAGACTTACAACTTTTCATCTCCCATATTGAAAATCAAGATGAACCTATTAGTTTTTCACAAGCATCTATGTCACTCAAATGGGTTGAAGCCATGAACGAGGAAATGAAAGCCTTAGATGAGTGTGGGACTTGGGAGATTGTTTCCAGACCATCAGACAAAAATGTTGTAGGGTCTAAATGGGTCTATAAAATAAAGTATAAACCTGATAGATCTATTGAACGCTATAAGGCGAGGTTGCTGGCAAAAGGTTTCACTCAAGAATATGGGCAAGATTACTATGAGACCTTTAGTCTTGTGGTCAAGATGAGAACTATTCGATTAATTTTGTCTTTGTCGGTTCAGTATGGATGGACTCTCTGTCAGCTTGATGTCAAAAATGCATTTTTGCATGGTAGTCCGAAAAAAGAGGTGTATATGGAGCAAACCTCTGGTTATGCAAAATACAACCCTAGCACACATGTTTGCAAACTACGAAGAGCCATCTATGGGTTAAGACAGACTTCTCGTTCATGGTTTGACAGTTTTTCCCTTGAAGTTCAGCGATATGGTTTCATTCGTTCTCATCTTGATCATTCTTTGTTTATTTTCTGCGATCGTCAGGTACGTACTTTGATTCTTATATACGTGGATGATATTATTATTACCGGGAATTCAGATGAACACATAGAAGCTACCAAGGCCTTATTGAGTCGACAGTTCAAGATGAAAGATTTGTGAGTCTTGCGTTATTTCTTGGGAGTTGAAGTGGATAGAGAGAATGAATCTCTTTCATTAACCCAACACAAATATACCTTGGATTTGTTGGAAAAGGTAGGCATGACAGATTGTAAACCACTATCCACTCTTAGTGTATTAAATCACAAGCTCTGCTCTTAGGATGGAGAATCATATAAAGACTCCAGGCAATATCGTAGTCTCGTGGGTATGCTTCAATACCTCACCTTCATTAGACGAGACATCGTGTATGCAGTGAATCAAGTGTCGCAATTCATGCATGACCCACAAACAGAGCATATGAATGATGTTAAGAGAATCTTTCGATATTTAAAAGGGACTCTTGGAGATGGTCTAGTTTACCATCAGTCCAAGTCCAAAGGGGAGCGACATCGATTAAATGTGTACACAGATGCAGATTGGGCTGAAGATCCAGATGATAGGCGATCAGTTTCTGGATATTGTGTTTTTCTTGACTGGAACTTGATAGCATGGAGTAGCAGAAAACAACGTGCAGTTGCACGACCCACTAAAGAAGCTGAGTACCGATCTATGATGGCTGCCACAACAACGGCTACATGACTGAGATATCTTTTGACTGAGATCGGATAATCTATTATGCCCACCAATCTCTTTTGTGATAATCAGAGTGCGATACAAATTGCCTTCAACCCCATTCATCACAGTCGTACCAAGCATATAAAGATTGATCAACACTTCATTCGGCAAAAGATCGAAGATAGAGAAGTTGAACCAACCTATGTTCCCACGACTGATCAAGTGGCAGATTTGCTTACTAAGGGGCTTACCAGAATTCACTTTTGGTTTTTGAAGAACAAGTTGTCCATGGTACAAAATCATGCATTACTTGAGGGAGACTATTAAGATAGTATATGTTCATACGGGTCCAAATCTGGACCCGTATCTCTATATATCCATCTCGGGTCTGGACTGAAGGATCACAGACCCGATCCAATATGTATTAAATATATATGAAGGAATGTGGGACATGATTCTCTGATGAAGAAAAAGGTTACCCATTGCCGCCACTCTCTCCTCTCGTCTTCTGCAGTACAGCCGACAAACCAAGGTGTGTGATTTCTCACATATAATACTTTCATTTTGCATGAACATTGAGATCAATCCAGTCTTCTGTAGAGGATACCTCCCTATCTGTAACATTTGGACTTCCCTCTGGTATGTTGGTATTTACATCCCGTTTGAGAATTTTCTCCACACCAGCTCCCTTTCAAGATTTGCTTTCTTTTTCTTAACTCCTCTATTTGTTCAGCCATACTAATGACTTTTGACTTGTTTTTTCCTGCCTTAGGACTTGGGCTTCCCCCTATATCCGTTCTGATCTCGTTATCCCCAGATCCACTACCTTCAATGGATCCACATCTGGATCTCTTAGATCCAATTAAATTTTGGACCCGTTAAGATCAGGATGTTACTGGACTCCAATTTCTTGTAAGGTCTCCTTTTTCCAGAAGAATCCATCTCTTTGCTATGACTAGCAGTTACATCATGTATGGTATGTTGATAATTGGATTCCGTTATCACTTTATCCTTACCTTTCTCATTCAAACTTCTCATGGTAATTACCTCCTTGTTGACGTGGCCATCTTTATAGGGATTAGATATCTCCTTTAGCTGAATGGCAAGTTGAAGATTGGAATCTTCTTGCAATAAATCCTTCCCCTTATCATTTGAGCTATTTTTGACAATTGCCTCCTTGTTGACAAGACTGTCCTCATTGGGAACAGTTTCCATCTCTATTTCTTAATGTGACATTATCATGCCAGACCCTGAAGTCATCTGATCAGTGATTCTACTAACCTTACCGGATTCCAGCCTTTTTTCATCTCCACACCATTTTGAGCATATTCTGAGTTCAACGAACTCTTATCTTGACCTGGAACCTCTTTAACTAGTGACACATCATTATCACTCCCCAACTCCTCTTCTACATCCATATCATTTAAAGCATCAAATTTATTTTGCACTTCGATTCTTTGATCTGATTTCGTCCTCCATACTTTCGACAGTTTTGCAGGATGCCATTTATTTTCAGATGCAGCCTTCTCATCAGCTATAACCTGATTATCATTTTGAGGTCGTCTCAAACATGCTCCGTTCCTGTGATATGTAGAGCCACATACCATGCAGTAAGAGACTGATGCTTCATATTCTATAGGCTGACTGGTACATCTTCCTTCCTCAGAAATGATTTCAATATCTTTCAGAGGTTGGAAATTAACCGGAACTTCCAAGCAAATTCAGGCCAATAGGACTCTATCCATACTTCTAGTATATGAATCAATTTCCAATAAATTAGCGTCTAGATACTCGGCCACTCCTTCGAAAAAATCTTCCATCCATAGCTCTGTGGACAACTCAGGCAGCTGGATCCATTGAGGTACTTTCGATGTTATCTCTAATTTTCAACCCACCTCTGGATTCTGCTTGTTCACCATCAACACCCTTCCAGACCTATGTAACACAGACTCTTCTAACAGGGCACCGCAGCCGCGTCGCACCCGCACCTAGGCAGGTGCGACACTTGGACACAACTTCCTTTGTGTTAGGTAAAGTCAACCACACTGAGGTCCATTTCTATCCAAAAGTAGATTCAGTTAACCCTAATCAAGTCCATTTTTATCTATATTATATATATAAATACATAAATGCACACACATACACGTAGTGTTAACTTAAAACTGTTAAAAATTATATATATACCCTCCCTGCACCCCGCACCCAAGTTTTTTTAAAGGGCCGCATCCGCACCCGCACCTATGTGACATAGTTTCAGATAGTTTCCATGCTCCTTTCCTCATAATAAAGTTCATGTCTTCCTCTCTAGTCACCTTGATAGAAAACAGACTATGTTTACCCGATAAAAACTTGATGTTCATGATCTGGGACCGCATCCTACTCAGATTTCCAAAAGTTAATTTGAACTCCATTTTTTTCTTTTGATCGTCACCCGCAAGACCAGCAATCATAGTCCATTCATATTGCTTGATCATTTCTGCATACCTACCTTTAGGGATCATCAATGCTTTCTTCTCATCTACCATCACCGTCTTCAATCTACTACCACCATCTCTAGATGTTTTCAGTTGACAGCCTACCACCTCTGACCAAATTTTTTGAGGTTTACCAGAACCCGATGAAGAAGGGCCCCCTCTCCTGAAACCTTTGGGGGGTCCCTTGTATCTGGGTGCACCCATGGATTCCCCATCCACACCTGCGGTCATTTTCATTCCCACATTTCATCACTGTTCAAGTCAAAACAATGTACACCATTATGATCATAGGTAGTTTGTGCACATCATGTGCCCACTCTTCAAATCAAAAGAAGTTGAAGAAACATCCACCATCCTGCATAAGGACATCAAATCTACAGTTGTAAAAAGAACAGCTTTCCCTTATAATTTAATGGAGATTTTGTAGCAAACCAAAGTTTATTTTCCTAACACATTATAAGTTTTCTCTAGGTTATTCTAATGGGTGAAATTATCTGTCAGTAGGTTGAGCATACTTGAGTAATAAAATTCTCACTGCGTTTTCTTTCTTGCAAAATGATATCTTTAGCTCTCTTTCCAGCATTAAACTATTCTTGTTACAACTGCTGTCTGTATCTTGCGTCGTCTTTTCCCTGTCTTGCATGCTCATGTTGCCAATAGCAGTTCTGCACACTGCAACTTAGTGGAAAAAAAGTTGCCATTATAAACAGTCACCGTCTTCTCTATTTCATCTAACGACCCACAGCCAGACAAATCAAATGCACAAGTACATATTGCACAGTTATGTTTCACTTATTGGAGTTTCCATAGGAGCATGGGAAAGCATAATGACCATATATGCTAGCTTTGATAAGCACATTATTATGTGTATGTGTATGTGTATGTGTATGTGTATGTGTATGTGTATGTGTATGTGTATGTGTATGTGTATGTGTATGTGTATGTGTACATGTCTTATTTGTATGTGCATATCTATGTCACATGGATGCGGGTGCGGGTGCGGGTGCGGGTGCGGGGGTGCGGCACTTTCAAAAACCTTGGGTGCGGGCGTGCGACAGGGGCAAAAATGTAATATATATATATTATATAATTTTGAAGTTTTAACCGTTAACATTTAACAATTTACATTGTCATAATATCATTCATCATGCATGCAATATATCAACCTAAATATCAATCAAATAAGTAAAGCAATTACATAAATCAACCTAAATATCAATTAAATAAGTAAAGCAGAAAAGAACTAAATTGCATACCAAAGTATATCCTGATGAAGTAATGGATCTTAATAATTTTCTTCTTCATCATCAAATGCATCATTAGAAGGAATACTGGACTCAGCTAAATCCATGTTTGTTATGTTGAAATCATGCTCTCCCTCGAAGTCACACTCTTTTGGGTTTACATCCAAAAATTTGGATGTTCCTTGCCTGTGTTACAAACCCAATTTGAAAATGTTAAATACAATACAAGTATATTTAAATGAAAAACTAAGAAATAATCAAATAACTAAGAGAGCAAATTAGTACCTGTATTCATCATTGGTTCGCGAAAGTAATCAAAGATTTGAATGAATATATACTAAATCCTCTGCACGCTTGCTGGTGAGTTTGTTTTTCTTCATGTTGTGGATTTGAGAATATGTGCTCCAATTTCTTTCGCAACAAGATGAACTAGCAGGTTGCGATAACAATTTTAATGCAAGACGTTGGAGAAGAGGTGTTTCTGATCCAAATGTTGACCACCATGTGATAGGATCTATATTATCTTCTTCTTTCGCGAATAATTCTGGTCTATATAATCTCGAAGATGAAAATTCTTCAAACTCGTGTGACTTGGTGTAGAAGATATGCTTTTGGAAAAAATCTTGTCATACACATATTTCTATGTCTTGATAGCTCTGAGTTTAAATTTGAAGGGACACAACCAATACCACCAGCCTGCCACTTATTTGCATAATTTTTTGGATTAAGAGAATGTGCCATGCACTGCAAATGAGTGTTGCTCTTATCCCATCTTCTGACTAAAATTGAATGAATATGATTAAAAAATTCTGAATTATCCAATGCATGATTTTTTTCTTCATGCTTGAAAACTATAACTTGTATTTTTTTAATCATATTATCCCACATTTCATAAACTCTGTGAAGCATGGGCTCATCCTTATCAACTTCTCTTAACATTTTCTAAATAGAAGGAAGTATATGACTCTGTCCCAAAACTCATCATCAAGAATGAGTTTTTTAATTTCTTGAGCCTTGATGTCATCATCAGCACGATAGAATGTCTAATTTTCATCAGTCACCATGTTAATCAAAACATTCTTCACTCTTTCAATCCTTTTCACCATCACAATGATGGACGCAAAACGTGTTTCAACGACCTTCAACAATTTCAAGTCAGAATGCCTATTAAATATAGCATTAGCACGATGGTGGTTAACAACAAAATTTCTAATGCTTTTGACATTTCTTTCTAAATCTTCAATCCATGAACATAAAGCATATGCTTATGAATTTTTTTTTTCTTTGGGGTTGCAGATGCTCTTTAGGGCCAAATTTAAGCTGTGTGCTAGACAGGGAGTCAAAAAATATGAGGGTACTCACTCTCCAAACTTAACGCTGCACTTTTACAAACTAGAGCGTTGTCTGTAATGATTTACTTTCTGATCACCCACTTCTTTTATGACTTCTATAAACAATCCCTTCAAATACTCTGCATTTTTATATTCCCAGATGCATCAACTGCTTTTAAGAATATTGGGCCATTAAGCGAACAAACCAAGGTTTTAAAACCCAGTGACTCGAGACTCGACTCGTTCTTTATTGACTCGTGGCTCGGCGGGTCAACTCGGTGACTCGGACCAGGTTTTATTAACTTTTGATTTTAAAAGAAAAACAATATATAATTTGTCTCAAACCCTGTTTTTCAATAAACAAGAGATGTTTTTTGGCTCCATGTAGAATCTTGGGTTGAACTTAAATAAGGAGATCGTAGCATGTGGATAATTTGTTCATTAATGAGCAATAAGTTGGAAATGTGGAATGAAAGAGCACAATTTATTCCAGTTACATAGATGCCTTTATGCATTAAAAATGCACATGCCTATAAATAAAAGAGAAATTTTTGTTGGATGTGATAAGGCAAGGTGAGGACAATTGGTTCTGATTAAAGGGGTATAGCCTATATGAGATACAAAGAAAATATGAAGTCTGAAAGGACAAGAAAGAAGCACCAAGTAGATGTTGGAACTTGGAACTCTATGGATGTTAAGGCCAAAGTTATGTATGACTTTGTTCCAGTTTCTTGTCTATTATGCCTTCATAAACATGGGGCAAAGAGGAAAGGTGTGAGGAGAAAACCAAATTCTTGTTATATAGTCATGTTAGTAAAGTTTAAAGCAAAATATTAAATGCATTTATGCAAAGAAACTGCAAAAAATATAATTGTGTAGAACATAATAAAAGCAACAATCTACTTGATCATAAAATATTAATTAGTTGTTGTTGAATCTGAAGATTGTCCTGCCTGATGCTTCTAGAAATAGATTCATATCCAATAACATTTACCTTAGATCATAGTCACATATTGTCTTCTTTACATATTGAAGACATTAAGAAAGTAACAACAATATTCTCAATAATATTACAATTTTTTTTTTATTCTGAAATACTCAAAAAATCAAATTTTAAACATTCCAGAACTCGCCCGAGTCAGGCCGAGTCACAGCCGAGTCTTTGCAGACCGAGTTTAGCTTGCCGGGTTGACTCGCTGGAGGGCCGAGCCGAGCCGAGTCAACCGAGTCACCGAGTTGACTCGGCGAGTTTTAAAACCTTGGAACAAACAATTAAATTGATCAATGGACGCCTTTGAATATTTGTCCATCCATCAGACACAATAGAAACTCCATTTTGCTCCCATGAATATTTTTTAATCTACAAAACCTCTCCACATTTGCCCTCTCTTCTGCAAGAAGTGTGGTTCATATTTTTTCTGAACTTGGAGGCACGTAACCACTCAAATTACAATTTGCCAAAGATGTTACTAAATCATTCCAATAAAGATTTTTAGCCGCATTAAATGAGAGTGAACTAAAATAAATACTCCCAACTTTTCTATCCAATTATTCTCTTCCATATGTATTGAATGCTGCTTGTATCGTTCCTCTACCTCCTACATTGACTTTTTTTTTTTCAGCATCTTCTTGGTGGCTTGCAAATGGCACACTAACTGCACAAGAATCGGCCATTGTCTTTCTCTTCTCATATTCTTCTTGTATTGTCTTCGCATTGCCTCATCAACTTTTCTGCATGATATCTTCAACAAATGAGCCTTCACTCTTGTGTAAGACCCAACAAAATCTCTTTCGCAGAGCTTGCATCGAATCTCTTGTTTCCACCACCTCCTTCTCCAGTTTTTGTAAGTTTATCTACGTGTACCCATAATGACCCCACATCATCAATCCCACTACAACTATCAGCAAAACTAACAACAAAACTCACATGTTGGGATGAGGATGACACAAGTTCTTTCCTTTATCCACCATTTTTATCCTGAAAACACAAAAAAAAATACATTCAAAATTTCAAATCAATTATATATATATATATATATATATATATATATATATAAAATCAGGAGCAAGGAGGGGGGATCTGCCCTTCTCCTGCCAAAAACAGGGAGGGACTCAGCCCCTACCCTGAAATAAGAAGAAGCAGGGATGGGGGCTCGACCCCCTCCCATGTCGAAAACAAAGGGAGCCGGGGGTGGGGTGGGGGGGCTCAACCCCTCTCATGCCGACCCAACAAGAGAGCGAGAGGGGGGCTCGGCCCCTCCCCTGCCGAAAGCAGAGGGAGCAGGGGGGCTCAACCCTTCCCCTGCCAACCCAACAAGAGAGTGAGAGGGGGGGCTCAGCCCCTCCCCTGAAATCAAAGGGAGCAGGTTGGGGGGCTCGGCCCCTCCCCTGTCGAAAATAGGGAGGGGCTCAACCCCTCCCCTGCCGAAAACAGAGGGAGTAGGGGGGGCTCAGCCCCTCCCCTGCCGACCCAACAAGAGAGCGAGAGGGGGGAGGGGCCAAGCCCCTCCCCTACCAAAAACAGGGAGGGGCTCAACCCCTCCCCTGTTGAAAACAGAGGGAGCAGGGGGGGCTCAGCCCCTCCTCTGCCGACCCAACAAGAGAGCGAGAGGGGGGGGCCCCTCCCCTGCCGACCCAACAAGAGAGTGAGAGGGCGCAGGGGGGGCTCGTCCCCTCCCCTGACGACACAAGAAGAGAGCAAGAGGGAACCAGAGGGTACATACCTGCGACAAGGGAGAGGAGGAGCCTAGGAGGTGGCGTCGGAAGGAGAGAGCTCGAGCTGAGCTGCGTGGGAGAGGAGAGATTAGGGCAAATTTTTTTTTGCTCTAATTCTCCTCTTCATCGGTTTTTTTTAACGTCCGAAACGTGGACGAAAATGACCCGGGTGCGTTGACCGCACCCAGGGTCGTGTTGACCGCACCCGGTGCCGCACACGCACCCGTGTCGCATCGACGCGGGTGCGGCACCTGCTTTGCCGAGTCCCTGTGACTTAGGTGCACATGTGCTTGTGCATGTGTGTTTGTGCATGTGTGTGTGTGATGGTGTTTGCGATCATGTGTGTGTGTGCACGCGGCAACCTAGGGCCTTGGTTGCTTGTTGGGGTTCACTTGATGTGATTAATTTTGTTAACACACTGATAACTAATTATATTTGTGGATTACAACTTGTGACAGGAAAGAGCAAAGTCCTTAAAATTGCCAACTCATATTACAATTGATGCAGGGAGAACACAAATTGCACCAAGTAAGCTTTAGACAGACATTGTTACTTTGCTGTTACAGTTTAGCTTTATGTGTGCTACTTTTCCACAAGCTACATTTGTTAACAAATGCATGCTAATGAATGTTGTATCGATTTCTTATGACAGATTCAAGAACTGTGATGGCTATACTTGGTAAGTCTTCCTTTTTTATCTCTCTTTTTCCCTTTGAGTACTAGAAATGGGGTTTTGCAAATTTTTCTGCTTTACTTCTTTGGAATTTATAAATGTAGATTTTCCATTAGTTTATCCTAAACTTGTAAAGGTCATCCCCTCTTAAATATGTTTGATCCTTAGATTGAAGAACAGATTGGCTACAATGTGGACAAGTCACATAGAATAAAAATAAATGGGATGTTTTATCTATTCCAATCTGTTCAAGAGCTGGCTTCAACTGCATTCCATCAAGGTTTTAATAGGCTATGTTACTGGGTGTTGATGTGTGAGCTTGTCGCTAAAGATTGTTTTCTGTTTCATTATATTTGGCATCAATTAAAACATAATGTCGTCAATTGGATGTTCTATCATATATTGTCCGATGAACATTATTATAATCTCTAAGTGTTATTCTCTATGTAACATGGACACTCCTAAAAGAGCATCAAACCCGAGTTGCACCCATGTAGGTGCGGGTGCAACACTTGGGCATGGTTTCTGTATTGTCGAGCGCAGTCAATCACATGTGGGTCCATTTCTGTTAGAAACTATACTTTGCATTCCCACCCCTTTTCTGTCTCTCTCTCACACACACACACACATTACCACATGCTATTGCTTTACCGTTTTCCAATGCAGGCTCTCTCTCTCATTATCACTTGCAACCTTTCTACCCTTATTCCAATGCAGCCCCCCAATACAAGTCTCTCTATTGCCTCCCACCCCTCCCCCTTTTCTCTCACTTTAGCTCTCCATTCATTTTAATGCCCATTAAATATTGCATGTTTTTCATGCATACTAGAACCACTTTTTATTTAGGAAATGGTTAGCATTTTAAAAACATAATGAATGTATCATTTCCGTTGGTTATTTTCTTGAAGAAGATGAAATGCTCCTAAATCATTGGATTTTCAAGAATACATGCAACAATGTATCATTTCTCTTAGCTGTTCTCATGGGAAGATGAAAAGCCCCTAAACCACCACTTAAAATGGGTTTTCTTTGCTTTTTAAGATCATTTAATCAAATTTATCTACAAAGGCTCCTAAACCACCATTTAAATAGGGCTCTCTCTACTTTCTAAATTCATGTGCATCATCTATAGGGGGGAGCCCCTGCCTAAAAAGGGTAAGAAAGCATAGCCCCTGACTAAAAAGGGTAAGAAAGCATAGCGATCATGATATAGAAGATATTATCTATTTAGCTGGTAAGCTATAAACCCTTTTTGTTTTATTTGCAATTGCATTTTCTTGTGATTTAATAGTCAATTAATATATTTTCTTGCTTTCTTTCCTGTGCATTGCATGGGTTCTGGACTAGTAGTATATGTATATATAGAGAGTCACTAGAATATGAGAACTAGAAATATGGGTGTTTCCAACACTTTTTTTGTAAATTCAACCATGTAGATATGTTTGGCATAGTAAATTTGTTAGGAATCAACTCTTGGATTGTGTATTTTTGATGAAAAATGTGAAGATTATGAGCCGATGATTTTAAAGCCTTAAAAAAAATCTTGTTTATGCATTATAATCGGTTGATTCAAGAGATGGTCCTTATAAAACCAAGCATGTAGATCACATTCGTACGGTTAGATTCAAGAGAAGAACAAAATAACCATGAAAATCGATGTTCACAATGTAGTTCTCATTATTCTAGTGAGTATATATACGATAGTTTTCATATTCTAGTGATGATATATATATGGTCAATATTTGGTGTTATTGAAGGCACAAAACTATTGAGCTCAAGGTTGTAAGTATTGTATCATTACCTGTGTCAGTCGGGCCCAAATTAAGATCATATCATAAAATATCACTAAATTTTAAACAAAAATTTTCAAAAAATCCAAAAAAATCAGAAAAAATGGCAAAAATTCTAAAAAAATCATATCACATAAACAATGATGAATTGCACAAAATACAACCATAAAATCACATATGAAACATTTATGTTTGTATGAGCTGCATAAGACATCATCAAACATCAACTAATATAAAATCATAGATAATATTGCATGCATATCTTACAAGAACAATGAAAATTATTAAATATCTTGCAATTAAGAACATGCCATAAGACTCATACTTTCATATTACATAAACAAAAACAAAATAACCAAGTTTATGAACAATTAAGTGTTTAAATAACTAAGTTTTTTTAAAACATATTATCTTAGTTGTCAAAGGCGGTGCCTACAACACAGCCTCATTGCTTGGGTTTTTGGGTTTGGGCGATGGGGCCTTCTTTTACCGCTTAGGCGTTGCCTAGCTCACCTAAGCAGAAAAGCCTTTGGTGACTATTTTTTTTTAATTTGGTTGATCACTTGGTCAACCTTTTTTCCAAAAAGGTGACATAAAAAGGGGAAGGACAGTGCCCTTTCCCCTTTTCTCTCTCTCTCTCTCTCTCTCTCTCGCGCGCGCGCGCGCCCTTTCGTTCTCTCCCTCTCAGTTTTCTGCAGCAAGAAGATGAAAAGAACAAAAGGTATCCCTCTCTCTCTCTCTCTCCTTCTCTCCCTGTTTCTCGCTCTCTCTCTCACTCTTGCTTGCTGAGTTTGTTTTTCCTGTTCTTTTTTCCCTTTTTTCTTTCTTCTTCTCTTTTCTTTTTCTTCCTGCTTTTCTTTCCTTTTTCCTTGTTTTTTCCTCCTTTTTCTTTTCTTTTCTTCTTGTTTTTTCTTTTTTCTTCTTCCTGTTACATACACAGAATATTAATAACTGAAATACAATGTATATAATATATATATATATATATATTATATATACTATTATATATATATTATATACACTGTATTTCAGTTATTAATATTCTGTGTATGTATTATTGAAAATAGGTGGTTTTAAGTAAAGTTCTTTTATATTAATATGCTATTTGTAATTTTGCTTTTATAATGGGGCTTTATTGTAATTATGCTTTTAAGCCTCTCTCTATTTAATATAGAGAGAGGCCCTAATCACATAACGAGTTCTGTGTTTCTTGTGCAGCCGTCTCTCTCTCTCTCTCTCTTCTCTCTCTATCTAGGGCTCGGTTCATCTTCTACATGGTATCAAAGCCTAGCCGATCGTGGGAGCGTGATTGAGTGTGATTAAAAGCACAGTCGATCGTGGAGGTTTTCTTGATCGTGATCAAACTTCGACCCAATGAATTTTTTTTTCCTCCAATCAGGTCAGCGATTAAATATTTTTTTTAGATCTGATGACAGATCTGTGCATGCTTCTGGTCGTGGATGCTTGCTGTGGGTTTCGTAACTCCTCGGTTTTTTGTTATTCTCGTGACTACCTACTGCCGAGTTGGTAGCTCCTGCCGTGATTCTGCACCTGTTTGGGGCCCTGTTTGATTGCTGTTGGTGTTTTGTTTGCGTGTGATCTTGATATCGTGGAAATGGGTACAGTCTTTTGATTGCTGTTGGTGTTTTTTTTGTGAGATCCTGATATCGTGGAAATGGGTACAGTCTGCACTGAAGCACGTTAGTTTCTGTGGGTTACTATCTTTGCTTTCTAATCTGCAGTGAATGTTTGAAAGAGATCAGTGATTCTATTTCAGCCGTGATACCCTGATTTTTGGGCCCTGCGTTGGTTTTATCGTGCTTTCATGTCGTGACTTCCTGTTTTTTTTTAAGAAACAACAATCCAACTCGTAGTGGTGTTGCTCGTGATTGAAAAATGACTGATTGTCGAGCTGTACATGTCTGGGGAGCTGCCCTTGTTATGAAACAGGTTCTGCGTATGCAGAAGATATGTGGTCGTGATTCACTGACGTGCTGATTTTTTCTGTTTATGGGCTGCTGCTCAATACTGTCGTGGGGTTTTTTTTTGGTTCGTGTGTGAACAACTGCTGTTTGGAATATCAGTTGGTGTGTGAGTGTAACACGGTTTTTTTTTTTGTTTTGATTGGAGTCTGTTCAGTTTTTTTTTTGGAACCAGAAGTATGGCTGAAACTTCGAAATGTGATTCAAAATTGGAAAATATTGGAAAATATAAGGCATTTGCCAATCCATTTTAGTACGGCTCGTCTGTAAGGTTGAATGACACTAACTATGCCAGGTGGTCCAGAACATTTATGATGTCGGTATCTGGACATCGTAGAAAACATATCTTGTTGGAAGACGAACCCACTGAAAAGGTGGGAAAATATGTTACCTGGGATGAAGATAATGACATAATTATGTCATGGATTATGAATAGTGTCGAACCCCATATTGCAGATGGTTTAATTTACTATAATACGGCCAAACAGATGTGGGACAATCTTCGAGATACATACTCACAAGAGACGAATGTGAGTCGTATCCTACAAGTTGAACATAAAATATATAATTTACAACAGGGAGATCAAACCTTGGCCCAGTACTATGCCTCCGTAAAAGCTGCGTTTGAAAGACTTAATGCTCACAGACCCCTCTGTTGTTCGAAACAAAAGGATCATCAAGAACAAACTATGGTTGCTCGGTTTCTTATAGGTTTATCTTCAGAATTCTCTGTTGCAAAAGTCCAAATGTTGACTGGGTCGGATGTACCTACTCTTGCTGAGGCATATAATCGTCTGAGCAGACTTGCGATCTCACTTCCACAGTCTCAGCCTGTGACTCAGTCATCTGCCTTAGTTGTCTCATCTGGTTATGGGCGTGGAAATCTTCAGAATAGCAGAGGACGAGGTCGCGGACGAGGTGTGAGAGGCAGAGGAAAGCTTCAATGTACATTCTGTGGAAAATCTGGACATTTAGAAGATCGTTGCTGGGATAATCATGACTGTCCAACCTCCTCTTCATCAAAGTCATATGCTCCTAAAGCAAATGTTACTACTCTCGAGGCAACAAAGGCACATGAAAATATCTCTGCAAGTGACAGTAGTATCACCCTCAGTCGTGCTGAATATGATGAGCTGATAGCTCTTCGTCCTTTGAGTTCCACCTCTCCTGTAGCTGGGGTTGCCTATTCAACTGGAAATCCTCTTCATCCGACTCACAATAAGTGGATTATTGATTCTGGTGCATCCAGACATTTGTGTGGAAATTCACTTGTTTTTTCAGATCTAAAGGATATTAAGGCTCAACTTGGAGTCTCATTAGCCGATGGGAGCACCTCCCCGGTTGTTGGTCAGGGAAATATTTCTATACCCTCCTCATTACAGTTGAAAAATGCTCTTCATGCTCCAAAATTTCCTCAAAGTTTACTCTCTGTTAGTTGCCTTATAAAAGAACAAAACTGTAGAGTAATATTTGATCCAATGGGTTGTCATTTTCAGGATTTGCTGACGGGGAAGAAGATTGGTGGAGGCTATGAAGAAAATGAAATTTACTACCTACATCATCCAATGGGTACTGTTCATGCTGCAGAGGAACATTCATTCAGTCCTGTTCAGTGGCATCGTCGTCTTGGTCATCCTTCATTGTCAAAGCTTCGTTCAATCTTTCCTCAGATTCCTTCCACTACATCATTTCCGTGTGAAGCATGTCAGCTGGACAAGCATCATCGAAGTTCGTTTCCTTCGAGTCAGAGTCAGTCTAGTAATAAAGTCTTTGAACTTCTTCATGCAGATGTATGGGGTCCTAGTAAGATTCCTACTAGGACTCAGTGTCGATACTATTTAGTTATTGTTGATTTCTCTAAGTTGTCATGGGTGTTTTTAATAAAGGAACGATCTGACGTTCCAAGTATTATCAAATCTTTAATTCTTGAAATAAAAACTCAGTTTGAATCTAGTGTCAAGATTGTTCGCACTGATAATGCTCTCGAGTTTAAATCAAAAAGTCTGTTACAGTTTTACCAAGATAATGGCATCCAACCCCAAACTTGTGCCTATTCATCTCAACAAAATGGGGTGGCTGAGCGAAAACATCGTCACCTACTTGATGTTGCCAGGACCATTATGATTCAATCTAATGTTCCTACGTTATACTGGGGAGATGCAATTACAACTGCTTGCTATCTGATCAACCGCATGCCTTCCTCTTCTGTGGGTGATCAAATTCCAATTCATATCCTAAAACCCAATACCCCCCTCTTCTCCCTCTCGCCCAAAGTATTTGGCTGTGTTTGCTTTGTACACAAACTTGGCCCTGATCGTGATAAATTAGCTGCTCAAGCTACAAAATGCATATTTATCGGTTATCCCAAAAATCAAAAGGGATATCGATGTTATGATCCTACTTCTCGCCGAGAGTATGTCAGTGCAGATGTCTCTTTCTTGGAATCCACTCCCTATTACTCTAGTACTGGTTCCCCGCTGCAAGTTGATTCAGCTGAGTCTTGTCCATTACCTATACCTCCTTTTCCTTTGGAATCCGTGCCCTCGTTCCCGAACCAAACTTCATCCTCTTCCAGATTTCATAATCCTCCATTGGTATATGTGCGTAGAGATCCACCTCCGCAAGTGCCTTCATCTTCTTCTTCCCCTGAGGTAAGTTCTACTGACAATAGTGATCTTCATGATGGTGATAACAGGCCAATTGCTCTACGCAAGGGGACACGACAATGTACCTTATATCCCATATCTCATTTTTTCTCCGATGCCAGAATTGAAAATCAGATGAAATATTTTATTTCAGCTTTATCTGCTGAAACTATTCCTCTGAACTATCAGCAGGCAGAGCTTGATACTCGCTGGAAGCTGGCTATGTAAGAAGAAATGGATGCTTTAATATCTCAGCATACATGGGATCTAGTTGATTCCCCAACAGATGCTGACATTGTTGGATGTAAATGAGTATATACTATAAAGTACAAATCTGATGGATCAATTGAAAGGTATAAGGCCCGATTAGTAACCAAAGGGTATACTCAGACATATGGTATTGATTTCTTTGAAACTTTTTCTCCTGTTGCACGGATGGGTACCATTCGTCTTGTTCTCTCAGTAGCTGTTCAGCATGGTTGAAGCTTGAACCAATTAGATGTAAAAAATGCATTTGTATATGGGGACGTATCTGAGACCGTTTACATGCAACAACCTCTAGGATTCGAGGTTGTGGGGGAGTGTCAGAAGGTGTGTAGACTGAAAAAGGCGATTTATGGCTTGAAACAAAGTCCTCGTGCATGGTTTCAAAAGTTGTTTGAAGTGATGTCACGTTTTGGCTTTAATAGGTCAGCAGTAGATCATACACTGTTTATAAAGAAAACTAGCTCTGGCATAGTTGTTATGGTGGTATATGTGGATGACATTATTCTTACAGGAGATGATGTGAAAGCTATTGATGCCACAAAGGCTCATCTTCAAAAACACTTTGTTACAAAAGACTTTGGTTCACTGAGGTATTTTCTGGGTATAGAAGTTGCCAGGAGCCGTGAAGGGATGGTTTTGTCTCAACGGAAGTATGTTCTTGACTTATTAAAGGAAACAAGAATGTTGGGAGCTAAACCAACAAATATTCCCATGGACCATAAAGTTCAGTTGTTTGAAGAAGGGTCAAAACTAGTTGATAGCAAAAGCTATCGCTCTCTAGTAGGGAAACTATTGTATGTAACTGTGACCAGGCCAGATATTGCTTTAGCAGTAAGTAAAGTTAGTCAGTTTATGGACAAACCAACTGAGGTACACTAGAATGCAAATATTATGATTCTCAGATATCTAAAATCTTCTCCTGGAAAGGGGTTATTGTTCAGGAAAGGTGGAACTCTGGAGATAGTGGCCTATTCTGATGCTGACTATGCAGGATCTGTAGTGGATAGAAAATCTACCACAGGATTCTGTATGTTCCTGGGAGACAACTTGATCTCTTGGAGAAGTAAGAAACAAAATGTGGTTTCTAGGTCGAGTGCAGAATCAGAATATCGGGCTATGGCCCAAACAACTGCTGAATTGATGTGGGTTCGTACTGTTCTTCTTGATCTTCAGGTGAAGGTGTCCTCTCCCATGACCATGATGTGCGATAACAAAGCTGCAACATATATAGCGAACAATCCTGTATTTCATAAGAGAACAAAGCACATTGAGGTTGATTGCCACTATGTAAGGGATATGGTTCAAGCTGGTCATATCACTACAAAATATCTAAAGTCGGAAGACCAAGTTGCAGATATGTTTACAAAACCTCTCGCTAGACCAAATTTCTCAAAATGTTGTGACAAGATGAGCATGATTGATATCTATGCTCCAGCTTGAGGGGGAGTGTTGAAAATAGGTGGTTTTAAGTAAAGTTCTTTTATATTAATATGCTATTTGTAATTTTGCTTTTATAATGGGGCTTTATTGTAATTATGCTTTTAAGCCTCTCTCTATTTAACATAGAGAGAGGCCCTAATCACATAACGAGTTTTGTGTTTCTTGTGCAGCCGTCTCTCTCTCTCTTCTCTCTCTATCTAGGGCTCGGTTTATCTTCTACATGTATTATTTAATGTAATTTATATATAATTTGATATTTTGGACGTACTTCAAAAATCATCAACAAATAATTGTTTAGTCTTCTAGACGAGACATTGTTGGGGCTGATCTTTTGAACCTACTTTAAAATCATCAACAAATAATCGTTCTGTCTTCCAGACAAAACATTGTTGGAATTGTGAATCGCTCACTGGAAGGGAGAGGGAAAACGGGATCCAGTCAATAAGGTATCACCCTTTTCCAAATTTATAGGTGAATGGGTTTCTCACTCTTGTTACTTGATTGCTTGTAATGCAGCTCATTTGGGTTCCCTGGGGGAGACTAGCATCTGGAAAGATAAAACATCTGGGTGGTTTCCAAATTTAATGGAATTGTAACAACATTCTTGATGTACTGGCAGGGATATGCCTATTGTATCTTACCTATCTACAAAACAAAGAGAAGCCATAAGATAATCTTTAAAAGGAAGGGGTCCAAACTGATGAGATTAAATTGCTCTTTGTGCCTTCTTGATGATAACTTTTTGATTTGCCTTAAAAGATGACATGAAAAAATTAAAATTAGTTGGGTTTTGAATGATATAAAAAAATTTAAATAAACATATGAAAATGACAAATAAATTTTATAATTTTATAATTTTATATACCTCTACCTCAGTCGTAAGTTGTAGCGAACGTAGGCGAGGTCATTGAACCTTTTGTGCTCTAATCTATTTCTTCTTTTTTTTGGATTTGCTCAAAGACACTCCAATTTCTCTCGCATCCACTTGCACTACACGTTTGGCTAAGAATGTAAATGACAAAAGCTTTCAAATGTAAAACATCACTTCCAAACCTGGCCTAGTACATGTCTAAAAAAACAAGAAAATGAGAAATCAGTAAGACAATAACAGATACAATCATACAATACATCATAACTAAATAACAATATGAAATTAAAATTGAAATAGACAAAATAAATTACTTGGATACATCGTGACACATTTTTGCACTATTGGAGGTCTCCCCATATCATACAATACATTATCATAAGTTTTCATTTTCTTATGAATTTGATCTTGAATGCTACACTCAGGGTTTAACCTTTTGATGCAATCCAAAAGTCTCTTGTTAACTTCCTTGTCTATTTTAAATGTAACGCCCCGAAATCTTAACCCAAATTTTGAGGGATTTTTTTTTCAATACAGCGGAAACCAGTCATACCATAGGGCTAAGCATTCCAGAACATTACAGATGGAGCAAGACCAAAACATTCTTTTCATTTCAATATCAATGAAAATTTAGATCAGAGTCCTCACACTATCCTTGGAACAATAAATCCAAAATCCCGATCGAAGCCTCATCCCGCAACCACTCCTAACTCCAATTCTTCACCTGAAATTTATAGGAATTAGACTACAACTGTCTAAGTAGGAAATCTGTAACTTTTAATGCGGTATATCATGAACCCAGAATGTGATATGGGTGTCAAGTATGATGTTCAGTATATTCCAAAAATAAACAAAGGTTTATGCTGCGATAGTCAACAATTTATCA
This sequence comes from Nuphar pumila, assembly GCF_984573655.1. Classification (NCBI taxonomy): domain Eukaryota; kingdom Viridiplantae; phylum Streptophyta; class Magnoliopsida; order Nymphaeales; family Nymphaeaceae; genus Nuphar; species Nuphar pumila. The sequence continues at coordinate 66,027,592 of NC_143260.1, read as the reverse complement.
GAAGTTAACTGGCAGGTAACATCAATAACAAGATTTATATATCCCACAACCACAATATGAATCCACACAATTATTTAGAGAAATGTAATTATGACAATTCATAATTCAAGTACGCATTCATACCACAAAGTACATCCATTATGCATAAAGAAACATTAAACCATACCATAATGCACAATTTTAGTAAAAGACATTTAACATACATTAAAAGTTAAACATCACGCATCCACCAAACATATAACAATTAAGAAAATAGATAACATATGCATGTTCTAATGCATAGCAGGAAAATGCATGAATCCTCTTATTATCTTTTCTTAAGTTTCTCTATCCATATGCATGCCCTATTAAATGCATATAATTTAAGTTCCTCTTTTTAATTACCGTTGCCCGCGGATACACCAAACGGGTACAAACCCCGAGGTCAAGTAGGTTCCCAGGGTAGCTTAACACACAATTTGTATTTTATTACTGAGTTCCAACTTAGCGCTCGACCGATATCAGGAAACAACACCATCCATCGGAACATTAGACCTCCACATCTAATGTCGGGGACACCCCATATCCACAAGTGCCACTTCTTTGGTACCATAAACAACAACTGTGTCAAAACACACCACTCCCAGGTAAAGTGGCGGACTCTCCCTAAAACCGTGGCCAGAAGAAAGAACCTCAATATCGGATTCAGGAGACAAAATTACAGAACACAGAGTTTTTGTATCCTCACAGTCTCCCCAAGACCGAATATCTAAGATTCTCATACTCCAGATGAGATATCCCAGAATGTATATTACACTGTTCTTATTCATTATCTTTTTATTAAGAGCCAATTATTGAGTTTTTGCAGTTCCACCTGAAAAAACAAGGCAAAAGCTCGCATCTACCCCTACGAGAACCATCACGAGACTCCAGCCCGTGAAAACAACATTGAACAGTGCAATATTGAACAATAATATAAAATATGATTTTTGTGATGCATTTAAACAATTAAGGAAAGAGCGAACCAAAGCTCAAGGCTCTTCAGGCCTGTGATGATTCATTTAGACCATCGATGCATCGAATGCAAAAATCATAACTTGCAATTTATGCAATGAGGTCAGCATGCCTCCAAATGCATATCCATTCAAACCAATTTAACAATGTGCATGAGTTACCATAATCATATGCATGTGTTTACCATCCACGTGCAAGTACTTTTATGAAATCACTTAACACACATGCATTCATCCATAATTCATAAGTACATGAGAACCTTTATGCATGATTTTACATGCTAAACACACATCGACTTCAAGTAGGCACATGTATTCAAAACAAATCCATAAATGCACGATAAATAAACATGTCCCATCAATGTAGGCACAAGAAACCTTTTCATGTGTTAACATCCACACACATGAACATAACCCAGATTTAGCAATTGAAATTTCAGGGCTGCACACATTCATATCATGTATCCGCCTATATCAAAATAAGACCTCTCATACGAAAGATCAGAGAAGAGAGAAGGCTAGATGACAACAACAAGAGAGGAAAAGGTAATAGGCTGCCCCCTCTAGGTTGATCTCACTGTGTATAACCGGTTCTCAGTAAAGTTCCATAAATGCCTTAGCATACATCAAAGCCATTATGTAAAAGATCCCATTGTTAGATATTACCAAAAATATTTTCAACATTAGAACTAACACCACCCCTTCAAGGATCTTAGTAAACCAATTTGTCATTTGCATAATCTCTAAATAAAATTTTAGCCTAAAGCTCACCTTCAATCTTTTCTCGAGCAAAATGTTTGTCCAACTTTATGTTTTTAATCTTGTCATATTAAACCGGTCTAACGGATTTAAATTGTACTTCTATCTTGTTACTTTAACTTGGATTTGCCGATATTAAAATTGCACATTTTGTTGTAACATAAACAGCAGATATGCGTTCATCAAGTATTATGAGAAGATGTTGTAGATATAAACTTCTGCAATTACAAAGGCCATAGGCCTATTCTCGGTCCAAATGTTGAATCTTCCAAATATGTGTTGCTCCTTGCTACTACATGTAACTAAATGTGACCCCAAATACAAGCAACATCCTAGTATAGACAATTGAATAGCTACATGAAAAGTCTCAGTGCACAAGTTATCTTGCAGCCCACGAGGATGCAATATAGCCAAGCTTGTCTCAAAGATGGGCCTATGTTTGCAGTTGACTCCCCGTATTTAATTGGGCAGGGGCTTTTGTTTAGTTCTGTGATTTAAAGGGAATTGTTAAAAGCACTGGAGGTATATGCACTACAACCATTGCTTTCACATGCATCAAGAAGTAATTCTCGATTTAAGCCTTGAAGCTATAAATATGGAAACTGTGCACTTGTGCTTAATGAAGAAAATTCTGTGTTCTGAGAACATCATCCACAAAACTCTTAGGAAATAAGATTTGAAGTCACCTAGTGAAACTCCCCAAATATCTTAATGCATAAACTAAAGTGTAAATGAAGCTATTTCATTTATTCAACTAAACAGTATCAAATGACTTTTAAACACAAGAATATTTCAGCATTATCACAAGAATTATCTTCTTAGGACTGAATGACTAACGGCCATTTAAAAAAAAAGTTTAACAACCTCATCATAACGATATCAAAGTCGTTAATGCCATAGCTCCCCTTGGACCTCTATTCTGACTATAAATATTGAAAAAAACTAAAATTGGTAATGAAGGACCAACAACACTACAAGAATGGACATAAAGATTTTTCTTATCTTTCTACCACTGCAAATGCATGATTCATGTAGGGACCATTGACCAGAGCAAGCAAAAGAGAAAACACCATGAGAATTATATCATCAATGAGTTGGGGCACACAAATTCTTTATAAAACAAGGCTTCCAAAGTATTTAGCTCAGAGGAACAACGAGACAAAAGAGAGAGAATCATATGCCTACTCAAGACAATGAAAAACTTGAAGCAAATTGGAGGGAGAAGTTAGTCCCTACTTCATCTTTAGCAACTACAGCCCATTGCTGCAACTTATAGCCTACCTCTTCCTCTTCCCAAAACTTGGATTAGTGATTCAAAGACCACAAATCATATATCAGGAAAAAAAAGAAGCTATCGTACCTGAACACATTCAATACTTAACAAAAAAAAGATTACAGAGATCCTATTATCAGAAAATCCGAACTCCATAATCCCCTTTCTAATAGCAATCTGGAACCCCCAAAATAATCTACAGAACTCTACCCTGCATGTTCGACTCAAGACCGATCAACCAAGAACTCCCTCAGTGTATCCCTTTGCTCGGATGTCATGGCTACCGAAAACCCCAACCCACGAACTTGGGTTTTCCGGCAACCAAGAATCAATCGAACCCTCGGTTCCCTTTCTTTGACAAACCCTAATCGCACACCGACTTCATTCAAGACCTACAGGAAAAGGTACAAGATCCTACCTGTTGCGGCGAGAGGAGGTTGCTGCAGCGAGATAGCCTGAGGAGGGCCAACCGCGATGGTCGACCACGGCGTCGAGGCTCCAGCGACTGCAGGGCATCGTCGATGGCTTGCGCAGAGGGAGACGAGAGAGAGATGAGAGAGCGTGAGAGAAAGAGGGCAAGACCCTCTCCCTTCCCCTTTATCGAACGAAGGCCTTCCTCCGCGAAAGGTGGAGTCAGTTACGCTTGCTGTAACCTCCCCCTCCCCTTTCGAACTTGCAAGAATCGTGCCCTAGGCACGATTCTTGTTTTCGGGTGTTTTATAAAACAAAGCCCGGGTCTGGGTCCGAACCGTGACCCGCAATGCCGGATCCACTCTAACGTGGATCCGGGTCGTCTTTATAGCGTTGGATCCAGCCTAACGTGGATCCGGGTTCGATTTTAAATGTGGATCCGATCATGTTATAAAGGTGGATCCACAGGTTGGATCCAAATGGGTCCAACTGTGAATCAAACCCCAAAAAATTTTATTTCTTTCTTTATTAAATATTGTTATTATATATATTTTTAACACTCATATATAGGTATATTCCCTTTTTGGATCCGGGCAACAGATCCCGGGTCCAATATGAATAAAACTACCCATTGCATTTTTTTACGAGTATTACATTAAATGTAGGGGAGTATTTAAATGCAGGATTTAAATAATATGCTGTAGTATGAAGTACAATTTTTTTCCCTTCAAATTATCTCTAATGACCTCTTTTGCCCTATCCATGGTCTCATAGAGATAACACATAGATGGTATGTCTTCACTGTCAATCAATCGAAACAGCTTCACTAAGAGTATAGTTCTTTTCAACAATTTCACGCATGAATCCCAGAATTCACTTATAAATACAATATCTATAATTTCTCTGGGCTTTCTTTTTTTGCATGGGGATATGCATTTCACTTATATGATGAAAATATTTTTTTTAGTGCAACTTTATTCTTTACTAGACTTTGCACTGTCAAAAAATTCGTAGCAAATCTAGTAACTGTAATACGAATCAACTCAGAACCACCAGTGTACTTTCACATTAGGCTCAAAACCCATGCATGATTGTAAATAAATTTAGTAATTTCTTGGTAGCATTAAAGTGTTTGCTTTATCTCATCAATGTTGCCGATGTCCTTAAGCATGAGGTCTATGCAATGGGCAACACACGGGGTCCAAAAGATGACATAAATTTTTCTACCAATTCTTTACTTATAACCCTATAATTTATTGCATTATCAATAATAAATTACATAATATTTTGAGGTTGAACCTCTTTCATAACCTGATAAAAAACTCTGAGCAATACATTTGTTGTTTTGGGCGTATCAGACAGATCAATTGACTTAAAAAACATAATTTCTTTGAGGAAATAAACAAGAAAATTTATCAAGGTCTTTGACTTTCTGTCTGTCTACCCATTTGTCATGATGCTACACCTAGTTTCTCTCAATACTGCCTCATCTTATCATAATATTCATTCACTTTTTTCATATTAGTATCTAAACTTTTCCTCTCAGAGCATGATATGAAGACATTTTATATCTAGGATCGATATTGGTTATCACATCTGCCATGACCTGAGAATGAAAGGAATTTGCTGCATTGAAAGGAATGCAAACACCATAGAACCATGTTCTAACTGCGACATTCGCTTGCTCGACTAAATGTTGATGAGTCATAGCAGTACGAATGTCGGGTTGCGTCTCAGGGGCAGTCCTAGGAGCAAAAAAGCTTCTAATAAAGCTTCTAACTCTATCTCCTCTTGAAGAACTCTCTTATCTTCTTTTTGTGCCCGTAGCGACACTACTACTAGCACCAGGTACACTTTTTTCCTTCACTACAGAATTTCGTACTTCTGATCCTTTGCTAAGGGCCGTAGGATCAGAATTAGAGAACTCATTTTCGTCATACACATCTTCTTAGGACTCTGTATATCCCATTTATGCCTCATTCATTTATCTTTGTTGTCTTTTTTCTCTAAGACCATCAAGTAATTGTTGGCATTGTCATTTCATGACATCTGGCAATTTCCTTGACGTGCATGCTGCAACATTAAGATGTGTCCCGCCTAAATAATGCTTCAACCGAGAGATACCACCCGAAAAGCATTTTGACAATAGTTGCACTTGATTTTTAATCAGTTTTCACTCATTACTTGAGTGCCCTATTGCCATGCCGGATCCTCTAATGCTACCTTCTCCCCAAAAAACTCAATAAAAAGCAAAGAATAAAGGTTTTTTTATCTTAACCCACTTTCTTAAGTGAAAATTATGGAAATCGCAAAATCCCTCTCCCTAGCGCATCGATCGACTCTCAAATTGCTCTCACGACTCTTAGGGTGCGTGGGTTCCCCTCTAATGGCCTCTACAAAAATGAGGGAGTCGGCCTTCAAAAGGTATTTAAAACCAAAAAGTTAAAAAGTATGTTTCAGCCCATTTTAAAGTGTGCTAATTGTTAAAATATAGTATGCGTATGGATCTGGATCCAGATCCATACACACGTTAAATAGAACACGCAGAATGATGTTTCATTAATGGCAATGTTGTAATATCATCCCATTGTATTCTTACTTATGTTTATATAAGAATTAGGGCTTGGAGGTCGTGCGTGTTCTGCCGCCCCAGCTTTGTGCTTCTCTCTCTCTTTCTGTTTCCTGTGCAGGTGAGGCGTGAAGCAAACCTATCTCTCACTTGTTTTCTTATATGGTATCAGAGCCACGACTGTGGAACCCTACCAGCCACACATTCAACGAGATCTGAAAAGGCAGCCGTGAAGAAGACTCCTTCATCCTGTTCTTCGACTGCGTCTCTTCTTTCTTTCTTCAACATCGTCTGTCAAGACTTCTTCAACATCAGCATCTCTTCTTCCTCACTATCGTATGTCAACATCGTCTGTCAATATCTTCTTCAACATCAGCTGCATCTCCTTCTTCTTCTTCAACATCGGCATCGACTTCCTCTGTCCTTCTTCTTCTTTAACATCAGCATCGACTTCTTCTAAAATCTTCAACATCATCATCTGACTGTATCCTTCGATATCACTTCTTTTATCCCCAACTGCACTTACTGTGTTCTATTTAACGTGCGTTAATATTTTCCTAAGTCTATGATGTGAATACTCCTTGATTCATACTATTTTGTTTATTTTTTATTGCCATAGTCTAGCATTCACCATCGTATCAGATTTTCTCGAATTTGTCTTGATGTTTTCCATCCTTTTCAATCAGTAGTGAAATCAGAGTTTTCTGTGCAACGCCTATAGGCAGACCGTAACAGATTACATTCTCGTTCTAAAAAAAAAGGAATTCCCTTTCAAGGTATTGGTTGCACAAGTACATATTCTTATTGCAGCCCTGCTGATTGATTAAGTGATCTCAACTTAGTTTGCTTTCTTCAATCCTTTTTGTTCGCCTATTCATTGTTGCCATTGATATGGATTCATACTCGTCATCCAGTCCCTCTACAAGTTTCTTAAATCAGCTTGTTACAGAAAAACTTACTCATTCTAATTTCTTAACATGAAACAAACAAATACTTCCGTTTATACGGAGTCAGGATCTCGATGAACATCTGGATGGTTCCATTCCTGTACCACCACGGCTTATTCTGCAGGAAACCAAGGATGAAAGGGGTGATGCATTTACCAAATCTATTAAGAATCCAGAGTATACCACTTGGAGAAAACGGGATCAATCTTTGGTTGCATATATTACGTCAACACTCTCTCAAGAAGTGTTGGCTACTCTTTCAGATGATTGCACTGCGGCAGATTTATGGAGTAAGCTCTCTCAGACATACTCTCAGATATCAGAAGCCCGAGTTATGTATTTAAAGAATGAGTTTCAAAGTTTAAAGAAAGGCTCCATGACAGTTATGGAATACATAGGCCGCTTGAAGAGTATTAATGACCAATTGGCTCTTATTGGGAGTGCTATTTCAGATAAAGACAAAGTACAACAACTCCTTAATGGGTTGGGCTCTGATTTTGACATGTTTACCACAACTTTGACATGTCTTCCTCACTTGCCCAATTTTGACGATCTTCAAGCGAAACTTCTCCAGCATGAGATGATTATGAAACAAAGGGCAGAAGGAAATGAATCAGCTCGTTCTCATTCAGTTTTGGCTATGGAGACTTCTGTAGGTTTTGGATGAGGGAATGCAGGGCATCAAGGGGGCAGAGGCCGAGGCCGCTTTGGACAGGGAGGGCGTGGTATCTTACCTACACCTAATATTTCGGGTGTCTCTAATGCAGGGAATCAGAGGAGAGTGCCCACTTGTTTCTTATGTAACAAAAGAGGACATGTGAAAGCCGATTGTTGGTTTAACCTGCAGAATAGAGGAAAAATAAACAAAATTGAAAATAAAACTTCTACTGTGGACATGAAAGCGCCATCTACAGATGTGCAACAACTTTTGTTATCAGCATTGTCACAGATGACGATCAAGCAAAATGAGCAAGGCGAGTGGTACGTTGATTCTGGTGCTGCCACTCATGTCACAGGTAATGCAGGTAAGTTATCTCACTTATTGCCTTATTTTGAAAAATGTAGTATAGTTACGGGAGATGGAATTTATCACTCCATTAGTCATACTGGCAGTGCACATATCCCTATGTCAAAGTCCTCACTTCATTTGTCTGATGTCCTCCTTGCCCCTAATATTAAAAAGAACATTGTTTCTGTGGCTAAACTTGTTGATGATATGAATTCTTCCGTCGAATTTACTCCATCTTCTGTTTATATTAAGGATTTACGAATGAAGGAGACGTTCGCTAAGGGGGAGCGTCAATGAAACATGTACGTCTTCAAGGAGATTCCCTCAGTGTCTTCGTCTTCAGTCCCAGTTCTCCAGTTGAAGTCGTCCAAGCATTCTTCAGTGTCTTCGCCTTCAGAGCCTTTGTTTTTCCCTTCATTGAAAGTTTTTAATTCATCATATCATTGTAATAAGCCAGACATTTGGCACAGTCGCTTGGGACATTGTAGTCGGGGATTTGTTGAAAATCTTGTATCTGATTGTCTTCTTCCAGAGTCTAGTTTATGTTCGTTTTTTGAAAGTAATAAATGTTCCTCATGTGAACTCCGCAAAAGTCATGTTCTTCTGTTTCATATCATTAATAAAAGAGCTTCAAGGCCATTTGAGATTATTTGTTCTGATGTTTGGGGACCTGCACCTATTCTTTCTCTTTCTGGCAGTCGTTACTATGTTATCTTTGTTGATTCTTATTCCCGTTATACTTGGATATATTTCTTGAAACATAAGCATGAAGTTTTCCAAATATTTCAAGAATTTCATTCGATGGTCAAAACCAAGTTTTCCTGTGATATTGTGCATTTACAATGTGATGGTGGAGGAGAATATTCATCGAACGAGTTTATTGCCTTTCTTCGGGATAAAGGAATAAGTCGACAGGTTTCTTGCCCTCATACCCCTCAACAAAATGGGGTTGCGGAGAGAAACACAAGCATATTGTCGAGAGTGCGATGAGCATGTTATATGATAGCAATGCGCCCGTTAGTCTCTGGACAAAAGTTTTTCACACATCTGTTCATGTCATAAATCGTCTTCCTATGGCACTTCTAGATCGAAAATCTCCCTATTATACTTTATTTGGGCAACATCCCTCTTATGATGAGTTGCGTGTTTTTGGTTGTGTATGTTACGTACATATTGATTCATCACTGCGAAATAAGTTTCAGGATAAGGTCGCTAAGTGCAGATTTGTTGGGTATGCGGATGAATACAAAGGCTATCGATGTTATGACCCTACTACAAAACGTATTAGGACCTCTAGGAATGTTGTTTTTGATGAACAAAATTTTTAGATCAATGACTCCGATGAGTTGCCATCTCGAGAATTAGAGGTATATGATCCATGGATGAGCGCAGATCTTGTTGCTAATACAGGAGAATCATGTCAGGCGAATTGTCCTTCCTTCGGCTTGAGTAGAGAGTTAGATGACTCACAGATGCATGTTGAACCATCTCCAGTTGAGCCACCTCCAGTAGAACGCTTTTCTGGACAGATATATACCAGGAGGGACAAAAATACAGGGCCGAGGAATGTGGAAAGCATCGCCAATGATCCGGCTCAAAGGTTGTCACGCATTAGGCATCCTATTCAACGATGGGTGAGTTATGAGACCTTTTCCCTTGACTTCCAGTTGTTTATGTCTCAACTCACAAAACAGGAGGAACCCACTTGTTTTAATGAAGCCTTTCAATCCTGTCATTGGACTGAAGCTATGAATGAAGAAATGGAAGCACTTTATGAGTGCCACACTTGGGAAATAGTACCTCGATCGGAAGGAAAGAATGTTGTTGGCTCAAAATGGGTTTATAAAACAAAGTATAAACCCGAAGGTAGTATTGACAGATATAAGGCATGACTTGTTGCTCGAGGGTTCACACAACAATATGGTGAAGATTACGATGAGACCTTTAGTCCGGTAGTCAAAATGGGTACAGTTCGTGTCATCATATCCCTAGCAGTCGATCGAGGATGGAGGCTTAGCCAGATGGATGTTAAAAATGCATTCTTGCATGGAACTTTAAAGGAGGAAGTATATATATGGAGCAACCACCTGGATATGCCGAGAAGGATCCTACTGCCTGGGTGTGCAAACTAAGGAAATCTCTATATGGGTTGAAACAGGCATCTCGTTCTTGGTTTGAAAGTTTCTCTATGCAAATCCAAGGCATTGGTTTTAGAAGATGCTCTCTGGATCACTCGCTCTTTATTTATCAAAAGACAGACATCGTTATACTTCTTCTTATATATGTTGATGACATTGTGATCACCGGGAGTTCAGATAACCATGTGCAAGACGTGAAGCAATTTTTAATAAAAACTTTCAAGATGAAAGATTTAGGGGAGTTGAGGTACTTCCTTGGTGTGGAAGTTGACAAACAACAGGACACATTGACACTCATGCAACAAAAATACACTCTTGATCTTCTGGAAAGAGCCGGGATGACGAATTGCAAACCAATCAACACTCCCAGTGTATTACATCAAAGGCTGAGCTCTGAAAATGGGCATCTTTGTGTCAACCCTACAATGTATAGAAGCCTCGTGGGGATGTTGCAGTATTTGACCTTTACCAGACCTGATATAGTTTATGCTGTTAATCAGGTATCCCAGTTTATGCATGCTCTAACGGAAGGTCATATGGAAGCTGTGAAGCACATTCTACGCTATTTAAAAGGAACTATAGGAGACAAACTTGTTTATCGCAAGAACAATAACCTACATAAAGGGCATGAACTCATCACTTATACAGACGCAGATTGGGCAGGAGATCCAGATGAGAGACGGTCTGTCTCTGGATATTGTGTATATATTGGACACAATTTAGTGTCCTGGAGCAGCAGAAAACAAAAGGCAGTGGCACGATCAAGTACAGAGGCTGAATACAGGTCGATGGCTGCATGCACGACAGAAGCTACATGGATTAGCCACTTATTGAGTGACCTTGGGGAGACAATTATTCGATCATTTATTCTATGTGATAATCAAAGCGCAATAAACATTGCGTGTAATCCTGTTCAACATAGCAGAACGAAGCATATTGAGATTGATCAGCATTTTATACGCAGAAAGTCGAGATGAAGGAGATAGAACTACGTCATGTTCGAACAGAAGATCAAGTGGCAGACTTGTTTACCAAAGGGTTAACAGGACGCCAATTTTGGCTATTGAAGAGCAAGTTGTATATGTTTCAAAACCACGTACAACTTGAGGGAGGGTGTTAAAATATAGTATGCGTATGGATCTGGATCTGGATCCAGATCCATACGCACGTTAAATAGAACATGCAGAATGATGTTTCATTAATGGCAATGTTGTAATATCATCCCATTGTATTCTTACTTATGTTTATATAAGAATTAGGGCTTGGAGGTCGTGCGTGTTCTGCCGCCCCAGCTTTGTGCTTCTCTCTCTCTTTCTGTTTCATGTGCAGGTGAGGCGTGAAGCAAACCTATCTCTCACTTGTTTTCTTATACTAATACCGTATTGTATGATACTGGTCGATATAGGGATGTATCGTATGATACACCCGATACGAGTATGATATACACTCATATTGCAATACGAGTGTATCATATCGAGAACCTCAATAGTAATGATACGTATCGTACCGTACCGTACAGTATCATACAATATGGTATACTTACAACACTGATCTATTGTTCTTGAATTCAACTATATGAATGACAGATCCTTTCAAAGCTATACTCTTGGGAATTGTCTAAGACTCTATATAAAGCCTTTTTAAGCTTAGTTTATAATTTACACGAACTTAGGTGGAAGCATATACTTCTTTACTGGAGATTGCCTTGGAAACATTGATCGGTATGAAATGGCCAATGACCTTTCTGAATCTGACCTGATTTCAGCCTGTTTACATCCCCTGTTCCCTACTACTGAAGCAAAAGAGGTTGGTTTGGACTAGGAGACAGGCGGAGGAATATATGGACTGGCAAAGGAGATGGGCACAGGATTGATGGTGTGGATGGCTGACCTTGGAGAACAGAATAGTCCTGAACAATATGGTTGTTGTGCATAGGACATAAAGGGGTGGGTAGGTTGAGGGAGGAGAGCCACCAGCAGGAAGGAGGGTATACCTAGGTCTTGTTGTCATAAGATTGGGCATGAGAGTTAATTTGCCCATCTCCTTTGATAAGCATCTTTTCTTTTGGAGTATTTCATTTTTTTTCAATATACCTAGCCATTTCAAGTAGCCCAAACAAGATTGTTGCATTTTCTACTTAGTATATGTAGTTGTAACCATTCAATTGATGATAGAAGGAATTATTTAAAATCTAAGTTCCATGCACCATTTCAGTTGGCATAACTTAATGTTTTATTTCATTGGTCTGATGACTGAAAACTGTAGTGAAGAGTTTTATTTGTGATCTTGTGCAGGCCCTGCTGATGTGGTTGATGATGTTACTGGTGGTTTGAAGCTTTTATAGTATCAATATGAATGAATAGGCACTCGTCTTAGATTCAAAGGTCTTATGGTTGCTACGTGGAATATTCGTCTTCATACTAGTTCACCCAAATTTTCTTTTGCATATGACGTGTTCCAGCCACCTTTTAGCCATTTAAATTTGGTAATAGTTTTTTGTTTGCTATGCCTACACCTTCACTTCTGCGGTCACAGAAGATTTTGCTTATCGAACATGGACAATTATCTTCTGCTAACATGCATGTGTTAAAAGAGCTCGTGTTTTATGGGCATATGTAGGGAAAGTCACAGGCAGGTTCTTGTTCAGGTAAAGGAGCAATTCTTGATCTTACAGATACAAGGACTCCCTTTTAATTTAATGGATTCGTTTTAATTTGCGGTCATTTCCTTGTTCAGAAATCAGAAAACATTTTCTTCTCTTTGCCTCTTTTTTGTTGAACTAGTGACTGATTCACATGGTAACTTATTAGGTGGATCTCTTTGTGGTTGGGTCCGCTTTGCTTGATCCTCCTAGACCGAAGGTGAGAGAGGTGGGAAAGTTATCCTAGTAGGAAAAGTTTGAAAGCTCTTACTGTACCTTTGGATTGTTGCCTTAATTAAGAACATGCCAGCTTGTTGCATAATGCTGAGATTAGAAGACCACTTAAATAACGAGAACACAAGCTCTCTCTTGTTTTTTATATGATCTACCTCAATTCAAACATTTTTTTTTATTTAGTACTCGTGGGATGGAAAGATTCTACTATGGAATTAAAGAAATATTTAGGGTTTTGGTAGGGTTTTTGAGTTTTGGGGACATGCGTGCATGAAAAAAATTATGGTTTTAAGCAATGTTGGGCCAATTCGTATCGTGTTGGCAGAAAATCAACACGAAACTGACCTGAACTGGCTTATTTTCAAATAAATAAAAAAAGGTCAAAATAGATTTAATATTATTTTAATATTTTTGTGACACGTGCCTTTTTGTGGTTGAAAGTTGGCCGATTCTGTTTGATTCAGTCCTGAATCGGAGTCGCCCTATTACCTGAATGGGTTTTAAGCTTAAGAATGAGATTGCTGGATGGTTAGGTCACACTATCTTAACTGGCTCTCCGGCGTTGTATCCCATGGGGTTTATTCCACAGCTTGCCTATAAAAAAGCTTAGTTGCAGTTGCATGTTGCTTTTGTATATTCTGGCATATCTTCTATCAGACATCAGTTTTAGATGCTAGGATGAAACTCATGTAAGAAGCTACAATAATAGCATTGTCAGATTTTTAAGTGATTCATCCCAATCGCGTGGGAAATTTTGCATATTTCCATCCGAAAGGTGTTTCTATTACATTATATATGAGTATCAGACTTGCTTCTATCAATATTTTTACGTACAAATAAAAATGTAGAAAGAACTAAAGGTTGGTGCATGCTGGAAGCAGGGGTGGGGTCGGTAGAAAAGAGCTTCGCAGGTCATGCAAATTCTCCTTGGGGAATTGAGAGAGAGAGAGAGAGAGAGAGAGAGAGAGAGAGAGAGAGAGAGAGAGAGAGAGAGAGAGAGATTGGATGACTTTAAGTGGTTGCTAAATCATTTTAGTCTGTTTGCGAGCCATGGTTGGGAGTGGCGATGACAGCAGTGTGGATTTAGCTACAGCATCCTCACGATAGCATTTTTTAAATGAAAAATGACTGAAAAAATGATGTATTTTTCTAAACACTCTATAACTTGTCAAAATTTGCCCAATGACCAAAACCGTAAATAGACAATTTTATTAAGAACTTTTTACCCTTTGCATGTGTGAAACTCATGAAGTTCGCGCAATGTATTGCAAAATCCTACCTAAAAAAGCGGTCTACACATTTTTTTCGGATATCACGAAGTTCGCATATAAATTATATGTACGAAGATCCTATTAAACTCAAACCTTGAAACTTTGCAAATATTTAAGTGTGCATATGTACCCTCCTAATATGTGAAGTTTCAAAAAAATATGCAATTTTTTGTCCAAATATGCGAATTTTATCTCAAATATAAAAAGTTTCTTAAGAGATCTGCAAATACACTACTGTAGCATTGATCACCCTACTTGAAGATCTATAATTGTCTAAAAAAATAGCAGCTATAATGAATTTATGATTTTGATGTTTCGTAAAATCAGATATGTGAAGGAGTCAATGATCCTTCAATACATTTTTTCTCTGAACCTAGATAGCTAACATATATGGATAAATGTGTTGGATGATGATGTGAAATGGATGTTATTTCATGGTGATGTTTATTTAGTTGTTTGCAAAGCTAAAAAAGAAGTGGATAATTATCTATCTCAGACACCATCTATCGAGCTCAGTCCTTTGATGATCATCCAACTATCCCAAATAGTGAATGATATTGATGTTTTAAACATTCAGCTAAAGCAACGGAGCGCATGCAGCTGCCCGAACCTATTATGGATATTGATGTTCGACGTGCAAGCAATGAAAAATGAACATTTGTTGTTGTACATGATCAAATGATCATTTTAGAGGATATAAAACCACATAGGAAAACCAGTGCTAGTGATCTTTATTGCAGTAATTTGAATGACATCTAGCTTTCCCGAGCAGATGACAAAGCTAAGTATAAATT
The DNA here is from genome assembly GCF_984573655.1 of Nuphar pumila. Taxonomy (NCBI): domain Eukaryota; kingdom Viridiplantae; phylum Streptophyta; class Magnoliopsida; order Nymphaeales; family Nymphaeaceae; genus Nuphar; species Nuphar pumila. The sequence goes on along the minus strand of NC_143260.1, from coordinate 66,012,554 downwards.
ATTGGACTTTATAATTTATGCAGTAATTTGAATGGACTTCATAAAACTCTGAGTATGTGCTAGTGAAGTTTTTATGGTTAATCTTAAATGTTGAAAATACAAGAATGTTGAATGCATGAAAACAAATGAAGTGAAAGATTCAATGAATTTTGATTTAGTTTATGCAATCGAACATTCAATTAGTAGTAGAAGTTATCATGTTGACAGTGAAGAATCAAATGATAACTATTCTATGTCAATGGGAGATGAGGAAGACAATGATGAAATCGAATAAATGACATTTGAGAAGTTAAACCCTTGGTATGTTATATAAGTTATATGAACATTTATTGACCATTATAACTGTTTTATGGTATTACACTAATGGGGTGTGGTTCAATAGGTTTTCGTTCGATTGATTATCCTATAATTAAAATTAATTGAAAATCATTGAAGCGAAGACATCTCGCTTATATGATGACTTGAATAGCAAACAACTTCATGATTGTGAACAATTTTAGTGGCTAACAACAAGCTCAAACGATCGAAAAATTACTTTCGACAAAAGGTTTAATGATCTCGAGCACTATTGCGAGTTTGTGAAAGAACATGTGATAAAAAATAAGTATAAAGCAAAATTCATAAAGAACTTTAATAACAAAGTTAATGTTGTATACACATGAAAAAACCCACAGATGACAGTTGATTACTACAGGAAGATCCATTGTACAAAGGTGCGCAAAGTAGGGTTCTTTCAAGTGAAGAAGTACCAAAGCGAGTATACATATGGTAGATCACTGAACAACTTTGTAGTGAAAAAGGTGCATTCCAAATAGATTTCAGGTGTTATTCACAAATACATGCACAATAACCAAAAGATAACTCCAAGAAAAATCATGAATGACATTAATCACGAGAAATGTGTGGAGGTTACTTACAAAGAAGTATGGTGTGCATTAGAACAAACTAAAGAGTTGCTATATGGTTCATTCAAAGAGTCCTTCAGGATGCTTTTCGCCTAATTGGATCATTTGATGAAGGCTAACCGAGGATCGCTCGGGTATATTTAGAGCGACCAGAAAGATCAATTTCGGTACTTGTTCTTATCATTCTTTCTAAGTATGGATGGGTTTTTGAAAGGATGTCCTCTAATTCTTATGGTAGATGACATGTTCCTAAAATAAAGATATGCATATATATTATTGTCGGCCCATAGTATTGATTCTTGTGGTGAGATATTTTCAGTAGTATTTTCAGTTGTTGATAAAGAGTCAAAAAATTCATAGGCATGATTTTTGAAGCATCTAAAGGCAGAACCTATATTTCTTTTAGAAACACGTCACTTACTATAAGAACTAGAGGGCATCCTTTCAAAAACCCATCGATGCTTGGACAGAATGATAAGAATAGGTACTGAAATATTTTTTTTGATTAGTCTCAATGTACCTTAGCGATCCTCGATTAGACTTCATCAAATGATTAAATTATGCAGAAAACATTCTGTGATCATTGTAATTTTTTTTCTCTTTGTTTCTCTCTCTTCCTTCTCTTTGCCTTTCTAGCCTCTATTTCCCTTTTTGAAGGAGAAATAAAAGACATAAAAGAAGAGAGAAGAGAAAAGAAAAGAAAAGAAGAGAGAGATGAACTCTTCTGCGAAGGACTCACTTGACCTTAATTTTGAAAAGATTTTGAAAGATTACTCGCCTCCATTTTGAAATATTTGCGAAAAAATGGAGAGACGGGATTCGCTCGTTGGTATGAGGTTTGACCGTTCTTGGCGCCTTTACCAGGAGTAATCGAACCAAGGATCGAATTTATGCCTTTTGCTTTGCATAAATATTATCTAAGAATTTATTCTAAAAAATGCACAAAGAATCATGCTGGAGCAATGCAAATGCAGAAATGTATGCTTTTGAGAAAACAATTTAGAAATTTGGAATTTTCCAAGTGATTCTGAAATAAATTTGATAATGGAGTGAAGAAATAATTTTAAAGGTTTGAAATTGATTTGAAAAAAAAAAGTTATATTTTGAATCTAACTTAGAATTTGAAATATATCTGGAAAGAGTGACTTGAGTTTCCAAGTTTTGGAATGATCAGAATTTGGAAAGATAAGTCTTTAGAAGAAGAAAAAAGGAATTTAGAATTGAAATTTTGAAATAAGAATGAATTCTCAAAGTCATAATGGACTTTTGAATTTGGATCGATTTTGAACAAGAAATTTTGAATTCAAGACATAAAACAGGAATTGAATTTGAATTTAGACTTTGAGAACTGGATTTGAAATTGGCTTAGGAAATGAGAATTGGAAATGGAATTGGATTTTAAATTTGGAATAGAATTTGATATGAAATCTGGAATCCTGGATAGATTTGAATCTGAAATCTGAATCCTAAATGAGATTGGACCTGAAGTCTGGAATCCAAAATTGAGTTGAATCCGAAATCTGGAATCCTAAATGGAATTGGATCTGAAGTCTGGAATCCAAAAATGAAGTTGAATCCGAAATCTGGAATCCTAAATGGGATTGGATCCGAAGTCTAGAAAAAATGGAGCTGGATCCGAAGTCTAGAATCCAAGATGGAGATTGGATTTGGGAATCTGAATCAAAGGTGGAACTGGGTTCTAAATCTAGAATCCCAGATGGAATTGGATTTCGAAAATCCAAATGGGACTTTTGAAGATGGATCTGGGTTTTGAAAACCCAGATTAAATTAAAAACTTAGAAAAAATCAAATTTTGAGATTCAGAATCAATCTCAAAGCCTTGATTTTCAATTGAGAATCAAGATTCAATCTTTAGATAGAACTTTGAAGATTTTAAAAAATAAAGGATAAACTTGATTTAAAACTTGAGTTTTGAAATCAGAAGATGAATAAGGAATTTCAAAGTTTAAATTGAACTTTAAAATTTGATCTAAAATGCTAAATTGAATTTGAATTTGAATCCAGAAAATGAAGATGATTTTGAATTTTCGAGTTTGAACTGAACTTTGAAACTGGATTTAGATTAAAAATTGAATTTAGAATACAAGAATGAATTTGAAATCTCAAAGTCAAATTGGACTTTGAAATTAAAATTTGAATCTTTGAAATAAGATAGAAGGATGAATCTGATTTGAGAAATAAATAAGATACTCAAAATCACTTGGATTTTGAGAAAGGATTTTGAAAATATGATGTAGTTCTATCCTAGATGATGAAATGAATTAAAGAATTTGAAATTGTATTTTGAAAAAGCATATTTTATTCTTTAAATGAATTGGAATAAGATTGAAGTTATAATACATCCCTAATTATGGTCATTGAATGTATTATATAGTAATCATATTTAAATTCAAGTGAAGAATAAAATACATTTTGGTGCCTTTATAGAGTTTAAAATGAAATTAATTCTCAATATATCCTGACTATGGCCATTGATATATATTTTGAATTTACTTTAAGTTAAACTCTGATAAAGGAAAAAAACTTTAGCAAAATATGATGATTTTTGAAAAGATCCAGTGTGGATCCAATGTTATTCCATAAAAGACAAAAATCATAAGTTTTGTTCACACCCTGACTATGGCCATTGATGCAAATCATCAACTTAGGATTTAATTACCTTTTATTAGAATGGTGCACGTGTCATTCATGTTCCCATTTGTGAATCTTGGCAATAAAAGAAGAAAATGGTATGAAACAAGCAATTTCTAAGATATATATGCTCATACATTCTAATCTAATACAGGAAGTGTAAAATTCTCATTATTCCATCATTGCAATCTAACTATTACAATTTGGAAATTTAAATATAAATTACAACATCTAAACTAAGGAAGGAAATAATATTTTCCATACATTCTCTGCAAAGAAATGGGTTAGCACAAGGTAACAAGATGCAAAATACAAAGTGAAAGTGCAAATGTCATGTTCAGATAAGAAGCTTATGATTATATGGTGCAGATACAATGCCTAAGCTAAAATGCATGTCGTAAAGATCCTGCACAGAATATACAAAAGAGCGGGGTGCCATGATTGTCGTGTAATATGGTGCAATGCCATAGATATAGCATAAAAGAAGGCAGAGAAGGAGGTACAACAATGCTGGGCATTGCTGCAAGTGGACAAGTGTTGTAGCAATGCCAAGTGTTGTTGTAAATGTTACAACAATATAAGGTACTGTTATAGGTGCTGGGAGCACTTACAGCAACATAAAGTATTCGCTGTAAGTGTTTACAACAATGCAAAATATTTGCTGTAAGCACTTACAACAATACAAAGTATTTGCTGTAAGTGTTTACAACAACACACAATATTTGTTGTAAGCACTTACAACAATACAAAGTGTCTGCTGTAAGTGTTTATAGCAACAAAATATTTGCTGTAAACACTTACAACAATACAAAGTATCTGCTGTAAGCACTTAGGCGGCTGAAGGGTGGGTGCTACTGATAGTGTGGGTAATAGCGGGCTATTGATGATCATGATGGCCAATAAAATGGTAAAGTAAATTTGATTTGATCCTTGAGAATAGCCATCGGCAAGAGGTTTACTGGATCAGCTGGATATCCTGTTAGACCAATAGTGAAGGCAAGACAAAATGATGCATCAACATAGGCAAGATATACAAGGCACTCTATCAGCATGGAATATAATGGATGGAAGATATAACATGGTATGGAAATATCATGCAATGCTACTGATATCAAAAGGAACCAAAAAGACTAACATGGAGATATATGATGAGCTGAGGGGACCGAACCTGCAACAATATACAATGAAACATATAAATCGAATGATCATGCCGAATTTCATAATAATTTGGATGCTAACCACTTCAAGGTAATCCAGATCAGATGATCTCGGAAAAGGGATTTTTTTTTTGAAATAAGTGTGTTAAAGAATTATTTCCAGCTCTTATGGACGAGGGATGTGTTGAAAAGATCAAAATTGCATCCTCTATTATAGAACCCCGAATCATGCTAGTGGCCGATCGCTCTCTTGTTTGGTTCTGCTACATTCAGGTTTAACCATTACTAGTAGGAAGGCGTGACTATCAAACACAAGAGAGGTGGAAGCAAACATATCTTCCAAATGATTCCATGCAACAAACAAATTGAATCCATCTCTGGGTTGATCCCAATAGTTGTTTTTAGCAGATTGAGACATTCTCAACAGATGCTGCTATGAACCAGATTTTGGCAGTGGTTACTGTGATGAAATGTGCCATTCTCGATGCCATCTGTGGGTTACGCATCCTTGTGCATGAAATAGCGAATCAGAAGGGATGCAAAAATCAACTTTATGACATGAAGGACGTCAGCCAAAGATCAAGAATCTAAGCAGAAGATTTGAGATAACGAAAGCAAAGAGAAATAACACAAAAGAAACAATTAAGGTTTCAAGCAGGAAAATCGACCATGGCTATGGGGATAACCACCAACGTAGAGCGTATCTTCTTGGGGATACCCAAAACATAAAATTAACAAGATGGTTAAAGTCATTGAAAACAGGAAATTATGAGTTTGATTGAAATCCCCCATGGATCTGTCAAGAACCTGCTCAGAGGTAATGATATGCAATGTTTCAGAGAATTCTCCACAACAACCAATTCCCTGTAGGTTGGATGAGCAACTCATAACTTAAATAAAAAAAGATGTTAGGTAAGAGGGGATAGTTGTACTATTGTGTGGCTGCTGTGAAAGTAGCAGTGAATGGATGCAGGTGGAGATTTGAGACAAAGGTGAATATCGAACCCCCGACTCATCGTGACTGATGACCATGGTCTCATTCACATTACCCTCCAGACCAACGAGATTTTTTTATCTTCAGGTAGTCTATCCCAGAACTCAGAATTTTCAAGACTGCCATATTGCCGAATTCTCATTCTGAGTTAAACTAATATTGGATGAAAATGGGTTGATAATGCTATAACAAAAGGATAGGGAAAGGCATCCAAACATCACCATTCAACAGATTCCAGGAACAAAATGAAATCTAATGCTCATTAATTACAGGCAGTATGATGAACACCGTAAAGTAGAAGATGAAATGTAAATCAAAGATTGGGAATAAACTTGGGATATTGATCGAGCAAATGGGAAATTACACACGATGAACAATTAGCTTGAAGACAGGGGGGGGGAGGGGGGAATAAACATATAACATCATATATATAAAAAAAGGGAATAACGATCTATCGCAACACATAGTATAGACGTAGAATTATATAAAGCCTTTCAACGAACTATAATGAATATCAAACTTAAGCAAGTAGCATAAAAAAATTTCAAGTATCATGGCCAACAAGGGTAATAAATCAGACCCCGAAACAAATACTATACAGGAAATCTAAAGTTCAACAGAAAACCAAAATGAAGGTGGATTTTAGCAGTAAAATTGGGCTGGGATTCAGATAAACCCTATCGAATTACTGAACCCGACAACCTGAGCCCAAGATTGCAGCGTGAATGGTAGAAGATAAGAACAAAAGAAAATAAAGAAATGTTGGAACTATTGTTCCATTACTGTTGCACGAAAGGCAGGCTGATTTACTAAAGGCAAATCAGTGCTGCCATGGTGCTTCAAATGGGAGCGAAAACAAAACAAAACAAAAAATCAAAAGAACCAACTGAGAGAAACGAAGTTGGGAAGTGCTTACCTTGTTTGCAGAGGATTCTGAGGGAAGGAAGAGGTTGATTCTCCTTCAAGGGAAATAAGAGAGAAGTCTGATAACTTTACTTCGCTTGTAGGGATTCCGGAAGAGGGGAGCAGAAGGGAGGAGGATAAGGAGAAAAGCTATGCGGGAACGATCGATGGGTCCTTGATGATCGGATTGGGTGAATAGTGGATCCCTTTAGCCTTCCCCTATGATTACTTATATAGGAGACAGAAGAAAGATCTGGAAGAGGGGGGGGGGGGGGGGGTTCGTTGGAGATTAACGGGGAGAGGAAGACGAAGGTGGATGGAGGTTGAAAATGGATGGGCGATCTGCTGAATAAGCAAATGGAGGGAAGAGGCATACAGTGGTTGTTGGGGATGAAGGGTTGAGCGAGAGTGAGAGAGAGATGAACCTTGAGCGTGATCGAGAGAGAGAAGAGAGAGAAAGACCGTTGCAGTTTTTCCCATTTTTCAAAAATCGGGTTCTCTCAAAAAAAGATTTTTCAAAAAGGGGTTTTTACTAAAACAACCTAAAAAGGGTCTCTCAACCAGTCTTTCGTATTTTTCCTTTCTATTTTTGATTTTTTGTTCATTTTGTCTGTATTTCTATTTTTTTTGGTGTTTTTGAAATAAAACTCTAAAAAACTGAAGGAAAATAAGGGATTCTAAAACTATTTTTTTTGTATTTTTGAGAAATATTTACAAAAGAAGGGTTTTCTGAGAATTCGAGCCCGATCTTTGGAAATTTCTTTAGAAATGGGTTAGGATCTAGATTTCGAGAAAATATTCGAGTTTTTAACCTCGACTTGAGGAAATACAATGCAATTGATCCAAATGGATATCGGATCGTCTGTCTGAGCCTTTCAAAAATTATTTTTGGTATTTTTGTAAATTTAATTTGAAATTTGGATAACGAGACTCAAATTTGGATTTTGAACTAGATCCGGATCCAAAATCGAGTCAGATATGTAAAATGGATTTGATTCTAGTAAATCTGAGAAATAAACTAGAATTTTGAGTGAAAATGACTCGATTTACTCAGAAAATGGGTCAGGGGCAAAAATGGAATATTCCCAAAATTTTGAAAAATTTAGGGTGTTCACAGATGCTCCACTTTGCTATTAAGCCGATTGAAAGCCAAACTTACTGGCAAAGAAAATACTCCAAATTTTGAAAAATGCCTCAATCAACAGATCCGAACTGGGTATGGAAGAATTTATCTTGAAAGACATGATTTCTCAGGTTTAAAACCTTATCCTGAATGACTTTGGGGAGACGAAATCCTTGAAAATGATATAACTAAAAAACAGAAATGAGGAAATCGTGATGGGACTTTTGGGATGAAGATCCTGGAGTGGTAAAAATGGGAATTTTGATCAAGTCTCATAGGTGAGACAAGATCATCTTTGGAATGATTCAGGTTTAGCCCTTAACCTGGATGGGACGAAGACATAGCAAGACAAATTCACATGAGGACCTGATGGGACATTTTTGAGAAAGATGCCCTGCGATATGAAGCTTAAGTATGATCCTTTACAAAATGAATATACAAAGTATGGATGCCTTGATGAGGAAAACCATGATGGAACTGGGAGAACTGTCTCATCAAAACGAGGCTTAGGTTTAATCCAAACCTGAACAAAACGACCATATGGAATCCTCAATCGAAGAAACCATGATGGGACCTTCGGAGTTTGGACGAACAAATCCGAGAGGGGGGTTGCGAAAGGAGGAAAATGGGGTTCCCTAAAGCATGGAAAAGGGATGATCTTGGGCGTCTCATTGCTGAGACTGAAACAACTTTTGAGAATGAATGACTTTTCATAGAAAGCTCAGGTTTTAACCCTTATCCTGAGCAGGTGAGACCGTACAAAATCCTCGAATGAAGAAACCGTGATGGGACTAGAAGAGATACATTGCCTGAATGAGACAACTCTTTTGAAAAAGGTAAACAACACTAGGTTGCATCAAAAAATAGATATTGAATATTTATTTCATTTTTGGATAGCTAGAAAGTTTTGCCAATAAGATAACTCGTAGTTGATTCAAATGCTTGAGAATGTGCACGTGTGTGTAAAAGATATTCCCTCTTTTCACCTAGAGTATTCCTCCAACGAGGTTAACTCCTCGGTCTTAAGAGTCAAATTCAAATTTTTTAGCGCTGATGATTTTCTTCAAGGAAGCTATCCATTTCCCTGATATGAGAAGAGAAGAGACATTCTTAATTTCATAAAAGCAAACAGTGAAAAGATATTAATGAAAGAATTTTGCATAAGAAAAGATGATTTCTGGCAATTTTGACAGTTTTGACATCCTGGGGCTTTTCTTTTAATGATCTTTCTGGCATTTTTTTTGAGACATTGAGCTTTCTTGGGTTTCGGGAGAAGTTTATTACATCATCCTTCATTTTGGAGATGTCCTAGCTTTTTCTTTTTTTCTTCGGAGAAGGTTACGTCACAAACTCCTTCATCTTGGAGATGCTCCGATCCTTCTTTTTCTCAGGAATTATAATGGTGATATTAGCTCATTGGTCAAAATCTTTAGATGAAAGCAAAAATCAAATATCTTTTAGTGTTTGTCGGTAGGTTCATCACATCCGCCTTCATCTTAGCGGTGATCTGAACTTTCCTTAGAACGGTCCGTCACAAACTCCTTTACCTCGGAGATGATCCAGATCTTCTTTGGCTCTGGGGGTCTAGCTCTCATATTCGTCTTCATCTTGACGACAATTGAGAGATCCCTTTTGCAGATACTTGATTGCAGCTTAAATGAATGTGGAGATATGGATTGAGTGGATTCTTTTTATCGCTCAGGATATTTCCACTGCCTGATTGCCCGAAAATCGTCTTTAAACATGCGCCATAGCTATGATCAATATTGATTCACTTCTAGCTTTGCAACATCATTGAATATTTCTTTCGCTAATCATACCAAGGATATTTCTTACATCCTTTTGGTTGATCAACAGAGAAAAGATTTGAATTTTATTCCTTTTCGCAAAAGCTTCACCCTCTTGAAAAGAATACTAGAGGTAATTTGAGGTGACTCTTTTGTGCAGTAAAATATTGGAATCAACATATTTTTAGCAAATTGACAAAGTTTTCGAGAATCCTTTGTGAAATGATCATTCAACATAGATTTTGATGAGACCCTTGGCTGAAATTTAGAGGAATGATGTGAAGGTCACACTTTGGAAATCTTGACCGGTGAAAGACACTAGATTCATAAATCCCGACCAGTTTAAAAGAAACTTGATTTTAATAATCCCGACCAGTCATGAGAAACTGGATTTTTGTCATCCCGACCAGTGGAAATTATCGGATTTGAAATCCCGACCAGTTATAAGAAACTGGATTTCGACAGACAGACTAGCGTGGCTGGAACCTTTGATTTAGCTTTAGGGGGGAAATTAGATTTTGAAAATCCCGACCAGTTATTAGAAACTGATTTTTTGACATCCCGACCAGTGAAAACACTGGATTTGAAATCCCGACCAATTATGAGAAACTGGATTTGAAATCCCGACCAGTGAAACATACTGGATTTTGAAATCCCGACCAGTTATAAGAAACTGGATTTTTGAAATTCCAACCAGTTATAAGAAACTAGATTTGAAATCCCGACCAGTTATAAGAAACTGGATTTTTGATATCCCGATCAGTAGAAATCACTGGATTTTGAAATCCTGACCAGTTATAACAAACTGGATTTTTGAATTCCCGACCAGTTATAAGAAACTGGATTTGAAATCCCGACCAGTGAAACATATTGGATTTGAAATCCCGACCAATTATAAGAAACTAGATTTTTGACATCCTGACCAGTGGAAACACCAGATTTTGATAATCCCGACCAGGGAAAACACTGGATTTGAAATCCCGACCAGTTATGAAAAACTGGATTTTGAAATCCCGACCAGTTATGAGAAACTGGATTTTGATAATCCCGCCCAGTTATGAGAGACTGGATTTTGAAATCCCGACCAGTGAAAACACTAGATTTTGAAATCCTGACCAGTTATAAGAAATTGAATTTTGAAATCCCGACTAGTGAAAACACTAGATTTGAAATCCCGACCAGTTATGAGAAACTGAATTTTGGATCCCGACCAGTGAAACATACTAAATTTGAAATCCCGACCAGTGAAAACACTGGATTTAAAATCCCGACCAGTTATGAGAAACTGGATTTTGGATCCCGACCAATGAAACATATTGGATTTGAAATCCCGACCAGTTATAAGAAATTGGATTTTTGACATCCCGACCAGTGGAAACACTGGATTTCGATAATCCAGACCAGTGAAAACAATGGATTTGAAATCCCGACCAGTGGAAAAATACTAGATTTGAAATCCCAACCAGTGAAAAAATACTGAATTTTGAAATCCCGACCAGTTATGAGAAACTCGATTTTGAAATCCCGACCAGTTATGAGAAACTAGATTTTGATAATCCCAACCAGTTATGAGAGACTGAATTTTGAAATCCCGACAAGTGAAAACACTGAATTTTGAAATCCCGACCAGTTATAAGAAACTAGATTTTGAAATCCCGACCAGTGAAAACACCATATTTGAAATCCCGACCAGTTATGAGAAACTGGATTTTAAAATCTCGACCAGTTATGAGAAACTGAATTTTGATAATCCCGACCAGTTATGAGAGACTGGATTTTGAAATCCCGACTAGTAAAAACACTGGATTTTGAAATCCCGACCAGTTATAAGAAACTGGATTTTAAAATCCCGACTAGTGAAAACACTGGATTTGAAATCCTGACCAGTTATGAGAAGCTGAATTTTGAATGAAAGGTTTAATCCGACGGTTTGAAAATGATTGAATTTGGGAGATTATAACCCGAGGGTTGAGAAAATGATGAAATTTTGAGAATATTGCAACCTAAAGGTTAGGAACTGATAGAATTGAGAGATTGAAATCTGAAGGTTTAGAAATGATAGAATTGCGAAATTGAAACCCGAAGGTTTGATTGTGAAGTAAACAATTGATTTGAGAGTTCGACCAGCGTAGGCTGGAACTTTTGAAATACAGTTGAGTTCAGTCATTTGAGCTAGTGTTCGAGCTTCAATTTTAGTTCATGTCAGTATTACTGACCTTTGTTCTAGCTCGAACCCAACTCAGATTCGTAATTCACTTTACTCCAGTGACCATTCCGTACCATTTCTCTAAAAATGGCAATTTTTCTTGAAAATTTAGTCTGAAAGGTCAGTTGAGTCAGTGTCTGATCAGTTCATTTGAGTTTTGAAACTCTAAAACCCAGCTCAATCCAGTTCATTTCAGTTTAAATCAGTTCAAACCCCAATTTTCAGTGTCACTCTAGCTCGGTAGAGCCTGAAAACCATTTCTTCAACCATTTTGCAAATTTTATCAATTTTAATGCTTTTTAAACTGGTACAACTACCAATCGGGGTCAAATATCCAAAATTCTTCATTCAGAGTCTGCGTTTTGCATGTCATTTTATGTCATTTCTCATCATTTCATATCATTTCTCAGCATTTCATAACATTTCGTCACATTTCATTTCATTTTCGAAGTCCAGAACTCCAGTTTAATAAATTTCAATCCAGATTGAGTTTTAAAAGTTTTCAGAAATCAATTTCAAACCCTGGGTTTCCAAAATTGACATTTTTACCCCCAGGATTCTAAATTTGGAAATATTTTCCCGAGAAAAACAATTTGGATTTCTTTCAAAGTCAAATTTTCAAATTCTATACTGGATTTGCTTCGCAACTGGGTATTGAACTTCAAAATCCGAGCTCATTTCAAAAACTGCCAAAAATAGCTCGTTTCATCCGAGAGTTTTTCTAAAAAGACTATTCTACCCCTAAGATTCTCAAAACGAATTTCAAATTTAAAAAATAAGCCCACTCTGAGATGGCTTATTCATTTACATTTCCCTTTTATTAAAAAAAATGTGTTTCTTTTCAATTTTCTTTTTATTTGATTGTTTTGTTTTTTTTATTTTATTTCATGTTTTGAGAGGAGGTGGGACCCACAAGGGGGTCGACCAAGCCTCCAGCCCCATTTCTTTCTTCCCTTTCTTTCCTTCTTCTTCATTCTTTTCTTTCCTTTCTTCTTTTCCTTCTTCCTTCCTTTTCTTCTTTTCTTTCTTTCTTTCCTTCTTCCCTTTTTTTCCTTCTTCCCTTCTTTCCTTCCTTCCTTTCCCTCTTGCCCAGCCCATTCACGTAAAAGACTTTCTCTTTCTCATTAAACCCTAGGTAGAGGCAAATTAACACCTAAGTTAAAAAAAAAACAAAAAAGAAAAGGGAGGAAGGGGCTTTGACGGTGGACTGATCTCTCTCTCTCTTTCTCTTCACCTCTTCTACACAACAACCTTCAACTTTGGCATCTACTCCAACACCTCCATCCAGCATCCTCTTTGCAGGAAGGCAGTCAGCTCTTCCAGCCTCTCTACAACCGCCATCACTACCAGCCGACGCCTTCATCTCCTTGCCTTCTCCCTTGTCGATCTACTATTTGCGGCTACCCACAACTGCAGCCACAAAGCATTGCAGCCACAGACCACCTACCGCCTCAACTTCCTCGACATTGGATCATCTCCATCACATCCGCTCTCCTTCAGCCAATCCCAGCAAACCCAAGGTAAGAGCTTCATTTTTTTACTCTTTTATTTCCCTTATTTTCTTGCTTAAGGCTACATGGAGTATGGGATCCCTCCGATGGATGGATCAAAATTAAGTTTAGATTGTACCCCCATGATTATTTTGATTTTATCATTAAATTCATGTAAATTTCGTATTATAGGCCTTATATTTAGATTATTTTAATGCTTTATGGGTATTTTAATTAGTTTCTTTAATATTTGCTTATTAGTTTATAGGTTTTGATTTTAAGCGTCAGTCCAGCCTTCATTTCATGTTTAATTGTTCGTCTATAAATTTCAAAATTTTTATGATAAATGTGTGGGTTTAATATTCATTTCTCTGCAAAAATCCGGATCAATTTGAGTTTCAAAACCCTTTCAAACAAATCGAATCCCAAACTGAGATTTCTGTTCTTCAAAAACTCCAAATTCAGTTTTAGCAAACAAGAACCTATGAGATACCCTAGATGGAAGATATGAATCCACCCCTAAAAACTACAGTAGATTCACAGTGGAATCTACTAATTGTCTAAAAATTTTTAGATCTTTACAAGTAGATTTGACCTCTGTCAAAAATCAATTTTCCCAGACCTTTGGGAAAACTTTGATTTTTCCTTGTTAGGGTATAGACAGAATCTAATGTACTGTGTCTGCTCATCCTGTAGCCCGAATGCAAAAACTTTCAACACAAAAGTTGTTTCTAATCCATTTTTTTTGTCATTTCCTAAAATTTGGGAATTTTTGGGATTGTCCAAATATTTTTCACAGATTTATCTTTTCTGTCTGACAGATTCCAATATCCAGAAATTTCAGAGATTTGGGTCTCTGATAACAGTGTGCCCATTTCCAGACCGTAACCCGAATACCAATACTGTAAAAAGATAAAATTTTCCTCTCTCTGTCAGAGACATTTTACCACACTTTCAGCTATTTTTCCATCAGTCTGCTATTTTTCCCACATTTTTTTCCAAAACCTGTCTGTTTCCCCTAAATCCTAGAGTCACCGGATTCTGATCCGACTTGCCAGAGTTGTCCAGCTCCGACCATATGTCAAAACTAGAATGTGTAAAACGCAAAAATCTTGGACTTACAGTCCTCTGTGACCCCATAAATTTTGAGAAACTTTTATGGAAGTTTGATATCAGAAATCCCATTTAGACTCAACATTTTAGGCAAAATTCTGATTTTTTAGTATTTTTAGCTATTTTCCATATTAAGAAAATACAAAAAAAATTATATTTTTGAGCTCCATTCTGTTTTTAGGGTTAGTCTAGGTGTCCATGCCAAATTTGTCTCAAATCTAAGTTCATTTGCTTTATATGTTACTTTATCTTTAAATTCAGAAGCGAAAATCAAGTTAAATTTGATATTTTATGATATTTTTGCCATTTTAGGGTTTTATTTATATAAATAAGCATGACATGTCATATTAGGATTAATTTCATTCTCATTTGCATTTCAATTTCTCATTTTTGCAAAATTTATTTCAGAAAACCCTGGTTTCAAGGCCATCTTGTTATCAGGGATATTTTGGTCATTTTGATCTAAATTTCGAAATTCAAATTTTTAATTTCATAAGTTTTCATGCATGTCATCATATTGCATCATATTATGTTTGATTTATTTCATTTGATTTTCAAAATTCCAAAATTTACAAAATTTCTTTGAGAAAACCCTGATTTCAAGGTCATTAGGGGCATTTTGACCCCAATTTCGAATTTGCAAGTTTATTTTAAAAATTTATTCATTATTTCTCATGTTTATATC
The DNA here is from genome assembly GCF_984573655.1 of Nuphar pumila. Taxonomy (NCBI): domain Eukaryota; kingdom Viridiplantae; phylum Streptophyta; class Magnoliopsida; order Nymphaeales; family Nymphaeaceae; genus Nuphar; species Nuphar pumila. Next base: position 65,997,539 of record NC_143260.1, on the reverse strand, counting down.
AAAGGAGGTATGATTTTGGGTTTATATCTGAATAATATCGGATAATTTCCAATTTTTTTGGATAAGTTCAGAAAAACCTACATTTTTGTGCTAACAGGTTTTCTAGTTTTGGAAGAACATACAAGAAGACTTAGCTTTTATTATTTTAGTTAAATTCAATGTAATATCAAATCTAATAATTTGGAATAAGAATTTACATTTCCTGCATAGAATAGGACTACACTGCATATAGTTTAATTTATGCAAATTCTGATATCTGATGCATCATTCATGCACATTTTTCAAAATCACTATGGTTGACACGAATGGCATGTGCACAAGCTCTTATGGAGTTTATAAACTCGATGGGATTCATATTTATGGCCATAGTCAGAATACGAAGAAAAACAAGATTTATGATCTTCATATTAGCCACATTCAGCCTACACTCTTAGGCTAACTTCAAAAATGCACTGCATTTCTCAAAACTCAAAAAGTTTTTCACAATTCCTCAAGGAAATTCCCTTTCAAATTCATTCATTCATTCAAATTGCATTATTTTCAAATTCATTTTCCAATTTCAATTTCAGAAAAATCAAATTTCTCAAGGATTTACCAAGTCTTTCTCAGGATTTGATTTTCCTAGAACTCTGAATTTTCAAATGAGATTTCAAAATATTTCCCAAGTTCAAACAATGATTTTCCAAGATTTTCACATTCCCAATTCCATTTTCAAATCCCAAAATCGATTTTTCCAAAGTTCCTTAAATTATTTCAGAAATTGATTTTCTCAGAATCTTTAATTCCAATCTCAAAAATTGATTTTTTCAGATTTCTCATTTTCATGAGAATCTATTTTCCATTTCAAAAATCATTTTCCAATGAGCTTTCTTGATTTTCTCAAGATTCTCAAATCCATTTCCTCAGAAAAGCAATCCAAATCTCAAAAACAATTTTCCCAAAGTCCAAGTTTTCCTGAGAATTCATTTTCCAATTCAATCTCTGATTTCCAATGAAATTAATTGATTTTCCCAGGAATTCAATTTTCAAGTACTTTTCCAATCATTTTCCAAGTATATTTCAATTTTCCAAGACAACATCATTCTTTCAAAACTTGCATCTTTTCAAAATTCCATAGCATATGCCTGATTCTCTGTGCATTCTAGGAAAATAGAGCATAAATTAGATAATTTATCTTAGTTAAAGCACACATTTGATCCTTGGTTCAATTACCCCTGGTAAAGGCGCCAAGAATGGTTGAACCTCGTACCGACAGGCGGATCCCATTCCACAGAATTTTCCCGCAAATTTTCAAAACGGAGGCAAGTAATTTTCAAAACCATTTTCGAAACTTTGGTTGAGTTTGACTCGCAGGATCGTTTCTCTCACTCTCGCAGAGGGAGGGAGGAAAAATTTTGCGACGATAACAGGTTTGGCGACCGACATGGGACCTGTCTTCGTCTGATGAATTATGTGCTTGACTTAGTTCAATTTTCTGAATCTTGTTTTATGAACTGTCAGCTTTTATTTTCTGATATCATGTGAACCTAGGAGCCTAGACTTGAACCCAACTGACATGGATTGCATGTAGACTAGGCATGGTTTGGTAGGACCATATTGAGGAGAATTATGCATGCTCACATAGACTTAGGTTTGAAATACAACACTCCTCAATCTAGGATTTGTATGAAAACAATGTTTGCTTCTTCAAAAAATTTCAAAATCTCTATCTCTTTAGGTTTTAGAGCCTTCTGTTTGCTTGCATGCGCTCATGTTTTCAAAAACCACCTCACCTATGTCTACTCGGTCTTCATGTTGCTGGGCTCTTTTCCAGAACCATAGTTCAGGACAGAGCCTCACAACTGGGCCACTTATTTGGGCTAACGCCCCCCTGCCATGTACCAAGGGCCATAGTCCAACGTATATCGGCAGGTGCTCAAGGTTGTTGGGAAAACACAAGCTTAGAACAGGAGATGAATTTGTATACCACATACATCGAGCCTCGGTTCGAGTATATCGGCATAGCATGATTGGACACAGCTGATCTGAGCCTAGAGTCAGGATTAGGGTCCTAAAGCTCTTTCAAAATTGATGCATTTAAAGTCAACTTCTTAGGGAATGCTGTATGTGCATAATTGTTTGTGATTGAATATATGATATTAATTTTCATCTTATTTTCCCATATTTTTCCCAGTTTTTCCAAAATACTGGATAATTTTCCAAAATACTTTATTTTCCCATTTATAAAGCATTTCTTTGTAAACCCTGGAGAATTTTTCTAAATTATCCACTTTTTCTTCAAAACTCCAGGTGATTTTTCATTCTTTCGTTCCTCTGGACTTCGAATTTTCAGCATTTCACTTTATCTTGTCTGCAATTTTCAAAATTCTTGTATTTTTCCAAAGTCTAATTTCAATCTTCCTATCTTTCAGTCCAATGGCATTCAGTTAGCTCGACTCTGTCTTTCCTGAGGGTCACATCTCCTATGAGGTGCGACAAAGTCTTTCTAAGCATCGAGCTCTTAGCACCGGACCCTTCTTTCCCCGGTGGTACTATACTTGATTCAAGAACTTCTCTCGTATGTTTCCGGACCACTTGAGCGATTACGGGTTGAAACTGGCATCCGTAGTGGGAATGTTGGCAGTCAACGACAATCTGATCCATGCATTGGCAGAGCGCTGAAATCCGCACACTTGCACATTCTGGTTCCCATGGGTTGAGATGACTCTGCTGATGGATGAGTTTTCAGAGATCATAGAATTGCCTTAGTCAGCCGGTCAGCCTGGAGATCCATTGGAGCAACAATTTTTTATCAATGTCAAGGGTCTGGACCCTAAAGATGTTGTAGCTCGCATGACAGAGCACAAGTCTTGGCCACTGATTGAAGAAAATGGGAATGAATATATGAGCCTGATCGAGATCTACCGACAATATGGGGCATTTGCAGAAGTCAGCTCATTATCCAGAACAACTCGAGAAAGAATTCAGTATGCGATGGTCGTATGCACTGAAGGGATCGCTTTCTTCCCAGATATATATATGTGTATGGCAAGCAGTTCAAGCTACTTGGCCCATTTTCCTGTACCTACTACTATCCAGAGTGATGCATCAGGCAATTTTCTAGGAGATAGAAGCACATAGAAGCTCGACTACTATTAGAGGTTATGCCAGAGTTCGACCTTGCATCAGTGCAGTGGTCTGGAACATACCATTATGCCTGATATAGTTGGGATTCTTTCATCATTCAAACTCTTTTCCCCAGTCCTCGTGTCTCTGCTGATCATTAAGAGTGTTGGCAGACTGTATATATGCCCCCTCTTTCTCAAGTCCACTATTGATGCAATCATATTTTTCCTTTAATAAAAAAATCCTTCAATTTTCATTCTATCAGTTGTCTGTTCTCCTCGCAAAGAATGGCAACATAATTGTCGTGACTTCAGCAGCAACCCAATCCCTAGTAATGGGATGTTCTTCTAATTATCTACCAAATTCTCATCAAATATTTTTCCTATATTTATTTCTATCCTGAATCTTTATCATCGAAATTTAATCATCCATCTTATTCTGTAGAGAGCATCAGTATTCCCAAGTGGTTCAGATCAGATCAAGCAAGAAGACACCACTGTGTCAGTGCATTAGTGATTTTAGAAGCAGGCAAGAAGAAATGGATCCTTCAAGATCTGCCAGAAGATAGATTCCGAATGATAGGGATGACATTGATCCTACTGCATATCAGATGTTCAAGAAAATGATGATTAGGATAATGTCTGAGCAAGCTGAAGACAGTCTCAGAAAGGCTCCCATCAAGGAGAAGACATATGTCTCCTTCTCTTAGAATATCACTGGCAAGAATAAAGAGCAATTTGGCGCGTGTCTGCTCAATATTTTATTCTCGCCAATGTCCTCTATTGTCGTGGATTCAGTTCTGAGTATTTCAGATGTATGGACGAAGAAGAAGCCTAAGAAATTATGCAAGAGGCACACTAAGGCATTTGCGGTGGTCACGTCGGCTACAAAACTCTTATCAAGCAAATCATCTGGGCAGGATATTATTGGAAGACTATGCAGCAAGATTGCTACCATTTTATGAAGAAGTGTGCTCTATGCCAGATACATGCACCTTCTATTCATGCACCAGCAACATATTTGTAAACCGCCATCTCTCTATGGTTATTTTCTATTTGGGGCCTTTGATGTCGTGGGCCCCATCACTCCTGCTTCAAACGGCTACAAATATTTTCTTGCCGTAACAGAATATTTCACTAAATGTGTCGAAGCTATCACTTTGTGTACAGTAGAAAGTCGACACATGGTCTCATTCATCCACAAGAATATCCTTTGTCGTTTCGACATACCGCACGATATCGTGTTGGACAATGGCAGTCATTTCAAGAATGAGAGAATGAGGACATTTTGCTTGGAGTTCAGAATTCAGCATCATTTCTCCGCTCCCTATTATCCTCAAGGGAATGGTCAGGCAGAGGCCACCAATAAAATTCTGATTAGAATCCTGGAGCAAACTTTGGAAACAGGCCATGACTGACATGAGAAGATCCATGATGCATTGTGAGCATACAAAACCACCATTCGAACTCCAACTAATGCTATTCCATCAGAACTTGTCTACAGAATTGAAGTAGTATTACCTTTACATGTTCAGAAACCTGCTCTGAAACTTGCATCACTTTTGGAGTTGCCACTTGATCAGTATCAGCAACAACGGCTAGTATAGCTTGATTTGCTCAATGAAAGGAGACTTAGAGCAGCAGAGCACGCTCAATCATATCGGCAGAGGGTAGCCAGACAATCTGCAAAATTTGTCATTGAAAGAAAATTCTGAGTCAACGATCCAGGGCTCAGATCCATGGCTTATCTCAAGCACCGCCCAGGTGGCAAATGGTCGCCGAATTGGGAAGGGCCCTATGTTGTCGAGGAAGCATTACCCCGCAATTCATATATGCTCATCAATGCCGACGGAGTGGAATTACCAGATCCCATCAATGTTCAACATTTAAAAAATTTCTATACTTGAATCCTCTATTCCATCCTTTGTAATTCCTCAATATATTTTCTTTAATAATGGTCAAATTCTTCTTACCCAGTTACACTGGGGCATTATTTTAAAAATTATCTTCAAAATGTCCTGTATGCAGGCAGGATCAAATAAATCTCTCATATTGCACGCATGTGCACCCATTTACATCATTTTGCATTCATTTGCATACATTTGCATTCATTCGCATTTATCTGCTTCAATTTGCATTTGCATCAAGTTTCCCCTTCAGGTTAAGGAATAAACCTGAGTTTTCCATTCAGAATAAGGGATAATCCTGAGACCTCGACAAAGTCGTCCAAAAATCATCGCGAAGATGAAGATTGAAAATCTTCCATCGTGACCAATAAACACTTTTTAAAACATCAATCTTTTTCAAATTCGACCTATGAGTCAAGTCCTTTATCAAAACCACTTTTGCCAATCTTGTTAAAATAAACCTTCAGGTTAAGTCTTTTTAAAACACGATTTAGCATCGGTCCTTCCCAAAGTCCAATCTTTGAATTGGTCCTCCTAAACCCAGCTTAGCACCTGGTCCTTCCAAATTCGGTTTAGCACTGGTCCTTCCCCAAAACCAATCTTTGAATTGGTCCTTCCAAAACCCAATTTAGCATCGGTCCTTTACAAAGTCCAATCTTTGAATGGGTCCTTTTAAACCCACTTTAGCACCTGGTCCTTCCAAATCCGGTTTAGCACTGGTCCTTCCCAAAAACCAATCTTTGAATTGGTCCTTCCAAAACCCGATTTAGCATCGATCCTTCCCAAAAATCAATCTTCAAATTGGTCCTTCCAAACCCGGTTTAGCACTGGTCCTTCCCCAAAACCAATCTTTAAATTGGTCCTTCTAAATCCGGTTTAGCACTGGTCCTTCCCAAATCCAATCCTCAAATTGGTCATTTTACAAAATCTAACCTCGCATTGGTTATTTTACCAGTTCCTGTATGCGTATTGGTCATTCTTTCAAATTCAATCTTTATATTAGTTCCAATTCTCAATTTCGACCTCTGGGTCACCCAATTTCTGACTTCCAGTTTTGACCTTCAGCTCAACCAATTTTCAATTTTCAATTTCCAATTTCCAATTTCCAATTTTCAATTTTCAATTTTCAATTTTCAATTTCCAATTTCCAATTTCCAATTTCCAATTTCCAATTTCCAATTTCCAATTTCCAATTTCCAATTTCCAATTTCCAATTTCAAAATTCCCATTTTCAAATTTTAATTTCGACCTTTTGGTCACTCAATACCAATTTCAGTCATTTTCTCTTGCGAGAGACCCTTTTTACAGGGAGAGTTCGAGGGATCTCGTTCTTTTCGCATGCTATCCTTTGTTCACCTCCTCTTCAGGGAAGAGAGGAGTAATTTCTATTTTCCATTTCTGAATCTTCTCCTTTGGGGAAAGGATAAGAAATTTTTTGTCATGGATGCGTTGAGTTGTGCTTCAGATGCTCGCTTTCACAAAGGATTTCAAGAACATTTTGTCAATTTGTCATTAACTACTTGTTGATTTCAAAAATTTTTATTGCACAAAAATATTACTTCAGAATACCTCCAATATTACTTCCGAAAGGACAAAGCTTTCACAAAGAAGGATTCAAAATTCAAAATCTTTCTATTGGCCAACCAAAAGGATGAAGAATAAATCCTTGATATGGCCAGCAAATGAAATTCAATGTTGTTGCAAATCCATAAGTGATCGGTATTGATCGCAGTCAATGACACATTTTTAAAGATCATTCTTGGAAAATAAGGCAGTCGAAATATCTTGGGAGACACAGAAAAATCCATTGAATTTTCATATCTTCTCAATCGTGAAAGCTACAATTAAATATCTGCAAAAGCGATCTCTCAATTGTTGTCAAGTTGAAGACGAATTATGTGAGTTAGACCCCCGGGCCAAAGAAGATTTGGATCATCTCCAAGATGAAGGAGTTTGTGACGGATCCTTCCAGAGAGTTTAAATCACCGTTAAGATGAAGGCGACTGTGATGAGCCTCCCAACAAACTCTAAAGGATATTTAATTTCTGCTATCACCAAGAGATTTCCAATCAATAAGCCAATAACCGTCAATATAATCCTTGAGAGAAAAGAAGGATCAGAACATCTCTGAGATGAAAAAGTTTGTGACGTACCCTTCCTCCCAAAAAAAAAAAGAGAGAGAAAAGTCAGGACATCTCCAAAATGAAGGATGATGTAATCCCCAAAAACCCAAGAGAGCTCTAATTCTGCCAATAAAAAAAAAAGTGGGCAGAAAGATCATCATGAGAAAAGAATCCCAGGATATCAAACTGCCAAATCTGTCAAGAATCCTCTTTAATTTTGTGAAATTCTATTATCAATATTCTTTCACCAATTGCTTTCACAATATCAAGAATACTCTCCTTTCTGTTCATATCAAGAAAATTGATAGCTTCCTTGAAAGAAAGTCAATTGCAAGCAATTTGAATTCGAATCTTAATTCTACAGAGTTAAGCACAATCGGAGGTAACACTTCAGGTAGGAAAGAGGAAATATTTTCGCATCAATTATTTTGAATCAACAATAACTTTCAACATTTTGACAATATTTTCTAGCTATCCTGACGTGAAGTGAGAGCTTGAGGTTCATTTTTGGCGCATCCTGACATCAGTTGTTATCTCTTTTAGGACTTGATAACGGGAGTTTTCAAGATTCCTTCCCTTTTTTTGGTATAATCTGAGCGTCTGGGCTCTCAGATTTGCACACTTCCCTGTGTCCCCATTGTCCCACCATAGACAGTCCAATTTCGGCTTGAGGTTAAGCCACCAATCGTTTTCTTGCAAAATGTCATGAATTTCAAAAGTTATTTAGTCTCAACAATGAGGCACCCAAAATCAAACCCCTTTTCAAGCTTTAGGGACCCCCAATTTCATCCTTTTGCAAAACCCCTATCGGATTCATTGTGCGAAAGTCCGAAGGTTCCATCATGGGTTCTTCTTTCGAGAATCCCATCATTTTCATTTCCCGGTCAGGTTAAGGGTTAAACCTGAGCCTCATTCTGATGAGGTATTTCATTTCTCGGTCAGGTTAAGGGTCAAACCTGATGCTTCATTTCTACACGAGGTATTTCCCGTCTCATCAAGGTTAAGGGCAAAACCTGAATCTCACTTCTTTTGAAGTAAATTTCTCTTCTTCATTTTCCATTTCATATCTACCATTTTCATAAGGGCTAATTTCTTCATACCCAGTCAGATCCTTCTAACTGGAGCATTTTTATAGCCCAAATTTGGTGTGTTTTTCTTTGCCACTAAGCTCGTCCTCAAGCCAGCTTAGTAGCAAATAGGGGCATCTATAAACACCCTAAATTTTCCTCATCCATGCTCAGACGACCCTCCTCGTGCAGTGCCAACCCTGTTAGGTCAGTGTAGGAGTCAAACCTTGAGTCTGTTTCAGAAAACTACCACTTTACCCATTTTTATTAAAAAAATTACCATTTTACCTCTAGGACATCCCGGACCTCAGTCATTCGGAGTCAACCAAGCTCATTGGTCAGTTCAGAACAGTTAAAATATCAGTCATTTCAAGCTCATAGTGAGAAGGCCATTTTCATTTCTGATAACTCCTGCCAAAATGGGATCATTTCTTCATAAATGAGTTCATTTCTCACTCAAATCCAAGTCAATTGTCTCTGAGTCAGTCATTCACAGTCAGTCATATTCCCCAGAGTCTAACTTGAGCTCACCAAGAGTTCAAGCGCTCCAGTTTCAGTTCAAAACCATTTTCAAGTGTCTAGGAGCCTATTTTAGCTCGTTTCAGGTCTTTCAGTTGAAATTGAGCTGAGTTCAGTCAATTGAGCTAGTGTTCAAGCTTCAATTTTAGTTCATGTCAGTATTACTGACCTTTGTTCTAACTCGAACCCAACTCAGATTCGTAATTCACTTCACTTTAGTGACCATTTCGTACCATTTCTCTAAAAATGACAACTTTTCTTGAAAATTTAATCGAAAAGGTCAGTTGAGTCAGTGTCTGATAAGTTCATTTGAGTTCTGAAACTCTAAAACCCAGCTCAATCCAGTTCATTTCAGTTTAAACCCTAATTTTCAATGTCACTCTAGCTCAGTAGAGCCTGAAAACCATTTCTTCAACCATTTTGCAAATATTATCAATTTTAATGCTTTTTAAACTGATACAGCTGCCAATCGGGGTCAAATATCCAAAATTCTTCATTCAAGGTCTGCATTTTGCATGTCATTTCATGTCATTTCTCATCATTTCATATCATTTCATATAATTTCTTTGCATTTCATAACATTTCATCACATTTCATTTCATTTCATTTTCGAAGTCCAGAACTCTAGTTTTATAAATTTCAATCCAGATTGAGTTTTAAAAGTTTTCAAAAATCAATTTCAAACCCTGGGTTTCCAAAATTGACATTTTTACCCCTAGGATTCTAAATTTGGAAATATTTTCCTGAGAAAAACAATTTGGATTTCTTTCAAAATCAAATATTCAAATTCTACACTAGATTTGCTTCGCAACGGGGTATTGAACTTCAAAATCTGAGCTCATTTCAAAAACTGCCAAAAATAGCTCGTTTCATCCGAGAAATTTTCTAAAAAGACTATTCTACTCCTAAGATTCTCAAAACGAATTTCAAATTTGAAAAATAAGCCCACTCTGAGATATTCATTTACATTTCTCTTTTATTAAAAAAAAATGTGTTTCTTTTCAATTTTCTTTTTATTTGTTTGTTTTGTTTTTTTATTTTATTTCGCGTTTTGAGAGGAGGTGGGACCCACAAGGGGGTCGACCAAGCCTCCAGCCCCATTTCCTTCTTCCTTCCTTTTCTTTCTTCCCTTCCTTTCCTTCTTCTTCTTTCTTTTCTTTCCTTTCTTCTTTTCCTTCTCCCTTCCTTTTCTTCTTTTCTTTCTTTCTTTCCTTCTTCCCTTCCTTCCTTCCTTCCCCTCCTGCCCAGCCCATTCAAGTAAAAGACTTTCCCATTCTCATTAAACCCTAGGTAGAGTCCAATTAACACCTAAGTTAAAAAAAACCAAAAAAGAAAAGGGAGGAAGGGGCTTTGATGGTGGGTTGATCTCTCTCTCTCTCTCTCTCCCTCCATCTTTCTTTTCACCTCTTCTACACAGCAGCCTTCAACTTTGGCTCCAGCCTCCTTCCAACATCTACTCCAACACCTCCATTCAGCATCCTCTTTGCAGCAAGGCAACCATCACTACCAGCCGGCGCCTTCATCTCTTTGCCTTCTCCCTAGTCGATCTACTATTTGCGGCTACCCACCACTGCAGCCACAAAGCATTGCAGCCACAGACCACCTACCGCCTCAACTTCCTCAACCTTGGATCATCTCCACCACATCCACTCTCCTTCAGCCAATCCCAGCAAACCCAAGGTAAGAGCTTCATTTTTTTTACTCTTTTATTTCCCTTATTTTCTTGCTTAAGGCTACATGGAGTATGGGATCCCTCCGATGGATGGATCGGATCCCCTATCACCATAGCCAAAATTAAGTTTAGATTGTACCCCTCTGATTATTTTGATTTTATCATTAAATTCATGTAAATTTCATATTATAGGCCTTATATTTAGATTATTTTAATGCTTTATAGGTATTTTAGTTAGTTTCTTTAATATTTGCTTATTAGTTTATAGGTTTTGATTTTAAGCGCCAGTCCAGCCTTCGTTTCATGTTTAATTGTTCGTCTATAAATTTCAAAATTTTTATGATAGATGTATGGGTTTAATCTTCATTTCTCTGCAAAAATCCGAATCAATTTGGGTTTTAGAACTCCCTCAAACAAATCAAATCCCAAACTGAGATTTCTGTTCTCCAAAAACTCCAAATTCAGTTTTAGCAGACAAGAACCTATGAGATCCCCTAGATAAAAGATCCAAATCCTATCCTAAAAATTACAGTAGATTCACGGTAAAATCTACTAATTGCATGGAAATTTTGAAATCTTTACAAGTATATTTGTTCTCTGTCAAAAATCAATTCTCCCAGACCCTTGGGAAAACCTTGATTTTTCCTTGTCAAGGTATAGACAGACCCTAACGTGTTATGTCCGCTCATCTCGTAGCCCAAATGCGAAAACTTTCAACACAAAAGTTGTTTTTAATCCCATTTCCTGTTATTTCCCAAAATTTAGGAATTTTTAGTATTTTACAATTATTTTTCACAGATTTATCTTTTCTATCTGACAGATTCCAATATCCAGAAATTCCAGAGATTTGGGTCTCTGATTACAGTGTGTCCATTTCCAGACCGTAACCCAAATCCCAATACTGTAAAAAGATAAAATTTTCCTCTATCTGTCAGGGACATTTTCCCACAATTTCATATATTTTCCCATCTGTTTTCTATTTTTACCATATTGTTTTCCAAAACCTGTCTGTTTCCCTCAAATCCTAGAGTCGCCGGATTCTAATCCGACTTGCCGGAGTTGTCCAACTCCGACCATAGGTCACAACCAGAATGTGTAAAACGCAAAAGTATTTGACTTACTGTCCTCTGTCACCCCATAAAATTTGAGAAACTTTTGTGGAAGTTTGATATCCGAAATCTCATTTAGAATCAACATTTTAGGCAAAATTTTGATTTTTTAAGATTTTTAGCTATTTTCCATATTAAAAAAATACAAAAAAAATTATATTTTAGAGATCCATTCTGTTTTTAGGATTAGTCTAGGTGTCCATGCCAAATTTGGCTCAAATCCAAGTTCATTTGCTTTATATGTTAGTTTATCTTTAAATTCAGAAGCGAAAATAAGGCGAAAATCAAGTTAAATTTGATATTTTATGATATTTTTGCCATTTTAGGGTTTTTTTTTTATAAATAAGCATGTCATGTCATATTAGGATTAATTTCATTCTCATTTGCATTTCAAATTTTCATTTTTGCAAAATTTATTTCAGAAAACCCTGGTTTCAAGGCCATAGTCTTGTTATCAGGGATATTTTGGTCATTTTGACCTAAATTTCGAAATTCCAATTTTTTATTTCATAAGTTTTCATGCATGTCATCATATTACATCATATTATGTTTGATTTATTTTATTTGATTTTCAAAATTCCAAAATTTACAAAATTTCTTTCAGAAAACCCTGATTTTAAGGTCATTAGGGGCATTTTGGTCATTTTGACCCCAATTTTGAATTTCCAAGTTTATTTTAAAACTTTATTCATTATTTCTCATGTTTATATCAAAGGAGGTATGATTATGGGTTTATATCTGAATAATATCTGATAATTTCCAATATTTTGGGATAAGTTCAGAAAAACCTACATTTCTGTGCTAAGAGGTTTTCTAGTTTTGTAGGAACATCCAAGAAGAAGACTTAGCTTTTATTATTTTATTTCAATTCAATGTAATATCAAATGTAATAATTTGGAATAAGAATTTACATTTCCTGCATAGAATAGGACTGCATTGCATATAGTTTAATTTATGCAAATTCTGATATCTGATGCATCATTCATGCACATTTTCCAAAATCACTATGGTTGACACGAATGGCACGTGCACAAGCTCTTATGGAGTTTATAAACTCGGTGGGATTCGTATTTATGGCCATAGTCAGAATACGAAGAAAACCAAGATTTATGATCTTTATATTTGCCATATTCAGCCTACACTCTTAGGCTAACTTCAAAAATGCACTGCATTTCTCAAAACTCAAAAAGTTTTTCCCAATTACTCAAGAAATTCCCTTTCAAATTCATTCATTCATTCAAATTACATTATTTTCAAATTCATTTTCCAATTTCAATTTCAGAAAAATCAATTTTCTCAAGGATTTACCAAGTCTTTCTCAGGATTTGATTTTCCCAGAACTCTAAATTTTCAAATGAGATTTCAAAATATTTCCCAAGTTCAAACCATGATTTTACAAGATTTTCACATTCCCAATTCCATTTTCAAATCCCAAAATCGATTTTTCCAAAGTTCCTTAAATTATTTTTTAAAAAAAATATTTTCTCAAAATCTTTAATTCCAATCTCAAAAATCGATTTTCTCAGATTTTCCATTTTTCTGAGAATCCATTTTCCATTTCAAAAATCATTTTCCAATGAGCTTTCTTGATTTTCTAAAGATTCTCAAATCCATTTCCTCAGAAAAGCAATCCAAATCTCAAAATCAATTTTCCCAAAGTCCAAGTTTTCCTGAGAATTCATTTTCCAATTCAATCTCCGATTTCCAATGAAATTCACTGATTTTCCAAGGAATTCAATTTTCAAGTACTTTTCCAATAATTTTCCAAGTACATTTCAATTTTCCAAGCCAACATCATTCTTTCAAGACTTGCATCTTTTCAAAATTCTATAGCACATGCCTGATTCTCTGTGCATTCTAGGAAAATAGAGCATAATTTAGATAATTTAACTTAGTTAAAGCACACATTTGATCCTTGGTTCAATTACCCTTGGTAAAGGCGTCAGGAACGGTTGAACCTCGTACCGACAGGCGGATCCCATTCCACGGAATTTTCCCGCAAATTTTTAAAATAGAGGTGAGTAATTTTCAAAACTATTTTCAAAACTTTGGTCGAGTTTGACTTGCATGATCATTTCTCTCACTCTCCTTGAGGGAGTGAGGAAAAATTTTGCGATGATAATAGTCCTAAATCTAGAATCTGAGATGAGATTGGATTTTGAAAATCCAAATGGGGCTTGTTGATTGATTTGGATTTTGGAAATCCAGATTTTGAATTTAAAACTTAGGAAAATCGAATTTTGAGATTCATAATCAATCTCAAAACCTGGATTTTAATTTTGAGAATCAAGACTTAATGAAAATAATGGGTAAACTTGATCTAGAGCTTTGAGTTTTGAAATCAGAAAATGAAAGTTTAAATTGAACTTTTGAATTTCGATCTGAGATGTTAAATTGATTTTGAAATTTAATCTTGGAAATGAATTTGGAATTTCAAAGTTGATTTGAACTTTGAAATTTGATTGGAAATTGAATTTTGAATACAGAAGTGAATTTGAAATCTTGAAGTCAAATTGGACTTTGAGATTAAAAATGAGATAGAATTGAGAATGAAAAGATGAATTGGAATTTACAAGAATTGAAGATTGATTTGAGAAGTGAAGAAGATACTCAAAATCACTTGGATTTTGAAAAAGAATTTTGAAAATATGATATAATTCTATCCTAAATGATGAATGAATTAAAGAATTTTGAGGATGTATTTTGAAAAAGCATATTTCATTCTTTAAATGAATTGAAATAAGATTGAAGATATAATACACCCCTGACTATGGTCATTGAGTGTATTATATAATAGTCTATATTTAAATTCACATGAAGAATAAAACATATTTTGGTGCCTTTATAGAGTTTAAAATGAAATTAACTCTCAATATATCCTGACTATGGCCATTGATATATATTTTGAATTAATTTTAAATTAAACTCTGATAAAGGAAAAAAATATTTAAAAAAATATGATGATTTTTGAAAAAAATCCAGTGTGGACCCAATGTTATTTCATAAAAGATGAAAATCTTAAGCATTGTCCACATTTTGACTATGGCCATCAATGTGCCATTCGTGTTTCCCATTTGTGAATTTTTGTAATAAAAGAAAAAAATGATATGAAAACAAACAATTCATGATATTTACAATGCTCATTCATTCTATCTAAAAGCTAAAAATATAAAGATTCTCATTAGTATCTAGCTATTACAACTCGGATGAAATTGAAATTGAAATTCAAATTCTTAAACTAAGAAGGAAAGCAAACTTCTTTTATCTAATTCCTGCAAAATTTAAGTTAGCGTAAGGTAAAAAAAAAAGGAAAATACATATGGAAAGGAAATATCACAGCGTATTTAAGATGCAAGAGGATGAAATATTTACATATCTACTTAATGCTAGATGGAAAATCTAATACATCACATTGGATAAAAAAAATTATATGTAGGTTCAATGCTCTCAACTAATGAGGAAATAGACGGTGAAATGAAATCATTGCTAAAATATGATACTATGTAGATGTTGTTAAGCTAAATCATCATTTACTCAGATGTCGGCTAGAGAAAAAAAAAGAACAACTATCTATAGAGGATGAGATACAACACAACAATGAAGTGCAAGCATTAGTAATTGACGATTTTGTGCAGCAAATGCATATGTGTGTTATGCAGAAAATGCTTTTAGCATGCAGGTAAAAGGGAAAAAGGAACCTTGCTGAAGATGCATATTAGAATGCACAGGGACAGATTTAAGATATGAAGCAACGTGGTTGTTGTAGCAATGAAGGGTGCCAGGATTTATAGGCACAACATGGGACTTGGTGGAGATATGAAGTGGGGAGCACTGGAGACGTCGTGATTGTATTGTGCAGTATTGGTAATTGGCACAATGAAGATGCCACGTGATGGCACAGGTGGCTGTGTTGTAAGTAAAGAGGTGATTGTTGTGAATAGTGTGATTTGCAGCTATGAGGTGGAAGATGGTAATGGGGGTGCTGAAGGCAGCTACAAGAGATATAAGATTTTTGTTGGAAGGGTAGTTGTGACAGGGTAATGATATGCAAATATAATATGTACCGAATGGGGTTCCCTGTGTACAAGGTGTATTGTGGTAGAGATGCAACAAATGTGCAATGACGTGCACTATATTGATGTGAATGCAGTGGGTAAATGGCAAACATAGCAACTGTAATTACAATGACGACAATGAATCCCTGGATGATATGGCTATGGTGGTATAGTGACGAATAACAAGTAGGGAAATGTAGAGAGATCTATGTGGTGCCTACAGTAGGTGTTGTCTATATATATAAAGAGTTTTTATTAAGTAAAGATGCATATGAGGGCATGGATTTGATGAGGTGTGGATGAATCCAATCTACAACAGTTTGAATTAAATGTACATCAAGGAAAGAGATCATAATCAGTTTGCTGAAAAAAAATGAAAGAGTTGCGGCCCATTCTGCAGATTACTATGGACGACTTTTTAGAAGTCATAGCAGTTGACAAATTACTGTGCAAGCTTAAAATCTCAACGTTGTAATCCCCAAATGGATGTCCATGTTGGTCATGAACTTGACCCCTGGCTTTCAAAATTGATGTCCTTACAAGTTGCTCTGGGAGTTTCCTTCAGCATTTTATCGACTGGCAGGCGATCGAGAGACTATTTTCTGAGCTAGTTCCCAAGCTCGTTGAAGATTAATTCTCAGTAACGAAAACCCCAGTCAAACAACTACTCTCAACTCTTTATTTCTTCTGAGATTTCCTGCAATGTTTGATCAGTAAAAAAAAAAAAATCAGTAAAGTAAGTCCATGAGAAAGCATAATGGAATTCAGTCCGAGGAATGTAATGAAGCTTCATTCTGAGAACTCAGTAGAGCTCGAAATGCAAAGCTTGAATAGAAAATTCAGTAAACAGTCACCACGAAACTCATTGACCCCGATGACCGATTCCAACGTCAGTGGCGTTCAATAACTGTTGAGAGATATAATAATGGTGTAATGAAAATAGTGCTAATGAGATGCAGGTTGGAAATGGTTTTGTAGAGATGGAATAGCGGGTAGTAAACAGAATGTAAACCAAAATGCAGGGTGATGTTAGAGGGTGAACATCATAATCTACATGCCAGTATACAACTAATACCCAAAGGATAAATGTGACAACAATGTGCTGTGTATGACACGCAGAGGCAACAGTGGATGTATAGCTATAGTGAACAATGTAACTTGCAGAAAATGCAAGTATGTGGTTTAACTAAATATGGAGACATATATGCAAGACAAACAAACAAAACAAAAAAAAAAGAAAAAAAGAGAGAGATGATCACACACAGATAGCATGATAAAAGAATGTAGCAGACTTGGTTCCACCTGTACATATGATAATATATTTCAGAGCTTGACCTCACGGATGTTAGTATGCAATGTAATGGAAGGTAATGTTGTGGGAAAGTATTGGTATTGCATGAAACTATGGCAAGCAGCATAAACAACAGATGGGCTCAATTTGCAGCAACAGTACTAACATCCCCATGGCAAATCATAATAAATCAAGATAAAATCTTACAGCAAAGTGGGGATTTACATTAGATCAAACAAGTTATTCATAAACAGAACATGTTAGATTTCAGAGGAGATGGATGGAAAGGAGCCAACATTACAAATCCATTGCACAGACAGGGAGTCCATTGTGACATTCAGCACCAAAGGGGTAGTTGATAAATCCAGTTTCTGCAGAATAGCCATTCATTGTGTCACGGACTTGCCCTATATCATATTTTATGGTATTTTCACAATGATTCGAGATTGGTATTGACAAACTAGGGGGATTCCCCTTTCATCATCAATGAAATAATGAGCGAATCACCAACAAACCGACTTACAATGAGTGTTTTTTGCACAGGTAGCCTAAATTTGATATGTTGTAGCCTTGGACCTCAAGGATGCTTTAACGACAAAAATCCTTTAACAACAAAGATCAGGGTATGCTTACTAAAGATACAACCCCCCATTCCAAACTTCACCAAATTTGGAACACCCCTAGAGAAATTTAGGAATCCAGAATTTTACCTATTTGAGTTACATGAGTGGATTCTGCTATGAATCGATCACACGGCAAACACTGCTGTGTATTTAAGATTCACATGGCAAGTTGATACTTCGGATTTAGATTTGAACTGCAAGCCAACCTCAACAAATTGGTTTATCCATTAGTATAACTCAACAGAGCAATTCTAGCAGATTGGCTTAGTAAGGAATCTCAATCAACAGGTTGATCTCAGATATGCAGCAGTAATCAAAATAACCATACAACTCAAGATATAGGTTACAACAATAGGCACAACATAAGCTTTAACAAACAAATTGCCATATAACTGATGATCGCACTCCATAAATTAGGAAGTTGAATTTTGAAATGCAAGCAGAAAACCGCAGACAGAAAATGTGAATGCCATGATGTAGGAAGTAATGGTATATGTTGGAGATCGATATCAAAAGACAATCAAGCGCAAGCAGGAAATCAACGATCACTAAAGAAATTAGAACGGAATGGGGAATTGAAATCAAACATGATGTAGATAGGAAATAAATAAAAAATGAAACGACAAAGTATAAAGAAAAAAAAATAGAGAAAACAAATGTTGGAACGAGATCGTTCCTTTGCTATTGCACGAGAGAGGGGTTGGTGTTGCCATAAACAACCCAATACACTCTATGGTGCGTTAATGGGGTCCGAATAAAAGGAGAAGATCGACAGAAGAGTTTAAAAAATGAAGGAGTACTCACAGAAATGCTGCAAAGATTCTGGGTGAGCTGAATCCTTCTCTCCTGCGATGGAGGTCCTTTGTCACTAAGGAAGAGGGGCGGGTAACGAAGTAAACATCCGATGCTTCAATACCTTCCCCTGTGCCTCTTTTATAGAGGGGGAAGAAGTGTCGAGAAAAACCAAGACGGTTGGGGATCGACGGACGATCCGTGGAGGAGGATGATCTGAGGGTTGGCGAAGGACGAAGCGGGCGGTTGGCGATGGGCGGACGAGACCCGTGGGGAAGAAGATCCATGGAGGGTGGATCCATCGAGAGCTTTCAGAGGAAAGAGAGAGAGAGCGTAGAGAGGGTCGGAAGAAAAACCCTAACTCGACCTTATGAAACTGAGTGTTATAAGGGGCTTTTTTCCAAAATTTTCCATAAAAGGGGTCTTTTTAAAAGTTTTTCTCAAAAAGGGATTTTTAAAACCATTTTTTTGTAATTTTCTTTGTGTTTTTTGCATTTTTTTGTTATTTTTGAAATAAAACTCTAAAGCTATGGGTTTTTTAAAACAAATTTTAAGGAATTTAAGAATATTTTACAAAAAAAGTATTTTTCTAAGAATCCGAGTTTGATCTTTTGAAATTTTCTTCAGAAAATGGATTTGGATCCAGGTTTTGAGGAAATATTTGAGTTTTGAACCTCGAATTGAGAAATACAGAGCAGTGAATTCAAACAGACACCGGATGGACTGTCTGAGCCTTTCAAAAATTATTTTTGGTATTTTTGTAAATTTTGGTTTAAAACTTGGACAAGGCTCAGATTTAGATTTTGACACTGGATCCGGATCCGAAATTGAGTCAAGTATATAAAACGAATTTGGATTCTAGTGAATCCTAGAAATAACTAGAATTTAGATGAAAAATAACTTAATTTATTCAGAAAAGTGTGGTCAGGGCAAAAAGGGAATATTTACAAAATTCTAAAAAATTTAGGGTGTTCACAGATGCCCCTCTTTGCTACTAAGCCGGTTGAAAGCCGAGCTTAGTGGCAAAGAAAATACTCCAAATTTTGAAAAATGCCCCAGTCAACAGATCTGAACTGGGTGTGGAAGAATTTATCTTGAGAGACATGGTTCCTCAGGTTTACAACCTTATCATGAATGGCTTTGGGGAGACAAAATCCTCGAAAATGATATAATTGGATAACAAAAAATGAGGAAATCATGATGGGACCTTGGGTGAAGATCCCGAAATGATGAAAGATAAGAATTTTGATCAAGTCTCATGAGTGAGGCGAGATCAGCTTTTGGAATGACTCAGGTTTAGCCCTTATCCTAGATGGGATGAAAATATATCAAGATGACTTGAATGAGGAAAGGAGTATAAGCGGACCTTGATGGAACATTTTTGAGGAAAATGCCTCATGAAATGAAGCTCAAGTATGATCATTTCCTGGATGGATGTGAAGAACATGGATTCCACGATTGGGAACCATGATGGGACTGGAAGAACACACTTCGTCGAAATGAAGCTCAGGTTTAACCAAAACCTGAATGGAAGATACCTCGTGGGAGTGAGGTCCAGGCTTAACCCTTAACCTGAAGGGGTCGACCATATGGAATCCTCAAAATGAAGAAACTATGATGGGACCCTCGGAGTTGGACGGACAAATCCAAGAGGGTTTTGCAAAAGGAGAAAATGGGGTTCCCTAAAGCTTGGAAAATGGATGATCTGGGGCGTCTCATTGCTGAGATTAAATCAGCTTTTGACAATCGATGACCTCTCGTAGAAAATTCAGGTTTGATTCTTAACCTGAGCAGGTGAGACTGTATGGAATTCTTGAATGAAGAAAACCATTGTGGGACTAGAAAGGGCATCTAGCCGAAACGAGATTCAGGTTTAACCCTAACCTGAACGGAAGATACCTCGTGAAGCGAGGTTCAGGCTTAACCCTTAACCTGAAAGGGGCGACCATACATAATCCTTGGATGAAGAAACCATGATGGGACCTTCGGAGTTTGGACGAACAAATCTGAAAGGGGTTTGCGAAAGGAGGAAAATGGGGTTCCTTAAAGCTTAAAAAAGGGATGTTCTTGGGCGCCTCATTGCTGAGATTAAATCAGCTTTTAAAAACAGACGACCACTCGCAAAGAATTTGGGTGATACCTCAAGGAGCGAGGTTACAGGTTTAATCCTTAGCCTGAATGCATACAAAATCCTCGAAGAGCGAGGAAACTGTGATGGGACCTCTAGACTTTGCACAACAAGTCCAAGAGGGGTTTGCAAAAGGAGGAAAATGGGGTTCCCTAAAGCTTGGAAAAGGGGTTGATATGGGACGCCTCATCGCTGAGACTAAAATAGCTTTTAACAATAAAAGACCTTTTGCAGAAAGTTCAGGTTTTAACCCTTATCATGAGCGGGAACTGTCTATGGCGGGACAGTGGGGAACATAGGGAAGTGTGTAGATCCGAGAGACTCAGATCAAACAGAAGGGAAGGACCTTTCAGTCCTAATGAGGGATGACGTCAGGATATGTCAAAATGAAAATCAAGTTCTTGCTTCATGTTGGGATAACTAGAAGATATTGCCAATAAGATTCCAAAAAATTGTAGTTGATTCAGAATGATTGAATTGTGCTCATATGTATGAAAATGTCACCTATTTCTACCTAGAGTATTAACTCCAATTGGGCTAACTTTGTAGAATCAAGAATCAAATTCAAATTTGTTGTTGTTGAGTTTCTTCAAGGAAGATATCAATTTCCTTGATATGAAAAGAGAGGAAATATTCTTAGCTTCATAAAAGCAATTGAGTGAAAAGATATTGATCAAAGAATTTCACATAGATAAAGATGATTCCTGGTAGTTTCAGGCAGTTTGATATCCTGGGGCTTTTTCCATGATGATCTTTTTGCACTCTTTTGAGTCATGGAGCTTTCTTGGGCTTTTAGGAGAAGCTTATTACATCATCCTTCATTTTGGAGATGTCCTGACTTTTCTCTCTTTTTTGGGGAAGGGTACGTCACAAACTCCTATATCTTGGAGATGCTCTGATCCTTCTTTTTCTCAGGAATTATACTGATGATATCAGTTCATTGGTCAAAATCTCTAGAAGATAGCAGAAATCAAATATCTTTCAGGGTTTGTCGAGAGGTTCATCGCAGTCGCCTTCATCTTGACGGTGATCTGAACTTTTCATGAAAGGATCCGTCACAAACTCCTTTATCTCGGAGATGATCCAAATCTTCTTTGGCCTCGGGGGTCTAGCTCGCATATTCGTCTTCATCTTGACGACAATTGAGAGATCCCTTTTAAGGATATTTGATTGCAACTTAAATGACTGGGGATATATGGATTGGGTAGACTCTTTTTACTGCCTAGGATATTTCCACTGTCTTACTGCCAGAAGGACGATCTTTAAGAATGTGCCATAGCTATGATCAATATCAATTCACTTTATGGCTTTTCAACATCATTGAATTTTTCTTTGCTGGTCATATCGAAGATCCTCTTGGTTGACCAACAGAAAAAGCTTGAATTCTGTTCTTATTTTGCAAAAAGTCTTGCTCTTTTGGAAAAAATACTAAAGGTAGTTTGAGGAAATTCTTTGTGCAATAAAGTTTTGAGATCAACAATGGTTTTTGATAGTAAATTGCCAAAATATTCTAGAAATCTTTGATGAAAGTAATTGCTTGACATCGAATCGACACATTCGTGACAAAATTTTCCTCTTTTTCCTCAAAAAGAGAGACTCAGGCTTGGCCCTTACCTGAATGGAAAAGTAGGAAATACTCCTATCTTCCATGAAGAGGAGGTGTTTGCAAAACAGAACTTTCGAAGAGAAATTAAGTTTTTGTCAAAACTCCTTATCTCTAGGCTTCTCTTATGGAAAGGCGGCCAAAAAACAAAGTTGAGAAAGTATCATAAAGGAACGAGTCCATCACACTCTCCCTAGATAAGGGTCCTCTATGAAGGGGTTGGCCAAAGATGAGAAAATTGGGGGGCCACAAAAAAAATGAGCTTCCGTTGAAGCTCTCCATGGAAAAAGGGTTTTTTGGTGTAAAGTTGGTTTGTTGTTTTGCAAACAGTTCACAAAGAAATGAGTCCCTTCAAACTCTCCCTAAAAAGAGTTCTTGCGAATGAAAAAGATGGTTGCATGCGAAAGAAACGAGCTCCCTCGAACTCTCCCTAAAGAGGGTCCTTCGTAAGAGAAAAATGATTGAGTTTTGACAGAATGGTAACTCTGAAGGTTGAAATTGAGATTTTGAGCTTGAATGTTGATGAATGGTTAGTACAAAGACTGAACCTGGAGAGCCAACTGATCAGTCATCCAGACACTAGCACAAGCGCTAGATGTACCAGTACGAGCACTGGGTTTTGAAGATGCACTAGTACGAGCGCTGGATTTTTAAAAAATACACCAGTATGAGCATTGGATTTTGAAAATGCACCAGTACGAGCACTGGGTTTTCGAAAAATACACCAGTACAAGCATTGGGTTTTAAAAAACACACCAGTACGAGCACTGGGCTTCAAAAATGTACCAGTACGAGCACTGAGTTTTAAAAAATGTACACCAGTATGAGCATTGAGTTTCGAAAATGCACACCAGTACGAGCACTAGATTTTGAAAAAGCATCAGTACGAGCACTGGGTTTTGAAAATTGTAAGACCCGCAAATTTTCAGTTCAAACTCTGAATAAATTCTTGAGGCATTTTTCAGTGAAAAATAGTGTTTTTACCATAAAGCGAATCAAACCGATTCCTGCGATCCAAATATACTTAGGATATTCGTATCTTCACAAATATATGCTCAAACACTCTGGAGGTCATAACTTCCTACCTGATCGAAATCAAAAGATTTCTACGAGCCAACTTTCTTAGTTACATCAATACGAAGATAATGGCCTACTCAGAAATTTTCGGAAAAAAATGCTGAAAACTCAACTTTTTTGTGGGACCCACAAAAATATTGGTGGGACCCACAGAAATATTTCTCAAAAAATATTCTAGAATATTCCAGAGCCTTTCAGGACCTTCCAGCACCTTCCAGCACCTTCTAGAGCCTTCCAGCATGTTCCAGCACCTTCCATGGAAGGGATTCTCAAAAAAGCCCAAGAGCAAAAGGGTAAATGGGGTTGCTTAGCCCCTAAGCAACCTCCCCTATAAATAGAGGAGGTCCCCCTTTAGAAAAAATCGCCAACCCCCCCTTTGCCTTCTCTCTCTCCTCCTTTTTCCAAACCTCCCCTACCTAGCCCACTTGGTCTGAGCCTGCCTGACCAGGTTTGAGTCTGCCTGACTTAGCCTGAGCCTGCCTGACCTGGTCCTAACCCACCTGACCTAGGTCTGAACCTACTTGACCTAAGTCCAAACCCAGTTGACTTGACTTGAACCTTGTTTGGTTCAAAGTCAAAGTCCAGGTCATTTTTCGTCCGAAGCTCAAAGTTGATCATTTTCGAAGTCGAGCCTCGTTCGAAGCATTAAAGCGTTTCAGAGTCGTTTCTTCCACGAATTGAAGTATGTTCGCTTTGTTGATCCATTTCTCTCAAGTATTTGATTGTTTGTATATAACATATACTTTCTGAAGTAGTATCTTGCTTTAGTTCTTGATTGAGCCCTTTTTGGACACTTCGGTGTTCACCCGCTCGTCTCGTAACTATCGTCGGATATAGTTTAGATTTGTGTACTTGAATACAATATATTCCCGTTCCCTGAGTTCGACCCGGTCTCATCCACTAGTGAGAACCGGTTTTTATTATTTGATGTCTGGTTTTCACATGTTTTTCATATAAAAATCTTTTCAAAATTACAACAATTATAAAGAAGACATCAAATTTTTGACGCCGTTGCCGGGGAACGGCGTAATATTAGTATTCACTTTATTGCCTAGTGTTTGTGTGCATTTAGGTTTAGAACCACGTATGTGCATATCTTAGAGACGAGCTTACTTTTCTGCACAGCCCACCTATTAGGACTCCCTTAGAGGTGACTGTGTACGATTGGTACCGTACACATAGATTTCATATTTCTTATGCATAATCTCTGTTATGTGTAACAGCGTGGTGTTTGTTTAGTTTTTGTTGTTTTTAGTTTACTCGCTTTGTGGTTTGCGTGGTTTGGCCGCTTAGTGCGTTAGTTAGGTAGAAAACCCAAAGTTAGGACGTGTGCTACACCGGTCTACTCAAAGGTGTACGCAATGGCTGACGATCATCAATTGATCCGTCCTTTGAGAGAGTACTTCATGCCAAATACGTATACTCCCACCTCCTGCATCACGAGACCTGATGTAGGAGCGAGCCATTTTGAGATTAAGGCCAGTGTAATTCAAATGTTACCCTCGTTTTATGGCCTTAGCAATGAAGACCCATATCGTCATCTTGATGAATTCCTTGAGATTTGCTCGACTGTGCGAATCAATAACTTTGGAGATGATGCTATGCAGTTGACCTTGTTTCCGTTCTCTCTCAAAGATAAAGCCAAGCACTGGTTAAAATCTCTTGAGACGGTTCGTATTACTACTTGGGAAGGAATGCAAAAAGAATTTTAAAAAAAATATTTCCCAATTGGTAAGGCGAACCAGTTTCGTAAAGCTATAACCAGTTTTTCTCAAATTGAGGGTGAACAGTTTCATGAGTCTTGGGAGAGATTGAAAGATCTTCTCCGCAAGTGTCCCCATCACCAGGTGCCTCGTTGGCAGTTGGTGCAGTATTTTTATGACGGGCTTATTGAGAAGCATCGTCAAATGGTTGATTCGTCTTGTGGGGGCACTTTTATGCTCAAGAGTGAGGACGAGGCGTGGTCTCTATTCGAGACCTTGAGTGAAAACACGATGCATCATACCTTGTCTTCACGACTCGATAGGACTACATCGCTGTCTAGTGGTCCTAGGAAAATAGGGATTTCCGAAGTTGGGTCCGAGTTAGAATTGCGTACCAAGGTTGACCAGTTGACTAGGAAGTTAGATCAATTCCTAGCCAATTCTTCGAGAAATCAAGTAGAAAGAGTGTGCGAGTTATGTGCTAGCCCTGCACATTGTGTTTCGGATTGTCCGGCAGCACCATTATATCCTGAATTCGTTCAGGAGCAGGTGAATGCTGCCCAAGGTTTCGCTAAACCCATGCCCGATTCATTTACATCCTCATATAACTCAGGTTGGCGAAACCAGTTTATTTTCCCATCCCATCAGCCCTCCCAGACACAGTATAGACCCAGTAACCCTTCACAAGGTTACTCGCATCCCATTTTTCCACAGGTTCATTCCCCAGCCCAACATGCTTATACTCAACCCCATCCTCATGAGCCTTCATTTAGTCAATCCTTCCAAGATAGGATATTACAAGTTTTGAGCTCCCATACACAGTCAATAGCCAAGCTAGAGACTCAAATTGGACAGTTGGTTGAGACTTTCACTAGGCAAAGCCAGGAGAACCTTCATAGTCAGTCTGTTGTCTTAAAGGGAGAGGATTCTATGTCATTTGACTTGCAACCCACCGATTCACATCATAAGCAAGTCAAATCTGTTACATCCCTTCAGTATGGGAAGGCGTGTCACTCCACTCAGGAATCGACTCATGAACCTTATATCATTTCTACTGACGAGTCGATTTCCATGATACCTCAGCAGAAGGGGCCAGACATACAACATGCATTATCTAGAGCCCCATTTTCTCAGCCTTTAGGATCACCAATTGTTTTTAGTAAGCAAGAGGTGCAGATGCAGAAGGTGCTTGACCAAGTCAAGCCTGATCATATTCACCACTTGTCTGAAGTTGCATTCATTGATAGTCGGTCGGTCCTGGACTCTCATTTCTTGACTAGTCTCTCAGATGAGACTAATCTCTGTTCTTCACGTCGAGAGAGTTTTGATACTACAGTTAGAGGTAGACGGGATGGAAACACAGTGCGTAGTGTCACAGATGACACTCTTTTCTTTATAAAGCCTCATTGAGAGATACTTCATGTCCATTGATCTCATGGACGATGAAGGTTTTTCCAGGGATCTGTAAACACCCCAAATTTTCACTCACATTCTTGACATTGCCCTTAATCGGCACATTTCAGTTCTCCAGAAGCAATGAAGGGCAAAATAGTCATTTTTAAATATTGAACCTGGCAGAAAGTCCTAAATTTCACTCTTGAGCCTCAAAATTTCTATATTTAGGTTCAGAGACATCTTCAAATTGCAAAATTTCAAAATCCTCTTTCTGGACAAAAAGTTAAAATTTCCAAGTTCAAGCTCAGAGTGACATTTCATAGAACATGTCTGTGCATAGCATTGCATCATTTCACTGCATAGCATGTCAGTTTGAGATCCAGAACTCCTGATTTTCCAAATTGTCAATCCAGATTTTATTTTTAAACTTTTCAAAAATGATTTTTAAAACCCTGGGATTTTAAAATTGCCAATCTTTCCCATTTTACCCCCAGGACTTTGAATTACAAAAATTTTCCCCAAGAAAACAATCTGGATATTTGGATATTGATTTTAAAGATTTTATCTCAAAACTTTTTGCAAAAGATTTTAAATTTCTTTACAAATTTTGTTTTTACATTTATCCATATTTTTGCCCTGAAAACCCAATTTTTCCAAATTCTTGAAAAACAAATAATGTTTTATCTCGTATTTTCAAATAAATGGAGCGGGACCCGCCTTTGAACTAGCATCATACTCAGACTCTCAGGTAAGTATCTTATTCTCAAATGGGAACCACCCGAAGTTTGCAAAATTTTCTTTTTTTATTTTATTTTATTTATTTATATTTTTAGTTAGTGGGCCCACACACATGTGGCACCCCAATTGAAAATAAAAGACTTTCAAAAACAAAACAAAACTTTATTTTCAAAAGGATTTTAAAAGTGGGTTGAGGTGGCATTTCCATAAAAGCCTCTCATTTTTTTTATTTTATTTCTTTTTATTTGTTTAAATAATTTTTTTTTTTTAGAAAGAGGCAGCCTTAAATGGCACAGCCGAATTTTCCTAAAGCAATAGATTTGATTTTGTCTAAAACTTAGGGAAATAAAACCAAAATTTGAAAAAGAAAAGGAATGCGCCTCTCTTGAAACGGCCATTTCAAAATTTTTTTTTTTTTTAAAAATGAGGTAACAGAACCTCATAAATGAAAGGGGCTGCGTTTTCTTTTTGAGAGGGGATTCAAAATTCTTTAAAGAGGGAGGGAGGAAAATTGTTTTAGAGAGTTTTGGCAAGGGAGGAGGAGCCGAGAAGAATTGGAGACGTTTTGGGTCTTTGCAGGGGGCTTTCAAGTTGGAAAGGGGGCCGTTTTTCACCTTCTTCAGCCCTAGCCGGAGGGTCTTCCACCATCACCAACAGTTGCAGATCTTCAGCCACTTCAGCCCAGCCGCAGGAGAGCCACCGCTGTTTTCCCTATTTTCAATCCAGCCCAGCAGCTGGCCTTCAGAAGCTTTAGTCGAGATAATTGATCCTCTGCAGAACCTTCAACAGGAAAGGACCTTGTGGACTCGGCTAAATCCAAGGTAAAGACTTTATACACCCGTTTTATGTAAAGTAAAAATCTTATTGATGTCACGTTTTCCTGCAAATTCGTTTCAGCAATTGACGTATTTGGCATTCTGGTTGTCTAAGGTAGCAAGAGTTGAGGATATCGTTCAATGATATTCTCAACTCAGTCCTAACTTTCAGCAGATGACTGCATTCTTTCATCATTTTTTTTTGTGCTTTCCCTAAAGTTTTTCATATGTTTTGATCCAGCATTATGAACAATTCCAAATAATTTTACTTCAAGTCATAATGTTCTTATGTTCATCTGATTCATACTATCATACACCTGTACTTTATCATTGAAAAGGGTCGTTTTATCAGAAATTACTACCTTCAGTCCGTTGCAAAATGTGATATTTGAAGTTTTAGGTGTTACTTATGACCATTTTTTTTTTCTTATGGTTTTTCTAGCTTAAAATCTGGTTACAAACCTCTTTTCCATGTTAGGTGATATCTGTTTCTTTTTCTTTGCTGAAGACATCTGTAGATTGAAAGACACCGTGATAGCCGATAAGGCTCATCCTACAGAAAAGGGTGCTCCTAACCAGAGCACCACATTTAAACTTAGTGTATTATTTCTTATATTCCCCTGCGTCAGCCATTTTTTTTTCATATAGCCTTCTGTTTCATGGTTTTACATTTGTTTTTTTTAGAAAATTTTGTTTGTATGTCTCAAAATGACAAAGAGCTGAGCATTTTATGATTCATTGTGCATTTCTGAATGTTAGCATAGATCTGAGGCTGATGAGTGTAAAGAGGGTCTGTTTAAGTTCTGATGCTTCATTTGATTCCGGCCTCTTATATTTTTATGTCTCACATCTCTTATATGGAGGTCGTTCTTTGAGATTATAGCAGCATGAATATACTCATGTCTGTTCAGATTTGCCCACAACAGCTATGATCAGAAATATGGCATTTATGGCTTAATTCTTATTAAGAAATTCAGACGATGAAATGGAAAGAAATTGCAACTTAGTTTTTTTTTTTTTTTTGTAATTTTGTGGGGAAAATACCTTCAGTTTTTTTTTTGTTTCTTTCTAAGTAACAACGTTGAAAACTGTTTCATAAGAGAGCATGAACAATCGATTTGGCTGGACAACATCCGTTTGGCTCTCAGTTCTGAAAGGTATTACCTCATAGAGGAACTCAGGGTAAAAGCATGGCTTAACAAGTTGGTATTCATATGTCGCCCTCTTTATGTTATGCTATTTAGAATATTCAATGTCAGAAGTATCATTGGACTGAACAAGATAAAGTCCAGATTAGTTCATCCATTTTATACACTGTGGTGCTTATTCTGTCAGGGTATATGATGTAAATTTGTTGTTCACTATACCTGTAGGATCTCTAAACTGGCTGTGTTCTGTTTTGATTTGATAATGCACCTATAATTTCCTTACACTTGCATCTTCATATTGTCTCATTCCATTGCCTATTTGATTTGTTGTTCCCTTTGTCTATTTGATGTCACGTGGTTCCCTTGAATTCGGGATGCTCAATAAAGAAACATCCACAATTCCTGTTTGGAGTAGCTATAAAGATGTTTGTATTTAGTTGCCTTTCATTCAAGGGATCCGGATGTCTTGATAATTTCTTTGGACAAGGCATCTCCAACATATCTAAAGGACAACATTAGTCCCCTGTGTAGACTGTAATTATAGCAATGCATAGGGTATGAGTGTTGAAATCAGTGCAGGATTGTGATTATAAAATAAGGATAACTTGAGAATATAAGAAGTATGAGAGAATGACAATTGGGCCTAACATATTTTCTTTAGGTAAGTATAAGTAGTTAGGTATATTTTGTCTTCTTTCACTTAAATTTAGTAGTTAGTCATCTTGTAATCATCTCCTGCACCTTTGAAATCATTCCACAATACCTTTGCATCATGTGTTATACACGTTTTGGATATCATGCATTTAGCTACTAAATTTTCTGCAGGAGCGCAGTCTTGATATTTGGCCACGTCCATGGATGAATATTTTAATATCCGTTCAAGATTTCTTGGCCGTCTTTTGCCCGATTCACTATTGATATATAGGAAAGCTCCATACCCGATTTTGTTGCGAAATATGTTGTAATTTGGAAAATCTGACTATGTAAAGTTACCTACAGAAACTGTGTATATCCATATTTTCTGATTTTACCCATTTTGTAGAAATTCCATTAGTGCATATATTTTCTCATTTTATTTCTATGTATATATGTATATCTAGGTATATCTACCTATATGCATACGTATATATGTATATATATATGTATATATATATATATACATAGATATATACTTATATATATATATATCCCTCCATGTGTCCTTATTTCCATATATGAGCATTCATGTATATATTTTCTCATATAGTTACACCTCCATTGTTACATGACATTTAGCACCTATTTTAGCATGTTGATATATGTATATGTCTCTTAGTTGTATATATTATATATATATGTCCATTTCCTTGTTTATTTTGTACTAACTCTCATTTTGCAGGAAAATCTAGAAGATGCTGATTCCTTGGCTCCATTTCAATTTCTTTTACTTTATGTTATGCAATGTAACAATCCAACGTAAACCTTGGAATAAGATTTACTTTTACCGCTTAGATTAGGCCGCATCTCATATAGTTTGATTTCAGTAATATCCTGATTCTATGATGCATATATCTCAATTTTCCAAATTCACCGTGGATGAACACGAATGGCACGTGCACCAACTCTTAGAGAGTTGATGAACTCGGTGGAGTCCATATTTACGGCCCTAGTCGGAATATGGACGAGACCCAGATCCATCATCTTTCTACCAGTCACATTGAGCCTACACTCTTAGGCTATCTTGAAAATGCACCTCATATTTCCAATGTTTTCCAAATATTGTGAATTAACTCAAATAAACCCTGAATATATTCATGGCCACAGTCAGAATATATGAAGGATTTACTTTGGCTTAATCCACATTTTTCCAATAAAATTTTCAGAAATCTTTTCAAAAGTGCATTCATTCATTCATATCATCTGCATCATTTGTTTTTCTCATGATTTTCTCAAAACATTTTCACTTCAGGGAATCAATTTTCTCAAGAAACTATGATGATATTCGAAGTTGGATTTTCCCAAATCAAATGTTTTCCTGTGATTTTCCTTAAAAAGCTATTTCCTTAAGATTCTTTTCAAAGGAATTTCTCAATTTCTCAAAAATCCAAATTGATTTTCAGATATTTCAAAAAACCAGATTCTCAGGATTTCAAATTCTCAAGTTCTGAATTTCCTTCTCCAAAGAGTTTTCCTACAAATTTTCCATCATTTTCCTAAGAAAATTCTCCAAGTCCGAGTTTTTCTGAGAAGTTCTTTCCTTTCAAGTATTCATCTTTTCTCAAGAATTCCTTCCAATTTTCCCGAGATTCTCATTTCTTCATGGATTTCCAAGTCTTTCTAAACTTTCTCAAAATTTTCCTGAGATTCCCATTTCTTCATGATTTTTCAAATCTGATAAGCTTTCTCAAGATTTTCCTGAGATTCTCATTTTTTTTATGATTTTCCAAGTCCTTATAAACTTTCTCAAGATTTTCTCGAGATTTTCTCTTCTTCAAGATTTTCCAACTCTTTATAAACTTTCTCGAGATTTCAAACCTTCTTCGTCTGAGTTTTTCTGAGAGATTGATTTCCATCTTTTCCTAAGAACTACTTTTCAACTTTAAATATTTTCTAAGCATACATCATAGTTTTCCAACTTATATTTTACCAAATCTCATAGCACATGCCTGAATTCTCTGTGCATTTAGGATAGAACATAATTTCAATGATTTTACTAAGTCAAGTATAATTTTGGTCCTTGGTTCGATTACCCCTGTTAAAGGCGGCAGGAACGGTCAAACCTCGTACCGACAGGTCGAGCCCCATCCCATGGATTTTCCTGCAATTTTCAAAACGGAGGCGAGTATTTCAAAACAATTTCCAAAATCCGGTCAAGTTTGAATCGCGAAAGCATTTCCCACTCTCTTCCACAAGGAAGGGAAGACGGGAAAAATTTTGCGACGATAACAGGTTTGGCGACCGTGATGGGACTTGTCCTCGTTTGGTCAAAATTGTGCTTGACTTAGTTCAATTATTGAAATTATGTTCACAAAATGTCAGCTCTTTACTTTTAATATCATGCGAACCTAGGAACCTAGATTTGGACCTAGCTGACATTGACTGCATGTAGACTAGGCATGGTTTGGTAGGACCAGATTGAGGAGATATTTTCATGCTCACATAGACTTAGGTCTAAACACAACTCTCCTCAATTTAGGATATGGATGCAAACAATGTATGCTCCTTCAAAGTTTTCAAAATCTATCTCTCTAGGTCTTAGAGCCCTCTATTTCTTGCATGTGATCATTTTTTCAGACCTCCATTACCTATCATTACCCGGTCTTCACGTTGCTGGGCTCTCTTCCAGAACCCTAGTTCGGGACAGAGCCTCACAACTGGGCCAACTATTTGGGTTAACACCCCCCTACCACGTACCGCGGGCCACAGTCCGAAGTATATCGGTAGGCGCTCAAGGATGTTGGAAAACCTTACCTTAGAACCGGAGTTGAAATTCTATGCCACGTACTTCGGATTTCGATTCGAGTATATCGGCATAACTGGATTGGACAAAGATGATCTGAACCTAGAGTTAGGAGTAAAGTCCTACAGCTGTTTTCAAATGGATGCATCTAGAGTCAGCTTTTCAGGGAGTGCTGAATGTGCATGAATGTTTGTGCAGGATGTGATTGTATGTGTATGATTTCCTTAATTTCTTATATTTCCCAATGTTTTCCAACTTCTTAGGCCTTTTTCAAAACATCTTTATTTTCCACAAGATGTTTTCTCAAACCCTGGATGATTTCCACAAATATCCAATTTCTTTCAAAACTCCAGGCGATTTTTCATTCTACTTTTCTACTGGATCTCGAATTTCTAGCTGCGTTTTCATCCTGCCTGCAAAATTTTTCAAAATTTCTCACATTTTCCTAAGTCTCATTCTGAGTCTTTCTCTGTTTTCAGTTCGATGGCATCCAGTCAACTCGATCCTATCTTTCCTGAAGGTCACATCTCCTTCGAGGTGCGACAAGGTCGTCCTGAACATCGAGCCCTTAGCACCGGAACTTTCATTCCCCGGTGGTATTATTCCTGGCTAAAGAGCTTTTCCCGAATGTTCCCGGACCATTTGAGCGAGTGCGGATTGGAGCTGGCATCAGCAGTCGGAAAACAGACCATCAATGGCAACCTGATCCATGCAATGGCAGAGCGATGGAATCCTCAAACGTGTACCTTCTGGTTCCCATGGGGAGAGATGACTGTTTTAATGGATGAATTTTCAGAAATCATGGGGTTGCCAGAACCAGCTGGTCGACCAAGCGACCCATTAGAGCATCAATTCCTTATCAATGTCAAGGGTTTGGACCCCCGAGACTCCTTAGCTCGTATGACAGGCCGCCGGTCTTGGCCCCTAATCCAGTTAGAAGGAAATGAATATGTTGACCTACTTGAGTTGTATCGCCAGTACGGGACCTTCGTCGAAGTCAGCTCGCTATCAAGAACAGCCAAAGAAAAGATTCAGAATGCAATGGTTCTATGCACTGTAGGACTGTCCCTTTTCCCAGATGGACAGAACTACATGGACATCATAATAATTCAGCTCATGAGAAGATGGGGAAGTCGGCAGACTAATCGCCTCTCTATAGCCATGGCATCACTCGCCTTCCTATATCGAGGTCTGACTCGATTCTCACTTGGAGAATCCATCTTAGTTGAAGGATGCATCTACGCGCTTCAATCCTGGTTCTTTCAGTATGTTCCAACCCGAGCAAGCTCTTTCAGATATAATGGTCAAGAACTTCTTCCAGTGGCACAGTACCGGTCTATGATCAACAACATTCAAGAAGATGATGTAGTCTGGGACTATTTTGATCGGCAATTATCTCCTCCCAGATACACCTATGCTTATGGCAAGAGAATCAAGTTACAGAGGAACCCCTGCAGTCGCAATTCAGGGAAATGGCCCGAGTTGTTAAGGATCTCCAAGCCCGTGACAAGGGCAAGAAAGTCTTTACCAGTGAGGACTTCTATGACGGCCTCGAAGGGGATGATGATCTCGAAAACCTTCCCCGAAAATTCATCAAGTTCGATGGCTCTGGCGATCCGAAAGCCCATCTCGCCACTTTCTTCGCAGAGTGTTCAAGATTCAAGAGAGATAACAGAGCACTGTTCCTGTGTTTCCCTCGCAGCTTGGAAGGAGTTGCAGCTAAATGGTATGCTGAGCACATCAACCCCATCGAGCTCAAGGAGTTCGATAAAGTGGTAAATTTATTTATTGAACGCTTTTTGTTCAATACAGAAGCGCTCCCGACATTAAGTCATCTCTGCAGTCTGAGGCAGAATGAGAATGAAAAAGCACGGGACTTCATTCACAGGTGGAGGTCAGCCTGTAATAAAATGAGAGATCCCATTTCAGAAAGGCACGCCCTGTCCCTAATCCTCAATAACTTTTCGCAGCCTTTAAGAGGATTGATCTCCACCGCACCATCCCGGACTTTCATCGAGTTGACTGAACGAGCCGAATGGCTCGAGCTGAGCGTAGAGAATGGAGTCTATGAAGGCTTCACCTTTTCCAAGAGTAATCCCCAAGGTGAGCAAAAGAAGAAAGCTCACTTCACCTTCTCTGCCAACAACAACAACAAAAATCAGTACAAAGGGCAGAAGAAAGATTACTGCTATGGCACAAACAATTCCAACAATAAAGGAGATCAGAAAACAAAGCCTGCTCCTCAATACAGCAAGGCTTCTCAGCAAGACCAAGGGCCGAAATTGCGTGAAAAGGTTAAGTATGAAGGATGGAGTTATGACCGAAAATTTACTCCTCTCGACCAATCATTCGAAGATGTGCTCGAGTATATGCTGTCGAAAGAGATGGTCAAGTTGCCTAGACTGGCCGATCCCCTTGTGCCTATGGGGAAATGGAAGGATCAATTCTGCAAGTTTCACAGAACAGTGGGACACAGCACTGAGAACTGTTTCGTTCTCAAGAACATTGTGCAGGATCTTATCGATAAAAATCTATTGGTAGAAGGAGAAGAAGAAGAAAAAATGGACATTCTTAAGCAGCCTTTTCCTTCACACACCACAGCAGTAGTATCTGCCCAACCATTCCTGCCACATGAGCACATCAAGCCATGTTCTGCACAAGATCTCCAGGTTTATCACCAGGTGTCAGTACTTCGACAAGTGACTCCTGATTCTAAGAAGATGGATCTAATCTCAGCATTGGGTAAGATGAAAGTCTCCGAAGCATCGGTAAAGTCAGTCCCCAAGTCAAAGGGACTTCCTGATTTTCTCAATCAAATCATCAAGCCCAAGCCGGGGAATTCAAGTCAGAAGCCTCTGACCGCTCTGTCCAATGTTTCTATTTTTGACTTGGCCAAAAGTTCCTGCAAGCATCAGCAAGTACTGGACGATCTGCTCAGAAAAATCAAAGTTAAGCCCAGTATTACTCCTGAAGACATGGCACAAATTGTGAATTCAGCTATGACTAATGCGCCGATTACTTTCTCGGATGAGGACCTTCCAAAGCCTCATTCCTTTCACAATAATGCTCTTTACATCGTCGTCCGGGTAAGGGGAATGACAGTACCCCATGTACTAGTTGATGGAGGCAGCAGCCTCAACATATGTCCCGAAATGACCGCAAAGGCGCTAGGCATTAAGGAAGAAGAATACATTCCAGATCCTATCACCATCTATGGGTTTGACAACCATGGTCAGACGGCAAAAGGCAAGATATTCCTAGAAGTATTCATTAATTATTTGGTACATTCAGTGCTTTTTCATGTGGTCAATGTGCCACCCACCTACAATTTGCTGCTCGGAAGGACATGGATTCATAATGCAAATGCAGTACCTTCCACCTTACATCAATGCGTAAAATGGTCAAAAGGTGGAATGATTACAACTGTGCTCGGAGAGGACCCGGAAGAAAGGCTCCCACAGCCTATGATACCTCGACCATCAT
Source organism: Nuphar pumila (assembly GCF_984573655.1). Taxonomy (NCBI): domain Eukaryota; kingdom Viridiplantae; phylum Streptophyta; class Magnoliopsida; order Nymphaeales; family Nymphaeaceae; genus Nuphar; species Nuphar pumila. The sequence continues at coordinate 65,961,748 of NC_143260.1, read as the reverse complement.
TTACTGCAGATATCCCTAGCATCAGAGAGAATGAAGAAATCAGTCTCAAAGAAAGTCAGGAGATACTCCAGGCAACATCAAAATTATCCCTGCACACTGTAGCTATGACCCGATGGAAAGGTCCCAAGTTTTTCAAGATTGGAGGTCGTGTCAGCTACGACATTGTCAAAGATCATCCATTGTTTCCACAATTCATGAAAGTAAGAAAGGGATTCGATTTACTTCTGAAGCATGGTTATCAACCCTTTAAAGGACTGGGCAAAAATGAAGATGGTCGTGTAGAGCCAATGATCCAAAAGCATCGTCCCCACAGGGCAGGATTAGGGTTTTCCGGCGAGAGCTCACCAAAGAAGACTGTTTTTGTTAGAGGGGCACATTGAGAATCGTTGTTGCATTTCCTTCCTATTCCTTCCAAAATAAATGTCTCAATGTCTTTTATCAATTGAAATCAATAAAATGTCAAGTTTCTTTGTCTATCTGAGCAGATTTGCAATATCCAGCAATTTCCAGTATGGAATTTATTTTTCGATGGTTCTAAGAATATGGCCGGAATAGGCATCGGAATTTTATTAATCACTCCTGAGAAGGAGATGATTCCATTTTCCCTCAAGTTAGATTTTCAATGCACTCATAATATGGCTGAATATGAAGCCCTGATTCAAGGTCTAAAGATTCTACTAGACTTCAATGTCAAGAGAGTACATGCCTACGGTGACTCATTACTCGTTGTCAATCAAGTTCGAGCCGAATGGCAAGTCAAAGATCAGAAGCTATTTCCCTATCAGAAAATTGTTTCAGCTCTTGTCAGCAAGTTTGAAGAATTTCAGTTATTCCACATCAAGAGAGATTTTAATCAAGTGGCCGATAGTCTCGCCAGTTTAGGCTCCATTATGGCATTCAGAAATGGAGAATCTTGTCGCTCTTTTTGAAATTGGCAGACTTGACCAACCTGTCTTTTATCAATTGAAATCAATAAAATGTCAAGTTTCTTTGTCTATCTGGATGCCATCTGCCTTTTTTGTCTCTACATCCTCATTTTATAACTCAATGTCATTTTATGCATAATTCTTTTAAAATGATGGTTTGTTGTATGATGGACGATTTTTCCTGAATCCCATTTCTTATCTAAAATTTCAGAAATGTCTTCCCGAGCAATCAAGAAACTTGTTATCAATCCCAAGGCTTTCCAGAAATCGGCATCAATTCACCGAGTCAAAGCAAGCACAGGAGATAGCAAGGTTGCAAAGCAGTTAGATGATTATGCAGAATTTGATCCGTCTCTTCAGGAATTACCAGAATTCGCCTCAGTTCAGAAGCAAGATGAACCATCCGCTCTAGTACAAGATCCTACTGAAGATGTCAATATCGGCTCAGAGGAAGATCCCAAGATTCTCAAGATCGGTACCAGTCTAAGTCCGAAAGAGAAAGAAAGGCTTACAAAGTTCCTCAAGCAACATGAAGAAGTGTTCGCGTGGACATATGAAGATATGCCGGGTTTAGATCCCAAATTGGTCGAACACCGACTCGTTTTGAAGCCAGATGTAAAGCTAGTTAAGCAAAAGCTGAGAAAAATGGATCCTAGAATAGAGCAACAAGTCAAAGAAGGACTTGAAGATCTGCTCAAAGCAGGATTTATTCAAACTATTGACTACCCAGACTGGTTAGCCAATATCGTCGTTGTCCCAAAGAAAAGTGGCAAAGTCAGGATTTGCATAGACTTCAGAGACCTCAACAAGGCAACTCCGAAGGATGACTATCCACTGCCAAGCATTGATCTGCTGATTGACAGCACAGCAGGACATGCCATGTTCTCCTTCATGGATGGATATTCCGGCTACAACCAGATTAAGTTGGCCGCCCGCGACCAATCAAAAACTTCCTTTACTACGCCTTGGGGCACTTTTTGTTATACAGTTATGCCTTTTGGGCTCAAGAATGCTGGAGCAACATATCAACGGGCGATGGCCGTTATCTTTCATGATCAAATGCGCAAAATCATGGATGCGTATGTTGACGATATTCTTGTGAAATCTAAAGAGGGAGAGGATCACCTCGAAGCACTTGATCAAGTCTTTAAAAGACTTATTCTTTACAAGTTAAGGCTTAACCCACAAAAGTGTGTCTTTGGAGTCGAATCAGGCAAACTGTTGGGTTTTCTGGTCAGTAAAAAATGAATTGAAGTTGACCCAGCCAAAGCCAAGGCTATCATTGATATGCCACCCCCGAAAAATCTCAAAGAGTTGCGTAGCATTCAGGGACGCATGCAATCAATTCGGCGATTTATTTCCAACTTGGCGATGAGATGTGAACCTTTCAACCACCTGCTCAGAAAAGGAGTAAAGTTCGAATGGGGACCAGAGTGTCAGCTATCGTTCGATCGGATCAAGAAGTATCTTCTCAATCCTCCAATCCTGAAGCTGCCAGAATTGGGAAAACCTCTTCTGTTATACATTTCAGTCAATCAAGTCGCATGTGGAGGATTCTTGGCTCAATACAAAGAAGGCAGCCTGATAGAACATGCCATCTATTATGTGAGTAAGGCTTTCATAGATTATGAAAAGAAATACTCTCAAATAGAGAAGACCTGCCTAGCTCTGGTATGGATGTGTCAGAAGCTAAGACACTACCTGCTAGCATCAGAAGTCAAAATCTTGTCTAAACTCAATCCTCTCAAATATATTTTAGAGCAGCCTTTCCTCAGCGGACGAGTCGCAAAATGGCAAGTCTTATTGATGCAGTATGACTTAGAATATGTCTCGCAGCAATCAATCAAAGGCCAAGCAATTGCAGACCAATTGGCGGATTTTCCTCTGGCAGAAGAAGTGAAAGCCGAAGATGATTTCCCTGATGAGCAGATTTGCAATATCCAGCAATTTCCAGTATGGAATTTATTTTTCGATGGTTCTAAGAATATGGCCGGAATAGGCATCGGAATTTTATTAATCACTCCTGAGAAGGAGATGATTCCATTTTCCCTCAAGTTAGATTTTCAATGCACTCATAATATGGCTGAATATGAAGCCCTGATTCAAGGTCTAAAGATTCTACTAGACTTCAATGTCAAGAGAGTACATGCCTACGGTGACTCATTACTCGTTGTCAATCAAGTTCGAGCCGAATGACAAGTCAAAGATCAGAAGCTATTTCCCTATCAGAAAATTGTTTCAGCTCTTGTCAGCAAGTTTGAAGAATTTCAGTTATTCCACATCAAGAGAGATTTTAATCAAGTGGCCGATAGTCTCGCCAGTTTAGGCTCCATTATGGCATTCAGAAATGGAGAATCTTGTCGCTCTTTTGAAATTGGCAGACTTGACCAACCTGCTTTCCTTCCAGCGGAACAAGTAAATCAGGCTGAGCAAAGGAAGAAACCTTGGTATTACAACATCAAAAATTTCATAGAAACCGGCGAATTTCCTCCAGAACTCTCAAAGAAAGAGCAGCGAGCAATCCAGCGTATGTCTACTCGATACTTCATTTTGGCCAATGTCCTCTATCGCCGTGGATTCTGTTCAGAGTATTCCAGATGTTTAGATAAAGACGAAGCCAAAGAAGTCGTGCGAGAAGGACACGAAGGCATTTGTGGTGGCCACGTCGGCTACCAAACCCTTGTCAAGCAAATCATAAGAGCAGGGTACTATTGGAAAACTATGCAACAAGACTGTTATCATTATGTGAAGAAGTGTGTACAATGTCAGATACATGCACCTTCCATCCATGCTCCAGCAACTTATTTACAGTCGGTGGTTTCTCCATGGCCGTTCTCCATGTGGGCCTTCGATGTCGTAGGTCCCATCACTCCTTCAGCTTCAAATGGCCATAAATATTTCCTTGCTGCAACAGAATATTTCATCAAGTGGGTAGAAGCTATCACTCTTCGCACAGTAGAAGGCCGACATGTGGTCTCTTTTATTCACAAGAGCATCCTTTGTCGTTTCGGCATCCCGCATGACATTGTATCAGATAATGGTAGTCATTTCAAGAATGAAAGAATGAAGACATTCTGCTCAAAGTTCAAGATTTATCATCATTTCTCTGCCCCATATTATCCTCAAGGGAATGGTCAGGCAGAGGCCACCAACAAGATCTTAATTCGTATCTTAGAGCGAACTGTGTAAACAGGTCGTGATTGGCATGAGAAGATCCACGATGCACTATGGGCCTACCGGACCACTATTCGCACCCCAACGAATGCTACTCCATCAGAATTGGTCTATGGAACAGAAGTAGTATTGCCACTACATGTTCAGAAGCCCGCTTTGAAATTTGCATCGCTTCTGCAATTACCCCTTGATCGATATCAGCAGCAGCGATTGGTACAGTTAGACTTACTCGACGAGAGAAGGCTGAAAGCAGCAGAACATGCTCAATCCTATCGCCAGAGAGTAGCCAGGCAGTATGCGAAGTCTGTCATCGAAAGAAGGTTCAAAGTCAATGATTTAGTACTTCGATCCACGACTTATCTCAAGCATCATACCGGCGGGAAATGGTCGCCAAATTGGGAAGGCCCATATGTCGTCAAAGAAGCATTACCCCGAAACTCATATCGGCTCATCAACGCCGATGGGGTAGAATTGCCAGATCCAATTAATGCTCGACACTTGAAAAATTTCTACACTTGAAACATTTAGTCTCCTCTTGTAATCTGCCCGTTTTCTTCAAATAATGATTCAACTTTCCTAGTTACACTGGGGCATTTTAAAATTTTGTTCTGTATGCAGGCAGGATAAACAAATTCCTCATTTCACGCACTTGTGCATTCATGTGCATCAATTCATATTCATTTGCATTCAACTACATTAACAACAAGCCCAGTCAGTAGTGGGATTTCAATAAACAGTCCCATCACAATTTCTAATGATTCAAAATTTGAAGGTAATTACCAATACTGAACTAAAACCCAGTGCTCGAACTGGTATTATTTCAAAATCCAGTACTCAAACTGGCACATTTTCAAAATCCCAATTTTTCAGAAAACCGAGTTCTGACTCGGGTTTTTTATTCAAATCATTTTCATTTATTGATCCGGGTTCCGACTCGAGATCTCTCTATGTATTCGAGCTCAGATTCGAGCTCCTCGTTTTCATTTGTTGATCCGAGTTTCGACTCGTGATCTCATTATCTTATTCAAGCTCAGATGTGAGCTCTTCATTTTCTTTTGTTGATCCGGGTTCCGACTCGAGATCTCTTTAGTTACTCGAGCCTTGACTCAAGCGCTTCATTTTCTTCTGTTGATCCAGGTTCCGACTCGTGATCTCTGAATTTTATTCGAGCTCTGACTCGAACTCATCATTCTCCTTTGATTAATCCAAGTCATTTCAATCATCAAAATCTGTCAATTGCTCGAATTTGACATTTTGACCTCCGAATTCCAATTTAAATCTTCAAATCAGGCAATTCTCCAATTTCGACCTCTGGGTCACCCAATTTCCAATCCTCAATTTCAATTACCAATTTCCAATTTTCGACCTTCGGGTCAATCAATTTCCAATTTTCGACCTTCGGGTCAATCAATTCTCAATTTCGACCTTTGGGGTCACACAATTTCGACCTTTCGGTCAACCAATGCCAAATTTTCGACCTTCGGGTCAATCAATTCTCAATTTCGACCGTCAGGTCATCCAATTTTGACCTTCGGGTCATTCAATTTTCAACAACCAATTTTCCAATTTCCAATTTCGACCTTCGGGTCAATCAATATCAATATCCAAGTTCAATCATTTTCTCTTGCAAGAGACCCTTTTAGGGAGAGTTCGAGGGAGCTCGTTCTTTTCGCATGCTATCCAATTCGTTCACTTAGCCCCTTTTTAGGGAGAGTTTGAAGGGACTCGCGTCTTTGTGAACCGTTTGCAAAACAATTTCCAATTTCACACGAGGAACCCTTTGGAGAGGCTCGACGGAGACTCGTTTTCTTGCGACCCCCCCAATTTCATACTAGGCCATCTTCATCATGAAGGACCCTCTTTGCAGGGAGAGTATGATGGACTCGTTCCTTTCATGACCCAATTTTCAGACCTCACTATTATCGGCCCCCTTTCCATAAGAAAAGCCTAATATTAGAGAGCTTTGACGAAAGCTCAATTTCTCTTCGAAAGTTCGTTTTGCAAACACCTCCTCTTCGGGGAAGAGAGGAGTATTTCCCATTTCCCATTCAGGTAAGGGCTAAGCCTGAGTCTCTCTTTTTGGGGAAAAAGAGAGAAGAATTTTCGTCACGGATGTGTTGAGCCGGATTTCAAATACTCATTTTCACCAAGGATTTCAAGAAAATTTTGTCAATTTGTCAAATCAATTATTTGTTGATTTCAGAATCTTTACGGCACAAATCTTTATTTCAGTTTGCCTTTAGCATTACTTCCAAAAGAGGGAAGCTTTTGCGAGAAGAGATTCAAAACTCAAATTCTTTCTATTGGCCAACCAAAAGGATGAAGGATAAGTCCTCGATATGGCCAGAAAAGAAGATTCAATGTTATCGAAAAGCCGTAGATGATCGATATTGATCGCAGTCAATGGCGCATCTTTAAAGGCTATTCTTGTAAAGACGAGGCAGTGGAAACATCCTGAGCGCTAGAAAAGAGAGCATTTACCCAAGCCTTGTCTCCTCCAAATCACCTAAGCTGCAATTAAATATCCACAAAAGGGATCTCTCACCTGTCGTCAAGATGAAGGCGAATTAGGCGAATAGACCCCCGGGGCCAAAGAAGATTCGAAACATCTCCAAGATGACGGAGTTTGTGACGGATCCTTCCAGGGAAAGTCCAAAGCACTGTCAAGATGAAGGCAGATGCGATTGACCTCTCGACAATCCCTAAAAGATATTTAATTTCAGCTATCGCCCAAAGATCTCCAAACCCATCATCCAAGAAGGATCGAAACATCTCCAAGTTGAAAGAGTTTGTGACGTACCCTTCCCAAAAGAGAGAAAGAGAGGAAAAATAAAGAGAGAAAAGTCAGAACATCTCCAAAATAAAGGAGAATGTAGCAAAAACCCAGAGAGCCAAAAGAGCGCAGAAAGATTATCATGAGAGAAGCCCTCAGGATATCAAACTGCCAGATCTATCAAGAATCCTCTTTAATCTTGTGAAATTCTATTATCAATACTCTTTCATCAATTGCTTTCATAAATATCAAATTCTCTTTCCTGCTCATATCAAGGAAATTGATAACTTCCTTGAAGAAGGTCAATTGCAAGCAATTTGGATTTCAAGTCTCGATTCTACGAAGTGAACCTTGTTTGGAGGTAATGCTTTAGGTAGAAAAGAAGGAATGTCTTTGCAACAATGTGCAACATTTTCAAAAATTTTGAATCAACAGCAGAATTTCCAACATTTTGGCAATATTTTCTAGCTATCCTGACATGAAGTGAGAGCTTGATGTTCGTTTTCGATGCATCCTGACACCAATTTTAAATCCCTCTGAAGGACTTGATTCCTTCCCTTCTTTGAGAGCATAAACTCTCAGATTTGCACACTTCCCTGTGTCCCCACTGTCCCACCATAGACAGTCCCATTTCGGTTCGAGGTCGAACCAACAATCATTTTCTCGCAAAAGGCAATTTCAAAAGCTGATTTTAGTCTCAGCAATGAGACGCCCAAGAACAACCCCATTTTCCTTCCTTTTGCAGAACCCCTGTCGGATTTATTGTGCAAAATTCGAAGGTTCCATCATGGTCTTTTCTTTTAAGGATGGTATTCCATTTTCTACCCAATCAGGATAAGGGTACAAACTTGAGCCTCCTTCAATGAGGTATTCCATTTTCCACCCAATCAGGATAAGGGTATAAACCTGAGCCTCAATCAAATAGGTATTTCATCTTCCGCCAGATCAGGATAAGGGTATAAACCTGAGCCTCCTTCAATGATGTATTCCATTTTTCTGCCCGATCAGGTCAAGGATTAAAAACCTGAGCTTCGTTCCACACGGAGCATTTTCTGTCCCATCCAGGTTAAGAGCAAAAACCTAAACTTCGTTTTCACTGAGCGAATTTATTTCCTCTTTATTCTCCATTTCATATCTACCATCTTCTTCGGGCTAATTTCCTCATACCCAGTCAGATCCTTCTAACTGGGGCATTTTTTTATATATAGCCCAAATTTGGTGTGTTTTCTTTGCCACTAAGCTCGACCCTAAGCCGGCTTAGTAGCAAAGAGGGGCATCTGTAAACACCCCAAATTTTCACTCACATTCTTGACATTGCCCTTAATCGGCACATTTCAGTTCTCCAGAAGCAATGAAGGGCAAAATAGTCATTTTTAAATATTGAACCTGGCAGAAAGTCCTAAATTTCACTCTTGAGCCTCAAAATTTCTATATTTAGGTTCAGAGACATCTTCAAATTGCAAAATTTCAAAATCCTCTTTCTGGACAAAAAGTTAGAATTTCCAAGTTCAAGCTCAGAGTGACATTTCATAGAACATGTCTGTGCATAGCATTGCATCATTTCACTGCATAGCATGTCAGTTTGAGATCCAGAACTCCTGATTTTCCAAATTGTCAATCCAGATTTTATTTTTAAACTTTTCAAAATTGATTTTTAAAACCCTGGGATTTTAAAATTGCCAATCTTTCCCATTTTACCCCCAGGACTTTGAATTACAAAAATTTTCCCCAAGAAAACAATCTGGATATTTGGATATTGATTTTAAAGATTTTATCTCAAAACTTTTTGCAAAAGATTTTAAATTTCTTTACAAATTTTGTTTTTACATTTATCCATATTTTTGCCCTGAAAACCCAATTTTTCCAAATTCTTGAAAAACAAATAATGTTTTATCTCGTATTTTCAAATAAATGGAGCGGGACCCGCCTTTGAACTAGCATCATACTCAGACTCTCAGGTAAGTATCTTATTCTCAAATGGGAACCACCCGAAGTTTGCAAAATTTTCTTTTTTTATTTTATTTTATTTATTTATATTTTTAGTTAGTGGGCCCACACACATGTGGCACCCCAATTGAAAATAAAAGACTTTCAAAAACAAAACAAAACTTTATTTTCAAAAGGATTTTAAAAGTGGGTTGAGGTGGCATTTCCATAAAAGCCTCTCATTTTTTTTTTTATTTCTTTTTATTTGTTTAAATAAATTTTTTTTTTTAGAAAGAGGCAGCCTTAAATGGCACAGCCGAATTTTCCTAAAGCAATAGATTTGATTTTGTCTAAAACTTAGGGAAATAAAACCAAAATTTGAAAAAGAAAAGGAATGCGCCTCTCTTGAAACGGCCATTTCAATTTTTTTTTTTTTTTTTTTAAAAATGAGGTAACGGAACCTCATAAATGAAAGGGGCTGTGTTTTCTTTTTGAGAGGGGATTCAAAATTCTTTAAAGAGGGAGGGAGGAAAATTGTTTTAGAGAGTTTTGGCAAGGGAGGAGGAGCCGAGAAGAATTGGAGACGTTTTGGGTCTTTGCAGGGGGCTTTCAAGTTGGAAAGGGGGCCGTTTTTCACCTTCTTCAGCCCTAGCCGGAGGGTCTTCCACCATCACCAACAGTTGCAGATCTTCAGCCACTTCAGCCCAGCCGCAGGAGAGCCACCGCTGTTTTCCCTATTTTCAATCCAGCCCAGCAGCTGGCCTTCAGAAGCTTTAGTCGAGATAATTGATCCTCTGCAGAACCTTCAACAGGAAAGGACCTTGTGGACTCGGCTAAATCCAAGGTAAAGACTTTATACACCCGTTTTATGTAAAGTAAAAATCTTATTGATGTCACGTTTTCCTGCAAATTCGTTTCAGCAATTGACGTATTTGGCATTCTGGTTGTCTAAGGTAGCAAGAGTTGAGGATATCGTTCAATGATATTCTCAACTCAGTCCTAACTTTTAGCAGATGACTGCATTCTTTCATCATTTTTTTTTTGTGCTTTCCCTAAAGTTTTTCATATGATTTGATCCAGCATTATGAACAATTCCAAATAATTTTACTTCAAGTCATAATGTTCTTATGTTCATCTGATTCATACTATCATACACCTGTACTTTATCATTGAAAAGGGTCTTTTTATCAGAAATTACTATCTTCAGTCCATTGCAAAATGTGATATTTGAAGTTTTAGGTGTTACTTATGACCATTTTTTTTTTCTTATGGTTTTTCTAGCTTAAAATCTGGTTACAAACCTCTTTTCCATGTCAGGTGATATCTGTTTCTTTTTCTTTGCTGAAGACATCTGTAGATTGAAAGACACCGTGATAGCCGATAAGGCTCATCCTACAGAAAAAGGGTGCTCCTAACCAGAGCACCACATTTAAACTTAGTGTATTATTTCTTATATTCCCCTGCGTCAGCCATTTTTTTTCCATATAGCCTTCTGTTTCATGGTTTTACATTTGTTTTTTTTAGAAAATTTTGTTTGTATGTCTCAAAATGACAAAGAGCTGAGCATTTTATGATTCATTGTGCATTTCTGAATGTTAGCATAGATCTGAGGCTGATGAGTGTAAAGAGGGTCTGTTTAAGTTCTGATGCTTCATTTGATTCCGGCCTCTTATATTTTTATGTCTCACATCTCTTATATGGAGGTCGTTCTTTGAGATTATAGCAGCATGAATATACTCATGTCTGTTCAGATTTGCCCACAACAGCTATGATCAGAAATATGGCATTTATGGCTTAATTCTTATTAAGAAATTCAGACGATGAAATGGAAAGAAATTGCAACTTAGTTTTTTTTTTTTTGTAATTCTGTGGGGAAAATACCTTCAGTTTTTTTTTTGTTTCTTTCTAAGTAACAACATTGAAAACTGTTTCATAAGAGAGCATGAACAATCGATTTGGCTGGACAACATCCGTTTGGCTCTCAGTTCTGAAAGGTATTACCTCATAGAGGAACTCAGGGTAAAAGCATGGCTTAACAAGTTGGTATTCATATGTCGCCCTCTTTATGTTATGCTATTTAGAATATTCAATGTCAGAAGTATCATTGGACTGAACAAGATAAAGTCCAGATTAGTTCATCCATTTTATACACTGTGGTGCTTATTCTGTCAGGGTATATGATGTAAATTTGTTGTTCACTATACCTGTAGGATCTCTAAACTGGCTGTGTTCTGTTTTGATTTGATAATGCACCTATAATTTCCTTACACTTGCATCTTCATATTGTCTCATTCCATTGCCTATTTGATTTGTTGTTCCCTTTGTCTATTTGATGTCACGTGGTTCCCTTGAATTCAGGATGCTCAATAAAGAAACATCCACAATTCCTATTTGGAGTAGCTATAAAGATGTTTGTATTTAGTTGCCTTTCATTCAAGGGATTCGGATGTCTCAATAATTTCTTTGGACAAGGCATCTCCAACATATCTAAAGGACAACATTAGTCCCCTATGTAGACTGTAATTATAGCAATGCATAGGGTATGAGTGTTGAAATCAGTGCAGGATTGTGATTATAAAATAAGGATAACTTGAGAATATAAGAAGTATGAGAGAATGACAATTGGGCCTAACATATTTTCTTTAGGTAAGTATAAGTAGTTAGGTATATTTTGTCTTCTTTCACTTAAATTTAGTAGTTAGTCATCTTGTAATCATCCCCTGCACCTTTGAAATCATTCCACAATACCTTTGCATCATGTGTTATACACGTTTTGGATATCATGCATTTAGCTACTAAATTTTCTGCAGGAGCGCAGTCTTGATATTTGGCCACGTCCATGGATGAATATTTTAATATCCGTTCAAGATTTCTTGGCCATCTTGTGCCCGATTCACTATTGATATATAGGAAAGCTCCATACCCGATTTTGTTGCGAAATATGTTGTAATTTGGAAAATCTGACTATGTAAAGTTACCTACAGAAACTGTGTATATCCATATTTTCTGATTTTACCCATTTTGTAGAAATTCCATTAGTGCATATATTTTCTCATTTTATTTCTATGTATATATGTATATCTAGGTATATCTACCTATATGCATACGTATATATGTATATATATATGTATATATATATATATACATAGATATATACTTATATATATATATATCCCTCCATGTGTCCTTATTTCCATATATGAGCATTCATGTATATATTTTCTCATATAGTTACACCTCCATTGTTACATGACATTTAACACCTATTTTAGCATGTTGATATATGTATATGTCTCTTAGTTGTATATATTATATATATATGTCCATTTCCTTGTTTATTTTGTACTAACTCTCATTTTGCAGGAAAATCTAGAAGATCATGATTCCTTGGCTCCATTTCAATTTCTTTTACTTTATGTTATGCAATGTAACAGTCCAATGTAAACCTTGGAATAAGATTTACTTTTACCGCTTAGATTAGGTCACATCTCATATAGTTTGATTTCAGTAATATCCTGATTCTATGATGCATATATCTCAATTTTCCAAATTCACCGTGGATGAACACGAATGGCACGTGCACCAACTCTTAGAGAGTTGATGAACTCGGTGGAGTCCATATTTACGGCCCTAGTCGGAATATGGACGAGACCCAGATCCATCATCTTTCTACCAGTCACATTGAGCCTACACTCTTAGGCTATCTTGAAAATGCACCTCATATTTCCAATGTTTTCCAAATATTGTGAATTAACTCAAATAAACCCTGAATATATTCATGGCCACAGTCAGAATATATGAAGGATTTACTTTGGCTTAATCCACATTTTTCCAATAAAATTTTCAGAAATCTTTTCAAAAGTGCATTCATTCATTCATATCATCTGCATCATTTGTTTTTCTCATGATTTTCTCAAAAGATTTTCACTTCAGGGAATCAATTTTCTCAAGAAACTATGATGATATTCGAAGTTGGATTTTCCCAAATCAAATGTTTTCCTGTGATTTTCCTTAAAAAGCTATTTCCTTAAGATTCTTTTCAAAGGAATTTCTCAATTTCTCAAAAATCTAAATTGATTTTCAGATATTTCAAAAAACCAGATTCTTAGGATTTCAAATTCCCAAGTTCTGAATTTCCTTCTCCAAAGAGTTTTCCTACAAATTTTCCATCATTTTCCTAAGAAAATTCTCCAAGTCCGAGTTTTCCTGAGAAGTTCTTTCCTTTCAAGTATTCATCTTTTCTCAAGAATTCCTTCCAATTTTCCCGAGATTCTCATTTCTTCATGGATTTCCAAGTCTTTCTAAACTTTCTCAAAATTTTCCTGAGATTCCCATTTCTTCATGATTTTTCAAATCTGATAAACTTTCTCAAGATTTTCCTGAGATTCTTATTTTTTTTATGATTTTCCAAGTCCTTATAAACTTTCTGAAGATTTTCTCGAGATTTTCTCTTCTTCAAGATTTTCCAACTCTTTATAAACTTTCTCGAGATTTCAAACCTTCTTCGTCTGAGTTTTTCTGAGAGATTGATTTCCATCTTTTCCTAAGAACTACTTTTCAACTTTAAATATTTTCTAAGCATACATCATAGTTTTCCAACTTATATTTTACCAAATCTCATAGCACATGCCTGAATTCTCTGTGCATTTAGGATAGAACATAATTTCAATGATTTTACTAAGTCAAGTATAATTTTGGTCCTTGGTTCGATTACCCCTGTTAAAGGCGGCAGGAACGGTCGAACCTCGTACCGACAGGTCGAGCCCCATCCCATGGATTTTCCCGTAATTTTCAAAACGGAGGCGAGTATTTCAAAACAATTTCCAAAATCCAGTCAAGTTTGAATCGCGAAAGCATTTCCCACTCTCTTCCGCAAGGAAGGGAAGACGGGAAAAATTTTGCGACGATAACAGGATCCGTCTGGCTGGGGACGTGAAACTTAGCGCTTTATGGTAGGCAACCCATATCTTGTATATTATTAGATTTGCTTAGAATTTATAGATTTTATTTTGTTCTTACTTTTTCATGAGTTTTTCATGTTCTTTTTGTTTCATTCATGAGTTTTATGTTTTGTCATGTATACATTGCATTCATTATTTTCATAGAACGTATATTTTTAATTCATGTCAGGTTATTCTACTCTTTTCCCTCATTTATTTCCTCTCATGTGCATTCACGTAGTTTCATATAAGCATGGGGGAGTGCCACTGGGACAGTGTCATTCAAGCATGGGGGAGGGTGTAGTTTGCACACCTTGATATTTTTGTTTACGTTCTTGCACATGTTTACACATCTCTCATGAAAAGTAGATTTTTAAAGAAATAGTTGGAACTTATATGAATGTTATTTCAAATCTGATGTTTTTAGAAGTTTTTTAAGCCCCACGAAAAATTTTTCTGACATAGATCTAAAAATTATGGTTGTTTATGTGGATTTCAAAGAAATGATGATAGATATATGTTAGAATTTATTTTGAATCATAAATATGAATATGCACAGTTCTATTTTTGAAAAACTAAGCAAATGAACAAAAGCGTAAAAATGAGCTCAAAAGAAAAAAAAAATATAGCATGCGTTAGGTTGTTTGGATAATTCCACAATCCTTAGTAGATGGAACTTAGATGTAAGTTGAAACTTTTAATTCCATTTTCGAAAAGGAGAGTGGAAAACTTCGTGATCCTAAGTAACTGAGAACAGATACAAGTTGAAATGTTTGACTCTCATGTTATAAGGGTGAATGAAGGAAGTCACTTTTATGTCTTAGTTGATATCTTTTGGTATGCATTGAAAAAGTATAGAAGATATTGACATTGCACAAGGCATAAAAGCAGACCACACGCAAGCTATAAGAGAAGAATAAGTGCGCAAAAAGAAAAAGCGTAAAAAAAATGAAAAAATAGAGAAACGAGCTGAAAAAGAAAGAAAAGTTCAGTGCTTAGAAGTGTGATTGAGAAAACCTGTGTAGAAAACATATGAGTGAGGATAAGTAAATAATAATATGTTTTTATTGGATTTTCTAAGAATAAAACATAAATAATTGTGATATTTAGAAAAGTGAAAGAAATTCTTTTTCTGTGGTGGTGCATAAAAAACTCTAATTATATTGTGATTTTGAAATAACAGGAAATATTTGTGAAAATAAAGTCTTTGATTATCTACTACTTATGAGGATGTGTAATATTATGCATACATGACAGAGATGTTTGTGGGTAGCATCACTGCAAACCCCCACGAGACCTTACTCGTCCACTGGGGTAACCCAGGGGTTGAAAGGGCTTGTTGCATGAGCTAAATGCAACCGTGATTCCTACGAAAGTGAGTTAGTTGGATAGTTTGATTTCGTGCATTTTTCTAGTTTGCTCGAGGACTAGCAAAACATAAGCATGGGGGTATTTGATCATGCATATAATTCAGGGTTTATTAACATTAAAATATGCATGATTTTATAAAATAATGTTTCAAAAACCCAATTTTATGATAGTTTTCGAGTAAATGTGCTAAAATGATTTAAAAATAGAAAATGCATGAAAAATAGTTTATTTTATATTTTTATACATATTTTAGTTTTTGTTATATTCATAGTAGTTTAGTTTTAGTTTTCAATTAAAAGTAAAATAAAAAAAATAAACAATAGAGAACATAGTTTTTAAATCATTTTAAATGTTTGTTTTTTAGAAAAACCTTAATTCAGCCTTCTGAAACCAAGTGTTGTAAGGGGCTTTTTTCCAAAATTTTCCATAAAATGGGTCTTTTTAAAAGTTTTTCTCGAAAAGGGGTTTTTAAAACCATTTTTTTGTAATTTTCTGTGTTTTTTGCATTTTTTTGTTATTTTTGAAATAAAACTCTAAAGCTATGGGGTTTTTTAAACAAATTTTGAGGAATTTAGGAATATTTTACAAAAGAAGTATTTTTCTGAGAATCCGAGTTTAATCTTTTGAAAATTTCTTCAAAACATAGATTTGGATCCAGGTTTTGAGGAAATATTCGAGTTTTAAACCTCAAATTGAGAAATACAGAGTAGTGGATTCAAACGGACACCAGATGGACTATCTGAGCCTTTCAAAAATTATTTTTGTAAATTTTGGTTTAAAACTTGGACAACGAGGCTCAGATTTAGATTTTGACACTGGACCCGGATCCGAAATTGAGTCAGGTATATAAAACGAATTTGGATTTCAGTGAATCAGAGAAATAACTATAATTTAGATGAAAAATGACTCAATTTATTCAGAAAAGTGTGGTTAGGGGCAAAAAGAGAATATTTACAAAATTTTGAAAAATTTGGGGTGTTCACAAAGACCCACATAGAAAACAGCCATGGGGAGACGACAGATTGCAAATATGTTGCTGGCGCATGGATGGAAGGTGCATGCATCTGGCATTGAATGCACTTCTTTACAAAACGGTAGCAGTCTTGTTGCATAGTCTTCCAATAATATCCTGCTCGGATGATTTGCTTAACTAGAGTTTGGTAGCCAACATGATCATCGCAACTGCCCTCGTATGCCTCTCACACAACTTCTTTTGCTTCTTCTTCATCCAAACATTTGAAATACTTGAAACTGAATTCACGACGATAGAGAACATCAGCAAGAATAAAATATCGGGCAGACATGCGTTGAATTGCTCAATGCTCTTTCTTTGAGAGTTCTGAAGAAAATTCACCAGTTTTAATGAAATTCTTGATGTCATGATACCAGGGCTTCTTCTTTTGCTCAACTTGGATTATCTGCTCTGTTGGGATAAAAGTAGGTTGATCAAGTCTGCCAATTTCAAAGGAGCAACGAGATTCTCCGCTCCTGAAAGATATAATGGAGCCCAAATTGGCTAAACTGTCTGCAACTTGATTGAAGTCTCTCTTGATATGGAAAAGTTGGAATTCTTCAAAATTGCTGGCAAGAGCTGAGACGATCTTCTAATAAGGAAGTAATTTTTTATCTTTTACTTGCTATTCGACTAGGACTTGATTGACGATGAGCAAAGAGTCGCCATAGGCATGCACTCTCCTGACATTAAAGTCTTATAGAATTTTCAGACCATGTATCAATGCTTCATACACGACCATATTATGAGTGCATTGAAAATCTAATTTGAGAGAAAAGGGGATCATCTCCCTCTCAGGCGTAATTAGAAAAATCCCGATTCCTATGCCTGCCATATTCTTGAAACCGTTGAAGAATAAATTCTAAACTGAAGATTGCTGAATATTGTAGATCTGCTCATCGGGGAAATCATCCTCGGCTTTAACATCCTCTGCTAAACAAAAATCTGCCAATTGGTCTGCAATTGCTTGGCCTTTGATAGATTCCTGGGAGACATACTCCAAATTGTACTGCATCAATAGGACTTGCCATTTGGCGATCCGTCCACTGAGAAAGGGTTGCTCTAGAATATACTTAAGAGGATTTAACTTGGATAGAATCTTGACTTCAGATGCCAACAAATAATGTCGCAATTTCTAACACATCCAAACTAGAGCTCGACATGTCTTCTCTATCTGAGAATACTTCTTCTCATAAACAATGAAGTTCTTGCTTACATAGTAAATGTAGCGCCCCAATACCCAGATTTCCCGACTTGAAGATCCATTGGATTTTGAGTAAACTTTTTTTTTTTACTAAAACGCAACCGCGGAAGAAACCAAAAGGGGGAGAAACAACCGGAAAAACCTGGGCGGCCACTACAGGTGTGAAACAACATTTAAATGAAACAACTATTATTAAATTCATTTACATCTTTACAAATTGTACATATCAATCCCTTATACAAAACCAAACCGCCAGGATCCAATAGGCGAGGTTCAGAAGTGTGGGTTCAAGGTTCGCTGCAGCACACTGAGCTCCATCGCACGTCTAAGTGAAACACCTGTATCCCCATAAAATGGGGTCAGTACTCTTTCGAGCTTGTGAGACAAACCAAATCACAATACCAAAGTGTAGGATCTGAAAGCAAGCTATACAAAACATACACAACATGCTAATCTTACATTACTTGAACAATTGTAGCATGAACAAGTATAAAACAGTGATAACCACACATGGAGCAATATCGACAATTACTAGCGATGACAAGGCATGCATCAAAGAACATAATTCAGCAATGGATCAACATTTATAACAAGGTATGCATCACAGAACATAAAGTACTAATATAGCTAATCGAAGAACTGTAATCAGCATGAATCAGTGTAAGTGGGCAAGCATGAGTGATTAACTACGACTATTCATGTCACAGTTCGTATCAAATAGTAAGGTATGCATCACAGAACATAAAGTACTAATGTAGCCAATCGAAGAACTATAATCAATATGAATCAGTGTAAGTGGGCAAGCATGAGTGATTAACTACGACTATTCATGTCACAGTTCATATTGAATAGTAAGGTATGCATCACAGAACATAAAGTACTAACAATAGGCTGTGCTTATACAAGTAAATGTAACATCGTGAACTGTGCACAAGTATCAGTGGCATGTATGTGTAACGTATCATAAGTGCGAGAACTGGCTAAATGATGATAACAAACGATACTCATCAAGATGAGACAGTTAGAAGCATTTGTCACGTAAAGCGTGACACACAAGCAGTGCCAAGGTTCACAACCCATGCATTGCAACCATAAGCGAGCTCATCTCGCTAACCATTCACCAAGGAGTTCCAAGGTCGCGTAAGTCATGCACCACTGCAATATCCATAGGCTAAATCGCATAAGTCTCGCACGACTGCAATATCCATAGGCTAAATCGCATAAGTCTCGCACGATAGCAATATCCATAGTGCACCCCAAGGCATAGCAAGCACGATTATGCCCATATTCCTTAGGTGACAAACATCCAAGATTCACTAACATGAGTTAGCGATTGCATTCATTACGCGTGCCAGCTATGTACTAAAGTGTGCACCAACTACGCTAAGTAGCATCATCATGATACATTACATCGGTCCACACACATACATCGCATAAGTCAAAACACTTAGTGCACTCGTTGGGATATTGGATCCCACTCCAAACACAATTGCAGCCCTTTTTGGCTGCAGCTCGGAGGTTTGCTAACAAGGCTAAAAGTACGATGACAAGAATGGAAAATTACATATAAAGTTTGCTTTGGTTGACGAGCACAATCCATTTGCGATATGATGAGTCGAATCCATCATGTTGTTGGGGTATTGGACCCTGTGCCATGAAGACACACATGCAGCCGCATGGGTTGCACTCCGGGTGCGCTAAAACCAGTAAAAGTGGCGAAGAGAACACCAGCTACGGACAATATTGACCAAGACAGACCTACACCAATCCGCCACTTGGTGCCATGGGGCACCACGCACACCACAGACTCGACATGGGCAAAACGGCAAGGTTGGAACAGAGACAGCTATGCTGTCATAAAAAAAAAATGCAGAGGCCGAGTGTTGAGACTGTGTAGGAGCTAGTCCGGAGCATGACCCCGACATGGGTCTGCATTAACGCACAACAGCCCAGGTCTGGACTGGACGTCCAGACCAGGTGGGCTCAGCTCACCAAAATCGGTCTAGGTCTGGACCAAATGGTCCAAACCAAAAGGGGGCTGTTCACTGAGCACGGTCTGGACTGAATGGTCCAGACCCAGCTGACTACAGCCAGCACCAAAAGGGTGGGGGCACAGGCCTGCCGTCTGCTCCCAGCGGCAGCTGCAAGGCTGCAGCCAAGGTGGAAACGGGGCTCAAAACAAAAAGGGCCTCATGCCCAACCAGCTATAATCGGCCAGGGCCTTTGACAAGTCTTGGACCGGTTCGGTCCAGACCGTGTCAGGCCCCCCCAACACAACAAAAAAAAAAGCCCAGCCACCCACAAAGGGCACTGGCAAGGGGTTTGCTCAAGGTTGGACGAGAACAAGAAGAGGACGGTGTCCAGGGCTGACCCAGCAGCGATCGGTCTGGGTTAAAACCCTGCTGGACATGTCCAGCATGTCTGGACCGTCCGGACGAGGAGTAAAATAGTGGCCCAGCATGGAACAAAAATAAAATAACTAAAAACGAGAGAGCTTGATGCGCATAGAGTCGCAGCTCGACATGTTTGGCCAAAACCAGCAGCACCCTCAAAGGGGCTAACCCGCATGAGCAGGGTTTGCTGGCCATGTGCCAACCATGGCCTCCTTGCCACCCGCAACAAGGCATTAGAAAAAGAAACCTTGCTGCTTCAACAAAACCATGCAAGAATAATGAGGAACTTTAGGGAAAATGTGAGGCCAAAACGTTTTCTAGTAAACACATTTTACCAATGCTAAAATGAGGTTTAAAAGTACCAATAATCGTGCAAACACAAAGAACCGTATGGCCTTAAACCAAAGTGTCAATACTTCATGAGGAAGAAGCCTAAAAAAAATGTACTCAACCGATCATTCATAATGCATGCCACCCATTTCATAAAACACATGAACGAGAAATGAGGAAGTAAATATTCAAATTGCAAGCCAAGGTAGAACCTTGCTTCAACAAAAACCACAATAGGCATAGGGAGGGAGGTGTCTCACCTTCGCGGCTTTACAATAGAGAGGAAGGAGATGAAGGAGGTGCTCACGGCTGGAGCCGCACCACACTCACACTCACAAACTCGGTTTGAGAAGAAGAAGGTGGAGAAGAGCAAGGGAGGAGAGAGAGGCTCCTCCAAGAAAATTGCCCAAGAGAGAGCTCTCTTCTCTCTCTTCAAGGGTTAAGTAGTGTAAACACCCCAAATTTTCACCCTCATCCAGTGCTTATCCATTTCATATGTAATTGCATATCACTGCATACATTTTGCATATCATTTCATCGCATTGCATAGCACTGCATGTCATCCCATCTCATTTTCGAGATCCAGCACTCCTGTTTTCAAAACATTCAATCCAGATTTGAGTTTTAAAGTTTGTTTTCAAAATCAATTTCAAAACCTGGGTTTTTAGTCAACATTCTATCATTTTCCAACCCCAGGACCTCATATTTCGAAATATTTTCTCATAAAATAATCTGGATTCATTTTAACTTCAAATTTCAATCGATTTCAATTCACAGATGAGGCCCATTGAGGTGGTGTCACTTCTGGATCCTCTTATTCATCAAATTTCTTAAATTTTTGAAAGTTTCAGTCAGATCAGGACTCTGTCCCAGAGTCCTAATCCAGTCAGGAGTATGTTCGGGGGTCTGTTTTACTCCCATTGTCAGTATTTTTCCATTGTTTTCAAAATTTAGGTAATTTTACAGAGTCTAGTTAATTCAGGACTCTATTTTAGAGGTCGGTCGAGTTAGGAGTCTAACCCTGACTATGTTTTTTTGACTTATTTCATCAATTTTTGATAAAATCTTTCAAAAATTCTTTCATTTGAATTCTAAAATTTAAAATCTCAGAGTCCTAAGAGTTCAGGACTCTAACTCGGAGTTCCAGTTCGCTTGAGACTCTATTTTCAAAAATCTTCAATTTTAAATATCGATTTTAACCCCTTCTCAAAGCAATTTTCAGTGTTTATTTCAAATTCTTCAAAATTTGATGTGGGCCCACTCAGTTGGCACCATATCCAGAGGAGTTCTAATCCAGTTAGGACCCCATGCCATTTCAAAACTTTCATTTTAAAAGTTTGCTTTTGAAAATCTTTTGAAAACTCCTTCAATTTCAAGTTTTAAAATCGTTTTTTGAAAAACTCAAGTAGGGCCCACTCGGGGTGGCGCCATATTCGAGTCAGTCAGGGCTAGACTAGGGTTAGTCAGTGTCTTGGTTTGTGTTAGGGGTTTAGAAGAGTCAAAATTTATTTTGAAAATTCACTTTGAAATTTAGTTTTTAAAACTAGTGTTTTTAAAGGTTTTTAAAAGTGCTTTAAAAACTCAAATGTGAGAAATGCCAAGTAGCATTACTTTTGAGGGTTTTCTAGGATAGACTAGAGGTTAATTAGGTATTAAATAAGATAATCTAGGCTAGGGGTAGGATAGTAACTACACCCAAAATCGCCCCCCTTAGAAGAGTCCAAAAATTCCAAAAAACTTGGTTTTTAACCTAAAAAAAATATTATAAATAGCCCCCATGGGGGACGATTTTCACTATTCACCTCCTATTGGATTCTTGGAGCTTATCTCTCCTCTCCAGCCTTTCCTCCATTGCTGCAACTCCAAGGTAAATTTTCTTCACCTTTTCTTGTTTTATTTAATGCTCTTTTATAGATTTAAACCTAGATCTAAGCTTGGACGCCCCTCCCTATGAAGATCAACCATGGTTTCACCTCAAGAACCATCAAGAACGGTCCAAGAAGGTGATCTAATCCTGTTTTGTGTGTTTTACAGGGATTTTAATCCATTAAAAGTGATTTGAGCATGATTTTTTGCATTATTAACCAATAAAATACATGATTTACCCTTTTAATGGGTTAAATCCATGTTTTAAAGGTAATATTGAATTTCAGCCATTGATTCCCTGATTTTATTTTATTTTCATGGTTTATTCATGTTTGTTTTACGTTGTATATTATAGAAATAATTTCTATTTACTGTTTTATGGTTTATTTTATTGATTTTCATTAGTTAATGCATGGTTTCTTAAGTTTCTTAGATTTATGTGTGTTTTAGGTTTAGAACAGTAAAGATAATGTTATTTCGGATTGAAATACTAGCTGTTTAGTTCTGATTTTTTTATATGCGATACATGTATGTGTAAAGGAGTTACTGTAAAAAAATCAGAGATTTTGGACTTCGGAACTCTGTCAGAAAAATCAGACATCAAATCGGGTTTTTAAAGCTTTAAAATCATTGTTAAAATCAAGAAGATAACTTGTTGTGATGATATTTTTCTCATCCTATATCCGATTTTGGATCTGTAAAGTGCCATGGATTTACATTGATTACATCTATCTACTGTGAAATTTTGGGAATTTTTGACTACTGTTTAGTATTTTTCCTCTGTCAAAGACTATGATTTTCAATTTAAAACTCTTTAGGGTTTACCAAAACCCTAATCTGACTTGTGTTATTCATAAATCTCAAAATACAGATCCAATTCATGATCTGTAAAAGGTGAGCACTATTATTTTTTTAATCACTGTTCACTGTTAAAATGTCAAATATTTTGAATGACTTATTCTATTTATCCCGGAATTTTCAATTGAAAGTATCAATTAGGACCAAAGTTAAAATCAATGTATTCAAGGCCGGATTGCCGGAAAAGGATCTCCCTGATCCTAAGTGATTTTTCAGATCTGTAAAAAGAAAAAGTTCTGTTTTCTTGTTTATTTTGTCTCTGTAAAAAATCAGAGATTTCCATGGAGTATTGATTCATGGTTCGGACCTTAAACTGAGACTGGTTGGTGAACTAGGTCAAAAATAGCATATTTTTAGGGTTTGATGCTTTTTTCGGATTAAATTAATGTCAAAAAATTATTTTTATAAATTCAATTCGATATTAGGGTTATAATAAGTGCAGGTACCAAATTTAATGAATTTTGGAATCCGATTGATGGCTGAATTAAGCAAGTTGCAAAACAGGGTACCCGAAGAATCCTGAAATACTGTCAAAATCACAGTTTTTGTGATATTCTTGGATTTTCGTGCATAAAAATATATTTTTAGGGTTTAATCATGTTCATAATCATACTAGGATGCTTTAGGTTTAATTTGATGCTTATTTGACTTCATTTAGTGCCTAAAACCTAAGCTTTACCAAAGTATTTTATGAAAAACCCTGATTTCAAGGCCATAGTCTTGTTATTAAGGGTAATTTGGTCATTTGACCTCAATTTCGAAATCCCTAACCCTAATTTCCATATTTTTAAGTATGTCATATCATATTTAGTTTGATTTATTTTATTTGAACTTCAAAACTTGCATTTTATCAAATATCTTTCTAAAAACCCTAATTTCAAGGCCATAGTCTTGTTATTAGGGGTATTTTTGTCATTTTGACCCCAATTTCGAAATTTCATATCTTCTCTTATTTATTCAATTTTATTTCATATCAATTTTGATTTAAGGGAATCATGGCAAAATGGCTTATATCTAGCAAAATCCAATAATTTCTAGATATTACTGGATAAACCTAGAAAAGCCAACATATCTTCATTAACAAAGTTTGCTAGTTTTGCAGGGACATTGAAGAATTTATTTTCAGTCATTTAAATTCAATAGTGATGTAAATTAAATGTAAATTTGGAATAAGAATTTAAATTTCAGCTTAGACTAGGATTGCATTGCATATAGTTTAATTCTGCAAATATTAAATGTCTGATGAATGTATCATTCATGCACATATTTCAAATTCACTATGGTCTACACGAATGGCACGTGCACTAGCTCTGATGGAGTTGACAAACTTGGTGGAATTTATATTTATGGCCATAGTCAGAATACGAATGATACCCAGATTTGTAATCTTCGTATTAGCCACATTCAGCCTACACTCTTAGGCTAACTTCAAAATGCACTGCATTTCTCAAAAAATATAAAAAGGATTTTCTCAATTCCTCAAAATCATGTCTTTCAAATCCATATTCATTCATGTCATTCATTTGCAAGTTCAAATTCTAATTTAGAGAAAACAGTTTTCTCAAATTTTTCTAAGTCTTATTCAAAAATCAATTTTCTCAAAATATTGATTTGCCAATGATATTTCAAGTATTTCTCAAGTTCCAAATTCGATTTTCTAAGTTATATTTTCAATTTCAAAGTTTGAATTCAAAGAAATCAAATTCTCCAAAGCTATTTCACATTTCTCAAAATTGATTTTCACAAAATCTCTTGAATACTTCAGAAATCGATTTTCACTTTCTCAGATACAACATCTCAACCATGATTCACGATTTTCCAAGTGTTATATTTTCCAAGAATCTCCAAATATTTTCCAAGTATTTCCAATATTTGAAGCAAACATCATGTTTTCAAATATGCATTTTCAGAAATTCATAGCACATGCCTGATTCTTTGTGCATTTAGGAAATAGAATATGATTTAGACAAGTTGAGCAAAGTTAAGCATACAATTGATCCTTGGTTCAATTACCCCTGGTAAAGGCGCCAGGAACGGTTGAACCTCGTACCGACAGGCGAGTCCCATTCTACGGAATTTTCCCGCATTTTAAAACGGAGGTGAGTTAGTTTCAAAAACTTTTTCAAAGGTCAGTTTGACTCGCAAAAAAGTAAAAATTTTGCGATGATAACAGGTTTGGCGACAGTGATGGGACCTGTCTTCGCCTGATCAATTTAATGCTCTACTCAGTTCAAGTTGTCAAAATCGATTTCCATGGAATGTCAGCTTTTAATTTATGCTATCATGTGAACCTAGGAGCCTAGACTTGAACCCAGCTGACATGGACTGCATGTAGACTAGGTATGGTTTGGTATGACCATATTGAGGAGGAAATTTTCATGCTCACATAGACTTAGGTCTAATACAACCCTCCTCAATCTAGGTTTGATTGAAAACAATGTTTGCTTCTTCAAATATTTCAAAATTCTATCTCTTTAGGACTTAGAGCCCTATGTTTTCTTGCATGTGCTCATATTTTAAAAACCACCCCACCTATATTGTCCCGGTCTTCACGTTGCTGGGCTCTCTTTCAGAACCATAGTTCGGGACAGAGCCTCACAACTGGGCCACCTATTTGGGTGAAAACCCCCCTCCCACGTACCAAGGGCCATAGTCCAACGTATATCGGCAGGTGCTCAAGGATGTTGGAAAACTTGAACCTAGAACCAGAGAAATTGATTTTATGCCACGTACATTGAGCCTTGGCTTGAGTATATAGGCATAACTGTATTGGATACAGTTGATCTGAACCTTAGAGTTAGGATTAAGGTCCTACAGCTATTTCAAAATTTGTGCATCTAGAGTCAGCTTTTAGGGAGTGGTGTATGTGCATACTTGTTTGTGCAGGATGTGATTGAATGTGTTATTTCCTTTTTATTTTCCATATTTTCCCAATTTTCTAAAAATACTGGACGATTTTTTAAAATTCCCCAATCCATGTCCATGTACCGTCCATGTTTTAAACCCTGGACGATTTTCAAATACTTCATTTTATGAAGTACTTCTTTATATTTCAATAAATCCTGGACGATTTTCATAAAATTCCCCCATTTTCTTCAAAACTCCAGGTGATTTCCCATCTTTCCTTTCTTCTGGATCTTGAATTTCCTACTTCATTTTTATCCTGCCTGCATTTTCCTCAAATTTCCTGTATTTTCCCAAGTCTTATTCCAATTTTCCATGTTTTCCAGTCCGATGGCATTCAGTCAGCTTGATTCAGTCTTCCCTGAGGGTCACATCTCCTACGAGGTGCGGCAAAGTCTTCCTGAACATCGAGTTCTCAACACCGGATCCTTCCTTCCCCGGTGGTATTATTCATGGCTCAAGAATTTTTCTCGTATGTTTCCGGACCACTTGGACGATTGTGGGTTAGAACTAACGTCCTCAGTGGGAAAGCAGACAATCAACGACAATTTGATCCATGCACTAGCAGAACGGTGGAATCCGAGCACTTCTACCTTCTGGTTCCCGTGGGGCGAGATGACGGTGCTGATAGATGAATTTTCAGAAATCATGAGATTGCCCGAGCCAGCCGGTCAGCCTGGAGATCCATTGGAAAAACAATTTTTGATTAATGTCAAGGGTCTGGACCCTAAAGATGCTTTATCTTGCATGACAGGGCATAAGTCTTGGCCGCTGATCGAGGAAGATGGAAATGAATATGTGAATATGCTCGAAATCTACAAACAGTATGGGACATTTACAGAAGTCAGCTCGTTGTCTCGAACAGCTCGAGAGAGAATTCAGCATGCGATGGTCTTATGCACTGTGGGACTCGCTCTCTTTCCAGATGGATGGAATTATATGGATATCAGAATAGTTCAGCTTCTAAGCAGATGGGGAAGTCGACAGACCAGCCGCCTCTCCATTGCCATGGCCGCACTCGCCTTTCTATACCAAGGGTTGACTCGTTTCGCACTCGGAGAATCAATTCTAGTTGAAGGGTGCACCTACGCGTTGCAGTCTTGGTTCCTTCGGCATGTGCCAGCCCGAGACAGTTCCTTCAGATACAATGGTAAAAAGCTTCTGCCAGTTGCGCGATACCGATTCTTGATCGACAACCTTCAGGAGGAAGAAGTCGTATGGGACTACTTTGATCGTCAGGAATCACCTCCCAGATATACTTATGCATACGACAAGCGATTCAGGCTACTTGGCCCGTTCTTCTGTGCATACTACCATCCAGAGCGGTGTGTCAAGCAGTTCTCTCAAAGGCAGAAGCGCGTAGAGATTCGTCCACTATCAGGGTTTTGCCAGAGTTCGATCTCACATCGGATCAGTGGTCCGGAGCATACCATTCTTCCAGACATGGCTGGTATTCCTTTGTCAATCTGACTATTTTTTCGGGTCCTCGAGTGTCTTCTGATTATTCGGAGTGGTGGAAAATTGTCTGTCCCCCTCCCCTTTGTCAAGTGTATTATTGAAATCATATTCCTTTAATTTTCATTTCATCTTGGTTTGACGACCTCGCCTAGGTAACAAGGCATATTTCCAGTTGTTTATTTTGCAAAGAATAACAGCGCAATTGTCGTAATTCCAGCGACGACTCAGTCCCTAGTAATGGGATATTATTTCAATTGTCTACCAAAATTCTCAACAAATATTTTCCTTCAATCAAATTTCCTTCAAAAGCCTAACCATCAGTCCTGCCTTGTAGAGAGCATCAGCGACATTCAAGAGAGTATTCTTGATACTCAATGGTTCATACAAGGTCTGGAAAAAAAACCTCATCAGTTGAAGGCATTGCATACTCAGTCGCTTCAGAAGAGGAAATGGACTCACCCCAATCAGTCAGAAGTCAGGGTCAGCAAGCAGAGGATGATGTTGATCCTTAGATATATGCTATGTTCAAAGAGATGATGACCAAAATGCTGGCAGAACAAGCTGAAGCTAGTACAGAAAAGATCCAGGTCAAGCAGAGGGCAAAAGGCCGGTCAGCCAAGAAAGTCTTGAAACTATCCAAGAAACATATCCAACACGAGGATATCTCTGATGAATCAGAATTAGTAGGTGGCACTGATGAAGAGTATGAAGTCTGGCAAGCACTTTAAAGATCCCCTCATAGGCAAGGGACAACCTATAAATGGAAAAATCAAGCAATGGATGATCCGGTCCAAATACAGTTGAAGAAAATGGCAAAGAAGATTCAAGATTTGTAAGCCCGCGACAAGGGCAAGAAGGTCTTCACGAGCAAAGATTTCTACAAGAGCATCACTCCCGTCAGGAATAATCAAGATTCAAAAAAGACAAATTCTGTCAAGGCCCACAGCGAGGGGTGCAAGGATAACAAAGGCAATCATACAAGTCAGAAAGTGAAATCTTTAAAGCTGAGTGGAAAATTGAGTCAACACAAAGAAAAGATAAAGTGGGACGGCTGGCATTGCGATCGCCAGTTTACTCCTCTCGAGCAGTCTCTTGATGAAATCCTTGAATATATGTTGGCCAAGAAATTGGTAAAGCTTCCAAGAGTCTCAAATCGTCCCACAGTCATAGGAGGATTCACAGACCAGTTCTGCAAATTCCATCGGGCAGTAGAGCATGACACCGACTACTGTTTCATCTTCAAAAATATTGTCCAAGATCATATCGACAAGAATCTCTTCATTGAAAAAGAGAAAGAGTACTGGTCAACTGTCTTATCCAAGTCTCAGCAAAAATCATGTACTCGACAAGAGATACAGCGTGATGATCCAAACCAGGACCACAAGATGGCCTCGTTAGATCAAATACTCGGGAGTTTCTTGGAATACATACACACAAAAGATACAGTCGGGTCTTTGAAGGCTCACTCCACATTTTCTACCAACTCCACCAGAAATAACAATGGACAAAACAAAAGAGGAGGTAGAAAAAATCATACTGGAGGCTCAAGAAATCCAAACTCAAAGAGAAATGACCTCGCAAGTCGGAAGGATAAAATGGACAAGCGAGATGACAAATCTTCCTCAAGTGTCCAATTCGAATTAAAATTCCAAGGAAAACCAAAGCATGATGGTTGGGGATACGATCGCAATTTTACTCCCTTAGAACAGCCACTGGAGCGAGTTCTGGGATGCATGATAGCCAAAGGAAAGGTTAGACTCCCCAAGATAGAAAATCCTCATGTGACCATGGGAAGGTTTAAAGATCAGTTCTGCAAATTTCATCGGGCAATGGGTCACGATACCGAGCATTGTTTTGTCCTTAAAAATATTGTCCAAGACAGCATTGACAAGAATCTCCTCGCTGAAGATAAAAAGGAGGACCAATCATCCTGATCATCCTCAATCATTCAAAAAATTGACAACACTAGCGCTTTCCCAATTTCCCGTCTTGCTTTTATTATTTTAAAGGGATGATGTAATCCCGTTTGTCTCTCCTTTATTTGTTACCTTTCCTTCAATACATCAATAAAGTTGTCATTTTTTCTCGCAAGACGTTCTTTTATGAGGAATGACCTCTTTCGAGTCTCTTCTGAATCAATCAAAAGCCAGTTGCTGTGTCACCTTCAGAGAGCGCTCTTCGAACATCAATCATTTACCCTTTTGTTCAAAATATTCTTCCCCCATTACACTGGGCATTTTTTTTTTTTAAATTTTCATTTTATCTACAAATACCCTGTATGCAGGCAGGATCAAACAAATCTCTCATTTTGCACACATGTGCACCCATTTACATTCATTTGCATTTCCATGCATTCATTCGCATTCATCTGCATCAATTTGCATTGAACTCCCCATTCAGGATAAGGGATAAATCCTGAGGCCCCGACAGTTATCCAAGTTGTCGTAAGGGTGAAAACTGAAAATCTTCCATCAAAATCAATTAGTAATTCTTCAGAATCCAGTGTTCGTGCTGGTAATTTTTCAAAAATCTAGTGTTCGTGCTGGTAAACTTTCAAAACCCAGTGCTCGTACTGGTAACCATTTAAAACCCAGTGCTCGTACTGGTAACCATTTAAAATCCAGTGCTCGTACTGGTAATCTTTCAAAATCCAGTGCTCGTACTGGTAATTTTCCAAAATCCAGCGCTCGTACTGGTAATCTTCCAAAACCCGGTATTCGTACTGGTAATTTTTCAAAACATAATGCTTGTATTGGCACATTTTCAAAATCCGGTGTTTGCACTGGTACACTTTAAAATTCAGTGTCCACTAATTTAGTTTTCCTTTGAGATTCGAGTTCCAACTCGAATTTCCTTTCCTTCTAGATAATCTAGTTTTCCTTAGGAATTCGAGTTCCGACTCGAATTTCTTTTCCTTCTAACCGGTTTAGTTTCCCTTTGAGGTTCGAGTTCCGACTCGAATTTCCTTTCCTTCTAATTGATCTAGTTTTCCTTCGAAATTCGAGTTCTGACTCAAATTTCTTTTCCTTCTAACCGGTTTAGTTTTCCTTTGAGATTCGAGTTCCGACTCGAATTTCCTTTCCTTCTAGATAATCTAGTTTTCCTTTGGGATTCGAGTTCCGACTCGAATTTCCTTTCCTTCTAGATAATCTAGTTTTCCTTTGGGGATTCGAGTTCCGACTCGAATTTCCTTTCCTTCTAGATAATCTAGTTTTCCTCTGGGATTCGAATTTCGACTCGAATTTTCTTTCCTTCTGACCGGTCTAGTTTTCCTTTGGGATTCGAGTTCCGACTCGAATCTTCTTTCCTTCCAGTTAATCTAGTTTTCCTTCAGGATTCGAGTTCCGACTCGAATTTCCTTTCCTTCCACACCGGTTTAAGTTTGCCTTTGGGATTCGAGTTCCGACTCGAATCTTCTTTCCTTCTAGTTGATCTAGTTTTCCTTCAGGATTCGAGTTCCGACTCAAATTTCTTTTCCTTCCAACCGGTCTAGTTTTCCTTCAGGATTCGAGTTCTGACTCGAATCTTCTTTCCTTCTAGTTGATCTAGTTTCCTTCGGGATTCGAGTTCCGACTCGAATTTCTTCTCCTTCCAAATTGATCTACCTTTCCTTCAGGATCCGAGTTCCGACTCAGATTTCTTTTCCTTCCACAATGGACTTGGTTTTTCTTCGAAGATTCAGGTTCCGACTCGAGTTTTCTTTTCCTTCAGAGTTGGTCTAGAAAATCCAAGTTCCGACTTGAATTTTCTTTCAAATCCAATTTGCTTAGCTTTCCTTTACAAGTTTGAACTTCTACTCAAACTACCCTGCAAGTTGGTCTAGAAGATCCGAGTTCCGACCCGAATTTTCTTTCAAAATCCAATTCATCTAGTTTTCCTTGAAGAGTTGAATTCCGATTCGAATCTTCCCTCAAAAACCCAGTTTAGCACCTGGTCCATTCAAAGCTCACGAGTTGGAATCATTCCTTCTTAAGCTATGATCCTTAGGTTGAATTCCTATGGAATTGATAGTTTGTAGGTCAAACCCCTGCGAAACCAATGCTGTTCTCAATAGAACCAATGTCGTTCTTAGGCTGAATCCCTATAGAACCCATGTCATTCTCAGTAAACCAATTCACAATTTCGACCTTTTTAGCCAATCAATTTCCAATTTCCAATTTTTAAATTCTCAATTTTCAGATTTCCAACTTCCAATTTCAAATACCAAATTTCAGAACCCAAATTTCAAAATTCCAATTTCCAAAATTCGACCCTTTTGAGTCACCCAATACCCAATTTCAATCATTTTCTCTTGCGAGAGACCCTTTTTATAGGGAGAGTTCGAGGGAGCTCGTTCTTTTCGCATGCTATCCAATTCGTTCATTTAGCCCCTTTTCAGGGAGAGTTTGAAGGGACTCATGTCTTTGTGAATCGTTTGCAAAACAAAATTCCAAATTTCACACAAGGAACCCTCTTTATAGGGAGAGACTCGACGGAGACTTGCTTTCATTGTGGCCTCATAATTTCAGACTAGGCCATTTCATCATAAAGGACCCTCTTTTCAGGGAGAGTGTGATGAACTCGTTCCTTCATGACCAATTTACCAATCTCACAAATTCCGGCCCCCTTTCCATAAGAGAAGCCTAATGTTAGGAAGTTTTGACGAAAGCTTAATTTCTCTTCGAAAGTTCGTTTTGCAAACACCTCCTCTTCAGAGAAGAGAGGAGTAATTTCTAATTCCAATTTTTGAATCTTCTCATTTGGAGAAAGGAGAAGAGAATTTCTGTCATGGATGTGTTGCGTTGTGCTTCAAATGCTCGCTTTCACAAAAGGATTTCAAGAAAATTTTGCCAATTTGTCATTAAATATTTGTTGATTTCAAAAATCTTTATTGCACAAAATTATTACTTCTGAATACCTCCAGTATTACTTCCGAAAGGGCAATGCTTTCGCGAAAAAGGATTCAAAGCTCAAAATCTTTCTATTGGCCAACCAAAAGGATGAAGAATAAATCCGCGATATGGCTAGCAAAGAGAATTCAATGTTGTTGCAAAGCCATGAGTGATTGATATTGATCGCAGTCAATGGCACATTTTTAAAGACCATTCTTGAAGAATAAAGCAGTCGAAATATCCTGGGTGATACAGAAAAATCCACTCAATTTCCATATCTCCTCAATCACCTAAGCTGCAATTAAATATCTGCAAAAGGGATCTCTCAATTGTCGTCAAGATGAAGGCGAATTAAGCGAGTCGACCCCTGGGGCCAAAGAAGATTTGGATCATCTCCAAGATGACGGAGTTTGTGACGGATCCTTCCAGGGAAAGTTCAGATCACCGTCGAGATGAAGGCGAGTGTGATGAGCCTACCGACAAACCCTAAAAGATATTTAATTCCAGCTATCATCAAGAGATTTCCTACCAAAGAGCCAATAATCATCATGATAATCCCTGAGAGAAAAGAAGGATCGGAACATTTCTGAGATGAAGGAGTTTGTGACGTACCCTTCAAAAAAAAAAAAAGAGAGAGAGACAAGTCAGGACATCTTCAAAATGAAGGATGATGTAATTCTCGAAAAATCCAAGAGAGCTCCAATCTGCTAAAAAGAGAGTGCAGAAAGATCATCATGAGAAAAGAATCCCAAGATATCAGACTGCCAAATCTATCAAGAATATTCTTTAATTTTGTGAAATTCTTTTATCAATATTCTTTCACCAATAGCTCTCGCAATATCAAGAATACTTTCTTTCCCGTCCATATCAAGGAAATTGATAGCTTCCTTGAAAGAAAGCCAATCGCAAGCAATTTGAATTTGAATCTTGATTCTACAGAGTTAAGCCCAGTCGGAGGTAATACTTCAGGTAGAAAAGAGGGAATACTTTCAAAACAATGTGCATCATTTTCAATTATTTTGAATCAACAACAATTTTCAACATTTTGACAATATTTTCTAGCTATCCTGGCATAAAGCGAAAGCTTGGGGTTCATCTTTGGCGCATCCTGACACCATCCCTTTTAGGACTTGATTACGGGAGTTTTCAAGATTCCTTCCCTTCAGCAAAAGGCAATTTCAAAAGCTATTTAGTCTCAGCAATGAGACGCCCAAAATCAAACCCTTTTCAAGCTTTAGGGACCCCAATTTCCTTCCTTTTGCAAAACCCCTATCGGATTCATTGTGCGAAAATCTGAAGGTTCCATCACGGTCTCTTCTTTCGAGGATTCCGTCCATTTTTTGCCCGATCAGGTTAAGGGTACAAACCTGGGCCTCCTTTGATGAGGTATTCCATTTTCCACCCAATCAGGTCAAGGGTACAAACCTGAGCCTTCTTTGATGAGGTATTCCATTTTCAACCCGGTCAGGTTAAGGGTTAAGCCTGAGCTTCGTTCCATACGAGGTATTTCCCGTCCCATCGAGGTTAAGGGTAAAACCTGAATCTCATTTCTTTTTGAAGTAAAATTTTCTCCTTATTCTCCATTTCATATCTACCATCATCATTTGAATTAATTCTTTCATACCCAGTCAGATTTATCCAACTGGGGCATTTTTATGGTTCAAATTTGGTATGTTTTCTTTGCCACTAAGCTCGGCCCTATACCGGCTTAGTAGCAAAGAGGGGCATCTGTAAACACCCCAAATTTTCACCCTCATCCAGTGTTTATCCATTTCATATGTAATTGCATATCACTGCATACATTTTGCATATCATTTCATCGCATTGCATAGCACTGCATGTCATCCCATCTCATTTTCGAGATCCAGCACTCCTGTTTTCAAAACATTCAATCCAGATTTGAGTTTTAAAGCTTGCTTTCAAAATCAATTTCAAAACCTGGGTTTTTAGTCAACATTCTATCATTTTCCAACCCCAGGACCTCATATTTCGAAATATTTTCTCATAAAACAATCTGGATTCATTTTAACTTCAAATTTCAATCGATTTCAATTCACATATGAGGCCCATTTAGGTGGTGTCGCTTTTGGATCCTCTTATTCATCAAATTTCTCAAATTTTTGAAAGTTTCAGTCAGATCAGGACTCTGTCCCAGAGTCATAATCCAGTCAGGAGTCTGTTCGAGGGTCTGTTTTACTCCCATTGTCAGTCTTTTTCCATTGTTTTCAAAATTTAGGTCATTTTACAGAGTCTAGTTAATTCAGGACTCTATTTTAGAGGTTGGTCGAGTTAGGAGTCTAACTCTGACTGTGTTTTTTTGACTTATTTCGTCAATTTTTGATAAAATCTTTCGAAAATTCTTTCATTTGAATTCTAAAATTTAAAATCTCAGAGTCCTAAGAGTTCAGAACTCTAACTCGGAGTTCCAGTTCACTTGAGACACTATTTTCAAAAATCTTCAATTTTAAATATCAATTTTAACCTTCTCAAAGCAATTTTCAGTGTTTATTTCAAATTCTTCAAAATTCGATGTGGGCCCACTCAATTGGCACCATATCCAGAGGAGTTATAATCCAATTAGGACCCCATGCCATTTCAAAACTTTCATTTTAAAAGTTTGCTTTTGAAAATCTTTTGAAAACTCCTTCAATTTCAAGTTTTAAAATCGCTTTTTGAAAAACTCAAGTAGGGCCCACTCGGGGTGGCGCCATATTCGAGTCAGTCAGGGCTAGACTAGGGTTAGTCAGTGTCTTGGTTTGTGTTAGGGGTTTAGAAGAGTCAAAATTTATTTTGAAAATTCACTTTGAAATTTAGTTTTTAAAACTAGTGTTTTTAAAGGTTTTTAAAAGTGCTTTAAAAACTCAAATGTGAGAAATGCCAAGTAGCATTACTTTTGAGGGTTTTCTAGGATAGACTAGAGGTTAATTAGGTATTAAATAAGATAATCTAGGCTAGGGGTAGGATAGTAACTACACCCAAAATCGCCCCCCTTAGAAGAGTCCAAAAATTCCAAAAAACTTGGTTTTTAACCTAAAAAAAAATATTATAAATAGCCCCCATGGGGGACGATTTTCACTATTCACCTCCTATTGGATTCTTGGAGATTCTCTCTCCTATCCAGCCTTTCCTCCATTGCTGCAACTCCAAGGTAAATTTTCTTCACCTTTTCTTGTTTTATTTAATGCTCTTTTATGGATTTAAACCTAGATCTAAGCTTGGACGCCCCTCCCTATGAAGATCAACCATGGTTTCACCTCAAGAACCATCAAGAACGGTCCAAGAAGGTGATCTAACCCTGTTTTGTGTGTTTTACAGGGATTTTAATCCATTAAAAGTGATTTGAGCATGATTCTTTGCATTATTAACCAATAAAATACATGATTTACCCTTTTAATGGGTTAAATCTATGTTTTAAAGGTAATATTGAATTCCAGCCATTGATTCCCTGATTTTATTTTATTTTCAAGGTTTATTCATGTTTGTTTTACGTTGTATAGCATAGAAATTATTTCTATTTACTTTTTATGGTTTATTTTATTGATTTTCATTAGTTAATGCATGGTTTCTTAAGTTTCTTAGATTTCTGTGTGTTTTAGGTTTAGAACAGTAAAGATAATGTTATTTCAGATTGAAATACTAGCTGTTTAGTTCTGATTTTTTTATATGCAATACATGTATATGTAAAGAAGTTACTGTAAAAAAATCAGAGATTTTGGACTTCGAGAACCCTGTCAGAAAAATCAGACATCAAATCGGGTTTTTAAAGCTTTAAAATCGTTGTTAAAATCAAGAAGGTAACTTGCTGTGAAGATATTTTTCTCATCCTATATCCGATTTTAGATCTGTAAAGTGCCATGGATTCACATTGATTAGTATCTACTGTGAAATTTTGGGAATTTTTTACTACTGTTTAGTATTTTTCCTCTGTCAGAGACTCTGATTTTCAATTTAAAACTCGTTAGGGTTTACCAAAACCCTAATCAGACTTGTGTTATTCATAAATCCCAAAATACAGATCCGATTCATGATCTGTAAAAGGTGAGTACTGTTATTTTTTTAATCACTGTTCACTGTTAAAACCTCAGATATTTTGAATGAGCGATGCTATTTATCCCAGAATTTTCAATTGAAAGTATCAGTTAGGACCAAAGTTAAAATCAATGTATTCAAGGCCGAATTGCCGGAAGAGGATCTCCATGATCCTAAGTGCTTTTTAAGATCCGTAAAAAGGAAAAGTTTTGTTTTTTTGTCTATTTGGTCTCTGTAAAAAATCAAAGATTTCCATGGAGAACTGATCCCTGGTTTAGACCTTAAACTGAGACTGGTTGGTGAACTAGGTCAAAAATAGCATATTTTTAGGGTTTGATGCTTTTTTCGGATTAAATTAATGTCAAAAAATTATTTTTATAATTTCAATCCGATATTAGGGTTATAATAAGTGCAGGTACCAAATTTGATGAATTTTGGAATCCGATTGATGGCTGAATTAAGCAAGTTGCAAAACAGGGTACCCGAAGAATCCTGAAATACTGTCAAAATCACAGTTTTTGTGATATTCTTGGATTTTCGTGCATAAAAATATATTTTTAGGGTTTAATCATGTTCATAATCATATTAGGATGCTTTAGGTTTAATTTGATGCTTATTTGACTTCATTTAGTGCCTAAAACCTAAGCTTTACCAAAGTATTTTATGAAAAACCCTGATTTCAAGGCCATAGTCTTGTTATTAAGGGTAATTTGGTCATTTGACCTCAATTTCGAAATCCCTAACCCTAATTTCCATATTTTTAAGTATGTCATATCATATTTAGTTTGATTTATTTTATTTGAACTTCAAAACTTGCATTTTATCAAATATCTTTCTAAAAACCCTAATTTCAAGGCCATAGTCTTGTTATTAGGGGTATTTTGGTCATTTTGACCCCAATTTCGAAATTTCATATCTTCTCTTATTTATTCAATTTTATTTCATATCAATTTTGATTTAAGGGAATCATGGCAAAATGGCTTATATCTAGCAAAATCCAATAATTTCTAGATATTACTGGATAAACCTAGAAAAGCCAACATATCTTCATTAACAAAGTTTGCTAGTTTTGCAGGGACATTGAAGACTTTATTTTCAGTCATTTAAATTCAATAGTGATGTAAATTAAATGTAAATTTGGAATAAGAATTTAAATTTCAGCTTAGACTAGGATTGCATTGCATATAGTTTAATTCTGCAAATATTAAATGTCTGATGAATGTATCATTCATGCACATATTTCAAATTCACTATGGTCTACACGAATGGCACATGCACTAGCTCTTATGGAGTTGACAAACTTGGTGAAATTTGTATTTATGGCCATAGTCAGAATACGAATGATACCCAGATTTGTAATCTTCGTATTAGCCACATTCAACCTACACTCTTAGGCTAACTTCAAAATTCACTGCATTTCTCAAAAAATATAAAAAGGATTTTCTCAATTCCTCAAAATCATGTCTTTCAAATCCATATTCATTCATGTCATTCATTTGTAAGTTCAAATTCTAATTTAGAGAAAACAGTTTTCTCAAATTTTTCTAAGTCTTATTCAAAAATCGATTTTCTCAAAATATTGATTTGCCAATGATATTTCAAGTATTTCCCAAGTTCCAAATTCGATTTTCTAAGTTATATTTTCAATTTCAAAGTTTGAATTCAAAGAAATCAAATTCTTTAAAGCTATTTCACATTTCTCAAAATCGATTTTCACAAAATCTCTTGAATACTTCAGAAATCGATTTTCACTTTCTCAGATACAGCATCTCAACCATGATTCACGATTTTCCAAGTGTTATATTTTTCAAGAATCTCCAAATATTTTCCAAGTATTTCAAATCTTTGAAGCAAACATCATGTTTTCAAATATGCATTTTCAGAAATTCATAGCACATGCCTGATTCTTTGTGCATTTAGGAAATAGAATATGATTTAGACAAGTTGAGCAAAGTTAAGCATACAATTGATCCTTGGTTCAATTACCCCTGGTAAAGGGGCCAGGAACGGTTGAACCTCATACCGACAGGCGAGTCCCATTCTACGGAATTTTCCCGCATTTTAAAACGGAGGCGAGTTAGTTTCAAAAACTTTTTCAAAGGTCAGTTTGACTCGCAAAAAAGTAAAAATTTTGCAATGATAACAGATAGGTAGGGTTAAGACATTGGATGTTTGGATGGCTAGGATTAATCCAGCCTAGATGGAGGGCTAAAGTGCTCCACGCCCCCCCCCCCATGGCCAGCC
Organism: Nuphar pumila; assembly: GCF_984573655.1. Lineage (NCBI taxonomy): Eukaryota > Viridiplantae > Streptophyta > Magnoliopsida > Nymphaeales > Nymphaeaceae > Nuphar > Nuphar pumila. Next base: position 65,923,469 of record NC_143260.1, on the reverse strand, counting down.
CACAACCAATGCATGTCTTTCATTTGAAGTTTCTAAAAAGGTTTGCAAATATGCCATTAAAAGTTTTGAAAGAGCCTTTAAAAGTTGAAGGAATTACAATGGCTGCCCCTAAGGCTAGCCAATCGGTTTTGGCTATTTGAATCTCTTTGAAACAATTACAAAAGCACCATGGGGCGCCAACCCCATGGTCCCCTTTATTGAAAAACGCCCTTCATGATGAGTTTCAAGACTCATCATGAGTTTCAAAAGAAGAAAATGGTCAATCGTGGCCTATATTTTAAAATTCATGCAAATCTTTTCAAAAGTGCCACCCATCTGGTCAGACCTTGACCAGCTGGTCAACCATAGACAAAATCGTCCCCCTAGAGGGGCGCACATAGGGTTTGGGTCCTCTAGTTGACCCGGATTCAAGATCCAAAATCGCCAATTCAATACATTTCAAAACAACACTTAATTAATGCAATAAAACATTAAATAAATTCCATTAAATCTTTTAGTGTTGTATATAACCTCAATTACTACGAAATGCATGAAGCCTTATAAGGAAATTCTCACCCAATTGCGAGAATTAAGCGTATCACGATTCGGGTCCAAACTTGGGTCCGAACTCGTAGTTCACATGCACTAACGAGGTTTTTACATCGTATAAGTCCCCAATTCGGGGACAAACCATAAAAATATATTATAATTTAACCCTTAAATTTTCAGAAGCTAATTCGTCCAGAATTAGATACTTCTTACTTGCATAATATATTTACGCGATTTTCAGGTCGCATACAAGGCAGAAATACAAAGCATAGTCAAATCTCATCAAATCACGTGCTACACCTCAAAAGTGCATACAAGCATACATTCCAACTCAATCAAACAATAAATCACTCATAAATTCGTGGGTCTTACATTCTACCCTCCTTAAAAGGGATTTTGTCTATGAAATCACGAAACAACAAGCAACAATACAAGGGCCAGATCACGTCTGACAGCGCCTACTCGGCAACAACTAAGTCTGTCGGAGGCTTCTCTAAACAAAACTTGGTAATATGCTCAGGTTGTCCACACTTGAAACACTTGCCATCAAAACGAGGACAAGCTCCAAAAGCGTGATCTACATTGCATTGCCGACACTTCCGCTGAACTTTCAGTCGCTGAGGTTGCTTTCGCTGGCGATTCGATCGCTGAGGTCGTCTCCGCTGGCCATTCTGCTGCACTTTCTGACGCTTCCGCCCTCTAGTAGGTGGCGAGGACTCCACCACACTAGGTTTCGTCTCCGCTGGCCATTCTGCTGCACTTGAGTCTGATGCTCGGATTGATCTTCATCCAACAGAGTAGCTACCTCGATAGCTTCTTTGAGTGATTTAGGCCCATTAGTGAACACCTTAGTTCTCAAAGTAGGCCTCAAACCACGAGCGAACTTCATTGCTCGAACATTCTCCGCAACGTAAACGTTCAGACAATATCGTTCCAAACAACGAAATCTCGTAGTATAATCAGACAAGGTCATCGCTCCTTGCTGTAAGTCCAAAAATTCTTGCATCTTCCTACTGCATTCGTGCTTCGGAAAATAAGCAGAGTTAAAAACTTCCACGAATTCGCCCCACGTAACAGTCGCGCCCTTGAATCTGACCAAAGAGATAGTGTCCCACCACTTCTCTGCATGGTCCTTCAAACGGTAAGTGCCAAAATCCACTTTCTTCTCTTCTGGGACATCCAAAACACGAAAAATACGTTCCATCTCTCGTAACCACGACTCAGCAGCTTCAGGGTCTGTCTTACCCATAAAAGCAGGAGGATCTAACTCCATGAATCGCTTATACGTAACCGCACTGCTGTTTTGCACACTCTGGGCTACATGCTGAAGATTTTCACCCATCTGATGCATCGCAGCCGCTTGCTGATGCACAACCTCTGCAAGGTTGTTCATAGTGCCCATAACAACATTGCATCTAGTCTTCCAAGTCATCTATCACAACAGAAAGGCAAAGTAAGTCAAAAGGTAGGTCTGAAAAACCTAGCTTGCGAATCGACGATGGTAGCAATCAAACAACAATCATGAGCATAAAACACACACATAATTCAGACAAAAGCCACATCACAGCTCAATCGTGCACACAACACGATGAAAGCATGTTCTACGAACGAATTCAAGTGACACCAACCAAGGTCGCTATCGCTAGAAAATCACTATTCTAGATAACAAACGTTTAGAGAGACACCATTCTAACGAAACCAGGAGAGTCATCCTCACATGACATCATCAATCATAACATCGTTAATCACATCATCGTTAGGGAATCACCACCCTAGCGGCATCACTAGGAAATCACCATCCTAATGGCATCGTCAGCGAATCACCATGCTAACAACATCGTTAGTGAATTGCCATGCTGACAACCTTGCTAAGGAAATCACTATTCCTGCAGCCTCATTAGGAAATCACCATCCTAATGGCATCGTCAGCGAATCACCACGCTAATGGCATCGTTAGCGAATCACCACACTAACGGCATCGCTGAAGTGTCACCACTCCAACGGTATCACTGGAGAATCACCACTCCAATGACCTTCATTAGAGAATCACCCCTCTAATGACATCGTTAGCGAATCACCATGCTAACGGCACCGCTGAAGTGTCACCACTCCAACAGTATCACTGGAGAATCACCACTCCAATGACCTTTATTAGAGAATCACCACTCTAATGGCATCGTTAACGAATCACCACGCTAACGGCATCGCTGAAGTGTCGTCACTCCAACGGTATCACTGGAGAATCACCACTCCAATGACCTTAATTAGAGAATCACCACTCTAATGGAATCGTTAACGAATCACCACACTAACGGCATTACTGAAGAATCACCACTTCAGTAGCGTCATTAGAAATACACCAACCTAATGGCATCATCAGAGAATCGCCACCCTGATGGCATCGTTAGCGAATCACCACACTAATGGCATCGGTGGAGAGCTACTCCATCCAACGGCACAGTTGGCGCCATCAGGAATCACCTCCTGAGCCAACGCACCACAATCCTCTGGACAGTGGTGGGGAGAACAAAAACCCCCGCATCGCTCTCTCACGAGCAGCAAGGTCCTGAAAAAATCGGCGTCGAGCCATCCCCAGAACATGACCCTCTCAGGAGTCAAATGCCATCACCGGCAACCCACGCTACATGCAAAGCACGAAACAACAGATACGTTCTCATCACCAAGAATGACCGGGGAAAGTGACCATGTCAAGTATCCGCCTACGGGATATGCAAAGGCTCACTGGCACAGACAAGGCTTCCACCTTTCTGTCTGAAAAGGTTCGCATCAACGAGATACCCTTCATCAAGGATAGGGTTACAAACAATTCCAACAAGGTTGAAAAGAGGGAAAACATCCACTCCGAGCCTCACACGATGGTTCTCGTCGAAACCATTTCGTCTATAACACGATAAGGCTAAAGCTCGATAATTGCTACGATATATCAATCGTTTCCACCAACACAACGTGGAACGAGAAGGGTGAACTACGTAAGTAGTCCCCTAAGTCTCAGTCGAAAACTCCAACTCTCACCTGAGTCGACTCGAAACAGCTTGGGAACTAGATCCACAAGCACAAACGAACCCTTAGGTTTCGACAATCGATGTCTCAAGCCCGATATACGAGGCCTAAGCACAAAATGAAGTCTCACCTCAGATGACACCCGAAAAGCACACAAGATCATCAAATCAAGCAGGACAAGTCAGGAATCAACAAAACTGAATTTAAAATACTTACAGTGCGATGGCTGATGTGTGCAGAGGCTTGAACCACACTTCTTAACTCTTTTAAAACATCGCTTTGATTTCAATTTCTGTAGCACCCCAATACCCAGATTTCCCGACTTGAAGATCCTTTGGATTTTGAGTAAACATTTTTTTTTTACTAAAACGCATACGCGGAAGAAACCGAAAGGGGGAGAAACAACCGGAAAACCCTGAGTGGCCACTACAGGTGTGAAACAACATTTAAATGAAACAACTTTTATTAAATTCATTTACATCTTTACAAATTGTACATATCAATCCCATATACAAAACCAAACCGTCAGGATCCAACAGGCGAGGTTCAGAAGTGTGGGTTCAAGGTCCGCAGCACACCGAGCTCCATCGTACGTCTAAGTGAAACAACTGTATCCCCATAAAACGAGGTCAGTACTCTTTCGAGCTTGTGAGACAAACCAAACCACAATACCAAAGTGTAGGATCCGAAAGCAAGCTATACAAAACATACACAGCATGCTAATCTTACATTACTTGAACAATTGTAGCATGAACAAGTATAAAACAGTGATAACCACACATGGAGCAATATCGACAATTACTAGTGATGACATGGCATGCATCAAAGAAAATAATTCAGCAATGGATCAACATTTATAACAAGGTATGCATCACAGAACATAAAGTACTAACGTAGCTAATCAAAGAATTGTAATCAGCATGAATCAGTGTAAGTGGGCAAGCATGAGTGATTAACTACGACTATTCATGTCACAGTTCATATCGAATAGTAAGGTATGCATCATAGAACATAAAGTACTAATGTAGCTAATCGAAGAATTGTAATCAGCATAAATCAGTGTAAGTGGGCAAGCATGAGTGATTAACTACGACTATTCATGCCACAGTTCATATCGAATAGTGAGGTATGCATCACAGAACATAAAGTACTAACAATAGGCTGTGCTTATACAAGTAAATGTGACATCGTGAACTATGCACAAGTATCAGTGGCATGTATGTGTAACGTATCATAAGTGCGAGAACTAGCTAAATGATGATAACAAACATTACTCATCAAGATGAGACACTTAGAAGCATTTGTCACGTAAAGCGTGACACACAAGCAGTGCCAAGGTTCACAACCCATACATTGCAACCATAAGCGAGCTCATCTCGCTAACCATTCGCCAAGGAGTTCCAAGGTCGCGTAAGTCATGCACCACTGCAATATCCATAGGCTAAATTGCATAAGTCTCACACGACTGCAATATCCATAGGCTAAATCACATAAGTCTTGCACGACTGCAATATCCATAGTGCACCCCAAGGCATAGCAAGCACGATTATGCCCACGTTCCTTAGGTGACAAACATCCAAGATTCACTAACATGAGTTAGCGATTGCATTCATTACGCGTGCCAGCTATGTACTAAAGTGTTCACCAACTACGCTAAGTAGCATCATCATGATACATTACATTGGTCCACACACATACATCACATAAGTCAAAACACTTAGTGCACTCGTTGGGATATTGGATCCCACTCCAAACACAATTGCAGCCCTTTTTGGCTGCAGCTCGGAGGTTTGCTAACAAGGCTAAAAGTACGACGACAAGAATGAAAAATTACATATAAAGTTTGGTTTGGTTGACGAGCATAATCTATTTGCGATACGATGAGTTGAATCCATCACGCTGTTGGGGTATTGGACCTCGTGCCGTGAAGACACACATGCAGCCGCATGGGTTGCACTCAGGGTGCACTAAAACCAGTAAAAGCGACGAAGAGAACACCAGCTGCAGACAGTGTTGACCAAGATGAACCTACACCAATCCGCCACTTGGTGCCATGGGGCACCACACACACCACAGACTCATTATGGGCAAAACGACAAGGCTGGAACAGAGACTGCTATGCTGTCATAAAAAAAAATGCAGAGGCCGAGTGTTGGGACTGTGTAGGAGCTGGTCCGAAGCATGACCCAGACATGGGTCTGCATCAACACACGGCAGCCCAGGTCTGGACTGGACGTCTAGACCAGGTGGGCTCAGCTCACCAAAATCGGTCCAGGTCTGGACCGAATGGTCCAAACCAAAAGGGCGTTCACTGAGCACGGTCTGGACCAAATGGTCCAAACCCAACTGACTACAACCAGCACCAAAAGGGTGGGGCCGCAGGCCTGCCGCCTGCTCCCAGCGGCAGCTGCAAGGCTGCAGCCAAGGTGTAAATGGGGCTCAAAACAAAAAGGGCCTCATGCCCAACCAGCTATAACCGGCCAGGGCCTTTGACAGGTCTTGGACCAGTTCGGTCCAGACCGTGTCAGGCCCCCCCAACACAACAAAAAAAAAACAGCCACCCACAAAGAACGCTGGCAAGAGGTTTGCTCAAGGTTGGACGAGAACAAGAAGAGGAAGGTGTCCCGGGCTGACCCAGCAACGGTCGGTCTGGGCTAAAACCCTATTGGACATGTCCAGCATGTCTGGACCGTCCGGACGAGGAGTAAAATAGTGGCCCAGCATGGAACAGAAATAAAATAACTAAAAATGGGAGAGCTTGATGCGCATAGAGTTGCGGCTCGACCTATTTGGCCAAAAACCAGTAGCACCCTCAAAGGGGCTAACCCGCATGAGCAGGGTTTGCTGGCCATGTGCCAACCGTGGCCTCCTTCCACCCGCAACAAGGCATTAGAAAAAGAAACCTTGCTGCTTCAACAAAACCATGCAAGAACAATGAGGAACTTTTAGGGAAAATGTGAGGCCAAAACGTTTTATTGTAAACACATTTTACTAATGCTAAAACGAGGTTTAAAAGTACCAATAATCGTGCAAACACGAAGAACCGTATGGCCTTAAGCCAAAGTGCCAATACTACATGAGGAAGAAGCTTAAAAAAAATATACTTAACCGATCATTCATAATGCATGCCACCCATTTCATAAAACACATGAACGAGAAATGAGGAAGTAAATACTCAAATTGCAAGCCAAGGTAGAACCTTGCTTCAACGAAAACCACAATAGGCATAGGGAGGGAGGTGACTCACCTTCGCGGCTTTACAATAGTGAGGAAGGAGATGAAGGTGGTGCTCACGACTGGAGCCGCACCACACTCACACTCACAAACTCGGTTTGAGAAGAAGGAGGAGAAGAGCAAGGGAGGAGAGAGAGGCTCATCCAAGAAAATCGCCCAAGAGAGAGCTCTCTTCTCTCTCTTCAAGGGTTAAGTAGGTAGGGTTAAGACATTGGATGGCTAGGATTATCCAGCCTTGATGGAGGGCTAAAGTGCTCCATGCCCCCCCATGGCCAGCCCACAACTAATGCATGTCTCTCATTTGAAGTTTCTAAAAAGGTTTGCAAATATGCCATTAAAAAGTTTTGAAAGAGCCTTTAAAAGTTGAAGGAATTACAATGGCTGCCCCTAAGGCTAGCCAATCGGTTTTGGCTATTTGAATCTCTTTGAAAAAATTACAAAGCACCATGGGGCGCCAACCCCATGGTCCCCTTTATTGAAAAACGCCCTTCATGATGAGTTTCAAGACTCATCATGAGTTTCAAAAGAAGAAAATGGCCAATCGTGGCCTATATTTTAAAATTCATGCAAATCTTTTCAAAAGTGCCACCCATCTGGTCAGACCTTGACCAGCTGGTCAACCATAGACAAAATCGTCCCCCTAGAGGGGCGCACATAGGGTTTGGGTCCTCTAGTTGACCCGGATTCAAGATCCAAAATCACCAATTCAATACATTTCAAAACAACACTTAATTAATGCAATAAAACATTAAATAAATTCCATTAAATCTTTTAGTGTTGTATATAACCTCAATTACTACGAAATGCATGAAGCCTTATAAGGAAATTCTCACCCAATTGCGAGAATTAAGCGTATCACGATTCACGTCCAAACTTGGGTCCGAACTCGTAGTTCACATGCACTGACGAGGTTTTTACATCGTATAAGTCCCAAATTCGGGGACAAACCAAAAAAATATATTATAAATTAACCCTTAAATTTTCAGAAGCTAATTCGTCCAGAATTAGACACTTCTTACTTGCACAATATATTTACGCGATTTTCAGGTCGCGCATACAAGGCAGAAATACAAAGCATAGTCAAATCTCATCAAATCACGTGCTACACCTCAGAAGTACACACAAGCATACATTCCAACTCAATCAAATAATAAAGCACTCAGAAATCTATGGGTCTTACAGTAAATGGCATGTTCTATCAAGCTACCTTCTTCATATTGCGCCAAGAATTCGCCGCAAGCAACTTGATTAACTGAAATATATAGCAAAAGGGGTTTTTTTCATTTCTGGCGGTTTTAAGACAGGAGGATTGAACAAATACTTCTTGATACGCTCAAATGATTGTTAGCATTCTGGTCCCCATTCAAACTTTACTTCTTTTCTGAGTAAATGATTGAAGGGCTTACATCTCATAGCCAAATTGGATATGAATCATCGGATTGACTGCAAGTGTCCCTGAAGGCTACACAATTCTTTGAGATTAGTCGGGGGCGTCATGTCAATGATGGCCTTTGCCTTAGCAGAATCCACTTCTATCCCTTTTTTGCTGACCAAAAAGCCTAACAGCTTGCCAAAACACATTTTTGAGGATTGAGTCTTAGCTTGTAAAGAATGAGCCGCTTGAAGACTTGATCAAGAGTTTCGATGTGATCTTCTTCTTCCTTGGATTTCACCAGAATATCATCAACATATGCATCCATGATTTTATGCATCTGATCATGAAAAATGACGACCATAGCACATTAATAAGTTGCTCCAGCATTCTTGAGCCCAAATGGCATGACCGTATAACAGAAAGTGCCCCATGGGGTAGTAAAAGATGTCTTGGACTGATCACGAGCGAACAACTTGATCTGATTGTATCCAGAATATCCATCCATAAAAGAGAACATGGCGTGACCCGCCGTGCTATCGATCAAAAGATCAATGTTAGGAAGCAAATAATCATCCTTAGGAGTCGCTTTGTTGAGATCTCTGAAGTCGATGCAAATTCGAACTTTGCCATTCTTTTTGGAAACAATGACAATATTTGCTAGCCAGTCTGGATAATCAATGGTTCGAATAAACCTTGCTTTGAGTAGGTCTTCAAGACCTTCCTTAACTTGTTGCTCCACTCGAGGATTCATCTTTCTTAGCTTCTGCTTAACTGGCTTGACATCTGGTTTTAGGACGAGACGATGCTAAACCAATTTGGTATCCAGGCCTGACATGTCTACATAAGTTCATGCGAATAGTTCTTCGTGCTGCTTGATAAAATTGGTGAGCCTTTCCTTCTCTTTCGGGCTCAAACCGCTGTCGATCTTAAGAATTTTAGGATCATCTTCTGACTCGATATTGATATCCTCAGTCGGATCTTGAACTAAGGATGATAACTCATCTTGTTTTTGAATTGATGCAAATTCTGGTAATTCTTGAAGAGCTGAATCGAACTTTGCGGATTCTTCTGACTGCTTTGTAGCTTGACTGCATTCTGCTCTTGCTTTGACCTGATGAATCACTGTCGGCTTCAAACAGGCATTTGGATTAAGAACAAGCTTCTTGATAGATTGAGAAGACATTCTAAAAATTAGAGAATAAATTATATTCAGGGAAATCGCCAATCATAAAACAAATTGCTTTTGCTGAGAAAATAATTGGAAAAATAAAAAAGCAAAATAATGGCAAATTTGCGAAGATTTGATAATGAGAAGTAATGAGACAAATGACATCTGTATAGACAAAGAAAACTTGCAACTTTATTGAAAGATTGAATTAATCAAATGACAATGATGAAATTGAAATGGGATATCATCCCAGTGCGAAAACAAAAAGAATAGAAATGAAAAGACAACAGATGCTTTTAATGTGTCTCCTTGACAAAAATAGTGCCCTTCTGAGATCTTCTGCCATTGAAGCCCAATCCGGCTCCTCAAGGATAGTGCTGAGGAATTACTGGCTCAAGACGACCATCTTCATTCTTACCCAGGCCTTTGAAAGGCTGGTAGCCATGCTTTACTCACAGATCAATTCTCTTTTTGGCTTTCATAAATTGGGAAAATAGGGGATGATCCTTGAATGTGTTGTAGTCAATTTGCCCTCCAATCTTGAAGAATTGTGGCCCCCTCCATCGAGTCATGGCCACTGTATGCTTTGGCTGTCCTGCCATCTGCAGTATTCCTAAATTTTCTTTAAAATTGACCTCATCGATTTCCCTAATACTAAAGATATCGGTAGTGAAAGTGGGTCTGGGAACTATGGGTTGTGCTATCCTTTGTTCTGGATCTTCTCCTAGGACTGTTGTGATCATTCTATCTTTTGACCACTTGACGCACTGATGAAGAGTAGATGGCACTGCGTTCGTGTTGTGGATTCATGGTCGTCTCAACAACATATTGTATGTTGGGGGCACATTGACCATGTGGAAGAGAACTGAATGGACGAAATAATCAATAAAGATCTCTAGGAAGATTTTTCCTTTCGCCGTCTGGCCATGATTATCGAACCCGTAGATGGTGATTGGGTCCAGAATGTATTCCTTCTCTTTGATGCCCAAAGCTTTGGCTGTCATTTCCAGGCATATATTGAGGCTGCTTCCTCCATCTATCAGCACATGAGGAACAATCATTCCTCTGGCTCGAATCACAACCTACAAAGCGTTGTTATGAAATACATGAGGCTTCGGGAGATCCTCATCTGAGAAAGTAATGAGAGCATTTGTCATGGCCTGATTGACTATTTGGGCCATGTCTTCAGGAGTTATGATCGGCTTCACCTTGATTTTCCGCAATAGATCATCCAATACTTGTTGATGTTTTGTTGAGGCTTGAGCTAGATCCAAAATTGAGACATTGGATAAGGCAGTTATTGGCTTTTGTGCATATGTCTCACTTTTCTCTAGGGCGGGCTTGATGAAGTGTTTGAGAAATTCAGGAATTCCTTTGGTAGCCTCAGAGGATGCCTTGGCAGGTTTAACAGATATCTTCATCTTGCCGAAGGTTGAGATAAGGTCCATCTTCTGAGTAATGGACTGAGCCTGTTGAAGTACGAGGACCTGATGTTGAACTTGCATATCTCTTTTAGAGCATGGCCTAATATGCTCCTGAGGCTGAAAGGATTGTTCAGAGATGACCACTGTAGAATGATGGATAAATAGTTTTTTTAGAGATTCCATATTTTCATCTTTGGCACCCTCTACCAAAAGATTTTTGTCAATAAGATCCTGAACGATGTTCTTGAGAACAAAGTAGTTCTTAGTGTTATGCCCCACTGTTCTATGAAACTTACAGAATTGATCCTTGAACTTTTTCATGGGCACAGAGGGATCGGCCAACCTGGGCAATTTGACTATGTCTTTGGTCAACATGTACTCGAGCACAATTTTGAGTGATTGGTCTAGTGGAGTGAATTTCCTGTCATAGCTCCACCCTTCGTGCTTCACTTTTTCTCAGGATTTTGGTCCCTGCTCTAACTGAAGTGGCTTGTTGTATTGAGGGACCGACTTTCCTTTTTTATTGTTCTTGTGGGGATTTGAACCCCCTGCACCATAGCAGAAGTCTCTGTTCTGCCCCTTGCGGTGATTACATTTGTCATTTCTAACAGAGTGGGTGAAGTGAGCCTTCTTCTTCTGCTCATTCTAACCGTTGTTCTTAGTGAAAGTGAAGCCTTCATAGACTATGTTTTCCATGCTCAACTCAAGCCATTCAGCTCGCTCTGTTAACTTAATGAATGTTCTTGATGGTGCAGTAGAAATGAGGCCTCTCAGAGGCTGCAAAAAATTACTCAGAATTAGAGACAGTGTGTGTCCCTCTGATATGGGATCTCTCATTTTGTTGCATGTTGACCTCCATTAATGAATGAAATCTCTGGCCTTCTCATTTTCCCTCTGCTTGAGGCCACAGAGGTGACTCAGGGTAGGAAGTGCCTCAGCATTGAAGAGGAATCGCTCGATGAACATATTTACCACTTTATCAAATTATTTTAATTCAATCGGGTTAACATGCTCTGAATACCACTTAGCTGCAGTCCCCTCCAAATTGCGAGAAAAATAGAGAAAAAGCGCCTGATTATCTCGCTTGAGTTTGGCACATTCAGCGAAGAACATGGCAAGATGTGCCTTGGGGTCGCCAGAACCATCAAATTTAATGAATTTCCTGAGGAGATTGTCATCCCCATCCAGACCGTCATAGAAATCTTTGCTCGTGAAGACTTTCTTGCCCTTGTCGCGGGCTTGCAGGTCCTTGACCATTTTAACCACATCCCTGAGTTGTGGCTACTCAGAATCATTGGCAGATTGTTCTCTGAACTTGTGGGTTGACCCCTGCCCCTGAGTAGATTTGCAGAATGTCTGCTGAGTCTTGAATTCTTCATCTGTGCCTTCTACTGATTCCTCTTCATCTATTGTATCAGTATTCTGAATAGGCTTCTTAGACAACTTCAAAACCTTTTTGACTACCCGACCTTTTGTCTTTTGCTTGACCTAGGTCTTTTCTGTACCAGTTTCAGCTTGCTCTGCCAGCATCTTGCTCATCATCTTTTTAAACATGGCATACATTTGAGGATCAATGCCATCATCTGCTTGCTTTCCCTGACTTTTGACTGACTGCGGGGAATCCATTTCCTCTTCTGAAGCCATTGAATACTTTACAGTCTTCTTTCCTGACCTCGTCTGGACCATTTAGATTTTGCAAATGCTCTCTGCAGGGCAAAGTTGATGGTTAGACTTTGGAGAGAGATTTTGATTGAAAGAAAATACTTGCTGAGAATTTTGGTAGATAATTGAAAGAATATCTCATTACTAGGGATTGAGTCATCGCTGAGATTACGATAATTGCGTTGCCATTCCTTTATGAAGAAAATAAACAACTGAAAATTATGCCTTGTCAAACCAAGAATAAAGAATTTGAAAGATTTTTTATTTTATTTTTCTATTTATTAAAAGAAAACACGATTGCATCAATAATAAACTTGAGAAAGAGGGGGCGGACAGACAGTTTGCCACCACTCTTGATAATTAGTAGAGACACGAGGACCCAAAAAAAGAGGAAGAGTAATAAAAGAATCCCAGCCATATCTGGCAGAATGGTATGTTCCGGACCATTGTGCTGATATAAGGTCAAACTTTGGCACAACCCCCAATAGCAGCCTCATCTCCACGTGCTTCTGTCTTTGGGAAAACTGTCGGACACACCGCTCTGGATGATAGTAATTACAGAATAATGGACCAAGTAGCTTGAATCGCTTGCCGTATGCATAGGTGTATCTGGGAGGTGATAACTCTCGATCAAAATAGTCCCACACCACTTCTTCTTCCTGCAGATGATCAATCAGGAACCGGTACCGTGCAACTGGAAGGAACTCCTTGCCGTTGTATCTGAATGAACTAGCTCTGGTCGGCACATGCTGGAGGAACCAGGACTGAAGTGCATAGGTGCATCCCTCGACTAAGATGGACTCTCCAAGCATGAAGCGAGTCAACCCTCTGTATAGAAAAGCAAGTGCGGCCATGGCTATTGAGAGACGGCTGGTCTGTCGGCTTCCCCATCTTCTCAAAAGCTGAACTATTCTGACATCCACATAATTTTCTCCGTCTGGGAAGAAAGCGAGTCCTACAATGCACATAACCATCACATGCTGAATTCTCTCTCGAGTTGTTCTGGATAGCGAGTTGACTTTCACGAATGCCCCGTACTGTCGATAGATCTCGATCAGGCTCACATATTCATTTTCATTTTCCTCAATCAGTGGCCAAGACTTACGCCCTGTCATGCGACTTAAAGCATCTTTGGGGTCCAGACCCTTGACATTGATAAAAAATTGTTGCTTCAATGGATCTCCAGGCTGACCGGCTGGCTCGGGCAATCCCATGATCTCTAAAAACTGATCCATCAACAGGGGTCATCTCGCCCCAGTGCATGGATCAGATTTCCGTTGACTGTCAATTTTCCCACTGCGGATGCCAGTTCCAACCCGCAATCGCTCAAGTGGTCCGGAAACATACGGGAGAAGTTCTTGAACCAAGTATAGTACCATCGGGGAAAGAAGGGTCCGGTGCTGAGAGCTCGATGCTCGGGAAGACTTTGTCACACCTCGTAGGAGATGTGACCCTCAGGAAAGACAGAGTCGAGCTGATTGGATGCCATTGGACTGAAAGATAGGAAGATTGGAATTAGACTTAGGAAAAATACATGAATTTTGAAATTACAGGCATAATAAAGTGAAATGCTGAAAATTTGATGTCTAGAGGAATGGAAGAATGGAAAATCACCTGGAGTTTTAAAGGAAAACAAACAGTTTGGAAAATCATCCAGGGTTTTTGAGAAAAATGAGATATTTCATAAAAGATGGAAAATGAGGTATTTTGGAAAATTATCCAGTATTTTGGAAAAAATGGGGAAAAATGGGAAAATAAAAAGAGAAATGATTACAACACATTCAATCACATTCTGCATAAAAAATTCTGCACATACAACACTCCCTAAGAAGCTGACTCTAAATACGTCAATTTTGAAAGAGCTTTAGGACCCTAATCCTGACTCTAGGCTCAGATCAACTGTGTCCAATCATGCTATGCCGATATACTCGAGCTGAGGCTCGATGTACGTGGCATACTTCTGTTCTAGGCTTGTGTTTTCCCAACATCCTTGAGCACCTGCCGATATACATTGGACTATGGCCCTTGGTACGTGGCAGGGGAACATTAGCCCAAATAAGTGGCTCAGTTGTGAGGCTCTATCCCAAACTATGGTTCTGGAAGAGAGCCCAGCAACGTGAAGACCGGGTAGACATAGGTGGGGTGGTTTTTTTAAAATGATCACATGTAGACAAACAGAGGAATCTAAAATCCTAAAGAGATAGATTTTTGAAAATTTTGAAGAAACAAACATTATTCTCAAGCAAATCCTAGATTGAGGAATATACCTAAGTCTAAGTGAGCATGAATAATTCTCCTCAATTGGTCCTACCAAACCATGCCTAGTCTACATGCAGTCCATGTCAGCTGGGTTCGAATCTAGGCTCCTAGGTTCACATGATATCAGAAAGTAAAGCTCACATTTCATAGAACACGATTTTGACAATTGAGCTAAGTCAAGGCACACGACTGATCAGGCGAAGACAGGTCCCATCTCGGTCACCAAACCTGTTATCATCACAAAAAATTTCCCCTCCCTCTGCGAGAGAGAGAGAGAAATGATTCTGTGAGTCAAACTTGACCAAAGTTTTGAAAATGGTTTTGAAAATTACTCGCCTCTGTTTTTGAAAATTTGTGAGAAAATTCTGTGAAATAGGATCCGCCTGTCGGTACGAGGTTTGACCGTTCCTGGCGCCTTTACCAGGGGTAATTGAACCAAGGATCAATTGTACGCTTTAACTTGACTCAAATATTTAAATCATGTTATATTTCCTAGAATGCATAAAGAATCAAGCATGTGCTATGGAATTTTGAAAAGATGCAAGTTTGAGAAATATGATGTTTGCTTGAAAAGTTGAGATGTACTTGAAAAATGACTGGAAAAGTGCTTGAAATTGGAATTCCTGAGAAAATCATTGAGTTTCATTGAAAATCAGAAATTTTAATAGAAAATGACTTTTGAAGAGAAAATTGATTCTCAGGAAAACTTGGATTCTGAGAAAATCGATTTTGAGATTAGACTACTTTCCTGAGGAAATGGATTTGAGAATTCTGAGAAAATTAGGAAGTTCATTGGAAAATAACTTTTGAAATGGAAAATGGATTCTCAAGAAAATTATAACTTTAAAAAATTG
This sequence comes from Nuphar pumila, assembly GCF_984573655.1. Lineage (NCBI taxonomy): Eukaryota > Viridiplantae > Streptophyta > Magnoliopsida > Nymphaeales > Nymphaeaceae > Nuphar > Nuphar pumila. The sequence continues at coordinate 65,907,944 of NC_143260.1, read as the reverse complement.
ATTTTTGAACTGTGAAAATAATATTGAGAATGTCAAAACATTGAAAAATCATGATTTGAACTTGGAAAATACTTTGAAATGTCATTTGAAAACTCAGAGTTCTTAGAAAATCACTTCTTGAGAAAGACTTAGAAAGTTTTGAGAAAATTGATTTCTCTGAAATGGAATTGGGAAATGAGTTTGAAAATGATGCAAATTGAATGAATGAATATGAATTTGAAAGATAATTATTTGAGGAATTGGAAAAATCCTTTTGAAATTTTGAGAAATGCAGTGCATTTTTGAAGTTAGCCTAAGAGTATAGGTTGAATGCGGCTAATACGAAGATCACAAATCTGGGTTTCATTCATATTCTGACTATGGCCAAAAATATGAATTCCACCGAGTTTGTAAACTCCCTAAGAGCTTGTGCACGTGTCATTCGTGTCAACCATAGTGGATTTGGAAAAATGTGCTTGAATGATACATCAAATATTGAAATTTGTAGAAATTAAACTATATGCAATGCAATCCTATTCTAAGTAGAAAATGTAAATCTTATTCCAAATATTACAACTTTGATATTACATTGAATTGAATAAAATAAAAAAATAAAAAAATAAAAAAATTTCCTTCTGAATATTTCTGCAAAACTAGAAAATAAGTTAGCACATAAATGTAGGTTTATCTGGATTTATCTAAAAATATTGGAAATTATCAGATATTTGAAATTCCACTAGAGGGGGGGGGGGTGAATAGTGAAATATGATTATGATCGATAAAATAAAATAACTAAGTAAAAAGGCACAACACATAAAACACAGAAGTTATACTGGTTCGGTCAATATCCAGACCTACATCCAGTCCCCAAGCAAACCACTTGAGATTTTCACTATAACATCCGAGTCACCGGATAAATAGTACAACACCCTCTTCCCAAGAGGTCTTCTTCTCTCAACAGAGAAGGGGCACACCCTCTTCCCAAGAGGTCTTCTTCTCTCAACAGAGAAGGGCAACACCCTCTTTCACAGAGGTCTACTTCTTTAAACAAAGAAGGAATACAGTGGATAAACAGAGTTACAATACTTCCTATAGAACCTTCAGAATGATATGAATGCACGAATGAAGGATTCTAAGAATGTTCTGTTTGTCACTCAGAGGATACTCTTTGTCAAAGAGCTGGACTTGACTTTTTCTCTTTTCTTTCTTTTTCTTTTTCTCTTTCTTTTTCAAGGCTCTCTTTTCAAATCACGAATAGAAAATTTTTCTCTTTGTAAGCTCACACGTCTATTTCATTCCTCTTATTTGAATAGTTTATGTGTGTGTGTTTATATAGCTTATAAAAAGTAGTCGTTATATTTTGGAATTGTAACTTTTTGAAATGTGAAATGTTAGGTCATTTCAAAAAACATCTTTTAGAGAAGTTCGAGAATGCCTTTTTCCATAAAGGTGAAATAGAGGGTACACTAGTCGTTGTAATATTTTCAGGTAATACATATTTTATGTAAAAAGTCTATTTCTTACAATAGTACATTTGAACGTTGGGTTGTAGTTTTGTCTTTATTCTAATTAATGATTTGAGGTACATTAGTACTTCTTTACTTTAAATGAGTGTAAGTACTATGAGTGCTTTGAGATATTTATTTGTACATAGTCATGTCAAGTGTATTCTTTATGTAGTGTATTTCAAAATCTCCAGAGAGAATAAGGACCAAAAAGAAGGTCGACATTCTTTGGGAAGGATATTTAGAAAGGATTTGTTACAGAAGGCATTTAATGCTTTGTAGAGAGAATGATGACTTCAAGTAAGTCGACATTCTATGGTTATGAAAAAAGGTAACTAGAGTCCTTTTAAAACCATATTTTATTTATTTTTCTTATGTGTAGCCGATTTATGTTTTTGTCTTCTTCTTGTATTAAGAAAACATTTCATTAGAGAAGATAACTAAAGTCTTTTCAAAAACATATTTTATTTGTTTTTCTTATGTAGTCGATTTTATGTTTTTGTCTTCTTCTTATAATAAAAAAAACATTTCATTAAAGATAACTAAAGTCTTTTCAAAAACATATTTTATTTGTTTTTCATATGTAGCCGATTTTATGTTTTTGTCTTTTTCCTACATTCCTTTTTTTTTTATGTTGTCTTGTATATAGTGTAAGGTACAATGATAAAATGTCTTTTTCATAAAAGGTTGTAAGAAGGTACAATTATTATATGACAAAATGTCTTTTTCATAAAAGGTTGTAAGAAGGTACACTTATTGGTTTTCAAAAAGGAAGCTTTTTGAAACTATCGTATACTTTTATGATATAGTATGTATGAATGAGTATGTAATATGCAAAATGCAAGTTCCTGAAGGTTCTGTTACATATGACTCTAAAGAAGAAAAAAAATCTTCATCTTGAGGTAGCCGATTTCTTCATTTGAGCTTTAGGAAAGCATGGCTCATCAAGCTTTTTTCTTCAAGGAGTATGATTGCACCATAGTTGTACTTGAACAGGAAGTCTTCATCCTTATTGGGTGAGATATCCTTGCATCAAATACTCGTTAGATTTAAGGCAAAACATATTCAGTCATAATATAACATTATTTCAAGAGAACATATTATCATATCATATAAAATCAAATAAGACAGTGTATCATATTATGTGACATCAAAACCGAGTTTCTCAACATTCTCCCCCTTTTTGATGATGACAAAATATGCTCCCCCTGTCAAAAAGACATTATGCATAGAAATAATAATATGATAAAAAAGTGAAATAATGTTTAAAGAGAGAATATTTCTCCAATAATGGAGACAGGTTTTCTCCCCCTTTGTCATGAACAAAAAGGAGGGATCAGAGTAAGAAAGTTATTACAGACCAAAAAGTAATTTAAAAGTTATTACAGATAAAAGAAATGAGTCTTAGTCAGAGTCAGTGGTATTGAGCTTGCGGCGACGGCGACGTGAAGCTTGGCCCATTGTCAAGGAGTCAAAGGCCTGTTGCAGAGAGGCTTGATTCCTGAGAAGTAGAGCCTGGGTATTTTGGATGTCGACGAGGGTAGAGAAGATGTCGGGGTCAGAGCTTGCGGCGGGATCAGCTTCACTGGTGCTTTCATCGTTAGAGTGATCTCGAGGGGACCCTTCCTCAGGGAGGTATGAGTCATCGAAAGCATGATCAGACCGGTGAATGATGTCTTGGTGGAGAGGCACCTGGAAGTGCTGAAGGATATGGGTGATGAAGTACTCGAAGGGAAGAGAGTGGAAGGCCCGAAAATTGATCATGTTATTGAAAATGATACTGGACCAGTTGATGAGAAAGTTGCAGAAGATTGCATATAGGAGAAGGGAGATTTCGTTTGCCACGAAACCCTTGGAAGGAAGCTTTGGAAAGACATTGGATGAGAGGATGTGTGAGAGTATTAGAGCATGAGGTTTGAGATTGCTCGTATGCCATGGGAAATGGGTGCAGCGAGTGGAGAGAAGGACTTTCTTAAACACAGTTCGATCTATCGGAACTATGTTAGGAAGCTCAATGCCATAGGAGGAAAGGTTTAGAATGCAGCCTAGTTGAGAGATATTGAAGGAGATGAGTTTTCCATGTACCATGGATGTAATGGTGGTGTGGTCACGGTCTACAGAGAGGTTGGTATAGAAAATTTTGATGAGATGAGGATAGTAGGTCATGGAGTTAGTCGTTCCTAAGATGGGAACAAAATCTTGAAGAGAGGTATGGAGGTCAAAGGATGTGAAGGCGTCGAAGTTTACTAGTTTGCCAGTTTGAATTGGCAAGGTGCTAATGTACTGAAAGTGGTGAATAAGGTCGGGGTATCTTAGATCTGCGGAGGTGATCGCATTGGTAGAGGAGGAAGCCATTATCGAATGCCTTGAAAATAAATCACTAGGAGAGAAAGGAGCTAGAACCGAGAGAAAGTTTGTATAAGGACAGAAAAGTTTGAATGGAATGGTAAGAGATGAACCAATTGATTAAATAGAAGGAAGAAAATAATTGTTGATATGAAATGAATGACATTGGAAGTGAGTAACTTTTAGATTTTAGTCACATAAGGAAATCCGTGAGGAGTAAGTTAAGAGACTTGTGAATGACGAATCAAATCAATGTTTGAGGATAGTGTATTATATTAGATTGAGGAGGACATAGTTATTTGAGATATATAGATTTTACTATGGATGAGTTTATCGACTAGTGGGGGAAGTCATTAATAGAGTATGGGGTGTCATGTTTTTACAAAAATGATTGATCTTTTAAAAATAATGGCCTAACAAGACAAACAAATTGTTACTTTATGTGAAGGGATTCTAAATTCGTGAATGGAGAGTTAAAGACATAAAAAAGATGATGTGGATATCTAGAGAGGAGAGAAAGAAAATAAAGGACAACATTTACTTGATTTAGATATGACATAAAGTAGAGATAGAATAAATAAAGGTTTGCTTGGAGGCAAGACTTTAAAGGTTCTCGATTTTAGAGAGATATACAATAAGAGAGAGACAAGGTCACGGATGGAAAGAAAGGTCATAGGGTGATCATGTGATGTGTACTTTGAAAGATATGACATTTTAAAGAAAAGAGTGCCCAAAAAAATGTTTCATGATTAATATTTGTAATTTTTTTTTTTTTTAAGAGTATACGTGGATATGAGAAGGACATATTTTGACTTAGACTAGTGGTGAGAGAGATGATGAGACCAAAAGGAGAAAGAGTTAAAAATATATAAGAATTTAAATAAGAATAGACATGGAGGAGTCGGATTCAAAAATGTATAATAAAAAAATGTATTCGAGAGATGAAATGAGGAGACAAAGAAATATTTATGAATGAAGAGTAATAAATGTGAGTTGTCATAGAGAGAAGTGAGTGACACATATGGATTTTTGTGAAGGATAAAGAAGTAATGAAAAAAGGTTGATGAAAGACATGAAGTTATGATTGATATGAATTATTATTTATATTCTTAAAGAAACTCGACAAGGTTAAGTTTTAAATAAGAGTAGACAAAAACGGAGGCTTAATTTGTATACAAAAGAGATGATAATAGATAGTTTGTTGAGCTATGATATAATAGATGATATAGTAAAAAAAATTACGTGTGAATATATCAACTAGATCTTTTAAAGAAACTAAATAGTCATTCGATTTTAACTAATGAAGAGTATGAGTTCTCATAAACTAAGTAGGACCATTTATCGTAAGAAAAGTTTTTATAAAAGGACAAAAATAATAAAGGAGTTGAGTGATGTGAACATTGTTATGATGGCTTTTAATATAATTAGTTTTTATGGATATGAGAGAAAGGAGATAGGACAAGGAGTTATAATGGATGTGTACTTGAAAGATGACAAGTTAAATGACATAAAGAATGAGTCTTATAAGAATACGTGAATATGAAAACTTAGTTTGACTAACTAAAATCGATAAGAAGGAAAGCAATTTAAAATAAGATTTAAACAAGACTTATAAGAAGTATTATAATAAGTGTGATTAATTTATAAGTCACTTAGTTTGCATATTCCTAGTTCTCTTCTAATTCGTGTGAAGTCTTCATGTTTTAATGGTTTAGTGAATATGTTTGCTAACTGTTGATTAGTGGGTATGAATTCTAATTTAATTATGTTGTTTAAGACTTGTTCTCTTAAGAAGTGGTGTCTTATTTGAATGTGCTTAGTTCGTGAGTGTAAAATAGGATTCTTAGATAGGTTTATAGCACTCGTATTATCACAGAAAATAGTTGTATTTTCAAAATTTAAACCAAAATCTTTTAAAGTTTGTTTCATCCAGATGACTTGAGTACAAGCTAGGCTAGCAGCAATGTATTCGGCTTCAGTAGTTGATAATGATACACAATTTTGTTTCTTACTGAACCATGATACTAGTGAGTGCCCTAGCATGTGACATGTTCCACTTGTGCTTTTTCTGTCAGATTTACTTCCAGCAAAGTCAGCATCGCTGTATGAGATTAGATCAAAAGTAGAGGATTTTGAATAGAATAATCCAAAATCATCTGTGTCTTTTAAATATCTCATTATTCTTTTTACAGCTTTAAGATGTGATTCTTTTGGATTTGACTGAAATCTAGCACACAAGCAAACACTAAACATTATATCTGGACGGCTAGCAGTTAAATAAAGAAGTGATCCTATCATACCTCGGTATACCTTTGTATCAACAGACTTACCATCTTCATCTTTGTCCAACACAGTAGTAGTACTCATAGGAGTAGATTTTGAAGCAATTGAGTTCATGTTGAACCTTTTCAGAAGTTCACGAGCATACTTAGATTGATTGATGAAAACTCCATCCTTGGTTTGCTTAATATGCAGTCCAAGAAAGTAGGTGAGTTCTCCCATCATACTCATTTCGAATTCATTCTGCATGGTCTTAGAAAAATCTTCACAGAGAGTGCTGTTAGAAGATCCAAAGATGATGTCGTCGACATAAATTTGAACAATTAGGGTATGATTATTCACTACTTTGACAAATAGTGTAGAATCTGCTTTGCCAACAGAAAAACAAGTTTTTAATAAAAAGGTTTTAAGTCTTTCGTACCAAGCACGAGGTGCTTGTTTTAAACCATATAAAGCACGTTTGAGTTTAAAAACATGATCTGGGTATTGTTCATTTTCAAATCCTGGAGGTTGTTTTACATAGACTTCTTCATTTATAAATCCATTTAAGAAAGCACTTTTAACATCCATTTGAAATAATTTGAAATCCATATAGCTTGCATATGCTAAGAGCATTCTAATAGATTCAAGTCTAGCAACAGGAGCAAATGTTTCATCAAAGTCAATACCTTCCTCCTGGTTGTATCCTTGAGCTACTAGTCTGGCCTTGTTTCTTATAACATTACCTGTTTCGTCTAGCTTGTTTCTGAAGATCCATCTTGTCCCAATGATTGGATGATCCTTTGGTCTAGGTACAAGATCCCAAACGTCATTTCTTTGGAATTGATTCAGTTCTTCAGTCATGGCTAGCATCCAGAACTCATCAATGATGGCTTCATCAATCTTCTTTGGTTCAAGTTGAGAAATGAATGCCATGTTTGCAATCCGTTCAAGCTGAGCTCTAGTTTGAACCCCCTTTGTTAGTTCTCCCAAAATCTGCTTTTGAGGATGATCTTTGATATCGACAAAGGTTCTTTGGTGATCATCTTCATTAGCTGTGTTATCTAAAAATAAATCTGTACTTTCAACATCATCATCATTAGTTTGTATATGAACAGATTGATCAATAGATTCACAAAAACTAACATGCATAGATTCTTCAATAGTATTATGACTCTTATTGAAAACTCTATATGCTTTACTATGACTTGAATATCCTAAGAATATGCCTTCAACAGATTTAGCATCAAACTTATCCAGGCTATCTTTTGTGTTTAGGATAAAGCATTTACATCCAAAGACTTTGAAATAGTCTATTCTTGGAGTTCTGTCATAGAATAGTTCATAGGGAGTTTTATTTAATAAGGGTCTAATGAGAACTCTATTTGTTATGTAGCATGCAGTATTAACAGCTTCTGCCCAAAAAGATTTTGCAAGATTATTGTGTTGGATCATAGTCCTGGCAGATTCCTGAAGGGTTCTATTCTTTCTTTCTACTACACCATTTTGAGGTGCAGCTCTAGGAAAGGCAAAGTTATGAGAAATACCATGCAAGTTACAAAAATTTTCAAAGAGTTCATTTTCAAATTCTCCTCCATGGTCACTACGGATTTTAACAATAGAACATGATTTTTCGTTTTGTAATTTTTTACATAAGATTTCAAACTGACAAAACGTGTCACTTTTGTTTTTCAAAAATATTACCCAAGTAAATCTTGAGTAATCATCTACAATGACAAAAGCATATCTATTATGATTAAGGCTAGCTACCCTAGAAGGACCAAAAAGGTCCAGGTGGAGAAGCTCTAAAGGTCTTTTACTTGAAATGACATTCTTTGATTTGAAAGAAGATTTTGACAATTTTCCTAATTGACATGCATCACAAAAATAATCCTTTTTAAAAGATATGTTGGGTAACCCACGTACTAACTTATCTTTAGCTAGTTTAGACATGTATTTAGAATTGACATGGCCCATTCTCATGTGCCATAGATGTTGAGTGTCATTATTAGCTATGAGGCAATGTTCTGTGATGTTTTCTAGGTATAGTTCATATATATTATTCTTTCTTATACCTTTTAAGATGATGTTTTCATTTGTGTCAGCTATGAGGCATGCATCATGATTAAAGCTAACATTATAACCTGTGTCACACATTTGACTGATACTTAGTAGGTTATGTTTTAAGCCTTTAACAAGGAGAACGTCTTTGATAAGAGGTTTGTCTATGTTACCAATATTTCCAATACCAATTATCAAACCTTTGTTGTTATCTCCAAAGGTGACGGTTCCTCCTTCTTTATGATGAAGAACAGCAAAAAGGTCTGGATGTCCTGTCATGTGCTTTGAACATCCACTATCTAATATCCATCTGCTCTTCTTCTTTGGAGCCTGCAAAACATTAAGTAAATCTCTTTTTTGGTACCCAATCGGGTCCTTTTTTGTTAGACTTTGGAACCCATATCCATTTGGATTTGGGTTTGTCTATCTCTTTAGAGGAGTTAAAAAGATTAACATTGTAATACTCCTTATTTAGTTCAGATGAACTTTTCACAAACGTGGTCTTTTGATTTATACAAGAAGGTTTTTTGAAATGAGAGTAGCCAATACCATTCTTGTAAAAAGAGACCTTCTGAGAGGATAAGAGTTTATCAAAGTTCTCTTTACCTTTAGTAAACTTGAAAATCGTTTTCATGAGGTTCTCAGTTTTACTTTTTAGCTCTGAAATCTCTACTTGCATATTTTTAGTTTTGGAGCTAGTAGAAGAAATTTCAGACATAAGCAAAAGATTTTTCTTTTTCAACTCAGAATTTTCACTGCTGAGTTTTTCATTCTCTTGAGAAAGCTTTAAATTTTCAGATTTTAAAACTTTATTTTTGAAACTCAATTTTCTAGATTCTTCAAATAGATCTTGAAAAGCATCTAGAAGTTCTTCAAAGGAAAAATCAGAGATTTCACTTACTGAACTTTCGTTTGCCATGAAGCACATATTTGCAGTTTCGGCTTCATCATCACTTGACTCTTCACTAGTGGATGGTTCTGAATCATCCCATTGAGCATGCAGAGCCTTTTTCTTGAAGAACCTCTTCTTTGGTTCCTCAGTTTTGGACTTTCTTTTGAGAAGTGGATAGTCACGTTTTAAGTGGCCTGGCTTATTACACTGAAAGCACATGGGATCTTCTTTAAGATCTTTTCTTTCCTTGTGCCTGTTTGGAAGCCGGTTCCTTCTCATGAAGCGCTGGAATTTTCTGGTAAGTAGCGCAATTTCTGATTCTTTATCTGAGTCTTCATTCTCAGATAGGGCTGGGAAAGCTAGAGTTTTCTTTACTGGTTGCTCTTCTTCCCTTCTTTCTTTCATGTGGACTTCATAGGCCATAAGATTGCCTATTAAGTCGTCCAATGTAAGTTTAGATAGATCTTGAGCTTCTTCAATAGCAGTAGTCTTTTTCTCCCAATCAGTTGTGAGAGATCTCAAGATTTTCTTCACCTTTTCAGTCTGAGAATATGTTACACCCAGAGATTTCAGATCATTGGTGATGTTGGTGAATCTGGTAAACATCTCTGTGATGGGTTCATCTTTGTTCATTTTGAACAACTCATATTTTCTAACAAGAGATGATATTTTGGCTTCTTTTACTTTGTTGGTTCCTTCATGAATAACCTCCAAAGAATGTCAAATGTCATATGCAGATTCACATATAGATATTCTGTTGAATTCATTCTGATCAATGGCACAATATAAGGCATTCATAGCCTTTGCATTTAGGTTTGCCATTTTCTTTTCTTCATCAGACCATAAGTTATAGTCTGCGGATGGAAATGTGTATGGATGCTCAACAATTTTTCATACAGCAAAGTCTATGGATTTGAGAAAGATAGTCATTCTGCACTTCCAATATCCATAGTTGGAGCCATTGAAGAAGGGAGGACGAGATGCGTGTTGACCTTCAATATCACGAGCATAAGAGGTAGATGTCATTTGTGCTGGAAGACTTGTTATGTCGAAACCAGCAAACCTGCTCTGATACCAAATGAAATTCCACTAGAGGGGGGGGGTGAATAGTGAAATATGATTATGATCGATAAAATAAAATAACTAAGTAAAAAGGCACAACACATAAAACACAGAAGTTATACTGGTTCGGTCAATATCCAGACCTACATCCAGTCCCCAAGCAAACCACTTGAGATTTCCACTATAACATCCGAGTCACCGGATAAATAGTACAACACCCTCTTCCCAAGAGGTCTTCTTCTCTCAACAGAGAAGGGGCACACCCTCTTCCCAAGAGGTCTTCTTCTCTCAACAGAGAAGGGCAACACCCTCTTTCATAGAGGTCTACTTCTTTAAACAAAGAAGGAATACAGTGGATAAACAGAGTTACAATACTTCTTATAGAAGCTTCAGAATGATATGAATGCACGAATGAAGGATTCTAAGAATGTTCTATTTGTCACTCACAGGATACTCTTTGTCAAAGAGCTGGACTTGACTTTTTCTCTTTTCTTTCTTTTTCTTTTTCTCTTTCTTTTTCAAGGCTCTATTTTCAAATCACGAATAGAAAATTTTTCTCTTTGTAAGCTCACACGTCTATTTCATTCCTCTTATTTGAATAGTTTATGTGTGTGTGTTTATATAGCTTATAAAAAGTAGTCGTTACATTTTGGAATTGTAACTTTTTGAAATGTAAAATGTTAGGTCATTTCAAAAAACATCTTTTAGAGAAGTTTGAGAATGCCTTTTTCCATAAAGGTGAAATAGAGGGTACACTAGTCGTTGTAATATTTTCAGGTAATACATATTTTATGTAAAAAGTCTATTTCTTACAATAGTACATTTGAACGTTGGGTTGTAGTTTTGTCTTTATTCTAATTAATGATTTGAGGTACATTAGTACTTCTTTACTTTAAATGAGTGTATGTACTATGAGTGCTTTGAGATATTTATTTGTACATAGTCATGTCAAGTGTATTCTTTATGTAGTGTATTTCAAAATCTCTAGAGAGAATGAGGACCAAAAAGAAGGTCGACATTCTTTGGGAAGGATATTTAGAAAGGATTTGTTACAGAAGGCATTTAATGCTTTGTAGAGAGAATGATGACTTCAAGTAAGTCGACATTCTATGGTTATGAAAAAAGGTAACTAGAGTCCTTTTAAAACCATATTTTATTTGTTTTTCTTATGTGTAGCCGATTTATGTTTTTGTCTTCTTCTTGTATTAAGAAAACATTTCATTAGAGAAGATAACTAAAGTCTTTTCAAAAACATATTTTATTTGTTTTTCTTATGTAGTCGATTTTATGTTTTTGTCTTCTTCTTATAATAAAAAAAACATTTCATTAAAGATAACTTAAGTCTTTTCAAAAACATATTTTATTTGTTTTTCATATGTAGCCGATTTTATGTTTTTGTCTTTTTCCTACATTCCTTTTTTTTTTTATGTTGTCTTGTATATAGTGTAAGGTACAATGATAAAATGTCTTTTTCATAAAAGGTTGTAAGAAGGTACAATTATTATATGACAAAAATGTCTTTTTCATAAAAGGTTGTAAGAAGGTACACTTATTGGTTTTCAAAAAGGAAGCTTTTTGAAACTATCGTATACTTTTATGATATAGTATGTATGAATGAGTATGTAATATGCAAAATGCAAGTTCCTGAAGGTTCTGTTACATATGACTCTAAAGAAGAAAAAAAAATCTTCATCTTGAGGTAGCCGATTTCTTCATTTGAGCTTTAGGAAAGCATGGCTCATCAAGCTTTTTTCTTCAAGGAGTATGATTGCACCATAGTTGTACTTGAACAGGAAGTCTTCATCCTTATTGGGTGAGATATCCTTGCATCAAATACTCGTTAGATTTAAGGCAAAACATATTCAGTCATAATATAACATTATTTCAAGAGAACATATTATCATATCATATAAAATCAAATAAGACAGTGTATCATATTATGTGACATCAAAACCGAGTTTCTCAACAATATTATCTAGATATAAACCCGATTCATACCCCTTTTGATATAAACATGAGAAATGAATAATCAAATTCGAAAGTAAACTTGGAAATTTGAAATTAGAGTAAAAATAACCAAAATACCCCTGATGACCTTGAAATCAGGGTTTTCTGGAAGAATTTTTATAAAATTTGGAAATTTAAAAACCAAATGAAATAGAATTAAACATAATATGATGCAATATAATGATATGAACAGAAATATAGAAAATTGAAGTGTGGAATTTCGAAATTGAGGTCAAAATGACCAAAATGCCCCTGATAGCAAGACTATGGCATTGAAATCAGGGTTTTCTAAAATAAATTTTACAAAAATGGGAAATTAAAATGCAAATGAGACTGAAATTAACCCTAATATGACATGATATGCTTATTCAAATGATAAAATCCCTAAAATGGCAAAAATATTATAAATTATCGAATTTAACTTGATTTTCGCCTCTGAATTTAAAGGTAAACTAACACATAAGGTAAATGAACTTGGAATTGAGCCAAATTTGGCATGGACACCTAGATTGACTCTAAAAACAGAATGAAACTCGAAAATATATTTTTTTGATATTTTTTTAATATGGAAATTAACTACAAATCCTAAAAATCAAGATTTTACCTAAAATTCTAACTCTAAACTGAATTTTGGGTACTAAACTACCATAAAAATCTCCCAAATTTTATGGGGTGACAGAGGACAGTTAGGAAAATATTTTTTCCTTTTACAAATTCTGGTTTTGACCTATGGTCGGAGCTTGACAGCTCCGGCAAGTCGGATCAGAATCTGACGACTCTGGAATTTAGGGCAGACTGATAGGTTTCGGGAAAAATTATGGTAAAAATAGTAAACAGTGAAGAAAATGATTGAAATTTTGGGAAAATGTTTTTGACAAACATATAAAAAAATCCTATTTTTACAGTATTGGGATTTGAGCTATGGTTTGGGAAGGAGCAGAGGTTTATCAGAGATCTAAATCTCTGTAATTCTTAGACACTGGGATTTGACAAGCAGGAAGCTTAATTCCAGAAAAAATACCTAAAATGCTCCTAAAATTCTCAAATTTTGGGGAATGATATAGAGAATAATGAAGAACAATTACTTTATTGAAAGTTTTGACATCCAACCTATAAATTGAAGCATCACAACTGATTTGGGTCGGTCTAGACCCTGACAAGGAAAAATTGAGATTTTCACATGGGCCTGGAAAATTTGATTTTTAACAGGAACCAAAACTCCTTAGAAAAATCTAGGAAAATACTGGAAAACAATAGGTTTTAACAGGGATTCACTGTATTTTTTTGAGGAAGATTTGAATCTTCCATATGGAAGAGCTCAAACTGGCAATTTCAGACTTCAACTCAAATGGTGATTCCCTGGTACTAAAACCCGATTCAATATTTCATTTTTTTGGACAGAATACGAATTCAAAAGATCTCGATTTTTTTGCAGATGACCACTAATAAATACATGCATCCACCATAAAAATATCATGATTTATTGAATATAATTCAAACATAAAATAATGATATTCTTATATGCATAAAATCATGATTGACAAGCTATCGATGGATTGCCTAATAGAATCTAACCTAAGCATGCAAGATGAATAAGATACAAAAAAATGATGCTATGAATCTACTTATGATGCTTAAAACATGAACTCAACAACAAATAATAAGGAAAAGGTTTTCAAGGAGGCATGATCTATATTTGATATAGCTCTCAAAATGGGAGATTCAATCCATTGGATGGAGGAATCTCACCATCTAAGTAGCCCGTAGGTCCTCTTATTCCTACCATTTGAAGTCACAAGGGAGATCCTTACATCACCGTGAATCCAATTTTGAAATTGATTTCATATCATTTACATGAAAACCAAGCTTGAAAATTGTATTTCAGAGAATGATAAGAATAGTTTCACACAAGTTTAACAAAACAGATATAAAATGATAACGTGAATGAGGATTTACCTTGGAACCTTTTTGCACTACTTTGAGATACGATTGTAATGAAGGAAGGCCAATGAGAGACGGGGGTGGTATTGGTGATGAAAAGCTGCAACAATGGTTGTTTGGGTTGGTGCTTGCAGGGGCTGGAACGACTGCAATGGGGGGGGGGTGCTATTACACATGGGGCGATGGAGTGCTGTTGTGGTAGCTCTCACCAAGGCAAGCTTGTTGGAAGTTGCAACCAAGGGAGGAAGTAGTTGTGGCAGTGGGTACTTGGAACCAAGGTTGAAGGAGCTTCAGTAGGTGATAAGGCGCTGGAGCAAAGGGTGTTGCACCAGATGGAGATGATGTTTGGATGCTGCTAAGTGGAAGAGGACGTTGGAGGTGGCATTGTTTGGAGTTGTGGCTGAGGATGGCGATGAAGGCTGGACCTGCTGGGCCGATGGAGGTTGCCTTGGTGGAGATGTCTAGAATGGAGAGGAGAGCTGGGAGTAATTGTTGTGATAATGGTGGCTGCAGCTACAAGGGAATTGGTGGCTGAAGCCACTAAGGGACCAAGAGAGAGAGAGAGAGAGAGAGAGAGAGAGAGAGAGAGAGAGAGAGAGGGAGGTAATGAGAGTTCAACGTATGGTGAATGAGAGAAATAGAAAGGAGAAGGGTGTTTATGGGGGCTGAACCAAGGAAAGGGGAAAGAAAGAAAGGAGGGAAAAGAAGAAGGAAAGAAAAGAGAGGGAAGAAGAAAAGAAAGAAGAAAGAAAGAAAAGGAAAGAAGAAGGAGAAGAGAAAGGAGGAAGAAGAGAAGAAAAGGAGGAAAGTAGGGGTTGACCAAGGGGAGAGGGAAGGAAGGAAGGAAGAAAGAGAAAAAAGAAAGGAAGAAGAAAAGAAGGAAAAGAAGAAAGAAGAAAGGAAAGAAAAGAAAGAAGGAGAAGGAAAGAAAAGGAAGGAAGGAGAAAGGGGGTGGGTCCCACAGGATGAAAAGATAAAATAAAAATAAAATAAAAGAAGAAAAAAATGATTACAAGGAAAAAGATTTTTTTTTATTTTAAAATGAAAAGGTAAATGTGAATGAAGGAGCCATCTGAGAGTGGGCTCACTTTCCAAATTTGAAATTTATTTCGAGGATCATAAGGGTAGAATAGTCTTTTTAGAAAGTTTTCAGACAAAATGAGGTATTTTTGACAGTTTTTTGAAATGAGTTCCGAATTTGAAGTTTCATACCCCGTTACGAAGCAAATCCAGTTTAGAATTTGAAAATTTGAGTTTGAAAGAAATCCAAATTGTTTTTCTAGAGAAAATATTTTCAAATTTGGACTCCTGGGGGTAAAAATGTCAATTTTGAAAACCCAGGGTTTGAAATTGATTTCTGAAAACTTTTAAAAACTCAATCTGGATTGGAATTTATAAAACATAAGTTCTGGACTTCGAAAATGAAATGAAACACGATGAAATGGTATGAAATGCTGAGAAATGATATAAAATGATAAGAAATGACATGAAATGCTATGCGAAATGCAGACCCTGGATGAAGAGTTTTGGATATTGGACCTTGATTGACACTTGTACCAGTTTAAAAAGTGTTAAAATTGATAAAATTGGACAAAATGGTTTAAGAAATGGTTTTCGGGCTCTACCGAGCCAGAGTGACATTGAAAATTAGGGTGTGAGCTGGATTAAACTAAAATGAACTAGATTGAGCTAGGTTTTAGTGTTTCAGAACTCAAATGAACTGACAAGACACTGACTCAATTGAACTCCCCGAATAAATTTTTAAGAAAAGCTGTCATTTTTAGAGAAATGGTCACTAGAGTGAAGTGAATTACAGATCAGAGTTGTGTTTGAGCCAGAATAAAGATCAGTAATACTGAGATGAACTAAAATCGAAGCTCAAACACTAGCTCAACTGGCTGGACTCAGCTCAATTCCAGCTAAAAGGGCTGAAACAGGCTAAAATGGGCCCCTAGACACTTGGAAGTGGTTTCGAACTGAAACTGGAGCACTTGAACTCCTGGCGAGCTCAAGCTAGACTCAGAGGAATAAGATTGACAGGGAATGACTGACTCAGAGACAATTGGCTTGAATTTGAGTGAGGAATGAGCACATTTCTGAAGAAATGATCCCATTTTGGCAGGAATGGTCAGAAATGAAAATGATTGGTTCATCATGAGCTCAGATGAGCTTGAAATGACTGACAATCTAACTATTCTAAACTGACCAATGAGTTCCGTCGACTTCGACTGACCAGGGGTCTGGGATGATCTAGGGGTAAAATGGTAATTTTTCTAATAAAAGTGGGTAAAATGATAGTTTTCTGACACAAACTTAGGGTTGGACTCCTTTACTGACCTACTAGGGTCGGCACTGCACGAGAAGGGTTGTCTGAGCATGGATGAGGAAAATTTGGGGTGTTTACAGGTAGGGATCCTCGTGACTAAGGCCATAAAACAAAGGTAACATCTGTATCACACTGGCCTTAATCTTGTAGTGCAACACCCCTATTGCTGATCTTCGAATGCACGATGCTTGGGTGTACTCCATAGGTAGGAAGTACTCCCTGAGAGGGCGCATAGGTGCTTCGGGTTCTAGGTCCCCTATTTCGGGTCAGTTCCGAGGAGAATGTAAAATTCTCTCTGGATCCTCAACGAAAGGTTGAAGTGGGACACCCAAATTCCTGTGCCCTTGCATACACTGGCACTAAGTCCAAATGTGTGCAATCCTAACCTAATCTATCTAACGCTCTAACTACGTAAGCAGAAAAGAAACACAGAAAACAATAAGCAAATAATAAAAGCAAAATTAACCAAGTATAATTAAACTACGCTAAGCATGCTAAACATAATTCAATTAACTAAAGCAAATCTACTCTAAGTATGCTTAATTACAAAATTAGTACAAAAATAGGAAATCACACTATGTTATCTAGAACTCACCTGTCTAATCGCTCCAGAATCATGCAAAAAGTTGTGAATCCTAAATAAACAAAACGTGAATCCTATATGTACTTACTATGTTAATCCTATATTCACTTACTAATCCTACTAACTATAAAATAAAACATGATTAACTAACTAAGCAAATATCAATAAATTGCAATGTTAGAAATAAAAGAGTATATTCGTCGTTCCTCGACAACGATGCCAAAAACTTGGTGTCGCTTTTGCAATCGGAATTTTAAAATATATTTTTATCAAAGTATTTTTGGGAAAATTGACAACCAAGTAATAATACTGACCTTCCACGTAAGTGGTGAGTTCAGATCGATCCACAGGGAACAGAGTATACTAAATTAAAACTAAACTTGCACTTTATTGATATTGAACTTGTTCAATTACAAGGAATAATACAATGAAAATTAAATTGATTAAGTCTAAAAAGAAAATTACGCAGTGATTCAAGCCCGCAAATGCAAGGAAATTTTCATTATTTCACTGATGCAACAACTTCCAATTGGACGAATTGCTCTTAAACAATAGCTTAATGTCACCACGCGACTGAACGTTCAACGATTGGGGAGGTAGAAAGAGCAAAATCTGCCTAGGGAGTGCACCCAGCTACCTTCGGTGGTGCTGTAAGGTTGCTTTCTTTGCTGCAAGCTGCTGTAGCACACAGGTTGGGATTGCTTCGAAAGATGGCATGAAGAACCGGCCTAGCTCGAGTGGCGTAGAGAACTGGAGAGGTAGAACCGGTTAATCGTGGAGGGGCAGACGACACCCCATCCACGGCTGGCGTATCCCACAGTTGTTGTACCTGCAAGCATAAAGCAAATGAACATTAGTTACAACAAGGTGAGAAGAAAGGAAGATATGGAAGAAGAGAAATGGAAGAAGTCAGAGGTGGCGGTTCCATGGAAATGCTTGAAACTCCATGCATAACCAAGGAAGAAGGAGAGGTGGGGCATAGGGGCAGCTAAAAAATAAGGTGATGGAGTGAGAATTGGGCTGGGGGGCACACAACTCTAGGCAAAAAATGATTGCCTAGGGTTTTTGCTACCATTTATAGCAAAAATCATAATTTTTGCTATTTCCTAAAGAAGGATTAAAAACATAAAAATTGCTAGGCACCTTTTTCTGGAGGGTTTTTTAGCAAATAAAATTCAGAAAGGGTTTGAGTCTGGTTTGGATTGGTTCTCAGAGTTTTTACATTGATTCAAGGCCCAAAATGGCCGTTTGGATTGGATATTGACCTGGTTTGCCTTGAGGTCTGAACCCATGCACTGAAAATGAAATAACTTTCTTGTTTTAATTCTGATTCGAGCAAAATTTGAATTGTAGCTTATTTATGCTCAAATGCATCTAAATATGGGTTTTAAACCTAAATATGATGCTGAAATACATGAATAATTGGTTATCTTGATGCATATTTCATGCTTTATCAATATGTTATCTGGTTGGAGCACACATAAGAGGTTGGCATGTCCGTACTGCATGGAGGATACAAAATATTTTAGATTGAAGCATGGAAGGAAGCAATGCTGGTTTGATTGTCACCGTCAATTTTGACCCAGCGACCATCCATTCTGATGACAAAAAAATGCATTTTTAGCAGGCACAACTGAAATGGAAGGTCCACCTATAAGGTTGTCTAGCATAGAGATTTTAGGAAGATTGCGATACTTTCTATATGGATTGACAGATGCCCGTAGCCTGATGCCTTTTTTGGATTTGGGAAGGATCACAATTGGACAAAAAAATCTATATTTTAGGAACTACCATATTGGTCAACCTTATTGATACGACATAATTTGGATGTGATGCATGTGGAGAAAAATGTATTTGATAATGTGTTCAATACGGTAATGAATGTGAAAGAAAAAACGAAGGATAATCCGAAGGCCTGTATAGATTTAAAAGTAATATGTAAAAGACCAAAATTGGAACTCAAAGAGTATAATGGCAAAGTACTGAAACCAATGGCAAGGTAGGTGCTTGGACCAGATCAAGTAAAGCAGGTATGCCAGTGGTTGAGACAGTTGAGATTTTCAGATGGATACGTCTCTAACATTGCTCGGGTTGTGAGATGGATGAGGGACAATTATATGGGTTGAAGAGCCATGATTGTCATGTTATTATGCAACAATTGATTTATCTAGCATTTCATGATATGTTAGACAAACCTATATGAAGGGTATTATCTGAGTTGAGTCAATTTTTTAGAACATTGTATACATAAAAAATTATAGTAACTGAGATAAAGAATCTAGAAGATTTTGTCGTCACTACTATTTGTCAGCTAAAGAAGATATTTTCTCCAGCATTTTTCGACGTTATGAAACATGTAATCATACACTTTCCATATAAACTTAGGGTTATACCCATGAACAACAAAGTGAAAAGGGCTGAAGGCAACATGCTATGAGGCAGTAATGAAATGAAGGGTAGGCTGCAATGTGCTAAGAGACAGTAGTGGGTTGAATATAAAGGAATGCTGAAGATAGTGCAGGGTAGGATAGTGAACGTGACTGGGCAATAGAGGGATAAGGGAAAAAGCAATGAAATGTTGAATGATGATGCTACACCAGTAGCTATGCAAATGAATTTACAAGTAGGAATCTGAAGCTACAGCAGGAGAAGGCCTTTTGTTATTCGCCAATTGAGGCATGTTTGCTTCCTTGATGGGACAAGTGAATCTCAGGCAATGGTTTATGATGAATCTGTGTAGTCAATTGCATTTGTACTGCCAAAATGAGCACAACTCTCAGAATATGAATTGCTTGACTCTTCTTCCAAAAAACATTTCATTTTGAGACTCATAATCACTAGTTCCATCTTCACTTCCTTGGTCTACCTCATCCCACTTTCTCTTGTACAATTTCTGTTTTTTTTAGTCTTACCTGGAACATGCTTCACCTTAGTGGTTTTGCACTGCACTGACTCAGCCGCCCCTCCACGGGAATGCAGTGGTCTGCAGTTCATAAGCAGGAAGAGAGGCTGACAGGTGCTAACAGATGAATGACATCACCACTAAGATTCGGATATTAATTCAGTTAGTATCTCCAAATGTCGTTGCTATGAACATATTTTCAATCAATATTCTAAAGGAAACACAGGAAAAAAAAAAGAAAGAAAAAAAAATCTACACAAATACAGGAATCTCGGGCAATCCTGTGGCCATATAAAAATAAAATTTTCAGAGATGCTAGTAGCACAGAGTACACAACAATATGATTAGTATGACGAATCTGAAGAAACAGAAGGTGGAAAATGGAACTTAAAACAGAGAAAAACACTGACTATGCTAAAAAATGGACTTGATACAGGCGGTCTGGATCGATGTAAGCATAGGGTGACTGCGATCTAGTTTTCATATGCAGGTGAGCATAGTTCCATCTAATTCCTTATAGAACTAAAAGTTGGCTAGCTTATGCAGAATGGGTTTTATCGGCTTAAGGGTCTTGAGATTCTTCTTGAAATACTCTCTTTGTGATCGCATATGGGGGATAACACAACAGATGCCAGCTGAATATCTTTATATCGTTGCTTGGATCATGGTAGGGCCCTGGATTTGCCCACCATACCTTTGAAGTAACCTCTCAATTGAGATTAACTGTGAACAAAACTCTGTTCACAGGCTCGCACACAAGGGACATTGACAGACACGTTTCAGGGATTTCTTAATGCTAAATGGAAGGCGGGTAAGTGCAAATGAGATGGACAATCAGTAGATGCAATAGGTAAAACAAATTGAAATTGTCATAAATTAGAAAGCTCCACAATCGTGACTTAATGCAGACAACTTTCTGCAACAAAGCATCTAAACGAAAATTAATAGCAGATAACTGAAATTCAAATTTCATCAGAGTATAAATAGATGAATATAAGCAGAGAAAGAAAATTAATAGCAAATCAAACTACTACTGGGAAAAATAATGAAACTGGAGAATATGCAATGATAATGGTGTGGCGACGGTGTGAAACACGATCCTAATATGATAAAAAGGAAAGCAACATATCACCAAATATGATAAATGAACAAAAAATGGAATGACAGGGGTGAAATACTATGAAACAAAATATATATCTTAAGATATTGGGGATACATCAATGTCTTCTTTGATCATAACAGTTGAACAAGACCATGATATAAGAAAACTAGTACAACAGGGGAACAAATGGTATTAGAGGTCTCCAACACACTAAGACTAATAGTAGACCCACTCAGCGATAGTTGAAAAACTCTTATTCCTCCCACGCCAGACCTCTTCAAGACCTCAACTCTCTTACCATTCTCCTCAAAACTCAAAAGAACAGGAGAAAATAAGCAGAACAACTCCATGAACCACCATCTTTGTTTTGATTCCTTCTCTAATACACACATTGCCCCCCCCCCCTTTTTTTTTTGCTTCTGCCTCTGACAGGGCATCACTTATCGACTGTTGAGCCTTTCTCTTTTGCTCGAGAACACCCATGAGTTCCACAGGTCTAGTTGGGGAATTAGGATCAACATTCATATCCCTGGTCATTTGAATCTTTGTTCTTGACTGAAGTTGAAGGTATTCGATTGAAACTATCTATACCCATGACCATATTATCTGAACTAGGAAAGCTTGTAAGTATAATTTTCTGAAGACATAAAACTCGAAGGCATTTGAGATGTGTAGGGGATAGATGCAGAGGTGGGCTAATGTGAAGGGCTTCATAGTGAGCCAACGCTTCACCGTGAGATCAACCTCAAGTCTGATTCATGGTGAATACGACTTTCAATATATCTCAACAGAAGCAGAAGATTTCGAAGATGCTGAAATCGGGAACCACTGAGCAAATGCAAATTATGGTAATAAAAAGGGGAAATGCCATGGCCCATCCAATGCCAAGAAACAAGATATGGCTACCATGAAAAATATATCGAACAAGATGAATAAAACACAATTAAATGTCATCAAAACTGGAGGTTAGATACAAACAAGCGATCAGACATAAATTACGGAAATCAAAATCAAAATAAGAAGAAGAAATAGGATACAAATACAGGGAATTTTATGATTCCAATGCCAATGGTTTGTTGCATCAAAGTGAACCGGTGATATCATTGCAGGATATCACCGATTACTAATGCATGCTGTTGTCATAGAAGCAAACCAACTCGGCAAATGGTTTCTGTAATGTGCATAATTCCTAATGACAATGGTTTTTGCAATATGCAACATGAGACTGATTACCCCAAAACGACTACATTATGCATTAGGCATCCAAAATCAATAAATGATTGAAACATGAATATTAAAAGGAAACTGAAAACCAAACGTGAAAGAGAAAACAGAAATGAGAAAAGAAATTAAAACAGGACATGAATTAGAATCGTAACCTATAGTGTGATAACGAGGGAATTGATATACGTGAAACCACTGAAATTCTATAATCAACAGAAAGGAAAGCGAAAACAAAGATAAAAAATATCGAAATGATTAGTTCCTTTTGCTATTGCAACAGGTGGATCGATCTTGTTATACGCAGGTCGATCCCACCCTCTATGCTTCTTAGTGAAATGAAATGAGAGGGACTGGACTAAAATGATAAAATGAAGCTTCTATAGAAGATTAAAACAAAAAGAAGGAAACTCAGAAAGGAAAACTTCAGGAAAGAATGACGTAAAACCGAAAAGGGGACAAACAATGTAAAAGAGAAGGGAAGAAGATGGGCTACCTACCTATGGCTGCGGTGGGATTGATCTTCTTTCGGCGACTGTAGAGGAGGCACCTTTGAAGAGGGGTCGATCTTCAGTTCTTAATCGCAGGAACTCTAAAGGAGGGAAGAACGCCTTCTTCAGTAGCTCAGAAGAGAGCAAAGAGAAAGGGGAGAAGAATCGAGAAGAAGAAGGGTGGAAACGGATGAAGGAGGAGGGTGCGGGGTGAAACGCGATGCCTTCGACCTTCCCCAGCGGTCTCCCTTTATAGCGGGAGGCCGTTAGAAAAATTATGAATCGAATGTGAAGGTTTTTGAAAAATTTCAAAAGAGTGGCTCCTTTTCAAAGGTTTTCTAAAAGGGGTTTTTAGTAAAAAGATATTTTTCAAAAAGGGGCTTCTACTCCCTTCTTTTCTGTATTTTCTTTTCTATTTTTTTTCTTTTTCTTTGTATTTTCTGTATTTTTTTGCGTTTTTGAAAATAAAACTTTAAAACTATGAGAAAATAAAGGATTTTAAACTATTTTTCCAAAAATATGGAAATATTTACAAAAGAAGGGTTTTTTGAGAATTCAGAGTTAATCTTTGAAAATTTCTTCAGAAAACAGGCTTGGATCCAAGGTTTTGAGGAAATATTTGAGTTTTGGACCTCAAATTGAGGAATATAGAATAGTGGATCCAAATGGATACCGGATGAACTGTCTAAGCCATTCAAAAATTATTTTTGATTTTTTTATAATTTCAATTTGAAAATTAGATAACGAGGCTCAGGTTTGGGTTTTGACACTGGATCCACATCCAAAATCGAGTCAGATATAGAAAATTAATTTTGATTCCAGTGAATCCGAGAAATAACTGGAATTTAGATCAAAATTGACTCAATTACTCAGAAAATGGGGGCCAGGGGCAAAAAGGGAATTTTTATAAAATTTTGAAAAATTTGAGGTGTTCACACAGTTGCCGGTCAAGACTCTTGGAAGATCGAGAGCAAGACATAGCACAAATCTATATCCTTTTTAATTGCTCAGCGATCGACCCATACATCGAATAAGTATACTTAATTTGTAACACTAAGTTCTATACGTGCATACATGGTTCAGTAATATAAGTATTTGTTAAGTGCAGATAATTTGATCTGGAGTTGCGAAGATAACTTCCATATCTCACTGATACAAAAGTACAAAAAGAATGTGAAAATAAGTTTGTGGCATGGTTGAAAGAGTTGGTAAGGACAATGACATACATTTTTTTCGTGTAAACAACAATAAGTTACTTAATTGGTCATGATCATAGTCATTGTTTATGCTTGTAGGTCCGCTATGGTGATGTTAAAGATCAAGAAATATGTGATTTACAAAATGGTCTGACCAAAGTTGTGCAATGTTACAATGGGTACATCGTAAATGGTTATCGATTCCATACAAAAGACTACAGTGTAAACAAGTCAATGATGAATAGTGGTGTGTGTGTCAAGGGTAGCAACTACGGTGAAAATGAACATGACTACTACGGTGTTATAGAAGAAATAATAGAGTTGACTTACTTAGGCATAAATAATAGGGTAACTTTATTCAAGTGTTTGTGAACACCCCAAAATTTTCAAAATCTTGTAAATATTCTCTTTTTGCCTCTGGCCCCCATTTTCTGAATAATTGAGTCAATTTCAGTCTAAATTCCAGTTATTTCTCAAGTTTACTGAAATTCAAATCCATATTCCTATATCTGACTCAATTTCAGATCCGGATCCAGTTCAAAAATCCAAATCTGAGCCTCGTTATCCAATTTTTGAAATTAAATTCGCAAAAATACCAAAATGATTTTCGAAAGGCTTAGACAGTCCATCCGTTATCCAGTTGGATCCATGCTCCGTATTTCTCGATTTAAGGTTAAAAACTCGAGTATTTCCCCAAAACCCGGATCCATACCCATTTTCTAAAGAAATTTCCAAAGATCAAAACCCGAATTCTCAGAAAATCCCTCTTTTGTAAATATTTTCCAAAAATACAAAAAAATAGTTTTAAACCTCTTATTTTCCCATAGTTTTAGAGTTTTATTTCAAAAATACAAAAAAAAGTAGAAAATATAAAGAAAACAACAAAAAAATCAAAACAAAGAAAGAAAATACAAAAAGAAAATAGCTCGAAAGCCCTTTTTTGCAAAAATGGTTTTTGTATAAACCCCTTTTGAGAAAGCTTTGAGGAGAGCCACCTTTTCAGAAATTTTCACAAAAGTTTTGGGCCAGATTGGAAAAGGCCCAACAGCCTCTCGTTGCGAAGGAGAGACCACAGGAAAGGAAGTCGGAGATCCCTTCATCTGCTTCTTCCTTCACTCCTCACCGGTCGATCACCAACCGTCGCCCTCTTCTCGATTCTTCTTCTTCTTCTTATATAAACAAGCACAAGGGTCTTACCCCCCCCCCCCCCCCCCATCCATTTTTCCACCCCCGCATAGCCTCTTCTCCTTCACCATCCATCTTCTGCCTCACCAACATCGATCCGTTTTTCACCTCAGCACCCCAATCCCTTCATGATCCATTTTTTCACCTCCCCATCTCCACGATCGCCCTCATCCTCTTTTCCCCTGTTTTCTCTTCTCCTTTTCTGGTTTTCCCTTCTAGCCGACTGAAGGATTCATTCTCATCGCATCTGATCCTCTCCTTTCCCCTGGTACCTCCCCTTCTTCCTCTCAAACCAAGGTAAGAAGCCCCTCCCCATTTCATCTTTTACCCATGGATACTTTTAAATTTTAACGCATGTTTTCTATTTTGATTTTCATTATCCGTTATCTGTAATTCTTCACTTGCATTTTTTAATCAATGCTTTTTGCCTTGCCCAAATTTGACTAAGTGATTATTCTAAAATCCTAGATGCGCATTGAATCATGCTTGTGCAATGAACTTTGAAAATGATGGTTTGGAATATGATGCATGCTTTTGGAAATATTTCAGAAGTTTGGATTTTCTAAGTAATTTTGAAACAAATTTGAAAATATCCTTGAAGAAGTGATTCAAAAATTGAACTTGATTTGAAAGTGTTAAAATTTTAAATTCAAACTTTGATCTGAAATGAATTTGAGATTTGAAAAGGAAATTCAAAATTGTAACTGAAATCAAAGGTTGAAATTGAGAGTTTCTGAATTTAAAAAATGAAAATCGAAAATGGAATTTGGAAAAGAGGGAAATTAGAAAATAAGAGACTGAATTTTGAAGTTGGAATATTGAAAATTAAGTTTATTTCTAGAATTATGAAATTGAATCAGAATTTGAATTTGAGACTTGGAATTGATTTTGAAATCAGAATTTGAACTTGGAAATGGAATTGGAAATTGGAATTTTGAATTGGTTTTGGAATTGAAGTTTAACTTTGAAATTGAAAATGAATTTGGAAATTGAATTTAGAATTTGAAATTTGAAATTGAAATTAAAATAGGAATTTAAAGAATGAATTTAGAAATTAGAAATTAGAAATTTAGAAATTTGAAATAAAACTTTAAAATTGGATTTTGAAATTAAGATTTAAATTTGGACTTAGAATTTGAAATTAGAATGAAATTTGAAAATTGAATTGAATTGAATTTTGAAATGGTAATTTTGAATTGATTTTGAAATTTGACTTGGTATATGAAATTAGAATCAAATTTAAAAATTGATTTAGAAGTTCAAAGTAAATCTCAAAATTTGATTTGGAATCTCAAAGTGAATTTCAAAACTTTGATTTAGAGTTGAATTAAAACTCATGATTTGAAATGGAATTTGAAGATTTCAAATAGAAATAAAGAATTTGAATAAAATTTGAAGTTAAAATGTGAAATTCAGAAATGAGAATTGAAGTTTGGAATTTTGAAATAAGATTTTAAAACTGAGTGGAATTGAAAATAAAAGATGAATTTGAATTTATAAATGGAAGTTGAAAATGATTTTTGAATTTAGAAATAAAAACTGTGTTTTTGAAGATTTATTTCAAAATCACTTGGAATTTTGAAGATGACTTGAAATAATTTGAGAATGAATGCAATTCTATCCTAAATGATGAATGCTTTGAAATTTATTTAAAGATTAGAATTTAAAAGCAAATTTCATTCTTTAATAGAATTGAAATAAGATTAAATCATAATACATTCATGACTATGGTTACAAATATAGTATAATATAATCTTTATTTAAATTCTAATAAAGAATAAAAAAAAAAATTGTGCCTTTATAGGATTTAAAATAAAATTAACTTTTAATATATTCATGACTATGACCACAAATATATCTTAAGTTAATTTATATCTTAAATTCTGATAGAGGAAAAAAAAAATATTTCAGAAAAATATGATGGAGATCAAATGTTATTCCATAAAAGATAAAAATCCTAAGTATTATTCACATTTTGACTATGGCCATAAATGTGAATAATTTACTTAGGGTTATTTACCTTTTATTAAAAAGTGCACATGCCATTCGTGTTATACCACAATGCTTTTTGAAAAATAAAATGAAATGTCACAAGAAATTATGAGAATTTAAAGCATAACTACATGCTCATACATTCTAATCTAATCTGAAAAGTAGAAATTCTCATTAATATCAAATTATTGCAATTTAAATTGAAATCAAAATATTAAAGTTCTTAATCTAGGAAAGAAAATCAGCATCTTCTAAGCTTTCCTGCAAATGTGAGTTAGCACAAGGCAACAAAAATGCAAATATAGAAAAGAAGTCGAAAATGCCATGTTAAAACTAATATGCATATGATTATGCCTAAGTGCTAATGAGAAAATATATATGAAAATGCATATGCAATGCATTATACTGATGAGAAAACATATATGAAAATGCATATGCAATGCATTATGCTAATGAGAAAATATATGTGAAAATGCATATGAGAAAATATATGTGAAAATGCATATGCAATGCATTATGCTAATGAGAAAACATATGTGAAAATGCATGTGCAATGCATTATGCTAATGAGAAAATATTTGTGCAATGCATTATGTTAATGAGAAAATATATATGAAAATGCATATGCAATGCATTTTGTTAATGAGAAAATACATGTGAAAATGCATATGCAATGCATTATGCTAATGAGAAAATAGATGAGAAAAGGTATGTGGGATGAAGATACAACAACTCACGAGCTGCTATGAGGCTACAACAGCTCATGAGCTACTGTGAGTGCTTATGAAATCACAACAGTTAAGGGGCCGCTATGCTATGAATATATAGGAGATCACAACAGCCCTTGGCTGTTGTGCTATGAATGTACAGGAAACCACAGCAGCCCACAGGGCTGCTGTGTAATAAAGGCATATGAAATCATAGTAGCCTCTTGGCTGTTGTGCTATGAATGCACAAGAAGCCACAACAACTATTGGGCTGCTGTGGTACGAAGACACAAGAAGCCACATCTGCCCATAGGACAATTATGCTATGAAGGCATAGGAGGCCACAACAGCCCACAGGGCTCATGTGCTAAGAGGGCATAGGAAGCCACAACAACCACAACTATGAAGGGACAGGAAGCCACAATGCTTCAAATAAATAGTTATTCCAAACATAGCCTTTGATCATGGTGTTCCATGAGATATTGTCTCTTCTGCATATCTTATTGAAAACTAGATAGGCGGAGTGAACCTGCTTACACTTAACATACATATTCATGAGTGAATTCTCAATTACAATGCAGGAAAGGAAACCAGGTTTAACTAGGTAACAGTGTATTGCCAGACCCTCTTTAAGAGAGCCCTCATGGGAACGACCCTGAACTAGGATTGCCATGGTTTCCTGGCTCAAAATTTCCCCAACGATATGGGATTGGATGAAAATTTCCAGGGCTCTTTTGATAGAACCATTATACACATAGCCCGTGATTATTGCACCCCATGACTCAATACTTTTCTTCAGCAACTCATCAAAAACTTGATATAAAACATCCATTGATCCACTTCTAGCATACATCTGTATGAGAGAAACTGCAACAATAGTATTAGTTCTCATCTCTATTTTCATTACAAGACCATGAACTGACCTGTAAACTGCTAGTGCATTTAGATGACTACAACCGTGAATTAGATTGGCAAGAATGATTGCAGTTGGCATCACATGGTCATTTTGCATCTTATGAAACAAGATCAATGCTCTGTCAATAAGGTTATGGGATACTAACCCCGTGATAACCGATGTCCATGAAATGGCATCTCTGCAATTCATTCTGTCTAGAATCTTCTCAGCAACACTGATGGCTCCAGTCTTTGAATAATTATCAATTTTAATAAAAAATCATCTACTGAAAAACCATTCCTCAAGATATGAACATGCACCATCATCACCATCTGCAAATGCTATCTTTCTGTGCATGCTCGAAGCAGAGCTTGTTGAACGCAAGAATGTATAACTCAATATGGGTTGAAGAGCCATGACTGTCATGTTATCATGCAACAGTTGATTCCCCTAGCATTTCATGATATGTTAGACAAACCTATATGGGGGGTATTATCCGAGTCAAGTCAATTTTTTAGAACATTGTGTGCATCGAAAGTTGTAGTAACTGAGGTAAAGAATCTAGAAGATTCTTTCGTCACTATTATTTGTCAACTAGAGAAAATGTTTCCTCCACCACTTTTCGACGTTAGGAAACATGTGATCATACACTTGCCATATGAACTTAGGGTTGGTGGTCCTGTGCAATATTGGTGGATGTACCTATTTGAAAGATAAATTTTTTTTTAATATTTTTCTCTCTAACGCTATTGAAAATTTATTGTATTACGAGATGTATATTGTTGATAGATGCATGTTTGACCTAAAAAAAAAGGTTCAAAATAAAGCAAGAGTGAAAGGTTCAATTTGTGAGGCATACACTTTAGAAGAAATTTGAAAATTTCTCATCTATGTACTTTGAGTCACACATTCTAACACATTACACTTGTCCACCTTGTAATGATGATGGATAACAAGTTATTGTGGCTGACAAACTATCAATATTTAAACTACTTGAGAATGCCTTGGGCAGTTGCTGGTCAAGACTCTTGGAAGATCGAGAGCAAGATGCAACACAAATCTATATCATTTTTAATTGCTCAGAGATCGACCCCTATATCGAGTAAGTATGCATAATATGTTACACTAAGTTCTCTACGCACATGGTTCGGTAATATAATTATTTGTTAAGTGCAGATGATTTGATCTGGAGTTGCGAAGAGAACTTTCTCATCTCACTGATTCAGAATTACAAAAAGAACGTGAAAATAAGTTTGTGGCATGGTTGAAAGAGTTGGTAAGGGCGATGATATGCATTCTTTTCGTATAAACAACAATATGTTACTTAATTGGCCGTGTTTACAGTCATTGTTTATGCTTGTAGGTCCATCATGGTGATGTTAATGACCAAGAAATATGTGATTTACAAAATGGTCCGACCAAAGTTGTGCAATGTTACAACGTATACATTGTAAATATTTATCGATTCCATACAGAAGATTACAGTGTAAACAAGTCAACGATGAATAGTGGCGTGTGTGTCAAGGGTAGCTCAACAAGTTTACTATACTTCATATCCGAATACAAAGAAGTCAGATAGAAATGAATGGTGGGCGGTTTGCAAGGTGAAGTCTAAACTATACCCCGAGTATGATCAGTTACAGGACGACAAGATTGTTGAAGAGGGTGATTACTATCAATCAGATGATATGTATGACTTTTCTTATAGTCACAATGTCACACATGATCTGCATGTCATATCTTCATTGTCCGATGGTACACATATGAAAGAATGTGATCCAAATGATATACTAAGTGGATGGGAACCCAATGAAGAAGAAGAGGACGAAGAGGAGGAGGAGGAAAAAGAAGAATATGAAAGTCAAACAAGTGATGATGAAGCATACTCGAGCTAGTGAAATATATTTTGTAATACATACCTTATGTCTGATGTGAATGATTTAAATGATTTGAATGTATTGAAATGTATTACAATGATTTGAATGTATTGAAATATTTGATGTGAATGATTTGAATGTATTGCAATGTTTGATATGAATGATTTGAATGATTTGATGTGAATGATTTGAATGTATTACAATGTATTGCAATGTTTGAATGTATTGCATGAATTTATTTTCGATTTGATTATGTATCCATGAAGATATAGAGTTGTGTAACTGATCCAAATAAAATTTTTATTTGTTAGAATATGGTTCATGGAGGTCACAGTGGTCGAGCACCCAGTGGTAGCCAGTCTCAGCTTTCATCTTCATGGGCTGCTTTGATAGGTATACCATTTAACTAATTGTATACTTGATTAGTTTAAATATGCATTGTGTGAATTTCTAACTTAATTTTCTATAGGTGATGTTTCGCCTGCACATGACCCACCTACACCATCTATTCATACACGTCACGAGACAATGCCGAATGCAGGGTCTTCTCAGTCTGACACACGACGACTCATTCAAATAGTGTACATCAATAGTTGACCGTAAGTATTTCATTGTCACTTATCCAATACTTATCTTATAAATAGTGTATATCGACAGTCGATTATTAATGTGTATCAATTCATGTGAAGTGCGAGGTTTGAGCCACAAGAAGTAGTATAAGAAATTAGGAAGTCACTACTGCAGCATCTTGTAGGACCGGTCACTCAATGGAAAGAGTACCCGAAAGAGGTGTTGGACAAATTATTGTCCTCATTTATGGTATGCAATAATTTATCATAACTAATGTATTTCATATTTAATTTTTTGTTATAGTCATGTGTGTTAACTTTCTGAAAGTATTTGTAGGCTTCGCATCGCTTCGCGACTGCGAACAAGGAGAAGGATACAAGGGTAGTATGGCAAAAGGTGGTTGCTAATCGATTTGTCGACGTACTGCATAATATGAAGACTGCAGCAATAAAATCAGCTGGTGGGATAGATGATCCACTACAGTGGAAAGGCCATGGCCCTTCTACTATCATGAGAGATTATTGAGAGAAAATGTGCGATAAGTGGGCGAGCAATGAATTTTGAAACCGCTTAGCAAAGGCTGCACAAAACTGAGCGAAGATGCCCGATCCCTATATACACACAGGTGGATCTAGGACTTTTGGAAGCCACCAGAAGAAAATGGTAACTCATCATTATATATATATTGTCAAATTTATAAGTATTTCTGCATACTTTTTAATTACTATTTTTATCATTTAACCTTACAGAAAGCAGAAAAAGGACGCATTGTGCCTTACAAGGATGTGTTTGTTGAAACACATAAATGTAAGAGCACGGGAGAGTTTGTATCAGAGAAGGCGAGAGCGACATCGGTATGTATTTATTGTATTAATAAACATTGTAATATACAAGTTACTATGAATTACATTATCATAAATATTGTAATTCTTAATTCTTAATTCATATTATAATCATTACTTTGTAGAAGTCATACGAGCAGCAGATGGTAGAGCGATATGATGATGACTCCACTCAGCATCTGCCTTTTGATCCTGCAGCATGGGTGACTGCAACCGGTGAACCCAAAAATGGTCGTGTGTTCAGGTTTGGGAGTAACATGAACACCACATAAGTCGTTGTCTCATGCAGCCAGAGCTCTCAGAGTTCTCCCACCAACATCAACTCTCACCGTCTGATTGACCCTGTTATGTCTTGGGATGGTGTCTGCCAGCGTCTTGAGAATAAAATACGTAACTTTTTACATGAAGTCATTTTCAACCTTGTCCATAATGAGTTGTGCAACTTTTTTCAGGACAGGGGATCTTCGTCTGAATTCAACATGAGCTCCGGTGCTCGTCAGGTATAAAGATTTATGTAATTTGTTTCATGTCGTTAGATTTCAAGCTAGTATATGCATGATTGAACATATACAAGCATGATTTCATCACTATAAAACTTTTTGACTGCCTTATAACACATATATGCATGATTGAATCACTATGAAAGTTTTTTGACAACCTTAGAACACATACAAACATTTTTTCATTACTATGATAACTTTAGAACACATATGAGCATGATATTAGCATATATGAAAGTTTTTTGACTGCCTTATAACACATATATGCATGATTGAATCAATATGAAAGTTTTTTAACAACCTTAAAACACATATATGCATGACTAAATAACTATGAAAGTTTTTTGACTACCTTAGAACACATATGAGCATGATTGAATCACTATGAAAGTTTTTTGACAACCTTAGAACACATATGAGCATGATATTAGCATATATGAAAGTTTTTTTACTGCCTTATAACACATATATGCATGATTGAATCAATATGAAAGTTTTTTGACAACCTTAGAACACATATATGCATGATTGAATCACTATAAAAGTTTTTTGACAACTTTAGAACACATATAAGCATGATTTCATCACTATGAAATTGTTTTACTACCTTAGAACACATATATGCATGATTGAATCACTATGAAATTTTTTTACTGTCTTAGAATACATATATGCATGATTGAATCACTATGAAAGTTTTTTGACAACCTTAAAACGCATATAAGCATGATTTCATCACTATGAAAGTTTTTCGACTGCCTTATGACACATATATGCATGATTGTGATACATAACACATGTATTTGACAACCTTATAAACATTATATGCATGCGCAAATCACTGTGACATTTTTTTGACAACCTTATAATACATATCTGCATGATTGAATCATTATGAATTTTTTTTGTCAGTCTTAGAACACATATCTGAATTCTGTTATTGTTCTTCACTTTATTACTAGTCTATGTGTCATTCAGCCATTTATTTTGATTGCATTAGACTAGGTGTATTGCATATAATTTATTTCATTATATTTTGTTTATCAATACTAATATTTCAGTTCTCTTGTAGGATGCTGGAGATGATCAACATAGAGGAGCTGATGGAGGCATGGATGGAGGGGCAGATCAAGACAATGAAGAGGATGATGCCTTGAATCTTGGCGAGGATTATATTCATTTGTTTAATTTGTTTCACGTACTTGTAACTAATTAGAACTTGACAAGGACTGTACTGAACTTATAACTTGTGTTAAATTTGTTTCACCTGCTCTGTATATATATTTTTTACGTGTACTTTATTTGTTATACACATGTTATATAAATTGTATAACGAGAACTTTTTCTCGATATTCATATTTCAATTTTTTTTTTAAATTTATGACAGATTAGAGACAGATATTATCCGTCCTAATATCCATCGCCAATTTAAATCAATTGATGTTTTGCGATGAAATTTAGTCTATCGCTAATTCTTCGCTCAATTGGTGACGAACATTAGCGACAAATACGTATTCATCGTTAAATTTTAGTAACGAAATACATTCCTTCGCAAAACCAAATCGGTCCTTATTTAACGATGGATTAGCGACAGACATTATCCATCGCTAATTAGTGACAGATAAATTCTGTCGCATTTTAGCGATCAGGATTATGCGATGACCGATTTCCGTCGTTAATCCATCGCTAAACACGTTAGCGACGGATTAACGACGAATAGCATCCATCGCTAATCCACATTTTTCTTGTAGTGTAAACAAGGGGAGAGAACTTCTTTATATAGGATTAAGAGAGTCATTAGAGCCATTGGGATATTCCGAACGGCTCTAATGGTCTTTGACCAAAAAGCCCTTAAGCAATGACAAAAAATAAAAAATAAAAAATAAAAAGAAAGCTATACAAAAAGACTAAAGTGCCCCTAATGGAATACCTGTAATGAGTATTACCTATTACAACAATATATATATATATATACACAATTTTAACAATGTAATGGGCATAAGCTAAAGTATCCCTGTGACATAAGTTTCAAGTTCCTGGAACTGGAAAATGCCTTCTAAAGGGGGCATATGCGAACTCCATTTTCAGGTGAGTGTTCAAAGAAGCAAAATTTAGACCATCTTTCCAAATCTTGAAATGCCTCCCCAATACCTTTCTTCCTAATGTTCACTTCAACAAGAGTTTGACCGAAACACCTCTTATAATCAATAGATCCTGCCCCAACTGCCAACTCCCAAACAGATGGTAAGCTAAAATATTTAATAAATTACCCACGAACTTATGAACTCTTCATTGGTTTCCATTCAATGTTGCTCGACATCTGATTGGTTTGATGATGATACAGGTCAACATAAAATCATATGCCAACAACAATGAGTTGGCTATCATGCCACAGGACAGGGTTATCCGTCTTGAATGGAATAGGTGCTACCTTTCTGTTCTTGGAGTTGAAAATAATCGCTTATATGAATTGAGGTTACAGATCCCAGAAAATGTTTTCGCAGCTGAAGAGAAAGTGCTACGGAAAGTTATGGATTCATTCAGAGTTTTTAAGTCAGTGGCTTGATTTTCTACACAATGCATGCCGACTGAAATTAAGGTGTGCAATCTCCTTTTCTCTCATTGTTAACCAAGAAATATTTGACTGTTTCTAGTCTTTCAGATTCGTTCTTTGTCCTCCAACACCAAGATGGTTTTGGGTGGTGCTCTTGTGACCTCATATTGGTCAAATGCTGTTGAAATTCTGTTTATATTTCAGGTTTATAATGTACAATATTACATGAAGCAATAAGTTCCTTATCTTGATGTTGGTTTTCATCTTTTTTCTATTGTATTGTATGTAAATATTGTTTATTTTTTTTTATACCTGTTAATTTTCAATATTGTCCAGTTTGATTCTGTCACATCTTTCATCAGAACTTCAGAACTATTGGTGCAAAATCACTGATAATAATTTGTTTTCTTCAAACCTAGACATTGTCTCATTCAGGGTGTACGTGGTGTTTAGCTGTACTAGTAAAAAGAAAATGAAATTAATTTGGTTTATAGATGTTGGAGGTTTATTCAATGCTTTTTTCATAAGTGACTGCAAAGATGAGAGTATTTTTAAAAGAAGCTAAAAAATAGGAGAGGCATGACCTCAAGAAATAAATGGAACAATCCAACTAGTTACAGGGATTCCAAGCTTTAAGTGAAGTTGCTCAAAAGATGGGTATCACTGAAGGATCCTTTTTTCTTTTCCTTTTACCCCGTTGATTGACTAGCTAGGGGATAACCACTGTGTGATTCAAACCCGAGATCCTTTAGTTAAATAGCATGACCCAACCATCTAGCTACCTTGTTCGACCTCAACATGGCAGGACTGGTGTTAGTGGTAGCTAATAAAGCAAGAACATAAGCTGCAACAAATTCTCGCATGGATAGAAGCCACTGAGGAAAAGTTTTGTTGTGGTGGCGGCATTGATAGGCTCCAGTCACATAAAATGTCATCACTGTCTTCACTGCCTCCATAGCTAGATCCATTTCGTCCCATTTTCTTCAACAAAAATCCCAAAAAGGAAATCTCTAGCGGGTGCAGTGCATCAGACAAATTGGCAAACTGATCCGTGTCTAATCATTTGCTGACAGTAGCATACAGTCTATTCTTGAATCACACCAATGCTTTATTTTTCTTGCAAATCTTTTTTTATTTCAATGGTTCTTGATTATGGCTGTTATCTCTCATCATCCTTTTTTGCTCCACTAGAGCAACTTAATTATGAGTGTGCGTCTTGTTACATCCCTAAATATGGGATTGTTTTGTCTGCTGTTGGATAAAAACACAAGACATCATGGTAACAAAATTCGCCATAGAAGCAATCTCTGAACTAAATCTTAATTGGCACCAGTATCTGTTCATTGAATCCAAACCGTTCAGTGTGGAAATGTGGATGCCGTACACAGTTATCCATGTTGGCAGCTAATCACTCTACTTGCCATCGGCACTACAAGTTTTCCAGCTTTTTTTTTAGAGAGAGAGAGAGAGAGAGAGAGAGAGAGAGAGAGAGAGAGAGAGAGAGAGAGAGAGAGAGAGAGATTTTGTTGGTTTCATCTTGTTAGAGCGATATTATTGAGATCACGATAAGAGTTTCGTGATCTCAATAAAGATAAGATATCCAACTGGATATCACGATAAGCTTATCGTGATATCCCAGCTGATTTTGTGGGAATAAGCTTATCACGATAAGCTTTTGAAATTTATACATGTCTCATGTGTTTTGTAATTGTAATTCAGAAATTCGAAGTCATTCTCTGCCTGCGCAAACCCTGTTCTAAGTCTATATAATCGTAGTTTTATCACATCTCCGGCCCATAACAAAGAGTTGATGCTTCGAACTTGCAACTTTCCACCACATAAGCAGCGATGACTTGCTAGGCTTGTTCAGAGGGGGACCAAATGACCTGCTCTAACTCACCAACGTCAGGCACTATTTTTGAGTTGGCAGTGTCACCCCCAATAAGAAAGAGTTAATGAGTAGCAATGACTCGCTAGGCTTGTTGAGAGGGACCAAGTGTCCTGCTCCTCTAACCGTCACCAACGTCAACCCTTCATACTCAACCAACCTTCCCCCAACCTAACAATGCAAAAACAGATAAAATGAACAAAATTATCTGACATTATGTACATATCTAACATAAGTTTCTCTTACAATTAAAGAATGTGCGTGCAAATCCATATGTAACACTCGGTAAAGTTGATGTCAAAAACTTTTTCCTTTTCTTGGTTATACTTAGGGCTGGTAAACGAGCTGAAGGAGCGAGCCTAACCTGTTCAAGCTCGGGCTTGGCTTGTGTTCGTAAGTCGACGAGCTGAACTCAATCTCGAGTTAGATGAGCCGAGCAACGAGCTGGCTCATGTAAAAAAATGTGAAAATTAGTGAGTACCAGACAAATGCTGCGCATTCTGTCCGTGCGGCATTTGTCCGGTGCATCAAACACAATCTAAGGGTGCATTTGATATACTCGCAAATGATCCAAGGCAGATGCTTGGATCTGTGATCCGATCCCTCAGGTTGGATCTTAGATCCTCCCGACTCCCCCCTTTTATCTTAGGAAGAAAAAAAAAAAAGATCTGATATCCGCGGATATGAGATCTTGCATTTAATACACCTTGGATCTTGATGTGAGGTTCGTGCCACATCAGCACTCCCATTCCATCTCAGAGGCTTTTTATCCAAGAGTATCAAATGCATGCTAAGGTAGCGTTTGATCCATCGAACTTCAGATCCAAGGGATGTGTTTCATAATGGGACCCACATTAAGAACAGAGAGAAACAGAAAAATACTGAATGTTAGACCCCCTTAAAAGGTCAGGCACTTTAGAGTTGTGAATCTATGACCTATCTTTTTGAGGCTGTGAGCTAGAGATGTGGGCATCTCTAATCTTTCAATCTCCAAATCTATTCCCACAGATTTTACGATTCAGGGGATTAACAGATGCACAAACGTCTCTGTTTGGGAGCCTTGCAATGAGATGGAAACACCGTTTCCATGTGTTGCCAAAACGTCACGTGGAGGATGGAATTGCCAAAACATCCTCTTGTCAAAGGTGTGCACTGGTGGAAACCACCACATAACTTAGTTTCAAGGCTCTCAAATAGAGAAGCCCTAATTAAGGGTTTGGTGCAGTGGAAGGAGCCTTCACCGCTAGACCGGTGGTCAGGGTTCCATTCTCATAAGTGCCTGCCGAGCTCCTTGCATTAATGATGACAAGGGATAAAAGTCAAGGGGTCGCCACAGACAGCAGGCTTAGCCAGCGCCACTAGGTCTCTGATCCCGAGGATAGTTTCTGTATCCTTCACGAAAATAAAGGCTCTCAAACAGAGAACCTGGAGCATGAACTTAGCTAAGTTGAGCTTGAGCAATGCTGGAGATCATCCAGTCCTAGCTTGAACATGAATGTACAAGCCTCTAAGCTCAAGTTCAGGCTGAGCTTGTGCCTGGAATTGTTTTTGACCCGGTGCAGAAAAGTTAAACAACAGATTAAAATTTTGTCCGTGAGCGTTTTGACCAAGGAGATGTGGAATGCATATCAGGTTAGAGCATGCTCTGACGGTAATCCGCCGCTGATCCATGTGATGAACCCTTCCCAAATACCTGCCGGGGAACTGCTTTTCAGCCGTTTTGCAAATCCTAGATGCCGCTCATCTAGGGCATCAATCCATGGTATTTGGGATGCCGTTCATCGCATGGATGAACGGCCCAGATAATAAGCTCTCGGAGATATGTGAGTTACGGACCTGGTGCTGGTGGTACCAAGAGCGCCACGGTGTTTTGGCCACCAAATCCAACGACTCCACGCAATACCTAGTTCCGATGAACGGCACGCGGCCGTCCGTATCTCCGCTGTTCAATGAATCATCAGATGGCAAGATTAGTCCTCACGAACAACAAAATTACTACCAATTTCAAGCTACGGTTCACTTGCGTAAGATCATTGTGGACGAAACCGGGACGTGAACCAACACTGAAGGGCATTTTCGTCAGTATGTGAATTTGGAGGTCACTTTTAGTCAGAACTTTTGAAACCCTTCCTACCAATTGCGGGAGGGGCTTAAAAGATTCCACACACGTGAAAAGCTCAGGCAACACGAAAATGACCAAAACCACCTTGATCTTATATAGGAAGACTCAAATGTCCTTCAAATTAAATGGTACAAATTTGTCCTCTGAGGGGGTGTTTGATAAGCGGGACACACCTGTTCAAGGACCGACCAGTCCCTGCCCGGCGCTGTCCCGCCTTTGATACGCAGGGCACACAGCGTTCAGTACAGGACAAAGCACTTCCTGTGCAGACACTTTATAAAGCGTTGCACAGGACGCACTACACGTCCCTGGAAGTGCGATACAGTGTTCTGCCCGCGTGGCGTTTGTCCTGCCATGCAAACACCGCCTGAATGACGAAAACCGAACCCCCCAGTCTCTTTTTTTGAGTTACAGTTGGTCACAGTTGACCGTTAATGAGGTGGTACTAGTATATACCTGTAGACCCAGATCCGCAGGCCAGCCTTGATGAGTTTGGTGTAGATTGGTAGGGTGGAAAACACCGTGAAATTGTACGTTCTCAATATCGAATTACTGCATCATCATCATCATTATTGTTGTTCTGATCTCTGATATTTACTTTGTTATTGTAGTGAAAAATTGGTTTCAAAACATTATGGGTAAACTTACTTGCAAGCCTTCCATTTGCCATGAATATGTCTCGATATGTTTGCATGGAGAGCTCTTTGGACGTCCAACCTATTGAAGTAATTCTCAGCATAAGGTGAAAAACAAGGGTCATAACCCCCTGGAATAAAAGTCATCCTGTTTAACTTGTGTATGCCCTCCTGCCACACCATAACACTCCCCATCAAACCAAAGAGTATGAAATCTATGAAATAGCTAGCTACGTTGAATTATATGGTAACCCTAGTTTTTACCCCATCTTTATACATACCAATGATAATGATGTTGTTCGGTTAATAAGACATGTTGGTGCATAGACATTGTATATGTCAATCTCTTTATAGAGTTGGAAGAGGGGTGTGATCGCAGCTTCACATTCATTTGTCCAGTTGAGAAACTTGAAATCACAGACGTGAGATATGAGGAGATACATGTTATCTGGTATGACTGCATGACTCCATGCATATTCTACCAACCCCTTTGAGTCGAAGTATGAATCTGTTTCTGGGTTCCCCACCTGCATCATGGTTCGGGTCAATAGCATTAGTTGATAGCTAGCTAGCTAGTTAGTGGTAACAAACCAACATTTGCACCTGCATGTGCTGCTCTATATATGTGTCATTGAACTATGCTTTATTTTTTCTGTCTATTGATTTAGAACACATGCAACCAGATGCAGAACGATACGTTATTTGACTCATTCTATCCTTACATTATGTGTTTTCTATAGATCCAAACTCAAATGCCAAAACCAATCCTTGGATCATGTTTAGCATGTGCATTCAGTGTTTATTTTTCACGTGGTAAAGTTGGCTACGACATGATGAGTAGGGTCAAATTTGCATCTTTATCTTTTTACGGTCTTACAACCTATCTATGATGATTAAGCCTGTTAAAAGGGTAAATAAACTATGCTAAGCACATCAGAACAAATCTATAACTTTAGCGACCAAATCCATGCTAATAAAACAGTATATACCATTATATGTACTGTTTTCCTACTTCTCAAAAAAGAAAAGTATATACTATTATATAGTATTGTGGCTATCTGCATATATGATATGTGTGTGTGCAAGCGTGCTTTTGCACACGACAATATATAGAATATATCATACTTACAGGAAGCTTGTTGCTAGATGTGAAAGCTCGTTTCCCTGAAAGCATGCCTCGGAAGCAGAGAACTACTTGCTTCCTCAAAATGGGGAGGGTGGTGTATGTTCGTCCTTGATGATTCACTGAATCCCACGTCTGTGTTCGGGGGTCTGAATGAGCAGCACACATACAAGCACATGGGGCTCATATTCCCGTGTATGTTGACATCACTTAGCATTGGAGTCTGGTGTGGTTGCAAAGACTTAAGTACCCTTTCTTGCTATTCTTCTCATAAAGCGATGGTTTGAGAAAATGACAAAAATGCCCTTCATTCAAAAAAGAAAAAACAAACAGTTCAAAAAAAGGACAAACATGTCCTCCATCCAGAAAGTCAAGGATGATGTTGACTCTTCAAAGTCTACCCAGTGAAACGAACCTTAATCGTTTTGCCGATGGTAATCCGGCGAAACGATGGTGAGCCGACGATTCGATGGTCATCCGATGAAACAAACCTGAGCCATCAAAAATGTCCGTTTGAACTTTTCATCGTCATCTTCTTATTCTTCCTTCTTCGTAAAACACTGTAAAACCCTCTCTCTCTCTAGACAAGAAATCAAGGAAGGTAAAGAGTTCCCCCTGGAGAAGGCCATGAACATCAACCCTCTCACTCTCTCTCTCATCTCTCTCTACTTCTGTGCACATCCAACAGACGATCCTACATTGCTCCATCAAACACCGACTGACTTGCACACTAACTGTAGCATCGTTCAACTTGATGAGTTGTGGAGCCTGATTCATAGTTTTTGCCCTTACAGGAGGGGGTTTGGGGGCTCCTCCCAGCGTGGGTAACATCATTCAACTTGATGTGTTGTGGAGCCTGATTTAGAGTTTTTGCCCTTATGGGAGGGGGGTCCCCCGCGGCGCGGATTCCGCTATTTTTTTTTTGCCTTCCAACAACGATTTGTAGTATTATCGGGCTTTCCTACAACGATTTATAGTATTTTCAGGTCTCCAACGAAACACTATAGTGATTTGCAGAAGACACTACAAATTGCTATAGTGATTTGCGGAAGACACTAGAAATCGCTATAGCGATTTGTGATTTGTAGTGTCTTCTGCAAATCGCTATAGCGATTTGTAGTGTCTTCCGTAAATCACTATAGCGATACAGCGATTTGTAGTGTCTTCCGCAAATCACTATAGCGATTTGTAGTGTCTTCCGCAAATCACTATAGCGATTTGTAGTGTCTTCCGCAAATCACTATAGCGATTTATAGTGTCATTGAGTAAGCAAATCGCTGTAAATCGCTACTCGAATTAGGACCAACTTGTCAGGGTCATATCTCCCAAACCGAAGGTCATATTCCAAATTCGTAAAATATGGTGTCTTTGTTATTAAGTCTAGTTTATTTCTGTAAATTTTCAGCGATTTCTATTGTCATTTCATTCCCCATTTTAACTAAAAACCAGACCCCCTATTATTCTGTGTTATTTGAGTTACACAACACCATTCTCGCTTGACATCTACATCTTGATTCTGGCATGCTCCTTGTTGGATTTTTCATTGATTTCTTCCAACTTTTCTTGGAACAAAAATATGTTTTTCTCACCACGATACCCTGTGCATTTTTTTACCACGACACCCGGGACCCGTGCCGGGGGAGCCCCCGGACCCCCCTGCTGTAAGGGCAAAAACTCTAAATCAGGCTCCACAATGAATCAAGTTGAACGATGCTACCCACGCTGGGAGGAGACCCCAAACCCTCCTCCTATAAGGGCAAAAACTCTAAATCAAGTTTCACAACGAATCAAGTTGAACGATGCTATCCACGCTAGAAGGAGCCCCCAAACCCTCCTCCTATAAGGGCAAAAACTCTGAATCAGACATCACAACTCATCAAGTTGAATGATGTTACCCATGCTGGGAGGAGCCCTCAGACCCCCCTTCTGTAAGGGTAAAAACTCTGAATTAGACTCCATAACTCTTCAAGTTGAATGATGCTACCCACGCTGGGAGGAGCCCTCAGACCCCCCTTCTGTAAGGGTAAAAACTCTGAATCAGACTCCACAACTCTTCAAGTTGAATGATGCTACCCACGCTGGGAGGAGCCCTCAGACCCCCCTTTCTGTAAGGGTAAAAACTCTGAATCAGTCTCCACAACTCTTCAAGTTGAATAATGCTACCCACGTTGGGAGAAGCCCCCAGACCCCTCTCCTGTAAGGGTAAAAACTCTGAATCAGGATCTACAACTCATTTAGTTGAATGATGCTACCCACGCTGGGAGGAGCCCTCAAACCCTCCTCTTGTAAGGGTAAAAACTTTGAATCAGGCTCCACAACAGTCAATGTGCAGGTCAGTCGGTGCTTGATGGAGCAATGTAGGATCTTCTGCTGGATGTGCACAGAAGCAGAAAGAGAAGGGAGAGAGAGAGAGAGTGAGAGGGTTGATGTTCATGGCCTCCTCCAGGGGAGATTTCTTTCTTGAATAATCCTGCAGTGCAGAGACTGGGTCTTAAATAATCATCTTCGGGGCACTTAAGTCTTTACAACCACTCATTTTCAAGAATCGTCATTTTTTTTTGCACCAATGGAGGAGAGGGTACTTAAGTCTTTGCAATCACATCAAACTCTAATGCTAATTAATGCTGACAAACATGGGGATACGAGACGCACATGCTTACATATGTGGTGCTCTTTGGGACCCCCGAACATGAGATGTAGCTAACTCCCCTGTTCGGGGGGGGGGGGGGGGAACATATAACCTGCTTCACTCAAAATGATGTTGGGGATGTTTTGGGAAACCCGCTTTCCCCCCTTGCTTTCTTAGCATTTCTCTCTCGCTTCTTATTGTTTTTAACGTGTTTCTTCCTCACATCCTATTTTTTTTTTTCATTTCAAAAAATAATGATTTTTTTTTAGTAACATGCCTGCATGTTGATTTTATATCAATTTTTACTTGTTTTCATGTCATTTTTTATTCTCTTCTACTCCTGCTTCATACTGTTGTCTATGTATTTTTTTTGTTTTTCATGCACTTCAATAATTGTTTCACAACCATATCTTACTTTCTGCTTCATACTACTTTTTAATGATAGATTCTCGCTTCTGACATCACTTCTCGTATTTATTTTGTTTCCTGGTAATTATGAATCACATATCATTGCCTGTTTTGTAGTGAGTTGCATAAGTTCTTGATCTCAATAATCTATTGGAGAGATGTGTGGGCTAGAAGACTCCTCTCCACTAGAGGGACATGTGGACCATAAGATTCCAGTGATATGTTTAAAGAAAAGAAAGAAACTTTGGTCCAAGAGAACTCTATTAAGATCAAGACTTCAACAGGATAAAGAAGAGACTCAC
Organism: Nuphar pumila; assembly: GCF_984573655.1. NCBI lineage: Eukaryota > Viridiplantae > Streptophyta > Magnoliopsida > Nymphaeales > Nymphaeaceae > Nuphar > Nuphar pumila. Next base: position 65,863,842 of record NC_143260.1, on the reverse strand, counting down.
AAGAAGGAGTCCCTCACAAGATAATTATACTTATCTTTTCTCAATTAGCCGTTGTTAATTGATGTAAGACTCCTAATTTAAACTCTGTACAAAAGCTGTAAATATACTAACAAGGCTCTACACCCATTGTTGAGTGGAGTTTATACCGTGGATGTAGGTGACAATACTGAACCACATAAATCATGTGCCAGTGTGTTTGTGCTCAAGTTTCAATTATTTTTATGGTATCAGAAATGCATGACCTGAAAGAGGGAACTTCACCACCTTCAATGGCTACTTCATCCTCAAGTGCGATCTCTTCTACCTTCTAAAAAATTCCATACTCATTCAACCTTAAGGTAGCAAATTTTGTTACAATTAAGCTCAACCACTTCAATTTTATATTATGAAAAACTTAATTTCTTAGCCTAATTGAAAGCCAGTACATGTCTGGGTTCATTGATGGAGAATTTTCTTCGCCACCTGCTACTATTTTAGGAACCAATGGTGATCAACCAAATATCGAATTTGTGGCATAAAGAAAGTCTGATAAACTTCTTTGTGGGTGGATTATTGGGTCCCTGTCTGAAGAAGTTCTGGGGCTTGTGGTTGGCCTTCAGACCTCTGTTGAAGTCTGAAAAACATTGGTTAAAGTGTTTGCTCACGTATCTAAGAACATAAGTTTCTTCTAACCCAAAAACTTCAATCATATCAGAAGAAAAATCTTTCAGTGACTGGATATGTTCAGGGATTTAAGAGAATCTGTGATGAACGGACTACTATAGGTAAACCAATCGATGATGAAACCATGGTGTTTTGTCTATTGAATGACCTAAGCAATGATCATGATGCCTTTGTTACTACAATTCTAAAGCCACCTATTCTCACCTATGATGATGTTATTGATCTACAACAAGGTAGAGAGACCATGTGATCCCTCCAATCAGAGGATGGTGCTAACTTTAGTGCTGCCTATGTTGGGCAGAAGGTTAATGACCAAAAAATTTGTGGGAAGCAACAATTTAATTCAAAAGAAAGAAGTTTCATGCAAGCCGGCCAACATGAGAGCCAGTTTAACAAAGATGGTGCAAAATCAGGAAATCCTAGCCCTAACTAGGGGGCCACAAGGATTGATTCAGGAAAAGAGAAAGGAGTCCCATGTCAAATATGTGACAAGATGAACCACAATACTCTCAACAATTGACATAGATACCAAGCTGAAGATGTTCATCAAGCCCTTACTACGATCAAACTTGTAGACACACTGGATCAAACTTAGTTTCTTGACACAGGAGCTACTTCTCACATTACTATTGATCTAGGTAATCGCTATATTTGTTCCAAATATTATGTTTCAGAGAAGATTATGCTAGGTAGCGGTGAAACACTTGAAATCACTCATGTTAGATCAGCTAAAGTTAGCAATCGTGAAAACTCAATAAATTTAGAAAAAGTTCTTGTTGTTCTTAAGATGAAAAAGAAGTTGGTTTTTGTGAGTCAATTAACTTTTGACATGCCTTACATATTTGAGCTTTTATCAAGTGGTTTTGTGATTAAGGATAAGCAGACGAATAAAGTGGTGGCAACCAGGAGTAGAGTTGGTGACCTTTATGGCTTCGATAGTTCACAAAATAAAGAGAAAAACACTATTCATGTTTTCTTTTCTACTAGATTTAGAGATACTAGTTGGGATGTGTGACATTAAAGACTTGGTCATGTTCATGTTTAACTTGTTGATTTTCTTTCAAAAAATAATTTAATTTTAATAAAATCGAAGCCTGTTAAGACTGATATATGTGCCAGTTGTTAGATAGAAAAAATATGTTGCCTACCATTCTTGCCTGTTGAAGAATACCGCAAAGGGGAGTTTGGCAAAATCCACGTGATTTATGGGGACCTGCCCCCTTGTTGTGTCCCACCAAAAATATCATTTTTATATTGTTTTTATTGATGAGTTTACATGGTACACCCGATTGTTTCTCTTGAGACATAAGTAAGATCTATGTTCTAAATTTATTGAACTACACTGTATAATTCATACCCAATTTGGAAAAGGGATGAAAAATTTTCAAACGAATGAAGGTGAAGAGCTTATGGTACTTGAATTAAAGGAATATTTAAAAAATCATGGCATTTATACATCAGGAGAGTTGTCCTAAAACATCTGAGCAAAATGGCAGGACGGAAAGACGTGATAGGTCTATAACTGATCTTTGACCCCTACACATTTTTGGGTTGAGGCTTTCCTCACTGCGGCATGGCTAATTAATGGTTGCCTACTCCAAATTTGAATATGAAATTCTCGTATGAAATATAGTTTGAGAAAAAAAAATAGATTTTCCTAGCTTGCAGGTCTCAGGGTGTCAATGTTATCCTTATCTTAAGAATTATGCCTCTAACAAGTTTGACCCTAAAAACTCCTCTCTACTAGAGGAACATAGAAGACTCCAGTCTAATGAAAAAAAAAACTTTGGTTCAAGAGGACTCTATCAAGATCAAGATTGCAAAGACTTAGGATAAAGAAGTAGACTCACGAGAAAGACTCTGGTTGGACATCCAGCATTGAGGAGTCCCTCCCAGGATAATTGTACTTATCCCTTCTCAATTAGGAGTTGTTAATTGATATAAGACTCCTAATTGAAACTTTGTACAAAAGCTATAAATATACTAACAAGGCTCCATGCCATTGTGGAGTGGAGTTTATACCATGGACGTAGGTGACAACACCGAACCATGTAAATCGTGTGTGCCATTGTGTTTGTGCTCAAGTTTCAACTGTTTGGCGTATGCAAATGCTTATAAACTTAATTTGCAAATGTACACTTACCACGAAGCCCTTCAGATTTATGAATGCATACTTTTGGGGCTCCTTATTCCGATCATATATTAGTTCTGCAAGCTGCGGAACATAGTGACCTGAAAGGAAAGCCACTTTAATGTAGTAAGCAGAAGACTTAAAAAAAAATTAGTGGTATAATTAGTTTTCATGATGTATTGAATTATTTTGACAAACCTGCATAACTTTCTCCAGCTATGAAGAAATCATGGTCTTTATACATTGGAAACCTTTGCAACCAGTTGACCAGAAAATTGTAGGCATCCTCAGCTAGGTTGATTGGTGATATAAAAAAAAATGTAAATATGCAATTACTAGAGGGAAATAAGACATTAATAAATTTGAGTTTAATTGATAGATTGATTTAATTACCCACAAATTGGTCATCAAGTTCACTGAGGTTGGATGATGTGTTGGTGTAAGAGAAACCAACTCCAACTGGGGACTCCACAAATAGCAAATTTGCTTCTGCACATATTTGAAGAATGCTTAGTTATCCATTATAGATTAGGGACGCCTATGGGTCAGATCCTGATCCAAATCCAACTGGTTAACGCTGAACCTATATGCCCCAAGCCAGCTATGGGTTTATATGATTGTACTGGATAGGACCCAAGCTCCAGCTGGAACCGAATCTATTTTGGATATTTCTGACAGGCTATGTCCAGGGCTATACTGAAGTCACTACTTTCTACAGCCTATTAAGTCCAACCTAGTGTTCCTGGACAGATCTGATGACGTACACTCAAGTAAGATATAAACCCGGATCCAGTTAAAGATATTGGGCTGGATCCTTGTCCGGATCACGTGAATCCCACCGTTCAGAACCCTGCTGTAAGTTTATCTGGGAACGGTTTTGTCTTGCGTGCTTGAGGACTGTAAACGGGTCACATCTTTGTCAGGTTAGACTCGAAACACTTGATGAGTCAACATCGAGATGTGGATATAACGTGTTGGTCTTGAGGTTTAGATTTGGGTCTGGATCCAGGTAAATATAAAAAGACCCGTAATATTTGCCAGATCACACATATTGAGCCCCGAAACGATTTGCAGCTTCTGGAGCTAAATGCTGTTTGAAAATTATTTTCAGGTATGGATCCTACTTATTAAGGGTCCTGACCGAATCTAAAGAAGACGAGGCCCCCATGGGCTATAAAATAAAATTCGGATCCGATCCGAAGACAATCCTGTGGTACTTTTTTTATTTATTTTATATTTACACCAAAAAACCCTATCCCAGGATCAGAGACCTAGCCGCGCTGGAGGTGGTACTCGAACTCAGCTTACTATACCTAGTTGACATCTTGAGGTGTGAAGACTCCATTGAAGCAATCGAGCTCACATGCCAATAGTGGTCATGACAAGGACACAGTAGTAGAGATAGAAGTGAACGGCATTTTATTGACCAGAGATTCTCCAATTTCTTGCATTATAATAAAATACAATATATTAAATCAATTAAATAAGCATAAGAAAACATCAGTACAAATTTAAAAATAAAATTAAAATCAAACTAAAACCTTCTCAAGGAAATTTCTAATGAGAACATGAATATCACGCATGTAATATATTTATCATAATAATGATAAAATCGTGATATCTTCCCAATATTCTACGATTTATTTGTCACTTTTAACTTTTTGTCAAAATGCCGCATTTTTTAATATTTTAAAAAGTGTTGCAATATTTGTCACATAGGCACAGCTGTTATAAAATTTGGCATTTTTTTCAATCATCGAGAGGATTAGTTCTATGGGAGGTCACATGCTACCCTTTTCCAGTTCCAGCATTATAATACATCTGGGCCATCCTTTTCAAAGATGAACAGTCTACGCGCAAGCAGATTTGCAGCATGTGAACGTGGATCCCACCAAATAAAACAACACTCTAATTAAACCTCCATAAGAACAAATAAAAAAAGATAATAAAAAATTATTATCAGTATCGGCCATGAATCCTTGGGCTACCGATTTGATACCATACTCAGCTGAATAGTTCTGTATCAGCCAAAAAATAATAAAAAATTATTACATGTCAATCATAGACACATTTTTAAACTATTAAAATAATATTTAAAAAACATTTTTTGATATTTTTTTTACATTTATAAAAAAATAGCCGATCAGGCTTACAGTGTATCACAATTTTGCTGATACGTATCTGCTGATACAGGCCAATAGGCACCGATAGTGATAACATTGCTCCCACCCTCACAACCCAAAGGGTTCACGCAGTGGGATGGGGCCGCTAGACGGTTTAGATTCAAATCTTGATGGGACGAGGGGTGCACCATGGTTTTAAGTCCGAGAAATGATAGGTTGGCAATCATAGTCCAGCAAGAATATATCATACGATTTGGAAGCCAGAAAGATGTAGAAAAAGTGATGCAAAATGAAAGATTAGTACAGATTTTTTGACCCTTCCAAATGAGCTACTTTTTTGTTGAAAGAGTTTTTCTAAAAAGTACACTTATGGATAAGAAACGCTACGCTATGAGAGGTGGATGAATGTTCCTTATCAAGAAAAAAATTATTTTTACACTCCCCACCATCTATCTCACCACCACCATCATCTCACCGTCACCCACCACCATCCTATCTCACCACCACCCTTCTCCTCCTCTCTCTCATGTTTTCACATTTTCACTTTATTTTTCTCATACTACATAAACAAGAGAAAAACTTTTTTTTAGAAAACTTCTCGTATAGGCAAAACTTTCTTTTCCTATGAGTTTTTCTCTCTTCCAAACGTACACTAAGGGTAGTATCTCAGTTTCTCGTGGAAAAAGAAACACCACCCACCACTTCCCAAGTTGTGACTTGAAAAATTGAAATAAATTTCAAAAGAAGCCTATACGTACAGTTTAGAATGAATTTGCTATTTTTACGCTAGATAAAATGTTGATCTTAAATAAGTAAAAAGAATATATATCCATCTGCATTGAGAGAGAGAGAGAGCCCTGAACCTTTATTCCAGGCATACTTGTTATACTCTAGCCCTGTTCCAAATTGCTTAACTCTAAGAGGGCCCAACTCAACTGCAGCTCCATAAGCTATGGATGAACATCCTGGCCCTGCAAGTTCAAGGCCAACAAAAAGAAAACGGAACATAAATAAAGCAAGAAGCTTGAGTATCTATCACAAATGAACTTGAGACTCCCCAAAAGAAAAAGAAAAAAGAGAGGAGCAAGCAAGTAAAACCTCCATTAAGCCAAAGAAGCAGTGGTTTCTTGGATGGCAGGCTCTGTGCCTCGAAAAACCAATAAAAGAGGCCCCTCCCATTCTCGTTATTCACAGTAACGTAGCCAGCAAATTGTGATATCTTTGGAATGGCAGGCTGTCCAGGAAGACCAAAGACTCTGTCTGATTCATACCCTCCCTTTCCTTGGGGCACCCCTACTGCTTCAATGGAAGTGATAAATCCCCACAGACAATTCCACAGCAATAGGACTATTGGAGCTAGTTTGAGAAATGCCATTCCTTCCTCAAAAATCACATTTACTGCACCCCAGCATAATAAATATGCACAAGAGCATGTGTAGCCTTTGCGGTATGTGGATCACTCTTCCTATTATAGACCGCTCCCCAAACATTGATCCTAGAGACAAAAATGTACATGCTAATTTCTGTAGAACCCGGACAGACAATTCTGTCTTTTGAGAAAGCCTGCAGACATAGGCCTGCTGGTTTGTGATCCATGACTCGTTATTTTAACCATGCCTACACATATGAGGGTCATTCTGGTGGTTCTAAAAAGCGACAGGCACATCAATGAGTTGTAATTTGAGAGCATAATATGCAGTACAAGCCTTTCTTGCATTTTTTAACCAATGATACTGTAATTCTGTATTTTTAATTTTTCTTTTAACATAAAGTATCTCTAAAGTGACAGAAAATGATTTTGAAGCATGACGAGATTATCTCGGAATCATTTAAATCTTTTCTTTTTCAATGGCAATGATAGCAGCAACAAATGCTTATTCCCCATGAAACATATTTATTATTATTATTATTTTTAAATTTCTTGTGTGGGGTGAATTCTGCCAATGTCCTGTTCTCCTTGTTCGTCGCTTACCACAAGAGATGAGCCTCATCACCTGCAAATTACCTCCTCCACAAAAAAGTGTAGCTCCCAAGGAAAGATACCATGAAAGAAAAGAACAAAGTTGAATGGCGTATATGAAAATTTTGGGGTAGCATGGATGAGTGTACCAGTAAATTTTAAGACTGGATGTCAGAGAAATCTTGACATTTTGTGAGACTGAATGACAGAGGCACCACTGAACGTAAACATTTTAGTCAGATGCCAACCTGTCATTCTCCTCGGCAGTATACAGGAAGGGATTAACGCATGAGAGATCTCAATTAGCTAGGGTAGGACACTAAAGTTGTTTGGAAAGCCCTTTAAGTCAATGATATGGCTCATGGCAGAGTAACTTGGCTTCCATGATATAGCTTACGACCAGTTGGCCATCGAAGAACCGGCTAATGGTAGTAATCAGTTATAGCAGGGGTGCTTCATACATTGTAAAATTCTAAAAAAAAGAGATACATTGCAAATTTGCAACCTCTCTCTCTCTCTCTCTCTCTCTCTCTCTCTATATATATATATATATATATATGAGTTTATGTACCTACAAGAATCTCATGATGCGAGATTTTTTTGACACAATCTAACCTAATAGATGTGATCAGCTTGCTCGATTTAGTAGGAATTCACTCTTGCAACACGTTTTTTTCTGAGAAAAAACATGTTTTTATGAGCTGGAAAAAAATCAATGCCTTCATAGCCGTTGATCTTTGGATCGCTAGGTTGGATTTTGGTTATCCAAAAGCTAATTCCCACTAAACAAAACATATGGATCACATCTATGGTGTTAGATGTGAGAAAAAAACAAACAAACAAGGGGTTCTGCCCCATTTGATAGGCTGTTTGTACATACAAATGACTAGCAAACCTTAAATATATATATAGATATAAGGTAACTATAGGCTACGAATGAACAAAACTAATAAGTAGAAATCACTTGATGTTTTAAAGATCAAATGTTATGGATGTGATCTACCTGGTTTGTTTAATAGGAAACTTGTTTTAAATCATGTGACTATAACAAGTAATTAGGTTTTTAAAGGGGTCCAAAAATCAATGGCCTACAATGTGTTAGAATTTTATAACTCAAAAAATCATAATTTTACAAAAGAAAAGTGTGATCCAAGACTTGATCCTTAGCAAACAAACCATGCTGAACACAACTATGTGGTTAGATTGAATCAATACAACTTGCACCTACAATTTCTAGTTCATTAGTTTTGTACTTTCATTAGTAGCCAATATTAACTCATATATATATATATATATATATATATATATATATATATATATATATATATATATATATATATATATATATATATATATATATATATTGTAGGTTGCATCTTCTCCATCAGACCTTATAGATGCATTCAACATTGTTTATTTGTGTAACGTCCCACACAAAATTCAACCATTTAATTTTTTTTCTAAAACCCAAAATTTTGAGAAAATTTGATTTTTTTTTATCCGTGTAAAACTTAACATGATTTCCAAAAGATAATGCGTCAATAAGCTCATCTAGGGCCATATTATAATTGTTTCAAATATTGAACGGCCCGCTTGAGCGCAACTTGATTAAATTTATAGCCCAATATCAGGTACAATACAAAACTATCTGTAGACACAACTTAATTAAATTTATCACACTATAAAAAATTCTGTAATAAATGTGAAAGACAAAATATATTTAAAAGTTAAGATATTTGAGAAGTTATATGATAAGATTGAGATTTGAAATATTCGAAGGGGCAAGCCTAATAGCTTCACCTTTGAAATTAAAAGCAAACTATAACATAAACAAAAGGTTTCATTCCATTCCAAATAACAGAAATGTTTAATACATAAAAAATATTCAAATTTAAAACAAATGATTTGATCTCCCAGAGACCAATAACTAGGTAACAACAAGGTTCTCTAAGAAGCTTGTACTCGTCCTCCCACCTCAATCCTCTAGGATCATATCTATAATTTGTCTGAGCATTAATATAATTCACTCATAGGATACCCAAGACTAAGCTTGAAGAATACAATTAAGTTTGTATTGGTACAACCATAATGTGATTCCTATCATTATAAAATGAGGGTCATGAAAATCCACATTCATACTTTCATTCCATCATTCATTCAATCATTCAATCACTTGCATAATGAATAAAAATTAATCACATTACATATAATTATGTAAGACAAAATATGTCAAAATCTCATTTACCACTCCAAAGTAAACACACATGCTTTTCACACAAATTAGGACCTACAGGCCCCTTACAATTATATCATACTCATCCGCAAACTACGTGTAAACAAATATGTCAAATCCTATTAACTATTTAAGTGTATAACATACACACATGCCTTTCAAACAAATAAGATATATAAGTCTATAATGAATTAAGATATTCACATTTATAATTTATTAAAAAAATACTCAAGTCAATATATAGCAATCACATTTGTTCACATGCTTATTATGCAATGCACATTTATTAAATGCAGAAAGAATCAATCAGTTTTCATGATTAATTATGCACTCATGCATTTTTATATTTAAGAAGCAGGTCTATTCTCATGACCTCTCTAGTGTGCGCCACACACACACATGCATCTTATATGCATCTCAGTCAACTGATTTGACATTCATCATTCGGTCCATCTCATGACCAATTATGCATATTTTTTTATTTACATTCATACTCATATGCAATGATATTCGTAAACATTAACAATCTATAAGTCTATCTCATGATGTTTATGCATATGACATAAGTGATTCTAATAATCTAATGCATTGTATTTCTTATAGAATTTGGACCCATCTAGTACAATAGAAGCTATAGTCGCCGAGAAACAACCAACAAAGTATTTATTATTCTATGTGTTTTAGTATTTCTACAAAGGAGAACTCAATAGCCCAAGTACCCTTGCAAGGTAATTTTATACATTGCCCTTCAGTCATGAGCATCACACTACCCATTATAGTTACACAATTTTATTTGCTCAGTCATGTTCATGACCCATTTAGTATGCTTCAGTGTCTTTAAACCAGTCAAGTGTCTTCTCTGTTAAGGTGATCTCAAAATTATTGTTTGTGTATGTATTCATTTATTTTTATAACTTGGTGCACTTTTAGCACCCCATGAATTCTCAAAAACCTCTTGCTCATCCATGAGCGATCTCGTGTGCATACATGCTTTCCATGCCTTACAACAAAATATCATTATATGCCACACATGTTCGTGCACCCATAACACTACATTGGTTACTTGAATCACAAATTCATTCATAAACACATGCATGCATGCATTTTCATGTCTTGTAATACATTAAAATATAATCATATGCAATATATCAAATTCATGGTCTCATAGTACTAAATTAGTTTCTTGAACCATAAATTTATTTATAAACATGTGCATACATGAAATTTCATGTCATATAGTATTACATAACAACATATAACCTTATGTTGTATATAATATATCATGTTACATATTTAACATATCATGTTGCACATTCAATATATCAAGTTACACATTTAAAATATCATATTGCACATTAAAGCATTATTATAAAATTTTTAGTATAGCATCCAACAAGTATTCACAAGTGTTGGCACCTTTGCCCAACCACATTAGGACCACATACTGTATAAGGGCAAGTCATGTGTCCATCTAGTTCAGCTCTAAAACCAAATCATGTCCAATTGGTTCATTTCTGGAACCATGACATAACTCAAACACAAGTTTCCAAATTTGAAACTATATGAACAAAATTTCTCAATTAGTAGAAATTTTTTCATACCTTGTATATAATGAATTTAAATATAAGATTTTTATTGTAGATGCACCTATATATTAGGTGTCTACGGGAGAAAACCTAAATTCAAACTCATTTCAGATCAGAGAACAATAATTTTCTAATCGAAATGTATTTTCTGTTTATAAAACAAACTTGCCCAGTTTGGTCTTTATAAAGAATTATTGGCCAACAAATTTACAGAATGAAATAAAGTCTAAAATTTTTACTATAGTTATCTTGGTGTATATGATAAAAAAAAAACAGGTCTAAACTCCTTCCCAACGTAGAATTAAAAATCACACACCATAATCTATTTATGTTCTTAGAGAAAATATCCTGCAAAAATTTCAAGTTTTGGACCAAACTTTCATAATTTTTAATTTTCAAACCATAATGAATTAGTGCACAAGATTTTTATCATGTATTCTTTAATATAAAAACTAACACACATAAAAATATTAGTCATAGATATTAAATAGTTTTGGAGCAATAAAATTTACATAAACCTATAGCCCACAGAATTTCTGTCAAGATAAAAAATTGGTGTTGACTTATAGAGGTCGTATCTCCCAACCCAGAACTTAAATAAATCTCAAAACATAATTTGAGAATTTTTGTATTCACCATTTTAGAGAACTATAATTTTTTTTAAGATTGGTCAAAACAAAAATAACAGGATACCATACATTTTTAAGAAGCATATAAAGAATTTCATGTTTTTCATAAATAAAAACACAAAAACATGCATCTTATGATTTTGACTCAACATAAACACCTCATATACATGCACGTACACATCCAAGCATGCTAGATAAACAGAGTTCAAATTTATAATATGAATCAAATACAATATCAAACATATTTATATAAGAAAAACATATTTTTCTAAAAAAAAAATAGTTTCTCATAAATGAATCTTATTCTTGAATTTTTAAATCAACCATGAATAATTAATATCAGATCTAACATGAACTTAATTTAATACATGGTATTCATTAATAAATCTAACACAAAACATGAATCAAGAATCATATAAAACAAATTTTCAAAGAAACACTTGAATTATGCCATAACTCTAAAAAACAAATTTTGGTAAAAATGTTTTGGAGATTTTAATACTCCATGGACTGTATAACATCAGTCCTTACATTAATCATGACTGATATATAATTGAATATACATCTGAGAATCATATCCTAGTATGCTCATGCTTCTTAACATCACGCATACACCCATAGTTAGAGTGTACCTACCTCAAAACAAAAAACAAAAAATCATAGAGACTAATGAATCTCCTTTATTGATGGCGACCTTCTTCTACTAACAGCACCACCAATGGAGAAACACAACCACACCAAACCCTAGCTCTCATTGAGAGTGGAGTGAGATAGGAAGAAGAAGAAAGAGAGAAAGGAGAGAGATATAGGAAATTTGGGAATGAGAGAGAGAGAGAGAGATAAGGGCGTGAATGGGGTTTTCCTTTTATAAAATTCATATGAGATTTCTCAATCACATAAGGAAAGCTCCTCAAGCCTTTTCCTAATTACTATTTATATATCCATTAAAAATCTTAAGCTAAATTGGATTCCTAATCTAATAGAAAACTTTTAAATATCTTAGTCAACAAGGCTTATTTTTAATTAGAAAATTACCTAGAAATTTTGACTTTAGATGAACTAGAGACTTCTACGTAATTAAGAGTTAGAAAAGTAGAAGATCTTGAATAAGTAGGATGGGCTCATATGGAGGGCATCCCACCCTCTTGGATTAGATTTCTTGATTGCATTAATTAATTATCTAATTAAATTTTAATTTAAATACAAGTCCAATTTAGATTTAAGTTTTATTTAAGTTAAATCCATAACTAATCCAATCCAAATTAGCTTCTAAATCAAATCCAAATCCAAATTAACTTCTAAATCAAATTAAAATCAAAATTCAATTTCAAATTCAAATATACATTTAATTAAATCCAAATTTGATTAAATTCTATATTGAAATTCATATTTAATTCAAATTAAATTGAAACTCAAATTAGAATTAAATCTCAAATGAAATTCATTCCATATCGAAATTAAATTTTAAATGAAATTCAAATCAAATTAAAATTCAAATTAACTTGAGATTCAAACTTGAATTAACAGTTAAATTAAATTCTAATTTAAATAGAAATTCAACCCAATTTTGAGACATGAAAATTCATCTTTATTTATTTAATAATTATGAAAAAATTGAGGGTATTACATGAACATTTTGAATCAGATCACTCTAGGTGCTCTAAGCCTTCTGCTTGAACTGTCTCAACTGAGCGTTGTTCTCTTGGAACTGCTACTGAATCTATTGGATCAAGGTTCTCAAGGTAGTATTTGAGTTTCTCATTTCTTTTGGAATGAGAGCAGATTGGTCTGAAATTTCATTAGCTATTCCCTTTCCTTTATCAATTCTCACACACTGCACTTCACCCTCTTCTTCTTTAGGATTTGCTTCTTCCTAATCTATCTTTTCGGGATTCATTTATGTTCTTTCTATCTGATTCATTTTCGCATTTGTGAGTAGACTGAAGGATTCTGACATAAAGGTTTCCCTTAATCCCTGGAATGCATCTCTTTCAATCAGGGATCAAAATTCTCAAGAGCCTATGGGTGCTTTCGAATGTTCTGAGGTGGAATCAAGGCCATAGACTCAAGTGGGTCTGGGTTACGAAAACCTTGACCTATCTCTCTGTTTTGGTTCAAGTTAGGATCCATAGAATTCATTTATAGAATCAAGGCTCAGGATTTACAAACAAACATGAGTTCAGATCAAACAACCAACACACAAATCAATATTTTGAAAACAAGGTTCCTGGTTCTCCTCAAAAGCTCCTCAAATTTGTGAGGTCATTTTAGATGGGATCTATTAGGATGGGATTTTCTCCATACTGAACCTTTCACAATATACTTGAGCTATGGCCCCTAGTATTGCAAGCGAGTTTATTGTCTCCTTGGTTCACCATCGACATACTCAAGTCGATGGCTTCTAGTACTAGTGGAGGGATTCAAAAATCCAAATTATAGGACAGGAAAGGGTTTTTTGAAAATCCAAACAATAAAAAGTGTTTCTATAATAAGAGTCATAAGAGAGAGAATAAAACAGGAAAGTGCAATCATGAAGCGAACAATGTCCCAAATAAGATGACTTTTTTAATTAGAGATTAAATTGTTTCTAAAGAAAATAAAAACTAAGTGGCATGCAATTCTCAACAAGGGTTTCTAAGTTAGTTACACTAAGAATTTAAGATAAGAAAGAAAACACGAAATCTACCTAAGATTTCTTCCTAACAAAGAAAATAAAAGAAAATCATACAAAAAATACTATGATTTTGTATCCAAAATGGGCTTTTTTGCACAAAAAAGGAAAGAGGATCAGTTCTTGGGTCCATATATGGATCTTATCTAAAAGAGATATCCAAATCTAAGCATCACAAACAACACATAAGAGCAAGATGCAGACACAGGTTTTAGGAACCAAGGCTCTAAAGCTTGAGAAAATGAATCTGACCTAAAAAGGAGGGTGTTTTTTCAAAAAATTTCTAAGTCAATAAACAACACTAGAAGTTGCTATTGAATTTTGGGTATGAGAAAGATAGATTTCAAAAAAATCTCCCAATAGAGAAAATAAGAAAATGAAAAGACCTTTTCAATGGCGTATGACATGCCAAAAATTGACATACGGGTGGCGAGATACATCCCTAGGAATCCTTCTAAAACAAGTATGGAACATGCGCTACTACCTCTGTTCTAACTAATACTATCTATTTTTTTGGGTACTCATGCTAGAAATTTGAAGAAACAATAAAATTGACAAAAGTAAGTGGAGTTTGTTATCTTGTCAATGCCACAAGAATCATAGTGATCTGATGAGCGGTTGAGGAGACAAGCTTCCAAGAATATAGACTTATTGACTATTTCACAGATTTGAGAAAACACTGTAGTTCTGGCTCAAAACTAGACAATCTTAGATCCTAATCTTAGTTTTTTAATGAGCCAAAAACAAAAAATTTTAAAACTGGGATGTTGAGATACAGATCGAAGAATGAGTATTTCTGGCAAGAAACAATCATCAAAATAATTATTCCTCATTGTTTGGGTCTGTTATTGAGAGAATAAATATAGACTCTGGATATGGGTTGTACATGTAAAATGTAACCGTGATCGTTTGCCTTTTGAGAAGCCTAAGAATGCAAGAAATAGACTTATAGTCAGAGAGATATGACTCTATCACTATAACATGGTCTGACAGGATAAAAATTAGAAAACAGGATTTAGATCTGAGGTGGATCCAGATCCAAAAACACAAAAGAACTACAAAACTACTAACCTTACAACTTCGGTTTTCTAGAAACTCTGATCTTGGAATGAGCAAATGGTCCCACCGTGATTGCCATACTATGGACACCTAAAATGCAAGAAGCGAGGTTGTTCACCAAAAGATGTTTTTTTATTTTAAAATGGATCCAAAATTGGATCAGAACTTTGAGAGAGTGTGGAGACTGCTTTTCAAGGTAATGTGAATTTCTTTCTCCATTGAGCAAGGATTAGCCAAACTGGAATCCTTGATCTTAATTTTGGAATAGCGGCATTGTGGAGCTTTGTACCATCATATAAGAGACCTAAAAGAAATCGAGTTTGGAGGTGGGATCCATTAAAACTCAAAAATAAAAAGGCACCAACACAAGCAACATACGAACGTTAGAATTATAAAAACCTAAAGAAAAATAAAGAAATAAGAAAAAATCAATAGAAATTAGAACTGATTCTCACCTCGGGCTTAGGTAGCCCTTTCTATGTTGTTGATGAGTGTAGGGAAGCACATACGACACTTTGGCTTGCACAAGCTCTGAAAGGGATGGGATTAGGTTGATCTGGACCCTAGGTTAAGTGGGTAGGCTAGGTCATCTAGGTTATATGGGCTGGGATAGGTCGGCTAGGCTTCGCAAGGATTTTTTTAGAATGACAGTGCTAGGAGAGATAAATACCAAATGCTGAAATAGGGGGATGCCTCCCTATTTATAGTTTTTGAGGTAGATCGAGATATGTTCTTACATATACAAGATCCATCTAGATGTATGGTTGCTAGACGAGTTGTTGTGAATGGACAACTGAGATTTGGATAATGATTTGTTGCTTTGGATGAATTTTTGTTTTAAAGAAAGGGGATTTTGGAAGGGATGACTTTCTATTTTCAAACTTATAAGGTTATGAAGGAAAACCCCATCCCAAAGGCACGCAAAAATGGTGGCTAACAATGAGTTAGTTTTGGGATACAATTACAACAAATGACATTGACGACAACTGGTGCTAACGATAACTTTAGCATTAACAACAAGTTGTCATTAGAGCTAGTTAGCAACGACAATTGATGGCTCAAGTCTGCCATAGTGACAATCGACGGGGTCCTTATGATAACTCAGGGTGTCATTAGGGGAGGATGATATCATCTTACCAAATTGGAAGGTCCTCTAATGACAACTCCAAGACTGTGATGATAGAAATGTGATGGTGATGACAATGTTAGAGGCTTTGGTCAAGGTCTAACGATAATATAACTTGTCATTAGATGCTGAAAAGTTGTTTGGGCCATAACTTTTGATTTTGATGTGGGATTGACTTGATTTTTGGTTTGCTGAAAAGTTGATAATCTTCTCTTTAACTCTTCTCTAGTCAAAAGTCTGAAAGGGGTCTTTTTGGAGGCCAAATATATGATTAGAGAGACCTTTGCTTGGGAAAGATAAAATTTTAGACGAAAACATCTCGGTCATAAATTAGGTGTCTACATTAGTGAATTAGACCTAGTGTAACGCCTTGAGATTTTAACCCTTATAAAAACACGTAGAAATTTAAAACTTTTTCTTTTACATTTAAAATTGTTAGTGGAATTATCTTTTAACTCAAGTTCAAAACCTCATGCGAGTTACATTCCACTCAACAATTATTATGATGAAGTTAAAGTGGATAACAATACCGTCAATTCGATGCTCGCAAAAGAAAATGATTGGCTCGTCGACAACACCACAACATCCTGCAACCTTTTTGCTTTGCAACTTTGATAAACTTGTACCACATAAAATGGGGTTAGACTGATTTGTAGGTGTAATATGTCATTCACCTAGCATATCCAATCATAATCCCATGCCATAGTCTATAATTGATCAAGGCATGATTCTCTCATCTAAGATGAGCATGTAATCATGCTATAATAATTAGATCACAACTGAATTAATAGATCCCCAAATGGCTATAATACGCTCATCACAATCCATCATAGTTGTTATATTTAACCTGTTCATTTTTATAAAGATTTATCACACATTAAAACAAGTTCCCTATCAGATTACCTGGTTTTGGAAGCGCACATCTTCACATGCTTGTCCTACCTAGACTACCTGGTGTTGGATCTATAAATCCTCACAAAGTCACCCTATTGACCTGGTTTTGGCTATGTACATTCTTGCAGGGATCATCCATGCTAGACCACCTGGTCGTGGGACCATACCTCCTCGTAGGGATCATCTTAGTTGGCTATCTGGTCATGAATATATATAGCCTCATGTGATCCTCCTGTTGGGAAAAATTTTTCAATGGGTTTCCTGATATTGGTAATTCATATTTTTGTATATGCATAAACACAATTGACCGCTCACACGGTCGATGGCCACCAATATAGGTACAAGCATATATCAAGTCAATAAACAAATCACAAAGTTATCATGCACTACATAAATCAATTCAGTTGACCATACACAAGGTCATGATCCACCTGTTCAGGCTCGAACAATCAATTGATCAAATATTATTTGAACTATTGCATAATTCATTCCTATTTTTCAATCATAATATCGTTCATCATTTCATGCATGTATCATTTGACATGCAATGCAATACATATACATCATATGTCACATCATGTGGCATAGAAGCATATCATCTCATGCACTGACATCATATCATAGCCACATGTAACATTGCATAAACATCCATTCAATTATAAATTGAACCTTGAATCATGAACTTCTATTCATTTGTATGTGAACATGTGTATCTCATAATACAAGACAACTAAACCTCGAGTATACATAATTCTTACATAATTCTAATTATGCACACAAGAGTCATAATTCATATTATTCAAGTCCATTCTCATATATATATTTGTTTTCTATATGTACTATTATAATTGTTTTTATTTAAACTAAAAACATCACAAACCCATAACTAGAGTTTAAGGAGATGTAATTCAAACTTAGGAGTCGTCTCTCCCAACTAAGGAGTCGACTCACCATGTCTCGAGGTTGTTTTTGGTGTAGGAGGGTTGATTCCCAAATCACAAGAATCGATTCTCTCTCTAAAAGATTCAACTCAATAAATCAAGGGAAGACTCTTAGTCAGAAGAGTTGACTCAAAGGATGATAGGGGTCGATTTTTATTAAGAAGAGTTGACTCATGAAAAGTCAAGGCTAACACAAACAACAATACATGGAGGATCAACTCTTAGTTCAGGAGACTCAAAGGATGTCAGGGATCAACTCTTAATCAAAAGAGTCAACTTAACAAGAAGGGTCAACTCTTAGTCAGAAGAGTTGACTAAATAAAAAGAAGGGTTGACTCTTAATCAAAAGAGTCAACTCTCAGAAGGTCAAGAGTTGACTCACATAGTACAATCCATGAAACAACATCTGAGATTTGACTCACCCAAAACGTGGGTAGTCACTCACCATCAAATACTCACATTTGAAGCCAAAAGCACAACAGGGGTCAACCTTTCCAAAGCAAGGGTCAACCTTTCCTGTAGTTGGGTCTATTGAGAGAACTACCCAAATCAGAGGGCTGCCCTTGGTCTGTTGAAATAGGCTAGGAACTAACAAAGTGCCCCGTGAGTCGACTTTCCAAAAGTGTGGGTCAACCCTTGGGTTTGCTTTACATATGCATAGAACTGACATGGGTTTATACCTGCATTGTAGGGGTCGACTCCTCTATGTCCAAATTCATCAACTACATATGAAACAACAGACTGTTGACTCCTACAGCGTAAGAGTCGACTTTCCAGCCTATCAACATGGAGAAACTCGATTTCACCAAGCATACCTCTAACAAAAATGCATAAGCAACAAATCGTGTTTTAGTACAGAAAGAACATGAAATCCTAAACCATGCATAAATATATATTTTGATGTCGTATAATGCCAAGCAATTTACATAAGAAGACCTATCTCAAGCTTAGCATAGTTCTATGAGTTCTAGGTGGTTGATGTTGTGGTGGAAGTGGTAGCAAGGGAGATAGAGAAGAGGTCGGGCAAGGGAGTGAGATGGGTTTAGGAGATATAGTAGGAGAGTGGGAGGAGAGAGCTCGTATGAGCTGGGTTGAGAGTGAAAGAGGGAGGGAGAGTGGTATTTATAGAAAAAGATGAGGGTGGTATGGGATGCCAAGTGTTGCAAACTATGCCATACTTGGAAGTGTTAATGAAAGTTAACACTTGATGAATGAGAGAAATATGTGTTATTCCTTGTGGATTATGAGTCTTAGGTCTGGGTTGGGTTCTATGTGACCTAGTTTAGATCCAAGTTATATTAGTTATAGTTAGGATACTCAATTACATTAACTAGATCCCTAATCTAGTTAATATAACTAAGTCTCAACTAATACTTTGGGTTTAGTTGATTTCTAACCAAAATAATATTTTACAAACATGCTCTAAAGTAAAAAATAATGACATGTATGACCCTAAGTCAGTCAACACTAAATTGGACCATTATGACCCTCATGTCAAAAATGATCCTGAAACTTTCCCAAAATGGCTATTTTGCCTCTAAAATTTGTCAGGCAAGTTTCGAATCTGTTTCAACTTCGTTCTTAACAAAATAAAGACTGACTTTCTCGATTTTCCAATATGAATATAACCATGCATATAAAAATTATAAACTAAGTCATAAAAATGATGATTTTGCCTTTAACTTTCTTTTATCCCATGTTAACTGAGTATGGTTTCTAGAAATCATAGTAAATAAGCATATACAAATTTAACTTAAAGAAATTCTTTATTTATTTTATCATAAAAAAGATATGAAATTTATGGTTGTTACAGTCTACCCCTTTTACAAGAATTTTATCCACGAAATTCTGATCCTAGGTCTAATTCAAATAATTCAAGGTGGTTTCTCTCATACTAAACTGAGGTTCCCATGATTACTTCATGTTGCACAATTTATATTATCTGGGTCTACTTGCATACATCATGATGCAATTCAGATTGCACATGATGAAATTATGTTATAGTTTAGCAATATTAGGCTCTGTATGAGAACATCATGCTGTGATTCAGGCTACACATGACAACGTCATGTCGCAATCTGGCTTCATATGAGTACATCATATCAGGATTAAGGCTATGATGTTATATCGTAATTAGGCTCCACATGAGTACATCATACTGCGATTCAGACTACACATGATAATGTTATGCTGCAATCAAACTCTACATGAATACATCATGCAATGATTCAGATTACACATGATGACATCATGCTCCACATGAGTACATTATGTTGCAATTCAGGCTACATATGATGACATCATGTCACAATCAAGCTCCACACGAGTATATCATATTGCCATTTAGGCTATAACACATGATGATATTATGTTGCAACATCCTTATGTTTAGTTAAAGGGCACAATGTTCAACCCAATTGGTTATAAACATCAATGAGTGGTTATTAATATAGCCAATGACCAACAATGTATATTATACCCTGCCATCCCCATTGAGATTGTCCCCTATTGCTATTGTTGTTTTAGAGGCTGAACTATCCTGGTTGACCTCTTTTCGTCATCCGCTTGCTTCATGTGACATTCCCATATGTAATGACCCATTTTTTGCAGTAGATATATGCACTCGTGTCATGAGGGCACATCTCTCTATTATGCAAACGATGACACTTTAGGCACCTTTGACTCGACCTTTGTTGTAGCCTGGTTCATTCGTACTGCTCCCCCTTATTCATAGGCAGGGTGAACTGCTTCTACCTTTTGTAGAGTGGCAGTTGCACCCCATCATCAGACAAGGATTGCTTATTGCCTCTACTAGTCTCAACTGACTTCTTTGTCGATCTTTCCTTGAAGTGATTTCATTCCTCATTTAACATGATAGTTGTGACTATGGTGGTGGTATACTAGTCATGACTTGGTGTCACAATCCTTCTTTGATCCCTCTGACATACTTATTCGCCCTTATATGATCGTCAGTGAAAAGACGCTGACAGTAACTTACCAAATTCTAGAATTTTATGGTGTAATCCACCAAATTCAGACCTCCCTGGCTTAGTTCTAGGAACTCAACCTTCTTCTTATCCTGAGTATGAAGCGAAAAGTAATTATCTAAAAACCTTCTCAGAGAATCATTGTTTTCATAAAAAAACATACTCTCTTGGTGGTGTCCCATAATTTGCGAGCATTATCCTTTAATCTATATATGCCAAAATTTGTCTTCTAGTCATATGACACCGATAATACCCGAAAGGCTCGTTCAATTTCTCCAACCCAACTTTCAGCCATCTTTGGGTTGGCTTTTCCATTAAACGTTGGAGGATCTAGCTTATAAAATTTTTTGTAGGTAATTCTTCTTGGGTTACCATTCGCATTTTTGGGTACTGCTGAGCTTTGTCTGTCTCAGGCTGGTCTCTAATAATCATGGCTAGAGTGTTGAGGGTCTTCATAATGAACCCTCGATGTTCTGTCCATTCATTTTGAGGTCCTTTCCTAGTTCAACAAGACATCCTTGGGTCAATAGATACAATAAAATATAATTGTATCATAAGTTATTGTATCAGAAAAATAATACATTAATAGAAGTCACATATATACACATCTATAAATATACATACTTTATTATAGAAGCTTGTAAAAAAATTCAACCCTTATGTTCCTTCTGATGGGTATCTTCGTTCATAACTGTGAACACCCCAAATATTTCAAAATTTTATAAAAATTCCTCTTTTGCCCCTGGCTCCCATTTTCTGAGTAATTGAGTCAATTTCAAATTAAATTCTAGTTATTTCTCGGTTTTTACTAGAATCAAATCCATTTTATATATCTGACTCAATTTCAGATCCGGATCCAGTATCAAAATCCAAATTCTAAGCCCTGTTATCCAATTTTCAATTCGAATTTACAAAAATACCAAAAGTAATTTCTGAAAGGCTCAGACCGTTCATCCGGTATCTATTTTGGATCAACTATCCTATATTTCTCGATTCAAGGTCCAAAAACTTGAATATTTTCTCAAAACTCGGATCCAAACCTATTTTCTGAAGAAATTTTAAAAGATCAAAACCCGAATTCTCAGAAAACCCTTCTTTTGTAAATACTTTTAAATTTCATAAAAATATTTCAAAATCCTTTGTTTTCTCGTAGTTTTAGAGCTTTTTATTTTCAAAAACACAAAAAAATATAGAAATTACAAAGAAAAAGAACAACAAAATCAAAATGAAAAAAGAAAATACAAAAAGAAAATAGCTCGAAAGCCCCTTTTTAAAAATTGTCTTTTGTTAAAAACCACTTTTTTGAAAAACCTTATAAAAAGAGCCTTTGTTTTGAAAATTTGAAGGACATGCTTTGAAAAAGCCCCTAAGGGCTTTCTGTTGCAAAGGGATCGCAGAGGCCGCTCTCTCTCTTTCTCTTGATCTCTCTCCATCGCTCTCTCTCTCCCTTCTCGATCTTTCCTCCCTTTTCTATATAAACAACCACTGATCTCCTCTTCCTTTTTCCATTTCTCACCTCCCCATTACTCTTCTTCTTCTTCACGATTTTCTCCCTCTTCTTCTCATTCCCTCTAGTTCTGCCCATTCAACAGAAGGAGGTCGATCTTCCCACCCCCTCCCTACAGCCACAGGTGAGTAGCCATCCCTCTTTCCTCTTTTGGATTCTCTATAAAACGTTATTTCTCGGCTTACCATTTGAATCTCTTCTCTTTCATTTTTTTAGTTTACGGAATATAGGATGGAATCATCTTGCATATAGCAGAATCGACCCATCTATTGCTACATTAACGGAATGATCCAAATTCCAACACTCTCTTCTTCTCTTTTTTTTGCCAATTACTTTTAAATCTTTGCTTACATTTGATTTTTTTTTTTTACCTCAATCATCCGATATACATAATTTCTTATTTGTGTTTCTGATCCCTCCTTTCCTTTTCTGTTTTGTTTCACACATTGCATCATATATGATCAATCGGTATTGATCTCTCTGCACCCCATTGGTCATGGTGGCATAAATCTTGATATCCTGTTTTGAAGAAAGCGTGCTTTGTGAAGGCATCTAGGATACGATCATGTGGATTAAATCTTGATATCCTGTTTTGAAGATATCCCGTTAAGCCATGCCTCCTGTAGTGTTTCTTTCATTATATCATGCGGATTAAATATCAAGAGTGAGATCATTAGGAGAAGTTTTTAGAATGGGCCTCATTCCATTAAAATTCAAAATGGGTCATATCCATCTAGAGTACGATATCAACAGAATTTTAGATGGGAGGTGTTGGGCATGAATCCTATGCACCCTTACTCTATTGAATGACTTTGATCAGATTGAACAGATATCGAAAGTGGGGTTTTCATTTTTTTTTTATTGTTGAGACATTGAACCTATGTATCTCTCATGATACACCTGCTATGTTAAGCTAAAAGGAATTCACATGTGGTTTTGTTGAGAGAAAATCATGCTCTAAATCATCTCGCTGAATTGAAGTAGTGTTTCTTTTACTCTTCATCATAGAATCTGGGTATAGTCACTGCCAAGAGAGAATCGTTGTAATTTAATAAGAATGCTTTGTGGTTTACGTTATCTGTTCATGATGGATTTATTCAAGATAGCTTAGATTCATTTCATTTTTTTTGCTTCTTTTCCTCTTTATGCCTTATATTCCAGCATGTTATGTTTTGTCATCATGTCAACCAGCATAGGTGGTTTTCTGTTAATTTTACCCCCAACTACTTCCCCTGCACGCACATACATCCACTTGCAGTAGCATCACATTCCTACACCCCAACCTATGAAAACTATGGAATGTTCAGGAATGGAAGGGCAAAGACCCGTAAGCAGAGAAGAGAAGGTTCTATATTAGAAAATTGAGGAACGTATATGAGGCTTTGGGGCCTGGTTCTGCAGCAAGTATTGTCCCAGTACTCTCTCTTGGAAATCCTTTCATTGCTTTTTATGATGGTTTTAAGCTACATATATATATTGGAATCTGTGATTGTTCCAAGGGATGATAGAACACCAGTATTGCTTAACCAGATTGGGTTTTTCTTCCCTCTTGCTCCTGAAATTGACGCTGCTGAAAAGAGTGGGGCTATGAACATGGTAAAATACTCTTTTTTTGTGTGCGTGGCTGGGACTGTTAGATAGGCAATTCAAGAACCATTGAAAGGCTGTCTTTGGTGCATTAAAAGATAAGTTGCAGACTCGAAAGGGTCAAAGTGGTGGCGCTATTTGTGTATTTGTTATGATTGATTCCCCTCACTACCACCTTCAATACCTCTCAGCACATCTGCCATTGCTAAACTCACACTTGCTCAAACACCCATACAACCCTTCACACTCACCCATGCTCTTCATTTAGCCCCACAAAAAATTGCATCTTCTTGCAAATGATACTATTCACCAGCCATTCCACTTGTTTCATATGACACACTTGCTGCACCACCCTACACTTTTATAACACCACCATACTTGCATCCTTTGCATTTTCCACTCCCTCATCCCTGTAGCTATATCATTTCCATTCTTCACTACATCTCACCCTCATACTCCATCTACATAGCATAACCACAACATCTCCAGTGCTCCCCCCTTCATATCTTCACCAGTCACATGATGCATCTGTTAATCTCTGCTATGTCACATCTTCAACACCTATCACCGTCCATCCCTTTGTTGTATCTTACACCCACTTCATATTTGTAATTCATTATCTTAACACTTACCTATGCTCCACCTGTCAATGCTCAGCAACTCTCAGAACCCCACTTCACGATAGTAAAAGTTTCACAGTCATTGCCTAACACACCATCTACAAACCACCTTCATTTTTCCATCATCTCAGTATCTCCCTTCCACTTTATTTGCTGCATCTACCTACAGGGTTTTTATAGCATTTCATATGATCCTCTACCTTGGCATTGATTTTGTTAAAACCAATCCCCTTCACATCCACCTTCCAACATCATCCCATTGCACAGTAACCTGCAAATCACACTGTTCACCACACATATATCCTCCAGCCACCATCTTATCTCTCACCACTTGCCTGCCCTATACTTTCAGCATTTCCTGTTACACCTTCTCCATAGCACAACAATACCCCAACACATTGCCATCATTTCTCTACACCTGCTGCAACTCCATTTGTTCACAACATATACTACTTATATTCATTTCCTATGCACTTCATTAACAAACTCCCTTACATACCTTCTCATTGCGCTCTCTAGCTCACTTACTACACACTATGCTGCAACATTGCTAATGCTTCATCTATTCACAACACATATTACCCGCAAATTACACTGTTCATAACTTCCATTCCCTGTGCATCTGCATTATCCTCAACAGCAGTACATTACTTTTACACCCCCTGTCACATCTGCATACTCGGTATATGTTGTACCCCTTTTTACCTCCATGGCACTTTACCACAACATTCACAGCAGCCGGTGGCTGCTGTGACTTCTTGCCTTTAGAGCAATTTTAACGTAAAGCATTCACAGCAGCCTGTGGCTGCTGTGACCTCATTCATCACCTTTCTCTTTACAGCTGTTGTGACCTTTGTATGCTTCTCTTAACCTAGATGCATATAGTGCATTCTCATATATACATAAATAGGACCATTCTCATAGGCATTTCACCATGGGTTATACATATGGCCTCAAGCTAATATGTATAGACTTCCACTTAGCCTAAGGCATCATCTAGGCATCCTCATATATACCTTTTAGACATTACATATACATTCTTCACTTAGAGTAGATATCATCGTATGCATTCCAATTTCCGCCTCATGCTAACCTTGTTTTGCAGAAAATACACAGAAACTGCCACTTTCTTTCTTAGAATAGGGGTTTTAATTTCAATTCCAAATTCCAAATTGTAATAGCTAGATTATAAATGAGAATCTTACATTTTCTGCACTAGATTAGAATGTATAAGCATACACTTGCTTTTATGTGTTTCATGCCATTTTTCTCTTTTATTTTAAAAATTCACAAATGGGAACACGAATGACACATGCACTATTCTGATAAAAGGTGATTAAATCCTAAGTTGACGATTTGCATTTATAACCATAGTCAAAATGTGAACAAAACTTAGGATTTTCATCTTTTATGGAATAACATTGGATCCACACTGGATCTCTTTTGAAAAATCATCATATTTTTCTAAATATTTTCTTCTTTTATTAGAGTTTAACTTAAAATTAACTCAAAATATATATCAATGGCCATAGTCAAAATATATTGAGAGTTAATTTCATTTCAAACTCTATAAAGGCACCAAAATATGTTTTATTCTTCATCTGAATTTAAATATAGATTATTTTATAATACATTTTATGACCATAGTCAGAAATATATTATATCTTCAATCTTATTTCAATTCATTCAAAGAATGAAATATGCTTTTCAATATCCAATTTTCAAAAATTCTTAAATTCATTTATCATTTAGAATAGAATTACATCATGTTTCAAAGTATTTCAAGTTTTTCTTTAAAATCCAACTGATTTTTCTTCAAATATCTTCTTCATTTCTCAAATCAATCTTCAATTCTTATTTATAAATTTAAATTCATCTTTCTATTCTCAATTCTATCTCGTTTCAAAATTCAAACTTCAAACTTCAATTTCAATGTCCAATTTGACTTTGAAATTTCGAATTCACTTCTATATTCAAAATTCATTTTCCAATTCAAATCCAATTTCAAAGTTCGATTCAACTTTAAAAATTCAAATCCATTTTCATTTTCAGGCTTCGATTTTAAATCCAATTCAATATCCCAGATCGTATTTCAAAGTTCAATTTAAACTTTGGAATTTCTAGATTCATCTCCTGATTTCAAAATTCAAGTTTAAAATCAAATTTATTCTTTATTTTTTTCAAAATCTCCAAAGTTCTATCTAAAGATTGAGTCCTGATTCTCAATTCAATTGATTTATCCAAAATCAGGGTTTTGAGATTGATTCTGAATCTCAAAATTTGATTTTCCATAAATTTAAGTCCACTTTCAAATTTAATCTGGATTTCCAAAATCCAGATCCATCTTCAAAGTCCCATTTGGATTTTCAAAATCCAATTCTATCTTAGATTCTAGATTTAAAACCCAATTCCACCTTGGATTCCAGATTGCAAGATTTGATTCCATCTTAGATTCCAGATCTCGGATCCAATTCCATCTTGGTATCCATATTTTGGATCCAATTCCATCTAGGATTCCAGATTTCAAATCCAAGTTCCATCTAGGATTTCAAATTTCAAATCCAAATTCTATCTTAATTCCATATTTCAAAACCAATTCCATTTTCAAATTTCATATGGATTTCTCAAATCCAGTCTCATTTTCAAATTTTATCTAGATTTCCAATTCCAAATCTCACAATGATTTTCAAAATCCGGATTCCAATTCCAACTCTATTTTTGAAATTCGCTTTTTCTTAAGTCTAAGTTCAATTTCCAAATAAAAAATTCTTATTTTAGATTCTGAATTCAAAACTCAAAACTCAAAACTCAAAACTCAAAACCAAAGATCCCTTTTCAAAATCGATTCTTGAAAATTGACCCAAATTCAAAGTTCATTTTGACTTTGAAAATTTATTTTTACTTCAAAAATTCTATATTAGTTTCAAAATCTCCCCTTTCCTTCATTTCTTCAATTCAAGATTTATTTTCAAATCTCTGATTATTCCAAGACTTAGAACTTCAAGTCTCTTTCCAGATCTATTTTGAGTTCTAAGTTAGATTCAAAATCTTCAACTTTCAAAAACCATTTCTTCACCATATTCTCAAATTTATTTCAAAATCACTTAGAAAATCTCTAAAATTTCTAAATTATTCTTCTCAAAAGCATACATCTTTGCATTTGCATTGCACAAGCATGATTCTTTGTGCATTTTAGACTTAGAATAAATTCTTAAAAATTATTTAGACAAAGCAAAAAGCATAAGTTCGATCCTTGGTTCGGTTACCCCTGGTAAAAGAGCCAGAAACGGTCGAACCTCGTACCGCCGAGCGAATCCCGTCTCTCCATTTTTCCGCAAACTTTTCAAAAATGGAGGCGAGTATTTTCAAAATATTTTCAAAATTAAGATCAAGTGAGACCTTTACAAAAGAGTTCCTCTCTCTTCTTTCTTCTTTCTTCTCTCTTCTTTTCTATCTTTTATTCCCCTTCAAAAAGGGAATAGAGGCTAGAAAGGCAAAGAGAAGGAAAAGAGAGAACCAAGAGGAAAAATTTTGCAATGATCACAATAACTCTACCTAATATGGCACTCATAATGAGTATGCCTTAAGTTTATACCGAGTTTCATAATATCCTACATATATTCAAGCAATAACAATCTATTGAGAGAAATACTTATAAACCAATGTCAGATGTCATGAGCCAATATTTTTATCTCGTTCTAATACTTCTCTATAAAGCCCTCAAATTTTAACACTTATAAACACACGTAAAAATTTATTTACTTTTTTTTATATTTAAAATCATTAGCAGAAGCATCTTTTAACTCAGGTTCAAAACCTCAAACAAGTTACATTCCACTCAATAACGATTATATTGAATTTAAGGCAAATAACATTACCAACAATTCAGTGCCCAAGAAAGAAAAATGATTGGCTCATCAACAGTGCCACAACATTCTGTATGCGCTTTACTGTGCAACTCTGATAAACCTATACCCCATAAAATGAGGTCATACATATAAAATCCTCTCAGGGATATACGCCAAATTGCTAGGAAACAAAAAATATCAAAACATATATCCATTCAATCTAATATCCACGATATGTCTCAATACAGTATAAATTTCATTAAAAAAATTACAATGTATTTATAAGCAACATGGTTAAGTAGACATGACGTGTCATTTACCTAATAAGTCAACATATTCATTTGTAAGTGTGGTATGTCATTCACTTAACATATCCAATCATAATCTCATGCCATAGTCCATAATTGATCAAGGCATGATTCTCTCATCTGAGATCAATAGGAAATCATGCTATAACAATTGGAGCATAACCAAATCAGTAGATTCCCAAAAGGCTATAACAACCTAATCACAATCCACCATAGCCATTATATTTAACCTATTAATTTTCATAAGGTTATCAAGTCATTATATTTAACCTGTTCATTTTCACAAAGTTATCAAGTCAATAAACAAATCACAAGGTTATCGGGCACCACATAATACCATAAAGTTATTTACCACAGTTTAGGTTGCAAATGAACTTGTTTATTTACCGCATATTAAAACTAGTTCCCTATCAGATTACCTGGTTTTGAAAGTGTACATCCTCAAAGGCTCATTGATTGATTTTTTTATGAATGCTCTTTTTAAACAATATTTTTCAATGAAAACAAGGGAAAATCGTCAACCAAAGATATAAAAACCGACTTTCCATAGAGTGGCGAGTACGGGTCGAATCCACAGGGAACGGGATACATTCTGAAATAATTCTAAAATAACAATTTATTAATAGAACAAAGTTTACAACTATGTCAATGTTACAAATTAACTAAATAACAATCTAAGCTATGAAAATAAACTAAGCAGGAAGCTAAGTCTTCTACAGATCTCCAGAGGCAAAATTGTCTTTTCATCACTCGTGCAGTTGCACTTCATATCTGAATTACACCTGTAAACTTGTTCTAACTTATCAACCTACACAAATAAAAATACAAAGTCAGTTAACAAATTCATAATTAACTCTAAATTATTTCTACACTTAATGTTAAACTGATTCTACAATTAAACTATAATTAAATAAACATAGAAAACTAAAATTACACTGTCTAACTAAACTAACTAAGAAATATATGTTAACTACTCTAAATACTGTTAATTCACTAACTACAATACTAGAAAACACTAAAACTACACTAAATCAAACAATTCACTAAAAGACTGTTTTGTCCCTAAACAATGCAAAAGTGGACTCTGACACTTTTCGCAAATCACAGATTTAAGGGGTCAAACAAATTCCAATTTTTCCGAAATCACTTTTGTTCTGTAACTGTCAGATCCAAGAATCTGACACATTTTATAGATTTGAAAAATACGTTCTGGATCTCCAAATATAAGCGTTTCAAAATCAGGATAATCTTGAAAATCGCTGGACCCGAAATTTGAAAACCGGAAAAAGCTGTTTTCATAAAATGCTTAAAAACCAGACCAAATCAACTTGGAATGAGCTGAAATTTGGTATACTGACAGTAAACACACTAATGTGGAGAATAGAAAAATAATTTTCAGAAAACTCCAGAAAAATTCACATGAAATGACGAGTGCCCGACATGATAAAAATCAGTTTGTAATTTCAGTGCACTATTCATTTAGTTAAATCCACTAATGACATTAAAGCCTTAAACCACAAAAAAAGACAGTCTTAACTACACCTAAACTACTTATAAACTACAGAAAAAATGCAACAATTAAACTAAGTACAAAATGAAGAAAAACCTACACAACTAAGATTAGTTCTAATCTACATTACTCGTTAAATCTAATCTAACCTAAACTCACTAACTCACTAACTAAATTAATTAACTATCTAACTAATGTTAAAATCTAAGGTACACAACTACTAACCTATGGTTATGTTAACTAAGGTTAGGAATTAATTAAAATTGACTAAGGTTAGTTACTACTTGGATTAAATACTAACTAAGGGTACTAACTACCTAGGATGATTCACTACTCAAGTTAGACACTAACTAGGGTTAATTAGAGGTACGATTAGGGTATTAATTAACTAGGGTTATTTTAAATAGAACTAACTACTAACTAAGGTTAGTTGGGGGTAAACTATGGTTAGACTAGGGGGTAGGTTAGGATTAACTAGAGTCATTAACTACCTAGGGTTAAGGATTAGCTAGATGGCGGTTTAGGGTATGGAATTGATTTAGGTTCACGCCACCTTAGGTTAGACTAATTACACTACTAATTCATTCCTAAATTAAATACTAACTAAAATGAATACCTATAAAAAGGGTTAATTACTAATTAATCTATCTAGTTAACACCCCTAAATCAAAGATACATTAAGGTTACTACATACCTAATTAGCCACACACGATTTTAGAAAATCTAAACTATTACTATCTTTACTAAATTAACTAATGTTAAATCAATGCTAATTCCTAACTAAGCAAGTACTAAAGAGGGCTAATGAATATGAATCCACGAATTTGGTAGGGGAAATCCTCTCTCATTCTTGCCTTAATAGCACTTTAAGAAAGTTTTTAATTTCAAAAACCGTCCAGTCTCTTGGGACCCACACATTTTCATTCTTTCTTTAAAAGCAATAGAGTCATTTTGCAAATCTTTCCAAAAACACATTACACGATTTTGGCTGGTCTTAAAGGAGAATATAGCATTTAAATTCTGGCCAAAATCGTGTAAGACAACTTTAGGAACTGTTTTGAAAGTCAAATGAGGTTTACCACATTTAAAACCACAACTCATAGGCAAATTGGCTGGACCAAATTTATTGAAGCTTTCCTAAATTGAAATCCATGACTTTAGAGAGGATAAGATCCTTACCAAAAACGTCTTCTAAACTAAAAGACCACTTTGCCCCTTATCTATACTCTACCTTACTTAACTAACTAAGCTAATATAAAATTAACCTAACTATTTTAATATCTATATAAATTAATCAAAGGGCAGGAACAAGAAGTAACGAATTGAACAAAATCTAATTTAAACATGACATCTATCTATTTTAACCTCTACACGAAAATTAAAAATACTAAGTTAACTAAACAAAATTCAAGAAAATAAACATGCTAATTGACCTATGACTAAATCTAACATCAAATACATCTAAAATTAAACTTCATATCATTACCTACAGAATTTTAATCAAACCAAAATTGCACAAAACATTACATTAAACCTATACTAAAATATCAACTACACTATAGAAAACAATTAACTCTAATCAATAGCTAAATTACATGCTACATTAATATATGTTAAAATTGGAATCTTAAGACTATGAAACACTAAAATAATCTAACTAATATGCAGTCAATGAAATATATAACACAGAACACACTAAAACATGAATCGACTAACCTAAAATCAAAACAGAAAATTCAGAAATAACATCTACTACATGATTAAGATCTAGTAAAACCTAAACAGTAATTAACAAATTAAAATTAAGACATCACAATGAAGAACTACAGAAAAGACCACAGACTGCTGGACGACCTACACAAAAATCAACAAAACATCACTCAACTTTTCATTTTCACAAAATCTAAAAACGCACAAAATAGAAAATCACATAGACACTTTTCCTAAGGTACTAAACTCGAACAAAACAAGATATAGTAGACTGAGAAAGACTGAAAAGACGCAGACACACAGATCCAAAAACTCAAAACACACGCACACACCCAACAAAATCCAATGTTGGATTAAAACTATTATTTAAATAATACAAAAACCTAAACACCTCTACGTGCTGTTCTATGCACGAAAAATCAATTCTAAGGCTGACGAAAAACAGAAAATGACAGCCACATGACTCACACACAGGATAGGTTCTAACTAGAAGAAAGGGATGAGAAGACCCACCTCCAGGGCGATCCGAAGACTGAGGGGAAGAAGAGAGCGAACTTTGCTTGGCTTCACACCGCGAGGGACCTCGTTGATGCTGGAAATACGCCATGGAAACAGTATTGTACAGCTGCAACACGTTGGAAATCCACCGAAGATGGAGGATGAACCGATTCTCGATCGGGGGGAGGGGGGCTTAGAAGACCGGATGGAGGTAGAGCCGGCCCTTCTTGTTGGAGTGTCTCTCACTTCCACGCAAGAAAAGTGTTTTCCACCTCTGCTGCACCTGCAAAACACAGCCACTATGAGATTAACCAACAGGGAGGAAGAAGAACTGGAAGATGTGGAAGAAGGCAAGAGAGAGAAAGCTTGGATCTCAAGCTTTTCTTCAAGCATCAATGGAGATGGCATGGGGTGAGGGATGAGAAGGGGCTGGACCAAGATTCGTGCCCCTAGGGCACAAAAACCAAAGCAAAGACAAAGTTGTGCTGGGCGTCCCTCTCTTCTTTTAACGTTTTGCCTAGTTTGGGCGTTTTTACAAAAACTGTGTTAAAATATTTTTATTCTCTGAGCGCCTCTTTCTACAGGGGTTTTTTAGAAATATTTTATGATAAAAACGTGAATGGGTATGCTGGAGTGGATCTACATCAATATTGGCCCAGATCCAAGGTCTAGATGGGCGGTTTGGATCCTGAATACCCGATACAACTCCGAGGTTTGACCCGCAACACTAGAAATGCATTAATTTCCTCAAATTAAGTCTGATTTTAATGAAATTCGAACCAAAGATCTATAACATCATTATGCACCTAAGTGTGGATTTTAAACCTCTAGATGATGCATTTATGCAGTGAAAACATGTTAAGAAAACATAATATTTATGCATCATCACTCATCTTATCTGGACTACCTGGTGTTGGGTCTGTACATTCTTATAGAGTCACCCTAGCGAGACTGACGTGGTTTTGGTTATGTACATCCTTGTAGGGATCATCTTTGTCAGACTACCAAGTCGTGAGACTATACCTCCTCACATGGATCATCTTAGCTGGCTATCTCGTCTCGAACATGTATAACCTCACAAGATCCTCATATTGGGAATAATTCCTCAATGGGTTACCTGATCTTAAGAATTTATATTTTCATATATGCACAAACACAACTGATTGCTCATAGGTTCCATGGCCATCAATACAGGCACAAGCATGTATCAAGTCAATAAACAAATCACAAGGTTATCGAGCACCACATAAATCAATTCAGTTAACCATACACAAGGTCATGGGCCACATGTTCAGGCTCGAACAATCAATTGATCAAATATTATTAGAACCATTGCATACTTCATTTCTATTTTTTAATCATAATACTATTCATCATTTCATGCATGCATCATTTGACATACAACACAACACATATCATATCATATGTCACATCATATATTATGTATCACATCATCTGTCATAGAAGCATATCATCCCATGCATCAACATCATATCACAAACACATGTAACATCACATAAACATCCATTTGTTCATAAATTGAACCTCAAAGCATGAACTTCTATGCATGCATACGTGAACATGTGTATCTCATAATACATGACAACTAAACCTTGAGCATACGTAATTCCTACGTAATTTGAGTTATGCACGCAAGAGTCATAATTTATATTATGCATCTCCAATCTCATATTTGTGTTTTACATGTACTATTATAATTGTCTTTTATTCGGGCTCAAAACAAACCCGTAATTGGGGTTAAAGGAGATGTAATTCCAACTTAGGAGTCAACTCAACAAGTTTCAGAGTTGGCTTTAGTGCAAGAGGGTTCATTCCCAAAGCACAAGGGTCAATTCTCTCTCTAAAAGAGTCAACTCAACAAATCAAGGGTCAACTCTTAGTTAGAAGATGCAACTCAAAGGATGACAAGGGTCAACTCTTACTTGAATAGTCAACTCATAAAGAGTCAAGGCTAACATAAACACCAATATAAAGAGAGTTGACTCAAAGAATGTCAGGGTTCACACTTAATCAAAAGAGTCGAATCTTAGTCAGAAGAATAGACTCAATAAAAAGGGTTAACTCTTAGTCATAAGAACCGACTCAACAAGAAGAAGGGTCGACTCTTAATTAGAAAAGTCAACTCTTAGAAGGTCAAGGGATGACTCACACAATACAATCCATGAATCAACATCCGAGAGTCGATTCACCCAAAACATGGGTTGACTCTCACCGTCAAATACTCATATTTGAAACCAACAACATAGCAGGGGTCGACCTTTCCAAAGCAAGGGTCGACCTTTCCTATAGTTGGGTCCATTGAGAGTCAACTCTTCAAATTAGAGGGCCGACTCTCAGGTCTGTTGAAATAGGCTAGGCACTAACAAGGTACCCCATGAGGGACTCTTCAAAAGAGCGAGTCGAGCCTTGGATTTGTTTCACATATGCACAGAACTGATAGGGGTTGACTCTTGCATTGCAAGGTTTGAGTCTTGTGTGTTCAAATCCATAAACTGCATATGAAACAATAGTCTACTCTCCAACCCATTAACATGGAAAACCACGGATTTATCAAGCATACCTCCAACAAAAATTTACAAGCAACAAATCATGTTCTAGTACATAAATAACATAAAATCATAAACCATGCATAAATATATATTTCAACATCATATGATGCCAATCAATTATCATAAGAAGACCTACCTCAAGCTTAGCGTAGTTCTACGAGTACAAATCATGTTCTAGCACATAAATAACATAAAATCCTAAACCATGCATAAATATATATTTCAACATCAAATGATGCCAATTAATTTGCATAAGAAGACCTACCTCAAGCTTAGCATAGTTCTACGAGTGCTAGATGGCGTAAGGTGGCTGATGTGGTGGTGGAAGTGGCAGCAAGAAGGGAGATAGAGAAGAGGTTGGGCGAGAAAGTGAGAGGGCCTCAAGAGAGAGAAGAGAGTGGGAGAAAAGAGCACATATGAGCTGGATTGAGAGTGAAAGAGGGAGGGAGAGTGATATTTATAGGAGAAGGTGAGAGTGGTATGGGATGCAAGTGTTGCAAACTATGCAATACTTGGTGGGTTTCATTCACCAAGTGTTAATGAGAGTCAACACTTAGTGAATGAGGGGAATACATATTATGACTTGTGAATTATGGGTCTTGTGTCTGGGATGAGTTCTATGACCCAGTTCAGATCCAAACTATATTAATTAGAGTTAGGATACTTAGTTACATTAACTAGATCACAATCTAGTTAATGTAACTAAGTTTCAACTAGTACTTTGGGTTTAGTTGATTTTTAACGAAAATAATAATTTACTAACATGCCTTAAAGTAAAAAATAATGACATGTATGATCCTAAGTCACAGTGAATTGGACCATTATGATATTTATGTCAAAAATGACCCTAAAACTTTTTCGAAGTAACTAGTTTTCCCTCAAATTTGACAGGCAAGTTCCAAATCTATTTCAACTCCATTTTTAACGAAATAAAGATCATCTTTCTCAATTTTTTGATATGAATGCAACCATGTATATAAAAATTATAAACTAGGTCTTAAAAATTATTATTTTGCCCCTAACCCTCTTTTATCGCCTCTTAACTAAGTTTAGTTTTCAGAATTCATAGTAAATAGGCATATACAAATTTAACTCAAAATAAAATTTTTATTCATTTTACTGCAAAGGGGTACAAAAATTCTGGTTGTTACACCTTGATCCAAGGAAGCAGATTGATGCAGACCTAGATCCACCTAACATGCCAGTTGGCTCTTGTGGGGCCAACTTAGGGAGGTTGATCTCCCCATTTGAAGGACTTGGATGGGCATGGATCAGTGTTTATGGTAGTGCTTGGGTGTTATCCGATTTTATCCTAAGCCAAGTGAGGTGTTATCAAGGGATTGTGTAAGTATTTTCTAATCTAGGCTTAGTCTCTAGTATATAATAACTAAAAATGGATTTAAAGCGTAGTAGGTTTATTTAAAATTAAGATTGCATTTATATTTAGCCTTATAACTAATGAGGGTTGTAAATATCCCTCATTGGCCTAGTTATCTTTGAAAAGGAAAGCTGACTCAAATAGCCAATAAAAAAACATAAATTTATAAGCACTTTAAATAAAAAACACATGATTTTTATGATAAATAGCCAATAAAAACATAAATATCTCGTTTAAAATGTGAATATTTTGTTTCTGATGAAAATATCATGAGAAATTACTGTTTTTAACTTTCAAGAAAGTTCTCATGATATTTTCATGATCTTGCGAGGTTTGTCATTGTGTGCACATAGCATTGATTTTTTTTAATTGTTTTCTAACTCTATGGTCCATACAAAATTTATGAGCACTTTTCAGAATTAACAAAAAAAACTGTAGGTACTTTTTGAGGAAAAAGTCCATTATGGGACACCATGCAACTTGCAACATATTCTTGAAAACTTAACTTTTGACCTCAAACATAAAAAAGTAGTGAAAAATGCCAAATTTTCCTAATGAATACTGCGAGTTGTACAAGAAAATAGCCGACAACGTGGAACCAGATTGCAAGGATTATTTTTCTATTTCACTCATGACATAGAAAACATTTTCTATTTGAGAAAAGAAATTGATGGCTTCTTCAAAATCAAAATTCAGATTTAAAAAAAACAAACAAAAAAAGATGAGACCAGGGCATCAAAAACTTGTATGAATGAGATGCCCAGGGTGGGCACTGCCTACTCTGACCCGATACTCATATGAATTTTTGTTTTGGGCCAAGGTGGGCACAACATGCCCACCTTGGCCATAATGTGGCTCCATCACTAGTACTAAGTAGAACCACTTCTACTTAGGTGTTCATATGTACTGCATAAAAAAGTAGTGGACTCGACCCAAATCAACCAAGTACGTGGAACCTTTGCCAACCCTAGATGGACCAAACCCTTCACCAAACTTAAGACACTGTCCCTGAAACGTGCAAGTCATCAGAACCCT
This sequence comes from Nuphar pumila, assembly GCF_984573655.1. Classification (NCBI taxonomy): domain Eukaryota; kingdom Viridiplantae; phylum Streptophyta; class Magnoliopsida; order Nymphaeales; family Nymphaeaceae; genus Nuphar; species Nuphar pumila. Next base: position 65,826,268 of record NC_143260.1, on the reverse strand, counting down.
TTCCCTAAGCCCCTCTCAAGTCTTAACCTCTCCAAAATCCAAACCTATGCAGAATTTGTTTGTTGACAAAGCAAATTTTTTTGTTAAACTTGCAAAAGTTTGCCAACCCAAACCATTAGTCATTTGGAGCTAAAACTTAGACCCAAATACCCTTTGGATATCTATATAAGACCCTTCAAAAATTAGAATTTTATCATATTTCTGTATGAAGATATTGATTTTACAATCTGGGTCTATTTTACCCAAACCAATCCAGCCTGCAGAAAACCCAATCTCGACCTGTGAATTTCTCTTACCTTGAAATTTGGCATGTTTCCACTCTCTCAACCCACCCTCTTCTCTCTCTTCCCTTCCCCCCCTCTCACGTGATGCTTTTTGAGATTCTACTATCTAAGATTTTAATGCTTTTATTTCTTATGCATATAGAGTTGGTCCCCAACATGGTTCTTTAGTGGATTTACACCAATATCCCAAAGTGTGACTCTGACCCCACCAATTTATTATTATTTCCTTCAAATTAACTAAAATTCTCTACCTCACTATGGATTTTTTATTAAGGATAATTCTTTTTATTTAGATTTTGAATATAATTGATAAGATTTAGGAATCATTGTTTTAGAAATAGTAGAATATAACATCTTTTCATAAAATTTGAGATTTTTCTGAAATTTAAAAGATTTTTTTTCTGCCCTTTGTTCATATTTTTTCAATTCATGAAAGAACAAGATCAAGAAATTTGAATAAGGAAATACTTGATTTGATGGTTTTTTCTTAAAAGATCAGACAATGGATCATGCTATTTCAATATAAAAAATGTGAGTTGTAATTCGTGAAATTTTTGTACATTGTGGGATGTTTTTTTATGCACTTGAAAAATCTGCTTATATGTCACAATCACATGATTCAAAACTCATTATTTGTAAGGTCGAATCTGTATAAAGAATCTAAAAAATATGGAAACAAGGTGATTTATCCTCAATAGTTTTGTGCCTTCAATAGCACCAAATTATGTATATCTGAGCTGATCTGGTACTCCCAAATGTATAGGCAGCAGCCCTAATGTATTTTGATGATTATGACACTGGGATCTGGTAATGTCCTCTACCAATGTACTTCAATAATTGGTCATATAATTTTTCACTCATTTTGACCTAAAACACAATATCTTTTTAACATATATAAATTTCATCCAATGTTCGAAAATGTTAGCAAAATTGCCAATGGCACCTAACTATTAGGTGCAGCAGCGCACCATAAGTGCACAATCGTATTGCACCTGGCCCGCCCTCAAAAAAGGTCTGCCGTTGAACTGGTCAGATGTTATTTAAGGGTATAGGATGGTACATTTTTTTATGCAATTACATTGCACTAGTAACCCCATTACCACCTTCCCCTTTAATTTCTCTCCTTTCTTTTTTCTTTCCATTTATTACCACCAGTTCTTGTCAATTTCAAGTGTTAGAATGATATTCCTGGAGCATAATGTGGCCGTATCGAGAGGTCTCCCATTCGAATCCCTTGATGGCTTTTACATTTTCCCTTCACTTCTAAACTGCTGGCATTTACGTGTATCACGTGTATTTAAGGGTGTCATAGGGTTGGACCCTACTCGAACCAAACCCTATAAGGTTCGGATATGATGACAAATAAGAAGACTCGATTAAGACCCAGGTCCGAACCTGAAGGTCCGATTAATACATGGACCCAGGTAAAGTTTGTGAAATTTTATATCAGACTCGAACCTGACACCACAAATTTTCAATGTAAAAATGATAAAAAGTATTATTTTACCAGGTATGGTCTGGGTCTGGGTCTGATTCACGTAATTCTTATTGGGTTTGGGTATGGTTCTCTTATAGTAGACCCAATTAGACCCGAGTCTGCACCCGATATCATACCCGAAAATCTGATCCAAGTCAGGTTTCACTTGAGTCCAAACCAAACCCGACCAGTTGACAACCTACGTGTATGTGTGTGGATGTAACTTAAACCTCGAAGTCTAGCAGAAGATACCTAGTAATCAACGTGGTACCTTTCAAAAGTACTCACCCTGGACACCACATGTCCCACCCCTTTTTGCAAGAATTAGGATTAGGTGCAATCACATTACACAAATGCAATGGGCCTTGTTCGCTACACCTGATAAGCTATACAACAACAGAGGCAGTGGCACATTGCATTTGTGCAATGTGTCACTTCTGATCAGCCCTCCTCCTTTGTCCGAGGGATGCATATTAGGTCATGCTGAACATGAGCATTTTTGCTCATGCCGACATTGATGAAACTCTCAACGTGGTTGGAAGAACCATTGCTAACATCAAGGAACAACATTAAATTTTGAAACATGATGTATGACCTAACCTCAATGCTTTGTATGATGTGCAGGATAGGGTGACCAAACTTGTGCCTATTCGTGATCAAGTAAGGGAGTTGCTCTCTCTGCTCACTGTTCGAGAACAAGTGAGTGATCTCATGCTGTTGCTCGAAAAAGTGTCTTAGCTATGTGAACATGTTACCGAGTTGGAAGGTAAGAACATTCAACTCTCTGCTACCACGGATGTCATTGAATGCCTCTTGTAAGGCGACCTCGCTCAAAGTGGAGTCATCATTCGCCAAGAAGGTCATCAAAGAAAGCTTCCCGACCCCCAAAAGTATGCCAGTGCTCAGAACGTGAAAGAATTGGAGAACTTCATTTGGAAAGTGAAACACTACACGAAGGTGGCTCAAATCCGAAATAATGACGTTAGGATCAATACCGTTGTGCCATTCTTCACAGGTGATGCCACTCTCTAGTGGCGTCGATGCAACAAAGGCATTGATTGTGAGTATATTGAAATTGACATATGAGAGAACTTTAAAGCAAAGCTGAGAGGTCACTTCCTGCCCACAAATGTAGAGTTTGAGTCCTATTCTAAGTTGATGGCTTTTCAACACATTGGCCCCGTACACAACAATGTTAAGGTTTTCATTAGACTTATATTGGACATTGCTGATATGCCAGAGAAGGATAGATTGTTTCACTTTATGTACAACTTACAACCATGGGCAAAACAAGAAATTCAGAGGCAACGCTCACAGAATGTGGAAGATGTCATCACTGTCGCAGAGCTACTTATTGACTACCATAAGAATGAATATCAGAATGACAACCGTGATAAGTCAAATACACCCCACCATTAGCATAATGACAAACATCCCCACGAGCATAAGACGGGGAACAGGGCGAAGCATGAGAGACCCAAACGAGACACTAAGCAGGATTCTTACCGCGTTCCTCATAAGCGTGATGATGGCCATCACTCTAAGGGAAAGTTCAACCACACACAACATCTGCAATGCCCCAACTCTCCCTGCTTCATTCGTGGTGCTATACATTGAATGGTTGAGTGTCCCAAGTGGTTTGACCATCGAGTCAATGTCAATGCAACTCAAATCGAAGAAGAAAATCGATAGAAAGAACCGAAGATAGGGGCCCTTCAGATGCTAAATGCACTTAGGGGAGCCATGCCTCCCCCTTAGCCTCTGTCGTTAAAAAACTTATGTACCTAGATGTTTGCATCAATGGTAAAACCACTAGGGCTATGGTAGATACGAGCACTACTCATAACTTCGGTGGCCTTCTAGACCAACATTATTTTGAAACATGCTGGAACACCATGACCCACCTGGTAAATAAGTGAAATCATCAGACAAACACATTCTAGTTTGATTCTTTTGAGATCACCATGACCCTAGAAGATGTGACGCAGATTACTGGCCTTAAGTGCCATGGCAGTGCTGTCCTATTACAGGATTCAAACTATAATACAAGGAAAAAGTGCATGGCCCTTCTAGAAATGTCGATGGACGACTAGAGTCAATGTATTTCTGATGGAAGCAATTCTACATTGATGAAAGTTTCTTCTTTCCGTAATAAATGGAAAGGCCGGTCCGCTACATGTGCATCTGAAAGAGCTGACCAAGAGTTGCGCGACTTTCTTCTTTATTTTTTTGGTCTTACTTTATTTTCCGATTGTTCTAGTTTGAGAATAAGTTACTTGTGACTGCAGTACCTGAAAGACTTAGATGAAGTCGACAACTATGCAAGGAATGCTGCTATGCTCGCACACTTATACAGTCAACTTTACCGTGCAAGTAAGGGTATGAAAACTGTCGGGGGTTTTTGGCCATTTATTCAGGTATTTGTTTATTACATATTTAGTACTTGTAGACTAAGCTCGTTGAAGGTTGTAATGTTACTAATATATTATTTTTGTATGCCTGGGCATAGGAGCATATTATCGCGTTGCGTCCTCAGTGTGGCACTGCGATTTGTGGTTTTCCAAAGATCGGTCAGTGGGCTAGACTAAATGTCAAGGAGGATAATGCTAAGTTCATTTTAGATGGGTTGCAACTAAATGAGGTAAATGGTTTAAAATAATTTATAATCGGTTCAGCATTTATCATTCAGTAGTATAAATCATTGAAATGTTTAACATTCTTAAGTAATCATCGCTACATGATTTTGTCTTCGTTTGTACAAATCGTTATCGCTTTAGCATTTATCTTTTAGTACTATAAATTGTAGTAATCATTTGCATTCTTAGTAACAATCATTGTAATATATTTAGCACTCGTTATTATAAATAATTTTAATATTTAGCATTCATTAGCATAATTAATTGTCTGTACCTAAACTATAATCTCCAATGTACAGGTTGTGTGGAGACCGTATGGATATGGGGAGGACGAAGACCAAGAGCTTGTTGTTGAGGGTGCAAGACTATCTGACTGTGATATTTGGCTGTTTAGCAATTATGAAGCTGAGTTGCAGCACGGTAGTCGAGTTTTCCTACAATCTGGCTTGAGATAGTCTATCCCAAAGAAGCCTGTGGAAGTGAAAAGAAAGATGAATAGTGGTGGGTCCATGAACATGAATTGGCACGAACGCTACAGAGAACAATTGAATAGCTGAAACAAATGAGGTGTTTGTGCCATAGCGTATGATTATAAAGAACGACAATATGATTCTCACTATTTCCAAAAATATTGGGAACCCATGCATCAAAATCTAGAGATTGAGAATATTGGGAACCCATGCCTCCCTCCTGTCCCCCATCATGTCTCATCCCAGCATAGAAAACTCGTCAATCGTCTCCCTCCAGCTACAACAATGATTACCTCAGTAATAGTACAAGATGAGGAGCGAACAGAGCTCACAAAAGAGAACGTAGTCTCCGACACAAGGTTTCAGATGTTGGAGAGGGAGAATAAGGATTTACGAAAGAAGGTGAGCAATTTGAAGAGACAAATGCAGTCACTGGTAGAGATGATGACCAATGTTTATAATAAGATCGAGAGAATCAAGAGGCCACCAAGGATAGAGAGTCCACCAAGAAAAAAAAAGAGACAATTCGTATGTCATAGTCCATCTGAGTCGTCAAGTGCCACTGAATAAATGATAGCGATTCTTTTCATCCCGATAATTATTTGTTGTAATTCTATAATTTTTTGTTGTAATTCTATAATTATTTTTTATAACATGATATTCTTTAATTGTTTAATTCTTTTTTTAATAATTCTAACACACAAGTGCCACTAAACAGATCGTTGTAATGTTTGACCTTCATAAATAAAAGTGATCACATTTGTTTTTTATAAGAGACCACGATTGGCTTGCAATCAGTTGTATATAAGAGATCATGATTTGTTTTTTATAGGTGTTCTATCACGATATGTACAACTATCCCACCTAAACACATCAAATAATCGAGCCAAATATGTTTGAATATCCTATTGCGATTTTCCTTTATGAGCGTTGTCCTAAGGAATGATACCTTCCATTGCTATTTATACAATGACATTCGAAAATGTCAGAAAAGAAAAAATAAACAAATTGACATGATGTTTAGACTTAGTAAAGAACAAAACAACTTAACTTGACCGATACAGACATAATTGTGTATATCGCTCAGAGCGTGGGAGCACAATAAATAAAAAAATGTTGAAGGTTATAGTCTTACTAATATATTGAAAGGCTTGTAATGTTCACCCTTCGTAAATGAACATCTTATAAAAGATTAGAGATGTGTACTGAAATAGTGCTCAATTTAGAAGATTGAAAAAGAGTGAAAATTGAATATCAAAAGAAAAAGAATGAGCTTAAAGAGAGAAATTCAATGCTTAAGAATAATTACTAAATTACTGTGCAGAAAATATACAGGTGAGGATAAATGAGTAAAACATGATAGTACTTGATTTTCTGAGAAAATTCATAAATAATTACAAGTTTAGAGAAGTGAAAGAAAAATAATTTTTACTGTGGTGGCATAGAAATTTCTGAATTTGTTTTGGAAATGTAGATTACATGAAATATTTGTTTACAATAAATTCTTAATTGCCTATTATTTCTAAAAAATTATTCATGCATGATTTTGATGTTTGTGGGTAGCATCTCTGCAAACCCTCACGAGACCTTACTCGTCCACTGGGGTAACCCAGGGGTTTAAAGGGCTTGTTGCATAAGCTAAATGCAACCGTGATTCCTACGAAAGTGAGTTAGTTTTTTTTTATTATTTATTTTATTTATTTAATACAAGCTTTCATGATTATTGGGTAGTCCATATTTTCATTGCATGGTAGAGTGTATTGCTAGGGACTAGCAATTATTCTAGCATGGGGGTATTTGATGATACATAAATTATACGTTTTATTAACATGTTTTCACTGCATAAATGCATCATCTATAGGTTTAAAGCATACACTTAGGTGCATAATGATGTTAGGGACCTCTGGTTCGAATTTCATCAAAATTGGAGTTAATTTGAAGGAATTATGACATTTACAGTGTAACGGGTCAAATATCGGATCCGATTTGAGAGATTTGGATCCAGACGCCCATTTGGATCCTGGATTTGGGTCAAAACACATGGAATCAACCCAGCTCCAGCCCACTTAAGTTTTGTAAAAACATTTTCTAAAACCCCCCTCCTACATGAGGCGCCCAGTAAATATTTTTATTTTAACACTGTTTTTGAAAATAAGCCCAAACAAGCAAAATCGTCAAAAGAGGGGGAGACGCCCAGCCATTCCTTGTCTTTGCTTTGGTTTTCATGCCCTAGGGGCACGATTCTAACTCCAGCCCCCTTCTCATCTTCCACCTCACGCCATCTCCATTAGAGCATGAAAACAAGCTTGAGATTCAAGCTTTTTCTTGCCTTCTTTCCAAATCTTCTCATTTCTTTATCTTCTTTGTTGTTTAATCTCCATTGTTGTTGTGTTTTGCAGGTGCAGCAGAGGTGGAAAACACTTTTCTCGGGTGGAAGTGCGAAACACTCCAACGAGAAGGGCCGGCTCTACCTCCATTCGGTCTTCTACGCCCCCCGATCGAGAATCGGTTCATATTTCATCTTCGGTGGATTTCCAACGTGTTGCAGCTGTAGGACATGGTACCATGGTGTATTTCCAGCATCAACGAGGTTCCGAACGGTGCGAAGTCAAGCAAAGTCCACTCTTCTCTTCATCCCCCCGGTCGTCGAATCACCCAAGAGGTTGTTAAGTTAGAACAGGTTAACAGATGCAATTCAATTGTGATGTGCGACTGCACTTGATGTGAAAAGACAAAAATGCCCCTGGAGACCTGCTGAAGATTTAGCCGCCTATTGTAGTTTATTTTCATAATTAGAATGTTATTCAATGTAACTTGTACTCATTGACATAGATTGTAAACTTTTTATGTTAATAAAGTGTTATTTTAGAATTATTTCAGAAATATCCCGTTCCCTGTGGATTCGACCCGTAGTCGCCACTCAGTGGAAAGTCGGTTTTTATATTTTTGGTTGACAATTTTCCTTTGTTCTTATTGAAAAATATTGTTTAAAAATATCAACTCCAAAAGTGCAGACGATTTTCCTTTGTTCTTATTGAAAAATATTGTTTAAAAATATCAACTCCAAAAGTGCAACCAAAGCACTTCGTATTCCCTGCTACAGAATTATTTTATGCTGATATCCTTCTTTTGTCTTCATATTTTGTGCTGGCATTGGCAGATTCTGAAAGTGCACTAAGATTGAGGCAACGAGCACTAGAGGGGGGTGAATAGTGCTTTTAAAAAATTGTCTGCGAAATATTGAAGGATTTTGCAAATCGAAAAGCAAACACACAAAGAACACAAGATTTTATCTTGGTTCGGTCTATCCCGACCTACATCCAGTCCCCAAGCAAAACCCGCTTGAGATTTCCACTATCAACCTTGTTAACTACAAGATCACATAGACCAAAACCGGTCCCACTTTTAGTAACAACCCTACTGAAAGCAAACAACTCCTTTAAACCAAGGAGTCCTTTTTACAGAAAAGAAATAACAACTTACAATACAACCTATGAGCCTTTCTTTTGAATGCAAATGAGATGCAATTGGCTTTTGAGGTTGTTGAAATACTCTACTCATGAATTCACTATCTCTCAAAGTGATTTGAGTGAAAAACTGAAGTGAAAATATCAAGTGAGTGAGAAAACAAATACTTGAATGAATAGGAGTGAAAAGCAATAAGTAAATGATTCAAATCGATTGAATTCTTGTTATTTTGAGTGTAAAATGCACTCATATATATAGTTAAAGTTTTCCATACATTGAGAGTATGAAAGGGTGTCAAAACTGTCCATTTTGAATGATCAAAACGCTTGAAAAATAAAAAGACACACCTTTTTGAAGTTTTAGGAAAATGGCAAAATTAGTAGACTGAAACATCAGTTAGTCGACTAATAGTTAGTTATTAGTAGACTGACAGTTATCGTCGGTCGACTGATCTGTTAATCGAGCCATTTGAAAATCTGAACTTTTGAAACTTAGTCGACTTGAGAAACTGATAATATCATCAGTAGACTGAAAAACCTTTCAGTCGACTACTGCTAAAATCTTCTTAAAAACAAACATTCTGTTTGGTCGACTGATAAAAGCTTTAGTCGACTGCTGCTAAATTTTCAGAAAACACATGTTCTGTTCAGTCGACTGATAAAACCATTAGTCGACTGCTGCTAATTTTCCAGAAAACGGACATTCTGTCCAGTCGACTGATAAAACCTTCGGTCGACTAATTTGACAAAAAATGACTTTTTAGAAAATATGGCGAGAAAGGATTAGTCGACTGGTAAGTCGATTAGTTGACTAATAAACATGAAAATTTAAGAAAAGAGTTTTCTAAAAAGATTTTCAAGAGTGTTTCTTTTAGAAAAGTTTTTCTAAAGACTGTTAAGGTGAAATGCAACCTAAATATGCACTCTAAGCAAGGCTCTTACAAGAATCTAAGACTTTTAATGAATTAAACATTTGCACACTAGTCTTCAAAGATTCTTCATCGAATTCTTCTATTTCTTCATAGCCTTAGTGTTATCATCGCAAAATTTTTAACTTTTTCTGGTAGGCAAATGATGAAATTTGGGCAAAGCTTATGAAAACCAGTGAAAATGAAGCGAGAACATCAATTTTGGATAGAGTCCTACTTCGATCAGGACTCTGGAGTAGAGTCCTGATTTGATCTGGACTCTGAGATAAAATCTCAGAATTTTGAAATTCTTTGATAAAAGTGTAATAGTTTTGGTAGATTGAAAGATTTCTGAAAGATTCTCTCAAAATTGAAATCATGATCAGAGTCCTGACCCAACTAGGACTCTCTGAACAGAGTCTTGTTTTGACTAAACTCTGAGTTTCTAACTCTTTTTGAAAGATTTTGAAAGATTTGATTGAAAATGGATAAAAATAGTTGTAAAAGATTAGAGTCCCAATCCAATTGAAACTCTGAAGAAGAGTCCTGATCCGACTGGACTCTTGAAGAAGATTCCTGGTCCAACTAGGACTCTGAAATTTTGGCCAAAACAACAAATTTTGAAAGGTTTTCTTCAAAGACAGGTAAAAAGGTAGTGAAAAGTAGAGTTTTGATCCGACTAAGACTCTGGAAAAAGAGTCCTGATCCAACTAGGACTCTAAGATTTTTGAGATTTTGGATGAGTGAAGGAATCCAGAAGCGACACCACCTAAATGGGCCTCATCTGAGAATTAAAATCAATTGAAATTGAGTTTGAAATGAATCCAGATCATTTTCTAAGAAAGTATTTCAAAATATAAGGTCCCAGGGGTCAGAAAATGACAGAATGTTGACTAAAAACCCAGGTTTTGAAATTGATTTTGAAAGAAAAAGTTTTAAAACTCAAATCTGGATTGAATGTTTTGAAAATAGGAGTGCTGAATCTCGAAAATGAGATGTAATGACATGTGATGCTATGCAATGCGATGAAATGATATGCAAAAATGTATGCAGTGATATGCAATTACATATGAAATAGACAAACACTGGATGAGGGTCAAAATTTGGGGTGTTTACAGATGCCCCTCTTTGCTACTAAGCCGGTTGTAAGCCGAGCTTAGTGGCAAAGAAAACACACCAAATTTGGATTATAAAAATGCCCCAGTTAGATGAATCTAACTGGGTATGAAAGAATTAGTTCAAGTGATGATAGTAGATATGAAATGGAGAATAAGGAGAAAAATTTACTTCAAAAAGAAGTGAGATTCAGGTTTTGCCCTTAACCTGGATGGGACAGAAAATACCTCGTATGGAACGAAGTTCAGGCTTAACCCTTAACCTGACCGGGTTGAAAATGGAATACCTCATCAAAGGAGGCTCAGGTTTGTACCCTTGTCCTGATTGGGTGGAAAATGGAATACCTCATCAAAGGAGGCTCAGGTTTATACCCTTAACCTGATTGGGCAGAAAATGAAATACCTCATCAAAGGAGGCCCAGGTTTATACCCTTAACCTGATCGGGCAGAAAATGGACGGAATCCTCGAAAGAAGAGACTGTGATGAAACCTTTGGATTTCCGCACAATGAATCCGATAGGGGTTTTGCAAAATGAAGGAAATTGGGGTCCCTAAAGCTTGAAAAGGGTTTGATTTTGGGCGTCTCATTGCTGAGACTAAATAGCTTTTGAAATTGCCTTTTGCTGAAATTGGTGGCTTAACCTCAAGCCGAAATTGGACTGCCTATGGTGGGACAGTGGGGACACAGGGAAGTGTGCGAATCTGAGAGTCCGTGCGCTCAGATTATACCAAAGAAGGGAAGGAATCTTGAAAACTCCCGTAATCAAGTCCTAAAAGGGATGGTGTCAGGATGCGCCAAAAATGAACCTCACGCTCTCGCTTTATGCCAGAATAGCTAGAAAATATTGTCAAAATGTTGAAAATTATTGTTGATTCAAAATAATTGAAAATGATGCATATTGTTTTGAAAGTATTCCCTCTTTTCTACCTGAAGTATTACCTCTGACTGGGCTTAACTCCGTAGAATCAAGATTCGAATTCAAATTGCTTGCGATTGACTTTCTTTCAAGGAAGCTATCAATTTCCTTGATATGGACGAAAAAGAAAATATTCTTGATATTGCGAGAGCTATTGGTGAAAGAATATTGATAAAAGAATTTCACAAAATTAAAGAAGATTCTTGATAGATTTGGCAGTCTGATATCCTGGGATTCTTTTCTCAAAATGGTCTTTCTGCCTGTACTCTTTTTTTTTTCGACAGAATTGGGTCTTTTGGCCTTTTGGAGAATTTATTACATCATCCTTCATTTTGGAGATGTCCTAGATTTTTCTCTCTTCTTTTTTTTTGGAAGGGTACGTCACAAACTCCTTCATCTCAGAGATGTTTCGATCCTTCTTTTCTCTTAAGGATTATATTGACAGTTATTGGCTCTCTGGATGGAAATCTCTTAGTGATAGCAGAAATTAAATATCTTTTAGGGTTTGTCGGTAGGCTCATCACACTCGCCTTCATCTTGACGGTGATCTGAACTTTCCCTGGAAGGATCCGTCATAAACTCCGTCATCTTGGAGATGATCCAAATCTTCTTTGGCCCCGGGGGTCGACTCGCTTAATTCGCCTTCATCTTGACGACAATTGAGAGATCCCTTTTGCAGATATTTAATTGCAGCTTAGGTGATTGAGGAGATATGGAAATTGAGTGGATTTTTCTATATCACCCAGGATATTTCGACTACTTTATTTTTCAAGAATGATCTTTAAAACCGTGCCATTGACTGCGATCAATATCAATCACTCATAGCTTTGCAACAACATTGCATTCTCTTTGCTGGCCATATCGCGGATTTATTCTTCATCCTTTTGGTTGGCCAATAAAAAGATTTTGAACTTTGAATCCTTTTTCGTGAAAGCCTTGTCCTTTCAGAAGTAATACTGAAGGTATTTTGAGATAATAATTTTATGCAATAAAGATTTTTTAAATCAACAAATATTCGACGATAAATTGGCAAGATTTTCTTGAAATCCTTTGTGAAAGCGAGCATATGAAGCACAACGCAACATATCCATGACAGAAATTCTCTTCTCCTTTCCCCAAAGGAGAAGATTTAGAATTTGGAATTAGGAATTACTCCTCTCTTTCCTGAAGGAGAGACTCAGAAATTGGAAATAGGATATTGGATGACTTGGAGATCGAAATTGTGAATTGGTCTACTGGGAGCGACATGGGTTCTGTAGGGATTCATCCTAAGAACGACATTGGTTCAATTGAGAATGACATTGGTTCACTGGGAACAACATGAGTTCGATAGGTATTCAGCCTAAGAACGACATTGGTTCAATTGAGAACGACATTGGTTCACTGGGAACGACATGGGTTCTGTAGGGATTCAGCCTAAGAACGACATTGGTTCAATTGAGAATGACATTGGTTCACTGGGAACGACATGGGTTCAATTAAGAACAACATTGGTTCACTGGGAACAACATGGGTTCAATAGAGATTCAGCCTAAGAACGACATTGGTTCACTGGGAACGACATGGGTTCAATAGGGATTCAGCCTAAGAACGACATTGGTTCAATTGAGAACGACATTGGTTCACTAGGAACGACATGGGTTCGATAGGTATTCAGCCTACGAACGACATTGGTTCAATTAAGAACGACATTGGTTCACTGGGAACGACATGGGTTCGATAGGTATTCAGCCTACGAACGACATTGGTTCAATTGAGAACAACATTGGTTCACTAGGAACGACATGGGTTCGATAGGTATTCAGCCTACGAACGACATTGGTTCAATTAAGAACGACATTGGTTCACTGGGAACGACATGGGTTCGATAGGTATTCAGCCTACGAACAACATTGGTTCAATTGAGAACAACATTGGTTCACTGGGAACGACATGGGTTCAATAGGGATTCAGCCTAAGAACGACATTGGTTCAATTGAGAACGACATTGGTTCAATTGAGAACGGCATTGGTTCACTGAGAACGACATGGGTTCTGTAGGAATTCAGCCTAAGAACGACATTGGTTCAATTGAGAACGACATTGGTTCAATTAAGAACGACATTAGTTCCGCAGGGGTTCGACCTACGAACTATCAATTCCATAGGAATTCAACCTAAGGATCATAGCTTAAGAAGGAATGATTCCAACTTGTGAGCTTTGAATGGACCAGGTGCTAAACTGGGTTTTTGAGGGAAGATTCGAATCGGAATTCAACTCTTCAAGAAAAACTAGATGAATTGGATTTTGAAAGAAAATTCGGGTCGGAACTCGGATCTTCTAGACCAACTTGCAGGGTAGTTTGAGTAGAAGTTCAAACTTCTAGAGGAAAGCTAAGCGAATTGGATTTGAAAGAAAATTCAAGTCGGAACTTGGATTTTCTAGACCAACTCTGAAGGAAAAGAAAATTCGAGTCGGAACCCGAATCTTCGAAGGAAAACCAAGTCCATTATGGAAGGAAAAGAAATCTGAGGCGGAACTCGAATCCTGAAGGAAAGGTAGATTAATTGGAAGGAAAGGAAATTCGAGTCGGAACTCGAATTCCAAAGGAAAACTAGATTATCTAGAAGGGAAAGAAATTCGAGTCGGAACTCGAATCTCAAAAGAAAACTAAACCGGTTAGAAGGAAAAGAAATTTGAGTCGGAACTCGAATTCCTGAAGGAAAATTAGATCAAATAGAAGGAAAGGAAATTCGAGTCGGAAATCGAATCCCAAAGGAAAACTAAACCGGTTAGAAGAAAAAGAAATTCGAGTCAGAACTCGAATTCCGAAGGAAAACTAGATCAACTAGAAGGAAAGAAGATTCGAGTCGGAACTCGAATTCCAAAGGAAAACTAAACCGGTCAGAAGGAAAAGAAATTCGAGTCGGAACTTGAATTCCTGAAGGAAAACTAGATCAATTAGAAGGAAAGCAAATTCGAGTCGGAACTCGAATCCCAAAGGAAAACTAAACCGGTTAGAAGGAAAAGAAATTCGAGTCGGAACTCGAATTCCTGAGGAAAACTAGATCAATTAGAAGGAAAGGAAATTCGAGTCGGAACTCGAATCCCAAAGGAAAACTAAACCGGTTGGAAGGAAAAGAAATTTGAGTCGGAACTCGAATTCCTAAAGGAAAACTGGGTTAACCAAAAGTTAAAGAAATTCAAGTCGGAACTCGAATCCCAAAGGAAAACTAAACCGGTTGGAAGGAAAAGAAATTCAAGTCGGAACTCGAATTTCTAAAGGAAAACTGGGTTAACCAAAAGGAAAAGAAATTCGAGTCAGAACTCGAATCCCAAAGGAAAACTAAACCGGTTGGAAGGAAAAGAAATTCGAGTCGGAACTTGAATTCCTAAAGGAAAACTAAATCAGTGGATACTGAATTTTAAAGTATACCAGTGTAAACACCGGATTTTGAAAATATGCCAATACAAGCATTATGTTTTGAAAAATTACCAGTACGAATACCGGGTTTTGGAAGATTACCAGTACGAGCGTTGGATTTTGGAAAATTACATGTACGAGCACTGGATTTTGAAAGATTACCAGTACGGGCACTGGATTTTAAATGGTTACCAGTACAAGCACTGGGTTTTAAATGGTTACCAGTACGAGCACTGGGTTTTGAAAGTTTACCAGCACGAACACTGGATTTTTGAAAAATTACCAGCACGAACACTGGATTCTGAAGAATTACTAATTGATTTTGATGGAAGATTTTCAGTCTTCACCCTTACGACAACTTGGACAACTGTCGGGGCCTCAGGATTTATCCCTTATCCTGAATGGGGAACTCAATGCAAATTGATGTAGATGAATGCGAATGAATGCATGCAAATGCAAATGAATGTAAATGGGTGCATATGCGTGCAAAATGAGAGATTTGTTTGATCCTGCCTGCATACAGAAAGTTTTGAAGCCAATTTTCAAAATAATGCCCTAGTATAACTGGGGAGTGAGAGTTTGGATGAAAGGATAAGTAGTTGATATTTGATGAGAATTCTCTGAGGATAACGAGGTAAAAACTGACAATGAGCTTCTTGGTTGATCAGAGAGGCACTTTGAAAAAGGTTACCCCTTATAAGAAGACATTTAAACATTTGCAAATGAGGAATATAAAAGATGACGCCAGGCCATAAGAAAGATTGACAAATTTATTAATGCATTGAAGAAGAAAATAACAAATTGATAGAAGAACTGGGACTACATTGTCCCTTCAAAATGACAAAATGATGAAAGTGACATAGTCTTGACATTGTCAATTTTTAGAAAACTTGCTCAGGATGGTCGACTGGTATCTTCCTCATCTTCAATAAGGATATTCTTGTCGATGCAATCTTGAATGATATTTTTCAGGACGAAACAATTCTCAGTGTCATGCCCTACTGCCCGATGAAATTTGCAAAATCTTTCTTTGAATCTGCCCATGATTGTTGCGGGATCAACTGCTTTAGGTAAACATATCATATCTTTTGCAAGCATGTATTCCAGAACACTCTCTAGTGTTTCGTCCAGAGGGGTGAACTTTCGATCAATACTCCAATCCTTGCGCTTTGGCTTTTCTTGATCTTTCTCTTTATGCTGAGGACTAGATTGAAGAGGTCTATCATTGTTGGAGAACTTTCCTTTTTGGCCCTTGGATCCCTCTGAATAGTGATCATGATTTTTCTTGTTGCTTTTGCTATCATTGGCAGAAAGAGTGAAGTGAGCCTTCTTCTTCTGCTCACTCTGATTGTTACCTTGTGTAAAGATGAAGCCTTCATAAACTCCATTTTCCATGCTTAGCTCGAGCCACTCGGCTCGTTCTGTCAGTTCGATGAAGGTTTTTGACGGTGCCGTGGAAATGAGACCTTTCAAGGGTTGTGAAAAATTATTCAAGATTAGGGACAAAGCGTGCCCCTCTGATATGGGATCTCTCATTTTATTACAAGCCGACCTCCAACGGTGGATGAAGTCTCTAGCTTTTTCATTCTCTCTCTGCTTCAAGCCACAGAGATGGCTGAGGGTTGGGAGCGCCTCAGCATTAAAGAGGAATCGCTCAATGAACATGTTCACCACCTTGTCAAACTCCTTTAATTCGATTGGATTGACATGCTCTGAGTACCATTTAGCTGTCGTTCCCTCCAGACTGCGAGGGAAACAAAGGAAGAGTGCTCGATTGTCACGCTTGAATCGTGAACACTCAGCGAAAAACATGGCGAGGTGAGCCTTAGGGTCACCGGAACCATCAAACTTGATAAATTTTCTGGGGAGATTATCCAGATTATCATCCCCGTCCAAACCATCATAGAAGTCTTCGCTGGTGAAGACTTTCTTGCCCTTGTCGCGGGCCTGCAGATCTTTGACCATTTTCATCATATCTTTTAGCTGTGACTGAGTAGGGTCGTCAACAGACTGAGTCCGGGATTTATAAGTCGACCTCTGGCCCTGGGTCAACCTTTTGAATTCCTGCTTAGTTTCACATTCCTTGTCAGTATCATCCGCTGATTCTGATTCGTCAGACATTTTCTCGTGACGACTCTGCTTTTTGATAATTTTCACATTCTTAGTGGCATGACCCTTATCTTTCTGCTTTATCTAAATCTGCTCAGTACTGGCTTCAGCTTGCTCTGCCAGCATCTTACTCACCATCTTTTTGAACATGACGTACATCTGGGGATCTACGTCATCCTCTGCTTGCTGACCTTAACCACGGAGTGAGTCCATTTCCTCCTCTGAAGCGACTGAGTATGCAATGCCTTCAGCTGATAGGGTTTTCTTTCCGGACCTCGTATGAACCATCGAGTATCACGACAACTCTCTGGGGGTTGCTAACGCTCTCTGCAAGGTAGAACTGATGGTTAGGCTTTTGAAAGAAATTGGGTTGGAGGAAACTATTTGTTGAGAATTTTGGTAGACAATTGAAATAATATCCCATTACTAGGGATTGAGTCGTCGCTGGAGTTTACGACAATTGCGCTGCTATTCTTTGCAAAATAAACAACTGAGAATATGCCTTGTTACCTAGGCGAGGTCGTCAAACCAAAGTGAAATGAAGATTAAAGGAACTTTATCGAAAATATGATTTTAATAATACACTTGACAGAAGGGAGGGGGACAGACAATTTTCCACCACTCCGGATAATCAGAAGACACACGAGGACCAGGAAAAATAGTAAGATTGACAAAGGAATCCCAACCATGTCTGGCAGAATGGTATGCTCCGGACCACTGATCTGATGTGAGATCGAACTCTGGCAAGACCGCTGATAGTGGACGAATCTCTACACGTTTTTGTCTCTGAGAGAACTTCTTGACACACCGCTCTGGATGATAGTATGCGCAGAAGAATGGGCCAAGTAGCCTGAATCGTTTGCCATATGCATAAGTATATCTGGGAGGTGATTCCTGACGATCAAAGTAGTCCCATACGACTTCTTCCTCCTGAAGGTTGTCGATCAAGAACCGGTATCGCGCAACTGGAAGAAGCTTTTCACCATTGTATCTGAATGAACTGGCTCGGGCTGGTACATGCCGGAGGAACCAAGATTGCAATGCGTAGGTGCACCCTTCGACTAGAATTGATTCTCCGAGTGCGAAACGAGTCAACCCTCGGTATAGAAAGGCGAGTGCGGCCATGGCTATCGAGAGGCAGTTGGTCTGTCGACTTCCCCATCTCCTTAGAAGCTAAACTATTCTGATATCTATATAATTCCATCCATCTAGAAAGAAAGCTAATCCCACAGTGCATAGGACCATCACGTGTTGGATTCTTTCTCGAGTTGTTCGAGACAATGAGCTGACCTCCGCAAATGCCCCATACTGTCTGTAGATTTCGAGCAGGTCTACATATTCGTTTCCATCCTCCTCGATCAAGGGCCAAGACTTGCGTCCTGTCATGCAAGCTAAAGCGTCTCGGAGATCCAGACCCTTGACATTGATCAAAAATTGTTTCTCCAATGGATCTCCAGGCTGACCAACTGGTTCAGGTAATCCCATAATCTCTGAGGACTTGTCCATCAACAAAGTCATTTCCCCCCATGGGAACCAGAAGGTACAAGTGCTCGGATTCCACCGTTCTGCTAGTGCATGGATCAAGTTGCCGTTGACTGTCTGCTTTCCCACTGCGGACGCCAGTTCTAACCCACAATCGTCCAAGTGGTCCGGAAACATACGAGAGAAATTCTTGAACCATAAATAGTACCACCGGGGAAAGAAGGATCCGGTGTTGAGGACTCGATGTTTAGGAAGACTTTGTCGCACCTCGTAGGAGATGTGACCCTCATAAAAGACTGAATCAAGTTGATTGGATGCCATCGGACTGGAAAACATGGAAAATTGGAATAAGACTTGGGAAAATACAGGAAATTTGAGGAAAATGTAGGCAAGATAAAAATAAAGTAGGAAATTTGAGATCCAGAAGACATGAAAGATGGGAAATCACCTGGAGTTTTGAGGAAAATGGAGGAATTTTATGAAAATTGTCCAGGGTTTAATGAAATATAAGGAAGTACTTCATAAAATGAAGTATTTTGAAAATCGTCCAGGGTTTAAAACATGGACAATACATGGACATGGATTGGGGATTTTGAAAAATCATCCAGTATTTTTATAAAATTGGGAAAATTGGGAAAATATAAAGGAAATGACTATAACATATTCAATCACATCCTGCATAAACAAGCATGCACATACAGCATTCCCTAAAAGCTGACTCTAGATGCACAAATTTTGAAATAACTGTAGGACCTTAATCCTAACTCTAAGGTTCAGATAAACTGTATCCAATCCAGTTATGCCTATATACTCAAGCTAAGGCTCGATGTACGTGGCATAAAATCAATTTCTTCGGTTCTAGGTTCAAGTTTTCCAACATCCTTGAGCACCTGCCGATATACGTTGGACTATGGCCCTTGGTACGTGGCAGGGGGTTTTCACCCAAATAGGTGGCCCAGTTGTGAGGCTCTGTCCCGAACTATGGTTCTGGAAGAGAGCCCAGCAACGTGAAGACCGGGACAATATAGGTGGGGGTGGTTTTTGAAAACATGAGCACATGCAAGAAAACAGAGGGCTCTAAGTCCTAAAGAGATAGAATTTTGAAATATTTGAAGAAGCAAACATTGTTTTCAATCAAACCTAGATTGAGGAGGGTTGTATTAGACCTAAGTCTATGTGAACATGAAAATTTCCTCCTCAATATGGTCCTACCAAACCATACCTAGTCTACATGCATTCCATGTCAGCTGGGTTCAAGCCTAGGCTCCTAGGTTCACATGATAGCATAAATTAAAAGCTGACATTCCATGGAAATCGATTTTGACAACTTGAGCTAAATAGAGCATTAAATTGATCAGGCGAAGACAGGTCCCATCACGGTCGCCAAACCTATTATCATCGCAAAATTTTTAACTTTTTCTGGTAGGCAAATGATGAAATTTGGGCAAAGTTTTTGAAAACCAGTGAAAATGAAGCGAGAACATCAATTTTGGATAGAGTCCTACTTCGATCAGGACTCTGGGGTAGAGTCCTGATTTGATCAGGACTCTGAGATAAAATCTCAGAATTTTGAAATTCTTTGATAAAAGTGTAATAGTTTTGGTAGATTGAAAGATTTCTGAAAGATTCTCTCAAAATTGAAATCATGATCAGAGTCCTGATCCAACTAGGACTCTCTGAACAGAGTCTTGTTTTGACTAAACTCTGAGTTTCTAACTCTTTTTGAAAGATTTTGAAAGATTTGATTGAAAATGGATAAAAATAGTTGTAAAAGATTAGAGTCCCAATCCAATTGAAACTCTGAAGAAGAGTCCTGATCCGACTGAACTCTTGAAGAAGAGTCCTGATCCAACTAGGACTCTGAAATTTTGGCCAAAACAACAGATTTTGAAAGGTTTTCTTCAAAGACAGGTAAAAAGGTAGTGAAAAGTAGAGTTTTGATCCGACTAAGACTCTGGAAAAAGAGTCCTGATCCAACTAGGACTCTAAGATTTTTGATAAGTGAAGGAATCCAGAAGCGACACCACCTAAATGGGCCTCATCTGAGAATTGAAATCAATTGAAATTGAGTTTGAAATGAATCCAGGTCGTTTTCTAAGAAAGTATTTCAAAATATAAGGTCCCGGGGGTCGGAAAATGACAGAATGTTGACTAAAAACCCAGGTTTTGAAATTGATTTTGAAAGAAAAAGTTTTAAAACTCAAATCTGGATTGAATGTTTTGAAAATAGGAGTGCTGGATCTCGAAAATGAGATGTAATGACATGTGATGCTATGCAATGCGATGAAATGATATGCAAAAATGTATGCAGTGATATGCAATTACATATGAAATGGACAAACACTGGATGAGGGTGAAAATTTGGGGTGTTTACACTTAGCTGAAATGCAGTTGATTCCACTTGCTCATCATCAAAACCTTGTACTTGAAGTATCATGTATGGCTTCATTGTCGTAACAATCTCCCCCTTTTTGATGATGAGAAACTTAATCAAAGATTAAGCATTTAGATGCATAGATGGAGATTTTACTCCCCCTATCAATATGGTGTAAAACATTAAAAGTTAGCACATTTAAAGCACATATATCACATATTGATTGGTTTGCATTTCCATTCATCATTACTTCATGCATTTTATCTTTTTCTCCGTATGAGATTTTTCTCTTGCAAGATCTCCTGCAAATTCAATTTAATGCTATCTTTTATCTTTTTCCCCCCCTTTGTCAGAATAAAAAAGAGTAAGGGCAGAAATAGCATAAGCAAAATAGCGATACAAGTTTAAAATATTACAACCCATAAAGTATGAAAGTTTAGACAACAAAGATCAGAAAAGTGAGTTGAGCAAATCCTTGATTGAAGTAATCTCTTTCTGAATCGAAGATAGTTGTTGAGTCACATCTTCACGAAAAGTGTGTTGATGCAGCTCCAAAGCTTACAGTCTCTGCATAACTTCATCATTGTCTTGACTTGTAGAAAATTTCTTTCTTTTTGCATATGATGAAGGTGTCGCAGAAGGTGAAGGTTCAGAAATTGATGGTTCAGTAGGATCAGATGGTTCAGTTTGATCAACATTTAAAGGAGGCAGATATTTAATTTTCATTCTTTTAAAAATTGTTTGATCAAAGAACTCTTTTTGCTTAATATATTTTTCATTTGTTAAGAGAACTTTAAAATGTCTAAAAATATGAGTTAAAAGACAACCATAAGGAAGAAATGGTTTTTGTTTCCACAAATTTGTAAAATACACATTGGCCCAGTTGACAGAAATATTTCTAAATAAAACATAAAGAGCCGTAGAAAGATCCGTGGAATAATAATCAAAAGAACCAGTTTTAGGTAGAACATTGTGGGCAAGGATTCGTCTAGCAATGCGTGCACGAGTTTGAAGATTAGTATTTTTGAAAGGAGGGCAGTGAGGTGCACCTGGAAGAAGAATTTGTTCAAAAACTCTTTCATCATTTAATTCAATAGTGTTGAAAAGAGTGTCTGAAGGTGGAATTTCAAGAATTTCTCCAAGTAGTTTCGAATCAAACTCGATTTCAACATCACGAACAAGAGAGGACAAAATTCCAGTTTCATGATCCATTTGTAGATTTGTGTAAAACAAGTGAATAAGAAAATGATAGTGAAGAGTATCTGCACAAGCATCAAAGAGATGTGAAATTCCAGGAAATAATTCTCTTATGTTGTAACGAGAAAATAAGTGAAATAGAACATTTCGGCCTGGTAAAATAGGTAGTGCAGAAATTGATCCAAAAGTATCATATAAAAGAGGATTTCGGAGTAATCTGAGTGAAAAACCATGTCTTGAAGTAGGTGTAGGAGGAGGAGAACCTAAACCTTTTGTAGACTTCGTACGAGGCATGATTAAAAACAGATTTACCAAAAAAAATGTCGGCTTCCAAACGATTTCCGGCAGAGGAAAATGTTGTCCGGCATTCAGAAACGAAGGAAAATACGATGGCTGACGGCGAGTGTGAAGGCTGCCACAAGGGGATTTCGACAATGGCGGAAAATACACTGTCACGGCAAGAGAGTTCCAGCGTGTTTTGAAGATGCGCCAGTTACTGCAAGAGGATTTCGGCGTTTCAAGATCACGGCCAGAAGACTCCGGCATCTCCTTGTCACGGCAAGAAAATCCCGACGAAGATGGGATCGAACGACACTCTGAGGGTTTTTCGGAAGAGAGAGAAGCAAAAGAGAAAGAGGGTTTTCGTTTTAAGGGTTTCGTTTTTAAGAAAAACGAAAAGGTACGAAAATGAAGTGAAACGATGCCTATTTTAAAAAGAACGGGTAAAGAAAATCCAAGGGGTATCGGGTCCCTTCATTTAAATTTTTTTAAAAATTTTAGTCGACTAAAACTTTATCGGTCGACTAAAAAATGTGCGACTCATTCTAAAAATATCATCAGTCGACTAGAAATATATCGGTTGATTAATATGGTGCGATTCATTCTAAAATTCTAAAACATCAGTCGACTAGAATTTTATCGGTCGACTAATATAGTGCGATTTTGAGATTTTGTTCAAAAAACAACATTTTTACAAATCTAAAACGAGCAAATACCTAGTTCTCTCCTAATTCTCATAAAATCTTCATTCTTAAGAGGTTTAGTGAAGATATCAGCATGTTGTTCTTTAGTGAAAATAAAATTTAACGAAATATCTCCTTTTAACACATGATCTCTTAAAAAATGATGTCTAACTTCAATATGCTTAGTTCTTGAGTGCTGAATAGGATTTTTTGAAAGATTTATAGCACTAGTGTTATCACAATAAATAGTTGTTGTGGAGTAATTCAAACCAAAATCTTTTAAGGTCTGTTTCATCCAAAGTACTTGTGAACATGCTAAACTAGCCGCTATATATTCAGCTTCAGTTGTTGAGAGTGATACTGAATTTTGCTTTTTACTGAACCAAGAGACTAAGGAATTTCCTAAGAAATGACAAGTTCCACTAGTACTCTTGCGATCAGATTTACTTCTTGCAAAATCTGCATCACTATATGAAACTAAATCAAAGGAAGATGATTTTGGGTAAAACAAACCGAAATTTGAAGTATCTTTCAAATAACGAAGAATTTGTTTTACGGCAGTTAAATGAGATTCCTTTGGATTAGCTTGAAATCTTGCACACATACACACACTAAACATAATATCAGCTCGACTAGCAGTTAAGTATAATAGAGATCCGATCATACCTCTGTAGAGCTTAGTATCTACACTTTTACCATTTTCATCTTTATCAAGAGAAGTAGTTGTACTCATAGGATTCCTTCTTGATTTTGATGAGTCCATCCCAAATCTCTTGAGAAGTTCTTTTGTATACTTAGCCTGATTGATGAAGATTCCTTCTTCAGTTTGCTTTATTTGAAGTCCAAGGAAGTAGTTTAATTCGCCCATCAAGCTCATTTCAAACTCTTCCTGCATAGCTTTAGCAAATTCTTTACAAAAAGAATCATTAGCAGAACCAAATATTATGTCATCAACATAAATTTGCACAATAAGAATATTTGAATTAAGATTTTTAATAAATAAAGTGGAGTCTACCTGACCAATGAAAAAATCAGATTGTTCTAGAAAATTTTGTAGTCTTTCATACCACGCTCTTGGTGCTTGTTTGAGTCCATACAAGGCTCTTTTCAATTTGTAGACTTTTTCTGGATATTTCTCATTTTCAAAGCCTGGAGGTTGCTCTACATAAACTTCTTCATTGATGTGTCCATTTAAGAATGCACTCTTAACATCAATTTGATATAACTTGAAGTTCATGTAACTAGCAAAAGCAAGCATCATTCGAATTGACTCTAATCGAGCCACTGGTGCATAGGTTTCATCAAAATCTATGCCTTCTTCTTGATTATAGCCTTGTGCTACTAGCCTTGCTTTGTTACGAATGACTTCACCATTTTTGTCCAGCTTATTTCGGAAGACCCATCTTGTTCTAATTACTGGATGATCCTTTGGTCTATCAACTAGTAAATTGGTTAAGTTCTTCAGACATGGCCAAAAGCCAAAATTAATCATCACAAGCCTCATTGATATTCTTTGGTTCTAATTTAGATATGAAAGTAACATTTGCAATATATTTTTCTAATTGCCTTCTAGTTTGGACACCACTCTTTATTTCACCAATAACTTGTTCATGTGGATGATTAGGAATTTCTTTCCAAACCGGTTGAAGAGGAATATTTTCTTGAGAAGTACTCTCTATCAAGGGTTCTTCTTGAAGTATTACTTCTTCTCCTTCGCTTAGAGGTATAATCTGCTCACAATTCTCATCAAATGCAACATGTAAAGATTCTTCAATACAAGATGTTCTTTTATTGAAAATACGATAAGCTATACTTCTAGAAGAATATCCAAGAAATATTGATTCATCTGATTTTGAATCAAACTTATCAAGATTATCTTTGGTATTTAACAAGAAACATTTACTACCAAAAATTTTGAAATATGAGATCTTTGGTATACGATCATAATACAATTCAAAACATGTTTTATATAAAATTCGTCGAATAAGAACATGGTTCAAAACATAACATGCTGTATTTATTGCTTCAGCCCAACAGTATTTTGGTAAATTTTTATCTTAAAGCATGGTTCTAGCACATTCTTGCAAAGTTCTATTCTTTCTTTCAACAACTCCATTTTGTGGAGCCGCTCTAGGAAAAGCAAAGTTGTGAGATATACCATGTAAATCACAAAACTTTAGAAAAGATTCATTTTCAAATTCACCACCATGATCACTACGAATTTTAATTATAGATGTAGATTTTTCATTTGTAATTCTTTTACAAAGTTTAGAAAATTCCGAAAAAGCATCATTTTTGCTTTTTAGAAAAATCACCCATGTAAACCGAGAATAATCATCTACTATAACAAAAACATACTTGCTATCATTCAAACTTTGAATTCTAGATGGTTCAAATAGATCTAAATGTAAAAGTTCAAGAGGACGTTTTGTTGAAACTATATCTTTTGCTTTAAAAGAACTTTTGATTTGTTTACCCCTTTGGCAAGCTTCACATAAGTGATCTTTCTTATATGGTATTCTAGGTAGGCCTCTTACAAGATCATTCTTAGATAACTTTGAAATAATTTTAAAGTTAACATGTCCAAGTCTCTTGTGCCATAACCATTGAATTTCATTTGAAACAATAAGACATTTTTCATTAAAAGTGGGTAATTCATCTAGATATAGTTCATACACATTGTTCCTTCTTTTACCTTTAAAAATGATCTTTTTAGATTGAAAATCAGAAATTAAGCATAAATCATTTTCAAAAGAAACATGAAAACCTTTATCACATAATTGACTAATAGATAATAAATTATGCATTAAACCATCTACTAAAAAAACTTTTTCTATCAAGAGAAATTTTGGATTACCAATATTACAAATACCTATTACTTTTCCCTTGTTATTGTCACCAAAGGTGACGGTTCCTCCATCCTTATTTTGAAGGGTGGAAAATAACTCCGGCCTTCCAGTCATATGTTTGGAACAACCGCTGTCCAATATCCATTTGCTCCTTATGTTGTGTACCTACAACAAAATTAGAAAACAGAGCATTTGACCCCTTTCTATTTTCGGGTCCATGAGAGTTAGTCTTAGGAACCCATATCCATTTGGATTTTGGTTTCCTTTGATAATAAATATTCTTTCTATAAAAGAATTTATCATGTCTAGAATAATCATGTCTAGGCTTATAAGTATTATAGTATCCATGTTTAGATGCATTTCTATTAGAACTAGAAAGTTTAGTTCTATTAACAAATGGTTGAGAATAATGTCTTTGATTTTTCACCACATAGTTTGGTCTTTTTTGAGTATCAAAGAAGCTATATCCCAATCCGGTTTTATTAACCGAGCATCTTTGAGAACCAAGAAGTTTTTCTAGATTCTCTTGACCATTTGTGAATTTGGTCACTATGGAAAGAAGATCATTTGATTTTTCTTTTAGACTTGATATTTTTTTTTGTAAGAGATTGGTTCTAACTCCAATTTCTTTTATCTCATATGCTTGGCAAGAGTTTTCCTTCTTGAGATCTTCTATCTCTTGAAGTAACACTTTATTTTGAGAGTCAAGAGTTAAATTTTCAGTTTTTAACTCTTTATTTTTAGAACTTAGACTCTTAAATTTATCATATAAATCATTGAGTGCTTCTAACAAGTCATCATAGTCAATTTGACTTACCGAATCTTCTTGTGCTACAAAGCACATGTTGGTGACTTCTTCATCGGAAGAGGAGTCACTATCATCCCAACATCCTTGAAATGCCTTTTTCTTCTTGAATTATTCCTTGGGCTTGATTTTGAGAAGAGGACAATCTTTCTTGATATGTCCTGCCTTTTTGCAGTTAAAGCGCTTGACTTCATTGGGATTGGAAGAATCTACATTCTTTACCTTTATTTGAAATCTTCCCTTTTTGATGAATCTTCTAAATTGCCTTGTGATGAGGGCAATATCTTCATCTTCATCTTCATCTTCTTCTGAATTTTCTAAGTCAGAAGTAGCCTTAAAAGCAAGAGATTTCTTCTTGGGCTCTTCTTCTTGTCTGTCTTGAAGTTGGACTTCATATGCCATAAGGTTACCAACCAAATCTTCAAGAGTGAGAGTGTTAAGATCATTTGCTTCTTCAATAGCAGTGGTTTTTCTCTCCCATTCAGGAGTTAAACACCTTAGGATCTTTCTGACTAAATCCACTTGTGAATATTCTTTTCCAAGGGATTTCAAAGTGTTAGTTATATCAGTCATTCTAGTTACCATGTCCGATATAGATTCATTTTGCTTCATTTTGAACAATTCAAATTTATGAACTAAAGAAGCAATTTTAGATTCCTTTACCTTTGACGTACCTTCGTGAGTCACAAGAAGAGTATGCCAGATTTCATTTGCTGTAGAGCATTGAGAGATGCGATTGAACTCTACCTTATCAACGACACAATATAATGCATTCATCGCCTTGGCATTCAGTGAAGCAGTTTTCTTTTCTTCATCGGTCCATCGGCTGAAATCAGTTGATGGAGTTTGGTACTTATCTGAAACAACTCTTCAAATATCGAGATCCATGGATTGCAAGAATATTGTCATTCTCACTTTCCAGTATCCATAGTTTGTTCCGTCAAAGAGAGGAGGACGAACAGATGAGCATCCTTCTTTGTGCTGAGATGTTGTAGTTGCCATGCTAGATGATGGTCAAATCAAAGTAATAGCAAACCTTGTTCTGATACCAAATGAAAGTGCACTAGGATCGATGCAACGAGCCCTAGAGGGGGGGTGAATAGTGCTTTTAAAAAATTGTCTGCAGAATATTGAAGGATTTTGCAAATCGAAAAGCAAACACACAAAGAACACAAGATTTTATCCTGGTTCAGTCTATCCCGACCTACATCCAGTCCCCAAGCAAAACCCGCTTGAGATTTTCACTATCAACCTTGTTAACTACAAGATCACACAGACCAAAACCGGTCTCACTTTCAGTAACAACCCTACTGAAAGCAAACAACTCCTTTAAACCAAGGAGTCTTTCTTTTTACAGAAAAAAAATAACAACTTACAATACAACCTATGAGCCTTTCTTTTGAATGCAAATGAGATGCAATTGGCTTTTGAGGTTGTTGAAATACTCTACTCACGAATTCACTATCTCTCAAAGTGATTTGAGTGAAAAACTGAAGTGAAAATATCAAGTGAGTGAGAAAACAAATACTTGAATGAATAGGAGTGAAAAGCAATAAGTAAATGATTCAAATCGATTGAATTCTTGTTATTTTGAGTGTAAAATGCACTCATATATATAGTTAAAGTTTTCCATACATTGAGAGTATGAAAGGGTGTCAAAACTGTCCATTTTGAATGATCAAAACGCTTGAAAAATAAAAAGACACACCTTTTTGAAGTTTTAGGAAAATGGCAAAATTAGTCGACTCAAACATCAGTTAGTCGACTAATAGTTAGTTATTAGTAGACTGACAGTTATCGTCGGTCTACTGATCTGTTAATCGAGCCGTTTGAAAATCTGAACTTTTGAAACTTAGTCGACTTGAGAAAAATTAGTCGACTGATAATATCATCAGTAGACTGAAAAACCTTTCACTCGACTGCTGCTAAAATCTTCTGAAAAACAAACATTCTATTCGGTCGACTGATAAAAGCTTTAGTCGACTGTTGCTAAATTTTCAGAAAACACATGTTCTGTTCAGTCGACTGATAAAACCATTAGTCGACTGCTGCTAATTTTCCAGAAAACAGACATTCTGTCCAGTCATCTGATAAAACCTTCGGTCGACTAATTTTACAAAAATGACTTTTTAGAAAATATGGCGAGAAAGGATTAGTCGACTGTTAAGTCGATTGGTCAACTAATAAACATGAAAATTTAAGAAAAGAGTTTTCTAAAAAGATTTTCAAGAGTGTTTCTTTTAGAAAAGTTTTTCTAAAGACTTTTAAGGTGAAATGCAACCTAAATATGCACTCTAAGTAAGGCTCTTACAAGAATCTAAGACTTTTAATGAATTAAACATTTGCACACTAGTCTTCAAAGATTCTTCATCGAATTCTTCAATTTCTTCATAGCCATAGCTGAAATGCAGTTGATTCCACTTGCTCATCATCAAAACCTTGTACTTGAAGTATCATGTATGGCTTCATTGTCGTAACAGATTCATCATGTGTTTTGCAAGCCTATCATATACATTGTATTCAGTCATTTCCCATTTATTTAGTTTAGCATTCCCACCTTTGTATTTATAATCATTTTGGACGTATGTATATCTCAACATAAATAGTGGCTACATCATTTACATGTCCTGCAAAAGGATATTGTTCACATCATTGTCAATACATATTCTATAAATATCTATACCTTTATTCCCTACCTTTCATAGTAGCACACGTCTATTTTCACCTCATTGCACTGTGAGCATCTTAGCTCTTATTTTACCAGCTTGTACCATAGTCACATCTACCTGTGGCTATCTCACCCACTTACATCTCATAATATGCACAGTTGCTGCCAGGCACTAAAGCCTCCGCCCGAGCATCACGTGCTACTTGCGGGTTCAACACAAATTACAAAACACTTGGCTTCCATCCATTACATTCATCCCTTGCACTTATTTCCAGCACTCACCTGCACCATTGTTTCTGCAATTGCCTGCATATCATAGTACATATTCAATGCTTTGCTCATGTTTCATTATAGCATGCCAGCATTTCAATTTCAGCTATATAGCATATTAGAGCCATTAGTTGAATACGGCATCTCATGACTTAGTGTTAGCAAAACCATACTGCGCATCACCATTTTTTGCGCCTTCATAACAGCCAGCTCACCATCATCTTCCACTACTACTGTCACATATCTACACTCCAACAACAGCAGTATATACGGCCCATAATATATTCAAAATGGGAGTTTCTTAAGCCTGAGATCACCTCAATATGAACAAGCAGCTCACTTGCAGGACATGCACACAAAGCAAATCCTATCTAGGGCGGTCAGGTGAAAAAATTGAATCAACAACAGCAGAATTTCGTCTGTAGGGCAACCCTACAGAAATTTCCACCATACTTACAGTATATATCACTTTGCACTTTCCCTCACGTTATATATATATCATTCTTACCTTACCTTTTAGCATTTAGACACCTCTCTCATCACCCTTTCCATTTTCATGTATCACATAATGTGTATATGTATATATATATAAATATGTATATATGTGATTTTCCATTCATAGCAGTTCTTCCTTCATTGTCCATATGATGTATCAATGTCTTCACCATCCACTTAGGATTAGCTTTATGAATACATGATCATATGTTTCCTTTGGACCTAAGTATTAAGCCATATAGGCATCCTCACATGCATAGCATATAGGTGTATATATGACACCCTTTTATCACTCCCATCTTTAGATTCAACACAAATTTTGCAGGTTTTTCTTCCATAAGCTTCTTTGTGCTAACTCTTATTTTGCAGGACTTCTCCCTTGGCTTAGAAGCTTTGACATTTTCAGATTCAATTCAATAATGTAACATATAAAGCATGATGAAAATTCTATGCTTTCAGTTTTAGATAGAATGAATGAGCATGGTAAATGTCATGAATTACTTGTTTTCATGCTTTTACCTTTATTTTTCCCAAATTCTCACAAATGGCAACACGAATGGCACGTGCACCATTTCGTAAGAGGTAAATTAATCCTAAGTTGATGATTTACATCAACGGCCATAGTCGGGATGTAAACAAGACTTAGTATTTTTATCTTTTATAAAATAACACTGGATCCTTTTCAAAAATCATCATATTTTCAAATATTTCATCTTTTATCAGAGTTTAACTTAAAATTAATTCAATATATATACCAATGGACATAGTCAGGGTATATTGAAAGTTAATTTCATTTTAAACTCTATAAAAGCACAAAATATGTTTCATTCTTCACCTGAATTTAAATATAGATTATTATATAATACAGTCAAGGATGAATTATATTTTCAATCTTATTTCAATTCATGTAAAGAATAAAATACGATTTTCAAAATCCAATTTCAAAATTCTTTAAATTCATTCATCACTTAGGATAGAATTGCATCATATCTTCAAAATTCCTTTTTCAAAACCCCAAGTGACGTAAATATCTTCTTCAATCAATCTTCAATCCTTGTATAATCCAATTCATATTTTTATTTTCAATTCTATTTCATTTTCAATCTCAAAATCCAAATTTAACTTTGAGATTTAAAATTCGTTTTATATTTAAAAATTCCAATTCAAATCAGATTTCAAAGTTCAATTTGACTTTGAAATTCCAAATTCAATTTATATTCAAAACTCCAATCAAATTCAAAGTTCAATTTAACTTTGAGATTCTTTTCATTTTCTAAATTCCAAATTCAAAGCTCCAAATTCAAGTCCAAATTGACTTTGAAGTTTATTCAAGATTCAAATTCTAAATTTCATTTTTTAAGTTCAATTCAAACTTGGAAGTTCTTGATTCATTTTCTGAATTTAACAACTCCAAATCCATTTTAGGATCCAGGATTCAACATTCATATCGGATCTTAGACTTCAGATCCAATTCCACCTTAGGATCCAGAATCCAATTTCCACTTTGGATCTCAGACTTCAGATCCTAAACCCATTTTTTAAGATCCAAAATCCATTCCCAAGTCTAAATTTCAAATCCGATTTCATTTTCAGATCTCATCTGAACTTCCTAAATCCACTTTATTTCTAAATACCATTTGGATTTCTCAAAACCATCATGATTTCAAAATTTTAGATTCAAATTTCATTACAAGTTTTATCTCTTCTCCTAAATCTAAGTTCAAAGTCTATTTTCTGACTTTGGAATTTCTTTCCTTTTTCCTTTTTATCTCATCTTCAAACCATTCTTTCTCAAATCAAAAGATTTATTTTCCCAATTCTGATCATTTCAAAGACTTAGAACTTCTCTGATCTATCTCAAGTTCTAAGTTAGATTCTACCATTCAAAACTATTTTTTCACTTCCTTATCAAGTTCATCTCAGAATACTTAGAAATTTTCAAAACATCTTTTCAAAAAGAGCATACATCCTTGCATTGCACAAGCATGATTCTTTGTGCATTTAGATCTTTAGGATAAATTCTTAGATATTTAGGCAAAGCAAAAGGCATAGATTCGATCCTTGGTTCGATTACCTCTGGTAAAGGCGCCAGGAATGGTCGAACCTCATACCGACGAGCGAATCCCGTCTCTCCATTTTCCCGCAAATATTTTCAAAACGGAGCCAAGTTATTTGCTAAATATTTTCAAATCAAGGTCAAGTGAGACCTTCGCAAAAGAGATCCTCTCTCTTCTTTTTCTCTTCCTTTCTCTTCTCTCTTCTTTTTCTGTCTTTCATTTTTCTCCCTTTCAAAAAGGAGGAAATAGAGGTCAGAAAAGGAAAAGAGAAGGAAGAGAGAGAAACCACAAGAGAGGAAAATTTTTGCGATGACCACAGTTTTGGCGACCGAGATGGGACCTCTTTTCGTCTGGTTGGATCTATGCCTTTTGCTTTACTTTGATATTATCTAAGTCTTTATTCTATAAATGTCAGCTATATTTCATGCAAACCTTAGGAGCCTAGACTTTGTCCTTGTAAACACCCCAAATTTTCATCCTCATCCAGTGTTTGTCCATTTCATATGTAATTACATATCACTGCATACATTTTTGCATATCATTTCATCGCATTGCATAGCATTGCATGTCATTACATGTCATTACGTCTCATTTTCGAGATCCAGCACTCCTGTTTTCAAAACATTCAATCCAGATTTGAGTTTTTAAAACTTTTTCTTTCAAAATCGATTTCAAAACCTGGGTTTTTAGTCAACATTCTATCATTTTCCAACCCCAGGACCTCATATTTCAAAATATTTTCTTAGAAAACAACCTGGATTCATTTCAAACTCAATTTCAATTGATTTC
Organism: Nuphar pumila; assembly: GCF_984573655.1. Lineage (NCBI taxonomy): Eukaryota > Viridiplantae > Streptophyta > Magnoliopsida > Nymphaeales > Nymphaeaceae > Nuphar > Nuphar pumila. The sequence continues at coordinate 65,793,534 of NC_143260.1, read as the reverse complement.
AATTATCAGATGAGACCCATTTAGGTGGTGTCGCTTCTGGATTCTTTCATTTACCAAAAATCTCAAAATTTTTAGAGTCCTAGTTGGATCAGGACTCTTTTTCTAGAGTCCAGTCGGATCAGAACTCTACTTTTCACTACCTTTTTACCTATTTTTGAAGAAAACCTTTCAAAATCTTCTGTTTTGGCCAAAATCTCAGAGTCCTAGTTGGATCAGGACTCTTCTTCAAGAGTCCAGTCGGATCAGGACTCTTCTTGAGAGTTTCAATTGAATTGGGACTCTAATCTTTTACAGCTATTTTATCTATTTCAATCAAATCTTTCAAATTCTTTCAAAAAGAGTCAGAAACTCAGAGTTTCAGTTAAAACAGGACTCTGTTCAGAGAGTCCTAGCTGGATCAGGACTCTGATCCTGATTTCAATTTTGAGAGAATCTTTCAGAAATCTTTTAATCTACCAAAACTATTACACTTTTATCAAAGAATTTCAAAATTCTGAGGTTTTATCTCAGAGTCCTGATCAAATCAGGATTCTACCCCAGAGTCCTGATCGAAGTAGGACTCTATCCAAAGTTCATTTTCTCGCTTCATTTTCACTGATTTTCAAAAGCTTTGCTTAAAATTCATCATTTGCCTACCAGAAAAACCAAAATTCTTAGAGTTCTGATCGAATCAAAACTCTTTCTCAGAGTCCTAATCAGATCAGGACTCTGAACCAAAACTTCAATTTTATCCTGTTTTTAACTGTTTTTCAAAATTCTCTTATTTGTTTTCTAAGAAAATCCAAAAATATGAGAGTCCTAGTTCAATCAGGACTCTGTTCTCAGAGTCTCAGTTGAATCAGAACTCTGTTCTATTTCAATACTTGTCATTATTTACATAGTTCTTTCAACTGTTTTTCAGAAAATACCAAAAAAAAAAAAAAGCTAGAGTTTCAGTCCGATCAGAACTCTGTCCCAGAGTCCTAGTCCAGTTAGGAGTCTGTTTGAAGTCTGTTTTTATTCCATTTTCATTTATTTCATTTGTTTTCAAAATTTAGGTCATTTTACAGAGTCCAGTTAGTTCAGGACTCTATTTTAGAGGTCGGTCGAGTTAGGAGTCTACCCCTGGCTGTGTTTTTCTGACTTATTTCATCATTTCTTGATAAAATCTTTTGAAAATTCTTTCATTTGGCTTTTAAAATCTAAAATCTCAGAGTCCTAAGAGTTCAGGACTCTAACCCGGAGTTCCAGCTCGCTTGAGACCCTATTTTCAAAAACCTTGAATTTCAAATATTGATTTTAACCCATTTTTAAAGCCATTTTCAGTATTTATTTCAAATTTTCAAAACTCTGATGTGGGGTCCACTCAGTTGGCGCCATATCCAGAGGAGTTCTGACCCAGTTGGAACTCTGTGCCATTTCAAAACTTTTAATTTCAAGTCTACTTTTGAATCTCTTTTGAAAACTCCTTCAATTTCAAGTTTTAAAATCGCTTTTTAAAAAAACACTCAAGTAGGGCCCACTCGGGGTGGCGCCATATTTGAGTAAGTCAGGGCTAGACTAGGGTTATTCGGTGTCTTGGCTAGTGTTAGAGGTTTAGAAGAGTCAAACCCCTTTTGAAAAAAATCATTTTGAAAGTTAGTTTTTAAAACTAGTGTTTTTAAAGGTTTTTAAAAAATGTTTTAAAAACCCAAATGTGAAAATGCCAAGTGGCATCACATTTGGGGATTTTCTAGGATAGTCTAGGGGTTAATTAGGCATTAGAGTAGATAATCTAGGCTAGGGGTAGGACAGTCTTTTCACCCCAAAATCGCCCCCCCCCCCCTTTAGAGTCCAATTTTCTTAAAAAAACTTGATTTTTAAAACCTAAAAAATCTTTATAAAAGGGAGCATAGGGGGGGACGATTTTTAGGATTCATCCTTGAGGTTTCTTGGAGCTTCTCTCTCCTCTCCAGCCCTTCCTCCATTGCTGCAACTCCAAGGTAAATTTTCTCCACCTTTTCTTATTTTATTTAATGCTTTTTAATGATTCAAACCTACATCTAGGCTTGGACACCCCTCCTTATGAAGATCCAACCATGGTTTCACCTCAAGAACCATCAAGAATGGTCCAAGAAGATGATCTAACTCTGTTTTTTATGTTTTACAGGGATTCTAATCCATTAGAATCAATTTTAGCATTAGTCTTTGCATTATTAACCAATAAAATACATGATTTACCCTTTTAATGGGTTAAATCTATGTTTTAAAGGTAATATTGAATTCCAGCCATTGATTCCCTGCTTTTATTTTATTTTCATGGTTTATTCATGTTTGTTTTACGTTCTATAGCATAAAAATAATTTTTATTTACTGTTTTATGGTTTATTTTATTGTTTTCATTAGTTAATGCATATTTTCTCAAGTTTCTTAGATTTCTGTGTGTTTTTTAGTTTAGAACAGAAAAGAGCATGCTGTTTCGGATTGAAATATGTGCTGTTAATTTCTGATTTTTTTATATGTGATGAATGCATATGTGATTGATCTACTGTAAAAAATCAAAGATTTTGGACTTCGGGAATCCTGTCAGAAAAATCAGACATCAAGTCGGGTTTTTAAAACTTTAAAATCGTTGTTAAAATCAAGAGGGTAACTTGCTGTGATGATATTTTTCTCATCTTATATTCGATGATTTTAGATCTGTAAATTGATATGGATTCATGTTGATTAGATCTATCTAATGTGAAATTTTAAGAATTTTTGACTACTGTGTATTATTTTTCCTCTCTCAGAAACTCTGATTTTTAATTTAAAACGCGTTAGGGTTTACCAAAACCCTAATCAGACTTGTGTTATTCGTAAATCCCAAAATACAGATCAGATTCATGATCTGTAAAAAGTGAGTATTATTATTTTTATGTCAACTATTCATTGTTAAAATCTCAAATATTTTGGAATAGTATTGATATTTATCCCGAAATTTGTAATCTGCAGTGTCTGTTTTAACTCATGTTTGGTTTGCAATATTCAGGCCCGGATTGCCGGTAGGGGATCTCCTTGATCCTAAGTTCTTTTCATATCTGTAAAAAAGAAAAGTTCTGTTTTTATGTCTATTTGGTCTCTGTCAAAAATCAGAAATTTTCATGGAGGTTTGACCCCTGATTCGGGTCTTGGACTGAGACTGGTTGGTGAACTAGGTCAAAAATAGCATATTTTTAGAGTTTGATGCTATTTTCTGATTAATTTAATGCCAAAAAAATATTTTTATAATTCTAATTTGATATTAGGGTTATAAAAAGTGCAGGTACTAATTGTGAGGATTTTTAGAATCCGTTTGATGCTTGAATGGTTGAATTGCAAAATAGGGCACCCGAAGAATTCCAAAACACTGCAAAAATAACAAAATTTGTGATATTCTTGTATTTTCGTGTATAAGCATGTATTTTTATGGTTTAATCATATTCATAATCATATTAGGATGCTTTAGGTTTAATTTGATGCTCATTTGATTTCATTTAGTGCATAGAACCTACGTTTTACCAAAATTTATTTCAAAAAACCCTGATTTCAAGGCCATAGTCTTGCTATCGGGGGCAATTTGGTCGTTTGACCTAAATTTCGAAATCCCTAACCCTAATTTTCATATTTTTAATCATGTCATAGCATATTTAGTTTGATTTATTTTCATTTGAACCTCAAAACTTGCATTTTATCAAATATCTTTCTGAAAACCCTAATTTCAAGGCCATAGTCTTGTTATTAGGAGTATTTTGGTCATTTTGACCCCAATTTTGAAATTTCATATCTTATCTTCCTTATTTATTCAATCTTATTTCATATTTTATCAATTTTTATTTAAGGGAATCATGGAAAAGGCTTATATCTAGCAAAATCCAGTAATTTCTAGATATTGCTGGATAAATCTAGAAAAGCCAACATATCATCACTAACAAAGTTTTCTAGTTTTGCAGGTACATTGAAGACTTTATTTTTCATGTATTTAAATTTCAATAGTGATGTAAATTAAATGTAAACTTTGGAATACGAATTTAAATTCCTGCATAGATTAGGATTTCCATTTCATATAGTTTAAACTTTGATATATAACTGCCATGTATGCCAATTCATGCACATTTTATTAATTCACTATGGTCTACACGAATGGCACATGCACTAGCTTTTATGAAGTTTATAAACTTGGTGGAATTCGTATTTATGGCCATAGTCAGAATATGAATGATACTCAGATTTATGATCTTCACATTAGCCACATTCAGCCTACACTCTTAGGCTAACTTCAAAAATGCACTGCATTTCTCAAAAATACAAAAAGAATTTTCTCAATTCCTAAAATCCATATTCATTCATTTCATGCATTTGCCAATGCCAATTCAAATTTCAATTCAAAGAAGTTTATTTTTCTCAAAACTTTCCTAAGTCTTATTCAAAAATCAATTTTCTCAAAATATTGATTTGCCAATGATATTTCAAGTATTTCCCAAGTTCCAAATTTGATTTTTCTAAGTTATATTTTCAATTTCAAAGTTTGAATTCAAAGAAACAAAGTTTTTCAAAGTTATTTCACATTTTTCAAAATCAATTTTCACAAAATCTCAAGATTTCTTCAAAAACCGATTTTTACTTTTCTCAGAAGTACATTTCAAATCCCAATTCACGATTTTTCATGTGATATCTATTCTAAGTGTTTCAGTTATTCAAAGCAAACATCATGTTTTCAAAGGTGCATTTTCAGAAAATCCATAGCACATGCCTGATTCTATGTGCATTTAGAAATTAGAATATGATTTAGACAAGTTGAATAGAGCAGAGCAGTAGATTGATCCTTGGTTCGATTACCCCTGTTAAAGGTGGCAGGAACGGTCGAACCTCGTACCGACAGGCGAGCCCCATTCTATGGAATTTTCTCGCATTTTAAAACGGAGGCGAGTTATTTTCAAAAACTTTTCAAATGTCAGTTTGACTCGCAAAAGTAAAAATTTTACGATGATAACAGGTTTGGCGACCGAGATGGGACCTGTCTTCGCCTGATCAATCTAATGCTCTACTTAGTTCAAATTGTCAAAATCGATTTCCATGGAATGTCAGCTTTTAATTTATGCTATCATGTGAACCTAGGAGCCTAGACCTGAACCCAGCTGACATGGAATGCATATAGACTAGGTATGGTTTGGTAGGACCATATTGAGAAGAATTATTCATGCTCACATAGACTTAGGTCTAATACAACACTCCTTAATTTAGGAATTGTATGAAAACAATGTTTGCTTCTTCAAATATTTCAAAATTCTATCTCTTTAGGACTTAGAGCCCTCTGTTTTCTTGCATGTGCTCATATTTCAAAAATCACCCTACCTATATTGTCCCGGTCTTCACGTTGCTGGGCTCTCTTCCAGAACCATAGTTCAGGACAAAGCCTCACAACTGGGCCACCTATTTGGGTGAAAACCCCCCTGCCACGTACCAAGGACCATAGTCCAACGTATATCGGCAGGTGCTCAAGGATGTTGGAAAACTTGAATCTAGAACCGGAGAAATTGATTTTATGCCACGTACATCGAGCCTTGGCTTGAGTATATAGGCATAACTGGATTGGATACAGTTGATCTGAACCTTAGAGTTAGGATTAAGGTCCTACAGCTATTTCAAAATTTGTGCATCTAGAGTCAGCTTTTAGGGAATGTTGTATGTGCATACTTGTTTATGCAGAATGTGATTGAATGTGCTATTTCCTTTTTATTTTCCATATTTTCCCAATTTTCTAAAATACTGGACGATTTTCTCAAAATTCCCCAATCTATGTCCATGTGTCCATGTTTTAAACCTTGGACGATTTTCCAAATACTTCATTTTCCATTTATTTCTTTATATTTCATCAAACCCTGGACGATTTTCCAAATTTTCCTTAATTTCCTTTAAAACTCCAGGTGATTTCCCATCTTTCTTGTCTTCTGGATCTCGAATTTCCTACTTTATTTTTATCCTGCTTGCATTTCCCTCAAATTTCCTGTATTTTCCCAAGTCTTATTCCAATTTTCCATGTTTTCCAGTCTAATGGCATCCAGTCGCTTGATTCAGTCTTCCCTGAGGGTCACATCTCCTACGAGGTGCGACAAAGTCTTCCCGAGCATCGAGTCCTCAGCACCGGATCCTTCTTTCCCTGGTGGTACTATTTATGGTTCAAGAATTTCTCTCGTATGTTTCCGGACCACTTGGACGATTGTGGGTTAGAACTGGCGTCCGCAGTGGGAAAGCAGACAGTCAACGTCAACTTGATCCATGCACTAGCAGAACGGTGGAATCCGAGCACTTCTACCTTCTGGTTCCCGTGGGGCGAGATGACAATACTGATGAATGAATTTTCAGAAATCATGGGATTGCCCGAGCCAGCCGGTCAGCCTGGAGATCCATTGGAGAAACAATTTTTGATTAATGTCAAGGGTCTGGACCCTAAAGATGCCTTAGCTCGCATGACGGGACGCAAGTCTTGGCCTTTGATTGAAGAAGATGGAAATAAATATGTGGACCTGCTCGAAATCTACAAACAGTATGGGATATTCATAGAAGTCAGCTCGTTGTCTAGGACAGCTCGAGAAAGAATTCAGCATGCGATGGTTCTGTGCACGGTGGGATTGGCTTTCTTTCCCGATGGACGGAATTATATGGATATCAGAATAGTTCAGCTTTTAAGGAGGTGGGGAAGTCGACAGACCAGCCGCCTCTCGATAGCCATGGCCGCACTCGCCTTTCTATACCGAGGGTTGACCCATTTCATACTCGGAGAGTCGATCCTAGTCGAAGGGTGCACCTATGCCTTGCAGTCTTGGTTCCTCCGGCATGTGCCAGTCCGAGCCAGTTCATTCAGATACAATGGAAAAAAGCTTTTGCCAGTTGCGCGATACCGGTTCTTGATCGACAACCTTCAGGAGGAAGAAGTCGTATGGGATTACTTTGATCGTCAGGAAGCGCCTCCCAGATATACCTACGCTTATGGCAAGCGGTTCAGGCTACTTGGCCCGTTCTTCTGCGCATACTATCATCCAGAGCGGTGCGTCAGGCAGTTCTCTTAGAGGCAGAAGCGCGTAGAGATTCGTCCACTAGCAGAGGTTCTGCCAGAATTCGACCTCGCATCAGATCAGTGGTCCGGAGCATACCATTCTGCCATACATGGCTGGGATTCCTTTGTCAATCTTACTATTTTTCCCGGCCCTCGTGTGTCTTCTGATTATCCGGAGTGGTGGAAAATTGTTTGCCCCCCTCCCCTCTGTCAAGTGTATTATTGATAAAATCATGTTTTCAATAAAATTCCTTTATTTTACATCTCATCCTGGTTTGACGACCTCGCCTAGGTAACAAGGCATACTTCCAATTGTCTATTTTGCAAAGAATAAACAACGCAATTGTCGTAATTCCGGCGACAACTCAATCCCTAGTAATGGATATTATTTCAATTGTCTATCCAAAATTCTCAACAAATATTTTTCTCCAATCAAATTTCCTTCGAAGAGCCTAACCATCAATTTTACCTTGCAAAGAGCATCAACAACATTCGAAAGAACACTCGTGATACTCGATGGTTTATACAAGGTCCGGAAAGAAAACCCTATCAGTTGAAGGCGTCGCATACTCAGCCGCTTCGGAAGAGGAAATGGACTCCCCTCGATCAGCTAAAAATCAGGGACAGCAGGTTGAGGATGACATTGATCCTCAAATGTATGTTATGTTCAAGAAAATGATGACCAGGATGCTGGCAGAGCAAGCTGAAACCAGCACTGAGCAGAAGGATAAGGGTCATGCCGCCAAGAATGTGAAAAGTATCAAAAGGCAGAATCGCCATGAGGAAGTATCTGATGAGACAGAATCAGCTGACGAAACTGACAAGGAATATGAAACTAAGCATGAATTCAAAAGGTCAACTCAGAGGCAGGGGTCGGCTTACAAATCCAAAAATCAGTCTGTTGATGACCCTACTCAGTCGCAACTAAAAGATATGATGAAAATGGTCAAAGATCTGCAGGCCCGCGACAAGGGCAAGAAAGTCTTCACCAGCGAAGACTTCTATGATGGCTTGGATGGGGACGACAATCTGGATAATCTCCCCAGAAAATTTATCAAGTTTGATGGTTTTGGCGACCCTAAGGCTCATCTCGCCATGTTTTTCTCTGAATGCTCTAGATTCAAGCGAGATAATCGGGCACTCTTCCTTTGTTTTCCTCGCAGTTTGGAGGGAACAGCAGCCAAGTGGTATTCAGAGCATGTCAACCCAATTGAGCTGAAAGAATTCGATAAGGTGGTGAACATGTTCATCGAGCGATTCCTCTTTAATGCCGAGGCGCTCCCGACCCTCAGTCATCTCTGCGGCCTAAAACAGAGAGAAAATGAAAAAGCTAGAGACTTCATCCACCGCTGGAGGTCAGCTTGTAATAAAATAAGAGATCCCATATCAGAGGGGCACGCTTTGTCCCTAATTCTGAGTAACTTCTCGCAACCACTGAAAGGGCTCATCTCCACCGCACCGTCCAGAACCTTTATTGAATTAACAGAGTGAGCCGAGTGGCTCGAATTGAGTATGGAGAATGGCTTCTATGAAGGTTTTACTTTCACCAAGAACAGCGGCCAGAACGAGTCAAAGAAGAAGACGCATTTCACTAATTCTGTCAGTAATAATAAATGGAATCATCGCAAGGGACAGAATAGAGACTTCTGTTATGGGGCAGGAGGTTCAAACAGGAATGATCAGAAAGGGAAGCCGATCCCGCAATTTAGCAAGCTGCTAGAGCAGGGACCAAAACCCTGAGAGAAAGTGAAGCATGAAGGATGGAGCTATGACAGGAAATTCACTCCATTAGATCAATCACTCGAGACTATGCTCGAGTACATGCTGACCAAGGAGATGGTCAAGTTGCCAAGGCTGGCCGATCCTCCCGTTCCTATGGGAAAATTCAAAGACCAATTCTGCAAGTTCCACAGAACAGTGGGGCACAATACCGAGAATTGCTTCGTTCTCAAGAACATAGTTCAAGATCTTATTGACAAGAATCTTCTGATAGAAGGTGTCGAAGACGAGAATATAGATATTTTGAAAGAGCCATTTCCTCGTCATTCTACAGTAGTCATCACCGAACAGTCATTTCAACCACAAGAGCATATCAGGCCGTGCTCTGAAAAGGATATGCAAGCTCAGCATCGGGTCCTGGTATTGCAACAGGCTCAATCCAAGGCTCAGAAGATGGATCTCATCTCAGCCTTTGGCAAGATGAAAGTGTCTGACAAGCCCGCTGGGGTATCTCCTGAGGTAGCCAGAAGAATGCCATGGCTCCCTAAACATTTCGTTAAGTCCGCCCCCAAGAAAAGTGAGACATCTGCGCCAAAGCCAATCACAGCATTATCCAATGTTTCAATTTTGGATTTAACCCAGGCCTCTGCCAAGCATCAGCAGGTGTTGAGCGATCTATTGCAGAAAATCAAGGTGAAACCGAGCATAACTCCAGAAGATATGGCCCACATTGTCAATCAGGCCATGACTAATGCTCCAGTTACTTTCTCCGATGAGGATCTCCCTAAGCCTCATGTGTTCCATAACAACGCCCTGTATATTGTGGTTCGAACCAGAGGGATGACCGTTCCTCACGTGCTGATAGACGGAGGCAGCAGCCTCAACATATGCCCGGAAATGACCGCCAAAGCTTTGGGCATAAAAGAAGAAGAGTACATCCCGGATCCGATCACCATTTATGGGTTCGACAATCATGGCCAAACAGCGAAAGGAAAAATCTTCCTGGAAATCTTTATTGACTACTCGGTCCATTCAATTCTTTTTCACGTGGTCAATGTGCCGCCCACCTATAATCTGCTTCTTGGGAGACCATGGATTCACAACGCAAACGCAGTACCGTCTACCTTGCACCAGTGAATCAAGTGGTCAAAAGGTGGTATGATCACGACAGTCTTGGGCGAGGATCCGGAGCAGAGGCTTGCACAGCCCATGATTCCCAGACCCTCTTTCACTACTGATATCCCTAGCATTAGAGGGATTGAAGAGGTCAGCTTTGAAAAGAATTCAGGAATAATACAGATGACAGAGCAACCCGAGCATACGGTAGCTACGACCCGATGGGGAGGTCCACAGTTCTTCAAGATTAGAGGACGAATTGATTACAGCACACTTAAGGGTCATCCTCTATTCTCACAATTTATAAAGGCTAAAAAGGGATTTGATTTACTAGTAAAGCACGGCTACCAGCCTTTCAAAGGCTTAGGCAAAAATGAAGATGGTCGTCTTGAACCAGTGATTCCTCAGCACTGCCCTAAAAGGGCGGGATTGGGCTTTAATGACCGAAGATCTCAGAAAGGCACTATTTTCGTTAAGGGAACGCATTAGAAGAATTCATTCATCTTTCCTTTTCTATTCTTTTATCGAGATGATATCCCATTTCATTCCCATCATTGTCATTTTGATTAACTCTATCTTTCAATAAAGTTGCAAGTTTCCTTTGTTTATCTTGGTGTCATTTGTCTCTTTGCTTCTCATTATCAAATCTTTGCAAAATTGTCATTACTTTGATCTCTTATTTTTTTTTTTTAATTATCTTCTCAATAAAATCAATTTGTTTTATGATGGGCGATTTCCCTGAATCAATCTACTCTCCAATTTTCAGAATGTCTTCCCGATCTATCAAGAAGCTCGTCTTTAATCCAAAAGCCTATTCAAAATCAGCAGTAATTCATCAGGTCAAAATAAGAACAGAATGCAGTCAGACTACAAAGCAGTCAGAAGAATCTGTAGAGTTTGATTCAGTTCTTCAAGAATTACCAGAATTTGCATCAGTTCAGAAACAAGATGAGCCATCATCCTTAGTTCAGGATCCGACTGAGGACATCAATATCGGATCAGAAGATGATCCTAGAATTCTCAAGATTGGCAGTGGTTTGAGTCCAGGAGAGAAAGAAAGGCTCACTAATTTTCTCAAGCAGCATGAAGAAGTATTCGCATGGACTTATGAGGATATGCCAGGTTTAGATCCTAAATTGGTGGAACATCGCCTCGTTCTGAAACCTGATGCGAAACCAGTTAAACAGAAGTTAAGGAAAATGGATCCTCGAATCGAGCAACAGGTCAAGGAAGGACTTGAAGATCTGCTTAAAGCAGGATTCATTCGAGCAATAGACTATCCGGATTGGTTGGCGAACATCGTAGCAGTTTCCAAGAAGAATGGTAAAGTTCGAATCTGTATTGACTTTCGCGATCTCAATAAAGCTACTCCGAAGGATGACTATCCACTCCCAAATATTGACCTCCTAGTTGATAGCACGGCCGGGCATGCCATGTTCTCCTTCATGGACGGATACTCCGGATATAATCAGATCAAGTTAGCCGCTCGTGACCAATCCAAAACATCCTTCACTACGCCATGGGGCACTTTCTGTTATACAGTCATGCCGTTTGGGCTCAAGAATGCTGGGGCAACCTATCAGCGTGCTATGGTTGTTATTTTCCATGATCAGATGCACAAAATCATGGATGCATATGTTGATGATATTCTGGTAAAATCCAAAGAAGAGGAAGATCACATCGAAGCTCTCAATCAAGTTTTCAAGCGGCTCATTCTTTACAAGCTAAGACTCAACCCACAAAAATGTGTTTTTGGAGTCGAATCTGGCAAGTTGCTAGGCTTCTTAGTCAGCAAGAAGGGGATAGAGATGGATCCCGCTAAGGCCAAGGCTATCATTGGCATGCCGCCTCCGACTAATCTCAAAGAATTGCATAGCCTTCAGGGACGCATGCAATCAATTCGGCGATTTATATCCAATTTGGCCATGAAATGTGAGCCTTTCAATCATTTGCTCAGAAAAGGAGTGAGGTTCGAATGGGGATTAGAGTGTCAGCAGTCGTTCGAACGCATCAAGAAGTATCTTCTTAATCCGCCTGTTCTAAAACCACCAGAATTGAGAAAGCCCCTATTGCTATATATTTCAGTTAATCAAGTTGCTTGCGGCGGATTCTTGGCACAATACGAAGAAGGCAGTTTGATAGAACACGTCATTTATTATGTGAGCAAGACCTTTATTGATTATGAGAAGAAATACTCTCAGATAGAGAAGACATGTCTAGCTCTTGTATGGATGTGTCAGAAATTGAGACACTATCTGTTGGCATCTAAAGTCAAAATTCTATCTAAATTAAATCCTCTCAAGTACGTTCTTGAGCAGCCATTTCTCAGCGGATGAATTGCCAAATGGCAAATCCTATTGATGCAATATGATCTGGAGTATGTCTCCCAACAATCTATCAAAGGCCAAGTAATCGCAGATCAATTGGCAGATTTTCCTCTAGCAGAGGAAGTTAAAGCCGAGGATGATTTCCCCGATGAGCGGATCTGCAATATTCAACAATCCTCAATTTGGAATTTATTCTTCGACGGTTCCAAGAATATGGAAGGCATAGGAATCAGAATTCTGCTAATTACACCAGAGAAGGAGATGATCCCCTTTTCTCTCAAACTGGATTTTCAGTACACTCACAATATGGCCGAGTATGAAGCTTTGGTACAAGGTCTGAAAATTCTACAGGATTTTAATGTCAGAAGAGTGCATGCTTATGGCGATTCTTTGCTCGTCGTCAATCAAGTCCTAGCCGAATGGCAAGTGAAAGATCAAAAATTACTTCCTTACCAGAAAATTGTCTCAGCTCTTGCCAACAGGTTCGAAGAATTCCAACTTTTCCATATCAAAAGAGACTTCAATCAAGTTGCAGATAGCTTAGCCAATCTGGGATCCATCATGTCTTTCAAGGGTGGAGAATCTTGTCGCTCATTTGAAATTGGCAGACTTAATCAACCCGCTTTCGTCCCAGTAGAGCAGATAAACCAGACTGAGCAAAAGAAGAAGCTTTGGTATCATGATATCAAAAATTTCATTAAAACTGGCGAATTTCCTCCATAACTCTCAAAGAAAGAGCAGCGAGCAATTCAGCGCATGTCTGCTCAATATTTCATTCTTGCCGACGTCCTCTATCGTCGTGGATTCAGTTCTAAATATTCTAGATGTTTGGACGAAGAAGAGGCCAGAGAAGTTGTGCAAGAAGCACACGAAGGCATTTGCGATGGTCATGTTGGCTATCAGACTCTCGTCAAACAAATCATCCGAGCAGGATATTACTGGAGGACCATGCAACAAGATTGCTATCGTTTTGTGAAGAAGTGTGTTCAATGCCAGATGCATGCACCTTCCATTCATGCGCCGGCGACATACTTGCAATCTGTCGTCTCGCCATGGCCATTTTCCATGTGGGCTTTCGATGTTGTAGGCCCCATCACTCCTTCAGCTTCTAATGGTCATAAATATTTCCTTGCCGCAACAGAATATTTTACTAAGTGGGTAGAAGCAGTCACTCTACGCACAGTAGAGGGCCGACACGTGGTTTCTTTCATTCACAAGAATATCCTTTGCCGTTTCGGTATACCGCATGATATTGTGTCCGACAATGGCAGTCATTTCAAGAATGAGAGAATGAGAACATTCTGCTCAAAGTTCAGAATTCATCATCATTTTTCCGCTCCTTATTATCCTCAAGGAAATGGTCAAGCAGAGGCCACCAATAAAATTCTGATTAAAATCCTGGAGCGAACCTTGGAAACAGGCCGTGACTGGCATAAAAAAATTCATGATGCGTTGTGGGCATATAGAACCACCATTCGAACTCCAACTAATGCTACTCCATCAGAACTTGTCTACGAAACAGAAGTAGTACTGCCTCTACATGTTCAGAAACCTGCTCTGAAATTTGCGTCACTTCTAGAATTACCTCTTGATCAATATCAGCAACAGCGGCTAGTACAACTTGATTTGCTAGATGAGAAAAGGCTCAAAGCAGCAGAGCACGCTCAATCGTATCGTCAAAGGATAGCCAGACAATATGCAAAATCTGTCATCAAAAGAAAGTTTCAAGTCAATGATCTAGTGCTTAGATCAACGACTTATCTCAAACACCGCCCAGGTGGCAAGTGGTCACCCAATTGGGAAGGTCCTTATGTTGTCAAAGAGGCATTGCCTCGTAACTCCTATCGTCTCATCAATGCCGATGGAGTGGAATTACCTGATCCTATCAATGCCCGACATTTGAAAAAATTCTATACTTAAATCATGCCCTATTCTTTGTAATTCCTTCAAAATTTTCTTCAAATAATGATCAATATTCTCTTTTCCCAGTTACACTGGGGCATTTTTAATTTCTTAGTTTATCTACAAATACCCTGTATGCAGGCAGGATCAAACAAATCTCTCATTTTGCATGCATGTGCACCCATTTACATTAATTTGCGTATGCATTCATCTGCATTCACCTGCATCAATTTGCATTTGCATCGAACTACCCATTTAGGGTAAGGGATAAATCCTGAGGCCCCGACAGTTGTCCAAGTCGTCGTGTGGGTGAAGACTAAAAATCTTCCATCAAAATCAATTAGTAATTCTTCAGAATCTAGTGATTGTGCTGGTAATTCTTCAAAAATCTAGTGTCCGTGCTAGGTAATCTTTCAAAACCCAATGCTCGTACTAGTAATCTTCCAAAATCCAGTATTCGTACTGGTAATTTTTTAAAAACATAATGCATGTATTGGTACATTTTCGAAATCCGGTGTTTGCACTGGTACACTTTGAAATCCAGTGTCCACATTGATCTAGTTTTCCTTTGGGATTTGAGTTCCGACTCGAATCTTCTTTCCTTCTAGTTGATCTAGTTTTCCTCCGGGATTCGAGTTCCGACTCAAATTTCTTTTCCTTCTAACCGGTTGAGTTTTCCTTTGAGGTTCGAGTTCCGACTCGAATTTCCTTTCCTTAATTTGATCTAGTTTTCCTCAGGAATTCGAGTTCTGACTCGTATTTCTTTTCCTTCCAACCGGTCTAGTTTTCCTCCGGAATTCGAGTTCCGACTCGAATCTTCTTTCCTTCTAGTTAATCTAGTTTTCTTCGGGATTCGGGTTTTGACTCGAATTTCTTCTCCTTCCAAATTGATCTACCTTTCCTTCAGGATTCAAGTTCCGACTCGAATTTCTTTTCCTTCCATAATGGAGTTGGTTTTCCTTCAAAGATTCGGGTTCCGACTCGAGTTTTCTTTTCCTTCAGAGTTGGTCTAGAAAATCCAAGTTCCGACTTGAATTTTCTTTCAAATCCAATTTGCTTAGCTTTCCTTTACAAGTTTGAACTTCTACTCAAACTATCCTGCGAGTTGGTCTAGAAGATCCGAGTTTCGACTCGAATTGTCTTTCAAAATCCAATTCATCTAGTTTTCCTTGAAGAATTGAATTCCGATTCGAATCTTCCCTCAAAAACCCAGTTTAGCACCTGGTCCATTCAAAGCTCACAAGTTGGAATCATTCCTTCTTAAGCTATGATCCTTAGGTTGAATTCCTATGGAATTGATAGTTTGTAGGTCGAACCCCTGCGGAACCAATGTCGTTCTCAATTGAACCAATGTCGTTCTTAGGCTGAATCCCTATTGAACCCATGTCGTTCACAGTGAACCAATGTTGTTCTCAATTGAACCAATGTCGTTCTTAGGCTGAATCCCTATTGAACCCATGTCGTTCCCAGTGAACCAATGTTGTTCTCAATTGAACCAATGTCGTTCTTAGGCTGAATCCCTATTGAACCCATGTCGTTTCCAGTGAACCAATGTTGTTCTTAATTGAACCAATGTCGTTCTCAATTGAACCAATGCCATTCTCAATTGAACCAATGTCGTTCTTAGGCTGAATCCCTATAGAACCCATGTCATTCTCAATAAACCAATTCACAATTTTGACCTTCGGGTCAATCAATTTCCAATTTTCAATTATCAATTTCCAAATTTCCAATTTCCAATTATCATTTTCCAATTTCCAATTTCCAATTTCCAATTTCCAATTTCCAATTTCAAATATCAAATTTCAAAATTCCAATTTCCAAAATTTGACCCGTTTGGTCATCCAATACCAATTTCAATCATTTTCTCTTGCGAGAGACCCTTTTTATAGGAAGAGTTCGAGGGAGCTCACTTGTAAGACCCGCAATTTTTCAAATAACTCTGAATAAATTCCTGAGGCATTTTCCAGTGAAAAATAGTGTTTTTACCGTAAAGCGAATCAAACTGATTCCTGCGACCCAGATATACTTAGGATATTCGTATCTTCACGAATATATGCTCAAACGCTCTGGAGGTCATAACTTCCTCCCTGCTCGAAATCAAAAGATTCCTGCGAGCCAACTTTCTTAGTTACATCAATACGAAGATAATTGCCTACTTAGAATTTTTCGGGAAAAAAATCGCCGAAAACCTGAAATTCTTGCAGGACCCACGGAAATGTTGGTGGGACCCACAGAAATATTTCTCAGAAAATATTCTAGAATATTCTAGAATATTCTAGCACCTTCCAGCATCTTCCAGGACCTTCCAGCTCCTTCCAGCACCTTCCATGGAAGGGATTCTCAGAAAGCCCAAAGGCAAAAGGGTAAATGAGGTTGCTTAGCCCCTAAGCAACCTCCTCTATAAATAAAGGAGGCCCCCCTTTAGAAAAAATCGCCACCCCCTCCCTTTGCCTTCTCTCTCTCCTCCTTTTCCAAACCTCCCCTACCTAGCCTAGCCCACCTGAGCCCACTTGACCTGGTCTGAGCCTGCCTGACTTAGCCTGAGCCTGCCTGACCTGGTCCTAACCCACCTGCATAGGTCTGAACCCACCTGACCTAGCTCAAACCCAGTTGACTTGACTTGAACCTAGTTAGGTTGGAAGTCAAAGTCAAAGTCCTTTTTGGTCCAGCTTTTGGTTTGGATTTCTGAACCCAGACTTAGCCTACTTGAGCTGAGTTCGAACCTGCTGAACCCAGTTGACTTGGACCGAGCCCTGTTTGGTTCAAACCACTTAGGTTGAGTAGCTTGACCTACTCTACCTTTTTCTCAACTAAGTCAGCTTCATCTGACTTAGTCTGACTTCTTGAAGGAAGGCTCGAAGCCGAAGAAGCAACCCGGAGCCGTTTCTTCCACGATTTGAAGTAAGTTCGCTTCGTTGATCCATCTCTCTCAAGTATTTGATTGTTTGTATATAGAATATACTTTTTGAAGTAGTATCTTGCTTTAGTTCTTGATTGAGCCCTTTTTGGACACTTCGGTGTTCACCCGCTCGTCTCGAAACTATCGTCGGATATATCTATGTTCAAATACGCAGTATATGCGTTTTTAAAATGGTATCTCGCCCTAGTTCTTGGTTGAGCCCTTCAGAACACTTCGGTGTTCACCCGCTCGCCTCGTAACTATCATTGGATACGGATCTAGGTGTATATCTGTTGATTCTGCCGACGCGTCTTATATCGCACAGGCTATGTAATTTACCTTTGCCGTCGCGTCGTATGATGCCAAGGCTCCCTGTTTTCTGCACTTCCGATTACTGCACTTCCGATTATGCATTTATTTACGCCGTCGCGTCGAACGATGCCAAGGCTCCTGCTTTCTGCAATGTATTTACTTACGCCGTCGCGTCGAACGATGCCAAGGCTTCTGTTTTGTTATATATGTAGAATATTTCGTTCAGTTACACACCCTGAACAATAGTATATGCATTTCTTTACGCCGCCGCTGTATAAAGCACAGGCTTCTGCTTATACTACATATATAGCGCATAAATGAGCGTTCAAATGGAGATCAAACTCCAAATCGCCAATGCGATTCCCTGACCGCTCCTCGTTCAAGATTCTGCTTGACGAATGAAGCCCCTATTGGAAAGGCTTCACTTTTTGGCAAAATGCTCTTTACGTAAAGACTAAGTCAAATACGTATGGCCTGGCTATGGCCCAGGGTTCCTGCAACCTTGATGGATGCAAAGTACGCACAACGGTGCGCATCCATTTCCCCGAATTAAGTGTGGCGATTTCCTACAAAAGAGGGGAGATGCCACTGAAATGGATAAAAGAAACGCACGCTTTCTCCGTAAAAGAGAGGAAGTGCTGCTGAAATTTCTGAAGAAGCTAAGAATAGCTCAGAAAGAACGTAGCAGGATACTCTGACATATAGCAGAGTGCTACCCGGTTCATGTATTGCCTTCTACAAACGTAGAAGGGTTCGTCGCACCGCTGCCGATAGAGCAGGGGAGGTGCTGACGAAATGGTTGGCAGAAGAGCTGCCAGAACTAGTCGAACGGCATAATGATGGAATGATGCCAGATCGGCTCGTATCCTTGTGCCTACAAGGGCACCTTGCTCGTAAGGGCCGCTGAGCCGAAGTAGAGGTTGCGCCTTGGCTAGGTTTGTACTCGTCGCGTAAAAATACGCTGAGTAGCCGATCTATTTAGATCGAGTCATATGCATGCTCATTGAGAACGGTTACACAACCAGACTCGTAAGGGCTGAAGAGCCAGAGTGTGTTGTTTCCACCCAAAGAGGTGTGATGCTCGTGGTGGCCGAAGTGCCAAGAGCGGTGTTCTGCATGCATATGAATAAGACTTAAGGTCGCACATACCCCGCGGTTGAAAATCGTGTTAGGGGTACCCCCTCAGTAATGACTGTGTTGGGGCAGACTGAATGGGGTCGGGTACATACTCCCGTAGTGCTAAAAGCACGGGCTGTCTAAATGGCATGCAGATTCTGTCCAAGTAATTGTAAGACTGGCAGACCCCTTCAGGAATTATGCTCACTATGGAATGACAGTGATGGTACAGCCTTGAGTGACATGTATTTTACTTTGGACCTGATAGAGTCCACGATGGCCTCAGTCACTCATGGGTTTTGGGGTCGTGGTTATCCTTAAGATCTAAGGATTGAACCCAACTATTGCAAGTAGAGGATGCATCCGAATATGGGCCTAGTAGGGTTCTCCCAGTTGAAACACACTACCCTACTATGGATAGGGTCAACAGGCCTCTGGGGTATCTAAAATACATAGAATAATCAACCCCCAGAACGTCGCGTTGATGCCCGGACAATAGCTCTACCTGCGTACCAAAGGCGGGAGCGGTTAATTATCAAACAATGCATTAGTTCTAGGTACAGCGATGCTTTGAATGTATGAGTGGATGACGTGTTGAGTCAGTCCTGCATAACCTTTGTGAAGGTGTCATGTTCGGTATACTACTGGACCGACTGGACAAAGACCCGTGTTGTATCCGCACGACTAAGCGAATCTCGAGGAGTTGTCCTTAGATGCGTGGGATACAAATGTGCCAAGTATGAAGACTTGAGCTAGACATCACTTTGAGACCCGAAAGAGGTCATGGCTAAGTCATGGAGACTTAAGCGGCTATTCAAATCACAACCCTGAAAAGGCTTGCTCTAAGTCATGAAGACTTGAGCGGATGTTCAACTCATAGCCCTGAGGAGGCTCTTGCGATATACGCTAAGTCTTGGAGGCTTGAGCATCGTTATTGCGTATTGCGACCCTGAGTGGTCATTATCGTACTTGAGTTGAATGGATGTATGACTGCATGCTTACCAGACCATTAGTGGTTCTGACCCCGTTTCATGGGGATTTCAGGTGTTGTACCTGTGTGGCGATATGCGGAGCAAGGCGGCATCGAGTTTCAGGGTTTCTCTAGACAGAGTTGTACTGCTTCCTTTTATTGAACCTTCACTGCTTTTCTAAGCAGCAGTGTTGTAATAAACATGTGCTTTCGATAAAATGGAACACTTTGGTGGTCAATGAGTTGCTTGGCCACATACCTGCAACGTGCTCGGAGTTTTCTAAAACTGACGACTCATTATCGTCTGATTCCGCTGCTAAAAGCTTTTCTAAATTCCGCTGCAAAGAAAAAAAAAAGAAATTCATGAAAATTTTAACTTAGCTTCGTTTTGGAAATCCGGGGCGTTACAGAATTGTATCAAAGCATGAGTCTGAGAAACCTGGTTCAAGATCCGTCATGGTCCCGATATCGCACTGTAAGTATAAATCTTACACTTTTTCTGATTTGGGTATATTTGCGTGAATAGATAAATGGCTCCTAGGACGAGGAGAACCATGTCGAGCGAGGAGTCTCATACATAGGGCTTCCTGCTGGAGACACTCAACAGGCTTGTGTCTGCCATTCACGAATCAAGGCAAGCACCAGCCCTACCTCGCAATGAGAACCTTGGAGGAATAACATATGAAAAGTTCCTCAAACTCGACCCACCTGTTTTTGTTGGCAGTGCCGATCCAGAGCTTGCAGAAAGCTGGATCGAGGAAACAGAGCGTGCATTCCTGGTATTGGGAGTACCAGAGGATAGAAAGACTAACTTCGGCACTTATAGGCTGAAGGATAATGCACGGAAGTGGTGGGATGCCACTAAGCTTATCCAGTTCTCACAAGTCGAAGTCATTCCTTGGACTGACTTTTGGAGAACTTTCTTGGATAACTACTTCCCGTTGCACTCCAGAAATAAGAAAAAGAAGGAGTTTCTGGAACTAGAGCAGGGTGGTATGAGTCTTATCGACTATACTACCAAGTTTCAGAACCTTGAGCGGTACTGCTCTCGGTTATTCGATACTGACCAAGAGAGGGCCGATAAATATATCAATGAATTTCGGGAAGGGCTACGATCTCGAGTTATAACTAGCATGCCCCAAACATTTCAAGCCGCTGTGGCAGCAACTTCAAAGATTAGTGTAGACTGGGAGCGATGCAAAGGGGTCGTAGTAAAGCGACCGGTAGCAAGTAATGGGAACAACAAGAGGATGTTCCACGGTGGCCAAGAATCACGACCAACTTTTTATAAGGGGGATTTTCAGGAGAACAACTTTACTCCATCGGCCGAGCGGCCATTACAGATGGTAGAAGCCAATCCGCTCTACCAACAGTCTAATTTTCGATGCCCAAGGTGTAGCTCAGATCATCCCGGAGGGGTTTGTCCTTGCGATACAGGAGGTTGCCTGTATTGCGGCAAACCAGGGCATCGTGTAACAGAATGCCGCAAGAAGGCCTCAGATCTTCAACGAAGAAATATGGGTTATGGAGGACCCTCTCAACAACAACGTCTGCCATTACCTGGGGCAGAGTAGAAACCTGTGGCAGGTCGTGTCTATGCGGTGACAGCCAAACAACTCACGAATGATGACCATATCAAGGAATCTGGATACCTTGATAGATAGAGTTGTAATGGGTAAAAAGCTATCAAAGGACAAGATCCAATAATCGCTCGAGACAAGAGGCTTATGACCTTGTGTACGGTCATCTGGATCGATATGTATCCTTGCTCTCTAAAGTAATTTTGGATTTGTCAAATTAAAATCTTAAGTGCTTATACCCAGAAAATGATGGCTATAGACTCCATGATTGAGAAATTAAGTTTGTGTAATTAGAACGTTAAAAGTTACTTAATAAAATAAACCATCGAGGAATTGTTCCCAAGAAGAGAGTCCTGTGAGGTTTTACATATTCAAGATCAGATCGTCTAGCCAGAGTGAGCCTGTGAGGGTATACAGCTCCGTGCGAGTGTATATGTTCCAAAACCAGTAGCTTGGCTAGTATGACTCTGTGAGGGTGTACTGATCCAATATCAGGTAAGTCTGACGAAGGCGAATCTGTGAGGAGGTACGTTTCCAATACCAGGTAGTCTGACAGGGGACTTCCAATATGGTTAATCTCTAGAAGAATGATCTGTGTGTATGAAATAGTTACACAAGATGGCTATGTTAATATCCGGTTGGAAGAACATTGATTCAACAAACTGTCGTGGTTGTAGCGTAATTTGAACTCAGATATGAGAAGCATACCTCATCGATCATGAATCATGATATGAGGTTATGATTGGAATAAATACGATGTTGAACTAAATGAATAAAATTATGAATCTAGCATATGGGAGAAATATCCCGAGTTACGCACTTAGTACTCTTAACTGAATTTCGCGGACGAAATTCCTTTAAGGGGGTAATGATGTAAGACCCGCAATTTTTCAAATAACTCTGAATAAATTCCTGAGGCATTTTCCAGTGAAAAATAGTGTTTTTACCGTAAAGCGAATCAAACCGATTCCTGCGACCCAGATATACTTAGGATATTCGTATCTTCACGAATATATGCTCAAACGCTCTGGAGGTCATAACTTCCTCCCTGCTCGAAATCAAGAGATTCCTGCGAGCCAACTTTCTTAGTTACATCAATACGAAGATAATGGCCTACTTAGAATTTTTCGGGAAAAAAATCGCCGAAAACCCGAAATTCTTGCGGGACCCACGGAAATGTTGGTGGGACCCACAGAAATATTTTTCAGAAAATATTCTAGAATATTCTTGCACCTTCCAGCATCTTCCAGGACCTTCCAGCTCCTTCCAGCACCTTCCATGGAAGGGATTCTCAGAAAGCCCAAGGGCAAAAGGGTAAATGAGGTTGCTTAGCCCCTAAGCAACCTCCCCTATAAATAGAGGAGGCCCCTCTTTAGAAAAAATCGCCACCCCCTCCCTTTGCCTTCTCTCTCTCCTCCTTTTCCAAACCTCCCCTACCTAGCCTAGCCCACCTGAGCCCACTTGACCTAGTCTGAGCCTGCCTGACCTGGTCCTAACCCACCTGACCTAGGTCTGAACCCACCTGACCTAGCTCAAACCCAGTTGACTTGACTTGAACCTAGTTGGGTTGGAAGTCAAAGTCAAAGTCCTTTTTGGTCTAGCTTTTGGTTTGGATTTCTGAACCCAGACTTATCCTACTTGAGCTGAGTTCGAACCTGCTGAACCCAGTTGACTTGGACCGAGCCCTGTTTGGTTCAAACCACTTAGGTTGAGTAGCTTGACCTACTCTACCTTTTTCTCAACTAAGTCAGCTTCATCTGACTTAGTCTGACTTCTTGAAGGAAGGCTCGAAGCCGAAGAAGCAACCCGGAACCGTTTCTTCCACGATTTGAAGTAAGTTCGCTTCGTTGATCCATCTCTCTCAAGTATTTGATTGTTTGTATATAGAATATACTTTCTGAAGTAGTATCTTGCTTTAGTTCTTTATTGAGCCCTTTTTGGACACTTCGGTGTTCACCCGCTCGTCTCGAAACTATCGTCGGATATATCTATGTTCAAATACGCAGTATATGCGTTTTTAAAATGGTATCTCGCCCTAGTTCTTGGTTGAGCCCTTCAGAACACTTCGGTGTTCACCCGCTCGCCTCGTAACTATCATTGGATACGGATCTAGGTGTATATCTGTTGATTCTGCCGACACGTCTTATATCGCACAGGCTATGTAATTTACCTTTGCCGTCGCGTCGTATGATGCCAAGGCTCCCTGTTTTCTGCACTTCCGATTACTGCACTTCCGATTATGCATTTATTTACGCCGTCGCGTCGAATGATGCCAAGGCTTCTGCTTTCTGCAATGTATTTACTTACGCCGTCGCGTCGAACGATGCCAAGGCTTCTGTTTTGTTATATATGTAGAATATTTCGTTCAGTTACACACCCTGAACAATAGTATATGCATTTCTTTACGCCGCCGCTGTATAAAGCACAGGCTTCTGCTTATACTACATATATAGCGCATAAATGAGCGTTCAAATGGAGATCAAACTCAAAATCGCCAATGCGATTCCCTGACCGCTCCTCGTTTAAGATTCTGCTTGACGAATGAAGCCCCTATTGGAAAGGCTTCACTTTTTGGCAAAATGCTCTTTACGTAAAGACTAAGTCAAATACGTATGGCCTGGCTATGGCCCAGGGTTCCTGCAACCTTGATGGATGCAAAGTACGCACAACGGTGCGCATCCATTTCCCCGAATTAAGCGTGGCGATTTCCTACAAAAGAGGGGAGATGCCGCTGAAATGGATAAAAGAAACGCACGCTTTCTCCGTAAAAGAGAGGAAGTGCTGCTGAAATTTCTGAAGAAGCTAAGAATAGCTCAGAAAGAACGTAGCAGGATACTCTAACATATAGCAGAGTGCTACCCGGTTCATGTATTTCCTTCTAAAAACGTAGAAGGGTTCGTCGCACCGCTGCCGATAGAGCAGGGGAGGTGCTGACGAAATGGTTGGCAGAAGAGCCGGAACAAGTCGAATGGCATAATGATGGAACGATGCCAGATCGACTCATATCCTTGTGCCTACAAGGGCACCTTGCTCGTAAGGGCCGCTGAGCCGGAGTAGAGGTTGCGCCTTGGCTAGGTTTGTACGCGTCGCGTAAAAATACGCCGAGTAGCCGATCTATTTAGATCGAGTCATATGCATGCTCATTGAGAACGGTTACACAACCAGACTCGTAAGGGCCGACGAGCCAGAGTGTGTTGTTTCCACCCAAAGAGGTGTGATGCTCGTGGTGGCCGAAGTGCCAAGAGCGGTGTTCTGCATGCATATGAATAAGACTTAAGGTCGCACATACCCCGTGGTTGAAAATCGTGTTAGGGGTACCCCCTCAGTAATGACTGTATTGGGGCAGACTGAATGGGGTCGGGTACATACTCCCGTAGTGCTAAAAGCACGGGCTGTCTAAATGGCATGCAGATTCTGTCCAAGTAATTGTAAGACTGGCAGACCCCTTCAGGAATTATGCTCACTATGGAATGACAGTGATGGTACAGCCTTGAGTGACATGTATTTTACTTTGGACCTGATAGAGTCCACGATGGCCTCAGTCACTCATGGGTTTTGGGGTCGTGGTTATCCTTAAGATCTAAGGATTGAACCCAACTACTGCAAGTAGAGGATGCATCCGAATATGGGCCTAGTAGGGTTCTCCCAGTTGAAACACACTGCCCTACTATGGATAGGGTCAACAGGCCTCTGGGGTATCTAAAATATATAGAATAATCAACCCGCAGAACGTCGCGTTGATGCCCGGACAATAGCTCTACCTGCGTACCAAAGGCGGGAGCGGTTAATTATCAAACAATGCATTAGTTCTAGGTACAGCGATGCTTTGAATGTATGAGTGGATGACGTGTTGAGTCAGTCCTGCATAACCTTTGTGAAGGTGTCATGTTCGGTATACTACTGGACCGACTGGACAAAGACCCGTGTTGTATCCGCACGACTAAGCGAATCTCGAGGAGTTGTCCTTAGATGCGTGGGATACAAATGTGCCAAGTATGAAGACTTGAGCTAGACATCACTTTGAGACCCGAAAGAGGTCATGGCTAATTCATGGAGACTTAAGCGGCTATTCAAATCACAACCCTGAAAAGGCTTGCTCTAAGTCATGAAGACTTGAGCGGATGTTCAACTCATAGCCCTGAGGAGGCTCTTGCGATATACGCTAAGTCTTGGAGGCTTGAGCATCGTTATTGCGTATTGCGACCCTGAGTGGTCATTATCGTACTTGAGTTGAATGGATGTATGACTGCATGCTTACCAGACCATCAGTGGTTCTGACCCCGTTTCATGGGGATTTCAGGTGTTGTACCTGTGTGGCGATATGCGGAGCAAGGCGGCATCGAGTTTCAGGGTTTCTCTAGACAGAGTTGTACTGCTTCCTTTTATTGAACCTTCACTGCTTTTCTAAGCAGTAGTGTTGTAATAAACATGTGCTTTCGATAAAATGGAACACTTTGGTGGTCAATGAGTTGCTTGGCCACATACCTGCAACGTGCTCGGAGTTTTCTAAAACTGACGACTCATTATCGTCTGATCCGCTGCTAAAAGCTTTTCTAAATTCCGCTGCAAAGAAAAAAAAAAAGAAATTCATGAAAATTTTAACTTAGCTTCGTTTTGGAAATCCGGGGCGTTACATCACTCTTTTCGCATGCTATCCAATTCGTTCACTTAGCCCCTTTTCAGGGAGAGTTTGAAGGGACTCGTGTCTTTGTGAACCATTTGCAAAACAAAATTCCAAATTTCACACAAGGAACCCTTTTTATAGGGAGAGACTCGACGGAGACTTGCTTTCCTTGTAGCCCCATAATTTCAGACTAGGCCATTTCATCATGAAGGACCCTCTTTTCAGGGAGAGTGTGATGAACTCGTTCGTTCATGACCAATTTACCAACCTCACCAATTCTGGCCCCCTTTCCATAAGAGAAGCCTAATGTTAAGAAGTTTTGACGAAAGCTTAATTTCTCTTCGAAAGTTCGTTTTGCAAACACCTCCTCTTCAGGGAAGAGAGGAGTAATTCCCAATTCTAATTTCTGAATCTTCTCCTTTGGGGAAAGGAGAAGAGAATTTTTGTCATGGATGTGTTGCGTTGTGCTTCAAATGCTCGCTTTCACAAAAGGATTTCAAGAAAATTTTGCCAATTTGTCATTAAATATTTGTTGATTTCAAAAATCTTTATTGCATAAAATTATTACTTCAGAATACCTCCACTATTACTTCCGAAAGGGCAATGCTTTCACGAAAAAGGATTCAAAGTTCAAAATCTTTTTATTGGCCAACCAAAAGGATGAAGAATAAATCCGCGATATGGCTAGCAAAGAGAATTCAATGTTGTTGCAAAGCCATGAGTGATTGATATTGATCGCAGTCAATGGCACATTTTTAAAGACCATTCTTGAAAAATAAAGCAGTCGAAATATCCTGGGTGATACAAAAAAATCCACTCAATTTTCATATCTTCTCAATCACTTAAGCTGCAATTAAATATCTGCAAAAGGGATCTCTCAATTGTCGTCAAGATGAAGGCGAATTAAGCGAGTCGACCCCCGGGGCCAAAGAAGATTTGGATCATCTCCAAGATGACGGAGTTTGTGATGGATCCTTCTAGAGAAATTTCAGATCACCGTCGAGATGAAGGCGAGTGTGATGAGCCTACCGACCAACCCTAAAAGATATTTAATTCCAGCTATCATCAAGAGATTCCCAACCAATGAGCCAATAACTATCAAGATAATCCCTGAGAGAAAAGAAGGACCGAAACATCTCTGAGATGAAGGAGTTTGTGACGTACCCTTCCCAAAAAAAAAGAGAGAAAAGTCAGGACATCTCCAAAATGAAGGATGATGTAATTCCCGAAAAATCCAAGAGAGCTCCAATCTGCTAAAAAGAGAGTGCAGAAAGATCATCATGAGAAAAGAATCCCACGATATCAGACTTCCAAATCTATCAAGAATCTTCTTTAATTTTGTGAAATTCTTTTATCAATATTCTTTCACCAATAGCTCTCGCAATATCAAGAATACTTTCTTTTTCGTCCATATCAAGGAAATTGATAGCTTCCTTGAAAGAAAGTCAATCGCAAGCAATTTGAATTCAAATCTTGATTCTACGGAGTTAAGCCCAGTCGGAGGTAATACTTCAGGTAGAAAAGAGGGAATACTTTCAAAACAATGTACATCATTTTCAATTATTTTAAATCAACAACAATTTTCAACATTTTGACAATATTTTCTAGCTATTCTGGCATAAAGCGAGAGCTTGAGGTTCATATTTGGCGCATCCTAACACCATCCCTTTTAGGACTTGATAACGGGAGTTTTCAAGATTCCTTCCCTTCTTTGGTATAATCTGAGCGCACGGGCTCTCAGATTCGCACACTTCCCTGTGTCCCCATTGTCCCACCATAGACAGTCCAATTTCGGCTTGAGGTTAAGCCACCAATTTCAGCAAAAGGCAATTTCAAAAGTTAATTAGTCTCAGCAATGAGGCGCCCAAAATCAATCCCTTTTCAAGCTTTAGGGACCCCAATTTCCTTCCTTTTGCAAAACCCCCTATCGGATTCATTGTGCGGAAATCCGAAGGTTCCATCACGGTCTCTTCTTTCGAGGATTCCGTTCATTTTCTGCCCGATCAGGTTAAGGGTATAAACCTGAGCCTCATTTGATGAGGTATTCCATTTTCTGCCCAATCAGGTTAAGGGTATAAACCTGAGCCTCATTTGATGAGGTATTCCATTTTCTGCCCAATCAGGTTAAGGGTATAAACCTGGGCCTCATTTGATGAGGTATTCCATTTTCTACCCAATCAGGTTAAGGGTATAAACCTGGTCCTCCTTTGATGAGGTATTCTATTTTCTGCCCGATCAGGTTAAGGGTACAAACCTGAGCCTCCTTTGAGGAGCTATTCCATTTTCCCCCCAATCAGGTCAAGGGTACAAACCTGAGCCTCCTTTGATGAGGTATTCCATTTTCAACCTGGTCAGGTTAAGGGTTAAGCCTGAGCTTCGTTCCATATGAGGTATTCTCCGTCCCATCCAGGTTAAGGGAAAAACCTGAATCTCATTTCTTTTTTTTAAGTAAAATTTTCTTTTTATTCTCTATTTCATATCTACCATCATCCTTTGAATTAATTCTTTCATATCCAGTCAGATTTATCTAACTGGGGCATTTTTATAATCCAAATTTGGTGTGTTTTCTTTGTCACTAAGCTTGGCTTTCAACCGGCTTAGCAGTAAAGAGGGGCATCTGTAAACACCCCAAATTTTCACACTCATCCAGTGTTTGTCCATTTCATATGTAATTACATATCACTGCATACATTTTTGCATATCATTTCATCGCATTGCATAGCATTACATGTCATTACTTCTCATTTTCGAGATTCAGCACTCCTGTTTTCAAAACATTCAATCCAGATTTGAGTTTTTAAAACTTTTTCTTTCAAAATCGATTTCAAAACCTGGGTTTTTAGTCAACATTCTATCATTTTCCAACCCCAGGACCTCATATTTCAAAATATTTTCTTAGAAAACAATCTGGATTCATTTCAAACTCAATTTCATTTGATTTCAATTATCAGATGAGACCCATTTAGGTGGTGTCGCTTCTGGATTCTTTCATTTACCAAAAATCTCAAAATTTTTAGAGTCCTAGTTGGATCAGGACTCTTTTTCTAGAGTCCAGTCGGATCAGAACTCTACTTTTCACTACCTTTTTACCTGTTTTTGAAGAAAACCTTTCAAAATCTTCTGTTTTGGCCAAAATCTCAGAGTCCTAGTTGGATCAGGACTCTTCTTCAAGAGTCCAGTCGGATCAGGACTCTTCTTGAGAGTTTCAATTGAATTGGGACTCTAATCTTTTACAGCTATTTTATCTATTTCAATCAAATCTTTCAAAATCTTTCAAAAAGAGTCAGAAACTCAGAGTTTCAGTTAAAACAGGACTCTGTTCAGAGAGTCCTAGCTGGATCAGGACTCTGATCCTGATTTCAATTTTGAGAGAATCTTTCAGAAATCTTTTAATCTACCAAAACTATTACACTTTTATCAAAGAATTTCAAAATTCTGAGGTTTTATCTCAGAGTCCTGATCAAATCAGGATTCTACCCCAGAGTCCTGATCGAAGTAGGACTCTATCCAAAGTTCATTTTCTCGCTTCATTTTCACTGATTTTCAAAAGCTTTGCTTAAAATTCATCATTTGCCTACTAGAAAAACCAAAATTCTTAGAGTTCTGATCGAATCAAAACTCTTTCTCAGAGTCCTAATCAGATCAGGACTCTGAACCAAAACTTCAATTTTATCCTGTTTTTAACTGTTTTTCAAAATTCTCTTATTTGTTTTCTCAGAAAATCCAAAAATATGAGAGTCCTAGTTCAATCAGGACTCTGTTCTCAGAGTCTCAGTTGAATCAGAACTCTGTTCTATTTCAATACTTGTCATTGTTTAAATAGTTCTTTCAACTGTTTTTCAGAAAATACCAAAAAAAAAAAAGCTGGAGTTTCAATCCGATCAGAACTCTGTCCCAGAGTCCTAGTCCAGTCAGGAGTCTGTTTGAAGTCTGTTTTTATTCCATTTTCATTTATTTCCATTTGTTTTCAAAATTTAGGTCATTTTACACAGTCCAGTTAGTTCAGGACTCTATTTTAGAGGTCGGTCGAGTTAGGAGTCTACCCCTGGCTGTGTTTTTCTGACTTATTTCATCATTTCTTGATAAAATCTTTTAAAAATTCTTTCATTTGGCTTTTAAAATCTAAAATCTCAGAGTCCTAAGAGTTCAGGACTCTAACCCGGAGTTCCAGCTCGCTTGAGACCCTATTTTCAAAAACCTTGAATTTCAAATATTGATTTTAACCCTTTTTTAAAGCCATTTTCAGTATTTATTTCAAATTTTTAAAACTCTGATGTGGGGTCCACTCAGTTGGCGCCATATCCAGAAGAGTTCTGACCCAGTTGGAACTCTGTGCCATTTCAAAACTTTTAATTTCAAGTCTACTTTTGAATCTCTTTTGAAAACTCCTTCAATTTCAAGTTTTAAAATCGCTTTTTAAAAAAAAACTCAAGTAGGGCCCACTCGGTGTGGCGCCATATTTGAGTAAGTCAGGGCTAGACTAGGGTTAGTCGGTGTCTTGGCTAGTGTTAGAGGTTTAGAAGAGTCAAACCTCTTTTGAAAAAAATCATTTTGAAAGTTAGTTTTTAAAACTAGTGTTTTTAAAGGTTTTTAAAGGTTTTTAAAAGATGTTTTAAAAACCCAAATGTGAAAATGCCAAGTGGCATCACATTTGGGGATTTTCTAGGATAGTCTAGGGGTGAATTAGGCATTAGAGTAGATAATCTAGGCTAGGGGTAGGATAGTCTTTTTACCCCAAAATCCCCCCCCCCCTTTAGAGTCCAATTTTCTTAAAAAAACTTGATTTTTAAAACCTAAAAAATCTTTATAAAAGGGAGCATAGGGGGGGGGACGATTTTTAGGATTCATCCTTGAGGTTTCTTGGAGATTCTCTCTCCTCTCCAGCCCTTCCTCCATTGCTGCAACTCCAAGGTAAATTTTCTCCACCTTTTCTTATTTTATTTAATGCTTTTTAATGATTCAAACCTAGATCTAGGCTTGGACACCCCTCCTTATGAAGATCCAACCATGGTTTCACCTCAAGAACCATCAAGAACGGTCCAAGAAGATGATCTAACTCTGTTTTTTATGTTTTACAGGGATTCTAATCCATTAGAATCAATTTTAGCATTAGTCTTTGCATTATTAACCAATAAAATACATGATTTACCCTTTTAATGGGTTAAATCTATGTTTTAAAGGTAATATTGAATTCCAGCCATTGATTTCCTGCTTTTATTTTATTTTCATGGTTTATTCATGTTTGTTTTACGTTCTATAGCATAAAAATAATTTTTATTTACTGTTTTATGGTTTATTTTATTGTTTTCATTAGTTAATGCATATTTTCTCAAGTTTCTTAGATTTCTGTGTGTGTTTTAGTTTAGAACAGAAAAGAGCATGCTGTTTCGGATTGAAATATGTGCTGTTAATTTCTGATTTTTTTATATGTGATGAATGCATATATGATTGATCTACTGTAAAAAAATCAGAGATTTTGGACTTCGGGAACTCTGTCAGAAAAATCAGACATCAAGTCGGGTTTTTAAAACTTTAAAATCGTTGTTAAAATCAAGAGGGTAACTTGCTGTGATGATATTTTTCTCATCTTATATTCGATTTTAGATCTGTAAATTTCTATGGATTCATGTTAATTAGATCTATCTACTGTGAAATTTTCAGAATTTTTGACCACTGTGTATTATTTTTCCTCTGTCAGAAACTCTGATTTTTAATTTAAAACTCGTTAGGGTTTACCAAAACCCTAATCAGACTTGTGTTATTCGTAAATCCCAAAATACATATCCGATTCATGATCTGTAAAAAATGAGTATTGTTATTTTTTTGTCAAATATTCACTGTTAAAATCTCAAATATTTTGGAATAGTATTGTATTTATCCCGGAATTTGTAATCTGCAGTGTCTGTTTTAACTCATGTTTGGTTTGCAATATTCAGGCCCGGATTGCCGGTAAGGGATCTCCTTGATCCTAAGTGCTTTTTCATATCTTTAAAAAAAAAAGTTCTGTTTTTATGTCTATTTGGTCTCTGTCAAAAATCAGAATTTTTCATGGAGGTTTGACCCCTGGTTTGGGTCTTGGACTGAGACTGGTTGGTGAACTAGGTCAAAAATAGCATATTTTTAGAGTTTGATGCTATTTTCGGATTAATTTAATGCCAAAAAAATATTTTTATAATTCTAATTTGATATTAAAGTTATAACAAGTTCAGGTACTAATTTTGAGGATTTTTAGAATCCGTTTGATGCTTGAATGGTTTGAATTGCAAAACAGGGCACCCGAAGAATTCCAAAACACTGCAAAAATAACAAAATTTGTGATATTCTTGTATTTTCATGTATAAGCATGTATTTTTATGGTTTAATCATATTCATAATCATATTAGGATGCTTTAGGTTTAATTTGATGCTCATTTGATTTCATTTAGTGCATAGAACCTAAGTTTTACCAAAATTTATTTCAAAAAACCCTGATTTCAAGGCCATAGTCTTGCTATCGGGGGCAATTTGGTCATTTGACCTAAATTTCGAAATCCCTAACCCTAATTTTCATATTTTTAATCATGTCATAGCATATTTAGTTTTATTTATTTTCATTTAAACCTCAAAACTTGCATTTTATCAAATATCTTTCTGAAAACCCTAATTTTAAGGCCATAGTCTTGTTATTAGGGGTATTTTGGTCATTTTGACCCCAATTTCGAAGTTTCATATCTTATCTTCCTTATTTATTCAATCTTATTTCATATTTTATCAATTTTTATTTAAGAGAATCATGGAAAAGGCTTATATCTAGCAAAATCCAGTAATTTCTAGATATTGCTGGATAAATCTAGAAAAGCCAACATATCATCACTAACAAAGTTTTCTAGTTTTGCAGGTACATTGAAGACTTTATTTTTCATGTATTTAAATTTCAATAGTGATGTAAATTAAATGTAAACTTTGGAATAAGAATTTAAATTCCTGCATAGATTAGGATTTCCATTTCATATAGTTTAAACTTTGATATATAACTGCCATGTATGCCAATTCATGCACATATTATTAATTCACTATGGTCTACACGAATGGCACATGCACTAGCTTTTATAAAGTTTATAAACTTGGTGGAATTCGTATTTATGGCCATAGTCAGAATATGAATGATACCAGATTTATGATCTTCACATTAGCCACATTCAGCCTACACTCTTAGGCTAACTTCAAAAATGCACTGCATTTCTCAAAAATACAAAAAGAATTTTCTCAATTCCTCAAATCCATATTCATTCATTTCATGCATTTGCCAATGCCAATTCAAATTTCAATTCAAAGAAATTTATTTTTCTCAAAAATTTCCTAAGTCTTATTCAAAAATCGATTTTCTCAAAATATTGATTTGCCAATGATATTTCAAGTATTTCCCAAGTTCCAAATTCGATTTTTCTAAGTTATATTTTCAATTTCAAAGTTTGAATTCAAAGAAACCAAGTTTTTCAAAGTTATTTCACATTTTTCAAAATCAATTTTCACAAAATCTCAAGATTTCTTCAAAAACCGATTTTTACTTTTCTCAGAAGTACATTTCAAATCCCAATTCACGATTTTCCATGTGATATCTATTCTAAGTGTTTCAGTTATTCAAAGCAAACATAATGTTTTCAAAGGTGCATTTTCAGAAAATCCATAGCACATGCCTGATTTTATGTGCATTTAGAAATTAGAATATGATTTAGACAAGTTGAATAGAGCAGAGCAGTAGATTGATCCTTGGTTCGATTACCCCTGTTAAAGGTCGCAGGAACGGTCGAACCTCATACCGACAGGCGAGCCCCATTCTATGGAATTTTCCCGTATTTTAAAACGGAGGCGAGTTATTTTCAAAAACTTTTCAAAGGTCAGTTTGACTCGCAAAAGTATAAATTTTGCGATGATAACAGTCCTAAGCTGACATCATTGCTTATAGGATCTAAGTATGGATTGGTAGGACCATATTGAGGAGATTATTCCATGTTCACTTTAGACTTAGGTCTTAAATACAACTCTCCTCAATTCTAGGGATTGAATGCAAACAATGTATGCAAGTGTATGTCTCTTTTCATTTAAATCTATCTCTTTAGGACTTGCATTAGAGCCTTCTGGTTTTTATCTGCATGTTGATCATATTTTTGAAAACATCCCTACCTATATTTGTCCCGGTCTTCACGTTGCTGGGCTGTCTCATTGAACCATAGTTTGGGAGAGAGCCTCACAACTGGACCACTTATTTGGGTTCGCGCCCCCCTACCACCCTACCACGTACCTAAGGGGCATAGTCCGAGGTATATCAGTAGGTGCTCAAGGATATTGGGAAGCCCTTACCCTAGAACCGGAGAATTATTTCTATGCCACGTACTTCGAGCTTCGGCTTGAGTATATCGGCGTACCTTGATCGGAATCAGATGATCTGAACCATAGAGTTAGGATTAAGGCCCTACAAGCTATCTCAAATATTGCATTTAGAGTCAGCCTTTAGGGAGTGCTGTGTGCACATCCTTGTTTGTGTAGCTATGATTGTGTAATATTTCCTTGTATTCTCCTGTATATATGAAACCGTCTTTAAAACCCTGGGTGTACTATTCAAAATTTCCATCTATTTTCAAAAACCCCAGGTGTATTTTCCTCTCTTTTTCTGATTTCTTTAAATCTTTTCTGATCCTGCCTGCAATTTTTCTAAATTTTTCAAAATTTACCATCTATTACTCCAAAATTTTTCCTCTACAGATCTTCTAAATATATTCCTCACCTTTTTTTAACAAAAATCTCTTTCACCAAGAGATGTCCTTTTAATCATATTCTAAATTGTTTATTTCTTCTCACGGGGAAATAATACGATTGTCGTGCCTCTCGTACGAACTCATTTCCTAGTAGTGGGATATCTCTTTGTCAACTTTGATTTCTTCATTTATCAAAGTTTCCTCCAAAATCTTTCTAAAAGGGTCCCATTCTACTTTGCTAGAGAGAGCATTTGGTATTAACGGGTGATTTAGACTAAGATCAAAGACCGCACCAGTTAGAAGCAAGAATTGAGAAATGGACTCTGAGAGGTTTGCCAGAGAAGGAGTTCAGAACAACCAGAATGAGATTGATCCTGCTATATATCGGTTGTTCAAAAAGATGATGGTTGAGATATTATCCGAGCAGGCTGAAGCCAGTTTCGGAAAAGCTCCCACCGCTGAAAAAGCACCTGTCACTTTCCCAGTGAGCAAACAAAGTGATAGCAGCGCAGGAAGTTCTAAGGCCAGCAGGGGCAACAGCGAAGACACCCGAGCAATCAAAGCAGCAATTCAGAGGAATCTGCAGATCAAAAGGGAAAGTTCGACATGACCCATGACAAACCGCTTCCATCTGCTCTATACAAGGGCAAGGGCAAGGAAAAGCCAAAGCGTAAAGATTGGAGCAGGGATCAAGACTTCACTCCTTTAGATGAGCCGCTCGACAAAGTTCTTGAATATATGCTGACCAAGGGATTAGTCAGGCTCCCAAAAGTCATAAGCCCTCCCACAATCATGGGAAGATTCAAGGACCAGTTCTGCAAGTTCCATCGGGCGGTGGGGCATGACACTGATCATTGGTTCGTCCTCAAAAATATTATTCAAGATTGCGTCGACAAAAATCTCTTGGCCAGAAACGGAAAAGAAAAGCATCCAGCGGTCTCAGCTGAGCAGAGTCAGTCCAGCTCCGAGAAAGGGGTCAACACCCAACAGAAGCCAAGCAAGCCAAAGAAAATAAAGCATGATGGTTGGGGTTATGACCACAAGTTCACCCCTCTGGGTCAGCCAATTGAAAAAGTTCTCGGATATCTGCTTGCGAAAAATATGATCGAACTACCAAGAATCGTCGACTCTTCTATCACCATGGGTAAATGGAAAGAGTGTTTCTGCAAATTCCATCGAGCAAGAGGACATGAGACAGAGCGCTGCTTCGTCCTCAAAAACATAATACAGGATTACATCAACAAATAAATTTTGGTACCAGAAGAAGGAGAGGAGCAACCTACGGCTCTGACCAAGACTCTGCCGGATCACTCGAAGAATTGAGGAGGCTCAAGTTTTTCTGCACCGTCATTTTCCTTTTGTTAATCATCTTGTAGGGGCAAGTCAACTCAGCCTTCTATGGATCTTTTCCTTTTTAAAGTTCTTGTAAATATTCAGTTTTTGTCATCAAACCTTTGCTTATCAATGAAATATCAAGTTTTCTTTATATCTTTGATATTCAAATACTTCCTTCTTTTGCCATACTGGGGCATTTAAATTTCTGTTCTTTTCAAAATACGGGACAATCCCGGCATCATTCATGAGAGAAATGATATTACCTATGAGGTTTTTTTTTTTTCGAAAAACATAAAATTTTGGAAGTCTTCTGCTCATGCATATAATTCAGGGATTATTAACATTTAAATATGCATGATTTTATGAAATAATGTTTCAAAAACCCAATTTTATGATAGTTTTCGAGTAAATGTGCTAAAATGATTTAAAAATAGAAAATGCATGAAAAATAGTTTTATTTTACATTTTTATGCATATTTTAGTTTTTGTTATAGTCATAGTAGTTTTAGTTTTAGTTTTCAATAAAAATAATAATAAAAATAATAATAAAATAAAAATTAGAGTTAAAAATAGAGTTAGATATATTTTGAAATGAGGTTAGTGTAAATAATTTTTTTAGATTAGTTAGTTAGTTTGAGGTTTTTAGTAAATAGTTTGTTTTTTTAATACTCTTTTAAATAGTTTGTTTTTTTTTAAACAAACCATTTCACGGTTTGTGTTTTGTTTGAAAATTGAAAAAACTAAAAAAATTATATATATAATAACAAACCGGTTTTACACGGTTTGATTTCTTTGAAAAAAAAACCGAAAAAAAAAATAATAAAACCGGCTTGAACCGGTTTGCATTTTTTTCAAACCGGTTCCAGCCGGTTTTGTGTTTTTAAAAACCCCAAAAAAACGCAAGTTCAGGTGTCTCCCCTCTTACGCCTGAGTCTCCCCTTTCTCCTCTTTCCCTCTCTTCTCTCTTTCCTACTCCTTCCCATCCATCGTGTTTCTTCCCTCTTTCTTCCCCTTCTCCCTATCTCTCTTCTCTTTTCCGGTGGTGGTGGATCCTCAATCCGGCGACGGCGTGATGAGGTAGAGGCCATTCTTTTCTAACCCTTCCAGGTGTGATTCACGGTAAGTCTGTTTCTTTTCTTCTTCATCTTTTTCTTCATTTTCTTCTTCTTCTCCTTCAGTTCTTCTTCTTCTTCGTTTTCTGATCTTCTTAAGCTTCTTCTCTTCCTCTTCTTTTTCTTCCTCCGATCTTCTTTTCTTCTTCTTCTTCTTCCTCTTCTTCTTTTTCAGATCTTTCTTTTCTTCTTCTTCCGATCTAATTTCTTCTTCTTCTACTACTTCTTCTTCTTCAGCTTCGTTAATTTTTTTTTTAATTGATTCTCCAGCTGTGTTGATTGTGAAAAACAGAATAAAAAATTTAAAACAGAAAAAATCAATAGTTGTGTTTCAGAATTTTTTTTTCTCTGTTCATTGTCTGATTTGTATTTTGTGAAGTAGTTAGTTAGATCTGTATTTTAGTTTTATAAGTAGCTCATTAGTAGTTATTAAATCATGTTTTTCATTCATCGCATAGAGTAAAGTTTTGTTTTCAGTTTTTTTTTCCTGTCTTTTAAGTAATTTTTTCTGTTTTGATAATTTTTTACTCTGAAATTCTTGTTTTGATCATTGTAATCTCCTATTAGCCTTTGAATTTTCGGTTATTCATACTTTGATTTCCTATTTACTGTCATCTTCTATTTTTCTGTTTTTTTTATTGTCATGAATTTCCTGTTTTTTTTATTTCCAGCATATTCATTGAATTTCTGTTAGTTCATGTTATTTTTTTCTTCATTTTTATGTTTTTCTTGCTTTAACATTACGGTTTATAGTTGCTTTTATTTTACAAATTAAATTTTTGTTTTTCATCTTCAGTGAAGTCTTGTTCTAATTTTTTTATTTCATGTTTTGTTTGCATTTGTTTTCCTATTTTCTTTGAATCTTTGAGTTACTGTTTTTTTTTTTTTTCAAATTACAGATTTCCTATTTTGTTGAATCGTTTCTAATTCCTGTTGGTTTAATTCCTTTTCTTTTCTTATTGTCATTTCTTTCATTAAAATTCTGTGTAGTATTTTGTATTTTCTTACTGAATATGTGTGTTTCAAGTCTTGCTTTTCAGATTACAAGTATTCTTGTTTCATATTAATTCTTGTTCTTTATTCATCGTTTCTTGATTTTCATTGTTTTCAATTCTTTAGTTGTGTGTTTTCATTAGTTCATTTTCATATGTTTTGATAATTAGATTAGTAGTTAACTGAATTCTCTGTTTTGCTTTAACATGCTTTTGTAAGTAGCATTTAACTAGTTTAGTATAATTTTACTTCTATCTCTGGTACTGTTCGTGTTCTTTTGACTTGTGCAGGATTGCACAGGACTGGAGCGGAAGCGATTACGTGACACAAAGTACGAAGAATAAAGCTTCTTTTTACTTTTTAGTTTAGAATTAGGAATTTTAATTGGGTTTGTAAATATCGCACTTTATGCCCTCTGCGAAGGGTATTCATTTGTTGTAATAGCTAGTTGTTTTTACTTTTCTGAACATTTTACATTTCAATAATTCGGCAATAAAGAATAGTTTAGATTTGTTTGTTTGAATACAACATATTCCCGTTCCCTGAGTTCGACCCGGTCTCATCCACTAGTGAGAACCGGTTTTTATTATTTGATGTCTGGTTTTCACATGTTTTACATATAAAAATCTTTTCAAAATTTACAACGATTTAAAAGAAGACATCAAATTTTTGGTGCCGTTGCCGGGGAACGGCGTAATATTAGTATTCACTTTATTGCCTAGTGTTTGTGTTGCATTTAGGTTTAGAACCACGTATGTGCATATCTTAGAGACGAGCTTACTTTTCTGCACAGCCCACCTATTAGGATTCCCTTAGAGGTGACTGTGTACGATTGGTACCGTACACATAGATTTTATATTTCTATGCATAATCTCTTTTATGTGTAACTGCGTGGTGTTTGTTTAGTTTTTGTTGTTTTTAGTTCACTCGCTTTGTGGTTTGCGTGGTTTGGCTGCTTAGTGCGTTAGTTAGGTAGAAAACCCAAAGTTAGGACGTGTGCTACACCGGTCTACTCTAAGGTGTACGCAATGGCTGACGATCATCAATTGATCCATCCTTTGAGGGAGTACTTCATGCCAAATACGTATACTCCCACCTCCTGCATCACGAGACCTGATGTAGGAGCGAGCCATTTTGAGATTAAGGCCAGTGTGATTCAAATGTTACCCTCGTTTTATGGCCTTAGCAATGAAGACCCATATCGTCGTCTCGACGAATTCCTTGAGATTTGCTCGACTGTGAGAATCAATAATTTTGGAGACGACGCTATGAGGTTAACTTTGTTTCCGTTCTCTCTCAAAGATAAAGCCAAGCACTGGTTAAAATCTCTTGAGACAGTTCGTATTACTACTTGGGAAGGATTGCAAAAATAATTTTTAAAAAAATATTTCCCAATTAGTAAAACGAATCAGTTTCGTAAAGCTATAACCAGTTTTTCTCAAATTGAGGGAGAACAATTTCACGAGTCTTGGGAGAGATTGAAAGATCTTCTCCGCAAGTGTCCCCATCACCAGGTGCCTCGTTGGCAGTTGGTGCAGTATTTTTATGACGGGCTTACTGAAAAGCATCGTCAAATGGTTGATTCGTCTTGTGGGGGCACTTTTATGCTCAAGAGTGAGGAGGAGGCGTGGTCTCTATTCGAGACCTTGAGTGAAAACACGATGCATCATAACTTGTCTTCACGGCTCGATAGGACTACATCTCTGTCTAGTGGTCCTAGGAAGGTTGGGATTTCTGAAGTTGGGTCCGAATTAGAATTGCGTACCAA
Source organism: Nuphar pumila (assembly GCF_984573655.1). NCBI lineage: Eukaryota > Viridiplantae > Streptophyta > Magnoliopsida > Nymphaeales > Nymphaeaceae > Nuphar > Nuphar pumila. The sequence goes on along the minus strand of NC_143260.1, from coordinate 65,753,990 downwards.
GGTTGACTAGTTGACTAGGAAGTTAGATCAATTCCTAGCCAATTCTTCGAGAAATCAAATAGAAAGAGTGTGCGAGCTATGTGCTAGCCCTGCACACTGTGTTTCAGATTGTCCGGCAGTGCCATTATATCCTGAATTCGTTCAGGAGCAGGTGAATGCTGCCCAAGGTTTCGCTAGACCCATGCCTGATTCGTTTACATCATCATATACCCCAGGCTGGCGAAACCAATCCATTCCCCCAGCCCATCAGCCCTCCCAGACACAGTATAGACCCAGTAACCCTTCACAAGGTTACTCGCATCCTATATTTCCACAGGTTCATCCTCAGTATTGTCAACCCCATCCTCAGAAGCCCATTCCAAGTTCATCATTTCAAGAGAAGATGTTAGAAGCCTTTTCTGATATCAAGGCCACTCTTTGTTCCCATACGCAGTCAATAGCCAAGCTAGAGACTCAAATGGGACAGTTAGCTCAGACATTGAGTAGACAAAGTCAGGGGAACCTTCATAGTCAGTCTGTTGTCTCAAAGGGAGAGGATTCAATGTCATTTGACTTGCAACCCACTGATTCACATCATGAGCAAGTCAAATCTATTACATCCCTTCAATATGGGAAGGCGTGTCACTCCACTCAGGAATCGACTCATGAGCCCCATATCACTTCTACTGACAAGTCGATTTCCATATTACCTCAGCAGGAAGGGCTTTACTCACAACATACATTTTCATCATATAAAGCCCCATTTCCTCAGCCTTTAGGATCACCAATCGTTTTGAGTAAGCAAGAGGTGCAGATGAAGAAGGTGCTTGACCAAGTCAAGCTAGATCATATTCACCACTTGTCTGAAGTAGCATTCATTGATACTTGGTCGGTCCTAGACTCTCATTTCCTGACCAGTCTCTCACATGAGACTAATCTCAGTTCTTCATGTCAAGAGAGTCATGATACTACATTTGGAGGTAGAAGGGATGGAAACACAGTGCGTAGTGTCACAGATGACACTCTTTTCTTCATAGAGCCCGGTTGAGTCTGACTTCATGTCCATTGATCTCATGGACGATGAAGGTTTTTCCAGGGATCCATCTGGCTGGGGACGTGAAACTTAGCGCTTTATGGGAGGCAACCCATATCTTGTAGATTTGTTTAGAATTTATAGATTTTATTTTGTTTGTACTTTTTCATGAGTTTTTCATGTTCTTTTTGTTTCATTCATGGTTTTCATGTTTTGTCATGTATACATTGCATTTATTATATTCATAGAACGTGTATTTTTAATTTATGTCAGGTTATTCTACTCTTTTCCCTCATTTATTTCTCTCATGTGCATTCACTTAGTTTCATTCAAGCATGGGGGAGTGCCACTGAGACAGTGTTATTCAAGCATGGGGGAGGGTGTAGAATGCACACCTTGATATTTCTGTTTACGTTCTTGCACATGTTTACACATCTCTCATGAAAAGTAGATTTTTAAATAAAGAGTTTGAACTTATATGAATGTTATTTCAAATCTGATGTTTATAGAGGATTTTTAAGCCAGCCCCACGAAAATTTTTTCTGACATAGATTTAAAAATTATGGTTGTTTATGCGGATTTCAAAGAAATGATGATAGATACATGTTAGAATTTATTTTGAATCATAAATATGAATATGCACAGTTCTATTTTTGAAAAACTAAGCAAATGAACAAAAGCGTAAAAATGAGCTCAAAAGAAAAAAGAAATATATATATATAGCATGTGTTAGGTTGTTTGGATAATTCCACAATCCTTAGTATATGGAACTTAGATGTAAGTTGAAACTTTTAATTCCATTTCGAAAAGGAGAGTGGAAAACTTCGTGATCCTAAGTAACTGAGAACAGATACAAGTTGAAATGTTTGACTCTCATGTTATAAGGGTGAATGAAGGAAGTCACTTTTATGTCTTAGTTGATATCTTGTGATATGTATTGAAAAAGTATAGAAGATATTGACATTGCACAAGGCATAAAATCAGACCACACGCAAGCTATATGAGAAAAATAAGTGCGCAAAAAGAGAAAAAAAAAAAGAGCTTAAAAAGAAAGAAAAGTTCAATGCTTAGAGGTGTGATTGAGAAAACCTGTGCAGAAAACATATGAGTGAGGATAAGTAAATAATAATATGTTTTTATTGGATTTTCTAAGAATAAAACATAAATAATTGTGATATTTAGAAAAGTGAAAGAAATTCTTTTTCTGTGGTGGTGCATACAAGACTCTAATTATATTTTGATTTTGAAATAATAGGAAATATTTGTGAAAATAAAGTCTTTGATTACCTACTGATTGTGAGGATGTGTAATATTATGCATACATGACATAGATGTTTGTGGGTAGCATCACTGCAAACCCTCACGAGACCTTACTTGTCCACTGGGGTAACCCAGGGGGTGAAAGGGCTTGTTGCATGAGCTAAATGCAATCGTGTTTCCTACGAAAGTGAGTTAGGTGATAGTTTGATTTCTTGCATTTTTCTAGTTTGCTCGAGGACTAGCAAAACATAAGCATGGGGGTATTTGATCATGCATATAATTCAGGGATTATTAACATTTAAATATGCATGATTTTATGAAATAATGTTTCAAAAACCCAATTTTATGATAGTTTTCGAGTAAATGTGCTAAAATGATTTAAAAATAGAAAATGCATGAAAAATAGTTTTATTTTACATTTTTATGCATATTTTAGTTTTTGTTATAGTCATAGTAGTTTTAGTTTTAGTTTTCAATAAAAATAATAATAAAATAAAAATTAGAGTTAGATATATTTTGAAATGAGGTTAGTGTAAATAATTTTTTTAGATTAGTTAGTTAGTTTGAGGTTTTTAGTAAATAGTTTGTTTTTTTAATACTCTTTTAAATAGTTTGTTTTTTTTTAAACAGACCATTGCACGATTTGTGTTTTGTTTGAAAATTGAAAAAACTAAAAAAATTATATATATAATAACAAACCGGTTTTACACTGTTTGATTTCTTTGAAAAAAAAACCGAAAAAAAAATAATAAAACCGGCTTGAACCGGTTTGCATTTTTTTCAAACCGGTTTCAGCCGGTTTTGTGTTTTTAAAAACCCCAAAAAAACGCAAGTTCAGGTGTCTCCCCTCTTACGCCTGAGTCTCCCCTTTCTCCTCTTTCCCTCTCTTCTCTCTTTCCTACTCCTTCCCATCCACCGTGTTTCTTCCCTCTTTCTTCCCCTTCTCCCTATCTCTCTTCTCTTTTCCGGTGGTGGTGGATCCTCAATCCGGCGACGGCGTGATGAGGTAGAGGCCATTCTTTTCTAACCCTTCCAGGTGTGATTCACGGTAAGTCTGTTTCTTTTCTTCTTCATCTTTTTCTTCTTCTCCTTCAGTTCTTCTTCTTCTTCGTTTTCTGATCTTCTTAATCTTCTTCTATTCCGATTTCTTCCTCTTCTTCTTCCTCTTCTTTTTCTTCCTCCGATCTTCTTTTCTTCTTCTTCTTCTTCTTCTTCCTCTTCTTCTTTTTCAGATCTTTCTTTTCTTCTTCTTCCGATCTAATTTCTTCTTCTTCTACTACTTCTTCTTCTTCAGCTTCGTTAATTTTTTTTTAATTGATTCTCCAGCTGTGTTGATTGTGAAAAACAGAATAAAAAATTTAAAACAGAAAAAATCAATAGTTGTGTTTCAGAATTTTTTTTTCTCTGTTCATTGTCTGATTTGTATTTTGTGAAGTAGTTAGTTAGATCTGTATTTTAGTTTTATAAGTAGCTCATTAGTAGTTATTAAATCCTGTTTTTCATTCATCGCATAGAGTAAAGTTTTGTTTTCAGTTTTTTTTTCCTGTCTTTTAAGTAATTTTTTCTGTTTTGATAATTTTTTACTCTGAAATTCTTGTTTTGATCATTGTAATCTCCTATTAGCCTTTGAATTTTCGGTTATTCATACTTTGATTTCCTGTTTACTGTCATCTTCTATTTTTCTGTTTTTTTTATTGTCATGAATTTCCTGTTTTTTTTATTTCCAGCATATTCATTGAATTTCTGTTAGTTCATGTTATTTTTTTCTTCATTCTTATGTTTTTCTTGCTTTAACATTACGGTTTACAGTTGCTTTTATTTTACAAATTAAATTTTTGTTTTTCATCTTCAGTGAAGTCTTGTTCTAATTTTTTTATTTCATGTTTTGTTTGCATTTGTTTTCCTGTTTTCTTTGAATCTTTGAGTTACTGTTTTGTTTTTTTTTCAAATTACAGATTTCCTATTTTGTTGAATCGTTTCTAATTCCTGTTGGTTTAATTCCTTTTCTTTTCTTATTGTCATTTCTTTCATTAAAATTCTGTGTAGTATTTTGTATTTTCTTACTGAATATGTGTGTTTCAAGTCTTGCTTTTCAGATTACAAGTATTCTTGTTTCATATTAATTCTTGTTCTTTATTCATCGTTTCTTGATTTTCATTGTTTTCAATTCTTTAGTTGTGTGTTTTCATTAGTTCATTTTCATATGTTTTGATAATTAGATTAGTAGTTAACTGAATTCTCTGTTTTGCTTTAACATGCTTTTGTAAGTAGCATTTAACTAGTTTAGTATAATTTTACTTCTATCTCTGGTACTGTTCGTGTTCTTTTGACTTGTGCAGAATTGCACAGGACTGGAGCGGAAGCGATTACGTGACACAAAGTACGAAGAATAAAGCTTCTTTTTACTTTTTAGTTTAGAATTAGGAATTTTAATTGGGTTTGTAAATATCGCACTTTACGCCCTCTGCGAAGGGTATTCATTTGTTGTAATAGCTAGTTGTTTTTACTTTTCTGAACATTTTACATTTCAATAATTCGGCAATAAAGAATAGTTTAGATTTATTTGTTTGAATACAACATATTCCCGTTCCCTGAGTTCGACCCGGTCTCATCCACTAGTGAGAACCGGTTTTTATTATTTGATGTCTGGTTTTCACATGTTTTACATATAAAAATCTTTTCAAAATTTACAACGATTTAAAAGAAGACATCATCTTCATAGCCAAAGAATTCAGATATTCTTTGGTCCAACCTTCTTCAAAAATCAATCATTGTGTTGATTAGATTTTTCAAAAATGGGTTTCTAACCAAAATCAACCCTCGTGTTGATTAAATTTTCCAAATAGGTTTTAAACCATTATCAACGCTCGTGTTGATCATGTTTTCCAAAAATGGGTTCCGAACCATTATGAACCCTCGGGTTGATCAGATTTTCCAAAAATAGGGTTCCTTTTTGAACCATCATCAACCCTCGTGTTGATCTTATTTTCCAAAGATTGGTTTTTAAACATTATATTCAAAGATCAAACCTTGTGTTGGTCCTATCTTCTAAAAATTGATTTCAAAAACATTATATTTAAAGATCGACCGTTATGTTGGTCTTACCTTCCAAAAATTGGTCTTCAAATCATTATATTCAGAGATCAAATCTTGTGTTGATCTTATCTTTCAAGATTGGTTTCAAATCATTATATTCGAAAAAAATCAACCCTTATGTTGATCTTATTTTTTTCAAATCTGTTGTTGATCTTCTTTTTCAAAAAATTAGATTTCAAACCATTGCCTTCAAAAATTGACCCTCATGATGATCTCTCATGTTTTGAAGGATCAGTCATCGCACAGATCATACTTCTTGTGGTGGATTTTCTTCCCAAAAATGATTTTTTTCACTTAAATAAACATTTTCCTTTAAAGATCCCACGTGCAGGCAGGATCAGACAAACTCTTTTTCAAAAAAATCTTCTCAATTTTTCAGTTAATCTTGTTATCTTTACTAGTTGCATTCATTTCATTTTACAATTTATTCTAAGTTTCATCAATCTATTATTTTCATCAATTTTTTGTCAAGTTTTATCAAATTTTCATCAATTTTATCAAATTTTATTCTTTTCCATAACCCTTTCAGTTTAAGGGATAAACCTGGTGCCTCTTTCCCCGTGAGGTATTTCTAAATTTCTTTTCGTACCCTCTCAGGTTAAGGGATAAACCTGACCCTCGTTGTCCGAGGTTTTCCCATTCAGGATAAGGGATAATCCTGAAACCCCTCGTAGGAGCAATAATGCTACCTATGAGGATTCTTTTGTAAAGACAATTTTTCAATTTTTCTCAATTTTGTAAATGTCTATCAAATTTCTCTTTTAATTTTCCCCAAAACTTCTTCTTTCCCCTTTTCAGGTTAAGGGATAAACCTAACCCTCATTGTCCGAGGTGTTCCCATTCAGGATAAGGGATAATCCTGAGACCCCTCGTAGGAGCAATAATGCTACCTATGAGAATTCTTTTGCAAATACCAATTTTATCAATCTTTATTTTCTAAATTTATATCAATTTCTATTTTTTTATTCTGTTCAGGATAGGGGATAATCCTGAGACCCCTTGTAGGAGCAATAATGCTACCTATGAGAATTTTTTTGCAAATACCAATTTTATCAATCTTTATTTTCTAAATTTATATCAATTTCTATTTTTTATTCTGTTCAGGATAAAGGATAATCCTGAGACCGCTCGTAGGAGCAACAACGCTACCTGCGAGAATTCTTTTGCAAATACAAGTATCATCAAGCTTTATTGATTTTCTAAATTTATATCAATTTCTCTTCATTTAAATTCTATTTTTTTCCTTTCAGGTTAATGGATAAACCTGAATTATTTTCCATAAAATTCCTCAATTCACATCAAATTCTATTCTATACTCCTTCAGGATAAAGGAAAATCCTGAAGCCATCATAAATAGAATCAAATCTTAGGCCACCTTGGATCAAGGATCTCGAATGAATCTCCCATCTTCTTCATCATCGGCAACTATTCATGCATTTTGCCAATCCTTCTAAAAAGTTGACCTTTGGATAAGAGTTATTTCCTTCCCATCTGAGTTCTGACTCAGGCTTTTTTGCTTTCTTTTTAATTTTCTTTTAAAAGATCCAGGTTCCGACTCGGGACTTATATATATTCATATTTCTGGAGTTACGAGTTCCGATTCAGACTTCCTTTTGGTCCCGATGTTCGCATTGGACCAATTGTTACGTCGAGAATTCGAGTTCTCAAAAACTCGATTCTCATTCGTTCTTTTATTTCGAAAAACCGGGTTCCGACTCGCGTTTTCTGCTTTTATATATATAGTCATATTTCCGGAGTCACGAGTTCCGATTCGAACTTCCTTTTGGTCCCGATGTTCGTATTGGACCAATTGTTACGTCAAGAATTCGAGTTCTCAAAAACTTGATTCTCATTCGTTCTTTTATTTCGAAAAACCGGGTTCCGACTCGCGTTTTCTCCTTTTATATATATATTCATATTTTCGGAGTCACGAGTTCCGATTCGGACTTCCTTTTGGTCTCGATGTTCGCATTGGACCAATTGTTACGTCGAGAATTCGAGTTCTCAAAGACTCGATTCTCATTCGTTCTTTTATTTTGAAAAACCGGGTTTCGACTCGCGTTTTCTCCTTTTATATATATATATATATATATATATATATATATATATATATATATATATATATATATATATATATATATATATATATATATATATATATTCATATTTCCGGAGTCACGAGTTCTGATTCGGACTTCCTTTTGGTCCCGATGTTCGCATTGGACCAATTGTTACGTCGAGAATTCGAGTTCTCAAAAACTCGATTCTCATTCGTTCTTTTATTTTGAAAAACCGGGTTCCGACTCGCGTTTTCTCCTTTATATATATTCATATTTCCGGAGTCACGAGTTCCGATTCGGACTTCCTTTTGGTCCCGATGTTCGCATTGGACCAATTGTTACGTCAAGAATTCAAGTTCTCAAAAACTCGATTCTCATTCGTTCTTTTATTTTGAAAAATCGGGTTCCGAGTCGCGTTTTCTCCTTTTATATATATATTCATATTTTTGGAGTCACGAGTTCCGATTCGGACTTCCTTTTGGTCCCGATGTTCGTATTGGACCAATTGTTACGTCGGGAATTCGAGTTCTCAAAGACTCGATTCTCATTCGTTCTTTTATTTCAAAAAACCGGGTTCCGACTCGCGTTTTCTTCTTTTATATATATATTCATATTTCCGGAGTCACAAGTTCCGAATTTGACTTCCTTTTGGTCCCAATGTTCTCATTGGACCAATTGTTACGTCGAGAATTCGAGTTCTCAAAAACTCGATTCTCATTCGTTCTTTTATTTCGAAAAACCGGGTTCCAACTCGCGTTTTCTCCTTTTATATATATATTCATATTTCCAGAGTCACGAGTTCCGAATTTGACTTCCTTTTGGTCCCAATGTTCTCATTGGACCAATTGTTACGTCGAGAATTCGAGTTCTCAAAAACTCGATTCTCATTCGTTCTTTTATTTCGAAAAACCGGGTTCCGACTCGCGTTTTCTCCTTTTATATATATATTCATATTTTCGGAGTCACGAGTTCCGATTTGGACTTCCTTTTGGTCCCGATGTTCTTATTGAACCAATTGTTATGTCGAGAATTCGAGTTCTCAAAAACTTGATTCTCATTCGTTCTTTTATTTTGAAAAACCGGGTTCCGACTCGCGTTTTCTCCTTTGATATATATATATATATTCATATTTCTGGAGTCACAAGTTCTGATTCAGACTTCCTTTTGGTCCCAATGTTCGCATTGGACCAATTGTTACGTCGAGAATTCGAGTTCTCAAAGACTCGATTCTCATTCATTCTTTTATTTTGAAAAATCGGGTTCCGACTCGCGTTTTCTCCTTTTATATATATATTCATATTTCCAGAGTCACGAGTTCCGATTCGGACTTTCTTTTGGTCCCGATGTTCGCATTGGACCAATTGTTACGTCGAGAATTAGAGTTCTCAAAAACTCGATTCTCATTCGTTCTTTTATTTTAAAAAAATAAGGTTCCGACTCGCTTTTTCTCCTTTTACATATATATTCATATTTCTGGAGTCACGAGTTCTGATTCGGACTTCCTTTTGGTTCCGATATTCGCGTTGGACCAATTGTTACGTCGAGAATTCAAGTTCTCAAAAACTTGATTCTCATTCATTCTTATTTTGAAAAAACGTGTTCCTACTCGCGTTTTCTCCTTTCATATATATATTCATATTTTCGGAGTCACGAGTTTCGATTCAGACTTCTTTTTGGTCCCGATGTTCGCATTGAACCAATTGTTACGTCGAGAATTCGAGTTCTCAAAAACTCGATTCTCATTCGTTCTTTTATTTTGAAAAACCGGGTTCCGACTCGGATTTCCCCTTTTTGTATATTCTTATTTTCTTGAGTTCCGACTGAAATTTCTCTGTTGATCCCATGTTTGTATTAAACCAAAATTCTCATTGTTCCCTTTCAGGTTAAGGGACAAACCTGAACTTTTCCTTCAGGAGTAGGGATAATCCTGAAACACCGACAATCATTTTTCGCTTAAATTCTCAAGTATCTTCGAATGTCGGTCTCGTTTTCAACTCTCCGTTCTAAAACCAGTGCTCGTGCTGGTGTGCATTTCAAAAACCCAGTGCTGGTGTGCATTTTTCGAAAACCCAGTGCTCGTGCTGGTGTGCATTTTTCAAAAACCAGCGCTCCTACTGGTGTGCACTTTCGAAAACACAGTGCTCGCACTGTTATGCATTTTCGAAACCCAGCACTCGTACTGGGGTATTTTTTTGAAGTCCAATGCTCGTGCTGGTACATCTAGCGCTCGTGCTAGTGTCTGGCTGACTGATCAGTTGGCCCTCCAGGTTCAGTCCTTGCACTAACCAATCATCATTACTCAAGTTCTAAATTCTCAATTTCGACCTTCGGGTCATCATTTTATAAAAAAAAAAATCAATCAATCATTTTTCTCTTGCGAAGGACCCTCTTCAGGGAGAGTTCGAGGGAGCTCATTCCTTTCGCATGCAACCATCTTTCATTTGCAAGAACCTTTTTCCAGGGAGAGTTTGAAGGGACTCGTTTTCTTCGCGAACAGTTTGCAAAACAACAACCAACTTTACACACAAAAAAACACTTTTTCTAGGGAGAGCTTCGACAGAAGCTCGTTTCTTTTTGTGGCCCCCATTTTTCTCATCTTTGGCCAACCCCTTCACAAAGGACCCTCTTCTAGGGAGAGTGTGATGGACTCGTTCCTCTGTGATACTTTCTCAACTTTGTTTTTCGGCCGCCTTTCCATAAACGAAGCCTAGAGATAGGGAGTTTTGACGAAAACTTAATTTCTCTTCGAAAGTTCCGTTTTGCAAACACCTCCTCTTTCAGAGAAGAGATGAGTATTTCCAACTTCTCATTCAGGTAAGGGCTTAAGCCTGAGTCTCTCTTTTTGGGGAAAAAGAGAGGAGAATTTTGTCACGGACGTGTCGATTCGATATCGAGCGATTTCTTTCATCAAGGATCTCTAGAATATTTTGCCAATTTGCTATCAGAAGTCATTGTTGATCTCAAAGTTTTCATCATATAAAGAATTACCTCAAACTACCTTTAGTATTATTTCCAAAAGAGCAAGACTTTTGCGAAATAAGAACTGAATTCAAGCTTTTTCTGTTGGTCAACCAAGAGGATGAAGAAAAATCTTTGATATGACCGGCAAAGGAAAAATTCAATGATGTTGAAAATCTGTAAGTGAACTGATATTGATCATAGCTATGACACATTCTTAAAGATCGTTCTTTTGGCAGTAAGACAGTGAAAATATCCTGAGCAGTAAAAAAGGATCTACCCAATCCATATATCCTCAGTTCTTCAAAGCTGCAATCAAATATCCGCAAAGGGGATCTCTCAATTGTCGTCAAGATGAAGATGAATTATGCAAGCTAGATCTCTGGGGCCAAAGAAGATTTGGATCATCTCCGAGATGAAGGAGTTTGTGAAGGATCCTTCCAGGGAAAGTTCAGATCACCGTCGAGATGAAGGCGAGTGTGATGGACCTACCGACAAACCCTAAAAGATATTTGATTTCTGCTATCATCTAAAGACCTTTTAGAACCGATGTCATCAATATAACCCCTGAGATAAAAGAAGGATCAGAGCATCTCCAAGATGAAGGAGTTTGTGACGTACCCTTCCCCGAAAAGAGAGAAAAGTCAGGACATCTCCAAAATAAAGGATGATGTAAAAGCCCAAGAAAACTCCATGACTCAAAAGAGTGCAAAAAGATCATCATGGGAAATGCCCAGGATATCAAACTGCCAGGAATCGTCTTTATCTATGTGAAATTCTTTATCAATATCTTTTCACTCAATTTGCTTTTATGAAGCTAAGAATGCTTCCTTTCCTTTCATATCAAAGAAACTGGTGTCTTCCTTGAAGAAACTCAACAACAACAAATTTGAATTTGATTCTTGATTCTGCAGAGTTAGCCCAATTGGAGTTAATACTCTAGGTAAAAAGAGGTGACATTCTCACACATATGCACGAATTCAATCATTTTGGATCAACTATAATTTTTGGCATCCTTATTGGCAATATTTTCTCGTTATTCCAAAATGAAGCAAGAACTTGATGTTCGTTTTGACGTATCCTGACGTCATCCCTCCTTAGGAATGAAAAGTCCTTTCCTTCCGTCTGATCTGAGCGCTCTCAGATTTGCACACTTCCCTATGTTCCCCAATGTCCCACCATAGGCAGTTCCCGCTCAGGATAAGGGTTAAACCTGAACTCTTTGCAAAAGGTCTGTTATTGTCAAAAGCTATTTTTCAGTCTCAGCAATCAGGCGCCCAAGAACAACCCCTTTTCAAGCTTTAGGGATCCCCATTTTCATCCTTTTGCAAAACTCCTCTTAGACTTGTTGTGCCAAGTCTAGAGGTCCCATCACAGTTTTCCTCGCTCCTCGAGGATTCTGTATCTATTCAGGCTAAGGATTAAACCTGTTACCTCGCTCCTCGAGGTATGACCCAAAACCTTCTGCGAGAGGTCGTCTGTTTTTAGAAAGCTGATTTAGTCTCAGCAATGAGACGCCCAAGATCATCCATTTTCCAAGCTTTAGGGAATTCCTTGTTTTTCTCTTCTCGCAAACCTTCTTTTGGATTTGTTCGTCCAAATTCTGAATGTCCCATCATGGTTTCTTCATCCGAGGATTCCGTATGGTCGCCCCTTTCAGGTTAAGGGTTAAGCCTGAACCTCGCTCCGTGAGGTATCCTTTCATTCAGGTTAGGGTTAAACCTGAGTACCATTCCGACTAGATATCCTTTCTAGTCCCATCACGGTTTCCTCATCCGAGGATTTCGTACCGTCCCCCACTCAGGTCAAGGATTAAACCTAAAATCTCGTTCTTATGATATATTCCTTTCTGTCCCATCACGGTTTCTTCGTTTGAGGGTTCCGTATGGTCGTCCCTTTCAGGATAAGGGTGAAGCCTAAACCTCGTTCCACGAGGTGTCTTCCGTTCAGGTTTGGGTTAAACCTGAGCCTCGTTTCGACGAGGCAATCCTTCTCCGTCCCATCATGGTTTCCCCCGCAAAGGAATCCATGCTTTGTATATCCATCCAAGAAAGGATCATGCTTGAATTTCATCTCACGAGGCATTTCTCTCAAAATGTCTCATCGAGGTCTGCTTATATTCCTTTCCCCATTTGAATCATCTTGATATATCTTCGTCCCATCCAGGTTAAGTGCTAAACCTGAGTCATTCCAAAAGGTTGATCTTGTCTCAACCATGAGACTTGATCAAAATTCTTATCTCTCATAATTTCGGGATCTTCACTGAAAGACCCATCACGATTTTCCTTATTTCTATTATTCAATCATATCATTGTCGAGGATTTCGTCCCCTCAACCCATTTAGGATAAGGTCTTAAGCCTGAAAAACCACATTCAAATAAATTCTTCCACACCCAGTTCAGATCTGATGACTGGGGCATTTTTCAAAATTTGGAGTGTTATCTTTGCCACTAAGCTCGGCTTCTTACTGGCTTAGTAGCAAAGAGGGGCATCTGTGAACACCCCAAATTTTTCAAAAGTTTATAAATATTCCTTTTTTGCCCTTTATCTTCATTTTCTGGGTAATTGAGTCACTTTTAAATATAAATCCCATTTTATTTCTCAAGTTTTCTGAAATTAAATTCATTTTATATATCTGACTCAATTTCGGATCCGGATCCAGATAAAAGATCCAAATCTGAGCTTCGTTATCTAATTTTTAAATCAAAATCTCAAAATTTCCAAAACAACTTTTTGAAAGGATCGGCCGTCCATCCGGAATCCGCTTGGACCCATCGCGTTATATTCCTCGATTCGAGGTTTAAAACTCAAATATTTTCTCAAAACTTGGGTCCAAACCCATTATTCTGAAGAAATTTCCCCAAAATGGCCTGGAATTCTCGGAAAAACAGTTTTGTAAATATTTCTCAGAAAAATACAAAAAATTAGTGTTTAATCTTTGTTTTCCCGTAAAACTTTAAGATTTTATTTCAAAAAATACAAAAAAATGGAAAATACAAATAGAAAAGAAACAAAAAAATAGTTTTGAAAAACCACTTTTAAAAACCATTCTTTTGCAAAAAAAAACCTTTTTGAAAAACACCCTTTGTTTTTGCAAAAGTTTGTTAGGAAGCCCCCTATCGGTAAAATCTTAAAAGTAACGGGGGGGGGGGGGGGGGTGGCAAAATTTCTTTTAGGGTTTTGACGAGGAGGAGAGCGCCTCTCTCCACCTCTCAAAACATCCTGCACCTTCAATCCCCTTCTCCTCCATGAGCCCCTCCATGGCCTTCGTCCATCTGCAACATAAATTTTCCTTCCTCAACCCTTCATCGCCAGAACCTTCTTCCCCATCCTCAACCACCGATCTCCAACGACTTTCATCTCCATCGCCCTTCATCACCAACAAAATCGATGCTTCTTCTCTCCCTATATAAGTAGAGCAAGGGGAGCGAAAAAGGGGGAGGAGGAAAAAAGGAGCAGAAAAGAACATCCGGCTTCAACCCCATTGCCAGGCAATATCCTCCATTAACATCTCCATCCCTCTTCTGTTTCTTACAGCGTAAGGCTATCCGGTAAGTTTCTTTTCTACTATTCCTTTTCTTTTCCTCTGATCATTTTTTTTTTCTTTCTTTTCTCTTTTCTGTTTTGTTTTAATCCCCATTTACGCACAATGAGTGGGGTTTGGATTGCTGATAGCGATTTTGGCCCTCTCCTTTGTGCAATAGCAAGTGGAATCTCCTAATTCTGACATGTTCTTCTTTCTTTGTTTACATTTCCTTATTCGTTATTGTTATTATAGACAAAACCCTTAGTTCTTATAATAAACATTTGTCCGAGGCATCATGATTTATTTATTTTTATTATTTTTTTTTTACCCCGGATTGCACTTTGTTTGTCCCAGCTTATTGCGTTTCGTTCAAAATCATTATGTTCGATTGTCCCTGGTATTCTCTTTCTACACTTATCTCATGGATAACCCTGTATCTTGACATGCCATTACAGTTATTTAGTCCAAGTCAGATTTATGTTTTTTTTTTTTCCTTTTTGATTCGTTTCAAATATATACCTTCATTTTATTGTATTGTCGGGCTGTGGGTCAGATTCTTGTTTTCGACCTTGTTCGAAGACTGATCCTGGTTTCCTGTTTCGAGTGGTATTAACATTGATTCTTGTTTCAGTTAAGATACACTGATTCCCACTCTTGAGTGGCCAATCGTTTGAGGGCTGATGAATCGAATTCTAGAAGATTGTTGGTTAAATTGATATCTCATGAAGAGTTTTAGATGCTTAATCCCTGACAAATGAATTATTTGATCACCAAGACTCCAGTAATCAATCATCTGAATACCCACTTGGTGTTCGAAGTCAAATCTGTGTGAATATTGATTAGTCATCCATGTTCCATATACATTCATTTCGATTCTGAAACGATCATAGGATTTTTTTTTCTTGCAATCAAAGTGTTACTCGGGCATTGATTGAAGAATCTCGGGTGTCAATGGTTCGATTTCAGTCAAATGGTTGCATGAGTATTTGAATCAGTCACCCAATTTCTGGTGAGTAATTTCTCTCGCAGGTAAGTACAGGTATTGTCATATTCGGTTCCTTCATCAAGAATTTTCCTGTTTTGATTACCTGTAAAGAATAACCCTATTTCACCACATTTTTTTTCCTTTTGTCAGAATTTGTTTCTGGATGATCCATAATGATCAGATCCTCATAACCTGAGGATTGGATTATCGTAGATTAGGGGACTCAAGATCAATGACTATCCTATTTTGATTCCCAATCAAGGGGAGTTGCTGATCTTCAGATATGAGGAATATGGAGATAAATAGGTTTGGGGAACCCAGTTCCTAAGTCGTGCTCTGTCATTGTGCTATGCTGAAGGCTCCATCATCAGTTGGCGAACTGATTTCCATTAGTCATTATGAATGGTTATCTATTTTCGATTTGTTTATTGCCTATTGTCAGTTAAATTGGTATAAAAGATGATAGCAGAAATCATTTTCCATCCATTCTTAGAGCAAAATCTTATACCATGCATCCTTGGGTTTTTAACCACTTCAAAACCTGATTTGGCTGCGGCCTCTTCATCCTGAGGTAACAAGAAATGATACACTAAAAGGTGTATCCTGGCAGAATATTATGAAAGATCAATGGCCTTTGCTGCATTTCCTTTCCAGAACTAAGACTCCTCATTTGTGCATGAATCCTCCTCAACGCTGATGATAGCTCCATCATCATGATGCCCAAAATCCCTGCTACAAGTGTCAGTTGGTGAATTTCATTGATTGAAAAAAAAAAAGAGAGCAGAAGTACCTAACAATGATGGCATGATTCGACTTATGGTCATATGAATCATCGGAGTCGAGTGGAAATTACTAAATGTTATTGCTCATTTCAGCAATTGCTGAACATTTCAATTGCCTGGATTGACGAAGTGATAGCTTCCCAAAATGTTGAAGCAAATCTGATAAATAAGCATTAGCATTGCCGTCACTGACAAACACCGTCTGTGCTGAGCATTGCGGCAACCGATCACTGAATTCTACCTCCCAGCCTGAGGCGTACGTGGCCATCATCAGCAGCTACCACAGAAAGCAGCCACATCTGGATTCTGCAGTGAAATTCCAAGAGATTCCTACGGCATTCTGAAGCTTCTTGAAAGGTTAAAATCCCCATTCCTGAGCTACCTGAGATCTCCCAATTCTCCATTAAGGACTCCGCAGGTATGTAAAATCTAGATAGCCTATGCTTAGATCATGTTCAAACCATTCCTGTATGTTTTGCATTGTTTTCAATCACTTCGTATTCCCTGCTACAAAATTATTTTATGCTGATATCCTTCTTTTGTCTTCATATTTTGTGCTAGCATTGGCAGATTCTGAAAGTGCACTAGGATTGAGGCAATGAGCACTAGAGGGGGGGGTGAATAGTGCTTTTAAAAAATTGTCTGCGGAATATTGAAGGATTTTGCAAATCGAAAAGCAAACACACAAAGAACACAAGATTTTATTCTGGTTCGGTCTATCCCGACCTACATCCAGTCCCCAAGCAAAACCCGCTTGAGATTTCCAGTATCAACCTTGTTAACTACAAGATCACACAGACCAAAACCGGTCCCACTTTCAGTAACAACCCTACTGAAAGCAAACAACTCCTTTAAACCAAGGAGTCCTTTTTACAAAAAAGAAATAACAACTTACAATACAACCTATGAGCCTTTCTTTTGAATGCAAATGAGATGCAATTGGCTTTTGAGGTTGTTGAAATACTCTACTCACGAATTCACTATCTCTCAAAGTGATTTGAGTGAAAATATAAAGTGAAAATATAAAGTGAGTGAAAAAACAAATACTTGAATGAATAGGAGTGAAAAAAAATAAGTAAATGATTCAAATCGATTGAATTCTTGTTATTTTGAGTGTAAAATGCACTCATATTTATAGTTAAAGTTTTCCATACGTTGAGAGTATGAAAGGGTGTCAAAACTGTCCATTTTGAATAATCAAAATGCTCGAAAAATGAAAAGACACGCCTTTTTGAAGTTTCAGAAAAACGACAAAATTAGTCGACTGAAACATCAGTTAGTCGACTAATAGTTAGTTATTAGTAGACTGACAGTTATTGTTGGTCGACTGATCTGTTAATCGAGCCGTTTGAAAATCTAAACTTTTGAAACTTAGTCGACTTAAGAAAAATTAATCGACTGATAATATCATCAGTAGACTGAAAAACCTTTCAGTCGTCTGCTGCTAAAATCTTCTGAAAAACAAACATTCTGTTTGGTCGACTGATAAAAGCTTTAGTCGACTGCTGCTAAAATTTCAAAAAACACATGTTTTGTTCAGTTGACTGATAAAACCATTAGTCGACTGCTGCTAATTTTCCAGAAAACAGACATTCTGTCCAGTCGACTGATAAAACCTTCGGTCGACTAATTTGACAAAAATGACTTTTTAGAAAATATGGCGAGAAAGGATTAGTCGACTAATAAACATGAAAATTTAAGAAAAGAGTTTTCTAAAAAGATTTTCAAAAGTGTTTCTTTTAGAAAAGTTTTTCTAAAGACTTTTAAGGTGAAATGCAACCTAAATATGCACTCTAAGTAAGGCTCTTACAAGAATCTAAGACTTTTAATGAATTAAACATTTGCACACTAGTCTTCAAAGATTCTTCATCGAATTCTTCAATTTCTTCATAGCCTTAGCTGAAATGCAGTTGATTCCACTTGCTCATCATCAAAACCTTGTACTTGAAGTATCATGTATGGCTTCATTGTCGTAACAATCTCCCCCTTTTTTATGATGACAAACTTAATCAAAGATTAAGCATTTAGATGCATAGATGAAGATTTTACTCCCCCTATCAATATGCTGCAAAACATTAAAAGTTAGCACATTTAAAGCACATACATCACATATTGATTGGTTTGCATTTCCATTCATCATTACTTCATGCATTTTATCTTTTTCTCCATATGAGATTTTTCTCTTGCAAGATCTCCTACAAATTCAATTTAATGCTATCTTTTATCTTTTTCCCCCCCTTTGTCAGAATCAAAAAGAGTAAGGGCAGAAATAGCATAAGCAAAATAGCGATACAAGTTTAAAATATTACAACCCATAAAGTATGAAAGTTTATACAACAAAGATCAGAAAAGTGAGTTGAGCAAATCCTTGATTGAAGTAATATTTTTCTGAATCGAAGATAGTTGTTGAGTCACATCTTCACAAAAAGTGTGTTGATGCAGCTCCAAAGCTTCCAGTCTCTGCATAACTTCATCATTGTCTTGACTTGTAGAAAATTTCTTTCTTTTTGCGTGTGATGAAGGTGTCGTAGAAGGTGAAGGTTCAGAAATTGATAGTTCAGTAGGATCAGATGGTTCAGTTTGATCAACATTTAAAGGAGGCAGATATTTAATTTTCATTCTTTTAAAAATTGTTTGATCAAAGAACTCTTTTTGCTCAATATATTTTTCATTTGTTAAGAGAACTTTGAAATGTCTAAAAATATGAGTTAAAAGACAACCATAAGGAAGAAATGGTTTTTGTTTCCACAAATTTGTAAAATACACATTGGCCCAGTTGACAGAAATATTTCCAAATAAAACATAAAGAGCAGTAGAAAGATCTGTGGAATAATAATCAAAAGAACCAGTTTTAGGTAGAACATTGTGGGCAAGGATTCGTCCAGCAATGCGTGCACGAGTTTGAAGATTAGTATTTTTGAAAGGAGGGCAGTGAGGTGCACCTGAAAGAAGAATTTGTTCAAAAACTCTTTCATCATTTAATTCAATAGTGTTGAAAAGAGTGTCTGAAGGTGGAATTTCAAGAATTTCTCCAAGTAGTTTCAAATCAAACTCGATTTCAACATCACGAACAAGAGAGGACAAAATTCCAGTTTCATGATCCATTTGTAGATTTGTGTAAAACAAGTGAATAAGAAAAGGAGAAAATAATTCTCTTATGTTGTAACGAGAAAATAAGTGAAATAGAACATTTCGGCCTGGTAAAATAGGTAGTGCAGAAATTGATCCAAAAGTATCATATAAAAGAGGATTTCAGAGTAATCTGAGTGAAAAAACATGTCTTGAAGTAGGTGTAGGAGGAGAACATAAACCTTTTGCAGACTTCGTACGAGGCATGATTAAAAAACAGATTTACCAAAAAAAATGTCGGCTTCCAAACGATTTCTGGCAGAGGAAAATGTTGTCTGGCATTCAGAAACGAAGGAAAATACGATGGCTGACAGCGAGTGTGAAGGCTGCCACAAGGGGATTCCGGCAATGGCGGAAAATACACTGTCACGGCAAGAGAGTTCCGGCGTGTTTTGAAGATGCGCCAGTTACTGCAAGAGGATTTCGGCGTTTCAAGATCACGGCCAGAAGACTCCGGCATCTCCTTGTCACGGCAAGAAAATCCCGACGAAGATGAGATCGAACGACACTCTGAGGGTTTTTCGGAAGAGAGAGAGGCAAAAGAGAAAGAGGGTTTTCGTTTTAAGGGTTTCGTTTTTAAGAAAAACGAAAAGGTACGAAAACGAAGTGAAA
Organism: Nuphar pumila; assembly: GCF_984573655.1. Taxonomy (NCBI): domain Eukaryota; kingdom Viridiplantae; phylum Streptophyta; class Magnoliopsida; order Nymphaeales; family Nymphaeaceae; genus Nuphar; species Nuphar pumila. The sequence continues at coordinate 65,734,570 of NC_143260.1, read as the reverse complement.
CGATGCCTATTTTAAAAAGAACGGGTAAAGAAAATCCAAGGGGTATCGGGTCCCTTCATTTAAATTTTTTTAAAAATTTTAGTCGACTAAAACTTTATCGGTCGACTAAAAAATGTGCAACTCATTCTAAAAATATCATCAGTCGACTAGAAATATATCGATCGACTAATATGGTGTGATTCATTCTAAAATTCTAAAACATCAGTCGACTAGAATTTTATCGGTCGACTAATATAGTGCGATTTTGAGATTTTGTTCAAAAAACAACATTTTTACAAATCTAAAACGAGCAAATACCTAGTTCTCTCCTATATCTCATAAAATCTTCATTCTTAAGAGGTTTAGTGAAGATATCAGCATGTTGTTCTTTAGTGAAAATAAAATTTAACGAAATATCTCCTTTTAACACATGATCTCTTAAAAAATGATGTCTAACTTCAATATGCTTAGTTCTTGAGTGCTGAATAGGATATTTTGAAAGATTTATAGCACTAGTGTTATCACAATAAATAGTTGTTGTGGAGTAATTCAAACCAAAATCTTTTAAGGTCTGTTTCATCCAAAGTACTTGTGAATATGCTAAACTAGCCGCTATATATTCAGCTTCAGTTGTTGAGAGTGATACTGAATTTTGCTTTTTACTGAACCAAGAGACTAAGGAATTTCCTAAGAAATGACAAGTTCCACTAGTACTCTTGCGATCAGATTTACTTCCTGCAAAATCTGCATCACTATATGAAACTAAATCAAAGGAAGATGATTTTGGGTAAAACAAACCGAAATTTGAAGTATCTTTCAAATAACGAAGAATTTGTTTTATGGCAGTTAAATGCGATTCCTTTGGATTAGCTTGAAATCTTGCACACATACACACACTAAACATAATATCAGGTCGACTAGCAGTTAAGTATAATAGAGATTCGATCATGTTGAGAAACTCTGTTTTGATGTCATATAATATGATACACTGTCTTATTTGATTTCATATGATATGATAATATGTCTTCTTGAAAAATGTTATATAATGACTGGATATGTTTTGCCATATATCTAACGAGTATTTGATGCAAGGATATCTCACTCAAAAAGGATGGAGACCTCTTGTTCAAGTACAACTATGATGCAATCATACTCCTTGAAGAAAAAGCTTGTTGAGCCATGCACTCCTAAAGACCATCTAAAGAGATCGGCTTCCACAAGTTGAATATTTTTTTCTTTAGAGTCATATGAAACAGAACCTTCAGAAGGATGCATATTGCATATTACATACTCACTCATAAAAGCTATTTCATAAAAGTATACGATAGTTTCAAAAAGCTCCTTTTTGAAAACAAATAATTGTACCTTCTTACAACCCTTTATGAAAAAGGCATTTTGACATGATTTCAAAATATAATAATTGTACCTTATATCATATACAAGACAACATGAAAAAAAATGATTTCAAATATAGGAAAAAGACAAAACATGAAATCGGCTACACAAAGAAAACAAATATAATATTGGTTTTGAAAAGACTCTAGTTACCTTCTTTAAAGAAAGGATTTCAAATATAGGAAAAAGACAAAACATGAAATCGGCTACACAAAGAAAACAAATATAATATGTTTTGAAAAGACTCTAGTTACCTTCTTTAAAGAAATGATTTCAAATATAGGAAAAAGACAAAACATGAAATCAACTACACAAAGAAAACAAATATAATATTGGTTTTGAAAAGACTCTAGTTACCTTTTTACAAACTCATAGAATGTCGACTTACTTGAAGTCATCATTCTCTTTGTATAGCATTAAATACCTTCTGTAAAGAATCCTTGTTAAATATCCTTCTCAAGAATGTCGACTTACTTGTAGTCTTCATTCTCTCTGTAGACTTTGAAAAACACAACATAAAGAAAACTCTTGACATGACTATGTACAAATAAATATCTCAAAGCATTTATTGTACTTACACTCATTTAAAGTAAAGAAGTACCTATGTACCACAAATCATTAATTAGGATAAAGACAAAACCACATGACAACCTACAATCCAATGTTCAATGTACTATTGTAAGAAATAGACTTTTTACATAAAATATATATTACCTAAAATATTACAACGACTAGTGTACCCTATATTTTACTTTTATGGATAGAAGACTTTCTCGAATTTCTCTAAAGATGTTTTTTGAAATGACATGACATTTCACATCTCAAAAAGGCTACGATTTCAAAAAGCCAATGACAATTTTTTTAAGCTATAAAAATACACTCAAATGAACTATTCAAAAGAGAAGGGAATGGAATAGACAAGTGAGCTTACAATGAGAAAAATACCTATTCGATATTTGAAAGAGAGCCTAGAAAAAGAAAGAGAAAAGAAAGAGAAAAAGTCAAAAATAACTCTTTGACAAAGAGTATCTTCTGAGTGACAAACAGAACATTCTGAGAATCCTTCATTCGTGCATTCATATCATCCTGAAGGTTCTATAAGAAGTATTGTAACTTTTTGTTATTCACTGTATTCCTTCTTTATTGAAAGAAGTAGACCTTTGAGAAAGAGGGTGTTGCCCTTCTCTGTTGAGAGAAGAAGACCTCTGTGTAAGAGGGTGTTGTCCTTCTCTGTTGAGAGAAGAAGACCTCTGTGGAAGAGGGTGTGCCTCTTCTCTGTTGAGAGAAGAAGACCTCTGAGGAAGAGGGTGTTGTACTATTTATCCGGTGACTCGGATGTTATAGTGGAAAGCTCAAGTGGTTTGCTTGGGGACTGGATGTAGGTCAGGGTTTTGACCGAACCAGTATAAATCCTGTGTTTATTGTGTTGTGCCTTATTGCTTTATTTTTTTATTATATCAACTTGCATCGTATTTCACTATTCACCCCCCCTGTAGTGGAATTTCATATCATACCTCTGTAGGGCTTAGTATCTACACTTTTACCATTTTCATCTTTATCAAGAGAAGTAGTTGTACTCATAGGATTCCTTCTTGATTTTGATGAGTCCATCCCAAATCTCTTGAGAAGTTCTTTTGTATACTTAGCCTGATTGATGAAGATTCCTTCTTCAGTTTGATTTATTTGAAGTCCAAGGAAGTAGTTTAATTCGCCCATCAAGCTCATTTTAAACTCTTCCTGCATAGCTTTAGCAAATTCTTTACAAAAAGAATCATTAGTAGAACCAAATATTATGTCATCAACATAAATTTGCACAATAAGAATATCTGAATTAAGATTTTTAATAAATAAAGTGGAGTCTACCCGACCAATGAAAAAATCAGATTGTTCTAGAAAATTTCGTAGTCTTTCATACCACGCTCTTGGTGCTTGTTTGAGTCCATACAAAGCTCTTTTCAATTTGTAGACTTTTTCTGGATATTTCTCATTTTCAAAGCCTGGAGGTTGCTCTACATAAACTTCTTCATTGATGTGTCCATTTAAGAATGCACTCTTAACATCAATTTGATATAACTTGAAGTTCATGTAACTAGCAAAAGCAAGCATCATTCGAATTGACTCTAATCGAGCCACTGGTGCATAGGTTTCATCAAAATCTATGCTTTCTTCTTGATTATAGCCTTGTGCTACTAGCCTTGCTTTGTTACGAATGACTTCACCATTTTTGTCCAGCTTATTTCGGAAGACCCATCCAGTTCTAATTACTGGATGATCCTTTGGTCTATCAACTAGATCCCAAACATCATTCCTAGTAAATTGGTTAAGTTTTTCAGACATGCCCAAAAGCCAAAATTCATCATCACAAGCCTCATTGATATTCTTTGGTTCTAATTTAGATATTGTGAACACCCCAAATTTTTCAAAATGTTGTAAATATCCCCTTTTTGCCTTTTCCCCCCCATCTTTTGGGCAATTGAGTCGGTTTTTCCATTTTCGTTTCTCAAATTTTGTTGAAATTAAATTCATTTTACATATCTGACTCAATTTCGGATCCGGATCTACATCAAAATCCAAATTTGAGCTTCATTATCCGATTTTAAATCAAAATCTCAAAATTATCAAAAATAACTTTTTGAAAAGCTCAGATAGTTCATCCAGTATCCGTTTGGATCCATCGGGTTATATTTCTCAATTTAAGGCTTAAAAACTTGAATATTTTCTCAAAACTTGAGTCCAAACCCATGTTCTGAAGAAATTTTCCCAAGATAGCCTTGAAAACCCTCTTTTTGTAAATATTTATCAAAAATACAAAAAATGGTCTTGTCCCTCGTATTGTTTAGGTTTAGAATCTTAATGCCCAAAAATGACAAAAATCAGAGAAATATAGAAAAGAAACAAAAATTGGTTTTTGAAGAATGAGCCTTTTTACTAGAAAAACAGCTTGCGTAAAAGTTTTTTTGGAAAGCTACCAGTCTTTTGAAAATATCTAAGATAAGAGGGCTTCAACAAAAATTTTCTGTTAGGGTTACGAAACCCTTCCTGCTCGGCCTTCCGAAGGCACCCGTGGCCTCCGCTCCACCTTCTCCCTTAATCGCACTCTCAAACCCTCTGACAATCTCAAACCCCTTTTGCCACCAAAACCCTTAACCGCAGGCAGCCATCTCCCGAACTCCTTCATGAAGCTTCCGCCGAACACCCCCATGTGCGATCTCTCTCTCCTTCGTCCATCTGCAACAAACCTCCATCTCTTCATCTTCAGCCTCTCATCCCCCAACCGAAACCTCCCTCTTCCCCTTTAAAAGAGACACACCGGGAACCCTAAATCCACCGCTTCTTCACCCCTCCATTCACGCTTTCTTCCTTCCATCTTCGCTGCCCCTCTTCCACCTGCTCTCCCGGAGAGCCCCTCTCTCTAAGCCGTTAAAGGAGCCTCAGCTTCCTCCTTCATAACTGCGGCGATTCACCAAACTCTCCTCTCATCTAGGACCCTTGCAGAGTTACAGGTAAGTATCCGATCTCCCCCCTCTTTCTCCCTTCTTTTCATGTATTTCTTCTTTTCCTTCTTTACATTCCCCCTTTTTTTTAATTATTATTCCCTTCTTCAGATTTACATAGCATCGGCTTCATGCCTTTGCCACATTAAGGCCAAACATGTAAGGTTGATCTGCCTATAACAGCATCAACCTACATATGGCAAAATAATAATCGATCCTTTCTTCCCTATTGATGACTGTTTTCTCTTTTGCTACAGAGTTTATTACTATTTTTTTTTTCGTTAGGTCTGATTTCTAGCATTTTTTTTTTTTTTAGACTCACGTCCGATTTATCGAGGGGATATTTTCTTCCTGAACTATGGTCCAACGCCATCTCTTCTCATCTCTTTGTCACCTAATATTTCGTGATTTTATTGGCTTCACAGATTGCAGTATTTGATTTAGGTTTCTTATGATTCACGTTCCCTGTTTTACTACATTGCCTCTTTGTTCATTTTTTTTAGCAGCATCATCTGCCGTGCTGTGAACTCTCTGATTTTACTTGGTTCCCTCATCGATTTAGAAATAAATTGACATCAGGGTACGTACATGTATCCTCCCTAACAACGTGCCTAAATGACAAAATGAGAGATTCACAAATCCTCTCTATGCACGTGAATGAATGAATCAGAGAAACTTGTTCTCCAGCGGAAATATATTCATTCAGATATAGGCAGATCTCGGTATCTTTGATCCAAACTGTGGTGCAGATGACTAATGATGAGCCTTTTTTTTTCTTTTCTTTATTTTCTTTCTCTGACTAGTTATTCATCTCTGCAGCATAGTGTGTTTAGAGTTTCTGAACATCATGCATTGAGATTATACTCGTTTTGTTTACTTACACTGCATGAATCAGGAATTCCATTATGAATAGGCTCAAAATCATTTCATTTCTTTTTTTCCCATTACGTGCATTAGTCTTTCAATTCTTATGCTCTGTATCTACCATTTCTCTATTGTCTGGAATATCATAAATTTTCATTTGGTTTGCAAGATTTTAGGTGACAATTGGGGATTTACATTGATTGTTTTTGTTTTGCAGAAAAAAAAAATTGAGTAAAAGTCCCTTCAACGGTGAGGGCTTTAGGTACATTATCTTGATTATAAACAAAAGAATTTTTTTTAGAACTGGGTTTGGATCTGATTGAGCATGAATCAACTTGAAAATATAAGTTCTTGAAAACCTGGTAATATTCAGTTCAGAAAACCGTGATCTCATATACAATTGTCCTTGATTGTGGGTTTCGTTTCCTGTTTCATTCCTCATTTGTATCTCTAGCTCTGTATCCGTTATATTTGTAATGTGCCTCCGATCATGATCCTGAGAATAAATGTTAATGAGGGTAGGCAAAACCTGTCAAGAGTTAATCAGCAGAGTCAATCTGTTGGGTACCTGGGCAACAGGTCAAAGCCTCACAGTGACTGCATCAATGGTCCAACTACTTCAGAAATTTCTTTTTGCAGAACCATCAAGCCTATAAGAAGAGTCCAAATGAAAAATTGCAGTAGGATTATATGCAGTATTTTATTCTGCGTTGCAGGTATGTAGGCTTCACGCTAGTCCATTCACACGTACATATGCAGATGTTTTTGTGTTTCTCCTTATTTAGCTTGTGCATACAACCTTCTTCAAACTGAATTAAAATCATATACATATAGAGCTTCTTATTATACTATATGCATATAGCTGTAGTTTTTTTTTTTTTTTTTGGATAACCAAACTCGGATGTAGATTTGATTATTGTCATAAATAGTGTAGCACAGGTATCCACAACATTTATGATCCACAAAGTACTGCTTCTGTGATAACTAAATGATGCTACTGCATTTTACACATTGAGTTCCCTGTTTTTAAGCTTTACTGCTTTGTGTCCTCTCTCTATCTATAATTGTCACAGATCAAGATCTCCACTTACATGACATCTAGAATGATTTTCACCCTAACTCATGATCATGCACCCACCTGTTCTGCTATAGAGAAGAACCACGTCATCTTCCCCTAATGAACAACTAGTTGGTCATTTCCCATAAAATGAAAAGTTGTTGGTGGATCAATGACGTTTTTAATACCAGTTGAAGCTGTGGCAATCCCATGACTTAAGGGCATTTAATGTGTTGTGGTGTCAACACCATAACCCTTGAAGAGCATACAGAAGGGGATATGTAAAAGGCGTGTGTTTTCGCTTTGCTTCACATGCACACATCCTGCCACTCCTTCTGCAGAAACCCAATCACCACTCCTGTCACATATTGCTCACAGCAGCATCTCCCATCTACTGCCTTTACAGCTTCCAGTCTCCCAACACATTTCCTCTTTTCATCTCACCTGTGTAATGTGCATCATATAACACAGCCACCAACCTATCGCCCATCCGTCTTCACAGCCTTACCTTGTGCACAGCTGATACACATCACTTATGGCATGCCCTTTCCTCGCTACAGTCCAGCACATCACTCTACACTTTCACAGCACTTTCCACTGTTGCAAATCTTCCTCTCTTCCAACCAGAATTTATATTTCATGTTGCTATGCCTACAGATCCATCCTTCTCTTTACATATCTTTGCTGTTGTACCCACCCCTTGAGTACCTGTGTCATCATTTTTGCAGGTCACCTACGCACTCTGTTGTCATTCCCATGTTCAGCATCTATATATATTTTACATAGTATTGATATCCTCTGTTTATCCATACCTTACTACCCAGCTCATTACCCCATCTCCAGTATAACAGCTAGTTATACTAATCGCCTCCTGCTGCATATCTGTAGCAACTTCCATCACATCCTCTTTTGCACATCTTGCAAAAGTCATCATTTACAAACCTGCCATAACATTCACTGTCATCCTGTAACTCAACAAGCACTTACAGCAATGCCAGGCATTGCTGCAATATTCGTTTACCTGCAGCAATGCTGGGCATTGCTGAAGCCATCATGTCCCTCACCCTCTGCTTCATTCATATTTCATGACTCAACAAAGCTGGGATAAGATTCGGTTAATTGGAGAAAGCTGTGATGTTTGGATCGATCTGCATCCCGGTTATTCTTTTCTTTTTCTATAATCTTCCATTTCATAGCTTGCAGTTGCCTCTCCAAACTCACGTGTATGCCCTGCTGTATAGTTATGATCACATTCATCTTCTGGCAGCTATGCTACCTATACAACCATTGCTGTATTCCTGCACTTTCCCTGTGCATAGCCCATAATTCTATCTATATATAGCACTCTGTCACTGCATTCCACTTCCCATCTGTGTGCTTCACACTCACCACCTCAGCCATTTGTTATACAACAATGCTTCCATCCTACATATATTTTCAGGCTCACATACTATCACCTGTGTTAGTATCACCTATGTTATATACATGATATATATATATATATGTACATATATAGATGTATATAAATATATATATATATATATTGTATGCATATATATATGTATGTAAGTATACATTATCTCTCATCATCTTACATGCTAAATCATGAACATTATGGCATATGAACACCACCTGCATCTCTGAAGTCCATGTGATATATGTCATTTCCCTTCCATTTTTTTTTTTTTTTTATACTAATCAAGTGTTTTGCAGAGAACGTGTGGAAAATATCATTATTTGGAGTTGTAAAAGTTTCATGTATTGTAATAATTAGATCCTAATGAGAATTTACATTCCCAAATTCCTAGATTAGAATGAATGAGCATATGTAAATATCATAAATGGCTCATTTTCATGCTTTTTGCCTTTATTTCTCAAAATTCTCACAATGGGGAAACACGAATGGCACGTGCACCGTTTCATAAGAGGTAATTAATCCTAAGTTGATGATTTACATCAATGGCCATAGTCAGGATGTAAACAAAACTTAGGATTTTTATCTTTTATGAAATAACATTTGGATCCACACTGGATCCCTTTCAAAAATTATCATATTTTCAAATATTTCTTCTTTTATTAGAGTTTAACTTAAAATTAGCTCAAAATATATACCAATGGCCATAGTCAGGGTATATTGAGAGTTAATTTTCATTTTAAACTCTGTGAAAGCACAAAAATATGTTTTGTTCTTCATCTGAATTTAAATATAAATTATTATATAATACATTCAATGACCATAGTCAAGGGTGTATTATATCTTCAATCTTGTTTTAATTCATTTAAAGAATGGAATAGCTTTTCAAAATCCAATTTCAAATTCTTTTAATTCATTCATCATTTAGGATAGAATTGCATCATGTTTTTCAAAATTCCTTTTTCAAAAACTCCAAGTAAATGTAAATATCTTCCTCAATCTATCCTCAATCCTTATCAAATTTGATTCATCCTTTTTTTCTATTTTCAATCTCAAAGTTCAATTTAACTTTGAGATTTCATATTCAGATTCAAATCAGATTTCAAAAATCAAATTTGACTTTGACATTCCAAAATTCATTCAAAACTCCAATTCAATCTCCAAGTTCAATTTAACTTTGAGATTCTTGATTCATCTTCTAAATTTCAAAATTCAAGGTCCAATTTGACCTTGAAATTCATTTGTATATTCAAGATTCAAATTCTAAATTTCATTTTCCAAAGTTCAATTCAAAACTTGGAAGTTTCTTAATTCATCTTCTGAATTTAACAACTCCAAATCCATTCTAGGATCCAGGATTCAACACTCATATTGGATCTCAGACTTCATGTCCAATTCCTCTTTAGGATCCAGAGTCCAATTCCACTTTTGGATCTCAGACTTCAGATCCAATTCCTCTTTAGGATACAGACTCCAATTTCATTTCGGATCTTAGACTTCAGATCCAATTTTCCATTTTAGGATCCAGAACCCAATTCTACATTTGGATCTCAGATTTCAGATCCAAATCCATCTTAGGATCCAGAACCCAATTCTACATTTGGATCTCAGACTTCAGATCCAAATCCCTCTTAGGATCCAGAACCCAATTTTATATAGGATCTCAGATTTCAGATCTTAAATCCATCTTTAGATCCAATTCCATTCCCAATTCTAGAGTTCAAATCCAATTCCATTTTCAGATCTCCTCTAAAAACTCCCTAAATCCATTTCTATTCTTAAAAACCATTTAATTACCTCAGATCCATCCCAAATTTAAAAATCCAAATTCAATTCCATCTCAAGTATTCATTTCCTTTTCTAAATTCAAATCCAAATTCAAAGTCGATTTTGACTTTTCATTTCCTTTCATTTCAAAGCTTCAAGTCATTCTCTCTGATTTATTCTTCCAAATCCTAATTTACTTCAAAACAAAAAATTTCTCTGATCTATCTCAAGCTCTAAGTTAAATTCAATCGTTTCTTCATTCCTTTACCAAATTCATCTCAGAACACTTGGAAATTTTCAAATCAATTTTCGAAAAGAACATACATCCTTGCATTGCACAAGCATGACTCTCTGTGCATTTAGAGTTAGAATAAATTCTTAGATTATATTTAGACAAAGCAAAAGGCATAGATTCGATCCTTGGTTCGATTACCTCTAGTAAAGGCGCTAGGAACGGTCGAACCTCGTACCGACGAGCGAATCCCATCTCTCCATTTTCCCGTAAATTTTCAAAACGGAGGCGAGTTAAATTTCTAAATATTTTCAAATTAAGGTCAAGTGAGACGCAAAATAGTTCCTCTTCTCTCTCTCTTTCTTTCTTTTCTCTGCTCTTTCTCTTTTCTCTCTTTTATTCTTCTTCCTTCAAAAAAGAGGGAAATAGAGGTTAGAAAAGGAAAAGAGAAGGAATAGAGAGAGAAACCACAAGAGAAGAGGAAATTTTTTTTGCGATGATCACAGTTTTGGCGACCAAGATGGGACTAGGTCTTCGTCTGATTGAATCTATGCCTTTGCTTTGCTTTTATATAATCTAAGTCTTTATTCTAACATATGTCAGCTACATTTCCATGCAAACTTTAGGAAGCCTAGATTTTGTCCTAAGCTGATATCATTTCATATAGGATCTAAGTATGGTTTGGTAGGACCATATTGAGGAGATTATATCCATGTTCACATTAGATTTAGGTCTTAAATACAACTCTCCTCAATTTTAGGGATTGAATGTAAAACAATGTATGCAAGTGTATGCTTCTCTTTATTTAAATCTATCTCTTTAGGACTTGCATTAGAGCTTTCTGATTTTATTGCATGTTGATCATATTTTTGAAAACATCCCTACCTATATTGTCCCGGTCTTCACGTTGCTGGGCTGTCTCACTGAACCATAGTTCGGGAGAGAGCCTCACAACTGGGCCACTTATTTGGGTTCACGCCCCCCTACCACGTACCTAAGGGCCATAGTCCGAGGTATATCGGTAGGTGCTCAAGGATGTTGGGAAGCCTTTACCTTAGAACCGGAGAGATATCTTATATGCCACGTACTTCGAGCTTCGGCTTGAGTATATCGGCTTACCTTGATTGGAATCAGATGATATAAATCTTAGAGTTAGGATTAAGGTCCTATCAGCCATTTCAAATATTGCATATAGAGTCAGCCTTAGGGAATGCTGTTTGTGCATCCTTGCTTGTATATCTGTGATTGTATGATATTTTATATCTTCCTTATATTTTCCAAAACCCTGGGTATATATTTCAAAATTTTCTCTTTGATTTCAAAACCCAGGTGTATTTTTCTCTTCTTCTTCTCCTTCTAAAATTTCTTCAAAAATTCTTTTGATCCTGCCTGCAAGTTCTTCAAATTTTAAATCCTTACCATTTATTCTCAAATTCCATTTTTCTTTTTATTCTCTTCTGTTTTTATGTTCTTGTTTATATTTTCATAAAAATCTCTTTCCGTCAAGAGATATCCTTTTCAAAATGGTATTTTCTTTCATATTTTTAGTTGGTTACTCTCCCTCGTAGAGTGAAAAACGCAATTGTCACAAATTTTGCGGCGACTCAATCCCTAGTAATGGGATACAATTTTTAGATTCCAACATAAATCCTTCCTCTTGTCAAAACTTCTCCAAAAAGGTTTCTTTGGTCTAAAAAACCTCCACTTTTCTCTGCAGAGAGAGTTGATATTTGAAAATGGCCACGACAAGAGCAGGAAAAGAAACAGATCCTCAACTAAGCGACAGTGAGGTGGGAGGGATGAGCTCTCCCAAATCGGCCAGGGGACAGGGTCAGAACAAGAAAGATGACATTGACCCCGCTGTGTATGATATGTTCCAAAAGATGATGGCGAGGATGATGTCAGAACAAGCCGAGGCCAAGCTGAAAGAGACGGTTCCTAAAAGCAAGCTGAAGAAGAAGCCTGTGAAAAAGACAATCAGAATCATAAAAAAGAAGGTGCAGCCAGACACTACTTCGGAGGAATCAGAGTCAGTCGAGGAAGAGTCAGAAGAGGAAGAGCAGATTGTCTACAGACAAAATCCTCCAAGGCAGTCCGTAAAAATAGCTGCAGAAGAGCCTGAATCCGTCAACAAGCCCAAATCTGGGGCTCCAGCAGAAGACTTGATGAGCAAGCAAATGAAGGAAATGAGTCGAGCAATCAAGGACATTCAAGCCAAGGGTAAGGGCAAGCAGACCTACACCGGCGAAGATTTTTATGATGGTCTAGATGGGGATGATAATCTAGAGAATCTTCCCCGCAAGTTTCTTAAATTTGACGGAACTGGCAACCCTAAAGCCCACTTAGCTACATTTTATGCAGAGTGCAGCCGTTTCAGAAAAGACAACAGGGCTCTGTTCATTTGCTTTCCCCGCAGTCTGGAGGGTATAGCAGCCAGGTGGTATGCGAACCACATCAATCCTATCGAACTACGAGAGTTCGATAAAGTAGTCAATTTGTTCATAGAGCGTTTTCTATTCAACACTGAGGTTTCACCTATGCTCAATCACCTTTACAATTTAAAGCAGAATGAGACTGAAAGAGCAGGAGAGTTCATCCACAGGTGGAGAAGTACCTGCAACAAGATGAAAGTTCCCATTCTAGAGGAACATGCATTGCAAATAATCCTCAGCAATTTCTCTCAGCCCCTGAGAAGCCTCATTGCCACTTCTCCAGCAAAATCCTTTATCAAATTAATTGATCGAGCCGAATGGCTCGAAGCAGGAATGGAAAGTGGGCTTTACGAGGGCATGCCTCTGGCCAAAAATATCCAAGACCAGAAAAAGAAAGCGCAGTTCACTCATGCAGCTGATACCTCTAGCAATAATCTTGATAACAGCGGAAGAAACAGAAATGATAGCAAGAATGGTCAGAACCACGGCGCAGCTCAAAGGGAAAAGTCTTCCAAGCAAAGTAACAAGTCGTCTCAGTCTAACCTTCCGTAAAAGGAAAAGATAAAGCGCAAAGGTTGGAGTAATGATCGTGAGTTCACTCCTCTGAAGCAAACGCTCGAAGAAGCCTTTGAATTCATGCTGGCCAAAGGATTGGTTAAACTCCCGAAAGTCACGGATCCTCCCACGGTCATGGGAAGGTTCACAAATCAGTTCTGCAAGTTCCATCGAGCAGTGGGGCATGACACCGATCACTGCTTCGTCTTCAAAAATATTGTTCAGGATTGCGTCGACAAGAATCTCTTTGCTGAAGATGAAGAGGAAGATGACCTAGCCGTCATGACCAAGTCTCTCCCCGGCTACTCAGAAGACTGAAGATGTCAGAATTCTCCTACCTTTTCCCTTTTTGCCAAGTCACCTTGTAGGGGGGCAGTCAGTCCAGTCCTTTTGTGACCTTTTGGTCCAAATACTTGTAAATATTTCAGTTCTTTGTTATCAGTTTTGCTCGTCAATGAAATGTCAATTTTCCTTTATATCTCTAATATCACAGTACTTTCTTCCTCTGCCACATAGGGGCATTTGCTTTTGAAAATGTATATTTCAAAAAGCTCTTCATCGGCTTCTATTAAAACCACATTTAAATTCCTGTTCTTTTCAGAATGCGGGACCAATCCTGACATCATTCATGAGAGAAATGATATTACCTATGAGGGCCTTTTTCAAAAAAATCATGAAATTTCAAAAAGTCTTCGTTATGACCAAAGAGTTCAAATATTCTTCGGTCCAAGCTTCGTTCAAAAATCAACCCTCGTGTTGATCATGTTTTCAAAAATAGGTTTTTGAACCATTGCATTGAAAATCAACCCTCGTGTTGATCATGTTTTCCAAAATAGGTTTTTAAACCATCGCATTGAAGGATCAACCCTTGTGTTGGTCTTATCTTCCAAAATAGATCTCAAATCTTGTGTTGATCATATTTTCCAAAAAGTGGTTTTCCAAAACGTTATATTCAGAGATCAATCCTGGCATCGGTCTCATCTCCCAAAAATTGATTTTAAATCATTATAGTCAAAGATCAACCCCTGTGTTGGTCTTGTCTTCCAAGTTTGGTTTTTCAAACCGTCATATTCAAAGATCAACCCTCTCGTTGATCTTATCTTTCAAAGTGGGTTATAAATCATTACATTCAAAGATCAATCCTTGCATTGGTCTTATCTCCTAAAAATGGGTTTTTTAAATCATTATACTCAAAAATCGACCCTGTGTTGGTCTTACCTTCCAAGATTGGTTTTTTTTAAGCATTACCTTCAAAGATCAACCCTTGTATTGATCTTATTATCAATTTCGAACTGTTATTTTTAGAAATCAGATCTATTGTTGATCTTCTTCTTCAAAAAAATATATTTTCAAACCATTGCCTTCAAAATTTGACCCTCATGATGATCTCTCGTGTTTGATTTGAAGGATGAGTTCTCACACTGATCATTCTTCTTATGGTAGATTTTCTTCCCAAAATGATTTTTCACTTACCTTTAAATGAATATTTTCCTTTCAAGATCCCATATACAGGCAGGATCAGAAAAACTCCTTTTCCTCTTAAATCTTATAAAATTTCAGTTAAATTTTATATTTTTTATCAGTTTCATTCATTTTATTCACATTTTTGTCAAGTTTATATCAATTTTATCAAGTTTATCAAATATTTTCTCGAATTCCATTAAAATTTTATCAAATTCTTTTACCCTTTCAGGTTAAGGGATAAACCTGATGCCTCTTTCCCATGAGGTATTTCCTTTATTCTTATTTGTCCTGCTCAGGTTAAGGGATAAACCTGACCCTCGTTGTCCGAGGTGTACCCTTTCAGGTTAAGGGATAAACCAGACACTTGTTGTCCGAGGTTTTCCCATTCAGGATAAGGGATAATCCTGAGACCCCTCGTAGGAGCAATAACGCTACCTATGAGGATTCTTTTGTAAATACAAGTTTTGCCAATCTTTATTGATTTTCTAGATTTATATCAATCTCCCTTTATTAAATCTCTTTAAATTCTATTCTTTTTCCCATTCAGGATAAGGGAAAATCCTGAGATCCCTCGTAGGAGCAATAATGCTACCTACGAAAATTCTTTTGTAAATACAAGTTTCGTCAACCTTTATTTGATTTTCTAAATTTATATCAATTTCTCTTCACTTTCTTAAATTCTATTCTATTTCCCATTCAGGATAAGGGATAATCCTGAAACCCCTCGTAGGAGCCACAATGCTACCTATGAGGATTCTTTCGTAAATACAAGTTTTGCCAATCATTATTAATTTTCTAGATTTATATCAATTTCCCTTCATTAAATTTTCTTAAATTCAAGGTAAAGGGATAATCCTGAAACCCCTCATAGGAGCAACAGTGCTACCTATGAGAATTTATTTCCAAAATAAATTTTCAAAATTTCTTTCCTTTCTTCTTCTCCATTTTTATAAATTTTATTTTTCTCCCCTTTCAGGTTAAGGAGTAAACCTGAATCATTCTTTTCTAAATTCTCATCAAATGTCTATTCCATTTCCCCTTCAAGATAATGGAAAATCCTGAAAACGCCGACAATCATTCTTGCTCAAATCCCAAGTATCTTAAAGAATGTCGATGTCCCCTTTTTCTTCAAATCTCCATCAGAAAACCCAGTACTTACACTGGGGCATTTTTGAAGAATTCAGTACTCATACAGGTAAGCCTAGCACTCATGCTAGTGCCTGGCTGACCGATCAGTTAGCCTCTCAGGATCAGTCTTTTGCACTGACCCTTCATAAAAAATCAGAGCTCTAAATCCAATGTCGATCTTCGGGTCATTCAAGTCTCAAATTCAAGCCTTCATGTTACAATCTTTCCTCGACTTTCCTTAAATTCTACCAGTCTTCTTCTATCCATTCTCATCAACTCTCCTTTGAAGATTCGAGTTTTCGACTGGAACTTCCAACTCTTTCCTTTGAGATTCGAGCCTTGACTCGAATTTTTCAGTTCTCCTTCGAAGGTTTGGGTTTTTACTCAAGTCTTCTGTTCCTTCACAAATCTGAACCTTTCCAGTTTTCCCTTGAAATTCGGGCCCTGGCCCGAACTTTCCAACTTTCCTTAAAAAAAATTTGAGTTTTAAATTTTCTTGCCTTCAGTAAATAAACCTTCAAAATTTTGATTCGAGCCCTGACTCGAACCTTCCTGCTTCCCTTCGAAAATTTGAGTTTTGTCTCAAGTTTTCTTGCCTTCAATAAATGAACTTTCAAGTTTTCCTTTGAGATTTGAGCCCTGACTCAAACCTTCCTGCTGTCCTTTGAAAACTTGAGTTCTAACTCGAGTTTTCTTGACTTCGATAAATGAACTTTCAAGTTTTCCTTTGAGATTCGAGCCCCGACTCGAACCTCCCAGTTTTCCTTTGAAAATTCAAGTTTTTACTCGAATTTCCCTGTTTTCCTTGTAGAATCCGAGTCCTGATACTCTTTTCAAAGGATTACCTTCAAAATCTAGTTTTATATCAAGCTTACCTTCAGAACTTTAAATTCACATTTACCTTCAGAATTCAATCTCATATTGGATTCTTCCCCAGAATCCCACTGATGTGTCAAAATTTGATGTTAAGCAAAGGTTTCGTCATCAAAGGATTTCAGGAATATCTTGCCAAATTGCCATAAAATAGTTATTGATCTCAAACTTTTATTACATAAAGAATTTCCTCAAATCTCTTTAAGTATTCCTTCCAAAAGGGTGAAGCTTCTGCGAAGAAAGGCTCAAACTTCAAATTTTCTGTTGGTCAACCAAGAGGATGAAGAAAAATCTTCGACATGACCGGTAAAGGAAATATTCAATGATGCTGAAGAGCCATAAATGAGCTGATATTGATCATAGCTATGGCACACTCTTAAAGATTATTCTTTGGCATTAAGACAGTGGAAATATCCTGGGCAGTCAGAAAAGAACCTACCCAATTCATGTCTCCTCAAGTCAGCTAAGCTGTAAATCAAATATCCGCAAAAGGGATCTCTCAATTGTCGTCAAGATGAAGGCGAACTAAGCGAGTAGACCCCCGGGGCCAAAGAAGATTTGAAACATCTCCAAGATGACGGAGTTTGTGACGGATCCTTCCAGGGAAAGTTCGGATCACCGTCGAGATGAAGGCGGATGTGATGGACCTACCAACAAACCCTAAAAGATATTTGATTCCAGCTATTATCTAAAGACCTTTGAGCCAATACCATCATATATAATCCCTGAGAGAAGTGAAGGATCAGAGCATCTCCAAGATGAAGGAGTTTGTGATGTACCCTTTCCCGAAAAAGAGAGAAAAGTCAGGACATCTCCAAAATGAAGGATGATGTAAAAGCCCAAGAAAGCCCCATGACTCAAAAGAGTGCAAAAAGATCATCATGGGAAAGTGCCCAGGATATCAAACTGCCCAAACTGCAAAGAATCTTCTTTATCTATGTGAAATTCTTCTATCAATATCTTTTCATTCAATTACTTTTATGAAGCTAAGAATATTTCCTCTCCTTTCATATCAAGGAAATTGATAGCATCCTTGAAGAAGACCAACAACTAAATTTGACTTTGATCCTAGATTCTATAGAGTTAACCTAGTTGGGGGTAATACTCTAGGTGGAAAAGGGAATATCTTCCAAAAAGTGCTTACCTTAAAATTACCTTGAAGCAACTGAAAATTTTATCATTTTGGCAAAATTTTCCAGCTTTCCTGATAAAGAAATAAGAACTTGACATCTATTTTGATACATCTTGGTGTTGCCTTCCCCGTCTTTCGCTTTGTCGAGAGACTCGCCTTCTCCTTTTCTAAAAAGGATTGCCTTCCCCGTCTTTCGCTTTGTCGAGAGACTCACCTTCTCCTTGATAAAAGAATTGCCTTCCCCGTCTTTCGCTTTGTCGAGAGACTTGCCTTCTCCTTGATAAAAGGATTGCCTTCCCCGTCTTTCGCTTTGTCGAGAGACTTGCCTTCTCCTTGATGAAAGGATCGCCTTCCTCGTCTTTTGCTTTGTCGAGAGACTCGCCTTCTCCGTCTTTCGCTTTGTCGAAAGACTCGCCTTCTCCTTGATGAAAGGATTGCCTTCTCCGTCTTTCGCTTTGTCGAGAGACTCGCCTTCTCCTTGATAAAAGGATCGCCTTCTCCGTCTTTTGCTTTGTCGAGAGACTTGCCTTCTCCTTGATAAAAGGATTGCCTTCTTCATCTTTCGCTTTGTCGAGAGACTCGCCTTCTCCTTGATGAAAGGATTGCCTTCCTCGTCTTTCGCTTTGTCGAGAGACTTGCCTTCTCCTTGTTAAAATGATTGTCTTCTTCATATTTTACATCTTGCCTTCTCCTTGTTAAAAGGATTGCCTTCTTCATATTTTACATATTGCCTTCTCCTTACCAAAAGGATTGCCATCTTCATGTTTCACTTTTACCTTCTCCTTGTTAAAAGGATAGCCTTCTTCATATTTTACATCTTGCCTTCTCCTTGTTAAAAGGATAGCCTTCTTCATATTTTACATCTTGCCGTCTCCTTATTAAAAGGATTGCCTTCTTCATATTTCACATTATTTCCTTCTCCTTGTTAAAAGGATTGCCTTCTTCATATTTCACATTTCGCCTTCTTTTTACTATTGCCATCTTCGTCGCCATCTTCATATTTCGCTTTTACCTTCTCCTGTCCAAAGGATTTGCCCTCTTCCATCTTTTGTCTTGTCAAGAGATTTGTCTCCTTGATAAAGGGTTCGCCTTATTCATCTTTCATTCCATCGAAAGATTCATCTCCTGTCACCTTATTCATCGATTTGTCTCACATATCCTTATTTTCATCTCTTACATTGCCCATAAAAATTGTCTCATATCTCCTGTCCCATCACGATTTTCAAGAAATCCGTATGGTTGTTCCCACTCAGGTTAAGGGTCAAAACATGTACTCCCTGCGAGAGGTCATTAAATTCAAAAGCTGATTTAGTCTCAGCAATGAGACGTCCAAATTCATCCATTTTTCAAAGCTTTAGGGAGCCCCATTTTCTTCCTCCTTTCGCAAACCCCTTTCGGATTTGTTCGTCCAAACTCCGAAGGTCCCATCATGGTCTCTTCATTCAAGGATTCCGTATGGTCGTCCCCTTCAGGTTAGAGGTTAAGCCTGAACCTCGCCCCTCGAGGTATCTTCCTTTTTCAGGTTTTTGGTTAAACCTGAATCTCATCCCAAAGAGTTTCCCTCGTTTCGATAAGTTGTTTTCCTCCAGTCCCATCATGGTTCTTCCCATCGAGGAATCCATGCTTTGTATATCCATCCAGGATAGGATCCTACTTGAACTTCACCTCGCGAGGCATTCTCTCATAAATGTCCCATCAAGGTCCTCGCATATTTCCTTTCCCCATTCAGGTTATCTTGATATATCTTTGTCCCATCCAGGTTAAGGGCTAAGCCTGAGTCATTCCAAAAAGCTGATTTTGTCTCACCCACGAGACTTGATCAAAATTCTTATCTTTCATCATTTCGGAATCTTCACCCAAAAATCCCACCACGATGTCCTCATCTCCATCATTCAGTCATATCATTTCCGAGGATTTCGTCTCCCCCAGGCCATTCAGGATAAGGTATTAAGCCTGAAACCATGTCTTTCAAATAAATTCTCCCACACTCTGTTCAAATCTGCTGACTGGGGCATTTTTCAAAATTTGGAGTGTTTTCTTTGCCACTAAGCTCGGCTTTCAACCGGCTTAGTAGCAAAGAGGGGCATCTATGAACACCCCAAATTTTTCAAAATGTTGTAAATATCCCCTTTTTGCCTTTTCCCCCCCATCTTTTGGGCAATTGAGTCGGTTTTTCCATTTTCGTTTCTCAAATTTTGTTGAAATTAAATTCATTTTACATATCTGACTCAATTTCGGATCCGGATCTACATCAAAATCCAAATCTGAGCTTCATTATCCGATTTTAAATCAAAATCTCAAAATTATCAAAAATAACTTTTTGAAAAGCTCAGATAGTTCATCCAGTATCCGTTTGGATCCATCGGGTTATATTTCTCAATTTAAGGCTTAAAAACTCGAATATTTTCTCAAAACTTGAGTCCAAACCCATGTTCTGAAGAAATTTTCCCAAGATAGCCTTGAAAACCCTCTTTTTGTAAATATTTATCAAAAATACAAAAAATGGTCTTGTCCCTCGTATTGTTTAGGTTTAGAATCTTAATGCCCAAAAATGACAAAAATCAGAGAAATATAGAAAAGAAACAAAAATTGGTTTTTGAAGAATGAGCCTTTTTACTAGAAAAACAGCTTGCGTAAAAGTTTTTTTGGAAAGCTACCAGTCTTTTGAAAATATCTAAGATAAGAGGGCTTCAACAAAAATTTTCTGTTAGGGTTACGAAACCCTTCCTGCTCGGCCTTCCGAAGGCACCCGTGGCCTCCGCTCCACCTTCTCCCTTAATCGCACTCTCAAACCCTCTGACAATCTCAAACCCCTTTTGCCACCAAAACCCTTAACCGCAGGCAGCCATCTCCCGAACTCCTTCATGAAGCTTCCGCCGAACACCCCCATGTGCGATCTCTCTCTCCTTCGTCCATCTGCAACAAACCTCCATCTCTTCATCTTCAGCCTCTCATCCCCCAACCGAAACCTCCCTCTTCCCCTTTAAAAGAGACACACCGGGAACCCTAAATCCACCGCTTCTTCACCCCTCCATTCACGCTTTCTTCCTTCCATCTTCGCTGCCCCTCTTCCACCTGCTCTCCCGGAGAGCCCCTCTCTCTAAGCCGTTAAAGGAGCCTCAGCTTCCTCCTTCATAACTGCGGCGATTCACCAAACTCTCCTCTCATCTAGGACCCTTGCAGAGTTACAGGTAAGTATCCGATCTCCCCCCTCTTTCTCCCTTCTTTTCATGTATTTCTTCTTTTCCTTCTTTACATTCCCCCTTTTTTTTAATTATTATTCCCTTCTTCAGATTTACATAGCATCGGCTTCATGCCTTTGCCACATTAAGGCCAAACATGTAAGGTTGATCTGCCTATAACAGCATCAACCTACATATGGCAAAATAATAATCGATCCTTTCTTCCCTATTGATGACTGTTTTCTCTTTTGCTACAGAGTTTATTACTATTTTTTTTTTCGTTAGGTCTGATTTCTAGCATTTTTTTTTTTTTTAGACTCACGTCCGATTTATCGAGGGGATATTTTCTTCCTGAACTATGGTCCAACGCCATCTCTTCTCATCTCTTTGTCACCTAATATTTCGTGATTTTATTGGCTTCACAGATTGCAGTATTTGATTTAGGTTTCTTATGATTCACGTTCCCTGTTTTACTACATTGCCTCTTTGTTCATTTTTTTTAGCAGCATCATCTGCCGTGCTGTGAACTCTCTGATTTTACTTGGTTCCCTCATCGATTTAGAAATAAATTGACATCAGGGTACGTACATGTATCCTCCCTAACAACGTGCCTAAATGACAAAATGAGAGATTCACAAATCCTCTCTATGCACGTGAATGAATGAATCAGAGAAACTTGTTCTCCAGCGGAAATATATTCATTCAGATATAGGCAGATCTCGGTATCTTTGATCCAAACTGTGGTGCAGATGACTAATGATGAGCCTTTTTTTTTCTTTTCTTTATTTTCTTTCTCTGACTAGTTATTCATCTCTGCAGCATAGTGTGTTTAGAGTTTCCGAACATCATGCATTGAGATTATACTCGTTTTGTTTACTTACACTGCATGAATCATGAATTCCATTATGAATAGGCTCAAAATCATTTCATTTCTTTTTTTCCCATTACGTGCATTAGTCTTTCAATTCTTATGCTCTGTATCTACCATTTCTCTATTGTGTGGAATATCATAAATTTTCATTTGGTTTGCAAGATTTTAGATGATAATTGGGGATTTACATTGATTGTTTTTGTTTTGCAGAAAAAAAAATTGAGTAAAAGTCCCTTCAACGGTGAGGGCTTTAGGTACATTATCTTGATTATAAACAAAAGAATTTTTTTTAGAACTGGGTTTGGATCTGATTGAGCATGAATCAACTTGAAAATATAAGTTCTTGAAAACCTGGTAATATTCAGTTCAGAAAACCGTGATCTCATATACAATTGTCCTTGATTGTGGGTTTCGTTTCCTGTTTCATTCCTCATTTGTATCTCTAGTTCTGTATCCGTTATATTTGTAATGTGCCTCCGATCATGATCCTGAGAATAAATGTTAATGAGGGTAGGCAAAACCTGTCAAGAGTTAATCAGCAGAGTCAATCTGTTGGGTACCTGGGCAACAGGTCAAAGCCTCACAGTGACTGCATCAATGGTCCAACTACTTCAGAAATTTCTTTTTGCAGAACCATCAAGCCTATAAGAAGAGTCCAAATGAAAAATTGCAGTAGGATTATATGCAGTATTTTATTCTGCGTTGCAGGTATGTAGGCTTCACGCTAGTCCATTCACACGTACATATGCAGATGTTTTTGTGTTTCTCCTTATTTAGCTTGTGCATACAACCTTCTTCAAACTGAATTAAAATCATATACATATAGAGCTTCTTATTATACTATATGCATATAGCTGTAGTTTCTTTTTGTTTTTTGGATAACCAAACTCGGATGTAGATTTGATTATTGTCATAAATAGTGTAGCACAGGTATCCACAACATTTATGATCCACAAAGTACTGCTTCTGTGATAACTAAATGATGCTACTGCATTTTACACATTGAGTTCCCTGTTTTTAAGCTTTACTGCTTTGTGTCCTCTCTCTATCTATAATTGTCACAGATCAAGATCTCCACTTACATGACATCTTGAATGATTTTCACCCTAACTCATGATCATGCACCCACCTGTTCTGCTATAGAGAAGAACCACGTCATCTTCCCCTAATGAACAACTAGTTGGTCATTTCCCATAAAATGAAAAGTTGTTGGTGGATCAATGACGTTTTTAATACCAGTTGAAGCTGTGGCAATCCCATGACTTAAGGGCATTTAATGTGTTGTGGTGTCAAACACCATAACCCTTGAAGAGCATACAGAAGGGGATATGTAAAAGGCGTGTGTTTGCCCTTTGCTTCACACGCACACATCCTGCCACTCCTCCTGCAGAAACCCAATCACCACTCCTGTCACATATTGCTCACAGCAGCATCTCCCATCTACTGCCTTTACAGCTTCCAGTCTCCCAACACATTTCCTCTTTTCATCTCACCTGTGTAATGTGCATCATATAACACAGCCACCAACCTATCGCCCATCCGTCTTCACAGCCTTACCTTGTGCACAACTGATACACATCACTTATGGCATGCCCTTTCCTCGCTACAGTCCAGCACATCACTCTACACTTTCACAGCACTTTCCACTGTTGCAAATCTTCCTCTCTTCCAACCAGAATTTATATTTCATGTTGCTATGCCTACAGATCCATCCTTCTCTTTACATATCTTTGCTGTTGTACCCACCCCTTGAGTACCTGTGTCATCATTTTTGCAGGTCACCTACGCACTCTGTTGTCATTCCCATGTTCAACATCTATATATATTTTACATAGTATTGATATCCTCTGTTTATCCATACCTTACTACCTAGCTCATTACCCCATCTCCAGTATAACAGCTAGTTATACTAATCGCCTCCTGCTGCATATCTGTAGCAACTTCCATCACATCCTCTTTTGCACATCTTGCAAAAGTCATCATTTACAAACCTGCCATAACATTCACTGTCATCCTGTAACTCAACAAGCACTTACAGCAATGCCAGGCATTGCTGCAATATTCGTTTACCTGCAGCAATGCTGGGCATTGCTGAAGCCATCATGTCCCTCACCCTCTGCTTCATTCATATTTCATGACTCAACAAAGCTGGGATAAGATTCGGTTAATTGGAGAAAGCTGTGATGTTTGGATCGATCTGCATCCCGGTTATTCTTTTCTTTTTCTATAATCTTCCATTTCATAGCTTGCAGTTGCCTCTCCAAACTCACGTGTATGCCCTGCTGTATAGTTATGATCACATTCATCTTCTGGCAGCTATGCTACCTATACAACCATTGCTGTATTCCTGCACTTTCCCTGTGCATAGCCCATAATTCTATCTATATATAGCACTCTGTCACTGCATTCCACTTCCCATCTGTGTGCTTCACACTCACCACCTCAGCCATTTGTTATACAACAATGCTTCCATCCTACATATATTTTCAGGCTCACATACTATCACCTGTGTTAGTATCACCTATGTTATATACATGATATATATATATATATGTACATATATAGATGTATATAAATATATATATATATATATATTGTATGCATATATATATGTATGTAAGTATACATTATCTCTCATCATCTTACATGCTAAATCATGAACATTATGGCATATGAACACCACCTGCTCTCTGAAGTCCATGTGATATATGTCATTTCCCTTCCCTTTTTTTTTTTTATACTAATCAAGTGTTTTGCAGAGAACGTGTGGAAAATATCATTATTTGGAGTTGTAAAAATTTCATGTATTGTAATAATTAGATCCTAATGAGAATTTACATTCCCAAATTCCTAGATTAGAATGAATGAGCATATGTAAATATCATAAATGGCTCATTTTCATGCTTTTTGCCTTTATTTCTCAAAATTCTCACAATGGGGAAACACGAATGGCACGTGCACCGTTTCATAAGAGGTAATTAATCCTAAGTTGATGATTTACATCAATGGCCATAGTCAGGATGTAAACAAAACTTAGGATTTTTATCTTTTATGAAATAACATTTGGATCCACACTGGATCCCTTTCAAAAATCATCATATTTTCAAATATTTCTTCTTTTATTAGAGTTTAACTTAAAATTAGCTCAAAATATATACCAATGGCCATAGTCAGGGTATATTGAGAGTTAATTTTCATTTTAAACTCTATGAAAGCACAAAAATATGTTTTATTCTTCATCTGAATTTAAATATAGATTATTATATAATACATTCAATGACCATAGTCAAGGATGTATTATATCTTCAATCTTGTTTTAATTCATTTAAAGAATGGAATAGCTTTTCAAAATCCAATTTCAAATTCTTTTAATTCATTCATCATTTAGGATAGAATTGCATCATGTTTTTCAAAATTCCTTTTTCAAAAACTCCAAGTAAATGTAAATATCTTCCTCAATCTATCCTCAATCCTTATCAAATCTGATTCATCCTTTTTTTCTATTTTCAATCTCAAAGTTCAATTTAACTTTGAGATTTCATATTCAGATTCAAATCAGATTTCAAAAATCAAATTTGACTTTGACATTCCAAAATTCATTCAAAACTCCAATCCAATCTCCAAGTTCAATTTAACTTTGAGATTCTTGTTTCATCTTCTAAATTTCAAAATTCAAGGTCCAATTTGACCTTGAAATTCATTTGTATATTCAAGATTCAAATTCTAAATTTCATTTTCCAAAGTTCAATTCAAAACTTGGAAGTTTCTTAATTCATCTTCTGAATTTAACAACTCCAAATCCATTCTAGGATCCAGGATTCAACACTCATATTGGATCTCAGACTTCATGTCCAATTACTCTTTAGGATCCAGAGTCCAATTCCACTTTTGGATCTCAGACTTCAGATCCAATTCCTCTTTAGGATCCAGACTCCAATTTCATTTCGGATCTTAGACTTCAGATCCAATTTTCCATTTTAGGATCCAGAACCCAATTCTATATTTGGATCTCAGATTTCAGATCCAAATCCATCTTAGGATCCAGAACCCAATTCTACATTTGGATCTCAGACTTCAGATCCAAATCCCTCTTAGGATCCAGAACCCAATTTTATATCGGATCTCAGATTTCAGATCTTAAATCCATCTTTAGATCCAATTCCATTCCCAATTCTAGAGTTCAAATCCAATTCCATTTTCAGATCTCCTCTAAAAACTCCCTAAATCCATTTCTATTCTTAAAAACCATTTAATTACCTCAGATCCATCCCAAATTTAAAAATCCAAATTCAATTTCATCTCAAGTATTCATTTCCTTTTCTAAATTCAAATCCAAATTCAAAGTCGATTTAGACTTTTCATTTCCTTTCATTTCAAAGCTTCAAGTCATTCTCTCTCATTTATTCTTCCAAATCCTAATTTACTTCAAAACAAAAAATTTCTCTGATCTATCTCAAGCTCTAAGTTAAATTCAATTGTTTCTTCATTCCTTTACCAAATTCATCTCAGAACACTTGGAAATTTTCAAATCAATTTTCGAAAAGAACATACATCCTTGCATTGCACAAGCATGACTCTCTGTGCATTTAGAGTTAGAATAAATTCTTAGATTATATTTAGGCAAAGCAAAAGGCATAGATTCGATCCTTGGTTCGATTACCCCTAGTAAAGGCGCTAGGAACGATCGAACCTCGTACCGACGAGCGAATTCCGTCTCTCCATTTTCCCGCAAATTTTCAAAACGGAGGCGAGTTAAATTTCTAAATATTTTCAAATTAAGGTCAAGTGAGACCACGCAAAATAGTTCCTCTTCTCTCTCTCTTTCTTTCTTTTCTCTTCTCTTTCTCTTTTCTCTCTTTTATTCTTCTTCCTTCAAAAAGGAGGGAAATAGAGGTTAGAAAAGGAATAGAGAAGGAATAGAGAGAGAAACCACAAGAGAAGAGGAAAAAATTTTTGCGATGATCACAGATATTTAAGCAACATTTGCAATATATTTTTCTAATTGCCTTCTAGTTTGGAAACCACTCTTTATTTCACCAATAACTTGTTCATGTGGATGATTAGGAATTTCTTTCCAAACCGGTTGAAGAGGAATATTTTCTTGAATATTTTCTTGAGAAGTACTCTCTATCAAGGGTTCTTCTTGAAGTATTACTTCTTCTCCTTCTCTTAGAGGTATAATCTGCTCACAATTCTCATCAAATGCAACATGTAAAGATTCTTCAATACAAGATGTTCTTTTATTGAAAATACGATAAGCTTTACTTCTAGAAGAATATCCAAAAAATATTGATTCATCTGATTTTGAATCAAACTTATCAAGATTATCTTTGGTATTTAACAAGAAACATTTACTACCAAAAAATTTGAAATATGAGATCTTTGGTATACGATCATAATACAATTCAAAACATGTTTTATATAAAATTGGTCAAATAAGAACATGGTTCAAAACATAACATGTTGTATTTATTGCTCAAGCCCAAAAGTATTTTGGTAAATTTTTATCTTGAAGCATGGTTCGAGCACATTCTTGCAAAGTTCTATTCTTTCTTTCAATAACTCCATTTTGTGGAGCCGCTCTAGGAAAAGCAAAGTTGTGAGATATACCATGTAAATCACAAAACTTTAGAAAGGATTCATTTTCAAATTCACCACCATGATCACTACGATTTTTAATTATAGATGTAGATTTTTCATTTGTAATTCTTTTACAAAGTTTAGAAAATTCCGAAAAAGCATCATTTTTGTTTTTTAGAAAAATCACCCATGTAAACCGAGAATAATCGTCTACTATAACAAAAGCATACTTGCTACCATTCAAACTTTAAATTCTAGATGGTCCAAATAGATCTAAATGTAAAAGTTCAAGAGGACGTTTTGTTGAAACTATATCTTTTGCTTTAAAAGAACTTTTGATTTGTTTACCCCTTTGGCAAGCATCACATAAGTGATCTTTCTTATATGGTATTCTAGGTAGGCCTCTTATTAGATCATTCTTGAATAACTTTGAAATAATTTTAAAGTTAACATGTCCAAGTTTCTTGTGCCATAACCATTGAATTTCATTTGAAACAATAAAACATTTTTCATTAAAAGTGGGTAATTCATCTAGATATAGTTCATACACATTGTTCCTTCTTTTACCTTTAAAAATGATCTTTTTAGATTGAAAATCAGAAATTAAGCATAAATCATTTTCAAAAGAAACATGAAAACCGTTATCACATAATTGACTAATAGATAATAAATTATGCATTAAACCATCTACTAAAAGAACTTTTTCTATCAAGGGAAATTTTGGATTACCAATATTACAAATACCTATTACTTTTCCCTTGTTATTGTCACCAAAGGTGACGGTTCCTCCATCCTTATTTTGAAGGGTGGAAAATAACTCCGGCCTTCCAGTCATATGTTTGGAACAACCGCTGTCCAATATCCATTTGCTCCTTATGTTGTGTACCTACAACAAAATTAGAAAACAGAGCATTTGACCCCTTTCTATTTTCGGGTCCATGAGAGTTAGTCTTAGGAACCCATATCCATTTGGATTTTGGTTTCCTTTGATAATAAATATTCTTTCTATAAAAGAATTTATCATGTCTAGAATAATCATGTCTAGGCTTATAAGTATTATAGTTTCCATGTTTAGATGCATTTCTATTAGAACTAGAAAGTTTAGTTCTATGAACAAATGGTTGAGAATAATGACTTTGATTTTTCACCACATAGTTTGGTCTATTTTGAGTATCAAAGAAGCTATATCCCAATCCGGTTTTATTAATCGAGCATCTTTGAGAACCAAGAAGTTTTTCTAGATTCTCTTGACCATTTGTGAATTTGGTCACTATGGAAAGAAGATCATTTGATTTTTCTTTTAGACTAGATATTTCTTTTTGTAAGAGATTGGTTCTAACTCCAATTTCTTTTATCTCATATGCTTGGCAAGAGTTTTCCTTCTTGAGATCTTCTATCTCTTGAAGTAACACTTTATTTTGAGAGACAAGAGTTAAATTTTCAGTTTTTAACTCTTTATTTTTAGAACTTAGACTCTTAAATTTATCATATAAATCATTGAATGCTTCTAACAAGTCATCATAGTTAATTTGACTTACCGAATCTTCTTGTGCTACAAAGCACATGTTGGCGACTTCTTCATTTGATTCTTCATCGAAAGAGGAGTCACTATCATCCCAACATGCTTGAAATGCCTTTTTCTTCTTGAATTGTTCCTTGGGCTTGATTTTGAGAAGAGGACAATCTTTCTTGATATGTCCTGCCTTTTTGCAGTTAAAGCACTTGACTTCATTGGGATTGGAAGAATCTGCTTTCTTTACCTTTCTTTGAAATCTTCCCTTTTTGATGAATCTTCTGAATTGCCTTGTGATGAGGGCAATATCTTCATCTTCTTTTGAATTTTTTGAGTCAGAAGTAGCCTTAAAAGCAAGAGATTTCTTCTTGGGCTCTTCTTCTTGTCTGTCTTGAAGTTGGACTTCATATGACATAAGGTTACCAACCAAATCTTCAAGAGTGAGAGAGTTAAGATCATTTGCTTCTTCAATAGCAGTGGTTTTTCTCTCCCATTCAGGAGTTAAACACCTTAGGATCTTTCTGACTAAATCCACTTGTGAATATTTTTTTCCAAGGGATTTCAAAGTGTTAGTTATATCGATCATTCTAATTACCATGTCCGATATAGATTCATTTTGCTTCATTTTGAACAATTCAAATTTATGAACTAAAGAAGCAATTTTAGATTCATTTACCTTTGACGTACCTTCGTGAGTCACAAGAAGAGTATGCCAGATTTCATTTGCTGTAGAGCATTGAGAGATGTGATTGAACTCTACCTTATCAACGGCACAATATAATGCATTCATCGCCTTGGCATTCAGTGAAGCGGTTTTTTTTTCTTCATCGGTCCATCGGCTGAAATCAGTTGATGAAGTTTGGTACTTATCTGAAACAACTCTCCAAATATCGAGATCCATGGATTGCAATAATATTGTCATTCTCACTTTCCAGTATCCATAGTTTGTTCCGTCAAAGAGAGGAGGACGAACAGAGGAGCATCCTTCTTTGTGTTGAGATGTTGCAGTTGCCATGCTAGATGATGGTCAAATCAAAGTAATATCAAACCTTGCTCTGATACCAAATGAAAGTGCACTAGGATCGATGCAACGAGCACTAGAGGGGGGTAAATAGTGCTTTTAAAAAATTATCTGCGGAATATTGAAGGATTTTGCAAATCGAAAAGCAAACACACAAAGAACACAAGATTTTATCCTGGTTCGGTCTATCCCGACCTACATCCAGTCCCCAAGCAAAACCCGCTTGAGATTTCCACTATCAACCTTGTTAACTACAAGATCACACAGACCAAAACCGGTCCCACTTTCAGTAACAACCCTACTGAAAGCAAACAACTCCTTTAAACCAAGGAGTCCTTCTTTTTACAGAAAAGAAATAACAACTTACAATACAACCTATGAGCCTTTCTTTTGAATGCAAATGAGATGCAATTGGCTTTTGAGGTTGTTGAAATACTCTACTCATGAATTCACTATCTCTCAAAGTGATTTGAGTGAAAAACTGAAGTAAAAATATCAAGTGAGTGAGAAAACAAATACTTGAATGAATAGGAGTGAAAAACAATAAGTAAATGATTCAAATCGATTCAATTCTTGTTTTTTTTAGTGTAAAATGCACTCATATTTATAGTTAAAGTTTTTCATATGTTGAGAGTATGAAAGGGTGTCAAAACTGTCCATTTTGAATGATCAAAATGCTTGAAAAATGAAAAGACACGCCTTTTTTGAAGTTTCAGGAAAACGACAAAATTAGTAGACTGAAACATCAGTTAGTCGACTATTGTTCACATCATTGTCAATACATATTCTATAAATATCTATACCTTTATTCCCTACCTTTCATAGTAGCACACGGCTATTTTCACCTCATTGAACTGTGAGCATCTCAGCTCTTATTTTACCAGCTTGTACAATAGTCACATCTACCTGTGGCTATCTCACCCACTTACATCTCATAATATGCACAGCTGCTGCCAGGCACTAAAGCCTCCGCCCTAGCGTCA
Organism: Nuphar pumila; assembly: GCF_984573655.1. NCBI lineage: Eukaryota > Viridiplantae > Streptophyta > Magnoliopsida > Nymphaeales > Nymphaeaceae > Nuphar > Nuphar pumila. The sequence goes on along the minus strand of NC_143260.1, from coordinate 65,703,634 downwards.
CCTGCTACTTGCGGGTTCAGCACAAATTACAAAACACTTGGCTTCCATCCATTACATTCATCCCTTGCACTTATTTCCAGCACTCACCTGCACCATTGTTTCTGTAATTGCCTGTATATCATAGTACATATTCAATGCTTTGCTCATATTTCATTATAGCATGCCAGCATTTCAATTTCAGCTATATAGCATATTAGAGCCATTAGTTGAATACGGCATCTCATGACTTAGTGTTAGCAAAACCATACTGCGCATCACCATTTTTTGCTCCTTCATAACAGCCAGCTCACCATCATCTTCCACTACTACTGTCACATATCTACACTCCAACAACAGCAGTATATACGGCCCATAATATATTCAAAGTGGGAGTTTCCCAAGCCTGAGATCACCTCAATATGAACAAGCAGCTCACTTGCAGGACATGCACACAAAGCAAATCCTATCTGGGGCGGTCAGGTGGAAAAATTGAATCAACAACAGCAGAATTTCGTCTCTAGGGCAACCCTACAGAAATTTCCACCATACTTACAGTATATATCACTTTGCACTTTTCCTCACGTTATATATATATCATTCTTACCTTACCTTTTAGCATTTAGACACCTCTCTCATCACCCTTTCCATTTTCATGTATCACATAATGTGTATATATATATATATATATGTATATATGTGATTTTCCATTCATAGCAGTTCTTCCTTCATTGTCCATATGATGTATCAATGTCTTCACTTAGGATTAGCTTTATGCATACATGATCATATGTTTCCTTTGGACCTAAGTATTAAGCCATATAGGCATCCTCACATGCATAGCACATAGGTGTATATATGAACCCCTTTTGTCACTCCCATCTTTAGATTCAACACAAATTTTGCAGGTTTTTCTTCCATAAGCTTCTTTGTGCTAACTCTTATTTTGCAGGACTTCTCCCTTGGCTTAGAAGCTCTGACATTTTCAAATTCAATTCAAATAATGTAACAGATAGAGCATGATGAAAATTCTATGCTTTCAGTTTTAGATAGAATGAATGAGCATGGTAAATGTCATGAATTGCTTGTTTTCATGCTTTTACCTTTATTTTTCCCAAATTCTCACAAATGGCAACACGAATGGCACGTGCACCATTTCGTAAGAGGTAAATTAATCCTAAGTTGATGATTACATCAACGGTCATAGTCGGGATGTAAACAAGACTTAGTATTTTTATCTTTTATAAAATAACACTGGATCCACACTGGATCCTTTTCAAAAATCATCATATTTTCAAATATTTCATCTTTTATCAGAGTTAAACTTAAAATTAATTCAATATATACCAATGGCCATAGTCAGGGTATATTGAGAGTTAATTTCATTTTAAACTCTATAAAAGCACAAAATATGTTTCATTCTTCACCTGAATTTAAATATAGATTATTATATAATACATTCAATGACCATAGTCAAGGATGTATTATATTTTCAATCTTATTTCAATTCATGTAAAGAATAAAATACGATTTTCAAAATCCAATTTCAAAATTCTTTAAATTCATTCATCACTTAGGATAGAATTGCACATATCTTCAAAATTCCTTTTTCAAAACCCCAAGTGACGTAAATATCTTCTTCAATCAATCTTCAATCCTTGTATAATCCAATTCATCTTTTCATTTTCAATTCTATTTCATTTTCAATCTCAAAATCTAAATTTAACTTTGAGATATAAAATTCGTTTTATATTTAAAAATTTCAATTCAAATCAGATTTCAAAGTTTAATTTGACTTTGAAATTCCAAATTCAATTTATATTCAAAACTCCAATCAAATTCAAAGTTCAATTTAACTTTGAGATTCTTTTCATTTTCTAAATTCCAAATTCAAAGCTCCAAATTCAGGTCCAAATTGACTTTGAAATTTATTCAAGATTCAAATTCTAAATTTCATTTTTTAAGTTCAATTCAAACTTGTAAGTTCTTGATTCATCTTCTGAATTTAACAACTCCAAATCTATTTTAGGATCCAGGATTCAACATTCATATCGGATCTCAGACTTCAGATCCAATTCCACCTTAGGATCCAGAATCCAATTTCCACTTTGGATCTCAGACTTCAGATCCTAAACCCATTTTTTAAGATCCAAAATCCATTCCCAAGTCTAAATTTCAAATCCGATTTCATTTTCAGATCTCATCTGAACTTCCTAAATCCACTTTATTTCTAAATACCATTTGGATTTCTCAAAACCATCATGATTTCAAAATTTTAGATTCAAATTTCATTACAAGTTTTATCTCTTCTCCTAAATCTAAGTTCAAAGTCTATTTTCTGACTTTGGAATTTCTTTCCTTTTTCCTTTTTATCTCATCTTCAAATCATTCTTTCTCAAATCAAAAGATTTATTTTCCCAATTCTGATCATTTCAAAGACTTAGAACTTCTCTGATCTATCTCAAGTTCTAAGTTAGATTCTACCATTCAAAACTATTTCTTCACTCCCTTATCAAGTTCATCTCAGAATACTTGGAAATTTTCAAAACATCTTTTCAAAAAGAGCATACATCCTTGCATTGCACAAGCATGATTCTTTGTGCATTTAGATCTTTAGGTTGAATTCTTAGATATTTAGGCAAAGCAAAAGGCATAGATTCGATCCTTGGTTCGATTACCTCTGGTAAAGGCGCCAGGAACGGTTGAACCTCGTACCGACGAGCGAATCCCGTCTCTCCATTTTCCCACAAATATTTTCAAAACGGAGGCGAGTTATTTGCTAAATATTTTCAAATCAAGGTCAAGTGAGACCTTCGCAAAAGAGATCCCCTCTCTTCTTTTTCTCTTCCTTTCTCTTCTCTCTTCTTTTTCTGTCTTTCATTTTTCTCCCTTTCAAAAAGGAGGAAATAGAGGTCAGAAAAGGAAAAGAGAAGGAAGAGAAAGAAACCACAAGAGAGGAAAAATTTTGCGATGACCACAGTTTTGGCGACCGAGATGGGACCTCTCTTCGTCCGGTTCGATCTATGCCTTTTGCTTTACTTTGATATTATCTAAGTCTTTATTCTATAAATGTCAGCTATATCTCATGCAAACCTTAGGAGCCTAGACTTTGTCCTAAGCTGACATCATTGCATATAGGATCTAAGTATGGATTGGTAGGACCATATTGAGGAGATTATTCCATGTTCACATTAGACTTAGGTCTTAAATACAACTCTCCTCAATTCTAGGGATTGAATGCAAACAATGTATGCAAGTGTATGCCTCTTTTCATTTAAATCTATCTCTTTAGGACTTGCATTAGAGCCTTCTAGTTTTTATCTGCATGTTGATCATATTTTTGAAAACATCCCTACCTATATTTGTCCCGGTCTTCACGTTGCTGGGCTGTCTCACTGAACCATAGTTTGGGAGAGAGCCTCACAACTGAACCACTTATTTGGGTTCGCGCCCCCCTACCACGTACCTAAGGGCCATAGTCTGAGGTATATCGGTAGGTGCTCAAGGATATTGGGAAGCCCTTACCCTAGAACCGGAGAATTATTTCTATGCCACGTACTTCGAGCTTCAGCTTGAGTATATCGTCGTACCTTGATCGGAATCAGATGATCTGAACCATAGAGTTAGGATTAAGGTCCTACAAGCTATCTCAAATATTGCATTTAGAGTCAGCCTTTAGGGAGTGCTGTGTGCGCATCCTTGTTTGTGTAGCTATGATTGTGTAATATTTTCTTGTATTCTTCTGTATATATCAAACGTCTTCAAAACCCTGGGTGTACTATTCAAAATTTCCCTCTATTTTAAAAAACCCCAGGTGTATTTTCCTCTCTTTTTCTGATTTCTTTAAATCTTTTCTGATCCTGCCTGCAATTTTTCCAAATTTTTCAAAATTTACCATCGATTATTCCAAAAATTTTCCTCTACAGATCTTCTAAATATATTTCTCACCTTTTTTTAACAAAAATCTCTTTCACCAAGAGATGTCCTTTTAATCATATTCTAAATTGTTTATTTCTTCTCACGGGGAAATAATACGATTGTCGTGCCTCTCCTACGGACTCAATCCCTAGTAGTGGGATATCTCTTTGTCAAATTTGATTTCTTCATTTATCAAAGTTTCCTCCAAAATCTTTCTAAAAGGGTCCCATTCTGCTTTGCCAGAGAGAGCATTTGGTATTAACGGGTGATTCAGACTAAGATCAAAGACCGCACCAGTTAGAAGCAAGAATTGAGAAATGGACTCTTAGAGGTTTGCCAGAGAAGGAGTTCAGGACAACCAGAATGAGATTGATCCTGCTATATATCGGTTGTTCAAAAAGATGATGGTTGAGATATTATCCGAGCAGGCTGAAGCCAGTTTCGGAAAAGCTCCCACCGCTGAAAAAGCACCTGTCACTTTCCCAGTGAGCAAACAAAGTGATAGCAGCGCAGAAAGTTCTAAGGCCAGTAGGGGCAACAACGAAGACACCCAGGGCAATCAAAGCAGCAATTCAGAGGAATCTGCAGATCAAAAGGGAAAGTTCGGCATGACCCATGACAAACCGCTTCCATCTGCTTTATACAAGGGCAAGGGCAAGGGCAAGGAAAAGCCAAAGCGTAAAGATTGGAGCAGGGATCGAGACTTCACTCCTTTAGATAAGCCACTCGACAAAGTTCTTGAATATATGCTGACCAAGGGATTAGTCAGGCTCCCAAAAGTCGTAAGCCCTCCCACAATCATGGGAAGATTCAAGGACCAGTTCTGCAAGTTCCATCGGGCGGTGGGGCATGACACTGATCATTGTTTCGTCCTATAAAATATTATTCAAGATTGCGTCGACAAAAATCTCTTGGCCAGAAACGGAAAAGAAAAGCATCCAGCGGTCTTAGCTGTGCAGGGTCAGTCCAGCTCTGAGAAAGGGGTCAACACCCAACAGAAGCCAAGCAAGCCAAAGAAAATAAAGCATGATGGTTGGGGTTATGACCACAAGTTCACCCCTCTGGGTCAGCCAATTGAAAAAGTTCTCGGATATCTGCTTGCGAAAAATATGATCGAACTACCAAGAATCGTCGACTCTTCTATCACCATGGGTAAATGGAAAGAGTGTTTCTGCAAATTCCATCGAGCAAGAGGACATGAGACAGAGTGCTGCTTCGTCCTCAAAAACATAATACAGGATTACATCGACAAAGAAATTTTGGTACCAGAAGAAGGAGAGGAGCAACCTGCGGCTCTGACCAAGACTCTGCCGGATCACTCGAAGAATTGAGGAGGCTCAAGTTTTTATGCACCGTCATTTTCCTTTTGTTAATCATCTTGTAGGGGCAAGTCAGCTCAGCCTTCTATGGATCTTTTCCTTTTAAAGTTCTTGTAAATATTCAGTTTTTGTCATCAAACCTTTGCTTATCAATGAAATATCAAGTTTTCTTTATATCTTTGATATTCAAATACTTCCTTCTTTTGCCATACTGGGGCATTTAAATTTCTGTTCTTTTCAAAATATGGAACAATCCCGACATCATTCATGAGAGAAATGATATTACCTATGAGGGTTTTTTTTTTCGAAAAACATGAAATTTTGGAAGTCTTCATAGCCAAAGAATTCAAATATTCTTTGGTCCAACCTTCTTCAAAAATCAATCCTTGTGTTGATTAGATTTTCCAAAAATGGCTTTCTAACCAAAATCAACCCTCGTGTTGATTAAAATTTTCAAATAGGTTTTAAACCATTATCAACGCTCGTGTTGATCATGTTTTCCAAAAATGGGTTCCGAACCATTATCAACCCTCGGGTTGATCAGATTTTCCAAAAATAGGGTTCCTTTTTGAACCATCATCAACCCTCGTGTTGATCTTATTTTCCAAAGATTGGTTTTTAAACATTATATTCAAAGATCAAACCTCGTGTTGGTCCTATCTTCTAAAAATTAATTTCAAAAACATTATATTTAAAGATCGACCGTTATGTTGGTCTTACTGTAAGACCCGCGAATTTCTGAGTGCTTTATTGTGTGATTTGAGTTGGAATGTATGTTTGTGTGTACTTGTGAAGTAGCACGTGATTTGATGAAATTTGACTATGCTTTGTATTTTTGCCTTGTATTCGCGATCTGAAAATCGCGTAAATATAATGAGCAAGTAAGAAGTGTCTAATTCTGGATGAATTAGCCTCCAAGAATTTAAGGGTTGAATTATATTATATTTTTATGGTTTGTCCTCGAATTTGGGACTTATACGACGTAAAAACCTCGGCAGTGCATGCGAATTACGAGTTTGACCCAAGTTTGAACCCGAATCATCATACGCTTAATTCTTGCAATCGGATGAGAATTTCCTTATAAGACTTCATGCATTCCGTAGTAATTGAGGTTATAAACGGAACTGAAAGATTTAATTGGATTTATTCAGTGTTTTAAGGCATTAAATAAGTATTGTTTTGACACTTTTTAATTGGCGATTTTGGATCTTGGATCCGGATCACTAGTAGAGGACCCAAAACCATTGGGCGCCCTCTCTAGAGGACCATTTTATTCATGGTTGACCAGCCGGTCAAGGTTTGACCAGCTGGGTGGCGGTTTTGAAAGAAGTTGCATGGCTTTTGAAAAGAAGGCCACGATTGGCCATTTCTTTTTTTTTTTTGAAACTCATGATGAGCCTTGAAGCTCATCATGAAAAGTGTTTTTCAATAAAGGGGACCATGGGGTTGGCGCCCCATGGCATTTTTGTAATTGTTTCAAAACAATTCAAATGCTAAAATTTGATTGGATGAGCTTGGGTGGCTCTTTCGTAAAACTTTCAAACATTAAAGGTACCTTGCAATGGCATTTTTGAAAGATTTCTGAAATGTTTTGAAAGCTCAACATGCATTGGGCGTGGATACCCATGGGTGGGGCGTGGAGCACTCCAGCCCTCCATCTTGTTTCAATCAATCCTAACCGTCCAATGTATAAACTCTACGTATTTAAGGTTCAAGCAAGAGAGAGAAAGAACCCCCTTGGGCGGTTTTCTTAGAGGAGTCTTTCTCTCCTCCCTTGCTTTTCTCCCCTACTCCTTCTCCAAAAACGGAGTGAGAGAAGTCGTGAGTGTGAGTGTGGTGTAGCTCCAGCCGTGGACACCATTGCCTCCACCTTCCTCATTCCCTCCATTTTTAAAGCCGCGAAGGTGAGACACCTCTTTTTCCTATGCTTAGTGTGGATTTCGGATAGGTAAATGCATCTTGTTTCATGCATTTTCGCAAATTGCCAATACATGTTTTTCTTTCAGATTTGTGGATTTTAATGGGTAAGATTGCATGCATAAAGTATGTTTTAAGCTCCTTTCTCATGCAATATTGGCATGGTAGCTCAAGGCCATATGGTTTTTCCTCGTTGGCATGCTTATTAGTACTTCTTAAATCCCAGTTTAGCATTGGAAAGGTGTGACCTGCAAGATAACGGTTTAACTTTTCGTTTTCCCTCAAAAGCTTCAAGTATCATTTTTTTTTTATGATTTGCTTTGTGACAGCAAGACTTCTTAAAGTCTGGTTCGGTTGGCAAGGAGGCACGCCTTGGCATAAGCCTAGCTACTTACCCGTTTCGGGTTGACCTCCTTTGGAGGTGCTGGCTTAAGCTCAAGCAGTCCGAGCCATGGGGAAATCGCTTCCTATCGTAACTTTTTACCTCTTTCCTCTCGTCTTTGTCCCACTTGAGCAAAACCCCTTGCCAACGCCCATTGCGGGTGGCTGGGGTTTTCGTTGGGGCCTGACATGGTCTGGACCGAATCGGTCCAGACCTGTCAAAGGCCCTGGCCGGTCATAGCCGGATTGGGCATTTAGCCCTTTTTTCTTTTTGAGTTGTGTTTCGGCCTTGGCTGCAGCCTTGCAGCTGCAGCTGGGTGCAGGCGGTAGGCCGGCACCCCCACCTCCCTCTTTTTTTTCGGTGATGGTTATAGCCAGCTGGATCTGGACCAATCGGTCCAGATCAGCACAAGTGATTGTGCCCCCCCCTCCTTTTTGGGTTGGACCAATCGGTCCAAACCTGGTCCGATGTGGGCGCCGGACCCTATGTGGGTTCATGGGGTTCGGTCACCCCCTTTCTTTTCCTGTTAGGGGAGTCCCTAACCGAACCGACTTCGGTTAAGAGGCTTTTCGCCCTTATGCCCAGCGAACCAATGCTACACGGGGCTGTTGCAGCCCAGCCACCGTGCTTTGGACTGCAGCCCACTGGGTCACATGGGTGTGTTCACAGCACGGGGTCCAATACCCCAACCGCGTAATGGATTTGACTTATCGCAATGGATTGTGCTCGTCTACCAAAGTAAACTTTACATGTAATTTTCCATTCTTATGGTCATGCTTTCGCCTTGTTAGCAGACCTCCGAGTTGCAGCCAAGAAGGGCTGCAAGTGTGTTTGGAGTGGGATCCAATATCCCAACAAGTGCACTAAGTGTCTTGACTTATGCGATGTAAGTGTGAGGATCGATTGTAATGCATCATGATTCGACTTAGCGTAGTTGGTACACAATATTTTTAAGTACATAGATGACACGCGCAATGAATGTGATCACTAACTTATGTTAATAAATCTCGTATGTTTGTCAACTACGGAACGTGGGCTTAGTCGTGTTTGCTATGTCTTGGGATGCACTATGGATATTGCAGTAGTGCGAGACATATGCAATTTGGCCTATGGATATTGCAGTAGTGCGAGACATATGCAATTTGGCCTATGGATATTGCAGTAGTGCGAGACATATGCAATTTGGCCTATTGATATTGCAGTAGTGCGAGACATATGCAATTTGGCCTATGGATATTGCAGTAGTGCGAGACTTGTGCAATTTGGCCTATGGATATTACAGTGGTGCAAAGACTTACGCAACCTTGGAACTCCTTGGCGAGTGGCTAGCGAGATGAGCTCGCATATGGTTGCAACGTACGGGTTGGGAACCTTGGCACTGCTTGTGAGTTAAGCCTTTCATGCCAAATGCTTCTAACTGTCCCATCATAGCATCATAAAATACGATGTTGGAATCATCATAGGATAGTTCTTTCACCTATGACACAATGCACAAGACTGTTCACTTGTACTTTATGTTCTGTGATGCATAATAGTCACTTATGCTTTGACTACTTGCATTGATGTATGCTAGTTACAGTCTTTCATATTGATACATTTGTACTTTATGTTCTGTGATGCATACCTTGTTATAAATGTGGATCCATTGCTAAATCATGTGTTTTGGTGCATGCTATAGGAATTGTTGATAATGCTCCATGGGTAGATATCATTGTTTTATACTTGTCTATGCTGCAACTGCTCAAATACTGTATATTGGCATGCTACGTTTACCATGTGTAGCTTGTTCTTGATTTCCACACTTTTGGCATATCATGTTGGTTTGTCTCACCAGCTCAAAAGAGTACTGACCCCGTTTTATGGGGATACAGGTTTACTTCGACGTGCGGTGGAGCTCGATGTGCTGCAGCGGACTTCAAACCCACACTTCTGAACCTCTCATGTTGGATCCTGACAGTGTTTTGTATAAGGGATTGGATATACAATTTTGTAAAGATGTATTTAATAAAGGTTGTTTCATTTTAAATGTTGTTTCACACCTGCAGTGACCGCCCAAGGCTTCCCGCTTGTTGGTCTTCCCCTTGGGTTTCTTCCGCGCTTGCGCTTTGGTTTTCAAAAAAAAAAAAAAAAATTCCTCAACGATCGGGAAATTTGGGATTGGGTCGCCACACTTACCTTCCAAAAATTGGTCTTCAAATCATTATATTCAGAGATCAAATCTTGTGTTGATCTTATCTTCCAAGATTGGTTCCAAATCATTATATTCGAAAAAAATCAACCCTTATGTTGATCTTATTTTTTTCAAATCTGTTGTTGATCTTCTATTTCAAAAAATTAGATTTTAAACCATTGCCTTCAAAAATTGACCCTCATGATGATCTCTCATGTTTTGAAGGATCAGTCCTCGCACTGATCATACTTCTTGTGGTGGATTTTCTTCCCAAAAATGATTTTTTTCACTTAAATAAACATTTTCCTTTAAAGATCCCACGTGCAGGCAGGATCAGACAAACACTTTTTCAAAAAAATCTTCTCAATTTTTCAGTTAATCTTGTTATCTTTACTAGTTACATTCATTTCATTTTCCAATTTAATCAAAGTTTCATCAATCTATTATTTTCATCAATTTTTTGTCAAGTTTTATCAATTTTTCATCAATTTTATTAAATTTTATTCTTTCCCATAACCCTTTCAGGTTAAGGGATAAACCTGGTGCCTCTTTTCCCGTGAGGTATTTCTAAATTTCTTTTCATACCCTCTTAGGTTAAGGGATAAACCTGACCCTCATTGTCTGAGGTTTTCCCATTCAGGATAAGGGATAATCTTGAAACCCCTCGTAGGAGCAATAATGCTACCTATGAGGATTCTTTTGTAAAGACAATTTTTCAATTTTTCTCAATTTTGTAAATGTCTATCAAATTTCTCTTTTAATTTTCCCCAAAACTTTTTCTTTCCCCTTTTCAGGTTAAGGGATAAACCTAACCCTCGTTGTCCGAGGTGTTCCCATTCAGGATAAGGGATAATCCTGAGACCCCTCTTAGGAGCAATAATGCTACCTATGAGAATTCTTTTGCAAATACCAATTTTATCAAACTTTATTTTCTAAATTTATATCAATTTCTATTTTTTTATTCTGTTCAGGATAAGGGATAATCCTGAGACCCCTTGTAGGAGCAATAATGCTACCTATGAGATTTTGTTTGCAAATACCAATTTTATCAATCTTTATTTTCTAAATTTATATCAATTTCTATTTTTTATTCTGTTCAGGATAAGGAATAATCCTGAGACCCCTCGTAGGAGCAACAACGCTACCTGCGAGAATTCTTTTGCAAATACAAGTATCATCAAGCTTTATTGATTTTCTAAATTTATATCAATTTCTCATCATTTAAATTCTATTCTTTTTCCCTTTCAGGTTAATGGATAAACCTGAATTATTTTCCATAAAATTCCTCAATTCACATCAAATTCTATTCTATACTCCTTTAGGATAAAGGAAAATCCTGAAGCCATCATAAATAGATTTAAATCTTAGGCCACCTTCGATCAAGGATCTCGAATGAATCTCCCATCTTCTTCATCATCGGCAACTATTCATGCGTTTTGCCAATCCTTCTAAAAAGCTGACCTTTGGATAAGAGTTATTTCCTTCCCATCTGAGTTCCGACTCAGGCTTTTTTGCTTTCTTTTTATTTTTCTTTTAAAAGATCCAAGTTCCGACTCGAGCCTTAGATATATTCATATTTCTGGAGTCACGAGTTCCGATTCGGACTTCCTTTTGGTCCCGATGTTCGCATTGGACCAATTGTTACGTTGAGAATTCGAGTTCTCAAAAACTCGATTCTCATTCGTTCTTTTATTTTGAAAAACCGGGTTCTGACTCGTGTTTTCTCCTTTTATATATATAGTCATATTTTTGGAGTCACGAATTCCGATTCGGACTTCCTTTTGGTCCCGATGTTCGCATTGGACCAATTGTTACGTCGAGAATTCGAGTTCTCAAAAACTCGATTCTCATTCGTTCTTTTATTTCGAAAAATTGGGTTCCGACTCGCGTTTTCTCCTTTTATATATATATTCATATTTCCAGAGTCACGAGTTCCAATTCGGATTTCCGTTTGGTCCCGATGTTCGCATTGGACCAATTGTTATGTCGAGAATTCGAGTTCTCAAAAACTCGATTCTCATTCGTTCTTTTATTTTGAAAAACCGGGTACCGACTCGCGTTTTCAACTTTATATATATATATTCATATTTCCGGAGTCACGAGTTCTGATTCGGACTTCCTTTTGGTCCCGATGTTCGCATTGGACCAATTGTTACATCGAGAATTCGAGTTCTCAAAAACTCGATTCTCATTCATTCTTTAATTTCGAAAAAATGGGTTCCGACTCGCGTTTTCTCCTTTTATATATATATTCATATTTTCGGAGTCACGAGTTCCGATTCGGACTTTCTTTTGGTCCTGATGTTCGCATTGGACCAATTGTTACATCGAGAATTCGAGTTCTCAAAAACTCGACTCTCATTCGTTCTTTTATTTTGAAAAACCGGGTTCCGACTCGCGTTTTCTCCTTTTATATATATATATATATATATATATATATATATATATATATATATATATATATATATATATATATATTCATATTTCCAGAGTCACGAGTTCCGATTTGGACTTGCTTTTGGTCCCGATGTTCGCATTGAACCAATTGTTACGTCGAGAATTCGAGTTCTCAAAAACTCGATTCTCATTCATTCTTTTATTTTAAAAAACCGGGTTCCAACTCGCGCTTTCTCCTTTTATATATATATATATATATTTCCGGAGTCACGAGTTCCGATTCGGACTTCCTTTTGGTCCCGATGTTCGCATTGGACCAATTGTGACATCTAGAATTCGAGTTCTCAAAGACTCGATTCTCATTCGTTCTTTTATTTTGAAAAATCGGGTTCCGACTCGCGTTTTCTCCTTTTATATATATATTCATATTTCCGGAGTCACGAGTTCCTATTCAGACTTCCTTTTGGTCCCGATGTGCGCATTGGACCAATTGTTACGTCGAGAATTCGAGTTCTCAAAAACTTGATTCTCATTCGTTCTTTTATTATAAAAAAATCGGGTTCCGACTCGCATTTTCTCCTTTTATATATATATTCATATTTCCATTGTCACGAGTTCCGATTCAGACTTCCTTTTGGTTCCGATATTCGCGTTGGACCAATTGTTACGTCGAGAATTCGAGTTCTCAAAAACTCGATTCTTATTCGTTCTTATTTTGAAAAACCGGGTTCCGACTCGAAAGGATCCATGCTTTGTATATCCATCCAAGAAAGGATCATGCTTGAATTTCATCTCACGAGGCATTTCTCTCAAAATGTCCCATCGAGGTCTGCTTATATTCCTTTCCCCATCCGAATCGTCTTGATATATCTTCGTCCCATCCAGGTTAAGGGCTAAACCTGAGTCATTCCAAAAGGCTAATCTTGTCTCACCCGTGAGACTAGATCAATCTTCACTGAAAGACCAATCACGATTTTCCTCATTTCTATTATTCAATCATATCATTGTCGAGGATTTCGTCCTATCAAGCCATTCAGGATAAGGTCTTAAGCCTGAAAAACCACGTTCAAATAAATTCTTCCACACCCAGTTCAGATCTGATGACTGAGGCATTTTTCAAAATTTGGAGTGTTATCTTTTCCACTAAGCTCGGCTTCTTACCGGCGTAGTAGCAAAGAGGGGCAACTATGAGCACCCCAAATTTTTCAAAAGTTCGTAAATATTCCCTTTTTGCCCTTTATCTTCATTTTCTGGGTAATTGAGTCACTTTTAAATATAAATCCCATTTTATTTCTCAAGTTTTCTGAAATTAAATTCATTTTGTATATCTGACTCAATTTCGGATCCGGATCCAGATAAAAGATCCAAATCTGAGCTTCGTTATCCAATTTATTAATCAAATTCTCAAAATTTCCAAAACAACTTTTTGAAAGGCTCGGGCAGTCCATCCGGCATCCGTTTGGACCCATCGCGTTATATTCCTCGATCTGAGGTTTAAAACTCAAATATTTTCTCAAAACTTGGGTCCAAACCCATCCTTCTGAAGAAATTTCCCCAAATTGGCCTGAAATTCTCGGAAAAACAGTTTTATAAATATTTCTCAGAAAAATACAAAAAATTAGTGTTTAATCTTTGTTTTCCCGTAAAACTTTAGGATTTTATTTCAAAAAATACAAAAAAATGGAAAATACAAATAGAAAAGAAACAAAAAATTAGTTTTGAAAAACCACTTTTAAAAACCATTCTTTTGCAAAAAAAAAAACCTTTTTGAAAAACACCCTTTGTTTTTGCAAAAGTTTGTTAGGAAGCCCCCTATCGGTAAAATCTTAAAAGTAACGGGTGGGGGGGGGGGGGGTGTGGCAAAATTTCTTTTAGGGTTTTAACAAGGAGGAGAGCGCCTCTCTCCACCTCTCGAAACATCCTGCACCTTCAATCCCCTTCTCCTCCATGAGCCCCTCCATGGCCTCCGTCCATCTGCAACAGAAATTTTTCTTCCTCAACCCTTCATCGCCAGAACCTTCTTCCCCATCCTCAACCACCGATCTCCAACGACTTTCATCTCCATCGCCCTTCATCACCAACAAAATCGATGCTTCTTCTCTCCCTATATAAGTAGAGCAAGGGGAGCAAAAAAGGGGGAGGAGGAAAAAAGGAGCAAAAAAGGACATCCGGCTTCGACCCCATTGCCAGGCAATATCCGCCATTAACATATCCATCCCTCTTCTGTTTCTTACAGTGTAAGGCTATTCCGTAGGTTTCTTTTCTACTATTCTTTTTCTTTTCCTCTCATCGTTTTTTTTTCTTTCTTTCTTTTCTCTTTTCTGTTTTGTTTTAATCCCCATTTACGCACCATGAGTGGGGTTTGGATTGCCGATAGCGATTTCGGCTCTCTCCTTTGTGCAATAGCAAGTGGACTCTCCTAATTCTGACATGTTCTTCTTTCTTTATTTACATTTCCTTATTCGTTATTGTTATTATAGACAAAACCCTTAGTTCTTATAATAAACATTTGTCTGAGGCATCATGATTTATTTAATTTTATTATTTTTTTTTACCCCGGATTGCAGTTTGTTTGTCCCAGCTTACTGCGTTTCGTTCAAAATCATTATGTTCGATTGTCTCTGGTATTCTCTTTCTACACTTATCTCATGGATAACCCTGTATCTTGACATGCCATTACAGTTATTTAGTCCAAGTCAGATTTATGTTTTTTTTTTCTTTTTGATTCGTTTCAAATATATACCTTCATTTTATTGTATTGTCGGGCTGTGGGTCAGATTCTTGTTTTCGACCTTGTTCGAAGACTGATCCTGGTTTCCTGTTTCGAGTGGTATTAACATTGATTCTTGTTTCAGTTAAGATACATTGATTCCCACTCCTGAGTGGCCAATCGTTTGAGGGCTGACGGATCGAATTCTAGAAGATCGTTGGTTAAATTGATATCTCATGAAGAGTTTTAGATGCTTAATCCCTGACGAATGAATTATTTGATCACCAAGACTCCAGTAATCAATCGTCTGAATACCCACTTGGTGTTCGAAGTCGAATCTGTGTGAATATTGATTAGTCATCCATGTTCCATATACATTCATTTCGATTCTGGAACGATCATAGGATTTTTTTTCTTGCAATCAAAGTGTTACTCGGGCATTGATTGAAGAATCTCGGGTGTCGATGGTTCGATTTCAGTCAAATGGTTGCATGAGTATTTGAATCAGTCACCCAATTTCTGGTGAGTAATTTCTCTCGCAGGTAAGTACAGGTATTGTCATATTTGGTTCCTTCATCAAGAATATTCCTGTTTTGATTACCTGTAAAGAATAACCCTATTTCACCACATTTTTTTTCCTTTTGTCAGAATTTGTTTCTGAATGATCCATAATGATCAGATCCTCATAATCTGAGGATTGGATTATCGTAGATTAGGGCACTCAAGATCAATGACT
Source organism: Nuphar pumila (assembly GCF_984573655.1). Taxonomy (NCBI): domain Eukaryota; kingdom Viridiplantae; phylum Streptophyta; class Magnoliopsida; order Nymphaeales; family Nymphaeaceae; genus Nuphar; species Nuphar pumila. The sequence continues at coordinate 65,688,109 of NC_143260.1, read as the reverse complement.
ATCCTATTCTGATTCCCAATCAAGGGGAGTTGCTGATCTTCAGATATGAGGAATATGGAGATAAATAGGTTTGGGGAACCCAGTTCCTAACTCGTGCTCTGTCATTGTGCTATGCTGAAGGCTCCATCATCAGTTGGCGAACTGATTTCCTTTAGTCATTATGAATGGTTATCTATTTTCGATTTGTTTATTGCCTGTTGTCAGTTAAATTGGTATAAAAGATGATAGCAGAAATCGTTTTCCATCCATTCTTAGAGAAAAATCTTATACCCTGCATCCTTGGGTTTTTAACCACTTCAAAACCTGATTTGGCTGTGGCCTCTTCATCCTGAGGTAACAAGAAATGATACACTAAAAGGTGTATCCTGGCAGAATATTATGAAAGATCAATGGCCTTTGCTGCATTTTGCTTTCCAGAACTAAGACTCCTCATTTGTGCATGAATCCTCCTCAACGCTGATGATAGCTCCATCATCATGATGCCCAAAATCCCTGCTACAAGTGTCAGTTGGTGAATTTCATTGATTGAAAAAAAAAAAGAGAGCAGAAGTACCTAACAATGATGGCATGATTCGACTTATGGTCATATGAATCATCGGAGTCGAGTGGAAATTACTAAATGTTATTGCTCATTTCAGCAATTGCTGAACATTTCAATTGCCTGGATTGACGAAGTGATAGCTTCCCAAAATGTTGAAGCAAATCAGATAATTAAGCATTAGCATTGCCGTCACTGACAAACACCGTCTGTGCTGAGCATTGCGGCAACCATTCACTGAATTCTACCTCCCAGCCTGAGGCGTACGTGGCCATCATCAGCAGCTACCACCGAAAGCAGCCACATCTGGATTCTGCAGTGAAATTCCAAGAGATTCCTACGGCATTTTGAAGCTTCTTGAAAGGTTGAAATCCCCATTCCTGAGCTACCTGAGATCTCCCAATTCTCCATCAAGGACTCCGCAGGTATGTAAAATCAAGATAGCCTATGCTTAGATCATGTTCAAACCTTTTCTGTATGTTTTGCATTGTTTTCAATCACTTCGTATTCCCTGCTACAGAATTATTTTATGCTGATATCCTTGTTTTGTCTTTATATTTTGTGCTGGCATTGGTAGATTCATCATGTGTTTTGCAAGCCTATCATATACATTGTATTCGGTCATTTCCCATTTATTTAGTTTAGCATTCCCACCTTTGTATTTATAATCATTCTGGACGTATGTATATCTCAACATAAATAGTGGCTACATCATTTACATGTCCTGCAAAAGGATATTGTTCACATCATTGTCCATACATATTATGTAAATATCTATACCTTTATTCCCTACCTTTCATAGTAGCACACAACTATTTTCACCTCATTGCACTGTGAGCATCTCAGCTCTTATTTTACCAGCTTGTACCATAGTCACATCTACCTGTGGCTATCTCACCCACTTACATCTCATAATATGCACAGCTGCTGCCAGGCACTAAAGCCTCCGCCCTAGCGTCACCTGCTACTTGCGGGTTCAGCACAAATTACAAAACACTTGGCTTCCATCCATTATATTCATCCCTTGCACTTATTTCCAGCACTCACCTGCACCATTGTTTCTGTAATTGCCTGCATATCATAGTACATATTCAATGCTTTGCTCATATTTCATTATAGCATGCCAGCATTTCAATTTCAGCTATATAGCATATTAGAGCCATTAGTTGAATACGGCATCTCATGACTTAGTGTTAGCAAAACCATACTGCGCATCACCATTTTTTGCGCCTTCATAACAGCAAGCTCACCATCATCTTCCACTACTACTGTCACATATCTACACTCCAACAGCAGCAGTATATACGGCCCATAATATATTCAAAATGGGAGTTTCCCAAGCCTGAGATCACCTCAATATGAACAAGCAGCTCACTTGCAGGACATGAACACAAAGCAAATCCTATCTGGGGCGGTCAGGTGGAAAAATTGAATCAACAACAGCAAAATTTTGTCTGTAGGGCAACCCTACAGAAATTTCCACCATACTTACAGTATATATCACTTTGCACTTTCCCTCACGTTATATGTATATCATTCTTACCTTACCTTTTAGCATTTAGACACCTCTCTCATCACCCTTTCTATTTTCATGTGTCACATAATGTGTGTATATATATATATATATATATATATATATATATATATATATATATATATATATATGTATATATGTGATTTTACATTCATAGCAGTTCTTCCTTCATTGTCCATATGATGTATCAATGTCTTCACCATCCACTTAGGATTAGCTTTATGCATACATGATCATATGTTTCCTTTGGACCTAAGTATTAAGCCATATAGGCATCCTCACATGCATAGCACATAGGTATATATATGAACCCCTTTTGTCACTCCCATCTTTAGATTCAACACAAATTTTGCAGGTTTTTCTTCCATAAGCTTCTTTGTGCTAACTCTTATTTTGCAGGACTTCTCCCTTGGCTTAGAAGCTTTGACATTTTCAAATTCAATTCAAATAATGTAACAGATAGAGCATGATGAAAATTCTATGCTTTCAGTTTTAGATAGAATGAATGAGCATGGTAAATGTCATGAATTGCTTGTTTTCATGCTTTTACCTTTATTTTTCCCAAATTCTCACAAATGGCAACACGAATGGAACGTGCACCATTTCGTAAGAGGTAAATTTATCCTAAGTTGATGATTTACATCAACGGCCATAGTCGGGATGTAAACAAGACCTAGTATTTTTATCTTTTATAAAATAACACTGGATCCACACTAGATCCTTTTCAAAAATCATCATATTTTCAAATATTTCATCTTCTATCAGAGTTTAACTTAAAATTAATTCAATATATATACCAATGGCCATAGTCAGGGTATATTGAGAGTTAATTTCATTTTAAACTCTATAAAAGCACAAAATATGTTTCATTCTTCACCTGAATTTAAATATAGATTATTATAGAATACATTCAATGACCATAGTCAAGGATATATTATATTTTCAATCTTATTTCAATTCATGTAAAGAATGAAATACGATTTTCAAAATCCAATTTCAAAATTCTTTAAATTCATTCATCACTTAGGATAGAATTGCATCATATCTTCAAAATTCCTTTTTCAAAACCCCAAGTGACATAAATATCTTCTTCAATCAATCTTCAATCCTTGTATAATCCACTTCGTCTTTTCATTTTCAATCTCAATATCCAAATTTAACTTTGAGATTTAAAATTCATTTTATATTTAAAAATTCCAATTCAAATCAGATTTCAAAGTTCAATTTGACTTTAAAATTCCAAATTCAATTTATATTCAAAACTCCAATCAAATTCAAAGTTCAATTTAACTTTGAGATTCTTTTCATTTTCTAAATTCCAAATTCAAAGCTTTAAATTCAGGTCCAAATTGACTTTGAAATTTATTCAAGATTCAAATTCTAAATTTCATTTTTCAAGTTCAATTCAAACTTGGAAGTTCTTGATTCATCTTCTGAATTTAACAACTCCAAATTCATTTTATGATCCAGGATTCAACATTCATATTGGATCTCAGACTTCAGATCCAATTCCACCTTAGAATCCAGAATCCAATTTCCACTTTGGATCTCAGACTTCAGATCCTAAACCCATTTTTTAAGATCCAAAATCCATTCCCAAGTCTAAATTTCAAATCCGATTTCATTTTCAGATCTCATCTGAACTTCCTAAATCCACTTTATTTCTAAATACCATTTGGATTTCTCAAAACCATCATGATTTCAAAATTTTAGATTCAAATTTCATTACAAGTTTTATCTCTTCTCCTAAATCTAAGTTCAAAGTCTATTTTTCGACTTTGGAATTTCTTTCCTTTTTCCTTTTTATCTCATCTTCATACCATTCTTTCTCAAATCAAAAGATTTATTTTCCCAATTCTGATCATTTCAAAGACTTAGAACTTCTCTGATCTATCTCAAGTTCTAAGTTAGATTCTACCATTCAAAACTATTTCTTCACTCCCTTATCAAGTTCATCTTAGAATACTTGGAAATTTTCAAAACATCTTTTCAAAAAAAGCATACATCCTTGCATTGCACAAGCATGATTCTTTGTGCATTTAGATCTTTAGGATGAATTCTTAGATATTTAGGCAAAGCAAAAGGCATAGATTCGATCCTTAGTTCGATTACCTCTGGTAAAGGCGCCAGGAACGGTCGAACCTCGTACCGACGAGCGAATTCCGTCTCTCCATTTTCTCGCAAATATTTTCAAAACGGAGGCGTGTTATTTGCTAAATATTTTCAAATCAAGGTCAAGTGAGACCTTCGCAAAAGATATCCTCTCTCTTATTTTTCTCTTCCTTTCTCTTCTCTCTTCTTTTTCTGTCTTTTATTTTTTTCCCTTTCAAAAAGGAGGAAATAGAAGTCAAAAAAGGAAAAGAGAAAGAAAAGAGAGAAACCACAAGAGAGGAAAAATTTTGCGATGACCATAGCAACCCAATCCGGTACCAGAGGCGTCTGTGTACACTACAAAACCACCTCTGCCTGAAGGTAAAGCTAACACTGGCGAGGTTGTCAGCTTTGACTTTAAGATCTGAAAACTGTCTTCACAAGCGCTATCCAACTAGAACTTGATACCTTTACGCAAAAGCTTCGTCAAAGGTAAGGCAATCCTCGAAAAGTCATGGATGAATCGTCGATAATAACCTGTCAATTCGAGAAAACTGCGGATCTCTGACACATTCTGAGGCTGCTTCTAGCCTAGAACTGCTTCAACCTTAGCTGGATCGACTGATACTCCGTCCTTGGATACCACGTGCCCAAGAAACATAACTCGCTCGATCCAAAATTCGCACTTGGAGAACTTGGCAAACAACTGATGCTCACGGAGAGTACTCAAAACAATACACAAGTGTTCTTGATGTTGCTTGGGATTCTCTGAGTAGATCAAGATGTCGTCAATGAACAAGATCACGAACGTATCCACTAACGGTCGAAAAATCCGGTTCATCAGATCCATGAATGCAGCTGGTGCATTCGTGAGGCCAAAAGGCATCACTACGAACTCGTATAAACCATACCTTGTTCGAAAAGCTATCTTCGCAATGTCGTCCTCTCGGATACAAAGTTGATGGTAACCTAACCTGAGGTCAATCTTCGAGAAAATCTTCACCCTCTGCAACTGATCGAAAAGATCTTCGATCCTGGGTAACGGATATTTGTTCTTGATCGTCGCTTGATTGAGCATCCGATAGTCGATGCACAACCTCAAGGATCCATCCTTCTTCTTCACGAACAATACTGATACTCCCCACGGAGAAACACTGGGTCGAATAAAACCCTAATCTAAGAGTTCTTCCAACTATCGCTTCAATTCCTCAAGCTTTGTCGGAGCCATACGGTAAGGTGCCTTGGAAATAGGAGTAGTTCTAGGCAACAACTCGATACAAAATTCGATTTCTCGCTTCGAAGGTAAACCAGGCAATTCCTTTGGAAACACATCGGAAAATTCTCGGACCATGTCCAAGTCATCAATTGAAACCATCTCATGTTCGACTGGGGTAATACTGACCAAGAATGCAGTACTCCCGCTCCGCAAATACTTCTGGGCCTTGAAGAAAGAAATCATACAACTATCGCGCAAGGGTCGTGGAAGCTTGATTTCCAAGACAAGACGATCAAGCTGAAAAAGAACAACCTTGCCTTCTCGACAGAAAACTTGAGCGTGATACTCAAAAAGCCAATCCATGCCTAGAATGACATCGAACTCTGTCATGTCTAGCAGGATCACATCGACTGATAGGTTTTGCCTTGCCACTGACACCTCGATGTTCGGAATGTACGAATCATAAAAAGACTGATCACCTGTCGGAGTGCGGACCTCCAATGAGTAATTCAAGGACTCTACGGTCAAAGATAAAGTACTGGCAAATCTAGCAGCTATAAAAGAATGTGAAGCACCACAATCAGATAACGTAAAAGTTGCATGTCCTGCGTTTGAAATAGTACCTTGGACCAATTCACCCTTGGTCACTTGCTCCACAGTTGTCACGTAAGCATGTCCGATAATGACTTTCTGGTTGCTCTGCTTTGGCTGATGCTGTTGTTGCAGCTGATACGGCTGAGGCTGCCTCAGCTGCGCCTGCTGAGATGTTCCTGGTGTGTTTCTTCGATGATCATCTGCTTGCTTCTTCCTGCAGTCCCTGATGTAATGGCCCATCTTGCCACAGTAAAGGTATCCACCCGTGTCACATGGGCAGGGTCGTCCTGGATAATCGACAGTGCACTTCGAACAACCTGCCGCTGTGATCTGCCTCTACGGCTGCTGGTACTGGCACAACTGTTGCTGATCTTGGGGTCGTCAGTTTTGGTAGTGCTGTTGGTTGGTGTTGTTGTTGTTTTTGTTCTTCTTTGAAGGGGGATGGAACTTCTTTCCACCCTGATTCCTATGAAACTGTCGCTTCCTAGGCCAACTCTTTTGGCCTGGATGTTGCTGCTGTTGTCCTCGAGATGCTGGTACCTTTTGGGATTTCGTCCAATCGTGCTCTAACATGGAGGTTGTCTCCAGAGCCTCATCCACTGTCGTCGGCGCACGTGTATACACCTTCGTTCGCAGAACAGGCTTTAGACCTCGAGCAAACTTCAGTGCTCGCTCCTTCTCGGTGGTATACAAGTTCGGGCAATATCTTTCCAGACTGCGGAAATGAGTGACGTACTCCGCGAGTGTCGAACTTCCTTGTTGTAGATCGAGAAACTCTTACATCTTTCTGCTCCTCTCGTGAGGTGGGAAATATGCAGCATAGAAGGCCTCAACAAACTGCTCCCACTCGATCGGCTGGTTGTTGAACTTGATCTCCCAGGTGGTAGCCTGTGATCATCGCAAAATTTTTCTTCCCATTCCTCTTTTCCTTTCTCTTTGCCTTTCTAACCTCTGTTCTCTTTTTGAAGGGGAATAAAAGATAGAAAATAGGAGAGAAAGGAAAAACAAAAAAGAGAGAGGAACTCTTTTGCGGGGTCTCACTTGACCTTAATTTTGAAAATATTTTAGGAAATTACTCGCCTCCGCTTTTGAAATATTTGCGGGAAAATTGAGACGGGATTCGCTCGTTGGTACGAGGTTCGACCATTCCTGGCGCCTTTACCAAGGGTAATCGAACCAAGGGTCAAATTTATGCCTTTTTGCTTTGCTAAAAGATTATCTAAGAATTTATTCTAAGTCTAAATGCACATAGAATCATGCTTGTGCAATGCAAGGATGTATGCTCTTTTGAAAAGAATGATTTTGGAAATCTGAGATTTTCCAAGTGATGATGGAATGAAGAAATGATTTCTAAATAGTTGAATCTAGCTTAGGACCTGAGATAGATCAGAAAAGATATTTTGAAGTTCTAAGTTTTTGAAATAATAAGAGTTTTGGGAAGATAAATCTGGACTTTGAAAGGAATGATTTGAAGCAGAGATAAAAGAAAAGGAAATGAAGTTTCAAAGTCAGAAATGGACTTTGAATTTTGAATTTTGAATTTGGATTTAGGAGAGAAAATGAATATTTGAAATGGAATTGAATTCTATATTTGAAGTTTGAAATCAAAATAAGATTTGAGAAATCCAAATAGAATTGGGTTTAAGAGATCAAGATGGAATATGAGAAATGGAATTGGTTTTAAAATCTGGGATTTGAGATGGAATCTGGATCTGAAGTCTGAGATCCAAGATGGATTGGATTCGAAACCTGGAATCCTAAATGGAATTTGGATATGGAGTCTGAGATCCAAGATGAAGTTGAATTCTGGATCCTAAATGGAATTTGGATCTGAAGTCTGAGAACCAAAAATGAAGTTGGATTTGAAACCTGGAATCCTAAATGAAATTTGGATCCAGAGTCTGAGATCCAAGATGAAGTTGAATTCTGGATCCTAAATGGAATTTGGATCTGAAATCTGAGATCCAAGATGAAGTTGAATTCTGGATCTAGAATCCTAAATGGGAATTGGATCTGAATTCTGAGATCCAAGATGAAGTTGAATTCTGGATCCTAAATGGAATTGGACCCAAGATCTGGAATCCAAGATGAAATTTGGATCTGAAGTCTGAGATCCAAAATGAAATTGAATTCTAGGATCCTAAATGGAATTGGATCTGGAGTCTGAGATCCAAGATGGAGTTGGATCCGAAATCTGGAATCCTAAATGGAATTTGGATCTGAAGTTTGAGATCCAAAAGTGGAGATTGCATTTGAAAATTTGGATCCAAACTGGGATTGGGTTCTAACTTTGGATTTGGATTTTGAAAGTTCAAATGAGACTTTTGAAGATGGGTCTGGGTTTTGAAAACCCAGATTGAATTTAAAATTTAGGAAGAGTCAAATTTTGAGATTCAAAATTAATCTCAAAACCTTGATTTTGAGAAACTTTTTGAAGATAAAGAATAATTTTGATTTTTGAAATCAGAAGATGAATCAGAAATTTCAAAGTTAAATTTGAACTTTGAAATTGATTTTGAGATATTGATTTGAGTTTAAAGTTGAATCTTGAAAATGAATTTAAGATTTCAAAGTTGATTGGAACTTCGAAATTTGGATTTGGATTGGAAATTTGAAGTTTTGAATACAAAATGAATATGAAATTTCAAAGTCAATTTGGGCTTTGAAATCGAATTTTGAGTCTTGAAAATAAGATAGAATTTGAATATGAATTTATAAATAAGGATTGATTTGAAGAAGATACTCAAAACCACTTGGAGTTTTGAAAAGGAATTTTGAAAATATGATGCAATTCTATCCTATATGATGAATGAATCTAAAAGAATGTAAAATTGGATTTTAAAAAATCATATTTCATTCTTTAAGTGAATGCAAATAAGATTGAAGATATAATATATCCCCGACTATGGTCATTGAATATATCATATAACAATCATGTTTGAATTCAGGTAAAGAATAAAATATATTTTGGTGCTTTTATAGAGTTTAAAATGAAATTAACTCTCAATATATTCTGACTATGGCCATTGATATATATTTTGAGTTAATTTTAAACTAAACTCTGATAAAAGAGGAAAATATTTAGAAAAATATGATGGTTTTTGAAAAGGATCTAGTGTGGACCTAGTATTATTCCATAAAAGATGAAAATCCTAAGTCTTGTCCACATTCTGACTATGGCCATTGATGTAAATCATCAACTTAGGATTTAATTACCTCTTATAAAACGGCGCACGTGCCATTCGTGTGCCCATTTCTGAATTCTTGGGAAATAAGATGAAAATGATATAAAATAGATAATTTGCATGCTCATACCTTCTAATCTATGTTTGAAAAGATAAGATTCTCATGAATATCTTGATTATTACAACCTTGAAATTGAATTTGAAACCCTAATCTAAGAAGGAAATCAACATTTCTAGAGATTCCTGCAAAACAGAGTTAGTATGAAAATAGAAGAGAATTGCACATATCGCCTTGATTTAAAAGATGTAGATGGTGAGATGCTCACATGCCATGATATTTAAGATCTAAGGTGTAGAAAGATAAAAAAAAATGATATATACCTATGTACATATATATACATGCATATATATGTATATCTATATATATATATAGGTGGAATTATGCCTGCATGATAGTGCATTTTGTTGATATGAAGGGTATTGTGTGTGAAGTTGTTATGCAACAGTGATAGTGAAGGAACAAGATACGAAGGATAGAAGTGATGTTACCTATGGATATGCTAAAGGTGTGTGCAGGGAAATGTACTGGATATGAACTGCAATGGGGGCTTGATGAAGACTGGTTCAGCAGTGAACCGTCTCCTGCTAATGGGAGGTGGCGAGTGGCTGGGATGATATAGAATGGTGCTTCACTGCTGTACTGGTTTGACCAAGTGTTGGGGCTACTAATGCATAACAGGTAGTATCAAAAAAAGAAATATCATTGTGATTTTATTAAATCTCAAACACAGAAAAACGACAAACTATTAACACAGGGAATCTTGAAAATTATGAGGTTAGCAAGAGAACAACACAACATTTATTCACAACTTAGTAATCCTACACCTGATGATCTTGCTGCAACACATAACAGATATTAGTACTCCATTGACAGGCCTCAGGTGGTGGAGTTGGATGTTGAACTATAGCAATGGAGATATGTGGGAGTGCAGGTGGCATAACATGCATGTTGTGATGATGTAAGGCAGTGGGTAACATGTTTCCATAAGGAAAGTAGATTATGGCTGGGAGTGTTTTGCCATAGACTCAAAATTGACTTATGAGTACCAAGTTCTAAAGATTCTTGCCATTTGGCAAGTCAGACTCTGATTTTTCTAGGTCGGCTGGACATTACAGAGTTTTGTAAAGCATCACTCTAGAAGAATTTATGTGGTTTGATTTTATGGTGTAACTGAAATTTTCTATAACCTGGTCTTAAGAAGATTGCAGAAAATAACCAAATTTGGGTTTTGAGCTTCATAATTGCTAGAATTAGAAATGATTCTCAGAATTTGCTGAAATAGTAAAGACCAAATGAATTCTAGAAGGTTCTAGCAAATTTTACCAGAACCAACCCTTTGCTATCAAGTCCAGCGACACCAGTGGTAGAATCCTCGAATCGTGACTATCTAGGTGCTTCTAGATTCAGATCATGTTCTCCTTTGTGCAGAAACATAAAAATAACAGGTAACCATGTAGGTGCTAATGTCATTCTTGAAGAACAACATAAGCACACTTCAGTTTTGCAAAGTCTTCTTTCTCCTTGTCAGAAAGACCCCATTCTGAATTACCAGTGATTCAGGAAATTTTGTTTCAGATCAACCAGGATTCCGACCTCAATTCATTCAATCATATGCTTCATCAGTCGATTAACACAGGGTTTTTGCAATTCATGTTCCCTCATAGCTCTTTGGCTCCAAATATCCTTTGAATGGTGGATTACTTGCTCCTGATCTTTCTTATATGGTATTCTAGGTAGGCCTCTTATTAGATCATTCTTGGATAACTTTGAAATAATTTTAAAGTTAACATGTCCAAGTTTCTTGTGCCATAACCATTGAATTTCATTTGAAACAATAAAACATTTTTCATTAAAAGTGGGTAATTCATCTAGATATAGTTCATACACATTGTTCCTTCTTTTACCTTTAAAAATGATCTTTTTAGATTGAAAATCAGAAATTAAGCATAAATCATTTTCAAAAGAAACATGAAAACCGTTATCACATAATTGACTAATAGATAATAAATTATGCATTAAACCATCTACTAAAAGAACTTTTTCTATCAAGGAAAATTTTGGATTACCAATATTACAAATACCTATTAATTTTCCCTTGTTATTGTCACCAAAGGTGACGGTTCCTCCATCCTTATTTTGAAGGGTGGAAAATAACTCCGGCCTTCCAGTCATATGTTTGGAACAACCGCTGTCCGATATCCATTTGCTCCTTATGTTGTGTACCTACAACAAAATTAGAAAACAGAGCATTTGACCCCTTTCTATTTTCGGGTCCATGAGAGTTAGTCTTAGGAACCCATATCCATTTGGATTTTGGTTTCCTTTGATAATAAATATTCTTTCTATAAAAGAATTTATCATGTCTAGAATAATCATGTCTAGGCTTATAAGTATTATAGTTTTCATGTTTAGATGCATTTCTATTAGAACTAGAAAGTTTAGTTCTATTAACAAATGGTTGAGAATAATGTCTTTGATTTTTCACCACATAGTTTGGTCTATTTTGAGTATCAAAGAAGCTATATCCCAATCCGGTTTTATTAAACGAGCATCTTTGAGAACCAAGAAGTTTTTCTAGATTCTCTTGACCATTTGTGAATTTGGTCACTATGGAAAGAAGATCATTTGATTTTTCTTTTAGACTAGATATTTCTTTTTGTAAGAGATTGGTTCTAACTCCAATTTCTTTTATCTCATATGCTTGGCAAGAGTTTTCCTTCTTGAGATCTTCTATCTCTTGAAGTAACACTTTATTTTGAGAGTCAAGAGTTAAATTTTCAGTTTTTAACTCTTTATTTTTAGAACTTAGACTCTTAAATTTATCATATAAATCATTGAATGCTTCTAACAAGTCATCATAGTCAATTTGACTTACCGAATCTTCTTGTGCTACAAAGCACATGTTGGCGACTTCTTCATTTGATTCTTCATCGGAAGAGGAGTCACTATCATCCCAATATGCTTGAAATGCCTTTTTCTTCTTGAATTGTTCCTTGGGCTTGATTTTGAGAAGAGGACAATCTTTCTTGATATGTCCTGCCTTTTTGCAGTTAAAGCACTTGACTTCATTGGGATTGGAAGAATTTGCTTTCTTTACCTTTCTTTGAAATCTTCCCTTTTTTATGAATCTTCTGAATTGCCTTGTGATGAGGGCAATATCTTCATCTTCTTCTGAATTTTTTGAGTCAGAAGTAGCCTTAAAAGCAAGAGATTTCTTCTTGGGCTCTTCTTCTTGTCTGTCTTGAAGTTGGACTTCATATGACATAAGGTTACCAACCAAATCTTCAAGAGTGAGAGAGTTAAGATCATTTGCTTCTTCAATAGCAGTGGTTTTTCTCTCCCATTCAGGAGTTAAACACCTTAGGATCTTTCTGACTAAATCCACTTGTGAATATTCTTTTCCAAGGGATTTCAAAGTGTTAGTTATATCGATCATTCTAGTTATCATGTCCGATATAGATTCATTTTGCTTCATTTTGAACAATTCAAATTTATGAACTAAAGAAGCAATTTTAGATTCCTTTACCTTTGACGTACCTTCGTGAGTCACAAGAAGAGTATGCCAGATTTCATTTGCTGTAGAGCATTGAGAGATGCGATTGAACTCTACCTTATCAACGGCACAATATAATGCATTCATCGCCTTGGCATTCAGTGAAGCGGTTTTCTTTTCTTCATCGGTCCATCGGCTGAAATCAGTTGATGGAGTTTGGTACTTATCTGAAACAACTCTCCAAATATCGAGATCCATGGATTGCAAGAATATTGTCATTCTCACTTTCCAATATCCATAGTTTGTTCCGTCAAAGAGAGGAGGACGAACAGAGGAGCATCCTTCTTTGTGTTGAGATGTTGTAGTTGCCATGCTAGATGATGGTCAAATCAAAGTAATAGCAAACCTTGCTCTGATACCAAATGAAAGTGCACTAGGATCGATGCAACGAGCACTAGAGGGGGGGTGAATAGTGCTTTTAAAAAATTATCTGCGGAATATTGAAGGATTTTGCAAATCGAAAAGCAAACACACAAAGAACACAAGATTTTATCCTGGTTCGGTCTATCCCGACCTACATCCAGTCCCCAAGCAAAACCCGCTTGAGATTTCCACTATCAACCTTGTTAACTACAAGATCACACAAACCAAAGCCGGTCACACTTTCAGTAACAACCCTACTGAAAGCAAACAACTCCTTTAAACCAAGGAGTCCTTTTTACAGAAAAGAAATAACAACTTACAATACAACCTATGAGCCTTTCTTTTGAATGCAAATGAGATGCAATTGGCTTTTGAGGTGGTTGAAATACTCTACTCATGAATTCACTATCTCTCAAAGTGATTTGAGTGAAAAACTGAAGTGAAAATATCAAGTGAGTGAGAAAACAAATACTTGAATGAATAGGAGTGAAAAGCAATAAGTAAATGATTCAAATCTATTGAATTCTTATTTTTTTTAGTGTAAAATGCACTCATATTTATAGTTAAAGTTTTTCATACGTTGAGAGTATGAAAGGGTGTCAAAACTGTCCATTTTGAATGATCAAAACGCTTGAAAAATGAAAAGACACGCCTTTTTTGAACTTTCAGGAAAACGGCAAAATTAATAGACTGAAACATCAGTTAGTCGACTATTGTTCACATCATTGTCAATACATATTCTATAAATATCTATACCTTTATTCCCTACCTTTCATAGTAGCACACGGCTATTTTCACCTCATTTCACTGTGAGCATCTCAGCTCTTATTTTACCAGCTTGTACAATAGTCACATCTACCTGTGGCTATCTCACCCACTTACATCTCATAATATGCACAGCTGCTGCCAGGCACTAAAGCCTCCGCCCTAGCGTCACCTGCTACTTGCGGGTTCAGCACAAATTACAAAACACTTGGCTTCCATCCATTACATTAATCCCTTGCACTTATTTCCAGCACTCACCTGCACCATTGTTTCTGCAATTGCCTGCATATCAAAGTACATATTCAATGCTTTGCTCATATTTCATTATAGCATGCCAGCATTTCAATTTCAGCTATATAATTTTTTAGAGCCATTAGTTGAATACGGCATCTCATGACTTAGTGTTTGCAAAACCATACTGCACATCACCATTTTTTGCTCCTTCATAACAGCCAGCTCACCATCATCTTCCACTACTACTGTCACATATCTACACTCCAACAACAGCAATATATACGGCCCATAATATATTCAAAGTGGGAGTTTCCCAAGCCTGAGATCACCTCAATATGAACAAGCAGCTCACTTGCAGGACATGCACACAAAGCAAATCCTATCTGGGGCGGTCAGGTGGAAAAATTGAATCAACAACAGCAGAATTTCGTCTCTAGGGCAACCCTACTGAAATTTCCACCATACTTACAGTATATATCACTTTGCACTTTCCCTCACGTTATATATATATATCATTCTTACCTTACCTTTTAGCATTTAGACACCTCTCTCATCACCCTTTCCATTTTCATGTATCACATAATGTGTATATATATATATATAAATATGTATATATGTGATTTTACATTCATAGCAGTTCTTCCTTCATTGTCCATATGATGTATCAATGTCTTCACCATCCACTTAGGATTAGCTTTATGCATACATGATCATATGTTTCCTTTGGACCTAAGTATTAAGACATATAGGCATCCTCACATGCATAGCACATAGGTGTATATATGAACCCCTTTTGTCACTCCCATCTTTAGATTCAACACAAATTTTGCAGGTTTTTCTTCCATAAGCTTCTTTGTGCTAACTCTTATTTTGCAGGACTTCTCCCTTGGCTTAGAAGCATTGACATTTTCAAATTCAATTCAAATAATGTAACAGATAGAGCATGATGAAAATTCTATGCTTTCAGTTTTAGATAGAATGAATGAGCGTGGTAAATGTCATGAATTGCTTGTTTTCATGCTTTTACCTTTATTTTTCCCAAATTCTTACAAATGGCAACACGAATGGCACGTGCACCATTTCGTAAGAGGTAAATTAATCCTAAGTTGATGATTACATCAACGGCCATAGTCTTAGTATTTTTATCTTTTATAAAATAACACTGGATCCTTTTCAAAAATCATCATATTTTCAAATATTTCATCTTTTATCAGAGTTTAACTTAAAATTAATTCAATATATATACCAATGGCCATAGTCAGGGTATATTGAGAGTTAATTTCATTTTAAACTCTATAAAAGCACAAAATATGTTTCATTCTTCACTTGAATTTAAATATAGATTATTATATAATACATTCAATGACCATAGTCAATGATGTATTATATTTTCAATCTTATTTCAATTTATGTAAAGAATAAAATACGATTTTCAAAATCCAATTTCAAAATTCTTTAAATTCATTCATCACTTAGGATAGAATTGCATCATATCTTCAAAATTCCTTTTTCAAAACCCCAAGTGACGTAAATATCTTCTTCAATCAATCTTCAATCCTTGTATAATCCAATTCATCTTTTCATTTTCAATCTCAAAATCTAAATTTAACTTTGAGATATAAAATTCGTTTTATATTTAAAAATTTCAATTCAAATCAGATTTCAAAGTTTAATTTGACTTTGAAATTCCAAATTCAATTTATATTCAAAACTCCAATCAAATTCAAAGTTCAATTTAACTTTGAGATTCTTTTCATTTTCTAAATTCCAAATTCAAAGCTCCAAATTCAGGTCCAAATTGACTTTGAAATTTATTCAAGATTCAAATTCTAAATTTCATTTTTTAAGTTCAATTCAAACTTGTAAGTTCTTGATTCATCTTCTGAATTTAACAACTCCAAATCTATTTTAGGATCCAGGATTCAACATTCATATCGGATCTCAGACTTCAGATCCAATTCCACCTTAGGATCCAGAATCCAATTTCCACTTTGGATCTCAGACTTCAGATCCTAAACCCATTTTTTAAGATCCAAAATCCATTCCCAAGTCTAAATTTCAAATCCGATTTTATTTTCAGATCTCATCTGAACTTGCTAAATCCACTTTATTTCTTAATACCATTTGGATTTCTCAAAACCATCATGATTTCAAAATTTTAGATTCAAATTTCATTACAAGTTTTATCTCTTCTCCTAAATCTAAGTTCAAAGTCTATTTTCTGACTTTGGAATTTCTTTCCTTTTTCCTTTTTATCTCATCTTCAAATCATTCTTTCTCAAATCAAAAGATTTATTTTCCCAATTCTGATCATTTCAAAGACTTAGAACTTCTCTGATCTATCTCAAGTTCTAAGTTAGATTCTACCATTCAAAACTATTTCTTCACTCCCTTATCAAGTTCATCTCAGAATACTTGGAAATTTTCAAAACATCTTTTAAAAAAGAGCATACATCCTTGCATTGCACAAGCATGTTTCTTTGTGCATTTAGATCTTTAGGTTGAATTCTTAGATATTTAGGCAAAGCAAAAGGCATAGATTCGATCCTTGGTTTGATTACTTCTGGTAAAGGCGCTAGGAACGGTCGAACCTCGTACCGACGAGCAAATCCCGTCTCTCCATTTTCCCGCAAATATTTTTAAAATGGAGGCGAGTTATTTGCTAAATATTTTCAAATCAACGTCAAGTGAGACCTTCGCAAAAGAGATCCTCTCTCTTCTTTTTCTCTTCCTTTCTCTTCTCAATTCTTTTTCTGTCTTTCATTTTTCTCCCTTTTAAAAAGGAGGAAATAGAGGTCAGAAAAGGAAAAGAGAAGGAAAAGAGAGAAACCACAAGAGAGGAAAAATTTTGCGATGACCACAGTTTTGGCGACCGAGATGGGACCTCTCTTCGTCCGGTTGGATCTATGCCTTTTGCTTTACTTTGATATTATCTAAGTCTTTATTCTATAAATGTCAGCTATATCTCATGCAAACCTTAGGAGCCTAGACTTTGTCCTAAGCTGACATCATTGCATATAGGATCTAAGTATGGATTGGTAGGACCATATTGAGGAGATTATTCCATGTTCACATTAGACTTAGGTCTTAAATACAACTCTCCTAAATTCTAGGGATTGAATGCAAACAATGTATGCAAGTGTATGCCTCTTTTCATTTAAATCTATCTCTTTAGGACTTGCATTAGAGCCTTCTGGTTTTTATCTGCATGTTGATCATATTTTTGAAAACATCCCTACCTATATTTGTCCCGGTCTTCACGTTGCTGGGCTGTCTCACTGAACCATAGTTTGGGAGAGAGCCTCACAACTGGACCACTTATTTGGGTTCGCGCCCCCCTACCACGTACCTAAGGGCCATAGTCTGAGGTATATTGGTAGGTGCTCAAGGATATTGGGAAGCCCTTACCCTAGAATCGGAGAATTATTTCTATGCCACGTACTTCGAGCTTCGGCTTGAGTATATCGTCGTACCTTGATCGGAATCAGATGATCTAAACCATAGAGTTAGGATTAAGGTCCTACAATCTATCTCAAATATTGCATTTAGAGTCAGCCTTTAGGGAGTGCTGTGTGCGCATCCTTGTTTGTGTAGCTATGATTGTGTAATATTTTCTTGTATTCTTCTGTATATATCAAACGTCTTTAAAACCCTGGGTGTACTATTCAAAATTTCCCTCTATTTTCAAAAACCCCAGGTGTATTTTCCTCTCTTTTTCTGATTTCTTTAAATCTTTTCTGATCCTGCCTGCAATTTTTCCAAATTTTTCAAAATTTACCATCGATTATTCCAAAAATTTTCCTCTACAGATCTTCTAAATATATTTCTCACCTTTTTTTAACAAAAATCTCTTTCACCAAGAGATGTCCTTTTAATCATATTCTAAATTGTTTATTTCTTCTCACGGGGAAATAATACGATTGTTGTGCCTCTCCTACGGACTCAATCCCTAGTAGTGGGATATCTCTTTGTCAAATTTGATTTCTTCATTTATCAAAGTTTCCTCCAAAATCTTTCTAAAAGGGTCCCATTCTGCTTTGCCAGAGAGAGCATTTGGTATTAACGGGTGATTCAGACTAAGATCAAAGACCGCACCAGTTAGAAGCAAGAATTGAGAAATGGACTCTTAGAGGTTTGCCAGAGAAGGAGTTTAGGACAACCAGAATGAGATTGATCCTGCTATATATCGGTTGTTCAAAAAGATGATGGTTGAGATATTATCCGAGCAGGCTGAAGCCAATTTCGGAAAAGCTCCCACCGCTGAAAAAGCACCTGTCACTTTCCCAGTGAGCAAACAAAGTGATAGCAGCGCAGGAAGTTCTAAGGCCAGCAGAGGCAACAACGAAGACACCCAGGGCAATCAAAGCAGCAATTCAGAGGAATTTGCAGATCAAAAGGGAAAGTTCGGCATGACCCATGACAAACCGCTTTCATCTGCTCTATACAAGGCCAAGGGCAAGGGCAAGGAAAAGCCAAAGCGTAAAGATTGGAGCAGGGATCGAGACTTCACTCCTTTAGATAAGCCACTCGACAAAGTTCTTGAATATATGCTGACCAAGGGATTAGTCAGGCTCCCAAAAGTCGTAAGCCCTCCCACAATCATGGGAAGATTCAAGGACCAGTTCTGCAAGTTCCATCGGGCGGTGGGGCATGACACTGATCATTGTTTTGTCCTCAAAAATATTAATCAAGATTGCGTTGACAAAAATCTCTTGGCCAGAAACGGAAAAGAAAAGCATCCAGCGGTCTCAGCTGTGCAGGGTCAGTCCAGCTCTGAGAAAGGGGTCAACACCCAACAGAAGCCAAGCAAGCCAAAGAAAATAAAGCATGATGGTTGGGGTTATGACCACAAGTTCACCCCTCTGGGTCAGCCAATTGAAAAAGTTCTCGGATATCTGCTTGCGAAAAATATGATCGAACTACCAAGAATCGTCGACTCTTCTATCACCATGGGTAAATGGAAAGAGTGTTTCTGCAAATTCCATCGAGCAAGAGGACATGAGACAGAGCGCTGCTTCGTCCTCAAAAACATAATACAGGATTACATCGACAAAGAAATTTTGGTACCAGAAGAAGGAGAGGAGCAACCTGCGGCTCTGACCATGACTCTGCCGGATCACTCGAAGAATTGAGGAGGCTCAAGTTTTTATGCACCGTCATTTTCCTTTTGTTAATCATCTTGTAGGGGCAAGTCAGCTCAACCTTCTATGGATCTTTTCCTTTTTAAAGTTCTTGTAAATATTCAGTTTTTGTCATCAAACCTTTGCTTATCAATGAAATATCAAGTTTTCTTTATATCTTTGATATTCAAATACTTCCTTCTTTTGCCATACTGGGGCATTTAAATTTCTGTTCTTTTCAAAATACGGAACAATCCCGACATCATTCATGAGAGAAATGATATTACCTATGAGGGTTTTTTTTTTCGAAAAACATGAAATTTTGGAAGTCTTCATAGCCAAAGAATTCAGATATTCTTTGGTCCAACCTTCTTCAAAAATCAATCCTTGTGTTGATTAGATTTTCCAAAAATGGCTTTCTAACCAAAATCAACCCTCGTGTTGATTAAATTTTTCAAATAGGTTTTAAACCATTATCAACGCTCGTGTTGATCATGTTTTCCAAAAATGGGTTCCGAACCATTATCAACCCTCGGGTTGATCAGATTTTCCAAAAATAGGGTTCCTTTTTGAACCATCATCAACCCTCGTGTTGATCTTATTTTCCAAAGATTGGTTTTTAAACATTATATTCAAAGATCAAACCTTGTGTTGGTCCTATCTTCTAAAAATTGATTTCAAAAACATTATATTTAAAGATCTACCGTTATGTTGGTCTTACCTTCCAAAAATTGGTCTTCAAATCATTATATTCAGAGATCAAATCTTGTGTTGATCTTATCTTCCAAGATTGGTTCCAAATCATTATATTCGAAAAAAATCAACCCTTATGTTGATCTTATTTTTTTCAAATCTATTGTTGATCTTCTATTTCAAAAAATTAGATTTCAAACCATTGCCTTCAAAAATTGACCCTCATGATGATCTCTCATGTTTTGAAGGATTAGTCCTCGCACTGATCATACTTCTTGTGGTGGATTTTCTTCCCAAAAATGATTTTTTTCACTTAAATAAACATTTTCCTTTAAAGATCCCACGTGCAGGCAGGATCAGACAAACACTTTTTCAAAAAAATCTTCTCAATTTTTCAGTTAATCTTGTTATCCTTACTAGTTGCATTCATTTCATTTTCCAATTTAATCAAAGTTTCATCAATCTATTATCTTCATCAATTTTTTGTCAAGTTTTATCAATTTTATCAAATTTTATTCTTTCCCATAACCCTTTCAGGTTAAGGGATAAACCTGGTGCCTCTTTCCCCATGAGGTATTTCTAAATTTATTTTCATACCCTCTCAGGTTAAGGGATAAACCTGACCCTCATTGTCCGAGGTTTTCCCATTCAGGATAAGGGATAATCCTGAAACCCCTCGTAGGAGCAATAATGCTACCTATGAGGATTCTTTTGTAAAGACAATTTTTCAATTTTTCTCAATTTTGTAAATGTCTATCAAATTTCTCTTTTAATTTTCCCCAAAACTTCTTCTTTCCCCTTTTCAGGTTAAGGGATAAACCTAACCCTCGTTGTCCGAGGTGTTCCATTCAGGATAAGGGATAATCCTGAGACCCCCCTTAGGAGCAATAATGCTACCTATGAGAATTCTTTTGCAAATACCAATTTTATCAAACTTTATTTTCTAAATTTATATCAATTTCTATTTTTTTATTCTGTTCAGGATAAGGGATAATCCTGAGACCCCTTGTAGGAGCAATAATGCTACCTATGAGATTTTTTTTGCAAATACCAATTTTATCAATCTTTATTTTCTAAATTTATATCAATTTCTATTTTTTATTCTGTTCAGGATAAGGGATAATCCTGAGACCCCTCGTAGGAGCAACAACGCTACCTGCGAGAAGTCTTTTGCAAATACAAGTATCATCAAGCTTTATTGATTTTCTAAATTTATATCAATTTCTCTTCATTTAAATTCTATTCTTTTTCCCTTTCAGGTTAATGGATAAACCTGAATTATTTTCCATAAAATTCCTCAATTCACATCAAATTCTATTCTATACTCCTTTAGGATAAAGGAAAATCCTGAAGCCATCATAAATAGATTCAAATCATAGGCCACCTTGGATCAAGGATCTCGAATGAATCTCCCATCTTCTTCATCATCGGCAACTATTCATGCGTTTTGCCAATCCTTCTAAAAAGCTGACCTTTGGATAAGAGTTATTTCCTTCCCATCTGAGTTCCGACTCAGGCTTTTTTGCTTTCTTTTTATTTTTCTTTTAAAAGATCCAAGTTCCGACTCGAGTCTTAGATATATTCATATTTATGGAGTCACGAGTTCCGATAAGGACTTCCTTTTGGTCCCGATGTTCGCATTGGACCAATTGTTACGTCGAGAATTCGAGTTCTCAAAAACTCGATTCTCATTCGTTCTTTTATTTTAAAAAACCGGGTTCTGACTCGCGTTTTCTCCTTTTATATATATAGTCATATTTTTGGAGTCACGAGTTCCGATTCAGACTTCCTTTTGGTCCCGATGTTCGCATTGGACCAATTGTTACGTCGAGAATTCGAGTTCTCAAAAACTCGATTCTCATTCGTTCTTTTATTTCGAAAAATCGGGTTCTGACTCGCGTTTTCTCCTTTTATATATATATTCATATTTCCAGAGTCACGAGTTCCGATTCGGACTTCCGTTTGGTCCCGATGTTCGCATTGGACCAATTGTTATGTCGAGAATTCGAGTTCTCAAAAACATGATTCTCATTCATTCTTTTATTTTGAAAAACCGAGTACCGACTCGCGTTTTCTCCTTTATATATATATATATTCATATTTCCGGAGTCACGAGTTCCGATTCGGACTTCCTTTTGGTCCCGATGTTCGCATTGGACCAATTGTTACATCGAGAATTCGAGTTCTCAAAAACTCGATTCTCATTCGTTCTTTAATTTCGAAAAAACGGGTTCTGACTCGCGTTTTCTCCTTTTATATATATATTCATATTTCCGGAGTCACGAGTTCCGATTCGGACTTTCTTTTGGTCCCGATGTTCGCATTTGACCAATTGTTACATCGAGAATTCGAGTTCTTAAAAACTCGACTCTCAATCGTTCTTTTATTTTGAAAAACCGGGTTCCGACTCGCGTTTTCTCCTTTTATATATATATATATATATATATATATATATATATATATATATATATATATATATATATATATATATTCATATTTCCAGAGTCACGAGTTCCGATTTGGACTTCCTTTTGGTCCCGATGTTCGCATTGAACCAATTGTTACGTCGAGAATTCGAGTTCTCAAAAACTCGATTCTCATTCATTCTTTTATTTTAAAAAACTGGGTTCCGACTCGCGTTTTCTCCTTTTATATATATATATATATATATATATATATATATATATATTCATATTTCCGGAGTCACGAGTTCCGATTCGGACTTCCTTTTGGTCCCGATGTTCGCATTGGACCAATTGTTACGTCTAGAATTCGAGTTCTCAAAGACTCGATTCTCATTCGTTCTTTTATTTTGAAAAATCGGGTTCCGACTCGCGTTTTCTCCTTTTATATATATATTCATATTTCCGGAGTCACGAGTTCCGATTCGGACTTCCTTTTGGTCCCGATGTGCGCATTGGACCAATTGTTACGTCGAGAATTCGAGTTCTCAAAAACTTGATTCTCATTCGTTCTTTTATTTTAAAAAAATCGGGTTCCGACTCGTGTTTTCTCCTTTTATATATATATTCATATTTCCGGAGTCACGAGTTCCGATTCGGACTTCCTTTTGGTTCCGATATTCGCGTTGGACCAATTGTTACGTCGAGAATTCGAGTTCTCAAAAACTCGATTCTTATTCGTTCTTATTTTGAAAAACCGGGTTCCGACTCGAAAGGATCCATGCTTTGTATATCCATCCAAGAAAGGATCATGCTTGAATTTCATCTCACGAGGCATTTCTCTCAAAATGTCCCATCGAGGTCTCCTTATATTCCTTTCCCCATCCGAATCGTATTGATATATCTTTGTCCCATCCAGGTTAAGGGCTAAACCTGAGTCATTCCAAAAGGCTGATCTTGTCTCACCCGTGAGACTAGATCAAAATTCTTATCTCTCATCATTTCGGGATCTTCACTGAAAGACCCATCATGATTTTCCTCATTTCTATTATTCAATCATATCATTGTCGAGGATTTCGTCCCCTCAAGCCATTCAGGATAAGGTCTTAAGCCTGAAAAACCACGTTCAAATAAATTCTTCCACACCCAGTTCAGATCTGATGACTGAGGCATTTTTCAAAATTTGGAGTGTTATCTTTTCCACTAAGCTCGGCTTCTTACCGTTTTAGTAGCAAAGAGGGGCATCTGTGAACACCCCAAATTTTTCAAAAGTTCGTAAATATTCCCTTTTTGCCCTTTATCTTCATTTTCTGGGTAATTGAGTCACTTTTAAATATAAATCCCATTTTATTTCTCAAGTTTTCTGAAATTAAATTCATTTTGTATATCTGACTCAATTTCGGATCCGGATCCAGATAAAAGATCCAAATCTGAGCTTCGTTATCCAATTTTTAAATCAAATTCTCAAAATTTCCAAAATAACTTTTTGAAAGGTTCGGGCAGTCCATCCGGCATCTGTTTGGACCCATCGCGTTATATTCCTCGATTTGAGGTTTAAAACTCAAATATTTTCTTAAAACTTGGGTCCAAACCCATCCTTCTGAAGAAATTTCCCCAAAATGGCCTGAAATTCTCAGAAAAACAGTTTTATAAATATTTCTCAGAAAAATACAAAAAATTAGTGTTTAATCTTTGTTTTCCCGTAAAACTTTATTTTTTTTATTTCAAAAAATACAAAAAAATGGAAAATACAAATAGAAAAGAAACAAAAAATTAGTTTTGAAAAACCACTTTTAAAAAACATTCTTTTGCAAAAAAAAAAAACCTTTTTGAAAAACACCCTTTGTTTTTGCAAAAGTTTGTTAGGAAGCCCCCTATCGGTAAAATCTTAAAAGTAACGGGTGGGGGGGGGGGGGGTGTGGCAAAATTTCTTTTAGGGTTTTAACGAGGAGGAGAGCGCCTCTCTCCACCTCTCGAAACATCCTGCACCTTCAATCCCCTTCTCCTCCATGAGCCCCTCCATGGCCTCCGTCCATCTGCAACAGAAATTTTTCTTCCTCAACCCTTCATCGCCAGAACCTTCTTCCCCATCCTCAACCACCGATCTCCAACGACTTTCATCTCCATCGCCCTTCATCACCAACAAAATCGATGCTTCTTCTCTCCCTATATAAGTAGAGCAAGAGGAGCAAAAAAGGGGGAGGAGGAAAAAAGGAGCAAAAAAGGACATCCGGCTTCGACCCCATTGCCAGGCAATATCCGCCATTAACATATCCATCCCTCTTCTGTTTCTTACAGTGTAAGGCTATTCCGTAGGTTTCTTTTCTACTATTCTTTTTCTTTTCCTCTCATCGTTTTTTTTTTCTTTCTTTCTTTTCTCTTTTCTGTTTTGTTTTAATCCCCATTTACGCACCATGAGTGGGGTTTGGATTGCCGATAGCGATTTCGGCTCTCTCCTTTGTGCAATAGCAAGTGGACTCTCCTAATTCTGACATGTTCTTCTTTCTTTATTTACATTTCCTTATTCGTTATTGTTATTATAGACAAAACCCTTAGTTCTTATAATAAACATTTGTCTGAGGCATCATGATTTATTTAATTTTATTATTTTTTTTTACCCCGGATTGCAGTTTGTTTGTCCCAGCTTACTGCGTTTCGTTCAAAATCATTATGTTCGATTGTCTCTGGTATTCTCTTTCTACACTTATCTCATGGATAACCCTGTATCTTGACATGCCATTACAGTTATTTAGTCCAAGTCAGATTTATGTTTTTTTTTTCCTTTTTGATTCGTTTCAAATATATACCTTCATTTTATTGTATTGTCGGGCTGTGGGTCAGATTCTTGTTTTCGACCTTGTTCGAAGACTGATCCTGGTTTCCTGTTTCGAGTGGTATTAACATTGATTCTTGTTTCAGTTAAGATACATTGATTCCCACTCCTGAGTGGCCAATCGTTTGAGGGCTGACGGATCGAATTCTAGAAGATCGTTGGTTAAATTGATATCTCATGAAGAGTTTTAGATGCTTAATCCCTGACGAATGAATTATTTGATCACCAAGACTCCAGTAATCAATCGTCTGAATACCCACTTGGTGTTCGAAGTCGAATCTGTGTGAATATTGATTAGTCATCCATGTTCCATATACATTCATTTCGATTCTGGAACGAACATAGGATTTTTTTTCTTGCAATCAAAGTGTTACTCGGGCATTGATTGAAGAATCTCGTGTGTCGATGGTTCGATTTCAGTCAAATGGTTGCATGAGTATTTGAATCAGTCACCCAATTTCTGGTGAGTAATTTCTCTCGCAGGTAAGTACAGGTATTGTCATATTTGGTTCCTTCATCAAGAATATTCCTGTTTTGATTACCTGTAAAGAATAACCCTATTTCACCACATTTTTTTTCCTTTTGTCAGAATTTGTTTATGGATGATCCATAATGATCAGATCCTCATAACCTGAGGATTGGATTATCGTAGATTAGGGCACTCAAGATCAATGACTATCCTATTCTGATTCCCAATCAAGGGGAGTTGCTGATCTTCAGATATGAGGAATATGGAGATAAATAGGTTTGGGGAACCCAGTTCCTAAGTCGTGCTCTGTCATTGTGCTATGCTGAAGGCTCCATCATCAGTTGGCAAACTGATTTCCTTTAGTCATTATGAATGGTTATCTATTTTCGATTTGTTTATTGCCTGTTGTCAGTTAAATTGGTATAAAAGATGATAGCAGAAATCGTTTTCCATCCATTCTTAGAGCAAAATCTTATACCCTGCATCCTTGGGTTTTTAACCACTTCAAAACCTGATTTGGCTGTGGCCTCTTCATCCTGAGGTAACAAGAAATGATACACTAAAAGGTGTATTGGTTGGACTTTTTGAAATGATCTTTTTAAAACAATTATTTTCAATAAAGCTTTGGGAAAATCGTCAACCAAAGATATAAAAACCGACTTTCCACCGAAGTGGTGAGTACGGGTCGAATCCACAGGGAACGGGAACATTCTGAATTAATTCCAAAATAACACTTTATTAATAAAAACAAAGTTTACAATCTATGTCAGTGTTTACAAGTTACATTAAATAACATTCTAAACTATGAAAATAAAATAAAATCGGAGGCTAAGTCTTCTGCAGGTCTCCAAGGGCATTTCTGTCTTTTCACATCAAGTGCAGTCGCACAGTATAATTGGATTACACCTGTGAACCTGTTCTAACTTAACAACCTTTTGGGCGATCCGAAGAATGAGGGGATGAAGAGAAGAGCGGACTTTGCTTGGCTTCGCACCGTTCGGGACCTCGTTGATGCTGGAAATACACCATGGTACCATGTCCTACAGCTGCAACACGTTGGAAATCCACCGAAGATGAAATGTGAACCGATTCTCGATCGGGGGGCGTAGAAGACTGGATGGAGGTAGAGCCGGCCCTTCTCGTTGGATTGTTTTGCACTTCCACCCGAGAAAAGTGTTTCCCACCTCTGCTGCACCTGCAAAACACAGCAACAATGGAGATTAAACAACATTCGAGATTAAAGAAATGGAGAGGTTGTGAAAGAAGGCAAGAAAAAGCTTGGATCTCAAGCTCGTTTTCATGCTCTAATGGAGATGGCGTGAAGATGGAGGATGGGAAGGGGGATGGAGTTAGAATCGTGACCCTAGGGCACGAAAACCAAGGCAAAAGACAAACTGGAATGGGCGCCCCCTCTCCCTTTTAACGTTTTGGCTACTTTGGGTTTATTTTCAAAAACAGGTTTAAAATAAAAATATTTGCTGGGCGCCTCTTTCTGCAGAGGGTTTTTAGAAAATGTTTTTACAAAACTTAAGTGGGCTGGATTTAGGTTAAATCCATGTAATTTGGTCCAGATCCAAAGTCCAAATGGGCGTCTGGATCCAAATCTCTCAAATCGGATTCGATATTTGACCCGTTACACTGTAAATGCCATAATTCCTTCAAATTAACTCCGATTTTGATGAAATTCGAACCAGAGCTCCCTAACATCATTATGCACCTAAGTGTATGCTTTAAACCTATAGATGATGCATTTATGCAGTGAAATTGTATTAATAAAACGTGATATTTATGCATCATCAAATACCCCTATGCTAGAATAATTGCTAGTCCCTAGCAATACACTCTAACATGCAATAAAAATATGGACTACCCAATAATCATGAAAGCTCTTATTAAATAAAATAAAAAATACTAAAGAAATAAAAACTAACTCACTTTCGTAGGAATCACGGTTGCATTTAGCGTATGCAACAAGCCCTTTAAACCCCTAGCTTACACTAGTGGACGAGTAAGGTCTCGTGAGGGTTTACAGAGATGCCACCCACAAACATCAAAATCATGCATGAATAATTTTTCAGAATTAATAGGCAATTAAGAATTCAATGTAAACAAATATTTCATGTAATCTAAATTTTCAAAACAAATTCAGAAATTTCTATGCCACCACAGTAAATATCATTTTTCTTTCACTTTTCTAAACTTGTAATTATTTATGAATTTTCTCAGAAAATCAAATATTATCATGTTTTACTCATTTATCCTCACCTGTATATTTTCTGCACAGTAATTCATTAATTATTCATAAGCATTGAATTTCTCTCTTTAAACTCATTCTTTTTCTTTTGATATTCTATTTTTCACTCTTTTTCATTCTTCTAAATTGAGCACTATTTCGAATATCAAGTCTCATGACCCGTGTAGCGAGCTTTAGGTCAGTGACTCCCAAGCCGGCCGTACTTTAGGGCACTAGATACAAAGTATCCCTCGGACTTAATTGCTCGAGTCACTAAACCTTCAATTCTAATAGTTACATATAGTTTTCCTCTCATCACGTGCAATGTCTCTATCTCTTAGGCTTTCTATGCAATCCATGTAACAAGTTTTCAAATCGATGACTCCTAAACCAGCTGGTTTTAGGGCACCAGGTGTAAAACACCCTTCAGATTCTACTTACTCGAACTACAAAGGCCACAGATATCAACTGGATAAGAGAATGATCTCCTTCGTTATCCATTTCGTAAGAGACTCAAACATTTCAACTCGTGTCTGAGTTCTACTACTTGGATTCACGAAGAAAGCAACAACTAAACGTAGCTCTATACTATTAAGCTCATTTTTCAAAAACATAATTCAATTGCTCATTTTTCTCATAAAACACACTGTGCATACTTATACTTAAGTGAATCAAAACTTTCTAACATATCAAATACTATCTTTTCTTTTCTATTTCATAAACAACTACTCTATTTAAATCAGATAAGAAAAAAAAATTTACATGGGGCTTATACATTTCTAAATTGTCAGATCATGGAGAAATACAATCATAAATGTTACAAATTGTTCTTAAAAGACCTACTTTTTATGAGTTTAAAGCAAACAGACATAAAGAAAAATTTTTAAAATTTGTGCATCTAAACCATCCTCCCATGCTTGAATGACACTGTCCCTAGTGGCATACAGAATAATGCAATCATGCAATGCAGATGCACACTACAGAACAATAAAATGAATAAGGAGAAAGGATTGATACAACCTGGTATGCTCGATCCTCTGGAGTTGTCGATTGACTGGACTCTGCACTACCACTATGCATGTACAAATGCATAGTTTTCTGCTTATCTGGTCAATGCTCTACTCTTGAAGACTTCTTCATATCCGATTTACTTGAACTCACACATTGATGGATCGGGTGTTCATACATGTAAACAATGAAATTCAGATGAAATCAAAATAAAATTCAGAATAAAATACATGAATACTAACTACTTTATTATAATGTACATATGATACATCATACACTATAGTTACTAACATAAGAACACTAATACATAAAACAACTAGACTATGTTAGACTTATTCTATCAATGCAATTAATAACCTAAATCTAGATCTAAATCAGTAAAACACTAAACAAAATAGCAGCTAACCTATGTTAGAATTAAACTAGGATAATCAATATAATCTAAGTCAGAAAATTAGTAAATACTCTACTTTACTCTATGTCAGAACAATCTAATTACTTTACGAAATAAAAGATACATCTACTCTAAATCAGAAAGTTAAACACTAAACTATGTTAAACTATGATTAAACTATTTAATTAATCTATGAAATGAAAGATAATCTAAATTAATTAACTAAGTGAGTAAACACAGGAATTCACAACTATTTCTCTAAGAATCACCTATCTAATTGATCATTGAAGCATGGAATTCAGTGAATCTTTAAGTAAAACAACAAATAAACCCTATATTTTTCTAACAATGTTAATTCTACAAGCTAAAACAATTAAATAAACTAAGCTAAACTAAACACATATATTAATAAAATGATATCTCAGAAATATTCAAAATATATCGCCGTTCCCCGGCAACGGCGTCAAAATTTGGTTGGACTTTTTGAAATGATCTTTTTAAAACAATTATTTTCAATAAAGCTTTGGGAAAATCATCAACCAAAGATATAAAAACCGACTTTCCACCGAAGTGGCGAGTACGGGTCGAATCCACAGGGAACGGGAACATTCTGAATTAATTCCAAAATAACACTTTATTAATAAAAACAAAGTTTACAATCTATGTCAGTGTTTACAAGTTACATTAAATAACATTCTAAACTATGAAAATAAAATAAAATCGGAGGCTAAGTCTTCTGCAGGTCTCCAAGGGCATTTCTATCTTTTCACATCAAGTGCAGTCGCACAGTATAATTGGATTACACCTGTGAACCTATTCTAACTTAACAACCTTTTGGGCGATCCGAAGAATGAGGGGATGAAGAGAAGAGCGGACTTTGCTTGGCTTCGCACCGTTCGGGACCTCGTTGATGCTGGAAATACACCATGGTACCATGTCCTACAGCTGCAACACGTTGGAAATCCACCGAAGATGAAATGTGAACCGATTCTCGATCGGGGGGCGTAGAAGACCGGATGGAGGTAGAGCCGGCCCTTCTCTTTGGAGTGTTTCGCACTTCCACCCGAGAAAAGTGTTTCCCACCACTGCTGCACCTGCAAAACACATCAACAATGGAGATTAAACAACATTGGAGATTAAAGAAATGGAGAGGTTGTGAAAGAAGGTAAGAAAAAGCTTGGATCTCAAGCTCGTTTTCATGCTCTAATGGAGATGGCGTGAAGATGGAGGATGAGAAGGGGGATGGAGTTAGAATCGTGCCCCTAGGGCACGAAAACCAAGGCAAAAGACAAACTGGAATGGGCGCCCCCTCTCCCTTTTGACGTTTTGGCTACTTTGGGTTTATTTTCAAAAACAGGTTTAAAATAAAAATATTTGCTGGGCTCCTCTTTCTGCAGGGAGTTTTTAGAAAATGTTTTTACAAAACTTAAGTGGGCTGGATTTAGGTTAAATCCATGTAATTTGGTCCAGATCCAAAGTCCAAATGGGCGTCTGGATCCAAATCTCTCAAATCGGATTCAATATTTGACCCGTTACACTGTAAATGCCATAATTCCTTCAAATTAACTCCGATTTTGATGAAATTCGAACCAGAGCTCCCTAACATCATTATGCACCTAAGTGTATGCTTTAAACCAATAGATGATGCATTTATGCAGTGAAATTGTATTAATAAAATGTGATATTTATGCATCATCATGTATCCTGGCAGAATATTATGAAAGATCAATGGCCTTTGCTGCATTTTGCTTTCCAGAACTAAGACTCCTCATTTGTGCATGAATCCTCCTCAACGCTGATGATAGATCCATCATCATGATGCCCAAAATCCCTGCTACAAGTGTCAGTTGGTGAATTTCATTGATTGAAAAAAAAAAAGAGAGCAGAAGTACCTAACAATGATGGCATGATTCGACTTATGGTCATATGAATCATCGGAGTCGAGTGGAAATTACTAAATGTTATTGCTCATTTCAGCAATTGTTGAACATTTCAATTGCCTGGATTGACGAAGTGATAGCTTCCCAAAATGTTGAAGCAAATCTGATAAATAAGCATTAGCATTGCCATCACTGACAAACACCGTCTGTGCTGAGCATTGCGGCAACCATTCACTGAATTCTACCTCCCAACCTGAGGCGTACGTGGCCATCATCAGCAGCTACCACCGAAAGCAGCCACATCTGGATTCTGCAGTGAAATTCCAAGAGATTCCTACGGCATTTTGAAGCTTCTTGAAAGGTTAAAATCCCCATTCCTGAGCTACCTGAGATCTCCCAATTCTCCATCAAGGACTCCGCAGGTATGTAAAATCTAGATAGCCTATGCTTAGATCATGTTCAAACCTTTCCTGTATGTTTTGCATTGTTTTGAATCACTTCGTATTCCCTGCTACAGAATTATTTAATGTTGATATCCTTCTTTTGTCTTCATATTTTGTGCTGGCATTGGCAGATTCATCATGTGTTTTGCAAGCCTATCATATACATTGTATTCGGTCATTTCCCATTTATTTAGTTTAGCATTTCCACCTTTGTATTTATAATCATTCTGGACGTATGTATATCTCAACATAAATAGTGGCTACATCATTTACATGTCCTGCAAAAGGATATTGTTCACATCATTGTCCATACATATTCTGTAAATATCTATACCTTTATTCCCTACCTTTCATAGTAACACACAACTATTTTCACCTCATTACACTGTGAGCATCTCAGCTCTTATTTTACCAGCTTGTACCATAGTCACATCTACCTGTGGCTATCTCACCCACTTACATCTCATGATATGCACAACTGCTGCCAGGCACTAAAGCCTCCGCCCTAGCGTCACCTGCTACTTGCGGGTTCAGCACAAATTACAAAACACTTGGCTTCCATCCATTATATTCATCCCTTGCACTTATTTCCAGCACTCACCTGCACCATTGTTTCTGTAATTGCCTGCATATCATAGTACATATTCAATGCTTTGCTCATATTTCATTATAGCATGCCAGCATTTCAATTTCAGCTATATAGCATATTAGAGCCATTAGTTGAATACGGCATCTCATGACTTAGTGTTAGCAAAACCATACTGCGCATCACCATTTTTTGCGCCTTCATAACAGCCAGCTCACCATCATCATCCACTACTATTGTCACATATCTACACTCCAACAGCAGCAGTATATACGGCCCATAATATATTCAAAATGGGAGTTTCCCAAGCCTGAGATCACCTCAATATGAACAAGCAGCTCACTTGCAGGACATGAACACAAAGCAAATCCTATCTGGGGCGGTCAGGTGGAAAAATTGAATCAACAACAGCAAAAATTTTTCTGTAGGGCAACCCTACAGAAATTTCCACCATACTTACAGTATATATCACTTTGCACTTTCCCTCACGTTATATGTATATCATTCTTACCTTACCTTTTAGCATTTAGACACCTCTCTCATCACCCTTTCTATTTTCATGTATCACATAATGTGTATATATATATATATATATATATATATATATATATATATATATATATATATATATATATATATATATATATATATATATATATATATACATATATATATATAAATATGTATATATGTGATTTTCCATTCATAGCAGTTCTTCCTTCATTGTCCATATGATGTATCAATGTCTTCACCATCCACTTAGGATTAGCTTTATGCATACATGATCATATGTCTCCTTTGGACCTAAGTATTAAGCCATATAGGCATCCTCACATGCATGGCACATAGGTGTATATATGAACCCCTTTTATCACTCCCATCTTTAGATTCAACACAAATTTTGCAGGTTTTTCTTCCATAAGCTTCTTTGTGCTAACTCTTATTTTGCAGGACTTCTCCCTTGGCTTAGAAGCTTTGACATTTTCAAATTCAATTCAAATAATGTAACAGATAGAGCATGATGAAAATTCTATGCTTTCAGTTTTTGATAGAATGAATGAGCATGGTAAATGTCATGAATTGCTTGTTTTCATGCTTTTACCTTTATTTTTCCCAAATTCTCACAAATGGCAACACGAATGGAACGTGCACCATTTCGTAAGAGGTAAATTAATCCTAAGTTGATGATTTACATCAACGGCCATAGTCGGGATGTAAACAAGACTTAGTATTTTTATCTTTAATAAAATAACACTGGATCCACACTAGATCCTTTTCAAAAATCATCATATTTTCAAATATTTCATCTTTTATCAGAGTTTAACTTAAAATTAATTCAATATATATACCAATGGCCATAGTCAGGGTATATTGAGAGTTAATTTCATTTTAAACTCTATAAAAGCACAAAATATGTTTCATTCTTCACCGGAATTTAAATATAGATTATTATATAATACATTCAATGACCATAGTCAAGGATGTATTATATTTTCAATCTTATTTCAATTCATGTAAAGAATGAAATACGATTTTCAAAATCCAATTTCAAAATTCTTTAAATTCATTCATCACTTAGGATAGAATTGCATCATATCTTCAAAATTCCTTTTTCAAAACCCCAAGTGACGTAAATATCTTCTTCAATCAATCTTCAATCCTTGTATAATCCAATTCGTCTTTTCATTTTCAATTCTATTTCATTTTCAATCTCAATATCCAAATTTAACTTTGAGATTTAAAATTCATTTTATATTTAAAAATTCCAATTCAAATCAGATT
The DNA here is from genome assembly GCF_984573655.1 of Nuphar pumila. Lineage (NCBI taxonomy): Eukaryota > Viridiplantae > Streptophyta > Magnoliopsida > Nymphaeales > Nymphaeaceae > Nuphar > Nuphar pumila. The sequence continues at coordinate 65,654,132 of NC_143260.1, read as the reverse complement.
TCAAAGTTCAATTTGACTTGAAAATTCCAAATTCAATTTATATTCAAAACTCCAATCAAATTCAAAGTTCAATTTAACTTTGAGATTCTTTTCATTTTCTAAATTCCAAATTCAAAGCTTCAAATTCATGTCCAAATTGACTTTGAAATTTATTCAAGATTCAAATTTTAAATTTCATTTTTCAAGTTCAATTCAAACTTGGAAGTTCTTGATTCATCTTCTGAATTTAACAACTCCAAATCCATTTTAGGATCCAGGATTCAACATTCATATCGGATCTCAGACTTCAGATCCAATTCCACCTTAGGATCCAGAATCCAATTTCCACTTTGGATCTCAGACTTCAGATCCTAAACCCATTTTTTAAGATCCAAAATCCATTCCCAAGTCTAAATTTCAAATCCGATTTCATTTTCAGATCTCATCTGAACTTCCTAAATCCACTTTATTTCTAAATACCATTTGGATTTCTCAAAACCATCATGATTTCAAAATTTTAGATTCAAATTTCATTACAAGTTTTATCTCTTCTCCTAAATCTAAGTTCAAAGTCTATTTTCCGAGTTTGGAATTTCTTTCCTTTTTTCTTTTTATCTCATCTTCAAACCATTCTTTCTCAAATCAAAAGATTTATTTTCCCAATTCTGATCATTTGAAAGACTTAGAACTTCTCTGATCTATCTCAAGTTCTAAGTTAGATTCTACCATTCAAAACTATTTCTTCACTCCCTTGTCAAGTTCATCTTAGAATAATTAGAAATTTTCAAAACATCTTTTCAAAAAAAGCATACATCCTTGCATTGCACAGCATGATTCTTTGTGCATTTAGATCTTTAGGATGAATTCTTAGATATTTAGGCAAAGCAAAAGGCATAGATTTGATCCTTAGTTCGATTACCTCTGGTAAAGGCGCCAGGAACGGTCGAACCTCGTACCGACGAGCGAATCCCGTCTCTCCATTTTCTCGCAAATATTTTCAAAACGGAGGGGTGTTATTTGCTAAATATTTTCAAATCAAGGTCAAGTGAGACCTTCACAAAAGATATCCTCTCTCTTATTTTTCTCTTCCTTTCTCTTCTCTCTTCTTTTTCTGTCTTTTATTTTTTTCCCTTTCAAAAAGGAGGAAATAGAGGTCAAAAAAGGAAAAGAGAAGGAAAAGAGAGAAACCACAAGAGAGGAAAAATTTTGCGATGACCATAGCAACCCAATCCGGTACCAGAGGCGTCTGTGTACACCACAAAACCACCTCTGCCTGAAGGTAAAGCTAACACTGGCGAGGTTGTCAGCTTTGACTTTAAGATCTGAAAATTGTCTTCACAAGCGCTATCCAACTAGAACTTGATACCTTTACGCAAAAGCTTCGTCAAAGGTAAGGCAATCCTTGGAAAGTCTTGGATGAATCGTCGATAATAACCTGTCAATTAGAGAAAACTGCGGATCTCTGACACATTCTGAGGCTGCTTCTAGCCTAGAACTGCTTCAACCTTAGCTGGATCGACTGATACTCCTTCCTTGGATACCACGTGCCCAAGAAACATAACTCACTCGATCCAAAATTCGCACTTGGAGAACTTGGCAAACAACTGATGCTCACGGAGAGTACTCAAAACAATACACAAGTGTTCTTGATGTTGCTTGGGATTCTCTGAGTAGATCAAGATGTCGTCAATGAACAAGATCACGAACGTATCCACGAACGGTCGAAAAATCCGGTTCATCAGATCCATGAATGCAGCTGGTGCATTCGTGAGGCCAAAAGGCATCACTACGAACTCGTATAAACCATACCTTGTTCGAAAAGCTGTCTTCGCAATGTCGTCCTCTCGGATACAAAGCTGACGGTAACCTAACCTGAGGTCAATCTTCGAGAAAATCTTCACCCTCTGTAACTGATCGAAAAGATCTTCGATCCTGGGTAATGGATATTTGTTCTTGATCATCGCTTGATTGAGCATCCGATAGTCGATGCACAACCTCATGAATTCACTATCTCTCAAAGTGATTTGAGTGAAAAACTGAAGTGAAAATATCAAGTGAGTGAGAAAACAAATACTTGAATGAATAGGAGTGAAAAGCAATAAGTAAATGATTCAAATCGATTGAATTCTTGTTTTTCTTAGTGTAAAATGCACTCATATTTATAGTTAAAGTTTTTCATACGTTGAGAGTATGAAAGGGTGTCAAAACTGTGCATTTTGAATGATCAAAACGCTTGAAAAATGAAAAGACACGCCTTTTTTGAAGTTTCAGGAAAACGGCAAAATTAGTAGACTGAAACATCAGTTAGTCGACTATTGTTCACATCATTGTCAATACATATTCTATAAATATCTATACCTTTATTCCCTACCTTTCATAGTAGCACACGGCTATTTTCACCTCATAGGATTGTGAGCATCTCAGCTCTTATTTTACCAGCTTGTACAATAGTCACATCTACCTGTGGCTATCTCACCCACTTACATCTCATAATATGCACAGTTGCTGCCAGGCACTAAAGCCTCTGCCCTAGCGTCACCTGCTACTTGCGGGTTCAGCACAAATTACAAAACACTTGGCTTCCATCCATTACATTCATCCCTTGCACTTATTTCCAGCACTCACCTGCACCATTTTTTCTGCAATTGCCTGCATATCATAGTACATATTCAATGCTTTGCTCATATTTCATTATAGCATGCCAGCATTTCAATTTCAGCTATATAGCATATTAGAGCCATTAGTTGAATACGGCATCTCATGACTTAGTGTTAGCAAAACCATACTGCGCATTACCATTTTTTGCTCCTTCATAACAGCCAGCTCACCATCATCATCCACTACTACTGTCACATATCTACACTCCAACAACAGCAGTATATACGACCCATAATATATTCAAAGTGGGAGTTTCCCAAGCCTGAGATCACCTCAATATGAACAAGCAACTCACTTGCAGGACATGCACACAAAGCAAATCCTATCTGGGGCGGTCAGGTGGAAAAATTGAATCAACAACAGCAGAATTTCGTCTCTAGGGCAACCCTACAGAAATTTCCACCATACTTACAGTATATATCACTTTGCACTTTCCCTCACGTTATATATATATCATTCTTACCTTACCTTTTAGCATTTAGACACCTCTCCCATCACCCTTTCCATTTTCATGTATCACATAATGTGTATATATATATATATATATATATATATATATATATATATATATATATATATATATATATGTATATATGTGATTTTCCATTCATAGCAGTTCTTCCTTCATTGTCCATATGATGTATCAATGTCTTCACCATCCACTTAGGATTAGCTTTATGCATACATGATCATATGTTTCCTTTGGACCTAAGTATTAAGCCATATAGGCATCCTCACATGCATAGCACATAGGTGTATATATGAACCCCTTTTGTCACTCCCATCTTTAGATTCAACACAAATTTTGCAGGTTTTTCTTCCATAAGCTTCTTTGTGCTAACTCTTATTTTGCAGGACTTCTCCCTTGGCTTAGAAGCTTTGACATTTTCAAATTCAATTCAAATAATGTAACAGATAGAGCATGATGAAAATTCTATGCTTTCAGTTTTAGATAGAATGAATGAGCATGGTAAATGTCATGAATTGCTTGTTTTCATGCTTTTACCTTTATTTTTCCCAAATTCTCACAAATGGCAACACGAATGGCACGTGCGCCATTTTGTAAGAGGTAAATTAATCCTAAGTTGATGATTACATCAACGGCCATAGTCGGGATGTAAACAAGACTTAGTATTTTTATCTTTTATAAAATAACACTGGATCCACACTAGATCCTTTTCAAAAATCATCATATTTTCAAATATTTCATCTTTTATCAGAGTTTAACTTAAAATTAATTCAATATATATACCAATGGCCATAGTCAGGGTATATTGAGAGTTAATGTCATTTTAAACTCTATAAAAGCACAAAATATGTTTCATTCTTCACCTGAATTTAAATATAGATTATTATATAATACATTCAATGACCATAGTCAAGGATGTATTATATTTTCAATCTTATTTCAATTCATGTAAAGAATAAAATACGATTTTCAAAATCCAATTTCAAAATTCTTTAAATTCATTCATCACTTAGGATAGAATTGCATCATATCTTCAAAATTCCTTTTTCAAAACCCCAAAGTGACGTAAATATCTTCTTCAATCAATCTTCAATCCTTGTGAAATCCAATTCATCCTTTCATTTGCAATTCTATTTCATTTTCAATCTCAAAATCTAAATTTAACTTTGAGATATAAAATTCGTTTTATATTTAAAAATTTCAATTCAAATCAGATTTCAAAGTTTAATTTGACTTTGAAATTCCAAATTCAATTTATATTCAAAACTCCAATCAAATTCAAAGTTCAATTTAACTTTGAGATTCTTTTCAATTTCTAAATTCCAAATTCAGGTCCAAATTGACTTTGAAATTTATTCAAGATTCAAATTCTAAATTTCATTTTTTAAGTTCAATTCAAACTTGTAAGTTCTTGATTCATCTTCTGAATTTAACAACTCCAAATCTATTTTAGGATCCAGGATTCAACATTCATATCGGATCTCAGACTTCAGATCCAATTCCACCTTAGGATCCAGAATCCAATTTCCACTTTGGATCTCAGACTTCAGATCCTAAACCCATTTTTTAAGATCCAAAATCCATTCCCAAGTCTAAATTTCAAATCCGATTTCATTTTCAGATCTCATCTGAACTTCCTAAATCCACTTTATTTCTAAATACCATTTGGATTTCTCAAAACCATCATGATTTCAAAATTTTAGATTTAAATTTCATTACAAGTTTTATCTCTTCTCCTAAATCTAAGTTCAAAGTCTATTTTCTGACTTTGGAATTTCTTTCCATTTTCCTTTTTATCTCATCTTCAAATCATTCTTTCTCAAATCAAAAGATTTATTTTCCCAATTCTGATCATTTCAAAGACTTAGAACTTCTCTGATCTATCTCAAGTTCTAAGTTAGATTCTACCATTCAAAACTATTTCTTCACTCCCTTATCAAGTTCATCTCAGAATACTTGGAAATTTTCAAAACATCTTTTCAAAAAGAGCATACATCCTTGCATTGCACAAGCATGATTCTTTGTGCATTTAGATCTTTAGGATGAATTCTTAGATATTTAGGCAAAGCAAAAGGCATAGATTCAATCCTTGGTTCGATTACCTCTGGTAAAGGCGCCAGGAACGGTCGAACCTCGTACCGACGAGCGAATCCCGTCTCTCCATTTTCCCGCAAATATTTTCAAAATGAAGGCGAGTTATTTGCTAAATATTTGCAAATCAAGGTGAAGTGAGACCTTCGCAAAAGAGATCATCTTTCTTCTTTTTCTCTTCCTTTCTCTTTTCTCTTCTTTTTCTGTCTTTCATTTTTCTCCCTTTCAAAAAGGAGGAAATAGAGGCCAGAAAAGGAAAAGAGAAGGAAGAGAGAGAAACCACAAGAGAGGAAAAATTTTGCGATGACCACAGTTTTGGCGACCGAGATGGGACCTCTCTTCGTCCGGTTCGATCTATGCCTTTTGCTTTACTTTGATATTATCTAAGTCTTTATTCTATAAATGTCAGTTATATCTCATGCAAACCTTAGGAGCCTAGACTTTGTCCTAAGCTGACATCATTGCATATAGGATCTAAGTATGGATTGGTAGGACCATATTGAGGAGATTATTCCATGTTCACATTAGACTTAGGTCTTAAATACAACTCTCCTCAATTCTAGGGATTGAATGCAAACAATGTATGCAAGTGTATGCCTCTTTTCATTTAAATCTATCTCTTTAGGACTTGCATTAGAGCCTTCTGGTTTTTATCTGCATGTTGATCATATTTTTGAAAACATCCCTACCTATATTTGTCCCGGTCTTCACGTTGCTGGGCTGTCTCACTGAACCATAGTTTGGGAGAGAGCCTGACAACTGGACCACTTATTTGGGTTCGCGCCCCCCTACCACGTACCTAAGGGCCATAGTCTGAGGTATATCGGTAGGTGCTCAAGGATATTGGGAAGCCCTTACCCTAGAACCGGAGAATTATTTCTATGCCACGTACTTCGAGCTTTGGCTTGAGTATATCGTCGTACCTTGATCGGAATCAGATGATCTGAACCATAGAGTTAGGATTAATGTCCTACAAGCTATCTCAAATATTGCATTTAGAGTCAGCCTTTAGAGAGTGTTGTGTGCGCATCCTTGTTTGTGTAGCTATGATTGTGTAATATTTTCTTGTATTCTTCTGTATATATCAAACCGTCTTCAAAACCCTGGGTGTACTATTCAAAATTTCCCTCTATTTTAAAAAACCCCAGGTGTATTTTCCTCTCTTTTTCTGATTTCTTTAAAGCTTTTCTGATCCTGCCTGCAATTTTTCCAAAATTTTCAAAATTTACCATCGATTATTCCAAAAATTTTCCTCTACAGATCTTCTAAATATATTTCTCACCTTTTTTTAACAAAAATCTCTTTCACCAAGAGATGTCCTTTTAATCATATTCTAAATTGTTTATTTCTTCTCACGGGGAAATAATACGATTGTCGTGCCTCTCCTACGGACTCAATCCCTAGTAGTGGGATATCTCTTTGTCAAATTTGATTTCTTCATTTATCAAAGTTTCCTCCAAAATCTTTCTAAAAGGGTCCCATTCTTCTTTGCCAGAGAGAGCATTTGGTATTAACGGGTGATTCAGACTAAGATCAAAGACCGCACCAGTTAGAAGCAAGAATTGAGAAATGGACTCTCAGAGGTTTGCCAGAGAAGGAGTTCAGGACAACCAGAATGAGATTGATCCTGCTATATATCGGTTGTTCAAAAAGATGATGGTTGAGATATTATCCGAGCAGGCTGAAGCCAGTTTCGGAAAAGCTCCCACCGCTGAAAAAGCACATGTCACTTTCCCATTGAGAAAACAAAGTGATAGCAGCGCAGGAAGTTCTAAGGCCAGCAGGGGCAACAACGAAGACACCCAGGGCAATCAAAGCAGCAATTCAGAGGAATCTGCAGATCAAAAGGGAAAGTTCGGCATGACCCATGACAAACCGCTTCCATCTGCTCTATACAAGGGCAAGGGCAAGGGCAAGGAAAAGCCAAAGCGTAAAGATTGGAGCAGGGATCGAGACTTCACTCCTTTAGATAAGCCACTCGACAAAGTTCTTGAATATATGCTGACCAAGGGATTAGTCAGACTCCCAAAAGTCGTAAGCCCTCCCACAATCATGGGAAGATTCAAGGACCAGTTCTGCAAGTTCCATCGAGCGGTGGGGCATGACACTGATCATTGTTTCGTCCTCAAAAATATTATTCAAGATTGCGTCGACAAAAATCTCTTGGCCAGAAACGGAAAAGAAAAGCATCCAGCGGTCTCAGCTGTACAGGGTCAGTCCAGCTCTGAGAAAGGGGTCAACACCCAATAGAAGCCAAGCAAGCCAAAGAAAATAAAGCATGATGGTTGGGGTTATGACCACAAGTTCACCCCTCTGGGTCAGCCAATTGAAAAAGTTCTCGGATATCTGCTTGCGAAAAATATGATCGAACTACCAAGAATTGTCGACTCTTCTATCACCATGGGTAAATGGAAAGAGTGTTTCTGCAAATTCCATCGAGCAAGAGGACATGAGACAGAGCGTTGCTTCGTCCTCAAAAACATAATACAGGATTACATCAACAAAGAAATTTTGGTACCAGAAGAAGGAGAGGAGCAACCTGCGGCTCTGACCAAGACTCTGCTGGATCACTCGAAGAATTGAGGAGGCTCAAGTTTTTATGCACCGTCATTTTCCTTTTGTTAATCATCTTGTAGGGGCAAGTCAGCTCAGCCTTCTATGGATCTTTTCCTTTTTAAAGTTCTTGTAAATATTCAGTTTTTGTCATCAAACCTTTGCTTATCAATGAAATATCAAGTTTTCTTTATATCTTTGATATTCAAATACTTCCTTCTTTTGCCATACTGGGGCATTTAAATTTCTGTTCTTTTCAAAATACGGAACAATCCCGACATCATTCATGAGAGAAATGATATTACCTATGAGGGTTTTTTTTTTCGAAAAACATGAAATTTTGGAAGTCTTCATAGCCAAAGAATTCAGATATTCTTTGGTCCAACCTTCTTCAAAAATCAATCCTTGTGTTGATTAGATTTTCCAAAAATGGCTTTCTAACCAAAATCAACCCTCGTGTTGATTAAATTTTTCAAATAGGTTTTAAACCATTATCAACGCTCATGTTGATCATGTTTTCCAAAAATGGGTTCCGAACCATTATCAACCCTCGGGTTGATCAGATTTTCCAAAAATAGGGTTCCTTTTTGAACCATCATTAACCCTCGTGTTGATCTTATTTTCCAAAGATTGGTTTTTAAACATTATATTCAAAGATCAAACCTTGTGTTGGTCCTATCTTCTAAAAATTGAATTCAAAAACATTATATTTAAAGATCTACCGTTATGTTGGTCTTACCTTCCAAAAATTGGTCTTCAAATCATTATATTCAGAGATCAAATCTTGTGTTGATCTTATCTTCCAAGATTGGTTCCAAATCATTATATTCGAAAAAAATCAACCCTTATGTTGATCTTATTTTTTTCAAATCTATTGTTGATCTTCTATTTCAAAAAATTAGATTTCAAACCATTGCCTTCAAAAATTGACCCTCATGATGATCTCTCATGTTTTGAAGGATTAGTCCTCGCACTGATCATACTTCTTGTGGTGGATTTTCTTCCCAAAAATGATTTTTTTCACTTAAATAAACATTTTCCTTTAAAGATCCCACGTGCAGGCAGGATCAGACAAACACTTTTTCAAAAAAATCTTCTCAATTTTTCAGTTAATCTTGTTATCCTTACTAGTTGCATTCATTTCATTTTCCAATTTAATCAAAGTTTCATCAATCTATTATTTTCATCAATTTTTTGTCAAGTTTTATCAATTTTATCAAATTTTATTCTTTCCCATAACCCTTTCAGGTTAAGGGATAAACCTGGTGCCTCTTTCCCCATGAGGTATTTCTAAATTTATTTTCATACCCTCTCAGGTTAAGGGATAAACCTGACCCTCATTGTCCGAGGTTTTCCCATTCAGGATAAGGGATAATCCTGAAACCCCTCGTAGGAGCAATAATGCTACCTATGAGGATTCTTTTGTAAAGACAATTTTTCAATTTTTCTCAATTTTGTAAATGTCTATCAAATTTCTCTTTTAATTTTCCCCAAAACTTCTTCTTTCCCCTTTTCAGGTTAAGGGATAAACCTAACCCTCGTTGTCCGAGGTGTTCCCATTCAGGATAAGGGATAATCCTGAGACCCCCCTTAGGAGCAATAATGCTACCTATGAGAATTCTTTTGCAAATACCAATTTTATCAAACTTTATTTTCTAAATTTATATCAATTTCTATTTTTTTATTCTGTTCAGGATAAGGGATAATCCTGAGACCCCTTGTAGGAGCAATAATGCTACCTATGAGATTTTTTTTGCAAATACCAATTTTATCAATCTTTATTTTCTAAATTTATATCAATTTCTATTTTTTATTCTGTTCAGGATAAGGGATAATCCTGAGACCCCTCGTAGGAGCAACAACGCTACCTGCGAGAAGTCTTTTGCAAATACAAGTATCATCAAGCTTTATTGATTTTCTAAATTTATATCAATTTCTCTTCATTTAAATTCTATTCTTTTTCCCTTTCAGGTTAATGGATAAACCTGAATTATTTTCCATAAAATTCCTCAATTCACATCAAATTCTATTCTATACTCCTTTAGGATAAAGGAAAATCCTGAAGCCATCATAAATAGATTCAAATCTTAGGCCACCTTGGATCAAGGATCTCGAATGAATCTCCCATCTTCTTCATCATCAGCAACTATTCATGCGTTTTGCCAATCCTTCTAAAAAGCTGACCTTTGGATAAGAGTTATTTCCTTCCCATCTGAGTTCCGACTCAGGCTTTTTTGCTTTCTTTTTATTTTTCTTTTAAAAGATCCAAGTTCCGACTCGAGTCTTAGATATATTCATATTTCTGGAGTCACGAGTTCCGATTCGGACTTCCTTTTGGTCCCGATGTTCGCATTGGACCAATTGTTACGTCGAGAATTCGAGCTCTCAAAAACTCGATTCTCATTCGTTCTTTTATTTTGAAAAACCGGGTTCTGACTCGCGTTTTCTCCTTTTATATATATAGTCATATTTTTGGAGTCACGAGTTCCGATTCGGACTTCCTTTTGGTCCCGATGTTCTCATTGAACCAATTGTTACGTCGAGAATTCGAGTTCTCAAAAACTCGATTCTCATTCGTTCTTTTATTTCGAAAAATCGGGTTCCGACTCGCGTTTTCTCCTTTTATATATATATATTCATATTTCCGGAGTCACGAGTTCGGATTCAGACTTCCGTTTGGTCCCGATGTTCGCATTGGACCAATTGTTATGTCGAGAATTCGAGTTCTCAAAAACTTGATTCTCATTCGTTCTTTTATTTTGAAAAACCGGGTACCGACTCGCGTTTTCTCCTTTATATATATATATATATATTCATATTTTCGGAGTCACGAGTTCTGATTCGGACTTCCTTTTGGTCCTGATGTTCGCATTGGACCAATTGTTACATCGAGAATTCGAGTTCTCAAAAACTCGATTCTCATTCGTTTATTAATTTCGAAAAAACGGGTTCTGACTCGCGTTTTCTCCTTTTATATATATATTCATATTTTCGGAGTCACGAGTTCCGATTCGGACTTCCTTTTGGTCTCGATGTTCGCATTGGACCAATTGTTATATCGAGAATTCAAGTTCTCAAAAACTCGACTCTCATTCGTTCTTTTATTTTGAAAAACCGGGTTCCGACTCGCGTTTTCTCCTTTTATATATATATATATATTCATATTTCCAGAGTCACGAGTTCCGATTTGGACTTCCTTTTGGTCCCGATGTTCGCATTGAACCAATTGTTACGTCGAGAATTCGAGTTCTCAAAAACTCGATTCTCATTCATTCTTTTATTTTAAAAAACCGGGTTCTGACTCGCGTTTTCTCCTTTTATATATATATATATATATATATATTCATATTTCTGGAGTCACAAGTTCCGATTCGGACTTCCTCTTGGTCCCGATGTTCGCATTGGACCAATTGTTACGTCTAGAATTCGAGTTCTCAAAGACTCGATTCTCATTCGTTCTTTTATTTTGAAAAATTGGGTTCCGACTCGGGTTTTCTCCTTTTATATATATATTCATATTTCCGGAGTCACGAGTTCCGATTCGGACTTCCTTTTGGTCCCGATGTGCGCATTGGACCAATTGTTACGTCGAGAATTCGAGTTCTCAAAAACTTGATTCTCATTCATTCTTTTATTTTAAAAAAATCGGGCTCCGACTCGCGTTTTCTCCTTTTATATATATATTCATATTTCTGGAGTCACGAGTTCCGATTCGGACTTCCTTTTGGTTCCGATATTCGCGTTGGACCAATTGTTACGTCGAGAATTCGAGTTCTCAAAAACTTGATTCTTATTCGTTCTTATTTTGAAAAACCGGGTTCCGACTCGAAAGGATCCATGCTTTGTATATCCATCCAAGAAAGGATCATGCTTGAATTTCATCTCACGAGGCATTTCTCTCAAAATGTCCCATCGAGGTTTGCTTATATTCCTTTCCCCATCCGAATCGTCTTGATATATCTTCGTCCCATCCAGGTTAAGGGCTAAACCTGAGTCATTCCAAAAGGTTGATCTTGTCTCACCCGTGAGACTAGATCAAAATTCTTATCTCTCATCATTTCGGGATCTTCACTGAAAGACCCATCACGATTTTCCTCATTTCTATTATTCAATCATATCATTGTCGAGGATTTCGTCCCCTCAAGCCATTCAGGATAAGGTCTTAAGCCTGAAAATCCACGTTGAAATAAATTCTTCCACACCCAGTTCAAATCTGATGACTGAGGCATTTTTCAAAATTTGGAGTGTTATCTTTTCCACTAAGCTCGGCTTCTTACCGGCTTAGTAGCAAAGAGGGGCATCTGTGAACACCCCAAATTTTTCAAAAGTTCGTAAATATTCTCTTTTTGCCCTTTATCTTCATTTTCTGGGTAATTGAGTCACTTTTAAATATAAATCCCATTTTATTTCTCAAGTTTTCTGAAATTAAATTCATTTTGTATATCTGACTCAATTTCGGATCCGGATCCAGATAAAAGATCCAAATCTGAGCTTCGTTATCCAATTTTTAAATCAAATTCTCAAAATTTCCAAAACAACTTTTTGAAAGGCTCGGGCAGTCCATCTGGCATCCGTTTGGACCCATCGCGTTATATTCCTCGATTTGAGGTTTAAAACTCAAATATTTTCTCAAAACTTGGGTCCAAACCCATCCTTCTGAAGAAATTTCCCCAAAATGGCCTGAAATTCTCGGAAAAACAGTTTTATAAATATTTCTTAGAAAAATACAAAAAATTAGTGTTTAATCTTTGTTTTCTCGTAAAACTTTAGGATTTTATTTCAAAAAATACAAAAAAATGGAAAATACAAATAGAAAAGAAACAAAAAATTAGTTTTGAAAAACCACTTTTAAAAACCATTCTTTTGCAAAAAAAAAAACCTTTTTGAAAAACACCCTTTGTTTTTGCAAAAGTTTGTTAGGAAGCCCCCTATCGGTAAAATCTTAAAAGTAACGGGGGGGGGGGTGGCAAAATTTCTTTTAGGGTTTTAACGAGGAGGAGAGCGCCTCTCTCCACCTCTCGAAACATCCTGCACCTTCAATCCCCTTCTCCTCCATGAGCCCCTCCATGGCCTCCGTCCATCTGCAACAGAAATTTTTCTTCCTCAACCCTTCATCGCCAAAACCTTCTTCCCCATCCTCAACCACCGATCTCCAACGACTTTCATCTCCATCGCCCTTCATCACCAACAAAATCGATGCTTCTTCTCTCCCTATATAAGTAGAACAAGGGGAGCAAAAAAGGGGGAGGAGGAAAAAAGGAGCAAAAAAGGACATCCGGCTTCGACCCCATTGCCAGGCAATATCCGCCATTAACATATCCATCCCTCTTCTGTTTCTTACAGTGTAAGGCTATTCCATAGGTTTCTTTTCTACTATTCTTTTTCTTTTCCTCTCATCGTTTTTCTTTCTTTCTTTCTTTTCTCTTTTCTGTTTTGTTTTAATCCCCATTTACGCACCATGAGTGGGGTTTGGATTGCCGATAGCGATTTCGGCTCTCTCCTTTGTGCAATAGCAAGTGGACTCTCCTAATTCTGACATGTTCTTCTTTCTTTATTTACATTTCCTTATTCGTTATTGTTATTATAGACAAAACCCTTAGTTCTTATAATAAACATTTGTCTGAGGCATCATGATTTATTTATTTTTATTATTTTTTTTTACCCGGATTGCACTTTGTTTGTCCCAGCTTACTGCGTTTCGTTCAAAATCATTATGTTCGATTGTCTCTGGTATTCTCTTTCTACACTTATCTCATGGATAACCCTGTATCTTGACATGCCATTATAGTTATTTAGTTCAAGTCAGATTTATGTTTTTTTTTTCTTTTTGATTCGTTTCAAATATATACCTTCATTTTATTGTATTGTCGGGCTGTGGGTCAGATTCTTGTTTTCGACCTTGTTCGAAGACTGATCCTGGTTTCCTGTTTCGAGTGGTATTAACATTGATTCTTGTTTCAGTTAAGATACATTGATTCCCACTCCTGAGTGGCCAATCGTTTGAGGGCTGACGGATCGAATTCTAGAAGATCGTTGGTTAAATTGATATCTCATGAAGAGTTTTAGATGCTTAATCCCTGACGAATGAATTATTTGATCACCAAGACTCCAGTAATCAATCGTCTGAATACCCACTTGGTGTTCGAAGTCAAATCTGTGTGAATATTGATTAGTCATCCATGTTCCATATACATTCATTTCGTTTCTGGAACGATCATAGGATTTTTTTTCTTGCAATCAAAGTGTTACTCGGGCATTGATTGAAGAATCTCGGGTGTCGATGGTTCGATTTCAGTCAAATGGTTGCATGAGTATTTGAATCAGTCACCCAATTTCTGGTGAGTAATTTCTCTCGCAGGTAAGTACAGGTATTGTCATATTTGGTTCCTTCATCAAGAATATTCCTGTTTTGATTACCTGTAAAGAATAACCCTATTTCACCACATTTTTTTTCCTTTTGTCAAAATTTGTTTGTGGATGATCCATAATGATCAGATCCTCATAACCTGAGGATTGGATTATCGTAGATTAGGGCACTCAAGATCAATGACTATCCTATTCTGATTCCCAATCAAGGGGAGTTGCTGATCTTCAGATATGAGGAATATGGAGATAAATAGGTTTGGGGAACCCAGTCCCTAAGTCGTGCTCTGTCATTGTGCTATGTTGAAGGCTCCATCATCAGTTGGCGAACTGATTTCCTTTAGTCATTATGAATGGTTATCTATTTTCGATTTGTTTATTGCCTGTTGTCAGTTAAATTGGTATAAAAGATGATAGCAGAAATCGTTTTCCATCCATTCTTAGAGCAAAATCTTATACCCTGCATCCTTGGGTTTTTAACCACTTCAAAACCTGATTTGGCTGTGGCCTCTTCATCCTGAGGTAACAAGAAATGATACACTAAAAGGTGTATCCTGGCAGAATATTATGAAAGATCAATGGCCTTTGCTGCATTTTGCTTTCCAGAACTAAGACTCCTCATTTGTGCATGAATCCTCCTCAACGCTGATGATAGCTCCATCATCATGATGCCCAAAATCCCTGCTATAAGTGTCAGTGTGTGAATTTCATTGATTGAAAAAAAAAAAGAGAGCAGAAGTACCTAACAATGATGGCATGATTCGACTTATGGTCATATGAATCATCGGAGTCGAGTGGAAATTACTAAATGTTATTGCTCATTTCAGTAATTGTTGAACATTTCAATTGCCTGGATTGACGAAGTGATAGCTTCCCAAAATGTTGAAGCAAATCTGATAAATAAGCATTAGCATTGCCATCACTGACAAACACCGTCTGTGCTGAGCATTGCGGCAACCATTCACTGAATTCTACCTCCCAGCCTGAGGCGTACGTGGCCATCATCAGCAGCTACCACCGAAAGCAGCCACATCTGGATTCTGCAGTGAAATTCCAAGAGATTCCTACGGCATTTTGAATCTTCTTGAAAGGTTAAAATCCCCATCCCTGAGCTACCTGAGATCTCCCAATTCTCCATCAAGGACTCCGCAGGTATGTAAAATCTAGATAGCCTATGCTTAGATCATGTTCAAACCTTTCCTGTATGTTTTGCATTGTTTTCAATCACTTCGTATTCCCTGCTACAAAATTATTTTATGTTGATATCCTTCTTTTGTCTTCATATTTTGTGCTGGCATTGGCAGATTCATCATGTGTTTTGCAAGCCTGTCATATACATTGTATTCGGTCATTTCCCATTTATTTAGTTTAGCATTCCCACCTTTGTATTTATAATCATTCTGGACGTATGTATATCTCAACATAAATAGTGGCTACATCATTTACATGTCCTGCAAAAGGATATTGTTCACATCATTGTCCATACATATTCTGTAAATATCTATACCTTTATTCCCTACCTTTCATAGTAGCACACAACTATTTTCACCTCATTGCACTGTGAGCATCTCAGCTCTTATTTTACCAGCTTGTACCATAGTCACATCTACCTGTGGCTATCTCACCCACTTACATCTCATGATATGCACAGCTGCTGCCAGGCACTAAAGCCTCCGCCCTAGCGTCACCTGCTACTTGCGGGTTCAGCACAAATTACAAAACACTTGGCTTCCATCCATTATATTCATCCCTTGCACTTATTTCCAGCACTCACCTGCACCATTGTTTCTGTATATGCCTGCATATCATAGTACATATTCAATGCTTTGCTCATATTTCATTATAGCATATTAGAGCCATTAGTTGAATACGGCATCTCATGACTTAGTGTTAGCAAAACCATACTGCGCATCACCATTTTTTGCGCCTTCATAACAGCCAGCTCACCATCATCTTCCACTACTACTGTCACATATCTACACTCCAACAGCAGCAGTATATACGGCCCATAATATATTCAAAATGGGAGTTTCCCAAGCCTGAGATCACCTCAATATGAACAAGCAGCTCACTTGCAGGACATGAACACAAAGCAAATCCTATCTGGGGCGGTCAGGTGGAAAAATTGAATCAACAACAGCAAAATTTTGTCTGTAGGGCAACCCTATAGAAATTTCCACCATACTTACAGTATATATCACTTTGCACTTTCCCTCACGTTATATGTATATCATTCTTACCTTACCTTTTAGCATTTAGACACCTCTCTCATCACCCTTTCTATTTTCATGTATCACATAATATATATATATATATATATATATATATATATATATATATATATATATATATATATATATATATATAAATATGTATATATGTGATTTTCCATTCATAGCAGTTCTTCCTTCATTGTCCATATGATGTATCAATGTCTTCACCATCCACTTAGGATTAGCTTTATGCATACATGATCATATGTCTCCTTTGGACCTAAGTATTAAGCCATATAGGCATCCTCACATGCATAGCACATAGGTGTATATATGAACCCCTTTTATCACTCCCATCTTTAGATTCAACACAAATTTTGCAGGTTTTTCTTCCATAAGCTTCTTTGTGCTAACTCTTATTTTGCAGGACTTCTCCCTTGGCTTAGAAGCTTTGACATTTTCAAATTCAATTCAAATAATGTAACAGATAGAGCATGATGAAAATTCTATGCTTTCAGTTTTAGATAGAATGAATGAGCATGGTAAATGTCATGAATTGCTTGTTTTCATGCTTTTACCTTTATTTTTCCCAAATTCTCACAAATGGCAACACGAATGGAACGTGCACCATTTCGTAAGAGGTAAATTAATCCTAAGTTGATGATTTACATCAACGGCCATAGTCGGGATGTAAACAAGACTTAGTATTTTTATCTTTTATAAAATAACACTGGATCCACACTAGATCCTTTTCAAAAATCATCATATTTTCAAATATTTCATCTTTTATCAGAGTTTAACTTAAAATTAATTCAATATATATACCAATGGCCATAGTCAGGGTATATTGAGAGTTAATTTCATTTTAAACTCTATAAAAGCACAAAATATGTTTCATTCTTCACCTGAATTTAAATATAGATTATTATATAATACATTCAATGACCATAGTCAAGGATGTATTATTTTTTCAATCTTATTTCAATTCATGTAAAGAATGAAATACGATTTTCAAAATCCAATTTCAAAATTCTTTAAATTCATTCATCACTTAGGATAGAATTGCATCATATCTTCAAAATTCCTTTTTCAAAACCCCAAGTGACGTAAATATCTTCTTCAATCAATCTTCAATCCTTGTATAATCAAATTCGTCTTTTCATTTTCAATTCTATTTCATTTTCAATCTCAATATCCAAATTTAACTTTGAGATTTAAAATTCATTTTATATTTAAAAATTCCAATTCAAATCAGATTTCAAAGTTCAATTTGACTTTAAAATTCCAAATTCAATTTATATTCAAAACTCCAATCAAATTCAAAGTTCAATTTAACTTTGAGATTCTTTTCATTTTCTAAATTCCAAATTCAAAGCTTCAAATTCAGGTCCAAATTGACTTTGAAATTTATTCAAGATTCAAATTCTAAATTTCATTTTTCAAGTTCAATTCAAACTTGGAAGTTCTTGATTCATCTTCTGAATTTAACAACTCCAAATCCATTTTAGGATCCAGGATTCAACATTCATATCGGATCTCAGACTTCAGATCCAATTCCACCTTAGGATCCAGAATCTAATTTCCACTTTGGATCTCAGACTTCAGATCCTAAACCCATTTTTTAATATCCAAAATCCATTCCCAAGTCTAAATTTCAAATCCGATTTCATTTTCAGATCTCATCTGAACTTCCTAAATCCACTTTATTTCTAAATACCATTTGGATTTCTCAAAACCATCATGATTTCAAAATTTTAGATTAAAATTTCATTACAAGTTTTATCTCTTCTACTAAATCTAAGTTCAAAGTCTATTTTCCGACTTTGGAATTTCTTTCCTTTTTCCTTTTTATCTCATCTTCAAACCATTCTTTCTCAAATCAAAAGATTTATTTTCCCAATTCTTATCATTTCAAAGACTTAGAACTTCTCTGATCTATCTCAAGTTCTAAGTTAGATTCTACCATTCAAAACTATTTCTTCACTCCCTTATCAAGTTCATCTTAGAATACTTGGAAATTTTCAAAACATCTTTTCAAAAAAAGCATACATCCTTGCATTGCACAAGCATGATTCTTTGTGCATTTAGATCTTTAGGATGAATTCTTAGATATTTAGGCAAAGCAAAAGGCATAGATTCGATCCTTAGTTCGATTACCTCTGGTAAAGGTGCCAGGAACGGTCGAACCTCGTACCGACGAACGAATCCCGTCTCTCCATTTTCTCGCAAATATTTTCAAAACGGAGGCGTGTTATTTGCTAAATATTTTCAAATCAAGGTCAAGTGAGACCTTCGCAAAAGATATCCTCTCTTATTTTTCTCTTCCTTTCTCTTCTCTCTTCTTTTTCTGACTTTTATTTTTTTCCCTTTCAAAAAGGAGGAAATAGAGGTCAGAAAAGGAAAAGAGAAGGAAAAGAGAGAAACCACAAGAGAGGAAAAATTTTGCGATGACCATAGCAACCCAATCTGGTACCAGAGGCGTCTGTGTACACCACAAAACCACCTCTGCCTGAAGGTAAAGCTAACACTGGCGAGGTTGTCAGATTTGACTTTAAGATCTGAAAACTGTCTTCACAAGCGCTATCCAACTAGAACTTGATACCTTTACGCAAAAGCTTCGTCAAAGGTAAGGCAATCCTCAGAAAGTCTTGGATGAATCGTCGATAATAACCTGTCAATTCGAGAAAACTGCGGATCTCTGACACATTCTGAGGCTGCTTCTAGCCTAGAACTGCTTCAACCTTAGCTGGATCGACTGATACTCCGTCCTTGGATACCACGTGCCCAAGAAACATAACTCGCTCGATCCAAAATTCGCACTTGGAGAACTTTGCAAACAACTGATGCTCACGGAGAGTACTCAAAACAATACACAAGTGTTCTTGATGTTGCTTGGGATTCTCTGAGTAGATCAAGATGTCGTCAATGAACAAGATCACGAACGTATCCACGAACGGTCGAAAAATCTAGTTCATCAGATCCATGAATGCAGCTGGTGCATTCGTGAGGCCAAAAGGCATCACTATGAACTCGTATAAACCATACCTTGTTCGAAAAGCTGTCTTCGCAATGTCGTCCTCTCGGATACAAAGCTGATGGTAACCTAACCTGAGGTCAATCTTCGAGAAAATCTTCACCCTCTGCAACTGATCGAAAAGATCTTCGATCCTGGGTAACGGATATTTGTTCTTGATCGCCGCTTGATTGAGCATCCGATAGTCGATGCACAACCTCAAGGATCCATCCTTCTTCTTCACGAACAATACTGATACTCCCCACGGAGAAACACTGGGTCGAATAAAACCCTAATCTAAGAGTTCTTCCAACTATCGCTTCAATTCCTCAAGCTCTGTCGGAGCCATACGGTAAGGTGCCTTGGAAATAGGAGTAGTTCCAGGCAACAACTCGATACAAAATTCGATTTCTCGCTTTGAAGGTAAACCAGGCAATTCCTTTGGAAACACATCGGAAAATTCTCGGACCATGTCCAAGTCATCAATTGAAACCATCTCATGTTCGACTGGGGTAATACTGACCAAGAATGCAGTACCCCCGCTCCGCAAATACTTCTGGGCCTTGAAGAAAGAAATCATACAACTATCGCGCAAGGGTCGTGGAAGCTTGATTTCCAAGACAAGACGATCAAGCTGAAAAAGAACAACCTTGCCTTCTCGACAGAAAACTTGAGCGTGATACTCAAAAAGCCAATCCATGCCTAGAATGACATCGAACTCTGTCATGTCTAGCAGGATCACATCGACTGATAGGTTCTGCCTTGCCACTGACACCTCGATGTTCGGAATGTACGAATCATAAAAAGACTGATCACCTGTCGGAGTGCGGACCTCCAATGAGTAATTCAAGGACTCTACGGTCAAAGGTAAAGTACTGGCAAATCTAGCAGCTATAAAAGAATGCGAAGCACCACAATCAGATAACGTAAAAGCTGCATGTCCTGCGACTGAAATAGTACCTTGGACCAATTCACCATTGGTCACTTGCTCCGCAGTTGTCACGTAAGCACGTCCGATAATGACTTTCTGGTTGCTCTGCTTTGGCTGATGCTGTTGTTGCAGCTGATACGGCTGAGGCTGCCTCGGTTGCGCTTGCTGAGATGTTCCTGGTGTGTTTCTTCACTGATCATCTGCTTGCTTCTTCCTGTAGTCCCTGATGTAATGGCCCATCTTGCCACAGTAAAGGTATCCACCCGTGTCACATGGGCAAGGTCGTCCTAGATAATCGACAATGCACTTCGGACAACCTGCCGCTGTGATCTACCTCTACGGCTGCTGGTAGCACAACTGTTGCTGATTTTGGGGTCGTCTGTTTTGGTAGTGCTGTTGGTTGGTGTTGTTGTTGTTTATGTTCTTCTTTGAAGGGGGATGGAACTTCTTTCCACCCTGATTCCTATGAAACTGTCGCTTCCTAGGCCAACTCTTTTGGCCTGGATGTTGCTGCTGTTGTCCTCGAGATGCTGGTACCTTCTGGGATTTCGTCCAATCGTGCTCTAACATGGAGGTTGTCTCCAGAGCCTCATCCACTGTCGTCAGCGCACGTGTATACACCTTCGTTCGCAGAACAGGCTTTAGACCTCGAGCAAACTTCAGTGCTCGCTCCTTCTCGGTGGTATACAAGTTCGGGCAATATCTTTCCAGACTGCGGAAATGAGTGACGTACTCCGCGTGTGTCGAATTTTCTTGTTGTAGATCAAGAAACTCTTGCATCTTTCTGCTCCTCTCGTGAGGTGGGAAATATGCAGCATAGAAGGCCTCAACAAACTGCTCCCACTCGATCGGCTGGTTGTCGAACTTGATCTCTCAGGTGGTAGCCTGTGATCATCGCAAAATTTTTCTTCTCATTCCTCTTTTCCTTTCTCTTTGCCTTTCTAACCTCTGTTCTCTTTTTGAAGGGAAATAAAAGATAGAAAATAGGAGAGAAAGAAAAAAGGAAAAAGAGAGAGGAACTCTTTTGCGGGGTCTCACTTGACCTTAATTTTGAAAATATTTTAGGAAATTACTCGCCTCCGCTTTTGAAATATTTGTGGGAAAATTGAGAGACGGGATTCGCTCGTCGGTACGAGGTTCGACCGTTCCTGGCGCCTTTACCAAGGGTAATCGAACCAAGGGTCAAATTTATGCCTTTTTGCTTTGCTAAAAGATTATCTAAGAATTTATTCTAAGTCTAAATGCACATAGAATCATGCTTGTGCAATGCAAGGATGTATGCTCTTTTGAAAAGAATGATTTTGGAAATCTGAGATTTTTCAAGTGATGATGGAATGAAGAAATGATTTCTGAATAGTTGAATCTAGCTTAGGACCTGAGATAGATCAGAAAAGATATTTTGAAGTTCTAAGTTTTTGAAATAATAAGAGTTTTGGGAAGATAAATCTGGACTTTGAAAGGAATGATTTGAAGCAGAGATAAAAGAAAAGGAAATGAAGTTTCAAAGTCAGAAATGGACTTTGAATTTTGAATTTTGAATTTGGATTTAGGAGAGAAAATGAATATTTGAAATGGAATTGAATTCTATATTTGAAGTTTGAAATCAAAATAAGATTTGAGAAATCCAAATAGAATTGGGTTTAAGAGATCAAGATGGAATATGAGAAATGGAATTGGTTTTAAAATCTGGGATTTGAGATGGAATCTGGATCTGAAGTCTGAGATCTAAGATGGATTGGATTCGAAACCTGGAATCCTAAATGGAATTTGGATCTGGAGTCTGAGATCCAAGATGAAGTTGAATTCTGGATCCTAAATGGAATTTGGATCTGAAGTCTGAGAACCAAAAATGAAGTTGGATTTGAAACCTGGAATCCTAAATGAAATTTGGATCTGGAGTCTGAGATCCAAGATGAAGTTGAATTCTGGATCCTAAATGGAATTTGGATCTGAAATCTGAGATCCAAGATGAAGTTGAATTCTGGATCTAGAATCCTAAATGGGAATTGGATCTGAAATCTGAGATCCAAGATGAAGTTGAATTCTGGATCCTAAATGGAATTGGACCCAAGATCTGGAATCCAAGATGAAATTTGGATCTGAAGTCTGAGATCCAAAATGAAATTGAATTCTAGGATCCTAAATGGAATTGGATCTGGAGTCTGAGATCCAAGATGGAGTTGGATCCGAAATCTGGAATCCTAAATGGAATTTGGATCTGAAGTTTGAGATCCAAAAGTGGAGATTGCATTTAAAAATTTGGATCCAAGCTGGGATTGGATTCTAACTTTGGATTTGGATTTTGAAAGTCCAAATGAGACTTTTGAAGATGGGTCTAGGTTTTGAAAACCCAGATTGAATTTAAAATTTAGGAAGAGTCAAATTTTGAGATTCAAAATTAATCTCAAAACCTTGATTTTGAGAAACTTTTTGAAGATAAAGAATAATTTTGATTTTTGAAATCAGAAGATGAATCAGAAATTTCAAAGTTAAATTTGAACTTTGAAATTGATTTTGAGATATTGATTTGAGTTTAAAGTTGAATCTTGAAAATGAATTTAAGATTTCAAAGTTAATTAGAACTTCGAAATTTGGATTTGGATTGGAAATTTGAAGTTTTGAATACAAAATGAATATGAAATTTCAAAGTCAATTTGGGCTTTGAAATCGAATTTTGAGTCTTGAAAATAAGATAGAATTTGAATATGAATTTATAAATAAGGATTGATTTGAAGAAGATACTCAAAACCACTTGGAGTTTTGAAAAGGAATTTTGAAAATATGATGCAATTCTATCCTATATGATGAATGAATCTAAAAGAATGTAAAATTGGATTTTAAAAAATCATATTTCATTCTTTAAGTGAATGCAAATAAGATTGAAGATATAATATATCCCCGACTATGGTCATTGAATATATCATATAACAATCATGTTTGAATTCAGGTAAAGAATAAAATATATTTTGGTGCTTTTATAGAGTTTAAAATGAAATTAACTCTCAATATATCCTGACTATGGCCATTGATATATATTTTGAGTTAATTTTAAACTAAACTCTGATAAAAGAGGAAAATATTTAGAAAAATATGATGGTTTTTGAAAAGGATCTAGTGTGGACCTAGTATTATTCCATAAAAGATGAAAATCCTAAGTCTTGTCCACATCCTGACTATGGCCATTGATGTAAATCATCAACTTAGGATTTAATTACCTCTTATAAAACGGCGCATGTGTCATTCGTGTGCCCATTTCTGAATTCTTGGGAAATAAGATGAAAATGATATAAAATAGATAATTTGCATGCTCATACCTTCTAATCTATGTTTGAAAAGATAAGATTCTCATGAATATCTTGATTATTACAACCTTGAAATTGAATTTGAAACCCTAATCTAAGAAGGAAATCAACATTTCTAGAGATTCCTGCAAAACAGAGTTAGTATGAAAATAGAAGAGAATTGCACATATCGCCTTGATTTAAAAGATGTAGATGGTGAGATGCTCACATGCCATGATATTTAAGATCTAAGGTGTAGAAAGATAAAAAAAAATGATATATACCTATGTACATATATATACATGCATATATATGTATATCTATATCTATATATATATATATATAGGTGGAATTGTGCCTGCATGATAGTGCATTTTGTTGATATGAAGGGTATTGTGTGTGAAGTTGTTATGCAACAGTGATAGTGAAGGAACAAGATACGAAGGATAGAAGTGATGTTACCTGTGGATATGCTAAAGGTGTGTGTAGGGAAATGTACTGGATATGAACTGCAATGGGGGCTTGATGAAGACTGGTTCAGCAGTGAACCGTCTCCTGCTAATGGGAGGTGGCGAGTGGCTGGGATGATATAGAATGGTGCTTCACTGCTGTACTGGTTTGACCAAGTGTTGGGGCTACTAATGCATAACAGGTAGTATAAAAAAAAGAAATATCATTGTGATTTTATTAAATCCCAAACACAGAAAAACGACAAACTATTAACACAGGGAATCTTGAAAATTATGAGGTTAGCAAGAGAACAACACAACATTTATTCACAGCTTAGTAATCCTACACCTAATGATCTTGCTGCAACACATAACAGATATTAGTACTCCATTGACAGGCCTCAGGTGGTGGAGTTGGATGTTGAACTATAGCAATGGAGATATGTGGGAGTGCAGGTGGCATAACATGCATGTTGTGATGATGTAAGGCAGTGGGTAACATGTTTCCATAGGGAAAGTAGATTATGGCTGGGAGTGTTTTGCCATAGACTCAAAATTGACTTATGAGTACCAAGTTCTAAAGATTCTTGCCATTTGGCAAGTCAGACTCTGATTTTTCTAGGTCGGCTGGACATTACAGAGTTTTGTAAAGCATCACTCTAGAAGAATTTATGTGGTTTGATTTTATGGTGTAACTGAAATTTTCTATAACCTGGTCTTAAGAAGATTGCAGAAAATAACCAAATTTGGGTTTTGAGCTTCATAATTGCTAGAATTAGAAATGATTCTCAGAATTTGCTGAAATAGTAAAGACCAAATGAATTCTAGAAGGTTATAGCAGATTTTACCAGAACCAACCCTTTGCTATCAAGTCCAGCGACACCAGTGGTAGAATCCTCGAATCGTGACTATCTAGGTGCTTCTAGATTCAGATCATGTTCTCCTTTGTGCAGAAACATAAAAGTAACAGGTAACCATGTAGGTGCTAATGTCATTCTTGAAGAACAACATAAGCACACTTCAGTTTTGCAAAGTCTTCTTTCTCCTTGTCAGAAAGACCCCATTCTGAATTACCAGTGATTCAGGAAATTTGGTTTCAGATCAACCAGGATTCCGACCTCAATTCATTCAATCATATGCTTCATCAGTCGATTAACACAGGGTTTTTGCAATTCATGTTCCCTCATAGCTCTTTGGCTCCAAATATCCTTTGAATGGTGGATTACTTGCTCCCACTGTCAAAGCCTGTAATCAAAACTTAATAATATCACTTCATAAATCATAACACATTTAGATATCCATATGAGCTATCAGACAATCCATTAAGACCTTTAGGAATATCAATTAAAAACATGAATTCTGACATAAACTAGATTCTGAATATAATCAATGGACAGAGAGGAGAAATCTGACAATTCATTTCAAGTAAGTTTCCCACAGTAACTTGACTATTCTGTTGATTATCTGAGAAAGACCACCTCAAGCTTTTTTTTATCTTTAGATTAAAGAGAACATACCTGAGATTTTCAATTCAGGCCTGCCTTGATTGCGTATAGAAGTGATGCCAAAGGCATAGGGAATAAAGGTGTTGTTGCGCAAAAACAGGTAATGAGGCATTGTTGTGCAACAGGGCACAAGAATTGCCAACTGTACTAACTACAATCTCCTGGCTAACAACTTAATCCCTGCAAAAGAACTAATCAAATAGCGTGGTGAATTGCCTCCAAATAAGGCATGACGTCTTTAGATGATGGAACACAGGTATAGAGGGTGTGTGGACCTTGCCATTCTAGTCCTATTGAAGCTAAAAAAGAAAAAAAAAAATACCCAACCCATCATTTTTATGCTCCCTCAAGTAGCCGACAGGCCCATGCGTAAGAATTTCGTCAACAGCATAAACCAGGTGCAAATTTTGAGGTAGTTGTGCCATTGCCATTGCCATTGCCATTGCCATTGCATGAACACCATTTTCTATAGGTTTGAGAAAAGAACCAGTAAGAAGATAAGATGCAAACATTCCTCCAATCTTTGAATTGTATTGCCTTGAATTGGCGCTTCATTATAGTATAAAGTGGATGTCCCACTGCTGCGATATTATGCTTGAAATGCTAACTCATACAATAATTGAATATTATCACCTATTTTCACCAGAGATAGATAATGCAAATGGTAATCGAAGACACACCTGAAGCAGTAGAAGCAGGCGTTGATTTACATACCTCCTGCAGTAACTGAACACTATCAACAATTTTCATCAGAGACAATGGAAAGCAGTAAGAAGATATTCCTGAAACAAACATTCATTCCCATCAGACTAATGTTTCCTTTTTTTTTTATCACAACAGATCCATGGAATGTTGAATCTCTTTATTCTTGATTGTGGTTGCGTGACCATTGAAAGCCCAATGAAGGCCAGAAATCTCTTGGCTGGGGAAAATGCCTTGAAACAGATCCAGATATACCCCATTGTTCCCTCTTAATTAGGTATTCAGAGTCATTTGAAACCATTAAATTGATAGGGAATTCCACTAACTTCAACCCAGTTTTTTTTCTCATATTCTAGAGTATATTTGGATCAACATCTGCATAATGGATTAGTAAACACAAAATGTTTGATATGATGATGATTTTAACCTACGAATCAGAACATGCTGGACAATGACGCTTGACACTGCAGGTATTGCAGATGGACCATAACATCTATGAAACGGTGGTGCCAATGGTGAAGCATCAATGAAACAAAACATAAGGCTAAGCCGAAATATCAATAAACGACGATGGATATGGTGATTTTAAACAGGAATGCAACATATAACATGAATAGCCTATTTTAACAAGCAAATGCACAACAACCTCAAATGCACAAATGCAAGATCGGATGGCAATCTAAAAGAGGATGCAGCACAACTCACGCTATATTGAATCTAAGTATGATATCACGTTATTGCTGTAAATAAGTCTAATGAGGCTCGAGCGATTGGTATTGCTGGTGCAAGTGAAAAGTGAAGTTACATGAAGAAAATCTCAAAACAAACAAACAGAAAAGAAAAAGAAGACCAGACATGCCATAATCCATAGAAAATGTAAAGGAGCATCAAATCTGAATAATATACATCGAAAAATAAATGGTAGAATCAAAAGAAAATGTTGGAACACGATTTGTTCCATTTGATTTTGCACGTAGGTGGTGTGACATTGCTATGGGCAAAGCGGTACCACGAGAGGTGCTCTTAATAGGGCGATGAACAGGGGAAACACAATAAAATATCAGAAATTAGAAAGAAAAGGGGGCTTACCAAGACCAACTAAGAGAAGGAATCCAGGCTCGAGTGATTGGTATTGCGTGGCCAACTGAGAGAGGGAATCCTCTTTGGAGATGTCGAGATGGAGGGGTGAAAACGAGGTCCTGCTGTAGGGTTTCTTAGAAAAGGGGCTTTGACTGCTGCTACAGGGTGAGGTCGACCTTCTCCTTCAGCCGATTAGGGGAAGATCAAAAGAAAAAGACATAAGATGAAGAAGAAGCAGAAGTAGAAGAAGATGTGGAAAGGAAACAAAAAAAAAGGAGGAGAGAAGAAGAGATCGATATACACAAAAGGGGTAAGGGTGAAGATGGATGAAGTGGAGAATGGATTAGTGGTTGCTTATGTAGGGACGAGAGGAAGGGTCGAGAATGGGGAGCAGCGGTTAGGGATCGAGGGTGGAAATGAAAAGGTGAGATGATCGGCGATGGAGGAGAGAGAGAGAGGGAGAGGCTGTCCTCGCCATCCCTCCTCTTGTGAAGGGTTCTGTTATCATCGCAAAATTTTTCCCCTCCCTTGCGAGAAAGAAACGAATTTCGCGAGTCAAACTCGACCAAAGTTTTGAAAATGATTTTGAAAATTTACTCGCCTCCGTTTTTAAAATTTGCGGGAAAATTCCGTGGAATGGGATCCGCCTGTCGGTACGAGGTTCAACCGTTTCTGGCGCCTTTACCAGGGGTAATTGAACCAAGGATCAATTACGTGCTTTAATTTGACTCAAATAGCTAAATTATGCTCTATTTTTACTAGAATGCACAAAGAATCAGGCTTGTGCTATGAATTTTTTTAAAAAATGCAAGTTTGAGAAACTATGATGTTTGCTTTGGAAAATTGAAATGCATTTGGAAAATGATTGGAAAAGTGCTTGAAATTGGAGTTTTTGGGAAAATCATTGAATTTCATTGGAAATCAGAAATTTGCATTGAAAAGTGATTTCTTAGGAAAACTTGAAAATCTGAGAAAATTGGTTTTGAGATTGGAAACTTGGAATTGCTTTTATAAGAAAATGGATTTGAGAATCTTGAGAAAATCTAAGAAATTTATTGGAAAATGACTTTTGAAATGGAAAATGAATTCTCAAGAAAACTGGAAAATATGAGAAAATCGATTTATGAAAACTTGGGATTTTGAAATTTAAGAATTTGAAAACATAGGAAAATCTTGATTTGAACTTGGGAAATGCTTTGAAATGTCATTTGAAAACTTAGGATTTTGAGAAAATCAGATCCTGAGAAAGACTTGGAAATTCTTGAGAAAATTGAATTTTCTGAAATTGAAATTGGAAAATGAGTCTGAAAATAATGCAATTTGAATGATATGAATGAATGAATATGAATTTGAAAAGGGAATTTCATTGAGGAATTGGGAAATCCTTTTGAAACTTTGAGAAATGCAGTGCATTTTTGAAGTTAGCCTAAGAGTGTAGGCTGAATGTGGCTGATATAAAGATCATAAATCTTGGTTTTTTTCGTATTCTGACTATGGCCATAAATACGAATCTCACCGAGTTTATAAACTCCATAAGAGCTTGTGCACGTGCCATTCGTGTAAACCATAGTGAATTTGAAATAATGTGCATGAATCATACATCACATATTGAAATTTGCATAAATTAAACTATATGCAATGCAACCCTATTCTAAGCAGAAAAGTAACTCTTATTCCAAATTATTACATTTGATGTTACATTGAATTGAAATAAAAAATAAAAGCTAAGTCTTCTTCTTGAATGTTCCTGCAAAACTAGAAAACAAAGTTAGCACAAAAATGTAGGTTTTTCTGAATTTATCCAAAAATATGGAAAATTATCGGATATTATTCAGATATAAACCCAGAATCATACCCCCTTTGATATAAACATGAAAAATAATGAATAAATTTTGAAAATAAACTTGAAAATTCGAAATTGGGGTCAAAATGACCAAAATACCCCTAATGACCTTGAAATCAGGGTTTTATGAAAGATTTTTTTGTAAATTTTTGAATTTTGAAAATCAAATGAAATAAATCAAACATAATATGATAAAATATGATGATATGCATGAAATTTTGGAGAATTAGAAATTGAAATTTCGAAATTTAGGTCAAAATGACCAAAATACCCCTGATAACAAGACCATGGCCTTGAAACCAGGGTTTTCTGAAATAAATTTTGCAAAATTGAAAAATATGAAATGCAAATGAGATTAAAATTAACCCTAATATGATTCTACATGCTCATGTACATGATAAAAACCCTAAAATGGCGAAAATATCATAAAATATCAAATTTAACTTGATTTTCGCTTCTGAATTTAAAGATAAACTAACACATGGAGCAAATGAACTTGGAATTAAACCAAATTTGGCATGGACACCTAAAATAACCCTAGAAACATAATGGAGCTCGAAAATATATTTTTTTGTATTTTTAAATATGGAAATTCAAATAAAAACCCTAAATTTTGTGATTTTTGCCTAAAATGTTGATTCTAAAGGAGATTTAGGATATCAAACTTCCATAAAAATTTCCCAAATTTTATGGGTGACAGAGGACAGTAAGTCAAGGATTTTTTCCTTTTACACCTTCTGGTTTTGATCTATGGTCGGAGCTGTGCCACTCCGGCAAGTCGGATCGGAATCCGGCGACTCTAGGATTTAGGGGAAACAGACAGGTTTCGGTAGAAAATGTGGGAAAAATAGAATAAAGATGGGAAAATGGCTGAAATTGTGGGAAAATGTCCCTGACAAACAGATAAAGATTTTATCTTTTGACACCATTGGGATTCGGGTTATGGTTTGGAAAAGGCCATACTGTTATCAGAGACCTAAATCTCTGAGATTTCTGGATATTGGAATCTGTTAGACAGAAAGAGAAAATCCGGTAAAAATAATGAAACAAATTCAAAAATTCCCCAATTTTGGGAAATGACAGGAAATTATGTTAGGAACAACTTTCATGTTAAAAGGTTTTGCATACGGGCTACGGATTGGGAGGACTTGATGCATTAGAGTCTGTCTATACCCTGACAAAAGAAAATCGAGATTTTCCCAGGGGTCTGGGAAATCCGATTTTTTTATAGAGAGTAAAACAAACTGGAAAAACTTCAAAATTTCCAGATCATCAGTAGATTTGATTACAAATCCACTGTGATTTTTTGAGGATGATCTGGATCTTCCACAAGGGTAGTGCCGGAGGTTTTTGTCTACTAAAGATGGATCTGGAATTCCCAGTGAGTTCGAAATCCAAACTCAGTTTTGGATTTATTTAATGGGACTATAAACTTCAAAGGGAATCAAATTTTCGGCAGAAAATTAACAACAAGTAAACCTAATTAACCTAAAATTTTTGAGATTTATGAATGAGAACTCGCACATGAAATAATGATAGTATTATGGCTACAACTTATAGATTCTAAATTAAATACAAACCAAAACCATACAAAATGAACAACATGAATAATGAGACTAGAATAAATGCAATACTTAAATATGAACCTACATGGAATATGAAAATAAAATAAAAAAAATAAAAAAATAAAATAAAAGTTGACAGGGATACGATTCCGTTTTGATGTTGGCTCTAAAATGAGAGATTCGATCCAACCGGTGGATGAACCTCTTATTTCACTAGCCTCAATAGACAAGGTGATTATCACATCTACTTGATTTAAAACTAGGAAAGAAACATTCATGTGATTTCAAATCTGACTTTTAACTTGATTCCATGACATTTATACAAAAGGAAATCCAAAGACCCCCAATCCACGGATTCCATGGATGAACATCGTAGGGGCTTTATTAATAGCTAATAGAAATCACAAATCAAGAGAATAGTGGCTCACCTTGAGGAGGAGTCTGTTGCAACGAAAAGGGCTGGCTGGAACAAGGATGCAAGGAAGGTTGGGCTGCAAGCAGTATCTTGATGGTGCTGGACTGGTGGTGAAGGTAGAAGGCTGCAGTTGTTGAAGGAAGTGATTGGATTTGCTTGAAGATTTCCTTTGATGTTGCGAAGCTTGAAACTGGTTGGATCCGGAGGAGGCTGAAGGATGCTGCTGGGCTTCAAGGTGGCTGGAAGATGTTATAGTTGTTGGAGGATGGCAGCTTGTGAAGGAGAGAGGGAGCTGAGGATAGAGGTCAAGATTCACAGCCCTATGTGCCCTTTTTGTTATAACTTAGGGAAGATAAAACCAAAGACCTAAGTTTCTAATGAAAAAATGGGTTAATGGGAGATGAACGTGGTTGTCAAAGTGTGGTTGACGCAGGTGGCTGGAGAAGGGAGGTGCTGGTTGCTGTGGCTACAAGCTGGTGGCTGCTGTGGATCCCTGGTGGAGCTGGCTGAGCTGGAGGTGAAGACATTGATGGTGCTTCAAAGTGGAGGCCGGCTGTTGGCTGGAGAAAGGAGCTCTGGAGGTGGCTTCAATGGCTGGGAGTTGCAGCCAAGGATAGCTTGGGGTCTTGCTGCAGCAAATGGAGAAGGCTGCAGATGCTGTGATCAATGGTTGTAATGGTGCTGTGCGTGGAGGCTTCCAGTTGGTGCTGCTGAGGGCTACAAGGGTGTTGTTTCAATGGCTGGAAGCTGCAGCCAAGGGGTGAGAAAGAGAGAATTCAAGGGAGAGAGAGAGAGAGGTGCGTTAAGGGGAAAAATGGGCCAGCCGTTCTTTTTTTTTTTTCTTCTCATGACAACTTAGGTTTTGATAAAAATCAAAAACTAAGTTTCTAATATTGTCTCATGAAACAACCTACGTGAATTGGCTGTAGCCATTTGGGTTTTGAAAAAGATGGAAAGGAGGTAAAGAAGAAAGGGGAAAGAAGGAAGGGAAGGAAAAGGAAAGAAAAGGGGAGAAAGAAAAGGAAAGAAAGGGAGGAAAAGGAGAGGGAAAGTGGAAGAGAAGGGGCTGGATAGGGTATACGTGAGTGGCTGGGAGAGGAAAGAAAGAAAGAAAGAAAAAGAAAGAAGAAAGAAAGAAAAGAAAGAAAAGAAAGAAAAAAGGAAAGTAAAAAAATAAAAATAAAAATAAAAAGAAAATGGAGGAAGAAAGAAAGGAAATGGGCTGGATTGAGGGCTAGGTTGGTCGACCCCCTTGTGGGTCCCACCTTAGGAAAATAAAATAATAAAAAAAAAATAAAAAAAAAATAAAACAAACAAAAAAAATAAAGAAAAAGGTAAAATTTTTTTGAAGAAGACATCAGCTTCCAAATCTATTTTCAGACAAAACAAGCTATTTTTTGCAGTTTTTGAAACGAGCTCGGATTTTGAAGTTCAATACCCCGTTGCAAAGCAAATCCAATGTAGAATTTAAAAATGTAATTTTGAAAGAAATCCAGATTGTTTTTCTTGAGAAAATATTTCCAAACGAAATGAGCTATTTTTGGCAGTTTTTGAAACGAGCTCAGATTTTGAAGTTCAATAGCTCATTGCGAAGCAAATCTAGTGTAAAACTTGAAAATTTGATTTTGAAAGAAATCCTGATTATTTTTCTTGAGAAAATATTTCCAAATTTAGACTCTCGGGGTGAAAATGTCAATTTTGGAAACCCGAGGTTTGAAATTGATTTCTGAAAACTTTTAAAACTCAATCTGGATTGAAATTTATAAAGCTGGAGTTCTGGACTTCGAAAATGAAATGAAATGTGATGAAATGTTATGAAATGCTGAGAAATGATATGAAATGATGAGAAATGACATGAAATGCTATGCGAAATGCTAACCCTGAATGAAGAATTTTGGATGTTAGACCCCGATTGACACTTGTACCAGTTCAAAAAGTGTTAAAATTGACAAAATTTGCAAAAATGGTTGAAGAAATGATTTTCGAGCTCTGCCAAGCTAGAGTAACACTGAAAATTAGGGTTTGAAATGGATTCAACTGAAATGAACTGGATTGAGCTGGGTTTTAGAGTTTCAGAACTCAAATGAACTCAACAGACACTGACTCAACTGACCTTTCCAACTGAATTTTCAAGAAAAGCTGCCATTTTTAGAGAAATGGTATGGAATGGTCATTGGAATGAAGTGAATTACGAACCTGAACTGGGTTTGAGCTAAAACAAAGGTCAGTAATACTGAGATGAACTAAAATCAAGTCTCAAACACTAACTCAACTGACTGAACTCGGCTCAATTTCAGCTGAAAGAGCTGAAATGGACTAAAATGGGCTCTTGAACACTTAGAAATGGTTTTGAACTGAAATTGGAGCACTTGAACTCCTGGTGAGCTCAAGTTAGACTCTGAGGAACATGACTGACTTGGAATGACTGACTTGAAGACAATTGGCTTGGATTCGAGTGAGAAATGAGCTCATTTTTGAAGAAATGATCCCATTTTGGCAGGAATGGTCAGAAATGAAAATGGTCTGTTCATTGTGAGCTCAGATGAGCTTGAGATGACTGATATTTTAACTGTCCTGAACTGACCAATGAGCTTAGTTGACTCCGACTGACTAGGGTCCGGGATGACCTAGGGGTAAAATGGTAATTTTCCTAATGAAAATGGGTAAAATGTTGATTTTTTGAAACTGACTCGGGGTTTGACTCCTACACTGACCTACAGGGTTGGCACTACACAAGGAGGGATTTTTAAGAATAGATGAGGAAAATTTGGGGTGTTTACAGATGCCCCTCTTTGCTACTAAGCCGGCTTGAAGACGAGCTTAGTGGCAAAGAAAACACACCAAATTTGGGCTATAAAAATGCCCCAGTTAGAAGAATCTGACTGGGTATGAAGAAATTAGCCCTGATGAAAATGGTAGATATGAAATGGAGAATGAAGAAGAAAAATTTACTTCAAAAGAAGTGAGATTCAGGTTTTGCCCTTAACCTGGATGGGACGGGAAATACTTCGCATAGAAACGAAGCTCAGGTTTGACCCTTAACCTGACCGGGAAATGAAATACCTCATCAAAGGAGGCTCAGGTTTGTATCCTTATCCTGATTGGGAAGAAAATGAAATACCTCATCAAAGGAGGCTCAGGTTTGTATCCTTATCCTGATTGGGAAGAAAATGAAATACCTCATCAAAGGAGGCTCAGGTTTATACCCTTATCCTGATTGGGAAATGAAATACCTCCTCAAAGGAGGCTCAGGTTTGTACCCTTATCCTGATTGGGCGGAAAATGAAATACCTCATCAAAGGAGGCTCAGGTTTGTACCCTTATCCTGATCGGGCGGAAAATGAAATACCTCATCAAAGGAGGCTCAGGTTTTTACCCTTATCCTGATTGGGTGGAAAATGAAATACCTCATCATGGGAAGCTCAGGTTTGTACCCTTATCCTGATTGGGCGAAAAATGAAATACCTCATCAAAGGAGGCTCAGGTTTATACCCTTATCCTGATTGGGCGGAAAATGAAATACCTCATCATGGGAGGCTCAGGTTTGTACCCTTATCCTGATTGGGCAAAAAATGAAATACCTCATCAAAGGAAGCTCAGGTTTATACCCTTATCCTGATTGGGCGACAAAATCAAGTCCTTAAGAAGGATTTAAAATTGGTGTCAGGATGTATCAAAAACGGACATCAAGCTCTCACTTCACGTCAGGATAGCTAGAAAATATTGTCAAAATGTTGGAAATTTTGTTGTTGATTCAAAGTTTTTGAAAATGATGCACATTGTTGCAAAGATATTCCTTCTTTTCTACCTGAAGCATTACCTCCAAACGAGATTCACTTCGTAGAATCAAGATTTAGCATCCAAATTTCTTGCGATTGACTTTCTTCAAGGAGGTTATCAATTTCCTTGATATGATCAAGAAAGAGAATTTGATATTATGAAAGCAATTGATGAAAGAATATTGATAATAGAATTGCACAAATTTAAAGAAATTCTTGGCAAATTTTGGCAGTTTGATATCCTGGGAGTTTCTCTCATGATAATCTTTATGCACTCTTTTGGCTCTCTTGGGTTTTTGCTATATTCTCCTTTATTTTGGAGATGTTCTGACTTTTTCTCTCTTTCTTTTTCCTCTCTTGCTCTCTTTTGGGAAGGGTACGTCACAAACTCCTTCAACTTGGAGATGTTTCGATCCTTCTTTGATGATATTGGCTTCTTGGCTGGAGATTTTTTTTTTTTTTGAAGGATAGCTGAAATTAAATATCTTTTAGGGATTGTCGGTAGGTTCATCGCATCTGCCTTCATCTCGACAGTGCTTTGGACTTTCCCTGGAAGAATCCGTCACAAACTCCGTCATCTTGGAGATGTTTCAAATCTTCTTTGGCCCCGGAGGTCTACTCGCTTAATTCGCCTTCATCTTGACGACAAGTGAGAGATCTCTTTTGCGGATATTTAATTGCAGCTTAGATGATTTTAAGGAGACAGGGCTGGGATGAATTCTCTCTTTTTCTAGCACTCAGGATATTTCCACTGCCTCATTTTCACAAGAATGGTCTTTAAAATGTGCCATTGACTGCGATCAATATCAATCATCTATGGCTTTGCAAAAACATTGAATCTTTTTTTTTTACCATATCGAGGATTTATCCTTCATCCTTTTAGTTGGCCAATAGAAAGAATTTGGATTTTTGAATCCTTCTTCTCAAAAGCTTTGCCTTTTTGGAAGTAATACTGAAGGTAAACTGAGGTAAAAATTTGTGCAATAAAGTTCTGAAATCAACAAATAATTTGATTGACAAATTGACAAAGTTTTCTTGAAATCCTAGGTGAAAAAGAGCATTTGAAGTCCGGTTTAATGCACCCGTGACAAAAATTATCCTCTCCTTTCCCCAAAGGAGGTGACTATCAGTTTACTGGGAACAATATCAGTTCAATTGAGAACGACCATCGGTTCATTGAGAACAATATCGGTTCAATTAAGAACGACCGTCGGTTCACTGGGAACAATATCAATTCAATTAAGAATGACCATCGCTAAGAATAATATTAGTTTAATGAAGAACGACCATCGGTTCATTTGGAACACTATCAGTTCAATGAAGAACGACTATTAGTTCACTGGGAACACTATCAGTTCGAGGAAGAACGACTATCAGTTCGCTTGGAATATTATCAGTTCAATGAAGAACGACTATCAGTTCGCTTGGAACACTATCAGTTCGATGAAGAACGACTATCAGTTCACTTGGAACACTATCAATTCAATGAAAAACGACTATCAGTTCGCTTGGAACACTATCAGTTCAATGAAGAACGACTATCAGTTCGTTGGAACACTATCAGTTCAATGAAGAACGACTATCAGTTCGCTTGGAACACTATCAGTTCAATGAAGAACGACTATCAGTTCGCTTGGAACACTATCAGTTCGATGAAGAACGACTATCAGTTCACTTGAAACACTATCAATTCAATGAAAAACGAATATCAGTTCGCTTGGAACACTATCAGTTCAATGAAGAACGACTATCAGTTCGCTTGGAACACTATCAGTTCAATGAAGAACGACTATCAGTTCGCTTGGAACACTATCAGCTCGATGAAGAACGACTATCAGTTCACTTGGAACACTATCAGCTCAATGAAGAACGACTATCAGTTCGCTTGGAACACTATCAGTTCAATGAAGAACGACTATCAGTTCGCTTGGAACACTATCAGTTCAATGAAGAACGATTCTCAGTGGGAATAATATCAGTTCAATGAAGAATGACCATCGGTTCACTTAGAACACTATCAGTTCGATGAAGAACGAATATCAGTTCACTTGGGAACACTATCAGTTCGATGAAGAACGACTATCAGTTCACATGGAACACTATCAGTTCAATGAAGAACGACTATCAGTTCACATGGAACACTATCAGTTCAATGAAGAACGAGGACTATTATATAGAGTTGGATTGCTTCTATGAACGGTTTCAGGATTATCCCCTTATCCTGAACGGGGGTAGAAATTGGATGACCCGAAGGTCGAAATTGACATAATTAATATTGAACTTGAATTCTGATGAAAGGTCAGCGTGAAGACTGCATCTAAGAGATCGAATAACGCGACCAATGGGCAAGACACCAACACGAGTGTTAGAGTTTTAAAGGGTACCAGTACGAGCACTGGATTTTGAAAACGTACCAGTACAAGCATTATGTTTTGAAAGATTACCAGTACGAATACTGGGTTTTGGAAGATTACCAGTACGAGCGTTGGATTTTGGGAGATTACCAATACGAGCACTGGATTTTGAGAGATTACCAATACGAGCACTGGATTTAGAAGAATTTACCAGCACGAACCTTGGATTTTGAAAATCTTACCAGCACGAACACTGGATTTTTGAAAATTTACCAGCACGAACACTGGATTTAGAAAATTTTTACCAGCACGAACCTTGGATTTAGAAAATTTTTACCAGCACGAACCTTGGATTTTGAAAATCTTACCAGCATGAACACTGGATTTTTGAAAATTTACCAGCACGAACACTAGATCTAGAAAATTTTTACCAGCACGAACCCTGGATTTTGAAAATCTTTCCAGCACGAACACTGGATTTTTGAGAATTTACTAATTGATTTTGATAGAAGATTTTCAGTCTTCACCCTCACGACGACTTGGACAACTGTCGGGGTCTCAGGATTTATCCCTTAACCTGAAGGGGAAGTTCAGGTTTATCCCTTAACCTGAAGGGGAAATGAATTTGATGCAAATGAATGTAAATGGATGCAAATGAATGCATGTAAATGTAAATGAATGCAAATGTATGCAAAATGATGTAAATGAATGCACATGTATGCAAAATGAGAGATTTGTTTGATCCTGCCTGCATACATAATGTTTTGAAGACAAATTTTAAAATAATGCCCCAGTGTAACTGGGAAAGAAGGATTTGACCATTATTGAGGAAAATATATTGAGGAATTACAA
The DNA here is from genome assembly GCF_984573655.1 of Nuphar pumila. Taxonomy (NCBI): domain Eukaryota; kingdom Viridiplantae; phylum Streptophyta; class Magnoliopsida; order Nymphaeales; family Nymphaeaceae; genus Nuphar; species Nuphar pumila. Next base: position 65,616,037 of record NC_143260.1, on the reverse strand, counting down.
AGGATGGAATAGAGGATTTAAGTATAGAAAATTTTCAAATGTTAATCATTGATGGGGTCTAATAATTCCACACCATCGGCATTAATGAGCATATATGAATTGCAGAGTAATGCTGCCTCAACAACATAGGGACCTTTCGAATTCGGTGACCATTTGCCACCCAGACGGTGCTTGAGATAGGCCGTTGATCTGAGCACTAGATCATTGACTCAAGATTTTCTTTGAATGACAAATTTTGCATATTGTTTGGCTATCCTCTGACGATATGATTGAGCGTGCTCTGTTGCTCTGAGTCTTCTTTCATTGAGCAAATCAAGTTGTACCAGTCGCTGCTGCTAATACTGATCAAGCGATAACTCCAGCAGTGATGCGAACTTCAAGGCAGGTTTCTGAACATGTAGAGGCAGTACTACTTCAGTTCCGTAGACAAGTTCTGACAGAGTAGCATTAGTTGGAGTACAAATGGTGGTTCTGTATGCCCATAATGCATCATGGATCTTCTCATGCCAATTATGGCCTGTTTCCAAGGTTCGCTCCAGGATTCGAATAAGAATCTTATTGGTGGCCTCTGCTTGACCATTCCTTTGAGGATAATAAGGAGCGGAGAAACGATGCTGAATTCTGAACTTTAAGTCAAATGTCCTCATTCTCTTATTCTTGAAATGACTCTCATTGTCTGACACGATATCGTGCGGTATGTCGAAACAACAATATTCTTGTGGATGAATAAGACCATGTGTCGACCTTCTATTATACGCAAAGTGATAGCTTCGACCCATTTAGTGAAATATTCTGTTGCGGCAAGAAAATATTTGTAGCTGTTTGAAGCAGCAGTGATGGGGCCCACAACATCAAAGGCCCACATAGAAAATAGCCATGGAGAGATGGCGATTCGCAAATATGTTGCTGGCGCATGAATAGAAGGTGCATGTATCTGGCATAGAGCACACTTCTTCACAAAATGGTAGCAATCTTGCTGCATAGTCTTCCAATAAGATCATGCCCGGATGATTTGCTTGATAAGAGTTTGGTAGCCGATGAGTCTACTGCAAATGCCTTCGTGTACCTCCTGGACAACTTCTTTGGCTTCATCTTCGTCTAGGCATCTGAAATATTTAGAACTGAATCCACGATGATAGAGGACATCGGCAATAATAAAATATCGGGCAGACACATGCCAAATCGCTCGTTACTCTTACCAGTGATATTCTAAGAGAAGGAGACAAATGTCTTCTTTTTTATGGGAGCCTTTCTGAAACAGTCCTTAGCTTGCTCAGACATCATCGTAATCATCATTTTCTTGAACATCTGATATGTAGTAGGATCAATGCCATCCCTATCATTCAAACTCTGTCTTCTGGCAGATCTTGGAGAATCCATTTCTTCTTGCCTGCTTCTAAAATCACTGATGCCCTGATACAGTGGTGTCTTCTTGCTTGATCTGATCTGAACTACTTGGGAATACTGATGCTCTTTGTAGAATGGATGATTAAATTTCGATGATGAAGATTCAAGATAGAAATGAATATAGTAAAAATATTTGATGAGAATTTGATAGATAATTGAATGAACATCCCATTACTAGGGATTGGGTCGCCGCTGGAGTCACGACAATTATGTTGTCATTCTTTACAAGGAGAACGAACAACTGCAAATATGCCTTGTCACCCAGGCGAGGTTATCAAACCATGATAGAATGAAAATTGAAGGATTTTTTTTTCTTTATTGAAGGAAAAATATGATTGCATCAATAGTGGACTTGAGAAAGAGGGAGTATATAGACAGTCTGTCACCACTCTTAACGATCAACAGAGACACGAGGACCAAGGAAAAGAGTGAGAATGATGAAAGAATCCCAGCCATATATGGCAGAATGGTATGTTTCAGACCATTGTGCTGATGTAAGGTCAAACTTTGGCATAATCCCTGATAGTAGCCGAGCTTCTACGCGCTTTTGTCTCTGAGAGAATTGTCTGATGCATCACTCTGGATAGTAGTAGGTACAGGAAAATGGGCCAAGTAACTTGAATCTCTTGCCATATGCATAGGTGTATCTGGGAGGTGATAATTCTCGATCAAAGTAGTCCCACACCACTTCTTCTTCCTACAGATAATCGATCATGAATCGGTACCGCACAACTGGAAGAAGTTCCTTGCCATTGTATCTGAACGAACTAGCTCTAGTCGGCACATGCTGAAGGAACCAAGACTGAAGAGCATAGGTACATCCCTCGACTAGGATGGACTCTCCAAGCGTGAAGTGGGTCAATCCTCTGTATAGAAAAGCAAGCACGGCCATGGCTATCGAGAGACGGCTCGTCCGTCAACTTCCTCATCTTCTCAAAAGCTGAACTATTCTGACATCCACTTAATTCTGTCCATCTGGAAAGAAAGCAAGTCCCACAGTACATAGAACCATCGCATGTTGAATTCTCTCTTGAGCTGTTCTGGACAGCGAGTTGAATTCTGCAAATTTTTCATGCTGTCAGTAGATCTCGATCAGGCTCACGTACTCATTCTCGTTTTCTTCAATCAGTGGCAAAGACTTGCCCCCTGTCATGCGAGCTACGACATCTTTGGGGTCTACACTTTTGACATTGATCAGAAATTGCTGCTCTAATGGATCTCCAGGCTGACCGACTGGCTCGGGCAGTCCCATAATCTCTGAAAATTCATCCATCAATAGTGTTATCTCGCCCCACGGGAACCAGAACATGCAAGTGCGCGGATTCCACCGCTCTGCCAGTGCATGAATCAGATTGCCGTTGACTGTCAACTTTCCCACTGTAGATGCCAATTCCAACCTGCAATCGCTCAAGTGGTCCGGAAACATACGAGAGAAGTTTTTGAACCAGACATAGTACCACCGGAGGAAGAAGGGTCCGGTGCTAAGAGATCGATGCTCAGGAAGACTTTGTCGCACCTCGTAGGAGATGTGACCCTCGGGAAAAATAGAATCGAGCTGACTAGATGTCATTGGACTTAGGGACAAGAAGACTGGAATTAGACTTTGGAAAAATACAAGAATTTTGAAAATTGCAGGCAGGATAAAATGAAAGCTGGAAATTCAAAGTCCAGAGGAACGAAAGAATGGAAAATCTTCTGGAGTTTTGAAGAAAAGGTGGATAATTTAGAAAAATTGTCCAGGGTTTTTGAGAAAAAGGAGATATTTCACAAAAGATGGAAAATGAGGTATTTTGGAAAATTGTTCGGTATTTTGGAAAAATTGGGAAAAATATGAGAAAATAAGACGAAAATGAATATCATATATTCAATTACAAACAATTATGCACATACAGCAATCCCTAAGAAGCCAACTCTAAATGCATTGATTTTGAAAGAGCTTTAGGACCCTAATCCTGACTCTAGGCTCAGATCAAGTGTGTCTAATCATGCTATGCTGATATACTCGAGCCGAGGCTCGATGTACGTGGCATAAAACTCATCTCCGGGTCTAGGCTTGTGTTTTCCCAACATCCTTGAGCGCCTGCCGATATACGTTGGACTATGGCCCTTGGTACGTGGCAGGGGGGCGTTAGCCCAAATAAGTGGCCCAGTTGTGAGGCTCTGTCCCGAACTATGGTTCTGGAAGAGAGCCCAGCAACGTGAAGACCGGGTAGACATAGGTGGGGTGGTTTTTGAAATATGATCACATGCAGGCAAACAGAGGGCTCTAAGTCCTAAAGAGATAGAATTTTGAAAACTTTTGAAGAAGCAAACATTGTTTTCATACAAGTCCTAGATTGAGGAGTGTTGTATTTCAGACCTAAGTCTAAGTGAGCATGCATAATTCTCCTCAATATGGTCCTACCCAACCATGCCTAGTCTACATGCAATCCATGTCAGCTGGGTTCAAGTCTAGGCTCCTAGGTTCACATGATATCAGAAATTAAAGCTGACATTCCATAGAACATAATTTTGATAATTGAACTAAGTTAAAGCACATAATTGATCAAACGAAGACAGGTCCCATCTTGGTCGCCAAACCTGTTATCATCGCAAAATTTTTCCCCTCCCTTGCGAGAAAGAAACGAATTTCGCGAGTCAAACTCGACCAAAGTTTTGAAAATGATTTTGAAAATTTACTCGCCTCCGTTTTTAAAATTTGCGGGAAAATTCCATGGAATGGGATCCGCCTGTCGGTACGAGGTTCAACCGTTCCTGGCGCCTTTACCAGGGGTAATTGAACCAAGGATCAATTACGTGCTTTAATTTGACTCAAATAGCTAAATTATGCTCTATTTTTACTAGAATGCACAAAGAATCAGGCTTGTGCTATGAAATTTTTTAAAAAATGCAAGTTTGAGAAACTATGATGTTTGCTTTGGAAAATTGAAATGCATTTGGAAAATGATTGGAAAAGTGCTTGAAATTGGAGTTTTTGGGAAAATCATTGAATTTCATTGGAAATCAGAAATTTGCATTGAAAAGTGATTTCTTAGGAAAACTTGAAAATCTGAGAAAATTGGTTTTGAGATTGGAAACTTGGAATTGCTTTTATAAGAAAATGGATTTGAGAATCTTGAGAAAATCTAAGAAATTTATTGGAAAATGACTTTTGAAATGGAAAATGAATTCTCAGGAAAACTGGAAAATATGAGAAAATCGATTTCTGAAAACTTGGGATTTTGAAATTTAAGAATTTGAAAACATAGGAAAATCTTGATTTGAACTTGGGAAATGCTTTGAAAACTTAGGATTTTGAGAAAATCAGATCCTGAGAAAGACTTGGAAATTCTTGAGAAAATTGAATTTTCTGAAATTGAAATTGGAAAATGAGTTTGAAAATAATGCAATTTGAATGATATGAATGAATGAATATGAATTTGAAAAGGGAATTTCATTGAGGAATTGGGAAATCCTTTTGAAACTTTGAGAAATGCAGTGCATTTTTGAAGTTAGCCTAAGAGTGTAGGCTGAATGTGGCTGATATAAAGATCATAAATCTTGGTTTTCTTCGTATTCTGACTATGGCCATAAATACGAATCCCACCGAGTTTATAAACTCCATAAGAGCTTGTGCACGTGCCATTCGTGTAAACCATAGTGAATTTGAAATAATGTGCATGAATCATACATCACATATTGAAATTTGCATAAATTAAACTATATGCAATGCAACCCTATTCTAAGCAGAAAAGTAACTCTTATTCCAAATTATTACATTTGAGGTTACATTGAATTGAAATAAAAAATAAAAGCTAAGTCTTCTTCTTGAATGTTCCTGCAAAACTAGAAAACAAAGTTAGCACAAAAATGTAGGTTTTTCTGAATTTATCCAAAAATATGGAAAATTATCGGATATTATTCAGATATAAACCCAGAATCATACCCCCTTTGATATAAACATGAAAAATAATGAATAAATTTTGAAAATAAACTTGAAAATTCGAAATTGGGGTCAAAATGACCAAAATACCCCTGATGACCTTGAAATCAGGGTTTTATGAAAGATTTTTTTTTTAAATTTTGGAATTTTGAAAATCTAATGAAATAAATCAAACATAATATGATAAAATATGATGATATGCATGAAATTTTGGAGAATTAGAAATTGAAATTTCGAAATTTAGGTCAAAATGACCAAAATACCCCTGATAACAAGACTATGGCCTTGAAACCAGGGTTTTCTGAAATAAATTTTGCAAAATTGAAAAATATGAAATGCAAATGAGATTAAAATTAACCCTAATATGATTCTACATGCTCATGTACATGATAAAAACCCTAAAATGGCGAAAATATCATAAAATATCAAATTTAACTTGATTTTCGCTTCTGAATTTAAAGATAAACTAACACATGGAGCAAATGAACTTGGAATTAAACCAAATTTGACATGGACACCTAAAATAACCCTAGAAACATAATGGAGCTCGAAAATATATTTTTTTGTATTTTTAAATATGGAAATTCAAATAAAAACCCTAAATTTTGTGATTTTTGCCTAAAATGTTGATTCTAAAGGAGATTTAGGATATCAAACTTCCATAAAAATTTCCCAAATTTTATGGGTGACAGAGGACAGTAAGTCAAGGATTTTTTCCTTTTACACTTTCTGGTTTTGATCTATGGTCGGAGCTGTGCCACTCCGGCAAGTCGGATCGGAATCCGGCGACTCTAGGATTTAGGGGAAACAGACAGGTTTCGGTAGAAAATGTGGGAAAAATAGAATAAAGATGGAAAAATGGCTGAAATTGTGGGAAAATGTCCCTGACAAACAGATAAAGATTTTATCTTTTGACACCATTGGGATTCGGGTTATGGTTTGGAAAAGGCCATACTGTTATCAGAGACCTAAATCTCTGAGATTTCTGGATATTGGAATCTGTTAGACAGAAAGAGAAAATCCGGTAAAAATAATGAAACAAATTCAAAAATTCCCCAATTTTGGGAAATGACAGGAAATTATGTTAGGAACAACTTTCATGTTAAAAGTTTTTGCATACGGGCTACGGATTGGGAGGACTTGATGCATTAAGGTCTGTCTATACCCTGACAAAAGAAAATCAAGATTTTCCGAAGGGTCTGGGAAATCCGATTTTTTACAGAGAGTAAAACAAACTGGAAAAACTTAAAAATTTCCAGATCATCAGTAGACTTGATTACAAATCCACTGTGATTTTTTGAGGATGATCCGGATCTTCCACAAGGGTAGTGCCGGAGGTTTTTGTCTACTAAAGATGGATCTGGAATTCCCAGTGAGTTCGAAATCCAAACTCAGTTTTGGATTTATTTAATGGGACTATAAAATTCAAAGGGAATCAAATTTTGGCAGAAAATTAACAACAAGTAAACCTAATTAACCTAAAATTTTTGAGATTTATGAATGAGAACTCGCACATGAAATAATGATAGTATTATGGCTACAACTTATAGATTCTAAATTAATTGCAAACCAAAACCATACAAAATGAACAACATGAATAATGAGACTAGAATAAATGCAATACTTAAATATGAACCTACATGGAATATGAAAATAAAAAAAAAAAAATTAAAAAAATAAAAGTTGACAGGGATACGATTCCGTTTTGATGTTGGCTCTAAAATGATAGATTCGATCCAACCGGTGGATGAACCTCTTATTTCACTAGCCTCAATAGACAAGGTGATTATCACATCTACTTGATTTAAAACTAGGAAAGAAACATTCATGTGATTTCAAATCTGACTTTTAACTTGATTCCATGACATTTATACAAAAGGAAATCCAAAGACCCCCAATCCACGGATTCCATGGATGAACATCGTAGGGGCTTTATTAATAGCTAATAGAAATCACAAATCAAGAGAATAGTGGCTCACCTTGAGGAGGAGTCTGTTGCAACGAAAAGGGCTGGCTGGAACAAGGCTGCAAGGAAGGTTGGGCTGCAAGCAGTATCTTGATGGTGCTGGACTGGTGGTGAAGGTAGAAGGCTGCAGTTATTGAAGGAAGTGATTGGATTTGCTTGAAGATTTCCTTTGATGTTGCGAAGCTTGAAACTGGTTGGATCCGGAGGAGGCTGAAGGATGATGCTGGGCTTCAAGGTGGCTGGAAGATGTTATAGTTGTTGGAGGATGGCAGCTTGTGAAGGAGAGAGGGAGTTGAGGATAGAGGTCAAGATTCACAGCCGTATGTGCCCTTTTTGTTATAACTTAGGGAAGATAAAACCAAAGACCTAAGTTTCTAATGAAAAAATGGGTTAATGGGAGATGAAGGTGGCTGTCAAAGTGTGGTTGACGCAGGTGGCTGGAGAAGGGAGGTGCTGGTTGCTGTGGCTACAAGTTGGTGGCTGCTGTGGATCCCTGGTGGAGCTGGCTGAGCTGGAGGTGAAGACGTTGATGGTGCTTCAAAGTGGAGGCCGACTGTTGGCTGGAGAAAGGAGCTCTGGAGGTGACTTCAATGGCTGGGAGTTGCAGCCAAGGATAGCTTGGGGTCTTGCTGCAGCAAATGGAGAAGGCTGCAGATGCTGTGATCGATGGTTGTAATGCTGCTGTGCGTGGAGGCTTCCAGTTGGTGCTGCTGAGGGCTGCAAGGGTGTTGTTTCAATGGCTGGAAGCTGCAGCCAAGGGGTGAGAAAGAGAGAATTCAAGGGAGAGAGAGAGAGAGAGGTGCGTTAAGGGGAAAACTGGGCCAGCCGTTCTTTTTTTTTTTCTTCTTATGACAACTTAGGTTTTGATAAAAATCAAAACCTAAGTTTCTAATATTGTCTCATGAAACAGCCTACGTGAATTGGCTGTAGCCATTTGGGTTTTGAAAAAGATGGAAAGGAGGTAAAGAAGAAAGGGGAAAGAAGGAAGGGAAGGAAAAGGAAAGAAGAGGGGAGAAAGAAAAGGAAAGAAAGGGAGGAAAAGGAGAGGGAAAGAGGAAGAGAAGGGGCTGGATAGGGTATACGTGAGTGGCTGGGAGAGGAAATAAAGGAGGAAAGAAAGAAAGAAAGAAAAAGAAAGAAGAAAGAAAGAAAAGAAAGAAAAAAGGAAAGTAAAAAAATAAAAATAAAAATAAAAAGAAAAATAAAAAGAAAATGGAGGAAGAAAGAAAGGAAATGGGCTGGATTGAGGGCTAGGGTGGTCGACCCCCTTGTGGGTCCTACCTTAGGAAAAAAAATAATAAAAAAAAAATACAAAAAAAATAAAAAAAAGGTAAATTTTTTTTTTCTTTTTTTATAAATTAAAACAGAAAATGCAAATGGATGGGCCATCTCAGAGCGGGTCCAAATTCCACTTTTGAAATTCATTTTGACGATTAAAGGGGTAAAATAGTCTTCTCAGAAACTTTCCAGATGAAACAAGCTATTTTTGGCAGTTTTTGAAACGAGCTCGGATTTTGAAGTTCAATACCTCGTTGCGAAGCAAATCCAATGTAGAATTTAAAAATTTAATTTTGGAAGAAATCCAAATTGTTTTTGTTGAGAAAATGCTTCTGATCATGCATATAATTCAGGGTTTATTAACATTTAAATATGCATGATTTTATGAAATAATGTTTCAAAAACCCAATATTATGTTAGTTTTTGAGTAAAAGTGCTAAAATGATTTAAAATTAGAAAATGAATAAAAAATAGTTTTATTTTACATTCTTATGCCTATTTTAGTTTTTTTAGTGATTTTAGTTTTTATTAAAAAAAAAAAAATTAGAGAAAAATAGTTTTATTCATTTTAAGTGTTGTTTTTAGAAAAGAAGAAAAATATAGTAGATGAGTTTGTGAAGATCTTTTATAGTTTGGTTTTTGAAAAGTTTCACAGTTTTCTTTACTTTTGAAAAGAATAAAAATAATAATAATAATAATAATAATAATAATAAAGAATACAAACCGGGTGGAACCGGTTTGTATTTCTAAAAAGTAGCAAGTGAAAACCAAACCGGCTGGAACCGGTTTGGAAGTTTTGAAATAAAACAATGGTTGTTTCAAACCGGTTCCAACCGGTTTGAACCCTTTTAAAAAGGGGCGTAAAGCAGATCGGAAGGGGCTCCAGTTTTGTGCGCCAAAAATTTTCTTTTCCCCCTCTGTTTTTCATCTCTTCCTTCTGTTTTTCCTAATTGCCGGATTCCCTCATCTCACGTTAATTCTTCTTCTTCTTCTTCCAGCAGCAGCAGCAACTATTCATCATCCGGTGGCAAGGAGATCTTCAATCGATGGCGGCGCCTGAAGTGGAAGCCACCTCTTACTTCCTTTTCCGGTAAGTAATTCCTTCTACTTCTTCTTCTTCTTCTTCTTCCAATTAGTTTTTTTTCTTCTTCGTTTTTAATTCTTTCTGAAGGATAATCTGCTGAATCTTAATTTCAAAAAATAAAATAAAAAAACAGAAAGAAAGAAAGAAAATAAAACAGATCGGAATCGTGAAGAGTTCCGGTCTGTATTTGAATTCCGGTCTGTATTTGAATTCCAGTCTGTATTTGAATTCCGGTCTGTATTTGAATTCCGGTCTGTATTTGAATTCCAGTCTGTATTTGAATTCCGGTGACTATCTGAAATTCCGGTGGATGTCTTCTGTTAAAGAAAATCAAAACAGAAAGAAAAAAAGTTTTGTTTACTCGATCATTTCTGTTTCCAATTTTTTTTCTGATCTTTGATTTTTGTAATTGATGTTGTAGTTAAATGAACTTTGATTCGAGATTTATAGTCTGAAATCCATAATGTCACCGGATTACAATACTATGATCTAAAAATTTTTGATTGATCACCTAGATTGATGTCTGTGTTTTTTTTCGGCGATAATTTTTCCAGCAATCAAGATTGAATCCAATTTGTGTTCGGTTACCTGATTTCAATCAGCTAGAAGTTCAGATTAATATCTGATTTCTAGTGTTTAATACATCTGATCTGTTTTTAGTCGAACTCTCTTCACATTTGCAATGAAAACCTGAGCCTTCTTGAATTGCCGGAACTATCTCTGAATCCATAAACTGATTGAGTATTAGTGGATTTTCTGTTCTCAATTAGATCATGTCTGTTTTTTTTCTTTTTCATTCAGTTCAGTTTTTCTTTTAAATTCCTTTTCTTTTCATTTTGATAAAATCCTGTTTTTTTTAGTAAATTCATATTTTCTGTTTTGCAACATCCTGTTTCTGTTTTACATTTTATTTTCTATATTTTTAGTTGACATAGGTCAATTTGCGTTTCTATTTCTATCTCTGGTACTGCTAGTGTTTGTTTTATTTGTGCAGGTTTGCACAGGAGTGGAGCAGAAGCGATTGCATGACATGGGAAGTGCAAGAATAGAAGATGTTTTTCTCTTATTTTAGAATTAAGGAATTTAATTGGGTTTGTAAATATTGCACTTTACGCCCTCTGCGAAGGGTATTCATTTGTTGTAATAGTTAGTTATCTTTACTTTTCTTGAATATTTTACATTTCAACTAATTCGGCAATAAAGATTAGTTAGATTTGTGTGTTTGAATACAACATATTTCCGTTCCCTGAGTTCGACCCGGTCTCATCCACTAGTGAGAACTGGTTTTTATTATTTGATGTCTGGTTTTCACATGCTTTTCATATAAAAATCTTTTCAAAATTACAACGATTTAAAAGAAGACATCAAATTTTTGGCGCCGTTGCCGGGGAACGGCGTAATATTAGTATTCACTTTATTGCCTACTGTTTGCTTTGCATTTAGGTTTAGAACCACGTATGTGCATATCTTAGAGAAGAGCTTACTTTTCTGCACAACCCACCTATTAGGATTCCTTTAGAGGTGACTGTGTATGATTGGTACCGTACACATAGATTTTATATTTCTTTGCATAATCTCTGTTATGTGTGACTGCGTGGTGTTTGTTTAGTTTTTGTTGTTTTTAGTTTACTCGCTTTGTGGTTTGCGTGGTTTGGCCGCTTAGTGCGTTAGTTAGGTAGAAAACCCAAAGTTAGGACGTGAGCTACACCGGTCTACTCTAAGGTGTATGCAAGGGCGACGCTCACTTGACCCTGAGCTGGTAGAGCCGATTGAGGACCCCGAGTCCCTTATTAGGAGAGCCCAAAGATCTGGAACCATGGCTAAGAATCAGCAGATTACTCGTCCCCTTAGGGAGTACTTCATGCCTAACACCTATACTCCCGCCTCTTGCATCACAAGACCTGATGTAGGAGCAAATCAGTTTGAGATTAAGGCCAGTGTAATCCAAATGCTACCCTCATTTTATGGCCTTAGCAATGAAGACCCATATCGTCATCTCGACGAATTCTTAGAGATTTGTTCTACAGTGAGAACCAACAACTTTGGAGATGATGCTATGAGGTTGACCCTGTTTCCCTTCTCTCTGAAGGATAAAGCCAAACACTGGCTGAAGGCATTAGATACAGTTAGAATTACCACGTGGGAACATATGCAAAGAGAATTTTTAAAGAAATATTTTCCAATCGGTAAGACGAATCAGTATCGAAAAGCCATCACCAGTTTTACGCAAATAGAGGGGGAACTGTTTCATGAGACTTGGGAGAGGATGAAGGATCTTCTCTGCAAGTGTCCCCACCACCAGGTGCCTCGATGGCAACTGGTGCAATATTTCTATGACGGTCTTACTGAGAAGAATCGTCAAATGGTTGATGCCGCATGTGGGGGCACTTTCATGCTCAAGAGTGAGGATGAAGCGTGGTTGCTTTTTGAGACATTAAGCGAGAATTCGATGCACCATGCGACAGCTTCACGATCTGATAGAGTTACACCTGTACAGGATAGCACTAAGAAGGCAGGTATTTTTGAGATAGGGATGAACCTTGAGTTGAGCAACAAGGTAGACCAACTGTCCCAGAAATTAGATCAATTGTTGTTGGGTCCCTCTCCTGCCATGCAGGTGTGTGCGTTGTGTGCAAGTCCTGCACACCATGTTCTCCAGTGTCCAGCTGCGTCACAGTATCCTGAGTTTGTCCAAGAGCAGGCTCAGAACTTCGCTAGGCCCGCACCCAATCCATTTGCCAATACTTACAACCCGGGCTGGCGAAACCATCCAAATTTCTCATGGCGTAACTCACAAGCCCAAGCTCCTAACCCTTCCCAGAATCAATCCAGGCAAGGTGGTTATACACCTGGATTTCACAGATCCAATGATCCTTCAGCCCAACCTGCGTATAATCAAATCCATTTTCAGGAGCCTTCACATAGTCAGTCCTTCGAGGACAAAATGCTACAAGCATTTTCAGATATTAAGGCGAATTTGAGCTCACATACCCAGTCAATTTCAAAGTTAGAAACTCAAATGGGGCAGCTCGCTGAAGCACTTAGCAGGAGAAGTGAGGGAGCATTGCCTAGTCAGCCTATAGTTAACCCTAGGGGTAAAGAACCTCTGCAGAGTTTGCATATGACAGATACACATCAAGAGCAAGCTCAGGCAGTAGTAACCCTTAGAAGTGGGAAGCAGTACCATTCGAGGGAGGCTGCAGAAGAAAGAGAGAAGATAAGTAAGAAGCAGCTGTCCCTAATGTTGTACCTCAGAAAAGCGAGAAGGTTCTTCCATTTGGGCCTTCCACAACCCATATTCCTAAAGCCCCCTTTCCTGAGGCGTTAGAGAAACCAAGAGCATTAGGTAAGTTGAGAGTAAACATGCAAGAGATGCTTGAGATATTCAAGCACGTCCATATAAACCTTCCCTTACTAGATGCCATCTAGCAAGTCCCTGCATATGCAAAGTTCCTCAAAGAGCTTTGTACGCAGAAAAGGAAGTTGAGGTCCCATGCGCAGAAGAAAATATATTTGACGGAGCAGATCAGTGCAGTATTGCAACACCAGACTCCACCCAAACTTAAGGACCCAGGGACCCCTATCATCTCATGTGTCATAGGAAACATTACTGTTGAGCGTGCTTTGCTTGACCTTGGGGCAAGTGTTAACATTTTGCCGGGTTTCTTCTATGACAAATTTGGATTGAAAGAGATGAAATCCACACCTATGACGCTTCAATTAGCGGATAGATCGATTAAGGTCCCAAGAGGGATACTTGAAGATGTTTTAGTCAAGGTGGAGGATTGTTATTACCCTGTCGACTTCGTGATTCTAGATATGGAGGGAGTTGATAGCATCAGACAGACTCCTATTATTCTTGGTCGCCCTTTCCTAGCTACCGCCAATGCGTGCATTAATTGCCGCACTGGTGAAATGGATGTTTCATTTGGAAATAGGAAAATAAGGATGAACATTTTTTGTGCATCGATGGAGTCTGATACTGAAGAAGTTTTTTTTGAGGTTGATATCATTCAAGATATTATAGAAGCTGAACATGATTGGTTGTTGAGTGATTCACCTCAAGAGGAGATTGATGAATCATTCAAAGAGGATCGCCTTGATATGATAGATAGTGAGGCAGATAATGTCAGTGGGGTTTGGCATTCCGAACCACTTCCAGAATTAGCTGAGAAGCCCGCAAAGCCATCGATAGAGAGTCCCCCAGAGTTGGAGTTGAAGCCTTTACCAGCTTCACTCAAGTATGTCTTTTTAGGAAAAGAGCAAACTCTCCCAGTTATTATTTTTGCAAACCTGACAGAGTCACAGGAGCATCAGTTGTTACAGGTTTTGCATGAGCACAAGGAAGCTATTGGATGGTCTGTGGTGGATTTAAAGGGGATTGACCCTTCCTTTTGTATGCATCGGATCATTATGGATGAGGGAGCTAAACCCTCAAGAGAATCACAAAGGAGATTAAATCCTCACATGAAAGAAGTGGTGAAGAAGGAAGTAGTTAAATTGTTAGATGCTGAGATTATTTATCCTATCTCCAATAGTCAGTGGGTGAGTCCTACCCAGATTGTTCCCAAAAAGTCTGGGCTCACTGTGGAAAAGAATGAGAAAGGAGAGAGCATTCCCATGAGGATTACTACGGGATGGCGAGTATGTATTGACTATAGGAAGTTGAACAGTGCAACTAGGAAAGATCATTTCCCGTTACCGTTCATCGACCAAATTTTAGAAAGACTTGCAGGCCAGCAATATTATTGTTTTTTAGATGGATATTCCGGATATAACCAGGTGGCCGTTCATCCCGAGGATCAGGATAAGACAACATTTACCTGTCCCTATGGTACATTTGCGTATAGGAGGATGCCGTTTGGGCTTTGTAATGCCCCGACTACATTTCAGAGATGTATGATGGCGATTTTCTCTGACATGATGGATGATGTCCTTGAGATTTTCATGGACGATTTCTCGGTTTATGGCTCTTCTTTTGATGATTGTCTCAAAAAATTATCTCGTGTACTTCAGCGCTGTAGGGAGACAAATCTAGTGTTGAGTTGGGAAAAGAGTCATTTCATGGTACAGCAGGGGATTGTTCTTGGACATATTGTGTCTGAGAAAGGTATTGAGATCGATAAGGCCAAAGTGAAGACCATTGTCAAATTAGCTCCATCGACCTCTGTGAGGCAAGTGCATTCATTTTTAGGGCATGCAGGTTTCTATAGACGGTTCATTAAGGATTTTAGTCAGATTTCTAGACCGTTGTGTAACCTGTTGTCGAAAGACCAGTCGTTTGTGTTTGATGATGCCTGTCTGAAGGCATTCTTAGCCCTAAAGGGAGCACTGACCACTGCTCCTATTCTCAGATCTCCTGAGTGGTCAGTGCCTTTTGAGATTATGTGTGACGCTTCAGATTATGCGGTTGGAGCAATTTTAGGACAGAAGATTGAGAAACGATCTCATGTTATTCATTATGCTAGTAGGACTCTTTCTGACACACAAATGCATTATACTACCACTGAGAAGGAGTTACTAGCTGTTGTATTTGCACTTGAGAAGTTTCGATCATATTTGTTAGGCTCCAAAGTTATCATTTACTCAGATCATGCCGCATTGAGATATTTGATGAGTAAAAAGGATGCTAAACCGCGTCTCATTCGTTGGATTCTTCTGTTACAAGAATTTGATATTGAGATTCGAGATAAGAGTGGATGTAAGAATCTTGTAGCAGATCATCTGTCTAGACTGACTATAGATTCATCTATTGATCAAGGACAGATTGTTGATTCTTTTCCGGATGAGCAGTTATTTCATGTCAAGCGTTTACCTTGTTTCGCGGATATCGTAAATTTTCTGGTTACTAGAGAGTATCCTGCGCACTGGAACCGGAATGAAAAAGATAGATTTTTTGCGCAGGTGAAACATTATTTTTGGGAGGAACCAGAATTATTTAGATCCTGCCCGGACCAGATGATTCGGAGATGTGTGCCCGAAGAAGAGTATCATTCCATTTTATCATTTTGTCATTCTTTAGCTTGTGGAGGTCATTTTTCTAGTTGGAAGACCGCTGCAAAGGTCCTTCAGTCTGGATTTTGGTGGCCCACACTTCATAGAGATGCTCACGAATTCTGTAGGAAGTGTTTGCGATGTCAGCAAACAGGTCGCATTACCAAGCGCGACATGATGCCTCTTTTACCTATTCTGATTGTGGAAATTTTTTGATGTTTGGGGCATTGATTTCATGGGTCCTTTTCCGCCATCATTTGGATTTACATATATTTTAGTGGCAGTTGATTATGTTTCAAAATGGGTCGAGGCTGTGGCCACCCGGACCAATGATCATAAAGAGGTGCTTAGGTTTATCAAACACAACATTTTTAGTCGGTTCGGAGTTCCTAGAGCGATCATCAGTGATGGTGGTACGGACTTTCGTAATGTGCAGGTAGCTTCCTTACTTAGGAAATGTTCTGTGCATCATCGGATTGCTACACCTTACCACCCACAAACCAGTGGCCAAGTTGAGGTATCTAACAGGGAGATAAAGAGGATTCTTGAAAAGACAGTCAGACCAGACCGCAAGGATTGGTCTCAGTGCCTTGATGATGCCTTGTGGGCTTATAGGACTGCTTTCAAGACCCCGATTGGTATGTCACCATTTTGATTAGTTTTCGGGAAACCTTGCCATCTTCCTGTTGAGTTAGAACATAGAGCATATTGGGCTATAAAAAAATTCAATTTCAACATGACCCAAGCTGGAGTCGAGAGAAAATTACAGTTGAGTGAGCTAGAGGAATTGCGTAATGAAGCCTATGAGAGTGCAAAGATTTACAAAGCTTGAACTAAGCATTTTCATGATCGATATATTGTTAGGAAACAGTTCGAGCCTGGGCAAAAGGTATGGCTTTATCATTCACGTCTTCATCTTTTTCCAGGTAAGTTGAAGTCAAGATGGAATGGTCCATTTGTTGTGCATAGGGTGTTTCCATATGGAGCGATAGATCTTTTTGACCCTCGTACGGGTGCTATTTTTAAAGTAAATGGGCAACGGCTGAAGCCTTATACCTCAGATATTGTGACAGGACAAGACATTGAGGATGTTGATCTTTTAGAAGTTTAGGACTCACACATGTTTGTATATATTTTAAAAATTTTGTAAATATTCATAGAAAAACAATTTTTTAAAGAGTACTTTCATATAGTTCATGTGCATAATTCATAAACCATGATCAGGGTAGACATATTTTCACATTTTCGATTTCATTGAGTTTACTTTCTTTCCCTCATTGATTTTATCTCATGTGCATTCACTTAGTTTCACATAAGCATGGGGGAATGCCACTGGGACAGTGTAATTCAAGCATGGGGGAGGGTGTAGTAGCTCACCAGAATATTTTTGTCTACGTTCTTGCACATGTTTACACATCTCTCATAAAAAGTAGATTTTTAAAGAAAAAGTTTGAACTTATATGAATGTTATTTCAAATCTGATGTTTTTAGAGGATTTTTAAGCCCCACGAAATTTTTTTCTGACATAGATCTAAAAATTATGGTTGTTTATGCGGATTTCGAAGAAATGATGATAGATACATGTTAGAATTTATTTTGAATCATAAATATGAATATGCACAGTTCTATTTTTGAAAAACTAAGCAAATGAACAAAAGTGTAAAAATGAGCTCAAAAGAAAAAAATATAGCATGTGTTAGGTTGTTTGGATAATTCCACAATCCTTAGTAGATGGAACTTAGATGTAAGTTGAAACTTTTAATTCCATTTTCGAAAAGGAGAGTGGAAAACTTCGTGATCCTAAGTAACTGAGAACAGATACAAGTTGAAATGTTTGATTCTCATGTTATAAGGGTGAATGAAGGAAGTCACTTTTATGTCTTAGTTGATATCTTTTGGTATGAAAAAGTATAGAAGATATTGACATTGCACAAGGCATAGAAGCAGACCACACACAAGCTATATGAGAAAAATAAGTGCGCATAAAGAAAAAGCGTGGAAAGAAAAAAAAAGAAAGAAAGAAGATAAAAGAGCTTTAAAAGAAAGAAAAGTTCAATGCTTAAAAGTGTAATTGAGAAAACCTGAGCAGAAAACATATGAGTGAGGATAAGTAAATAATAATATGTTTTTATTGGATTTTCTAAGAATAAAACATAAATAATTGTGATATTTAGAAAAGTGAAAGAAATTCTTTTTCTGTGGTGGTATATAAAAGATTCTAATTATATTTTGATTTTGAAATAACAGGAAATATTTGTGAAAACAAAGTCTTTAATTACCTACTGCTTGTGAGGATGTGTAATATTATGCATACATGACAGAGATGTTTGTGGGTAGCATCACTGCAAACCCTCACGAGACCTTACTCGTCCACTGGGGTAACCCAGGGGGTGAAAGGGCTTGTTGCATGAGCTAAATGCAACCGTGATTCCTACGAAAGTGAGTTAGGTGATAGTTTGATTTCTTGCATTTTTTCTAGTTTGCTCGAGGACTAGCAAAACATAAGCATGGGGGTATTTGATCATGCATATAATTCAGGGTTTATTAACATTTAAATATGCATGATTTTATGAAATAATGTTTCAAAAACCCAATATTATGTTAGTTTTTGAGTAAAAGTGCTAAAATGATTTAAAATTAGAAAATGAATAAAAAATAGTTTTATTTTACATTCTTATGCCTATTTTAGTTTTTTTAGTGATTTTAGTTTTTATTAAAAAGGAAAAAAAAATTAGAGAAAAATAGTTTTATTCATTTTAAGTGTTGTTTTTAGAAAAGAAGAAAAATATAGTAGATGAGTTTGTGATGATCTTTTATAGTTTGGTTTTTGAAAAGTTTCACAGTTTTCTTTACTTTTGAAAAGAATAAAAAAAAAATAAATAAATAAATAAGAATACAAACCGGGTGGAACCGGTTTGTATTTCTAAAAAGTAGCAAGTGAAAACCAAACCGGCTGGAACCGGTTTGGAAGTTTTGAAATAAAACAATGGTTGTTTCAAACCGGTTCCAACCGGTTTGAACCCTTTTAAAAAGGGGCGTAAAGCAGATCGGAAGGGGCTCCAGTTTTGTGCGCCAAAAATTTTCTTTTCCCCCTCTGTTTTTCATCTCTTCCTTCTGTTTTTCCTAATTGCCGGATTCCCTCATCTCACGTTAATTCTTCTTCTTCTTCTTCCAGCAGCAGCAGCAACTATTCATCATCCGGTGGCAAGGAGATCTTCAATCGATGGCGGCGCCTGAAGTGGAAGCCACCTCTTACTTCCTTTTCCGGTAAGTAATTCCTTCTACTTCTTCTTCTTCTTCTTCTTCCAATTAGTTTTTTTTCTTCTTCGTTTTTAATTCTTTCTGAAGGATAATCTGCTGAATCTTAATTTCAAAAAATAAAAATAAAAAACAGAAAGATAGAAAGAAAATAAAACAGATCGGAATCATGAAGAGTTCCGGTCTGTATTTGAATTCCGGTCTGTATTTGAATTCCAGTCTGTATTTGAATTCCGGTGACTATCTGAAATTCCGGCGGATGTCTTCTGTTAAAGAAAATCAAAACAGAAAGAAAAAAAATTTTGTTTACTCGATCATTTCTGTTTCCAATTTTTTTTCCGATCTTTGATTTTTGTAATTGATGTTGTAGTTAAATGAACTTTGATTCGATATTTATAGTCTGAAATCCATAATGTCACCGGATTACAATACTATGATCTAAAAATTTTTGATCGATCACCTAGATTGATGTCTGTGTTTTTTTCGGCGATAATTTTTCCAGCAATCAAGATTGAATCCAATTTGTGTTCGGTTACCTGATTTCAATCAGCTAGAAGTTCAGATTAATATCTGATTTCTAGTGTTTAATACATCTGATCTGTTTTTAGTCGAACTCTCTTCACATTTGCAATGAAAACCTGAGCCTTCTTGAATTGCCGGAACTATCTCTGAATTCATAAACTGATTGAGTATTAGTGGATTTTCTGTTCTCAATTAGATCATGTCTATTTTTTTTCTTTTTCATTTAGTTCAGTTTTTCTTTTAAATTCCTTTTCTTTTCATTTTGATAAAATCCTGTTTTTTTTAGTAAATTCATATTCATATTTTCTGTTTTGCAACATCCTGTTTCTGTTTTACATTTTTTTTTCTATATTTTTAGTTGACATAGGTCGATTTGCGTTTCTATTTCTATCTCTGGTACTGCTCGTGTTCATTTTATTTGTGCAGGTTCGCACAGGAGTGGAGCAGAAGCGATTGCATGACATGGGAAGTGCAAGAATGGAAGATGTTTTTCTCTTATTTTAGAATTTAGGAATTTAATTGGGTTTGTAAATATTGCACTTTACGCCCTCTGCGAAGGGTATTCATTTGTTGTAATAGTTAGTTATCTTTACTTTTCTTGAATATTTTACATTTCAAATAATTCGGCAATAAAGATTAGTTAGATTTGTGTGTTTGAATACAACATATTCCCGTTCCCTGAGTTCGACCCGGTCTCATCCACTAGTGAGAACTGGTTTTTATTATTTGATGTTTGGTTTTCACATGCTTTTCATATAAAAATCTTTTCAAAATTACAACGATTTAAAAGAAGACATCAGCTTCCAAATCTATTTTCAGACAAAATGAGCTATTTTTGGCAGTTTTTGAAACGAGCTCGGATTTTGAAGTTCAATACCCCGTTGCAAAGCAAATCCAATGTAGAATTTAAAAATGTAATTTTGAAGAAATCCAGATTGTTTTTCTCGAGAAAATATTTCCAAACGAAATGAGCTATTTTTGGCAGATTTTGAAACGAGCTCAGATTTTGAAGTTCAATAGCTCATTGCGAAGCAAATCCAGTGTAAAACTTGAAAATTTGATTTTGAAAGAAATCCAGATTATTTTTCTTGAGAAAATATTTCCAAATTTAGACTCCCGGGGTGAAAATGTCAATTTTGGAAACCCGAGGTTTGAAATTGATTTCTGAAAATTTTAAAACTCAATCTGGATTGAAATTTATAAAGCTGGAGTTCTGGACTTCAAAAATGAAATGAAATGTGATGAAATGTTATGAAATGCTGAGAAATGATATGAAATGATGAGAAATGACATGAAATGCTATGCGAAATGCTAACCCTGAATGAAGAATTTTGGATGTTAGACCCCGATTGACACTTGTACCAGTTCAAAAAGTGTTAAAATTGACAAAATTTGCAAAAATGGTTGAAGAAATGATTTTCGAGCTCTGCCAAGCTAGAGTAACACTGAAAATTAAGGTTTGAGCTGGATTCAACTGAAATGAACTGGATTGAGCTGGGTTTTAGAGTTTCAGAACTCAAATGAACTCAACGGACACTGACTCAACTGACCTTTCCAACTGAATTTTCAAGAAAAGCTGCCATTTTTAGAGAAATGGTATGGAATGGTCATTGGAATGAAGTGAATTACGAACCTGAACTGGGTTTGAGCTAAAACAAAGGTCAGTAATACTGAGATGAACTAAAATCAAGTCTCAAACACTAACTCAACTGACTGAACTCGGCTCAATTTCAGCTGAAAGAGCTGAAATGGACTAAAATGGGCTCCTGAACACTTAGAAATGGTTTTGAACTGAAATTGGAGCACTTGAACTCCTGGTGAGCTCAAGTTAGACTCTGGGGAACATGACTGACTGGGAATGACTGACTTGGAGACAATTGGCTTGGATTCGAGTGAGAAATGAGCTCATTTTTGAAGAAATGATCCCATTTTGGCAGGAATGGTCAGAAATGAAAATGGTCTGTTCATTGTGAGCTCAGATGAGCTTGAGATGACTGATATTTTAACTGTCCTGAACTAACCAATGAGCTTAGTTGACTCCGACTGACTAGGGTCCGGGATGACCTAGGGGTAAAATGGTAATTTTCCTAATGAAAATGGGTAAAATGTTGATTTTTTGAAACTGACTCGGGGTTTGACTCCTACACTGACCTACAGGGTTGGCACTACACGAGGAGGGATTTTTAAGAATAGATGAGGAAAATTTGGGGTGTTTACAGGTTCGCAAAGAGAAAAACCTAAAAAAGGATTTTCAACAGGCCCCTTTGGTTTTTTTCAAATTTTTTCAAAAGGGGCTCCTTTACAAGGTTTTCTAAAAAGTGGTTCTTTATAAAAACGTTTTTCAAAAGGGGTTTTTAGAAAAAGGATATTTTCAAAAAGGAAGTTTTCAAAACTATTTTTTTCTTTTCTATTTTTTTATTTTTTCTTATCCTTTTCTTCATTTTCTATATTTTTTTGGTATTTTTGAAATAAAGCTATAAAACTATGGAAAATAAGGGATTTAAAAAACCTTTTTATAATTTTTGAGAAATATTTACAAATAGAAAGGTTTTCTGAGAAATCAGGGTTATTTTGGGAAAAATTCTTCAGAAAATGGGTTTGGATCCAGGTTTTGAGAGAATATTCGAGTTTTGAACCTCGAATCAGGAAATACAACGCGATGGATCCAAATGGATACCGGATGAACAGTCTGAGCTTTTCAAAAGTCATTTTTGTAATTTTGAGAATTTGGTTTAAAAAAAAATTGGATAATGAAGCTCAGATTAGGATTCTGATATTGGATCCGGATCCAAAAAACAAAAAAAATGAATTTAATTTCAATAAAACTTTGAGAAATAAACTGGAATTTAGATTTAGAACTGACTCAATACTCAGAAAATGGGGCTAAGGACAAAAAGTGAATATTTACAAAGTTTTAAAAAATTTGGGGTGTTCACAGATGCCCCTCTTTGCTACTAAGCCAGTTGGAAGCCGAGCTTAGTGGCAAAGAAAACACTCCAAATTTTGAAAAATGCCAGAGTCAGCAGATCAGAACTGGGTGTGGAAGAATTTATTTGGAAAGACATGATTTCAGGCTTAAAACCTTATCCTGAATGAACTTGGGGAGACGAAATCCTCAAAAATGATATGATTGAGTAGAAAACGAGGAAATCGTGATGGGACTTTGGGTGAAAATCCAGAAATGGTGAGAAATAAGAATTTTGATCAACTCTCACGGGTGAGACAAGATACGCTTTTTGGAATGATTCAGGTTTAGCCCTTAACCTGGATGGGACGAAGATATATCAAGATGAATTGAATGAGGAAAGAAATACATGAGAACCCTGATGGGACATTTTTGGAAGATGCCTCGTGAGATGAAGCTCAAGTAGGATCTCATCCTGGATGGATATATAAAGCATGGATTCCTTTAATGGGGAAACCATGATGGGACTGAAAGAAAGCTCCTCGTTTAACACAAGGAACCTTATTTGGAACGAGACTCAGGTTTAACCCAAACCTGCAAAAGGAAGGTACCTCGTGGCATGAGGTTTCAGGCTTAACACTTAACCTAAAGGGGACGACCAAATGGAATCCTCGAATGAAGAAACCATAATGGGACCTTCGGAGTTTGGACGAACAAATCCGAAAGCGGTTTGCGAAAGGTGGAAGATGGGGTTCCCTAAAGCTTGGAAAAAGGATGATCTTGGGCGTCTCATTGCTGAGGCTGAAATCAATGACCTCTCATAGAAAGTTCAGGTTTTGACCCTTAACTTGAGTGGGAACGACCATACGGATTTCTCGAATGAAGAAACCGTGATGAGATAGGAAGAGATACTTCAACTGAATGAGGCAACTCTTTTGGAAAATATAAACAACGCTAGGTTGTATCAAAATGGATATTGAATATTTATTTCATTCTTGGAATAGCTAGAAATATTTGCCAATAAGATAAAATTGTAGTTGACTTAAACGCTTAAAAATGTGCACGTATGTGCAAAAAGACATTCCCTCTTTTACCTAGAGTATTTCCTCCAACAAGGTTAACTCCTCAGTCTTAAGAGTTAAATTCAAAATTTTAGCGCTGATGATTTTCTTCAAGGAAGCTATCCATTTCCTTGATATGAGAAGATAAGAAATATCCTTAATTTCATAAAAGCAAGTAATGAAAAGATATTGATAAAAGAATTTCGCATAAGAAAAGATGACTTCTGGCAACTTTGGCAGTTTGATATCTGGGTGTTTTTTCATGATGATCTTTTTTCACTCTTTTTGAGTCATTGAGCTTTCTTGGGTTTTTACATCATCCTTCATTTAGATGTGTCCTGACTTTTCTCTCTTTTTCGGGAAAGGGTACTGTGATCATCGCAAAAATTTTCCTCTCTTGTGGTTTCTCTCTATTCCTTCTGTTTCTCTTTCCAATCTTTATTTCCTCCTTTTTGAAGGGAGAAAATAAAAGACAGAAAGAAAGAGAGAAGAGAAAAGAAGAGAAAGAGGAGAGAAGAGGAACTCTTTTGCGGGGTCTCACTTGACCTTGATTTGAAAATATTTAGCAAATAACTCGCCTCCGTTTTGAAATATATTGCGGGAAAATTAAGAGATGGGATTCGCTCTCGATACGAGGTTCGACCATTCTTGGCGCCTTTAACAGGGGTAATCGAACAAAGGATCAAATTTATGCCTTTTGCTTTGCTTAAATATTATCTAAGAATTTATCTTAAATCTAAATGTACAAAGAATCATGCTTGTGTAAATGCAAGGATGTATGCTCTTTTGAGAAAAAATGTTTTGAAAAATTTTCAAGTCTTCTGAGATGAACTTGATAATGGAGTGAAGAAATGGTTGAATCAAATTTTTAGAACTTGAGATAGATCAGAGATTTTGAAATTCTAAGTTTTGAAATGATCAGAGTTGGGAAGAATAAATCTTGATTTTGAGAAAGAATGATTTTGAAACTGAGATAAAATGGAAAAGGAAGGAAATTTCAAAGTCAGAAAATGGACTTTGAACTTAGATTTAAGAGAAGAGATAAAACTTCGAAATGGAAAAAAAAAATTGAAATCAGGATGGAATTTGGATTTGAGAAATCTAAATAGAACCTGACAATAGGATTGGATTTAAGAAGCCCAGATGGTGGAATTGGATTTGAAAATCTGGAATTTAAGATGGGATTGAATTCTGGATCCTAAATGGAATTTAAATCTGAGATCCAAAGTGGAATTGGATTCTAGATCCTAAAATGGGTTTTTGGATCTGAAGTCTGAGATCCAATGTGAAAATGGATTCTGGATCCTAAAAATGGATTTTGGATCTGAAAATGGATTTAGGACCTTAAAATGGATTTAGGATCTGAAATCTGAGATCCAAAATAGAGTTGGACTCTGGACCCTAAGATGGATTTTGGATCCGAAGTCTGAGATCCAAAGTGGAACTGGGTTCTGGATCCTAAAATGGATTTGGATCTGAAGTCTGAGATCCAACATAGAAGTTGAATTCTGGATCTTAAAATAGATATGGATCTGAAGTCTGAGATCCAAAGTGGAGATTTGTACTTTAAAATCTGGATCCAAGTTGGGATTAGGATCTAACTTTGGATTTGGAAAAAGTCCAAATGGGACTTTTGAAGATGGATCTGGGTTTTGAAGACCCAGATTGAATTTAGAACTTTAAAAAAGGACTTGAATTTTGAGATTCAAAATCAATCTCAAATTTTTTATTTTGATTTTGAAGGTGAGAAAGGTAAACTTGGTTTTGAATTTGAAATCAGAAGATGAATCAGAAATTTCAAAGTTAATTTGAACTTTAAAAATGAAATTTTGAGATATCAAATTGAATATGAATATGAATTTGACAATGAATTTGGAATTTGATTTGAAAATTGAATTTTGAGTATACAAATGAATTTCAAAGTCAAATTGGACTTTGATTTTAAAGTTTGAATTGGGAATCAAAAGATGAATCAGAAATTTCAAAGTTAAATTGAACTTTGAAATTTGATTTGAATTAGAATTTGAATTTTGGATATACAAATAAATTTCAAAGTCAAATTGGACTTCGAATTTAAAGTTAGAATCTGAAAATGATACTTGAATTTACAATAGTTGAAAATTGATTTGAGAAGTGAAGAAGATATCTGAAGGAAATCACTTGGACTTATAAAAAAGAATTTTGAAAATATGATGCAATTCTATCCTAAATGATGAATGAATTTGAAGAATTTTGAAATTGGATTTTGAAAACCATATTTCATTCTTTACATGAATTGAAATAAGATTGAAAATATAATACATCCTTGACTATGGTCATTGAATGTATTATATAATAATCTATATTTAAATTCAGGTGAAGAATAAAACATATTTTGGTGCTTTTATAGAGTTTAAAATGAAATTAACTCTCAATATACCCTCACTATGGCCATTGGTATATATATTGAGTTAATTTTAAATTAAACTCTGATAAAAGAGGAAAATATTTAAAGAAGATATGATGAATTTTGGAAAGGGTTCGGTGTGGATCCAGTGTTATTTTATAAAAGATAAAAATACTAAGTTTTGTTTACATCCTGACTATGGCCATTGATGTAAATCATCAACTTAGGATTAATCACCTTTTATAAAATGGTGCACGTGTCATTCGTGTTTCACCATTTGTATAGTTTTGAAAGTAAAAGAGGAAAATGTTATGAATCAAGTAATTCTTAGAAGATATGTACATGCCCTCGCATTCTAATCTAAGCTAGAAATGAAAATTTCTCATTGATCTAACTACCACTTCTTTTAATGGAATTGGAGTTACCTTAATAACACTCTTTACATATCTCCTGCAAAAGTGAATTTTGGCATAAAGTAGAGAAATGCATCTGAAAAAGAAATAACATTCTATCTACAATGTAATGAAATATTTACATGTCTAAAGAAAATACATATGAGAGGCCAGAGCTAAATGTATATACATGAGGGTGGGCCTATCTAAATATATATAAGAATATATGGAGACATATGTGTATATTCCTATGACTAACAAAAAAAATCTACACAAGCTCTAAATATATATATGATATGTATGATGTTGGTGTCTAAGGGGTAGCTTGGAGTGTTTTACATGGCTGTAGGTGCAAGAAGAAGCACAACGGTGTTTCACTACTATAGGTTCAAAGAGACTGCAGTGGTGTTGCTGCCATAAGTTGGAAGGGCTAGGCTGTAGGCGGCAATGGCCAATGTGGTGATGAGTATTGATAAGATTCGCGGCTTGATCTTTGGTTCCTCTCCTTCTACGTCTGTTACCGGGCCAAATATAGTCGCCAAAGCTACACACATCTCCATGTATTCTCCTTTTAAACCATTCAGTCAAAACAAGATCCATAAGTTATCTACTTGATTGAGATACAAGTGACCCAGTCTGTTACCAGTCCAACCACAACCCTGTCCATGCCATGTTTAATATACGAGCAGGGTATGGAATTCACTGTTCATGCATTTTCCTTTATTTCTTTTCATCATAATGAAGCTATGCGTCATATATGAACACTTCATTTGAACTGTCAAACAAACTAAAAAGTATTCTTGCCATGTGCTTGAATTTTTATTTCACGCAAGTGTACCATTCACAATGAAACAATGAACCTGGAATCTCATATTTGCAAGTTCAGGGATGTAGAATATGGACTCAAAATAGCACAATGAACTGTTGTACAGTATATGAAGCAAAATTGTTAAAATGGCATCAAATGTCATTATATTTATAGGCACAAAGCAAACATGTCATACTAGTGCTAAGAAGATGCAAAAAGTGTCCACTTGTAACAAAACGGGTGTACCTGTATATAATCACCAAGCCCTCTAAATAAAAGACCAAGCCAGAATTAAACAACTACATTACTCGTTCAAAATCATTTGGTTTTAACTAACATATGTATTAGAATAACTGTTTGACATTGAGTTTATTACAATTTTACATTAACTTATCAAAATTTACAACTGATTCATATAAAATACAAACCATACAAACAAGATGAACTTTTGACCTCACACATCTTTATACTGTCTTCTTGATTCATGTCATTTGATATCACAAAATGTTTTTAATGCAAAATTGAGGATTTTGCAGCTTCTAAAATAATTTATGAAATTAGTAAATCTCCAAATGTCAAGTAGTTCAACTCAGACCGAACATTTATATATTGGCCAATATGGATAAAATCCAATCCTTTTTCACTGCTGGGATTAATGTCAAGAAGCAATTCGTCATTTGTCGAGTCTGAGCATAAAATATCATTGCTTTGACATAACCCCTAAATTCTAAGTCCATCTTCTTGAGTTCTTTAGAGACACGTTCTTGTATTGCAACTTCTAGTTTAATGACAAATTTTGGATAGTGGAAGAGAAGGGTTGATATTACAAGGAGACGTGTGGGGTTCAAAAATGTGGTAGATCTGCAGTAGAAAATACAGCATATGGACAATGTGCAGGTGATAGATGGTTGTGATGCTATGTGGCATGTGAAAAGTGAAGAGTGAAGTAGCAGGATGATAGGCTTCTATGGGTGCTAGCTACAGCCGATTTGCAGAAGAACATTGCAACTTTCTTGTGGGAGGAATATGCTGTAAAGAGATGAATAAGATGGACATCTGGTTGTGATTTGGTAATAATGCTGAAACTAAATCCAACATGATGACTGGAATGATA
This sequence comes from Nuphar pumila, assembly GCF_984573655.1. Lineage (NCBI taxonomy): Eukaryota > Viridiplantae > Streptophyta > Magnoliopsida > Nymphaeales > Nymphaeaceae > Nuphar > Nuphar pumila. Next base: position 65,587,940 of record NC_143260.1, on the reverse strand, counting down.
TGCTACTAGACTGCAAAAGATGAAAACATCATCCTGAACTCATGGTTCTGAACAACATAAAACATGAGACATACCAGGGTTGTAGAAAAGATAACCCTCTGCAATAACATGGTCCAGTAGACCTACCAGAATAATAACCAAACGGGGAAGTGATCCATCTGCAAAAGCAATGCCACCATGTGAGAATAAGAAGACAGTTCAAACAGCAAGTGTTAATGAGAAGCTTTTTTTTTTTTTTTGGAGACTAACTTGATACTTTAAGATATCAGAGGTAAGTATTATGAAAAGACAATATACATTACCTTAAATATCAGACCTGGGAAGACTTTAAAGGCATATATTTCCTGCAACATGGGGCTGACAGGCCCTTTTACTCTTTAGGAATGACAAAATATCATCATACGTATTCAAGAATAGTATTCATTGACCCACCAGACTACCACTTTTATAAATTCCAAAAGAAAAAAAAAATTGGTCCACCTCCCCATCAAATTCGAGAAACTCATTTGCCACTTCAACCTATTCTGGTATAGGTAATATCCTGTCTGGATCCAAGTGACTAACTGAACACCTGGGCACAATCTCCTCTGCAATCATCAGCTGCCCTCTGAATGCCCAGGAAAAATTTGGACCATTCATGGGGCTTGTAAGGGAAGAACTTGTCTAGACAGATCTTCCTGACGGCTTCAGACACGACACTTTGATAGAGCTAGTTGCAACACTCTTTTACTATGTCAACTTCCTTACATGCAGTTGAAGTTTAGATAAATCAACAATGCTCTAAAATTCGTTTATATCTTCAACAAGACTAAAACCTTTAGTAAGTGATCATGCATATATTTTAGGGATATTTCATATAAAAATATGCATGATTTAATGAGAAAATGATTTAAAAACCAAATTTTATGTTAGTTTCAAGTAAATGTGCTAAAATAATATAAGAATAGAAAATGCATGAAAAATAGTGTTATTTTACATTTTAATGCATATTTTAGTGTTTGACATAATTGTAGTAGTTTAGTTTTTGAAAATTATAAAAAAATTAGATTTAAAATAGACTTAGTTTTATAATTTCTAAAACAGTCATTTTGAGTTGTTTTGCAAATAACTTTTTGAAGAGAGGTTTTGAAATGCAATTTTAAAAAGAAGATGGACTTATGGACAAAAGTTCAAATCTTTAAATATGATACGTAGGGGGAAGAGAGGCGTGTCTTCTCTTTCTTGCCTAAGCCCTCTCTTCTTCCCCTTCTTCTCCACCTCTTCTTACCTTTTCTTCCTCTTCTGCCTATTTTCCCCTCTTTTTCTCATCCTCTTTCCGGTGGAGAATTCTGACAACGGCTGAAGCAAGAGAGAGGATTCCAACCTCTTTTCTAACCCCTCCGGTGAGTTCTTCTTCTTCTTTTTATCTTCTTTTTCTTCTTTGCCTATCATTATTTCTCTCTTTTGATCTCAAATAGGTAATGATATGTTAATTTTCCATTTAGATCTATACATCACATTTTATTTCCTGTAGTTTACTTAGTTTTTGTTACATTAGCTTAATGAGTTTACAACAGCTGCAAATTAGTGGCATCATCACTTCGGTTATTCTTGCAAAAGCATCAACATTAGCAGAGATTTTCTATTTTGAAATCTGATAGATCAGTTTAGATCATCCAGCATAATCAAGATTATCGGATTTAAAAAATTATAATCGATCATCTGATCGATCATTAATCGATTGCTGGCAGTTGAATATTCAAATGTAATGGATTGAATATCTGCGTGTGAAGTTTTTGATCAGATGATGTTTGGATTGATTATAGCCCATGGATTTCTGTTTTGATTTGTTTAAACTTAGAGTAAGTGATTTTTTAGTTGTTGATCAATGGAGCATCAGTAATTAGTCTCTGATTTTAATTGATCGGAAAATTGAAATTCTGTCGGAAATCGTTTATCATTGATGCTGTTTAAATTTCCGGTAAGTATTTTTTTTAGAATTTAAACATGATTTTTAGCATATATCAGATATGTAGATCGATTTCAATCCCGTAAGGTTCTGATCCAATTGAATTGAGATGAATATTCTGTAATCAATCATCTGATTGATTGTCTGATGTTTAATAACTGAATTTCTGCCGGTATGAGTTTTCCGGCGATGCTCTGTACCAATTGATCTAAGATTCCAGCTATTAATGTGTTCAAAATAATTAAAAATCGGTTTCTGGCATCAATCAGAGAGATGGATACAGTCCAGCCGATTGGAATCTCCTGATTCACTGCAGGCAAAGAGGTGGAACATGCATTTTCATTATTGAATCACCGTGTAATTCAATTCACGGTTTACTGTTTCCGATCAAGGATCAAACTCGTGAATGACTTTGATTCTATTATTGTTTTCAGTGACTGAGTGTTGAAATTTTATCAAGGGATAATTTGATTTTATCAAAGATCGATCAAATGTTTGAATTTTTTCTATTTGAGTGTTTAGATTTCTGAGTTCTGGTTATTCCAGCAGTAGTTTGAAAGTTCCAGTGGATATCTGTTGTTCTTTGAAATTCCAGTATTGATTTTTGAAAAAAATATTCAATCGGATGGCTGAATCCGATGTGAATATTGAGAGCCACTGATTTTTTTTAATCAGTAAAATATGTTTTCTGATAAAAGCAATGAGATCTAAGCAGCTTATTTTCGTTGATTTCAAGTGAGGGGAGTGGTTCATGATAGCCGGTTGAAGGCTATATTTGATTTTTGCTGCGATTTTCTGTTAATATTTTAATACCAAGAATTGTATTAATTGTTTGATGAATCATATTGGATGATTAAATTTGTTGATCGATTGAGTGTTGATTTTCCTAATACAAGAGATTAATTTGCTGAAGCTCTATAGGATTTCAAGGTTGATGAATGTTCTGTCTGAAATTGATGCATTGCCCACTGAACTTGCGTAGCAATGAACTTGATGTAATGCTGTTAGTTTAGTAAGTTGTTAGATATTAGCTTAGCAGTTAGTTAGTAGTGATTTGCATTATAATTAGATGATTTAGTTACTTAGTAGTTAGATTTAATTAGCATCTTTGTAATTAGATGACTTTAGTATTTTGATGTTAGAGTTAATTATTGTTCCATTATTAGGTACTTAGTTTATTTAAAATAATTAGCATTGTTATTTAGATTTCTTGCATAATTGCTTTTGTAATTAGCATTTAGTTAATTTAGTATAGTTTTAGTTTCTATATTTCTCTTTTGTGCTGCTCGTGTTCCTTTGAATTGTGCAGGATAGCACAGGAGTGGAGCAGAAGTGAATACGTGACACGAAGTGCAAGAATAGAAGATTTTTACTATTCAGTTTAGAATTAGGAATTTAATTGGGTTTGTAAATATCGCTTTTTACACCCTCGGCGAAGGGTATTCATTTGTTGTAATAGTTAGTTGTTTTTACTTTTCTCATACATTTTACATTTCATAATACGGCAATAAAGAATAGTTTAGATTTGTTTGCTTGAATACGAAATATTCTCGTTCCCTGAGTTCGACCCGGTCTCATCCACTAGTGAGAACCGGTTTTTATTATTTGATGTCGGGTTTTCACATGTTTTACATATAAAAATCTTTTCAAAATTACAACGATTTAAAAGAAGACATCAGTAAGACTGAAAAATTATAAGGAATATATTCATTGACGTTCCTTATTTACACGCCGGCTTGTCAGGATCCCCTGAACATCTGATGGGCAGTGATTCTCTCAACTTATGCCCAAAGAAAGCACACCAGAGGCTGTATTAGGTCATCCAATAAGGATGATAAGAGTGACTCACGACTGAGGATATATAACAGGGGAAACAACAAAAAAAAAAGAGGGGGAGGGGTGAGAAACTCTGAAAGTTGACAATGATACCTCCGACGGAGAAACCACAATATGTACATATTATTATAGGCATCTTGAAATGCAACAGGTAGCTTCAATCACAAACATTATCAACATGGAGGTCACAGGCTTAATTTTGGCAACCCAAAAACGGGGTCAAGAACTGATTCCTTTAATCGTCGATTTGAAGGAAACACAAGGGGATGGGATTGATGCAGAACGATACATTCATATGCCAAAATGCAATACCAGAATGTAATATCAAAATACAATGATGCATTCTATCAAACTAAATGGCATTGAATCAGATATCGATTTGTAGGGGATTGACATCCTAAAAGCGTTGTGTCGTGCCAAGATATGGGATGAAAGCAAATGTACAGATGGAATCAGACTGTGCATACATTACAAAGGGCTGGAGAAAACACACACAAAAAAAATGTATAGATGTTGCTTTAATCAAGAGACACAACAAGAAACAAAAAAAAAATGGTGGATCAAACACTGTCAAAGCGGGAGATCAAATGCGTCGGATAATCGAGTACAAGCGAAAGAAATTAAAACCTAAATGAGAAAAGAAATAGACCATGCAACAGGTAAATGAATCGTAAATGAAGCAAGAAAAACAAGAATTCTAAAATAAATTGGAAGAAAGGGTAATCGGATATGGAAAGCACATAGAATTTGTAAAAAAAACAACTAAAAAAAATGTCGGAATCTAAGAATTCCGTTAATGTTGCCATTTGTAGGCCGATTCTGTTGTACGCAGATCGACGCTTACGAAGAGGCTTTTCTTATTGAAAGATAAAGAACGATTCAGAAAATCGCAAGAAAGAAAAAAAAAGGGGAAAGTAAGTAATTGAGAAAGGAGAGGAAAGAAATCAAAAAAGAGGTTTTACTCACCTTGGATTCAGAGGATATTGAGATCAGAAGAGATAATTCTTCTACCCATTGTTGCTGGGTGGAGTTTTCTTCATTGATTGGTGAAAAAATGACACCAGTGGCGAGGAAAAGAGAATAAGGAGGATAATGGAGGGGTGAAACGCGGTTAGAGTGAATGGGGGAAGAAAGAGATTGAGGAAATGAAGAGAGGTGGTGGTAAGGTGAAAATGGGTTGCCAAAGGTGAAGGAAGGTGCGGGGGTGAGAGGTGGTGGTCTGAGAGGAGGGTGGAGTGGTTCTTTTAAAGAGAAGGAGGAGGGTTCGGGAGGAAGGATCGTTGGTGATAGGGTGTAGGAGAGTCGCCTGGGTGGTTGGCGATGAGTGGAGGAGGAAAAAGGGGGGCGAGAGAGGGTTTCGAGAGTGTCTGAGAGAGAGAGAGAGGAGAGTGCGGCCTGTAACCTTTTTTTTTATTTAAACTTTAAGAAGGAGTTTTGCGACATCCCCCCCTTTTATTTTTCAAGATTTTGTAAAGAGGAAGTTTTTTAATAAAATTTTGCTAAAAAGTGCTTCTTCATAAAACTCGATTTTTAAAAGGTATTTTTCAAAAAGGTTATTTTTGTGTTATTTTTTTCCTATTTTCTTATTTTTTTTGTGTTTTTCTTGAAATTATATATATTTTTTGTATTTTTTGAAAACAAAAACTCTAAAAACTAAGAAATTTAAAGTAATTTTACAAAATTTCAAAATATTTACAGAAGAAAGGGTTTTTTTGAAAAATCAAGGTTATTTTGGGAAAATTTCTTCAGAAAATGGGTTTGGATCCAGGTTTTGAGAAAATGTTTGACTTTTGACACTCGAATCGAAAAATACAATACGATGGATCCAAACGGATGCTGGATGGATTGTCTAAGCTATTTAAAAACTATTTTTGGTATTTTCTATAATTTTAATTTAAAAGTTGGACAACGAGACTCAGATTTGGATCTGGACAATGGATCCAGAACTGAAATCAAGTCAGACATATAAAATGAATTTAATTTCAGTAAAACTTGAGAAATGAACTGGAATTTAGATTTAAAAGTGACTCAATTGCTCAGAAAATGGGGTCAGGGGCAAAAGGGGAATATTTATAAGATTTTGAAAAATTTGGGGTGTTCACAGATGCCCCTCTTTGCTACTAAGCTGGTTGAAAGTCAAGCTTAGTGGCAAAGAAATACTCTAAATTTTGAAAAAAAAATGCCCCAGTCAACATATCTGAACTGGGTGTGGAAGAATTTATTTGAAAGACATGGTTTTCAGACTTAAAACTTTATCCTGAATGGCTTGGGGAGACGAAATCCTCGAAAATGATATGACTGAATAATAGAAATGAGAAAATCGTGATGGGACTTTGGGTGAAGATCCCGAAGTGATGAAAGATAAGAATTTAGATCAAGTCTCATGAGTGAGACGAGATCAGCTTTTAGAATGACTCTGGTTTAGCCCTTAACCTGGATGGGACGAAGATATATCAAGATAATTTGGATGGGGAAAGGAATATGAGTAGACCTTGATGGGACATTTTTGGAAAATGCCTTGCGAGATGAAGCTCAAGCATGATCCTTTCCCTGATGGATATACAAAGCATGGATTCCTCGATGGGAAGAACCATGATGGGACTGGAAGAAAACCACCTCGTCTAAACGAGGAACCTTGTCGAAACGAGACTTAGGTTTTAAACCAAAACCTGAAAAGGAAGATACCTCGAGGCACAAGGTTCAGGCTTAACTCTTAACCTGAAGGGGACGACCAAATGGAATCCTCGAACGAAGAAACCATGATGGGACCTTCGGAGTTTGGACGAACAAATCCGAAAGGGATTTTTGCGAAAGGAGGAAAATGAGGTTCCCTAAAGCTTTGAAAAATGGATGATCTTGGGCGTCTCATTGCTGAGACTAAAATAGCTTTTGAAATCAATGACCTCTCGCAGAAAGTACAGGTTTTACCCTTAACCTGAGTGGGTACGACCATACGGAATTCTCAAATGGAGAAACCGTGATGGGACGGGAGAGATACTTCAACTGAATGAGGCAACTCTTCTGAAAGATATAAACAACGCTAGGTTGCATCAAAATGGATATTGAATATTTATTTCATTCTTGGAATATCTAGAGAATTTTGCCAATAAGATAAATTTATAGTTGACTCAAACGCTTGAAAATGTGCACGTATGTGCAAAAGACATTCCCTCTTTTACCTAAAGTATTTCTTCCAACGAGGTTAACTCCTCGGTTTTAAGAGTCAAATTCAAAGTTTTAGCGCTGATGATTTTCTTCAAGGAAGCTATCCATTTCCCTGATATGAGAAGAGAAGAAATATTCTTAATTTCATAAAAGCAAGTAGTGAAGAGATATTGATAAAAGAATTTTGCATAAGAAAAGATGACTTCTGGCAATTTCGGCAGTTTGATATCTAGGTGTTTTCCCATGATGATCTTTTGCACTCTTTTTGAGTCATTGAACTTTTTCGGGCTTTTACATCATCCTTCATTTCCTTCATTTATCTCAGGAATTATATTGATGTTATTGGCTCAAAAGATCTTTTAGATGATAGCAGAGATCAAATATCTTTTAGGGTTTGTCGGTGGGTTCATCACACTCGCCTTCATCTCGACAATGATCTGAACTTTCCCTAGAAGGATCTGTCACAAAACTCCTTCATCTCGGAGATGATCCAAATCTTCTTTGGCCCCGAGGATCTAGCTCACATATTCATCTTCATCTTGACGACAATTGAGAGATCCCTTTTGCGGATATTTGATTGCAGTTTGAATGGACAAGGAGACATTTGGTCGAGTGAATTCTTTTTATCGCTCAAGATATTTCCACACCCTAATTACCAGAAAGTCGTCTTTAAAATATGCGTCATAGTCATGATCAATATCGATTCGCTTCCGGCATTTCAATATCATTGAATATTTCTTTCGCTAATCATACTGAGGATATTTCTTACATCCTTTTGGTTGATCAACATGGAAAAAAATTTGAATTTTATCCCTTTTTCGCAAAAAAGTTTCACCCTTTTGGAAAGAAATACTAGAGGTAATCTGAGGCGATTCCTTTGTGCAATAAGAATATTAGAATCAACAAATATTTTTAGCAAATTGGCAAGGTTTTCGAGCATCCTTTGTGAAATAATCACTCAATATAGATTTTGATGCGACCTTTAGCTGACGCTTTTGGGAAGGAATATTTAGATTTTTTTGTTTTGACCGACAAGCTCAAAAGCAGGATTTTCTGGAAGTACCAGCTCGAAAGCAGGATTTGGCGAGTACCAGCTCGAAAGCAGGATTTTGATGGAAGTACCAGCTCGAAAGCAGGATTTTGGATGGAAGTACCAGCTCGAAAGCAGGATTTGTTTTACCGACCAGCTCGAAAGCAAGATTTGTTTGACCGACCAGCTCAAAAGCAGGATTTGATTGACCGACCAGCTCGAAAGCAGGATTTTGGATGAAAGTACCAGCTCGAAAGCAGGATTTTGTTGTTCGACCAGCTCGAAAGCAGGATTTGTTTGACCGACCAGCTCTAAAGCAGGATTTGTTTGACCGACCAGCTCGAAAGCAGGATTTGATTGACCGACCAGCTCGAAAGCAGGATTTGTTTGACCGACCAGCTCAAAAGCAGGATTTGTTTGACCGACCAGCTCAAAAGCAGGATTTGTTTGACCGACCAGCTCGAATGCAGGATTTTGATGGAAGTACCAGCTCAAAAGCAGGATTTGTTTGACCGACCAGCTCGAAAGCAGGATTTGTTTGACCGACCAGCTCGAAAGCAGGATTTTTATTGTTCGACCAGCTCGAAAGCAGGATTTTTATTGTTCGACCAACTCGAAAGCAGGATTTGATTGACCGACCAGCTCGAAAGCAGGATTTGATTGACCGACCAGATCGAAAGCAGAATTGTTTTGACCGACCAGCTCGAAAGCAGGATTTGTTTGACCGACCAGCTCGAAAGCAGGATTTTTATTGTTCGACCAGCTTGAAAACAGGATTTGATTGACTGACCAGCTCGAAAGCAGGATTTGATTGACTGACCAGCTCGAAAGCAGGATTTGTGCAGCAACTTTTCTGTGCTCATACTCTGCGATTGCTGGGAAGTTTTCAGAGAATTATGTAGTGTTTTGCAGCAACTTTTGTGCGTTCTAGTCCTACATCGATTTTGTTTAAGCATATTTATCTTTTAACCTGCTCCTGTCCGTTTGGTATCTTATGTTGCATGCCGAGTATTCTTAATGGTTGATCCTTCTTTTGCTTTGGAGCTTGTAGGCCTCAAGAAGTTTGATAGTTACTTTTCTGTTTTAGAGTTTGTCTACAGTTCAGATGTTTTATTGAAGGACTTTGGAGACTCGTCTTTTTTTTTTTTATAATGACTTTAAAGACTTGTCACATGATCTTTTGTTACAAAGACAAAATATCAGGCCTTGCCATAGTGACAAATCTCGCGAGAAATTACCCGAAAGTTAAAAACAATAATTTCTGGAGAGTTTTTTGTTAAAAACATAAATATTGCATTTTAAACGCTATATTTATGTTTTTATCGGCTATTTATCATGAAAAAAACCATGTGGTTTTTATTTTTAAATAATTTTTATTTATATTTCTTTATAAAAAATACTTTTTTTATATTTTTTATTATTTACCAAAGAAAAGTCCGCCAATTGATCTGCAATTGCCTGGCCTTTGATTGATTGCTGAGAGACATATTCTAAGTCATACTACATCAATAAGACTTGCCATTTTGTGACTCGTCCGCTGAGGAAAGGTTGCTCTAAAATGTACTTTAAAGGATTGAGTTTGGACAAGATTTTGACTTCGGATGCCAGCAGGTAGTGTCTTAGCTTCTGACACATCCATACCAGAGCTACGCAGGTCTTCTCTATGTGAGAGTATTTCTTTTCATAGTCTATGAAAATCTTACTTACATAATAAGTGGCGTGTTCTATCAGACTGCCTTGTTTGTACTACGCCAAGAATCCACCGCATGCAACTTGATTGACTGAAATGTATAACAAAAGAGGTTTTCTCAATTCTGGCAGCTTCAAGATAGGAGGATTGAGAAGATACTTTTTTATTCGATCGAACGATTGTTGACATTCTGGTCCCCATTCGAATTTTACTCCTTTTCTGAGTAAGTGGTTAAAGGGCTCACATCTCATCGCCAAGTTGGAAATAAACCGCCGAATTGATTGCATGCGTCCTTGAAGGCTACGCAACTCTTTGAGATTTTTCGGGGGTGGCATATCAATGATAGCCTTTGCTTTGGCTGGGTCAACTTCAATTCCCTTTTTGCTGACCAGAAAACCCAACAGTTTGCCTGATTCGACTCCAAAGACACGTTTTTGCGGGTTAAGCCTTAACTTGTAAAGAATGAGTCGCTTAAACACTTGGTCAAGAGCTTCGAGGTGATCTTCTTCCTCTTTAGATTTCACGAGGATATCGTCAACATACACATTCATGATTTTGCGCATCTGATCGTGAAAGATAACGGCCATTGCCCGTTGATATGTTGCTCCAGCATTCTTGAGCCCAAAAGACATAACTGTATAGCAGAAAGTGCCCCAAGGCGTAGTGAAGGAAGTTTTTGACTGATTGCGGGCAGCCAACTTAATCTGGTTGTAGCCAGAATATCCATCCATGAAGGAGAACATGGCATGTCCTGCTGTGCTGTCAATCAGAAGATCAATGCTTGGCAGTGGATAGTCATCCTTCGGAGTTGCCTTGTTGAGATCTCTGAAGTCTATGAAAATCCTGACTTTGCCACTTTTCTTTGGGACAACAACGATATTGGCTAACCAATCTGGATAGTCAATAGGTCGGATAAATCCTGCTTTGAGCAGATCTTCAAGTCCTTCTTTGACTTGTTGTTCTATTCTGGGATCCATTTTTCTCAGCTTTTGCTTAACTGGCTTTACATCTGGCTTCAAAACGAGTCGGTGTTCGACCAATTTGGGATCTAAGCCCGGCATATCTTCATATGTCCATGCGAACACTTCTTCATGTTGCTTGAGAAAATTTGTAAGCCTTTCTTTCTCTGAGCCGATATTGACATCTTCAGTAGGATCTTATACTAGAGCAGATGGTTCATCTTGCTTCTGAACTGAGGCGAACTCTGGTAATTCCTGAAGAGACGGATCAAATTCTGTATAATCATCTAACTGCTTTGCAACCTTGCTATCTCCTGTGCTTGCTTTGACTCGGTGAATTGCTGCCAATTTCTGGAAAGCCTTTGGATTGATAACGAGTTTCTTGATTGTTCGGGAAGACATTTCTGAAATTTTGGATAAGAAATTGGATTTAGGAAAATCGTCCATCATACGAAAAACCATCATTTAAAAGAATTATACATAAAATGACATTGAGTTATAAAATGAAGATATAGAGATAAAAGAGACAGATGGCATCCAGATAGACAAAGAAACTTGACATTTTATTGATTTGACTTTGATAAAAGATATTGAGACATTTATTCTAAAAGGAATAGAAAGGAATAGAAAGGAAAATCATCAATTGATTCTCAATGTGCCCCTTTAACAAAAACAGTCTTCTTTGGTGAGCTCCCACTGGAAAATCCTAGTCCTGCCTTATGGGGATGATGCTTTTGGATCATTGGCTCGACACGACCATCTTCATTTTTGCCCAGTCCTTTAAAGGGTTGATAACCATGCTTCAAAAGTAAATCAAATCCCTTTCTTGCTTTCATGAATTATGGGAACAATGGATGATCTTTGACAGTGTCGTAGCTGACACGACCTCCAATCTTAAAGAACTTGGGACCTGTCCATCGGGTCATGGCTACAGTGTGCAGGGATAATTCTGATGTTGCCTGGAGTATTTCCCGACTTTCTCTGAGACTGATCTCTTCATTCTCTCTGATGCTAGGAATATCTGCAGTGAATGATGATCATGGGGTCATAGGCTGTGGGAGTCTTTCTTCCGGGTCCTCTCCAAGCACTGTGGTAATCATTCCACCTTTGGACCATTTTACGCATTGATGCAAGGTGGAAGGCGCTGCATTTGCATTATGAATCCACGTCCTTCCGAGCAACAGATTGTAGGTGGGTGGCACATTGACCATATGAAAAAGCACTGAATGCACATAATAGTTGATGAACACTTCCAGGAATATCTTGCCCTTAGCCGTCTGACCATGATTGTCAAACCCATAGATGGTAATAGGATCTGGAATGTATTCTTCTTCCTTAATGCCTAGCGCCTTTGCGGTCATTTCGGGACATATATTGAGGTTGCTGCCTCCATCAACTAGCACATGGGGTACTGTCATTCCCCTTACCCGAACGACGATGTAAAGAGCATTATTGTGAAAGAAATGAGGCTTTGGAAGGTCCTCATCCGAGAAAGTGATCGGCGCATTGGTCATGGCTGAATTCACAATTTGTGCCATGTCTTCAGGAGTGGTACTGGGCTTAACTTTGATATTTCTGAGCAGATCGTCCAGTACTTGCTGATGCTTGCAGGAACTCTTGGCCAAGTCAAGAATGGAAACATTGGATAGAGAGGTCAGAGGCTTCTGACTTGAATTCTCTGGCTTGGGATTGATGATTTGATTGAGAAAATCAGGAAGTCCCTTTGACTTGGGGGATGACTTTACAGGTGCTTCAGAAATTTTCATCTTGCCAAATGTTGAGATTAGGTCCATCTTTTTATAAGCTGGAGCTGCTTGTCGAAGCACTGACACCTGATGTTGAACTTGTAGATCTTGTGCAAAACACGGCTTGATGTGTTCGTGAGGCAGGAATGGTTGTGCAGACACTACTGCTGTGGTGTGTGAAGGAAAAGGCTGCTTAAGAATATCCATTTTTTCTTCTTCTTCAACTTCTACCAATAAATTCTTGTCAATAAGATCTTGCACAATGTTCTTGAGAATGAAACAGTTCTCAGTGCTGTGTCCCACTGTTCTGTGGAACTTGCAGAATTGATCTTTCTATTTCCCCATAGGCACAGGGGGATCAACCAATCTCGGTAACTTGACCATTTCCTTCGACAGCATATACTCGAGCACATCTTCGAGTGATTGATCGAGAGGGGTAAATTTTTGGTCATAACTCCATCCTTCATGTTTAACTTTTTCACACAATTTCGGCCCTTGGTCTTGCTGAGAAGGCTTGCTGTATTGAGGAGTAGGCTTCATTTTCTGATCTCCTTTATTGTTGGAATTGCCTGCGCCGTAGCAGTAATCTTTCTTCTGCCCTTTATACTGATTTCGGCTATTGTTGTTGTTGTTGTTGGCAGAGAAGGTGAAGTGAGCTTTCTTCTTTTGCTCACCTTGGGGGTTACTCTTGGAAAAAGTGAAGCCTTCATAGACTCCATTCTCTACGCTCAGCTCGAGCCATTCTGCTCGCTCAGTTAATTCAATGAAGGTCCTGGACGGTGTTGTGGAGATCAATCCTCTTAATGGCTGCGAATAATTGTTGAGGATTAGGGACAGGGCATGCCTTTCTGAAATGGGATCTCTCATTTTGTTGTAGGCTGACCTCCATCTATGAATGAAATCCCGTGCTTTTTCATTCTCATTCTGCCTCAAATTGCAGAGATGGCTTAGTGTCGGGAGTGCTTCTGTGTTGAACAAGAAGCGTTCAATAAATAAATTCACCACTTTATCGAACTCCTTGAGCTCGATGGGATTAATATGCTCAGCATACCATTTAGCTGCAACTCCTTCCAAGCTGCGAGGAAAACACAGGAATAGTGCTCTGTTAGCTCTCTTGAATCTTGAGCACTCTGCGAAGAAAGTGGCGAGATGGGCTTTCGGATCGCCAGAACCATCGAACTTGATGAATTTTTGGGGAAGGTTTTCGAGATCGTCATCTCCTTCGAGGCCGTCATAGAAGTCCTCACTGGTGAAGACTTTCTTGCCCTTGTCGTGGGCTTGGAGATCTTTAACAACTCGGGCCATTTCCGTGAATTGTGACTGCAGAGGTTCTTCTGTGACCTGATTCTTTGATTTACAGCTCTTCCTTTGTTCTCGCCCACGTTTCTGAAATGCCGGAGGCACCTCATATTCTTCCTCAGTGTCTTCCGTTGATTCTGATTCATCTGAGATTTCTTCTGGCTGAACCTGCTTCTTGGGAGCCTTCTTATTCTTGTGCCCGTGGAACTTTTCTCTGAATTGATTTTTTTCTGCACTAGTCCCAGCTTGTTCACTCATCATTTTATTCATCATCTTTCGGAACATGGCATACATTTGCGGATCTATGCCATCATCCTCTTGCTGTTGATCTTGATTCACGGGATGATCCATTTCTCCTTCTGAGGCTGAGGAGTGCTGAGGTGATGTGGTTTTTCTTCCTGACCTTGTTCGAACCATCAAATGTTGCGGATGCTCTAATGTAACTGTGGATGCTCTCTCTCTGCAGGGCAAAGACCTGATTAGATTATGAAGGAATTGGCTTTTGGAAGAAAGATTTATTGAAAATATGGTAGACAATTTGAAGAAGATATCCCATTACTAGGGACTGAGTCCTCGCGAGAATCACGACAATTGTGTTGTCAATTCTTTTAGCACGAGAAACAAACAACGAAAATATGCCTTGTTACCTAGGCGAGGTCGTCAAACCACAATAGAAAAAGAGAGAATTTTATTGAAATGATGAAATATGATTTTATTGATCTTGACAAAGAGGTGGAGGACAAACAATTGGCCACCATTCACGATAATCAGCAGACACTCTAGGACCAGGAAAGATTTTAAGAGAGACAAAGGAATCCCAGCCGTAGCGGGCAGAATGATATGCCCCGGACCATTATGCGGAAGTGAGATCAAACTCTGCCATAGCTCCCGATAACAATCGGGCTTCGACGTACTGCTGTCTCTGGGAGAACTATCGAACACATCTCTCTGGTTGGTAGTAAGTGCAGAAGAATGGTCCCAGCAACTTGAACCTCTTGCCATAAGCATATGTGTATCTGGGAGGAGATAGTTGCCGATCAAAATAGTCCCAGACTACGTCATCTTCTTGAATGTTGTTGATCATAGACCGGTACTGTGCCACTGGAAGAAGTTCTTGACCATTGTATCTGAAAGAGCTTGCTCGGGCTGGAACATGTTGAAAGAACCAGGATTGAAGTGCGTAGATGCATCCTTCAACTAAAATGGATTCTCCAAGTGAAAATCGAGTCAAACCACGATATAGGAAGGCGAGCGCTGCCATGGCTATGGAGAGGCGATTGGTTTGTCAACTTCCCCATCTTCTCATAAGCTGGATTATTTTGATGTCCATGTAGTTTTGTCCATCTGGAAAGAGGGATAATCCTACAGTGCACAGGACCATTGCATTCTGAATCCTTTCTTTAGTTGTCCTGGATAGCGAACTGACTTCAACGAAGGTCCCGTACTGGCGATACAACTCGAGCAGGTCAACATATTCATTTCCTTCCAACTGGATCAGGGGCCAGGATTGGCGGCCTGTCATACGAGCTAATGAATCTCGGGGGTCTAAACCCATGACATTGATAAGGAATTGATGTTCTAATGGATCTCCTAGTTGACCGGCTGGTTCTGGTAATCCCATGATTTCTGAAAATTCATCCATTAAAACGGTCATCTCTCCCCACGGGAACCAGAAAGTACACGTTCGAGGATTCCATCGTTCCGCCATTGCGTGGATCAGGTTGCTGATGGTCTGCTTTCCGACTGCTGACGCCAATTCTAATCCGCACTCGCTCAAATGGTCCGGGAACATTCGGGAAAAGCTTTTTAGCCAGGAATAGTACCACCGGGGAATGAAAGTTCTGGTGCTAAGGGCTCGATGTTCGGGACGACCTTGTCGCACCTCGTAGGAGATGTGACCTTCAGGAAAGATAGGATCGACTTGACTGGATGCCATCGAACTGAAACAGAAAAAGACTCGGAATGAGACTTAGGAAAATATAGGAAATTTTGAAAAATTTTGCAGGCAGGATATAAAATGTAGCTGGAAATTTGAGATCCAGTGGAAAGGTTGAATGGAAAAACCACCTGGAGTTTTGAAAGAAATAGGATGTTTTGAGAAAATCAACCAGGGTTTGAAAAAAGAAAAAATAAATAAAAGGAAAAGATGAGACATGGGTATTAAAAAATATTTTTGGGAAAATGTAAGGAAATAGAGGTAACATATAAAAAATCACATCCTGCACAAACATTCATGTACATACAGCACTCCCTAAAAGGCCGACTCTAGATGCATTATTTTGAAAACAGCTGTAGGACCCTAATCCTAACTCTAAGTTCAGATCATCTTTGTTCAATCCAATTATGCCGATATACCCGAATTGAAATCCGAGGTACGTGGCATATAATTTCAACTCTGGTTCTAAGGTAAGGTTTTCCAACATCCTTGAGCGCCTACCGATATACTTCGGACTGTGGCCCACGGTACGTGGTAGGGGGGTGTTAACCCAAATAGGTGGCCCAATTGTGAGGCTCTGTCCCGAACTAGGGTTCTGGAAGAGAGCCCAGCAACGTGAAGACCGGGTAATGATAGGTAATGGAGATTTTGAAAAATGATCACATGCAAGAAATAGATGACTCTAAATCCTAGAGAGATAGACTTTTAAAAATCTTTGAAGAAGCATACATTGTTTGCATTCAGATCCTAAATTGAGGAGAGTTGTATTTAGACCTAAGTCTATGTGAGCATGAAAATATCTCCTCAATATAGTCCTACCAAACCATGCCTAAGCTATATGCAGTCAATGTCAGCTAGGTCAGAATCTAGGCTCCTAGGTTCGCATGATATCAAAAGTAAAGAGCTGACATTTTGTGAACGTAATTTCGATAATTAAACTAAGTCAAGCACAATTCTGATCAGACAAGGACAGGTCCCATCACGGTCGCCAAACCTGTTTTCGTCGCAAAAATTTTTCCCGTCTTCCCTTCCTTGCGGAAGAGAGAGAGAAATGCTTTCGCGATTCAAACTTCACCGGATTTTGGAAATTGTTTTGAAATACTCGCCTCTGTTTTGAAAATTGCGGGAAAATCCATGGGATGGGGCTCGACCTGTTGGTACGAGGTTCGACCTTTATTGCCGCCTTTAACAGGGGTAATCGAACCAAGGACCAAAATTATGCTTGACTTAGTAAAATCATTGAAATTGTGTTCTATCCTAAATGCACATAGAATTCAGGCATGTGCTATAAGAATTTTGGAAAATGTAAATTGGAAAATATGATGTATGATTAGAAAACATTCGGAGTTGAAAAGTAGTTCTCAGGAAAAGATGGAAATCAATCTCTCAAAAAAACTCAGACAAAGAAGGTTTGAAATCTCGAGAAAGTTTATAAAGAGTTGGAAAATATTGAAGAAGTGAGAATCTCGAGAAAATCTTGAGAAAGTTTATAAGGACTTGGAAAACCATGAAGAAATGAGAATCTCAGGAAAATTTTGAGAAAGTTTAGAAAGACTTGGAACACCATGAAGAAATGAGAATCTCGGGAAAATTGAAGGAATTCTTGAGAAAAGATGAACATTTGAAAAGGAAAGCACTTGTTGGAAAAACTCAGACTTTGAGAATTTTCTTAAGAAAAGGATAGAAAATTTATAGGAAAATTCATTGGAGAAGGAAATTTAGAACTTAAGAAATTGAAATCCTGAGAATTTTATCTTTGAAATATCTGAAAATCAGCTTTTTATTCTTGAGAAAGATGAAAATTCCTTTTGAAAATGGATCTTAAGAAAATAACTTTTTAAGGAAAATCCCGGGAAAACTTTGATTTGGGAAATCCAACTCCGAATATCATCATAGTTTCTTGAGAAATCGATTCCATGAAGTGAAAATTTCTTGAGAAAATCATGAGAAAACAAATGATGCAAATGATTTGAATGGATGAATGCAGTTTGAAAAGATTTCTGAAAAATTTGTTGGAAAAATGTGGATTAAGCCAAAGTAAATCCTTCACATATTCTGACTGTGGCCATGAATATATTCAGGGTTTATTTGAGTTAATGCACAATATTTTGAAAACAATGGAAATATGATGTGCATTTTTAAAATAGCCTAAGAGTGTAGGCTCAATGTGACTGGTAGAAAGATGATGGATCTGGGTCTCGTCCATATTCCGACTAGGGCCGTAAATATGAACTCCACCGAGTTCATCAACTCTCTAAGAGTTGGTGCACGTGCCATTCGTGTTCATCCACGGTGAATTTTGAAAATTGAGATGTATGAATCATAGAATCAGGATATTGCAAGAATCAAACTACATGAGATGCATCCTAATCTAAGCAGTAAAAGTAAATATTATTCCAAGTTTGATTATTACATCTCTGACATAAATCAAAAAAAAAAATAAAATAAAAGAAATACAGTGTAAAAGAATCAACATCCTCCAGATTTTCCTGCAAAATGAGAATTAGTACAAGGAAGCCAAGGAAATGGGTATATATACTATATACAACGAAGATATACATGTAGATATAAAATGCTTGAATTTATGAGAAATGATATATGATAATGAAGATATATTTGCAAAAGTAAAAGAAAAGAAAAATATATGTGATAACAAGTGCACATGAAGGGATATGGGATATATATATATATATATAAGTATATATATGTATATATATATGTACATAACATACATATATATACATATATATGTATATATATAGATAGATATACAATAGATATACATATATATAGAAACATATATATACATAAAATGAAAAATATATATATATTAATGGAAATTCCACATAATGGGTAAAATCAGAAAATACAAGTATATACAGTTTCTGTAGGCGATTTTACACAGCCGTATTTCTCAAATTAAAATGTGTTTTTCAATAAAAATGGGTATGGAGCTTCCCTATATATCAATAACGAAGCCTGCCAAAGATGGTATATAGATCATGAACGGATATGGATATATCCGTTCATGAAGATGACTGTTTATCATGACTGCACTCCTGCAGAAAAGAGATGGGTGAGGATAACAAAGGTGATCCTATAAGTGATGGCTGTGAAGGCTGTTAAGACACAACACAAAGATAGTGTTGGATCGTACATAGTATTGAAATATAAGCCCTGATGATGCTAGGGGTTAGAACCAAATGAAATAATGATGCGAAGTAAGGCCGAACCTATACAGAAAATTCTGAAAGTAGACATGGAACATGGGCTGAACTGACAATATGAGCCTACTGAATGTAGCGCATATATTTACATAATGGCTATCATGATAATACAAGTGCATCTAATCTAAAGACTCCATATTTGCATCTACTCTACAGACCCCATATGAGATAATATGAAACAAATGGTAGATCACTATTAAGGAAGCAACAGAATAAATGTGAACCTTTCAAAACAGTCACATTCTAATTATGATGGGCCATGTTATAATGCTAATGTGGTATGATAAAAATACAGTAAATGCAAGATAAAATATGCTACGTAATAAACAAGATTTATTGCAGAAAAGTTTAATAAAGCATGGACAGAAGCACGAAACTGCAAATGGACTGTTATGATGTCCTAGTGAGATATTGTAAATGAGGAGGGGCTGCTGTAAGGACAGGGCTGTGTAACTGATAAAAATGCTGTTTGTAGAAAAAAAAATGAAGAATATTAAGCACATTGCAGGACAACTTCATTACATAATAAATAGAATGTGGCATCAACAGTGAACAGGAACAAAGAGATATAACATGCTGCCAGAATAAGAGAGTTTAGATTATGCGTTAAATGTAGAAGGCAAATGAGCATGTGATGGATATCTAAATGAAGTAAATAAGGATGCAATGCTGAGTGACGATATGAAATTTATGTAGTGCACAAAGGATGTATGGATAACACTACATTGAACTAAGGAAAGCATAGGAAAGTACCAGCACAGCTATTTAGGATCAGATTAGAGAAACAAATAAGACAGATGAACCTAGATGTTATAAGAAACAAAATTGAGGTTAACATTGAAGTTAGATGTGGTGCCCTGGTTAATGACACCTATTTGTTGTACGATCGATCCTCACGATCATCGTTTGACACCATTTCATATAGACACTACAGGAGCATTAGGCAATGTTACCGTTAGACACAACTCTGTAAAAAAAAAATATAGGAAGGCGGTTGGGCTATGTGAAATCATTCATTCCCTTTTGCTGGGATGAAACTAGTAATATCAATGAGTTTTCCTGTAAAGTTTTGACTTGAAACTATGTATATAAAAGTAGAGAAGATGTTAAACACTATTTTTCAAAAAATTAATTTGGAATGGTAATTTGGAGGGTAACACCAAGGCAAAGGTAAATTGGTTGATTATCGCCCAACCTTTGGATCTGGGTGGACTGGCATAACTTGTTTAGATTTAATGTGGCTCTTTTAGCAAAATGATTATAGGTGACATGCATGAAGGAGAGCAGGATTGCAAAAATATTCACAAAAAAATATGACTTGATTGATTGGCCTTGGCATGGATGGAAAACCACAAATGAAAGAGGGGTTCTAGCATTTGACAGGGTTGGGTTAATGCCCTTGATGTGTTTTGCCAAGCCATAAAGATCGAAGTTGGGGACAAAAATATACTGCTTTTCTGGCATGATTGCTGGTTGGAAGATCAGATTCTCAGGGGTATCTTTCCTGCACTATATGACGCAGCTTGTAGAAAATACTGTCAGGTAGGGGATGTCTGGTAACAACAAGGCAATTATGAGATTTAGTGCTAAGAAGAAATCCCTTGGAGTCAAGCCTTCCAGTAGTGGATGATTGCACAATTCAGCTGCGGGAGGACAAGATCTCTTGGCGGTTATCGAGCAACAGCTCCTTTAGTGCTTCCTCACTCTATAGAGCACTAGGCACTACATCAGTGGCTTGGCTACCAAAGAAGGCGTTATGGGGATGGTCTTCCTATAAGAAGCACTTTTATGGGTTGGCTCATCATTTTGACAGACTCACACTGAGCTAAGACTGAGACATAGAGGAGTGCCCCTTGCAAGCAGGTGTTCTCTATGCTTCTGCAAGGAAAAGACCACACTTGTTTTGGGAATGTAGTTTTATGTGTTCAATGAAATCAATAACATACAATGGCACGGACATGGAGAAAAAAAATTATTGGGAAGTAATGATCCGGCTAAACATACTTTTAGAAGGATCAATGATGCTATTGCGAAGCATCATAGATCCTCAACACCTGAAACAACCAGGGAGATGGATTTCATCAATGAGAATGATGAATGCACTATGCAGATGGTATGGTGATGCTGTCTAAGTAACAGAAAGGCAGATGTAGAACGATTTTTTTTTTTACCTGATTGCTTGGAGGAAATATGCTTCTTGTGACTTTTTGCAGATTCAATCAATCTGCTTGGATTGAAGGAAATGGAAATGAGATCCTTGCGAATCCCTTGCTGGATAGGCTGAAGAAAGGGCATAGACGACTGAATCTCTGGCTGGTGGATTGAAGGCAGATGGTGAACACGCTAGTGGCTGGGCTTTCCTGCGGTGGCTGGACTGAAGAAGGTGGACAGCAGTCGTTGGAGCCTTTTGCTGATGGGATTGAAGAAACAGGCAGTTGCAGGTAGGTAAAAGGTTGAAGAAGGTGTAGAGGTTGTTGGATCCCCTGCGTCTTTTGCTGCTGGGAAGAAGGCCCCTGCAAAAACCCAACAAAACCAAAAAATCACAAATTTTCTCCCCCCTAATCGGCTAGGCTCTCCCCCCCTTTAAAGATGTTCAGCTTCTTCCTTTTTTTTCAAAAGATCGCAGTTTCCTTTTTTTGAAATTCCGTTACCTTCGTTGAAGATTTTGAAACTGAAATATTAAAGTAGCCATTTTTTTTTTCAAAAGGGCGCCTCCTGTATTTTTTTCAAAAAATGCGTTTCATTTACCTAAGTTTTAGGTAAATTAAAAAAAAATTTGAAAGTATGGCTGTGGCGCCGTTTGGATTGTTTCCTTTTAAGATTTTAGGTAAGCAAATTAATGAAAAGAAGTAAAAGAAATAAAAATAAAAAAAATGAATAATGACATAAATGAGAGGCTTTTATGGAAATGCCATCTCATTCCACTTTTAAAATCCTTCTGAAAATAAAGTTTTGTTTTGTTTTTGAAAGTCTTTTATTTTCAATTGGGGTGACACATGTGTGTGGGTCCGCTAACTAAAAAAAATAAATAAATAAATATTGAGAAATTAAGAAAAAATTGCAAATTGCTATGAACTTCGGGTGGGTCCCGCTTGAGAATAAGAAACTTACCTGGGGGTCTGAGTATGATGCTAGTTCAAAGGCGGGTCCCGCTCCATTTATTTACAAATACGAGATAAAACATTATTTATTTTCAAGAATTTGGAAAAAATTGGTTTTTCAGGGCAAAAATATGGATAAAATAAATGTAAAAAATTTTGTAAGGAGATTTAAAATCTTTTTGCAAAAAGTTTTGAGATAAAATCTTTAAAATCAATATCCAAATATCCATATTATTTTCCTTGAGAAAGACTTTTGTAATTCAAAGTCCTGGGGGTAAAATGGAAAAAATTGGTAATTTTGAATACCTAGGGTTTTAAAAATCAATTTGAAAAAGTTTAAAAATCAAATCTGGATTGACAATTTTGAAAATCAGGAGTTCTGGATCTCAAACTGACATGCTATGCAGTGAAATGATGCAATGATATGCAAAGACATGTTCTATGAAATGTCACTTTGAGCTCGGACTTGGAAATTCTAGCTTTTTGTCCAGAAAAAGGATTTTGAAATTTTGCAATTTGAAGATGTCTCTGAACCTAAATATAGAAATTCTGAAGCTCAAGAATGAAGGTTCAATCTTGGAAAATAACCATTTTGCCCTTCATTGCTTCTAAAGAACTGAAATATGATGATTGAGGGCGATGTCAAGAAGGTGAGTGAAAATTTGGGGTGTTTACAACTACCCATTTAACATGAAAGCTCTTATTAAATAAAATAAAATAATAAAACTAACTCACTTTCGTAGGAATCACGGTTGCATTTAGCATATGCAAAAAGCCCTTTAAACCCCTGGGTTACCCCAGTGGACGAGTAAGGTCTCGTGAGGGTTTGCAGAGATGCTACCCACAAACATCAATGTCATGCATGAATAATTTTTCAGAAATGCTAGGCAATTAAGAACTCATTGCAAACAAATATTTCATGTAATCTACATTTTCAAAACAAATTCAAAAATTTCTATGCCACCACAGCAAAAATCATTTTTCTTTCACTTCTCTAAACTTGTAACTATTTATGAATTTTCTCAGAAAATAAAGTACTATCATGTTTTACTCATTTATCCTCACCTGTATGTTTTCTGCACAGTATTCAATAATTATTCTAAGCAATGAAATTTTCTACGTATTCAGCTCATTCTTTTTCTTTTGATATTCTATTTTTCACTCTTTTTCATTCTTCTAAATTGAGCACTATTTCGAATATCAAGTCTCAAGACCCATGTAGCGAGCTTTGGGTCAGTGACTCCCAAGCCGGCCGGCCTTAGGGCACTAAATACAAAGTATCCCTCAGACTTAATTGCTCGAGTCACGAGACCTTCTATTCTAATAGTTTACATATAGTCTTTCTCTCGTCATGTGCAATGTCTCTATCTCTTAGACTTTCTATGCAGTCCATGTAACAAGTTTTTGAGTCGGTGGCTCCCAAACCAGCTGGCTTTAGGGCACCAGGTGTAAAACACTCTTCAGACTCTACTTACTCCAACCACAAAGGCCACAGATATCGACTAGATAAGAAGATGATCTCCTTCATTATCCTTTTCATAAGAGACTCAAACATTTCAACTCGTGTCTGAGTTCTACTACTTGGATTCACGAAGAAATCAACAACTAAACGTAGCTCTATTCTATTAAGCTCATTTTTCAAAAACATAATTCAATTGCTCACTTTTCTCATAAAACACACTGTGCATACTTATACTTAAGTGAATCAAAACTTTCTAACATATCAAATACTATCTTTTCTTTAACTATTTCATAAACAACTACTCTATTTAAATCAGATAAGAAAAAAAAATCACATGGGGCTTATACATTTCTAAATTGTCAGATCATGCAGAAATACAATCATAAATGCTACAACTTATTCTTAAACACCTACTTTTATGAGTTTTAAGCTATCAGACATAAAGAAAAATTTTAAAATTTGTGCATCTAAACCATCCCCCCATGCTTGAATGACATTGTCCATAGTGGCATACAGAATATTGTAATCATGCAATGCAGATGCACACTTCAGAACAATAAAATGAATAAGGAGAAAGGATTGATACAACCTGGCATACTCAAACTTCTGAAGTTGTCGATTGACTGGACTCTGCACCACCACTATGCATGTACAAATGCATAGCTTTCTGCTTATCTGGTCAATGCTCTACTCTTGAAGGCTTCTTCATATCCGGTTACTTGAACTCATACATTGATGGATAGGATGTTCATACATGTCAACCATGAAATTCAAATGAAATCAAAATAAAATTCAGAACAAAACAAAACACATAAACAAATACTACTTTATTTTAATATACATATGATACATCCTAAATTATAATTAATAAAATAAAAGCTCTAATACATAAAATAACTATGTTAGAATTATTCTATCAATGCAAATATTAACCTAAATCTAAATCTAAATCAGTAAAACAATAAACAAAATAGCAGCTAACCTATGTTAGAATTAAACTAAATAATCAATCTAATCTAATTCATCAAGTTAGCAATTACTCTATGTTAGACTATGTTAAACTAATCTAATTAATCTATGAAATAAAAGCATCTCCTTTAAATCAGAGAGTTAAACAACTAAACTATTTTAAACTATGTTAAAGCTATCTAATTAAACTATGCAAACTATGTTAACAATGTTAAACTAAGCTGATTAATTTATGAAATAAAAGACAATCTAGTCTAAAACACAATATAAGTAAATACATGAATTCACAACTATTTTATCTAAGACTCACTTGTTTAATAAATCATTGAAGCATGGAATTCAGTGAATCTTTAAGAAAAACAGCAAATGAACCCTATATTTTTTTAACAATGTTAATTCTACAAACTAAAACAATTAAATAAACTAAGCTAAACTAAACACATATATTAATAAAATGATATTTCAGAAATAATCAGAATAAATCGCCGTTCCTCGGCAACGGCGCCAAAATTTGGTTGTACTTTCGGATATGATATTTTTAAACAATATTTTTCAATGAAATACATGGGAAAATCGTCAACCAAAGATATAAAAACCGACTTTCCACAGAGTGGCGAGTACGGGTTGAATCCACAGGGAACGGGATATTTCTGAATTAATTCTAAAATAACACTTTATTAACATAAAATTTTTACAATCTATGTCAATGTTTACAAGTTACATTAAATAACATTCTAACTATGAAAATAAACTACAATAGGCGGCTAAGTCTTCAGCAGATCTCCAGGGGCAAAATTGTCTTTTCACATCAAGTGCAGTCGCACATCATAATTGAATTGCATCTGTGAACCTGTTCTAACTTTACAACCTCAAGGGGCGATCCGAAGACTGAGGGGAAGAAGAAGAGCAGACTTTGCTTGACTCCATGCCACGAGGAACCTCGGTGATGCTGTCTAATATCTTTTGAATGTCTTCTTTGCAGGGATTCGCAAGTGGCAATGCTCCGGGGTTCAGGGCCGGCCGACCATGGAGGAGCAGGACCTCCACCATGATGGATACACTCCAGCTGCAGCTGCATTTAAAAAAAGCAAAAGTTAGTTCCAGCAGGGTGATAAGCATGCTAAGATATGAAAGAAAAGAATGGAGGAAGAAAACGACATCTCCAATGGTGTTGGTATGGCTTCCATGGCCAACCATGGATGAGGAAGAAGGTGGATGAGAGGGGCGGCTTGGGAGAAGGTGGAGTTGAGCTAGAATCGTGCCCCTAGGGCAAGAAAATCAAAGCAAAGACAAATGGAATGGGCGCCCCTTGACCTTTTGACGTTTTGGCTTCTTTGGGTATTTTTACCAAAACAGTGTTAAAATAAAAATAAATCCTGGGCGCCTCTTTCTGCAGGGGGTTTTTAGAAAATATTTTATGAAAAACTCAAATGGGTTGTTGCTGGGTTGAATCCATGTAATTTGACCCAAATCCAGGATCCAAATGGGCGTCTGGATCCAAATTTCTCAAATCTGCTCCGATATTTGACCCGTTACACTGTAAATGCCTTAATTCCTTCAAATTAACTCTGATTTCGATGAAATTCGAACCAGAGATTTCTAACATCATTATGCATCTACGTGTATGCTCTTAACCTACAGATGATGCATTTATGCAGTGAAAATATGTTAAGAAAACGTATAATTTATGCATCATCAGCCATCTTCAACACAGCTTCAGCCACCTACAAGTTGCAGCCATCTTCAGCCGGTACCCAGCCACCTCCTTCACGCCAGCCACCAAGGAGCATCTCCAGCCATTGTTGCAGCCGACGCCTTCCATTGCTCACCATCACCACCACCAGCCGACTCCTTTGTAGCAAAACGCCCCAGCCTCCATACCATCTCCTTCACGTCAGTCACCAATGAGTATCATCCATTGCACAACTACAACATCACCTTTGGCCATTGTAATATGATTCTCAAGGTAAGACTTTAGTCCTTCCCATTACCCATTAAGTTTACATGATGTTTTCCCTTGAAGTCCATTGAAATGAAATGATCAATTGATGTTTTCATGAAGGCCAATGGACAACCATTCAAAATCAGATCCACAATAGTGCATGGATTCTCTTTATGGTCTTGAAATAAAAAAAAAAACTGATAATACAATAAGAAAACATGCATTTATGTATGTGGGCTAAAATAAACGAAGAGATCCATCCTTTTGATGGATTGGATCTCTTGTTTTGAGAGCCAACATCAAATGAACCACATACCTCCCTATTTTCGTTTGTTTTAAGCATTATTTTCATGTTTTAGGAGTTTGATTTAATTTATTTCAAGGCTTTACATGTATTTTAATAGATTCATTCATAGTTGTCTGGTAGCTTGTGAGTTTTAATATTACATGTCCAGTCCAATCATTATTTCATGTGCAAAATTTTACTCATAAATCTCGAAATTTTTAGGGTGACTAGGCTTATTTCTTATTGTTTACTTGTTGAAAATTTGAATTAATTTGGGATTTGGAACCCCTCCTAGCAAATCAAACCCTAAATCGGGTTTTGAACCCCCTAGAAAATCCAAATTCTATTTTAGCAGACTTTAGGGACCAAAATCACCCCTGTGGGAGATCTGAATCCTACCCTAAAAATTAAAGTAGATCCACGGTGGAATCTACTAATTTTCTGCATTTTTGGGGATTTTTATAAAATGATTTGGTCTCTGTTAAAAATCTGAGTTTCCAGACCTTCATGAAAATTGAGTTTTTCATTTGTCAGGGTATAGACCAACCCTAATGTACTGTGTCCGTTCAATCCATAAGTTGTTTGTCAAAACTTTCAACATAAAAGTTGTTTCTAACCCATTCCCCTGTCATTTCCCAAAATTTGGGAATTTTTGGAAAAGCTTAATATTTTTCCCAGATTTATCTTTTCTATCTAACAGATTCTCATACCTGAGAATTCCCGAGATCCAGGTCTCTGATAACAATGTGCTCATTTCCAAACCGTAATCTGAATCCCAATGTTGTAAAAAAATGAAATTTGGCTCTATTTTTCAGAGACATTTTCCCACAATTTCAGCCATTTTCCCATCTGTCTGTTATTTTTCCCATAATCTTTCTTGAAACCTGTCTATCTACCCTAAATCCTAGAGTCGTCGGATTCTGATCTGACTTGCCGGAGGTGTCCAGCTTCGACCATAGGTCAAAACCAGAATCTATAAAAGGAAAAAATATTTTCCTAACTGTTCTCTGTCACCCCATAAAATTTGGGAAGTTTTTATGGAAGTTTAGTACCCTAAATCCAATTTAGAATTAGCATTTTAGGCAAAATCTTAAATTTTAGGATTTTAGTTAATTTCCATATTAAAAAAAAACAAAAAAATAGATTTTCGAGCTTCATTTTGTTTTTAGGGTTAGTATAGGTGTTCATGCCAAATTTGGCTCAATTCCAAGTTTATTTGCTTTGTATGTTAGTTTACTTTTAAATTCAGAAGCGAAAATCGAGTCAAATTTGATATTTTATGATATTTTTGCCATTTTAGGGTTTTTTATCATGAAAATAAGCATGTCATGTCATATTAGGGTTAATTTCAATGTCATTTGAATTTCAATTTCCCATTTTTGCAAAATTTATTTCAAAAAACCCTAGTTTCAAGGCCATAGTCTTGTTATCGGGGGCATTTTGGTTATTTTGACCTAAATTTCGAAATTCTAAACTTCAAATTTCCAAATTTTCATGCATATAATCATATTTCATCATATTGTGTTTGATTTATTTTATTTTATTTTCAAATTTCTAAATTTTACAAAAATTCTTTCAGAAAACCCTAATTTCAAGGTCATCAGGGGGTATTTTGGTTATTTTAACCCCAATTTTGAATTTCCAAGTTTATTTTTAAATTTATTCCTTATTTTTTATGTTTATATCAAAGGGGGTATGATTCTGGGTTTATGTTTGAATAACATCCGATAATTTCCAAAGTTTTCGGATAAATTCAGAAAAACCTACATTTCTGTGCTAACATGTTTTCTAGTTTTGCAGGAACATTCAAGAAGAAGACTTAGCTATTTTCTTTTATTCAATTCAATGTAAATATCAAATGTAATAATTTGGAATAAGAGTTACTTTTCAGCTTAGAATAGGACTGCATTGCATATAGTTTAATTTCTGCAAATTCTGATATATGTTGCATTATTCATGCATATTTTTCCAAAATCACTATGGTTGACACGAATGGCACATGCACAAGCTCTTATAGAGTTTATAAACTTGGTGGGATTCGTATTTGTGGCCATAGTCAGAATACGAAGAGAACCTAGATTTATGATCTTCGTATTAGCCACATTCAACCTACACTCTTAGGCTAACTTCAAAAATGCACTGCATTTCTCCAAATTTCAAAAAGATTTTCCCAATTTCTCAATGAAATATCTTTCAAATTCATATTCATTCATCCAATTTGCATCATTTTCAATATCATTTGCCAATTTCAATTTCAGAAAAATCAATTTTCCCAAAATTTCTAAGTTTTTCTCAGGATTTGATTTTCTCAGAACTCTGAGTTTTCAAATGACATTTCAAAATATTTCTCAAGTTCAAATCATGATTTTCCAAGATTTCCTCATTCTCAATTTCATTTTCAAATCCCAGAATCGATTTTTCCAAAGTTCCTTGAAGTATTTCACAAGTTGATTTTCTCAAGATTCTCAAATTCATTTGCTCAGAAAAGCAATTCAAATCTCAAAATCGATTTTCCCAAAGTTCTGATTTCCAATGAAATTCAATGATTTTCCTAGGAATTCCATTTTCAAACACTTTTCCAAGTCATTTTCCAAGTATATTTCAATTTTCAAAGCAAACATCATATTTCCCAAACCTGCATCTTTTCAAAATTTCATAGCACAAGTTTGATTCTTTGTGCATTTTAGGAAAATAGAGCATAATTTAGACAATTTAACTTGGTCAAAGAGCACAATTGATCCTTGGTTCGATTACCCCTGGTAAAGGCACCAGGAATGGTTGAACCTCGTACCGACAGGCGGATCCCATTCCACGAAATTTTCCCACAAATTTTCAAAATGGAGGCGAGTAATTTTCAAAACCATTTTCAAAACTTTGGTAGAGTTTGACTCGCAGAATCATTTCTCTCTCTCGCAGAGGGAGGGGGAAAATTTTGCGATGATAACAGGTTTGACGATCGTGATGGGACCTGTCTTCGTCTGATCAATTGTGTGATTGACTTAGTTCAATTTTCTGAATCATGTTGTAGGGAATGTCAACTTCTACTTTCTGATATCATGTGAACCTAGGAGCCTAGACTTGAACCCAGCTGACATGAATTGCATGTAGAGTAGGCATGGTTTGGTAGGACCATTTGAGGAGAATTATTCATGCTCACGTAGACTTAGGTCTGAAATACAACACTCCTCAATCTAGGATTTGTATGAAAACAATGTTTTCTTCTTCAAATATTTCAAAGTTCTATCTCTTTAGGACTTAGAGCCCTCTGTTTGCCTGCATGTGATCATGTTTCAAAAACTACCCCACCTATGTCTACCCGGTCTTCACGTTGTTGGGCTCTCTTCTAGAACCATAGTTCGGGACAAAGCCTCACAACTGGGCCACTTATTTAGGCTAACGCCCCCCTGTCACGTACCAAGGGCCATAGTTCAACGTATATCGGCAGGTGCTCAAGGATGTTGGGAAAACACAAGCCTAGAACCAGAGATGAATTTTGTGCCACGTACATCGAGCCTCGACTCGAGTATATCGGCATAGTATGATTGGACACAAATGATCTGAGCCTAGAGTCAGGATTAGGGTCCTAAAGCTCTTTCAAAATTGAAGCATTTAGAATCAGTTGCTTAGGGAATGCTATATGGGCATAATTGTTTGTGATTGAATGTATAATATTCATTTTCATCTTATTTTCCTCAATTTTTTTAAAATACTAAACAATTTTCCAAAATACCTCATTTTCCATATTTTGTGAAATATCTTTTTTTTCTTAAAAACCCTGGATGACTTTTCCAAATTATCCACTTTTTCTTTAAAACTCCAAGTGATTTTTCATCCTTCCGTTCCTCTGAACTTCGAATTTTCAGCTTTTTTATTTTATCCTGCCTGCAATTTTCAAAATTCTTATATTTTTCCCAAGTCTAAATCCAATCTTCCTATCTTCCAGTCCAATGGCATCCAGTTAGCTCGATTCTGTTTTTCCTGAGGGTCACATCTCCTACGAGTTGCGATAAAGTCTTTTCGAGCATCGAGCTCTCAGCACCGGACCCTTCTTCCCTCAGTGGTACTACATTTGGTTCAAGAACTTCTATCGTATGTTTCCGGACCACTTGAGCGATTGTGGATTAAAACTGGCATTTGCAGTGGAAAAGTTGACAGTCAACAACAATCTGATCCATGCATTGGCAGAGCGGTGGAATCCGTGCACTTGCACATTCTGGTTCCTATGGGGCAAGATGACTCTGCTGATGGATGAATTTTCAGAGATCATGGGATTGCCCGAGCTAGCCGGTCAGCCTGGAGATCCATTGGAGCAACAATTTTTTATTAATGTCAAGGGTCTGGACCCCAAAATGCTATAGCTCGCATGGCAGGGCGTAAGTCTTGGCCACTGATTGAAGAAAATGGGAACGAATATGTGAGCCTGATCGAGATCTACCGATAGTATGGGACATTCACAGAAGTCATCTCATTATCCAGAATAACTCGAGAAAGAATTCTGTATGCGATGGTCGTATGCACTGAAGGGCTCGCTTTCTTTCTAGATATCCATATGTGTATGGCAAGCAGTTCAAGCTACTTGGCCCATTTTCCTATACCTACTACTATCCAGAGCGATGCGTCAGGCAATTTTCTCAAAGACAGAAGCGCGTAGAAGCTCGACTACTATCAGGGGTTATGCCAGAGTTTGACCTTACATCAGCGCAGTTGTCTAGAACATACCATTCTGCCAGATATGGCTGAGATTCTTTCGTCACTCTCACTCTCTTCTCTGGTCCTCGTGTCTCTGCTGATCATTAAGAGTGGTGCAGACTGTCTATATGCCTCCTCTTTCTCAAGTCTACTATTGATGCAATCATATTTTTCCTTCAATAAAAAAATCCTTCAATTTTCATTCTATCATGGTTTGCCAACCTCGCCTAGGTGATAAGGCATATTTGTAGTTGTTCGTTCTCCTCGCAAAGAATGGCAACACAATTATCGTGACTCCATCGGTGACCCAATCCCTAGTAATGGGATGTTCTTTCAATTATCTACCAAATTCTCATCAAATATTTTTCCTATATTCATTTCTATCCTGAATCTTCATTATCAAAATTTAATCATCCATCTCATTCTGCAAAGAATATCAATATTCTCAAGTGGTTCAGATCAGATCAAGCAAGAAAACACCACTATATCAGTGCATCAGTGATTTTAGAAGCAGGCAAGAAGAAATGGATTCTCCAAGATCTGCGAGAAGACAAAGTCTGAATGATAGGGATGACATTGATCCTACTACATATCAGATGTTCAAGAAAATGATGATTAGGATGATGTCTGAGCAAGCTGAAGACAGTCTCAGAAAGACTCCCATCAAGGAGAAGACATCTGTCTCCTTCTCTTAGAATATCACTGGCAAGCGCAACAAGCGATTCGGCGCGTGTCTGCTCGATATTTTATTCTCGCCAATGTCCTCTATCGTCGTGGATTCAGTTCTAAATATTCCAGATGCCTAGACGAAGATGAAGCCAAAGAAGTCGTGTGGGAGGTACATATAGGCATTTGCGGTGGTCATGTCAGCTACCAAACTCTTATCAAGCAAATCATCCGGACATGATATTATTGGAAGACTATGCAGCAAAATTGCTACCATTTTGTGAAGAAGTGTGCTCTATGCCAGATACATGCACCTTCTACTCATGCGCCAGCAACATATTTGTAATATGTCATCTCTCCATGACCATTTTTTATGTGGGCCTTTGATGTTGTGGGCCTCATCACTCCTTCTGCTTCAAACAACTACAAATATTTTCTTGCAGCAACAGAATATTTCACTAAATGGGTTGAAGCTATAACTTTGCGTACAATAGAAGGTCGGCACATGATCTCATTCATCCACAAGAATATCCTTTGTCGTTTCGGCGTACCGCACGATATCGTGTCAGACAATAACAATCATTTCAAGAA
Source organism: Nuphar pumila (assembly GCF_984573655.1). NCBI lineage: Eukaryota > Viridiplantae > Streptophyta > Magnoliopsida > Nymphaeales > Nymphaeaceae > Nuphar > Nuphar pumila. Next base: position 65,555,399 of record NC_143260.1, on the reverse strand, counting down.
TGAGAATGAGGACATTTGGCTTGAAGTTCAGAATTCAACATCATTTCTCCGCTCCCTATTATCCTCAAGGGAATGGTCAGGCAGAGGCCACCAATAAAATTCTGATTAGAATCCTGGAGCGAACTTTAGAAACAGGCCGTGACTGACATGAGAAGATGTGATCATCACAAAATTTTTCCTCTCTTGGTGTTTCTCTCTCTCCCTTCTCTTTTTCCTTTCTGACCTCTATTTCTCCTTTTTGAAGGGAGAAAATAAAAGACAGAAAGAAAGAGAGAAGAGAAAAGAAAAAGAAAGAAGAGAAAGAGGAACTCTTTTGCGGGGTCTCACTTGACCTTAATTTGAAGATATTTAAGAAAATAACTCGCCTCTGTTTTTGAAATATTTGCGGGAAAAATTGAGAGACGGGATTCTCTCATTGGTATGAGGTTCGACCGTTCCTGGCGCCTTTACCAGGGGTAGTCGAACCAAGGGTCGAATTCATGCCTTTTTGCTTTGCTAAAAGATTATCTAAGAATTTATTCTAAGTCTAGATGCACAAAGAATCATGCTTGTGCAATGCAAGGATGTATGCTCCTTTTGAAAAGTGGTTTTGGAAATCCCCAAGTGTTTATGAGATGAGCTTGATAATGGAGTGAAGAAATGATTTTTGAATAGTTGAATCTAACTTAGAACTTGAGATAAATTAGGATATTTTGAAGTTCTAAGTCTTTGAAATGATCAGAGTTAGAAAAATAAATCTTTGAATTTTGAAATAAATGATTGGAAGATAAGTAAAAAGAAAATGAAGCTTCAAAGTCAGAAATGGACTTTGAATTTGAATTTTTAACTTGGATTTAGGAGAGGAAATGAATATTTGAAGTGAAATTGAATTCTAGATTTAAGGTTGGAAATCAGGATGGAATTTGGACTTGAGCAATCCAAATGAAATTTAAAAATAGGAATAGATTTAAGAAGTCCAGATGAGGTTTGAAAGTGAAATTGGATTTGAAATCCAAAAATCAGGATAGAATTTGAATCCACAGTCTGAATCCTAAGATGAAATTTGAATCTGAAATCTGAGATCCAAAGTGGAATTTGGGTTCTGGATCCTAAAATGGATTTGGATCTGAAGTCTGAGATCCAAAGTGGAAGTTGAATTCTGGATCCTAAAATGGAATTGGATCTGAAGTCTGAGATCCAAGATGGAATTGGATTCTGGTTCTATAATGGATTTTGGATCTGAAGTCTGAGATCCAAGATGAAATTGAATTTTGGGTCTAGAATCCGAAATCTGGAATCCAAGATGTAATTTGGATCTAACTTTGGATTTTGGATTTTGAAAGTCCAAATGGGACTTTTGAAAATGGATCTGGGTTTTGAAAACCCAGATTGAATTTTAAACTTTAGAAAAAACTTGAATTTTGAGATTCAGAATCAATCTCAAACTTTGATTTTGAATTTGAAGATAAGAAGATAAAACTTGATTTTTGAATCAGAAGATGAATCAGAAACTTCAAAGTTAAATTGAACTTTGAAGTTTTGAATTTTGCATTTAAATTGGAAATTTGAAGTTTGAATACAAAATGATTTTTGAAATTTCAAAGTCAAATTGGACTTTGAAATTGAGATAGGGTTGGAATTTGACATGAAAATCTGAAGAAAGATGTTCAAAATCACTTGGGTTTTTGAAAAAGAATTTTGAAAATATGATGCAATTTTGTCCTACATGATGAATGAATTTAAAGAATTTGAAAATCATATCTCATTCTTTAAGTGAATTAAAATAAGATTGAAGATATAATACATCCTTGACTATGGTCATTGAATGTATTATATAATAATCATATTTAAATTCAAATGAAGGATAAAACATATTTAGGTGCTTTTATAGAGTTTAAAATGAAATTAATTCTCAATATGTCCTGACTATGGCCATTGATATATGTATTGAATCAATTTTAGACTTAACTCTGATAAAGGAGAAAAATATTTAAGGAAAATATGATGGATTCTGAAAAAGGATCCAGTGTGGATCCAGTGTTATTTTATAAAAGATAAAAATCCTAAGTTTTGTTTACATCCTGACTATGGCCATTGATGTAAATCATCAACTTAGGATAAATCACCTTCTATAAAATGGTGCACATGTCATTCGTGTTTCACCATTGTGAGATTTTTGAAAATAAAGGCAAAAAGCATGAAAATAAGCAATTTATGGCATTTATAATGCTCATTCATTCTATCTAAAGGCTGGAAATGTAAATTCTCATTAAGACCTAACTTTATTACAATACTTAAAATTGAAAATATAACTCCTAGGTAATGACATTCTCCACATATTCCCTGCAAAACACTTGATTAGTATGGAAAGGGAAGAAAAATTGTACATGTCATATAGATGTCAATGGTAAAGTGCTCATGTGCCAATATGTTTAAGATCTAAAGTATAGGAATATGAAAAGGATGTATACATATGTACATATATATATATATATATATATATATATATATATATATATACGCATATGGGTGGAATGGTGAGTATTTGAAACTGGAATGAGCATGGAAGGTGAGTATATAGCAGATGAAGATGACACTGCTAGAAATGTCATAGTGAAGGAAAGGATGGCTGTGATGTGATGTGATAATGTGGCAATGTATAAGACTTCTGCAATAGACAACAATATTAACATGCAATGGAGACATCAATATGAATGGACAATATGTTTAGCATGAAAGAAATGAATGGGTGGAGTTGTATGATGTTGCAGAAAATACACACAAGGTAAGATGTATATTACAGATGATAGTGTAAACACCCCAAATTTTCACTCACCTCCCCGACATTTCCACCCAGCATCATCATTCACCTCCCCGGAGATCGTCGGAGGGCAAAATGGTCATTTTCTGAGCCCGGACTTTACAGAAGTCTAAATTGCATCTGCGACTCTCAAAATTTCTCTATTTTTAGCTCAGATGTTCAAAATTCTACTCCTGACAGGAGACGTGAATCTCCAAAGCCCGGTTCAGGATTACATTTCATAAGACATGTTATTGTATAGCATTGCATGAACATTTCATATCATTGCACTGCACAGCATGTCATTTCGAGGTCCAGAACTCTTAATTTCAAAATTTTCAATCCAGATTAGGATTTCAACTCTTTTTAAAATCAATTTCAAAACCCTGGGTCTTCAAAATTATCAATTCTTCCCATTTTACCCCCAGGAATCTGAATTTCAAAATATTTTATCAGGAAAACAATCTGGATAATTTTTAATAAATTTCATCTCAGATTTTGCCCTTTTGTCAAACAATTTCAAATATCTTCCTTTTACAAAATCGCCCTACAGGGGCCAACTCTTTTCAAAATTTCTGTTTTGCCAATTAGTCCAGATTTTATGAAAATTCCAAAAAGAGGTTTTATTGTCTTGTCCTTATTTCAATAAAGAAGCAATGTGGGACCCACATTGAGGTGGTGTCACATAGGCTTTTCTTTTGAAAAACCTGAATTTTGAAAAACCCAAAAATATAGGAGCCTTGTCCCTGGATTGGCGCCACTTGTCTTTTTCTCTCTCCTCCCATTTACCTGCCATGTTTCAGCGTGGGGTTCACCTAGAGGTGGCACCACATGTCATTTTCTATCTCCTTCCATCCTCCGACACGTGTCAGTGTGGGGCCACCTTAAGATGCCACCACATGTCATTAGATATCCTCTTTATTCCATGCCACGTGTCAGTGTCCACCATCTTCACCCTGTGCCATGTGTCATTCCAAGGTCACCCTGAGATGCCACGTGTCATGTGCTGCCTTGTCCAGAAAAAGTAGAGTTGTCTCCTTCTGAGGTGGCGCCATCTGAGGTATTCTCTCCTACAGTAGACACGTGTCATTCTCTGCTCTTCTCAGAAAAAGCAAGTGACACATGTCACTCCCTGCTTTTCTCAGAAAAGCAAGTGACACATGTCACCCTCTGCTCTTCTCAGAAAAAGCAAGGGACACATGTCTCTTTCTGCTTTCTTCAGAAAAAGCAAGTGGCACATGTCACTTTCTGCCTCCTTCAGAAAAAACAACAATTCAAATATTCAAACTCCAGGCTGAGGTGGCGCAAATCCTGAAGTCTCCTCCTTAAATTCATTTTTTGAGATGGTGCCACGTGTACCTTTCCCTCCTTTTCCTTCCTCTTGCCACATGTCATTGTAGGAGCCACCCTGAGGTGGCACCACATGGCCACCCTCTATTCTTCCAGAGCCAGTATCATTTGAATTTCAAATCTACCCTGAGGTGGCGCCATTTGAGAAGACTACTCCAGCCAGCTGACACTTGTCAGAAGCAAAGCCATCCTAAACTGCCACATGGCCAGACCTCCCTGCATCTCTCTGAGGTGGCACCATCTGAGTCCTCTGCCTTTCCTTCTGACACATATCAATGTGGATGCTCTGAGATGGTGCCACATGGAAGTCTCTCCTCTTTCCAGAATAAAGCAAAATTTGAATTTCAAACTCCAAGACAACACCCTCTGAGATGGCGCCACATGGAGGGCTCAGATTAAGCCTCTTTGAATTTCAAAATTTTCCAAAAAAATCTATAAATACAAGGCCCCACGCCCAGCCTAGGGGAGCTTTTTTGGGGATTTTGCATTTCAACTTAGATTTCCTCTAATACACAATTTTGATTTTCTGAGTTCATGCTCCCCTTGGGCTCAGTTGAGAGGGTGCATTGAAGCACCAAGCTTGCTCGCATCAATTCCAACTCGATCTAAGCGTGTGGATCAAATTTTGTGAACCTTTCGAAGCTCAGATCGAAGGACGAGAGAAGCCATTCATACCCACTCATTTCAGGAGTTCCAAAGCTGCGAGAAAACACAAGGTGCACTTCTATCCCTATTGATTTCATTATAGTAATATCTTTATTCAATTCGTATTGTCGTTTTGAGAAAAGAGCTCATCCGAAGGATGGATCGAGCTATTCTCGTAAAATGACATATAGCAAACGAGTTTTTCATGCTTTCTTGATTCAAATTTTAGCATTTCATCACGTTCATGCATTAAAATAAGGTAGATTTATGTCTTATTTCATTAAAATAACATCGTTTAGGAATTTATTTGATGTTCTATGTATCCTGTGTTATTTTAGTGATTCTCTGTTTTTGTCAGTCAGTCAACTCGTCATTTCATGAATTTATTTTTCTTTAAAAATGACAAAAAAGTCCAAGTACGTGTCCCTAGGTGTCCCTAGAAATCTGCCAAAAATTCGGAATGATTTGAATTAATTTACTGCAGTAAATGTTCAAAATGGTAGGTCGGGTTTTGTTACCTGGGATACGTTTTAAAAATTTACTTCCGACTTGTAAAATCGCGATCTCTCTCATATAAGGTCCAATTTTAGATCCAAAAAATGTCCTGAACTCGGGATGATGTCTAGTATTTAAGATGATTTTATTAGATGTTTCTGAATTTTTTTGACATATGACAAAAATCCGAGAGTTCGGGACACGTGTTAGAGCCTGATTTGGGCCTCTGAGACTTTGGATCAACATAAGTTGATGGGTTCTCGTTGGGTATTGCTCTAAATACAAATCTGTAAAAAGTGAATGTCATGTTCGGGATGTCCTATGTTTTCATCTGAAAGCTTATGATTTTTAGAACAGTATTAATATCTGTTTTGGATTTTTCTTGTCAGTCTTCTGTTTTGTCATATTCGTCTGATCTGTTGATTTAGGCATGAAAATTCATATTTTTATCTCTGTTCTTGTTGATCAAATGACAAAATTATAAAAATAAAAGTTGTTCCTGTGTATGTCTTTAGTTCCTCAGTTAAATATCAGAAATTTCTATGGTATGATGCTATTTGTTATGCAATTTTACATCGGATCGAGTTGATTTTGCCTCCGTCAGAACCAAATTCTCGTTACCGCACTCACCGTAGTTCAAATCCCAGGGTTGTAAAAGAAAAAATTTCTTATTTCCATGTCATTTAGCAGTCTGAAAAATCTCATATGTTTCTATGGTGTAATTCTTGTATTACTGCATTAAGTGTTGCATTTGGTTCGAGTCCGTAGGCGAAATTCACCCTTTTTAGGATTTTCTTTAATTTTTAGTATCTAAACCATGTCATTTCATGAGTTTTAACATTCTAAGATGTTTATCAGAATAGGTAGATGCTCCATACCGAATTTGACAGCATTTGGAATTCATTTGAGGCTTGGTTTAGCCATATCATCAAACAGGGCCCTGCGGGACCCTGATCCAAGCGAAAATCAAGCGAAATTCGTTATTTTAATGAATAGTAGCATGTCAAAATTATGATTTTACAATCCTAATGTGTTTAGAAGCATGTCATCATGTCTCATCATGCATTTCATCATCATTTGTTTCAATTCAAATTTCAAAATCTCAATTTTACCAAAATTTCCTTCAAAAAAAACCCTCATTTTAAAGGTGTAACTTCAATATTAGGGGTATTTTGGTTATTTTGACCACAATTTCGAATTTCAAACTATTTTCTACTGAATTTCTTGCATTTACATCATTTCAAATATCAAGAAAGCATGATAATAGGGTTTATATCCAATTAAATCCAATAAATTCAGAATATTATTGGAAAATCTTGGAAAAACCCACATATTTGACCTAACCCCATTTCAAGCTTGGCAGGGACTTTCAAAAGAAGGAACTGAAGTCTGCAATTTCCCTTTCTTTCATTTATTTAGTGATGTAATAATGTAAATTTTGGAATAAGAGATTCAATTTTCTGCTTAGACTAGGATGCATATCATATAGTTTAAATTCCTGCAATATCCTGTTTATGTGATTCATGCATTTTATTTCAAAAGCACTATGAATGTACACGAATGACACATGCACCAACTCTTAGGGAGTTAATGAACTCGGTGGAGTCCATATTTACGGCCCTAGTCGGAATATGGACAAGACCCAGATCCATCATCTCTCTACCAGTCACATTGAGCCTACACTCTTAGGCTATCTTAAAATGCACATCATATTTCCAATTTTGCAAAGTATTGTGCATTAAATCAATTAAACTCTGAACATGTTCATGGCCACAGTCAGAATATGTGAATGATTTATTTTGACTTAATACACATTTTTCCAACAAATTTCTCAGAAAATCTTTTCAAAGTGCATTCATTCACTCATATAATTTGCATCATGAAATCATTGGTTTTCTCATGATTTTCTTAAGAAAATTTCATTCTCAAGAAATCGATTTCTCAAGAAACTCTGAGAATTTTTCAAAATCGGTTTTCCCAAGTCCAGTTTTTTCACAGTTTTCCATAGAAAAGGTTATTTTCTCAAGATTTTCAAAAGAAGTCTCTCACCTTTCTCAAAGATCAAAATCGATTTCCAAGTGTTTCAAGGATAAGATTCTCAGGACTTCAGTTTCCCGAGTTTCAATTCTCCCTCTCCAAAGAATTTTCCAATGAATTTCAATCATTTTCCAAAGAAAGCTTTCAAAACTTGAAGCTTTTCCTGACAAGCATTTTCCCTTCAAATGTTTACCCTTTTCTCAAGAATTATTTCCATTTTCTCAGGATTTTCATCCATTCATGATTTTCCCACACTTTTATGAACTTTCTCGTGATTTCAAAACCCCTTTCATATGAGTTTCCTGAGAAATTGACTTTCACCTTTTCCCTGAGAAATATATTTCAACTCCAAATATTTTCCAAGCATGCATCATGTTTTCCAACTTACAGTTTACAAAATCTCATAGCACATGCATGAATTCTTTGTGCATTTAGGATAGAACACGATTTCGATGATTTGATTAAGTCAAGCACAATTTTGGTCCTTGGTTCGATTACCCCTGTTAAAGGCGGCAGGAATGGTCGAACCTCGTACCGACAGGTCGAGCCCCATCCCATGAATTTTCCCACGATTTTCAAAACGGAGGCGAGTATTTCAAAACAATTTCCAAAATCCGGTCAAGTTTGAATCGCGAAAGCATTTTCCTCTTTCTCTTCCGCAAGGAAGGGAAGAAGGGAAAAATTTCGCGACGATAACAGGTTTGGCGACCGTGATGGGACCTGTCCTTGTCTGACCTAAATTGTGCTTGACTTAGTTTAATTATCGAAACTATATTCACAAAATGTCAGCTCTTTACTTTTGATATCATGCGAACCTAGGAGCCTAGATTCTGACCTAGCTGACATTGATTGCATATAGACTAGGCATGGTTTGGTAGGACCAGATTGAGGAGATATTTTCATGCTCACATAGACTTAGGTCTAAACATAACTCTCCTCAATTTAGGATCTGAATGCAAACAATGTATGCTTCTTCAAAGTTTTCAAAATCTATCTCTCTAGGGTTTAGAGCCCTCTATTTCTTGTAGGTGATCATTTTTCAAAATCTCCATTACCTATCATTACCCGGTCTTCACGTTGCTGGGCTCTCTTCCAGAACCCTAGTTCGGGACAACGCCTCACAACTGGGCCAATTATTTGGGTTAACACCCCCTACCACGTACCGCGGGCTACAGTCCGAAGTATATCTATAGGCGCTCAAGGATGTTGGAAAACCTTACCTTAGAACCGGAGTTGAAATTATATGCCACGTACCTCGGATTTCGGTTCGGGTATATCGGCATAACTAGATTGGACAAAGTTGATCTTAACCTAGAGTTAGGATTAGGGTCCTACAGCTGTTTTCAAAATGATGCATCTAGAGTCAACTTTTTAGGAAGTGTTGAATGGGCATAAATGTTTGTGCAGGATGTGAGTTTGTATGCTACTTTTATTTCCCTCATATTTTCTCAAAAATATTTTCGAATATCCATATTCTCATCTTTTCCTTTATTTTCTCAAACCCTGAATGATTTTCCCAAACATTCAATTTCTTTCAAAACTCCAGGTGATTTTTCATTCTCCCGTTCTACTGGATCTCAAACTTCCAGCCTTATTCCAATCCTGCCTGCAAATTTTTGAAATTTCAAATTTTGCTTTTATCTTCAAAAACTGTTCCATATCTTTCAGTATATCTTCCAAATTTTATCCAAATTTTTTGACATGTCCTTCCAATCCCATCATTTGTTTTTCCCTCAAGAGTGTTGGTTTCAAAATTCTTTTTCCCATCATGCTAAACAGCCCATGTGGTTCTACAGAGAGCATTGGCGTGGTTGTGTGATCCAGACGAGATCAAAGACCGCGCTACTTCAACACATTAGTTATAGACAGTGAGTGAGAAATGGATTCCATAAAGTCTGTCAAAGAGGGAGCTCAGACCATCAAGGAGGAGATTGATCCTGCTATATATCGGTTGTTCAAAAGAATGATGATTGAGATATTATCCGAGCAAGCTGAAGCCAATTTCAAAAAAGCTTCTGTTAAAGAAGAGACATCTATCACCATACCTATGTGCATCATTTGCGACCACAACAGTGCAACCAGTTCTAAACCCAGCAACAACAAAAACAGAGGTAGTCAAAGCAACAAGTTAGAAGAGTCTAAAGATCTGAAAGGAAAGTATTCTAGAATCCAAAATAGACCTTTTCAATCCAGCCCTCAGCAAAAGGAAAAAAATCAAGGAAAACCAAAGCGCGGAAACTGGAGTGGCGATCGAGATTTCACTCCTATAGACGAGCCACTCGACGAAGTTCTTGAATACATGTTGATAATGGATTTCTTTGGAGTAATAAGGCTATTCCAATTATGATGCTCGTGTAGAAAGCATCTCAATAAATGCAAAGAAGGAGCATCTCGTATCCGGGTGCGAAGAGTTTGAAGCAAGATTTCCAGATGGATTGGGTGGGGTATTAGTATATCTGACACATAATATAAATGTGATAATTTGTCCTCTAAAAAGGGAAATATTGAATGAATAGATCGTAAATTCTGATATTTTGCTATTCTTTCTAGAGAAGGTACTAATCGCATCGAGAATGGAATTTCCATAATTCCTGCAAAACCCTCTGATATCGTTTGAGAATAAAAACTCCTGTTGGGCCCAACGAACCTAGAATCATTAACCGAAATGATTAAATGATTCTGTTGATGCAGTCGAGTAATTAAGCGTTTCACAATTAGTGAACTAGATTAAGGGATTAGTCAGGCTCCCAAAAGTCACGGATCCTCCCCCCATCATGGGAAGATTCGCGAACCAGATCTGTAAATTCCATCGGGCAATAGGGCATGCCACTGATCGCTGTTTTATCTTCAAAAACATTGTGCAAGACTATATTGATAAGAACCTCTTTGTTGAAGGTAGAGAAGAAGAACATCCAGCAGCCCTAACCAAGCAAGTTCAGTCCAATTCTCAGAAAGAAGTCAAAGAAGGCAGCATTCAACAGAAATCCAGCAATCTGAAGAAGATAAAGCATGATGGTTGGAGTTATGATCGCGAGTTTACTCCTTTAGGTCAGCCAATGCCTTAAAAGGGATGAAAACTTGAAAAAAGAAAACAACTAGGACTATATTGTCTTGACAAAAATAAATATGACAAAATAAGAAGGCATTGGCATTGGCATTGTCATTCTTCTGAGTGATCTGGGAAAGGCTTGGTTAGGACTGCAACTCGTCCATCTCTTTCTTCCGGCAACAAAAGCTCTTTATCGATGTAGTCATGTACAATATTTTTGAGAACGAAGCAGCGTTCAGTATCGTGCCCCATTGCCCGATGGAACTTGCAGAAACAATCTTTTCATTTCCCCATGGTGACGGGAGGATCCACAATCCTTGGAAGTTTGATCATATTCTTCGCGAGCAGATAGGTTGATATCTGTTATAAGATTTGCTTGGGCCATTCATAATCGAGAATGCCTGATGAGTTCACTAAATCTTCAGGACAGACCTACAGTGTCCTATGGTTTCAACTAAAAACCTCTCCTTGTTCATATAAGTGGTCTTTATTAATCTATTATGCAGTAACAAGTCTATATAGGATTCCAAACTACTTTGTGAATTTGATGGATGGAGGTTGGTTGATTGAATAAAGCAAATTAGTTTGCTATGGTTCATTTATCATTTTCTAGCATGCTCCACTTCCTGTGGAGACCATTTATACTTGAAATCCACTAGTATACCTCACATTCAGATTGCATTCACCTATAGCATTTTCATAGGATTTTGCCATTTTATCATCACCACCCCCTTTGGAGGCATGTGTTGACAGCTTCAATGGCAGCTATGGGTGTGATCCCCAGACTGGCCATTCCCTTTTTTTTATTATATTCAGCCTGTTTTGCCACTGACTACATACTCATAGTTTCAGTGATCCCTCCTTCGGTCTGACTATCCCATTTGAAATAAGTTGGACAACACCTGTGTACATATTGTATAAATTTTAGTTTACGCATGTATGTTTCGTTGCAATAAATGATGATAGGATGTGTGCTCATGCACGACACTTGTATGTCCATTAGTCTTCTTTAGCCTCATACCCCAGCAATCATGAGGCTATCCATCATTACCTTTTGTGTCTTCTTATGCTTGCATATAATGTTTTATTGTCTGTTTTATCATTCTCAATATATATATATATATATATATATATATATATATATATATATATATATATATATATATGTATGTATGTATGTATATGGATATATCCTGTTGAACCTCAATGATAAATGTTAAATCAACATGTTGATCTCTGTTTATGGCTTGAATATAAATCTGGAATATCGATTTCCTGTGTAAGAGTCATCTGTGGGAGTTAAGGAGAGTAAACTGCTATCATAGGCGGTTAGCAAAGCAATTAGTTTTGCAAAGCACTGCAAACACCTCGGAGGAGCATATTATCCATTCATCTCGCTAACACTCATTTCAACCTTTGCTTTCATTATTGCAGCCCTCAGCTGCAACTTGGGTGTCACTTGTTGTGCACACCATAACGTCCATAGTCACTTTTATTTCCCACCACACCTATGTGTATCCACTATACCACAGACACTCCATGACACTATTACCCTCATCAGTCACCCATTGTTAGCCATGATTAATTCCCTTGTATTTATGCCATACCTGTCCAACATGCCTTATTTGAGGCGTTCACTATTGTTGCAGCCACTGGCAGCACCTCACCTTTTCCCATCACAAGCTGTCTTTACTGTTAAAACGCTGTTTGCAGAAACCTGAACATGATTTGTCCCTTCACATTCACCATTCCACATGCATATATATATATATATATATATATATACATATATATATATATATATATATATATATATATACATAGATATATCTCATTTTTCCACACTTTAGATCTTAAATACCTTGGCATGTGAGCATTTCTACCATTAATATTCATATGATATGTGCAATTTTTCTTCATTTTCATACTAATAAAGTGTTTTGCAGGAAATATGTGGAAAATGTCATTGCTTGGAGTTGTAAATTCAATTTTATATGTTGTAATAAGTTAGGTCTTAATGAGAATTTACATTTCCAGCTTTAGATAGAATGAATGAGCATGTAAATAATATTTGTTTCATTATTCTCCTTTATTTCTGAAAATTCACAAATGGAAACATGAATGGCACGTGCACCATTCTTATAGGAGGTGATTAAATCCTAAGTTGATGATTTTCATCAATGGCCATAGTCAGGATGTGAACAAAACTTAGGATTTTCATCTTTTATGGAATAACATTAGATCCACACCGGATCGTTTTAAAAAATCATCGTATTTTTCAAATATTTTCTTATTTTATTAGAGTTTAATGTAAAATTAGCTCAAAATATATGTCAATGGCCATAGTCAGGATATATTGAGAGTTAATTTCATTTTAAACTCTATAAAAGCACCAAAATGTATTTGATTCTTCACCTGAATTTAAATATGATTATTATATAATACATTCAATGACCATAGTCAAGGATGTATTATATCTTCAATAATACTTACATTCATTTAAAAGAATGAAATACGATTTTCAAATCTAATTTCAAAATTTAAATTCATTCATCATTTAGGATAGAATTGCATCATATTTTCAAAATTCTTTTTAAAATCCAAGTGATCTCAAATATATTTCTTCAATCTCTATTTCAAATTCATTTTTCTATCTTATTTCAAAGATTTAGATTTCAATTTCAAAGTCCAATTTGACTTTGAGATTTCAAAATTCAATTTTATATTCAAAATTCCATTTCCAAAATTCATTTTCAAAGTTCAATTCAACTTTGAAACCTCTGATTCATCTTCTGATTTCAAATTCAAAACCAAGTTTATCTTTCTCACCTTCAAAATTCAAAATCAAGGCTTGAGTTTGATTCTGAACCTCAAAACTTAACCCTTCTTAAACTTTATATTTAATCTAGGTTTTCAAAACCCAGATCCATCTTCAAAAGTCCCATTTGGACTTTCCGAATCTAAATCCAAAGTTAGATCAACTTGAATCCAGATTTCTATATACAACCTTCACTTTTGGATCTCAGACTCCAGATCCAAATTACATCTCGGATTCCAGACCTTGAACCCAATTCCATTTAGGACTCAGAATACATCTTCACTTTTGGATCTCAGACTTCAGATCCAAGTTCATTTTAGGATCCAGAATTCAACTTCCACTTTGGTTCTCAGACTTCAGATCCAAAATCCATCTTAGGGTCCAGAGTCCAATTCTATCTTGGATCTCAGATTTCAGATCCTAAATCCATTTTTAAAATCCAAAATCCATTTAGGGATTCAGAATCCAATTCCATCTTGAATTCCAGATCTCGGATCCAATTCTATTTAGGATCCGGAATCCAATTCCATTCCCAATTCTAGATTTCAAATCCAATTTCAGATCTCATCTGAACTTCCTCCATTTCTATTTTTAAATACCATTTGGATTCAAATTCCACCCTGATTTCAAATTCAATTCCATTTCAAATTTTATCTCTTCTTCTAAATCTAAGTTCAAAGTCCATCTTCTGACTTTAAAATTTTCTTTTATCTCAGCTTCAAATCATTCTTTCTCAAAATCAAGATTTATTCTTCCCAAACTCTGATCATTTCAAAGACTTAAAACTTCAAATCTCTGATCTATCTAAAGTTCTAAATTAGATTCAACCATTTTTTTACTCCATTATCAAGTCCATCTCAGGAAAGCTTGGAAATTTCTAAATCACATTTTTAAAAAGAGCATACATCCTTGCATTGCACAAGCATGATTCTTTGTGCATTTAGACTTAGGATAAATTCTTAGATGATATTTTAGCAAAGCAAAAAGGCATGAATTTGATCCTTGGTTCGATTACCCTTGGTAAAGGCGCCAGAAACGGTCGAACCTCGTACCGACGAGCGAATCCCGTCTCTCCATTTTTCCGCAAATATTTCAAAACGGAGGCGAGTTATTTTCTAAATATTTTCAAAATTAAGGTCAAGTGAGACCCTGCAAAAGAATTCCTCTTTCTCTTTCTTTTTTTTTTCTTTTTTTCTCTCTCTTCTCTCTTCTTTTCTGTCTTTTATTTTCTCCCTTCAAAAAGGAGGAAATAGAGGTTGGAAAAGGAAAAGAGAAGGAAGAGAGAGAAATACCAAGAGAGGAAAAATTTTGTGATGATCACAGTTTTGGCGACCGTGATGGGACCCGTCTTCATTCGGTCGGATCTATGCCTTTGCTTTGCTTTGATATCATCTAAGTTTTTATTCTACCAAATGTCAGCTTCATTCCATGCAAACATTAGGAGCCTAGACTCTGTCCTAAGCTGACATCATTGCATATAGGATTTAAGTATGGTTTGGTAGGACCATATTGAGGAGATTATTCCATGTTCACATTAGACTTAGGTCTTAAATACAGCTCTCCTCAAATCTAGGGATTGAATGCAAACAATGTATGCAAGTGTATGCTTCTTTTTTCATTTAAATCTATCTCTTTAGGACTTGCATTAGAGCTTTCTAGTTTTTTTTCTGCATGTTGAACATATTTTTGAAAAAACATCCCTACCTATATTGTCCCGGTCTTCATGTTGCTGGGTTGTCTCACTGAACCATAGTTCGGGAGAGAGCCTCACAGCTGGACCACTTATTTGGGTTCGCGCCCCCCCTACCACGTACCTAAGGGCCATAGTCCAAGGTATATCGGTAGGTGCTCAAGGATGTTGGGAAACCTTTACCTTAGAACCGGAGAATTATTTCTATGCCACGTACTTCAGGCTTCGACTTGAGTATATCGGCATTCCTTGATTGGAATCAGATCTAAACAATAGAGTTAGGATTAGGGTCCTACAAGCTATTTCAAATATTGCATTTAGAGTCAGCCTTTAAGGAGTGCTGTGTGCACATCCTTGTTTATGCAGCTTTTGATTGTGCGATGTTTCCTTGTATTCTCCTATATATATCAAACCTTCTTAAAACCCTGGGTATATTATTCAAAATTTCCTCTTATTTTCAAAAACCCCAGGTATATATTTTTCCTTTACCTATATTTTTTTTCTCTTTTGTGTCAAAATTTTCTTTAAAAACCCTGGAAAGTCTTTTTTTTAAAATCCCTTGATCTTTCAAAATTTCCAGGATTTATGTCTATCCTCTTCTTTCATCAAAAGTCTGTCTGTAAGTCCTGCATTTTATCTGATTCTCTTCCTTTTTTGCCTCAGTATCACTTCGATGGCATTCGATTCTCTCGATGCTATCTTTCCCAGGGATCATATCTTCTATCAAGTAAGGGATGGAACCCCGGATCATCGGGTTATCCAGTCTCATTCCTTCTTCCCTTGGTGGTATTATTCTTGGTTTTCCGCCTTCTCACATATGTTCTCAGACCACTTGGACGATTGTGGATTGGAGATGGCATCGACAGTGGGCAAGCGAACCATCAATGGCAGTTTGATTCAGGCTATGGCAAAATGGTGGAACCCGCGTACATGCACATTCTGGTTCCCGTGGGGAGAGATGACTCTGCTAATGGATGAGTTCAGTGACAGATGATCCAGTCGAGCAGCAATTCCTGATCAATGTCAAGGAGATAGATGTTCAAGAAGCATTAGTCAGAGCTACAGGGAGCAGATTTTGGCCTCTCACCGAGATCAACGGAAGTCAGTTCATCGACCTGTTCAGACTCTATCGCAAATATGGAGCTTACGAAGAAGTTGACACCTTGTCTTAGGCAGCGAAAGAAAAAATCCAGCACGCCATGGTCCTATGCACAGTGGGATTAGCATTCTTTCAAGATGGTCAGAATTTCATTGATGTCAGAGTCGCCCAACTCTTTCGAAGATGGAGAAGCATGCTGTAACGCCCCGGATTTCCAAAACAAAGCTAAGTTAAAAATTTTCATGAATTTCTTTTTTTTTTTCTTTGCAGCGGAACTTACAAAAGCTTTTAGCAGCGGAATCAGACGATAATGAGTCGTCAGTTTTAGAAAACTCCGAGCACGTTGCAGGTATGTGGCCAAGCAACTCATTGACCACCAAAGTGTTCCATTTTATCTAAAACCACATGTTTATTACAACACTACTGCTTAGAAAAAGCAGTGTAGGTTCAATAAAAAGGAAGCAGTACAACTCTGTCTAGAGAAACCCTGGAACTCGATGCCGCCTTGCTCCGCATATCGCCACGCAGGTTCAACACCTGAAATCCCCATTAAACGGGGTCAGAACCACTGATGGTCTGGTAAGTAGGCAAACACCTATCTATTCAACTCAAGTAAATGCATAGACCACTCAGGGTCGCAGTTCGTAATACGACGCTCAAGCCTCCATGACTTAGCGTATATCGCAAAAGCCTCATCAGGGCTATGAGTTGAACATCCACGCAAGTCGTCATGACTTCGCATAAGCCTCTTCAGAGCTGTGAGTTAGAATAACCTCTTAAGTCTCTACGACTTAGCCTTGACTTCCTCAGAGTCACGAATGGATGTCTAGCTCAAGCCTTTATGCTTGGCACATCCGTATCCTACGAATCTAAGGACAGCTCTCCGAGCTTCACTTAGTCGTAAGGATATCAATGGGGTTCTTTCCCAATCGGTCCAGTAGTATACCGACCATGACACCTTCACAAAGGTTATGCAGGACTGACTCAACAACGTCATCCACTCATACATTCAAAGTAGCGCTGTACCTAAGCTAATGCTTTGTTTCGATAATTGCACCTCCCCCTGAGCTTAGGGGACTCATATTTGGGCGACAACGCGACGATCTGGGGGTTGATTATTCTATGTATTTTAGATACCTCAGAGGCCTGTTGACCCCATCCCCCTAGTAGGACAGTACAGCATACCGGAAGAGATCCTTACTAGGTATCTGAATGCATTCTGCTACTGCAGTAGTTGGGTTCAATCCTTAGATATTTAAGGATAACCACGACCTCCATACCTCTGAGTGACGAAGGCCATCAATGAACTCTATCAGGTTCGGGAATCGCATGGGCGATTTTGGAGTTGATCTCCGTTTGAACGCTCACTTACGCGCCATATATGTAATATAAGCAGAAGCCTGTGCTTTATACAGCGGCAGCGTAAAGGAAATGCATATACTATTGTTCAGGGTGTGTAACTGAACGAAATATTCTACATATATAACAAAACAGGAGCCTTGGCATCGTTCGACGCGACGGCGTAAGTAAATGCATAATCGGAAGTGCAGTAATCGAAAGTACAAAAAGCAGGGAGCCTTGGCATCATACGACGCGACGGCAAAGGTAAATTACATGGCCTATGCGATATAAGACGCGTCGGCAGTATCAGCAGATATACACCTAGATCTGTATCCAACGATAGTTACGAGGCGAGCGAGTGAACACCGAAGTGTCCTAGAGGGCTCAACCAAGAACTAGGGTGAGATACTATTTTGAAGAACGCATATACTGCGTATTCGAACATATATATCCGACGATAGTTACGAGGCGAGCGCGTGAACACCGAAGTGTCCTAGAGGGCTCAACCAAGAACTAAAGTAAGATACTACTTCAGAAAGTATATGCTATATACAAACAATCAAATACTTGAGAGAGATGGTTTAATGAAGCGAACTTACTTCAAATCGCGGAAGAAACGGCTCCGGGTTGCTTCTTTGGCTTTGAGCCTTCCTTCGAGAGGTCAGACTAAGTCAGATGAAGCTGACTTAGTTGAGAAAGAGGTAGAGTAGGTCAAGCTACTCAACCTAAGTGGTTTGAACCAAACAGGGTTCGATCCAAGTCAACTGGGTTCAGCAGGTTCGAACTCAGCTCAAGTAGGCTAAGTCTGGGTTCAGAAATCCAAACCGGGATCTGGACCAAAAAGGACTTTGACTTTGACTTCAACCCTAACTAGGTTCAAGCCAAGTCAACTGGGTTTGGACTTAGTCAAGTAGGTTCAGACCTAAGTCAAGTGGGTTAGGACCAGGTCAGGCATGCTAAGACCAGATCAGGCAGGCTCAGGCCAAGTCAGGTAGGCTCAGACCTACTTGGCTAGGTAGGGGAGGGTTTAGGAAGTAGAGAGAGAAAGAAGAGGCTAGAAAGGGGGGGGGACGATTTTTTCTAAAGGGGAGGGCCTTTATTTATAGGAAATGAAACTTGGGCCCCAAGTTTCCCCTTTACCCATTTGCCCTTGGCTTCTTTTTAATGCCAAGAGGTTCCTTGGTGTGGGGCCCACTTGGATATTCCATGGGATATTTTTGTGGGTCCCACCAGATATTTTCTGAGGAATATTTCTGTGGGTCCCACCAATATTTCCGTGGGTCCCGCAAGAATTTCGGGTTTCCGGCGATTTTTTTCCGAAAAATTCTGAGTACGCCATTCCCTTCGTATTGACGTAACTAAGAAAGTTGGCTCGCAGGAATCCTTTGATTTCATTCAGGTAGGAAGTTATGGCTTCCAGAGTGTTTGAGCATATATTCGCGATTCGACGAATATCCTAAGTATAACTGGCTCGCAGGAATTGATTCGTTTCGCATTCTGAGAAGAAATGCTATTTTTACCGGTAAATGCCTCATGAATTTTATTCAGATATTTTCTGAAAAATTGCGGGTCTTACATCATTACCTCCTTAAAGGAATTTCGTCCACGAAATTCAGCTAAGAGTACAAGGTGAACAGTTCAGGATATTTATCTCGCATATCCGATTCGGGCTCCCAAGTGCAATCATCGACTCCGTGATGTTGCCATCTCACTTTGACAAGTGGAATGACCTTTGTCCTTAGCACTTGCTCCCGTCGGTCCATGATCTCTACTGGCCTTTCTTCCACCGTCATATCCTCCTAGATGTCAATATCTTCATGTTGGATGACGTGGGAAGGGTCGTGAACGTATTTTCTAAGCATTGACACGTGAAATACATTGTGTATCTGTGTATACTGCGGTGGCAATGCTACTCTATAGGCGATCTCTCCTATCCGGCTCAAAACCTCGAAGGGACCAATGAATCTGGGGCTGAGCTTTCCCTTCTTTCCGAAACGAAACACACTCTTGGTTGGGGAGACCTTGATAAAAACCTTATCTCCAACCACAAAAGTGAGTTCCCTACGCCGCTGATCAGCGTAGCTCTTCTGTCGACTCTGAGCAGTCAGTAGCTTCTTCCTGATCATGTGGACCTGCTCAGTATAATTCTGCAACACTATGGGCGAGTCCAAGGTTCGCTCACCCACTTCACCCCAATGGATTGGTGATCGACAAGGTCGCCCGTACAAGGCTTCATACGGTGCCATCCCAATGCTAGCGTGGTGGCTATTATTATAAGCAAATTCAGCCAACGCTAGGTGGGAATCCCAATCACCTTTCCATTCTAGCATACAGGCTCTTAGCATATCTTCGAGAGTCTATATGGTTCGTTCTGATTGCCCATCTGTTTGGGGATGGAATGCTGTACTGAACTTGAGTTTCGTCCCGAGGGCTCTCTGAAGCTGCTCCCAAAAGTGAGAGGTGAACTTCGGGTCACGATCGGATATGATCGAAATCGGCACTCCATGAAGTCTAACGATTTCCCGAATGTAGATCTCCGCCAATCGTTCAGTTGAGTATCGAGTGTTGATTGGCAGGAAGTGAGCAGACTTGGTGAGTCTGTCTACGATCACCCATATTGAGTCATGTTGTCTCTTGGACCGAGGCAGTCCAACGATGAAATCCATCGTAATGTCCTCCCATTTCCATTCTGGAATCTCGATCCGTTGCATTTTTCCACCAGGTCGTTGATGCTCGATTTTTACTTGCTGGCAGATTAAACACCTTGAGACAAATGTAGCCACATCACGTTTCATACCCCTCCACCAGTACTTTCTCTGTAAGTCCCGAAATATTTTTGTACCTACAGGGTGAATGGTGTACTTGCTGTTATGAGCCTCCTGAAGTACTTCCTGTCTTAGCTCAGGGTTATTTGGAACCCAAATTCTTTCTTCCATCCATATTCCTCCATCCTCTTTTAAATGGAAGAAAGTGTCATCTTTTGCAGCACGAGCTTTTAATTCCAAGTACTGGGGGTCCTTGAACTGTTTGGCTACAATGCGATCGAGGATCTCGATATGGATTGTCAGGCATGACAATCGAATCTTTCCTGGGTCAGCCAGGAATGGCTTCCAACTGACAAAATCCTCCATCAGCTTCCATTGTCCAGTGAGGCTGGCCAGAGTGCCAACAGTCTTGCGACTAAGGGCATCTGCTACAACATTCGCTTTTCCAGGGTGATAGGAAAGCGTGAATTCATAGTCTTTGAGGAATTTCAGCCATCGCCGTTGCCGCATATTGAGTTCTTTTTGAGAAAAGAGGTATTTTAGGCTTTTATGGTCTGACATGACCTCGAATTTCTCTCCATATAGGTAGTGTTGCCAGATTTTAAGCGCGAACACTACCGCGGCAAGCTCAAGATCGTGGGTTGGATAGTTTTTCTCACGAATTCTTAACTGACGGGATGCATAGGCGATTACTTTGCCATGCTGCATCAATACACAACCCAGACCTGTTCCCGAGGCATCGGTATAAGCAACGAAGCCTCCCTGACCAGAAGGTAAGGTAAGGACAGGGGCAGTGGTAAGCCTCTGTTTGAGAACCTCAAAGCATTCCTTACACTGGTCAGTCCATTCAAACTTGACTCCCTTTTTCAGTAATTTCGTCATTGGTACGGCGATTCGGGAGAAGTCTTGTATGAACTTCCGATAATATCCGGCAAGTCCAAGGAAGCTGCGGACCTCAGTGATATTTTCTGGCTGCTTCCAGTCTATCACAGCTTCGACCTTCGCAGGATCTACTGCGATTCCATCTTTTGAGATCACATGGCCAAGGAACATTACTTTGTCTAGCCAGAATTCACATTTTGAAAACTTGGCATATAACTGATTATCTTGAAGGGTTTTCAAGACGATTCTCAAGTGCTCCTTGTGTTGTTCCTCATTCTCTGAATACACGAGAATGTCATCAATGAAAACGATGACAAAAGTGTCTAAGTATGGCTTGAACACTCAGTTTATCAGGTCCATAAAGACAGCAGGCGCATTAGTAAGTCCGAAGGGCATTACTACGAACTCATAATGGCCATATCTCGTTCTGAAGGCAGTCTTAGGTATATCCTCCTCCTTAACTCTGAGCTGATGGTATCCAGACCTGAGGTCGATCTTGGAGAACACTCTCGCTGTTCTGAGCTGATCGAATAAGTCCTCAATCCGAGGCAACGGGTACTTATTTTTAATGGTTGCCTGGTTAAGCATCCGATAATCGATGCATAACCGAAGGGATCCATCCTTCTTCTTTACAAATAGTACTGGGGCTCCCCATGGTGACATACTTGGTCGGATGAACCCTTGTTCCATCAGTTCTTCTAACTGACATTTCAACTCACTAAGTTCAGCTGGTGCCATACGATAAGGGGCTTTGGATATCGGCGCTGTTCCAGGTAAGGATTGAATTCCAAATTCAACCTCACGAAGTGGCGGAAGTCCTGGCAATTCCTCAGGAAACAGATCGGGAAACTCCCGCACTACTTCCAAACTCTCAAGGGGTTGGTCGTTGGATTTTTCCACCGAGAGACTCAACAGGAAGGCCACACAACCCTTCCTAAGGTATTTTTGTACCTTAAGCGCTGATATGAGCCTTTTTTGTGGAACTGGTTTGGATAACCGGTATTCCATCTTAGGTAATCCGGGTCGAGATAGAATCACTCTGCCCTCGCGGCACAGAATCTTGGCATTATTCTGAGCCAACCAATTCATTCCCAGAATGACATCGTACTGTATCATATCGATCAGGATGGCGTCAGTAGGCAAGTGTTGCCCTGCTATCTCAATATCCAAATTTTTCACACACCGGATACATTTGGTGCGTGAACCCAACGGGTTATATACTTCGATCATTTTATCAATCGGTTGCACCGAGGCGTGGAGTTGTTCGGTGAAATCGTCAGAGATAAACGTATGAGTAGCACCACAATCAAACAAGACGTAAGCTGCATGTCCATTAACAGGTACGGTGCCTTCAATGAGGTCACCGGTTTCGACTTGTTCAGTCGTTACAGCGTATACACGACCTGCAGCAGGCCTTTGTTCTACTCTAGGTGGGGGTCGTTGGACTAGTGTTCGTTGTGGTACTTGTTGAGAGGGTCCGGCAGATCCGGCAGATCCGGCATTCCTCCTTTGCTCATCAGCAAGCTTCTTCCTGCACTGTCTTGCAATGTGGCCCATTTTGCCACAGTAGAAGCATCCACCTGTGTCACGTGGACATGGTCCTCTTGCGTGATTAACATGGCATTTTGGGCAGTTTGGGTTGGACTGCAGGTTGTTTGGAGCCATGTTCTGCCTTGGCCTTACAACTTGTTGAGTGTTGTTCCCACCTTGGAACCTTTTCTTCTGAAAGGGTTGTCGTGAACCCTGGCCACTTGGAAACATTCTCTTCTTGCTCCCACCATCAACTATGGGCCTTTTTGCTATGATCACTTTTGATCGCTCCCAATCCACTTGTATTTTTGAAGCTGCTGCCACAGCCGTTTGAAATGTTTGGGGCATGCTGGTGATAACCCGTGACCTTAGCCCTTCTCGCTGTCCATTGATGTACTTGTCGGCCCTTTCTTGGTCGGTCTCAAATAACCGGGAGCAGTACCGTTCAAGATTTTGAAATTTGGTGGTATAGTCAATCAGATTCATGCCACCCTGCTCCAATTCCAGAAACTCCATCTTCTTCTTGTTTCTGGAGTGTAATGGAAAGTAATTATCCATGAAAGCTCTCCGGAAGTCAGTCCAAGGAATGACTTCAACTTCCGAGAACTGGATAATCTTAATGGTATCCCACCACTTCCGTGCGTTGTCTTTCAGCCTGTACGTGCCAAAGTTGGTCTTCTTTTCTTCTGGTACTCCCAGCACCAGGAAGGCACGTTCGGTCTCTTCGACCCAACTTTCTGCCAGTTCAGGATCGGCTCTACCGGCGAAGACTGGTGGATCGAGCTTGAGGAATTTTTCATAGGTTATTCCACTAAGGTTTTCACTTCGAGGTGCGACTGGTTCTGGCCTTATTTCTCGAATGGCAGTAACCAAATTGTTGAGTGTTTCCAGCAGAAATCCTTGAGTATGGGACTCCTCGCTTGGTATGGTTCTCCTCGTCGTAGGAGCCATTTATCTACCACATACAAACAACGTGTTTTAGTTTCACAATGTATATATCGAAGCAAAGTTTTATTTACTTAATATACATCACGTTTACACAAGCATCGCCTTAAACAAAACGTCATGCCGCACTGGCAGACTTTTAGGCGTTGAGAAACTAGGTACATGAGTCTATTGACTCCAAAACACTACCAGTCTCTTCTAGGAACTGGATTTCTTTCTTGACCCAAACAACCCGAAGTATCGTTTACTTCCACATTGCCTTGGTGCAGGCACAACTAGCTTTGGCTTGGGCGGCACTTCCGCACTCTCAAGCGACTCTTGTGGATAGATCAGTGATGCCGGTCCACTTGCCCATTCAGTGGCATCATGGCTCGGAGAATCCGAGACCATAACGGGATGATATAGGTTGTATCCCTCTTCCTGGCCATTCAGACTCGGCGTTGGTGTAGCCGCTCTGTTCCCCCATATAATAGTACTTTGATTCGAGGAATCTGAAATCATAATGGGATTATAGAAGGAGTTGTTGCATCCCTCCTCCCAACTGTGCAAGCTAGGCGTACATGATGCCTATTGATAGCCTTGCGATTGACCAAATCTCTCAAGGAAGTTCAAGTCAAATCCTACCAGAGACGGTAGTTCATCAGAAGTTGCTGGAGTACGGCTACTCCTTCTACTGGAGTAATGTGGCCCACTAACATGCGAGGTCTCATCCCTAAGACCAAGCGATCCCCGCCGACCCATATCGACGGTATGCTTCATTTGGCATTCGTTGATGGAATGCCCTTCTTCGCCACAATACTGGCAGTCTTGGACTTCATATGGGCATACCCACTCATCGTGCATGATCCCGCAACGATAGCAGTATCCTCGGGAGTCGTGAGTTGCCATCTATACAAAGATGCACCCAGATCAGAACAAGAAGTACAAAATATACTTACAGTGCGATATGGTGGACAAGACGGATCTCGAACCAGGTTTCTCAGACTCTTGCTCTGATACCAATTCTGTAACGCCCCGGATTTCCAAAACAAAGCTAAGTTAAAAATTTTCATGAATTTCTTTTTTTTTTCTTTGCAGCGGAACTTACAAAAGCTTTTAGCAGCGGAATCAGACGATAATGAGTCGTCAGTTTTAGAAAACTCCGAGCACGTTGCAGGTATGTGGTCAAGCAACTCATTGACCACCAAAGTGTTCCATTTTATCTAAAACCACATGTTTATTACAACACTACTGCTTAGAAAAAGCAGTGTAGGTTCAATAAAAAGGAAGCAGTACAACTCTGTCTAGAGAAACCCTGGAACTCGATGCCGCCTTGCTCCGCATATCGCCACGCAGGTTCAACACCTGAAATCCCCATTAAACGGGGTCAGAACCACTGATGGTCTGGTAAGTAGGCAAACACCTATCTATTCAACTCAAGTAAATGCATAGACCACTCAGTGTCGCAGTTCGTAATACGACGCTCAAGCCTCCATGACTTAGCGTATATCGCAAAAGCCTCATTAGGGCTATGAGTTGAACATCCACGCAAGTCGTCATGACTTCGCATAAGCCTCTTCAGGGCTGTGAGTTAGAATAACCTCTTAAGTCTCTACGACTTAGCCTTGACTTCCTCAGAGTCACGAATGGATGTCTAGCTCAAGCCTTTATGCTTGGCACATCCGTATCCTACGAATCTAAGGACAGCTCTCCGAGCTTCACTTAGTCGTACGGATATCAATGGGGTTCTTTCCCAATCGGTCCAGTAGTATACCGACCATGACACCTTCACAAAGGTTATGCAGGACTGACTCAACAACGTCATCCACTCATACATTCAAAGTAGCGCTGTACCTAAGCTAATGCTTTGTTTCGATAATTGCACCTCCCCTTGAGCTTAAGGGACTCATATCTGGGCGACAACGCGATGATCTGGGGGTTGATTATTCTATGTATTTTAGATACCCCAGAGGCCTGTTGACCCCATCCCCCTAGTAGGACGGTACAGCATACCGGAAGAGATCCTTACTAGGTATCCGAATGCATTCTGCTACTGCAGTAGTTGGGTTCAATCCTTAGATATTTAAGGATAACCACGACCTCCATACCTCTGAGTGACGAAGGCCATCAATGAACTCTATCAGGTTCGGGTGAAATATATGTCACTCAAGGCTGCGCCATCACCGTCTTCCTCGGTGAGAAATTCTGAAAGGGGCCTGCCGGTCTTACAATTACTTGACGAACATTGCATGCCTATAGGGCAGCCTTTGAGAAGTATGTACCCGACCCCAATCAACCACACGGTTTTCACCGTGGAACAAAGGTTTTATTCATATGCATGCTTAACTCTGCTCTCGGCACTTCGGCCTTGACGAGCACTTCACCTCTTTCGGTGGAAACAACTCACTCCGGCTCAGCGGCCCTTACGAGTCTGGTTGTCTGATAATTCTCAATGAGCATGCACATGACTCGATCTTTACGGATCGGCTACTCGGCGTATTTTTACGCAACGAGCTCAGGACCTTGTCAAGGCACTACCACTACTTTGGCGCAACGGCTCTTACAAGTATGATGCCCTTGCAGGTGTCAGGGAGACGAGTCATTCTGACATCGTTCCAACAAAGGACATCATTGTGCCACTTAACTGGTTTTGGCAGCTCTTCTGCCAACCATTCTGTCAACACCTTCTCTGCTCTACCGGCAGTGGTGCGACGAACCTTTCTACATCGTAGAAGGCGTTCCATAACTGGGTAGCACTTCTGCTACGTTCTTTCTGAGCTATTCTTAGCCCTTCAGGAATTTTAGCAGCACTTCCTCTCTTTAACGGAGAAAGCGTGCGTTTTCTTTTATCCATTTCAGCGGCATCTCCCCTCTTTGGTGGGAAATCACTACGCTTAACTCGGGAAATGGATGCGCACCGTTGTGCGTACTTTGCATCCATCAAGGTTACCGGAACCTTGGGCCATAGCCAGGCCATACGTAATTGATTTAGTCTTTACGTAAAGAGCATTTTGCCAAAAGGCGAAGCCTTTCCAATAGGGGCTTCATTCGTCAAGCAGAATCTTGTACGAGGAACGGTAAGGGAATCGCATGGGCGATTTTGGAGTTGATCCCCGTTTGAACGCTCACTTACGCGCCATATATGTAATATAAGCAGAAGCCTGTGCTTTATACAGCGGCGGCGTAAAGGAAATGCATATACTATTGTTCAGGGTGTGTAACTGAATGAAATAATCTACATATATAACAAAACAGGAGCCTTGGCATCGTTCGACGCGACGGCGTAAGTAAATACATTGCAGAAAGCAGGAGCCTTGGCATCGTTCAACGCGACGGCGTAAGTAAATGCATAATCGGAAGTGCAGTAATCGAAAGTACAGAAAGCAGGGAGCCTTGGCATCATACGACGCGACGGCAAAGGTAAATTACATGGCCTGTGCGATATAAGACGCGTCGGCAGTATCAGCAGATATACACCTAGATCTGTATCCAACGATAGTTACGAGGCGAGCGAGTGAACACCGAAGTGTCCTAGAGGGCTCAACCAAGAACTAGGGTGAGATACTATTTTGAAGAACGCATATACTGCGTATTCGAACATATATATCCGACGATAGTTACGAGGCGAGCGCGTGAACACCGAAGTGTCCTAGAGGGCTCAACCAAGAACTAAAGTAAGATACTACTTCAGAAAGTATATGCTATATACAAACAATCAAATACTTGAGAGAGATGGTTTAATGAAGCGAACTTACTTCAAATCGCGGAAGAAACGGCTCCGGGTTGCTTCTTTGGCTTTGAGCCTTCCTTCGAGAGGTCAGACTAAGTCAGATGAAGCTGACTTAGTTGAGAAAGAGGTAGAGTAGGTCAAGCTACTCAACCTAAGTGGTTTGAACCAAACAGGGTTCGATCCAAGTCAACTGGGTTCAGCAGGTTCGAACTCAGCTCAAGTAGGCTAAGTCTGGGTTCAGAAATCCAAACCGGGATCTGGACCAAAAAGGACTTTGACTTTGACTTCAACCCTAACTAGGTTCAAGCCAAGTCAACTGGGTTTGGACTTAGTCAAGTAGGTTCAGACCTAAGTCAAGTGGGTTAGGACCAGGTCAGGCAGGCTAAGACCAGATCAGGCAGGCTCAGGCCAAGTCAGGTAGGCTCAGACCTACTGGGCTAGGTAGGGGAGGTTTTAGGAAGTAGGAGAGAGAAAGAAGAGGCTAGAAAGGGGGGGGACGATTTTTTCTAAAGGGGAGGGCCTTTATTTATAGGAAATGAAACTTGGGCCCCAAGTTTCCCCTTTACCCATTTGCCCTTGGCTTCTTTTTAATGCCAAGAGGTTCCTTGGTGTGGGGCCCACTTGGATATTCCATGGGATATTTTTGTGGGTCCCACCAGATATTTTCTGAAGAATATTTCTGTGGGTCCCGCAAGAATTTCGGGTTTCCGGCGATTTTTTTTCCGAAAAATTCTGAGTACGCCATTCCCTTCGTATTGACGTAACTAAGAAAGTTGGCTCGCAGGAATCCTTTGATTTCATTCAGGTAGGAAGTTATGGCTTCCAGAGTGTTTGAGCATATATTCGCGATTCGACGAATATCCTAAGTATAACTGGCTCGCAGGAATTGATTCGTTTCGCATTCTGAGAAGAAATGCTATTTTTACCGGTAAATGCCTCATGAATTTTATTCAGATATTTTCTGAAAAATTGCGGGTCTTACACATGCAAACCCGTCAGCTTTCAGTATCCATGGCAGCTCTAGCCTTTCTCTACAGAGGCTTAGCTCGTTTTGCTCTCGGAGAGACCATTTTGGTAGAAGGATGCACATATGATTTGTAGTCTTGGTTCTTGTGACATGTGCCGTCAAAAGCCAGTTCCTTCAGATTCAGCAGCAAGAAGCCGAAATTTGTTGCTCAGTATCGAGCCTTGATTAAGAGTCTGCACCAGGAAGAGATCCTTTGGGATTACTTCGACAGACGAGAATCAGTTCCTCGCTACACTTATGCTCGTAGCAAGCGTTACAGGTTGCTTGGTCCTTTCTTCTGTGTCGACTCTCAGCCAGAGAGGTGTCTCAGACAATTCTCGCAGCGGCAAGTTCGTGTCAACACTCGCTTCTCGATGGGCCACATGCCAGAGTTCGATCTGTAGTTGGATCAGTGGTCTGGGGCATACCATGTAACCAAGTACACTTGGGACTCCTTCATTCTTTTGTCTGTGTTTCCTGTTCCCAATGTATCTTCTGAATATCGAGAATGGTGGCAAACTGTCTGTCCACCTTCTCTTTGTATTTAAATTTTATAATCAATAAAAACACAACTTTGTGCTCTGTTAAAAAGCTCTTTGTTGCCAAAATTTCATTCTTTTATCTTGTTTTATATGGTCACGATGCTCGTGACAACCTCATCCCTGGTGATGAGATTTTTTCTTCCATTCTTTTGCAATTATCTCTTATCATGATGGGCGACCTCGCCTACGTAACAAGGCACATTTTCGTTACCATAAAATGGTGACGCAATTATCACAAAATTTGTGGAGACCCGATCCTTGGTGATGGGATAACTTGTTTAATTGTCTGTCAATTTCTCCTTTCTTGTCTTTTTCTCAAAAGGTCACATTTTCAAAAATTCCTCTCAGCTCTAACCATTCCCTTTATGCCACAGAAATCATTGGCATTGACAAAATGGTTCAGACCAGAGCTGGAAAAGAGACTGCTCCTCAGCACAGCGACAGCGAAGCTGAGACAACAAACTCTCCTAAGTCAGTCAGAGGGCAGAATGAGAACAAAACCGATGATATAGATCCCACCATGTACAACCTGTTTAAGAGAATGATGACCAAAATGATGTCAGAGCAGGCTGAGGCCAGTCAGAAAAAGGTTGTTTCAAAGAGCAAACCAAAAAAGAAAGCTGTGAAAAAGCCGGTCAGGATCGTCAGAAAGAAAGTCCAGCCTAACACCACTTCTGAGGAATCGGAATCAGCCGAGGAAGAATCAGAAGAGGAAGAGCAGTTTGTTTACCATCAGAATCCTCCGCAGTCCGTTAAGATCACCGCAGAACACAAATTTGTAAATAAACCTATTCCAGTTAATGATCCAATACACAAACAGATGAGGGAAATGACTCAAGCCATTAAGGATATTCAGGCCAAAAGCAAAGGCAAACAGACTTACTCTGGTGAGTATTTTTACAATGGCCTAGATGGGGATGACAATCTGGAAAATCTCCCTCAGAAGTTCCTCAAATTTGACGGAACGGGCAACCCTAAGGCTCATTTGGCCACTTTCTATGTTGAGTGTGGCCATTTCAGGAAGGATAACCGAGCATTATTCATTTGCTTTCCTCGTAGCCTAGAGGGTGTAGCAGCCAGGTGGTATGCAGACCACATTAATCCTATCAAACTACGAGAGTTCAATAAAGTTGTTAATTTGTTCATTGAGCGCTTCATGTTCAATGTCGATGCGTCACCAACCCTTAACCATTTGTACAATCTGAAGTAGAATGAGAATGAGAGAGCTAGCGAATTCATCCACAGGTGGAGGAGCACCTGTAACAGAATGAAGGTTCTTGTCCCAGAAGAGTATGCCCTACAGATTATTTTGAACAACTTTGCTCAGCCTCTGAGGAACCTCATTTCTACCTCTCCTGCCAAATCATTCATCAAGTTGATTGAGAGAGCCGAGTGGCTCGAGACCGGATTAGATAACGGCCTCTACGAAGGGTACCCATTCGTTCGAGGTAACACCGATCAGAAGAAGAAGGCACACATCGCCTACTCTACAGAGTTTTCAGTTCATGACAGTAGCTCTAACAACAAGAAAAGCAAGAGAAACCGCCTAAAAGACTCCGGCCCCCCTAATGCTGAAAGGACCAATTCGGCAGCTCAAAAAGGAAAATTTGTAAAGTCGCAGCCTGTCCAAGCAGCGCCACAGCCTGAAGCAAGGCAGCAAGAAAAACCAAAGCACGAAGGTTGGAGTTATGATCGGGAGTTCACATCTTTGGAACAATCTCGCGAGGACATCCTTGAGTACATGTTGTCCAAGGGAATGATAAAACTCCCCAAAGTGGCTGATCCTCCAGTAGCTATGGGAAAATGGACTGATAAGTTCTGCAAGTTCCACCAGACTGTGGGACATGACACTGAGCACTGTTTTATCCTTAAAAACATCATTTAGGATTGCATTGACAAGAATTTATTGATCGAGGATGAGGGAGAACAGCTGAAAATCTTGTCCAAACCATTTCCTAAGCATTCAACTTCAGTCATCACAGAACAACCATTTTCTCTGCAAAGCAGTATCCAGCCGTGTTTCAGTTAGGACATTCAGGATCAACATCAGGTCCTCGTCCTTCGTCAAGCGCAGTCTTCCGCCAAGAGGGTGGATATCACTGCATTTTCCAGCAATAAGAAACCAACCAAGGAACCAGCCAAAGTAGCGGCAAACATTGCCAAGCTAGTCCCCAGGATTTTGAAGCGCTTCGTCAAGGCAGCTTCGAAAAAAGAAGAGGCTTCAGGATCAGTACCGAAGCCAATCAATGCTTTATCCAACATTTTTATCCTGGATCTGACCCACGCTTCGCCTGAACATCAGCAAGTGCTAGAAGATCTGCTCAGAAAGATCAAAGTCAAGCCTAGCACAACACCGCAGGATATGGCTCAAATCGTCAATCAAGCAATGACGAATGCACCAATCACTTTTTCTGATGAGGATCTGCCAAAACCTCATTCTTTCCACAACAACGCCTTATACATAGTGGTGCGGACCAGGGGCATGACAGTCCCTCACGTGCTGGTTGATGTAGGCAGCGACCTCAACATTTGTCTCGTGATGATAGCCAAGGCCTTGGGACTGAAAGAAGAAGAGTATACCCTAGATCCCAAAACAATCTACGGTTTCGACAACCATGGGTGGACAACCAAGGGGAAGATTTTTCTCGAAATTTTCATCAACTATTCGATGCATAAGGTCCTGTTTCATGTGGTCAATGTGCCGCCTGCATACAACCTTCTTTTGGGACGCACTTGGATCCACAACGCCAATGCGGTTTCTTCGACCCTTTACCAGTGTATCAAATGGTCGAAGGGAGGTATGATTACCACAGTCCTAGGAGAGGATCCAAAAGAGCGACTCCCGCAGCCAATGATTCCCCATCCTACTTTCACTGCCGACATCCCAAGCATTAGGGAAGTCAATGAAATCGATCTGAGTGAAAGTCTGGACATGTTAAAGTTAAAAGAGGTCCAGCCGACAGAAAGCGTGGCAGCAGTAACCCAGTGGCAGGGGCCTCACTTCTTCAAGCTAGGAGGGCGCCTCGATTGCACTCCATTCAAAGATCACCCTCTGTTTCGCCAATTTGCAAAAACCAAGATAGGATTTGATCTTCTGATGAAACACGGTTGTCATCCCTTCAGGGGCCTGGGTAGAAATAAAGACGGGATGCTGGAGCCAATCGTCCCCGCCCGACATGTTGAGGGCACAGGCTTGGGTTTTTCAGGACAGTCATCCGGCAAGCGCACTACCTTCATCAAAGGAGCTTAATGAAGACAATGCCAGTGTTTTCTACTTTCTCTTTTCTTTTTAGTGTCATCTTGTAAGAGCAAAGATCCGCCCCAATTTTCCTTCTTTCCTTCAAACAAAGCATATGTAAATATCAAAAATATTTCAATCAATGAAATTTTGATTTCCTATTTCTCATCCTGGTGTACACAAATTCTTCGCTTATATCCTTGTCTATATTGTCATTCTCTGTCTCTGTACAAAAGGCTATTTTTAAATATCTTACCTTTTCTCAAAAACTTTCTTTGCGCTTTCAGGATTGCCGGAATCATGGCTCCTAAATCGCTCAAAAAGCTCGTTATCAATACCAACTTTTCTCAAAATAAATCCAAGCTGGCCAGAATCTGCAAGGCAAAGGCGGGGGCAGAAGTCAGCAAAATGACAGGGCAGATCGAAGAATTAGCAGAGTTCAACTCACCGATTCAGGATTTGCCAAAATTTGCCAGTATTCAGAAGCAGGATGAACCATCGCCGTTGGTTCAAGATCCAACAGAGGATGTCAACATCAGTTCAGAAGATGATCCAAAAATCCTCAAAATTGGCTCCAGCTTAAGTTCAGATGAGAAGGAAAGGCTCGTCTATTTTCTCAAGCAGCATCAGGAAGTCTTTGCCTGGACTTAAGAGGATATGTCGGGCTTAGATCCCAAACTGGTCGAGCATCGTCTCACGCTGAAACTGGATTGCAAACCAATCAAGCAAAAATTGAGAAAGATGGATCCCAGAGTAGCACCGCAAGTTAAAGAAGGACTTGAGGATTTGTTAAAGGCAGGATTTATCCGGACCATTGATTATCCAGATTGGTTGGCGAACATCGTGGTAGTTCCCAAAAAGAACGGCAAGGTCCGGATCTGTATTGATTTCAGAGATCTGAACAAGGCCACCCCAAAGGATGACTATCCACTTCCCAACATCGATCTTTTGATCGATAGCACGGCGGGCCATGCCATGTTTTCCTTTATGGATGGATACTAAGGCTACAATCAGATCAAATTGGCCGCTCGTGACCAATCAAAAACCTCCTTTACGACGCCTTGGGGTACTTTTTGCTATACAGTCATGCCGTTTGGGCTCAAGAATGCTAGGGCAACCTATTAGAGAGCAATGACAGTTATTTTTCATGACCAAATGCATAAGAACTTGGATCCCTATGTGGAAGACATCCTGGTCAAATCCAAAGAAGGGGAGGATCATCTCGATGCTCTCGACCAAGTCTTTGAAAGACTTATTCTGTAAAAGATGAGACTCAATCCGCAGAAATGTGTCTTCGAAGTAGAGGCAGGTAAGCTACTTGGTTATATGATCAGCAAGAAAGGCATAGAGGTGGATTCTGCCAAGGCAAAGGCAATCATTGATATGCCGCCTCCCACCAATCTTAAAGAACTGCGAACTCTTCAGGGGCGCATTCAGTCTATCCGTCGCTTTATCTCCAATTTGGCCATGAGATGCGAACCCTTCAATCACTTATTGAGAAAAGAAGTAAAATTTGAGTGGGGACCAGAATGTCAACTCTCATTTGAGCGCGTCAAGCAGTACCTCCTCAATCCCCCTGTTCTGAAGCCACCAGAACTAGGAAAGCCGTTACTCTTATATATTTCCGTCAACCATAATGCTTGTGGCGGATTTCTTGCGCAGTATGAGAAAGGCAGCCGGATAGATCATGCCATCTACTACATAAACAAGACTTTCATTGATTATAAGAAAAGATATTCTCAGATGGAGAAGATATGTCTAGCCTTGGTGTGGATGTGTCAGAAGCTGAGACATTATCTGTTGGCATCAGAAATTAAAATTTTATCAAGGCTCAATCCTCTCAAGTACATCCTTGAACAACCTTTCCTTACTGAACGGATTGCAAAATGGCAGGTCCTCCTAATGCAGTATGACTTGGAGTATGTTTCTCAGAAATCAGTCAAGGCTCAGTCCATTGCAGATTAGTTGGCAGATTTCCCGTTGACAGAAAAGATCAAAGCGGAAGATGATTTTCCTGATGATCGCATCTTCAGTATCTAGGAGTCCCCAGTTTGGACTCTATTCTTTGATGGAGCCAGAAACATGTCTGGTATAGGGATTGAGATCTTGTTGATCACTCTCGAAAAGAAGATGCTCCCTTATTCCCTCAAGCTCAACTTCCAATGTACTCACTATATGGTCGAGTATGAAGCTCTAATATAAGGCCTCAATATTTTGCAAGACTTTGATGTCAAGAGAGTACATGCCTTCGGCGATTCTTTACTTGTTGTCAGTCAAGTTAATGCTGAATGGAAAGTCAAGGATGCAAAATTGATTCCCTATCAGAAGATTGCCTTAGCTCTCATAGGCAACTTTGAAGAATTTCAGCTTAACCATATCAAGAGGGAATACAATCATATAGCTGATGGCCTAGCCTGTTTAGGCTCTATCTTGTCGTTCAAAAACAGTGAATCCTGTCGTTCCTTCGAGATCGGCAAACTTAATCAACCTGCCTAC
This sequence comes from Nuphar pumila, assembly GCF_984573655.1. Classification (NCBI taxonomy): domain Eukaryota; kingdom Viridiplantae; phylum Streptophyta; class Magnoliopsida; order Nymphaeales; family Nymphaeaceae; genus Nuphar; species Nuphar pumila. The sequence goes on along the minus strand of NC_143260.1, from coordinate 65,520,983 downwards.
ATTCCAACTGAGCAAGTGAACCAAGCCGCTCAGAAAGAGAAGCCTTGGTACCAAGACATCAAAATTTTTATCGAAACCAGTGAATTTCAATCAGGAATGCCAAGAAAGGAGAAACACGCGATCCAACGCATGTCGGCCTGTTATTTCATCCTTGCCAATACTCTTTACCGTCGTGGGTTCAGTGTTGAGTACGCCATATGCTTAGACAAGGATGAAGCCATGAAAGTTGTCCGAGAGGCACAAGAAGGAATTTGTGATGGTCACGTGTTATCGTCGCGAAATTTTTCCCGTCTTCCCTTCCTTGCGGAAGAGAGAGAGAGAAACGCTTTCGCGCTTCAAACTTGACCGGATTTTGGAAATTGTTTTGAAATACTCGCCTCCGTTTTAAAAATTGCAGGAAAATCCATGGGATGGGGCTCGACCTGTCGGTACGAGGTTCGACCGTTCCTGCCGCCTTTAACAGGGGTAATCGAACCAAGGACCAAAATTGTGCTTGACTCAGTAAAATTATCGAAATTGTGTTCTATCCTAAATGCACAGAGAATTCAGGCATGTGCTATGAGATTTTGGAAAATGCAGCTTGAAAAATATGATGTATGCTTAGAAAATATTTGGAGTTGAAAATTTTTCAGGAAAAGATGTGTAAACACCCCAAATTTTCCTCATCCACTTTCAAACAATCCTCCTCGTGCAATGCCAACCCTGTAAGGTCATTATAGGAGTCAAACCCCGAGTCAGTTTCAGAAAATCACCATTTTACCCATTTTCATTAGGAAAATTACTATTTTACCCCTAGGTCATCCCGAACCCCAGTCAGTCGGAGTCAACTAAGCTCATTGGTTAGTTCATAACATTTAGAATATCAGTCATTTCAAATTCATTTGAGCTCACAGTGAGAAAGTCATTTTCATTTCTGATCATTCTTGCCAAAATGGGATCATTTCTTCAGAAATGAGCTCATTTCTTGCTCAAATCCAAACCAATTGTCTCTGAGTCAATCATTCATAGTCAGTCATACTCCCCAGAGTCTAACTTGAGCTCACCAGAAGTTCAAGCACTCCAGTTTCAGTTCAAAACCATTTCCAAGTGTCCAGGAGCCCATTTTAGTCCATTTCAGCTCTTTCAGCTGAAATTGAGCTGAGTTCAGCGAATTGAGCTAGTGTTTGAGCTTCGATTTTAGTTCATGTCAGTATTATTGACCTTTTTTTTTAGCTCAAAGCCAACTCAAGTTCGTAATTCACTTCACTTCAGTGACCATTCTGAACCATTTCTCTAAAAATGATAGCTTTTCTTGAAAATTTAGCCGAAAAGGTCAGTTGTGTCAGTGTCTGGTCAGTTCACTTGAGTTCTGAAACTCTAAAACCCAGCTCAATCCAGCTCATTTCAGTTTGATTCAGCTCAAACCCTAATTTTTAGTGTCACTCTGACCCAGTAGAGTCCTGAAAACCATTTCTTGAGCTATTTTGCAAATTTTATCAGTTTTAATACTTTTTAAACTAGTACAAGTGTCAATCGGGGTCTGACATCCAAAATTCTTTAGTCAGGGTCTGCATTTTGCATAGCATTTCATGTCATTTTTCATCATTTCATAACATTTCATCACATTTCATTTCATTTTCGAAGTCCAGAACTCCAGTTTTATAAATTTCAATCCAGATCGAGTTTTAAAAGTTTTCATAAATCAATTTCAAACCCCAGGTTTCCAAAATTAACATTTTTACCCCCGGGATTCTAAATTTGGAAATATTTTCTCAAGAAAAAGAATCTGGATTTAGTTCAAACTAAAATTTTTGAATTCTACACTGGATTTGCTTTGCAACGGGGTATTGAACTTCAAAATCCGAGCTCATTTCAAAAATTGACAAAAATAGCTTGTTTTGTCTGAAAATAAATTTGGAAGTATTTTCTCGAGAAAAACAATTTGGAATTCTTCCAAAATTAAATTTTTAAATTCTATATTGGATTTGCTTCGCAACGAGGTATTGAACTTCAAAATCCGAGCTCGTTTCAAAAACTGCCAAAAATAGCTCGTTTCGTCTGGAAACTTTCTGAAAAGACTATTTTACCCCTCTAATCGTCAAAATGAATTTCAAAAGTGGAATTTGGACCGGCTCTGAGATGGCCCACTCATTTACATTTCTGTTTTATTAAAAAAAAATATATATTCTTTTATTTCTTTCAATTTTCTTTTTATTTGTTCATTTTTGTTTTATTTATTTATTTTGCATTTTAGAGAGGTGGGACCCACAAGGTGGTCACCCAAGCCTCCAGCCCCACTTTCCATTTTTTTCTCAATTTTTTCTTTCCCTTTTCTTTTTTCCCTCCTTTTCTTTCTTTCCTTTCTTTTTCCCTTTTCTTTCTTTTTCTTCCTTTTCTTCTTCCTCTTCTTTCTTTTTTCCTTCCTCCCTTCTTTTCCCTCTTGTCCAGCCATTCACGTAAACCCTTTTGCTCCCTTTTCATTAACCACCAAAAACTTAGGGAAAGATGGGGATTTTTTCCTAAGTTATCAACTTAGAAAATAACACACGGTGGACTCTCTTCATTCACGATTTTTGCTTCTCTCTCTCTCTCTCTCTCTCTCTCCCTCCCTTGGTTCCCAATACACAGCATCTCCCTCTCATTGCTGCAGCACACAGCACCCTCAACTCCTTCAGCACCACCACTTCCGGCCACCAAAGAGGAGCACCAGCCGGCAGCTACCTCCAACACCACTCCAGCCACCTTTCATGTCCAGCAGCAGCACCCCCTTCAATCAGCACCATCTCCAGCCCACCTTCAACCTTCAAGATCACCACAGCATGTGCTCTCTTTCCTGCAAGATCTCCAGCTAGTGCTACAGCCACCGTAGCCACCACCTTCGCCCCTCCTTTGTTGCAGCAGTATCGAGTTCCAACTCCTTCAACCGGTTCTAGCAAGGTTCCTTCCAAGGTAAACCCTCTTCATGATTTTTTTTTTCTTTTTTTTTTGCATTATTTTCTGTGTAAATCGAGTATCAAAGTTAGATTCACATGGTTGTAAAGTTTCAAACATGGGTTTATAAGGATAGGAAACGTTGGTTTCCCAAGGGTAAAAGTGATATGAATGAAGGGATCCATCCAATAAATGGATCGGATCCCTCCTTTCAACATCCAACAGTAAAAAAAAAAAAATGATATCTCCCTGTATTTCCTTTGGTTTTGTAATTATTTTGATGTAGGTTGCATGTTTTAGAGATTGCACTTAGGGTATTTTGATGTTTCATACCTTTAGCTTCATTAACATAGGCTTATTGATCTATAGTTTTTTTTTTAATTCAAGTACACCATGCAGTCGTTATTTCATGTTAAATTCCTCATCAATAAATCCTTAATTTTTTGTGGTAGATGCATATGTTTATACTTGATTTCCGGCAAAAATCCTGAATGGATTTGAGGTCTGCGGATTTGTTTTAAAAATCTAACAACCGAACTGGGTTCTAAACCCTGTGGAAATTTTGGATACCTCAGATTCAGACTTGTGGGCCCAAGATCTCTACCATGAAAGATCCACATTTTCCCCTAAAAATCACAGTGGATTCATAATCAAATCTACTAATGATCTGGAAATTTTAAAGTTTTTCCAATTACTTTTGGCCTCTGTCAAAAATCGGATTTCCGAGACCCCTGGGAAAATCTTGATTTTTCATTGTCAGGGTATAGACAGGCCTTAATGCACCACGTCCGCTCAATCCGTAGCTTGTCTGTAAACACTTTCAACACGAAAGTTATTCCTAACATATTTTCCTATCATTTCCCAAAATTTGGGAATTTTTGGATCTGTTTCATTATTTTTCCCGGATTTTCCCTTTCTGTCTAACAGATTCCAATGTCCAGAAATCTCAGAGATTTAGGTCTCTGATAACAGTATGACCTTTAACAAACCATAACCCGAATCCCAATGGTGTCAAAAGCTAAAATTTTCATTTTTGTTTTATTTATTTATTTTGCATTTTAGAGAGGTGGGACCCACAAGGTGGTCACCCAAGGCTCCAGCCCCACTTTCCATTTTTTTCTTTCCCTTTTCCTTTTTCCCTCCTTTTCTTTCTTTCCTTTCTTTTTCCCTTTTCTTTCTTTTTCTTCCTTTTCTTCTTCCTCTTCTTTCTTTTTTCCTTCCTCCCTTCTTTTCCCTCTTGTCCAGCCATTCACGTAAACCCTTTTGCTCCCTTTTCATTAACCACCAAAAACTTAGGGAAAGATGGGGATTTTTTCCTAAGTTATCAACTTAGAAAATAACACACGGTGGACTCTCTTCATTCACGATTTTTGCTTCTCTCTCTCTCTCTCTCTCTCTCTCTCTCTCTCTCTCCCTTGGTTCCCAATACACAGCATCTCCCTCTCATTGCTGCAGCACACAGCACCCTCAACTCCTTCAACACCACCACTTCCGGCCACCAAAGAGGAGCACCAGCCGGCAGCTACCTCCAACACCACTCCAGCCACCTTTCATGTCCAGCAGCAGCACCCCCTTCAATCAGCACCATCTCCAGCCCACCTTCAACCTTCAAGATCACCACAGCATGTGCTCTCTTTCCTGCAAGATCTCCAGCTAGTGCTACAGCCACCGTAGCCACCACCTTCGCCCCTCCTTTGTTGCAGCAGTATCGAGTTCCAACTCCTTCAACCGGTTCTAGCAAGGTTCCTTCCAAGGTAAACCCTCTTCATGATTTTTTTTTTCTTTTTTTTTTGCATTATTTTCTGTGTAAATCGAGTATCAAAGTTAGATTCACATGGTTGTAAAGTTTCAAACATGGGTTTATAAGGATAGGAAACGTTGGTTTCCCAAGGGTAAAAGTGATATGAATGAAGGGATCCATCCAATAAATGGATCGGATCCCTCCTTTCAACATCCAACAGTAAAAAAAAAAAAATGATATCTCCCTGTATTTCCTTTGGTTTTGTAATTATTTTGATGTAGGTCGCATGTTTTAGAGATTGCACTTAGGGTATTTTGATGTTTCATACCTTTAGCTTCATTAACATAGGCTTATTGATCTATAGTTTTTTTTTTAATTCAAGTACACCATGCAGTCGTTATTTCATGTTAAATTCCTCATCAATAAATCCCTAATTTTTTGTGGTAGATGTATATTTTTATACTTGATTCCCGGCAAAAATCCCGAATGGATTTGAGGTCTGCGGCTTTGTTTTAAAAATCTAACAACCGAACTGGGTTCTAAACCCTGTGGAAATTCTGGATACCTCAGATTCAGACTTGTGGGCCCAGGATCTCTACCATGAAAGATCCACATTTTCCCCTAAAAATCACAGTGGATTCATAATCAAATCTATTAATGATCTGGAAATTTTAAAGTTTTTCCAATTATTTTTGGCCTCTGTCAAAAATCGGATTTCCCAGACCCCTGGGAAAATCTTGATTTTTCATTGTCAGGGTATAGACAGACCTTAATGCACCACGTCCGCTCAATCCGTAGCTTGTCTGTAAAAACTTTCAACACAAAAGTTGTTTCTAACATATTTTTATATAATTTCCCAAAATTTGGGAATTTGTGGATCTGTTTCATTATTTTTCCCGGATTTTCCCTTTCTGTCTAACAGATTCCAATGTCCAGAAATCTCAGAGATTTAGGTCTCTGATAACAGTATGACCTTTAACAAACCATAACCCAAATCCCAATGGTGTCAAAAGCTAAAATTTTCCTCTGTTTGTCAGTAACATTTTCCCGCAATTTCATTTTTTTTCCTATCTGTCTTCCATTTTTCCCATGTTTTCTACCGAAACCTGTCTGTTTCCCCTAAATCCTAGAGTCGCCGGATTCCGATCCAACTTGCCGGAGTGGCACAGCTCCGTCCATAGGTCAAAACCAGAAAGTGTAAAATGAAAAAATCCTTGCCTTAATGTCCTATGTCACTCCATAAAATTTGGGAAATTTTTATGGAAGTTTGATATCCTAAATCTCCTTTAGAATCAACATTTTAGGCAAAAATCACAAAATTTAGGGTTTTTATTTGAATTTTCATATTTAAAAAAACAAAAAAATTAGATTTTCGAGCTCCATTCTGTTTTTAGGGTTATTTTAGGTGTCCATGCCAAATTTGGTTTAATTCCAAGTTCATTTTCTCCATGTGTTAGTTTATCTTTAAGTTCAGAAGCGAAAATCAGGCGAAAATCAGGTTAAATTTGATTTTTTATGATATTTTCGTCATTTTAGGGTTTTTATCATGCACATAAGCATGTAGAATCATATTAGGGTTAATTTTAATGTCATTTTCATTTCATATTTTTCAATTTTGCAAAATTTATTTCAGAAAACCCTGGTTTCAAGGCCATAGTCTTGTTATCGGGGGTATTTTGGTCATTTTGACCTAAATTTCGAAATTTCAATTTCTAATTCTCCAAAATTTCATGCATATCATCATATTTTATCATATTATGTTTGATTTATTTCATTTGATTTTCAAAATTCCAAAATTTACAAAAAATCTTTCATAAAACCTTGATTTCAAGGTCATCAGGGGTATTTTGGTCATTTTGACCCCAATTTAGAATTTTCAAGTTTATTTTTGAAATTTATTCATTATTGATCATGTTTATATCAAAAGGGGTATTATTTTGGGTTTATATTTGAATAATATCCGATAATTTCCCATATTTTTGGATAAATTCAGAAAAACCTACATTTTTGTGCTAACTTTATTTTCTAGTTTTGCAGGAATATTCAAGAAGAAGACTTAGCCATTTTATTTCTTTATTTTATTTCAATTCAATGTAAAAAAATAATGTAATATTTGGAATAAGAGTTACATTTCTGCTTAGAATATTGCATATAGTTTAATTTATGCAAATTTCAATATGTGATGTATGATTCATGCACATTATTTCAAATTCACTATGGTTTGCACGAATGGCATGTGCACAAGCTCTTATGGAGTTTATAAACTCGGTGGGATTCATATTTATGGCCATAGTCAGAATACGAAGAAAACCAAGATTTATGATCTTCGTATTAGCCACATTCAGCCTACACACTTAGGCTAACTTCAAAATGCACTGCATTTCCCAAAGTTTTAAAAGGATTTTCCAATTCCTCAATTGAAATTCCCTTTTGAAATTCATATTCATTCATTCATATCATTCAAATTGCATTATTCTTAAATTCATTTTCCAATTTCAATTTCAGAAAATTCAGCTTTCTCAAGAATTTCCAAGTCTTTCTTAGGATCTGATTTTCTCAAAATCCTAAGTTTTCAAATGAGATTTCAAAGTATTTCCCAAGTTCAAATCAAGATTTTCCTATGTTTTAACATTCTCAAATTTTAAAATCCCAAGTTTTTAGAAATCCATTTTCTCAGAATTCCCGTTTTCCTGAGAATTCATTTTCCCTTTCAGAAATCCCTTTTCCAATGAACTTCCTAATTTTCTCAGAATTTTCAAATCCATTTCCTCAGAAAAGCAATTCCAAATTTTAAAATCAATTTTCTAAAGTTCAAATTTTCCTGAGTATTCATTTTCCAATGCAAATTTCTGATTTCCAATGAAATTCAATGATTTTCCCAGGAATTCAATTTTCAAGTACTTTTTCAATCAATTTTCAAGCATATTTCAATTTTCCAAAGCAAACATCATATTTTCTCAAACTTGCATTTTTTCAAAATTTCATAGCACAAGCCTGATTCTTTGTGCATTCTAGGAAAAATAGAGCATAATTTAGATATTTGAGTCAAGTTAAAGCACGCAATTGATCTTTGGTTCAATTACCCCTGGTAAAGGCGCCAGGAACGGTTGAACCTCGTACCGACAGGCGGATCCCATTCCACGGAATTTTCTCGCAAATTTTCAAAACAGAGGCGAGTAATTTTCAAAACCATTTTTAAAACTTTGGTCGAGTTTGACTCGCGAAATTCCTTTCTTTCTCGCAAGGGAGGGGAAAAATTTTGCGATGATAACAGGTTTGGCGACCGTGATGGGACCTGTCTTCGTCTGATCAATGTTGTGCTTTGCCTTAGCTCAATTATCAAAATCAATTATGTTCGAATACGCAGTATATGCGTTCTTCAAAATAGTATCTCACCCTAGTTCTTGGTTGAGCCCTCTAGGACACTTCGGTGTTCACTCGCTCGCCTCGTAACTATCGTTGGATACAGATCTAGGTGTATATCTGCTGATACTGCCGACGCGTCTTATATCGCACAGGCCATGTAATTTACCTTTGCCGTCGCGTCGTATGATGCCAAGGCTCCCTGCTTTCTGTACTTCCGATTACTGCACTTCCGATTATGCATTTACTTACGCCGTCGCGTCGAACGATGCCAAGGCTCCTGCTTTCTGCAATGTATTTACTTACGCCGTCGCGTCGAACGATGCCAAGGCTTCTGCTTTGTTATATATGTAGAATATTTCGTTCAGTTACACACCCTGAACAATAGTATATGCATTTCTTTACGCCGCCGCTGTATAAAGCACAGGCTTCTGCTTATATTACATATATGGCGCGTAAGTGAGCGTTCAAACGGAGATCAACTCCAAAATCGCCCATGCGATTCCCTTACCGCTCCTCGTACAAGATTCTGCTTGACGAATGAAGCCCCTATTGGAAAGGCTTCGCCTTTTGGCAAAATGCTCTTTACGTAAAGACTAAATCAATTACGTATGGCCTGGCTATGGCCCAAGGTTCCTGCAACCTTGATGGATGCAAAGTACGCACAACGGTGCGCATCCATTTCCCGAGTTAAGCGTAGCGATTTCCCACCAAAGAGGGGAGATGCCGCTGAAACGGATAAAAGAAACGCACGCTTTCTCCGTAAAAGAGAGGAAGTGCTACTGAAATTCCTGAAGGAGCTAAGAATGGCTCAGAAAGAACGTAGCAGAAGTGCTACCCAGTTATGGAACGCCTTCTACAATGTAGAAAGGTTCGTCGCACCACTGCCGGTAGAGCAGAGAAGGTGTTGACAGAATGATTGGCAGAAGAGCTGCCAAAACCAGTTAAGTGGCACAATGATGTCCTTTGTTGGAACGATGTCAGAATGACTCGTCTCCCTGACACCTGCAAGGGCATCATACTTGTAAGAGCCGTTGCGCCAAAGTAGTGGTAGCGCCTTGACGAGGTCCTGAGCTCGTTGCGTAAAAATACGCCGAGTAGCCGATCCGTAGAGATCGAGTCATGTGCATGCTCATTGAGAATTATCAGACAACCAGACTCGTAAGGGCCGCTGAGCCAGAGTGTGTTGTTTCCACCGAAAGAGGTGAAGTGCTCGTCAAGGCCGAAGTGCCGAGAGCAGAGTTAAGCATGCATATGAATAAAACCTTTGTTCCACGGTGAAAACCGTGTGGTTGATTGGGGTCGGGTACATACTTCTCAAAGGCTGCCCTATAGGCATGCAATGTTCGTCAAGTAATTGTAAGACCGGCAGGCCCCTTTCAGAATTTCTCACCGAGGAAGACGGTGATGGCGCAGCCTTGAGTGACATATATTTCACCCGAACCTGATAGAGTTCATTGATGGCCTTCGTCACTCAGAGGTATGGAGGTCGTGGTTATCTTTAAATATCTAAGGATTGAACCCAACTACTGCAGTAGCAGAATGCATTCGGATACCTAGTAAGGATCTCTTCCGGTATGCTGTACCGTCCTACTAGGGGGATGGGGTCAACAGGCCTCTGGGGTATCTAAAATACATAGAATAATCAACCCCCAGATCGTCGCGTTGTCGCCCAGATATGAGTCCCCTAAGCCCAGGGGGAGGTGCAATTATCGAAACAAAGCATTAGCTTAGGTACAGCGCTACTTTGATTGTATGAGTGGATGACGTTGTTGAGTCAGTCCTGCATAACCTTTGTGAAGGTGTCATGGTCGGTATACTACTGGACCGATTGGGAAAGAACCCCATTGATATCCGTACGACTAAGTGAAGCTCAGAGAGCTGTCCTTAGATTCGTAGGATACGGATGTGCCAAGCATAAAGGCTTGAGCTAGACATCCATTCGTGACTCTGAGGAAGTCAAGGCTAAGTCGTAGAGACTTGAGAGGTTATTCTAACTCACAGCCCTGAAGAGGCTTATGCGAAGTCATGACGACTTACGTGGATGTTCAACTCATAGCCCTGATGAGGCTTGTGCGATATACGCTAAGTCATGGAGGCTTGAGCGTCGTATTATGAACTGCGACCCTGAGTGGTCTATGCATTTACTTGAGTTGAATAGATAGGTGTTTGCCTACTTACCAGACCATCAGTGGTTCTGACCCCGTTTAATGGGGATTTCAGGTGTTGAACCTGCGTGGCGATATGCGGAGCAAGGCGGCATCAAGTTCCAGGGTTTCTCTAGACATAGTTGTACTGCTTCCTTTTTATTGAACCTTCACTGCTTTTCTAAGCAGTAGTGTTGTAATAAACATGTGCTTTCGATAAAATGGAACACTTTGGTGGTCAATGAGTTGCTTGGCCACATACCTGCAACGTGCTCGGAGTTTTCTAAAACCGACGACTCATTATCGTCTTATTCCGCTGCTAAAAGCTTTTCTAAGTTCCGCTGCAAAGAAAAAAAAAAAAAAATCCATGAAAATTTTAACTTAGCTTTATTTGGAAATCCGGGGCGTTACAGAATTGGTATCAGAGCATGAGTCTGAGAAACCTGGTTCAAGATCCGTCATGTTTGCGGTATCGCACTGTAAGTATAAATCTTATACTTTCTCTAATTTGGGTGTATTTGTGTGAATAGATAAAATGGCTCCTAGGACGAGGAGAACCATGCCGAGCGAGGAGTCCCATACGCAGGGCTTCCTGCTGGAGACACTCAATAGGCTTGTGTCTGCCATTCGTGAATCAAGGCAAGCACCAGCCCCACCTCGCAATGAGAACCTTGGAGGAATAACATATGAAAGGTTCCTCAAACTCGACCCACCTGTTTTCGTTGGCAGCGCCGATCCAGAGCTTGCAGAAAGCTGGATCGAGGAAACAGAGCGGGCATTCCTGGTATTGGGAGTACCAGAGGATAGAAAGACTAACTTCGGCACATATAGGCTGAAGGATAATGCACGAAAGTGGTGGGATACCACTAAGCTTATCCAGTTCTCACAAGTCGAAGTCATTCCTTGGACTGACTTTCGGAGAACTTTCTTGGATAACTACTTCCCGTTGCACTCCAGAAATAAGAAAAAGATGGAGTTTCTGGAACTAGAGCAGGGTGGTATGAGTCTTATCGACTATACTACCAAGTTTCAGAACCTTGAGCGGTACTGCTCTCGGTTATTCGATACTGACCAAGAGAGGGCCGATAAATATATCAATGGATTTCGAGAAGGGCTACGATCTCGAGTCATAACTAGCATGCCCCAAACATTTCAAGCCGCTATGACAGCAGCTTCAAAGATTAGTGCAGACTGGGAGCGATGCAAAGGGGTCGTAGTAAAGGGACCGGTAGCAAGTAATGGGAACAACAAGAGGACGTTCCCCGGTGGCCAAGAATCACGACCAACTTTTTATAAGAGGGATTTTCAGGAGAACAACTTTACTCCACCGGCCGAGCGGCCATTACAGATGGTAGAAGCCAATCAGCCCTACCGACAGTCTAATTTTCGATGCCCGAGGTGTAGCTCAGATCACCCCGGAGGGGTTTGTCCTCGCGATACAGGGGGTTGCCTGTATTGCGGCAAACCAGGGCATCGTGTAACAGAATGCCGTAAGAAGGCCTCAGATCTTCAACGAAGAAATATGGGATCTGGAGGACCCTCTCAACAAATACAACAACAACGACTGCCACTACCCAGGATAGAGCAGAAACCTGTGGCAGGTCGTGTCTATGCGGTGACAGCCGAACAACTCACGGATAATGATCGTATCAAGGAATCTGAATACCTTGATAGATAGAGTTGTGTTGGGTAAGAAGCAATTGAAAGACAAGATCCAATGAATGCTTGAGACAAGTGGCTTATGACCTTGTGTACGGTCATCTGGATAGATATGTATCCTTGCTCTGTAAAGTAATTTTGGATTTGTCAAATAAAAATCTTAAGTGCTTATGCCCAAAATTTATGGCTATAGACCCCATGATTGAAAAATTAAGTTTGCGTAATTAGAACGTTAAAAGTTACTTAATAAAATAAACCATCGAGGAATTATTCCCAAGAAGAGAGTCCTGTGAGGTTTTACATATTCAAGATCAGATCGTCTAGCCAGAGTGAGCCTGTGAGGGTATACAGCTCCGTGCGAGTGTATATGTTCCAAAATCAGTAGCTTAGCTAGTATGATTCTGTGAGGGTGTACTGATCCAATATCAGGTGAGTCTGACGAGGGCGAACCTGTGAGGAGGTACGTTTCCAATACCAGGTAGTCTGACAGGGGACTTATTCCAATATGGTTAATCTCTAGAAGAATGATCTATGTGTATGGAATAGTTACACAAGATGGCTATATTGATAGCCGGTTGGAAGAACATTGATTCAACAAAACTATCGTGGTTGTAGCATGATTTGAACTCAGACATGAGAAACATACCTCATTGATCGAGAATCATGATATGAGGTTATGATTGAAATAAATATGATGTTGAACTAAGTGAATAACATTATAAATCTAACATATGGGAGAAATATCCCGAGTTACGCACTTAGTACACTTAACTGAATTTCGCGGACGAAATTCATTTAAGGGGGTAATGATGTAAGACCCGCAATTTTTCAGTATCTTTCTGAAGAAATTCACGAGGCATTTTCAAGTAAAAATAACATCTCAACCCGAAATACAAATCAGATCGATTTGTACGAACCAGTTATACTTGAGATATTCGTCGCTTTGCGAATATATGCTCAAACACTCTGGAAGCCATAACCTCTTAACTATACAAAAACAAAGGATTTCCTCGAGCCAACTTTCTTAGTTACGTCAATACAAAGAGAATGGCGTACTCAGAATTTTTCGGAAAAAAATCGCCGGAAACCCGAAATTCTTGCGGGACCCACAGAAATATTGGTGGGACCCACAGAAATATTCCTCAGAAAATATCTTGTGGGACCCACAAAATATCCTATGGAAATATCTAGTGGGCCCCACCTCAAAAGGAACCTCCTGGAATTAAAATAAAGCTCAGGGGCAAAAGGGGGATAAAAATTCCCAAGAGGAGGTGGGCTTGGGCTATAAATAGCCCTCCCCACTCTCTCTCTTCTCATAATTTCGACCCCCCCTCTCTCTCTTGCCTCCTCTCTCTCTCCTAAACCTCCCCTAGTGAGCCCAAGTGAGTCTGAGCCCACCTGACCTGGCCTGAACCCACCTGACCTGGTCTGAGCCTGCCTGACCTGGTCCTAGCTCACCTGACCTGGGTCTGAACCCACTTGACCTGGTCCAAACCCAGTTGACTTGACTTGAACCTAGTTGGGTTTAAAGTCAAAGTCAAAGTCCTTTTTAGTCCTAATTCCGGTTTGGGTTTCTGAACCCAGACTTAGCCTACTTGAGCTGAGTTCGAACCTGCTGAACCCAGTTGACTTGGATTGAACCCTGTTAGGTTCAAACCACTTAGGTTGAGTAGCTTGACCTGCTCTACCTCTTTCTCAACTAAGTCAGCTTCATCTGACTTAGTCTGACCTCTCGAAGGAAGGCTCGAAGCCAAAGAAGCAACCCGGAGCCGTTTCTTCCACGATTTGAAGTAAGTTCGCTTCGTTGATCCATCTCTCTCAAGTATTTGACTGTTTGTATATAGAATATACTTTCTGAAGTAGTATCTTGCTTTAGTTCTTGGTTGAGCCCTCTAGGACACTTCGGTGTTCACGCGCTCGCCTCGTAACTATCGTCGGATATATATGTTCGAATACGCAGTATATGCGTTCTTCAAAATAGTATCTCACCCTAGTTCTTGGTTGAGCCCTCTAGGACACTTCGGTGTTCACTCGCTCGCCTCGTAACTATCGTTGGATACAGATCTAGGTGTATATCTGCTGATACTGCCGACGCGTCTTATATCGCACAGGCCATGTAATTTACCTTTGCCGTCGCGTCGTATGATGCCAAGGCTCCCTGCTTTCTGTACTTCCGATTACTGCACTTCCGATTATGCATTTACTTACGCCGTCGCGTCGAACGATGCCAAGGCTCCTGCTTTCTGCAATGTATTTACTTACGCCATCGCGTCGAACGATGCCAAGGCTTCTGCTTTGTTATATATGTAGAATATTTCGTTCAGTTACACACCCTGAACAATAGTATATGCATTTCTTTACGCCGCCGCTGTATAAAGCACAGGCTTCTGCTTATATTACATATATGGCGCGTAAGTGAGCGTTCAAACGGAGATCAACTCCAAAATCGCCCATGCGATTCCCTTACCGCTCCTCGTACAAGATTCTGCTTGACGAATGAAGCCCCTATTGGAAAGGCTTCGCCTTTTGGCAAAATGCTCTTTACGTAAAGACTAAATCAATTACGTATGGCCTGGCTATGGCCCAAGGTTCCTGCAACCTTGATGGATGCAAAGTACGCACAACGGTGCGCATCCATTTCCCGAGTTAAGCGTAGCGATTTCCCACCAAAGAGGGGAGATGCCGCTGAAACGGATAAAAGAAACGCACGCTTTCTCCGTAAAAGAGAGGAAGTGCTACTGAAATTCCTGAAGGAGCTAAGAATGGCTCAGAAAGAACGTAGCAGAAGTGCTACCCAGTTATGGAACGCCTTCTACAATGTAGAAAGGTTCGTCGCACCACTGCCGGTAGAGCAGAGAAGGTGTTGACAGAATGGTTGGCAGAAGAGCTGCCAAAACCAGTTAAGTGGCACAATGATGTCCTTTGTTGGAACGATGTCAGAATGACTCGTCTCCCTGACACCTGCAAGGGCATCATACTTGTAAGAGCCGTTGCGCCAAAGTAGTGGTAGCGCCTTGACGAGGTCCTGAGCTCGTTGCGTAAAAATACGCCGAGTAGCCGATCCGTAGAGATCGAGTCATGTGCATGCTCATTGAGAATTATCAGACAACCAGACTCGTAAGGGCCGCTGAGCCAGAGTGTGTTGTTTCCACCGAAAGAGGTGAAGTGCTCGTCAAGGCCGAAGTGCCGAGAGCAGAGTTAAGCATGCATATGAATAAAACCTTTGTTCCACGGTGAAAACCGTGTGGTTGATTGGGGTCGGGTACATACTTCTCAAAGGCTGCCCTATAGGCATGCAATGTTCGTCAAGTAATTGTAAGACCGGCAGGCCCCTTTCAGAATTTCTCACCGAGGAAGACGGTGATGGCGCAGCCTTGAGTGACATATATTTCACCCGAACCTGATAGAGTTCATTGATGGCCTTCGTCACTCAGAGGTATGGAGGTCGTGGTTATCTTTAAATATCTAAGGATTGAACCCAACTACTGCAGTAGCAGAATGCATTCGGATACCTAGTAAGGATCTCTTCCGGTATGCTGTACCGTCCTACTAGGGGGATGGGGTCAACAGGCCTCTGGGGTATCTAAAATACATAGAATAATCAACCCCCAGATCGTCGCGTTGTCGCCCAGATATGAGTCCCCTAAGCCCAGGGGGAGGTGCAATTATCGAAACAAAGCATTAGCTTAGGTACAGCGCTACTTTGATTGTATGAGTGGATGACGTTGTTGAGTCAGTCCTGCATAACCTTTGTGAAGGTGTCATGGTCGGTATACTACTGGACCGATTGGGAAAGAACCCCATTGATATCCGTACGACTAAGTGAAGCTCAGAGAGCTGTCCTTAGATTCGTAGGATACGGATGTGCCAAGCATAAAGGCTTGAGCTAGACATCCATTCGTGACTCTGAGGAAGTCAAGGCTAAGTCGTAGAGACTTAAGAGGTTATTCTAACTCACAGCCCTGAAGAGGCTTATGCGAAGTCATGACGACTTGCGTGGATGTTCAACTCATAGCCCTGATGAGGCTTGTGCGATATACGCTAAGTCATGGAGGCTTGAGCGTCGTATTACGAACTGCGACCCTGAGTGGTCTATGCATTTACTTGAGTTGAATAGATAGGTGTTTGCCTACTTACCAGACCATCAGTGGTTCTGACCCCGTTTAATGGGGATTTCAGGTGTTGAACCTGCGTGGCGATATGCGGAGCAAGGCAGCATCAAGTTCCAGGGTTTCTCTAGACATAGTTGTACTGCTTCCTTTTTATTGAACCTTCACTGCTTTTCTAAGCAGTAGTGTTGTAATAAACATGTGCTTTCGATAAAATGGAACACTTTGGTGGTCAATGAGTTGCTTGGCCACATACCTGCAACGTGCTCGGAGTTTTCTAAAACCGACGACTCATTATCGTGTTATTCCGCTGCTAAAAGCTTTTCTAAGTTCCGCTGCAAAGAAAAAAAAAAAAAAAGAAATCCATGAAAATTTTAACTTAGCTTTATTTGGAAATCCGGGGCGTTACACAAGACTTGAACCCATCTGACATGGATTGCATATAGATTAGGCATGGTTTGGTAGGACCATATTGAGGAGAATTATGCATGCTCACATAGACTTAGGTCTGAAATACAACACTCCTCAATCTAGGACTTGTATGAAAACAATGTTTGCTTCTTCAAAAATTTTCAAAATTCTATCTCTTTAGGACTTAGAGCCCTCTGTTTGTCTGCATGTGATCATATTTCAAAAAAACCACCCCACCTATGTCTACCCGGTCTTCACGTTGCTGGGCTCTCTTCTAGAACCATAGTTCGGGACAGAGCCTCACAACTGGGCCACTTATTTGGGCTAACGCCCCCTGCCACGTACCTAGGGCCATAATCCAACGTATATCGGCAGGTGCTCAAGGATGTTGGGAAAACAAAAGCCTAGAACCGGAGATGAATTTTTATGCCACGTACATCGAGCCTCGGTTCGAGTATATCTGCATAGCATGGTTGGACACAAATGATCTGAGCCTAGAGTCAGGATTAGGGTCCTACAGATCTTTCAAAATTGATGCATTTAGAGTCAGCTTCTTAGGGAATGTTGTATGTGCATAATTGTTTGTGTAGGATGTGATTGAATGCATTCTTCTTTTATTTCTCAATTCTCTTTTATTTTCCTTTTACAAATTTCATCTATTGTTCTTCAACAATTTTATCAAAAACCCTGGACGATTTTCAAAACCTCATATTTTTCCTCAAAAGTCCAGGCGATTTTCCTTTTCCTACCTTTCCTCTGGACTTCGAATTTCTAACCTTATTTTGATCCTGCCTGCAATTTTTCAAATGTTCAAATCTTGTCAAACTTCTCTTCTTCATATATGTCTTCCAAATTCTATTCAGAATTTTTGTCTCTTTCCAAGTCCTTAGACATCTCCTTCATCATCTCTATTTTTTCCAAAAATCCTTCAGTCTAAACTATTCCTTTATTCTGCAGAAAGTATTGGCATTTCACTACAGTTCAAACAAGGTCGGGAAAGAGAACAACACCAAGCAGTATCGAAGAGATGAGTTCTTCGAGGCCAGTCAAGAAGCAGGACAAGACAAGTGAAGATGAGATTGATCCAGTCATGTACAGAATGTTTCAAAAAATGATGACAAAGATGCTATTTGAGCTACACGAGTCAAGCACGAGAAAGGAACCAGCCAAGCGGAATGATCAACCTCTCCAGTCCAGTACCCAGCATAAAGGGAAAGAGAAAGAAAAACCAAAACACAAAGACTGGAGCGTTGATCGAAAGTTCACCCCTCTGGATCAGAAGCTCGAGACTATTTTAGAAAATTTGCTTGCAAAAGGCATGGTCCATTTACTAAAAGTCATTGATCCTCCGTCAATCATGGGCAGATTCAAAGAGCAATTTTGCAAGTTTCACCGTGCAATAGGACACGATACAGAAAATTGTTTTGTCCTCAAGAATATCGTTTAGGATCATGTTGATAAGAATATTTTAGGGGAAAGCAAAATAGCAGACCAGCCGGCTGTCCTAGCCAAACCCCTTCAATCCCGCTCCCAGCAGAAAGCAAGCAGTCAAAAGAAGCCAAAACATGATGGTTGGGGTTACGTTCGCGAATTTACCCCACTAGATCAGCCCCTCGAAGAGGTCCTTGAATACATGCTGAGCAAAGGAATGGTTAAACTTCCAAGAATTGCTAATCCTCTGGTCGCCCTAGGGAAATGGAAAGATCGCTTCTGCAAATTCCACCGAGCTACAGGGCATGATACTGAGCGATGCTTCGTCTTCAAAAATATCGTTCAAGACTGCGTTGACAAGAATCTCCCTATTAAAGAGGAAGACCAGTCGGCCGTTCTGACCGAGCCTTTCCTTGATCATTCATGAAGATGACAAATGCCAATGCTTTCTCATTTCCATCATTTCTGCTTTTTGCTTCTCTGAATAAATGTAGTCTCCAGTTGCTTTCTTTAAATTTGTCATCCTTCCTCCAAGACATCAATAAAATCATCAGTTTTCCTTATATTTGGAGGTCATTTTCTTCATAATGTTATTTTCTGAACTCTCATGCAATATGCTCTTTGTGATGAATGCTTTTCCCTGAAAAAAAAAATTTCTTCTTGCCTTCCTTCTCAGATAACCTCCCAAGTTCGTAAGAGAAGCTCATTACCAATTATGCATTACTTTGTTATATTCCTTCAAAAATATTTTTTTCTTCATGGTTGACGGCCTCGCCTAGGTAACAAGACATATCTCGGTTGTTTATTTCCTCTCATGGAATAACAATGCAATTGTCGCAATCCCAGCAATAATCCCATCCCAGGTAAAGGGATATCCTTCAAGCTGTCAACCCAATTTCAGATCTTCATCCATTATTTTCATTCTATTCTCCAAGTCATTGCCTTCAAGAATTTTCTCTCATTCTAATCATCCTATTTGTCTTACAGAGAGTTTCGGCATCGTGGAATGGTTCAGACCAGATCCAAGAAGAAAATAGTGTCGCTTCAGTACCCTAACAGTAGCAGCGAGCAAGAGATGGATTCTCCGCGATCTGCTAGGAACCAAAGTCAACAAGCCAATGATGATATCGATCCTCAGATGTATGGCATGTTTCGAAAGATGTTGAATAAGATGATGGCAGAGCAAACAGGGGACAGTTCCGACAAGATTCCTACCAAGAAAAAGATCAAGGGTCGAACATTGAAGAAACAACTGAAGATATCCAAGAAGTGTATCCAACATGAGGATACATCTGATGAAGCAGAATCAGGAGGTGGCACCGATGAAGAGTGTGAGGCTCAGCAAGCTTTTCAGAAGATGACACAGGGGCAGGGGTCAGACAATAAGCTAAAAGATTATTCTGCTAATAACTCTGACCAGTCACAACTCAGAGATGTGGTCAAAATGGTTAAGGATCTGCAAGCCCGCGACAAGGGCAAAAAGATTTTCACAAGCGAAGATTTCTATGATGGTTTAGATGGTGATGACAGCCTAGAAGATTTCCCCTGTAAATTTGTCAAATTTGATGGGACTGGCGATCCCAAGGCTCACCTGGCTATGTTTTTTGCGGAGTGCAATCGATTCAAGAGAGACAATCGTGCTTTGTTTAGATGTTTTTCTCACAGTCTGGAGGGCACCGCCACCAAGTGGTACTCAGAGCATATCAATCCCATCGAATTGAAGGAATTCGATAAAGTGGTCAATCTGTTCATTGAACGATTCCTTTTAAACACCAAAGCGCCGCCAACGCTAAACCATCTCTATAATACAAAGCAAAGAGATAATGAGAAAGCCAGAAACTTCATCCGCAGATGGAAGGGCACTTGCAATAAAATGAGAAATCCCATCTTAGAGGAGCACGCACTCCAGATTATTCTAAACAATTTCTCACAACCTTTGAGAGGTCTTATCTCTACCTCACCTTCCAAATCTTTCATTGAGCTTACTGAACGGGCCGAGTGGCTCGAGATGGGAATAGAAAATGGGGTCTATGATGGCATCACCCTTGTCAAGAATAATCAAGATTCAAAGAAGAAGGAAAATTTCATCTTCTCTGCCAATGTCGGCCGCAATGGCCACAAAAATAGCAAGAGCAATCATGCAGGTCAGAAAGAAAAGTCTTCAAAGAAGAATGAAAAATTGAGTCAGCAGAAAGAAAAGATAAAACGGGATGGTTGGGGTGACGATCGTCAGTTTACTCCTCTTGAGCAACCTCTCGATGAAATCCTTGAATATATGTTGACCAAAGAAATGGTAAAGCTCCCAAGAGCCACAGATCCTCCCATGATCATGGGAAGGTTCATGGACCAATTCTGCAAGTTCCATCGGGCAGTAGGACACGATACTGACCACTGTTTTGTCTTCACGAACATTATTCAAGATTGCATTGATAAGAATATCCTCGTTGAAGATAAAAAGGACTAGCCATCTTTCCTCGATTACTCAAAAGCAGACGATGCTAGCATTTTCCCATTTCTTATTTTGCCTTTAAAGGATGATGTAATCCTGTCTATCTTTCCTTGATTTGTCATTTTCCTTCAATGCATCAATAAATTTATCAATTTCTCCTTCTTTGCACCATGTCCTTCTGCGAGAAGTGATATTTTTCAAAGTCTCTCCTGAATTAATCAAAAGTCAGAAAGTATTCTTCAAATATCAATTACTTATCCTTTCATCTAACTTCTCACTCCACAGTTATACTGGGGCATTATTTTGAAAATTGTCTTCAAAACATCCTGTATGCAGGCAGGGTCAAATAAATCTCTCATTTTGCATGCATTTGCATTCATTTACATACACTTGCATTTGCATGCATTCATTCGCATTCATTTGCATCCATATGTATCGAATTCATTTCCCCTTTAGGTTAAGGGATAAACCTGAGTTTCCCATTCAGGTTAAGGGATAAATGTGATCATCGCAAAAATTTTCCTCTTGTAATATTCTCTCTCTTCCCTCTCTTTTCCTTTCTAACCTCTTATTTTCCTCCTTTTTGAAGGGAGAAGGATAAAAGACGGAAAGAAAGAGAGAAGAGAAAAGAAAGAAGAGAAGAGGAGCTCTTTTGCGGGTCTCACTTGACCTTAATTTTGAAAATATTTTGAAATAACTCGCCTCCGTTTTTGAAATATTTGCGGGAAAACTGGGAGAAGGGATCCGCTCGTCGGTACGAGATTCGACCGTTCCTGGCGCCTTTACCAGGGGTAATCGAACCAAGGGTCGAATTAATGCCTTTTGCTTTGCAATGATTTTTTCTAAGTATTTATCCTAAGTCTAAAATGCACAATGAATCATGCTTGTGCAAATGCAAAGATGTATGCTCTTTTTGAAAATATTTTGAAGAATTTCCAAGTGAATCAGATAAAGTGAAGAAATGTTTTCTAACTTAGAACTTAAGATTTGAAGTTCTAAGTTTTTAGAATAATCAGAGCCTAGGAAAATGAATTTGGATCTTTGAGAGGAATGATCTTAAAACTGAAAGAAAGAAAATTTCAAAGTCATAAATGGACTTTGAATTTGGAAGTTTGAACTTGGATGAATATTTGGAATGAAATTGAATTCTAACTTTGAAGTTTTTTTGAAGTTAGAAGGAAATGTGGGGGATCTAAAGGAATTGAGGAATGGGACTTGGAACAGTTGGAATTTTAAGATGAAATCCGAATTCTGGATTCTGAATAGAGTTTTGAGTTGATTTTTTGGATTTAGGATCTGAAATAGGAACTTTGGTTTGAATGAAAAATGGGACTGGCTTTGAAAATTGGAATTCAAAGTGGAATTTGGACTTGGAATTTTGAATGGAATTAGATTCAAGATGTGGAATCCAAGAAGGTATTTGGATCTGAAATCTGAGATCCGAGATAAGATTGGACTTTGGATCCTAAGATGGAATTGGATCTGAAGTTTGAGATCCAAAGTAGAATTGGATTCTGGATCATAAACTGGACTTGGATCTGAAATCCGAGGTCCGAGGTGAATTGGGTTCTAGATCCTAAAGAATGGATTTTGGATCTGAAGTCTGAGATCCAAAGTAGGGTTGGATTCTGGATCCTAAGAATTGGAATTGGGACCTGAATCTGAGATCCAATGGTAGAATAGGTTTCTGGATCCTAAGAATTGGAATTTGGATCTGAATCTGAGATCCAATGGTAGAATGAGGATCTGGATCCTAAAAGAAATTTGGACCTATAATCGGAGATCCAAAAGTGTAATAAGGATTTGGATGGATTTTGGATTTGGTTTATGAAAAGTCCAAATAGGACCTTTAAAGACGGATCTGGGTTTTAGAAACCCAAATTTAAACTTGAGATTCGAATCCAAACCTTGATTGAAGATAAGGGGATGAACTTGGTTTTTGAAATCAGGAGATAATTTAAATTGAACTTTGAATTTTGGATTTTGATTTGAGCTGAAGTTTTGAATATGAAATGATTTTGAAATTTCAAAGTCAAATTGGTCTTTGAAATTGAATTCTTGAATCTTTATAGAATTGGATAAGATCTGATGAAGAAGAAGAAACACTTTGAATTTTAAAAAGGAAGTTTTGAAAATATGATGCAGTTCTACCCTAAGTGATGAATGAATTTAAATTTTGAAATTAGATTTTGAAAATTGTATTTCATTCTTTACATGAATTGAAATAAGATTGAAGATATAATACATCCTTGACTATGGTCATTGAATGTATCATATAATAATCTATATTAAAACTCAGGTGAAGAATGAAACATATTTTGTGCTTTTATAGAGTTTAAAATGGAATTAACTCTCAACATACCCTGACTATGGCCATTGGTATATATATTGAATTAATTCTAAGTTAAGCTCTGATAAAAGGTGAAATATTTGAAGAATATGATGATTTTTGAAAGAGGATCCAGTGTGGATCTAGTATTATTTCATAAAAGATAAGAATACTAAGTCTTGTTTACACCCCGACTATGGCCGTTGGTGTAAATCATCAACTTAGAATTAACTTACCTTTTATGAGATGGTGCACGTGCCATTCGTGTTTCACCATTGTGGGAATTTGAGAAATGAAGAAAAAAATGCAAGAAAACAAGCAAATCATGATTTTACAATGCTCATTCATTCTACCTAAGGCAGGAAATGTAAATTTTTATTCCAATCTAACTATTACAATGGATAAAATCAAATGTACAACCCTAAGTGATGATATCTTTTCCATATTTCCTGTAAAATAACCAGGTTAGTAAAAGGGAAGATCATATATATATGAAAATTAAATGATGGAAAAGATATCTATATACTTACATGCATATATATACATACATATATATAGGTATATTCACATAAATATATATATCAATGTATAGGCATATATACATATATATACATATAGAGATATATTCAATGGAGAGATGTGCTGAGGGACAGATTATGTCCAGGTTGTTGCAAGCAACCCCTTTCAGTAATGAAGGCAGTTTGTGATAAATAACAAAAAAAGTGAGGTACATGATGTCGGAAAAATGTGAATTTCTAGGTGCAGCAGTGAAGGTGTTCATTTCAGCTGGTGACAGCAGCTGGTGGAAGAATGCTGATGATGGGTTAAGAATAGGGCTAATGTAGATGCACAGAAATTCTGTGTAGCAGGGAGGCTGCAAATCATGTTGGCAAAGGTAACAGTAGTACGTGGAAGTGCAGGTACCACGGCCCAACTGCTGTATAAGTCGAGCAGTGAAATGGAGAAAGTTTAAGGTGGTCGATGAGGTGGGCATGTATGGAATATAGTGAGAGACAGATGGATATTTGAATGACCAACACAGGAGTGCCTAACCTGATGCAAATGTTAATAAACGAACCA
Organism: Nuphar pumila; assembly: GCF_984573655.1. Classification (NCBI taxonomy): domain Eukaryota; kingdom Viridiplantae; phylum Streptophyta; class Magnoliopsida; order Nymphaeales; family Nymphaeaceae; genus Nuphar; species Nuphar pumila. The sequence continues at coordinate 65,497,354 of NC_143260.1, read as the reverse complement.
TCAAATAAATTGATAAATCAAATTCAGCGGGTGGATAACTCGAATTGCCAAATCAATTTATCACAACATATTCTCCTGGCGAGCCTCCTTCAGCAGCAACAAATCGACCATCAACGGCATCGTGACAATGTATGATGGCTGCATTAATACAATGAATGTAGAGGAATTGATACTAATGACATATACTGTAAGATGAGAAAAAGAAAACTTTCCAATTTACTACCATTTGATATACTTGCAATTTTCCTCACATCAGGAGAAAGGAACAGTTATACCTCCACTTGAAATGGTTTATGATATCTAAAAGGAGATATTGAGAGGTTTGGTTCATATAAAAGACTTGATCAGCTAATCCTCCAAACTCCAGATGGTTTCTCCTCTTCGTAGTGACAAGTAGCCTTCCAATGAAAGAAAAATTTTTGACAGATGGAGGCAACTAAAATTTCCATTGAGTCGGCCTGGGCCTAATGAGGCTTAGATGAACAACCGATTGTCAAGTTAGACATTGGACTTGCTGAGGTTCAATAAGCAAAAAAAATAAAAAAAATAAAAAAAAAAATGCAATAAAGCAATATGGAATAGCTGTTATGATGCTACAGGAGGTTTAAACAGGTCCAGATTAAAAAAATTTTGAAATCTCATATCTATAACACATCAGATTTGTACATAAAGTGGATGATGCTTAGGTAAACAATCAGATCAAATCACATACCATAGACAAGAACCTGTCAAATGTTCTATGCTAACAGTAGAACATGAATATTATACAGCGGAATACCAAACATAGATGTTATATTGCAAAACTGAAATGATATGTGGTGACTCAGCGGAAGTCATAGCCATGAAAATTACAACTAAATGTAAAACAGGAAAGAAAAATACAGAACACCAACAAGAGGTTGCAGAAACTGGCGAAGAGAATCCTCAATGCTTGGGATTGGTCCTCACTGCTTTCTTTGTCACCCAGTAATAGATCTATAAATATTTCGGATATGCTTTCTCTTCATATAGCTCTCTAATTGAAGATATCTTTCACATGGCTCTTCTTGAAATTTCTCAACACTCAAAGTGCCAGAGTCATCTGTATCTGCAACCTTGAAGATATTTGAAATATCTTCCATGATTTTATATTGACGTGCTGTAGCACAGTCCCCAATTACACATACATAGTCACATCCCTTGACTTTCAGCCATGGATTTATAGCAAAAACCCATCTATCATACTGACTAATTTGATCCATGAAATCTCATTATGACAGGACAGGCTCCAATACCTGTAGACCAGATTATCTTCTCATATGGAATTGATGATAACTCTTTCTTGCCCTTACTCTTCATATTGATGGACTTGTCAGTTACTTCAACAACTCAATACCCTATTTTCACATCAATATCATCTCTCTGGCACTTTTGCTCCGCAAATGTGCTGACTCTTTTGTCAAACATGTTCAAACTACGATCTCCAGACTGGACAACTGTTATTTTAACCAAGTTTTGGATAACAGGGTATAACTTCACCAAATCCTCACAGACAAAGTCATACAATTTTGCAGCAAACTCCACCCCAGTGAGACCTCCACCAACAATAAAATGAAAAATAACTTTCCTTTCTTCTTCACTTAGATTTGGAAGGTGAGCAACATTTAACCTTTATTCTAAAAGAAAACTAACTACACCTCTATTGCCAACTACAACATCACATAATGAACGGATGAGCATTAACTCAATATTCTTGTCACTAGCCAAATTTTTTTTAGAAAGAACCAATCAAATAGCACATGCAGGAGCATAAAATACAGGTGATATTAAAAAAAAACAAAATATCAGCTGGAACATAAAGCATGTAACAACATTTACAACACTGTAGGAGACATGTATAAATTGGATTCCACACATAAAACAGGAAACTAGAATTAGCATGCCATACCTGGTGCCATCTGATGTTCTGATAAAATGTGTAACCCCCTTGGTTAACATGAGAATCAAAGGGATAAACACGTTGAACTGAAAAGCCTAAAGTGTAGGATAATAAGCAAAATGTGTAATGCATTTAAGATAAAAACCTTACAAATGCAGTGAGCCATGACTGTGATAAATGACAGATAACTATGTTGGATGCTGTTGTGCTGAATCAAAGATGCAAAAAAAAAAAAAAAAAGTTGATGGGTGCCACATAAAGCCACCGCTGATGCAAGGGCATGTAGATATGTGTTGTTATGAAACATTAAGAAATGCATACCGTGAGATAATCACATGTGATAAAAAAAAATGAATAAAATATGATAGGCATACCGACGAGTACGATGAAGGAGATAAATGCGATAAAATAAAAATGAAGGCAGAAAAGAAAAAAAAAGAAAAAAGAAAAAATAAAGATAAAACAGAGGGTCACGTAAATCATGAAGATGGAGAGATATACGCCATCGACCTAACTATAGGGCTATGCATAACCATGAATCAACAATGGGAATGAAAATACAGAAAATTAAGCAGTAAACATACATAAAAAGAAAATCTATAAAAATCGAGGCAAATCACGAATAAAAAAGGTAAGATGTCGGAATAGGGGATTCCATTTGCTATAGCAATGAGGGGTCGATTCTGCTATATGCAGGTCGATCCCACCCGTAATGCAAAAAAAAAAAAAAACTCAGAAATTCGTAAAACAGAAAGAAAGAGGGAAGCGGCCAGAAATCCTTACCGTGGCTTTGCTGTGGGATTCGTCGGCTTCCTTCAGCTGTTCAGGGGAAAGCCAGGGGATATTTCACGATTACCTGGGAGGTAAGCTCAACTGTAGATTAATCGCTTGAGATTCTTGCAAGGGAGGCCGACTTTCTTCAGCTTACTTTGTTTTCGCATGATTTTGCTAGAGGATTGAAAGGGGATCTCTTCAGTAGAGAGGGGAAACGCCAAAGAGAGGAAGCAAAAGACAGATGGAGAAGAGGGAATTGAGAAGAACACGATGAGGAGGTGAAAACGGGTCCCGGAGAGAGAGCCTTGCGTGCTCTTTTAAGGGAAGGGAAGAGGATTCGAGAAGAAGGTCGTTGGAGATGAGCGGAGGAAGGAAGGGTTCGTGCGATGGAGGGTTTGGAGATGGAAACCGAGAAGGGGAGAGAGGCGAGAGTGAAAGAGAGGGGGGCGATTAGGGTTTGTTTTGTAAAAAAAAAATTTTGGTTTATTCCAAAAAGAGGCTCCCTAAAAAAAAATTCATAAACATGGTTTAAAACTGTTTTTTTTTAGCAAAATCGATTTTAAAAAGCTTAAACTTATTCATTTTTTTTTTTTTTGAAATTTTCCATTTTTTTGTATTTTTAAAAGAAATCCTAGAGTTTTACGAGAAACCAAAGGTCAAAACTAATTTTTGGTGTTTTTGCAAAAATATTTACAAAAGAGAATTTTTCTGAAAATTTTAAAGCCATTTTGAGAAAATTTCTTCAGAAATGGGTTTGGATCCGGTTTTTGAGGAAATATGGATTTAAAATCCTGGATTCGGATCCGAAATTAATTTTGAATATACCAATGTGGAATTTAATTCAGAAAGACTAAAGAATGAGCTTTGAAACTGCTTTGATTTTCTCAGAAAATAGAGTCGGGGCAAAAGGGTCATTTTTTTTACAAAATTTTGAAAAATTTGGGGTGTTCACAATAAACCTGAACTACCCATTCAGGATAAGGGATAAATCCTGAGACCCCGACAGTTGTCTAAGTCATCGTGAGGATGAAGATTGAAAATCTCTCATCAGAATCAGTTGGGTAAATTTTTCAAAATCCAGTGTTCATGCTGGTAAGATTTTCAAAAACCAGTGTTCGTGCTGGTAAAATTTTCTAAATCCAGTGTTCATGCTGGTAAGATTTTCAAAAACCAGTGTTCGTGCTGGTAAAATTTTCTAAATCCAGTGTTCATGCTGGTAAATCTTCAAAATCCAGTGTTCATGCTGGTAATTCTTCCAAAACAGTATTCGTACTGATCCATTTTCAAAATCCAGTACTTATACTGGTTCATTTCTAAAATTCGGTATTCACACTGGTACATCTTTCAAAATCCAATTGTTATTGGTCGGACTTTCAAAATCCAATTTTTATTGGTCAAACTTTCTAAATCTGGTTTACTGGTTAATGTTTTCAAACCTAATTCATGCTAGTCTAGTTTTCTTTGGGATTCGAGTTTCGACTCGAATTTTCTTTCCTTCTAACCGGTCTAGTTTTCCTTCAGGATTCGAGTTCCGACACGAATTTCTTTTCCTTCCAAATTGATCCATTTTTTCCTTCAGGATTCGAGTTCTGACTCAAATTTCTTTTCCTTCCAAATTGATCTACTTTTCCTTCAGGATTCGAGTTCCGAATCGAATTTCTTTTCCTTCCACAATGGATCTAGTTTTCCTTTAAAGATTCGAGTTCCGACCCGAGTTTTCTTTTTCTTCTGAATTGGTCTAGAAAATTAGAGTTCTGACTCGAATTTTCTTTCAAATCCAATTCAAATGTCCAGAATTGGTCTAGAAAATTAGAGTTTCGACTTGAATTTTCTTTCAAAACCCAATTCATTTAGTTTTTCCTTGAAGATTTGAATTCTGATTCGAATCTTTCCTTAAAACCCAGTTTAGCACCTGGTCCATTCAAAGCTCACAAGTTGAATCCTTACTTCTTAGACTGTGATCCCTAGGTTAAATTCCTATGGAATTGATAGTTCTTAGGCTGAATCCCTATTGAACCCATGTCGTTCCCAGTGAACCAATGTCGTTCTCAACAGAACCAATGTCGTTCTTAGGTTGAATTCCTATTGAACACATATTTTTCCCAGTATGCCAATTCTCAATTTTGACTTCCAGGTCATCCAATTTGCAATTTTCTAATTTCCAAATCTCTAATTTCGACCTTCGGGTCACTCAATTTCCAATTTCGACCTTTGGGTCAATCAATTCCAATTTTGGCATTCGGGTCAATCAATTTCAAAATTTCCAATTCCAAAATTTCCAATTTCATACAAGGAACCCTTAGTTCAGGGAGAGCTTCGACGGAAGTTCGCTTTCCTTGTAATCATAATTTCATACTAAGCCATTTCATCATGAAGGACCCTCTTTTCGGGGAGAGTGTGATGGACTCGCTCCTTCATGACCAATTCACCGACCTCACCATTACCGGCCCCCTTTCCATAAGAGAAGCCTAATGTTAGGAAGTTTTGACGAAAGCTTAATTTCTCTTCGAAAGTTCGTTTTGCAAACACCTCCTCTTCAGGGAAGAGAGAAGTAATTCCTATTTCCAATTTCTGAATCTTCTTCTTTGGGGAAAGGAGAAGAAAATTTCTGTCATGGATGCGTTGCGTTGTGCTTTAAATGCTCGCTCTCACCAAGGATTTCAAGAAAATTTTGCCAATTTGTCATTAAATATTTGTTGATTTCAAAATCTTTATTGCACAAAAACATTACCTCAGAATACCTTCAGTATTACTTTCGAAAGGACAAAGCTTTCGTGAAAAAGGATTTAAAATTCAGAATCTTTCTATTGGCCGACTAAAAGGATGAAGAATAAATCCTCGATATGGCCAGCAAAAGAAATTCAATGTTGTTGCAAAGCCATAAGTGATCGGTAGTGATCGCAGTTAATGGCACATTTTTAAAGATCATTCTTGGAAAATAAAGCAGTCGAAATATCCTGGGTGATACAGAAAAATCCATTCAATCCCTATTTCTCCTCAATCACCTAAGCTGCAATTAAATATCGGCAAAAGGGATCTCTCAATTGTCGTCAAGATGAAGACGAATTATGCGAGTAGACCCCTGTAAACACCCCAAATTTTCACTCACATTCTTGACATTACCCTTAATCAGCACATTTCAGTTCTCCAGAAGCAATGAAGGACAAAATAGTCATTTTTAAAGATTGAACCTGGCAGAAAGTCCTAAATTTTACTCTTGAGCCTCAAAATTTCTATATTGAGGTTCAGAGACATCTTCAAATGGCAAAATTTCAAAATCCTCTTTCTGGACAAAGAGTTAGAATTTCCAAGTCCGAGCTCAGAGTGACATTTCACTGAAACATGTCTTTGCATCGCATTGCATGAACACTTTGCATCATTTCATTGCATAGCATATCAGTTTGAGATCCAGAACTCCTAATTTTCAAAATTGTCCATCCAGATTTGATTTTTAAACTTTTCAAAATGGATTTTTAAAACCCTGGGTTTTCAAAATTGCCATTTTACCCCCAGAACTTTGAATTACAAAAATTTTTCTCAAGAAAAACAATCTGGATATTTGGATATTGATTTTAAAGATTTTATCTCAAAACTTTTTGCAAAAGATTTTAAATTTCTTTACAAATTTTGTTTTTACATTTATCCATATTTTTGCCCTGAAAACCCAATTTTTCCAAATTCTTGAAAAACAAATAATGTTTTATCTCGTATTTTCAAATAAATGGAGCGGGACCCGCCTTTGAACTAGCATCATACTCAGACTCTCAGGTAAGTATCCTATTCTCAAGCGGGACCCACCCGAAGTTCATTTTGCAATTTTTTTTTTTATCATTATTTATTTATATTTTAGTTAGTGGGCCCACACACATGTGGCACCCCATTTTAAAATAAAAAGATTTTACAAAACAAAACAAAACTTTATTTTCAAAAGGATTTTAAAAGTGGATTGAGGTGGCATTTCCATAAAAAAAAAACTTTCATTTATTTCACTATTCATTTTTTTATTTTATTTCTTTTTATTAATTAGCTTACCTAAAATTTTAAAAGGAAACAACCCAAACGGCGCCACAGCCATATTTTCAAAAAAAAATCATCTTACCTAAAACTTAGGTAAATGAGACACATTTTTTTTTTTTAAAAAATAAAAAAAAAATACAGGAAGCGCCCTTTTGAAAACGGCTACCTTCAATGCTACGGTTTTAAAAAAAAATTCAAGAGGAGTATAACGGATTTTCAAAATGGAAAGGAGGCTGCGATCTTTGAAAAAGAAGGAAAATCTTTAAAAAGGGGGCCTGGGCCGATTGAGGGGGAGGAAAAACTTGCGTTTTTTTCTTTTTTGGGTTTTGTTGGGTTTTTGCAGGGGCTTTCTTCCCAGCAGCAAAAGACGCAGGGATTCAACCTCTGCACCTTCTTCAACTTCTTACTTATCCTCAGCCACTACAGCCCAGCCGCAGAGGTCATCCACCTCCAAGCTGCAGGAAACTCCATCCAGCCGATTACCCATTTTCCTTCAGCCCATCTTCAAGCCAGCCGCACATCCTTCAGCATAGCGTGTGGATCCCCTCACCAGCCATTCATTTCCCCATTTGCTTTCAGCCAACCCAACGTTTGCATCCATTTCCTCCATCCCCACGTTGTCACCCACTTCAGCCCCATCAACGAAGGAGTTTCCACCTCCCACAGCTGCTGCCCATCCCCCACTCTGCTTCAGCCCAGCCGTAGATCAGTCCAGCAGAAATCCAGCAGGCAGCCTCCCATCATTTCAACGTGGCTTCACCTTCAATCCCAGCAACAAAAGGTCCAGTCGTTGTCCATCTTCTTCAACCCACCTGCAAAAACTACATCCAGCGTGAAACACCTAGCAAGAGAAAACATTTTTTTTTTCTGCTGTACATAGCAACCATTGGTGTAAGAGATCCAGTAGCATTTGGTTTTTATTGCAGGAAGCATTGGGAAGTGTTTTGGTTCCCAGTCATCTAATTTAAGCTTGGACTGGTGAGTATATTAGGCCTTCATTGTCATGTTTTTTTTTACTGATTTATTTCATTTCCAGTTTTGTATTATTGCCTGATTGCTTCAAGTCATTTTCTATCATTGTAATACTAAATTCCCTAGCTGTTGTCAATTTGAATTTCCTGTTTTTTTTTTTCCTGTTTGGTTCCTATTTGCTTCAATCTGTTAAAATGAGCTTGAATTGAAATATTTTGTTGCTTGGTTGAAATATAATCAACCAGAATTGTTATTCAGATTTCTTGTGTTGTTGAATATCATTTTCACTATTGAAAATCAAGTTATATTTGGGGAATCTTGATCAGTGATGAACACTGAATATTTGTTTCCCTGGTATTGATTGGATTGTCGTGCTTTTATTCATTGAAATCTGCATTAATATTGAATTCTGTTACAAAATCGTTTAACTGATAGTAGGACAGCTTTATTGTTGTGCATTTATTTTCCTAAACATGCATCGAAAATCTGTTTGGACGGGAATCAATAGGTGTTCAACTAATTCACGATTTTCTAAAATAAGACTATTTAGATGCTTGTCAAACTGAATCCATTTCAACATTAAATAGAATTGGTCCTGCTATCAATATTGACAATCTCTTAGAGGGTAGCATGCTGGAGGTTAAAAGTGTTTCTTGCCCTGTTTGTTATAACAGGTCATAAGCATTCATTGTTTAGACTCTATACTAGCGACTGAATCTTTCATTTCTGAATTTTGTTAAGTCTGGTAAGTGATTATGCGTAAATCTCAGATTTAATAATCTTGTTATTTGCCATTTAGTTACTGCCTGTTTAAATCTGAATTTGTGAAGCCTTTGTGTGTGCTTGTTCAAAAATTCAATTTACAAAAGCACATACATTTCAAAATTTTAAGTTGTATTTTCAATATATATATATATTCCTTTATATTCAAATCTGATTTTAGTGATTCAAATCTATTTGGTTTGCTTGTGTATTAAGTCAGAAAAGTGTTTAATTCAGATTTAGTGTGAATCATAATTGCTTCCCCATGCAAATCTGTGCCTTTTCTGCTGCAGGAGTGCAGTCTTGATAATAGCCTATGTTCATGAACGGATATATTCATGATCTCTATACCATCTTTTGCATACTTCATTATTGATATATAGGGAAGCTCCATACCCGATTTTGTTGTGAAATATGTTGTAATTTAGGAAATATGACTGTGTAAAATCCCTTACAGAAAATGTATATACATATATTTTCTGGTTTTACCCATTATGTGGAATTTCCATCAAACATATGTCTTTTCATTATATGTATATATACATCTATATATATATATATATCTAGGTATATCAACCTATATGTATACGTATATATGTATATATATGTATATATATATATATATACATAGATATATACTTATCTATATATATATATATATATATATATATCCCTCCATGTGTCCTTATTTCCATATATGAGCATTCATGTATATATTTTCTCATATAGTTATACTTCCATTGTTACATGACATTTAGCACCTATTTTAGCATTTTGATATATGTATATGTCTCTTCGTTGTATATATTATATATATATGTTCATTTTCTTGGTTATTTTGTACTAACTCTCATTTTGCAGGAAAATTTAGAAGATGCAGATTCCTTGGATCCATTTCAATTTTCTTTTACTTTATGTTATGCAATGTAACAATCCAATGTAAACCTTGGAATAAGATTTATTTTTACTGCTTAGATTAGGTCGCATCTCATATAGTTTGATTTCAGTAATATCCTGATTCTATGATGCATATATCTCAATTTTCAAAACCCACCGTGGATGAACACGAATAGCACGTGCACCAACTCTTAGAGAGTTGATGAACTCGGTGGAGTCCATATTTACGGCCCTAGTCGGAATATGGACGAGACCCAGATCCATCATCTTTCTACCAGTCACACTGAGCCTACACTCTTAGGCTATCTTGAAAAAGGCACCTCATATTTCCAATGTTTTCAAAATATTGTGAATTAACTCAAATAAACCCTGAATATATTCATGGCCACAGTCAGAATATATGAAGGATTTACTTTGGCTTAATCCACATTTTTCCAATAAAATTTTCAGAAATCTTTTCAAAAGTGCATTCATTCATTCACATCATCTGCATCATTTGTTTTTCTCATGATTTTCTCAAAAGATTTTCACTACATGGAATCAATTTTCTCAAGAAACTATGATGATATTCGGAGTTGGATTTCCCAAATCAAATGTTTTCCTGTGATTTTCCTTAAAAAGCTATTTCCTTAAGATTCTTTTTAAAGGAATTTCTCAATTTCTCAAAAATCCAAATTGATTTTCAGATATTTCAAAAAACCAGATTCTCAGGATTTCAAATTCCCAAGTTCTGAATTTCCTTCTCCAAAGAGTTTTCCTACAAATTTTCCATCATTTTCCTAAGAAAATTCTCCAAGTCCGAGTTTTCCTGAGAAGTTCTTTCCTTTCAAGTATTCATCTTTTCTCAAGAATTCCTTCCAATTTTCCTGAGATTCCCATTTCTTCATGATTTTTCAAATCTGATAAACTTTCTCAAGATTTTCTCGAGATTCTCATTTTTTTTCATGATTTTCCAAGTCCTTATAAACTTTCTCAAGATTTTCTCGAGATTCTCTCTTCTTCAAGATTTTCCAACTCTTTATAAACTTTCTCGAGATTTCAAACCTTCTTCGTCTGAGTTTTTCTGAGAGATTGATTTCCATCTTTTCCTAAGAACTACTTTTCAACTTTAAATATTTTCTAAGCATACATCATAGTTTTCCAACTTATATTTTACCAAATCTCATAGCACATGCCTGAATTCTCTGTGCATTTAGGATAGAACATAATTTCAATGATTTTACTAAGTCAAGCATAATTTTGGTCCTTGGTTCGATTACCCCTGTTAAAGGCGGCAGGAACGGTCGAACCTCGTACCGACAGATCGAGCCCCATCCCATGGATTTTCCCGCAATTTTCAAAACGGAGGCGAGTATTTCAAAACAATTTCCAAAATCCGGTCAAGTTTGAATCGCGAAAGCATTTCCCACTCTCTTCCGCAAGGAAGGGAAGACGGGAAAAATTTTGCGACGATAACAGGTTTGGCGACCGAGATGGGACCTGTCCTTGTCTGACCTAAATTATGCTTGACTTAGTTTAATTATCAAAATTATGTTCACAAAAGGTCAGCTCTTTTACTTTTGATATCATGCGAACCTAGGAGCCTAGATTCTGACCTAGCTGACATTGACTGCATATAGCTTTGGCATGGTTTGGTAGGACCAGATTGAGGAGAAATTTTCATGCTCACATAGACTTAGGTCTAAATACAACCCTCCTCAATTTAGGATCTGAATGCAAACAATGTATGCTTCTTCAAAGATTTCAAAATCTATCTCTCTAGGATTTAGAGCCATCTATTTCTTGCATGTGATCATTTTTTTTAAAAACCCCAATTACCTATCATTACCCGGTCTTCACGTTGCTGGGCTCTCTTCCAGAACCATAGTTCGGGACAGAGTCTCACAACTGGGCCAACTATTTGGGTTAACACCCCCTACCACGTACCGCGGGCCACAGTCCGAAGTATATTGGTAGGCGCTCAAGGATGTTGGAAAACCTTACCTTAGAACCGGAGTTGAAATTCTATGCCACGTACCTCGGATTTCGGTTCGAGTATATCGGCATAACTGGACTGGACAAAGATGATCTGAACCTAGAGTTAGGATTAGGGTCCTACAACTGTTTTCAAAATGATGCATCTAGAGTCAGCCTTTTAGGGAGTGCTGAATGTGCATAAATGTTTGTGCAGGATGTGATTGTATGTGTATGATTTCCTTAATTTTTTATATTTCCCAATATTTTCCAACTTATTAGGCCTTTTCCAAAGCATCCTTATTTTCCCACAAGATCTATTTCTCAAACCCTGGACGATTTTTTTCAAATATCCCATTTCTTTTAAAACTCCAGGCGATTTTACATTCTTCCTTTCTACTGGATCTCGAATTTCTAGCTGCATTTTTATCCTGCCTGCAAAATTTTTTCAAAATTTCTCACATTTTCCTAAGTCTCATTCTGAGTCTTTCTCTGTTTTCAGTTCGATGGCATCCAGTCAAGTCGATCCTATCTTTCCTGAAGGTCACATCTCCTTCGAGGTGCGACAAGGTCATCCTGAACATCGAGCCCTTAGCACCGGAACTTTCATTCCCCGGTGGTATTATTCATGGCTAAAGAGCTTTTCCCGAATGTTCCCGGACCATTTGAGCGAGTGCGGATTGGAGCTGGCATCAGCAGTCGGAAAACAGACCATCAATGGCAACCTGATCCATGCAATGGCAGAGCGATGGAATCCTCGAACGTGTACCTTCTGGTTCCCGTGGGGAGAAATGACTGTTTTAATGGATGAATTTTCAGAAATCATGGGATTACCAGAACCAGCCGGTCAGCCAAGCGATCCATTAGAACATCAATTCCTGATCAATGTCAAGGGTTTGGACCCCCGAGATTCCTTAGCTCGTATGACAGGCCGCCGATCCTGGCCCTTGATCCAGTTGGAGGGGAATGAATATGTCGATCTGCTCGAGTTGTATCGCCAGTACGGGACCTTCGTTGAAGTCAGTTCGCTATCCAGGACAGCTAAAGAAAGGATTCAGAATGCAATGGTTTTATGCACTGTAGGATTATCCCTCTTCCCAGATGGACAAAACTACATGGACATTAGAACAATACAGCTCATGAGAAGATGGGGCAGTCGACAAACCAATCGCCTCTCCATAGCCATGGCAGCGCTCGCTTTCCTATATCGTGGTCTGACTCGATTCTCACTTGGAGAATCCATCTTAGTTGAAGGATGCATCTACGCACTTCAATCCTGGTTCTTTCAACATGTTGCAGCTCAAGCAAGCTCTTTCAGATATAACGGTCAAGAGCTTCTTCCAGTGGCACAGTACCGGTCTATGATCAACAACATTCAAGAAGATGATGTAGTCTGGGACTATTTTGATCGGCAACTATCTCCTCCCAGATACACCTATGCTTATGGCAAGAGGTTCAAGTTACTGGGCCCATTTTTCTGCACTTACTACCAACCAGAAAGATGTGTCCGACAGTTCTCCCAGAGACAGCAGTATGTCGAAGCCCGATTGTTATCAGGAGTTATGGCAGAGTTTGATCTCACTTCCGCGCAATGGTCTGGGGCATATCATTCTGCCCGCTACGGCTGGGATTCCTTTGTCTCTCTTAAAATTTTTCCTGGTCCTAGAGTGTCTGCTGATTATCGTGAATGGTGGCAAATTGTTTGTCCTCCACCTTTTTGTCAAGATCAATAAAATCATGCTTTCTCATTTTAATAAAATTCTCTCTTTTTCTATTATGGCTTGATGACCTCGCCTAGGTAACAAGGCATATTTTTGTTGTTTGTTTCTCGTGCTAAGAATTGACAACACAATTGTCGTGATTCTCGCGACGACTCAGTCCCTAGTAATGGGATATCTTCTTCAAATTGTCTACCATATTTTTCTATAAATATTTCTTCCAAAAGCCAATTCCTTCACAATCTAATCAGGTCTTTGCCCTGCAGAGAGCATCCGCAGCAAAATCTGAGAGCATCCATATCATTTGATGGTTGAGACAAGATCAGGCAAAAGAACAACGGTATCGCAATACTCGTTAGCCTCAGAAGAAGAGATGAGCTCTCCCCGATCCGAGAAGAGTCAAGAGCAGCAACAAGAGGATGACGGCATAGACCCTCAAATGTACGCCATGTTCCGAAAGATGATGAATAAAATGATGAGTGAACAGGCTGGGACTAGTGCAGAAAAAAATCAATTCAGAGAAAAGTTCCACGGGCACAAGAATAAGAAGGCTCCCAAAAAGCAGATTCAATCAGAAGAAATCTCAGACGAATCTGAATCAACTGAAGACACTGAGGAAGAATATGAGGTGCCTCCAGCATTTCAGAAACGTGGCCGAGAACAAAGGAGGAGCCGCAAAGCAAAGAATCAAGTTACAGAGGAACCCCTGCAGTCGCAATTCAGGGAAATGGCCCGAGTTGTTAAGGATCTCCAAGCCCTTGACAAGGGCAAGAAAGTCTTTACCAGTGAGGACTTCTATGACGGCCTCGAAGGGGATGATGATCTCGAAAACCTTCCCCGAAAATTCATCAAGTTCGATGGCTCTGGCGATCCGAAAGCCCATCTCGCCACTTTCTTCGCAGAGTGTTCAAGATTCAAGAGAGATAACAGAGCACTGTTCCTGTGTTTCCCTCGCAGCTTGGAAGGAGTTGCAGCTAAATGGTATGATGAGCACATCAATCCCATCGAGCTCAAGGAGTTCGATAAAGTGATAAATTTATTTATTGAACGCTTTTTGTTCAATACAGAAGCGCTCCCGACATTAAGTCATCTCTGCAGTCTGAGGCAGAATGAGAATGAAAAAGCACGGGACTTCATTCACAGATGGAGGTCAGCCTGTAATAAGATGAGAGATCCTATCTCGGAAAGGCATGCATTGTCCCTAATCCTCAACAATTTTTTGTAGCCGTTAAGAGGATTGATCTCCACAGCGCCATCCAAGACCTTCATTGAGCTGACTGAACGAGCCGAATGGCTCGAACTGAGTGTGGAAAATGGAGTCTATGAAGGCTTTACCTTTTCCAAGAACAACTCTCAGGGTCAGCAGAAGAAGAAAGCTCACTTCACCTTCTCTGCCAACAATAACAACAACAATAGCCGAAATCAGTACAAAGGGCAGAAGAAAGATTACTGCTATGGTACAGGCAATTCTAACAATAAAGGAGATCAGAAAACAAAACCTGCTCCTCAATACAGCAAGCCCTCTCAGCAAGACCAAGGGCCGAAACTGCGCGAAAAAGTTAAACATGAATGATGGAGTTATGACCGAAAATTCACTCCTCTCGACCAATCACTCGAAGATGTGCTCGAGTATATGCTGTCGAAAGAAATGGTCAAGTTGCCTAGACTGGTCGATCCACCTGTGCCTATGGGGAAATGGAAGGATCAATTTTGCAAGTTCCACAGAACAGTGGGACATAGCACTGAGAACTGTTTCGTTCTCAAGAACATTGTGCAGGATCTTATCGATAAAAATCTATTGGTAGAAGGAGAAGAAGAAGAAAAAATGGATATTCTTAAGCAGCCTTTTCCTTCACACACCACAGCAGTAGTATATGCCCAACCATTCCTTCCACATGAGCACATCAAGCCATGTTCTGCACAAGATCTTCAGGTTCAGCACCAGGTGTCAGTACTTCGACAAGCGACTCCTGACTCTAAGAAGATGGATCTAATCTCAGCATTGGGTAAGATGAAAGTCTCTGAAGCATCGGTAAAGTCAGTCCCCAAGTCAAAGGGACTTCCTGATTTTCTCAATCAAATCATCAAGCCCATGCCGGGGAATTCAAGTCAGAAGCCTCTGACCGCTCTATCCAATGTTTCCATTTTTGACTTGGCCAAAAGTTCCTGCAAGCATCAGCAAGTACTGGACGATCTGCTCAGAAAAATCAAAGTTAAGCCCAGTACCACTCCTGAAGACATGGCACAAATAGTTAATTCGGCCATGACCAATGCGCCAATCACTTTCTCGGATGAGGACCTTCCAAAACCTCATTCCTTTCACAATAATTCTCTTTACATCGTCGTTCGGGTAAGGGGAATGACAGTACCCCATGTGCTAATAGATGGAGGCAGCAGCCTCAATATATGTCCTGAGATGACCGCAAAGGCGCTAGGCATTAAGGAAGAAGAATACATTCCAGATCCTATCACCATCTATGGGTTTGACAACCATGGTCAGACGGCAAAAGGCAAGATATTCCTGGAAGTATTCATTAATTATTCGGTACATTCAGTGCTTTTTCATGTGGTCAATGTGCCACCCACCTACAATTTGCTGCTCGGAAGGACATGGATTCATAATGCAAATGCAGTACCTTCCACCTTACATCAATGCGTAAAATGGTCAAAAGGTGGAATGATTACAACAGTGCTCGGAGAGGACCCGGAAGAAAGGCTCCCACAGCCTATGATACCTCGACCATCATTTACTGCAGATATTCCTAGCATCAGAGAGAATGAAGAAATCAGTCTCAAAGAAAGTCAGGAGATACTCCAGGCAACATCAGAAATATCCCTGCACACTGTAGCTATGACCCGGTGGAAAGGTCCCAAGTTCTTCAAGATTGGAGGTCGTGTCAGCTACGACACTGTCAAAGATCATCCATTGTTTCCACAATTCATGAAAGTAAGAAAGGGATTTGATTTACTTCTGAAGCATGGTTATCAACCCTTTAAAGGACTGGGCAAAAATGAAGATGGTCGTGTTGAGCCAATGATCCAAAAGCATCATCCCCATAGGGCAAGACTAGGGTTTTCCGGCAGGAGCTCACCAAAGAAGACTGTTTTTGTTAAAGGGGCACATTGAGAATCGTTGTTGCATTTCCTTTCTACTCCTTTCAAAATAAATGTCTCAATGTCTTTTATCAATTCAAATCAATAAAATGTCAATTTTCTTTGTCTATTTGGATGCCATCTGCCTCTTTTGTCTCTACATCCTCATTTTATAACTCAATGTCATTTTATGCATAATTCTTTTTAAATGATGGTTTGTCGTATGATGGACGATTTTTCCTGAATCCCATTTCTTATCCAAAATTTCAGAAATGTCTTCCCGAGCAATCAAGAAACTCGTTATCAATCCAAAGGCTTTCCAGAAATCGGCAACAATTCACCGAGTCAAAGCAAGCACAGGAGATAGCAAGGTTGCAAAGCAGTTAGATGATTATGCAGAATTTGATCCGTCTCTTCAGGAATTACCAGAGTTCGCCTCAGTTCAGAAGCAAGATGAACCATCTGCTCTAGTACAAGATCCTACTGAAGATGTCAATATCGGCTCAGAGGAAGATCCCAAGATTCTCAAGATCGGTACCAGTCTAAGTCCGAAAGAGAAAGAAAGGCTTATAAAGTTCCTCAAGCAACATGAAGAAGTGTTCGCGTGGACATATGAAGATATGCCGAGTTTAGATCCCAAATTGGTCAAACACCGACTCGTTTTGAAGCCAGAGGTAAAGCTAGTTAAGCAAAAGCTGAGAAAAATGGATCCTAGAATAGAGCAACAAGTCAAAGAAGGACTTGAAGATCTGCTAAAAGCAGGATTTATTCGAACTATTGACTACCTAGACTGGTTAGCCAATATCGTCGTTGTCCCAAAGAAAAGTGGCAAAGTCAGGATTTGCATAGACTTCAGAGACCTCAACAAGGCAACTCCGAAGGATGATTATCCACTGCCAAGCATTGATCTGCTGATTGACAGCACAGCAGGACATGCCATGTTCTCCTTCATGGATGGATATTCCGGCTACAACCAGATTAAGTTGGCCGCTCGCGACCAATCTAAAACTTCCTTTACTACGCCTTGGGGCACTTTTTGCTATACAGTTATGCCTTTTGGGCTCAAGAATGCTGGAGCAACATATCAACGGGCGATGGCCGTTATCTTTCATGATCAAATGCGCAAAATCATGGATGCGTATGTTGACGATATTCTCGTGAAATCTAAAGAGGGAGAAGATCACCTCGAAGCCCTTGATCAAGTCTTTAAGAGACTCATTCTTTATAAGTTAAGGCTTAACCCGCAAAAATGTGTCTTTGGAGTCGAATCAGGCAAACTGTTGGGTTTTCTGGTCAGTAAAAAGGGAATTGAAGTTGACCCAGCTAAAGCCAAGGCTATCATTGATATGCCACCCCCGAAAAATCTCAAAGAGCTGCGTAGCCTTCAGGGACGCATGCAATCAATCCGGCGATTTATTTCCAACTTGGCGATGAGATGTGAACCTTTCAACCACCTGCTCAGAAAAGGAGTAAAGTTCGAATGGGGACCAAAGTGTCAGCTATCGTTCGATCGGATCAAGAAGTATCTTCTCAATCCTCCAATCCTGAAGCCGCCAGAATTGGGAAAACCTCTTCTGTTATACATTTCAGTCAATCAAGTCGCATGTGGCGGATTCTTGGCCCAATACAAAGAAGGCAGCCTGATAGAACATGCCATCTATTATGTGAGTAAGACTTTCATAGATTATGAAAAGAAATACTCTCAAATAGAGAAGACCTGCCTAGCTCTGGTATGGATGTGTCAGAAGCTAAGACACTACCTGCTAGCATCAGAAGTCAAAATCTTGTCTAAACTCAATCCTCTCAAGTATATTTTAGAGCAGCCTTTCCTCAGCGGACGAGTCGCAAAATGGCAAGTCTTATTGATGCAGTATGACTTAGAATATGTCTCGCAGCAATCAATCAAAGGCCAAGCAATCGCAGACCAATTGGCGGATTTTCCTCTGGCAGAAGAAGTGAAAGCCGAAGATGATTTCCCTGATGAGCAGATTTGCAATATCCAGCAATTTCCAGTATGAAATTTATTTTTCGATGGTTCTAAGAATATGGCTGGAATAGGCATCGGAATTTTATTAATCACTCCTGAGAAGGAGATGATTCCATTTTCCCTCAAGTTAGATTTTCAGTGCACTCATAATATGGCTGAATATGAAGCCCTGATTCAAGGTCTAAAGATTCTACTAGACTTCAATGTCAAGAGAGTACATGCCTACGGTGACTCATTACTCGTTGTCAATCAAGTTCGAGCCGAATGGCAAGTGAAAGATCAGAAGTTATTTCCCTATCAGAAAATTGTTTCAGCTCTTGTCAGCAAGTTTGAAGAATTTCAGTTATTCCACATCAAGAGAGATTTTAATCAAGTGGCCGATAGTCTCGCCAGTTTAGGCTCCATTATGGCATTCACAAATGGAGAATCTTGTCACTCTTTTGAAATTGGCAGACTTGACCAACCTGCTTTCCTTCCAGCGGAACAAGTAAACCAGGCTGAGCAAAGGAAGAAACCTTGGTATTACAACATCAAAAATTTCATAGAAACCGGCGAATTTCCTCCAGAACTCTCAAAGAAAGAGCAGCGAGCAATCCAGCATATGTCTACTCGATACTTCATTTTGGCCAATGTCCTCTATCGCCGTGGATTCAGTTCAGAGTATTCCAGATGTTTAGATGAAGACGAAGCCAAAGAAGTCGTGCGAGAAGCACACGAAGGCATTTGTGGTGGCCACGTCGGCTACCAAACCCTTGTCAAGCAAATCATAAGAGCAGGGTACTATTGGAAGACTATGCAACAAGACTGTTATCATTATGAGAAGAAGTGTGTACAATGTCAGATACATGCACCTTCCATCCATGCTCCAGCAACTTATTTACAGTCGGTTGTTTCTCCATGGCCGTTCTCCATGTGGGCCTTCGATGTCGTAGGTCCCATCACTCCTTCAGCTTCAAATGGCCATAAATATTTCGTTGCTGCAACAGAATATTTCACCAAGTGGGTAGAAGCTATCACTCTTCGCACAGTAGAAGGCCGACATGTGGTCTCTTTTATTCACAAGAGCATCCTTTGTCGTTTCGGCATCCCGCATGACATTGTATCAGATAATGGTAATCATTTCAAGAATGAAAGAATGAAGACACTCTGCTCAAAATTCAAGATCTATCACCATTTTTCCGCGCCATATTATCCTCAAGGGAATGGTCAGGCAGAGGCCACTAATAAAATTTTAATTCGTATCTTGGAGCGAACCATAGAAACAGGACGTGACTGGCATGAGAAGATCCACGATGCACTATGGGCCTACCGGACCACTATTTGCACTCCAACGAATGCTACTCCATCAGAATTGGTATATGGAACAGAAGTAGTATTGCCGCTACATGTTCAAAAGCCCGCTTTGAAATTTGCATCACTGCTAGAATTACCCCTTGATCGATATCAGCAGCAGCGATTGGTACAGTTAGACTTACTCGACGAGAGAAGGCTGAAAGCAGCAGAACATGCTCAATCCTATCGCCAGAGAGTAGCCAGGCAGTATGCGAAGTCTGTCATTGAAAAAAGGTTCAAAGTCAATGATTTAGTACTTCGATCCACGGCTTATCTCAAGCATCATACCGGCGGGAAATGGTCGCCAAATTGGGAAGGCCCATATGTCGTCAAAGAAGCATTACCCCGAAACTCATATCGGCTCATCAACGCCGATGGGGTAGAATTGCCAGATCCCATTAATGCTCGATACTTGAAAAAGTTCTACACTTGAAACATTTAGTCTCCTCTTGTAATCTGCCCGTTTCCTTCAAATAATGATTCAACTTTCCTAGTTACACTGGGGCATTTTAAAATTTTGTTCTGTATGCAGGCAGGATAAAAAAATTCCTCATTTCACGCACTTGTGCATTCATGTGCATCAATTCATATTCATTTGCATTCAACTACATTAACAACAAGCCCAGTCAGTAGTGGGATTTCAATAAACAGTCCCATCACAATTTCTAATGATTCAAAATTTGAAGGTAATTACCAATACTGAATTAAAACCCAGTGCTCGAACTGATATTATTTCAAAATCCAAATACTCAAACTGGCACATTTTCAAAATCCCAGTTTTTCAGAAAACCGAGTTCCGACTCGGGTTTTTTATTCAAATCATTTTCATTTATTGATCCGGGTTCCGACTCGAGATCTCTCTATGTATTCGAGCTCAGATTCGAGCTCCTCATTTTCATTTGTTGATCTGAGTTCCGACTCGTGATCTCATTATCTTATTCGAGCTCAGATGTGAGCTCTTCATTTTCTTTTGTTGATCCGGGTTCCGACTCGAGATCTCTTTAGTTACTCGAGCCTTGACTCAAGCGCTTCATTTTCTTCTGTTGATCCGGGTTCCGACTCGTGATCTCTGAATTTTATTCGAGCTCTGACTCGAACTCATCATTCTCCTTTGATTAATCCAAGTCATTTCAATCATCAAAGTCTGTCAATTGCTCGAATTTGACATTTTGACCTCCAAATTCCAATTTAAATCTTCAAATCAGGCAATTCTCCAATTTCGACCTCTGGGTCACCCAATTTCCAATTCTCAATTTCAATTACCAATTTCCAATTTTCGACCTTCGGGTCAATCAATTTCCAATTCTCGACCTTCGGGTCAATCAATTCTCAATTTTGACCTTCGGGGTCACACATTTTCGACCTTTCGGTCAATCAATTGCCAAATTTTTGACCTTCGGGTCAATCAATTCTCAATTTTGACCTTCGGAGTCACACAATTTCGACCTTTCGGTCAACCAATGCCAAATTTTCGACCTTCGGGTCAATCGATTCTCAATTTCGATCGTCAGGTCATCCAATTTTGACCTTCGGGTCATTCAATTTTCAACAACCAATTTTCCAATTTCCAATTTCGACCTTCGGGTCAATCAATATCAATATCCAAGTTCAATCATTTTCTCTTGCGAGAGACCTTTTTAGGGAGAGTTCGAGGGAGCTCGTTCTTTTCGCATGCTATCCAATTCGTTGACTTAGCCCCTTTTTAGGGAGAGTTTGAAGGGACTCGCGTCTTTGTGAACCGTTTGCAAAACAATTTCCAATTTCACACGAGGAACCCTTTTTAAGGGAGAGGCTCGACGGAGACTCGTTTTTCTTGTGACCCCCCAATTTCATACTAGGCCATCTTCATCATGAAGGACCCTCTTTGCAGGGAGAGTATGATGGACTCATTCCTTTCATGACCCAATTTTCAGACCTCACTATTATTGCCCCCCTTTCCATAAGAGAAGCCTAATATTAGGGAGCTTTGACGAAAGTTTAATTTCTCTTCGAAAGTCCGTTTTGCAAACACCTCCTCTTCAGGGAAGAGAGGAGTATTTCCCATTTCCCATTCAGGTAAGGGCTAAGCCTGAGTCTCTCTTTTGGGGAAAAAGAGAGGAGAATTTTCGTTACGGATATGTTGAGCCGGATTTCAAATACTCATTTTCACCAAGGATTTCATGAAAATTTTGTCAAATCAATTATTTGTTGATTTCAGAATCTTTACAGCACAAATCTTTATTTCAGTTTGCCTTTAGCATTACTTCCAAAAGAGTAAAGCTTTTGCGAGAAGAGATTCAAAACTCAAATTCTTTCTATTGGCCAACCAAAAGGATGAAGGATAAGTCCTCGATATGGCCAGAAAAGAAGATTCAATGTTATTGAAAAGTCGTAGATGATCAATATTGATCGCAGTCAATGGCGTATCTTTAAAGGCTATTCTTGTAAGGACGAGGCAGTGGAAATATCCTGAGCGCCAGAAAAGAGAGCATTTACCCAAGCCTTGTCTCCTCCAAATCACCTAAGCTGCAATTAAATATCCACAAAAGGGATCTCTCACTTGTCGTCAAGATGAAGGCGAATTAAGCGAGTAGACCCCCGGGGCCAAAGAAGATTCGAAACATCTCCAAGATGACGGAGTTTGTGACGGGTCCTTCCAGGAAAAGTCCAAAGCACTGTCGAGATGAAGGTAGATGCGATTGAACCTCTCGACAATCCCTAAAAGATATTTAATTTCAGCTATCGCCCAAAGATCTCCAAACCCATCATCCAAGAAGGATCGAAACATCTCCAAGTTGAAGGAGTTTGTTACGTACCCTTCCCAAAAGAGAGCAAGAGAGGAAAAAGAAAGAGAGAAAAGTCAGAACATCTCCAAAATAAAGGAGAATGTAGCAAAAACCCAGAGAGCCAAAAGAGTGCAGAAAGATTATCATGAGAGAAGCCCTCAAGATATCAAACTGCTAGATCTATCAAGAATCCTCTTTAATCTTGTGAAATTCTATTATCAATACTCTTTCATCAATTGCTTTCATAAATATCAAATTCTCTTTCCTGCTCATATCAAGGAAATTGATAACTTCCTTGAAGAAGGTCAATTGCAAGCAATTTGAATTTCAAGTCTCGATTCTACGAAGTGAACCTTGTTTGGAGGTAATGCTTTAGGTAGAAAAGAAGGAATGTCTTTGCAACAATGTGCAGCATTTTCAAATTTTTTGAATCAACAGCAGAATTTCCAACATTTTGACAATATTTTCTAGCTATCCTGACATGAAGTGAGAGCTTGATGTCCATTTTCGATGCATCCTGACACCAATTTTAAATCCCTCCTAAGGACTTGATTCCTTCCCTTCTGTGAGAGCATGAACTCTCAGATTTGCACACTTCCCTGTGTCCCCACTGTCCCACCATAGACAGTCCCATTTCGGTTCGAGGTCGAACCAACAATCATTTCCCGCAAGAGGCAATTTCAAAAGCTGATTTTAGTCTTAGCAATGAGACGTCCAAGATCAACCCCTTTTCAAGCTTTAGGGACCCCATTTCCCTTCCTTTTGCAAAACCTGTAGGATTTATTGTGCAAAATCCGAAGGTTCCATCATACCAATCCATTTTCCGCCCGATCAGGATAAGGGTATAAACCTGAGCCTCCTTCAAAGAGGTATTTTATTTTCCACCCGATCAGGATAAGGGTATAAACCTGAGCCTCATTCAAGGAGGTATTCCATTTTCTGCCCGATCAGGTTAAGGGTACAAACCTGAATCTCATTTTAATGAGATAATTTCATTCCCCCAATCAGGTCAAGGGTTAAAACCTGAGCTTCGTTCCATGCGAGGTATTTCTGTCCCATCCAGGTTAAGGGCAAAAACCTGAACTTCGCTCTCACTGAGCGGATTTATTTTCTCTTTATTCTCCATTTCATATCTACCATCTTCTTCGGGCTAACTTCTTCATACCCAGTCAGATCCTTCTAACTGGAGCATTTTTTTATATATAGCCCAAATTTGGTGTGTTTTCTTTGCCACTAAGCTCGACCTTAAGCCGGCTTAGTAGCAAAGAGGGGCATCTGTAAACACCCCAAATTTTCACTCACATTCTTGACATTACCCTTAATCAGCACATTTCAGTTCTCCAGAAGCAATGAAGGACAAAATAGTCATTTTTAAAGATTGAACATGGCAGAAAGTCCTAAATTTTACTCTTGAGCCTCAAAATTTCTATATTGAGGTTCAGAGACATCTTCAAATGGCAAAATTTCAAAATCCTCTTTCTGGACAAAGAGTTAGAATTTCCGAGTCCGAGCTCAGAGTGACATTTCACTGAAACATGTCTTTGCATCGCATTGCATGAACACTTTGCATCATTTCATTGCATAGCATATCAGTTTGAGATCCAGAACTCCTAATTTTCAAAATTGTCCATCCAGATTTGATTTTTAAACTTTTCAAAATTGATTTTTAAAACCCTAGGTTTTCAAAATTGCCATTTTACCCCCAGGACTTTGAATTACAAAAAATTTTCTCAAGAAAAACAATCTGGATATTTGGATATTGATTTTAAAGATTTTATCTCAAAACTTTTTGCAAAAGATTTTAAATTTCTTTACAAATTTTGTTTTTACATTTATCCATATTTTTGCCCTGAAAACCCAATTTTTCCAAATTCTTGAAAAACAAATAATGTTTTATCTCGTATTTTCAAATAAATGAGCGGGACCCGCCTTTGAACTAGCATCATACTCAGACTCTCAGGTAAGTATCCTATTCTCAAGCGGGACCCACCCGAAGTTCATTTTGCAAATTTTTTTTTTATCATTATTTATTTATATTTTAGTTAGTGGGCCCACACACATGTGGCACCCCATTTTAAAATAAAAAGATTTTACAAAACAAAACAAAACTTTATTTTCAAAAGGATTTTAAAAGTGGATTGAGGTGGCATTTCCATAAAAAAAAAACTTTCATTTATTTCACTATTCATTTTTTTATTTTATTTCTTTTTATTAATTAGCTTACCTAAAATTTTAAAAGGAAACAACCCAAACGGCGCCACAGCCATATTTTCAAAAAAAAATCATCTTACCTAAAACTTAGGTAAATGAGACACATTTTTTTTTAAAAAAAATAAAAAAAAAAAATACAGGAAGCGCCCTTTTGAAAACGGCTACCTTCAATGCTACGGTTTTAAAAAAAATTTCAAGAGGAGTATAACGGATTTTCAAAATGGAAAGGAGGCTGCGATCTTTGAAAAAGAAGGAAAATCTTTAAAAAGGGGGCCTGGGCCGATTGAGGGGGAGGAAAAACTTGCGTTTTTTTCTTTTTTGGGTTTTGTTGGGTTTTTGCAGGGGCTTTCTTCCCAGCAGCAAAAGACACAGGGATTCAACCTCTGCACCTTCTTCAACTTCTTACTTATCCTCAGCCACTACAGCCTAGCCGCAGGGGTCATCCACCTCCAAGCTGCAGGAAACTCCATCCAGCCGATTACCCATTTTCCTTCAGCCCATCTTCAAGCCAGTCGCACATCCTTCAGCATAGCGTGTGGATCCCCTCACCAGCCATTCATTTCCCCATTTGCTTTCAGCCAACCCAACGTTTGCATCCATTTCCTCCATCCCCACGTTGTCACCCACTTCAGCCCCATCAACGAAGGAGTTTCCACCTCCCACAGTTGCTGCCCATCCCCCACTCTGCTTCAGCCCAGCCGTAGATCAGTCCAGCAGAAATCCAGCACGCAGCCTCCCATCATTTCAACGTGGCTTCACCTTCAATCCCAGCAACAAAAGGTCCAGTCGTTGTCCATCTTCTTCAACCCACCTGCAAAAACTACATCCAGCGTGAAACACCTAGCAGCAGAAAACGTTTTTTTTTTTCTGCTGTACATAGCAACCATTGGTGTAAGAGATCCAGTAGCATTTGGTTTTTATCGCAGGAAGCATTGGGAAGTGTTTTGGTTCCCAGTCATCTAATTTAAGCTTGGACTGGTGAGTATATTAGGCCTTCATTGTCATGTTTTTTTTACTGATTTATTTCATTTCCAGTTTTGTATTATTGCCTGATTGCTTCAAGTCATTTTCTATCATTGTAATACTAAATTCCCTAGCTGTTGTCAATTTGAATTTCCTGTTTTTTTTTTTTTTCCTGTTTGGTTCCTATTTGCTTCAATCTGTTAAAATGAGCTTGAATTGAAATATTTTGTTGCTTGGTTGAAATATAATCAACCAGGATTGTTATTCAGATTTCTTGTGTTGTTGAATATCATTTTCACTATTGAAAATCAAGTTATATTTGGAAAATCTTGATGAGTGATGAACACCGAATATTTGTTTCCCTGGTATTGATTGGATTGTCGTCCTTTTATTCATTGAAATCTGTATTAATATTGAATTTTGTTACAAAATCGTTTAACTGATAGTAGGACAGCTTTATTGTTGTGCGTTTATTTTCCTAAACATGCATCGAAAATCTGTTTGGACGGGAATCAATAGGTGTTCAACTAATTCACGATTTTCTAAAATAAGACTATTTAGATGCTTGTCAAACTGAATCCATTTCAACATTAAATAGAATTGGTCCTGCTATCAATATTGACAATCTCTTAGAAGGTAGCATGCTGCAGGTTAAAAGTGTTTCTTGCCCTGTTTGTTATAACAGGTCATAAGCATTCATTGTTTAGACTCTATACTAGCGACTGAATCTTTCATTTCTGAATTTTGTTAAGTCTGGTAAGTGATTATGCGTAAATCTCAGATTTAATAATCTTGTTATTTGCCATTTAGTTACTGCCTGTTTAAATCTGAATTTGTGAAGCCTTTGTGTGTGCTTGTTCAAAAATTCAATTTACAAAAGCACATACATTTCAAAATTTTAAGCTGTATTTTCAATATATATATATATATATATTCCTTTATATTCAAATCTGATTTTAGTGATTCAAATCTATTTGGTTTGCTTGTGTATTAAGTCAGAAAAGTGTTTAATTCAGATTTAGTGTGAATTATAATTGCTTCCCCATGCAAATCTGTGCCTTTTCTGCTGCAGGAGTGCAGTCTTGATAATAGCCTATGTTCATGAACGGATATATCCATATCCGTTCATGATCTCTATACCATCTTTTGCATACTTCATTATTGATATATAGGGAAGCTACATACCCGATTTTGTTGTGAAATATGTTGTAATTTAGGAAATATGACTGTGTAAAATCCCTTACAGAAAATGTATATACATATATTTTTTGGTTTTACCCATTATGTGGAATTTCCATCAAACATATATGTCTTTTCATTATATGTATATATACATCTATATATATATATATATATATATATCTAGGTATATCAACCTATATGTATACGTATATATGTATATATATATATACATAGATATATACTTATCTATATATATATATATCCCTCCATGTGTCCTTATTTCCATATATGAGCATTCATGTATATATTTTCTCATATAGTTATACTTCCATTGTTACATGACATTTAGCACCTATTTTAGCATTTTGATATATGTATATGTCTCTTCGTTGTATATATTATATATATATATGTTCATATTCTTGGTTATTTTGTACTAACTCTCATTTTGCAGGGAAATTTAGAAGATGCAGATTCCTTGGATCCATTTCAATTTTCTTTTACTTTATGTTATGCAATGTAACAATCCAATGTAAACCTTGGAATAAGATTTATTTTTACTGCTTAGATTAGGTCGCATCTCATATAGTTTGATTTCAGTAATATCCTGATTCTATGATGCATATATCTCAATTTTCAAAACCCACCGTGGATGAACACGAATAGCACGTGCACCAACTCTTAGAGAGTTGATGAACTCGGTGGAGTCCATATTTACGGCCCTAGTCGGAATATGGACGAGACCCAGATCCATCATCTTTCTACCAGTCACACTGAGCCTACACTCTTAGGCTATCTTGAAAAAGGCACCTCATATTTCCAATGTTTTCAAAATATTGTGAATTAACTCAAATAAATCCTGAATATATTCATGGCCACAGTCAGAATATATGAAGGATTTACTTTGGCTTAATCCACATTTTTCCAATAAAATTTTCAGAAATCTTTTCAAAAGTGCATTCATTCATTCACATCATCTGCATCATTTGTTTTTCTCATGATTTTCTCAAAAGATTTTCACTACATGGAATCGATTTTCTCAAGAAACTATGATGATATTCGGAGTTGGATTTCCCAAATCAAATGTTTTCCTGTGATTTTCCTTAAAAAGCTATTTCCTTAAGATTCTTTTCAAAGGAATTTTTCAATTTCTCAAAAATCCAAATTGATTTTCAGATATTTCAAAAAACCAGATTCTCAGGATTTCAAATTCCCAAGTTCTGAATTTCCTTCTCCAAAGAGTTTTCCTACAAATTTTCCATCATTTTCCTAAGAAAATTCTCCAAGTCCGAGTTTTCCTGAGAAGTTCTTTCCTTTCAAGTATTCATCTTTTCTCAAGAATTCCTTCCAATTTTCCCGAGATTCTCATTTCTTCATGGATTTCCAAGTCTTTCTAAACTTTCTCAAAATTTTCCTGAGATTCCCATTTCTTCATGATTTTTCAAATCTGATAAACTTTCTCAAGATTTTCTCGAGATTCTCATTTTTTTCATGATTTTCCAAGTCCTTATAAACTTTCTCAAGATTTTCTCAAGATTCTCTCTTCTTCAAGATTTTCCAACTCTTTATAAACTTTCTCGAGATTTCAAACCTTCTTCGTCTGAGTTTTTCTGAGAGATTGATTTCCATCTTTTCCTAAGAACTACTTTTCAACTTTAAATATTTTCTAAGCATACATCATAGTTTTTCAACTTATATTTTACCAAATCTCATAGCACATGCCTGAATTCTCTGTGCATTTAGGATAGAACATAATTTCAATGATTTTACTAAGTCAAGCATAATTTTGGTCCTTGGTTCGATTACCCCTGTTAAAGGCAGCAGGAACGGTCGAACCTCGTACCGACAGGTCGAGCCCCATCCCATGGATTTTCCCGCAATTTTCAAAACGGAGGCGAGTATTTCAAAACAATTTCCAAAATCCGGTCAAGTTTGAATCGCGAAAGCATTTCCCACTCTCTTCCGCAAGGAAGGGAAGACGGGAAAAATTTTGCGACGATAACAACCCCCGGGGCCAAAGAAAATTTGAATCATCTCCAAGATGACGGAGTTTGTGATGGATCCTTCCAGGGAAAGTTCAGAGCACCGTCAAGATGAAGGCGACTGCGATGAGCCTCCCGACAAACCCTAAAGGATATTTAATTTCTGCTATCATCAAGAGATTTTCAACCAAAGAGCCAATAACCGTCAATATAATCCCTGAGAGAAAAGAAGGATCGGAGCATCTTTGAGATGAAGGAGTTTGTGACGTACCCTTCCAAAAAAAAAAAAGAGAGAGAAAAGTCAGAACATCTCCAAAATGAAGGATGATGTAATAAAATCCCCAAAAGCCTAAGAGAGCTCTAATTCTGCCAAAAAAAAGAAAAAAAAAAAGTGGGCAGAAAGATCATCATGAGAAAAGATCCCCAGGATATCAGACTGCCGAATCTGTCAAGAATCTTCTTTTAATTTTATGAAATTCTATTATCAATATTCTTTCACCAATTGCTCTCACAATATCAAGAATACTCTCTTTTCTGCTCATATCAAGGAAATTGATAGCTTCCTTGAAAGAAAGCCAATTGCAAGCAATTTGAATTCGAATCTTGATTCTACGGAGTTAAGCCCAGTCGGAGGTAATACTTTGGGTAGAAAAGAGGAAAGATTTTCATACCAATATACATCAATTTCAAGCATTTTGAATCAACAAACAATTTTTAACATTTTGGCAATATTTTCTTACTATCTTGACATGAAGTGAAGAGCCCGATGTCCATCTTGACACATCCTGATATCACCTTTTACCTCCTTGAGAGAGTAACCTTTATCATCTTTCGCGTTGTTGAAAGATTAGCCTTTTCTGTGAAAGGATCGCCTTTGTTATCTTTCGCGTTGTCGAAAGAATTCATCTTTTGCGTTGTCAAAAGAATCGCCTTATCGTCTTTCGCGTTGTTGAAAGAACCGCCTTGTTCCTTTGGATCGCCTTTCCCATCTTGCGCGTTGTCGAAAGAATTCATCTTTTGCGTTGTCAAAAGAATCGCCTTACTCCTTTGGATCGCCTTATCGTCATTCGCGTTGTTGAAAGAATCGCCTTGTTCCTTTGGATCGCCTTTCCCATCTTTCGCGTTGTCGAAAGAATTCATCTTTTGCGTTGTCAAAAGAATCGCCTTAATCATTTGGATCGCCTTATCGTCTTTCGCGTTGTTGAAAGAATCGCCTTGTTCCTTTGGATCGCCTTATCACCTTTCGCGTTGTCGAAAGAATTCATCTTTTGCGTTGTCAAAAGAATCGCCTTGCTCCTCTGGATCGCCTTGTCATCTTTCGCGTTGTCGAAAGAATTCATCTTTTGCGTTGTCAAAAGAATCTCCTTGCTCCTTTGGATCGCCTTGTCATCTTTCACGTTGTTGAAAGAATCGCCTTGTTCCTTTGGATCGCCTTGTTATCTTTCGCGTTGTCGAAAGAATTCATCTTTCGTGTTGTTGAAAGAGTCACCTTATTCCTCTTCAAGAAAATTATCTTATTCACCATCCAACTTACCATTTTCATTTTCCGTCCAATCAGGATAAGGGTACAAACATGAGCCTCCTTTGATGAGGTATTTCATTTTCCGCCCAATCAGGATAAGGGTACAAACCTGAGCCTCCTTTGATGAGGTATTTCATTTTTCGCCCAATCAGGATAAGGGTACAAACCTGAGCCTCCTTTGATGAGGTATTTCATTTTCCGCCCAATCAGGATAAGGGTACAAACCTGAGCCTCCTTTGATGAGGTATTTCATTTTCCGCCCAATCAGGATAAGGGTACAAACCTGAGCCTCCTTTGATGAGGTATTTCATTTTCCGCCCAATCAGGATAAGGGTACAAACCTGAGCCTCCTTTGATGAGGTATTTCATTTTCCGCCCAATCAGGATAAGGGTATAAACCTGAGCCTCATTCAAAGAGGTATTTCATTTTTCTGCCCAATCAGGATAAGGGTACAAACCCTGAGCCTCCTTTGATGAGGTATTTCATTTTCCGCCCAATCAGGATAAGGGTACAAACCTGAGCCTCCTTTGATGAGGTATTTCATTTTCCTCCCAATCACAATAAGGGTACAAACCTGAGCCTCCTTTGATGAGGTATTTAATTCCCCAGTCAGGTTAAGGGTCAAACCTGAGCTTCGTTTCTACACGAGGAATTTTCCGTCCCATCTAGGTTAAGGGCAAAACCTGAATCTCACTTCTTTTGAGGTAAAATTTTTCTTCTTTATTCCCCATTTCATATCTACCATTTTCATCAGGGCTAATATTTTCATATCCAGTCAGATCCTTCTAACTGGGGCATTTTTATAGCCCAAATTTGGTGTGTTTTCTTTGCCACTAAACTCGTCTTCAAGCCGGCTTAGTAGCAAAGAGGGGCATCGGTAAACACCCCAAATTTTCCTCATCTACTTTTAAACAATCCTCCTCGTGCAATGCCAACCCTGTAAGGTCAGTGTAGGAGTCAAACCTCGAGTCAGTTTCAGAAAATCATCATTTTACCCATTTTCATTAGGAAAATTACCATTTTACCCCTAGGTCATCCCGAACCCCAGTCAGTCAGAGTCGACTAAGCTCATTGGTTAGTTCATAACATTTAGAATATCAGTCATTTCAAATTCATTTGAGCTCACAGTGAGAAAGTCATTTTCATTTCTGATCATTCTTGCCAAAATGGGATCATTTCTTCAGAAATGAGCTCATTTCTTGCTCAAATCCAAACCAATTGTCTCTGAGTCAGTCATTCATAGTCAGTCATACTCCCTAGAGTCTAACTTGAGCTCACCAGAAGTTCAAGCACTCCAGTTTCAGTTCAAAACCATTTCCAAGTGTCCAGGAGCCCATTTTAGTCCATTTCAGCTCTTTCAGCTGAAATTGAGCTGAGTTCAGCCAATTGAGCTAGTGTTTGAGCTTCGATTTTAGTTCATGTCAGTATTATTGACCTTTTTTTTTAGCTCAAAGCCAGCTCAAGTTCGTAATTCACTTCACTTCAGTGACCATTCTGAACCATTTCTCTAAAAATGGCAGCTTTTCTTGAAAATTTAGCCGAAAAGGTCAGTTGTGTCAGTGTCTGGTCAGTTCACTTCAGTTCTGAAACTCTAAAACCCAGCTCAATCCAGCTCATTTCAGTTTGATTCAGCTCAAACCCTAATTTTCAGTGTCACTCTGACCCAGTAGAGTCCTGAAAACCATTTCTTTTGCTATTTTGCAAATTTTATCAGTTTTAATACTTTTTAAACTAGTACAAGTGTCAATCGGGGTCTGACAACCAAAATTCTTTAGTCACGGTCTGCATTTTGCATAGCATTTCATGTCATTTCTCATCATTTCATAACATTTCATCACATTTCATTTCAT
This sequence comes from Nuphar pumila, assembly GCF_984573655.1. Classification (NCBI taxonomy): domain Eukaryota; kingdom Viridiplantae; phylum Streptophyta; class Magnoliopsida; order Nymphaeales; family Nymphaeaceae; genus Nuphar; species Nuphar pumila. Next base: position 65,465,455 of record NC_143260.1, on the reverse strand, counting down.
TTTCGAAGTCCAGAACTCCAGTTTTATAAATTTCAATCCAGATCGAGTTTTAAAAGTTTTCATAAATCAATTTCAAACCCCGGGTTTCCAAAATTGACATTTTTACCCCCGAGATTCTAAATTTGGAAATATTTTCTCAAGAAAAATAATCTGGATTTATTTCAAACTCAAATTTTTTAATTCTACACTGGATTTGCTTTGTAACGGGGTATTGAACTTCAAAATCCGAGCTCATTTCAAAAATTGCCAAAAATAGCTTGTTTTGTCTGAAAATAAATTTGGAAGTATTTTCTCGAGAAAAACAATTTGGATTTCTTCCAAAATTAAATTTTTAAATTCTACATTGGATTTGCTTCGCAACGAGGTATTGAACTTCAAAATCCAAGCTCGTTTCAAAAACTGCCAAAAATAGCTCATTTCGTCTGAAAACTTTATGAAAAGACTATTTTACCCCTCTAATCGTCAAAATGAATTTCAAAAGTGGAATTTGGACCGGCTTTGAGATGGCCCACTCATTTACATTTCTGTTTTATTAAAAAAATATATATATTCTTTTATTTCTTTCAATTTTCTTTTTATTTGTTCATTTTTGTTTTATTTATTTATTTTGCATTTTAGAGAGGTGGGACCCACAAGGTGGTCACCCAAGGCTCCAGCCCCACTTTCCATTTTTTTCTTTCCCTTTTCCTTTTTCCCTCCTTTTCTTTCTTTCCTTTCTTTTTCCCTTTTCTTTCTTTTTCTTCCTTTTCTTCTTCCTCTTCTTTCTTTTATCCTTCCTCCCTTCTTTTCCCTCTTGTCCAGCCATTCACGTAAACCCTTTTGCTCCCTTTTCATTAACCACCAAAAACTTAGGGAAAGATGGGGATTTTTTCCTAAGTTATCAACTTAGAAAATAACACACGGTGGACTCTCTTCATTCACGATTTTTGCTTCTCTCTCTCTCTCTCTCTCTCTCTCTCTCTCTCTCTCTCTCTCTCCCTTGGTTCCCAATACACAGCATCTCCCTCTCATTGCTGCAGCACACAGCACCCTCAACTCCTTCAACACCACCACTTCCGGCCACCAAAGAGGAGCACCAGCCGGCAGCTACCTCCAACACCACTCCAGCCACCTTTCATGTCCAGCAGCAGCACCCCCTTCAATCAGCACCATCTCCAGCCCACCTTCAACCTTCAAGATCACCACAGCATGTGCTCTCTTTCCTGCAAGATCTCCAGCTAGTGCTACAGCCACCGTAGCCACCACCTTCGCCCCTCCTTTGTTGCAGCAGTATCGAGTTCCAACTCCTTCAACCGGTTCTAGCAAGGTTCCTTCCAAGGTAAACCCTCTTCATGATTTTTTTTTTCTTTTTTTTTTGCATTATTTTCTGTGTAAATCGAGTATCAAAGTTAGATTCACATGGTTGTAAAGTTTCAAACATGGGTTTATAAGGATAGGAAACGTTGGTTTCCCAAGGGTAAAAGTGATATGAATGAAGGGATCCATCCAATAAATGGATCGGATCCCTCCTTTCAACATCCAACAGTAAAAAAAAAAAATGATATCTCCCTGTATTTCCTTTGGTTTTGTAATTATTTTGATGTAGGTTGCATGTTTTAGAGATTGCACTTAGGGTATTTTGATGTTTCATACCTTTAGCTTCATTAACATAGGCTTATTGATCTATAGTTTTTTTTTTAATTCAAGTACACCATGCAGTCGTTATTTCATGTTAAATTCCTCATCAATAAATCCTTAATTTTTTGTGGTAGATGCATATGTTTATACTTGATTCCCGGCAAAAATCCTGAATGGATTTGAGGTCTGCGGATTTGTTTTAAAAATCTAACAACCGAACTGGGTTCTAAACCCTGTGGAAATTTTGGATACCTCAGATTCAGACTTGTGGGCCCAAGATCTCTACCATGAAAGATCCACATTTTCCCCTAAAAATCACAGTGGATTCATAATCAAATCTACTAATGATCTGGAAATTTTAAAGTTTTTCCAATTACTTTTGGCCTCTGTCAAAAATCGGATTTCCCAGACCCCTGGGAAAATCTTGATTTTTCATTGTCAGGGTATAGACAGGCCTTAATGCACCACGTCCGCTCAATCCGTAGCTTGTCTGTCAACACTTTCAACACGAAAGTTATTCCTAACATATTTTCCTATCATTTCCCAAAATTTGGGAATTTTTGGATCTGTTTCATTATTTTTCCCAGATTTTCCCTTTCTGTCTAACAGATTCCAATGTCCAGAAATCTCAGAGATTTAGGTCTCTGATAACAGTATGACCTTTAACAAACCATAACCCGAATCCCAATGGTGTCAAAAGCTAAAATTTTCCTCTGTTTGTCAGTAACATTTTCCCGCAATTTCAGCCTTTTTCCTATCTGTCTTCCATTTTTACCATGTTTTCTACCGAAACCTGTCTGTTTCCCCTAAATCCTAGAGTCGCCGGATTCCGATCCGACTTGCCGGAGTGGCACAGCTCCGACCATAGGTCAAAACCAGAAAGTGTAAAATGAAAAAATCCTTGCCTTAATGTCCTCTGTCACCCCATAAAATATGGGAAATTTTTATGGAAGTTTGATATCCTAAATCACCTTTAGAATCAACATGTTAGGCAAAAATCACAAAATTTAGGGTTTTTATTTGAATTTTCATATTTAAAAAAACAAAAAAAATAGATTTTCGAGCTCCATTCTGTTTTTATGGTTATTTTAGGTGTCCATGCCAAATTTGGTTTAATTCCAAGTTCATTTTCTCCATGTGTTAGTTTATCTTTAAGTTCAGAAGCGAAAATCAGGCGAAAATCAGGTTAAATTTGATTTTTTATGATATTTTCGTCATTTTAGGGTTTTTATCATGCACATAAGAATGTAGAATCATATTAGGGTTAATTTTAATGTCATTTGCATTTCATATTTTTCAATTTTGCAAAATTTATTTCAGAAAACCCTGGTTTCAAGGCCATAGTCTTGTTATCGGGGGTATTTTGGTCATTTTGACCTAAATTTCGAAATTTCAATTTCTAATTCTCCAAAATTTCATGCATATCATCATATTTTATCATATTATGTTTGATTTATTTCATTTGATTTTCAAAATTCCAAAATTTACAAAAAATCTTTCATAAAACCCTGATTTCAAGGTCATCAGGGGTATTTTGGTCATTTTGACCCCAATTTCGAATTTTCAAGTTTATTTTTGAAATTTATTCATTATTTATCATGTTTATATCAAAGGGGGTATGATTTTGGGTTTATATCTGAATAATATCCGATAATTTCCCATATTTTTGGATAAATTAAGAAAAACCTACATTTTTGTGCTAACTTTATTTTCCAGTTTTGCAGGAATATTCAAGAAGAAGACTTAGCCATTTTATTTTTTTATTTTATTTCAATTCAATGTAAAAAAATAATGTAATATTTGGAATAAGAGTTACATTTCTGCTTAGAATAGGGCTGCATTGCATATAGTTTAATTTATGCAAATTTCAATATGTGATGTATGATTCATGCACATTATTTCAAATTCACTATGGTTTGCACGAATGGCACGTGCACAAGCTCTTATGGAGTTTATAAACTAGGTGAGATTCGTATTTATGGCCATAGTCAGAATACGAAGAAAACCAAGATTTATGATCTTCGTATTAGCCACATTCAGCCTACACACTTAGGCTAACTTCAAAATGCACTGCATTTCCCAAAGTTTTAAAAGGATTTTCCAATTCCTCAATTGAAATTCCCTTTTGATCATTCATATCATTCAAATTGCATTATTCTCAAATTCATTTTCCAATTTCAATTTCAGAAAATTCAGCTTTCTCAAGAATTTCCAAGTCTTTCTCAGGATCTGATTTTCTCAAAATCCTGAGTTTTCAAATGAGATTTCAAAGTATTTCCCAAGTTCAAATCAAGATTTTCCTATGTTTTAACATTCTCAAATTTTAAAATCCAAAGTTTTCAGAAATCCATTTTCTCAGAATTCCCGTTTTCCTGAGAATTCATTTTCCCTTTCAGAAATCCCTTTTCCAATGAACTTCCTGATTTTCTCAGAATTTTCAAATCCATTTCCTCAGAAAAGCAATTCCAAATTTTAAAATCAATTTTCTAAAGTTCAAATTTTCCTGAGTATTCATTTTCCAATGCAAATTTCTGATTTCCAATGAAATTCAATGATTTTCCTAGGAATTCAATTTTGAAGTACTTTTTCAATCAATTTTCAAGCATATTTCAATTTTCCAAAGCAAACATCATATTTTCTCAAACTTGCATTTTTTCAAAATTTCATAGCACAAGCCTGATTCTTTGTGCATTCTAGGAAAAATAGAGCATAATTTAGATATTTGAGTCAAGTTAAAGCACGCAATTGATCCTTAGTTCAATTACCCCTGGTAAAGGCTCCAGGAATGGTTAAACCTCGTACCGACAGGCGGATCCCATTCCATGGAATTTTCCCGCAAATTTTCAAAACGGAGGCGAGTAATTTTCAAAACCATTTTCAAAACTTTGGTCGAGTTTGACTCGCGAAATTCCTTTCTTTCTCGTAAGGGAGGGGAAAATTTTTGCGATGATAACAAGATGGAAGTCAATCTCTCAGGAATCTCAGACGAAGAAGGTTTGAAATCTCGGGAAAGTTTTAAAAGACTTAGAAAACCATGAAGAGATGAGAATCTCGGGAAAATCTCGAGAAAGTTTATAAAGATTTGGAAAACTAGGAAGAAATGAGAATCTTAGGAAAATTTTGAGAAAATTTATAAAGACTTGGGAAACTATGAAGAAATGAGAATCTCAGGAAAATGGGAAGAATTCCTGAGAAAAGATGAACGTTTGAAAAGGAAAGCATTTATCGGGAAAACTCGGACTTTGAGAATTTTCTTAGGAAAATGATGGAAAATTTATAGGAAAACTCATTGGGGAAGAAAACTGAACTTGGGAAATTGAAATCCTGGGAATCTTAGCCTTAAAACCCTTGAAATACTTGAAAATTGATCTTTAATTCTTGAGAAAGATTGGAAAATTTCTTTTGAAAATCTTAAGAAAATAACATTTTCCACGTAAAATCGAGGGAAAACTTTGATTTTGGAAATCCAACTTAGAAGTTTCTTGAGAGACTGGTTTCCATGGAAAACTGTGAAAACTTGACTTGAGAAAACTGATTTTGAAAAATTCTCAGAGTTTCTTGAGAAATCGATTTCTTGAGAATGAAGTTTTCTTAAGAAAATCATGGGAAAACCAATGATTTCATGATGCAAATGATATGAGTGAATGAATGCACTTTGAAAGATTTTCTAAGAAATTTGTTGGAAAAATGTGTATTAAGTCAAAACAGATCCTTCACATATCCTGACTGTGGCCATGAATATGTTCAGAGTTTAATCGATTTAATGCAAAATGCTTTGAAAATATTGGAAATATGATATGCATTTTAAGATAGCCTAAGAGTGTAGGCTTAATGTGACTGGTAGAGAGATGATGGATCTGGGTCTCGTCCATATTCCGACTAGGGCCGTAAATATGGATTCCACCGAGTTCATCAACTCCCTAAGAGTTGGTGCACGTGCCATTCGTGAACATCCATAGTGCTTTTGAAATAAAATGCATGAATCATATAAGCAGGATATTGCATAAATTCAAACTATATGATATGCATCCTAATCTAAACGAGAAATTAAATCTCTTATTCCAAGATTACACCTAATTGTTACATTGCTGACATAAAGCAAAAAAAAAAAAGAAAAAAAAAATGGAGTTGAAAGAATCGGCGTCCTCCAGATTTTCCCTGCAAAATGGGTTAGTACAAGAAATAGAAGTGCAAAGTAGGCGAAGAGATGGAAAACATCATATTTATACCAGACTGCTCATGGTTGAACCTGTGCTAATGACGAAATGTATATACAATGACCAAAGTTTATACCTATAGAGATATATCTACTTGAATATACAGGAGAAAGTAACTACCTCAATGTGTAGGATAGCGCATATACCTAAATGTTAAAGAAAAAGAAATAATGTATGTGAAGACATATATTTTTACCTACATATATATATATATATATATATGCATATACAGATATAGACATATTCCCATAATTGAAAGTATACATAATAATCAAGTTTACATGAAGGTGATATATGATGACATACAGGAATATAGGGAGTTGGAAATATGCAAGTGTGTTATGAAATGCTATAACCCGTGACAAAATTTTATGATGTACAGATTTAATGAAATATTCGCATATGTATAAGATGGCAGTATATCGGTAATGGGTCATAGGCACGTGGTGAGGAGGTGCATTTTGCAGTTACACATGCAAATCTGGTACAACAACAGTGATGTAACAGATACAAGGAAGAAAACTGAATCGTTACTAGAGAAATAACAAGGCTGGTGCTAATCTCTTAAAGCAATTAATCTCTGGCTACCACAAGTGAAGCCACGACAGGGCGTCTAGCAGAAGCCAAATGAAAGGGTCGATGGATAGTAGGTGGTCTAAAGAATAGAGAAACACTTCTATATCAAAACAAAATGAACATTCAGTAAATGCTAGGAACAAATCTGTGATATCAAAAAGAGTTAATACATGTGGAATCCAGCAACCATGGCTGTGACAACGAGATACCTATACACAGCACACACAAAAAAAAAAGTGACATTATGTATTTACTATTTGATACGACAATGGAAAAGGGTAAAACAGTATATCAGCAGAGTAATTTTCCACAGTAAGTAAAGCAAATGATCAGTGAATGTCATTTGTACAAAAGGTTTACATAATCTGAGGAATGCTGATCTAAATCTTCAGGATTATGGTACAATACACAGGACTTAGTAATGGCACATGCAAGAAGGCGTTCACAGATACAAGCAACCTCTAAGTTGTATAAGAATGTGAGAAGAAAAAGAAAAAAAAAAATGGAAGATGTTGCAGGTAGTGGAATTAACTTAAATGACTAAAAAAAAAAACAACAATAAGACATGCATATGGATATACAGGAAACTGAAAGTGAGCCTGAGTGATGTTATGAGATTGTGAGAAAAGAAAAAAAAAAATCGGAATTGAGAGTGAATTCATATGTAGCGCCTGGGTCGAGCACTGCTTTTTCTGTATGATAGGCTTCTCTAGCCATCATTTTACATGTGTTGTGCAAAAAAAGATTTTTTTTTTTTTATCAAAACCGTGCATACTTGCAAAGACCAGTGGTGTATGAATGGTTGAAAAAAAAATGAGTCTAAACGAGAAAAACATGTGAAGATGAGGAAATTAACATAGATGATCTCTAAAACCTTAAACACAATACTTAAAGAAGATTGAAAACCGAAATATTTTGTAACAGAATCTTTTCAAAATAGTGAATCATGGGTATATAAGAGGATGAAAACAATATCCATGTAAAAAAAAAATTTGATCTGAAATTGTTATTTGAAATACTTGGGATATTGGAATGAACCAAAAAAAAAAAAACTTTAAAAGGAGGATAATGATCAGATGAACTTTGATATCTAAATTGAATCAATGATGCCATTGAACGGCATCATCGGTTCTTGACTTATTAGATAACCCAGGATGCAAGCCATATCGACTGCTGCAACGGGTTTTTCTTGCAAATGGTAAATTTGATGCTTAATTCACCTAAACATAGATGTAAGAAGGGGCTTTTACCTTGATTCGGCGGAGGTTGAAGAAGCGCTTCCTAATAGGGTGAGCTGAAGAAGAGGGAAGCCTGCGTCTTTTGCTGGATGTCCTGCTTGTGATGGGCTGAAGAGAACGCAGAGGCTGGGCCCTTTCGTGAATAGGGGAAAACTGGGGTTAAGGGAAATCGCCCTATTGGGTCCTTCCTCTCAGATTTTTGCTGGAGTTCCTTGGCCTTTGGCTGAAGGAAGGGCTGCAATTAGGTAAGGGGGAGAAGAGCCGTCTGGTTTGGCCTCCTGCTAGCCAAAGGGGGAAGCCGTGAAGAGGGAGGCACTGAAAAGTTTTAGAAAACACATCCCAGGTCCTCTTTTGCTGGATGTTGGGATGAAGGAGGTGAGAGCCAAGGTTGAGGGAAGTTCTCGATGCCTTTGCTGGGCCTTCCACCTTTCTTTTAATAGCCGATGCTTCAAAACTCCTCCTTTTTCTCCCCTTTTGCCGATATTGATAACTTTTGAAACTGACTTTTAAAAATTTGAAATCCTTTTGAGAAAGGGGTTCGCCGTTTTGAAAAGGAGGCGACTCCTATTCTTCAGCCGATATTTGAAGCTTAGGTGAAAGTGGGGTCTTGGGGTAGGGTTTCACGGTGGCTCTACTTTGGGGCTGAAACGTAATAAAGATAAAGTAAATAAGTAATAAAAAACTGAGTAAAAAAAAATGGATTTTATTTTGGTGATGCCACCTCAACTGAATTTGAAAACTTTTTGAGAAAACAAAGATTTTGCTTTTCTTGGCAAGAAGCCTTAGTGGGGCGCCACCTATGTGGGCCCACTAATTTTATCAAAAATCAAAATAATAGAATTTTATAAGTCGGTGCCACTTCTGGGTAGGCACTGTTTCGAATATAGGGGAGATTTTTTGAGAATTTGAGTGTGACCCCACCTCAAGGCGGGTCCCACATCACTTATTTGAAATAAAAGCCAAATGAGATATTTTGGAATTTTCACAATAGTAGGCTAGTTTTTGGAAAACACGAAGCTAAAATTTGACTTGATTTCAAAACTTGGAAGAAAATGGTTCTTTGGGCGAAGTTTTGAAAGAAGTGGAGAAATTCAGAGCTCTTTTGTAAAAGTTTGAAATAAGGTCTTTTGAAATTGTGTCCCCCTCTTTTCAACTGGCGAAATTTTGAAATATCGAAACCATCCAGATTGTTTTCTTGAGAAAACTTTTTGTAATTGCAAGTCCTGGGGGTAAAATGGGAAGAATTGACAATTTTGAAAACCCAGGGTTTTAAAATCAATTTTGAAAAGTTTAGAAATCAAATCTGGATTGACCTTTTTGAAAATCAGGAGTTCTGGATCTCAAATGACATGTTGTGCAATAAAATGATATGAAATGCTATGGAAAGACATGTTATGCAAAATTGCCACTCTGAATGAGATTTTGAAAATTTTCATTTTGAAGATGTCTCTGAGTTTTAAATAGAGCACTTTTGAGACTCGAGAATGGAATTTAGGACTTTCTACAAAGTTAAATCTTGAAAAATGAACATTTTGCCCTTCATTGGTTCCGGAGAACCGAAATGTGATGATTGATGGGTATATCAGGAAGGTGAGTGAAAATTTGGGGTGTTGTATAATAGTTTTGGTAGATTGAAAGATTTCTGAAAGATTCTCTCAAAATTGAAATCAGAATCAGAGTCTTGATCCAATTAGGACTCTCTGAACAAAGTCCTGTTTTGACTGAAACTCTGAGTTTCTGACTCATTTTGAAAGATTTTGAAAGATTTGATTGAAAATGAATAAAATAGCTGTAAAAGATTAGAGTCCCAATCCGATTGAAACTCTAAAGAAGAGTCTTGATCCGACTGGACTCTTGAAGAAGAGTACTGATCCAACTAGGACTCTGAAATTTTGGCCAAAACAGAAGATTTTGAAAGGTTTTCTCCGAAAACAGGTAAAAAGGTAGTGAAAAGTAGAGTTCTGATCCGACTGGACTCTGGAAAAAGAGTCCTGATCCAACTAGGACTCTTAAATTTTTGGAGATTTTTGACAAGTAAAGGAATCCAGAAGCGACACCACCTAAATGGGTCTCAGCTGAGAATTGAAATCAATTGAAATTTGCATTTAAAATGAATCCATATTGTTTTCTGAGAAAATATTTCGAAATATGAGGTCCTGGGGTTGGAAAATGACAGAATGTTGAATAAAAACCCAGGTTTTAAAATTGTTTTTGAAAGGAAAGTTTTTAAAAACCCGAATCTGGATTGAATATTTTAAAAACAGGAGTGCTAGATCTCGAAAATGAGATGTAATGACATGCAATGCTATGCAATGCAATGAAATGATATGCCGAATGCATGCAATGATATGCAATGACACATGAAATGTAAGCACTGGATGAGAGTGAAAATTTGGGGTGTTTACAGATGCCCCTCTTTGCTGCTAAGCCGGTTGAATGCCGAGCTTAGTGGCAAAGAAAAACACACCAAATTCAGACTATAAACATGCCCCAGTTAGATGAATTTGACTGGGTATGAAAGAATTAGTTCAAATGATGGTGGTAGATATAGCATAAAGAATAAAGAAGAAGATTCACCTCATCGAAATGAGGCTCAGGCTTAGCCCTTAACCTGGATGGGACGACAAATGAAATATCTCATCAGAATGAGGCTCAGGTTTAACCTCTTGACCTGAAAGGGGACGATACCGCGTGGAAAAACGAGGCTCAGGCTTAACCCTTAACCTGAAATGGGACAATACCTCGTGGAAAAATGAGGCTCAGGCTTAACCCTTAACCTGAAAGGGGATGATACCTCGTGGAAAAATGAGGCTCAGGCTTAACCCTTAACTTGAAAGGGGACGATACCTCGTGGAAAAATGAGGCTCAGGCTTAACCCTTAACCTGAAAGGGGACGATACCTCGTGGAAAAACGGGGCTCAGGCTTAACCCTTAACCTGAAAGGGGACGATACCTCGTGGAAAAACGAGGCTCAGGCTTAACCCTTAACCTGAAGGGGGACGATACCTCGTGGAAAAACGAGGCTCAGGCTTAACCCTTAACCTGAAAGGGGATGATACCTCATGGAAAAACGAGGCTCAGGCTTAACCCTTAACCTGAAGGGGGACGATACCTCGTGGAAAAACGAGGCTCAGGCTTAACCCTTAACCTGAAAGGGGACAATATACGGAGTCCTCGAATGAAGAAACCATGATGGGACCTTTGAATTTTGCACAATAAATCCGAGAGGGGTTTGCAAAAGGAAGAACAGGGGGTTCCCTAAAGCTTGAAAAGGGATTGATCTTAGGCATCTCATCGCTGAGACTGAATGGCTTTTAAGACAGATGACCTTTTTGCAAAAAATTCAGGTTTAACCCTTAACCTGAACGGAAACTGTCTATGGTGGGACAGTGGGGAGCACAGGGAAGTGTGCGAATCTGAGAGCCCAGGCACTCAGCTTATACCAAAGAAGGGAAGGAATCTTGAAAACTTCCGTAATCAAGTCCTAAAAGGGATGGTGTCAGGATGTGCTAAAGATGAACCTCAAGCTCTCGGTTTATGCCAGGATAGCTAGAAAATATTGTCAAAATGTTGAAAATTATTGTTGATTCAAAATAATTGAAAATGATGCACATTGTTTTCAAAGTATTCCCTCTTTTCTACCTGAAGTATTACCTTCGACTGGGCTTAACTCCGTAGAATCAAGATTCGAATTCAAATTGCTTGCGATTGACTTTCTTTCAAGGAAGCTATCAATTTCCTTGATTTGGATGGAAAAGAAAGTATTCTTGATATTGCGAGAGCTATTGGTGAAAGAATATTGATAAAAGAATTTCACAAAATTAAAGAAGATTCTTGATAGATTTGGCAGTCTGATATCCTGGGATTCTTTTCTCATGATGATCTTTCTGCACTCTTTTTTTTTTTAGCAGATTGAAGCTCTCTTGGATTTTCGGGAATTACATCATCCTTCATTTTGGAGATGTCCTGACTTGTCACTCTCTTTGGGAAGGGTACGTCACAAACTCCTTCATCTCGGAGATGTTCCGATCCTTCTTTTCTCTCAGGGATTATCTTGATAGTTATTGGCTCTTTGGTAGGAAATCTCTTGATGATAGCAGAAATTAAATATCTTTTAGGGTTTGTCGGTAGGCTCATCACACTCGCCTTCATCTCGACGGTGATCTGAACTTTCCCTGAAAGGATCCGTGACAAACTCCGTCATCTTGAAGATGATCCAAATCTTCTTTGGCCCCTGGGGTCGACTCGCTTAATTCGCCTTCATCTTGATGACAATTGAGAGATCCCTTTTGCAGATATTTAATTGCAGCTTAGGTGATTGAGGAGATATGGAAATTAAGTGGATTTTTCTGTATCACCCAGAATATTTCGACTGCTTTATTTTTTAAGAATGATCTTTAAAATCGTGTCATTGACTGCGATCAATATCAATCACTCATGGCTTTGCAACAACATTGAATTCTCTTTGCTGGCCATATCGAGAATTTATTCTTCATCCTTTTGGTTGGCCAATAGAAAGATTTTGAACTTTGAATCCTTTTTCGCGAAAGCATTGCCCTTTTGGAAGTAATATTGGGGGTATTCTGAAGTAATAATTTTGTGCAATAAAGATTTTTGAAATCAACAAATATTTAATGACAAATTGGCAAAATTTTCTTGAAATTCTTTGTGAAAGCGAGCATTTGAGGCACAACGCAACACATCCATGACAGAAATTCTCTTCTCCTTTCCCCAAAGGAGACGATTTAGAATTTGGAATTAGGAATTACTCCTCTCCCTTCCCCAAAGGAGAGACTCAGAAATTGGAAATAGGATATTGGATGACCTGGAGATCGAAATTGAGAATTGGTTTACTGGGAGCAACATGGGTTCCGTAGGGATTCATCCTAAGAATGACATTGGTTCGATTGAGAACGACATTGGTTCGATTGAGAATGACATTAGTTCAATAGGGATTCAGCCTAAGAACGACATTGGTTCACTGGGAACGACATGGGTTCAATAGGGATTCAGCCTAAGAACGACATTGGTTCAATTGAGAACAACATTGGTTCACTGGGAACGACATGGGTTCAATAGGGATTCAGCCTAAGAACGACATTGGTTCAATTGAGAACGACATTAGTTCAATAGGGATTCAGCCTAAGAACGACATTAGTTCAATTGAGAACGGCATTGGTTCACTGGGAACGACATGGGTTCAATAGGGATTCAGCCTAAGAACAACATTGGTTCAATTGAGAACGACATTGGTTCACTGGGAACAACATGAGTTCAATAGAGATGCAGCCTAAGAACGTGGATCAGGAGGACTTCAACCTACAAATCATATATCTAAAAAATACCAATCCAAAAGGAGTTCGACCTAAGGACTGTAAAGAATATCGGATCAGGAGGACTTCAACCTACAGATCGAAATTTTTGGCAAATGGGATTAGTTCCGAAGGAGTTCAACCTAAGAACCGAGGATTAGTAAGACTTCAACCTACAGATCAAAATTTTGAGAACGAGATTGGTTCGAAAGGGGTTCAGCCTAAGAACCATTGGGTTGAGAAGGACTTTTGGTTCACAAAGGGGTTCAACCTATGAGCCGTATTGGTTTGACAGGCGTTCAACCTACAAATCACATTGACTCTGCAGAGGTTCGACCTACGAACTATCAATTCCATAGGGATTTAACCTAAGGATCACAGTTTAAGAAGGAAGGGTTCAACTTATGGCTTTTGAATTTGGAAAATAAAAATTCTTGGTTCATGATTTGAATGGACCATCATAGTTAGCTTTTCAAAGCCTGTTTTCAGGATTAACCCTTTCTCCTGAGCGGGGAAGCTTGATGCAAATGCAGATGAATGCGAATGAATGCCTGCAAATGCAAATGAATGCAAATGTATGTAAAATGATATAAATGGGTCCACATGCGTGCAAAATGGGAGATTTGTTTGATCCTGCCTGCATACAGGATGTTTTGAAGACAATGTTTAAAATAATGCCCCATTGTAATGGGGGAGTAAGATATTGGATGAAAGGATAAATAATTGATATTTGATGAGAATTCTCTGAGGATAACGAGGTAAAAACTGACAATGAACTTCTTGGTTGATCAGAGAGGCACTTTGAAAAAGGTTACCCCTTATAAGAAGACATTTAAACATTTGCAAATGAGGAATATAAAAGATGACGCCAGGCCATAAGAAAGATTGACAAATTTATTAATGCATTGAAGAAGGAAATAACAAATTGATAGAAGAACTAAGACTACATTGTCCCTTCAAAATGACAAAATGATGAAAGTGACATAGTCTCGACATTGTCAATTTTTAGAAAACTTGCTCAGGATGGTCGACTGGTATTTTCCTCATCTTCAATAAGGATATTCTTGTCGATGCAATCTTGAATGATATTTTTCAGGATGAAACAATTCTTAGTGTCATGCCCTACTGCCCGATGAAATTTGCAAAATCTTTCTTTGAATCTGCCCATGATTGTTGCGGGATTAGCTGCTTTAGGTAAACGGATCATATCTTTTGCAAGCATGTATTCCAGAACACTCTCTAGTGTTTGGTCCAGAGGGGTGAACTTTCGATCCGTACTCCAATCCTTGCGCTTTGGCTTTTTTTGATCTTTCTCTTTATGCTGAGGACTAGATTGAAGAGGCCTATCATTGTTGGAGAACTTTCCTTTTTGGCCCTTGGATCCCTCTGAATAGTGATCATGATTTTTCTTGTTGCTTTTGCTATCATTGGCAGAAAGAGTGAAGTGAGCCTTCTTCTTCTGCTCACTCTGATTGTTACCTTGTGTAAAGATGAAGCCTTCATAAACTCCATTTTCCATGCTTAGCTCGAGCCACTCGGCTCGTTCTGTCAGTTCGATGAAGGTTTTTGACGGTGCCATGGAAATGAGACCTTTCAAGGGTTGTGAAAAATTATTCAAGATTAGTGACAATGCATGCCCTTCTGATATCGGGTCTCTCATCTTATTGCAAGCTGACCTCCATCGGTGGATAAAATCTCGGGCCTTCTCGTTTTCTTTCTGCTTGAGGTCGCAAAGATGACTGAGAGTCGGGAGTGCTTCAGCATTGAATAGAAAGTGCTCAATAAATAAATTGACCACTTTATCGAACTCTTTCAGCTCTATCAGGTTGATATGCTCTGAATACCACTTTGCCGCGATACCCTCCAAGCTGCGAGGGAAGCAAAGAAATAAGGCACGATTGTTCCTCTTGAACCTGAAACATTCTAAGAAGAATAGGGCGAAATGTGCTTTTGGGTCACCCGAACCATCAAACTTGATAAATTTCTTGGGGAGATTATCAAGATCATCATCCCCATCCAGTCCATCATAGAAGTCTTCACTTGTAAAGACTCTTTTGCCCTTGTCACGAGTTTGAAGATCCTTAACTATTTTCATCACATCTTTGAGTTGTGACTGCGTAGGGTCGTCAACAGACTGATTCTTGGATTTGTAGGCCGACCCCTGCCCCTGAGTCGACCTTTTGAATTCCTGCTTAGTTTCATATTCTTTGTCAGTATCATCTGCTGATTCTGACTCATCAGACATTTCCTCATGACGATTCTGCACTTTACTGATCTTCATATTTCTGGCCGTGTGATCCCTATCCTTCTGCTTGGTCTGAGTCTGCTCAGTACTGGCTTCAGCTTGCTCTGCCAGCATCTTGGTCATCATTTTCTTGAACATGATGTACATCTGGGGATCCACGTCATCCTCCACCTGCTGTCCTTGACTTTTGGCTGATCGGGGTGAGTCCATTTCTTCTTCTGAAGCGACTGAGTACGCGATGCCTTCAACTGATGTGGTTTTCTTTCCGGACCTTGTATGAACCATTGAATGTCACGACAACTCTCTGTAGATTGCTAACGCTCTCTGCAGGGCAGAATTGATGGTTAGGCTTTTGAAGGAAATTTGGTTTGGAGGAAAATATTTATTGAGAATTTTGGTAGACAATTGAAAGAGTATCCCATTACTAGGGATTGAGTCGTCGCTGGGATTACGACAATTGCGCTACTATTCCTTTGCAAAAATAAACAACTGAAAAATATGCCTTGTTACCTAGGCTAGGTCGTCAAACCAAGATAGGATGAAATTTAAAGGAATTTTATTGAAGAAAAAAAAAGACATGATTTTATTAATAATAGACTTGACAAAGGGGAGGGGGACGAACAATTTTCCACCACTCCTGATAATCAGAGGACACTCGAGGACCAGGAAAAATAGTAAGAGTAATAAAGGAATCCCAGCCATGTCTGGCAGAATGGTATGCTCCGGACCACTGATCTGATGTGAGATCGAACTCTGGCAAGACCCCCGATAGTGGACGAATCTCTACGCGCTTCTGCCTCTAAGAGAACTGCCTGACACACCGCTCTGGATGATAGTATGCGCAGAAGAAGGGGCCAAGTAGCTTGAACCGCTTCCCATAAGCGTAAGTATATTTGGGAGGTGATTCTTGACGATCAAAGTAGTCCCATACTACTTCTTCCTCCTGAAGGTTGTCGATCAAGAATCGGTATCGCGCAACTGGAAGAAGCTTTTCACCATTATATCTGAATGAACTGGCTCGGGCTAGCACATGCCGAAGGAACCAAGATTGCAATGCATAGGTGCACCCTTCGACTAGAATTGATTCTCCGAGTGCGAACCGAGTCAACCCTCGGTATAGAAAGGCGAGTGCGGCTATGGCTATCGAGAGGCGACTGGTCTGTCGACTCCCCCACCTTCGCAGAAGCTGAACTATTCTGATATCCATATAATTTCGTCCGTCGGGAAAGAAGGCTAATCCCATCGTGCACAGAACCATCGCATGCTGAATTCTTTCTCGAGCTGTCCTGGACAACGAGCTGACTTCTGCAAATGTCCCATACTGTCTATAGATTTCAAGCAGGTCCATATATTCGTTTTCATCCTTCTCTATCAAAGGCCAAGAGTTGCGTCCTGTCATGCGAGCTAAAGTGTCTCAGGGATCCAGACCCTTGACATTGATAAAAAACTGTTTCTCTAATGAATCTCCAGGCTGACCGGCTGGCTCGGGCAATCCCATAATCTCTGAAAATTCATCTATCAGTACTGTCATCTTTCCCCTTGGGAACCAGAAGGTAGAAGTGCTCGGATTCCACCGCTCTGCTTGTGCATGGATCAAATTGTCGTTGACTATCTGTTTTCCCACTGCGGATGCCAGTTCCAATCCACAATCGTCCAAATGGTCCAGAAACATACGATAGAAGTTCTTGAGCCATGAATAGTACCATCGGGGAATGAAGGATCCGGTGCTGAGGACTCGATGTTCAGGAAGATTTTGTCGCACCTCGTAGGAGATGTGACACTCAGGAAAGACTGAATCGAGTTGACTGGATGCCATCAAACTGGAAAACACGGAAAATTGTAATAAGACTTGGGAAAATATAGAGATTTTGAAAAAATGCAGGCAGGATAAAATGAAGTAGGAAATTCGAGATCCAGAAGAGAGAAAGGATGAAAAATCACCTGGAGTTTTGAAGGAAATTAAGGGAAATTTGGAAAATCGTCCAGGGTTTGAATAAAATAGAAATTTTAGATAGTATATGGAAATGGATTGGGGATTTTTGGAAAAATCATCCAGTATTTTTAGAAAATTGGGAAAATATGGAAAATAAAAAGGACATGATTATAACACATTCTGCACAAACAAGTATGCACATACAACATTCCCTAAAAGCTGACTCTAGATGCACAAGTTTTGAAATAGCTGTAGGACCTTAATCCTAACTCTAAGATTCAGATCATCTGTGTCCAATCATGCTATGCCTATATACTCAAGCCGAGGCTTGATGTACGTGGCATAAAATCAATTTCTCCGGTTCTAGGTTCAAGTTTTCCAACATCCTTGAGCACCTGCCGATATACGTTGGACTATGGCCCTTGGTACGTGTCTGGGGGGTTTTCACCCAAATAGGTGGCCCAGTTGTGAGTCTCTGTCCCGAACTATGGTTCTGGAAGAGATCCCAGCAACGTGAAGACCGGGACAATATAGGTGGGGTGATTTTTGAAAAACATGAGCACATGCAATCAAACAGAAGGCTCTAAGTCCTAAAGAGATAGAATTTTGAAATATTTGAAGAAGCAAACATTGTTTTCATACAATTCCTAAATTGAGGAGTGTTGTATTAGACCTAAGTCTATGTGAGCATGAATACTTCTCCTCAATATGGTCCTACTGAACCATACCTAGTCTACATGCAGTCCATGTCAGCTGGGTTCAAGCCTAGGCTCCTAGGTTCACATGATAGCATAAATTAAAAGCTGACATTCCATGGAAATCAGTTTTGACAATTTGAACTAAGCAAAACATTAGATTGATCAGGCGAAGACAGGTCCCATCTCGGTCGCCAAACCTGTTATCATCGCAAATTTTTTTACTTTTTGCGAGTCAAACTGACCTTTGAAAAGTTTTTGAAAATAACTCGCCTCCGTTTTTAAAATACGGGATTATTCCGAAGAATGGGACTCGCCTGTCGGTACGAGATTCAGCCGTTTCTGGCGCCTTTACTAGGGGTAATTAAACCAAGGATCAATCAAATGCTTTGCTTTGTTCAACTTGTCTAAACCATATTCTAATTCCTAAATGCACAAAGAATCAGGCATTTGCTATGAATTTCTAAAAATGTACATTTGAAAACATGATGTTTGCTTCAAAGATTGGAAAATATTTGGAAGATTCTTGGAAAATAAACTCTTTGAAAATTGTGAATTATTTTTGAGATGCTGTATTTGAGAAAGTGAAAATCGATTTCTGAAGAAATATAAGGATTTTGTGAAAATCGATTTTGAGAAATGTGAAATAACTTTGAAAAACTCGATTTCTTTGAATTCAAACTTTGAAATTGAAAATATAACTTATAAAATCGAATTTGGAACTTGGGAAATACTTGAAATATCATTGGCAAATCCATATTTTGAGAAAATCGATTTTTGAATAAGACTTAGAAAATTTTTGAGAAAAATAAACTTCTTTGAATTGAAATTTGAATTGGCATTGGCAAATGCATGAAATGAATGAATATGGATTTGAGGAATTGAGAAATATTTTTGTATTTTTGAGAAATGCAGTGCATTTTTGAAGTTAGCCTAAGAGTGTAGGCTGAATGTGGCTAATGTGAAGATCATAAATCTGGGTATCATTCATATTCTGACTATGGCCATAAATACAAATTCCACCAAGTTTATAAACTTCATAAAAGCTAGTGTATGTGCCATTCGTGTAGACCATAGCGAGTTTGAATATGCATGAATCATCATCCATCACACATTAACATTATTTAAAAAAATAAACTATATGCAATGCTGCCTAAGCTAAGCAGGAAATGTACATTCTTATTCCAAAGTTTAATTTAGTTTACATCACTATTGAAATTTAAATACATGAAAAATAAAGTCTTCAATGTACCTGCAAAACTAGAAAACTTTGTTAGTGATGATATGTCGGCTTTTCTAGATTTATCCAGCAATATCAGGAAATTGCTGGATTTTGCTAGATATAAGCCTTTTTGCCATGATTCCATTAAGTCAAAATGATAAAGTATGAAATAAAATTGAAAAAATAAGGAAGATAAGATATGAAATTTCGAAATTGGGGTCAAAATGACCAAAATACCCCTAATAACAAGACTATGGCCTTGAAATTAGGGTTTTCAGAAAGATATTTGGTAAAATGCAAGTTTTGAAATTCAAATGCAAATAAACTAGGCTAAAATATGATATGACATACTTAAACACATGAAAACTAAGGTTAGGGATTTCGAAATTGAGGTCAAATGACCAAATTGCCCCTGATAGCAAGACTATGGCCATGAAATCAGGGTTTTCTGAAATAGATTTTGGTAAAAACTTGGGTTTTAAGGACTAAATGAAATCAAATTAACATAAAGTTTGACCTAAAGTATCCTAATATGATTATGAATATGATTAAACCCTAAAAATATATGCTTATGCACGAAAATCCAAGAATATCACAAAAACTGTGATTTTGGCAGTGTTTTTTGATCTTTCAGGAACCCTGTTTTGCAATTCAAGCCATTCAAGCATCAAACGGATTCTAAAAATCCTCAAAATTGGTACCTGCACTTTGTATAACCCTAATATCAAATTAAAATTATAAAAATATTTTTTTGGCATTAAATTAATCCGAAAATAGCATCAAACCCTAAAAATATGCTATTTTTGACCTAGTTCACCAACCAGTCTCAGTCCAAGACCCGAACCAGGGGTCAAACCTCCATGGAAATCTATGAAACTTTATAGAGAACAAATAGACAAGAAAATAGAACTTTTCCTATTTACAGATCTGAAAAAGCTTTTAAAACCAGGGAGATCCCCATCCGACAATCCGGACTTGAATATATTGATTTTAACTTTGGTCCTAACTGATACTTTAAATTGAAAATGCCGGGATAAATAGCAGAACTCATTCAAAATATATGATATTTTAACAGTGAACAGTTTACAAAAAAATAACAATACTAACTTTTTACAGATCATGAATCGGATCTGTGGTTTGGGATTTATGAATAACACAAGTCTGATTAGGGTTTTGGTAAACCCTAACGAGTTTTAAATTGAAAATCAGAATCTCTGACAGAGGAAAAATACTAAACAGCAATCAAAAATTCTAAAAATTTCACAGTAGCTAGATCTAATCAATATGAATCCATGGCACTTTACAGATCTAAAATCGGATATAGGATGAGAAAAATATCATAACAGCAATTTACCCTCTTGATTTTAACAACGATTTTAAAGTTTTAAAAACCCGACTTGATGTCTGATTTTTCTGACAGGGTTCCCGAAGTCCAAAATCTCTGATTTTTTACAGTAGTTCAATCACATATGCATGCATCACATATAAAAAAATCAGAAATTAACAACACATATTTCAATCCGAAACAACATGCACTTTTCTGTTCTAAACTAAAAACACACAGAAATCTAAGAAACTTAGGAAACCATGCATTAACTAATGAAAAACAATAAAATAAACACTAAAACAGTAAAATAAAAATGATTTATATGATGGAAAACGTGTAATAAACATAAATAAGCAAAAAATAAATAAAATATAGGGAATCCATGGCTGGAATTTGTTTTCACCTTTGAAATCATGGATTTAACCCATTTAACGGGTAAATCTCACGTTTCGTCGGTTAAGAACATGAAAAACGTACCTCTCATCGATTCTAATGGATTAGAGTCCTTGAAATCACCCTCAAACTGAGTTAGATTATCTTCTTGGGTCAATTTTGGGGTTCTTGGATGAAATCCATGGTTAAATCCATGAACACAAGAGTTTCCATGGTGAAATCTATTGAAAAAACATAAAAACTAATAAAATAATAATAAAATAATATTAAATAAACTCACCTTGGGGCTGCAGCTGCAATGGAGGAAGGTGGAGGTGTTGGAGAGGAGAGAGAGGCCATGAAAATTTGAGAGAAAAAGAGCTCCTTTTGACCTCTTGAAGTCCCCTATTTATAGGTTTTCAAAACCTCCTTAATTAGGGTTAATTAAGGAGTTTTATTTTTTTAAAACTCTTTCTAATAAATCCAATAAAGGGGGCAATGATTTTTTGGAGAATTATAGCCTAGGTGGGACTCTAATTAATCCCTAATTAGCCCCTAACTAAACCTAGAAAACCCCCAAATGTGATGCCACTTGGCATCTTCCACATTTGGTTTTTTAACAACCTTTAAAAACACTAGTTTTAAAAACTAAACTTCAAAATGGGTTTTCAAAATGATATTAACTCTTCTAAACCCCTAACACTAACCAAGACACTGACTAACCCTAGTCTAGCCCTGACTTACTCGAATATGGCGCCACCCCGAGTGGGCCCTACTTGAGTTTTTCAAAAAGTGATTCTAAAACTTGAAATTGAAGGAGTTTTCAAAAGGATTTTCAAAAGCAATCTTAAAATTAGAATTTTTGAAATGGCATAGGGTTCTAACCGAGTCAGAACTCCTCTCGATATGGTGCCAACTGAGTGGGCCCACATCGAGTTTTGAAGAATTTTGAAATAAACACTGAAAATGGTTTTGAAAAGGGGTTAACATTAGTATTTGAAATTCAAGATCTTTGAAAATAGGGTATCAAGCGAACTGGAACTCCGAGTTAGAGTCCTGAACTCTTAGGATTCTGAGATTTTAGATTTTAGAATTCAAATGGAAGAGTTTTCAAAAGATTTTATCAAAAACTGACGAAATAAGTCAAAAAAACACAGTCAGGGGTAGACTCCTAACTCGACCGACCTCTAAAATAGAGTCCTGAACTAACTGGACTCTGTAAAATGACCTAATTTTTCAAAATAAATAGAAATAAATGAAAATGGAATAAAAACAGACTTCAAAATAGACTCCTGACTGGACTAGGACTCCGGGACAGAGTTCTGATCGGACTAAAACTCTAGATTTTTTTTGGTATTTTTCTGAAAAACAGACGAAAGAACTTGTGAAAGCAGTGAAAACAATAACAAGTATTGAAATAGAGCAGAGTTCTGATTTAACTGAGACTTTGAGGACAGAGTCCTGATTTAACTAGAACTCTCAATTTTTTGGATTTTTTGAGAAAACAAATGAGAGAATTTTGAAAAACAATTAAAAACAGGATAAAATTGAAGTTTTGGTTCAGAGTCCTGATCTGATTAGGACTCTAAGAAAGAGTCCTGATTCCATTAGAACTCTAAGAATTTTGGCTTTCTGATAAGCAAATGATGAAATTTAAGCAAAGCTTTTGAAAACCAGTGAAAATGAAGTGAGAAAATCAATTTTGGATAGAGTCCTGCTTCGATCAGGACTCTGGGGTAGAGTCCTGATTTGATCAGGACTCTGAGATAAAATCTCAGAATTTTGAAATTCTTTGATAAAAGTATAATAGTTTTGGTAGATTGAAAGATTTCTGAAAGATTCTCTCAAAATTAAAATCAGAATAAGAGTCCTGATCCAACTAGGACTCTCTGAACAAAGTCATGTTTTGACTGAAACTCTGAGTTTCTGACTCATTTTGAAAGATTTTGAAAGATTTGATTGAAAATGAATAAAATAGCTGTAAAAGATTAGAGTCCCAATCCGATTGAAACTCTGAAGAAGAGTCTTGATCTGACTGGACTCTTGAAGAAGAGTACTGATCCAACTAGGACTCTGAAATTTTGGCCAAAACAGAAGATTTTGAAAGGTTTTCTCCGAAAACAGGTAAAAAAGGTAGTGAAAAGTAGAGTTCTGATCCGACTGGACTCTAGAAAAAGAGTCCTGATCCAACTAGGACTCTTAAATTTTTCGAGATTTTTGACAAGTAAAGGAATCCAGAAGCGACACCACCTAAATGGGTCTCATCTGAGAATTGAAATCAATTGAAATTTGCATTTAAAATGAATCCATATTGTTTTCTGAGAAAATATTTCAAAATATGAGGTCCTGGGGTTGGAAAATGACAGAATGTTGAATAAAAACCCAGGTTTTAAAATTGTTTTTGAAAGAAAAGTTTTTAAAAACCCGAATCTGGATTGAATATTTTAAAAACAGGAGTGCTGGATCTCGAAAATGAGATGTAATGACATGCAATGCTATGCAATGCAATGAAATGATATGCCGAATGCATGCAATGATATGCAATGACACATGAAATGTAAGCACTGGATGAGAGTGAAAATTTGGGGTGTTTACAATTATGTATTTACTATTTGATACGACAATGGAAAAGGGTAAAACAGTATATCAGCAGAGTAATTTTCCACAGTAAGTAAAGCAAACGATCAGTGAATGTCATTTGTACAAAAGGTTTACATAATCTGAGGAATGCTGATCTAAATCTTTAGGATTATGGTACAATACACAGGACTTAGTAACGGCACAGGCAAGAAGGAGTTCACAGATACAAGCAACCTCTAAGTTGTATAAGAATGTGAGAAGAAAAAGGAAAAAAAAATTGGAAGACTCTGCAGGTAGTGGAATTAACTTAAATGACTAAAAAAAAAAACAACAATAAGACATGCATATGGATATACAGGAAACTGAAAGTGAGCCTGGGTGATGTTATGAGATTGTGAGAAAAGAAAAAAAAAATCGGAATTGAGAGTGAATTCATATGTAGCGCCTGGGTCGAGCATTGCTTTTTTTGTATGATAGGCTTCTCTGGCCATCATTTTACATGTGCTGTGCAAAAAAAGAATTTTTTTTTTTATCAAAACCGTGCATACTTGCAAAGACCAGTGGTGTATGAATGGTTGAAAAAAAATGAGTCTAAACGAGAAAAACATGTGAAGATGAGGAAATTAACATAGATGATCTCTAAAACCTTAAACACAGTACTTAAAGAAGATTGAAAACCAAAATATTTTATAACAGAATCTTTTCAAAATAGTGAATCATGGGTATATAAGACGATGAAAACAGTATCCATGTAAAAAAAAAATCGATCTGAAATTGTTATTTGAAATACTTGGGATATTGGAATGAACTTTGATATCTAAATTGAATCAATGATGCCATTGAAGGGCATCATCGGTTCTTGACTTATTGGATAACCCAGGATGCAAGCCACATCGACTGCTGCAACGGGTTTGCCTTGCAAATGGTAAATTTGATGCTTAATTCACCTAAACATAGATATAAGAAGGGGCTTTTACCTTGATTCGGCGGAGGTTGAAGAAGCGCTTCCTAATAGGGTGAGCTGAAGAAGAGGGAAGCCTGCGTCTTCTGCTGGATGTCCTGCTTCTGATGGGCTGAAGAGAACGCAGAGACTGGGCCCTTTCGTGAATAGGGGAAAACTGAGGTTAAGGGAAATCGCCCTATTGGGTCCTTCCTCTTAGATTTTTGCTGGAGTTCCTTGGCCTTTGGCTGAAGGAAGGGCTGCAATTAGGTAAGGGGGAGAAGAGCCGTCTGGTTTGGCCTCCTGCTAGCCAAAGGGGGAAGCCGTGAAGAGGGAGGCACTGAAAAGTTTTAGAAAACACATCCCAGGTCCTCTTTTGCTGGATGTTGGGCTGAAGGAGGTGAGAGCCGAGGTTGAGGGAAGTTCTCGATGCCTTTGTTGGGCCTTCCACCTTTCTTTTAATAGCCGATGCTTCAAAACTCCTCCTTTTTCTCCCCTTTTGCCGATATTGATAACTTTTGAAACTGACTTTTAAAAATTTGAAATCCTTTTGAGAAAGGGGTTCGCCATTTTGAAAAGGGGGCGACTCCAATTCTTCAGCCGATATTTGAAGCTTAGGTGAAAGTGGGGTCTTGGGGTAGGGTTTCACGGTGGCTCTACTTTGGGGCTGAAACGTAATAAAGATAAAGTAAATAAGTAATAAAAAACTGAGTAAAAAAAAATGGATTTTGTTTTGGTGATGCCACCTCAACTGAATTTGAAAACTTTTTGAGAAAACAAAGATTTTGCTTTTCTTGGCAAGAAGCCTTAGTGGGGCGCCACCTATGTGGGCCCACTAATTTTATCAAAAATCAAAATAATAGAATTTTATAAGTCGGTGCCACTTCTGGGTAGGCACTGTTTCGAATATAGGGGAGATTTTTTGAGAATTTGAGTGTGACCCCACCTCAAGGCGGGTCCCACATCACTTATTTGAAATAAAAGCCAAATGAGATATTTTGGAATTTTCACAATAGTAGGCTAGTTTTTGGAAAACACGAAGCTAAAATTTGACTTGATTTCAAAACTTGGAAGAAAATGGTTCTTTGGGCGAAGTTTTGAAAGAAGTGGAGAAATTCAGAGCTCTTTTGTAAAAGTTTGAAATAAGGTCTTTTGAAATTGTGTCCCCCTCTTTTCAACTGGCGAAATTTTGAAATATCGAAACCATCCAGATTGTTTTCTTGAGAAAACTTTTTGTAATTGCAAGTCCTGGGGGTAAAATGGGAAGAATTGACAATTTTGAAAACCCAGGGTTTTAAAATCAATTTTGAAAAGTTTAGAAATCAAATCTGGATTGACCTTTTTGAAAATCAGGAGTTCTGGATCTCAAATGACATGTTGTGCAATAAAATGATATGAAATGCTATGGAAAGACATGTTATGCAAAATTGCCACTCTGAATGAGATTTTGAAAATTTTCATTTTGAAGATGTCTCTGAGTTTTAAATAGAGCACTTTTGAGACTCGAGAATGGAATTTAGGACTTTCTGCAAAGTTCAATCTTGAAAAATGACCATTTTGCCCTTCATTGGTTCCGGAGAACCAAAATGTGATGATTGATGGGTATATCAGGAAGGTGAGTGAAAATTTGGGGTGTTTACATCATGCTGGCTACCAAACACTCGTCAAGCAGATTATCCGAGCAGGGTATTATTGGAAAACCATGCAGCAGGATTGTCATCGATTTGTAAGGAAGTGCGTCAAATGTCAAATGCACACACCTTTCATTCATGCGCCAGCCGCATACTTGCAGTCTGTGGTTTCTCCTTGTCGTTTTTCAATGTGGGCCTTCGACGTGGTAGGCCCCATCACTCCTTCGGCTTCTAATCGCCATAGATATTTCCTCGCGGCCACAGAATACTTCACCAAATGGATCAAAGTTGTAACTCTGCGAACAGTAGAAGGCCGGCATGTGGTTTTGTTTATTCATAAGAATCTTCTTTGCCGCTTTAGCGTCCCACATGATATTGTGTCAGACAATGGCAGTCACTTCAAGAATGAGAGGATGAAGACCTTCTGCTCGAAGTTCAGGATTCATCACCACTTCTCAGCTCCTTACTATCCTCAAGGAAATGGTCAGGCAGAGGTCACCAACAAGATTTTGATCCGCATTCTGGAAAGAACTGTGGAAATAGGCTGTGATTGGCACGAGAAGATGCATGATGCGCTCTGGGCATACCAAACCACCATTCGGACCCCAACCAATGCTACTCCTTCGGAGCTTGTCTACGGGACCGAGGTAGTGTTACCTCTCCACGTTCAGAAGCCCGCACTCAAGTTCGCATCACTCATCGAACTTCCGCTTGATCAATATCAGCAGCAGTGGTTGGTACAACTTGATCTGTTAGATGAGAAAATGCTCAATGTAGCAGAGCATGATCAAGCCTATCGTCAGAGGATAGCTCGGCACTACGCCAAATCAGTTATTAAGAGAAGATTCTGAGTCAGTGATCTTGTGCTCAGATCGACAGCTCATCTCAAGCATCGGCTGAAGGGCAAGTGGTCACCCAATTGGGAAGGCCCTTATGTGATTAAGGAGGCGTTGTCTCGCAATCCCTATCGCCTGATCAATGTAGATGGAGTGGAACTGCCAGATCCTATTAATGCTTTACATTTAAAGAGATTTTACACTTAAATTGTTCATTCTAAGCCTTTTGTACTATTCAAAAGTCTTTTTCAATAAAGCAATAACCTTCCATTGAATTCTCACATTCTTCTCCCTAATACTGGGGCATTTTATTTTGATCTATACTTATCTTCCTTCATCATGTGCAGGCAGGATCAGACTAATCTTTTTCTAAAATCTTATCGACTTTTCGATTAATCTTGTTATCTTTATTAAATTGCATTCATTTCATTTTCCAATCTAATCAAAATTTTTATCAATTTATTGTCAATTTTATCAATTTTTGTTAAGCTTTATCAAGTTTTATCAAAATTTTATTTTATCCCTTTGTTTTTTAAAACCCATTCAGGTTAAGGGATAAACCTGATGCCTCCTTTCAATGGGGTATTTCCCTTTCAGGATTAAGGGACAAAAACCTGAACCTCGTCCCGCGAGGCCCCGTTACTTTCTTTCAAGACAAGGGATAATCCCAAATTCTTCTATCATCAATTTTTCCTCAAATTTCTGTCAATTCCTACAAAATCTTTACTATCAAATTTCATTAATTTATTCCTTTTATCAATCCTTTTTATCCTTTATCAATATCTATCAATCTTTTCAATTGTGTCAAATTCTCTTCAGGATCAGGGATAATCCTGGAAACCATCACTAATAAAATTAAGATCTTAGGCCACTGATGATGCATAAATTATATGTTTTATTAACATGTTTTCACTGCATAAATGCATCATCTATAGGTTTAAAGCATACACTTAGGTTCATAATGATGTTAGAGAGCTCTGGTTCGAATTTCATCAAAATCGGAGTTAATTTGAAGGAATTATGACATTTACAGTGTAACGGGTCAAATATCGGATCCGATTTGAGAGATCTGGATCCATATGCCCATTTGGACCTTGGATCTGGACCAAATTACAGGGATTTAACCCAGCTCCAGCCCACTTAAGTTTTGTAAAAATATTTTCTAAAAACCCCCTGCAGAAAGAGGCGCCCAGTAAATTTTTTGTTTTTAATCCTGTTTTTGTAAAATGACCAAAAGTAGCCAAAACGTCAAAAGGGAGAGGGGGCGCCCATTCCATCTGTCTTTGTCTTGATTTTCGTGCCCTAGGGGCACGATTCTAGCTCAACTCCACCTTCTCCCAAGCCGCCCCTGTCATCCACCTTCTTCCTCATCCATGGTTGGCCATGGAAGCCATGCCAACACCATTGGAGATGCCGTTTTCTTCCTCCATTCTCTTCTTTCATATCTTGTCTTTCTTCTCACCTTGCTGGAACTAACTTTTGTTTTGTTTATTTGCAGCTGCAGCTGGAGTGTATCCATCATGGTGGAGGTCCCGCTCCTCCATGGTCGGCCGGCCCTGAACCCCGGAGCATTGCCACTTGCGAATCCCTGCAAAAAAGACAACAAAAAGATTAGATAGCATCACCGAGGTTCCTCGTGGCATGGAATCAAGCAAAGTCCGCTCTTCTCTTCATCCCCCCGGTCGTCGGATCACCCAAGAGGTAGGTCTTCTTCTCCCTTCTCTTCTAGCTAAAACCTATCATGTGTGTGAGTTAGGTGTGCTGTGTTTTCTGTATTTTTGTCAGCCTTAGTGTAGCTTTTGTTCGTGCAAAAGCCAGCACGTAGTGTGTTTAGGTTTTGTGTTAGTGAAAATGATGTTTTTAATCCAACGTTGGAAGAGTTTTTAGGCATGTTTTGAGTGTGCGTGTGTTTGAAATGAGATTTTTGTATGTCTGCGTTTTTCAATTATTCTAAGTCTAATATATGTTGTTTTAATCAAGTTAGTATCTTTGAAAAAGTGTCTAGAACATTTGTTGTTTATGCATTTTTAGATTTTGTGAAAGTGGCTAGTCGAGTATTGTCTTTTCGGTTTTTAGGTAGAACGTCCAGCAGCCTGTGATATTTTCTGTAGTTCCTTATTGTATTATCTTAATTTCAATGTATGAATTATTGTTAGGTTTTGATAGATGTTATTCTTGTAGGATGTTATTTTCGAAATTTCTGTTTTGTGTTTTGGTGCTAGACGATTTGTAGGGTTTTGTTAGAATTTGTTTTCTGTTATGATTTAATTTCCAGCATGTTAGTTGTTTAGTTTGTGTGTTTTTAGTTTAATTTAGATTGTCATAATCGTGTGTTGGTTTAGTTTCATTTAGATTTGTAATTATCGTGTTTTAGTGATAGAATTGATTTAGTTTTATTAGTTTTTGTTTCGTAAATTCATGTAATGCTTTGTTTATTTCTTAGTTTATGTAATTTCTGTATATCCTAGCTTGTAAGGTTTGATTCATATAGGTAAGTGTATTTAGAGGTTATGTAGTATATTTAGATTTAGATAATTCCATTTTATTCATGTGATATTTGCTTTAGCTAGGTCGAGTTTTAGTGTAGTTGTCTTCTCCAATTGTAGGGTGTCGGCCATTAGAGGTCCAGCAAGGTTGCATAATTCATTATTTTCGTGGTAATTAATTTAGCATTAATTTAGTATGTTCATTTTGGTGTAGGATAGATCTTTTCAATTCGTATTTCCCATTCATGTCCTTTGAATTATATTTGTATAGTTACTTTAGTTAGGTTAACATTAGTTTAGAGTAAGTAATTGTTTAATAATGTAGATTTTAGTCAAAGGGCATTAGAGTCTTTATGGTTGAGCATACGAATTTGGTAGAAGACCAATCCCTCTAAAATCGTGAATTGCATTTAAGGAAATCTCTATTTCCTAGCCCAGTTATAAATGATGTATTTTTCCAACAAGGCAACCCTTTGGAATTCCAAAGGGCCTTTTAATGAGGGTTACACGACTTTTGGAAACCCTTTGGAATTCCAAAGTTCCTTCCAAAAGCATTTACACGAGTTTTGTGGAAGTTTTGAAATTAGAAATGCTCATTTAAAGCCAAACCCAAAAATCGTATAGGATGTTTTTTGGGAAAGGTTTTCAAAAAGGAATTAATGGTTTTAATGAAAAAGAGGTTGGACGGTTTTTGAAGATGAGCTTTCCCAATATGCAATTAAGGCAAGAAGATGAGGAGTTGGCCCTTTTCCAAATTCGTGGATTCATATTTTGAAAGCGCTATTTATTAGTTGCTTATTTGGAATTAGCATTGATTAGATAGCCCTTAATTTAGGCATGTTTGTAATAACTTAGATTTTCTAAAATCGTGTATAGTTATTTAGGTAGTTGCTAGTCTTAGTTTATATTTAATGTAGTAATTAATTTAGATTGAATTTAGTGTTTTTAGGAACTAACCATTAATTAGTATAGCATTTACCCTTAGTTAATCCTAGTAACCTTAACCGAACCATAGTTAACCATAGTTGACCCTTACCCAAACCTAGTCGACCCTAGTTACACCCTCCTAACCCTAACCGACCCATATCAATCATAGTTAGACCCTAACCCACTTAGTTAGAACCCTAGTTCAACCTTAGTAAACCCTAGCTAGTTAAACCCTAGCTAACATTAACCGTAGTTAGTATCTAACCTTAGGTAGTTAGTCTAGTTAATTAGTTAGCCCTTACCGTACCTTAACTACCCATGTTTAGTTAACCTTACCTTAGTTAGTTAGGAAGTAACCCAACTAGGGTGGCGTGAACCCATTTGAATCCCATATCATTAAACCGCCCCTAGTAACCCTAGTCACTTACCCTAACCGACCCCTTAACTACCTTATCCCATCCGACCCTAGCTAACCCTATTTAGTGTCTACCCTTAGTTGACTAACCATAGTCAAATCCCTAGTTAACTAACCCTAACCTTAGTTAGTATGTACCCTTAGTTAATTACAACTAACCGACCCTAACTAACCGTAGTTAATACTTAACCCTAGGTGTCTAAGCCATCTGACCGTACCCCTAGTTCAACCCTAGTAAGCCTAGTTAGTTAACCCTACCCGAGTCCTAGCCTTAGTTAAATTCTACTAACCCTAGTTAGTGCTTAGACCTAGTCAATCTAACCATAATTAGTTAAGTTAATCTAACTTAGTCGACTAACCCTAGTTATTAGGTTAACAATAGTTAGTGTCTAATCGTAGTTAATTAGTTAACCCTAGATAACTAACCTAGTTAGTTATTAGCTTAGTGAGCCTAACCGTAGGATAGTAGTTGTTTTAGTAGGTTAGAATTAATCTTAGAGTAAATAGTTAATTTAGTTAGTGATATTAGATGTCATATATTATGTCTAGTTAGAGTTTATATTTATTTAGGTATCTTATTTAGAGTATTAGTGAGTATAGGTTAGGTTATTTCTTAGATTTTATAATTTAGTTTAATTGTTATTGTTTGCTGTAGTTTAACAGTAGGTTAGGTTCAGTTAGGAATGTTTTTGTACGTGGTTCAATGTCCAAATGTCAATTGTGGATTCAAAGGGATGAATAGTGCACTGAACCAAAACCCTAATTTTTACCCGATCGTGCACTCATCATCGCATGTGGATTTTTCGTGAGTTTTCTGAATATTATTTTTTTATTCTTTACATTGGTGTGTTAACTGTCTTTAGATCAAATTTCAGCTCGATCCGAGTTGATTTGGTCTGGTTTTTAAGCGTACTATGAAAACAGCTTTTTCTGATTTTGAAATTTCGGGTCCTGCGATTTCCCAAATTATACTGATTTTGAAACGATTCGTTCTGGAGATCCAGAACGTATTTTTCACTTCTGTAAAATGTGTCAGCTTCATGGATCTGTCTTTTACAGAATAGAAGAGATTTGACTAATTTTGGAATTCGTTTGACCCCTCAAACAGTCATTTTGCAAAAAGCTGTCAGAATCCATTTTTGCCTTCTTTATGGACAAAACAGTCTTTTACTTATTTGTCTGATTTCGTGTAGTTTTACTGTTTTCTAACATTGTAGTTAGTAACTTAACAGTATTTAGAGTAATTAGAGTTACTTAGCTTAGTTAGTATAATTTTAGTTTTAGATATTTAAATTAACTGTAGTTTAATGTAGAAATAGTTTAGAATTAGTATTAGATGTAATTTAGATGATTTCTTGATTTAGTTACTGACTTTTTGTTTTTATTATGTAGGTTGTTAAGTTAGAACAGGTTAACAGATGCAATTCAATTGTGATGTGCAACTGCACTTGATGTGAAAAGACAGAAATGCCCCTGGAGACTGTTATCGTCGCAAAATTTTTCCCGTCTTCCCTTCCTTGCGGAAGAGAGAGGGAAATGCTTTCGCGATTCAAACTTGACCGGATTTTGGAAATTGTTTTGAAATACTCGCCTCCGTTTTGAAAATTGCGGGAAAATCTACGGGATGGGGCTCGACCTGTCGGTACGAGGTTCGACCGTTCCTGCCGCCTTTAACAGGGGTAATCGAACCAAGGACCAAAATTATGCTTGACTTAGCAAAAATTATCGAAATTATGTTCTATCCTAAATGCACAGAGAATTCAGGCATGTGCTATGAGATTTGGTAAAATATAAGTTGGAAAATTATGATGTATGCTTAGAAAATATTTGGAGTTGAAGAGCATTTCTCAAGAAAAGATGGAAATCAATCTCTCAGAAAAACTCAGACGAAGAAGGCTTGAAATCTTGAGAAAGTTTGTAAAGAGTTGGAAAATCTTGAAGAAGTGAGAATCTCGAGAAAATCTTGAGAAAGTTTAAATGAGAATCTCTGGAAAATCTTGAGAAAGTTTATAAAGACTTAGAAAAATGAGAATCTCAGGAAAATTTTGAGAAAGCTTAGAAAGACTTGGAAAACCATGAAGAAATGAGAATCTCAGGAAAATTTTAAGAAAGTTTAGAAAGATTTGGAAAACCATGAAGAAATGAGAATCTCAGGAAAATTTTAAGAAAGTTTAGAAAGATTTGGAAAACCATGAAGAAATGAGAATCTCAGGAAAATTTTAAGAAAGTTTAGAAAGATTTGGAAAACCATGAAGAAATGAGAATCTCAGGAAAATTTTGAGAAAGTTTAGAAAGACTTGGAAAACCATGAAGAAATGAGAATCTCGGGAAAATGGAAGGAATTCTTGAGAAAAGATGAACATTTGAAAAGGAAAGTACTTGTTGGGAAAACTCGGACTTTGAGAATTTTCTTAAGAAAAGGATAGAAAATTTATAAAAAAATTCATCGGAGAAGGAAATTTAGAACTTAGGAAATTGAAATCCGGAGAATATTGTCCTTGAAATCTCTTGAAAATCGATTTTGATTCTTGAAAAAGATGAAATTCCTTTTGAAAATGGATCTGAAGAAAATAACTTTTTAGGGAAAATCACAGGGAAACTTTGATTTGGAAAATCCAACTTCGAATATCATCATAGTTTCTTGAGAAATTGATTCCATGAAGTGAAAATTTCTTGAGAAAATCATGAGAAAAATAGATGATGCAGATGATTTGAATGAATGAATGCATTTTGGAAAGATTTCTGAAAAATTTGTTGGAAAAATGTGGATTAAGTCAAAGTAAATCCTTCACATATTCTGACTGTGACCATGAATATATTCAGGGTTTATTTGAGTTAATTCACAATATTTCGAAAACATTGGAAATATGAGGTGCATTTTCAAGATAGCCTAAGAGTGTAGGCTCAATGTGACTGATAGAAAGATGATGGATCTGGGTCTCGTCCATATTCCGACTAGGGCCATAAATATGGATTCCACCGAGTTCATCAACTCTCTAAGAGTTGGTGCACGTGCCATTCGTGTTCATCCACGGTGAATTTTGAAAATTGAGATATATGCATTATAGAATCAGGATATTACTGAAATCAAACTATATGAGATGCGGCCTAATTTAAGCAGTAAAAGTAAATCTTATTCCAAGGTTTACATTGGATTATTACATTGCTAACATAAAGTAAAAAAAATGAAATGGAGCCGAAGAATCAGCATCTTCTAGATTTTCCTGCAAAATGAGAGTTAGTACAAGATAACCAAGGAAATGGGTATATATATACTATATACAACAAAGATATATATGTAGACATAGAAATATTTGAATTTATGCTAAATGATATATGGTAATGAAGATATATTCACAAAAAAGTAGAAGAAAAGAAAATATATGTGATAACAAGTGCACATGAAGGAATATATATATATATATATATATATATATATATATATATATATATATATATAAAAGTATATAGATATGTATATATATATATATATATACATATATATATATACATATATACGTATACATATAGGTAGATATACATACATATCGATATATATATACCTATAATAAGAAAATATACATATAAAGGAAAATTCCATATAATGGGTAAAATCAGAAAATACAGGTATATACAGTTTTTGTAGGGGATTTCACAAGGCTGTAATTTCCAAATTATAAAATATTTTGCAGTAAAATCGGGTATGGAGCTTCTCTATATATCAATGATGAAGCGTGCAGAAGAGGATATAGAGATCATGAACGGATATGGATATATCCGTTCGTGAAGGTGGCTGTTTATCAAGACTGCACTTCTGCAGAAAATGGAATGACTTCAACAACAAAAAAAAAAAGTACAGCCAATTACTTTTATGAACCAGTATCGATTCTAAAGTCGATCTTCCGGATTGGATACTTGACCCGGATAACCAATGAATCTTATGCCTTTC
The DNA here is from genome assembly GCF_984573655.1 of Nuphar pumila. NCBI lineage: Eukaryota > Viridiplantae > Streptophyta > Magnoliopsida > Nymphaeales > Nymphaeaceae > Nuphar > Nuphar pumila. Next base: position 65,430,937 of record NC_143260.1, on the reverse strand, counting down.
AACGTATTTGAGGCTATACAATATATTTATCAACAATCTAACTATGACATATTAGCTGAATTAGATGATTATGATGAACAGAATTTGCAACATGATCAGTTTGTAAAACCAAAAATACTATGATGAATCAAAGCTGGAAATCAAACAACATGATCAGTTTGGCTAATTGAAAGGAAAAGAAAACAAACAAGTGCAAATTGATATATATAAAAACCACAAGATGTTCATTTAGAAAATTCCTGTTATGACAAGACAGAATTGCAGCAACAAATGAGTCATAATAGCTTCATAAGGAGACTCATTGATGAAAAATACATAGATTCGCAAGCTTTTACAGTAGACGATTCAGAAAATCGACTGAGTAATGTGCTAAGGTTCATTGGCTGAATCATCTTGCATCGAATTGGACGCAAGAGGAATCTCATTCACGTGACTGTTTGAATAAGTTATCCCCAAGACACACAAGAGATCAAATACTGTAAAATAATATACAGGAACATTATGTCAATACAGTTATTTACAAACTTTTATTAACTGAAAATTAGCATACAAATGATATACTTACTATACAAATCAAAATTAAAAATTTTTGTATCCTCCCAACCAAAATAAAACAGAATAATGTAAACTCTGAACATCAATTTACATTATTCTCATGGAAAATGGCTAAAGAGCAATCCGGAACTACAAAACAAAAAAAAAATGGAAAAACTAAAAATGAAATAACTAAAACAGGAAATTGCTTTAAAACGAAACAGAAAATAAAATGAAACCTACGTTAAAACTAAATCAGAAAATGAAATCCAGCTGGTGGATTCCCTGATGAAGATGTAATCAACGATGAAAGGGGTCGTCCTTCTGCTGGAATGAAGGAAGTGAAAAGGAGCTTTTGCTGGACCCTCTCCAATGAATGACTCTCATAGACAGCAGCTACAGATCGAGTTTTTACTACAGGGCTGAAGGAAATCGGAAGATTTCCATCACACGGACAGCAAAGGAGCGATCTTGCAATCTGTATGGAAAAATGGAATCCCCAATCGCAAGATTCCACCACCAAGCAGAGGGTGCCTCACGACAAAGACTTTGGTGGAGGGGCTGATCTTCTGCTTCAATAGGGACGTCAGAAACAAAATCCTCAAGGGGCCAGGCTACACGACAGAGGAGCTCCTGTGGCTGGGGCTGAAGAAGGATGATGCTAGTGGCCTCACGCTCCAGAGCCAATCCCTACAAAACCCCCAAAAGAAAAAAATTTCAATCTGTCCTCTCTCTCCTGAATGCTCTGCCCCCCATTTTAAAAAAACTTTCCCCTCTTAAAAAAAAAATGCAGGTTTTCCTTTCCGTTACCTTTTCTTCTTTTTTTTGAAAACTTTTTGAAAGTTTTGTAACCGAATTTTGAAAACTCGCCGTTTTGGTGATGGACGAAATCTTAGGTTTTTTAAGACCCTTTTGGGTTCATTGACCTAAGTTTTAGGTAGATGAGCATTTTAAGTAAGTTCGGTTGTGGTGCTGTTTCTAAAAAAAATGAATAGTGACACAATAAATAAAAGAAAGAGAAAAAAAATAATGATAATAATAAATGGGAGATGCCACCTCAGCCATCTTTAAAATTCTTTTGAAAATAAAGCTTTATTTTGTGTTGGAAACTCTTTTATTTTCAATTGGGGTGTCACATGTGTGTGGGCCCACTAACTAAAAATAAATAATATTGAGAAATTAAAAAGAAAATTTGCAAATTGGTACGATCTTCTGGTGAATCCCGCTCCATTTATTCGAAAATAAAGACAGAAGAAATAAATTTCTTCTTTTTTGGAAATTTTTATAACACGAGATAAAACTTTGTTTATTTTCAAGAATTTGGAAAAATTGGTTTTTCAGAGCAAAATATGGATAAAGTAAATATAAAAAATTTTGTAAAGAGATTTAAAATCTTTTTTGCAAAAAGTTTTGAGATAAAATCTTTAAAATCAATATCCAAATATCCAGATTGTTTTTCTTGAGAAAATTTTTGTAATTCAAAGTCCTGGGGGTAAAATGGGAAAATTTGGTAATTTTGAATACCCAGGGTTTTAAAAATCAAATTGAAAAAGTTTAAAAAATCAAATCTGGATGGACAATTTTGAAAATCAGGAGTTCTGGATCTCAAACTGACATGCTATGCAGTGAAATGATGCAATGCTATGCAAAGACCTGTTCTATGAAATGTCACTCTAAGCTTGGACTTGGAAATTCTAACTTTTTGTCCCGAAAAAGGATTTTGAAATTTTGCAATTTGAAGATGTCTCTGAACCTGAATATAGAAATTTTGAGGCTCAAGAATGAAATTTAGGACTTTCTGCAAGGTTCAATCTTGGAAAATGACCATTTTACCCTTCATTGCTTCTAAAGAACTGAAATATGATGATTGAGGGCGATGTCAAGAAGGTGAGTGAAAATTTGGGGTGTTTACAGATGCCCCTCTTTGCTACTAAGCCGGCTTATGGTCGAGCTTAGTGGCAAAGAAAACACACCAAATTTGGGCTATATATATAAAAAAAAATGCCCCAGTTAAAAGGATCTGACTGGGTATGAAGAAGTTAGCCCGAGGAAGATGGTAGATATGAAATGGAGAAATGAAGAAGAAAAACTCACTCTGTGAGAGCGAAGTTCAGGTTTATGCCCTTAACCTAGATGGGACAGAAAATGCTCTATATGGAACAAAGCTCAGGCTTTAACCCTTGACTTGATTGGGCGGAAAATGGAATACCTTATTGAAGGAGGCTATGATGGAACCTTCGGATTTTGCATAATGAATCTGACAGGGATTTTGCAAAAAGAAGGAAAATGGGGTCCCTAAAGCTTGAAAAGGGATTGATTTTGGGCGTCTCATTGCTGAGACTAAATAGCTTTTGAAATTGCCTTTTACGAGAAATGATTGGTGGTTCGACCTCAAACCGAAATGGGACTGTCTATGGTTGGACAGTGGGGACACAGGGAAGTGTGCAAATCTGAGAGTTTATGCTCTCAAAGAAGGGAAGAAATCAAGTCCTTGAGAGGGATTTAAAAAATGGTGTCAGGATGTATCAAGGACGGATATCAAGCTCTCACTTCTCGTCAGGATAGCTAGAAAATATTGTCAAAATGTTAAGAAATTTGCTATTGATGCAAAGTATTTGAAAAGGATACGCATTGTTGCAAAATATTCTTTCTTTTCTACCTGAAGCATTACCTCCGAACGAGATTGACTTCGTAGGATCGAGATTTGAAATCCAAGTTGCATGCAATTGACCTTCTTCAAGGAAGCTATCAATTTCCTTGATATGAACAGGAAAGAGAATTTGATATTATGAAAGCAATTGATAGAAGAATATTGATAATAGAATTTCACAAATTTAAAGAGGATTCTTGATAAATTTGGAAGTTTGATATCTTGGGAGCTTCTCTCATGATAATCTTGCTGCACTCTTTTGGCTCTCTTGGGTGTTTGCTACATTCTCCTTCATTTTGGAGATGTTTCGACTTTTTTCTCTCTTTCTTTTTCCTCTCTTTCTCTCTTTTGGGAAGGTACGTCACAAACTCCTTCAAATTGGAGATGTTTCGATCCTTCTTTGACGATATTGGCTCATGGGTTGGTAAATCTTTGGATGATAGCTGAAATTAAATATCTTTTGGGGATTGTCGGGAGGTTCATCGCATCTGCCTTCATCTCGACAGTGCTTTGGACTTTCCCTAGAAGGATCCGTCACAAACTCCGTCATCTTGGAGATGTTTCAAATCTTCTTTGGCCTCGGGGTCTACTCGCTGTAAACACCCCAAATTTTCCTCACTCATTCTCAAACAACCCTCCTCGTGCAGTGTCAACCCTGTTAGGTCAGTGTAGGAGTCAAACCCCGAGTCAGTTTCAGAAAATCACCATTTTACCAACTTTTATTAGGAAAATTACCATTTTACCCCTAGGTCATCCCGGACCCCAGTCAGTCGGAGTCAACCAAGCTCACTGGTCAGTTCAGAACATTTAGAATATCAATCATTCCAAGCTCATCTGAGCTCACAGTGAGAAGACCATTTTCATTTCTGACCATTCCTGCCAAAATAGGATCATTTCTTCGGGAATGAGCTCATTTCTCACTCAAATCCAAGCCAATTGTCTCTGAGTCAGTCATTCATAGTCAGTCATACTCCCCAGAGTCTAGCTTGAGCTCACCAGGAGTTCGAGTGCTCCCTTTTCAGTTCAAAACCATTTCTAAGTGTCCAAGAGCCCATTTTAGTCCATTTCAGCTCTTTTAGCTAAAATTGAGCTGAGTTCAGTCAATTGAGCTAGTGTTCAAGCTTTGATTTTAGTTCATGTCAGTATTATTGACTTTTGTTCTAGCTCAAACCCAGCTCTGATCCGTAATTCACTTCAATCCAATGACCATTTCGTACCATTTCTCTAAAAATGACAGCTTTTCTTGAAAATTTAGTCGGAAAGGTCAGTTGAGTCAGTGTCTGGTCAGTTCATTTGAGTTCTAAAACTCTAAAACCTAGCTCAATCCAGTTCATTTCAGTTTAATCCAGTTCAAACCCTAATTTCCAGTGTCACTCTAGCTTAGCAGAGCTCGAAAATCATTTCTTCAACCATTTTTGCAAATTTTGTCAATTTTAACACTTTTTGAACTGGTACAAGTGTCAATCGGGGTCTAACATCCAAAATTCTTCATTCAGGGTTAGCATTTCATGTTATTTCTCATCATTTCATATCATTTCTCAGCATTTCATAACATTTCATCACATTTCATTCCATTTTTGAAGTCCAGAACTCCAGTTTTATAAATTTCAATCCAGATTGAGTTTTAAAAGTTTCCAGAAATCAATTTCAAACCTCGGGTTTCCAAAATTGAGATTTTTACCCCCGGGATTCTAAATTTGGAAATATTTTCTTGATAAAAACAATCTGGATTTATTTCAAAATCAAATTTTCTAAATTCTACACTGGATTTGCTTCGCAACGAGGTATTGAACTTCAAAATCTGAGCTCGTTTCAAAAACTGCCAAAAATAGCTCGTTTCGTTTGGAAATATTTTCTCAAGAAAAACAATCTGGATTTCTTTCAAAATCAAATTTTCAAATTCTATATTGGATTTGCTTCTCAACGAGGTATTGAACTTCAAAATCCGAGCTCGTTTCAAAAACTGCCAAAAATAGCCCGTTTCGTGTGGAAATTTTTTGAAAAGACTATTTTACCCCTTTAATCGTCAAAATGAATTTCAAAAGTGGAATTTGGACCCGCTCTGAGATGGCCCATCCATTTGCATTTTATTGTTTTAATTTATAAGAAAAGAAAAAAATTTATCTTTTTCTTTATTTTTTGTTTGTTTTATTTTGTTTTTATTTTATTTTCTTATTTTATTTTTCCTAAGGTGGGACCCACAAGGGGGTCAACCACCCTAGCCCTCAATCCAGCCCACTTCCTTTCTTTTTTTTTTATTTCTTTTCTTTCCTTCTTTCTTTCTTTTCTTTCTTTCTTCTTCCTTTTTCTTTCTTTTTCCTCCTTTTTCTTTCCCCTCTCTCCACTTACGTAAGCTTCTTTTCCAGCCCCTTCTCTCTTCCTCTTTCCCCCTCTTTTCTTTCTTCTTTTCCTTTTCCTTTTTCCCTTCTTCTTTCCTTTTCCTTCCCTTCCTTCTTTCCCCTTTCTTCCTTACTCCCTTCATATTTCCTCCAAGGTGATATGGCTGAAGCCATTCACGTAGAGTCAATAATCAAAGCCATTGCACACTATTAGAAACTTAGGGTTTTATGTGATTAAAACCTAAGTTGTAAAAAAAAGAGAAAGACGGCTGCCTCCCAACTCTTAACGCCTATCTCTCTTTCTTTCGGCTCTCTCTCTTTTTCCCTCTCTCTCATCACCCTATCTTCTCCCATTAGCTTCAGCCATCTTCAACACATCAAGGGGCAGATGCTTCTTCCTCACACAATTTCATCATCACAGCAAAGGCCACCCTTTGCTCCAGCCAATCCAGTTACTTCCTCTCTTTGGTTGCAGTCATAACCAGCTTCTTCCAAGTAGCTGATTAGTCCCAGCCATCTCCTTCTACCAGTACAGTCACCTGCAGCCTCCAACACCTCTAGTACAGCCACTGCATCCTTCAAGATCTCCAGCAAAAGGAAGCAGTTGCCTGCTTCAGCCCATCTCTTTCAACACCTTCAGCAACAAGCCCTCCTCTCCGATCAAGGTGACAGCCACAACAACAAATCTCCACCTGCTTCAACAGTCCAGCATCTCCACTAAGGTAGCCCTCCTCTCCGATCAAAGTGACAGCCACAACAACAAGTCTCCTTCAAGGTAAAGTAAGAAATAAAAAAAAAAAGAAGCAAAAAGAAAAACTCTGTCTCAAGGTGCAATGAAAATTTTTCATATGATGTTTACATAGATCTAACACGAATATAGTTTAAAACTGGATTCACGAGTTTCTTTATGAGGATTGAATGATGTGAAACGGTAGTCGCCCATGTCAACGCTATGCATGTAAGATGATCCATTCGGAAGATGAATCGGATCTCTTATGTCAAAAGCCAGCAACAATCAATTTCATATCCCCTTTTTTTTATTTTTTTATTTTTTTTATTATTTTATGTTATTTTAATCATCATTTTAGTGAAAATCATATGCCTTAGGCGTTTAGCTTAATTAGTTATTGTTTTTTTCTTTTTTTCTTTTATTAGTTTCATTAATACATGTCTATTGCTTTATCATTTTTTTTAATTCATGTATAGAGTCTAGTTGTTATCTCATGTATGAATCTTCGTTGATAAATCCTAAAAATTTTGTATTAGACATTCTTGCGTGTTATTGATATCCTGCAAAAATTCTAGATTGGTTTGAGGTCAGAAATTTCATTTCAAAAGTCAAGAACCGAATCAAATTTTGAACTCTCCAAAAATTTCAATCTCTGATTTAGCAGAAAATAACCTTCGGATTCATCCTTGTGGAGCATTAGGATTTTCCCCTAAAAATCACAGTGGATTCATGATTGAATCTACTAATGATCTGGAAATTTTTAGGTTTTTCCAAGCAGTTTTGATCTTTGTAAAAAATCGGATTTCTCAGACCCCTGAGAAAATATCGATTTTCTTTCGTCAGGGTATAGACAGACCCTAATGCACAAATTCCGCTCAATCTGTAGCCAGTATGCAAAACATTTCAACACAAAAGTTCTTTCTAACATTATTTCCTGTCATTTCCCAAAATTTGGGAATTTTTGGATCTGTTGCATTATTTTTCCCGGATTTTTCCTTTCTGTCTAACAGATTCCAATGTCCAGAAATCTCAGAGATTTAAGTCTATGATAACAGTATGGCCTTTTCCAAACCATAACCCGAATACCAATGGTGTAAAAATATCAAATCTTACTCTGTTTGTCAGAAACATTTTCCCACAATTTCAGCCTTTTTCTCATCTGTCTGTCATTTTTCCCACATTTTCTCCCGAAACCTGTCTGTTTCCCCTAAATCCTAGAGTCGCCGGATTCCGATCCGACTTGCCGGAGTGGAACAGCTCCGACCATAGGTCAAAACCAGAAAGTGTAAAAGTCAAAAATCCTTGCCTTACTGTCCTATGTCACTCCATAAAATTTGGGAAATTTTTATGGAAGTTTGATATCCTAAATCCCCTTTAGAATCAACATTGTAGGCAAAAATCACAAAATTTAGGGTTTTTATTTGAATTTCCATATTTACAAATACAAAAAAATTAGATTTTCAAGAACCATTATGTTTATATGGTTGTTTTAGGTGTCCATGCCAAATTTGGCTTAATTCCAAGTTCATTTTCTCCATGTGTTAGTTTATCTTTAAATTCAGAAGCGAAAATCAGGTTAAATTTGATTTTTTATGATATTTTCGTCATTTTAAGGTTTTTATCATGCACATAACCATGTAGAATCATATTAGGGTTAATTTCAATCTCCTTTGCATTTCATATTTTTCAATTTTGCAAAATTTATTTCAGAAAACCCTGGTTTCAAGGCCATAGTCTTGTTATCGGGGGTATTTTGGTCATTTTGACCTAAATTTCGAAATTTCAATTTCTAATTCTCCAAAATTTCATGCATATCATCATATTTATCATATTATGTTTGATTTATTTCATTTGATTTTCAAAATTCCAAAATTTACAAAAATTCTTTTAGAAAACCCTGATTTCAAGGTCATCAGGGGTATTTTGGTTATTTTGACCTCAATTTCGAATTTTCAAGTTTATTTTCAAAATTTATTCATTATTTCTCATGTTTATATCAAAGGGGGTATGAATTTGGGTTTATATCTGAATAATATCTGATAATTTCCTATATTTTCGGATAAATTCAGAAAAACCTACATTTTTGTGCTAACCTTGTTTTCTAGTTTTGCAGGAACATTCAAGAAGAAGACTTAGCTTTTATTTTTTTATTTCAATTCAATGTAACCTCAAATGTAATAATTTGGAATAAGAGTTACTTTTCTGCTTAGAATAGGGTTGCATTGCATATAGTTTAATTTATGCAAATTTCAATATGTGATGTATGATTCATGCACATTATTTCAAATTCACTATGGTTTACATGAATGGCACGTGCACAAGCTCTTATGGAGTTTATAAACTCGGTGGGATTTGTATTTATGGCCATAGTCAGAATACGAAGAAAACCAAGATTTATGATCTTCATATTAGCCACATTCAGCCTACACACTTAGGCTAACTTCAAAAATGCACTCATTTCTCAAAGTTTCAAAAGAATTTCTCAATTCCTCAATGAAATTCCCTTTTCAAATTCATATTCATTCATTCATATTATTCAAATTGCATTGTTTTCAAATTCATTTTCCAATTTCAATTTAAAAAAAAAAATCAGTTTTCTCAAGAATTTTCAAGTCTTTCTCAGGATCTGATTTTCTCAAAATCCTAAGTTTTCAAATGACATTTCAAAGCATTTCCCAAGTTCAAGTCAAGATTTTCCTATGTTTTCAAATTTTCAAATTTCAAAATCCCAAGTTTTCAGAAATCGATTTTCTCATATTTTCCAGTTTTCCTGAGAATTCATTTTCCATTTCAAAAGTCATTTTCCAATGAATTTCTTAGATTTTGTCAGAATTCTCAAATCCATTTTCTCAGAAAAGCAATTCCAAATTTCAAAATCGATTTTCTAAAGTTCAAATTTTCCTGAGAAATCACTTTCCAATGCAAATTTCTGATTTCCAATAAAATTCAATGATTTTCCCAGGAATTCCATTTTCAAGCATTTTCCAGTCCTTGTCTAAATGCATTTCAATTTTCCAAAGCAAACATCATATTTTCTCAAACTTGCATTATTTTCAAAATTTCATAGCACAAGCCTAATTCTTTGTGCATTTTAGGAAAAATAGAGCATAATTTAGATATTTGAGTCAAGTTAAATCACGTAATTGATCCTTGGTTCAATTACCCCTGGTAAAGGCGCCAGGAACGGTTGAACCTCGTACCGACAGGCGGATCCCATTCCATGGAATTTTCCCACAAATTTTCAAAACGGAGGCGAGTAAATTTTCAAAACAATTTTCAAAACTTTGGTCGAGTTTGACTCGCGAAATTCGTTTCTCTCTCGCAAGGGAGGGGAAAATTTTTGCGATGATAACACTCGCCTAATTCGCCTTCATCTTGACGACAGGTGAGAGATCCCTTTTGCGGATATTTAATTGCAGCTTGAGGAGACAGGGCTTGGGTAAATGCTCTCTTTTTCTAGCGCTCAGGATATTTCCACTGCCTTGTTTTTACAAGAATGGTCTTTAAAATGTGCCATAACTGCGATCAATATCAATCATCTATGGCTTTCAATAACATTGAATCTTCTTTTCTGGCCTTATCGAGGATTTATCCTTCATCCTTTTGGTTGGCCAATAGAAAGACTTTGAAGTTTGAATCTCTTCTCGCAAAAGCTTCACTCTCTTGGAAGTAATGCTGAAGGTAGACTGAGGTAAAGTTTTGTATAATAAAGTTTTTGAAATCAACAAATAATTGATTGACAAATTGACAAAATTTTCTTGAAATCTTTGGTAAAAGTGAGCATTTGAGGTCCGGTTCAACACATCCGTGACGAAAATTCTCCTCTCTTTTTCCCCAAAAAGAGAGACTCAAGCTTGACCCTTACCTGAATGGGAAATGAGAAATACTCCTCTCTTCCCTGAAGATGAGGTGTTTGCAAAACAAACTTTCGAAGAGAAATTAAGCTTTCGTCAAAGCTCCCTAAGATTAGGCTTCTCTTATGATAATAGTGAGGTCTGAAAATCGGGTCATGAAAGGAACGAGTCCATCACACTCTCCCTAAAGAGGGTCCTCCATGACGAAAATGGCCTAGTATGAAATTGGGGGGTTACAAGAAAAGCGAGTCTCCGTCGAGCCTCTCCCTTTAAAAGGGTTCCTTGTGTGAAATTGGAAATTGTTTTGCAAACAGTTCACTAAGACGCGAGTCCCTTCAAACTCTCCCTGAAAAGGGGCTAAGTGAACAAATAGGATAGCATGCGAAAAGAACGAGCTCCCTCGAACTCTCCCTAAAAAGGGTCTCTCGCAAGAGAAATGATTGAAATTTGATATTGAGATTGATTGACCCAAAGGTCGAAATTGGAAATTGGAAAATTGGTTGTTGGGAAATTGAATGACCCTAAGGTCGAAATTAGATGACCTAAAGGTCGAAATTGAGAATTGGTTGGCCGAAAGGTCAAAATTGTGTGACCCGAAGGTCGAAATTGAGAATTGAGTGACCCGAAGGTCGAAATTGAGAATTAAATGACCTGGAGGTCAAAATTGAGAATTTGGAATTGAGAATTGAGAATTGAGATTGGAAATTGGGTGACCCAGAGGTCAGAATTGGAGAGTTGCATGATCCAAAGATTTAAATTGGAAATTGGTGGGCAAAATATCAGATTTGAGCAATTGACAAACCCTGAGGATCGAAATGACTTGGATCAAGAAAGGAGAATGATGAATTCGAGTCAGAGCTCGAATAAAATATAGAGATCACGAGTCGAAACCCGGATCAACAAAAGAAAATGAAGAGCTCGAGTCAGGACTCGAGTAAATAAAGAGATCTCGAGTTGGAACCCGGATCAACAAAAGAAAAATGAAGAGCTCGAGTTAGAGCTCGAATAAGGTAATGAGATCACGAGTCAGAACTCGGATCAACAAAGGAGGATAATTTGAATAAAAACCCGACTCGGAATTTGGTTTTCCAAGACTGACTCAAAAAGTTGAATTTTGAAAATGTACCTATTTGAACACTGGATTTTGAGATAATACCAGTTCGAGCGCTGGGTTTTGGTTCAGTACTGGTGATTATCTTTTGATTTTGAATCATTAAGAATTGTGATGGGACTATTTGCTGAAATCCCAATACTGACCAGATTGTTGTTAATGCAGTTGAATGCAAATGAATGCAAATTGATGCACGTGAATGCACAAGTGCGTGAAATGAGGAATTTGTTTATCCTGCCTGCATACAAGATGAAATTTTAAAAAAATGCCCCAGTGTAACTGGGAAAGAAAGTTTGATCATTATTTAAAGAAAATAGGAAGATTACAAAGAAAGAATAGAGGCTTCAAGTATAGAACTTTTTCAAGTGTCGAGCATTAATGGGATCTGGTAATTCTACCCCATCGGCGTTGATGAGCCGATATGAGTTGCGAGGTAATGCTTCTTTGATGACATATGGGCCTTCCCAGTTTGGCGACCATTTACCGCCAGGATGATGCTTGAGATAGGTTGTGGATCGAAGCACTAACTCATTGACTTTGAATCTTCTTTCAATGACAGACTTCGCATACTGCCTGGCTACTCTCTGGTGATAGGATTGAGCATGTTCTGCTGCTTTCAGCCTTATCTCATCGAGCAAGTCTAACTGTACCAGTCGCTGCTGCTGGTATTGATCAAGAGGTAATTGCAGAAGCGATGCGAATTTCAAAGCGGGCTTCTGAACATATAGCGGCAACACTACTTCTGTTCCGTAGACCAATTCTGATGGAGTAGCATTCGTTGGAGTGCGAATAGTGATCCGGTAGGCCCATAGTGCATCGTGGATCTTCTCATGCCAGTCGCGGCCTGTTTCCACAGTTCGCTCCAAGATGAGAATTAAGATTTTATTGGTGGCCTCTGCCTGACCATTCCCTTGAGAATAGTAGGGAGCGGAGAAATGATGATAGATTTTGAACTTTGAGCAGAATGTCTTCATCTTTTCATTCTTGAAATGACTGCCATTATCTGACACGACGTCATGTGGGATGCCGAAGCGGCAAAGGATGTTCTTATGAATGAAAGAGACTACGTGTCGGCCTTCTACTGTGCGAAGAGTGATAGCTTCTACCCACTTGGTGAAATATTTTGTTGCGGCAAGGAAGTATTTGTGGCCATTTGAAGCTGAAGGAGTGATGGGACCTACGACATCGAAGGCCCACATGGAGAAAGGCCATGGAGAAACAACAGATTGCAAATAAGTTGCCGGAGCATGAATAGAAGGTGCGTGTATCTGGCATTGCACACACTTCTTCACATAATGATAACATTCTTGTTGCATAGTCTTCCAGTAGTAACCTGCTCTGATGATTTGCTTGACAAGGGTTTGGTAGCCAACGTGGCCGCCACAAATGCCTTCGTGTGCTTCTCACACGACTTCTTTGGCTTCTTCTTCATCTAAACATCTGGAATACTCTGAACTGAATCCTCGACGATAGAGGACATTGGCCAAAATGAAGTATCGATTAGACATACGCTGGATTGCTCGCTGCTCTTTCTTCGAGAGTTCTGGGGGAAATTCTCCAGTTTCTACGAAAGTTTTGATATTGTAATACCAAAGCTTCTTCCTTTGCTCAGCCTGGTTTACCTGTTCTGCTGGAAGGAAAGCAGGTTGGTCAAGTCTGCCAATTTCAAAACAGCGACAAGATTCTCCATTTCTGAATGCCATAATGGAGCCTAAACTGGCTAGACTATCGGCCACTTGATTAAAATCTCTCTTGATATGGAAGAGCTGAAATTCTTCAAATTCGCTGACAAGAGCTGAAACGATCTTCTGATAAGGAAATAGCTTCTGATCTTTCACTTTCCATTCGGCTCGGACTTGATTGACAACGAGTAATGAGTCGCCGTAAGCGTGCACTTTCTTGACATTGAAGTCTAGTAGAATCTTTAGACCTTGGATCAGGGCTTCATATTCAGCCATGTTGTGGGTGCATTGAAAATCTAACTTGAGAGAAAATGGAATCATCTCCTTCTCAGGAGTGATTAATAAGATTCCAATGCCTATTCCAGCCATATTCTTAGAACCATCGAAAAATAAATTTCAGATTGGAGATTGCTGGACATTGCAAATTTGCTCATCAGGGAAGTCATCTTCGGCTTTCACTTCTTCTGCCAGAGGAAAATCCGCCAATTGATCTACAATTGCTTGGCCTTTGATTGATTGTTGCGAGACATATTCTAAGTCATACTGCATCAATAAGACTTGCCATTTTGCGACTCGCCCGCTGAGGAAAGGTTGCTCTAAGATATACTTGAGAGGATTGAGTTTAGACAAGATTTTGACTTCTGATGCTAACAGGTAGTGTCTTAGCTTCTGACACATCCATACCAGAGCTAGGCAGTCTTCTCTATTTGAGAGTATTTCTTTTCATAATCTATGAAAGTTTTACTCACATAATAGATGGCGTGCTCTATCAAGCTGCCTTCTTTGTATTGCGCTAAGAATCCGCCGCATGCGACTTGATTTACTGAGATGTATAACAAAAGAGGTTTTCCCAATTCAGGCGGCTTCAAGATAGGAGGATTGAGAAGATACTTCTTGATTCGATCAAACGATTGCTGACACTCTGGTCCCCATTCGAACTTCACTCCTTTTTCTGAGTAAGTGGTTGAAAGGCTCACATCTCATAGCTAAGTTGGAAATAAACCGCCGAATTGATTGCATGCGTCCCTGAAGGCTGCGCAACTCTTTGAGATTTTTCGGGGGTGGCATATCAATGATAGCCTTTGCTTTGGCTGGGTCAACTTCAATTCCTTTTTTGCTGACCAGAAAACCCAACAGTTTGCCTGATTCGACTCCAAAGACACATTTTTGCGGGTTAAGCCTTAACTTGTAAAGAATGACTCGCTTAAACACTTGGTCAAGCACTTCGAGGTGATCTTCTCCCTCTTTAGATTTCACGAGAATATCGTCAACATACGCATCTATGATTTTGCGCATCTGATCGTGAAAGATAACAGCCATTGCCCGTTGATATGTTGCTCCAGCGTTCTTGAGCCCAAAAGGCATAACTATATAGCAGAAAGTGCTCCAAGCCGTAGTAAAGGAAGTTTTAGATTGGTCGCGGGCGGCCAACTTAATCTGGTTGTAGCCGGAATATCCATCCATGAAGGAGAACATGGCATGTCCTGCTGTGCTGTCAATCAAAAGATCAATGCTTGGAAGTGGATAATCATCCTTTGGAGTTGCCTTATTGAGATCTCTGAAGTCTATGCAAATCCTGACTTTGCCACTTTTCTTTGGGACAACGACGATATTGGCTAACCAATCTGGATAGTCAATAGGTCGGATAAATCCTGCTTTGAGCAGATCTTCAAGTCCTTCTTAACTTGTTTTTCTATTCTGGGATCCATTTTTCTCAACTTTTGCTTAACTGGCTTTACATCTGGCTTCAAAACGAGTCGGTGTTCGACCAATTTGGGATCTAAGCCCGGCATATCTTCATATGTCCATGCGAACACTTCTTCATGTTGCTTGAGAAAATTTGTAAGCCTTTCTTTCTCTTCCGGACTTAGACTGGTACCGATCTTGAGAATCTTGGGATCTTCCAATGAGCCGATATTGACATCTTCAGTAGGATCTTGTACTAGAGCGGATGGTTCATCTTGCTTCTGAACTGAGGCGAACTCTGGTAATTCCTGAAGAGACGGACGAAATTCTGCATAATCATCTAACTGTTTTGCAACTTTGCTATCTCCTGTGCTTGCTTTGACTCGGTGAATTGCTGCCGATTTCTGGAAAGCCTTTGGATTGATAACGAGTTTCTTGATTGTTCGGGAAGACATTTCTGAAATTTTGGATAAGAAATTGGATTTAGGAAAATCGTTCATCATACGACAAACCATCATTTAAAAGAATTATGCATAAAATGACATTGAGTTATGAAATAAGGATATAGAGATAAAGGAGACAGATGGCATCCAGATAGACAAAGAAACTTGACATTTTATTGATTTGACTTTGATAAAAGACATTGAGACATTTATTTTGAAAGGAATAGAAAGGAAAAACAACAATTGATTCTCAATATGCCCCTTTAACAAAAACAGTCTTCTTTGGTGAACTCCCACCGGAAAACCCTAATCCTGCCCTATGGGGACGATGCTTTTGGATCATTGGCTCGACACGACCATCCTCATTTTTGCCCAGTCCTTTAAAGGGTTGATAACCATGCTTCAGAAGTAAGTCAAATCCCTTTCTTACTTTCATGAATTGTGGAAACAATGGATGATCTTTGACAGTGTCGTAGCTGACACAACCTCCAATCTTGAAGAACTTGGGACCTCTCCATCGGGTCATGGCTATAGTGTGCAGGGATAATTCTGACGTTGCCTGGAGTATTTCCTGACTTTCTCCGAGACTGATTTCTCCATTCTCCCTGATGCTAGGAATATCTGCAGTGAATGATGGTCGAGGGATCATAGGCTGTGGGAGTCTTTCTTCCGGGTCCTCTCCAAGCACTGTGGTAATCATTCCACCTTTGGACCATTTTACGCATTGATGCAAAGTGGAAGGCACTGCATTTGCATTATGAATCCACGTCCTTCCGAGCAACAGATTATAGGTGGGTGGCACATTGACCACATGAAAAAGTACTGAATGTACCGAATAATTAATGAATACTTCCAGGAATATCTTTCCTTTGGCCGTCTGACCATGATTGTCAAACCCATAGATGGTAATAGGATCTGGAATGTATTCTTTTTCCTTAATGCCTAGTTCCTTTGCGGTCATTTCGGGACATATATTGAGGCTGCTGCCTCCATCTACTAGCACATGAGGTACTATCATTCCCCTTACCCGAACGACGATGTAAAGAGCATTATTGTGAAAGGAATGAGGCTTTGGAAGGTCCTCATCCGAGAAAGTGATCGGCGCATTGGTCATGGCTGAATTCACAATTTGTGCCATGTCTTCAGAAGTGGTACTGGGCTTAACTTTGATCTTTCTAAGCAGATCATCCAGTACTTGTTGATGCTTGCAGGAACTCTTGGCCAAGTCAAGAATGGAAACATTGGACAGAGCGGTCAGAGGCTTCTGACTTGAATTCTCCGGCTTGGGCTTGATGATTTGATTGAGAAAATCAGGAATTCCCTTTGACTTGGGGGATGACTTTACAGGTGCTTCAGAAATTTTCATCTTGCCGAATGCTGAGATTAGGTCCATTTTCTTAGGAGTTGGAGTTGCTTGTCGAAGCACTAAGACCTGATGTTGAACTTGTAGATCTTATACAGAACACGGCTTGATGTGTTCGTGAGGCAGGAATGGTTGTGCAGACACTACTGCTGTGGTGTGTGAAGGAAAAGGCTGCTTAAGAATATCCATTTTTTCTTCTTCTTCTCCTTCTACCAATAAATTCTTGTCAATAAGATCCTGCACAATGTTCTTGAGAACGAAACAGTTCTCAGTGCTGTGTCCCACTGTTCTGTGGAACTTGCAGAATTGATCTTTCCATTTCCCCATAGGCACAGGGGGATCAGCCAAGTCTAGGCAACTTGACCATCTCTTTCGACAACATATACTCGAGCACATCTTTGAGTGATTGGTCGAGAGGAGTGAATTTTCGGTCATAGCTCCATCCCTCATGTTTAACTTTTTCACGTTGTTTCGGCCCTTGGTCTTGCTGAGAAGGCTTGCTGTATTGAGGAGCAGGCTTCATTTTCTGATCTCCTTTATTGTTGGAATTGCCTGCGCCGTAGCAGTAATCTTTCTTCTGCCCTTTGTATTGATTTCGGCTATTGTTGTTGTTGTTGTTGGTAGAGAAGGTGAAGTGAGCTTTCTTCTTCTGCTCACCTTGGGGGTTACTTTTAGAAAAAGTGAAGCCTTCATAGACTCCATTCTCTACGCTCAATTCGAGCCATTCTGCTCTTTTAGTAAATTCAATGAAGGTCCTGGATGGTGAAGTAGAGATTAATCCTCTTAATGGTTGAGAAAAATTGTTGAGGATCAATGACAAAGCGTGCCTTTCAGATATGGGATCTCTCATTTTGTTGCAGGCTGACCTCCATCTGTGAATGAAATCTCGTGCTTTTTCATTCTCATTCTGCCTCAGACTGCAGAGATGACTTAATGTCGAGAGTGCTTCTGTGTTGAACAAGAAGCGTTCAATAAATAAATTCACCACTTTATCGAACTCCTTGAGCTCGATGGGATTAATATGCTCAGCATACCATTTAGCTGCAACTCCTTCCAAGCTGCGAGAGAAACACAAGAATAGTGCTCTGTTATCTCTCTTGAATCTTGAGCACTCTGCGAAGAAAGTGGCGAGATGGGCTTTCGGATCGCCAGAACCATCAAACTTGATGAATTTTCGGAGAAGGTTTTTGAGATCGTCATCCCCTTCGAGGCCGTCATAGAAGTCCTCACTGGTGAAGACTTTCTTGCCCTTGTCGCGGGCTTGGAGATCCTTAACAACTCGGGCCATTTCCCTGAATTGTGACTGCAGAGGTTCTTCTGTGACCTGATTCTTTGATTTACAGCTCTTCCTTTGTTCTCGCCCACGTTTCTGAAATGCCGGAGGCACCTCATATTCTTCCTCAGTGTCTTCCGTTGATTCTGATTCATCTGAGATTTCTTCTGGCTGAACCTGCTTCTTGGGAGCCTTCTTATTCTTGTGCCCGTGGAACTTTTCTCTGAATTGATTTTTTTCTGCACTAGTCCCAGCTTGTTCACTCATCATTTTATTCATCATCTTTCGGAACATGGCATACATTTACGGATCTATGCCATCATCCTCTTGCTGTTGATCTTGATTCACGGGATGATCCATTTCTCCTTCTGAGGCTGAGGAGTGCTGAGGTGATGTGGTTTTTCTTCCTGACCTTGTTCGAACCATCAAATGTTGCGGATGCTCTAATGTAACTGTGGATGCTCTCTCTCTGCAGGGCAAAGACCTGATTAGATTATGAAGGAATTGGCTTTTGGAATAAATATTTATTGAAAATATGGTAGACAATTTGAAGAAGATATCCCATTACTAGGGACTGAGTCGTCGCGAGAATCACGACAATTGTGTTGTCAACTCTTTTAGCACGAGAAACAAACAACAAAAAAATATGCCTTGTTACCTAGGCGAGGTCGTCAAACCACAATAGAAAAAGAGAGAATTTTATTGAAATGAGAAAACATGATTTTATTGATCTTGACAAAGAGGTGGAGGACAAACAATTTGCCACCATTCACGATAATCAGCAGACACTCTAGGACCAGGAAAGATTTTAAGAGAGACAAAGGAATCCCAGCCATAGCGGGCAGAATGATATGCCCCGGACCATTGTGCGGAAGTGAGATCAAACTCTGCCATAACAACTGATAACAATCGGGCTTCGACGTACTGCTGTCTCTGGGAGAACTGTCGAACACATCTCTCTAGTTGGTAGTAAGTGCAGAAGAATGGTCCTAGTAACTTGAACCTCTTGCCATAAGCGTTTGTGTATCTGGGAGGAGATAGTTGCCGATCAAAATAGTCCCAGACTACGTCATCTTCTTGAATGTTGTTGATCATAGACCGGTACTGTGCCACTGGAAGAAGTTCTTGACCATTGTATCTGAAAGAGCTTGCTCGGGCTGGAACATGCTGAAAGAACCAGGATTGAAGTGCGTAGATGCATCCTTCAACTAAGATGGATTCCCCAAGTGAGAATCGAGTCAAACCACGATATAGGAAGGCAAGTGCTGCCATGGCTATGGAGAGGCGATTGGTCTGTCGACTTCCCCATCTTCTCATAAGCTGGATTATTCTGATGTCCATGTAGTTTTGTCCATCTGGAAAGAGGGATAATCCTACAGTGAACAACACCATTGCATTCTGAATCCTTTCTTTTGCTGTCCTGGATAGCGAACTGACTTCAACGAAGGTCCCGTACTGGCGATACAACTCGAGCAGGTCAACATATTCATTTCCGTCCAACTGGATCAGGGGCCAGGATTGGCGGCCTGTCATACGAGCTAATGAATCTCGGGGGTCCAAACCCTTGACATTGATCAGGAATTGATGTTCTAATGAATCGCTTGGATGACCGGCTGGCTCTGGCAACCCCATGATTTCTGAAAATTCATCCATTAACACGGTCATCTCTCCCCACGGGAACCAGAAGGTACATGTCCTAGGATTCCATCTTCTCATGCCAGTCACGGCCTGTTTCTACAGTTCGCTCCAAGATACGAATTAAGATCTTGTTGGTGGCCTCTGCCTGACCATTCCCTTGAGGATAATATGGGGCAGAGAAATGATGATAAATCTTGAACTTTGAGCAGAATGTCTTCATCTTTTCATTCTTGAAATGTCTGCCATTATCTGATACAATGTCATGCGGGATGCCGAAACGACAAAGGATGCTTTTGTGAATAAAAGAGACCACGTGTCGGCCTTCTACTGTACGAAGAGTGATAGCTTCTACCCACTTGGTGAAATATTCTGTTGCGGCAAGGAAATATTTATGGCCATTTGAAGCTGAAGGAGTGATGGGACCTACGACATCGAAGGCCCACATGGAGAACGGCCATGGAGAAACAACAGACTGTAAATAAGTTGCCGGAGCATGAATAGAAGGTGCGTGTATCTGGCATTGCACACACTTCTTCACATAATGATAACAGTCTTGTTGCATAGTCTTCCAGTAGTACCCTGCTCTTATGATTTGCTTGACAAGGGTTTGGTAGCCGACGTGGCCACCACAAATGCCTTCGTGTGCTTCTCGCACGACTTCTTTGGCTTCTTCTTCATCTAAACATCTGGAATACTCTGAGCTGAATCCACGACGATAGAGGACATTGGCCAAAATGAAATATCGAGTGGACATACGCTGGATTGCTCGCTGCTCTTTCTTTGAGAGTTCTGGAGGAAATTCGTCGGTTTCTATGAAAGTTTTGATATTGTAATACCAAGGTTTCTTCCTTTGCTCAGCCTGGTTTACTTGTTCCGCTGGAAGGAAAGCAGGTTGGTCAAGTCTGCCAATTTCAAAAGAGCGACAAGATTCTCCAATCCTCTGAATGCCATAATGGAGCCTAAACTGGCTAGACTATCGGCCACTTGATTAAAATCTCTCTTGATGTGGAATAACTGAAATTCTTCAAACTTGCTGACAAGAGCTGAAACAATTTTCTGATAGGGGAATAACTTCTGATCTTTCACTTGCCATTCGGCTCGAACTTGATTGACGACGAGTAATGAGTCACCGTAAGCGTGCACTCTCTTGACATTAAAGTCTAGTAGAATTTTTAGACCTTGAATCAGGGCTTCATACTCAGCCATATTATGGGTACATTGAAAATCTAACTTGAGAGAAAATGGAATCATTTCTTTCTCTGGAGTGATTAATAAGATCCCAATGTCTATTCCAGCCATGTTTTTAGAACCATCGAAAAAAAAATTCCAGACTGGAGATTGCTGGATATTGCAAATTTGCTCATCAGGGAAGTCATCTTCGGCTTGTACTTCTTCTGCCAGAGGAAAATCTGCCAATTGATCTGCAATTGCTTGGCCTTTGATTGATTGCTGCGAGACATATTCTAAGTCATACTGCATCAATAAGACTTGTCATTTGGCGACTCGTCCGCTGAGAAAAGGTTGCTCCAAGATGTATTTGAGAGGATTGAGTTTAGACAAGATTTTGACTTCAGATGCCAGCAGGTAGTGTCTTAGCTTCTGACACATCCATACCAGAGCTAGGCAGGTCTTCTCTATGTGAGAGTATTTCTTTTCATAGTCTATGAAAGTCTTACTCACATAATAGATGGCGTGCTCTATCAGGCTGCCTTCTTTGTATTGTGCCAAGAATCTGCCACATGCGACTTGATTGACTGAGATGTATAACAGAAGAGGTTTTCCCAATTCTGGCGGCTTCAGGATTGGAGGATTGAGAAGATACTTCTTGATTCTATCGAACGATTGCTGACACTCTGGTCCCCATTCGAACTTCACTCCTTTTCTGAGCAAGTGGTTGAAAGGTTCATATCTCATCGCCAAGTTGGAAATAAATCGCCGGATTGATTGCATGCGTCTCTGAAGGCTACGCAACGCTCTGAGATTTTTCGGGGGTGGCATATCAATGAGAGCATTTGCTTTGGCCGGGTCAACTTCAATTCCCTTTTTGCTGACCAGAAAACCCAACAATTTGCCTGATTCGACTCCAAAAACACACTTTTGCGGGTTAAGCCTTAACTTGTAAAGAATGAGTCTCTTAAAGACTTGATCAAGGGCTTCGAGGTGATCCTCTCCCTCTTTAGATTTCACGAGAATATCGTCAACATACGCATCCATGATTTTGCGCATTTGATCATGAAAGATAACGGCCATTGCCCGTTGATATGTTGCTCCAACATTCTTGAGCCCAAAAGGCATAACTGTATAGCAAAAAGTGCCCCAAGGCGTAGTAAAGGAAGTTTTAGATTGGTCGCGGGCGGCCAACTTAATTTGGTTGTAGCCGGAATATCCATCCATGAAGGAGAACATGGCATGTCCTGCTGTGCTGTCAATCAGAAGATCAATGCTTGGCAGTGGATAGTCATCCTTCGGAGTTGCCTTGTTGAGGTCTCTGAAGTCTATGTAAATCCTGACTTTGCCGCTTTTCTTTGGGACAATGACGATATTGGCTAGCCAATCTGGATAGTCAATAGGTCGGATAAATCCTGCTTTGAGCAGATCTTCAAGTCCTTCTTTGACTTGTTGCTCTATTCTAGGATCCATTTTTCTCAGCTTTTGCTTAACTGGCTTTATATCTAGCTTCAAAACGAGTCGGTGTTCGACCAATTTGGGATCTAAACCTGGCATATCTTCATATGTCCACGCGAACACTTCTTCATGTTGCTTGAGAAAATTTGTAAGCCTTTCTTTCTCTTCCGGACTTAAACTGGTACCGATCTTGAGAATCTTGGGATCTTCCTCCGAGCCGATATTGACATCTTCAGTAGGATCTTGTACTAGAGCGGATGGTTCATCTTGCTTCTGAGCTGAGGCGAACTCTGGTAATTCCTGAAGAGACGGATCAAATTCTGCATAATCATCTAACTGTTTTGCAATCTTGTCATCTTCTGTGCTTGCTTTGACTCAGTGAATTGCTGTCGATTTCTGGAAAGCCTTTGGATTGATAACGAGTTTCTTGATTGCTCGGGAAGACATTTCTGAAATTTTGGATAAGAAATGGGATTCAGGAAAAATCGTCCATCATACGACAAACCATCATTTAAAAAGAATTATGCATAAAATGACATTGAGTTATAAAATGAGGATGTAGAGACAAAAGAGGCAGATGGCATCCAGATAGACAAAGAAAATTGACGTTTTATTGATTTGAATTGATAAAAGACATTGAGACATTTATTTTGAAAGGAATAGAAAGGAAATGCAACAACGATTCTCAATGTGCCCCTTTAACAAAAACAGTCTTCTTTGGTGAGCTCCCGCCGGAAAACCCTAATACTGCCTTGTGGGGACGATGCTTTTGGATCATTGGCTCTACACGCCCATCTTCATTTTTGCCCAGTCCTTTAAAGGGTTGATAACCATGCTTCAGAAGTAAATCAAATCCCTTCTTGCTTTCATGAATTGTGGAAACAATGGATGATCTTTGACAGTGTCGTAGCTGACAGGACCTCCAATCTTGAAGAACTTGGGACCTCTCCATCGGGTCATGGCTACAGTGTGCAGGGATAATTCTGATGTTGCCTGGAGTATTTCCCGACTTTCTTTGAGACTGATTTCTTCATTCTCTTTGATGCTAGGAATATCTGCAGTGAATGATGGTCGAGGGATCATAGGCTGTGGGAGCCTTTCTTCCGGGTCCTCTCCGAGCACTGTTGTAATCATTCCACCTTTGGACCATTTTACGCATTGATGCAAGGTGGAAGGCACTGCGTTTGCATTATGAATCCACGTCCTTCCGAGCAACAGATTGTAGGTGGGTGGCACGTTGACCACATGAAAAAGCACAGAATGTACCAAATAATTAATGAATACTTCCAGGAATATCTTGCCTTTTGCCGTCTGACCATGGTTGTCAAACCCATAGATGGTGATAGGGTCTGGAATGTATTCTTCTTCCTTAATGCCTAGCACCTTTGCGGTCATTTCAGGACATATATTGAGGCTGCTGCCTCCATCTACTAGCACATGGGGTACTGTCATTCCCCTTACTCAAACAACGATGTAAAGAGCATTATTGTGAAAGGAATGAGGCTTTGGAAGGTCCTCATCCGAGAAAGTGATTGGCGCGTTAGTCATGGCTGAATTCACAATTTGTGCCATGTCTTAAGGAGTGGTACTGGGCTTAACTTTGATCTTTCTGAGCAGATCATCCAGTACTTGCTGATGATTGCAGGAACTCTTGGCCAAATCAAGAATGGAAACATTGGACAGAGCGGTCAAAGGCTTTTGACTTGAATTCTCAGGCTTGGGCTTGATGATTTGATTGAGAAAATCAGGAAGTCCCTTTGACTTGGGGGCTGACTTTACAGATGCTTCAGAGACTTTCATCTTGCCCAATGCTGAGATTAGATCCATCTTCTTAGAATCAGGAGCTGCTTGTCGTAGTACTGACACCTGGTGCTGAACCTGGAGATCTTGTGCAGAACACGGCTTGATGTGTTCATGAGGCAGGAATGGTTGTGCGGACACCACCGCCGTGGTGTGCGAAGGAAAATGCTGCTTAAGAATGTCCATTTTTTCTTCTTCTTCTCCTTCTACCAATAAATTCTTGTTAATAAGATCTTGCACAATATTCTTGAGAACGAAACAGTTCTCAGTGTTGTGTCCCACTGTTCTATGGAACTTGCAAAATTGATCTTTCCATTTCCTCATAGGCACAGGGGGATAGGCAAGTCTAGGCAACTTGACCATCTCTTTCGACAGCATATACTCGAGCACATCTTCGAGTGATTGGTCGAGAGGAGTAAACTTTCGGTCATAACTCCATCCTTCATGTTTAACTTTTTCACGCAATTTCGGCCCTTGGTCTTGCTGAGAAGGCTTGTTGTATTGAGGAGCAGGCTTCATTTTCTGATCTCCTTTATTGTTGGGATTGCCTGCGCCGTAGCAGTAATCTTTCTTCTGCCCTTTATACTGATTTCGGCTATTGTTGTTGTTGTTGGCAGAGAAGGTGAAGTGAGCTTTCTTCTTCTGCTCACCTTGGGGATTACTCTTGGAAAATGTGAAGCCTTCATAGACTCCATTCTCTACGCTCAGCTCGAGCCATTCTGCTCGCTCAGTTAATTCAATGAAGGTCCTGGACGGTGCAGTAGAGATTAATCCTCTTAATGGCTGCGAAAAATTGTTGAGGATTAGGGATAGGGCGTGCCTTTCTGAAATGGGATCTCTCATTTTATTACAGGCTAACCTCCACCTGTGAATGAAGTCCCGTGCTTTTTCATTCTCATTCTGCCTCAGACTGCAGAGATGACTTAATGTCGGGAGCGCTTCTGTATTGAACAAAAAACGTTCAATAAATAAATTCACCACTTTATCGAACTCCTTGAGCTCGATGGGATTGATACGCTCAGCATACCATTTAGCTGCAACTCCTTCCAAGCTGCGAGGGAAACACAGGAACAGTGCTCTGTTATCTCTCTTAAATCTTGAACATTTTGCAAAGAAAGTGGCGAGATGGGCTTTCGGATCGCCAGAACCATCGAACTTGATGAATTTTCGGAGAAGGTTTTCGAGATCGTCATCCCCTTCGAGGCCGTCATAGAAGTCCTCACTGGTGAAGACTTTCTTGCCCTTGTCACGGGCTTGGAGATCCTTAACAACTCGGGTCATTTCTCTGAATTGTGACTGCAGAGGTTCTTCTGTGACTTGATTCTTTGCTTTGCGGCTCCTCCTTTGTTCTCAGCCACGTTTCTGAAATGCCGGAGGCACCTCATATTCTTCCTCAGTGTCTTCAGTTGATTCGGATTCAACTGAGATTTCTTCTGACTGAATCTGCTTTTTGGGAGCCTTCTTATTCTTGTGCCCGTGGAACTTTTCTCTGAATTGATTTTTTTCTATACTAGTCCCAGCCTGTTCACTCATCATTTTATTCATCATCTTTCGAAACATGGCATACATTTGAGGGTCTATGCCGTCATCCTCTTGTTGCTGCTCTTGACTCTTCTCGGATCGGGGGGAGCCCATCTCTTCTTCTGAGGCTGACGAGTACTGTGATGCCGTTGTTCTTTTGCCTGATCTTGTCTGAACCATCAAATGTTATGGATGCTCTCTGCAGGGCAAAGACCTGATTAGATTATGAAGGAATTGGTTTTTGGAAGAAATATTTATTGAAAATATGGTAGACAATTTGAAGAAGATGTCCCATTACTAGGGACTGAGTCGTCGTTAGAATCACGACAATTGTGTTGTCAATTCTTAGCACGAGAAACAAACAACGAAAATATGCCTTGTTACCTAGGCGAGGTCGTCAAACCATAATAGAAAAAGAGAGAATTTTATTAAAATGAGAAAACATGATTTTATTGATCTTGACAAAGAGGTGGAGGACAAACAATTTGCCACCATTCACGATAATCAGCAGACACTCTAGGATTAGGAAAGATTTTAAGAGAGACAAAGGAATCCCAGCCGTAGCGGGCAGAATGATATGCCCCGGACCATTGCGCGGAAGTGAGATCAAACTCTGCCATAACTCCTGATAACAATCAGGCTTCGACGTACTGCTGTCTTTGGGAGAACTGTCGGACACATCTCTCTGGTTGGTAGTAAGTGCAGAAGAATGGTCCCAGTAACTTGAACCTCTTGACATAAGCATAGGTGTATCTGGGAGGAGATAATTGCCGATCAAAATAGTCTCAGACTACGTCATCTTCTTGAATGTTATTGATCATAGACCGATATTGTGCCACTGGAAGAAGTTCTTGACCATTATATCTGAAAGAGCTTGCTCGGGCTGGAACATGTTGAAAGAACCAGGATTGGAGTGCGTAGATGCATCCTTCAACTAAGATGGATTCCCCAAGTGAGAATCAGGTCAAACCACGATATAGGAAAGCGAGCGCTGCCATGGCTATGGAGAGGCGATTGGTTTGTCGACTTCACCATCTTCTCATAAGCTGGATTATTCTGATGTCCATGTAGTTTTGTCCATCTGGGAAGAGGGATAATCCTACAGTGCATAAAACCATTGCATTCTGAATCCTTTCTTTAGCTGTCCTGAATAGCGAACTGACTTCAACAAAGGTCCCGTACTGACGATACAACTCGAGCAGATCAACATATTCATTCCCCTCCAACTGAATCAAGGGCTAGGATCGACGGCCTGTCATACGAGCTAAGGAGTCTCGGGGGTCCAAACCCTTGACATTGATCAGGAATTGATGTTCTAATGGATCGCTTGGCTGACCGGCTGGTTCTGGTAACCCCATGATTTCTGAAAATTCATCCATTAAAACGGTCATCTCTCCCCATGGGAACCAGAATGTACATGTCCTAGGATTCCATCGCTCCGCCATTGCGCGGATCAGGTTGTCGTTGATGGTCTGCTTTCCAACTGCTGACGCCAATTCTAATCCGCACTCGCTCAAATGGTCCGGGAACATTCGGGAAAAGCTTTTGAGCCAGGAATAGTACCATCGGGGAATGAAAGTTCCGGTGCTAAGGGCTCGATGTTCAGGACGACCTTGTCGCACCTCGTAGGAGATGTGACCTTCAGGAAAGATAGGATCGACTTGACTGGATACCATCGAACTGAAAATAGAAAAAGACTCGGAATGAGACTTAGGAAAATGTAGGAAATTTTTTTTAAAAAAAAAATTTGCAGGCAGGATATAAAATGTAGCTGGAAATTCGAGATCCAGTAGAAAGGTAGAATGGAAAAACCACCTGGAGTTTTGAAAGAAATGGGATATTTGAGAAAATCATCCAGGGTTTGAGAAAATAAAGGGAAAAGATGAGAAATATGGGTATTTGAAAATATTTTTGGAAAAATGTAAGGAAATAGAGGTAACATACAAACAATCACATCCTGCACAAACATTCATGCACATACAGCACTCCCTAAAAGGCTGACTCTAGATGCATTATTTTAAAAACAGCTGTAGGACCTTAATCCTAACTTTAAGTTCAGATCATCTTTGTCCAATCCAGTTATGCCGATATACCCGAATCGAAATTCGAGGTACGTGGCATATAATCTCAACTTCGGTTCTAAGGTAAGGTTTTCCAACATCCTTGAGCGCCTACCGATATACTTCGGACTGTGGCCCACGGTACGTGGTAGGGGGTGTTAACCCAAATAGGTGGCCCAGTTGTGAGGCTCTGTCCCGAACTAGGGTTCTGGAAGAGAGCCCAGCAACGTGAAGACCGGGTAATGATAGGTAATTGGGGTTTGAAAAAAAATGATCACATGCAAGAAATAGATGGCTCTAAACCTAGAGAGATAGATTTTGAAATTTTTTTGAAGAAGTATACATTGTTTGCATTCAGATCTTAAATTGAGGAGAGTGGTATTTAGACCTAAGTCTATGTGAGCATGAAAATTTCTCCTCAATCTGGTACTACCAAACCATGCCTAAGCTATATGCAGTCAATGTCAGCTAGGTCATAATCTAGGCTCCTAGGTTTGCATGATATAAAAAACAAAGAGCTGACATTTTGTGAACATAATTTCGATAATTGAACTAAGTCAAGCACAATTCTGATAAGACAAGGACAGGTCCCATCTCGGTCGCCAAACCTGTTATCGTCGCAAAATTTTTCCCGTCTTCCCTTCCTTGCGCAAGAGAGAGGGAAATGCTTTCGCGATTCAAACTTGACCGAATTTTGGAAATTGTTTTGAAATAGTCGCCTCCGTTTTGAAAATTGCGGAAAAATCTACGGGATGGGGCTCGACCTGTCGGTACGAGGTTTGACCGTTCCTACCGCCTTTAACAGGGGTAATCGAACCAAGGACCAAAATTATGCTTGACTTAGCAAAAATTATCGAAATTATGTTCTATCCTAAATGCATAGAGAATTCAGGCATGTGCTATGAGATTTGGTAAAATATAAGTTGGAAAATTATGATGTATGCTTAGAAAATATTTGGAGTTGAAGAGCATTTCTCAAGAAAAGATGGAAATCAATCTCTCAGAAAAACTCAGACGAAGAAGGCTTGAAATCTCGAGAAAGTTTTTAAAGAGTTGGAAAATCTTGAAGAAGTGAGAATCTCGAGAAAATCTTGAGAAAGTTTAAATGAGAATCTCGGGAAAATCTTGAGAAAGTTTATAAAGACTTAGAAAAATGAGAATCTCAGGAAAATTTTGAGAAAGCTTAGAAAGACATGGAAAACCATGAAGAAATGAGAATCTCAGGAAAATTTTAAGAAAGTTTAGAAAGATTTGGAAAACCATGAAGAAATGAGAATCTCAGGAAAATTTTAAGAAAGTTTAGAAAGAAACCATGAAGAAATGAGAATCTCAGGAAAATTTTAAGAAAGTTTAGAAAGATTTGGAAAACCATGAAGAAATGAGAATCTCAGGAAAATTTTGAGAAAGTTTAGAAAGACTTGGAAAACCATGAAGAAATGAGAATCTCGGGAAAATGGAAGGAATTCTTGAGAAAAGATGAACATTTGAAAAGAAAAGTACTTGTTGGGAAAACTCGAACTTTGAGAATTTTCTTAAGAAAAGGATAGAAAATTTATAAGAAAATTCATCGGAGAAGGAAATTTAGAACTTAGGAAATTGAAATCCTGAGAATATTGTCCTTGAAATCTCTTGAAAATCGATTTTGATTCTTGAAAAAGATGAAAATTCCTTTTGAAAATGGATCTTAAGAAAATAACTTTTTAGGGAAAATCACAGGGAAACTTTGATTTGGAAAATCCAACTTCGAATATCATCATAGTTTCTTGAGAAATTGATTCCATGAAGTGAAAATTTCTTGAGAAAATCATGAGAAAAACAGATGAAGCAGATGATTTGAATGAATGAATGCATTTTGGAAAGATTTCTGAAAAAAATGTTGGAAAAATGTGGATTAAGTCAAAGTAAATCCTTCACATATTCTGACTGTGGCCATGAATATATTCAGGGTTTATTTGAGTTAATTCACAATATTTCAAAAACATTGGAAATATGAGGTGCATTTTCAAGATAGCCTAAGAGTGTAGGCTCAATGTGACTGATAGAAAGATGATGGATCTGGGTCTTGTCCATATTCCGACTACGGCCATAAATATGGATTCCACCGAGTTCATCAACTCTCTAAGAGTTGGTGCACGTGCCATTCGTGTTCATCCACGGTGAATTTTGAAAATTGAGATATATGCATCATAGAATCAGGATATTACTGAAATCAAACTATATGAGATGCGGCCTAATCTAAGCAGTAAAAGTAAATCTTATTCCAAGGTTTACATTGGATTATTACATTGCTAACATAAAGTAAAAAAAATGAAATGGAGCCGAGGAATCAGCATCTTCTAGATTTTCCTGCAAAATGAGAGTTAGTACAAGATAACCAAGGAAATGGGTATATATATACTATATACAACAAAGATATATATGTAGACATAGAAATATTTGAATTTATGCTAAATGATATATGGTAATGAAGATATATTCACAAAAAAGTAGAAGAAAAGAAAATATATGTGATAACAAGTGCACATGAAGGAATATATATATATATAAGTATATAGATATGTATATATATACATATATACATATATATATACATATATACATATATATATACATATATACGTATACATATCGATATATATATATACCTATAATAAGAAAATATACATATAAAGGAAAATTCCATATAATGGGTAAAATCAGAAAATACAGGTATATACAGTTTCTGTAGGGGATTTCACAAGGCTGTAATTTCCAAATTATAAAATATTTTGCAGTAAAATCGGGTATGGAGCTTCTCTATATATCAATGATGAAGCGTGCAAAAGAGGATATAAAGATCATGAACGGATATGGATATATCCGTTCGTGAAGGTGGCTGTTTATCAAGACTGCACTTCTGCAGAAAATGGAATGACTTCAACAAAAAAAAAAAATAAGTACAGCCAATTACTTTTATGAACCAGTATCAATTCTAAAGTCGATCTTCCGGATTGGATACTTGACCCGGATAACCAATGAATCTTATGCCTTTCAACGTATTTGAGGCTATACAATATATTTATCAACAATCTAACTATGACATATTAGCTGAATTAGATGATTATGATGAACAGAATTTGCAACATGATCAGTTTGTAAAACCAAAAATACTATGCTGAATCAAAGCTGGAAATCAAACAACATGATCAGTTTGGCTAATTGAAAGGAAAAGAAAACAAACAAGTGCAAATTGATATATATCAAAACCACAAGAAGTTCATTTAGAAAATTCCTGTTATGACAAGACAGAATTGCAGCAACAAATGAGTCATAATAGCTTCATAAGGAGATGCATTGATGAAAAATACATAGATTCTCAAGCTTTTACAGCAGACGATTCAGAAAATCGACTGAGTAATGTGCTAAGGTTCATTGGCTGAATCATCTTGCATCGAATTGGACGCAAGACGGATCTCATTCACGTGACTGTTTGAATAAGTTATCCCCAAGACACACAGGAGATCAAATACTGTAAAATAATATACAGGAACATTATGTCATTACAGTTATTTACAAACTTTTATTAACTGAAAATTAGCATACAAATGATATACTTACTATACAAATCAAAATTAAAAAATTTTGTATCCTCCCAACCAAAATAAAACAGAATAATGTAAACTCTGAACATCAATTTACATTATTCTCATGGAAAATGGCTAAAGAGCAATCCGGAACTACAAAACAAAAAAAAATGGAAAAACTAAAAATGAAATAACTAAAACAGGAAATTGCTTTAAAACGAAACAGAAAATAAAATGAAACCTACGTTAAAACTAAATCAAAAAATGAAATCCAGCTGGTGGATTCC
Organism: Nuphar pumila; assembly: GCF_984573655.1. Classification (NCBI taxonomy): domain Eukaryota; kingdom Viridiplantae; phylum Streptophyta; class Magnoliopsida; order Nymphaeales; family Nymphaeaceae; genus Nuphar; species Nuphar pumila. The sequence goes on along the minus strand of NC_143260.1, from coordinate 65,399,778 downwards.
CTGATGAAGATGTAATCAACGATGAAAGGGGTCGTCCTTCTGCTGGAATGAAGGAAGTGAAAAGGAGCTTTTGCTGGACCCTCTCCAATGAATGACTCTCATAGACAGCAGCTACAGATCGAGTTTTTACTGCAGGGCTGAAGGAAATCGGAAGACTTCCATCACACGGACAACAAAGGAGCGATCTTGCAATCTGTATGGAAAAATGGAATCCCCAATCGCAAGACTCCACCACCCAGCAGAGGGTGCCTCACGACAGAGACTTTGGTGGAGGGGCTGATCTTCTGCTTCAATAGGGACGTCAGAAACAAAATCCTCAAAGGGCCAGGCTACACGGCAGAGGAGCTCCTACGGCTGGGGCTGAAGAAGGATGATGCTGGTGGCCTCACGCTCCAGAGCCAATCCCTGCAAAACCCCCAAAAGAAAAAAATTTAAATCCGTCCTCTCTCTCTCCTGAATGCCTTGCCCCCCTTTTTAAAAAAACTTTCCCCTCTTAAAAAAAAAATGTAGGTTTTCCTTTCCGTTACCTTTTCTTTTCTTTTTTTTGAAAACTTTTTGAAAGTTTTGTAACTGAATTTTGAAAACTCGCCGTTTTGGTGATGGACGAAATCTTAGGTTTTTTAAAACCCTTTTGGGTTCATTGACCTAAGTTTTAGGTAAATGAGCATTTTAAGTAAGTTCGGCTGTGGTGCTGTTTCTAAAAAAAATGAATAGTGACACAATAAATAAAAGAAAGAGAAAAAAAAATAATGATAATAATAAATGGGAGATGCCACCTCAGCCATCTTTAAAATTCTTTTGAAAATAAAGCTTTATTTTGTGTTGGCAACTCTTTTATTTTCAATTGGGGTGTCACATGTGTGTCGGCCCACTAACTAAAAATAAATAATATTGAGAAATTAAAAAGAAAATTTGCAAATTGGTACGATCTCCTGGTGAATCCCGCTCCATTTATTCGAAAATAAAGACAGAAGAAATAAATTTCTTCTTTTTTAGAAATTTTTATAACACGAGATAAAACTTTGTTTATTTTCAAGAATTTGGAAAAATTGGTTTTTCAGAGCAAAATATGGATAAAGTAAATATAAAAAATTTTGTAAAAAGATTTAAAATCCTTTTTGCAAAAAGTTTTGAGATAAAATCTTTAAAATCAATATCCAAATATCCAGATTATTTTTCTTGAGAAAACTTTTGTAATTTAAAGTCCTGGGGGTAAAATGGGAAAATTTGGTAATTTTGAATACCCAGGGTTTTAAAAATCAAATTGAAAAAGTTTAAAAAATCAAATCTGGATAGACAATTTTGAAAATCAGGAGTTCTGGATCTCAAACTGACATGCTATGCAGTGAAATGATGCAATGCTATGCAAAGACATGTTCTATGAAATGTCACTCTGAGCTTGGACTTGGAAATTCTAACTTTTTGTCCCGAAAAAGGATTTTGAAATTTTGCAATTTGAAGATGTCTCTGAACCTGAATATAGAAATTTTGAGGCTCAAGAATGAAATTCAGGACTTTCTGCAAGGTTCAGTCTTGGAAAATGACCATTTTACCCTTCATTGCTTCTGAAGAACTGAAATATGATGATTGAGGGCGATGTGAAGAAGGTGAGTGAAAATTTGGGGTGTTTACAGAGACCTGCTGAAGACTTAACCGCCTATTGTAGTTTATTTTCATAATTAGAATGTTATTCAATGTAACCTGTACTCATTGACATAGATTGTAAACTTTTTATGTTAATAAAATGTTATTTTAGAATTAATTCAGAAATATCCCGTTCCCTGTGGATTCGACCCGTACTCGCCACTCAGTGGAAAGTCGGTTTTTATATCTTTGGTTGACGATTTTCCCATGTTTTTATTGAAAAATATTGTTTAAAAATATTAACTCCAAAAGTGCAACCAGCCACCTTGGGTCAAGGACCTTGAATAAGTTTCTCGTTCTCATCGTCGAAATCTGTTCATGCTTTTTGTCAATCCTCCTAAAATCCAACCTTTGGATAAGAGTTATTTCCTCCCCATCTAAGTTCTGACTCAGGTTTTGCTTTCATTTTATTCTTTCTTTTTGGAAGATCCGAGTTCCAACTCGGGTTTTCCCCTTTCACCTTTTGTTTGAAATTACGGGTTCCGACTCAGACTTCCTTTTTGGATCCAATGCTCGTATTGGAACCAATTGCATCAAGAATTCGAGTTCTCAAACTCGATTCTCATTCATTCTTTTATTTCTGAAAAACTGGGTTCTGACTCAGATTTTTCCTTTTGTATATTCTTATTTTTGAAGCTTCGAGTTCCGACTCGAACTTCCTTTTGGATCTAATGCTTGTATTGGAACCAATCATTGCATCGAGAATTCGAGTTCTCAAACTCGATTCTCATTCATTCTTTTATTTTTGAAAAACCGGGTTCCGACTCGGATTTTCCCTTTTTATATTCTTATTTCTGAAGTTTCGGGTTCCGACTCGGACTTTCTTTTGGATCCAATGCTCGTATTGGAACCAACCATTGCATCGAGAATTCGAGTTCTCAAACTCGATTCTCATTCATTCTTTTGTTTTTGAAAAACCAGGTTCTAACTCAGATTTTTCCCTTTTGTATATTCTCATTTCGGGATCTTCGAGTTCCGACTCAGACCTCCTTTTGGATCCAATGCTCGTGTTGAAACCAATTGTGACATCAAGAATTCGAGTTCTTAAACTCGATTCTCATTTATTTTTTTTTATTTTTATTTTTGAAAACTGGGTTCCAACTCGGATTTTCCCTTTTTTGCATATTCTTATTTTTGAAGTTTCAGGTTCCGACTCGGACTTCCTTTTGGATCCGATGCTCGTATTGGAACCGATTGTTACGTCGAGAATTCGAGTGCTCAAACTCTATTCTCACTCATTCTTTTATTTTGAAAAACCAGGTTCCGACTCGGATTTTCGCTTTTTGTATATTCTTATTTTCTCGGGTTCCGACTCGAATTTCTCCTGTTGATCCAATGCTCGTATTGGACCAAGGTTCCCCTTGCTTTTTTCCTTTCAGGATAAGGGGCAAACCTGAACTTCCCCTTCAGGATAAGGGATAATCCTGAAACACCGACAACCATTCTCGCTTAAGACTCAAGTATCTTCGAATGTCGGTCTCATTTTCAAACACTCCATTGAGAAACCAATGCTCGTACTGGTACATCTTGAAAAAAATCAGTGCTAGTACTGGTGCATTTCCAAAACCCAGTGTTCGTGCTGGTGCATTTTTGAAAAACCAGTGCTCGTACTGGTGCATCTTCAAAATCCAGTGCTCGTACTGGTATGCAATTTTGAAACCCAGTGCTCGTACTGGTATGCATTTTCAAAACCCGGTGCTCGTACTTGTATGCATTTTCAAAACCTAGTACTCGTACTGGTGTGCATTTTCGAAACCCAGTGCTCGTACTAGTGCGCAATTTTAAAAATCCAGTGCTCATGCTGGTGCGTATTTTCGAAATCCAGTGCTCGTACTGGTGTATTTTTCAAAACCCAGCGCTCGTACTGGTGCATCTTCAAATCCAGTGCTCCTATTGGTACATCTAGCGCTCGTGCTAGTGTTTGGCTGACTAATCAAGTTAGCCCCCCAGGCTCAGTCGTTATACTAACCAATCATCAATCATTCAAGCTCTAAATTTTCAATTTCAACCTTCGAGTTATCATTTTGTCAAAAATCAATCATTTTTTCTCTTCCGAAGGACCATCTTCAGGGAGAGTTCGAGGGAGCTTGTTCCTTTCGCATGCAACCATCTTTCGTTCGCAAGAACCCTCTTCCAGGGAGAGTTTGAAGGGACTCGTTTTTTCGTGAACTGTTTGCAAAACAACAACCAACTTTACACAAAAGAATCATTTTTTCCAGGGAGAGCTTCAACGGAAGCTCGTTTTCTTTTGTGGCTCCCATTGTTCTTATCTTTGGCCAACCCCTTCACAGAGGACCCTCTTTTAGGGAGAGTACGATAGACTCGTTCCTCTATGATACTTTCTTAACTTTATTTTTCAGGCCACCTTTCCATAAGAGAAGCCTAGAGGTAGGGAGTTTTGACAAAAACTTAATTTCTCTTCGAAAGTTCCATTTTGCAAACACCTCCTCTTCAGGGAAGAGAGGAGTATTTTCAACTTCCCATTCAGGTAAGGGCTAAGCCTGAGTCTCTCTTTTTGGGAAAAAAGAGAGGAGAATTTTGTCACGGACGTGTCAATTCAATATCGAACAATTACTCTCATCAAGAATTTCTAGAATATTTTCGCCAATTTGCTATCAAAAGTCATTGTTGATCCCAAAGTTTTCATCATATAAAGAATTACCTCAAACTACCTTTAGTATTATTTCCAAAAGAGCAAGACTTTTGCGAAATTAGAACTAAATTCAAACTTTTTCTGTTAGTTAACCAAGAGGATGAAAAATCTTCGATATGACCGGCAAAGGAAAAATTCAATGACGCTGAAAAGCCATAAGTGAACTGATATTGATCATAACTGTGGCACATTCTTAAAGATCATTCTTTTGGCAGTAAGACAGTGGAAATATCCTGGGCAGTAAAGGAAGAATCTACCCAATCCATATCTCCTCAGTCATCTAAGCTGCAAATCAAATATCCGCAAAAGGGATCTCTCAATTGTCGTCAAGATGAAGACGAATATGCGAGCTAGATCTCCGAGTCCAAAGGAGTTTTGGATCATCTCCGAGATGAAGGAGTTTGTGAAGGATCCTTCTTAGGGAACGTTTTGAGCACCGTCAAGATGAAGGCGACTGCGATGAACCTCCCAACAAACCCTAAAAGATATTTGATTTTTGTTATCATCTAGAGACTTCAACCAAAGAACCTATATCATCAAGCCTAATTCCTGAGAAAGAAAAAGAAGGATCGAAACATCTCCAAGATGAAGGAGTTTGTGACGTACCCTTCCCTGAAAAAAGAGAAAAGTCAGGACATCTCCAAAAATGAAGGATGATGTAAAAGCCTAAGAAAGCTCCATGACTCAAAAGAGTGCAAACAGATCATCATGGGAAATGCCCAGGATATCAAACTGCCCGAAATTGCAAGGAATCATCTTTATCTGTGTGAAATTCTTTTATCAATGACTTTTCACTCAATTGCTTTTATGAAGCTAAGAATGTTTCCTCTCTTTTCATATCAAGGAAATTGATATCTTCCTTGAAGAAACTCAACAACAACAAATTTGAATTTTGATTCCTGATTCTACGGAGTTGGCCTAATTGAAGTTAATACTCTAGGTAGAAAGAGGTGATATTTTCACATATATATGCAAAATTCAATCATTCTGAATCAACTACAATTTTTGGCATCTTATTGGCAATATTTTCTCGTTATCCCAACATGAAGCAAGAACTTGATGTTCGTTTTGACGTATCCTGACGTCATCCCTCATTAGGACTGAAAAGTCCTCTCCTTCCGTCTAATCTGAGCGCTCTCAAATCTGCATACTTCCCTATGTTCCCCACTGTCCTGCCATAGGTAGCTCCCGCTCAAGATAAGGGTTAAACCTAAACTTTTTGCAAAAGGTCTGTTATTGTCAAAAGTTATTTTTAGTCTCAGCAATGAGGCGCCCAAGAACAACCCCTTTTCAAGCTTTAGGGACCCCCATTTTTCATCCTTTTGCAAACCCCTCTTAGACTTTTTGTGCGAAGTCTAGAGGTGCCATCACAGTTTCCTCGCTTTGCGAGGATCCTGTATCCATTCAGGCTAAGGATTAAATTTGTTACCTTGCTCATTGAGGTATCATCCAAACCTTCTGCGAGAGGTCGTCTGTTTTTAGAAAGCTGATTTAGTCTCAGCAATGAGACGCCCCAGATCATCCTTTTTCCAAGCTTTAGGGAATCCCTTGTTTTTTTCTTCTTCTCGCAAACCCCTTCTAGATTTGTTCGGCCAAGTTCCGAAGGTCCCACCACGTTTTCTTCATCCGAGGATTCCGTATGGTCGTTCCTTTCAAGATAAGGGTTAAGCCTGAACCTCGTTCCTCGAGGTACCTTCCGTTCAGGTTTGGGTTAAACCTGAACCTCGTTTCGACGAGGTAATCATCCTCAAGATCCCATCATGGTTTTCCCCCATAAAGGAATCCATGCTCTGTATATCCATCAAGGAAAGGATCATGCTTGAATTTCATCTCACAAGGCATTTCTCTAAAAAATGTCCCATCGAGGTCCGTTTATATTCCTTTCCCCATTCAATTCATCTTGATATCACTTTGTCCCATCCAGGTTAAGGGCCAAACTTGAGTCATCCCCAAGGTTGATCTTGTCTCACACATGAGACCTGATCAAAATCTTTATTTTCCACCATTTCGGGATCTTCGCCCAAAGTCCCATCATGATTTTCTCATTTCTATCATTCAGTCATATCATTGTCGAGGATTTCGTCCCCCCAGGACCGCTCAGAATAAGGTTTTAAGCCCGAAAAATCATGTCTCTTTAAAATAATTCTTCCACGCCCAGATCAGGTATGCTAAACTGGGGCATTTTTCAAAATTTGGAGTATTTTCTTTGCCACTAAGCTCGGCTTTCAACCGGCTTAGTAGCAAAGAGGGGTATCTGTGAACACCCCATAATTTTCAAAATATTACAAATATTCCCTTTTTGCTCCCGGCCTCATCTTCTGAGAAAATCAAAGCAATTTCAAAGCTAAATTTCAGTTATTCTTCAGGTTTTCCGGATTGAATTCCATGTTGATATATTCAAAATTCGATTTTGGATCCGGATCCAATAATTTGAGCCTCATTATCCAAATTTTCAAATTTAAATTTTTAAAAAATACCAAAAGCAAATTTTGAATGGCTCAAACAACTCATCCGTTTGGATCCACTATTTTATATTTGCTCGATTCGAGGACCAAATCTCGCATATCACCTCAAGTTTTGTGTCCAAATTCGCTTTCTGAAGAATTTTTTAGAGAAATAGCTTTGGATTCTCAGAAAAACTCTCTTTTGTAAATATTTTGCAAAAATGCAAAAAATTAGTTTTAAATCTTTATTTTCTCGTAAATATTAAGGTTTTATTCCAAAACATCCAAAAAAAATATAGAAAATGAAGAAAAGAACAAAAAATAAAAAAATAGAAAAAAAATATATGTTAAAAACCTCCTTTTTGAAAGAGAAAACCTCATAAGGGAGCCGCCTCTTTGTAAAATCCCGAAAATAAGAAGGCCCCTCTTGCAAATCTGTTGTTAGGGTTTTCTTGAAAACCCTTCGTAAAAGAGGACGACGCCTCTTCTCTCTCTCTCTCTTTCGAAAACCCTCTTCCAGAAGCTTCCTCCCCATCGTCAATCTTCAATCGCCACGGCCATTGGCCTCAACCCTCCATCACCAACGGCTTCAACCCCTTCTCTCAGCCCTCCATCGCTGGCCTGACACCCCTCTTCCCTCCATCGCTAGCCATCGATCCTCAACAAACTCTCCCCTGCTCGAAGCTTCCTCGGACTCTACATAAGCAGGGCAACAGCGAAGGGATGGAGATCAGATTGTTCTGGCATCTCCCCTCATCTCTCCTTTACCATCAACCTCAATCACGCCCCTACATCCGTTTTTTTTTTACCTTCCGATTGCCTCCCCTTTTGCAGGCTTTCAACCCCTCTACCTTCACCTCTTTTCCCTTCTCTGAATCCATTCTCTTTCATGCTTCCTCTGCAATCATCTGCCATCAATCTCCCTCCACGGTGCCTCCACTGCCGGTTATTAATTTACAAATAATACCAGTTTGCCGCAGGTATGATACTTTCCTTCCAGCATCTATTATTGCTATCAATTGTTTAATCTAATATGGATCTGTTTGTCTTCACTCATTGTAAAATTTATCACAACTTCCTTAGAAAATGTTGGTTTCACTGCAAAACTAGGTTGATATCTGTTATAAGATTTGCTTGGGCCATTCATAATCAAGAATGCCTGATGAGTTCACTAAATCTTCAGGACAGACCTACAGTGTCCTGTGGTTTCAACTAAAAACCTCTCCTTGTTCATATAAGTGGTCTTCATCAATCTATCATGCAGTAACAAGTCTATATAGGATTCCAAACTACTTTGTGAATTCGATGGATAGAGGTCAGTTGATTGAATAAAGCAAATAAGTTTGCTATGGTTCATTCATCATTTTTTAGCATGCTCCACTTTCTGTGGAGACCATTTATACTTGAAATCCACTAGTATACCTCACATTCAGATTGCATTCACCTGTAGCATTTTCATAGGATTTTGCCATTTTATCATCACCACCCCCTTTGGAAGCATGTGTTGACAGCTTCAATGGCAGCTATGGGTGTGATCCCCAGACTAGCCATTCCCTTTTTTTTTTATTATATTCAGCTTGTTTTTCCACTGACTACATACTCATAGTTTGAGTAATCCCTCCTTCGGTCTGACTATCCCATTTGGAATAAGTTGAACACCACCTGTGTACATATAGTATAAATTTTAGTTTACGCATGTATGTTTCGTTGCAATAAATGATAATAGGATCTATGCTCATGCACGACACTTGTATGTCCATTAGTCATCTTTAGCCTTATACCCCAGCAATCATGAGGCTATCCATCATTACCTTTTGTGTCTTCTTATGCTTGCATATAATGTTTTATTGTCTGTTTTATCATTCTCAATATATATATATATGTATATGGATATATCCTGTTGAACCTCAATGATAAATGTTAAATCAACATGTTGATCTCTGTTTATGGCTTGAATATAAATCTGGAATATTGATTTCCTGTGTAAGAGTCACCTGTGGGAGTTAAGGAGAGTAAACTGCTATCATAGGCAGTTAGCAAAGCAATTAGTTTTGCTAAGCACTGCAAACACCTCGGAGGAGCATATTATCCATTCATCTCGCTAACACTCATTTCAACCTTTGCTTTCATTATTGCAGCCCTCAGCTGCAACTTGGGTGTCACTTGTTGTGCACACCATAACGTCCATAGTCACTTTTATTTCCCACCACACCTGTGTGTATCCACTATACCACAGACACTTAATGACACTATTACCCTCATCAGTCACCCAGTGTTAGCCATGATTAATTCCCTTGTATTTATGCCATACCTGTCCAACATGCCTTATTTGAGGCGTTCACTATTGTTGCATCCACTGGCAGCACCTCACCTTTTCCCATCACAAACTGTCTTTACTGTTAAAAGGCTGTTTGCAGTAACCTGAACATGATCTGTCCCTTCACATTCACCATTCCACATGCATATATATATATATATATATATATATATATATATATATATATATATATATATATATATATATATATACATATATGCATGTATATATGTACATAGATATATATCATTTTTCCAAACTTTAGATCTTAAATACCTTGGCATGTGAGCATTTCTACCATTAATATCCATATGATATGTGCAATTTTTCTTCATTTTCATACTAATAAAGTGTTTTGCAGGAAATATGTGGAAAATGTCATTGCTTGGAGTTGTAAATTCAATTTTATATGTTGTAATAAGTTAGGTCTTAATGAGAATTTACATTTCCAGCTTTAGATAGAATGAATGAGCATATAAATAATATTTGTTTCATTATTCTCCTTTATTTCTAAAAATTCACAAATAGAAACACGAATGACACGTGCACCATTCTTATAGGAGGTGATTAAATCCTAAGTTGATAATTTCCATCAATGGCCATAGTTAGGATGTGAACAAAACTTAGGATTTTCATCTTTTATGGAATAACATTAGATCCACACCGGATCCTTTTCAAAAATCATCGTATTTTTCAAATATTTCCTTATTTTATTAGAGTTTAATGTAAAATTAGCTCAAAATATATGTCAATGGCCATAGTCAGGATATATTGAGAGTTAATTTCATTTTAAACTCTATAAAAGCACCAAAATGTATTTGATTCTTCACCTGAATTTAAATATGATTATTATATAATACATTCAATGACCATAGTCAAGGATGTATTATATCTTCAATATTACTTACATTCATTTAAAAGAATGAAATACGATTTTCAAATCCAATTTCAAAATTTAAATTCATTCATCATTTAGGATAAAATTGCATCATATTTTCAAAATTCAATTTAAAATCCAAGTGATCTCAAATATCTTTCTTCAATCTCTATTTCAAATTCATTTTTCTATCTTATTTCAAAGATTTAAATTTCAATTTCAAAGTCCAATTTGACTTTGAGATTTCAAAATTCAATTTTAGATTCAAAATTCCATTTCCAAAATCCATTTTCAAAGTTCAATTCAACTTTGAAACCTCTGATTCATCTTCTGATTTCAAATTCAAAACCAAGTTTATCTTTCTCACCTTCAAAATTCAAAATCAAGGCTTGAGTTTGATTCTGAACCTCAAAACTTAACCCTTCTTAAACTTTATATTTAATCTGGGTTTTCAAAACCCAGATCCATCTTCAAAAGTCCCATTTGGACTTTCCGAATCTAAATCCAAAGTTAGATCAACTTGAATCCAGATTTCTAAATACAACCTTCACTTTTGGATCTCAGACTCCAAATCCAAATTACATCTCGAATTCCAGACCTTGAACCCAATTCCATTTAGGATTCAGAATCCATCTCCACTTTTGGATCTCAGACTTCAGATCCAAGTTCATTTTAGGATCCAGAATTCAACTTCCACTTTGGATCTCAGACTTCAGATCCAAAATCCATCTTAGTGTCCAGAGTCCAATTCTATCTTGGATCTCAGATTTCAGATCCTAAATCCATTTTTAAAATCCAAAATCCATTTAGGGATTCAGAATCCAATTCCATCTTGAATTATAGATCTCGGATCCAATTCTATTTAGGATCCGGAATCCAATTCCATTATGATCATGCATATATTTCAAGGAGAATTAACATTAAAATATGCATGATTTTATGAAAAAATGTTTTAAAAACCCAAGTTTATGTTAGTTTTCGTTAAATGAGCTAAAATGATTTCAAAATAGAAAATGTATGAAAAATAGCTTTATTTGTATATTTTAGTACATATTTTAATGTTTGATATTAACATAATAGTTTAGTGTTAGTTTTCAATAAAAATAAAAATAAAAAAAATAAAAAATGGAGAAAATAGTTTTATATTGTTAATAAAACCATTTTAATTGTTTGTTTTTTTTTAGAAAAGAAGAAAAAATTAAATATCAATATAAATAGTTAGAATAGTTTTATTTTGAGTTTCTTTATAAATAAATAAGTTTTGTTTTTAACTTTTGAAAATTTTCTATTAAACCATAAACCGGTTTATACGGTTTTTGAGTTTTAAAAAAAAAACTAAAAAAAATAATAATAGCAAACCGGCTTGAACCGGTTTGCGTTTTTTTTAAAACTGAAAAAAATCTTTTACGAACCTGTTCAAGCCGGTTTGGTTTTGTTAAAAACTGAAAAGAAACTGTTACAAACCGGTTCCAGCCGGTTTGGGGTTTTTAAAACCCACGAATTGAAAAAATTTCAGGCGTCTTCACCGTGTACGCCTGACCCTGCTTCTTTTCCCCTCTTTCCCTCTCTTCTCTCTCTTCTCACCCTTCTCCACCACCATCGGCCCTTCCTTGCCCTTCCTTCCCCTTCTCCCTTTTCCTCTAATGATACTCCAGCCGGTGGTGGTGGTGAATTCTATATCCGGCGACGGTGGACGGTGGAGGCCAACCTTTCTTTCCTAATCCCTCCGGTAAGTCTGATTCTTATTCTACTTCTTCTTCTTCAGATTTCTTCTTCTTCTTCTTTCAACTTGTTTCTGTCATGTTGTGTTTGTTTTTTTTAAAACCGAAAATAAAAAAAAGTAGATCGAACTCTGTAGGTGTTGTTTCTTGATTTTTTTTTCTTTATTCATTGCCTGATTCTTTGTGTTCTGCGTTCGTTACATTCCTCTTCTTCTTCTTCTCCAGTAATTGCAGCTTCGTTTTTTTTATTTTTTGAATTCATTTTATGTCGAGTATTCATCTCTGTAAGTAATTGATTTCAATTTCATCGCATTCCCTATTTTTTTATTATTCTGCATTCATGTTTTGTTCATTCTGATTCCCTGACTGTTTAGAATTCTATGCATTGTTCCTGTCTACTTTCATTTCATTTCATTGATTTTACTGTTTGCGTTTCATGTTTGTTTTTTTTCTTGCGTTGTTCATCTTTAGATTCATTGCTTTTCATTTGTTAGAGTTCATTGTCTGTTTGTATTGATTCTGATTTCCTGTTGATTTCATGTCATTTAATTTACTGTTTTCAATATCTGATTTCTTTTTGTAGTTTTTTTTTAAAACCTTGATTTGTTATTTTTATTTGCAGTGCATCACTTGTTTCCTATTTTTCACATTATGCATTTCCTGTATTTTTTTTTACATTCTGAGTTTCTTTTGTTTTACTTTCTGAATCTCATTTTCTGATTTTTCTGTTTTTCCTCATTCGGTCATTTCCTGTTTTTCTCAATAATAAATTCCTGTTTGTTCATCGTAACTTTCTAGTTTTATAACATTTAATTCCTATTTTTTTTTTTTAATTTTATTTTCCTGATTTTTTTTTTACAAGTTCAATCATTTTTCTGTTTTCCTGTATTTCAATTTCCAATTGTGTTTTTCTCGTTATTTTCTTGTTTCATTTTTCTGTGTTTGCTTTTAATCATTGCATTTCATGTTTAGATAATTCCTTGTCTGCATTTCTTGTTTTGTTAATTTTTGTTAATTTTTGTTAATCTTTTAGTTTTTCATTCTTGTAAAAGTTCTGTTTAGTCTTTTTGCTTCCTTTGCATAAGTGTTTGTGTTTCCCTAATTAGCTTCAATATTCATTGCAGTACATTACTTGCACACTTTATTTCATCGCATTTCATCATTAGATATATCATTATCAGTTTAGTTGTTTTTGCATTGCATTGCATCTAGGTTCTTGAGTTGATATAGTTGCTTTATATAGTTTCATCACATCTTAGATCTTTAGTCAGTTCTAGATTTATATTGTTCATAGCATACTTGTTAGTATCTGGTACTGCTCGTGTTCATTTTATTTGTGCAGGATTGCACAGGAGTGGAGCGGAAGTGATTATGTGACACGAAGTGCAAGAATAGAAGTTTTTTACTTTTCAGTTTAGAATTAGGAATTTGATTTTGGGTTTGTAAATATTGCACTTTACGCCCTCTGCGAAGGGTATTCATTTGCTGTAATAGTTAGTTGTTTTTACTTTTTTTGAACATTTTACATTTTAATAATACGACAATAAAGAATAGTTTAGAATTGTGTGCTTGAATACAAAATATTCCCGTTCCCTGAGTTCGACTTGGTCTCATCCACTAGTGAAAACCGGTTTTTATTATTTGATGTCTGGTTTTCACATGTTTTACATATAAAATTTTTTTTAAAATTACAACGATTTAAAAGAAGACATCAAATTTTTGGCGCCGTTGCCGGGGAACGGCGTAATATTAGTATTCACTTTATTGCCTAGTGTTTGTTTGCATTTAGGTTTAGAACCACGTATGTGCATATCTTAGAGACGAGCTTACTTTTCTACATAGCCCACCTACTAGGACCCCTTAGAGGTGACTGTGTACGATTGGTACTGTAGATATAGATTTCATATTTCTTATGCATAATCTCTGTTATGTGTAACTGCGTGGTGTTTGTTTAGTTTTGTTTTTTTAGTTTACTCGCTTTGTGGTTGCGTGGTTTGGCCGCTTAGTGCATTAGTTAGGTAGAACACCCAAATTAGGACGTGTGCTACACCGTTCTACTCCAAGGTGTACGCAATGGCTGACGATTCTCAATTGATCCGTCCTTTGAGGGAGTACTTCATGCCAAATACATATACTCCCGCCTCCTGCATCACGAGACCTGATGTAGGAGCGAGCCATTTTGAGATTAAGGCCAGTGTGATTCAAATGTTACCTTCGTTTTATGGCCTTAGCAATGAGGACCCATATTGTCATCTCGACGAATTCCTTGAGATTTGCTCGACTGTGCGAATCAATAACTTTGGAGACGACGCTATGAGATTGACTTTGTTTCCGTTCTCTCTCAAAGATAAAGCCAAGCACTGGCTAAAATCTCTTGAGACGGTTCGTATTACTACTTGGGAAGGAATGTAGCGCGAATTTCTCAAAAAGTACTTCCCAATTGGTAAAACGAATCAGTTTCGTAAAGCTATAACCAGTTTTTCTCAAATTGAGGGAGAACAATTTCACGAGTCTTGGGAGAGATTGAAAGATCTTCTCCGTAAGTGTCCCCATCACCAGGTGCCTCGTTGGCAGTTGGTGCAGTATTTTTATGACGGATCAAATGGTTGATTCGTCTTGTGGGGGCACTTTTATGCTCAAGAGTGAGGATGAGGCGTGGTCTCTATTCGAGACTTTGAGTGAAAACACGATGCATCATGCTTTGTCTTCACGGCTCGATAGGACTTCACCTGTGTCTAGTGGTTCTAGGAAAATAGGGATTTCTGAAGTTGGGTCCGAGTTAGAATTGCGTACCAAGGTTGACCAGTTGACTAGGAAGTTAGATCAATTCCTAGCCAATTCTTCGAGAAGTCCAATAGAAAGAGTGTGCGAGCTATGTGCTAGCTCTGCACATTGTGTTTCAGATTGTTCAGCAGCGCCATTATATCCTGAATTTGTTCAGGAGCAGGTGAATGTTGCCCAAGGTTTCGCAAAACCCATGCCTGATTCATTTACATCATCATATAACCCAGGTTGGCGAAACCAGTCCATTTCCCCATCCCATCAGCTCTCTCAGACACAGTATAGACCCAGTAATCCTTCACAAGGTTACTCGCATCCCATTTTTCCACAGGTTCATATCCCAGCCCAACCTGCTTATACTCAACCACATTCTCATGAGCCTTCACCTAGTCAATCCTTCCAAGATAGGATATTACAAGTTTTGAGCTCCCATACGCAGTCAATAGCCAAGCTAGAGACTCAAATGGGACAGTTGGTTGAGACCTTCAGTAGGCAAAGCCAGGAGAATCTTCATAGTCAGTCTGTTGTCACATCCAAGGGAGAGGATTCCATGTCATTTGACTTGTAACCCACTGATTCACATCATGAGCAGGTTAAATCTGTTACATCCCTTCAGTATGGGAAGGCGTGTCACCCCACTCAGGAATCGACTCATGAACCCCATATCATTTCTACTGACGAGTCAATCTCCATGATACCTCAGAAAAAGGGGCCTGACCCACAGCATGCATTATCATTATATAAAGCCTCATTCTCTCAGCCTTTAGGATCATCGATTTTTAGTAAGCAAGAGGTACAGATGCAGAAGGTGCTTGACCAAGTCAAGCCTGATCATATTCACCACTTGTCTGAAGTTGCCTTCATTGATAGTCGGTCGGTCCTAGACTCTCATTTCTTGACCAGTCTCTCAGATGAGACTAATCTCTGTTCTTCACGTCGAGAGAGATTTGATGCTACATTTAGAGGTAGACAGGATGGAAACACAGTGCGTAGTGTCACAGATGACACTCTTTTCTTCATAGATACTTCATGTCCATTGATCTCATGGACGATGAAGGTTTTTCCAGAGATCCGTTTGGCTGGGGACGTGAAACTTAGCGCTTTATGGGAGGCAACCCATATCTTGTATATTATTAGATTTGCTTAGAATTTATAGATGTTATTTTGTTTTCCTTTTTCGTTTTGTTCATGAGTTTTTCCTGTTCTTTTTGTTTTATTCATGGTTTTCATGTATGTCATGTATACATTGCATTCATTGCATTCATAGAACATGCATTTTTTCATGTCAGGTCATTCTACTTTTTTCCTTCATTTATTTCCTCTCATGTGCATTCACTTAGTTTCATATAAGCATGGGGGAGTGTCACTGGGACAGTGTCATTCAAGCATGGGGGAGGGTGTAGTTTGCACACCTTGATATTTGTGTTGACGTTCGTGCACATGTTTACACATCTCTCATGAAAAGTAGATTCTTAAAGAAAGAGTTTGAACTTATATGAATGTTATTTCAAATCTGATGTTTTTAGAGGATTTATAAGCCCCACGAAATTTTTTTCTGACATAGATCTAAAAATTACGGTTGTTTATGCGGATTTCGAAGAAATGATGATAGATACATGTTAGAATTTATTTTGAATCATAAATATGAATATGCACAGTTCTATTTTTGAAAAACTAAGCAAATGAACAAAAGCGTAAGAAAGAGCTCAAGAGAGAAAAAAGAAGAAGCATGCATTAGGTTGTTTGGATAATTCCACAATCTTGAGTAGATGGAACTTAGATGTAAGTTGAAACTTTTAATTCCATTTCGAAAAGGAGAGTGGAAAACTCCGTGATCCTAAGTAGCTGAGAACAGATACAAGTTGAAATGTTTGACTCTCACGTTATAAAGGTGAATGAAGGAAGTCACTTTTATGTCTTAGTTGATATCTTTTGGTATACATTGAAAAAGTATAAAAGATATTGACATTGCACAAGGCATAAAAGCAGACCACACACAAGCTATAAGAGAAGAATAAGTGCGCAAAAAGAAAAAGCATGAAAAGAAAAAAAAAAGAGCTTAAAAAGAAAGAAAAGTTCAGTGCTTAGAAGTGTGATTGAGAAAATCTGTGTAGAAAACATATGAGTGAGGATAAGTAAATAATAATATGTTTTTATTGGATTTTCTAAGAACTAAACATAAATAATTGTGATATTTAGAAAAGTGAAAGAAATTCTTTTTCTGTGGTGGTATATAAAAGACTTTAATTATGTTTTGATTTTTTTTGTAACACGAAATATTTGTGAAAACAAAGTCTTTAATTACCTACTGCTTGTGAGGATGTGTAATATTATGCATACATGACAGAGATGTTTGTGGGTAGCATCACTGCAAACCCTCACGAGACCTTACTCGTCCACTGGGGTAACTCAGGGGTTGAAAGGGCTTGTTGCATGAGCAAAATGCAACCGTGATTCCTACGAAAGTGAGTTAGGTGATAGTTTTCATTTCATGCATTTTTCTAGTTTGCTCGAGGACTAGCAAAACATAAGCATGGGGGCATTTGATCATGCATATATTTCAAGGAGAATTAACATTAAAATATGCATGAGTTTATGAAAAAATGTTTTAAAAACCCAAGTTTATGTTAGTTTTCGTTAAATGAGCTAAATTGCTTTCAAAATAGAAAATGTATGAAAAATAGCTTTATTTGTATATTTTAGTACATATTTTAATGTTTGATATTAACATAATAGTTTAGTGTTAGTTTTCAATAAAAATAAAAATAAAAAAATAAAAAAATAAAAAATGGAGAAAATAGTTTTATATTGTTAATAAAACCATTTTAATTGTTTGTTTTTTTTTAGAAAAGAAGAAAAAATTAAATATCAATATAAATAGTTAGAATAGTTTTATTTTGAGTTTCTTTATAAATAAATAAGTTTTGTTTTTAACTTTTGAAAATTTTCTAATAAACCATAAACCGGTTTATACGGTTTTTGAGTTTTAAAAAAAAAACTGAAAAAAATAATAATAGCAAACCGGCTTGAACCGGTTTGCGTTTTTTTTAAAACTGAAAAAAATCTTTTACGAACCGGTTCAAGCCGGTTTGGTTTTGTTAAAAACTGAAAAGAAACTGTTATAAACCGGTTCCAGCCGGTTTGGGGTTTTTAAAACCCACGAATTGAAAAAATTTTAGGCGTCTTCACCCTGTACGCCTGACCCTGCTTCTTTTCCCCTCTTTCCCTCTCTTCTCTCTCTTCTCACCCTTCTCCACTGATCATGCATATAATTCAGGGTTTATTAACATTTAAATATGCATGATTTTATGAAATAATGTTTCAAAAACCCAATTTTATGTTAGTTTTTGAGTAAATGTGCTAAAATGATTTAAAAAATAGAAAATGCATGAAAAATAGTTTTATTTTACAATTTTATACATATTTTAGTTTTTGTTATAATCATAGTAGTTAGTTTTAGTTTTTTTTTTTTAATAAAAATAAAAAATATATATAGAGTAAATAGTTTTATATTCATTTTAAGTATTTGTTTTTAGAAAAGAAAATATTTTAGTAGACTAGTTTTTATTTTCCTTAGAAATGAAATAAAGTTTTTGAAAATTTTTCTAAACCGATTTACACGGTTTTTGGACTTAAAATTGAAAATAAAAAATAAAAAAATAATAATAGTAAACCGGCTGAACCGGTTTGAATTTAAAAAAAATAAATAAACAAACCGGCTTGAACCGGTTTGCATCTGTAACAAACCGGTTCAAACCGGTTTGTTGTTTTTAAAAACCCCAAACTCAGGAAAAATCGGGCGCCTCCCCCATTTACGCCTGAACCAATTCCCTTTCCCCTCTTTCCCTCTCTTCCCTTTCTTCTCACCCATTTCCATTGCCGGATTCTCCTATTCCCCTTCTTCTTCCTCTATTTCTTCTTCCTCCTTATTATCTTCTTCAATCCGGCGGTGGTGGAGCTTCCTTCCGGCGACGGCAGCGGTGGTGGAGGTCGCCAGCTTCTTCCCTCAGATTCATTCACGGTGAGTGATGAGTTCTTCTTCTCCTACTTCTTCTTCTTCTTCTTTATTTCTTCTTCATCCGATTTCTTCTTTCTTCATCATCTCCTACTTCTTCTTCTTCTTCTTTATTTCTTCTTTATCCTCTGTATCTTCAGTTCTTCTTCTTCTTCCTCCTTTTCTTCTTCAGAACTTTTTCTTATTCTTCTTCTTCTTCTTCCTCCGATCTTCAGTTCCTCACCTTCATCTTCATCTTCTTTCTTGTCAATCGTTCTTGTTTACCATTGTTTACAGAAAAAAAATGAAAAAAAATAATAAATAAATAAATAGATCATTTGATTTTTGTTTACAGCAAAGAAAAATGAAAAAAAATATATGCATCAGATTCGATTTCTTCTTTCTTGGTGTTTTTCTCATCTGTCGGTTTTTGATTTGTCTTGATTCAGCAAATTTGTTTTTTCTGCAACAAATTCTGTTATATTGTGCATTTTTCTTTTCTGTGATTGTCTGTATGCAATCTGTGTGAGTTTCAATTTTTTTACAGATTCTTTGTTGTCTTTAGCTTGTTTATGCTGCATTTTTGCTATAGTATACGTTAGATTGATCTCAATTTCTATTATGCAATTTTTTTTCATGTTTT
This sequence comes from Nuphar pumila, assembly GCF_984573655.1. Classification (NCBI taxonomy): domain Eukaryota; kingdom Viridiplantae; phylum Streptophyta; class Magnoliopsida; order Nymphaeales; family Nymphaeaceae; genus Nuphar; species Nuphar pumila. Next base: position 65,380,704 of record NC_143260.1, on the reverse strand, counting down.
CATTTTAGAAATTCTTTGTTTGATTCCATTGTCTCATGAATTTTTTTTCTGGTTTTATTCATTCTTTGATTTTTTATTTCTTGATTTCCTTGTATATCTTTTAGATTTCATCGTAGTTGTTTAGATCATCTCATTTCCTGTTTTAATTTTTTTAGTTTAGATCTGCAATTGTATTTTCAGTATAATCTGTAGTATCGTAGTTTTAAATTCTGTTTTACAATTCAGTTTTTGAAACCGATTCCTTGTTCTCCAGTTTTCCATTTCATATGTTGTTTTTCTTGAATTTTCAGTAATTTTACAATACTTTTCATTGCATTAAATTTCTGTGTTTCTTTTATTATTCAGTCATTTTCCTATTTTGTTTTTTTTAATTCCTGTCTCTTTCATTTCTAATTCTGTTTGTTTTTCATTTTATTGAATCTCTTGTTATTTCATTACATGCATTGTCTAATTTTTTTTAATACATTTCAATTCATTTACATTTTTTTAGTATATAGTTAAGTTTCTGTATTTTTGATATTGCATTTTCCTATGCTAATTAGGTATTAGTTGTTGATTGAATTGTCTGTGTTGTTAATTTGGGCAGTTAATTGAATTCTCTATTTTGTGAAAATTGCTTAGTTTTCTTTTATATTACTCTTAGTTTTAGAATTACTCAGTTAATTAACATTAGTTTAATATAGTTTTAATGGTCATTAGTTTCTTTTGATGCTATATTTCAATGTTCTTAGCATTTAGCTAGTTTAATATTGTTTTTACTTCTATATCTGGTACTGCTCGTGTTCCTTTGAATTGTGCAGGATAGCACAGGAGTGGAGTGGAAGCGATTACGTGACACGAAGTACGAAGAATAAAGTCTTTTTGCTTTTATTTTTAGAATTAGGAATTTAATTGGGTTTGTAAATATTGCACTTTACGCCCTCTGCGAAGGGTATTCATTTTTTGTAATAGTTAGTTGTTTTTACCTTTTCTGAACATTTTTACATTTCAATAATTTGGCAATAAAGAATAGTTTAGATTTGTGTACTTGAATACGAAATATTCCCGTTCCCTGAGTTCGACCCGGTCTCATCCACTAGTGAGAACCGGTTTTTATTATTTGATGTCTGGTTTTCACATGTTTTACATTTAAAAATCTTTTCAAAATTTACAACGATTACAAAAAGACATCATCCACCACCACCGGCCCTTCCTTCCCCTTCTCTCTTTTCCTCTAATGATACTCCAGCCGGTGGTGGTGGTGGATTCTATATCCGACGACGGTGGACGATGGAGGCCAACCTTTCTTTCCTAATCCCTCCGGTAAGTCTGATTCTTATTCTACTTCTTCTTCTTCTTCTTCTTCAGATTTCTTCTTCTTCTTCTTCTTTCAACTTGTTTCTGTCATGCTGTGTTTGTTTTTTTTAAAACCGAAAATAAAAAAAAGTAGATCGAACTCTCTAGGTGTTGTTTCTCGATTTTTTTTCTTTATTCATTGCCTGGTTCTTTGTGTTCTGTGTTCATTACATTCCTCTTCTTCTTCTTCTCCAGTAATTGCAGCTTTGTTTTTTTTATTTTTTGAATTCATTTTCTGTCGAGTATTCATCTCTGTAAGTAATTGATTTCAATTTCATCGCATTCCCTGTTTTTTTATTATTCTGCATTCATGTTTTGTTCATTCTGATTCCCTGGCTGTTAAGAATTCTATGCATTGTTCCTGTCTACTTTCACTTCATTTCATTGATTTTACTGTTTGCGTTTCATGTTTGTTTTTTTTCTTGCGTTGTACATCTTTAGATTCATTGCTTTTCATTTGTTAGAGTTCATTGTCTGTTTGTATTGATTCTGATTTCCTGTTGATTTCATGTCATTTAATTTACTGTTTTCAATATCTGATTTCTTTTTGTAGTTTTTTTTTAAAACCTTGATTTGTTATTTTTATTTGCAGTGCATCACTTGTTTCCTATTTTTCACATTATGCATTTCCTGTATTTTTTTTTACATTCTGAGTTTCTTTTGTTTTACTTTCTGAATCTCATTTTCTGATTTTTCTGTTTTTCCTCATTCGGTCATTTCCTGTTTTTCTCAATAATAAATTCCTGTTTGTTCATCGTAACTTTCTAGTTTTATAACATTTAATTCCTTTTTTTTTTTTTTTTTTTTTTTCCTGATTTTTTTTTTACAAGTTCAATCATTTTTCTGTTTTCCTGTATTTCAATTTCCAATTGTGTTTTTCTCGTTATTTTCTTGTTTCATTTTTCTGTGTTTGCTTTTAATCATTGCATTTCATGTTTAGATAATTCCTTGTCTGCATTTCTTGTTTTGTTAATTTTTGTTAATTTTTGTTAATCTTTTAGTTTTTCATTCTTGTAAAAGTTCTGTTTAGTCTTTTTGCTTCCTTTGCATAAGTGTTTGTGTTTCCCTAATTAGCTTCAATATTCATTGCAGTACATTACTTGCACACTTTATTTCATCGCATTTCATCATTAGATATATCATTATCAGTTTAGTTGTTTTTGCATTGCATTGCATCTAGGTTCTTAAGTTGATATAGTTGCTTTATATAGTTTCATCATATCTTAGATCTTTAGTCAGTTCTAGATTTACATTGTTCGTAGCATACTTGTTAGTATCTGGTACTGCTCGTGTTCATTTTATTTATGCAGGATTGCACAGGAGTGGAGCGGAAGTGATTATGTGACACGAAGTGCAAGAATAGAAGATTTTTACTTTTCAGTTTAGAATTAGGAATTTAATTTTGGGTTTGTAAATATTGCACTTGACGCCCTCTGCGAAGGGTATTCATTTGCTGTAATAGTTAGTTGTTTTTACTTTTTTTGAATATTTTACATTTTAATAATACGATAATAAAGAATAGTTTAGAATTGTGTGCTTGAATACAAAATATTCCCGTTCCCTGAGTTCGACTCGGTCTCATCCACTAGTGAGAACCGGTTTTTATTATTTGATGTCTGGTTTTCACATGTTTTACATATAAAAATCTTTTCAAAATTACAACGATTTAAAAGAAGACATCACATTCCCAATTCTAGATTTCAAATCCAATTTCAGATCTCATCTGAACTTCCTCTATTTCTATTTTTAAATACCATTTGGATTCAAATTCCACCTTGATTTCAAATTCAATTCCTTTTCAAATTTTATCTCTTCTCCTAAATCTAAGTTCAAAGTCCATCTTTTGACTTTGAAATTTCCTTCCTTGTTGCTTTTATCTCAGCTTCAAATCATTCTTTCTCAAAATCAAGATTTATTCTTCCCAAACTCTGATCAGTTCAAAGACTTAGAAGTTCAAATCTCTGATCTATCTCAAGTTCTAAATTAGATTCAACCATTTCTTTACTCCATTATCAAGTCCATCTCAGGAAAGCTTGGAAATTTCCAAATCACATTTTCAAAAAGAGCATACATCTTTGCATTGCACAAGCACAATTCTTTGTGCATTTAGACTTAGGATAAATTCTTAGATGATATTTTAGCAAAGCAAAAAGGCATGAATTTGATCATTGGTTCGATTACCTCTGGTAAAGGCGCCAGGAACGCTCGAACCTCGTACCGACAAGAGAATCCTGTCTCTCTATTTTCCCGCAAATATTTCAAAACGGAGGTGTGTTATTTTCTAAATATTTTCAAAATTAAGGTCAAGTGAGACCCCGCAAAAGAATTCCTCTTTCTCTTTCTTTTTTTTTCCTTTTTTTCTCTCTCTTCTCTCTTCTTTTCTGTCTTTTATTTTCTTCCCTTCAAAAAGGAGGAAATAGAGGTTGGAAAAGGAAAAGAGAATGAAGAGAGAGAAATACCAAGAGAGGAAAAAATTTGCGATGATCACAACCAGCCCCGACCACTGGATTTGAAGATGTACCAGCACGAGCACTGGGTTTTGAAAAACACACCAGTACGAGCACTAGATTTCAAAATGCCCCAGTACGCGCGCTGGGTTTAAAAAATGCACACCAGTACGAGCACAGGGTTTTCGAAATACACACAAGTACGAGCACTGGTGTTCTCATCGCAAAATTTTTCCCCTCCCTTGCGAGAGAGAAACAAATTTCGCTTGTCAAACTCGACCAAAGTTTTGAAAATGGTTTTTGAAAATTAACTCGCCTCCGTTTTGAAAATTTGCGGGAAAATTCTGTGGAATGGGATCCGCCTGTCGGTACGAGGTTCAACCGTTCCTGGCGCCTTTACCAGGGGTAATTGAACCAAGGACCAATTATGTGCTTTAACTCGACTCAAATAGTTAAATTATGCTCTATTTTTTCTAGAATGCACAAAGAATTAGGCTTTTGCTATGGAATTTTGAAAAATGCAAGTTTGAGAAAATATGATGTTTGCTTTGGAAAATTGAAATGCATTTAGAAAAGGATTGGAAAAGTGCTTCAAATTGATGTTTTTGGGAAAATCATTGAATTTCATTGGAAATCAGAAATTTGCATTGGAAAGTGATTTCTCAAGAAAATTTAAAAATTTGAGAAAATTGGTTTTGAGATTGGAAACTTGGAATTGATTTTATGAGAAAATGGATTTGAGAATTCTGAGAAAATCAAGAAATTCATTGGAAATGACTTTTGAAATGGAAAATGGATTCTCAGGAAAATGGGAATTCTGAGAAGATGGATTTCTGAAAACTTGGGATTTTGAAATTTTAGAATTTTAAAGCATAGGAAAATCTTGATTTGAACTTGGGAAATGCTTTGAAATGTCATTTGAAAACTTAGGATTTTGAGAAAATCAGATCCTGAGAAAGACTTAGAAATTCTTGAGAAAACTGAATTTTTTGAAATTGAAATTGGAAAATGAATTTGAAAACAATGCAATTTGAATAATATGAATTTGAAAAGGGAACTTCATTGAGGAATTGGGAAATCCTTTTAAAACTTTGAGAAATGCAGTGCATTTTTGAAGTTAGCCTAAGAGTGTAGGCTGAATGTGGCTAATATGAAGATCATAAATCTTGGTTTTCTTCGTATTCTGACTATGGCCATAAATACGAATCTCACCGAGTTTATAAACTCCATAAGAGCTTGTGCATGTGCCATTCGTGTAAACCATAGTGAATTTGAAATAATGTGCATGAATCATACATCACATATTGAAATTTTGCATAAATTAAACTATATGCAATGCAGCCCTATTCTAAGCAGAAATGTAACTCTTATTCCAAATATTACATTGATTTTTACATTGAATTGAATAAAATAAAGAAATAAAATAACTAAGCCTTCTTCTTGAATGTTTCTGCAAAACTAGAAAACAAGGTTAGCACAAAATATAGGTTTTTCTGAATTTATCCAAAAATGTGGGAAATTATCGGATATTATTCAGATATAAACCCAAATTCATACCCCCTTTGATATAAACATGATAAATAATGAATAAATTTCAAAAATAAACTTGAAAATTCGAAATTGGCGTCAAAATGACCAAAATACCCCTGATGACCTTGAAATCAGGGTTTTCTAAAAGAAATTTTGTAAATTTTGGAATTTTGAAAATCAAATGAAATAAATCAAATATAACATAATAAAATATGATGATATGCATGAAATTTTTAGAGAATTAGAAATTGAAATTTTGAAATTTAGGTCAAAATGACCAAAATACCCCGATAACAAGACTATGGCCTTGAAACCAGGGTTTTCTGAAATAAATTTTGCAAAATTGAAAAATATGAAATGCAAATGAAATTGAAATTAACCCTAATATGATTCTACATGCTTATGTACATGATAAAAACCCTAAAATGGTGAAAATATCATAAAATATCAAATTTAACCTGATTTTCGCTTCTAAATTTAAAGATAAACTAACACATGGAGCAAATGAACTTGGAATTAAACCAAATTTGTCATGGACACCAAAAATAACCCGAAAAACAGAATGGAGCTCAAAAATTTATTTTTTTTGTATTTTTAAACATAGAAATTCAAATAAAAATCCTAAATTTTGTGATTTTTGCCTAAAATGTTGCTTCTAAAGGAGATTTAGGATATCAAACTTCCATAAAATTTTCCCAAATTTTATGTAGTGACAAAGGACAGTAAGTCATGGATTTGTGCATTTTACACTTTCTGGTTTTGACATATGGTCGGAGCTGTACCACTCCGGCAAGTCGGATCAGAATCCGGCGACTCTAGGATTTAAGAGAAACAGACAGGTTTCGGTAGAAAATATGGGAAAAATGGCAGACAGATGGGAAAAAGGCTGAAATTATGGGAAAATGTCCCTGACAAACATAGAAAGATTTGATCTTTTGACACCGTTTGGATTCGGGCTATGGTTTGGAAAAGGACATACTGTTATCATAGACCTAAATCTCTGAGATTTCTGGACATTGGAATCTGTTAGACAGAAAGAGAAAATCCGGGAAAAATACTGAAACAGATCAAAAAAATCCCAAATTTTGGGAAATGACAGGCAATTATGTTAAAAACAACTTTCATGTTGAAAGTTTTTGCATACGGGCTACAGATTGGGTGGACTTGGTGCATTAGAGTCTGTCTATACCCTGACAAAGGAAAAATGAGATTTTCGCAAGAGTCTAGAAAATCTGATTTTTTACAGAAAGTAAAACTAACTAGAAAAACTTTAAAATTTCCAGATCATCAGTAGATTCAATTATGAATCCACTGTGATTTTTCGAAAACGATTCGGATCTTCCATCTAGGAAATCTAAGGATGACAAACCTGCTAAAACAAAATTTAAAAATTCTGGAGGGTTCAAATGCCGATTTAGGTTCTGATTTTCTAAAAAAAATTACAAAACCTGATTTGATTTGGGTTTTTTGCAGAGAATCAGGAACAACCGTGTACATCCATCATAAAACTTTCAAGATTTATCATAAAGAATTCTCATGTAAAATAACGGATATACAGTGAGCCTAGATGAAATCTTATAGAATATTAACTTAATGAAATCAAAATAACACTTAAGCAAAACATAAATCTAATTAGTATGGTGCTTAAAGCATGCAACCAATCATGAAAAATATCGAAAATAAAAAAAATAATCAGGGGATATGAGCCATTTTGATATTGGCTTATGAAACGAAAGATTCAATCTATCGATTAGATTAATCTTTTCGTTCTCTTAGCCTATACGCATATAGGATGCATGTTTGTTTTTTTTACAAAACCATAAAAGAGACTTTATCATTTCGAATCCGATTTTTAAACTGACCCTATATCACACTCATGGAGGTGAAGCTTAATCACATGATTTTTAGCAAAATTTAAACGAAACCTAGCAAAACAAAGTGGATCTTACCTTGAGATGAGTGGGGACAGCTGCTAATGGAGTATAGTGGGAATAGCTGCTACGAAGGGGTGCAAGAAGCTCTTGCGGTAGTGGTGGTACAGTTGTGGCTCCAATGAAGTGGGCTGCAATATCTGGGCGCCTCCTTCAAGCTGCCGAAGGTGTTGAGAGTATTGAAGGTGTTGGAAGCTTCAAAGGGGCTGGCGTCAAAGGCTGCTGGGCATCTCTTGGATGGACTGCACCCTGGTTGAAGGACGTGGCTGTGTTAGCCGCTGGAGCAATGGAGGTACTGATAATGGAGAAAAGAAGGTGGAGAGGTTGCTGTGATGGAGTTGGTTGCTGGAGTTGAAGTAGATGCACCGTAGGGCTGAAGGAAGGTGCTGTTGGAGTTTGCTCCTTGGTGGCTGGCGTGAAGATGGTTTGCAGCTGCTAAGGAGAGAAGAAGGGAGGTGGAGAGAGAGAGAGAGAGCAAGGGGACTCTTGGGCAGCCGTATGAATCTCCTCCTCTCTTTCTTTTTCTTTTCTTTTTTTTAACTTAGGAACTCATAAGATTTTCCTAAGTTTTTTATGTCAATAAGTTTTTTTTGAAAGGGAAGAAAAAAAGGGTTTACGTGAATGGATGGGTAAGAGGGAAAGGAAGGGAGGAAAGAAGGGAAGAAGGAAAGAAGGAAGGGAAGGATAAAAGAAAGAAAAGGGAAAAAGAAAGGAAAGAAAGAAAAGGAGGGAAAAAGGAAAAGGGAAAGAAAAAATGAGAAAAACAATGGAAAGTGGGGTTGACTGACTCGGAGACAATTGGCTTAGATTTGAGTGAGAAATGAGCTCATTTCTGAAGAAATGATCCCATTTTCGCAGGAATTGTCAGAAATGAAAATGGTCTTCTCACTGTGAGCTCAAATGAGCTTTGGAATGACTGATATTCTAAATGTTCTGAAGTGACCAGTGAGCTTTGTTGACTCCGACTGACTAGGGTCCGTGATGACCTAGGGGTAGAATGGTAATTTTCCTAGTGAAAATGGGTAAAATAGTGATTTTCTGAAACTGACTCGAGGTTTGACTCCTACAATGATGTGATCATCGCAAAATTTTTCCTCTCTTGTGGTTTCTCTCTCTTCCTTCTCTTTTCCTTTTCCAACCTCTATTTTTCTCCTTTTTGAAGAGAGAAGAATAAAAGAGAGAAAAGAGAAAGAGAAGAGAAAGGAAAGAAAGAGAGAAGAGGAACTATTTTGCACGGTCTCACTTGACCTTAATTTGAAAACATTTAGAAATTTAACTCGCCTCCGTTTTTGAAAATATTGCAGGAAAATGGAGAGACGGGATTCGCTCGTCGGTACGAGGTTCGACCGTTCCTTGCGCCTTTACCAGGGGTAATCGAACCAAGGATCGAATCTATGCCTTTTGCTTTGCCTAAATATAATCTAAGAATTTATTCAAACTCTAAATGCACAGAGAATCATGCTTGTGCAATGCAAAGATGTATGCTCTTTTCAAAGATGTTTTGGAAATTTCTAAGTATTCTGAGATGAACTTGGTAAGGGAATGAAGAAATATTTAAATTTAACTTAGAACTTGAGATAGATCAGAGGCGTTCTAAGTTTTTGAAGTAAATCAGAGTTTGGAAGGATAGATCTCGATTTTGAGAAAGAATGATTTGAAGTTTTGAAATGAAAGGAAATGAACTTTCAAAGTCGGAAATGGACTTTGAATTTTGAACTTGAATTTAGGAAGGGAAATGGATACTTGAGATGGAATTGAATTTAGATTTTGAAGTTCTGAATTTTGGAAAGGACTGAGAAAATCAAATGGTATTTAAGAATAGAAATGGATTTAAGAGATTTAGATTAGATCCGAAAATGGAATTGAAATCTAGAATTGGAGTTGGATTCCGGATCCTAAACAGAATGGGATCCGAGATTTGGAATTCGAGATGGACCTGAATTTTGGATCCTAGAATGGGTTTGGATCTGAAGTTTGAGATCCAAATGTAGAATTGGGTTCTGGATCCTAAGATGGATTTGGATCTGAAGTCTAAGATCTGAAGTAGAGTTGGACTCTGGATCCTAAGATGAATTTGGATCTAAAGTCTAAGATCCAAAGAGAAACTGGAGTCTGGATCCTAAAGAGGAATTGGATATGAAGTCTGAGATCCAATATGAGTGTTGAATCCTGGATCCTAAAATGGATTTGGAATTAGATTCAGAAGATGAATCAAGAATTTTTAAATTGAACTTGAAAAATAAAATTTAGAATTTGAATATACAAACGAATTTCAAAGTCAAATTAGACCTGAAATTTTTGAATTTGGAATTTAGAAGATGAATCAAGAGTCTCAAAGTTAAAATTAAACTTTGAGTTTGAATAGAGTTTTGAATATAAAATGAAATTTGGAATTTTAAAGTCAAATTGAACTTTGAAATCTGATTTGAATTTGAATATAAAAATGACTTTGAAATCTCAAAGTTAAATTGAACTTTGAGATTGAAAATGAAATTGAATTTGAAAATGAAAGGATGAATTGGATATTATAAGAATTGAAGATAGATTGAGGAAGATATTTACATCACTTGGAGTTTTGAAAAAGGAATTTTTAAAAATATGATGCAGTTCTATGATGAATGAATTTGGAATTTTGAAATTTGGGTTTTGAAAAGCTATTTCATTCTTTAGATGAATTAAAATAAGATTGAAGATATAATACATCCTTGACTATGGTCATTGAATGTATTATATGATAATCTATATTTAAATTCAAGAGAAGAATAAAATACATTTGATGCTTTTATAGAATTTAAAATGAAATTAACTCTCAATATACCCTGACTATGGCCATTGGTATATATTTTGAGTCAATTTTAAGTTAAATTCTAATAAAAGAAAAAAAATATTTAAGGAAATATGATGAATTTTGAAAATGGATCCAGTGCGGATCCAGTGTTATTTCGTAAAAGATAAAAATACTAAGTTTTGTCCACACCCTGACTATGGCCATTGATGTGGATCATCAACTTAGGATTGATTTACCTCTTACAAAATGGTGCACGTGCCATTCGTGCTTCACCAATGTGAGATTTTGAGAAGTAAGATGAAAATGACATGAGAACAAGTGATTGATGATATTTATATGCTCATTCATGCTAATCTAGAACAGAAAATGTAAATTTTTGTTAAAATCTAACTTATTACAATATTTACAATCCTCGAATAATGACATTCCCCAGTATTCCCTGCAAAACACTTGGTTAGTAGAAGAAAACATCACCTTGATTTCAAAGATGCGCTGTTTATATGGACATATGGAAAGTGATATACGCCTATATATACACATGTATATGTGTATATGTACCCGTATATACGTGTATATACATATACATAATATATATACATATGGCTTATATGCCATGTAGATGAAACATACCAACTATGCACATAATATAATTAAATATCTAGGAAATGGTAGGGAATGTAGGCAGCTATTGTATTGGTTGGGTATGTATATGCTGATGCAGCAGGGAGGACAGCAGGCGGGTGTTGTGGTAATGGGGTATAACATGGGCTGCTACATTGTGTTATGCAAGCATGGCAATCACAGCAATCTGTTGAGTTGCTATGAAGGAGACACTAGTTACAGCAGTTCTTTCAAATACAATGCAACCAAGGAAATGACAACAACTCAAGAATTGAGACAATTCTAGGCACTGTTGTATAACCTGAAATAACATAGTAACTCTTGAAGTTGTTGTGAAAGGTACAAAACACAACAGTTCTTTGAACTGCCATATACTTCAAGGAGCCACAATGACTCATTTGGTTGCTGCTAAAGGACATGAGTCCCAACACATAAGGTGTTAGGCGAATGAATGACAGGTGGGAATGTGGCTGGGCACGACATTACAACAGAGGAAGGTGTTTTATCAACAATGTTTCCAGAAGAAGGAAACTTCATAGGATTGGATGTTCCAGCTAGTTGTTCTTATCATATCTCCTTTTCCAAGTAACAAGCACAGTTGATGAAAAAGAAATAGATGTCTCCTGGAGATTTCATGTTTCCAACAGCTTGAGACAACAAAATATGAACACAACAATATGCAAATGCTTCACTGACAGTCGCCATGTAGAAAGAAACGACACCTTCATTGAGTTCTATGGTTCGAGTTACTTAACAGTTAGTCCCAATAATTTAAAACTAGGCAGTTCTCTCTCTTTTTTTATATATTTTTTTTACAAAGTTGCAGTCTCTTGAAATGAAAGAAGCAAGATATAGCAGTGTTTTACTCCCATAGACACACCGAACTTATGCGCTGCCATGGAAGAACAGAAATTACACATAAAAGCAGATTATTGGCTATGGATAAACAACAATATTGCAGTTATTGGGCTTACAGTCATACCGGCCATTCAATAAACTAGAGGAGCCAAAACTTTCTGAGCTAAAACTTAATAAAGTAAGAAATCAGAACCTCAGAGAAACTTAAACAGAAACCAAAATTTCTGATATACAAACAATTTCAATGTAAAAATTACTAACCTGCAAGCCAAGGCTAAAATTTCTTGGCCCTTGCATCAACCAATTTATCAATACTGTTTAGTTTTTACTTCATCAGCACCCTAAGACTTTAAACACCAAACTTTGGGTTCTAATAATACCTGTAAGGTTCAGCACCTGCGTTTGGGTTATGAACTTCCAACAAGACACATTTCAACTTAGATATCATCTTGACAGATATTTCCAGAGTTTTGCAAAAGAGAAGAAGAAGAAATACATACCTTATAGATTCATTTCAGAGAACATATCATTTTGCAGAATACGAGAACATGGATCACCAAATTTAGAAATTACACCAATGGTCCAGCTCAGCCATTAGTTCTTTATAACTAACGAATCTTGCGAAATCCGTCGATATACCATCCTTCCCTTGATTGCTGCCATTGTATTAAAGCATGTACATTATGACACAAGAACACTAATAGCAATTGATTTTCTCCTTTGGCTTTACATGGCCAATCACCTTCAACATGCTGAATTTATACAATAGTTGAGTCACTGTTGTCAACACATTGCTGAGCAGGGAAAATATCCTTGCAACTTCATTTGCCACTGTATTTAGTGTGAGTATATTGCTTCAATCAGAGAGATGAGGATCAATAGTCATAACTGGGTTGGTCCCAATTCCAAAATCCTTAATACCATGGATACAACATATTACTAACAGTAGACCTCCATGTTATAGGGTATTTGGATGCTTTCAGTCAAGGCAAACAAAATGATAGGATGTATGCTCAGAATACCGATGAGTAATGCCCAGATATTCATATACAGAGAATGGTGGCTCATATTATGGACACTGTGCATATAAAAGAAACAACATATATATGATGTGAGCTATACCTGAAATGGATGCAGCAAGCTAGTGAAATGAGAGGGACGGAACCTGGTGCTCCAGGTAAATACGACAATGACTATGTAAGTGAATACATAGGCCTGAATGAAAAATTGCAACAGGGAAAATTCCATAACAGAGAACTGAAAATTCACTTAGTGGTGAAAGGGAAAAAAAAAAACGATGTTATATTACCCATCTCACCTGAATTTAGTAAAGAAGATGTAAAGAAACAGGAAACCAATTTATAACAGGCCATTTAAACAATCCAAAGCAAATGCACAGTCAAGGAGCTAAGATTAAAACCACGAAAATCAACATATATATGTGGAAGGGATTGTGAAGATAGAGAGGCACAGAGCTATTACATAGCAGAAGAGTGAATGCTAGAATTAATAAGATCAGTGACAACAATTTGGTTTTGATTATAATTTTGGTGGTAGATAGCAGCAAGGGTATTGCCAATGAAGGGGCCAACCCAGAAAACCCAATAGTTATGCCAGGCGTTGTTGAAGATGCTGGCATCTCCAAGACTTCTAGCTGAGTTAATGTCGGTTTCTGTAATGGGGATGTTAGCCAAATGGACAAGGAAGACAACGAACTTAATAGGCAGAGGGGCCAGGATAGGGATGTGAGAATCCCTAACGTTTCTTTTGGCGTCGGTGGCATGCTATACAACACATAGATCATACTAAATAATATGGCGGTAAACAGGAATGATTTGAATGAAAATTTCTTCAGCATTATTGCAATATATGCTAATAAATCTAGAGATTACTGAATCAGTGAACAACAAAATTGATTTATTGGAAGGTTTTATCAGATCATAACCCCTCTTTCTCTTTTTCTTTTTCTTTTTTTTTTTTTGATAGGAAACCTGAAACAGGGGTTAGGACGAGGATAATATAAGCCATACTTGAACAATGATGAAGTATAAACAGTTAGAACATGAAATGTACCTTCAGATCAGATGTATCCATACAGAAAACAGAACATAATAGAGATACAGGGTTCGACTGTAAGGAAAACCGACATCATAAAATAAAAGAAAGGAAGACAATATAACCACAAAAAAAAAAGAATACAATGAACGATCTAATACAATGGAATTCAAGGCAAGAAAGAGATATAATCAACTGAAGTGGACGAAATATGATCCAGCGTTATTAGAACAAAAAAATGTGTAAAAGAAAGGGAAAAAAAAGGAAAGAAACAGGAAATCAGATGTGGGAATCGGAGATTCCATCAGTGTTGCACGTACGTAGGTTGATCTTATTGTAAACAGATCATTTCTACGCGGGTGCTTTGATTAAAAGGGAAAGAAAAGGAGAAATCAGAAAATAAGATGGAATAGGAAAACAAAACCAAAAAAAAAAAAAGGAAGGGAAATATCACTTACCTTAGCCTTGGCGTTGTAGGGGGTCGGCTTCTTCCAGCTGACCAGAATAAGAAATCACGGGAGTCCAGGGAAGAAAGAAGAGGGAGAAGAAGATGCGAGAAGAGCAAATGGAGGGGTGAAAAACGGATCTTCAACTTGCTACTCAAGGAGAATTAGGGGAGATAAGAAGGTGAAGAAGGAGAAGAAGAAAAAAAAAAGGAGAAGAAGGAACATGGTGGGGTGAAACGCGGTATTGCTGAAGAAGGAAAATGGGGAGGTGATAACGGATGGCCTTCGTTTTTGCCTCTGTCGATTCTTAAAGAAGAGGAAGAAGCATCTCGAAGGAGGGGGTTTGTTGTTGGAGATGAAGGGTGAATGGAGGTTTCGGTTGATGGGTGGCTTGGGTGAGGCCTCTGGAGGATTCGGTGGAAGCCATGGAGGAGTGCGGCAGAGTGAAAGAGAGGGGCGTGCGGCGTTGTCTTCCTCATTTGAAAACCCTAAGAAGAGGTTTTACAATGGGCCCCTCTTTTATTTTTAAGATTTTACAAAGAGGGGCTCGGTTTTAACAAAAGTGTTTTTTTAAAAAGAAAAGGTTTTTGCAAAAATGATGGTTTTCAAAAGGAGGTTTTTCAAAAACTAATTCTTTGTTTCTTTTCTTATTTTGTATTTTCCATTCTTTTTTTGTATTTTTGTAATAGAAAAATTAAGATTTTATGAAAACAAAGTTTAAACACTAAATTTTTGTATTTTTCTAAGAAATATTTAAAAAAAAATGTTTTCTCGAGAAATTCAGGCCATCTTGGGGAAAATTTCTTCAGAAAAGGGGTTTGGACCCAGGTTTTGAGAAAATGTTTGAGTTTTGACACTCGAATCGAGAAATGCAATGTGATGGATCTAGACGGATGTCGGATGGATTGTCCGAGCTAATTGAAAACTATTTTTGGTATTTTCTTAAAATTGGACAATGAGACTCGATTTTGGATCTGGACAATGGATCTGGATCCAAAATTAATTTAAACATATAAAATGAATATAATTTCAGTAAAACTTTGAGAAAAGAACTGGAATTTAGATTTTAAAATGACTCATTTGCTAAAAAAATGAATTTAGGGGCAAGAAGGGAATATTTAAAAGATTTTGAAAAATTTGGGGTGTTCACAACTGACCTAATAGGGTTGGCACTGCCTAAGGAGGATTGTTTGAGAATGGATATGGAAAATTTGGGGTGTTTACAGATGCCCTCTTTGCTACTAAGCCGGCTTGAAGACGAGCTTAGTGGCAAAGAAAAACACACCAAATTTGGGCTATAAAAATGCCTCAGTTAGAAGGATCTGACTGGATATGAAAATATTAGCCCTGATGAAAATGGTAGATATGAAATGGAGAATAAAGAAGAAAATTTTTACCTCAAAAGAAAGTGAGATTCAGGTTTTGCCCTTAACCTGGATGGGACGAAAAATACCTCGTGTAGAAACGAAGCTCAGGTTTGACCCTTAACCTGACCAGGGAATGAAATACCTCATTAAAGGAGGCTCAGGTTTGTACCCTTATCCTGATTGGGAGGAAAATGAAATACCTCATCAAAGGAGGCTCAGGTTTGTACCCTTATCCTGATTGGGAGGAAAATGAAATACCTCATCAAAGGAGGCTCAGGTTTGTACCCTTATCCTGATTGGGAGGAAAATGAAATACCTCATCAAAGGAGGCTCAGGTTTGTACCCTTATCCTGATTGGGCGGAAAATGAAGTACCTCATCAAAGGAGGCTCAGGTATGTACCCTTATCCTGATTGGGCAGAAAATGAAATACCTCATCAAAGGAGGCTCAGGTTTGTACCCTTATCCTGATTGGGCGGAAAATGAATTACCTCATCAAAGGAGACTCAGCTTTGTACCCTTATCCTGATTGGGCAGGAAATGAAATACCTCATCAAAGGAGGCTTAGGTTTGTACCCTTATCCTGATTGGGCAGAAAATGAAATACCTCATCAAAGGAGGCTCAGGTTTGTACCCTTATCCTGATTGGGCAGAAAATGAAATACCTCATCAAAGGAGGCTCAGGTTTGTACCCTTATCCTGATTGGGCGGAAAATGAATGGAATCCTCGAAAGAAGAAACCATGATGGAACCTTCGGATTTCCGCACAATCAATCCGATAGGTGTTTTGCAAAAGGATGAAATTGGGGTCCCTAAAGCTTGAAAAGGGGTTTGATTTTGGGTGCCTCATTGCTGAGACTAAATAACTTTTGAAATTGGTGACCTTTTGCGAGAAAATGATTGGTGGCTTAACCTCAAGCCGAAATTGGACTGTCTATGGTGGGACAGTGGGAACACAAGGAAGTGTGTGAATCTGAGAGCCCATGCGCTCAGATTATACCAACAGAAGGGAAGGAATCTTGAAAACTCCCGTTATCAAGTCCTTAAAAGGGATAACAACTGATGTCAGGATGTGCCAAAGATGAACCTCAAGCTCTCGCTTCACGTCAGGATAGCTAGAAAATATTGTCAAATAGTTGAAAATTATTGTTGATTCAAAATAATTTAAAATGATGCACATCGTTTTGAAAATATTCTCTCTTTTCTACCTGAAGTATTACCTTCGACTGGGATTAACTTCGTAGAATCAAGATTCGAATTCAAATTTCTTGCAATTTACTTTCTTTCAAGGAGGCTATCAATTTCCTTGATATGAATAGAAAAGAGAGTATTCTTGATATTGTGAAAGCAATTGGTGAAAGAACATTAATAATAGAATTTCACAAAATTAAAGAAGATTCTTGACAGATTCGGCAGTCTGATATCCTGGGATTCTTTTCTTATGATGATCTTTCTGCCCACTTTTTTTTTTGGCAGAATTGGAGCTCTCTTGGGTTTTTGGGGATTACATCATCCTTCATTTTGGAGATGTCCTGACTTTTCTCTCTCTCTCTTTTTTTTGGAAGGGTACGTCACAAACTCCTTCATCTCGGAGATGTTTCGATCCTTTTTTTTTTCAGGGATTATATTGACGGTTATTGGCTTTTTGGTTGAAACTCTCTTGATGATAGCAGAAAGTAAATATCTTTTAGGGTTTGTCAGGAGGCTCATCGCAGTCGCCTTCATCTTGACGGTGCTCTGAACTTTCCCTGGAAGGATCCATCACAAACTCCTTCATCTTGGAGATGATCCAAATCTTCTTTGGCCCCGGGGGTCTACTCGCCTAATTCGCCTTCATCTTGACGACAATTGAGAGATCCCTTTTACAGATATTTAATTGCAGCTTTAGGTGATTGAGGAGATATAGGGATTGAATGGATTTTTCTGTATCACCCAGGATATTTCGACTGCTTTATTTTCCAAGAATGATCTTTAAAAATGTGCCATTGACTGCGATCAATACCGATCACTTATGGCTTTGCAACAATATTGAATTTTCTTTGTTGGCCATATCGGGGATTTATTCTTCATCCATTTGGTTGGCCAATAGAAAGAATTTGAATTTTGAATCCTTCTTCGCGAAAGCTTTGTCCTTTCGGAAGTAATACTGAAGGTATTCTGAGGTAATGTTTTTGTGCAATAAAGATTTTTTTGAAATCAACAAGTATTTAATGACAAATTGGCAAAATGTTCTTGAAATCCTTCGTAAGAGCAAGCATCTAAAGCACAACGCAACGCATCTATGACAAAAATTTTCTTCTCCTTTCCCCAAAGAAGAAGATTCAGAAATTGGAAATAGGAATTACTCCTCTCTTCCCTGAAGAGGAGGTGTTTGCAAAACGAACTTTCGAAGAGAAATTAAGTTTTCGTCAAAACTTCCTAACATTAGGCTTCTCTTATGGAAAGGGGGCCGGTAATGGTGAGGTCGGTGAATTGGTCATGAAGGAACAAGTCCATCACACTCTCCTTGAAAAGAGGGTCCTTCATAATGAAATGGCCTAGTATGAAATTATGGTCACAAGGAAAGCGAACTTCCGTCGAAGCTCTCCCTGAACTAAGGGTTCCTTGTATGAAATTGGAAATTTGTTTTGCAAACGGTTCACATAGACACGAGTCCCTTCAAACTCTCCCTGAAAAAGGGGCTAGGTGAACAAAGGATAGCATGTGAAAAGAACGAGCTCCCTTGAACTCTCCTTGTAAAAAGGGTCTCTCGCAAGAGGAAATGACTGAAATTGGTATAGGGTGACCAAAAGGTTGAAATTGGAATTTGAAATTTTGAAAATTTGAAATTTGATATTTGAAATTGGAAATTTGGAAATTTGGAATTTGAAAATTGATATTTGGAAATTGGAAATTGATTGACCCAAAGGTCAAAATTGAAATTGATCGACCCAAAGATCAAAGTTAGAAATTGATTGACCCAAAGATCGAAATTGGAATTGATCGACCCAAAGATCGAAGTTGGAAATTGATTGACCCGAAATTCAAAATTGGAAATTTAGAATTTGAAAATTGGAAATTGGAATTTGGAAATTGGAAATTGGGAAATTGATTGACCCGATGGTCGAAATTGGAAAATTTGGAAATTGGTTGACCTGAGGACCGAAATTGGTAATTGGATGGCCCGAAGGCTGAAATTGAAAATTAGAACTTGAATTTTGGTGAATGATCAGCACAAAGACTGAACCCGAGGGGTTGACTGATACGACCAATTAGTGAGACACTAACACAAGTACTCAACTTTGAAAGAACACCAGCATGAATACCGGGTTTTGAAAATATGTCAACATAGACATTGGATTTTGAAAATATATCCATTCGAGCACTGGATTTTGAAAGTGTACCAGTTTGAGCACTGAATTTCAAAAATGTACCAGTTCAAGCACTGGGTTTTGAAAATATACCTTGTTTTTAATTTGAAATTTAAATTTTTGAAAGAGACCTATGCTCTTAAAGTATTTGGGAATTGTAACGAGAATGATTGTCAGGGTCTCAGGATTATCCCTTATCCTGAATGGGTAGCGAACTTGATGCAAATGCATGCCAATGAATGCAGATGTATGCAAATATGAAAATAATATAAATGAGTGCGCATGCGTGCAAAGTGAGAGATTTGTTTATCCTGCCTGCATATAGGATATTTGTGGATAAAGAAAAAAAACAAAATTTTAAAAATGCCCCAGTATAACTGGGAAAAGAGAATCTGATCATTATTTGAAGAAAATTTGAGGAATTACAAAGAATAATTTAAGTATAAAATTTTCAAATGTCGAGCATTGATGGGATCTGGTAATTCCACTCCGTCGGCATTGATGAGCCGATATGAATTACGAGGTAATGCCTCTTTGACAACATAGGGACCTTCCCAATTTGGTGACCACTTGCCATCTGGGCGGTGCTTGAGATAAGCCGTTGATCTGAGCACTAGATCATTGACTCAAAATTTTCTTTTAATGACGGATTTTGCATATTGTCTGGCTATCCTCTGACGATATGATTGAGCGTGCTCTACTGCTCTAAGTCTTCTTTCATCTAGCAAATCAAGTTGTACTAGCCGTTGTGGCTGATACTGATCAAGAGGTAATTCGAAAAGTGATGCAAATTTCAGAGCAGGTTTCTGAACATGTAGAGGCAATACTACTTCGGTTCCGTAGACATGTTCTGACAGAGTAGCATTAGTTGGAGTTCGAATGGTGGTTCGATACGCCCACAATGCATTATGAATCTTCTCATGCCAGTCATGGCCTGTTTCCAAAGTTTGCTCCAGGATTCGAATCAAAATCTTATTGGTGGCCTCTGCTTGGCCATTTCCTTGAGGATAATAAGGAGCGGAGAAATGATGATGGATTTTGAACTTCAAACAGAAAGTTCTCATTCTCTCATTCTTGAAATGACTGTCATTATCTGACACAATATCATATGGTATGCCAAAACGACATAGGATATTCTTATGGATGAATGAGACCACATGTCAACCTTCTACTGTGCGTAGAGTGACTGCTTCTACCCATTTAGTAAAATATTCTGTTGCGGCAAGAAAGTATTTGTGGCCATTTGAAGCAGAGGGAGTGATGGGACCTACGACATCGAAGGCCCACATAGAAAATGGCCATGGCGAGACGACAGATTGTAAATATGTCGCTGGCGCATGAATGGAAGGTGCATGCATCTGGCATTGAACGCACTTCTTCACAAAACGATAGCAATCTTGTTGCATAGTCTTCCAATAGTAACCTGCTTTGATGATTTGCTTGACAAGGGTTTGGTAGCCGACGTGGCCGCCATAAATGCCTTCGTGTGCTTCTCGCACGATTTCTTTGGCTTCTTCTTCATCTAAACATCTGAAATACTCTGAACTGAATCCACGACGATAGAGAACATTGGCCAAAATGAAATATCGAGTGGACATACGCTGGATTGCTTGCTGCTCTTTCTTTGAGAGCTCTGGAGGAAATTCGCCAGTTTCTATGAAAGTTTTGATGTTATAATACCAAGGCTTCTTCCTTTGCTCAGCCTGGTTTACTTGTTCCGCTGGAAGGAAAGCAGGTTGGTCAAGTCTTCCAATTTCAAAAGAGCGACAAGATTCTCCATTTCTAAATGCCATAATGGAGCCTAAACTGGCTAGGCTATCGGCCACTTGATTAAAATCTCTCTTGATATGGAAGAGCTGAAATTCTTCAAACTTGCTGACAAGAGCTGAAACAATTTTCTGATAGGGGAATAACTTCTGATCTTTCACTTGCCATTCGACTCGGACTTGATTGACAACGAGTAATGAGTCGCCGTAAGCATGCACTCTCTTGACATTGAAGTCTATTAGAATTTTTAGACCTTGAATCAGGGCTTCATACTCGGCCATATTATGAGTGCACTGGAAATCTAATTTGAGAGAAAAGGGGATCATCTCCTTCTCACGTGTGATCAACAGAATCCCGATTCATATCGGGGAAATCATCCTCGACTTTAACATCCTCCGCTAGAGGAAAATCTACCAATTGATCTGCAATTGCTTGGCCCTTGATAGATTGCTGAGAGACATATTCCAAATCGTATTGCATCAATAGGACTTGTCATTTGGCAATCCGTCCACTGAGGAAGGGTTGCTCTATAATGTACTTGAGAGGATTTAATTTGGATAGGATCTTGACTTCATATGCCAACAGATAGTGTCTCAATTTCTGACACATCCAAACCAGAGCTAGACATGTTTTTTCTATCTGAGAGTATTTCTTCTCATAATCAATGAAGGTTTTGCTCACATAGTAAATGACATGCTCTATCAGACTGCCTTCTTCGTATTGCGCCAAGAATCCGCCACAAGCCACTTGATTAACTGAAATGTATAGCAGTAGGGGTTTCCCCAATTCTGGCGGCTTTAACACAGGAGGATTGAGCAAATATTTCTTGATGCGTTCGAACGATTGCTGACACTCTGGTCCCCATTTGAATTTCACTCCTTTTCTGAGCAAATGATTGAAAGGCTCACATCTCATGACCAAATTGGATATGAATCGCCGAATTGATTGCATACGTCCCTGAAGGCTACGCAATTCTTTCAGATTAGTCGGGGGAGACATGTCAATGATAGCTTTAGCCTTAGCAGGATCAACTTCTATCCCCTTTTTGCTGACTAGAAAGCCTAACAATTTGCCAGATTCGACTCCAAAAACACATTTTTGTGGATTTAGTCTTAGCTTGTAAAGAATGAGCCGCTTGAAAACTTGATTGAGAGCTTCGATGTGATCTTCCTCTTCTTTGGACTTTACCAGAATATCATCGACATAGGCATCCATGATTTTGTGCATCTGATCATGGAAAATGATGGCCATAGCACGCTGATAAGTGGCCCCAACATTCTTAAGCCCAAATGGCATGACTGTATAACAAAAAGTGCCCCAAGGAGTAGTGAAAGACGTCTTGGACTGATCACGAGCGGCCAACTTGATCTGATTATATCCGGAATATCCATCCATAAAAGAAACATAGCGTGACCTGCTGTGCTATCAATCAAAAGATCAATATTAGGAAGTGAATAATCATCCTTAGGAGTCGCTTTATTGAGATCTCTGAAGTCGATGCAAATTCGAACTTTACCATTTTCTTGGGAACAGTGATAATATTTGCTAGCCAATCTGGATAGTCAATGGTTCGAATGAACCCTGCTTTGAGTAGGTCTTCCAGACCATCCTTAACTTGTTGTTCCAATCGAGGATCCATCTTTCTCAATTTCTGCTTAACCGGCTTGACATCTGGTTTTAGGATGAGACGATGCTCAACCAATTTGGTATCTAGACCTGGCATGTCCTCAAACGTCCACGCGAACACTTCTTCATGTTGCTTGAGAAAATGGGTGAGCCTTTCTTTCTCTTCCGGGCTCAAATTGCTGCCAATCTTGAGAATTTTAGGATCGTCTTTTGATCCAATATTGATATCCTCAGTCGGATCCTGAACTAAGGATGATGGCTCATCTTGTTTCTGAATTGCTGCAAATTCTGGTAGTTCTTGAAGAGCTGAATCAAATTCTACCATTTTTCCTGGTTGCTTTGCAGTCTGATTGCATTCTGCTCTAGTTTTGACCAGATGAATCACTGCTGGCTTTGAAAAAACATCTGGATTAAGAACGAGCTTCTTGATAGATTGAGAAGACATTCTGAAAATTGGAGAATAAATCGATTCAGGAAAATCGCCCATCATAAAACAAATTGCTTTTGTTGAGAAAATAATTTGAAATATAAAAGAGCAAAATAATGACAAATTTTCAAAGATTTGATAATGAGAAGTAAAGAGACAAATGGCATCCAGATAGACAAAGGAAATTTGCAACTTTATTGAAAGATTGAATTGAGGACAATGATTGAAATGAAACGGGATATCATCCCAAATGTGAAAACAAAAGAATAGAAATGAAAGACAAACAGATGCCCTTAGTGCGTCCCTTTGACAAAGATAGTGCCCTTCTGAGATCTTCTGCCATTAAAGCCCAATCCGGCCCTCTGAGGATAGTACGGAGGAATTACTAGCTCGAGACGACCATCTCCATTTTTTCCCAGGCCTTGAAAAGGCTGATAGCCATGCTTTACCAACAAATCAAATCCCTTTTTGGCTTTCATGAATTGAGAGAACAGAGGTTGATCTTTGAATGTGCTATAATCAATTTGTCCTCCAATCTTGAAAAACTGAGGGCCTCTCCATCGAGTCATGGCCACTATATGCTCTGGCTGTTCTATTATCTGCAGTTTTACTGAGTTTTCTTCGAAACTGGCCTCATCAATGCCCCTAATGCTAGGGATATCAGTAGTGAAAGTGGGCCTAGGAACCATGGGTTGTGCAAGCCTCTGTTCTGGATCCTCGCCCAAGACTGTTGTGATCATTCCACCTTTTGACCATTTGACACACTGATGCAGAGTAGACAGCACAGCGTTCGTATTGTGAATCCACGGTCTCCCGAGAAGCAGATTATAGGTGGGTGGCACATTGACCACTTGAAAAAGGACAGAGTGGACTGAATAGTCAATGAAAATCTCCAAGAAATTTTTTCCTTTCGCTGTCTGACCATGATTATCAAACCCGTAGATAGTGATCGGGTCCGGGATATATTCCTCTTCTTTGATGCCCAAAGCTTTGGCTGTCATTTCTGGGCATTTATTGAGGCTGCTGCCTCCATCTATCAGCACATGAGGAACAGTCATTCCTCTGGCTCGAATCACAACATACAAAGCGTTGTTGTGAAACACATGCGGCTTGGAAAGATCTTCATCCGAGAAAGTGATCAGAGCATTTGTCATGGCCTGATTGACTATCTGGGCCATGTCTTCAGGAGTTATGCTCGGTTTCACTTTGATTTTCCGCAACAGATCATTCAACACCTACTGGTGTTTGGTGGAAGCTTGAGCTAAGTCCAAAATTGAGACATTGGATAATGCAGTTATCGACTTTGGTAAGAATGTCTCACTTTTCTCCGGGGCGGGCTTAATAAAGTGCTTGGGGAGCCATGACATTCTTTTAGCCACCTCAGGAGATACCCCATCGGGTTTATCAGATAGTTTCATTTTACCAAAAGCTGCAATGAGATTCATTTTCTGAGCTTTGGACTGAGCCTGCTGCAGTACAAGGACCTAATGTTGGATTTGCATATCCCTTTTAAAGCATGGCCTAATATGCTCCTATGGCTGAAAAGGCTGTTCAGAGACGACCGCCGTAGAATGATGGGGAAAGGGTTTCTTTAGAATATCCATATTTTCATCTTCGGCACCCTCTACCAGAAGATTCTTGTCGATGAGATCCTGAACCATATTTTTGAGAACAAAGCATTTCTCAGTATTATGTCCCACCGTTCTATGAAATTTACAAAATTGATCTTTGAATTTTCCCATGGGAACGGGGGATCGACCAGCCTGGGCAGTTTGACCATCTCCTTGGTCAACATATATTTGAGCACCGTCTTGAGTGATTGGTCTAGTGGAGTGAATTTCCTGTCATAACTCCACCCTTCATGCTTTACTTTTTCTCGGGGCTTCGGTCCCTGCTCTAGTTGAAGTGGCTTATTGTATTGAGGCACTGACTTGCCTTTCTGATCGTTCTTGTTGGAACTTCCTGCCCCATAACAGAAATCTTTGTTCTGCCCCTTACGGTGGTTCCAATTATTATTTCTGATAGAATGAGTGAAGTGAGTCTTCTTCTTCTGCTCAGTTTGGTCGTTGTTTTTAGTGAAGGTGAAACCTTCATAGAAACCATTTTCCATACTCAACTCGAGCCATTCGGCTTGCTCTTTCAGATCAATGAATGTCCTCGATGGTGCAGTAGAAATGAGACCTCTTAGAGGCTGTAAGAAGTTACTCAGAATTAGGGACAGAGCATGTCCCTCTGATATGGGGTCCCTCATCTTGTTGCAAGCTGACCTCCAACGGTGAATGAAATCTTGAGCCTTCTCATTTTCTCTCTGTTTGAGGCCACATAGGTGACTGAGGGTGGGAAGTGCCTCGTCATTGAAGAGGAATCGCTCGATGAACATGTTCACCACTTTGTCAAATTCTTTCAGCTCGATAGGATTGACATGTTCTGAATACCATTTTGCTGTTGTTCCCTCCAGACTGCGAGGGAAACAAAGGAAAAGTGCCCGGTTGTCTCGCTTGAATTTGGAGCATTTAGCAAAGAACATGGCGAGATGAGCTTTAGGATCGCGAGAACCATCAAATTTGATAAACTTTCTGGGAAGATTCTCGAGATTATCGTCCCCATCCAAACCATCATAAAAGTCTTCGTTGGTGAAGACTTTCTTGCCCTTGTCGCGGGCCTGCAGGTCTCGAAGCATTCTGACCACATCTTTGAACTGCGGCTGGTCAGAGTCATTGACAGACTGCTCTTTGAATTTGTGGGCTGACCCCTGCCCCTGGGTAGATTTGCGGAATGCCTGATGGGTCCCAAACTCTTCATTTGTGCCCTTTGTTGATCCCTCTTTATCAGTTGTATCAACATTATGGGTAGGCTTTTTAGATATCTTCACGGCTTTCTTGACTGCCCGACCTTTTGTCTTTTGCTTTACCTGTATTTTCTCTGTACTGGCTTCAACTTGCTCTGCCAGCATCTTGGTCATCATCTTCTTGAACATGGCATACATCTGAGGATCAATGTCATCCTCAATCTGCTGCCCTTGATTTTTGCTTGAACGTGGGGAATCCATCTCTTCGTCTGAAGCTGTTGAATACGCGATCCCCTCGACTGGTGCAATTTTCTTTCCTGACCTTGTTTGAACCATTGAATGCCATGAATGCTCTCTGCAGGGCAAAGTTTAGGGTTAGGCTTTCAAAAGAGATTTTGACTGGAAGAAAGATATTTGCTGAGAATTTTGGTAGACAATTGAAAGAATATCCCATTACTAGGGATTGAGTCGTCGCTGAGATTACGACAATTGCGTTGTCATTCCTTTGCAAAGAAAATAAACAACTGAAAATCATGCCTTGTTACCTAGGCGAGGTCGTCAAACCATGAATTGAAGAATTTGCAAGATTTTTATTTATTGAAAGAAAAACATGATTGCATCAATAATAAACTTGGGAAAGAGGGGGCAGCCAGACAATTTGCCACCACTCTTTATAACTAGCAGAGACACGAGGACCAGGAAAAAACGGAAGAGTAACAAAAGAGTCCCAGCCATATCTGGCAGAATGGTATGTTCCGGACCACTGTGCTGATGTAAGGTTGAACTCTGGCACGACTCCTGATAGCATTCGCATCTCTATGTGCTTTTGTCTCTGAGAAAACTGTCGAACACACCGCTCTGGATGATAGTAAGCACAGAAGAATGGACCAAGCAACTTGAATCTCTTGCCATATGCATAGGTGTATCTGGGAGGCGATAATTCTCGATCAAAATAGTCCCACACCACTTCTTCTTCCTGCAGATAATCGATCATGAATCGGTACCGCGCAACTGAAAGAAGTTCATTGCCATTGTATCTGAACGAACTAGCTCTGGTCGGTACATGCTGAAGGAACCAAGACTAAAGAGCATAAGTACATCCCTCGACCAAGATGGACTCTCCAAGTGTGAAGCGGGTCAGTCCTCTGTATAGAAAAGCAAGCGCGGCCATGGCTATCGAAAGACGGCTGGTCTGTCAACTTCCCCATCTCCTCAAAAGCTGAACTATTTTGACATCCACATAGTTCTGTCCGTCTGGAAAGAAAGCAAGTCCTACAATGCACAAAACCATCGCATGCTGAATGCTCTATCGAGCTGTTCTGGACAGCGAGCTGACTTCTGCAAATTCTCTATACTGTCGGTAGATCTTGATCAGGCTCACATACTCATTCTCATTTTCTTCAATCAGTGGCCAAGACTTGTGCCCTGTCATGCGAGCTACGGCTACTTTGGGGTCCAGACCCTTGACATTGATCATAAACTGCTGCTCTAATGGATCTCCAGGCTGACCTATTGGCTCGGGCAGTCCCATAATCTCTGAAAATTCATCCATCAGTAGTGTCATCTCGCCCAATGGGAACCAGAATGTGCAAGTGCACAGATTCCACCGCTCTGCCAGTGCATGAATCAGATTGTCGTTGACTGTCAACTTTCCCACTGCAGATGCCAATTCCAACCCGCAATCGCTCAAGTGGTCCGAAAACATACGAGAGAAGATTTTGAACCAAACATAGTACCACCGGGGGAAGAAGGGTCCGGTGCTAAGAGATCGATGCTTAGGAAGACTTTGTCGCACCTCGTAGGAGATGTGACCCTCAGGAAAAACAGAATCAAGCTGACTGGATGCCATTGGACTGAAAGACAAGAAGACTGGAATTAGACTTTGGAAAAATCGTCTAGGGTTTTTTCTTTTCTTTTTTTTGAGAAAAGGGAGATATTTTACAAAAGATGGAAAATGAGGTATTTTGGAAAATTGTCTGATATTTTGGAAAAATTAGAGAAATATGAGAAAATAAGACGAAAAAAAATCATACATTCAATCACAAACAATTATGCACATACAGCATTCCCTAAGAAGCTGACTCTAAATGCATCATTTTTGAAAGAGCTTTAGGACTCTAATCCTGACTCTAGGCTCAGATCAACTGTGTCCAATCTAGTTATGCCGATATACTCGAGCCGAGGCTCGATGTACGTGGCATAAAATATCTCTCTGGTTCTAAGGTAATGGCTTCCCAACATCCTTGAGCGTCTGCCGATATACGTTGGACTATGGCCCTTGGTACGTGGCAAGGGGGTGTTAGCCCAAATAAGTGGCCCAGTTGTGAGGCTCTGTCCCGAACTATGGTTCTGGAAGAGAGCCCAGCAACGTGAAGACCGGGTAGACATAGGTGGGGTGGTTTTTGAAAAATGATCACATGCAGACAAATAGAGAGCTCTAAATCCTAAAGAGATAGAATTTTGAAATATTTGAAGAAGCAAACATTGTTTTCATACAAGTCCTAAATTGAGGAGTGTTGTATTTTAGACCTAAGTCTAAGTGATCATGCATAATTCTCCTCAATATGGTCCTACCAAACCATGCCTAGTCTACATGCAATCCATGTCAGCTGGGTTCAAGTCTAGGCTCCTAGGTTCACATGATATCAGGAATTAAAGCTGACATTCCATAGAACATAATTTTGATAATTGAGCTAAGTTAAAGCACATAATTGATCAAGCGAAGATAGGTCCCATCACGGTCGCCAAACCTGTTCTCATCGCAAAAATTTTTCCCTCCCTTGCGAGAGAGAAACAAATTTCGTGAGTCAAACTCGACCAAAGTTTTGAAAATGGTTTTTGAAAATTAACTCGCCTCCGTTTTGAAAATTTGCGGGAAAATTCCGTGGAATGGGATCCGCCTATCGGTATGAGGTTCAACTGTTCCTGGCGCCTTTACCAGGGGTAATTGAACCAAGGACCAATTATGTGCTTTAACTCGACTCAAATAGCTAAATTATGCTCTGTTTTTCCTAGAATGCACAAAGAATCAGGCTTTTGCTATGGAATTTTAAAAAATGCAAGTTTGAGAAAATATGATGTTTGCTTTGGAAAATTGAAATGCATTTAAAAAAGGATTGGAAAAGTGCTTCAAATTGGTGTTTTTGGGAAAATCATTGAATTTCATTGGAAATCAGAAATTTGCATTGGAAAGTGATTTCTCAGGAAAATTTAAAAATCTGAGAAAATTGTTTTTGAGATTGGAAACTTGGAATTGATTTTATGAGAAAATAGATTTGAGAATTCTGAGAAAATCAAGAAATTCATTGGAAATGACTTTTGAAATGGAAAATGTATTCTCAGGAAAACGGGAATTCTGAGAAGATGGATTTCTGAAAACTAGGGATTTTGAAATTTTAGAATTTTAAAGCATAGGAAAATCTTGATTTGAACTTGGGAAATGCTTTGAAATGTCATTTGAAAACTTAGGATTTTGAGAAAATCAGATCCTGAGAAAGACTTAGAAATTCTTGAGAAAACTGAATTTTTTGAAATTGAAATTGGAAAATGAATTTGAAAACAATGCAATTTGAATAATATGAATGAATGAATATGAATTTGAAAAGGGAACTTCATTGAGGAATTGGGAAATCCTTTTAAAACTTTGAGAAATGCAGTCATTTTTGAAGTTAGCCTAAGAGTGTAGGCTGAATGTGGCTAATATGAAGATCATAAATCTTGGTTTTCTTCGTATTCTGACTATGGCCATAACTACGAATCCCACCGAGTTTATAAACTCCATAAGAGCTTGTGCATGTGTCATTCGTGTAAACCATAGTGAATTTGAAATAATGTGCATGAATCATACATCACATATTGAAATTTTGCATAAATTAAACTATATGCAATGCAGCCCTATTCTAAGCAGAAATGTAACTCTTATTCCAAATATTACATTACTTTTTACATTTAATTGAATAAAATAAAGAAATAAAATAACTAAGTCTTCTTCTTGAATGTTCCTGCAAAACTAGAAAACAAGGTTAGCACAAAAATATAGGTTTTTCTGAATTTATCCGAAAATATGGGAAATTATCGGATATTATTCAGATATAAACCCAAATTCATACCCACTTTGATATAAACATTATAAATAATGAATAAATTTCAAAAATAAACTTGAAAATTCGAAATTGGGGTCAAAATGACCAAAATACCCCTGATGACCTTAAAATCAAGGTTTTTTAAAAGAAATTTTATAAATTTTGGAATTTTGAAAATAAAATGAAATAAATCAAATATAACATGATAAAATATGATGATATGCATGAAATTTTGAAGAATTAGAATTTGAAATTTCGAAATTTAGGTCAAAATGACCAAAATACCCCCGATAACAAGACTATGGCCTTGAAACCAGGGTTTTCTGAAATAAATTTTGCAAAAATGAAAAATATGAAATGCAAATGAGATTGAAATTAACCCTAATATGATTCTACATGCTTATGTACATGATAAAAACCTTAAAATGGCGAAAATATC
This sequence comes from Nuphar pumila, assembly GCF_984573655.1. Classification (NCBI taxonomy): domain Eukaryota; kingdom Viridiplantae; phylum Streptophyta; class Magnoliopsida; order Nymphaeales; family Nymphaeaceae; genus Nuphar; species Nuphar pumila. The sequence goes on along the minus strand of NC_143260.1, from coordinate 65,350,848 downwards.
TTAAAATATCAAATTTAACCTGATTTTCGCCTGATTTTCGCTTCTGAATTTAAAGATAAACTAACACATGGAGCAAATGAACTTGGAATTAAACCAAATTTGGCATGGACACTTAAAATAACCCTAAAAACATAATGGAGCTCGAAAATCTAATTTTTTATATTTTTAAACATAGAAATTTAAATAAAAATCCTAAATTTTATAATTTTTGACTAAAATGTTGATTCTAAAGGCGATTTAGGATATCAAACTTCAATACAATTTTCCCAAATTTTATGGGGTGACAGAGGACAGTAAGACAAGGATTTTTGACTTTTACACTTTCTGATTTTGACCTATGGTCGGAGCTGTACCACTCCAGCAAGTCGGATCGGAATCCGGCGACTCTAGGATTTAGAGGAAACAGACAGGTTTCGGTAGAAAACATGAGAAAAATGGCAGAAAGATGGGAAAAAGGCTGAATTTGTGGGAAAATGTCCCTGACAAACAGAGTAAGATTTGATCTTTTAACACCATTGGGATTCAGGCTATGGTTTGGAAAAGTACATACTGTTATCAGAGACCTAAATCTCTGAGATTTCTGAACATTGGAATATGTTAGACAGAAATAGAAAATCCAGTAAAAATACTCAAACAGATCAAAAAATTTCCACATTTTGCGAAATGACAGGAAATTATGTTAGGAACAACTTTCGTGTTGAAAGTTTTTGTATACAGGCTACAGATTGGGTGGACTTGGTGCATTAGGTTTTGTCTATACCCTGAAGAAGGAAAAACAAGATTTTCCCAAGAGTCTGGAAAATCCGATTTTTTACAGAAAGTAAAACTAACTATAAAAACTTCGAAATTTCCAGATCATCAGTAGATTCGATTATGAATCCACTGTGATTTTTGGAGAACGATTCAAATCTTCCATCTAGGGAATCTAAGGATGACAAACCTGCTAAAACAAAATTTAGAAATTCTGGAGTGTTCAAAACCCGATTTAGGTTCTGATTTTCTAAAAGAAATTACAAAACACTATTTGATTTGGGTTTTTTGCAGAGAATCAGGAACAACCGTGTACATCCATCATAAAACTTTCAAGATTTATCATAAAGAATTCTCATGTAAAATAATGGATATACAGTGAGCCTAGATGAAATCTTATAGAATATTAACTTAATGAAATCAAAATAACACTTAAGCAAAACGTAAATCTAACTAGTATGGTGCTTAAAGCATGCAACCAATCATGAAAAATATCGAAAATAAAAAAAATAATCAGGGGATATGAGCCATTTTGATATTGGCTTATGAAACGAAAGATTCAATCTATCGATTAGATGAATCTTTTTGTTCTCTTAGCCTATACGCATATAGGATGCATGTTTGTTTTTTTTACAAAGCCATAAAAGAGACTTTATCATTTCGAATCCGATTTTTAAACTGACCCTATATCACACTCATGGAGGTGAAGCTTAATCACATGATTTTTAGCAAAATTTAAACGAAACCTAGCAAAACAAAGTGGATCTTACCTTGAGATGAGTGGGGACAGCTGCTAATGGAGTATAGTGGGAATAGCTGCTACGAAGGGGTGCAAGAAGCTCTTGCGGTAGTGGTGGTACAGCTGTGGCTCCAATGAAGTGGGCTGCAATATCTGGGCGCCTCCTTCAAGTTGTCGAAGGTGTTGAGAGTATTGAAGGTGTTGGAAGCTTCAAAGGGGCTGGCGTCAAAGGCTGCTGGGCGTCTCTTGGATGGACTGCACCCTGGTTGAAGGACGTGGCTGTGTTAGCCGCTGGAGCAATGGAGGTACTGATAATGGAGAAAAGAAGGTGGAGAGGTTGCTGTGATGGAGGTGGTTGCTGGAGTTGAAGTAGATGCACCGTAGGGCTGAAGGAAGGTGCTGTTGGAGTTTGCTCCTTGGTGGCTGGCGTGAAGATGGTTTGCAGCTGCTAAGGAGAGAAGAAGGGAGGTGGAGAGAGAGAGAGAGAGAGCAAGGGGACTCTTGGGCAGCCGTATGAATCTCCTCCTCTCTTTCTTTTTCTTTTCTTTTTTTTAACTTAGGAACTCATAAGATTTTCCTAAGTTTTTTATGTCAATAAGTTTTTTTTGAAAGGGAAGAAAAAAAGGGTTTACGTGAATGGATGGGTAAGAGGGAAAGGAAGGGAGGAAAGAAGGGAAGAAGGAAAGAAGGAAGGGAAGGATAAAAGAAAGAAAAGGGAAAAAGAAAGGAAAGAAAGAAAAGGAGGGAAAAAGGAAAAGGGAAAGAAAAAATGAGAAAAACAATGGAAAGTGGGGCTGACTGACTCAGAGACAATTGGCTTAGATTTGAGTCAGAAATGAGCTCATTTCTGAAGAAATGATCCCATTTTCGCAGGAATTGTCAGAAATGAAAATGGTCTTCTCACTGTGAGCTCAGATGAGCTTTGGAATGACTGATATTCTAAATGTTCTGAACTGACCAGTGAGCTTTGTTGACTCCGACTGACTAGGGTCCGGGATGACCTAGGGGTAAAGTGGTAATTTTCCTAGTGAAAATGGATAAAATGGTGATTTTCTGAAACTGACTCGGGGTTTGACTCCTAAACTGACCTAATAGGGTTGGCACTGCCTGAGGAGGATTGTTTAAGAATGGGTGTGGAAAATTTGGGGTGTTTACAACTGGGTTTTCAAAAGTGCATACCAGTACGAGCACTGGTTTGCATACCAATACGAGCACTGGATTTTGAAATGGCACACCAATACGAGTACTGGGTCTCGAAAGTGCATACCAGTATGAGCACTAGTTTTTTAAAATGCCCCCAGTACGAGCGCTGGGTTTTGAAAATACATACCAGTACGAGCACTGGGTTTTCGAAATGCACACCAGCACGAGCACTGGATTTTGAAGATGCACACCAGCACGAGCATTGGATTTTGAAGATGCACACCCGCACGAGCACTGGATTTTGATGATGCACCAGTACGAGCGCTGGTTTTTCAAAAACGCACCAGCACAAACACTGGGTTTTGAAACTGCACCAGTACGAGCACTGTTTTTTCAAAATGCACTGGTACGAGCGCTGGTTTTTCAATGGAGAATTTGAAGAAGAGACTGACATCCGAAGATACTTGAGAATTAAGCAAGAATGATTGTCTGTGCTTCAGGATTATCCCTTATCCTAAAGGGGAAGTTCAGGTTTGTCCTTTAACCTGAAAGGGAAAAGCAAGGATAATTTTTGGTCCAACACAAGCGTTGGATCAATAGGAAAATTTCAGTCGGAACTCAAGAAAATAAAAATATACAAAAAGCGAAAATCCGAGTCGGAACCCGGTTTTTCAAAATAAAAGAATGAGTGAGAATCGAGTTTGAGAACTCGCATTCTCGACGCAACAATCGATCCAACGTGAACATTGGATCAAAAAAGGAAGTCCGAGTCGGAACATGTTATCGTCGCAAAATTTTTCCCAGTCTTCCCTTCCTTGCGGAAGAGAGAGGAAAATGCTCTCGTGATTCCAACTTGACCGGATTTTGGAAAATGTTTTGAAATACTCACCTCCATTTTGAAATTTGCGGGAAAATCCATGGGATGGGGCTCGACCTGTCAGTACGAGGTTCGACCGTTCCTGCCGCCTTTAACAGGGGTAATCGAACCAAGGACCAAAATTGTGCTTGACTCAACGAAATCATCAAAATTATGTTCTATCCTAAATGCACAGGGAATTCAGGCATGTGCTATGAAGTTTTGTAAATTGCAAGTTGAAAAAACATGATGTATGCTAAGAAAATATTTGGAGTTGAAAAGCATTTTTTTAGAAAAAGATGGAAATCAATTTCTTAGGGAACTCAGACGAAGAAGATTTGAAATCTCGAGAAAGTTTATAAAGATCTGGAAAATCTTGAAGAAATGAGAATCTCGAGAAAATGGAAAAAATTCTTGAGAAAAGATGAACACTTGAAAGGGAAAACACTTGTTAGGAAAACTCGGACTTTGAGAATTTTCTTAGGAAAATGATGGAAAATTTATAGGAAAACTCATTGGAGAAGGAAATTCAAAACTTAGGAAATTGAAATCCTGAGAATCTTGTCTTTGAAATATCTGAAAATCAACTTTAATTCTTGAAAAAGATGAGAAATTCTTCTTCTTTTTTTTTGAAAATGAATCTTAAGAAAATAACATTTTCAGGGAAAACCACGAGAAAACTTTGACTTGGAAAATCCGACTTTGAAAATTTTAGAAGTTTCTTGAGAAACTGATTTCCATGGAATGAAGTTTTCCCGAGAAAATCATGAGAAAAGCAAATGATGCCATGATGCAGATGATTTGGATGTATGAATGCACTATGAAAAGATTTTCTGTGAAATTTATTGGAAAATGTGCATTAAGCCAAAGTAAATCCTTCACATATTCTAACTGTGGCCATGAATATGTTCAGAGTTTATTTGAGTTAATTCACAATATTTTGAAAATGGGAAATATAATATACATTTTGAAGATAGCCTAAGAGTGTAGGCTCAATGTGACTTGTAGAAAGATGATGGATTTGGGTCTCATCCATATTTCAACTAGGGCCATAAATATGGACTCCACCGAGTTCATCAACTCTCTAAGAGTTGGTGCACGTGCCATTCATGTACATCCATAGTGATTTTTGCAAAATGAGATATATGAATCATAGAATCAAGATATTGAAGGAATCAAACTATATGAGATGCATCCTAATCTAAGCAGTAAAAGTAAATATTATTCCAAGTTTGATTATTACATCTCTGACATAAATCAAAGTAAAAAAAAATACAGGGTATAAAAGAGTCAGCATCCTCCAGATTTTCCTGCAAAATGAGAGTTAGCACAAACTAACCAAGGAAATGGATATATATATATATATAATATGTACAACGAAGATATACACGTGTATATCTAAATGCTTGAATTTGTGCTAAATGACATATGATAATGAAGATGTATTTACAAAAAGAAAAAGAAAAAGAAAAATATTTACATAAATACTTGTATGTGAAAACGAGTGCACATGAAGATATACATACATATATATAAGTATATATATATATACATATATATATATACATATAGATATACATATATATATATAGATATATAGATATATATATATATATATATATACGTATAATGAGAAAATATATATATAGTAATTAGAATTTTATATATAATGGGTAAAATCAGAAAATACAGGGTATATACAGTTTCTGTAGGTGATTTCACAAAGCCGTAATTCCCAAATTATAACATATTTCTCGGTCAAATCGGGTATGGAGCTTCCCTATATATCAATCACAAAGCATACAAAAGATTGTCCAGAAATCATGAATGGATATTAAAATATCCATCCATGAACATGGCCAATTATCAAGACTGGGTACCTGCAGCAGAAAATGGATATAACATATACAATGTGCAGGAAATAAACTGGGTAATGGAATGAACATGGGTGGCGACAAGACCAATGCAAAGATATAACCTGTGGCGGGGCTACTATGACATGGCTATTAGCTACTGTAGGGTGTGCAAACACCAACCATCGACATAATCTGCGGGTAATGTAAAAGTCTGATGGAGTTCAACCGACTCTTAACCTTGCAGCCATGTGCTAGGTTTTAGCAACTTGAAAGTCATGGTGTTAACAAGGACACACCATCTTGTTTTTACAAGTTTCAGCAACAACTGTACATATGAGGTACATGTTACAGGTGATATAGAAGTGAGATGATAATACATATGTAAGATAAGAGTGCTACAACAAAAACTGGAATGTGTACATTGAGGTATACCAATCTTGCAATGACAGTAAGCCTGTGAAGTGAAAGAAGTCACGCAGCTATGAATGCTATCATTTATCATGGGAGACACAGATGGCAGATAAATAACAAGGAATATTCAGGTAGGTAGGCAATGAAACGAAAATATCTTAATCACGATGGCACTTACATCTAATGTAACAGCAGGCAGGGAGTTATCCGTAGTGGGCAAAAGGAGTATCTGTGATAAGGGACAACAGGATAATGTTGAAAAGATTCTACATGCAAAATGGCTAGCAATTGATATGTGGCAGAAATAAGCAGAAATGACATCTAGGAACTCAAAACTGACGTTACTGATCGCATCACTTTACTATTCAGCATTTTCATACAGACCATGGTTACTACCACCAGATGCATGGTTCATCGGCTATGAACCTGAAGTCCTTCTAATATCACTGGCCAGGGAACTACGCCATACAGATTTATGGGTCAAAAGATATCAAAGCAGGAACTAGAATAGAATACCCTGTATCGCTATAATGAATTCATAATTTGTTTCAAGTTACTATTTACCGCAAATTAGTAGACTAAAACGTAATGCTGGCACCACCCTCAAGTGGCTTTGCTAATTTTATCATCTACAACCCACTAAAGATATGCCAGAGAGATCCACAACTAAAAAGGGGGAAATGATCTTCTTTCTAATGACCACTATATATTTACTTGAAAACGAAGATAGCTGAAAGCATGACATGGCATTTCATCATACAACCGAATGGAAGAACGCAAGATATGAGACTAAACAAAAACAGAAAAGGAAAAAAAGGAAATTCATAGAATTAGAAATATTAGAAGATACAACCATAAACATGACTGACGTAAGTGAATATAAGGAACAATATACTAAATTTAAGTGTAGTGTTTTAGTCAATCAGCACTCATTTGCTGTACGAATCATCCTTATGGATGTCGATTGATTATAGCTTCCTGACGACTAACCCCCAAAAAGTGCAGGTATGAACTGCAAAAAAAGATATGCTAGGTTGAAATCAGATAGAAGGGAAAATAAATAAAAATAAAAAAAATAAAAAAAAGAGTAAGGGAACTCAGGAAAATGACACTGTGATCATGGACATGGGACTGAAGCTTTTAAGAAAACAAGAGTATCTGCAGCATAAAAGAAATTCTTGCACAAACTGATTTTATGATAATTTTGATGAAGGTAATGACATATAATGAAGTAAAAGCTTGTATATAAATCTAAAAAAAAAAAAAACTTTTATTGAAAAGCAACTATTGTTTTGTAAGGGTTATGATTTTGAAAACAAACCAGGCCTAAATGCAGTTAAAGCCTATCTTCTTGAGGGATCGGTGATGCCATTGCGAGGCATCCCCGATCCACGACGCATGAACGACCATGACGGTAAATCCCATCAACGACTATAATGGATTTACCATATATGTAGTATGAATGAGATAACTAATTTGCAGAGTTGCAGATGTACAGGGGATTTCTTTACCTTGATTTAGCAGAGGCTAAAGAAGCGCTTCCTACAGGGTGAGCTGAACCTCCAAGGATTGACGAGAAGATTCCGGAATACCAGTTGCTGGAGACTTGTCTTCCTTTAGAGCGTGCTGCTGAGCTGAAGGCAAAGTGAAGAAGCTGACTGGGTTCAAGAAGATGGGAAGGAGCCCACTGTATTTCCTATGAAAATCAAAGAAGATGTGAAAAAAAAATCAATCGGGCTCCTGCCAGCCGAGAGGAACCGGGGTTTTTAGAGATAGGGGAGGCTGGAGTCCAGAAGATCGCCCATTGCTCTCTTTAAAAAGCTCGATCGATCTCAGGTGGAAGAAGCAAGAGAAAGGAAGAAGTTCCCCTCCGCTGGGAAGAGAGGAAAGAAGATGATGAAAGGAGGAAGAGAGCTGGAGTCGCCGATGGGTCCTTTGTTGGACCTTCCTCCCCCTTATAGCCGGCCCTTGCCTTTTCCTTCAAATCCCCCTTTTTTCTCCTCTTTAGCCGACCTTGATAACCCTTAAAACGGACTTTCAAATTTTTTTTGAAATGTTTTGAAAAAGAGAAGTCGCCGTTTTGAGAGGGGACGGCTCCTCTTAAGAGGACTTTTGAAAACTTAGGTAAAATGGGATAGGGTTTCTCGGTGGCGCCCTTTGGGGGCTGAAAAGTAATAACTAAAAAGAAAATAAAAAAAAAACGAATTATGTTTTCCTTTTTTTTCTCTTCTTTTTTTTTCTTAAGGCGGTGCCACCTCAATTGAATTTGAAAACTTTTTGAAATATATATATAAAAAGATTGTTTTTCTTGGCAAAGAGTCTTAGTGGGGCGCCACCTACGTGGGCCCACTAATTATTTTATTAAAAATCAAATGAAAGAGTTTTATAAATCGATGCCACTTCCGGATGGGCACTGTTTTGAAAATAAGAGAAATATTTGAAAATTTGAGTGTGACACTACCTTGAGGCGGTCCCACATACTTATTTGAAATAAAAGCCAAGTGAACTTTTTTTGGAATTTTCATAATAGTAGGCTAGTTTTGGAAAACACGAAGCAAAATTTGGCTTGATTTCAAAACTTAGAAGAAACTGGTCCTTCGAGGCAAAATTTTGAAAGATGTAGGGAAATTCAGAGCCTTTTTGTAAAAGTTTGAAATAATGTCTTATGAATTTTGAAATTGCCGCCCCCCCTCTTTTCAACTGACGAAATTTTGAAAATCAATGTCCAAAACTATCCAGATCGTTTTCTTGAGAAGACTTTTGTAATTCGGGGTCCTGGGGGTAAAATGGGAAGAATTGGTAATTTTAAAGACATAGGGTTTTGAAAATTAATTTTAAAAAGTTTAGAAATCAAACCTGGATTGACATTTTTGAAAATCAGGACTTCTGGATCTTAAAATGACATGCTGTGCAGTGAAATGATATGAAATGCTCATGCGATGTTATGCAAAGACATGTCCTGCAAAATTGCCACTCTGAATTTGAATTTGAAAATTCTGACTTCTGGTTAAGCATGAGATTTTGAAAATTTGCAGTTTGAAGATGTCTCTGAGTCTAAATAGAAAAGTTTTGAGACTCGAGAATGGAATTTAGGACTTTCTGCAAGGTTCAATCTTGGAAAATGACCATTTTGCCCTTCATTGGTTCTGGAGAACTGAAATGTGCCGATTGATGGATATATATGGAAGGTGAGTAAAAATTTGGGGTGTTTACAAATGCCCCTCTTTGCTACTAAGCCGGATCGTCGCCGAGCTTAGTGGCAAAAAAAAACACACCAAATTTGGGCTATATAAAAAAAAATGCCCCAGTTCGAAGGATCCGACTGGGTATAAAGAAATTAGCCCGAGGAAGATGGTAGATATGAAATGGAGAATGAAGAGGAATAGATTTGCTTGATGGGAGTGAAGTTTAGGTTTTACCCTTATCCTGGATAGGACAGAAATACCTCGTATAGAACGAAGCTCGAGTTTGACCCTTAACCTGATTGGGCGGAAAAAGGAATATCTTGTCGAAATGAGACTCAGGTTTGTACCCTTATCCTGATCGGGCGGAAAATGAAATACCTCATCAAAGAGGCTCAGGTTTGTACCCTTATCCTGATCGGGCAGAAAATGAAGCGGAATCCTCGAAAGAAGAGACCATGATGGAACCTTTAGATTTTGCACAATAAATCCGACAGGTGTTTTGCAAAAGGAAGGAAAATGGGGTCCCTAAAGCTTGAAAAGAGGTTGATCTTGGGTGTCTCATTGTTGAAACAAAATAGCTTTTGAAATTGCCTTTTGCGAGAAAATGATTGGTGGTTTGACTTCGAACCAAAATGGGACTGTCTATGGTGGGACAGTGGGGACACAGGGAAGTGTGCGAATCTGAGAGCTTACGCTCTCGAAGAAGGGAAGGAATCAAGTCCTTAAGAGGGATTTAAAATTGATGTCAGGATGTATCAAGAACAAACATCAAGCTCTCACTTCACGTCAGGATAGCTAGAAAATATCATCAAAATGTTGAAAATCTTGTTGTTGATTCAAAATATTTGAAAATGATACGCATTGTTGCAAAATATTCCTCCTTTTCTACCTGAAGCATTACCTCCAAACGAGATTCACTTCGTAGAATCGAGACTGGGGATCCAAATTGCTTGCGATTGACCTTCTTCAAGGAAGCTATCAATTTCCTTGATATGAACAGGGAAGAGAATTTGATATTATGAAAGCAATTGATGAAAGGATATTGATAATAGAATTTCACAAGTCTAAAGAAGATTCTTGATAGATTTGGTAGTTTGATATCCTGAGAGCTTCTCTCATGATAGCCTTTCTGCATTCTTTTGAACTCTCTTGGGTTTCAGTTACATTCTCCTTCATTTTGGAGATGTCTTGACTTTTCTCTCTTTCTTTTTCCTCTCTTTCTCTCTTTTTGGAAGGGTACGTTACAAACTCCTTTAACTTGGAGATGTTTCGATCCTTCTTTGACGATATTGGCTCAGGGGTTAGAGATCTTTGGATGTTAGCTGAAATTAAATATCTTTCAGGGATTGTCGGGGGTTCATCGCATCTGCCTTCATCTTGATAGTGCTTTGGACTTTCTCTGGAAGGATCTGTCACAAACTCCGTCATCTTGGAGATGTTCCAAATCTTCTTTGGCCCCAAGGGTCTACTCGCTTAATTCGCCTTCATCTTAACGACAAGTGAGAGATCCCTTTTGCGGATATTTAATTGCAGCTTAGGTGATTTTTGAGGAGACAAGGCTTGGATGAATTCTCTCTTTTCTAGCGCTCAGGATATTTCCACTGCCTCATTTTTTTGCAAGAATAGTCTTTAAAGATGTGCCATTGACTGTGATTAATATCAATCATTTATGGCTCTGCAATAACGTTGAATCTTCTTTCCTGGCCATATCGAGGATTTATCCTTCATCTATTTGGTTGGCCAATAGAAAGAATTTGAATTTTGAATCTCTTTTGGCAAAAGCTTCACTCTTTTGGAAGTAATGCTAAAGGTAAACTGAGATAGAGATTTGTGCAATAAAGATTCTGAAATCAACAAATAATTTGATTGACAAATTGACAAAATTTTCTTGAAATCTTTGGTGAAAGTGAGCATTTGAGGTCTGGCTCAACGTATCCGTGACGAAAATTCTCCTCTCCTTTTCCCTAAAAATAGAGACTCAGGCTTAGCCCTTACCTGAATGAGAAATGTGAAATACTCCTCTCTTCCCTGAAGAGGAGGTGTTTGCAAAACGAACTTTTGAAGAGAAATTAAGCTTTTGTCAAAGCTCCCTAATATTAGGCCTCTCTTATGGAAAGGGGCCAATAATAGTGAGGTCTGAAAATTGGATCATGAAAGGAACAAGTCCATCACACTCTTCCTACAAAGAGGGTCCTCCATGACGAAAATGGCGTAGTATGAAATTGGGGGGTCACAAGAAAAGCGAGTCTCCGTCGAGCCTCTCCCTATCAAAGGGTTCGTTGTGTGAAATTGAAAATTGTTTTGCAAACGGTTCACAAAGACGCGAGTCCCTTCAAACTCTCCCTGAAAAAGGGCTAAGTGAACGAATTGGATAGCATGCGAAAAGAATGAGCTCCCTTGAACTCTCCCTAAAAAGGGTCTCTCGCAAGAGAAAATGATTGAAATTGGATATTGAAATTGATTGACCAAAAGGTCGAAATTGGAAAATTGATTGTTTGGAAATTGGATGACCCGGAGGTCGAAATTGGATGACCTACTAGTCGAAATTGAGAATTGGTTGACCAAAAGGTCGAAATTGTGTGACTCGAAAGTCAAAATTGAGAATTGAGTGACCTAGAGGTCAAAATTTGGAAATTGAATTTGAAAAATTGGAGAATTGAATGACCCAAGGGTCGAAATTGGAGAATTGGATGATCCGAAGATTTAAATTGGAAATTGGTGAGGAAAATATCAAATTTGAGAAATTGACTGACCCTGAGGATCGAAATGACTTGGTTTAACAAAGGAGAATAAATGGCTCGAGTCGAATCTCGAATAAAGTAGAGAGATCACGAGTCGGAACCCGGATCAACAAAAGAAAATGACTCGAGTCAGGGCTCGAGTAAATAAAGAGATCTCGAGTCGGAACCCGGATCAGCTAAAGAAAATGAAGAGCTCGAGTAAATAAAGAGATCTCAAGTCGGAACCTGGATCAACAAAAGAAAATGAAAATTCGAATCATAGCTCGAATAAGGTAAAGAGATCACGAGTCGGGACTCGGATCAGCAAACAAAATGAAGAGCTCGAGTCAGGGCTCGAGTAAATAAAGAGATCTCGAGTCAGAACCCGGATCAACAAAGGAAAATGATTTAAAGGAAAACCTGAGTCGGAACTCGGTTCTTCAAAAGAAAAAGTAATTTAAAGGAAAACCTGAGTCGGAACTTAGATCTTCAAAAGAAAAAAATGATTTGAAAGAAAACTTGAGTTGGAACTCAGTTTTTCAAAAGAAAAATAATTTTGAGAGAAACACTCGGGTCGGAACCCGGTTTTTCAAAGGAAGATAATTTGAATAAAAACCCGAGTCGGAACTTGGTTTTCAAAGACCGACTTAAAAGTTGGATTTTGAAAATGTACCAGTTTGAGCATTGGATTTTGAAATAATGCCAGTTTGAGCATGGATTTTGAAATAGTATCAGTTTGAGCACTGGGTTTTGGTTCAATATTGGTGATTGTCTTTCAGTTTTGAATCATTGTGAATTGTGATGGGACTGTTTGTTGAAATCCCAATACTGACCAGATTGATGTTAATCTAGTTGAATGCAAATGAATGCAAATTGATGCACATGAATGCACAAGTGCGTGAAATGAGGAATTTGTTTATCCTGTCTGCATACAGAACAAAATTTTAAAAATGCCCCAGTCTAACTGGGAAAGAAAGTTTGATCATTATTTAAAGAAAAAAGAAAGATTACAAAGGAAGAATAGAGGCTTCAAGTATAAAAAAATTTCAAGTGTCGAGCATTAATGGGATCTGGTAACTCCACCCCATCGGCGTTGATGAGCCGATATGAGTTGTGGGGTAATGCTTCTTTGACAACATAGGGACCTTCCCAATTTGGTGGCCATTTGCCGCCAAGATGATGCTTGAGATAGGCTATGGATCGAAGTACTAAATCATTGACTTTGAATCTTCTTTCGATGACAGACTTCGCGTACTGCCTGGCTACTCTCTGTCGATAGGATTGAGCATGTTCTGCTGCTTTTAGCCTTATCTCATCGAGTAAGTCTAGTTGTACCAGTCATTGCTGTTGGTATTGATCAAGAGGTAATTCTAGAAGCGATGCGAATTTCAAAGCGGGCTTCTGAACATGTAGCGACAATACTACTTCTGTTTCATAGACCAATTCTGATGGAGTAGCATTTGTTGGTGTACGAATGGTGGTCCGGTATGCCCATAGTGCATCGTGAATCTTCTCATGCCAGTCACGGCCTGTTTCCACAGTTCGCTCCAAGATACGAATTTAAATTTTGTTGGTGGCCTCTGCCTGACCATTTCCTTGAGGATAATAGGGAGCGAAAAAATGATGATAGATTTTGAACTTTGAGCAGAATGTCTTCATCTTTTCATTCTTGAAATGACTGTCATTATCTGACACAATGTCATGTGGGATGCCGAAACGGCAAAGGATGCTCTTGTGGATAAAAGAGACCACGTGTCGGCCTTCTACTGTGCGAAGAGTGATAGCTTCTACCCACTTGGTAAAATATTCTGTTGCGGCAAGGAAGTATTTGTGGCCATTTGAAGCAGAAGGAGTGATGGGACCTACGACATCGAAGGCCCACAGAGAGAACGGCCATGGAGAGACAACAGATTGTAAATATGTTGTCGGAGCATGAATAGAAGGTGTATGTATCTGACATTGAAAACACTTCTTCACATACTGATAACAGTCTTGCTGCATAGTCTTTCAATAGTGTGATCATCGTAAAATTTTTCTTCTCTTGTGGTTTCTCTCTCTTTCTTCTCTTTTCCTTTTTCTAACATCTATATTCCTCCTTTTTGAAGGGAGAAAAATAAAAGAAAGAAAAGAAAGAGAGAAGAGAAGAGAAAAGAAAGAAAGAGAAGAGGAACTCTTTTACGGGGTTTCACTTGACCTTAATTTGAAAATATTTAAAAATTTAACTTGCCTCCATTTTGAAAATATTGCGGAAAAAATGGAGAGACGGGATTCGTTCGTCGGTACGAGGTTCGACCGCTCCTGGTGCCTTTACCAGGGGTAATCGAACCAAGGATCAAATTTATGTCTTTTTGCTTTGCCTAAATATCATTTAAGAATTTATCCTAAAGATCTAAATGCACAAAGAATCATGCTTGTGCAATGCAAGGATGTATGCTCTTTTGAAAGATGTTTTGAAAATTTCCAAGTATTCTGAGATGAATTTGATAATGAAGAGATGGTTTTTGAATAATAGAATTTAACTTAGAACTTGAGATAGATCAGAGAAGTTCTAAGTCTTTTGAAATAATCAGAGTTTGGGAAAATAAATCATTTGAATTTGAAAAGAATAATTGGAGATGAGAGATAAAGAAATGAGGTTTCAAAGTCAGAAATGGACTTTGAATTTAATCATGGATTCAGGAGAAGATGAAATTTTGAGGTGATATTGAATTCGAATCTTAGAATGGATCTGAGAAAATCAAATGGTAAAAAAAAGAAATGGATTTAGGAAGTTCAGATGAAATCTAAAAAAAATGGATTTAGATTTGAAACCTGGAAATGAAGTGAATTTGAAAGTTGGAATTAAAAAATAGAATTTGGTTTGAAATTTGGAACTTAAATCCGAAGTCCGGATCTTAAGATGGATTTTGGATCTGAAGTCTGAGATCCAATGTAGAGTTGGACTCTGTATCCTAAGATGGGTTTTGGATCTGAAGTCTGAGATCCAATGTAGAATTGGATTTCGGATCCTAAAATAGAGTGGATCTGAAGTCTGAGATCCAGAGTAGAATCGGGTTCGGGATCCTAGAATGGATTTTGGATCTATAATCTGAGATCCAAAGAATGGAGATTTATACTTGGAAATCTGGATTCAAGTTGAGATTAGGATCTATCTTTGGACTTGGAATTTTGATTTGAGATTTTGAACTCTGAATATATAAATGAATTTCAAAGTCAAATTGGACTTTGAATTTGAAAACTTGAATTTTGGAATTTAGAAGATGAATCAAGAATCTCAAAGTAAAATTGAACTTTGAATTTGATTGGAGTTTTGAATATAAAATGAATTTGGAACTTTTGAATTTGAATATAAAATGAATTTGAAATCTCAAAGTTAATTTGAACTTTGAGATTGAAAAATGAAATAGAATTTTGAAAAAGAAAAGATGAATTGGATTTGAAATCTAGTTTTGAGAATGTAATGGGATTCTGGATCCTAAAATGGAATTGGATCTGAAGTCTGAGATCCAAGGTGAAATTGGATTCTGGATCCTAAAGGGAATTTTGGATCTGAAGTCTGCGATCCAAAGTGAAATTGGATTCTAACTTTTGGTTTTGGAATTTCAAAATTGATTTGAGAATTTGAATTTTGAATATATATAAACGAATTTCAAAGTCAATTTGGACTTTGAATTTGGAGCTTGAATTTGGAATGAATCGAGAATATAAAGATTGAATTTTGAAATTTCAAAGTCATATTGGACTTTGAAATTGAAATTTTAAATCTTTGAAATAAGATAGAAGAATGAATTAAAATAGAGATTGAAGAAAGATATTTGAGATCACTTGGATTTTGAAAAAGAATTTTGAAAAATATGATGCTGCTCTATCTTTAAATGATGAATGAAGAAGAATTTAAAATTGGATTTTTTTGAAAAGTTATTCCATTCTTTAAATGAATTAGAATAAGATTGAAAATATAATACATCCTTGACTATAGTCATTGAATGTATTATATGATAATCTATATTTAAATTCAGGTGAATAATGAAACATATTTTGGTGCTTTTATAGAATTTAAAATGAAATTAACTCTCAATATACCCTGACTATGGCCATTGGTATATATATTGAATTAATTTTAAATTAAACTCTAATAAAAGAAGAAAATATTTAAAGAAAATATGATGAATTTTGAAAAAGATCCAGTGTGGATCCAGTGTTATTTTATAAAAGATAAAAATCCTAAGTTTTGTTTACATCTTGACTATGGCCATTGATGTAAATCATCAACTTAGGATTAATTATCTCTTACGAAATGGTGCACGTGCCATTCGTGTTCCTATTTGTGAAACTTTGAAATGAAGGAAAATGATGCAACAAATGATATTTATATGCTCATTCATTCTAATCTAAAACCGGAAAGAAAAAATTCTCATTGATATCTAGCTATTGCTACATTGAAATTGAAATTATGAAGACCTAAGCTAGAAAGGAGATCAACCTTTCTCGCATATTTCCTGTAAGAATAGAGTTAGCATAAGATAATAGGCAAAATATAGAAGAAAAATTGAGAAAAGGCTATATTAAAACTAGTGACATACCTGCAAATATCCATTCCCAGGAAGAATAAATATACTAAATACAAAGCTTAGACTAAAAAAAAATATGTATATGGTATCCCTTATGCTTAATGAGGAAGTTCATATAATACAATGGAATAGAAAATATATATGGGATGCTGAACTGGTGATACAAGTATATGTGCAATATAAGGATACATTGTGAGAGGTGGATGTGATAGGCACGATTGTTGTGCATACAGATATTGATGAAGTATGTGGCGTGTCCATTACTGTGGAACAGTGGAAAGGTGTCACTCTTCTGTATGCTCCAGAACATATGGTGATTAGCTGTTGGATCTCATCCACAAAGCTTTTAAATCCTCCTTAAATAGGCTTCCAAGATCTGGGGTACCGCAATCAGATACCCAGAGAATCTGCTATGAATCATGCAATACTTTTAGGAAAGAAAACACCAGTAGCAAACAAAAGCCAATTATGTTTGAAGTTTTTCACTGGTATATGTGTGTATCTAGCAAGAAAGATCCATTCGCGCAGCCACTGGGATGATGCAGCTCATCGTTGCGTCCCAATCTTTGCAGCCACAAGCTGCCAGCCAAGAGCTTGATATTGACTGCCTCAAGCATTGGATGGAATACTAACACATAGAAAATCATCTAAAACAGGTATCGATGACTTCAGATCCTGTATTCTTGGATACTCAATTACACCAATGGCAGGACCATAATGTTGTGCCTGGTTTTGAAATTAACAGGACTCCAGACTTTAGTTTACCAAGTCAGAAACCTAATTTTGAATTAATAAGCAGGTGATCCATATTAAATCAGAGATTGGATCCTGAACTAGATGAGCTGTACATCATGCAGTGACAATGGTTTCGGCCCAGGTGACTCCATATGGCACTTTAAAATGATTTTACAGGCGATTTGCAGGTGTGAAAATGCTAGGATAGAAAATTTGAAATGACTATTGCAGGTGACGTATGTATGTGGTAGAAACAGGATGATTTGATGAGGCATGCTAACTGATTTTATTAACGAAATAGGAAATATACTCAACAACATGAACAGTGTATGAATACATCACAATTAAAACTGGAGAGGGATTGAGATACATAGATGGATGGTTAAATTGCACAACTGCCATGCAAGCTCAATCTTAGCAATGCTGTCATATGCTTCTCCAAGTCTCAGCAGCAAAATTCTTATCTGGGACTAATGTAGAATGCCTAATTATATCACATGATTTACAGCAAGTTCAGTCAGCAGAGAAACTCGTCTTCTCTGCAATCAAATCATTTATCGCATTTGCTTTCTCAACAAATTGGACTGCTGCTTACAAAAATCTATCAATGAACACGAATCAGGGAGTTAGCATATACAGAGGAAAGGTAAAATAAGGCTGTCAAGGCACAATGTAGTAAAAAATAAAAGAGGTAAAGTGCAGCATTATACCTGATAGAGTCTTTACAATTGTTTAAAGTGATATCTAGTGTATGAAACGTCAATCATGAATTTTGTACTATGAATAGTAAAAGAATCACAAGACTAAAAAAAAGGAAAAGAAATTTCAGATTCCTCTGCAGCACTTTTGCTTGGCTTGATCAACACGCTCCTGCAATGCTTCTTCTAACTCATCCATGTAAGCTGAAATTGTTAGATGAATGGCCATACAACTCACAATCATTGATAAGACAGTTGCAGCTGCAGTTAGGGAATGAACATATTCCCTGCAGCTTGATGAGTGGATGGTTACTGACAGTGTAACAAATGCTGTAGAGATGGTTGCTGCAGTAAAAAAAATGAAAAAAATATATATCCATGTAGATGAGGCGATAAAAAAAAATAGACAGCAAATAAAACATGATAATCATGAATGAATGACGCATTAAGAGAAAGAAAGAAGGCGAAATCAAACTCCAGACCTTGCATCAATTTTTGATTCCTCAAAAGAAATTAACCCTTCAGTACCAGGTAAAGGTAACCAATCTTGGTTTAACCCACTCTCAGACAGGATAAACCCATTTCGTTCGCTGAAGATCCACATTTAGCTGAATATTTTGTCTCCTGCTATGACAGGTCGCCAATGCTTATGCCTTGATCGAGGATTACGCCTGAATTCTATAAGCTGAGCATCCATCAACGATTGCAACTGAAAGTGATACTGAGCCATCCATCAATGATCGCAACCTAATCTAACTGCTAAAAAAAATGAATTCCTGAACCTGCAAAAATTGAATCTTGATTTTTGATCGTCATAGACACTGGTGGTTGTTTGATAACCAGTGATGCAGGGGAGTTCCATCCTGTGAATTACAATTTTCAAGAAAAGGGAATTGATGTAGCCGATACATATACATCATGATCGATGTTATAGGGGTCCCCTTTGTGGACACACTGATGCTTCTTCGACATTTTCATACACATAAGGCAAAGAAATTCTTATGTAGATATGGCATAGTTCTATTGCAGAACAGTATGGGTTATTATGGGGAAGGGATGATTTCAGAACCTTGGGAGTTCGCTGAAGGTCTTCAGCCGAATCTCATGCACGGCAATGATGTTAATGGTCATTCAATACTGAACTTAAAGTTTTAACATGCTGAAAATTTTAACATACTGAAGATGAGCTTAATGTTAATGGCCATTTCATAAGGTTTTAACCATACCAGATGATACTGGAAACAAACGCAGATAACAGCAGCGAGGATCTGGGGTCTCCCGCGAATCTGATTTTTGGACCATTAGCACACAGATAAACACAGAGAACCACTTATTTTATTCTTAAGTTGGTTCAATCATGAAGGTTACGATGCAAAGAGAGGTGAAACAAGAGCAACAATCAACTAGACAATGCATCTGAACCGCGAACTACAATATGATTTCTCTACCAAGGTATCGACATCAGCCACAGGGTCCACAACCCAACTGTTTTCTCCGACCTCTAGATCCTATTAAAGACACTCAAAACGAGATGACCTGCAAGACAGATCGATTATGAGGAACACAGAGCCCCTTATGAAGTTTAGGAGGTCCTTCCGACTTTATCATCTTCATGGAGAACTCAAAAGAGCCAGAATCTGGATATTGATCCATTGCAAGACAAAAGACAATGGATCCTCAAACTCTTCAGCCAGTGTCTCCACCCACGCTGATTTTGCATGTCGATGCTGAGCGAGAGTAAAGTTATAATGACATAAACAAGGCAGGGCACCCAAACGCCGCCACTTAATAGTTCCCAAAATGAAATCTGATGTTAATTAGCTACCAACAGTATAATGAATAACATAAAGCAGAAGATGAAGTATGAACCAGGTTTTCCATGTCATCGACGCAGGCTTGAATGAAACAGATCAATGGTAAGGGATGTTATACAGGTAATGACAACCAACGATCAACTACTTGATTGCTGAAATTAGATTGATCAACGATTGAATAGTTACTCGATATCATGAATCAATATAAAAAGAAACAGGAATCGAAGCTCAAAATTAAAAGAAATCAAAACAGATAAAACATAAACGAGATAATTTGACAGTAGGAATAAAATAAACACAGTATTGAGAATCAAAACAAACATTAAAGTTTGAAACAAATCAAAACAAGAAAAAGAGCATAAATCAAAACAAAACAAGTGGAAGCAAGACCGAAATGGAAACCTCAATCAAAACAAATAGGAACAGAGACTGAAATTCGAAAACAAGCAAAGATTCAAAGTAAGTTAATACTGAAACCAAAATTTCATCGCCAACTTCAATTGAAAATAAAATTAACCTGATAGGTATATCCTGACTCTCTTAATGCCGATGTCGGAGACAGGGCTTCAGTATGCGTGAGTGACAAAATAATGGAAATGACAAACAAAACATAGAATATATCAAGAAAACCCGAACGCCAGAGATGGCTATCAAAGTGGAAAATAATAGGTAGAATAGGAAATCAGGACAAAGTAAAACTCGATCTGATATTGGATCAGGTCGGGTGTTTACTTCGAAAGCCACTGGGTTTAAAAGAAACTCTTATAAGGAAATTATAAACAGAAAATCAAGGGTAAAAAAAAAAAATCCAGATGAAAGGCATATATGCTCAATTAAAGTGTAAATCAACCCCCAAAAAAAATAAATAAAGAAAGAAGAATGAGATGTTGGAATGAACTCCTGTTAAATGTTGCAATGCGTAGACTGGTAATGCCATAGGCAGACTATCACTACGACGAACGCCTTATTGGAAGTCAAAACAAAGAAATTAGGGGGAAATTCATAACAGCTAAAGGGAAGAGGGGAGGAAGGTAACTGCCGAGACAGGATTGGAATTAAAAAAAAAAAGAAAAACTGGATGAATCGGCGATGCCATTGCGAGGTGTCGTCGATCATTTATTTATTTTTTTTAGCAAAGGAAGAAAATCAAAATCTAGACAGATCAAACACCAAAAAAATCGAGGAAAGGAAAAAAAATGCAAATCAAGGATTACAAGCAACGGATAATGAAAAAAAAAAGGAAAACATATATTGAAATTCAAGAGAATGAAATAGGGAGAGGCTTTTTACCTTGTTTTCGATAGAACTTGAGGTCGAAGAGGTGGTTTCTTCTGCTCGTTGATGTTGAGTTCTGCTTTCTTCACAATCAAGGAAGATATGGAACTGTAACTTCGTGACCGACCACCGGATTGCTTTAGGATTCCTGGAGCAGAGTCGACTCCCTTCAATCGGTGGGGAAGGAAATCAAAGAAAGAAGAATAAGCAGAGAAGGACTGAAGCAAAGGGAAAAAGGAGAAGCATGCAGATGGTG
The DNA here is from genome assembly GCF_984573655.1 of Nuphar pumila. Taxonomy (NCBI): domain Eukaryota; kingdom Viridiplantae; phylum Streptophyta; class Magnoliopsida; order Nymphaeales; family Nymphaeaceae; genus Nuphar; species Nuphar pumila. The sequence continues at coordinate 65,329,839 of NC_143260.1, read as the reverse complement.
GGGTGAAGACGGGTGATTTTTAGGGTTCTCACGCACGATTCTTTTATAGGGGAGAAGGAGGTTCACGAAGAAGGAAAACGGTTGAATGATAAAGGGCGAAGGTTGCTCGATGATGGAAGAAGAGGATCGGAGGGTGGAGGTCATGGGTGCTTCCGGAGGGTGATGGAGAGGTCGCACATGGGGGTTTGGCCATGGAGGGGATCGATGGGGAAGATCCTTCCTGAAGAGGGGAGGTTTGCGATCAATGGCTGAGGGTGGAGCCATTGATCGGAGGGTTTGGAGGTTTCGAGAGTGTGCGAGAGAGGGAGATCACCATGGAGAGAGAAGGTTCTCGAATAATTGGGCATGCGATAGGGGATTTTGTTTACGGGGGGGGGGGGGTGCTTTTCCGAGTTTTTCCAAAAGGGGTCCATTAAAGAAAACACTTTTCTAAAACAGGTTTTTAGAAAACCGCAATTTTGCAATTTTTCTTTGTTCTTTTCTCAGTTTTCTATATTTTTTGAAATAAAATCTTAAATTTTACGGAAAAACAATTTTTTTGTATTTTTGAGAAATATTTACAAAAGAAGGTTTTCAAGGCTATTTTGAGGAAATTTCTTCAGAAGATGGGTTTGGACCCAAGTTTTGAGAAAATATTCGAGCTTTAAACCTCGAATTGAGGAATATAGCGTGATGGATCCAAACGAACACCGGATGAACTATCTGAGCCTGTTAAAAGGTTATTTTAGTAATTTTGAGAATTTGATTCAAACATTGGACAACGAAGCTCAGATTTGGATATTTTATCTGGATCCGGATCCGAAATTGAGTCAGATATGTAAAATGAATTTGATTTTAGTAAAATTTGAGAAATAGAATGAAATTTAGGTTTAAGACTGACTCAATTACCCAGAAAATGGGGGCAAAGGGCAAAACAAGGATATTTACAACATTTTGAAAAATTTGAGGTGTTTACAGATGCCCCTCTATGAACACCCCAAATTTTTCAAAATCTTTTAAATATTCCCTTTTTGCCCCTGATATCATTTTTTGAGCAATTGAGTCATTTTTAAATCTAAATTCCAGTTCATTTCTCAAGTTTTACTAAGATTAAATTCATTTTATATGTTTAAATTGATTTCGTATCTGGATCCATTGTCCAGATCCAAATCTGAGTCTCATTGTCCAACTTTTAAATTAAAATTGCAGAAAATACCAAAAATAGTTTTTAATTAGCTCAGACAGTCCATCCGATATCCGTTTGGATCCATCATGTTGTATTTCTCAAATTCGAGTTTCAAAACTCGAACATTTTCTTAAAACTTGGGTCCAAACCCATTCTTCTAAAGAAATTTCCCCAAAATAACCCTGACTTTTCAGAAAAAAAGACCTCTTTTTGTAAATATTTCTCAAAATACAAAGAATTAGTTTTAAATCTTTTGATTTTAGGGTTTTATTCTAAAAATGTCAATAAAATATATATATATATATATATATATAGAAAATATCAAGAAAAAAACAAAAAAATAAATAGAAAAAGAAAAACCACAAAAAGTGACCTTTTGAAAACACCTTTTGAAAATTGAGTTTTATCAAAACACTTTTTAGCAAAAACTGTTAAAGACCCCCTTTCAATGAAAATATTGAAAACATGAAGGGACCCGATTAGAAAATTTTCTAACGGCTTCCCGTTATAAGAAAGGAGCCGTAGACCTCCATTTCATCATCCATTCCCTACCTCTTCGTTACGCTTCACCATCTGATTGCCTTCTCCCTTCTTTGATCCCCAGCCTTCTCTTTCCTTTAGGGCCTCCTGAGAAGTAGTTGAAGACCGACTTCACCCGGTAGCCGTATACAGGAGCAAGGCCTTCTCCCTTCCCCCCCCCCAAAAAAAAAACCAAGATCACGGTAAGTCATCACTCAATCTTCATTCTATTTCCTTTTTCTTTGTAATTTCCCCGAAGTCTTTCTTCTTCGTTTGAATCTCATAAATGCACTCTCGAGGGTGTTGGGTTGCTTCTAGCAACAACAACCCTTCTCCTGTGCAACAATAAATGGAACGGCCCTGTTCCAACACCCCCCTCCTTCCATTTTTTTTTTCTTTCCTGTTTCGATTCATACCATCTATGCACCCTTGGTGGTGTTGATGTTGCTTGTGCAAGCATCAACCCACCTCGTGCAACAACAATCAGAAGATTCATTCTGACATCTTGCTTTGTGTTTATCAGATTTCCCTGATTTTTCGGTTGAAAATCTATTTACGCCTAATTTTCTCTGTTTCGTTTTATTAACTGATTTCTTGTTCTCTTTTGCTATTTACTTTAGTCATCTTTACATTTTTTTGAATGACATCGGATTTTGAATGACGTCGGGCAGCACTCTGATGTCTTTTGGGCTTTGTATTTTGATTATTCTCAAAATTCTATTTGTTCGTTTGTCCCATTATGTTGCTCATACCGGATTTTCCTTTTTTTTCTTACTTATATTTAGTTTTCTGTTTTCATCTCCTTCTCCTGTTATCTGGGAATTATGTATAGATATTCTTAAATATCTCATATGCTAGATCCAAGTTTCTTTCACGTATTGAACTATATAGGGTCAATTGGTGTCCTCTGCGTATGCTTTTTTTTTTACTTATCATTTATTTATTTTCAAGTGTTTCCCCTTCACATATGTTATATAGATCCCAACGACTTTTTTTTTCTTTTCTCTGATTATACCTGGATCACCCGATCTCCCATGTCTGATGATGAGAGGATTTGAATCACCCTGTTGCATCTAATTCATCCCATATCCAATTCTACTATTGTTTTAATCTGTATTATCTCTGTATTTCTTCCTGATTTTAAGTTACACTCGTTGTTTAGTTTCTGTTACATCTGTATTTCGTTCATTTTTTTTAAAGGGAAAAGGGATCACAACAGTGTTCCATCTTCACATTTGGTTCTCTCTTTGATCGATCGGTCATTTGATCCTGAGATTTGAGTTTTGTTTGATATAATTTAGTCTTGAAAGTCGGTTCATGGCTTTACTCCCCCCCTACCGTTATTGAGGTGAGGCCTTATAAAGGTGGGTGAGATTCTGATCGAATCAGTTGCCCCAGAGAGTAAGATCCAAGTGAATAACCCCACGTATCCCTCTTTTGCATCCTTTCTTCGGTCCAATTTTACATCTTCTTCTGTTGCATATCCTCACCAATGAACTGCAGTGAATCAAGTTTCACTTCAGCATCAGCATCAGTCTCTGTGAAGCTCAGTTCTGAGGTATATAATTTTCATTTGCATCTATACGAAGGAAGCCATGTCTGCCATTTTTTTCAAGTTTTAATCACGGCTCCATGTATGTTTTCATATTCACTTAAGACATGTCTGCGTTTCTTCTTTTTTTTTACAGTTCCATCATTAGTGCATTACATTAGATCTGTATCCCCATCATACTCATTGAAGTATCTCTAGTATAAATATCTGTATCTGTACCTTTTATTTGCTAATATCTGTAGTACTTATTCCCTAACCCCTTCGCCGCCAAGAACCATTCACAGCAGGCGACCACCTTGATGACCAATGGTATGGATATGGTCAGAGAATGAGGTACAACAAACCTCTCTTTAACAGAACTTTGACACAGTTGTTGAAGTGATTTGCAAAATTAAACTCGCAGAGATTTGTTTGCTATAGATCAGCCCACTGTTGCCTCCACCTCCATCTCATAAGGTCCACTTGCTGTTGTTGATGAACACTTTAACTCTGTCATTCCCAATCGTTTTGATGCCATTAGGCTAATGCTCATGATTTGCATAATACACCAGCACCAGGTACTGTCTTAATCCATCTTTGGTATGGTCACTACAGATTATTTTGTCATTTATGATTAAAATTGATTTTTATGGTTTATCCTATCATTGTAATAATCTGCAAACTCCTCACATTTTCTTCTATCCATTCTCTTCCAACATCAGCTTGTTATAATCCCCTGCAGACACAGCCTCTTCAACATTTTAATAGTGCATCATCTTCTCTAGCACAACAAAGGATTCACCTTCCTATTCTGGATCCACTTCACTATCCATCACAAACAATAACATTATGTTACTGTCATATGTCTTTTTATCTGCATTTCATAGCATCATACATTTCTCACCATTTTACTTATTATATAGGTTACATCCACCTGCTAACACACTTCCAACATAACATACTTGCCTATCACTACTCATATCTACCCATTGTAGATGCATGACACCCTTTCCATTCACTACACTCCTTCCCTAACACCCTGAGCATCCCATCTCCTGACGAATTGTATGAGACATAGCAGCAACTCAGGAGGTTCATTAGGTCCTTTTGAACCCTTGTTTTATTCCACTTATAAAGCATAAGTTGATACATTTGCATTACAAGTTTAATCCTCTGTATCCATATTCCATCTTCCTAGTATAATTGTGATAATTTATATATGATTGTCTGTTACCTTTGACCTCTCGTTTGATGAATTCTGATTCATTATTCCTCTTTCCCTGCTGCGTTCCTTTTTGAAGCATCATTCTTGCTACAGAACTATTAAACCCATGAATAGCTTAATTTTCTTCTTTTACTAGGGAATGCTAAATCGTGGCCCAGTATGACATTAATTACCCTGTAATTGGTTAAGGGCAGATCTAGTTTTCATTTGACTATTTTCTTACATTCATATAGTTAGCTTCCTTTATACAGTCAATGTTACCCATCGTGTATAGATTAGATAGCCTTTTACATTAACCTTGTATTCTTGCTTTCATTGATGGTTGATGTTAGACATTAAGTCCATTGAGCTGAATGAATCTTATATACTTCTCTTTTGCCTTGCATTAGTTTGATTGTATCAGTAGTCTACTGCCATCACTTTCTTTTTTTTTTCTTCTTTTTTTTCTTTTCTCTCCTCCATGAGTCTTATATTCTCATCCACGTTTTTATTACTAACCTAGATATATGATCATGCAGCTGTGGATTTTCAACATAGTTTATTTCATTTCTTTTTTTACATTTTGCAAATCTTATCTTATGCTAACCCCTCTCTTTTCAGGAAAATCATGGAAAAGTTAGATTGCTTTCCTAGGTTAGAAATTTATCATTCAATTTCCATTCAAGACTTGTAATGGCTAGATGTTAATAAGAACTTTATGTTTCCTGCTTTAGATAGAATGAATGAGCATTGTAGATATTATAAATTGTTTATTTTCATGCTTTTTGCCTTTATTTTTCAAAATCTCACTATGGTGAAACACGAATGGCACGTGCACCATTTCGTAAGAGGTAATTAATCCTAAGTTGATGATTTACATCAATGGCCATTGATGTCTTCTTTATAATCGTTGTAATTTTGAAAAGATTTTTAAATGTAAAACATGTGAAAACCAGACATCAAATAATAAAAACCGGTTCTCACTAGTGGATGAGACCGGGTCGAACTCAGGGAACAGGAATATATCGTATTCAAGTACGCAAATCTAAACTAATCTTTATTGCCGAATTATTGAAATGTAAAATGTTCAAGAAGAGTAAAACAACTAACTATTACAACAAATGAATACCCTTCGCAGAGGGCGTAAAGTGCAATATTTACAAACTCAATTAAATGCCTAAATTCTAAAATAAAAGAAAAACATCTTCTATTCTTGCACTTCCACGTTACATATGCACTTCAGCTCCATTCCAGTGCTATCCTGCATAATTCAAATGAACACGAGCAGTACAAGAGAGAAAAGTAGAAACAGTGCTAAACGGAGAATACTAAAACAATGGAAAGTAAAATAAACGAAATCTAAATGACAATAACTAGATAAACCTAATGACAATTAACTAAGTAATTCTAAGACTAAAAGTAATATTAAAAACAACTAATTAATCCATTACAACTAAGTAAGTTTTATGATCTAATATTGAGTAAGCTAGTTTACTTTACTAATCAATCACTCTAACAATTCCTAGTTACAAGCTTATTCTACTATACTCAATTCACAATACTGATTTAAATTCTATACAGCCACCACAAGAAAATGAGCTAAACAACACTAAAAAAAATTCAGTAAACTATACTCCTGATCACTGGAAATTAGATAGATCTTCAAAAATTTGAAATCACATTGATCACTCAAACTGATCCAGAGATCAGTATCTCATCACTCTTGATCCAGCAATTCAAAATCAATCAAAATGGCTGAACAACATTTCTCCTTCATTAACCCAGCCTTTTTCAGAAATCACATAATCAACCAGGAATAGCCAAATTTCAGGTGGCACTTTGATAATAGATCAGTCAATTAGCTTTCAAACAATCACTCGCCGAAAAATTCATTAAACCACAATCCATCACCGGAAATACAGTAAACATCATGCCATCAAATGGAAATCAATCCAGATTTTCGGTACTCTCTTTTTCTGATGTAAAAAATTTATGATGATCAGTTAAACACAACAATAGAAGGAATCCAGCTATCTGATCGAATGAAATCAACACAGAAATTAATGTGATGAAACAAAAAATTATAATGAAAAAAAAAACAGGGAAAGAAAGAAAAAGAAAACACAGAATGAAAAAAAAAATCTGGAACTACATTACGCTATGAACAGAATTTTTAGGAATGAGAAAGAAATAAAAAAAAAAACGAACAGAAAATCAAAGACAACACGAAATTGATCCGCAGATGAAAAAAATTCAGAAACATCAATGATCGGTTTATTTTTTTTTCTTTTTATTTATAATTTTTATTTTTTTCTTATTTTTAGTTTTTATTACACAGTAATACAACCAGAATTCATTAAGGAACCTACAGAAGAAGAAGAAGAAGAAGAAGAAGAAGAATATTCGGATGAAGAAGAAGAAGAGGCTGAAGAAATCGGAAGAAGAGGAAGCTGAAGAAAATCAGAAAACGAAGAAGAAGAAGATCTGAAGATGAAAGAAAAAGAAGAAGCTGCAGAAGAAGAAGAAGATGCAGAGGATGAAGAAGAAGAGGAAGCTGAAGAAATTGGAAGAAGAAGAAGAATAAGAAGATTCGAATGAAGAAGAAGAACTGAAAAAGAAGAGGAGGAAGAAGAAGAAGATGAAGAAGAAGTAGAAATCAACTTACCGTAACTGGAGCTGGAAGAAATCGGGGAAAGGTGTGGCGGCTTCCTCCACCACTGCTGTCACCGGACTGAAGAGTCCACCACCACCGGCTTGAAAGAAAGGGAAAGAGGAAGAGGGGAAGAAGATAGGGGAAAAGAGAGGAAAGAGGGGTCCGGCGGTAGTGGAGAAGGGAGGAAAGAAGAAGGAAAAGAGGGGGAACGAAGAGAGCTCCAGCCGTGAATGGGGAAGCAATTGAAAAATTTTCATTTCGTGGGTTTTAAAAACCCCAAACCGGCTGGAACCGGTTTGAAATTGATTTTTTCAGTTTTTACAAAAATGCAAACCGGTTCAAGCCGGTTTTGTTTATTATTTTTTTTCAAAAAAAATGCAAAAACTATGTAAACTAATTCATTAGAAAGTGTTCAAAAATTAAAATCAAAACTTATTTGTAAAGAAACTAAAAGACTATTCTAACTATTTATATTTATATATAATTTTTTCTTTTTTTTTAAAAAAACAAACATTTAAAATGATTTTAAAAACTATTTTCTCTATTTTTTTATTTTTTATTTTATTTTTAATTGAAAACTAACACTAAACTACTATGAATATAACAAAAACTAAAATATGTATAAAAATGTAAAATAAAACTATTTTTCATGCATTTTCTATTTTTAAATCATTTTAGCACAATTACTCGAAAACTAACATAAAATTGGGTTTTTGAAACATTATTTTATAAAATCATGCATATTTAAATGTTAATAAACCCTGAATTATATGCATGATCAGCCATAGTCAGGATGTAAACAAGACTTAGTATTTTTATCTTTTATGAAATAACACTAGATCCACACTGGATCCTTTTCAAAATCCATCATATTTTCTTTAAATATTTTCCTCTTTTATCAGAATTTAACTTAAAATTAACTCAAAATATATACCAATGGCCATAGTCAAGGTATATTAAGAGTTAATTTCATTTTAAATTCTATAAAAGCACCAAATGTATTTCATTCTTCTCTTGAATCTAAATACAGATTATTATATAATACATTCAATGACCATAGTCAAGGATGTATTATATCTTCAATCTTATTTTAATTCATCTAAAGGATGGAATAGCTTTTCAAAATCCAATTTCAAATTCTTCAAATTCATTCATCATTTAGGATAGAACTACATCATATTTTCAAAATTCCCTTTTCAAAATTCCAAGTGATGTGAATATCTTCTTCAATCAATCTTCAATTCTTGTATAATCCAATTCATCTTTTCATTTTCAATTCTATTCCAAATCTCAAAATTCAATTTAAACTTCGATATTTCAAAATATATATTCAAAATTTCCAAATTCAAATCAGATTTCAAAGTTCAATTTGACTTTGAAATTCCAAATTCATTTTATATTCAAAACTCCAATCAAATTCAAAATTTAATCTAACTTTGAGATTCTTGATTCATTTTTCTAAATTCCAAATTCAAAGCTTCAAAATCAAAGTCCAATTTGACTTTGAAACTCATTTATTCTCAAATCAAGTCTGGAATTCCAACTCCAAAGTTAGATCCAAATTACATCTCAGATTCCAGATTTTGGATCCAATTTCCATTTAGGATTCTAGAATCCAGAAACCAATTCTACATTGGATCTCAGACTTCAGATCCAAATCCATTTTAGGGTCCAGAATCCAATTTCACTTTGGATCTCAGACCTTAGATCCAAAATCCATTCTAGAATCCAGAATCCAAATTCTACTTTGGATCTCAGACTTCAGATCCAAATCCATTTTTTAGGGTCCAGAATTCAATCACACTTTGGATCTCAGACTTCAGATCCAATTCCATCTTAGGATCCAGAACCCAATTTTACATCGGATCTCAGATTTCAGATCTTGAACCCATTTTAAAGATCCAAAATCTATTCCCAAGTCTGGATTTCATATCCAATTCCACTTTCAGATTTCACCTGAACTTTCTAGATCCGTTTCTATTTTTAAATACCATTTGATTTTCTCAAATCCATCCTGATCTCAAAAATTAAAATTCAATTCCATTTCAAGCATTCATTTTCTTTCTTAAATCCAAGTTCAAAACTCAAATTCAACTCCAAAGTCCATTTCTGACTTTGAAGCCTCATTTCTTTATCTCTTATCTTCAAATCTTTCTTTCTCAAAATCAAGATTTATTCTTCCAACTCTGATTTACTTCAAAGACTTAGAACTTCTCTGATCTATCTCAAGTTCTAAGTTATATCACTTCTTCACTCTACTATCAAGTCTATCTCAGAAATACTTAGAAATTTTCAAAACATCTTTCAAAAGAGCATACATCCTTGCATTGCACAAGTATGATTCTTTGTGCACTTAGAGTTAGGATAAATTCTTAGATAATATTTAGGCAAAGCAAAAAGCATAGATTCGACCCTTGGTTCGATTACCCCTGGTAAAGGCGCCAGGAACGGTCGAACCTCGTACCGACGAGCGGATCCCGTCTCTCCATTTTCCCGCAATATATTTCAAAATGGAGGCGAGTTAAATTTCTAAATTTTTTTCAAATCAAGGTCAAGTGAGACCGCGCAAAAGAGTTCCTCTTCTCTTTTTCTTTCTTTTCTCTTATCTTTCTCTTTTCTTTCTTTTATTCTTCTTCCTTCAAAAAGAAGGAAATTAGAGGTTAGAAAAGGAAAAGAGAAGGAAAAGAGAGAAACCACAAGAGAGGAAAATTTTTGCGATGATCACACCCTCTTTGCTACTAAGCCGGTTGAAAGCCAAGCTTAGTGACAAAGATAACACTCCAAATTTTGAAAATGCCCCAGTCAGCAGATCTGAACTGGGTGTGGAAGAATTATTTTGAAAAGATGGCTTTTCAGGCTTAATACCTTATCGTGAATGGCTTTGGGGAGACGAAATCCTCGAAAATGATATGACTGCATAACAGAAATGAGGAAATCATGATGGGACTTTGGGTGAAGATCCTGAAATGATAAAAGATAAGAATTTTGATCAAGTCACATGAGTGAGGCGAGATCAGCTTTTTGGAATGCTTCAGGTTTAACCCTTAACCTGGATGGGACGAAGATATATCAAGATAACTTGGATAGGGAAAGGAATATATGAGGACCTTGAAGAGACATTTTTTAGAAAATGCTTCATGAGATGAAGCTCAAGCAGGATCCTGTCCTGGATGGATATACAAAGCATGGATTCCTCGATGGGAAGAACCATGATGGGACTGGAAGAAAACACCTCGTCGAAATGAAGAATCTCACCAGAACGAGATTTAGGTTAAAGCCCAAACCTAAAAAAAAAAAGGAAGATACCTCGATGGGCGAGGTTCAGGCTTAACCCATAACCTGAAGGAGACGACCATACGGAATCCTCGAGTGAAGAGACCATGATGGGACCTTCGGAGTTTGGATGAACAAATCCGAAAGGGGTTTGCGAAAGGAGAAAAATGGGGTTCCCTAAAGCTTGAAAAAGGGAAGAAACTTGGACGTCTCATTGCTGAGACTAAATCAGCTTTTTGAATTTAATGACCTCTCGCGGGAAATACAGGTTTTGACCCTTAACCTGAGTGAGAACAACCATACGGATTCCTCGAAACCGTGATGGGACAGGAGAGATACTTCAGCTGAATGAGGCAACTCTTCTGGAAATGTGAGAGATGGAAAATGTGAGACAATTCTTTCGGCAAAATGAACGATGAATAAGGTAACAGGAGGCAAACCCTTCGAGGGTGTGAAAAGATGAATAGGGTGATCCTTGTAACAAGGGAAAGGTGATTTTTCGACAAGGCGAAATATGAATAAGGCTATCTGAGGATGCGAATCTTTTGACAAGGTGAAAGATGAAGAGGGCAAATCCTTTTGATAGGAGAAGGTGAAAGCGAAATATGAAGACGGCAATCCATTTAGCGAGGAGAAGGTAAAAGTAAAATATGAAGATGGCAATCATTTTAGTAAGGAGAAGGAAAAAGTAAAATATGAAGATGGCAATCCTTTTAGTAAGGAGAAGGAAAAAGTAAAATATGAAGATGGCAATCCTTTTAGTAAGGAGAAGGAAAATGTAAAATATGAAGATGGCAATCCTTTTAGTAAGGAGAAGGCGAAAGTAAAATATGAAGATGGCAATCCTTTTAGTAAGGAGAAGGCAAAAGGTGAAATATGAGGATGGCAATCCTTTTAACAAGGAGAAGGTAAAAATAAAATATGAAGATGGCAATCCTTTTAGTAAGGAGAAGGCAAAAGGTGAAATATGAGGATGGCAATCCTTTTAACAAGGAGAAGGTAAAAGTAAAATATGAAGATGGCAATCCTTTTTAACAAGGAGAAGGTAAAAGTAAAAAAGATGACAATCCTTTTAGCAAGGAGAAGGCAAATCTAAAGATGAATAAGGCGATCCTTTTATCAAGGAAAAGACGAAAAGTAAAATATGAGGATGACAATCCTTTTAGCAAGGAGAAGGCAAATCTTTCGATCAAAGCAAAAAATGGGTAAGGCAATCCTTTAATCGAGGAGAAAGGCAAATCTTTTGACAACGCAAAAGACGGAGAAGGCAATCCTTTAATCAAGGAGAAGGCGAGTCTTTTGACAAAGCAAAAGACGAAAAAGGCAATCCTTTTATCAAGGAGAAAGCAAATCTTTCGACAAAGCGAAAGACGGAGAAGGCAATCCTTTTATCAAGGAGAAGGCGAGTCTCTCGACAAAGCGAAAGACGGAGAAGGAAATCCTTTAATCAAGGAGAAGGCGAGTCTCTGGAGAAAGCGAAAGACGGAGAAGGCAATCCTTTTATCAAGGAGAAGGCGAGTCTCTCAACAAAGTGAAAGACGGAGAAGGCAATCCTTTTATCAAGGAGAAGGCGAGTCTCTCGACAAAGCGAAAGATGGAGAAGGCAATCCTTTTATCAAGGAGAAGGCGAGTCTCTTGACAAAGCGAAAGACGAAGAAGGCAATCCTTTAATCAAGGAGTAGGCGAGTCTCTCGACAAAGCAAAAGACGAAGAAGGCAATCCTTTAATCAAGGAGTAGGCGAGTCTCTCGACAAAGCAAAAGACGGAGAAGGCAATCCTTTTATCAAGGAGAAGGCGAGTCTCTTGACAAAGCGAAAGACGAAGAAGGCAATCCTTTAATCAAGGAGTAGGCGAGTCTCTTGACAAAGCAAAAGACGAAGAAGGCAATCCTTTAATCAAGGAGTAGGCGAGTCTCTCGACAAAGCGAAAGACGGAGAAGGCAATTCTTTTGTCAAGGAGAAGGCGAATCTTTCGATCAAAGCGAAAGATGAAGATGGCAATCCTTTTATCAAGGAGAAGGTGAGTCTCTCGACAAAGCGAAAGACGGAGAAGGCAATCCTTTTATCAAGGAGAAGGTGAGTCTCTCGACAAGCAAAAGACAGAGAAGGCAATCCTTTTATCAAGGAGAAGGTGAGTCTCTCGACAAGCGAAAGACGAAGAATGTAAACAACTCTAGGTTGCATCCAAATGGATATTGAATATTTATTTCATTCTTAGAATATCTAAAAAAAAATTCCAATAAGATAAAATTCAAAATGTTTTAAAATGTGCACGTATGTGCGAAAGAGATTCCCTCTTTTACCTAGAGTATTTCCTCCATCGAGGTTAACTCCTCGGTCTTAAGAGTCAAATTCAAAATTTCAGCGCTGAAGATTTTCTTCAAGGAAGCTATCTATTTCCTTGATATGAGAAGTGAAAAAATATTCTCAATTTCATAAAAGAAAGTAGTAAAAAGACATTGATAAAAGAATTTTGCATGAGAAAAGATGACTTCAGGCAATTTAGGCAGTTTTGATATCTGAGTGTTTTCTCATGATAATTTTTTTTGCACTCTTTTTGAGTCATTGAACTTTTTCGGGCTTTTTACATCATCCTTCATTTTGGAGATGTCCTGTCTTTTCTCTCTTTTTCAAGGAAGGGTACGTCACAAACTCCTTCATCTTGGAGATGTTTTGATCCTTCTTTTATCTCAGGGATTCTATTGATGATATTGGCTCAAAAGGTCTATTGATGGTAGCAGAAATCAAATATCATTTAGGGTTTGTCGGTAGGTTCATCACACTCGCCTTCATCTCGACGGTGATCTGAACTTTCCCTGGAAGGATCCTTCACAAACTCCTTCATCTCGGTAGATGATCCAAATCTTCTTTGGCCCCGGGGGTCTGCTCGCCTATTCGTCTTCATCTTGACGACAATTGAGAGATCCCTTTTGCAGATATTTGATTGCAGCTCTAAGTGGATGAGGAGACATGAATGAGTGGATTCTTTTTATCGCTTAGGATATTTCCAGTGCCTAATTGCCAGAAAATCGTCTTTAAATACGCGCCATAGCTATGATCAATATCAATTCGCTTTCGGCTTTTCAACGTCATCGAATATTTCTTTCGCCAATCATACCGAGGACATTTCTTACAGCCTTTTGGTTGATCAACAGGGAAAAGATTTGAATTTTACCTCTTTTCGCAAAAAGTTTCACCTTTTTGGGAAAATACTAGAGGTAATCTGAGGTAATTCTTTTGTGCAGTAAGATTTATTTGGAATCAACAAATATTTTTAGCAAATTGGCAAATTTTTCATGACTTCTATGTGAAATACTTACTCAATATAGATTTTGATTTGACCTTTAGTTGCAATTTATGATTTTAGACATTCTAACTAGTAAAACTGGAACCTTTCATTTAACTACCAGCGAAGGAGCTGGAACCTTTCATTTAATGACCAGCGAAGTAGCTAAGACATTTCATTTAACGACCAACGAAGGAGTTGGAACATTTTATTTAACGACCAGCGAAGTAGCTGGGACATTTCATTTAACGACCAGCAAAGTAGCTGGGACATTTCATTTAACGACCAGCGAAGTAGCTGGGACATTTCATTTAATCATTTAAGGACCAACGAAGTAGCTGGGACTTTTCATTTAATCATTTAACGACCAGCGAAGTAGCTGGGACTTTTCATTTAATCATTTAACGACCAACGAAGTAGCTGGGACTTTTCATTTAATCATTTAACGACCAACGAAGTAGATGGGATTTTTCATTTAATCATTTAACGACCAGCAAAGTAGCTGGGACTTTTCATTTAATGACCTGATTTAAGTTCAAAACTTTTGAAAGACAACCAGTACGAGGACTGAACTTGATCTTTAGATTTAAAAACTTTAGCAAAATAACCAGTGCGAGCTCCGGGTTTTTCCAACTGAGAGTCGGGAAGGAGACCGACATTCTTAAGATATTTAGAGATTGAAGCAGGAATGATTGTGGGGGTTTTGATCTTATTATCAATTTCGAACTGTTATTTTTAGAAATCAGATCTATTGTTGATCTTCTTCTTCAAAAATAGGTTTTTCAAACCATTGCCTTCAAAAATTAACCCTCATGATGATCTCTCATATTTGATTTAAAGGATCAGATTTCGCGCTGATTATTCTTCTTGTGGTGGATTTTCTTCCCCCAAAATGATTTCTCATTTATCTTTTAAATAAACATTTTTCTTTCAAAATCCCATATGCAGGCAAGATCAGAAAAACTCCTTTTTCTCAAATCTTATAAATCTTCAGTTAATTTTGATATCTTTATCAACTTCATTCATTTTTATTCATATTTTTATCAAGTTTACGTCAATTTTATCAAGTTTTATCAAATTTTCCTCAAATTCTATTAAATGTTATCAAATCTATTTCCCTTTCAGGTTAAGGGATAAACCTGATGCCTCTTTCCCATGAGGTATTTTCAAAATCTTCTTTTACCCTTTCAGGTTAAGGGATAAACCTGACCCTCGTTGTCCGAGGTGTTCCCATTCAGGATAAGGGATAATCCTTAGACCCCTTGTAGGAGCAATGACGCTACTTATGAGGATTCTTTTGTAAATACAAGTTTTTTTCAATCTTTATTGATTTTCTAGATTTATATCAATTTGCTTTCACTAAATTTTCTTAAATTCTATTCTTTCTCCCATTCAGGATAAGGGAAAATCCTGAGACCTCTCGTGGGGGGCAACAATGCTACCTATGAGAATTCTTTTTGCAAATACAAGTTTTACCGATCTTTATTGATTTCTAAATTTATATCAATTTTTCTTTAAAGTTCTATTCTTTTTCCCATTCAGGATAAGGGATAATCTTGAGATCACTCATAGGGGGCAACCATGCTACCTGTGAGAATTCTTTTTAGAAAAATAAATCAATTTCTTCAAATGTTCTACATTTTTTTCAAAGTTCTATATCCTTCTGTCTTCTCAAAGTTTATTCTTTCTATATTCCCCGTCAAGATAAGGGTTTAATCCTGAAAATTGGACCGCATACCTGGTCCATCTAACTCATAGATCATAAATTCTAAATCTTGTCATATTCCCTTCTAAATTCAAGTCTCATGTTATCTCTTCATAAAATCTTCTATTTCCCCTTCAGGATAAGGGATAATCCTGAAACCCCGACAATCATTCCTGCTTCAATCTCTAAATATCTTAAGAATGTCGGTCTCCTTCCCAACTCTCAGTTGGAAAAACTCGGTGCTCGCACTGGTTATTTTGCTAAAGTTTTTAAATCTAAAGATCAAGTTCAGTCCTAGTACTGGTTGTCTTTAAAAAGTTTTGAACATAAATCAGGTCATTAAATGAAAAGTCCCAGCTACTTCTCTGGTCGTTAAATGATTAAATGAAAAGTCCTAGCTACTTCGCTGGTCATTAAATGATTAAATGAAATGTCCCAACTACTTTGTTGGTCGTTAAATGAAATGTCCCAGCTACTTCACTGGTCGTTAAATGATTAAATGAAATGTTCCAGCTACTTCGCTGGTCGTTAAATGAAATGTTCCAGCTACTTCGCTGGTCGTTAAATGAAATGTCCCAGCTACTTTGTTGGTCGTTAAATGAAATGTCCCAACTACTTCGCTGGTCGTTAAATGATTAAATGAAATGTCTCCGCTACTTTGTTGGTCGTTAAATGATTAAATGAAATGTCCCAGCTACTTCGCTGGTCGTTAAATGAAATGTCCCAGCTACTTCGTTGGTCGTTAAATGAAATGTTCCAACTCCTTCATTGGTCATTAAATGAAATGTCCCAGCTACTTCGCTGGTCGTTAAATGATTAAATGAAATGTCCCAGCTACTTTGTTGGTCGTTAAATGATTAAATGAAATGTCCCAGCTACTTCGCTGGTCGTTAAATGAAATGTCCCAGCTACTTCGTTGGTCGTTAAATGAAATGTTCCAACTCCTTCATTGGTCGTTAAATGAAATGTTCCAACTCCTTCGCTGGTCGTTAAATAAAAGGTCCCAGTTTTTACTGGTCATTAAATGAAAGGTTCTAGCTCCTTCGCTGGTCGCTAAATGAAAGGTCCTAGTTTTACTGGTCAGAATGTCCAAAACCATAAATTGCAACTAAAGGTCGTATCAAAATCTATATTGAGTTATTATTTCACAAAGAATTCATGAAAATTTTGCCAATTTGCTAAAAGTATTTGTTGATTCCAATATTCTTAAATGCACAAAAGAATCATCTCCAATTACCTTTAGTATTCTTTCCAAAAAGGTGAAACTTTTTGCAAAAAAGAGGTAAAATTCAAATCTTTTCCCTGTTGATCAACCAAAAGGATGAGAGAAATATCCTCGGTATGATTGGCGAAAGAAATGTTCGATGACATTGAAAAGCCAGAAACAAATTGATATTGATCTTAGCTTTGACGCATGTTTAAAGATGATTTTCTGGCAATCAGACAGTGGAAATATCCTGAGCTACAAAAAGAATCCACTTAATTCATATCTCCTCATTTCTAAAGCTGCAATCAAATATCTGCAAAAGGGATCTCTCAATTGTCGTCAAGATGAAGGCGAATATGCGAGCAGACCCCCGGGGCCAAAGAAAATTTGGATCATCTACCGAGATGAAGGAGTTTATGAAGGATCCTTCCAGGGAAAGTTCAGATCACCGTCTAGATGAAGGCGAGTGTGATGAACCTACCGACAAACCCTAAATGATATTTGATTTCAGCTATCATCTAAAGACCTTTGAGCCAATACCATCATATATAATCCCTGAGATAAAAGAAGGATCGAAGCATCTCCAAGATGAAGGAGTTTGTGACGTACCCTTCCCTGAAAAAGAGAGAAAAGTCAAGACATCTCCAAAATAAAGGATGATGTAAAAAGCCCGAAAAGCCCAATGACTCAAAAAAAGTGCAAAAAGATCATCGTGGAAAAAAACACCCAGATATCAAACTGCCAAAATTGCCAGCAGTCATCTTTTCTCATGCAAAATTCTTTTATCAATGTCTTTTTACTACTTGCTTTTATGAAATTGAGAATATTTCTTCTCTTCTCATATCAAGGAAATGGATAGTTTCTTTGAAGAAAATCATCAGCGCTAAAATTTTGAATTTGACTCTGAAGATCGAAAAGTTAACCTCGTTGGAGGAAATACTCTAGGTAAAAGAGGGAATGTCTTTTGCACACACGTGTACATTCTTCAAACATTTGAGTCAACTACAATTTTATCCTATTGGCAAAATTTTTTAGATATTCTAAATAATGAAATAAATATTCAATATCCATTTTGATGCAACCTAGCAGAGTTACCCCATTCAGTTGAAGTATCTCTTCTGTCCCATCACGGTTTCGAGAAATCCGTATGGTTGTTCCCACTCAGGTTAAGGGTCAAAACCTGTATTCTCTGCGAGAGGTCATTAAATTCAAAAGTTGATTTAGTGAGACGTCCAAGTTCATCCCTTTTTCAAGGCTTTAGGGAACCCCATTTTTCTTCCTCCTTTCGCAAAAACCCCTTTCGGATTTGTTCGTTCAAACTCCGAATGTCCCATCATGGTCTCTTCACTCGAGGATTCCGTGTGGTCGTCCCCTTCAGGTTAAGGGTTAAGCCTGAACCTCGCCCATCGAGGTATCTTCCTTTTTCAGGTTTCGGTTAAACCTGAATCTCGTTCCAATGAGTTTCCCTCGTTTTCGATGAGGTGTTTTCCTCCAGTCCCATCATGGTTCTTCCCATCGAGGAATCCGTGCTTTGTATATCCATCCAGGATAAGATCCTACTTGAGCTTCATCTCACGAGGCATTTTCTCAAAAATGTCCCATCAAGGTCATCATATATTCCTTTCCCCATTCAAGTTATTTTGAGATATCTTCGTCCCATTTAGGTTAAGGGCTAAACCTGAGTCATTTCAAGAGCCGATCTTGTCTCACCCATGAGACCTGAACAAAATCCTTATCTTTCATCATTTTGGGATCTTCGCCCAAAGTCCCATCACGATTTCCTCATCTCTATTATTCAGTCATATCATTTCCGAGGATTTCGTCTCCCCCAAGCCATTCAAGGATAAAATTTTAAACCTGAAAAACCATGTCTTTCAAATAAATTCTTCCACACCCAGTTTAGATCTGCTGACTGGGGCATTTTCAAAATTTGGAGTATTATCTTTGCCACTAAGCTCGTCTTTTAACCGGCTTAGTAGCAAAGAGGGGCATCTGTGAACACCCCAAATTTTTCAAAATCTTTTAAATATTCCCTTTTTGCCTCTGATATCATTTTTTGAGCAATTTAACCATTTTTAAATCTAAATTCCAGTTCATTTCTCAAGTTTTACTGAAATTAAATTCATTCTATATGTTTAAATTGATTTCAGATCTAGATCCATTGTTCAGATCCAAATCTGAGTCTCATTGTCCAAATTTTAAATTAAAATTATAGAAAATACCAAAAATAGTTTTTAAATAACTCGGACAGTCCATCCGACATCCGTTTGGATCCATCACGTTGTATTTCTCGATTCGAGTGTGAAAACTCGAACATTTTCTCAAAACCTGTGTCCAAACCCATTCTTCTAAAGAAATTTCTTTGAAATGGTTTGAAATTCTCAGAAAAATACTTTTTGTAAATATTTCTCAGAAAATACAAAAAATTAGTGTTTGATCATAGTTTTCTCGTAAAATCTTAGATTTTTATTCAAAAAATACAAAAAAATGAAAAATAACACAAAAATAAAAAAAAAATGGAAAAAAATAAAGAGAGCAAATGGTTTTTAAGCTTGAAAGAGTTGAACTTTGATAAAAAACTCTCTTAAAACCCTTTTTTTGAAAACCAAAAGCCACTTTTTAGAAAAAGCCTGCAAAAAGAACCTCTATTGGGAAAATTGGAATTTTTTCTTAACGGCCATCTCCCGCGCACTCTTCCCTTTCACTCGTACCCTCCATCTTCAACAGTTTCTTCTTCTGTCAGCCTTCCATCTTCAACAAACGGGCCAGCGACTCTCTTTAAAGAAGAGGCATCCGAGCCTCTGAAAGGGGGGAAGATCTCTTGGGAAGAGGCCATTCATCATCCAGCATCGCCTCTCATAGCCATCATCTCATACCTTCCCTCTGCAGCTCACTTCAGTAAGTATATGTTTCTCTCTTTCCCTTTGAATTCTCCATTAAATGGCCGTGAATACCCTTTCTTCTGATAGATTTCATTAATTTCTCCAGTTTACTTTGATTTTTTTTATTCACTCATCCCCATTCAAGCACCCCCCTATGCTATCGATTTGTTTATAGCAAATCGGTCCATAGCAGTGCAAAAATAACAGAGTTCCCGACCCCTACATTGTTTTCTCTCTCTATTTATGATTTACTGTCGAGTTTCGTGGGTTTACATTCAAATTCTGTCGATATTCTCATGATCGACCTTTATATTTCAATCTATGACGGATTTAGTTTTGATGTAATTCGCTACTGTCTTCGGTTTTCGTTCTTTTGATCTTCATTATTTTTTTTTCCTCTCTTCTTTTCTTTAATGTTTCATTGTTTCCTTTATGATTCCAGTCGATAGCCAGTTTTATCTCATCTGATTTTCTTTTATTATTCCCATTTCCTGTTTATTCTGATCTTAATTCATGTCTTGATTTTCGATTTGCATTCGCCTCTTTTCTTTTGAGTTATTCCTTTCCTACTTCAGTTTATTTTCAATTTATGCTTAACGTTCAGTTTTAACTTATTTAGATTTTTGTTCAAACCTTGTTTGATCCACGCTTTGCTTCCTGTTTCAGATCATATTTTGTTTCTTAATTACTTATTTCCTGTTTTACTTTTTGAATTTCTGTGGGTTTTTCTGACTTCTATTTTTTTGGTTCCCATTAACTCTGATCCCTATTGGTGATTCCCCATTGATTTCCTGTTTTATCGCATTCATGGCTTTATGTTTGTCCTTCCTAACAGTATCCTAACCTTCTGTGATCTTTCTTCATTAAGTGTTAACACTTTAACGTCTTAGCATCATAGGTTTTGTTATATTCTGTAATCTATGTGTCTTATGTATATTGGCTTCCCTTAAAGTTCTATAATACATCGTGTGATTTGTTCCTCGTTTCTAATGCATTGATCTCGTTTTTGCATCTTCACCTAATTTCTGCTATATTTGTTCATCTGGCTTTTTGCATTTTTTGTTTTCAGTATATTTAATATCATACATCAGACCTGTTTCTGTATTCATTCACGGCATTTGTATAGTGTTAGATCATCACCTCTCATCCTCGACATATTTATATTCTACATCCTGCGCTCCAGGTAGTTTTTTTTCTTCTCTCTGTTTCATCTTATTGATAAGATGATGGGAATTAGCTACTCTTTTGGAATATTGGGACAGTTTTCTAAAAAACAAAAAACAAAAAACAAAAAACAAAAAGGGATGATGGGTGAAATCCATTCATGATCGTGTCCCCATAGTATAAGAATGTGATTGATATCCACAAGGTTTTCTCTAGGATTATTGAGGATGATTTGGTCCCCTTTCAATGTTGCAATGTCTGCAAATCGTCCCAATTGCATCAACTGTAATATCCAACTGACTGGATCAGTGTGTCCCGGCCATCAAAAAAGATTCTGGGCTAGAAAGACCCATGATTCTAAACCACAGCTATGACTGAAGATTCAAAATTGTTTGCTCTGCGTAAGCCTGGACAAACCTCGTTGTTCGACCCATCTCCAGTATGAGTATACTAAATCAAGGTTGGAATCACAGACCAGTATGAATGTGTGGTGCCCAGGCTGAGCTAAGGTGGGTTAACGATTTATAAGATGTCCCAAATATTGTTATTAAGTCTGTTGAATCCATAACTGGTTACAGGATTGTCGATAACTCCACCTGTGCTATTTATTTACTTTTATTTGTTATCATTTATTTGAAGGTTAAACTAGATGTCTCAATACTTTCTCTGCATTCACTACCTTAATTTGTTGATGAATAGGGTTTAGTCCAGGGAACTAGCCTTAAGCAACAATCCTTGTTCTCCATATTCTTTAATCATAGTTATTGCTTTTGCTAAAGGGGACTACCGAGATCAACTCACCTGTATGAGTTCTTTACACTTGGTCAGTAGTCTGAAAGGAAGGTGTTCCTATGCACTGGTTCCACCTGTTGTGAAATATAAGATCATTTCGGAAGGAGTATCGACTCCAATAAAATCGGGTGAGACATGCACCTCGACAAAGGATTTCAGAGGTGCTGAAGATATGCTTCTTAGAGAACTGTGATTTGTCTTTGCTAAATTTTCTGATGAACCAATCTTTTCAAAGCACATTTTTTTTTTTGCTGTAGCCATCTCATAATCACCCTTCCACCCACGAATTAACGTGTCACATGCCACCTGTATATCCTATTAGCTTCTCTTATATTCATGTCATCTACTGTAATGGATTTTCCTTTCTGACAGCATCTAATCACCTCGTTTCTTTTTTTTTTATCTTGACATACTGTATGTGTAACTGGTTGGAACCTGCTCAAAGTATTGGCTGAAGGTGAGCCAATAGAAGCTACACTAATATGTATTATCCTGGAGACACATTGGTTTGCTGCAAGGTCATCACTGAGGAAGTTATTTTAATATGCGGAATGAAGTCACTGTGAAATACGTTGGATCATTAACTCTGACCTTAGGTCTCCCATTTCCTGCAAAATGTATGTAAGGTTAATTTTGAAACTGGATATCTAGTTTACCTCTCATGATATTGCAGTCCCTGCTAGTTGATTATTTTCATTGCATTTTTTTGTTGCATCGCAGCCCCACCTGTTAGTTTCACTCCTTATGTGTTAGAGTTTTCCCTGTATCCTTGCATTGATATTGCACCTTGAACCTTGAAATCGTTAAAACAATTTTTGGGTTATACTGCAACTTACCTATCCCTTATATCCATTGTCCAGTTGTTTGTTTGCCATATAGCATTTCATGCTCTGGCCTGTACATTGTTTTGCCTCTTCTCATAAACCATATACTACACATTGGCACAGTCTACCTACCATCTACCTACTGCATATCGCAGCCTTCCACCTCCAGCCTACCTTCATCCATTTACAGCAACTCTTGCTATCACCACCTGCATTATTGCATCATCTCCATTTACTTAGCCCATCTCCTGTCACAGCTGTTGTAGATTTTGTCCACTCCACAGCATTTTACATTGTTACCAAGGCATCAACATACAGCCATGTCTTGTAACTACACATATTGCATTTGCCACTTCAGCTCACATATTTCTCATTGAATATACATACAGGTTTTCTCACCAAATATAAAAATGCTATATGCCTTTACCATTTAGTGTTGATATTGTGTTTTGCACATACATTTCTATATGTATTTCGCCATCAGTATATATATGTATTCTTTTAGCTTCAATATGATATCTTAGATTCTTTGTATTCCGTTTTGTGCTAATCCTGTTTTTGCAGGAATGTATAGAAAATGTTGATTTCTTTCCTAGATTGAAAATTTCAATTCCAGAATTGTAATAGTTAGATCTTAATGAAAATTTACATTTCTTGTTTTAGATAGAATGAATGAGCATTGTAAATATCATTGCTTGTTTTCATGCATCTTTGTCCTTATTTCTCAAATTCTCACAAATGGCAACACGAATGGCATGTGCACCATTTCATAAGAGGTAATTAATTCTAAGTTGATGATTTATATCAATGGCCATAGTCAGGATGTAAACAAGACTTGGTGTTTTTATCTTTTATAAAATAAACATTGGATCCACACTGGATCCGTTTTCAAAATTCATTATGTTTTCCTTAAATATTTTCTTCTTTTATCAGAACTTAACCTAAAATTAACTCAAAATATATACCAATGGCCATAGTCAGGGTATATTGAGAGTTAGATTCATTTTAAATTCTATAAAAGCACTAAATGTATTTTATTCTTCTCTTGAATTTAAATATAGATTATTATATAATGCATTCAATGACCATAGTCTGGGATGTATTATATCTTCAATCTTATTTTAATTCATTTAAAGAATAGGATAGCTTTTCAAAATCTAAATTCAAATTCTTCAAATTCATTCATCATTTAGGATAGAACTGCATCATATTTTCAAAATTCCTTTTTTCAAAACTCCAAGTGATCTAAATATCTTCTTCAATAAAATCTTCAATTCTTGTATAATCCAATTCATCTTTTCATTTTCAATTCTATTCCCAATCTCAAAGTTCAAATTAAACTTCGAGATTTCAAAACTTATATTCAAAATTTCCAAATTCAAATCAGATTTCAAAGTTCAATTTGACTTTGAAATTCCAAATTCATTTTATATTCAAAACTCCAATCAAATTCAAAGTTCAATCTAACTTTGAGATTCTTGATTCATTTTCTAAATTCCAAATTCAAAGCTCCAAAATCAAAGTCCAATTTGACTTTGAAACTCATTTATTCTCAAATCAAGTCTAGAATTCCAACTCCAAAGTTAGATCCAAATTACATCTCGAATTCCAGATTTTGGATCCAATTTCCATTTAGGATTCTAGAATCCAGAACCCAATTCTACATTGGATCTCAGACTTCAGATCCAAATCCATTTCAGGGTCCAGAATCCAATTTCACTTTGGATCTCAGACCTTAGATCCAAAATCCATTCTAGAATCCAGAACTCAATTCTACTTTGGATCTCAGACTTCAGATCTAATTCCACTTTAGGATCCAGAATCCAAATTCTACTTTGGATCTCAGACTTTAGATCCAAATCCATTTTTTAGGGTCCAGAATTCAATCCCACTTTGGATCTCAGACTTCAGATCCAAATCCATCTTAGGATCCGGAACCCAATTTTACATCGAATCTCAGATCTTGAACCCATTTTAAAGATCCAAAATCCATTCCCAAGTCTGGATTTCAAATCCAATTCCACTTTCAGATTTCACCTGAACTTTCTAGATCCGTTTCCATTTTTAAATACCATTTGATTTTCTCAGATCCACCCTGATTTCAAACTTCGAAAATTGAAATTCAATTCCATTTCAAGCATTCATTTCCTTTCCTAAATCCAAGTTTAAAACTCAAATTCAACTTCAAAGTCCATTTCTGACTTTGAAGCCTCATTTCTTTATCTCTTATCTTCAAATCTTTTTTTCTCAAAATCAAGATTTATTCTTCCAACTCTGATTTACTTCAAGAGATTCTTATGTAGATATGGCATAGTTCTATTGCAGAACAGTATGGGTTATTATGGGGAAGGGATGATTTCAGAACCTTGGGAGTTCGCTGAAGGTCTTCAGCCGAATCTCATGCACGGCAATGATGTTAATGGTCATTCAATACTGAACTTAAAGTTTTAACATGCTGAAAATTTTAACATACTGAAGATGAGCTTAATGTTAATGGCCATTTCATAAGGTTTTAACCATACCAGATGATACTGGAAACAAACGCAGATGTAGCTGAAACGCAGATAACAGCAGCGAGGATCTGGGTCTCCCGCGAATCTGATTTTTGGACCATTAGCACACAGATAAACACAGAGAACCACTTATTTTATTCTCAAGTTGGTTCAATCATGAAGGTTACGATGCAAAGAGAGGTGAAACAGGAGCAACAATCAACTAGACAATGCATCTGAATCGCGAACTACAATATGATTTCTCTACCAAGGTATCGACATCAGCCACAGGGTCCACAACCCAACTGTTTTCTCCGACCTCTAGATCCTATTAAAGACACTCAAAACGAGATGACCTGCAAGACAGATCGATTATGAGGAACACAGAGCCCCTTATGAAGTTTAGGAGGTCCTCCCGACTTTATCATCTTCATGGAGAACTCAAAAGAGCCAGAATCTGAATATTGATCCATTGCAAGACAAAAGACAATGGATCCTCAAACTCTTCAGCCAGTGTCTCCACCCACGCTGATTTTGCATGTCGATGGTGAGCGAGAGTAAAGTTATAATGACATGAACAAGGCACGACACCCAAACGCCGCCACTCAATAGTTCCCAAAATGAAATCTGATGTTAATTAGCTACCAACAGTATAATGAATAACATAAAGCAGAAGATGAAGTATGAACCAGGTTTTCCATGTCATCGAGGCAGGCTTGAATGAAACAGATCAATGGTAAGGGATGTTATACAGGTAATGACAACCAACGATCAACTACTTGATTGCTGAAATTAGATTGATCAGCGATTGAATAGTTACTTGATATCATGAATCAATATAAAAAGAAACAGGAATCGAAGCTTAAAATTAAAAGAAATCAAAACAGATAAAACATAAACGAGATAATTTGACAGTAGGAATAAAATAAACACAGTATTGAGAATCAAAACAGACGTTAAAGTTTGAAACAAATCAAAATAAGAAAAAGAGCATAAATCAAAACAGAACAAGTGGAAGCAAGACTGAAATGGAAACCACAATCAAAACAAATAGGAATAGAGACTGAAATTCGAAAACAAGCAAAGATTCAAAGTAAGTTAATACTGAAACCAAAATTTCATCGCCAACTTCAATTGAAAATAAAATTAACCTGATAGGTATATCCTAACTCTCTTAATGCCGATGTCGGAGACAGGGCTCCAGTATGCGTGACTGACAAAATAATGGAAATGATAAACAAAACATAGAATATATCAAGAAAACCCGAACGCCAGAGATGGCTATCAAAGTGGAAAATAATAGGTAGAATAGGAAATTAGGACAAAGTAAAACTCGATCTGATATTGGATCAGGTCGGGTGTTTACTTCGAAAGCCACTGGGTTTAAAAGAAACTCTTATAAGGAAATTATAAACAGAAAATCAAGGGTAAAAAAAAAAAGAAATCCAGATGAAAGGCATATATGCTCAATCAAAGTGTAAAACAACCCCAAAAAAAAAAAAATAAAATAAAATAAAGAAGAACGAGATGTTAGAATGAACTCTTGTTAAATGTTGCAATGCATAGACTGGTAAAGCCATAGGCAGACCATCACTACAACGAACGCCTTAATGGAAGTCAAAACGAAGAAATTAGGGGGAAATTCATAACAGCTAAAGGGAAGAGGGGAGGAAGGTAACTGCTGAGACAGGATTGGAATTTAAAAAAAAAAAAAAAAACTGGATGGATCGGCGATGCCATTGCGAGGCGTCGTCGATCATTTATTTATTTATTTTAGCAAAGGAAGAAAATCAAAATCAAAATCTAGACAGATCAAACACCAAAAAAATCGAGGAAAGGAAAAAAAATGCAAATGAAGGATTACAAGCAACGGATAATGAAAAAAAAAAGAAAAACATATATTGAAATTCAAGAGAATGAAATAGGGAGAGGCTTTTTACCTTGTTTTCGACAGAACCTGAGGTCGAAGAGGTGGTTTCTTCTGCTCGTTGATGTTGAGTTCTGCTTTCTTCACAATCAAGGGAGATATGGAACTGTAACTTTGCGACCGACCACCGGATTGCTTTAGGATTCCTGGAGCAGAGTTGACTCCCTTCAATCGGTGGGGAAGGAAATCAAAGAAAGAAGAATAAGCAGAGAAGGACTGAAGCAGAGGAAAAAGGAGAAGCATCCCGATGGTGGGGTGAAGACGGGTGATTTTTAGGGTTCTCACGCACGATTCTTTTATAGGGGAGAAGGAGGTTCGCGAAGAAGGAAAATGGTTGAATGATGAAGGGCGAAGGTTGCTCGATGATGGAAGAAGAGGATCAGAGGGTGGAGGTCATGGGTGCTTCCAGAGGGTGATGGAGAGGTCACACATGGGGGTTTGGCCATGGAGGGGCTCGATGGGAAAGATCCTTCCGGAAGAGGGGAAGTTTGCGATCAATGGCTGAGGGTGGAGCCATTGATCAGAGGGTTTGGAGGTTTCGAGAGTGTGCGAGAGAGGGAGATCACCATGGAGAGAGAAGGTTCTCGAATGAGAGGGCATGCGATAGAGGATTTTGTTTACGGGGTGGGGGGGTGGGGTGGGGGGGGGGCTTTTCCGAGTTTTTCCAAAAGGGGTCCCCTAAAGAAAACACTTTTCTAAAACGGGTTTTTAGAAAACCACAATTTTGTAATTTTTCTTTATTTTCTTTTTTTTTGTTCTTTTCTCAGTTTTCTATATTTTTTGATATTTTTTAAATAAAATCTTAAAATTTACGGAAAAACAAAAACTATTTTTTTTGTATTTTTGAGAAATATTTACAAAAGAAGGTTTTCAACGCTATTTTGAGGAAATTTCTTCAGAAGATGGGTTTGGACCCAAGTTTTGAGAAAATATTCGAGCTTTAAACCTCAAATTGAGGAATATAGCGTGATGGATCCAAACGGACATCGGATGAACTGTCTGAGCCTGTTAAAAGGTTATTTTAGTAATTTTGAGAATTTGATTCAAACATTGGACAACGAAGCTCAGATTTGGATCTTTTATCTGGATTCAGATCCGAAATTGAGTCAGATATGTAAAATGAATTTGATTTTAGTAAAATTTGAGAAATAAAATGGAATTTAGGTTTAAAACTGACTCAATTACCCAGAAAATGGGAGAAAAGGACAAAAAGGGGATATTTACAACATTTTGAAAAATTTGGGGTGTTCACAAATAGTAACCTGCTCTGATGATCTGCTTGACGAGGGTTTGGTAGCCGACGTGACCACCACAGATGCCTTCGTGTGGTTCTCGTACGACTTCTTTGGCTTCGTCTTCATCTAAACATCTAGAATATTCTGAACTGAATCCACGACGATAGAGGACATTGGCCAGAATAAAATATCGAGTAGACATACGCTGGATTGCTCGCTGCTCTTTCTTTGAGAGTTCTGGAGGAAATTCACCAGTTTCTATGAAAGTTTTGATATTGTAATACCAAGGCTTCTTCGTTTGCTCAACTTGGCGTACTTGTTCTGTTGGAAGGAAAGCAGGTTGGTCAAGTCTGCCAATTTCGAATGAGCGACAAGATTCTCCATTTTTTAATGCCATAATGGAGCCCAGGCTGGCTAGGCTATCAGCCACCTGATTGAAATCTCTCTTGATATGGAATAGCTAAAATTCTTCAAACTTGCTGACAAGGGCTGAAACGATTTTCTGATAAGGAAATAGCTTCTGATCTTTGACTTGCCATTCGGCTCGGACTTGATTGACAACGAGTAATGAGTCCCCGTAGGCATGCACTCTCTTAACCTTGAAGTCTAGTAGGATCTTTAGACCTTGAATTAGGGCTTCGTATTCAGCCATATTGTGGGTACATTGAAAATCTAACTTGAGAGAAAATGGAATCATCTCCTTCTCTAGAGTGATTAACAAGATTCTGATGCCTATTCCGGCCATATTTTTGGAACCGTCGAAAAATAAATTCCAGACTGGGTACCGCTGGATATTGCATATTTGCTCGTCTGGGAAATCATCTCCGGCTTTCACTTCTTTTGCTAGAGGAAAATCTGCCAATTGATCAGCAATTGCTTGGCCTTTTATTGATTGATGCGAGACATATTCTAGGTCATACTGCATCAATAAGACTTTCCATTTGGCGACTCGTTCGCTGAGGAAAGGTTGCTCCAAGATGTATTTGAGAGGATTGAGTTTGGACAAGATTTTGACTTCAGACGCCAGTAAGTAGTGTCTTAACTTCTGACACATCCACACCAAAGCTAGGTAGGTCTTCTCTATGTGAGAGTATTTCTTTTCATAGTCTATGAAAGTCTTACTCACATAATAAATGGCATGCTCTGTCAAGCTGCCTACTTTGTATTGTGCCAAGAATCCGCCACATGCGACTTGATTGACTGAGATGTATAATAAAAGGGGCTTCCCTAATTCTGGCGGCTTCAGGATTGGAGGATTGAGAAGATACTTCTTGATTCGATCGAACGATTGCTGACACTCTGGTCCCCATTCAAACTTCACTCCTTTTCTGAGCAAGTGATTGAAAGGTTCACATCTCATTGCCAAGTTAGAAATAAATCGCCGGATTGATTGCATACGTCCTTGAAGGCTACGCAATTCTTTGAGATTTCTCGGGGGTGGCATATCAATGATAGCCTTTGCTTTGGCAGGATCAACTTCAATTCCCTTTTTACTAACTAGAAAACCCAACAATTTGCCTGATTTGACTCCAAAAACACACTTTTGAGGGTTAAGCCTTAGCTTATAAAGAATGAGTCGCTTAAAAACTTGGTCAAGAGCTTCGAGGTGATCTTCTTCTTCTTTAGATTTCATGAGGATATCATCAACATACGCATCCATGATTTTGCGCATCTGATCGTAAAAGATGACGGCCATTGCTCGTTGATACGTTGCTCCCGCATTCTTGAGCCCAAAAGGCATAACTGTATAACAAAAAGTGCCCCAAGGCGTAGTGAAAGAAGTTTTGGTGTGGTTGCGGGCAGCCAACTTAATCTGATTGTAGCCGAAATATCCATCCATGAAAGAGAACATGGTGTGTTTTGCCGTGCTGTCGACTAGAAGATCAATGCTTGAAAGTGGATAGTCATCCTTCGGAGTCGCTTTATTGAGGTCTCTGAAGTCTATGCAAATTCTCACTTTGCCACTTTTCTTTGGAAGGACAACAATATTGGCTAACCAATCTCGGTAGTCAATAGCTCGAATGAATCCTGCTTTGAGCAAATCTTCAAGTCCTTTTTTGACTTGTCGTTCTATTCTGGGATCCATCTTTCTCAGCTTCTGCTTAACTGGCTTAGCATCTAGTTTCAAAACGAGACGGTGTTCGACCAATTTTGTGTCTAAACCCGACATATCTTCATATGTCCATGCGAACACTTCTTGATGTTGCCTGAGGAAGTTTGTAAGCCTTTCCTTCTCTTCCGGATTCAGATTGGTTCTGATCTGGAGAATTTTGGGATCTTCCTCTGAACCGATATTGACATCTTCAGTCGGATCTTGTACTAGAGGAGATGGTTCGTCCTGCTTCTGAACTGCGGCGAACTTTGGTAATTCTTGAAGAGACTGATCATATTCGGCACAATCATCTGACCGCTTTGCAATCTTGCCATCTTCAGTGCTTGCTTTGACTCTGTGAATTGCTGTCGACTTCTGAAAAGCCTTGGGATTGAGAACGAGCTTCTTGATTGTCCGAGAAGACATTCTGAAATTTTGGATAAGAAATTGGATTCAGATAAAATCGCCCATCATAAGTCAAGCAATTATTTGAAGAGAACCATGCATAAAATGACATTAGAAAATGAAGAGATAAAGAAGAGAAATAGATGGCATCCAAATAGACAAAGAAACTTGGAATTTTATTGCTTTTAAATTGATCAAAGACATTGATAGAATGAGACATTTATTTGGGAAAGAATAGAAAGAAAATAACAAATGGTCTTCATTGTGCCCCTTTGACAAAAACAGTCTTCTTTGGTGAGCTTCCGCTGGAGAACCCCAGTCCTGCTTCGTGGGGACGATGCTTCTGGATCACTGGCTCGATGCGGCCATCGTCATTTTTGCCGAGTCCCTT
Organism: Nuphar pumila; assembly: GCF_984573655.1. Classification (NCBI taxonomy): domain Eukaryota; kingdom Viridiplantae; phylum Streptophyta; class Magnoliopsida; order Nymphaeales; family Nymphaeaceae; genus Nuphar; species Nuphar pumila. The sequence goes on along the minus strand of NC_143260.1, from coordinate 65,299,093 downwards.
GAAGGGTTGATAACCATGTTTCAGGAGCAAATCAAATCCTTTTTTTGCTTTCATGAATTGTGGAAACAACGGGTGATCTTTAATAGCGTTGTAGTTGATCCGGCCTCCAATCTTGAAGAATTGAGGACCTCTCCATCGGGTCATGGCTACGGTGTGCAGAGCTAATTCTGAGGTTGTCTGGAGTATTTCCCGATTTTCTCCGAGACTGATTTCTTCGCTCTCCCTGATGCTGGGAATATCTGCAGAGAATGATGGTCGGGGGATCATGGGCTGCAGGAGCCTTTCTTCTGGGTCTTTTCCTAGTATTGTTGTAATCATTCCACCTTTTGACAATTTCACGCATTGATGCAGGGTGGAAGACACTACATTTGCGTTATGAATCCATATTCTTTTGAGCAACAAGTTGTAGGTGGGTGGTACATTGACCACATGAAAAAGCATTGAATGCACTCAATAGTTAATGAACACTTCCAGAAATATCTTGCCCTTAGCTGTTTGACCATGATTGTCAAATCCATAGATAGTGATAGGGTCTGGAATGTATTCTTCGTCCTTGATCCCTAAGGCTTTTGCTATCATCTCGGGACATATATTGAGGTTGTTGCCTCCATCAACTAGCACATGTGGTACTGTCATTCCTCTCACTCGAACAACGATGTACATAGCATTATTATGAAAGGAATGAGGCTTTGGAAGGTCCTCATCCGAGAAAGTGATCGGCGCATTGGTCATGGCGGAGTTCACGATTTGTGCCATGTCTTCGGGAGGGGTACTGGGTTTAACTTTAATCTTTCTAAGAAAATCATCCGGTACTTGTTGGTGCTTGCGGAAATTTTTGGCTTAGTCCAAAATTGAAACATTGGACAGAGCAGTTAGAGGCTTCTGAGTTGAAGTTGCTCCCTTTTTTGGGATGGATTTGATAAAATGTTTTGGGAACTCTGAAATTTTACTAGCTGTTGTAGGAAATACTTCGACTTGCTCCGCTGATACTTTTAGCTTATCGAAAGCTGAAATTATGTCCACCTTCTTGGTGGCTGGTGCTGCTTGTCGCAGTACTGAAACCTGGTGCTGGACTCGGAGATCTTGTGCAGAACATGGCTTGATGTGTTCGTGAGGCAGGAATGGCTGTGCAGACACTACTGCCGTGGTGTGTGAAGGAAAGGGTTGCTTTAGAATATCCATTTTTTCTTCTTTTTCTCCTTCCACTAAAAGATTTTTATCAATAAGATCTTGCACAATGTTTTTTAGAACAAAGCAGTTCTCAGTGTTGTGTCTCACTGTCCTGTGGAACTTGCAGAACTGGTCTTTCCATTTCCCCATAGGCACAGGGGGATCAGCCAGTCTTGGCAACTTGACCATTTCCTTCGATAACATATACTCGAGCACGTCTTCCAGTGATTGATCAAGAGGAGTAAATTTTCTGTCATAACTCTATCCTTTATGTTTGGCCTTCTCACGCAGTTTTGGCCCTTGATCCTGCTGAGGAGGCTTGCTGTATTGAGGAGCAGGCTTTCCTTTCTGATCTTTGTTGTTTACATTGCCTGCGTCGTAGCATTAATCTTTCTTCTGCCCTTTATACTGATTCCGACTGCTGTTGTTATTGTTGTTGTTGGCAGAATAGGTGAAGTGAGCTTTCTTCTTTTGCTCACCTTGGGGGTTGTTTTTGGAAAAAGTGAAGCCTTCGTAGACTTCATTCTCCACACTCAGCTCGAGTCATTCGGCTCATTTAGTCAACTCAATAAAGGTACGAGATGGTGCAGTAGAGATTAATCCTCTTAATGGTTGTGAGAAATTGTTGAGGATCAATGATAAGGCATGCCTTTCTGAAATAGGATCTCTCATTTTGTTACAGGCGGACCTCCATCGGTGAATAAAGTCCCGCACCTTTTTATTCTCATTCTGCCTTAGATTGCAGAGATGACTCAATGTTAGGAGCGCGTCTGTGTTGAATAAGAAGCGTTCAATAAACAGGTTTACCACTTTGTCAAACTCCTTGACCTCGATGGGGTTGATATGCTCAGCATACTACTTAGCTGCAATTCCTTCCAAGTTGCGGGGGAAACATAGAAATAGTGCCCGGTTGTCCCTCTTGAACATTGAGCACTCAACAAAGAAAGTGGCGAGATGAGCTTTTGGGTCGCTAGAACCATCGAACTTGATGAATTTACGAGGAAGATTTTCCAGATCATCATCCCCCTCTAAGCCGTCATAGAAGTCTTCGCTGGTGAAGACTTTCCTGCCCTTGTCGCGGGCTTGCAGATCCTTGACAACTCTAGCCATTTCTATGAATTATGCTTGCAGAGGCACTTATGTGACCTGACTCCTTGATTTGCGGCTTTTTTTTTGTTCTTAGCCCCGCTTCTGAAATGTCAGAGGCACTTCATATTCTTCATCTGTATCTTTAATTGAGTCTGTTTCATCTGAGATCTCTTCCGGCTGAACTTGCTTTTTGGAAGCCTTCTTATCCCTGTGACTATGGAACTTCTCTCTGAAGAGATTCCTTTCTGACCTGGTCCTGGGCTGCTCATTTATCATCTTATTCATCATTTTTCGGAACATGGCATATATTTGCTGGTCTATGCCATCATCCTCTTGTTGCTGCTTTTGACTCCTCTCGGACCGGGGGAGCCCATCTCTTCTTTTGAGGCTGACGAGTACTGAGATGTCGTTGTTCTTTTGCCTGATCTCGTCCGAACTATCAAATGTTATAGATGCTCTCTGCAGGGCAAAGACCTGATTAGATTCTGAAGGAATTGGCTTTTGGAAGAAATATTTATCGAAAATATGATAGACAATTTGAAAAAGATATCCTATTACTAGGGACTGAGTCGTCGCGGGAATCACGGCAATTGTGTTGTCATTCGCAAGAGAAATAAACAACGAAAATATGACATGTTACCTAGGCGAGGTCGTCAAACCACAATAGAGATAAACAATTTTATTGGAATGACAAAATTGAACTTTTATTGATTTTGACAAAGAGGTGGAGGACAAACAATTTGCCACCATTCACGATAGTCGGCAGACACTCTAGGACCTGAAAAGATTTTAAGAAAGATAAAGAAATCCCAGCTGTAGCGGGCAGAATGATATGCCCTGGACCATTGTGCGGAAGTGAGATCGAATTATGCCATAGCCTCTGATAGTAATCTGGCTTCGACGTACTGCTGCCTCTGGGAGAACTGCCGAACACACCGCTCCGGTTGGTAGTAAGTGCAGAAGAATGGTCCCAACAATTTGAACCGTTTGCCATAAGCATATGTATATCTGGGAGGAGACAATTGCCGATCAAAATAGTCCCAGACAATGTCATCTTCTTGAATGCTGTCGATTATGGATCGGTACTGTGCCACTGGAAGAAGCTCTTGGCCATTGTATCTGAAAGAGTTTGCCTAGGTTGGAACATGTTGGAAGAACCAGGATTAAAATGCGTAGATGCAACCTTCAATTAAGATGGATTCTTCAAGTGAGAAATGAGTCAGACCCCGATACAGGAAAGCCAGTGCTGCCATGGCTATGGAGAGACGGTTGGTTTGTCGACTTCCCCATCTTCTCATAAGCTGGATTATTCTGATGTTCATATAGTTTTGTCCAACTAGAAAGAGGGCTAATCCTACAGTGCACAGAACCATTGCATTCTGAATTCTTTCTTTAGCTGCCTTTGATAGAGAGCTGACTTCGATGAAGGTCCCGTACTGGCGGTACAACTCGAGCAGGTTGACATATTCATTTCTGTCCAACTGGATCAGAGGCCAGGTGTAAACACCATAAATTTTCCACATCCATTCTCAAACAACCCTCCTCGGGCAGTGCCAACCCTGTCAGGTCAGTGTAGGAGTCAAACCCCGAGTCAGTTGCAGAAAATCACCATTTTACCCATTTTTATTAGGAAAATTACCATTTTACCCCTAGGTCATCCCAGACCCCAGTTAGTCGGAGTCAACCAAGCTCATTGGTCATTTCAGAACATTTAGAATATCAATCATTTCAAGCTCATCTGAGCTCACAATGAACAAACCATTTCCATTTCTGACCATTCCTGCCAAAATGGAATCATTTCTTCAGAAATGAGCTCATTTCTTACTCAAATCCAAGCCAATTGTCTCTGAGTGAGTCATTCATAGTCAGTCATACTCTCCAGAGTCTAACTTGAGCTCACCAGGAGTTCGAGTGCTTCCGTTTCAGTTCAAAACCATTTCTAAGTGTTCAGGAGCCCATTTTAGTCCATTTCAGCTCTTTCAACTGAAATTGAGCCGAGTTCAGTCAATTGAGCAAGTGTTCGAGCTTCGATTTTAGCTCATGTTAGTATTATTGACCTTTTTATTTAGCTCAAAGTCAGCTCAAGTTCGTAATTCACTTCACTCCAGTGACCATTCCGTACCATTTATCTAAAAATGGCAGCTTTTCTTGAAAATTAAGTCGGAAAGGTCAGTTGAGTCAGTGCCTGGTCAGTTCATTTGAGTTTTGATACTCTAAAACTCAGCTCAATCTAGCTCATCTCAGTTCAATCCAGCTCGAACCCAAATTTTCAGTGTTACTCTAACCCAGTAGAGTCCCGAAAACCATTTCTTCAACCATTTTGGAAATTTTATCAGTTTTAATGCTTTTTAAATTGGTACAAGTGTTAATCCGGGTTTAAAATCCAAAATTCTTCATTCAGGGTTAGCATTTCGCATAGCATTTCATAACATTTCATCACATTTCATTTCATTTTCGAAGTCCAGAACTCCAGTTTTATAAATTTCAATCCAGATTGAGTTTTCAGAAATCAATTTCAAACCCTGGGTTTCCAAAATTAACATTTTTACCCCCAAGAGTCTGAATTTGGAAATATTTTCTCAAGAAAAACAATCTGGATTTCTTTCAAAATCAAATTTTCAAATTCTACACTGGATTTGCTTCGCAACGGAGTATTGAACTTTAAAATTCGAGCTCGTTTCAAAAACTGCCAAAAATAGCCTGTTTCGTTTGGAAATATTTTCTGGAGAAAAACAATCTGGATTTCTTTCAAAATCAAATTTTCAAATTCTACACTGGATTTGCTTCACAACGAGGTATTGAACTTCAAAATCCGAGTTCGTTTAAAAAACTGCTAAAAATAGCCCGTTTCGTCTGAAATTTTTTTGAAAAGCCTATTTTACCCTTCTAATCGTCAAAATGAATTTCAAAATAGGAATTTGGACCCGCTCTGAGATGGCCCATTCATTTACATTTCTACTTTATTAAAAAAATGTTTCTTTTTATTTGTTTGTTTTTGTTTTTATTGATTTTTATTTTTTTATTTTATTTTATTTTAGAGAGGAGGTGGGACCCACAAGGTGGTCACCCAAACCTCCAGCCCCACTTTCCATTTTTTTTTCTCATTTTTTTTTCTTTCCCTTTTCCTTTTTCCCTTCTTTTCTTTCTGTCCTTTCTTTTTCCCTTTTCTTTCTTTTTCTTCCTTTTCTTCTTCCTTCTTTCTTTCTTTCTTCCCTTCCTTCCTTCCTCCTTTTTCCCCAGCCATAGCCATTCACGTATGGCTCTATAGATAATAATAGAAACTTAGGTTTTGATGAAGATCAAAACCTAAGTTCCATACAAAAAAAAGAAAGAGCCATACGGCTGCCCACCTCTTCACGCCTCTCTCTTTCTCTCTCTCTCTCTCTCTCACATTCTCTCTCTCTCCCTTGATTCCTCCTTTGCTCCAGCTTGCAGCCACACCTCCACCTTGAAGGTCCAGCACCACTCCAATGCCTTGCAGCAAGATCCACACCTCCATCTTGTTGCAGCCAGCTCCCAGCTCTCATTGGTCATTGCTCCAACGTCTACAAGCCACCATTCACAACATAGTTGAAGCAGCCACCATTGCTCCAGCTTTGCCGTGGTGACAGTCATCTCCACCACAGCAGCAAGTCCTCCTTCCTTGGCGCCATCTCCAATCGGTTCCAGCATCATCTCCAACCTACCAAGCCAAGGTAATAAGCTCTTTCTTCTTTTTTTAGGTTTTACATGAACTTAGGGCTATACGGATGAGGTGGTCCATCCGTTCAATGGATGAAGCCCCTCATTCCGAATAGCTAAAGCAAATTTCAAGTATGCCTCCCCAATTATTTTCTGTTTTCTTATTATTTCTCGTATATCTTTCATGTTTTAGACAACATGTTTAGTTTGCTTTTCATTCATTTCATTTAGTTAGTTGTCTTATTGAAATTTTATTGATAGTTTATAAATTTAATTCATGCGTGTAGTTCAATTATAATTTCACATTTAATTTTCTGTTCATAAATCTTAAAAATATTATTATAGTCGTAGTTATGTGTCTGTGTTTTCCTGCCAAAAACTCAGGTCCGTTCGGGTTTCGAAACCCTCCTTAAAAAAATCAAATCCAAAATCAAATTCTGCCCTCCTGGAAAATCCAAATTCTCTTTTAGCCGACTTTAGGGCCCAAAAATCACCCCTGTGAAAGATCCGGATTGTCTTACAAAAATCACAGTGGATTCATAATTGAATCTACTAATTATCTGGAAATTTTGAAGTTTTTTTAGTTAGTTTTACTCTGTAAAAAATCAGATTTTCTAGACTTCTGGGAAAATCTTTATTTTCCTTCGTCAGAGTATAGACAGACCCTAATGCATCAAGTCCGCCCAATCCGTAGCATTTCTGCAAAAATTTTCAACATGAAAGTTGTTCCTAACATAATTTCCTGTCATTTACCAAATCTTGGGAATTTTTGCATCTGTTTCATTATTTTTCTCGGATTTTCCCTTTCTCTCTAACAGATTCCAATGTCCAGAAATCTCAGAGATTTAGGTCTCTGATAACAGTATGGCCTTTTCCAAACCATAACCCGAATCTTAATGGTGTCAAAAGATAAAATATTACTCTATTTGTCATGGACATTTTCCCACAATTTCAGCCTTTTCCCCATCTGTCTGCCATTTTTCCCATGTTTTCTACCGAAACCTGTTTGTTTCCCCCAAATCCTAGAGTCGCCGGATTCCGATCCGACTAGCCGGAGTGGCACAGCTCCGACCATAGGTCAAAACCAGAAAGTGTAAAAGGAAAAAATCCTTTCCTTACTGTCCTCTGTCACCCCATAAAATTTAGGAAATTTTAAAGGAAGTTTGATATCCTAAATCCCCTTTAAAATCAACACTTTAGGCAAAAATCACAAAATTTAGGGTTTTTACTTGAATTTTCACATATAAAAATACAAAAAAAATAGATTTTCAAGCTCAATTCTGTTTTTATGGATATTTTAGGTGTCCATGCCAAATTTGTCTTAATTCCAAGTTCATTTTCTCCATGTGTTAGTTTATCTTTAAGTTTAGAAGCGAAAATCAAGTTGAATTTGATATTTTATGATATTTTCGTCATTTCAAGGTTTTTATCATGTACATGAGCATATAGAATTATATTAGGGTTAATTTCAATGTCATTTGCATTTCACATTTTTCATTTTTGCAAAATTTACTTCAGAAAACCCTGGTTTCAAGGCCATAGTCTTGTTATCAGGGGTATTTTGGTCATTTTGACCTAAATTTCGAAATTTCAAGTTCTAATTCTCCAAAATTTCATGCATATTATCATATTCTTTCATATTATGTATGATTTATTTCATTTGATTTTCAAATTTCTAAAATTTACAAAAATTCTTTCAAAAAACCCTCATTTCAAGGTCATCAGGGGTATTTTGGTCATTTTGACCCCAATTTCGAATTTTCAAGTTTATTTTCGAAATTTATTCATTATTTATCATGTTTATATCAAAGGGGGTATGGATTTGGGTTTATATCTAAATAATATCCGATAATTTCCCATATTTTCGGATAAATTCACAAAAACCTACATTTTTGGGCTAACCTTGTTTTCTAGTTTTGCAGGAACATTAAAGAAGAAGACTTAGCTTTTTTTTTTTTTTTTTCAATTCAATGTAACCTCAAATATAATAATTTGGAATAAGAGTTACTTTTCTGCTTAGAATAAGGCTGCATTGCATATAGTTTAATTTATGCAAATTTCGATATGTGATCTATGATTCATGCACATTATTTCAAATTCACTATAGTTTACACGAATGAAACGTGCACAAGCTTTTATGGAGTTTATAAACTCGGTGGAATTCGTATTTATGGCCATAGTCAGAATACGAAGAAAACCAAGATTTATGATCTTTATATTAGCCACATTCAGCCTACACTCTTAAGCTAACTTTAAAATGCACTGCATTTCTCAAAGTTTTAAAAGGATTTCCCAATTCCTCAATGAAATTCTTTTTTTAAATTCATATTCATTCATTCATATCATTCAAATTGCATTGTTTTCAAATTCATTTTCCAATTTCAATTTCAGATAAATCAGTTTTCCCAAAAATTTCTAAGTTTCTCAAGATTAGATTTTCTCAGAATTCCAAATTTTCAAATGAGATTTCAAGGCATTTCCCAAGTTCAAATCAAGATTTTCCAATGTTAACATTCTCAAATTTCAAAAATCCCAAGTTTTCAAAGATCGATTTTCTTAGATTTCCCATTTTTCTGAGAACTCAGATTCCTGAGAATCCATTTTTCATTTCAAAAGTCATTTTCCAATGAATTTCTTAGATTTTCCCAGCATTTCTCAAATCCATTTTCTCATAAAATCAATTCCAAGTTTCCAATCTCAAAACCAATTTTCTCAGATTTTTAAGTTTTCCTCAGAAATCACTTTCCAATGCAAATTTCTGATTTCCAATGAAATTCAATGATTTTCCCAGAAACTCCAATTTCAAGCACTTTTCCAATCCTTTTCCAAATGCATTTCAATTTTCCAAAGCAAACATCATATTTTCTCAAACTTGCATTTTTTAAAATTTCATAGCACAAGCCTGATTCTTTGTGCATTCTAGGAAAAATAGAGCATAATTTAGATATTTGAGTAAAGTTAAAGCACGTAATTGATCCTTGGTTCAGTTACCCCTGGTAAAAGCGCCAGGAACGGTTGAACCTCGTACCGACAGGCGGATCCCATTCCATTGAATTTTCTCGCAAATTTTCAAAACGGAGGCGAGTCATTTTCAAAACCTTTTTCAAAACTTTGGTCGAGTTTGACTCGCGAAATTCGTTTCTCTCTCGCAAGGGAGGGGAAAAATTTTGCGATGATAACAGGTTTGGCGACCGTGATGGGACCTGTCTTCGTCTGATCAATTATGTGCTTTGACTTAGCTCAGTTATCAAAATCGTGCTCTATAAACTGTCAGCTTTTAATTTCTGATATCATGTGAACCTAGGAGCCTAGACTTGAACCCAACTGACATGGATTGCATATAGACTAGGCATGGTTTGGTAGAACCATATTGAGGAGAATTATGCATGCTCACATAGACTTAGGTCTGAAATACAACACTCCTCAATCTTGGACTTGTATGAAAACAATGTTTGCTTCTTCAAAAAAATTCAAAATTCTATCTCTTTAGGACTTAGAGCTCTCTATTTGTCTGCATGTGATCATATTTCAAAAACCACCCCACCTATGTCTACCGGTCTTCACGTTGCTGGGCTCTCTTCCAGAACCATAGTTCGGGATAGAGCCTCACAACTGGGCCACTTATTTGGGCTAATGCCCCCCTGCCACGTACCAAGGGCCATAGTCCAAAGTATATCGGCAGGCGCTCAAGGATGTTGGGAAAACACAAGCCTAGACCCATAGATGAGTTTTATGCCACGTACATCGAGCCTCGGCTCGAGTATATCGGCATAGCATGATTGGACACAGTTGATCTGAGCCTAGAGTCAGGATTAGGGTCCTAAAGCTCTTTCAAAATCAATGCATTTAGAGTTGGCTTCTTAGGGATTGCTGTATGTGCATAATTGTTTGTAATTGAATGTATGATATTCATTTTCGCCTTATTTTCTCATATTTTTCCCAATTTTTCCAAAATACCGAACAATTTTCCAAAATACCTCATTTTTCATCTTTTATGAAATATCTCCTTTTTCTCAAAAACCCTGGACGGTTTTTCTAAATTATCCACCTTTTCCTTCAAAACTCCAGGAGATTTTCCATTCTTTCGTTCCTCTGGACTTCGAATTTCCAGCTTTCATTTTATCCTGCCTGCAATTTTCAAAATTCTTGTATTTTTCCAAAGTCTAATTCCAGTCTTCTTGTCTTTCAGCCCAATGGCATCCAGTCAGCTCAATTCTGTTTTTCCTGAGGGTCACATCTCCTACGAGGTGCGACAAAGTCTTCCTGAGCATCGATCTCTTAGCACCGGACCCTTCTTCCCCCGGTGGTACTATGTATGGTTTAAAAACTTTTCTCGTATGTTTCCGGACCACTTGAGCGATTGCGGGTTGGAATTGGCATCTGCAGTGGGAAAGTTGACAGTTAATGACAATCTGATTCATGCACTGGCAGAGCGGTGGAATCCGCGCACTTGCACGTTTTGGTTCCCGTGGGGCGAGATGACACTACTGATGGATGAATTCTCAGAGATTATGGGACTGCCCGAGCCAACCGGTCAGCCTGAAGATCCATTAGAGCAGGAATTTCTAATCAATGTCAAGGGTCTGGACCCCAAAGATGCCGTAGCTCGCATGACAGGGCGCAAGTCTTGGCCACTGATTGAAGAAAACGGGAATGAGTACGTGAGCCTGATCGAGATCTACCGACAATATGGAGAATTCGCAGAAGTCAGCTCGCTGTCCAGAACAGCTCGAGAGAGAATTCAACATGCGATGATTTTGTGCACTGTGGGACTTGCTTTCTTTCCAGACGGACAAAACTATGTGGATGTCAGAATAGTTCAGCTTCTGAGGAGATGGGGAAGTCGACAGACCAGCCGTCTTTAGATAGCCATGGCCGCGCTTGCTTTTCTATATAGAGGACTGACCCGCTTCACACTTGGAGAATCCATCTTAGTCGAGGGATGTACTTATGCTCTTCAGTCTTGGTTCTTTCAGCATGTACCAGCCAGAGCTAGTTCGTTCAGATGCAATGGCAAGGAACATCTTTCAGTTGCGCGGTACTGATTCATGATCGATTATTTGCAGGAAGAAAAAGTGGTATGGGACTATTTTGATCGAGAATTATCGCCTCCCAGATACACCTATGCATATGGAAAGAGATTCAAGTTGCTTGGTCCATTCTTCTGTGCTTACTATCATCTGGAGCGGTGTGTTCGATAGTTTTCTCAGACACAGAAGCACATAGAGATGCGGCTGCTATCAGGAGTCGTGCCAGAGTTCGACCTTACATCAACACAGTGGTCCGAAACATACCATTCTGCCAGATATGGCTGGGACTCTTTTGTTACTCTTCCACTTTTTCCCGGTCCTCGTGTCTCTACCAGTTATAAGGAGTGGTGGCAAATTGTCTGTCTGCCCCCTCTTTCCCAAGTCCACTATTGATGCAATCAAATTTTTTCTTTAATAAAAAAATCCTTCAGTTTTCATGGTTTGACGACCTCGCCTAGATGACAAGGCATATTTGCAGTTGTTCATTCTCCTCACAAAGAATGGCAACACAATTGTCGTGACTCCAGCGGTGACCCAATCCCTAGTAATGGGATGTTCTTCCAATTATCTACCAAATTCTCATCAAATATTTTTCCTATATTCATTTCTATCCCGGATCTTCATCATCAAAATTTAATCATCCATCATATTCTGCAGAGAATATCAGTATTTCCAAGTGGTTCAGATCAGATCAAGCAAGAAGACACCATTGTGTCAGTGCATCAGTGATTTTGGAAGCAGGCAAGAAGAAATGGATTCTCCAAAATCTGCCAAAAGACAGAGTCTGAATGATAGGGATGACATTGATCCTGCTACATATCAGATGTTCAAGAACATGATGATTAGGATGATGTCTAAGCAAGCTGAAGACAGTCTCAGAAAGGCTCCCATCAAAGAGAAGGCATCTGTCTCCTTCTCTCAGAATATCACTGGTAAAAGCAACAAGTGATTCGGCGCATGTCTGCTCAATATTTTATTCTCTCTGATGTCCTCTATCATCGTGGATTCAGTTCTGAATATTCCAGATGCCTAGACAAAGTTGAAGCCAAAGAAGTCGTGCGAGAAGTACACTAAGGCATTTGCAGTGGTCACGTCAGCTACCAAACTCTTATCAAGCAAATCATCTAAGCGGGATATTATTGGAAGACTATGCTACAAGATTGCTACCATTTTGTGAAGAAGTGTGCTCTATGCCAGATACATGCACCTTTCGTTTATGCGTTAGCAGCATATTTGCAATTTGTTATCTCTCCATGGTCGTTTTCTATGTGGATCTTTGATGTTGTGGGCCCCATCACTCCTTCTGCTTCAAACAGCTACAAATATTTTCTTGCCAGAACAGAATATTTTACTAAATGGGTCAAAGCTATCACTCTACGCATAGTAGAAGGTCGACATGTGGTCTCGTTCATCCACAAGAATATCCTATGTCATTTTGGCATACCGCATGATATTGTGTCAATTAATGGCAGTCATTTCAAGAATGAGAGAATGAGGACTTTCTGTTTGAAGTTCAAAATCCATCATCATTTCTCCGCTCCTTATTATCCTCAAGGAAATGGCCAAGCAGAGGCCACCAATAAGATTTTGATTCGAATCAATAAGATTTTGATTCGAATCCTGGAGCGAACTTTGGAAACAGGCCGTGACTGGCATGAGAAGATTCATGATGCATTGTGGGCGTATCGAACCACCATTCGAACTCCAACAAATGCTACTCCGTCAGAACTTGTCTACGGAACCGAAGTAGTATTGCCTCTACATGTTCAGAAACCTGCTCTGAAATTTACATCACTTCTCGAATTACCTCTTGATCAGTATCAGCAGCAGCGACTGGTACAACTTGATTTTCTCAATGAAAAAAGCCTTCGAGTAGCAGAGCACGCTCAATCATATCAGCAGAGGGTAGCCAAACAATATACAAAATTTGTCATTGAAAGGAAATTCTGAGTCAATGATCTAGTGCTCAGATCAACGTCCTATCTCAAGCACTGCCCGGGTGGCAAATGGTAGCCGAATTGAGAAGGGTCGTATGTTGTCGAAGAAGCATTACCCCGCAATTCATATCTGCTCATCAATGCCGATGGTGTAGAATTATCAGTCCCCATCAATGCTCAACATTTGAAAAATTCTATACTTAAATTCTCTATTTCATCCTTTGTAATTCCTAAATATATTTTCTTCAATAAGGGTCAAATTCTTCTTTCCCAGTTACACTGGGGAATTATTTTGAAAATTGTCTTCAAAATGTTCTGTATGCAGGCAGGATCACACAAATCTCTCATTTTGCATGCATGTGCACCCATTTACATCATTTGCATTCATTTGCATTTGCATGCATTCATTCGCATTCATATGCATCAATTTGCATTTGCATCAAACTTCCCCTTCAGGTTAAGGGATAAACCTGAACTTCCCCTTCAGGTTAAGGGATAAACCTAAACTTTCCCTTTCAGGTTAAGGGATAAACCTGAACTACCCATTCAGGATAAGGGATAATCCTGAGACCCAGACAATCATTCTCGTTACAATTTCCAAATATTTTAATAGCATAGATCTCTTTCAAAAATTCAAATTTCAATTTAAAAAACAAGGTATGTTTTCAAAATCCAGTGCTCGAACTGGTACATTTTCAAAATCCAGTGCTCGAACTGGTGTGTTTTTAAAAATCCAGTGCTCGAACTGGTACATTTTCAAAATCCAATGTCTATGTTGACATATTTTCAAAACTCGGTATTCATGCTGGTGTTCTTTCAAAATTGAGCACTCATGTTTAATGTCTCCCTGGTTGGTCGTATCACTCAACCTCTCGGGTTCAGTCTTTGTGTTGATCATTCATCAAAGTTCAAATTCCAATTACCAGTTTCGGCCCTTGGGCTATCCAATTTCCAATTTCGGCCTTCGGGCCATCCAATTACCAATTCCGGCCCTCAGGCCACCCAATTTCCAAGATTCCAATTTCGACCTTCAGGTCAATCAATTTCCAAATTTCCAATTTTGATCTTTGGGTCAATCAATTTCCCAATTTCCAATTTTCAAATTCCAAATTTCTAATTTCGACCTTTGAGTCAACCAATTTCAATTTCGACCTTTGGGTCAATTAATTCCAATTTCGACCTTCGGGTCAATCAATTTTCAATTTCCAAATTCCAAATTCTAAATTTCCAATTTCAAATTTTCAAAATTTCCAAATTCCAATTTTGACCTTTTGGTCACTCAATACCAATTTCAATCATCTTCTCTTGCGAGAGACCCTTTTTATAGGGAGAGTTCAAGGGAGCTCGTTCTTTTCGCATGCTATCCTTTGTTCACCTAGCCTCTTTTCAGGGAGAGTTTGAAGGGACTCGTGTCTATGTGAACCGTTTGCAAAACAAATTTCCAATTTCATACAAGGAACCCTTAGTTCAGGGAGAGCTTCGACGGAAGTTCGCTTTCCTTTTGACCACAATTTCATACTAGGCCATTTCATCATGAAGGACCCTCTTTTTAGGGAGAGTGTGATGGACTCGTTCTTTTATGACCAATTCACCGACCTCACCATTACCGGCCCCCTTTCCATAAGAGAAACCTAATGTTAGGAAGTTTTGACAAAAGCTTAATTTCTCTTCGAAAGTTCATTTTGCAAACACCTCATCTTCAGGGAAGAGAGGAGTAATTTCTATTTCCAATTTCTGAATCTTCTCCTTTGGGGAAAGGAGAAGAAAATTTTTGTCATAGATGTGTTGCGTTGTGCTTCAAATACTCGCTTCCATAAAGGATTTCAAGAAAATCTTGCCAATTTGTCATTAAATATTTGTTGATTTGAAAATTTTTATTGCACAAAAACAATACCTCAGAATACCTTCAGTATTATTTTCGAAAGGTCAAAGCTTTTGTGAAAAAGGATTCAAAATTCAAAATTCCAAATCTTTCAATCGGCCAACCAAAAGAATGAAGAATAAATCCTCGATATGGCCAGCAAAAGAAATTCAATGTTGTTGCAAAGCCATAAGTGATCAGTATTGATCGCAGTCAATGGCACATTTTTAAAGATCATTCTTAGAAAATAAAGCAGTCGAAATATCCTCGGTGATACAGAAAAATCCATTCAATCCCTATATCTCCTCAATCACCTTAAGCTGTAATTAAATATCTGCAAAAGGGATCTCTCAACTGTCGTCAAGATGAAGGCGAATTAGGCGAGTAGACCCCCGGGGCCAAAGAAGATTTGAATCATCTCCAAGATGACGGATCCTTCCAGGGAAAGTTCAGAGCATCGTCAAAATGAAGGCGACTGCGATGAGCCTCCCGACAAACCCTAAAGGATATTTAATTTCTGCTATCATCAAGAGACCACCAGCCAATGAGCCAATAACCGTCGATATAATCCCTGAGAGAAAAAGAAGGATCAAAACATCTCCAAGATGAAGGAGTTTGTGACGTACCCTTCCAAAAAAAAGAGAGAGAGAAAAGTCAGGACGTCTCCAAAATGAAGGATGATGTAATCACCAAAAAATCCAAGAGAGTTCCAATTCTGCCAAAAAAAAAAAAGTGGGCAGAAAGATCATCATGAGGAAAGAATCCCAGGATATCAGACTGCCGAATCTGCCAAAGAATCCTCTTTAAATTTTGTAAAATTCTATTATCAATATTCTTTCACCAATTGCTTTCACAATGTCAAGAATACTCTCTTTTCTGCTCATATCAAGGAAATTGATAGCTTCCTTGAACAAAAGCCAATTGCAAACAATTTGAATTCAAATTCTGATTCTACGGAGTTAAGCCCAGTCGAAGGTAATACTTCAGGTAGAAAAAAAGAAATATTTTCAAAACAATGTGCATCATTTTAAATCATTTTGAATCAACAATAATTTTCAACATTTTGACAATATTTTCTAGCTATGCTGGCGTGAAGCGAGAGCTTGAGGTTCATCTTTGGCGCATCCTGACATCAATTGTTATCCCTTTTAAGGACTTGATAATGGGAGTTTTTAAGATTCCTTTCCTTCTGTTGGTATAATCTGAGCACCTGGGCTCTCAGATTCGCACACTTCCCTGTGTCCCCACTGTCCCACCATAGACAGTCCAATTTCGGCTTGAGGTTAAGCCATCAATCATTTTCTCGCAAAAGGTCACCAATTTCAAAAGTTATTTAGTCTCAGCAATGAGGCGCCCAAAATCAAACCCCTTTTCAAGCTTTAGGGACCCCAATTTCATCCTTTTGCAAAACCCCTATCGGATTCATTGTGCGGAAATCCGAAGGTTCCATCATGGTTTCTTTCTTCGAGGATTCCATTCATTTTCTGCCCAATCAGGATAAGGGTACAAACCTGAGCCTCCTTTGATGAGGTATTTCATTTTCCGCGCAATCAGGATAAGGGTACAAACCTGAGCCTCCTTTGATGAGGTATTTCATTTTCTGCCCAATCAGGATAAGGGTACAAACCTGAGCCTCCTTTGATGAGGTATTTCATTTTCCGCCCAATCAGGATAAGGGTACAAACCTGAGTCTCCTTTGATGAGGTATTTCATTTTCCTCCCAATCAGAATAAGGGTACAAACCTGAGTCTCCTTTGATGAGGTATTTCATTTTCCGCCCAATCAGGATAAGGGTACAAACCTGAGCCTCCTTTGATGAGGTATTTCATTTTCCGCCCAATCAGGTTAAGGGTTAAACCTGAGCCTCATTTTGATGAGGTATTTCATTTCCCGATCAGGTTAAGGGTTAAACCTGAGCTTCGTTTCTACACGAGGAATTTTCCATCCCATCCAGGTTAAGGGCAAAACCTGAATCTCACTTCTTTTGAGGTAAATTTTTTCTTTTTTATTCTCCATTTCATATCTACCATTTTTATGAGGGCTAATATTTTCATATTCAGTCAGATCCTTCTAACTGGGGCATTTTTATAGCCCAAATTTGGTGTGTTTTCTTTGCCACTAAGCTCGTCTTTAAGCCGGCTTAGTAGCAAAGAGGGGCATTTGTAAACACCCTAAATTTTCCACATCCATTCTCAAACAACCCTCCTCGGGCAGTGCCAACCCTGTCAGGTTAGTGTAGGAGTCAAACCCCGAGTCAGTTGCAGAAAATCACCATTTTACCCATTTTTATTAGGAAAATTACCATTTCACCCCTAGGTCATCCCAGACCCCAGTCAGTCGGAGTCAACAAAGCTCATTGGTCATTTCAGAACATTTAGAATGTCAATCATTTCAAGCTCATCTGAGCTCACAATGAACAGACCATTTCCATTTCTGACCATTCCTGCCAAAATGGGATCATTTCTTCAGAAATGAGCTCATTTCTCACTCAAATCCAAGCCAATTGTCTCTGAGTCAGTCATACTCCGTAGAGTCTAACTTGAGCTCACCAGGAGTTTGAGTGCTTCCGTTTCAGTTCAAAACCATTTCTAAGTGTTCAGGAGCCCATTTTAGTCCATTTCAGCTCTTTCAGCTGAAATTGAGCCGAGTTTAGTCAATTGAGCAAGTGTTCGAGCTTCGATTTTAGCTCATGTTAGTATTATTGACCTTTTTTTTTAGCTTAAAGTCAGCTCAAGTTCGTAATTCACTTCACTCTAGTGACCATTCTGTACCATTTCTCTAAAAATGGCAGCTTTTCTGGAAAATTAAGTCGGAAAGGTCAGTTGAGTCAGTGCCTGATCAGTTCATTTGAGTTCTGATACTCTAAAACTCAGCTCATCTCAGTTCAATCCAGCTCGAACCCAAATTTTCAGTGTTACTCTGACCCAGTAGAGTCCCGAAAACCATTTCTTCAACCATTTTGGAAATTTTATCAGTTTTAATGCTTTTTAAATTGGTACAAGTGTTAATCCGGGTTTAAAATCCAAAATTCTTCATTCAGGGTTAGCATTTCGCATAGCATTTCATGACATTTCATCACATTTCATTTCATTTTCGAAGTCCAGAACTCCAGTTTTATAAATTTCAATCCAGATTGAGTTTTCAATGTTTTCAGAAATCAATTTCAAACCCTGGGTTTCCAAAATTAACATTTTTACCCCCAAGAGTCTGAATTTGGAAATATTTTCTCAAGAAAAATAATCTGGATTTCTTTCAAAATCAAATTTTCAAATTCTACACTGGATTTGCTTCGCAACGGGGTATTGAACTTTAAAATCCGAGCTTGTTTAAAAAACTGCCAAAAATAGTCTGTTTCGTTTGGAAATATTTTCTCGAGAAAAACAATCTGGATTTCTTTCAAAATCAAATTTTCAAATTCTACACTGGATTTGCTTCACAATGAGGTATTGAACTTCAAAATCCGAGTTCATTTCAAAAACTGCTAAAAATAGCCCGTTTCGTCTGAAATTTTTTTGAAAAGACTATTTTACCCCTCTAATCGTCAAAATGAATTTCAAAATAAGAATTTGGACCCGCTCTGAGATGGCCCATTCATTTACATTTCTACTTTATTAAAAAATGTTTCTTTTTATTTGTTTGTTTTTGTTTTTATTGATTTTTATTTTTTTATTTTATTTTATTTTAGAGAGGAGGTGGGACCCACAAGGTGGTCACCCAAACCTCCAGCCCCACTTTCCATTTTTTTTTCTCATTTTTTTTTCTTTCCCTTTTCCTTTTTCCCAGCCATAGTCATTCACGTATGGCTCTTTAGATAATAATAGAAACTTAGGTTTTGATGAAAATCAAAAGCTAAGTTCCATACAAAAAAAAGAAAGAGCCATACGGCTGCCCACCTCTTCACGCCCCTCTCTTTCTCTCTCTCTCTCTCTCTCACATTCTCTCTCTCCCTTGATTCCCCCTTTGCTCCAGCTTGCAGCCACACCTCCACATTGAAGGTCCAGCACCACTCCAATGCATTGCAGCAAGATCCACACCTCCATCTTGTTGCAGCCAGCTCCCAGCTCTCCTTGGTCATTGCTCCAACGTCTCCAAGCCACCATTCACAACATAGTTGAAGCAGCCACCATTGCTCCAGCTTTGCCGTGGTGACAGTCATCTCCACCACAGCAGCAAGTCCTCCTTCCTTGGCGCCATCTCCAATCGGTTCCAGCATCATCTCCAACCTACCAAGCCAAGGTAATAAGCTCTTTCTTCTTTTTTTAGGTTTTACATGAACTTAGGGCTATACGGATGTGGTGGTCCATCCGTTCAATGGATGAAGCCCCTCATTCCGAATAGCTAAAGCAAATTTCAAGTATGCCTCCCCAATTATTTTCTGTTTTCTTATTATTTCTCGTATATCTTTCAGGTTTTAGACAACATGTTTAGTTTGCTTTTCATTCATTTCATTTAGTTAGTTGTCTTATTGAAATTTTATTGATAGTTTATAAATTTAATTCATGCGTGTAGTTCAATTAAAATTTCACATTTAATTTTCTGTTCATAAATCTTAAAAATATTATTATAGTCGTAGTTATGTGTCTGTGTTTCCCTGCCAAAAACTCAGGTCCGTTCGGGTTTCGAAACCCTCCTTAAAAAAATCAAATCCAAAATCAAATTCTGCCCTTCTGGAAAATCCAAATTCTTTTTTAGCAGACTTTAGGGCCCAAAATCACCGTTGTGAAGATCCGGATTGTCTTCCAAAAATCACAGTGGATTCATAATTGAATCTACTAATGATCGGGAAATTTTGAAGTTTTTTTAGTTAGTTTTACTTTCTGTAAAAAATCGGATTTTCTAGACTTCTGGGAAAATCTTTATTTTCCTTTGTCAGGGTATAGACAGACTCTAATGCATCAAATCCGCCCAATCCGTAGCATTTCTGCAAAAATTTTCATCATGAAAGTTGTTCCTAGCATAATTTCCTGTCATTTACCAAAATTTAGGAATTTTTGCATCTGTTTCATTATTTTTCTCGGATTTTCCCTTTCTCTCTAACAGATTCCAATGTCCAGAAATCTTAGAGATTTAGGTCTCTGAAAACAGTATGGCCTTTTCCAAACCATAACCCGAATCCCAATGGTGTCAAAAGATAAAATATTACTCTATTTGTCAAGGACATTTTCTCACAATTTCAGCCTTTTCTCTATCTGTCTGACATTTTTTCCATGTTTTCTACCGAAACCTGTCTGTTTCCCCCAAATCCTAGAGTCGCCGGATTCCGATCCGACTAGCCGGAGTGGCACAGCTCCGACCATAGGTCAAAACCAGAAAGTGTAAAAGGAAAAAATCCTTTCCTTACTGTCCTCTGTCACTCAATAAAATTGGGAAATTTTTAAGGAAGTCCGATATCCTAAATCCCCTTTAAAATCAACATTTTAGGCAAAAATCACAAAATTTAGGGTTTTTACTTGAATTTCCACATATAAAAATACAAAAAAATAGATTTTCTAGCTCAATTCTGTTTTTAGGGATATTTTAGGTGTCCATGCCAAATATGGATTAATTCCAAGTTCATTTGCTCCATGTGTTAGTTTATCTTTAAGTTTAGAAGCGAAAATCAGGCGAAAATCAAGTTGAATTTGATATTTTATGATATTTTCGTCATTTTAAGGTTTTTATCATGTACATGAGCATATAGAATTGTATTAGGGTTAATTTCAATGTCATTTTCATTTCACATTTTTCATTTTTGCAAAATTTATTTCAGAAAACCCTAGTTTCAAGGCCATAGTCTTGTTATCAGGGGTATTTTGGTCATTTTGACCTAAATTTCGAAATTTCAAGTTCTAATTCTCCAAAATTTCATACATATTATCATATTCTATCATATTATGTATGATTTATTTCATTTGATTTTCAAATTTCCAAAATTTACAAAAATTCTTTCAGAAAACCCTGATTTCAAGGTCATCAGGGGTATTTTGATCATTTTGACCCCAATTTCGATTTTTCAAGTTTATTTTCAAAATTTATTTATTATTTATCATGTTTATATCAAAGGGGGGTATGGATTTGGGTTTATATCTGAATAATATCCGATAATTTCCCATATTTTTGGATAAATTCAGAAAAACCTACATTTTTGGGCTAACCTTGTTTTCTAGTTTTGCAGGAACATTCAAGAAGAAGACTCAGCTTTTATTTTTTTATTTCAATTCAATGTAACCTCAAATGTAATAATTTGGAATAAGAGTTACTTTTCTGCTTAGAATAGGGCTGCATTGCATATAGTTTAATTTATGCAAATTTCGATATGTGATCTATGATTCATGCACATTATTTCAAATTCACTATAGTTTACACGAATGAAACGTGCACAAGCTTTTATGGAGTTTATAAACTCGGTGGAATTCGTATTTATGGCCATAGTCAGAATACGAAGAAAACCAAGATTTATGATCTTTATATTAGCCACATTCAGCCTACACTCTTAAGCTAACTTTAAAATGCACTGCATTTCTCAAAGTTTTAAAAGGATTTCCCAATTCCTCAATGAAATTCTTTTTTTAAATTCATATTCATTCATTCATATCATTCAAATTGCATTGTTTTCAAATTCATTTTCCAATTTCAATTTCAGATAAATCAGTTTTCCCAAAAATTTCTAAGTTTCTCAAGATTAGATTTTCTCAGAATTCCAAATTTTCAAATGAGATTTCAAGGCATTTCCCAAGTTCAAATCAAGATTTTCCAATGTTAACATTCTCAAATTTCAAAAATCCCAAGTTTTCAAAGATCGATTTTCTTAGATTTCCCATTTTTCTGAGAACTCAGATTCCTGAGAATCCATTTTTCATTTCAAAAGTCATTTTCCAATGAATTTCTTAGATTTTCCCAGCATTTCTCAAATCCATTTTCTCATAAAATCAATTCCAAGTTTCCAATCTCAAAACCAATTTTCTCAGATTTTTAAGTTTTCCTCAGAAATCACTTTCCAATGCAAATTTCTGATTTCCAATGAAATTCAATAATTTTCCCAGAAACTCCAATTTCAAGCACTTTTCCAATCATTTTCCAAATGCATTTCAATTTTCCAAAGCAAACATCATATTTTCTCAAACTTGCATTTTTTAAAATTCCATAGCACAAGCCTGATTCTTTGTGCATTCTAGGAAAAATAGAGCATAATTTAGATATTTGAGTCAAGTTAAAGCACGTAATTGATCCTTGGTTTAGTTACCCCTGGTAAAAGCGCCAGGAACGGTTGAACCTCGTACCGACAGGCGGAACCCATTCCATGGAATTTTCCCGCAAATTTTCAAAACGGAGGCGAGTCATTTTCAAAACCATTTTCAAAACTTTGGTCAAGTTTGACTCGCGAAATTTGTTTCTCTCTCGCAAGGGAGGGGAAAAATTTTGTGATGATAACACCCGGATCGGCGGCCTGTCATACGAGCTAAGGAGTCTCGGGGATCCAAACCCTTGACATTGATAAGGAATTGATGTTCTAATGGATCTCCTGGTTGACCGACTGGTTCTGGTAATCCCATGATTTCTGATAATTCATCCATTAACACAGTCATCTCCCCCCATGGGACCCAAAAGGTACAGGTTCGTGGATTCCATCGTTCTGCCATTGCATGGATCAGGTTGCCATTGATGGTCTGCTTTCCAACTGCTGACGCCAATTCTAATCCACACTTGCTTAAATGGTCCAGGAACATTCGAGAAAAGCTTTTGAGCCAAGAATAGTACCACCGATGAATGAAAGTTTCGGTGCTAAGGGATCGATGTTCAAGACAACCTTGTCGCACCTTATAGGAGATGTGACCTTCAGGAAAGATAGGATCGACTTTACTAGATGCCATCGAACTCAAAACAGAGAAAGACTCAGAATGAGACTTAGGAAAATGTGGGAAATTTTGAAATTTTGTAGGCAGGATATAAAATGCAGCTGAAAATTTGAGATCCAGTGGAAAGGTAGAATGGAAAATCACCTAGAGTTTTGAAAGAAATGAGATATTTGAGAAAATCATCCAGGGTTTGAGAAAATAAAGGAAAAAGATGAGAATATGGGTATTTGAAAATATTTTGGGAAAATGTAAGAAAATTGAGGTAGCATACAAACAATCACATCCTGCACAAACATTCATGCACATATAGCACTCCCCAGAAAGCTGACTCTAAATGCATCATTTTGAAAACAACTGTAGGATCCTAATCCTAACTCTAGGTTCAGATCATCTTTGTCCAATCCAGTTATGCCGATATACCCGAATCGAAATCCGAAGTACGTGGCATATAATCTTGACTCTGGTTCTAAGGTAAGGTTTCCCAACATCCTTGAGCGCCTACCGATATACTTCGGACTATGGCCCGCGGTACGTGGTAGGGGGGCGTTAACCCAAATAAGTGGCCCAGTTGTGAGGCTCTGTCCCGAACTAGGGTTCTGGAAGAGAGCCTAGCAACATGAAGACCGGGTAAAAGTAGGTAAGGGAGGTTTGAAAAAAATGATTACATGCAAGAAATAGAGGGCTCTAAATCCTAGAGAGATAGATTTTAAAAATCTTTGAAGAAGCATACATTGTTTGCATTTAGATCCTAAATTGAGGAGAGTTGTGTTTAGACCTAAGTCTATGTGAGCATGAAAATATCTCCTCAATATAGTCCTACCAAACCATGCCTAAGCTACATGCAATCAATGTCAGCTAGGTTAGAATCTAGGCTCCTAGGTTCGTATGATATCAAAAAATAAAAGAGTTGACATTTTGTGAACACAGTTTCGATAATTGAACTAAATTAAGCACAATTTTGATCAGACAAGGACAGGTCCCATCACGGTCGCCAAACCTGTTATCGTCGCAAAATTTTTTCTATCTTCCCTTCCTTGCGAAAGAGAGAGGAAAATGCTCTCGCGATTCCAACTTGACCGGATTTCGAAAAATATTTTGAAATACTCGCCTCCGTTTTGAAAATTGCAGGAAAATCCATGGGATGGGGCTCGACCTGTCGATATGAGGTTCGACCGTTCCTGCCGCCTTTAACAAAGGTAATCGAACTAAGGACCAAAATTGTGCTTGACTCAGCGAAATCATCGAAATTATGTTCTATCCTAAATGCACAGGGAATTCAGGCATGTGCTATGAAGTTTTGTAAATTGCAAGTTGGAAAAACATGATGTATGCTAAGAAAATATTTGGAGTTGAAAAGCATTTTTTTAGAAAAAGATGGAAATCAATTTCTCAGGGAACTCAGACGAAGAAGATTTGAAATCTCGAGAAAGTTTATAAAGATTTGGAAAATCTTGAAGAAATGAGAATCTCGAGAAAATGAAAAGAATTCTTGAGAAAAGATGAACACTTGAAAGGGAAAACACTTGTTAGGAAAACTCAGACTTTGAGAATTTTCTTAGGAAAATGATGGAAAATTTATAGGAAAACTCATTGGAGAAGGAAATTCAAAACTTAGGAAATTGAAATCCTGAGAATCTTGTCTTTGAAATATCTGAAAATCAACTTTAATTCTTGAGAAAGATGAGAAATTCTTTTCTTTTTTTTTTTGAAAATGAATCTTAAGAAAATAACATTTTCAGGGAAAACCACGGGAAAACTTTGACTTGGAAAATCCGACTTTGAAAATTTTAGAAGTTTCTTAAGAAACTGATTTCCATGGAATGAAGTTTTCCCTAGAAAATCATGAGAAAAGCAGATGATGCCATGATGCAGATGATTTGGATGTATGAATGCAATATGAAAAGATTTTCTGTGAAATTTATTGGAAAATGTGCATTAAGCCAAAGTAAATCCTTCACATATTCTGACTATGGCCATGAATATGTTCAGAGTTTATTTGAGTTAATTCACAATATTATGAAAATGGGAAATATGATGTGCATTTTAAAGATAGCCTATGATGGGAAATATGGACTCCACCGAGTTCATCAACTCTCTAAGAGTTGGTGCATGTGCCATTCGTGTACATCCATAGTGATTTTTGCAAAATGAGATATATGAATCATAGAATCAGGATATTAAAGGAATCAAACTACATAAGATGCATCATAATCAAAGCAGAAAAAGTAAATATTATTCCAAGTTTGATTATTACATCTCTGACATAAATCAAAGTAAAAAAAAAATACAGGGTATAAAAGAGTCAGGATCCTCCAGATTTTCCTACAAAATGAGAGTTAGCACAAACTAACCAAGGAAATGGATATATATATATATATATATATATATATATATATATATATATATATATATATATATAATATATACAACGAAGATATACACGTGTATATCTAAATGCTTGAATTTGTGCTAAATGACATGATAATGAAGATGTATTTACAAAATGAAAAAGAAAAAGAAAAATATTTACATAAATACTTGTATGTGAAAACGAGTGCACATGAAGATATACACACATATATATAAGTATATAAGTATATATATATATATATATATATATATATATATATATATATATATATATATATATATATATATATATATATATATATATATATATACGTATAATGAGAAAATATATATATAGTAATTAGAATTTCATATATAATGGGTAAAAACAGAAAATACAGGGTATATACAGTTTCTGTAGGTGATTTCACAAAGCCGTACTTTCCCAAATTATAACATATTTCTCGGTAAAATTGGGTATGGAGCTTCCCTATATATCAATCACAAAGCATACAAAAGATTGTCCAGAAATCATGAATGGATATTAAAATATCCATCCATGAACATGGCCAATTATTAAGACTGGGTACCTGCAGCAGAAAATGGATATAACATATACAATGTGCAGGAAATAAACTGGGTAATGGAATGAACATGGGTGGCGACAAGACCAATGCAAAGATATAACCTGTGGCGGGGCTACTATGACATGGCTATTAGCTACTGTAGGGTGTGCAAACACCAACCATCGACATAACCTGCGGGTAATGTAAAAGTCTGATGGAGTTCAACCGACTCTTAACCTTGCAGCCATGTGCTAGTTTTTAGCAACTTGGGAGTCATGGTGTTAACAAGGACACACCCTCTTGTTTTTACAAGTTTCGGCAACAACTATACATATGAGTTACATGTTATAGGTGATACAGAAGTGAGATGATAATACATATGTAAGATAAGAGTCTACAACAAAAACTGGAATGTGTACATTGAGGTATACCAATCTTGCAATGACAGTAAGCCTGTGAAGTGAAAGGAGTCACACAGCTATGAATGCTATCATTTATCATGGGAGACACATATGGCAGATAAATAACAAGGAATATTCAGGTAGGTAGGCAATGAAATGAAAATATCTTAATCACGATGGCACTTACAGCTAATGTAACAGCAGACAGGGAGTTACCCGTAGTGGGCAAAAGGAGTATCTGTGATAAGGGACAACAGGTTAATATTGAAAAGATTCTACATGCAAAATGGCTAGCAATTGATATGTGGCAGAAATCAGCATAAATGACATCTAGGAACTCAAAACTGACGTTATTGATCGCATCACTTTACTATTCAGCATTTTCATACAGACCATGGTTACTACCACCAGATGCATGGTTCATCGGCTATGAACCTGAAGTCCTTCTAACAACACTGGCCAGGGAACTATGCCATACAGATTTATGGGTCAAAAGATATCAAAGAAGGAACTAGAATAGAATACCCTGTATCGCTATAATGAATCCATATTTTGTTTCAAGCTACTATTTACCGCAAATTAGTAGACTAAAACGTAATGCTAGCACCACCCTCAAGTGGCTTTGCTAATCTTATCATCTACAGCCCACTAAGGATATGCCAGAGAGATCCACAGCTAAAAAGGGGAAAATGATCTTCTTTCTAATGACCACTATATATTTACTTGAAAATGAAGATAGCTGAAAGCATGACATGGCATTTCATCATACAACCGAATGGAAGAACGCAAGATATGAGACTAAACAAAAACAGAAAAGGAAAAAAAGGAAATACATAGAATTAGAAATATTAGAAGATACAACCATAAACATGACTGACGTAAGTGAATATAAGGAACGATATACTAAATTTAAGTGTAGTGTTTTAGTCAATCAGCACTCATTTGTTGTACGAATCATCCTTATGGATGTCGATTGATTATAGCTTCCTGACGACTAACCCCCAGAAAGTGCAGGTATGAACTGCAAAAAAAGATATGCTAGGTTGAAATCAGATAGAAGGGAAAATAAATAAAAATAAAAAAAATAAAAAAAAGAGTAAGGGAACTCAGGAAAATGACACTGTGATCATGGACATGGGACTGAAGCTTTTAAGAAAACAAGAGTATCTGCAGCATAAAAGAAATTCCTGCACAAACTGATTTTATGATAATTTTGATGAAGGTCATGACATATAATGAAGTAAAAGCTTGTATATAAATCTAAAAAAAAAAAAACTTTTATTGAAAAGCAACTATTGTTTTGTAAGGGTTATGATTTTGAAAACAAACCAGGCCTAAATGCAGTTAAAGCCTATCTTCTTGAGGGATTGGTGATGCCATTGCGAGGCATCCCCGATCCACGACGCATGAACGACCATGACTGTAAATCCCATCAACGACTATAATGGATTTACCATATATGTAGTATGAATTAGATAACTAATTTGCAGAGTTGCAGATGTACAGGGGATTTCTTTACCTTGATTTAGCAGAGGCTGAAGAAGCGCTTCCTACAGGGTGAGCTGAACCTCCAAGGGTTGACGAGAAGATTACAGAATACCAGTTGCTGGAGACTTGTCTTCCTTTGGAGCGTGCTGCTGAGCTGAAGGCAAAGTGAAGAAGTTGGCTGGGTTGAAGAAGATGGGAAGAAGCCCACTGGATTTCCTGTGAAAATCAAAGAAGATGTGAAAAAAACATCAATCGGGCTCCTGCCAGCTAAAAGAAACCGGGGTTTTGAGAGATGGGGGAGGCTGGAGTCCAGGAGATCGCCTATTGCTCTCTTTGAAAAGATCGATCGATCTCAGGTGGAAGAAGCAAGAGAAAGGAAGAAGTTCCCCTCCGCTGGGAAGAGAGGAAAGCAGACGATGAAAGGAGGAAGAGAGCTGGAGTCGCCGATGGGTCCTTTGTTGGACCTTCCTCCCCCTTATAGTCGGCCTTTTCCTTTTCCTTCAAATCCCCCTTTTTCCTCCTCTTTAGTCGACCTTGATAACCCTTAAAACAGTCTTTCAAATTTTTTTTGAAATGTTTTGAAAAAGAGAACTCGCCATTTTGAGAGGGGATGACTCCTCTTAAGAGAACTTTTGAAAACTTAGGTAAAATGGGATAGGGTTTCTCGGTGGTGCCCTTTGAGGGCTAAAAAGTAATAACTAAAAAGAAAATGAAAAAAAACGAATTATGTTTTCCTTTTTTTTCTCTTTTTTTTTCTTAAGGTAGTGCCACCTCAATTGAATTTGAAAACTTTTTGAAGTATATATATAAAAAGATTGTTTTTCTTGGAAAAGAGTCTTAGTGGGGCGCCACCTACGTGGGCCCACTAATTATTTTATTAAAAATCAAATGAAAGAGTTTTATAAATTTGTGCCACTTCCGGATGGGCACTGTTTTGAAAATAAGAGAAATATTTGAAAATTTGAGTGTGACACTACCTTGAGGCGGGTCCCTATAAACACCCCAAATTTTTCTCCTTATTCAGTATTCATCCATTTCATGTGTCATTGCTTATCATTGCATTAATTCTGCATATCATTTCATTGCATTGCATGTCATTGCATCCCATTTTCGAGATCCAACACTCATGTTTTCAAAATATTTAATCCAGATTTGAGTTTTAAAACTTTTTCTTTCGAAATCAATTTCAAAACCTGGTTTTTTACTCAACATTCTGTCATTTTCCAACCCCAGGACTTTATATTTTGAAATATTTTCTCAGAAAACAATCTGGATTTATTTCAAACTCAATTTCAATTGATTTCATTTCTCAGATGAGACCCATTTAGGTGGTGTCGCTTCTGGATTCCTTTACTTATCAAAAATCTCAAAAATTTTAGAGTCCTAGTTGGATCAGGACTCTTTTTCCAGAGTCCAGTCGGATCAGAACTCTACTTTTCACTACCTTTTTACCTGTTTTTGAAGAAAACCTTTTAAAATCTTCTGTTTTGGCCAAAAAATCTAGAGTTTTGGTCCGATCAGGACTCTGTCCCGGAGTCCTAGTCTAGTCAAGAGTCTGTTTTGAAGTCTATTTTTATTTCATTTTTATTTATTTTCATTTGTTTTTCAAAAATTAGGTCATTTTGTAGAGTCCAGTTAATTCAGGACTCTATTTGAGAGTTCTGATTGAGTTAGGAGTCTAACCCTGACTGTGTTTTCTGACTCATTTCACCATTTTCTGATAAAATCTTTTAAAAATTCATTCACTTGGCTTTTAAAATCCAAAATCTCAGAGTTCTAAGAGTTCAGGATTCTAACCTGGAGTTCCAGTTCGCTTGAGACTCTGTTTTCAAAAATCTTGAATTTCAACTATTGATTTTAACCCCTTTTCAAAGCCAATTTGAGTATTTATTTCAAATTTTCAAAACTCTGATGTGGGGTCCACTCAGTTGGCGCCATATCCAGAGGAGTTCTGACCCAGTTGAAACTCTATGCCATTTCAAAACTTCTAATTTCAAGTTTACTTTTGAAAATCTTTTGAAAACTTTCTCAATTTCAAGTTTTAAAATCGCTTTTTGAAAAACTCAAGTAGGGCCCACTCGGGGTTGAGCCATATTCGAGTAAGTCAGGGCTAGACTAGGGTTAGTCAGTGTCTTGGTTAGTGTTAGAGATTTAGAGGAGTCAAAATCAATTTTAAAAAACTATTTTATTTAAGTTTTAAACCATTGGTTTTTAAAGGTTTTAAATTCAAGTTTTAAAAACCAAATGTGGGTCCATACTAGGTGGTGCCACATTTGGACTTTCTAGGGTTTAATAATGTGTTAATTAGGGATTAATTAGAGTCCATTTAGGTTAGAATTCTCCAAAAAAAATTGTCCTCCCCATGTGGTTTATCAAAAACAATTAAAAAGAGTCCAAAAAAATCAAAACTCTTCCTAAACAAATCCAAAAAAAAAAAAATCTATAAATAGGGGACCTAAAGGGGGTCAAAGGGAGCTCTTTTTCTCTCAAATTTTCATGGCCTCTCTCTCCTCTCTAGAACCTCCACCTTTCTCCATTGCAGCTGCAGCCCCAAGGTGAGTTATTTAATATTATTTTATTTTTTTGATTACTTTTTTATGATTTTTCAATAGATTTCACCATGGAAACTCTTGTGTTCATGGATTTAACCATGAATTTCATCCAAGAACCCCAAAATCAATTCAAGAAGATGATCTAACTCTATTCCATGCTGTTTTTCATGATTCTAATCCATTAGAATCGATTTTAGTATTATTCTTTTCATTATTAACCAATAAAACATGTGATTTACCCTTTTAATGGGTTAAATCCATGTCTTTAAAGGTAACATTAAATTCCAGCCATTGATTCCCAGATTTTTATTTATTTATTTGTTTGTTCATCTTTATTACACGTTTTTCAACATAGAAATAATTTTTATTTACTGTTTTATGGTTTATTTTATTGTTTTTCATTAGTGAATGCATGTTTTCTCAAGTTTCTTAGATTCCTGTGTGTTTTTAGTTTAGAACAGAAAAGAGCATGCTATTTCGGACTGAAATACTTAATGTTAATGTCTGATTTTTTTATATGTGATACATGCATATGTAATTGAACTACTTTAAAAAAATCAAAGGTTTTGAGATTCGGGAACCCTGTCAGAAAAATCAGACATCAAATCGGGTTTTTAAAGCTTTAAAATCGTTGTTAAAATCAGGAAGGTAACTTGCTGTGATGATATTTTTCTCATCTTATATCCGATTTGAGATCTGTAAATTTCCATGAATTCATATTGACTAGATTTATCTACCATGAAATTTTGAGATTTTTTTATATCAGTTTAGTATTTTTCCTATGACAGAAAGTGTGATTTTAAATTTAAAACTCGTTAGGGTTTACCAAAACCCTAATCAGAGTTGTGTTGTTCATAAATCCCAAACCACAGATCCAATTTATGATCTGTAAAAAGTGAGTATTATTATTTTTTTGTTTACTGTTTACTGTTAAAATTTTAGAAATTTTTGATTAAATTTTCTATTTATGTATGTATTTTCAATCTGAAGTAGTCGTTTTAACCCCTGTTAAATTTGTTAGATTTTAGTTCAGATTGCCGGAAGGGTTTCTCCCTAACCGGAGATGATGTAAATTGAAAAATCTCTGTTTTTATTCCTAGTTTATCTATGTAAAAATTCAGAAGTTTTCATGGAAAATTGACCCCTAATTCGGGTCTAACTCTGAAA
This sequence comes from Nuphar pumila, assembly GCF_984573655.1. Lineage (NCBI taxonomy): Eukaryota > Viridiplantae > Streptophyta > Magnoliopsida > Nymphaeales > Nymphaeaceae > Nuphar > Nuphar pumila. Next base: position 65,267,967 of record NC_143260.1, on the reverse strand, counting down.
CTGGTTGGTGACCTAGGTTAAAAATAGCTTATTTTAGGTTGTTAATGCAATTTTCGGATTAAAATAGTGTCAAAAAAATATTTTTGCAATTTCAATCTGATTTTAGGGTTATAATAAGTGTCTGTGCCAATTTTTATGAAATTTAGAATTCATTTGATGTCTGAATTAATAAAATTGCAAAATAGGATACCTGAAAGATCCAAAAACACTGATAAAATCACAATTTTTGTGATATTTCTTGATTTTCGTGCATAAGTGTATATTTTTAGGGTTTGTTCATGTTTATAATCATATTAAGATGTTTCATGCTTAATTTTGTGTTTATTTGACTTTATTTAAATCATAAATCTTAATTTTTTATCAAAATCTATTTCAGAAAACCCTGATTTCAAGGCCATAGTCTTGCTATCGGGGGCAATTTGGTCATTTGACCTCAATTTCGAAATTATAAACCCTAATTTCCATATTTTTAATCATGTCACATCATATTTAGTTTAATTTATTCTTCTTTGGATTTTAAAACTTGCATTTTACAAAATATCTTTCTGAAAACCCTGATTTCAAGGCCATAGTCTTGCTATCAGGGGTATTTTGGTCATTTTGACCCCAATTTCGAAATTTCAAATTCCATTTTCATATTTATTCAATCTTATTTCATATTTTATCAATTTTGATTTAAGGGAATCATGGAAAAGGCTTATATCTAGCAAAATTCAGTAATTTCTAGATATTACTGGATAAACCTAGAAAAGCCAACATATTTTCATTAACCAGTTTTTCTAGTTTTGCAGGGACATTGAAGACTTTAATTTCTTGTATTTAAATTCAATAGTGATGTAAATTAAATTTGGAATAAGAATTTAAATTTCAGCTTAGACTAGGATTGCATTACATATAGTTTAATTTTGCAAATATTAAATGTCTGATGAATGTATCATTCATGCACATTTTCATAAATTCACTATGGTCTACACAAATGGCACGTGCACTAGCTCTTATGGAGTTGATAAACTTGGTGAAATTTGTATTTATGGCCATAGTCAGAATACGAATGATACCCAGATTTGTAATCTTCGTATTAGCCACATTCAGCCTACACTCTTAGGCTAACTTCAAAATGCACTGCATTTCTCAAAAATATAAAAAAGGATTTTCTCAATTCCTCAAAATCAAGTCTTTCAAATCCATATTCATTCATTTCATTCAATTTGCAAGTTCAAATTCCAAATCAGAAAATCAATTTTCTCAAAATTTTTCTAAGTCTTATTCTAAAATCGATTTTCTCAAAACTCTAAGTTTTCCAATGATATTTCAAGTATTTCCCAAGTTCCAAATTCGATTTTTCTAAGTTATATTTTCAATTTCAAAGTTCTAATTCAAAGAAATCAAGTTTTCCAAAGTTATTTCATATTTCTCAAAATCGATTTTCACAAAACCTCTAGATTCTTCAAAAATCGATTTTCACTTTCTTAGATACAATATCTCAACCATGATTCACGATTTTCCAAGTGTTATATTTTCCAAGAATCTCCAAATATTTTCCAATCTTTGAAGCAAACATCATGTTTTCAAATATGCATTTTCAGAAATTCATAACACATGCCTGATTCTTTGTGCATTTAGGAAATAGAACATGATTTAGACAAGTTGAGCAAAGCTAAGCACACAATTGATCCTTGGTTCAATTACCCCTGGTAAAGGCGCCAGGAACGGTTGAACCTCGTACCGACAGGCGAGTCCCATTCTTCGGAATTATCCCGCATTTTAAAACGGAGGCGAGTTATTTTCAAAAACTTTTTCAAAGGTCAGTTTGACTACAAAAAGTAAAAATTTTGCAATGATAACAGGTTTGGCGACCGTGATGGGACCTGTCTTCGCCTGATCAATCTAATTCTCTGCTTAGTTCAAATTGTCAAAATCGATTTCCATGGAATGACAACTTTTGCTTTATGATATCATGTGAACCTAGGAGCCTAGACTTGAACACAGCTGACATGGATTGCATATAGACTAGGTATGGTTTGGTAGGACTATATTGAGGAGGAAATTTTCATGCTCACATAGACTTAGGTCTAATACAACACTCCTCAATTTAGGAATTGTATGAAAACAATGTTTGCTTCTTCAAATATTTCAAAATTCTATCTCTTTAGGACTTAGAGCCTTCTATTTGATTACATGTGCTCATATTTTCAAAAACCACCCCACCTATGTCTACCCGGTCTTCACGTTGCTGGGCTCTCTTCCAGAACCATAGTTCGGGACAAAGCCTCACAACTGGGCCACCTATTTGGGTGAAAACCCCCCTGCCACGTACCAAGGGCCATAGTCCAACGTATATCGGCAGGTGCTCAAGGATGTTGGAAAACTTAAACCTAGAACCAGAGAAATTGATTTTATGCCACGTACATCGAGCTTTGGCTTGAGTATATAGGCATAACTGGATTGGATACAGTTGATCTGAACCTTAGAGTTAGGATTAAGGTCCTACAGCCATTTCAAAATTTGTGCATCTAGAGTCAGCTTTTAGGGAATGTTGTATGTGCATACTTGTTTGTGCAGGATGTAATTGAATGTGTTATAATCATGTCCTTTTTATTTTCCATATTTTCCCAATTTTCTAAAAAAATACTAGATGGTTTTTCCAAAAATCCCCAATCCATGTCCATGTACTGTCCATGTTTTAAACCCTGGACGATTTTCAAAATACTTCATTTTATGAAGTACTTCCTTATATTAAACCCTGGACGATTTTCATAAAATTCCTCCATTTTCCTCAAAACTCCAGGTGATTTCCCATCTTTCCTATCTTTTGGATCTCGAATTTCCTGCTTTATTTTTATCCTGCCTGCATTTTTTCTCAAATTTCCTGTATTCTCCTGAGTCTTACTCCAATTTTCCATGTTTGCCAGTCCGATGGCATCCAGTCAGCTTGATTCAGTCTTCCCTGAGGGTCACATCTCCTACGAGGTGCGACAAAGTCTTCCTGAACATCGAGTCCTCAGCACTGGATCCTTCATTCCCCGATGGTACTATTCATGGCTCAAGAACTTCTATCGTATGTTTCCGGACCATTTGGACGATTGTGGATTGGAACTGGCGTCCGTAGTGGGAAAGCAGACAGTCAACGGCAATTTGATCCATGCACTAGCAGAGCGGTGGAATCCGAGCACTTCTACCTTCTGGTTTCCATGGGGCGAGATGACGTTGTTGATAGATGAATTTTCAGAAGTTATAGGATTACCTGAGCCAGCTGGTCAGCCTAGCGATCCATTGGAGAAGCAATTTTTGATTAATGTCAAGGGTCTGGACCCTCAAGACGCTTTAGCTCGAATGACAGGATGCAAGTCTTGGCCATTGATCGAGGAGGATGGAAACAAATATGTGGACCTGCTCGAAATCTACAGACAGTATGGGGCATTTGTGGAAGTCAGCTCGTTGTCCAGGACAACTCGAGAGATAATCCAGCATGCGATGGTCCTATGCACTGTGGGATTCGCTCTCTTTCCAGATGAACAAAATTACATGGACATCAAGATAGCTCAACTTCTGCGAAGGTGGGGGAGTCGACAGACCAGCCGCCTCTCTATAGCCATGGCTGCACTCACTTTTCTATACCGAGGGTTGACCCGTTTCACGCTCGGAGAATCTATTCTAGTCGAAGTGTGCACTTATGCATTGCAATCCTGGTTCCTCCGACATGTGTCAGCCCGAGCCAGTTCATTCAGATACAATGGTGAAAAGCTCCTTCTAGTTGCACGATATCGGTTCTTGATCGACAACCTTCAGGAGGAAGAGGTCGTATGGGACTACTTTGATTGTCAGGAATCACCACCCAGATACACATACGCTTATGGCAAGCGGTTCAGGCTACTTGGCCCATTCTTCTGCGCATACTACCATCCAAAGCGTTGTGTCAGACAGTTCTCTCAGAGACAAAAGCGTGTAGAGATTCGTCCACTATCAGGGGTCTTGCCAGAGTTCGATCTCACATCAGATCAGTGGTCCGAAGCATACCATTATGCCAGACATGGCTAGGATTCTTTTGTTACTCTCACTATTTTTCCTGGTTCTCGAGTGTCCTCTGATTATCAGGAGTGGTGGAAAATTGTCTGTCCCCCTCCCCTTTGTCAAGTGTATTATTAAAATCATATTTTCAATAAAATTCCTTTAATCTTCAGTTCATCTTGGTTTGACGACCTCGCCTAGGTAACAAGGCATATTTTCAGTTGTTTATTTTGTAAGGAATAGCAGCGCAATTGTCGTAATCCCAGCGACGACTCAATCCCTAGTAATGGAATACTCTTTCAATTGTCTACCAAAATTCTCAACAAATATCTTCCTCCAACCCAATTTCTTTCAAAAGCCTAATCATCAGTTCTGCCTTGTAGAGAGCACCAGTGACATTCAAAAGAATATTTGTGATATTCGATGGTTCATACAAGGTCCGGAAAGAAAACCACATCAGTTGAAGGCATCGCGTACTCAGTCACGCAGAAGAGGAAATGGACTCATCACGTAGTCAGGGTCAGCAAGCAGAGGATGACGTGGATCCCCAGATGTACGTCATGTTCAAGAAAATGATGACCAAGATGATGGCAGAGCAAGCTGAAGCCAGTGCTGAACAGACTCAGATCAAACAGAAGGATAGGGGCCATACGGCCAGGAATGTGAAAATCAGTAAAAAGTAGAATCGTCATGAGGAAATGTCTGATGAGTCAGAATCAACAGATGATACTGACAAAGAGTATGAAAACAAGCAAGAATTCAAAAGGTCGACTCAGGGGCAGGGGTCGGCCTACAAATCCAAGAATCAGTCTGTTGACGACCCTACGCAGTCACAACTCAAAGATGTAATGAAGATGGTTAAGGATCTTCAAGCTCGTGACAAGGGCAAAAGAGTCTTTACAAGTGAAGACTTCTATGATGGACTGGATGGGGATGATGTGATCATCGCAAAATTTTTCATCTCTGGTGATTTCTCTATCTTCCTTCTCTTTTCCTTTCCAACCTCTATTTTCTCCTTTTTGAAGGGAGAAAATAAAAGATAGAAAGAAAGAGAGAAGAGAAAAGAAAAGAAAAAGGAGAGAAGAGGAACTCTTTTGCGCGGTCTCACTTGACCTAAATTTGAAAATATTTAGAAATTTAACTCGCCTCCGTTTTGAAAATTTGCGGGAAAAATGGAGAGACGGGGTTCCCTCGTCGGTACGAGGTTCGACCGTTCCTGGCGCCTTTACCAGGGGTAATCGAACCAAGGATCGAATTTATGCCTTTTGCTTTGCCTAAATATAATCTAAGAATTTATTACAACTCTAAATGCATAAAGAATCATGCTTGTGCAATGCAAGAATGTATGCTCCTTTTGAAAATTGATTTGGAAATTTCCAAGTATTCTGAGATGAACTTGGTAAGGAGTGATTGAATCTAACTTAGAACTTGAGATAGATCAGAGAAGTTCCAAGTTTTTAAAGTGAATCAGAGTTTGGAAGGATAGATCTTGACTTTTGAGAAAGAATGATTTGAAGTTTTTGAAATGAGAGGAAATGAAGCTTTCGAAATCGGAAATGAATTTTGAGTTTTGAACTTGAATTTAGGAGAAGAAATGAATACTTGAGATGGAATTAAATCTTTGAAGTTTGAAATTGGAATGGATTGAGAAAATCAATGATATTTAGGAATGGAAATGGATTTAAGAGATTCAGATTAGATCCGAAAATGAAATTGAAATCTAGAATTGGAGTTGGATTTCGGATCCTAAACAGAATGGGATCCGAGAATTGAAATCCAAGATGGACTTGAGTTCTGGATCTTAGAATGGGTTTGGATCTGAAGTCTGAGATCCAAATGTAGAATTGGGTTCTGGATCCTAAGATGGATTTGGATCTGAAGTTTGAGATTCAAGGTAGAATTGGACTCTGGATCCTAAGATGGATTTGGATCTGAAGTCTGAGATCCAAGGTTGAATTGGATTCTGGATCCTAAGATGAATTTGGATCTGAAGTCTGAGATCCAAGGTAGAATTGGATTCTGGATCCTAAGATGGATTTGGATCTGAAGTCTGAGATCCAAGGTAGAATTGGACTCTGGATCCTAAGATGGATTTGGATCTGAAGTCTGAGATCCAATTTGAGTGTTGAATTCTGGATCCTAAAAATGAATTTGGAGTTTGTTAAATTCAGAAGATGAATCAAGAACTTCCAGATTAAAAAATGAAATTCAGAATTTGAATCTTGAATATACAAATAAATTTCAAAGTCAAGTTAGACTTTGAATTTTGAAGTTTGATTTTGAATTTTTAGAAGATGAAGGGAATCTCAAAGTTAAATTGAACTTTGGATTGGATTTGGAGTATTCGAACATAAATGAATTTGAAATTCCAAAGTCAAATTGAGCTTTGAAATCTATTTTGAATTTGAATATAAAATGAATTTGAAATCTCAAAGTTAGATTGAACTTTGAGATTAAAAAATGAAATAGAATTTTGGAAATTGAAAGAATGAATTGGATTTGAACAAGATTTGATCTGAGAAATGAAGAAGAAGAATCACTTGGAATTTTGCAAAGGAAAATTTGAAAATATGATGCAATTCTATCCTATATGATGAATGAATTTAAAGATTTTGAAATTGGATTTTTTGAAAAGCTATTTCATTCTTTAGATGAATTAAAATAAGATTGAAGTGTTGAGAAACTCTGTTTTGATGTCACATAATATGATACATTGTCTTATTTGATTTCATATGATATGATAATATGTCTTCTTGAAAAATGTTATATAATGACTGGATATGTTTTGCCATATATCTAACGAGTATTTGATGCAAGGATATCTCACTCAAAAAGGATGGAGACCTCTTGCTCAAGTACAACTATGATGCAATCATACTCCTTGAAGAAAAAGCTTGTTGAGCCATGCACTCCTAAAGACCATCTAAAGAGATCGGCTTCCACAAGTTGAAGATTTTTTTCTTTAGAGTCTTATGTAACAGAACCTTCAGAAGGATGCATATTGCATATTACATACTCACTCATAAAAGCTATTTCATAAAAGTATACGATAGTTTCAAAAAGCTCCTTTTTGAAAACAAATAATTGTACCTTCTTACAACCCTTTATGAAAAAGGTATTTTGACATGATTTCAAAATGTAATAATTGTACCTTATATCATATACAAGACAACATGAAAAGAAATGATTTCAAATATAGGAAAAAGACAAAACATGAAATCGGCTACACAAAGAAAACAAATATAATATGTTTTGAAAAGACTCTAGTTACCTTATTTAAAGAAATGATTTCAAATATAGGGAAAAGACAAAACATGAAATCGACTACACAAAGAAAATAAATATAATATTGGTTTTGAAAAGACTCTAGTTACCTTCTTTAAAGAAAGGATTTCAAATATAGGAAAAAAACAAAACATGAAATCGGCTACACAAAGAAAACAAATATAATATGTTTTGAAAAGACTCTAGTTACCTTCTTTAAAGAAATGATTTCAAATATAGGAAAAAGACAAAACATGAAATCGGCTACACAAAGAAAACAAATATAATATTGGTTTTGAAAAGACTCTAGTTACCTTTTTACAAACTCATAGAATGTCGACTTACTTGAAGTCATCATTCTCTTTGTATAGCATTAAATACCCTCTGTAAAGAATCCTTGTTAAATATCCTTCTCAAGAATGTCGACTTACTTGTAGTCTTCATTCTCTCTATAGACTTTGAAAAACACAACATAAAGAAAACTCTTGACATGACTATGTACAAATAAATATCTCAAAGCATTTATTGTACTTACACTCATTTAAAGTAAAGAAATACCTATGTACCACAAATCATTAATTAGGATAAAGACAAAACCACATGACAACCTACAATCCAACGTTCAATGTACTATTGTAAGAAATAGACTTTTTACATAAAATATATATTACCTAAAATATTACAACGACTAGTGTACCCTATATTTTACTTTTATGGATAGAAGACTTTCTCGAAATTCTCTAAAGATGTTTTTTGAAATGACATGACATTTCACATCTCAAAAAGGCTACGATTTCAAAAAGCCAACGACTATTTTTTTAAGCTATAAAAACACACTCAAATGAACTATTCATAACATAAGGGAATGGAATAGACAAGTGAGCTTACAACGAGAAAAATACCTATTCGATATTTGAAAGAGAGCCTAGAAAAAGAAAGAGAAAAGAAAGAGAAAAAGTCAAAAATAACTCTTTGACAAAGAGTATCTTCTGAGTGACAAACAGAACATTCTGAGAATCCTTCATTCGTGCATTCATATCATCCTGAAGGTTCTATAGGAAGTATTATAACTTTCTGTTATTCACTGTATTCCTTTTTTATTGAAAGAAGTAGACCTATGCGAAAGAGGGTGTTGCCCTTCTCTGTTGAGAGAAGAAGACCTCTGTGTAAGAGGGTGTTGTCCTTCTCTGTTGAGAGAAGAAGACCTCTATGGAAGAGGGTGTGCCCCTTCTCTGTTGAGAGAAGAAGACCTCTGAGGAAGAGGGTGTTGTACTATTTATCCGGTGACTCGGATGTTATAGTGGAAAGCTCAAGTGGTTTGCTTGGGGACTGGATGTAGGTCAGGGTTTTGACCGAACCAGTATAAATCCTGTGTTAATTGTGTTGTGCCTTATTACTTTATTTTTTTATTATATCAACTTGCATCGTATTTCACTATTCACCCCCCCTCTAGTGGAATTTCATTTGGTATCAGAGCAGGTTTGCTGGTTTTGACATAACAAGTCTTCCAGCACATATGACATCTACCTCTTATGCTCGTGATATTGAAGGTCAACACGCATCTCGTCCTTCTTTTTTCAACGGCTCCAACTATGGATACTGAAAGTGCAGAATGGCTATATTTCTCAAATCCATAGATTTTGCTGTATGGAAAATTGTTGAGCATCCATACGCATCTCCTTCCGCAGACTATAACTTATGGTCTGATGAAGAAAAGAAAATGGCAAACCTAAACGCAAAGGCTATGAATGCCTTATATTGTGCCATCGATCAGAATGAATTCAATAGAATATCTATATGTGAATCTGCATATGATATTTGGCATTCTTTGGAGGTCATTCATGAAGGAACCAACAAAGTGAAAGAAACCAAAATCTCATCTCTTGTCAGAAAATATGAGTTGTTCAAAATGAACAAAGATGAACCCATCACAGAGATGTTCACCAGATTCACCAACGATCTGAAATCTCTGGGTGTAACCCACTCTCAGACAGAAAAGGTGAAGAAAATCTTGAGATCTCTCACAACTGATTGGGAGAAAAAGACTACTGCTATTGAAGAAGCTCAAGATTTGTCCAAACTTACTCTGGACGATTTAATAGGCAATATTATGGCCTATGAAGTCCATATGAAGGAGAGAAGGGAAGAAGAACAACCTTTGAAGAAAACTCTAGCCTTCTCAGCCCTTTCTGAGGATGAGGACTCAGAAAAAGAAACTGAGATTGCGCTACTCACCAGAAAATTTCAGCGCTTTATGAGAAGGAACCGGCTTCCAAATAAGCACAAAGAAAGAAAAGACCCAAAAGAAGATTCTATGTGCTACCAGTGTAATAAGCCAGGTCACCTGAGACGTGACTGTCCTCTTCTCAAAAGAAAATCCAAGACTAAGGAACCAAAGAAAAGGTTCTTCAAGAAAAAGGCTCTGCATGCTCAATGGGATGCTTCAGAACCATCCACCAGTGAAGAGTCAAATGATGATGAAGCAGAAATTGCCAACATGTGCTTCATGGAAGAAAGCTCTGTAAGTGAATCTCTTGATTTCTCCTTTGAAGAACTTCAAAATGCCTTTCAGGAACTTTTTGAAGAATCAAGGAAAACAATTCTCAAAAATAAACATTTGAAATCTAAGAATCTAGAGCTCATTTTGAAAAATGAAAAACTCAGTATTGAAAACTCTGAGTTACAAAAGAAAAATCTTCTTATTACTTATGAAATCTCTTCTACCAGCTCCAAGACTAAAAATCTGCAAGTAGAAATTTCAGAATTAAAAAGTAAAACTGAGAACCTTATGAAAACGGTTTTCAAGTTTACCAAAGGAAAAGAGAACTTGGATAAACTCCTATCCTCTCAAAAAGTGTCTTTTTACAAGAATGGTATTGGCTACTCTCATTTCAACAAGCCTTCTTGTATGAATCAAAAGACCACATTTGTGAAAAGTTCTTCTAAACCTAAAAAGGAGCATTATAATTTTAACTTCTTGAACTCCTCCAAGACGGTAGACAAAACCAAATCTAAATGGATATGGGTTCCAAAGTCTAACAAAAAGGGACCCGACTGGGTACCAAAAAGAAATTTTACTTAATGTTTTGCAGGCTCCAAACAAGAAGAACAGATGGATACTAGACAATGGATGTTCAAAACACAAGACTGGACATTCAGACCTCTTTGTTGTTCTTCATAAAAAAGAAGGAGGAACTGTAAACACCCCAAATTTTCACTCACCTTCCTGATATACCCATCAATCATCACATTTCGGTTCTTCGGAACCAATGAAGGGCAAAATGGTCAATTTTCAAGATTGAACTTTGCAGAAAGTCCTAAATTTCATTCTCGAGTCTCAAAAGTGCTCTATTTAAAACTCAGAGACATCTTCAAAATGAAAATTTTCAAAATCTCATTTAGAGTGGCAATTTTGTAGAACATGTCTTTGCATCGCATTGCATGAACACTTTGCATCATTTCACTGCACAGCATGTCATTTTGAGATCCAGAACGCCTGATTTTCAAAATTGTCCATCCAGATTTGATTTTTAAACCTTTTCAAATTGATTTTTAAAATCCTGGGTATTCAAAATTACTAAATTTTCCCATTTTACATCCAGGAATTTGAATTACAATTTTTTTTTTTTAAGAAAAACAATCTGGATATTTGGATATTGATTTTAAAGATTTTATCTCAAAACTTTTTGCAAAAAGGATTTTAAATCTTTTTACAATTTTTTTTTTACATTCACTTTATCCATATTTTGCTCTGAAAAACCAATTTTTCCAAATTCTTGAAAACAAATAATGTTTTATCTCATATTTTTAAATAAATAGAGCGGGACCCGCCTTTGAACTAGCATCATACTCAGACTCTCAGGTAAGTTGTTTATTCTCAAGCGGGACCCACTCGAAGTTCATACCAATTTGCAATTTTTTTCTTAATTTCTCAATATTTATTTATTTATTTTTAGTTAGCGGGCCCACACACATGTGGCACCCCATTTGAAAAAAAAAGATTTTACAAAACAAAATAAAGCTTTATTTTCAAAAGGATTTTACAAGTGGATTGAGGTGGCATTTCCATAAAAGCCTCTCATTTATTTGCTTTTTATTTATTTGTTTTAATAAAACAAAATTTTTTAGAAGGAGGCAGCCTTAAATGGCACATCCGAATTTCCCTAAAAGAAACAAATCTAATTTTGCCAAAAACTTAGGGAAATGAAGCCAAAGTTTTAAAAAAAAAACAAGATGCGCCTCTCTTGAAACGGCCATTTCAAAATTTTTTCAAAAGAGAGGTAACAGAACCTCATGAATGGGGAAGGGGCTGCATTTTTTTTTTTGGAGAAAGGAAAGTTTTAAAAAGGTACTCACGAAGGAAGGGAAGGGGGATTGAAATTTCTCTTTTGGGTTTTGGCAGGGAGAGGAGGAGGTGACCAGCATCCGATCTTTCTTCAGCCCAGTCACAGGAGAGCCACCTCCAACGTCTGCGTTTCACCTTCTTCAGCCCCTGTCGCAGATCTTCCACATCCAGCAGTTGCCGCACACCTCCACTTCAGCCCAGCCGCAGGAGAGGCCACCACCAGCACCATCTTTCACTTTTCCTTCAGCCTTCAGCCCCAGCCAGTTGCTATCCAGATCCATTTCAGCCCAGCCACAAGTCCAGCCCAACGTTTTTCATCCATTACAGCCCAGCCAACGTGACCATCTTTCTTCAGCCCAGCCATTGAAAACCGACCATTGTTGCTGCACTTTTCATTCATCTAGCGAGAAGGACTTCTCTTTCTTCAGCTTAGCTGCAGGGGATCCAGCAGGGATCTTTCCTCTCAAACGTGAGGCTCCCTTCCATAGGACACAGGAAATCTAGCCTCTGCATCTTTTTCAGCACAGCAGAAGAACCAGCCAGCCATCGTTTTCCACCTTTTCTTCAGCCTATCTGCAGTAGATACAGCTGCAAAACCAAAAGAGGAATCGATTCTTCTGGTTCCAGGTGAATCACCCCCTCCTTTCATTCAATTGTCCCATTTGAATCCTTTCCTCACTTTCATATTGCCATATAAAACCTTCTTTCATTCATTGGCTTGATTGAAAATTTATTTATTTTTTCTTCATCGTTCCAATCTTGCATTACAAACTGTTTCTGGGGTTCCCATCTTTTTCAATGGTGGGTTGTTGAGATTCATGTGATCTTGTCATTGGCCACTATGTTTTTTTTTTTTTTTCCTAAATGCTTCATACTGAAATTTTCTTTTTATTAGTTTTCTTTCTGCGAAAAAGGTTGAGTCATCGTTTCTTGAGCATCACTTGTGAACTTTAGACCACCAGTTGAGATTTCAATTGGAAATTATAAGCCTTTGAGTTCAGATTCACTGCAATCCTTATTGTGTGACAATGCTTTCTAGACCTCTGTTTTATCATCTATAATCCTTGTCTGAATAGTTTGGCAATTCAAACCATAAAGATTGAAATTGCTCTTTGTATATACTGCATGTCTGCTAAAATTTTGCTGTTTCTTTTTTTTTTTTAAAACCCTTTTGATCTATCATTTAGATTTAGGTTGTCATGAATCTAGTAAGAAGCCCGAGTATGCAAAGTGGGGATTACTTGGAAAGCATGATTCGTGATTATGTTGGAGGGAAAACCAAGGTTGGAGCTCACAAGAGCTCGTCTGCTCGCTTGGTTACGATCCTCACCTGTTTGCAGTTCACCTTTGCCATCTATGCAACATTCCTTTTGTACTACATGAGTCCGATGGTCGATTTGCGCACAAAGCCAGACTTCTCTTGGGCAAACTCGGAGCGCCAAGCACTGGCAGCAGTTTCTCATCCAGCCATATGTGGTGGCACATTACCAGGAAGCCATTAGTTTTACTTACCCTGCTAAATGCACAAAACAGGAAACTGCTTCTTATACTAACTTCTTATATTAATTTCTGCTAAATGTACATGTGTATATGTCTTTTTGTACATATGATTTTTTTTACTCATGCATCTGTGTTTGTGACTTCATCTCTCCGTTAAGTTTTCACAGCCTTGTCACAATTTTCTTGAAAACAGCCAGTTGTTCCCCACAGTTGCATTTCCTGCACATTACGTATGTGATATGTTTATCACCTTCTGCAGGTATGCAGTCTTGATAATCGGCTATGTTCATGAACGGATATATCCATATCCGTTCATGATCTCTATACCATCTTTGGCATGCTTTGTTATGGATATATAGGGAAGCTCCATACCCATTTTTATTGGAAAATACATTATAATTGGAGATATACGGCTGTGTGAAATCACCTACAGAAACTGTATATACCTGTATTTTCTGATTTTACCCATTATATGGAATTTTCCTTTATATGTATATTCTCTTATTATAGGTATATATATATTGATATGTATGTATATCTACCCATATATATACGTATATATGTATATATGTATATATATATATATATATATATATATATATATATATATATATATATATATATATATATATCCCTTCATGTACATTGGATATCACATATTTTTCTTTTTCTTTTACTTTTTGCAAATATATCTTCATTATCATATATCATTTATCATAAATTCAAGTATTTTTATATCTACATGTATATCTTTGTTGTATATAGTATATATACCCATTTCCTTGGTTATTTTGTACTAATTCTCAAATTTGCAGGAAAGTCTGGAGGAGGCTGATTCTTTTTCATTATGTATTTTATTTCATTTATTTTGACTCACGTCAAAAATGTAATAATCAAACTTGGAATAATATTTACTTTTATTGCTTAGATTAGGATGCATCTCATATAGTTTGATTTCTGTATTATCCTGATTCTATGATGCATATATCTAAATTTTCAAAATTCACCGTGGATGAACACGAATGGCACGTGCACCAACTCGTAGAGAGTTGATGAACTCGGTGGAGTCCATATTTACGGCCCTAGTCGGAATATGGACGAGACCCAGATCCATCATCTCTCTACCAGTCACATTGAGCTTACACTCTTAGGCTATCTTGAAATGCACCTCATATTTCCATTGTTTTCAAAATATTGTGAATTAATTCAAATAAACCCTAAATATATTCATGGCCACAGTCAGAATATGTGAAGGATTTACTTTGGTTTAATCCACATTTTTTCAACAATTTTTTCAGAAAGTTTTTCAAAGTGCATTCATTCATTCAAATCATCTGCATCATTCATTTTTCTCATGATTTTCTCAAAAGATTTTCATTTCATGGAGTCAATTTCTCAAGAAACTATGATGATATTCGGAGTTGGATTTTCCAAATCAAAGTTTTCCTATGATTTTCCTTGGAAATGTTATTTTCTTAAGATTCTTTTCAAAAGAAATTTCTCATCTTTCTCAAGAATCAAAGTTAATTTTCAGACATTTCAAAGACAAAGTTCTCAGGATTTCAATCTCCTAAGTTCTAAATTTCCTTCTCCAATGAATTTTTCCTATAAATTTTCTATCCTTTTCTTAAGAAAATTCTCAAAGTTTGAGTTTTCCCAACAAGTGCTTTCCTTTTCAAATGTTCATCTTTTCTCAAGAATTCCTACAGTTTTCCTGAGATTCTCATTTCTTCGTGGTTTTCCAAGTCTTTCTAAACTTTCTCAAAATTTTCCTGAGATTCTCATTTCTTCTTGGTTTTCCAAGTCTTTCTAAACTTTCTCAAATTTTTCCTGAGATTCTCATTTCTTCGTGGTTTTCCAAGTCTTTCTAAACTTTCTCAAAATTTTCCTGAGATTCTCATTTCTTCATGGTTTTCTAAGTCTTTATAAACTTTCTCAAGATTTTCTCGAGATTCTCACTTCTTCAAGATTTTCCAACTCTTTATAAACTTTCTCGAGATTTCAAACCTTCTTCGTCTGAGTTTTCCTGAGAGATTGATTTCCATCTTTTCCTGAGAAATGCTTTTCAACTCCAAATGTTTTCTAATCATACATCATATTTTCCAATTTATATTTTCCAAAATTCTCATAGCACATGCCTGAATTCTCTGTGCATTTAGGATAGAACACAATTTCAATGATTTTACTAAATTAAGCACAATTTTGGTCCTTGGTTCGATTACCCCTGTTAAAGGCGGCAGGAATGGTCGAACCTCGTACCGACAGGTCGAGCCCCATCCTATAGATTTTCCCGCAATTTTCAAAATGGAGGCGAGTATTTTAAAACAATTTCCAAAATCCGGTCAAGTTTGAATCGCAAAAGCATTTCCCTCTCTCTTCCGCAAGGAAGGGAAGACGGGAAAAATTTTGCGACGATAACAGGTTTGGCGACCGAGATGGGACCTGTCCTTGTCTGACCAAAAAAGTGCTTGACTTAGTTCAATTATTGAAATAGTGATGGGACTTTTCCTTGTCTGATTAAAATTATGCTTGACTTAGTTCAATTATTGAAATTATGTCAGCTCTTTTACTTTCTGATATCATGCAAACCTAGGAGCCTAGATTCTGACCTAGCTGACATTGACTGCATATAGCTTAGGTAAAGTTTGGTAGGACCAGATTGAGGAGATATTTTCATGCTCACATAGACTTAGGTCTAAATACAACTCTCCTCAATTTAGGATCTGAATACAAACAATGTATGCTTCTTCAAAGATTTTCAAAAGTCTATCTCTCTAGGATTTAGAGCCCTCTATTTCTTGCATGTGATCATTTTTCAAAATCTCCCTTACCTATCATTACCTAGTCTTCACGTTGCTGGGCTCTCTTCCAGAACCCTAGTTCGAGACAGAGCCTCACAACTGGGCCACCTATTTGGGTTAACACCCCCCTACCACATACCGCGGGCCACAGTCCGAAGTATATCGGTAGGCGCTCAAGGATGTTGGAAAACCTTACCTTAGAACCAGAGTTGATATTATATGCTACGTACCTCGGATTTCGATTCGGGTATATCGGCATAACTGGATTGGACAAAGATGATCTGAACCTAGAGTTAGGATTAAGGTCTTACAACTGTTTTCAAATTGATGCATTTAGAGTCAGCCTTTTAGGGAGTGCTGAATGTGCATAAATGTCTGTGCAGGATGTGATTGCATGTGTGTTATTTCCTTAATTCTTTATATTTCTCAATGTTTTCCAATTTATTAGGCCTTTTTCAAAATATTCTTATTTTCCACGAGATATCTTTCTCAAACCCTGGATGATTTTCAAAACATCCTATTTTTTTCAAAACTCCAGATGGTTTTCCATTCTACCTTTCTACTGGATCTTGAATTTCCAGCTGCATTTTATATCCTGCCTGCAAAATATTTTTTAAATTTCTCATATTTTCCCAAAAGTCTCATTCTAAGTCTTCCTCTGTTTTCAGTTCGATGGCATCCAGTCAAGTCGATCCTATCTTTCCTGAAGGTCACATCTCCTACGAGGTGCGACAAGGTCGTCCTGAACATCGAGCCCTTAGCATCGAAACTTTCATTCCCCGGTGGTACTATTCCTGGCTCAAAAGCTTTTTCCGAATGTTCCCGGACCATTTGAGCGAATGCGGATTAGAATTGGCGTCAGCAGTCGGAAAGAAAACCATCAATGGCAATCTGGTCCACGCAATGGCAGAACGATGGAATCCTCGGACATGTACATTCTGGTTCCCGTGGGGAGAAATGACTGTTTTAATGGATGAATTTTCAGAAATCATGGGGTTACCAGAACCAGCCGGTCAACCAAGCGATCCATTAGAACATCAATTCCTTATCAATGTCAAGGGTTTGGACCCCCGAGACTCCTTAGCTCGTATGACAGGCCGCCGATCCTGGCCCCTGATCCAGTTGGAGGGAAATGAATACGTTGACCTGCTTGAGTTGTACCGCCAGTACGGGACCTTCGTTGAAGTCAGTTCGCTATCCAGGACAGCTAAAGAAAGGATTAAGAATGCAATGGTGTTGTGCACTGTAGGATTATCCCTCTTTCCAGATGGACAAAACTACATGGACATCAGAATAATCCAGCTTATGAGAAGATGGGGAAGTCGGCAAACCAATCGCCTCTCCATAGCCATGGCAGCACTCGCTTTTCTATATCGTGGTCTCACTCGATTTTCACTTGGAGAATCCATTTTAGTTGAAGGATGCATCTACGCACTTCAATCTTGGTTCTTCCAACATGTTCCAGCCCGAGCAAGCTCTTTTAGATATAATGGTCAAGAACTTCTTCCAGTGGCACAGTACCGGTCTATGATCAACAACATTCAAGAAGATGATGTAGTCTGGGATTATTTTGATCAGCAACTATCTCCTCCCAGATACACATACGCTTATGGCAAGCGGTTCAAGTTGCTGGGACCATTCTTCTGCACTTACTACCAACCAGAGAGATGTGTTCGACAGTTCTCCCAGAGACAGCAGTACGTCGAAGCCCGATTGTTATCAGGAGTTATGGCAGAGTTTGATCTCACTTCCGCACAATGGTCCGGGGCATATCATTCTGCCCGCTACGGCTGGGATTCCTTTATCTCTCTTAAAATTTTTCCTGGTCCTAGAGTGTCTGCTGATTATCGTGAATGGTGGCAAATTGTTTGTCCTCCACCTCTTTGTCAAGATCAATAAAATCATGTTTTCTCATTTCAATAAAATTCTCTCTTTTTCTATTGTGGTTTGACGACCTCGCCTAGGTAACAAGGCATATTTTCGTTGTTTGTTTCTCGTGCTAAAAGAGTTGACAACACAATTGTCGTGATTCTCGCGACGACTCAGTCCCTAGTAATGGGATATTTTCTTCAAATTGTCTACCATATTTTCAATAAATATTTCTTCCAAAAGCCAATTCCTTCATAATCTAATCAGGTCTTTGCCCTGCACAGAGCATCCACAGCTACATTAGAGCATCCACAGCATTTGATGGTTCGAACAAGGTCAGGAAAAAGAACCACATCACCTCAGCACTCCTCAGCCTCAAAAGGAGAAATGGATCATCCCGTAAATCAGGATCAACAACAAGAGGATGATGGCATAGATCAGCAAATGTATGCCATGTTCCGGAAAATGATGAACAAAATGATGAGTGAACAGGCTGGGACCAGTGCAGAAAAGAATTCATTCAAGGAAAAGTTCCACGAGCATAAAAGCAAGAAAACTTCCAAGAAGCAGGTTCAGCTAGAAGAAAGTTCAGATGAATCAACGGAAGATACTGAGAAAGAATATGAGGTGCCACCGGCATTTCAGAAATGTGGCCGAGAACAAAGTAGGAGCCGCAAATCAAAGAATCAGGTTACAGAAGAACCCCTGCAGTCACAATTCAGAGAAATGGCCCGAGTTGTTAAGGATCTCCAAGCCCGCGACAGGGGCAAGAAAGTCTTCACCAGTGAGGACTTCTATGACGGCCTCGAAGGGGATGACGATCTCAAAAACCTTCCCCGAAAATTCATCAAGTTCAATGGTTCTGGCGATCCGAAAGCACATCTTGCCACTTTCTTTGCTGAATGCTCAAGGTTCAAAAGGGATAACCGAGCATTGTTTCTATGCTTCCCCCGCAGCTTGGAAGGAGTTGCAACTAAATGGTGTGCCGAGCATATCAATCCCATCGAGCTCAAGGAGTTCGATAAAGTGGTGAATTTAGTTATTAAACGTTTTTTGTTCAACACAGAAGCGCTCCCGACATTAAGTCATCTCTGCAGTCTGAGGCAGAATGAGAATGAAAAAGTGCGAGATTTCATTCACAGATGGAGGTCAGCCTGCAACAAAATGAGAGATCCCATATCTGAAAGGCACACTTTGTCATTGATCCTCAACAACTTTTCTCAACCATTAAGAGGATTAATCTCTACTGCACCATCTAGGACCTTCATTGAATTAACTGAGCGAGCAGAATGGCTCAAGCTGAGTGTAGAGAATGGAGTCTATGAAGGCTTCACTTTTTCCAAAAATAACCCCCAAGGTGAGCAGAAGAAGAAAGCTCACTTCACCTTCTCTGCCAACAACAACAACAACAATAGCTGAAATCAGTATAAAGGGCAGAAGAAAGATTACTGCTACGGTGCAGGCAGTTCCAACAATAAAGGAGATCAGAAAACGAAGCCTGCTCCTCAATACAGCAAGCCTTCTCAGCAAGACCAAGGGCCGAAATTGCGTGAAAAAGCTAAACATGAAGGATGGAGCTATGACCGAAAATTCACTCCTCTCGATCAATCACTCGAAGATGTGCTCGAGTATATGCTATCAAAAGAAATGGTCAAGTTACCTAGACTGGCCGATCCCCCTGTGCCTATGGGGAAATGGAAGAATCAATTTTGCAAGTTCCATAGAACAGTGGGACACAACACTGAGAACTGTTTCGTTCTCAAGAACATTGTGCAGGATCTTATTGACAAGAATTTATTGGTAGAAGGAGAAGAAGAAGAAAAAATGGACATTCTTAAGCAGCCTTTTCCTTCGCACACCACGGCAGTTGTATCCGCATAGCCATTCTTACCGCATGAGCACATCAAGCCGTGTTCTGCACAAGATCTCCAGGTTCAGCACCAGGTGTCAGTACTACGACAAGCAACTCCTGATTCTAAGAAGATGGATCTAATCTCAGCATTGGGCAAGATGAAAGTTTCTGAAGCACCTGTAAAGTCAGCCCCCAAGTCAAAGGGACTTTCTGATTTTCTCAATCAAATCATCAAGCCCAAGCCAGAGAATTCAAGTCAGAAGCCTCTGACCGTTCTGTCCAATGTTTCCATTCTTGACTTGGCCAAGAGTTCCTGCAATCATCAACAAGTACTGGATGATCTGCTCAGAAAGATCAAAGTTAAACCCAGTACCACTCCTGAAGACATGGCACAAATTGTGAATTCAGCCATGACTAATGCGCCTATCACTTTCTCGGATGAGGACCTTCCAAAGCCTCATTCCTTTCACAATAATGCTCTTTACATCGTCGTTCGAGTAAGGGGAATGACAGTACCCCATGTGCTAGTACATGGAGGCAGCAGCCTCAATATATGTCCTGAAATGACCGCAAAGGCGCTAGGCATTAAGGAAGAAGAATACATGCCAGACCCTATTACCATCTATGGGTTTGACAACCATGATCAGACGGCAAAAGGCAAGATATTCCTGGAAGTATTCATTAATTATTCGGTACATTCAATGCTTTTTTATGTGGTCAATGTGCCACCCACCTACAATTTGCTGCTCGGAAGGACATGGATTCATAATGCAAATGCAGTACCTTCCACCTTGCATCAATGCGTAAAATGGTCTAAAGGTGGAATGATTACAACAGTGCTGGGAGAAGACCCGGAAGAAAGACTCCCACAACTTATGATCCGTCGACCATCCTTCACTACAGATATTCCTAGCATCAGAGAGAGTGAAGAAATCAGTCTCAAAGAAAGTCAGGAAATACTCCACGCAACGTCAGAATTATCCCTGCACACTATAGCCATGACCCGATGGAGAGGTCCCAAGTTCTTCAAGATTGGAGGTCGTGTCAGTTACGACACTGTCAAAGATCATCCATTGTTTCCACAATTCATGAAAGTAAGAAAGGGATTTGATTTACTTCTGAAGCATGGTTATCAACCCTTTAAAGGACTGGGAAAAAATGAAGATGGTCATGTCGAGCCAATGATCCAAAAGCATCGTCCCCACAGGGCAGGATTAGGGTTTTCCGGCGGGAGCTCACCAAAGAAGACTGTTTTTGTTAAAGGGGCACATTGAGAATCGTTGTTGCATTTCCTTTCTATTCCTTTCAAAATAAATGTCTCAATGTCTTTTATCAAAGTCAAATCAATAAAATGTCAAGTTTCTTTGTCGCCATCTGTCTCTATCTCTATATCCTTATTTCATAACTCAATGTCATTTTATGCATAATTCTTTAAAATGATGGTTTGTCGTATGATGGACGATTTTCCTGAATCCAATTTCTTATCCAAAATTTCAGAAATGTCTTCCCGAACAATCAAGAAACTCGTTATCAATCCAAAGGCTTTCCAGAAATCGGCAGCAATTCACTGAGTCAAAGCAAGCACAAGAGATAGCAAGGTTGCAAAACAGTTAGATGATTATGCAGAATTTGATCCGTCTCTTCAAGAATTACCAGAGTTCACCTCAGTTCAGAAGCAAGATGAACCATCCGCTCTAGTACAAGATCCTACTGAAGATGTCAATATCGGCTCAGAGGAATATCCCAAGATTCTCAAAATCGGTACTAGTCTAAGTCCGGAAGAGAAAGAAAGACTTACAAATTTTCTCAAGCAACATGAAGAAGTGTTCGCATGGACATATGAAGATATGCCGGGTTTAGATCCCAAATTGGTCGAACACCGACTCGTTTTGAAGCCAGATGTAAAGCCAGTTAAGCAAAAGCTGAGAAAAATGGATCCCAGAATAGAACAACAAGTTAAAGAAGGACTTGAAGATCTGCTTAAAGCAGGATTTATCCGACCTATTGACTATCCAGATTGGTTAGCCAATATCGTTGTTGTCCCAAAGAAAAGTGGCAAAGTCAGGATTTGCATAGACTTCAGAGACCTCAACAAGGCAATTCCAAAGGATGATTATCCACTTCCAAGCATTGATCTTCTGATTGACAGCACGACAGGACATGCCATGTTCTTCTTCATGGATGTATATTCCGGCTACAACCAAATTAAGTTGGCCGCCCGCGATCAGTCAAAAACTTCCTTCACTACGCCTTGGGGTACTTTCTGTTATACAGTTATGCCTTTTGGGCTCAAGAATGTTGGAGCAACATATCAACGAGCAATGGCTGTTATCTTTCACGATCAGATACGCAAAATCATAGATGCGTATGTTGATGATATCCTCGTGAAATCTAAAGAGGGAGAAGATCACCTCGAAGAGCTTGATCAAGTCTTTAAGAGACTCATTCTTTACAAGTTAAGGCTTAACCCGCAAAAATGTGTCTTTGGAGTCGAATCAGGCAAACTGTTGGGTTTTCTGGTCAGCAAAAAGGGAATTGAAGTTGACCCGGCCAAAGCCAAGGCTATCATTGATATGCCACCCCCAAAAAATCTCAAAGAGTTGCGTAGCCTTCAGGAACGCATACAATCAATCCGGCGATTTATTTCCAACTTGGCGATGAGATGTGAACGTTTCAACCACTTACTCAGAAAAGGAGTAAAGTTCGAATGGGGACCAGAATGTCAGCAATCGTTCGATCGAATCAAAAAGTATCTTCTCAATCCTCCTATCTTGAAGCCGCCAGAATTGAGAAAACCTCTTTTGTTATACATCTCAGTCAATCAAGTTGCATGCGGCGGATTCTTGGTGCAGTACAAAGAAGGCAGCTTGATAGAGCACACCATTTATTATGTGAGTAAGACTTTCATAGACTATGAAAAGAAATACTCTCACATAGAGAAGACCTGCCTAGCTCTGGTATGGATGTGTCAGAAGCTAAGACACTACCTGCTGGCATCTGAAGTCAAAATTTTGTCTAAACTCAATCCTCTCAAGTATATCTTAGAGCAACCTTTTCTCAGCGGACGAGTCACAAAATGGCAAGTCTTATTGATGCAGTATGACTTAGAATATGTCTCGCAGCAATCAATCAAAGGTCAAGCAATTGCAGATCAATTGGCAGATTTTCCTCTGGCAGAAGAAGTGCAAGCCGAAGATGACTTCCCTGATGAGCAAATTTGTAATATCCAGCAATTTCCAGTCTAGAATTTATTTTTCAATGGTTCTAAGAACATGGCCGGAATAGGCATCGGAATTTTATTAATCACTCTTGAGAAGGAGATGATTCCATTTTCTCTCAAGTTAGATTTTCAATGCACCCACAATATGGCCGAGTATGAAGCCCTGATTCAAGGTCTAAAAATTCTACTAGACTTCAATGTCAAGAGAGTGCACGCTTACAACGACTCATTACTCGTTGTCAATCAAGTCCGAGCCGAATGGCAAGTGAAAGATCAGAAGTTATTCCCCTATCAGAAAATTGTTTCAGCTCTTGTCAGCAAGTTTGAAGAATTTTAGCTCTTCCATATCAAGAGAGATTTTAATCAAGTGGCCGATAGCCTAGCCAGTTTAGGCTCCATTATGGCATTCAGAAATGGAGAATCTTGTCGCTCTTTTGAAATTGGCAGACTTGACCAACCTGCTTTCCTTCCAGTGGAACAACTAAACCAAGCTGAGCAAAGGAAGAAGCCTTGGTATTACAACATCAAAACTTTCATAGAAACCGGTGAAATTCCTCCAGAACTCTCAAAGAAAGAGCAGCGAGCAATCCAGCGTATGTATACTCGCTACTTCATTTTGGCCAATGTCCTTTATCGTCGAGGATTCAGTTCAGAATATTCCAGATGCTTAGACGAAGACGAAGCCATAGAAGTCGTGCGAGAAGCACACGAAGGCATTTGTGGTGGTCACGTCGGCTACCAAACCCTTGTCAAGCAGATCATCAGAGCAGGTTATTACTGGAAGACTATGCAACAAGATTGTTATCATTATGTGAAGAAGTGTGTGCAATGCCAAATACATGGACCTTCTATTCATGCTCCCGCAACATATCTACAATCTGTTGTCTCTCCATGGCCGTTCTCTATGTGGGCCTTCGATGTTGTAGGCCCCATCACTCCTTCAGCTTCAAATGGCCATAAATATTTCCTTGCCGAGACAGAATATTTCACCAAATGGGTAGAAGCTATCACTCTCCGCACAGTAGAAGGCCGACACGTGGTCTCTTTCATTCACAAGAACATCCTTTGACGTTTCGGCATCCCGCATGACATTGTGTCAGACAATGATAGTCATTTCAAGAATGAAAGAATGAAGATATTCTGCTCAAAGTTCAAGATTTATCATCATTTCTCTGCCCCATATTATCCTCAAGGGAATGGTCAGGCAGAGGCCACCAACAAGATCTTAATTCATATCTTAGAGTGAACTGTGGAAACAGGTCACGACTGGCATGAGAAGATCCACGATGCACTATGGGCTTATCGGACCAAAATTCGCACTCTCACGAATGCTACCCCATCTGAACTGGTCTACGGAACAGAAGTAGTATTGTCACTACATGTTCAGAAGCCCGCTTTGAAATTTGCGTTACTGCTAGAATTACCCCTCGATCGATATCAGCAGCAGCGACTGGTACAGTTAGACTTGCTCGATGAGAGAAGGCTGAAAGCAGCAGAACATGCTCAATCCTATCGCCAGAGAATAGCCAGGCAGTATGCGAAGTCTGTCATCGAAAGAAGATTCAAAGTCAATGAGTTAGTGCTTCGATCCACAACCTATCTCAAGCATCATCCTGGCGGTAAATGGTCGCCAAATTGGGAAGGCCCATATGTCGTCAAAGAAGCATTACCCCGCAACTCATATCGGCTCATCAACGCCGATGGGGTAGAATTGTCGGATCCCATTAATGCTCGACACTTGAAAAAGTTCTACACTTGAAACATTTTGTAATCTTCCCGTTTCCTTCAAATAATGATCCAACTTTCTTTCCCAGTTACACTGGGGCATTTTTGAAATTTTGTTCTATATGCAGGCAGGATAAACAAATTCCTCATTTCACGCACTTGTACATTCATGTGCATCAATTTGCATCCAATTGCATTAACAATAATCCGGTCAGTATTGGGATTTCAACAAACAGTCCCATCACAACTCCTAAATGATTCAAAATTGGAAGGTAATCACCAATACTGAACCAAAACTCAGTGCTCGAACTGGTATTATTTCAAAATCCAGTGTTTAAACTGGTACATTTTCAAAATCCCAACTTTTTGGAAAACCGAGTTCTGACTCGAATTTTTATTCAAATCATTTTTCTGATCCGGGTTCCGACTCGAGATCTTTTTATTTAATCGAGTTCAGATTCGAGCTCTTCATCTTCTGTTTATCTTGGTTCCGACTCGTGATCTCTGTATTTTATTCGAGCTCTGACTCGAACTCATCATTCTTCTTTGTTGATCTAAGTCATTTCGATCCTCAGGGTCTGTCAATTGCTCAAATTTGATATTTTGCCCACCAATTCTCAATTCAAATCTTTTGGATCAGTCAATTCCCAATTTTGACCCCAAGGTCTCCCAATTTTTAATTTCAAATTCCAATTCTCAATGCTAATTACCAAATTCTCAATTTCGACTCCAGATCATTCAATTTCCAATTTTCGACCTTCGGGTCATTCAATTTCCCATTTTCGACCTCCAGGTCATTCAATTTCCCATTTTCGACCTCCAGGTCATTCAATTTCCCATTTTCGACCTCTAGGTCACTCAATTTCCAATTTTTGACCTTCGGGTCACTCAATTTCCCATTTTCGACCTTCGGGCCACTCAATTCTCAATTTCGACCTTCGGGTCACTCAATTCTCAATTTCGACCTTCGGGTCACTCAATTCTCAACTTCGACCATCAGGTCATCCAATTTTGACCTTCAGGTCATTCAATTTCCAGCAACCAATTTTCCAATTTCCAATTTCGACCTTTGGGTCAATCAATCTTAATATCCAATCATTTCTCTTGCAAAAGACCCTTTTTAGGGAGAGTTCGAGGGAGCTCGTTCTTTTCGCATGCTATCCTATTCGTTCACTTAGCCCCTTTTCAGGGAAAGTTTGAAGGGACTCGCGTCTTAGTGAACTGTTTGCAAAACAATTTTCAATTTCACACAAGGAACCCTTTTAAAGGGAGAGGCTCGACGGAGACTCGCTTTTCCTGTAACCCTCCAATTTCATACTAGGCCATTTTCGTCATGGAGGACCCTCTTTAGGGAGAGTGTGATGGACTCGTTCCTTTCATGACCCGATTTTCAGACCTCACTATTATCGGCCCCCCTTTCCATAAGAGAAGTCTAATATTAGAGAGTTTGACGAAAGCTTAATTTCTCTTCGAAAGTTCGTTTTGCATACCCCTTCTCTTCAAGGAAGAGAGGAGTATTTCCCATTTCCTATTCAGGTAAGGGTTAAACCTGAGTCTCTCTTTTGGGGAAAAAGAGAGGAAATTTTCGTTACGGATGTATTGAGCCGGATTTCAAATACTCACTCTCACCAAGGATTCAAGAAAATTTTGTCAATTTGTCAAATCAAGTATTTGTTGATTTCAGAATCTTTACGGCACAAATCTTTATCTCAATCTACCTTCAACATTACTCCCAAGAGAGTGAAGCTTTTGTAAGAAGATATTCAAATTTCAAATTCTTTCTATTGGCCAACCAAAAAGATGAAGAATAAATCCTCGATATGGCCAGAAAAGAAGATTCAATGTTATTGAAAAGCCATAGATGACTGATATTGATCGCGATTATGGCACATTTTAAAGACCATTCTTGTAAAAACGAGGCAGTGGAAATATCCTGAGCGCTAGAAAATAGAGCATTTACCCAAGCCCTGTCTCCTCAAGCTGCAATTAAATATCCGCAAAAGGGATCTCTCAATTGTCGTCAAGATGAAGGCGAATTAAGTGAGTAGACCCCGGGGCCAAAAAAGATTTGAAACATCTCCAAGATGACGGAGTTTGTGACGGATCCTTCCAGGGAAAGTCCAAAGCACTGTCGAGATGAAGGCAGATGCGATGAACCTCTCGACAATCCCCAAAAGATATTTAATTTCAGCTATCATCCAAAGATCTCCCAGCCCATGAGCCAATATCGTCAAAGAAGGATCGAAACATCTCCAAGTTGAAGGAGTTTGTGACGTACCCTTCCCAAAAGAGAGCAAGAGAGGAAAAAGAGAGAGAGAAAAAGTCAGAATACCTCCAAAATGAAGGAGAATGTAGCCAAAACACCAAAGAGTCCAATAAGAGTGTAGAAAGATTATCAAGAGAGAAGCCCTCAGGATATCAAACTGCCAAATCTATCAAGAATACTCTTTAAATTTGTGAAATTCTATTATCAATACTCTTTCATCAATTGCTTTCATAATATCAAATTCTCTTTCCTGCTCATATCAAGGAAATTGATAGCTTCCTTGAAGAAGGTCAATTGCAAGTAATTTGGGTTTCCAATCTCGATTCTACAAAGTGAACCTTGTTTAGAGGTAATGCTTTAGGTAGAAAAGAAAGAATATCTTTGCAACCATGTGCAACATTTTCAAAAACTTGGAATCAACAACATAATTCTCAACATTTTGACAATATTTTCTAGCTATCCTGACGTGAAGTGAGAGCTTGATGTCCGTTTTCGATGCATCCTGACACCAATTTTAAATCCCTCCAAAGGACTTGATTCCTTCCCTTATTTGAGAGCATGAACTCTCAGATTTGCACACTTCCCTGTGTCCCCACTGTCCCACAATAGACAGTCCCATTTCGGTTTGAAGCCGAACCACCAATCATTTCTCGCAAAAGGCAATTTAAAAAGCTGATTTTACTCTCAGCAATGAGACGCCCAAAACCAATCCCTTTTCAAGCTTTAGGGATCCCATTTTCTTCCTTTTACAAAACCCCTGTCGGATTTATTGTGCAAAATCTGAAGGTTCCATCATGGTCTCTTCTTTCGAGGATTCCATCTCATCTTCCGCCCGATCAGGATAAGGGTATAAACCTGAGCCTCATTCAAAGAGGTATTTCATTTTCCGCCCAATCAGGATAAGGGTATAAATCTGAGCCTCATTCAAAGAGGTATTCCATCTTCCGCCCGATCAGGATAAGGGTATAAACCTGAGCCTCATTCAAAGAGGTATTTCATTTTCTGCCCGATCAGGATAAGGGTACAAACCTGAGCCTCAATCAAAGACGTATTTCATCTTCCGTCTGATCAGGTTAAGGGTACAAACCTGAATCTCATATGAGATATTTGATTCCAAAATCAAGTTAAGGGTCAAACCTGAGCTTCGTTCCAAGCGAGGTATTTCTGTCCCATCCAGGATAAGGGCAAAAACCTGAATTTCACTCTCGTAAAGCAAATCTTTCCTCTTCATTCTCCATTTCATATCTACCATGATCACCGGGCTAATTTCCTCACACCCAGTCAGATCCTTTTAACTGGGGCATTTTTTTATATATAGCCCAAATTTGGTGTGTTTTTCTTTGCCACTAAGCTCGTTCATGAGCCAGCTTAGTAGCAAAGAGGGGCATCTGTAAACACCCCAAATTTTCACTCACCTTCCTGATATACCCATCAATCATCACATTTCAGTTCTCCGGAACATTGAAGGGCAAAATGGTCAATTTTCAAGATTGAACTTTGCAGAAAGTCCTAAATTCCATTCTCGAGTCTCAAAAGTGCTCTATTTAAAACTCAGAGACATCTTCAAAATGAAAATTTTCAAAATCTCATTTAGAGTGGCAATTTTGCAGAACATGTCTTTGCATCGCATTGCATGAACACTTTGCATCATTTCACTGCACAACATGTCATTTTGAGATCCAGAACTCCTGATTTTCAAAATTGTCCATCCAGATTTGATTTTTAAACCTTTTCAAATTGATTTTTAAAATCCTAGGTATTCAAAATTACCAAATTTTCCCATTTTACCTCCAGGACTTTGAATTACAATTTTTTTTTTTTAAGAAAAACAATCTGGATATTTGGATATTGATTTTAAAGATTTTATCTCAAAACTTTTTGCAAAAAGGATTTTAAATCTCTTTACAATTTTTTTTTTTACATTCACTTTATCCATATTTTGCTCTGAAAAACCAATTTTTCCAAATTCTTGAAAACAAATAATGTTTTATCTCATATTTTTAAATAAATAGAGCGGGACCCGCCTTTGAACTAGCATCATACTTAGACTCTCAGGTAAGTTGTTTATTCTCAAGCGGGACCCACCTGAAGTTCATACCAATTTGCAAATTTTTTCTTAATTTCTCAATATTTATTTATTTATTTATTTTTAGTTAGCGGGCCCACACACATGTGGCACCCCATTTGAAAATAAAAGATTTTACAAAACAAAATAAAGCTTTATTTTCAAAAGGATTTTAAAAGTGGATTGAGGTGGCATTTCCTTAAAAGCCTCTCATTTATTTCCTTTTTATTTATTTGTTTTAATAAAAAACTTTTTTTTTAGAAGGAGGCAGCCTTAAATGGCACAGCCGAATTTCCCTAAAAGAAACAAATCTAATTTTGCCAAAAAATTAGGGAAATGAAGCCAAAGTTTAAAAAAAAAAACAAGATGCGCCTCTCTTGAAACGACCATTTCAAAAAAATTTCAAAAGAGAGGTAACGGAACCTCATGAATGGGGAAGGGGCTGCGTTTTTTTTTTTGGAGAAAGGAAAGTTTTAAACAGGGCAGGCACTCACGAAGGAAGGGAAGGGGGATTGAAATTACTCTTTTGGGTTTTGGCAGGGAGAGGAGGAGGTGACCAGCATCCGATCTTTCTTCAGCCCAGTCGCAGGAGAGCCACCTCCAACGTCGACGTTTCACCTTCTTCAGCCCCTGTCGCAGATCTTCCACATCCAGCAATTGCCGCACACCTCCACTTCAGCCCAGCCGCACGAGAGGCCACCACCAGCACCATCTTTCACTTTTCCTTCAGCCTTCAGCCCCAGCCAGTTGCTATCCAGATCCATTTCAGCCCAGCCACAAGTCCAGCCCAACGTTTTTCATCCATTACAGCCCAGCCAACGTGACCATCTTTCTTCAGCCCAGCCATTGAAAACCGACCATTGTTGCTGCACTTTTCATTCATCCAGCGAGAAGGACTTCTCTTTCTTCAATTTAGCTGCAGGGGATCCAGCAGGGATCTTTCCTCTCAAACATGAGGCTCCCTTCCACAGGACACAGGAAATCCAGCCTCTGCATCTTTTTCAGCACAGCAGAAGAACCAGCCAGCCATCGTTTCCCACCTTTTCTTCAGCCTATCTGCAGTAGATACAGCTGCAAAATCAAAAGAGGAATAGATTCTTCTGGTTCCAGGTGAATCACCCCCTCCTTTCATTCAATGGTCCCATTTGAATCCTTTCCTCACTTCGATATTGCCATAAAACCTTCTTTCATTCATTGGCTTGATTGAAAATTTAAATTTTTTTTCTTCATCGTTCCAATCTTGCATTACAAACTGTTTCTGGGGTTCCCATCTTTTTCAATGGTGGGCTGTTGAGATTCATGTGATCTTGTCATTGGCCACTATGTTTTTTTTTCCTAAATGCTTCATACTGAAATTTTCTTTTCATTAGTTTTCTTTCTGCGAAAAAGGTTGAGTCATCGTTTCTTGAGCATCACTTGTGAACTTTAGACCACCAGTTGAGATTTCAATTGGAAATTATAAGCCTTTGAGTTCAGATTCACTGCAATCCTTATTGTGTGACAATGCTTTCTAGACCTTTGTTTTATCATCTATAATCCTTGTCTGAATAGTTTGGCAATTCAAACCATAAAGATTGAAATTGCTCTTTGTATATACTGCATGTCTGCTAAAATTTTGCTGTTTCTTTTTTTTTTTTAAAACCCTTTTGATCTATCATTTAGATTTAGGTTGTCATGAATCTAGTAAGAAACCCGAGTATGCAAAGTGGGGATTACTTGGAAAGCATGATTCGTGATTATGTTGGAAGGAAAACCAAGGCTGGAGCTCACAAGAGCTCGTCTGCTCGCTTGGTTACGATCCTCACCTGTTTGCAGTTCACCTTTGCCATCTATGCAACATTCCTTTTGTACTACATGAGTCCGATGGTCGATTTGCGCACAAAGACAGACTTCTCTTGGGCAAACTCGGAGCGCCAAGCACTGGCTGCAGTTTCTCATCCAGCCACATGTGGTGGCACATTACTAGGAAGCCATTAGTTTTACTTACCCTGCTAAATGCACAAAACAGGAAACTGCTTCTTATACTAACTTCTTCTTATATTAATTTCTGCTAAATGTACATGTGTATATGTCTATTTGTACATATGATTTTTTTTTTACACATGCATCTGTGTTTGTGACTTCATCTCTCCGTTAAGTTTTCACAGCCTTGTCACAATTTTCTTGAAAACAGCCCGTTGTTCCCCACAGTGCATTTCCTGCACATTACGTATGTGATATGTTTATCACCTTCTGCAGGTATGCAGTCATGATAATCGGCTATGTTCATGAACGGATATATCCATATCCGTTCATGATCTCTATACCATCTTTGGCATGCTTTGTTATGGATATATAGGGAAGCTCCATACCCATTTTTATTGGAAAATACATTATAATTTGAGATATACGGCTGTGTGAAATCACCTACAGAAACTGTATATACCTGTATTTTCTAATTTTACCCATTATATGGAATTTTCCTTTATATGTATATTCTCTTATTATAGGTATATATATATTGATATGTATGTATATCTACCCATATATATACATATATATGTATATATATGTATATATATATATATGTATATATATATATGTATATATATATACTTATATATATATATATCCCTTCATGTACATTGGATATCACATATATTTTTCTTTTTCTTTTACTTTTTGCAAATATATCTTCATTATCATATATCATTTATCATAAATTCAAATATTTTTATATCTACATGTATATCTTTGTTGTATATAGTATATATACCCATTTCCTTGGTTATTTTGTACTAATTCTCAACTTTGCAGGAAAGTCTGGAGGAGGCTGATTCTTTTTCATTATGTATTTTATTTCATTTATTTTGACTCACGTCAGAAATGTAATAATCAAACTTGGAATAATATTTACTTTTATTGCTTAGATTAGGATGCATCTCATATAGTTTGATTTCTGTATTATCTTGATTCTATGATGCATATATCTAAATTTTCAAAATTCACCGTGGATGAACACGAATGGCACGTGCACCAACTCGTAGAGAGTTGATGAACTCGGTTGAGACCATATTTACGGCCCTAGTCGGAATATGGACGAGACCCAGATCCATCATCTCTCTACCAGTCACATTGAGCCTACACTCTTAGGCTATCTTGAAATGCACCTCATATTTCCAATGTTTTCAAAATATTGTGAATTAATTCAAATAAACCCTGAATATATTCATGGCCACAGTCAGAATATGTGAAGGATTTACTTTGGTTTAATCCACATTTTTGCAACAAATTTTTCAGAAAGTTTTTCAAAGTGCATTCATTCATTCAAATCATCTGCATCATTCGTTTTTCTCATAATTTTCTCAAAAGATTTTCATTTCATGGAGTCGATTTCTCAAGAAACTATGATGATATTCGGAGTTGGATTTTCCAAATCAAAGTTTTCCTATGATTTTCCTTGGAAATGTTATTTTCTTAAGATTCTTTTCAAAAGAAATTTCTCATCTTTCTCAAGAATCAAAGTTGATTTTCAGACATTTCAAAGACAAAGTTCTCAGGATTTCAATCTCCTAAGTTCTAAATTTCCTTCTCCAATGAATTTTTCCTATAAATTTTCTATCCTTTTTTTAAGAAAATTCTCAAAGTCTGAGTTTTCCCAACAAGTGCTTTCCTTTTCAAATGTTCATTTTTTCTCAAGAATTCCTACAGTTTTCCTGAGATTTTCATTTCTTCGTGGTTTTCCAAGTCTTTCTAAACTTTCTCAAAATTTTCCTGAGATTCTCATTTCTTCATGGTTTTCCAAGTCTTTCTAAACTTTCTCAAAATTTTCCTGAGATTCTCATTTCTTCGTGGTTTTCCAAGTCTTTCTAAACTTTCTCAAAAATTTCCTGAGATTCTCATTTCTTCATGGTTTTCTAAGTCTTTATAAATTTTCTCAAGATTTTCTCGAGATTCTCACTTCTTCAAGATTTTCCAACTCTTTATAAACTTTCTCGAGATTTCAAACCTTCTTAGTCTGAGTTTTCCTGAGAGATTGATTTCCATCTTTTCCTGAGAAATGCTTTTCAACTCCAAATGTTTTCTAATCATATTTTCCAATTCATATTTTCCAAAATTCTCATAGCACATGCCTGAATTCTCTGTGCATTTAGGATAGAACACAATTTCAATAATTTTACTAAGTTAAGCACAATTTTGGTCCTTGGTTCGATTACCCCTGTTAAAGGCGGCAGGAACGGTCGAACCTCGTACCGACAGGTCGAGCCCCATCCTATGGATTTTCCCGCAATTTTCAAAATGGAGGCGAGTATTTTAAAACAATTTCCAAAATCCGGTCAAGTTTGAATCGCGAAAGCATTTCCCTCTCTCTTCCGCAAGGAAGGGAAGACGGGAAAAATTTTGCGACGATAACAAGAACCGTCACCTTTGGAGATAACAACAAAGGTTTGATAATAGGTATTGGTAATATTGGAAATATAGATAAACCTCTTATCAAAGACGTTTTCCTGGTTAAAGGCTTAAAACATAACCTTCTAAGTATTAGTCAAATGTGTGATACAGGTTATAATGTTAGCTTTAATCATAATGCTTGTCTTATAGCAGACACCAACGAAAATATTATCTTAAAAGGTATAAGAAAAAATAATATATATGAACTATACCTAGAAAACATCACAGAACATTGCCTCATAGCTAATAATGACTCTCAACATTTATGGCACATGAGAATGGGTCATGTCAATTCTAAGTACATGTCTAAACTAGCTAAAGATAAGTTAGTACGTGGGTTACCCAAAATATCTTTTAAAAAGGATTATTTTTGTGATGCATGTCAATTAGGAAAACTGTCTAAATCATCTTTTAAATAAAAAAATATCATTTCAAGCAAAAGACCTCTAGAGCTTCTCCACCTGGATCTCTTTGGTCCTTCTAGAGTAGCTAGTCATAATCACAATAAATACGTTTTTGTCATTGTAGATGACTACTCAAGATTTACTTGGGTAATATTTTTGAAAAACAAAAGTGATACGTTTTGTCAATTTGAAATTTTATGTAAAAAATTACAAAATGAAAAATCTTGTTCTATTGTTAAAATCCGTAGTGACCATGGAGGAGAATTTAAAAATGAACTTTTTAAAAATTTTTGTAACTTGCGTGGTATTTCTCATAACTTTGCCTTTCCTAGAGCTGCACCTCAAAATAGTGTAGTAGAAAGAAAGAATAGAACCCTTCAGGAATCTGCTAGAACTATGCTCCAACACAATAATCTTGCTAAATCTTTTTGGGCAGAAGCTGTTAATATTGCATGCTACATAACAAATAGAGTTCTCATTAAACCCTTATTAAATAAAACTCCCTATAAACTATTTTATGACAGAACTCCAAGAATAGACTATTTCAAAGTCTTTGGTTGTAAATGCTTTATCCTAAACACAAAAGATAGCCTAGATAAATTTGATGATAAATCTATTGAAGGCATATTTTTAGGATATTCAAGTCATAGTAAAGCATACAGGGTTTTCAATAAGAGTTCTAAGTCTATTGAAGAATCTATGCATGTTAGTTTCTGTGAATCTATTGATCAATTTGTTCATAAGCAAACTAACGATGATGATGTTGAAAGTACATATTTATTTTTAGATAACACAACTAAGTCTAATGAAGATGATCATCAAAGAACATTTGTCGATATCAAAGATCATCCTCTAAAGCAGATTTTGGGAGAACTGACAAAGGGGGTTCAAACTAGAGCTCAGCTAGAACGGATTGCAAATATGGCATTCATTTCTCAACTTGAACCAAAGAAGATTGATGAAGCCATCATCGATGAGTTCTGGATGCTAGCCATGACTGAAGAACTGAATCAATTCCAAAGGAATAAAGTTTGGGATCTTGTACCAAGACCAAAGGATCATCTGATCATTTGGACAAGATGGATCTTCAGAAACAAGCTAGATGAAACAGGTAATGTTATAAGAAACAAGGCCAGACTAGTAGCTCAAGGTTACAACCAGGAGGAAGGTATTGATTTTGATAAAACATTTGCTCCTGTTGCTAGACTTGAATCTATTAGAATGTTTTTATCATATGCAAGCTATATGGATTTCAAATTATATCAAATAGATGTTAAAAGTGCCTTTTTAAATGGTTTTATAAATGAAGAAGTTTATGTAAAACAACCTCCAGGATTTGAAAATGAACAATATCCAGATCATGTTTTCAAACTAAAACGTGCTTTATATGGCCTAAAACAAGCACCTCGTGCTTGGTATGACAGACTCAAAACCTTTCTATTAAAAACTGGTTTTTTTGTAGGCAAAGCAGACTCGACATTATTTGTGAAAATAGTGAATAATCATACCCTAATTGTTCAAATATATGTAGACGATATCATCTTTGGATCTACTAACAGCACTCTCTGTGAAGAATTTTCTAAGTCCATGCAGAAGGAATTCGAAATGAGTATGATGGGAGAACTCAACTACTTTCTTGGACTGCATATTAAGCAAACCAAGGATGGAGTTTTCATCAATCAATCTAAGTATGCTTGTGAACTTCTGAAGAGGTTCAACATGAACTCAACTGCTTCAAAAACCACTCCTATGAGCACTACTACTGTTTTGGACAAAGATGAAGATGGTAAGTCTGTGGATACAAAGGTATATCGAGGTATGATAGGATCACTACTATATTTAACTGCTAGCCATCCAGATATTATATTCAGTGTTTGCTTGTGTGCTAGATTTCAGTCAAATCCAAAAGAATCACATCTTAAAGCTATAAAAAGAATAATGAGATATTTAAAAGACACAGTTGATTTTGGATTATTCTATTCAAAATCCTCTACATTTGATTTAATCTCATACAGCGATGCTGACTTTGCTGGAAGTAAATCTGACAGAAAAAGCACAAGTGGAACATGTCATATGCTAGGGCACTCACTTGTATCATGGTTCAGTAAGAAACAAAACTGTGTATCCTTATCTACTACTGAAGCCGAATACATTGCTGCTAGCCTAGCCTGTACATAAGTTATCTGGATGAAACAAACCTTAAAAGATTTTGGTTTAAGTTTTGAAAATACAACTATTTTATGTGATAATACTAGTGCTATAAACTTATCTAAGAATCCTATTTTACACTCACGAACTAAGCACATTCAAATAAGACACCACTTCTTAAGAGAACAAGTCTTAAACAACATAATTAAACTCGAATTCATACCCACTAATCAACAGTTAGCAGACATATTCACTAAACCATTGAAACATGAAGACTTTGCACGAATTAGAAGAGAACTGGGAATATGCAAACTAAGTGACTTATAAATTAATCACACTTATTATAATACTTCTTATAAGTTTTGTTAAAATCTTATTTTAAAAGCTTTTTTCTTCTTATCGATTTTTGTTAGTCAAACTAGGTTTCCATATTCACGTATACTCTAAACTCTTATAAGACACATTCTTTATGTCTTTCAACTTGTCATCTTTCAAGTACACATCCATAATGACTCCTTGTCCTATCTTCTTTCACTCATATCCATAAGAACTAATTATATTAAAAGCTATCATGACATTGCTCACATCACTCATCTCATAACTCCTTTATTATTTTTGTCCTTTTGTGAAAACTTCTCTTACGATAAGTTGATTCACCTTCAACATGATAACATATTATTTTATGAGAAATCTTGCTTTTCAAATTTTAGTCAAAATCGAATGATTATTTTTTTTGGTTCTTTTTACCTTCTTCTAAAGATCTAGTTGCTATGTTCTTACGTATAATTTTTACTATATCATTTGTTATATCATATATTACGTACACTCTATTTCTATCATGTCTTCATTTTCCTCCTATCGAGACACTTCACTAAAATATTAATGCCTTTCATGAAAAATTCAATTGATTATCCTCTCGTACCACCTTTTAAGTTGTTATATTTCACGTAAAATTTTTACTATATCATCGCCTAAGAACAATCTATTATCATCTCTTCATGCTTTACATCTTTTATGAAAAAAATGTTGTAAAATTCTTTTTTCAAAAACTTGTACTTCACTCATAAGTACGATTTGTATCACCTTTTTATCTCTCTCTCTCTCTACATTATACGAAGTTCTTTTTCATCCGTGACCATGACTCTCTCATATATTTTATATCTCTCTCCAATCGAGATTCATTAAAACCTTGTCCTTCACTCCACTTTATGTCATACATCTCCTATCCAACTTCAAGTGATTGGTGTCCTTTATGACCGCTCTCATTTCTTCACATATGCGTATCACCCTCCTTTATATCTATTCACACTCCTTTCACGTATATCAAAATATACACTTCTTAAATAAGAAATTATTGCATTTCCTCATACTCTCATGTTTGTCTTATTCCAAACTCCCTCTTCACGATTTTGGAATGCTTTCACATAAAGTAAATTCTTAAAAAAGTTGTTTGTTCTTATTAGGCCATTATTCACTCTCTATTCTTCATGATCTTCACGAAAATCTTTAAAAACTCTTGAATCATTCTTTCTCTTACGTTTAATATGACACTCCATACTCAATTCATGACTCTTCTCACTATCCAACAAGATTGCCCATAGTAAATTTGTTACATATACCGAAAAATTATTTCAAAACTATGTCCTTAATATCTATACTAATATAATAAACTTTCTTCCAAACTTGATTTGATTTCTCATTCACAAGTCTCTTATTTTACAATTCACGCATTTCCTCTTTCCACTAAAATCTAAAAATCCTTCACTTCCAATGTCATTCATTTCTTATCACCATTATTTTTCTTCTTCAATTTATTAGATTGATTCATATCTCATTCCCACGATTTTCTCTATTCTCTTACAAACTCTTACTCCTTTCCAAGTCTTTCTCTCTTGCTCGTTCTTTCTAAGCTCTTGCCATGGCTTCCTCCTCAAACACTGCAATCACTGCCGCCGACCTAAGGTATCCCGATCTATTTCACTTCTACAACTCCCTTTGCTCTCGACCAATTCATGAAGGTAAATTGGTTAACTACGACGACTTCGTATTATTTAACCTAGAAAGATCTCTCCCCGAACTTAAACACTTACTAGGATCTTCATCCCAAGCTGCTTACTATCCCGAACTCGTCCGACTCTTCTACACAATTTTTTCCTCTGATCATGAACAAACTACCATCACCACCAAAGTACGCGGACGCCTGATGTTCTTTCATGCTTCCTCATTAGGCAAAATTCTTAACCTTCCTTCCACCGGCATAAATCTAGACAACATAGTACCACTCGAACGGTCGGTACTTCAAAAAATTCTTCTCTGCACCAACTGCTCAAAACTTCCCTGGCACATGAGGAATCTCCAACCTCATGCTCAACTGCTTGCCCAGATTCTTCTGCACAATATCTATCCCAAGCCTCCACGCAAGGGATTAGTACCAAGAAAAATCTCTCTCCTTCTCTATGCAATTTTTTCTTCCACTCCGATAAACTGGTCCCACATTCTTTTCGACCTTTTTATTCGTTATAAAAAATTCAAGCCTCTTCTTTTCGGGTGTTTTATAACTCCCATTCTAAAATACTTCAAAGTACCCCTTCAAAACGAAGTCATCCTCTATCCCTCTCAGGTCCTCGATGCTACTTCCTTCAATCTCAGGTCCCTACACCTGCCCGGCTCTGATGAAGATGCTCCAACATCCAACAACTTATCTTTTAGACTGTACTAGTTGTACTTTATTCGGTCTGTAATAACGTTTTAATTAATTTTTTGGTCTGTAATAACTCTCTTACTCTGATCCCTTCCTTTTTGTCTATGACAAAGGGGGAGAAATCCTGCTGTCTCCATTATTGGAGAAAAATACTCGTATTTAACATTTTTTCAATATTATTATGATAAGTATTATTTCTATGCATAATGTCTTTTTGACAGGGGGAGCATATTTTGTCATCATCAAAATGAGGGAGAATGTTGAGAAACTCTGTTTTGATGTCACATAATATGATACACTGTCTTATTTGATTTCATATGATATGATAATATGTCTTCTTGAAAAATGTTATATAATGACTGGATATGTTTTGCCATATATCTAACGAGTATTTGATGCAAGAATATCTCACTCAAAAAGGATGGAGACCTCTTGCTCAAGTACAACTATGATGCAATCATACTCCTTGAAGAAAAAGCTTGTTGAGCCATGCACTCCTAAAGACCATCTAAAGAGATCGGCTTCCACAAGTTGAAGATTTTTTTCTTTAGAGTCTTATGTAACAGAACCTTCAGAAGGATGCATATTGCATATTACATACTCACTCATAAAAGCTATTTCATAAAAGTATACGATAGTTTCAAAAAGCTCCTTTTTGAAAACAAATAATTGTACCTTCTTACAACCCTTTATGAAAAAGGTATTTTGACATGATTTCAAAATGTAATAATTGTACCTTATATCATATACAAGACAACATGAAAAGAAATGATTTCAAATATAGGAAAAAGACAAAACATGAAATCGGCTACACAAAGAAAACAAATATAATATGTTTTGAAAAGACTCTAGTTACCTTCTTTAAAGAAAGGATTTCAAATATAGGAAAAAGACAAAACATGAAATCGGCTACACAAAGAAAACAAATATAATATGTTTTGAAAAGACTCTAGTTACCTTCTTTAAAGAAATGATTTCAAGTATAGGAAAAAGACAAAACATGAAATCGGCTACACAAAGAAAACAAATATAATATTGGTTTTGAAAAGACTCTAGTTACCTTTTTACAAACTCATAGAATGTCGACTTACTTGAAGTCATCATTCTCTTTGTATAGCATTAAATACCCTCTGTAAAGAATCCTTGTTAAATATCCTTTTCAAGAATGTCGACTTGTAGTCTTCATTCTCTCTGTAGACCTTAAAAAACACAACATAAAGAAAACTCTTGACATGACTATGTACAAATAAATATCTCAAAGCATTTATTGTACTTACACTCATTTAAAGTAAAAAAGTACCTATGTACCACAAATCATTAATTAGGATAAAGACAAAACCACATGACAACCTACAATCCAACGTTCAATGTACTATTTTAAGAAATAGACTTTTTACATAAAATATATATTACCTAAAATATTACAACGACTAGTGTACCCTATATTTTACTTTTATGGATAGAAGACTTTCTCGAATTTCTCTAAAGATATTTTTTGAAATGACATGACATTTCACATCTCAAAAAGGCTATGATTTCAAAAAGCCAACGACTATTTTTTTAAGCTATAAAAACACACTCAAATGAACTATTCATAACAGAAGGGAATGGAATAGACAAGTGAGCTTACAACGAGAAAAATACCTATTCGATATTTGAAAAAGAGCCTAGAAAAAGAAAGAGAAAAGAAAGAGAAAAAGTCAAAAATAACTCTTTGACAAAAGTATCTTCTGAGTGACAAACAGAACATTATGAGAATCCTTCATTCGTGCATTCATATCATCCTGAAGGTTCTATAGGAAGTATTGTAACTTTCTGTTATTCACTGTATTCCTTCTTTATTGAAAGAAGTAGACCTCTGAGAAAGAGGGTGTTTCCCATCTCTGTTGAGAGAAGAAGACCTTTGTGTAAGAGGGTGTTGTCCTTCTCTGTTGAGAGAAGAAGACCTCTGTGGAAGAGGGTGTGCCCCTTCTCTGTTGAGAGAAGAAGACCTCTGAGGAAGAGGGTATTGTACTATTTATCCGGTGACTCGGATGTTATAGTGAAAAGCTCAAGTGGTTTGCTTGGGGACTGAATGTAGGTCAGGGTTTTGACCGAACCAGTATAAATCCTGTGTTTATTGTGTTGTGCCTTATTGCTTTATTTTTTTATTATATCAACTTGCATCGTGTTTCACTATTCACCCCCCCTCTAGTGGAATTTCATGAAGATATAATACATCCTTGACTATGGTCATTGAATGTATTATATAATAATCTATATTCAAATTCAGGTGAAGAATGAAACATATTTTGTGCTTTTATAGAGTTAAAAATGAAATTAACTCTCAATATACCCTGACTATGGCCATTGGTATATATATTGAATTAATTTTAAGTTAAACTCTGATAAAAGAAGGAAATATTTTGAAAATATGATGAATTTTGAAGAGGATCCAGTGTTATTTTATAAAAGATAAAAATACTAAGTCTTGTTTACATCCCGACTATGGCCGTTGATGTAAATCATCAACTTAGGATTAATCTACATCTTACGAAATGGTGCACGTGCCATTCGTGTAGTCATTCGTGAAAAAATGCATGAAAAGCAAGTAATTTATGATATTTACAATGCTCATTCATTCTATCTAAAACAGGAAATATAAATTCTCATTGATGATTTGATTATTACATCATGGATATAACTTCTGAAGGGATAGAAAATATCTAACTTGAAAAAGAGAAATCTATAATCCTAAAAAAAAAAGGGTTAACAATTTATGACATTTGCAAGGCATAGAAGAAAATCAGGCTGAAAGTGATATACACATGATCACGATTAATGAAAGGATGCCTATGCTATGCATAATATGTGATGTAGGTGGTGGATATTAAAATATACATGTGATATGCTAAACTGGTGTATATTATGGTATGCATGTAATAATAAAGCATATTAGGCAAATACGAAGGACTAAATGTATGCTAAAGCTGATGTTAACAAATGTTGCAATATGTTGAAACTGATAATATGTATGCTTGATGGGAAAACATTAAGAAAATGCTAAAGACCGAAAAAAAAAATCTACTGTGATGGTCAGCAATCAAAAAGGGATTGAGAATTACTTTTCCACAATAAACACAACAAGATTCAGAGGTACCAATCAGCCCACTCAGCTTGCACGACCTAGATACGAAACTCAAGAGGTGAATTGATGACTATACCACACTATCTGACACACCATACTAACGCGATGTTACTATATGATCTCACACTGTCTAATATACTGCTAATACAGTCGAACCATGTAGTATTTTGATCTAAAGGAGTAATATGTGCTAAGCATCAGATTAAACCTATGCAAACTGTTTAATGTACATAACATTACTATTACCCCCCCCCCCCCCCCCACGGTATCATTTACCCGACCTTCGTTGCTAACATACTTCTATCTATCATACTTCACCCAACAGACCATTGATACAGATTATTAAAATATGCAATGTTAATACACATACCAACTCACCCTGCTGACATAGTAATACCGCCTAAAACATACTATTTTACTTTTTAACATACTACACTACTCATGTAGTATACACCTTTAAATCATGCACTGTTAACTCAGATCTACTAATCACACACATGTACACCAACTATCAATGCACACACTAGCTGTTGATATTCTAACATAGCCTATATTGATTCACACATTAACTAACTCATCACCTAGACCAACGGACCCTTTGATCCAATCAAACCATGGGGACTAATCCACGCTCGGATGCTGATTTACCCAATGCTACCCTACTGTTCACACAAAATTGTAGATTTTCTTATTTTAACCAAGACTGACCCACCCGTGGCACTAACAGAAATCCAAGTCATCCTAAATCCAGATATGAATCCAATAGACTTTCACACAACTTAAGCAGTGATTTGCAATAGAATTTTACTGAAAAATCATGACGAATTCACCATGAGCATTGAGAAGGAAAGGGGCTTAAACTACTAAAAATGTAGGGACAGTGATAGATGAACAATGTATTTAGAAAGTGAGGTGCAGATGAGTGTGGGAAGAGGTGCTTGCACATGTTGTAGACACATCAATGTGCATAAGTGATGCTTGAAGTTACAGCAGGTGGTGTCGTTATGCTAATATTGGTACATGAATCATTTGTGCCGATAATATACATATCCAAAAGTGGGCAAATATACAGGATTTGGAAAAAAAAAAGAATATATCGCACAGCATATATAACCTCAAATAGTGAATAAACCAAATAAGCGATACGTACCTACTCGTGACAACCTGATAGTATGCGATTCTTGAGGTGGAGAGAAAGTCCCCATCGAGGCCGATCATGTAATCTTTATTTGGGGACAGCAACTGGCCACCATTCGTCCAACTTGCCACAACTATCATTACTTTACAACAATATGGACCGGGTTATTGGAATTCTGAACTAGGGAGGCGGGCGAAAAAGATTTCCTCTGAGTATTGTTGTAAAAGAGGGAGTTCTTTCGCCAGCCCAGATGAAGGAGAAGATGGGGTGCAAATGTTGGAAGGGGAAGGGTGAGCGTCGGCCGATCCTTTTCTTCTTCCCTGCATACCCTTTTTATAGGAGAAGGAGAGGGTTCTGGAAGGAGCGAAAGTTGTGCCTCGTTGGAGATCGAGGGCGGAGGAAATGAAGACCGCCAAGCCGTTGGCGATCGAGGGTTCAGGAAGGAAGAATGCACATGGGGGTGTTCAGCCATGAAGGGTTTGAGCCTGCGAAGGGGAGAAATCTCTGGAAGGAGAGAGGGCCCGAGACAGAAAAATTGCGGATCTCCTTTTACTTAAAAATATAATTTTTTTTTCAAGATCGGGTCCCTCTTGAAAATCTTTCAAGACCATGGCTGTTTTCCGAAAAGGTTTTTCTAAAAAAAAAAGGTGGTTTTTAACTGAAAGGATGCTTTTTAAAAGAGGTTTTTCGAACTATATTTTTCTGGATTTCTTTCTTTACATTTTTTTTTCTTCACATTTTCGGTTTTTTTTTTGTCATTTTGGAAATAAACTCCTAAAATCAAAGATTTAAAAAAAATAATTTTTTTTTTGTATTTTTCCGAGAAATATTCACAAGGGACCCAAGTTTTGAGAAAATATTTGAGTTTTTGAAGCTCGAATTGAGAAATACAACTTGATGGATCCAAACGGATATCGGACGAACTGTCTGAGATTTTCAAAAAGTTATTTTGGAAATTTTGAGACTTTAATTTAAAAATTGGACAACGAAGCTCAGATTTGAATCTTTTATCTGGATCTGGATCCGGATCCAAAATTGAGTCAGATATGTAAAATGAATTTGATTTCAACAGAATTTGAGAAATAAAATAGAATTTAGGTTTAAAGCTGACTCAATTACCCAGAAAACGGGGGCAAAGGGCAGAACGAGAATATATACAACATTTTGAAAAATTTGGGGTGTTCACAGATGCCCCTCTTTGCTACTGAGCCGATTGAAAGCCGAGCTTAGTGGCAAAGAAAACATTCCAAATTTTGAAAAATGCCCCAGTCAGCAGATCTGAACTGGGCGTGAAAAAAATTATATCGAAAGCATGGCTTTTCAGGCTTAAAACCTTATCCTGAACGGTCTTGGGGGGACGAAATCTCCGACAATGATACGACTGAATGATAGAAATGAGGAAATCGTGATGGGAATTTGGGCGAAGATCCCAAAATGGTGAAAGGTAAGAATTTTGATTAAGTCTCATGGGTGAGACAAGATCAACCTTTTGGAATTACTCAGGTTTAGCCCTCAACCTAGATGGGACGAAGATATCTCGAGACAACCTGAATGGGGAAAGGAATATGTGAGGACCTTGATGGGACATTTCTGAGAGAAATGCTTCGTGAGATGAAACTCTAGCATGATCATTTCCTGGGTGGATATACAGAGCATGGATTCCTCGATGGGAAGAACCACGATGGGACTGGATGAAAATACCTCATCGAAACAAGACTCAGGTTTAAACCCAAACCTGAAAAAGGAAAAATACCTCGAGGCACGAGGTTCAGGCTTAACCCTTATCCTAAAAGGGACGACCATACAGGATCCTCGAACGAGGAAGCCGTGATGGGACAATAAATGCATCGCAAAAGCGAGATTCAGGTTTAACCCTTGTCCTGAGTGGGGGAAAATCGCACGAAGTTCTCAAATGAAGACACCGTGGAAGACCTAGAAAGGATATCTAGTCGAAAAATGAGACTCAGGTTTAACCCTAACCTGAACGGAAAGATACCTCGTGGACCGAGGCTCAGGCTTAACCCTTAACCTGAAAGGGGCAACCATACGAAATCCTTGGATGAAGAAACCATGATGGGACCTTCGGAATTTGGA
Source organism: Nuphar pumila (assembly GCF_984573655.1). Classification (NCBI taxonomy): domain Eukaryota; kingdom Viridiplantae; phylum Streptophyta; class Magnoliopsida; order Nymphaeales; family Nymphaeaceae; genus Nuphar; species Nuphar pumila. The sequence goes on along the minus strand of NC_143260.1, from coordinate 65,223,009 downwards.
CGAACAAATCCAGAAAGGGTTTGCGAGAAGAGAAAAATAAGAGATTCCCTAAAGCTTGAAAAGGGGATGATCTGAGGCGTCTCATTGCTGAGACTAAATCAGCTTTCTAAAAATAGACGACCTCTCGCAGAAGGTTTGGGTGATACCTCGAGGAGCGAGGTAACAGGTTTACTCCTTAGCCTGAATGGATACAGCATCCTCGAGGAGCGAGGAAAACTGTGATGGGACCTCTAGACTTTGCACAGCAAGTCCGAGAGGGGTTTTTGCAAAAGGATGAAAATGGGGATCCCTAAAGCTTGAAAAGGGGTTGTTTTTGGGTGCCTCATTGCTGAGACTGAAAATAGCTTTTGACAATAACAGAACTTTTGCAAAAAGTTCAGGTTTAACCCTTATCCTGAGCGGGAACTGTCCATGGTGGGACAGTGGGGAACACAGGGAAGTGTGCGAATCTGAGAGCGCTCAGATCAGACGGAAAGAAAGGACTTTTCAGTCCTACGGACGGATGACGTCCAGATACGTCAAAGAGAACATTAAGTTCATTCTTCATTTTGGGATAATGAGAAAGTATTGCCAATAAGAAGCCAAAAATTTGTAGTTGATTCAGTATGATTGAATCGTGTATAAAAAAAAATATCACCTCTTTCTACCTAGAGTATTAGCTTCAATTGGGCTAACTCTGCAGAATCAAGAGTCAAATTCAAAGTTTGTTGTTGTTGAGCTTCTTTAAGGAAGATATCAATTTCCTTGATATGAAAAGAGAGAGAATATTCTTAGCTTCATAAAAGCAATTGAGTGAAAAGATATTGATAAAAGAATTTTACATAAAAAAAGATGATTCTTGGCAATTTCAGGCAATCTGATATCCTGGGCATTTCCCGTGATGATCTTTTTGTACTCTCTTGAGTCATGGAGCTTTCTTGGGTTTTTACATCATCCTTCATTTTGGAGATGTCTTGACCTTTTCTCTCTTTTTCAGGGGAAGGGTACGTCACAAACTCCTTCATCTTGGAGATGTTCCGATCCTTGTTTTTCTCAGGAGTTAGGCTTGATGATATAGGTTCATTGGTCAAAATTCTCTAGATGATAGCAGAAATCAAATATCTTTTAGGGTTTGTCGGTAGGTTCATCGCATCCGCCTTCATCTTGGCGGTGCTCTGAATGTTCCCTGGAAGGATCCGTCACAACTTCGTCATCTTGGAGATGTTTCAAATCTTCTTTGGCCCCGGGGGTCCACTCGGTTAATTCGCCTTCATCTTGACGACAATTGAGAGATCTCTTTTGCGGATATTTGATTTGCAGCTCAAACGACTGGGGAGATATGGATTGGGTAGGTTCTTTTTTACTGCCCAGGATATTTCCACTGTCTTACTGCCAAAGAATGGTCTTTAAGAATATGCCATAGCTATGATCAATATCCATTCGCTCATGGCTTTTCAACATCATCGAATTTTCCTTTGCCGGTCATATCGAAGATTTTTCTTCATTCTCTTGGTTGACCAACAGAAAAAGCTTGAATTCAGTTCTTATTTCACAAAAGTCTTGCCCTTTTGGAAATAATACTAAAGGTAGTTTGAGGTAATTTTTTATATGATGAAAATTTTGAGATCAACAATGACTTGATAACAAATTGGCAAAATATTCTTAAAATCCTTAATGAAAGAGGTCACTTGATATCGAATTGACACGTCCGTGACAAAATTCTCCTCTCTTTTTCCCCAAAAAGAGAGACTCAGTCTTAGCCCTTACTTGAATGGGAAGTTGGAAATACTCCTCTCTTCCCTGAAAGAGGAGGTGTTTGCAAAATAGAACTTTCGAAGAGAAATTAAGCTTTCGTCAAAACTCCCTATCTCTAGGCTTCTCTTATGGAAAGGCGGCCGAAAAACAAAGTTGAGAAAGTATCACAGAGGAACGAGTCCATCACACTCTCCCTAGAAGAGGGTGCTCTGTGAAGGGGTTGTCCAAAGATGAGAAAAACAGGGGCCACAAAAGAAACGAGCTTCCGTCAAAGTTCTCCCTGGAAAAAGGGTTCTTTTGTGTAAAGCTGGTTGTTGTTTTGCAAATTGTTCGCGAAGAAAACGAGTCCCTTCAAACTCTCCTTGGAAGAGGGTTTCTTGCGAACAGAAGATGGTTGCATGCGAAAGGAACGAGCTCCCTCGAACTCTCCCTGAAGAGGGTCCTTCGAAGAAAAGATTGACTTTTGGTAAAATGATAACCCGGAGGTTGAAATTGAGAATTTAAGACTTAAGTAATGTTGATTGGTTAGTACAAAGACTGAACCGGGAGGGCTAACTGATCAGCCAGCCAGACACTAGCACGAGTGTTAGATGTACCAGTACGAGCACTGGATTTCAAAATTACCCCAGTACGAGCGCTGGGTTTTCGAAAATGCATACCAGTACGAGCACCGGGTTTTCAAAATACACACCAGCACGAGCACTGATTTTTTCAAAAAGGAGAATTGAAAAATGAAACTGACATTCAAAGATACTTGAGAATTAAGCGAGAATGATTGCCGATGTTTTCAGGATTATCCCTTATCCTGAAGGGGAAGTTCAAGGAGACTTCAGTTCAAAATATGAATATTAGATTGACAGGGAAAATTCAAGAGAAAACAAGGATATACAAAAGCAAAAAATCCAAGTTGGAACTCGTTTTTTTCCAAACACAAGAAAATGAGTGAGAATCGAGTTTGAAAACTCGAATTCTCAAAACAACGATTTGTCCAACACGAGCATTGGATTCAAAAGGAAGTTCAAGTCGGAACTTGAGACTTCAAAAATAAGAATATACAAAAGGAAAATCCGAGTCGGAGCCCGATTTTTAAATATAAGAAAATGAATGAGAATTGAGTTTGAAAGCTCAAATTCTCAAAAAAAAAACAACGATTTGTCCAACACGAGCATTGGATTCAGAAGGAAGTTCAAGTCAGAACTTGAGACTTCAAAAATAAGAATATACAAAAGGAAAAATCTGAGTCAGAATTCGGTTTTTAAATATAAGAAAATGAATGAGAATTGAATTTGAAAACTCGAATTCTCAAAACAACTATTTGTCCAACACGAGCATTGGATTCAAAAGGAAGTTCAAGTCAGAACTTGAGCCTTCAAAAATAAGAATATATAAAAGGAAAATCCGAGACGGAACCCGATTTTTTAAGAAAAAAAATGGAAAAACGAAAACCTGAGTCGGAACTCAGATGGGGAGGAAATGATTCTAACCCGGGAGTCAGAACTTGAAAGATTGACAAAAGCATGAATAGATTTTGATGATGAAGATGAGAGATTCATTCGAGATCCTTGACCCAAGGTGGCCTAAGGTCCGAATTTATTTATGATGGCTTCAGGATCTTCCCCTATCCTGAGGGAACATAGAACAAAATTTGAGGTGATTTGAAGAATTTATGGGAAATAATTCAGGTTTATCCCTTAACCTGAAGAAGAATAAAATTTATAAAATGGAGAAGAATTTAAAGAGATTTATTGAAATTTTATTTTGAAAAAGAATTCTCCCGGGTAGCAGCGATGCTCTTATGAAGGGTATCAGGATTATCCCTTATCCTGAATGGGAACACCTCGGACAACGAGGGTCAGGTTTTTCCCTTATTCTAAGGGGAAAAATAAATAAAAGAATACCTCATGGAAAAGAGGCATCAGGTTTATCCCTTAACCTGAAGGGGTTTCTTAAAGATAAATGAATAAAACTTGATAAAACTAATGAAACTTGACAATAAACTAATAAAATTTGATTTAGAATGAAATGAATGCAATTCAATGAACATGATCAAGTTAAAAACGAGTTGGTAAGAATTTAGAAAAGGATTCGTCTGATCCTGCCTGCATTATGATGAAGGAAGATAAGTATAGATTAAAATAAAATGCCCCAGTATCAGAGAAGGATGTGAGAACTTAACAGAAGATCTTTATTGAAAGACTTTTGAAGAGTACAAAAGGCTATGATGAACAATTCAAGTGTAAAATCTCTTTAAATGTAAAGCATTAATAGGATCTGGCAGTTCCACTCCATCTGCGTTGATCAAACGATAGGAATTGCGGGGCAGCGCTTCTTTAACCACATAAGGGCCTTCCCAATTGGGTGACCACTTGCCCTTCGGCCGATGCTTGAGATGAGTTGTCGATCTGAGCACAAGATCATTGACTCAGAATCTTCTCTCAATAACTGATTTGGCGTAGTGTCGAGCTATCCTCTGATGGTAGGCCTGAGCGTGCTCCGCTGCCTTGAGCCTTTTCTCATCTAATAGATCAAGCTGTACCAACCTTTGCTGCTGATACTGATCGAGTGGAAGTTCGACGAACGACGCAAACTTGAGTGCGGGCTTCTGAACATGGAGAGGTAGTACTACCTCGGTCCCATAGACGAGCTCTGAAGGAGTAGCATTGGTTGGAGTCCGAATGGTGGTTCGGTACGCCCAAAGTGCATCGTGCATTTTCTCGTGCCAATCGCGACCTGTTTCCACTGTTCTTTCCAGAATGCGGATTAAACTCTTGTTGGTGGCCTCTGCCTGGCCATTTCCTTGAGGATAGTAGGGAGCTGAGAAGTGGTGATGAATCCCGAACTTTGAGCAGAAGGTTTTCATCTTCTCATTCTTGAAATGGCTGCCATTGTCTGACACAATATCATGTGGGGCGCCAAAACGGCAAAGAAGATTCTTATGGATAAAGGAAACCACGTGTCGGCCTTCTATTGTTCGCAGAGTTACAACTTCGACCCATTTGGTGAAGTATTCTGTAGCTGCGAGGAAGTATCGGTGGCCATTGGAAGCTAAAGGAGTGATCGAACCAACTACGTCGAAGGCCCACATCGAAAAGGGCCAAGGAGAGACCACGGATTGCAAGTATGCGGCTGGCGCATGAATGGAAGGTGCGTGCATTTGACACTTGACGCATTTCCTTACAAATTGATGGCAATCCTGCTGCATGGTTTTCCAATAGTATCCCGCCCGAATAATCTGCTTGACGAGCGTTTGGTAGCCGACGTGACCACCACAAATTCCCTCATGTGCCTCTCGGACAGCTTCCATGGCTTCATCTTTATCTAAGCACCTGGCGTACTCAGAACTGAATCCACGGCGATAAAGAGTATCGGCTAGGAGGAAATAACGGGCTGACATGCGCTGTACCGCGTGTTGCTCTTTTCTGGGCATTTCCGCTGGAAATTTACCAGTTTCAAAAAAGCTCTTGATGTCTTGGTACCAAGGCTTCTCCTTCTGAGTGGCTTGGTTCACTTGCTCAGCTGGAATGTAGGCAGGTTGATTAAGTCTGCCGATCTCGAAGGAGTGACAAGACTCACTATCTTTAAAAGTCAGAATAGAGCCTAAACAGGCTAGGCCATCTGCTATGTGATTGTAATCCCTCTTGACATGATTAAGCTGAAATTCTTCAAAATTGCCTACGAGAGCTAAGGCGATCTTTTGATAAGGGATTAACTTTGAATCCTTGACTTGCCATTTAGCGTTAACTTGACTGACAATGAGTAATGAGTCGCCGAATGCATGTACTCTCTTGACACCAAAGTCTTGCAAGATCTTGAGGCCTTGTATTAGAGCTTCATACTCGGCCATATTATGAGTACATTGGAAGTCGAGTTTGAGGGAATAAGGGAGCATTTCCTTTTTCAGGAGTGATTAGCAGGATCCCAATTCTTATACCAGACATGTTTCGGGCTCCATCAAAGAATAGAGTCCAAATTGGGAATTCCTGAATACTGCAGATACGATCGTCAGGAAAATCATCTTCCGCTTTGATCTCCTCTGTCAATGGGAAATCTGCCAGCTGATCGGCGATGGACTGACCCTTGACTGACTTCTAAGAAACATATTCTAAGTCGTACTGCATCAGGAGGACTTGCCATTTTGCAATCCGTCCAGTGAGGAAAGGTTGCTCAAGGATGTACTTGAGAGGGTTAAGTCTCGACAGAATTTTGATCTCTGAGGCCATTAGATAATGTCTCAGCTTCTGACACATCCACACTAAGGCTAGACATGTCTTCTCCATCTGAGAGTATCTTTTCTCATAATCGATGATGGTCTTGCTGATGCAGTAGATGGCATGTTCTATCCGACTGCCTTCCTCGTACTGTGCAAGAAATCCACCACAAGCATTATGGTTGATGGAGATATACAAGAGAAGCGGCTTTCCAAGTTCTGGTGGCTTCAGAACTGGTGGATTGAGAAGATACTGCTTGATGCGCTCAAAGGAGAGCTGACATTCTGGTCCCCACTCAAACTTCACTTCTTTTCTCAGCAAGTGATTGAAGGGTTCGCACCTCATGGCCAAATTGGAGATAAAACGTCGAATAGACTAAATGCGACCCTGAAGGCTTCGCAGCTCTTTAAGATTAGTGGAAGGCGGCATATCAATGATCGCCTTTGCTTTGGCAGGATCTACCTCTATGCTTTTTTTGCTAATCATGTAGCCAAGCAGCTTGCTTGACTTCACTCCGAAGATGCATTTCTTCGGATTGAGTCTTAACTTATAGAGAATAAGTCTTTCAAAGACTTGGCCGAGAGCATCAAGATGATCCTCTCCTTTGGATTTGACCAGAATGTCATCAACATAGGCATCCATGTTCTTGTGCATCTGGTCATGAAAGATAACTGCCATTGCTCTCTGATAGGTTGCCCCTGCATTCTTGAGCCCGAATGGCATGACTGTATAGCAAAACGTTCCCCAAGGCGTGGTAAAAGAAGTTTTGGATTGGTCACGGGAAGCCAATTTGATCTGATTGTAACCTGAATATCCATCCATAAAGAAAAACATGGCATGGCCTGCCGTGCTGTCGATCAAAAGATCGATATTGGGGAGTGGATAATCATCTTTGGGGGTGGCTTTGTTCAGGTCTCTGAAATCAATACAAATCCGGACTTTGCCATTCTTTTTGGGAACTGCCACAATGTTCGCCAACCAGTCTGGATATTCAATGGTCCGAATGAATCCTGCTTTTAATAATTCTTCAAGTCCTTCTTTAACTTGCGGTGCCACTCGAGGATCCATTTTTCTGAGCTTCTGCTTGATTGGTTTGCAATCTGGCTTCAACACGAGACGATGCTCGACTAACTTGGGGTCTAAGCCTGGCATATTCTCATAAGTCCAAGCGAAGACTTCTTGATGCTGTTTGAGAAAATAGATGAGCCTTTCCTTCTCATCCGAATTCAAGCTGGCACCAATTTTGAGGATTTTCGAATCATCTTCTGAACCGATGTTGACATCCTCCGTCGAATCTTGAACCAATGGTGATGGTTCCTCCTGCTTCTGAATACTGGCGAATTCTGGCAAATCTTGAATCGCTGAGTCGAAATCTGCTAACTCTTCAATCTGCTTTGTCATTCTGCTGACTTCTGCCCCTGCCTTTGCCTTGCAGATCCTGGCTGGTTTGGATTTATTTTGAGAAAAATTGGTGTTGATGACAAGTTTTCTGAGCGATTTAGGAGCCATGATCCTGGCAATCCTGGAAGCGCAAAGAAGGTTTTTGAGAAAAGGGTAAAATGTTCGAAAACAGCCTTTTGTACAGAAACAAAGATTGACAACATAGACCAGGATATAAGCAAATAACTCGTGTGCACCAAGATGAATAGAGAAAACAAAGTTTTCATTGATTAAGTAAACTTTGAATTTTACAAGTGATTGTTGAAGAAAAGAAAGAAACTGGGGCAAATCTTGCCCTTACAAGATGACATAACGAAAGAAAACAGAAAATACTGGCATTGACTTCATCACTGGGCTCCCTTGACGAAGATAGTGTGCTTGTCGGATAACTGACCCGTGAAACCCAAGCCGGTACCGGTGACATGCTGAGCAGGGATGATTGGCTCCAGAACCCCGTCTTCATTTCTGCCCAGGCCCCTGAAGGGCTGATAACCGTGCTTCATTAGGAGATCAAATCCTTTCTTCGTTTTTGAGAATTGAGGGAAAAGAGGATGATCCCGAAAGGAGGTGCAGTCGAGGCGCCCACCTAACTTGAAGAAGTGGGGTCCCTGCCACTGGGTTACCGTCGTTACGCTCTCTGTCGGCTGAACTTCTTTCAATTTCAGCATATCCAGGCTTTCACTTAGATTGATCTCGTCGACTTCCCTGATGCTGGGGGTGTCGGCAGTGAAAGTAGGACGGGGGATCATGGGCTGTGGGAGTCGCTCTTTCGGGTCCTCTCCTAGGACCGTAGTGATCATGCCTCCTTTCGACCACTTGATACATTGGTGCAAGGTTGATGGAACAACGTTGGCGTTGTGAATCCAAGTGCGTCCAAGCAACAGATTGTGTGTGGGCGGCACATTGACCACGTGAAAGAGGACAGTATGCACCGAATAATTGATGAAGATTTCGAGGAATATCTTCCCCTTGGTTGTCTGCCCATGGTTATCAAAACCGTAGATCGTGATCGGATCTGGGGTATATTCCTCTTCTTTTAGGCCCAATGCTTTGGCCGTCATCTCAGGACAGAGATTGAGGCTGCTGCCTCCATCGACGAGCACGTGGGGGACTGTCATGCCCCTGGTCCGCACTACTATGTAAAGTGCGTTGTTGTGAAACAAATGAGGTTTTGGCAAATCCTCATCTGAGAATGTGATCGGTGCATTCGTCATTGCTTGATTGACGATCTGAGCCATATCTTGCGGAGTGGTGCTAGGCTTGACTTTGATCTTTCTGAGAAGATCTTCTAGCACTTGCTGGTGCTCAGGTGAAGCGTGGGTCAGATCAAAAATAGAAATATTGGATAAAGCAGTGATTGGCTTCTGAACTGACCCTGAAGCCTCTTTTTTCTTTGAAGCTCCCTTGATAAAGCGTTTCGGGATTCTGGGGACTATTTTGGCAATTTCTGCCGTTGTTTTTGTTGGTTTCTTGGAAAACGCAGTGATATCCACCATCTTAGCGGAAGACTGCGCTTGGCGAAGGACTAAGACCCGATGTTGATCTTGAATGTCCTGATCAGAACATGGTTGGATGCTACCTTGAAGAGAGAATGTTTGCTCCGTGATGACTGGAGCTGAGTGCTTGGGAAATGGTTTGGATAGGATTTCCGACTGTTCTTCTTCATCCTCGACAAACAGGTTCTTGTCAATGCAGTCCTGGATGATGTTCTTAAGAACAAAGCAATGCTCGGTATCATGTCCCACAGTTCGGTGAAACTTGCAGAATTTATCGGTCCATTTGCCCATAGTGACTGGAGGATCGACCACTTTGGGGAGTTTGATCATTCCCTTCGACATCATATATTCCAGGATATCTTCGCGGGTCTGTTCCAGAGCTGTGAACTCTCAGTCGTAACTCCAACCCTCGTGTTTCGGCTTCTCTGGCTGCTTTGCATCGGACTGAGGTGCTGACTGAACAGGCTGGGGCTTGACAAATTTTCCCTTCTGAGCTGCAGAGTTTGTCCTTTCGGCCCTGGAATGCCCTGCATTTTTGTTACGGTTTTTCTTGCACTTCTTGTTGTTGGAGTTGCCATTGCCCTGGTCCGAAAATTCTGTAGCATAGGCGACGTGCGCCTTTTTCTTTTGATCAGGATTCCCTTTGACAAAAGGGTATCCTTCATAAAGACCATTGTCCAGGACAGTCTCGAGCCATTCAGCTCTCTCAATTAGCATGATGAATGATTTGGCGGGCGAAGTAGAAATGAGGTTCCTCAGAGGCTGAGCAAAATTATTCAGAATAATCTTGTAACGCCCCAGATTTCCAAAACGAAGCTAAGTTAAAATTTTCATGAATTTCTTTTTTTTTTCTTTGCAGCGGAATTTAGAAAAGCTTTTAGCAGCGGAATCAGACGATAATGAGTCGTCAGTTTTAGAAAACTCTGAGCACGTTGCAGGTATGTGGCCAAGCAACTCATTGACCACCAAAGTGTTCCATTTTATCGAAAACACATGTTTATTACAACACTACTGCTTAGAAAAGCAGTGAAGGTTCAATAAAAAGAAGCAGTACAACTCTGTCTAGAGAAACCCTGGAACTCGATGCCGCCTTGCTCCGCATATCGCCACGCAGGTACAACACCTGAAATCCCCATGAAACGGGGTCAGAACCACTGATGGTCTGGTAAGCATGCAGTCATACATCCATTCAACTCAAGTACGATAATGACCACTCAGGGTCGCAATACGCAATAACGACGCTCAAGCCTCCAAGACTTAGCGTATATCGCAAGAGCCTCCGCAGGGCTATGAGTTGAACATCCGCTCAAGTCTTCATGACTTAGAGCAAGCCTTTTCAGGGCTGTGATTTGAATAACCGCTTAAGTCTCCATGACTTAGCCATAACCTCTTTCGGGTCTCAAGTGATGTCTAGCTCAAGTCTTCATACTTGGCACATCCGTATCCCACGCATCTAAGGACAACTCCTCGAGCTTCGCTTAGTCGTGCGGATACAACACGGGTCTCTGCCCAGTCGGTCCAGTAGTATACCGAACATGACACCTTCACAAAGGTTATGCAGGACTGACTCAACACGTCATTCACTCATACATTCAAAGCATCGCTGTACCTAGAACTAATGCATTGTTTGATAATTAACCGCTCCCGCCTTTGGTACGCAAGTAGAGCTATTGTCCGGGCATCAACGCGACGTTCTGGGGGTTGATTATTCTATGTATTTTAGATACCCCAGAGGCCTGTTGACCCTATCCATAGTAGGGCAGTGTGTTTCAACTGGGAGAACCCTACTAGGCCCATATTCGGATGCATCCTCTACTTGCAGTAGTTGGGTTCAATCCTTAGATCTTAAGGATAACCACGACCCCAAAACCCATGAGTGACTGAGGCCATCGTGGACTCTATCAGGTCTAAAGTAAAATACATGTCACTCAAGGCTGTACCATCACTGTCATTCCACAGTGAGCACAATTCCTGAAGGGGTCTGCCAGTCTTACAATTACTTAGACAGAATCTGCATGCCATTTAGGCAGCCCGTGCTTTCAGCACTACGGGAGTGTGTACCCGACCCCATTCAGTCCGCCCCAACACAGTCATTACTGAGGGGGTACCCCTAACACGATTTTCAACCGCGGGGTATGTGCGACCTTAAGTCTTATTCATATGCATGCAAAACACCGCTCTTGGCACTTCGGCCACCACGAGCATCACACCTCTTTGGGTGGAAACAACACACTCTGGCTCTTCGGCCCTTACGAGTCTGGTTGTGTAACCGTTCTCAATGAGCATGCATATGACTCGATCTAAATAGATCGACTACTCAGTGTATTTTTACGCGACGAGTACAAACCTAGCCAAGGCGCAACCTCTACTCCGGCTCAGCGGCCCTTACGAGCAAGGTGCCCTTGTAGGCACAAGGATACGAGCCGATCTGGCATCGTTCCATCAACGGACATCATTATGCCGTTCCATTGGTTCCGGCAGCTCTTCTGCCGACCATTTCGTCAGCACCTCCCCTGCTCTATCGGCAGCGGTGCGACGAACCCTTCTACGTTTGTAGAAGGCAATACATGAACCGGGTAGCAATCTGCTATATGTCAGAGTATCCTGCTACGTTCTTTCTGAGCTATTCTTAGCTTCTTCAACAATTTCAGCAGCACTTCCTTTCTTTTACGGAGAAAGCGTGCGTTTCTTTTATATATTTCAGCGGCATCTCCCCTCTTTGGTAGGAAATCGTCACGCTTAATTTGGGGAAATGGATGCGCACCGTTGTGCGTACTTTGCATCCATCAAGGTTGCAGGAACCCTGGGCCATAGCCAGGCCATACGTAATTGACGTAAAGAGCATTTTGCCAAAAAGTGAAGCCTTTCCAATAGGGGCTTCATTCGTCAAGTATAATCTTGAACGAGGAGCGGTCAGGGAATCGCATTGGCGATTTGGAGTTTGATCTCCATTTGAACGCTCATTTATGCGCTATATATGTAGTATAAGCAGAAGCCTGTGCTTTATACAGCGGCGGCGTAAAGAAATGCATATACTATTGTTCAGGGTGTGTAACTGAACAAAATATTCTACATATATAACAAAATAGAAGCCTTGGCATCGTTCGACGTGACGGCGTAAGTAAATACATTACAGGAGGCTTGGCATCGTTCGACGCGACGGCGTAAATAAATGCATAATCGGAAGTGCAGTAATCGAAAGTGCAGAAAACAGGGAGCCTTGGCATCATACGACGCGACGGCAAAGGTAAATTACATAGCCTGTGCGATATAAGACGCGTCGGCAGAATCAGCGGATATACACCTAGATCCGTATCCAATGATAGTTACGAGGCGAGCGGGTGAACACCGAAGTGTTCTGAAGGGCTCAACCAAGAACTAGGGTGAGATACCATTTTAAAAACGCATATACTGCGTATTTGAACATAGATATATCCGACGATAGTTCCGAGACGAGCGGGTGAACACCGAAGTGTCCAAAAAGGGCTCAATCAAGAACTAAAGCAAGATACTACTTTAGAAAGTATATTCTATATACAAACAATCAAATACTTGAGAGAGATGGATCAACGAAGCGAACTTACTTCAAATCGTGGAAGAAACGGCTCCGGGTTGCTTCTTTGGCTTCGAGCCTTCCTTCGAGAGGTCAGACTAAGTCAGATGAAGCTGACTTAGTTGAAAAAGAGGTAGAGCAGGTCAAGCTACTCAACCTAAGTGGTTTGAACCAAACAGGGTTCGATCCAAGTCAACTGGGTTGAGCAGGTTCGAACTCAACTCAAGTAGGCTAAGTCTGGGTTCAGAAACCCAAACCGGAATCAGGACCAAAAAGGACTTTGACTTTAAACCCAACTAGGTTCAAGTCAAGTCAACTGGGTTTAGACCAGGTCAAGTGGGTTCAGACCCAGGTCAGGTGGGTTAGGACCAGGTCAGGCAGGCTCAGGCTAAGTCAGGCAGGCTCAGACCAGGTCAGGTGGGCTCAGGTGGGCTAGGCTAGGTAGGGGAGGTTTAGGAGAGAGAGAGAAGGCAAGACAGAGAGGGGGGGTCGATTTTTATGAGAAGAGAGAGAGTGGGGAGGGCTATTTATAGCCCAAGCCCACCTCCTCTTGGGTTTTTCCATGCCCCTTCTACCCCCTTGGCTTCTTTTTAATTCCAAGAGGTTCCTTGGTGTGGGGCCCACTTGGATATTCCATGAGATATTTTTGTGGGTCCCACCAGATATTTTCTGAGGAATATTTCTGTGGGTCCCACCAATATTTTCGTGGGTCCCGCAAGAATTTCGGGTTTCTGGCGATTTTTTTTCGAAAAATTCTGAGTACGCCATTCCCTTCGTATTGACGTAACTAAGAAAGTTGGCTCGCAGGAATCCTTTGATTTCATTCAGGTAGGAAGTTATGGCTTCCAGAGTGTTTGAGAATATATTCGCGATTCGACGAATATCCTAAGTATAACTGGCTCGCAGGAATTGATTCGTTTCGCATTCTGAGAAAAATGCTATTTTTACCGGTAAATGCCTCATGAATTTTATTCAGATATTTTCTGAAAAATTGCGGGTCTTACATCATTACCCCCTTAAAGGAATTTTGTCCGCGAAATTCAGCTAAGAGTACAAGGTGAAGAGTTCAGTATATTTATCCCGCATATCTGATTCAGGCTCCCAAGTGCAATCATCGATTCCATGATGCTGCCACCTCACTTTAACAAGTGGAATGACCTTCGTTTTTAGCACTTGCTCCCGACGGTCTATGATCTCCACTGGCCTTTCTTCTACCGTCATATCTTCTCGAATGTCAATATCTTCATGTTGAATGACGTGAGAAGGATCATGAACGTATTTACGAAGCATTGATACGTGAAATACATTATGTATTTGCGCGTATTGTGGTGGCAATGCTACTCGGTAGGCAGTCTCTCCGATTCGGCTCAAAACTTCGAAGGGTCCAACGAATCTGGGGCTGAGCTTCCCCTTCTTTCCAAAACGAAACACACTCTTGGTTGGAGAGACCTTGATAAAAACCTTATCTCCAACCGCAAAAGTGAGTTCCCTACGCCGCTGATCGGCGTAGCTCTTCTGTCGACTCTGAGCAGTCAGTAGCTTCTTTCTGATCATGTGGACCTGCTCAGTATAATGCTGCAACACAATGGGCGAGTCCAAGGTTCGCTCACCCACTTCACCCCAATGGATTGGTGATCGACAGGGTCGCCCGTACAAGGCTTCATACGGTGCCATCCCAATGCTAGCGTGGTGGCTATTATTATAAGCAAATTCAGCCAACGCTAGTGGGAATCCCAATCACCTTTCCATTCCAGCATACAGGCTCTTAGCATATCTTCAAGAGTCTGTATGGTTCGTTCTGATTGCCCATCTGTTTGGGGATGGAATGCTGTACTGAACTTGAGTTTCGTCCCCAGGGCTCTCTGAAGCTGCTCCCAAAAGTGAGAGGTGAACTTCGGGTCACGATCAGATATAATCGAAATCGGCACTCCATGGAGTCTAACGATTTCCCGAATGTAGATCTCTGTCAATCGTTCAGTTGAGTATCGAGTGTTGATTGGCAGGAAGTGAGCAGACTTGGTGAGTCTGTCCACGATCACCCATATCGAATCGTGTTGTCTCTTGGATCGAGGCAATCGAACGATGAAATCCATCGTAATGCCTTCCCATTTCCATTCTGGAATCTCGATCTATTGCATCTTTCCACCAGGTCACTGATGTTCGATCTTAACTTGCTGGCAGATCAAACACTTTGAGACAAACGTAGCCACATCACGCTTCATACCCTTCCACCAGTACTTTCTCTGTAAATCTCGGAACATCTTCGTACCCCCAGGGTGGATAGTATATTTGCTACTATGGGCCTCCTGGAGTACTTCCTGTCTTAGCTCAGGGTTATTTGGAACCCAAATTCTTTCTTCCATCCATATTCCTCCATCTTCTTTCAAATGGAAGAAAGTGTCATCTTTTTCAGCACGAGCTTTCAATTCCAAGTACTGGGGATCCTTGAACTGTTCGGCTACGATGCGATCGAGGAACTCAATGTGGATCGTCAAACATGACATTTGGATTCTACCTGAATCAGCCAAAAATGGCTTCCACTTGACAAAATCCTCCATCAACTTCCATTGTCCAGTTAGGCTGTCCAGAGTGCCAACAGTCTTGCGACTAAGGGCATCTGCTACAACATTTGCCTTTCCAGGGTGATAGGAAAGCGTGAATTCATAGTCTTTGAGGAATTCCAGCCATCGCCGTTGCCGCATATTGAGTTCTTTTTGAGAAAAGAGGTATTTTAGGCTTTTATGGTCCGACATGATCTCAAATTTCTCTCCATAAAGGTAGTGTCGCCAAATTTTAAGTGCGAACACTACCGCGGCAAGCTCAAGATCGTGGGTTGGATAATTTTTCTCATAGACTCTCAACTGTCGTGACGCATAGGCGATTACTTTGCCATGCTGCATCAACACACAACCCAGACCTGTTCCTAAGGCATCGGTATATGCCACGAAGCCTCCCTGACCAGAAGGTAAGGTAAGGACAGGGGCAGTGGTAAGCCTCTGTTTGAGAACCTGAAAGCACTCCTTACGCTGGTCAGTCCATTCAAACTTGACTGCCTTTTTAAGTAATTTTGTCATCGGTACGGCGATTCGGGAGAAGTCTTGTATGAACTTCCGATAATATCCGGCAAGTCCAAGGAAGCTACGAACCTCAGTGATATTTTCTGGCTGCTTCCAGTCCATCACAGCTTCCACCTTCGCAGGATCCACTGCGATTCCATCTTTTGAGATCACATGACCAAGGAACATCACTTTATCTAGCCAGAATTCACATTTTGAAAACTTAGCATAGAGTTGGTTATCTTGAAGGGTTTTCAAGACGATTTTCAAGTGCTCCACGTGTTGTTCCTTGTTCTTAGAATATACGAGAATGTCATCAATAAAGACGATGACAAAGCTATCCAAATATGGTCTGAATATCCGGTTCATTAGATCCATAAAGGCAGCAGGCGCATTAGTGAGTCCGAAGGGGATTACTACGAACTCATAATGGCCATATCTCGTTCTGAAGGCAGTCTTAGGTATATCCTCTTCCTTTACTCTGAGTTGATGGTACCCTGACCTGAGGTCGATCTTGGAGAACACCCTCGCTGTTCTGAGTTGATCGAATAAGTCCTCAATCCGAGGCAACGGGTACTTATTTTTAACAGTTGCCTGGTTAAGCATCCGATAATCGATGCATAACCGAAGGGATCCATCCTTCTTCTTTACAAACAGCACTGGGGCTCCCCACGGTGACACACTAGGACGGATGAACCCTTGTTCCATCAGTTCTTCCAACTGACACTTCAACTCACTGAGTTCAGTTGGCGCCATTCGATATGGGGCTTTGGATATCGGCGTTGTTCCAGGTAAGGATTGAATTCCAAATTCAACCTCACGAAGTGGCGGAAGTCCTGGCAATTCCTCAGGAAATACATTGGGAAACTCCCGTACCACTTCCAAACTCTCAAGGGGTTGGTCGTTGGATCTTTCCACCGAGAGACTCAACAGGAAGGCCACACAACCCTTCCTAAGGTATTTTTGTACCTTAAGTGCTGATATGAGCCTTTTCTGTGGAACTGGTTTGGATAACTGGTACTCCATCTTAGGCAATCCGGGTCGAGATAGAATCACTCTGCCCTCGCGGCACAGAATCTTGGCATTATTTTGAGCCAACCAATTCATTCCCAGAATGACATCGTACTGTATCATATCGATCAGGATGACGTCAGTAGGCAAGTGTTGCCCTGCTATCTCAATATCCAATTTTTTCACACACCGGATACATTTGGTGCGTGAACCCAACGGGTTATATACTTTGATCATTTTATCAATCGGTTGCACCGAGGCGTGGAGTTGTTCGGTGAAATCGTCAGAGATGAACGTATGAGTAGCACCACAATCAAACAAGACGTAAGCTGCATGTCCATTAACAGGTACAGTGCCTTCAATCAGGTCACCATTTTCGACTTGTTCAGTCGTTACAGCGTATACACGACCTGCAGCAGGCCTTTGTTCTATTCTAGATGGAGGTCGTTGAAACTGAGAACGTTGTGGCGCTGGTCGAGAGGGTTCGGCAGATCCGGCATTACTCCTCTATTCATCTGCAGCCTTCTTGGCGCAATCCCTTATAAAGTGGCCCATCTTGCCACAATACAAGCACCCACCAATGTCACGAGGATATGGCTTTCCAGGGTGGTTCATACGACACCTTGGGCAGTTGAAGTTGGACTGCTGACCATTCAGAGTTGTGTTCTGTCTTGGCCTCACGACTTGTTGAGTGTTGTTCCCTCCTTGGAACTTCTTCTTTTGAAAGGGTTGTCGTGAACCCTGGCCACTTGGGAACGTCCTTTTACGATTCCCACCATTCACTATGGGCTTCTTTGCTATGATCACTTTAGATCGCGCCCAATCCTCTTGGATTTTTGAAGCCGCTGCTACCGCAGCCTGAAAAGTCGAAGGCATGCTTGTTATCACTAGAGATCGCAGCCCTTCGCGTAGACCATTCACATATTTGTCGGCCCTTTCTTGGTCTGTTTCGAACAATCGAGAGCAGTAGCGCTCTAGATTCTGAAATTTGGTGGTATAGTCCATTAGACTCATACCGCCCTGTTCCAACTCCAGAAACTTCATCTTTTTCTTGTTTCTGGAATGCAACGGGAAGTAGTTATCCATAAAAGTCCTCCGAAAGTCAGTCCAAGAAATGACTTCGACTTGTGAGAACTGGATAAGTTTAGTGGTATCCCACCACTTTCGTGCATTGTCTTTCAACCGATACGTGCCAAAGTTGGTCTTTTTTTCCTCTGGTACTCCCAGTACTGAGAAGGCACGTTCTGTCTCTTCGATCCAACTCTCCGCGAGATCAGGATCGGCTCTGCCAATGAAAACTGGCGGGTCAAGCTTGAGGAACTTCTCATAAGTCACTCCTCCCAGGTGCTCGTTTCGTGGTGCGACTGGTTCTGGCCTCGTTTCACGGATGGCTGTAACCAGGTTGTTGAGTGTCTTCAACAGGAATCCTTGCGTATGGGACTCCTCGCTTGGTATGGTTCTCCTCGTCGTAGGTGCCATTTATCTATGCACACACAAGCACTTGTTTTTAGTTTCTCAATGTATATATGGAAGTAAAAAGCTTTATTTACTTAATATACATCATATTTACACAAGCATCGCCTTAAACAAAACGTCACGCCGCACTGGTAGACTTTAGGCATTGAGAAACTATATACATGAGTCTACTGACTCCAAAACATCACCAGTCTCTTTAAGACCTGGATTTCTTTAATGAAGACGAACTCAAAAAGGTCCATCTATTGCCACATGGCCTTGGAGCAGGCACTACTAGCTTTGGCTTGGGCGGCACTTCCGCACTAGCAAGCGAATATTGGGGATATATGAGGGACTCCAGTCCACTTTCCCAGTCAGCAAGATCAAGACTCTGGGAGTCTGGAATAATGATCGGCGAACAGAAAGAATCCCCTCTTTTGTTCCTGCCGTTTAAGCTCGGCGTATGTGATGCCGGATGGTAGCTTGGCGAGTGATAGACCTCCGCAGGAAAGTTCAAATCAAAATCCCTCAACCTTGGTAATTCATCAGAAGATGTTGGGGTATGGTTGCTCCCAACACTAGAGTGTCGGCGGGCTTCAAAGGGTCTCAGGGATGAGACTTCGCGTGTCAGTGGACTTCATACGGGCATATCCACTCATCGTGCATGACCTTGCAGCGATAGCAGTATCCACGCGAGTCATGAGTTACCATCTATACAAAGATGCACCCAGATCAGAACAAAAGTATAAAAACATATACTTACAGTGCGATATCGAGACCATGACGGATCTTGAACCAGGTTTCTCAGACTCATGCTCTGATACCAATTTTGTAACGCCCCGGATTTCCAAAACGAAGCTAAGTTAAAATTTTCATGAATTTCTTTTTTTTTTCTTTGGAGCGGAATTTAGAAAAGCTTTTAGCAGCGGAATCGGACGATAATGAGTCGTCAGTTTTAGAAAACTCTGAGCATGTTGCAGGTATGTGGCCAAGCAACTCATTGACCACCAAAGTGTTCCATTTTATCGAAAGTACATGTTTATTACAACACTACTGCTTAGAAAAGCAGTGAAGGTTCAATAAAAGGAAGCAGTACAACTCTTTCTAGAGAAACCCTGAAACTCGATGCCGCCTTGCTCCGCATATCGCCACGCAGGTACAACACCTGAAATCCCCATGAAACGGGGTCAGAACCACTGATGGTCTGGTAAGCATGCAGTCATACATCCATTCAACTCAAGTACGATAATGACCACTCAGGGTCGCAATACGCAATAACGACGCTCAAGCCTCCAAGACTTAGCGTATATCGCAAGAGCCTCCGCAGGGCTATGAGTTGAACATCCGCTCAAGTCTTCATGACTTAGAGCAAGCCTTTTCAGGGCTGTGATTTGAATAACCGC
This sequence comes from Nuphar pumila, assembly GCF_984573655.1. Lineage (NCBI taxonomy): Eukaryota > Viridiplantae > Streptophyta > Magnoliopsida > Nymphaeales > Nymphaeaceae > Nuphar > Nuphar pumila. The sequence continues at coordinate 65,203,653 of NC_143260.1, read as the reverse complement.
TTAAGTCTCCACGACTTAGCCATGACCTCTTTCGGGTCTCAAGTGATGTCTAGCTCAAGTCTTCATACTTGGCACATCCGTATCCTACGCATCTAAGGACAACTCCTCGAGCTTCGCTTAGTCGTGCGAATACAACAGGGGTCTCTGCCCAGTCGGTCCAGTAGTATACCGAACATGACACCTTCACAAAGGTTATGCAGGACTAACTCAACACGTCATCCACTCATACATTCAAAGCATCGTTGTACCTAGAACTAATGCATTGTTTGATAATTAACCGCTCCCGCCTTTGGTACGCAGGTAGAGCTATTGTTCGGGCATCAACGCGACGTTCTGGGGGTTGATTATTCTATGTATTTTAGATACCCCAGAGGCCTGTTGACCCTATCCATAGTAGGGCAGTGTGTTTCAACTGGGAGAACCCTACTAGGCCCATATTCGGATGCATCCTCTACTTGCAGTAGTTGGGTTCAATCCTTAGATCTTAAGGATAACCACGACCCCAAAACCCATGAGTGACTGAGGCCATCGTGGACTCTATCAGGTCTAAAGTAAAATACATGTCACTCAAGGCTGTACCATCACTGTCATTCCACAGTGAGCACAATTCCTGAAGGGGTCTGCCAGTCTTACAATTACTTAGACAGAATCTGCATGCCATTTAGGCAGCCCGTGCTTTCAGCACTACGGGAGTGTGTACCCGACCCCATTCAGTCCGCCCCAACACAGTCATTACTGAGGGGGTACCCCTAACACGATTTTCAACCGCGGGGTATGTGCGACCTTAAGTCTTATTCATATGCATGCAGAACACCGCTCTTGGCACTTCGGCCACCACGAGCATCACACCTCTTTGGGTGGAAACAACACACTCTGGCTCTTCGGCCCTTACGAGTCTGGTTGTGTAACCGTTCTCAATGAGCATGCATATGACTCGATCTAAATAGATCGGCTACTCGGTGTATTTTTACGCGACGAGTACAAACCTAGCCAAGGCGCAACCTCTACTCCGGCTCAGCGGCCCTTACGAGCAAGGTGCCCTTGTAGGCACAAGGATACGAGCCGATCTGACATCGTTCTATCAACAGACATCATTATGCCGTTCCATTGGTTCCGGCAGCTCTTCTGCCAACCTTTTTGTCAGCACCTCCCCTGCTCTATCGGCAGCGGTGCGACGAACCCTTCTACGTTTGTAGAAGGCAATACATGAACCGGGTAGCACCTGACCTGGTCTGAGCCTGCCTGACTTAGCCTGAGCCTGCCTGACCTGGTCCTAACCCACCTAACCTGGGTCTGAACCCACTTGACCTGGTCCAAACCCAGTTGACTTGACTTGAACCTAGTTGGGTTTAAAGTCAAAGTCAAAGTCCTTTTTGGTCCAGATTCCGGTTTGGATTTCTGAACCCAGACTTAGCCTACTTGAGCTGAGTTCGAACCTGCTGAACCCAGTTGACTTGGATTGAACCCTGTTAGGTTCAAACCACTTAGGTTGAGTAGCTTGACCTGCTCTACCTCTTTCTCAACTAAGTCAGCTTCATCTGACTTAGTCTGACCTCTCGAAGGAAGGCTCGAAGCCAAAGAAGCAACCCGGAGCCGTTTCTTCCACGATTTGAAGTAAGTTCGCTTCGTTGATCCATCTCTCTCAAGTATTTGACTGTTTGTATATAGAATATACTTTCTGAAGTAGTATCTTGCTTTAGTTCTTGGTTGAGCCCTCTAGGACACTTCGGTGTTCACGCGCTCGCCTCGTAACTATCGTCGGATATATATGTTCGAATACGCAGTATATGCGTTCTTCAAAATAGTATCTCACCCTAGTTCTTGGTTGAGCCCTCTAGGACACTTCGGTGTTCACTCGCTCGCCTCGTAACTATCGTTGGATACAGATCTAGGTGTATATCTGCTGATACTGCCGACGCGTCTTATATCGCACAGGCCATGTAATTTACCTTTGCCGTCGCGTCGTATGATGCCAAGGCTCCCTGCTTTCTGTACTTCCGATTACTGCACTTCCGATTATGCATTTACTTACGCCGTCGCGTCGAACGATGCCAAGGCTCCTGCTTTCTGCAATGTCTTTACTTACGCCGTCGCGTCGAACGATGCCAAGGCTTCTGCTTTGTTATATATGTAGAATATTTCGTTCAGTTACACACCCTGAACAATAGTATATGCATTTCTTTACGCCGCCGCTGTATAAAGCACAGGCTTCTGCTTATATTACATATATGGCGCGTAAGTGAGCGTTCAAACGGAGATCAACTCCAAAATCGCCCATGCGATTCCCTTACCGCTCCTCGTACAAGATTCTGCTTGACGAATGAAGCCCCTATTGGAAAGGCTTCGCCTTTTGGCAAAATGCTCTTTACGTAAAGACTAAATCAATTACGTATGGCCTAGCTATGGCCCAAGGTTCCTGCAACCTTGATGGATGCAAAGTACGCACAACGGTGCGCATCCATTTCCCGAGTTAAGCGTAGCGATTTCCCACCAAAGAGGGGAGATGCCGCTGAAATGGATAAAAGAAACGCACGCTTTCTCCGTAAAAGAGAGGAAGTGCTGCTAAAATTCCTGAAGGGCTAAGAATAGCTCAGAAAGAACGTAGCAGAAGTGCTACCCAGTTATGAAACGCCTTCTACAATGTAGAAAGGTTCGTCGCACCACTGCCGGTAGAGCAGAGAAGGTGTTGACAGAATGGTTGGCAGAAGAGCTGCCAAAACCAGTTAAGTGGCACAATGATGTCCTTTGTTGGAACGATGTCAGAATGACTCGTCTCCCTGACACCTGCAAGGGCATCATACTTGTAAGAGCCGTTGCGCCAAAGTAGTGGTAGCGCCTTGACGAGGTCCTGAGCTCGTTGCGTAAAAATACGCCGAGTAGCCGATCCGTAGAGATCGAGTCATGTGCATGCTCATTGAGAATTATCAGACAACCAGACTCGTAAGGGCCGCTGAGCCGGAGTGTGTTGTTTCCACCGAAAGAGGTGAAGTGCTCGTCAAGGCCGAAGTGCTGAGAGCAGAGTTAAGCATGCATATGAATAAAACCTTTGTTCCACGGTGAAAACCGTGTGGTTGATTGGGGTCGGGTACATACTTCTCAAAGGCTGCCCTATAGGCATGCAATGTTCGTCAAGTAATTGTAAGACCGGCAGGCCCCTTTCAGAATTTCTCACCGAGGAAGACGGTGATGGCGCAGCCTTGAGTGACATATATTTCACCCGAACCTGATAGAGTTCATTGATGGCCTTCGTCACTCAGAGGTATGGAGGTCGTGGTTATCCTTAAATATCTAAGGATTGAACCCAACTACTGCAGTAGCAGAATGCATTCGGATACCTAGTAAGGATCTCTTCCGGTATGCTGTACCGTCCTACTAGGGGGATGGGGTCAACAGGCCTCTGGGGTATCTAAAATACATAGAATAATCAACCCCCAGATCGTCGCGTTGTCGCCCAGATATGAGTCCCCTAAGCCCAGGGGGAGGTGCAATTATCGAAACAAAGCATTAGCTTAGGTACAGCGCTACTTTGAATGTATGAGTGGATGACGTTGTTGAGTCAGTCCTGCATAACCTTTGTGAAGGTGTCATGGTCGGTATACTACTGGACCGATTGGGAAAGAACCCCATTAATATCCGTACGACTAAGTGAAGCTCGGAGAGCTGTCCTTAGATTCGTAGGATACGGATGTGCCAAGCATAAAGGCTTGAGCTAGACATCCATTCGTGACTCTGAGGAAGTCAAGGCTAAGTCGTAGAGACTTGAGAGGTTATTCTAACTCACAGCCCTGAAGAGGCTTATGCGAAGTCATGACGACTTGCGTGGATGTTCAACTCATAGCCCTGATGAGGCTTGTGCGATATACGCTAAGTCATGGAGGCTTGAGCGTCGTATTACGAACTGCGACCCTGAGTGGTCTATGCATTTACTTGAGTTGAATAGATAGGTGTTTGCCTACTTACCAGACCATCAGTGGTTCTGACCCCGTTCAATGGGGATTTCAGGTGTTGAACCTGCGTGGCGATATGCGGAGCAAGGCGGCATCAAGTTCCAGGGTTTCTCTAGACAGAGTTGTACTGCTTCCTTTTTATTGAACCTACACTGCTTTCCTAAGCAGTAGTGTTGTAATAAACATATGTTTTCGATAAAATGGAACACTTTGGTGGTCAATGAGTTGCTTGGCCACATACCTGCAACGTGCTCGGAGTTTTCTAAAACTGACGACTCATTATCGTCTTATTCCGCTGCTAAAAGCTTTTCTAAGTTCCGCTGCAATGAAAAAAAAAAAAAAAAAAAGAAATTCATGAAAATTTTAACTTAGCTTTGTTTTGGAAATCTGGGGCGTTACAGAATTGGTATCAGAGCATGAGTCTGAGAAACCTGGTTCAAGATCCGTCATGGTACCGATATCGCACTGTAAGTATATGTTTTTATACTTTTGTTCTGATCTGGGTGCATCTTTGTATAGATGGCAACTCATGACTCGCGTGGATATTGCTATCGCTGCAAGGTCATGCACGATGAGTGGATATGCCCGTATGAAGTCCAAGACTGCCAATATTGTGGCGAAGATGGGCATTCCGCCAACGAATGCCAAAGGAAATATACCGCCGATATGGGTCGGCGGGCTTCAAAGGGTCTCAGGGATGAGACTTCGCGTGTCAGTGGACCGCATCACTCAAGTGTTGGGAGCAACCATACCCCAACATCTTTTGATGAATTACCAAGGCTGAGGGATTTTGATTTGAACTTCCCTGCGGAGGTCTATCACTCGCCAAGCTACCATCCGGCATCACATACGCCGAGCTTAAATGGCAGGAACAAAAGAGGAGATTCTTTCTATTCGCCAATCATTATTCCAGACTCCCAGAGTCTTGATCTTGCTGACTGGGAAAGTGGACTGGAGTCTCTCATATAACCCCAGTATTCGCTTGCTAGTGCGGAAGTGCCGCCCAAGCCGAAGCTAGTAGTGCCTGCACCAAGGCCATGTGGCAATAGATGGACCTTTTGGAGTTCGTCTTCATCAAAGAAATCCAAGTCTTAAAGAGACTGGTGATGTTTTGGAGTCAGTAGACTCATGTATATAGTTTCTCATTGCCTAAAGTCTGCCATTGCGGCATGACATTTTGTTTAGGGCAATGCTTGTGTAAATGTGATGTATATTAAGTAAATAAAGCTTTTACTTCCTCATATACATCGAGAAACTAAAAACAAGTGCTTGTGTGTGCATAGATAAATGGCTCCTACAACGAGGAGAACCATACCAAGCGAGGAGTCCCATACGCAAGGATTCCTGTTGGAGACACTCAACAACCTGGTTACCGCCATCCGTGAAACGAGGCCAGAACCAGTCGCACCACGAAACGAGCACCTGGGAGGAGTGACTTATGAGAAGTTCCTCAAGCTTGACCCGCCAGTTTTCATTGGCAGAGCCGATCCTGAGCTCGCAGAAAGTTGGGTCGAAGAAACCGAACGTGCCTTCCTGGTGCTGGGAGTACCAGAAGAAAAGAAGACCAACTTTGGCACGTACAGGCTGAAAGACAACGCACGGAAGTGGTGGGATACCACTAAGATTATCCAGTTCTCGGAAGTTGAAGTCATTCCTTGGACTGACTTCCGGAGAGCTTTCATGGATAATTACTTTCCATTACACTCCAGAAACAAGAAGAAGATGGAGTTTCTGGAATTGGAGCAGAGTGGCATGAATCTGATTGACTATACCACCAAATTTCAAAATCTTGAACGGTACTGCTCCCGGTTATTTGAGACCGACCAAGAAAGGGCCGACAAGTACATCAATGGACTGCGAGAAGGGCTAAGGTCACGGGTTATCACCAGCATGCCCCAAACGTTTCAAACGGCTGTGGCAGCAGCTTCAAAAATACAAGTGGATTGGGAGCAATCAAAAGTGATCATAGCAAAAAGGCCCATAGTTGATGGTGGGAACAAGAAGAGAATGTTTCCAAGTGGCCAGGGTTCACGACAACCCTTTCAGAAGAAAAGGTTCCAAGGTGGGAACAACACTCAACAAGTTGTAAGGCCAAGGCAGAACATGGCTCCAAACAACCTGCAGTCCAACCCAAACTGCCCAAAATGCCATGTTAATCACGCAAGAGGACCATGTCCACGTGACACAGGTGGATGCTTCTACTGTGGCAAAATGGGCCACATTGCAAGACAATGCAGGAAGAAGCTTATTGATGAGCAGAGGAGGAATGCCGGATCTGCCGGACCCTCTCAACAAATACCACAACGAACACTAGTCCAACGACCCCCACCTAGAGTAGAACAAAGGCCTGTTGCAGGTCATGTATACGCTGTAACGACTGAACAAGTCGAAACCGGTGACCTCATTGAAGGCACCGTACCTGTTAATGGACATGCAGCTTACGTCTTGTTTGATTGTGGTGCTACTCATACGTTTATCTCTGACGATTTCACCGAACAACTCCACGCTTCGGTGCAACCGATTGATAAAATGATCGAAGTATATAACCCGTTGGGTTCACGCACCAAATGTATACGGTGTGTGAAAAATTTGGATATTGAGATAGCAGGGCAACACTTGCCTACTGATGCCATCCTGATCGATATGATACAGTACGATGTCATTCTGGGAATGAATTGGTTGGCTCAGAATAATGCCAAGATTCTGTGCCGCGAGGGCAAAGTGATTCTATCTCGACCCGGATTACCTAAGATGGAATACCGGTTATCCAAACCAGTTCCACAGAAAAGGCTCATATCAGCACTTAAGGTACAAAAATACCTTAGGAAGGGTTGTGTGGCCTTCCTGTTGAGTCTCTCGGTGGAAAAATCCAACGACCAACCCCTTGAGAGTTTGGAAGTAGTGCGGGAGTTTCCCGATGTGTTTCCTGAGGAATTGCCAGGACTTCCGCCACTTCGTGAGGTTGAATTTGGAATTCAATCCTTACCTGGAACAGCGCTGATATCCAAAGCCCCGTATCGAATGGCGCCAGCTGAACTCAGTGAGTTGAAGTGTCAGTTGGAAGAACTGATGGAACAAGGGTTCATCCGACCAAGTATGTCACCATGGGGAGCCCCGGTACTATTTGTAAAGAAGAAGGATGGATCCCTTCGGTTATGCATCGATTATCGGATGCTTAACCAGGCAACCATTAAAAATAAGTACCCATTGCCTCGGATTGAGGACTTATTCGATCAGCTCAGAACAGCGAGAGTGTTCTCCAAGATCGACCTCAGGTCTGGATACCATCAGCTCAGAGTAAAGGAAGAGGATATACCCAAGACAGCCTTCAGAACGAGATACGACCATTATGAGTTCGTAGTAATGCCCTTCGGACTCACTAATGCGCCTGCTGCCTTTATGGATCTAATAAACCGGATATTCAGACCATATTTGGATAGCTTTGTCATCGTCTTTATTGATGACATTCTCGTATATTCTGAGAACAAGGAACAACACGTGGAGCACTTGAAAATCGTCTTGAAAACCCTTCAAGATAACCAACTCTATGCTAAGTTTTCAAAATGTGAATTCTGGCTAGATAAAGTGATGTTCCTTGGTCATGTGATCTCAAAAGATGGAATCGCAGTGGATCCTGCGAAGGTGGAAGCTGTGATGGACTGGAAGCAGCCAGAAAATATCACTGAGGTTCGTAGCTTCCTTGGACTTGCCGGATATTATCAGAAGTTCATACAAGACTTCTCCCGAATCGCCGTACCGATGACGAAATTACTTAAAAAGGGAGTCAAGTTTGAATGGACTGACCAGTGTAAGGAGTGCTTTGAGGTTCTCAAACAGAGGCTTACCACTGCCCCTGTCCTTACCTTACCTTCTGGTCAGGGAGGCTTCGTGGCATATACCGATGCCTCAGGAACAGGTCTGGGTTGTGTGTTGATGCAGCATGGCAAAGTAATCGCCTATGCATCACGACAGTTGAGGGTCCATGAGAAAAACTATCCAACCCACGACTTGGAGCTTGCCGCGGTAGTGTTCGCGCTTAAAATCTGGCGACACTACCTGTATGGAGAGAAATTTGAGGTCATGTCGGACCATAAAAGCCTAAAATACCTCTTTTCTCAAAAAGAACTCAATATGCGGCAACGGCGATGGCTGGAATTCCTCAAAGATTATGAATTCACGCTTTCCTATCACCCTGGAAAGGCGAATGTTGTAGCAGATGCCCTTAGTCGCAAGACTGTTGGCACTCTGGCCAGCCTAACCGGACAATGGAAGTTGATGGAGGATTTCGTCAAGTGGAAGCCATTTTTGGCTGATTCAGGTAGAATCAAAATGTCATGTTTAACGATCCACATTGAGTTCCTCGATCGCATCGTAGCCGAACAGTTCAAGGATCCCCAGTACTTGGAATTAAAAGCTCGTGCTGAAAAAGATGATACTTTCTTCCATTTGAAAGAAGATGGAGGAATATGGATGGAAGAAAGGATTTGGGTTCCAAATAACCCTGAGCTAAGACAGGAAGTACTCCAGGAGGCCCATAGTAGCAAATATACTATCCACCCTGGGGGTACAAAGATGTTCCGAGATTTGCAGAGAAAGTACTGGTGGAAGGGTATGAAGCGTGATGTGGCTACGTTTGTCTCGAAGTGTTTGATCTGCCAGCAAGTTAAGATCGAACATCAGCGACCTGGTGGAAAGATGCAACGGATCGAGATTCCAGAATGGAAATGGGAAGGCATTACGATGGATTTCATCGTTGGATTGCCTCGATCCAAGAGACAACATGACTCAATATGGGTGATCGTGGACAGACTCACCAAGTCTGCTCATTTTCTGCCAATCAACACTCGATACTCAACTGAACGATTGGCAGAGATCTACATTCGGGAAATCGTTAGACTCCATGGAGTGCCGATTTCGATCATATCTGATCGTGACCCGAAGTTCACCTCTCACTTTTGGGAGCAGCTTCAGAGAGCCCTGGGGACGAAACTCAAGTTCAGTACAGCATTCCATCCCCAAACAGATGGGCAATCAGAACGAACCATACAGACTCTTGAAGATATGCTAAGAGCCTGTATGCTAGAATGGAAAGGTGATTGGGATTCCCACCTAGCGTTGGCTGAATTTGCTTATAATAATAGCCACCACGCTAGCATTGGGATGGCGCCGTATGAAGCCTTGTATGGACGACCCTGTAGATCACCAATCCATTGGGGTGAAGTGGGTGAGCGAACCTTGGACTCGCCCATTGTGTTGCAGCATTATACTGAGCAGGTCCACATGATCAGAAAGAAGCTACTGACCGCTCAGAGTCGACAGAAGAGCTACGCCGATCAGCGGCGTAGGGAACTCACTTTTGCGGTTGGAGATAAGGTTTTTATCAAGGTCTCTCCAACCAAGAGTGTGTTTCGTTTTGGAAAGAAGGGGAAGCTCAGCCCTAGATTCGTTGGTCCCTTCGAAGTTTTGAGCCGAATCGGAGAGACTGCCTACCGAGTAGCATTGCCACCACAATATGCGCAAATACATGATGTATTTCACGTATCAATGCTTAGAAAGTACGTTCATGATCCTTCTCACGTTATTCAACATGAAGACATTGACATCCGAGAAGATATGACGGTAGAAGAAAGGCCAGTGGAGATCATGGACCGACGGGAGCAAGTGCTAAGAACGAAGGTCATTCCACTTGTTAAAGTGAGGTGGCAGCATCATGGAATCGATGATTGCACTTGGGAGCCCGAATCGGATATGCGGGATAAATATCCTGAACTCTTCACCTTGTACTCTTAACTGAATTTCGCGGACGAAATTCCTTTAAGGGGGTAATGATGTAAGACCCGCAATTTTTCAGAAAATATCTGAATAAAATTCATGAGGCATTTACCGGTAAAAATAGCATTTCTTCTCAGAATGCGAAACGAATCAATTCCTGCGAGCCAGTTATACTTAGGGTATTCGTCGAATTGCGAATATATGCTCAAATACTCGGGAAGTCATAACTTCCTAACTAAACGAAATCAATAGATTCGTACGAGCCAACTTTCTTAGTTACGTCAATACGAAGAAAATGGCGTACTCAGAATTTTTCGGAAAAAAATCGCCGGAAACCCGAAATTCTTGCGGGACCCACGGAAATATTGGTGGGACCCACAGAAATATTCCTCAGAAAATATCTGGTGGGACCCACAAAAATATCCCATGGAATATCCAAGTGGGCCCCACACCAAGGAACCTCTTGGAATTAAAAAGAAGCCAAGGGGGTAGTTTGGGCATGGAAAAACCCAAGAGGAGGTGGGCTTGGGCTATAAATAGCCCTCCCCACTCTCTCTCTTCTCATAAAAATCGACCCCCTCTCTCTCTCTTGCCTTCTCTCTCTCTCCTAAACCTCCCCAACCTAGCCTAGCCCACCTGACCTGGTCTGAGCCTGCCTGACTTAGCCTGAGCCTGCCTGACCTGGTCCTAACCCACCTGACCTGGGTCTGAACCCACTTGACCTGGTCCAAACCCAGTTGACTTGACTTCAACCTAGTTGGGTTTAAAGTCAAAGTCAAAGTCCTTTTTGGTCCAGATTCCGGTTTGGATTTCTGAACCCAGACTTAGCCTACTTGAGCTGAGTTCGAACCTGCTGAACCCAGTTGACTTGGATTGAACCCTGTTAGGTTCAAACCACTTAGGTTGAGTAGCTTGACCTGCTCTACCTCTTTCTCAACTAAGTCAGCTTCATCTGACTTAGTCTGACCTCTCGAAGGAAGGCTCGAAGCCAAAGAAGCAACCCGGAGCCGTTTCTTCCACGATTTGAAGTAAGTTCGCTTCGTTGATCCATCTCTCTCAAGTATTTGACTGTTTGTATATAGAATATACTTTCTGAAGTAGTATCTTGCTTTAGTTCTTGGTTGAGCCCTCTAGGACACTTCGGTGTTTACGCGCTCGCCTCGTAACTATCGTCGGATATATATGTTCGAATACGTAGTATATGCGTTCTTCAAAATAGTATCTCACCCTAGTTCTTGGTTGAGCCCTCTAGGACACTTCGGTGTTCACTCGCTCGCCTCGTAACTATCGTTGGATACAGATCTAGGTGTATATCTGCTGATACTGCCGACGCGTCTTATATCGCACAGGCCATGTAATTTACCTTTGCCGTCGCGTCGTATGATGCCAAGGCTCCCTGCTTTCTGTACTTCCGATTACTGCACTTCCGATTATGCATTTACTTACGCCGTCGCGTCGAACGATGCCAAGGCTCCTGCTTTCTGCAATGTCTTTACTTACGCCGTCGCGTCGAACGATGCCAAGGCTTCTGCTTTGTTATATATGTAGAATATTTCGTTCAGTTACACACCCTGAACAATAGTATATGCATTTCTTTACGCCGCCGCTGTATAAAGCACAGGCTTCTGCTTATATTACATATATGGCGCGTAAGTGAGCGTTCAAACGGAGATCAACTCCAAAATCGCCCATGCGATTCCCTTACCGCTCCTCGTACAAGATTCTGCTTGACGAATGAAGCCCCTATTGGAAAGGCTTCGCCTTTTGGCAAAATGCTCTTTACGTAAAGACTAAATCAATTACGTATGGCCTAGCTATGGCCCAAGGTTCCTGCAACCTTGATGGATGCAAAGTACGCACAACGGTGCGCATCCATTTCCCGAGTTAAGCGTAGCGATTTCCCACCAAAGAGGGGAGATGCCGCTGAAATGGATAAAAGAAACGCACGCTTTCTCCGTAAAAGAGAGGAAGTGCTGCTAAAATTCCTGAAGGGCTAAGAATAGCTCAGAAAGAACGTAGCAGAAGTGCTACCCAGTTATGAAACGCCTTCTACAATGTAGAAAGGTTCGTCGCACCACTGCCGGTAGAGCAGAGAAGGTGTTGACAGAATGGTTGGCAGAAGAGCTGCCAAAACCAGTTAAGTGGCACAATGATGTCCTTTGTTGGAACGATGTCAGAATGACTCGTCTCCCTGACACCTGCAAGGGCATCATACTTGTAAGAGCCGTTGCGCCAAAGTAGTGGTAGCGCCTTGACGAGGTCCTGAGCTCGTTGCGTAAAAATACGCCGAGTAGCCGATCCGTAGAGATCGAGTCATGTGCATGCTCATTGAGAATTATCAGACAACCAGACTCGTAAGGGCCGCTGAGCCGGAGTGTGTTGTTTCCACCGAAAGAGGTGAAGTGCTCGTCAAGGCCGAAGTGCTGAGAGCAGAGTTAAGCATGCATATGAATAAAACCTTTGTTCCACGGTGAAAACCGTGTGGTTGATTGGGGTCGGGTACATACTTCTCAAAGGCTGCCCTATAGGCATGCAATGTTCGTCAAGTAATTGTAAGACCGGCAGGCCCCTTTCAGAATTTCTCACCGAGGAAGACGGTGATGGCGCAGCCTTGAGTGACATATATTTCACCCGAACCTGATAGAGTTCATTGATGGCCTTCGTCACTCAGAGGTATGGAGGTCGTGGTTATCCTTAAATATCTAAGGATTGAACCCAACTACTGCAGTAGCAGAATGCATTCGGATACCTAGTAAGGATCTCTTCCGGTATGCTGTACCGTCCTACTAGGGGGATGTGGTCAACAGGCCTCTGGGGTATCTAAAATACATAGAATAATCAACCCCCAGATCGTCGCGTTGTCGCCCAGATATGAGTCCCCTAAGCCCAGGGGGAGGTGCAATTATCGAAACAAAGCATTAGCTTAGGTACAACGCTACTTTGAATGTATGAGTGGATGACGTTGTTGAGTCAGTCCTGCATAACCTTTGTGAAGGTGTCATGGTCGGTATACTACTGGACCGATTGGGAAAGAACCCCATTAATATCCGTACGACTAAGTGAAGCTCGGAGAGCTGTCCTTAGATTCGTAGGATACGGATGTGCCAAGCATAAAGGCTTGAGCTAGACATCCATTCGTGACTCTGAGGAAGTCAAGGCTAAGTCGTAGAGACTTGAGAGGTTATTCTAACTCACAGCCCTGAAGAGGCTTATGCGAAGTCATGACGACTTGCGTGGATGTTCAACTCATAGCCCTGATGAGGCTTGTGCGATATACGCTAAGTCATGGAGGCTTGAGCGTCGTATTACGAACTGCGACCCTGAGTGGTCTATGCATTTACTTGAGTTGAATAGATAGGTGTTTGCCTACTTACCAGACCATCAGTGGTTCTGACCCCGTTCAATGGGGATTTCAGGTGTTGAACCTGCGTGGCGATATGCGGAGCAAGGCGGCATCAAGTTCCAGGGTTTCTCTAGACAGAGTTGTACTGCTTCCTTTTTATTGAACCTACACTGCTTTCCTAAGCAGTAGTGTTGTAATAAACATATGTTTTCGATAAAATGGAACACTTTGGTGGTCAATGAGTTGCTTGGCCACATACCTGCAACGTGCTCGGAGTTTTCTAAAACTGACGACTCATTATCGTCTTATTCCGCTGCTAAAAGCTTTTCCAAGTTCCGCTGCAATGGAAAAAAAAAAGAAATTCATGAAAATTTTAACTTAGCTTTGTTTTGGAAATCCGGGGCGTTACAGGGGTCGATTTTTATGAGAAGAGAGAGAGTGGGGAGGGCTATTTATAGCCCAAGCCCACCTCCTCTTGGGTTTTTCCATGCCCCTTCTACCCCCTTGGCTTCTTTTTAATTCCAAGAGGTTCCTTGGTGTGGGGCCCACTTGGATATTCCATGGGATATTTTTGTCGGTCCCACCATATATTTTCTGAGGAATATTTCTGTGGGTCCCACCAATATTTCCGTGGGTCCCGCAAGAATTTCGGGTTTCCGGCGATTTTTTTCCGAAAAATTCTGAGTACGCCATTCCCTTCGTATTGATGTAACTAAGAAAGTTGGCTCGCAGGAATCCTTTGATTTCATTCAGGTAGGAAGTTATGGCTTCCAGAGTGTTTGAGCATATGTTCGGGATTCGACGAATAGCCTAAGTATAACTGGCTCGCAGGAATTGATTCGTTTCGCATTCTGAGAAAAATGTTATTTTTACTGGTAAATGCCTCATGAATTTTATTCAGATATTTTCTGAAAAATTGCGGGTCTTACAAATCTGTAGGGCGTGCTCTTTTGGGATGGGAACCTTCATTTTGTTACAGGTGCTTCTCCACCTGTGGATGAATTCACTGGCTTTCTCATTCTCCATCTGTTTTAAATTGTACAGATGATTGAGGGTTGGTAAGGCTTCAACATTGAACATGAAGCGCTCTATGAACAAATTCACGACTTTATCAAACTCTCGTAGTTCGATAGGATTAATGTGGTCTGCATACCACCTGGCCGCTACCCCTTCAAGGCTGCGCGGAAAGCAAATGAACAACGCCCGGTTATCTTTCCTGAAACGGCCGCATTCGGCATAGAAAGTGGCCAAATGAGCCTTAGGGTTGCTCGTTCCGTCAAATTTAAGGAACTTGCGAGGGAGATTTTCCAGATTGTCATCCCCGTCCAGGCCATGGTAAAAATCTTCACCAGAGTAGGTCTGCTTGCCCTTGCTTTTGGCCTGAATATCCTTGATAGCCTGATTCATTTCTTTCATCTGCTCTTGCATCGGGTCATTAGCCGGAATGGGCTTGTTGATTGATTCGGGCTCCGTAGCGGTCTTTACAAATTGCGGCGGAGGATTCTGATGATAAACAAACTGCTCTTTTTTCTTCTGATTCTTCAACTGATTCTGTTTCTTCAGAAGTGGTGTCGGGCTGGACTTTCTTTTTGATGATCCTGATTGGCCTTTTCACAGCCTTCTTCTTGGGCTTGCTTTTCAGAGCAACCTCCTTCTGACTGGCTTCTGCCTGTTCCAACATCATTCTGGTCATCATCCTTTTGAACAGGTTGTACATGGCGAGGTCTATATCATCGGCCTGATTCTGATTCTGCCCCTGACTGACTTAGGAGAGTTGACGGCCTCTACTTCACTATCGCTGTGCTGAGGAGCAGTCTCTTTTCCAGCTCTCGTTTGCACCATTTTTGACAATGCCAGATGATTTCTGGATAATATAGACGAATGGTTAGAGCCTGGAGGAACTTTTTGAAAATGCGACTTTTTGAGAGAAGAAGACATGAAAGAAGAAATTGATAGACAATTTAGACAAGTTATCCCATCACCAGGGATTGAATCATCACAAACTTTGTGATAATTGTGTTGCCATTTTGCGGCAACGAAAATGCGCCTTATGACCTAGGCGAGGTCGTCCATCATGACGAGAGATGATCGAAGAAAGAATATAGGAAATGAGTCTTATCACTGGGAATGAATTTGTAACCATATAAAACAAAAATAAGATTTTGCCATAAAAAGCTTTTTATCAGAACAAAAGTTTGCATTTTCATTAATGACAAAATTTAAATACAAAGAGAAGGTGGGCAGACAGTTTGCCACCATTCTCGATACTCTGATGATACATTAGGACCAGGAAATATAGACAAAGGAATAAAAGAGTCCCAAGTGTATTTGGCGACGTGGTATGCTCCAGACCACTAATCCGACAGTAGATCGAACTCTGGCATGCGACCTGTCGGGAAGCGGGTGTTGACACGAATCTGCCGCTGCGAGAACTGTCAGAGACACCTCTCTGGATGATAGTCGACGCAGAAGAAAGGGCCGAGCAATTTATAGTGCTTGTCACGAGCATAGATGTATCGAGGAACGGTCTCTCTTCTGTCGAAGAAATCCCAAACGATCTCCTCCAGATGTAGTTTCTCGATCAAAGCTCGGCACTGAATGGCTGACTTTGGCTGCTTACTGCTGAATCTGAAAGAACTGGCTTTCGACGGCACATGTCGCAGGAACCACGACTGCAAGGCATACGTGCATCCTTCCACCAAAATGGTTTCTCCGGGGGCGAAACGAGCTAAGCCTCTGTAGAGAAAAGCTAGAGCCGCCATGGACACCGAAAGCTGACGGGTCTGCTTGCTTCGCCATCTTCGAAAAAGTTGGGCGACTCTGACATCGATGAAATTCTGACCATCCTGAAAGAATGCTAGTCCCACTGTGCATAGGACCATGGCATGCTGGATTCTTTCTTTTGCTGCCCGGGACATGGTATCGACTTCTTCATAGGCTCCATACTTGTTGTAGAGTTTGAACAGATCGATGAACTGACTTCCGTTGATCTCTGTGAGAGGCCAGGATTTGCTCCCCGTGGCTCTGGCCAACGCTTCTCGAACGTCTATCCCTTTGACATTGATCAAGAACTGCTGCTCGACCGGGTCATCTGACTGACCAGCTGATTCTGGCAATCCCATGATGTCACCGAACTCGTCTATTAGCAAAGTCATCTCTCCCCAGGGAAACCAAAACGTGTAGGTACGCGGATTCCATCGTTCTGCCATAGCTTGAATTAGACTACCGTTGATGGTTCGCTTGCCAACTGCCGACTCAATCTCCAACCCACAATCATCTAAGTGGTCTGGGAACATACGCGAGAAGGCGGTGAACAAAGAATAGTACCACCGAGGGAAGAAGGTACGAGACTGGATGACCCGATGATTTGGGGTTCAATCCCTTATTTGATAAAAGACATGATCCCAGGGAAAGATAGCATCGGGAGATTCGGATGCCATCAGAATGATACTGGGGCAAGAGAGAAAAAGAGTCAGATAGAATGCAGGACTTACGGATAGACTTTTTGATGAAAGAAGGGGACAAACATTAATCATGAAAATTTTGGAAAGAACAGGGGATTTGAAAAAGACTTTCCAGGGTTTTTAAGAAAAGTTTTGACATACAAAAGGGAAAAGAATATAGGTAAAGGGAAAAATATGCACCTGGGGTTTTTGAAAATAGAGGAAATTTGGAATAGTGTACCCAGGGTTTTAAAGAAGTTTTTGATACACACAGGAGAATATAAGAAAGAAAACATCGTACAATCAGAGCTGCACAAACAAGGATGCGCACACAGCACTCCCTAAAGGCTGACTCTAAATGCAGCATTTGAAATAGCTTGTTGGACCTTAATCCTAACTCTATGGTTTAGATCATCTGATTCCAATCAAGGTATGCCGATATACTCAAGCCGAAGCTCGAAGTATGTGGCATATAAGATATTTCTCCTGTTCTAAGGTAAGGGCTTCCCAACATCCTTGAGCACCTACTGATATACCTCGGACTATGGCCCTTAGGTACGTGGTAGGGGGGCGCGAACCCAAATAAGTGGTCCAGTTGTGAGGCTCTCTCCCAAACTATGGTTCAGTGAGATAGCCCAGCAACGTGAAGACCGGGACAAGATAGCTATGGATGTTTTCAAACTATGATCAACATGCAATAAAAATCAGAAGGCTCTAATGCAAGTCCTAAAGAGATAGATTTAAATAAGAAGAAGCATACACTTGCATAAATTGTTTTGCATTCAATCCCTAAAATTGAGGAGAGTTGTATTTAAGACCTAAGTCTAATGTGAACATGGATGTAATCTCCTCAATATGGTCCTACCAAACCATACTTAGATCCTATATACAATGATGTCAGCTTTAGGACAGAGTCTAGGCTCCTAAGGTTTGCATGAAAATGAAGCTGACATAGAAGAATAAAAACTTGGATAATATTAGGGCAAAGCAAAGGCATAGATTCAACCAGACGAAGACGAGTCCCATCACAGTCGCCAAAACTGTGATCATCACAAAATTTTTCCTCTTTGGTGATTTCTCTCTCTTCCTTCTCTTTTCCTTTCCAACCTCTATTTCCTCCTTTTTGAAGGGAGAAAATAAAAGACAGAAAGAAAGAGAGAAGAGAAAAGAAAAGAAAAAGGAGAGAAGAGGAACTCTTTTGCGCGGTCTCACTTAACCTAAATTTGAAAATATTTAGAAATTTAACTCGCCTTCGTTTTGAAAATTTGCGGGAAAAATGGAGAGACGGGGTTCGCTCGTCGGTACGAGGTTCGACCGTTCCTAGTGCCTTTACCAGGGGTAATCGAACCAAGGATCGAATCTATGTCTTTTGCTTTGCCTAAATATAATCTAAGAATTTATTCTAACTCTAAATGGATAAAGAATCATGCTTGTGCAATGCAAGAATGTATGCTCCTTTTGAAAATTGATTTGGAAATTTCCAAGTATTCTGAGATGAACTTGGTAAGGAGTGATTGAATCTAACTTAGAACTTGAGATTGATCAGAGAAGTTCCAAGTTTTTAAAGTGAATCAGAGTTTGGAAGGATAGATCTTGACTTTTGAGAAAGAATGATTTGAAGTTTTTGAAATGAGAGGAAATGAAGCTTTCGAAATCGGAAATGAATTTTGAGATTTGAACTTGAATTTAGGAGAGGAAATGAATACTTGAGATGGAATTAAATCTTTGAAGTTTGAAATTGGAATGGATTGAGAAAATCAATGGTATTTAGGAAAAGAAATGGATTTAAGAGATTCAGATTAGATCCGAAAATGAAATTGAAATCTAGAATTGGAGTTGGATTTCGGATCCTAAACAGAATGGGATCCAAGATTTGAAATCCAAGATGGACTTGAGTTCTGGATCTTAGAATGGGTTTGGATCTGAAGCCTGAGATCCAAATGTAGAATTGGGTTCTGGATCCTAAGATGGATTTGGATCTGAAGTTTGAGATTCAAGGTAGAATTGGACTCTGGATCCTAAGATGGATTTGGATCTGAAGTCTGAGATCCAAGGTAGAATTGGATTCTGGATCCTAAGATGGATTTGGATCTGAAGTCTGAGATCCAAGGTAGAATTGGATTCTGGATCCTAAGATGGATTTGGATCTGAAGTCTGAGATCCAAGGTAGAATTGGACTATGGATCCTAAGATGGATTTGGATCTGAAGTCTAAGATCCAATTTGAGTGTTGAATCCTGGATCCTAAAAATGAATTTGGAGTTTGTTAAATTGAGAAGATGAATCAAGAACTTCCAGATTAAAAAATGAAATTCAGAATTTGAATCTTGAATATACAAATGAATTTCAAAGACAAGTTAGACTTTGAATTTTGAAGTTTGATTTTGAATTTTTAGAAGATGAAGGGAATCTCAAAGTTAAATTGAACTTTGGATTGGATTTGGAGTATTCGAACATAAATGAATTTGAAATTCCAAAGTCAAATTGAGCTTTGAAATCTGTTTTGAATTTGAATATAAAATGAATTTGAAATCTCAAAGTTAGATTGAACTTTGAGATTAAAAAATGAAATAGAATTTCGGAAATTGAAAGAATGAATTGGATTTGAACAAGATTTTATCTGAGAAATGAAGAAGAAGAATCACTTGGAATTTTGCAAAGGAAATTTTGAAAATATGATGCAATTCTATCCTATATGATGAATGAATTTAAAGATTTTGAAATTGGATTTTTTGAAAAGTTGTTTCATTCTTTAGATGAATTAAAATAAGATTGAAGATATAATACATCCTTGACTATGGTCATTGAATGTATTATATAATAATCTATATTCAAATTCAGGTGAAGAATGAAACATATTTTGTGCTTTCATAGAGTTAAAAATGAAATTAACTCTCAATATACCC
This sequence comes from Nuphar pumila, assembly GCF_984573655.1. Classification (NCBI taxonomy): domain Eukaryota; kingdom Viridiplantae; phylum Streptophyta; class Magnoliopsida; order Nymphaeales; family Nymphaeaceae; genus Nuphar; species Nuphar pumila. Next base: position 65,184,243 of record NC_143260.1, on the reverse strand, counting down.
TGACTATGGCCATTGGTATATATATTGAATTAATTTTAAGTTAAACTCTGATAAAAGAAGGAAATATTTTGAAAATATGATGAATTTTGAAGAGGATCCAGTGTGAATCCAGTGTTATTTTATAAAAGATAAAAATACTAAGTCTTGTTTACATCCCGACTATGGCCGTTGATGTAAATCATCAACTTAGGATTAATCTACCTCTTACGAAATGGTGCACGTGCCATTCGTGTAGTCATTCGTGAAAAAATGCATGAAAAGCAAGTAATTTATGATATTTACAATGCTCATTCATTCTATCTAAAACAAGAAATATAAATTCTCATTGACGATCTGATTATTACATCATGGATATAACTTCTGAAGGGATAGAAAATATCTAACTTGAAAAAGAGAAATCTATAATCCTAAAAAAAAAGGGTTAACAATTTATGACATTTGCAAGGCATAGAAGAAAATCAGGCTGAAAGTGATATACACATGATCACGATTAATGAAAGGATGCCTATGCTATGCATAATATGTGATGTAGGTGGTGGATATTAAAATATACATGTGATATGCTAAACTAGTGTATATTATGGTATGCATGGTAATGCTAAAGCATATTAGGCAAATACGAAGGACTAAATGTATGCTAAGGCTGATGTTAACAAATGTTACAATATGTTGAAACTGATAATATGTATGCTTGATGGGAAAACATTAAGAAAATGCTAAAGACTGAAAAAAAAAATTCTACTGTGATGGTCAGCAATCAAAAGGGGATTGAGAATTACTTTTCCATAATAAACACAACAAGATTCAGAGGTACCAATCAGCCCACTCAACTTGCACGACCTAGATACGAAACTCAAGAGGTGAATCGATGACTATACCACACTATCTGACACACCATACTAACGCGATGTTACTATATGATCTCACACTGTCTAAAATACTGCTAATACAGTCGAACCATGTAGTATTTTGATCTAAAGGAGTAATATGTGCTAAGCATCAGATTAAACCTATGTAAACTGTTTAATGTACATAACATTACTATTAACCCCCCCCCCCCACGGTATCATTTACCCGACCTTCATTGCTAACATACTTCTATCTATCATACTTCACCCAACAGACCATTGATACAGATTATTAAAATATGCAATGTTAATACACATACCAACTCACCCTGCTGACACAGTAATACCGCCTAAAACATACTATTTTACTTTTTAACATACTACACTACTCATGTAGTATACACCTTTAAATCATGCACTGTTAACTCAGATCTACTAATCACACACATGTACACCAACTATCAATGCACACACTAGCTGTTGATATTCTAACATAGCCTATATTGATTCACACATTAACTAACTCATCACCTAGACCAACGGACCCTTTGATCCAATCAAACCATGGGGATTAATCCACGCTCGGATGCTGATTTACCCAATGCTACCCTACTGTTCACACAAAATTATAGATTTTCTTATTTTAACCAAGACTGACCCACCCGTGGCACTAACAGAAATCCAAGTCATCCTAAATCCAGATATGAATCCAATAGACTTTCACACAACTTAAGCAGTGATTTGCAATAGAATTTTACTGAAAAATCATGACGAATTCACCATGAGCATTGAGAAGGAAAGGGGCTTAAACTGCTAAAAATGTAGGGACAGTGATAGATGAACAATGTATTTAGAAAGTGAGGTGCAGATGAGTGTGGGAAGAGGTGCTTGCACATGTTGTAGACACATCAATGTGCATAAGTGATGCTGGAAGTTACAGCAGGTGGTGTCGTTATGCTAATATTGGTACATGAATCATTTGTGTTGATAACATACATATCCAAAAGTGGGCAAATATACAGGATTTGGAAAAAAAAAGAATATATCGCACAACATATATAACCTCAAATAGTGAATAAACCAAATAAGCGATACGTACCTACTCGTGACAACCTGATAGTATGCGATTCTTGAGGTGGAGAGAAAGTCCCCATCGAGGCCGATCATGTAATCCTTATTTGGGGACAGCAACTGGCCACCATTCGTCCAACTTGCCACAGCTATCATTACTTTACAACAATATGGACCGGGTTATTGGAATTCTGAACTAGGGAGGCGGGCGAAAAAGATTTCCTCTGAGTATTGTTGTAAAAGTGGGAGTTCTTTCGCCAGCCCAGATGAAGGAGAAGATGGGGCGCAAATGTTGGAAGGGGAAGGGTGAGCGTCGGTCGATCCTTTTCTTCTTCCCTGCATACCCTTTTTATAGGAGAAGGAGAGGGTTCTGGAAGGAGCGATAGTTGTGCCTCGTTGGAGATTGAGGGCGGAGGAAATGAAGACCGCCAAGCCGTTGGCGATCGAGGGTTCAGGAAGGAAGAATGCACATGGGGGTGTTCAGCCATGAAGGGTTCGAGCCTGCGAAGGGGAGAAATCTCTGGAAGGAGAGAGGGCCCGAGACAGAAAAATTGCGGATCTCCTTTTACTTAAAAATATATTTTTTTTTTCAAGATCGGGTCCCTCTTGAAAATCTTTCAAGACCATGGCTGTTTTCCGAAAAGGTTTTTCTAAAAAAAAGGTGGTTTTTAACTGAAAGGATGCTTTTTAAAAGAGGTTTTTCGAACTATATTTTTCTGGATTTCTTTCTTTACATTTTTTTTTTCTTCACATTTTAGATTTTTTTTTTGTCATTTTGGAAATAAACTCCTAAAATCAAAGATTTAAAAAAAAAAATTTATTTTTCTGAGAAATATTCAAAAGGGACCCAAATTTTGAGAAAATATTCGAGTTTTTGAAGCTCGAATTGAGAAATACAACTTGATGGATCCAAACGGATATCAGACGAACTGTCTGAGCTTTTCAAAAAGTTATTTTGGAAATTTTGAGACTTTGATTTAAAAATTGGACAACGAAGCTCAGATTTGAATCTTTTATCTGGATCTGGATCCGGATCCGAAATTGAGTCAGATATGTAAAATGAATTTGATTTCAACAGAATTTGAGAAATAAAATAGAATTTAGGTTTAAAGCTGACTCAATTACCCAGAAAACGGGGGCAAAGGGCAGAACGAGAATATATACAACATTTTGAAAAATTTGGGGTGTTCACAGATGATGATCTTGACAATCTCCCCAAGAAATTTATCAAGTTTGACGGTTCAGGTGATCCAAAAGCACATCTCGCCCTATTCTTTGCAGAATGTTCGAGGTTCAAGAGGAACAATCATGCCTTATTTCTCTGTTTTCCTCGCAGTTTGGAAGGTGTCGCAGCAAAGTGGTACTCAGAGCACATTAATCCGATAGAACTGAAAGAGTTCGACAAAGTGGTCAATTTATTTATTGAGCGCTTTCTATTCAATGCTGAAGCACTCCCGACTCTCAGTCATCTCTGCAGTCTGAGGCAGAAGGAAAACGAGAAGGCCAGGGATTTCATTCATAGATGGAGATCCACTTGCAATAAGATGTGTGAGCCAATAGCAGAAGGACACGCACTATCTTTGATCCTGAGCAACTTCTCGCAACCCCTAAGGGGACTGATTTCTACATCTCCATCGAAGAGCTTCATAGAACTGATAGAACGAGCCGAATGGCTCGAGTTGAGTATGGAGAACGGATCTTATGAAGGTTTTTTGTTTACAAAGAATAACAGTCAACAAGAATCAAAGAAGAAAACCCATTTTACCTATTCTGCCAGTAACAGCAAGAATCAGAACAAAGGAAATGAAAAAAATCACAGTTATGCTTCAGGAGGGTCAAATCCTAACAGAAGTGATCAGAAAGGCAAGTCGATTATTCAATATGATAGGCAGCCACAGCAAACTCTTGAGCAGAGATCAAGACCACAGGAAAAGCCGAAGCAGGAAGGATGGAGTTATAACCGCAAGTTTACTCCTTTAGACCAGTCCCTCGAAACAGTATTAGAATATATGCCCTGTAGTGATATGATTAAGCTTCCAAGGGTAGCTGACCCGCCAGTGGTTATGGGAAAAATGAAAGACAGATTCTGCAAGTTCCACCAAACTGTGGGGCATGATACCGAGAACTGTTTCATTCTTAAAAACATCATACAAGATTATATTGACAAAAATCTATTGGTAGAAGGGGCTGAAGATGAGAAAATGGGAATTCTAAATCAGCCTTTCTTACAACACTCAACAACAATGATATTTGATCATCCCTTTCAGCCACAAGATCATATCCAGCCATGCCCTAGCAGCGATATCACGGTACAACATCAGGTATTAGTGTTGCATAAGGCCCAGTCCAGTTCTCAAAAGATGGACCTCGTCTCAACATTCAGTAAGCTGAAAGTTTCGAGAGAACCCGCTGGAGTATCTCAAGAGGTAGCCAAAAGAATGTCGTGGTTACCCAAGAGCTTTGTCAAATCTACTTCGGAAAAAGGGAAAACATTAGAAGAAAAGGTCGATACAGTGCAAAGACCAATCACTGCCCTCTCTAATATCCCTATCCTTGAGTTGGCATGTGCCTCTCCTAAGCATCAGCAAGTCCTGGACGATTTACTGGGAAAAATCAAGGTCAAGCCAGGCACCACACCTGAAGACATGGCTCAGATCGTTAATCAGGCCATGACCAATGCTCCCATAACCTTCTCAGATGAGGATCTACCAAAACCTCACGCATTCCATAACAATGCCCTGTACATTGTAGTGCGAACCCGGGGAATGACTATATCCCACGTGCTTGTAGATGGAGGCAGTAGCCTCAACATTTGTCCTGAAATGACTGCCAAGGCTCTGGATATAAAAGAAGAAGAGTATACACCGGATCTGACCACCATTTATGGGTTCGATAATCATGGACATACAACAAAGGGAAAGATCTTCTTGGAAATATTTATCAACTACTCTGGTCATACAGTGCTTTTCCATGTCATCAACGTGCCACCAACGTATAATCTTCTACTGGGAAGAACATGGATTCATAATGCCAACGCCGTACCATCCACTCTGCATCAGTGCATCAAATGGTATAAAGGTGGCATGATAGCTACTGTTTTGGGGGAAGATCCTGAAGAGAGGCTACCTCAGCCTATGATCCCTAGGCCAACTTATACTGCTGATATCCCCAGCATTAGGGAAAGTGAAGAGGTTGTTCTCAGTGAAAGCCTTGAAATGTTAAAGTTAGAAGTAGCATCAGAGACAAACCACACAACAACGATGGTCCAATGGCAAGGACCACATTTCTTTAAGATCGGAGGTTGTCTCGATTACAGTACTTTCAAGGACCATCCTCTTTTCCCGCAGTTTGTTAGAACCAAGAAAGGGTTTGACCCGTTACTGAAGCATGGTTATCAGCCTTTCAAAGGATTGGGCAAGAACGGAGATGGCCGACTAGAGCCAGTGGTCCCTGATCATCATCCGCGCAGGGCAGGATTGGGATTCATGGGCAAAAGATCTCACAAAAATACTGTCTTCATTAAAGGGATCCATTAAAAATTTTCTACCATCTGTCTTTTCTATTTCATTCATTCGATTTCTGCAGTTTGTAGGGACAATGTTGCATTTCAGTTCATTTTAAATGTCTTCATTTCAAGTCTTCAATAAAGTTATCAATTTTGTCGTCTATCTGGATGTCATCTTTCTCTTATTCCTCTGCAATTTGTCTTCAAAATTCATTATTCTTATCTTTTTTATTCTCATGCAATTTATGTCATAGTGAATGAACTTTTTCTAAAAGCTATTCCTTTTCAAAAATTTCAGAATGTCTTCTCAACCGATAAAAAGATTAGTCATCAATCCTTCAATCCTATCGAAACCGGCAAAGATACATCGGGTTTGAGCAAAAGCAGAGGACAGTAAGGTCACAAAGCAGTCAGAAGAAATGACAGAATTTGATTTGTCACTTCCAGAGTTGCCAGAATTTGCAGCGATTCAGAAACAAGATGAACCATCGACCCTAGTCCAGGATCCGACTGAGGACATCAATATTGGTTCAGAAGATAGTCCGAAAATTCTCAAGATTGGCACTAATCTAAGTACAGATGAGAAGGAAAGGCTCATCGACTTTCTCAAGCAGTACCAAGAAGTATTCGCATGGACTTATGAAGATATGTCAGGTTTAGATCCTAAATTGGTGGAACATCGACTCGTTCTGAAGCCTGATGCGAAATCTGTTAAGCAGAAGTTAAGAAAAATGGATCCTCGAATCGAGCAACAGGTCAAGGAAGGACTTGAGGACTTGCTTAAAGCAGGATTCATTCGAGCAATAGATTATCCAGACTGGTTGGCGAATATCGTTGCAGTTTCCAAGAAAAATGGCAAAGTGTGAATTTGTATTGACTTTCGCGATCTCAATAAAGCTACTCCGAAGGATGACTATCCACCCCCAAATATTGATCTCCTAGTTGATAGCACGGCTAGGCATGCCATGTTCTCCTTCATGGACGGATACTCCGGATATAATCAGATCAAGTTGGCCGCTCGTGACCAATACAAAACATCCTTCACTACGCCATGGGGCACTTTCTGTTATACAGTCATGCCGTTTGGGCTCAAGAATGCTGGGGCAACCTATCAGCGTGCAATGGCTGCCATTTTCCATGATCAGATGCACAAGACTATGGATGCATACGTTGATGACATCCTGGTCAAATCCAAAGAAGAAGAAGATCATATTGATGCTTTAAGTCAAGTCTTCAAGCGACTCATTCTTTAAAAAATGAGACTCAATCCTCAGAAATGTGTCTTCGGGGTTGAATCAGGCAAATTGCTAGGCTTCTTGGTTAGCAAAAAGGGGATAGAAATGGATCCCGCTAAAGCAAAGGCCATCATTGACATGCCACCTCCAACTACTCTTAAGGAATTGCGTAGTCTTCAGGGACGTATGCAATCAATTCGGAGATTCATATCCAACCTTGCCATGAGATGTGAACCTTTCAATCATCTACTCAGAAAAGGAGTGAAATTTGAATGGGGACTAGAGTGTCAGCAATCGTTTGAACGTATCAAGAAATATCTTCTTAATTCGCCCGTTCTGAAGCCACCAGAATTGAGAAAGCCTCTTTTGCTATATGTTTCAGTTAACCAAGCCGCTTGTGGTAGATTCTTGGCACAGTATGAGGAAGGCAGTTTGTTTGAACATGCCATCTATTATGTAAGCAAGACTTTCATTGATTACGAGAAGAAATATTCTCAGATAGAGAAGACATGCCTAGCACTGGTATGGATGTGTCAGAAGTTGAGACATTACCTGTTAGCATCAGAAGTCAAGATTCTCTCAAAACTTAATCCTCTCAAGTATATTCTCGAACAACCATTTCTCAGTGGACGGATTGCTAAGTGGCAAGTCCTGTTAATGCAGTATGATCTGGGGTATGTTTCTCAGCAATCTATCAAAGGCCAAGTAATTGCGGACCAATTGGCAGATTTTTCTTTGGCAGAAGATGTTAAAATCGAGGATAGTTTTCCCGATGAGCGGATCTGTAATGTCCAACAATCCCCAGTTTGGAATCTATTTTTCGATGGATCCAAGAACATGGTCGGCATAGGGATCAGAATCTTGTTGATCACACCAGAGGAAGAGATGATCCCCTTTTCTCTGAAACTGGATTTTCAATGTACCCATAATATGGCTGAGTATGAAGCTTTAATACAAGGTATGAGAATTTTGCAAGACTTCAATGTTAAGAGGGTACACTCTTTCGGCGATTCATTGCTCGTAGTCAGCCAAGTCAAAGCTGAATGGCAGGTAAAAGATCAGAAGTTGCTCCCTTACCAAAAGATCGTTTTAGCCCTTATCAACAATTTTGATGAATTTAAGCTTTTCCATATCAAAAGAGAGCTTAATCAAATAGCTGATGGTTTGGCCAGCTTGGGCTCCATTATGTCTTTCAGAAATGGAGAGTCCTGTCGCTCTTTTGAAATCGGTAGACTTGACCAACTTGCCTTCGTTCCGATAATGCAACTCCTTCAGAACTTGTTTATGGGACTGAGGTGGTGTTACCTCTTCATGTTCAGAAGCCCGCCCTTAAGTTCGCATTTCTTTTAGAGCTACCACTCGATCAGTATCAGCAACAGAGATTGGTACAGTTGGATTTATTCAATGAGAAAAGAATCAAAGCAGCAGAGCACGCTCAGTCTTATCGTTAGAGGATAGTAAGGAGATATGCCAAGTCAGTCATCGAAAGGAGATTCCAAGTTAATGACTTGGTCCTTAGATCAACGGCTCATCTCAAGCATCTTCCACATGGCAAATGGTAACCAAACTGGGAAGGTCCCTACGTGGTAAAAGAAGCGTTGCCCCGTAATTCATATCATCTTATTAATGTAGACGGGGTAGAACTATCCGACCCCATTAATGCTCGACATTTGAAGAAATTCTATACCTAGAAAATGTCTATTCTATCTTTTGTATTCTTCAAAAATTCTCTTCAATAAATGATCAATTATTCTTTTATCGAAATATCTCTCTTCCCCAGAATATATTGGGGCATTCTTGTTATAAAGTTGCCTTTTATTCAAAACAACCTGTGTGCAGGCAGGATCAAACAAATCTCTCATTTTGCACGCATATGCACCCATTTACATTCATTTGCATTTGCATGCATTCATTCGCATTCATCTGCATCAATTTGCATTGAGTTTCCCATTCAGGATAAGGGATAATACCTGAGACCCGTGGCACTTGTCCAAGTCATTGTGAGGGTGAAGATTGAAAATCCCCTATCAACCGGCAAACCTTTTAAAATCCAGTGCTCATACTAGTAATCTTTTAAAACCCAGTGCCCGTACTGGTGACCTTTTTAAAAAATCCAGTGCTCGTACTGGTAACCTTTTAAAACCCAATGCTCGTACCCGTTGAAACTCTTTTGGTTTTCTTCCTAGTCAATGTTTCCAAACACAAAATATATTGACCTAATTTTCTTTCCTTCAGAATTGGTCTAGAAGATCCGAGTTTCGACTTGAATTTTCTTCCAAATCCAATCCAGAATTGGTCTAGAAGATCCGAGTTCCGACTCTAATTCTTTTTCCAAATCCAATTCATCTAGTTTTCTTTCCTTCAAATGTCTTGAATTGGTCTAGAAGACCCGAGTTCAGACACAAATTTTCTTCCAAATCCAATTCAGAATTGGTCTAGAAAATCAGAGTTCCGACTCGAATTCTCTTTCAAAATCCAATTCATCTAGTCTTTCCTTGAAGATTTGAATTTTGATTCAAAACTTCCGACCGAACCCAGTTTTTCACCGGTCCAGTTAAATCCAATTTTCAAATTGGTCTTTTTATGAAATCCAACATCGTCTTGGTTGCTTTACCAAATCTTGTATTTGTATTGATAATCTTTCACAAATTCAGTGCTTGTACTGACAATCTTTTAAAATTCAGTGCTCGTACTTGTAATCTTTTAAAATCCGGTACTCGTACTGGTACTCTTTCAAAACCCAGTGCTCGTACTGGTAACCTTTTAAAACCCAGTGTTCGTACTGGCAATCTTTCAAAACCTAGTGCTCGTACTGGTAACCTTTATAAAATTCAGTGCTTGTACTGATAACCTTTTTAAAATCCAGTGCTCGTACTGGTAATCTTCCAAAATCCAATGCTCGGACTGGTAATCTTCCAAAATCTAGTGCTCGTACTGGTAATCCTTTAAAATCTAGTGCTTGTACTGGTATTTTATTAAAATTCAGTCTTCATACTGGTCGCAACATAAATCTCATATTGGGGTTCAGACTCAATGTTAATCTTCAAACCTACGAACCAAACAATCTGTATCAGACCCTTGGGTCGTTCCATTCTGTTAATCTGACATTCGGGTTGCCGATTTTGTCAGACCTCTAGTCATTCGTGTTATCAAGCAGTTCTTTAAGTTATCAAAATCTATCAAAATCAATCATCAAGCACTTCTCTTGCAAGGGACCCTTTTTCCAGGGAGAGTTCGAGGGAGCTCGTTTCTTTTCGCATGTCTTTATTGTTCGTTCGTTGAACCCCTTTTTCTAGGGAGAGTTTGAAGGGACTCGTGCTTCACGAACAATTTGCAAAATAATCTTTATTGTCATGCAAGGAACCCTTTTTCCAGGGAGAGTTTCGACGGAAGCTCATCCTTCTTGTAATCTTAAATGTCTTTTGTTAGGCTACCCCCGTCATCGAGGACCCTTTTTCCAGGGAGAGTGTGATGCACTTGCTCCTCTATGATATCCTTCAAATCTTTGTTAGCGGCCCCCTTTCTATAAGAGAAGCCTAGAAATAGGGAGTTTTGATGAAAGCTTAATTTCTCTTCAAAAGTTCGTTTTGCAAACGCCTCCTCTTCAGGGAAGAGAGGAGTATCTTTTTATTACCCGTTCAGGTAAGGGTCAAGTCTGAGTCTCTCCTTTGGGGAAAGGAGAGGAGAATCTAGCCACAGATGTGTCATTTAGATCTCAAGTGATTTCTTTCACCAAGGATTCCAAGAATATTTTGCCAATTTGTCATGAAAAATAGTTGTTGATCTCAAAATCTTTATTGCATAAAATTGTACCTCGAAATACCTTCTGTATTACTTCCGAAAGGACAAAGCTTTCGCTAAAAAGGATTCAAAGTTCAAAATCTTTCTATTGGCCAACCAAGAGAATGAAGAATAAATCTGCGATATGGCCAGCAAAGAAAATTCAATGTTGTTGCAAAGCCAGAAGTGATTGATATTGATCGCAGTTAATGGCATATTTTTAAAGATCATTCTTGGAAAATAAGCAGTCGAAATATCCTGGGTGATACAGAAAAATCCACTCAACCTTCATATCTCCTCAATCACCTAAGCTGCAATTAACTATCTGCAAAAGGGATCTCTCAATTGTCGTCAAGATGAAGACGAATTATGCGAGTCGACCCCCGGGGCCAAAGAAGATTTGGGTCATCTCCAAGATGACGGAGTTTGTGACGGATCCTTCCAGGGAAAGTCTAGATCACCGTCGAGATGAAGGCGAGTGTGATGGACCTACCGACAAACCCTAAAAGATATTTAATTTTTGCTATCATCAAGAGATTCCCAACCAATGAGCCAATAATCGTCAAGATAATCCCTGAAAGAAAAAGAAGGATCGGAACATCTCTGAGATGAAGGAGTTTGTGACGTACCCTTCCCAAAAAGAGAGAAAAGTCGGTACATCTCCAAAATGAAGGATGATGTAATTCCCGAAAAATCCAAGAGAGCTCCAATTCTGTCAAAAAGAGTGCAGAAAGATCATCATGAGAAAAGAATCCCAGGATATCAGACTGCCGAATCTATCAAGAATCTTTTTTAATTTTGTGAAATTCTTTTATCAATATCCTTTCACCAATAGCTCTCGCAATATCAAGAATATATTCTTTTCCGCCCATATCAAGAAAATTGATAGCTTCCTTGAGAGAAAGTCAATGACAATGATATTTGAATTCGAATCTTGATTCTATGGAGTTAAGCTCAGTCGAAGGTAATACTACAGGTAGGCAAGAGGGAATATTTTTCATATATATGCTTATCATTTTTTAATTAACTACAATTTTTATCCTATTGGCAATCTTTTCAAGTTATCCTGACATGAAGTGAGAGCTAGATGTCTATTTTGATGTATCCAGGCATTGTTGTTATCCCTTTTAGGATCGGATGACGGGAGTTGTCCAAGATCCTTCCCTTCTTGTTTTGATCTGAGTGCCTGGGCTCTCAGATTAGCACACTTCCCTGTGCTCCCCACTGTCCCACCATAGGCAGTTCCCATTCAGGTTAAGGGTTAAACCTGATTTTTTCTGCTAAAGGTCATCTGTCTTAAAAGTCATACAGTCTCAGCAATGAGACGCCCAAGATCAATCCTTTTTCAAGCTTTAGGAAAACCCCCTTTCTTCCTTTTGCAAACCCCTCTCGGATTTGTTATGCAAAATTTGAAGGTCTCATCATGGTTTCTTCATTTGAGTAATTTGTTTATCGTCCCCTTTCAGGTTAAGGGTTAAGCCTGAGCCTCGTTTTTCCATGAGGTATCGTCCCCTTTCAGGTTAAGGGTTAAGCCTGAGCCTCGTTTTGCCACGAGGTATCGTCCCCTTTCAGGTTAAGGGTTAAGCCTGAGCCTCGTTTTTCCACGAGGTATCGTCCCCTTTCAGGTTAAGGGTCAAGCCTGAGCCTCGTTTTTCCACGAGGTATCGTCCCCTTTCAGGTTAAGGGTCAAGCCTGAGCCTCGTTTTTCCACGAGGTATCGTCCCCTTTCAGGTTAAGGGTCAAGCCTGAGCCTCGTTTTTCAACGAGGTATCGTCCCCTTTCAGGTTAAGGGTCAAGCCTGAGCCTCATTTTTCCACGAGGTATCGTCCCATTTCAGGTTAAGGGTCAAGCCTGGGTCTCATTTTTCTATGAGGTATCGTCCCCTTTCAGGTCAAGGGGTTAAACCTGAGCCTCATTCTGATGAGGTATTTCATTTGTCGTCCCATCCAGGTTAAGGGCTAAGCTTGAGCCTCATTTCGATGAGGTGAATCTTCTTCTTTATTCTTTATGCTACATCTATCACCATCGTTTAAACTAATTCTTTCATACCCAGTCAAATTTATCTAACTGGGGCATTTTTATAGTCTAAATTTGGTGTGTTTTTCTTTGCCACTAAGCTCGGCCTCTAACAGGCTTAGCAGCAAAGAGGGGCATCTGTAAACACCCCAAATTTTTCTCCTTATTCAGTATTCATCCATTTCATGTGTCATTGCTTATCATTGCATGAATTCAGCATATCATTTCATTGCATTGCATAGCATTGCATGTCATTGCATCCCATTTTCGAGATCCAGCACTCATGTTTTCAAAATATTTAATCCAGATTTGAGTTTTAAAACTTTTTCTTTCGAAATCAATTTCAAAACCTGGTTTTTTACTCAAGATTCTGTTATTTTCCAACCCCAGGACTTTATATTTTGAAATATTTTCTCAGAAAACAATCTGGATTCATTTCAAACTCAATTTCAATTGATTTCATTTCTCAAATGAGACCCATTTAGGTGGTGTCGCTTCTGGATTCCTTTACTTATCAAAAATCTCAAAAATTTTAGAGTCCAAGTTGGATCAGGACTCTTTTTCCAGAGTCCAGTCGGATCAGAACTCTACTTTTCACTACCTTTTTACCTGTTTTTGAAGAAAACCTTTTAAAATCTTCTGTTTTGGCCAAAAAATCTAGAGTTTCGGTCCGATCAGGACTCTGTCCCGGAGTCCTAGTCCAGTCAAGAGTCTGTTTTGAAGTCTGTTTTTATTTCATTTTCATTTGTTTTTAAAAAATTAGGTCATTTTGTAGAGTCCAGTTAATTCAGGACTCTATTTGAGAGTTCTGATTAAGTTAGGAGTCTAACCCTGACTGTGTTTTCTGACTCATTTCACCATTTTCTGATAAAATCTTTTAAAAATTCTTTCACTTGGCTTTTAAAATCCAAAATCTCAGAGTTCTAAGAGTTCAGGATTCTAACCTGGAGTTCCAGTTCGCTTGAGACTCTGTTTTCAAAAATCTTGAATTTCAACTATTGATTTTAACCCGTTTTCAAAGCCATTTTCACTATTTATTTCAAATTTTCAAAACTCTGATGTGGGGTCCACTCAGTTGGCGCCATATCCAGAGGAGTTCTGACCCAGTTGGAACTCTATGCCATTTCAAAACTTCTAATTTCAAGTTTACTTTTGAAAATCTTTTGAAAACTTTCTCAATTTCAAGTTTTAAAATCGCTTTTTGAAAAACTCAAGTAGGGCCCACTTGGGGTGGCGCCATATTCGAGTAAGTCAGGGCTAGACTAGGGTTAGTCAGTGTCTTGGTTAGTGTTAGAGGTTTAGAGGAGTCAAAATCAATTTTAAAAATCCATTTTATTTAAGTTTTAAACCATTGGTTTTTAAAGGTTTTAAATTCAAGTTTTAAAAACCAAATTTGGGTCCATACTAGGTGGTGCCACATTTGGACTTTCTAGGGTTTAATAATGTGTTAATTAGGGATTAATTAGAGTCCATTTAGGTTAGAATTCTCCAAAAAAAAATTGTCCTCCCCATGTGGTTTATCAAAAACAATTAAAAAGAGTCCAAAAAAATCAAAACTCTTCCTAAACAAATCCAAAAAAAAAAATCTATAAATAGGGGACCTAAAGGGGGTCAAAGGGAGATCTTTTTCTCTCAAATTTTCGTGGCCTCTCTCTCCTCTCCAGCACCTCCACCTTTCTCTATTGCAGTTGCAGCCCCAAGGTGAGTTATTTAATATTATGTTATTATTTTTTTATTATTTTTTTATGATTTTTCAATAGATTTCACCATGGAAACTCTTGTGTTCATGGATTTAACCATGGATTTCATCCAAGAACCCCAAAATCAATTCAAGAAGATGATCTAACTCTATTTCATGCTGTTTTTCATGATTCTAATCCATTAGAATCGATTTTAGTATTATTCTTTTCATTATTAACCAATAAAACATGTGATTTACCCTTTTTATGGGTTAAATCCATGTCTTTAAAGGTAACATCAAATTCCAGCCATTGATTCCCTGATTTTTATTTATTTATTTGTTTGTTCATGTTTATTACATGTTTTCCAGCATAGAAATAAATTTTATTTACTGTTTTATGGTTTATTTTATTGTTTTTCATTAGTTAATGCATGTTTTCTCAAGTTTCTTAGATTTCTGTGTGTTTTTAGTTTAGAACAGAAAAGAGCATGCTATTTTGGACTGAAATACTTACTGTTAATGTCTGATTTTTTTATATGTGATACATGCATATGTAATTGAACCACTATAAAAAAATCAGAGGTTTTGAGATTCAGGAACCCTGTCATAAAAATCAGACATCAAATCGGGTTTTTAAAGCTTTAAAATCGTTGTTAAAATAAAAAAGGTAACTTGCTATACTGATATTTTTCTCTTCCTATATCCGATTTGAGATATGTAAAGTGCCATGGATTCATATTGACTAGATTTATCTACCGTGAAATTTTGAGATTTTTTTATATCAGTTTAGTATTTTTCCTATGACAGAAAGTGTGATTTTAAATTTAAAAGTCGTTTGGGTTTACCAAAACCCTAATCAGACTTGTGTTGTTCATAAATCCCAAACCACAGATCCGATTCATGATATGTAAAAAGTGAGTATTATTATTTTTTTGTATACGGTTTACTGTTAACATTTCAGAAATTTGTGATTAAGTTTGCTATTTATGTCTGTATTTTCAATCTGAAGTAGTCGTTTTAACCCCTGTTAAATTTGTTAGATTTTAGTTCAGATTGTCGGAAGGGTTTCTCCCTAACCGGAGATGCTTTTTCCAATATGTAAATTGGGAAATCTTTGTTTTTATTCCTAGTTTATCTATGTAAAAATTCAAAAGTTTTTATGAAGGATTGACCCCTGATTTGGGTCTAACTCTGAAACTGGTTGGTGACCTAAGTTAAAATAGCTTATTTTAGGTTGTTAATGCAATTTTCGGATTAAAATAATGTCAAAAAATTATTTTTGCAATTTCAATCTGATTTTAGGGTTATAATAAGTGTCTGTGCCAATTTTTATGAAATTTAGAATTCATTTGATATCTGAATTAATAAAATTGCAAAACAGGATACCTGAAAGATCCAAAAACACTGATAAAATCACAATTTTTGTGATATTTCTTGATTTTCGTGCATAAGTGTGTGTTTTTAGGGTTTGTTCATGTTTATAATCATATTAAGATGTTTCATGCTTAATTTTGTGTTTATTTGACTTTATTTAAATCATAAATCTCAAATTTTTATCAAAATCTATTTCAAAAAACCCTGATTTCAAGGCCATAGTCTTGCTATCGGGGGCAATTTGGTCATTTGACCTCAATTTCGAAATTCTAAACCCTAATTTCCATATTTTTAATCATGTCACATCATATTTAGTTTAATTTATTCTTATTTGGATTTTAAAACTTGCATTTTACAAAATATCTTTCTGAAAACCCTGATTTCAAGGCCATAGTCTTGCTGTCAGGGGTATTTTGGTCATTTTGACCCCAATTTCGAAATTTCAAATTCCATTTTCATATTTATTCAATCTTATTTCATATTTTATCAATTTTGATTTAAGGGAATCATGGAAAAGGCTTATATCTAGCAAAATTCAGTAATTTCTATATATTACTAGATAAACCTTGAAAAGCCAACATATTTTCATTAACCAGTTTTTCTAGTTTTGCAGAGACATTGAAGACTTTAATTTCTTGTATTTAAATTCAATAGTGATGTAAATTAAATTTGGAATAAGAATTTAAATTTCAACTTAGACTAGGATTGCATTGCATATAGTTTAATTCTGCAAATATTAAATGTCTGATGAATGTATCATTCATGCACATTTTCATAAATTCACTTTGGTCTACACGAATGGCACATGCACTAGCTCTTATGGAGTTGACAAACTTGGTGGAATTTGTATTTATGGTCATAGTCAGAATACGAATGATACCCAGATTTGTAATCTTCGTATTAGCCACATTCAGCCTACACTCTTAGGCTAACTTCAAAATGCACTGCATTTCTCAAAAATATAAAAAAGGATTTTCTCAATTCCTCAAAATCAAGTCTTTCAAATCCATATTCATTCATTTCATTCAATTTGCAAGTTCAAATTCCAAATCAGAAAATCAATTTTCTCAAAAATTTTTTAAGTCTTATTCTAAAATCGATTTTCTCAAAACTCTAAGTTTTCCAATGATATTTCAAGTATTTCCCAAGTTCCAAATTCGATTTTTCTAAATTATATTTTCAATTTCAAAGTTCTAATTCAAAGAAATTAAGTTTTTCAAAGTTATTTCATATTTCTCAAAATTGATTTTCACAAAACCTCTAGATTCTTCAGAAATCGATTTTCACTTTCTCAGATACAATATCTCAACCATGATTCATGATTTTCCAAGTGTTATATTTTCCAAGAATCTCCAAATATTTTCCAATCTTTGAAGCAAACATCATGTTTTCAAATATGCATTTTCAGAAATTCATAACACATGCTTGATTCTTTGTGCATTTAGGAAATAGAACATGATTTAGACAAGTTAAGCAAAGCTAAGCACACAAATGATCCTTGGTTCAATTACCCCTTGTAAAGGCGCCAGGAACGGTTGAACCTCGTACCGACAGGTGAGTCCCATTCTTCGGAATTATCCCGCATTTTAAAACGGAGGCGAGTTATTTTCAAAAACTTTTTCAAAGGTCAGTTTGACTCGCAAAAAGTAAAAATTTTGCGATGATAACAGTCCCACATCACTTATTTGAAATAAAAGCCAAGTGAACTTTTTTTGGAATTTTCACAATAGTAGGCTAGTTTTGGAAAACACGAAGCAAAATTTGGATTGATTTCAAAACTTAGAAGAAACTGGTCCTTTGGGGCAAATTTTTGAAAGATGTAGGGAAATTAGGAGCCTTTTTGTAAAAGTTTGAAGTAATGTCTTATGAATTTTGAAATTGCCCCCTCTTTTTTCAACTGACGAAATTTTGAAAATCAATGTCCAAAACTATCCAGATCGTTTTCTTGAGAAGACTTTTGTAATTCGGGGTCCTGGGGGTAAAATGGAAAGAATTGGTAATTTTGAAGACCCAGGGTTTTGAAAATTAATTTTGAAAAGTTTAGAAATCAAACCTGGATTGACATTTTTGAAAATCAGGAGTTCTGGATCTCAAAATGACATGATGTGTAGTGAAATGATATGAAATGCTCATGCGATGTTATGCAAAGACATGTCCTGCAAAATTGCCACTCTGAATTTGAATTTGAAAATTTTGACTTCTGGTTAAGCATGAGATTTTGAAAATTTGCAGTTTGAAGATGTCTCTGAGTCTAAATAGAAAAGTTTTGAGACTCGAGAATGGAATTTAGGACTTTCTGCAAGGTTCAATCTTGGAAATGACCATTTTGCCCTTCATTGGTTCTGGAGAACTGAAATGTGCCGATTGATGGATATATCAGGAAGGTGAGTGAAAATTTGGGGTGTTTACAGAACCTGGAACTTCAGAAATAAGAATATACAAAAGGAAAAATCCAAGTCGGAACCTGGTTTTTCAAAAAAATAAAAGAATGAATGAGAATCGAGTTTGAGAACTCGAATTCTTGACGTAGCAATTGGTTCCAATACGAGCGTTGGATCCAAAAGGAAGTCTGAGTCAGAACCCGGAGCTTCAGAAATAAGAATATACAAAAAAAGGAAAAATCTGAGTCGAAACCCGGTTTTTAAAAAAAAATTAAAGAATGAATGAGAATCGAGTTTGAGAACTCGAATTCTCGATGTAGCAATTGGTTTCAATACGAGCATTGGATCAAAAAAGGAAGTCCGAGTCGGAATCCAGAACTTCAGAAATAAGAATATACAAAAGGAAAAATCTGAGTCGGAACCCGGTTCTTTCAAAAAATAGAAGAAACAATGAGAATCGAGTTTGAGAACTCGAATTCTCGACGTAGCGATTGGTCCAACGTGAGCATTGGATCCAAAAGGAAGTCCGAGTCGAAACCCGAAACTTCAGAAATAAGAATACACAAAAGGGAAAATATGAGTCGGAACCCGGTTTTTCAAAAAAATAAAGAATAAAAGAATGAATGAGAATCGAGTTTGAGAACTTGAATTCTCAACGTAGCAATTGGTTCCAATACGAGCGTTGGATCCAAAAGGAAGTCTGAGTCGGAACCCGGAGCTTCAGAAATAAGAATATACAAAAAAGGGGAAAATTCGAGTCGGAACCCGGTTTTTTAAAAAATAAAAAAATGAATGAGAATCGAGTTTGAGAACTCGAATTCTCGATGTAGCAATTGGTTCCAATACGAGCGTTGGATCCAAAAGGAAGTTTGAGTCGGAACCCGGAACTTCAGACGAAGGATAAAAGGGGAAAACCCGAGTCAGGACTCGGATCTTCCAAAAATAAAAATAAATTGAAAACAAAACCTGAGTCGGAACTCAGACGAGAAGGAAATAACTCCTACCCAAGGGTCGGATTTTAGAAGGATTGACAAAAAGCATGAATAGATTCCGACGATGAGGATGAGAAACTTATTCAAGGTCCTCGACCCAAGATGGCCTAAGATCTGAATTTATTTGTGATGGTTTCCAGGATTATCCCTGATCCTGAAGAGAATTTGACAAAGTCTAAAAAGATTGGTAGAAATTGATAAAGGATAAAAGGATTGATAAAAGGAATAAATTAATAAAATTGACAATAAAGATTTAGTAGAAATTGACAGAAATTTGAGGAAAATTGATGATAGAAGAATTTAGGATTATCCTCTATCTTAAAAGAAAATAAAGGGCCTCGCGAGACGAGGTTCAGGTTTTATCCCTTAACCTAAAAGGGAAATACCCCATTAAAACGAGGCATCAGGTTTATCCGTTAACATGAAAGGGTTTAAAAGAGAAGATTGATAAAATTTAATAAAATTGATAAGACTTGATAAAACTTAACAAAATTGATGAAATTGACAATAAATTGATGAAAATTTGATTAAATTGGAAAATGAAATGAATGCAATTTAATAAAGATAACAAGATTAACCGAAAAGTTGATAAAATTCTTAGAAAGAGATTCGTCTAATCCTGCCTGCACATGATGAAGAAAGATAAGTATAGATCAAAATAAAATGCCCCAGTATCAGGGAGAAGAATGTGAGAATTCAATAGAAGATTATTGCTTTATTGAAAAAGACTTTTGAAGAGTATAAAAGGCTAGGATGAACAATTTAAGTGTAAAATCTCTTCAAATGTAAAGCATTAATAGGATCTGACAGTTCTACTCCATCTGCGTTGATCAGACGATAAGAATTGCGAGGCAACGTTTCCTTAACCACATAAGGGCCTTCCCAATTGGGTGACCACTTGCCCTTCGACCGATGCTTGAGATGAGCTTTCGATCTGAGCACAAGATCATTGACTCAGAATCTTCTCTCAATAACTGATTTGGCGTAGTGCCAAGCTATCCTCTGACAATAGGCTTGAGCATGCTCTGCTGCCTTGAGTCTTCTTTCGTCTGACAGATCTAGCTGTACCAACCTCTGTTGTTGATACTGATCAAGCGGAAGTTCAATCAGTGATTATAAACACCCCAAATTTTCACCCTTATCCAGTGCTTACATTTCATGTGTCATTGCATGAATTCAACATATCATTGCATTGGATAGCATAGCATTGCATGTTATTACATCTCATCTTCGAGATCCAACACTCCTGTTTTCAAAATATTCAATCCAGATTTGAGTTTTAAAACTTTTCTTTCAAAAATCAATTTTAAAAACCTGGGTTTTTAATCAACATTGTGTCATTTGCCAACCCCCAGGACCTTATATTTTGAAGTATTTTCTCAGAAAACAATCTGGATTCATTTCAAACTCAATTTCAATTGATTTCAATTCGCAGATGAGACCCATTTAGGTGGTGTCGCTTCTGGATTCCTTCATTTATCAAAAATCTCAAAAATTTTAGAGTCCTAATTGGATCAGGACTCTTTTTCCAGAGTCCTAGTCGGATCAAAACTCTACTTTTCACTACCTTTTTACCTGTTTTCGGAGAAAACCTTTCAAAATCTTCTGTTTTGGCCAAAATCTTAGAGTCCTAGTTGGATCAGGACTCTTCTTCAAGAGTCCAGTCGGATCAGGACTCTTCTTCAGAGTTTTAATCGGATTAGAACTCTAATCTTTCATAACCATTTTCAATCAAATCTTTCAAAATCTTTCAAAATGAGTCAGAAACTCAGATTTTAGTCAAAACAGGACTCTGTTCAGAGAGTCCTAGTTGGATCAGGACTCCGATCCTGATTTCAAATTTTGAAAGAATCTTTCAAAAATCTTTTCATCTATCAAAACTGTTGCGCTTTTATTAAAGAATTTTAAAATCCTGAGGTTTTATCTCAGAGTCCTGATCAAATCAGAACTCTACCGCAGAGTCCTGATCGAAGTAGGATTCTATCCAAAATTGATTTTCTCACTTCATTTTCACTGGTTTTCAAAAGCTTTGCTTAAATTCCATCACTTACTTATCAGAAAATCCAACAATATAAGAGTCCTAGTTCAATCAAGACTCTGTTCTCAGAGTCTCAGTTGAATCAGAACTCTGGTTTATTCTAATATTTGTTATTATTTTAACTGTTTTCACAAGTTCTTTCAACTGTTTTTCAGAAAATACCGAAAAAATCTAGAGTTTTAGTCCGATCAGGACTCTGTCCCAGAGTCCCAGTCCAGTCAGGAGTCTGTTTTGAAGTTTGTTTTTATTCCATTTTCATTTGTTTTCATTCGTTTTCAAAAAAATTAGGTCATTTTGCAAAGTCCAGTTAGTTCAGGACTCTATGTCAGAGTTCTGATCGAGTTAGGAGTCTAACCCTGACTGTATTTTCTGACTTGTTTCACCATTTTTTGATAAAATCTTTCAAAAACCTTTCATTTGGCTTTTTAAAATCTAAAATCTCAGAATCCTAAGAGTTCAGGACTCTAACCTAGAGTTCCAGTTCGCCTGAGACTCTATGTTCAAAAATCTTGAATTTCAATTATTAATTTTAACCTCTTTTCAAAGGTATTTTCAGTGTTTATTTCAAAATTTGCAAAAATCGATGTGGGCCCACTCAGTTGGAACCATATCCAGAGGGGTTTTGACCCAGTTAGAACCCTATGTCATTTCAAAACTTTTAATTTCAAGCTTACTTTTGAAAATCTTTTGAAAACTTTCGCAATTTCAAGTTTTAAAATCATTTTTTTTTTAAAAACTCAAGTAGGGCCCACTCGGGGTGGCGCCATATTCGAGTAAGTCAGGGCTAGACTAGGGTTAGTCAGTGTCTTGGTTAGTGTCAGAAGTTTAGAAGAGTCAAAACCATTTTGAAAACTCATTTTGAAAATTAGTTTTTAAAACTAGTGTTTTTAAAGGTGTTTTAAAAAGCCAAATGTGAAGGATGCCAAGTGGCATCACATTTGGGGGATTTCTAGGATAGACTAGGGGTTAATTAGGCATTAGTTTAGATAATTTAGGCTAGGGGTAGGATAGTAACTACACCCCAAAATCGCCCCCCCCCCTTAGAGAGTCCAATTTTTTTAAAAAACTTGATTTTTAAACCTAATTTCTTTTTATAAATAGAAAGAGAGAGGGGGACGATTTTCATTATTCACCTTTGAGATTTCTTGGAGCTTCTCTCTCCTCTCCAGCTCTTCCTCCATTGCTGCAACTCCAAGGTATGAACTTCTTCACTTTTATTTATTTTATTTAATGTTTTTAATGCTTTAAACCTAGATTTAGCCTTGGATGCTCCTCCTTATGAAGATTCAACCATGATCCAACCTCAAGAACCATCAAGAATGGTCCAAGAAGATGATCTAACCCTGTTTTGTGTGATTTACAGGGATTTTAATCCATTAAAAGTGATTTAAGTATGATTCTTTGCATTATTAACCAATAAAATACATGATTTACCCTTTTAATGGGTCAAATCCATGTGTTTAAGGGTGAAATCAAATTCCAGCCATTGATTCCTTGATTTTATTTTATTTATTTGTTTATTCATGTTTATTTTACATTTTCCAGCATAGAAATAATTTTTATTTACTGTTTTATGGTTTTTTTTATTGTTTTTCATTAGTTAATGCATGATTTCTTAAGTTTCTTAGATTTCTGTGTGTTTTTTAGTTTAGAACAGTAAAAAGAATGCCGTTTCGGATTGAAATATTCGTTTTTTATTTCTGATTTTTTTATATGTGATGCATGCATATCTAAAGAAACTACTGTAAAAAAATCAGAGGTTTTGCACCTAGGGAACTCTGTCAGAAAAATCAGACATCAAACCGGGTCTTTAAATCTTTAAAATCGAAGTTAAAATCAAGAAGGTAACTTGCTGTGATGATATTTTTCTCATCTTATATCCGATTTTAAATCTGTAAAGTGCTATGGATTAATATTGATTAGATCTAGCTACTGTGAAATGTTTAGAATTTTTTATTGCTGTTTAGTATTTTTCCTCTGTCAGAGATTCTGATTTTCAATTTAAAACTTGTTAGGGTTTACCAAAACCCTAATCAGACTTGTGTTATTCATAAATCCCAAACCACAGATACGATTCATGATCTGTAAAAAGTGAGTATTGTTATTTTTATGTCTACTGTTTACTTATAAAATATTATATATTTTAGATCAGTATTTCTATTTATCCCGAAATTATCAATTGAAAGTATCTGTTTTAACCCCTGTTAGATTTGTTAGATTTTAGTTCAGATTGCCGGAAGGGTTTCTCCCTAACCGGAGATGCGTTTTCCAATCTGTAAATTGTTAAATTTCTGTTTTTCTTTCTAGTTTGTCTCTGTAAAATTTAATAGATTTTCATGAAAGATTGACCCCTGATTCGGGTCTAATTCTGAAACCGGTTGGTGAACTAGGTCAAAAATAGCATATTTTTATGGTTTGATGCAATTTTCGAATTAATTTAATGTCAAAAAAACATTTTTAGAATTCTAATTCAAAATTAGGGTTATAAAAAGTGTAGGTACCAAATTTGATGAATTTTGGAATCTGATTGATGGCTGAATTAAGCAAATTGAAAAACCGGGTTCTTGAAAGATCCAAAAACACTGCCAAAATCACAGTTTTTGTGATATTCTTGGATTTTCGTGCATAAGCATATATTTTTAGGGTTTAATCATATTCATAATCATATTTGGATACTTTAGGTCAAATTTGATGTTAGTTTGATTTGATTTAGTCCTTAAAACCCAAGTTTTTACCAAAATCTATTTCACAAAACCTTGATTTCAAGGCCATAGTCTTTCTATCATGGGCAATTTGGTCATTTGACCTCAATTTTGAAATCCCTAACCTTAGTTTTCATGTGTTTAAGTATGTCATATCATATTTTAGCCTAGTTTATTTGCATTTGAATTTCAAAACTTGCATTTTACCAAATATCTTTCTGAAAACCCTAATTTCAAGGCCATAGCCTTGTTATTAGGGGTATTTTGGTCATTTTGACCCCAATTTCGAAATTTCATATCTTATCTTCCTTATTTATTCAATTTTATTTCATACTTTATCATTTTTATTTAAGGGAATCATGGCAAAAAGGCTTATATCTAGCAAAATTCAGCAATTTCCTGATATTGCTTGATAAATCTAGAAAAGCCAACATATCATCACTAACAAAGTTTTCTAGTTTTGCAGGTACATTGAAGACTTTATTTTTCATGTATTTAAATTTCAATAATGATGTAAACTAAATTAAACTTTGGAATAAGAATTTACATTTCCTGCTTAGCTTAGGCAGCATTGCATATAGTTTATTTTTTTAAATAATGTTAATGTGTGATGGATGATGATTCATGCATATTCAAACTCACTATGGTCTACACGAATGGCACATACACTCGCTTTTATGAAGTTTATAAACTTGGTGGAATTCGTATTTATGGCCATAGTCAGAATATGAAGGATATCTAGATTTATGATCTTCACATTAGCCACATTCAGCCTACACTCTTAGGCTAATTTCAAAATGCACTGCATTTCTCAAAAATACAAAGAGTTTTTCCCAATTCCTCAAAATCATATTCATTCATTTCATGAATTTTCCAATTCCAATTCCAATTCAAATTCCAAGTCAAAGGAATCAAATTCTTCAAAATTTCCTAAGTCTTATTCAAAATTGATTTTCTCAAAATATGGATTTGCCAATGATATTTCAAGTATTTCCCAAGTTCCAAATTCGATTTTCTAAGTTAGATTTTCAATTTCAAAGTTTGAATTCAAAGAAATCGAGTTTTTCAAAGTTATTTCATATTTCTCAAAATCGATTTTCACAAAATCCTTATATTTCTTCAGAAATTGATTTTCACTTTCTCAAATACAGCATCTCAAAAATAATTCACAATTTTCAAAGAGTTTATTTTCCAAGAATCTTCCAAATATTTTCCAATCTTTGAAGCAAACATCATGTTTTCAAATGTGCATTTTTAGAAATTCATAGCACTTGCCTGATTCTTTGTGCATTTAGGAATTAGAATATGGTTTAGACAAGTTGAACAAAGCAAAGCATTTGATTGATCCTTGGTTCAATTATCCCTGGTAAAGGCGCCAGGAACGGTTGAATCTCGTACCGACAGGCGAGTCCCATTCTTCGGAATAATCCCGCATTTTAAAAACGGAGGCGAGTTATTTTCAAAATCTTTTTCAAAGGTCAGTTTGATTTGCAAAAGTAAAATTTTGCGATGATAACAGGTTTGGCGACCGAGATGGGACCTGTCTTCGCCTGATCAATTTAATGCTCTACTTAGTTCAAATTGTCAAAATCGTATTCCATGGAATGTCAGCTTTTACTTAAATAATATCATGTGAACCTAGGAGCCTAGACTTGAACCCAGCTGACATGGATTGCATGTAGACTAGGTATGGTTTGGTAGGACCATATTGAGGAAAAAAATTTCATGCTCACATAGACTTAGGTCTAATACAACCCTCCTCAATTTAGGAATTGTATGAAAACAATGTATGCTTCTTCAAATTTTTTAAAAATCTATCTCTTTAGGACTTAGAGCCTTCTATTTGCTTGCATGTGCTCATATTTTTCAAAAACCACCCCACCTATATTGTCCCGGTCTTCACGTTGCTGGGCTCTCTTCCAGAACCATAGTTTGGGACAGAGCCTCACAACTGGGCCACCTATTTGGGTGAAAACCCCCCTGCCACGTACCAAGGGCCATAGTCCAACGTATATCGGCAAGTGCTCAAGGATGTTGGAAAAGTTGAACCTAGAATCGGAGGAATTGATTTTATGCCACGTACATCGAGCCTTGGCTTGAGTATATAGGCATAGCATGATTGGACACAGATGATCTGAACCTTAGAGTTAGGATTAAGGTTCTACAGCTATTTCAAAATTTGTGCATCTAGAGTAAGCTTTTAGGGAATGTTGTATGTCCATACTTGATGTAATTGAATATGTTATAGTCATTTCTTTGTTATTTTCCATATTTTCCCAATTTTCTAAAATACTAGACGACTTTTCAAAAATCCCCAATCCATGTCCATGTTTTAAACCCTGAACGATTTTCAAAATACTCTATTTTATGAGTACTTCCTTATATTTCATTAAACCCTGGACGATTTTCATAAAATTCCTCCATTTTCCTAAAAAACTCCAGGTGATTTCCCATCTTCCTATCCTCTGGATCTTTAATCTCCTACTTCATTTTATCCTGCCTGCATTTTTTTCAAAGTCTCTATATTTTCCCAAGTCTTATTCCAAATTTTCCATGTTTTCCAGTCGATTCTGATGGCATCCAGTCAGCTTGATTCAGTCTTCCCCGAGGGTCACATCTCCTACGAGGTGCGACAAGGTCTTCCAGAACATCGAGTCCTCAGCACCGGATCCTTCTTTCCCCGGTGGTACTACTCATGGTTCAAGAACTTCTCTCATATATTTCCGGACCACTTGGACGATTGTGGGCTAGAACTGGCGTCCGCGGTGGGAAAGCAGACAGTCAACGGCAATTTGATCCATGCACTAGCAGAACGGTGGAATCCGAGCACTTCTACCTTCTGGTTCCCATAGGGCGAGATGACGGTGCTGATAGATGAATTTTCAGAGATTATGGGATTACCCGAGCCAGCCAGTCAGCCTGGAGACCCATTGGAGAAACAGTTTCTGATTAATGTTAAGGGTCTGGACCCTAAGGATGCCTTAGCTCGCATGACAGGACGTAAGTCGTGGCCCTTGATCGAGGAGGA
The DNA here is from genome assembly GCF_984573655.1 of Nuphar pumila. Taxonomy (NCBI): domain Eukaryota; kingdom Viridiplantae; phylum Streptophyta; class Magnoliopsida; order Nymphaeales; family Nymphaeaceae; genus Nuphar; species Nuphar pumila. The sequence continues at coordinate 65,157,592 of NC_143260.1, read as the reverse complement.
TGGAAATGAATATGTGGACCTGCTCGAAATCTACAAGCAGTATGGAACATTTGCAGAGGTCAGCTCATTGTCCAGAACAGCTCGAGAGAGAATTCAGCACGCGATGGTTCTGTGCACGGTGGGATTAGCCTTCTTTCCTGATGGGCGGAATTATATAGATATCAGAATAGTTCAGCTTCTAAGGAGATGGGGAAGTCGACAGACCAGCCACCTCTCGATAGCCATGGCTGCACTCGCCTTTCTATACCGAGGGTTGACTCATTTCGCACTCGAAGAATCAATTCTAGTCGAAGGGTGCACCTACGCCCTGCAATCCTGGTTCCTCCGGCATGTGCCAGCCCGAGCCAGTTCCTTCAGATACAATGGTAAAAAGCTTCTGCCATTTGCGCGATACCGATTCTTGATCGACAACCTTCAGGAGGAAGAAGTCGTATGGGACTACTTTGATCGTTAGGAATCACCTCCCAGATATACTTACGCTTATGGCAAGCGGTTCAGGCTACTTGGCCCCTTTTTCTGCGCATACTATCATCCAGAGCGGTGTGTCAGACAGTTCTCTCAGAGGCAGAAGCGTGTAGAGATTCGCCCACTAGCAAGGGTTCTGCCAGAATTCGACCTCGCATCATATCAGTGGTCCGGAGCATACCATTCTGCCAGACATGGCTGGGATTCTTTTGTTAATCTTACTATTTTTCCTGGCCCTCGTGTGTCTTCTGATTATCAGGAGTGGTGGAAAATTGTCCGTCCCCCTCCCCTTTGTCGAGTCTATTATTAATAAAATCATGTCTTTTTTTTCTTCAATAAAATTCCTTTAAATTTCATCCTATCTTGGTTTGACGACCTCGCCTAGGTAACAAGGCATATTTTTCAGTTGCTTATTTTTGCAAAGGAATAGCAGCGCAATTGTCGTAACCCCAGCGACGACTCAATCCCTAGTAATGGGATACTCTTTCAATTGTCTACCAAAATTCTCAATAAATATTTTCCTCCAAACCAAATTTCCTTCAAAAGCCTAACCATCAATTCTGCCCTGCAGAGAGCGTTAGCAATCTCCAGATAGTTGTCGTGACATTCAATGGTTCATACAAGGTCCGGAAAAAAAACCACATCAGTTGAAGGCATCGCGTACTCAGTCGCTTCAGAAGAAGAAATGGACTCACCCTGATCAGCCAAAAGTCAAGGACAGCAGGTGGAGGATGACGTGGATCCCCAGATGTACATCATGTTCAAGAAAATGATGACCAAGATGCTGGCAGAGCAAGCTGAAGCCAGTACTGAGCAGACTCAGACCAAGCAGAAGGATAGGGATCACACGGCCAGAAATGTGAAGATCAGTAAAAAGTAGAATCGTCATGAGGAAATGTCTGATGAGTCAGAATCAACAGATGATACTGACAAAGAATATGAAAACAAGCAAGAATTCAAAAGGTCGACTCAGGGGCAGGGGTTGGCCTACAAATCCAAGAATCAGTCTGTTGACGACCCTACGCAGTCACAACTCAAAGATGTGATGAAAATAGTTAAGGATCTTCAAACTCGTGACAAGGGCAAAAGAGTCTTTACAAGTGAAGACTTCTATGATGGACTGGATGGGGATGATGATCTTGATAATCTCCCCAAGAAATTTATCAAGTTTGATGGTTCGGGTGACCCAAAAGCACATCTCGCCCTATTCTTCGCAGAATGTTCCAGGTTCAAGAGGAACAATCGTGCCTTATTTCTCTGCTTTCCTCGCAGTTTGGAAGGTGTCGCAGCAAAGTGGTACTCAGAGCACATTAATCCGATAGAACTGAAAGAATTTGACAAAGTGGTCAATTTATTTATTGAGCGCTTTCTATTCAATGCTGAAGCACTCCCGACTCTCAGTCATCTCTGCAGTCTGAGGTAGAAGGAAAACGAGAAGGCCAGGGATTTCATTCATAGATGGAGATCCGCTTGCAATAAGATGTGTGAGCCAATAGCAGAAAGACACGCACTATCTTTGATCCTGAGCAACTTCTCGCAACCCCTGAGGGGACTAATTTCTATATCTCCATCGAAGAGCTTCATAGAACTGACAGAATGAGCCGAATGGCTCGAGTTGAGTATGGAGAACGGATCTTATGAGGGTTTTATGTTTACAAAGAATAACAGTCAACAAGAATCAAAGAAGAAAGCCCATTTTACCTACTCTGCCAATAACAGTAAGAATCAGAACAAAGGAAATGGAAAAAATCACAGTTATGCTTCAGGAGGGTCAAATCCCAACAAAAGTGATCAGAAAGGCAAGTCGATTATTCAATATGATAAGCAGCCACAGCAGACCCTCGAACAGAGATCAAGGCCACAAGAAAAGCCGAAGCGGGAAGGATGGAGTTATAACCGCAAGTTTACTCCTCTAGACCAGTCCCTCGAGACGGTATTAGAATATATGCTCGACAGTGATATGATTAAGCTTCCAAGGGTAGCTGACCCACTAGTGGTTATGGGAAAAATGAAAGACAGATTCTGCAAGTTCCACCGAACTGTGGGACATGATACCGAGAACTATTTCATTCTCAAAAACATCATACAAGATTATATTGACAAAAATCTGTTGGTAGAAGGGGCTGAAGATGAGAAAATGGAGATTCTAAAACAGCCTTTCTCGCAGCACTCAACAACAATGATATCTGATCATCCCTTTCAGCCACAAGATCATATCCGACCATGCCCTAGCAGTTATATCAAGGTGCAGCATCAGGTATTAGTGTTGCATAATGCCCAGTCCAGTTCTCAAAAGATGGACCTCGTTTCAGCATTCAGTAAGCTGAAAGTTTCGAGAGAGCCCGCTAGAGTATCTCCAGAGGTAGCCAAAAGAATGTCGTGGATACCCAAGAGCCTTGTCAAACCTACTTCAGAAAAAGGGAGAACATCAGAAGAAAAGGTCGATACAGTGCAAAGACCAATCACTGCCCTCTCTAATATCCCTATCCTTGAGTTGGCACGTGCCTCTCCTAAGCATCAGCAAGTCCTGGACGATTTACTGCAAAAAATCAAGGTCAAGCCAGGCACCACACCTGAAGACATGGCTCAGATCGTTAATCAGGCCATGACCAATGCTCCCATAACCTTCTCAGATGAGGATCTGCCAAAACCTCACGCATTTCATAACAATGCTCTGTACATTGTGGTGCAAACCCGAGGAATGACTATACCCCACGTGCTTGTAGATGGATGCAGTAGCCTCAACATTTGTCCTGAAATGACTGCCAAGGCTCTGGGTATAAAAGAAGAAGAGTACACACCGGATCCGATCACTATTTATGGGTTCGATAATCATGGACAGACAGCAAAGGGAAAGATCTTCCTGGAAACATTTATCAACTACTCTGTTCATACAATGCTTTTCCATGTCGTTAATGTGCCGCCAACGTATAACCTTCTACTGGGAAGAACATGGATTCATAATGCCAACGTCGTACCATCCACTCTGCATCAGTGCATCAAATGGTCTAAAGGTGGCATGATAACTACTGTTTTGGGGGAAGATCCTGAAGAGAGGCTACCTCAGCCTATGATCCCTAGGCCAACTTATACTACTGATATCCCCAGCATTAGGGAAAGTGAAGAGGTTGTTCTCAGTGAAAGCCTTGAAATGCTAAAGTTAGAAGTAGCATCAGAGACAAATCACACAGTAGCGATGGTCCAATGGCAAGGACCACATTTCTTTAAGATCGGAGGTCGTCTCGATTATAGTACTTTCAAAGACCATCCTCTTTTCCCGTAGTTTGTTAGAACCAAGAAAGGATTTGACCTATTACTGAAGCATGGTTATCAGCCTTTCAAAGGATTGGGCAAGAACGGAGATGGCCGGCTAGAGCCAGTGATCCCTGATCATCATCCGCGCAAAGCAGGACTAGGATTCATGGGCAAAAGAGTTCACAAAAATATTGTCTTCATTAAAGAGATCCATTAAAAATTTTCTACCATTTGTCTTTTCTATTTCATTCATTTGATTTCTGCAGTTTGTAGGGACAATGTCCCATTTCAGCTCATTTTAAATGTCCTTATTTCATTTCAAGTCTTCAATAAAGTTATCAATTTTCTCGTCTATCTGGATGTCATCTTTCTCTTATTCTTCTGCAATTTGTCTTCAAAATTCATTTGTTCTTATTTTTTTTCCATGCAATTTATGTCATAGTGAAGGAACTTTCTCTAAAAGCTATTCCTTTTCAAAATTTTAGAATGTCTTCTCAACCGATAAAAAGATTAGTCATCAATCCTTCAATCCTATCGAAACCGGCAAAGATACATCGGGTTTGGGTAAAAGCAGAGGACAGTAAGGTCACAAAGCAGTCAGAAGAAATGACAGAATTTGATTTGTCACTTCCAGAGTTGCCAGAATTTGCAGCGATTCAGAAACAAGATGAACCATCGACCCAAGTCCAGGATCCGACTGAGGACATCAATATTGGTTCAGAAGATAGTCCGAAAATTCTCAAGATTGGCACTAATCTAAGTACAGATGAGAAGGAAAGGCTCATCGACTTTCTCAAGCAGTACCAAGAAGTATTCGCATGGACTTATGAAGATATGTCAGGTTTAGATCCTAAATTGGTGGAACATCGACTCGTTCTGAAGCCTGATGCGAAATCTGTTTTGCAGAAGTTAAGAAAAATGGATCCTCGAATCGAGCAACAGGTCAAGGAAGGACTTGAGGACTTGCTTAAAGCATGATTCATTCGAGCAATAGATTATCCGGACTAGTTGGCAAATATTGTTGCAGTTCCCAAGAAAAATGGCAAAGTGCGAATTTGTATTGACTTTCGCGATCTCAATAAAGCTACTCCGAAGGATGACTATCCACTCCCAAATATTGACCTCCTAGTTGATAGCACGACTGGGCATGCCATGTTCTCCTTCATGGACGGATACTCCGGATATAATCAGATCAAGTTAGCCGCTCGTGACCAATCCAAAACATCCTTCACTACGCCATGGGGCACTTTCTGTTATACAGTCATGCCGTTTGGGCTCAAGAATGCTGGGACAACCTATCAGCGTGCAATGGCTGCCATTTTCCATGATCAGATGCACAAGACTATGGATGCATACGTTGATGACATCCTGGTCAAATCCAAAGAAGAAGAAGATCATATCGATGCTTTAAGTCAAGTCTTCAAGCGACTCATTCTTTACAAAATGAGACTCAATCCTCAGAAATGTGTCTTCGGGGTTGAATCAGACAAATTGCTAGGCTTCTTGGTCAGCAAAAAGGGGATAGAAATGGATCCCGCTAAAGCAAAGGCCATCATTGACATGCCACCTCCAACTACTCTTAAGGAATTGCGTAGTCTTCAGGGACGTATGCAATCAATTCGGAGATTCATATCCAACCTTGCCATGAGATGTGAACCTTTCAATCATCTACTCAGAAAAGGAGTGAAATTTGAGTGGGGACCAGAGTGTCAGCAATCGTTTGAACGTATCAAGAAATATCTTCTTAATCTGCCCATTCTGAAGCCACCAGAATTGGGAAAGCCTCTCTTGCTATATGTTTCAGTTAACCAAGCCGCTTGTGGTGGATTCTTGGCACAGTATGAGGAAGGCAGTTTGATTGAACATGCCATCTATTATGTAAGCAAGACTTTCATTGATTACGAGAAGAAATATTCTCAGATAGAAAAGACATGCCTAGCACTAGTATGGATGTGTCAGAAGTTGAGACATTACTTGTTAGCATCAGAAGTCAAGATTCTCTCAAAACTTAATCCTCTCAAGTATATTCTCGAACAATCATTTCTCAGTGGACGGATTGCTAAGTGGCAAGTCTTGTTAATGCAGTATGATCTGGGGTATGTTTCTCAGCAATCTATCAAAGGTCAATCAATTGCAGACCAATTGGCAGATTTTCCTTTAGCAGAAGATGTTAAAATCGAGGATAGTTTTCCCGATGAGCGGATCTGTAATGTTCAACAATCCCCAGTTTGGAATCTATTTTTTGATGGATCAAAGAACATGGCCGGCATAGGAGTCGAAATCTTGCTGATCACACCAGAGAAAGAGATGATCCCCTTTTCTCTGAAACTGGATTTTCAATGTACCCATAATATGGCTGAGTATGAAGCTTTAATACAAGGTATGAGAATTTTGCAAGACTTCAGTGTTCAGAGGGTACACGCTTTGGGCGATTCATTGCTCGTCGTCAGGCAAGTCAAAGCTGAATGGCAGGTAAAAGATCAGAAGTTGCTCCCTTACTGTTATTGTCGCAAAAATTTTCTCATCTTCCTTTCCTTGCGGAAGAGAGAGGAAAACGCTTTTGCGCTTCAAACTTGACCGGATTTTGGAAATTGTTTTGAAATACTCGCCTCTGTTTTGAAAATTACAGGAAAATCCATGGGATGGGGCTCGACCTGTCGGTACGAGGTTCGACCGTTCCTGCCGCCTTTAACAGGGGTAATCGAACCAAGGACCAAAATTATGCTTGACTTAGTAAAATCACTGAAATTGTGTTCTATCCTAAATGCACAGAGAATTCAGGCATGTGCTATGAGAATTTTGGTAAAAATGTAAATTGGAAAATATGATGTATGCTTAGGAAACATTTGGAATTGAAAAGCATTTCTCAAAAAAATATGGAAATCAATCTCTCAGAAAAACTCAGACGAAGAAGGTTTGAAAATCTCGGGAAATTTTATAAAGATTTGGAAAATCAGGCAGAAATGAGAATCTCAAGAAAATCTTGAGAAAGTTTTAATGAGAATCTCGAGAAAATCTTGAGAAAGTTTATAAAGACTTAGAAAAATGAGAATCTCAGGAAAATTTTGAGAAAGCTTAGAAAGACTTGGAAAACCATGAGGAAATAAGAATCTCAAGAAAATTTTAAGAAAGTTTAGAAAGACTTGGAAAATCATGAGGAAATGAAAATCTCAGGAAAATTTTAAAAAAGTTTAGAAAGACTTGGAAAATCATGAAGAAATGAGAATCTTGGGAAAATGGAAGGAATTCTTGAGAAAAGATGAACATTTGAAAAGGAAAGCACTTGTTGGGAAAACTCGGACTTTGAGAATTTTCTTAAGAAAAGGATAGAAAATTTATAAGAAAATTCATCGCAGAAGGAAATTTAGAACTTAGGAAATTGAAATCCTGAGAATTTTATCTTTGAAATATCTGAAAATCAGCTTTTTATTCTTGAGAAAGATGAAAATTCCTTTTGAAAATAGATCTTAAGAAAATAACTTTTTAAGGAAAATCACAGGAAAACTTTGATTTGGAAAATCCAACTTCGAATATCATCATAGTTTCTTGAGAAATCGATTCCATGAAGTGAAAATCTCTTAAGAAAATCATGAGAAAAACCGATGATGCAGATGATTTGCATGAATGAATGCACTTTGAAAAGATTTCTGAAAAATTAGTTGGAAAAATGTGGATTAAGCCAAAGTAAATCCTTCACATATTCTGACTGTGGCCATGAATATGTTCAGAGTTTACTTGAGTTAATTCACAATATTTTGAAAATTTAGAAATATGATGTGTATTTTTAAGATAACCTAAGAGTGTAGGCTCAATGTGACTGGTAGAAAGATGATGGATCTGGGTCTCATCTATATTCCGACTAGGGCCGTAAATATGGACTCCACCGAGTTCATCAACTCTCTAAGAGTTGGTGCACGTGTCATTCGTGTTCATCCATGGTGAATTTTGAAAATTTAGATATATACATCACAGAATCAGGATAATACAGAAATCAACTATATGAGATACCTCCTAATCTAAACAGTAAAAGTAAATCTTATTCCAAGGTTTACATTTGATTGTTACATTGCATAACATAAAAAAAAAAAAAAAATTAAGATGGAGCCAAGGAATCAGCATCTTCTAGATTTTCCTGCAAAATGAGAGTTAGTACAAGATAACCAAGGAAATGGGTATATATACTATATACGACAAAGATATACAGGTAAATATAGAAATACTTGAATTTATGATGAATGATATATGATAATGAAGATATATTTACAAAAAGTAAAAGAAAAGAAAAATATAGGTGATAACAAGTGCACATGAAGTGATATATGGGATATATATATATATATAAGTATATATATACATATATATATATACATATATACATATATACGTATACATATAGGTAGATATACAATAGATATAGATATATATAGATATATATGTACATGTAATGAGAAACATATACATATAAATGGAAAATCCATATAATGGGTAAAATCAGAAAATACAGGTATATACAGTTTCTGTAGGGGATTTCACGAAGCCATATTTCTCAAATTATAATGTATTTTTCAATAAAAATGGGTGTGGCGCTTCCCCATATACCAATAACAAAGCATGCCAAAGATGACATATAGATCAACAACGGATATGGATATATCCGTTCATGAAGATGACTAATTATCAAGACTGCACACCTGCAGCAGAAAAAAAAAATGGATACATGCAGGAAATGATTTCTATAAGCCATTCACGCAATCAAAATAGTTGATTTTCATACAGCCATTCACAAAATCAATTGTATGAAATGACTTCCATAAACCATTCACACAGCCAAAACAGTTGGTTTTTACACAGCCATTTACAAAATCAATTGTAGGAAATGATTTTCATAAACCATTCACACAGCCAAAACAGTTGGTTTTCACACAGCCATTTACAAAATCAATTGTAGGAAATGATTTTCATAAACCATTCACACAGCCAAAACAGTTGGTTTTCACATAGCCATTTACAAAATCAATTGTAGGAAATGATTTTCATAAACCATTCACACAGCCATTCACATAGCAAATGGTAAGAAACGATTTTCACACAGCCATTCACATAGCTAATGATAAGAAATGATTTCACACAGCCATTCACATAGCTAATGGTAAGAAATGATTTTCACACAGCCATTCACATAGCTAATGATAAGAAATGATTTTCACACAGCCATTCACATAGCTAATGGTAAGAAACGATTTTCACATAGCCATTCACATAGCTAATGATAAGAAATGATTTTCACACAGCCATTCACATAGCTAATGGTAAGAAACGATTTTCACACCGCCATTCACATAGCTAATGATAAGAAATGATTTTCACACAGCCATACACATAGCTAATTACAAGAAATGAATCTTTTTGCAGCCATTCACATAGCTAATTGCAAGAAATGAATCTTTTTGCAACCATTCACATAGCTAATTGCAGGAAATGAATCTTTTTGCAGCCATTCACATAGCTAATTGCAGGAAATGAATCTTTACATAGCATACCAAATGTAAACAATTACTAACAAATCATATCCACACAAAGAAGTCCCATTTACCTACAAACTAGCTTTCTGCAGTAATTAGTAATAATCACCCTTAGCACAGATACATTTTCCAAAGATCAATGTGCAAAAGGGGAGAAAATCTCACAAGATATTTCCATGAAAAGAATAATGAGGAGTTGTGGTGGCCCATAATGAACATGATATAAGAGGGTCTTGAACCTTTTGATCAGAAGCTTTAGGCGATGGCAACAATGGCCCTTTCACATCAGTTGAAATCAAAACTGGTGATTCTGTTGATGTCGGTGACGATACTACCACCTCCACATCCTTTTGCCCTGCATCAAATGATCAGCTAGCGAGGATCGTTCCTCTGCTGATCCTTTGTTGTTGGGCTGAAGGTAAGATGAAGACTTGGCTGGGTTGAAGGAGAGTGTTGGTGGTGGAAGACGTAGGCAGCAACCGTTGGAGGTGGAAGAATCCTGCAAAATAGAAAAAAAATCAATCGGCTCCCTCTACTTCCTCCCCTCTTTGGCTGTGGGAAAAATCCTTCCTCTTTTTGGTGAATCCCCTACGATAAGCTCCAAAAGACCTCCCTGCGCCTGTAGATGAGAGACTCCCTGAGGTTGGGCTGAAGGTAAGATGAAGCGGCTGGGTAGCCTCTCCTTTGAGAATAAGACCCCTGCACCACCGAAAAAGAAAAATTCAATTCTTCCCCCCCTTAATCAGCTAGCCCCTCCTCTTCTTAAAGAATTTTGAAAATCCTTCAAAAAAAAGAAAACGCAGCCCCTTCATGAGGTTCCGTTATGGTTTTTTTTTTTAAAAAAATTTGAAAACAGTCGTTTCAAGAGGGGCGCATTCCCTGTTTTTTTAAATTTTGGTTTTATTTCCCTAAGTTTTAGGCAAAATCAAATCTATTGCTTTAGGGAAATTCGGTTGTGCCATTAAGGCTGCCTCCTTCTAAAAAAAAAAAAATTTATTTAAACAAATCAATAAAAAGAAAAGAAAATAAAAAGTGAGTATTGAAATAAATGAGAGGCTTTTATGAAAATGACATCTCAACCCACTTTTAAAATCCTTTTGAAAATAAAGTTTTGTTTTGTTTTTGCAAGTCTTTTATTTTCAATTGGGGTGCCCCATGTGTGTGGGACCACTAACTAAAAAAAATAAATAAATAAGTATTGAGAAATTTAAAAAGAAAATATTGCAAATTGGTACGAACTCCGGGTGGGTCCCGCTTGAGAATAAACAACTTACCTGAGAGTCTGAGTATGATGCTAGTTCAAAGGCAGGTCCCGCTCCATTTTTTTGAAGATACTAGATAAAACATTATTTGTTTTCAAGAATTTGGAAAAATTGGGTTTTTAGGAAAAAAAATATGGATAAATGTAAAAAAAAATTGTAAAGAGATTTAAAATCTTTTGCAAAAAGTTTTGAGATAAAATCTTTAAAATCAATATCCAAATATCCAGATTGTTTTTCTTGAGAAAAATTTTTGTAATTCAAAGTCCTGGGGGTAAAATGGGAAAATTTGGTAATTTTGAATACCTAGGGTTTTAAAAATCAATTTGAAAAAGTTTAAAAATCAAATCTGGATGGACAATTTTGAAAATTAGGAGTTCTAGATCTCAAAATGACATGCTGTGCAGTGAAATGATGCAATGCTATGCAAAGACATGTTCTATGAAATATCACTCTGAGCTCGGAATTGGAAATTTTAGTTTTTTGTCCAGAAAAAGGATTTTGAAAATTTGCAATTTGAAGATGTCTCTGAACCTAAATATAGAAATTTTGAGGCTCAAGAATGAAATTTAGGACCTTCTGCAAGGTTCAATCTTGGAAAATGACCATTTTGCCCTTCATTACATCTGAAGAACTAAAATATGATGATTGAGGGCGATGTCAAGAAGGTGAGTGAAAATTTGGGGTGTTTACAGATGCCCCTCTTTGCTACTAAGCTGGCTTATGGTCGAGCTTAGTGGCAAAGAAAACACACCAAATTTGGGCTATATAAAAAAATGCTCCAGTCAGAACGGTCTGACTGGGTATGAGGAAATTAGCCCGAGGAAGATGATAGATATGAAATGAAGAATAAAGAGGAAAGATTGGCTTTATGAGAGTGAAATTCATGTTTTTACCCTTAACCTGGATGGGACAGAAATACCTCGCATGGAATGAAGCTCAGGTTTTAACCTTTGACCTGATTGGGGAATGAAAATATCTCATTAAAATGAGATTCAGGTTTGTACCCTTAACCTGATCAGGTGAAAAATGGAATACCTCTTTGAATGAGGCTCAGGTTTGTACCCTTATCCTGATCAGGTGGAATACCTCTTTGAATGAGGTTCATGTTTGTACCCATATCCTGATTGGGTGGAAAATGGAATACCTCTTTGAATGAGGCTCAGGTTTGTACCCTTATCCTGATCGGGCGGAAAATGGAATACCTCTTTGAATGAGGCTCAGGTTTGTACCCTTATCCTGATCGGGTGGAAAATGAAATACCTCTTTGAATGAGGCTCAGGTTTGTACCCTTATCCTGATTGGGCGGAAAATGGAATACCTCTTTGAATGAGGCTCAGGTTTGTACCCTTATCCTGATCGGGTGGAAAATGGAATACCTCTTTGAATGAGGCTCAGGTTTGTACCCTTATCCTGATTGGGCGGAAAATGGAATACTGGAAGGTGAATAAGACAACTTTTCTTGAAGATGAACGAAGCGATGGAAATAGAATTGTAAGAGGCAATTTTGGAAAATGATCAAGACGATCCAGTGAATTTTTCATCATCGTGAAATATGAAGAAGGTAAGGAGTAAAACGACTCTTTCGACAATGTGAAAGATGGATATGGCAATCTGTTGACGAGAATAAGGTAACTCTTTCGGCAACGCGAAAGACAGACAAGGCAAACTCTTTTAGAGAAGAGTAAGGCAACTCTTTTGACAACGCAAAAGATGAATACGACAATTTTTTCAACAAAGAATATGGCAATTCTTTCGACAATGCGAAAGATGACAAAAGGCAATCCAAAGGAACAAGGCGATTCTTTCGTCAATGCGAAAGATGATAAAGGTAATCCTTTCGGAGAGAAGGCTAATCTTTCAACAACGTGAAAGATGACAAAGGAAGCTCTTCTCGAAGGGGTCAAGATGCATCAATATGAACATCAAGCTCTCACTTAACGTCAGAATAGCTAGAAAATATTGTCAAAATGTTGAAAATTTTGTTGATTCAAAGTAATTGAAAATGATGCACATTGTTGCAAAGATATTCTTTCTTTTCTACCTGAAGTATTACCTCCAAACAGGATTGACTTCATAGAATCAAGATTTGGAATCCAAATTGCTTGCGATTGACCTTCTTCAAAGAAGTTATCAATTTCCTTGATATGAACAGGAAAGAGAATTTGATATCATGAAAGCAATCTATGAAAGGATATTGATAATAGAATTTCACAAATTTAAAGAAGATTCTTGATAAATGTGGCAGTTTGATATCCTGGGAGCTTCTCTCATGATAATATTTCTGCACTCTTTTGGGCTCTTTTGGGTTTCAGTTACATTCTCCTTCATTTTGGAGATGTTCTGACTTTTTCTCTCTTTCTTTCTCCTCTCTTGGTCTCTTTTGAGAAGGGTACGTCACAAACTCCTTCAACTTGGAGATGTTTCGATCCTTTTTTAACGGTATTGGTTCATGGGTTAGAGATCTTTTTATGATAGCTGAAATTAAATATCTTTTGGGGATTGTCGAGAGGTTCATCGCATCTGCCTTCATCTCGACAGTGCTTTGGACTTTCTCTGGAAGGATCCGTCACAAACTCCGTCATCTTGGAGATGTTTCGAATCTTCTTTGGCCCCGGGGGTCTACTTGCCTAATTCGCCTTCATCTTGACGACAGGTGAGAGATCCCTTTTGCGGATATTTAATTGCAGCTTAGGTGATTCTGAGGAGACAGGGCTTGGGTAAATGCTCTCTTTTCTAGCACTCAGGATATTTCCACTGCCTCGTCTTTACAAGAATAATCTTTAAAGGTGTGCCATAACTGCGATCAATATCAATCATCTACGACTTTTCAATAATATTGAATCTTCTTTTCTGGCCATATCGAGGATTTATCCTTCATCCTTTTGGTTGGCCAATAGAAAGAATTTGAAGTTTGAATCTCTTTTTCGCAAAAGCTTCACTCTTTTGGAAGTAATGCTGAAGGTAAATTGAGATAGAGATTAGTGCAATAAAGATTTTGAAATCAACAAATAATTTGATTGACAGATTGACAAAATTTTCTCGAAATCCTTGGTGAAAGTGAGCATTTGAGGTCCGGCTCAACACATCCGTGACGAAAATTCTCCTCTCCTTTCCAAAGTGGACGACTATCAGTTCACTGGGAACAATATCAGTTTGATTAAGGACGATTATCAGTTCAAGGGAGAACGACTATCAGTTCACTTGGAACACTATCAGTTCAATGAAGAACGACTATTAGTTCACTTGGAACACTATCAGTTCAATGAAGAACGACTATCAATTCACTTGGGAACACTATCAGTTCAATGAAGAACGACTATCAGTTCACTTGGAACACTATCAGTTCAATGAAGAACGACTATCAGTTCAATAAAGAACGACTATCAGTTCACTTGGAACACTATCAGTTCAATGAAGACCGACTATCAGTTCACTTGGAACACTATCAGTTCAATGAAGAACAACTATCAGTTCACTTGGGAACACTATCAGTTCGATAAAGAACGACTATCAGTTCACTTGGAACACTATCAGTTCGATGAAGAACGACTATCAGTTCACTTGGGAACACTATCAGTTCGATGAAGAACGACTATCAGTGGGAATAATATCAGTTCAATGAAGAACGACCATCGGTTCACATGGAACACTATCATTTCAATGAAGAACGAGGACTATTATATAGAGTTGGATTGCTTCTATGAACGGTTTCAGGATTATTCCCTTGTCCTGAACGGGAATGGAAATTGGATGACCTGGCGGTCGAAATTGAGAATTTTGGTAATTTGAAAATTGGAAATTGGATGACCCGGAGGTCGAAATCGAAGAATTGGATGACCCGAGGGTTGAAGAATTATGGAAAATGATTCAAGTTTATCCCTTAACCTGAAGGGGAAATGTTGATGTAAATTTAATGCAAATGAATATGATTAAATGCAAATTGATGCAAATGAATGCAAAATTTATGCAAATGAGTGCATATATATGCAAAATGAGAGATTGGTTTTATCCTGCCTGCATACAGGATGTTTTGAGGTAAAGATAAATTTTCAAAAAAAATGCCCCAGTGTGACTGGGGAGGAAAATTTTGAATAAAAAAGGACAATTGACAAGCTTCTTGACTAATAGACGTCCTCAAGATCATTCCTCACAAGAGAGACATTTTGAAAAGGAAGAAGAAGCAAATAAGATGGCGCCAAGCTATTGAAAAATTCGATGACTTTATTGATGCTTTAAAATCAAGGAAGGAGAATGGGATTACATTATTCTTTTTGAAAAAGCAAGATGAAAAATGGGAAATTGTTGGCATTGTCATCTTCTGGAATGATTGTGGAAAAAGCTTAGTCAGGATGACTAGTCCTTTTTTCCATCTTCAACGAGGAGCTTTTTGTCAATGCAGTCTTGAACAATGTTCTTAAGGACGAAGCAGTTTTTTGTATCATGCCCTACTGCTCGATGAAATTTGCAAAACTGTTCTTTGAATCTGCCCATAATTGCTGGAGGATCACTAGCTTTAGGCAACCGAACAAGGTCTTTCTCAAGCATATACTCAAGTATACTCTCGAGTGTCTGATCCAAAGGGGTGAATTCTCGATCAGTTCTCCAGTCCTTGCGCTTTGACTTTTCCTGATCTTTCTTTTGATGCTGAGGGCTGAATTGGAGAGGTTTATCACTGTTGATGTCCTTCCCTTTTTGCCTTTTGATTCTCTCCAAACTGTTACCATGATCATTCTTGTTGCCTTTGCTATTATTGAAAGATTTGGCAGCAAAAGCGAAGTGAGCCTTCTTTTTGGCATCTTGACTGTTTCTTGCAATGGTAAGGCCTTCATAGACTCCATTCTCTACTCCCATTTCGAGCCATTCAGCTCGTTCAATGAGTTCAACGAAAGACTTGGAGGGTGAGGTAGAGATTAATCCTCTCAGAGGTTGCGAAAAATTGTTGAGGATTAAGGATAAAGCATGCCTTTCTGATATAGGATCCCTCATTTTGTTGTAGGTCTCTCTCCATCTGTGAATGAAGTCCCTTGCCTTTTCATTTTCATTCTGCCTTAGATTGTAGAGATGGCTCAATGTTGGGAGCGCTTCAGTATTGAACAAAAATCGCTCAATGAATAGGTTGACTACCTTATCGAATTCTCGCAGCTCGATTGGATTGATATGCTCAGAGTACCACTTGGCGGCAGTGCCTTCTAGGCTACGAGGAAAACAGAGAAATAGAGCCCCATTGTCTCTCTTGAATTTGGAGCATTCGGCGAAGAACGTGGCAAGGTGGGCTTTGGGATCACCAGAACCATCGAATTTAATGAACTTGCGGGGCAAATTCTCCAGATCTTTGTCTCCTTCTAGGCCATCATAGAAATCCTCGCTAGTGAAGACTTTCTTGCCTTTATCCCGAACTTGTAAATCTTTGACTATCTTGGCCATTTCTTTTAACTGTGCTTGAAGCGGTTTTTCTATTGCTTGGCCCTTTGGTTTGCGAGTTGCTCCATGAATGATCTCGCATTCTTCCTCGGTATCATCTGCTGATTCTTCTTCGTCCGAAGTATCTTGAACATGCTCCTTGGTTGATTTCTTGGCCACACGATCTCTAATTTTCTGATTGAATGGATTTTTGTCTGAGCTGGTGCCAGCCTGCTCACTCATCATCCTCTTCATCATTTTCTGAAACATCGCATACATTTGAGGATCTATGCCATCGTCCTCTTGCTGTTGTTCTTGACTTCTGACGGGTCGCGGGGAGCCCATCTCTTCTTCTGAGGCTGAGGAGTACTGTGGTGATGTGGTTCTTCTTCCTGACCTTGTTCGAACCATCAAATGCTGTGGATGCTCTCTGCAGGATGAAGTCTTGATTAGACTCTGAGAAAATTTTGGATTGGGAAAAAAAATGATTATTGATGATGTGGTAGACAATTGGAAGAATATCCCATTACTAGGGATGGAGTCGTCGCTGAAATCACGACAATTGTGTTGTCATTCTTTG
Source organism: Nuphar pumila (assembly GCF_984573655.1). Taxonomy (NCBI): domain Eukaryota; kingdom Viridiplantae; phylum Streptophyta; class Magnoliopsida; order Nymphaeales; family Nymphaeaceae; genus Nuphar; species Nuphar pumila. The sequence continues at coordinate 65,141,108 of NC_143260.1, read as the reverse complement.
TAAGAGAAATTACAACAGAAAATGTGCCTTGTTACCTAGGCGAGGTCGTCAACCACGAGGAAAAACACCATTTTGAAGGAAAGAGATATCTCTTGGAAAAACAATCCGCAAACGGATTTAGAATAAGGAGAAGGAAAGTAGGTAAATAATTTCCACCGCAGTAATCGAGGTATGCACGAGGAAAATACAATGAAGAATTTTGCAAATAGACAAAAGAATTAAAAATTCAAGGAGAGAAAACATATGATTTTGGAAAATTGCAGGCAGGATGAAAATGCAGCTGAAATTTTGAGATCCAGTAGAACGGAAGAAGGAAAAATCACCTGGAGTTTTGAAGGAAATTGGATATTTGGGAAAATCATCCAGGGTTTGAGAAAATAAAAGGAAAAGATGAGAAATATGGGTATTTAAAAATATTTTTGGGAAAAATGTGAGAAATAAAGGTAGCATACAAACAATCACATCCTGCACAAACATTTATGCACATACAACACTCCCTAAAAGGCTGACTCTAAATGCATCATTTTAAAAACAACTGTAGGACCTTAATCCTAACTCTAAGTTGAGATCATCTTTGTCTAATCCAGTTATGCCGATATACCCAAACCGAAATCTGAAGTACGTGGCATATAATTTCAACTCCGGTTCTAAGGTAAGGTTTCCCAACATCTTTGAGCGCCTACCGATATACTTCGGACTGTGGCCCGCGGTACGTGGTAGGGGGGTGTTAACCCAAATAATTGACCCAGTTGTGAGGCTCTGTCCCGAACTAGGGTTCTGGAAGAGAGCCCAGCAACGTGAAGACCGGGTAATGATAGGTAATTGAGGTTTGAAAAAAATGATCACATGCAAGAAATAAAGGGCTCTAAGACCTAAAGAGATAGACTTTTGAAAATCCTTGAAGAAGCATACATTGTTTGCATTCAGATCCTAAATTGGGGAGAGTTGTATTTAGACCTAAGTCTATGTGAGCATGAAAATTTTCTCCTCAATCTGGTCCGACCAAACCATGCCTAGTATATATGCAGTCAATGTCAACTAGGTCAGAATCTAGGCTCCTAGGTTCGCATGATATCAAAAGTAAAGAGCTGACATTTTGTGAACACGGTTTCAATAATTGAACTAAGTCAAGCACTTTTTTGGTCAGACAAGGACAGGTCCCATCACGGTCGCCAAACCTGTTATTGTCGCAAAAATTTTCCCGTCTTCCCTTCCTTGCGGAAGAGAGAGGGAAACGCTTTCGCGCTTCAAACTTGACCGGATTTTGAAAATTGTTTTGAAATACTCGCCTCCGTTTTGAAAATTGCGGGAAAATCCATGGGATGGGGCTCGACCTGTCGGTACGAGGTTCGACCGTTCCTGCCGCCTTTAACAGAGGTAATCGAACCAAGGACCAAAATTATGCTTGACTTAGTAAAATAACTGAAATTGTGTTATATCCTAAATGCACAGAGAATTCAGGCATGTGCTATGAGAATTCTGGTAAAAATGTAAATTGGAAAATATGATGTATGCTTAGGAAACATTTGGAATTGAAAAGCGTTTCTCAGGAAAAGATGGAAATCAATCTCTTAGAAAAACTCAGACAAAGAAGGTTTGAAAATCTCGGGAAATTTTATAAAGATTTGGAAAATAAGGCAGAAATGAGAATCTCAAGAAAATCTTGAGAAAGTTTAAATGAGAATCTCGGGAAAATCTTGAGAAAGTTTATAAAGACTTAGAAAAATGAGAATCTCAGGAAAATTTTGAGAAAGCTTAGAAAGACTTGGAAAACCATGAGGAAATAAGAATCTCAAGAAAATTTTAAGAAAGTTTAGAAAGACTTGGAAAATCATGAGGAAATGAAAATCTCAGGAAAATTTTAAGAAAGTTTAGAAAGACTTGGAAAATCATGAAGAAATGAGAATCTCGGGAAAATGGAAGGAATTCTTGAGAAAAGATGAACATTTGAAAAGGAAAGCACTTGTTGGGAAAACTCGGACTTTGAGAATTTTCTTAAGAAAAGGATAGAAAATTTATAAGAAAATTCATCGCAGAAGGAAATTTAGAACTTAGGAAATTGAAATCCTGAGAATTTTATCTTTGAAATATCTGAAAATCAGCTTTTTATTCTTGAGAAAGATGAAAATTCCTTTTGAAAATGGATCTTAAGAAAATAACTTTTTAAGGAAAATCACAGGAAAACTTTGATTTGGAAAATCCAACTTCGAATATCATCATAGTTTCTTGAGAAATCGATTCCATGAAGTGAAAATCTCTTAAGAAAATCATGAGAAAAACCGATGATGCAGATGATTTGCATGAATGAATGCACTTTGAAAAGATTTCTGAAAAATTAGTTGGAAAAATGTGGATTAAGCCAAAGTAAATCCTTCACATATTCTGACTGTGGCCATGAATATGTTCAGAGTTTACTTGAGTTAATCCACAATATTTTGAAAATTTAGAAATATGATGTGTATTTTTAAGATAGCCTAAGAGTGTAGGCTCAATGTGACTGGTAGAAAGATGATGGATCTGGGTCTTGTCCATATTCCGACTAGGGCCGTAAATATGGACTCCACCGAGTTCATCAACTCTCTAAGAGTTGGTGCACGTGCCATTCGTGTTCATCCATGGTGAGTTTTGAAAATTTAGATATATGCATCACAGAATCAGGATAATACAGAAATCAACTATATGAGATGCCTCCTAATCTAAGCAGTAAAAGTAAATCTTATTCCAAGGTTTACATTTGATTGTTACATTGCAGAACATAAAGAAAAAAAAAATTAAGATGGAGCCAAGGAATCAGCATCTTCTAGATTTTCTTGCAAAATGAGAGTTAGTACAAGATAACCAAGGAAATGGGTATATATACTATATATGACAAAGATATACAGGTAAATATAGAAATACTTGAATTTATGATGAATGATATATGATAATGAAGATATATTTACAAAAAGTAAAAGAAAAGAAAAATATAGGTGATAACAAGTGCACATGAAGTGATATATGGGATATATATATATATATATAAGTATATATATACATATATATATACATATATATATATATATACATATATACATATATACGTATACATATAGGTAGATATACAATAGATATAGATATATATAGATATATATGTACATGTAATGAGAAACATATACATATAAATGGAAAATACATATAATGGGTAAAATTAGAAAATACAGGTATATACAGTTTCTGTAGAGGATTTCACGAAGCCATATTTCTCAAATTATAATGTATTTTTCAATAAAAATGGCTGTGGAGCCTCCCCATATACCAATAACAAAGCATGCCAAAGATGACATATAGATCAAGAACGGATATGGATATATCCGTTCATGAAGATGACTAATTTTCAAGACTGCACACCTGCAGCAGAAAAAAAAAATGGATACATGCAGGAAATGATTTCTATAAGCCATTCACGCAATCAAAATAGTTGATTTTCATACAGCCATTCACAAAATCAATTGTATGAAATGACTTCCATAAACCATTCACACAACCAAAACAGTTGGTTTTTACACAGCCATTTACAAAATCAAATGTAGGAAATGATTTTCATAAACCATTCACACAGCCAAAACAGTTGGTTTTCACACAGCCATTTACAAAATCAATTGTAGGAAATGATTTTCATAAACCATTCACACAGCCAAAACAGTTGGTTTTCACACAGCCATTTACAAAATCAATTGTAGGAAATGATTTTCATAAACCATTCACACAGCCAATTGCAAGAAAATGATCTTCATGAGCCGTTCGCACAGCTAATTGCAGGAAATGATCTTCATGAGCCATTCACATAGCTAAAGGCAGGAAACAATTTTCACACAGCCCTTTCACATAGCTAATGATAAGAAATGATTTTCACACAGCCATTCACATAGCTAATGGTAAGAAACGATTTTCACACAACCATTCACATAGCTAATGATAAGAAATGATTTTCACACAGCCATTCACATAGCTAATGGTAAGAAACGATTTTCACACAGCCATTCACATAGCTAATGATAAGAAATGATTTTCACACAGCCATTCACATAGCTAATGGTAAGAAACGATTTTCACACAGCCATTCACATAGCTAATGATAAGAAATGATTTTCACACAACCATTCACATAGCTAATGGTAAGAAACGATTTTCACACAACCATTCACATAGCTAATGATAAGAAATGATTTTCACACAGCCATTCACATAGCTAATTGCAAGAAATGAATCTTTTTGCAGCCATTCACATAGCTAATTGCAAGAAATGAATCTTTTTGCAACCATTCACAAAGCTAATTGCAGGAAATGAATCTTTTTGCAGCCATTCACATAGCTAATTGCAGGAAATGAATCTTTACATAGCATACCAAATGTAAACAATTACTAACAAATCATATCCACACAAAGAAGTCCCATTTACCTACAAACTAGCTTTCTGCAGTAATTAGTAATAATCACCCTTAGCACATATACATTTTCCAAAGATCAATGTGCAAAAGGGGAGAAAATCTCACAAGATATTTCCATGAAAAGAATAATGAGGAGTTGTGGTGGCCCATAATGAACATGATATAAGAGGGTCTTGAACCTTTTGATCAGAAGCTTTAGGCGATGGCAACAATGGCCCTTTCACATCAGTTGAAATCAAAACTGGTGATTTTGTTGATGTCGATGACGATACTACCACCTCCACATCCTTTTGCCTTGCATCAAATGATCAGCTAGCGAGGATCGTTCCTCTGCTGATCCTTTGTTGTTGGGCTGAAGGTAAGATGAAGACTTGGCTGGGTTGAAGGAGAGTGCTGGTGGTGGAAGACGTTGGCAGCAACCGTTGGAGGTGGAAGAATCCTGCAAAACAGAAAAAAAATCAATCGGCTCCCTCTACTTCCTCCCCTCTTTGGCTGTAGGAAAAATCCTTCCTCTTTTTGGTGAATCCCCTACGATAAGCTCCAAAAGACCTCCCTGCGCCTGTAGATGAGAGACTCCCTGAGGTTGGGCTGAAGGTAAGATGAAGCGGCTGGGTAGCCTCTCCTTTGAGAATAAGACCCCTGCACCACCGAAAAAGAAAAATTCAATTCTTCCCCCCCTTAATCAGCTAGCCCCTCCTCTTCTTAAAGAATTTTGAAAATCCTTCAAAAAAAAGAAAACGCAGCCCCTTAATGAGATTCCGTTATGGTTTTTTTTTTAAAAAAAAATTGAAAACAGCCGTTTCAAGAGGGGCGCATTCCCTGTTTTTTCAAATTTTGGTTTTATTTCCCTAAGTTTTAGGCAAAATCAAATCTATTGCTTTAGGGAAATTCGGTTGTGCCATTAAGGCTGCCTCCTTCTAAAAAAAAAAAAAATTATTTAAACAAATCAATAAAAAGAAAATAAAATAAAAAGTGAGTATTGAAATAAATGAGAGGCTTTTATGGAAATGCCATCTCAACCCACTTTTAAAATCCTTTTGAAAATAAAGTTTTGTTTTGTTTTTGCAAGTCTTTTATTTTCAATTGGGGTGCCCCATGTGTGTGGGCCCACTAACTAAAAAAAATAAATAAATAAGTATTGAGAAATTTAAAAAGAAAATTTTGCAAATTGGTACGAACTCCGAATGGGTCCTGCTTGAGAATAAACAACTTACCTGAGAGTCTGAGTATGATGCTAGTTCAAAGGCGGGTCCCACTCCATTTTTTTGAAGATACGAGATAAAACATTATTTGTTTTCAAGAATTTGGAAAAATTGGGTTTTTACGGAAAAAAATATGGATAAATGTAAAAAAAAATTGTAAAGAGATTTAAAATCTTTTGCAAAAAGTTTTGAGATAAAATCTTTAAAATCAATATCCAAATATCCAGATTGTTTTTCTTGAGAAAAATTTTTGTAATTCAAAGTCCTGGGGGTAAAATGGGAAAATTTGGTAATTTTGAATATCTAAGGTTTTAAAAATCAATTTGAAAAAGTTTAAAAATCAAATCTGGATGGACAATTTTGAAAATCAGGAGTTCTGGATCTCAAAATGACATGCTGTGCAGTGAAATGATGCAATGATATGCAAAGACATGTTCTATGAAATATCACTCTGAGCTCAGACTTGGAAATTTTAGCTTTTTGTCCAGAAAAAGGATTTTGAAATTTTGCAATTTGAAGATGTCTCTGAACCTAAATATAGAAATTTTGAGGCTCAAGAATGAAATTTAGGACCAAGATATTAAAAACTTTATTGAAACTGGTGAGCTTTTACCAGAACTATCAAAGAAGGAGCAAAAAGCAATTCAGCATATGTCCGCCCGCTATTTTATCCTTGCCAATGTTCTTTATCGTCGTGGGTTCAGTTCTGAGTATTCCAGGTGCTTAGACGAAGAAGAAGCCAAAGAAATCATACGAGAAGCGCATGAAGGTATTTGCGATGGTCATGTCGGCTACCAAACCCTTGCTAAACAAATCATTCGGGCAGGATACTATTGGAGAACCATGCAGCAAAACTGCTATCATTTTGTGAAGAAGTGCGTTCAGTGTCAGATACACGCACCTTCCTTTCATGCGCCAGCCACGTACTTGCAATCAGTCGTGTCTCCATGGCCATTTCTTATGTGGGCCTTCGACATCGTAGGACCCATCTCTCCTTCAGCTTCTAATGGTCATAAATATTTCCTTGCCGCAACAGAGTATTTCACCAAATGGGTTGAAGCCGTCACTCTGCGTACAGTGGAAGGTCGACATGTAGTTTCGTTCATTCATAAGAACATTCTTTGTCGTTTCGGTATACCGCACGACATCGTGTCAGATAATGGTACTCATTTCAAGAATGAGATAATGAAGATCTTTTGTTCAAAATTCAGAATTCATCATCATTTTCAGCTCCTTATTATCCACAAGGAAATGGTCAGGCAGAAGCAACAAACAAGAGTTTGATTCGCATCTTGGAAAGAACCGTTGAGACGGGTCGTGATTGGCACGAGAAAATCCATGATGCACTTTGGGCATATCGAACTACCATTCGAACCCCAACCAATGCGACTCCTTCAGAACTTGTTTATGGGACTGAGGTGGTGTTACCTCTTCATGTTCAGAAGCCCGCCCTTAAGTTTGCATCTCTTTTAGAGTTACCACTCGATCAGTATCAGCAACAGAGATTGGTACAGTTAGATTTACTCGATGAGAAAAGACTCAAAGCAGCAGAGCACACTCAGTCTTATCGTCAGAGGATGGCAAGGCAATATGTCAAGTCAGTCATCGAAAGGAGATTCCAAGTTAATGATTGGGTCCTTAGATCAACGGCTCATCTCAAGCATCGTCCACGTGGCAAATGGTCACCAAACTGGGAAGGTCCCTACGTGGTGAAAGAAACGTTGCCCCGTAATTCATATCATCTGATTAATGCAGATGAGGTAGAACTATCCGACCCCATTAATGCTCGACATCTGAAGAAATTCTATACCTAGAAAATCTCTATTCTATCTTTTGTATTCTTCAAAAATTCCTTTCAATAAATGATCAATTATTCTTTTGTCAAAATATCTCTCTTCCCCAGAATATACTGGGGCATTCTTGTTAAAGTTGCCTTTTATCCAAAACAATCTGTGTGGAGGCAGGATCTAATAAATCTCTCATTTTGCACGCATGTGCACTCAGTTGCATCCATTTGCATTTGCATGCATTCATTCGCATTCATCTGCATCAATTTGCATTGAATTTCCCATTCAGGATAAGGGATAAATCCTGAGACCCCGGCAAGTCGTCCAAATCATCGTCAATTGATGACCCTTTAAAACCCAGTGCTCGTACTGGTAATCCTTCAAAACCCAGTGCTCGTACTGGTAATCTTTTAAAACCCAGTGCTCGTACTGGTAATCTTTTAAAACCCAGTGCTCGTACTGGTAATCTTTTAAAACCCAGTGCTCGTACTGGTAATCTTTTAAAACCCAGTGCTCGTACTGGTAATCTTTTAAAACCCAGTACTGGTATTTTAATTCGGTCTTCATACTGGTCGCAACATGACTCTCACCTTGAGGTTTAGACTCGATGTTAATCTTCAAACCTGCGAACCAAATAATCTGTATCAGACCCTTGGGTCGTTCCATTCTGTTAATCTGACATTCGGGTTGCCGATTTTGTCAGACCTCTAGTCATTCGTGTTATCAAGCAATTCTTTGAGTTATCAAAAGCTATCAAAATCAATCGTCAAGTATTTCTCTTGCGAGGGACCCTTTTTCCAGGGAGAGTTCGAGGGAGCTCGTTTCTTTTCGCATGTCTTTATTGTTCGTTCGTTGAACCCCTTTTTCTAGGGAGAGTTTGAAGGGACTCGTGCTTCACGAACAGTTTGCAAAACAATCTTTATTGTCACACAAGGAACCCTTTTTCCAGGGAGAGTTTCGACGGAAGCTCGTCCTCCTTGTAACCCTAAATGTCTTTTGTTAGGCCACCCCCGTCGTCGAGGACTCTTTTTCTAGGGAGAGTGTGATGGACTCGTTCCTCTATGATATCCTTTCAATCTTTGTTAGCGGCCCCCTTTCCATAAGAGAAGCCTAGAAATAGGGAGTTTTGACGAAAACTCTATTTCTCTTCGAAAGTTCGTTTTGCAAACACCTCTTCTTCAGAGAAGAGAGGAGTATCTTTTGTTACCCGTTCAGGTAAGGGTCAAGTCTGAGTCTCTCCTTTGGGGAAAGGAGAGGAGAATCTAGCCACGGATGTGTCATTTAGATCTCAAGTGATTTCTTTCACCAAGAATTTCAGGAATATTTTGCCAATTTGTCATGAAAAATAGTTGTTGATCTCAAAATCTTTACTGCATAAAATTGTACCTCAGAATACCTTTAGTATACTTCCGAAAGGACAAAGTATTTGTGAAAAAGGATTCAAAATTCAAAATCTTTCTATTGGCCAACCAAAAGGATGAAGAATAAATCCGCGATGTGGCCAACAAAGAAAATTCAATGTTGTTGCAAAGCCATGAGTGATTGATATTGATCGCAATCAATGGCACACTTTTTAAGATCATTCTTGGAAAATAAAAGCAGTCGAAATATCCTGAGTAATACAGAAAAATCCACTCAATCTCCATGTCTCCTCAATCACCTAAGCTGCAGTTAAATATCTGCAAAAGGGATCTCTCAATTGTCGTCAAGATGAAGGCAAATTAGATGAGTCGACACCCGAGGCCAAAGAAGATTTGGATCATCTCCAAGATGACGGAGTTTGTGACGGATCCTTCCAGGAAAAGTCCAGATCACCGTCTAGATGAAGGCGAGTGTGATGGACCTACCGACAAATCCTAAAAGATATTTAATTTCTGCTATCATCAAGAGATTCTCAACCAATGAGTCAATAACCATCAATATAATCCCTGAGAGAAAAGAAGGATCGGAACATCTCTGAGATGAAGGAGTTTGTGACGTACCCTTCCCAAAAAATAAAGAGAGAAAAAGCGAGGACATCTCCAAAATGAAGGATGATGTAATTCCCGAAAAATCCAAGAGAGCTCCAATTCTGTTAAAAAGAGAGTGCAGAAAGATCATCATGAGAAAAGAATCCCAGGATATCAGACTGCCGAATCTATCAAGAATCTTCTTTAATTTTGTGAAATTCTTTTATCAATATCCTTTCACTAATAACTCTCGCAATATCAAGAATACATTCTTTTCCGTCCATATCAAGGAAATTGATAGCCTCCTTGAAGGAAAGTCAATTGCAAGTAATTTGAATTTGAATCTTGATTCTACGAAATTAAGTCCAATTGGAGGTAATACTTCAGGTAGAAAAGAGAGAATATTTTTCATATATATATGTGCTTATCATTCTTGAATTAACTATAATTTTTTATCTTCTTGACAATCTTTTCAAGTTATCCTGACATGAAGTGAGAACTTGATGTTTATTTTGATGTATCCAGGCGCTGTTGTTATCCCTTTTAGGATCGGATGATGGGAGTTGTCCAAGATCCTTCCCTTCTTGTTTTAATCTGAGTGTCTGGGCTCTCAGATTTGCACACTTCCCTGTGCTCCCCACTGTCCCACCATAGACAGTTCTCGTTCAGGTTAAGGGTTAAACCTGAATTTTCTGCAAAAAGGTCATCTGTCTTAAAAGCCATTCAGTCTCAGCGATGAGACGTCCAAGATCAATCCCTTTTCAAGCTTTAGGGAACCCTCTTTCTTCCTTTTGCAAACCCCTCTCGGATTTATTGTGCAAAATTCGAAGGTCCCATCATGGTTTCTTCATTCGAGGACTCCGTATATCGTCCCCCTTCAGGTTAAGGGTTAAGCCTGAGCCTCATTTTTTCACGAGGTATCGTCCCCTTTCAGGTTAAGGGTTAAGCCTGAGCCTTGTTTTTCCATGAGGTATCGTCCCCCTTCAGGTTAAGGGTTAAGCCTGAGCCTCGTTTTTCCATGAGGTATTGTTCCCTTTCAGGTTAAGGGTTAAGCCTGAGCCTCGTTTTTCCATGAGGTATTGTCCCCTTTCAGGTTAAGGGTTAAGTCTGAGCCTCATTTTTCCACGAGGTATCGTCCCCTTTCAGGTCAAGGGGTTAAACCTGAGCCTCATTCTGATGAGGTATTTGATTTGTCGTCCCATCCAGGTTAAGGGCTAAGCCTGAGCCTCATTTCGATGAGGTGAATCTTCTTCTTTATTCTTTATGCTATATCTACCACCATCATTTGAACTAATTCTTTCATACCCAGTCAAATTCATCTAACTGGAGCATGTTTATAGTCTGAATTTGGTGTGTTTTTCTTTGCCACTAAGCTCGGCTTACAACCGGCTTAGTAGCAAAGAGGGGCATCTGTAAACACCCCAAATTTTCACCCTTATCCAGTGCTTACATTTCATGTGTCATTGCTTATCATTGCATGAATTCAGCATATCATTGCATTGCATAGCATAGCATTGCATGTCATTACATCTCATCTTCGAGATCCAACACTCCTGTTTTCAAAATATTCAATCCAGATTTGAGTTTTAAAACTTTTCTTTCAAAAATCAATTTTAAAAACCTGGGTTTTTAATCAACATTGTGTCATTTGCCAACCCCCAGGACCTTATATTTTGAAGTATTTTCTCAGAAAACAATCTGGATTCATTTCAAACTCAATTTCAATTGATTTCAATTTGCAGATGAGACCCATTTAGGTGGTGTCGCTTCTGGATTCCTTCATTTATCAAAAATCTCAAAAATTTTAGAGTCCTAATTGGATCAGGACTCTTTTTTCAGAGTCCTAGTTGGATCAAAACTCTACTTTTCACTACCTTTTTACCTGTTTTCGGAGAAAACCTTTCAAAATCTTCTATTTTGGCCAAAATCTTAGAGTCCTAGTTGGATCAGGACTCTTCTTCAAGAGTCCAGTCGGATCAGGACTCTTCTTCAAAGTTTTAATCGGATTAGAACTCTAATCTTTCACAACCATTTTCAATCAAATTTTTCAAAATCTTTCAAAATGAGTCAGAAACTCAGAGTTTTAGTCAAAACAGGACTCTGTTCAGAGAGTCCTAGTTGGATCAGGACTCCGATCCTGATTTCAAATTTTGAAAGAATCTTTCAAAAATCTTTTCATCTATCAAAACTGTTGCGCTTTTATCAAAGAATTGTAAAATCCTGAGGTTTTATCTCAGAGTCCTGATCAAATCAGAACTCTACCCCAGAGTCCTGATCAAAGTAGGATTCTATCCAAAATTGATTTTCTCACTTCATTTTCACTGGTTTTCAAAAGCTTTGCTTAAATTCCATCACTTACTTATCAGAAAATCCAACAATATAAGAGTCCTAGTTCAATTAGGACTATGTTCTCAAAGTCTCAGTTGAATCAGAACTCTGGTTTATTCTAATATTTGTTATTATTTTAACTGTTTTCACAAGTTCTTTCAACTGTTTTTCAGAAAATACCAAAAAAATCTAGAGTTTTAGTCCGATCAGGACTCTGTCTCAGAGTCCCAGTCCAGTCAGGAGTCTGTTTTTATTCCATTTTCATTTGTTTCCATTCGTTTTCAAAAAAATTAGGTCATTTTGCATAGTCCAGTTAGTTCAGGACTCTATGTCAGAGTTCTGATCGAGTTAGGAGTCTAACCCTGACTGTATTTTCTGACTTGTTTCACCATTTTCTGATAAAATCTTTCAAAAACCTTTCATTTGGCTTTTTAAAATCTAAAATCTCAGAATCCTAAGAGTTCAGGACTCTAACCTGGAGTTCCAGTTCGCCTGAGACTCTATTTTCAAAAATCTTGAATTTCAATTATTAATTTTAACCTCTTTTCAAAGGTATTTTCAGTGTTTATTTCAAAATTTGCAAAAATCGATATGGGCCCACTCAGTTGGAACCATATCCAGAGGGGTTTTGACCCAGTTAGAACCCTATGTCAGTTCAAAACTTTTAATTTCAAGCTTACTTTTGAAAATCTTTTGAAAACTTTCGCAATTTCAAGTTTTAAAATCATTTTTTTTTAAAAACTCAAGTAGGGCCCACTCGGGGTGGCGCCATATTCGAGTAAGTCAGGGCTAGACTAGGGTTAGTCAGTGTCTTGGTTAGTGTCAGAAGTTTAGAAGAGTCAAAACCATTTTGAAAACTCATTTTGAAAATTAGTTTTTAAAACTAGTGTTTTTAAATGTTTTTAAAGGTGTTTTAAAAACCCAAATGTGAAGGATGCCAAGTGGCATCACATTTGAGGGATTTCTAGGATAGACTAGGGGTTAATTAGGCATTAGTTTAGATAATTTAGGCTAGGGGTAGGATAGTAACTACACCCCAAAATCGCCCCCCCCCCATTAGAGAGTCCATTTTTTTTAAAAAACTTGATTTTTAAACCTAATTTCTTTTTATAAATAGAAAGAGAGAGGGGGAGGATTTTCATTATTCACCTTTGAGGTTTCTTGGAGCTTCTCTCTCCTCTCCAGCCCTTCCTCCATTGCTGCAACTCCAAGGTATGAACTTCTTCACTTTTATTTATTTTATTTAATGTTTTTAATGCTTTAAACCTAGATTTAGCCTTGGATGCTCCTCCTTATGAAGATTCAACCATGATCCAACCTCAAGAACCATCAAGAATGGTCCAAGAAGATTATCTAACCCTGTTTTGTGTGATTTACAGGGATTTTAATCCATTAAAAGTGATTTAAGTATGATTTTTTGCATTATTAACCAATAAAATACATGATTTACCCTTTTAATGGGTCAAATCCATGTGTTTAAGGGTGAAATCAAATTCCAGCCATTGATTCCTTGATTTTATTTTATTTATTTGTTTATTCATGTTTATTTTACGTTTTCCAGCATAGAAATAATTTTTATTTACTGTTTTATGGTTTGTTTTATTGTTTTTCATTAGTTAATGCATGATTTCTTAAGTTTCTTAAATTTCTGTGTGTTTTTTAGTTTAGAACAGTAAAAATCATGTTGTTTCGGATTGAAATATTTGTTGTATTTTTCTGATTTTTTTATATGTGATGCATGCATATCTAAAGGAACTACTGTAAAAAAATCAGAGGTTTTGGACCTCGGGACCTTGTCAGAAAATTAGACATCAAACCGGGTCTTTAAATCTTTAAAATCGAAGTTAAAATCAAGAAGGTAACTTGCTGTGATGATATTTTTCTCATCTTATATCCGATTTTAGATCTGTAAAATTCCATGGATTCATATTGATTAGATCTAGCTACTGTGAAATGTTTAGAATTTTTGATTGCTGTTTAATATTTTTCCTCTGTCAGAGATTCTGATTTTCAATTTAAAACTCGTTAGGGTTTACCAAAACCCTAATCAGACTTGTGTTATTCATAAATCCCAAACCACAGATCCGATTCATGATTTGTAAAAAATGAGTATTATTATTTTTCTGTATACTGTTTACTGCTAAAATATCAGATATTTTAAATTAGTATTTCTGTTTATCCCGAAATTATCAATTGAAAGTATTTGTTTTAACCCCTGTTAGATTTGTTAGATTTTAGTTCAGATTGCCGGAAGGGTTTCTCCCTAACCGGAGATGCTTTTTCTGATCTGTAAATTGGGAAATCTCTATTTTTATTCCTAGTTTGTCTCTGTAAAATTTAATAGATTTTCATGAAAGATTGACCCCTGATTTGGGTCTAACTCTGAAACTGGTTGGTGAACTAGGTCAAAAATAGCATATTTTTAGGGTTTGATGCAATTTTCGGGTTAATTTAATGTCAAAAAAATATTTTTATAATTCTAATTCAAAATTAGGGCTATAACAAGTGTAGGTACCAAATTTGATGAATTTTGAAATCTGATTGATGGCTGAATTAAGCAAATTGCAAAACCGGGTTCCTGAAAGATCCAAAAACACTGCCAAAATCACAGTTTTTGTGATATTCTTGGATTTTCGTGCATAAGCATATATTTTTAGGGTTTAATAATATTCATAATCATATTAGGATACTTTAGGTCAAATTTGATGTTAATTTGATTTCATTTAGTCCTTAAAACCCAAGTTTTTACCAAAATCTATTTCAGAAAACCCTGATTTCAAGGCCATAGTCTTGCTATCAGGGGCAATTTGGTCATTTGACCTCAATTTTGAAATCCCTAACCTTAGTTTTCATGTGTTTAAGTATGTCATATCATATTTTAGCCTAGTTTATTTGCATTTGAATTTCAAAACTTGCATTTTACCAAATATCTTTCTGAAAACCCTAATTTCAAGGCCATAGTCTTGTTATTAGGGGTATTTTGGTTATTTTGACCCCAATTTCGAATTTTCATATCTTATCTTCCTTATTTATTCAATTTTATTTCATACTTTATCATTTTGATTTAAGGGAATCATGGCAAAAAGGCTTATATCTAGCAAAATCCAGCAATTTCTTGATATTGCTGGATAAATCTAGAAAAGCCAACATATCATCACTAACAAAGTTTTCTAGTTTTGCAGGTACATTGAAGACTTTATTTTTCATGTATTTAAATTTCAATAGTGATGTAAACTAAATTAAACTTTGGAATAAGAATTTACATTTCCTGCTTAGCTTAGGCAGCATTGCATATAGTTTATTTTTTTAAATAATGTTAATGTGTGATGGATGATGATTCATGCATATTCAAACTCACTATGGTCTACACGAATGGCACATACACTAGCTTTTATGAAGTTTATAAACTTGGTGGAATTCGTATTTATGGCCATAGTCAGAATATGAAGGATATCTAGATTTATGATCTTCACATTAGCCACATTCAGCCTATACTCTTAGGCTAATTTCAAAATGCACTGCATTTCTCAAAAATACAAAGATTTTTTCCCAATTCCTCAAAATCATATTCATTCATTTCATGAATTTTCCAATTCCAATTCAAATTCCAAGTCAAAGGAATCAAATTCTTCAAAATTTCCTAAGTCTTATTCAAAATCGATTTTCTCAAAATATGGCTTTGCCAATGATATTTCAAGTATTTCCCAAGTTCCAAATTCAATTTTCTAAGTTAGATTTTCAATTTCAAAGTTGAATTCAAAGAAATTGAGTTTTTCAAAGTTATTTCACATTTCTCAAAATCGATTTTCACAAAATCCTTATATTTCTTCAGAAATCGATTTTCACTTTCTCAAATACAGCATCTCAAAAATAATTCACAATTTTCAAAGAGTTTATTTTCCAAGAATCTTCCAAATATTTTCCAATCTTTGAAGCAAACATCATGTTTTCAAATATGCGTTTTTAGAAATTCATAGCACTTGCCTGATTCTTTGTGCATTTAGGAATTAGAATATGGTTTAGACAAGTTGAACAAAGCAAAGCATTTGATTGATCCTTGGTTCAATTACCCCTGGTAAAGGCGCCAGGAACGGTTGAATCTCGTACCGACAGGCGAGTCCCATTCTTCGGAATAATCCCGCATTTTAAAAACGGAGGCGAGTTATTTTCAAAATCTTTTTCAAAGGTCAGTTTGATTTGCAAAAGTAAAATTTTGCGATGATAACAGTGATGCAAACTTGAGAGCGGGCTTCTGAACGTGAAGAGGTAATACCACTTCTGTTCCATAAATAAGCTCCGAAGGCATAGCGTTGGTTGGGGTCCGAATGGTGGTTCGGTACGCCCAGAGTGCATCATGCATCTTCTCATGCCAATCGCGGCCCGTCTCCAAAGTTCTTTCCAGAATGCGGATCAGAATCTTGTTGGTGGCCTCTGCCTGGCCATTCCCTTGAGGATAATAAAGAGCTGAGAAATGATGATGAATCCTGAACTTCGAGCAGAAGGTCTTCATCCTCTCATTATTGAAGTGATTGCCATTGTCTGACACAATATCATGTGGAATGCCAAAGCGGCAAAGAAGATTCTTGTGAATAAAAGAAACCACATGTCGGCCTTCTACCGTTCGCAGAGTTACAACTTCGACCCATTTGGTGAAGTATTTTGTACCTACGAGGAAATATCGGTAGCCATTAGAAGCTGAAGGAGTGATCGGACCCACTACGTCGAAGGCCCACAATGAAAAAGGCCATGGATAAACCACAGACTGCAAGTATGCGGCTGGCGCATGAATGGAAGGTGCGTGCATTTGGCATTTCATGCACTTCCTCACAAAATGATGGCAATCCTTCTGCATGGTTTTCCAATAATACCCTACTCGGATGATTTGCTTGACGAGTGTTTGGTAGCCGACGTGACCACCACAAATTCCCTCGTGTGCCTCTTGGACAACTTCCATGGTTTCGTCTCTGTCTAAGCATCTAGCGTACTCAGAACTGAACCCACGACGGTAAAGAGTATCGACGAGGATGAAATAACGGGCTGACATGCGTTGGATCGCACATTGCTCCTTTCTTGTCATTTTCGTTGGAAATTCACCGGTTTCGATAAAGCTTTTGATGTCTTGGTACCAAGGCTTCTCTTTCTGAGCGGCTTGGTTCACTTGCTCAGCTGGAATGTAGGCAGGTGTGAACACCCCAAAATTTTCAAAATGTTGTAAATATTCTCTTTTTGCCCCTGACCCCATTTTCTGGGCAATTGAGTCAGTTTTAAATCTAAATTGCCAGTTTATTTCTCAGGTTTTACTGAAATTAAAACATTTTATACATCTGACCCAATTTTGGATCCGGATCCATTGACAAAATTCAAATCTGAGCTTTGTCATCCGATTTAGAAACCAAATTCTCAAAATTACCAAAATAACCCTTTGAAAGGCTCAAACAGTCCATCCGGTATCTGTTTGGATCAATCGTGTTATATTCCTCGATTTGAGGTTTAAAACTCAAATATTTTCTCAAAACTTGGGTCCAAACCCATTTTCTGAATAAATCAAACCAAAATTTTTCAAAAAAACCCTTCTTTTGTAAATATTTTTTGAAATTTTGTAAAATTAGTTTAAATTCCTTTTTTAGAGTTTTGTTTTCAAAAATACAAATATATATTTTCAAGAAAAGAACAAAAAAAATAAGAAAATCAAAAATCCAAAAAAAATTCAGAAACTATGCAGTTTACTCTCTTTTTTAAACTTTTTTTTTGTTAAAAACCCTCTCTTAAAACCCCTTTTTGAAAATCAAAGACCACTTTTTAGAAAAAATCCTGAAAAGAGCCCCTCTTTGGAATTTGAGGAAAATGGCAACGGCCAATCCTCCCGCGCACCCTCCATCACCCTCTCTCCCGCTGGATGGCCCTCCATCTCCAACAGTTTGTCTCTCGAATTCTCCTCTTCGTCTTTAAAAGGGGATCACGCAGGAGAAGAGAAGGCATCCATTACAATCCGCCATCATCCATTAACAACTTCATCTGGCATCCATCAATCCATTCCATCCTTCTTCCTCCGATCCTTTCTTCTTCCCCCCTTGATCAATTGAAGGAGCCCCTGGCCCCAGCGATGGTGGTCAAAGGAGATTGATGCTTTTTCTTTCAAAACTCCAGAGATCTGTCTCCACCTTCCTCCATTGAATCTTAGCACCCAAGCCTCTTCTGAGGAGAGGACTTCAAATCAGGCACCCATTTTTCTTCTCGGTAACAAGGCATTGACATTCATTCTTCACTTCAGACAATTTTCTCTTCCATCAGCACCCATCCTCTCCATCAGTTGAAAGGAGCCGATCCCTGCAGCCATCAGGTAGGTAGTCATCTTTCCCTTTTTTTTTGTTGCTATATCACATTTTCTTTGAGCTTTCTTCTCATTTTTATTTTTCCGTAGAAATTTTGTCTTATCGCATCTTTGTTTTCCTCCTTCTTTAATGGTGTTTTTCCTATATCTTATTTTCATCATAGAGGCATCAAGGGTGGGATCGACCTGCATATAGCAGGATCGATCCACCCATGGCTACATCAATGGAATAATCATTCCAACAATTCTTAAGTATCTATTGGATTTCTTTAATTTCCCGATTGAATATATGTTTACAACTGATTTTTGTATTTTGTTTACATCATCTATTTATATGTGATTTCCTATTTATAATTTTTTTCTCTTCTCTCAAGTTTATCTTGATTTTCAATTTGTAATGAATTCATGTTTTTGTTCTGATCCTCTGCTGAAATTTAAATTTTCGTTTGAATCAACTATCAACCTTGACAGTTATAATTCTCTTTTCTCGCATTAGATCCCATCTCCTCTAATTTCGGTTTTGATTCTCTGTTTTACTTCAGATATTGGTTGATGTTTTACTTCAACAGCAACCTATGGCATTTCATTTTTTTTTTGTTCATGATGCTTTGGTTATGTTTTTCATCATGCACGACTATCCTGTTCATCAGGTTTTTATTATATGTCCCATGTGCTTTCACTTTTGGCAGAGCTAACCCCTACGAGTACTTCATTCCCCTGTATTTATATCATATCTGTTTTTTTTTCTTTTTTTCTTTTTTTGATTTCGATCATCCGCTGCAATTGATCTCTCATTTTAATGACATCTGATCCATCATTTTTATTGTTTCCTGTTTAAGTCATCACCTGTATATGCATGCATATTTCTTCAAAATTCCTCATACCACCCACATAATTCAATACATGCTACCACTCAGTAACGTTGGTTTACACATTCTACCCATCATCTATCGTTTCGCTCAGCCCAAATAACCTTGGAGAGATCGATTCATTGTGAATCAAGCTATTGCTGAATATAGCATGTTAAGATGCTACGTTGTGGCCAAGTAAGGTAATCAATCTGTTGATAGAACCATATGTATGCCCCCCCCCCCCCCCCCATGCTAATAAAATTTATGGAAGAATCATGATTCTGGAGGAGGCAAATTCATGAATCAAGTGTTAATAACTCTGATGGAAAAAGGGGAAGTGTTACTTTCCCAATAATCTAATGTCATTTTTGTATAGGTCATATCTTCTTAGCTTCTTTTTTTTTTTTTTAAGTTCCATTCATTAGTTCTTTAGTCAATAACATAATCTTCACTCTTGTATTATCTCATATGTAGTGTTTATTTTGTGATAATTCTGTGAGCATTACTTGAGCCCCTTTCAAGTTAAGAGTGATACTTTTTTTCACTACAGCAGAATCTCCAGTAACTCTCTTGCCATTGCTAAAAAAAAACAAAAACAAAATCAATTCATTCTTCTATTTCTATGATTTATAGTCTCTACTTTTGTTTTGTGTGAAGAAGAAGATATCGAGCTCTTGATGAAACAGAAATGTGTGCCTAAGTGATGTTTACAAGAAATAGGTAAAAAGGGGATGCTGTGGATGGGGTTTATACGACCTCTATTAATGTAGAACAGGAAAAGACGATGGTCTCACGTAATATAGATTCAACAATTCTGATAAAAAAAATGGCAAAGCATGCAAAATTGTGGGGGTCAGAGAGAAAGCTAACTCAATGCCTCGTTCCAAGAGTTGCAACCTGAGAACAACAATGACCAAAGTGATGTTAAAGAGATGATCAAAAGAACCGACCACAACAGTCATGAAAACAACTTTTGTAATTGCCATTAATGCATCTGTTCTATTTGTGCATCGTCATTCTCACTCACATATTCTGCACAGTGATATCATTTACATTTTCTGTATGTCCCTGTAACATTTCTCACTGTCGTATATCACTTATCCATACTCACTGACACCCACTTCACTGTCAGTATCCAACAGCCTCCAGAGGCACCTGCATTTTCCTGCGTACAACACCTTTGCTGTCCAGCCACATTTCTTTTAGCTGTTACCTGTTATTCTTATGGTAATATTCCCTATCATAACTGCTACAACAACTTCACATCTACTTCTTCAAATTTCGGTATATCCTCCATCTGTCTCTTGTATACTAGGCTATATCTCCTACTTCATATCTGTTGTATCACCTCATCATATTTCTGCACCTTCACAGTGCAATTCCTACATGTCCCCACCTTCAGTCATCCTGTTTATACCCTCCATTACCTGTTGTCTTCATTCCATTTACCAAAATGCCTACCAACTGCTGCTACCATATGAACCATTGTCTTATCCTACATTCCTGCCATCACCTATGGCCCTCTTATGTGCCTATAGCAGTGTTTAGTACTGTTGTGGCTCTTTTTGCATCTACAGCAGTGCTAAGCACTGTTGCATCTTTTTTTTCACCTATGTGGCAGTAATCTTCTGCTAAGCCCCTGTATCAGCCCCTGCAGCCATATTCACCCCCGGTCCACCTCTTTACAGCAGCACCATCATAGCTACTGTAGCTTTTCACTAGAGCTCCATCACTTCCAGTCGTTGTGTTTTTACAACACTGCCACTTTAGCATCTTTGTCCTACATTGCAAATACCTATGTTTATCAGTTGTTGCCGCCCTTACTTAGCAGCATCTTTTACCTTATGTATATGATGATCATCCCTGCATTTCAAAGTTCCCCTTATATATATATATATATATATATATATATATATATATATATATATATGTATGAATGAATGTATTTGAAAATTTGCATAGGCTTTCTAGTCATAGGGATATATATATATACTTATATATGTATATGTGCTATCTTCATATATACATCTTCATGCATGGTTACACAGATCCACCCTCACATGTATATACTTAGTCCCATGCGTCTCACATGCACTCTTCATTTAGATATATGAGCATTCATCATCTTGTATATGAAGTGTTGTTTTCTTTCCATATGTATTTTTTTATGCTAACTCGGTTTTGCAGGGAATATGTGGAAAATATCATTACTTGGAGTTGTAAATTCAATTTTTATATGTTGTAATAAGTTAGATCTTAATGAGAATTTACATTTCCAGCTGTTAGATAGAATGAATGAGCATTGTAAATGTCATAAATTGCTTGTTTTCATACTTTTTGCCTTCATTTCTCAAAAAGTTCACAAAGTGCACCGTTCCATAAGAGGTGATTAGATCCTAAGTTGATGATTTACATCAATGGCCATAGTTAGGATGTGAACAAGACTTAGGATTTTCATCTTTTATGAAATAATATTGGATCCCCACTGGATCTCTTTCCCAAAATCATCATGTTTTCAAACATTTTCTCTTTATCAGGGTTTAACTTAGAATTAACTCAAAATATATATCAATGGCCATAGTTAGTATATATTGAGAATTAATTTCATTTTAAACTCTATAAAAGCACCAAAATATGCTTCATTTTTTTTACTTGAATTTAAATATAGATTATTATATAATACATTCAATGACCATAGTCAGGAGTGTATTATATCCTCAATCTTATTTTATATTCATTTAAAGAATGAAATATACTTTTCAAAACCAAATTCAAATTCTTTAAATTCATTCATCACTTAGGATATAATTGCATCATATTTTCAAAATACTTCTTCAAAAATCCAAGTGATCTTGAATATCTTTCTTCAATTTCTATTTCAATTCATCAATTCTATCTCATTTTCAAAGTCCAATTTAACTTTGAAATTCTTGATTCATTTTCTAAATTCCAAAGTTCAAGCTTCAAATTCAAAGTCCAATTTGACTTTGAAATTCATTTGTATATTCAAAATTCAAATTTCAAATTTCAAATAAAAACTCCAAGATCATTTCCAAATATCAAATTCAAATTCAATTCAATATCTCAAATTCAATTTCAAGGTTCAATTTAACTTTGAAATTTCTGATTCATCTTCTGATTTCAAAATTCAAAATCAAGTTTAGTTCCTTATCTTCAAAATCAAAATCAAGTTTGTTTCCTTATCTTCAAATTTAAAAATCAAAGCTTGAGATTGATTCTGAATCTCAAAACTTGACCCTTCTTAAATTTTAAATTCAATCTGGGTTTTCAAAATCCAGACTCATCTTTAAAAATCCCATTTTGGACTTTCAGAATCCAAATCCAAAGTTAGATCCTAATCCCAACTTGGATCCAGATTTCCAAGTACAATCTCCATTTTTGGATCTCAGACCTCAGATCCAATTCCATTTTGGGATCTAGAATTCAACTTCCACTTTGGATCTCAGACTTCAGATCCAAATCCATTTTAGGATCCAAAACCCAATTCCACTTTGGATCTCAGACTTCAGATCCAGTTCCATTTTAGGATCCAGAATCCAATTCCACTTTGGATCTCAGTCTTCAGATCCAAATTCCATTTAGGATTCAGAATTCAATTCCATCTTGGATCTTAGATTTCAGATCCAAATTCCATTTAAGATCTAGAATTAAATTTCATCTTGGATCTCAAATTTCAGATCCAAATTCCATTCCAAATTTTGGATCAAATTCCATCTTAGGATTCAAACTGTGGATTCAAATTCTATCCTGATTTCAAATCCAATCCCACTTTCAAATCACATCTCGACTTCTTAAATCTATTTCTACTTTTAAATTCCATTCTAGATTGATCAAGTTCAAATTCCATCCTGACTTCCAACCCTAAATCTAGAATTCAATTCCACTTCAAACATTCATTTCCTCTCCTAAATCCAAGTTTAAAATTTAAAATTCAAAATTCAAAGTCCATTTCTGACTTTGAAGTTTCATTTCTTTTTCTCTCATCCTCAAATCATTCTTTTCAAATTCAAAGATTTATTTTCCCAACTCTGATCATTTCAAAGACTTAGAACTTCAAAATATCCTTCCTAATTTATCTCAAGTTCTAAGTTGTATACAACCATTCAGAAACCATGTCTTCACTCCATTATCAAGTTCATCTCAGAACACTTGGAGATTTCCAAAACCATTTTTTGAAAAGAGAATACATCCTTGCATTGCATAAGCATGATTCCTTCTGCATTTAAATTTAGGGCAAATTCTTAGATAATATTTAGGCAAAGCAAAAAGGCATAAATTCGATCCTTGGTTCGATTACCCCTGGTAAAGGCGTCAGGAACGGTCGATCCTCGTACCGATGAGCGAGCCCCATCTCTCCATTTTTCCTGCAATATATTTCAAAAACGGAGGCGAGTAATTTTCCTAAATATTTTCAAATCAAGGTCAACTGAGACCCCGCAAAAAAAATCCTCTCTCTCTTCTCTTCTTTTCCTTTCTCTTCTCTCTTCTTTTCTTTCCTTTTATTTTCTCCCTTCAAAAAGGAGAAAATAGAGGTTGGAAAAGGAAAAGAGAAGGAAGAGAGAGAAAGATACAAGAGAGGAAAAATTTTGTGATGATCACAACAGGTTGATCAAGTCTGTCGATTTCGAAGGAACGACAAGATTCACTGTCTTTAAACGACAAGATAGAGCCTAAACAGGCTAGGCCATCGGCTATGTAATTGTATTCCCTCTTGATATGATTGAGCTGAAATTCCTCAAAGTTGCCTATGATAGCTAAGGTAATCTTTTAATAGGGAATCAACTTTGATTCCTTCACTTGCCATTCAACATTAACTTGGCTGACAACGAGTAACGAATCGCCAAAGGCATGTACTCTCTTGACATTGAAGCCTTGCAAGATCTTGAGGCCTTGTATTAGAGATTCATACTCGGCCATATTGTGAGTACATTGGAAGTTGAGCTTGAGGGAATAAGGGATCATCTTCTTTTCAGGAGTGATCAATAAGATTTCAATCCCTATACCAGACATATTTCAGGCGAAGACAGGTCCCATCACGATCGCCAAACCTGTTATCATCACAAAATTTTTCCCCTCCCTTGCGAGAGAGAAACGAATTTCGCGAGTCAAACTCGACCAAAGTTTTGAAAATGGTTTTGAAAAATTACTCCCCTCCATTTTGAAAATTTGCGGAAAAATTCCGTGGAATGGGATCCGCCTGTCGGTACGAGGTTCAACCGTTCCTGACGCCTTTACCAGGGGTAATTGAACCAAGGATCAATTATGTGCTTTAACTTGACTCAAATAGCTAAATTATGCTCTATTTTTCCCAGAATGCACAAAGAATCAGAATTCAATTCCATCTTGGATCTTAGATTTCAGATCCAAATTCCATTTAAGATCTAGAATTCAATTCCATCTTGGATCTCAAATTTCAGATCCAAATTCCATTCCAAATTTTGGATCAAATTCCATCTTAGGATTCAGACTGTGGATTCAAATTCTATCCTGATTTCAAATCCAATCCCACTTTCAAATCACATCTCGACTTCTTAAATCTATTTCTACTTTTAAATTCCATTCTAGATTGATCAAGTTCAAATTCCATCCTGACTTCCAACCCTAAATCTAGAATTCAATTCCACTTCAAACATTCATTTCCTCTCCTAAATCCAAGTTTAAAATTTAAAATTCAAAATTCAAAGTCCATTTCTAACTTTGAAGTTTCATTTCTTTTTCTCTCATCCTCAAATCATTCTTTTCAAATTCAAAGATTTATTTTCCCAACTCTGATCATTTCAAAGACTTAGAACTTCAAAATATCCTTCCTAATTTATCTCAAGTTCTAAGTTGTATTCAACCATTCAGAAACCATGTCTTCACTCCATTATCAAGTTCATCTCAGAACACTTGGAGATTTCCAAAACCATTTTTTGAAAAGAGAATACATCCTTGCATTGCATAAGCATGATTCTTTGTGCATTTAAATTTAGGGCAAATTCTTAGATAATATTTAGGCAAAGCAAAAAGGCATAAATTTGATCCTTGGTTCGATTACCCTTGGTAAAGGCGCCAGGAACGGTCGAACCTTGTACCGACGAGCGAGCCCCATCTCTCCATTTTTCCCGTAATATATTTCAAAAACGGAGGCGAGTAATTTTCCTAAATATTTTCAAATCAAGGTCAACTGAGACCCCACAAAAGAATTTCTCTCTCTTCTCTTCTTTTCTTTTCTCTTCTCTCTTCTTTTCTTTCCTTTTATTTTCTCCCTTCAAAAAGAAGAAAATAAAGGTTGGAAAAGGAAAAGAGAAGGAAGAGAGAGAAAGATACAAGAGAGGGAAAATTTTGTGATGATCACAACAGGTTGATCAAGTCTGTCGATTTTGAAGGAACGACAAGATTCACTGTCTTTAAACGACAAGATAGAGCCTAAACAGGCTAGGCCATCAGCTATGTGATTGTATTCCCCCTTGACATGATTGAGCTGAAATTCCTGAAAGTTGCCTATGATAGCTAAGGCAATCTTTTGATAGGGAATCAACTTTGAATCCTTCACTTGCCATTCAGCATTAACTTGGCTGACAATGAGTAACGAATCACCAAAGGCATATACTCTCTTGACATTGAAGCCTTGCAAGATCTTGAGGCCTTGTATTAGAGATTCATACTCGGCCATATTGTGAGCACATTGAAAGTTGAGCTTGAGGGAATAAGGGATCATCTCCTTTTTGGGAGTGATCAATAAGATTTTAATCCCTATACCAGACATATTTCTGGCTCCATCAAAGAAAAGGGTCCAAACTAAGGACTCCTGAATACTTAGACAATATTAGGGTAAATTCTTAGATAATATTTAGGCAAAGCAAAAAGGCATAAATTCGATCCTTGGTTCGATTACCCCTGGTAAAGGCGTCAGGAACGGTCGATCCTCGTACCGATGAGCGAGCCCCATCTCTCCATTTTTCCTGCAATATATTTCAAAAACGGAGGCGAGTAATTTTCCTAAATATTTTCAAATCAAGGTCAACTGAGACCCCGCAAAAAAAATCCTCTCTCTCTTCTCTTCTTTTCCTTTCTCTTCTCTCTTCTTTTCTTTCCTTTTATTTTCTCCCTTCAAAAAGGAGAAAATAGAGGTTGGAAAAGGAAAAGAGAAGGAAGAGAGAGAAAGATACAAGAGAGGAAAAATTTTGTGATGATCACAACAGGTTGATCAAGTCTGTCGATTTTGAAGGAACGACAAGATTCACTGTCTTTAAACGACAAGATAGAGCCTAAACAGGCTAGGCCATCAGCTATGTGATTGTATTCCCCCTTGACATGATTGAGCTGAAATTCCTGAAAGTTGCCTATGATAGCTAAGGCAATCTTTTGATAGGGAATCAACTTTGAATCCTTCACTTGCCATTCAGCATTAACTTGGCTGACAATGAGTAACGAATCACCAAAGGCATATACTCTCTTGACATTGAAGCCTTGCAAGATCTTGAGGCCTTGTATTAGAGATTCATACTCGGCCATATTGTGAGCACATTGAAAGTTGAGCTTGAGGGAATAAGGGATCATCTCCTTTTTGGGAGTGATCAATAAGATTTTAATCCCTATACCAGACATATTTCTGGCTCCATCAAAGAAAAGGGTCCAAACTAAGGACTCCTGAATACTTAGACAATATTAGGGTAAATTCTTAGATAATATTTAGGCAAAGCAAAAAGGCATAAATTCGATCCTTGGTTCGATTACCCCTGGTAAAGGCGTCAGGAACGGTCGATCCTCGTACCGATGAGCGAGCCCCATCTCTCCATTTTTCCTGCAATATATTTCAAAAACGGAGGCGAGTAATTTTCCTAAATATTTTCAAATCAAGGTCAACTGAGACCCCGCAAAAAAAATCCTCTCTCTCTTCTCTTCTTTTCCTTTCTCTTCTCTCTTCTTTTCTTTCCTTTTATTTTCTCCCTTCAAAAAGGAGAAAATAGAGGTTGGAAAAGGAAAAGAGAAGGAAGAGAGAGAAAGATACAAGAGAGGAAAAATTTTGTGATGATCACAACAGGTTGATCAAGTCTGTCGATTTTGAAGGAACGACAAGATTCACTGTCTTTAAACGACAAGATAGAGCCTAAACAGGCTAGGCCATCGGCTATGTAATTGTATTCCCTCTTGATATGATTGAGCTGAAATTCCTCAAAGTTGCCTATGATAGCTAAGGTAATCTTTTAATAGGGAATCAACTTTGATTCCTTCACTTGCCATTCAACATTAACTTGGCTGACAACGAGTAACGAATCGCCAAAGGCATGTACTCTCTTGACATTGAAGCCTTGCAAGATCTTGAGGCCTTGTATTAGAGATTCATACTCGGCCATATTGTGAGTACATTGGAAGTTGAGCTTGAGGGAATAAGGGATCATCTTCTTTTCAGGAGTGATCAATAAGATTTCAATCCCTATACCAGACATATTTCAGGCGAAGACAGGTCCCATCACGATCGCCAAACCTGTTATCATCACAAAATTTTTCCCCTCCCTTGCGAGAGAGAAACGAATTTCGCGAGTCAAACTCGACCAAAGTTTTGAAAATGGTTTTGAAAAATTACTCCCCTCCGTTTTGAAAATTTGCGGGAAAATTCCGTGGAATGGGATCCGCCTGTCGGTACGAGGTTCAACCGTTCCTGACGCCTTTACCAGGGGTAATTGAACCAAGGATCAATTATGTGCTTTAACTTGACTCAAATAGCTAAATTATGCTCTATTTTTCCTAGAATGCACAAAGAATCAGGCTTGTGCTATGAAATTTTGAAAATAATGCAAGTTTGAGAAAATATGATGTTTGCTTTGGAAAATTGAAATATGTTTGAAAATTGATTGGAAAAGTACTTGAAAATTGAATTCTTGAGAAAATCATTGAATTTCATTAGAAATCAGAAATTTGCTTTGGAAATTGATTTCTCAGGAAAATTTGAACTTTAGAAAATTGAATTTGAAATTTGGAATTGCTTTTCTGAGGAAATGGATTTCAAAATTATGAGAAAATCAGGAAGTTCATTGGAAAAGGGATTTCTGAAAGGGAAAATGAATTCTCAGGAAAACGGGAATTCTGAGAAAATGGATTTATGAAAACTTGGGATTTTGAAATTTGAGAATGTTAAAACATAGGAAAATCTTGATTTGAACTTGGGAAATACTTTGAAATCTCATTTGAGAATTTAGAATTCTGGGAAAATCCAATCCTGAGAATGACTTGGAAATTTTTGAGAGAATTGATTTTTCTGAAATTGAATTGGGAAATGAATTTGAAAATCATGCAATTTGAATGATATGAATGAATGAATATGAATTTGAAAAGGGAATTTCATTGAGGAATTGAGAAATCCTCTTGAAGTTTTGAGAAATGCAGTGCATTTTTGAAGTTAGCCTAAGAGTGTAGGCTGAATGTGGCTAATATGAAGATCATAAATCTTGGTTTTCTTCATATTCTGACTATGGCCATAAATACGAATCCCACCGAGTTTATAAACTCCATAAGAGCTTGTGCACGTGCCATTCGTGTAAACCATAGTGAATTTGAAATAATGTGCATGAATCATACATCACATATTGAAATTTGCAGAAATTAAACTATATGCAATGCGGTTCCCTATTCTAAGCAGAAAAGTAACTCTGTGATCATCGCAAAATTTTTCCTCTCGTGATATTCTCTCTCTTCCTTTTCAATCTCTTATTTTCCTCCTTTTTGAAGGGAGAAAAGATAAAAGAACGGAAAGAAAGAGAGAAGAGGAAAAGAAAGAAGAGAAGAGAAGATGAACTCTTTTGCGGGTCTCACTTGACCGTAATTTTAAAAATATTTGAAATAACTCGCCTCCGTTTTTGAAATATTTGCGGGAAAACTGGGAGACGGGATCCGCTCGTCGGTACGAGGTTCCACCGTTTCTTGCGCCTTTACCAGGGGTAATCGAACCAAGGGTCGAATTAATGCCTTTTGCTTTGCTAAGAAATTATCTAAGTATTTATCCTAAGTCTAAAATGCACAATGAATCATGCTTGTGCAAATGCAAAGATGTATGCTCTTTTGAAAATGTTTTGAAGAAATCCCAAGTGCATCCGATAAAGTGAAGAAACGTTTTCTAACTTAGAATTTAAGATTAAAGTTCTAAGTTTTTAGAATAATCAGGAGCTTGGGAAAATAAATCTGGAATTTTGGAAATTGATCTTGAAGTCTTGAAATAAAAAGAGAATGAAGGAACTTTTCAAAGTCATAAATGGACTTTGAATTTGGAAGTTTGAATCTTGAATTTGGAAATTGATCTTGAAACTGAGATAAAGAGAGAAGAAAGGAAATTTCAATGTCATAAATGGACTTTGAATTTGGAAGTTTGAACTTGGATGAATATTTGGAATGGAATTGAATTCTAACTTTGAAGTTTTTGATTTTAGAAGGAAATGTGGGAAATCTAAAGGAATGGGATTTGTAACAGTTGGAATTTCAAGATGAAATCTGAATCCAAGTTCTGGATTCTGAATAGAGTTTTGAGTTGATTTTGGATTTAGGATCTGAAATGGGAAATTGATCTGAAATCTGGAATGAAATGGATTTGGTTTTAAGAATTGGAATTTAAAGTGAAATTTGGATTTGGAATTTTGAATGGAATTGGATTCAAGATTTGGAATCCAAGATGGTATTTGGATCTGAAATCTGAGATCCGAGATAGGGTTGGATTCTGGATTCTAAGAATTGGAATTTGGATCTGAATCTGAGACCCAAAGTAGGGATTGGGTTCTGGATCCTAAGAATTGGAATTTGGATCCGAATCTGAGATCCAATGGTAGAATGAGGATCTGGATCCTAGAATGGATTTGGATATGAAGTCTGAGATCCAAATGTAGGATTGGGTTCTGGATCCTAAGAATTGGAATTTGGATCTGAATCTGAGACCCAAAGTGGAATGAGGATCTGGATCCTGAATGGAATTTGGATCTGTGATTGGAGATCCAAAGTGAAATAAGGGTTTGGACCCTAAATGGATTTTGGATCTATGATGGGAGATCCGAATTTGAATCCTAAATGGAATTTGGATCTATGATGGGAGATCCGGAGTAGAATAAGGATTTGAATCCTAAATAGAATTTGGATCCGTGATTGAAGATCCAAAGTGGAATGAAGCCCTATACTTGGAAATTTGGATCCAAGTTGAGACTGGGATTTGATTTTTGGTTTTGGGTTTCTGAGATTCAAAGTCAATCTCAACTTTGATCCAAAGTTTTGAAGAAAAACTGGATTTAGAATCAGAAGATGAATTTAGAAACTTCAAAGTTAAATTGAACTTTGAATTTGAGTTTTGAATTGAGTTTGGAATTTTGAAGTTTGAATGTGAAATGATTTTGAAATTTCAAAGTCAAATTTGGACTTTGAAATTGAGATAGGTTTGGAAAATAGAAAAGATGTTCAAAATCACTTGGATTTTTGAAAGATATTTGAAAAATATGATGTAATTCTACCCTATATGATGAATGAATTTGAGTAAGTTTGAATTTGGATTTTGAAAAGCTATTTCATTCTTTAAATGAATTAAAATAAGATTGAAAATATAATATATCCTTGACTATGATCATTAAATGTATTATATGATAATCTATATTTAAATTCAAAAGAAGAATAAAATACATTTTTAGTGCTTTTATAGAATTTAAAATGGAATCAACCCTCAATATACCCTGACTATGGCCATTGGTATATATTTTGAGTTAATCCTAAGTTAAATTTTGATAAAAGAAAAAAAAATATTTTGAGAAAATATGATGGATTTTGAAAGTGGATCCAGTGTGGATCCAATGTTATTTCGTAAAAGATAAGAATTCTAAGTTTTGTTCACACCCCGACTATGACCGTTGATGTAAATCATCAACTTAGAATTAACTTACCTCTTACGAAATGGTGCACGTGCCATTCGTGTTTCACCATTGTGGGGATTTTGAGAAATAAAGGAAAAAATGCATGGAATAAACAATTCATGGTATTCTATAATGCTCATTCATTCTACCTAAAACAGGAAATGTAAATTCTCATTTAGCATCTGGTTATTACATCAATTGCAATTACAAGGCTTCTAATCTCAGGAGGAGGATAACCTCACGTATTTCCAAAACAAAGTTAATACCAAGCAGGATATGAACATGAAAAAGGAGTCATATTGAAAGATTGTAATGTGATGATACCAAGAAAAGCGAAAATATATGTGCCGCGATTATACTAATGAATAAATCTACACAGAGATATATATATTTGATACATTATATTGAGGGAAATAAACATGTCAATATACTAAGCTACAAAATATCAAGATTAATCATTAAGGTATTACACATTGGTGAAAGATAAGATACACATGACAGTGCTGGGGTAACAGTGAGCTAAAGCAGGTTTTTAAATGCAAGTAAATGCTGCAGGAAAAATTTACATTGTGACTAATATACAAGGTGGGCCAAAACATGGTCCATAATGAAAGCATGCAGTGAGATGTTGTGTGTGCTGAAGAGTGTCATGAATATGCCATGGAAATACATTCATCATCAACAGGAGGATGAAAATATTGGGATATACGGCTGTAGCAATATATGGGATATGACTTACAGCAGGGTAGACCTGCAGTTGTAAGGGTTGAAGACAGCAAGTGGCTGGAGCCTTGCTTAGCAAAATATATAATAGATGTTGCGTCAGATGAAGTGCAAGAAGTGTTAGAGGTGAGTATGTATACTGGAGGTGGTGACAGTAAGTGGTGAAAGTGCAAGAAAGGAGATAGTACCTACACAGTGGCAACAGGGTGCAGCATAGTATGCATATAGGTGCAGAAAATTATAGCAGATATATGAGACAGTGTATATCCGAATGAGATGCTGAAAGTGATGGGTACTTACCTCTGCTAATGATTGGAATCAGGCCTTAGACTCTTGGTTCAGCACCTCACGATCTCATACGATGAAATCTGTTCCTCCAAACGCTTTGTGGGCATCCAAGATTGTGGGAATGATAGTGATCGGGCTGATTCGGGCTTATAGATACTGAAGTCATATGAGACTTAAGACTCCAGCTCAGGTTTTCCCATCGGGGGCCCTATTTGATGATGCAGCTTGCTTCAGCCATTAGTCAGTAATACAATAATGAGCTAGTCCTTTGAAATAGCAGTGTTTTGCTCCCATAGACACACCAAACTTGTGCCCTGTTGTAGGAGTTGCAGGGGTTACTTGGATTAACCTCTTAACTTTGGCTTGCTTACAATTCTGATGAAGGGAGCGGAGGTCTTCTTTTAGGGGAGATGTACCTCTCCAGATTATTTAATGCTGCAAGGTGGAAAAGGGGCTTTCCTTCTACCAGAAGAACTCCAGAGGAAGAAGAAGGCTGGATGGAAATGGATTGAAGTCGTTCCTTCAGCAGAAAATTCGATCAAGTGGAGAGGTGAAGAGTAGATTGAGAGTGAAGAAGGGTGCGGGGGTGAGAGCGGATAGAATCGGGAGGGAGGAGGCGGCTGCAGGGAGGCGCCTGCCAGCCCATCCCCTGCGAAAATTTTCAAAATCCTAAAAGAAATCCGTAACGGGGGGGGGGGGGGGGTCAGATCTTTTTATGAGTTTTTCCAAAAAAAGTGCTCTTTCATGAAAATTTTGCTAAAAAGAGGTTTTTCATAAGAAACGAAAGAGGCTTACTCAATTTTTTTTTTTGTATTTTTCTCTTCTTTGTTTTTCTTTTTGTTCTTTTTCTTCATTTTATGTAACTAAAAAAAATAAGGGATTAAAAAGTCATTTTATAATTTTTTTAGAAATACTTACAAAGAGAAAGGTTTTCTGAGAAATTTGGGTTTGATTTCTTCAGAAAATGGGTTTGGATCCGGATTTTGAGGAAATATGGATTTAAAATATTGGATTCGGATCCGGAGTTGATTTTGAATATGTCAATATGAGTTTTTAATTCAGAAAATCTGAAGAAATGACTTGATTTTCTCAGAAAACGGGGTTAGGGGTAAAAGGGTCATTTTTACAAAATTTTGAAAAAATTGGGGTGTTCACAGATGCCCCTCTTTGCTACTAAACCGGTTGAAAGCCGAGTTTAGTGACAAAGATAACACTCCAAATTTTGATAAATGCCCCAGTCAGCAGATCTGAACTGGGTGTGGAAGAATTTTTTTGAAAATATGGCTTCTCAGGCTTTGAAACCTTATCCTGAATGGTTTTGGGGAGACGAAATCCTCGAAGATGATATGATTGGGTAGAAAATGAGGAAATCGTGATGGGATTTTTAGATGGAAATTCTGAAATGGTGGGAAATGAGAATTTTGATCAGGTCTCATGGGTGAGACCAGATACTCTTCTTGGAATGATTCAGGTTTAGCCCTTAGTATGGATGGGACGAAGATATAAAAATGAATTTGGAAATGAGGAAAGGAATACATGACTACCTTGATGGGACATTTTGGAAAAAGCCTTGTGAAATGAAGCTCGAGTATGATCCTTTCTTGGATGGATATACAAAGCATGGCTTCCTCAATGGGAAGAACCGTGATGGGTCTGGAAGAAATCATCTCGTCCAAACGAGGAATCTCGTCGGAACGAGACTCAGGTTTAAGCCAAACCTGTAAGGAAGATATCTCGTGAAGAGAGGTTCCGGGTTAACTCTTAATCTGGATAAGAAATCTACCATACGGGTTTTCTCAAAAATGAAGAAAGCACGATGGGACCATTCAGAATTTGGATGAACAAATCCCAGAGGGGTTTTTGCGAAAGGAGGAAATATAGAGTCCCTAAAGCTTTGAAAAAGGGGAAGAAATGGTGCGTCTCATTGCTGAGACTGAAATAGCTTTTGAAATTAAATGATCT
The DNA here is from genome assembly GCF_984573655.1 of Nuphar pumila. Lineage (NCBI taxonomy): Eukaryota > Viridiplantae > Streptophyta > Magnoliopsida > Nymphaeales > Nymphaeaceae > Nuphar > Nuphar pumila. The sequence continues at coordinate 65,107,378 of NC_143260.1, read as the reverse complement.
TTCGCAAATGGTTCAGGTTTAACCCTTATCCTGAGTGGGGGAAATCTACCATACAAGTTTCTCAAAAATGGAGAAAGCACGATGGGACCTTCGGAATCTGGACGAACAAATCCGAGAGGGGTTTTTGCGAAAGGAGGAAATATAGGGTTCCCTAAAGCTTTGGAAAGGGGAAGAAATTGGTCGTCTCATTGTTGAGACTGAAATAGCTTTTGAAATCTATGACCTCTCGTAGGGGGTTCAGGTTTGACCCTTATCCTGAGTGGGGGAAATCTACCATACAAGTTTCTCAAAAACGGAGAAAACCATAATGGGACCTTCGGAATTTGGACAAACAAATCCGAGAGGGGTTTTTGCGAAAGGAGGAAATATAGAGTCCCTAAAGCTTTGAAAAAGGGGAAGAAATTGGGCGTCTCTTTGCTGAGACTGAAATAGCTTTTGAAATTAAATGATCTTTCGCAAATGGTTCAGGTTTGCCCCTTATCCTGAGTGGGGTGTCCATACGGAATTCTTCAATAAGAAAACCGTGATGGGACAGGAAGAGATACTTCCTTCAGAGGCAACTCTTTTTGGGAAATACAAACAACGCTAGGTTGCATCAAAATGAATATTGAATATTTATTTAATTCTTGGAATAGCTAGAAAATTTTGCCAATAAGATAAAATCATAGCAGATTCAGATGCTTCTAAATGTGCATGTATGTGCAAAGATATTCTCTCTTTTACCTAGAGTATTTCCTCTAATGAGGTTAGCTCCTCGGTTCTAAGAGTCAAATTCAAAATTTAGCGCTGATGATTTTCTTCAAGGAAGCTATCCATTTCCCTGATATGAGAATAAAAGAAATATTCTTAATTTCATAAAAGCAAGTAATGAAAAGATATTAATAAAAGAAATTTGCATGAGAAAAGATGACTTTTGGCAATTTTGGCAGTTTGATATCTGGGTGTCCTCCCATGATGATCTTTTGCACTCTTTTTGAGTCATTGGGCTTCCTCAGTTTCTCACGTCATCCTTCATTTGGATGTCCTGACTTTTTTTTCTCTCTTTTTCAGGGAAGGGTACGTCACAAACTCCTTCATCTTGGAGATGTTCCGATCCTTCTTTTATCTCAGGGATTCTATATGATACTGGCTCAAAGAGGTCTATTAGATGTAGCTGAAATCAAATATCTTTTAGGGTTTGTCGGTAGGTTCATCGCATCTGCCTTCATCTCGACAGTGATCCGAACTTTCCCTGGAAGGATCTGTCACAAACTTCGTCATCTTGGAGATGTTTCAAATCTTCTTTGGCCCCGGAGATCCACTCGCTTAATTCGCCTTCATCTTGACGACAATTGAGGGATCCCTTTTGCGGATATTTGATTGCAACCTTTTAAACGACAATGAGAAGATATGGGTTGAGTGAATTCTTTTATAGCTCCAGATATTTCCATTGTCTGATTGCCAGAAAGTCATTTTAAAACACGCGCCATAGCCAAGATCAATATCAATTCGCTTCTGGCTTTTCAACATCATTGAAGATTTCTTTTATTGATCATATCGAAGATATTTCTTACATCCTTTTGGTTGATCAACAGGAAAAGATTTGAATTTTACCTCTTTTTCGCAAGAAGTTTCACCTTTTGAAAGGAAATACAGGAGGTAATCTGAGAAAATTCTTTTGTGTAGTAAGAATATTTAGAATCAACAAATGCTTTTAGCAAATTGGCAAAGTTTTCATGAATTCTTTGTGAAATAATCACTCAATATAGATTTTGATGAGACCTTGAGTCGCAATTTCTTGATTTTGGAAATACATGACCAGCAAAAGCTGGAACCTTTGAAATACATGACCATCAGAAGCTGGAACGTTTGAAATACATGACCAGTGATGATGCATGAAATGCACATCATGTAAACAAGTTTTTCATGCATTTTGTATCAAGTTTAAGGTTTTAAACCCATGTTTAGATGTGTTTTGATAGTAAGGGGCTATGGTTCGAATTTCAGAAAAATCGGAGTTAAAATGAGAGAGTTATGGCTATTTCAGTGTTTGGGCACGGATTTCGAGGTGGATCGGATCCATATCCGACCCAATTAGGTCAATTGGACCTTGGATCAACTCTTAGAAAGCCCAAAACCCAACCCACACACCTATCCATACTCATTTCAAAAAGTTTTTCTAAAAACCCCCCAGAAAGTGGCGCCTAGCAATATTTTATTTTTTAACACTCTTTCTGAAAAATGTCAAAACTATAAATAGTTTTTTTTCAAGAACCCTAGGCGTCTTTGGCTGTGTTTGGACGCCCCCTACAGTGACTCTACAGCAGCAGCTCCTTCCTCTCCATCTTCCCCAAGTGTTGGCCATTGAAGATCGACCTATGCTTGATTTTCAAGCATATTTTCAAGCTTTCTTTGGTTTCTTTTCATTTCTTTCTTATTCCTTGCTGACTTTTCACCATTTTTCTGTACTTTTGCAGGTGTAGCAGAGGTGGAGACCATTAACCTTGGGCGGGAGTGCGCAACACACCACCAAGGTGAGCCGGCCCTACCTCCATCCGGCTTTCTACACCCTCCGATCGCGAATCGGCTCACATTCCATCACCGGTGGATCTCCAACGTGTAGCAGCTGCAATAGGTGCCGTTTTTGGTGAAGTACAGCATCCTTGAACTGTAGAAGACGTCTACCTCCAGCCACGGTCCGCTCTTCTTCATCCCCCCGGTCGTCGGATCTTCCAAAAGGTTGAAAAGCATATTTAGTTTCCAGGGTTAGTATACAAGTGAAAAGATTCTCTAAGTGGCGAAAAGACAGAATTACCCTTGGCGTGGAGCAGAAGACTAAATGCTTGTTTATTGTTCTTTTAGTGCTTAATTGTAGTTGTATTCACTTTATAATTGTAGATTGTTATTTAATATTAATAAATTAAATTTTCTAGAATTATAGTGATTAATTCCTGTTCCCTGAGGATCGACCCGTACTTACCACTTTGTGGAAAGTCGGTTTTTATATTTTTGGTTGACGATTTTCCAAAGTTTTATTGAAAATAACTGTTTTAAAAAGAGCATTCCAAAATATCAACCAAATTTTGGCGCCGTTGCCGGGGAACGGCGAATTAATTACTTTATTTCTTAGAGTTTAATTTATTATTATTTTGTTTTAGTTAGTTAATTAGTTGTTTTCTTTTTAGTTAGTAGGATTAGTAAGTGAATATAGGATTAACATAGTTAGTAAATATAGGATTCACATATTGTTCTTTTTAGGATTCACTTAATTATCATTCTGCAAGGAGCGATTAGACAGGTGGGTTTTAGAAAAACATAGTTTGTGATTTCCTGTATTTATTTGTTTTAGCATTTTAGAATAGTTTACTTTGTTATTTAATTATTTAGTATAGAATTCTGACATAGCTATATAGCATATTTGTTTGTTTTTAGTTACTGTTATTTGCTTATTTACATTTTAGTATCTGTGCTAGTTTAATTTTTTTTAGTTAGGTCGTTTGCTTACATCTGGTCTTAGTACCAGTGTATGCAGGGTCGACGAGGTCTAGGAACCCCATTACACCCATTTGTTGACAACCCAGAGAGAATTTTACATTCTCATCGAAGTTCGGCAACAATGGCTGACATGGATCCTCCACCTCCACCCCCAGTTCTTTCACGCCCTCTGCGGGAATACTTCATTCCCACAGACTATGTTCAGGCATCCTGCATTCGGAGACCCGATGTAGGAGCGCCACATTATGAGATTAAGGCCAGCATTATTCAAATGCTTCCATCCTTTTATGGCCTTAGTCATGAGGATCCCTACCGACACTTAGATGAATTCCTCAAAATCTGTTCTACTGTTAAGATACAGAATTTCGATGATGATGCGTTGAGGTTGACTCTATTCCCTTTTTCATTGAAGGACAAAGCCAAGTATTGGCTAAAGTCCTTAGATTCTGTAGAAATAGAGTCCTGGGATCAGTTGCAACAGGAGTTTCTTCGGAAATACTTTCCCATTGGTCGCACGAACCAATATCGTAGAGCCATCACTAGCTTTTCAGAGCTAGATGGTGAGCGCTTTCATGAGACCTGGGAGAGAATGAAGGATCTCCTCAGGAAATGCCCCCATCATCAGGTGCCGAAATGGCAACTGGTGCAGAGTTTCTATGATGGATTGTCTGACAAGAATCGTCAGATGATCGACTCTTCATGCGGTGGGACATTCATGCTGAAGAGCGAGGACGAAGCATGGAGGCTATTTGATACATTGGCCGAGAATTCACTCCACCATGCTTCGAGCTCTCATTCTGATAGAGTCACACCCAGCATTCAGAAGAAAGCTGGCGTTCTTGAGATTGGTCCATCTACTGCACTACAGTGTAAAGTAGACATGATTGCTCAGAAGCTGGACCAGCTTCTCTCAGGACCATCCACTACACAGCAGGTGTGTACTCTTTGTGCCAGTCCGGCACACGAGATCACTGAGTGCCCTTCAGTAGCTCAGTACCCTGAATTTGTTCAAGAACAAGTTCAGGCAGCTCAGGGTTACGTCAGACCGCCAAATAACCCATTTTCATCGACATATAATCCGGGTTGGCGTAACCATCCCAATTTTTCATGGAAGAATCCACAGTCTTCTATACAGATGCCTTCTTCCTCTCAGCCAGTTCGGCAGCCATCTTTTACTCAGCCATTTCAAAGACCGAACTATGCTCAGTCTTCTTCTTCTTCAGTTCCTTCCCCAATTCAGCAGGAGTCTGCCCCGCAGACATCTTTTGAGGAGAGACTTCTCCAGGCATTCCAAGAGGTGAAAACCTCTAATCAGAACGCCTTCGAGAAGTGTAGCCAGATTTTGAGCTCACATACGCAGTCCATTGCGAAGTTAGAGTCGCAAATGGGACAGTTAGCTGAGGCTATTAGTAGGAGACCCGAGGGTACATTGCCGAGTCAGGCTGTCATGAACCCGAAGGGTAAGGACCAGATGACTGGAGGCCTATTTCATACTGAGACACAGCAGCAGGCTAAATCAGTTATGGCCTTGAGGAGTGGACGTGAGTATCACGTTGAGAGTAGAGAGAAGATAGAGGAGCCAGAGACCATGGTTTCACCTACGTCGGCTCAATCATCATCCCCATCCCCATCATCACCTTCATCATCTTTATCCTCAAAGAAGAAGAAGGATAGGAGTGAGCCTTCTCGCAAAGAGGAGGAGCCAGCAGAGTATATCCCCCCACCACCCTATCCCAAAGCATTAGAGTCTCCTGGTTATAGAGGGAAGCAAGGTGCGAAGATCCAGGACATGCTTGATATCTTCAAGCATGTACAGATCAACCTACCTTTGCTCGATGCTATTCAGCAGGTGCCGGCTTATGCCAAATTTCTGAAGGAGCTATGTACGCAAAAGAGGAAATCCAGAGAGCGAGTTCCTAACAGGGTCCATCTGACTGAGCAGGTGAGTTCAGTACTTCAGCATCAGACACCACCCAAGCTCAAGGACCCTGGAGCACCTATCATTGCTTGTACTATAGGGAACATCCGGATAGAACGCGCATTGCTCGATCTTGGAGCAAGCGTGAACATTCTGCCCGGATATTTCTTTGATTCTTTCGGGTTAGGGGAGATGAGATCGACTCCGATTACACTTCAACTGGCAGATCGTTCCGTCAAGGTACCGAGAGGTGTCTTGGAGGACGTGCTAGTTAAAGTGGATGACTTTTATTTTCCAGTCGATTTCATTATCCTTGATATGGAAGGAGTAGACAGCCAGCACCAGACTCCGATTATTTTAGGCAGACCATTCTTGGCGACTGCCAATGCGTGCATCAATTGTAGAACTGGAGCCATGGATCTCTCATTTGGCAATAGGAAGGTAAAACTGAATATTTTCAATGCCGCGATGGGACCAGCAGGAGACATGGACTGCTTTCATGTAGACATTGCACAGGAGTTAGTGGAGGAGCAGCCCGAGTTGTACATTACTGAGGATTCTTTAGATTTGTACCATATAGAGAAGAATAGTGGTTTAGATAGTGTAGATGTGTCTAGAGTGTCGTCGGAGAGACCACCTTGGGGAGCAGTCAGGGAACCCCTTCCACCACTTGCGGAGACCCCCGCCAAATCGTCGATCGAGTCGCCTCCGAAACTTGAGTTGAAACCCTTACCGGATTCACTCAAGTATGCATATCTCGGAGATGATGAGACTCTGCCTGTGATCATCTCGTCCTTGCTCACTGAAGAGCAGGAACAGAGATTGCTGACTATTCTTCGGGAGCACAAGGCAGCGATTGGATGGGGAGTTGCTGATCTAAAGGGGATTGATCCTTCATTCTGCATGCATAGGATCCATTGTAATGAGGAAATCAAGCCATTTAGAGATATGCAGAGAAGGCTAAATCCCAACATGAAGGAAGTGGTGAAGAAAGAAGTGGTGAAGTGGTTGGATGCCGGAATCATTTATCCTATTTCTGATAGTCAGTGGGTCAGTCCGATTCAAGTTGTGCCGAAGAAGTCAGGACTCACTGTGGTTGAGAATGAGAAGGGTGAGAGAATTCCGATGAGGACCACTACAGGATGGCGAGTCTGCATCGATTATAGGAAGTTGAATGTGGCAACTAGGAAAGATCATTTCCCATTGCCATTTATTGATCAGATCTTAGAGCGACTCGCAGGACAGAGCTACTACTGCTTTCTAGACGGATATTCAAGATACAATCAGGTAGCTGTCCATCCTGACGACCAAGAGAAGACCACGTTTACATGTCCTTATGGCACCTTCGCATTTAGACGTATGCCTTTTGGGCTCTGTAATGCCCCGGCTACTTTTCAGAGGTGCATGCTTGCTATCTTCTCGGACATGATTGATGATGTGATGGAAGTTTTTATGGATGACTTTTCAGTGTATGGCTCTTCTTTTGAAGATTGCCTCCATAAACTTGCTCGAGTACTGAGTAGGTGTGTGGAGACCAATCTCGTCCTGAGTTGGGAAAAGAGCCATTTTATGGTCCAGGAGGGGATTGTGTTAGGACACATTGTGTCCAAGCATGGTATTGAGGTTGACAGAGCAAAGGTGGAATCCATTTCTCGCTTGACTCCACCCACCTCTGTGAGGCAGATTCGATCATTTTTAGGGCATGCGGGATTTTACAGGCGGTTCATAAAAGATTTCAGCAAAATCTCTCGACCGCTTTGCACGTTATTGGAGAAAGACCAGCCCTTTGTTTTCGGTGAGGATTGTATGAAGGCCTTTGAGATTCTCAAAGAGGCCTTGATTACTGCACCTATTTTGAGACCTCCAGATTGGACTCTCCCATTTGAGATTATGTGCGATGCTTCTGATTATGCTATGGGGGCCATTCTAGGACAACGCATTGATAGGAAGCCCTATGTGATCTACTATGCGAGTAGAACTCTGTCTGATGCACAGATGAATTATACTACGACAGAGAAGGAACTACTTGCGGTAGTTTTCGCATTGGATAAATTTAGGTCCTATTTACTCGGTTCGAAGGTGGTTGTCTATTCTGATCATTCTGCATTGAAATATTTGTTGAATAAGAAAGACACCAAACCGAGATTGATTCGTTGGGTCCTACTACTACAGGAGTTTGATCTCGAGATTCGAGATAAGAAAGGAAGCGAGAATGTAGTAGCAGACCATCTTTCCAGACTGATCGTGGAGACCACGCAGGATCAGAGACCGATCAGTGATTCTTTCCCCGACGAGCAGATCATGTCAGTCAGTACATCGCAGTTACCCTGGTTTGCAGATATTGTGAACTATCTGGTTTCGAGGCAGATACCTGAGCATTGGAACAAGAATGAGCGTGAGAGGTTCCTATCCCAGGTGAGGCACTATTATTGGGATGAACCGGAGTTGTTCAAATACTGTGCAGATCAGATCATTAGGAGATGCGTTCCGGAGGAGGAATACCAATCCATTTTGAATTTTTTCCATTCGTTAGCCTGTGGAGGGCATTTTAGTAGTAGGAAGACGGCTGCAAAGGTTTTGCAGTCAGGATTTTATTGGCCCACACTCCACAGGGACGCTCATGAGTTCTGTAGGCGATGCCTGCGATGTCAGCAGATTGGAAACATGTCCAAGAGGGACATGATGCCCTTGCTACCGATTTTGATAGTCGAAATTTTTGATGTTTGGGGCATTGATTTCATGGGACCATTTCCGCCCTCATTCAGAAATTTATATATTCTGGTGGCGGTTGATTATGTGTCCAAGTGGGTCGAGGCTGTGGCCACCAAGACCAATGATCACAGAGTAGTGCTTAAGTTCATTAAGCACAACATTTTCAGTCGTTTTGGAGTGCCACGTGCGATGATTAGCGATGGTGGCAAGCATTTTAGGAATGTTCAAATAGCTTCTCTGCTGAGAAGATATTCTGTCAATCATAGATTCACCACTCCATATCATCCGCAGACTAGTGGACAGGTTGAAGTGTCCAATAGGGAGATTAAGCGAATTTTAGAAAAGACAGTTCGTCCGGATCGCAAGGATTGGTCCCAGCGCTTAGATGATGCACTTTGGGCATATAGAACTGCATTCAAGACTCCCATTGGCATGTCTCCGTATCGCCTTGTATTCGGGAAAGCATGCCATCTTCCTGTCGAGCTAGAGCATAGAGCGTACTGGGCTATAAAGAGATTGAATTTTGACCTCACCCAGGCTGGCAAAGAGAGAGCACTGCAGCTCTCAGAATTAGAGGAACTCAGGAATGATGCATATGAGAATGCCAAATTATACAAGGCTCGCACAAAAGCATTTCATGATAAGCATATTGTCAGAAAAGTGTTTGAGCCAGATCAGAAAGTGTGGCTATACAATTCTCGTTTACATTTATTCCCAGGGAAGTTAAGATCGAGATGGACAGGTCCATACATTGTAAAAGAAGTATTTCCCCATGGAGCAGTGACATTATTCGATCCTATGACCCAAGGTACATTCAAAGTAAATGGGCAAAGACTGAAGCCATTCATTTCAGATGCCTTACAGGATGGTGAGTGTGAGATAGTGCATCTCACGAAGTCATGAAGATTCGACCAGAGGGATGTATGATATGTACATTATTTATTTTTCATTTCAGAGTTTTTTTTATTTAGTATTTCATTTCACATGTGCTAATTTGTGTTTTGATGTATGCAGGATGAACTTAACAATTAGTGTATCAATTACCAGGTACAGAGAAGAGTTTTCAAAGAATTCAAGAATCAGAGGAAAATCAACTTCAAAAGCTCAGAGCAAATCAGGTTGTATCTATCCTTTCTCCCATATTTTTGTTAGTGTCTTTTAGTGTGCATTTGCATTACATTTTTATTCATTTTATATGCCACTAGAGACAGTGTCATTCAAGCATGGGGGGGTGGTTTAGATGCATGCACACAAAAATACACAAAAAAAATTTTTTTTGTATGACTGGTAATCAAAGTAGGCATTTAAGAACAAAGTGTAGCATATATGATTGTTTTTGGCATAATCTAACAGTTTAAAAATTTTTAAGCCCCATAAATTTTTTTTTCTGAACTAAATCAAATATAGTAGTTGTTTATGAGATAATTCAAAGAAAAGATAGTATTTGATTGTTAGAAAATGTTGAATCACTTTTGTATAAGTATGCACAGTATGTTTTGAGGAAGAAATAAGCAATGGAAAGATGTGTTTGAAAAATGAGTTTAAAAGAATAGAGCTACGTTTAGTTGTTGATGTATTCGTGAATCCTAGTAGTGGAACTCAGACACGAGATGAAGTGTTTGAGTGTCTTAACGAAAAGGATAACGAAGGAGATCATCTTCTTGTCTAAGTCTATATTTGTGGCCTTTGCAGTTCGAGTAAGTAGAATCTGAAGGGTGTTTTACACCTGGTGCCCCAAAGCCAACTGACTTGGGAGCCACCGGTTCGAAAGCTTGTTACATGGACTGCATAGAAAGCCTAAGAGATAGAGACATTGCACATGACAAGAGGAAGACTATACGTAAACTATTAGAATAGAAGGTCTAGTGACTCGAGCAATTAAGTCCGAGGGATACTCTGTATCTAGTGCCCTAAGGTCGGCCGACTTGGGAGTCACTGACCCAAAGCTCGCTACACGGGTCACGAAAACTGACTATTCGAAATAGTGCTCATATGAGAAGAATGCGCAAGAGATCAAAAGTTGAAAATGAAAGAAAAAGAATGTGCTGAATGAGAAAATTTTCATTGCTTAAGTATATGTGCATTACTGTGCAGAAAATATACAAGTGAGAATAAATGAGTAAAACATGAGAATACTTGATTTTCGGAGAAAAATCATGAACTAGCTACAATATTAGAAAAGTGAAGGAAAAGAATTTTTACTGGGGAGGCATGAGATTTTTAAACTTGTTTTGAGAATGTCAATTACATGAAATATTTGTTACAACTGCATTCTTAAGAGCCTAATATTTTTGAAAGATCATCCTTGCATTTTATTGATGTTTGTGGGTAGCATCGCTGCAAACCCTCACGAGACCTTACTCGTCCACTAGTGTAAGCTAGGGGTTTAAAGGGCTTGTTGCATACGCTAAATGCAACCGTGATTCCTACGAAAGTGAGGTAGTATTATGCATTCATGCTTAGCATTTCTTGTCTTCAGTGCATATCATGATTAGGGTTTGTTAAGGGACTAACAAACATTCAAGCATGGGGGTATTTGATGATGCATGAAATGCACATCATGTAAATAAGTTTTTCATGCGTTTTGTATCAAGTTTAAGGTTTTAAACCCATGTTTAGATGTGTTTTGATAGTAAGGGGCTATGGTTCGAATTTCAGAAAAATCGGAGTTAAAATGAGAGAGTTATGGCTATTTCAGTGTTTGGGCACGGATTTCGAGGTGGATTGGATCCATATCCGACCCAATTAGGTCAATTGGACCTTGGATCAACTCTTAGAAAGCCCAAAACCCAACCCACACACCTATCCATACTCATTTCAAAAAGTTTTTCTAAAAACCCCCCAGAAAGTGGCGCCTAGCAATATTTTATTTTTTAACACTCTTTCTGAAAAATGTCAAAACTATAAATAGTTTTTTTTCAAGAACCCTAGGCGTCTTTGGCTGTGTTTGGACGCCCCCTACAGTGACTCTACAGCAGCAGCTCCTTCCTCTCCATCTTCCCCAAGTGTTGGCCATTGAAGATCGACCTATGCTTGATTTTCAAGCATATTTTCAAGCTTTCTTTGGTTTCTTTTCATTTCTTTCTTATTCCTTGCTGACTTTTCACCATTTTTCTGTACTTTTGCAGGTGTAGCAGAGGTGGAGACCATTAACCTTGGGCGGGAGTGCGCAACACACCACCAAGGTGAGCCGGCCCTACCTCCATCCGGCTTTCTACACCCTCCGATCGCGAATCGGCTCACATTCCATCACCGGTGGATCTCCAACGTGTAGCAGCTGCAATAGGTGCCGTTTTTGGTGAAGTACAGCATCCTTGAACTGTAGAAGACGTCTACCTCCAGCCACGGTCCGCTCTTCTTCATCCCCCCGGTCGTCGGATCTTCCAAAAGGTTGAAAAGCATATTTAGTTTCCAGGGTTAGTATACAAGTGAAAAGATTCTCTAAGTGGCGAAAAGACAGAATTACCCTTGGCGTGGAGCAGAAGACTAAATGCTTGTTTATTGTTCTTTTAGTGCTTAATTGTAGTTGTATTCACTTTATAATTGTAGATTGTCATTTAATATTAATAAATTAAATTTTCTAGAATTATAGTGATTAATTCCTGTTCCCTGAGGATCGACCCGTACTTACCACTTTGTGGAAAGTCGGTTTTTATATTTTTGGTTGACGATTTTCCAAAGTTTTATTGAAAATAACTGTTTTAAAAAGAGCATTCCAAAATATCAACCAACCAGCAAAAGCTGGAACCTTTGAAATACATGACCAGCAGAAGCTGGAACGTTTGAAATACATGACCAGCAGAAAGCTGGAACGTTTGAAATACATGACCAGCAAAAGCTAGATCTTTTGGAAATACATGACCAACGAAAGTTGGATCTTTTGGAAATACATGATCAGTGAGATGCTGGATCTTTTGGAAATACATCAAATTTAAGTCAGATTTTGAATTTTTGTAAAAGAAAAGAATTTGATCAGAGCACTGAATTTAGAAGGTTACCGGCACGAGAACCAGATTTTCCAAATGAGCTCAACATATGATTGAAGATTTTGGGAAATACCCTAGTGTGAGGACTGGGTTGTAAAGATGAGTAAAATATGAGAAATTCTGGATTCAATGGACCATCACATCCTAACTGCATGTGGTCTGTTTTCAGGATTTATCCACGTATCCTGAATTGGGAAAGAAGGAAAGAAATACCTCGTTAGCAGGAGGCATCAGGTTTATCGCTTAACCTGAAGGGGAAAAAAAAAGAAATGATGGATTTCCAATGCGAGGATTGGATTCAAAAGGAAGTCCTGGTCGGAACTCAAAACTTCGGACGAAAAATAATAGAAGGAAAACCCGAGTTGAGACTCGAAAAAGAAACGATAGATTTCCAATGCGAGGATTGGATTCAGAAGGAAGTCCTGGTCGGAACTCAGAACTTCGACTGAAAATAATAGAAGAAAAACCCGAGCTGGAACTCGGATTTCCAAAGAAATGAAGGATTTCCAATGCGAGGATTGGATTCAAAAGGAAGTCCTGGTCGGAACTCAGAACTTCGACTGAAAATAGTAGAAGGAAAACCCGAGCTGGAACTCGGATTTCCAAAGGGATGAAGGATTTCCAATGCGAGGATTGGATTCAGAAGGAAGTCCTGGTCGGAACTCAGAACTTCGACTGAAAATAATAAAAGAAAAACCCGAGCTGGAACTCGGATTTCCAAAGAAATGAAGGATTTCCAATGCGAGGATTGGATTCAGAAGGAAGTCCTGGTCGGAACTCAGAACTTCGACTGAAAATAGTAGAAGGAAAACCCGAGCTGGAACTCGAATTTCCAAAGGGATGAAGGATTTCCAATGCGAGGATTGGATTCAAAAGGAAGTCCGAGTCGGAACTCAGAACTTCGACCGAAAATAATAGAGGAAAAACCCGAGCTGGAACTCGGATTTCCAAAAGAATGAAGGATTTCCAATGCGAGGATTGGATTCAAAAGGAAGTCCTGGTCGGAACTCAGAACTTCGACTGAAAATAATAGAAGAAAACCCGAGCTGGCACTCGGATTTTCAAAGGAATGAAGGATTTCCAATGCGAGGATTGGATTCAAAAGGAAGTCCTGGTCGGAACTCAGAACTTCGACGAAGAATAATAGAAGAAAAACCCGAGCTGGAACTCGGATTTCTAAAGAAATGAAGGATTTCCAATGCGAGGATTGAATTTAAAAGGAAGTCCTGGTCGGAACTCAGAACTTCGAATGAAAGAATAAAGGAAGAAGCCCGAGTGAAAACTCGGGTTTTTGACAAGGGATTGAGTTTTTAGAATTTTGCCAGTGCGAGGACCGGACTTGGGATTGAGAATGACCATTTAGGGGACTGAATGATCTGATTGCCCCCTTATCTTGATTGGAGAGGAAATAAAATTTTAAAAGAACAAATGAGAAGAGATAGAAATTGATGGGAGCTTTGACGAAAGAGAAGAATCAAGGAATTTTTTATGAAAATAATTCTCACAGGTAGCATTGTTGCTCCTATGAGGGGTTTCAGGATTATCCCTTATCCTGAATGGGAAAGGAATAAAATTTAGGAAAAAAGTTGATGAAAAAGCTTTAATAAAGAATTGGAAGAATTAAAACTTAATTAAGAAATAAAACTGATAAAATTGAATGAAAAAAAAAAGATTTAGCTTTAAAAAGAAAAAGACATTCAGGACTATCCCTTATCCTGAAGAAAGAAGGACCTCGTAGGATGAGGTTTCAGGTTTATCCCTTAACCTAAAGGGGGGATAAAGAAAGAAGAAAAAGGAAATACCTCATGGGAAAAGAGGCATCAGGTTTATCCCTTAACCTGAAAGGGTATTTTTGAAGATAAGAATCAGGGAGAAATAAAATGGATAAATAATAATAAAATGAATAAAAATTGATAAAACTGATAAAGAAATGGATAAACAAAAGGTTTGAGAAAAGAATTTGATCCTGCCTGCATGTGGGATCTTTTAAAATGGGGGAAGAAGATGAGAAAATCATTTTTTGGAAAGAAGGATTAACCACGAGAGCTAATCTTTGAAAAGGGACCATTCATGAGAGATCATCATGAGGGTTAATTTTTTTGAAGCAATGATTTATAAATCATTTTGTAGAAAAATATGATCAACCCGAGGGTTGATATTTGGAATGCAATGATTCAAAATCAATCTTTAGAAATATGATCAACGCAGAGGTTGATCTTTGAATGCAATGATTTGAAATCATTTTTTTTAGAAAACATAACCAACACCAGGATTGTTCTTTGAATGCAATAAAATCAAATTTTTGGAAAAATGAGATCAGCACCAGGGTTGATCTTTGAATGCAAATGATTTGAAATCAATTTTTAGGAAAATATGATCAACACCAGGATTGATCTTTGAATGCAATAAAAAAAAAATTTGAAAAAATGAGATTAGCACCAGGGTTGATCTTTGAATGTAATGATTTGAAAACCAAAATTTTTAGAAAATATGATCAACGCAAGGGTTGATCTATGAAATGTAATGGCTTGAAAGACCAATTTTGGAAGATATGATCAACACAAGGGTTGATTTTTGAAATGCAATGATTTGAAATCAAATTTTAGGAAAATATGATCAACACAAGAGTTGATGTTTTGAATGTAATGAAATCAAATTTCAGAAAATGAGATCAACACAAGGGTTGATCTTTGAATGTCATGGTTTGAAATCAATTTTTAGAAAATATGATCAACACAAGGGTCGATCTTTGAATGTAATGATTCAAAGTCAATTCTTTGGAAAATATGATCAACACAAGGGTTGATCTTTAAAATGTGATAATTCGAAATCAGTTTTCAGAAAATATGATCAACGCAAGGGCTGATCTTTGAAAAAGGTTGTAATAAAATATATGAACTAAAATTTTCATGGTTTTTGAAAGATCCTCATAGGTAATATCATTTCTCTCATGAATGATGTCAGGATTGTCCCGAATTTTTTGAAAAAGAAATTTTAATGCCCCAATATAGCAAAAGGAAGAAAGTATTGAATATCAAAGATATAAAGAAAATCGACATTTCATTGATAAGCAAAAGTTGATGACGGAACTGAATATTTACAAGTATTTTAACTAGAAAGAAATCACAAAGACTGGGCTGACTTGCCCCTACAAAGTGACTAACAGAAAGGGATGAAAGCGAAAAATTCTTGACATTTCTCAATTCTCTGATTGGTCTGAAAAAGGTCCGGCTGAAACTGCAGGCTGCTCTTCTCCTTCTTCTGGTACCAGAAGCTCTTTATCAATGTAGTCCTGCACAATGTTTTTGAGGACGAAGCAGCGCTCCGTGTCATGCCCCCTTGCTCGATGAAACTTGCAGAAGCGATCTTTCCATTTTCCCTTGGTGACAGAGGGATCATCCTGCTTTGGGAGTTTGATCATGCCTTTCTCGAGTAGGTATTGGAGAACTTCTTCGATTGGCTGGCCTAGGGGGGTAAGTTGTCGGTCATAACCCCAACCTTCATGCTTTGCTTTCTTAGGCTTGCTTGACTTCCACTGAGTACTGACCCCTGCCTGATAGCTGGACTGAGCTTGCATGTTTAGGAGATCTGGATGCCTTTCTTCTTCGTTTTTGACAAAGAGATTCTTATCGAGGCAATCCTGAACGATATTCTTGAAGATGAAGCAATGCTCAGTGTCATGCCCTGTTACTTGATGGTATCTGCAGAACTGGTCTATATATTTTCCCATGACTGTGGAAGGGTTGGCGGCTTTTGGGAGCCTGAGTAATCCGCTAGACATCATATATTCGAGGATTTTGTCGAGCGGTTCATCTAAAAGAGTGAAATCTCGATCCTTGCTCCAATCCTTACGCTTTGGTTCTTCCTGCTTCTTGTCCTTTTGCTGGGGATTGTATTGAGGAAGTCTATCACGTTTTTCACAATATTTCCCAATTTGGCCTTTACACTCTCTCAATTTGCTGCCCTGGTTGCCTTGATTGCTGCCCCTGTTGGCTTTGGAATTTCCTACATTGATATTGCTATGTTCATTCATGGGGAAAGTGACAGGTGCCTTTCCTTCTGTGGGAGCTTTTCCGCAATTGGCTTCAGCTTGTTCAGACAAGATCTCAACCATCATCTTTTTGAATAATTGGTATATCGCGGGATCGATCTCACTTCTGCTGTCCTGAACCCCTCTTTTGACAAACTTTTGAGAATCCATTCCTTACTCTTTCTGCTTATAACTGAGATGTTAGAGCAGTGTGATCTCTGAGCTTTGCCTGACTCAACTGATAGTGTTGATGTTCTCTGTGGATTATAAATGAGTCTTTTAGAAAAGATCTAGGAAGAAAATTTGAATAAAGGAAGAAATCACAAAATGAAAACATCCCATTACGAGGGATCGGGTTGTCACCCAAAATTTGTGACAACCGCATTGTTTTTCTGAAAAAGTAAAATATGAACAAAAGATTAATTTCGAAAAGGACATTTCCTGACAAAAGATGTTTTATTGTAAATGAGGGTAAGGAATAAAATATAGAAAAGAATTGCAGGCAGGATCAAAAAGAATTTAGAAGAAATTAAGAGAAGAAAAAGGAAAATACACCTGGGTTTTAAAATAAGGAGGAAATTTTGAAAAATATATATACCCAAGATTTTGGAAAATATAGGAAATATCAAATATCATACAATCATAGATATACAAACAAGAATGCACAAACAACACTCCCTAGAGGCTGACTCTAAATGCAATATTTTGAAATAGTTTGTAGGACCTTAATCCTAACTCTAGGGTTCAGATCATCTGATTCCAATCAAGATACGCCGATATACCCAAGCCGAAGCTCGAAGTACGTGGCATAGAGAATATTCCTCCGGTTCTAAGGTAATGGCTTCCCAACATCCTTGAGCACCTACCGATATACCTCAGACTATGGCCCTTAGGTACGTGGTAGGGGGCGCGAACCCAAATAAGTGGTCCAGTTGTGAGGCTCTCTCCCGAACTATGGTTCAGTGAGACAGCCCAGCAACGTGAAGACCGGGATAATATAGGTAAGGAGGTTTTCAAAATATGTGCAATATGCAAGAAATCAGATGGCTCTAATGCAAGTCCTAAAGAGATAGAGATAAAAATGAAGAGAAGCATACACTTGCATACATTGTTTTGCATTCAATCCCTAGAATTGAGGAGAGTTGTATTTCAGACCTAAGTCTAATATGAGCATGGAATAATCTCCTCAACATGGTCCTACCAAACCATACTTAAATCCTATATGCAAATGATGTCAGCTTAGGACAGAATCTAGGCTTCCTAAGGTTTGTATGGAAATGAAGCTGATATATGAAGAATAAAGACTTAGATAATATCGAAGCAAAAGAAAAGGCATAGATTCAACCGGACGAAGACGAGTCCCATCACGGTCGCCAAAACTGTGATCATCGCAAAATTTTTCCTCTCGTAATATTCTCTCTCTTCCTTCTCTTTTCCTTTCCAATCTCTTATTTTCCTCCTTTTTGAAGGGAGAAAAGATAAAAGAATGGAAAGAAAGAGAGAAGAGGAAAAGAAAGAAGAGAAGAGAAGAGGAACTCTTTTGCGGGTCTCACTTGACCTTAATTTTAAAAATATTTGAAATAACTCGCCTCCATTTTTTAAATATTTGCGGGAAAACTGGGAGACGGGATCCGCTCGTCGGTACGAGGTTCGACCGTTCCTGGCGCCTTTACCAGGGGTAATCGAACCAAGGGTCGAATTAATGCCTTTTGCTTTGCTAAGAAATTATCTAAGTATTTATCCTAAGTCTAAAATGCACAATGAATCATGCTTGTGCAAATGCAAAGATGTATGCTCTTTTGAAAATGTTTTGAAGAAATCCCAAGTGAATCCGATAAAGTGAAGAAACGTTTTCTAACTTAGAATTTAAGATTAAAGTTCTAAGTTTTTAGAATAATCAGGAGCTTGGGAAAATAAATCTGGAATTTTGGAAATTGATCTTGAAGTCTTGAAATAAAAAGAGAATGAAGGAAATTTTCAAAGTCATAAATGGACTTTGAATTTGGAAGTTTGAATCTTGAATTTGGAAATTGATCTTGAAACTGAGATAAAGAGAGAAGAAAGGAAATTTCAATGTCATAAATGGACTTTGAATTTGGAAGTTTGAACTTGGATGAATATTTGGAATGGAATTGAATTCTAACTTTGAAGTTTTTGATTTTAGAAGGAAATGTGGGAAATCTAAAGGAATGGGATTTGTAACAGTTGGAATTTCAAGATGAAATCTGAATCCAAGTTCTGGATTCTGAATAGAGTTTTGAGTTGATTTTGGATTTAGGATCTGAAATGGGAAATTGATCTGAAATCTGGAATGAAATGGATTTGGTTTTAAGAATTGGAATTTAAAGTGAAATTTGGATTTGGAATTTTGAATGGAATTGGATTCAAGATTTGGAATCCAAGATGGTATTTGGATCTGAAATCTGAGATCCGAGATAGGGTTGGATTCTGGATTCTAAGAATTGGAATTTGGATCTGAATCTGAGACCCAAAGTAGGGATTGGGTTCTGGATCCTAAGAATTGGAATTTGGATCCGAATCTGAGATCCAATGGTAGAATGAGGATCTGGATCCTAGAATGGATTTGGATATGAAGTCTGAGATCCAAATGTAGGATTGGGTTCTGGATCCTAAGAATTGGAATTTGGATCTGAATCTGAGACCCAAAGTGGAATGAGGATCTGGATCCTGAATGGAATTTGGATCTGTGATTGGAGATCCAAAGTGAAATAAGGGTTTGGACCCTAAATGGATTTTGGATCTATGATGGGAGATCCGAATTTGAATCCTAAATGGAATTTGGATCTATGATGGGAGATCCGGAGTAGAATAAGGATTTGAATCCTAAATGGAATTTGGATCCGTGATTGAAGATCCAAAGTGGAATGAAGCCCTATACTTGGAAATTTGGATCCAAGTTGAGACTGGGATTTGATTTTTGGTTTTGGGTTTCTGAGATTCAAAGTCAATCTCAACTTTGATCCAAAGTTTTGAAGAAAAACTGGATTTAGAATCAGAAGATGAATTTAGAAACTTCAAAGTTAAATTGAACTTTGAATTTGAGTTTTGAATTGAGTTTGGAATTTTGAAGTTTGAATGTGAAATGATTTTGAAATTTCAAAGTCAAATTTGGACTTTGAAATTGAGATAGGTTTGGAAAATAGAAAAGATGTTCAAAATCACTTGGATTTTTGAAAGATATTTGAAAAATATGATGTAATTCTACCCTATATGATGAATGAATTTGAGTAAGTTTGAATTTGGATTTTGAAAAGCTATTTCATTCTTTAAATGAATTAAAATAAGATTGAAAATATAATATATCCTTGACTATGATCATTGAATGTATTATATGATAATCTATATTTAAATTCAAAAGAAGAATAAAATACATTTTTAGTGCTTTTATAGAATTTAAAATGGAATCAACCCTCAATATACCCTGACTATGGCCATTGGTATATATTTTGAGTTAATCCTAAGTTAAATTTTGATAAAAGAAAAAAAAATATTTTGAGAAAATATGATGGATTTTGAAAGTGGATCCAGTGTGGATCCAATGTTATTTCGTAAAAGATAAGAATTCTAAGTTTTGTTCACACCCCGACTATGACCGTTGATGTAAATCATCAACTTAGAATTAACTTACCTCTTACGAAATGGTGCACGTGCCATTCGTGTTTCACCATTGTGGGGATTTTGAGAAATAAAGGAAAAAATGCATGGAATAAACAATTCATGGTATTCTATAATGCTCATTCATTCTACCTAAAACAGGAAATGTAAATTCTCATTTAGCATCTGGTTATTACATCAATTGCAATTACAAGGCTTCTAATCTCAGGAGGAGGATAACCTCACGTATTTCCAAAACAAAGTTAATACCAAGCAGGATATGAACATGAAAAAGGAGTCATATTGAAAGATTGTAATGTGATGATACCAAAAAAAGCGAAAATATATGTGCCGCGATTATACTAATGAATAAATCTACACAGAGATATATATATTTGATACATTATATTGAGGGAAATAAACATGTCAATATACTAAGCTACAAAATATCAAGATTAATCATTAAGGTATTACACATTGGTGAAAGATAAGATACACATGACAGTGCTGGGGTAACAGTGAGCTAAAGCAGGTTTTTAAATGCAAGTAAATGCTGCAGGAAAAATTTACATTGTGACTAATATACAAGGTGGGCCAAAACATGGTCCATAATGAAAGCATGCAGTGAGATGATGTGTGTGCTGAAGAGTGTCATGAATATGCCATGGGAATACATTCATCATCAACAGGAGGATGAAAATATTGGGATATACGGCTGTAGCAATATATGGGATATGACTTACAGCAGGGTAGACCTGCAGTTGTAAGGGTTGAAGACAGCAAGTGGCTGGAGCCTTGCTTAGCAAAATATATAATAGATGTTGCGTCAGATGAAGTGCAAGAAGTGTTAGAGGTGAGTATGTATACTGGAGGTGGTGACAGTAAGTGGTGAAAGTGCAAGAAAGGAGATAGTACCTACACAGTGGCAACAGGGTGCAGCATAGTATGCATATAGGTGCAGAAAATTATAGCAGATATATGAGACAGTGTATATCCGAATGAGATGCTGAAAGTGATGGGTACTTACCTCTGCTAATGATTGGAATCAGGCCTTAGACTCTTGGTTCAGCACCTCACGATCTCATACGATGAAATCTGTTCCTCCAAACGCTTTGTGGGCATCCAAGATTGTGGGAATGATAGTGATCGGGCTGATTCGGGCTTATAGATACTGAAGTCATATGAGACTTAAGACTCCAGCTCAGGTTTTCCCATCGGGGGCCCTATTTGATGATGCAGCTTGCTTCAGCCATTAGTCAGTAATACAATAATGAGCTAGTCCTTTGAAATAGCAGTGTTTTGCTCCCATAGACACACCAAACTTGTGCCCTGCTGTAGGAGCTGCAGGGGTTACTTGGATTAACCTCTTAACTTTGGCTTGCTTACAATTCTGATGAAGGGAGCGGAGGTCTTCTTTTAGGGGAGATGTACCTCTCCAGATTATTTAATGCTGCAAGGTGGAAAAGGGGCTTTCCTTCTACCAGAAGAACTCCAGAGGAAGAAGAAGGCTGGATGGAAATGGATTGAAGTCGTTCCTTCAGCAGAAAATTCGATCAAGTGGAGAGGTGAAGAGTAGATTGAGAGTGAAGAAGGGTGCGGGGGTGAGAGCGGATAGAATCGGGAGGGAGGAGGCGGCTGCAGGGAGGCGCCTGCCAGCCCATCCCCTGCGAAAATTTTCAAAACCCTAAAAGAAATCCGTAACGGGGGGGGGGCTCAGGTCTTTTTATGAGTTTTTCCAAAAAAAGTGCTCTTTCATGAAAATTTTGCTAAAAAGAGGTTTTTCATAAGAAACGAAAGAGGCTTACTCAATTTTTTTTTTTATATTTTTCTCTTCTTTGTTTTTCTTTTTGTTCTTTTTCTTCATTTTATGTAACTAAAAAAAATAAGGGATTAAAAAGTCATTTTATAATTTTTTTAGAAATACTTACAAAGAGAAAGGTTTTCTGAGAAATTTGGGTTTGATTTCTTCAGAAAATGGGTTTGGATCCGGATTTTGAGGAAATATGGATTTAAAATATTGGATTCGGATCCGGAGTTGATTTTGAATATGTCAATATGAGTTTTTAATTCAGAAAATCTGAAGAAATGACTTGATTTTCTCAGAAAACGGGGTTAGGGGCAAAAGGGTCATTTTTACAAAATTTTAAAAAATTTGGGGTGTTCACAAACTCTTATTCCAAATATTACATTGATTTTTACATTGAATTGAAATAAAAGAAATAAAATCTAAATCTTCTTCTTGAATGTTCCTGCAAAACTAGAAAACAAGGTTAGCACAAAAATGTAGGTTTTCCTGAATTTATCCGAAAATATGGGAAATTATCGGATATTATTCAGATATAAACCCAAAATCATACCCCCTTTGATATAAACATGATAAATAATGAATAAATTTCGAAAATAAACTTGAAAATTCGAAATTGGGGTCAAAATGACCAAAATACCCCTAATGACCTTGAAATCAGGGTTTGCTGAAAGAATTTTTGTAAATTTTGGAAATTTGAAAATCAAATAAAATAAATCAAACATAATATGATGAAATATGATGATATGCATGAAATTTTGGAGAATTAGAAATTGAAATTTCGAAATTTAGGTCAAAATGACCAAAATACCCCCGATAACAAGACTATGGCCTTGAAACCAGGGTTTTCTGAAATAAATTTTGCAAAATTGAAAAATATGAAATGCAAAGGAGATTTAAATTAACCCTAATATGATTCTACATGCTTATGTACATGATAAAAACCTTAAAATGGCGAAAATATCATAAATATCAAATTTAACCTGATGTTCGCCTGATTTTCGCTTCTGAATTTAAAGATAAACTAACACATGGAGCAAATGAACTTGGAATTAAACCAAATTTGGCATGGACACCTAAAATAACCCTAGAAGCAGAATGGAACTCGAAAATATATATTTTTTTGTATTTTTAAATATAAAAATTCAAGTAAAAACCTAAATTTTGTGATTTTTGCCTAAAATGTTGATTCTAAAGGGGATTTAGGATATCAAATTTTCATAAAAATTTCCCAAAGTTTATGGGGTGATAGAGGACAGTAGGGAAAGGATTTTTTTCTTTTACACTTTTTGGTTTTGACATATGGTCGGAGCTGTACCACTCCGGCAAGTCGGATCGGAATCCGGCGACTCTAGGATTTAGGGGAACAAACAAGTTTCGGTAGAAAACATGGGGAAAATGAAAAACAGATGGGAAAAAGGATGAAATTGTGGGAAAATGTCCCTGACAAACATTGAAAAATTTTATCTTTTAAAACTATTTAGATTCGGGTTACGGTTTGGAAAAGGGCATACTGTTATCAGAGACCTAAATCTCTGAGATTTCTGGATATTGAAATCTGTCAGACAGAAATTAAAAATCCGTAAAAATACTGAAACAGATCCAAAATTCCCAAATTTTGGGAAATGACAGGAAGTTATGTTAGGAACAACTTTCATGTTGAACATTTTTGCAGACAGGCTACATATTGGGCGTACTCGGTGCATTAGGGTCTGTCTATACCCTGACGAAAGAAAATCAAGATTTTCCCAGGGGTCTGAGAAATCCGATTTTTTACAGAGAGCAAAACTAACTGGAAAAACCTCAAAATTTCCAGATCATTAGTAGATTCCATTGTGAATCTAATATGATTTTTGGAGGACAATTTTAATATTCCACAGGGGGGCGATTTTATGGGTTTTGTCTGCTAAAGCAGAAATTGGAAGTTCAGAGAAACAGAAAACCTAGTTTAGGGTTTGATTTTTAAAATGAAGTTACATACACTAAATCAATCCGAATTTTTGTTAAAAGATTGCAGACAAATAGAGGCATTCATAACAAATTTTTTAGAATTTATTGACAAAAAATCAAGCATAAAATAATAACTGGACTCGATGCATAAAATCAAAACCTATAGTTCTCTAGGTAAATATTAATGAGACCAATGAAACACGCATAAAGCAATAAAATAAAATAAATGTAATGCCTACAAATGTATAATCGACATGAAAATAAACAGAAAATGAAATAAAAGTTGAGAGGGTATGATGCCTATTTTGATATTGGCTACAAGTGAAATGGATCTGATCCATCCATCGGATGGATCCTCTCACCTAGATAGCCTTGACATAAAAGATAAAAAAAAAAATCATAAATTTCATCAAACAAGTACTAACGATGCGAGGATCTTACCTTGGGTCGGTTGAAGCAAAAGACCAAAGAGGGTCTCCTTGAGAGTTAGGCTGCGGACAATAGAGAAATAACAACAATGGAGGTGTGAGCTCCTTTGGAATAAGCTTGATGCTTATTGCTGCACCGACTGAAGCAAGTGATCACTGGATGGAGTGATGGCTTGAGGAAGTGGCTGCCGGCTGGTGTGGAATCGATTGAAGAGTTGGGGCTGTAGGAAGATGGTGCTGCTACAATGGTGAAATCTGGAGATTGCTGCAAGGTTGAAGGTGAGCACCGGCTGTGGTAGAGAGGTTTGCTGCTACAGTTGGTGGTGCTGCTGGAGATGACTTAAGATGAAGGAGAAGCTGCATGGCTGTTGCTGGGCGTGGAGGCTGAAGGAGAGGCTGGACGATCCTTGTGTGGTGGCTGTTAGAAGGTTGGTAGCTATTGAAGAGGAGGTTGTGATGGAGATTGGCTGCAATGGCTGCTGTGGGAGCCTTTGGAAGAGGCTTCAATGGCTAGGAGTTGCAGCGAAGGAGAGCTGCAGCCAAAAGGGAGAGAGAGAGAGAGAGAGAGGCGTGAATCCGTAGAATGGGCTGCCGTTCTTTTTTTTTTCCTTTTTGTATTGAACTTAGGTTTTGATTTTCATCAAAACCTAAGTTTC
The DNA here is from genome assembly GCF_984573655.1 of Nuphar pumila. Lineage (NCBI taxonomy): Eukaryota > Viridiplantae > Streptophyta > Magnoliopsida > Nymphaeales > Nymphaeaceae > Nuphar > Nuphar pumila. The sequence goes on along the minus strand of NC_143260.1, from coordinate 65,082,805 downwards.
CATTGTTATCTAATGAGCCATACGTGAATGACTATGGCTGCAGCTTTTGCTTTGAAAAAGATGGAAAGGATGTAAAGAAGAAAGGGGAAAGAAGGAAGGGAAGGAAAAGGAAAAGGAAAGAAAGAAAGAAAGGAGAGGGAAAGAGGAAGAAGGAGGGGCTGGAAAGACTATACATGAATGGAGGGAGAGGAAAGAAAGGAGGAAAGTAAGAAAGAAAGAAAAAGAAAGAGAAAGCAAGAAAAAAGAAAGAAAAGAAATAAAGAAGAAAAGAAAAGAAAATAAAAATATAAAAAATATAAAAAAAGAAAATGGAGGAAGAAAGAAAGGAAATGGGCTGGAGGTTTGGGTGACCCCCTTGTGGGTCCCACCTTAGGAAGAATAAAATAATTAAAATAAATTAAAATAAATAAAATTAAACAAACCAAAAAAATAAAGAAAAAGATAATTTTTTTTTTTTTATAAATTAAAACAAGAAAATGCAAATGGATGGGCCATCTCAGAGTGGTCCAAATTCCACTTTTGAAATTCATTTTGACGATTAAATGGGTAAAATAGTCTTTTCAGAAAATTTCTAGATGAAACGAGCTATTTTTGGCAGTTTTTGAAATGAGCTCGGATTTTGAAGTTCAATACCTCGTTGCGAAGCAAATCCAATGTAGAATTTAAAAATGTAATTTTGAAAGAAATTCGAATTGTTTTTCTCAAGAAAATACTTCCAAATTTATTTCCAGACGAAACGAGCTATTTTTGGCAGTTTTTAAAACGAGCTCGGATTTTGATGTTCAATACCTCGTTGCGAAGCAAATCCAGTATAGAATTTAAAAAATTGATTTTGAAAGAAATCCAGATTATTTTTCTTGAGAAAATATTTCCAAATTTAGACTCTTGGGAGTAAAAATGTCAATTTTGAAAAACCCGAGGTTTGAAATTGATTTCTGAAAACTTTTAAAACTCAATCTGGATTGAAATTTATAAAACTGGAGTTCTGGACTTCGAAAATGAAATGAAATGTGATGAAATGATATGAAATGATGAGAAATGACATGCGAAATGCAGACCCTGAATGAAGAATTTTAGATGTTAGACCCCGATTGGCAGTTGTACCAGTTTAAAAAGCATTAAAATTGATAAAATTTGCAAAATAGCTCAAGAAATGGTTTTCGGGACTCTACTGGGTCAGAGTGACACTGAAAATTCGGGTTCGAGCTGGATTGAACTGATATGAGCTAGATTGAGCTGGGTTTTAGAGTTTCAGAACTCAAATGAACTGACCAGGCACTGACTCAATTGACCTTTCCGACTGAATTTTCAAGAAAAGCTACCATTTTTAGAGAAATGGTACGGAATGGTCACTGGGGTGAAGTGAATTACAAACTTGAACTGGGTTTGAGCTGAAACAAAGGTCAATAATACTGACATGAACTAAAATCGAAGCTCGAACACTAGCTCAATTGGCTGAACTCAGCTCAATTTCAGCTGAAAGAGCTGAAATGGACTAAAATGGGCTCCTGGACACTTGGAAATGGTTTTGAACTGAAACTGGAGTGCTTGAACTTCTGGTGAGCTCAAGTTAGACTTTGGTGAGTATGACTGACTATGAATGACTGACTCGGAGACAATTGGCTTGGATTTGAGTGAGAAATGAGCTCATTTCTGAAGAAATGATCCCATTTTGGCAGGAATGGTCAGAAATGGAAATGTTTTATTCATTGTGAGCTCAGATGAGCTTGAAATGATTGATATTCTAAATGTTCTGAACTGACCAATGAGCTTGGTTGACTCCGACTGATTGGGGTCTGGGATGTTTTAGGGGTAAAATAGTAACTTTCCTAATAAAAGTTGGTAAAATGATGATTTTTTGAAACTAACTCGGGGTTTGACTCCTACACTGACCTAACAGGGTTGGTACTGCACGAGGAGGGTTGTTTGAAAATGAATATGGAAAATTTGGGGTGTTTACAGATGCCCCTCTTTGCTACTAAGTCGGCTTGAAGATGAGCTTAGTGGCAAAGAAAAATACACCAAATTTGGGCTATAAAAATGCCCCAGTTAGAAGGATCTGACTGGATATGAAAATATTAGCCATGATGAAAATGGTAGATATGAAATGGAGAATAAAGAAGAAAAATTTTACCTCAAAAGAAGTGAGATTCAGGTTTTGCCCTTAACCTGGATAGGACAGAAAATTCCTCGTGTAGAAACGAAGCTCAGGTTTAACCCTTAACCTGACCAAAAAATGAAATACCTCATCAAAATGAGGCTCAGGTTTAACCCTTAACCTGATTGGGCAGAAAATGAAATACCTCATCAAAGGAGGCTCAGGTTTGTACCCTTATCCTGATTGGGCGGAAAATGAAATACCTCATCAAAAGAGGCTCAGGTTTGTTCCCTTATCCTGATTGGGCGGAAAATGAAATACCTCATCAAAGGAGGCTCAGGTTTGTACCCTTATCCTGATTGGGCAGAAAATGAAATACCTCATCAAAGGAGGCTCAGGTTTGTTCCCTTATCCTGATTGGGCGGAAAATGAAATACCTCATCAAAGGAGGCTCAGGTTTATACCCTTATCCTGATTGGGTGGAAAATAAAATACCTCATCAAAGGAGGCTCAGGTTTGTACCCTTATCCTGATTGGGCGAAAAATGAAATACCTCATCAAAGGAAGCTTAGGTTTGTACCCTTATCCTGATTGGGCAGAAAATGAAATACCTCATCAAAGGAGGCTCAGGTTTGTACCCTTATCCTGATTGGGCAAAAATAAAATACCTCATCAAAGGAGGCTCAGGTTTGTACCCTTATCCTGATTAGGCGGAAAATGAAATACCTCATCAAAGGAGACTCAGGTTTGTACCCTTATCCTGATTGGGCAGAAAATGAAATACCTCATCAAAGGAGGCTCAGGTTTGTACCCTTATTCTGATTGGGCAGAAAATGAATGGAATCCTCGAAGGAAGAAACCATGATGGAGCCTTCGGATCTCCGCACAATGAGTCCGATAGGGGTTTTACAAAAGGATGAAATTGGGGTCCCTAAAGCTTGAAAAGGGGTTTGATTTTGGGCGCCTCATTGCTGAGACTAAATAACTTTTGAAATTGGTGACCTTTTGCGAGAAAATTATTGGTGGCTTAACCTCAAGCCGAAATTGGACTGTCTATGGTGGGACAGTGGGGACACAGGGAAGTGTGCGAATCTGAGAGCCCATGCGCTCAGATTATACCAACAGAAGGGAAGGAATCTTGAAAACTCCCGTTATCAAGTCCTTAAAAGGGATAACAACTGATGTCAGGATGCGCCAAAGATGAACCTCAAGCTCTCGCTTCACGCCAGGATAGCTAGAAAATATTGTCAAAATGTTGAAAATTATTGTTGATTCAAAATAATTTAAAATGATGCACATTGTTTTGAAAATATTCCCTCTTTTCTACATGAAGTATTACCTCTGACTGGGCTTAACTTCGTAGAATCAAGATTCGAATTCAAATTTCTTGCAATTGACTTTCTTTCAAGGAGGCTATCAATTTCCTTGATATGAATAGAAAAGAGAGTATTCTTGATATTGTGAAAGCAATTGGTGAAGGAATATTCATAATAGAATTTCACAAATTTAAAAAAAAAATCTTGATAGATTCGGCAGTGTGATATCCTGGGATTCTTTTCTCATGATGATCTTTCTGCCCACTTTTTTTTTTCTTTTTTTTTTCTTTTTTTTTTTCTTTTTTTGGCAGAATTAGAGCACTCTTAGGTTTTTGGGGATTTTATTACATCATCCTTCATTTTGGAGATGTCCTGACTTTTCTCTCTTTTTTTTTTGGAAGGGTACGTCACAAACTCCTTCATCTTGGAGATGTTCTGATCCTTCTTTTTCTCTCAGGGATTATATCGATGGTTATTGGCTCATTGGTTGGAAATCTCTTGACGATAGCGAAAATTAAATATCTTTTAGGGTTTGTCGGGAAACTCATCGCAGTCACCTTCATCTTGACGGTGCTCTGAACTTTCCCTGGAAGGATCCGTCACAAACTCCGTCATTTTGGAGATGATTCAAATCTTCTTTGGCCTCGGAGGTCTACTCGCCTAATTCGCCTTCATCTTGACGACAATTGAGAGATCCCTTTTGCAGATATTTAATTACAACTTAGGTGATTGATGAGATATAGGGATTTAATGGATTTTTCTGTATCACCCAGGATATTTCGACTGCTTTATTTTCCAAGAATGATCTTTAAAAATGTGCCATTGACTGCGATCAATACCGATCACTTATGGCTTTGCAACAACATTGAATTTCCTTATGCTGGCCATATCAAGGATTTATTCTTCATCCTTTTGGTTGGCCAATAGAAAGAATTTGAATTTTGAATCCTTTTTCACAAAAGCTTTGACCTTTCAGAAATAATACTGAAGGTATTCTGAGGTAATGTTTTTGTGCAATAAAGATTTTGAAATCAACAAATATTTAATGACAAATTGGCAAAATTTTCTTGAAATCCTTTATGGAAGCGAGTATTTGAAGCACAACGCAACACATCCATGACTAAACTGAATCCTGAAAATACTTTAGTAAGAGATCAACTTGAAAGTTAGGTTTTGTTTTGATTTACCAGCTCGAAAGCAGGATTTGTTTTGACGGACCAACTCAAAAGCAAGATTTGTTTTGTTTTACCAGCTCAAAAGCAGGATTTGATGACCGACCAGCTCGAAAGCAGGATTTGTTTTGATTTACCAGCTCGAAAGCAGGATTTGGTTTGACCGACCAGCTCGAAAGCAGGATTTATTTGACTGACCAGCTCGAAAGCAGGATTTGATGACTGACCAGCTCGAAAGCAGGATTTGATGAGCGACCAGCTCGAAAGCAGGATTTGATGACCGACCAGCTCGAAAGCAAGATTTGTTTTGATTTACCAGCTCGAAAGCAGGATTTGGTTTGACGGACCAACTCAAAAGCAGGATTTGTTTTGTTTTACCAGCTCAAAAGCAGGATTTGGTTTGACCAACCAGCTCGAAAGCAGGTTTGTTTTGATTTACCAGCTCAAAAGCAGGATTTGGTTTAACCGACCAGCTCGAAAGCAGGATTGGATGACCGACCAGCTCAAAAGCAGGATTTGATGACCGACCAGCTCGAAAGCAGGATTTGATGACCGACCAACTCGAAAGCAGGATTTGTTTTGATTTACCAGCTCGAAAGCAGGATTTGGTTTGACCGACCAGCTCGAAAGCAGGATTTGTTTGACTGACCAACTCAAAAGCAGGATTTGATGACCGACCAGCTCGAAAGCAAGATTTGGTTTAACCGACCAGCTCGAAAGCAGGATTTATTTGACTGACCAGCTTGAAAGCAGGATTTGATGACCGACTAGCTCGAAAGCAGGATTTGATGACCGACCAGCTCGAAAGCAGGATTTGTTTTGATTTACCAGCTCGAAAGCAGGATTTGGTTTGACCGACCAGCTCGAAAGTAGGATTTATTTGACTGACCAGCTCGAAAGCAGGATTTAATGACCGACCAGCTCGAAAGCAGGATTTGTTGACCGACCAGCTCGAAAGCAGGATTTGTTGAACTACCAGCTCGAAAGCAGGAATTGTTGAACTACCAGCTCGAAAGCAGGAATTGTTGAACTACCAGCTCGAAAGCAGGATTTATTTGACTGACCAGCTCGAAAGCAGGATTTGATGACCGACCAGCTCGAAAGCAGGATTTGTTGACCGACCAGCTCGAAAGCAGGATTTTGCTATTTTTGGTAAAATAGTTGACATTGATAGAGTTGTGACCCGAAGGCTTGAAAATGATAGACATTAATGAAATTGTTACCCGAAGGCTTGGAAAGTGATAAATATTGACAAAGTTGTAAATCAAAGGCAGGAGAATGACTGATGCTGGTAAGATTGTAACCCGAAGGCTTGAATTGAGAATCTGATAGAGTGGGCGGCCCAGAGGCCTGATTGATCAAATTGGATGTCCCGAAGGTTGAAATAGAGAATTGGGTGACCCGGAGGTCGAAATTAGAAATTTGGAAATTAGAAATTGGATGACCCGAAGGTCGAAATTGACATAATTGATATTGAACTTGAATTCTGATGAAAGGTCAGCGTGAAGACTGCACCTAAGAGATCAAATAACGCGACCAATGGGCAAGACACCAACACGAGTGTTAGATTTTTAAAGGGTACCAGTACGAGCACTGGATTTTGGGAGATTACCAATACGAGCACTGGATTTTGAGAGATTACCAATACGAGCACTGGACTTTAAATGGTTACCGACTGACGATGATTTGAACGCCTTGCCGAGGTCTCAGGATTTATCCCTTATCCTGAATGGGGAATTCGATGCAAATTGATGCAGATGAATGCGAATGAATGCATGCAAATGCAAATGCAAATGCAAATGAATGTAAATGGGTGCACATGCGTGCAAAATGAGGGATTTGTTTGATCCTGCCTGCATACAGGGTATTTGTAGATAAAATAAAATTTTAAAATGCCCTAGTGTAATGGGAGAAGAATATTTTGAACAAAAGGATAAATGATTGATGTTCGAAGAGCGCTCTCTGAAAATGACACGGTAACTGGCTTTTGGTTGATTCAGAAGAGACTCGGAAGAGGTCATTCCTCATAAAAGAACATTTTGCAGAGAAGAAGAATAAAAGATGATATCAAGTTCATGAGGAAAATGGATAATTTATTCAATCATTGAAAAGAAATAACAAGTTGGTAAGAAAACTGGGTCTGTATTGTCCAAAAGCAAAATGATTAAAGATGACATAGCCTTGGCATTGTCAGTTTCTTGGGAAATTTGATCAGGATAATCAACTGGTATTTTCCCCATCTTCAATAAGGAGATTCTTGTCAATGCAGTCTTGGACAATATTTTTAACGACAAAGCAATGCTCGGTATCGTGACCCATTGCCCGATGAAACTGGCAGAACTGATCTTTAAACCTTCCCATGGTTACAGGAGGATTTGCTATCTTGGGGAGTCTAACCATCCCTTTGGTTATCATATATTTCAGAACGTGTTTGAGCGGTTGTTCTAAGGGAGTAAAATTACAATCGTATCCCCAACTGTCATGCTTTGGTCTCCCTTGGGGCTTTAATTCTAGTTGGATGCTTGAGAGAAGGCTGTCATTCTGCCTGCTGATTCTGTCTTCTTGTTTTATATAATCATCTTTGCTAGGATTTGAGCTTCCTGATCCACCAGTGCGGTTCTTTTTGCCACCTCTTTTATTTTTACCATTGTTGTTGCCTGTGGTATTCACCGAGAAGGTGACACATGATTTCTTGGTATCGGAGCTGCCTTTTGAGAGAGTGAGGCTCTCATACACTCCATTCTCTAATCCCATCTCGAGCCATTCAGCTCGTTCTACCAATTCGATGAAAGATCGTGTCGGGGAAGTAGAGATCAGGCCTCTCAAAGGTTGGGAAAAATTATTCAGGATGTCGGACAACGCATGCCCTTCTGATATCGGATCCTTCATTTGATTGTAGGTGGATCTCTATCTGTGGATGAAGTCTCTGGCTTTTTTACTGCTCTTCTGCTTCAGATTGTAGAGGTGATTCAGGGTGGGTAGCACCTCTGTGTTGAACAAAAACCGCTCAATAAAAAGATTGACCACCTTGTCGAACTCCTTCAACTCAATGGGATTGATGTGCTCTGAATACCATTTGGCGGCAGTGCCTTCTAGACTGCGAGGAAAACATCTAAACAACGTGCGATTATCTCTCTTGAATCTATTGCATTCTGCAAAGAACATAGCCAGGTGGGCCTTGGGATTGCCAGTCCCATCAAATTTGACAAATTTGCGGGGGAGATCTTCTAGGTTGTCATCCCTTTCCAGACCATCATAGAAATCCTCGCTTGTGAAGACCTTCTTGCCTTTATCGCGACCTTGCAGGTCCTTAACCATTTTCATCACGTCTTTGAGCTGTGTCTGAGTAGGGTCATCAACGGACTGATTCCTGGACTTATAAGCCGACCCCTGCCCCTGAGTCGACCTTCTAAATTCTTGATGGGTTTCATACTCTTTATCAGTATCATCTCCTGATTCTGACTCATCAGATATTTCCCCATGGCGATTCTGCTTTTTACTGATTTTCATATTCCTGGTTGTATGACCCCTCTCCTTCTGTTTGATCTGAGTCTGCTCGGCACTGGCTTCAGCTTGCTCTGCCAGCACTTTGGTCATCATTTTCTTGAATGTAGTATACATCTGAGGATCAATGTCATCCTCCACCTGTTGTCCTTGACTTTTAGCTGATCGGGGTGAATCCATTTCTTCTTCTGAAGCGATTGAGTACGCGATGCCTTCAACTGATGTGGTTTTCTTTCCGGATCTTGTATGAACCATTGAATGTCACAACAACTCTCCGGAGGTTGCTAACGCTCTCTGCAGGGCAGAATTGATGGTTAGGCTTTTAAAAGAAATTTGGTAGGAGGAAGATATATGTTGAGAATTTTGATAGACAATTGAAATAATATCTCATTACTAGGGATTGAGTCGTCGCTGGCGCATGAATGAAAGGTGCATGCATCTGACATTGAACGCACTTCTTCATAAAACGATAGCAATATTGTTGCATAGTTTTCCAGTAATATCCTGCCTAGATGATTTGCTTGATAAGAGTTTGGTAGCCGACGTAACCACCGCAAATGCCTTAGTATACCTCATGCACGACTTCTTTGGCTTCATCTTCGTCTAGGCATCTGGAATATTCAGAATTGAATCCACGATGATAGAGGACATCAGAGAGAATAAAATATCAGGCAGACACGCGCCGAATCACTTGTTGCTCTTGCCAGTGATATTTTGAGAGAAGGAGACAGATGTTTTCTCCTTGATGGGAGTCTTTCTGTGACTGTCTTCAGCTTCCTCAGACATCATCCTAATCATTATTTTCTTGAACATCTGATATGCAGCAAGATCAATGTCATCCCTATCATTCAGACTCTGTCTTCCAACAGTTCTTGGAGAATCCATTTCTTCTTGCTTGCTTCTAAAATCACTGATGCTCTGATATAATGGTGTCTTCTTGCTTGATCTGATCTGAACCACTTGTGAATACTGATGCTCTCTACAGAATGAGATGGATAATTAAATTTTGATGATGAAGATTCAGAATAGAAATGAATATAAGAAGAATATTTTATGAGAATTTGGTAGATAATTGAAAGAACATCCCATTACTAGGGATTGGGTCGCCATTGGAGTCACGACAATTGTGTTGCCATTCTTTACAAGGAGAATGAACAACTGCAAATATGCCTTGTCACCTAGGCGAGGTCGTCAAAGCATGATAGAATGAAAGTTGAAGGAATTTTTTTTTATTGAAGAAAAGATATGATTGCATCAATAGTGGACTTGAGAAAGAGGGAGCATATAGACAGTCTGCCACCACTCTTAATGATCAGCAGAGACACGAGGACCGGGGAAAAGAGTGAGAATGATGAAAGAATCTCAGTCATATCTGGCAGAATGGTATGTTCCAGACCACTACGCTGATGCAAGGTTGAACTCTGGCATAACCTCTGATAGTAGCCGAGCTTCTACGCGCTTCTGTCTCTGAGAAAATTGCCTGACACATCACTCTGGATAGTAGTAGGTACAGAAAAATGGGCCAAGTAGCTTGAACTGCTTGCCATACACATATGTATATTTGGGAAGAAGGCGAGCCCTTCAGTGCACAGAACCATTGCATGCTGGATTCTTTCTCGAGCTGTTCTGGACAGCGTGCTGACTTTTGCGAATTCTCCATACTGTCGGTAGATCTCGATCAGGCTCACATACTCATTCTCATTTTCTTCAATCAGTGGCCAAGACTTACGCCCTGTCATGCAAGCCACGACATCTTTAGGGTCCAGACCCTTGACATTGATCAGAAATTGTTGCTCTAATGGATCTCCAGGCTAACTGGCTGGCTCAGGCAGTCCCATAATCTCTGAAAACTCATCCATCAGTAGTGTCATCTCACCCCATGGGAACCAAAATGTGCAAGTGCGCGGATTCCACCGCTCTGCCAGTGCATGGATCAGATTGCCATTGACTATCAACTTTCCCACTGCAGATGCCAGTTTCAACCCGCAATCGCTCAAGTGGTCCGGAAACATACGAGAGAAGTTTTTGAACCAGATATAGTACCACCGGGGGAAGAAGGGTCCGGTGCTGAGAGCTTGATGCTTGGGAAGACTTTGTCGCACCTCGTAGGAGATGTGACCCTCATGAAAGACAGAGTCGAACTGACTGAATGCCATTGGACTGAAAGATAGGAAGATTGAAATTAGACTTTGAAAAAAATACAAGAATTTTGAAAATTGCAGGCAGGATAAAAAGCTAGAATTCGAAGTCCAGAGGAACGAAAGAATGGAAAATCTCCTGGAGTTTTGAAGAAAAGGTGGATAATTTGAAAAAAACCGTCTAGGGTTTTTGAGAAAAATGAGATATTTTATAAAAGATGAAAAGTGAGGTATTTTGGAAAATTGTTTGGTATTTTGGAAAAAATGGGAAAAATATGAGAAAATAAGGCGAAAATGAATATCATACATTCAGTTACAAACAATTATGCACATACAGCAATCCCTAAGAAGCCAACTCTAAATGCATTGATTTTGAAAAAGCTTTAGGACCCTAATCCTGACTCTAGGCTCAGATCAACTGTGTCCAATCATGCTATGCCGATATACTCGAGCCGAGGCTCGATGTACGTGACATAAAACTCATCTCCGGGTCTAGGCTTGTGTTTTCTCAACATCCTTGAGCGCCTGCCGATATACGTTGGACTATGGCCCTTGGTACTTGGCAGGGGGGCGTTAGCCCAAATAAGTGGCCCAGTTGTGAGGCTCTGACCCGAACTATGGTTCTGGAAGAGAGCCCAGCAACGTGAAGACCGGGTAGACATAGGTGGGGTGGTTTTTGAAATATAATCACATGCAGGCAAACAGAGGGCTCTAAGTCCAAAAGAGATAGAATTTTGAAAACTTTTGAAGAAGCAAACATTGTTTTCATACAAGTCCTAGATTGAGGAGTGTTGTATTTCAGACCTAAGTCTAAGTGAGCATGCATAATTCTCCTCAATATGGTCCTACCAAACCATGCCTAGTCTACATGCAATCCATGTCAGCTGGGTTCAAGTCTAGGTTCCTAGGTTCACATGATATTAGGAATTAAAGCTGACATTCCATAGAACATAATTTTGATAATTGAGCTAAGTTAAAACACATAATTGATCAGGCGAAGACAGGTCCCATCACGGTTGCCAAACCTGTTATCATCGCAAAAATTTTCCCCTCCCTTGCGATAGAGAAACGAATTTCGCGAGTCAAACTCGACCAAAGTTTTGAAAATGGTTTTGAAAAATTACTCGCCTCCGTTTTGAAAATTTGTGGGAAAATTCCGTGGAATGGGATCCGCCTGTCGGTACGAGGTTCAACCGTTCCTGGCACCTTTACCAGGGGTAATTGAACCAAGGATCAGTTATGTGCTTTAACTTGACTCAAATAGCTAAATTATGCTCTATTTTTCCTAGAATGCACAAAGAATCAGGCTTGTGCTATGAAATTTTGAAAATAATGCAAGTTTGAGAAAATATGATGTTTGCTTTGGAAAATTGAAATATGTTTGAAAATTGATTGGAAAAGTACTTGAAAAATGAATTCTTGAGAAAATCATTGAATTTCATTGGAAATCAGAAATTTGCATTGGAAATTGATTTCTCAGGAAAATTTGAACTTTAGAAAATTGAATTTGAAATTTGGAATTGCTTTTTTGAGGAAATGGATTTGAAAATTATGAGAAAATCAGGAAGTTCATTGGAAAAGGGATTTCTGAAAGGGAAAATGAATTCTCAGGAAAACGGGAATTCTGAGAAAATGGATTTCTGAAAACTTGGGATTTTGAAATTTGAGAATGTTAAAACATAGGAAAATCTTGATTTGAACTTGGGAAATACTTTGAAATCTCATTTGAGAATTTAGAATTCTGGGAAAATCCAATCCTGAGAAAGACTTGAAAATTTTTGAGAGAATTGATTTTTCTGAAATTGAATTGGGAAATGAATTTGAAAATCATGCAATTTGAATGATATGAATGAATGAATATGAATTTGAAAAGGGAATTTCATTGAGGAATTGAGAAATCCTCTTGAAGTTTTGAGAAATGCAGTGCATTTTTGAAGTTAGCCTAAGAGTGTAGGCTGAATGTGGCTAATATGAAGATCATAAATCTTGGTTTTCTTCATATTCTGACTATGGCCATAAATACGAATCCCACCGAGTTTATAAACTCCATAAGAGCTTGTGCACGTGCCATTCGTGTAAACCATAGTGAATTTGAAATAATGTGCATGAATCATACATCACATATTGAAATTTGCAGAAATTAAACTATATGCAATACAGCCCTATTCTAAGCAGAAAAGTAACTCTTATTCCAAATATTACATTGATTTTTACATTGAATTGAAATAAAAGAAATAAAAGCTAAATCTTCTTCTTGAATGTTCCTGCAAAACTAGAAAACAAGGTTAGCACAAAAATGCAGGTTTTTCTGAATTTATCCAAAAATATGGGAAATTATCGGATATTATTCAGATATAAACCCAAAATTATACCCCCTTTGATATAAACATGATAAATAATGAATAAATTTCGAAAATAAACTTGAAAATTCGAAATTGGGGTCAAAATGACCAAAATACCCCTGATGACCTTGAAATCAGGGTTTTCTGAAAGAATTTTTATAAATTTTGGAAATTTGAAAATCAAATAAAATAAATCAAACATAATATGATGAAATATGATGATATGCATGAAATTTTAGAGAATTAGAAATTGAAATTTCGAAATTTAGGTCAAAATGACCAAAATACCCCCGATAACAAGACTATGGCCTTGAAACCAGGGTTTTCTGAAATAAATTTTGCAAAATTGAAAAATATGAAATGCAAAGGAGATTAAAATTAACCCTAATATGATTCTACATGCTTATGTACATGATAAAAACCCTAAAATGGCGAAAATATCATAAATATCAAATTTAACCTGATGTTCGCCTGATTTTCGCTTCTGAATTTAAAGATAAACTAACACATGGAGAAAATGAACTTGGAATTAAACAAAATTTGGCATGGACACCTAAAATAACCCTAGAAGCAGAATGGAACTCGAAAATATATATTTTTTTGTATTTTTAAATATAGAAATTCAAGTAAAAACCTAAATTTTGTGATTTTTGCCTAAAATGTTGATTCTAAAGGGGATTTAGGATATCACATTTTCATAAAAATTTCCCAAATTTTATGGGGTGACAGAGGACAGTAGGTAAAGGATTTTTTCCTTTTACACTTTCTGGTTTTGACCTATGGTCGGAGCTGTACTACTCCGGCAAGTCGGATCGGAATCCGGCGACTCTAGGATTTAGGGGAAACAGACAAGTTTTGGTAGAAAACATGGGAAAAATGAAAAACAGATGAGAAAAAGGCTGAAATTGTGAGAAAATGTCCCTGACAAACAGTGTAAAATTTTATCTTTTGATACTATTTAGATTCGGGTTACGGTTTGGAAAAGGGCATACTGTTATCAGAGACCTAAATCTCTCAGATTTCTGGATATTGAAATCTGTCAGACAGAAATTAAAAATCCGTAAAAATACTGAAACAGATCCAAAATTCCCAAATTTTGGGAAATGACAGGAAGTTATGTTAGGAACAACTTTCATGTCGAACATTTTTGCAGACAGACTACATATTGGGCGTACTCGGTGCATTAGGGTCTGCCTATACCCTGACGAAAGAAAATCAAGATTTTCCCAGGGGTCTGAGAAATCCGATTTTTTACAGAGAGCAAAACTAACTGGAAAAACCTCAAAATTTCTAGATCATTAGTAGATTCCATTGTGAATCTAATATGATTTTTGCAGGACAATTTGAATATTCCACAGGGGCGATTTTATGGGTTTTTTCTGCTAAAGCAGAAATTGGAAGTTCAGAGAAACAGAAAACCCAGTTTAGGGTTTGATTTTTAAAATAAAGTTACATACACTAAATCAATCCAAATTTTTGTTAAAAGATTGCAGACAAATATAGGCATTCATAACAAAAATTTTAGAATTTATTGACAAAAAATCAAGCATAAAATAATAACTGGACTCCATGCATAAAATCAAAACCTATAGTTCTCTAGGTAAATATTAATGAGACCAAAATAAATGTAATGCCTACAAATGTATAATCGACATGAAAATAAACAGAAAATGAAATAAAAGTTGAGAGGGTATGATGCTTATTTTGATATTGGCTACAAGTGAAATGGATCTGATCCATCCATCGGATGGATCCTCTCACCTAGATAGCCTTGACATAAAAGATAAAAAAAAAATCATAAACTTCATCAAACAAGTACCAACGATGCGAGGATCTTACCTTGGATCGGTTGAAGCAAAAGACCAAAGAGGGTCTCCTTGAGAGTTAGGCTGCGGACATTGGAGAAATAACAACAATGGAGGTGTGAGCTCCTTTGGAATAAGCTTGATGCTTATTGCTGCACCGACTGAAGCAAGTGATCACAGGATGGAGTGATGGCTTGAGGAAGTGGCTGCCGGCTGGTGTGGAATCGATTGAAGAGTTGGGGCTGTAGGAAGATGGTGCTGCTACAATGGTGAAATCTGGAGATTGCTGCAAGGTTGAAGGTGAGCACCGGATGTGGTAGAGAGGTTTGCTGCTACAGTTGGTGGTGCTGCTGGAGATGACTTAAGATGAAGGAGAAGCTGCATGGCTGCTGCTGGGCGTGGAGGCTGAAGGAGAGGCTGGACGATCCTTGTGTGGTGGTTGTATGGTGGCTGTTAGAAAGTTGGTAGCTATTGAAGAGGAGGCTGTGATGGAGATCGGCTGCAATGGCTGCTGTGGGAGCCTTTGAAAGAGGCTGCAATGGCTGCTGTGGGAGCCTTTGAAAGAGGCTTCAATGGCTGGGAGTTGCAGCCAAGGAGAGCTGCAGCCAAAAGGGAGAGAGAGAGAGAGAGAGGCGTGAATCTGTAGAATGGGCTGCCGTTCTTTTTTTTTTCCTTTTTGTATTGAACTTAGGTTTTGATTTTCATCAAAACCTAAGTTTCCATTGTTATCTAATGAGCCATACGTGAATGGCTATGGCTGCAGCTTTTGCTTTGAAAAAGATGGAAAGGAAGTAAGGAAGAAAGGGGAAAGAAGGAAGGGAAGGAAAATGAAAGAAGAGGGAAAGAAGGAAAAGGAAAGAAAGGAGAGGGAAAGAGGAAGAAGGAGGGGCTGGAAAGACTATACGTGAATGGAGGGAGAGGAAAGAAAGGAGGAAAGAAAGAAAGAAAGAAAAAGAAAGAGAAAGGAAGAAAAAAGAAAGAAAAGAAATAAAGAAGAAAAGAAAAGAAAATAAAAATAAAAAAATATAAAAAAAGAAAATGGAGGAAGAAAGAAAGGAAATGGGCTGGAGGTTTGGGTGACCCCCTTGTGGGTCCCACCTTAGGAAGAATAAAATAATTAAAATAAATAAAATAAAACAAACCAAAAAAATTAAGAAAAAGATAATATTTTTTTTTATAAATTAAAACAAGAAAATGCAAATGGATGGGCCATCTCAGAGTGGGTCCAAATTCCACTTTTGAAATTCATTTTGATGATTAAAGGGGTAAAATAGTCTTTTCAGAAAATTTCTAGACGAAATGAGCTATTTTTGGCAGTTTTTGAAATGAGCTCGGATTTTGAAGTTCAATACCTCGTTGCGAAGCAAATCCAATGTAGAATTTAAAAATGTAATTTTGAAAGAAATTCAAATTTTTTTTCTCAAGAAAATACTTCCAAATTTATTTCTAGACGAAACGAGCTATTTTTGGCAGTTTTTGAAACGAGCTCGGTTTTTGAGGTTCAATACCTCGTTGCGAAGCAAATCCAGCATAGAATTTAAAAAATTGATTTTGAAAGAAATCCAGATTATTTTTCTTGAGAAAATATTTCCAAATTTATACTCCTGGGAGTAAAAATGTCAATTTTGAAAAACCCGAGGTTTGAAATTGATTTCTGAAGACTTTTAAAACTCAATCTGGATTGAAATTTATAAAACTGGAGTTCTGGACTTCGAAAATGAAATGAAATGTGATGAAATGATGAGAAATGACATGCGAAATGCAGACCCTGAATGAAAAATTTTAGATGTTAGACCCCGATTGGCAGTTGTACCAGTTTAAAAAGCATTAAAATTGATAAAATTTGCAAAATAGCTCAAGAAATGGTTTTCGGGACTCTACTGGGTCAGAGTGACACTGAAAATTGGGGTTCGAGCTGGATTGAACTGATATGAGCTAGATTGAGCTGGGTTTTAGAGTTTTAGAACTCAAATGAACTGACCAGGCACTGACTCAATTGACCTTTTCGACTGAATTTTCAAGAAAAGCTACCATTTTTAGAGAAATGGTACGGAATGGTCACTGGGGTGAAGTGAATTACAAACTTGAACTGGGTTTGAGCTGAAACAAAGGTCAATAATACTGACATGAACTAAAATCGAAGCTCGAACACTAGCTCAATTGGCTGAACTCAGCTCAATTTCAGCTGAAAGAGCTGAAATGGACTAAAATGGGCTCCTGGACACTTGGAAATGGTTTTGAACTGAAACTGGAATGCTTGAACTTCTGGTGAGCTCAAGTTAGACTTTGGGGAGTATGACTGACTATGAATGACTGACTCGGAGACAATTGGCTTGGATTTGAGTGAGAAATGAGCTCATTTCTGAAGAAATGATCCCATTTTGGCAGGAATGGTCAGAAATGGAAATGTTCTATTCATTGTGAGCTCAGATGAGCTTGAAATGATTGATATTCTAAATGTTCTGAACTGACCAATGAGCTTGGTTGACTCCGACTGATTAGGGTCTGGGATGTCCTAGGGGTAAAATGGTAACTTTCCTAATAAAAGTTGGTAAAATGATGATTTTCTGAAACTAACTCGGGGTTTGACTCCTACATTGACCTAACAGGGTTGGTACTGCACGAGGAGGGTTGTTTGAGAATGGATATGGAAAATTTGGGGTGTTTACAACTTCTTTTCTCAATAAGTGATTGAAGGGCTCGCATCTCATGGCCAAATTTGAGATGAAGCATCAAATAGACTGAATGCGACCCTGAAGGCTTCGCAGTTCTTTGAGATTGGTGAGAGGCAGCATATCAATGATCGCCTTTGCCTTGGCAGGATCCACCTCTATGCCTTTCTTGCTGATCATATAGCCTAGCAGTTTGCCTGACTCTACTCTGAAGACGCACTTCTGCGGATTGAGTCTCAACTTGTAGAGAATAAGTCTTTCAAAGACTTGGCCGAGAGCATCGAGAGGATCCTCTCCTTCTTTGGATTTGACCAGGATGTCATCTATATAGACATCCATGTTCTTGTGCATCTGGTCATGAAAAATAACTGTCATCGCTCTCTCATAGGTTGCCCCAGCATTCTTGAGTCCAAACGGCATGACTGTGTAACAAAATGTGCCCCAAGGCGTGGTAAAAGAAGTTTTGGATTGGTCACGAGCAACCAATTTGATCTGATTATAGCCTGAATATCCATCCATAAAGGAAAACATGGCATGGCCCGTTGTGCTATCGATCAAAAGATCGATGTTGGGGAGTAGATAATCATCCTTTGGGGTGGCCTTGTTCAGATCTCTGAAATCAATACAAATCCGGACCTTGCCATTCTTTTTGGGAACTTCTACGATGTTCGCCAACCAATCTGGATAATCAATGGTCCGGATGAATCCTGCCTTTAACAAATCCTCAAATCCTTCTTTAACTTGCGGTTCTACTCGGGGATCCATCTTTCTCAATTTCTGCTTGATTAGTTTGCAATCTGGCTTCAGCACAAGACGATGCTCGACCAACTTGGGATCTAAGCCTGGCATATCCTCATAAGTCCAAGCAAAGACTTCCTGATGCTGCTTGAGAAAATGGATGAGCCTTTCCCTCTCATCTGGACTCAAGTTAGAACCAATTTTGAGGACTTTTGGATCATCTTCTGAACCGATGTTGACATCCTCTGTCGGATCCTGAACCAATGGCGATGGTTCATCCTGCTTCTGAATACTGGCAAATCCTGAATTGCTGAGTCGAAATCTGCTAATTCTTCAATCTGCTTTGTCAATTTGCTGATTTCTGCCCCTGCCTTTGCCTTGCAGATTCTGGCCGGTTTGGATTTATTTTGAGAAAGACTGGGATTGATAACGAGCCTTTTGAGTAATTTAGGAGCCATGATCTTGGCAATCCTGAAAGCGCAAAGAAGGTCTTTGAGAAAAAGGTAAGATATTTAAAAATAGCCCTTTGTACAGAGACAGAGAATGACAACACAAATAAAGATATAAGCAAAGACTTTATGTATGCCAAGATATGATAGAAAATCAAACTTTCATTGAAATGATTTTGATATTTACATACGATTGTTTGAAGAAAAGAAAGAAACTGGGGTGGATCTTTGCCCTTACAAGATGACATTAAAAAAGAGAAAATAGAAAACACTGGCATTGTCTTCATTCTGCTCTTTTGATGAAGGTGGTCTTTTTGCCGGACGATTGACCTGTGAAACCCAAACCTGTGCCCTCAACATGCCAAGCGGGGACGATTGGCTCCAGGATGCCGTCTTCATTTCTACCCAGGCCTCTGAAGGGTTGATAACCGTGTTTCATCAGAAGATCAAACCCTTTCTTAGTTTTTGAGAATTGAGGGAAAAGAGGGTGATCTTTGAATAAAGTGCAATCGAGGCGCCCACCTAACTTGAAGAAGCGAGGTCCCTGCCACTGGATCACTGCGGTGACATTTTCTGTTGGTTGTACTTCCTTCAGTTTTAGCATGTCCAGGCTTTAACTCAGATTGATTTCATCGACTTCCCGAATGCTCGAGATGTCAACAGTGAAAGTAGGATGGGGAATCATTGGATGCAGAAGTCTTTCCTCAGGATTCTCTCCTAGGACCGTCGTAATCATGCCTCCCTTCGACCATTTGATGCACTGGTGAAGGGTTGAAGGAACAACATTGGCGTTGTGGATCCAAGTGCGCCCGAGCAAAAGGTTGTATGTGGGCGGCACATTGACCACATAGAAGAGCACGGTATGCACTGAATAATTGATAAAAAATTTTAGGAAGACTTTTCCCTTGGATGTCTGCCCATGGTTGTCAAAAGCATAGATTGTGATCGGATCTGGGGTATACTCTTCTTTCAGACCCAATGCCTTGGCTGTCATCTCTGAACAGATATTGAGGCTGCTGCCTCCATCAACCAACACATGAGGGACTGTCATGCCCCTGGTCTGCACTACTATGTATAAGGCGTTGTTATGAAATGAATGGGGTTTCGACAAATCCTCATCCGAAAATGTAATGGGTGTGTTCGTCATGGCCTGGTTGACGATCTGTGCCATATCTTGCTATGTTGTGCTAGATTTGACCTTGATCTTTCTTACTAGATCTTCTAGCACTTGTTGGTGCTCTGGAGAAGCATGGGTCAGATCCAGGATAGAGATGTTGGATAAAGCAGTAATTGGCTTCTGTAATGACCCTCAGGTTTCACCTTTCTTTGAAGCTACTTTGACGAAGCGCTTCAGAATTCTGGGAGTTAGCTTGGCAATTTATGTCGTTACCTTTGTTGGCTCCAGGTTTGGTTTCTTGTTGCTGAAAAATACAGTAATATCCACTCTCTTGAGGATATATATATTTGATACATTATATTGAGGGAAATAAACATGTCAATATACTAAGCTACAAAATATCAAGATTAATCATTAAGGTATTACACATTGGTGAAAGATAAGATACACATGACAGTGCTGGGGTAACAGTGAGCTAAAGCAGGTTTTTAAATGCAAGTAAATGCTGCAGGAAAAATTTACATTGTGACTAATATACAAGGTGGGCCAAAACATGGTCCATAATGAAAGCATGCAGTGAGATGATGTGTGTGCTGAAGAGTGTCATGAATATGCCATGGAAATACATTCATCATCAACAGGAGGATGAAAATATTGGGATATACGGCTGTAGCAATATATGGGATATGACTTACAGCAGGGTAGACCTGCAGTTGTAAGGGTTGAAGACAGCAAGTGGCTGGAGCCTTGCTTAGCAAAATATATAATAGATGTTGCGTCAGATGAAGTGCAAGAAGTGTTAGAGGTGAGTATGTATACTGGAGGTGGTGACAGTAAGTGGTGAAAGTGCAAGAAAGGAGATAGTACCTACACAGTGGCAACAGGGTGCAGCATAGTATGCATATAGGTGCAGAAAATTATAGCAGATATATGAGACAGTGTATATCCGAATGAGATGCTGAAAGTGATGGGTACTTACCTCTGCTAATGATTGGAATCAGGCCTTAGACTCTTGGTTCAGCACCTCACGATCTCATACGATGAAATCTGTTCCTCCAAACGCTTTGTGGGCATCCAAGATTGTGGGAATGATAGTGATCGGGCTGATTCGGGCTTATAGATACTGAAGTCATATGAGACTTAAGACTCCAGCTCAGGTTTTCCCATCGGGGGCCCTATTTGATGATGCAGCTTGCTTCAGCCATTAGTCAGTAATACAATAATGAGCTAGTCCTTTGAAATAGCAGTGTTTTGCTCCCATAGACACACCAAACTTGTGCCCTGCTGTAGGAGTTGCAGGGGTTACTTGGATTAACCTCTTAACTTTGGCTTGCTTACAATTCTGATGAAGGGAGCGGAGGTCTTCTTTTAGGGGAGATGTACCTCTCCAGATTATTTAATGCTGCAAGGTGGAAAAGGGGCTTTCCTTCTACCAGAAGAACTCCAGAGGAAGAAGAAGGCTGGATGGAAATGGATTGAAGTCGTTCCTTCAGCAGAAAATTCGATCAAGTGGAGAGGTGAAGAGTAGATTGAGAGTGAAGAAGGGTGCGGGGGTGAGAGCGGATAGAATCGGGAGGGAGGAGGCGGCTGCAGGGAGGCGCCTGCCAGCCCATCCCCTGCGAAAATTTTCAAAATCCTAAAAGAAATCCGTAACGGGGGGGGGGGGGGGCTCAGATCTTTTTATGAGTTTTTCCAAAAAAAGTGCTCTTTCATGAAAATTTTGCTAAAAAGAGGTTTTTCATAAGAAACGAAAGAGGCTTACTCAATTTTTTTTTTTGTATTTTTCTCTTCTTTGTTTTTCTTTTTGTTCTTTTTCTTCATTTTATGTAACTAAAAAAAATAAGGGATTAAAAAGTCATTTTATAATTTTTTTAGAAATACTTACAAAGAGAAAGGTTTTCTGAGAAATTTGGGTTTGATTTCTTCAGAAAATGGGTTTGGATCCGGATTTTGAGGAAATATGGATTTAAAATATTGGATTCGGATCCGGAGTTGATTTTGAATATGTCAATATGAGTTTTTAATTCAGAAAATCTGAAGAAATGACTTGATTTTCTCAGAAAACGGGGTTAGGGGTAAAAGGGTCATTTTTACAAAATTTTGAAAAAATTGGGGTGTTCACAGATGCCCCTCTTTGCTACTAAACCGGTTGAAAGCCGAGTTTAGTGACAAAGATAACACTCCAAATTTTGATAAATGCCCCAGTCAGCAGATCTGAACTGGGTGTGGAAGAATTTTTTTGAAAATATGGCTTCTCAGGCTTTGAAACCTTATCCTGAATGGTTTTGGGGAGACGAAATCCTCGAAGATGATATGATTGGGTAGAAAATGAGGAAATCGTGATGGGATTTTTAGATGGAAATTCTGAAATGGTGGGAAATGAGAATTTTGATCAGGTCTCATGGGTGAGACCAGATACTCTTCTTGGAATGATTCAGGTTTAGCCCTTAGTATGGATGGGACGAAGATATAAAAATGAATTTGGAAATGAGGAAAGGAATACATGACTACCTTGATGGGACATTTTGGAAAAAGCCTTGTGAAATGAAGCTCGAGTATGATCCTTTCTTGGATGGATATACAAAGCATGGCTTCCTCAATGGGAAGAACCGTGATGGGTCTGGAAGAAATCATCTCGTCCAAACGAGGAATCTCGTCGGAACGAGACTCAGGTTTAAGCCAAACCTGTAAGGAAGATATCTCGTGAAGAGAGGTTCCGGGTTAACTCTTAATCTGGATAAGAAATCTACCATACGGGTTTTCTCAAAAATGAAGAAAGCACGATGGGACCATTCAGAATTTGGATGAACAAATCCCAGAGGGGTTTTTGCGAAAGGAGGAAATATAGAGTCCCTAAAGCTTTGAAAAAGGGGAAGAAATGGTGCGTCTCATTGCTGAGACTGAAATAGCTTTTGAAATTAAATGATCTTTCGCAAATGGTTCAGGTTTAACCCTTATCCTGAGTGGGGGAAATCTACCATACAAGTTTCTCAAAAATGGAGAAAGCACGATGGGACCTTCGGAATCTGGACGAACAAATCCGAGAGGGGTTTTTGCGAAAGGAGGAAATATAGGGTTCCCTAAAGCTTTGGAAAGGGGAAGAAATTGGTCGTCTCATTGTTGAGACTGAAATAGCTTTTGAAATCTATGACCTCTCGTAGGGGGTTCAGGTTTGACCCTTATCCTGAGTGGGGGAAATCTACCATACAAGTTTCTCAAAAACGGAGAAAACCATAATGGGACCTTCGGAATTTGGACAAACAAATCCGAGAGGGGTTTTTGCGAAAGGAGGAAATATAGAGTCCCTAAAGCTTTGAAAAAGGGGAAGAAATTGGGCGTCTCTTTGCTGAGACTGAAATAGCTTTTGAAATTAAATGATCTTTCGCAAATGGTTCAGGTTTGCCCCTTATCCTGAGTGGGGTGTCCATACGGAATTCTTCAATAAGAAAACCGTGATGGGACAGGAAGAGATACTTCCTTCAGAGGCAACTCTTTTTGGGAAATACAAACAACGCTAGGTTGCATCAAAATGAATATTGAATATTTATTTAATTCTTGGAATAGCTAGAAAATTTTGCCAATAAGATAAAATCATAGCAGATTCAGATGCTTCTAAATGTGCATGTATGTGCAAAGATATTCTCTCTTTTACCTAGAGTATTTCCTCTAATGAGGTTAGCTCCTCGGTTCTAAGAGTCAAATTCAAAATTTAGCGCTGATGATTTTCTTCAAGGAAGCTATCCATTTCCCTGATATGAGAATAAAAGAAATATTCTTAATTTCATAAAAGCAAGTAATGAAAAGATATTAATAAAAGAAATTTGCATGAGAAAAGATGACTTTTGGCAATTTTGGCAGTTTGATATCTGGGTGTCCTCCCATGATGATCTTTTGCACTCTTTTTGAGTCATTGGGCTTCCTCAGTTTCTCACGTCATCCTTCATTTGGATGTCCTGACTTTTTTTTCTCTCTTTTTCAGGGAAGGGTACGTCACAAACTCCTTCATCTTGGAGATGTTCCGATCCTTCTTTTATCTCAGGGATTCTATATGATACTGGCTCAAAGAGGTCTATTAGATGTAGCTGAAATCAAATATCTTTTAGGGTTTGTCGGTAGGTTCATCGCATCTGCCTTCATCTCGACAGTGATCCGAACTTTCCCTGGAAGGATCTGTCACAAACTTCGTCATCTTGGAGATGTTTCAAATCTTCTTTGGCCCCGGAGATCCACTCGCTTAATTCGCCTTCATCTTGACGACAATTGAGGGATCCCTTTTGCGGATATTTGATTGCAACCTTTTAAACGACAATGAGAAGATATGGGTTGAGTGAATTCTTTTATAGCTCCAGATATTTCCATTGTCTGATTGCCAGAAAGTCATTTTAAAACACGCGCCATAGCCAAGATCAATATCAATTCGCTTCTGGCTTTTCAACATCATTGAAGATTTCTTTTATTGATCATATCGAAGATATTTCTTACATCCTTTTGGTTGATCAACAGGAAAAGATTTGAATTTTACCTCTTTTTCGCAAGAAGTTTCACCTTTTGAAAGGAAATACAGGAGGTAATCTGAGAAAATTCTTTTGTGTAGTAAGAATATTTAGAATCAACAAATGCTTTTAGCAAATTGGCAAAGTTTTCATGAATTCTTTGTGAAATAATCACTCAATATAGATTTTGATGAGACCTTGAGTCGCAATTTCTTGATTTTGGAAATACATGACCAGCAAAAGCTGGAACCTTTGAAATACATGACCATCAGAAGCTGGAACGTTTGAAATACATGACCAGTGATGATGCATGAAATGCACATCATGTAAACAAGTTTTTCATGCATTTTGTATCAAGTTTAAGGTTTTAAACCCATGTTTAGATGTGTTTTGATAGTAAGGGGCTATGGTTCGAATTTCAGAAAAATCGGAGTTAAAATGAGAGAGTTATGGCTATTTCAGTGTTTGGGCACGGATTTCGAGGTGGATCGGATCCATATCCGACCCAATTAGGTCAATTGGACCTTGGATCAACTCTTAGAAAGCCCAAAACCCAACCCACACACCTATCCATACTCATTTCAAAAAGTTTTTCTAAAAACCCCCCAGAAAGTGGCGCCTAGCAATATTTTATTTTTTAACACTCTTTCTGAAAAATGTCAAAACTATAAATAGTTTTTTTTCAAGAACCCTAGGCGTCTTTGGCTGTGTTTGGACGCCCCCTACAGTGACTCTACAGCAGCAGCTCCTTCCTCTCCATCTTCCCCAAGTGTTGGCCATTGAAGATCGACCTATGCTTGATTTTCAAGCATATTTTCAAGCTTTCTTTGGTTTCTTTTCATTTCTTTCTTATTCCTTGCTGACTTTTCACCATTTTTCTGTACTTTTGCAGGTGTAGCAGAGGTGGAGACCATTAACCTTGGGCGGGAGTGCGCAACACACCACCAAGGTGAGCCGGCCCTACCTCCATCCGGCTTTCTACACCCTCCGATCGCGAATCGGCTCACATTCCATCACCGGTGGATCTCCAACGTGTAGCAGCTGCAATAGGTGCCGTTTTTGGTGAAGTACAGCATCCTTGAACTGTAGAAGACGTCTACCTCCAGCCACGGTCCGCTCTTCTTCATCCCCCCGGTCGTCGGATCTTCCAAAAGGTTGAAAAGCATATTTAGTTTCCAGGGTTAGTATACAAGTGAAAAGATTCTCTAAGTGGCGAAAAGACAGAATTACCCTTGGCGTGGAGCAGAAGACTAAATGCTTGTTTATTGTTCTTTTAGTGCTTAATTGTAGTTGTATTCACTTTATAATTGTAGATTGTTATTTAATATTAATAAATTAAATTTTCTAGAATTATAGTGATTAATTCCTGTTCCCTGAGGATCGACCCGTACTTACCACTTTGTGGAAAGTCGGTTTTTATATTTTTGGTTGACGATTTTCCAAAGTTTTATTGAAAATAACTGTTTTAAAAAGAGCATTCCAAAATATCAACCAAATTTTGGCGCCGTTGCCGGGGAACGGCGAATTAATTACTTTATTTCTTAGAGTTTAATTTATTATTATTTTGTTTTAGTTAGTTAATTAGTTGTTTTCTTTTTAGTTAGTAGGATTAGTAAGTGAATATAGGATTAACATAGTTAGTAAATATAGGATTCACATATTGTTCTTTTTAGGATTCACTTAATTATCATTCTGCAAGGAGCGATTAGACAGGTGGGTTTTAGAAAAACATAGTTTGTGATTTCCTGTATTTATTTGTTTTAGCATTTTAGAATAGTTTACTTTGTTATTTAATTATTTAGTATAGAATTCTGACATAGCTATATAGCATATTTGTTTGTTTTTAGTTACTGTTATTTGCTTATTTACATTTTAGTATCTGTGCTAGTTTAATTTTTTTTAGTTAGGTCGTTTGCTTACATCTGGTCTTAGTACCAGTGTATGCAGGGTCGACGAGGTCTAGGAACCCCATTACACCCATTTGTTGACAACCCAGAGAGAATTTTACATTCTCATCGAAGTTCGGCAACAATGGCTGACATGGATCCTCCACCTCCACCCCCAGTTCTTTCACGCCCTCTGCGGGAATACTTCATTCCCACAGACTATGTTCAGGCATCCTGCATTCGGAGACCCGATGTAGGAGCGCCACATTATGAGATTAAGGCCAGCATTATTCAAATGCTTCCATCCTTTTATGGCCTTAGTCATGAGGATCCCTACCGACACTTAGATGAATTCCTCAAAATCTGTTCTACTGTTAAGATACAGAATTTCGATGATGATGCGTTGAGGTTGACTCTATTCCCTTTTTCATTGAAGGACAAAGCCAAGTATTGGCTAAAGTCCTTAGATTCTGTAGAAATAGAGTCCTGGGATCAGTTGCAACAGGAGTTTCTTCGGAAATACTTTCCCATTGGTCGCACGAACCAATATCGTAGAGCCATCACTAGCTTTTCAGAGCTAGATGGTGAGCGCTTTCATGAGACCTGGGAGAGAATGAAGGATCTCCTCAGGAAATGCCCCCATCATCAGGTGCCGAAATGGCAACTGGTGCAGAGTTTCTATGATGGATTGTCTGACAAGAATCGTCAGATGATCGACTCTTCATGCGGTGGGACATTCATGCTGAAGAGCGAGGACGAAGCATGGAGGCTATTTGATACATTGGCCGAGAATTCACTCCACCATGCTTCGAGCTCTCATTCTGATAGAGTCACACCCAGCATTCAGAAGAAAGCTGGCGTTCTTGAGATTGGTCCATCTACTGCACTACAGTGTAAAGTAGACATGATTGCTCAGAAGCTGGACCAGCTTCTCTCAGGACCATCCACTACACAGCAGGTGTGTACTCTTTGTGCCAGTCCGGCACACGAGATCACTGAGTGCCCTTCAGTAGCTCAGTACCCTGAATTTGTTCAAGAACAAGTTCAGGCAGCTCAGGGTTACGTCAGACCGCCAAATAACCCATTTTCATCGACATATAATCTGGGTTGGCGTAACCATCCCAATTTTTCATGGAAGAATCCACAGTCTTCTATACAGATGCCTTCTTCCTCTCAGCCAGTTCGGCAGCCATCTTTTACTCAGCCATTTCAAAGACCGAACTATGCTCAGTCTTCTTCTTCTTCAGTTCCTTCCCCGATTCAGCAGGAGTCTGCCCCGCAGACATCTTTTGAGGAGAGACTTCTCCAGGCATTCCAAGAGGTGAAAACCTCTAATCAGAACGCCTTCGAGAAGTGTAGCCAGATTTTGAGCTCACATACGCAGTCCATTGCGAAGTTAGAGTCGCAAATGGGACAGTTAGCTGAGGCTATTAGTAGGAGACCCGAGGGTACATTGCCGAGTCAGGCTGTCATGAACCCGAAGGGTAAGGACCAGATGACTGGAGGCCTATTTCATACTGAGACACAGCAGCAGGCTAAATCAGTTATGGCCTTGAGGAGTGGACGTGAGTATCACGTTGAGAGTAGAGAGAAGATAGAGGAGCCAGAGACCATGGTTTCACCTACGTCGGCTCAATCATCATCCCCATCCCCATCATCACCTTCATCATCTTTATCCTCAAAGAAGAAGAAGGATAGGAGTGAGCCTTCTCGCAAAGAGGAGGAGCCAGCAGAGTATATCCCCCCACCACCCTATCCCAAAGCATTAGAGTCTCCTGGTTATAGAGGGAAGCAAGGTGCGAAGATCCAGGACATGCTTGATATCTTCAAGCATGTACAGATCAACCTACCTTTGCTCGATGCTATTCAGCAGGTGCCGGCTTATGCCAAATTTCTGAAGGAGCTATGTACGCAAAAGAGGAAATCCAGAGAGCGAGTTCCTAACAGGGTCCATCTGACTGAGCAGGTGAGTTCAGTACTTCAGCATCAGACACCACCCAAGCTCAAGGACCCTGGAGCACCTATCATTGCTTGTACTATAGGGAACATCCGGATAGAACGCGCATTGCTCGATCTTGGAGCAAGCGTGAACATTCTGCCCGGATATTTCTTTGATTCTTTCGGGTTAGGGGAGATGAGATCGACTCCGATTACACTTCAACTGGCAGATCGTTCCGTCAAGGTACCGAGAGGTGTCTTGGAGGACGTGCTAGTTAAAGTGGATGACTTTTATTTTCCAGTCGATTTCATTATCCTTGATATGGAAGGAGTAGACAGCCAGCACCAGACTCCGATTATTTTAGGCAGACCATTCTTGGCGACTGCCAATGCGTGCATCAATTGTAGAACTGGAGCCATGGATCTCTCATTTGGCAATAGGAAGGTAAAACTGAATATTTTCAATGCCGCGATGGGACCAGCAGGAGACATGGACTGCTTTCATGTAGACATTGCACAGGAGTTAGTGGAGGAGCAGCCCGAGTTGTACATTACTGAGGATTCTTTAGATTTGTACCATATAGAGAAGAATAGCGGTTTAGATAGTGTAGATGTGTCTAGAGTGTCGTCGGAGAGACCACCTTGGGGAGCAGTCAGGGAACCCCTTCCACCACTTGCGGAGACCCCCGCCAAATCGTCGATCGAGTCGCCTCCGAAACTTGAGTTGAAACCCTTACCGGATTCACTCAAGTATGCATATCTCGGAGATGATGAGACTCTGCCTGTGATCATCTCGTCCTTGCTCACTGAAGAGCAGGAACAGAGATTGCTGACTATTCTTCGGGAGCACAAGGCAGCGATTGGATGGGGAGTTGCTGATCTAAAGGGGATTGATCCTTCATTCTGCATGCATAGGATCCATTGTAATGAGGAAATCAAGCCATTTAGAGATATGCAGAGAAGGCTAAATCCCAACATGAAGGAAGTGGTGAAAAAAGAAGTGGTGAAGTGGTTGGATGCCGGAATCATTTATCCTATTTCTGATAGTCAGTGGGTCAGTCCGATTCAAGTTGTGCCGAAGAAGTCAGGACTCACTGTGGTTGAGAATGAGAAGGGTGAGAGAATTCCGATGAGGACCACTACAGGATGGCGAGTCTGCATCGATTATAGGAAGTTGAATGTGGCAACTAGGAAAGATCATTTCCCATTGCCATTTATTGATCAGATCTTAGAGCGACTCGCAGGACAGAGCTACTACTGCTTTCTAGACGGATATTCAAGATACAATCAGGTAGCTGTCCATCCTGACGACCAAGAGAAGACCACGTTTACATGTCCTTATGGCACCTTCGCATTTAGACGTATGCCTTTTGGGCTCTGTAATGCCCCGGCTACTTTTCAGAGGTGCATGCTTGCTATCTTCTCGGACATGATTGATGATGTGATGGAAGTTTTTATGGATGACTTTTCAGTGTATGGCTCTTCTTTTGAAGATTGCCTCCATAAACTTGCTCGAGTACTGAGTAGGTGTGTGGAGACCAATCTCGTCCTGAGTTGGGAAAAGAGCCATTTTATGGTCCAGGAGGGGATTGTGTTAGGACACATTGTGTCCAAGCATGGTATTGAGGTTGACAGAGCAAAGGTGGAATCCATTTCTCGCTTGACTCCACCCACCTCTGTGAGGCAGATTCGATCATTTTTAGGGCATGCGGGATTTTACAGGCGGTTCATAAAAGATTTCAGCAAAATCTCTCGACCGCTTTGCACGTTATTGGAGAAAGACCAGCCCTTTGTTTTCGGTGAGGATTGTATGAAGGCCTTTGAGATTCTCAAAGAGGCCTTGATTACTGCACCTATTTTGAGACCTCCAGATTGGACTCTCCCATTTGAGATTATGTGCGATGCTTCTGATTATGCTATGGGGGCCATTCTAGGACAACGCATTGATAGGAAGCCCTATGTGATCTACTATGCGAGTAGAACTCTGTCTGATGCACAGATGAATTATACTACGACAGAGAAGGAACTACTTGCGGTAGTTTTCGCATTGGATAAATTTAGGTCCTATTTACTCGGTTCGAAGGTGGTTGTCTATTCTGATCATTCTGCATTGAAATATTTGTTGAATAAGAAAGACACCAAACCGAGATTGATTCGTTGGGTCCTACTACTACAGGAGTTTGATCTCGAGATTCGAGATAAGAAAGGAAGCGAGAATGTAGTAGCAGACCATCTTTCCAGACTGATCGTGGAGACCACGCAGGATCAGAGACCGATCAGTGATTCTTTCCCCGACGAGCAGATCATGTCAGTCAGTACATCGCAGTTACCCTGGTTTGCAGATATTGTGAACTATCTGGTTTCGAGGCAGATACCTGAGCATTGGAACAAGAATGAGCGTGAGAGGTTCCTATCCCAGGTGAGGCACTATTATTGGGATGAACCGGAGTTGTTCAAATACTGTGCAGATCAGATCATTAGGAGATGCGTTCCGGAGGAGGAATACCAATCCATTTTGAATTTTTCCCATTCGTTAGCCTGTGGAGGGCATTTTAGTAGTAGGAAGACGGCTGCAAAGGTTTTGCAGTCAGGATTTTATTGGCCCACACTCCACAGGGACGCTCATGAGTTCTGTAGGCGATGCCTGCGATGTCAGCAGATTGGAAACATGTCCAAGAGGGACATGATGCCCTTGCTACCGATTTTGATAGTCGAAATTTTTGATGTTTGGGGCATTGATTTCATGGGACCATTTCCGCCCTCATTCAGAAATTTATATATTCTGGTGGCGGTTGATTATGTGTCCAAGTGGGTCGAGGCTGTGGCCACCAAGACCAATGATCACAGAGTAGTGCTTAAGTTCATTAAGCACAACATTTTCAGTCGTTTTGGAGTGCCACGTGCGATGATTAGCGATGGTGGCAAGCATTTTAGGAATGTTCAAATAGCTTCTCTGCTGAGAAGATATTCTGTCAATCATAGATTCACCACTCCATATCATCCGCAGACTAGTGGACAGGTTGAAGTGTCCAATAGGGAGATTAAGCGAATTTTAGAAAAGACAGTTCGTCCGGATCGCAAGGATTGGTCCCAGCGCTTAGATGATGCACTTTGGGCATATAGAACTGCATTCAAGACTCCCATTGGCATGTCTCCGTATCGCCTTGTATTCGGGAAAGCATGCCATCTTCCTGTCGAGCTAGAGCATAGAGCGTACTGGGCTATAAAGAGATTGAATTTTGACCTCACCCAGGCTGGCAAAGAGAGAGCACTGCAGCTCTCAGAATTAGAGGAACTCAGGAATGATGCATATGAGAATGCCAAATTATACAAGGCTCGCACAAAAGCATTTCATGATAAGCATATTGTCAGAAAAGTGTTTGAGCCAGATCAGAAAGTGTGGCTATACAATTCTCGTTTACATTTATTCCCAGGGAAGTTAAGATCGAGATGGACAGGTCCATACATTGTAAAAGAAGTATTTCCCCATGGAGCAGTGACATTATTCGATCCTATGACCCAAGGTACATTCAAAGTAAATGGGCAAAGACTGAAGCCATTCATTTCAGATGCCTTACAGGATGGTGAGTGTGAGATAGTGCATCTCACGAAGTCATGAAGATTCGACCAGAGGGATGTATGATATGTACATTATTTATTTTTCATTTCAGAGTTTTTTTTATTTAGTATTTCATTTCACATGTGCTAATTTGTGTTTTGATGTATGCAGGATGAACTTAACAATTAGTGTATCAATTACCAGGTACAGAGAAGAGTTTTCAAAGAATTCAAGAATCAGAGGAAAATCAACTTCAAAAGCTCAGAGCAAATCAGGTTGTATCTATCCTTTCTCCCATATTTTTGTTAGTGTCTTTTAGTGTGCATTTGCATTACATTTTTATTCATTTTATATGCCACTAGAGACAGTGTCATTCAAGCATGGGGGGGTGGTTTAGATGCATGCACACAAAAATACACAAAAAAATTTTTTTTTGTATGACTGGTAATCAAAGTAGGCATTTAAGAACAAAGTGTAGCATATATGATTGTTTTTGGCATAATCTAACAGTTTAAAAATTTTTAAGCCCCATAAATTTTTTTTTCTGAACTAAATCAAATATAGTAGTTGTTTATGAGATAATTCAAAGAAAAGATAGTATTTGATTGTTAGAAAATGTTGAATCACTTTTGTATAAGTATGCACAGTATGTTTTGAGGAAGAAATAAGCAATGGAAAGATGTGTTTGAAAAATGAGTTTAAAAGAATAGAGCTACGTTTAGTTGTTGATGTATTCGTGAATCCTAGTAGTGGAACTCAGACACGAGATGAAGTGTTTGAGTGTCTTAACGAAAAGGATAACGAAGGAGATCATCTTCTTGTCTAAGTCTATATTTGTGGCCTTTGCAGTTCGAGTAAGTAGAATCTGAAGGGTGTTTTACACCTGGTGCCCCAAAGCCAACTGACTTGGGAGCCACCGGTTCGAAAGCTTGTTACATGGACTGCATAGAAAGCCTAAGAGATAGAGACATTGCACATGACAAGAGGAAGACTATACGTAAACTATTAGAATAGAAGGTCTAGTGACTCGAGCAATTAAGTCCGAGGGATACTCTGTATCTAGTGCCCTAAGGTCGGCCGACTTGGGAGTCACTGACCCAAAGCTCGCTACACGGGTCACGAAAACTGACTATTCGAAATAGTGCTCATATGAGAAGAATGCGCAAGAGATCAAAAGTTGAAAATGAAAGAAAAAGAATGTGCTGAATGAGAAAATTTTCATTGCTTAAGTATATGTGCATTACTGTGCAGAAAATATACAAGTGAGAATAAATGAGTAAAACATGAGAATACTTGATTTTCGGAGAAAAATCATGAACTAGCTACAATATTAGAAAAGTGAAGGAAAAGAATTTTTACTGGGGAGGCATGAGATTTTTAAACTTGTTTTGAGAATGTCAATTACATGAAATATTTGTTACAACTGCATTCTTAAGAGCCTAATATTTTTGAAAGATCATCCTTGCATTTTATTGATGTTTGTGGGTAGCATCGCTGCAAACCCTCACGAGACCTTACTCGTCCACTAGTGTAAGCTAGGGGTTTAAAGGGCTTGTTGCATACGCTAAATGCAACCGTGATTCCTACGAAAGTGAGGTAGTATTATGCATTCATGCTTAGCATTTCTTGTCTTCAGTGCATATCATGATTAGGGTTTGTTAAGGGACTAACAAACATTCAAGCATGGGGGTATTTGATGATGCATGAAATGCACATCATGTAAATAAGTTTTTCATGCGTTTTGTATCAAGTTTAAGGTTTTAAACCCATGTTTAGATGTGTTTTGATAGTAAGGGGCTATGGTTCGAATTTCAGAAAAATCGGAGTTAAAATGAGAGAGTTATGGCTATTTCAGTGTTTGGGCACGGATTTCGAGGTGGATTGGATCCATATCCGACCCAATTAGGTCAATTGGACCTTGGATCAACTCTTAGAAAGCCCAAAACCCAACCCACACACCTATCCATACTCATTTCAAAAAGTTTTTCTAAAAACCCCCCAGAAAGTGGCGCCTAGCAATATTTTATTTTTTAACACTCTTTCTGAAAAATGTCAAAACTATAAATAGTTTTTTTTCAAGAACCCTAGGCGTCTTTGGCTGTGTTTGGACGCCCCCTACAGTGACTCTACAGCAGCAGCTCCTTCCTCTCCATCTTCCCCAAGTGTTGGCCATTGAAGATCGACCTATGCTTGATTTTCAAGCATATTTTCAAGCTTTCTTTGGTTTCTTTTCATTTCTTTCTTATTCCTTGCTGACTTTTCACCATTTTTCTGTACTTTTGCAGGTGTAGCAGAGGTGGAGACCATTAACCTTGGGCGGGAGTGCGCAACACACCACCAAGGTGAGCCGGCCCTACCTCCATCCGGCTTTCTACACCCTCCGATCGCGAATCGGCTCACATTCCATCACCGGTGGATCTCCAACGTGTAGCAGCTGCAATAGGTGCCGTTTTTGGTGAAGTACAGCATCCTTGAACTGTAGAAGACGTCTACCTCCAGCCACGGTCCGCTCTTCTTCATCCCCCCGGTCGTCGGATCTTCCAAAAGGTTGAAAAGCATATTTAGTTTCCAGGGTTAGTATACAAGTGAAAAGATTCTCTAAGTGGCGAAAAGACAGAATTACCCTTGGCGTGGAGCAGAAGACTAAATGCTTGTTTATTGTTCTTTTAGTGCTTAATTGTAGTTGTATTCACTTTATAATTGTAGATTGTCATTTAATATTAATAAATTAAATTTTCTAGAATTATAGTGATTAATTCCTGTTCCCTGAGGATCGACCCGTACTTACCACTTTGTGGAAAGTCGGTTTTTATATTTTTGGTTGACGATTTTCCAAAGTTTTATTGAAAATAACTGTTTTAAAAAGAGCATTCCAAAATATCAACCAACCAGCAAAAGCTGGAACCTTTGAAATACATGACCAGCAGAAGCTGGAACGTTTGAAATACATGACCAGCAGAAAGCTGGAACGTTTGAAATACATGACCAGCAAAAGCTAGATCTTTTGGAAATACATGACCAACGAAAGTTGGATCTTTTGGAAATACATGATCAGTGAGATGCTGGATCTTTTGGAAATACATCAAATTTAAGTCAGATTTTGAATTTTTGTAAAAGAAAAGAATTTGATCAGAGCACTGAATTTAGAAGGTTACCGGCACGAGAACCAGATTTTCCAAATGAGCTCAACATATGATTGAAGATTTTGGGAAATACCCTAGTGTGAGGACTGGGTTGTAAAGATGAGTAAAATATGAGAAATTCTGGATTCAATGGACCATCACATCCTAACTGCATGTGGTCTGTTTTCAGGATTTATCCACGTATCCTGAATTGGGAAAGAAGGAAAGAAATACCTCGTTAGCAGGAGGCATCAGGTTTATCGCTTAACCTGAAGGGGAAAAAAAAAGAAATGATGGATTTCCAATGCGAGGATTGGATTCAAAAGGAAGTCCTGGTCGGAACTCAAAACTTCGGACGAAAAATAATAGAAGGAAAACCCGAGTTGAGACTCGAAAAAGAAACGATAGATTTCCAATGCGAGGATTGGATTCAGAAGGAAGTCCTGGTCGGAACTCAGAACTTCGACTGAAAATAATAGAAGAAAAACCCGAGCTGGAACTCGGATTTCCAAAGAAATGAAGGATTTCCAATGCGAGGATTGGATTCAAAAGGAAGTCCTGGTCGGAACTCAGAACTTCGACTGAAAATAGTAGAAGGAAAACCCGAGCTGGAACTCGGATTTCCAAAGGGATGAAGGATTTCCAATGCGAGGATTGGATTCAGAAGGAAGTCCTGGTCGGAACTCAGAACTTCGACTGAAAATAATAAAAGAAAAACCCGAGCTGGAACTCGGATTTCCAAAGAAATGAAGGATTTCCAATGCGAGGATTGGATTCAGAAGGAAGTCCTGGTCGGAACTCAGAACTTCGACTGAAAATAGTAGAAGGAAAACCCGAGCTGGAACTCGAATTTCCAAAGGGATGAAGGATTTCCAATGCGAGGATTGGATTCAAAAGGAAGTCCGAGTCGGAACTCAGAACTTCGACCGAAAATAATAGAGGAAAAACCCGAGCTGGAACTCGGATTTCCAAAAGAATGAAGGATTTCCAATGCGAGGATTGGATTCAAAAGGAAGTCCTGGTCGGAACTCAGAACTTCGACTGAAAATAATAGAAGAAAACCCGAGCTGGCACTCGGATTTTCAAAGGAATGAAGGATTTCCAATGCGAGGATTGGATTCAAAAGGAAGTCCTGGTCGGAACTCAGAACTTCGACGAAGAATAATAGAAGAAAAACCCGAGCTGGAACTCGGATTTCTAAAGAAATGAAGGATTTCCAATGCGAGGATTGGATTTAAAAGGTAGTCCTGGTCGGAACTCAGAACTTCGAATGAAAGAATAAAGGAAGAAGCCCGAGTGAAAACTCGGGTTTTTGACAAGGGATTGAGTTTTTAGAATTTTGCCAGTGCGAGGACCGGACTTGGGATTGAGAATGACCATTTAGGGGACTGAATGATCTGATTGCCCCCTTATCTTGATTGGAGAGGAAATAAAATTTTAAAAGAACAAATGAGAAGAGATAGAAATTGATGGGAGCTTTGACGAAAGAGAAGAATCAAGGAATTTTTTATGAAAATAATTCTCACAGGTAGCATTGTTGCTCCTATGAGGGGTTTCAGGATTATCCCTTATCCTGAATGGGAAAGGAATAAAATTTAGGAAAAAAGTTGATGAAAAAGCTTTAATAAAGAATTGGAAGAATTAAAACTTAATTAAGAAATAAAACTGATAAAATTGAATGAAAAAAAAAAGATTTAGCTTTAAAAAGAAAAAGACATTCAGGACTATCCCTTATCCTGAAGAAAGAAGGACCTCGTAGGATGAGGTTTCAGGTTTATCCCTTAACCTAAAGGGGGGATAAAGAAAGAAGAAAAAGGAAATACCTCATGGGAAAAGAGGCATCAGGTTTATCCCTTAACCTGAAAGGGTATTTTTGAAGATAAGAATCAGGGAGAAATAAAATGGATAAATAATAATAAAATGAATAAAAATTGATAAAACTGATAAAGAAATGGATAAACAAAAGGTTTGAGAAAAGAATTTGATCCTGCCTGCATGTGGGATCTTTTAAAATGGGGGAAGAAGATGAGAAAATCATTTTTTGGAAAGAAGGATTAACCACGAGAGCTAATCTTTGAAAAGGGACCATTCATGAGAGATCATCATGAGGGTTAATTTTTTTGAAGCAATGATTTATAAATCATTTTGTAGAAAAATATGATCAACCCGAGGGTTGATATTTGGAATGCAATGATTCAAAATCAATCTTTAGAAATATGATCAACGCAGAGGTTGATCTTTGAATGCAATGATTTGAAATCATTTTTTTTAGAAAACATAACCAACACCAGGATTGTTCTTTGAATGCAATAAAATCAAATTTTTGGAAAAATGAGATCAGCACCAGGGTTGATCTTTGAATGCAAATGATTTGAAATCAATTTTTAGGAAAATATGATCAACACCAGGATTGATCTTTGAATGCAATAAAAAAAAAAAATTGAAAAAATGAGATTAGCACCAGGGTTGATCTTTGAATGTAATGATTTGAAAACCAAAATTTTTAGAAAATATGATCAACGCAAGGGTTGATCTATGAAATGTAATGGCTTGAAAGACCAATTTTGGAAGATATGATCAACACAAGGGTTGATTTTTGAAATGCAATGATTTGAAATCAAATTTTAGGAAAATATGATCAACACAAGAGTTGATGTTTTGAATGTAATGAAATCAAATTTCAGAAAATGAGATCAACACAAGGGTTGATCTTTGAATGTCATGGTTTGAAATCAATTTTTAGAAAATATGATCAACACAAGGGTCGATCTTTGAATGTAATGATTCAAAGTCAATTCTTTGGAAAATATGATCAACACAAGGGTTGATCTTTAAAATGTGATAATTCGAAATCAGTTTTCAGAAAATATGATCAACGCAAGGGCTGATCTTTGAAAAAGGTTGTAATAAAATATATGAACTAAAATTTTCATGGTTTTTGAAAGATCCTCATAGGTAATATCATTTCTCTCATGAATGATGTCAGGATTGTCCCGAATTTTTTGAAAAAGAAATTTTAATGCCCCAATATAGCAAAAGGAAGAAAGTATTGAATATCAAAGATATAAAGAAAATCGACATTTCATTGATAAGCAAAAGTTGATGACGGAACTGAATATTTACAAGTATTTTAACTAGAAAGAAATCACAAAGACTGGGCTGACTTGCCCCTACAAAGTGACTAACAGAAAGGGATGAAAGCGAAAAATTCTTGACATTTCTCAATTCTCTGATTGGTCTGAAAAAGGTCCGGCTGAAACTGCAGGCTGCTCTTCTCCTTCTTCTGGTACCAGAAGCTCTTTATCAATGTAGTCCTGCACAATGTTTTTGAGGACGAAGCAGCGCTCCGTGTCATGCCCCCTTGCTCGATGAAACTTGCAGAAGCGATCTTTCCATTTTCCCTTGGTGACAGAGGGATCATCCTGCTTTGGGAGTTTGATCATGCCTTTCTCGAGTAGGTATTGGAGAACTTCTTCGATTGGCTGGCCTAGGGGGGTAAGTTGTCGGTCATAACCCCAACCTTCATGCTTTGCTTTCTTAGGCTTGCTTGACTTCCACTGAGTACTGACCCCTGCCTGATAGCTGGACTGAGCTTGCATGTTTAGGAGATCTGGATGCCTTTCTTCTTCGTTTTTGACAAAGAGATTCTTATCGAGGCAATCCTGAACGATATTCTTGAAGATGAAGCAATGCTCAGTGTCATGCCCTGTTACTTGATGGTATCTGCAGAACTGGTCTATATATTTTCCCATGACTGTGGAAGGGTTGGCGGCTTTTGGGAGCCTGAGTAATCCGCTAGACATCATATATTCGAGGATTTTGTCGAGCGGTTCATCTAAAAGAGTGAAATCTCGATCCTTGCTCCAATCCTTACGCTTTGGTTCTTCCTGCTTCTTGTCCTTTTGCTGGGGATTGTATTGAGGAAGTCTATCACGTTTTTCACAATATTTCCCAATTTGGCCTTTACACTCTCTCAATTTGCTGCCCTGGTTGCCTTGATTGCTGCCCCTGTTGGCTTTGGAATTTCCTACATTGATATTGCTATGTTCATTCATGGGGAAAGTGACAGGTGCCTTTCCTTCTGTGGGAGCTTTTCCGCAATTGGCTTCAGCTTGTTCAGACAAGATCTCAACCATCATCTTTTTGAATAATTGGTATATCGCGGGATCGATCTCACTTCTGCTGTCCTGAACCCCTCTTTTGACAAACTTTTGAGAATCCATTCCTTACTCTTTCTGCTTATAACTGAGATGTTAGAGCAGTGTGATCTCTGAGCTTTGCCTGACTCAACTGATAGTGTTGATGTTCTCTGTGGATTATAAATGAGTCTTTTAGAAAAGATCTAGGAAGAAAATTTGAATAAAGGAAGAAATCACAAAATGAAAACATCCCATTACGAGGGATCGGGTTGTCACCCAAAATTTGTGACAACCGCATTGTTTTTCTGAAAAAGTAAAATATGAACAAAAGATTAATTTCGAAAAGGACATTTCCTGACAAAAGATGTTTTATTGTAAATGAGGGTAAGGAATAAAATATAGAAAAGAATTGCAGGCAGGATCAAAAAGAATTTAGAAGAAATTAAGAGAAGAAAAAGGAAAATACACCTGGGTTTTAAAATAAGGAGGAAATTTTGAAAAATATATATACCCAGGATTTTGGAAAATATAGGAAATATCAAATATCATACAATCATAGATATACAAACAAGAATGCACAAACAACACTCCCTAGAGGCTGACTCTAAATGCAATATTTTGAAATAGTTTGTAGGACCTTAATCCTAACTCTAGGGTTCAGATCATCTGATTCCAATCAAGATACGCCGATATAGCCAAGCCGAAGCTCGAAGTACGTGGCATAGAGAATATTCCTCCGGTTCTAAGGTAATGGCTTCCCAACATCCTTGAGCACCTACCGATATACCTCAGACTATGGCCCTTAGGTACGTGGTAGGGGGCGCGAACCCAAATAAGTGGTCCAGTTGTGAGGCTCTCTCCCGAACTATGGTTCAGTGAGACAGCCCAGCAACGTGAAGACCGGGATAATATAGGTAAGGAGGTTTTCAAAATATGTGCAATATGCAAGAAATCAGATGGCTCTAATGCAAGTCCTAAAGAGATAGAGATAAAAATGAAGAGAAGCATACACTTGCATACATTGTTTTGCATTCAATCCCTAGAATTGAGGAGAGTTGTATTTCAGACCTAAGTCTAATATGAGCATGGAATAATCTCCTCAACATGG
The DNA here is from genome assembly GCF_984573655.1 of Nuphar pumila. Taxonomy (NCBI): domain Eukaryota; kingdom Viridiplantae; phylum Streptophyta; class Magnoliopsida; order Nymphaeales; family Nymphaeaceae; genus Nuphar; species Nuphar pumila. The sequence continues at coordinate 65,043,209 of NC_143260.1, read as the reverse complement.
TCCTACCAAACCATACTTAAATCCTATATGCAAATGATGTCAGCTTAGGACAGAATCTAGGCTTCCTAAGGTTTGTATGGAAATGAAGCTGATATATGAAGAATAAAGACTTAGATAATATCGAAGCAAAAGAAAAGGCATAGATTCAACCGGACGAAGACGAGTCCCATCACGGTCGCCAAAACTGTGATCATCGCAAAATTTTTCCTCTCGTAATATTCTCTCTCTTCCTTCTCTTTTCCTTTCCAATCTCTTATTTTCCTCCTTTTTGAAGGGAGAAAAGATAAAAGAATGGAAAGAAAGAGAGAAGAGGAAAAGAAAGAAGAGAAGAGAAGAGGAACTCTTTTGCGGGTCTCACTTGACCTTAATTTTAAAAATATTTGAAATAACTCGCCTCCATTTTTGAAATATTTGCGGGAAAACTGGGAGACGGGATCCGCTCGTCGGTACGAGGTTCGACCGTTCCTGGCGCCTTTACCAGGGGTAATCGAACCAAGGGTCGAATTAATGCCTTTTGCTTTGCTAAGAAATTATCTAAGTATTTATCCTAAGTCTAAAATGCACAATGAATCATGCTTGTGCAAATGCAAAGATGTATGCTCTTTTGAAAATGTTTTGAAGAAATCCCAAGTGAATCCGATAAAGTGAAGAAACGTTTTCTAACTTAGAATTTAAGATTAAAGTTCTAAGTTTTTAGAATAATCAGGAGCTTGGGAAAATAAATCTGGAATTTTGGAAATTGATCTTGAAGTCTTGAAATAAAAAGAGAATGAAGGAAATTTTCAAAGTCATAAATGGACTTTGAATTTGGAAGTTTGAATCTTGAATTTGGAAATTGATCTTGAAACTGAGATAAAGAGAGAAGAAAGGAAATTTCAATGTCATAAATGGACTTTGAATTTGGAAGTTTGAACTTGGATGAATATTTGGAATGGAATTGAATTCTAACTTTGAAGTTTTTGATTTTAGAAGGAAATGTGGGAAATCTAAAGGAATGGGATTTGTAACAGTTGGAATTTCAAGATGAAATCTGAATCCAAGTTCTGGATTCTGAATAGAGTTTTGAGTTGATTTTGGATTTAGGATCTGAAATGGGAAATTGATCTGAAATCTGGAATGAAATGGATTTGGTTTTAAGAATTGGAATTTAAAGTGAAATTTGGATTTGGAATTTTGAATGGAATTGGATTCAAGATTTGGAATCCAAGATGGTATTTGGATCTGAAATCTGAGATCCGAGATAGGGTTGGATTCTGGATTCTAAGAATTGGAATTTGGATCTGAATCTGAGACCCAAAGTAGGGATTGGGTTCTGGATCCTAAGAATTGGAATTTGGATCCGAATCTGAGATCCAATGGTAGAATGAGGATCTGGATCCTAGAATGGATTTGGATATGAAGTCTGAGATCCAAATGTAGGATTGGGTTCTGGATCCTAAGAATTGGAATTTTGATCTGAATCTGAGACCCAAAGTGGAATGAGGATCTGGATCCTGAATGGAATTTGGATCTGTGATTGGAGATCCAAAGTGAAATAAGGGTTTGGACCCTAAATGGATTTTGGATCTATGATGGGAGATCCGAATTTGAATCCTAAATGGAATTTGGATCTATGATGGGAGATCCGGAGTAGAATAAGGATTTGAATCCTAAATGGAATTTGGATCCGTGATTGAAGATCCAAAGTGGAATGAAGCCCTATACTTGGAAATTTGGATCCAAGTTGAGACTGGGATTTGATTTTTGGTTTTGGGTTTCTGAGATTCAAAGTCAATCTCAACTTTGATCCAAAGTTTTGAAGAAAAACTGGATTTAGAATCAGAAGATGAATTTAGAAACTTCAAAGTTAAATTGAACTTTGAATTTGAGTTTTGAATTGAGTTTGGAATTTTGAAGTTTGAATGTGAAATGATTTTGAAATTTCAAAGTCAAATTTGGACTTTGAAATTGAGATAGGTTTGGAAAATAGAAAAGATGTTCAAAATCACTTGGATTTTTGAAAGATATTTGAAAAATATGATGTAATTCTACCCTATATGATGAATGAATTTGAGTAAGTTTGAATTTGGATTTTGAAAAGCTATTTCATTCTTTAAATGAATTAAAATAAGATTGAAAATATAATATATCCTTGACTATGATCATTGAATGTATTATATGATAATCTATATTTAAATTCAAAAGAAGAATAAAATACATTTTTAGTGCTTTTATAGAATTTAAAATGGAATCAACCCTCAATATACCCTGACTATGGCCATTGGTATATATTTTGAGTTAATCCTAAGTTAAATTTTGATAAAAGAAAAAAAAATATTTTGAGAAAATATGATGGATTTTGAAAGTGGATCCAGTGTGGATCCAATGTTATTTCGTAAAAGATAAGAATTCTAAGTTTTGTTCACACCCCGACTATGACCGTTGATGTAAATCATCAACTTAGAATTAACTTACCTCTTACGAAATGGTGCACGTGCCATTCGTGTTTCACCATTGTGGGGATTTTGAGAAATAAAGGAAAAAATGCATGGAATAAACAATTCATGGTATTCTATAATGCTCATTCATTCTACCTAAAACAGGAAATGTAAATTCTCATTTAGCATCTGGTTATTACATCAATTGCAATTACAAGGCTTCTAATCTCAGGAGGAGGATAACCTCACGTATTTCCAAAACAAAGTTAATACCAAGCAGGATATGAACATGAAAAAGGAGTCATATTGAAAGATTGTAATGTGATGATACCAAAAAAAGCGAAAATATATGTGCCGCGATTATACTAATGAATAAATCTACACAGAGATATATATATTTGATACATTATATTGAGGGAAATAAACATGTCAATATACTAAGCTACAAAATATCAAGATTAATCATTAAGGTATTACACATTGGTGAAAGATAAGATACACATGACAGTGCTGGGGTAACAGTGAGCTAAAGCAGGTTTTTAAATGCAAGTAAATGCTGCAGGAAAAATTTACATTGTGACTAATATACAAGGTGGGCCAAAACATGGTCCATAATGAAAGCATGCAGTGAGATGATGTGTGTGCTGAAGAGTGTCATGAATATGCCATGGGAATACATTCATCATCAACAGGAGGATGAAAATATTGGGATATACGGCTGTAGCAATATATGGGATATGACTTACAGCAGGGTAGACCTGCAGTTGTAAGGGTTGAAGACAGCAAGTGGCTGGAGCCTTGCTTAGCAAAATATATAATAGATGTTGCGTCAGATGAAGTGCAAGAAGTGTTAGAGGTGAGTATGTATACTGGAGGTGGTGACAGTAAGTGGTGAAAGTGCAAGAAAGGAGATAGTACCTACACAGTGGCAACAGGGTGCAGCATAGTATGCATATAGGTGCAGAAAATTATAGCAGATATATGAGACAGTGTATATCCGAATGAGATGCTGAAAGTGATGGGTACTTACCTCTGCTAATGATTGGAATCAGGCCTTAGACTCTTGGTTCAGCACCTCACGATCTCATACGATGAAATCTGTTCCTCCAAACGCTTTGTGGGCATCCAAGATTGTGGGAATGATAGTGATCGGGCTGATTCGGGCTTATAGATACTGAAGTCATATGAGACTTAAGACTCCAGCTCAGGTTTTCCCATCGGGGGCCCTATTTGATGATGCAGCTTGCTTCAGCCATTAGTCAGTAATACAATAATGAGCTAGTCCTTTAAAATAGCAGTGTTTTGCTCCCATAGACACACCAAACTTGTGCCCTGCTGTAGGAGCTGCAGGGGTTACTTGGATTAACCTCTTAACTTTGGCTTGCTTACAATTCTGATGAAGGGAGCGGAGGTCTTCTTTTAGGGGAGATGTACCTCTCCAGATTATTTAATGCTGCAAGGTGGAAAAGGGGCTTTCCTTCTACCAGAAGAACTCCAGAGGAAGAAGAAGGCTGGATGGAAATGGATTGAAGTCGTTCCTTCAGCAGAAAATTCGATCAAGTGGAGAGGTGAAGAGTAGATTGAGAGTGAAGAAGGGTGCGGGGGTGAGAGCGGATAGAATCGGGAGGGAGGAGGCGGCTGCAGGGAGGCGCCTGCCAGCCCATCCCCTGCGAAAATTTTCAAAACCCTAAAAGAAATCCGTAACGGGGGGGGGGGGCTCAGGTCTTTTTATGAGTTTTTCCAAAAAAAGTGCTCTTTCATGAAAATTTTGCTAAAAAGAGGTTTTTCATAAGAAACGAAAGAGGCTTACTCAATTTTTTTTTTTATATTTTTCTCTTCTTTGTTTTTCTTTTTGTTCTTTTTCTTCATTTTATGTAACTAAAAAAAATAAGGGATTAAAAAGTCATTTTATAATTTTTTAAGAAATACTTACAAAGAGAAAGGTTTTCTGAGAAATTTGGGTTTGATTTCTTCAGAAAATGGGTTTGGATCCGGATTTTGAGGAAATATGGATTTAAAATATTGGATTCGGATCCGGAGTTGATTTTGAATATGTCAATATGAGTTTTTAATTCAGAAAATCTGAAGAAATGACTTGATTTTCTCAGAAAACGGGGTTAGGGGCAAAAGGGTCATTTTTACAAAATTTTAAAAAATTTGGGGTGTTCACAAACTCTTATTCCAAATATTACATTGATTTTTACATTGAATTGAAATAAAAGAAATAAAATCTAAATCTTCTTCTTGAATGTTCCTGCAAAACTAGAAAACAAGGTTAGCACAAAAATGTAGGTTTTCCTGAATTTATCCGAAAATATGGGAAATTATCGGATATTATTCAGATATAAACCCAAAATCATACCCCCTTTGATATAAACATGATAAATAATGAATAAATTTCGAAAATAAACTTGAAAATTCGAAATTGGGGTCAAAATGACCAAAATACCCCTAATGACCTTGAAATCAGGGTTTGCTGAAAGAATTTTTGTAAATTTTGGAAATTTGAAAATCAAATAAAATAAATCAAACATAATATGATGAAATATGATGATATGCATGAAATTTTGGAGAATTAGAAATTGAAATTTCGAAATTTAGGTCAAAATGACCAAAATACCCCCGATAACAAGACTATGGCCTTGAAACCAGGGTTTTCTGAAATAAATTTTGCAAAATTGAAAAATATGAAATGCAAAGGAGATTTAAATTAACCCTAATATGATTCTACATGCTTATGTACATGATAAAAACCTTAAAATGGCGAAAATATCATAAATATCAAATTTAACCTGATGTTCGCCTGATTTTCGCTTCTGAATTTAAAGATAAACTAACACATGGAGCAAATGAACTTGGAATTAAACCAAATTTGGCATGGACACCTAAAATAACCCTAGAAGCAGAATGGAACTCGAAAATATATATTTTTTTGTATTTTTAAATATAAAAATTCAAGTAAAAACCTAAATTTTGTGATTTTTGCCTAAAATGTTGATTCTAAAGGGGATTTAGGATATCAAATTTTCATAAAAATTTCCCAAAGTTTATGGGGTGATAGAGGACAGTAGGGAAAGGATTTTTTTCTTTTACACTTTTTGGTTTTGACATATGGTCGGAGCTGTACCACTCCGGCAAGTCGGATCGGAATCCGGCGACTCTAGGATTTAGGGGAACAAACAAGTTTCGGTAGAAAACATGGGGAAAATGAAAAACAGATGGGAAAAAGGATGAAATTGTGGGAAAATGTCCCTGACAAACATTGAAAAATTTTATCTTTTAAAACTATTTAGATTCGGGTTACGGTTTGGAAAAGGGCATACTGTTATCAGAGACCTAAATCTCTGAGATTTCTGGATATTGAAATCTGTCAGACAGAAATTAAAAATCCGTAAAAATACTGAAACAGATCCAAAATTCCCAAATTTTGGGAAATGACAGGAAGTTATGTTAGGAACAACTTTCATGTTGAACATTTTTGCAGACAGGCTACATATTGGGCGTACTCGGTGCATTAGGGTCTGTCTATACCCTGACGAAAGAAAATCAAGATTTTCCCAGGGGTCTGAGAAATCCGATTTTTTACAGAGAGCAAAACTAACTGGAAAAACCTCAAAATTTCCAGATCATTAGTAGATTCCATTGTGAATCTAATATGATTTTTGGAGGACAATTTTAATATTCCACAGGGGGGCGATTTTATGGGTTTTGTCTGCTAAAGCAGAAATTGGAAGTTCAGAGAAACAGAAAACCTAGTTTAGGGTTTGATTTTTAAAATGAAGTTACATACACTAAATCAATCCGAATTTTTGTTAAAAGATTGCAGACAAATAGAGGCATTCATAACAAATTTTTTAGAATTTATTGACAAAAAATCAAGCATAAAATAATAACTGGACTCGATGCATAAAATCAAAACCTATAGTTCTCTAGGTAAATATTAATGAGACCAATGAAACACGCATAAAGCAATAAAATAAAATAAATGTAATGCCTACAAATGTATAATCGACATGAAAATAAACAGAAAATGAAATAAAAGTTGAGAGGGTATGATGCCTATTTTGATATTGGCTACAAGTGAAATGGATCTGATCCATCCATCGGATGGATCCTCTCACCTAGATAGCCTTGACATAAAAGATAAAAAAAAAAATCATAAATTTCATCAAACAAGTACTAACGATGCGAGGATCTTACCTTGGGTCGGTTGAAGCAAAAGACCAAAGAGGGTCTCCTTGAGAGTTAGGCTGCGGACAATAGAGAAATAACAACAATGGAGGTGTGAGCTCCTTTGGAATAAGCTTGATGCTTATTGCTGCACCGACTGAAGCAAGTGATCACCGGATGGAGTGATGGCTTGAGGAAGTGGCTGCCGGCTGGTGTGGAATCGATTGAAGAGTTGGGGCTGTAGGAAGATGGTGCTGCTACAATGGTGAAATCTGGAGATTGCTGCAAGGTTGAAGGTGAGCACCGACTGTGGTAGAGAGGTTTGCTGCTACAGTTGGTGGTGCTGCTGGAGATGACTTAAGATGAAGGAGAAGCTGCATGGCTGTTGCTGGGCGTGGAGGCTGAAGGAGAGGCTGGACGATCCTTGTGTGGTGGCTGTTAGAAGGTTGGTAGCTATTGAAGAGGAGGTTGTGATGGAGATTGGCTGCAATGGCTGCTGTGGGAGCCTTTGGAAGAGGCTTCAATGGCTAGGAGTTGCAGCGAAGGAGAGCTGCAGCCAAAAGGGAGAGAGAGAGAGAGAGAGAGGCGTGAATCTGTAGAATGGGCTGCCGTTCTTTTTTTTTTCCTTTTTGTATTGAACTTAGGTTTTGATTTTCATCAAAACCTAAGTTTCCATTGTTATCTAATGAGCCATACGTGAATGACTATGGCTGCAGCTTTTGCTTTGAAAAAGATGGAAAGGATGTAAAGAAGAAAGGGGAAAGAAGGAAGGGAAGGAAAAGGAAAAGGAAAGAAAGAAAGAAAGGAGAGGGAAAGAGGAAGAAGGAGGGGCTGGAAAGACTATACATGAATGGAGGGAGAGGAAAGAAAGGAGGAAAGTAAGAAAGAAAGAAAAAGAAAGAGAAAGCAAGAAAAAAGAAAGAAAAGAAATAAAGAAGAAAAGAAAAGAAAATAAAAATATAAAAAATATAAAAAAAGAAAATGGAGGAAGAAAGAAAGGAAATGGGCTGGAGGTTTGGGTGACCCCCTTGTGGGTCCCACCTTAGGAAGAATAAAATAATTAAAATAAATTAAAATAAATAAAATAAAACAAACCAAAAAAATAAAGAAAAAGATAATTTTTTTTTTTTATAAATTAAAACAAGAAAATGCAAATGGATGGGCCATCTCAGAGTGGTCCAAATTCCACTTTTGAAATTCATTTTGACGATTAAATGGGTAAAATAGTCTTTTCAGAAAATTTCTAGATGAAACGAGCTATTTTTGGCAGTTTTTGAAATGAGCTCGGATTTTGAAGTTCAATACCTCGTTGCGAAGCAAATCCAATGTAGAATTTAAAAATGTAATTTTGAAAGAAATTCGAATTGTTTTTCTCAAGAAAATACTTCCAAATTTATTTCCAGACGAAACGAGCTATTTTTGGCAGTTTTTAAAACGAGCTCGGATTTTGATGTTCAATACCTCGTTGCGAAGCAAATCCAGTATAGAATTTAAAAAATTGATTTTGAAAGAAATCCAGATTATTTTTCTTGAGAAAATATTTCCAAATTTAGACTCTTGGGAGTAAAAATGTCAATTTTGAAAAACCCGAGGTTTGAAATTGATTTCTGAAAACTTTTAAAACTCAATCTGGATTGAAATTTATAAAACTGGAGTTCTGGACTTCGAAAATGAAATGAAATGTGATGAAATGATATGAAATGATGAGAAATGACATGCGAAATGCAGACCCTGAATGAAGAATTTTAGATGTTAGACCCCGATTGGCAGTTGTACCAGTTTAAAAAGCATTAAAGTTGATAAAATTTGCAAAATAGCTCAAGAAATGGTTTTCGGGACTCTACTGGGTCAGAGTGACACTGAAAATTGGGGTTCGAGCTGGATTGAACTGATATGAGCTAGATTGAGCTGGGTTTTAGAGTTTCAGAACTCAAATGAACTGACCAGGCACTGACTCAATTGACCTTTCCGACTGAATTTTCAAGAAAAGCTACCATTTTTAGAGAAATGGTACGGAATGGTCACTGGGGTGAAGTGAATTACAAACTTGAACTGGGTTTGAGCTGAAACAAAGGTCAATAATACTGACATGAACTAAAATCGAAGCTCGAACACTAGCTCAATTGGCTGAACTCAGCTCAATTTCAGCTGAAAGAGCTGAAATGGACTAAAATGGGCTCCTGGACACTTGGAAATGGTTTTGAACTGAAACTGGAGTGCTTGAACTTCTGGTGAGCTCAAGTTAGACTTTGGTGAGTATGACTGACTATGAATGACTGACTCGGAGACAATTGGCTTGGATTTGAGTGAGAAATGAGCTCATTTCTGAAGAAATGAGCTCATTTCTGAAGAAATGATCCCATTTTGGCAGGAATGGTCAGAAATGGAAATGTTTTATTCATTGTGAGCTCAGATGAGCTTGAAATGATTGATATTCTAAATGTTCTGAACTGACCAATGAGCTTGGTTGACTCCGACTGATTGGGGTCTGGGATGTTTTAGGGGTAAAATAGTAACTTTCCTAATAAAAGTTGGTAAAATGATGATTTTTTGAAACTAACTCGGGGTTTGACTCCTACACTGACCTAACAGGGTTGGTACTGCACGAGGAGGGTTGTTTGAAAATGAATATGGAAAATTTGGGGTGTTTACAGATGCCCCTCTTTGCTACTAAGTCGGCTTGAAGATGAGCTTAGTGGCAAAGAAAAATACACCAAATTTGGGCTATAAAAATGCCCCAGTTAGAAGGATCTGACTGGATATGAAAATATTAGCCATGATGAAAATGGTAGATATGAAATGGAGAATAAAGAAGAAAAATTTTACCTCAAAAGAAGTGAGATTCAGGTTTTGCCCTTAACCTGGATAGGACAGAAAATTCCTCGTGTAGAAACGAAGCTCAGGTTTAACCCTTAACCTGACCAAAAAATGAAATACCTCATCAAAATGAGGCTCAGGTTTAACCCTTAACCTGATTGGGCAGAAAATGAAATACCTCATCAAAGGAGGCTCAGGTTTGTACCCTTATCCTGATTGGGCGGAAAATGAAATACCTCATCAAAAGAGGCTCAGGTTTGTTCCCTTATCCTGATTGGGCGGAAAATGAAATACCTCATCAAAGGAGGCTCAGGTTTGTACCCTTATCCTGATTGGGCAGAAAATGAAATACCTCATCAAAGGAGGCTCAGGTTTGTTCCCTTATCCTGATTGGGCGGAAAATGAAATACCTCATCAAAGGAGGCTCAGGTTTATACCCTTATCCTGATTGGGTGGAAAATAAAATACCTCATCAAAGGAGGCTCAGGTTTGTACCCTTATCCTGATTGGGCGAAAAATGAAATACCTCATCAAAGGAAGCTTAGGTTTGTACCCTTATCCTGATTGGGCAGAAAATGAAATACCTCATCAAAGGAGGCTCAGGTTTGTACCCTTATCCTGATTGGGCAAAAATAAAATACCTCATCAAAGGAGGCTCAGGTTTGTACCCTTATCCTGATTAGGCGGAAAATGAAATACCTCATCAAAGGAGACTCAGGTTTGTACCCTTATCCTGATTGGGCAGAAAATGAAATACCTCATCAAAGGAGGCTCAGGTTTGTACCCTTATTCTGATTGGGCAGAAAATGAATGGAATCCTCGAAGGAAGAAACCATGATGGAGCCTTCGGATCTCCGCACAATGAGTCCGATAGGGGTTTTACAAAAGGATGAAATTGGGGTCCCTAAAGCTTGAAAAGGGGTTTGATTTTGGGCGCCTCATTGCTGAGACTAAATAACTTTTGAAATTGGTGACCTTTTGCGAGAAAATTATTGGTGGCTTAACCTCAAGCCGAAATTGGACTGTCTATGGTGGGACAGTGGGGACACAGGGAAGTGTGCGAATCTGAGAGCCCATGCGCTCAGATTATACCAACAGAAGGGAAGGAATCTTGAAAACTCCCGTTATCAAGTCCTTAAAAGGGATAACAACTGATGTCAGGATGCGCCAAAGATGAACCTCAAGCTCTCGCTTCACGCCAGGATAGCTAGAAAATATTGTCAAAATGTTGAAAATTATTGTTGATTCAAAATAATTTAAAATGATGCACATTGTTTTGAAAATATTCCCTCTTTTCTACATGAAGTATTACCTCTGACTGGGCTTAACTTCGTAGAATCAAGATTCGAATTCAAATTTCTTGCAATTGACTTTCTTTCAAGGAGGCTATCAATTTCCTTGATATGAATAGAAAAGAGAGTATTCTTGATATTGTGAAAGCAATTGGTGAAGGAATATTCATAATAGAATTTCACAAATTTAAAAAAAAAATCTTGATAGATTCGGCAGTGTGATATCCTGGGATTCTTTTCTCATGATGATCTTTCTGCCCACTTTTTTTTTTCTTTTTTTTTTCTTTTTTTTTTCTTTTTTTGGCAGAATTAGAGCACTCTTAGGTTTTTGGGGATTTTATTACATCATCCTTCATTTTGGAGATGTCCTGACTTTTCTCTCTTTTTTTTTTGGAAGGGTACGTCACAAACTCCTTCATCTTGGAGATGTTCTGATCCTTCTTTTTCTCTCAGGGATTATATCGATGGTTATTGGCTCATTGGTTGGAAATCTCTTGACGATAGCGAAAATTAAATATCTTTTAGGGTTTGTCGGGAAACTCATCGCAGTCACCTTCATCTTGACGGTGCTCTGAACTTTCCCTGGAAGGATCCGTCACAAACTCCGTCATTTTGGAGATGATTCAAATCTTCTTTGGCCTCGGAGGTCTACTCGCCTAATTCGCCTTCATCTTGACGACAATTGAGAGATCCCTTTTGCAGATATTTAATTACAACTTAGGTGATTGATGAGATATAGGGATTTAATGGATTTTTCTGTATCACCCAGGATATTTCGACTGCTTTATTTTCCAAGAATGATCTTTAAAAATGTGTCATTGACTGCGATCAATACCGATCACTTATGGCTTTGCAACAACATTGAATTTCCTTATGCTGGCCATATCAAGGATTTATTCTTCATCCTTTTGGTTGGCCAATAGAAAGAATTTGAATTTTGAATCCTTTTTCACAAAAGCTTTGACCTTTCAGAAATAATACTGAAGGTATTCTGAGGTAATGTTTTTGTGCAATAAAGATTTTGAAATCAACAAATATTTAATGACAAATTGGCAAAATTTTCTTGAAATCCTTTATGGAAGCGAGTATTTGAAGCACAACGCAACACATCCATGACTAAACTGAATCCTGAAAATACTTTAGTAAGAGATCAACTTGAAAGTTAGGTTTTGTTTTGATTTACCAGCTCGAAAGCAGGATTTGTTTTGACGGACCAACTCAAAAGCAAGATTTGTTTTGTTTTACCAGCTCAAAAGCAGGATTTGATGACCGACCAGCTCGAAAGCAGGATTTGTTTTGATTTACCAGCTCGAAAGCAGGATTTGGTTTGACCGACCAGCTCGAAAGCAGGATTTATTTGACTGACCAGCTCGAAAGCAGGATTTGATGACTGACCAGCTCGAAAGCAGGATTTGATGAGCGACCAGCTCGAAAGCAGGATTTGATGACCGACCAGCTCGAAAGCAAGATTTGTTTTGATTTACCAGCTCGAAAGCAGGATTTGGTTTGACGGACCAACTCAAAAGCAGGATTTGTTTTGTTTTACCAGCTCAAAAGCAGGATTTGGTTTGACCAACCAGCTCGAAAGCAGGTTTGTTTTGATTTACCAGCTCAAAAGCAGGATTTGGTTTGACCGACCAGCTCGAAAGCAGGATTGGATGACCGACCAGCTCAAAAGCAGGATTTGATGACCGACCAGCTCGAAAGCAGGATTTGATGACCGACCAACTCGAAAGCAGGATTTGTTTTGATTTACCAGCTCGAAAGCAGGATTTGGTTTGACCGACCAGCTCGAAAGCAGGATTTGTTTGACTGACCAACTCAAAAGCAGGATTTGATGACCGACCAGCTCGAAAGCAGGATTTGGTTTAACCGACCAGCTCGAAAGCAGGATTTATTTGACTGACCAGCTTGAAAGCAGGATTTGATGACCGACTAGCTCGAAAGCAGGATTTGATGACCGACCAGCTCGAAAGCAGGATTTGTTTTGATTTACCAGCTCGAAAGCAGGATTTGGTTTGACCGACCAGCTCGAAAGTAGGATTTATTTGACTGACCAGCTCGAAAGCAGGATTTAATGACCGACCAGCTCGAAAGCAGGATTTGTTGACCGACCAGCTCGAAAGCAGGATTTGTTGAACTACCAGCTCGAAAGCAGGAATTGTTGAACTACCAGCTCGAAAGCAGGAATTGTTGAACTACCAGCTCGAAAGCAGGATTTATTTGACTGACCAGCTCGAAAGCAGGATTTGATGACCGACCAGCTCGAAAGCAGGATTTGTTGACCGACCAGCTCGAAAGCAGGATTTTGCTATTTTTGGTAAAATAGTTGACATTGATAGAGTTGTGACCCGAAGGCTTGAAAATGATAGACATTAATGAAATTGTTACCCGAAGGCTTGGAAAGTGATAAATATTGACAAAGTTGTAAATCAAAGGCAGGAGAATGACTGATGCTGGTAAGATTGTAACCCGAAGGCTTGAATTGAGAATCTGATAGAGTGGGCGGCCCAGAGGCCTGATTGATCAAATTGGATGTCCCGAAGGTTGAAATAGAGAATTGGGTGACCCGGAGGTCGAAATTAGAAATTTGGAAATTAGAAATTGGATGACCCGAAGGTCGAAATTGACATAATTGATATTGAACTTGAATTCTGATGAAAGGTCAGCGTGAAGACTGCACCTAAGAGATCAAATAACGCGACCAATGGGCAAGACACCAACACGAGTGTTAGATTTTTAAAGGGTACCAGTACGAGCACTGGATTTTGGGAGATTACCAATACGAGCACTGGATTTTGAGAGATTACCAATACGAGCACTGGACTTTAAATGGTTACCGACTGACGATGATTTGAACGCCTTGCCGAGGTCTCAGGATTTATCCCTTATCCTGAATGGGGAATTCGATGCAAATTGATGCAGATGAATGCGAATGAATGCATGCAAATGCAAATGCAAATGCAAATGAATGTAAATGGGTGCACATGCGTGCAAAATGAGGGATTTGTTTGATCCTGCCTGCATACAGGGTATTTGTAGATAAAATAAAATTTTAAAATGCCCTAGTGTAATGGGAGAAGAATATTTTGAACAAAAGGATAAATGATTGATGTTCGAAGAGCGCTCTCTGAAAATGACACGGTAACTGGCTTTTGGTTGATTCAGAAGAGACTCGGAAGAGGTCATTCCTCATAAAAGAACATTTTGCAGAGAAGAAGAATAAAAGATGATATCAAGTTCATGAGGAAAATGGATAATTTATTCAATCATTGAAAAGAAATAACAAGTTGGTAAGAAAACTGGGTCTGTATTGTCCAAAAGCAAAATGATTAAAGATGACATAGCCTTGGCATTGTCAGTTTCTTGGGAAATTTGATCAGGATAATCAACTGGTATTTTCCCCATCTTCAATAAGGAGATTCTTGTCAATGCAGTCTTGGACAATATTTTTAACGACAAAGCAATGCTCGGTATCGTGACCCATTGCCCGATGAAACTGGCAGAACTGATCTTTAAACCTTCCCATGGTTACAGGAGGATTTGCTATCTTGGGGAGTCTAACCATCCCTTTGGTTATCATATATTTCAGAACGTGTTTGAGCGGTTGTTCTAAGGGAGTAAAATTACAATCGTATCCCCAACTGTCATGCTTTGGTCTCCCTTGGGGCTTTAATTCTAGTTGGATGCTTGAGAGAAGGCTGTCATTCTGCCTGCTGATTCTGTCTTCTTGTTTTATATAATCATCTTTGCTAGGATTTGAGCTTCCTGATCCACCAGTGCGGTTCTTTTTGCCACCTCTTTTATTTTTACCATTGTTGTTGCCTGTGGTATTCACCGAGAAGGTGACACATGATTTCTTGGTATCGGAGCTGCCTTTTGAGAGAGTGAGGCTCTCATACACTCCATTCTCTAATCCCATCTCGAGCCATTCAGCTCGTTCTACCAATTCGATGAAAGATCGTGTCGGGGAAGTAGAGATCAGGCCTCTCAAAGGTTGGGAAAAATTATTCAGGATGTCGGACAACGCATGCCCTTCTGATATCGGATCCTTCATTTGATTGTAGGTGGATCTCTATCTGTGGATGAAGTCTCTGGCTTTTTTACTGCTCTTCTGCTTCAGATTGTAGAGGTGATTCAGGGTGGGTAGCACCTCTGTGTTGAACAAAAACCGCTCAATAAAAAGATTGACCACCTTGTCGAACTCCTTCAACTCAATGGGATTGATGTGCTCTGAATACCATTTGGCGGCAGTGCCTTCTAGACTGCGAGGAAAACATCTAAACAACGTGCGATTATCTCTCTTGAATCTATTGCATTCTGCAAAGAACATAGCCAGGTGGGCCTTGGGATTGCCAGTCCCATCAAATTTGACAAATTTGCGGGGGAGATCTTCTAGGTTGTCATCCCTTTCCAGACCATCATAAAAATCCTCGCTTGTGAAGACCTTCTTGCCTTTATCGCGACCTTGCAGGTCCTTAACCATTTTCATCACGTCTTTGAGCTGTGTCTGAGTAGGGTCATCAACGGACTGATTCCTGGACTTATAAGCCGACCCCTGCCCCTGAGTCGACCTTCTAAATTCTTGATGGGTTTCATACTCTTTATCAGTATCATCTCCTGATTCTGACTCATCAGATATTTCCCCATGGCGATTCTGCTTTTTACTGATTTTCATATTCCTGGTTGTATGACCCCTCTCCTTCTGTTTGATCTGAGTCTGCTCGGCACTGGCTTCAGCTTGCTCTGCCAGCACTTTGGTCATCATTTTCTTGAATGTAGTATACATCTGAGGATCAATGTCATCCTCCACCTGTTGTCCTTGACTTTTAGCTGATCGGGGTGAATCCATTTCTTCTTCTGAAGCGATTGAGTACGCGATGCCTTCAACTGATGTGGTTTTCTTTCCGGATCTTGTATGAACCATTGAATGTCACAACAACTCTCCGGAGGTTGCTAACGCTCTCTGCAGGGCAGAATTGATGGTTAGGCTTTTAAAAGAAATTTGGTAGGAGGAAGATATATGTTGAGAATTTT
Organism: Nuphar pumila; assembly: GCF_984573655.1. NCBI lineage: Eukaryota > Viridiplantae > Streptophyta > Magnoliopsida > Nymphaeales > Nymphaeaceae > Nuphar > Nuphar pumila. The sequence goes on along the minus strand of NC_143260.1, from coordinate 65,027,476 downwards.
GATAGACAATTGAAATAATATCTCATTACTAGGGATTGAGTCGTCGCTGGCGCATGAATGAAAGGTGCATGCATCTGACATTGAACGCACTTCTTCATAAAACGATAGCAATATTGTTGCATAGTTTTCCAGTAATATCCTGCCTAGATGATTTGCTTGATAAGAGTTTGGTAGCCGACGTAACCACCGCAAATGCCTTAGTATACCTCATGCACGACTTCTTTGGCTTCATCTTCGTCTAGGCATCTGGAATATTCAGAATTGAATCCACGATGATAGAGGACATCAGAGAGAATAAAATATCAGGCAGACACGCGCCGAATCACTTGTTGCTCTTGCCAGTGATATTTTGAGAGAAGGAGACAGATGTTTTCTCCTTGATGGGAGTCTTTCTGTGACTGTCTTCAGCTTCCTCAGACATCATCCTAATCATTATTTTCTTGAACATCTGATATGCAGCAAGATCAATGTCATCCCTATCATTCAGACTCTGTCTTCCAACAGTTCTTGGAGAATCCATTTCTTCTTGCTTGCTTCTAAAATCACTGATGCTCTGATATAATGGTGTCTTCTTGCTTGATCTGATCTGAACCACTTGTGAATACTGATGCTCTCTACAGAATGAGATGGATAATTAAATTTTGATGATGAAGATTCAGAATAGAAATGAATATAAGAAGAATATTTTATGAGAATTTGGTAGATAATTGAAAGAACATCCCATTACTAGGGATTGGGTCGCCATTGGAGTCACGACAATTGTGTTGCCATTCTTTACAAGGAGAATGAACAACTGCAAATATGCCTTGTCACCTAGGCGAGGTCGTCAAAGCATGATAGAATGAAAGTTGAAGGAATTTTTTTTTTATTGAAGAAAAGATATGATTGCATCAATAGTGGACTTGAGAAAGAGGGAGCATATAGACAGTCTGCCACCACTCTTAATGATCAGCAGAGACACGAGGACCGGGGAAAAGAGTGAGAATGATGAAAGAATCTCAGTCATATCTGGCAGAATGGTATGTTCCAGACCACTACGCTGATGCAAGGTTGAACTCTGGCATAACCTCTGATAGTAGCCGAGCTTCTACGCGCTTCTGTCTCTGAGAAAATTGCCTGACACATCACTCTGGATAGTAGTAGGTACAGAAAAATGGGCCAAGTAGCTTGAACTGCTTGCCATACACATATGTATATTTGGGAAGAAGGCGAGCCCTTCAGTGCACAGAACCATTGCATGCTGGATTCTTTCTCGAGCTGTTCTGGACAGCGTGCTGACTTTTGCGAATTCTCCATACTGTCGGTAGATCTCGATCAGGCTCACATACTCATTCTCATTTTCTTCAATCAGTGGCCAAGACTTACGCCCTGTCATGCAAGCCACGACATCTTTAGGGTCCAGACCCTTGACATTGATCAGAAATTGTTGCTCTAATGGATCTCCAGGCTAACTGGCTGGCTCAGGCAGTCCCATAATCTCTGAAAACTCATCCATCAGTAGTGTCATCTCACCCCATGGGAACCAAAATGTGCAAGTGCGCGGATTCCACCGCTCTGCCAGTGCATGGATCAGATTGCCATTGACTATCAACTTTCCCACTGCAGATGCCAGTTTCAACCCGCAATCGCTCAAGTGGTCCGGAAACATACGAGAGAAGTTTTTGAACCAGATATAGTACCACCGGGGGAAGAAGGGTCCGGTGCTGAGAGCTTGATGCTTGGGAAGACTTTGTCGCACCTCGTAGGAGATGTGACCCTCATGAAAGACAGAGTCGAACTGACTGAATGCCATTAGACTGAAAGATAGGAAGATTGAAATTAGACTTTGAAAAAAATACAAGAATTTTGAAAATTGCAGGCAGGATAAAAAGCTAGAATTCGAAGTCCAGAGGAACGAAAGAATGGAAAATCTCCTGGAGTTTTGAAGAAAAGGTGGATAATTTGAAAAAAACCGTCTAGGGTTTTTGAGAAAAATGAGATATTTTATAAAAGATGAAAAGTGAGGTATTTTGGAAAATTGTTTGGTATTTTGGAAAAAATGGGAAAAATATGAGAAAATAAGGCGAAAATGAATATCATACATTCAGTTACAAACAATTATGCACATACAGCAATCCCTAAGAAGCCAACTCTAAATGCATTGATTTTGAAAAAGCTTTAGGACCCTAATCCTGACTCTAGGCTCAGATCAACTGTGTCCAATCATGCTATGCCGATATACTCGAGCCGAGGCTCGATGTACGTGACATAAAACTCATCTCCGGGTCTAGGCTTGTGTTTTCTCAACATCCTTGAGCGCCTGCCGATATACGTTGGACTATGGCCCTTGGTACTTGGCAGGGGGGCGTTAGCCCAAATAAGTGGCCCAGTTGTGAGGCTCTGACCCGAACTATGGTTCTGGAAGAGAGCCCAGCAACGTGAAGACCGGGTAGACATAGGTGGGGTGGTTTTTGAAATATAATCACATGCAGGCAAACAGAGGGCTCTAAGTCCAAAAGAGATAGAATTTTGAAAACTTTTGAAGAAGCAAACATTGTTTTCATACAAGTCCTAGATTGAGGAGTGTTGTATTTCAGACCTAAGTCTAAGTGAGCATGCATAATTCTCCTCAATATGGTCCTACCAAACCATGCCTAGTCTACATGCAATCCATGTCAGCTGGGTTCAAGTCTAGGTTCCTAGGTTCACATGATATTAGGAATTAAAGCTGACATTCCATAGAACATAATTTTGATAATTGAGCTAAGTTAAAACACATAATTGATCAGGCGAAGACAGGTCCCATCACGGTTGCCAAACCTGTTATCATCGCAAAAATTTTCCCCTCCCTTGCGATAGAGAAACGAATTTCGCGAGTCAAACTCGACCAAAGTTTTGAAAATGGTTTTGAAAAATTACTCGCCTCCGTTTTGAAAATTTGTGGGAAAATTCCGTGGAATGGGATCCGCCTGTCGGTACGAGGTTCAACCGTTCCTGGCACCTTTACCAGGGGTAATTGAACCAAGGATCAGTTATGTGCTTTAACTTGACTCAAATAGCTAAATTATGCTCTATTTTTCCTAGAATGCACAAAGAATCAGGCTTGTGCTATGAAATTTTGAAAATAATGCAAGTTTGAGAAAATATGATGTTTGCTTTGGAAAATTGAAATATGTTTGAAAATTGATTGGAAAAGTACTTGAAAAATGAATTCTTGAGAAAATCATTGAATTTCATTGGAAATCAGAAATTTGCATTGGAAATTGATTTCTCAGGAAAATTTGAACTTTAGAAAATTGAATTTGAAATTTGGAATTGCTTTTTTGAGGAAATGGATTTGAAAATTATGAGAAAATCAGGAAGTTCATTGGAAAAGGGATTTCTGAAAGGGAAAATGAATTCTCAGGAAAACGGGAATTCTGAGAAAATGGATTTCTGAAAACTTGGGATTTTGAAATTTGAGAATGTTAAAACATAGGAAAATCTTGATTTGAACTTGGGAAATACTTTGAAATCTCATTTGAGAATTTAGAATTCTGGGAAAATCCAATCCTGAGAAAGACTTGAAAATTTTTGAGAGAATTGATTTTTCTGAAATTGAATTGGGAAATGAATTTGAAAATCATGCAATTTGAATGATATGAATGAATGAATATGAATTTGAAAAGGGAATTTCATTGAGGAATTGAGAAATCCTCTTGAAGTTTTGAGAAATGCAGTGCATTTTTGAAGTTAGCCTAAGAGTGTAGGCTGAATGTGGCTAATATGAAGATCATAAATCTTGGTTTTCTTCATATTCTGACTATGGCCATAAATACGAATCCCACCGAGTTTATAAACTCCATAAGAGCTTGTGCACGTGCCATTCGTGTAAACCATAGTGAATTTGAAATAATGTGCATGAATCATACATCACATATTGAAATTTGCAGAAATTAAACTATATGCAATACAGCCCTATTCTAAGCAGAAAAGTAACTCTTATTCCAAATATTACATTGATTTTTACATTGAATTGAAATAAAAGAAATAAAAGCTAAATCTTCTTCTTGAATGTTCCTGCAAAACTAGAAAACAAGGTTAGCACAAAAATGCAGGTTTTTCTGAATTTATCCGAAAATATGGGAAATTATCGGATATTATTCAGATATAAACCCAAAATTATACCCCCTTTGATATAAACATGATAAATAATGAATAAATTTCGAAAATAAACTTGAAAATTCGAAATTGGGGTCAAAATGACCAAAATACCCCTGATGACCTTGAAATCAGGGTTTTCTGAAAGAATTTTTATAAATTTTGGAAATTTGAAAATCAAATAAAATAAATCAAACATAATATGATGAAATATGATGATATGCATGAAATTTTGGAGAATTAGAAATTGAAATTTCGAAATTTAGGTCAAAATGACCAAAATACCCCCGATAACAAGACTATGGCCTTGAAACCAGGGTTTTCTGAAATAAATTTTGCAAAATTGAAAAATATGAAATGCAAAGGAGATTAAAATTAACCCTAATATGATTCTACATGCTTATGTACATGATAAAAACCCTAAAATGGCGAAAATATCATAAATATCAAATTTAACCTGATGTTCGCCTGATTTTCGCTTCTGAATTTAAAGATAAACTAACACATGGAGAAAATGAACTTGGAATTAAACAAAATTTGGCATGGACACCTAAAATAACCCTAGAAGCAGAATGGAACTCGAAAATATATATTTTTTTGTATTTTTAAATATAGAAATTCAAGTAAAAACCTAAATTTTGTGATTTTTGCCTAAAATGTTGATTCTAAAGGGGATTTAGGATATCACATTTTCATAAAAATTTCCCAAATTTTATGGGGTGACAGAGGACAGTAGGTAAAGGATTTTTTCCTTTTACACTTTCTGGTTTTGACCTATGGTCGGAGCTGTACTACTCCGGCAAGTCGGATCGGAATCCGGCGACTCTAGGATTTAGGGGAAACAGACAAGTTTTGGTAGAAAACATGGGAAAAATGAAAAACAGATGAGAAAAAGGCTGAAATTGTGAGAAAATGTCCCTGACAAACAGTGTAAAATTTTATCTTTTGATACTATTTAGATTCGGGTTACGGTTTGGAAAAGGGCATACTGTTATCAGAGACCTAAATCTCTCAGATTTCTGGATATTGAAATCTGTCAGACAGAAATTAAAAATCCGTAAAAATACTGAAACAGATCCAAAATTCCCAAATTTTGGGAAATGACAGGAAGTTATGTTAGGAACAACTTTCATGTCGAACATTTTTGCAGACAGACTACATATTGGGCGTACTCGGTGCATTAGGGTCTGCCTATACCCTGACGAAAGAAAATCAAGATTTTCCCAGGGGTCTGAGAAATCCGATTTTTTACAGAGAGCAAAACTAACTGGAAAAACCTCAAAATTTCTAGATCATTAGTAGATTCCATTGTGAATCTAATATGATTTTTGCAGGACAATTTGAATATTCCACAGGGGCGATTTTATGGGTTTTTTCTGCTAAAGCAGAAATTGGAAGTTCAGAGAAACAGAAAACCCAGTTTAGGGTTTGATTTTTAAAATAAAGTTACATACACTAAATCAATCCGAATTTTTGTTAAAAGATTGCAGACAAATATAGGCATTCATAACAAAAATTTTAGAATTTATTGACAAAAAATCAAGCATAAAATAATAACTGGACTCCATGCATAAAATCAAAACCTATAGTTCTCTAGGTAAATATTAATGAGACCAAAATAAATGTAATGCCTACAAATGTATAATCGACATGAAAATAAACAGAAAATGAAATAAAAGTTGAGAGGGTATGATGCTTATTTTGATATTGGCTACAAGTGAAATGGATCTGATCCATCCATCGGATGGATCCTCTCACCTAGATAGCCTTGACATAAAAGATAAAAAAAAAATCATAAACTTCATCAAACAAGTACTAACGATGCGAGGATCTTACCTTGGATCGGTTGAAGCAAAAGACCAAAGAGGGTCTCCTTGAGAGTTAGGCTGCGGACATTGGAGAAATAACAACAATGGAGGTGTGAGCTCCTTTGGAATAAGCTTGATGCTTATTGCTGCACCGACTGAAGCAAGTGATCACAGGATGGAGTGATGGCTTGAGGAAGTGGCTGCCGGCTGGTGTGGAATCGATTGAAGAGTTGGGGCTGTAGGAAGATGGTGCTGCTACAATGGTGAAATCTGGAGATTGCTGCAAGGTTGAAGGTGAGCACCGGATGTGGTAGAGAGGTTTGCTGCTACAGTTGGTGGTGCTGCTGGAGATGACTTAAGATGAAGGAGAAGCTGCATGGCTGCTGCTGGGCGTGGAGGCTGAAGGAGAGGCTGGACGATCCTTGTGTGGTGGTTGTATGGTGGCTGTTAGAAAGTTGGTAGCTATTGAAGAGGAGGCTGTGATGGAGATCGGCTGCAATGGCTGCTGTGGGAGCCTTTGAAAGAGGCTTCAATGGCTGGGAGTTGCAGCCAAGGAGAGCTGCAGCCAAAAGGGAGAGAGAGAGAGAGAGAGAGGCGTGAATCTGTAGAATGGGCTGCCGTTCTTTTTTTTTTCCTTTTTGTATTGAACTTAGGTTTTGATTTTCATCAAAACCTAAGTTTCCATTGTTATCTAATGAGCCATACGTGAATGGCTATGGCTGCAGCTTTTGCTTTGAAAAAGATGGAAAGGAAGTAAGGAAGAAAGGGGAAAGAAGGAAGGGAAGGAAAATGAAAGAAGAGGGAAAGAAGGAAAAGGAAAGAAAGGAGAGGGAAAGAGGAAGAAGGAGGGGCTGGAAAGACTATACGTGAATGGAGGGAGAGGAAAGAAAGGAGGAAAGAAAGAAAGAAAGAAAAAGAAAGAGAAAGGAAGAAAAAAGAAAGAAAAGAAATAAAGAAGAAAAGAAAAGAAAATAAAAATAAAAAAATATAAAAAAAGAAAATGGAGGAAGAAAGAAAGGAAATGGGCTGGAGGTTTGGGTGACCCCCTTGTGGGTCCCACCTTAGGAAGAATAAAATAATTAAAATAAATAAAATAAAACAAACCAAAAAAATAAAGAAAAAGATAATATTTTTTTTTATAAATTAAAACAAGAAAATGCAAATGGATGGGCCATCTCAGAGTGGGTCCAAATTCCACTTTTGAAATTCATTTTGATGATTAAAGGGGTAAAATAGTCTTTTCAGAAAATTTCTAGACGAAACGAGCTATTTTTGGCAGTTTTTGAAATGAGCTCGGATTTTGAAGTTCAATACCTCGTTGCGAAGCAAATCCAATGTAGAATTTAAAAATGTAATTTTGAAAGAAATTCAAATTTTTTTTCTCAAGAAAATACTTCCAAATTTATTTCTAGACGAAACGAGCTATTTTTGGCAGTTTTTGAAACGAGCTCGGATTTTGAGGTTCAATACCTCGTTGCGAAGCAAATCCAGCATAGAATTTAAAAAATTGATTTTGAAAGAAATCCAGATTATTTTTCTTGAGAAAATATTTCCAAATTTATACTCCTGGGAGTAAAAATGTCAATTTTGAAAAACCCGAGGTTTGAAATTGATTTCTGAAGACTTTTAAAACTCAATCTGGATTGAAATTTATAAAACTGGAGTTCTGGACTTCGAAAATGAAATGAAATGTGATGAAATGATGAGAAATGACATGCGAAATGCAGACCCTGAATGAAAAATTTTAGATGTTAGACCCCGATTGGCAGTTGTACCAGTTTAAAAAGCATTAAAATTGATAAAATTTGCAAAATAGCTCAAGAAATGGTTTTCGGGACTCTACTGGGTCAGAGTGACACTGAAAATTGGGGTTCGAGCTGGATTGAACTGATATGAGCTAGATTGAGCTGGGTTTTAGAGTTTTAGAACTCAAATGAACTGACCAGGCACTGACTCAATTGACCTTTCCGACTGAATTTTCAAGAAAAGCTACCATTTTTAGAGAAATGGTACGGAATGGTCACTGGGGTGAAGTGAATTACAAACTTGAACTGGGTTTGAGCTGAAACAAAGGTCAATAATACTGACATGAACTAAAATCGAAGCTCGAACACTAGCTCAATTGGCTGAACTCAGCTCAATTTCAGCTGAAAGAGCTGAAATGGACTAAAATGGGCTCCTGGACACTTGGAAATGGTTTTGAACTGAAACTGGAATGCTTGAACTTCTGGTGAGCTCAAGTTAGACTTTGGGGAGTATGACTGACTATGAATGACTGACTCGGAGACAATTGGCTTGGATTTGAGTGAGAAATGAGCTCATTTCTGAAGAAATGATCCCATTTTGGCAGGAATGGTCAGAAATGGAAATGTTCTATTCATTGTGAGCTCAGATGAGCTTGAAATGATTGATATTCTAAATGTTCTGAACTGACCAATGAGCTTGGTTGACTCCGACTGATTAGGGTCTGGGATGTCCTAGGGGTAAAATGGTAACTTTCCTAATAAAAGTTGGTAAAATGATGATTTTCTGAAACTAACTCGGGGTTTGACTCCTACATTGACCTAACAGGGTTGGTACTGCACGAGGAGGGTTGTTTGAGAATGGATATGGAAAATTTGGGGTGTTTACAACTTCTTTTCTCAATAAGTGATTGAAGGGCTCGCATCTCATGGCCAAATTTGAGATGAAGCATCAAATAGACTGAATGCGACCCTGAAGGCTTCGCAGTTCTTTGAGATTGGTGAGAGGCAGCATATCAATGATCGCCTTTGCCTTGGCAGGATCCACCTCTATGCCTTTCTTGCTGATCATATAGCCTAGCAGTTTGCCTGACTCTACTCTGAAGACGCACTTCTGCGGATTGAGTCTCAACTTGTAGAGAATAAGTCTTTCAAAGACTTGGCCGAGAGCATCGAGAGGATCCTCTCCTTCTTTGGATTTGACCAGGATGTCATCTATATAGACATCCATGTTCTTGTGCATCTGGTCATGAAAAATAACTGTCATCGCTCTCTCATAGGTTGCCCCAGCATTCTTGAGTCCAAACGGCATGACTGTGTAACAAAATGTGCCCCAAGGCGTGGTAAAAGAAGTTTTGGATTGGTCACGAGCAACCAATTTGATCTGATTATAGCCTGAATATCCATCCATAAAGGAAAACATGGCATGGCCCGTTGTGCTATCGATCAAAAGATCGATGTTGGGGAGTAGATAATCATCCTTTGGGGTGGCCTTGTTCAGATCTCTGAAATCAATACAAATCCGGACCTTGCCATTCTTTTTGGGAACTTCTACGATGTTCGCCAACCAATCTGGATAATCAATGGTCCGGATGAATCCTGCCTTTAACAAATCCTCAAATCCTTCTTTAACTTGCGGTTCTACTCGGGGATCCATCTTTCTCAATTTCTGCTTGATTAGTTTGCAATCTGGCTTCAGCACAAGACGATGCTCGACCAACTTGGGATCTAAGCCTGGCATATCCTCATAAGTCCAAGCAAAGACTTCCTGATGCTGCTTGAGAAAATGGATGAGCCTTTCCCTCTCATCTGGACTCAAGTTAGAACCAATTTTGAGGACTTTTGGATCATCTTCTGAACCGATGTTGACATCCTCTGTCGGATCCTGAACCAATGGCGATGGTTCATCCTGCTTCTGAATACTGGCAAATCCTGAATTGCTGAGTCGAAATCTGCTAATTCTTCAATCTGCTTTGTCAATTTGCTGATTTCTGCCCCTGCCTTTGCCTTGCAGATTCTGGCCGGTTTGGATTTATTTTGAGAAAGACTGGGATTGATAACGAGCCTTTTGAGTAATTTAGGAGCCATGATCTTGGCAATCCTGAAAGCGCAAAGAAGGTCTTTGAGAAAAAGGTAAGATATTTAAAAATAGCCCTTTGTACAGAGACAGAGAATGACAACACAAATAAAGATATAAGCAAAGACTTTATGTATGCCAAGATATGATAGAAAATCAAACTTTCATTGAAATGATTTTGATATTTACATACGATTGTTTGAAGAAAAGAAAGAAACTGGGGTGGATCTTTGCCCTTACAAGATGACATTAAAAAAGAGAAAATAGAAAACACTGGCATTGTCTTCATTCTGCTCTTTTGATGAAGGTGGTCTTTTTGCCGGACGATTGACCTGTGAAACCCAAACCTGTGCCCTCAACATGCCAAGCGGGGACGATTGGCTCCAGGATGCCGTCTTCATTTCTACCCAGGCCTCTGAAGGGTTGATAACCGTGTTTCATCAGAAGATCAAACCCTTTCTTAGTTTTTGAGAATTGAGGGAAAAGAGGGTGATCTTTGAATAAAGTGCAATCGAGGCGCCCACCTAACTTGAAGAAGCGAGGTCCCTGCCACTGGATCACTGCGGTGACATTTTCTGTTGGTTGTACTTCCTTCAGTTTTAGCATGTCCAGGCTTTAACTCAGATTGATTTCATCGACTTCCCGAATGCTCGAGATGTCAACAGTGAAAGTAGGATGGGGAATCATTGGATGCAGAAGTCTTTCCTCAGGATTCTCTCCTAGGACCGTCGTAATCATGCCTCCCTTCGACCATTTGATGCACTGGTGAAGGGTTGAAGGAACAACATTGGCGTTGTGGATCCAAGTGCGCCCGAGCAAAAGGTTGTATGTGGGCGGCACATTGACCACATAGAAGAGCACGGTATGCACTGAATAATTGATAAAAAATTTTAGGAAGACTTTTCCCTTGGATGTCTGCCCATGGTTGTCAAAAGCATAGATTGTGATCGGATCTGGGGTATACTCTTCTTTCAGACCCAATGCCTTGGCTGTCATCTCTGAACAGATATTGAGGCTGCTGCCTCCATCAACCAACACATGAGGGACTGTCATGCCCCTGGTCTGCACTACTATGTATAAGGCGTTGTTATGAAATGAATGGGGTTTCGACAAATCCTCATCCGAAAATGTAATGGGTGTGTTCGTCATGGCCTGGTTGACGATCTGTGCCATATCTTGCTATGTTGTGCTAGATTTGACCTTGATCTTTCTTACTAGATCTTCTAGCACTTGTTGGTGCTCTGGAGAAGCATGGGTCAGATCCAGGATAGAGATGTTGGATAAAGCAGTAATTGGCTTCTGTAATGACCCTCAGGTTTCACCTTTCTTTGAAGCTACTTTGACGAAGCGCTTCAGAATTCTGGGAGTTAGCTTGGCAATTTATGTCGTTACCTTTGTTGGCTCCAGGTTTGGTTTCTTGTTGCTGAAAAATACAGTAATATCCACTCTCTTGGCGGAAGACTGCGCTTGGCGAAGGACGAGGACCTGATGTTGATCCTGAATGTCCTGACTGAAACATGGCTGAAAACTATCTTGCAGAGAAGATGTTTGTTCTGTGATGACTGAAGTTGAATACTTAGGAAATGGTTTGGACAAGATTTCCGGTTGTTGCTCATCCTCATCTTCGATCAACAAATTCTTGTCAATACAGTCCTGGATGATGTTTTTAAGGACAAAACAGTGCTTAGTGTCATGTTCGACAGTCCGGTGAAACTTACAAAATTTATCAGTCCATTTACCCATAGCCACAGGAGGATCTGCTACCTTGGGGAGTTTTATCATTCCTTTTGACATCATATATTCCAAGATGTCTTCACAGGACTGTTCTAAAGCTGTAAACTCCTGATCATAACTCCAACCTTCGTGTTTTGGCTTCTCTGGCTTCTTTGCTTCAGACTGTGGCACTAATTGGACGGGCTGTGGCTTAACAAACTTTCTCTTCTGGACTGCAGAGTTCGTTCTTTCGTCCTTGAAGTGCCCGACATTCTTGTGGCGACTTTTCTTGCTTTTCTTGCTGCCAGAACTACTGCCGTGGTCTGAGAAATCCATAGAATAAGCAACATGTGCTTTCTTCTTCTGCTCAGGATTCCCTCTAACAAAAGGGTACCCTTCATATAGGCCATTATCCAATCCGGTCTCGAGCCACTCGGCTCTCTCAATCAGTTTGATGAATGACTTCGCAAGAGATGTGGAAATGAGATTCCTCAGAGGCTAAGCAAAGTTGTTCAAAATAATCTATAGGGCGTGCTTCTCTGGGATGGGAACCTTCATTCTGTTACAGGTGCTTCTCCACCTGTGGATGAATTCGCCAGCTCTCTCATTCTCATTCTGCTTTAGATTATACAGATGGTTGAGAGTTGGTGAGGCTTCAACATTGAACATGAAGCGCTCAATGAACAAGTTTATGACTTTATCGAACTCTCGTAGTTTGATAGGATTGATGTGGTCTGCATACCACCTGGCTACCGTTCCCTCTAGGCTGCGAGGAAAGCAAATGAATAACGCCCGGTTGTCTTTCCTGAAACGAATGCACTCAGCATAGAATATGGCCAAATGTGCCTTAGAGTTGCCTGTCCCATCAAATTTGAAGAACATGCGAGGCAGATTTTCCAGATTGTAATCCCCATCCAGGCCGTTATGGAAATCTTCGCCAAAATAAGTTTGTTTGCCTTTGCTTTTGGCCTGGATATCCTTAATGGCTCGATTCATTTCTTTCATTTGTTCGTGCATTGGATCATTAGTCGAAATAGGTTTGTTTGTTGATTCGGGTTCTGCAGCGATCTTCATAAACTGTTGCGGAGGATTCTTATGGTAGGCAAATTGTTCTTCTTCCTCTGATTTCTCTTCGGCTGATTTCGATTCCTCAGAAGTGGTGTCAGGCTGGACCTTCTTTTTGATGATCCTGACTGGCTTTTTCACAGCTTTCTTCTTTGGTTTGCTTTTCGAAACAACCTTCTTCTGACTGGCCTCAGCTTGCTCTGACATCATTCTGACCATCATTCTCTGAAACAGACTGTACATGGCAGGATCTATATCATCGGTTTTGCCCTGACTCTATCCTTTGACCGACTTGGGAGAATCCATTGCTTCAATTTCGTTGTCACTGTGCTGAGGAGCAGTCTCTTTTCTCGCTCTTGTCTGAACCATCTTGTCAATGTCAATGATTTCTGCGGAATAAAGGAATCGTTAAAGCTCAAAAGAATTTTTGAAAATACAACCTTTTGAGAAAAACGAGGAAAGAGGAATTGATAGACAATTAAACAGGTTATCCCATTACCAGGGATCAGGTCATCACAAATTTTGTGATAATTGTGTCACCATTTTGTGATAACGGAAAAAATATGCCTTGTTACCTAGGCGAGGTCGTCCATCATGATAAGAGATAATTTTAAGGAAAAATACAAGGAAAAGTCTCATCACTAGGGATGAGGTCGTCACGGGCATCGTGACCACATAAAACAAAATAAAAGAATAAAATTTTGGCCACAAAGAGCTTTTTAACAGAACATAAAGTTGCATTTTTATTGATGACAAAATTTAAATACAAAAAGAAGGTGGGCAGACAGTTTGCCACCATTCTCGATATTCCGAAGATACATTAAGACCAGGAAACACAGACAAAGGAATGAAGGAGTCCCAAGTGTATTTGGTTACATGATATGCCCGAGACCACTGATCCGACTGTAAATCGAATTCTGGCATATGACCTGCCGAGAAACAAATGTTGGCGTGAACCTGCCGCTGCAAGAATTGTCTAAGACACCTCTCTGGCTGATAATCGACACAAAAGAAAGGGCCAAGCAATCTGTAACGCTTGCTACGAGCATAAGTGTAGCGAGGAGCTGACTCTTGCTTGTTGAAGTAATCCCAAAGGATCTTTTTCTGATGCAGACTCTCGATCAAAGTTCAATACTGAATGGCAGACTTCGGCTTCTTGCTGTTGAATCTGAAGAAACTGGCCTTCGATGGAACATATCGTAGGAACCAAGATTGCAAGGCATACGTGCACCCTTCTACCAGAATGGTCTCTCCAAGGGAGAAACGAGCTAAGCCTCGGTAGAGAAAGGCTAGAGCAGCCATGGATACTGAAAGCTGACGGGTTTGCTTGCTTCCCCATCTTCGAAAAAGTTGGGCGACTCTGACATCAATGAAATTCTGACCATCCTGAAAGAACGCTAATCCTGCTGTGCACAGAACCATGGCATGCTGGATTCTTTCTTTTGCTGCCTGAGACAAGGTGTCAACCTCCTCGTAGTCTCCATACTTGCGATAGAGTCCGAACAGGTCGATGAACTAACTTCCATCGATTTCTGTGAGAGGCAAAGATCTGCTCTCTGTAGCCCTGGCTAACGCTTCTCGAACATCTATCCCCTTGATGTTGATCAAGAACTGTTGCTCGACCGGATCATCTGGCTGATCAGCTAGCTCTGGCAGTCCCATGATGTCACCGAATTCATCTATTAGCAGAGTCATTTCTCCCCATGGAAACCAAAATGTGCAGGTACGTGGGTTTCATCGTTCCGCCATTGCTTGAATCAAACTGCCATTGATAGTTCGTTTGCCCACTGCCGATGCCATCTCCAATCCACAATCATCCAAGTGGTCTGGGAACATACGCGAGAAGGTGGTGAACCAAGAATAATACCACCGAGAGAAGAAAGAATGAGACTGGATAACCCGATGATCCGGGGTTTCATCCTTCATTTGATAGAAAACATGATCTCTGGGAAAGACAACATCAACGGAATCAGATGTCATCGGAATGATACTGAGGTAAAGAGGAAGATGATTAGATAGAATGCAGGACTTACGGATAGACTCTTGATGAAAGAAGAGGATAAACATAAATCCTGAAAATTTGTAAAAAGATCAAGGGAATTCAGAAAAAGGGTTTTCCAAGGTTTTTAAAGAAAATCTGACAAAAGAGAAAAGAATGTAGGAAAAGGAAAAATATACACCTGGGGTTTTTGAAAACAAGGGGAAATTTTGAATAATACACCCAGAGTTTTGAAAAGATTTTGATGTATATAGGAGAATACAGGGAAATATTGCACAATCACAGCTGCACAAACAAGGATGCACACACAGCACTCCCTAAAAGCTGACTCTAAATGCAATATTTAAAATGGCTTATAGGACCTTAATCATAACTCTATGGTTTCAGATCATCTGATTTTAATCAAGGTATGTCGATATACTCAAGCCGAAGCTCGAAGTACGTGGCATAGAAATATTTCTCCGGTTCTAAGGTAATGGCTTCCCAACATCCTTGAGCGCCTACCAATATACCTCGGACTATGGCCCTTAGGTACGTGGTAGGGGGCGCGAACCCAAATAAGTGGTTCAGTTGTGAGGTTCTCTCCCGAACTATGGTTCAGTGAGACAGCCCAACAACGTGAAGACCGAGACAATATAGGTGGGGATGTTTTCAAAAACATGATCAACATGCAGATAAAACCAGAAGGCTCTAATGCAAGTCCTAAAAAGATAGATTTAAATGAAAAGAAGCATACACTTGCATACATTGTTTAAATTCAATCCCTAGAATTGAGGAGAGTTGTATTTCAGACCTAAGTCTAATGTGAACATGGAATAATCTCCTCAATATGGTCCTACCAAATCATACTTAAATCCTATATGCAATGATGTCAGCTTAGGACAGAGTCTAGGCTCCTAAGGTTTGCATGAAAATGAAGCTGACATATGCTAGAAATAAAGACTTAGATAATATCAAAGCAAAGCAAAGGCATATATTCAACCGGACGAAGACAAGTCCCATCACGGTCGCCAAAACTGTGATCATCGCAAAAATTTTCCTCTTGTGGTTTTTCTTTCTCTTCCTTCTCTTTTCCTTTTTGACTTCTATTTCTCCTTTTTGAAGGGAGAAATGAAAAGACAGAAAAGAAGAGAAGAGAAAAGAAGAGAAAGAAGAGAAAGAAGAGAGAGAGGAACTCTTTTGCGGGGTCTCACTTGACCTTGATTTGAAAATATTTAGAAAATTACTCACCTCCGTTTTGAAATATTGCGGGAAAATGGAGAGACGGGATTCGCTCGTCGGTACGAGGTTCGACCGTTCCTGGCACCTTTATGAGGGGTAATCGGACCAAGGATCGAATTTATGCCTTTTTTCTTTGCCTAAATATTATCTAAGAATTTATTCTAAATCTAAATGCACAAAGAATCATGCTTGTGCAATTGCAAGGATGTATGCTCTTTTGAGAAAAAATGTTTTGAAAATTTCCAAGTTTTCTGAGATGAACTTGATAATGGAATGAAGAAATGATTTCTGAATGGTTGAATCCAACTTAGAACTTGAGATAAATTAGGAAGGATATTTTGAAGTTCTAAGTCTTTGAAATGATCAGAGTTGGGAAAATAAATCTTTGAATTTGAAAAGAATGATTGGAAGATAAGAGAAAAAGAAATGAACCTTCAAAGTCAGAAATGGACTTTGAATTTGAATTTGAATTTGAATTTTAAACTTGGATTTAGGAGAGGAAATGAATATTTGAAGTGGAATTGAATTCTAGATTTAAGGTTTGAAATCAGGATGGAATTTGGACTTGAGAAATCTAAATGGAATTAAAAAATAGAAATGGATTTAAGAAGTCCAGATGGGATCTGAAGATGGAATCAGATTTGAAATCCGGAAATCAAGATAGAATTTGAATCCACAGTCTGAAAAATTGAATTTGAATCAGAAATCTGAATTGGATTTGAAATTTGAAATGGATTTTGGATTTGAAGTCTGAGATTCAAGATGGAATTGAATTCTGGATCCTAAATGGAATTTGGATTTGAAGTCTAAGATCTAAGATGGAATTGGATTCTAGATCCTAAAAATGGATTTTGGATTTGAAGTCTGAGATCCAAGATGGAGTTGGATTCTGGATCCTAAAATAGAATTGGATCTGAAGTCTGAGATCCAAAGTGGAGTTGGATTTGAAATTTGGATCCTAAAGGAGAATTGGATTCTAGACCCTAAAATGAATTTTGGATCTGAAATCTGAGATCCAAGATTGGATTGGATCCGAGATCTGGAACTTAAATTGATTTTGGATATGAGGTCTGAGATCCAAGATTAGAGGTGGATTCTGGATCCTAAAATGGATTTAGAAAGCCCAAATGGGACTTTTGAAGATGGATATGGGTTTTGAAAACCCAGATTGAATTTAAAACTTTAGAAAAGAATCGAATTTTGAGATTCAGAATCAATCTCAAAACTTTGATTTTGATAAGGAGATAAACTTGATTTTGAATTTTGAAATCAGAAGATGAATCAGAAACATCAAAGTTAAATTGAACTTTGAAGTTTGATTTTGATTTAGAATTTGAATTTTGGGATGTACAAATGAATTTCAAAGTCAAATTGGACTTCGAATTTAAAGTTAGAATCTAAAGATGGTATTTGAATTTACAAGAGTTTAAAATTGACTTCAGAAGTGGAGAAGATATTTGAAGGAAATCACTTGGATTTTTGAATTTTTTTTTTTAAAAATATGATGTAATTTTATCCTAGATGATGAATGAATTTAAAGAATTTGAAATTGAATTTGAAAATCATATCTTATTCTTTAAATGAATTTAAATTAAGATTGAAAATATAATACATCCTTGACTATGGTCATTGAATGTATTATATAATAATCATATCTAAATTCAAATGAAGAATAAAATACATTTTGGTGCTTTTATAGAGTTTAAAATGAAATTAATTCTCAATATATCCTGACTATGGCCATTGATATATGTATTGAATCAATTTTAGACTAAACTCTGATAAAAGAAGAAAATATTTAAAGAAAATATGATAAATTTTGAAAAGGATCCAGTGGGGATCCAGTATTATTTTATAAAAGATAAAAATCTTAAGTTTTGTTTACATCCTGACTATGGCCATTGATGTAAATCATCAACTTAGGATTAATTACCTTTTACTAAATGGTGCATGTGCCATTCGTGTTCCCATTTGTGAAATTTTGAAATAAAGGAAAATGATGCAACAAATGATATTTATATGCTCATTCATTCTAATCTAGAACAGGAAATGTAAATTTTCATTAAGATCTAACTTATTACAGTATTTAAAATTTACAATCCTCAAATAATGACATCTTCCATATATTCCTTGCAAAAATACTTAGTTAATGCAAGGTAACATTGCAAAAATATAAAGAAAATGGAGCAGGCTATTCTGAAGACTAACTTACATGCAATCCTATGTCTGGATTAGTGGTAAGATGTAAATGAATCTGTTAACTACAAGGCTCATGGAAAAATGCATGTATGTATGCCTAAATGTCATACCTGTGTATATGAAAAATGCTTAAGTAAGATGCTTATTATGCTAATAAGGAGAAAACTTGTAGAAAATTGCACATGGACTTAGTGAAAGCTAGAGATAACTAATATTGAAGGTGAATTTGATGCTGCTATGGGTTTAATGTTATACCAAACATGTTGTATTTGTGATAGCAGGTGACTGAATAGTAGGTAGTGGGAGCTGAGTAAAAACATGACAGTAGGTGATATGGCATGGGTGCAAGAATGTCACAGCAAGGTTGTGAATCACTGCAAGTGCAAGAAATACATAACAGTGTTTTGCACTGTTGTAGATATGAAGAACTCACAGTCATGTCTTGTATGACTGCAAGGGTGAAGAGAATCCATCAAGGTGGATGCCAGGGGTTATGTGTAGGTAGGGCTGCTAAGTATAGGTTGAAGGGAAGGTGTTACAGGTGGACAGAAAGTGATAAAGGTATAGATGTGGTAATGAAGTGCAAGATGGTAGCTAAAATGGTGAAACTATGTGTTTGTAGAGTGATAAGGAAGATAGTGTGGAAACGAATGAGCATAACATATTTTCTAACTTTAACCTACTGTGAAGTAAGGCATAATGTAGGGATGATAATGCTGTGAAATATGATATTGCAGATGAGCTGCACAACGCATATAATGGGTGATTGGTGCAAAAGATTGACACACTGATGATGGTGCAATGGTGTCGTTATGCTAGCATTGGTATATGAATCATTTGTGCCAATGACATGCATATCAAAAGTGGGTAAATATACAGGGTTTGATAAAGATATTACACAGCACATAAAACCTCAAATAGTGAATAAACCAAGTAAATGATACATACCTGCTTGTAACAACCTGACAGTATTTGATTCCTGTACCGGTCAGCAGAGATTTTGTCACACTTGTTGGACAAGCACAGAACGAGTCTGGAGATGGAGATGAAGTTAAACGAAGGCAACATGAAGACTAATAATATTCAAGAAAAACGAAAGAATAATGTGTGAATGCAAATGGATGAATGCATTATAATGTGGTAATGAGCTGAATATGCAAACAAATATAAAGCATCATGGAAGATTAGAATGATAGTGTGAATCATCAAACCTGTATAAAAGAAAAATATCTCAATATATCATAACTGCATAAATCTGAACAGGTGATGGAACTGGTTGTAAGCATTGTACACACATTAACATAAATAAAACCCAAGATTTAAGATGGCATGCTAATGGCCACTTATTTTCACCAACGCAGAACCTCATATAGCAGCAGCTCACACAGTTTGGCAACACAGATAGAGAGCATTATTTTGACTTTCGTGTCACCAGGAAACATCATCTGTACAAGCTTTTTCAATAGAACGCATATAAAATTTCAGCATGCATAGCCCTGCAGTCATATCCTGCCAACATATCTTAGAATCTTTGTTCAAGCAAGTAATTCCAGTTTGCCTGATTGCATCAGCAACTCAGGGTCCGGTACCCTCGATGTATCAACCATTCACCTCCAATGAGTAAACTACATGGGCAAGCATTTAATGCCTGAACCAAGCATTGGCATCAACGTCTGTAATCGTAAAATCAGAAAACGCAGGGGATCGATAAAAAAAAGATGTAACTAGGTAATTTAAGATCACCAAACAAACATTCAGAGACCTTCGGAAGGTCAATCTGCTAACAAAATTTAATCCAAGGAGAGCTAAGTTTTACAATGAGATTCAAGGCAAGAGGCCCAGAACTCCATTCCTGAACCAATATAACGACCATTCCTTTAATATAATCTGGAGGTGTTGTCAGGTGACCAAGCCAATGAGGATGCAAGATGAAGTTCCCTCCTCAGAAAACCTTCTTTTGTAGTTATACAAGAGGTGCCAACACAGTGATCTTGGTCAGAGATGGCAGCATCAGAGTGCCACTTTCAACAAGCATTGATTTTGTCCTCCGCATCAAGCTTTCAAGATATATTTTAATGCTTTAATTTGTCCAGTTCTTTTGCCTGCAGCTTTATCTGAGAAAGAAACTCCAGTTTCTTTAAATGCCTCAACAAACACATCCAGAGATCCAAAATGGAAGCGGCATACAGAAAGCTCAGAAATATTGTTTTGAATTGGTGTTCCTGTTTGCAGGCATATGGACGACTCATACCCTGGTGTATATCACACCTTTTATAGAGATTCTTCATAATCCATAGTTACAGATTTCAGCCAAGACAGAAAAAAAATGGTAATCACAGGGTATAAAAGAGTGATAGAACTAACCTGCGGCTCTCTTTTGACAAGGTATTGTATAATGATGAAAAATTGAATTCGATTACCAAAAATTGACAGTAACCCATCTGCAACTGCAACTAAAGCATGCTTTCTAAAAGGCACAATTCATAGAGATGAAATAAAATTTCACTCCTAAATCGAGATTAGATAGCTGCTAACATAGACCGAAGCATTGATTATGGAAAAGCCAAAATATCTTAACCATCATTGTAACATAGCTGCACTATTATTTGGAAGCCATTGACTATTTAATTTGGAACCGATCTGAGTCTAGTCCAGCAGATTTAAGTCATTGAACTACAGATGATGATGCGCACAGAGATATACATTAGCAAAATAAAAGAAAACTGAATCGTGAGGAGAACAACTTCCTTAGAAATGCCAGAAATCAATATACCGTCATCGAAGGTCTTCATCAAAGTAATGCTTAACAGATGCTGAAATTAGTACAACATGAAAGCATATGAGGTGTTTTGTGAGGATACGATCGATACACAAAAAAAATACAAGAAGAAAAAGAATCAAATTGATTCTAAATGTTCTTATAATGAACAGGTATGGTGAATTGAGAGGATCGCCCATCATGGAAAATTATAGGGAACAAACAACAAAAAAAAAAGAAAAAAAAATAAGAATGATAAAAAAATGTCGGGATCTGAGGATCCCCCCTTTTTATATAGCACACTGAACATGGATCAGTGCTTGCTATATGCAAGACTAACATCACGATGGTGCTCCAGTGAATCGATTAAACAGAAAGGATTAAAAGGAATGAAGAGAAAAACCCAGGCTAGCTAAGAGGAAAGGAGAATAAAGGGAGATTTACCAGATAGCGGCAGAGATCGGGAAGGAGGAAGTCGATCTTTCTTTGGAGTGTCTGCAGAAAAATCACCTCGGGATGCCGTTCTTCAACTTTTGCAGAGGGGTGTTTTAGAGAGAATGGCACAAATGGATGGATTTTCTCGATGATCCTCCTTTCTTTCGGTTGCCTTGCTTATATAGAGAGGGAGGAAGAATTGAGAGGCAAGCGGTTTGGGATCAATGGCTGAGGGTGGAGCCATTGATTGGAGGGCGATGGAGAGGAGGTCGCACATGGGGGAGTTTGGTGGAAGCTTCGTGAAGATGAGGGGGCGATCAACGGTGGAGAATGAGGGAAGGCCGTTGGTGATGAAGGGTTTGGAGAAAGGGAAAGGCCTGTGAGGCCGTTGGCCATCGACCGTTCTGGAGCCATGGCTATGGAGGGTTCAGGCGGCTGATGAAGGCGGGCGATCGGCGATAGAGGAGTCCGATTGGGAAGGAGAAGATCAAAGGGTTGGGAAGGAGAAGATCGAAGGGTGGGAGAGAGAGAGAGAGAGAGAGAGAGAGAGAGAGAGACGCTGTCTTCGCCCTTTCCTCTCTTACGAAGAGTTTTCAAAGCCTAAATTTTTTTTTTTTTTTGCAGAGGGGCCCTTCGGTTTTCCTGGTTTACAGAGAGGGGGGGTTCCCTTAAAACGGTTTTCCTAAAAGTGGTTCTATATAAAAAAAAATGATTTTAAAAATGGGTTAAAACAAGTTTCAAAAGGAGTCATCTTTTCTGAAATTTTGGAATTTTTGTTGTTTTCTTTTTTCGATTTTCTTATATATATATATATATTTTTGTTCTTTTCTTGAAATTTTCTATATATATATATTTTTGTATTTCTGAAAACAAAACCTCCAAAAACTAAGGAATTTAAACTAATTTTGCAAAATTCCAAAATATTTACAAAGGAATGGTTTTTCTGAAAAATCAGGGTTATTTTGGAGAAATTTCTTCAGAAGATGGGTTTTGACCCAAGTTTTGAGAAAATATTCGAGTTTTAAACCTCGAATAGAGGAATATAATCTTGATGGATCCAAACGGATACCAAACGAACTGTATGAGCCTTTTAAAAGGTTATTTTGGTAATTTTGAAAATTTGGTTTATAAATCGGATGACAAAGCTCAGATTTGAATTTTGTCAATGGATCCAGATCCAAAATTGGGTCAGATGTATAAAATGATTTAATTGTAGTAAAACCTGAGAAATAAACTGGCATTTTAGATTTAAAACTGACTCAATTGCCTAGAAAATGGGGTCAGGGAAAAAAAAAGGGAATATTTACAACATTTTGAAAAATTTGGGGTGTTCACAGTGATTCCTACGAAAGTGAGTTAGGTGATAGTTTGATTTCTTGTATTTTTCTAGTTTGCTCGAGGACTAGCAAAACATAAGCATGGGGGTATTAGATCATGCTTATATTTCAGGGTTAATTAACATTAAAATATGCATGATTTTATGAAAAAATGTTTCAAAAACCCAATTTTATGTTAGTTTTCAGTAAATAAGCTAAAAGGATTGAAAATTAGAAAATGCTTGAAAAAGTAGCTTTATTTTGCATTTTAGTACATATTTTAATATTTGTATTTACGTAGTGGTTTTAGTTGTTAATAAAAAATTAAAAAATAGAGAAAATAGAGAAACATAGCTTTATTTTGCAATTTAGTTAATAAAATCATTTTGGTTTTCTTTATAGAAAAGAAGAATTTTTTTTATTAAATATACATATTAGAATAGTTATGTTTTTTAGAAAAAATAGTCAAATGAGGTTTTTAGCAAATAAGTCTTTTTAAAACAGTTTTTTTTAATTTTTGAAAATAAATAACAAACCGGTTTGCGTTTCTTTAAAAACCAAAAAAATGAAAAACAATGGGTCTTCACCGTGTACGCCTGAACCATTCCTCTTTCCCCTCTTTTCCCTCTCTTCTCACCCTTCTCCACCATCGCCGGCTCTTCTTGACCTTCCTTCCCCTTCTCCCTCTTTCTCTGTTCAATCTCTAGCCGATGGTGGTGGAAATCCTTCAGTCTGGCAACGACGTGGGCGGTGGAGACCGCTTCTTTTCTAATCCCTCTAGTTACGATAAGTTTTTTTCTTCTTCTTCTTCTTCTTCTTTTTCTTCAGATTCATTCTCTTCTCCTTCTTCTTTTCAATTAGATTCAATCGGTCTTGTTTTAGTTTCAGAAAAAACGAAAAAAAATGTAACTCGCATCTGTTTCCCTGTTTTTTTTCTTTTCAATCGTTCTTCACCTTCATCTTCTCCTTCTCATTCTTTCCAATTGTTATTGTTCCTGTTTCAGAAAAATTAAGAAAGAAAGAAAAACATTAGAGTAAATTTTGTAGATATTCCAGAGTTGTTCATTTTATCGTATCGATTTTTTTCTAGTTTGAGTCACCATCGAATTTTCTGTTTATTTCATTCCTTAAGTTTCTTGTTAAGCATCACATTTATTTTCTGTTTTTTTTTTTTATGCTTTAATATTCTGCATTTATTAAATTTCTGCTGATCATGTATTAGATTTCTGTGTGTTCATTTACTGAAATTTGTTTTGTTGTTTCTTCGTTCAGTTTTTTTTTCTGTTTTCCATTTATCACCTGTTTGTTTTAATCTGAATTTCCTGTATTTTTCCTTAATTTCATGTTGCTTTCATTATCCATTTTCATTCATCGCACAAATTTCCTATTTTTTTTAGTTTATATGCATAGTTTTTACTGTTTTCTGCAATAGCAATTACCGTTTTACATTGCTTTTGATTCGTATGCCTCTGAATTTTTATTTCTCTGTAGATTCATTTTTATCATTTCATATCTGTGTTGCTTTTCATTTTTTGCATCTTGCATTTCCTTCTTTCAGTCTCAATCATTTTATTTTGCATCTTCATTTCATTTTTGAGCAATTTATTTTTACTCTGCATTCATGCATTTTACTTTACAAGTGTTTTCCTGAGTTCCTGTTTTAGTTTTAATATAGATTTCATCTTATTTTCTGTTTTGTTTTTAAAGCCCTTTCATGTTTTTAGTTATTTCATGTTCCAGTTTTTGAAATTAATTTCCTGTTTTCCAGTTTTTCATTTCCAGTTTTGTATTTCCTGATTTTTTATTCAAGTCATTTCCTGATTTTGTAATACTGAATTTCCTGCTTGTTTTCATTCTGATTTTTTGTTTGTTTCATTCTTTAAATTCCTGTTTTTACATTACAGTTAGTTTCCTGTTTAACATTGATTTTCCTGTTTTCTGAAATTTTTAATGTTGTATTTTACATTCATTTTCTGTTTTACATTCATTTTCTAGTTTTTACCTGTTGTTTTCCTGTTTTTCAATACCTTGATTTTCTCTTTTCATTTCAATTCCTAATTTTTCTGTTTTGCATCTCTTGATTGTCTTCTTTATTTTGTAATTGTTAGTCAATATTGTAGTTAAGTAATTAGTTGTTAGTTAAGTAAGTTGTTAGATAATTAGCGTTGTTAATTGCTTAGTAATCAGTTAGTTAGTCATAGAATTACTTAGTTATTTGTCATTAGATTGCTTTCATGTTTTAGCATTGAATTAGCATAAACTGTGTTTAGTATAGTTTTTACTTCTCTCTCTTGTACTGCTCGTGTTCATTTGATTTATGCAGGATAGCACAGGAGTGGAGCTAAAGCGATTGAGTGACACGAAAGCGCAAGAGTAGAAGCTTCTTTTTACTTTTCAATTTAGAATTAGGAATTTAATTCTGGGTTTGTAAATATTGCATTTTACGCCCTCTGCGAAGGGTATTCATTTGTTGTAATAGATAGTTGTTTTTACTTTTCTCGAACATTTTACATTTTAATAATTCGGCAATAAAGAATAGTTTAGATTTGTGTGTTCGAATACGAAATATTCTCATTCCTTGAGTTTGACCTGGTCTCATCCACTAGTGAGAACCGGTTTTTATTATTTGATGTCTTGTTTTCACATGTTTTACATATAAAAATCTTTTCAAAATTACAACGATTTAAAAGAAGACATCAGATAAGCTTCAGAGAATGCCATATATCATAGGCAGATTCACAGACTGATATTTTGTTAAACTCATTTTGATCAATGGCGTAATATAATGCATTCATAGCTTTAGCATTTAAGTTTACCATCTTCTTTTCTTCATCAGACCATGAAGTATAGTCTGAAGTTGGAGATGTGTATGGACATTCTACAATCTTCCATACAACAAAGTCTATAGACTTTAGGAATATGGTCATTCTGCACTTCTAATATCCATAGTTTGTGCTATTGAAAAAAGGAGGGCGAGATGAGTGTTAACCTTCAATGTCATGAGCATAAGAGGTTGATGTCATTTTGTGTCGGAAGACTTGTTATGTCAAAACCAGCAGAACCTGCTCTGATACCAAATGAAATTCCACTAGAGAGGGGGGGGTGAATAGTGAAATTCGTTGCAGATTGATAATATAAAAAATAAGACACAACACAATAAACATAAGATTTATACTGGTTCGGCCGAGTTACTAACCTACATCCAGTCTCCAAGTAAAACACTTGAGCCTTTCACTATAAAATCTGTGTTACGGGATAAATAGTACAACACCATCTTTCTCAGAGGTCTATTTCTCTCAACAGAGAAGGGATACAGTAGGAAACAAAAAGTTACAACACTTTCCTATAGAACCTTCAGAATGATATGCAGAGTATGAATGCACGTATGAAGTTTCTCTTAAAATGTTCTCTCTTTTGAAAATAGGCAGAATAATCTTTCAGGAGAACATAATGTTCTTTTTCTCTTTTTCTTCAGACACACACTTGATTCTTTTGTTAGAGAGCTTTTCTTGTCTTTTTCTCTTTCTTTTTCTGAGCTCTTTTTCAGTGTGTCGAGTAAGAATATTTATCTTTGAAAGCTCACATGTATGCATTGCTTTGAAATATTATTTTGTCTGTATATATAGATCTTTAAAAATAGTCGTTGCTTTTTGAAATGCTTTGAAATAATTGACTTTTTGTGATGTGAGATGTCAGGTCATCTAAAAAACAACTTTTTATGATAAAAAGGTGTGTACTATATATTCCTTTTTCAAAAATTGTCATTCCATAAATTAAATAATTGTTAAGTAATAAATGTTTGGTGTATTTAAATAATGATAGTTTCTTCAAGTCATCATTTTTAAATTAAATATTTTGAGGTACAATATACGTTGGTGTAATTAAAAATGAGATTTAATTTATAATGGGTCTTTTCTCAAATAAATGTTTTGTAGTACATTGAACGTTGAAGTATTTAGAAATGTAATTTATATTGTAATTTGTCTTTACTCAATTAAATGATTTATAGTACAGTAATTGTTTTATTACAAATCAGCACTTCTTTGTTTAAATGAATGAAAGTACAATAAATGCTTGTTTAGTACTTTATTTTATAAATGGTCATTTCTGGAGTAAATGCTTTTGAAGTATCATTTAATGCTTACTAAAATAATGATGACTTCAAATATAAGTCGTCACTTTTTTAGTGAGTTTTTTTTTAAAATTATATTTAATGCTTAAAGAAATAAATGGTCATTTCTTAAATTAATAAAATAATATTTATTCTCTCAAATCATCATTTCTAAAATGAATGATTTGAAGTTCAATAAATGCTTGAGTAATACTTATATTATAACTAGTCATTTCTCAAATAAATGATTGTATATTATGAACCAATACATCTTTTCACAATTTGTCTTTTCTTATATAAATATTTATGTACTATAAACCAAAATTTCTTACGTAAATGTTTGTATTTTGTCTTTTCTTACATAAATGCTTTTGAAATCATGAGCTTTTATATCATGTCAAATTGTCTTTTTCATAAATGTTTGTAAGAAGTACAATTAATGCTTTTGAAATCATGAACTATTATATCTTGTCAATTTGTTTTTTTTATAAATGCTTTTAGGAAGTACAATGATTTTTTTCAAAAAGGTGTTTTTGAAATACTACAATATACATAACGTATCTTTTTATGAAAGCTTGAATTTTTGTAAATGAATGGCTTGTATGATTTAAAAGCATATAGTCTAATATAAAATATGCATGCTTCTGAAGGTTCTGTTACATATGAATCTAAAAAAGAAAAATCTTCATCTTGAAGTAGCCGATCTTCTTGGATAATCTTTAATGCATCTCTTTGGCTCATCAAGCTTTTTCTCCAGAGTAGTATGATTGCATCAAATTGTTGCACTTGATCAAATTGTCTTCACTCTTCTTAAGTGAAATAACCTTGCATCAAATACACGTTAAATACATTGCACATCATATCCAGTCAAAAAATAACATATCTAGTTTCAAATATGAAAGCATATCATATTTATCATATCTCATGAAAGCATATCATATATTATTCATGTATCATATATATGCATCATGAAAGCATATCATATTTATCATATATCATGAAAAAATAGTTTCTTAACACTAGAATCATGTCAGAATTTTGTGCAACGAGGGCAGGGTTATTTTATCCCGACCGGAATTGCCTAAGGTGGAATACCGGTTATCCAAACATGTTCCGCAGAAATGACTCATATCAACTCTTAAGGCACAAAAATACCTTAGGAAGGGGTGTGTGACCTTTCTATTGAGTCTCTCAGTGGAAAGTTCAAATGTCCAGTCTCTTAAGAGTTTGAAAGTGGTGGAGAAGTTTCCCGATGTGTTTCCTGAGGAATTGTCAGGACTTTCGCCACTTCGTGAGGTTAAAGGGTGGCGGAGGTCTGGCTGCCGAATAGCCGAGAACGGATCTGGCTCGAGTTGTACGATACACCAGAGTGTTGGTGTAAAATGGAATGAAAAAAATATATATACCAAAAGCCGTCATAGTTGATTCGGACGAAGGGAGCATTGGCATGGGTGCTCGGTGTTCTCCTCAGCCTATCAACGCCCATGATGAGCTGAGGTCATCAAGTCAAAGGTGAGCAAGACCCTTGAACCTAGAGAGAGAAACCACATACGAATGTGGAATTCAACAATCATGTATGCTCTCATGGTAGTCTTCATCAAGCTACATGGATCTCTCCTATTTATAGGAAGATTTGGGAGAAGCCCATAATGGGTCCATAATGTGTCTATAATAGGGAACTAGTGGAGGTCCCTAATGGGCATGAATGGATAGTTTTGAGACTTTATAATTGTCTTGTAACCTCCAAAACCCAAGAGACACATCCATATATGTCTCTTGATGTGCCAATGTCAATATGGATCACATTCAAGTTGCATCCGATCTAATGTAAAATCCAACATTCTCCCACTTGACATGAAAAAGCACATAATCGAGTTTTTTTATCGTTATCTTGATTTAATTTTCATGTGGGTTCACATGTTATCCTGTATCATAAGAATGAATCATACGAGTCATGGAGATGAACACCTCTATATGAGATATCATATTTTTATATACTGCAATATTATTCATTTTCAGTGTTTAGCATGTTAAAAATACCTTTATGAATGTGTCAGTCTCTAACTCATTTTATTGATCATTTTAATATTATTATTCTATTATTCTCTCTACCCAAATAAGAGATACTTTAGACAAAATCAACAATGCATAAAATCATAAATAATCAATTTATTTTATAAATGTGATCAGATACAACCATAATGTATTGTTATACATCAGAAGAAATCAAATAGACTCGTTCCCATTATATGTTGGGAATATAATCATGGTGCTAGATCTGCAGTCATTTTCTTCATACCGATTGTATCAATATTCACTAAATGATTCTCAGTTCTTTCTTTAACAATAAATTATTTTAACTCCATGTGTCGATATAAGGTGAAGCTCTTGTTGTTATTCGAGAAGGACACAATAACTTCATTATTACATAAGATCTTTAGTGGCCTCCCAATAGACTCCGCTATACCAAGATCTATAATGAATCTTGTAATCCATATGGCCTGAGATGAAATCTCGTTTAAATCAATAATTTTTGTTTTAATGGCTTTCAGAATTTTTTTTACTGTCTTGCCGTGAGAGATGACTTATTGAATATTCTTAGTTACTCGTGATTGCTAAAGTAATATGCTATGATTATTTGAGCACTCTCACTTTTCGTTAACATTTTTCTAAGCGCTCTCACTTCTTATAGACACCTTTAGACTTGTTTTATTCTCTGTATGAGTGAAAGATTAATTGCTCTATACGAAATTCATATCGAAAAGGTAAATGTGTTTATCTACAAATATCCAAATTGTAACAAAGCTAATATATCTAAATCCCATTTCAAATTGAGATGTCATCACTTTTAGGTCCTGACACTGTATGTTAAGAAGCAAGAAAATTTTTCCTAGGAAAAAAAAATTATAAAAAGTTTTGGTATGATAATTTTTTTTAAGAAATTTTTTTATGTAGCCTGAGAAAAATAAAATAAAAAAGAGGACAATTTTTCAAGTGTCCCCATCACAAACAAAAAAAAGGATAAGAAGGGCACAGCCGAGAGGAAGCCGACCCATATCTCAACCGATGATGGGCCGGCATTGCCCAATGGAACGGGGGAGAAGGCCGTCAGAATTACGCATATGCAGAAGTCTGACCTTCCTATACTCTCAGTGTTGCAGACAGAAGGAAGAAAGAGGAACTGCAAAGGCCCTACACCGATTAGAACTCTATATCTTTCTTGTTTTTAGTTTTAGAAGAGAGTTCAAATACATGTTTGAGCTCTGTTTCCACAGAGAGGAGAAAGGATTTGATGATCTTTCCAAATTCTGGGCAGCCAAGGCACTATGGGAAAATGCCCAATGCAAACCAAAGATACCATGTCTGATTTGGAGCTTTAAAAACCCTCAACCGGAAGCCTGCAAATAGGACTTCAAAAGCCCTAAACAGACCAACGCCACTAGGGCTTCAAAATCCTTCAAACAGAAATCACAAAAAATAATCATACATGCATGTTGTTTTTGAATTTGTGCATTTGCATTACCTATTGTGGATGTCGGTACATCAATGGTGAATTAAACATGATTTCTGCATACTCTATCGATTTTTCATGGATTATATACACGTTGGTGATGGCGGTGGTGGTGGTGAGATGGGTGGTGGGGAGTGGAGAGTGGACTTCATTTTCTCTTGATAAGAAATATTCCTCCACCTCTACCAGAATTTTTTTTTATCAAGTGCACTTTTTAGAAAAACTCTCTCAGCAAGAATTTTTTTCTCGTTTGGAACAGTCAGAAAAACCATAGGGTTTTTTCACTTTGTATCACTTTTCCTACATCTTTCTTACTTCCAAACGCTGGTCCTTGATAGGAAACACAAAGATTGTGCTGGCAGTTGTGGCCACCAAAGCACAACCACCTTGAGTTGAGATTAAGCTTAGAATGCTTGCCAGCAACAAGACAATCATTTATATTCTCCTACAAGTGCTGAGAACTTCAAAAACTGCACACATTCTGGATTTTTCATGGCACTCAATCTCACCTTTCAAGGTCTACCATTAAACTTTTTTGTTTAATTGGGGGAACCCATCTCACTCACTCCGGATCGAGCTCACCAGTTCCCCCCTGCACGCCCACCGAGTGCACATTGTGCTTCAGCCTTGTGGAAAGACATGCACACCCCTGGGTTTCAAAGTAGCGACCTCCTTTCAACTTAGTTACGTTCACGAGTCGCCCCCACCAAATGAGGGCACCTTTTAGGGTGTACCATTGTCGGTTTAGATATTGGTTTTAATACTAGAGGATTTTTAATGCAGCACCCATCATCTACTACATTTTAAGGCTCACCTTGTGTAGAGATGATTTAGTTTTTTTTTTTTTTTTATAACCCGAAGAAACCATACCCGTCCTGAAAACCTGGTTGCGCTGGCTCAACCTGCCATCATGGTACTGGCAGCATAAAACTCTGAGGCTAAGACCCCTACCCTCTGTGTCTATGCTACGTGTTGACTTGCGCAGTATGGATCGAGATTTGCTACAGTCGATTGTCAGTGCAATAGACCTAGCTAATAGGGTAAAACCTCCTTGTTTAATTTTTTTTGCTCACATCTAACACCATAGATACATGTTTTTTAGTGGAAACCAGCTTTTGGATACAGGTTTTTTCAATGATCCAAAAATCAATGGTTATAAGGACAACAAATTTTTTTACTCAAAAATGTGGTTTTTGTCTAAAAACACATTTATAAAGTTAGATTGTGTTAAAACAACTCTCATCATAAGACTTACACTAGATTGTAGATACAAACGATTGTACCAAAGCTTATCAATCCAAAAAAACAAAGTTGTACCACAGTGCATCTAAGCTGAATAGAGAAAGTATGTTTTCATTTTCGATTTATAACCTGAAGAAACCACACCCAGCACTAAGACCTGGTTAGGCTGGGTCAGCTTGCCATACCTACGGTCATTGTCTTGTTTGTGTAAAACTCTGAGACTAGGCACCTGCTCTCACTGTTTATACTAGCCATTGGCTTGTGCAGAGGAACAGCGCCCATAAGAATCGAACCTTGACCACCCATTTAACAGCCAAGGCCCCACCCAACTACGTCAACCCCCTTGGGGCTAGAGCAAGTAAAGGTTCCCATAAGCAGTCTAGCTCACTTTGAGATTTAAAAGAGAATAGACCAACAGTCATAATCTATGCCCAACATATACCATCACTGCATATGATCTAGCTCCTTTTATTGCATAACCATTAATTGTTACAAACCATGGTGCATGTGAAAAAGAAAGAAGAAAAAAAGTGCATATTTGAAGGCATTATTGAAGGGTGGATTGATTAGCTTCTTCACAATGGAAAAGTTGCTTGGTTGGTAGGCAATGACTCAAAAGAAGCCTCTAGAGATGTATGTCAAGGAGCTCGATGAGCAGGGTTGACAAATGAACAGATTCAGCAAGCACAAAGCTCATTCATGCTCGTCAAGTAGGCTCGGTGACTTCGAGCCATGAGTGGCTCGTTTAACATAAATAAGTCGAGCACAAAGAGAGGTGTTTGGTTTTGCTCCTCCTCTTCTAAACTTGTGTAGATATAAATAAAAGATATCATAGAACAGTTGATTAGGTACATGGCTTGCAAGAAGGGGTTCATTGTTTTAATCTCATAGTTCTTACTTCGTAACATAAATTCATCTAGAAGTAAAGGAGCCAAGCCCGAACTTTTGTTCAGTTTGTTTGGCTTTAGCAGGCGTATTAGCGAGTGAGGAACTTATGCTTCAAACCAAACGACTGTACCACACTATTAGAACCCCCACATAGGAAGCACTTGTTTGAGTTCCACTAATGCTGAAGGTAATCGTGAGAAAGTTGAATTTTTGTAACAATTAAACGGTAGACTTCTCAAATTCAATGGTGAATGAACCATAATTGTTAGAAAACGAAATGGATACAAGAAGCGATGCAAAGCGGAAGCGGAGAGGCTGAGTGTTTAAAAGTAGTATGAAAGCGGTTGTAAAGTGATTATGCAAGTGCATGAAAAAAGAAAAAGAAACGCATAGAAAGCAATATGAAAAGCAGCCAGAAGCAAATAAGAAATTCCATGAACACAAGTATAAAATTATATAAAACTATCATGCAAGCTTGTTATAAAAAAATTACTATTTTTAATATGAAAAGCATAAGGATACGAGAAGCTAGTGAGAAGTGACAAAACTGAGATAAATGTCAAGGAAAAAAAGAAAGAAAGCGAGCCTCCTGCTAAAGAAAATTGATTTTCCCATATTTCGAAAGCAAGTCTTTCAAATCTTGTCCTCTTTTTGAAAAAGCAAGGAGTTTTTCACTTTCAAAGAAAGTTTTTCCATGTAGCAAGAAGCTTCTGCTAACTATGGAATGAACCCCAAGTATAGACAGGCAAAGATCACCATCTTGAATAAAGAGATTTAGGTCAGCTGCATTCACTTTGAAAATGCAACTTATGTCACAAAGATACGTGGGTACGATCCAACACGTGAGTTCAAAAGTTTTTAGAAAAATAGGATGCGGCGACAATTATTTTTTTAATTAATAAAAAAATATTTTTGATATTTCAATATTTATACATGTATGTTTTGTTGAATTATTATTAACAAGTATAATATTAAAAATATCAGAATAATGTCCGAACATGCACTACAAGGATGGGGGTCAATAGTGATGACACAAAAAGTCACCGCTATTGCTGGAGTTGAATTGCTACAATAATGGTGACTTTTATATATCATCGTTATAGATATATCTATAATGACAACTTTATATATCGTTGTTAAAGATGTCTCTGATGAGATTAATAAATGTCACCGTTATAGATTGTCTTTAATGGCGACATATGTGACTGTTAAATCTTGCCACTAAAACACTTTTGACGGCAATATTTAACAGCCATTAAATGTTGCCATTATTGATCAATAATGATGACATTATGACATCGCTATTATAGGGTTTTACTCTATAATGGTGATCTTGTATGCCACCATTATCGTTGTGTCATTAACAACGACATGTGTGATTGTTAAAGATATATACAAGGATTAGGGTCAATAGCGGTGATGCTTTGACGATAACATTTAGGTTACTGTTATAGATTAACAATGACATTTAGGTCATTGTTATAGATTAGTTTATAATGGTGACATAAATATCACAGTTGTTGAATCTATAACTAGGGCCCGACAGACCCTTTTGAACTCTCTCTCTCTCTCTGGCCTCCCTTTTCACTGCTCAGGTGACACCACCGTACCCTGGTCCCCCCTCTCAAAGGTCTCTCTCTCTCTTCTTTCTTTTCCTTCTCTTCTCTTTCTTCTTCTTCTTCTTCTCCCTTCGTTGTTGCCTCTGTCAAACCCAGCCTGGGCTGGGTTTGGCCCTGTGGAACCCAGCCTCGAGCCCCTTCTTGAAGGTCTCTCTCTCACTTCTTCCTTCTCCTCTTCTCTTTCTTCTTCTTCTTATTCGTATTCTTCTTCTTCTCCTCTCGTTGTTGTCTCTGTCCAACCCAGCCTCGACTGGGTTCGGCTCTGTCGAACCTATTAGGGTTTTTTAAGGGATTTTTTTTGTGTTTATTTATGCTATTTGCTCTTCTCCATGTGAATGTGCGTGATTGTGTGATATTTCATTGTGGCTGACCCTAATTAATTTGGGGTTCTTTAAAAATAATCAGATTTTAAGGGTTTTTTAGAGATTTTATGTGTTTATTCATTTTTTGCTTCTTTTCATTAAGACTTTTCACTATGGCGGACCTTATACAACGTAGGTTTCTTTAAAAATAATCATATTTTAGGGTTTTTAGTGATTTTGTGTTCTCACACTACTTAGTTATAATTATGTTTAAACTCGTTTATGTGCACACACTACTTAGATGTGGATATCTAAGGCTATAATGGTTGCTTATATTGATTGAATAAAAAAATATACACATACCACTTAGTTGTAGATATCTAGGGGTGTTATGGTTGCCTATATTGATTGAATTGAAAAATGTGTATACACCACTTAGTTGTAGATATCTAGGGTTATTGCATGATTGCCTATGAGTTTAGATATGATTTGCTATGCATGTTAAGAAAATGCAATACTTAACGCTAAATATCTAAATGATGAGGCAAAAAGCCTAAGCGCATTAAAAAAATGCAATGCTAATGAAAATGGGCAAAAGGCCCTCAGTAAGTACCAAATTGTGAAAGGAGTAAAGAGATCTTGCGAGCGCATGATAGATTGTTTGGGAACATGAAGTGTATGTATATATAAACTGTGTAACCAGGCTAAGCCTAGGGGAGGTAGGAGTGGAGATAAGAAGTGTGCTTGTTGCATGTACCCTTACGCCAAGTTCTCTGTTGTGGGCAATAATAGCTAGACATAACATCATCTCAAAGGCACATTATGTTTTACTTGCAAATTATTTCTTAGAGGTTTGTGAGGTGGAATTTGAGGTGTAATAAGTAAGTTTTTTGTGTTATATCAATTGGGAATTGAGAATTTGAAGGAGATGACTTGGTGACTATAATTTTATATGTTATTTTTGGGTGACTGCAAATTTTCATGTTATTTTCAATATGTAGTAAAATGTTATTTTCAATTTTACATCTTTTCCTAATTACTAATTAGAGGCATTTTTTTTATTTTAAAATAGTGCATTTGTGTCCACCCTAGTTTAGATTCCTGGCTTCGCCACTATTGAAAGATTCTCTTGTTGAATATAGTGGGGTCATCATCTATGAATATGGATCAATCATGGATACACATTCATGACAGAAGTTCTGAACTTTAATAATATGGAATTCATTGATTCCTAGAAGCGACACGTGCTCATCTTGATGGAGCTGGTAGGATATGTTGCCCATGTCAGAACTATAAGAAAAGAAAATATAGACTTGTAGATCACATCAAAACTCACTTGATTGCATGTGGTTCTACCATGAATTATATTTAGTCCCATATGAGTGTGGCCCAAACCCACGTTTATGCAGTGCATGTACATATGCGTCATGTTGAGAGCGAGGACACAAAAGAGGATCATGATTGGGTCGATGAATTGTTGGACAACATTATTATGGAGACAATATTGGATACAACTCCAGATGATGATAGCGAACACAAGCTCCTTCAAGACTTAATTGGTGATATCTGGAGCGATCTATATCTAGGATGTACAAAGTTAACAAGACTAACTTTCATTCTCAAGCTGTTACATATCAAAATATTGAACAATTAGAGTAACAGTTCATTCAACATGCTTATTGATTTGTTGGAGGCATTGCTTGAGTAGAAAAGGTTGTCAAACTCTT
This sequence comes from Nuphar pumila, assembly GCF_984573655.1. Lineage (NCBI taxonomy): Eukaryota > Viridiplantae > Streptophyta > Magnoliopsida > Nymphaeales > Nymphaeaceae > Nuphar > Nuphar pumila. Next base: position 64,991,624 of record NC_143260.1, on the reverse strand, counting down.
ATCGCGAGGCAAATAAATTTGTGAATCGCATCGTCTTTGATTACATGAATGATTGCGTGCTTTTCTGGGAAGAGCATGAGAAGAACAAAATATACCCAAAGTACAATGCTTCAAGATGAAAACCACACAAAAGAAAATGAATGAAAGTTTCTCAAAAGGTGCTACAATATTTTTTCATAAAGCCAAGGTTGTAGAGCTTGTTTATGACAATAGAAACAACATCAGATATGAGGTGGCACAAGATCAGATATGAAAGCAATGAGAACATACTAAGTCATCCATTAGATTCTACAGTGTAGGAGTTTGACATAAGACATATATCATTTGCTCCTAAATCTCGTAATGTTCATCTCAGTTTAGCAAGCGATAATTTTAATCCATTCAAAAATATGAGTTTGTCATACATCATGTGGTACATACTATTATTGTCACATAATCTGCCACCATGGAAGTATATGAAAGATCCTTTCATACAACTTTTTCTACTCATCCCTTGACCAAAGGCACCTAAAAATGAAATAGATGTTTATATACAATCATTAATCAAAGATTTGTAAGAGTTATGGGATGAAGGCATTAGCATGTATGATGCATCAAGTAAATAGATATTTTGGATGAAAAAAGCAGTAATGTGTACTATCAATGATTTTCAAGCATATGTGAACTTATTAGTGTGGTCTACGACGGGAAAGCTGGCATGTCAAGTTTGCAACGTTCATACAGGGTCAGATAGGTTGAAGTTTGGCAAGAAGACGTGTTACATGGCACACCATCGATTCTTACCACAAGAACACTCATGGTGTTATCAAAAGAAGAAGTTTAATGGTAAAGCAGAGTTTGGAGGACCACCAAATGAATTATCTGAAGCTGAACTAGAAGAACAATTAAGTAACATGATCAATGATTTTGGAAAAGTTTGGGTTGGTGGAAAAAGAAAAGAACATGCTGACAACCAATGGTATCTAAATTGGATAAAGAAAAATATATTTTTTTGACTACCATATTAGTCATTACTAAAGTTAAGACAAAACTTAGATGTGATGCATATTGAGAAGAACATATGTGACAATATCTTATATACACTGGTCAATGTGAAGGAGAAAATAAAGGACAATAATGTAACACAAGAAGATTTAAGAGACAAAAAGATACGTCATCACCTGCACTTAGACACAAGCGATGCAACACCGAAGAAATCGCATGCATAGTACACATTTTCAAGTAAGCATAAGAAGAAATTTTTTGATTAGTTAAAGGATATAAAGTTTTCCAATGGCTATGTCTCTAACATTGAACGATGCGTAAACATAAACGATGCTAAATTTTTTAGAATGAAGAGTCATGATAGCCACGTCTTCTTTCAATGGCTACTTTCTATTGCAGTTCACAGATATCTAAAGAAGACAATCACATTACCTTTAATTTGTCTGAGCAATATGCTCAGATTATTATGAGCAAGGACATTGAGAAGAGATACTTTATCAAAGATGAAGAAAAATATTCCAATAATCTTATGTGCTTTGGAGCGGATATTTTTACCTGCATTTTTTACCATCATTGTTCACCTAGCCATTCATCTACCATGTGAGGATGAACTTGTTGAACCAATACAATATTGTTAGATGTATCCGATCGAGAGATTCTTTGGTAGATTAAAGCAAACTGTGAGAAACAAATTATGGCATAAAACTTCCATTGTTGAGGCATATATTTTTGCAGAATGTACGACCTTTTGATCACAATATCTTAGTGGTATTGATACTAGATTTAACCATCCAGATTGACATGATGATAGGCCCAACACGGCAACGACACCCAGTTTGTTTGTATTCTCATATAATATTCACGTGAAAGCCATTAGTGGTTCATCCATTGTACTTTAAGATTCAGAACGTACTAGACAATTGTGTTGAATGTGAGTCGTATCTAATAAAATATAAATAGATAATTCACAGCTTGTGCAACAATGTTTAACAAGCTATAATACAACATGAAAGTGAGTTTGCAAGTTGATTTCTATAGAATCATGAGGATGTGTCTTCAGAATTACGAAGTCTCGTAAGAGAACCTGAGCACGAATCATAGTCCTATCAAACTTGTGATGTGAAAAGTTTTAGGTTTTATACACAGTCTCAAGGTCAAAATCATAGTTCTCAGAATAGTGGGGTGATAGTTTCATGTGAAGGCGATGTAGGGAAGCGTGATGTAGACTATTACAGTGTTCTAAAAGATATTATCAAAATGAAATATAGCAGACAGAATTGGGTGTATATGTTTAGATGTGATTGGTTTGATAATAGGCGCATGTGTAAGGATGAATACTTTATATGCTTCCACATGTCTCATACAACATACACAAATGATCTCTTTATTTTAGCAAATCAAGCTAAGCAAGTATTTTATATTAGAGATCCCATAATTAGAGAAATGCATATATCACAATAGATAATACCAAGAAATGTGTATAAGATTCTACCATCTTCAGTTGAACATAATGAAGAACAGGACAATGATGCATATCAAAAGGATGATTGCGGAAGGGTTCATTCATTACTCTCCCACACCAACGATAAATATCTCATGCCATTACACCAAGATAATTCAAAGGATGATTAAAAATTATTATTTACGCATATGATTCATCATGTCAATATTTATATTCTGAGAAAATCTTATTTAGCACTTAATTTTGCTATGTTCTGATATTGTAGGGCATTTCAGAAACTACAATATGTCTTCATCACAAGCGGAGAAGGAAGACCCTCTATTGTCAGAAAGTCCTAATTGGTTGGTGGACTCATGGCTAGACCCAAAATTTGATATAAGTGTAGTTGAACATCTACCTATTGAAGCGTTCACAAAGTATCTAGGGTCACAATATAAGTGCAATGTAAGTGCATATATTATTGCTTTGTTTATATTTCATAATTGTGTGCAATATGACCAGTACAATATCAAGTTTAATGTCATTCTTGTATGATAGTGAATATTCTTGTATGATTCAATTTTATATATTATAGTCTGATCTAATATTGTTTACATGAAATTAATAGATGTCATTATCTGCACAATGAGGACATGTACATTTCTCACCCTTCAGGGTCGCTTCACCACCCAACGAGATTGAACATAGATCACACTTAGATGATACTTCATTGGAGGAAGAGGAGCCCTCCCAACACCACAGACCATTGCAACTCTAGAGCCGTCCACGACGACCTTAGATAAATATTAATCCAGTATTTCTTTAGTATAATTAAAATTTTAGTAATGTTATTGCCATTAATATTCGTAAGTAAATACAAATTAGCAATTGCAGGTTCTTCCCAGCGCAAACATGGGAAGAACAAATGTATAGCCCACCTAAAGCAACTCAAGCAAGAAAAGGCTTCAGTAACCGTTAAGCCTAGGTTGTGTGGAATCATGGTCAAGGGCACCTCACAATTCTCTAGGAGGCTTATGTCCATCATCAAGGAGAAGGCCAGGATAGTAGTTTAAGTCTTTGCGACTTAGCATAGTATCGTTCGTAGGTACCTCTGTACTGAAGCATGAGCCCCTTGAGCTTATTTTAATCATGCGAACACAACTTAGGACTTTCACCGATTCGGTCCAATAGTGTACCAAGACAAATGTCTTATATAAGGCGCTGCATGATTGACACTAATGTATATTCATTCATTTACTCATTCATCAGTGAACCTACCACTGCATTGTTTTGATATTTAACTAGATCACCCCTGATATGCAAGAGAAATTAACTTTAGCATTAAATGAAGCATCTAGGTATCTTTTATGCTATGTATTTTCATGGTTAGATACCTGAATGACTCTGCATGTAGCAGAGTGATAGATTTTGCTAGGAGAACCTACGCTAGGCCATTTCGAATGCATCCTGCTACTGCAGTAGTTGGGGTCTATCACCTAGGACAAATGAATAGCCCAACCTCCTAACCTCTGAGTCACGGGAGACCACTAAACACTTTGGTCCATAATAATATGTCACTCGAGTGGTACTACCATCGTTTCTACGATAAACATAAGTCTTGAAGGAGTTTGACAGTATAATCTTGATTATAGAAATGTCGAGTGCCTCATAGACAACCAGTGCATCATGCATGAAAGGCAATATGAACCCAACCCCACTCAATCAGTTTTGAAGCATGAGTCTTATCTCATGTGGGCAGTGACTATCATTACATTTATTTATATGCATACGAACATCACTCTCAACGCCTTTGGCCTTCATGAGTGCTTCACCCATTCAAGTGTATAACCAATTTTGGCACAACGGCACTTAGAGTATCATTCTTAAAATGATGATCATAAAATCATGCATATGATGCAATCATCTTTGATCGACTGCTTGGATATTATTAGCTTTTACGAGTAGTAGCCTGAAGATGCGCAACAACTACTCTGGCATAGTGGTGCTCATGAGCACTTTACCTAATATAGGTGGAGCCTACTCTAGCACTATGATGTTTATGAGTACATTGCCTAGTCTAGGTGAAGCCTACTCTGGCACAACAACTCTTATAAGTACTTCGCCTACTCGAGGCGGATCAACTACTCTAGCACTGTGGCACTTATGAGTATCATGCCTATTTGAGGTAGATTAGACTGAGCCATACAGGTCGGGGTCCCAAACAACATACATTCGTATGATGACATAATTATGTCATCTTTGTTTGAACATCCTTAGTTCATGAGAGATCTTCGTCGATTGAGGCAAAAAATTCAGCATCGTAGCACCTTAACAAAACGTGAATTATTTTGTTAGAGAGATGTGCACTTTATGTTGCATATTCTGTAGTTTATTAGAAACCTTGGCCTTAATTAGGCCTCGGGTTGGTGACTTAGTAATTACGTGAAAAACCTGAAGCAGTTCAATGTTTTGCACAAATCTGAAACCCTTCACTTAGAGGTTTCTTTGTCAAATATCATTTTGCATGGAATAGGGTATTTTTAATGCTTGAGCAATAAGAATCAGTCACCATACGTATATCCTATATATATGCTACTATTGCGCAATTATATTTATAAACAGAGCAGGTATGATAAATACGTATGTGCTAAATAAATGTGTTTACTTGTAATGCCCCAAAATTTCAACTTGTAATTTTGAAAACATTTAGAGAAAACCATTCAAAGTTCAGGATCTTGATCTTTAAAATTGACAGCGGAAGCCATTTTCTTTTAGAGAGAAAAAAAATAAGTTGACAATTATGGGTATGTTAGCTTACAAACCAATCTTAGTTACAAAGAATAGCCAAGATGCCACCAGAAAGAGGGTGATCTTGAGCCATGTTGCATCACGCCATCGACCGTCAGTAACGTCCTTGTTACGACAATGAAGCCATACATGATACTTCAAGTACAAGGTTTTGATGATGAACAAGTGAATTAACTGCATTTCAGCTAAGGCAATGAAGAAAGATGACAAGCATTGAAGAATTCAATGAAGAATCTTTGAAGACTTGTGTGCAAATGTTAAATTCATTAAAAGTCTTAGATTTTTGTAAGAGCCTTACTTAGAGTGCATATTTCAGTTGCATTTCACCTAAAAAGTCTTTAGAAAAACTTTTCTAAAAGAACTCTTCATGAATTTTTTTTTAGAAAACTCTTTATTTAATTTTTCGTGTTTATTAGTCAACTAATAAACTCACCAGTCGACTAATCCTTTCGCGCTAAATTTTCTAAACAAAATGTCATTTTTGTCAAATTAGTCGACCGAAGGTTTTATCAGTCGACCAGACAGAATGTCTGTTTTCTGAAAATTTAGCAACAACCGACTAATGATTTTATCAGTCGACCGAACAGAACATGTATTTTCAGAAAAATTTAGCAGCAGTCGACTGAAAGGTTTTTCAGTCTACTGATGTTATTATCAGTCGACTAATTTTTTTTCTAGTCGACTAAGTTTCAAAACATTAGATTTTCAAACGGCATGATAAACACATTAGTCGACCGACGATAACTGACAGTCTACTAATAGTTAATTATTAGTCGACTAATTTTGCCATTTTTCCTGAAACTTTTAAAAGGCGTGTCTTTTCATTTTTCAAACGTTTTGATCATTCAAAATGGATTGTTTTGACACCCTTTCATACCCTCAATGTATGAAATCTTTCAACTATCAATATGATTGTATTCTACATTCAAAAACATCAAATTGAATATAATTACATTGAATTACTCTTTGCTTTTCACTCATATTCATTTTCTCACTCACTTAATATTTTTCACTTCAGTTTTTCACTCAAATTTTTTTGAGAGACAATGAATTCGTGAGTTGAGTATTTCAACAACCTCAAAAGCCAATTGCTTCTCATTTGCATTCATAAGAAGGGCTCATAGGTTGTTTGTAAGTTGTTACTTATTTTATTTTTCTGTAAAAAGGACTCCTTGGTTTAAAGGAGTTGTTTGCTTTCAGTAGGTGTGTTACTGAAAGTGAGACCAAATTTGGTCTGTGTATGATATTGTAGTTACACAAGGTTGATAGTAAAAATCTCAAGCGGATTTTACTTGGGGACTGGATGTAGGTCGGGAAAGACCGAACCAGGATAAATTATTGTGTTCTTTGTGTGATTGCTTTGCGAATTGCAAAATCCGTCAAAATTTCAAAAATGATATTTAAAAGCACTATTCACCCCCCTCTAGTGCTCGTTGCCTCGATCCTACTACACTTTCATTTGGTATCAGAGCAAGTTTGCTATTATTTTGATTTGACTATCATCTAGCATCGCAACAACATCATCTCAGCACAAAGAAGGATGCTCCTCTATTCGTCCTCCTCTCTTCGACGAAACAAACTATGGATACTGGAAAGTGAAAATGACAATATTCTTACAATCCATGGATCTTTAAATTTGAAGAGTTGTTTTAGAAAAGTACCAAATGCCATAACCTGATTTCAGTCAATGGACCGATGAAGAAAAGAAGACTGCTTCACTTAATGCCAAAGCTATGAATGCATTGTATTGTGTCATTGACAAGGTAGAGTTCAATCACATCTTTCAATGCTCTATAGCAAATGAAATATGGCATACTCTTCTTGTGACTCACGAAGGTACGTCAAAGGTAAAGGAATCTAAAATCGCTTCTTTAATTCATAAATTTGAATTGTTTAAAATGAAGCAAAATGAATCTATATCGAACATGGTAACAAGAATGACTGATATCACTAATACTCTAAAATCCCTTGGAAAAGAATATTCACAAGTGGATTTAGTCAGAAAAATCCTAAGGTGTTTAACTCCTGAATGGGAGAGAAAAACCACAACTATTGAGGAAGCAAATGATTTAAACACTCTCACTCTTGAAGATTTGGTTGGTAACTTAATGGCATATGAAGTTCAACTTTAAGACAGACGAGAAGAAGAACCCAAGAAGAAATCTCTTGCTTTTAAGGCTACTTCTGATTCTGAAAATTCAGAAGAAGATGAAGATGAAGATGAAGATATTGCCCTCATCACAAGGCAATTCAAAAGATTCATCAAAAAGGAAAGATTTTAAAGAAAAGTAAAGAAAGTGGATTCTTCCAATCCTAATAAAGTCATATGCTTTAACTGGAAAAAGGCAGGACACATCAAGAAAGATTGTCCTCTTCTCAAAATCAAGCCCAAGGACCAATTCAAGAAGAAAAAGACATTTCAAGCATGTTGGGATGATAGTGACTCCTCTTCCGATGAAGAATCAAATGAAGAAGTCGCCAACATGTGCTTTGTAGCACAAGAAGACTCGGTAAGTCAATATGAGTATGATGATTTATTAGAAGCATTTAATGATTTATATGCTAAATTTAAGAGTCTAAGTTCTAAAAACAAAGAGTTGAAAACTGAAAATTCAACTCTTGACTCTCAAAACAAAGTGTTACTTCAAGAGATAGAAGATCTCAAGAAGGAAAACTCTTGTCAAGCATTTGAGATAAAAGAAATTGGAATTAGAACCAATCTCTTACAAAAAGAAATAACTAGTCTAAAAGAAAAATCAAATGATCTTCTTTCTATAGTGACCAAATTCACAAATGGTCAAGAGAATCTAGAAAGACTTCTTGGTTCTCAAAGATGCTCGGTTAATAAAACCGGATTGGGATATAGCTTCTTTGATACTCAAAATAGACCAAACTATGTGGTGAAGAATCAAAGACAATATTCTCAACCATTTGTTCAAAGATCTAAATTTTCTAGTTATAATAGAAATACATCTAATCATGGAACTTATAATGCTTATAAGTCTAGACATGATTACTCTAGAAATGCTAAATCTTTTTATAGAAAGAATATTTATTATCAAATGAAACCAAAATCCAAATGGATATGAGTTCCTAAGACTAACTCTCATGGACCCAAAAATAGAAAGGGGTCAAATGCTTTGTCTTCTAATTTTGTTGTAGGTACACAAAATAAGGAGCAAATGGATATTGGACAGCAGTTGTTCCAAACATATGACTGGAAGGCCGGAGTTATTTTCCATCCTTTAAAGTAAGGATGGAGGAACCGTCACCTTTGGTGACAATAACAAGGTAAAAGTTATCGGTATTGGTAACATTGGTAATCCAAAATTTTCCTTGATAGAAAATGTTCTTTTAGTAGATGGTTTAATGCATAATTTATTATCCATTAGTCAATTATGTGATAAAGGTTTTCTTGTTTCTTTTGAACATGATTTATGCTTAATTTCTGATTTTCAATCTAAAAAGATCATTTTTAAAGGTAAAAGAAGGAACAATGTGTATGCACTTTATGTAGATGAGTTACCCACTTTTAATGAAAAATATCTTATTGTTTCAAATGAAATTCAATGGTTATGGCACAAGAGACTTGGACATGTTAACTTTAAAATTATTTCCAAGTTATCCAAGAATGATCTTGTTAGAGGCCTACCTAGAATACCATATAAGAAGGATCACTTATGTGATGCTTGTCAAATGGGTAAACAAATCAAGAGTTCTTTTAAAGCAAAATATATAGTTTCAACAAAACGTCCTCTTGAACTTTTACATTTAGATCTATTTGGACCATCTAGAATTCAAAGTTTGAATGGTAGCAAGTATGTTTTGTTATAGTAGATGATTATTCTCAATTTACATGGGTAATTTTTCTAAAAAACAAAAATGATGCTTTTTCTGAATTTTCCAAACTTTATAGAAGAATTACAAATGAAAAATCTACATCTATTATTAAAATTCGTAGTGATCATGGTGGTGAATTTGAAAATGAATCTTTTCTAAAGTATTGTGATTTACATGGTATATCTCACAACTTTGCTTTTCCTAGAGCGGATCCACAAAATGGAGTTGTTGAAAGAAAGAATAGAACTTTGCAAGAATGTGCTAAAACCATGCTTGCTTCAAGATAAAAATTTACCAAAATACTTTTGGGCTGAAGCAATAAATAATACAACATGTTATGTTTTAAACCGTGTTCTTATTCGACCAATCTTACATAAAACATGTTTTGAATTATATTATAATCGTATACCAAAGATCTCATATTTCAAAATTTTTTGTAGTAAAGGCTTCTTGTTAAATACCAACGACAATCTTGATAAGTTTGATTCAAAATCAGATGAATCAATATTTCTTGAACATTCTTCTAGAAGTAAAGCTTATCATGTTTTTAATAAAAGAACATCTTGCATTGAAGAATCTTTACATGTTGCATTTGATGAGAATTGTGAGCAGGTTATTCCTCCAAGTTAAGGAGAAGAAGTAATACTTCAAGAAAAACCTTTGATAGAGAGTATTTCTCAAGAAATTGTTTCTCTTCAACCGGTTTGGAAAGAAGTTCCCAATCATCCACATGAACAAGTTATTGGAGAAATAAAGAGTGGTGTCCAAACTAGAAGGCAATTGCAATATATTGCAAATATTGCTTTCATATCTAAAATAGAACCAAAGAATATCAATGAGGCTTGTGATGATGAATTTTGGCTTTTGGCCATGTCTGAAGAACTTAACCAATTTACTAGGAATGATGTATGGGATCTAGTTGATAGACCAAAGGATCATCCAGTAATTGGAACAAGATGGGTCTTCCAAAATAATATGGACGAAAATGGCGAAGTCATTCGAAACAAAGCAAGACTAGTAGCACAAGGCTATAATAAAGAAGAAGGCATAGATTTTGATGAAACCTATGCACCAGTGGCTCGATTGGAGTCAATTCGAATGATGCTTGCTTTTTCTAGCTACATGAATTTTAAGTTATATCAAATTGATGTTAAGAGTGCATTCTTAAATGGACACATCAATAAAGAAGTTTATGTAGAGCAACCTCCAGGCTTTGAAAATAAGAAATATCCAGAAAAAGTCTACAAATTAAAAAGAGTTTTGTACGAACTTAAACAAGCACCAAGAGTGTGGTATGAAAGACTACGAAATTTTCTAGAACAATCTGGTTTTTCCATTGGTCGGGTAGACTCCACTTTATTTATTAAAAATCTTAATTCAGATATTCTTATTGTGCAAATTTATGTTGATGACATAATATTTGGTTCTACTAATGATTCTCTTTGTAAAGTGTTTGCTAAAGCTGTGCAGGAAGAGTTTGAAATGAGCTTGATGGGCGAATTAAACTACTTTCTTGGACTTCAAATAAAGCAAACTGAAGAAGGAATCTTCATCAACCAGGCTAAGTATACAAAAGAACTTCTCAAGAGGTTTGGGATGGACTCATCGAAATCAAGAAGAAATCCTATGAGTACAACTACTTCTCTTGATAAAGATGAAAATGGTAAAAATGTAGATACTAAGCTCTATAGAGGTATGATCGAATCTCTATTATACTTAACTGCTAGTCGACCTAATATAATGTTTAGTGTTTGTATGTGTGCTAGATTTCAAGCTAATCCAAAGGAATCTCATTTAACTGCAGTAAAACAAATTCTTTGTTACTTGAAAGATACTTCAGATTTTCGTTTGTTTTACCCAAAATCATCTTCCTTTTATTTAGTTTCATATAGTGATGCAGATTTTGCAGGAAGTAAATTTGATCACAAGAGTACTAGCGGAACTTGTCATTTCTTAGGAAATTCTTTAGTCTCTTGGTTTAGTAAAAAGCAAAATTCAGTGTCACTCTCAACAACTGAAGCAAAATATATAGCGGCTAGTTTAGCGTGTTCACAAGTACTATGGATGAAACAGACCTTAAAAGATTTTGGTTTGAATTACTCTACAACAACTATTTATTGTGATAACACCAGTTCTATAAATCTTTCGAAAAATCCTGTTCAGCGCTCAAGGACTAAGCATATTGAAGTTAGACAACATTTCTTAAGAGATCATGTGTTAAAAAGAGATATTTCGTTAAATTTTATATCTACTAATGAACAACATGCTGATATCTTCACTAAACCACTTAAAAATGAAGATTTTATGAGAATTAGGAGAGAACTAGGCATTTGCTCATTTTTAGATTTATAAAATTCTATTTTTTTGAACAAAATCTCAAAATTGCACCTTATTAGTCGACCGATAATCTTCTAGTCGATTGATGTTTTAAAAAATTGTTACCGAAGAAATCGCACCTTATTAGTCGACCAATAAAATTCTAGTCGACTGATATTTTTTTAAAATTCAATTGAAGGGACCCGATACCCCTTGGATTTTTTTTAAATCGTTTTTTTTAACACCCGTTTTTTTTTAACGCACCGTTTTATTTTTTTTTTGCCCGTATTTTTTTTTTCATAAAAGAAACCCTCTCTCTCTCTTTCTCCTCTCTCTCTTCCAAAAATCCATCAGAGTGTCGGACGAACACCTCCTCGCTGGAATCCTATTGCCGTGACAGGGTACCTCTTCAGCCAACGCCACTTGTGGAAGCCTCCTCTCACCTGCCGTCATCCACCGCGTCATCCTCTATTTCTGTAACAGACAGACTCCTCCTCGTCTCTTCACTCTTGCCTAAAATCCGTGAAAACACGACATTCCTTTTGGTGGGTTGTTTCTGCCGATTGTTTTGGCCACTACCAACGATCTTGATCGTAGAAGGCACATTGTTCACTTTGCACAAAGTGTTTATGTTGCATTGGTTCTCTGCCACGACGCCGGACAACATCTTCCTCCCGCCGGACGTCATTTTTAAAGCATTTAAAAGCCGACATCAACACCATCTCAAACTGTTCCTCTCAACGACTGTGTTGATCAATCACTCTCTGCAACTGCGAAATTTTTTTTACAGGTGAATTTGTTTCGTTCCTTATCAACCATGCTCGTCAGAAGACTGCATCCGCACAAGGTTCTCCTCCAACTACACCACAAGCACGTCATGGATTTTCTCTCAGACTACTCAGAAATCCTCTTTTATATGATACTTTTGGATCGATTTCTGCACTTCCAATTTTACCAAGCCGAAATGTCCAGTTTCACCGATTTTCCCGTTACAAAATCAGAGAATTATTCCTAGGCATTTCCCATCTTTTTGATGCCAGAGCAGACCCCCTTCATTATCCTTTTACACAAATTTATAAATTGATCATGAAACTGGATTTCTTTCCTCTCTTGTTCGCGATGTTGAAATTGAGTTTGATTCTAAACTGCTTGGACAAATCCTTGATATACCACCTTCAGAAACTCTTTTCAATACTATTGAACTTAATGATGAAAGAATTTTTAAACAAATTCTTCTTCCCGGTGCACCTCATTGTCCTCCTTTCAAAAATACCAATCTTCAAACTTGTGCACGCATTGTTGGACGAATTCTTGCCCACAATGTTCTACCTAAAACTGGTTCTTTTGATTACTATTCCACAGATCTCTCTACGGCTCTTTATGTCTTATTTGGAAATATTTCTGTAAATTGGGCCAACGTGTATTTTACTAATTTGTGAAAACAAAAACCTTTTCTTCCGTATGGATGTCTTCTTACTCGTATTTTCAGATATTTCAAAGTACCCTTAACCAATGAAAAATATATTAAACAAAATGAGTTCTTTGATCAAACTATTTTTAAAAGTATGAAAATCAAATATCTGCCTCCTTTAAACTTTGATCAAACTGAACCATCTAAACCATCACTCTCTAAACCCTCACCATCTTCTGTGACACCTTCATCTCAAGCAAAACGAAAGAAATTCTCTACTAGTCAAGACAATGATGAAGTTTTGCAGCGAATGGAAGCTTCGGAACTGCATCAACACACTTTTCGTGAAGATGTGACTCAACAATTTTCTTCAATTCAGAAAGATATTGCTGAACTCAAGGAGATCATCAAGCAACACTTCTCTTGATCTTTGTTTACTGTCATTACTGAACTTTGATACTTTATGGGTTCTAATATTTTGAACTTGAATTTGCATTTTGCTTATGTTGTGTCTGCCCTTACTCTTTTTGCTTATGACAAAAGGGGGAGAAAAAGATAGAACTTGCAGGAGAAAAAGATAGAACTTGCATGAGACAAAGACACATGCATGGAAATTAGAGTAAAGGACAAGCATTGAAAATTGCATTATTCTTGAAAAAGTTTTAGAAATGCAATTTTCAATGCTTGTCCTTTTCTCCAATTTCCATGAATGTGTCTTTGTCTCATGCAAGTTCTATCTTTTTCTCCTGCAAGTTCTATCTTTTTCTCCCCCTTTTGTCATAAGCAAAAAGAGTAAGGGCAGACACAACATAAGCAAAATGCAAATTCAAGTTCAAAATATTACAACCCATAAAGTATCAAAGTTCAGTAATGACAGTAAACAAAGATCAAGATAAGTGTTGCTTGATCATCGCCTTGAGTTCAACAATATCTTTCTGAATTGATATTGCTGATATTATCAGTCGACTAATTTTTTTCTAGTCGAGTAAGTTTCAAAACTTTGGATTTTCAAACGGCTTGATAAACACATTAGTCGACCGATGATAACTGTCAGTCTACTAATAGTTAATTATCAGTCGACTAACTACTGTTCCAGTCGACTAATTTTGCCATTTTTTTTTAAACTTTTAAAAGGTGTGTCTTTTCATTTTTCAAATATTTTGATCGTTTAAAATGGACTGTTTTTACACCCTTTCATACCCTCAATGTATGAAATCTTTCAACTATAAATATGAGTGCATTCTACATTCAAAAACATCAAATTGAATACAATTACATTGAATTACTCTTTGCTTTTCACTCATATTCATTTTCTCACTCACTTGATATTTTTCACTTCAGTTTTTCACTCAAATTCCTTTGAGAGACATTGATTTCGTGAGTTGAGTATTTCAACAACCTCAAAAGTCAATTGCTTCTCATTTGCATTCATAAGAAGGGCTCATAGGTTGTTTGTAAGTTGTTACTTATTTTATTTTTCTGTAAAAGGAAGGACTCCTTGGTTTAAAGGAGTTGTTTGCTTTCAGTAGGTGTGTTACTGAAAGTGGGACCGGATCTGGTCTGTGTATGATCTTGTAGTTACATAAGGTTGATAGTGGAAATCTCAAGCGGGTTTTGCTTGGAGACTGGATGTATGTCGGAAAAGACCGAACCAGGATAAATTATTGTGTTCTTTGTGTGATTGCTTTGCGAATTGCAAAATCGGTCAAAATTTCGAAGACGATATTTAAAAGCACTATTCACCCCCTCTAGTGCTAGTTGCCTTGATCCTTCTACACTTTCAATCCTACTTGTCAATTTCCCATAAAATGTGTCAGTTTCATAACAAACTGGTAGGTGCACTGTGAACACCTTAAATTTTTCAAAATTTCAAAAAATCCCCTTTTCGCCCCTGACCCCCAACTTCTGAGCGATTGGGTCAATTTCTAGTCAATTCTCGGATTCAGTTCCTGGTTGAAGATCCAAAATCCAACTTCATTTTTCATATTTGGCCCAATCTCGGATCCAAATCTGATATCCGAATCCAATTCTCAGTCCGGATCTTCTACTTTTTAAAAATCAAAAATCAATTCTCTGTATTGGCTCAGGTATTTTATCCAGATCCAATCTCATTTCATTTTCTCAGTTTGAGATCCAAACTCGATATTTTTCTTAAAATCTTGTATCCACATCTGTTCTAAAAATTCAATTTTAAAATAAATTTCATAAATTTCCCCTTTGTAAAATCCTTAATTTTTAAAACAAAATATTCTATCTGGATCCTCCCCCTCGTAGTATTAGGGTTTTTCCTTCAAAAAACATAAATAAACAAATTTAGAAAACAACTTTGCCCTCATTTTTTGAAAACTTTTCTTTTTTTTAGACCCTCTTTCTGAAATTTCTTGAAAGTTGAAGGACCACTTTTGAAAAATTCTTAACGGCCTGCTATTATATAAACAGCCATCGGGGTCACTTCCTCTTTATCTGTCTCGTACCTCTCCATCCATTTCATCGGTCTTCATCCATCGAGCATTCAAGAATGAAAGCCATCAGCAAGAGGCTCTTCTTAATGCAATGCTACGGTGGACTCGGTATACACTGATCCATGATCCAAGATCCAAACGCATGCAGAAGCTGAAATAATATAGAGTCTGAATAAAACTCTGGAAAACTCATTTTCGGGATCTGTGCACTCTGTTTCGACAGAGGAGATCCAAATGAAAGTTGTGCGCGATTTTCACAGCTTTCCAACAAATCCAAAAACACTAGATTTGGAGCAATAACGACCGCTCCACGGACTCAACACCGGGACTGCTAAACAAGTCCAACTCAGATTATTGTATTTCAAGAACAGATTGTTTGAAGTGAATTTTGACCCCTCAAACATTAGAGTTTGAAAAAACTCACAACTGACAAAACAAAGATCAAATCCAAACCTTTCCAGAACACTAAAGATTCTAATTTTTGGAATTTTCTACAGGCATCTACAAAATTTTGAACTTTGGAATGGTATGAGTTATTGTTTCAAAAAATAAAATTCAAAGATTCGACAGTAGCAGAAAAGATAAATATTTTTGAGGCAACTAAACACCGATTCAATCAAAACCAAAAACATAAAAGTTGTAGGTATAGATTATAACTTTCCACATAATAAAAAAAATCGAAATTTCATTCAGAGAATCTCTAGATAATCAGAAAATACCGAACACTATTAAGTTGGTTCTGTAGCAGAAATGTAACAAAGGACTTCTGTCAGTCTGACAACTTGACAGACAATTTCAGAGGTTCAAATGGACGAATCTTAGAAACCTTTCAACTATAAAGTTATAGCAAATTGTTTTATCTTTCCAGGAAGCTAAAGAACACGAAAATACGTTCCGTATTGAGTCCGATACAGATGTTTTATCAGAAACTTTTCTGTTATCTCGTAACAGCATTTTGGTCTTTTTGGTAGGGACCGAGTTCATTCACACACAACAATAATCCGAAAGAACTTAAGACCAACGAAGAAATTTTTTAACATAAAACTCCTCTAAGCATGTATTTGCAACTCTCTAATGATTCAATACAACTTAGCAACGATAAAACATGAACAAGCGCAAGCAAATGCGAATCAAGGTAGTAAAGGACAAGAACGAAGAACCAATGTTGATATCCGGGTTGAAATCGATAATGGTCGTCGTTGGGAAGCAACCGACGCCACAAGATGAACCACAAACAGTAGGGATGGATTACCAACCACCACGATCAAAATTAGAACAGCCACCACGAATAGAACCTCTTCACAAGAGCACCTTCCACACAACAATGAAGTTCGGTTTTTCTTTCACACCAAGATAGCTTTCTTTTTAGCATCAACCACACAAAAAACTTGGTTTTTCTCACTCTAGAACTAGCCACACTACCAATTTTGAAATTGAACAAGACCCCTCACCCCTTGGACTACCTCCCTAGTTAAGGGCTTAGGTTGCTTGAGAAGAGCCACAATAAAGAGACCTTGGCCTTCCCAAGCTTTGCACCAAAAACGAGTGTGCAAGCCTAGATTTTGTCAAATGCTAATAACT
The DNA here is from genome assembly GCF_984573655.1 of Nuphar pumila. NCBI lineage: Eukaryota > Viridiplantae > Streptophyta > Magnoliopsida > Nymphaeales > Nymphaeaceae > Nuphar > Nuphar pumila. Next base: position 64,974,781 of record NC_143260.1, on the reverse strand, counting down.
CCACCAACAATTTATTTTTGAATTTGTGCTGGTCAACATGAATTCAAATGAGGTCCAAGATGGACCACACTAAAGCGGTGCCACCTAGGACCCCCCTCATGAAGATGGATCAAGATCCAGATCCAAATAGGTTGTGAATTGGATCCTGCACCAACACCAAGAGAAGCGAATTTGCAAAAAAATAAAAACTACCCTTGGATCCCATACACCCTCTAGTACCACAAAAAGATCCTATAGGGTACCAGAACTATTCGGATCCGTATAATCTGACTCCTAAAAAAAATAAAAAAAAATTACATGAAATAACTATTGATGAAGCAAAATCCAAAAATATGATTGTGTAATGGAATCAAAGCAATAAAAGGATCACGAAGAGCATCAACTAACTGGGAGATCCACTAGGACCACGGATGTTCTGCAAGCGTGTGGATCGCCTTGGGTAGCGATGTCCGGAATGGGTCTGGATATTTGGATTGAGATCCAAATCCGCTTCTGTTTCTGGATGCTCTGCATCACCCCCCCAAGATTGAAAAGGCTTCGTCCTCGAAGTCGACTCCTTGTCTTCAACATCACCACGGTACCGCTCCAAGTGTTTAACGTTGAACACATTCAAAGTTTTGAATTGGCAATTGAACCCTGTAAGCATTAGAATTAATGATGTCAGTAACTGCACAAGGACCAATGCGCTTAGGCGCCAACTTACCATGCAACTCAGGAGGTAAACGTTCTTTAGTAAGAGTAACCCACCATATCTCCAAGTTCAAACAATACTTGTTGATGCTTCTTATCATAGTTTGCTTTATACTTACTGATGTTGTCTTGAAGATTGAAATGTACCTGTTGATTAATATCTTGCAACAAAGAAACACGATCTTGAACAGAATTTAAAACAGGACCAAGAACAGGAGCTAAGTCAACAGGAGAACATGGATTAAAACCATACAAAACAGTAAAAGGGCTAAATCCAGTAGAACGATTTACAGACTTATTAAAAGCAAATTCAGCTTGTGCAATTATTTGAGTCCATGACATAGGTTTATGATTAATTAAAGCTCGCAACAAATTTCCTAAAGACCGATTAACAACTTCAGTTTGACCATCGGTCTGAGGATGATGGATAGTGCTAAATTGTAGATTGGTTCCTAACTTTTTCCATAATTGACGCCAAAAATGACCTACAAATTTAACATCTCTATCAGAAGTGATAGTTTTTGGAATGCCATGCAATTTATAGATTTCTTTGAAAAACAAATCCGCAATATGTTATGCATCCATGGTTTTTCTACACTGAATGAAACGAGCCATTTTTGTGTATCGGTCGATGACCACAAAGACAGAATCAAGACCATGAGAGGTCTTAGGTAATCCTAAAATGAAATCCATGGTTATATCTTGCCAAGGTTTTTCAGGAATAGGCAACGACAAATACAACCCAGCATTTGTGACATTTCCTTTCGCGATATGACATATATGACATTTTTCCACGAATCTATTCACTTCCTTTCGTATATGGGGCCAAAAATATGTTGAAGACACTAAATGCATTGTCTTGTCTCGACCAAAATGTCTCTCATTATGTATCTCAGAAATCAAACGTTGCCTCAGGGAACAGTCTGGGATACAAAGTAAATTGCCTTTAAATAAAAACCCATCAACCAGTGAGAAATTGTCATGAGGATGACTTGTCACTTCATTAATAATTTTTGAGAAATAACTATCTGACTCATATAATGACACAAATTCCTCAAAACCCCAAACGGATGATTTCATGGTAGACAGAAGAATGGTTTTCCTACTTAAGGCATCGGTGACAACATTATCTTTTTCTGCCTTATGTTTCAGAACGAATGTGAACTCTTGCAGATATTCTACCCATTTGGCTCTACGAGCATTCAACTTATGCTGACCATTGATGTATTTGAGAGCCTCATGGTCAGTATGGAGAATAAATTCTCGATGCACCAAATAATGCCTCCAGTGCATTAATGCTCTGACGATAGCATAGAATTCTTTATCATAGGTACTATACTTCAATTTGGCTTCATTCAGTTTCTCACTAAAATAAGCCACAGGTTTACCTTCTTGACTCAACACAACACCTATACCTACATCAGATGCATCACATGACAACTCGAAAGCAAGATTAAAATTAGGCAATACTAATACTGATGTCGAACAGAGATAAGATTTCATACGCTCAAATAATTGTTGAGCCTCCGGATTCTATTGAAAGGTCTTACCTTTAATATAATCGGTCAACGGAGCAGCAATACTGCTAAAATGTGGAATGAACCTCCTATAGAAGGAAGCTAACCCGTGAAAGCTACGCACGACAGTAATAGAGTTTGGCACAGGCCAATCTCGAATCGACTCGACTTTCGAAGGGTCAACAGATATAACTAACGTCGAGACCACGTAACCAAGGAATAAAACTTCAGTGGCCCAAAATACACACTTATCGATAGATGCATAAAATTGTTCCTTTCTGAGGATATCAAACACTAAATGTAAGTGTTCTAGATGTTCAGGTTCGGTTCGACTATATATGAGAATGTCATCAAAATAAATGACCAAAAATTTACCGATGTAAGGTCAAAAAATTTGATTCATGATTCTCATGAAGGTAGATGGAGCATTGGATAGACCAAATGGCATTACGAGCCATTCATAGAGACCATCACGAGTTTTAAATGCAGTTTTCCATTCATCGCCAGGCCTAACTCGTATTTGATGATATCCGCTACGCAGATCTAACTTAAAAAATATCTTTGAACCAGTCAATTGGTTCAACAGATCATCCAATCTCAGAATGGGGAACCTATACTTGATGGTTATCTTATTGATAACTCGACTATCAATGCACATCCGCCACGTTCTATTCTTCTTGGGAACAAAAAAAGCAAGAACCGCACATGGACTAAGACTTTCACGAATGTGACCCTTAGTCAGCAATTCTTCAACTTGTTTACAAAGCTCTTCATACTCTGTAGGACTCATGCGATAATGCGGAGCATGTGGCAATACCGCGCCAGGGTGTAGATCAATATGATGTTGGACTTTCCGCAGAGGGGGTAATTCGTCCGGTAATTCATCGGAAAAGACTTCACGGAATTCCTCTAAAAGGGGTATGACTCTAGGATCTATGGTGTCAGACTTTGACTCACCATGCGATGAATCAGAATCAACAGAGAACAAGAAGTAACACATTCTAGATTGACTCAGAGCCTCTTAGAGCTCGTGTCTAGCAACAAAAGCACTTGAAAGTTTAACTTTTGAAGGAGCAAGTTTGGATGAAGTGGGGTGGGAAATTTGAGTGGAAACTGGAGTACGAGAAGATGAAGCAGATGACAAAGATGAAGACAAAGGTGGTAGATCCTTGGATGGCTTTAAATGGATCTTCCGCCCCTCGAATGTGAACGAGTATGAGTTGGATCGACCATTATGAATAACAGAACGGTCATACTGCCATGGTCTTCCAAGTATGATATGACTAGCATCCATGGGAAGCACATCACACCATACTTGATCAAATTAGGTGTTTCCAATCGAAAATTTAACCAAGCATTGCCGGTCGACACAAACATCAACACTCTTTTGGAGCCAAGACATCTGATACGGACGGGGATGAGTCTTACAACTCAAACCTAGCTTAGTCATGGCTTCAACTGAAATGACATTCTCACAGCAACTTGAGTTTATGATGAACCGACACACTTTCCCATTAATGATGCAAGCACACTCAAATATGTGAGTTCTTAGCCATCGATCACTCATTTCTTGCCTCGGGGCCAAACAAACTCGTCTAGTGATGAGTGCTTCACCTCGATCAGGTTGCAATATATCCTCTTCCACAAACTCTTCTTCTGGTTCTTCTTTAAAGGATTCAATCTCTGGGTCATAAATGGGATCGAAATCAGGATTGAATTGAATATCCTCTTCTTCATGAATTCCTTCAACGAATAGGGCTTTGCCACGACATTTAGTGGACTTATGACTGAGTTTCCCACAAGTATAGCACTTGATGGGAGTGCTTGAACTAGTGGTTCTAATCTGGTTTCCTATCGGACCATTCTAGCTCGCAACTCTAGGTGGATTTGAAGCATTGGGGTGACGGTAGGGTGGGACAACTTTTGCACTAGGGACCGTAGGAGCCCACGCTACAGGTCTAGTCACAAGAGTAGGCTTTGCCAAAGTCTTTTTCTGGGTGGACCTCTTCCATTGACGTGCCTTTTGATGTGCTTCAGATACAGTCCAACACTCTACGAAGTTCAACATATCTTGTAATTGGAAGTTCAGTCCTCCAATATACTTCGAAACTAATTGTTCTTCACTCTCACGAATGTCGTTCCGTGCCACAAGATCATGAAATTTTTCGGTGTATTGATCCACCGATCTAGTTCCTTGTTTCAGACTTTGATATTTTTGATATAGCTCACGATGATAGTTTAACGACAAGAACTAAGCACGAAGCTTCTGCTCCATATGCTCCCAACGCTCAATCGGAGCTCGACCCTGATGTCTGCGTGTCTGCTTGAGCTGACGCCACCAAGCTGCAGCTTGACCCTTTAATTTGAGGGATATTAATACCACATGACGATCTTCAGGTACCTCCTTAAACTCAAGGATTTCGCGAACTTCGCTAATCCAATCCAGGAATTCGTCGGGAGTTCCAGTTCCCTTAAATTCTGGGATATCAAAACGTAAGCCCAAATCCCAATGGAATCTTTGAGGTTGTAGGTTATCTCTTCTTTCTGGACTTCGTCGATGTGACTCAAAGTCATCATCAGAATAATATGATTGGGTTTCTCGATTTCCTTGAGAACTATGTGAACTCCTTTCCTCACGCCGATCGTTAAATCTAACATTCTCGGCCATTTGACGAGTTAAATCTTCAACTCGGTGATTAGCTTCAGCGAGTTGTCTTTGCAGATCTCGCACCACATATCGATGGTCACGATCATCGTTTCCCCTATTAAAATTAGTTTGACCTCGACCGCCCATTCGACTCGCCATGGTAAATGGTACCTAAAAATTTTTTTTAACTCCCCACAACACAGGGAATCATGTCGAATTGAAAAATCCAACAACCCGCTTTGATACCAAAATGATGCAATGCTATGGTGGACTCGGTACACACCGATCCATGATCTAAGATCCAAACGCACGTGGAAGCTGAAATGATATAGAGTCTGAATAGAACTCTGGAAAACTGATTTTTGGGATCTGTGAGCTCTGTTTCGACAAGGAAGATTCAAATGAAAGTTGTGCGTGATTTGCACAGCTTTCCAACGAATCCAAAAACACTAGATTCGAAGCAAGAACAACCGCTCCACGGACTCGACACCGAGACTGCTAAACAAGTCCAACTCAGATTATCATATTTCAGGGACAGATTGTTTAAAGTGAATTTTTACCCCTCAAACATTAGAGTTTGTGAAAACTCATAACTGACAAAAGGAAGGTCAAATCCCAACCTTTCTATAACACTAAAGATTATAATTTTTGGAATTTTATACAGGCCTCTACGAATTTTTGAATTTCGGAATGGTATGAGTTATTGTTTCAGAAAAGAAAATTCAAAGATTCGACAGTAGCAGAAAAGATTAATATTTTTGAGGCAACTAAGCAACGATTCAATAAAAACCAAAAACATAAAAGTTGTAGGTCTAGATTATAATTTTCCACAGAATAAAAAAAATAGAAATTTCATTCAGGGAATCTCTAGATAATCAGCAAATACCAAACACTATTAAGTTGGTTCTGTAGCAGAAATGTAACAGGGGACTTCTGTCATTCCGACAACTTGACAGACAATTTCAGAGGTTCAAACTAACGAATCTCAGAAACCTTTCAACTACAAAGTTGTAGGAAATTGTTTTAGATTTCTAGAAAGTTAAAGAACACGAAAATTTGTTCAGTATTGAGTCCGATACAGATGTTTTATCAAAAACTCCTTTGTTATCTCGTAACAGCGTTTTGGTCTTTTTGGTAGGGACCGAGTTCATTCACACACAACAATAATCCGAAAGAACTTAAGACCAACGAAGACAAATTTTAACATAAAACTCCTCTAAGCATGTATTTGCAACTCTCTAATGATTCAATACAACTTAGCAATGATAAAACATGAACAATTGCAAGCAAATGCGAATCAAGGTAGTAAAGGACAAGAACGAAGAACCAATGTTGATATCCGGGCTGAAATCGATAATGGTCATTGTTGGGAAGCAACCAACGGCACAAGATGAACCACGAACAGTAGAAACGGATTACCAACCACCACGATCAAACTTAGAACAACCACCATGAATAGAACCTCTTCACAAGAGCACCTTTCACACAAAAACGAAGTTCGGTTTTTCTTTCACACCAAGATAGCTTTCTTTTTAGCACCAACCACACCAAAAACTTGATTTTTCTCACTCTAGAACCAGCCACACTACCAATTTCGAAATTGAACAAGACCCCTCACCCCTTGGACTACCTCCCTAGTTAAGGGCTTAGGTGGCTTGAGAAGAGCCACAATAAAGAGACCTTGGCCTTCCCAAGCTTTGCACCAAAAACGAGTGTGCAAGCCTAGATTTTGTTAAATGCTAATAACTCCACCAACAATTCATTTTTGACTTTGTTCTGGTCAACATGAATTCAAATGATGTCCAAGATGGACCACACTAAAGCGATGCCACCTAGGACCCCCCTCATGAAGACGGATCAAGATCCAGATCCAAATAGGTTGTGAATTGGATCCTGCACCAACACCAAGAGAGAAGCGAATTTGCGAAAAAATAAAAGCTACCCTTGGACCCCATACACCCTCTAGTACCACAAAAAGATCCTACAGGGTACCAGAACTATCCGGATTCGTAGAATCCGGCTCCTAAAAACAATAAAAAAAAATTTCATGAAATAACTATTGATGAAGCAAAATCCAAAAATATGATTCCGTAATGGAATCAAAGCAATAAAAGGATCACGAAGAGCATCAACTAACTGGGAGATCCACTAGGACCATGGATGTCTTGCAAGCGTGTGGATCGCCTTGGGTAGCAATGTTCGAAACGGGTCTGGATATTTGGATTGTGATCCAAATTCGCTTCTGTTTCTGGATGCTCTACATCACTTCCCTTCTCCTTTTCTCTCTTTCCCTCCTTCCTCCCTTTCCCTCTTCTTCTTTTTGCCTCTGTTTCTTTTTCTTGGGAGAAAATTCGAAGCTGCAGCAAATAGCCAAGGTAAGACTACCTCCCCTCTCACATTTTATCGATTGCTAATTTATGTTTTTGATGCCTTATTGAACTCATCACAATTTGTTTTCCTTACATATCATTGCCTCTGTTGCATTTTCCGGATCCAGTAGTTTGATCGCACCATATAATTATCTTTGTGGTGTGCATTTATGTTCTTGGGCCATCAACATCATCAATGGCATCGGATGTTAAAAACCCATTGCATCGATTGATGTGGTTCATATCCGTGATTGCCTTACATGTTGGTAATAGGTGATGCCTTGCAATGGCATCACCGATTTGTTATCGTCGCAAAATTTTTCCCTTCTTCCCTTTTCCTTGCGGAAGAGAAAGAGGAAAACTGCTTTCGCGAGTCAAACTTGACCAGAGTTTTGGAAAATTGTTTTGAAATACTCACCTTCGTTTTTTAAAATAGCGAGAAAATCCATGGGATGGGGCTCGACCTGTCGGTACGAGGTTCGACCGTTCCTGCCACCTTTAACAGGGGTAATCGAACCAAGGACCAAAAATGTGCTTGACTTAGGTAAACCACCGAAATTGTATTCTATCCTAAATGCACAAAGAATTCAGGCATGTGCTATGAGATTTTGTAAAAATGCAATTTTGAAAAGTATGATGTATGCTTTAGAAAACATTTGGAGTTGAAAAGCATTTCTTGAGAAAAAGGTGGAAGTCAATTTCTCAGGAAACTCGGATGAAAAGGGTTTGAAATCTCAAGAAAATTTATGAAGATTTGGGAAAATCATGAATGGTTGAAAATCCTGGGAAAATAGAAGTGATTCTTGAGAGAAAGGTGAACACTGGAAGAGAAAATGCTGATCAGGAAAATTCTAGCTTTGAAAAGTTTCTCAAGAAAATGAGCAAAATTCATTGGAAAACTCTTTAGAGAAGAAAAATTGAAACTCGGGAAATTGAAATCCTGAGAATCTTAACCTTGAAACTTTTGGAAATCGATTTTGATTTTTGAGAAAGATGAGAAATTCCCCTTGAAAAGAATCTTAAGAAAACAACATTTTCCATGGAAAATCACGGGAAAACTTGACTTAGAAAATCCGACTTTGAAAATCTTTAGAAATTTCTTGAGAAACTGATTTCCATGGAATGAAGTTTTCTCGAGAAAATCATGAGAAAAGCAGATGATGTCATGATGCAGATGATTTGGATGTATGAATGCACTTTGAAAATATTTTCTGAGAAAATTTGTTGGAAAAATGTGTATTAAGTCAAAATAAATCCTTCATAGATTCTAACAGCGGCCATGAATATGTTCAGAGTTTATTTGAGTTAATTCACAATATTTTGAAAATGGGAAATATGATGTGCAAATTTAAGATAGCCTAAGAGTGTAGGCTCAGTGTGACTAGTAGAAAGATGATGGATCTGGGTCTCGTCCATATTCCGACTAGGGCCGTAAATATGGACTCCACCAAGTTCATCAACTCTCTAAGAGTTGGTGCACGTTCTATTCGTGTTCATCCATAGTGAATTTTGAAAATTGAGATATATGAATCATAGAATCAGGATATTGCAGGAATCAAACTACATGAGATGCATCCTAATCTAAGCAGTAAATGTAAATATTATTCCAAGTTTAATTATTACATCTCTGACATAAATCGAAATAAATGAAATAAATAAAATATATAGTGTGAAGAATCATCATCCTTCAGATTTTCCTGCAAAATAAGAATTAGTACAAGGAATGGATATACAAAATACCCAAGGAAATGGGTATATATATAATATGTACAATGAAGATATACATGGTTATATCTAAATGCTTGAACTTGTGCTAAATGACATGTGATAATGAGGATGTATTTACAAAAAGAAAAAGAAAAAGAAAAATATCCATATAAATACTTGTATGTGAAAAACAAGTGCACATGAAGATATCCCTATATATATATATAAGTATATATGTATATATATATATATATACATATATATATATATATATATATGCATATACATGTATATATATAGATATAGATATATATACGTATAATGAGAAAATATATATAGTAATTAGAATTTCATATATAATGGGTAAAATCAGAAAATACAGGGTATATACAGTTTCTGTAGGTGATTTTACAAAGCCGTAATTCCCAAATTATAACATATTTCTCAGTAAAATTGGATATGGAGCTTCCCTATATATCAATAACAAAGCATGCAAAAGATGGTCTAGAAATCATGAATGGATATTAACATATCCATCCATGAATATAACCGATTATCAAGACTGGGTACCTGCAAAAGAAGGGATGGGTAAATACATAACATACACAATGTGCAAGAGATGTACTGTGGAAGCACCAGGGGCTGTTTCAAGGATATTGTAAAAGGGCTGTAATGCATGGGTCAAATACACACAAAAGAAATGCAATATTATAAACTATAGCATATGCAAAATCAATGCACACCTACACCTCCCAACACAGTTAATCTCAGCCCATAATAAGCTAAATTACAACAGAACAACTTCAAAAAGATTAAAATCGGCTTGGATGCAACAGGTATAGCCGACTATCAGTGATGTATATACCCTCCACAAGGCAGATATGTAGTAAAAAATTATTTTCTAGACTTACAATACACACAGGAGATGCTACATAAGATGTAATAATGGGGCTATGCAAAGGGGATGTTGCTGTGAGAGGAAAGGAAAGGAAGTAAAAAGAAAAAAATTTGCATGAGATATGCGAAAAGGACTGAATGCAATGTAGGCAAAGCTTCTAAGCCGTGTTACGAATGACAGATTTCAATAAAAAGTAAAACGTGGCTACAGGCCCTGTGCTGGAAGTAAATAAAGTGAATGAACTTCTCCATGTACTGGGACTGCACTCAAGCTGCCGATATCCACGCTGGGTGGAATTAGTATACAGGGGCAGCCATTATTGAGCCCAACTAAAATTCAGCTTGAATGTCATCAATATCAACAAAGCCTATGCTCTGGCTGAAGCAAATTACGTAGCAATAACATAAGACCCACCTGATGGGCCCATTATCAACACAAGAGAACTGCAGTAACAGGGAAATGCAGATACAGGTATGCGAAATAAATTACCAAGGTAAATAAAAAAAAATAAAAGGGATGGGCCATCACATGAAAGACTAATAATAGGTCCTGTAAATAGCAATACAACGAATCCGAATCAAATAGTAATCTATTGAATGATGTTCTGCAAAACGAAACAGGAATAACTAATAGCAGAGATACTCATATCGGGTTATCGAGAATGACACTGAGTTCATATGTAGTGCCATGGTTAAGAGCACTGTTTTGCTGTATGATATCTCTTATCAGACATGATGATATGCAAACTTACTTATAAAGATCACTTGAACATTTGGAAGCCAATGAGATACAGAACCTCTAATGTTAACACTAAGCAGAAAAAAAAAAAGAAAGAAAGAAAAAAGAAGAAAAAAAAAAGGAAGAAAATGGGTAGAGGTTTATGGAAAACGATGAGATTTGAAAAGGGGTTAGGATAAATAGAATGCTTTATATGAATGAAAGACCAAAGAAATTGTATTCTAGTGCAGGTTTTAATGAAATCGGGGTTTCTTGCAGCATGCTTTTCACAAATGATAAGTGAAACTAATGATATGCATTATAAAAGAACTTGGATCAGAATTTGAAAACTGGGAGTTGCCATGAAAATGCTACTCTATAATGCTTATGTTATTAAAGCAAATTGGATGAAAATCTTAAAAAAATAAAGACTATTTGATGCAAATCATGATCTCCAACTGAATCGATAATACCATTGTGAGGTATTATCGGTTCTTGATATCTTAAATAGGGGCACTAAACCGCCTCAACCGCTGCAATGGATTTGCAGTGTTTATGGCACGAACACAATACTGGATTTCTGTAGATGCATAGTAAAATGAAAAGAGGGCCTTTACCTTGGCTAAGTGGGGGAACAAAGGGGCTTCCCTTTTCGGGCTATCCTTGAATGACTTGATGAAGAGTGCTGATGTCTTGAACTGTTTTCCTTCCAGATGACGCCCTTTGGGGACTGGTTTACTAAATGGAGGAGGCACAACACTCAAGATCGACTGCAGGCAACGGGGCTTCTTATGTGTGCCTTGCAGCTCCACTGAAGTCCTCTGGTTCTTCGTAAAAGGGGAGCCGATGAGGAAACAAGAAACTCCTCTTAGCCTATTCGATTGAAAGGATATGAAAGCAGGAACCTCCTGCTAGCTGAGGGGAAAGGAGGCGAAAAGGGAAATCAAGCCCCTTTTAAAAACGAAGACCCCCCTTCTTAATGGACAGCCCATCTGCCTTTTTCCCCCAAATTCGAGAGTTTCCTCCCCTTTAGTCGAATTCTAATAATCTTTTAAAACAAACTTTTGAAATATTTTAAAAAAAAAGAAAAAAACTCGCCATTTTGAGAGGGGACGGCTCCTTCTCTTAAGAGGACTTTTGAAAACTTAGGTAAAATGGGATAGGGTTTCTCGGTGGCGCCCTTTGGGGGGCTGAAAAGTAATAACTAAAAAAAAATGAAAAAAACAAATTTTCTTTTTCTTTTTCTTTTTCTCTTTTTTTTTTTAAGGTGGTGCCACCTCACTGGATTTGAAAACTTTTTGGAGTATATAAAAAAGTTTGCTTTTCTTGGCAAGGAGTCTTAGTGGGGCGCCACCTACGTGGGCCCACTAATTATTTTATTAAAATTGAGTTAAATAAATAAAAAAAGTTTTATAAATCGGTGCCACTTTCGAATGGGCACTGTTTTGAAAATAAGAGAAATTTTTGAGAATTTGAGTGTGACACCACCTCCAGGCGGGTCCCACGTCACTTATTTGAAATAAAAGACATATGAGATATTTTGGAATTTTCACAATAGTAGGCTAGTTTAGAAAACACAAAGTGAATTTTGGTTTGGTTTCGAAACTTGGAAGAAAATGGTTCTTCAGGGCAAAGTTTAGAAAGATGCGGAGAAATTCGAAGCCTTTTTGTAAAAGTTTGAAATAAGGTCTTATGAATTTGAAATTTTGTCCCCATCTTTTCAACTGACGAATTTTTAAAAATCAATATCAAAACTACACAGATCGTTTTCTTGAGGAAACTTTTGTAACTCGGGGTCCTGGGGGTAAAATGGGAAGAACTGGTAATTTTGAAAGCCCAGGGTTTTGAAAATCAATTTTGAAAAGTTTAGATATCAAATCTGGATTGACAATTATGAAAATCAGGAGTTCTGGATCTCCAAATGACATGCTGTGCATTGAAATGGTATGAAATGTTTATGCAATGAAGAGACATATTTCCTGAAATGCCCCTCTGAATTAGGAATTGGAAATTCTAGCTTCTTGTCGAGAAATTTTGAGACTCAAGGATGAAATTTTGGACTTTTTTGCAAGATTCAATCTCAAAAAATGACCATTTTGCCCTTCGTTGATTCCGGAGAGCTGAAATGTGCTGATTGGTGGATATATCAGGAAGGTGAGTGAAAATTTGGGGTGTTTACAAATGCCCCTCTTTGCTACTAAGCCGGCTCGTGGCCGAGCTTAGTGGCAAAGAAGAACACTCCAAATTTGGGCTATATATAAAAAAATGCCCTAGTTAGAAGGATCTGACTGGGTATGAGAAAATTAGCCAGAGGAAGATGGTAGATATGAAATAGAGAATGAAGAGGAATAGATTTGCTTTATGAGAGTGAAGTTCAGGTTTTTGCCCTTAACCTGGATGGGACAAAAAATGCTTCGTATGGAACGAAGCTCAGGTTTGATCCTTAACCTGATTGGGGAATGAAATATCTCATAGAAATGAGACTCAGGTTTATACCCTTAACCTGATCGGGCGGAAAATGGAATACCTCTTTGAATGAGGCTCAGGTTTTGTACCCTTATCCTGATTGGGCAGAAAATGAAATACCTCTTTGAATGAGGCTCAGGTTTGTACCCTTATCCTGATTGGGTGGAAAATGGAATACCTCTTTGAATGAGGCTCAGGTTTGTACCCTTATCCTGATTGGGCGGAAAATGAAATACCTTTTTGAATGAGGCTCAGGTTTGTACCCTTATCCTGATTGGGCGAAAAATGGAATACATCTTTGAATGAGGCTTAGGTTTTGTACCCTTATCCTGATTGGGCGGAAAATGATTGGAATCCTCGAAGGAAGAGACCATGATGAAGCCTTCGGATTTTGCACAATAAATCCGATAGGGGTTTTGCAAAATGAAGAAAAATGGGGTCCCTAAAGCTTTAAAAGGGGTTGATCTTGGGCGTCTCATGGCTGAGACTAAATAGCTTTTGAAATTGCCTTTTGCGAGAAAATGATTGGTGGTTCAACCTTGAACCGAAATTGGACTATCTATAGTGGGACAGTGGGGACACAGGGAAGTGTGAAAATCTGAGAGCTCACGCTCTCAAATAAGGGAAGGAATCAAGTCCTTAAGAGGGATTTAAAATTGGTGTCAGGATGTATCAAAAATGGACATCAAGCTTCTCACTTCATGTCAGGATAGCTAGAAAATATTGTCAACATGTTGAGAATTCTATTGTTGATTCAAAGTATTTGAAAATGATGCACATTGTTGCAAAATATTCCTTCTTCTCTGCTTGAAGCGTTACCTCCAAACGAGCTTCACTTCGTAGAATCAAGATTTTGGAATCCAAATTACTTGTGATTGACCTTCTTCAAGGAAGCTATCAATTTCCTTGATATGAACAAGAAAGAGAATTTGATATTATGAAAGCAATTGATGAAAGAATATTGATAATAAAATTTCACAAATTTAAAGAAGATTCTAGATAAATTTGGCAGTTTGATATCCTGGGAGCTTCTCTCATGATAATCTTTCTGCACTCTTTTTGGCTAACTTGGGTTTCGGTTACATTCTCCTTCATTTCGGAGGTGTCTTGACTTTTCTTTCTTTCTTTTTCCTCTCTTGTTCTCTTTTGGGAAGGGTACGTCACAAACTCCTTTAACTTGGAGATGTTCTGATCATTCTTTGACGCTATTGGCTCATGAGTTAGAGATCTTTAGATGATAGCTGAAATTAAATATCTTTTAGGGATTGTTGGGAGGTTCATCGCATCTGCCTTCATCTCGACAGTGCTTTGGACTTTCCCTAGAAGGATCCGTCACAAACTTCGTCATCTTGGAGATGTTTCAAATCTTCTTTGGCCCTGGGGGTCTACTCGCTTAATTCACCTTCATCTTGACGACAATTGAGAGATCCCTTTTGCGGATATTTAGTTGCAGCTTAGGTGATTTTGAGGAAACAGGGCTTGGGTGAATTCTCTCCTTTTATAGCGCTCAGGATATTTCTACTGCCTCATCTTTATAAGAATAATCTTTAGAGATGTGCCATAACTGCGATCAATATCAATCACCTACGGCTTTTCAATAACATTGAATCTTCTTTTCTGGCCATATTGAGGATTTGTCCTTCATCCTTTTGGTTGGCCAATAAAAAGAATTTTAATTTTGAATCTCTTTTCGCAAAAGCTTCACTCTTTTGGAAGTAATGCTAAAGGTAAACTGAGGTAAAATTTGTGCAATAAAGTTTGAAATCAACAGGTGATTGATTAACAGATTGACACAATTGTTCTTGAAATCCTGGGTGAAAGAGAGCATTTGAGGTCCGGCTCAACATATTCGTGACGAAAATTGTCCCCTCTTTTTCCACAAAAAGAGAGACTCAGGCTTAGCCCTTACCTGAATGGGAAATGAGAAATACTCCTCTCTTCCCTGAAGAGGAGGTGTTTGCAAAACGAACTTTCGAAGAGAAATTAAGCTTTCGTCAAAGCTCCCTAATATTAGGCTTCTTTTATGGAAAGGGGCCGATAATAGTGAGGTCAGAAAATTGGGTCATGAAAGGAACGAGTCCATCACACTCTCCCTGAAAAGAGGGTCCTTTATGATGAAAAATGGCCTAGTAGGAAAATTGGGGGGGCGGGGGGCACAAGAAAAAATGAGTCTCCGTCGAGTCTCTCCCTATAAAAGGGTTCCTTGTGTGAAATTGGAAATTGTTTTGCAAACAGTTCACAAAGACGCGAGTCCCTTCAAACTCTCCCTGAAAAGGGGCTAAGTGAACAAATTGGATAGCATGCGAAAAGAACGAGCTCTCTCGAACTCTCCCTATAAAAAGGGTCTCTCGCAAGAGAAAATGATTGAAATTGGATATTGAAATTGATTGACCAAAAGATCGAAATTGAAAATTGGAAAATTGATTGTTTGAATGACCCAGAGGTCGAAATTGGATGACCTGACGGTCGAAATTGAGACTTGGTTTGACCAAAAGGTCGAAATTGAGAATTGAGTGACCCGAAGGTCGAAATTGAGAATTTGGTAATTAGAATTGAGAATTGGAATTTGAAATTGGAAATTGGGTGACCCAGAGGTCGGAATTGGAGAATTGCATGATCCGAAGATTTAAATTGGAATTGGGTGGGCAAAATATCAAATTTGAGCAATTGACAGACCCTAAGGATTGAAATGACTTGGATCAACAAAGGAGAATGATGAGTTTGAGTCAGAGCTCGAATAAAATACAGAGATCACGAGTCGGAACCCGGGTCAACAAAGCAAAATAAAGGGCTCGAGTCAGAACTCAAATAAGGTAAAGAGATCATGAGTCGGAACCCGGATCAACAAAGGAAAATGAAGAGCTCGGGTCAGAGCTCGAATAAATAAAGAGATCTCGAGTCGAAACCCGGATCAACAAAAGAAAGTGAAGAGCTCGAGTCAGGGCTCGAATAAATAAAGAGATCTTGAGTCGGAACCCGGATCAACAAAAAAAAATGAAGAGCTTGAGTCTGAGCTCAAATAAATAAAGAG
Source organism: Nuphar pumila (assembly GCF_984573655.1). Taxonomy (NCBI): domain Eukaryota; kingdom Viridiplantae; phylum Streptophyta; class Magnoliopsida; order Nymphaeales; family Nymphaeaceae; genus Nuphar; species Nuphar pumila. The sequence goes on along the minus strand of NC_143260.1, from coordinate 64,958,739 downwards.
ATCTCGAGTCGGAACCTGGATCAACAAAAGAAAATGAAGAGCTTGAGTTTGAGCTCGAATAGGGTAGAAAGATAGCGAGTCGGAACTCGGATCAACAGAGGAAAATGATTTAAGGGAACACTCGAGTTGGAACTCGGCTTTTCAAAAGAAAAATTTTTTTTAAGGAAAACCCGAGTCAGAACTCGGTATTCAAAGAAAATAATTTGAAACAAACCCGAGTCGGAACTCGGATCTTCAAAGGAAGATAATTTGAATAAAAACCCGAGTCGGAGCTCGGTTTTCAAAGACCGACTTAGAAGTTGGATTTTGAAAATGCACCAGTTTGAGTACTGAATTTTGAAATAATACCAGTTCGAGCACAGGATTTTTGGTTCAGTATTAATGGTTGTTTTTTTCCAATTTTTGAATAGCAATTTAGGAATTGTGATGGGACTGTTTGTTGAAATCCCAATACTGTCCAGATTGTTATTAATGCAGTTGAAATGCAAATGAACGTAAATTGATGCACATGAATGCACAAGTGTGTGAAATGAGGAATTTGTTTATCCTGCCTGCATACAGAACATTTTTTTTTTTTAAAATGCCCCAGTGTAACTGGGAAAAGAAAGTTTGATCCTTATTGAAGAAAATAGGAAGATTACAAAGGAAGAATAGATGCTTTAAGTATAGAACTTTTTTAAGTGTCGAGCATTAATGGGATTTGGCAATTCTACCCCATCGGCATTGATGAGCCGATATGAGTTGCGGGGTAATGCTTCTTTGACAACATAGGGACCTTCCTAATTTGGCGACCATTTCCCGCCGAAATGATGCTTGAGATAAGTTGTGGATCGAAGTACTAAATCATTGACTTTGAATATTCTTTCGATGACAGACTTCGCGTAGTGCCTGGCTACTCTCTGGTGATAGGATTGAGCATGCTCTGCTGCTTCTAGCCTTCTCTCGTCGAGCAAGTCTAGTTGTACTAGTCGTTGCTGTTGGTATTGATCAAGAGGTAATTGTAAAAGTGATACAAAATTCAAAGCGGGCTTTTGAACATGTAGCGACAATACTACTTCTCTTCTGTAGACCAATTCTAATGGAGTAGCATTCGTTGGTGTACGAATGGTGGTCCGGTAGGCCCATAGTGCATCGTGGATCTTCTCATGTTAGTCGCGGCCTGTTTCTACAGTTCGCTCCAAGATACAAATTAAAATCTTGTTGGTAGCTTCTGTTTGACCATTCCCTTGAGGATAATAGGGAGTGGAAAAATGATGATAGATTTTGAATTTTGAGCAGAATGTCTTCATCTTTTCATTCTTGAAGTGACTGCCATTATCTGACACGATGTCATGTGGGATGCCGAAACGGCAAAGGATGCTCTTGTGAATAAAAGAGACCACGTTTCGGCCTTCTACTGTGCGAAGAGTGATAGCTTCTACCCACTTGGTGAAATATTCAGTTGCGGCAAGAAAGTATTTGTGGCCATTTGAGGCAGAGGGAGTGATGGGACCTACGACATCGAAGGCCCACATAGAGAACGACCATAAAGAGACAACAGATTGTAAATATGTTGCCGGAGCATGAATAGAAGGTGCGTGTATCTGGCATTGAATACACTTCTTCACATAATGGTAACCGTCTTGCTGCATAGTCTTCCAATAGTAACTTGCTCTGATGATCTGCTTGACAAGGGTTTGGTGGCTGACGTAACCACCACAAATGCCTTCGTGTGCTTCTCGCACGACTTCTTTGGCTTTGTCTTCATCTAAGCATCTGGAATACTCTGAACTGAATCTGCGACGATAAAGGACATTGGCCATAATGAAATATCGAGTAGACATACACTGAATTGCTTGTTGTTCTTTCTTTGAGAGTTCTGGAGAAAATTCCCTAGTTTCTATGAAAGTTTTGATATTGTAATACCAAGGCTTGTTCATTTGCTCAACTTGATTAACTTGTTCTGTTGGAAGGAAAGCAGGTTGGTCAAGTCTGCCGATTTCAAAATAGCGACAGGATTCTCCATTCTTGAATGCCATAATAGAGCCCAAACTGGCTAGGCTATCGGCCACTTGATTAAAGTCTCTCTTGATATGGAATAGCTGAAATTCTTCAAATTTGTTAACAAGAGCCGAAACGATTTTCTGATAAGGAAATAGCTTTTGATCTTTGACTTGCCATTCGACTCGGACTTGATTGACAACAAGTAATGAGTCACCGTAAGCATGCACTCTCTTGACATTGAAGTCTAGTAGAATCTTTAGACCTTGAATTAAAGCTTCGTACTCAGCCATATTGTGGGTACATTGGAAATCTAACTTGAGAGAAAATGGAATCATCTCTTTCTCAGGAGTGATTAACAAGATTCCGATGCCTATTCCGGCCATATTCTTGGAACCGTCAAAAAATAAATTCCAGATTGGAGATTGCTGGATATTGCATATTTGCTCATCTAGGAAGTCATCTTCGGCTTTCACCTTTTCTGCCAGAGAAAAATCTGCCAATTGATCAGCGATTGCTTGGCCTTTGATTGATTGTTGCGAGACATATTCTAAGTCGTACTGCATCAGTAATACTTGCCATTTGGTGACTCGTCCACTGAGGAAAGGTTGCTCCAAGATGTACTTGAGAGGATTGAGTTTAGACAATATTTTGACTTCAGATGCCAGCAGGTAGTGTCTTAGCTTCTGACACATCCATACTAGAGCTAGGCAGATCTTCTCTATTTGGGAGTATTTCTTTTCATAGTCTATGAAAGTCTTACTCACATAATAAATGGCGTGCTCTATCAGGCTGCCTTCTTTATACTGCGCCAAGAATCCGCCGCATGCGACTTGATTGACCGAGATATATAACAAAAGAGGTTTTCCTAATTCTAGCGGCTTCAGGATTAAAGGATTGAGAAGATACTTCTTGACCCAATCGAACGATTGCTGACACTCTGGTCCCCATTCGAATTTTATTCCTTTTCTGAGTAAGTGGTTGAAAAGTTCACATCTCATTGCCAAATTGGAAATAAATCGCCGGATTGATTGCATGCGTCCTTGAAGGCTACGCAATTCTTTGAGATTTTTCAGGGGTGGCATATCAATGTGTGATCATCGCAAAAATTTTCCTCTTGTGGTTTCTCTCTCTTCCTTCTCTTTTCCTTTTCTGACCTTTATTTTCCTCCTTTTTGAAGGGAGAAGAATAAAAGAAAGAAAAAGAGAAAGAGAAGAGAAAAGAAGAGAAAGAAAGAAAGAAAGAGAGAGGAAACTCTTTTGCGCGGTCTCACTTGACCTTAATTTGAAAATATTTAGAAATTTAACTCACCTCCGTTTTGAAAATATTGCGGGAAAAATGGAGAGACGGGATTCGCTCGTCGGTACGAGGTTCGACCGTTCCTAGCGCCTTTACCAGGGGTAATCGAACCAAGGATCGAATCTATGCCTTTTGCTTTGCCTAAATATTATCTAAGAATTTATTCTAACTCTAAAGATCTAAATGCACAAAGAATCATGCTTGTGCAATGCAAGGATGTATGCTCTTTTCGAAAATTGATTTGGAAAATTTCCAAGTATTCTGAGATGAACTTGGTAAAGAAGTGAAGAAATGATTGAATCTAACTTAGAACTTGAGATAGATCAGAGAAATCCTAAGTCTTTTTGAAGTAAATCAGAGTTTGGAGGAATAAATGAGAAAGAATGACTTTGAAATGAAAGGAAATGAAATTTCAAAGTCAGAAATGGACTTTGAATTTAATCATGGATTTGGGAGAAGAAGATGAAATTTTGAAGTGATATTGAATTCAAATCTTAGAATGGATATGAGAAAATCAAATGGTATTTAAAAATAGAAATGGATTTAGGAAGTTCAGATGAGATCTGAAAGTGGAATTGGATTTGAAATCTAGAATTGGGAGTGGAATTGGATCTCAAAATAGATTTTAAGATCTGAAATCTGAGATCCGATGTAGAATCGGGTTCTGGATCCTAAATGGATTTGGATATGAAGTCTGAGATCCAAGATGGAAGTTGAGTTCTGGATCTTAAATGGATTTGGATCTGAAGACTGAGATCCAAAGTGAAATTGGATTCTGGATCCTAAACTGGATTTGGATCTGAAATCTGAGATCCAAAGTGTAATTGGATTCTGGACCCTAAAATGGATTTGGATCCGAAGTCTGAGACCCAAAGTAGAATTGGGTTTTGGATCTTAGAATGGAATTGGATCTGAAGTCTGAGATCCAAAGTAGAATAGAATTCTGGATCCTAAGGTGAATCGGATCTGAAGCCTGAGATCCGATATGAATGTTGAATCCTGGATCCTAAAATGTATTTGGAGTTTTGTTAAATTCAGAAGATGAATCAAGAATTTCCAAGTTTGAATTGAACTTTAGAAAATGAGATTTAGAATTTGATTCTCGAATATACAAATGAATTTCGAAGTCAAATTGGACTTGAATTTTGGAATTTAGAAAATGAATCAAGAATCTCAAAGTAAAATTTGAGTTTGATTGGAGTTGTGAATGAATTTGGAATTTTCAAAGTCAAATTTGAATTTTGAAATCTGATTTGAATTTGAATATAAAATGAATTTGAGATCTTAAATTGAATTTTGAGATTGAAAATGAAATAGGATTTTAAAAAATGAAAGGACGAATTGGATTTGATAAGAATTGAAGATAGATTGAGGAGGATATTTACATTACATGGAAATTTTGAAAAGGAAATTTTGAAAATATGATGCAGTTCCATCCTAAATGATGAATGAATTTGAAGAATTTTGAAATTGGATTTGAAAAGCTATTCCATTCTTTGAATGAATTAAAATAAGATTGAAGATATAATACATCCTCGACTATGGTCATTGAATGCATTATATAATAATCTATATTTAGATTCAAGAGAAGAATGAAATACATTTGGTGCTTTTATAGAATTTAAAATGAAATTAATTCTCAATATACCCTGACTATGGCCATTGGTATATATTTTGAGTTAATTTTAAGTTAAATTCTGATAAAAGAAGAAAATATTTAAGGAAAATATGATGAATTTTGAGAACGGATCCAGTGTGGATCCAATGTTATTTTATAAAGGATAAAAACACTAAGTCTTGTTTACATCCTGACTATGGCCATTGATGTAAATCATCAACTTAGAATTAATTACCTCTTACGAAATGATGCACGTATCATTCGTGTTGCCATTTGTGAGAATTTGAGAGATAAATAAAAAAATGCATGAAAATGAGCAATTCATGATATCTACAATGCTCATTCATTCTATCTAAAAGAGGAAATGTAAATTCTTATTAAGATCTAACTTATTACAACGCTTAAAATTGGAGAATTCAAATCCTGAGTAGTAACATTTTCCACACATTCCCCTGCAAAAATACTTGGTAAATATGAAAAGAGAAGGAAAATTGTACATATGTCAAGATATACATGATGAGAAGATGAGAAAGGACATATATACCTATATTCATATATACACATGCACATATATACATATATGTATATCTAATATATGTACGTGTATCTATACATATGAATATATATATATATATGTATATATACATGTGCATATAAATGAAGTGGTGAATGTAAAGGGGGGGTATATAGGTAAATGGTAGGTGCAGCAAATTGTGAGGTAAAAAGGTGAAGTGAAGGTTGTGCATGAGGTGTTGCAAAACTGTAAAGACATAGTATGGGCTATGTGAAGTGTAAAAAGGATGTTATGAGTGTTGTGCATGAGGAAAGTTACAGGTATGACAGATCAAGGTGTAACCTTTACAGTGCATGATGTGAATGTATCAGTTTTATGATTGGTTCAAACGATTGTTCGATATTGGCAGATGATAAGAGTGGAGGTGTTCTACTGCTGAACCATAGGGGACTGCGCAACACTCTTGGTACTCTGAACTGGGTAGGTACATTGCACCTGAGCTCAAGAACTATTACTGCAATGGTTCATTGCTGTAATTAAGAGGGCACTTTTAATTTCAGATGATTACAAGAGGTTGCTGAAGGGGATCAGATGATACCCTGCCCTCCACTGCTTAAGAATGAAGCAGTTAGAAAATGTTATTCTGGAGGTGCAGAAGGTAATGGCCATTGGATTGCTGGGGCAAACAGGCCACTAAAGGTAATGGATGGCATGCTGTGATATATTGGATGGTGTGTGCTGTGGGGTGTCGATATGTGATTGCAAGAGATATACATTATTGGTAGCAAATAGTAATTTGGATGTTAATGAAAGGTAAATGATGCAGATCACCTGAAAAGCAATGGATTTGGGATTCAACAAGCATGAACAATGTAAAGACACAGTCCTGGGGCAACAAAGCATTATAATCTCCACAGGTTGGTGAGCATGCATGTGTTTTGATGGTGGTGGGGATGTTGTGTGGTGCCTAAAAAATATATGCAGCCTTTTTCTTACAGCCAATCTACCTCTGACCATCGATTTTACACAGCAAGCATGCATTAGTGAGGTGAACTGCTTCTGTGAAAATGTGCATCGACTTTACCAATATTCTGCAACAACTTGAATGTGAGTTGGCTTTTGTAAACACTTAGTCCTTAATCCAACGATACATGGAGGGCATATGCCAGCTTCGCCATATAGGCAAGCAACTTCAACAGCTTCTACTTCTGCGGTTCATGTTCAATATACACCTTTGCAGACCAATGAGTGTAAGCAGCGTCACTTGCAGACTACTTCAAACTGGTGATATTGCTAGCAATTGTTTCTTTCTCCTTGAGATTGAATCAAACAACAAGATGATAGAGGTATTTGCTATAGTAAGAATCATGCATCTTATAGGAAGTTTGACAAACTGGTTGGCATTGGAATCAATGAGGTACTACTACTGTGTTGGAGTGTGGTGACAATCGTGATATGTTATACATAGTGAATGTTGTGCTACTATTGGTATCTTGACTCCCTTATCAATGAATTGGGAGGCATTACAAGCCAGGAGTCTTCCTGTGCCTGAAGCTTGCCTCACTAAAGGATTAATTTTCTAACGAGGTTAGCCAACGAATGTTGAGGTCTTAAGTGATAGGCCTTCTCAGCAAAGTGGATCAATTGCAGCAATGAGAATGTGGTTAAACGCATCAAGGAGACAAGGAGAAACAGATCTGTAGGTGCTAAAGGCAATCTGAACCCAAATCCCACGTTAAGTGGCTCTGATGAGGTACTGTCCGAATGGGGCTATAAACAATTTATAAAAAAAAAAAAATCTATTTCTAGTTTCCTTTACAAATATTTATAAACGTGTTTATTTAATATTTATGAATCATAAGCAAAAGTAACAAAAAGAAGCCAAATACCTTCAAGAGTAAAATTTTCCACTTTAGCCTTGCAGCATGGAACTTCGCTCCAGTACCTGCTTATTAGTAATCCCTGTTTGGCCTTGATGAAAAAGGAGCGCCCAAAATTATGATAGGCATGCAGATTTCAAAGATAAATCACAGTTCTAAAATTATTCCCACCTGCATCAAGCAGACGACCATATAATTAATAATTTAAATAATAGAAACCCACACATAGCCTAGACAAATCATAGCAGAGTAGATAAAGCGACACTATGCACCGAAAGAAATGCAGCATGGAATTAAAAATTCTTCAGTTAAGAAACTTCAAATCATGTGTTCATCAAACCTGCTAATCCTACATATCAACTTAATCAGTACAGAAGGAGAGGTGGACTGAGAGTCACTATGTCTGAAGTACCTCATTCAAGATCCAAATCTTAAATAATCTGAAATGGAATTTGTCCATAAACTCCTACTTGGACAAAATCGCATCAGAAATCTAACTTTATTCTCCTTCACTCATATTGTGGATTACAATATTCCGTGTTGCCCTATCTCCGATGCCAATCCACCTTGTCATTAGGAGCCAACGCTTCTGAGAGACACTCTGCACCACCTTTCCCCAAAAGAAATGCAGAAGTCGGAACATAGTCTTCCTGGGGTGAATCGCTGGTTGCCGTTGATGCATTGTACCAATGAAAAATTAAGAACCAGCAAATGAAGAAAGAACATTCAGTAGAAGAATGCTATCCACCTTACCACGCCTTCACCAATCTTGATGTATGATTTTTTTTTTTTTTAGCCTACTTCTGACAACTGGGTAAATACATTTCACATTTAACAACTCTGGGGATGTCTACCAAGTTCAATCCTTTCTTGTTCCCATCTTCTTTTTTGCAGAACCGTTCCATAAAGGTTCTCTGAGATGGGCATGTTGATCTTTATCATTAACCCCAACATGAGAAGAAGAGACATTAAGGGATGACCCGAAAGAAGAAAAAAAAAAAAACTAGATACCAAATACGTCCAAAGAAAACTACTAAAATCTCTTGTAAAAGATTAGATCAATAGTAAAGTCATACAGAGACATGATGAAGAATACCAAACACCATTTTCTTGGCAAAATTGGGAACAAAATTGGGAATGACATCCCAAATCTTAGAAACCTAGAAATTATGCACCAGGTCACAGTTTATCTCAGTAAATCAGCTTGCATAACGATGATTGAGACCGAACTTCCATCTCAGTGTGTAAAGCACCCAAACCACCAAATAGAAAACACAAACCCGGGCTGCAAACTATGCTCAATTAGCAAAAGAAAAACCAAAGATTTAGACCAATTGGCTTTCGATCGTCTTTGTGAAGCCCAAATTGATATCAATAGAAGTAAGAGCTGAAAACCCAAAGAATTTAAATATTGAAAGAGAGGAGTGAATGGAAGCAACCCACCATTACTGTCACAGATACTATTCAGGCTTAAGAAATGGTGAATGTAAAGGCAATAAATATAATGTATATTAGGTGAAACAAATACTAGGACAAAGAGCAGACATAAAAAAAAAATGTCAGTATACATGGAAAACGATGTGGTGCTATTGTAATTGAATCAACGCTTGTGATGCAGAAATAAGTAAGCAAGAATTCTCAAACCTGTAGACATGCAATTAACATCTGACCGAGAATGAATTTATTAAATTTACCTGTTGCAGAGTTCTGATATGCACATATGCAAGAATATTGCATCAACCGTTGAAATTTACCACATCAATTGTTTTTCTTAGCTTGTCACGAGCTAATTTTCACAGAACTTAATTCACACCAGAGGGTCAGTGTCTAACGATTGATGCCTTATCAGGTAATGAAGATTACATGCCTGAAGTGGGGTTGATCTTGAAAGATGATATGATAAAGAAAACAAACAAGAGTACTGAGGCTGAATTACGACAATAAAACAAAGATGAGAGAAGAAAAGAAAAAAAATGAAGCGATAATGAGGGTGGAAACATAAATCAGAGAAAATGAAAGAAATAGCGTTAAAATCAAGTTGATAACTACATGTTAATTCAAAAAAAAAATGTAGGAATCTAAGATTCCGATGATGTTGCATGCGCGTTGGTTGATAGTGCCACAAGCAGATCAACACTACGAGGGGTGCGTTAATGGAGCAAGAACAGAAAATCAAGAAAACCAAAATTTGAAAGGAAGAAGAGGATCCTTACCGTGACTCTTCGCTGTAGGACTGACCTCCTTCAAGAGGAGGGGGAAGATAATCCTTCCCTTTCTATTGCTATCGATCTTTGATTCCCGAAATAGATTTGCTGAGGGAGTGATTGATCTTCGACTGCCTAAAGCGGATGTCTCAGGGAGCCAGGAGATGGAGGATGAGGCAGCGAGCCTGGTAGACCTCCAAGAGGACGAAGGTAAAAGGGGAGGAAATGGGCGATGATCGATTTTGATGAAGATGCGATTCGGGGGGGGGGGATGATGGATGGTCTAGTGGTGGAAAAAAGAACAGGTCCCCTTTCCCCCCTTCTCGATGTCTCTTTATAAAGGAAGAGGTGAACCATCGAGAAGGAGAGGGTTTGGAGGGAGCTTCGTGAAGGAGGAAAGCGGTTAAAGATGAAGGGCCAAGGGTGCTTGATGATGGAAGAAGAGGATCGGAGGGGAAAGCCTGTGAGGCCGTTGGCCATCGACGGTGCTGGGGCCATTGCTATGGAGCTTGCAATGAGGGGAGTGCGGCGGATGGGAAGAATCTTCTGGAAGAGGGGAGAAAGGCGCCGCCCCTGGACCTCCGACCCTTTCTCGCCAGGGGTTCTCAAAACACTAAAAAACTTTTTTTTTCGAGCCCCTTTTGGTTTAAAATATTTATAACAAAGGGGGGCTCCTTTCGGGATTTTTCGAAAAGGTGGTTCTTCTTAAAAATGAGATATATTTCAGAAAAGGGGTTTTCTCAAAAATCGATTTTTGTTATATACATATATATATATATATATATTTTCTTTTACATTTTTCCATTTTTGGTATTTTTGGGATAAAACCTTAAACCTTATGAGAAAACGAGGATTTAAATTAATTTTTTTGTATTTTTGGGAAATATTTACAAAAGAAGGTTTTCAAGGCTATTTTGGGAAAATTTCTTCAAAAAAAATGGGTTTTGACCCAGGTTTTGAGAAAATATTGGGGTTTTAAACCTTGAATTGAGAAATATAACGCGATGGATCCAAACGGATGCCGGATGATCTTGTCAGAGCTTTTTAGAAGGTTATTTTGGTAATTTTGAGAATTTGATTTAAAATTTTGGACAACAAAGCTCAGATTTGGATCTTTTATCTGGATCCGGATCCGGATCCAAAATTGAGTCAGATATGTAAAATGAATTTAATTTTAGTAAAATCTGAGAAATAAGCTGGATTTTAGATTTAAGACTGACTCAATTGCTCAGAAAAAGGGATCAGGGGCAAAAAGGGAATATTTATAAGATTTTGAAAAATTTGGGGTGTTTACAGATGCCCCTCTTTGCTACTAAGCCGGCAAAAAGCCGAGCTTAGTGGCAAAGATAACACTCCAAATTTTGAAAAATGTCCCGGTCTGTAGGTCTGAGCTGGGTGTGGAAGAATTTATTTTGAAAATGTGGCTTTTCAGGCTTAAAACCTTATCCTGAATGGTCCTGTGGGGACGAAATCCTCGACAATGATATGACTGAATGATGGAAATGAGGAAATCGTGATGGGATTTTGGGCGAAGATCCCAAAAATGGTGAAAGATGAGAATTTTGATCAAGCCTCATGGGTGAGACGAAATCAACTTTTTGGAATGAATCAGGTTTAGCCCTTAACCTGGATGGGACGGAAATATATCAAGATGATTCGGATGTGGAAAGGAAATATAAGTAGACCTCGACGGGACATTTTGAGAGAAATGCCTCGTGAGATGAAATTCAAGCATGATCCTTTCCTGGATGGATGTATAGAGAGTATGGATTTCCTCGTGGGGGAAAAACCATGATGGGACGTGAGGATTATTTTGTTGAAACGAGATGTTTAACCCAAACTTGAACGGAAGGTATCTCGTAGAACGAAGTTCAGGCTTAACCCTTAATCCTGAAGGGTACGACCATACAAGATCCTCGAAAGAGGAAGCTGTGATGGGAAGAAAATGCATCGCCAAAAAGCGAGATTCAGGTTTAACCCTTGACCTGAGTGGAGGGAATCGCACGAAATTCTCAAATGAAGAAACCGTGGAAGGACTAGAAAGGATATCTAGTCAAAAATGTGACTCAGGTTTAACCCTAACCTGAACGGAAAGATACCTCGTGGAACGAGGCTCAGGCTTAACCCTTAACCTGAAAGGAGCAACCATACGGAATCCTTGGATGAAGAAACCATGATGGGACCTTCGGAATTTGGATGAACAAATCCAAAAGGGGTTTGCGAGAAGAGAAAAAATAAGAGATTCCCTAAAGCTTGAAAAGGGGATGATCTGGGGCGTCTTATTGCTGAGACTAAATCAGCTTTCTAAAAACAAACGACCTCTCGCAGAAGGTTTTTGGGCTATACCTCGAGGAGCGAGGTAACAGGTTTAATCCTTAGCCTGAATGGATGCAGGATCCTCAAACAGCGGGGAAACTGTGATGGGACCTCTAGACTTTGCACAACAAGTCCGAGAGGGGTTTTGCAAAAGGATAAAAATGGGGGTCCCTAAAGCTTGAAAAGGGGTTGTTCTTGGGCGCCTCATTGCTGAGACTGAAAATAGCTTTTGACAATAACAGACCTTTTGCAAAAAGTTCAGGTTTAACCCTTATCCTGAGCGGGAACTGTCTATGGTGGGACAGTGGGAAACACAAGAAAGTGTGCAAATCTGAGAGCGCTCAGATCAGACGGAAGGAAAAGGACTTTTCAGTCCTAAGGAGGGATGACGTCAGGATACGTCAAAACGAATATCAAGTTCACACTTCATTTTGGGATAATGAGAAAATATTGCCAATAAGATGCCAAAAAATTGTAGTTGATCAAAAAATGGTTGAATTTTGCATATATTTGAAAATATCACCTTTTTCTACCTAGGGTATTAGCTCCAAATGGGCTAACTCTGTAGAATCAAGAGTCAAATTCAAATTTACTGCTATTGAGTTTCTTTAAGGAAGATATCAATTTCCTTGATATGAAAAGAGAGGGAACATTCTCAGCTTCATAAAAGCAATTGAGTGAAAAGGCATTGATAAAAGAAATATCACATAGATAAAGATGATTCCTGACAGTTTTGGGCAGTTTGATATCCTGGGCATTTCCCATGATGATCCTTTTGCACTCTTTTGAGTCATGGAGTTTCCTTGGGCTTTTACATCATCCTTCATTTTGGAGATGTCCTGACTTTTCTCTCTTTTTGGGGAAGGGTACGTCACAAACTCCTTCATCTTGGAGATGTTCCGATCCTTCTTTTCTTTCTCAGGAATTATGACATTGATGGTATAGGTTCATTGGTAAAGTCTCTAGATGATAGCAGAAATCAAATATCTTTTAGGGTTTGTCAGTAGGTCCATCACACCCGCCTTCATCTCGACGGTGATCTGAACTTTCCGTGGAAGGATCCTTCACAAACTCCTTAATCTCAGAGATGATCCAAATCTTCTTTGGCCCAGGAGATCTAGCTCGCATAATTCGTCTTCATCTTGACGACAATTGAGAGATCCCTTTTGCGGATATTTGATTTACAGCTCAAATGACTGAGGAGATATGGATTGAGTAGGTTCTTTTTTACTGCCCAGGATATTTCCACTGCCTTACCGCCGAAAGAATGATTTTTAAGAATGTGCCATAGCGAGGATCAACATCAATTCACTTATGGCCTTTCAACATCATTGAATTTTTCCTTTGCCGGTCATATCGAAGATTTTTCTTCATTCTCTTGGTTGACCAACAGAAAAAACTTGAAGTCAGTTCTTATTTCGAAGAAGTCTTGCTCTTCTGAAAATAATACTAAAGGTAGTTTTGAGGTAATTCTTTTATGTGATGAAAGCTTTGAGATCAACAATGACTTTTGATAGCAAATTGGCAATGTATTCTAGAAATCCTTGATGAAAGAAATCGCTCGATATTGAATCGACACGTCCGTGACAAAATTCTCCTCTCTTTTTCCCCAAAAAGAGAGACTCAGGCTTAGCCCTTACCTGAATGAGAAGTTGGAAATATTCCTCTCTTCCCCAAAGAGGAGGTGTTTGCAAAACAGAACTTTCGAAGAGAAATTAAGTTTTCATGAAAACTCCCTATCTCTAGGCTTCTCTTATGGAAAGGCGGCCGAAAAACAAAGTTGAGAAAGTATCACAGAGGGAACGAGTCCATCACACTCTCCCTAGAAGAGGGTCCTCTGTGAAGGGGTCGGCCAAAGATGAGAAAAAAAATGGGAGCCACAAGAAAAAATGAGCTTTCGTCGAAGCTCTCCCTAGAAAAAGGGTTCTTTTGTGTAAGGCTGGTTGTTGTTTTGCAAACTATTCGCGAAGGAGACGAGTCCCTTCAAACTCTCCCTGGAAAAGGGTTCTTGCGAATGAAAGATGGTTGCATGCTAAAGGAACGAGCTCCCTCAAACTCTCCCTGAAGAGGGTCCTTCGCAAGAGAAAAATGATTGATTTTTTTGATAAAACGATGACCCGAAGGTCGAAATTGAGAATTTAGAACTTGAGTAATGATGATTGGTTAGTGCAAACACTAAACCTGGAGGGCCAACTGATCAGTCAGCCAGACACTAGCACGAGCGCTAGATACCAACACGAGCACTGGACTTCAAAAAAAATGCCCCAGTACGAGTGATGGGTTTTCGAAAAATGCACATCAGCACGAGCACTGGGTTTTACAAAAGGAGAGTTGAAAATGAGACCGACATTCGAAGGTACTTGAGAATTAATGCGAGGATGATTGTCGGTGTTTCAGGATTATCCCTTATTCTGAAGGGGAAGTTCAAGGAGAACTTCGATCCAAATGCGAGCATTAGATTGACAGGGAGATTCAAGTCAGAATTTTGAGAAAATGAGGATATACAAAAGCGAAAATCCAAGTCGGGACTCAGTTTTTTTAAACACAAGAAATGAGTGAGAATCGAGTTTGAAAAACTCGAATTCTCAAAACAATGATTTGTCCAACATGAGCATTGGATTCAAAAGGAAGTTCAAGTCGGAACTTTAGACTTCAAGAATAAGAATATACAAAAAAGGAAAATCTGAGTCGGAACCCGGTTTTTAAATATAAGAAAATGAATGAGAATTGAGTTTGAAAACTCGAATTCTTAAAACAACAATTTGTCCAACACGAGCATTGGATTCGAAAAGAAAGTTCAAGTCGAAACTTGAGACTTCAAAAATAAGAATATACAAAAAAGGAAAATCCGAGTTGGAACCTGGTTTTTAAATATAAGAAAATGAATGAAAATTGAGTTTGAAAACTCGAATTCTCAAAACAACGATTTGTCCAACACGAGCATTGGATTCAAAAGGAAGTTCAAGTCGAAACTTGAGACTTCAAAAATAAGAATATACAAAAAGGAAAATCTGAGTCGGAACCTGGTTTTTAAATATAAGAAAATGAATGAGAACTGAGTTTGAAAACTCGAATTCTCAAAACAACGATTTGTCCAACACGAGCATTGTATTCAAAATGGAAGTTCAAGTCAGAACTTGAGACTTCGAAAATAAGAATATACAAAAAAGGAAAGTCTGAATCAGAACCCGGTTTTTAAATATAAGAAAATGAATGAGAATTGAGTTTGAAAACTTGAATTCTCAAAACAACGATTTGTCCAACACGAGCATTGGATTCAAAAGGAAGTTCAAGTCGGAACTTGAGACTTCAAAAATAAGAACATACAAAAAGGAAAATCTGAGTCGGAACCCGGTTTTTAAATATAAGAAAATAAATGAGAATTGAGTTTTGAAAATTTGAATTCTCAAAACAACGATTTGTCCAACACGAGCATTGGATTCAAAAGGAAGTTCAAGTCAGAACTTGAGACTTCAAAAATAAGAGTATACAAAAAGGAAAATTCGAGTCGGAACCCGGTTTTTAAATATAAGAAAATGAATGAGAACTGAGTTTGAAAACTCGAATTCTCAAAACAACGATTTGTCCAACATGAGCATTGGATTCAAAAAGGAAGTTCAAGTCAGAACTTGAGACTTCAAAAATAAGAATATACAAAAAGAAAAATCCGAGTCGGAACCCGGTTTTTAAATATAAGAAAATGAATGAGAACTGAGTTTGAAAACTTGAATTCTCAAAACAACGATTTGCCCAACATGAGCATTGGATTCAAAAGGGAAGTTCAAGTCGGAACTTGAGACTTCAAAAATAAGAATATACAAAAAAGGAAAATCAAAGTCGGAACTCGGTTTTTAAATATAAGAAAATGAATAAGAATTGAGTTTGGAAACTCGAATTCTCAAAACAATGATTTGTCCAACATGAGCATTGGATTCAAAAAGGAAGTTCAAGTCAGAACTTGAGACTTTAAAAATAAGAATATACAAAAAGGAAAATCCGAGTCGGAACCCGGTTTTTAAGAAAAATATTCATAAGATGGAAAAACGAAATCCTGAGTCGGAACTCAGATGGGAAGGAAATAACTCTTATCCAAAGGTCGGCTTTTTAGAAGGATTGGCAAAACGCATGAATAGTTGCCGATGATGAAGAAGGTGGGAGATTCATTCGAGATCCTTGACCCAAGGTGGCCTAAGATCCGAAGTTATTTATGATGGCTTCAGGATCTTCCCCTATCTTAAGGGAACATAGAACAAAAATTTGAGGTGAATTGAAGAATTTATGGGAAATAATTCAGGTTTATCCTTTAACCTGAAGAAGAATAAAATTTATAAAATGGAGAAGAATTTAAAGAGATTTATTGAAAATTTATTTTGAAAAAGAATTTTCACGGGTAGCAGCGATGCTCCTATGAGGGGTATCAGGATTATCCCTTATCCTGAATGGGAACACCTCGGACAACGAGGGTAAGGTTTATCCCTTAACCTGAGGGGAAAATATAAATAAAAGAATACCTCATGGGAAAGAGGCATCAGGTTTATCCCTTAACCTGAAGGGGTTTTTAAAGATAAAGGAATAAAATTTAGTAAAAATAAAACTTAATGAAACTTGATAAATTGATAAAATTGACAATAAATTGATAGAATTTGATTAGATAAAAAGAAAAATGAAATAAACGCAATTTATTGAAGATAAACAAGTTAACGAAGAATTGGTAAGATTTTTAGAAAAGGATTCGTCTGATTCTGCCTGCATATGATGAAGGAAGATAAGTATAGATTAAAATAAAATGCCTCAGTATCAGGGGGAAGGACAGAAGATTATTGCTTTATTGAAAGACTTTTGAAGAGTACAAAAGGCTATGATGAACAATTCAACTGTAAAATCTTTTTAAATGTAAAGCATTAATAGGATCGGGCAGCTTCATTCCATTTGCGTTGATCAGACGATAGGAATTGCGAGGCAGCGCTTCTTTAACCACATAAGGGCCTTCCCAATTGGGTGACCACTTGCCCTTTGGTCGATGCTTGAGATGAGCTGTCGATCTGAGCACAAGATCATTGACTCGAAATCTTCTCTCAATAACTGACTTGGCGTAGTGCCGAGCTATCTTCTAACGATAGGCCTAAGCGTGCTCCGCTGCCTTAAGCCTTTTTTCATCTAATAGATCAAGTTGTACCAACCTCTGCTGCTGATACTGATCCAGCGGAAGTTTGATGAGCGACGCGAACTTGAGAGCGGGCTTCTGAACATGGAGAGGTAATACTATCTTGGTTTCATAGACAAGCTCCGAGGGAGTAGCATTGGTAGGAGTCCGAATGGTGGTTCGGTACGCCCAAAGTGCATCGTGCATCTTCTCGTGCCAATCGCGGCCTGTTTCCACTGTTCTTTCCAGAATGCGGATCAAAATTTTGTTGGTGGCTTCTGCCTGGCCATTTCCTTGAGGATAATAAGGAGCTGAGAAGTGGTGATGAATCCTGAATTTCTAGCAAAAAGTCTTCATCTTCTCATTCTTGAAATGACTGCCATTGTTTGACACAATATCATGTGGGATGCCAAAACGATAAAGGAGATTCTTATGGATAAACGAGACCACATGTCGGCCTTCTACTGTTCGCAGAGTTACAACTTCGACCCATTTGGTGAAGTATTTTGTAGCTGCGAGGAAATATCGGTGGCCATTAGAAGCCGAAGGAGTGATCGGACCAACTACGTCGAAGGCCCACATCGAAAAGGGCCAAGGAGAGACCATGGATTGCAAGTATGTGGCTGGCACATGAATGGAAGGTGCGCGCATTTGACATTTGACGCACTTCCTTACAAATTGATGGCAATCCTGCTACATGGTTTTCCAGTAATACCCTGCCCGGATGATTTGCTTGACGAGTGTTTGGTAGCCGACGTGACCACCACAAATTCCCTCGTGTGCCTCTTGGACAATTTCCAGGGCTTCATCCTTATCTAAGCATCTGGCGTACTCCGAACTGAACCCACGACGGTAGAGAGTACCAGCAAGGATGAAGTAATGTGCTGACATGCGCTGAATCGCGTGTTGATCCTTTCTTGGCATTTCTGATGGAAATTTACCAGTTTCGATGAAATTTTTGATGTCTTGGTACCAAGGCTTCTCTTTGTGAGTGGCTTGGTTCACTTGCTCAGCTGGAATGTAGGCAGGTTGATCAAGTCTGCCGATTTCGAATGAACGACAGGATTCACTGTCTTTAAACGACAGGATGGAGCCTAAACAGGCTAAGCCATCTGCTATATGATTGTATTCCCTCTTGACATGATTAAGGTGAAATTCTTCAAAGTTACCAATGAGAGCTAAGGCAATCTTTTGATAAGGGATTAACTTTGGATCCTTGACTTGCCATTCAGCATTAACTTGACTGACAACAAGTAATGAGTCGCCGAAGGCATGTACTCTCTTGACACCAAAGTCTTGCAAAATCTTGAGGCCTTGTATTAGAGATTCATACTCGGCCATATTATGAGTGCATTGGAAGTCGAGCTTGAGGGAATAAGGGATCATCTCATTTTCAGGAGTGATTAGCAAAATCTCAATTCCTATACCAGATATGTTTCGGACTCCATCAAAGAATAGAGTCCAAATTGGAGATTCCTGAACACTGCAAATGCGATCGTCAGGGAAATCATCTTCTGCTTTGATCTCTTCTGTCAACAGGAAATCTGCCAACTGAGCTGCGATTGACTGACCTTTGACTGACTTTTGAGAAACATATTCAAAATCGTACCGCATCAGGAGGACTTGCCATTTAGCAATCCGCCCAGTAAGAAAAGGTTGTTCAAGGCTGTACTTGAGAGGGTTAAGTCTTGACAAAATTTTGATCTCTGAGGCCATCAAATAATGTCTCAGCTTCTGACACATCCACACTAAGGCTAGACATGTCTTTTCCATCTGAGAGTATCTCTTCTCATAATCGATGAAAGTCTTACTGATGTAGTAGATGGCATGCTCTATCCGACTGCCTTCCTCATACTGTGCAAGAAATCCACCGCTAGCATTATGGTTGACGGAAATATATAAAAGGAGTGGTTTTTCGAGTTCTGGTGGCTTCAGAACAGGCGGGTTGAGGAGATACTGCTTGATGCGCTCGAATGAGAGTTGACATTCTGATCCCCACTCAAACTTCACTTTATTTCTCAACAAGTGATTAAAGGGTTCGCACCTCATGGCCAAATTAGAGATAAAACGTCGAATTGACTGAATACGACCTTGAAGGCTTCGCAGCTCTTTAAGATTGGTGGGAGGCGGCATATCAATGATCGCCTTTGCTTTGGTAGGATCTACCTCTATGCCTTTTTTGCTGATCATATAGCCAAGTAGCTTGCCTGACTCTACTCCGAAGACGCATTTCTGCGGATTGAGTCTCAACTTGTAGAGAATAAGTCTTTCAAAGACTTGGCCGAGACCATCAAGATGATCCTCTCCTTCTTTGGACTTGACCAGGATGTCATCCACATAGGCATCCATGTTCTTGTGCATCTGATCATGAAAGATAACTGCCATTGCCCTCTGATAGGTTGCCCCAGCATTCTTGAGCCCGAACGGCATGACTGTATAGCAAAATGTACCCCAAGGCATAGTGAAGGAAGTTTTGGATTGGTCACGAGCGGCCAATTTGATCTGATTATAGCCTGAGTATCCATCCATGAAGGAAAACATGGTATGGCCTGCCGTGCTATCGATCAGAAGATCGATGTTGGGGAATGGATAATCATCTTTTGGGGTGGCTTTGTTCAAATCTCTAAAATCAATACAGATCCGAACTTTGCCATTCTTCTTGGGAACCGCCACGATGTTCGCCAACCAGTCTGGATATTCAATGGTCCGGATGAATCCTGCTTTTAACAATTCTTGAAGTCCTTCTTTAACTTGTGGTGCCACTCGGGGATCCATCTTTCTGAGTTTCTGCTTGATTGGTTTGCAATCTGGCTTTAACACAAGGCGATGTTCGACTAACTTGGGGTCTAATCTTGGCATTACCTCGTAAGTCCAAGCAAAGACTTCTTGATGCTGTTTGAGAAAATAGACGAGCCTTTCCTTCTCATCCGAATTCAAGCTGGAACCAATTTTGAGGATTTTTCGGATCATCTTCCGAACCGATGTTGACATCCTCTGTTGGATCTTGAACCAATGGTGATGGTTCATCCTGCTTCTGAATACTGGCAAATCTTGAATCGTCGAGTTGAATTCTGCCAACTCTTCGATCTGCTCTGTCATTCTGCTGACTTCTGCCCCTGCCTTTGCCTTGCAGATTCTAGCCGGTTTGGATTTATTTTGATAAAAATTGGCATTGATGATGATCTTTTTGAGAGATTTAGGAGCCATGATCCCGACAATCCTGAAAGCGCAAAAAAAAAGGTTTTTGGAAATAGCCTTTTGTACAAAAACAAAGAATGACAATTTTATGAAAAAGGGATATAAGCAAGAATTTGTGTACACCAAGATGAGAGATAGGAATCAAAATTTCATTGATTTTAAGTAACTCTGATATTTACAGATGATTGAAGGAGAGAAAGAAAACCGGGGTGAATCTTTTGCCCCTTACAAGATGACTCAAAAGGGAGAGAAAAAAAAAAACAGAAAACACTGGCATTGTCTTCTTCACTGGGCTCCTTTGACGAAGGTGGTCTTCCTGCCGGACGATTGACCCATGAAACCCAAGCCTGTACCTTCAATATGCCAAGTGGGGACAATCGGTTCCAGAATGCCGTCTTCATTCCTGCCCAGGCCCCTGAAGGGCTGATAACCATGCTTCATCAGAAGATCAAACCCTCTCTTAGCTTTTGAGAACTGAGGAAAAAGAGGGTGATTCTGGAAGGAAGTGTAGTCGAGACGCCCACCTAACTTGAAGAAGTGAGGTCCCTGCCACTGGGTTACTGCTGCAACATTTTCTGTTGGCTGGACTTCTTTCAGCTTCAACATGTCCAAATTTTCACTTAAATTGATTTCAACGACTTCCCGGATGCTCGGGATGTCGGCGGTGAAAGTAGGACGGGGAATCATCGGTTGCGGGAGTCGTTCTTTTGGGTCCTCTCCTAGGATCGTAGTGATCATGCCTCCCTTCGACCATTTAATACATTGGTGAAGGGTTGAAGGGACCGCATTGGCGTTGTGGATCCAAGTGCATCCAAGCAGCAGGTTGTATGTGGGCGGCACATTGACCACGTGGAAGAGCACGGTGTGCACCGAATAATTGATGAAAATTTCGAGAAATACCTTCCCCTTTGCTGTCTGCCCATGGTTGTCAAAACCATAGATCGTTATCGGATCTGGGGAGTATTCTTCTTCCTTTAAACCCAACGCCTTAGCTATTATTTCAGGACAGATATTGAGGTTGCTGCCTCCATCGACGAGCACATGGGGGACTGTCATGCCCCTGGTCCGCACTACTATGTAAAATGAGTTGTTGTGAAACGAATGAGGTTTTGGCAAATCTTCATCCGAGAATGTGATTGGTGCATTCATCATGGCCTGATTGACGATCTGAGCCATATCTTGTGGCGTTGTGCTTGGCATGACCTTGATCTTTCTGAGTAGGTCTTTTAGCACTTGTTGGTGCTCGGGCGAAGCGTGGGTCGGATCTAGGATAGAAATGTTGGATAAAGCAGTAATCGGCTTCTGAACTAACCCTGAAGCCTCTTCTTTCTTCGAAGCTGCCTTGATAAAGCGCTTCGGGATCCTGGGAATTATCTTGGCAATTTTTGTCATTGCTTTTGCTGGTTCCTTGTTGCTGGAGAATGCAGTGACATCCACCCTCTTGGCGGAAGACTGCGCTTGACGAAGGACCAGGACCTGATGTTGATCCTGAATGTCCTGACTAGAACAGAGCTGGATACTGCCTTGAAGAAAAAATGCTTGTTCTGTGATGACTGAAGCTGAATGCTTGGGAAATGGTTTGGACAAAATTTTTGGCTGTTCTTCTTTGTCCTCAATTAATAAGTTCTTGTCAATACAATCCTGGATGATATTTTTAAGGACAAAACAGTGCTTTGTGTCATGTCCCACAGTCCGGTGAAACTTGCAGAATTTATCCGTCCATTTTCCCATAGTGACCGGAGGATCTGCCACTTTGGGGAGTTTGATCGTTCCCTTTGACATCATATATTGCAAGATGTCTTCGCGAGATTGTTCTAGAGCTGTGAACTCTCGGTCATAACTCCAACCTTCGTGTTTCGGCTTTTCTAACTGTTTCGCTTCTGGCTGAGGTGCTGACTGAACAGGATGTGGCTTGACAAACTTCCCCTTCTGGGCTGTAGAGTTTGTCCTTTCGGTCCTGGAATGTCTGGCATTCTTGTTACGATTTTTCTTGTTCTTCCTGCTGCCAGAACTGCCGCTGCCCTGATTCGAAAATTCTGCAGAATAGGCGACATGTGCCTTCTTCTTTTGATCAGGATTTCCTCTGACAAAAGGATATCCTTCGTACAGACCATTGTCCAGGCCAGTCTCGAGCCATTCGGCTCTCTTAATTAGTTTGATAAATGATTTGGCGGGCGATGTAGAAATGAGGTTCCTCAGAGGCTGGGCAAAGTTATTCAAAATAATCTGCAGGGCGTGTTCTTCTGGGATGGGAACCTTCATCCTGTTACAGGTGTTTCTCCACCTGTGGATGAATTCGCTGGCCTTCTCACTCTCATTCTGTTTCAGATTGTATAGATGATTGAGGGTTGGTGAAGCTTCAACATTGAACATGAAGCGCTCAATGAACAAGTTGACAACTTTATCGAACTCTCATAGTTCGATAGGATTAATGTGGTCTGCATACCACCTGGCTGCTACCCCCTCTAGGATGCGAAGAAAGCAAATGAACAATGCCCGGTTGTCATTCCTGAAACGGCCGCATTCAGCATAGAAAGTGGCCAAATGAGCCTTAGGGTTGCTTGTTCCATCGAATTTAAGGAACTTGCGAGGGAGATTTTCCAGATTGTCATCCCCATCTAGGCCATGGTAAAAATCTTCACCAGAGTAGGTCTGCTTGCCCTTGCTTTTGGCCTGAATATCCTTGATGACCTGATTCATTTCTTTCATCTGCTCTTGCATCGGATCATTAGCCGGAATGGGCTTGTTTATCGATTCGGGCTCTGCAGCGGTCTTTACAAACTGCGGCAGAGGATTCTGATGATAAACAAACTGTTCTTCCTCTTCTGATTCCTCTTCTACTGACTCTGTTTCTTCAGAAGTGGTGTCGGGCTGTACTTTCTTTCTAACAATCCTGACTGGTTTCTTTACAGCCTTCTTCTTTGGCTTGCTTTTTGGAGCAACCTCCTTCTGACTGGCCTCAGTTTGTTATGACATCATTCTGGTCATCATTCTTTTGAACAGGTTGTACATAGCGGGGTCTATATCATCGGTCTGATTCTGATCCTGCCCCCTGACCGACTTAGGAGAGCTGACTGCCTCGTCTTCGTTGTCGCTGTGCTGAGGAGCAGTCTCTTTTCCAGCTCTGGTTTGCACCATTTTCAACAATGCCAGATGATTTCTGTATAAGTAGAAAAATGGTTAGAGCCTGGAGTAATTTTTGAAAATGTGATCTTTTGAGAAAAAAGACATGAAAGAAGAAATTGATAGACAATTTAGACAAGTTATCCCATCACCAAAGATTGGGTCATCACAAATTTTGCAATAATTTTGTCACCATTTTGCGGCAACAAAAATGTGCCTTATGACCCAGGCGAGGTCGTCCATCATGATTGAGAGATAATCGAAGAAGGAATATATGAAAGAGATCCCATCACCGTGGATGAATTTGTCACGAGGATCGTGACTATATACAACAAAATAAAATTTTGGCCATAAAAAGCTTTTTTATCAGAACAAAAGTTGCATTTTTATTGATAACAAAATTTAAATACAAAGAGAAGGCGGGTAGACAGTTTGCCACCATTCTCGATACTCCGACGATACATTAGGACCAGGAAACATAGACAAAGGAATGAAGGAGTCCCAAGTGTATTTGGTGACGTGGTATGCTTCAGACCATTGATCTGACTGCAGATTGAACTCTGACATGCGGCCTGTCGGGAAGCGGGTGTTGACACGAATCTGCCGCTGCGAGAACTGTCGGAGACACCTCTCTGGCTGATAGTCGACGCAGAAGAAAGGGCCGAGCAATTTGTAGCGCTTGTCACGCGCATAGGTGTATCAAGGAACGGTCTCTCTTCTGTCGAAGAAGTCCCAAACGATCTCCTCCTGATGTAGTTTCTCGATCAAAGCTCAGCACTGAATGGCTGACTTTGGCTGCTTACTGCTGAATCTGAAAGAACTGGCATTTGACGGCATATGTCACAGGAACCACGAATGCAAGGCATACGTGCATCCTTCCACCAAAATGGTTTCTCCGAGGGCGAAACGGGCTAAGCCTCTATAGAGAAAGGCTAGAGCTGCCATGGATACTGAAAGCTGACGGGTCTGCTTGCTTCCCCATCTTCGAAAGAGTTGGGCGACTCTGACATCGATAAAATTCTGACCATCCTGAAAGAACGCTAGTCCCACTGTGCATAGGACCATGGCATGCTGAATTCTTTCTTTCGCTGCTCGAGACAAGGTATCGACTTCTTCATAGGCTCCATACTTGTGATAGAGTCCTAACAGATCGATGAACTAACTTCTGTTGATCTCCATGAGAGGCCAAGATTTGCTCCCTGTAGCTCTGGGCAATGCTTCTCGAACATCTATCCCTTTGACATTGATCAGGAACTGCTGCTCGACCGGGTCATCTGGCTGACCAGCTGGCTCTGTCAATCCCATGATGTCACTGAACTCATCCATTAGCAAAGTCATCTCTCTCCATGGAAACCAAAATGTGCAGGTACGCGGATTCCATCGTTCTGCCATAGCTTGAATAAGACTGTCGTTGATGGTTCGCTTGCCAACTGCCGATGCCATCTCCAATCCACAATCATCCAAGTGGTCCGGGAACATATGCGAGAAGGTGGCGAACCAAGAATAGTACCATCGAGGGAAGAAGGTACGAGACTGGATGACCCGATGATCTGGGGTTCCATCCCTTATTTGATAGAAGACATGGTCCCTGGGAAAGATAGCATCGGGAGATTCAGATGCCATCAGAATGATACTGAGGCAAGAGAGGAAGAGAATTAGATAGACTGCAGGACTTATGGATAGACTTTTGATGAAAGAAGAGAACAGACATAAATCCTGGGAATTTTTTGAAAGATCAAGGGACTTAAAAAAAGACTTCCCAAGGTTTTTAAGAAGATTTTTGACATACAAAAGAGGAAAGAATGTAGGTAAAGGGAAAATATGCGCCTGGGGTTGTTGAAAAATAGAGGGAAATTTCGAATAGTACACCCAGGGTTTTAAAGAAGGCTTTGATATATACAGGAGAATACAAGAAAATATTATGCAATTATAACTGCACAAACAAGGATGCACACACAGCACTCCCTAAAGGCTGACTATAAATGAAATATTTGAAATAGCTTGTAGGACCTTAATCCTAACTCTATGGTTCAGATCATCTGATTCCAATCAAGGTATGCCGATATACTCAAGCCGAAGCTCGAAGTACGTGGCATATAAGATATTTCTCTGGTTCTAAGGTAAGGGCTTCCCAACATCCTTGAGCGCCTACCGATATACCTCGGACTATGGCCCTTAGGTACGTGGTAGGGGGGCGCGAACCCAAATAAGTGGTCCAGTTGTGAGGCTCTCTCCCGAACTATGGTTCAGTGAGATAGCCCAGCAACGTGAAGACCGGGACAATATAGGTAGGGATGTTTTCAAAAACATGATTAACATGCAGATAAAACCAGAAGGCTCTAATGCAAGTCCTAAAGAGATAGATTTAAATGAGAAGAAGCATACACTTGCATACATTGTTAGCATTCAATCCCTAAAATTGAGGAGAGTTGTATTGAAGACCTAAATCTAATGTGAACATGGATATAATCTCCTCAATATGGTCCTACCAAACCATACTTAGATCCTATATGCAATGATGTCAGCTTAGGACAAAATCTAGGCTCCTAAGGTATGCATGGAAAATATAGCTGACATACAAGAATAAAGACTTAGATTATATAAAAGCAAAGCAAAGGCATAGATCCGACCGGACGAAGACAGGTCCCATCTCGGTCGCCAAAACTGTGATCATCGCAAACTTTTTCCTCTTGTGGTTTCTCTCTCTTCCTTCTCTTTTCCTTTTCTGATCTTTATTTTCCTCCTTTTTGAAGGGAGAAGAATAAAAGAAAGAAAAAGAGAAAGAGAAGAGAAAAGAAGAGAAAGAAAGAAAGAGAGAGAAAACTCTTTTGCGTGGTCTCACTTGACCTTAATTTGAAAATATTTAGAAATTTAACTCGCCTCTATTTTGAAAATATTGCAGGAAAAATGGAGAGACGGGATTCGCTCGTCGGTACGAGGTTCGACCGTTCCTGGCGCCTTTACCAGAGGTAATCGAACCAAGGATCGAATCTATGCCTTTTGCTTTGCCTAAATATTATCTAAGAATTTATTCTAACTCTAAAGATCTAAATGCACAAAGAATCATGCTTGTGCAATGCAAGGATGTATGCTCTTTTCGAAAATTGATTTGGAAAATTTCCAAGTATTCTGAGATGAACTTGGTAAAGGAGTGAAGAAATGATTGAATCTAACTTAGAACTTGAGATAGATTAGAGAAATCCTAAGTCTTTTTAAAGTAAATCAAAGTTTGGAGGAATAAATGAGAAAGAATGACTTTGAAATGAAAGGAAATGAAATTTCAAAGTCAGAAATGGACTTTGAATTTAATCATGGATTTGGAAGAAGAAGATGAAATTTTGAAGTGATATTGAATTCGAATCTTAGAATGGATCTGAGAAAATCAAATGGTATTTAAAAATAGAAATGGATTTAGGAAGTTCAGATGAGATCTGAAAGTGGAATTGGATTTGAAATCTAGAATTGGGAGTGGAATTGGATCTCAAAATAGATTTTAAGATCTGAAATCTGAGATCCGATGTAGAATGGGGTTCTGGATCCTAAATGGATTTGGATCTAAAATCTAAGATCCAAAATGGAAGTTGAGTTCTGGATCTTAAATGGATTTGGATCTGAAGTCTGAGATCCAAAGTGAAATTGGATTCTGGATCCTAAATTGGATTTGGATCTGAAATCTGAGATCCAAAGTGTAATTGGATTCTGGACTCTAAACTAAATTTGGATCCGAAGTCTGAGACCCAAAGTAGAATTGGGTTTTGGATCTTAGAATGGAATTGGATCTGAAGTTTGAGATCCGATATGAATGTTGAATCCTGGATCCTAAAATGTATTTAGAGTTTTGTTAAATTTAGAAGATGAATCAAGAATTTCCAAGTTTGAATTGAACTTTGGAAAATGAGATTTAGAATTTGATTCTCGAATATACAAATGAATTTCGAAGTCAAATTGGACTTGAATTTTGGAATTTAGAAAATGAATAAAGAATCTCAAAGTAAAATTTGAGTTTGATTGGAGTTGTGAATGAATTTGGAATTTTCAAAGTCAAATTTGAATTTTGAAATCTGATTTGAATTTGAATATAAAATGAATTTGAGATCTTAAATTGAATTTTGAGATTGAAAATGAAATAGGATTTTCAAAAATGAAAGGACGAATTGGATTTGATAAGAATTGAAGATAGATTGTGGAGGATATTTACATTTCTTGGAAATTTTGAAAAGGGAATTTTGAAAATATGATGCAGTTCTATCCTAAATGATGAATGAATTTGAAGAATTTTGAAATTGTATTTGAAAAGCTATTTCATTCTTTGGATGAATTAAAATAAGATTGAAGATATAATACATCCTCGACTATGGTCATTGAATGTATTATATAATAATCTATATTTAGATTCAAGAGAAGAATGAAATACATTTGGTGCATTTATAGAATTTAAAATGAAATTAATTCTCAATATACCCTCACTATGGTCATTGGTATATATTTTGAGTTAATTTTAAGTTAAATTCTGATAAAAGAAGAAAATATTTAAGGAAAATATGATGAATTTTGAGAACGGATCCAGTGTGGATCCAATGTTATTTTATAAAAGATAAAAACACTAAGTCTTGTTTACATCCTGACTATGGCCATTGATGTAAATCATCAACTTAGAATTAATTACCTCTTACGAAATGGTGCACGTATCATTCGTGTTGCCATTTGTGAGAATTTGAGAGATAAATAAAAAGATGCATGAAAACGAGCAATTCATGATATCTACAATGCTCATTCATTCTATCTATAACAGGAAATGTAAATTCTCATTAAGATCTAACTTATTACAACGCTTAAAATTGGAGAATTCAAATCCCGAGTAGTAACATTTTCCACACATTCCCCTACAAAAATACTTGGTAAATATGAAAAGAGAAGGAAAATTGTACATACGTCAAGATATACATGATGAGAAGATGAGAAAGGACATATATACCTATATTCATATATACACATGCACATATATACATATATGTATATCTTATATATGTACGTGTATCTATACATATGAATATATATATGTATATATACATGTGCATATAAATGAAGTGGTGAATGTAAAGGGGCGGTATATAGGATAATGGTAGGTGCAGCAAATTGTGAGGTAAAACGGTGAAGTGAAGGTTGTAAATGAGGTGTTGTAAAACTGTAAAGACATAGTATGGGCTATGTGAAGTGTAAAAAGGATGTTATGAGTGTTGTGCATGAGGAAAGTTACAGGTATGACAGATCAAGGTGTAACCTTTACAGTGCATGATGTGAATGTATCAGTTTTATGATTGGTTCAAACGATTGTTCGATATTGGCAGATGATAAGAGTGGAGGTGTTCTACTTCTGAACCATAGGGGACTGCGCAACACTCTTGGTACTCTGAACTGGGTAGGTACATTGCACCTGAGCTCAAGAACTATTACTGCAATGGTTCATTGCTGTAATTAAGAGGGCACTTTTAATTTCAGATGATTACAAGAGGTTGCTGAAGGGGATCAGATGATACCCTGCCCTCCACTGCTTAAGAATGAAGCAGTTAGAAAATGTTATTCTGGAGGTGCAGAAGGTAATGGCCATTGGATTGCTGGGGCAAATAGGCCACTAAAGGTAATGGATGGCATGTTGTGATATATTGGATGGTGTGTGCTGTGGGGTGCCGATATGTGATTGCAAGAGATATACATTATTGGTGGCAAACAGTAATTTGGATGTTAATGAAAGGTAAATGATGCAGATCACCTGAAAAGCAATGGATTTGGGATTCAACAAGCATGAACAATGTAAAGACACAGTCCTGGGGCAACAAAGCATTATAATCTCCACAGGTTGGTGAGCATGCATGTGTTTTGATGGTGGTGGGGATGTTGTGTGGTGCCTAAAAAATATATGCAGCCTTTTTCTTACAGCCAATCTGCCTCTGACCATCGATTTTACACAGCAAGCATGCATTAGTGAGGTGAACTGCTTCTGTGAAAATATGCATCGACTTTACCAATATTCTGCAACAACTTAAATGTGAGTTGGCTTTTGTAAACACTGAGTCCTTAATCCAACGGTACATGGAGGGCATATGCCAGCTTCGCCATATAGGCAAGCAACTTCAATAGCTTCTACTTCTGCGGTTTATGTTCAATATACACCTTTGCAGACCAATGAGTGTAAGCAACGTCACTTGCAGACTGCTTCAAACTGGTAATATTGCTAGCAATTGTTTCTTTCTCCTTGAGATTGAATGAAACAACAAGATGATAGAGGTATTTGCTATAGTAAGAATCATGCATCTTATAGGACGTCTGACAAACTGGTTGGCATTGGAATCAATGAGGTACTACTACTGTGTTGGAGTGTGGTGACAATCGGGATATGTTATACACAGTGAATGTTGTGCTACTAATGGTATCTTGACTCCCTTATCAATGAATTGGGAGGCATTACAAGCTAGGAGTCTTCCTGTGCCTGAAGCTTGCCTCACTAAAGGATTAATTTTCTAACGAGGTTAGCCAACGAATGCTGAGGTCTTAAGTGATAGGCCTTCTCAGCAAAGTGAATCAATTGCAGCAATGAGATTGTGGTTAAACGCATCAAGGAGACAAGGAGAAACAGATCTGTAGGTGCTAAAGGCAATCTGAACCCAAATCCCACGTTAAGTGTTTCTGATGAGGTACTGTCCGAATGGGGCTATAAACAATTTATATAAAAAAAAATCTATTTCTAGTTTCCTTTACAAATATTTATAAACGTGTTTATTTAATATTTATGAATCATAAGCAAAAGTAACAAAAAGAAGCCAAATACCTTCAAGAGTAAAATTTTCCACTTTAGCCTTGCAGCATGGAACTTCGCTCCAGTACCTGCTTATTAGTAATCCCTGTTTGGCCTTGATGAAAAAGGAGCGCCCAAAATTATGATAGGCATGCAGATTTCAAAGATAAATCACAGTTCTAAAATTATTCCCACCTGCATCAAGCAGACGACCATATAATTAATAATTTAAATAACAGAAACCCACACATAGCCTAGACAAATCATAGCAGAGTAGATAAAGAGACACTATGCACCGAAAGAAATGCAGCATGGAATTAAAAATTCTTTAGTTAAGAAACTTCAAATCATGTGTTCATCAAATCTGCTAATCCTACATATCAACTTAATCAGTACAGAAGGAGAGGTGGACTGAGAGTCACTATGT
This sequence comes from Nuphar pumila, assembly GCF_984573655.1. Lineage (NCBI taxonomy): Eukaryota > Viridiplantae > Streptophyta > Magnoliopsida > Nymphaeales > Nymphaeaceae > Nuphar > Nuphar pumila. The sequence continues at coordinate 64,928,244 of NC_143260.1, read as the reverse complement.
CTGAAGTACCTCATTCAAGAGCCAAATCTTAAATAACCTGAAATGGAATTTTTCCATAAACTCCTACTTGGACAAAATCGCATCAGAAATATAACTTTATTCTCCTTCACTCATATTGTGGATTGCAATATTCCGTGTTGCCCTATCTCGATGCCAATCCACCTTGTCATTAGGAGCCAACGCTTCTGAGAGACACTTTGCACCACCTTTTCCCAAAAGAAATGCAGAAGTCGGAACATAGTCTTCCTGGGGTGAATTGCTAGTTGCCGTTGATGCATTGTACCAATGGAAAATTAAGAACCAGCAAATGAAGAAAGAACATTTAGTAGAAGAATGCTATCCACCTTACCACGCCTTCATCAATCTCGATGTCCTTATAGGACCGACGATTTTTTTTTTAGCCTACTTCTGACAACTGGGTAAATACATTTCACATTTAGCAACTCTGGGAATGTCTACCAGGTGTAAACACCCGAAATTTTCACTCACCTTCTTGACATCTCCACCAATCAGCACATTTCGGTTCTCCAGAATCAATGAAGGGCAAAATGGTCATTTTCTGAGATTGAACCTTGCAAAAAGTCTAAAATTTCATTCTTGAGCCTCAAAATTTCTATATTTAAGTTCAGAGACATCTTCAAACTACAAACTTTCAAAATCCTATTCCTGACAAGAAGTTGGAATTTCCTATTCCAGATTCAGAATGACATTTCATAGAACATATCTTTACATAGCATTGCATGAGCATTTCATATCATTTCACTGCACAGCATGTCATTTCGAGGTCCAGAACTCCTGATTTTCAAAATTGTCAATCCAGATTTGATTTTTAAACTTTTCAAAATTGATTTCAAAACCCTGGGTTTTCAAAATTGCCAATCTTTCCCATTTTACCCCCAGGACTTGGAATTACACAAGTTTTTCTCAAAGAAAATAGTCTGGATATTTGGATATTGATTTTAAAGATTTTATCTCAAAACGTTTTGCAAAAAGATTTTAAATCTCTTTACAAAATTTCTGTATTTTCTGTATCCATATCTCTGCCCTAAAAAAACCAATTTTTCCAAATTTTTGAAAACAAACAAAGTTTTATTTCGTATTATAAAAATTCCAAAAAAGAAGCTATTTCTCCTATTTTTTTTTTCAAATAAATGGAGCGGGACCCGCCTTTGAACTAGCATCATACTCAGATTCCCAGGTAAATTTCTTATTTTCAAACAGGACCCACCCGGAGATCGAACCAATTTGCAAATTCTTCTTAATGTTATTTATTTATTTATTTAGTTAGTGGGTCCACACACATGTGGCACCCCAATTGAAAATAAAAGAGTTGCCAACACAAAATAAAGCTTTATTTTCAAAAGAATTTTAAAGATGGCTGAGGTGGCATTTCCATAAAAGCCTCTCATATTTCATTATTCATTTTATTTCTTTTCATTTATTGGCTTGAATAAGATTTTGTTTAAAAAAAAAAAAACAGCCTTAAAAACAAAAAACGTCACAGCCGAACCTGTTTAAAAGGTTCATTTACCTAAACTTTAGGAAAATGAACCTAATCTTTTTAAAACCTAAGATTTCGCCCACCTCCAAAACGGCGGATTTTCAAAAATTCAGTTACAAAACTTTCAAAAACATTCAAAAAAAAGAAAAGGTAACGGAATTAGAAATCTGGCGTTTTTGAGAAGAGGGGCTGAGGCTTTTAAAAGAAGGGCAAGGGATTCACCAAAGGGAGGAGAGCGTTTGATTTGGGGATTTTCTCTTTCTTATTGCAGGAATTTCTAGATTTCTCGGTGGTGGAGGGTGCCCCATTGGGGATTTTGTCTTGAACATCCGGATTGAAGAGTTCCAGAAGTCGCAGGACATTGCCCCTTTCCTTCAGTCCAGCCATCATCTTCACCATTCTTCTTCAGTCCAACCGCAAGGCATCCCAGCAGCCTCCTACTCATTCCCTTTAGCACAACAGCAGAGGATCGGCCCTCACTTGCTGGCTGCAAATCCATTTGGTGCAGAGGAGACAGTGGGCTTCTTACCCATTTTCCTTCAGCCCAGCAGCAGGAAATTGCTCCTTTATTGCTGGTGCAGGAGATCCACAAGGTACCTGTATGGTTTCGTTTCAGCATAATGGAGGATGTTGAAAGGGGCAGAGGGTAGGATTTCACAATCAGGCTAAATCAGATGAGAGGGTTTGTTCTTATCATGGATCGAACCTCTCCTGTCCACAGCCTATATACATTCAGTCACCATTGTTGTTCATTTTATTTTTTTTATTTTATTTCATCTTTTCTCTCTGTTATGCACTTTACCTACAACCCATCTATTGTTGCACGTCATCTTGTAAATTTGATAGTCTCGTTATCACAAGCCGTGTGGTTGTGCCCACCACACCTTCAGCGATCTAGGGTATTCAGCGTGAGAGGCATTTCCTCTGTACGATTTAGATAATCTGGTTCTTAATGTTGAATACTAAAAGCTCCAAAATGCTGATATTAGATCTGCTACCATTCTATATATATATGAAGGGTTGTATTAATATTGATTAACAGTATGTTTGGAGTTATTTATCAGCATCCATAGCTGATTGTTTTATCATGTAGATTTGAGTTGTAGTAACTCAAAAGATGTGAAACAGCATATGATTCTAATTGTCTCAGAAACTGCTCTTACAGATTTTCTGTAATTTAGCTTGTTGTCACTTTTGGCTTTAGACTCACCTGCGTTGGCATTTTCAGCCTTTCCCCTTTGCACATCTCTCCTGATATTTAGCTTGTTTTCTACTATGTTACCCAAGATTTGTAAATATGAGATTCTATGGTGTTGTTCATTGTGTAGATATGTTCATGGTTATCTTAAAGGGTATCGTTTAAAACAGAATCGGTTATATGGACCCATCCATCTCGATTTTTTTTTTTTGTTCATTATCATGTCTACATTATTAACCTTTTATCAGTTTGTAGGGTTATTATGCCTTTATTTGTTACTACTCCCCTTTGTGTACCCAGATTCACGTTAGTATTGGTTGCTATGAAACCTTCATCTCAATGATGAAGTGTTAGCCACTAAACAGGAAAATCTGTTTCTATTCATTATCCCTGAGTTTCTATTCACTAAAACCACTAGAAGTTGATTATTTAACTGGGTTCAACGGACTTTATATGTTATCTGTATATGTAGATCATACTAAAGGAAAACAATCAGTTTTGCAGGAAATAAATAGTGGATAACTGCACATTTGAGTGATGTCCCTCAGTCGTTTTCACCTACAGCAGCATATCACCTATCGTCTTCATAGCCGTAACCTCCTTATCAATGCTCATTATACCTTGCAGCTGTACATAATATTTAACTCCTGCACCTTTTCATTTGTTTTTGCACAAATCTATCATCCTTCATGATGATGCATAAATATCATGTTTTATTAATACAATTTCACTGCATAAATGCATCATCTATAGGTTTAAAGCATACACTTAGGTGCATAATGATGTTAGGGAGCTCTGGTTCGAATCTCATCAAAATCGGAGTTAATTTGAAGGAATTATGGCATTTACAGTGTAACGGGTCAAATACCGGATCCGATTTGAGAGATTTGGGTCAAAACACATGGAATCAACCCAGCTCTAGCCCACTTAAGTTTTGTAAAAACATTTTCTAAAAACCCCCTGCAGAAAAAGGCGCCCAGTAAATATTTTGTTTTTAATCCTGTTTTTGTAAAATGACCAAAAGTAGCCAAAACGTCAAAAGGAGGGGGCGCCCATTCCAGCCCTGTCTTTGCCTTGGTTTTCGTGCCCTAGGGGCAAGATTCTAACTCCAGCCCCCTTCTCATCCTCCATCTTCACACCATCTCCATTAGAGCATGAAAACAAGCTTGAGATCCAAGCTTTTTCTTGCCTTCTTTCACAACCTCTCCATTTCTTTATCTTTCATGTTGTTTAATATCCTTTGTTGTTGTATTTTGCAGGTGCAGCAGAGGTGGGAAACACTATTCTCGTTTGGAAGTGAGAAACACTCCAATGAGAAGGGCTGGCTCTACCTCCATCCGGTCTTCTACGCCCCCCGATCGAGAATCGGTTCACATTTTATCTTCGGTGGATTTCCAACGTGTTGCAGCTGTAGGACATGGTACCATGGCGTATTTCCAGCATCAACGAGGTCCCGAACGGTGCGAAACCAAGCAAAGTCCGCTCTTCTCTTCATCCCCTCAGTCTTCGGATCGCCCAAGAGGTTGTTAAGTTAGAACAGGTTAACAGATGCAATTCAATTGTGATGTGCGACTGCACTTGATGTGAAAAGACAGAAATGCCCCTGGAGACCTGCTGAAGACTTAGCCGCCTATTGTAGTTTATTTTCATAGTTAGAATGTTATTTAATGTAACTTGTAAACATTGACATAGTTGTAAACTTTGTTTTTATTAATAAAGTGTTATTTTGGAATTAATTCAGAATGTTCCCGTTCCCTGTGGATTCGACCCGTACTCGCCACTTCGGTGGAAAGTCGGTTTTATATCTTTGGTTGACGATTTTCTTTTGCTTTTATTGAAAAATATGTTTTAAAAATATCAACTCCAAAAGTGCAACCAAATTTTGGCGCCGTTGCCGGGGAATGACGATTTATTCTGATTATTTCTGAGATATCATTTTATTAATATATGTGTTTAGTTTAGTTTAGTTTGTTTTAATTGTTTTAGTTAGTATAGAATTAACATAGTTATAAAAATATAGGGTTCATTTTCTGTTTTTGATGAGATTCACTGAATTCCATGCTTCAATGATTTATTAAACATGTGAGTCTTAGATAAAATAGTGTGAATTCCTGTATTTACTGATATTGTGATTTAGAATAGCTTATCTTTTATTTCATAGAGCAATCCAGCGTATGTCCACTCGATATTTCATTTTGGCCAATGTCCTCTATCGTCGTGGATTCAGCTCAGAGTATTCCAGATGTTTAGATGAAGAAGAAGCCAAAGAAGTCGTGCGAGAAGCACACGAAGGCATTTGTGGCGGCCACGTCGGCTACCAAACCCTTGTCAAGCAAATCATCAGAGCAGGTTACTACTGGAAGACTATGCAACAAGATTGTTATCATTATGTGAAGAAGTGTGTGCAATGCCAGATACACACACCTTCTATTCATGTTCCGGCAGCATATCTGCAATCTGTTGTCTCTCCATGGCCATTTTCTATGTGGGCCTTCGATGTTGTAGGTCCCATCACTCCCTCTGCTTCAAATGGCCACAAATACTTTCTTGCCGCAACAGAATATTTCACCAAGTGGGTAGAAGCTATCACTCTTCGCACAGTAAAAGGCTGACACATGGTCTCTTTTATTCACAGGAGCATCCTTTGCCGTTTCAGCATCCCGCATGACATTGTATCAGATAATGGCAGTCATTTCAAGAATGAAAGAATGAAGACATTCTGCTCAAAGTTCAAGATTTATCATCATTTCTCTGCCCCATATTATCCTCAAGGGAATGGTCAGGCAGAGGCCACCAACAAGATCTTAATTCGTATCTTAGAGCGAACTGTGGAAACAGGTCGTAACTGGCATGAGAAGATCCACGATGCACTATGGGCCTATCGGACCACTATTCGCACTCCAACGAATGCTACTCCATTAGAACTGGTCTATGGAACAGAAGTAGTATTGCCGCTACATGTTCAGAAGCCCGCTTTGAAATTTGCGTCACTCCTAGAATTACCCCTTGATCGATACCAGCAACAGCGACTGGTACAGCTAGATTTACTCGACGAGAGAAGGCTAAAAGCAGCAAAGCATGCTCAATCCTATCGCTAGAGAGTAGCCAGGCAGTACGCAAAGTCTGCCATCGAAAGAAGATTCAAAGTCAATGATTTAGTATTTTGATCCACATATTATCTCAAGCATCATCCTGGTGGTAAATGGTCGCCAAATTGGGAAGGTCCATATGTCGTCAAAGAAGCATTACCCCGCAACTCATATCGGCTCATTAATGTCGATGGGTGTGAACACCCCAAATTTTTCAAAATCTTTTAAATATTCCCTTTTTGCCCGTGATATCATTTTCTGAGAAATTAAGCCACTTTTTGAATATAAATTCCAGTTCATTTCTCAAGTTTTACTGAAATTAAATTCATTTTATATGTTTAAATTGATTTCGGATCTGGGTCCATTGTCCAGATCCAAATCCGAGTCTCATTGTTCAAATTTTAAATTAAAATTATAGAAAATACCAAAAATAGCCTTTAAATAGCTCGGATAGTCCATTCGACATCCGTTTGGATCCATCACATTGTATTTCTCAATTCGAGTGCCAAAACTCGAACATTTTCTCAAAACCTGGGTCCAAACCCACTTTCTGAAGAAATTTCTCCAAAATGGTCTGAAATTCTCGGAGAAACACTCTTTGTAAATATTTCTCAGAAAAATACAAAATTTTAGTGTTTAAACTTTGTTTTGTTTAAAATTTTAGTTTTTCTACTACAAAATACAAAAAATGGGAAAGCAATACAAAAATCAAAAAAAAAAATTGAGGAAAGCAAATGGTTTTAAAACTTGAAAAATAGAATTTTTGCCAAAAACCTCCTTTTAAACATTTTTTTACAAAAGATTTTTCAAAGGGGCCTTCTTTTGGAAATTTGGAAAAGAGGCAACGACCTCTTTCCTGCGCATCCTCCCTCTCACTTGCCGACCCTTCATCTCCAAACCAACTTCTTCTCCCTCAACCCCTGATCTTCAACCACCTCCCTCTCTCGAAGGATCCTCTTCCCCTTTAAGAGGAGAGCACGTAGAAGGATTCGGGATCCGTCATTGTAAGACCTGCAATTTTTCAGAAAATATCTGAATAAAATTCATGAGGCATTTACCGGTAAAAATAGCATTTCTTCTCAGAATGCGAAACGAATCAATTTCTGCGAGCCAGTTATACTTAGGATATTCGTCGAATCACGAATATATGCCCAAACACTCTGGAATCCATAACTTCCTACCTGAACAAAATCAAAGGATTCCTGCGAGCCAACTTTCTTAGTTACGTCAATACAAAGGGAATGGCGTACTCAGAATTTTTCGGAAAAAAATCGCCGAAAACCCGAAATTCTTGCGGGACCCACGAAAATATTGGTGGGACCCACAGGAATATTCCTCAGAAAATATCTGGTGGGACCCACAAAAATATCCCATGGAAATATCCAAGTGGGCCCCACTCCAAGGAACCTCTTGGAATTTCCGGAATAGCCAAGGGTAAAAAGGAGATTCTGAAACTTGAAGCCCAAGTTTCAGAATCTATAAATAAAGGAGCCCCCCTCTCTTTAAAAATCGCCAAGCCCTCTCTCTCTCCTCCTTTCCCAAACCTCCCCTACCTAGCCTAGCCCACCTGAGCCCACCTGACCTGGTCTGAGCCTGCCTGACTTAGCCTGAGCCTGCCTGACCTGGTCCTAACCCACCTGACCTAGGTCTGAACCCACCTGACCTAGCTCAAACCCAGTTGACTTGACTTGAACCTAGTTGGGTTGGAAGTCAAAGTCAAAGTCCTTTTTGGTCCAGCTTTTGGTTTGGATTTCTGAACCCAGACTTAGCCTACTTGAGCTAAGTTCGAACCTGCTGAACCCAGTTGACTTGAATCGAACCCTGTTTGGTTCAAACCACTTAGGTTGAGTAGCTTGACCTGCTCTACCTCTTTCTCAACTAAGTCAGCTTTATCTGACTTAGTCTGACCTCTCGAAAGAAGGCTCGAAGCCAAAGAAGCAACCCGGAGTCGTTTCTTCCACGATTTGAAGTAAGTTCGCTTCATTTGATTGTTTGTATATAGCATATACTTTCTGAAGTAGTATCTTGCTTTAGTTCTTGGTTGAGCCCTCTAGGACGCTTCAGTGTTCACGCGCTCGCCTCGTAACTATCGTCGGATATATATATTCGAATACGCAGTATATGCGTTCTTCAAAATAGTATCTCACCCTAGTTCTTGGTTGAGCCCTCTAGGACACTTCGGTGTTCACTCGCTCGCCTCGTAACTATCGTTGGATACAGATCTAGGTGTATATCTGCTGATTCTGCCGACGCGTCTTATATCGCACAGGCTATGTAATTTACCTTTGTCGTCGCGTCGTATGATGCCAAGGTTCCCTGCTTTCTGTACTTCCGATTACTGCACTTCCGATTATGCATTTACTTACGCCGTCGCGTCGAACGATGCCAAGGCTCCTGCTTTCTGCAATGTATTTACTTACGCCATCGCGTCGAACGATGCCAAGGCTTCTGCTTTGTTATATATGTAGAATATTTCGTTCAGTTACACACCCTGAACAATAGTATATGCATTTCCTTTACGCCGCCGCTGTATAAAGCACAGGCTTCTGCTTATATTACATATATGGCGCGTAAGTGAGCGTTCAAATGGAGATCAACTCCAAAATCGCCTATGCGATTCCCTTACCGCTCCTCGTACAAGATTCTGCTTGACAAATGAAGCCCCTATTGGAAAGGCTTCGCCTTTTGGCAAAATGCTCTTTACGTAAAGACTAAATCAATTACGTATGGCCTGGCTATGGCCCAAGGTTCCTACAACCTTGATGGATGCAAAGTACGCACAACGGTGCGCATCCATTTCCCGAGTTAAGCGTAGCGATTTCCCACCAAAGAGGGGAGATGCCGCTGAAATGGATAAAAGAAAACGCACGCTTTCTCCGTTAAAGAGAGGAAGTGCTGCTGAAATTCCTGAAGGAGCTAAGAATGGCTCAGAAAGAACGTAGCAGAAGTGCTACTTAGTTATGAAACGCCTTCTACGATGTAGAAATGTTCGTCGCACCACTGCCGGTAGAGCAGAGAAGGTGTTGACAGAATGGTTGGCAGAAGAGCTGCCAGAACCAGTTAAGTGGCACAATGATGTCCTTTGTTGGAACGATGTCTGAATGACTCGTCTCCCTGACACCTGCAAGGGCATCATACTTGTAAGAGCCGTTGCGCCAAAGTAGTGGTAGCGCCTTGACAAGGTCCTGAGCTCGTTGCGTAAAAATACGCCGAGTAACCGATCCGTAGAGATCGAGTCATGTGCATGCTCATTGAGAATTATCAGACAACCAGACTCGTAAGGGCCGCTGAGCCGGAGTGTGTTGTTTCCACCGAAAGAGGTGAAGTGCTCGTCAAGGCCGAAGTGCCGAGAGCAGAGTTAAGCATGCATATGAATAAAACCTTTGTTCAATGGTGAAAACCGTGTGGTTGATTGGGGTCGGGTACATACTTCTCAAAGGCTGCCCTATAGGCATGCAATGTTCGTCAAGTAATTGTAAGACCGGCAGGCCCCTTTCAGAATTTCTCACAGAGGAAGACGGTGATGGCGCAGCCTGAAGTGACATATATTTCACCCGAACCTGATAGAGTTCATTGATGGCCTTCGTCACTCAGAGGTATGGAGGTCGTGGTTATCCTTAAATATCTAAGGATTGAACCCAACTACTGCAGTAGCAGAATGCATTCGGATACCTAGTAAGGATCTCTTCCGGTATGCTGTACCGTCCTACTAGGGGGATGGGGTCAACAGGCCTCTGGGGTATCTAAAATACATAGAATAATCAACCCCCAGATCGTCGCGTTGTCGCCCAGATATGAGTCCCCTAAGCCCAGAGGGAGGTGCAATTATCGAAACAAAGCATTAGCTTAGGTACAGCGCTACTTTGAATGTATGAGTGGATGACGTTGTTGAGTTAGTCCTGCATAACCTTTGTGAAGGTGTCATGGTCGGTATACTACTGGACCGATTGGGAAAGAACCCCATTGATATCCGTACGACTAAAAGAAGCTCGGAGAGCTGTCCTTAGATTCGTAGGATACGGATGTGTCAAGCATAAAGGCTTGAGCTAGACATCTATTCGTGACTCTGAGGAAGTCAAGGCTAAGTCGTAGAGACTTAAGAGGTTATTCTAACTCACAGCCCTGAAGAGGCTTATGCGAAGTCATGAAGACTTGCGTGGATGTTCAACTCATAGCCCTGATGAGGCTTTTGCGATATACGCTAAGTCATGGAGGCTTGAGCGTCGTATTACGAACTGCGACCCTGAGTGGTCTATGCATTTACTTGAGTTGAATAGATAGGTGTTTGCCTACTTACCAGACCATCAGTGGTTCTGACCCCGTTTAATGGGGATTTCAGGTGTTGAACCTGCGTGGCGATATGCCGAGCAAGGCGGCATCGAGTTCTAGAGTTTCTCTAGACAGAGTTGTACTGCTTCCTTTTTATTGAACCTACACTGTTTTTTCTAAGCAATAGTGTTGTAATAAACATGTGGTTTTAGATAAAATGGAACACTTTGGTGGTCAATGAGTTGCTTGGCCACATACCTGCAACGTGCTCGGAGTTTTCTAAAACTGACGACTCATTATCGTCTGATTCCGCTGCTAAAAGCTTTTGTAAGTTCCGCTGCAAAGAAAAAAAAAAAAAAAGAAATTCATAAAAAATTTTAACTTAGCTTTGTTTTGGAAATCCGGGGCGTTACAGTCATTCACCTCCCCATTGGCCTCCTGAGCCTCTTCCCCTCCTTCCCTTTTCTATTCTGAACATTTTTCCTTGGTCCGGAGAAAATTCTGCAGCAGAGTCTTCTTTCTCCCCTCCTTCAGAATATCTGCAAGCCCACGGTAAGAGTCTATCCCCCTACTCTTTTTCCTCTCTATTATCATTTACGAAATCCTATCGCCTTTGTTTTACATTCTTTCCAAATTAAGCATAATGGTAGAACCGATCTGTGCATAACAGCATCGGCCTACTTATCGCTACATCAAAGGAATGGTGACATTCCAACATTTTTTTTTTCTTTTCTTATTTTTATTTCCATTGCTTCCCCTTTTCCTTACAACTCGCTTTTGAATTTCCATGATTCCTGTATATGATGAATGCCCATTCATGACAGATTCGATGCTGTCAAAAGCATTCCATCGACCCGTTTTGCACATTTTTTTTTTATCATTCTCTTTCATTCAGCCTAGCCATATGCACACATTGAGACATCAGCCGTTAAACCTGTGTTCCGGCTGGCTCTGGGTTGAAATCCAATGAGCATCTTCCGTTTTTTTTTTAACATCACTCAGTTTTTTATTTTTAATCATCGTATTTTCTTTTATCAACACCCCCATACATGGTCTTACCAAGTTGATTGCAGAGATCACTCCAGCTGGTTTGTATGGTAGATCAATTTGTTCATATACTTGGATCTGATCGAATCATTAGATCTGGGAATCATTGCTGGTGGCACCACGGTGGGTATTAGATACAATTTAGTATTTCTTTACCTGATCTTTTAAATTTTTTTTTTAGTACTGCAGAATTTCGAGCGTTCTTTATGGCAATCTCCACTAGCTGAAGCCAATCAATAAAGTCGTTGATCCAATCAATAGAACCAGTTGGGGTCATTTACTGTATACGCAGTAGTATAAATTATATCTGTGTATCATTTCTTTTCTTATCGTTTTTTTTTTTTAAAAAAAAAAGCTACCTACTCATTTCTTCTCTACATGTTAACTCTCCCCTGTTCTTTGCATAAGCCTGCCTTGCCTGCTACCCCAGCTCATTACATCAGGTATGTTAGAACATCACCGTATTATAAACATGGTTTATTCAGAGTAAATTTTTTTTTCCCATCTGTCAATAACTGAGCATTTCACAAGATACACGTTGATGATGGCTTGCCCTGTACCTGTTTGGTCGGCACTGTATTTCAAAACCTCTTTTCCTTGCTTTTCCAATTAATTCATGTTATTTGGCCTTAGTATCTAATATACTATACATTAGTAGCAATGTGAGCCTCTCACGACTTCATTATCATTTAGAAATTTTTCATATATTGATTTGTCTCATCGTTAATCTGGTCTCAATCACATGAAAACAGTTTTTTTTTTTTTCTTTTCTTCTTCTCCTAGCACTTAGTATGGTTCCAATGATTCTCTGCATCCGATTTTATTTCTTCCATTAATTATCACCCACCATTGTTGTCTCATTGGTCATCCATATGCCTGGAATACCAATAGTTTTATTTTCATTGGCATTAACCATGCCAGGTCTATGCGGATTTTGTTTTACACATCAGACATTATGCATTATGTCCTGCCTTGAGTAGCTGATTCTCCATTAGCTAGTATCTCTTCCCCATCACCCCAACCACCATCATAAAATGGCCACAGTTGCAGGAAATAGATTCAACCTCAAGTCATCAGGAAACAATCAGGAAGAAAATTCACTCTGAATCAGATAGTTGTTGCTTTTTCTTGTAGCAGCTGAAGTAATTGCAGCTATGGAAAGTGGGGTAAATGATGGCCAGTTGTTGTCCCAAATGAAGTTTACATGGCTAACATTGATGGTAGCTTCATCTGTATAAAATTCCATCTCCTGTTTATATCTCCCTATACTACCTGTGCATTAACTATAACATTTTTATTTTTAACATGTGTATATTTCAGTGCATCTATATATATATTGACAGCATTTTCTTTCCTTCTTTTTGCATTATGTGTCAAACTGTTTCTCTGTTAATGATGAAATGCTAAGAAGGGTGGTGCTTACACTCCTCAAAATCGTTATATCCTGGATGTCTCCAATTGTCAGCATCATACAGTGGTATCATCACCTGTACATCCATCTCACAACTCACATATCTACAACACATACACATCCTGTGCCTGCCGCAACATAGGTGTGTGACAGTGATATATCATTTTTTTTTTTTTAGTTGTTTTATTAGACATATCCCTTCACCCCACTGCTCCAGCACGTTACCTTATAAGCCAGCAGCCAACAGTGTCTCTACATGGTCAGCCTGGTGATGGATCCAATGAATGCTTCCAATGGGCAGGTATCATCTGCTAATCATGTGGACAATGGAATGGTAGGGTCTGGTTCCATCTCATCTGCCCTGCAACTGCAGACATCAGTGATGACCCCTGCATCTTCTACCTATCCAGTGCAGCCACCTTTATCTGTTGTTTTATCTGTCCCAAGCCAGACAGAGGTCCCTGTTCATGTACAGTTTGGCCTGTTTTTCGGGCCTTCCTCGATACCATCTCCATTGCCTGCCATTCAAATTGGGTCCATGCAAATGCTCCTCCCTCTACACTCTCAGGTTAGCCCATCTCTTATTCAATTGCACCCTTCACAGTCTCCCATTTTCCAATTTGGACATGTTGAGTTAGCCGGTGCCTATCTCTCAAGGACTCTTGCCCATGGCTCCTCACACAATATCTTTTGTTCACTCGCACTATCTTCTTCACAAACACCCAACATATGCACATCTGTAAATAGCACTACTTCGATACACTCAGCATACCCCATTACCCTGTGCACAGCCTCCATCACTCACAGCAATGCTTAGCATTGCTGTAAACAAACACTTGCAGCAATACCACGTATTGCTGCGACATCTGTTTATCTGCAGCAATGCTGGGCATTGCTAAAATCCATTATGTCCCTACCAATTGCCAACACTTTTCCCACGTATAGCACTTTCAGCGTGCTTACAGCACAGCTGTGTGTTGTCTCATACCTCCACTTATATTAGTCATCTATCCGCTGCAAACACTATAGCTACTTCACCTTCATTCACAATATCATCAAAAACCCCTACCCATCTCCGCATGTCTATCTCCATTATCAGTTAGGATCCCTTCACCTTTTATCCCAGCATCATACCCTTCTTTGTTTTATTATCATTTGCTTCCCTGTATACTCTGTTTCAACCCTCATGTTACTCACTGCTGTATGCTCCAGCCAACCCTCATTGTTTTCTGCTATCTTCAGGACATGCTGCAAATCACACTATTCACTTCCCCGAATTCTCTTCAAAGCAGCTTCCTGCTACACTCCATCTCCACCTATAGCAGCATCCCTCTCCATAGTATCCACTATATCTTATCTCAACATAAACACCAGCCTACTTCTAGCTCCAGCATGCTTTCACTTCACCCTTCTACAAACCACTTTTCTCCTCCCTATTACAGCAGCCATCTATCTACTAAATCCACTTGTTATGAACATCAGTTCTTTTGCCATGGGAATAGTTGCTTTGGTATCTTATCATAATTTCAACAGAGTTTTGCTGCAAAAGCTCTAAACCACCAGTTAGCTTAGGGGTATGCTATGAAAGTAATTGATGGGCTAACTCAGAAATTAAGGTTTGGTTTGCTGTCACATAATTAGGTGCACCTTCTCATATAGATTTCCATCTGATTCAAAGACTAACATGTGTATATCTCCAAACAACAGTATAGGTTTTTCCCATCAACCTAGTACATCATGCAGGATCACACTCACTCTACATCCATGTTATATATATATATATATAAGTATATATATATATATATACCTATGTATATATATATATATATATGTATGTATACATGTATATATACATACCTATATATATATATATATATATATATATATATATATATATATATCAATAGGCTATTCTTCCATGCCTTAGATCATTAATGTTGTTTCATTGGGGTATTAAGCACAAGGTAGGTATATGAATGTCTCGTCATTTGTATCTTTGAAATCAATATGACATCTGCAATTCTCTTATGTTTTCATACTAATCAAGTGTTTTGCAGGGAATATGTGGGAGACACCATTATTAAGAGTTGTAAATTCGATTTCATATGTTGTAATAGTTAGAGTTTGAATGAGAATTTACATTTCTTGTTTTAGATAGAATGAATGAGCATTATAAATATCATGAATTACTTGTTCTTCATGCACTTCTTCTTTATTTCTCAAATTCTCACAAATGGCTATACGAATGGCACGTGCACCATTTCGTAAGAGGTAAATTAATCCTAAGTTGATGATTTACATCAATGGCCATAGTCAGGATGTAAACAAAACTTAGGATTTTTATCTTTTATAAAATAACATTGATCCACACTGGATCCTTTTCAAAATTCATCATATTTTCCTTAAATATCTTCTTCTTTTATCAGAATTTAACTTAAAATTATCTCAAAATATATACCAATGGCCATAGTCAGGGTATATTGAGAGTTAATTTCATTTTAAATTCTATAAAAGCACCAAATGTGTTTTATTCTTCTCTTGAATTTAAATGTAGATTATTATATAATACATTCAATGACCATAGTCAAGGATGTATTATATCTTCAATCTTCTTTTAATTCATTTAAAGAATGAAATAGTTTTTCAAAATCCAAAATTCAAATTATTTAAATTCATTCATCATTTAGGATAGAGTCGCATCATATTTTTAAAATTCTTTTTTCATAAATCCAAGTGATTCTTTTCTTCATCAAATCCTATTTTCAAATTCAACTCTATTTTTCAAAAGGATTCAAAAATTCAATTTCAAGGTCCCATTTGACTTTGAAAAACTTTAGAATCAGCTTATATCCAAAATTCAGATTCTAACTTCAAATTCAAGATCCAAATTGAATTTGAAATTCATTTTACACTCAAAACTCCAATCAAATCCAAAAGTTCAAATTAACTTTGAGAATCTCTTCATCTTCTAAATTTCAAAATTCAAAACTTCAAAGTCTAACTTGACTTTGAAATTCATTTGTATATTCAAGATTCAATTCCTAAAGTTCATTTTTTTTAAATTCAATTCCAATTTGGAAATTTGGATTCATTCCAGACTCAAGCTTCAAATTCAAAAGTCCAATTCGACTTTTGGAATCCATTTCGCATATTCAAAATTCAAATTCTCAAATCAAAGTTTGGAAACTCAAATCTAAAAATTAGATCAACTTGGATCCAGTTTTCTAAAAATACAATTCTACCTTTGAATCTCAGACTTCAGATCCAAATCCACTTTAGGATCCAGAGCCCAGTTCTACTTTGGATCTCAGACTCCAGAACCATCTTAGGGTCCAGAGTCCAACTCTATATTGGATCACAGACTTCAGATCCAAATCCGTTTTAGGATCCAGACTCCAATTTCACTTCGGATCTTAGACTTCAGATCCAATTTCCTTATAGGATCCCGAATCCAACTTCATCTTGGGTCTCAGATCCAAAATCCTACTTAGGATCCAGAATCCAGTTCCACTTTTGGATCTCAGACTTCAGATCTAAATCCATCTTAGGACCCAGAATCCAACTCTACTTTGGATCTTAGACTTCAGATCCGAATCCATTCTAGGATCCAGAACCCAATTCTACATTTGGATCTTAGACTTCAAATCCGAGCCCATTCTAGGATCCAGAACTCAAGTCCATCTTGGACTCCAAATCTCGGATCCCATTCCGTTTAGAATCCGAAATCTAATTCCAAATTCTAGATTTCAATTCCATTGTCGGATCTAATCTAAATCCATTTCTATTCTTAATATACCATCCGGATTTCTCAGATCCATTCCAAATTTCAAACTTCTAAATCCAAATTCAATTCCATCTCAAGTATTCATTTCTTTTTCTAAATTCAAAATCCAAATTCAAAGTCGATTTTGACTTTGAAACTTCATTTCCTTTCATTTCAAAGCTTCAAGTCATTCTTTCTTATTTATTCTTCCAAAATCCTGATTTACTTCAAAAGCTTAGAACTTCTCTGATCTATCTCAAGTTCTAAGTTAAATTCAAACATTTCTTCATTCCCTTACCAAGTTCATCTCAGAATACTTGGAAATTTCCAAAACATTCTTTTTAAAAGAGCATACATTCTTGCATTGCACAAGCATGATTCTTTGTGCATTTAGAGTTAGATTAAATTCTTAGATTATATTTAGGCAAAGCAAAAGGCATTGATTCGATCCTTGGATCGATTACCCCTAGTAAAGGCGCCAGGAACGGTCGAACCTCATACCAACGAGCGAATCCCGTCTCTCCATTTTCCCACAAATTTTCAAAACGGAGGCGAGTTAAATTTCTAAATATTTTCAAATCAAGGTCAAGTGAAAACCCGCAAAAGAATTCCTCTCTCTTCTCTCTTCTTTCTTTTCTCTTCTCTCTTTCTTTTCTTTCTTTTATTTTACTCCCTTCAAAAAGGAGGAGAATGGAGGTTAGAAAAGGGAAAGAGAAGGAAGAGAGAGAAACCAACAAAGAGAATAGAAAAAAAAATTTTTGCGATGATCACAATGGGGTAGAATTACCAGATCCCATTAATGCTCGACATTTGAAAAAGTTTTATACTTGAAAAATTTATTCTCCTCTTGTAATTCTCCCATTTTTTTCAAATAATGATCAGACTTTCTTTTCCCAGTTACACTGGGCATTTTTAAAATTTTGTTCTGTATGCAGGCAAGATAAACAAATTCCTCATTTCACGCACTTGTGCATTCATGTGCATCAATTTGCATTCAACTGCATTAACAACCATCTGGTCAGTAGTGGGATTTCAGCAAACCATCCCATCACAATTCCTAAGGATTCAAAATTGAAAAATATTAACCAGTACTGAACCAAAACCCAGCGCTCAAACTGGTATTATTTCAAAATCCAGTGCTCAAATGAGTACATTTTCAAAATCCAACTTTTTGAGTCAGTTCCTACTCGGGTTTTTATTCAAATTATCCTCCTTTGTTGATCCGAGTTCTGACTCGTGATCTCTTTACTTTATTCGAGCTCTGATTCGAACTCTTCATTCTCTTTTGTTTATCCGGGTTTCGACTCGTGATCTCATTATCTTACTCGAACCCTAACTCGAGCTCTTCATTTTCTTTTGTTGATCCGGGTTCCGACTCGAGATCTCTTTATCTTATCCAAGCTCTAATTCAAGCACTTCATTTTCTTTTGTTGATCCGAGTTCCGACTCGTGATCTCTTTATCTTATTCGAGCTCTGATTCGAGCTCTTCATTTTCTATGTTGATCCGAGTTTCGACTCGTGATCTCTTTACTTTACTCGAGTCCTGACTCGAGCTTATCATTCTCCTTTGATTGATCCAAGTCATTTCAATCATCAGGGTCTGTCAATTGCTCAAGTTTGATATTTTGCCCTCCAAATTTCAATTTAAATCTTCGAATCAGGCAATTCTCCAATGCCGACCTCTGGGTCACCCAACTCCCAATTCTCAATTTCAATTACCAATTTTCGACCTTCGGGTCAACCAATTTCCAATTTTAGACCTTCGGGCCAATCAATTTCCAATTTTTGACCTTCGGGTCAATCAATTTCCAATTTTCGACCTTCGGGTCAATCAATTTCCAATTTTTGACCTTCGGGTTAATCAACATCCAATTTTGACCTTCGGGTCATTCAATTTTCAGCAACCAATTTTCCAATTTCCAATTTCAACCTTTGGGTCAATCAATCTCAATATCCAATTTCAATCATTTTCTCTTGCGAGAGACCCTTTTTAGGGAGAGTCGAGGGAGCTCGTTCTTTTCGCATGCTATCCAATTCGTTCATTGAGCCCCTTTTTAGGGAGAGTTTGAAGGGACTCACGTCTTTGTGAACCGTTTGCAAAACAATTTCCAATTTCACACAAGGAACCCTTTGATAAGGAGAGGCTCGACGGAGACTCGCTTTTCTTGTGACCCCCCAATTTCATACTAGGCCATTTTTTGTCATAGAGGACCCTCTTTTTAGGGAGAGTGTGATGGACTCGTTCCTTTCATGACCCAATTTTCAGACCTTACTATTATCGGCCCCCTTTCCATAAGAGAAGCCTAATATTAGGGAGCTTTGACGAAAGCTTAATTTCTCTTCGAAAGTTCGTTTTGCAAACACCTCCTCTTCAGGGAAGAGAGGAGTATTTCCCATTTCCCATTCAGGTAAGGGCTAAGCCTGAGTCTCTCTTTTTGGGGAAAAAGAGAGGAGAATTTTCGTCATGGATGTATTGAGCAGGACCTCAAAGGCTCTCTTTCACCAAGATTTCAAGAAAATTTTGTCAATTTGTCAATCAATTATTTATTGATTTCAAAAACTTTATTATACAAATCTTTACCTCAGTCTACCTTCAGCATTACTCCCAAGAGAGTGAAGCTTTTGCGAGAAGAGATTCAAATTTCAAATTCTTTCTATTGGCCAACCCAAAAGGATGAAGGATAAATCCTCGATATGGCCAGAAAAGAAGATTCAATGTTATTGAAAAGCCATAGATGATTGATATTGATCGCAGTCAATGGCGCATCTTTAAAGATTATTCTTATAAAATGAGGCAGTGGAAATATCCTGAGCGCTAGAAAAAGAGAACATTTACCCAAGCCCTGTCTCCTCAAGCTGTAATTAAATATCCGCAAAAGGGATCTCTCAATTGTCGTCAAGATGAAGACGAATTAAGCAAGTAGACCCCCGGGGCCAAAGAAGATTTGAAACATCTCCAAGATGACGGAGTTTGTGATGGATCCTTCCAGAGAAAGTCCAAAGTACAGTCGAGATGAAGACAGATGCGATGAGCCTCCCGACAATCCCCAAAAGATATTTAATTTCAGCTATCATCCAAAGATCTCCCACACCATGAGCCAATATCGTCAAAGAAGGATCGAAACATCTCCAAGATGAAGGAGTTTGTGACGTACCCTTCCCAAAAGAGAGCAAGAGAGGAAAAAGAGAAAGAGAAAAAGTCAGAACATCTCCAAAATGAAGGAGAATGTAGCCAAAACCCAAGATAGCCAAAAGAGTGCAGAAAGATTATCATGAGAAAAGCTCCCAGGATATCAAACTGCCAAATTTATCAAGAATCTTCTTTAAATTTGTGAAATTCTATTATCAATATTTTTTCATCAATTGCTTTCATAATATTAAATTCTCACTTTCCTGTTCATATCAAGGAAATTAATAACTTCCTTCAAGAAGGTCAATTGTAAACAATTTGGATTTCAAATCTTGATTCTACGAAGTGAACCTTGTTTGGAGGTAATGCTTTGAGTAGAAAATAAGGAATATCTTTGCAACAATGTGCAACATTTTCAAAAACTTTGAATCAACAACAGAATTCTCAATATTTTGACAATATTTTCTAGCTATCCTGACGTGAAGTGAGAGCTTGATGTCCGTTTTGATACATCCTGACACTAATTTTAAATCCCTCTTAAGGACTTGATTCCTTCCCTTCTTTGAGAGCATGAACTCTCAGATTTGCACACTTCCCTGTGTCTCCACTGTCCAACCATAGACAGTCCCATTTCGGTTCGAGGTCGAACCACCAATCATTTTCCCGCAAAAGGCCAATTCAAAAGCTGATTTTAGTCTCAGAAATGAGGCGCCCAAGATCAATCCCTTTTTAAGCTTTAGGGACCCCATTTTCCTTCCTTTTGCAAAACCCTATCAGATTTGTTGTGCAAAATCCGAAGGTTCCATCATGGTCTCTTGCTACGAGGATTCCATTCATTTTCTGCCCAATCATGATAAGGGTACAAACCTGAGCCTCATTCCAAGAGGTATTCCATTTTCCGCCCAATCAGGATAAGGGTACAAACCTGAGCCTCCTATGATGAAGTATTCCATTTTCCACCCGATCAGGTTAAGGGTACAAACCTGAGTCTCATTTCGATGAGATATTCCATTCCCCCAATCAGGTCAAGGGTTAAAACCTGAGCTTCGTTTCATACGAGGTATTTTTGTCCCATCCAGGTTAAGGGAAAAAACCTAAAACTTCACCGCCATAGAGCGGATCTTTTCTCTTTATTCTCCATTTTATATCTACCATCTTCCCCGGGTTAATATCTTTATACCCAGTCGGATCCTTCTAACTAGGACATTATATATAGCCCAAATTTGGTGTGTTTTCTTTGCCACTAAGCTCGGCCATGAGTCGGCTTAGTAGCAAAGAGGGGCATCTGTAAACACCCCAAATTTTCACTCACCTTCTTGACATCTCCACCAATCAGCACATTTCGGTTCTCCAGAATCAATGAAGGGCAAAATGATCATTTTCTGAGATTGAACCTTGCAAAAAGTCTAAAATTTCATTTTTGAGCCTCAAAATTTCTATATTTAAGTTCAGAGACATCTTCAAACTGCAAACTTTCAAAATCCTATTCCTGACAAGAAGTTGGAATTTCCGATTCTAGATTCAGAATGACATTTCATAGAACATATCTTTACATAGCCTTGCATGAGCATTTCATATCATTTCACTGCACAACATGTCATTTCGAGGTCCAGAACTCCTGATTTTCAAAATTGTCAATCTAGATTTGATTTTTAAACTTTTCAAAATTGATTTCAAAACCCTGAGTTTTCAAAATTGCCAATCTTTCCCATTTTACCCCCAGGACTTGGAATTACACAAGTTTTTCTCAGAGAAAACAGTCTGGATATTTGGATATTGATTTTAAAGATTTTATCTCAAAACTTTTTGCAAAAAGATTTTAAATCTCTTTACAAAATTTCTGTATTTTCTGTATCCATATCTCTGCCCTAAAAAAACCAATTTTTCCAAATTTTTGAAAACAAACAAAGTTTTATTTCGTATTATAAAAATTCCAAAAAAGAAGCTACTTCTCCTGTTTTTATTTTCAAATAAATGGAGCGGGACCCACCTTTGAACTAGCATCATACTCAGATTCCCAGGTAAATTTCTTATTTTCAAACGGGACCCACCCGCAGATCGAACCAATTTGCAAATTCTTCTTAATGTTATTTATTTATTTATTTAGTTAGTGGGCCCACACACATGTGGCACCCCAATTGAAAATAAAAGAGTTGCCAACACAAAATAAAGCTTTATTTTCAAAAGAATTTTAAAGATGGCTGAGGTGGCATTTCCATAAAAGCCTCTCATATTTCATTATTCATTTTATTTCTTTTCATTTATTGGCTTGAATAAGATTTCGTTTTTAAAAAAAAAAAAAACAGCCTTAAAAACAAAAAACGCCACAGTCGAACCTGTTTAAAAGGTTCATTTACCTAAACTTTAGGAAAATGAACCTAATCTTTTTAAAACCTAAGATTTCACCCACCTCCAAAACGGCGGATTTTCAAAAATTCAGTTACAAAACTTTCAAAAAAAAGAAAAGGTAACGGAATTAGAAATCTGGCATTTTTTAGAAGAGGGGTTGGGGCTTTTAAAAGAAGGGCAAGGGATTCACCAAAGGGAGGAGAGTGTTTGATTTGGGGATTTTCTCTTTCTTATTGCAGGAATTTCTGGATTTCTCGGTGGTGGAGGGTGCCCCATTGGGGATTTTGTCTTGAACATCCGGATTGAAGAGTTCCAGAAGTCGCAGGACATTGCCCCTTTCCTTCAGTCCAGCCATCGTCTTCACCATTCTTCTTCAGCCCAACCGCAGGGCATCCCAACAGCCTCCTACTCATTCCCTTTACCACAATAGCAGATGATTGGCCCTCACCTGCTGGCTGCAAATCCATTTGGTGCAGAGGAGACAGCGGGCTTCTTACCCATTTTCCTTCAGCCCAGCAGCAGGAAATCGCTCCTTTATTGTTGGTGCAGGAGATCCACAAGGTACCTGTATGGTTTCGTTTCAGCATAATGGAGGATGTTGAAAGGGGCAGAGGGTAGGATTTCACAATCAGGCTAAACCAGATGAGAGGGTTCGTTCTTATCATGGATCGAACCTCTCCTGTCCACAGCCTATATACATTCAGTCACCATTGTTGTTCATTTTATTTTTTTTATTTTATTTCATCTTTTCTCTCTGTTATGCACTTTACCTACAGCCCATCTACTGCTGCACGTCATCTTGTAAATTTGATAGTCTCGTTATCACAAGCCGTGTGGTTGTGCCCACCACACCTTCAGCGATCCAGGGTATTCAGCGTGAGAGGCATTTCCTCTGTACGATTTAGATAATCTGGTTCTTAATGTTGAATACTAAAAGCTCCAAAATGCTGATATTAGATCTGCTACCATTCTATATATATATGAAGGGTTGTATTAATATTGATTAACAGTATGTTTGGAGTTATTTATCAGCATCCATAGCTGATTGTTTTATCATGTAGATTTGAGTTGTAGTAACTCAAAAGATGTGAAACAACATATGATTCTAATTGTCTCAGAAACTGCTCTTACAGATTTTCTGTAATTTAGCTTGTTGTCACTTTTGGCTTTAGACTCACCTGCGTTGGTATTTTCAGCCTTTCCCCTTTGCACATCTCTCCTGTTATTTAGCTTGTTTTCTACTATGTTACCCAAGATCTGTAAATATGAGATTCTATGGTGTTGTTCATTGTGTCGATATGTTCATGGTTATCTTAAAGGGTATCGTTTAAAACAGAATCGGTTATATGGAACCATCCATCTCGATTTTTTTTTTTGTTCATTATCTTGTCTACATTATTAACCTTTTATCAGTTTGTAGGGTTATTATGCCTATATTTGTTACTACTCCCGTTTGTGTACCCAGATTCACGTTAGTATTGGTGGCTATGAAACCTTCATCTCAATGATGAAGTGTTAGCCACTAAACAGGAAAATCTGTTTCTATTCATTATCCCTGAGTTTCTATTCACTAAAACCACTGGAAGTCGATTATTTAACTGGGTTCAACGGACTTTATATGTTATCTGTATATGTAGATCATACTAAAGGAAAACAATCAGTTTTGCAGGAAATAAATAGTGGATAACTGCACATTTGAGTGATGTCCCTCAGTCGTTTTCACCTACAGCAGCATATCACCTATCGTCTTCATAGCCGTAACCTCCTTATCAATGCTCATTATACCTTGCAGCTGTACATAATATTTAACTCCTGCACCTTTTCATTTTTTTTTTACACAAATCTATCATCCTTTACATCCACCACTCACAGTAGCAGCATCTTTGTATCCATACCCATTTCCTTTTCTGCAGGTGTGCAGTCTTGATAATCGGCCATGTTCATGGATGGATATTTTAATATCCATTCATGATCTATAAACCATCTCTTGCATGCTTTGTTATTGATATATAGGGAAGCTCCATACCCATTTGTATTGAAAATTATATTACGATTTAGGAATTACGGCTTTGTAAAATCACCTACAGAAACTGTATATACCTATATTTTTTTATTTTACCCATTATATGGAATTTCCATTAATATGTATATTTTCTCATTATATGTATATATGTATCTATATATATGTATATCTATGTATATCTACCTATATGTATACATATATATGTATATATATATATATATATATATATATATATATATATATGTTACGTACATATATATATATACTTATATATATATCCCTTCATGTGCACTTATTTCCATATATGAGCATCCATGTATCTAATTTTTCATATAAATACCTCTCCATTGTTACATATCATTTAGCACCAATTTTAGCAATTTTGATATATATATACATATCTTCGTTGTGCATAATATATATATATATATATATATATATATATATATATATATATATATCCATTTCCTTGGTTATCTTGTACTAATTCTCATTTTTGCAGTAAAATTTGGAGGATGCTGATTCTTTCTACACTATGTATTTCATTTATTTTGATTTATGTCAAAGATGTAATAATCAAGTTTGGAATAAGATTTGCTTTTACTGCATAGATTAGGATGCATCTCATATAGTTTGATTTCAATAATATCCTGATTCTATGATGCATGTATCTCAATTTTCAAAATTCACCGTGGATGAACACGAATGGCATGTGCACCAACTCTTAGAGAGTTGATGAACTCGATGGAGTCCATATTAATGGCCCTAGTCGGAATATGGACGAGACCCAGATCCATCATCTCTCTACTAGTCACATTGAGCCTACACTCTTAGGCTATCTTAAAAATGCACATCATATTTCTAAATTTTCAAAATATTGTGAATTAACTCAAGTAAACTCTGAACATATTCATGGCCACAGTCAGAATATGTGAAGGCTTTACTTTGGCTTAATCCACATTTTTCCAACAAATTTTTCAGAAATCTTTTCAAAGTGCATTCATTCATTCAAATCATCTGCATCATCTGTTTTTCTCATGACTTTTTCAAGAAACTTTCACTTCATGGAATCGATTTCTCAAGAAACTATGATGATATTCGGAGTTGGATTTCCCAAATCAAAGTTTTCCCGTGATTTTCCCTAAAAAGTTATTTTCTTAAGATCCATTTGCAAAAGGAATTTTCATCTTTTTCAAGAATCAAAATCGATTTTCAGAGATTTCAAGGACAATGTTTTCAGGATTTCAATTTCCTAAGTTTTGAATTTTCTTCTCCAATGAGTCTTCCTATAGATTTTCCCTCATTTTCCTAAGAAAATTCTCAAAGTCCGAGTTTTCCTGACAAGTGTTTTTCTTTTCAAATATTCATCTTTTCTCAATAATTCCTTTAGTTTTCCTGAGATTCTCATTTCTTCATGGTTTTCCAAGTCTTTCAAAACTTTCTCAAAATTTTCCTGAAATTCTCATTTCTTCATGGTTTTCCAAGTCCTTATAAACTTTCTCAAGATTTTCTCGAGATTCTCACTTCTTTAAAATTTTCCAAATCTTTATAAACTTTCTCGAGATTTCAAACCTTCTTCGTCTGAGTTTCCTGAGAGATTGATTTCCATCTTTTTCCTGAGAAATGCTTTTCAACTCCAAATATTTTTTAAGCATACATCATAGTTTTCCAACTTATATTTTACCAAATCTCATAGCACATGCCTGAATTCTCTGTGCATTTAGGATAGAACACGATTTCAATAATTTCACTAAGTCAAGCACAATTTTGGTCCTTGGTTCGATTACCCCTGTTAAAGGCGGCAGGAACGATCGAATCTCGTACCGACAGGTCGAGCCCCATCCCATGGATTTTCCCACAATTTGCAAAATGGAGGCGAGTATTTCAAAACAATTTCCAAAATCCGGTCAAGTTTGAATCGCGAAAGCATTTCCCTCTCTTTTCTGCAAGGAAGAGAATACGGGAAAAATTTTGCGACGATAACACCAGGTTCAATCCTTTCATGTTCCCATCTTCTTTTCTGCAGAACCGTTCCATAAAGGTTCTCTGAGATGGGCATGTTGATCTTTATCATTAACCCCAACATGAGAAGAAGAGACATAAAGGGATGACCCGAAAGAAGAAAAAAAAAAAAACTAGATACCAAATACGTCCAAAGAAAACTACTAAAATATCTTGTAAAAGATTAGATCAATAGCAAAGTCATACAGAGACATGATGAAGAATACCAAACACCATTTTCTTGGCAAAATTGGGAACAAATTTGGGAATGACATCCCAAATCTCAGAAACCTAGAAATTATGCACCAGGTCACAGTTTATCTCAGTAAATCAGCTTGCATAACGATGATTGAGACCGAACTTCCATCTCAGTGTGTAAAGCACCCAAACCACCAAATAGAAAACACAAACCCGGGCTGCAAACCATGCTCAATTAGCAAAAGAAAAACCAAAGATTTAGACCAATTGGCTTTCGATCGTCTTTGTGAAGCCCAAATTGATATCAATAGAAGTAAGAGCTGAAAACCCAAAGAATTTAAATATTGAAAGAGAGGAGTGAATGGAAGCAACCCACCATTACTGTCACGGATACTATTCAGGCTTAAAAAATGGTGAATGTAAAGGCAATAAATATAATGTATATTAGGTGAAACAAATACCAGGACAAAGAGTAGACATAAAAAAAAATGTCAGTATACATGGAAAACGATGTGGTGCTATTGTAATTGAATCAACGCTTGTGATGCAGAAATAAGTAAGCAAGAATTCTCAAACCTGTAGACATGCAATTAACATCTGACCGAGAATGAATTTATTAAACTTACCTGTTGCAGAGTTCTGATATGCACATATGCAAGAATATTGCATCAACCGTTGAAATTTACCACATCAATTGTTTTTCTTAGCTTGTCATGAGCTAATTTTCACAGAACTTAGTTCACACTAGGGGGTCAGTGTCTAACAATTGATGCTTTATCAGGTAATGAAGATTACATGCCTGAAAGTGGGGTTGATCTTGAAAGATGATATGATAAAGAAAACAAACAAGAGTACTGAGGCTGAATTACGACAATAAAACAAAGATGAGAGAAGAAAAGAAAAAAAAATGAAGTGATAATGAGGGTGGAAACATAAATCAGAGAAAATGAAAGAAATAGCGTTAAAATCAAGTTGATAACTACATGTTAATTCAAAAAAAAAAAATGTAGGAATCTAAGATTCCGATGATGTTGCACGCGCGTAGGTTGATAGTGCCACAAGCAGATCAACACTACGAGGGGTGCGTTAATGGAGCAAGAACAGAAAATCAAGAAAACCAAAATTTGAAAGGAAGAAGAGGATCCTTACTGTGACTCTTCGCTGTAGGACTAACCTCCTTCAAGAGGAGGGGGAAGATAATCCTTCCCTTTCTATTGCTACCGATCTTTGATTCCCGAAATAGATTTGCTGAGGGAGTGATTGATCTTCGACTGCCTAAAGCGGATGTCTCAAGGAGTCAGGAGATGGAGGATGAGGCAGCGAGCCTGGTAGACCTCCAAGAAGACGAAGGTAAAAGGGGAGGAAATGGGCGATGATCGATTTTGATGAAGATGCGATTCGGGGGGGGGGGGACGATGGATGGTCTAGTGGTGGAAAAAAGAACAGGTCCCCTTTCCCCCCTTCTCGATGTCTCTTTATATAGGAAGAGGTGAACCATCGAGAAGGAGAGGGTTTGGAGGGAGCTTTGTGAAGGAGGAAAGCGGTTAAAGATGAAGGGCCAAGGGTGCTTGATGATGGAAGAAGAGGATCGGAGGGGAAAGCCTGTGAGGCCGTTGGCCATCGACGGTGCTGGGGCCATTGCTATGGAGCTTGCAATGAGGGGAGTGCGGCGGATGGGAACAATCTTCTGGAAGAGGGGAGAAAGGCGCCGCCCCTGGACCTCCGACCCTTTCTCGCCAGGGGTTCTCAAAACCCTAAAAAACATTTTTTTTTCGAGCCCCTTTTGGTTTAAAATATTTATAACAAAGGGGGGCTCCTTTCCGGATTTTTCGAAAAGGTGGTTCTTCTTAAAAAAGAGATATATTTCAGAAAAGAGATTTTCTCAAAAATCGATTTTTGTTATATACATATATATTTTTTTTCTTTTACATTTTTTCATTTTTGGTATTTTTGGGATAAAACCTTAAACTATATGAGAAAACAAGGATTTAAATTATTTTTTTTGTATTTTTGGGAAATATTTACAAAAGAAGGTTTTCAAGGCTATTTTGGGAAAATTTCTTCAAAAAAAATGGGTTTTGATCCAAGTTTTGAGAAAATATTGGGGTTTTAAACCTTGATATGAGAAATATAACGCGATGGATCCAAACTGATGCCGAATGATCTTGGCAGAGCTTTTTAGAAGGTTATTTTGTTAATTTTGAGAATTTGATTTAAAATTTTGGACAACAAAGCTCAGATTTGGATCTTTTATCTAGATCCGGATCTGGATCCGAAATTGTGTCAGATATGTAAAATGAATTTAATTTTAGTAAAATCTGAGAAATAAGCTGGATTTTAGATTTAAGAGTGACTCAATTTCTCAGAAAATGGAATCAGGGGCAAAAAGGCAATATTTATAAGATTTTGAAAAATTTGGGGTGTTTACACAATGATAGCCTTTGCTTTGGCTGGATCAACTTCAATTCCCTTTTTACTGACCAGAAAACCCAACAGTTTGCCTAATTTGACTCCAAAAACACATTTTTGAGTGTTAAGCCTTAACTTATAAAGAATGAATCGCTTGAAAACTTGATCAAGGGCTTCAATATGATCTTCTTCCTCTTTAGATTTCACGAGGATATCATCAACATATGCATCCATGATTTTGCGCATCTGATCGTAAAAGATAACGGTCATTGTCCGTTGATATGTTGCTCCAGCATTCTTGAGCCCAAAAGGCATAATTGTATGACAAAAAGTGCCCCAAGGCGTAGTGAAGGAAGTTTTGGATTGGTCGCGGGCGGCCAACTTAATCTGATTGTAACCGGAATATCCGTCCATAAAGGAGAACATGGCATGTCCTGCCGTGCTGTCGACTAGAAGATCAATGCTTGGAAGTGGATAATCATCTTTCAGAGTCGCTTTATTGAGGTCTCTGAAGTCTATACAAATCCTCACTTTGCCGCTTTTCTTTGGGACGGCGACAATATTGGCTAACCAATCTGGGTAGTCAATAGTTCGGATAAATCCTGCTTTGAGCAGATCCTCAAGTCCTTCCTTGACTTGTTGTTCTATTCTGGGATCCATTTTTCTCAAATTCTGCTTAACTGGCTTAGCATCTGGCTTCAAAATGAGGCAGTGTTTGACCAATTTTGGGTCTAAACCTGGCATATCTTCATATGTCCATGCGAATACCTCTTTATGTTGCTTGAGAAAATTTGTGAGCCTTTCTTTCTCTTCCGGACTCAGACTGGTTCCGATCTGGAGAATTTTGGGATTGTCCTCTGAACCGATATTGACGTCTTCAGTTGGATCTTGTACTTGAGGAGATGGTTCGTCCTGCTTCTGAACTGAGGCGAACTCTGGTAGTTCCTGAAGAGACTGATCGAATTCTGCATAGTCATCTGACTGCTTTGCAACTTTGCCATCTTTTGTACTTGCTTTGACTCGGTGAATCGCTGTCGATTTCTGGAAAGCCTTTGGATTGAGAATGAGCTTCTTGATTGTCCGAGAAGACATTCTGAAATTTTTGATAAGAAATTTGATTCAGGTAAAATCATTCATCGTAAGACAAACAATCATTTAAAAAGAATCATGCATAAATTATAAAATGAGGAGATAGAGAAGAGAAATAGATGGCATCCAGATAGACAAATAAACTTGGAATTGTATTGATTTTTAATTGATCAAAGACATTAATAGAATGAGACATTTATTTGGGAAAGAATAGAAAGAAAATAACAAATGGTCTTCAATGTGCCCCTTTGACAAAAATAGTCTTCTTTGGTGAGCTTCCGCCGGAGAATCCTAGTCCTGCTCTGTGGGGACGATGCTTCTGGATCATTGACTCGACACAACCATCTTCGTTTTTGCCCAGTCCTTTGAAGGGTT
Source organism: Nuphar pumila (assembly GCF_984573655.1). NCBI lineage: Eukaryota > Viridiplantae > Streptophyta > Magnoliopsida > Nymphaeales > Nymphaeaceae > Nuphar > Nuphar pumila. The sequence continues at coordinate 64,898,391 of NC_143260.1, read as the reverse complement.
GATATCCATGCTTCAAAAGTAAATCAAATCCCTTTTTTGCTTTCATGAATTGCGGGAACAACGAATGATCTTTAATAGCGTTGTAGTTGATCCAGCCTCCAATTTTGAAGAATTCAGGACCTCTCCATCTGGTCATGTCTACATTGTGCAGAGCTAATTCTGAGGATGTCTAGAGTATTTCTCGATTTTCTTCGAGATTGATTTCTTCGCTCTCTTTGATGCTGAGGATATCCGCCGTGAATGACGGTCAAGGGATCATGGGCTGCGGGAGCCTTTCTTCTGGGTCTTCTCCCAGTATTGTTGTAATCATTCCACCTTTTGACCATTTCACGCATTGATGCAGGGTGGAGGGCACTGCATTCGCATTATGAATCCACGTTCTTCCAAGCAGCAGATTATAGGTGAGTGGTACATTGAACACATGGAAAAGTACTGAGTGCACCGAGTAGTTGATGAACACCTGTAGAAATATCTTGCCCTTGGTCGTTTGACCATGATTGTCAAACCATAGATGGTGATGGGATCTGGAATGTATTCTTCATCCTTGATCCCTAATGCTTTTGTTGTCATCTCGGGACATATATTGAGGTTGCTGCCTCCATCTACCAACACATGTGGTACCATCATTCCTCTCACTCGAACAATGATGTACAGAGCATTATTATGAAAGGAATGAGGCTTTGGAAGGTCCTCATCCGAGAAAGTGATTGATGCATTGGTCATGGCGGAGTTCACAATTTGTGCCATGTCTTCGGGTGTGGTACTGGGCTTAACTTTAATCTTTCTGAGCAGATCATCCAGTAATTGTTGATGTTTGCGGGAATTCTTGGTCATGTCAAGAATGGAAACATTGGACAGAGCGGTGAGAGGCTTCTGACTTGAATTTTTTGGCCTGGGTTTGATGATTTGGTTGAGGAAATCAGGAATTCCCTTTAGCTTGGGGAATGACTTTGCAAGTGCTTCAGAAACTTTCATTTTGCCGAAAGCTGAGATTAGGTCCATCTTCTTAGAAGCTGAAGCTGCTTGTCGTAGCACTGGCACCTGATGTTGAACTTGGAGATCTTGAACAAAACATGGCTTGATGTGCTCATGAGGTAGGAACAACTGTTCAGATACTACTGCTGTGGTGTGTGAAGGAAAGAGCTGCTTTAGAATATCCATTTTCTCTTCTTCATCTCCTTCCACTAAAAGATTTTTATCAATAAGATCTTGCACAATGTTTTTGAGAACAAAGCAGTTCTCAGTGTTATGTCTCACTGTCCTGTGGAACTTGCAGAATTGATCTTTCCACTTCCCCATAGGCAAAAGGGGGATCATCCAGTCTAAGCAACTTGACCATCTCCTTCGACAACATGTATTCGAGTATATCTTTGAGTGTTTGGTCTAAAGGTGTGAACTTTCGGTCATAGCTCCATCCTTCATGTTTGGTCTTCTCATGTAGTTTAGGCCCTTGATCCTACTGAGGAGGCTTGCTGTATTGAGGAGCAGGCTTTCCTTTCTGATCCCCTTTGTTATTCGAACTTCCTGCGTCATAGCAGTAATCTTTCTTCTGCCCTTTGTAATGGTTTCGACTGTTGTTGTTGTTATTGTTAGAATAGGTGAAGTGAGTTTTCTTTTTCTGTTCACCTTGTGGGTTATGCTTGAGGAATGTGAAGCCTTCGTAGATTCCATTCTCCACAGTTAGCTCGAGCCATTCGGCTCGTTCAGATAGCTCAATGAAAGTACGAGATGGCACAGTAGAGATTAATCCTCTTAATGGTTGCGAAAAGTTGTTGAGGATCAATGATAGGGCGTGCCTTTCTGAAATAGGATCTCTCATTTTGTTACAGGCTGACCTCCATCTGTGAATAAAGTCTCGCACCTTTTCATTCTCATTCTGCCTTAGATTGCAGAGATGGCTTAGTGTAGGAAGCGCCTCTGTGTTGAATAAGAAGCATTCAATAAATAAGTTTACAACTTTATTGAACTCCTTGATCTCGATGGGATTGATATGCTCAGCATACCACTTAGCTGCAACTCCTTCCAAGCTGCGGGGAAAGCATAGAAATAGTGCCCTGTTATCTCTCTTGAACCTCGAGCACTCAGCAAAGAATGTGGCGAGATGAGCTTTCGGGTCGCCAGAACCGTCGAACTTGATGAATTTTCGATGAAGATTCTCCAGATCATCATCCCCTTCTAAGCCGTCATAGAAGTCCTCACTGGTGAAGACTTTCTTGCCCTTATCGCGGGCTTGCAAATCTTTAACCACTCTTGCCATTTCCCTAAATTGTGCTTGCAGGGGCGCTTCTGCGACCTGACTCTTTGATTTGCGGCTTTTTCTTTGTTCTTGGCCCCGTTTCTGAAATGCCGGAGGCACCTCATATTCTTCATCAGAGTTTTCAGTTGAGTCTGTTCCATCTGAAATCTCCTCTAGCTGGACTGGCTTTATGGAAGCCTTCTTATCCCTGTGCCCGTGGAACTTTTCTCTGAATGGATTCCTTTCTGAGTTGGTTCCGGGCTGCTCATTCATCATCTTATTCATCATTTTTTGGAACATGGCATACATTTGAGGGTCTATGCCATCATCCTCTTGTTGCTGCTCTTGACTCCTCTCGGATCGCAGGGAGCCCATCTCTTCTTATGAGGCTGACGAGTACTGAGATGTCATTGTTCTTTTGCCTGATCTTGTCTGAACCATCAAATGTTATAGATGATCTCTGCAGGGCAAAGATCTAATTAGATTCTGAAGGAATTGGATTTTTGGAAAAAATATTTGCTGAAAATATGGTAGACAATTTGAAAAAGATATCCCATTACTAGAGACTGAGTCGTCGAGAGAATCACGACAATTGTGTTGTCATTCTTTTTGCAAGAGAAATAAACAACGAAAATATGCCTTGTTACCTAGGCAAGGTCGTCAAACCACAATAGAGAGAGAAAATTTTATTGGAATAAGAAAATTAAACTTTTATTGATCTTGACAAATAGGTGGAGGACAAGCAATTTGCCACCATTCATGATAGTCAACAGACACTCTAGGACCATGAAAGATTTTAAGAGAAACAAAGCAATCCCAGCTGTAGCCGGCAGAATGATATGCCACAGACCATTGTGCGGAAGTGAGATCGAATTCTGCCATAGCTCCTAATAGCAATCGGGCTTCGACGTACTGCTGCCTCTGGGAGAACTGCCGAACACATCGCTCCGATTGGTAATAAGTGCAGAAGAATTGTAAGACCCGCAATTTTTCAGAAAATATCTGAATAAATTCATGAGGCATTTACCAGTAAAAATAACATTTTTTCTCAGAATGCGAAACAAATCAATTCCTGCGAGTCAGTTATACTTAGGATATTCGTCTAATCGCGAATATATGCTCAAACACTTTGGAAGCCATAACTTCCTATATGAACGAAATCAAAGGATTTTCTCAAGCCAACTTTCTTAGTTGCATCAATACGAAGATATTGGCCTACTTAGAAATTTTTGGAAAAAAATGCCGAAAACTCAACTTTTTTGCGAGACCCGCGAAAATATTGGTGGGACCCATAGAAATATTTCTCAGAAAATATTCTAGAATATTCCAGGACCTTCCAGCACCTTCCAGGGAATATTCCATGGAATATTCTTTCTGGATAAGATCAAACAGTCAGATGGATAAGATCAAGCTGGATTTCTGAAAAAGCCAAAGAGCAAAAGGGTCAAATGGGTTGCTTAGCCCCTAAGCAACCTCCCCTATAAATAGAGAAGCCCCCCTCCTTTAGAAAATTTCCAACCCCTCTCTCTCTCCTCCTTTTCCAAACCTCCCCTACCTAGCCTAGCCCACCTGAGCCCACCTGACCTGGTCTGAGCCTGCCTGACTTAGCCTGAGCCTGCCTGACCTGGTCTTAACCCACCTGACCTAGGTCTGAACCTACCTGACCTAAGTCCAAACCCAGTTGACTTGACTTGAACCTGATTTGGTTCAAAGTCAAACTCCAAGTCCTTTTTCGTCCGAAGTTCGAAGTTGATCCTTTTCGAAGTCAAGCCTCGTTCGAAGCATCAAAGCATTTCGAAGTCGTTTCTTCCTCAAATTGAAGTAAGTTCGCTTCATTAATCCATTTCTCTCAAGTATTTGATTGTTTGTATATAGCATATACTTTCTGAAGTAGTATCTTGCTTTAGTTCTTGATTGAGCTTTTTTTGGACACTTCGGTGTTCACCCGCTCGTCTCGTAACTATCGTCGGATATATATGTTCAAAATACGCGGTATATGCGTTCTTCAAAATGGTATCTCGCTTTAGTTCTTGGTTGAGCCCTTTTGAACACTTCACTGTTCACCCGCTTGCCTCGTAACTATCGTTGGATGCGGATCTAGGTGTATATCTGTTGATTCTGCCGACGCGTCCTATATCGCACAGGCTATGTAATTTACCTTTGTCGTCACGTCGTATGATGCCAAGGCTCCTTGCTTTCTACAATTTCCGATTAATGCACTTCCGATTATGCACTTACTTATGTCGTCGCGTTGAATGACGCCAAGGCTCCTGCTTTGTTATATATGTAGAATATTTCGTTCAGTTACACACCCTAAACAATAGTATATGCATTTATTTACACCGCCGTTGTATAAAGCACAGGCTTATGCTTATACTACATATATGGGCGCGTAAATGAGCGTTCAAACGGAGAACAACTCCAAATCGCCAATGTGATTCCCTTACCACTCCTCGTTCAATATTTTGCTTGACGAATGAAGCCTCTATTGGAAAGGCTTCAGTTTTTGGCAAAATGCTCTTTACGTGAAGACTAAGTCAATTACGTATGGCCTGGCTATGGCCCAGGGTTCCTGCAACCTTGATGGATGCAAAGTACGCACAACGGCGCACATCCATTTCTCGAGTTAAGCGTAGCGATTTCCCATCAAAGAGGGGAGATGCCGCTGAAATGGATAAAAGAAACACACACTTTCTTCGTAAAAGAGAGGAAGTGCTGCAGAAATTTCTGAAGAAGCTAAGAATAGCTTAGAAAGAACGTAGCAGGATGCTCCGTCATACAGTAGAGTGCTACCTAGTTCATGGAATACCTTCTACAATGTAGAAGGGTTTGTCGCACCACTGCCGATAGAGCAGGGGAGGTGCTGACGAAATGGTTGGCAGAAGAGCTGCGGGAACCAGTTGAACGACATAATGATGTCCGTTGATGGAACGATGCCAGATCGACTCGTATCCCTGTGCCTACAAGGGCACCTTGCTCGTAAGGGCCGCTGAACCAGAGTAGAGGTTGCGCCTTGACTACGTTTGAACTCGTTGCGTAAAAATACGCCGAGTAGCCGATCTATTTAGATCGAGTCATATGCATACTCATTCAGAACGGCTACACAACCAAACTCGTAAGGGCCGAAGAGCCAGAGTGTGTTGTTTCCACCCAAAAGAGGTGTGATGCTCGCGGTGGTCGTAGTGCCAAGAGCGGTGTTCTGCATGCTTATGAATAAGACTTAAAGTCACACTTACCTGGTTGGTCTTTTGGAGATGGTATTTTTAAAACAATATTTTAAATAAAAACATGGGAAAATCGTCAACCAAAGATATAAAAATCTGACTTTCCACAAAGTGGCGAGTACGGGTCGAATCCACAGGGAACAGGATAATTCTGAAATACTTCTAAAATAACACTTTATTAATCAAACAAAGTTTACAATCTATGTCAATGTTTACAAGTTACATTAAATAACAATCTAACTATGAAAATAAACTACAATAGGCGGCTAAGTCTTCAGCAGGTCTCCAGGGGCAAAATTGTCTTTTCACATCAAGTGCAGTCGCACATCACAATTGAATTACATCTGTGAACCTGTTCTAACTTAACAACCTACATAATAAAAACACAAGGTTAATAACTAAATCAAGAATTAATCTAAATTACATCTATAACTTATTCTAAATTGAGTCAGGAATTAAATTAACTTAAACCAATAAATAAAACTAAAATTACACTATCTAACTAAACTAATTAAGAACAACAACTCTAATTACTCTAAATAAGACTAATCTACTTACTACAATGTGAGAAAACCGGAAAACTACACTAAATCAGAGAAATGGTTAAAAGACTATTTTGTCCCTAAAGAAGGAAAATGTGGACTCTGACAGCTTTTCGCAAAACGACTGTTTGAGGAGTCAAACGATTTCTAAAATTCCTGAAATCACTTCTATTATGTAAACGCCAGATCCAAGAAACTGACACATTTTAAATAAGTGAAAAATACGTTCTGGATCTCCAGAACTAGGCTTTTCAAAATTGGGATAATCTGGGAAATCGCTGGACCCGAAATTTCAAAATCCGAAAAAGTTGTTTTCATAATACGCTTAAAACACAGACCAAATCAACTCGGATCGAGCTGAAATTTGGTCTTCAGACAGTTAACATACATATGTGGAGAATAGAAAAATAATTTTCAGAAAACTCACTGAAAATCTACATGAATTGACTAGTGACATTTTAATTTGAAATCATAGACAAATACAGTCCTAAATAAACCTAAACTACTGCTAAACTACAGAAAACAATAACAATTAAATTAATTAATAAAATCTAAGAAATCAGTTAAACAAACTAAGATTAGTTCTAATCTACACCCTTGTTAAATCTAATTTGACTAAGTACTACTTCTAATGCTAATTACATTACCTAAATGTATGAATCTAAGTAAACCTAATACACTCTAACTTAACTATCTAATTATTCTAATCTTAATTCTAACCTAATACAATGACTACTAATCTACTTATTAAATTAACTAGGGTTAGGAAATAACTATTGACAACTATTTAAGGGTTAATCTAAATAAGACTAGGATACGGTTAGGCTTACTAATTACCTACACTTAATACATAAAGTTAGACTAAAGTTAACTATAACTATTAACTAACTAGGGTTAACGACCTAGGGTCAAGCACTAACTAGAGGTAGCTAAAGTCGGTTAAGGGAGATAGGCTGACTAGAGTTAGACACTAACTAGAACCGATTATATAAGGGTTAGTCGACTAACTAACTAATGGCTGGGTTAACTAACTAAGATAACTAAGGTTTACAAGGGTCGATTAGGGTTAGTAGGATTTAACAAAGGCTAGGACTCGGTTAGAATTAACTAACTATGGTCGGCTACTTAAGGTTACTCAAACTAACTAGTGTTACCTAATAACTAGGGTTAACTAAATATCTAGAGTTAGGAACTAATTAACTATCTATCTATGTTAGTGACTAAGTATAGTTAGCTACATAGGGTTAGGCTAATTAACTAGAGTTAAGGGAGGAGCTAGGTGGTGGTTTTATGATATGGCATTAACTTAGGTTCACGCCACCTAGGTTATCTAACTAGGTTAATAACTAACTAGAGTTAGTTAACTAAGGTTAGTCTACTAACTATGTGCTACACTAACTGGGGTTAACTAATTACCTACGGTTAGTGCTCACTTAACTAGAGTTAGGGGTCTAACTATGGTTAATAAGTGGCGGTTTAGGATAGGGAATTGGTTTACACGCCAACCTAAGGTCATTAAATAGGCTTATAACTAATTTTTATTTCCTAAAACACTAAAGTAAATCTAAATTAACTCCTACATTAACTATACACTAAAATTAGCACCTACCTAAATAAGTATACACGATTTTATAAAACCTACTCTAAGGCACACCTTACTAAATTAATTACACCTAATTAATGCTAAGTCAAGTGACTCAATTAGTAAATAGGGCAATAAAGGTATAAATCCACGATTTTGGTAGGGGCCAACCCCTCTCTCCTTCTTGCATTGAAAACACATTAGGAAAGTGATTTATTTCAAAAATCGTCCAACCCATTGGATTCACACGTTTTTCCATATTTGCATTAAAAACAAGTCATTTATTTTGAAAACCTTTCCAAAATAACAAGGCACAATTTTGGATTGAATACAATAAATGGCATATTTAATGTCCTTCCCAATTCGTGTAGACCATTTTAGAAAGACTTTTGAAATTCCAAACATTAAATCCTCTTTTTGAAAACATTTCCCAAAGCTTTAAAAGCTAAAGATCCTTTTTGAAAACCTTCTTTAAAACACACTACACGATTTTGACTGGTCTTAAAAGAAGAAATAGCATTTAATTTTTTTTTCCAAAATCGTGTAAATCATTTTGGAAACTCTTTTGAAAATCCAAGCATTAAATCCTCTTTTTGAAAATCTTTCCCAAAGCATCCCACACGATTTTTGGGGTTGGCTTTAAATGAGCATTTAGCATTTCAAATCTTGCCCCAAAACTCGTGTAGACACTTTTAGAAGGACCTTTGGAATTCCCAAGGGTTTCCAAAAATCGTGTAAACCTCTTTAAAAGGACCTTTGGAATTCCAAAGGGTTTCCAACTTTGAAAATGTAACTCATTTATAGCTGGGCTGGAAAATATAAATTTACTTAATTGCAATTCACAAATTTGAATGAAGGTCAATCCTACCAAAATCGTGTGCTCAACCATAAGACTATAATGCCCTTTGAATAAAATCTACTTTAATAAAATACCTAATCTATTCTAATATTAACCTAGCTAATTTAGGTTATATCAACATAATCCAAAGGGTAAGAAAGACTAATGCAAAACAAAAATGCATAGCTATCTATGTAAGCTTCTACACGAAAATTAGAAAAAGTAAGTTAAGGCTAATTTAACTAAAACGAAATTCAAGAAAATAAAGATGCTACTTAACCTATGATTAACTATACTATAAAAAACAATACACATTAACTATTGTACTTTTCCTACAGAATTTTAACCACATGAAATGAAAAAAAACATTACCTTGACTCCACACGAAAATACAAAGGAATTATATGGAACTCATGACATACTATAATCAAAATTCTAATTTATACTACATTAACCAACGATTAAACTGAACTTTTACAACCTGGCTGGACCTCTAATGGCCGCCCTACCTTTGGGGAAGATGACTACACTCACATGAAAAACGAAATGGCTACTTTAAACTAATAACACACGCCAATTACAAATCAGAATTAAAATAAGCTAACACACGATTTTGACTAACTAATTAATCTAAGAACACACAAACTGAAAAGACTAACATGATGAAAATGAAAAACAAACAGAAAACATATTCTAACTATGTACCCTACACTCGACTAACATCAAAACACCAAACAGAAATTTTATCAAATACTAGATCTATGACAGGATTAAACTAATGACACATACACAGCAACTCTCATCATTTAAACTAAATTATCACTCTAACATACCCAGAAAATGCTACAGCTGAACCTAACAATTAACTAACTATTTTAAACAAATCTAAAAGAATCGATAGACACCTTGACACATTAAATCCACAAAGGCTAAAAATGAAATTGAAATTAAACATATACTCGGCACAATCAAACCTAATTACTACTGGAAAATAAGGGAAAACGCAGACCTACAGATTGGAAAATTCAAAGCACACGCATATACCCAACACGCCACATTGAAACGCAAATCACTATCCTTCAAGAAGAAAAACCTAAACACCTCTACATGCTGGTTTATGCATGACATTTTCTACACTAAGGCTGGACGAAAATACAGAAAAACACAGCAAACATCACGCACACACATGATAGGTTTTAACTAGAAGAAAGGGATGAGAAGACCTACCTCGAGGGCGATCCGACGACTGAGGGGGAGAAGAGAGCGTACTTTGCTTGGCTTTGCACCGTTCGGAACCTCGTTGATGCTGGAAATACACAATGGTACCATGTCCTATAGCTGCAACATGTTGGAAATCCACCGAAGATGAAATGTGAACCGATTCTCGATCGGGGGGCGTAGAAGACCGGATGGAGGTAGAGCCGGCCCTTCTCGTTGGAGTGTTTTGCACTTCCACCCGAGAAAAGATGTTTCTCACCTCTGCTGCACCTGCAAAACACAGCAACAAAATGATTAGCCAACAAGGGAGATTAAAGAATTGAGAAGATTTGGAAGGGAGACAAAGTAGAAGGCTTGGATCTCAAGCTTTTCGCCATGTCTTCAATGAAGATGGAAGGAGGCAAGGGTTGAGAAGGGGGCTGGAGTTAGAATCGTGCCCCTAGGGCACGAAAACCAAAGCAAAGACAAGTTAGCCATGGGCGCTCCTCTCCTTTTGACGTTTTGGATTCTTTGGGCATTTTTACAAAAATAGGTTTAAAAACAAAAGATTTGTTGGGCACTTCATTTTGCAGGGGGTTTTCAGAAAAGGTTTTATGAAAACGTGAATGGGTTTGGAGCTGGGTGGATTCTATGTAATTTGACCCAAATCCAGGATCCAAATGGGCGTCTGGATCCAAATCTCTCAAATCGGCTCTGATATTTGACCCGTTACACTGTAAATGCCTCAATTCCTTCAAATTAACTCCGATTTCGATGAAATTTGAACCAGAGCTTCCTAACATCATTATGCATCTATGTGTATGCTCTTAACCTATAGATGATGCATTTATGGAGTGAAACCATGTTAAGAAAATGTGATATTTATGCATAATCAAATACCTCCATGCTAGAATATTTGCTAGTCCCTAGCAATGCACTCTAACATGCAATAAAAATATGGATTACCCAATAACATGAAAGCTTTTATTAAATAAATAAAAATAAAAAATATAACTCACTTTTGTAGGAATCATGGTGGCATTTAGCTTATGCAACAAGCCCTTTAAACCCCTGGGTTACCCCAGTGGACGAGTAAGGTCTCATGAGGGTTTGCAGAGATGCTACCCACAAACATCAATAGCAAGCAATAATAATTTTTCAGAAATAATAGGCAATTAAGAACTCATTGTAAACAAATATTTCATGTAATCTACATTTTCAAAACAAATTCAGAAATTTCTATGCCACCACAGTAAAAATCATTTTCTTCACTTCTCTAAAATTTGTAATTATTTATGAATTTTCTCAGAAAGTCAAGTATTATCATGTTTTACTCATTTATCCTCACCTGTATGTTTTCTGCACAGTATTCAATAATTATTCTAAGCAATGAAATTTTACGCATTCAGCTTATTCTTTTTCTTTTGATATTCTATTTTTCACTCTTTTTCAATCTTCTACTTTTGAGCACTATTTCGAATATCAAGTCTCATGACCCGTGTAGCGAGCTTTAGGTCAGTGACTCCTAGGTTAGACAACCTTAGGGCACCAGATACAGAGTATCCCTTGGACTTAATTGCTCGAGTCACTAAACCTTCTATTCTAATAGTTTACGTATAGTTTTTCCTCTCATCATGTGCAATGTCTCTATCCCTTAAGCTTTCTATGCAGTCCATGTAACAAGTTTTCGAGTCGATGACTCCCAAACCAGCTGGCTTTAGGGCACCAGGTGTAAAACACCCTTCAGACTCTACTTACTTGAACCACAAAGGCCACATATATCGACTAGATAAGAAGATGATCTCCTTCGTTATCCTTTTCGTAAGAGACTCAAACATTTCATGTCGTGTCTGAGTTCTACTACTAGGACTCGCGAAGCCATCCACAACTAAACGTTGCTCTATTCTATTAAGCTCATTTTTCAAAAACATAATTCAATTGCTCACTTTTCTCATAAAACACACTGTGCATACTTATACTTAAGTGAATCAAAACTTTCTAACATATCAAGTACTATTTTTTCTTTAACTATTTCATAAACAACTACTCTATTTAAATCAGATAAGAAAAAAAATTTCACATGGGGCTTATACATTTCTAAATTGTCAGATCATGCAGAAATACAATCATAAATGCTACAACTTATTCTTAAAAGACCTACTTTTATGAGTTTTCAAGCTATCAGACATAAAGAAAAATTTTAAAATTTGTGCATTTAAACCATCCCCCCATGCTTGAATGACACTGTCCCTAATGGCATACAAAATAATGCAATCATGCAATGCAGATGCACACTACAGAACAATAAAATGAATAAGGAGGAAGGTTTGATACAACCTGGCATACTCGAACTTCTGAAGTCGTTGATTGACTGGACTTTGCACCACCACTATGCATGTACAAATGCATAGTTTTCTGCTCATCTGGTCAATGTTCTACTCTTGAAGGCTTCTTCATATCCGGTTACTTGAACTCATACATTGATGGATCGATGCTCATACATGTCAACCATGAAATTCAAATGAAATCAAAATAAAATTCAGAACAAAACAAAACACATAAACAAATACTACTTTATTCTAATGTACATATGATACATCTAAATAATATAAAACATTAAGATATAAAACAACTAACTATGTTAGAATAATCTACATCTACATCAGTAAAACAATGAACAAAGTAGCAGCTAACCTAGTTAGAATTAAACTAAATAATCAATCCAATCTAAATCATCAAGTTAGCAATTACTCTATGTTAGACTATGTTAAAATACTCTATGTCTAAATCAGTAATTTTAATAACTACTCTACCTTACTCTATGTTAGAATAATCTAATTACTTTACGAAATAAAAAGACACTTCTACTCTAAATCATAAAGTTAAACACTAAACTATTTTAAACTACGTTAAAACTATCTAATTAATTTATGCAATCTATGTTAACAATGTTAAACTAAGCTAATTACTCTATAAAAAATCTAATCTAAAACATAATATCAGTAAATACAGGAAATCACAACTATTTTATCTAAGACTCACCTGTTTAAGTAATCATTAAAGCATGGAATTCAGTGAATCATCAGAAAAATAGTATATGCATCCTATAATTTTCTAACTATGTTAATTCTACACACTAAAACCATTAAATAAACTAACTAAACACATATATTAATAAAATGATATCTCAGAAATATTCAGAATATACGCCATTCCCCAGCAACGACGCCAAAATTTGGTTGGTCTTTTGGAGATGGTATTTTTAAAACAATATTTTCAATAAAAACATGGGAAAATCGTCAACCAAAGATATAAAAATCTGACTTTCCACAGAGTGGCGAGTACGGGTCGAATCTACAGGGAACATGATAATTCTGAAATACTTCTAAAATAACACTTTATTAATCAAACAAAGTTTACAATCTTTGTCAATGTTTACAAGTTACATTAAATAACAATCTAACTATGAAAATAAACTACAATAGGCGGCTAAGTCTTTAGCAGGTCTCTAGGGGCAAAATTGTCTTTTCACATCAAGTGCAGTCGCACATCACAATTGAATTACATCTGTGAACCTGTTCTAACTTAACAACCTACATAACAAAAACACAAGGTCAGTAACTAAATCAAGAATTAATCTAAATTACATCTATAACTTATTCTAAATTGAGTCAGGAATTAAATTAACTTAAACCAATAAATAAAACTAAAATTACACTATCTAACTGAACTAATTAAGAACAACAACTCTAATTACTCTAAATAAGACTAATCTACTGACTAAAATGTTAGAAAACTCGAAAACTACACTAAATCAGACAAATGGTTAAACGACTGTTTTGTCCCTAAAGAAGGCAAATGTGGACTCTGACAGCTTTTTGCAAAATGACTGTTTGAGGGGTCAAACGATTTTCAAAATTCCCGAAATTACTTCTATTATGTATATGACAGATCCAAAAAAATGACACATTTTACAGAAGTGAAAATACGTTCTGGATCTCCAGAACTAAGCGTTTCAAAATCGGGATAATCTGGGAAATCGCTGGACCCGAAATTTCAAAATCCGAAAAAGTTGTTTTCATAATATGCTTAAAACACATACCAAATCAACTCGGATCGAGCTGAAATTTTGTCTGCAGACAGCTAACATACAGATGTGGAGAATAGAAAAATAATTTTCAGAAAACTCACGGAAAATCCACATGAAATGACTAGTGCACGATCGGGTAAAAATTAGGGTTTTGGTTCAGTGCACTATTCATCTCTTTGAATCCACTAATGACATTTTAATTTGAAATCATAGACAAATACAGTCCTAAATAAACCTAAACTACTGCTAAACTACATAAAACAATAGCAATTAAATTAATTAATAAAATCTAAGAAATCAGTTAAACAAACTAAGATTAGTTCTAATCTACACCCTTGTTAAATCTAATTTGACTAAGTACTACTTCTAATGCTAATTACATTACCTAAATGTATGAATCTAAGTAAACCTAATACACTCTAACTTAACTATCTAATTATTCTAATCTTAATTATAACCTAATACAATGACTACTAATCTACTTATTAAATTAACTAGGGTTAGGAAATAACTATTGACAACTATTTAAGGGTTAATCTAAATAAGACTAGGATACGGTTAGGCTTACTAATTACCTACAGTTAATACATAAAGTTAGACTAAAGTTAACTATAACTATTAACTAACTAGGGTTAACGACCTAGGGTCAAGCACTAACTAGAGGTAGCTAAAGTCGGTTAAGGGAGATAGGCTGACTAGAGTTAGACACTAACTAGAACCGATTATATAAGGGTTAGTCGACTAACTAACTAATGGCTGGGTTAACTTACTAAGATGACTAAGGTTTACAAGGGTCGATTAGGGTTAGTAGGATTTAACTAAGGCTAGGACTCGGTTAGGATTAACTAACTATGGTCGGCTACTTAAGGTTATTCAAACTAACTAGTGTTACCTAATAACTAGGGTTAACTAAATATCTAGAGTTAAGAACTAATTAACTATCTATCTATGTTAGTGACTAACTATAGTTACCTACATAGGGTTAGGCTAATTAACTAAAGTTAAGGGAGGAGCTAGGTGGCGGTTTTATGATATGGCATTAACTTAGGTTCACGCCACCTAGGTTATCTAACTAGGTTAATAACTAACTAGAGTTAGTTAACTAAGGTTAGTCTACTAACTATGTGCTACACTAACTGGGGTTAACTAATTACCTACGGTTAGTGCTCACTTAACTAGAGTTAGGGGTCTAACTATGGTTAATAAGTGGCGGTTTAGGATATGGAATTGGTTTACACGCCAACCTAAGGTCATTAATTAGGCTTATAACTAATTTTTATTTCCTAAAACACTAAAGTAAATCTAAATTAACTCCTACATTAACTATACACTAAAATTAGCACCTACCTAAATAAGTATACACGATTTTATAAAACCTACTCTAAGGCACACCTTACTAAATTAATTACACCTAATTAATGCTAAATCAAGTGACTCAATTAGTAAATAGGGCAATAAAGGTATAAATCCACGATTTTGGTAGGGGCCAACCCCTCTCTCCTTCTTGCATTGAAAACACATTAGGAAAGTGATTTATTTAAAAAACCGTCCAACCCATTGGATTCACACGTTTTTCCATATTTGCATTAAAAACAAGTCATTTATTTTGAAAACCTTTCCAAAATAACAAGGCACGATTTTGGATTGAATACAATAAATGGCATATTTAATGTCCTTCCCAATTCGTGTAGACCATTTTAGAAAGACTTTTGAAATTCCAAACATTAAATCCTCTTTTTGAAAACATTTCCCAAAGCTTTAAAAGCTAAAGATCCTTTTTGAAAACCTTCTTTAAAACACACTACACGATTTTGACTGGTCTTAAAAGAAGAGATAGCATTTAATTTTTTTTTCCAAAATCGTGTAAACCATTTTGGAAACTCTTTTGAAAATTCAAGCATTAAATCCTCTTTTTGAAAATCTTTCCAAAAGCATCCCACACGATTTTTGGGGTTGGCTTTAAATGAGCATTTAGCATTTCAAATCTTGCCCCAAAACTCGTGTAGACACTTTTAGAAGGACCTTTGGAATTCCCAAGGGTTTCCAAAAATCGTGTAAACCTCTTTAAAAGGACCTTTGGAATTCCAAAGGGTTTCCAACTTTGAAAATGTAACTCATTTATAGTTGGGCTGGGAAATATAAATTTACTTAATTGCAATTCCCAAATTTGAATGAAGGTCAATCCTACCAAAATCGTGTGCTCAACCATAAGACTCTAATGCCCTTTGACTAAAATCTACTTTAATAAAATACCTAATCTATTCTAATATTAACCTAGCTAATTTAGGTTATATCAACATAATCCAAAGGGTAAGAAAGACTAATGCAAAACGAAAATGCATAGCTATCTATGTAAGCTTCTACACGAAAATTAGAAAAATTAAGTTAAGGCTAATTTAACTAAAACGAAATTCAAGAAAATAAAGATGCTACTTAACCTATGATTAACTATACTATCAAAAACAACACACATTAACTATTGTACTTTTCCTACAGAATTTTAACCACATGAAATGAAACAAAACATTACCTTGACTCCACACGAAAATACAAAGGAATTATATGGAACTCATGACATACTATAATCAAAATTCTAATTTATACTACATTAACCAACGATTAAACTGAACTTTTACAACCTGGATGGACCTCTAATGGCCGCCCTACCTTTGGGGAAGATGACTACACTCACATGAAAAACAAAATTGCTACTTTAAACTAATAACACACGCCAATTACAAATCGGAATTTAACTAAGCTAACACACGATTTTGACTAACTAATTAATCTAAGAACACACAAACTGAAAAGACTAACATGATGAAATTGAAAAACAAACAGAAAACATTTTCTAACTATGTACCCTACACTCGACTAACATCAAAACACCAAACAGAAATTTTATCAAATACTAGATCTATGACAGGATTAAACTAATGACACATACACAGCAACTCTCATCATTTAAACTAAATTATCACTCTAACATACCCAGAAAATGCTACAGCTGAACCTAACAATTAACTAACTATTTTAAACAAATCTAAAAGAATCGATAGACACCTTGACACATTAAATCCACAAAGGCTAAAAACGAAATTGAAATTAAACATATAGTCGACACAATCAAACCTAATTACTACTGGAAAATAAGGGAAAACGCAGACCTACAGATTGGAAAATTCAAAGCACACGCATATACCCAACACGCCACATTGAAACGCAAATCACTATCCTTCAAGAAAAAAAAACCTAAACACCTGTACATGCTGGATTATGCATGACATTTTCTACACTAAGGCTGGACGAAAATACAGAAAAACACAGCAAACATCACGCACACACATGATAGGTTTTAACTAGAAGAAAGGGATGAGAAGACGTACCTCCAGGGCGATCTGACGACTGAGGGGGAGAAGAGAGCGGACTTTGCTTGGCTTCGCACCGTTCGGAACCTCGTTGATGCTGGAAATACACCATGGTACCATGTCCTACAGCTGCAACACGTTGGAAATCCACCGAAGATGAAATGTGAATCGATTCTCGATCGGGGGGCATAGAACACCGGATGGAGGTAGAGTCGGCCCTTCTCGTTGGAGTGTTTCGCACTTCCACTCGAGAAAAGATGTTTCCCACCTCTGCTGCACCTGCAAAACACAACAACAAAGTGATTAGCCAACAAGGGAGATTAAAGAACTGAGAAGATTTAGAAGGGAGACAAAGTAGAAGGCTTGGATCTCAAGCTTTTCGCCATGTCTTCATTGGAGATGGAAGGAGGTGAAGGTTGAGAAAAGGGATGGAGTTAGAATCGTGCCCCTAGGGCACAAAAACCAAAGCAAAGACAAGTTAGCCATGGGCGCCCCTCTACTTTTGACGTTTTGGCTTCTTTGGGCATTTTTACAAAAACAGGTTTAAAAACAAAAGATTTGCTGGGCACCTCATTTTGTAGGCGGTTTTCAGAAAAGGTTTTATGAAAACGTGAATGAGTTTGGAGCTGGGTGGATTCTATGTAATTTGATCCAAATCCAGGATCCAAATGGGCGTCTGGATCCAAATCTCTCAAATCGGCTCCGATATTTGACCTGTTACACTGTAAATGCCTTAATTCCTTCAAATTAACTCTGATTTCGATGAAATTCAAACCAGAGCTTCCTAACATCATTATGCATCTAAGTGTATGCTCTTAACCTATAGATGATGCATTTATGCAGTGAAAACATGTTAAGAAGACGTGATATTTATGCATCATCATACCCCACGGTTGAAAATCGTGTTAGGGGTACCCCCTCAGTAATGACTATGTTGGGCCAGACTGAATGGGGTCGGGTACATACTCCTATAGTGCTAAGGCACGGGCTGCCTAAATGGCATGCAGATTCTGTCCAAGTAATTGTAAGACTGGCAGACCCCTTCAGGAATTATGTTCACTGTGTAATGACAGTGATGCTACAGCCTTGAGTGACACGTATTTTACTTTTGACCTGATAGAGTCCACGATGGCCTCAGTCACTCATGGGTTTTGGGGTCGTGGTTATCCTTAAGATCTAAGGATTGAACCCAACTACTGCAAGTAGAGGATGCATCCGAATATGGGCCTAGTAGGGTTCTTCCAGTTGAAACACACTGACCTACTATAGATAGGGTCAACAGGCCTTTGGGGTATCTAAAATACATAGAATAATCAACCCCCATAACATCGAGTTGATGTCTGAACAATTGCTTTGCCCGCGTACCAAGTGTGGAAGAGGTTAAATATTGAAACAATGCATTAGCTTAGGTTCAGCGATGCTTGAATGTATGAGTGGATGAACGTTGTTGAGTCAGTCCTGCATAACCTTTGTGAAGGTGTCATGATCGGTATACGACTGGACCGACTGGGCAAAGACCCGTGTTGTATCCGCATGACTAAGCAAAGCTCGAGGAGCTATCCTTAGATGTGTGAGATACAGATGTGTCAAATATGAAGACTTGATCTAGATATCCCTTTGAGACCCGGAAGAGGTCAAGGCTAAGTCGTGAAGACTATAGCAGATGTTCAACTCATAGCCCTGAGGAGGCTCTTGCAATATACGCTAAGTCTTGGAGGCTTGAGCATCGTTTTTGCGCATTGCGATCCTGAGTGGTCATTTTTTGTACTTGAGTCGAATGGATGTATGAGTGCATGCTTACCAGACCATCAGTGGTTCTGACTCCATTTAATGGGGATTTCAGGTGTTGGACCTGCGTGGTGATATGCGGAGCAAGGCGGTGTTTTGCTAGTCCTCGAGCAAACTAGAAAAATGCAAGAAATCAAACTATCACCTAACTCACTTTCGTAGGAATCACGGTTGCATTTAGCTCATGCAACAAGCCCTTTCAACCCCTGGGTTACCCCAGTGGACGAGTAAGGTCCCGTGAGGGTTTGCAATGATGCTACCCACAAACATCTCTGTCATGTATGCATAATATTACACATCCTCACAATCAGTAGGTAATTAAAGACTTCGTTTTCACAAATATTTCGTGTTACAAAAAATCAAAACATAATTAGAGTCTTTTATATACCACCACAGAGAAAGAATTTCTTTCACTTTTCTAAATATCACAATTATTTATGTTTTATTCTTAGAAAATCCAATAAAAACATATTATTATTTACTTATCCTCACTCATATGTTTTCTGCACAGGTTTTCTCAATCACACTTCTAAGCATTGAACTTTTCTTTCTTTTTAAGCTCTTTTCTCGATTTTTTTTATTTTTTTCACGCTTTTTCTTTTTGCGCACTTATTCTTCTCTTATAGCTTGCGTGTGGTCTGCTTTTATGCCTTGTGCAATGTCAATATCTTCTATACTTTCATTGCATACCAAAAGATATCAACTAAGACATAAAAGTGACTTCCTTCCTTCACCCTTATAACATGAGAGTCAAACATTTCAACTTGTATCTGTTCTCAGTTACTTAGGATCGCAAAGTTTTCCACTCTCCTTTTCGAAAATGGAATTAAAAGTTTCAACTTACATCTAAGTTCCATCTACTAAGGATTGTGGAATTATCCAAACAACCTAACGCATGCTATTTTTTTCTTTTGAGCTCATTTTTTTACACTTTTGTTCATTTGCTTAGTTTTTCAAAAAATAGAACTGTGCATATTCATATTTATGATTCAAAATAAATTCTAACATGTATTTATCATCATTTCTTCGAAATCCGCATAAACAACCATAATTTTTAGATCTATGTCAGAAAAATTTTCGTGGGGCTTAAAAATCCTCTAAAAACATTAGATTTGAAATAACATTCATATAAGTTCAAACTCTTTCTTTAAAAATCTACTTTTCATAAGAGATGTGTAAAATGTGCAAGAACGTAAACAGAAATATCAAGGTGTGCACTCTACACCCTCCCCCATGCTTGAATGACACTGTCCCAGTGACACTCCCCCATGCTTATATGAAACTAAGTGAATGCACATGAGAGAAAATAATTGAGGGAAAAGAGTAGAATAACCTGACATGAAAAAAATATACGTTCTATGAATGTAATGAATGCAATGAATGCAATGTATACATGACAAAACATAAAACTCATAGAAAAGATAGAAAACGAAAAATAAAACCAAATGAAATCTACAAATCTAAACAACAAATTTAAAACTGTACAGAATATGGGTTGCCTCCCATAAAGCGCTAAGTTTCACGTCCCCAGCCAGACGGATCCCTGGAAAAATCCTTCATCGTCCATGAGATCAATGGACATGAAGTCAGACTCAATCGGGCTCTCTATGAAAAATAGTGTCATCAGTGACACTGCGCACTATGTTCCCGTCCTGTCTATCTCTAAATGGCTCAAAGTGCCCGATCCAATTCAAATCACCTATCTGATTCGCAAGTAATTCTAGGTGATGCTCTTCTAGTGTTTTCTTATCCTCCTCAAGAGGTGGATTACTCAATAACCAAGCATATTCTACTTCTACGAGGTCTTGAATGACATCGACCTCGAAAGAAGCCTCCTCAACAACAGGCCCCATAGCAGCACGAAAAATGTTTAGCCGTATCTTCCTATTTCCGAATGACACATCCATCGCACCAGTGCGGCAATTGATGCACGCATTGGCGGTAGCTAGGAAGGGGCGACCGAGAATAATAGGAGTCTGCTGCGGGCTATCAACTCCCTCCATATCTAATATCACGAAGTCGACAGGGAAATAACAATCCTCCACCTTGACTAAAACATCTTCAAGTATCCCTCTTGGGATCTTTATAGATCTATCTGCGAGCTGAAGAGTCATAGGTGTGGTTTCATCTCTTTCAATCCAAATTGGTCATAAAAGAAACCCGGCAAGATGTTAACACTTGCCCCAAGGTCGAGCAACGCACGCCCAACAGTGATGTTTCCTATGTCACAAGAGATGATAGGAGTCCCTCGGTCCTTGAACATAGGTGGGGTTTGATGTTGCAATACTGCGCTCACCTGCCCGGTTAAATAAATCTTTTTCTGCACATGGGACATCAACTTCCTTTTCTGCGTACAAAGTTCTTTGAGGAACTTTGCATATGCAGGGACCTGTTGAATAGCATCTAGTAAGGGGAGGTTTATCTGAACGTGCTTGAATATCTCAAGCATCTCTTGCATGTTCACTCCGGACTTACCTAATGCTCTCGGCCTTTCTAACGCCTCAGGAAAGGGGGCTTTGGGAATATAGGATGGTGAAGGCTCAGATGGAAGAACCTTCTCGCTTTCCTGAGGTAAAATATTAGGGACAGACTGCTTCTCGCTTATCTTCTCTCTTTCTTCTGCAGCCTCCCTCACTTGCTACTGCTTCCCACTCCTAAGGGTTACTACTTGAGCTTGCTCTTTATGTGCATCAGTTATATGCAAGCTACGCATGGGTTCCTTTCCCTTAGAGTTGACAATAGGCTGGCTAGGCAATGTTCCCTCACTTCGCCTGCTAAGTGCTTCGGCAAGCTGCCCTATTTGAGTCTCTAATTTTGCAATAGACTGGGTATGTGAGCTCAAAGCTTGCAAAATCTTATCCTCAAAAGATTGACTATGTAAAGGCTCATGAGACTGGGGTTGAGTATAAACAGGTTGGACTGGGAGATAACTGGTTCTTTGAAATCCAGGCGCATAACCGCCTTGACTTGGTTGACTCTGGGAAGGGTTGGGTGGGTGGATCTGTGAGTTGCGCCATGAGAAATTGGGATGATTTCGCCAGCCCGGGTTATAAGTGTTGGAAAATGGATTAGGTACGGGCCTAGCAAAGTTTTGAGCCATCTGAGCTTGCTCTTGGACAAACTCAAGATATTGTGGCGCAACTGGGCACTCGAAGACATGGTGTGCAGGACTCGCACACAACGCGCACACCTGCATGGCAGGGGAGGGACCCAACAAAAACTGATCTAATTTCTGGGACAGTTGGTCTACCTTGTTGCTCAACTCAAGGTTCATCCCTAACTCGAAAATACCTGCCTTCTTAATGCTATCCTGTACAGGTGCAGCCCTATCGAACCGTGAGGCTGTCGCATGGTGCATCGAATTCTCGCTCAATGTATCAAAAAGCGACCATGCTTCATCCTCACTTTTGAGCATAAATGTGCCCCCACACGCGGCATCCACCATTTGACGATTCTTCTCAGTAAGACCGTCATAGAAATATTGCACCAGTTGCCAGCGAGGCACCTGGTGGTGGGGACACTTGCGGAGAAGATCTTTCAATCTCTCCCATGACTCATGAAACTGTTCTCCTTCAATTTGGGAAAAACTGGTTATCGCTTTACGAAACTGGTTTGTTTTACCAATTGGGAAATATTTCTTTAAAAATTCTCTTTGCATATGTTCCCAAGTGGTAATTCGAACAGTATCTAATGATTTTAACCAACTCTTCGCTTTGTCCTTCAGAGAGAAGGGGAACAGGGTCAACCTCATCGCATCATCTCCAAAGTTGTTGATTCGCACTGTCGAGCAAATCTCCAAAAATTCATCGAGATGACGATATGGGTCTTCATTACTAAGGCCATAAAATGAGGGTAACATTTGGATCACACTGGCCTTTATCTCAAAATGGTTTGCTCCTACATCAGGTCTTGTGATGCAGGAGGCGGGAGTGTAAGTGTTGGGCATAAAATACTCCCTCAGAGGATGAGTAATCTGCTGATTCTCAGCCATGGTTGCAGATCTCTGGGCTCTCCTAATAAGGGACTCGGGGTCCTCAATCGGCTCTACCAACTCAGGATCAAGTGAGCGTCGCCCTTGCATACACCTCGTAATAGACCAGTGTAGCTCACGTCCTAACTTTGGGTTTTCTACCTAACTAACGCACTAAGCGGCCAAACCACGCAAACCACAAAGCGAGTAACTAAAAACGACAAAAACTAAACAATCACCACGCAAGTAAACATAACATAGATGATGCAAAGAAATATAAAATCTATGTGTACGGTACCAATCGTACACAGTCACCTCTAAGGGGGTCCTAGTAGGTGGGCTGTGCAGAACAGTAAGCTCTTCTCTAAGATATGCACATACGTGGTTCTAAATCTAAATGCAACACAAACACTAGGCAATAAAGTGAATACTAATATTACGCCGTTCCCCGGCAACGACGCCAAAAATTTGATGTCTTCTTTTAAATCGTTGTAATTTTGAAAAGATTTTTATATGAAAAACATGTGAAAACCAGACATCAAATAATAAAAACCGGTTCTCACTAGTGGATGAGACCGGGTCGAACTCAGGGAACGGGAATATATCGTATTCAAACACACAAATCTAACCTAATCTTTATTGCCGAATTATGTGAAATGTAAAATGTTCAGAAAAGGAAAAAACAACTAACTATTACAATAAATGAATACCCTTCGCAGAGGGCGTAAAAAACGATATTTACAAACCCAATTAAAATGCCTAAAGTCTAAAACAAAATAAAAACATCTTTTATTCTTGCACTTCTGTATCACAAATGCGCTTTAGCTCCACTCCTATGCGATCCTGCACAAATCACAAGCACACGAGCAGTACAAGAGATAGAAGTAGAAACTATACTAAACTAACTAAATGCTAACATATAAAGGAAATTATACCTGAAATCTAAATGACTTATTACAATTGAAAATGAAATCTAAGTAATTATGACTAACTAATGACTCACTTAATCTAACAACATTTTATCAGACATTTAGCAACAACACCTGAAATCCGATTCATCATCATTTTTTTTTTTACACTAATTCTATGTTTTTGAATTTTTAATGTTCATTCAAATTTGACAATGCTCATCAGGTAGTGCTCAAGAATCAGTAGATCGATAGATGTGGGAACTCAATTGGTCCGATTCAAAAATCGTTAATCACAACATTCCCATAATATTCAGACATCTGATCAAATTTTATTGAACATATTCCCCAGAATTAATCACAATAGCATTCATCGGTATTTCCAACAACAGTAGTAGTCACCGAAAAATGTGGTGAACAGCAGTCACCGGAAAACAGTACCAGTATCGAGAGAAAACAGTAAGTATTACTCAGATTTTCCTGGCAATCATCGATTTAAATTTCAAACAAAACATTGATTTAAATTTCAAACAAGAACATTGATTTTAAACGATAAACAGAACAGACATCATTCACCGGAAAAAAAAAATCAGTTGTGAAACGAATCTCACGGTGGCACAAGAATGAAAACGCCTGTTTTACAGTTTCACGATAAACGTGAAGTGATATTTTGTTTAAACAAGGGATTCTTAGCCAGAAACAGAATTCCACAAGATTTCAATCGGCTAGAATTAGTCGATTATCAAATTCAAGTGGTTTGGAATATAAGCACCACCGGATTCTCATTCATGGATGATAATTCGAATTTTTATTGAAGAAAATAAATCCAGAACACTGAATAACACCAGAACTCAGTAGATCAGGTGACTGTACTGATTCTTCACACATGCAAACACTAATCCGATACTCAAATTATCGGATTCTCAGTCACGATGATTCAGATTATTGTCGGAGGCTCAGTCACGATGCTTCAGATCATCGCTGGAGGCTCAGTCACGATGATTCAGATCCAATTATTCATCCGAACCATAAATCGACCTCTGTTATTTCAAATGATGCAATTGATTGCTAAAAGAATGAATAATCGATCAGATGAGATTTAGTTTTTTCGATCGATGTTGAAAATTAACTTCAAATATCTTTGAAAACAGTGATTGCCGGAAAACACAATGCTCAATCCAGATGTTTGATCTTCTTTATATTTTTTTTTTTCATTTTTAACTAAACAGAAACATTTCCTAACTTCATTAATCGAATTCAGCAACAGAAGATAAATGTGAAGAAAAAATAAGAAAAAGAAGAAGAAGAAGAAGAAGAAGAGGAGTTGCAGAGCACTCACCGTGAACCTGAGGGGTTAGAGGAGAATGGCCGGCCTCCTCCCGTACGCCGCCGCCGTTGCTGGAAGTCTCTCCACCGAAAAACAGGGAAGAAGATAGAAAGAGGGAGAAGGGGAAGAAAGGATCAGGAGAAGTGGAGAGGAAGGAGAAGAAGAGAGGGCTGTAGCTCAGGAAGGGGGAGACGATCAAAATGTTTGCCCCTTTTCGGTTTTTAAAAGCCATTCAAACCGGTTCACCGGTTTGAAACAGTTTTATTTTGAAAAGCAAACCGGTTAAACCGGTTTGTGTTTATTTTTGCAATTTTCAAAAATCAAAAACTATATACCAGTTTATTATAAAATTTCAAAGATTTAAAAACAAAACTTATTTATGAAGAACTAAAAAAAACTATTCTAAAAATTTTTTCCTTTCTAAAAAAAAAAACAAACACTTAAAATGAATATAAAAATACTTTTCTCTATTATTATTTTTTTATTTCATTTTTAATTGCAAACTAAAACTAAACTACTATGAATATAACAAAAACTAAAATATGCATAAAAATGTAAAATAAAACTATTTTTCATGCATTTTCTATTTTTAAATCATTTTAGCACATTTACTGGAAAACTAACATAAAATTGGGTTTTTGAAACATTATTTTATAAAATCATGCATATTTAAATGTTAATAAACCCTGAATTATATGCATGATCAGGCGGCATCGAGTTCCAAGGTTTCTCTAGACAGAGTTGTACTGCTTCCTTTTATTGAACCTATATTGCTTTCCCAAGCAGTGATGTTGTAATAAACATGTGGTTTTCGATAAAATGGAACACTTTGGTGGTCAATGAGTTGCTTGGCCACATACCTGCAACGTGCTCGGGGTTTTCTAAAACTGACGACTCATTATTGTCTAATTTCGCTGCTAAAAGCTTTTTAAAGTTCCGCTGCAAAGAAAAAAAAAAGAAATTCATAAAAATTTTAACTTAGCATTGTTTTGGAAATTTGGGGCGTTACAGAATTGGTATCAGAGCATGTGTTTGAGAAACCTGGTTCAAGATCCGTCATGTTCACGATATCTCACTGTAAGTATATGTTTTATACTTTTGTACTGATTTGAGTGCATCTTTATATAGATGGCAACTCATGATTCGTGAGAGATTGCTATCATTGCGGGATCATGCACGATGAGTGGGTATGCCCGTATGAAGTCCAAGACTGCCAATATTGTGGCGAAGAGGGGCATTCCGCCAACAAATGCCAAAGGAAATATACCGCCGATATGGGTCGGTGGGGATCGCTTGGTCTTAGGGACGAGACCTCGCGTGTTAGTAGATCACATCATACGAGTGTTGGGAGTAACCACACCCCATTGACTTCAGATGAACTACCATCTCTGGTAGAATTTGACTTAAACTTTCTTGAGGGATTTGGTCAATCGCAAGGCTATCAACAGGCATCATGTACGCCTAGCTTGCATAGTCAGGATGAGGGATGCAATAACTCCTTCTATAATCCCATTATGATTTCGGATTCCTTGAATCATAGTGCCATTATATGGGGGAATGGAGCGACTTCACAAACGCCGAGCCTGAATGGCCAAGGAGAGGGATACAACCTATATCATCCCATTATAGTCTCGAATTCCCCGAGCCATGATGTCACTGAATGGGCAAGTGGACCGGCATCACTGATCTACCCACAAGATTCGCTTGAGAGTGCGGAAGTGCCGCCCAAGCCAAAACTAGTAGTGCCTGCACCAAGGCAATGTGGAAGCAAACGATACTTCAGGTTGTTTGGGTCAAGAAAAAAATCCAGTTCTTAGTAGAGACTAGTAATGTTTTGGTGTCAATAGACTCAGGTATATAGTTTCTCAATGTCTAAAGTCTGCCAATGTGGCATGACATTTTATTTAAGGCGATGTTGGTGTAAATGAATGTATATAAGTAAATAAAGATTTTACTTCCTGATATATATCAAGAAACTAAAAACAAGTGCTTGTGTGTGAATAGATAAATGGTTCCTACCACGAGTTGAACCATGCCGAGCGAGGAGTCCTATACGCAAGGATTCCTGCTGGAGACGCTCAACAACCTGGTTACAGCCATCCGTGAAACGCGGCCAGAACCAGTCGCACCACGAAACGAGAACCTGGGAGGAGTGACTTATGAGAAGTTCCTCAAGCTTGACCCACCGGTTTTTGTTGGCAGAGCCGATCCGGATCTTGCAGAGAGTTGGATCGAAGAGACAGAACGTGCCTTTTTGGTATTGGGGGTACCAGAAGAGAAAAAGACAAATTTCGGCACGTACAGGTTGAAAGACAACGCACAGAAGTGGTGAGATACCACTAAGCTTATCCAGTTCTCTCAGGTCAAAGTCATTCCTTGGACTGACTTTCGGAGAACTTTCATGGATAACTACTTCCCGTTGCATTCCAGAAACAGGAAAAAAATGGAGTTTCTGGAGTTGGAGCAGAGTGGTATGAGTTTGATGGACTATACCACCAAATTTCAGAATCTAGAGCGCTACTGCTCTCGATTGTTCGAAATAGACCAAGAAAGGGCTGGCAAATATGTGAATGGTCTGCGTGAAGGACTGCGATCTCGTGTGGTAACAAGCATGCCTTCAACTTTTTAGGCTGCAGTAGCAGCAGCTACAAAGATCCAAGAGGATTGGGCGTGATCTAAAGTGATCATAGCAAACAAGCCCATAGTAAATGGTGGGAATCGTAAGAGGACGTTCCCAAGTGGACAGGGTTCACGACAACCCTTTCAAAAGAAGAAGTTTCAAGGAGGGAACAACACTCAACAAGTCGTGAGGCCAAGACAGAACACAAATGGTCACAGTCCAACTTCAGCTGCCCAAGGTGTCGTGTGAACCACCCCGGAAAGCCATGTCCTCGTGACATTGGTGGTTGCTTTTATTGTGGCAAGATGGGCCACTTTATAAGGGATTGCACCAAAAAAGGCTGCAGATGAACAAAGGAGTAATGTCGGATCTGCCAGACCCTCTAGACATGCACCACAGCATTCGTAGTTCCAACGACCGCCACCTAGAGTAGAACAAAGGCCTGCTGCAGGTCATGTATATGCTGTAACGACTGAACAAGTCGAAAATGGTGACCTGATTGAAGGCACCGTACCTGTTAATGGACATGCAGCTTACGTCTTGTTTGATTGTGGTGTTACTCATACCTTTATCTTCGATGATTTCACCAAACAACTCCACGCCTCGGTGCAACCGGTTGATAAAATGATCGAAGTGTATAATTCGTTGGGTTCACACACGAAATGTATCCAGTATGTGAAAAATTTGGATATTGAGATAGCAGAGCAACACTTGCCTACTGATGCCATCCTGATCGATATGGTACAGTACGATGTCATTCTGGGAATGAATTGGTTGGCTCAGAATAATGCCAAGATTCTGTGCCGCGAGGGCAGAGTGATTCTATCTCGACCCGGATTGCCTAAGATGGAATACCGGTTATCCAAACTAGTTCCACAGAAAAAGGCTCATATCAGCACTTAAGGTACAAAAATACCTTAGGAAGGGTTGTGTGGCCTTCCTGTTAAGTCTCTCGGTGGAAAAATCCAACGAATAGCCCCTTGAGAGTTTGAAAGTGGTGCGGGAGTTTCCCGATGTATTTTCTGAGGAATTGCCAGGACTTTCGCCACTTTGTGAGGTTGAATTTGGAATTCAATTCTTACCTGGAACAACGCCGATATCCAAAGCTCTGTATCGAATGGCGCCTGCAGAACTCAGTGAGCTGAAATGTCAGTTGAAAGAACTGATGGAACAAGGGTTCATTCATCCGAGTGTATCACCGTGGGGAGCCCCGGTCTTGTTTGTAAAGAAGAATGATGGATCCCTTCGGTTATGCATTGATTATCGGATGCTTAACCAGGCAACCGTTAAAAATAAGTACCCATTGCCTCGGATTGAGGACTTATTCGATCAACTAAGAACTGCCAAAGTATTCTCCAAGATCAACCTCAGGTCCGGATACCATCAGCTCAGAGTTAAGGAAGAGGATATACCCAAGACTGCCTTCAGAACAAGATATGGCCATTATGAGTCCGTAGTAATACCCTTTGGACACACTAATGCGCCTGCTGCCTTTATGGATCTAATGAACCAGATATTCAGACCATACTTGGATAGCTTTGTCATCGTCTTCATCGATGACATTCTCGTATATTCAGAGAACAAGGAACAACACATGGAGCACTTGAGAATTGTCTTGAAAACCCTTTAAGATAACCAGCTCTATGCCAAGTTTTCAAAATGTGAATTCTGGATAGACAAAGTGATGTTCCTTGGCCATGTGATCTCAAAAGATGGAATCGCAGTTGATCCTGCGAAGGTGGAAGCTGTGATGGACTGGAAGCAGCCAGAAAATATCACTGAGGTCTGTAGCTTCCTTGGACTTGCCGAATATTACCGGAAGTTCATACAAGACTTCTCCCGAATCGCCCTACCTATGACGAAATTACTAAAAAAGAGAGTGAAGTTCGAATGGACTGACCAGTGTAAGGAGTGCTTTGAGGTTCTCAAACAGAGGCTTACCACTGCCCCTGTCCTTACCTTACCTTCTGGTCAGGGAGGCTTCGTGGCTTAAACTGATGCCTCGGAAATAGGTCTGGGTTGTGTGTTGATGCAGCATGGCAAAGTAATCACCTATGCGTCACGACAGTTGAGAGTCCATGAGAAAAACTATCCAACCCACGATCTTGAGCTTGCCGCGTGTGAACACCCCAAATTTTTCAAAATCTTTTAAATATTCCCTTATTGCCCCTAAATTCATTTTGAGCAAATAAGTCATTTTTTTATCTAAATTCCAGTTCATTTCTCAAGTTTTACTGAAATTAAATTCATTTTATATGTTTAAATTGATTTCGGATCTAGGATCCATTGTCCAGATCCAAATATGAGTCTCGTTGTCCAATTTTAAATTAAAAATATAGAAAATACCAAAAATAGCCTTTAAATAGCTCGGACAGTCTATTCGACATCCGTTCGGATCCATCACATTGTATTTCTCGATTCGAGTATCAATACTCGAACATTTTCTCAAAACTCGGGTCTGAACCCTCTTTTTTGAAGAAACTTTCCCGAAATGGTCTGAAATTCTCAGGAAAAGACTTTTGTAAATATTCTTTCTAGAAAAATACAAAAAAATTAGGGTTTAGTCTTTGTTTTCTCAGTTTTTTTTATTCCAAAAATACAAAAAAATAAAAATCCAAGAAAAGAACAAAAAAAATAAAAAATAACGAAAGAAAATTACAAAAAATAGAAATGGTTTTTAAGAGAAACCCGTTTTTTAAAAATCTTTTATAGGGAGACCTCTTTTGGAAAAAGTAAAAACCCTTGCAAAACTCACAAATCGAGTTAGGGTTTCGGAGGGGAGACCCTCTCGAAATTTTCTCCCTCAGCCGC
Organism: Nuphar pumila; assembly: GCF_984573655.1. Taxonomy (NCBI): domain Eukaryota; kingdom Viridiplantae; phylum Streptophyta; class Magnoliopsida; order Nymphaeales; family Nymphaeaceae; genus Nuphar; species Nuphar pumila. Next base: position 64,867,890 of record NC_143260.1, on the reverse strand, counting down.
CTCCATTTCTCTCTTCACTCTCTCTTTCTCCCGATTCTCTTCTTCACGAAACCCTACATCTCCCAAAAATCTCTTTCCTCCATGCCCCGATCTTCAACTCCGCCATTCTCCACCTTCGATCGCCAACCTCTCCTCCCTCATCCCGCTCATCTTCAACAAACTCACCTTCTTGATCCCTCTCTCTCCCCTATTTAACAAACTGAAAAGAAAACCCTCAGGACCGCGTTTCACCCCACCATTATCTCTCTTTTCTTCTTCCCTATCGCCTCTCACCCCCGCACCCTTCTCTTCTTCATGCATCGATCCATTTCCACCCTTCCCCTTTTCCCCTATTGACTTTCTTTTCGATCTTCCTCCCTATCGGCTGGACCGGAGTTGCTTTCAATCTCCCGAGCTTCAAGCAACTATGCACAACTCTGACAAAACAGAGAAAATCCTCCTCCTTCCTTCAGACTCCTGCAAAACCGAGATTCCACCACCAGAAGCACCGTTCCCTCTTCAGTGGGAGTCTCACAATCGGAAGTTTCAATCCCGAAACTAAAACCACGAGTTCTTCCCTGGCGGCTGTAGAAGGTCGACTCCTTAAGGCAAGTTGAATAACTATCCCTTTCATTTTGATCTTATTTTACAGCGTCACTCCTGTTTAATTTTGCTCTTTATATGCATTTTTTTTTTGTTTGGCATCAAGGGTTTCGATCGACCTGCATATAGCAGGATCGGTCTACCCTACGCTACAGCGATGGAATCTCTGATTCCAATAAATCATGCCTTTAAAATCCCCTAGTTCAAACGATTTAAATATCAGCTAGTCCAATATGCCCTGATACTTAGATTCAGCTTGCCTTTTCTTATCCCAACTTTTTGATTTCATGTTTATTTTAACTCTCGGTTCATATTTGATTCCTGGTTGGGGGATATTATCTGATGACATTCTCGTATCTTCTGATGATTCGGCATTATTGAGATCGGATGGAGGAAATCATCCTCATAGATTAACCATTTCTCCAGCACACGATGTAGGATACAGGGGCCCTGTATTTCGTAAATCCACTAAATCTCCAGCATCGTCTTATTCAGGTTTCAAGTTCATACTTTATAGTGAGCGTACATGCTCTGGGTAGAATCGTGATGACCAATTTCAGATCTAGCTTCCTGCATTTACTATGTCTTGTGGTTTTGTTTCAGCATGATCTAATTTATTGCATATGTTAATCCTATCATCGGCACCATCTCGTCATATGATTTTCATCTATCCTCATAGCAAGTTCATATCGCATCTCATATAAATTTTTCATGGTATCCATTGATTATTCTGTCTCCTAAACATTCATGCATCATTCATTGTTCATTTCTTCCTAGATTTTTTTTTCTTTTTTTTCTTTTTTTTTTAAACCTAGGCAATGTCACCTTGAATCCTGGTCATTTATGCATAATCTCTGTTGCAATATCAAGGTTAAGGCATCATTCCTCATCAGATCAGTCTGGTACAGGGGTGTTGGTACATAAATTCCATCGATATTCCAAAAAAAAAGAAAGATTAGTTTACAAGTCAGGCTAAAACGATGAGCATTCAACAGTTCATACCAGGGTTATTTGGTGTGGGGAATCATACTGGGTGTTGATAGCATGAGCATCAATAAGACTGGATTGCAGGAGGCCAAATCCAACCCTCGTACGAGGAATTTTCATAGCAATAACACCTAACTCGTTAATTCATTGGATCCCCTAACTCATGAATTCCATTTTTGAACTACTATGGAAATACCATAAAGCACGGTACAAGGTCTGTTCGTGATGCAGTGATAAAAGGTGTATCTCTGACTAAACTTTTTACTCCAGAGCAAGTTAGGGAGCATATTGTTAGTCTTCGGCAATGGGTTGGTCAGGTCAGTCCTTTCTGTTTGTTTATTCCTTTTCATATCACTAATATGTCTGATTTACAGGTCATTATCACTGTTTTGGGCATAATTAGGCACAAATTGATCCAACTCATCTGTTATCTTTTACCGTGTATGGTTTTGCCTTTAGAATATGGAACAGCTGCAATCTTGCTTTCACATGTAGCAGAGAATTTTGTCATTTTTTTATTTTATATATGAAAGATGAAAACAATGATGTGGTTAAAATGTATACATTTAACTCATTTTTTTATGTCAGGGATTTGGTTGGTGATAGCCGCCCTCAGGGTAAAATTTCACACAAACTCCCCATTGCCCACTGGAAAGGTTTTTCTTGTGTGTTGGTTTGTGCATCGTATGCACCCTCCTGGTTTTGAATTCGAAATGTTCATCTTAAATAAATCATGCTTCCCCCTTTTGCCTGACGTGCAGGGCCCATGTAGACAGTTAGACTCATGTTTACAAACCTACTCTTTTTAAGTCTGGTAGCATTTCCCTTGTGAATTATGATTTTATTATAATCTATGCTTTACCACACATAAGCAAAGGTTGCAGTGAGCTAGAAAACTCTATGGTTGTGGAAGATCCCTTATAAAATTTGGAAATATGGGGCTCTGGATTCTTAAAATCAGTGCCAAAAACAAGGTATGTCAATATTCTCAAAGAAATCTTCGTGATTAAACCAGTGTTGAGATTCTTGCATTAATATAGTTTCTGTCTTATGTTGATCACGTTTCTAAGTTACATGTACTGATCATATTGTACAGGTTAGTCTATTAGCTGTGCATTGTGTTAACTTGTATATGCAATTGTGTGGCTGAATGCTAGAATTTATTCAGTATCCATGTGAGTTAGGTGTACTGATATCCTCTATGTCTGTCCATTGCTTCAGGTAAGTGTTGTACATCTCCACTGACACCAAGATATCACATCACTAATGTATTCTGTGATCACACCCTGCAGCTAATCCCATAGCTTCCACTTGTAGAAAGCACACACACCTTGCACCCACCTCCTTTACATGATGTTATAGTAACCACCATACCTGCCACATAATACGCAACCCCCACTGAATACACTCACTGTCAACTGCATTTCATTAACAAATGAGCATTGGACCCAGCAGCAAAAACAGAATTTCTGAAGTTGAAGCGATCAAGATGAATTTGGTCTCTATGCTAGCAGAGGTAGAGGCAGAAAATGAACACTGCCTCTTAACTCGTCCCCTACAGAGGGGTTCACTATAACATTTTCTTGATATCTACATTGTTGTAGATTCCGTTAACAGATATATTCTCACTAGGCATTCACCAACCATTCCCATGATCAGCTTTCATTATCTGCAGCAGCATTGCTGCCATCCTCTCCACAGAACATTGTCCCCAGCCATCTCCCTAATCTCTTTGATTTCCCGTTTAGATCATAACTTACATTTGTTTAGATAGCGACATTTTCTGCTAACTGGTCATATATCCAAACCTCATATCTACCTTTCATCAGTTGACGTTTTGCCATATTCCAATATGCACCAATTAGGTATGATCAATCTGTGAGCTTCACCAAAGCTCGATCTATCCATTTACTAACCTTGCATTATAACCACTCCCCTGCAGCCTTGCTGCACCTGCCCATATCCCTTCCATGGTACTCTTCATCACTTGTTAGTTACAACAGTTAGCATCTGTCCCTTCTCTCATTCACTGCTGTCACAAATGTAGCACACTTGGCACAACATTCATAAACCCTCCATTTCAAGCATCCCCCGTGGTATATAACACATACTCACTATTTCTTGTATATTTCCATTTGTTATATCTACATCTTCATATTATATGTTTCCATCAATATCGAGCTTGTTCATACATACTCTAGTTATCATTGAACACATGCCTCTTATGTGCCCTCTAATCTCATGAGATATAGCTATATCTCTTTATTTACACTAACTCATCTTTTGCAGGGAATATATGGAAAATGTCATTATCGGGAGTTTAAAAATTCAATTTTATGTGTTGTAATAGTTAGATCTAAATGAGAATTTACATTTCCTGTTTTAGATAGAATGGATGAGCATTATAAAATCATAAATTGCCTGTTTTCATGCATCTTCTTGCCTTTATTTCCCAAATTCTCACAATGGTGAAACACGAATGGCACATGCACCACTTCGTAAGAGGTAATTAATCCTAAGTTGATGATTTACATCAATGGCCATAGTCAAGATGTAAACAAAACTTAGAATTTTTATCTTTTACGAAATAACACTGGATCCACACTAGATCCGTTTTCAAAATTCATCATATTTTCCTTAAATATTTTCTCCTTTTATCAGAATTTAACTTAAAATTAACTCAAAATATATACCAATAGCTATAGTCAGGGTATATTGAGAGTTCATTTCATTTTAAATTCTATAAAAGCACCAAATGTATTTCATTCTTCTCTTGAATTTAAATATAGATTATTATATAATACATTCAATGAACATAGTCAAGGATGTATTATATTTTCAATCTTATTTCAATTCATGTAAAGAATGAAATATGTTTTTCAAGATCCAATTTCAAAAATTTAAAATCATTCATCATTTAGGATAGAATTGCATCATATTTTCAAAATTCTTCTTCATAAATCCAAGTGACTCTTTCCTTCATTTCTTAGATCAAATCCTATTCATAAATTCAAATTCAACTCTATTTCTCAAAAGGATTCAAGAATTCAATTTCAAAGTCCCATTTGACTTTAAAATTTCAGAATCATCTTGTATTTCAAATTCTAAATTCTATCTTAAATTCAAAGTCCAATTTGACTTTGAAATTCCAAAATCATTTTTGTATTCAAACTTTAAATTTCCAATTTAAATTCAAAATTCAAATTCAAAGTTCAAAACTTTAAAATTTCTGATTCATCTTCTGGTTCAAAATTCAAAGTCTAAATTGACTTTGAAACTCATTTCGTATATTCAAGGTTCAAAATTTCATTTTTCAAGTTTAAAGTCAAACTTGGAAATTCTTGATCCATTTTCTGAATTTAACAACTCCAAATCCATTTTAGGATCCAGGAGTCAACATTCATATTGGATCTCAGACTTCAGATCCAATTCCCCTTTAGGATCCAGAATCCAATTTCACTTTGGATCTTAGACTTCAAATCTAATTCCATTTTAGGATCCAGAATCCAATTCCACTTTTGGATCTCAGGTTTCAAATCCAATTCCATTTTTTAGGATTCAGAACTCAATTTCCATCTTGGATCTCAGACTTCAGATCCAATTTCCTTGTAGGATCCAGAATCCAATTCCACTTTGGATCTCAGACTTCAGATCCAAACCTATTTTAGGATCCAGAATTCAATTCCATCTTGGATCTCAGATCCAAAACCCATTTCAAATTTCGGATCCAATTCAGATTTCAGATTCAAAGATCTAGACTTTGGATTCGAATTCCATCTTGAAATCCAGATTTTGAATCAAGTTCTATTTTTCAATTTCAACTTTCAAAACCAAATCCATTTCATTTCTAGATTTCAAATCTAAATCCACTTACAGATCATATCTGGATTTCTTAAATTCATTTCTATATCATTTGGATTTCTCAGATCCATTCTGAATTTCAAACTTCAAAATCTAAATTCAATTCCTTCTCAAGTATTCATTTCCTTTCCTAAATTCAAATTCAAATTCAAAGTCCATTTTTTACTTTGAAACTTCAATTTCTTTCATTTCAAAGCTTCAAGTCATTCTTTCTCATTTATTCTTTCAATCCTGATTTACTTTAAAAACTTAGAACTCCTCTGATCTATCTCAAGTTCTAAGTTAGATTAAATCATTTCTTCACTCCTTTACCAAGTTCATCTCAGAATACTTGGAAATTTCTAAATCAATTTTCAAAAGAGCATACATCCTTGCATTGCACAAGTATGATTTTTTGTGCATTTAGAGTTAGAATAAATTTTTAGATAATATTTAGGCAAAGCAAAAGGCATAGATTCGATCATTGGTTCGATTACCCCTGGTAAAGGCGCCAGAAACGGTCGAACCTCGTACCGACGAGCGAATCCCGTCTCTCCATTTTTCCCGCAATATTCTTCGAAACGGAGGCGAGTTAAATTTCTAAATATTTTCACATTAAGGTCAAGTGAGACCGCGCAAAAGAATTCCTCTTCTCTTTCTTTCTTTCTCTTCTCTTCTCTCTTTCATTTCTTTCTTTTATTCTTCTCTCTTCAAAAAGAAGGAAAATAGAGGTTAGAAAAGGAAAAGAGAAGGAAGAGAGAGAAACCATTACGAGAGAAAAAATTTTGCGATGATCACAGTTTTGGCGACCGAGATGGGACTCGTCTTCGTCCGGTTGGATCTATGCCTTTGCTTTGCTTTTATATAATCTAAGACTTTATTCTTCATATGTCAGCTTCATTTCCATGCAAACCTTAGGAGCCTAGACTCTGTCCTAAAGCTGACATCATTGCATATAGGATCTAAGTATGGTTTGGTAGGACCATATTGAAGAGATTATATCCATGTTCACATTAGATTTAGGCCTTAAATACAACTCTCCTCAATTCTAGGGATTGAATGCAAAACAATATATGCAAGTATATGCTTCTCTTTATTTAAATCTATCTCTTTAGGACTTGCATTAGAGCCTTCTGATTTTATTGCATGTTGATCATATTTTGAAAACCTCCTTACCTATATTGTCCCGGTCTTCACGTTGCTGGGTTGTCTCACTGAACCATAGTTCGGGAGAGAGCCTCACAGCTGGACCACTTATTTGGGTTCGCGCCCCCCTACCACATACCTAAGGGCCATAGTCCGAGGTATATCGGTAGGTGCTCAAGGATGTTGGGAAGCCTCTTACCTTAGAACCGGAGAAATATCTTATATGCCACGTACTTCGAGCTTCGACTTGACTATATCGGCATACCTTGATGAAAATCAGATGATCTAAATCTTAGAGTTAGGATTAAGGTCCTATCAGCCATTTTAAAATATTGCATGTAGAGTCGGCTTTAGGGAATGCTGCTTGGACATCCTTGTTTGTATATCTGTGATTGTATGATATTTTATATCTTCCCTATATTCTTCAAAACCCTGGGTATATATTATTCAAAATTTTCTCTTTTTAAACCCAGGTGTATTTTCCCTTTATTTTTCTGATTCTTTGATCCTGCCTGCAATTCTTCAAATTTTTCTTTAAATATCCTCTTTCAAATTCTTTTGATAAAATAAATTTTTGTCAGGATATGTCCCTTTCAAAATTAAGTATTTGTTCATTCTATTTCAGAAAAACAATGTGGTTGCCACAAATTTTTGGTGACAACCCAATCCCTCGTAATGAGATATTTTCATTATCAGACTTTGATTTCCTCCTTTATCATAATTTCCTCCAAAAAATTTCTAAATATCCCATTCTTACCTTCAGAAGGGACATTGACATTTCATCATGGTTCGGACGAGGACTGGAAAGGAAACAGTGCCCCAGCAAAGCAACAGTGAAGGAGAAGAAATGAACTCCATCAGGTCATCCAAGCAGCAAGGCCAAGAAGCGGATAGCAATGTTGATTCAGCTACATACAAGTTATTTTAGAAAGTGATGGCAAGAATGATGTCTGAAAAGGCTGAGGAAAACCCTGAGAAAATATCTTCTAAAAGCAAAGCCAGGGGAAAAATCAGCAAAAAGAAAGTTCAGTATGACAGCACTTCAGAGTCAGCAGAGGAGGACTTAGAGGAAGAGCAGCCGACATATTTTCAAAACCCCTTGTATCGGTCCAAGAAAGTCAATGAGGGGCACGAGTCGGCAAGCAAAACCAAGTTTCAAATCCCGGCAGAAGATCCGATGCAGAAGCAAATGAGAGAAATGACTCGTGCAATCAAAGACCTACAAACCCAGGACAAAGGCAAAAAGGTCTACACTGGTGCAGATTTCTATGACGGCCTAGAAGGAGATGACAACTGGGAAGATCTTCCTCGTAAATTCATAAAGTTTGATGGGACCGACAACCCTAAGGCTCATCTGGCCACATTTTTCGCCGAGTGCAACCGATTCAGAAAGAACAATAGAGCTTTATTCTTATGCTTTCCACGCAGTCTGGAGGGAGTTGCAGCAAGATGGTATGCCGATCACATCAACCCGATTGAACTACGAGAATTTGACAAAGTCATCAACTTGTTCATTGAAAGGTTTCTCTTCAATACTAAGGCTCCGCCTACCCTCAACCATCTTTTCAACCTAAAGCAAAATGACAATGAGAAGGCAAAAGATTTCATTCATAGATGGAGATCTACTTGCAACAGGATGAAGGATCCAATATCAGAGGGGCATGCACTCTTAATAATTTTGAACAATTTCTCTCAACCTCTGAAGGGTCTGATCTCTACTTCTCCGTCTAAATCCTTCATCAAGTTAATAGAGCGAGTCGAATGGCTCGAAATGGGATTAGAGAATGAAACCTATCATGGCATCACCTTGGCAGGAGGCAGTCAGGATGTGAGAAAGAAAACCAACTTTACCTTTTCTACCAGTTCCTCCAACAACAATGGCAAAAACAAAAGAGGTGGCAGAAAGAACCACATTGGCGGGTCAGGCAGAGATGACTGTTCCAGTCAAAAGAGTGGGATCAGCAGGTAGAATGACAGCCCTCCCTCGAGCATCCAGTTAGAATCAAAGCCTCAAGGGAAACCAAAGCACGATGGTTGGGGATACGACCGTGAGTTTACCCCCTTAGAGCTAACACTTGAGGAAGTTCTTGAGTATATGACAACAAAAGAGATGGTTAAACTTCCCAAGGTAGCAGATCCGCCTGTGACTATGGGAAGATTCAAGGATCAGTTCTGCAAATTCCATCGGGCGATGGGGCACGACATCGAGCACTGCTTTGTTTTCAAAAACATCGTCCAAGACTACATCGACAAAAAGCTGCTGGTGGAAGATTAAAAAGAAGAGTAGCTACCCGTCCTAGCCTAGCTTCCTGCTTCCAAAACCATGTCAATATTTTTCTACTTTCTCTCTTTTCAGTCACCTAATAGGGACAACTCAGTCCCAATCTTTTGTGACCTTTGGTCAACAAACTTGTAAATATTCCAGTCGTTGTTATCAAATATTTTCTATCAATGAAATGTCAATTTTCTTCATATCCGTTGATATCAAATACTTTATTTTGAAAAATTTGTATTTTTCCTATTCTTTTCAAAATAAGGGACAATCCCAAAACATCATCATGATAGAAATGATATTACCTATGAGGATTTTCAAAATCCTAAAAATCTTGAGAATTTCTGCAAAAACTTCTTCATGATCACCAAAAAATCAATATTTTGATCTAATCTTCTTCAAAGTAAACTATCACATTGATTTTTCTTAAAATGGGTTTTTAAACCATTATCTTCAAAATTAACCCTCATGATGATCTCTCATGATGATTCCTTTTAAAAGGATCAGATCTCACACTGATCATTCTCCTTATAGTGGACTTTCTCCCCAAAAATGCTCTCTCACTTATCTTTTAAATAAACCTTTTTCTTTCCAGATCCCATATGCAGGCAGGATCAGAAAAACTCCTTTTTCTCTTAAATCTTATAAATTTTCAGTTAAATTTGATATTTTTATAAGTTTCATTCATTATTCATATTTTTATCAAGTTAACATCAATTTTATCAAGTTTTATCGAGTTTTATCAAAATTTTCCTCAATTCTATTAAATTTTATCAATTCTTATACCCTTTCAGGTTAAAGGATAAACCTGATGCCTCTTTCCCATGAGGTATTCTTTTATTCTTGTTCCTCCATCAGGTTAAGGGATAAACCTGACCCTCGTTGTCTGAGGTGTTCTCATTCAGGATAAGGGATAATCCTAAGACCCCTCGTAGGAGCAATAACGCTACCTACGAGAATTCTTTTGTAAATACACGTTTTGCCAATCTTTATTAATTCTTTGTAGATTTATATCAATTTTCCTTTACTAAATTTTCTTTCTTTTTCCCACTCAGGATAAGGGATAATCCTGAGACCTCTCGAAGGGGCAATGATGTTACCTATGAGAATTCTTTTTGCAAATACAAGTCTCATCAAATTGATTTTCTAAATTTATTCTCTTAAATTCTATTCTTTCCCCTTTGAGGTTAAGGGATAAACCTGAACCTCGACATTCGAGGTATTCTTTCTCAGGATAAGGGATAAAATTGAGATCGCTCATAGGAGCAACAAATGCTACTTGAGAAAGTTCTTTTACAAAGTAAATAAATTCCCTCAAAAATTTTCTCCATTGTTTATCAATATTTCATCAAATTTTATTTTCCTTCTATCTGTTTAAAGTTTATTCAGGACAAGGGGTTAATCCTGAAAATTGGACCCCATACAGCCGAATGTGCTGGTCCATCTAAATCCTAAATCCTAAATCATAAATCTTGTCAAGTCTCAAGTATATCCTCAAAAATCTCTTTCCCTTTCAGGTTAAGGGATAAACCTGAATCATTGTCTATTATATCCTAAATCCTCATGTCTATCAACCTCATTAAATGTTTATCAATCTCATCAAATGTCTATCGATCTCATCAAATGTCTTTTATTATCAAGCCTTCGGGTTACAATTTCATCAGATGTATATCCTTTTCAAAGCCTTCGGGTTACAATTTCATCAATGTATATCCTTGTCAAGCCTTCAGGGTTACAATTTCATCAATGTATTTCAAGTCCAAAGCCTTCGGGTTACAATTTCATCAAATATCCATCATTTCCAAACCTTCGGGTCACAACTCTATCAATATCAATCATTCTTCTAAAAATCCTGCTTTCGAGCTGGTCGGGCATCAAAATCCTGCTTTCGAGCTGGTCGGGCAATCAAAATCCTGCTTTCGAGCTGGTCGGTCAAACAAATCCTGCTTTCGAGCTGGTCGGTCAATCAAAATCCTGCTTTCGAGCTGGTCGGTCAATCAAATCCTGCTTTCGAGCTGGTCGAACAACAAAATCCTGCTTTCGAGCTGGTCGGGCAAACAAATCCTGCTTTCAAGCTGGTACTTCTAAAAAATCCTGCTTTCGAGCTGGTCGGTCAATCAAATCCTGCTTTCGAGCTGGTCGGGCAATCAAAATCCTGCTTTCGAGCTGGTCGGTCCAACAAATCCGGCTTTCGAGCTGGTCGGTCAATCAAAATCCTGCTTTCGAGCTGGTCGGTCAATCAAATCCTGCTTTCGAGCTGGTCGAACAACAAAATCCTGCTTTCGAGTTGGTCGGGCAAACAAAACCTGCTTTCGAGCTGGTACTTCTAAAAAATCCTGCTTTCGAGCTGGTCGGTCAATCAAATCCTGCTTTCGAGCTGGTCGGGCAAACAAAACCTGCTTTCGAGCTGGTACTTCTAAAAAATCCTGCTTTCGAGCTGGTCGGTCAATCAAATCCTGCTTTCGAGCTGGTCGGGCAATCAAATCCTGCTTTCGAACTGGTCGGTCAATCAAATCCTGCTTTCGAGCTGGTCGGGCAACCAAAATCATGCTTTCGAGCTGGTACTTCTAAAAAATCCTGCTTTCGAGCTGGTCGGTCAATCAAATCCTGCTTTTGAGCTGGTCGGGCAATAAAATCCTGCTTTCGAGCTGCTACTTCCATCAAAATCCTGCTTTCGAGCTGGTTAGTCAAAACAAAAATCTAAATATTCCTTCCCAAGTTTCAACTCAAGGTTTCGTCAAAATTTATATTAAGTGATTATTTCACAAAGGATCCTTGAAAACCTTGCCAATTTGCTAAAAATATCTGTTGATTCCAATATTCTTATTTCACAAAAGAATCACCTTTGTTTACCTCTAGTATTTCTTTCCAAAAGGGTGAAACATTTTGTGAAAAAGGTAAAATTCAAATCTTTTCCTGTTGATCAACCAAAAGGATGTGAGAAATGTCCTCGGTATGATTAGCAAAATAAATATTTGATGACGTTGAAAAGCCAGAAGCGAATCGATATTGATCATGGCTATGGCGCATGTTTAAAGACGGCTATCTGGCAATCAGGCAGTTGAAATATCTTAAGCCATAAAAAAAGAATCCCCTCAAATCCATGTCTTCTCATTTCATTCTAAAAGTTGCAATCAAATATCTGCAAACAGGATCTCTCAATTGTCGTCAAGATAAAGGCGAATTAAGCGAGTAGACCCCCAGGGCCAAAGAAGATTTGGATCATCTACCAAGATGAAGGAGTTTGTGAAGGATCCTTCTAGGGAAAGTTCAGATCACCGTCGAGATGAAGGCGAGTGTGATGGACCTACCGACAAACCCTAAATGATATTTGATTTCTGCTATCACCTAAAGACCTTTTGAGCCAATATCATATATAATCCCTGAAAAAAAAAGAAGGATCGAAGCATCTCCGAGATGAAGGAGTTTGTGACGTACCCTGCCCTGGAAAAGAGAGAAAAGTCAGACACATCCAAATGAAGGATGATGTAAAAAACCCGAAAAAGTTCAATGACTCAAAAAGAGTGCAAGAAGATCATCATGGGAAAAACACTCAGATATCAAACTACCTAAATTGCCAGAAGTCATCTTTTTCTCATGCAAAATTCTGTTATCAATGTCTTTTCACTACTTGCTTTTATGAAATTGAGAATATTTCTTCTCTTCTCATATCAGGGAAATAGATAACTTCCTTGAAGAAAATCATCAGCGCTGAAATTATTGAATTTGACTCTTAAGACCGAGAAGTTAACCTCGTTGGAGGAAATACTCTAGGTAAAAGAGGGAATATCTTTGCACACATATGCACATTTTCAAGCGTTGAAGTCAACTATAAATTCATCTTATTGGCAAAATTTTCTAGATATTCTAAGAATGAAATAAATATTCAATATCCATTTTGGTGCAACCTAGCGTTGTTTATATCTTCCAGAAGAGTTACCCCATTCAGTTGAAGTATCTCTTCTGTCCCATCACGGTTTCGAGAAATCCGTATGGCTGTTCCCACTCAGGTTAAGGGTCAAAACCTGTACTCCCTGCGAGAGGTCATTAAATTCAAAAGCTGATTTAGTCTCAGCAATGAGACGTCCAAGTTCATCCCTTTTTCAAAGCTTTAGGGAACCCCATTTCCTTCCTCCTTTCGCAAACCCCTTTCAGATTTGTTCATCCAAACTCCGAAGGTCCCATCATGGTCTCTTCACTCGGGGATTCCATATGGTCGTCCCCTTCAGGTTAAGGGTTAAGCCTGAACCTCGTACATCGAGGTACCTTCCCTTTTCAGGTTTGGGTTAAACCTGAGTCTCGTTTCGATGAGGTGTTTTCCTCTAGTCCCATCATGGTTCTTCCCATCGAGGAATCCGTACTTTGTATATCCATCCAGAATGAAATCCTACTTGAGCTTCATCTCACGAGGCATTTGCCAAAAATGTCCCATCAAGGTCCTCATATATTCCTTTCACCATTCAGGTCATTTTAAGATATATTCGTCCAATCCAGGTTAAGGGCTAAACCTGAGTCATTCCACAAGGTTGATCTTGTCTCACCCATGAGACTTGATCAAAATTCTTATCTTTCACTATTTCGGGATCTTCGCCCAAAATCCCATCACGATTTCCTCATTTCTATTATTCAGTCATATCATTTTCGAGGATTTCGTCTCCCCCAAGCCATTCAGGATAAGATATTAAGCCTGAAACCATGTCTTTCAAATAAATTCTTCCACACCCAGTTCAGATCTGCTGACTGGGGCATTTTTTCAAAATTTGGAGTGTTTTCTTTGCCACTAAGCTCGGCTTTCAACCGGCTTAGAAGCAAAGAGGGGCATCTGTGAACACCCCAAAATTTTCAAAATCTTTTAAATATTCCCTTATTGCCCCTAAATTCATTTTGAGCAAATAAGTCATTTTTTTATCTAAATTCCAGTTTATTTCTCAAGTTTTACTGAAATTAAATTCATTTTATATGTTTAAATTGATTTCAGATCTAGGATCCATTGTCCAGATCCAAATATGAGTCTCGTTGTCCAATTTTAAATTAAAATTATAGAAAATACAAAAAATAGCCTTTAAATTGCTCGGACAGTCTATTCGACATCCGTTCGGATCCTTCACATTGTATTTCTCGATTCGAGTATCAATACTCGAACATTTTCTCAAAACTCGGGTCTAAACCCTCTTTTTTGAAGAAAGTTTCCCGAAATGGTCTGAAATTCTCAGGAAAATACTTTTGTAAATATTCTTTGTAGAAAAATACAAAAAAATTAGGGTTTAGTCTTTGTTTTCTCGGTTTTTTTTTTATTCCAAAAATACAAAAAAATAAAAATCCAAGAAAAGAACAAAAAAAATAAAAAATAACGAAAGAAAATTACAAAAAATAGAAATGGTTTTTAAGAGAAACTCGTTTTTGAAAAATCTTTTATAGGGAGACCTCTTTTGGAAAAAGTAAAAACCCTTGCAAAACTCACAAATCGAGTTAGGGTTTCGGGGGGGAGACCCTCTCAAAATTTTCTCCCTCAGCCGCCTCCATTTCTCTCTTCACTCTCTCTTTCTCCCGATTCTCTTCTTCACGAAACCCTACATCTCCCAAAAATCTCTTTCCTCCATGCCCCGATCTTCAACTCCGCCATTCTCCACCTTCGATCGCCAACCTCTCCTCCCTCATCCCGCTCATCTTCAACAAACTCACCTTCTCGATCCCTCTCTCTCCCCTATTTAACAAACCGAAAAGAAAACCCTCAGGATCGCGTTTCACCCCACCATTATCTCTCTTTTCTTCTTCCCGATCGCCTCTCACCCCCGCACCCTTCTCTTCTTCATGCATCGATCCATTTCCACCCTTCCCCCTTTCCCCTATTGACTTTCTTTTCGATCTTCCTCCCTATCGGCTGGACCAGAGTTGCTTTCAATCTCCTGAGCTTCAAGCAACTACGCACAACTCTGCCAAAACAGAGAAAATCCTCCTTTTTCCTTCAGACTCCTGCAAAACCGAGATTCCACCACCAGCCCATTCACAAGAAGCACCGTTCCCTCTTCAGTGGGAGTCTCACAATCGGAAGTTTCAATCCCGAAACTAAAACCACGAGTTCTTCTCTGGCGGCTGCAAGAAGGTCGACTCCTTAAGGCAAGTTGAATAACTATCCCTTTCATTTTGATCTTATTTTACAACATCCCTCCTGTTTAATGTTGCTCTTTATCTGCATTTTTTTTTTGTTTGGCATCAAGGGTTTCGATCGACCTGCATATAGCAGAATCGATCTACCCTGCGCTACAGCGATGGAATCTCTGATTCCAACAAATCATGCCTTTAAAATCCCCAAGTTCAAACGATTTAAATATCAGCTAGTCCAATATGCCCTAATACTTAGATTCAGCTTGCCTTTTCTTATCCCAACTTTTTGATTTCATGTTTATTTTAACACTCGGTTCATATTTGATTCTTGGTTGGGGGATATTATCAGATGACATTCTCGTATCTTCTGATGATTCGACATTATTGAGATCGGATGGAGGAAATCATCCTCATAGATTAACCATTTCTCCAGCACACGATGTAGGATACAGGGGCCCTGTATTTCGTAAATCCACTAAATCTCCAGCATCGTCTTATTCAGGTTTCAAGTTCATACTTTATAGTGAGCGTACATGCTCTGGGTAGAATCGTGATCACCAATTTCAGATCTAGCTTCTTGCATTTACTATGTCTTGTGGTTTTGTTTCAGCATGATCTAATTTATTGCATATGTTAATCCTATCATCGGCACCATCTCGTCATATGATTTTCATCTATCCTCATAGCAAGTTCATATCGCATCTCATATAAATTTTTCATGGTATCCATTGATTATTCCGTCTCCTGAACATTCATGCATCATTCATTGTTCATTTCTTCCTAGATTTTTTTTTCTTTTTTTAAACCTAGGCAATGTCACCCTGAATCCTGGTCATTTATGCATAATCTCTGTTGCAATATCAATGTTAAGGCATCATTCCTCATCAGATCAGTCTGGTACTGGGGTGTTGGTACATAAATTCCATCGATATTCCAAAAAAAAAAAAGATTAGTTTACAAGTCAGGCTAAAACAATGAGCATTCAACAGTTCATACCAGGGTTATTTGGTGTGGGGAATCATACTGGGTGTTGACAGCATGAGCATCAATAAGTCTGTATTGCAGGAGGCCAAATCCAACCCTCGTACGAGGAATTTTCATAGCAATAACACCTAACTCGTTAATTCATTGGATCCCCTAACTCGTGAATTCCATTTTTGAACTACTGTGGAAATACCATAAAGCACGGTACAAGGTCTGTTCGTGATGCAGTGATAAAAGGTGTATCTCTGACTGAACTTTTTACTCCAGAGCAAGTTAGGGAGCATATTGTTAGTCTTTGGCAATGGGTTGGTCAGGTCAGTCCTTTCTGTTTGTTTATTCCTTTTCATATCACTAATATGTCTGATTTACAGGTCATTATCACTGTTTTGGGCATAATTAGGCACAAATTGATCCAACTCATCTGTTATCTTTTACCGTGTATGGTCTTGCCTTTAGAATGTGGAACAACTGCAATCTTGCTTTCACATGTAGCAGAGAATTTTGTCATTTTTTTATTTTATATATGAAAGATGAAAATAATGATGTGGTTAAAATGTATACATTTAACTCATTTTTTTATGTCAGGGATTTGGTTGGTGATAGCCGCACTCAGCGTAAAATTTCACAGAAACTCCCCATTGCCCACTGGAAAGGTTTTTCTTGTGTGTTGGTTTGTGCATCGTTTGCACCCTCCTGGTTTTGAATTTTAAATGTTCATCTTAAATAAATCATGCTTCCCCCTTTTGCCTGACGTGCAGGGCCCATGTAGACAGTTAGACTCATGTTTACAAACCTACTCTTTTTAAGTCTGGTAGCATTTCCGTTGTGAATTATGATTTTATTATAATCTATGCTTTACCACACATAAGCAAAGGTTGCAGTGAGCTAGAAAACTTTATGGTTGTGGAAGATCCCTTATAAAATTTGGAAATATGGGGCTCTGGATTCTTAAAATCAGTGCCAAAAACAAGGTATGTCAATATTCTCAAAGAAATCTTTGTGATTAAACCAGTGTTGAGATTCTTGCATTAATATAGTTTTTGTCTTATGTTGATCACGTTTCTAAGTTACATGTACTGATCATATTGTACAGGTTAGTCTATTAGTTGTGCATTGCGTTAACTTGTATATGCAATTGTGTGGCTGAATGCTAGAATTTATTGAGTATCCATGTGAGTTAGGTGTATTGATATCCTCTATGTCTGTCCATTGCTTTAGGTAAGTGTTGTACATCTCCAATGACACCAAGATATCACATCACTAATGTATTCTGTGATCACACCCTGCAGCTTATCCCATAGCTTCCACTTGTAGAAAGCACACACACCTTGCACCCACCTCCTTTACATGATGTTATAGTAACCACCATATCTGCCACATAATACGCAACCCCCACTGAATACACTCACTGTCAACTGCATTTTATTAGCAAATGAGCATTGGACCCAGCAGCAAAAACAGAATTTCTGAAGTTGAAGCGATCAAGATGAATTCGGTCTCTATCCTAGCAGAGGTAGAGGCAGAAAATGAACACTGCCTCTTAACTCGTCCCCTATAGAGGGGTTCACTATAACCTTTTCTTGATATCTACATTGCTGTAGATTCCGTTAACAGATATATTCTCACTAGGCATTCACCAACCATTCCCATGATCACCTTTCATTATCTGCAGCAGCATTGCTGCCATCCTGTCCACAGAACATTGTCCCCAGCCATCTCCCTAATCTCTTTGATTTCTCGTTTAGATCATAACTTACATTTGTTTAGATAGCGACATTTTCTGCTAACTGGTCATATATCCAAACCTCATATCTACCTTTCATCAGTTGACGTTTTGCCATATTCCAATATGCACCAATTTGGTATGATCAATCTGTGAGCTTCACCAAAGCTCGATCTATCCATTTACTAACCTTGGATTATAACCACTCCCCTGCAGCCTTGCTGCACCTGCCCATATCCCTTCCATGGTGCTCTTCATCACTTGTTGTTAGTTACAACAATTAGCATCTGTCCCTTCTCTCATTCACTGCTGTCACAAATGTAGCACACTTGGCACAACATTCATAAACCCTCCATTTCAAACATCCCCCGTGGTATATAACACATACTCACTATTTCTTGTATATTTCCATTTGTTATATCTACATCTTCATATTATATGTTTCCATCAATATCGAGCTTGTTCATACATACTCCAGTTATCATTGAACATATGCCTCTTATGTGCCCTCTATCTCATGAGATATAGCTATATCTCTTTATTTACACTAACTCATCTTTTGTAGGGAATATATGGAAAATGTCATTATCGGGAGTTTAAAAATTCAATTTTATGTGTTGTAATAGTTAGATCTAAATGAGAATTTACATTTCCTGTTTTAGATAGAATGGATGAGCATTATAAAATCATAAATTGCCTGTTTTCATGCATCTTCTTGCCTTTATTTCCCAAATTCTCACAATGGTGAAACACGAATGGCACATGCACCACTTCGTAAGAGGTAATTAATCCTAAGTTGATGATTTACATCAATGGCCATAGTCAGGATGTAAACAAAACTTAGAATTTTTATCTTTTACGAAATAACACTGGATCCACACTAGATCCGTTTTCAAAATTCATCATATTTTCTTTAAATATTTTCTCCTTTTATCAGAATTTAACTTAAAATTAACTCAAAATATATACCAATGGCCATAGTCAGGGTATATTGAGAGTTCATTTCATTTTAAATTCTATAAAAGCACCAAATGTATTTCATTCTTCTCTTGAATTTAAATATAGATTATTATATAATACATTCAATGACCATAGTCAAGGATGTATTATATTTTCAATCTTATTTCAATTCATGTAAAGAATGAAATATGTTTTTTAAGATCCAATTTCAAAAATTTAAAATCATTCATCATTTAGGATAGAATTGCATCATATTTTCAAAATTCTTCTTCATAAATCCAAGTGACTCTTTCCTTCATTTCTTAGATCAAATCCTATTCATAAATTCAAATTCAACTCTATTTCTCAAAAGGATTCAAGAATTCAATTTCAAAGTCCCATTTGACTTTGAAATTTCAGAATCATCTTGTATTTCAAATTCTAAATTCTATCTTAAATTTAAAGTCCAATTTGACTTTGAAATTCCAAAATCATTTTTGTATTCAAACTTTAAATTTCCAATTTAAATTCAAAATTCAAATTCAAAGTTCAAAACTTTGAAATTTCTGATTCATCTTCTGGTTCAAAATTCAAAGTCTAAATTGACTTTGAAACTCATTTCGTATATTCAAGGTTCAAAATTTCATTTTTCAAGTTTAAATTCAAACTTGCAAATTCTTGATCCATTTTCTGAATTTAACAACTCCAAATCCATTTTAGGATCCAGGAGTCAACATTCATATTGGATCTCAGACTTCAGATCCAATTCCCCTTTAGGATCCAGAATCCAATTTCACTTTGGATCTTAGACTTCAAATCTAATTCCATTTTAGGATCCAGAATCCAATTCCACTTTTGGATCTTAGGTTTCAAATCCAATTCCATTTTTTAGGATTCAGAACTCAACTTCCATCTTGGATCTCAGACTTCAGATCCAATTTTCTTGTAGGATCCAGAATCCAATTCCACTTTGGATCTCAGACTTCAGATCCAAACCCATTTTAGGATCCAGAATTCAATTCCATCTGGGATCTCAGATCCAAAACCCATTTCAAATTTCGGATCCAATTCAGATTTCAGATTCAAAGATCTAGACTTTGGATTCGAATTCCATCTTGAAATCCAGATTTTGAATCAAGTTCTATTTTTCAATTTCAACTTTCAAAACCAAATCCATTTCATTTCTAGATTTCAAATCTAAATCCACTTACAGATCATATCTGGATTTCTTAAATTCATTTCTACATCATTTGGATTTCTCAGATCCCTTCTGAATTTCAAACTTCAAAATCTAAATTCAATTCCATCTCAAGTATTCATTTCCTTTCCTAAATTCAAATTCATATTCAAAGTCCATTTTTTACTTTGAAACTTCATTTCCTTTCATTTCAAAGCTTCAAGTCATTCTTTCTCATTTATTCTTCCAATCCTGATTTACTTCAAAAACTTAGAACTCCTCTGATCTATCTCAAGTTCTAAGTTAGATTAAATCATTTCTTCACTCCTTTACCAAGTTCATCTCAGAATACTTGGAAATTTCTAAATCAATTTTCAAAAGAGCATACATCCTTGCATTGCACAAGTATGATTCTTTGTGCATTTAGAGTTAGAATAAATTTTTAGATAATATTTAGGCAAAGCAAAAGGCATAGATTCGATCCTTGGTTCGATTACCCCTGGTAAAGGCGCCAGGAACGGTTGAACCTCGTACCGATGAGCGAATCCCGTCTCTCCATTTTTCCCACAATATTCTTCAAAACGGAGGTGAGTTAAATTTCTAAATATTTTCAAATTAAGGTCATGTTAGACCGCGCAAAAGAATTCCTCTTCTCTTTCTTTCTTTCTCTTCTCTTCTCTCTTTCATTTCTTTCTTTTATTCTTCTCTCTTCAAAAAGAAGGAAAATAGAGGTTAGAAAAGGAAAAGAGAAGGAAGAGAGAGAAACCATTACGAGAGAAAATTTTTTGCGATGATCACAGTTTTGGCGACCGAGATGGGACTCGTCTTCGTCCGGTTGGATCTATGCCTTTGCTTTGCTTTTATATAATCTAAGACTTTATTCTTCATATGTCAGCTTCATTTCCATGCAAACCTTAGGAGCCTAGACTCTGTCCTAAAGCTGACATCATTGCATATAGGATCTAAGTATGGTTTGGTAGGACCATATTGAGGAGATTATATCCATGTTTACATTAGATTTAGGCCTTAAATACAACTCTCCTCAATTCTAGGGATTGAATGCAAAACAATGTATGCAAGTGTATGCTTCTCTTTATTTAAATCTATCTCTTTAGGACTTGCATTAGAGCCTTCTGATTTTATTGCAAGTTGATCATATTTTGAAAACCTCCTTACCTATATTGTCCCGGTCTTCACGTTGCTGGGCTATCTCACTGAACCATAGTTTGGGAGAGAGCCTCACAACTGGACCACTTATTTGGGTTCGCGCCCCCTACCACGTACCTAAGGGCCATAGTCCGAGGTATATCGGTAGGTGCTCAGGGATGTTGGGAAGCCTCTTACCTTAGAACCGGAGAAATATCTTATATGCCACGTACTTCGAGCTTCGGCTTGAGTATATCGGCATACCTTGATGAAAATCAAATGATCTAAATCTTAGAGTTAGGATTAAGGTCCTATTAGCCATTTTAAAATATTGCATGTAGAGTCGGCTTTAGGGAATGTTGCTTGTACATCCTTGTTTGTATATCTGTGATTGTATGATATTTTATATCTTCCCTATATTCTTCAAAACCCTGGGTATATATTAGTCAAAATTTTCTCTTTTTAACCCAGGTGTATTTTCCCTTTATTTTTCTGATTCTTTGATCCTGCCTGCAATTCTTCAAATTTTTCTTTAAATATCCTCTTTCAAATTCTTTTGATAAAATAATTTTTTGTCAGGATATGTCCCTTTCAAAATTAAGTATTTGTTCATTCTTTTTCAGAAAAACAATGTGGTTGTCACAAATTTTTGGTGACAACCCAATCCCTCGTAATGGGATATTTTCATTATCAAACTTTGATTTCCTCCTTTATCATAATTTCCTCCAAAAAATTTCTAAATATCTCATTCTTACCTTCAGAAGGGACATTGACATTTCATCATGGTTCGGACGAGGACTGGAAAGGAAACAGTGCCCCAGCAAAGCAACAGTGAAGGAGACGAAATGAACTCCATCAGGTCATCCAAGCAGCAAGGCCAAGAAGCGGATAGCAATGTTGATTCAGCTACATACAAGTTATTTCAGAAAGTGATGGCAAGAATGATGTCTAAAAAGGCTGAGGAAAACCCTGAGAAAATATCTTCTAAAAGCAAAGCCAGGGGAAAAATCAGCAAAAAGCAAGTTCAGTATGACAACACTTCAGAGTCAGCAGAGGAGGACTTAGAGGAAGAGCAGCCGACATATTTTCACAACCCCTTGTATCGGTCCAAGAAAGTCAATGAGGGGCACGAGTCGGCAAGCAAAACCAAGTTTCAGATCCCGGCAGAAGATCCGATGCAGAAGCAAATGAGAGAAATGACTCGTGCAATCAAAGACCTACAAACCCAGGACAAAGGCAAAAAGGTCTACACTGGTGCAGTTTTCTATGACGGCCTAGAAGGAGATGACAACTGGGAAGATTTTCCTCGTAAATTCATAAAGTTTGATGGGACTGACAACCCTAAGGCTCATCTGGCCACATTTTTCGCCGAGTGCAACCGATTCAGAAAGAACAATAGAGCTTTATTCTTATGCTTTCCACGTAGTCTGGAGGGAGTTGCAGCAAGATGGTATGCCGATCACATCAACCCGATTGAACTGCGAGAATTTGACAAAGTCATCAACTTATTCATTGAAATGTTTCTCTTCAATACTGAGGCTCCGCCTACCCTCAACCATCTTTTCAACCAAAAGCAAAATGACAATGAGAAGGCAAAAGATTTCATTCATAGATGGAGATCTACTTGCAACAGGATGAAGGATCCAATATCAGAGGGGCATGCACTCTCAATAATTTTGAACAATTTCTCTCAACCTCTGAAGGGTCTGATCTCTACTTCTCCGTCTAAATCCTTCATCAAGTTAATAGAGCGAGTCAAATGGCTCGAAATGGGATTAGAGAATGGAACCTATCATGGCATCACCTTGGCAGGAGGCAGTCAGGATATGAAAAAGAAAACCAACTTTACCTTTTCTACTCGTTCCTCCAACAACAATGGCAAAAACAAAAGAAGTGGCAGAAAGAACCACACTGGCGGGTCAGGCAGAGATGACTGTTCCAGTCAAAAGAGTGGGATCAACAGGCAGAATGACAACCCTCCCTCGAGCATCCTGTTAGAATCAAAGCCTCAAGGGAAACCAAAGCACGATGGTTGGGGATACGACCGTGAGTTTACTGATGTCTTCTTTTAAATCGTTGTAATTTTGAAAAGATTTTTATATGAAAAACATGTGAAAACCAGACATCAAATAATAAAAACCATTTCTCACTAGTGGATGAGACCGGGTCGAACTCAGGGAACAGGAATATATCGTATTCAAGTACACAAGTCTAAACTAATCTTTATTGCCGAATTATTGAAGTATAAAATGTTCAGAAAAGTAAAAACAACTAGCTATTACAACAAATGAATACCCTTCGCAGAGGGCGTAAAGTGCAATATTTACAACCCAATTAAATTCCTAAATTCTAAAATAAGAGAAAAACATCTTCTATTCTTTATGTTCTTCGTGTCATAGGTGCACTTCAGCTTCACTCCTTTGCGATCCTGCACAAGTCCAACGAAACACAAGCAGTACACAATACAAGAATAAAACTAGAATGATGCTATCTAAAATGCACGAAATGAATGTTGAAAATTATATTGATATAAGCAATGATAATACTATACGAATGTAAGTATGACTAGGCATGCATTGTTTACTAAATGAAATTTTTATGCTAAATTGAACATATACTAATGAAATCAAATGCTCTTAACCTAAATGCTAAACACTAATGTAATTGGTTGAAAACTAAACACTAACAAATCATTTTAACAATTCATCAATTCAATTAACAAAGCAATTACTAAAAAGTAACTAATAGCTAAACAGAAAAATCATAATATGATACCCGAACACCAAAATGGATTTTCCATTACATTACATTCCATTTCCGTCAACACACTCTAGAGATCAGCAATCAAACAATGGATTTTCATTACAGCAACACCAACAAATAGATTCTGATCAATCAAACAAAGAACACTAGGAAATCCAGTAACGCAAATTGGATTTTCATTACAGCAAAAATGGATTTCCACGGCATTACAAATGGATTCTGATCAGTCTTGCTTCACCAGAGATCAGATAATCTATTGCCGGAAAAAAAACAGAGATGCCGGAAAAAGAAAATACGCTGATCAAAGATTAGAAACAAATATATTGATTTGTTTTGTTAATCGATTGGAAATATCTCAATCCGACTTCTTCAATTGATCAAACAAGGCTCACTCATGCTGGAGTTTCTTAAACATCATTCGGTTAATCAATCCAGATTTTTATTATCAATGAATTACTCACCGGAAAACAATAGCCGCACGGTAATTAGAATTCAGAAATTCTGATTACAATATTTCTATCAGATTCAGATATCCGATTGATTTTTCACAATTTATCACTGAAAATTCAAGTAATAGACACTTCATGGAACTCAGCCAGATCAGTCATCAACAATTTCAAATCATCACAGCATTCCAGCAACATCCTCGTTCATCACCGGAGTTCTCTACAGAAACCTTTTTTTTTTCTTTTTATGTTTCTTTTTTTTTTTCAGATTATCAATCAGACAGAATTAAAAACGAAGAAGAAGAAGAAGAAGTAAGAAGAGGTAAGAAGAAGAAGAACTAGATGACTTATCGGGAATTGAAGGAAGAGGTGGCTTCCACTTCAGGCGCCGCCATCGATTGAAGATTTCCTTGCCACCGGATGATGAAGATCGGCTGCTGGAAGAAGAAGAAGAATAAGAAGAAGCGTGAGATGAGGCAATCCGGCAATTAGGAGAAAGGGGGTAAAGAAAGAAAATCAGAGGGAGAAGAGGAAATTTTTGGTGCACAAAAATGAAAAGCCCCTTCCGATCTGCTTTACGCCCCTTTTTAAAAGGTTTCAAACCGGTTGGAACCGGTTTGTAACAACAATTTTTTATTTTCAAAACTTCCAAACCGGTTCCAGCCGGTTTGGTTTTCACTCTCTTCTTTTTAGAAATACAAACCGGTTCCACCCGGTTTGTATTATTATTTAGATATATTTTTTTTTCTTTATTTATTATTTTTATTTTTATTCTTTTCAAAATTAAAGAAAACTGTGAAACTTTTAAAAAACCAAACTATTTATAAAAGAACTTCAAAAACTAATCTACTATATATTTTTTCTTCTTTTCTAAAAACAACACTTAAAATGAATAAAACTATTTTTCTCTAATTTTTTATTTTTTTCTTTTTAATAAAAACTAAAACCACTAAAAAAACTAAAATAGGCATAAGAATGTAAAATAAAACTATTTTTTATTCATTTTCTAATTTTAAATCATTTTAGCACTTTTACTCAAAAACTAACATAATATTGGGTTTTTGAAACATTATTTTATAAAATCATGCATATTTAAATGTTAATAACCCTGAATTATATGCATGATCAAATACCCCCATGCTTATGTTTTGCTAGTCCTCGAGCAAACTAGAAAAATGCAAGAAATCAAACTATCACCTAACTCACTTTCGTAGGAATCACGGTTGCATTTAGCTCATGCAACAAGCCCTTTCAACCCATGGGTTACCCCAGTGGACGAGTAAGGTCTCATGAGGGTTTGCAGTGATGCTACCCACAAACATCTCTGTCATGTATGCATAATATTACACATCCTTATAATCAGTAGGTAATTAAAGACTTTGTTTTCACAAATATTTCCTATTATTTCAAAATCGAAATATAATTAGAGTCTTTTATGCACTACCACAGAAAAAGAATTTCTTTCACTTTTCTAAATATCACAATTATTTATGTTTTATTCTTAGAAAATCCAATAAAAACATATTATTATTTACTTATCCTCACTCATATGTTTTCTGCACAGGTTTTCTCAATCACACTTCTAAGCATTGAACTTTTCTTTCTTTTTAAGCTCTTTTCTCTTTTTTTTTTTTCTTTTCACGCTTTTTCTTTTTGTGCACTTATTCTTCTCTTATAGCTTGCGTGTGGTCTGCTTTTATGCCTTGTGCAATGTTAATATCTTCTACACTTTTTTTCAATACATACCAAGAGATATCAACTAAGACATAAAAGTGACTTCCTTCATTCACCTTTATAACATGAGAGTCAAACATTTCAACTTGTATCTGTTCTCAGTTACTTAGGATCACGAAGTTTTCCACTCTCCTTTTTAAAAATGGAATTAAAAGTTTCAACTTACATCTAAGTTCCATCTACTAAGGATTGTGAAATTATCCAAACAACCTAACGCATGCTATTTTTTCTTTTGAGCTCATTTTTTTTTTACACTTTTGTTCATTTGCTTAGTTTTTCAAAAATAAAACTGTGCATATTCATATTTATGATTCAAAATAAACTCTAACATGTATCTATCATCATTTCTTCGAAATCCGCATAAACAACCATAATTTTTAGATCTATGTCAGAAAAAATTTTCCGTGGGGCTTAAAAATCCTCTAAAAATATCAAATTTGAAATAACATTCATATAAGTTCAAACTATTTCTTTAAAAATCTACTTTTTATGAGAGATGTGTAAACATGTGCAAGAACGTAAACAGAAATATCAAGGTGTGCAAACTGCGCCCTCCCCCATGCTTGAATGACACTGTCCCAGTGGCACTCCCCCATGCTTATATGAAACTACGTGAATGCACATGAGAGAAAATAAATGAGGGAAAAGAGTAGAATAACCTGACATGAATGAAAAATACAGGTTCTATGAATGTACTGAATGTAATGTATACATGACAAAACATAAAACTCATAGAATGAAACAAAAAGAACATGAAAAACTCATGAAAAAGTAAGAACAACATAAAATCTATAAATTCTAATCAAATCTAATAATATACAAGATATGGGTTGCCTCCCATAAAGCGCTAAGTTTCACGTCCCCAGCCAGACAGATCCCCAGAAAAATCCTTCATCGTCCATGAGATCAATGGACATGAAGTCAGGCTCAATCAGGCTCTCTATGAAAAATAGTGTCATCTGTGACACTGCGCAGTGTGTTCCCATCCTGTCTACCCCTGAATGGCTCGAAGTGCCCGATCCAACTCAACTCACCTATCTGATTTTCATGTAATTCTAGGTGATCCTCTTCTAGTGATTCCTTATTCTCCTCATGAGGTGGATCACTCAATAACCAAGCATATTCTGCTTCTACGAGGTCTTGAATGACATCAACCTCGAAAGAAGCCTCCTCAACAGCAGGCCCCATAGCAGCACAAAAAATGTTTAGCCGCATCTTCCTATTTCCGAATGACACATCCATCGCACCAGTGCGGCAATTGATGCACGCGTTGGCGGTAACTAGGAAGGGGCGACCGAGAATAATAGGAGTCTGCTATGGGCTATCAACTCCCTCCACATCTAATATCACGAAGTCGACAGGGAAATAACAATCCTCTACCTTGACTAAAACATGTTCAAGTATCCCTCTTGGGATCTTGATAGATCTATCTGCGAGCTGAAGAGTCATAGGTGTAGGTTTCATCTCTTTCAATCCAAATTGGTCATAAAAGAAACCCGGCAAGATGTTAACACTTGCCCCAAGGTCGAGCAACGCACGCCCAACAATGATGTTTCCTATGACACATGAGATGATCAGAGTCCCTGGGTCCTTGAGCTTAGGTGGGGTTTGATGTTGCAATACTGCGCTCACCTGCCCGGTTAAATAAATCTTTTTCTGCACATGGGACATCGACTTCCTTTTCTGCGTACAAAGTTCTTTGAGGAACTTTGCATATGCAGGGACTTGTTTGATGGCATCTAGTAAGGGGAGGTTTATCTGAACGTGCTTGAATATCTCAAGCATCTCAAGCATCTCTTGCATGTTCACTCCAGCCTTACCTAATGCTCTCGGCCTTTCTAACGCCTCAGGAAAGGGGGCTTTAGGAATGTAGGATGGTGAAGGCTCCGATGGAAGAACCTTCTCGCTTTCCTGAGGTAAAACCTTAGGGACAGACTGCTTCTCACTTATCTTCTCTCTTTCTTCTGCAGCCTCCCTCGCTTGGTACTGCTTCCCACTCCTAAGGGTTACAACTTGAGCTTGCTCTTTATGTGCATTGGTCATATGCAAGCTACGCATGGGTTCCTTTCCCTTAGGGTTGACAATAGGCTGGCTAGGCAGTGTCCCCTCACTTCGCCTACTAAGCGCCTCAGCGAGCTGCCTTATTTGAGTCTCTAATTTTGAAATAGACTGATTATGCGAGCTCAAATTCGCTTTAATATCAGAAAATGCTTGTAGCATCTTGTCCTCGAAGGATTGACTATACGAAGGGTCATGAGACTGGGGATGAGTATAAACAGGTTGGGCTGGGGGATAACAGGATCTCTGAAATCCAGGCGCATAACCGCCTTGACTGGGTTGACTCTGGGAAGGGTTAGGGGGTTGGATCTGTGAGTTGCGCCATGAAAAATTGGGATGGTTTCGCCAGCCCGGATTATAAGTGTTGGAAAATGGTTTGGGTGCGGGCCTAGCGAAGTTTTGAGCCATCTGAGCTTGCTCTTGGACAAACTCAGGATACTATGGCGCAACTGGGCACTGTAAAATATGGTGTGCAGGACTCGCACACAATGCGCACACCTGCATTGCAGGAGAGGGACCCAACAAAAACTGATCTAATTTCTGGGACAGTTGGTCTACCTTGTTGCTTAACTCAGGGTTTATCCCTATTTCAAAAATACCTGCCTTCTTAGTACTATCCTGTGCAGGTGAAGCCCTATCGAACCGTGAAGTTGTCGCATGGTGCATCGAATTTTTGCTCAATGTCTCAAAAAGCGACCATGCTTCATCCTCACTTTTTAGCATAAAAGTGCCCCCACATGATGAATCCACTATTTGCCTGTCCTTCTCGGTCAAGCCATCATAAAAATACTGCACCAGTTGCCAACGAGGCACCTGGTGGTGGGGACACTTGCAGAGAAGATCTTTCATTCTCTCCCAAGTCTCGTAGAATTGTTCTCCCTCAATCTGCGAGAAACTGATTATGGCTTTACGAAACTGATTCGTCTTACCAATTGGGAAGTACTTTTTAAGAAATCCGCGTTGCATTCCTTCACAAGTGGTAATTTGAACCGTATCGAGAGCCTTTAGCCAATGTTTATCTTTATCTTTGAGAGAGAATGGAAACAACGTCAACCTCAATGCGTCATCTCCAAAATTGTTGATCCGCACTGTCGAACAGATCTCCAGAAAATCATCAATATGACTATATGGGTCTTCGTTGCTTAGGCCATGAAATGATGGTAACATTTGAATGATACTGGCCTTTATTTCAAATTGATTGGATCCTACATCAGGTCTCGTGATGCAGGAGGTGGGAGTGTATATGGTGGGCATGAAGTACTCCTTAAGGGTACGGAACAACGACCGAGTTTCGGCCATGGTGATAAGATGAGGATTTCTTCTAACAAGAAACTCAGAACTCAATTAGCTCGGGTCGAGTGATCGTTGCCTGTGCATACACCTTGAAGTAGACCGGTGTAGCACTCGTCCTAATTTTGGGTTTTCTACCTAACTAACGCGCTAGCGGCCAAACCACGCAAACCACAAAGCGAGTAAACTAAAAACAGCAAAAACTAAACAAACACCACGCAGTTACACATAACAGAGATTATGCATGAGAAATATAAAATCTATGTGTACGGTACCAATCGTACACAGTCACCTCTAAGGAGATCCTAATAGGTGGGCTGTGCAGAAAAGTAAGCTCGTCTCTAAGATATGCACATACGTGGTTCTAAACCTAAATGCAACACAAACACTAGGCAATAAAGTGAATACTAATATTACGCCGTTCCCCGGCAATGGCGCCAAAAATTTGATGTCTTCTTTTAAATCGTTGTAATTTTGAAAAGATTTTTATATGAAAAACATGTGAAAACCAGACATCAAATAATAAAAACCGTTTCTCACTAGTGGATGAGACCGGGTCGAACTCAGGGAACAGGAATATATCGTATTCAAGTACACAAGTCTAAACTAATCTTTATTGCCGAATTATTGAAGTATAAAATGTTCAGAAAAGTAAAAACAACTAGCTATTACAACAAATGAATACCCTTCGCAGAGGGCGTAAAGTGCAATATTTACAACCCAATTAAATTCCTAAATTCTAAAATAAGAGAAAAACATCTTCTATTCTTTATGTTCTTCGTGTCATAGGTGCACTTCAGCTTCACTCCTTTGCGATCCTGCACAAGTCCAACGAAACACAAGCAGTACACAATACAAGAATAAAACTAGAATGATGCTATCTAAAATGCACGAAATGAATGTTGAAAATTATATTGATATAAGCAATGATAATACTATACAAATGTAAGTATGACTAGGCATGCATTGTTTACTAAATGAAATTTTTATGCTAAATTGAACATATACTAATGAAATCAAATGCTCTTAACCTAAATGCTAAACACTAATGTAATTGGTTGAAAACTAAACACTAACAAATCATTTTAACAATTCATCAATTCAATTAACAAAGCAATTACTAAAAAATAACTAATAGCTAAACAGAAAAATCAGTATATGATACCCGAACACCAAAATGGATTTTCCATTACATTACATTCCATTTCCGTCAACACACTCTAGAGATCAGCAATCAAACAATGGATTTTCATTACAGCAACACCAACAAATAGATTCTGATCAATCAAACAAAGAACACTAGGAAATCCAGTAACGCAAATTGGATTTTCATTACAGCAAAAATGGATTTCCACGGCATTACAAATGAATTCTGATCAGTCTTGCTTCACCAGAGATCAGATAATCTATTGCCGGAAAAAAAACAGAGATGCCGGAAAAAGAAAATACGCTGATCAAAGATTAGAAACAAATATATTGATTTGTTTTGTTAATCGATTGGAAATATCTCAATCCGGCTTCTTCAATTGATCAAACAAGGCTCACTCATGCTGGAGTTTCTTAAACATCATTCGGTTAATCAATCCAGATTTTTATTATCAATGAATTACTCACCGGAAAACAATAGCCGCACGGTAATTAGAATTCAGAAATTTTGATTACAATATTTCTATCGGATTCAGATATCCGATTGATTTTTCACAATTTATCACTGAAAATTCAAGTAATAGACACTTCATGGAACTCAGCCAGATCAGTCATCAACAATTTCAAATCATCACAGCATTCCAGCAACATCCTCGTTCATCACCGGAGTTCTCTACAGAAACCTTTTTTTTTTTCTTTTTATGTTTCATTTTTTTTTTCAGATTATCAATCAGACAGAATTAAAAACGAAGAAGAAGAAGAAGAAGTAAGAAGAGGTAAGAAGAAGAAGAACTAGATGACTTACCGGGAATTGAAGGAAGAGGTGGCTTCCACTTCAGGCGCCGCCATCGATTGAAGATTTCCTTGCCACCGGATGATGAAGATCGGCTGCTGGAAGAAGAAGAAGAAGAAGAAGAAGCGTGAGATGAGGCAATCCGGCAATTAGGAGAAAGGGGGTAAAGAAAGAAAATCAGAGGGAGAAGAGGAAATTTTTGGCCCACAAAAATGAAAAGCCCCTTCCGATCTGCTTTATGCCCCTTTTTAAAAGGTTTCAAACCGGTTGGAACCGGTTTGTAACAACAATTTTTTATTTTCAAAACTTCCAAACCGGTTCCAGCCGGTTTGGTTTTCACTCTCTTCTTTTTAGAAATACAAACGGGTTCCACCCGATTTGTATTATTATTTAGATATATTTTTTTTCTTTATTTATTATTTTTATTTTTATTCTTTTCAAAAGTAAAGAAAACTGTGAAACTTTTAAAAAACCAAACTATTTATAAAAGAACTTCAAAAACTAATCTACTATATATTTTTTCTTCTTTTCTAAAAACAACACTTAAAATGAATAAAACTATTTTTCTCTAATTTTTTATTTTTTTCTTTTTAATAAAAACTAAAACCACTAAAAAAACTAAAATAGGCATAAGAATGTAAAATAAAACTATTTTTTATTCATTTTCTAATTTTAAATCATTTTAGCACTTTTACTCAAAAACTAACATAATATTGGGTTTTTGAAACATTATTTTATAAAATCATGCATATTTAAATGTTAATAACCCTGAATTATATGCATGATCATTTACCCCCATAGAGCAAACACTTGAGGAAGTTCTTGAGTATATGACAACAAAAGAGATGGTTAAACTTCCCAAGGTAGCAGATCCGCCTGTGACTATGGGAAGATTCAAGGATCAGTTCTGCAAATTCCATCGGGCGATGGGGCACGACATCGAGCACTGCTTTGTTTTCAAAAACATCGTCCAAGACTACATCGAGAAAAGGCAAGAAGAAGAGTAGCTACCCGTCCTGGCCTAGCTTCCTACTTCTCGAACCATGTCAATATTTTTCTGCTTTCTCTCTTTTCAGTCACCTAATAGGGACAACTCAGTCCCAGTCTTTTGTGACCTTTGGTCAACAAACTTGTAAATATTCCAGTCATTGTTATCAAATATTTTCTATCAATGAAATGTCAATTTTCTTCATATCCGTTGATATCAAATACTTTATTTTGAAAAATTTGTATTTTTCCTATTCTTTTCAAAATAAGGGACAATCCCAAAACATCATCATGAGAGAAATGATATTACCTATGAGGATTTTCAAAATCCTAAAAATCTCAAAAACTTCTTCACGATCCCAAAAATTCAATATTTTGATCTAATCTTCTTCAAAGTAAACTATCACATTGATTTTTCTTAAAATGGGTTTTTAAACCATTATCTTCAAAATTAACCCTCATGAAGATCTCTCATGATGATTCCTTTTAAAAGGATCAGATCTCACACTGATCATTCTCCTTACAGTGGACTTTCTCCCCAAAAATGCTCTCTCACTTATCTTTTAAATAAACATTTTTCTTTTCAGATCCCATATGTAGGCAGGATCAGAAAAACTCCTTTTTCTCTTAAATCTTATAAAATTTTAGTTAAATTTGATATTTTTATCAGTTTCATTCATTATTCATATTTTTATCAAGTTTACATCAATTTTTTCAAGTTTTATCGAGTTTTATCAAAATTTTCCTCAATTCTATTAAATATTATCAATTCTTATACTCTTTCAGGTTAAGGGATAAACCTGATGCCTCTTTCCCATGAGGTATTCTTTTATTCTTGTTCCCCCATCAGGTTAAGGGATAAACCTGACCCTCGTTGTCCAAGGTGTTCCCATTCAGGATAAGGGATAATCCTAAGACCCCGTAGGAGCAATAACGCTACCTATGAGAATTCTTTTGTAAATACACATTTTGCCAATCTTTATTAATTCTTTGTAGATTTATATCAATTTTCCTTTATTAAACTTTCTTTCTTTTTCCCACTCAGGATAAGGGATAATCCTGAGACCTCTCGTAGAGGCAATGATGTTACCTATGAGAATTCTTTTTGCAAATACAAGTCTCATCAAATTGATTTTCTAAATTTCTTCTCTTAAATTCTATTCTTTCCCCTTTGAGGTTAAGGGATAAACCTGAACCTCGACATTCGAGGTATTCTTTCTCAGGATAAGGGATAATCCTGAGATCGCTCATAGGAGCAACAAATGCTACTTGAGAAAGTTCTTTTACAAAGTAAATAAATTCCCTCAAAAATTTTCTCCATTGTTTATCAATATTTCATCAAATTTTATTTTCCTTCTATCTGTTTAAATTTTATTCAGGACAAGGGGTTAATCCTGAAAATTGGACCCCATACAGCCGAATGTGCTGGTCCATCTAAATCCTAAATCCTAAATCATAAATCTTGTCAAGTCTCAAGTATATCCTCAAAAATCTCTTTCCCTTTCAGGTTAAGGGATAAACCTGAATCATTGTCTATTATATCCTAAATCCTCATGTCTATCAACCTCATTAAATGTTTATCAATCTCATCAAATGTCTATCAATCTCATCAAATGTCTTTTATTATCAAGCCTTCGGGTTACAATTTCATCAGATGTATATCCTTTTCAAAGCCTTCGGGTTACAATTTCATCAATGTATATCCTTGTCAAGCCTTCAGGGTTACAATTTCATCAATGTAATTCAAGTCCAAAGCCTTCGGGTTACAATTTCATCAAATATCCATCATTTCCAAACCATCGGGTCACAACTCTATCAATATCAATCATTCTTCTAAAAATCCTGCTTTCGAGCTGGTCGGGCAATCAAAATCCTGCTTTCGAGCTGGTCGGGCAATCGAAATCCTGCTTTCGAGCTGGTCGGTCAAACAAATCCTGCTTTCGAGCTGGTCGGTCAATCAAAATCCTGCTTTTGAGCTGGTCGATCAATCAAATCCTGCTTTCGAGCTGGTCGAACAACAAAATCCTGCTTTCGAGCTGGTCGGGCAAACAAATCTTGCTTTCGAGCTGGTACTTCTAAAAAATCCTGCTTTCGAGCTGGTCGGTCAATCAAATCCTGCTTTCGAGCTGGTTGGGCAATCAAAATCCAGCTTTCGAGCTAGTCGGTCCAACAAATCCTGCTTTCGAGCTGGTCGGTCAATCAAAATCCTGCTTTCGAGCTGGTCGGTCAATCAAATCCTGCTTTCGAGCTAGTCGAACAACAAAATCCTGCTTTCGAGCTGGTCGGGCAAACAAAACCTGCTTTCGAGCTGGTACTTCTAAAAAATCCTGCTTTCGAGCTGGTCGGTCAATCAAATCCTGCTTTCGAGCTGGTCGGGCAATCAAATCCTGCTTTCGAGCTGGTCGATCAATCAAATCCTGCTTTCGAGCTGGTCGGGCAATCAAATCTTGCTTTCGAGCTGGTCGGTCAATCAAAATCCTGCTTTTGAGCTGGTCGATCAATCAAATCCTGCTTTCGAGCTGGTCAAACAACAAAATCCTGCTTTCGAGCTGGTTGGGCAAACAAATCTTGCTTTCGAGCTGGTACTTCTAAAAAATCCTGCTTTCGAGCTGGTTGGTCAATCAAATCCTGCTTTCGAGCTGGTCGGGCAATCAAAATCCAGCTTTCGAGCTGGTCGGTCCAACAAATCCTGCTTTCGAGCTGGTCGGTCAATCAAAATCCTGCTTTCGAGCTGGTCGGTCAATCAAATCCTGCTTTCGAGCTAGTCGAACAACAAAATCCTGCTTTCGAGCTGGTCGGGCAAACAAAACCTGCTTTCGAGCTGGTACTTCTAAAAAATCCTGCTTTCGAGCTGGTCGGTCAATCAAATCCTGCTTTCGAGCTGGTCAGGCAATCAAATCCTGCTTTCGAGCTGGTCGGTCAATCAAATCCTGCTTTCGAGCTGGTCGGTCAATCAAATCCTGCTTTCGAGCTGGTCGGGCAATCAAATCCTGCTTTCGAGTTGGTCGGGCAACCAAAATCCTGCTTTCGAGCTGGTACTTCTAAAAAATCCTGCTTTCGAGCTGGTCGGTCAATCAAATCCTGCTTTTGAGCTAGTCGGGCAATAAAATCCTGCTTTCGAGCTGGTACTTCCATCAAAATCCTGCTTTCGAGCTGGTCGGTCAAAACAAAAATCTAAATATTCTTTCCCAAGTTTCAACTCAAGGTTTGGTCAAAATTTATATTGAGTGATTATTTCACAAAGGATCCTTGAAAACCTTGCCAATTTGCTAAAAATATCTGTTGATTCCAATATTCTTATTTCACAAAAGAATCACCTCTGTTTACCTCTAGTATTTCTTTCCAAAAGGGTGAAACTTTTTGTGAAAAAGGTAAAATTCAAATCTTTTCCTGTTGATCAACCAAAAGGATGTGAGAAATGTCCTCGGTATGATTAGCGAAATAAATATTCGATGACGTTGAAAAGCCAGAAGCGAATCCCCTCAAATCCATGTCTTCTCATTTCATTCTAAAAGTTGCAATCAAATATCTGCAAAAGGGATCTCTCAATTGTCGTCAAGATGAAGGTGAATTAAGCGAGTAGACCCCTGGGGCCAAAGAAGATTTGGATCATCTACCGAGATGAAGGAGTTTGTGAAGGATCCTTCCAGGGAAAGTTTAGATCACCGTCGAGATGAAGGCGAGTGTGATGGACCTACCGACAAACCCTAAATGATATTTGATTTCTGCTATCACCTAAAGACCTTTTGAGCCAATATCATATATAATCCCTGAAAAAAAAAAGAAGGATCAGAGCATCTCTGAGATGAAGGAGTTTGTTACGTACCCTGCCCTGGAAAAGAGAGAAAAGTCAGGCACATCCAAATGAAGGATGAGGTAAAAAACCCGAAAAAGTTCAATGACTCAAAAAGAGTGTCAGAAGATCATCATGGGAAAAACACCAGATATCAAACTGCCTAAATTGCCAGAAGTCATCTTTTTCTCATGCAAAATTCTGTTATCAATGTCTTTTCACTACTTGCTTTTATGAAATTGAGAATATTTCTTCTCTTCTCATATCAGGGAAATAGAGAACTTCCTTGAAGAAAATCATCAGCGCTGAAATTATTGAATTTGACTCTTAAGACCGAGAAGTTAACCTCGTTGGAGGAAATACTCTAGGTAAAAGAGGGAATATCTTTGCACACATATGCACATTTTCAAGCGTTGAAGTCAACTATAAATTCATCTTATTGGCAAAATTTTCTAGATATTCTAAGAATGAAATAAATATTCAATATCCATTTTGGTGCAACCTAGCGTTGTTTATATCTTCCAGAAGAGTTACCCCATTCAGTTGAAGTATCTCTCCTGTCCCATCACGGTTTCGAGAAATCCGTATGGTTGTTCCCACTCAGGTTAAGGGTCAAAACCTGTACTCCCTGCGAGAGGTCATTAAATTCAAAAGCTGATTTAGTCTCAGCAATGAGACGTCCAAGTTCATCCCTTTTTCAAAGCTTTAGGGAACCCCATTTCCTTCCTCCTTTCGCAAACCCCTTTCGGATTTGTTCATCCAAACTCCGAAGGTCCCATCATGGTCTCTTCACTCGAGGATTCCATATGGTCGTCCCCTTCAGGTTAAGGGTTAAGCCTGAACCTCGTACATCGAGGTACCTTCCCTTTTCAGGTTTGGGTTAAACCCGAGTCTCGTTTCGATGAGGTGTTTTCCTCTAGTCCCATCATGGTTCTTCCCATCGAGGAATCCGTACTTTGTATATCCATCCAGAATGAAATCCTACTTGAGCTTCATCTCACGAGGCATTTGCCAAAAATGTCCCATCAAGGTCCTCATATATTCCTTTCACCATTCAGGTCATTTTAAGATATATTCGTCCAATCCAGGTTAAGGGCTAAACCTGAGTCATTCCACAAGGTTGATCTTGTCTCACCCATGAGACTTGATCAAAATTCTTATCTTTCACTATTTCGGGATCTTCGCCCAAAATCCCATCACGATTTCCTTATTTCTATTATTCAGTCATATCATTTTCGAGGATTTCGTCTCCCCCAAGCCATTCAGGATAAGATATTAAGCCTGAAACCATGTCTTTCAAATAAATTCTTCCACACCCAGTTCAGATCTGCTGACTGGGGCATTTTTTCAAAATTTGGAGTGTTTTCTTTGCCACTAAGCTCGGCTTTCAACCGGCTTAGTAGCAAAGAGGGGCATCTGTGAACACCCCAAATTTTTCAAAATCTTTTAAATATTCCCTTATTGCCCCTAAATTCATTTTGAGCAAATAAGTCATTTTTTTATCTAAATTCCAGTTCATTTCTCAAGTTTTACTGAAATTAAATTCAGTTTATATGTTTAAATTGATTTCGGATCTAGGATCCATTGTCCAGATCCAAATATGAGTCTCGTTGTCCAATTTTAAATTCAAATTATAGAAAATACAAAAAATAGCCTTTAAATAGCTCGGACATTCTATTCGACATCCGTTCGGATCCATCATATTGTATTTCTCGATTCGAGTATCAATACTCGAACATTTTTTCAAAACTCGGGTCTGAACCCTCTTTTTTGAAGAAACTTTCCCGAAATGGTCTAAAATTCTCAGGAAAATACTTTTGTAAATATTCTTTGTAGAAAAATACAAAAAAATTAGGGTTTAGTCTTTGTTTTCTCAGTTTTTTTTTATTCCAAAAATACAAAAAAATAAAAATCCAAGAAAAGAACAAAAAAAATAAAAAATAACGAAAGAAAATTACAAAAAATAGAAATGGTTTTTAAGAGAAACCCATTTTTGAAAAATCTTTTATAGGGAGACCTCTTTTGGAAAAAGTAAAAACCCTTGCAAAACTCACAAATCGAGTTAGGGTTTCGGGGGGGAGACCCTCTCAAAATTTTCTCCCTCAGCCGCCTCCATTTCTCTCTTCACCCTCTCTTTCTCCCGATTCTCTTCTTCACGAAACCCTACATCTCCCAAAAATCTCTTTCCTCCATGCCCCGATCTTCAACTCCGCCATTCTCCACCTTCGATCGCCAACCTCTCCTCCCTCATCCCGCTCATCTTCAACAAACTCACCTTCTCGATCCCTCTCTCTCCCCTATTTAACAAACCGAAAAGAAAACCCTCAGGACCGCGTTTCACCCCACCATTATCTCTCTTTTCTTCTTCCCGATCGCCTCTCACCCTTGCACCCTTCTCTTCTTCATGCATCGATCCATTTCCACCCTTCCCCCTTTCCCCTATTGACTTTCTTTTCGATCTTCCTCCCTATCGGCTGGACCGGAGTTGCTTTCAATCTCCTGAGCTTCAAGCAACTACGCACAACTCTGCCAAAACAGAGAAAATCCTCCTCCTTCCTTCAGACTCCTGCAAAACCAAGATTCCACCACCAGCCCGTTCACAAGATGCACCGTTCCCTCTTCAGTGGGAGTCTCACAATCAGAAGTTTCAATCCCGAAACTAAAACCACGAGTTCTTCCCTGGCGGCTGCAGAAGGTCGACTCCTTAAGGCAAGTTGAATAACTATCCCTTTCATTTTGATCTTATTTTACAACATCCCTCCTGTTTAATTTTGCTCTTTATCTGCATTTTTTTTTGTTTGGCATCAAGGGTTTCGATCGACCTGCATATAGCAGGATCGATCTACCCTGCGCTACAGCGATGGAATCTCTGATTCCAACAAATCATGCCTTTAAAATCCCCAAGTTTAAACGATTTAAATATCAGCTAGTCCAATATGCCCTAATACTTAGATTCAGCTTGACTTTTCTTATCCCAACTTTTTGATTTCATGTTTATTTTAACTCTCGGTTCATATTTGATTCCTGGTTGGGGGATATTATCAGATGACATTCTCGTATCTTCTGATGATTCGGCATTATTGAGATCGGATGGAGGAAATCATCCTCATAGATTAACCATTTCTCCAGCACACGATGTAGGATACAGGGGCCCTGTATTTCGTAAATCCACTAAATTGCCAGTATCATCTTATTCAGGTTTAAAGTTCATACTTTATAGTGAGCGTACATGCTCTGGGTAGAATCGTGATGACCAATTTCAGATCTAGCTTCTTGCATTTACTATGTCTTGTGGTTTTGTTTCAGCATGATCTAATTTATTGCATATGTTAATCCTATCATCGGCACCATCTCGTCATATGATTTTCATCTATCCTCATAGCAAGTTCATATCGCATCTCATATAAATTTTTCATGGTATCCATTGATTATTCCGTCTCCTGAACATTCATGCATCATTCATTATTCATTTCTTCCTAGATTTTTTTTTCTTTTTTTCTTTTTTTTTTTTTTAAACCTAGGCAATGTCACCCTGAATCCTGGTCATTTATGCATAATCTCTTTTGCAATATCAAGGTTAAGGCATCATTCCTCATCAGATCATTTTGGTACAGGGGTGTTGGTACATAAATTCCATCGATATTCCAAAAAAAAAAGATTAGTTTACAAGTCAGGCTAAAACGATGAGCATTCAACAGTTCATACCAGGGTTATTTGGTGTGGGGAATCATACTGGGTGTTGACAGCATGAGCATCAATAAGGCTGGATTGCAGGAGGCCAAATCCAACCCTCGTACGAGGAATTTTCATAGCAATAACACCTAACTCGTTAATTCATTGGATCCCCTAACTCATGAATTCCATTTTTGAACTACTGTGGAAATACCATAAAGCACGGTACAAGGTCTGTTCGTGATGCAGTGATAAAAGGTGTATCTCTGACTGAACTTTTTACTCCAGAGCAAGTTTGGGAGCATATTGTTAGTCTTCGGCAATGGGTTGGTCAGGTCAGTCCTTTCTGTTTGTTTATTCCTTTTCATATCACTAATATGTCTGATTTACAGGTCATTATCACTGTTTTGGGCATAATTAGGCACAAATTGATCCAAGTCATCTGTTATCTTTTACCGTGTATGGTCTTGCCTTTAGAATGTGGAACAACTGCAATCTTGCTTTCACATGTAGCAGAGAATTTTGTCATTTTTTTATTTTATATATGAAAGATGAAAACAATGATGTGGTTAAAATGTATACATTTAACTCATTTTTTTATGTCAGGGATTTGGTTGGTGATAGCTGCCCTCAGCGTAAAATTTCACAGAAACTCCCCATTGCCCACTGGAAAAGTTTTTCTTGTGTGTTGGTTTGTGCATCGTATGCACCCTCCTGGTTTTGAATTCGAAATGTTCATCTTAAATAAATCATGCTTCCCCCTTTTGCCTGACGTGCAGGGCCCATGTAGACAGTTAGACTTATGTTTACAAACCTACTCTTTTTAAGTCTGGTAGCATTTCCCTTGTGAATTATGATTCTATTATAATCTATGCTTTACCACACATAAGCAAAGGTTGCAGTGAGCTAGAAAACTCTATGGTTGTGGAAGATCCCTTATAAAATTTGGAAATATGGGGCTCTGGATTCTTAAAATCAGTGCCAAAAACAAGGTATGTCAATATTCTCAAAGAAATCTTCGTGATTAAACCAGTGTTGAGATTCTTGCATTAATATAGTTTTTGTCTTATGTTGATCACGTTTCTAAGTTACATGTACTGATCATATTGTACAAGTTAGTCTATTAGCTGTGCATTGTGCTAACTTGTATATGCAATTGTGTGGCTGAATGCTAGAATTTATTCAGAATCCATGTGAGTTAGGTGTACTGATATCCTCTATGTCTGTCCATTGCTTCAGGTAAGTGTTGTTGTAACGCCCCGGATTTTCAAAACAAAGCTAAGTTAAAATTTTCATGAATTTCTTTTTTTTTTCTTTGCAATCACAATCCATTCAACTCAAGCAATGCGTAGACCACTTAGGGTCACAGTTCGTAATAACGGCGCTCAAGCCTCCAAGACTTAGCGTATATCGCAAGAGCCTTCTCAGGGCTATGAGTTGAACATCTACGCAAGTCTTCATGACTTCGCATAAGCCTCTTCAGGGGTGTGAGTTAGAATAACCGCTTAAGTCTTTACGACTTAGCTTTGACCTCTTCAGGGTCACGAATGGATGTCTAGCTCAAGCCTTTATGCTTGGCACATCCGTATCCTACGAATCTAAGGACAACTCTCCAAGCCTCGCTTAGTCGTATGGATATCAATGGGGTTCTTTCCCAATCGGTCCAGTAGTATACCGACCATGACACCTTCACAAAGGTTATGCAGGACTGACTCAACAACGTACATACACGCATACATTCAAAGTATCGCTGTACCTAAGCTAATGCTTTGTTTCGATAATTGCACCTCCCCCTGGGCTTAGGGGACTCATATCTGGGCGACAACGCGACGATCTGGGGGTTGATTATTCTATGTATTTTAGATACCCTAGAGGCCTGTTGACCCCATCCCCCTAGTAGGATGGTACAGCATACCGGAAGAGATCCTTACTAAGTATCCGAATGCATTCTGCTACTGCAGTAGTTGGGTTCAATCCTTAGATATTTAAGGATAACCACGACCTCCATACCTCTGAGTGACGAAGGCCATCAATGAACTCTATCAGGTTCGGGTGAAATATATGTCACTCAAGGCTGCGCCATCACCGTCTTCCTCGGTGAGAAATCCTGAAAGGGGCCTGCCAGTCTTACAATTACTTGACGAACATTGCATGCCTATAGGGCAGCCTTTGAGAAGTATGTACCCGACCCCAATCAACCACACGGTTTTCACCGTGGAACAAAGGTTTTATTCATATGCATGCTTAACTCTGCTCTCGGCACTTCGGCCTTGACGAGCACTTCACCTCTTTCGGTGGAAACAACACACTCCGGCTCAGCGGCCCTTACGAGTCTGGTTGTCTGATAATTCTCAATGAGCATGCACATGACTCGATCTCTACGGATCGGCTACTCGGCGTATTTTTACGCAACGAGCTCAGGACCTCGTCAAGGTGCTACCACTACTTTGGCGCAACGGCTCTTACAAGTATGGTGCCCTTGCAGGTGCCAGGGAGACGAGTCATTCTAACATCGTTCTAACAAAAGATATCATTGTGCCACTTAACTGGTTCTGGCAGCTCTTCTGCCAACCATTCTGTCAACACCTTTTCTGCTCTACCGGCAGTGGTGCGACGAACCTTTCTACATTGTAGAAGGCGTTCCATAACTGGGTAGCACTTCTGCTACGTTCTTTCTGAGCCATTTCTAGCTCTTTCAGGAATTTCAGCAGCACTTCCTCTCTTTAACGGAGAAAGCGTGCATTTTCTTTTATCCATTTCAGCGGCATCTCCCCTCTTTGGTGGGAAATCGCTACGCTTAACTCTGGAAATGGATGCGCACCGTTGTGCATACTTTGCATCCATCAAGGTTGCAGGAACCTTGGGTCATAGCCAGGCCATACGTAATTGATTTAGTCTTTACGTAAAGAGCATTTTGCCAAAAGGCGAAGCCTTTCCAATAGGGGCTTCATTCGTCAAGCAGAATCTTGCACGAGGAGTAGTAAGGGAATCGCATTGGCGATTTGATCTCCATTTGAACGCTCACTTACGCGCCATATATGTAATATAAGCAGAAGCATGTGCTTTATACAGCGGCGGCGTAAAGGAAATGCATATACTATTGTTCAGGGTGTGTAACTGAACGAAATATTCTACATATATAACAAAAAAGGAGCCTTGGCATCGTTCGACGCGACGGCGTAAGTAAATACATTGCAGAAAGCAGGAGCCTTGGCATCGTTCGACGCGACGGCGTAAGTAAATGCATAATCGGAAGTGCTTTAATCGGAAGTACAGAAAGCAGGGAGCCTTGGCATCATACGACGCGACGGCAAAGGTAAATTACATCGCCTGTGCGATATAAGATGCGTCGGCAGAATCAGCAGATATACACCTAAATCTGTATCCAACGATAGTTACGAGGCGAGCGAGTGAACACCGAAGTGTCCTAGAGGGCTCAACCAAGAACTAGGGTGAGATACTATTTTGAAGAACACATATACTGCGTATTCGAACATATATATCCGACGATAGTTACGAGGCGAGCGCGTGAACACCAAAGCGTCCTAGAGGGCTCAACCAAGAACTAAAGCAAGATACTACTTCAGAAAGTATATGCTATATACAAACAATCAAATACTTGAGAGAGATGGTTTAATGAAGCGAACTTAC
Organism: Nuphar pumila; assembly: GCF_984573655.1. Lineage (NCBI taxonomy): Eukaryota > Viridiplantae > Streptophyta > Magnoliopsida > Nymphaeales > Nymphaeaceae > Nuphar > Nuphar pumila. The sequence goes on along the minus strand of NC_143260.1, from coordinate 64,824,656 downwards.
TTCAAATTGCAGAAGAAACGACTCTGGTTGCTTCGAACGAGGCTCGACTTCGAAAAAGGATCAACTTCGAACTTCGGACGAAAAAGGACTTGGACTTTGACTTTGAACCAAACCAGGTTCAAGTCAAGTCAACTGGGTTTGGACTTAGGTCAAGTAGGTTCAGACCTAGGTCAGGTGGGTTAGGACCAGGTCAGGCAGGCTCAAACCAGGTCAAGCAGGCTCAGGCTAAGTCAGGCAGGCTCAGACCAGGTCAGGTGGGCTAGGCTAGGTAGGGGAGGTTTGGGAAAGGAGGAGAGAGAGAGGGGTTGGCGGCTCCTTTATTTATAGATTCTGAAACTTGGGCCCCAAGTTTCAGAATCTCCTTTTTACCCTTGGCTATTTCGAAAATTCCAAGAGGTTCCTTGGAGTGGGGCCCACTTGGATATTTCCATGGGATATTTTTGTGGGTCCCACCAATATTTTCGTGGGTCCCGCAAGAATTTCGGGTTTTCGGTGATTTTTTTTCTGAAAAATTCTGAGTACGCCATTCCCTTCGTATTGACGTAACTAAGAGAGTTGGCTTGCCGGAATCCTTTGATTTCGTTCAGATAGGAAGTTATGGCTTCCAGAGTGTTTGAGCATATATTCGCAAAGCGACGAATATCTTACGTATAATTGGCTCGCAGGAATTGATTTGTTTCGTATTCTTAGAAAAAATGCTATTTTTACCGGTAAATGCCTCATGAATTTTATTCAGATATTTCCTGAAAAATTGTGGGTCTTACATCATTACCCTCTTAAAGGAATTTCGTCCGCGAAATTCAGTTAAGAGTACAAGGTGAAGAGTTCAGGATATTTATCCCGCATATCCGATTCGGGCTCCCAAGTGCAATCATCGACTCCGTGATGTTGCCATCTCACTTTAACAAGTGGAATGACCTTTGACCTAAGCACTTGTTCCCGACGGTCCACGATCTCAACAGGTCTTTCTTCCATAGTCATATCCTCCTGGATGTCAATATCTTCATGTTGGATAACGTGGGAAGGGTCGTGAACGTATTTTCTAAGCATTGACACGTGAAATACGTTGTGTATCTGTGTATATTGCGGTGGCAATGCTACTCTGTAGGCGGTCTCTCCTATCCGGCTCAAAACCTCAAAGGGACCAACGAATCTGGGGCTGAGCTTCCCCTTCTTTCCAAAACGGAAAACACTTTTCGTCGGAGAGACTTTGACAAAGACCTTGTCTCCAACCGCAAAAGTGAGTTCCCTACGTCGTTGATCGGCGTAGCTTTTCTGTCGACTCTGAGCAGTCAGTAGCTTCTTTCTGATCATGTGGACCTGCTCAGTGTAGTGCTGTAATACAATGGGCGAGTCCAAGGTTCGCTCACCCACTTCACCCCAATGGATTGGTGATCGACAGGGTCGCCCGTACAAGGCTTTATATGGTGCCATCCCAATGCTAGCGTGGTGGCTATTATTATAAGCAAATTCAGCCAACGCTAGGTGGGAATCCCAATCACCCTTCCATTCCAGCATACAGGCTCTTAGCATATCTTCAAGAGTCTGTATGGTTCGTTCTGATTGCCCATCTGTTTGGGAATGGAATGCTGTACTGAACTTGAGTTTCATCCCCAAGGCTCTCTGAAGCTGCTCCCAAAAGTGAGAGGTGAACTTCGGGTCACGATCAGATATGATCGAAATCGGCACTCCATGAAGTCTAACAATTTCCCGAATGTAGATTTCCGCCAATCGTTCAGTTGAATATCGAGTGTTGATTGGCAGGAAGTGAGCAGACTTGGTGAGTCTGTCCACGATCACCCATATTAAATCATGTTGTCTCTTGGATCGAGGCAATCCAACGATGAAATCCATCGTAATGCCCTCCCATTTCCATTCTGGAATCTCGATCCATTGCATTTTTCCGCCAGGGCGCTGATGCTCGATCTTTATTTGCTGGCAGATCAAACATTTAGAGACAAACGTAGCCACATCACGTTTCATACCGCTCCACCAATACTTCCTCTGCAAATCTCGAAACATCTTCGTACCCCCAGGGTGGATAGTATATTTACTACTATGAGCCTCTTGGAGTACTTCCTGTCTTAGCTCAGGGTTATTTGGAACCCAAATCCTTTCTTCCATCCATATTCCTCCATCTTCTTTCAAATGGAAGAAATTGTCATCTCTTTCAGCACGAGCTTTCAATTCCAAGTACTGGGGATCCTTGAACTGTTCGGCTACGATGCGATCGAGGATCTCAATATGGATCGTCAGGCATGACAATTGAATCTTTCCTGGATCAGCCAGGAATGGCTTCCAACTGACGAAATCCTCCATCAACTTTCATTGTCCGGTGAGGCTGGCAAGAGTGCCGACAGTCTTGCGACTAAGGGCATCTGCTACAACATTCACCTTTCTAGGGTGATAGGAAAGCGTGAATTCATAGTCTTTGAGGAATTCCAGCCATCGCCGTTGGCGCATATTGAGTTCTTTTTGAGAAAAGAGGTATTTTAGGCTTTTATGGTCCGACATGACCTCGAATTTCTCTCCATATAGGTAGTGTCGCCAGATTTTAAGCGCGAACACTACCGCAACAAGCTCCAAGTCGTGGGTTAGATAGTTTTTCTCATGGACTCTCAATTGTCGTGACGCATAGGCGATTACTTTGCCACGCTGCATCAACACACAACCCAAACCTGTTTCTGAGGCATCGGTATAAGCGACGAAGCCTCCCTGACCAGAAGGTAAGGTAAGGACAGGGGCAGTGGTAAGCCTCTGTTTGAGAACTTCAAAGCACTCCTTACACTGGTCAGTCCATTCAAACTTGACTCCCTTTTTCAGTAATTTCGTCATCGGTATGGCGATTCGGGAGAAGTCCTGTATGAACTTCCGATAATACCCGGCAAGTCCAAGGAAGCTGCGGACCTCAGTGATATTTTCTGGCTGCTTTCAGTCTATCACAGCTTCGACCTTCGCAGGATCTACTGCGATTCCATCTTTTGAGATCACATGGCTGAGGAACATCACTTTGTCTAGCCAGAATTCACATTTTGAAAACTTGGCATAAAGTTGATTATCTTGAAGGGTTTTCAAGACGATTCTTAAGTGCTCCTTGTGTTGTTCCTCATTCTCTGAATACACGAGAATGTCATCAATGAAGACGATGATGAAAGTGTCTAAGTATGGCTTGAACACTTGGTTCATCAGGTCCATAAAGACAGCAGGCACATTAGTAAGTTCGAAGGGCATTACTACGAACTCATAATGGCCATATCTCATTCTGAAGGCAGTCTTAGGTATATCCTCTTCCTTAACTCTGAGCTGATGGTACTCAGACCTAAGGTCGATCTTGGAGAACAGTCTTGCTGTTCTGAGCTGATCGAATAAGTCCTCAATCCGAGGCAACGGATACTTATTTTTAATGGTTGCCTGGTTAAGCATCCGATAATCGATGCACAACCGAAGGGATCCATCCTTCTTCTTTACAAACAGCACCGGAGCTCCCCATGGTGACATACTTGGTCGGATGAACCCTTGTTCCATCAGTTCCTCCAACTGACACTTCAACTCACTGAGTTCAGCTGGCACCATTCGATACGGGGCTTTGGATATTGGCGTTGTTCCAGGTAAGGATTGAATTCCAAATTCAACCTCACGAAGTGGTGGAAGTCCTGGAAATTCCTCAGGAAACACTTCGGGAAACTCCCGCACCACTTCCAAACTCTCAAGGGGTTGGTCGTTGGATTTTTCCACCGAGAGACTCAACAGGAAGGCCACACAACCCTTCCTAAGGTATTTTTGTACCTTAAGTGCTGATATGAGCCTTTTCTGTGGTACTGGTTTGGATAACCGGTATTCCATCTTAGGCAATCCGGGTCGAGATAGAATCACTCTGCCCTCGCGGCACAGAATCTTGGCATTATTCTGAGCCAACCAATTCATTCCCAGAATGACATCGTACTGTATCATATCGATCAGGATGGCGTCAATAGGCAAGTGTTGCCCTGCTATCTCAATATCCAAAATTTTCACACACCGGATACATTTGGTGCGTGAACCCAATGGGTTATATACTTCAATCATTTTATCAATCGGTTGCACCGAGGCGTGGAGTTGTTCGGTGAAATCGTCGGAGATAAACGTATGAGTAGCACCACAATCAAACAAGACGTAAGTTGCATGTCCATTAATAGGAACGGTGCCTTCAATGAGGTCACCGGTTTCGACTTGCTCAGTCGTTACAGCGTATACACGACCTGCAGCAGGCCTTTGCTCTACTCTAGGTGGGGGTCATTAGACTTGTGTTCGTTGTGGTATTTGTTGAGAGGGTCCGGCAGATCCGGCATTCCTCCTTTGCTCATCAGCAAGCTTCTTCCTGCACTGTCTTGCAATGTGGCCCATTTTGCCACAGTAGAAGCATCCACCTGTGTCACGTGGACATGGTCCTCTTGCGTGATTAACATGGCATTTTGGGCAGTTTGGGTTGGATTGCAGATTACTTGGAGCCATGTTCTGCCTTGGCCTCATGACTTGTTGAGTGTTGTTCCCACCTTGAAACCTTTTCTTTTGAAAGGGTTGTCATGAACCCTGGCCACTTGGAAACGTTCTTTTCCTGTTCCCACCATCAACTACGGGCCTTTTTGCTAGGATCACTTTTGATCGCTCCCAATCCACTTGTATTTTCGAAGCTGCTGCCACAGCCGTTTGAAAAGTTTGGGGCATGCTGGTGATAACCCGTGACCTTAGCCCTTCTCGCAGTCCATTGATGTACTTGTCGGCCCTTTCTTGGTCGATCTCAAATAACCGGGAGCAGTATCGTTCAAGATTTTGAAATTTGGTGGTATAGTCAATCAGACTCATGCCACCCTGCTCCAATTCCAGAAACTCCATCTTCTTCTTGTTTCTGGAGTGTAATGGAAAGTAATTATCCATGAAAGCTCTCCGGAAGTCAGTCCAAGGAATGACTTCAACTTCCGAGAACTGGATAATCTTAGTGGTATCCCACCACTTCCGTGCATTGTCTTTCAGCCTGTACGTGCCAAAGTTGGTCTTCTTTTCTTCTGGTACTCCCAGTACCAGGAAGGCACGTTCGGTCTCTTCGACCCAACTTTTTGCCAGTTCAGGATCGGCTCTGCCAATGAAAATGGGCGGTTCAAGTCTGAGGAACTTCTCATAAGTCACTCCTCCCAGATGCTCGTTTCGTGGTGCGACTGGTTCTGGCCTTGTTTCACGAATGGCAGTAACCAAGTTGTTGAGCGTTTCTAGCAGGAATCCTTGAGTATGGGACTCCTCGCTCGGCATGGTTCTCCTCGTCGTAGGAGCCATTTATCTACCACATACAAGCAGCGTGTTTTAGTTTCACAATGTATATATCGAAGCAAAGTTTTATTTACTTAATATACATCACATTTACACAAGCATCGCCTTAAACAAAACGTCATGCCGCACTGGCAGACTTTTAGGCGTTGAAAAACTATGTACATGAGTCTATTGACTCCAAAACACTACCAATCTCTTCTAACAACTGGATTTCTTTCTTGACCCAAAGAACCCGAAGTATCGTTTACTTCCACATTGCCTTAGTGCATGCACTACTAGTTTTGGCTTGGGCGGCACTTTCGCACTCTCAAGTGACTCTTGTGGATAGATCAGTGATGCCGGTCTACTTGCCCATTCAGTGGCATCATGGCTCAGGGAATCCGAGACCATAACGGGATGATATAGGTTGTATCCCTCTCCTTGGCCATTCAGGCTCGACGTTGGTGAAGCCGCTCTGTTCCCCCATATAATAGTACTATGATTCGAGGAATCTGAAATCATAATGGGATTATACAAGGAGTTGTTGCATCCCTCCTCCCGACTATGCAAGCTAGGCGTACATGATGCCTGTTGATAGCCCTGCGATTGACCGAATCCCTCAAGGAAGTTCAAGTCAAATCCTACCAGAGATGGTAGTTCATCAGAAGTCGCTGGGGTACGACTACTCCCTCTACTGGAGTAATGTGGCCCACTAACACGCGAGGTCTCATCCCTAAGACCAAGCGATCCCCTCCGACCCATATCGGCGGTATGTTTCATTTGGTATTCGTTGGCGGAATGCCCTTCTTCGCCACAAAACTGGCAGTCTTGGACTTTATACGGGCATACCCACTCATCGTGCATGATCCCGCAACGATAGCAGTATCCTCGGGAGTCGTGAGTTGCCATCTATACAAAGATGCACCCAGATCAGAACACAAGAAGTATTAAATATACTTACAGTGCGATATGGTGGACAAGACGGATCTCGAACCAGGTTTCTCAGACTCTTGCTTTGATACCAATTCTGTAACGCCCCGGATTTCCAAAACAAAGCTAAGTTAAAATTTTCATGAATTTCTTTTTTTTTTCTTTGCAGCGGAACTTAGAAAAAACTTTTAGCAGCGGAATAAGACGATAATGAGTCGTCGGTTTTAAAAAACTCCGAGCACATTGCAGGTATGTGGCCAAGCAACTCATTGACCACCAAAGTATTCTATTTTATCGAAAACCACATGTTTATTACAACACTACTGCCTAGAAAAGCAGTGTAGGTTCAATAAAAGGAACCAGTACAACTCTGTCTAGAGAAACCCTGGAACTCGATGCCGCTTTGCTCCGCATATCGCCATGCAGGTTCAACACCTGAAATCTCCATTAAACGGGGTCAGAACCACTAATGGTCTGGTAAGTAAGCAATCACAATCCATTCAACTCAAGCAATGCATAGACCACTCAGGGTCGCAGTTCGTAATAACGACGCTCAAGCCTCCAAGACTTAGCGTATATTGCAAGAGCCTCCTCAGGGCTATGAGTTGAACATCTACGCAAGTCTTCATGACTTCGCATAAGCCTCTTCAGGGGTGTGAGTTAGAATAACCGCTTAAGTCTTTACGACTTAGCTTTGACCTCTTCAGGGTCATGAATGGATGTCTAGCTCAAGCCTTTATGCTTGGCACATCCGTATCCTACGAATCTAAGGACAACTCTCCAAGCCTCGCTTAGTCGTATGGATATCAATGGGGTTCTTTCCCAATCGGTCCACTAGTATACCGACCATGACACCTTCACAAAGGTTATGCAGGACTGACTCAACAACGTACATACACGCATACATTCAAAGTATCGCTGTACCTAAGCTAATGCTTTGTTTCGATAATTGCACCTCCCCCTGGGCTTAGGGGACTCATATCTGGGTGACAACGCGACGATCTGGGGGTTGATTATTCTATGTATTTTAGATACCCTAGAGGCCTGTTGACCCCATCCCCCTAGTAGGACGGTACAGCATACCGGAAGAGATCCTTACTAAGTATCCGAATGCATTCTGCTACTGCAGTAGTTGGGTTCAATCCTTAGATATTTAAGGATAACCACGACCTCCATACCTCTGAGTGACGAAGGCCATCAATGAACTCTATCAGGTTCGGGTGAAATATATGTCACTCAAGGCTGCGCCATCACCGTCTTCCTCGGTGAGAAATCCTGAAAGGGGCCTGCCAGTCTTACAATTACTTGACGAACATTGCATGCCTATAGGGCAGCCTTTGAGAAGTATGTACCCGACCCCAATCAACCACACGGTTTTCACCGTGGAACAAAGGTTTTATTCATATGCATGCTTAACTCTGCTCTCGGCACTTCGGCCTTGACGAGCACTTCACCTCTTTCGGTGGAAACAACACACTCCGGCTCAGCGGCCCTTATGAGTCTGGTTGTCTGATAATTCTCAATGAGCATGCACATGACTCGATCTCTACGGATCGGCTACTCGACGTATTTTTACGCAACGAGCTCAGGACCTCGTCAAGGTGCTACCACTACTTTGGCGCAACGGCTCTTACAAGTATGGTGCCCTTGCAGGTGCCAGGGAGACGAGTCATTCTAACATCGTTCTAACAAAAGATATCATTGTGCCACTTAACTGGTTCTGGCAGCTCTTCTGCCAACCATTCTGTCAACACCTTTTCTGCTCTACCGGCAGTGGTGCGACGAACCTTTCTACATTGTAGAAGGCGTTCCATAACTGGGTAGCACTTCTGCTACGTTCTTTCTGAGCCATTTCTAGCTCTTTCAGGAATTTCAGCAGCACTTCCTCTCTTTAACGGAGAAAGCGTGCATTTTCTTTTATCCATTTCAGCGGCATCTCCCCTCTTTGGTGGGAAATCGCTACGCTTAACTCTGGAAATGGATGCGCACCGTTGTGCGTACTTTGCATCCATCAAGGTTGCAGGAACCTTGGGTCATAGCCAGGCCATACGTAATTGATTTAGTCTTTACGTAAAGAGCATTTTGCCAAAAGGCGAAGCCTCTCCAATAGGGGCTTCATTCGTCAAGCAGAATCTTGCACGAGGAGCAGTAAGGGAATCGCATTGGCTATTTGATCTCCATTTGAATGCTCACTTACGCGCCATATATGTAATATAAGCAGAAGCCTGTGCTTTATACAGCGGCGGCGTAAAGGAAATGCATATACTATTGTTCAGGGTGTGTAACTGAACGAAATATTCTACATATATAACAAAAAAGGAGCCTTGGCATCGTTCGACGCGACGGCGTAAGTAAATACATTGCAGAAAGCAGGAGCCTTGGCATCGTTCGACGCGACGGCGTAAGTAAATGCATAATCGAAAGTGCTTTAATCGAAAGTACAGAAAGCAGGGAGCCTTGGCATCATACGACGCGACGGCAAAGGTAAATTACATAGCCTGTGCGATATAAGATGCATCGGCAGAATCAGCAGATATACACCTAGATCTGTATCCAACGATAGTTACAAGGCGAGCGAGTGAACACCGAAGTGTCCTAGAGGGCTTAACCAAGAACTAAGGTGAGATACTATTTTGAAGAACGCATATACTGCGTATTCGAACATATATATCCGACGATAGTTACGAGGCGAGCACGTGAACACCGAAGCGTCCTAGTGGGCTCAACCAAGAACTAAAGCAAGATACTACTTCAGAAAGTATGTGCTATATACAAACAATCAAATACTTGAGAGAGATGGTTTAATGAAGCGAACTTACTTCAAATTACGGAAGAAATGACTCCGGTTGCTTCAAACGCTTCGAACGAGGCTCGACTTCGAAAAAGGATCAACTTCGAACTTCGGAGGAAAAAGGACTTGGACTTTGACTTTGAACCAAACGAGGTTCAAGTCAAGTCAACTGGGTTTGGACTTAGGTCAAGTAGGTTCAGACCTAGGTCAGGTGGGTTAGGACCAGGTCAGGCAGGCTCAGACCAGGTCAAGCAGGCTCAGACTAAGTCAGGCAGGCTCAGACCAGGTCAAGCAGGCTCAGGCTAAGTCAGGCAGGCTTAGACCAGGTCAGGTGGGCTCAGGTGGGCTAGGCTAGGTAGGGGAGGTTTGGGAAAGGAGGAGAGAGAGAGGGGTTGGCGATTTTTAATGAGGGGGGGGCTCCTTTATTTATAGATTCTGAAACTTGGGCCCCAAGTTTTAGAATCTCCTTTTTACCCTTGGCTATTCCGGAAATTCCATGAGGTTCCTTGGAGTGGGGCCCACTTGGATATTTCCATGGGATATTTTTGTGGGTCCCACCAGATATTTTTCTGAGGAATATTTCTGTGGGTCCCACCAATATTTTCGTGGGTCCCGCAAGAATTTCGAGTTTTCGGTGATTTTTTTCCGAAAAATTCTGAGTACGCCATTTCCTTCGTATTGACGTAACTAAGAGAGTTGGCTCGCAGGAATCCTTTGATTTCGTTTAGGTAGGAAGTTATGGCTTCTAGAGTGTTTGAGCATATATTCGCAAAGCGACGAATATCTTACGTATAATTGGCTCGCAGGAATTGATTTGTTTCGCATTGTGAGAAAAAATGCTATTTTTACCGGTAAATTCCTCATGAATTTTATTCAGATATTTCCTGAAAAATTGCGGGTCTTACAGTTGTACATCTCCACTAACACCAAGATATCACATCACTAATGTATTCTGTGATCACACCCTGCAGCTTATCCCATAGCTTCCACCTGCTTATCCCATAGCTTCCACTTGTAGAAAGCACACACACCTTGCACCCACCTCCTTTACATGATGTTATAGTAACCACCATATCTGCCACATAATACGCAACCCCCACTGAATACACTCACTGTCAACTGCATTTCATTAGCAAATGAGCATTGGACCCAGCAGCAAAAACAGAATTTCTGAAGTTGAAGTGATCATGATGAATTCGGTCTCTATGCTAGCAGAGGTAGAGGCAGAAAATGAACACTGCCTCTTAACTCGTCCCCTACAGAGGGGTTCACTATAACATTTTCTTGATATCTACATTACTGTAGATTCCATTAACAGATATATTCTCACTAGGCATTCACCAACCATTCCCATGATCACCTTTTATTATCTGCAGCAGCATTGCTGCCATCCTCTCCACAGAACATTGTCCCCAGCCATCTCCCTAATCTCTTTGATTTCCCGTTTAGATCATAACTTACATTTGTTTAGATAGCGACATTTTCTGCTAACTGGTCATATATCCAAACCTCATATCTACCTTTCATCAGTTGACGTTTTGCCATATTCCAATATGCACCAATTAGGTATGATCAATCTGTGAGCTTCACCAAAGCTCGATCTATCCATTTACTAACCTTGCATTATAACCACTCCCCTGCAACCTTGATGCACCTGCCCATATCCCTTCCATGGTACTCTTCATCACTTGTTGTTAGTTACAACAGTTAGCTTCTGTCCCTTCTCTCATTCACTGCTGTCACAAATGTAGCACACTTGGCACAACATTCATAAACCCTCAATTTCAAGCATCCCCCGTGGTATATAACACATACTCACTATTTCTTGTATATTTCCATTTGTTATATCTACATCTTCATATTATATGTTTCCATCAATATCGAGCTTGTTCATACATACTCCAGTTATCATTGAACATATGCCTCTTATGTGCCCTCTAATCTCATGAGATATAGCTATATCTCTTTATTTACACTAACTCATCTTTTGCAGGGAATATATGGAAAATGTCATTATCGGGAGTTTAAAAATTCAATTTTATGTGTTGTAATAGTTAGATCTAAATGAGAATTTACATTCCCTGTTTTAGATAGAATGGATGAGCATTATAAAATCATAAATTGCCTGTTTTCATGCATCTTCTTGCCTTTATTTCCCAAATTCTCACAATGGTGAAACACGAATGGCACATGCACCACTTCGTAAGAGGTAATTAATCCTAAGTTGATGATTTACATCAATGGCCATAGTCAAGATGTAAACAAAACTTAGAATTTTTATCTTTTACGAAATAACACTGGATCCACACTAGATCCGTTTTCAAAATTCATCATATTTTCCTTAAATATTTTCTCCTTTTATCAGAATTTAACTTAAAATTAACTCAAAATATATACCAATGGCCATAGTCAGGGTATATTGAGAGTTCATTTTATTTTAAATTCTATAAAAGCACCAAATGTATTTCATTCTTCTCTTGAATTTAAATATAGATTATTATATAATACATTTAATGACCATAGTCAAGGATGTATTATATTTTCAATCTTATTTCAATTCATGTAAAGAATGAAATATGTTTTTCAAGATCCAATTTCAAAAATTTAAAATCATTCATCATTTAGGATAGAATTGCATCATATTTTCAAAATTCTTCTTCATAAATCCAAGTGACTCTTTCCTTCATTTCTTAGATCAAATCCTATTCATAAATTTAAATTCAACTCTATTTCTCAAAAGGATTCAAGAATTCAATTTCAAAGTCCCATTTGACTTTGAAATTTCAGAATCATCTTGTATTTCAAATTCTAAATTCTATCTTAAATTCAAAGTCCAATTTGACTTTGAAATTCCAAAATCATTTTTGTATTCAAACTTTAAATTTCCAATTTAAATTCAAAATTCAAATTCAAAGTTCAAAACTTTGAAATTTCTGATTCATCTTCTGGTTCAAAATTCAAAGTCTAAATTGACTTTGAAACTCATTTCGTATATTCAATGTTCAAAATTGCATTTTTCAAGTTTAAATTCAAACTTGGAAATTCTTGATCCATTTTCTGAATTTAACAACTCCAAATCCATTTTAGGATCCAGGAGTCAACATTCATATTGGATCTCAGACTTCAGATCCAATTCCCCTTTAGGATCTAGAATCCAATTTCACTTTGGATCTTAGACTTCAAATCTAATTCCATTTTAGGATCCAGAATCCAATTCCACTTTTGGATCTCAGGTTTCAAATCCAATTCCATTTTTTAGGATTCAGAACTCCACTTTCATCTTGGATCTCAGACTTCAGATCCAATTTCCTTGTAGGATCCAGAATCCAATTCCACTTTGGATCTCAAACTTCAGATTCAAACCCATTTTAGGATCCAGAATTCAATTCCATCTTGGATCTCAGATCCAAAACCCATTTCAAATTTCGGATCCAATTCATATTTCAGATTCGAAGATCTAGACTTTGGATTCGAATTCCATCTTGAAATCCAGATTTCGAATCAAGTTCTATTTTTCAATTTCAACTTTCAAAACCAAATTCATTTCATTTCTAGATTTCAAATCTAAATCCACTTACAGATCATATCTGGAATTCTTAAATTCATTTCTACATCATTTGGATTTCTCAGATCCCTTCTGAATTTCAAACTTCAAAATCTAAATTCAATTCCATCTCAAGTATTCATTTCCTTTCCTAAATTCAAATTCAAAGTCCATTTTTGACTTTGAAACTTCATTTCCTTTTATTTCAAAGCTTCAAGTCATTCTTTCTCATTTATTCTTCCAATCCTGATTTACTTCAAAAACTTAGAACTCCTCTGATCTATCTCAAGTTCTAAGTTAGATTAAATTATTTCTTCACTCCTTTACCAAGTTCATCTCAGAATACTTGGAAATTTCTAAATCAATTTTCAAAAGAGCATACATCCTTGCATTGCACAAGTATGATTCTTTGTGCATTTAGAGTTAGAATAAATTTTTAGATAATATTTAGGCAAAGCAAAAGGCATAGATTCGATCCTTGGTTCGATTATCCCTAGTAAAGGTGCCAGGAACGGTCGAACCTCGTACCGACGAGCGAATCCCGTCTCTCCATTTTTCCCTGCAATATTCTTCAAAACGGAGGCGTGTTAAATTTCTAAATATTTTCAAATTAAGGTCAAGTGAGACCGCGCAAAAGAATTCCTCTTCTCTTTCTTTCTTTCTCTTCTCTTCTCTCTTTTATTTCTTTCTTTTATTCTTCTCCCTTCAAAAAGGAGGAAAATAGAGGTTAGAAAAGGAAAAGAGAAGGAAGAGAGAGAAACCATTACGAGAGAAAAATTTTTGCGATGATCACACCGCGGTAGTGTTTGCACTTAAAATCTGGCGACACTACCTGTATGGAGAGAAATTTGAGGTCATGTCGGACCATAAAAGCCTAAAATACCTCTTTTCTAAAAAAGAACTCAATATGCGGCAACAACGATGGCTGGAATTCCTTAAAGACTATGAATTCACGCTTTCCTATCACCCTGGAAAGGCGAATGTCGTAGCATATGTCCTTAGTCGCAAGACTATTGGCACTCTGGCCAGCCTCACCGGACAATGGAAGCTGATGGAGGATTTCGTCAACTGGAAGTCATTCTTGGCTGATCCAGGAAAGATCCAACTGTCATGCTTGACGATCCACATTGAGTTCCTCGATCGAATTATAGTCAAACAGTTCAAGGACCCCCAGTACTCGGAGCTAAAAGCTCGTGCTGAAAAAGATGATACTTTCTTCTATTTAAGAGAAGATGGAGGAATATGGATGGAAGAAAGGATTTGGATTCCAAATAACCCTGAGCTGAGAAATGAAGTACTCCAGGAGGCTCATAGTAGCAAGTACACTATCCACCCTAGAGGTACAAAAATGTTTCGGGACTTACAGAGAAAGTACTGGTGGAGGGGTATGAAACATGATGTGGCTACGTTTGTCTCAAAGTGTTTGATCTGCCAGCAAGTAAAAATCGAGCATCAACGACCTGGTGAAAAGATGCAACGGATCGAGATTCTAGAATGGAAATGGGAAGGCATTACGATAGATTTCATCGTTGGATTGCCTCGATCCAAGAGACAACATGATTCAATTTGGGTGATCGTGGACAGACTTACCAAGTTTGCTCACTTCCTGCCAATCAACACTCAATACTCAACTAAACGATTGGCAGAAATCTACATTCGGGAAATCGTCAGACTCCACAGAGTGCTGATATCATATCTGATCATGACCCGAACTTCACCTCTCATTTCTAAGAGCAGCTTCAGAAAGCCCTAGAGACAAAACTCAAGTTCAGTACAACATTCCATCCCCAAACGGATGGGCAATCAGAACGAACCATACAGACTCTCGAAGATATGCTAAGAGCCTGTATGCTGGAATGGAAGGGTGATTGGGATTCCCACCTAGCGTTGGCTGAATTTGCTTATAATAATAGCCACCATGCTAGCATTGGGATGGCACCGTATGAAGCCTTGTACGGGCGACCCTATCGATCACCAATCCATTGGGGTGAAGTGGGTGAGCGAACCTTGGACTCGCCCATTGTCTTGCAGCATTACACTGAGCAGGTCCACATGATCAGAAAGAAGCTATTGACTGCTCAGAGCCGACATAAGAGCTACGCCAATCAGCGGCATAGGAAACTCACTTTTGCGATTGGAGACAAGTTCTTTGTCAAAGTCTCTCCAACCAACAGTGTTTTCCGTTTTGGAAAGAAGGGGAAACTCAGCCCCAGATTCGTTGGTCCCTTCGAAATTCTGAACCGAATCAGAGAGACTGCCTACCGAGTAGCATTGCCACCACAATACGTGCAAATACATGATGTATTTCATGTATCAATGCTTCGAAAATACGTTCATGATCCTTCTCACGTCATTCAACATGAAGATATCGACATTCGAGAAGATATGACAGTGGAAGAAAGGCCAGTAGAGATCATGGACCGTCGAGAGCAAGTGCTAAGAACGAAGGTCATTCCACTAGTGAAGGTGAAATGGCAACATCATGGAATAGATGACTGCACTTGGGAGCTCGAATCTGATATGCGGGATAAATATTCTGAACTCTTCACTTTGTACTCTTAGCTGAATTTCGCGGACGAAATTCCTTTAAGGGGGTAATGATGTAAGACCCGCAATTTTTCAGAAAATATCTGAATAAATTCATGAGGCATTTACGGTAAAAATAGCATTTTTTCTCAAAATGCAAAACGAATCAATTCCTGTGAGCCAATTATACTTAGGATATTCGTTGAATCGCGAATATATGCTCAAACACTCTAAAAAGCCATAACTTCCTATCTGAACGAAATCAAAGGATTTTCTCGAGCCAACTTTCTTAGTTGCATCAATACCAAGATATTGGCCTACTTAGAAATTTTCAGAAAAAAATGCCGAAAACTCAACTTTTTTGCGGGACCCGCGAAAATATTGGTGGGACCCACAGAAATATTTCTCAAAAAATATTCTAGAATATTCTAGAATATTCCAGGACCTTTCAGAGAATATTCCATGAAATATTCCTTCTGGATAAGATCAAACAGTCAGATGGATAAGATCAAGCTGGATTTCTGAAAAAGCCAAAGGGTAAAAGGGTCAAATGGGTTGCTTAGCCCCTAAGCAACCTCCCCTATAAATAGAGGAGCCCACCTCCGTTAGAAAATCGCCAACCCCTCTCTCTCTCCTCCTTTTTTAAACCTCCCCTACCTAGCCTAGCCTACCTGAGCCCACCTGACCTGGTCTGAGCCTGCCTGACTTAGCCTAAGCCTGCCTGACCTGGTCCTAACCCACCTGGCCTAGGTCTGAACCTGCCTGACCTAAGTCAAAACCCAGTTGACTTGAACCTGGTTTGGTTCAAAGTCAAAGTCCAAGTCCTTTTTCGTCTGAAGTTCAAAGTTGATCCTTTTAGGAGTCGAGCCTCGTTCGAAGCATCAAAGCGTTTCGGAGTCGTTTCTTCCTCAAATTGAAGTAAGTTCGCTTCATTAATCCATCTCTCTCAAGTATTTGATTGTTTGTATATAAAGATGACAAAGGTAATCCAAAGGAAAAAGGTGATTCTTTCGACAACACGAAAGATGACAAAAGTAATCTAAAGGAATAAGACGATTCTTCCGACAACGCGAAAGATGACAAAGGCAATCCAAAGGAACAAGGCGATTCTTTCGACAACACGAAAGATGATAAGGCAATCCAAAGGAATAAGGCAATTCTTTCGACAGCGCGAAAGATAACAAAGGTAATCCAAAGGAACAAGGTGAGTCTTTCGACAATGCGAAAGATGACAAAAGGCAATCCAAAGGAGTAAGGCGATTCTTTCGGCAACGCGAAAGATGATAAAGGAAATCCTTTCAGAGAGAAGGCTAATCTTTCAACAACATGAAAGATGATAAAGGCTATCCTTTCGGAGATAAGGCTAATCTTTCAACAACGTGAAAGATGATAAAGGCTATCCTTTCGAAGATAAGGCTAATCTTTCAACAACGTGAAAGGCGACAAAGGAAAATCTCTCAAAGGGGTCAAGATACATCAATATGGACATCAAGCTCTCACTTAACGTCAAAATAGCTAAAAAATATTGTCAAAATGTTGAAAATTTTGCTGATTCAAAGTAATTGAAAATGATGCTCATTGAAAATATTCTTTCTTTTCTACCTGAAGTATTACCTCCAAACATGATTGACTTCATAGAATCAAGATTTGGAATCCAAATTGCTTGCGATTGACCTTCTTCAAAAAAGTTATCAATTTCCTTGATAGGAACAGGAAAGAGAATTTGATATCATGAAAGCAATCTATGAAAGGATATTGATAATAGAATTTCACAAATTTAAAGAAGATTCTTGATAAATGTGGCAGTTTGATATCCTGGGAGCTTCTCTCATGATAATCTTCCTGCGCTCTTTTGGCTCTCTTGGGTTTTTGCTACATTCTCCTTCATTTTGGAGATGTTCTGACTTTTTTTCTCTCTCATTTTCCTCTCTTGCTCTCTTTTGGGAAGGGTACGTCACAAACTCCTTCAACTTAGAGATGTTTCGATCCTTCTTGGGCGATAGGTTTGGAGATCTTTTGGATGATAGCTGAAATTAAATATCTTTTAGGGATTGTCGAGAGGTTCATCACATCTGCCTTCATCTCGACAGTACTTTGGACTTTCCCTGGAAGGATCCATCATAAACTCCGTCATCTTGGAGATGTTTCAAATCTTCTTTGGCCCCGGGGGTCTACTCGCTTAGTTCGCCTTCATCTTGACGAAAAGTGAGAGATCCCTTTTGCGGATATTTAATTGCAGCTTAGGTGATTCTGAGGAAACAGGGCTTGGGTGAATTCTCTCTTTTCCTAGCACTCAAGATATTTCCACTGCCTCGTCTTTACAAGAATAGCCTTTAAAGATGCGCCATTGACTGCGATCAATATCGATCATCTACGACTTTTCAATAATATTGAATCTTCTTTTCTGGCCATATCGAGGACTTATCCTTCATTCTTTTGGTTGGCCAATAGAAAGAATTTGAGTTTTGAATCTCTTTTTGCAAAAGCTTCACTCTTTTGGAAATAATGCTGAAGGTAAAATGAGGTAAAGATTCGTATAATAAAGATTCTGAAATCAACAAATAATTTGATTGACAAATTGACAAAATTTTCTTGAAATCCTTGGTGAAAGAGATCGCTTGACATCCAAGTTGACACATCCATGACGATGGTACTCAACTTCAAAGGTAAATCCAATACGAAGTTGGAATTTTGAAGGTAAGTCCTAGCATAATACTGGATTTTGAAGGTAAGCCTAACTCAAAAGTTGGTTTTGGAAAACCATCCGAATGAGTACTCAGGTTTTACAGGGAAAGCTGGAAGATTCGAGTCAAAACTCGAGCCTTCGAAGGAAAGCTAGGAAGTTTGGTTTCTAAGAAGATAAAGTTTGGGTTGAAACCCAAATCTTAAAAGGAAAAACTAGGTCAATTCAGATTTTTGAGTCGAAACTCAAATATTCAAAGGAAAGTTGGAAAGTTCGAGTCGAGGCTTGAATCTCAAAGAAAAACTGGGAAGTTCAGATTTTGAAGGAAAGAAAACTTGAGTTAAACTCAAATCTTCGAAGGAAAGCAGGAAAGTTCGAGTCAGGGCTCGAATCTCAAAAAGAAACTGAAAAGTTTAGATTTTGAAGGAAAGAAAACTTGAGTTAAAACTCAAATCTTCGAAGGAAAGCAGAAAAGTTCGAGTCAAGGCTCGAATCTCAAAGGAAAATCTTTAATCAGAAGATTGAATTTTGAAAATCGACAGTGCGAGAGCTGGGATTGAAAATTTTGAGAATGACCAGATCGAGGACTGGATTATTTGACTTGCAATGAAAAAGACCATCATATTTAGATGTATGTGGTCTGATTTTCAGGATTAAACCCCTTATCCTGAACGAGGATATGACTAGAATTTAGAGAATTTTGGGGAAATTATGGGAAATGATTCAGGTTTATCCCTTAACCTGAAGGGGAAGGAAAATCGATGCAGATTTAATGCAAATGCACATGAAATGTAAATGAATGCAAAATTAATGCAAGTGGGTGCATATACATGCAAAATGAAAAGTTGGTTTATCCTGCCTGCATACAGAATGTTTTGAGGTAAAGATAGATTTTTCAAGAAAAAATGCCCCAATGTAACTAGGGAAGAAAAATTTAAATACAAAGAAGGATAATCGAGGAATAAGGTGACAGGCTTCTTGATTGAGAGATATCCTCAAGGTCATTCTTCACAAGAGACATATTTGTGAAAAGGAAAGAGACGAAAATAAAATGGTGCCAAATTATTGGCGAATTTTATTGATGCTTAAAAATCGAGGAAAGGAAACAAAATTATATTATCCCTTTGACATGAAGAAAGTGCTAGAACACGGGATTTTTAAAGTAAAAGGAGAATGTTATTTTGAAAGTGAGAAATCATTTTGGGAAGCAAATCAATTGCAAGGTTGATTTTGAAGAATGGTCAACGTGAGAGCTGATATTTGAAAGGGGACTCAACACGAGGGTTGATTTTGAAGAGAGATCATCATGAGGGTTGATTTTGAAAACGAATTGGTTTAACAATAATTTTGGAAAAGAAAATCAATACAAGGTTTGATTATAAAAGATAATCGTTCGAAACCAATTTAAGAAAAGAAGATCACCGCGATGGTTGAAAAAGATTGGATGGAAATATTAAACTTTTGGGTGATCATAACGAAGATGTTTGTAGAAAATTTTCAAAATTTTCACGATTTTTAAAAAACCCTCATAGGTAATTTCATTTCTCTCATGAACGATGTTGGGATTGTGTGAACACCCCAAATTTTCCAAAAAATCCAAAAATGACCTTTTTGCCCCTGACCTCCGCCCTCTGAATAATCGGGTAAATTTTTAACCAAAAATTTCATTCATCCCTTGGATTCGTTAGAATTCGGACCCAAAGTCTTAGCTCTGACCCAATTTTGATCCAAATTGGATCCGATCCCCTCTTTGAGAAAAAATTCAAAAATAAGAACCCGAATTCTCAGAAAACTCTCTTTTGTAAATATTTTTGCAAAAAATACAAAAAAATCAGTTTTAAAATCTCTATTCCTCGTAAATCTTAGGATTTTTATACAAAAAAAATAGAAAAAATAAAACAAAGACCAAAAAAAAAAATGGAAAATTTCAAAGAAAAATGAATGAGTTTAAATTTAAAATCGATTTTTGCTAAAAAAATAATTTTTAAACCATTTTTTATGAAAATTTTGTTAAGGGATCCTCTTTTTGGAAAAACCAAAAAAAAAGTTTTTAAACCCTAATCGACCCCCTAATCGCCCCCCTCTCGTTCACGCTGGGAAACCCTCATCGCCCAGCCGCCCTCTCCTTCTACAGGCTCTCGCCCTCCACCTTCACCTCCTCCATGTGCGCACCCTCTTTCCCAGCCGCTCATCTTCAACAAACGACCCTCTCGATCCTTCCTTCCTTCCCTTTAAAAAGACCACGCAGGTCTCTCCTCTTTCATCCATCCTTCACCCCTCCGTTGCTTCTTCTTCTTCTCCCCCTTTCTTCTCCTTCTTGGCATCACTGAAGGAAGACCGGCCCTGCAGCAAAGCCAGCCCCATCTACGAAGCGAGAGGAAATAATCCTCCTCCGCACAGGGGAAGCATCACCCGATCATCTCGAATCGTGAGTAGACATTCTCTCACTCTGTTTCCCTTTTTTTTGTAAATTCATATTTCCCCTTTCCTTTCTTTTCTTTTAGGTTTTCTTTTATTATTTTCTTTTATTAAAGCAATGGATGCAATGTCAATCTGCCTGTGGTAGCGTCGACTTGCATTTTGCGACAGAATCTCACCCTTTCCCGGGTTACATTTCTTTCAGTATCATCTTATTTGTTCTGATCTTTTATAAATTAGTTATTCCATCGTTGTCATCGCCATCCCATGTATAGCAGGACACTTTTTCTGTTTCATTCTGATTTCCCATTTCGTTATGTATTTTAAGTTCCAGTTTGCGCTGCTTCCAGTTGTGTTTCTGAATTTATATCGTTTCAGTCTTGTTGGATATAAACCACAAGAGGTATTTACATCGTTTTGCCTTGCTGTGTTAGGGGTTTGAGGTTCCTTTCCAGTTTGATTTTCAGTCTTTACTTAATCTTTCTCTTCTTTTTTTTCTTTTCTTTTCTTTCGTGCATCGGTCTGACTTGTCATTAATCTAGCTATTGCATTTGTTTCAATAGTTCTTTCTTTCCCTTTTTGCCTATATGTAATTTTGACATCATCAGATGCTACTTCTTAGTATCCTCATCTGTAACTTCTACAGTTAGTTTCCTAGTGCCTCTAGCCATTCCCTGCAAATGTCGCGTGGGAGAGTTGATTGATTATAATTTTGTTCCTTAGGATTTAATAGCATGTGTTCTTTATAGTTTTGTTGCTGTAGAAATTAGAGAGAAGTTGGTTAACCCGAATGTCCTGTGGAAATGGTCATATGAATGGTTATTTTCTCCAATTATGTTGTTTGATCATGCATATAATTCAGGGTTTATTAACATTAAAATATGCATGATTTTATAAAATAATGTTTCAAAAACCCAATTTTATGTTAGTTTTTGAGTAAATGTGCTTAAATGATTTAAAATTAGAAAATGCATGAAAAATAGTTTTATTTTATATTCTTATGCCTATTTTAGTTTTTGTAGTTGGTTTTAGTTTTTATTAAAATAAAAAAATTGGAGAAAAATAGTTTTTTTATTCATTTTAAGTGTTTGTGTTTTTTAGAAAAGAAAAAAATATATAGTAGATTAGTGTTTGAAGTTTCTTTTATAAATAGTTTTGTTTTTGAAAATTTTCATAAGTAACTGATTTATACGGTTTTCTTGATTTTTGAAATTAAAAATGAAAAAAATATATATATAATAATAAAAACAAACCATTGCATGGTTTGTAATTTTTGGAAATTAATGGAAAACTGAAAAAAAATAAATAAATAAATCATAATGCAAACCTGTTGAACCAGTTTGTATTTCTAAAAGAAAAATTTTAAAAATATAATAAACAAACCGGCTTGAACCGGTTTGCATTTGTTTCAAACCGGTTCCAGCCGGTTTCTTGTTTTTAAAACCCTCCAAACAGAAAAAATAAGGCGTCTTCTTCTGTACGCATTTCCCTCTTTCCTAACCCCTCCCCTCCACCTCATTCTTCTCTTCTTCTTCTCCTTCTCCCTAATTCTCTTTCTCGTTTCAGGTGGAGGTGCCTTCAATCCGGAGATGGTGTACAGGAGAAGACCGACTCTTTCCTAACCCTTCTAAGGTTCACGGTGAGTTTACAGAACTTCTTCTTCTTCTTCTTCTTCTTCTTCAGAACTTCTTCTTCTTCTTCATCTTCTTCAGATTTTTTTTCTTGTTGCTGCTATAATTTTAAAACCAAAATAAAAAGAGAAAAATTGAAAAACAGAAAAAAAAATAGATCTGCCGGAATCCCTTGCATTAGCCCAGCCTGCTGGAGTTTGATTGACCGATTGCTGGAGTTTGATTGAACGATTGTTGGAGTTTGATTGACCGGATGCTTGAATCAATTCACGGATTGGCAGAAATGTTTTAATATCTCTTTTAATTGCAGATTAATGGAATATGTGTCGATTAAATGTGAGAATAACTAGATCATCTACTATTTGATGTTTTCCGGTGACTGAATATGAGAATCCGATCTACTGACCGATCGAATGCTTAATGTTGATCGATTGAATGACTAGATCGAATCCAGTTGGTTAAAATGTTGTTGAAGCAATGATCTGACTGAAGATCATTGGAAATTCAATCGATTGAATGCCGATGATCGGAGTATCTGAATTTGGATCGGCTGCTTATAGATCTCCGGTAAGTGTGGTTTCATTAATTTCTTGTGAATATTCTGGTTTCATTAATTTCTTGTGAATTTTGTTTGACAGCTGATTAGTTGATCTGTGGCATCAATCAGATGCTTTGTTCTTGAATATTTGATGTTAGTTTCTGAAGATGTTAGTTTCTGAGAAATCAATCGGATGGTTTCTGAAGGCCTAATTTCTAAAGATGATTAGTTTATTTGTAAGAGGATTTGATCAAATGAATACGTTTCTTTCTGAGCATTGATTTTTGAACTCTTTCTAAAATACTAATCTCTTGACTGACCGACTGATCGGAATATTGATTGACCATCTGATTACTAAGAAGTATTTGAATGTTGATTTCGGTCTGATTTCCAGCATATTATCTGTTTGCTCCATGAATATTATTGTTGATCATATGTTACTAGCTAATTAGTAACTGCATTTACTTAGTATTTGAAGTTAGGTTCAATTAGTGGATTTGAAATAATTAGCAGTGGTAATTGTTTCATAATTAGATTAGTTCGCTAATTAGCAGTTAGTATTACTTAGTTAAGAAAATATTGTTAGTTTTTGATATTACAATTAGTCTTAAAATTTCTTAATGAATTGTCATTTCAATATTAACATTTAGTTAGTTAATTTTTGTTTTTCTTTCGTGTACTGCTCGTGTTCATTGAATTTGTGCAGGATAGCACAGGAGTGGAGCGGAAGTGATTACATGACACGAAGTACGAAGATAGAAGATTTTTACTTTTCAGTTTAGAATTAGGAATTTAATGTTGGGTGTGTAAATATTGCACTTTACGCCCTCTGCGAAGGGTATTCATTTGTTGTAATAGTTAGTTGTTTTTACTTTTCTTGAACATTTTACATTTCAAATAATTCGGTAATAAAGAATAGTTTAGACTTGTGTGTTTGAATACAACATATTCCCGTTCCCTGAGTTCGACCCGGTCTCATCCACTAGTGAGAACCGGTTTTTATTATTTGCTGTCTGGTTTTCACATGTTTTACATTTAAAAATCTTTTCAAAATTACAACAATTTAAAAGAAGACATCAAATTTTTGGCGCCGTTGCCGGGGAACGGCGTAATATTAGTATTCACGTTATTGCCTAGTGTTTGTGTGCATTTAGGTTTAGAACCACGTATGTGCATATCTTAGAGACAAGCTTACTTTTCTGCACAGCCCACCTACTAGGATCCCCTTAGAGGTGACTGTGTACGATTGGTACCGTACACATAGATTTGATATTTCTTATGCATAATCTCTGCTATGTGTAACTGCGTGGTGTTTGTTTAGTTTTTGTTGTTTTTAGTTTACTCGCTTTGTGGTTTGCGTGGTTTGGCCGCTAGCGCGTTAGTTAGGTAGAAAACCCAAAATCAGGACGAGTGCTACACCGGTCTACTTCAAGGTGTATGCACAGGCAACGATCACTTGACCCGAGCTAATTGAGTTCTGAGTTTCTTGTTAGGAGAACTCCTCATCTTATCACCATGGCCGAAACTCGGTCGTTGTTCCGTACCCTTAAGGAGTACTTCATGCCCACCATATACACTCCCACCTCCTGCATCACGAGACCTGATATAGGAGCCAATCAATTTGAAATAAAGGCCAGTATCATTCAAATGTTACCATCATTTCATGGCCTAAGCAACGAAGACCCATATAGTCATATTGATGATTTTCTGGAGATCTGCTCGACAGTGCGTATCAACAATTTTGGAGATGACGCATTGAGGTTGACGTTGTTTCCATTCTCTCTAAAAGATAAAGCTAAACATTGGCTAAATGCTCTCGATACGGTTCAAATTACCACTTGGGAAGGAATGCAACGCGAATTTCTTAAAAAGTACTTCCCAATTGGTAAGATGAATCAGTTTCGTAAAGTCATAATCAGTTTCTCGCAGATTGAGGGAGAACAATTCTACGAGACTTGGGAGAGAATGAAAGATCTTCTCCGCAAGTGTCCCCACCACCAGGTGCCTCGTTGGCAACTGGTGCAGTATTTTTACGATGGCCTGACCGAGAAGGACAGGCAAATAGTGGATTCATCATGTGGGGGCACTTTTATGCTAAAAAGTGAGGATGAAGCGTGGTCGCTCTTTGAGACATTGAGCGAAAATTCGATGCACCATACGACAACTTCACGGTTCGATAGGGCTGCACCTGCACAGGATAGTACTAAGAAGGCAGGTATTTTTGAAATAGGGATAAACCTTGAGTTAAGCAACAAGGTAGACCAACTATCCCAAAAATTAGATCAGTTTTTGTTGGGTCCCTCTCCTACCATGCAGGTGTGCGCGTTGTATGCGAGTCCTGCACACCATATTTTACAGTGCCCAGTTGCGCCACAGTATCCTGAGTTTGTCCAAGAGCAAGCTCAGATGGCTCAAAACTTCACTAGGCCCGCACCCAATCCATTTTCAAACACTTATAACCCGGGCTGGCGAAATCATCCCAATTTCTCATGGCGCAACTCACAGATCCACCCACCCAACCCTTCCCAGAGTCAACCAAGTCAAGGCGGTTATGTGCCTGGATTTCAAAGATCCAGTTATCCCCCAGTCCAACCTGTTTATACTCAACCCCAGTCTCATGAGCCTTTACATAGTCAATCTTTTGAGGATAAGATTTTGCAAGCTTTGAGCTCACATACCCAGTCTATTGCAAAATTAGAGACTCAAATGGGGCAGCTTGCCGAAGCACTTAGCAGGCGAAGTGAGGGAACATTGCCTAGCCAGCCTATTGTCAACCTTAAGGGAAAGGAACCCATGCGTAGCTTGCATATGGCTGATGCACATAAAAAGCAAGCTCAAGTAGTAACCCTTAGGAGTGGGAAGCAGTACCAAGCGAGGGAGGCTGCAGAAGAAAGAGAGAAGATAAGCGAGAAGCAGTCTGTCCCTAATATTTTACCTCAGGAAAGCGAGAAGGTTCTTCCATCTGAGCCTTCACCATCCTACATTCCCAAAGCCCCCTTTCCTGAAGCATTAGAAAGGCCAAGAGCATTAGGTAAGTCCGGAGTGAACATGCAAGAGATGCTTGAGATATTCAAGCATGTTCAGATAAACCTCCCCTTACTAGATGCTATTCAACAGGTCCCTGCATATGCAAAGTTCCTCAAAGAACTTTGTACGCAGAAAAGGAAGTCGATGTCCCATGTGCAGAAAAAGATTTATTTAACTGGGCAGGTGAGCGCAGTATTGCAACATCAAACCCCACCTAAGCTCAAGGACCCAGGGACTCCTATCATCTCTTGCGTCATAGGAAACATCACTGTTGGGCGTGCGTTGCTCGACCTTGGGGCAAGTGTTAACATCTTGCCGGGTTTTTTTTTATGACCAATTTGGATTGAAAGAGATGAAACCTACACCTATGACTCTTCAGCTCGCAGATAGATCTATCAAGATCCCAAGAGGGATACTTGAAGATGTTTTAGTCAAGGTAGAGGATTGTTATTTCCCTGTCGACTTCGTGATATTAGATATGGAGGGAGTTGATAGCCCGCAGCAGACTCCTATTATTCTCGGTCGCCCCTTCCTAGCTACCGCCAACGCGTGCATCAATTGCCGCACTGGTGCGATGGATGTGTCATTCGGAAATAGGAAGATGCGGCTAAACATTTTTCGTGCTGCTATGGGGCATGCTGTTGAGGAGGCTTCTTTCGAGGTTGATGTCATTCAAGACCTCGTAGAAGCAGAATATGCTTGGTTATTGAGTGATCCACCTCACGAGGAGGATAAGGAATCACTAGAAGGGGATCACCTAGAATTACATGAAAATCAGATAGGTGAGTTGAGTTGGATCGGGCACTTCGAGCCATTCAGAGGTAGACAGGATGGGAACACACTGCGCAATGTCACTGATGACATTATTTTTCATAGAGAGCCCGATTGAGTCTGACTTCATGTCCATTGATCTCATGGACGATGAAGGATTTTTCCAGGGATCCGTCTGGCTGGGGACGTGAAACTTAGCGCTTTATGGGAGGCAACCCATATTATGTACAGTTTTACATTTGTTGTTAGGCTTTGAAGATTTCATTTGGTTTTATTTTTCGTTTTCTATCTTTTCTATGAGTTTCATGTTTTGTCATGTATACATTGCATTCATTATTTTCATAAAACGTATAATTTTAATTCATGTCAGGTCATTCTACTCTTTTCCCTTATTTATTTCTCTCATGTGCATTCACTTAGTTTCATTCAAGCATGGGGGATTGCCACTGGGACAGTGTCATTCAAGCATGGGGGAGGGTGTAGAATGCACACCTTGATATTTCTGTTTACGTTCTTGCACATGTTTACACATCTCTCATGAAAAGTAGATTTTTAAAGAAAGAGTTTGAACTTATATGAATGTTATTTCAAATCTGATGTTTTTAGAGGATTTTTAAGCCCCACAAAATTTTTTTTCTCTGACATAGATCTAAAAATTATGGTTGTTTATGCGGATTTCGAGGAAATGATGATAGATACATGTTAGAGTTTATTTTGAATCATAAATATGAATATGCACAATTGTATTTTTGAAAAACTAAGCAAATGAACAAAAGCATAAAAATGAGCTCAAAAAGTGAGAAAAAGCATGCGTTAGGTTGTTTGGATAATTCCACAATCCTTAGTAGATGGAACTTAGATGTAAGTTGAAACTTTTAATTCCATTTTCGAAAAGGAGAGTGGAAAACTTCGTGATCCTAAGTAACTGAGAACAGATACAAGTTGAAATGTTTGACTCTCATGTTATAAGGGTGAATGAAGGAAGTCACTTTTATGTCTTAGTTGATATCTTTTAGTATGAAAAAGTATAGAAGATATTGACATTGCACAAGGCATAGAAGCAGACCACACGCAAGCTATAAGAGAAAAATAAGTGCGCAAAAAGAAAAAGCGTAAAAAAATGAAAAATCGAGAAAAGAGCTGAAAAAGAGAGAAAAAGTTCAGTGCTTAGAAGTGTGATTGAGAAAACCTGTGCAGAAAACATATGAGTGAGGATAAGTAAATAATAATATGTTTTTATTGGATTTTCTAAGAATAAAACATAAATAATTGTGATATTTAGAAAAGTGAAAGAAATTCTTTTTCTGTGGTAGTATATAAAAGACTCTAATTATGTTTGATTTTTTTTGTAACATGAAATATTTGTGAAAACAAAGTCTTTAATTACCTACTGCTTATGAGAACGTGTAATATTATGCATACATGACAGAGATGTTTGTGGGTAGCATCACTGCAAACCCTCACGAGACCTTACTCGTCCACTGGGGTAACCCAGGGGTTGAAAGGGCTTGTTGCATAAGCTAAATGCAACCGTGATTCCAACGAAAGTGAGTTAGGTGATAGTTTGATTTCTTGCATTTTTCTAGTTTGCTCAAGGACTAGCAAAACATAAGCATGGGGGTATTTGATCATGCATATAATTCAGGGTTTATTAACATTAAAATATGCATGATTTTATAAAATAATGTTTCAAAAACCCAATTTTATGTTAGTTTTTGAGTAAATGTGCTTAAATGATTTAAATTTAGAAAATGCATGAAAAATAGTTTTATTTTATATTCTTATGCCTATTTTAGTTTTTGTAGTTGGTTTTAGTTTTTATTAAAATAAAAAAATAAAAAACTTGGAGAAAAATAGTTTTTTTATTCATTTTAAGTGTTTGTGTTTTTTAGAAAAGAAAAAAATATATAGTAGATTAGTGTTTGAAGTTTCTTTTATAAATAGTTTTGTTTTTGAAAATTTTCATAAGTAACCGATTTATACGGTTTTCTTGATTTTTGAAATTAAAAATGAAAAAAAATATATATATAATAATAAAAACAAACCATTGCATGGTTTGTAATTTTTGGAAATTAATGGAAAACTGAAAAAAAATAAATAAATAAATCATAATGCAAACCTGTTGAACCAGTTTGTATTTCTAAAAGAAAAATTTTAAAAATATAATAAACAAACCGGCTTGAACCGGTTTGCATTTGTTTCAAACCGGTTCCAGCCGGTTTCTTGTTTTTAAAACCCTCAAAACAGAAAAAATAAGGCATCTTCTTCTGTACGCATTTCCCTCTTTCCTAACCCCTCCCCTCCACCTCATTCTTCTCTTCTTCTTCTCCTTCTCCCTAATTCTCTTTCTCGTTTCAGGTGGAGGTGCCTTCAATCCGGAGATGGTGTACAGGAGAAGACCGACTCTTTCCTAACCCTTCTAAGGTTCACGGTGAGTTTACAGAACTTCTTCTTCTTCTTCTTCTTCTTCTTCAGAACTTCTTCTTCTTCTTCTTCTTCTTATTCTTCAGAACTTCTTCTTCTTCTTCTTCAGATTTTTTTTCTTGTTGCTGCTATAATTTTAAAACCAAAATAAAAAGAGAAAAATTGAAAAACAGAAAAAAAAATAGATCTGCCGGAATCCCCTGCATTAGCCCAGCCTGCTGGAGTTTGATTGACCGATTGCTGGAGTTTGATTGAACGATTGTTGGAGTTTGATTGACCGGATGCTTGAATCAATTCACGGATTGGCAGAAATGTTTTAATATCTCTTTTAATTGCAGATTAATGGAATATGTGTCGATTAAATGTGAGAATAACTAGATCATCTACTATTTGATGTTTTCAGGTGACTGAATATGAGAATCCGATCTACTGACCGATCAAATGCTTAATGTTGATCGATTGAATGACTAGATCGAATCCAGTTGGTTAAAATGTTGTTGAAGCAATGATCTGACTGAAGATCATTGGAAATTCAATCGATTGAATGCCAATGATCGGAGTATCTGAATTTGGATCGGCTGCTTATAGATCTCCGGTAAGTGTGGTTTCATTAATTTCTTGTGAATATTCTGGTTTCATTAATTTCTTGTGAATTTTGTTTGACAGTTGATTAGTTGATCTGTGGCATCAATCGGATGCTTTGTTCTTGAATATTTGATGTTAGTTTCTGAAGATGTTAGTTTCTGAGAAATCAATCGGATGGTTTCTGAAGGCCTAATTTCTAAAGATGATTAGTTTATTTGTAAGAGGATTTGATCAAATGAATACGTTTCTTTCTGAGCATTGATTTTTGAACTCTTTCTAAAATACTAATCTCTTGACTGACCGACTGATCGGAATATTGATTGACCATCTGATTACTGAGAAGTATTTGAATGTTGATTTCGGTCTGATTTCCAGCATATTATCTGTTTGCTCCATGAATATTATTGTTGATCATATGTTACTAGCTAATTAGTAACTGCATTTACTTAGTATTTGAAGTTAGGTTCAATTAGTGGATTTGAAATAATTAGCAGTGGTAATTGTTTCATAATTAGATTAGTTCGCTAATTAGCAGTTAGTGTTACTTAGTTAAGAAAATATTGTTAGTTTTTGATATTACAATTAGTCTTAAAATTTCTTAATGAATTGTCATTTCAGTATTAACATTTAGTTAGTTAATTTTTGTTTTTCTTTCGTGTACTGCTCGTGTTCATTGAATTTGTGCAGGATAGCACAGGAGTGGAGCGGAAGTGATTACATGACACGAAGTACGAAGATAGAAGATTTTTACTTTTCAGTTTAGAATTAGGAATTTAATGTTGGGTGTGTAAATATTGCACTTTACGCCCTCTGCGAAGGGTATTCATTTGTTGTAATAGTTAGTTGTTTTTACTTTTCTTGAACATTTTACATTTCAAATAATTCGGTAATAAAGAATAGTTTAGACTTGTGTGTTTGAATACAACATATTCCCGTTCCCTGAGTTCGACCCGGTCTCATCCACTAGTGAGAACCGGTTTTTATTATTTGCTGTCTGGTTTTCACATGTTTTACATTTAAAAATCTTTTCAAAATTACAACGATTTAAAAGAAGACATCATTGTCCAAATAGAAGACTTCCTGCCTGAAAGGATCATCTTATTATCAAAGCCGAAGGTGATCTAAATCAGTAGCACCTTTAGGTTTGTGATGCAGTGGTAGTTGCAGGCTTATTGAATGCTATATTTGTCGACCCAACATTTCACTTAAACAGTGTCTGAAGGAGCCCGAGCAAATTTGGGGGTACGCATCTGGTTATATTAACTGATCTTTGGAATCACTTTCCATTTGACCTCTGTTATGATTTGCTGTTGATCTCCGATACATATTTGGATTCCCGCTATCATTCGAAATTCTGGTGAGTAATCTAATCTCACTACGATTTTGGATGTTAAGAGCTTATTGCAATTTCAGTATCGTTGAATTAGTTTTGTTAAGCATTGTTGATTACTGCTAAGTTTGAACAGGAAATCTTTTTTTTTCTTTTCTTTTCCTTATCTGTATTCTTTGCTGATCTCTATTGTTTTAATTCTCAATATAATCTTTAGTGTTGGTTAGTCAATATCGTTAGCTGACTCATTAAACAAATTGTTGGTCATTAGTTAGGAAAAGTTGATTAGTTGTCTAGTTAAGTAATTAACTGGTTATTAGCAAGTAATTAAGCTAGTTGTTAAGTATTTCATAATCAGAACACTTAGTAATGAGATTCAATTAGTTCTTTTTCTTTTTTTTAACTAACTTCCTTAGTTTGATATTAGATTCACTCAATGATTTCCTAACTAGAATACTTAGTTGATTTGCGATAGTTAATCACCTACATAGCATCCCATTGTGCATCACCCCTGTCACTTACCACTACACTGCTATGGTGCCACTTACAGAAAGCTTGAACATATGGTGGCACATTTCCCCTGCTCCCAACCTCCAGCTCCATATCTTTGTTAGCATTAGCTGCACAATATGTCATTCCCTTTTTCGTCTTGCATGTTCATTATACTATCAATACACAATGACGTTGTACCATCACCAGCATGTCAAACTTTGCATCAACCACCCGCTAAATTGCTCTTTCCACAACAACTCTTGGCATTTCAGTATACAGTTAGTCTGCCATTTGAGTGATTATAAGCACTCATTAACTTCCCTAGGAGTTCAAGTCATTCTGACAGATCCATGGTTGAAGCATAGTGTGCCTAAAAGGTGTAATCGGCTTCCCAAGATTTGTTGCATGGATGCTCGATCAAAGTCTAGAGTTTTGTGTCTTGTATTTGTCTTAGGAGGAATCTGGTAATCTTTAGAAGGAAATGAGTTTGCATTTCACTGAGCCTGTTCATTAACTGTTTGGTCTCTGACATAGTAGTTTTAAGTTAGTTTGCCCTTCTCTCCTATGAGTATTTCTCCCCATCAATGGCTCTTATGCGCTCATGCCATGGAACCCAAGTAGGCAATGATTATCAGTATCTAAATCTGGCAGTAACTCCATCTACTCATTTATCGCTTCAGGTTTGGATCCTAACTAATCTCTCTCTCGCTGTGTATATATATATATATATATATATCACTGTAACTCTTAGATCATTAACTTATGCTCTTTACATAATCTGAGAAATGTTCAAGCAGAGTAGCAAGCGTCTGGGATATGATGGCCTATGACTGTAGATATTTTATCACAAGCCAAGTTAAGGGTCATTCGTCAAAGGTAAGTATATCCCAACTTCTTTTTTTTTCTTTTTGTCTACACTTTGCCATGATTCTCTGTATATCTAAAGATTCATCTATCTGCCCATAAATTAAGTAAAAGTGTATATAGTGAAAGTATAATTGTCATTATCATTATGGAAATTCCATGTTTAAAATTCTGTCTTGGACTCAGTGATTTTGTATCCTCGGCCATGACCGCTTCCCTACACCACTATGATTCACCTGCATTCCCACACCACATGACTATTATTAGCCCATTTACTTTCCCTGTTTCAGCACCCTTACACTGTTATAACCACCCAGCACGCGCCAAATCGCGCCAGCACCTTCACTATCATACAGAATCACTTGCTGTTGTCCACAGTGCATTACATGGTTAAGTGCCTGTACACGAGCAGCCACCTGCTGCTTCGTCTCATCGTTTATTACACTTACAACAACACCTCTGCATTGCTGTGTAGTTCCCACTTATGGTGCATTGTCGCCATCTTCAGCATGCTGTCACCATGGCACTGCTACATCTACTAATATACAGCCACCACCATTATTCATATCAACAACAGTTGCTGTAATTTCTTACAGCCACCTTCACAATACCACTGCGGTGATTCATCACGTGTTTATAATCACGCCAAGTGCCACAACAATATGATGTTCATAACAAATCCCCACTGTAACCCCTTTTTCATTCTTTTTATGATAGTTCATTCTTGAACTATCATAATCATCATATTTTTGTCATTCTTCTTACAAGTGGTTCTCAGGAACCGTTGTAAATTCTTCTCTTCTTTTTATGATAGTTCACTTTTGAACTATCATAATTACCATATTTTTATCATTCTTTTACAAGTGGTTCACAGGAACCACTGTAAATACTTCTCTTATCTTTATGATAGTTCATTCTTGAACTATCATAATCATCATATTTTTATCATTCTTTTACCAGTAGTTCACAGGAACCACTGTAAATTCCTTTTCTCTTTGTACATACGCGTATATATATTCCTACATATATATATGTTTCTTATAAATACAGGGTAGACCGTATGCCTTTCTCCTTCAAATATAAACTAAGTACCTTGTGTAAGATTTTGGATAGTCATTTTCATTCATATTTTAAATCTCCTTTTGTGCAAATTCTCTCTGGTAGGAATATAAGGAAGGTTGGGATAAAAAAATATTTGATGTTCTCAAATCCAATTGTTGTAAATAAATAAGATGATGAAAACTCTACATTGCCAGTCTTAGATAGAATGAATGAGCATTATAAAAAGCATTGAACTACTTGTATTCATGCATTTCTTCCTTTTTTTCCCTCAAAATTCCCACAATGGTGAAACATGAATGGCACGTGCACCATTTCGTAAGAGGTAAATTAATTCTAAGTTGATGATCCACATCAATGGCCATAGTCAGGGTGTGGACAAAACTTAGTATTTTTATCTTTTACAAAATAACACTGGATCCACACTGGATTCGTCTTCAAAATTCATCATATTTTCCTTAAATGTTTTCTTCTTTTATCAGAATTTAACTTAAAATTAACTCAAAATATATACCAATGGCCATAGTCAGGGTATATTGAGAGTTAATTTCATTTTAAATTCTATAAAAGCACTAAAAATGTATTTTATTCTTCTTTTTGAATTTAAACATAGAATATTATATAATACATTCAATGACCATAGTCAAGGATGTATTATATCTTCAATCTTGTTTTAATTCATCTAAAGAATGAAATAGCTTTTCAAAATCCGATTTCAAATTCTTTAAATTCATTCATCATTTAGGATAGAACTGCATCATATTTTCAAAACTCCTTTTTCAAAAACTCCAAGTAAATGTAAATATCTTCCTCAATCTATCTTCAATCCTTATCAAATCCGATTCACCCTTTCATTTTTTCAGAATTCTATGTTCAATCTCAAAGTCCAATTTAACTTTGAGATTCCAAATTCATTTTATATTCAAATCAGATTTCAAAAATCAAATTTGACTCTGAAATTCAAATTCATTCAAAAAAAAAAAAACTCTAATCCAATCTCCAAGTTCAATTTTACTTTGAGATTCCTGATTCATCTTCCAAACTTCAAATTCAAGGTCTAATTTGACTTTGAAATTCATTTGTATATTCAAAGATTCAATTTCTAAAATTCATTTTCCAAGTTCAAATTAAACTTGGAAGTTCTTGATTCATCTTCTGAATTTAACTCCAAATCCATTTTAGGATCCGGGATTCAACATTTATATTGGATCTCAGACTTCAGATCCAATTCCTCTTTAGGATCTAGAGTCCAATTCCACTTTTGGATCTCAGACTTCGGACCCAATTCTCCTTTAGGATCCAGACTCCAATTCTACTTTTAGATCTCAGACTTCAGATCCAAATCCATCTTAGGATCCAAAATTCAGTTCTACTTCAAATCTTGGATTTCAGACCCAAATCCATCTTAGGATCCAGAACCCAATTTTATATCGGATCTCAGATCTCAGATTTTAAGTCCATCTTTAGATCAAATTCCATTCCCAATTCTAGATTTCAAATCCAAATCCATTTTTTTAGATCTCATCCAAAACTCCCTAAATCCATTTCTATTCTTAAAAACCATTTGATTACCTCAGATCTATTCTAAACTTAAAAATCCAAATTCAATTCCATCTCAAGTATTCATTTCCTTTTCTAAATTCAAATCCAAATTCAAAGTCGATTTTGACTTTTCATTTCCTTTCATTTTCAAAGCTTCAAGTCATTCTCTCTCATTTATTCTTCCAAATCCTAATTTATTTCAAAAACTTAGAATTTCTCTGATCTATCTTAAGTTCTAAGTTAAAATTCAATCATTTCTTCACTCCTTTACCAAGTTCATCTCAGAATACTTGGAAATTTCCAAAACATTCTTTTCAAAAGAGCATGCATCCTTGCATTGCACAAGCATGATTCTTTGTACATTTAGAGTTAGAATAAATTCTTAGATTATATTTAGGCAAAGCAAAAGGCATAGATTCGATCCTTGGTTCGATTACCCCTGGTAAAGGCGCCAGGAACGGTCGAACCTCGTACCGACGAGCGGATCCCGTCTCCCAGTTTTCCCGCAAATTTTCAAAAACGGAGGCGAGTAATCTTTTAAAATCTTTTTCAAAAATCAAGGTCAAGTGAGACCTTCGCAAAAGAGTTCCTCTCTCTCTCTCTTCTTCTTTCTTTTTCTCTTCTCCCTTCTTTTCTCTCTTTTATTTTTCTCCCTTCAAAAAGGAGGAAAATAGAGGTTAGAAAGGAAAAAGAGAAGGAAGAGGGATAATATTACGAGAGGAAAAATTTTGCGATGATCACAGATTGCCCCTCATCTTGAAAAGAATAGGCAAAGGAGATTCTTTTAAAACGAAAACAGGTGCTCTAATGGGGCAAAAGAAAGAAGTATTGGATGAAGAAAATTAATATTTTATTGATAAGCAGAACTGATAACAAAAGGCTGCATATTTATAAGCATTCGACAAAAGGTTGCAAAAACTGGACGGACTTGCCCCTACGAGGTGACTGGCAATACCTGTTATCGTCGCAAAATTTTTCCTGTCTTCCCTTCCTTGCGGAAGAGAGAGGGAAAATGCTTTTGTGATTCAAACTTGACCGGATTTTGGAAATCGTTTTGAAATACTCGCCTCCGTTTTGAAAATTGCGGGAAAATCCATGGGATGGGGCTCGACCTGTCGGTACGAGGTTCGACCGTTCCTGCCGCCTTTAACAGGGGTAATCAAACCAAGGACCAAAATTATGCTTGACTTAGTAAAATCATTAAAATTGTGTTCTATCCTAAATGCACAGAGAATTCAGGCATGTGCTATGAGATTTTTTGAAAATGTAAAATTGGAAAATATGATGTATGCTTAGAAAACATCTGAAGTTGAAAAGTATTTCTCAGGAAAAGATGGAAATCAATCTCTCAGGAAAACTCAGACGAAGAAGGTTTGAAATCTCGAGAAAGTTTATAAAGAGTTGGAAAATCTTGAAGAGATGAGAATCTCAAGAAAATCTTGAGAAAGTTTAGATGAGAATCTCGGGAAAATCTTGAGAAAGTTTATAAAGACTTAGAAAACCATGAAGAAATGAGAATCTCAGGAAAATTTTAAGAAAGCTTAGAAAGACTTGGAAAACCCTGAGGAAATAAGAATCTCAGGAAAATTTTAAGAAAGTTTAGAAAGACTCGGAAAACCATGAAGAAATGAGAATCTCAGGAAAACTGAAGGAATTCTTGAGAAAAGATGAACATTTGAAAAGGAAAGCACTTTTTTGGGAAAACTCAGACTTTGAGAATTTTCTTAAGAAAAGGATAGAAAATTTATAGGAAAAATTCATCGAAGAAGGAAATTTAGAACTTAGGAAATTGAAATCCTGAGAATCTTGTCTTTGAAATATCTGAAAATCAGCTTTTTATTCTTGAGAAAGATGAAAATTCCTTTTGAAAATGGATCTTAAGAAAATAACTTTTTAAGGAAAATCACGGGAAAACTTTGATTTGGGAAATCCAACTCCGAATATCATCATAGTTTCTTGAGAAATCGATTCCATGAAGTGAAAATCTCTTGAGAAAATCATGAGAAAAACAGATGATGCAGATGATTTGAATGAATGAATGCACTTTGAAAAGATTTCTGAAAAATTGGTTGGAAAAATGTGGATTAAGTCAAAGTAAATCCTTCACATATTCTGACTGTGGCCATGAATATATTCAGGGTTTATTTGATTTAATTCACAATATTTTGAAAACATTGGAAATATGAGGTGCATTTTCAAGATACCCTAAGAGTGTAGGCTCAATGTGACTGGTAGAAAGATGATGGATCTGGGCCTCGTCCATATTCCAACTAGGGCCTTAAATATAGATTCCACCGAGTTCATCAACACTCTAAGAGTTGGTGCACGTGCCATTCGTGTTCATCCACGGTGAATTTGGAAAATTGAGATATATGCATCATAGAATCAGGATATTACTGAAATGAAACTATATGAGATGCGGCCTAATCTAAGCAGTAAAAGTAAATCTTATTCCAAGGTTTACATTGGATTGTTACATTGCATAACATAAAGGAAAAAAAAAAAATTTGAAATGGAGCCAAGGAATCAGCATCTTCTAGATTTTCCCGCAAAATGAGAGTTAGTACCAGATAACCAAGGGAATGGACATATATATATATATAATACATACAACGAAGAGATGTATATCAAAAATTACTAAAGTTGATGCTAAATGATATGTAACAATGTAGGTATATTTATATGAGGAAATAGATATATAGATACTCATATATGAAAATAAGGGCACATGAAGGGATATGGGATATATATATAAGTACATATACATGTATATATATATATAGACATATATATATATATACATATATACGCATACATATAGGTAGATATACAATAGATATACATATACATAGATATATGTATATATATACATATAATGAGAAAATATACATGTTTAATGGAAATTCCATATAATGGGTAAAACCAGAAAATACAGGTATATACAGTTTCTGTAGGGGATTTTACACAGGTGTAATTCTCAAATTATAGCATATTTCTTAGTGAAACTGGGTACGGAGCTTCCCTATATATCAGTGACAAAGCATACAAAAGATGGCATAGGGATCATGAACGGATAGGGATATATCCGTTCATGAAGGTGGCTGTTTATCAAGACTGCACACCTGTAGCAGAAAATGGATATGTGCAGGAAATGGCTAATGATGTGGGTGTTAATGATATGTAAAGAAACAAGGCTGCTATTTGCTAAATGTATTTTAGATTCTATAACACTCGTCTTAAAGCAATAATTTGATCCAGTGATAGGATTGAAGATACATTGGTATAACCTGACAAGTTCAATTTGTCATAAAAATGACAGTTCATCAGTTTATTTTTATAGGACATAGTCCAACTTTACCTGTTCATATGGATTAGCTTGCTCTCTTGACTGTATGGCGCTGCTGGAATACACCCATTCCCATATCAGTGTCTACTGCCATCCAATGAACGTAGGTTGATATTTGCAGATCCCACGATTACATCTATTCTCAAGTCCTTAGAGTGCACACAGATCCTTCATCAACATCAACATTTTGGTACACCATCTCCTGAATGCTTGCTACAGCTGTTCATATGGATTAGCTTGCTCTCTTGACTGTATGGCGCTGCTAGAATACACCCATTCCCATATCAGTGTCTACTGCCATCCAATGAACGTAGGTTGATATTTGCAGATCCCACGATTACATCCATTCTCAAGTCCTTAGAGTGCACACAGATCCTTCATCAACATCAACATTTTGGTACACCATCTCCTGAATGCTTGCTACAGCTGCACTTGCATAAGAAGAAACTTTTAGTTTATCACCTCAAGATTACCAAGGCAAAAGAAAAAAACCCAGAAAAGCCAAATTGAATCAAGCTACATATGCACTTTGCCTATCTTCTAAAGCCTTGCAGAAAATTGCATAGTTTCATGCTGTCAAAAGAGAATCCACTTCACATAAATATCTTTTGGTTTACCATCAAACAACATTGGAATAACAACATATGATGCAAATCTTTAGTTTAATTCAATTTTGCTTGCTATTTTAAGAGTCATAGCTATTAGCTTGAAGGCATCTTATGGATCCTCTGTACCAATTGAATCAATAACCAGCAAAAGAGATAATCTTCTCCTATTGGACTTGTAGGTCCCCTGTCACCCGCAAGGAGGGAGCGATTTTCTGTTGCTATGCTGAAGGAAATGGGAAACGTCAGAGATGAGTATTTATGTCCCATCTCGGTGGCCAAACCTGTTATCGTCGCAAAATTTTTCCCATCTTCCCTTCCCTGCGGAAGAGAGGGGGAAATGCTTTCGCGATTCAAACTTGACCTGATTTTGGAAATCGTTTTGAAATACTCGCCTCCGTTTTGAAAATTGCGGGAAAATCCATGGGATGGGGCTCGACCTTTCGGTACGAGGTTCGACCGTTCCTGCCGCCTTTAACAGGGGTAATCAAACCAAGGACCAAAATTGTGCTTGACTTAGTGAAATTACCGAAATTGTGTTCTATCCTAAATGCACAGAGAATCCAGGCATGTGCTATGAGATTTTTGGAAAATGTAAATTGGAAAATATGATGTATGCTTAGAAAACATTTGGAATTGAAAAGCATTTCTTAGGAAAAAGATGGAAATCAATCTCTCAGGAAACTCAGACGAAGAAGGTTTGAAATCTTGATAAAGTTTATAAAGATTTGGAAAATCTTGAAGAAGTGAGAATCTCGAGAAAATCTTGAGAAAGTTTATGAGGACTTGGAAAACCATGAA
Source organism: Nuphar pumila (assembly GCF_984573655.1). Taxonomy (NCBI): domain Eukaryota; kingdom Viridiplantae; phylum Streptophyta; class Magnoliopsida; order Nymphaeales; family Nymphaeaceae; genus Nuphar; species Nuphar pumila. Next base: position 64,785,469 of record NC_143260.1, on the reverse strand, counting down.
GAATTGAGAATTTCAGGAAAATTTTGAGAAAGTTAATAAAGACTTGGAAAACCATGAAGAAATGAGAATCTCAGGAAAATTTTGAGAAAGTTTATAAAGACTTGGAAAACTATGAAGAAATGAGAATCTCGGGAAAAATGGAAGGAATTCTTGAGAAAAGATGAACATTTGAAAAGGAAGAATACTTATCAGGAAAACTCGGATTTTGAGAATTTTCTTAGGAAAATGATAGAAAATTTTGTAGGAAAACTCATTGGAGAAGGAAATTCAAAACTTAGGAAATTGAATTCCTGAGAATCTTGTCTTTGAAATGTCTGAAAATCAACTTTGATTCTTGAGAAAGATGAGAAATTCCTTTTGAAAGCATCTTAAGAAAATAATATTTTCAAGGAAAATCACAGGAAAACTTTGATTTGGAAAATCCAACTCCGAATATCATCATAGTTTCTTGAGAAATCGATTCCATGAAGTAAAAATTTCTTAAGAAAATCATGAGAAAACAGATGATGCAGATGATTTGAATGAATGAATGCAGTTTGAAAAGATTTCTGAAAAATTTGTTGGAAAAATGTGGATTAAGCCAAAGTAAATCCTTCACATATTCTGACTGTGGCCATGAATATATTCAGGGTTTATTTGAGTTAATGCACAATATTTTGAAAACATTGGAACGATGAGGTGCATTTTCAAGATAGCCTAAGAGTGTAGGCTCAATGTGACTGGTAGAGAGATGATGGATCTGGGTCTCGTCCATATTCCGACTAGGGCCGTAAATATGGACTCCACCGAGTTCATCAACTCTCTAAGAGTTGGTGCACGTGCCATTCGTATTCATCCACGGTGAATTTTGAAAGATTGAGATGTATGCATCATATAATCAGGATATTACTGAAATCAAACTATATGAGATGCGGCCTAATCTAAGCAGTAAAAGTAAATCTTATTCCAAGGTTTACATTGGGTTGTTACATTGCATAACGTAAAGCAAAAGAAAATTGAAATGGAGTCAAGGAATCAGCATCTTCTAGATTTTCCTGCAAAATGAGAGTTAGTACAAGATAACCAAGGGAATGGGTATATATATACTATATACAACAAAGATATACATATAGATATAAAAATACTTGAATTTATGATGAATGATATATGACAATGAAGATATATTTACAAAAGTAAGAGAAAAGAAAAATATATGTAATAACAAGTACACATGAAGGGATATATATATATATATATATATATATATAAGTATATATATACATATATATATACATATATACATATATACGTATACATATAGGTAGATATACAATAGATATACATATATATAGATATATATATACATGTAATGAGAAACATATACATATAAATGGAAAATCCATATAATGGGTAAAATCAGAAAATACATACAGTTTCTGTAGGGGATTTCACAAAGCTGTATTTCTCAAATTATAATGTATTTTTCAATAAAAATGGGTATGGAGCTTCCCCATATACCAATAACAAAGCATGCCAAAGATTGTATATAGATCATGAATGGATATGGATATATCCGTTCATGAATGTGACTAATTATCAAGACTGCACACCTGCAGCAGAAAAATGGATACATGCAGGAAATGATTTCCATAAGCCATTCATACAACCAAAACAGTTGATTTTTACACAGCCATTTACAAAATCAATTGTAGGAAATGATTTTCATAAACCCTTCACACAACCAAAATAGTTGATTTTCACACAGCCATTCACAAAATCAATTGTAGGAAATGACTTTCATAAACCATTCACACAGCCAAAATAGTGAATTTTCACTAAGCCATTCATAAAATCAATTGTAGGAAATGATTTTCATAAACCATTCACACAGCCAGTTGCTGGAAATGATCTTCATGAGTCATTCACACAGCCCAATTGCAGGAAATGATCTTCATGAGCCATTCACACAGCCCAATTGCAGGAAATGATCTTCATGAGCCATTCACACAGCCCAATTGCAGGAAATGATAATGTAGCTGCTGTTGGAGGAGATCTTCATGTGAATCCCTTGCACCAGCAAGAAAGGGGCAATGTCCTGCGGCTGAAGGAAGATGGGTAAAACATTGATGGGCTGAAGGTGATGGCAGCCACGTTCTCCTGCTGGGCTGCTGTAGATGCAGTTTGGCTGATGGATCCCCTGTGGCTGGTGGTGTATGGCAGCCTCTGGTGGCTTGAAGAAGGGGATGAAGACCACGTCTTATGCTGGGCTGCAGCTGGGCTGAAATGAGGTTGGGCTGGAAATGAATGAAGACGTTGGGCTGGAAATGGATGAAGACGTTGGGCTGGAGGTGGAAGAGGATGAAGTGGAGGTGAAGGATATGCAGAGACTGCTGGATTTCTGCCTGGTGGACTGAAGAAAGGGCAGCAGCTGGATGGGTTGAAGGAAATGGACTGGATGACTGTTGGATCTCCTTTTGGTGGGCTGGACCTCTGCTACGGCTGAAGGATGATGGCAAGCAGCTGTTTGGGGCTTCCTGCACCAAATGGATCTTCCAACCCACCAAAAGCTGAGAGGTTTTCCTCCTTTACGCTGGAGGGAGTTTCCTATTGGTGGGCTCTGAAGAAAAGGCAGCAGCTGGATGGGTTGAAGAAGATGCAGTTTCACGTTTGAGAAGAATAACCCTGCAAAATCAAAAAGAAAATTCAATCGGCTTCCTCCCTTTGGTGAATCACCTGCCTCTCAAGCCCCAAAAGCTTCCCCCTTTAATCGATCCATGGCCTTTTCTTCTTAAAGAATTTTGAATGTCCTCTTGAAGAAAACCGCAGCCCTCCATTTATGAGGTTCTGTTACCTCATTTTGAATTTTTTTTCTTTGAAATAGCCGTTTCAAGAGGGGCGCATTCCCTTTTTTTTCAAAATTTGGTTTTATTTCCCTAAGTTTTAGGCAAAATCAAATCTATTACTTTAGGGAAATTCGGTTGTGCCATTTAAGGCTGCCTCCTTCTAAAAAAAAAGAAATTTTTATTTAAACAAAGAAATAAAAAGTGAGTATTGAAATAAATGAGAGGCTTTTATGGAAATGCCACCTCAACCCACTTTTAAAATCCTTTTGAAAATAAAGTTTTTGTTTTGTTTTTTAAAGTCTTTTATTTTCAATTGGGGTGCCACATGTGTGTGGGCCCACTAAAAAAATAAATAAATAAATATTGAGAAATTAAGAAAAATTTGCAAATTGGTATGAACTTCGGGTGGGTCCCGCTTGAGAATAAACAACTTACTTGAGAGTCTGAGTATGATGTTATTTCAAAGGCGGGTCCCGCTCCATTTATTTGAAAATACGAGATAAAACATTATTTGTTTTTCAAGAATTTGGAAAAATTGGTTTTTCAGGGCAAAAATATGGATAAATGTAAAAAATTTTGTAAAGAGGTTTAAAATCTTTTGCAAAAAGTTTTGAGATAAAATCTTTAAAATCAATATCCAAATATCCAGATTGTTTTTCTTGAGAAAATTTTTGTAATTCAAAGTCCTGGGGGTAAAATGGGAAAAATTGGTAATTTTGAATACCCAGGGTTTTAAAAATCAATTTGAAAAAGTTTAAAAATCAAATCTGGATTGACAATTTTGAAAATCAGGAGTTCTGGATCTCAAACTGACATGCTATGCAGTGAAATGATGCAATGCTATGCGAAGACATGTTTTATGAAATGTCAGTCTAAGCTCAGACTTGGAAATTTTAGCTTTTTGTCCAGAAAAAGGATTTTGAAATTTTGCCATTTGAAGATGTCTCTGAACCTAAATATGGAAATTTTGAGGCTCAAGAATGAAATTTTGGACTTTCTGCAAGGTTCAATCTTGGAAAATGACCATTTTGCCCTTCATTGCTTCTGAAGAACTGAAATGTGCCGATTGAGGGTGATGTCAAGAAAGTGAGTGAAAATTTGGGGTGTTTGCAGATGCCCCTCTTTGCTACTAAGCCGACTTATGGCCGAGCTTAGTGGCAAAGAAAACACACCAAATTTGGGCTATATAAAAAAAATGCCCCAGTTAGAAAGATCTGACTGGGTATGAAGAAAATTAGCCCGAGGAAGATGGTAGATATGAAATGGAGAAATGAAGAGGAAAGACTCACTCTGTGAGAGTGAAATTCAGGTTTATGCCCTTGACCTGGATGGGACAGAAAATGCTTCGTATGGAACGAAGCTCAGGTTTGACCCTTAACCTGATTGGGGAATGGAATATCTCATCGAAATGAGACTCAGGTTTGTACCCTTGACATTATTGGGCAAAAAATGGAATATTGGAAGGTGAATAAGACAACATTTCTTGAAGATGAACGAGGCGATGTTAATGCAATTGTAAGAGGCAATTTTGGAAAATGATCAAGACGATCCGGTGAATTTTTCATCATCGTGAAATATGAATAAGGTAAGGAGTAAGACGACTCTTTCGACAATGTGAAAGATGGATATGGCAATCTTTCGACAAGAATAAGGTAACTCTTTCGGCAACGCGAAAGACAGACAAGGCAAACTCTTTAAGAGAAGAGTAAGGCAACTCTTTTGACAATGCAAAAGATGAATAAGGCAATTTTTCTAATGAAGAATAAGGCAACTCTTTTGGCAATGCGAAAGATGAACGCAGGCAATCCAAAGGAACAAGGCGATTCTCTCGACAACGCGAAAGATGACAAAAGCAATCCAAAGGAATAAGGCAATTCTTTCGACAATGCGAGAGATAACAAAGGTAATCCAAAGGAATAAGGCAATTCTTTCGACAACGCGAAAGATGACAAAGGTAATCCAAAGGAATAAGGCGATTCTTTCGACAACACGAAAGATGACAAAGGCAATCCAAAGGAACAAGGCGATTCTTTCGACAACGCGAAAGATGACAAAGATAATCCAAAGGAACAAGGCGATTCTTTCGACAACGCGAAAGATGACAAAGGTAATCCAAAGGAATCAGGCGATTCTTTCGACAACACGAAAGATGACAAAGGCAATCCAAAGGAACAAGGCGATTCTTTTGACAACGCGAAAGATGACAAAGGCAATCCAAAGGAATAAGGCGATTCTTTCGACAACACGAAAGATGATAAGGCAATCCAAAGGAATAAGGCAATTCTTTCGACAACACGAAAAATGACAAAGGTAATCCAAAGGAATAAGGCGATTCTTTCGACAACGCGAAAGATGACAAAGGCAATCCAAAGGAAAAAGGCGATTCTTTCGACAACGCGAAAGATGATAAAGGCAATCCAAAGGAACAAGGCGATTCTTTCGACAACACGAAAGATGACAAAGGTAATCCAAAGGAAAAAGGCGATTCTTTCGACAACACGAAAGATGACAAAGGTAATCTAAAGGAATAAGGCGATTCTTCCGACAACGCGAAAGATGACAAAGGCAATCCAAAGGAACAAGGCGATTCTTTCGACAACACGAAAGATGACAAAGGTAATCCGAAAGAATAAGGCGATTCTTTCGACAACACGAAAGATGATAAGGAATTCCAAAGGAATAAGGCAATTCTTTTGACAGCGCGAAAGATAACAAAGGTAATCCAAAGGAACAAGGTGAGTCTTTCGACAATGCGAAAGATGACAAAAGGCAATCCAAAGGAGTAAGGCGATTCTTTCGGCAACGCGAAAGATGATAAAGGTAATCCTTTCGGAGAGAAGGCTAATCTTTCAACAACATGAAAGATGATAAAGGCTATCCTTTCAGAGATAAGGCAAATCTTTCAACAACGTGAAAGATGATAAAGGCTATCCTTTCGAAGATAAGGCTAATCTTTCAACAACGTGAAAGGCGACAAAGGAAAATCTCTCAAAGGGGTCAAGATACATGAATATGGACATTAAGCTCTCACTTAACGTCAGGATAGCTAGAAAATATTGTCAAAATGTTGAAAATTTTGCTGATTCAAAGTAATTGAAAATGATGCTCATTGAAAATATTCCTTCTTTTCTACCTGAAGTATTACCACCAAACAGAATTGACTTCATAGAATCAAGATTTGGAATCCAAATTGCTTGCGATTGACCTTCTTCAAAGAAGTTATCAATTTCCTTGATATGAACAGGAAAGAGAATTTGATATCATGAAAGCAATCTATGAAAGGATATTGATAATAGAATTTCACAAATTTAAAGAAGATTCTTGATAAATGTGGCAGTTTGATATCCTGGGAGCTTCTCTCATGATAATCTTCCTGCGCTCTTTTGGCTCTCTTGGGTTTTTGCTACATTCTTCTTCATTTTGGAGATGTTCTGACTTTTTTTCTCTCTCTTTTTCCTGTCTTGCTCTCTTTTGGGAAGGGTACGTCACAAACTCCTTCAACTTGGAGATGTTTCGATCCTTCTTGGGCGATGGGTTTGGAGATCTTTTGGATGATAGCTGAAATTAAATATCTTTTAGGGATTGTCGAGAGGTTCATCGCATCTGCCTTCATCTCGACAGTACTTTGGACTTTCTTTGGAAGGATCCGTCATAAACTCCGTCATCTTGGAGATGTTTCAAATCTTCTTTGGCCCCGGAGGTCTACTCGCTTAGTTCGCCTTCATCTTGACGATAAGTGAGAGATCCCTTTTGCGGATATTTAATTGCAGCTTAGGTGATTCTGAGGAAACAGGGCTTGGGTGAATTCTCTCTTTTCTTAGCACTCAAGATATTTCCACTGCCTCGTCTTTACAAGAATAGCCTTTAAAGATGCGTCATTGACTGCGATCAATATCGATCATCTACGACTTTTCAATAATATTGAATCTTCTTTTCTGGCCATATCGAGGACTTATCCTTCATTCTTTTGGTTGGCCAATAGAAAGAATTTGAGTTTTGAATCTCTTTTCGCAAAAGCTTCACTCTTTTGGAAATAATGCTGAAGGTAAAATGAGGTAAAGATTCGTATAATAAAGATTCTGAAATCAACAAATAATTTGATTGACAAATTGACAAAATTTTCTTGAAATCCTTGGTGAAAGAGATCGCTTGACATCCAAGTTGACACATCCATGACGATGGTACTCTACTTCAAAGGTAAATCCAATACGAAGATGGAATTTCGAAGGTAAGCCCATCTCAAAAGTTTGTTTTGAAAAACCATCCCAATGAGGACTCACATTTTACAGGGAACGCTGGAAGATTCGAGTCAAAACTCGAGCCTTCGAAGGAAAGCTAGGAAGTTTGGTTTCTAAGAAGATAAAGTTTGGGTTGAAACCCAAATCCTAAAAGGAAAAACTAGGTCAATTCAGATTTTTGAGTCGAAACTCAAATATTCAAAGGAAAGTTGGAAAGTTCGAGTCGGGGCTTGAATCTCAAAGGAAAACTGGGAAGTTCAAATTTTGAAGGAAAGAAAACTTGAGTTAAACTCAAATCTTCGAAGGAAAGCAGGAAAGTTCGAGTCAGGGCTCGAATCTCAAAAAGAAACTGAAAAGTTTAGATTTTGAAGGAAAGAAAACTTGAGTTAAAACTCAAATCTTCGAAGGAAAGCAGAAAAGTTCGAGTCAAGGCTCGAATCTCAAAGGAAAATCTTTAATCAGAAGATTGAATTTTGAAAATCGACAGTGCGAGAGCTGGGATTGAAAATTTTGAGAATGACCAGTTCGAGGACTGGATTATTTGACTTGCAATGAAAAAGACCCTCATATTTAGATGTATGTGGTCTGATTTTCAGGATTAAACCCCTTATCCTGAACGGAGATATGACTAGAATTTAGAGAATTTTGGGGAAATTATGGGAAATGATTCAGGTTTATCCCTTAACCTGAAGGGGAAGGAAAATGGATGCAAATTTAATGAAAATGCACATGAAATGTAAATGAATGCAAAATTAATGCAAGTGGGTGCATATACATGCAAAATGAGAAGTTGGTTTATCCTGCCTGCATACAGAATGTTTTGAGGTAAAGATAGATTTTTCAAAAAAAAATGCCCTAGTGTAACTAGGGAAGAAAAATTTAAATACAAAGAAGGATAATCGAGGAATAAGGTGACAAGCTTCTTGATTGAGAGATATCCTCAAGGTCATTCTTCACAAGAGACATATTTGTGAAAAGGAAAGAGACGAAAATAAAATGGTGCCAAATTATTGGCGAATTTTATTGATGCTTAAAAATCGAGGAAAGGAAACAAAATAATATTATCCCTTTGACATGAAGAAAGTGCTAGAACACGGGATTTTTAAAGTAAAAGGAGAATGTTATTTTGAAAGTGAGAAATCATTTTGGGAAGAAAATCAATTGCAAGGTTGATTTTGAAGAATGGTCAGCGTGAGAGCTGATATTTGAAAGGGGAATCAACACGAGGGTTGATTTTGAAGAGAGATCATCATGAGGGTTGATTTTGAAAACGAATTGGTTTAACAATAATTTTGGAAAAGAAAATCAAGACAAGGTTTGATTATAAATGATAATGGTTCGAAACCAATTTAAGAAAAGAAGATCACCGCGATGGTTGAAAAAGATTGGATGGAAATATTAAACTTTTGGGTGATCATAACGAGGATGTTTGTAGAAAATTTTCAAAATTTTCACGATTTTTAAAAAACCCTCATAGGTAATTTCATTTCTCTCATGAACGATGTTGGGATCGCCCCTCATCTTGAAAAGAATAGGCAAAGGAGATTCTTTTAAAACGAAAACAGGTGCTCTAATGGGGCAAAAGAAAGAAGTATTGGATAAAGAAAATTAATATTTTATTGATAAGCAGAAGTGATAACAAAAGACTGCATATTTATAAGCATTCGACAAAAGGTTGCAAAAACTGGATGGACTTGCCCCTACGAGGTGACTGGCAAAACCTGTTATCATCGCAAAATTTTTTCTGTCTTCCCTTCCTTGCGGAAGAGAGAGGGAAAATGCTTTTGTGATTCAAACTTGACCGGATTTTGGAAATCGTTTTGAAATACTCGCCTCCGTTTTGAAAATTGCGGGAAAATCCATGGGATGGGGCTCGACCTGTCGGTACGAGGGCAATCCAAAGGAGTAAGGCGATTCTTTCGGCAACGCGAAAGATGATAAAGGTAATCCTTTCGGAGAGAAGGCTAATCTTTCAACAACATGAAAGATGATAAAGGCTATCCTTTCGGAGATAAGGCTAATCTTTCAACAACGTGAAAGATGATAAAGGCTATCCTTTCGGAGATAAGGCTAATCTTTCAACAACGTGAAAGGCGACAAAGGAAAATCTCTCAAAGGGGTCAAGATACATCAATATGGACATCAAGCTCTCACTTAACGTCAGGATAGCTAGAAAATATTGTCAAAATGTTGAAAATTTTGCTGATTCAAAGTAAATGAAAATGATGCTCATTGAAAATATTCCTTCTTTTCTACCTGAAGTGTTACCTCCAAACAGGATTGACTTCATAGAATCAATATTTGGAATCCAAATTGCTTGCGATTGACCTTCTTCAAAGAAGTTATCAATTTCCTTGATATGAACAGGAAAGAGAATTTGATATCATGAAAGCAATCTATGAAAGGATATTGATAATAGAATTTCACAAATTTAAAGAAGATTCTTGATAAATGTGGCAGTTTGATATCCTGGGGGCTTCTCTCATGATAATCTTCCTGCGCTCTTTTGGCTCTCTTGGGTTTTTGCTACATTCTTCTTCATTTTGGAGATGTTCTGACTTTTTCTCTCTCTCTTTTTCCTGTCTTGCTCTCTTTTGGGAAGGGTACGTCACAAACTCCTTCAACTTGGAGATGTTTCGATCCTTTTTGGGCGATGGGTTTGGAGATCTTTTGGATGATAGCTGAAATTAAATATCTTTTAGGGATTGTCGAGAGGTTCATCGCATCTGCCTTCATCTCGACAGTACTTTGGACTTTCTTTGGAAGGATCCGTCATAAACTCCGTCATCTTGGAGATGTTTCAAATCTTCTTTGGCCCCGGGGGTCTACTCGCTTAGTTCGCCTTCATCTTGACGATAAGTGAGAGATCCCTTTTGCGGATATTTAATTGCAGCTTAGGTGATTCTGAGGAAACAGGGCTTGGGTGAATTCTCTCTTTTCCTAGCACTCAAAATATTTCCACTGCCTCGTCTTTACAAGAATAGCCTTTAAAGATGCGCCATTGACGGCGATTAATATCGATCATCTACGACTTTTCAATAATATTGAATCTTCTTTTCTGGCCATATCGAGGACTTATCCTTCATTCTTTTGGTTGGCCAATAGAAAGAATTTGAGTTTTAAATCTCTTTTCGCAAAAGCATCACTCTTTTGGAAATAATGCTAAGGTAAAATGAGGTAAAGATTCGTATAATAAAGATTCTGAAATCAACAAATAATTTGATTGACAAATTGACAAAATTTTCTTGAAATCCTTGGTGAAAGAGATCGCTTGACATCCGAGTTGACACATCCATGACGATGGTACTCAACTTCAAAGGTAAATCCAATACGAATGTTGGAATTTTGAAGGTAAGTCCTAGCATAATACTGGATTTTGAAGGTAAGCCTAACTCAAAAGTTGGTTTTGAAAAACCATCCGAATGAGGACTCAGGTTTTACAGGGAAAGCTGGAAGATTCGAGTCAAAACTCGAGCCTTCGAAGGAAAGCTAGGAAGTTTGGTTTCTAAGAAGATAAAGTTTGGGTTGAAACCCAAATCTTAAAAGGAAAAACTAGGTCAATTCAGATTTTTGAGTCGAAACTCAAATATTCAAAGGAAAGTTGGAAAGTTCGAGTCGGGGCTTGAATCTTGAGGGAAAACTGGGAAGTTCAGATTTTGAAGGAAAGAAAACTTGAGTTAAACTCAAATCTTCGAAGGAAAGCAGGAAAGTTCGAGTCAGGGCTCGAATCTCAAAAAGAAACTGAAATGTTTAGATTTTGAAGGAAAGAAAACTTGAGTTAAAACTCAAATCTTCGAAGGAAAGCAGAAAAGTTCGAGTCAAGGCTCGAATCTCAAAGGAAAATCTTTAATCAGAAGATTGAATTTTGAAAATTGACAGTGCGAGAGCTGGGATTGAAAATTTTGAGAATGACCAGTTCGAGGACTGGATTATTTGACTTGCAATGAAAAAGATCATCATATTTAGATGTATGTGGTCTGATTTTCAGGATTAAACCCCTTATCCTGAACGGGGATATGACTAGAATTTAGAGAATTTTGGGGAAATTATGAGAAATGATTCAGGTTTATCCCTTAACCTGAAGGGGAAGGAAAATGGATGCAGATTTAATGAAAATGCACATGAAATGTAAATGAATGCAAAATTAATGCAAGTGGGTGCATATACATGCAAAATGAGAAGTTGGTTTATCCTGCCTGCATACAGAATGTTTTGAGGTAAAAATAGATTTTTCAAAAAAAAATGCCCAAGTGTAACTAGGGAAGAAAAATTTAAATACAAAGAAGGATAATCGAGGAATAAGGTGACAGGCTTCTTGATTGAGAGATATCCTCAAGGTCATTCTTCACAAGAGACATATTTGTGAAAATGAAAGAGACAAAAATAAAATGGTGCCAAATTATTGGCGAATTTTATTGATGCTTAAAAATCGAGGAAAGGAAACAAAATTATATTATCCCTTTGACATGAAGAAAGTGCTAGAACACGGGATTTTTAAAGTAAAAGGAGAATGTTATTTTGAAAGTGAGAAATCATTTTGGGAAGAAAATCAATTGCAAGGTTGATTTTGAAGAATGGTCAGCGTGAGAGCTGATATTTGAAAGGGGAATCAACACGAGGGTTGATTTTGAAGAGAGATCATCATGAGGGTTGATTTTGAAAACGAATTGGTTTAACAATAATTTTGGAAAAGAAAATCAATACAAGGTTTGATTATAAAAGATAATGGTTCGAAACCAATTTAAGAAAAGAAGATCACCGCGATGGTTGAAAAAGATTGGATGGAAATATTAAACTTTTGGGTGATCATAACGAAGATGTTTGTAGAAAATTTTCAAAATTTTCACGATTTTTGAAAAACCCTCATAGGTAATTTCATTTCTCTCATGAACGATGTTGGGATTGCTCCTCATCTTGAAAAGAATAGGCAAAGGAGATTCTTTTAAAACGAAAACAGGTGCTCTAATGGGGCAAAAGAAAGAAGTATTGGATGAAGAAAATTAATATTTTATTGATAAGCAGAACTGATAACAAAAGACTGCATATTTATAAGCATTCGACAACAGGATGCAAAAACTGGACAGACTTGTCCCTACGAGGTGACTGGCAAAACCTGTTATCGTCGCAAATATTTTCTCGTCTTCCCTTCCTTGTGGAAGAGAGAGGGAAAATGCTTTTGTGATTCAAACTTGACCGGATTTTGGAAATCGTTTTGAAATACTCGCCTCCGTTTTGAAAATTGCGGGAAAATCCATGGGATGGGGCTCGACCTGTCGGTACGAGGGCAATCCAAAGGAGTAAGGCGATTCTTTCGACAACGCGAAAGATGATAAAGGTAATCCTTTCGGAGAGAAGGCTAATCTTTCAACAACATGAAAGATGATAAAGGCTATCCTTTCAGAGATAAGGCAAATCTTTCAACAACGTGAAAGATGATAAAGGCTATCCTTTCGAAGATAAGGCTAATCTTTCTACAACGTGAAAGGCGACAAAGGAAAATCTCTCAAAGGGGTCAAGATACATGAATATGGACATCAAGCTCTCACTTAACGTCAGGATAGCTAAAAAATATTGTCAAAATGTTGAAAATTTTGCTGATTCAAAGTAATTGAAAATGATGCTCATTGAAAATATTCCTTCTTTTCTACCTGAAGTATTACCTCCAAACAGGATTGACTTCATAGAATCAAGATTTGGAATCCAAATTGCTTGCGATTGACCTTCTTCAAAGAAGTTATCAATTTCCTTGATATGAACAAGAAAGAGAACTTGATATCATGAAAGCAATCTATGAAAGGATATTGATAATAGAATTTCACAAATTTAAAGAAGATTCTTGATAAATGTGGCAGTTTGATATCCTGGGAGCTTCTCTCATGATAATCTTCCTACGCTCTTTTGGCTCTCTTGGGTTTTTGCTACATTCTCTATCATTTTGGAGATGTTCTGACTTTTTCTCTCTCTCTTTTTCCTCTCTTGCTCTCTTTTGGGAAGGGTACGTCACAAACTCCTTCAACTTGGAGATGTTTCGATCCTTCTTGGGCGATGGGTTTGGAGATCTTTTGGATGATAGTTGAAATTAAATATCTTTTAGAGATTGTCGAGAGGTTCATCGCATCTGCCTTCATCTCGACAGTACTTTGGACTTTCCCTGGAAGGATCCGTCATAAACTTCGTCATCTTGGAGATGTTTCAAATCTTCTTTGGCCCCGGGGGTCTACTCGCTTAGTTCGCATTCATCTTGATAATAAGTGAGAGATCCCTTTTGCGGATATTTAATTGCAGCTTAGGTGATTCTAAGGAAACAGGGCTTGGGTGAATTCTCTCTTTTCCTAGCACTCAAGATATTTCCACTGCCTCGTCTTTACAAGAATAGCATTTAAAGATGCGCCATTGACTGCGATCAATATCGATCATCTACGACTTTTCAATAATATTGAATCTTCTTTTCTGGCCATATCGAGGACTTATCCTTCATTCTTTTGGTTGGCCAATAGAAAGAATTTGAGTTTTGAATCTCTTTTCGCAAAAGCTTCACTCTTTTGGAAATAATGCTGAAGGTAAAATGAGGTAAAGATTCGTATAATAAAGATTCTGAATCAACAAATAATTTGATTGACAAATTGACAAAATTTTCTTGAAATCCTTGGTGAAAGAGATCGCTTGACATCCGAGTTGACACATCCGTGACGATGGTACTCAACTTCAAAGGTAAATCCAATACGAAGTTGGAATTTTGAAGGTAAGTCCTAGCATAATACTGGATTTTGAAGGTAAGCCTAATTCAAAAGTTGGTTTTGAAAAACCATCCGAATGAGGACTCAGGTTTTACAGGGAAAGCTGGAAGATTCGAGTCAAAACTCGAGCCTTCGAAGGAAAGCTAGGAAGTTTGGTTTCTAAGAAGATAAAGTTTGGGTTGAAACCCAAATCTTAAAAGGAAAAACTAGGTCAATTCAGATTTTTGAGTCGAAACTCAAATATTCAAAGGAAAGTTGGAAAGTTCGAGTCGGGGCTTGAATCTCAAAGGAAAACTGGGAAGTTCAGATTTTGAAGGAAAGAAAACTTGAGTTAAACTCAAATCTTCGAAGGAAAGCAGGAAAGTTCGAGTCAAGGCTCGAATCTCAAAAAGACACTGAAAAGTTTAGATTTTGAAGGAAAGAAAACTTGAGTTAAAACTCAAATATTCGAAGGAAAGCAGAAAAGTTCGAGTCAAGGCTCGAATCTCAAAGGAAAATCTTTAATCAGAAGATTGAATTTTGAAAATCGACAGTGCGAGAGCTGGGATTGAAAATCTTGAGAATGACCAGTTCGAGGACTGGATTATTTGACTTGCAATGAAAAAGACCATCATATTTAGATGTATGTGGTCTGATTTTCAGGATTAAACCCCTTATCCTGAACGGGGATATGACTAGAATTTAGAGAATTTTGGGGAAATTATGGGAAATGATTCAGGTTTATCCCTTATCCTGATGGGGAAGGAAAATGGATGCAGATTTAATGCAAATGCACATGAAATGTAAATGAATGCAAAATTAATGCAAGTGGGTGCATATACATGCAAAATGAGAAGTTGGTTTATCCTGCCTGCATACAGAATGTTTTGAGGTAAAAATAGATTTTTCAAAAAAAAAATGCCCCAGTGTAACTAGGGAAGAAAAATTTAAATACAAAGAAGGATAATCGAGGAATAAGGTGACAGGGTTCTTGATTGAGAGATATCCTCAAGGTCATTCTTCACAAGAGACATATTTGTGAAAATGAAAGAGACAAAAATAAAATGGTGCCAAATTATTGGCGAATTTTATTGATGCTTAAAAATCGAGGAAAGGAAACAAAATTATATTATCCCTTTGACATGAAGAAAGTGCTAGAACACGGGATTTTTAAAGTAAAAGGAGAATGTTATTTTGAAAGTGAGAAATCATTTTGGGAAGAAAATCAATTGCAAGGTTGATTTTGAAGAATGGTCATCGTGAGAGCTGATATTTGAAAGGGGAATCAACACGAGGGTTGATTTTGAAGAGAGATCATCATGAGGGTTGATTTTGAAAATGAATTGGTTTAACAATAATTTTGGAAAAGAAAATCAATACAAGGTTTGATTATAAATGATAATGGTTCGAAACCAATTTAAGAAAAGAAGATCACCGCGATGGTTGAAAAAGATTGGATGGAAATATTAAACTTTTGGGTGATCATAACGAAGATGTTTGTAGAAAATTTTCAAAATTTTCACGATTTTTAAAAAACCCTCATAGGTAATTTCATTTCTCTCATGAACGATGTTGGGATCGCCCCTCATCTTGAAAAGAATAGGCAAAGGAGATTCTTTTAAAACGAAAACAGGTGCTCTAATGGGGCAAAAGAAAGAAGTATTGGATAAAGAAAATTAATATTTTATTGATAAGCAGAAGTGATAACAAAAGACTGCATATTTATAAGCATTCGACAAAAGGTTGCAAAAACTGGATGGACTTGCCCCTACGAGGTGACTGGCAAAACCTGTTATCATCGCAAAATTTTTCCTGTCTTCCCTTCCTTGCGGAAGAGAGAGGGAAAATGCTTTTGTGATTCAAACTTGACCGGATTTTGGAAATCGTTTTGAAATACTCGCCTCCGTTTTGAAAATTGCGGGAAAATCCATGGGATGGGGCTCGACCTGTCGGTACGAGGGCAATCCAAAGGAGTAAGGCGATTCTTTCGGCAACGCGAAAGATGATAAAGGTAATCCTTTCGGAGAGAAGGCTAATCTTTCAACAACATGAAAGATGATAAAGGCTATCCTTTCAGAGATAAGGCAAATCTTTCAACAACGTGAAAGATGATAAAGGCTATCCTTTCGAAGATAAGGCTAATCTTTCAACAACGTGAAAGGCGACAAAGGAAAATCTCTCAAAGGGGTCAAGATACATGAATATGGACATCAAGCTCTCACTTAACGTCAGGATAGCTAGAAAATATTGTCAAAATGTTGAAAATTTTGCTGATTCAAAGTAATTGAAAATGATGCTCATTGAAAATATTCCTTCTTTTCTACCTGAAGTATTACCTCCAAACAGAATTGACTTCATAGAATCAAGATTTGGAATCCAAATTGCTTGCGATTGACCTTCTTCAAAGAAGTTATCAATTTCCTTGATATGAACAGGAAAGAGAATTTGATATCATGAAAGCAATCTATGAAAGGATATTGATAATAGAATTTCACAAATTTAAAGAAGATTCTTGATAAATGTGGCAGTTTGATATCCTGGGAGCTTCTCTCATGATAATCTTCCTGCGCTCTTTTGGCTCTCTTGGGTTTTTGCTACATTCTTCTTCATTTTGGAGATGTTCTGACTTTTTCTCTCTCTCTTTTTCCTGTCTTGCTCTCTTTTGGGAAGGGTACGTCACAAACTCCTTCAACTTGGAGATGTTTCGATCCTTCTTGGGCGATGGGTTTGGAGATCTTTTGGATGATAGCTGAAATTAAATATCTTTTAGGGATTGTCGAGAGGTTCATCGCATCTGCCTTCATCTCGACAGTACTTTGGACTTTCTTTGGAAGGATCCGTCATAAACTTCGTCATCTTGGAGATGTTTCAAATCTTCTTTGGCCCCGGGGGTCTACTCGCTTAGTTCGCATTCATCTTGATAATAAGTGAGAGATCCCTTTTGCGGATATTTAATTACAGCTTAGGTGATTCTAAGGAAACAGGGCTTGGGTGAATTCTCTCTTT
This sequence comes from Nuphar pumila, assembly GCF_984573655.1. Classification (NCBI taxonomy): domain Eukaryota; kingdom Viridiplantae; phylum Streptophyta; class Magnoliopsida; order Nymphaeales; family Nymphaeaceae; genus Nuphar; species Nuphar pumila. The sequence goes on along the minus strand of NC_143260.1, from coordinate 64,768,687 downwards.
TCCTAGCACTCAAGATATTTCCACTGCCTCGTCTTTACAAGAATAGCATTTAAAGATGCGCCATTGACTGCGATCAATATCGATCATCTACGACTTTTCAATAATATTGAATCTTCTTTTCTGGCCATATCGAGGACTTATCCTTCATTCTTTTGGTTGGCCAATAGAAAGAATTTGAGTTTTGAATCTCTTTTCGCAAAAGCTTCACTCTTTTGGAAATAATGCTGAAGGTAAAATGAGGTAAAGATTCGTATAATAAAGATTCTGAATCAACAAATAATTTGATTGACAAATTGACAAAATTTTCTTGAAATCCTTGGTGAAAGAGATCGCTTGACATCCGAGTTGACACATCCGTGACGATGGTACTCAACTTCAAAGGTAAATCCAATACGAAGTTGGAATTTTGAAGGTAAGTCCTAGCATAATACTGGATTTTGAAGGTAAGCCTAATTCAAAAGTTGGTTTTGAAAAACCATCCGAATGAGGACTCAGGTTTTACAGGGAAAGCTGGAAGATTCGAGTCAAAACTCGAGCCTTCGAAGGAAAGCTAGGAAGTTTGGTTTCTAAGAAGATAAAGTTTGGGTTGAAACCCAAATCTTAAAAGGAAAAACTAGGTCAATTCAGATTTTTGAGTCGAAACTCAAATATTCAAAGGAAAGTTGGAAAGTTCGAGTCGGGGCTTGAATCTCAAAGGAAAACTGGGAAGTTCAGATTTTGAAGGAAAGAAAACTTGAGTTAAACTCAAATCTTCGAAGGAAAGCAGGAAAGTTCGAGTCAAGGCTCGAATCTCAAAAAGACACTGAAAAGTTTAGATTTTGAAGGAAAGAAAACTTGAGTTAAAACTCAAATATTCGAAGGAAAGCAGAAAAGTTCGAGTCAAGGCTCGAATCTCAAAGGAAAATCTTTAATCAGAAGATTGAATTTTGAAAATCGACAGTGCGAGAGCTGGGATTGAAAATCTTGAGAATGACCAGTTCGAGGACTGGATTATTTGACTTGCAATGAAAAAGACCATCATATTTAGATGTATGTGGTCTGATTTTCAGGATTAAACCCCTTATCCTGAACGGGGATATGACTAGAATTTAGAGAATTTTGGGGAAATTATGGGAAATGATTCAGGTTTATCCCTTATCCTGATGGGGAAGGAAAATGGATGCAGATTTAATGCAAATGCACATGAAATGTAAATGAATGCAAAATTAATGCAAGTGGGTGCATATACATGCAAAATGAGAAGTTGGTTTATCCTGCCTGCATACAGAATGTTTTGAGGTAAAAATAGATTTTTCAAAAAAAAAATGCCCCAGTGTAACTAGGGAAGAAAAATTTAAATACAAAGAAGGATAATCGAGGAATAAGGTGACAGGGTTCTTGATTGAGAGATATCCTCAAGGTCATTCTTCACAAGAGACATATTTGTGAAAATGAAAGAGACAAAAATAAAATGGTGCCAAATTATTGGCGAATTTTATTGATGCTTAAAAATCGAGGAAAGGAAACAAAATTATATTATCCCTTTGACATGAAGAAAGTGCTAGAACACGGGATTTTTAAAGTAAAAGGAGAATGTTATTTTGAAAGTGAGAAATCATTTTGGGAAGAAAATCAATTGCAAGGTTGATTTTGAAGAATGGTCAGCGTGAGAGCTGATATTTGAAAGGGGAATCAACACGAGGGTTGATTTTGAAGAGAGATCATCATGAGGGTTGATTTTGAAAACGAATTGGTTTAACAATAATTTTGGAAAAGAAAATCAATACAAGGTTTGATTATAAATGATAATGGTTCGAAACCAATTTAAGAAAAGAAGATCACCGCGATGGTTGAAAAAGATTGGATGGAAATATTAAACTTTTGGGTGATCATAACGAAGATGTTTGTAGAAAATTTTCAAAATTTTCACGATTTTTAAAAAACCCTCATAGGTAATTTCATTTCTCTCATGAACGATGTTGGGATCGCCCCTCATCTTGAAAAGAATAGGCAAAGGAGATTCTTTTAAAACGAAAACAGGTGCTCTAATGGGGCAAAAGAAAGAAGTATTGGATAAAGAAAATTAATATTTTATTGATAAGCAGAAGTGATAACAAAAGACTGCATATTTATAAGCATTCGACAAAAGGTTGCAAAAACTGGATGGACTTGCCCCTACGAGGTGACTGGCAAAACCTGTTATCATCGCAAAATTTTTCCTGTCTTCCCTTCCTTGCGGAAGAGAGAGGGAAAATGCTTTTGTGATTCAAACTTGACCGGATTTTGGAAATCGTTTTGAAATACTCGCCTCCGTTTTGAAAATTGCGGGAAAATCCATGGGATGGGGCTCGACCTGTCGGTACGAGGGCAATCCAAAGGAGTAAGGCGATTCTTTCGGCAACGCGAAAGATGATAAAGGTAATCCTTTCGGAGAGAAGGCTAATCTTTCAACAACATGAAAGATGATAAAGGCTATCCTTTCAGAGATAAGGCAAATCTTTCAACAACGTGAAAGATGATAAAGGCTATCCTTTCGAAGATAAGGCTAATCTTTCAACAACGTGAAAGGCGACAAAGGAAAATCTCTCAAAGGGGTCAAGATACATGAATATGGACATCAAGCTCTCACTTAACGTCAGGATAGCTAGAAAATATTGTCAAAATGTTGAAAATTTTGCTGATTCAAAGTAATTGAAAATGATGCTCATTGAAAATATTCCTTCTTTTCTACCTGAAGTATTACCTCCAAACAGAATTGACTTCATAGAATCAAGATTTGGAATCCAAATTGCTTGCGATTGACCTTCTTCAAAGAAGTTATCAATTTCCTTGATATGAACAGGAAAGAGAATTTGATATCATGAAAGCAATCTATGAAAGGATATTGATAATAGAATTTCACAAATTTAAAGAAGATTCTTGATAAATGTGGCAGTTTGATATCCTGGGAGCTTCTCTCATGATAATCTTCCTGCGCTCTTTTGGCTCTCTTGGGTTTTTGCTACATTCTTCTTCATTTTGGAGATGTTCTGACTTTTTCTCTCTCTCTTTTTCCTGTCTTGCTCTCTTTTGGGAAGGGTACGTCACAAACTCCTTCAACTTGGAGATGTTTCGATCCTTCTTGGGCGATGGGTTTGGAGATCTTTTGGATGATAGCTGAAATTAAATATCTTTTAGGGATTGTCGAGAGGTTCATCGCATCTGCCTTCATCTCGACAGTACTTTGGACTTTCTTTGGAAGGATCCGTCATAAACTTCGTCATCTTGGAGATGTTTCAAATCTTCTTTGGCCCGGGGGTCTACTCGCTTAGTTCGCATTCATCTTGATAATAAGTGAGAGATCCCTTTTGCGGATATTTAATTACAGCTTAGGTGATTCTAAGGAAACAGGGCTTGGGTGAATTCTCTCTTTTCCTAGCACTCAAGATATTTCCACTGCCTCGTCTTTACAAGAATAGCATTTAAAGATGCGCCATTGACTGCGATCAATATCGATCATCTACGACTTTTCAATAATATTGAATCTTCTTTTCTGGCCATATCGAGGACTTATCCTTCATTCTTTTGGTTGGCCAATAGAAAGAATTTGAGTTTTGAATCTCTTTTCGCAAAAGCTTCACTCTTTTGGAAATAATGCTGAAGGTAAAATGAGGTAAAGATTCGTATAATAAAGATTCTGAATCAACAAATAATTTGATTGACAAATTGACAAAATTTTATTGAAATCCTTGGTGAAAGAGATCGCTTGACATCCGAGTTGACACATCCGTGACGATGGTACTCAACTTCAAAGGTAAATCCAATACGAAGTTGGAATTTTGAAGGTAAGTCCTAGCATAATACTGGATTTTGAAGGTAAGCCTAATTCAAAAGTTGGTTTTGAAAAACCATCCGAATGAGGACTCAGGTTTTACAGGGAAAGCTGGAAGATTCGAGTCAAAACTCGAGCCTTCGAAGGAAAGCTAGGAAGTTTGGTTTCTAAGAAGATAAAGTTTGGGTTGAAACCCAAATCTTAAAAGGAAAAACTAGGTCAATTCAGATTTTTGAGTCGAAACTCAAATATTCAAAGGAAAGTTGGAAAGTTCGAGTCGGGGCTTGAATCTCAAAGGAAAACTGGGAAGTTCAGATTTTGAAGGAAAGAAAACTTGAGTTAAACTCAAATCTTCGAAGGAAAGCAGGAAAGTTCGAGTCAAGGCTCGAATCTCAAAAAGACACTGAAAAGTTTAGATTTTGAAGGAAAGAAAACTTGAGTTAAAACTCAAATATTCGAAGGAAAGCAGAAAAGTTCGAGTCAAGGCTCGAATCTCAAAGGAAAATCTTTAATCAGAAGATTGAATTTTGAAAATCGACAGTGCGAGAGCTGGGATTGAAAATCTTGAGAATGACCAGTTCGAGGACTGGATTATTTGACTTGCAATGAAAAAGACCATCATATTTAGATGTATGTGGTCTGATTTTCAGGATTAAACCCCTTATCCTGAACGGGGATATGACTAGAATTTAGAGAATTTTGGGGAAATTATGGGAAATGATTCAGGTTTATCCCTTATCCTGATGGGGAAGGAAAATGGATGCAGATTTAATGCAAATGCACATGAAATGTAAATGAATGCAAAATTAATGCAAGTGGGTGCATATACATGCAAAATGAGAAGTTGGTTTATCCTGCCTGCATACAGAATGTTTTGAGGTAAAAATAGATTTTTCAAAAAAAAAATGCCCCAGTGTAACTAGGGAAGAAAAATTTTAATACAAAGAAGGATAATCGAGGAATAAGGTGACAGGGTTCTTGATTGAGAGATATCCTCAAGGTCATTCTTCACAAGAGACATATTTGTGAAAATGAAAGAGACAAAAATAAAATGGTGCCAAATTATTGGCGAATTTTATTGATGCTTAAAAATCGAGGAAAGGAAACAAAATTATATTATCCCTTTGACATGAAGAAAGTGCTAGAACACGGGATTTTTAAAGTAAAAGGAGAATGTTATTTTGAAAGTGAGAAATCATTTTGGGAAGAAAATCAATTGCAAGGTTGATTTTGAAGAATGGTCAGCGTGAGAGCTGATATTTGAAAGGGGAATCAACACGAGGGTTGATTTTGAAGAGAGATCATCATGAGGGTTGATTTTGAAAACGAATTGGTTTAACAATAATTTTGGAAAAGAAAATCAATACAAGGTTTGATTATAAATGATAATGGTTCGAAACCAATTTAAGAAAAGAAGATCACCGCGATGGTTGAAAAAGATTGGATGGAAATATTAAACTTTTGGGTGATCATAACGAAGATGTTTGTAGAAAATTTTCAAAATTTTCATGATTTTTAAAAAACCCTCATAGGTAATTTCATTTCTCTCATGAACGATGTTGGGATCGCCCCTCATCTTGAAAAGAATAGGCAAAGGAGATTCTTTTAAAACGAAAACAGGTGCTCTAATGGGGCAAAAGAAAGAAGTATTGGATAAAGAAAATTAATATTTTATTGATAAGCAGAAGTGATAACAAAAGACTGCATATTTATAAGCATTCGACAAAAGGTTGCAAAAACTGGATGGACTTGCCCCTACGAGGTGACTGGCAAAACCTGTTATCATCGCAAAATTTTTCCTGTCTTCCCTTCCTTGCAGAAGAGAGAGGGAAAATGCTTTTGTGATTCAAACTTGACCGGATTTTGGAAATCGTTTTGAAATACTCGCCTCCGTTTTGAAAATTGCGGGAAAATCCATGGGATGGGGCTCGACCTGTCGGTACGAGGGCAATCCAAAGAAGTAAGGTGATTCTTTCGACAACGCGAAAGATGATAAAGGTAATCCTTTCGGAGAGAAGGCTAATCTTTCAACAACATGAAAGATGATAAAGGCTATCCTTTCGGAGATAAGGCTAATCTTTCAACAACGTGAAAGATGATAAAGGCTATCCTTTCGTGAAAGAGAGGAAAAATTTTGCGATGATCACAGATTGCCCCTCATCTTGAAAAGAATAGGCAAAGGAGATTCTTTTAAAACGAAAACAGGTGCTCTAATGGGGCAAAAGAAAGAAGTATTGGATGAAGAAAATTAATATTTTATTGATAAGCAGAACTGATAACAAAAGACTGCATATTTATAAGCATTCGACAAAAGGTTGCAAAAATTGGACGGACTTGCCCCTACGAGGTGACTGGCAAAACCTGTTATCGTCGCAAATTTTTTCCCGTCTTCCCTTCCTTGCGGAAGAGAGAGGGAAAATGCTTTTGTGATTCAAACTTGACCGGATTTTGGAAATCGTTTTGAAATACTCGCCTCCGTTTTGAAAATTGCAGGAAAATCCATGGGATGGGGCTCGACCTGTCGGTACGAGGTTCGACCGTTCCTGCCGCCTTTAACAGGGGTAATCGAACCAAGGACCAAAATTATGCTTGACTTAGTAAAATCATTAAAATTGTGTTCTATCCTAAATGCACAGAGAATTCAGGCATGTGCTATGAGATTTTTGGAAAATGTCAAATTGGAAAATATGATGTATGCTTAGAAAACATCTAAAGTTGAAAAGTATTTCTCAGGAAAAGATGGAAATCAATCTCTCAGGAAAACTCAGACGAAGAAGGTTTGAAATCTCGAGAAAGTTTATAAAGAGTTGGAAAATCTTGAAGAGATGAGAATCTCAAGAAAATCTTGAGAAAGTTTAGATGAGAATCTCGGGAAAATCTTGAGAAAGTTTATAAAGACTTAGAAAACCATGAAGAAATGAGAATCTCAGGAAAATTTTAAGAAAGCTTAGAAAGACTTGGAAAACCCTGAGGAAATAAGAATCTCAGGAAAATTTTAAGAAAGTTTAGAAAGACTCGGAAAACCATGAAGAAATGAGAATCTCAGGAAAACTGAAGGAATTCTTGAGAAAAGATGAACATTTGAAAAAGGAAGCACTTTTTTGGGAAAACTCAGACTTTGAGAATTTTCTTAAGAAAAGGCTAGAAAATTTATAGGAAAAATTCATCGGAGAAGGAAATTTAAAACTTAGGAAATTAAAATCCTGAGAATCTTGTCTTTGAAATATCTGAAAATCAGCTTTTTATTCTTGAGAAAGATGAAAATTCCTTTTGAAAATGGATCTTAAGAAAATAACTTTTTAAGGAAAATCACGAGAAAACTTTGATTTGTGAAATCCAACTCCGAATATCATCATAGTTTCTTGAGAAATCGATTCCATGAAGTGAAAATCTCTTGAGAAAATCATGAGAAAAACAGATGATGCAGATGATTTGAATGAATGAATGCACTTTGAAAAGATTTCTGAAAAATTGGTTGGAAAAATGTGGATTAAGTCAAAGTAAATCCTTCACATATTCTGACTGTGGCCATGAATATATTCAGGGTTTATTTGAGTTAATTCACAATATTTTGAAAACATTGGAAATATGAGGTGCATTTTCAAGATAGCCTAAGAGTGTAGGCTCAATATGACTGGTAGAAAGATGATGGATCTGGCCTCGTCCATATTCCGACTAGGGCCGTAAATATGGATTCCACCGAGTTCATCAACTCTCTAAGAGTTGGTGCACGTGCCATTCATGTTCATCCACGGTGAATTTGGAAAATTGAGATATATGCATCATAGAATCAGGATATTACTGAAATGAAACTATATGAGATGTGGCCTAATTTAAGCAGTAAAAGTAAATCTTATTCCAAGGTTTACATTGGATTGTTACATTGCATAACATAAAGTATAAAAAAAAAAAAATTGAAATGTAACCAAGGAATCAGCATCTTCTAGATTTTCCCGCAAAATGAGAGTTAGTACTAGATAACCAATGGAATGGACATATATATATATATATATATATATATATATATATATATATATATATATATATATATATATATATATATATATATATATATATATATATATATATATATATATATATTACATACAACAAAGAGATGTATATCAAAAATTACTAAAGTTGATGCTAAATGATATGTAACAATGTAGGTATATTTATATGAGGAAATAGATATATAGATACTCATATATGAAAATAAGGGCACATGAAGGGATATGGGATATATATATAAGTACATATACATGTATATATATATATATAGACATATATATATATATACATATATACGCATACATATAGGTAGATATACAATAGATATACATATACATAGATATATATATATATACATATAATGAGAAAATATACATGTTTAATGGAAATTCCATATAATGGGTAAAACCAGAAAATACAGGTATATACAGTTTCTGTAGGGGATTTTACACAGGTGTAATTCTCAAATTATAGCATATTTCTTAGTGAAACTGGGTACGGAGCTTCCCTATATATCAGTGACAAAGCATACAAAAGATGGCATAGGGATCATGAACGGATAGGGATATATCCGTTCATGAAGGTGGCTGTTTATCAAGACTGCACACCTGTAGCAGAAAATGGATATGTGCAGGAAATGGCTAATGATGTGGGTGTTAATGATATGTAAAGAAACAAGGCTGCTATTTGCTAAATGTATTTTAGATTCTATAACACTCGTCTTAAAGCAATAATTTGATCCAGTGATAGGATTGAAGATACATTGGTATAACCTGACAAGTTCAATTTGTCATAAAAATGACAGTTCATCAGTTTATTTTTATAGGACATAGTCCAACTTTACCTGTTCATATGGATTAGCTTGCTCTCTTGACTGTATGGCGCTGCTGGAATACACCCATTCCCATATCAGTGTCTACTGCCATCCAATGAACGTAGGTTGATATTTGCAGATCCCACGATTACATCCATTCTCAAGTCCTTAGAGTGCACACAGATCCTTCATCAACATCAACATTTTGGTACACCATCTCCTGAATGCTTGCTACAGCTGTTCATAAGGATTAGCTCGCTCTCTTGACTGTATGGTGCTGCTGGAATACACCCATTCCCATATCAGTGTCTACTGCCATCCAATGAACGTAGGTTGATATTTGCAGATCCCACGATTACATCCATTCTCAAGTCCTTAGAGTGCACACAGATCCTTCATCAACATCAACATTTTGGTACACCATCTCCTGAATGCTTGCTACAGCTGCACTTGCATAAGAAGAAACTTTTAGTTTATCACCTCAAGATTACCAAGGCAAAAGAAAAAAAACCAGAAAAGCCAAATTGAATCAAGCTACATATGCACTTTGCCTATCTTCTAAAGCCTTGCAGAAAATTGCATAGTTTCATGCTGTCAAAAGAGAATCCACTGCACATAAATATCTTTTGGTTTACCATCAAACCACATTGGAATAACAACATATGATGCAAATCTTTAGTTTAATTCAATTTTGCTTGCTATTTTAAGAGTCATAGCTATTAGCTTGAAGGCATCTTATGGATCCTCTGTACCAATTGAATCAATAACCAGCAAAAGAGATAATCTTCTCCTATTGGACTTGTAGGTCCCCTGTCACCCGCAAGGAGGGAGCGATTTTTTGTTGCTATGCTGAAGGAAATGGGAAACGTCAGAGATGAGTATTTATGTCCCATCTCGGTGGCCAAACCTGTTATCGTCACAAAATTTTGCCCGTCTTCCCTTCCCTGCGGAAGAGAGGGGGACATGCTTTCGCGATTCAAACTTGACCGGATTTTGGAAATTGTTTTGAAATACTCGCCTCCGTTTTGAAAATTGCGGGAAAATCCATGGGATGGGGCTCGACCTTTCATTACGAGGTTCGACCGTTCCTGCCGCCTTTAACAGGGGTAATCGAACCAATGACCAAAATTGTGCTTGACTTAGTGAAATTACCGAAATTGTGTTCTATCCTAAATGCATAAAGAATTCAGGCATGTGCTATGAGATTTTTGGAAAATGTAAATTGGAAAATATGATGTATGCTTAGAAAACATTTGGAATTGAAAAGCATTTCTCAGGAAAAAGATGGAAATCAATCTCTCAGGAAACTCAGACGAAGAAGGTTTGAAATCTCGATAAAGTTTATAAAGATTTGGAAAATCTTGAAGAAGTGAGAATCTCGAGAAAATCTTGAGAAAGTTTATGAGGACTTGGAAAACCATGAAGAATTGAGAATTTCAGGAAAATTTTGAGAAAGTTTATAAAGACTTGGAAAACCATGAAGAAATGAGAATCTCAGGAAAATTTTGAGAAAGTTTATAAAGACTTGGAAAACTATGAAGAAATGAGAATCTCGGGAAAAATGGAAGGAATTCTTGAGAAAAGATGAACATTTGAAAAGGAAGAATACTTATCAAGAAAACTCGGATTTTGAGAATTTTCTTAGGAAAATGATAGAAAATTTTGTAGGAAAACTCATTGGAGAAGGAAATTCAAAACTTAAGAAATTGAATTCCTGAGAATCTTGTCTTTGAAATGTCTGAAAATCAACTTTGATTCTTGAGAAAGATGAGAAATTCCTTTTGAAAGCATCTTAAGAAAACAATATTTTCAAGGAAAATCACAGGAAAACTTTGATTTGGAAAATCCAACTCCGAATATCATCATAGTTTCTTGAGAAATCGATTCCATGAAGTAAAAATTTCTTAAGAAAATCATGAGAAAACAGATGATGCGGATGATTTGAATGAATGAATGCAGTTTGAAAAGATTTCTGAAAAATTTGTTGGAAAAATGTGGATTAAGCCAAAGTAAATCCTTCACATATTTTGACTGTGGACATGAATATATTCAGGGTTTATTTGAGTTAATTCACAATATTTTGAAAACATTGGAACTATGAGGTGCATTTTCAAGATAGCCTAAGAGTGTAGGCTCAATGTGACTGGTAGAGAGATGATGGATCTGGGTCTCGTCCATATTCCGACTAGGGTCGTAAATATGGACTCCACCGAGTTCATCAACTCTCTAAGAGTTGGTGCACGTGCCATTCGTGTTCATCCACGGTGAATTTTGAAAGATTGAGATGTATGCCTCATATAATCAGGATATTACTGAAATCAAAGTATATGAGATGCGGCCTAATCTAAGCAGTAAAAGTAAATCTTATTCCAAGGTTTAGATTGGGTTGTTACATTGCATAACGTAAAGTAAAAGAAAATTGAAATGGAGCCAAGGAATCAACATCTTCTAAATTTTCCTGCAAAATGAGAGTTAGTACAAGATAACCAAGGGAATGGGTATATATATACTATATACAACAAAGATATACATATAGATATAAAAATACTTGAATTTATGATGAATGATATATGACAATGAAGATATATTTACAAAAGTAAGAGAAAAGAAAAATATATGTAATTACAAGTACACATGAAGGGATATATATATATATATATATATATATATATATATATATATATATATATATATACATATATACGTATACATATAGGTAGATATACAATAGATATATATATATATAGATATATATATACATGTAATGAGAAACATATACATATAAATGGAAAATCCATATAATGGGTAAAATCAGAAAATACAGGTATATACAGTTTCTGTAGGGGATTTCACAAAGCTGTATTTCTCAAATTATAATGAAATTTTCAATAAAAATGGGTATGGAGCATCCCCATATACCAATAACAAAGCATGCCAAAGATTGTATATAGATCATGAATGGATATGGATATATCCGTTCATGAATGTGACTAATTATCAAGACTGCACACCTGCAGCAGAAAAATGGATACATGCAGGAAATGATTTCCATAAGCCATTCATACTACCAAAACAGTTGATTTTCACACAGCCATTTACAAAATCAATTGTAGGAAATGATTTTCATAAACCCTTCACACAGCCAAAATAGTTGATTTTCACACAGCCATTCACAAAATCAATTGTAGGAAATGACTTTCATAAACCATTCACACAGCCAAAATAGTGAATTTTCACACAGCCATTCATAAAATCAATTGTAGGAAATGATTTTCATAAACCATTCACACAGCCAGTTGCAGGAAATGATCTTCATGAGCCATTCACACCGCCCAATTGCAGGAAATGATCTTCATGAGCCATTCACACAGCCCAATTGCAGGAAATGATCTTCATGAGCCATTCACACAGCCCAATTGCAGGAAATGATAATGTAGCTGCTGTTGGAGGAGACCTTCGTGTGAATCCCCTGCACCAGCAAGAAAGGGGCAATGTCCTGCGGCTGAAGGAAGATGGGTAAAACATTGATGGGCTGAAGGTGATGGCAGCCACGTTCTCCTGCTGGGCTGCTGTAGATGCAGTTTGGCTGATGGATCCCCTGTGGCTGGTGGTGTATGGCAGCCTCTGGTGGCTTGAAGAAGGGGATGAAGACCACGTCTTCTGCTGGGTTGCAGCTGGGCTGAAATGAGGTTGGGCTGGAAATGGATGAAGACGTTGGGTTGGAAATGGATGAAGACGTTGGGCTGGAGGTGGAAGAGGATGAAGTGGAGGTGAAGGATATGCAGAGACTGTTGGATTTCTGCCTGGTGGACTGAAGAAAGGGCAGCAGCTGGATGGGTTGAAGGAAATGGACTGGATGACCGTTGGATCTTCTGTTGCTGGGCTGGACCTCTGCTACGGCTGAAGGATGATGGCAAGCAGCTGTCCACTTGCAGCAGCTGTTTGGGGCTTCCTGCACCAAATGGATCTTCCAACCCACCAAAAGCTGAGAGGTTTTCCTCCTTTACGCTGGAGGGAGTTTCCTATTGGTGGGCTCTGAAGAAAAGGCAGCAGCTGGATGGGTTGAAGAAGATGCAGTTTCACGTTTGAGAAGAATAACCCTGCAAAATCAAAAAGAAAATTCAATCGGCTTCCTCCCTTTGGTGAATCCCTTGCCTCAAGCCCCAAAAGCTTCCCCCTTTAATCGATCCATGGCCTTTTCTTCTTAAAGAATTTTGAATGTCCTCTTGAAGAAAACCGCAGCCCTCCATTTATGAGGTTCCGTTACCTCATTTTGAAATTTTTTTCTTTGAAATAGCCGTTTCAAGAGGGGCGCATTCCCTTTTTTTTCAAAATTTGGTTTTATTTCCCTAAGTTTTAGGCAAAATCAAATCTATTACTTTAGGGAAATTCGGTTGTGCCATTTAAGGCTGCCTCCTTCTAAAAAAAAGAAATTTTTATTTAAACAAAGAAATGAAAAGTGAGTATTGAAATAAATGAGAGGCTTTTATGGAAATGCCACCTCAACCCACTTTTAAAATCCTTTTGAAAATAAAGTTTTTGTTTTGTTTTTGAAAGTCTTTTATTTTCAATTGGGGTGCCACATGTGTGTGGGTGTGAACACCCCAAATTTTTCAAAATCTTTTAAATATTCCCTTCTGCCCCTAAATTCATTTTCTGAGCAAATGGGTCATTTCAAATCTAAATTCCAGTTCATTTCTCTAGTTTTATTGAAATTAAATTCATTTCATATGTTTAAATTGATTTTGGATCTGGATCCATTGTCCAAATTCAAATCTGAATCTCCTTGTTCAAATTTTAAATTAAAATTTTAGAAAATACCAAAAATAGTTTTTTAAATAGCTCGGATAATCCATTCGACATCCATTTTGATCCATCATGTTGTATTTCTCGATTTGAGTGTCAAAATCAAACATTTTCTCAATACTTGGGTCCAAACCCATTCTTTTGAAGAAATTTTCCCCAAAATAACCCTGATCTTTCAGAAAAACGTTTCTCTTATGAATATTTTGAAATTTTGTAAAATTAGTTTTAATTTTCTTATTTTTAGAGTTTTGTTTTTACAAATATATGTTTAAAAAGAAAAGAGCAAAAAAATAATAAAATCAAAAGTCCAAAAATTTCAGAAACTATGCAATCTACCTTCCTTTTCAAACCTTTTTTTTAAAAACCCTCTCTTGAAACCTCTTTTTGAAAACAAAAACCATTTTTTTAGGAAATTTATGAAAAGGAGACCCCTGTAGGGAATTTTAGAAAAATTACAACAGCCACTCCCGTTCACACCCTCCATCGCGCCTTCTTCCCCACTGAGTGACCATCCATCTACAACCGAACTCCATCGACCCTTGATCTCCAACAACTCGAGTCGGCTTCTTCTTTAAGAAGGGGTCGCCTGTGCCTCTTCAAGGGATCCGTCTTCTGCCTCCCCATGCGCTCTTCTCATTGCCCTCTTCACATGGTCGTCTTCTACCCCTCCACATTCTTCTCCTTCACGGATCCATCATTGACCCCTCCATCTTCTTCTTCTTGATCCGTCTTCTGCCTCTCCACTTTCTTCTCCTTCACGATCGTTTTCCATCCTTTGCCCCTTCTTTAACTTCTCTGATCCACCTTCACCCCATCTCCTGCTGCTCGATCGATTTTCTTCTGAAGGATTCCTTTCTCACTCTTTGTCTCGGATTTTCTTCTCCAACCAGCCGAAGAGGGTAGATTATCCCTGTAGCAGGAAAGCACCAGACTCCCCTTTCATCTAAAGACCTTTGTAGAGCTGCAGGGGAATAGGTTATCTAGATTCCTGCAACAAGCGCAATGGTAACCAGGAGATCAACTGAACCATTACAGGAAAACTTCCACAAGTCCCACTTTATATATTCAATAAATTTCCAAGATCTGCTGAAGATTGTTATGTATTCATCTGGGTGTTAAACCTGAACCGAAGCTACTATGTTTCAGCAATCCATGTTATCTACATCAAATTCGTTCTAGGCATATTTGCATTTTCTGTAATTTAATTTTTGCGTTTTGATATGTTTAATTATGTTGTTCTGTAAGTTACAACCCATTAACGTCTGGTCTTACCACTTCATTAGCATATGGTTTTGCTTCTACCATTAGATTCAATGGAAAATCCCTTGGTTGCAGGGCTTCAACCTACTGGTTCTCATTTAGCTTTGGCAGCTTGTTTTATGATTTAACCATACACTCACTGAAGCTTAATTGTCTCATAACCTTGCTGTAAGATATACAGAGTTATTATTTTGCCTAAGCTAGAGTGTATAGTAATAGGCTTTCTTCCTGAAATTAAAAGGAAAGGTCCTGTCTCATCAAATAAGTTGCAGGGGTGGCCAGAGTTGGGTTAAAGGAAATCGTCTGGATGCTGAATAGGGGTCATTGTAACAAGAATGTCTTATGCAGATCCAAGGGATGTAAAAAAAAAATGTTGGATGGAAGCCATACTTTGGGGCATATGACAAACAAAGTTGTAAATAGCCACTTTACTGGTAATGCCAAAGCAGTAATTGTGAATTGGAGCATCATTTTTTTTTTACTCCATAATTATCTCTTTTAGCCTTTACACATGCAGTCTTACTGTATTAATATGATCATCGCAAAATTTTTCCTATTCTCTCTTTTGGTTTCTCTCTCTTCCTTCTCTTTTCCTTTTTCTGACCTCTTATTCTCCTCCTTTTTGAAGGGAGAAGAATAAAAGAAAGAAAAGAAAGAGAGAAGAGAAAAGAAAGAAAGAGAGAGAGAAGAGGAACTCTTTTGCGGGTTTTCACTTGACCTTGATTTGAAAAGAATTTAGAAATTTAACTCGCCTCCGTTTTGAAAATATTGCAGGAAAATGGAGAGACGGGATTCGCTCGTCGGTACGAGGTTCGACCGTTCCTGGCGCCTTTACCAGGGGTAATCGAACCAAGGAACGAATCTATGCCTTTTGCTTTGCCTAAATATAATCTAAGAATTTATCCTAACTCTAAATGCACAAAGAATCATACTTGTGCAATGCAAGGATGTATGCTCTTTTGAAAATTGATTTAGAAATTTCCAAGTATTCTGAGATGAACTTGGTAAAGGAATGAAGAAATGATTAAATTTAACTTAGAGCTTGAGATAGATCAGAGAAGTTCTAAGTCTTTGGAAGAATAAATCTTGACTTTGGAAAGAGAATAATTTAAAGTCGAGATAAAGGGGAAGGAAAGGAAATTTTTCAAGGTTTTTGAATTTGGATTTAGGAAAAGAGATAAGAAAAAAAAGTGGAATTGAATTTAAGATTTGAAATTTGGAATGGATCAGAGAAATCCAAATGGTATAGAAATGAATTTAAGAAATCTAGACATAATTTGTAAAGGGATCTCGAAATGAACTGAAATTGGATTTGAAAGTTGGATTTGAGAATAAAATTTGATTTGAAATCTGGAATTCAGATCCGAAGTTTGGATCTTAAGGTGGATTTAGATATGAAGTCTAAGATCCAAAGTAGAATTGGGTTCTAGATCCTAAGATGGATTTGGATCTGAAGTCTAAGATCCAATGTAGAGTTGGACTCTGGATCCTAAGATGGATTTTGGATCTGAAGTCTGAAATCCAAAAATGGAATTGGGTTCTGGACCCTAAGATGGATTTTGGATCTGAAGTCTGGAGTTTGAATTTGGAATTTAGAAAATGAATCAAGAATCTCAAAGTTAAATTGAACTTTGAATTTGATTAGAGTTTTGAATATAAAATGAATTTGGAATTTCAATGTCAAATTGAACTTTGAAATCTGATTTGAATTTGAATATAAAATGAATTTGAAATCCCAAAGTTAGATTGAACTTTGAGATTTAAAAATGAAATAGAGTTTTGAAAATTGAAAGAATAAATTGGATTTGATAAGGTTTGAAGATAGATTTGAATAAAGTATTTACATTACTTGGAGTTTTTGAAGAGGAAATTTCGGAAATATGATGCAATTCTATCCTAAATGATGAATGAATTTAAATTTTTGAAATTGGATTTTGAAAAGCTATTCCATTCTTTAAATGAATTAAAATAAGATTGAAGATATAATACATTCTTGACTATGGTCATTGAATGTATTATATAATAATCTATATTTAAATTCAGGTGAAGAATGAAACACATTTGGTGCTTTTATAGAATTTAAAATGAAATTAACTCTCAATATACCCTGACTATGGTCATTGGTATATATTTTGAATTAATTTTTAAGTTAAATTCCGATAAAAGAAGAAAATATTTAAGGAAAATATGATGAATTTTGAAAACGGATCCAGTGTGGATCCAATGTTATTTTGTAAAAGATAAAAATACTAAGTTTTGTCCTCACCCTGACTATGGCCATTGATGTGGATCATCAACTTAGGATTAATTTACCTCTTACGAAATGGTGCACGTGCCATTCGTGTTTCACCAATGTGAGATTTCGAGAAATAAAGGAAAAATGCATGAAGAACAAGTAATTCATGATATTTACAATGCTCATTCATTCTATCTAAAAGCTGGGAAATGTAAAGTTTTCATGGATATCTACCTATTACAATCTTGAATTCTTACAAAATTCTAAACTAATGATATTTCTACCTGATTTCTGCATAAGTAAAATATAGAACATAAAAGAATATGTTATACTGTGATAAGCTAAATCATATGAACATGTCAAAATAGAGTAAAGCCACCGTAATAAGTGAGATGCTAATCATGATATTCAAATGTACAGGAGACATGCTGTTTGGTATTTACACTATGAAAAGGCCATTATAAACATAGCGTGTGGAATGTGCATTTTTGTGATTATACAGGTGCTATTTGTAATGCACAGGGATGGTGACATATGTTGCACAGCAGGTGATACCAAGGTAAAAATAAAAGATATGAATGTGAGATGGGCATAATGTGTAACATCCATCGATATGCTATGGAATGTCCTGACATAACAAGTATATTTATTTAACACACTAATGCCATGATTTACCTTGATATGCGGGTATTAACAGAGACATTATTCAGAGAATGAGTTTAAAACAATACCTGAAACGGATATGTGGGTTACCCCCAATCATAACAACTTGATTGCCAACTTAATCCTTGAAAGTGACGTTACAGCAACTAAAAGAGGGGGGGGGGGTTATTATGAGCTACAGCAACTGCTGGGCTGCTATGCTCACGTATACACAGGTGTTAGCAAAGGGGTGCTGAACAATGAACTTATATACATATATCAAATTCCTTGTTTATGATCATACCAGAAACTCCGAACCATCCTGTCAATCAGTTGAACCTGCATAAAAGAAAAAGGACACAGGACATGATGGGATCTATATAGGTTGTCCCCACCATCAGCTATATCTGCTATCTGCGCTGTCTGTAGGATACACAGAATTTTTGAGGATTCTCAACGTCCAACAGTCTCGCGATTTTCTGCTTGTTGGGTGATCACCAATAAAGTCATGGATTTACCTTTCTGTTGGTTTTGGTCCTCCTGACCGTTTATGTATCTTGCCTTCACATATTAATGAACCAAACATCAACCCATCCCTGAATATTCCATCCCGATTGTCTTAGCTACCATCATCTTTATCCGAGACTAGCAATTATACTCACCTTTTCTCGCCCAAGGATGACCTATCCAGATTTTCTTTTCTTTGAACCTTTCAACAAATCAGAAATACCATGTAACTGGTTAAGCCAACATAACATTAATCCAAAAGAAGAAAAGAATGATATACTAGGCTAGACTTCATATAATTAAATGGCACTATAAGACAAAGCATGATGAATGTGTATACTCAAATTACAAGCTATAAATGGAAAGATCATCTGGGAGAAGCAGTCACTTACCTTCTCCTTCACAAGAGCCAAGGGTGAAGCATCTGAAGGAACTAATGGCCAAACAGCTGGTCTGGGCCAATGTAACAGGCTCAATGAGACACAAATTATTTATATGCTTGAAAATGCTCACCAATTGGCATTCAAGTCAGTCAAAGCTAATCAGTAACTAATGGAACTGAGATCAAAGCATTTAAACTCTTGACAGACAATATGTAGCATTTCAGCCAGTTGAAATAATTATGAAATCCCTACGTCTTAAGTGTCAGGGACACTTGGAGACACATGCATGAATGATAATTGAGAGAAATACATGTTAGCAGGACTTCTTTATATCTCCATTTCATAACCAATTAAGCACGCAAGCCTCATGAATTCGAACACAGTAGAATTTTAGCATCAGGTATGATAAGTCCATCATTATGACAAGGTGCAGTCTCATTAATTAAAGCAAGGCAGGTAGTTATAACCCAACTCTTCTCAAATAGGAGGGCAAGTTATTTTCATATAGTGATAGTGCATTTGGAAAGGAAGTTACGAATGAATAACCCCTTTGATGCGACCTCAACTGGACGATTCAACTTGAATAAAAGCCTTGATTGACAAGCAAAGAGATATTACCGCAATTCAAGTTCCCGGACTGTATCATCCAGTATAATCCCTGATAAGAGCTTGTAACTCCGGATGAAATTATAACAGAGGTGGCAAAGGTAGATCAAGAATTCAGAAATACCGAAGAAAATACAATGACAAAATGTATGAAAAGAAAATGAAAGATGCTAACATAACACAATATAATACACTACAATTTGTTGAGTTAGATGACTATAGAGTATACAAAGATACCTGGATGAATTAGAAAGAAGGTAATTGAGGCAATAAACATCATATCGATGTAACAAGATATGATAAATATCATGAAAAAGAAAGAAAGAAAAAAAAACTAAAGACATGATGGAAGGCACATATATCGTGCATAAACTGATAACATATATCTATAGTATCATTTCTTTTGACATGATGAAGTATAGGTATACAAAACAAAAAAAATAAAATAAAACCCATACAGCAGATGTACGTGTAATCAATATCACCATAGAAGTAAAGGATTGTCTCATCACATTCATATTAATTTCAACCAGAGATACATTCAGAATTCTGGCTCTTGCTGCGAAAGAAAATGTGTCATAGCAGGAGAGATTCTTGCCTACCTATTGTAACTTCAACCTTTCATAATATTTTATACAGATTATCCTCTGCATACACGTCCTTCTGAGCTTTTACACAAACCAAGGATCACGGTGTTCATGGGTGATTGAAGGTGTTGATTGAATCCTTCAACAAAACCTGATCTGATGCCAGCACAGAACCAGACATTGGATCTGGGATTCACATCTTCAACCAACAAATACGAGCAGAATGACCGAGCCATCAAGGTTTGGTTCTGACATCAGATCTGATCTAACTATGGATTGAAAACATTGTTTGAAACATGTTGAATGTAAACAGAGAGTGAACCAATATACTGTAATTATATCCAGGTATGTGAAGATAAAAAATATAACACGACAATACAGAGTACACCGAACGAAATGGGGAAAAACTATAAGGTTAACTTAAGGACAAGAAGGATTGTAATGAAGAATAAAGGGATATAAGAGAAAGAAAAAAAAGAAAAGAAAAAGAAAAAAAATAAATATAGCCTACGAATAAAGAATCATGCAGGAACAAGCGGTGAGAATGAAAATACAGAAAACAAGATTATCAACATATATCAAAATCACAAAAAAACCGTGGATAAAGGATGAAAGAGAGAAAATAAGGTGTTGGAATCTGAGATTCCGTTGCTGTAGCACCTGGTAGATCGGTCTTGATATATGCAGACCGATCTCACCGTGTGTGCATAAAAAAAAAAAACGAAGAGAAATGTAATCGTAATAGAACAAGGTAATAAGAGAAAAGGAGTATTTAAAAAAAAAATCTAAAGCGGAAGGGGAGGATTACTCACTGAGGCTTTGCAGGGATGGCCGACCTTTTTGCTGATTGGAGAGCACCAGAGGGAGAGGGGAAAATGAAAGAGAGGATGAGGGGAATCCAGTGGAAAGCGGGAGATGGAGGAGTGCGGGGTGAAGACGATGCGGGGGTGAGGAGCCGGGGCCGTGAAGGAGAAATGGGGAGGTGAATAAGCGGTTTTTGAAGTAGAGAGAAGGTAAGGAGACCGATGGTGTGGTGAAGACGGATCCTGAGCGTTTTCTTTTCGGTTTGTTAAATAGGGGAGAGAGAAGGATCGAGAAGGTGAGTTTGTTGAAGATGAGCGGTTTGGGGCCTGACCTTGGAGGGTTCTGGCGGATGATGGAGGCAAGCGGGGTTGTTGGCCATGGAAGCTTCCCTAGATTGTTGGGGATCAAGGGTTTAGAAAGGGGATGGTGATCAGAGGGTTCGGTGATGGGCGGTAGAGGAGAGAGTTCTGGAGAGTAAAAGGGGAACAGGCAAGAGATGAGGGTTTTTGTTACGGAGGGATTTCCAAAGTTTTCCAAAAAGAGTCCTCTTTAAAAAGTTCTTTCTCAAAACGGGTTCTCCAAAAACCATTTTTTTGTAATTTTTTGATTGTTTTGTTTTTTTTTCGGTATTTCTACATTTTTTTGTATTTTTGTAGTAGAAAACTAAAATTTTTAAAAGAAAACAAAGTTTTAAACACTAAATTTTTGTATTTTTCTGAGAAACATTTACAAAGAGTATTTATCTGAGAGTTTCAGACCATTTTGGAGAAATTTCTTCAGAAAGTGGGTTTGGACCCAGGTTTTGAGAAAATGTTCGAGTTTTGACACTCGAATCGAGGAATATAATGCAATGGATCAAAACAGATGTCGGAGGAACTGTCCGAGCTATTTAAAAACTATTTTTGGTAATTTCTATAATTTTAGTTTAAAATTTGGACAACGAGGCTCAAATTTGGATCTGGACAATGGATCCAGACCCGAAATCAATTTAAACATATAAAATGAATTTAATTTTGAGAAATATATTGGAATTTAGATTTAAAAGAGACTCAATTGCTCAAAAAAATGATATCAGGGGCAAAAAGGGAATATTTAAAAGATTTTGAAAAAATTGGGGTGTTCACAGATGCCCCTCTTTGCTACTAAGCCGGTTGAAAGCCGAGCTTAGTGGCAAAGAAAACACTCCAAATTTTGAAAAATGCCCCAGTCAACAGATCTGAACTGGGTGTGGAAGAATTTATTTGAAAGACATGGTTTCAGGCTTAATACCTTATCCTGAATGGCTTGGGGAAGCGAAATCCTCAACCATGATATGACTGAATGATAGAGATGAGAAAATCGTGATGGGACTTTGGGCGATGATATTGAAATGATGAAAGATAAGGAATTTAGATCAAGTCTCGTGGGTGAGACTAGATCAGCTTTGTGGAATGACTCAGGTTTAGCCCTTAACCTGGATAGGTCGAAGATATCTCAAGATAACCTTAATGGGGAAGGGAACATATGATGACCTTGATGGGACATTTTTGAGAAAATGCCTCATGAGAGGAAGTTCAAGTAGGACTTTATTCCGGATGGATATACAAAGCATGGATTCCTCGATGGGAAGAACCATGATGGGAGTGAAGGAAAACACCTCGTCGAAGCGAGGGAAACTCGTTGGAACGAGATTCAGGTTTAACCACAACCTGAAGGGGACGACCATATGGAATCTCGAGTGAAGAGACCATGATGGGACCTTCGGAGTTTGGACGAACAAATCCGACAGGGGTTTGCGAAAGGAGGAAGGAAATGGGGTTCCCTAAAGCTTGAAAAAGGGATGAACTTGGGCGTCTCATTGCTGAGACTAAATCAGCTTTTGAATTTAATGACCTCTCGCAGGGAGTACAGGTTTTGACCCTTAACCTGAGTGGGAACAACCATACGGATTTCTTGAAACCGTGATGGGACAGGAGAGATACTTCAACTGAATGGGGTAACTCTTCTGGAAGATATGAACAACGGTAGGTTGCATCAAAAATGGATATTGACTACTTATTTCATTCTTAGAATATCTAGAAAATTTTGCCAATAAGATAAATTTATAGTTGACTTCAACGCTAAAAAATGTGCACGTGTGTGAAAAGGTATTCCCTCTTTTACCTAGAGTATTTCCTCCAACGAAGTTAACTCCTTGGTTTTTAAGAGTCAAATTCAAAATTTTTGCGCTGATGATTTTCTTCAAGGAAGCTATCCATTTCCCTGATATGAGGAGAAAAGATATTCTCAATTTCATAAAAGCAAGTAGTGAAAAGATATTGATAAAAGATATTTTGCATAAGAAATGATGATTTCTGGCAATTTAGGCAGTTTGATATCTGAGTGTTTTCTCATGATGATCTTTTTGCACTCCTTTTGAGTCATTGAACTTTTTCGGGCTTTTTACATCATCCTTCATTTGGATGTGCCTGACTTTTCTCTCTTTTTCAGGGAAGGGTACGTCACAAACTCCTTCATCTCGGAGATGCTCCGATCCTTCTTTTTCTCAAGGATTATATATGATATTGGCGCAAAGGTCTTTAGATGATAGCTGAAATCAAATATCATTTAGGGTTTGTCGGTAGGTTCATCACACTCGCCTTCATCTCGACGGTGATCTGAACTTTCCCTGGAAGGATCCTTCACAAACTCCTTCATCTTGGTAGATGATCCAAATCTTCTTTGGCCCCGGGGGTCTACTCGCTTAATTCGCCTTCATCTTGACGACAATTGAGAGATCCCTTTTGCAGATATTTGATTGCAGCTTTAAAATAGATAAGGAGATATGGATTGAGTGGATTCTTTTTATCGCTCAGGATATTTCCACTGTCTGATTGCCAGAAAAATCGTCTTTAAACATGCACCATAGCTATGATCAATATCAATTCGCTTTTGGATTTTCAATGTCATCGAATATTTCTTTCGCCAATCATACCGAGGATATTTCTTTCATCCTTTTGGTTGATCAAACAGGGAAAAGATTTGAATTTTACCTCTTTTTCGCAAAAAGTTTCACCTTTTTGGAAAGAAATACTAGAGGTAATCTAAGGTAATTCTTTTGTGCAATAAGAATATTGAAATCAACAAATACTTTTAGCAAATTGGCAAATTTTTCATGAATTCTATGTGAAATATTTACTCAATATAGATTTTGATGCGACCCTTAGTTGCAATTTATGATTTTGGACGTTCTGACCAGTAAAACTGGAACCTTTCATTTAACGACCAACGAAGGAGCTGGAACCTTTTATTTAACGACCAGTAAAAACTTGGACCTTTCATTTAACGACCAGCGAAGTAGCTGGGACATTTCATTTAACGACCAGCGAAGTAGCTGGGACATTTCATTTAACGACCAACGAAGGAGTTGGAACATTTCATTTAATGACCAGTAAAAAACGGGGACCTTTCATTTAACGACCAGCGAAGTAGCTGAAACCTTTCATTTAGCGACCAACTAAGTGGCTGGGACATTTCATTTAATCATTTAACGACCAGCGAAGTAGCTGGGACATTTCATTTAATCATTTAACGACCAGGGAAGTAGCTGGGACATTTTATTTAATCATTTAACGACCAGCGAAGTAGCTGGGACATTTCATTTAATCATTTAACGACCAGCGAAGTAGCTGAGACATTTCATTTAATCATTTAACGACCAGCGAAGTAGCTGGGACATTTCATTTAATCATTTAACGACCAGCGAAGTAGCTGGGACATTTCATTTAATCATTTAACGACCAGCGAAGTAGCTGGGACATTTCATTTAATCATTTAACGACCAGCGAAGTAGTTGGGACATTTCATTTAATCATTTAACGACCAGCGAAGTAGCTGGGACATTTCATTTAATCATTTAACGACCAGCGAAGTAGCTGGGACATTTCATTTAATCATTTAACGACCAGCGAAGTAGCTGGGACATTTCATTTAATCATTTAACGACCAACGAAGTAGCTGGAACATTTCATTTAATCATTTAACGACCAACGAAGTAGCTGGGACATTTCATTTAATCATTTAACGACCAGCGAAGTAGCTGGGACATTTCATTTAATGACCTGATTTAAGTTCGAAACTTTTGAAGGCAACCAGTACGAGGACTGAGTTTTGTGAATGGACTTGATATTTAGATTTTGAAGATTTTGAGAGGTAACCTTGTGCGAGGACTCGGTTTTTCGACCGAAAGTCGGGAAGGAGATCGGCCTATTTTAAGATATTTAGAGATTGAAGCAAGAAGAATGGCCGGGGTTTCAGGATTATCCCTTATCCTGAAGGGGAAATAGAATAGACATTTTTGAAGAGAATTTAGAAAAAAAATGATTCAGGTTTATCCCTTTACCTGAAGGGGAAATGAAATAGACATTTGATGAGAATTTAGGAAAAGAATGATTCAGGTTTATCCCTTAACCTGAAGGGGAAATGGAAGATTTTGTGAAGAGGTAATCTGAGATTTGAATTTAGAAGGGATATGACAAGATTTATAATTTATGATCTATGATTTAGATGGACCAGGTATGTGACGGGGAAAAAGAATAAACTTTGAGAAGACAAAAGGATATAGAATTTTGAAAAAAATGTAGAACCATTTGAGGAAAATTTGATTTTATTTTTGTAAAAAGAATTCTCACAGGTAGCATGGTTGCCCCTATGAGTGATCTTAGGATTATCCCTTATCCGGAATGGGAAAAAGAATTTTAAGAAAATAAAAATAAAGAGAAATTGATATAAATTTAGAAAATCAATGAAGAAACTTGTGTTTACAAAAGAATTCTCGTAGGTAGCATTACTGCTCCTACGATGGGTTTCAGGATTTTCCCTTATCCTGAATGGGAAAAAGAATTTAAGAAATTTAAATAAAGAAAAATTGATATAAATTTAGAAAATCAATGAAGGTTGACGAAACTTGTATTTACAAAAGAATCCTCATAGGTAGCGTTTATTGCTCCTACGACGGGTCTCAGGATTTTCCCTTATCCTGAATGGGAAAAGAATATAAGGAATTTAAACGAAGAAAAATTGATATAAATTTAGAAAATCAAATGAAGGTTTACGAAACTGGTATTTACAAAAGAATCCTCATAGGTAGCGTTATTGCTCCTAAGAGGGGTCTCTGGATTTTCCCTTATCCTGAATGGGAAGAAGAATAGATTTTAAGAAAATTTAGTGAAGGTAAATTGATATAAATCTAGAAAATCAATAAAGATTGGCAAAACTTGTATTTACAAAAGAATCCTCATAGGTAGCGTTATTGCTCCTAAAAGGGGTCTCAGAATTTTCCCTTATCCTGAATGGGAACACCTCGGACAACGAGGGTCAGGTTTATCCCTTAACCTGAGCGGGAACACCTCGGACAACGAGGGTCAGGTTTTTCCCTTAACCTGAAAGGATACACCTCGGACAACGAGGGTCAGGTTTTTCCCTTAACCTGAAAGGGTACACCTCGGACAACGAGGGTCAGTTTTTTCCCTTAACCTGAAATGGTACACCTCTGACAACGAGGGTCAGGTTTTTCCCTTAACCTGAAAGGGTATAAAGATTGATAAAATTTAATGAAATTGAGAAAATATTGATAAACTTGATAAAAACTTGATAAAATTGATATAAACTTGAATAAAATGAATGAAAAAAATATCAAACTTAACTGAAAATTTATAAGATTTAAGAGAAAAGGAGTTTTTCTGATCCTGCCTGCATATGGGATCTTGAAAGGGAAATGTTTATTTAAAAGATGGGTGAAAAATCATTTTTGGGAGGAAAATTCATTTGTTAGAAGAACGATCAGCGCAAGATCTGATCCTTTAAAAAGGAGAATCATCATGAGAGATCATCATGAGGTTTGATTTCGAGGATAGTGGTTTAAAACCAGTTTTGAAAGAGAAAACAAACATGAGGTGATGATTTTGAAGACAAATGGTTTTCAAAACCAAATTTGAAAAAGGAAAATCAACATGTTAGTTTATTTAAAAGGGATTTAGATCAAAATATTTGAATCTTTTGAAGACTTTTTAGAAGAAATTTTATGATTTTGAAAATCCTCATAGGCAATATCATTTCTCTTATGATGGAGGAAAACAAATTTTGAAAATAGATGACAAGGATTTAAAAAATTTGAAAAATAGCAGGCAGGATCAAAAGATTTTGAAGAAATCAGAAAGAAAAGGCAATACACCTGGGTTTTAAAAAGAGGGAATTTTGAATAATATATACCCAGGGTTTTTGGAAAATATAAGGAATATATATTCATATATAATATCATTCAATCATAGACATACAAGCAAAGATGTACAAAATAGCACTCCCTAAAGCTGACTCTATATGCAATATTTGAAATGGCAAATAGGATCTTAATCCTAACTCTAAGATTTAGATCATCTGATTCCAATCAAGGTACGCCGATATACTCAAGCCGAAGCTCGAAGTACGTGGCATATAAGATATCTCTCCAGTTCTAAGGTAATGGCTTCCCAACATCCTTGAGCACCTACCGATTGTGATCATCGCAAAATTTTTCCTCTCGTAATGTTCTCTCTCTTCCTTCTCTTTTCCTTTCCAACCTCTTATTTTCCTCCTTTTTGAAGGGAGAAAGATAAAAGACGGAAAGAAAGAGAGAAGAGAAAAGAAAGAAGAGAAGAGAAGAGGAACTCTTTTGCGGGTCTCACTTGACCTTAATTTTGAAGAATTTTGAAATAACTCGCCTCCATTTTTGAAATATTTGCGGGAAAACTGGGAGACGGGATTCGCTCGTCGGTACGAGGTTCGACCATTCCTGGCGCCTTTACCAGGGGTAATCGAACCAAGGATCGAATCTATGCCTTTTGCTTTGCCTAAATATAATTTAAGAATTTATCCTAACTCTAAATGCACAAAGAATCATGCTTGTGCAATGTAAGGATGTATGTTCTTTTGAAAATTTGATTTAGAAATTTCCAAGTATTCTGAGATGAACTTGGTAAAGGAGTGAAGAAATCTAACTTAGAACTTGAGATAGATCAGAGGAGTTCTAAGTTTTTGAAGTAAATCAGGATTGGAAGAATAAATGAGAAAGAATGTTTTGAAATGAAACAAAGTTTCAAAGTCAAAAATGGACTTTGAATTTGAATTTAGGGAAGGAAATGAATACTTGAGATGGAATTGAATTTGGATTTTTAAGTTTGGAATGAATCTGAGATAATCAGATGATATTTAAGAATAGAAATGGATTTAGGGAGTTCAAATTAGATCTGGAAATAGACCTGGATTTGAAATCTAGAATTGGGAATGGAATTGGATCTTAAAATGGATTTAAGATCTGGGATTTGAGATCCGATGTAAAATTGGGTTCTGGACCCTAAGATGGATTTGGATCTGAAGTCTGAGATCCAATGTAGATTTGGACTCTGGATCATAAGATGGATTTGGATCTGAAGTCTGAGATCCAATGTAGATTTGGACTCTGGATCCTAAGATGGATTTTGATCTTGAAGTCTGAGATCCAATGTGGAGTTGGACTCTGGATCCTAAGATGGATTTGGATCTGAAGTCTGAGATCCAATGTAGAGTTGGACTCTGGATCCTAAGATGGATTTTGGAGTTAAATTCAGAAGATGAATCAAGAATTTCTAAGTTTGATTTGAACTTGGGAAAAGGAATTTTGAATATACAGATGAATCCCAAAGTCAATTTGGACCTTGGATTTGAAGTTTGAATTTGAAATTTAGAAAAATGAATCAAGAATCTCAAAGTTAAATTGAACTTTGAGTTTGATTAGAGCTTTTGAAAATGAATTTGAAATTTTAAACTCGAGTTGAACTTTGAAATCTGATTTGAATTTGAATATATAAAAATGAACTTGAAATCTCAAAGTTGAATTGAACTTTGAGATTAAAAATAGAATTTCGAAAAATGAAAGGATGAATTGGATTTGAGAAGGATTGAAGATAGATTGAGGAAGATATTTACATTACTTGGAGTTTTGAAAAAGGAATTTTGGAAAATATGATGCAGTTCTATCCTAAATGATGAATGAATTTGAATAATTTTGAAATTGGATTTTGAAAAGTTATTTCATTCTTTAAATGAGTTAAAATAAGATTGAAGATATAATACATCCTTGACTATGGTCATTGAATGTATTATATAATAATCTATATTTAAGCTCAGGTGAAGAATAAAACACATTTGGTGCTTTTATAGAATTTAAAATGAAATTAATTCTCAATATACCCTGACTATGGCCATTGGTATATATTTTGAGTTAATTTTAAGTTAAATTCTGATAAAAGAAGAAAATATTTTAGGAAAATATGATGAATTTTGAGAACGGATCCAGTGTGGATCTAGTGTTATTTCGTAAAAGATAAAAATACTAAGTTTTGTCCACACCCTGACTATGGCCATTGATGTGGATCATCAACTTAGGATCAATTACCTCTTACGAAAATGGTGCATGTGCCATTCGTGTTTCACCATTGTGAGAATTTGAGAAATAAAGGCAAAAATGCATGAAAACAAGCAATTCATGATGTTTATAATGCTCATCCATCCTATCTAAAACGAAAGAGATGTAGATTCTCATTAAGATCTAACTATTACAATACATGAAATCGAATTTACAACTCCAAGTGATGCTTTCTACATATTTCCCTACAAAACACTTGAGTTAATATATAAAAGAAAGAAAAAAAAATGGAAGAAAAACCGCACATATAGATGTTAATGACAACAATTGCTCATATGTCCGGGTATTTGAGATCTAAGTTATGGAAAAGATGACATTGATATATATTTATATACATGCATATGTATGTGTATACAACACAAATGTGTATATTTACACACACATATCTATATATATACATATATATATATATATATATATATATATATATATATATATATATATATATATATATATATATAAGTGGAAGGGGTAAAATGCTACGAATGATAGCAAAGGTGCAAGGTTGTAGCAGTTACAACCATTGGAAAGGTGAGGGTTTTGGTGGCTGTGTGGTACAACAAGACCTTAACAGGGGGGGGGGGGGGGTGCATCTTGCCGCAAGTAGCACTGTAGCAGTTAGGTGGAGTGGTAGTACAAGTTTTCAAAATTTGCTCTCAGCTCCTGGGCACCCATGCTGCCTTAGTTCCCTCAACTTTAATAACTTCAGGCCTTTCAGCCGCATGCCCTGGATTAGAAATTATCAAGGTATATCGAACTATGTGACTTCCAACACTTATGTCGCCATCAACACCTCAGAAGTGTGTTTGGACTTCAGTTCTATCAGCTGGAGGGATGGAGGTTGCTGTGTGGGATTGGTTAAGTGATAATAGGAGGTTGATGCTGTGAAGGTGCATCAATAGAGAGATGTTATAGGAATGATGAAGAGGATGCACAGGTGGCTGTTGGCATGTGTATGATGCGCCTGCAGAGAGGGTATAATAGAAAGGGGATTTACAGTGAACATATATATAGGTAAGTGTGCAAAATTTTGCAGGTGATACAGGGGATTGGGTTAACATAGTAGGGGTTAGTGGAATGTTATGAAGCATGGCAGGAAATGGGCTGAGATGGAGTTATAGCTGGGATACAGGGAACATGATAGGAATGAAAATACAATGATGGTTGTTCCAGTGATGAAAGAAGGTAGGAGGTTTTTGAGGGAAGATGTTGGCGCCTTCACGAATAGAAATCAGCCAGACACTTTCAAAGCCGGGCCTAGATGGCTATGTTATGACATAAGCAGAAATAATAACTTGCAGCTAGAAAAATTGCTTCCTGTGTTGCCTTTCCAGAAATTTACTAAGGATTCACACTCTCCTGCAAATGCCCAGAAATTTCTTAATGATTCTGAGATATTCTTTTTCAGAAATGCAAGGAGACCACTTAAGCACGCGATGCCACAAACAATCAGGTGCACAGTGAGTGTTGGGGAAGCAATATGTTGATCAAGTGATGCACAAATAGTGTTGCAGGGTTCAGCTGCTGGTAGGTGCATGTTTGGGTATGAAGAAAGCAGTAGGATTGTGGATGCTGGAAAAACTGTGGAAGTGCTAGTGGCTGTAAAGACGAGCTATATTTAAGAAGTGAAATTGCAGGTTCAGTCCAAGAATATACTTTCACCGATTATTGCAGTTGTAGCTACCACGTAGTGAACATGGTATGTTGTGGAAAACGTGATGATGTGCATTTATGAGGTGGGTGCTGATGTGAGGCAACTACATGGATGTTGTGGCAGGTGTGATAGATACTTGAGTATAGCTACTGTGGATTGAGAGACAGCGGGGGATTAAGTGAATGTAGTGCTGGGTACAGGGGCGGTATTGGAGAGAGATGATAGAGATGCTGTAATTTCGGTAGGTATAGATGATGATAGGTTGATGGACACAGTACACCAAATATGTAGATACACAGAAGTACTAGTGAACCCATTACAACAAACCCTTCTGGATAATCGTCTGGAGCTATGTGATTGATCTAGTACAAGCCTCTTATTCCCCAAAACAAAAGATCATCTCTTACTTACACAAGACCTTTCTCTTTCTTCTTTTTCAATAACTAATAGCAGTATTGGTATCACCACATGCCTGAGAGAAAAAGTGATTGAGTTAATGCCATTGGACAATCCATGAAACAATAGCCCCTATATTGAGTATTTTTGCAAACCTACGTATAAGAACATATGTACCATGTACAAACTAACAAACCATGAAAAACCTCACTAATGCTTAAGAAAGAAACTAATCTTGAAAACTCAAAAAAATGAACTACTACGACATTCAAGAATACGCTTTATCTGTTTCGCATGATGATTTACACTAAAATATACAAGGACATTATTAAATATATCCAAAAAGAACTTGTAAAAAAAAAAAAAAAATAGCTAGGAACTTACTTTTGCTAGTTGTTCAGCAAAACCCCTCTTAACTGTATGGAGAAGCCTCTTAAGACGAATTACAGGAACCTCGAACAGTCTCCAAGGATCTAACTTCTTATTGACTTACTTGTGCCGCTAGCAGCTTGCTCTTTGATGAGAACCCGATCATCTTCATAGCAACCTATCTTTATCAACCATTATCTCTATTGATCAATCTTTAACAGCAAGGTTTTCCAATGTACGTGCGATCTTTCTTTCTATATGAGATGGATAAAAGCAACATATGCAATCATGCAGAAAGCAATGTGGTGAATATAATAGTGAATAATACATAAAAAAAAAATGTTGCTATATGATGAAAATACAACGTGATGCAGCAGTGATCGCTGCAATAAGTGAGGGTTACACAGGGTGTTGTGATGGAGGGTACTAAAGAGGTAACGCTAGGATATTGTAGGTGGATGTACCGAAGTGCTGTTTACTTACATGTGAAGAGATGCTTGTGGCTGAACAGTGGGTGCACAGGAGCAGTGGGGTTACACATGAAACCCTTGAGTAAAGTAACATTCTCAAAATATCACAGGTTTCTGCAATTTATCACTTGTCAATTCCCTCTCAGACAATCCCTGAATTCCATGTTATGACCCTGTTCCTCCCCAACTTACTCAGTAGAGCAACCATCCAGACAAGGGGAAGGTTCTCTTCTAATAATAATCATCCGGTATATGCCAAATTTTATTAGGCACAGTACAAAGGGGATCTAACTTCAAGGAGGGCAAAATCTTTTGGATTACAAGGGTATAAATGCCATCTACGCAATATGGTTCCCCATGACCTTGGTGAGATTTGCTTATTCTTTGGAATTTGAAGCAATTGTCTTCTGAAATCCATACAGCCATGGTCTTTTGTACCACGAGCGGGTGTGAATAGCTCAGAGATAATCCCAGCAAGCGATGAATGCTCGTTATTCCTGAATACTCCACGTGAAAATTCTAATAGTCGAATAAAATAAAGAAATGGGAGGGAGCAGTGAATGAATCAAAATAAAAAAATGGGGGACTGAACAAAAGAAATGGGAAGATTAATCCCAACGGATTGCAAGACGCAGAGACCATGGATCATAATCATAACGGTATAACATGGAATTTCAAGAATGGACTAAAAAAAAAAAACTAAAACTACAGATTAGAAATAAAAGAACTGCAAAAGGTGAAAACAAACACAATGTATGGATGAAACCATGCTACTGGAACAATATAAATCTAAAGATTGCCATAAAAAAAAAGGTAGATGATGGCTGAATCAATGACATGCGTGAGAAATAACCGATAAAAAAAAGGGTTATCAAAACTAGAAATCAGATATAAACAGATGATCGGTGTAAAATAGCAAAACATATATAGGCATAGAGATCCAAGGTGAAAGAAAAAAAGAAGAAAAGAATAATAAGATAAGAAAGAAAGAAGAAATTAAAACGAGATCAGAAGCAGATGGAAATGTATAGATCGATGCCAAATTTAAATATGAATCCATGAAATTCTATAATAAATCATAAATAAAGAAGAAAAAAACAATGTTGGGATGATCCATCCCTTTGTTATAGCTAGAGGTAGATCGATCCTGCTATATGCAGGTCGATCATACCCTCCCATGCCTCATGATGACAGAAATGCAAAAGAATAAGACTATAAAACGAGAAACTCCTTCAGAAAAACCTCAAAATAATACAGAAAAAATAAAATAAAAAGGGGAGATCTCTTACAAGAAATCGAGAAGAACTGTGACTTGCTTGCAGCTATGGAGAATTCTTCCGCTATTGTTTTTTTTTTACTGGAGCTGAAAAACCCTTTCGCCAGCCAGAAGAGAAGCTCCACGGAGAATGTAGAAGAAGAAATGTTTTGCAGAGACAATCGTGAAGAGGAAGAAGGATCGTAAATTGGCAGAAGCTGGGATGAGAGAGGCTCCTTCTCTGGATATTGCTATCACTGGATCAGACTTCTTTACACAGTAACAGGGGACAAAAGAGAAATGGGAGAGGTTCGGAGAAGAAGAAGAAGAAGAGAAAGAGGGAAGAAGGAAGATGCGTAAAGAGGCTTCACAGGGGTGATCATGGATGATTCTGAAGGAAAGAGAAAAGGGGAAGGATGGGAAAACGGATCCCCAATCCTTTTGCGTGCTTTCCTCTTAAAGGGGAGGAGGAGCCTTCGAGAGAGGGAGGTAGTTGAAGATCAGGGGCTGAGGGAGAAGGAGTCTGTTTGAGGATGAAAGGCTGTGGTAGGAGAATGCGAGTGTGCGAGAAAGAGGTCGTTGCCTCTTTTCCAAATTTCCAAAAGAAGGCCCCTTTGAAAGATCTTTTGTAAAAAAATGTTTAAAAGGAGATTTTTGGCGAAAATTCCATTTTTCAAGTTTTAAAACCATTTGCTTTCCTTAATTTTTTTGATTTTTGTATTGCTTTCCCATTTTTTTGTATTTTTGTAGTAGAAAAACTAAAATTTTAAACACAACAAAGTTAAAACACTAAATTTTTGTATTTTTCTGAGAAATATTTACAAAGAGTGTTTCTCCGAGAATTTCAGACCATTTTGGAGAAATTTCTTCAGAAAGTGGGTTTGGGCCCAGGTTTTGAGAAAATGTTCAAGTTTTGGAACTCGAATCGAGAAATACAACACGATGGATCCAAACAGATGTCGGAGGGACTATCCGAGCTATTTAAAGGCTATTTTTGGCATTCTCTATAATTTTAATTTAAAATTTGAACAAGGAGATTCAGATTTGGATCTGGACAATGGATCCAGATCCGAAATCAATTTAAACATATAGGATGAATTTAATTTCAGTAAAATTTGGGAAATGAACTGGAATTTAGATTTGAAATGATTCATTTGCTCAAAGATGGATTTAGGGGCAAGAAGGGAATATTTAAAAGAATTAAAAAAATTTGGGGTGTTCACACCGATATACCTCGGACTATGGCCCTTAGGTACATGGTAGGGGGCACGAACCCAAATAAGTGGTCCAGTTGTGAGGCTCTCTTCTGAACTATGGTTCAGTGAGACAGCCCAGCAACGTGAAGACTGGGACAATATAGGTAAGGTTGTTTTCAAAATATGATCAACATGCAATAAAATCAGAAGGCTCTAATGCAAGTCCTAAAGAGATAGAATTTAAATGAATAGAAGCATACACTTGCACACATTGTTTGCATTCAATCCCTAAAATTGAGGAGAGTTTGTATTTAAAACCTAAGTCTAATGTGAACATGGATATAATCTCCTCAATATGGTCCTACCAAACCATACTTAGATCCTATATGCAATGATGTCAGCTTTAGGACAGAGTCTAGGCTCCTAAGGTTTTGCATGGAAAATGTAGCTGACATATGTTAGAATAAAGACTTAGATTATATAAAAGCAAAGCAAAGGCATAATTCGACCAGATGGAGACGAGTCCCATCTTGGTCGCCAAAACTGTGATCAAATTTTTCCTATTCTCTCTTTTGGTTTCTCTCTCTTCCTTCTCTTTTCCTTTTTCTGACCTCTTATTCTCCTCCTTTTTGAAGGGAGAAGAATAAAAGAAAGAAAAGAAAGAGAGAAGAGAAAAGAAAGAAAGAGAGAGAGAAGAGGAACTCTTTTGCGGGTTTTCACTTGACCTTGATTTGAAAAGAATTTAGAAATTTAACTCACCTCTGTTTTGAAAATATTGCGGAAAAATGGAGAGACGGGATTCGCTCGTCGGTACGAGGTTCGACCGTTCCTGGCGCCTTTACCAGATGTAATCGAACCAAGGATCGAATCGATGCCTTTTGCTTTTCCTAAATATAATCTAAGAATTTATCCCAACTCTAAATGCACAAAGAATCATACTTGTGCAATGCAAGGATGTATGCCCTTTTGAAAATTGATTTAGAAATTTCCAAGTATTCTGAGATGAACTTGGTAAAGGAATGAAGAAATGATTAAATTTAACTTAGAGCTTGAGATAGATCAGAGAAGTTCTAAGTCTTTGGAAGAATAAATCTTGACTTTGGAAAGAGAATAATTTAAAGTCGAGATAAAGGGAAAGGAAAGGAAATTTTTCAAGGTTTTTGAATTTGGATTTAGGAAAAGAGATAAGAAAAAAAAGTGGAATTGAATTTAAGATTTGAAATTTGGAATGGATCAGAGAAATCCAAATGGTATAGAAATGAATTTAAGAAATCTAGACATGATTTTGTTGAGAAACTCTATTTTGATGTCACATAATGTGATACACTGTCTCATTTGATTTTATATGATATGATAATATGTCCTCTTGAAAAATGTTATATTATGACTGAATATGTTTTCCCATGAATCTAACGAGTATTTGATGCGAGCATATCTCACCCAATAAGGATGGAGACTTCCTGTTCAAGTACAAATATGGTGCAATCATACTCCTTGAAGAAAAAGCTTGATGAGCCATGCATTCCTAAAGTTCAAATGAAGAGATCGGCTACCTCAAGTTGAAGACTTCTTTCTTCTTTAGAGTCATATGTAACAGAACCTTCAGGAACTTGCATATTGCATATTACATACTCATTCATAAACACTATATCATCAAAGTATACGATAGTTTCAAAAAGCTTCTTTTTGAAAATTAATAATTGTACCTTCTTATAACCTTTTATGAAAAAGATATTTTGTCATGTAATAATTGTACCTTCTTACAACCTTTTATGAAAAAGACATTTTGTCATGTAATAATTGTACCTTATACTATATACAAGACAACATGAAAAAAAGGAATGTAGGAAAAAGATAAAAACATAAAATCGGCTACATGGAGAAAACAAATATAATATGTTTTTGAAAAGACTCTAGTTACCTTCTTTAAAGAAATATTTCTAATACAAGAAGAAGACAAAAACATAAATCGGCTACACAAAAGAAAAACAAATATAATATGTTTTTGAAAAGACTCTAGTTACCTTCTTTAAAGAAATATTTCTAATACAAGAAGAAGACAAAAACATAAAATCGGCTACATAGAGAAAACAAATATAATATGTTTTTGAAAAGACTCTAGTTACCTTCTTTAAAGAAATATTTCTAATACAAGAAGAAGATAAAAACATAAATCGGCTACACAAAAGAAAAACAAATAAAATATGTTTTGAAAGGACTCTAGTTACCTTTTTTACAAAACCATAGAATGTCGACTTACTTGAAGTCATCATTCTCTTTACAAAGCATTAAATACCTCCTGTAACAAATCCTTGTTAAAATCCTTCTCAAAGAATGTCGACCTTCTTTTGGTCCTCATTCTCTCTAGAGACTTTGAAAAACACAACATAAAGAAAATACTTGACATGACTATGTACAAATAAATATCTCAAAGCACTCATAGTACTTACACTCATTTAAAGCAAAGAAGTACTAATGTACCTCAAATCATTAATTAGAATAAAGACAAAACTACAACCCAACGTTTAATGTACTATTGTAAGAAATCAACTTTTTACATAAAATATGGATTACCTAAAATATTACAACGACTAGTGTACCCTCTATTTCACTTTTATGGAAAAAGGCATTCTCGAACTTCTCTAAAAGATGTTTTTGAAATGACATAACATTTCACATTTCAAAAAGTTACAATTCCAAAATGTAACGACTACTTTTTAAAAGCTATATAAACACACTCAAATAAACTATTCAAACAATGGAATGTAATAGACGTGTGAGCTTACAACGAGAAAAATTCCTATTCAATATTTGAAAAGAGAGCCTTGAAAAAGAAAGAGAAAAAGAAAAGAAAGAAAAAGAGAAAAAGTCAAGTCCTTTGACAAAGAGTATCCTCTGAGTGACAAACAGAACATTCTGAGAATCCTTCATTCGTGCATTCATATCATTCTGAAGGTTCTATAGGAAGTATTGTAACTCTGTTATTCACTGTATTCCTTCTTTGTTGAAAGAAGTAGACCTCTGAGAAAGAGGGTGTTGCCCTTCTCTGTTGAGAGAAGAAGACCTTTGTGAAAGAGGGTGTTGTCCTTCTCTGGTGTGAGAAGAAGACCTCTGTGGAAGAGGGTGTGCCCCTTCTCTGTTGAGAGAAGAAGACCTCTGAGGAAGAGGGTGTTGTACTATTTATCTGGTGACTCGGATGTTATAGTGGAAAGCTCAAGTGGTTTGCTTGGGGACTGGATGTAGGTCTGGATACTGACCGAACCAGTATATATTCTGTGTTTTATGTGTTGTTTCTTATTGCTTAATTATTTTATTTTATCGATCTTTATCATATTTCACTATTCACCCCCCCTCTAGTGGAATTTCATTTGGTATCAGAGCAGGTTTGCTGGTTTCGACGTAACAAGTCTTCCAGCACAAATGGCATCTACCTCCTATGCTCGTGATATTGAAGGTCAACACGCATCTCGTCCACCTTTCTTCACTGGCTCCAACTATGGATACTGGAAGTGCAGAATGGCTATATTTCTCAAATCCATAGATTTTGCTGTATGGAAAATCGTTGAGCATCCATACACATCTCCATCCGCAGACTATAGCTTATGGTCTGATGAAGAAAAGAAAAAGGCAAACCTAAATGCAAAGGCTATGAATGCCTTATATTGTGCCATTGATCAAAACGAATTCAATAGAATATCTATATGTGAATCTGCATATGATATTTGGCATTCTTTGGAAGTGATTCATGAAGGAACCAACAAAGTGAAAGAAGCCAAAATTTCATCTCTTGTTAGAAAATATGAGTTGTTCAAAATGAACAAAGATGAACCCATCACAGAGATGTTTACCAGATTCACCAACATCACCAACGATCTGAAATCTCTGGGTGTAACATATTCCCAGACTGAAATGGTGAAGAAAATCTTGAGATCTCTCACAACTGATTGGGAGAAAAAGACTACTGCTATTGAAGAAGCTCAAGATTTATCTAAGCTTACTTTGGACGACTTAATAGGCAATCTTATGGCCTATGAAGTCCACATGAAAGAAAGAAGGGAAGAAGAGCAACCAGTAAAGAAAACTCTAGCTTTCTCAGCTCTATCTGAGAATGAAGACTCAGATAAAGAATCAGAAATTGCGCTACTTACCAGAAAATTCCAGCGCTTCATGAGAAGGAACCGGCTTCCAAACAGGCACAAAGAAAGAAAAGATCCTAAAGAAGATCCCATGTGCTTTCAGTGTAATAAGCCAGGCCACTTAAGACGTGATTGTCCCCTTCTCAAAAGAAAGTCCAAGACTGAGGAACCAAAGAAGAGGTTCTTCAAGAAAAAGGCTTTGCATGCTCAATGGGATGATTCAGAACCATCCACTAGTGAAGAGTCAAGTGATGATGAAGCTGAAACTGCAAATATGTGCTTCATGGCAAACGAAAGTTCGGTAAGTGAAATCTTTGATTTTTCCTTTGAAGAACTTCTAGATGCTTTTCAAGAACTATTTGAAGAATCTAGAAAATTGAGTTTCAAAAATAAAGATTTAAAATCTGAAAATCTAAAGCTTTCCCAAGAGAATGAAAAACTCAGTAGTAAAAATTCTGAGTTGAAAAAGGAAAATCTTATGCTTATGTCTGAAATTTCTTCTACTAGCTCCAAAACTAAAAATCTGCAAGTAGAAATTTCAGAGCTAAAAAGTAAAACTGAGAACCTCATGAATCCGGTTTTCAAGTTTACTAAAGGTAAAGAAAACTTGGATAAACTCTTATCCTCTCAGAAAGTCTCTTTTTACAAGAATGGTATTGGCTACTCTCATTTTAAAAAGCCTTCTTGTATGAATCAAAAGACCACGTTTGTGAAAAGTTCATCTGAACCAAATAAGGAGTATTATAATGATAATCTTTTTAACTCCTCTAAAGATATAGACAAACCCAAATCCAAATGGATATGGGTTCCAAAGTCTAACAAAAAAGGACCCGATTGGATACCAAAAAGGAGATTTACTTAATGTTTTGCATGCTCCAAAGAAGAAGAACAGATGGATACTAGATAGTGGATGTTCAAAGCACATGACAGGACATCCAGACCTTTTTGCTGTTCTTCATCATAAAGAAGGAGGAACCGTCACCTTTGGTGATAACAACAAAGGTTTGATAATTGGTATTGGAAATATTGGTAACATAGATAAACCTCTTATCAAAGATGTTCTCCTTGTTAAAGGATTAAAACATAACCTACTAAGTATCAGTCAAATGTGTGACACAGGTTATAATGTTAGCTTTAATCATGATGCATGCCTCATAGCAGACACCAATGAAAACATCATCTTAAAAGGTATAAGAAAGAATAATATATATGAACTATACCTAGAAAATATCACAGAACATTGTCTTATAGCTAATAATGACTCTCAACATTTATGGCACTTGAGAATGGGTCATGTAAATTCTAAGTACATGTCTAAATTAGCTAAAAATAAGTTAGTACGTGGGTTACCCAAAATTTCTTTTAAAAAGGATTACTTTTGTGATGCATGTCAATTAGGAAAATTATCAAAATCATCTTTCAAATCAAAAAATATCATTTCAAGTAAAAGACCTTTAGAGCTTCTCCACCTGGATCTTTTTGGTCCTTCTAGAGTAGCTAGTCATAATCACAATAAATACGTTTTTGTTATTATAGATGACTACTCAAGATTTACTTGGGTAATATTTTTGAAAAACAAAAGTGACACGTTTTGTCAATTTGAAATCTTATGTAAAAAATTACAAAACGAAAAATCTTGTTCTATTGTTAAAATACGTAGTGACCATGGAGGAGAATTTGAAAATGATCTTTTTGAAAATTTTTGTAACTTTCATGGTATTTCTCATAACTTTGCCTTTCCTAGAGCTGCACCTCAAAATGGTGTAGTAGAAAGAAAGAATAGAACCCTTCAGGAATCTGCCAGGACTATGCTCCAACACAATAATCTTGCAAAATCTTTTTGGGCAGAAGCTGTTAATACTGCATGCTACATAACAAATAGAGTTCTCATTAGACCCTTATTAAATAAAACTCCCTATGAACTATTCTATGACAGAACTCCAAGAATAGACTATTTCAAAGTCTTTGGATGTAAATGCTTTATCCTAAACACAAAAGATAGTGTAGATAAATTTGATGCAAAATACGTTGAAGGCATATTCTTAGGATATTCAAGTCATAGTAAAGCATACAGAGTTTTCAATAAGAGTCATAATACTATTGAAGAATCTATGCATGTTAGTTTTTGTGAATCTATTGATCAATCTGTTCATATACAAACTAATGATGATGATGTTGAAAGTACAGATTTACTTTTAGATAACACAGCTAAGTCTAATGAAGATTATCATCAAAGAACCTTTGTCGATATCAAAGATCATCCTCAAAAGCAGATTTTGGGAGAACTAACAAAAGGGGTTCAAACTAGAGCTCAGCTAGAACGGATTGCAAACATGACATTCATTTCTCAACTTGAACCAAAGAAGATTGATGAAGCCATCATTGATGAGTTCTGGATGCTAGCCATGACTGAAGAACTAAATCAATTCCAAAGAAATGATGTTTGGGATCTTGTACCTAGACCAAAGGATCATCCAATCATTGGGACAAGATGGATCTTCAGAAACAAGCTAGACGAAATAGGTAATGTTATAAGAAACAAGGCCAGACTAGTAGCTCAAGGATACAACCAGGAGGAAGGTATTGATTTTGATGAAACATTTGCTCCTGTTGCTAGACTTGAATCTATTAGAATGCTCTTAGCATATGCACGCTATATGGATTTCAAATTATATCAAATGGATGTGAAAAGTGCTTTCTTAAATGGTTTTATAAATGAAGAAGTTTATGTAAAACAACCTCCAGGATTTGAAAATGAACAATACCCAGATCATGTTTTTAAACTCAAACGTGTTTTATATGGTTTAAAACAAGCACCTCGTGCTTGGTATGATAGACTCAAAACCTTTCTATTAAAAACTGGTTTTTCTGTTGGCAAAGCAGATTCTACATTATTTGTTAAAGTAGTGAATAATCATACCCTTATTGTTCAAATATATGTCGACGACATCATCTTTGGATCTTCTAACAGCACTCTTTGTGAAGATTTTTCTAAGTCCATGCAGAAGGAATTCGAAATGAGTATGATGGGAGAACTCACCTACTTTCTTGGACTGCATATTAAGCAAACCAAGGATGGAGTTTTCATCAACCAATCTAAGTATGCTCGTGAACTTCTGAAGAGGTTCAACATGAACTCAACTGCTTCAAAATCTACTCCTATGAGCACTACTACTGTGTTGGACAAAGATGAAGATGGTAAGTCTGTTGATACAAAGGTATACCAAGGTATGATAGGATTACTTCTTTATTTAACTGCTAGCCGTCCAGATATTATGTTTAGTGTTTGCTTGTGTGCTAGATTTCAGTCAAATCCAAAAGAATCACATCTTAAAGCTGTAAAAAGAATAATGAGATATTTAAAAGACATAGTTGATTTTGGATTATTCTATTCAAAATCCTCTACATTTGATCTAATCTCATACAACGATGCTGACTTTGTTGGAAGTAAATCTGACAGAAAAAGCACAAGTGGAACATGTCACATGCTAGGGCACTCACTAGTATCATGGTTCAGTAAGAAACAAAACTGTGTATCCTTATCAACCACTGAAGCCGAATACATTGCTGCTAGCCTAGCCTGTACACAAGTCATCTGGATGAAACAAACTTTGAAAGATTTTGGTCTAAAATTCGAAAATACAACTATTTTATGTGATAACACAAGTGCTATTAACCTTTCCAAAAATCTTGTTTTACATTCACGAACTAAACACATTCAAATTAGACATCACTTTCTAAGAGAACAAGTCTTAAATAATATAATTAAACTAGAATTTATACCCACAGATAAACAACTAACAGACATCTTTACTAAACCTTTAAAAAATGAAGATTTTATAAGAATAAGAAGAGAACTAGGTATATGTAAATTGAATGATATATAAAACTAAAATATTGAGTTCACTCGAGTTCATAATATTTACTAAATTCATCTTAATAAGGATAATAAAAGAACTTTAAAAATTTAATAATCGTGTCTTCCTTTTACATTTTTTTATTTTTACAAAAGAATCATTTCTAAGGGTCTCGAATATCACAAATTGCCTTAAAAGATTGAAACTTCATGTCAAAGTACATTCTACCTCTTGTCATATCATCTTTTACATCACTTTCATAATTATTGTTTCTCATAACTTGACTTTCTCTTTACTATATAGTTACTTTAGTTACTTTTCTCTCTCTCACACATACGATTTGAATCTCCATTCATAACATTGACTTCTTTACTATTTTCCTAAAGAAACTATGAACTCCTTCAATCGAATTCCTCCAAAAACCTTGTTCCTCAAACCAAAATTACTATGAATAACAACACATTCTTTATGTCTTTCATTTTGTCACCTTTCAAGTACACATTAATAATCACACTTTGTCCTATCCTCCTCCACGCATACCCATGAGTACTACCTTCTTTAAATATAAGTAATTATGACACTCTTTCATATCACTCATCTCATAACATCCTTTCATCACCTTTTGTCCTCTTGTGAAAACCCCTCATACGAATAACAATCTTCTACACTTCAACCCATGCATTATAACACCCACTTGTTTCTTGTTTTAGTAGGCCATCATTTCTCACTTTTTCTCTCTCTCTCTCTCTCTCTCTCTCTCTCTTTACGAGTTTCTCTTTGTTTCTCTCAAAACAACTTTATGTCTAATCGAAATATTTTTTATTATCACTCCTCTCTCTCACGATACGCTAGCCGATCACCAACAAAATAGTATATTCCTCATATTCAAATGATATATCTCTTTCTTTGACCTATTAATATACTTCTCTAAACCTATCAAAAATTTGCTACATTTCACGTAAATTTTTACTATATCATCTACTATATCATAGGCTATGTACAATCAATTATCGTCTTTAACAATCATGACCTTTTTCATATTATATATCTTTCTCTCCAATCAAGATTCAGTAAAAACTTGTCCTTAAGAAAAACTTCATCTTATGTCACTCACACATCTCT
Organism: Nuphar pumila; assembly: GCF_984573655.1. Classification (NCBI taxonomy): domain Eukaryota; kingdom Viridiplantae; phylum Streptophyta; class Magnoliopsida; order Nymphaeales; family Nymphaeaceae; genus Nuphar; species Nuphar pumila. The sequence goes on along the minus strand of NC_143260.1, from coordinate 64,725,328 downwards.
ATTTGTCTTATTCCAAACACATTCTTCACGAATACTCTCCATAAAGCAGAAACATCTTATAAAAGGATATTTGTTTTTATTAGGCCATTATTTCACCTCATCTCTCGAAAATCTTTAAAAATCATAGAAAAATTCACTCTTTTGACTTTATCTCACATCAAGTCACTCCATACATGACAAACTCACAATTCGATAAAAATCTCACATGATAATTCTTTCTTATATAAAAGAATAATTCAAAACCATGTCCTCCTTGACTTCTTCTCCAATATAATACACTATCCTCCAAACTTGATTTGATTTGTCATTCACAAGCCTCTTAACTTACTTCTCACAGATTTCCTTATTTGACTAACTTCTAAAAATCACTCACTTCCAATGTCATTCAAAAACCTATCAAAATTATTTTCCTTCTTCTATTTAATGGATTGGTTCATCCCATACCAATTCCACTCGTATCTATCATTTCTCCTACAAACTATTACCCACTTCAAACTCGCTCTCCTTAGTTCTTTTTTTTCTTACAAACTCTTGCAATGGCCTCTTCCTCCTCCAACAATGTGATTACCGCAGCAGATCTAAGGTATCCAGACTTGTTTCACACTTACAACTCACTATGCTCTCGCCCCATTCATGAAGGTAAATTAGTTAACTTTGACGACTTCATGCTCTTTGACTTAGACACCTATCTCCCTGAACTCAAACCTCTACTAGGATCTTCATCCCCAGCTGCCTATTATCCCGAACTAGTTCGACTGTTTTATACCAACTTCTCTACTGATCATGAACAGACCTCAATCACCAGCAAAGTCCGTGGACAACTGATGATTTTCGATGCTTCCGACCTAGGTAGAATTCTAAACCTACCTTCCACCGGTACCGACCTTAACACCATAGTACCAATCGAACGATCGGTACTTCGAAAAATACTTCTCTGCACCAACTGCTACCAACTTCCGTGGCACATGAGGAATCTTCAACCTCATGCTCAGCTACTTGCCCAGATTCTTCTCCACAACATCTATCCCAAGCTTCCCCGCCAGGGATTAGTTCCTCGAAAAATCTCTCTTCTTATCTACGCAATCTTTTCTTCTCTTCCGATAAATTGGTCATCCATTCTTTTCGACCATTTTATTCGGTATCAAAAATTCGAGCCTCTTCTTTATGGGTGTTTCATAACTCCCATTCTCAAATACTTCCAAGTACCACTTCACAACGAAGTCATCCTCCGTCCCTCGCAAGTCCTCGATGGTACCACCTTCAATCTAAGGTCCCTGCACATGCCCGGCTCTGATGAAGCAGATCCAACATCCTCCTTCAATTACTTTTCTGCTATGATGGATATCGAGCACTCTCAGGATCGAATCCTTCGTAATCAAGCCCTTTTGCAGCAGACTCGCAAGCGGAATCGTGCCGACCAAACACATTCACCTCCTCCACCTTCGAGATAAACTCATTTTTTTTGGTCTGTAATAACTTTTAATTACTTTTGGACTGTAATATTTGGTCTGTAATAACTCTCTTACTCTGATCCCTTCCTTTTTGTCCATGACAAAGGGGGAGAAAACCTGTCTTCATTATTGGAGAAATACTCTCTTTAAAATATTTTTAAAATTTTTTATCATATTATTATTTCTATGCATAATGTCTTTTTGACAGGGGGAGCATATTTTGTCATCATCAAAAAGGGGGAGAATGTTGAGAAACTCTGTTTTGATGTCACATAATATGATACACTGTCTCATTTGATTTTATATGATATGATAATATGTCCTCTTGAAAAATGTTATATTATGACTGAATATGTTTTCTCATGAATCTAACGAGTATTTGATGCAAGGATATCTCACCCAATAAGGATGGAGACTTCCTGTTCAAGTACAAATATGGTGCAATCATACTTCTTGAAGAAAAAGCTTGATGAGCCATGCATTCCTAAAGTTCAAATGAAGAGATCGGCTACCTCAAGTTGAAGACTTCTTTCTTCTTTAGAGTCATATGTAACAGAACCTTCAGGAACTTGCATATTGCATATTACATACTTATTCATAAACACTATATCATCAAAGTATACGATAGTTTCAAAAAGCTCCTTTTTGAAAACTAATAATTGTACCTTCTTACAACCTTTTATGAAAAAGATATTTTGTCATGTAATAATTGTACCTTCTTACAACCTTTTATGAAAAAGACATTTTGTCATGTAATAATTGTACCTTATACTATATACAAGACAACATGAAAAAAAAGAATGTAGGAAAAAGACAAAAACATAAAATCGGCTACATGGAGAAAACAAATATAATATGTTTTTGAAAAGACTCTAGTTACCTTCTTTAAAGAAATATTTCTAATACAAGAAGAAGACAAAAACATAAATCGGCTACACAAAAGAAAAACAAATATAATATGTTTTTGAAAAGACTCTAGTTACCTTCTTTAAAGAAATATTTCTAATACAAGAAGAAGACAAAAACATAAAATCGGCTACATAGAGAAAACAAATATAATATGTTTTTGAAAAGACTCTAGTTACCTTCTTTAAAGAAATATTTCTAATACAAGAAGAAGACAAAAACATAAATCGGCTACACAAAAGAAAAACAAATAAAATATGTTTTGAAAGGACTCTAGTTACCTTTTTTACAAAACCATAGAATGTCGACTTACTTGAAGTCATCATTCTCTTTACAAAGCATTAAATACCTCCTGTAACAAATCCTTGTTAAAATCCTTCTCAAAGAATGTCAACCTTCTTTTGGTCCTCATTCTCTGGAGACTTTGAAAAACACAACATAAAGAAAACACTTGACATGACTATGTATAAATAAATATCTCAAAGCACTCATAGTACTTACACTCATTTAAAGCAAAGAAGTACTAATGTACCTCAAATCATTAATTAGAATAAAGACAAAACTACAACCCAACGTTCAATGTACTATTGTAAGAAATTGACTTTTTACATAAAATATAGATTACCTAAAATATTACAACGACTAGTGTACCCTCTATTTCACTTTTATGGAAAAAGGCATTCTCGAACTTCTCTAAAAGATGCTTTTGAAATGACATAACATTTCACATTTCAAAAAGTTACAATTCCAAAATGTAACGACTACTTTTTAAAAGCTATATAAACACACTTAAATAAACTATTCAAGCAATGGAATGGAATAGACGTGTGAGCTTACAACGAGAAAAAATCCTATTCAATATTTGAAAAGAGAGCCTTGAAAAAGAAAGAGAAAAAGAAAAGAAAGAAAAAGAGAAAAAGTCAAGTCCTTTGACAAAGAGTATCCTCTGAGTGACAAACAGAACATTCTGAGAATCCTTCATTCGTGTATTCATATCATTCTGAAGGTTCTATAGGAAGTATTGTAACTCTGTTATTCACTGTATTCCTTCTTTGTTGAAAGAAGTAGACCTCTGAGAAAGAGGGTGTTGCCCTTCTCTGTTGAGAGAAGAAGACCTCTGTGAAAGAGGGTGTTGTCCTTCTCTGGTGTGAGAAGAAGACCTCTGTGGAAGAGGGTGTGCCCCTTCTCTGTTGAGAGAAGAAGACCTCTGAGGAAGAGGGTGTTGTACTATTTATCCGGTGACTCGGATGTTATAGTGGAAAGCTCAAGTGGTTTGCTTGGGGACTGGATGTAGGTCTGGATACTGACCGAACCAGTATATATTCTGTGTTTTATGTGTTGTTTCTTATTGCTTAATTATTTTATTTTATCGATCTTTATCATATTTCACTATTCACCCCCCCTCTAGTGGAATTTCGGATTTGTAAAGGGATCTGGAAATGAACTGAAATTGGATTTGAAAGTTGGATTTGAGAATAAAATTTGATTTGAAATCTGGAATTCAGATCCGAAGTTTGGATCTTAAGGTGGATTTAGATCTGAAATCTAAGATCCAAAGTAGAGTTAGATCGTGGATCCTGAAAAATGGATTTGGATCTGAAGTCTAAGATCCGAAGTAGAATTGGGTTCTGGATCCTAAGATGGATTTGGATCTGAAGTCTAAGATCCAATGTAGAGTTGGACTCTGGATCCTAAGATGGATTTTGGATCTGAAGTCTGAGATCCAAAAATGGAATTGGGTTCTGGACCCTAAGATGGATTTTGGATCTTGAAGTCTGAGACCCAAAGTGAAGTTGGACTCTGGACCATAAGATGGACTTTGGATCTGAAGTCTGGAGTTTGAATTTGGAATTTAGAAAATGAATCAAGAATCTCAAAGTTAAATTGAACTTTGAATTTGATTAGAGTTTTGAATATAAAATGAATTTGGAATTTCAAAGTCAAATTGAACTTTGAAATCTGATTTGAATTTGAATATAAAATGAATTTGAAATCCCAAAGTTAGATTGAACTTTGAGATTTAAAAATGAAATAGAGTTTTGAAAATTGAAAGAATGAATTGGATTTGATAAGGTTTGAAGATAGATTTGAAGAAAGTATTTACATTACTTAGAGTTTTTGAAGAGGAAATTTCGGAAATATGATGCAATTCTATCCTAAATGATGAATGAATTTAAATTTTGAAAAGTTATTCCATTCTTTAAATGAATTAAAATAAGATTGAAGATATAATACATTCTTGACTATGGTCATTGAATGTATTATATAATAATCTATATTTAAATTCAGGTGAAGAATGAAACACATTTGGTGCTTTTATAGAATTTAAAATGAAATTAACTCTCAATATACCCTGACTATGGTCATTGGTATATATTTTGAATTAATTTTTAAGTTAAATTCCGATAAAAGAAGAAAATATTTAAGGAAAATATGATGAATTTTGAAAACGGGTCCAGTGTGGATCCAATGTTATTTTGTAAAAGATAAAAATACTAAGTTTTGTCCACACCCTGACTATGGCCATTGATGTAGATCATCAACTTAGGATTAATTTACCTCTTACGAAATGGTGCACGTGCCATTCGTGTTTCACCAATGTGAGATTTCGAGAAATAAAGGAAAAATGCATGAAGAACAAGTAATTCATGATATTTACAATGCTCATTCATTCTATCTAAAAGCTGGGAAATGTAAAGTTTTCATGGATATCTACCTATTACAATCTTGAATTCTTACAAAATTCTAAACTAATAATATTTCTACCTGATTTCTGCATAAGTAAAATATAAAACATAAAAGAATATGAAGAATATGTTATACTGTGATAAGCTAAATCATATGAACATGTCAAAATAGAGTAAAGCCACTGTAATAAGTGAGATGCTAATCGTGATATTCAAATGTACAGGAGACATGTTGTTTGGTATTTACACTATGAAAAGGCCATTATAGACATAGCGGGTGGAATGTGCATTTTTGTGAATATACAGGTGCTATTTGTAATGCACAGGGATGGTGACATATGTTGCACAGCAGGTGATACCAAGGTAAAAATAAAAGATGTGAATATGAGATGGGCATAATGTGAAACATCCATTGATATGCTATGGAATGTCCTGACATAACAAGTATATTTATTTAAAACACTAATGCCATGATTTACCTTGATATGCTGGTATTAACAGAGACATTATTCAGAGAATGAGTTTAAAACAATACCTGAAACAGATATGTGGGTTACCCCCAATCATAACAACTTGATTGCCAACTTAATCCTTGAAAGTGACGTTACAACAACTAAAAGAGGGGGGGGGGTATTATGAGCTACAACAACTGCTGGGCTGCTATGCTCACGTATACACAGGTGTTAGCAAAGGGGTGCTGAACAATGAACTTATATACATATATCAAATTCCTTGTTTATGATCATACCAGAAACTCCGAACCATCCTGTCAATCAGTTGAACCTGCATAAAAGAAAAAGGACACAGGACATGATGGGATCTATATAAGTTGTCCCCACCATCAGCTATATCTGCTATCTGCGCTGTCTGTAGGATACACAGAATTTTTGAGGATTCTCAACGTCCAACAGTCTCGCGATTTTTTGCTTGTTGGGTGATCACCAATAAAGTCATGGATTTACCTTTCTGTTGGTTTTGGTCCTCCTGACCGTTTATGTATCTTGCCTTCACATATTAATGAACCAAACATCAACCCATCCCTGAATATTCCATCCCGATTGTCTTAGCTACCATCATCTTTATCCGAGACTAGCAATTATACTCACCTTTTCTCGCCCAAGGATGACCTATCCAGATTTTCTTTTCTTTGAACCTTTCAACAAATCAGAAATACCATGTAACTGGTTAAGCCAACATAACATTAATCCAAAAGAAGAAAAGAATGATATACTAGGCTAGACTTCATATAATTAAATGGCACTATAAGACAAAGCATGCTGAATGTGTATACTCAAATTACAAGCTATAAATGGAAAGATCATCTGGGAGAAGCAGTCACTTACCTTCTCCTTCACAAGAGCCAAGGGTGAAGCATCTGAAGGAACTAATGGCCAAACAGCTGGTCTGGGCCAATGTAACAGGCTCAATGAGACACAAATTATTTATATGCTTGAAAATGCTCACCAATTGGCATTCAAGTCAGTCAAAGCTAATCAGTAACTAATGGAACTGAGATCAAAGCATTTAAACTCTTGACAGACAATATGTAGCATTTCAGCCAGTTGAAATAATTATGAAATCCCTACGTCTTAAGTGTCAGGGACACTTGGAGACACATGCATGAATGATAATTGAGAGAAATACCTGTTAGCAGGACTTCTTTATATCTCCATTTCATAACCAATTAAGCACGCAAGCCTCATGAATTCGAACACAGTAGAATTTTAGCATCAGGTATGATAAGTCCATCATTATGACAAGGTGCAGTCTCATTAATTAAAGCAAGGCAGGTAGTTATAACCCAACTCTTCTCAAATAGGAGGGCAAGTTATTTTCATATAGTGATAGTGCCTTTGGAAAGGAAGTTACGAATGAATAACCCCTTTGATGCGACCTCAACTGGACGATTCAACTTGAATAAAAGCCTTGATTGACAAGCAAAGAGATATTACCGCAATTCAAGTTCCCGGACTATATCATCCAGTATAATCCCTGATAAGAGCTTGTAACTCCGGATGAAATTATAACAGAGGTGGCAAAGGTAGATCAAGAATTCAGAAATACCGAAGAAAATACAATGACAAAATGTATGAAAAGAAAATGAAAGATGCTAACATAACACAATATAATACACTACAATTTGTTGAGTTAGATGACTATAGAGTATACAAAGATACCTGGATGAATTAGAAAGAAGGTAATTGAGGCAATAAACATCATATCGATGTAACAAGATATGATAAATATCATGAAAAAGAAAGAAAGAAAAAAAAACTAAAGACATGATGGAAGGCACATATATCGTGCATAAACTGATAACATATATCTATAGTATCATTTCTTTTGACATGATGAAGTATAGGTATACAAAACAAAAAAAATAAAATAAAACCCATACAGCAGATGTACGTGTAATCAATATCACCATAGAAGTAAAGGATTGTCTCATCACATTCATATTAATTTCAACCAGAGATACATTCAGAATTCTGGCTCTTGCTGCGAAAGAAAATGTGTCATAGCAGGAGAGATTCTTGCCTACCTATTGTAACTTCAACCTTTCATAATATTTTATACAGATTATCCTCTGCATACACGTCCTTCTGAGCTTTTACACAAACCAAGGATCACGGTGTTCATGGGTGATTGAAGGTGTTGATTGAATCCTTCAACAAAACCTGATCTGATGCCAGCACAGAACCAGACATTGGATCTGGGATTCACATCTTCAACCAACAAATACGAGCAGAATGACCGAGCCATCAAGGTTGGGTTCTGACATCAGATCTGATCTAACTATGGATTGAAAACATTGTTTGAAACATGTTGAATGTAAATAGAGAGTGAACCAATATACTGTAATTATATTCAGGTATGTGAAGATAAAAAATATAACACGATAATACAGAGTACATCAAATGAAATGGGGAAAAACTATAAGGTTAACTTAAGGACAAGAAGGATTGTAATGAAGAATAAAGGGATATAAGAGAAAGAAAAAAAAAAGAAGAAAAAAAAAATAGCCTACGATTAAATAATCATGCAGGAACAGGCGGTGAGAATGAAAATACAGAAAACCAGATTATCAACATATATCAAAATCACAAAAAAACCGTGGATAAAGGATGAAAGAGAGAAAATAAGGTGTTGGAATCTGAGATTCCGTTGTTGTAGCACCTGGTAGATCGGTCTTGCTATATGCAGACCGATCTCACCATGTGTGCATAAAAAAAAAATGAAGAGAAATGTAATCGTAATAGAACAAGGTAATAAGAGAAAAGGAGTATTTTAAAAAAAAATCTAAAGCGGAAGGGGAGGATTACTCACTGAGGCTTTGCAGGGATGGCCGACCTTTTTGCTGACTGGAGAGCACCAGAGGGAGAGGGGAAAATGAAAGAGAGGATGAGGGGAATCCAGTGGAAAGCGGGAGATGGGGGAGTGCGGGGTGAAGACGATGCGGGGGTGAGGAGGCGGGGCCGTGAAGGAGAAATGGGGAGGTGAAGAAGTGGTTTTTGAAGTAGAGAGAAGGGAAGGAGACTGATGGTGTGGTGAAGACGGATCCTGAGGGTTTTCTTTTCGGTTTGTTAAATAGGGGAGAGAGAAGGATCGAGAAGGTGAGTTTGTTGAAGATGAGCGGTTTGGGGCCTGACCTTGGAGGGTTCGGGCAGATGATGGAGGCGAGCGGGGCTGTTGGCCATGGAAGCTTCCCTAGATTGTTGGGGATCAAGGGTTTAGAAAGGGGATGGTGATGAGAGGGTTCGGTGATGGGCGGTAGAGGAGAGATTCTGGAGAGTAAAAGGGGAACAAGCAAGAGATGAGGGTTTTGTTACGGAGAGATTTCCAAAGTTTTCCAAAAAGAGACCTCTTTAAAAAGTTCTTTCTCAAAACGGGTTCTCCAAAAACCAGTTTTTTGCAATTTTTTGATTTATTTGTTTTTTTTTCGGTATTTCTACATTTTTTTGTATTTTTGTAGTAGAAAACTAAATTTTTTAAAAGAAAACAAAGTTTTAAACACTAAATTTTTGTATTTTTCTGAGAAACATTTACAAAGAGTATTTTTCTGAGAGTTTCAGACCATTTTGGAGAAATTTCTTCAGAAAGTGGGTTTGGACCCAGGTTTTGAGAAAATGTTCGAGTTTTGACACTCGAATCGAGGAATATAATGCAATGGATCAAAACAGATGTCAGAGGAACTGTCCGAGCTATTTAAAAACTATTTTTGGTATTTTCTGTAATTTTAGTTTAAAATTTGGACAACGAGGCTCAGATTTGGATCTGGACAATGAATCCAGACCCGAAATCAATTTAAACATATAAAATGAATTTAATTTTAAGAAATATATTGGAATTTAGATTTAAAAGAGACTCAATTGCTCAAAAAAATGATATCAGGGGCAAAAAGGGAATATTTAAAAGATTTTGAAAAATTTGGGGTGTTCACAATTAAGTTCACACCCAGTATACGTCACCATGTTGTAATGCACCTGTGCACCAACCCACATAGTCATCATCTTGGCACCTCACCAGCTATACCCCATCGCTCAGGAACTCTCTGTTTTACATTGGCCAGCCATCCACGGTTAGTCTCTTTTCGTGCACTTACAGTCATATTCAGTGCTCAAAGCACTGTTGTATGGCCACTTGGAGAACAAATTGCCCCTTTGGTGGCTATTTGTGGTAGTGTTGGATACTGCTACAACACTGCTATCCATGTAAGACCCGCAATTTTTCAGAAAATATCTGAATAAAATTCATGAGGCATTTACCAGTAAAAATAGCATTTTTTCTCAGAATGCGAAACAAATCAATTCCTACGAGCCAGTTATACTTAGGATATTCGTCGAATCACGAATATATGCTCAAACACTCTGGAAGCCATAACTTCCTACCTGAACGAAATCAAAGGATTTCTGCGAGCCAACTTTCTTAGTTACGTCAATACAAAGGGAATGGCGTACTCAGAATTTTTCGGAAAAAAATCGCCGAAAACCCGAAATTCTTGCAGGACCCACGAAAATATTGGTGGGACCCACTGAAATATTTCTCAGAAAATTTTCTAGAATATTCTAGCACCTTTCAGCATCTTCCAGGACCTTCCAACTCCTTCCAGCACCTTCCATGGAAGGGATTCTCAGAAAAGCCCAAGGGTAAAGAGGGGATTCTAAAACTTGGGGCCCAAGTTTCAGAACCTATAAATAGAGGACCCCCCCTCCTTTAGAAAATCGCCAACCCCTCTCTCTCTCCTCCTTTTCCAAACCTCCCCTACCTAGCCTAGCCCACCTGAGCCCACCTGACCTGGTCTGAGCCTGCCTGACTTAGCCAGAGCCTGCTTGACCTGGTCTGAGCCTGCCTGACCTGGTCCTAGCCCACCTGACCTAGGTCTGAACCTACTTGACCTAAGTCTGAACCCAGTTGACTTGACTTGAACCTGGTTTGGTTCAAAGTCAAAGTCAAAGTCCAAGTCCTTTTTCGTCCGAAGTTCGAAGTTGATCCTTTTTTCAAATCGAGCCTCGTTCGAAGCGTTTGAAGCAATCAGAGTCGTTTCTTCCTCAAATTGAAGTAAGTTCGCTTCATTAAACCATCTCTCTCAAGTATTTGATTGTTTGTATATAGCATATACTTTCTGAAGTAGTATCTTGCTTTAGTTCTTGGTTGAGCCCTCTAGGACGCTTCGATGTTCACGCGCTCGCCTCGTAACTATCGTCGGATATATATGTTCGAATGCGCAGTATATGCATTCTTCAAAAATAGTATCTCGCCCTAGTTCTTGGTTAAGCCCTCTAGGACACTTCGGTGTTCACTCGCTCGCCTCGTAACTATCGTTGGATACAGATCTAGGTGTATATCTGATGATTCTGCCGACGCGTCTTATATCGCACAGGCTATGTAATTTACCTTTGTCGTCGTGTCGTATGATGCCAAGGCTCCCTGTTTTCTGTATTTCCGATTATTGCACTTCCGATTATGCAATGTATTTACTTACGCCGTCGCGTCGAACGATACCAAGGCTTCTGTTTTGTTATATATGTAGAATATTTCGTTCAGTTACACACCCTGAATAATATTATATGCATTTCTTTACGCCGCCGCTGTATAAAGCACAGGCTTCTGCTTATACTACATATATAGCGCGTAAATGAGTGTTCAAATGAAGATCAAACTCCAAATCGCCCATGCGATTCCCTGACCACTCCTCGTTCAAAGATTCTGCTTGACGAATGAAGCCCCTATTGGAAAGGCTTCGCTTTTTGGCAAAATGCTCTTTACGTAAAGACTAAGTCAATTACGTATGGCCTGGCTATGGCCAAGGGTTCCTGCAACCTTGATGGATGCAAAGTACGCACAACGGTGCGCATCCATTCTCCGAATTAAGCGTGGTGATTTCCTACCAAAGAGGGGAGATGCCGCTGAAATGGATAAAAGAAACACACACTTTCTCCGTAAAAGAGAGGAAGTGCTGCTGAAATTTCTGAAGAAGCTAAGAAAAGCTCAGAAAGAACGTAGCAGGATACTCTGACATATAGCAGAGTGCTACCCAGTTCATGGTTTGCCCTCTACGACGTAGAAGGGTTCGTCGCACCACTGCCAGTAGAGCAGGGAAAGTGCTGACGAAATGGTCGGCAGAAGAGCTGCCGGAACCAATGGAACGACATAATGATGTCCGTTGATGGAACAATGCTAGATCGGCTCGTATCCTTGTGCCTGCAAGGGCACCTTGCTCGTAAGGGCCGCTGAGCCGGAGTAGAGGTTGCGCCTTGGCTAGGTTTGGACTCGTTGCGTAAAAATACGCCGAGTAGCCGATCTATTTAGATCGAGTCATATGCATGCTCATTGAGAACAGTTACGCAACCAGACTCGTAAGGGCCGAAGAGTCAGAGTGTGTTGTTTCCACCTAAAGAGGTGTGATGCTCGCGGTGGCCGAAGTGCCAAGAGCGGTGTTCTGCATGCATATGAATAAGACTTAAGGTCGCACATACCCCGCGGTTGAAAATCGTGTTAGGGGTACCCCTTCAGTAATGACTGTGTTGGGGCGGACTAAATGGGGTCGGGTACATACTCCCGTAGTGCTGAAAGCACGGGCTGCCTAAATGGCATGCATATTCTGTCCAAGTAATTGTAAGACTGGCAGACCCCTTCAGGAATTATGCTCACTGTGGAATGATAGTGATGGTACAGCCTTGAGTGACACGTATTTTACTTTGGACCTGATAGAGTCCACGATGGCCTCAGTCACTCATGGGTTTTGGGGTCATGGTTATCCTTAAGATCTAAGGATTGAACCCAACTACTGCAAGTAGATGATGCATCCGAATATGGGCCTAGTAGGATTCTCCTAGTTGAAACACACTGCCCTACTATGGATAGGGTCAACAGGCCTTTGGGGTATCTAAAATACATAGAATAATCAACCTCCAGAACGTCGCGTTGATGCCCGGACAATAGCTCTACCTGCGTACTAAAGGCGGGAGCGGTTAATTATCGAAACAATGCATTAGCTTAGGTTCAGCGATGCTTGAATGTATGCGTGGATGGCCGTTGTTGAGTCAGTCCTGTATAACCTTTGTGAAGGTGTCATGTTCGGTATACTACTGGACCGACTGGGCAAAGACCCGTGTTGTATCTGCACGACTAAGCGAAGCTCGAGGAGTTGTCCTTAGATGCGTGGGATACAGATGTGCCAAGTATGAAGACTTGAGCTAAACATCACTTTAAGACCCGAAAGAGGTCATGGCTAAGTCGTGGAGACTTAAGCGGTTATTCAAATCACAGCCCTGAAAAGGCTTGCTCTAAGTCATGAGGACTTGAGCGGATGCTCAACTCATAGCCCTGAGGAGGCTCTTGCGATATACGCTAAGTCTTGGAGGCTTGAGCGTCGTTATTGCGCATTGCGACCCTGAGTGGTCATTATTGTATTTGAGTTGAATGGATGTATGACTGCATGCTTACCAGACCATCAGTGGTTCTGACCCCGTTTAATGGGGATTTCAGGTGTTGGACCTGCGTGGCGATATGTGGAGCAAGGCGGCATCGAGTTCCAGGGTTTCTCTAGACAGATTTTGTACTGCTTCCTTTTATTGAACCTATACTGCTTTTCTAAGCAGTAGTGTTGTAATAAACATGTAGTTTTCGATAAAATGGAACACTTTGGTGGTCAATGAGTTGCTTGGCCACATACCTGCAACGTGCTCGGAGCTTTCTAAAACCGATGACTCATTATCGTCTTATTCCGCTGCTAAAAGCTTTTCTAAGTTCCGCTGCAAAGAAAAAAAAAAAAAAAAGAAATTCATGAAAATTTTAACTTAGCTTTGTTTTGGAAATCCGGGGCGTTACAGAATTGGTATCAGAGCATGTGTCTAAGAAACCTGGTTCAAGATCCGTCGTGTCACGATATCGCACTGTAAGTATATTTTATACTTTCTGTTCTGATCTGGGTGCATCTTTGTATAGATGGCAACTCATGACTCCCGAGGGTACTGCTATCGTTGTGGGATCATGCACGATGAGTGGGTATGCCCGTATGAAGTCCAAGACTGCCAGTATTGTGGCAAAGAAGGGCATTCCGCCAACAAATGCCAAATGAAACATACCGCCGATATGGGTCGGCGGGGATCGCTTGGTCTTAGGGATGAGACCTTGCGTGTTAGTGTGCCACATTACTCCAGTAGAGGGAGTAGCCGTACTCCAGCAACTTCTGATGAACTACCGTCTCTGGTAGGATTTGACTTGAACTTCCTTGAGGGATTTGGTCAATCGCAAGGCTATCAACAGGCATCATGTACGCCTAGCTTGCACAGTTGGGAGGAGGGATGCAACAACTCCTTCTATAATCCCATCATGATTTCAGATTCCTCGAATCAAAGTACTATTATATGGGGGAACAGAGCGGCTTCACCAACGCCGAGTCTAAATGGCCAGGAAGAGGGATACAACCCCTATCATCCCGTTATGGTATCGGATTCCCCGAGCCATGATGCCACTGAATGGGCAAGTGGACCGACATCACTCATCTACACACAAGATTTGCTTGAGAGCGCGGAAGTGCCGCCCAAGCCAAAACTAGTAGTGCCTGCACCAAGGCAATGTGGAAGTAAACGATACTTTGGGTTCTTTGGGTCAAGAAAGAAATCCAGTTCCTAGAAGCGACTGGTCGTGTTTTGGAGTCAATAGACTCATGTACATAGTTTCTCAACGCCTAAAAGTCTGCCAGTGCGGCATGACATTTTGTCTAAGGCGATGCTTGTGTAAATGTGATGTATATTAAGTAAATGAAACTTTGCTTCGATATATACATTGAGAAACTAAAAACAAGTGCTTGTGTGTGCATAGATAAATGGCTCCTACGACGAGGAGAACCATGCCAAGCGAGGAGTCCCATACGCAAGGATTCATGTTGGAAACACTCAACAACCTGGTTATAGCCATCCGTGAAACGAGGCCAGAACCAGTCGCACCACGAAATGAGCACCTGGGAGGAGTGACTTATGAGAAGTTCCTCAAGCTTGATCCACCAGTTTTCATTGGCAGAGCCGATCCGGAGCTCGCAGAGAGTTGGATCGAAGAGACAAAACGTGCCTTCTCGGTACTGGGAGTACCAGAAGAGAAAAAGACCAACTTTGGCACGTATCGGTTGAAAGACAATGCACGGAAGTGGTGGGATACCACTAAACTTATCCAGTTCTCACAAGTCGAAGTCATTCCTTGAACTGACTTTCAGAGGGATTTTATGGATAACTACTTCCCGTTGCATTCCAGAAACAAGAAAAAGATGGAGTTTCTGGAGTTGGAACAAGGCGGTATGAGTCTAATGGACTACACCACCAAATTTCAGAATCTAGAGCGCTACTGCTCTCGATTGTTCGAAACAGACCAAGAAAGGGCCGACAAATATGTGAATTGTCTGCGCGAAGGGCTGCGATCTCGAGTGATAACAAGCATGCCTTCGACTTTTCAGGCTGCAGTAGTAGCAGCTTCAAAAATCCAAGAGGACTGTGCACGATCTAAAGTGATCGTAGCAAAAAAGCCCATAGTGAATGGTGGGAATCGTAAAAGGACGTTCCCAAGTGGCCAGGGTTCACGACAACCCTTTCAAAAGAAGAAGTTCCAAGGAGGGAACAACACTCAACAAGTCGTGAGGCCAAGGCAGAACACAACTCCGAATGGTCAGCAGTCCAACTTCGGCTGCCCAAGGTGTCGTGTGAACCACCCCGGAAAGCCATGTCCTCGTGACATGGGTGGTTGCTTGTATTGTAGCAAGATGGGCCACTTTATAAGAGATTGCGCCAAGAAGGCTGCAGATGAACAGAGGAGTAATGCCGGATCTGCCGGATCCTCTCGACCGGTACCACAGCGTTCGCAGTTCCAACGACCGCCCCCTAGGATCGAACAAAGGCCTGCTGCAGGTCGTGTATATGCTGTAACGACTGAACAAGTCGAAAATGGTGACCTGATTGAAGGCACCATACCTGTTAATGGACATGCAGCTTACGTCTTGTTTGATTGTGGTGCTACTCATACGTTTATCTCTAACGATTTCACCGAACAACTCCACGCCTCGGTGCAACCGATTGATAAAATGATCGAAGTATATAACCCGTTGGGTTCACGCACCAAATGTATCCGGTGTGTGAAAAAATTGGATATTGAGATAGCAGGGCAACACTTGCCTACTGACACCATCCTGATCGATATGATACAGTACGATGTCATTCTGGGAATGAATTGGTTGGCTCAGAATAATGCCAAGATTCTGTGCCGCGAGGGCAGAGTAATTCTATCTCGACCCGGATTGCCTAAGATGGAATATCGGTTATCCAAACCTGTTCCACAGAAAAGGCTCATATCAGCACTTAAGGTACAAAAATACCTTAGGAAGGGTGGTGTGGCCTTCCTGTTGAGTCTCTCGGTGGAAAAATCCAACGACCAACCCCTTGAGAGTTTGGAAGTGGTGCGGGAGTTTCTCGATGTGTTTCCTGAGGAATTGTCAGGACTTCCGCCACTTCGTGAGGTTGAATTTGGAATTCAATCCTTACCTGGAACAGCGCCGATATCCAAAGCCCCGTATCGAATGACGCCAGCTGAACTGAGTGAGTTGAAGTGTCAGTTGGAAGAACTGATGGAACAAGGGTTCATCCGTCCTAGTGTGTCACCGTGGGGAGCCCCAGTGCTGTTTGTAAAGAAGAAGGATGGATCCCTTCGGTTATGCATCGATTATCGGATGCTTAACCAGGCAACTGTTAAAAATAAGTACCCGTTGCCTCGGATTGAGGACTTATTCGATCAGCTCAGAACAGCGAGGGTGTTCTCCAAGATCGACCTTAGGTCTGGGTACCATCAGCTCAGAGTAAAGGAAGAGGATATACCCAAGACTGCCTTTAGAACGAGATACGACCATTATGAGTTCGTAGTAATGCCCTTCGGACTTACTAATGCGCCTGCTGCCTTTATGGATCTAATGAACTGGATATTCAGACCATATTTGGATAGCTTTGTCATCATCTTTATTGATGACATTCTCGTATATTCTGAGAACAAGGAACAGCACATTGAGCACTTGAAAATCGTCTTGAAAACCCTTCAAGATAACCAACTCTATGCTAAGTTTTCAAAATGTGAATTCTGGCTAGATAAAGTGATGTTCCTTGGTCATGTGATCTCAAAAGATGGAATCGCAGTGGATCCTGCGAAGGTGGAAGCTGTGATGGACTGGAAGCAGCCAGAAAATATCACTGAGGTCCGTAGCTTCCTTGGACTTGCGGGTTATTATCGGAAGTTCATACAATACTTCTCCCGAATCGCCGTACCGATGACAAAATTACTGAAAAAGGGAGTCAAGTTTGAATGGACTGACTAGTGTAAGGAGTGCTTTGAGGTTCTCAAACAGAGGCTTACCACTGCCCCTGTCCTTACCTTACCTTCTGTTCAGGGAGGCTTTGTGGCATATACCGATGCCTCAGGAACAGGTCTGGGTTGTGTGTTGATGCAGCATGGCAAAGTAATCGCCTATGTGTCACGACAGTTGAGAGTCCATGAGAAAAACTATCCAACCCACGACTTGGAGCTTGCCGCGGTAGTGTTCGCGCTTAAAATCTGGCGACACTACCTGTATGGAGAGAAATTTGAGGTCATGTCGGACCATAAAAGCATAAAATACCTCTTTTCTCAAAAAGAACTCAATATGCGGCAACGGCGATGGCTGGAATTCCTTAAGGACTATGAATTCACGCTTTCCTATCACCCTGGAAAGGCGAATGTTGTAGCAAATGTCCTTAGTCGCAAGACTGTTGGCACTCTGGCCAGCCTAACCAGACAATGGAAGTTGATGGAGGATTTCGCCTTGCATGTAGATTACATTCTTAGAGAGTAAAATAGTTCAAATAGTGAATAGTGCACTCAAATCAAAACCAGATTTTTACCCTGTCGTACCAGCCTTATTTTCTGTGCAAAAATTCTGTGTTTTCCAAAAAAATTTATTCTATTCACCTGCTAGACGTGTTGTTTGACTGCAGACCAAATTTCAGCTCATTCGGAGTTGATTTGGTCTGATTTTTAAGCGTTTTGTGAAAACCGCTTTTTCTGGTTTTTTAATTTCGGGACTTTCGATATCCTGATTTTTCCCAGTTTTGAAACGCTTATATCTGGAGTTCCAGATACTGTTTTTCAATTTTGTAAAAACTGTCAGATTGTTTAATCTGTCAGTTGCAGAACAGAACAAATTTCAGGAAAATCGGACCTCGTTTGCTCTGTCAAACAGTGGTTTTCCGATAACCTGTCAGAATGCTATTTTACACTAGTTAGGGGCAGTTTCGTAATTTTCTTATTTTCGGCAATTTAGACTTGTTTTCAATAATTTCTGCATTTTAGGAGTTGCATCATCATCATACAGCATTAGTAGAGTTAAATTGGTTAATTTTAGAATTAATTTAGTATTTTATTTAATTTTTGCTTGATAAATAGCATTTGTTTTGTAATTTTCGTAAAATTAGAAATAGTTTTAGTTATTGTTTTAATTGTTAGAATAGAAAACTAACTTTGTATTTTTCTGCATTTTTAGGTTGAAAAGCATATTTAGTGTCCAGGGTTATTGACCAAGTGAGAAGATTCTCTACGTGGCGAAAAGACGGAAATACCCTTGGCGTGGAGCAGAAGACTGATTGCTTGATTACTTTTTTTTTTAGTGATTATTTGTAGTTGTATTAACTTTATAATTGTAGATTGATATTTGTCATTAATAAATTAAATTTTCTAGAAATATTGTATTTAATTCCTGTTCCTTGAGGATTCGACCCATACTTACCACTTTGTGGAAAGTCGGTTTTTATATTTTTGGTTGACGATTTTCCAAAGTTTATTGAAAATAATTGTTTAAAAAAAAAAACTCACTTCAAAATATCAACCAAATTTTGGCACCGTTGCCGGGGAACGGCGAATTAATTACTTTATTTCTTAGAGTTTGATTTATTAATTTGTTTAGTTAGCTAATTAGTTGTTTTATTTTTAGTTAGTAGGATTAGTAAGTGAATATAGGATTAACATAGTTAGTAAATATAGGATTCACGTTCTGTCTTTCTAGGATTCATTTGAAATTCATTCTGCAAGGAGTGATTAGACAAGTGGGTTTTAGAAAAACTTAGTTTGTGATTTCCTGTATTTATCTTTTCAGTACTTTAGAGTAGTTTAATTTGTTATTTCATTTACTTAGATAGATCATTCTGACATAATTAGTTTAGCATATTTGTTTAGTAGTTGTTTATTTTGTGTTATTTACATTTTAGTACCTGTGTAGTTTAGATTTAGAGTTAGGTCGTTTGCTTACATCTGGTCTTAGTACCAGTGTATGCACGTAGACGAGGTCTAGGAACCCCATTACACCCATTTGTTGACAACCCAGAGAGAATTTTACATTCTCATCGAAGTTCGGCAACAATGGCTGACATGGATCCTCCACCTCCACCCCCCGTTCTTTCACGCCCTCTGCGGGAATACTTCATTCCCACAGACTATGTTCAGGCATCCTGCATTCGAAGACCCGATGTAGGAGCGCCGCATTATGAGATTAAGGCCAGCATTATTCAGATGCTTCCATCCTTTTATGGTCTTAGTCATGAGGATCCCTACCGACACTTAGATGAATTCCTCGAAATCTGTTCTACTGTTAAGATACAGAATTTCGATGATGATGCTTTAAGGTTGACTTTATTCCCCTTTTCATTGAAGGACAAAGCCAAGTATTGGCTAAAGTCCTTAGATTCTGTAGAAATAGAGTCATGAGATCAATTGCAACAGGAGTTTCTTCGGAAATATTTTCCCATTGGTCGTACGAACCAATATCGTAGAGCCATCACTAGCTTTTCAGAGCTAGATGGTGAGCGCTTTCATGAGACCTGGGAGAGAATGAAGGATCTCCTCAGAAAATGTCCCCATCATCAGGTGCCGAAATGGCAACTGGTGCAGAGCTTCTACGATGGATTGTCTGACAAGAATCGTCAGATGATCGACTCTTCATGTGGAGGGACATTCATGCTGAAGAGCAAGGATGAAGCATGGAGGTTATTTGATACATTGGCCGAGAATTCTCTCCACCATGCTTCGAGCTCTCATTCTGATAGAGCCACACCTAGCATTGAGAAGAAAGCTGGTGTTCTTGAAGTTGGTCCATCTACTGCACTACAGTGCAAGGTAGACATGATTGCTCAGAAGCTGGACCAGCTTCTCTCAGGACCATCCACTACACAGCAGGTGTGTACTCTTTGTGCCAGTCCGGCACACGAGATCACTGAGTGCCCTTCGGCAGCTCAGTACCCTAAATTTGTTCAAGAACAAGTTCAGGCAGCTCAGGGTTACGTCAGACCGCCGAATAACCCATTTTCATCAACATACAATCTGGGTTGGCGTAACCATCCCAATTTTTCATGGAAGAATCCACAGTCTTCCATGCAGATGCCTACATCCTCTCAGCCAGTTCGGCAGCCATCTTTTACTCAGTCATTTCAAAGACCGAACTATGCTCAGTCTTCTTCTTCTTCTGTTACTTCCCCGATTTAGCAGGAGTCTGCCCCGCAGACATCTTTTGAGGAGAGACTTCTCCAGGCATTCCAAGAGGTGAAAACCTCTAATCAGAACGCCTTTGAGAAGTGTAGCCAGATTTTGAGCTCGCATACGCAGTCCATTGCGAAATTAGAGTCGCAAATGAGACAGTTAGCTGAGGCTATTAGTAGGAGACCCGAAGGTACATTGCCGAGTCAAGCTGTCATGAACCCGAAGGGCAAGGACCAGATGACTGGAGGCCTATTTTATATTGAGACACAGCAGTAGGCCAAATCGGTTATGGCCCTGAGGAGTGGACGTGAGTATCACGTCGAGAGCAGAGAGTAGAGAGAGGATAGAGGAGCCAGAGACCATTGTTTCACCTACGTCGGCTCAATCATCATCCCCATCCCCATCATCACCTTCACCATCTTCATCATCTTCATCCTCAGAGAAGAAGAAGAAGAAGAAGGATAGGAGTGAGCTTTCTCACAAAGAGGAGGAGCCAGCAGAGTATATTCCCCCATCACCCTATCCCAAAGCATTAGAGTCTCCTGGTTATAGAGGGAAGCAAGGTGCGAAGATCCAGGACATGCTTGACATCTTCAAGCATGTGCAGATCAACCTACCTTTGCTCGATGCGATTCAGCAAGTGCCGGCATATGCCAAATTCCTGAAGGAACTATGTACGCAGAAGCGTAAATCTAGAGAGAGAGTTCCTAACAGGGTCCATTTGACTGAGCAGGTGAGTTCAGTACTTCAGCATCAGACACCACCAAAGCTCAAGGACCCTAGAGCCCCTATCATTGCGTGTACCATAGGGAATATTCGGATAGAACGCGCATTGCTCGATCTTGGAGCAAGCGTGAACATTCTGCCCGGATATTTCTTTGATTCTTTCGAGCTAAGAGAGATGAGATCGACTCCGATTACACTGCAGCTGGCAGATCGTTCTGTCAAGGTACCGAGAGGTGTCTTGGAGGACATGCTAGTTAAGGTGGATGACTTTTATTTTCCAGTCGATTTCATTATTCTTGATATGGAAGGAGTAAACAGCCAGCACCAGACTCCGATTATTTTAGGCAGACCATTCTTGGCGACTGCCAATGCGTGCATCAACTGTAGGACCGGAGCCATGGATCTCTCATTCGGCAATCGAAAGGTCAAGCTGAATATTTTCAATGCCGCAATGGGACCAGCAGGAGACATGGACTGCTTTCATGTAGACATTGCACATGAGTTAGTGGAGGAGCAGCCCGAGTTGTACCTTACTGAGGATTCTTTAGATTTGTACCATATAGAGAAGAATAGCGGTGTAGATAGTGTAGATGTGGCTAGAGTGTCGTCAGAGAGACCACCTTGGGGAGCTGTCAGGGAGCCTCTTCCACCACTTGCGGAGACCCCCGCCAAGTCTTTGATCGAGTCACCTCCGAAACTTGAGCTGGAACCCTTACCGGATTCACTCAAGTATGCATACCTCGGAGATGATGAGACTCTGCCTGTGATCATCTCGTCTTTGCTCACTGAGGAGCAGGAACAGAAATTACTGACTCTTCTTCGAGAGCACAAGGCAGCGATTGGCTGGGGAGTTGCTGATCTGAAGGGCATTGATCCTTCATTCTGCATGCATAGAATCCATTGTAATGAGGAAGTCAAGCCATTTAGGGATATGCAGAGAAGGCTAAATCCCAACATGAAGGAAGTGGTGAAGTGGTTGGATGCCGGAATCATTTACCCTATTTCTGATAGTCAGTGGGTCAGTCCGATTCAAGTTGTGCCGAAGAAGTCAGGACTCACTGTGGTTGAGAACGAGAAGGGTGAGAGAATTTCGATGAGGACCACTACAGGATGGCGAGTCTGCATCGATTATAGGAAACTGAATATGGCAACTAGGAAAGATCATTTCCCATTGCCATTCATTGATCAGATCTTAGAGAGACTCGCAGGGCAGAGCTACTACTGCTTTCTAGATGGATATTCAGGATACAATCAGGTAGCTGTCCATCCTGACGACCAGGAGAAGACCACGTTTACATGTCCTTATGGCACCTTCGCGTTTAGACGTATGCCGTTCGGGCTCTGTAATGCCCCGGCTACTTTTCAGAGGTGCATGCTTGCTATCTTCTCGGACATGATTGATGATGTGATGGAAGTTTTTATGGACGACTTTTTAGTGTATGGCTCTTCTTTTGAAGATTGCCTCCAAAAACTTGCTCGAGTACTGAGTAGGTGTGCGGAGACCAATCTCGTCCTGAGTTGGGAAAAGAGCCATTTTATGGTCCAGGAGGGGATTGTGCTAGGACACATTGTGTCCAAGCGTGGTATTGAGGTTGACAGAGCGAAGGTGGAATCCATTTCCCGTTTGACTCCACCCACCTCTGTGAGGTAGATTCGATCATTTTTAGGGCATGCGGGTTTTTACAGGCGGTTCATAAAAGATTTCAGCAAAATCTCTCGACCGCTTTGCACGTTATTGGAGAAAGACCAGCCCTTTGTTTTCGGTGAGGATTGTATGAAGGCCTTTGAGATTCTCAAAGAGGCCTTGATTACTGCGCCTATTTTGAGACCTCCAGATTGGACTCTCCCATTTGAGATTATGTGCGATGCATCTGATTACGCTATGGGGGCTATTTTAGGACAACGCATTGATAGGAATCCCTATGTGATCTATTATGCGAGTAGAACTCTGTCTGATGCCCAGATGAATTATACTACGACAGAGAAGGAACTACTTGCGGTAGTTTTCGCATTGGATAAATTTAGGTCCTATTTACTCAGTTTGAAGGTGGTTGTCTATTCTGACCATTCTGCATTGAAATATTTGTTGAATAAGAAAGACACCAAACCGAGATTGATTCGTTGGGTCCTACTACTACAGGAGTTTGATCTCGAGATTCGAGATAAGAAGGGAAGTGAGAATGTAGTAGCAGACCATCTTTCCAGACTGATCGTGGAGACCACGCAGGATCAGAAGCCGATCAGCGATTCTTTCCCCGACGAGCAGATCATGTCAGTTAGTACATCGCAGTTACCCTGGTTTGCAGATATTGTGAACTATCTGGTTTCGAGGCAGATACCTGAGCATTGGAACAAGAATGAGCGTGAGAGATTCCTATCTCAGGTGAGGCACTATTATTGGGATGAACCAGAGTTGTTCAAATACTGTGCAGATCAGATCATTAGGAGATGTGTTCCGGAGGAGGAGTACAAGTCCATTTTGAATTTTTCCCATTCGTTAGCTTGTGGAGGGCATTTTAGTAGTAGGAAGACAACTGCAAAGGTTTTGCAGTCAGGATTTTATTGGCCCACACTCCACAGGGACGCGCATGAGTTCTGTAGGCAATATCTGCTATGTCAGCAGATTGGAAACATGTCCAAGAGGGACATGATGCCCTTGCTTCCGATTTTGATAGTCGAGATTTTTGATGTTTGGGGCATTGATTTCATGGGACCATTTTCGCCCTCATTCAGAAATTTATACATTCTGGTGGCGGTTGATTATGTGTCCAAGTGGGTTGAGGCTGTGGCAACCAAGACCAACGATCACAGAGTAGTGCTTAAGTTCATTAAGCACAACATTTTCAGTCATTTTGGGGTGCCACGTGCGATGATTAGCGATGGTGGCAAGCATTTTAGGAATATACAGATAGCTTCTCTGTTGAGAAGATATTCTGTCAATCATAGATTCACCACTCCATATCATCCGCAGACTAGTGGACAGGTTGAAGTGTCCAATAGGGAGATAAAGCGAATTTTAGAGAAGACAGTTCGTCCGGACCGCAAGGATTGGTCCCAGCGCTTAGATGATGCACTTTGGGCATATAGAACTGCATTTAAGACTCCCATTGGCATGTCCCCGTATCGCCTTGTATTCGAGAAACCATGCCATCTTCCTGTCGAGCTAGAGCATAGACCGTATTGGGCTATCAAGAAATTGAATTTTGACCTCACCCAGGCTGGCAAAGAGAGAGCACTGCAGCTCTCAGAATTAGAGGAACTCAGGAATGATGCATATGAGAATGCCAAATTATACAAAGCTCGCACAAAAGCATTTCATGATAAGCATATTGTCAGAAAAGTGTTTGAGCCAGATCAGAAAGTATACAATTCTCGTTTACATTTATTCCCAGGGAAGTTAAGATCGAGATGGACAGGTCCTTACATCGTGAAAGAAGTATTTCCCCATGGAGCAGTGACATTATTTGATCCTATGACCCAAGGTACATTCAAGGTAAATGGGCAAAGACTGAAGCCCTTCATTTCAGATGCCTTGCAGGATGGTGAGTGTGAGATAGTGCATCTCACGAAGGTATGAGGATTCGACCAGAGGGATGTATCATATGTACATTAATTTATTTTTCATTGTAGTGTTTTTCTTTATTCAGTATTTCATTTCACATGTGCTAACTTGTGTTTTGATGTATGCAGGATGAATTTAACATTTAGTGTATCAATTACCAGGTACAGAGAAGAGCTTTCAAAGAATTCAAGGATCAGATGAAAATCAACTTCAGAAGCTCAGAACAAATCAGGTTGTATCTATCCTTTCTCCCATATTTTTGTTAGTGTCTCTTAGTGTGCATTTGCATTACATTTTGATTCATTTTGTATGCCACTAGGGACAGTGTCATTCAAGCATGGGGGGGTGGTTTAGATGCATGCACACAAAAATTTCAAATTTTTTTGTATGACTGGTAATCAAAGTAGGCATTTGAGAACAAGGTGTAGCATATATGATTGTTGTTGACATAATCTAACAGTTTATAAATTTTTAAGCCCCATAAAAATTTTATTTTCTAAACTGAGTCAAATAGAGTAGTTGTTTATGAGATAATTCAAAGAAAAGATAGTATTTGATTGTTAGAAAATTTTGAATCACTTTAGTATAAGTATGCACAGTATGTTTTGTGAAAGAATAAGCAATGGAAAGATATGTTTGAAAAACGAGTTTAAAAGAATAGAGCTACGTTTAGTTGTTGATGTCTTCGTGAATCCTAGTAGTGGAACTCAGATACGAGATGAAGTGTTTGAGTATCTTAACGAAAAGGATAACGAAGGAGATAATCTTCTTGTCTAAGTCGATATCTGTGGCCTTTGTAGTTTGAGTAAGTAGAATCTGAAGGGTGTCTTACACCTGGTGCCCCAAAGCCAGCTGGTTTGGGAGTCACCGGTTCGAAAGCTTGTTACATGGACTGCATAGAAAGCCTAAGAGATAGAGACATTGCACATGACGAGAGGAAGACTATACGTAAACTATTAGAATAGAAGGTTTAGTGACTCGAGCAATTAAGTCTGAGGGATACTCTGTATCTAGTGCCCTAAGGTCGGCCGACTTGGGAGTCACTGACCCAAAGCTCGCTACACGGGTCACGAAAACTGACTATTCAAAATAGTGCTCATATGAGAAGAATGCGCAAGAGATCAAAAGTTGAAAAAAAAAAAGAGTGAAAATGAAAGAAAAAGAATGTGCTGAATGAGAAAATTTTCATTGCTTAAGCATACATGTGTATTACTGTGCAGAAAATATACAAGTGAGAATAAATGAGTAGAACATGAGAATATTTGACCTTCAGAGAAAAATCATGAACTAACTACAATATTCGAAAAGTGAAGAAAAAGAATTTTTACTGTGGTGGCATGAGATTTTTAAACCTGTTTTGAGAATGTCAATTACATGAAATATTTATTACAACTGCATTCTTAAGAGCCTAATATTTTTGAAAAATCATCCTCGCATTTCATTGATGTTTGTGGGTAGCATCTCTGCAAACCCTCACGAGACCTTACTCGTCCACTAGTGTAAGCTAGGGGTTTAAAAGGCTTGTTGCATACGCTAAATGCAACCGTGATTCCTACGAAAGTGAGTTAGTATTATGCATTCATGCTTAGCATTTCTTGTCTTCAGTGCATATCATGATTAGGGTTTGTTAAGGGACTAACAAACATTCAAGCATGGGGGTATTTGATGATGCATGAAATGCACATCATGTAAACAAGTTTTTCATGCATTTTGTATCAAGTTTAAGGTTTTAAACCCATGTTTAGATGTGTTTTGATAGTAAGGGGCTATGGTTCGAATTTCAGAAAAATCGGAGTTAAAATGAGAGAGTTATGGCTATTTCAGTGTTTGGGCACGGATTTCGAGGTGGATCGGATCCATATCCGACCCAATTAGGTTAATTGGACCTTGGATCAACTCTTTAAAAGTCCAAAAACCAACCCACATGCCTATCCAGATCCATTTCAAAAAGTTTTTCTGAAAACCCCCCCAGAAAGAGGCGCCTAGAAAATATATTTTTTATAACATTGTTTTTGCAAATTCCAAAAAGTATAAATATACTTTTTAGAGAAGCCCTAGGCGTCTTTGGCTGTGTTTGGACGCCCCCTACAGTGACTCTACAGCAGCAGCTCCTTCCTCTCCATCTTCCCCACGTGTTGGCCATTGAAGACCGATCTATGCTTGATTATCAAGCATATTTTCAAGCTTTCTTTGGTTTCTTTTCATTTCTTTCTTACTCCTTGCTGTCTTTTCACCATTTTTCTGTATTTTTGCAGGTGTAGCAGAGGTGGAGACCATTAACCTTGGGCGGGAGTGCGCAACACACCACCAAGGTGAGCCGGCCCTACCTCCATCCGGCTTTCTACACCCTCCGATCGCGAATGGGATCACATTCCATCGTCGGTGGATCTCCAACGTGTAGCAGCTGCAAAAGGTACCGATTTTGGTGAAGTATAGCATTCTCGAACTGTATAGGACGTCCATCTCCAGTCACGGTCCGCTCTTCTTCATCCCTCCGGTCGTCGGATCTTCCAAAAAGGTAGGTCTTCTTCTTCCTTCTCTTCTAGATAAAACCGATTTGTGTGTGGATTTTGTTGTGTTATTTTCTGTGTGTTTCTTAGTTTTCTTTTTTTGTTTCAACCTTAGAGTAGTATTCGTGCATATACCAGCACGTTAGATTAGGTTTATGTGTTTGGTTGATTCGTTGGAATCGAGTTTTTATTGATTTTTCATCTTTTTTATAAAAATCGTCTAGATCTTCATCTAGCCGATTTTTCAAGTTTGTCATAAGTGTCCTTGGTGTTGTTTTACAGAAATTCCAATAAAGAAAGTGTTCATTTTGATTCATCTTAGTCATTTTTGTGTGCGGGTTGCATTTGATTTTAATTGAAAATAAAAATCCAAAAATCGACTAGACTTATTCTAGTCGATTCTTGATTTTTACAAAAATATTTTTCTGTTTTGATATTTTTGTTTTGTCCAGCATGTGTCTTGTATTGTGTTGCTGAAAATCTCATTAGGAAATTTCATTTTAGTTTATTCTAAGTCGTGGGTTGTGTTTGTGTTTCGTTTTGATTTATTTTTGAAAAAAAAAAAATCGGCTAGAGATATTCTAGCCGATCTTTGTATTATTGTTAAAAGGGTGTTTAGAGTGGTAAGGCGTGTTGTTTACGGTGTGTTTAGTCTGTTAACAGTAGCATAAATTGGTGTTAGTCATTCATTGTGTTAGGATTGATTTACTTAAATTGTTTTAATCATTTTTCGTTTTTGGTGTTTGAGTGTATTATTGAAAATTATAAAAATCCAAGTTTTCTTTATTTTTATGTTTTTAATTCCAGCATAGTGATGTTCTTGTTAGCTTTTTGTGTAATTAGGAGTCATTTGTATTATTTTCTAAGTTAGTTTTATCAAAATAGTGTTATCCAGTTTCATTGCTTTTTATTAATTTACAAATTTTATTTTTTATTATTTTATTTTTTTCGTATGGTTCTCCTTCTTCCCCAAGGTGGGGCGGCAGCCATTAGATCTCCCCTTGAGCTCTTGGTCGATTTTTTTTAGTAAGTTTTAATTGAGTTACGTAAGTGTAATTAGGTTGTCTAAATTCAATGTATTAGGGTTTATTGCTTTAGACGTTTTTAGGAGCCATTTAAGTGAGTTTTGGAATTCGTTGTAGACCATTTAAGTTTCTTTTAGAAAATTGTGTTTTCCCTTTAGGTCCTTTCATTACCCTAGGTAGATATTAATGTAGTTAGAGTATAATAACTTTAATTAGAGTGGACGAATTTTGAGGAGGGTACACAAGTAATTAAGGTTGAAAACGTTTTTGGAAAAATTGACTCCTCTAATTTCGTGAAAAGCAATTTAAGAAGGTTTGAATTTGGATATCCCTCCAAAATAGAGAGGAATTAATGTTTACAATTAATTCGGGAAACAAAATTTGCAATTTCCAATTTCCTTCTAAAAGAGGTGCACACGATTTTAAGAAAGGAATAAAAGCTAATTAAAGTTTTGTTGGAAGGATAAAACCGTGTGAGTCTCTAGGTTGGATTGTTTCAATTCCCAAATTGATTTGTAAAACCCAAGAAGGAAACGTATCAAATCCTTTGAGTTGGATAGTTTTACTTTCTCCACTTTCCAAGTTGATTTTTAAAGGTCATTAAATATTTCAACTCCTCTCTAGGTTGGACGGTTTTACCTCTTCAACTTTCTAAATTGGTTATTAATTGTAATTAAGAGGGTTATTGGTTTTCCCAAAATCATGTCTAGTCAAACCACACCTAGGTCGAGTCTAAGACCAAAGCCTAACCTTAGTCGAGCCTAGGTTGAGTCAACTCTAGTCTAAGTCAAACCTAACCTAGGTTAAACCAAGTTGAGTCAACCTTACCCAAGTTAAACCAACCCTATCCAAGGCAAACCAAGTCTACTTAAGTCAACCGAACCTAGTTGACTAAGTTAACCCAAACCCGAACCCAACTAGTTAGGTCAAACCTAAACCTAGTCAAAGACCTAGACTTAGTTTGAGTAGACCCTTAGTCTAAACCAAGTCGAGTCAACCGAGCTTACCTTACCCCATTCGAGCCTAGTCAAAATCTAAGTTGAGTCAAGCTTAGTTGAACCTAAGTCAACCGAACCTAGTTGACTAAGTCAACCATAAACCGAGTTCAACCTAGTCTTCATAAGCCTAAGTTCAAGACTTAGACCTAGTCCTAGTCAAGACTAAGTCAAACCCTAGCTTAGCCTAAGTCAAAGTCAAGACCAATCCGAGGTCGAGTCAACCTTAGTCAAACCCAATCCAACCTTAGCTAAGGTCAAACCAAGTCTACCTAAGTCAACCGAACCTAGTTGACTAAGGTAACCCAAACCCAAACCTAGCCGAGCCCAAACCTAAACCGAGTTGAGTCAAACCTAACTCGAGCCTACCCAAGTTAACCCCCCTTAGCTAAGCCTAAACCGAGTCCATTGGAGTCAACCGACCCTAGTCTTAGTCGAACATGTGTCCCATTGGCCCATTTTAGTCCCCTAAGTTTTTGATTTACTTATAGCGATTTTAGATTAGCTAATGTAGTTATCTCTTTAATTGTTTAGCTAAAATTTCTAATTGTCGATTTGATTGGTGTTTGTTAGTTTACCGGTTGTTGATTAGTTAGTTAGTATAGTTAGTTTATAGAGCATATATCATTTAGTCATATATTTAACTATACTATTTAGTGTATTGATTGTGATTGCATTAGTATTTAATTTAGTGCGTAGTCATAACATGCATGTCATATTTCGTGTAGAGTTCATTTAGCTTCATTATAGTTAGCATCTGCATATAATCAGTTATATAGGATTAATTAAGTTTGCCTTGCATGTAGATTACATTCTTAGAGAGTAAAATAGTTCAAATAGTGAATAGTGCACTCAAATCAAAACCAAATTTTTACCCTGTCGTACCAGCCTTATTTTCTGTACAAAAATTCTGTGTTTTCCAAAAAAAATTATTCTATTCACCTGCTAGACGTGTTGTTTGACTGCAGACCAAATTTCAGCTCATTCGGAGTTGATTTGGTCTGATTTTTAAGCGTTTTGTGAAAACCGCTTTTTCTTGTTTTTTAATTTCGGGACTTTCGATATCCTGATTTTTCCCAGTTTTGAAACGCTTATATCTGGAGTTCCAGATACTGTTTTTCAATTCTGTAAAAACTGTCAGATTGTTTAATCTGTCAGTTGCAGAACAAAACAAATTCCGGGAAAATTGGTCCTCGTTTGCTCTGTCAAACAGTGGTTTTTCGATAACCTGTCAGAATGCTATTTTACACTAGTTAGGGGCAGTTTTGTAATTTTCTTATTTTCGGCAATTTAGACTTGTTTTCAATAATTTCTGCATTTTAGGAGTTGCATCATCATCATACACCATTAGTAGAGTTAAATTGGTTAATTTTAGAATTAATTTAGTATTTTATTTAATTTTTGCTTGATAAATAACATTTGTTTTGTAATTTTCGTAAAATTAGAAATAGTTTTAGTTATTGTTTTAATTGTTAGAATAGAAAACTAACTTTGTATTTTTCTGCATTTTTAGGTTGAAAAACATATTTAGTGTCGAGGGTTATTGACCAAGTGAGAAGATTCTCTACGTGGCGAAAAGACGGAAATACCCTTGGCGTGGAGCAGAAGACTGATTGCTTGATTACTTTTTTTTTTAGTGATTATTTGTAGTTGTATTAACTTTATAATTGTAGATTGATATTTGTCATTAATAAATTAAATTTTCTAGAAATATTGTATTTAATTCCTGTTCCCTGAGGATTCGACCCGTACTTACCACTTTGTGGAAAGTCAGTTTTTATATTTTTGGTTGACGATTTTCCAAAGTTTATTGAAAATAATTGTTTAAAAAAAAAAGCTCACTTCAAAATATCAGCCAGGACTCCCACCTAGCGTTGGCTGAATTTGCTTACAATAATAGCCACCACGCTAGCATTGGGATGGCACCGTATGAAGCCTTGTACGGGCGACCTTGTCGATCACCAATCCATTGGGGTGAAGTGGGTGAGCGAACCTTGGACTCGCCCATTGTGTTGCAGCATTACACTGAGCAGGTCCATATGATCAGAAAGAAGCTACTGACTGCTCAGAGTCGACAGAAGAGCTACGCCGATCAGTGGCGTAGGGAACTCACTTTTGCGGTTGGAGATAAGGTTTTTATCAAGGTCTCTCCAACCAAGAGTGTTTTCCGTTTTGGAAAGAAGGGGAAGCTCAGCCCCAGATTCGTTGGTCCCTTTGAAGTTTTGAACCGAATCGGAGAGACTGCCTACCGAGTAGCATTGTCACCACAATACGCGCAAATACATGATGTATTTCACGTATCAATGCTTCGTAAATACGTTCATGATCCTTCTCACGTCATTCAACATGAAGACATTGACATCCGAGAAGATATGACGGTAGAAGAAAGGCCAGTGGAGATCATGGACCGACGGGAGCAAGTGCTAAGAACGAAGGTCATTCCACTTGTTAAAGTGAGGTGGCAGCATCATGGGATCGATGATTGCACTTGGGAGCCCGAATCGGATATACGGGATAAATATCCTCAACTCTTCACTTTGTACTTTTAACAAAATTTCGCGGACGAAATTCCTTTAAGGGGGTAATGATGTAAGACCCGCAATTTTTCAGAAAATATCTGAATAAAATTCATGAGGCATTTACCAATAAAAATAACATTTTTTCTCAGAATGCGAAACAAATCAATTCCTGCGAGCCAGTTATACTTAGGGTATTCGTCGAATCGCGAATATATGCTCAAACACTCTGGAAGCCATAACTTCCTACCTGAACGAAATCAAAGGATTCCTGCGAGCCAACTTTCTTAGTTACGTCAATACGAAGGGAATGACGTACGCAAAATTTTTCGGAAAAAAATCGTTGAAAACCCGAAATTCTTGCGGGACCCACGAAAATATTGGTGGGACCCACTGAAATATTTCTCAGAAAATGTTCTAGAATATTCTAGCACCTTCCAGCATATTCCAGGACCTTCCAGCTCCTTCCAGCACCTTCCATGGAAGGGATTCTCAGAAAAGCCCAAGGGTAAAGAGGGGATTCTGAAACTTGGGACCCAAGTTTCAGAACCTATAAATAGAGGACCCCCCCTCCTTTAGAAAATCGCCAACCCCTCTCTCTCTCCTCCTTTTCCAAACCTCCCCTACCTAGCCTAGCCCACCTGACCTGGTCTGAGCCTGCCTGACCTGGTCCTAGCCCACCTGACCTAGGTCTGAACCTACTTGACCTAAGTCTGAACCCAGTTGACTTGACTTGAACCTGGTTTGGTTCAAAGTCAAAGTCCAAGTCCTTTTTCGTCCGAAGTTCGAAGTTGATCCTTTTTCCAAATCGAGCCTCGTTCGAAGCGTTTGAAGCAATCAGAGTCGTTTCTTCCTCAAATTGAAGTAAGTTCGCTTCATTAAACCATCTCACTCAAGTATTTGATTGTTTGTATATAGCATATACTTTCTGAATTAGTATCTTGCTTTAGTTCTTGGTTGAGCCCTCTAGGATGCTTCGGTGTTCACGCGCTCGCCTCGTAACTATCGTCTGATATATATGTTCGAATGCGCAGTATATGCGTTCTTCAAAAATAGTATCTCGCCCTAGTTCTTGGTTGAGCCCTCTAGGACACTTAGGTGTTCACTCGCTCGCCTCGTAACTATCGTTGGATACAGATCTAGGTGTATATCTGCTGATTCTGCCGACGCGTCTTATATCGCACAGGCTATGTAATTTACCTTTGCCGTCGCGTCGTATGATGCCAAGGCTCCCTGTTTTCTGCATTTCCAATTATTGCACTTCCGATTATGCAATGTATTTACTTACACCGTCGCGTCCAACGATGCCAAGGCTTCTGTTTTGTTATATATGTAGAATATTTCGTTCAGTTACACACCCTGAACAATAGTATATGCATTTCTTTACGCCGCCGTTGTATAAAGCACAGGCTTCTGCTTATACTACATATATAGCGCGTAAATGAGCGTTCAAATGGAGATCAAACTCCAAATCGCCCATGCCATTCCCTGACCACTCCTCGTTCAAAGATTGTGCTTGACGAATGAAGCCCCTATTGGAAAGGCTTCGCTTTTTGGCAAAATGCTCTTTACGTAAAGACTAAGTCAATTATGTATGGCCTGGCTATGGCCAAGGGTTCCTGCAACCTTGATGGATGCAAAGTACGCACAACAGTGCGCATCCATTCCCTGAATTAAGCGTGGTGATTTTCTACCAAAGAGGGGAGATGCCGCTGAAATGGATAAAAGAAACGCACGCTTTCTCCGTAAAAGAGAGGAAGTGTAACGCCCCAGATTTCCAAAACAAAGCTAAGTTAACATTTTCATGAATTTCTTTTTTTTTTTTCTTTGCAGCGGAACTTACAAAAGCTTTTAGCAGCGGAATCAGACGATAATGAGTCGTCAGTTTTAGAAAACTCCGAGCACGTTGCAGGTATGTGGCCAAGCAACTCATTGACCACCAAAGTGTTCCATTTTATCGAAAACATATGTTTATTACAAAACTACTGCTTAGGAAAGCAGTGTAGGTTCAATAAAAAGGAAGCAGTACAACTCTGTCTAGAGAAACCCTGGAACTCGATGCCGCCTTGCTCCGCATATCGCCACGCAGGTTCAACACCTGAAATCCCCATAAAATGGGGTCAGAACCACTGATGGTCTGGTAAGCATGCAGTCATACATCCATTCAACTCAAATACAATAATGACCACTCAGGGTCGCAATGCGCAATAACGACGCTCAAGCCTCCAAGACTTAGCGTATATCGCAGGAGCCTCCTCAGGGCTATGAGTTGAACATCCGCTCAAGTCTTCATGACTTAGAGCAAGCCTTTTCAGGGGTGTGATTTGAATAACCGCTTAAGTCTCCACGACTTAGCCATGACCTCTTTCGGGTCTCAAAGTGATGTCTAGCTCAAGTCTTCATACTTGGCACATCCGTATCCCACGCATCTAAGGACAACTCCTCGAGCTTCGCTTAGTCGTGCGGATACAACACGGGTCTTTGCTCAGTCGGTCCAGTAGTATACCGAACATGACACCTTCACAAAGGTTATGCAGGACTGACTCAACACGTCATCCACTCATACATTCAAAGCATCGCTGTACCTAGAACTAATGCATTGTTTGATAATTAACCGCTCCCGCCTTTGGTACGCAGGTAGAGCTATTGTCCGGGCATCAACGCGACGTTCTGGGGGTTGATTATTCTATGTATTTTAGATACCCCAGAGGCCTGTTGACCCTATCCATAGTAGGGCAGTGTGTTTCAACTGGGAGAACCCTACTAGGCCCATATTCGGATGCATCCTCTACTTGCAGTAGTTGGGTTCAATCCTTAGATCTTAAGGATAACCACGACCCCAAAACCCATGAGTGACTGAGGCCATCGTGGACTCTATCAGGTCCAAAGTAAAATACATGTCACTCAAGGCTGTACCATCACTGTCATTCCACAGTGAGCATAATTCCTGAAGGGGTCTGCCAGTCTTACAATTACTTGGACAGAATCTGCATGCCATTTAGGCAGCCCGTGCTTTCAGCACTACGGGAGTGTGTACCCGACCCCATTCAGTCTGCCCCAACACAGTCATTACTGAGGGGGTACCCCTAACACGATTTTCAACCGCGGGGTATGTGCGACCTTAAGTCTTATTCATATGCATGCAGAACACCGCTCTTGGCACTTCGGCCACCACGAGCATCACACCTCTTTGGGTGGAAACAACACACTCTGGCTCTTCGGCCCTTACGAGTCTGGTTGTGTAACCGTTCTCAATGAGCATGCATATGACTCGATCTAAATAGATCGGCTACTCGGCGTATTTTTACGCGACGAGTACAAACCTAGCCAAGGCGCAACCTCTACTCCGACTCAGCGGCCCTTACGAGCAAGGTGCCCTTGTAGGCACAAGGATACGAGCCGATCTGGCATCGTTCCATCAACGGACATCATTATGCCATTCCATTGGTTCCGGCAGCTCTTCTGCCGACCATTTCGTCAGCACCTCCCTTGCTCTATCGGCAGCGGTGCGATGAACCCTTCTACGTTTGTAGAAGGCAATACATGAACCGAGTAGCACTCTGCTATATGTCAGAGTATCTTGCTACGTTCTTTCTGAGTTATTCTTAGCTTCTTTAGAAATTTCAGCAGCACTTCCTCTCTTTTACGGAGAAAGCGTGCGTTTCTTTTATCCATTTCAGCGGCATCTCCCCTCTTTGGTAGGAAATCGCCACGCTTAATTCGGGGAAGTGGATGCGCACCGTTGTGCGTACTTTGCATCCATCAAGGTTGCAGGAACCCTGGGCCATAGCCAGGCCATACGTAATTGACTTAATTTTTACGTAAAGAGCATTTTGCCAAAAAGTGAAGCCTTTCCAATAGGGGCTTCATTCGTCAAGCAGAATCTTGAACGAGGAGCGGTCAGGGAATCGCATTGGCGATTTGGAGTTTGATCTCCATTTGAACGCTCATTTATGCGCTATATATGTAGTATAAGCAGAAGCATGTGCTTTATACAGCGGCGGCGAAAGAAATGCATATACTATTGTTCAGGGTGTGTAACTGAACGAAATATTCTACATATATAACAAAACAGAAGCCTTGGCATCGTTCGACGCGACGGCGTAAGTAAATACATTACAGAAAGCAGGAGCCTTGGCATCGTTCGACGCGACGGCGTAAGTAAATGCATAATCGGAAGTGCAGTAATCGGAAGTGTAGAAAACAGGGAGCCTTGGCATCATACGACGCGATGGCAAAGGTAAATTACATAGCCTGTGCGATATAGGACGTGTCGGCAGAATCAGCAGATATACACCTAGATCCGTATCCAACGATAGTTACGAGGCGAGCGGGTGAACACCGAAGTGTTCTGAAGGGCTCAACCAAGAACTAGGGCGAGATACCATTTTAAAAACGCATATACTGCGTGTTTGAACATAGATATATCCGACGATAGTTACGAGACGAGCGGGTGAACACCGAAGTGTCCAAAAAGGGCTCAATCAAGAACTAAAGCAAGATA
This sequence comes from Nuphar pumila, assembly GCF_984573655.1. Lineage (NCBI taxonomy): Eukaryota > Viridiplantae > Streptophyta > Magnoliopsida > Nymphaeales > Nymphaeaceae > Nuphar > Nuphar pumila. The sequence continues at coordinate 64,689,410 of NC_143260.1, read as the reverse complement.
CTACTTCAGAAAGTATATTCTATATACAAACAGTCAAATACTTGAGAGAGATGGATCAACGAAGCGAACTTACTTCAAATCGTGAAAGAAACGGCTCTGGGTTGCTTCTTTGGCTTCGAGCCTTCCTTCGAGAGGTCAGACTAAGTCAGATGAAGCTGACTTAGTTGAGAAAGAGGTAGAGCAGGTCAAGCTATTCAACCTAAGTGGTTTGAACCAAACAGGGTTCAATCCAAGTCAACTGGGTTCAGCAGGTTCGAACTCAGCTCAAGTAGGCTAAGTCTGGGTTCAGAAACCCAAACCGGAATCAGGACTAAAAAGGACTTTCACTTTGACTTTAAACCCAACTAGGTTCAAGTCAAGTCAACTGGGTTTGGACCAGGTCAAGTGGGTTCAGACCCAGGTCAGGTGGGTTAGGACCAGGTCAGGCAGGCTCAGGCTAAGTCAGGCAGGCTCAGACCAGGTCAGGTGGGCTCAGGTGGGCTAGGCTAGGTAGGGGAGGTTTAGGAGAGAGAGAGAAGGCAAGAGAGAGAGGGGGTCGATTTTTATGAGAAGAGAGAGAGTGGGGAGGGCTATTTATAGCCCAAGCCCACCTCCTCTTGGGTTTTTCCATGCCCATTCTACCCCCTTGGCTTCTTTTTAATTCCAAGAGGTTCCTTGGTGTGGGGCCCACCTAGATATTTCCATGGGATATTTTGTGGGTCCCACCAGATATTTTCTGAGGAATATTTCTGTGGGTCCCACCAATATTTCCGTGGGTCCCGCAAGAATTTCGGGTTTCCGGCGATTTTTTTCCGAAAAATTATGAGTACGCCATTCCCTTCGTATTGACGTAACTAAGAAAGTTGGCTCGCAGGAATCCTTTGATTTCATTCAGGTAGGAAGTTATGGCTTCCATAGTGTTTAAGCATATATTCGCGATTCGACGAATATCCTAAGTATAACTGGCTCGCAGGAATTGATTCGTTTCGCATTCTGAGAAAAATGCTATTTTTACCAGTAAATGCCTCATGAATTTTATTCAGATATTTTTTGAAAAATTGCGGGTCTTACATCATTACCCCCTTAAAGGAATTTCGTCCGCGAAATTCAGCTAAGAGTACCAGGTGAAGAGTTCGGGATATTTATCCCACATATCCGATTCGGGCTCCCAAGTGCAATCATCGATTCCATGATGTTGCCACCTCACTTTAACAAGTGGAATGACCTTCGTTCTTAGCACTTGTTCCCGGCGGTCCATGATCTCCACTGGCCTTTCTTCTACCGTCATATCTTCTCGAATGTCAATATCTTCATGTTGAATGACGTGAGAAGGATCATGAACGTATTTACGAAGCATTGATACGTGAAATACATCATGTATTTACGCGTATTGTGGTGGCATTGCTACTCGGTAGGCAGTCTCTCCGATTCGGCTCAAAACTTCGAAGGGACCAACGAATCTGGGGCTGAGCTTCCCCTTCTTTCCAAAACGAAACACACTCTTGGTTGGAGAGACCTTGATAAAAACCTTATCTCCAACCGCAAAAGTGAGTTCCCTACGTCGCTGATCGGCGTAGCTCTTCTGTCGATTCTGAGCAGTCAGTAGCTTCTTTCTGATCATGTGGACTTGCTCAGTATAATGCTGTAACACAATGGGTGAGTCCAAGGTTCGCTCACCCACTTCACCCCAATGGATTGGTGATCTACAGGGTCGTCCATACAAGGCTTCATACGACGCCATCCCAATGCTAGCATGGTGGCTATTATTATAAGCAAATTCAGCCAACGCTAGGTGGGAATCTCAATCACCTTTCCATTCCAGCATACAGGCTCTTAGCATATCTTCAAGAGTCTGTATGGTTCGTTCTGATTGCCCATCTGTTTGGGGATGGAATGCTGTACTGAACTTGAGTTTCATCCCCAGGGCTTTCTGAAGCTGCTCCCAAAAGTGAGAGGTGAACTTCGGGTCACGATCGGATATGATCGAAATCGGCACTCCATGGAGTCTAACGATTTCCCGAATATAGATCTCTGCCAATCGTTCAGTTGAGTATCGAGTGTTGATTGGCAGGAAGTGAGCAGACTTGGTGAGTCTGTCCACGATCACCCATATCGAATCGTGTTGTCTCTTGGATCGAGGCAATCCAACGATGAAATCCATCGTAATGCCTTCCCATTTCCATTCTGGAATCTCGATCCGTTTCATCTTTCCACCAGGTCGCTGATGTTCGATCTTAACTTGCTGGCAGATCAAACACTTCGAGACAAACGTAGCCACATCACGCTTCATACCCTTCCACCAGTACTTCCTCTACAAATCTCGGAACATCTTCGTACATCCAGGGTGAATGGTGTACTTGCTATTATGAGCCTCCTGGAGTACCTCCTGTCTTAGCTCAGGGTTATTTGGAACCCAAATCCTTTCTTTCATCCATATTCCTCCATCTTCTTTCAAATGGAAGAAAGTGTCATCTTTTTCAGCACGAGCTTTCAATTCCAAGTACTGGGGATCCTTGAACTGTTCGGCTACGATGCGATCGAGGAACTCAATGTGGATCGTCAAACATGACATTTGGATTCTACCTGAATCAGCCAAAACTGACTTCCACTTGACGAAATCCTCCATCAACTTCCATTGTCCAGTTAGGCTGGCCAGAGTGCCAACAGTCTTGCGACTAAGGGCATCTGCTACAACATTCGCCTTTCCAGGGTGATAGGAAAGCGTGAATTCATAGTCTTTGAGGAATTCCAGCCATCGCCGTTGCCGTATATTGAGTTCTTTTTGAGAAAAGAGGTATTTTAGGCTTTTATGGTCCGACATGACCTCAAATTTCTCTCCATAAAGGTAGTGTCGCCAAATTTTAAGTGCGAACACTACCGCGGCAAGCTCAAGATCGTGGGTTGGATAATTTTTCTCATGGACTCTCAACTGTCATGACGCATAGGCGATTACTTTGCCATGCTGCATCAATACACAACCCAGACCTGTTCCTGAGGCATCGGTATATGCCACAAAGCCTCCCTGACCAGAAGGTAAGGTAAGGACAGGGGCAGTGGTAAGCCTCTGTTTGAGAACCTCAAAGCACTCCTTACACTGGTCAGTCCATTCAAACTTGACTCCCTTTTTTAGTAATTTCGTCATGGGTATGGCGATTCGAGAGAAGTCTTGTATGAACTTCCGATAATATCCGGCAAGTCCAAGGAAGCTACGGACCTCAGTAATATTTTCTGGCTGCTTCCAGTCCATCACAGCTTCCACCTTCGCAGGATCTACTGCGATTCCATCTTTCGAGATCACATGACCAAGGAACATCACTTTGTCTAGCAAGAATTCACATTTTGAAAACTTAGCATAGAGTTGGTTATCTTGAAGGGTTTTCAAGACGATTTTCAAGTGCTCCACGTGTTGTTCCTTGTTCTCAGAATATACGAGAATGTCATCAATAAAGACGATGACAAAGCTATCCAAATATGGTCTGAATATCCGGTTCATTAGATCCATAAAGGCAGCAGGCGCAATAGTGAGTCCGAAGGGCATTACTACGAACTCATAATGACCGTATCTCGTTCTGAAGGCTGTCTTGGGTATATCCTCTTCCTTTACTCTGAGCTGATGGTACCCAGACCTGAGGTCGATCTTGGAGAACACCCTCGCTGTTCTGAGTTGATCGAATAAGTCCTCAATCCGAGGCAACGGGTACTTATTTTTAACAGTTGCCTGGTTAAGCATCCGATAATCGATGCATAACCGAAGGGATCCATCCTTCTTCTTTACAAACAGTACTGGGGCTCCCCACGGTGACACACTAGGACGGATGAACCCTTGTTCCATCAGTTCTTCCAACTGACACTTCAACTCACTGAGTTCAGCTGGCGCCATTCGGTACGGGGCTTTGGATATCGGCGTTGTTCCAGGTAAGGATTGAATTCCAAATTCAACCTCACGAAGTGGCGGAAGTCCTGGCAATTCCTCAGGAAATACATTGGGAAACTCCCGTACCACTTCCAAACTCTCAAGGGGTTGGTCGTTGGATTTTTCCACCGAGAGACTCAACAAGAAGGCCACACAACCCTTCCTAAGGTATTTTTGTACCTTAAGTGCTGATATGAGCCTTTTCTGTGGAACTGGTTTGGATAACCGGTATTCCATCTTAGGCAATCCGGGTCGAGATAGAATCACTCTGCCCTCGCGGCACAGAATCTTGGCATTATTCTGAGCCAACCAATTCATTCCCAGAATGACATCGTACTGTATCATATCGATCAGGATGGCGTCAGTAGGCAAGTGTTGCCCTGCTATCTCAATATCCAAAATTTTCACACACCGGATACATTTGGTGCGTGAACCCAATGGGTTATATACTTCGATCATTTTATCAATCGGTTGCACCGAAGCGTGGAGTTGTTCGGTGAAATCGTCGGAGATAAACGTATGAGTAGCACCACAATCAAACAAGACGTAAGCTACATGTCCATTAACAGGTACGGTGCCTTCAATCAGGTCACCATTTTCGACTTGTTCAGTCGTTACAGCGTATACACGACCTGCAGCAGGCCTTTGTTCTACTCTAGGTGGAGGTCGTTGAAACTGAGAACGTTGTGGCGCTGGTCGAGAGGGTCCAGCAGATCCGGCATTACTCCTCTGTTCATCTGCAACCTTCTTGGCGCAATCCCTTATAAAGTGGCCCATCTTGCCACAATACAAGCACCCACCAATGTCACGAGGACATGGTTTTCCGGGGTGGTTCATACGACACCTTGGGCAGCTGAAGTTGGACTGCTGACCATTCGGAGTTGGGTTCTGTCTTGGCCTCACGACTTGCTGAGTGTTGTTCCCTCCTTGGAACTTCTTCTTTTGAAAGGGTTGTCGTGAACCCTGGCCACTTGGGAATGTCGTTTTACGATTCCCACCATTCACTATGGGCTTCTTTGCTATGATCACTTTAGATCGCGCCCAATCCTCTTGGATTTTTGAAGCTGCTGCTACCGCAGCCTGAAAAGTCGAAGGCATGCTTGTTATCACTCGAGATCGCAGCGCGCAGACCATTCACATATTTGTCGGCTCTTTCTTGGTCTGTTTCGAACAATCGAGAGCAGTAGCGCTCTAGATTCTGAAATTTGGTGGTATAGTCCATTAGACTCATACCGCCCTGTTCCAACTCCAGAAACTCCATCTTTTTCTTGTTTCTGGAATGCAACGGGAAGTAGTTATCCATAAAAGTCCTCCGAAAGTCAGTCCAAGGAATGACTTTGACCTGTGAGAACTGGATAAGTTTAGTGGTATCCCACCACTTCCGTGCATTGTCTTTCAACTGATACGTGCCAAAATTAGTCTTCTTTTCCTCTGGTACTTCCAGTACTGAGAAGGCACGTTCTGTCTCTTCGATCCAACTCTCTGCGAGCTCAGGATCGACTCTGCCAATGAAAATTGGCAGGTCAAGCTTGAGAAACTTCTCATAAGTCACTCCTCCCAGTGCTCGTTTCGTGGTGCGACTGGTTCTGGCCTCGTTTCACGGATGGCGGTAACCAGGTTGTTGAGTGTCTCCAACAGGAATCCTTGCGTATGGGACTCCTCGCTTGGTATGGTTCTCCTCGTCGTAGGAGCCATTTATCTATGCACACACAAGCACTTGTTTTTAGTTTCTCGATGTATATGAGGAAGTAAAAGCTTTATTTACTTAATATACATCACATTTACACAAGCATCGCCTTAAACAAAACGTCATGCCGCACTGGCAGACTTTAGGCGTTGAGAAACTATATACATGAGTCTACTGACTCCAAAACATCACCAGTCTCTTTAAGACTTGGATTTCTTTGATGAAGACGAACTCCAAAAGGTCCATCTATTGCCACATGGCCTTGGTGCAGGCACTACTAGCTTTGGCTTGGGCGGCACTTCCGCACTAGCAAGCGAATATTGGGGATATATGAGGGACTCCAGTCCACTTTCCCAGTCAGCAAGATCAAGAGTCTGGGAGTCTGGAATAATGATCGGCGAACAGAAAGAATCCCCTCTTTTGTTCCTGCCGTTTAAGCTCGGCGTATGTGATGCCGGATGGTAGCTTGGCGAGTGATAGACCTCCGCAGGGAAGTTCAAATCAAAATCCTTCAACCTTGGTAATTCATCAGAAGATGTTGGGGTATGGTTGCTCCCAACACTAGAGTGATGCGGTCCACTGACACGCGAAGTCTCATCCTTGAGACCCTTTGATGCCCGCCGACCAATATCGGCGGTATATTTCCTTTGGCATTCGTTGGCGGAATGCCCATCCTCGCCACAGTATTGGCAGTCTTGGACTTCATACGGGCATATCCACTCATCGTGCATGACCTTGCAGCGATAGCAGTATCCACGCGAGTCATGAGTTGCCATTTATACAAAGATGCACCCAGATCAGAATAAAAACATATACTTACAGTGCGATATCGGGACCATGACGGATCTTGAACCAGGTTTCTCAGACTCATGCTCTGATACCAATTCTTTAACGCCCCGGATTTCCAAAACAAAGCTAAGTTAAAATTTTCATGAATTTCTTTTTTTTTTTTTCTTTGCAGCGGAACTTACAAAACCTTTTAGCAGCGGAATCAGACGATAATGAGTCGTCAGTTTTAGAAAACTCCGAGCACGTTGCAGGTATGTGGCCAAGCAACTCATTGACCACCAAAGTGTTCCATTTTATCGAAAACATATGTTTATTACAACACTACTGCTTAGGAAAGCAGTGTAGGTTCAATAAAAAGGAAGCAGTACAACTCTGTTTAGAGAAACCCTGGAACTCGATGCCGCCTTGCTCCGCATATCACCACGCAGGTTCAACACCTGAAATCCCCATAAAACGGGGTCAGAACCACTGATGGTCTGGTAAGCATGCATTCATACATCCATTCAACTCAAATACAATAATGACCACTCAGGGTCGCAATGCGCAATAACGACGCTCAAGCCTCCAAGACTTAGCGTATATCGCAGGAGCCTCCTCAGGGCTATGAGTTGAACATCCGCTCAAGTCTTCATGACTTAGAGCAAGCCTTTTTAGGGATGTGATTTGAATAACCGCTTAAGTCTCCACGACTTAGCCATGACCTCTTTCGGGTCTCAAAGTGATGTCTAGCTCAAGTCTTTATACTTGGCACATCTGTATCCCACGCATCTAAGGACAACTCCTCGAGCTTCGCTTAGACGTGCGGATACAACACGGGTCTTTGCCCAGTCGGTCCAGTAGTATACCGAACATAACACCTTCACAAAGGTTATGCAGGACTGACTCAACACGTCATCCACTCATACATTCAAAGCATCGCTGTACCTAAAACTAATGCATTGTTTGATAATTAACCGCTCCCGCCTTTGATACGCAGGTAGAGCTATTGTCCGGGCATCAACGCGACGTTCTGGGGGTTGATTATTCTATGTATTTTAGATACCCCAGAGGCCTGTTGACCCTATCCATAGTAGGGCAGTGTGTTTCAACTGGGAGAACCCTACTAGGCCCATATTCGGATGCATCCTCTACTTGCAGTAGTTGGGTTCAATCCTTAGATCTTAAGGATAACCACGACCCCAAAACCCATGAGTGACTGAGGCCATCGTGGACTCTATCAGGTCCAAAGTAAAATACATGTCACTCAAGGCTGTACCATCACTGTCATTCCACAGTGAGCATAATTCCTGAAGGGGTCTGTCATTCTTACAATTACTTGGACAGAATCTGCATGCCATTTAGGCAGCCCGTGCTTTCAGCACTACGGGAGTGTGTACCCGACCCCATTCAGTCCGCCCCAACACAGTCATTACTGAGGGGGTACCCCTAACACGATTTTCAACCGCGGGGTATGTGCGACCTTAAGTCTTATTCATATGCATGCAGAACACCGCTCTTGGCACTTCGGCCACCACGAGCATCACACCTCTTTGGGTGGAAACAACACACTCTGGCTCTTCAGCCCTTACGAGTCTGGTTGTGTAATCGTTCTCAATGAGCATGCATATGACTCGATCTAAATAGATCGGCTACTCGGCGTATTTTTACGCGACGAGTACAAACCTAGCCAAGGCGCAACCTCTACTCCGGCTCAGCGGCCCTTACGAGCAAGGTGCCCTTGTAGGCACAAGGATACGAGCCGATCTGGCATCGTTCCATCAACGGACATCATTATGCCGTTCCATTGGTTCCGGCAGCTCTTCTGCCGACCATTTCGTCAGCACCTCCCCTGCTCTATCGGCAGCGGTGCGACGAACCCTTCTACGTTTGTAGAAGGCAATACATGAACCGGGTAGCACTCTGCTATATGTCACAGTATCCTGCTACGTTCTTTCTGAGCTATTCTTAGCTTCTTCAGAAATTTCAGCAGCACTTCCTTTCTTTTACGGAGAAAGCGTGCGTTTCTTTTATCCGTTTCAGCGGCATCTCCCCTCTTTGGTAGGAAATCGCCACGCTTAATTCGGGGAAATGGATGCGCACCGTTGTGCGTACTTTGCATCCATCAAGGTTGCAGGAACCCTGGGCCATAGCCAGGCCATACGTAATTGACTTAATTTTTACGTAAAGAGCATTTTGCCAAAAAGTGAAGCCTTTCCAATAGGGGCTTCATTCGTCAAGCAGAATCTTGAACGAGGAGCGGTCAGGGAATCACATTGGCCATTTGGAGTTTGATCTTCATTTGAACGCTCATTTATGCGCTATATATGTAGTATAAGCAGAAGCCTGTGCTTTATACAGCGGCGGCGTAAAGAAATGCATATACTATTGTTCAGGGTGTGTAACTGAACGAAATATTCTACATATATAACAAAACAGAAGCCTTGGCATCGTTCGACGCGACGGCGTAAGTAAATACATTGCAGAAAGCAGGAGCCTTGGCATCGTTCGACGCGACGGCGTAAGTAAATGCATAATCGGAAGTGCAGTAATCGGAAGTGCAGAAAACAGGGAGCCTTGGCATCATACGATGCGACGGCAAAGGTAAATTACATAGCCTGTGCGATATAGGACGCGTCGGCAGAATCAGCAGATATACACCTAGATCCGTATCCAACGATAGTTACGAGGCAAGCGGGTGAACACCGAAGTGTTCTGAAGGGCTCAACCAAGAACTAGGGCGAGATACCATTTTAAAAACGCATATACTGCGTGTTTGAACATAGATATATCCGACGATAGTTACGAGACGAGCGGGTGAACACCGAAGTGTCCAAAAAGGGCTCAATCAAGAACTAAAGCAAGATACTACTTCAGAAAGTATATTCTATATACAAACAGTCAAATACTTGAGAGAGATGGATCAACGAAGCGAACTTACTTCAAATCGTGAAAGAAACGGCTCTGGGTTGCTTCTTTGGCTTCGAGCCTTCCTTCGAGAGGTCAGACTAAGTCAGATGAAGCTGACTTAGTTGAGAAAGAGGTAGAGCAGGTCAAGCTATTCAACCTAAGTGGTTTGAACCAAACAGGGTTCAATCCAAGTCAACTGGGTTCAGCAGGTTCGAACTCAGCTCAAGTAGGCTAAGTCTGGGTTCAGAAACCCAAACCAGAATCAGGACTAAAAAGGACTTTCACTTTGACTTTAAACCCAACTAGGTTCAAGTCAAGTCAACTGGGTTTGGACCAGGTCAAGTGGGTTCAGACCCAGGTCAGGTGGGTTAGGACCAGGTCAGGCAGGCTCAGGCTAAGTCAGGCAGGCTCAGACCAGGTCAGGTGGGCTCAGGTGGGCTAGGCTAGGTAGGGGAGGTTTAGGAGAGAGAGAGAAGGCAAGAGAGAGAGAGGGTCGATTTTTATGAGAAGAGAGAGAGTGGGGAGGGCTATTTATAGCCCAAGCCCACCTCCTCTTGGGTTTTTCCATGCCCATTCTACCCCCTTGGCTTCTTTTTAATTCCAAGAGGTTCCTTGGTGTGGGGCCCACCTAGATATTTCCATGGGATATTTTGTGGGTCCCACCAGATATTTTCTGAGGAATATTTTTGTGGGTCCCACCAATATTTCCGTGGGTCCCGCAAGAATTTTGGGTTTCCGGCGATTTTTTTTTCCGAAAAATTATGAGTACGCCATTCCCTTCGTATTGACGTAACTAAGAAAGTTGGCTCGCAGGAATCCTTTGATTTCATTCAGGTAGGAAGTTATGGCTTCCAGAGTGTTTGAGCATATATTCGCGATTCGACGAATATCCTAAGTATAACTGGCTCGCAGGAATTGATTCGTTTCGCATTCTGAGAAAAATGCTATTTTTACCGGTAAATGCCTCATGAATTTTATTCAGATATTTTCTGAAAAATTGCGGGTCTTACAGGAAGTGCTGCTGAAATTTCTGAAGAAGCTAAGAATAGCTCAGAAAGAACGTAGCAGGATACTCTGACATATAGCAGAGTGCTACCCAGTTCATGGTTTGCCCTCTACGACGTAGAAGGGTTCGTCGCACCACTACCAGTAGAGCAGGGAAGGTGCTGACGAAATGGTCGGCAGAAGAGCTGCCGGAACCAATGGAACGACATAATGATGTCCGTTGATGGAACGATGCCAGATCGGCTCGTATCCTTGTGCCTGCAAGGGCACCTTGCTGGTAAGGGCCGCTGAGCCGGAGTAGAGGTTGCGCCTTGGCTAGGTTTGGACTCGTTGCGTAAAAATACGCCGAGTAGCCGATCTATTTAGATCGAGTCATATGCATGCTCATTGAGAACGGTTACGCAACCAGACTCGTAAGGGACGAAGAGCCAGAGTGTGTTGTTTCCACCCAAAGAGGTGTGATGCTCGCGGTGGCCGAAGTGCCAAGAGCGGTGTTCTGCATGCATATGAATAAGACTTAAGGTCGCACTTACCCCGCGGTTGAAAATCGTGTTAGGGGTACTCCCTCAGTAATGACTGTGTTGGGGCGGACTGAATGGGGTCGGGTACATACTCCCGTAGTGCTGAAAGCACGGGCTGCCTAAATGGCATGCAGATTCTGTCCAAGTAATTATAAGACTGGCAGACCCCTTCAGGAATTATGCTCACTGTGGAATGACAGTGATGGTACAACCTTGAGTGACACGTATTTTACTTTGGACCTGATAGAGTCCACGATGGCCTTAGTCACTCATGGGTTTTGGGGTCGTGGTTATCCTTAAGATCTAAGGATTGAACCCAACTACTGCAAGTAGAGGATGCATCCGAATATGGGCCTAGTAGGGTTCTCCCAGTTGAAACACACTGCCCTACTATGGATAGGGTCAACAGGCCTCTGGGGTATCTAAAATACATAGAATAATCAACCCCCAGAACGTCGCGTTGATGCCCGGACAATAGCTCTACCTGCGTATCAAAGGCGGGAGCGGTTAATTATCAAACAATGCATTAGTTTTAGGTACAGCGATGCTTTGAATGTATGAGTGGATGACGTGTTGAGTCAGTCCTGCATAACCATTGTGAAGGTGTCATGTTCGGTATACTACTGGACCGACTGGGCAAAGACCCGTGTTGTATCCGCACGTCTAAGCAAAGCTCGAGGAGTTGTCCTTAGATGCGTGGGATACGGATGTGCCAAGTATGAAGACTTGAGCTAGACATCACTTTGAGACCCGAAAGAGGTCATGGCTAAGTCGTGGAGACTTAAGCGGTTATTCAAATCACAACCCTGAAAAGGCTTGCTCTAAGTCATGAAGACTTGAGCGGATGTTAAACTCATAGCCCTGAGGAGGCTCCTGCGATATACGCTAAGTCTTGGAGGCTTGAGCGTCGTTATTGCGCATTGCGACCCTGAGTGGTCATTATTGTATTTGAGTTGAATGGATGTATGACTGCATGCTTACCAGACCATCAGTGGTTCTGACCCCGTTTAATGGGGATTTCAGGTGTTGGACCTGCGTGGCGATATGTTGTAAACACCCCAAATTTTCACCCTCATCTAGTGTTTGTCCATTTCATGTGTCATTGCATATCATTGCATGCATTCGGCATATCATTTCATCGCATTGCATGCCATTACATCTCATTCTCGAGATCCAGCACTCCTATTTTCAAAACATTCAATCCAGATTTGAATTTTAAAAGCTTTTATTTCAAAATCAATTTCAAAACCTGGGTTTTTATTCAACACTCTGTCATTTTCCAACCCCAGGACTTTATATTTCGAAATATTTTCTCAAGGAAACAATCTAGATTCATTTCAAATTCAAATTTTAATCGATTTCAATTCACAGATGAGACCCATTGAGGTGGTATCGCTTCTGAATTCCTCTATTCATCAATTTTTTCAAAATTTTGAAAGTTTCGGTCCGATCAGGACTCTGTCTCAGAGTCCTGATCCGGTCAGGAGTCTGTTTTGAAGTCTGTTTTACTTCCATTTTCAGTCTTTTTCGATTATTTTCAAAATTTAGGTCATTTTACATAGTCCAGTTAGTTCAGGATTCTATTTTAGAGTTCGGTTGAGTTAGGAGTCTAACCCTGACTGTGTTTTCTGACTTATTTTATCATTTCTTGATAAAATCTTTTGAAAATTCTTTCATTTGGCTTTTAAAATCTAAAATCTCAGAGTCCTAAGAGTTCAGGACTCTAACTCGGAGTTCTAGTTCGCTTGAGACCCTATTTTCAAAGATCTTGAATTTCAAATATCGATTTTAACCCCTTTTCAAAGCCATTTTCAGTGTTTATGTAAGACCCACAATTTTTCAGAAAATATCTGAATAAAATTCATGAGGCATTTACCGGTAAAAATAGCATTTTTTCTCAGAATGCGAAACGAATCAATTCCTGCGAGCCAGCTATACTTAGGATATCCGTCGAATCACGAATATATGCTCAAACACTCTGGAAGCCATAACTTCCTACCTGAACGAAATCAAAGGATTCCTGCGAGCCAACTTTCTTAGTTACGTCAATACGAAGGGAATGGCGTACTCAGAATTTTTCGGAAAAAAATCGCCGAAAACCCGAAATTCTTGCGGGACCCACGAAAATATTGGTGGGACCCACGGAAATATTCCTCAGAAAATATCTGGTGGGACCCACAAAATATCCCATGAAAATATCTAGGTGGGCCCCACACCAAGGAACCTCTTGGAATTAAAAAGAAGCCAAGGGGGTAGAAGGGGCATGGAAAAACCCAAGAGGAGGTGGGCTTGGGCTATAAATAGCCCTCCCCACTCTCTCTCTTCTCATAAAAATCGACCCCCTCTCTCTCTTGCCTTCTCTCTCTCTCCTAAACCTCCCCTACCTAGCCTAGCCCACCTGAGCCCACCTGACCTGGTCTGAGCCTGCCTGACTTAGCCTGAGCCTGCCTTCGCTGGTCGTTAAATGATTAAATGAAATGTCCCAGCTACTTCGTTGTTCATTAAATGATTAAATGAAATGTCCCAGCTACTTCGCTGGTCATTAAATGATTAAATGAAATGTCCCAGCTACTTCGCTGGTCGTTAAATGATTAAATGAAATGTCCCAGCTACTTCGTTGGTCGTTAAATGATTAAATGAAATGTCCCAGCTACTTCGCTGGTCGTTAAATGATTAAATGAAATATCCCAGCTACTTCGTTGGTCGTTAAATGATTAAATGAAATGTCCCAGCTACTTCGCTGGTCGTTAAATGATTAAATGAAATATCCCAGCTACTTCGCTGGTCGTTAAATGATTAAATGAAATGTCCCAGCTACTTCGCTGGTCGTTAAATGATTAAATGAAATGTCCCAGCTACTTCGCTGGTCGTTAAATGATTAAATGAAATATCCCAGCTACTTCGCTGGTCGTTAAATGATTAAATGAAATGTCTCAGCTACTTCGCTGGTTGTTAAATGATTAAATGAAATGTCCCAGCTACTTCGCTGGTCGTTAAAAGAAATGTCCCAGCTACTTCGTTGGTCGTTAAATGAAATGTCCCAGCTACTTCGTTGGTCGTTAAATGAAATGTCCCAACTACTTCGTTGGTCGTTAAATGAAATATCCCAGCTACTTCGCTGGTCGTTAAATGAAATGTCCCAGCTACTTCGCTGGTCGTTAAATGAAATGTCCCAGCTACTTTTGTAACGCCCCAAAATCGTGGACTTGAAACCTTTTATGAAAAAGGTTGAAAGCTTTGAAATCAATCATTTAACAGAGTTTAAAACAGAAATTCAGCGGAAGATCAGGTTCAAAACAACAAGTCCCTAGACGTTGAGCACATTACAACCAAAAGCAGATTCCCCCTTACAAACCGATTTGCAGTTCAAATATATATTTTATTGAAATGAAAAGAAGAACCACATTTTGGGTAATACAGTTTTAGAAATGCAGAGTTATAATCAAAAGAGATGCTTTGAAAGAAACCTTATACCGCATCTATCAAAAGTATCCCCAGGAGCGCAACGTCAGGAAAGGGCATTGCCTTGAATGCATCGCGTCATCATGCCATCGCAAGCTGTCTCAACCTGTTCACCACCTGCCCATGAAAATGGGTCAGTCACACAACAGACTAGTAGGGGTGCAAAGGACAAGAAAGAGCAGAAGCTGCAATAAGTAAGATAAACGCTATTTCAAGCAGAAACAAGCAAGACTAGCAGATCTAACCAAATGTGTTGTGGAGTAAGCAAAGCTCTAGTAAAGCAGACAGCTACGTAAAAGAGCAGGAAGGATCAGAGTGCTGAATAGACAACTATAGCAATCTCACAAATATAATGGGTGAAGAGTAACTAACTCTATCCACCAGCCAAGCAAAGCAATTTCATAAGACAGGTATTCATAACAACACTCGTAATACATACAAGTACCATAGGATGACTCAGTCCATCGACAAGTGATTACATTAATTGTGAGGCACAAGCTATTGCATCACAAGCAATTCATAAGCAATACAAGATAAGCAATCAACTAGTATGAGAAGCTAGTTATTACCAAGCAAGGAACTGCGTAAGCAGTTTAACCAACAAGGGTAACGCCTCGACGGGCGTACCTAGCTCAACAAATAGCATACCGAACTACCGAGCTAACAAGTAAGCAAGCAAAGCACGTCACAACATGCGTATCTCACGATCATGTGTATAAGTTATATCTTGTCTCATTACTGAGCAGGCCGTTGTAGGTACGCACAAGGCAAAACGTAGAAACAACAGAGATCGATTCGGGGGTCCATTATGCTATGTATTTTATTATACCTCAAATGACTGACTGAGTCTGCTTCCTAAGGGGACGGTCTGTGACCAAGAGAGTAAATCCCTAAAGGCAAACAAAGGCCCAATGGATGCGCATCCGTACTTCTGCAGAAGTGGCCCGAAGGATTTCCCCTAACCTCCGATGACTGAGGAAGGTCGGATCTTTGTCGGAGATTGCCATATATGACTGTCCATCAGAGTTTTTTACCATCCATCCTCTCTCTTGATGAACCATCCCGAATGAGCACGACGGAGGGTTTCTTAACCGCCGTCCCATTCTCATGCTCTGGTCTTTCAACCCAAACGAGCATCTTGCCTGTGAAGGCGCATGATTATTATTTAGGTGAGTTATACGCGCCATTGCGCATTCGAGGCAAGCACACAATTCACATCTTACTCACAACAGTACGCATCGTAACTATTCACATATACAATCACGATGAAAAGGGGGTCAATCCTCAGTGAGGGTAGAAACATCACTCTTGTGATCTCAAACACATGCCATTGCATGTTCGAGGCAGACATAGGCCTCTCATCCTACTCATCATAGTACGCAATATACCTGTTCAAAAGTACAACCACGATAAGAGGGGTATGGATCTCTCGCAGGAAATCCCAATGCTTCTACTTTATAGAAGCCCGCAGTGAACTCATTCAGTTCCAACTGATCGTGCTCGGATCCTATAGACAATCGCGAGCAATCTGCCTATTAGGCAAAAATCAATATAATAGGATTAGCTTAATGTGTCAATACATGCTTAGAGGTTACTGTAGACCTCTCGTTCTGCTCTCGTAGCCCAAACATATCGTATGTTACTAAGGGTACAACTACAAGAGGAGAAACATGGATCCTTCGTAAGAGATCCAACAATACCTTCACAAAGGAAGGCACTACAATCTTGGTTGAACCAGAAAGCCTAGAAACTAGGTCTCGTATCAGAGATGAGGTAACGTCGATCTAGTGATGGCGCAAGTACCTCGCTAGGATCCCCGCCCTACTCGTGCACAGGATCCTAAACAGGGTTATCTAAGTCGTATCCAATAGGCGAACTGAGGTTGTAACACATCTATCCTGAATGCATCGATTTGGGAGATCTGACCGCTATCACTTTACAAGCTATACATTCCTGAAAATAGGATCGCACCTAAGACATCGTCTTTGGAGAACTGAAGTGCATAAGTGTGTGTCGAGACCTTTAAGATAAGTGAAACGATATACACTATACACTCGAAGCTGCGCTCAAGGAGCGCAAGCTGACAAAAGGCAAACTCGTGCACAAACCAATACAAAGGCAAATCGAGGGGCAAGACTCTATGAGCGAAGCCGCATCGCGAGGGTAGAACGCTAGAGGTACTCACGGGGTATGAGATCATACCTCGATCATCGTAACGCATAAACAAGCAATTACGCAAGCAACTCGTGAGGTAAGAGATCCTATACTGACTACTCAAGTGTAAAGGACGACTCACGAGGCATGGGGTTGCACCTCGATAGATCAATAAGCGCAAGCAGGAAAAGGAGCATGCGATAGAGATAGGATACATGCATGAACAAGGCATACGCACGAGGCGCAGCAACAAGGTAAAGACGAATACATACAAAAGGTAAGTGCAAGAGCAAGCACGTCAGCACAGGAAAGTAAAATACGAAGAATAAAGCAGAAGCAAAGCCATGGCGCATAAAGCGCGGGGCAACAAGTAAATACAGGAAGTAAAGTGCAAGAACGTAAAGGAGGACCAGGACTTGCATCCTGGAGAACAGAGCAGACATTAGCAAGTAAATGCCAAGGCGCAAAGCGCGCGGCAGCAAGAAAGTAAAGTACGAGAAAGTAAAGAGGACAAGGATCGCGAAACCGCGTCCTTGAGTTAAAAGACAGGAAATGTAAAGACAGGAATGAAAAGCCTAGGCACATATAGCACGACGGCGACAGAAAGGAAAGTGCAGGAAAGTAAAGAGGACAAGGATCGCGAAACCGCGTCCTTGAAGGTAAAGACATACGTATATACATTATACGTATACATATATCATCCTCTTTTAGTTATCTTTCTTATTTTAGCATTTATCAGTTCATTGTCCTTTCGCGCAAAAATCCCCTACCTTAAGGGGTTGCGGGTCCTCGTACGCATGCAGCGTAGGCATGCAAGAGCTCGAGCCACAGAGGGCGAGCTGGATCCACCGTTCAACCTGGAGATCTTAGAACATTAGTATATGCCATATAAGAAAAGAGAAGCAAACATAGCAAGGTCTCCTGCCTGCAGAAGGCAGAGGCAGGAGCTCTGCATCCTGCAGACAAGGGTGCCAGAGGCAGGGGCCTCAGCCCTGCTTGGCAACAGCAGCAGAGGCAGGGAGCAGGAGCTCCCTGTCTGCTAGCACAAGGAAAGGCAGGGGAGGGAGCAGAAGCTCCCTACCACACCTACCGACAGCAAGAACAAGGCAAGGGGGAACACCCCCCTGTCAGAACACGAGACAGGGGCGCAGCCCCCTGCTGACAGCAAGAACAAGGCAAGGGGGCAAAGCCCCTTGCCGGAGAACAACGAAATGCAGGGGGCAAGCCCCTGCTCAAAAACAGGAAAGCAGGGGGGCTTCGCCCCCTGCTGGCACAACGCAGGAGTCAGGGGGACAGAACCCCCTGCCGAGGAACAACAAAGAGTGCAAGGGGGCTCCGCCCCCTGCAGGGGAAAATAACTGAAGGCAGGGGGGCTAACCCCCTGCCGGCAAGCAACACAAAGGCAGGGGGCCCCTCCCCCTACCGAGAACCAACAAGGGAGCAGGGGGGCTCGCCCCCTGCCAGAAAACAAATGCAGGGGGGAGCCTCGCCCCTGTGCAGGCAAACACCAAAAAGGGACAGGGGGAGAGGAACCCCCTGTCAACAAAACAAATGGCAGGGGGAAGCGGAGCCCCCTGCCAACCCAATCAAGCGAGAAGAGACGGGGGGTGACAGGGCTCGATCGGTCCCTGCCGACACACCCCAAAAGCCCAAGGTGGTGGCAGGGACTCGGTCCCTGCCGACCCACCAGCAAAGAGGCAGGGGGGGTAACCCCCTACCAAAACAAGCGACAGGGGGCTCAGCCCCCCTGTCGACCCACAACAAACAGGAAGGAGTCATAGGGGGCGGAGCCCCCTGCCAAGAAGGACCAACGACAGGGGGCTCAGCCCCCTGTCGACCAAAAACAAAGGGAGGCAGGGGGGTTTAGCCCCCTGCCAACAAGAGGTGATGACAGGGGGCTCAGCCCCCCTGTCGATCCACCCAAAACAAAAGAGGAAGAGAGAGGGGTTATACCTCGAATGACCACGACAACGGGAGAAGTCGCTGGTCGCCAGGGATGCTGGTTGCGAGTCGCCGGCGATAGAAAGGGGAGACAACGAAGGGGCGGCCGACGCTGTCGGCTGCCGAAAAGTCGGCGACTAAAGGGGGAAAGAGGCCTCACGGGAGCAGAACAAGGGGGAGGCGACGATCGCCGGCGGCTACAGCACCTAGGACGGCGGTCGTTGCTGACGGCGAGTCGTCAGTGCTCGAGGTCGCTGGTGGCTGAAGGGTGGTCGGTGGCCAGCGCAGTCGACAGCAGATAGGAGGAGACCTGGAGCGAAGCTCGGGGGCCACTAGAGCTCCGACGAGGGCTGCTGCAAGCAAAGATCGTCGGCGATGGCCGCGGATGTCGGCGAAAGGGGAACGGAGCAGAGATCGAGCGAGGAGAGAGAGAGAGAGACAGCGATTGGGGACTCACCGGAGCTGTAGGGAAAGCGGCCGGTCGGAATCGCTCGCCGGCGTCTCCGATCGCCGGCGGGAGCGTGATGGGGGCGATGCAGATGAGAGAGAAGGGGCGAGGGGTTTTGTCCCTCGCCCGAGACGCCTGTGACTTTTAAAGTCATAGGCTTCTCGAACGATCGAGAAGCCGGGTCCGAGTTCGGGCTCGGGTCCAGCTCGGATCAGGGTTCGAAACGGCGGACTGACCGTGACACGTGTCCGACACGTACAGGGCATGTATCTGACACGTGTCCGACATGGATTTTTTTTTTCTCGGTTGTTACAACTTCGCTGGTCGTTAAATGAAATGTCCCAACTACTTCGTTGGTAGTTAAATGAAATGTCCCAACTACTTCGATGGTCGTTAAATGAAATGTCCCAGCTACTTCACTGGTCGTTAAATGAAAGGTCCCAGTTTTTACTGGTCATTAAATTAAAGGTTTCAGCTACTTCGCTGGTCGTTAAATGAAAGGTTCCAGTTTTACTGGTCAGAATGTCCAAAACCATAAATTGCAACTAAAGGTCGCATCAAAGTCTATATTGAGTAAATATTTCACATAGAAGTCATGAAAACTTTGCCAATTTGCGAAAAAGAGGTAAAATTCAAATCTTTTTCCTGTTGATCAACCAAAAGGATGAACGAAATATCTTTGGTATGATTAGTGAAATAAATATTCAATGATGTTGAAAAGCCAGAAACGAATTGATATTGATCATGGCTATGACGCGTGTTTAAAGATGACTTTCTGGCAATTAGGCAGTGGAAATATCCTGAGCTATAAACGAACCCACTTAATCCATATCTTCTCATTCTAAAGTTGCAATCAAATATTTGCAAAAGGGATCTCTCAATTGTCGTCAAGATGAAGGCGAATTAAGCGAGTAGACCCCCAGGGCCAAAGAAGATTTGGATCATCTACCGAGATGAAGGAGTTTGTGAAGGATACTTCCAGGGAAAGTTCAGATCACCGTCGAGATGAAGGCGAGTGTGACGAACCTATCGACAAACCCTAAATGATATTTGATTTCAGCTATCATCTAAAGACCTTTGAGCCAATATCATATATAATCCCTGAGAAAAAGAAGGATCGAAGCATCTCCGAGATGAAGGAGTTTGTGACGTACCCTTCCCTGAAAAAGAAAGAAAAGTCAGGATATCTCCAAAATAAAGGATGATGTAAAAAGCCCGAAAAAGCCCAAATGACTCAAAAAGAGTGCAAGAAGATCATCATGAGAAAACACTCAGATATCAAACTGCCTAAATTGCCAGAAATCATCTTTCCTTATGCAAAATATCTTTTATCAATATCTTTTCACTACTTGCTTTTATGAAATTAAGAATATATCTTTTCTCCTCATATCAGGGAAATGGATAGCTTCCTTGAAGAAAATCATTAGCGCTAAAATTTTGAATTTGACTCTTAAAAACCAAGGAGTTAACTTCGTTGGAGGAAATACTCTAGGTAAAAGAGGGAATATCTTTGCACACATATGCACATTTTCAAGCGTTGAAGTCAACTATAAATTTATCTTATTGGCAAAATTTTCTAGATATTCTCAGAATGAAATAAGTAGTCAATATCCATTTTGATGCAACCTAGCGTTGTTTATATCTTCCAGAAGAGTTATCCCATTCAGTTGAAGTATCTCTCCTGTCCCGTCACGGTTTCAAGAAATCCGTATGGTTGTTCCCACTCAGGTTAAGGGTCAAAACCTGTACTTTCTACGATAGGTCATTAAATTCAAAAGCTATGCTTTAGGGAACCCCCTTTCCTTCCTCCCTTCGCAAACTCCTTTCGAATTTGTTCATCCAAACTCCGAAGGTCCCATCGTGGTCT
Organism: Nuphar pumila; assembly: GCF_984573655.1. Classification (NCBI taxonomy): domain Eukaryota; kingdom Viridiplantae; phylum Streptophyta; class Magnoliopsida; order Nymphaeales; family Nymphaeaceae; genus Nuphar; species Nuphar pumila. The sequence continues at coordinate 64,668,758 of NC_143260.1, read as the reverse complement.
TTTCACTCGAGGATTCCATATGGTCGTCCCTTTCAGGTTAAAGGTTAAGCCTGAACCTCGCCCCCCGAGGTATCTTCCTTTTTTAGGTTTGGGATAAACCTGAGTCTCGTTTCGACGAGGTGTTTCCTTCCAAGTCCCATCATGGTTCTTCACATCGCGGAATCCATGCTTTGATCCTACTCGAGCTTCATCTCATGAGACATTTGCCAAAAATGTCCCATCAAGGTCATCATATATTCCTTTCCCCCATTCAATTCATCCTGATATATCTTCGTCCCATCCAGGCTAAGGGCTAAACCTGCGTCATTCCCAAAAAGCTGATCTTGTCTCACCCACGAGACTTGATCTAAATCCTTATCTTTCATCATTTCGGGATCTTCGCCCAAAAATCCCACCACGATGTCCTCATCTCCATCATTCAGTCATATCATTTCCGAGGATTTCGTCCCCCCAAGCCATTCAAGGATAAAATTTTAAAACCTGAAAAACCATGTCTTTTGAATAAATTCTTCCACACCCAGTTCAGATCTGCTGACTGGGGCATTTTTTTCAAAATTTGGAGTGTTATCTTTGCCACTAAGCTCGGCTTCTTACCGGCTTAGTAAAAAAGAGGGGCATCTTTGAACACCCCAAATTTTTCAAAATCTTTTAAATATTCCCTTCTGCCCCTAAATTCATTTTCTGAGCAAATGGGTCATTTCAAATCTAAATTCCAGTTCATTTCTTTAGTTTTATTGAAATTAAATTCATTTCATATGTTTAAATTGATTTTGGATCTGGATCCATTGTCCAGATCCAAATCTGAATCTCCTTGTTCAAATTTTAAATTAAAATTTTAGAAAATACCAAAAATAGTTTTTTAAATAGCTCGGATAATCCATCCGACATCCATTTGGATCCATCACGTTGTATTTCTCGATTCGAGTGTCAAAATCGAACATTTTCTCAATACTTGGGTCCAAACCCATTCTTTTGAAGAAATTTTCCCCAAAATAACCCTGATCTTTCAGAAAAACCTTTCTCTTATGAATATTTTAAAATTTTGTAAAATTAGTATTAATTTTCTTAGTTTTAGAGTTTTGTTTTTACAAATATATGTTTAAAAAGAAAAGAGCAAAAAAATAAGAAAATCAAAAATCCAAAAATTTCAGAAACTATGCAATCTACCTTCCTTTTTAAACCTTTTTTTTTAAAACCCTCTCTTGAAACCTCTTTTTGAAAACAAAAACCATTTTTTTAGGAAATTTATGAAAAGGAGACCCCTGTAGGGAATTTTAGAAAAATTACAACGGCCACTCCCGTTCACACCCTCCATCGCCCCTTCTTCCCCACTGAGTGACCATCCATCTAAAACCGAACTCCATCGACCCTTGATCTCCAACAACTCGAGTCGACTTCTTCTTTAAGAAGGGGTCGCCTGTGCCTCTTCAAGGGATCCGTCTTCTGCCTCCCCATGCGCTCTTCTCATTGCCCTCTTCACATGGTCGTCTTCTACCCGTCCACATTCTTCTCCTTCACGGATCCATCATCGACCCCTCCATCTTCTTCTTCTTGATCCATCTTCTGCCTCTCCACTTTCCTCTCCTTCACGATCGTTTTCCATCCTTTCCCCCTTCTTCAACTTCTCTGATCCACCTTCACCCCATCTCTTGCTGCTCGATCGATTTTCTTCTGAAGGATTCCTTTCTCACTCTTTGTCTCGGATTTTCTTCTCCAACCAGCCGAAGAGGGTAGATTATCCCTGTAGCAGGAAAGCACCAGACTCCCCTTTCATCTAAAGACCTTTGTAGAGCTGCAGGGGAATAGGTTATCTAGATTCCTGCAACAAGGGCAATGGTAACCAGGAGATCAACTGAACCATTACAGGAAAACTTCCACAAGTCCCACTTCATATATTCAATAAATTTCCAAGATCTGCTGAAGATTGGTATGTATTCATCTGGGTGTTAAACTTGAACCGAAGCTACTATGTTTCAGCAATCCAGGTTATCTACATCAAATTCGTTCTAGGCATATTTGCATTTTCTGTAATTTAATTTTTGCGTTTTGATATGTTTAATTATGCTGTTCTGTAAGTTACAACCCATTAACGTCTGGTCTTACCACTTCATTAGCATATGGTTTTGCTTCTACCATTAGATTCAATGGAAAATCCCTTGGTTGCAAAGCTTCAACCTGCTGGTTCTCATTTAGCTTTGGCATCTTGTTTTATGATTTAACCATAAACTCACTGAAGCTTAATTGTCTCATAACCTTGCTGTAAGATATACAAAGTTATTATTTTGCCTAAGCTGGAGTGTATAGTAATAGGCTTTCTTCCTGAACTTAAAAGGAAAGGTCCTGTCTCATCAAATAAGTTGCAGGGGTGGCCAGAGTTGGGTTAAAGGAAATCATCTGGATGCTGAATAGGGGTCATTGTAACAAGAATGTCTTATGCAGATCCAGGGGCTGTAAAAAAAAATGTTGGATGGAAGCCATACTTTGGGGCATATGACAAACAAAGCTGTAAATAGCCACTTTACTGGTAATGCCAAAGCAGTAATTGTGAATTGGAGCATCATTTTTTTTTTACTCCATAATTATCTCTTTTAGCCTTTACACATGCAGTCTTACTGTATTAAGTTCACACCCAGTATACGTCACCTGTGCTACTCACGTTCCATGTTGTAATGCACCTGTGCACCAACCCACATAGTCATCATCTTGGCACCTCACCAGCTATACACCATCGCTCAGGAACTCCCTGTTTTACATTGGCCAGCCATCCACGGTTAGTCTCTTTTCGTGCACTTACAGTCATATTCAATGCTAAAAGCACTGCTGTATGGCCACTTGGAGAACCATTTGCCCCTTTGGTGGCTATTCGTGGTAGTGTTGGATACTGCTACAACACTGCTATCCATCACCACCTCCTTTACTTGTTACAACACACAGCAACATTGCTGCCATCGCAGTACCATAACTACCCACTGTCATCCGACATTTGTTGTACCACTTGTCTTCACAGTAGCAACACTCCTGCACTTTAGCAGCCTCTTACATTCATTTACCATTCACTTAAAATCACGGTTTCACAACATATTTCTTGCATTTCTATAGCATATACCCTCTGTTCCACCTGCTACCTGCTGCAAGTCACACCTTTCTTCTTCTTTCCTTGTCATTCACCACCTTACATCCCACTTGCTTGTCGCTAATGGTATTAGCATGCATCATACAACACTTTCACCACTTCTCACTGTCACTAGGCCCGATGTCCACCATCTACTGCAGTCAATCACTATATCACTGCTTATATCTATTATAGTATGTACATTTCATCAAGTGCACAACTACACCTCTTCATAACCCATGCCCACATCATTTGCATTTCCACCTTCATGCTTTCACTGTTGCAACACTCAAGTTGCAATCTGTGTGCTCCCTGTTGTATAGACATCATTTCTGTATAAAGACCACTAATACATACCACCCATTAGGCATAAAATTTTTTGTTAGCTCAGGGGCATCATTCCAGCATTTCATTTACACTTAGAAAATATTCCAAAATAGGTTAGTCATGACAAACTTACTTCAGGTTCATCATTATTCTAGATACTACATGTATATACTCATTTAAATACATGATTCCAGTATGAAATTTGTCATCTACATTACATTTCTCATTAGTATGAAATACAGGCATGAATATTTCATCAATTGCCTTTTAAGCTCAATGTGGTGTCTTTTTGTAAATTGCTTTCTCTATGTATCTTCCATCCTATATTAACTTAGATTTTGCAGGGAATAGGTGGCAAATGGTATTCTCTTAACTTAGGAGTTTTAATTTCAATTTCAAGTTCTGTTCAAAGATTGTAATAGTTAGATTTTAAATGAGAATTTATATTTCCAGTTTTAGATAGAATGAATGAGCATTGTAAATACCATGAATTACTTGTTTTCATGCTTTTTGCCTTTATTTCTCAAAATCTCACATTGGTGAAACACGAATGACACGTGCACCATTTCGTAAGAGGTAAATTAATCCTAAGTTGATGATCCACATCAATGGCCATAGTCAGGGTGTGGACAAAACTTAGTATTTTTATCTTTTACAAAATAACATTGGATCCACACGACCCGTTTTCAAAATTCATCATATTTTCCTTAAATATTTTCTTCTTTTATCAGAATTTAACTTAAAATTAATTCAAAATATATACCAATGGCCATAGTCAGGGTATATTGAGAGTTAATTTCATTTTAAATTCTATAAAAGCACCAAATGTGTTCCATTCTTCTCTTGAATTTAAATATAGATTATTATATAATACATTCAATGACCATAGTCAAGGATGTATTATATCTTCAATCTTATTTTAAATTCATTTAAAGAATGAAATAGCTTTTCAAAATCCAATTTCAAAGATTTAAATTCATTCATCATTTAGGATAGAATTGCACCATATTTCCGAAATTTCCTCTTCAAAAACTCCAAGTAATGTAAATATTTTCTTCAAATCTATCTTCAATCCTTATCAAATCCAATTCATTCTTTCAATTTTCAAAATTCTATTTCATTTTTAAAATCTCAAAGTTCAATCTAACTTTGAGATTTCAAATTCATTTTATATTCAAATTCAAATCAGATTTCAAAGTTCAATTTGACTTTGAAATTCCAAATTCATTTATATTCAAATACTCCAAATCAAATACAAAGTTCAATTCAACTTTGAAGATTCCCTTCATCTTCTAAATTTCAAATTCAAACTTCAAAATTCAAGGTCTAATTTGACTTTGAAATTCATTTGTATATTCAAGATTCAAATTCTAAATTTCATTTTTTAAAATTTGGAAGTTCTTGATTCATCTTCTGAATTTAACAAACTCCAAATTCATTTTAGGATCCAGGATTCAACACTCAAATTGGATCTCAGATTTCAGATCCAATTCCCTTTTAGGATCCAGAATCCAAATTTCACTTTGGATCTCAGACTTCAGATCCATTCCCCTTTAGGATCCAGAATCCAAATTTTACTTTGGATCTCAGACTTCTGATCCAAGTCCATCTTAGGATCCAGAATCCAACTTCACTTTGGATCTTAGACTTCAGATCCAATTTTGTCTTAGGATCCAGAATCCAACTTCACTTCGGATCTTAGACTTCAGATCCAATTCCATCTTAGGGTCCAGAGTCCAATTCAACTTTGGATCTCAGACTTCAGATCCAATTTCACTTCTTGGATCTCAGACTTCAGATCCACTCCATTTTAAGATCTAGAATCCGAGTCCATCTTGGATTCTAAATCTCGGATCTCATTTTGTTTAGTATTTGGAATCCAATTCCAAATTCTAGATTTCAATTCCATTTTCGGATCTAATATGAATCTCTTAAATCCATTTCTATTCCTAAATACCATTGATTTTCTCAATCCATTCCAATTTCAAACTTCAAAAATTTAATTCCATCTCAAGTATTCATTTCCTCTCCTAAATTCAAGTTCAAAACTCAAAATTCATTTCCGGTTTCGAAAGCTTCATTTCCTCTCATTTCAAAAACTTCAAATCATTCTTTCTCAAAAGTTAAGATTTATCCTTCCAAACTCTGATTTACTTTAAAAACTTGGAACTTCTCTCATCTATCTTAAGTTCTAAGTTAAATTCAATCACTCCTTACCAAGTTCATCTCAGAATACTTGGAAATTTCCAAATCAATTTTGAAAAGGAGCATACATTCTTGCATTGCACAAGCATGATTCTTTATGCATTTAGAGTTAGAATAAATTCTTAGATTATATTTAGGCAAAGCAAAAGGCACAGATTCGATCCTTGGTTCGATTACCCCTCGTAAAGGCGCCAGGAACGGTCAAACCTCGTACCAACGAGCGAACCCCGTCTCTCCATTTTTCCCGCAAATTTTCAAAACGGAGGCGAGTTATTTGCTAAATATTTTCAAATCAAGGTCAAGTGAAACCGCGCAAAATAGTTCCTCTTCTCTCTTTCTTTCTTTCTTTTCTCTTCTCTCTTTCTTTTCTGTCTTTTATTTCTCTCCCTTCAAAAAGGAGGAAAATAGAGGTTAGAAAAGGAAAAGAGAAGGAAGAGAGAGAAACCACAAGAGAGGAAAAATTTTGCGATGATCACAGTGGGCCCACTAAAAAAATAAATAAAAAAATATTGAGAAATTAAGAAAAATTTGCAAATTGGTATGAACTTCGGGTGGGTCCCCCTTGAGAATAAACAACTTAATTGAGAGTCTGAGTATGATGCTATTTCAAAAACGAGTCCCGCTCCATTTATTTGAAAATACGAGATAAAACATTATTTGTTTTTTAAGAATTTGGAAAAATTGTTTTTTCAGGGCAAAAATATGGATAAATGTAAAAAAATTTGTAAAGAGGTTTAAAATCTTTTGCAAAAAGTTTTGAGATAAAATCTTTAAAATCAATATTCAAATATCCAGATTGTTTTTCTTGAGAAAATTTTTGTAATTCAAAGTCCTGGGGGTAAAATGGGAAAAATTGGTAATTTTGAATACCCAGGGTTTTAAAAATCAATTTGAAAAAATTTAAAAATCAAATTTGGATTGACAATTTTGAAAATCAGGAGTTCTGGATCTCAAACTGACATTCTATGCAGTGAAATGATGCAATGCTATGCGAAGACATGTTCTATGAAATGTCACTCTGAGCTCAGACTTGGAAATTTTAGCTTTTTGTCCAGAAAAAGGATTTTGAAATTTTGCCATTTGAAGATGTCTCTGAACCTAAATATGGAAATTTTGAGGCTCAAGAATTAAATTTTGGACTTTCTGCAAGGTTCAATCTTAGAAAATGACCATTTGCCCTTCATTGCTTCTCAAGAACTAAAATGTGCCGATTGAGGGTGATGTCAAGAAAGTGAGTGAAAATTTGGGGTGTTTACAGCTGCCTAAATGGCATGCAGATTTTGTCCAAGTAATTGTAAGACTGGCAGACCCCTTCAGGAATTATGCTCACTGTGGAATGACAGTAATGGTACAACCTTGAGTGACACATATTTTACTTTGGACCTGATAGAGTTCACGATGGTCTCAGTCACTCATGGGTTTTGGGGTCGTGGTTATCCTTAAGATCTAAGGATTGAACCCAACTACTGCAAGTAAAGGATGCATCAGAATATGGGCCTAATAGGGTTATCCCAGTTGAAACACACTGCCCTACTATGGATAGGATCAACAGGCCTCTGGGGTATCTAAAATACATAGAATAATCAACCCCCAGAACGTCGAGTTGATGCCTGGACAATTGCTTCGCCCGCGTACCAAGGGTGGAAGAGGTTAAATATCGAAACAATGCATTAGCTTAGGTTCAGCGATGCTTGAATGTATGAGTGGATGGACGCTGTTGAGTCAGTCCTGCATAACCTTTATGAAGGTGTCATGATCGGTATACGACTGGACCGACTGGGCAAAGACCCGTGTTGTATCCGCACGACTAAGCGAAGCTCGAGGAGCTGTTCTTAGATGCGTGGGATACGGATGTGCCAAGTATGAAGAATTGAGCTAGACATCCCTTTGAGACCCGAAAGAGGTCAAGGCTATGTCGTGAAGACTATAGCAGATGTTCAACTCATAGCTCTGAGGAGGATCTTGGGATATACGCTAAGTCTTAGAGGCTTGAGCGTCGTTATTGCGCATTGCGACCCTGAGTGGTCATTATTTGTACTTGAGTTGAATGGATGTATGACTGCATGCTTACCAGACCATCAGTGGTTCTGACCCCGTTTAATGGGGATTTCAGGTGTTGGACCTGCGTGGCGATATGCGGAGCAAGGCGGCATTGAGTTCCAGGGTTTCTCTAGACAGAGTTGTACTGCTTCCTTTTATTGAACCTATACTACTTTCCCAAGCAGTGATGTTGTAATAAACATGTGGTTTTCGATAAAATGGAACACTTTGGTGGTCAATGAGTTGCTTGGCCACATACCTGCAATGTGCTCGGGGTTTTCTAAAACTGACGACTCATTATCGTCTGATTCCGCTGTTAAAAGCTTTTTAAAGTTCCGCTGCAAAAAAAAAAAAAAAAATTCATGAAAATTTTAACTTAGCTTTGTTTTGGAAATCTGGGGCATTACAAGAATGGTCTCAGCAATTTGAACCGCTTGCCATAAGCATATGTGTATCTGGGAGGAGATAATTGTCTATCAAAATAGTCTCAGACTACGTCATCTTCTTGAATGTTGTCGATCATGGACCGGTACCGCGCCACTGGAAGAAGTTCTTGATCATTGTATCTGAAAGAGCTCGCTCGGGTTGAAACATGCTGGAAAAACCAGGATTGAAGCGCGTAGATGCATCCTTCAACGATAATGGATTCTCCAAGTGAGAAACGAGTCAAACAACGATATAGGAAAGCGAGAGCTGCCATGGCTATGGAAAGACGGTTGGTTTGTCGACTTCCCCATCTTCTCATAAGCTGGATTATTCTGATGTCCATGTAGTTTTGTCCATCTGGGAAGAGGGCTAATCCTATTGTGCATAAAACCATCGCATTCTGAATCATTTCTCTAGCTATCCTTGATACTGAGCTGACTTCGATGAAGGTCCCATATTGACGGTACAACTCGAGCAGATTGACATATTTGTTTCCGTCCGACTGGATCAAGGGCCAGGATCGGCGGCCTGTCATACGAGCTAAGGAGTCTCGGGGGTCCAAACCCTTGACATTGATCAGGAACTGATGCGCTAATAGATCTTCTGATTGACCGGCCAGTTCTGGTAATCCCATGATTTCTAAAAATTCATCCATTAAAAGGGTCATCTCTCCCCACGGAAACCAGAAAGTGCATGTCTGTGGATTCCATCGCTCCGCCATTGCACGGATCAGGTTGTTGTTGATGGTCTGCTTTCCAACTGCTGACGCCAATTCTAATCCGCACTCGCTTAAATGGTTCGGGAACATTCGGGAAAAGCTTTTGAGCCAGAAATAGTACCATCGGGGGATAAAAGTTCTGGTGCTAAGGGCTCGATGTTCAGGATGACCTTGTCGCACCTCGTAGGAGATGTGACCTTCAGGAAAGATAGGATCGACTTGACTGGATGCCATCGAACTGAAAACAGAGAAAGACTTAGAATGAGACTTAGGAAAATATGGGAAATTTTGAAAATTCGCAGGCAGGATATAAAATACAGCAGGAAATTCGAGATCCAGTAGAAAGGTAGAATGGAAAACCACCTGGAGTTTTGAAAGAAATGGGATATTTGAGAAAATCATCCAGGGTTTGAGAAAATAAAGGAAAAGGATGAGAATATAGGTATTTGAAAATAGTTTGGGAAAATGTAAGAAAATAGAGGTAACATACAAACAATCACATCCTGCATAAACATTCATGCACATACAGCACTCCCTAAAAGGCTGACTCTAAATGCATCATTTTGAAAACAGTTGTAGGACCCTAATCCTAACTCTAGGTTCAGATAATCTTTGTCCAATCCAGTTATGCCAATATACCCGAATTAAAATCCGAGGTATGTGGCATACATTCTCAACTCTGTTTCTAAGGTAAGGTTTTCCAACATCCTTGAGCGCCTACCGATATACTTCGGACTGTGGCCCACGGTACGTGGTAGGGGGGTATTAACCCAAATAATTGGCCCAATTGTGAGGCTCTGTCCTGAACTAGGGTTCTAGAAGAGAGCCCAGCAACGTGAAGACCGGGTAATGATAGGTAATTGAGGTTTGAAAAAATGACCACATGCAAGAAATAGATGGCTCTAAAACCTAAAGAGATAGACTTTTGAAAATCTTTGAAGAAGCATACATTGTTTGCATTCAGATCCTAAATTGAGGAGAGTTGTTATTAGACCTAAGTCTATGTGAGCATGAAAATATCTCCTCAATATAGTCCTACCAAACCATGCCTAGTCTATATGCAATCAATGTCAGCTAAGTCAGAATCTAGGCTCTTAGGTTCGTATGATATCAAAAGTAAAAGAGCTGACATTTTGTGAACGCAGTTTCGATAATTGAACTAAGTCAAGCACAATTTTGACAAGACAAGGACAGGTCCCATCACGGTCTCCAAACCTGTTATCGTCGCAAAATTTTTCCCTTCTTCCCTTTCCCTTGCGGAAGAGAAAGAGGAAAACTGCTTTCGCGAGTCAAACTTGACCAGAGTTTTGGAAAATTGTTTTGAAATACTCGCCTCCATTTTTGAAAATAGCGAGAAAATCCATGGGATGGGGCTCGACCTGTCGGTACGAGGTTCGACCATTCCTGCCGCCTTTAGCAGGGGTAATCGAACCAAGGACCAAAAATGTGCTTGACTTAGGTAAACCATCGAAATTGTATTCTATCCTAAATGCACAAAGAATTCAGGCATGTGCTATGAGATTTTGTAAAAATGCAATTTGGAAAAGTATGATGTATGCTTTAGAAAACATTTGGAGTTGAAAAGCATTTCTCGGGAAAAAGGTGGAAGTCAATTTCTCAGGAAACTCAGATGAAAAGGGTTTGAAATCTCAAGAAAATTTATGAAGATTTGGGAAAATCATGAATGGTTGAAAATCCTGGGAAAATAGAAGTGATTCTTGAGAGAAAGGTGAACACTGGAAGAGAAAATGCTGATCAGGAAAATTCTAGCTTTGAAAAGTTTCTCAGGAAAATGAGCAAAATTCATTGGAAAACTCTTTAGAGAAGGAAAATTGAAACTCGCGAAATTGAAATCCTGAGAATCTTAACCTTGAAACACTTGGAAATCGATTTTGATTTTTGAGAAAGATGAGAATTTCCCCTTGAAAAGAATCTTAAGAAAACAACATTTTCTAGGGAAAATCACGGGAAAACTTGACTTGAAAAATCCGACTTTGAAAATCTTTAGAAATTTCTTGAGAAACTGATTTCCATGGAATGAAGTTTTCTCGAGAAAATCATGAGAAAAGCAGATGATGTCATGATGCAGATGATTTGGATGTATGAATGCACTTTGAAAATATTTTCTGAGAAAATTTGTTGGAAAAATGTGTATTAAGTCAAAATAAATCCTTCACATATTCTGACTGTGGCCATGAATATGTTCAGAGTTTTTTTGAGTTAATTCACAATATTTTGAAAATGGGAAATATGATGTGCATTTTTAAGATAGCCTAAGAGTGTAGGCTCAGTGTGACTAGTAGAAAGATGATGGATCTGGGTCTCGTCCATATTCCGACTAGGGCCGTAAATATGGACTCCACCGAGTTCATCAACTCTCTAAGAGTTGGTGCATGTATCATTCGTGTTCATCCATAGTGAATTTTGAAAATTGAGATATATGAATTATAGAATCAGGATATTGCAGGAATCAAACTACATGAGATGCATCCTAATCTAAGCAGTAAAAGTAAATATTATTCCAAGTTTAATTATTACATCTCTAACATAAATCAAAATAAATGAAATAAACAAAATATATAGTGTAAAGAATCAGCATCCTCTAGATTTTCTTGCAAAATAAGAATTAGTACAAGGAATGGATATACAAAATACCCAAGGAAATGGGTATATATATAACATGTACAACGAAGATATACATGGTTATATCTAAATGCTTGAACTTGTGCTAAATGACATGTGATAATGAGGATGTATTTACAAAAAGAAAAAGAAAAATATCCATATAAATACTTGCATGTGAAAAACAAGTGCACATGAAGATATCCCTATATATATAAGTATATATATATATATATATATATATATATATATATATATATATATATATATATATATATATATATGTATAATGAGAAAATATACATAGTAATTAGAATTTCATATATAATGGGTAAAATCAGAAAATACAGGGTATATACAGTTTCTGTAGGTGATTTTACAAAGCCGTAATTCCCAAATTATAACATATTTCAAAGTAAAATTGGGTATGGAGCTTCCCTATATATCAATAACAAAGCATGCAAAAGATGGTCCAGAAATCATGAATGGATATTAAAATATCCATCCATGAATATAACCGATTATCAAGACTGGGTACCTGCAAAAGAAGGGATGGGTAAACATAACACACAATGTGCAGGAGATGTACCCTGGAAGCACCAGGGGCTGTTTCATGGATATTGTGAAAGGGCTGTGATGCATGGGTCAAATACACACAAAAGAAATGCAATATTATAAACTATAGCCTATGCAAAATCAATGCACACCTACACCTCTCAGCACGGTTAATTTCAGCCCATAATAAGCTAAATTACAGCAGAACAACTTCAAAGAAATTAAAATCGGCTTGGATGCAACAGGTATAGCTGACTATCAGCGATGTATATACCCTCCACAAGGCAGATATGTAGTAAAAAATTATTTTCTGGACTTACAATACACACAAGAGATGCTACATAAGATGTAATAATGGGGCTATGCAAAGGGGATGTTGCTGTGAGAGGAAAGGAAAGGAAGTAAAAAGAAAAAAATTTGCATGAGATATGCGAAAAGGACTGAATGCAATGTAGGCAAAGCTTCTAAGTCGTGTTACGGATGACAGATTTCAATAAAAAGTAAAACGTGCCTACAGGCCCTGTGCTGGAAGTAAATAAAGTGAATGAACTTCTCCATGTACTGGGACTGCACTCAAGCTGCCGATATCCACTCTGGGTGGAATTAGTATACAGGGGCAGCCATTATTGAGCCCAACTAAAATTCAGCTTGAATGTCATCAATATCAACAAAGCCTATGCTCTGGCTGAAGCAAATTACGTAGCAATAACATAAGACCCACCTGATGGGCCCATTATCAACACAAGAGAACTGCAGTAACAGGGAAATGCAGATACAGGTATGCGAAATAAATTACCAAGGTAAATAAAAAGAAATAAAAGGGACGGGCCATCACATGAAAGACTAATAATAGGTCCTGTAAATAGCAATACAACGAATCTGAATCAAATAGTAATCTATTGAATGATGTTCTGCAAAATGAAACAGGAATAACTTATAGCAGAGATACTGATATGGGGTTATCGAGAATGACACTGAGTTCATATGTAGTGCCATGGTTAAGAGCATTGTTTTGTTGTATGATATCTCTTATCAAACATGATGATATGCAGACTTACTTATGAAGATCACTTGAACATTTGGAAGCCAATGAGATACAGAACCTTTAATGTTAACACTAAGCAGAAAAAAAAAAAAAAGGAAGAAAAGGGGTAGAGGTTTATGGAAAACAATGAGATTTGAAAAGGGGTTAGGATAAATAGAATGCTTTATATGAATGAAAGACCAAAGAAATCGTATTCTAGTGCAGGTTTTAATGAAATCGGGGTTTCTTGCAGCATGCTTTTTACAAATGATAAGTGAAACTAATGATATGCATTATAAAAGAACTTGGATCAGAATTTGAAAACTGGGAGTTGCCATGAAAATGCTACTCTATAATGCTTATGTTATTAAAGCAAATTGGATGAAAATCTTAAAAAAAAAAGACTATTTGATGCAAATCATGATCTCCAACAGAATCGATAATACCATTGCGAGGTATTATCGGTTCTTGATATCTTAAACAGGGGCGCTAAACCGCCTCAACCGCTGCAATGGATTTGCAGTGTTTATGGCACGAACACAATACTGGATTTCTGTAGATGCATAGTAAAATGAAAAGAGGGCCTTTACCTTGGCTAAGTGGGGGAACAGAGGGGCTTCCCTTTTCGGGCTATCCTTGAATGACTTGCTGAAGGGTGCTGATGTCTTGAACTGTTTTCCTTCCAGATGCCGCCCTTTGGGGACTGGTTTACTGAATAGAGGAGGCCCAACACTCAAGATCGACTGCAGGCAATGGGGCTTCTTATGTGTTCCTTGCAGCTCCACTGAAGTCCTTTGGTTCTTCGTAAAAGGGGAGCCAATGAGGAAACGGGAAACTCCTCTTAGCCTATTCGGTTGAAAGGATATGAAAGCAGGAACCTTCTGCTAGCTGAGGGGAAAGAAGGCGAAAAGGGAAATCAAGCCCCTTTAAAAAACGAAGACCCCCCTTCTTAATGGCCAGCCCATCTGCCTTTTCCCCCCAAATCCGAGAGTTTCCTCCCCTTTAGCCGAATTCTAATAATCTTTTAAAATAAACTTTTGAAATATTTTGAAAACTCATCGTTTTGAGAGGGGACGACTCCTTCTTTTAAGAGGACTTTTGAAAACTTAGGTAAAATGGGATAGGGTTTCTCGGTGGCGCCCTTTGGGGGGCTGAAAAGTAATAACTAAAAAAAAAATGAAAAAAACAAATTTTGTTTTTCTTTTTTGTTTTCTCTTTTTTTTTTTAAGGTGGTCCCACCTCACTGGTTTTGAAAACTTTTTTGAGTATATAAGAAAGTTTGCTTTTCTTGGCAAGGAGTCTTAGTGGGGCGCCACCTACGTGGGCCCACTAATTATTTTTTTAAAATTGAGTTAAATAAATAAAAAAAGTTTTATAAATCGGTGCCACTTTCGAATGGGCACTGTTTTGAAAATAAGAGAAATTTTTGAGAATTTGAGTGTGACACCACCTCGAGGCGGGTCCCACGTCACTTATTTGAAATAAAAGTTAGATGAGATATTTTGGAATTTTCACAATAGTAGGCTAGTTTAGAAAACACGAAGTGAATTTTGGTTTGGTTTCGAAACTTGGAAGAAAATGGTTCTTCAGGGCAAAATTTAGAAAGATGCAGAGAAATTCGGAGCCTTTTTGTAAAAGTTTGAAATAAGGTCTTATGAATTTGAAATTCTGTCCCCCTCTTTTCAACTCACAAAATTTTAAAAATCAATATCAAAACTATCCAGATCGTTTTCTTGAGGAAACTTTTGTAACTCGGGGTCCTGGGGGTAAAATGGGAAGAATTGGTAATTTTGAGGGCCCAGGGTTTTGAAAATCAATTTTGAAAAGTTTAGAAATCAAATTTGGATTGACAATTTTGAAAATCAGGAGTTCTGGATCTCCAAATGACATGTTGTGCTTTAAAATGGTATGAAATGTTTATGCAATGCTATGAAGAGACATATTTCCTGAAATGCCCCTCTGAATTAGGAATTGGAAATTCTAGCTTTTTGTCGAGAGATTTTGAGACTCGAGGATGAAATTTTGGACTTTCCGCAAGGTCCAATCTCAGAAAATGACCATTTTGCCCTTCATTGATTCCGAAGAGCTGAAATGTGCTGATTGGTGGATATATCAGGAAGGTGAGTGAAAATTTGGGGTGTTTACACCATTCACCTAGACATTGCATTTCAACCAAATTATTGTCATTGGTTTAACAACATTATTGATTATTTCAACATCATCCACATCATCTATGTATTCCTGCATTCATTTTCTTAGCCTTCGTATATTTTTTATTCAATATAATATCACCCTGCATCTCACAGCATTTGCATTGGTTCCCTACCACAACCTTATCGTCCATTTGTTGTAGCATCATTCATTCATTAGGCTTTGTTTCATCATCCTGCATCTCATTCAATGATCCATCCATTTTCCCTCTTTTTTTACTTATATTGTGTTTAAATCAGTACTGCAGTACTATCATAGGCATCATCAGATTTCTATCCATATTTGTTGCTCAATTGCGTCGTCCATCTAGCACCATCCAACATCATGCATCATTAGTTTTAGTAATTCTGCATCATGTAAATTTCCTTTCTGCATCGTTGAATTTTATTTTTTGTAGTTATTTTGATCCACTCTGGATCTCTACTCTGTATCCTCATAATGACACTCATTTGCATCACATATCTCTCTGCCTTTATGCATTCTATTGGCCGCATCTTTTCATCTTCCAATTTTGCATCTTCAATATCTTGCATACCTATCCCTAGGATGCCTCCACCGCCGACACCATCAGAATCTGTAAGGGAATCATTTTCATCCACTGAGCTCGCCTCATCCTGCGCATGCTCTCTATCCTCATCATCTGTGTAATATTCTAGAACCCTCTGGATTACATGGCACCCCTAAGGGTGTTTGGAAAGTGCCAAAACTTGGTCACGGAAAGCAGAAATAATGAATTCAATCTTATCAGCAGCTTGACAACTTCAGGTGCCTTTTGGATTATATGATAACCCTACATCTGAGAGCCCAATTGTAAAATATGCCCAGTGAGTTGTTGTACCAATTCTTTCCCCTAGTCTGAATAATTTAGATCAAATTAGAAATTTAAGTCGTCCAACTGATGTCCCAGACACTGGCTGGTTGTGTGATCTTTTGTGATCCGATCCAAGTAAAGATGTCCAGGGATGGGGAATGAATGATAGGAGTGTCTCTGATACCTTTGTCCCAGATAAGGTTTCAGAGTTTTTTCAGAAGCATGATCTTGATCTTATTTGTCGTGCTCACCAGGTTGTGGAGGATGGTTATGAATTCTTTGCTAACAGACAACTTGTAACAATATTCTCAACACCCAACTATTGTGGCGAGTTTGATGATGTCGGTGCTATGATGAAACTCTAATGTATTGTTTTCAAATACTACAACATGCAGGAAAGAAATCAAAGTTTCCTTATGAAAATTTAAGTGCTACTACAACAGAACAATTATCTTTTTTCTGTGGTGTTAAGCTGTTTCTTTTTGCTTCTTTTACTGTTAAATACTCATGTTATTTGTCATTTTATACAGGTACTATACTCTGGTTTGGTATCCACTATTGTCATGGGGTCTACCATATCAGTTTGAGCCAAGCACTAGCTCTTTATAAATCATTCTTAAAGTCCAATGTATTTGGTCTTTTAGGTCTGGTTTCTGCATCTATCTCAGTACCTTGTTTTAAATATAGCCACATATGCACACCATGCTATGTGCAATCATAAAAGCATCTTGTATATCACATCTCAATGTGTTGAGATCAACTAATCAAAGTTGTGCCGATCTCAGTTAACTAAGGCTACCATAGTTCATTGATTGCTGGGTAAAAATCTATGGTTTATTGTACAAAGTTTTGATTCATTTATTCAAAAAATCAATTTTCTGAACTGATATGAAACATTCTTTTTACATATGTTGATCTAAAAATAGACCTTGGATCGTTGAAGAACACATGCTCTGATAATCAGATTTGCTTCCACTCCATTTCCTACATAATTGCTATACATTTTACATTTAGCATCCA
The DNA here is from genome assembly GCF_984573655.1 of Nuphar pumila. Classification (NCBI taxonomy): domain Eukaryota; kingdom Viridiplantae; phylum Streptophyta; class Magnoliopsida; order Nymphaeales; family Nymphaeaceae; genus Nuphar; species Nuphar pumila. Next base: position 64,651,687 of record NC_143260.1, on the reverse strand, counting down.
GCAACACCTCTGCACCAGTTTAATGTATATTACACGACATTTGCTGCATATTCACCTCTTGTACCCTGCATCATCACTTGTCTCTGCACCATTAGCAGCACTTGCACATTCATTGACTGCTGCACTTCCAATGTCGCACCTTCACTCTATATCATTTCATTTCTTATAACACTGTTGCACCTGCATCATCATACACTTAGGGATATCATTGACCTATGTTTTCTGCACTTCTCAAGTGCACTTCACCTTAGCATCATTCTTGTACACCAGCACAGCACCTGTCTTCACTCCACATCAATTGTTGTCTTCACAGCACCACCTTCAACCTCTCATTTTACCTGCACCTATATGCTTGTCAACTCTTTGCTACAGTTCATTATAAAGAGGACTTAGGCATAATGCATTCCTATATTCTTCTGTTTTCTTACAACACTCTTTTTGGCATGACCTATTTGCATTATCACAACAAGTTCGTAGGAACATGCTATGACTTCACTTGCATTGTCACAGCAGTTCATATGAACATGTTGTGACCCATTTGCATTCTCACAGTAAGTTCATATGAACATGATGTGACCCATTTTGCATTCTCACAGCAGTTCATATGAACATGCTGTGACCCATTTGCATTCTCCACACAAGTTCATATGAACATGATGTGATCCATTCGCATTACCACAACAAGTTCATATGAATATGTTGTGACCTCATTTGCATTATCACATCAGTTCATATGAACATGTTGTGACTTCATCTACATCCCACAACAGTCCAACAAACTGTTGTAAGCCACATCTCATACCCTTCCTCATTTAGCACCAACCATACTCTTGGGCAATCTTGTTATGACAATGAAGCCATACATGATACTTCAAGTACAAGGTTTTGATGATGAACAAGTGAATCAACTGCATTTCAGCTAAGGCAATGAAGAAAGATGACAAGCATTGAAGAATTCGATGAAGAATCTTTGAAGACTTGTGTACAAATGTAAAATTCATTAAAAGTCTTAGATTCTTGTAAAAGCCTTACTTAGAGTGCATATTTCGGTTGCATTTAACCTAAAAAGTCTTTAGAAAAACTTTTCTAAAAGAACCCTTCATGAAAATCTTTTTAGAAAACTCTTTATTTATTTTTTCTTGTTTATTAGTCGACCTATAGACTCACCAGTCGACTAATCCTTTCGTGCCAAATTTTCTAAACAAAATGTCATTTTTGTCAAATTAGTCGACCGAAGGTTTTATCAGTCGACCGGACAGAATGTCTATTTTCTGGAAATTTAGCAACAACCGACTAATGATTTTATCAGTCGACCGAACAAAACATGTATTTTCAGAAAAAATTAGCAACAGTCGACTGAAAGGTTTTTCAGTCTACTGATGATATTATCAGTCAACTAATTTTTCCCTAGTCGACTAAGTTTCAAAACTTTGGATTTTCAAAAGACATGATAAACACATTAGTCGACCAACGATAACTGTCAGTCTACTAATAGTTAATTATCAGTCGACTAACTATTGTTCCAGTCGACTAATTTTGTCATTTTTCCTGAAACTTTTAAAGGGTGTGTCTTTTCATTTTTCAAACATTTTAATCGTTCAAAATGGACTCTTTGACACCCTTTCATACTCTCAACGTATGGAATCTTTCAACTATAAATATAAGTGCATTCTACATTCAAAATCAATCAAAAATTGAATATAATTACATTGAATTACTCTTTGCTTTTCACTCATATTCATTTTCTCACTCACTTGATATTTTTCACTTCAGTTTTTCACTCAAATTCCTTTGAGAGACAATGAATTCGTGAGTTGAGTATTTCAACAACCTCAAAAGCCAATTGTTTCTCATTTACATTCATAAGAAGGGCTCATAGGTTGTTTTGTAAGTTGTTACTTATTTCTATTTTCTGTAAAAGGAAGGACTCCTTGGTTTAAAGGAGTTGTTTGCTTTTAATAGGTGTGTTACTGAAAGTGGGACCGGATTTGGTCTGTACGATCTTGTAGTTACACAAGGTTGATAGTGGAAATCTCAAGCGGGATTTGCTTGGGGACTGGATGTAGATTGGGAAACACCGAACCAGGATAAATTCTTGTGTTCTTTGTGTGTTTGCTTTGCGAATTGCAAAATCCGTCAAAATTCTGAAGACATTATTTAAAAGCACTATTCACCCCTTCTCTAGTGCTCGTTGCCTCGATCCTATTGCACTTTCATTTGGTATCAGAGCAGGTTAGCTATATTTTGATCTTACTATCATCTAGCATGGCAACAACATCATCTCAACACAAAGAAGGATGCTTCTTTGTTCATCCTCCTCTGTTCGACGGAATAAACTATGGATACTGGAAAGTGAGAATGACAATATTCTTACAATCCATGGATTTCGAAATTTGGAGAGTTGTTTCAGAAAAGTACCAAAAGTCATCAACTGATTTTAGTTAATGGACCGATGAAGAAAAGAAGATTGTTTCACTTAATGCCAAAGCTATGAATCCATTGTATTGTGCCATTGACAAGGTAGAGTTCAATCACATCTCTCAATGCTCTATAGCAAATGAAATCTGGCATACTCTTCTCGTGACTCACGAAGGTACATCAAAGGTAAAGGAATCTAAAATCGCTTCTTTAGTTCATAAATTTGAATTGTTTTAAATGAAGCAAAATGAATCTATATCAAACATGGTAACAAGAATGACCGATATCACTAACACTCTAAAATCCCTTAAAAAAGAATATTCACAAGTGGATTTAGTCAGAAAAATCCTAAGGTGTTTAACTCCTGAATGAGAGAGAAAAACCACAGCTATTGAGGAACCAAATGATTTAAACACTCTCACTCTTGAAGATTTGGTTGGTAACTTAATGGCATATGAAGTCCAACTTCAAGACAAACAAGAAGAAGAACCCAAGAAAAAATCTCTTGCTTTTAAGGCTACTTCTGATTCTGAAAATTTAGAAGAAGATGAAGATGAAGATATTGCCCTCATCACAAGGCAATTCAACAAATTCATCAAAAAGGGAAGATTTCAAAGAAAGGTAAAGAAAATGGATTCTTTCAATCCTAATGAAGTCAAGTGCTTTAACTGCAAAAAGGTAATACACATCAAGAAAGATTGTCCTCTTCTCAAAATCAAGCCCAAAGACCAATTCAAGAAGAAAAAGGCAATTCAAGCATGTTGGGATGATAGTGACTCCTCTTCCGATGAAGAATCAAATGAAGAAGTCGCCAACATGTGCTTTGTAGCACATGAAGACTCGGTAAGTCAATTTGAGTATGATGATTTATTAAAATCATTTAATGATTTATATGCTAAATTTAAGAGTCTAAGTTCTAAAAACAAAGAGTTAAAAACTGAAAATTCAACTCTTGACTCTCAAAACAAAGTGTTACTTCAAGAGATAGAAGATCTCAAGAAGGAAAACTCTTATCAAGCATTTGAGATAAAAGAAATTAAAATTAGAACCAATCTTTTACAAAAAGAAATAACTAGTCTAAAAGAAAAATCAAATGATATTCTTTCTATAGTGACCAAATTCACAAATGGTCAAGAGAATCTAGAAAGACTTTTTGGTTCTCAAAGATGCTCGGTTAATAAAACCGGATTGGGATATAGCTTCTTTGATACTCAAAATAGACCAAACTATGTGGTGAAGAATCAAAGACAATATTTTCAACCATTTGTTCAAAGATTTAAATTTTCTAGTTATAATAGAAATACATCTAATATTGGAACTTATGATGCTTATAAGCCTAGACATGATTACTCTAGAAATGCTAAATCTTTTTATCAAAGGAAACCAAAATCCAAATGGATATGGGTTCCTAAGACTAACTCTCATGAACCCAAAAATAGAAAAGGGTCAAATGCTTTGTCTTTTAATTTTGTTGTAGGTACACAAAATAAGAAGCAAATGAATATTGGACAACGGTTGTTCCAAACATATGACTGAAAGGCCGGAGTTATTTTTCACCCTCCAAAGGATGGAGGAACCGTCACCTTTGGTGACAATAACAAGAGAAAAGCAATCGGTATTGGTAACATTGGTAATCCAAAATTTTTCTTGAAAGAAAATGTTCTTTTAGTAGATGGTTTAATGCATAATTTATTATCCATTAGTCAATTATGTGATAAAGGTTTTCTTGTTTCTTTTGAACATGATTTATGCTTAATTTCTTATTTTCAATCTAAAAAGATCATTTTTAAAGGTAAAAGAAGGAACAATGTGTATGAACTTTATCTAGATGAGTTACCCACTTTTAATGAAAAATGTCTTATTGTTTCAAATGAAATTCAATGGTTATGGCACAAGAGACTTGAACATGTTAACTTTAAAATTATTTCTAAGTTATCCAAGAATGATCTTGTTAGAGGTCTACCTAGAATACCATATAAGAAGGATCACTTATGTGATGCTTGCCAAATGGGTAAACAAATCAAGAGTTCTTTTAAAGCAAAAGATATAGTTTCAACAAAACGTCTTCTTGAACTTTTACATTTAGATCTATTTGGACCATCTATAATTCAAAGTTTAAATGGTAGAAAGTATGTTTTGTTATAGTAGATGATTATTCTCGATTTACATGGGTGATTTTTCTAAAAAGCAAAAATGATGTTTTTTCTGAATTTCCAAACTTTGTAGAAGAATTACAATTGAAAAATGTACATCTATTGTTAAAATTCGTAGTGGTCATGGTGGTGAATTTGAAAATGAATCTTTTCTAAAGTATTGTGATTTACATGGTATATCTCACAACTTTGTTTTTCCTAGAGCGGCTCCACAAAATGGAGTTGTTGAAAGAAAGAATATAACTTTGCAAGAATGTGCTGAACCATGCTTCAAGATAAAAATTTACCAAAATACTTTTGGGCTGAGGCAATAAATACGACATGTTATGTTTTAAACCGTGTTCTTACATAAAACATGTTTGGAATTGTATTATAATCGTATACCAAAGATCTCATATTTCAAAATTTTTGGTAGTAAATGCTTTTTTGTTAAATACCAAAGATAATCTTGATAAGTTTGATTCAAAATCAGATGAATCAATATTTCTTGGATATTCTTCTAGAAGTAAAGCTTATCGTGTTTTTAATAAAAGAACATCTTGCATTGAAGAATCTTTACATGTTGCATTTGATGAGAATTGTGAGCAGGTTATTCCTCTAAGGGAAGGAGAAGAAGTAATACTTCAAGAAAAAAATTTGATAGAGAGTATTTCTCAAGAAAATGTTCCTCTTCAACTGGTTTGAAAAGAAGTTCCTAATCATCCACATGAACAAGTTATTGGAGAAATAAAGAGTGATGTCCAAGCTAGAAGGCAATTGCAGTATATTGCAAATATTGCTTTCATATCTAAAATAGAACCAAAGAATATCAATGAGGCTTGTGATGATGAATTTTGGCTTTTGGCCATGTCTGAAGAACTTAACCAATTTACTAAGAATGAGGTATGGGATCTAGTTGATAGACCAAAGGATCATCCAGTAATTGGAACAAGATGGGTCTTCCGAAATAAGCTGGACTTAAATGGCAAAGTCATTCGAAACAAAGCAAGACTAGTAGCACAAGGCTATAATCAAGAAGGCATAGATTTTGATAAAACCTATGCACCAGTGGCTCGATTGGAGTCAATTTGAATGATGCTTGCTTTTGCTAGTTACATGAATTTTAAGTTATATCAAATTGATGTTAAGAGTGCATTCTTAAATGGACACATCAATAAAGAAGTTTATGTAGAGCAACCTCCAGGCTTTGAAAATGAGAAATATCCAGAAAAAGTCTACAAATTAAAAAGAGCTTTGTACGAACTTAAACAAACACAAATAGCGTAGTATGAAAGACTACGAAATTTTCTAGAACAATCTGATTTTTCCATTGGTCGGGTAGACTCCACTTTATTTATTAAAAATCTTAATTCAGATATTCTTATTATGCAAATTTATGTTGATGACATAATATTTGGTTCTACTAATGATTCTCTTTGTAAAGAGTTTGCTAAAGCTATGCAGGAAGAGTTTGAAATGAGCTTGATGGGCGAATTAAACTACTTCATTGGACTTCAAATAAAGCAAACTGAAGAAGGAATCTTCATCAACCAGGCTAACTATACTAAAGAACTTCTCAAGGGATTTGGGATGGACTCATCGAAATAAAAAAGAAATCCTATGAGTACAACTACTTCTCTTGATAAAGATGAAAATGGTAAAAATGTAGATACTAAGCTCTACAGAGGTATGATCGGATCTCTATTATACTTAACTGCTAGTCGACCTGATATAATGTTTAGTGTTTGTATGTGTGCTAGATTTCAAGCTAATCCAAAGGAATCTCATTTAACTGGAGTAAAACAAATTCTTTGTTACTTGAAAGATACTTCAGATTTTGGTTTGTTTTACCCAAAATCATCTTCCTTTGATTTAGTTTCATATAGTGATGTAGATTTTGCAGGAAGTAAATTTGATCGCAAGATTACTAGCGGAACTTGTCATTTCTTAGGAAATTCCTCAGTCTCTTGGTTTAGTAAAAAGCAAAATTCAGTGTCACTCTCAACAACTGAAGCAGAATATATAGCGGCTAGTTTGGCATGTTCACAAGTACTATGGATGAAACAGACCTTAAAAGATTTTGGTTTGAATTACTCCACAACAACTATTTATTGTGATAACACTAGTGCTATAAATCTTTCGAAAAATCCTGTTCAGCACTCAAGGACTAAGCATATTGAAGTTAGACATCATTTCTTAAGAGATCATGTGTTAAAAGGAGACATTTCGTTAAATTTTATTTCCACTAATGAACAACATGCTGATATCTTCACTAAACCACTTAAAAATGAAGATTTTATGAGGATTAGGAGAGAACTAGGCATTTGCTCGTTTTTAGATTTATAAAATGCTATTTTTTTGAACAAAAACTCAAAATTGCACCTTATTAGTCGACTGATAAACTTCTAGTCGACTGATGTTTTAAAAAAAATTTACTGAAGGAATTGCACCTTATTAGTCGACCGATAAAATTCTAGTCGACTGATATATTTTTTTTTAAATTCAATTGAAGGGACCCGATACCCCATGGATTTTTTTTAAATCATTTTTTTTTAACACCCGCTTCTTTTTAACGCACCGTTTCATTTTTTATGCCCGTATATGTTTTCCCTTTTTCATTAATGAAACCCTCTCTCTCTCTCTCTCTCCTCTGTCTCATCCGAAAATTCCTCGGAGTGTCGGACGAACCCCTCCTCGTCGGAATCCTCTTGCCGTGACAGGGTTTCTCTTCAGCCAACGCTGCTTGTGGAAGCCTCCTCTCACCTGCCGTCATCCACCGCGTCATCCTCTATTTTTTGTAGCAGACGAACTCCTCCTCGTCTCTTCACTCTTGCCTAAAATCCATGGAAACTCGACTTCCCTTTTGATGGGTTGTTTCTGTCGATTGTTTTGGCCACTACCAACGATCTTGATCGTAGAAGGCACAGTGTCTGCATCGCACAAAGTGTTTCTATTGCATTGGTTCTCTGCCACGATGCCGGACAATATCTTCTTCGCGCCAGACGTCATTTTTAAAGCATTTGGAAGTCGACATCAACTGCAATTCTTCTTTGACAGGTGAATCTGTTTCGTTCCTTATCAACCATGCCTCGTCAGAAGACTGCATCCGTACAAGGTTCTCCTCCAACTACACCACAAGCATGTCATGGATTTTCTCTCAGACTACTCAGAAATCCTCTTTAATATGATACTTTTGGATCGATTTCTGCACTTCCAATTTTACCAGACTGAAATGTCCTGTTTCACCTATTTTCTCGTTACAAAATCAGAGAATTATTCTCAGGCATTTCCCATCTTTTTGATGTCGGAGCAGACCTCCTTCATTATCCTTTACTGATCCACTTGTTTTACACAAATTTACAAATTGATCATGAAACTGGATTTCTTTCCTCTCTTATTTGCGATGTTGAAATTGAGTTTGATTCTAAACTGCTTGGACAAATCCTAGATATACCACCTTCAAAAACTCTTTTCAATACTATTGAACTTAATGATGAAAGAATTTTTGAACAAATTCTTCTTCCCGGTGCACCTCATTATCCTCCTTTCAAAAATACCAATCTTCAAACTTGTGCACGCATTGCTGAACGAATTCTTGCCCACAATGTTCTACCTAAAACTGGTTCTTTTGATTACTATTCCACAGATCTCTCTACGGCTCTTTATGTCTTATTTGGAAATATTTCTGTAAATTGGGCCAACGTGTATTTTACTAATTTGTGGAAACAAAAACCTTTTCTTCCGTATGGATGTCTTCTTACTCATATTTTCAGATATTTCAAAGTACCCTTAACCAATGAAAAATATATTGAACAAAAGGAGTTCTTTGATCAAACTATTTTTAAACATATGAAAATCAAATATTTGCCTCCTTTAAACTTTGATCAAACTAAACCATCTGAACCATCACTCTCTGAACCCTCACCATTTTCTGTGACACTTTCATCTCAAGCAAAACGAAAGAAATTCTCTACTAGTCAAGACAATGATGAAGTTTTGCAGCAAATGGAAGCTTTGGAGCTGCATCAACACACTTTTCGTGAAGATATGACTCAACAACTTTCTTCAATTCAGAAAGATATTGCTGAACTCAAGGAGATGATCAAGCAACACTTCACTTGATCTTTGTTTACTGTCATTACTGAACTTTGATACTTTATGGGTTGTAATATTTTGAACTTGAATTTGCATTTTGCTTATGCTATATGTCTGCCCTTACTCTTTTTGCTTATGACAAAAGGGGAAGAAAAAGATAGAACTTGCATGAGACAAAGACACATGCATGAGAAAAAGATAGAACTTGCAGGAGAAAAAGATAGAACTTGCATGAGACAAAGACACATGCATGAAAATTGCATTCATGAAAAAGTTTTAGAAATAAATGAAGTAATGATGGAAATGCAAAACCAATCAATATGTGATATATGTGCTTTGAATGTACTAACTTTTAATGTTTTGTAGCATATTGATAGGGGGGGTAAAATCTCCATGTATGCATCTAAATGCTCCATCTTTGATTAGTTTGTCATCATCAAAAAGGGGAAGATTGTTACGACAATGAAGCCATACATGATACTTCAAGTACAAGGTTTTGATGATGAACAAGTGAATCAATTGCATTTCAGCTAAGGCAATGAAGAAAGATGACAAGCATTGAAGAATTCGATCAAGAATCTTTGAAGACTTGTGTACAATTGTAAAATTCATTAAAAGTCTTAGATTCTTGTAAGTGTCTTACTTAGAGTGCATATTTCAGTTGCATTTCACCTAAAAAATCTTTAGAAAAACTTTTCTAAAAGAACCCTTCACGAAAATCTTTTTAGAAAACTCTTTATTTAATTTTTCGTGTTTATTAGTCAACCAATAGACTCACCAGTCGACTAATCCTTTCGTGCAAAATTTTCTAAACAAAATGTTATTTTTGTCAAATTAGTCGACCGGACAGAATATGTATTTTCAGAAAAATTTAGCAGTAGTCGACTGAAAGGTTTTTCAGTCTACTGATGATATTATCAGTCGACTAATTTTTCTCTAGTCGACTAAGTTTCAAAAATTCAGATTTTCAAACGGCTTGATAAACACATTAGTCGACCGGCGATAACTGCCAGTCTACTAATAGTTAATTATCAGTCGACTAACTATTGTTCTAGTCGACTAATTTTGTCATTTTTCATGAAACTTTTAAAAGGCATGTCTTTTCATTTTTTAAACGATTTGATTGTTCAAAATGAATTGTTTTGATACCCTTTCATACTCTCAACGTATGGAATCTTTCAACTATAAATATAAGTGCATTCTACAATCAAAATCAATCAAAAATTGAATACAATTACATTGAATTACTCTTTGCTTTTCACTCATATTCATTTTCTCACTCACTTGATATTTTTCACTTCAGTTTTTCACTCAATTTCCTTTGAGAGACAGTTAATTTGTGAGTAGAGTATTCCAACAACCTCAAAAGCCAATTGCATCTCATTTGCATTCATAAGAAGGGCTCATAGGTTGTTTTGTAAGTTGTTACTTATTTCTATTTTCTGTAAAAGGAAGGACTCCTTGGTTTAAAGGAGTTGTTTGCTTTCAGTAGGTGTGTTACTGAAAGTGGAACCGGATTTGGTCTGTATGATCTTGTAGTTACACAAGGTTGATAGTGGAAATCTCAAGCGGGTTTTGCTTGGGGACTGGATGTAGGTTGGGAAAGACTGAACCAGGATAAAATCTTGTGTTCTTTCTGTGTTTGCTTTGCGAATTGCAAAATCCATCAAAATTCTAAAGACGTTATTTAAAAGCACTATTCACCCCCTTTCTAGTGCTTGTTGCCTCGATCCTACTGCACTTTCAAATCTCATATTGCAATCCCCCATTAACATTAGCCTTGCATATGCATATGCATTTTCTCATTAAATACATGCATTGCATTCTCGTATGCATTCTATCAGTAGGTATAAGCGTGGCCTTGGGCAAATGTATGTGTATTTTTCATTAGCCAAAGCATTGTATATATCTTCTCATATGTATTTTCATTAGCCTACGACATTGCACATATCTTCTCATATAGATTTTCATTAGCCTAAGGCATTGTATATATCTTCTCATATGTATTTTCATTAGCCTAAGGCATTGCACATATCTTCTCATATAGATTTTCATTAGACTAAGGCATTGCATACATCTTCTCATATAGATTTTCATTAGCCTAAGGTATTGCATATATATTCATACATATATTTTTTCATCAGCATAGGGCATGCCATATGCATTTCTTATTTAGCATAAGCATATCATTTTGCATATTCATTTCTTCGCTAAAATCAGCATGATCATATGCATTTCAGTGTTAATATAGCATTTTCAATTTATCTTTATATTTTGTATTTCTGTGCAAACTCATATTTGCAGGAAAAGCTTGGGAGATTTTGATTTTCTTTCCTAGATTAGGAATTTTATTATTTCAAAATTCAATTTAAGATTGTAATAATTCTATATTAATAAGAATTTTTATCTTTCTACTTAGATTAGAATGTATGAGCATATAGTTGTTCTTTAAATTCTCATAATTTCCTCTGGCATCTCATTTTTATTTTTCAAAAAGTACTATGGTATAACACGAATGGCACATACACCTTTCTAATAAGAGGTAAATAACTCTAAGTAAATGATTCGCATTTATGGCCATGGTCAAAATGTGAACAATACTTAGAATTTTTATCTTTTATGGAATAACATTTGATCTCCATCATATTTTTCTGAAATATTCTTTTCGTCCTCTATCAGAAATTAAGATATAAATTAACTTAAGATATATTTGTGGCCATAGTCATAGATATATTGAAAGTTAATTTTATTTTAAATCCTATAAAGGTACAAAAATCTATTTTATACTTTATTAGATTTTAAATAAAGATTATATTATAATATGTTTGTGACCATAGTCATGAATATATTATAATTTAATCTCATTTCAATTCTATTAAAGAATGAAATTTGTTTTTAAATTCCAAATCTCTAAATAAATTTCAAAGCATTCATCATTTAGGATAGAATTGCATTGTTTTTCAAATTATTTCAAATCATCTTCAAAATTCTAAGTGATTTTTTGAAATAAATCTTCGAAAATACAGTTTTCATTCAAAATTATTTTAAAACCTTCATTTATAAATTCAGATTTATCCTTTTATTCTCAAATCCATTCAGTTTGAATTTTATTCTCAATTTTCCAATTTTTTAATTCTCATTTTTGAATTTCACATTTTAGCTCCAAATTTCATTCAAATTCTTTATTTCCATTTCAAAATTTCAAATTCTATTTCAAAATTCTGAGTTCTCAATTCAATTCTAAATCAAAGTTTTGAAATTCACTTTGAAATTCCAAAGTCAAATTTCAAAATCAATTCAAAATTCCAATTTTAAAGTCCAATTCAACTTTCAAATTCCATTCTGATTTCAAATTCCAAGTTTGAATTCAAATTCTATTTTAATTTCAAAATTCTGATTTATCAATTTCAAAAGCTCCAAATCCAGTCTTTATTCTTCAAATTTCACTCTTTTTCAAAATTCATTTTCAATTTAAAATTTTCCTTTTCAATTCAAATTTCAAATTCAAAAACTCTCAAAATCTCAAAATTCTATTTCAACCTTTGATTTCAGTTACAATTTCAATTTCCAAATTTCAAATTTCCTTTTCAAATCTCAAATTCATTTTAGATCCAAGTTTAGATTTAAAATTTCAAAACTTTCAAATCAAGTTCAATTTTTGAACCACTTCTTCAAGGATATTTCTAAACTTGTTTCAAAATCACTTGGAATATCCAAATGTCTGAAATATTTCCAAAAAAACATGCATCATATTCCAAATCATCATTTTTAAAGTTCATTGCACAAGCATGATTCAATGTGCATCTAGGATTTTAGAATAATCACTTAGACAAATTTAGGCAAAGCAAAAGGCATTGATTCGATCCTTGGTTCAATTACCCCTGGTAAAGGCACCAGGAACAGTTGAACCTCGTACCGACGAGCAAATCCTGTCTCTTTATTTTTTTTTTCCACAAAATTTCAAAACAAAGGCGAGTAAAATTTCAAAGCATCTTTTTCAAATAGGTCAAGTGAGACCTTGCAAAGAGTTTCCTGCCTTCTTTCTTTATCTCTTCTTTCTTTCTTTTTCTCCTTCAAAAAGGGAAAAGGGCTGAAAGGAAAAGAAGGAAATAGGAAAAGGAATTTTTTTTGCAACGATCACAGAAGTGGCGACCGTGATGGGACCTTGTCTTTGTTTGATCAAATTAAATGCCTTTGCATTGTTTTGATATTGTCTAAGTCATTATTCTACAAATGTCAGCTTCATTTTCATGCAACCTTAGATACCAAGAATCATACACAGCTGACATTTTGCATATAGGATTAAGTATGGTTTGGTAGGACCATATTGAGGAGATCTATTCATGCTCACTTAGACTTAGGTCTAAAATACAACTCTCCTCAATCTAGGGATTGAATAAAAACAATGTATGCAAGTCTGTGCTTCTTTATGATTTTCAAAAATTCTATCTCTTTAGGACTTTGGATTAGAGTCATCTGATTTACTGCATGTTGAGCATATTTTCAAAACATCCCCACCTATATTGTCCCGGTCTTCATATTGCTAGGTTGTCTCACTGAACCATAGTTCGAGAAAGAGCCTCACAACTGGACCACTTATTTGGGTTAACACCTCCCTGCCACGTACTAAAGACCATAGTCCAAAGTATATCGGCAGGCGCTCAAGGATGTTGGGAAAACCATTACCGTAGAACAGAAGAAGATTCTTATGCCACATACTTCAATCTTCAGCTTGGGTATATCGGCATATTCTGATTAGAATCAGATGATCTAAACCTTAGACTTAGGATTAAGGTCCTACAAGCCTTTTTCAAATATTGCATTTAGAGTCAACTTCTAGGGAGTGTTGTTCTATGCATCATTGCTTGTGTAGCTTTGCTTCTTTCATAGATATTATCTTGTAAATTCTCATTTACTTCACCTTTTCAAAACCCTGAATATTTATTTCAAAATTTTTTCTAATTCTCAAATCCAGGTATGTATTTCTCTTTCTTTATTTCTTCAGAATAATTTTCTTAAACCCTGGATGTTTATTTCAAAATTTCCTCTATTTCTCAAAATCCAGGAGTATATTTCTCTTTCCTTATTTTCTCAAGATGATTTTCTTAAACTCTGGATATTTTTAAGATTTTCCTATATTTCTCAAAATCCAGGTTGTATTTTTCTCTTTCTTTATTTCTTCATAATAGTTTTCTTAAACCCTGAATATTTTTTTAAGACTTCTCTATATTTCTCAAAATATAGGTATATATTTCTCTTTCCATGTTTTTTCAGAATCAGTTTCTAAAACCCTAGATATTTGTTTTGAAGTCTTTTTGTATTTTTCAAAGTCCAGGCGTATATTTTCTCTTTTCCTTTATTCCTTCATAACTATTTTTCCCAAACCCTGGAAATCCTCTTTAAAACTCTCCTTAGATTTTTAGAAACTCCAGGTGTATTTTCTTTTCTTCTTTTGATTTCTTTAAATTTTCTGATCCTGCCTGCAATTTTTCAAATATTTAAATCTTACCATCTATTTTTCAATTTTTTCTTCTTTATATATGTTTTCCAAATTCTATTCAAAATTTCTATTTTCTCACATAAAATATCTTTTGTCAAGAGATATCTTTTTCAAATTGTCAACCTAATTCTTGAATATCTCCTTCATCACCTCTCTTTCTCCCAAAAATTCTTCAGTCTAAACCATCCCTTTATTCTACAGAAAACATTGGCATTTCGTCATATTTCAGAGAAGGACGGGAAAGGAAACTGTTCAGCAACACAGTGACAGTGAGGCAAAAGAGATAAATTCCCCCAGATCATCCAGGGGACAGAGCCAAGAAGTAGAAGATGATGTTGATCCAGTCATATACAAGTTATTTCAGAAAATGGTGACAAAGATGATATCTGAATAGGCTGAGGAAAATCCAAAGAAAGTATCTTCCGAAAATGAGATCAAGAGAAAGCCCGTCAGGATTAGCAAAAAGAAAGTTCAACATGACATCGCTTTTGAAAGCATAGAGTCAGCAGAAGAGGATTCAGAAGAAGAGCAGTCTGCGTTTTTCCAAAACCCCCTGTATCAGCCCAAGAAAATCATTAAGGATCTTGAGTTAGTAAACAAAACTAAGTTTTAGATCCCAGTGGAATACCCGATCCCGCTGCAATTGAAGGAGATGACTCGCGTGGTCAAAGATTTGCAGGCTCGGGACAAAGGCAAGAGAATCTACACCCGCAAAGATTTCTATGATGGCCTAGAAGGGGATGACAACTTGGAGGACCTTCCCCAAAAGTTCATTAAATTTGATGGAACCGGCAATCCCAAGACTTATTTGGCCATATTCTTCACAGAATGCAACCAGTTTAAAAGGGACAACAGGGCTTTATTCATATACTTTCCGCGCAAACTGGAAGGAATAGCAGCAATGTGGTTGTTATCATCGCAAAATTTTTCCCCTCCCTTGCGAGAGAGAAATGAATTTCGCGAGTCAAACTCGACCAAAATTTTGAAAATTGATTTGAAAATTAACTCGCCTCTATTTTGAAAATTTGCGGAAAAATTTCGTGGAATGGGATCCGTCTGTCGATACGAGGTTCAACTGTTCCTGGCGCCTTTACCAGGGGTTATTGAACCAAGGATCAATTACGTGCTCTAACTTGACTCAAATATCTAAATTATGCTCTATTTTCTTAGAATGCACAAAGAATCAGGCTTGTGCTATGAAATTTTGAAAATAATGCAAGTTTGGGAAAATATGATGTTTGCTTTGGAAAATTGAAATATGCTTGAAAATTGATTGGAAAAGTACTTGAAAATTGAATTCTTGAGAAAATCATTGAATTTCATTGGAAATCAGAAATTTGCATTGGAAAGTGATTTCTCAAGAAAATTTGAACTTTAGAAAATTGATTTTGAAATTTGAAATTGCTTTTCTGAGAAAATGGATTTGAGAATTATGAGAAAATCAAAGAAATTCATTGGAAAATGACTTTTGAAATGAAAAATGGATTCTCAAGAATCTGAGTTCTCAAAAAAATGGGAAGTCTGAGAAGATCGATTTCTGAAAACTTGGGATTTTAAAATTTGAGAATGTTAAAACATTGGAAAATCTTCATTTGAACTTGAGAAATGCTTTGAAATGTCATTTGAAAACTTAGGATTCTGAGAAAATCAAATCCTAAGAAAGACTTGGAAATTCTTGGGAAAACTGATTTTTCTGCAATGGAATTGGGAAATGATTTGGAAAATGATGCAATTTGAATGATATGAATTAATGAATATAAATTTGAAAAGAGAATTTCATTGAGGAATTGGGAAATCCTTTTAAAACTTTGAGAAATGCAGTGCATTTTGAAGTTAGCCTAAGAGTGTAGGCTGAATGTGGCTGATATAAAGATCATAAATCTTGGTTTTCTTCGTATTCTGACTATTGCCATAAATACAAATCCCACCGAGTTTATAAACTCCATAAAAGCTTGTGCACGTGCCATTCGTGTAAACCATAGTGGATTTGAAATAAATGCACATGGATCATACATCAGATATTGGAATTTTGTAGAAATTAAACTATATGCAATGCAGCCTTATTCTAAGCAGAAAAGTAACTCTTATTCCAAATATTACATTGATTTTTACATTGAATTGAAATAAAAGAAATAAAATCTAAATCTTCTTCTTGAATGTCCCTGCAAAACTGGAAAACAGTGTTAGCACAAAAATGTACGTTTTTCTGAATTTATCCGAAAATATGAGAAATTATCGGATATTATTCAGATATAAACCCAAATTCATACCCCCTTTGATATAAATATGAGAAATAATGAATAAATTTTAAAAATAAACTTGAAAATTCGAAATTGGGGTCAAAATAACCAAAATGCCCCTGATGACCTTGAAATCAGGGTTTTCTGAAAGAAATTTTTGTAAATTTTGGAATTTTTAAAATGAAATGAAATAAATCAAACATAATATGATGATATGCATGAAAATTTATGAAATTAGAAATTGAAATTTCGAAATTATGGTCAAAATGACCAAAATACCCCCGATAACAAGACTTTGGCCTTGAAACCAGTGTTTTCTGAAATAAATTTTATAAAATTGAAAAATATGAAATGTAAATGAGATGGAAATTAACCCTAATATGATTCTACATACTCATGTATATGATAAAAACCCTAAAATGGCGAAAATATCAAATTTAACTTGATTTTTGCCTGATTTTCGCTTCTGAATTTAAAGATAAACTAACATTTAAAGCAGATGAACTTGGAATTAATCCAAATATGTCATGGACACATAAAATAACCCTAAAAACAGAATGGAGCTCTAAAATCTAATTTTTTTGTATTTTTAAATATGAAAATTCAAGTAAAAACCCTAAATTTTGTGATTTTTGCCTAAAATGTTGATTCTAAAGGGGATTTAGGATATCAAATTTCCATAAAAATTTCCCAAATTTTATGGGGTGACATAGGACAGTAAGACAATGATCGTTTCCTTTTACACTTTCTGGTTTTGACCTATGGTCGGAGCAGTGCCACTCCGGCAAGTTGAATCGGAATCCGGCGACTCTAGGATTTAGGGGAAACAGACAGGTTTCGGTAGAAAATGTGGGGAAAATTGTAAACAGATGGGAAAAAGGCTGAAATTGTGGAAAAATGTCTCTGACAAACAAAGGGAAATTTTTTCTTTTTATAGAACTGGGATTCGGGTTACGGTTTGGAAAAGGGCGCGCTGTTATCAGAGACCCAAATCTCTGAAATTTTGCGATATTGAAATCTGTCAGACAGCAAATACAATTTCGGGAAAAATAATGAAACAGTTCCAAAAATCCCAAAATTTTGGGAAATGACATAAAAACATTCTAGTAACAACTTTCATGTTGAAAGTTTTTGCAGACAGGCTACGGATTGAACGGGCTCGATGCATTAAAGTATGTCTATATCCTGACAAAGGAAGATCGAGATTTTCCCAGGGGTCTGGGAAATCAGATTTTTGACAGAGGTCAAAACTAATTGTAAAAATCTCAAAATTTTCAGATCATTAGTAGATTCCATTATAAATCCACTGTGATTTTTGGAATAAAATCTGGATCCCCCACAAGGGTGATGCCGACTGATCTTGTCTGCTAAAACAAATATTGGAAATTCCAGGCAGGTCCAAAACCCATTGTCACCCTTTTATTTTTTTAAGATAATAACGATTTAAAATTAGACCAAAATTTCTACAAGAACTAAAGGTTGTACAGGTTTAACAGTAGTAAAATTTATAGAATTTAAAGATGCGAAAATTCACATGAAATAGCCTATGTACTTTGTATCGAAATGAACTCTATGGATTCTAATAATGAAATTTACATTGAAATGAATGAAATAAATTAACATCCTAACCTAAATGCATTTTCTATCATAAAATATCATGAAATATGAAACTAATATGAAAATCAATGGGGATACAACATATTCTTTGTTGTTGGCTTGCGAAACGGAAGATCCAATCCATTGAACGGATGGATCTTATCGTTTAATTAGCCCCTACACATGAGATATGTGTTTTTCTATTTATTTTTTTTAAGAATGTGAAAGAGATCCTTTCGTCACCTTAGATCTGATTTTGAAGTAACTTCCCATTATTCTCATGAAAATAGGGCTTTCATACCCTTAATCACACTGCATTAATGGATTTTGATAAATAAAAAAAAACAAAATTTAATAAGAAAATTGATCTTGCCTTGACACCTAGCTGAAATATGCTGCAGCTATGGAAATGGTTGCCACCGAGATTGGAGGTTGTGGAGGTGGCTGTGATGAGCGTTGAAGGATGGAAGCTCCAAGATGGTGGCTGTTGGGGCTGTTGGAACCGATTTAAAGTTGGTGCTGAAGCTGGAGGGGCTGGTACGGCTGAGCTCGGCGTTGAAGGATGGAAGCTTCAAGATGGTGGCGCTGGCTGGAACCCCTCTTATGGTGGCTGCCAGGTTGAGGTAGCAGTGGCTGCAACAGGATGGAGGAGCTGAAGGAGGCTGGAGGCGTGTTGGATGGATGGTCGTGTGTCGGCTTAAGCTGCCAAGGAGGTGGCTGCAAAGTTGGAGGAGGTGAAGCCGATTGTGGTTGCCGGAAGTGATGGCTGGAGAAGTTGAGGGTGGATCAGCAGCCAATAGATGAAGGAATGTTGCTGAGGGGTTGTAACAGCAAAGGAGAGAGAGAGAGAGAGAGAGAGAGAGAGAGAGAGAGAGAGAGAGAGAGAGAGAGAGGCGTTAAGGGGAAGAGGAGCAGTATGGCTTCCTTTCTTTTTTTTTGTAATGACCTAGGTCAAAATCATCAAAAGACCTAAGTTTTTTAGGAAATGATGGGTTTAATGAGGGAAGAAGTGAGATGGGCTTACGTGAATGGTTGTAGCTGCAGCCTTGTGCCTTTGAAAGAGATGGAAAGGAGGTAAGGAAGAAAGAGGAAAGAAGGAAGGGAAGGAAAAGGAAAGAAGAGGGGAAGAAGGAAAAGGAAAGAAAGGGGAAGAAAGGAGAGGGAAAGAGGAAGAAGAAGGGGGGCTGAAAAGGGGTATACGTGAGTGGCTGGGAGAGGAAAGAAGGAAAGAAAGAAAGAAAAGGAAAAGGAAGAAAAAAGAAAGAAAAGAAAGAAGGAAAGAAAAGAAATAAAATAAAAAATAAAAAAAAGAAAATGGAGAAAAAAGAAGAAAGGAAGTGGGCTGGAGGTTTGGGCGACCCCCTCACAGGTCCCACCTCACATAATAAAACAATAAAATAATTAAAAAAATAAACACAAACAAATAAAAAGAAATTGAAAAGAAACACAAATTTTTTTTTTAATAAAAGAGAATTGTAAATGAATGGGCCATCTCAGAGCGGGTCCAAATTCCAGTTTTGAAATTCATTTTGACGATTAGAGTGGTAAAATAGTTTTTTCAGAAAATTTCCAGACGAAACGAGCTATTTTTGGCAGTTTTTGAAACGAGCTCGGATTTTGAAGTTCAATACCTCGTTGCGAAGCCAATCCAGTGGAGAATTTGAAAATTTAATTTTGAAAGAAATCTAGATTGTTTTTCTCGAGAAAATACTTCCAAATTTATTTCCAGACGAAACGAGCTATTTTTGGCAATTTTTTAAACGAGCTCGGATTTTGAAGTTCAATACCTTGTTGCGAAGCAACTCCAGTGTAGAATTCAAAAATTTGAGTTTGAAATAAATCCAGATTATTTTTTTTGAGAAAATATTTCCAAATTTAGACTCCCAGGGGTAAAAATGTCAATTTTGGAAACCCGAGGTTTGAAATTGATTTTTGAAAGCTTTTAAAACTTGATCTGGATTGAAATTTATAAATGTGGAGTTCTGGACTTCGAAAATGAAATGAAATGTTATGAAATGCTGAGAAATGATATGAAATGATGAGAAATGACATGCGAAATGCAGACCCTGAATAAAGAATTTTGGATGTCAGACGCTTATTGACACTTGTACCAGTTTAAAAAGCAGTAAAATTGATAAAATTTGCAAAATAGCTCAAGAAATGGTTTTCGGGACTCTACTGGGTCAGAGTGACACTGAAAATAAGGGTTTGCGCTTAAATGAACTGGAATTAGTTGGATTGAGCTGGGTTTTAGAGTTTCAGAACTCAAATAAACTGATCAGACACTGACTCAACTGACCTTTTCGACTAAATTTTCAAGAAAAGCTACCATTTTTAGAGAAATGGTACGGAATGGTCACTGGAGTGAAGTGAATTATGAATTTGAGCTGGGTTTGAGCTAGAACAAAGGTCAGTAATACTGACATGAACTAAAATCGAAGCTTGAACACTAGCTCAATTGGCTGAACTGAGCTCAATTTCAACTGAAAGAGCTGAAATGGACTAAAATGGTCTCCTGGACACTTGAAAATGGTTTTGAACTGAAACTGGAGCATTTGAACTTCTGGTGAGCTCAAGTTAGACTCTAGGAAATATGACTGACTGTGAATGACTGACTCAGAGACAATTGGCTTGGATTTGAGTGAGAAATGAGCTCATTTCTGAAGAAATGATCACATTTTGGCAGGAATTGTCAGAAATGAAAATGGTCTTCTCACTGTGAGCTCAGATGAGCTTTGAAATGACTGATATTCTAAATGTTCTGAACTGACCAGTGAGCTTTGTTGACTCCGACTGACTAGAGTCTGGGATGACCTAGGGGTAAAATGGTAATTTTCTTAGTGAAAATGGGTAAAATGGTGATTTTCTGAAACTGACTCGGGGTTTGACTCCTACACTGACCTAATAGGGTTGGCACTGCCTGAGGGGGATTGTTTGAGAATGGATGAGGAAAATTTGGGGTGTTTACAGATGCCCCTCTTTGCTACTAAGCCGGCTTGAAGACGAGCATAGTGGCAAAGAAAAACACACCAAATTTGGGCTATAAAAATGCCCCAGTTAGAAGGATCTGACTGGTTATGAAGATTAGCCCTGAGAGTATGGTAGATATGAAGTGAAGAATGAAGAAGAAAATTTTACTTCAAAAAAAAGTGAGATTCAGGTTTTGCCCTTAACCTAGATGGGACGGAAAATACTTTGTGTAGAAACGAAGCTCAGGTTTGACCCTTAACCTGACCGGGGAATGAAATACCTCATCAAAGAAGGCTCAGGTTTGTACCCTTATCCTGATTGGGCGGAAAATGAAATACCTCATCAAAGGAGGCTCAGCTTTGTACCCTTATCCTGATTGGGCAGAAAATGAAATACCTCATCAAAGGAGGCTGAGGTTTGTACCCTTATCCTGATTGGGAGGAAAATGAATGGAATCCTCGAAGGAAGAAACCATGATGGAACCTTCGGATTTCCGCACAATGAATCCGATAGGTGTTTTGCAAAAGGATGAAATTGGGGTCCCTAAAGCTTGAAAAGGGATTTGATTTTGGGCGCCTCATTGCTGAGACTAAATAACTTTTGAAATTGGTGACCTTTTGCGAGAAAATGATTGGTGGCTTAACCTCAAGCCGAAATTGGACTGTCTATGGTGGGACAGTGGGGACACAAGGAAGTATGCGAATCTAAGAGCCCATGCACTCAGATTATAGCAATAGAAGGGAAGGAATCTTGAAAACTCCTGTTATCAAGTCCTTAAAAGGGATAACAATTGATGTCAGGATGCGCCAAAGATGAACCTCAAGCTCTCGCTTCACGCCAGGATAGCTAGAAAATATTGTCAAAATGTTGAAAATTATTGTTGATTCAAAGTAATTGAAAATGATGCACATTGTTTTGAAAATATTCTCTCTTTTCTACCTAAAGTATTACCTCCGACTGGGCTTAACTTCGTAGAATCAAGATTCGAATTCAAATTTCTTACAATTGACTTTCTTTCAAGGAGGCTATCAATTTCCTTGATATGAATAGAAAAGAGAGTATTCTTGATATTGTGAAAGCAATTGGTGAAGGAATATTGATAATAGAATTTCACAAATTTTAAAGAAGATTCTTGACAGATTCAGCAGTCTGTTATCCTGGGATTCTTTTCTCATGATGATCTTTCTGCCCACTTTTTTTTTCTTTTTTTGGCACAATTAGAGCTCTCTTAGGCTTTTGGGGATTTTATTACATCATCCTTCATTTCGGAGATGTCCTCACTTTTCTCTCTTATTTTTTTTGGAACGGTACGTCACAAACTCCTTCATCTTGGAGATGTTCTGATCCTTCTTTTTCTCTCAGGGATTATATCGAAGGTTATTGGCTCATTGGTTGGAAATCTCTTGATGATAGCGGAAATTAAATATCCTTTAGGGTTTGTCGGGAGGCTCATCGCAGTCGCCTTCATCTTGATGTTGCTCTGAACTTTCCCTGAAAGGATCCGTCACAAACTCCTTCATCTTGGAGATGATCCAAATCTTCTTTGGCCTCGGGGGTCTACTCGCCTAATTCGCCTTCATCTTGACGACAATTGAGAGATCCCTTTTGCAGATATTTAATTGCAGCTTAGGTGATTGAGGAAATGAAAATTGAATGGATTTTTCTGTATCACCTAGGATATTTGGACTGTTTTATTTTTCAAGAATAATCTTTAAAAATATGTCATTGACTGCGATCAATACCGATCACTTATGGCTTTGCAACAACATTGAATTTTCTTTGTTGGCCATATCGAGGATTTATTCTTTATCCTTTTGGTTGGCCGATTGAAAGATTTTGAATTTTGAATCCCTCTTTGCAAAAGTTTTGTCCTTTCGGAAGTAATACTGAAGGTATCCTGAGGTAATGATTTTGTGCAATAAAGATTTTGAAATCAACAAATATTTAATGACAAATTGGCAAGATTTTCTTGAAATCCTTTGTGGAAGCGAGTATTTGAAGCACAACGCAACGCATCTATGACAAAAAATTTCTTCTCCTTTCCCCAAAGGAGAAGATTCAGAAATTGGAAATAGGAATTACTCCTCTCTTCCCTGAAGAGGAGGTGTTTGCAAAACAAACTTTCGAAGAGAAATTAAGCTTTTGGCAAAACTTCCTGACATTAGGCTTCTCTTATGGAAAGGGGGCCGGTAATGGTGAGGTCGGTGAATTGGTCATGAAGGAACGAGTTCATCACACTCTCCCCGAAAAGAGGGTCCTTCACGATGAAATGGTCTAGTATGAAATTATGGTCACAAGGAAAGTGAACTTCCGTCGAAGCTCTCCCTGAACTAAGGGTTCCTTGTATGAAATTGGAATTTTGTTTTGCAAACGATTCACATAGACACGAGTCCCTTCAAACTCTCCCTGAAAAGGGGCTAGGTGAACAAAGGATAGCAAGCGAAAAGAACGAGCTCCCTTGAACTCTCCCTATACAAAGGGTCTCTCGCAAGTGGAAATGACTGAAATGGGTATTGGGTGACCAAAAGGGTCGAAATTGGAAATTGAAATTTTGAAATTTGATATTTGAAATTGGAAATTGGAAGTTTGGAATTTGGAAATTGATATTTAGAAATTGGAAATTGGAAATTGGAAATTGGAAATTGGAAATTGGAAATTGGAAATTGGAAATTGGAAATTGGAAATTGGAAATTGGAAATTGATTGACCCGAAGGTCGAAATTGGAAATTTGGAAATTAATTGACCCGAAGGTCGAAATTGGAAATTTGGAGATTGAAAAATTGGGAATTGGAAATTTGAAATTTGAAATTTGGTATTTGAAATTGGAAATTGAATGACCCAAAGGTCAAAATTAGAGATTTGGAAATTGGGTGGCCTGAGGGCCGACATTGGTGATTGGATGGCCTGAGGGCCGACATTGGAATTTTATTGACCCGAAGGTCAAAGTTGGGATTGGAAATTGGAAATTGAAAATTTGGAAATTGGATGACCTGGAAGTCGAAATTGAGAATTGGCTTACTCGAAAAAATATGGGTTAAATAGGAATTCAACCTAAGAACGACATTGGTTCTGTTGAGAACGACATTGGTTCACTGGGAACGACATGGGTTCAATAGGGATTCAGCCTAAGAACTATCAATTCCATAGGAATTTAACCTAGGGATCACAGTCTAAGAAGTAAGGATTCAACTTGTGAGCTTTGAATGGATCAGGTGCTAAACTAGGTTTTAAGGGAATACTTGAATCGGAATTCAAATCTTTAAGGAAAAACTAAATGAATTGGGTTTTGAAAGAAAATTCAAGTCAGAACTCTAATTTTCTAGACCAATTCTAGACATTTGAATTGGATTTGAAAGAAAATTCGAGCCGAAACTATAATTTTCTAGACCAATTCAGAAGGAAAAGAAAACTCGGGTCGGAACTCGAATCTTCGAAGGAAAACTAGATCCATTGTGGAAGAAAAAGAAATTCGAGTCGGAACTCGAATCCTGAAGAAAAAGTAGATCAATTAGAAGGAAAGGAAATTCGAGTCGGAACTCGAATCCCGAAGGAAAACTAGATTAATTAGAAGGAAAGAAAATTTGAGTCGGAACTCGAATCCCGAAGGAAAACTAGACCGGTTAGAAGGAAAGAAAATTTGAGTCGGAACTTGAACCCCGAAGGAAAACTAGACTAATTAGAAGGAAAGAAAATTCGAGTCGGAACTCGAATTCCGAAGGAAAACTAGACCGGTTAGAAGGAAAGGAAATTCGAGTCGAAACTCGAATCCCGAAGGAAAATTAGACTGATTAGAGGGAAAGAAAATTTGAGTCGGAACTCGAATCCCGAAGGAAAACTAGACTAGCATGGATTAGGCTTGAAAACATTAACCAGTAAACCAGATTTAGAAAGTTTGACCAATAAAACTTGGATTTTGAAAGTCCAACCAATAACAATTGGATTTTGAAAGATGTACCAGTGTGAATAGCGGATTTTGGAAATGAACCAGTATAAGTACTAGATTATGAAAATGGATCAGTACAAATACTGTTTTTGGAAGAATTACCAGCATGAACACTGAATTTTGAAGATTTACCAGCACGAACACTGGATTTTGAAAATTTTACCAACACGAACACTATATTTTGAAAATCTTACTAGCACGAACACTGGATTTTGAAAATCTTACCAGCACGAACACTGAATTTTAAAATTTTATCAGCACAAACACTGGATTTAGAAAATTTTACCAGCATGAACACTGGTTTTTGAAAATTTACCAGCACAAACACTGGATTTAGAAAATTTTACCAGCATGAACACTGGTTTTTGAAAATCTTACCAACACAAACACTGGATTGTTGAAAATTTACCTAACTGATTCTGATTTACCCAACTGATTCTGATGAGAGATTTTCAATCTTCATCTTCACGATGACTTAGACAAATTCGGGGTCTTAGGATTTATCCCTTACCCTGAATGGGTAATTCAGGTTTATCCCTTAACCTGAAGGGGAAATGAATTTGATGCAAATGAATGTAAATGGATGCAAATGAATGCATGTAAATGCAAATGAATGCAAATGTATGCAAAATGATGTAAATGAATTCACATGCATGCAAAATAAGAGATTTGTTTGATCCTGCCTGCATACAGGATGTTTTGAAGACAATTTTCAAAATAATGCCCCAGTATAACTGGGGAGTGAGAAGTTGGATGAAAAGATAAGTAATTGATATTTGAAGAATGCTTTCTGACTTTGGATTGATTCTGGGACTCTGAAGAAGGTCATTCCTCATGAAAGAACATTTTGCAAAGAAGGAGAATAAAATGTGACATCAAGTTTATGAGGAAAATGGGTAATTTATTTAATCATTGAAGAGAAATAACAAGTTGGTAAGAAAACTGGGACCGTATTGTCCTTTTAAAATGACCAAAAGCAAAATGATTAAAGATGACATAGCCTTGACATTATCAGTTTCTTGGAAAACTTGATCAGGATGGTCAACTGGTATCTTCCTCATTTTCAACAAGGATCTTGTCGATGCGATCTTGAATGATGTTTTTTCAGGACGAAACAATTCTCAGTGTCATGCCCTACTGCCCGATGAAATTTACAGAATTTTTCTTTGAATCTGCCCATGACTATTGCAGGATCAACTACTTTAGGTAAACAGATCATATCTTTTGCGAGCATGTATTCCAGAACACTCTCTAGTGTCTGATCCAGAGGGGTGAACTTTTGATCCTTTCTCCAATCCTTGTGCTTTGGCTTTTCTTGACCTTTCTCTTTATGCTGAGGACTAGATTGAAGAGGCTTATCATTGTTGGAGAACTTTCCTTTTTGGCCTTTAGATCCCTCTGAATAGTTATCATGATTGCAATCATCGCAGAAAGAGTAAAGTGAGCCTTTGGAGATCCGACCATATCTTTTGTGAGCATGTATTCCAGGAAACTCTCGAGTATTTGATCCAATGGGGCCATCTTGCGGTTCTGGTTTCGACCGTCATGTTGTACTTTTTGTTGATTGCTTGACTTCTGTTGAGACTTGGCTGAGATATTTGACCAATATTCTTTCTCATTCTCAACGAAGAAATTCTTGTCGATATAATCTTGGACAATGTTCTTGAAGACAAAACAGTGGTCGGTATCATGCCCTACCGCCCGATGGAATT
Source organism: Nuphar pumila (assembly GCF_984573655.1). NCBI lineage: Eukaryota > Viridiplantae > Streptophyta > Magnoliopsida > Nymphaeales > Nymphaeaceae > Nuphar > Nuphar pumila. The sequence goes on along the minus strand of NC_143260.1, from coordinate 64,625,081 downwards.
TGCAGAACTGGTCCATAAATCTTCCCATGATTGTGGGAGGATTTGTGACTTTTGGGAGTTTTACCAATTCTTTGGCCAACATATATTCAAGGAATTTATCGAGAGACTGCTCGAGAGGAATAAACTGACGATCGTAACCCCAGTCGTCCCGCTTTATCTTTTCTTTCTGTTGACTCAATTTTCCACTTTGCTTAGAAGATTTCTCTTTCTGACTTGTATGATTGCCTTTGCTATCTTTGCAATCATCGCGGTTGGCATTAACGAAGAAGGCAGACTTCATCTTCTTTTTTGGATCTTGATTATTCCTGACAGAAGTGATGCCTTCGTAGAGGTTTTTGCTCGCGAAGACCTTCTTGCCCTTGTCACGGTCTTGCAAATTTTTAATCACCTCAGCCATTTTCTTCAACTGCACTTGGACTGGATCATCCATTGCTTGACTCTTCAATTTATAGGCTATCCCTTGTCTATGAGAAGATCTTTGAAATGCTTGCTGAGCTTCATATTCTTCATCAGTGTCCTCTACTGATTTCCCTTCATTTGTTGTATCAGCATCCTGAATTGGCTTCTTAGACAACTTCAAAACCCTTTTGACTACCTGGCCCTTTGCCTTCTGCTTGACTTGGGTCTTCTTTGCACATGCTTCAACTTGTTCTGCCAGCATCTTGCTCATCATCTTTTTGAACATGGCATATATCTGAGGATCCATGTCATCCTCAACCTGCTGCCCTTGATTTTTGCCCGAGCACGGGGAATTCATCCCTTCGTCCGAGGCTGTTGAATATGCGATGCCTTCGACTGGTGCAGTTTTCTTCCCTGACCTTGTCTGAACCATCGAATATCACGAATGCTCTCTGCAGAGCAAAATTGATGATTACGCTTTTGAATGAGATTTTGATTGGAAGAGAATATTTGCTGAGAATTTTGGTAGACAATTGAAAGAATATCCCATTACTAGGGATTGAGTCGTCATTGGGATTACGACAATTGTGTTGTCATTCCTTTGCAAAGAAAATAAACAACTAAAAATTATGCCTTGTTACCTAGGCGAGGTCGTCAAACCAAGAATTGAAGAATTTGCAAGATTTTTATTTATTGAAAGGAAAACATGATTGTATCAATAATAAACTTGGGAAAGAGGGGGTGGACAGACAATTTGCCACCACGCTTTATAATTAGCAGAGACACAAGGGCCGGGAAAAAGTGGAAGAGTAAAAAGAGTCCCAGCCATATCTGGCAGAATGGTAAATTCCGAACCACTATGCTGATGTAAGGTCGAATTCTGGCACAACTCCTAATAGCAGTCGCATCTCTATATGCTTTTATCTCTGAGAAAACTGTCCAACACACCGCTCTGGATGATAGTAGGCACAGAAGAATGGACCAAGCAACTTGAATCTCTTGCCATATGCATAGGTGTATCTGGGAGGCGATAATTCTCGATCAAAATAGTCCCATACCACATCCTCTTCCTACAGATAATCAATCAGGAACCAATATTGCGCAACTGGAAGGAGCTCCTTGCCATTGTATCTGAATGAACTCGCTCTAGTCGGCACATGCTGAAGGAACCAAGACTGAAGAGCATAGGTACATCGCTCGACTAAGATGGACTCTCCCATTGTGAAGCAGGTCAGTCCTCTGTATAGAAAAGCAAGCACGACCATGGCTATTGAGAGACGGCTGGTCTGCCAACTTCCCCATCTTCTCAAAAGCTGAACTATTCTGACATCCACATAATTCTGTCCATCTGGAAAGAAAGCAAGTCCCATAGTACACAAAACCATCGCATGTTGAATTCTCTCTTGAGCTGTTCTGGATAACGAGCTGACTTCTGCAAATTCTCCATACTGCTGGTAGATCTCGATCAGGCTCACGTACTCATTCCCGTTTTCTTCAATCAGTGGCCAAGACTTACGCCCTGTCATGCGAGCCACGACATCTTTAGGGTCCAGACCCTTGACATTAATTAGAAACTGCTGCTCTAACGGATCTCCAGGCTGACCGGCTGGCTCAGGCAGTCCCATAATCTCTGAAAACTCATCCATCAGTAGTGTCATCTCGCCCCACAGAAACCAGAACGTGCAGGTATGCGGATTCCACCGCTCTGCCAGTGCATGAATTAGATTGTCGTTGACTATCAACTTTTCCACTGCAGATGCCAATTCCAACCCGCAATCGCTCAAGTGGTCCGAAAACATACGAGAGAAGTTTTTTGAACCAGACATAGTACCACCGGGGGAAGAAGGGTCCGGTGCTGAGAGCTCGATGCTCAGGAAGACTTTGTCGCACCTCGTAGGAGATGTAACCCTCAGGAAAAACAGAGTCGAGTTGACTGGATGCCATTGGACTGAAAGATAGGAAAATTGGAATTTAGACATTGAAAAAATACAAGAATTTTGAAAATTGCAGGCAGGATAAAAAGCTAGAAATTCGAAGTCCAGAGGAACGAAAGAATAGAAAATAATCTAGAGTTTTGAAGAAAAGGTGGATAATTTGAAAAAATCGTCCAGGGTTTTTGAGAAAAAGGAGATATTTCATAAAAGATGAAAAATGAGGTATTTTGGAAAATTGTTCGGTATTTTGGAAAAAATGGGAAAAGTATGAGAAAATAAGGTGAAAATGAATATCATACATTTAATTACAAACAATTATGCACATATAGCAATCCCTAAGAAGCCAATTCTAAATGCATTGATTTTAAAAGAGCTTTAGGACCCTAATCCTGACTTTAGGCTCAGATCAACTGTGTCCAATCCAGTTATGCCGATATACTCGAGTCGAGGCTCGGTGTACGTGGCATAAAACTCATCTCCGGGTCTAGGCTTGTGTTTTCCCAACATCCTTGAGCACCTGCCGATATACGTTGGACTATGGCCCTTAGTACGTGGCAGGGGGCATTAGCCCAAATAAGTGGCCCAGTTGTGAGGCTCTGTCCCGAACTATGGTTCTGGAAGAGAGCCCAACAACGTGAAGACCGGGTAGAGATAGGTGGGGTGGTTTTTGAAAATATGAGCACATGCAAGCAAACAGAGGGCTCTAAGTCCTAAAGAGATAGAATTTTAAAAATTTTGAAGAAGCAAACATTGTTTTCATACAAGTCCTAGATTGAGGAGTGTTGTATTTCAGACCTAAGTCTAAGTGAGCATGCATAATTCTCCTCAATATGGTCCTACCAAACCATGACTAGTCTACATGCAATCCATGTCAGCTGGGTTCAAGTCTAGGCTCCTAGGTTCACATGATATCAGGAATTAAAGCTGACATTCCATAGAACATAATTTTGACAATTAAGCTAAGTTAAAGCACATAATTGATCAGGCGAAGACAGGTCCCATCATGGTCGCCAAACCTGTTATCATCGCAAAATTTTTCCCCTCCCTTGCGAGAGAGAAATGAATTTCGTGAGTCAAACTCGACCAAAATTTTGAAAATTGATTTCAAAATTAACTCCCCTCCGTTTTGAAAATTTGCGGGAAAATTCCGTGGAATGGGATCCGTCTGTCGGTACGAGGTTCAACTGTTCCTGGCGCCTTTACCAAGGGTAATTGAACCAAGGATCAATTACGTGCTCTAACTTGACTCAAATATCTAAATTATGCTCTATTTTCCTAGAATGCACAAAGAATCAGGCTTGTGCTATGAAATTTTGAAAATAATGCAAGTTTGGGAAAATATGATGTTTGCTTTAGAAAATTGAAATATGCTTGAAAATTGATTGGAAAAGTACTTGAAAATTGAATTCTTGAGAAAATCATTGAATTTCATTGGAAATCAGAAATTTGCATTGGAAACTGATTTCTCAAGAAAATTTGAACTTTAGAAAATTGATTTTGAAATTTGGAATTGCGTTTCTGAGAAAATGTATTTGAGAATTCTGAGAAAATCTAAGAAATTCATTGGAAAATGACTTTTGAAATGAAAAATGGATTCTCAGGAATCTGAGTTCTCAGAAAAATGGGAAATCTGAGAAGATCGATTTCTGAAAACTTGGGATTTTGAAATTTTAGAATGTTAAAACATTGGAAAATCTTCATTTGAACTTGGGAAATGCTTTGAAATGTCATTTGAAAACTTAGGATTCTGAGAAAATCAAATCCTAAGAAAGACTTGGAAATTCTTGGGAAAACTGATTTTTCTGCAATGGAATTGGGAAATGATTTGGAAAATGATGCAATTTGAATTATATGAATTAATGAATATGAATTTGAAAAGGGAATTTCATTGAGGAATTGGGAAATCCTTTTAAAACTTTAAGAAATGCAGTGCATTTTGAAGTTAGCCTAAGAGTGTAGGCTGAATATGGCTGATATAAATATCATAAATCTTGGTTTTCTTCGTATTCTGACTATGGCCATAAATACAAATCCCACCGAGTTTATAAACTCCATAAAAGCTTGTGCACGTGCCATACGTGTAAACCATAGTGGATTTGAAATAAATGCACATGGATTATACATCAGATATTGGAATTTTGCAGAAATTAAACTATATGCAATGCAGCCCTATTCTAAGCAGAAAAGTAACTCTTATTCCAAATATTACATTGATTTTTACATTGAATTGAAATAAAAGAAAAAAAAGCTAAATCTTCTTCTTCAATGTCCCTGCAAAACTGGAAAACAATGTTAGCACAAAAATGTAGTTTTTTCTGAATTTATCCGAAAATATGAGAAATTATCGGATATTATTCAAATATAAACCCAAATTCATACCCTCTTTGATATAAACATGAGAAATAATGAATAAATTTTAAAAATAAAATTGAAAATTCAAAATTGGGATTAAAATAACCAAAATGCCCCTGATGACCTTGAAATCAGGGTTTTCTTAAAGAAATTTTGTAAATTTTGGAATTTTTAAAATCAAATGAAATAAATCAAACATAATATGATGAAATATGATGATATGCATGAAAATTTATGAAATTAGAAAATGAAATTTCGAAATTATGGTCAAAATGACCAAAATACCCCCTCGATAACAAGACTATGGCCTTGAAACCAGGGTTTTCTGAAATAAATTTTACAAAATTGAAAAATATGAAATGTAAATGAGATGGAAATTAACCCTAATATGATTCTACATGCTCATGTATATGATAAAAACCCTAAAATGGCGAAAATATCAAATTTAACTTGATTTTCGCTTCTAAATTTAAAGATAAACTAACATTTAAAGCAGATGAACTTGGAATTAAACCAAATTTGGCATAGACACCTAAAATAATCCTAAAAACAGAATGGAGCTCGAAAGTCTATTTTTTTTGTATTTTTAAATATGGAAATTCAAGTAAAAACCTTAAATTTTGTGATTTTTGCCTAAAATGTTGATTCTAAAGGGGATTTAGGATATCAAATTTCCATAAAATTTTCCCAAATTTTATGGGGTGACAGAGGACAGTAAAGAAATGAATTTTTCCTTTTAGACTTTTTGGTTTTGACCTATGGTCGTAGCAGTTCCACTCCGGCAAGTTGGATCGGAATTCGGCGACTCTAGGATTTAGGGGAAACAGACAGATTTCGGTAGAAAATGTGGAAAAAATTGTAAACAGATGGGAAAAAGGCTGAAATTATGGGAACATGTCCCCGACAAATAGAGGGAAATTTTGTCTTTTTACATAACTTAGATTCGGGTTACGGTTTGGAAAAGGGAACGCTGTTATGAGAGACCCGAATCTCTGAAATTTTGGGATATTGAAATCTGTCAGACAGCAAATAAATTTTTGGTAAAAATACTAAAATAGTTCCAAAAATCCCCAAATTTTGGAAGATGACATAAAAACATGTTAGGAACAACTTTTGTGTTGAAAGTTTTTGCAGACGGGCTAGGGATTGAACGGCATCGATGCATTAGGGTATGTCTATACCCTGACAAAGGAAGATCCAGATTTTCCCAAAGGTCTGGGAAATCCGATTTTTGAAAGAGGTCAAAACTAATTGTAAAAATCTCAAAATTTTCAGATCATTAGTATATTCAATTATGAATCCATTGTGATTTTTGGAAGAAAATCCAGATCCCCCACAAGGGTGATGCCGACTGATCTTGTCTGCTAAAACAAATATTGGAAATTCCAGGCAAGTCCAAAACCCATTGTCACCTTTTTATTTTTTTAAGATAATAACGATTTAAAATTAGACCAAAATTTCTACAGGAACTAAAGGCCGTACAGGTTTAACAGTAGTAAAATTTACAGAATTTAAAAATGCAAAAATTCACATGAAATAGCCTATGTACTTTGTATCGAAATGAACTCTATGGATTCTAATAATGAAATTTACATTGAAATGAATGAAATAAATTAACATCCTAACCTAAATGCATTTTCTATCATAAAATATCATGAAATATGAAACTAATATACAAAACAATGGGGATACAACATATTTTTTGTTGTTGGCTTGCGAAACGGAAGATCCAATCCATTGAACGGATGGATCTTATCGTTTAATTAGCCCCTACACATGAGATATGTGTTTTTCTATTTTTTTTTTTTTTAAGAATGTGAAAGAGATCCTTTCGTCACCTTAGATCTGATTTTGAACTAACTTCCCATTATTCTCATGAAAATAGGGTTTTCATACCCTTAATCACACTGCATTAATGGATTTTGATAAATAAAAAAAAACAAAACTTAATAAGAAAATTGATCTTGCCTTGACACCTAGCTGAAATAGGCTGGAACTATGGAAATGGTTGCCACCGAGATTGGAGGTTGAGGAGGTGGCTGTGATGAGCGTTGAAGGATGGAAGCTCCAAGATGGTGGCTGTTGGGGCTGTTGGAACCGATTTAAAGTTGGTGCTGAAGTTGGAGGGGCTGGTACGACTGAGCTGGGCATTGAAGGATGGAAGCTTCAAGATGGTGGCGCTGGCTGGAACCCCTCTTATGGTGGCTGCTAGGTTGAGGTAGCAGTGGCTGCAACGGGATGGAGGAGCTGAAGGAGGCTGGAGGCGTGTTGGATGGATGGTGGTGCGCCGGCTGAAGCTGCCAAGGAGGTGGCTGCAAAGTTGGAGGAGGTGAAGCCGATTGTGGTTGCCGGAAGTGATGGCTGGAGAAGTTGAGGGTGGATCAGCAGCCAATAGATGAAGGAATGTTGCTGAGGGGCTGTAACAGCAAAGGAGAGAGAGAGAGAGAGAGGCGTTAAGGGGAAGAGGAGCCGTATGGCTTCCATTCTTTTTTTTTTGTAATGACCTATGTCAAAATCATCAAAAGACCTAAGTTTTTTAGGAAATGATGGGTTTAATGAGGGAAGAAGTGAGATGGGCTTACGTGAATGGTTGTAGCTGCAGCCTTGTGCCTTTGAAAGAGATGGAAAGGAGGTAAGGAAGAAAGAGGAAAGAAGGAAGGGAAGAAAAAGGAAAGAAGAGGGGAAGAAGGAAAAGGAAAGAAAGGGGAAGAGAGGAGAGGGAAAGAGGAAGAAGAAGGGGGGCTGAAAAGGGGTATACGTGAGTGGCTGGGAGAGGAAAGAAGGAAAGAAAGAAAAGGAAAAGGAAGAAAAAAGAAAGAAAAGAAAGAAGGAAAGAAAAGAAATAAAATAAAAAATAAAAAAAAAGAAAATGGAGAAAAAAGAACAAAGGAAGTGGGCTGGAGGTTTGGGCGACCCCCTCACAGGTCCCACCTCACAAAATAAAACAATAAAATAAAAAAAAATAAACACAAACAAATAAAAAGAAATTGAAAAGAAACACAATTTTTTTTTTAATAAAAGAGAATTGTAAATGAATGGGCCATCTCAGAGCGGGTCCAAATTCCAGTTTTGAAATTCATTTTGACGATTAGAGTGGTAAAATAGTCTTTTCAGAAAATTTCCAAACGAAACAAGCTATTTTTGGTAGTTTTTGAAACGAGCTCGGATTTTGAAGTTCAATACCTCGTTGCGAAGCAAATCCAGTGAAGAATTTGAAAATTTAATTTTGAAAGAAATCTAGATTGTTTTTCTCGAGAAAATACTTCCAAATTTATTTCCAGACGAAACAAGCTATTTTTTGAAATTTTTGAAACGAGCTCGGATTTTGAAGTTCAATACCTCGTTGCGAAGCAAATCCAGTGTAGAATTCAAAAATTTGAGTTTGAAATAAATCCAGATTATTTTTCTTGAGAAAATATTTCCAAATTTAGACTCCTGGGGGTAAAAATGTCAATTTTGGAAACCCGAGGTTTGAAATTGATTTTTGAAAGCTTTTAAAACTCGATCTGGATAGAAATTTATAAAACTGGAGTTCTGGACTTCGAAAATGAAATGAAATGTGATGAAATGTTATGAAATGTTGAGAAATGATATGAAATGATGAGAAATGACATGAAATGACATGCGAAATGTAGACCCTAAATAAAGAATTTTGGATGTCAGACCCCGATTGACACTTGTACCAGTTTAAAAAGCATTAAAATTGATAAAATTTGCAAAATAGCTCAAGAAATGGTTTTCGGGACTCTACTGGGTCAGAGTGACACTGAAAATCAGGGTTTGAGCTTAAATAAACTGGAATGAGTTGGATTGAGCTAGGTTTTAGAGTTTCAGAACTCAAATGAATTGATCAGACACTGACTCAACTGACCTTTCTGACTAAATTTTCAAGAAAAGCTACCATTTTTAGAGAAATGTACGGAATGGTCATTGGAGTGAAGTGAATTATGAATTTGAGCTGGGTTTGAGCTAGAACAAAGGTCAGTAATACTGACATGAACTAAAATCGAAGCTTGAACACTAGCTCAATTGGCTAAACTGAGCTCAATTTCAACTGAAAGAGCTGAAATGGACTAAAATGGTCTCTTGGACACTTGAAAATGGTTTTGAACTGAAACTGGAGCATTTGAACTTCTGGTGAGCTCAAGTTAGACTCTAGGAAATATGACTGACTGTGAATGACTGACTCAGAGACAATTGGCTTGGATTTGAGTGAGAAATGAGCTCATTTCTGAAGAAATGATCACATTTTGGCAGGAATTGTCAGAAATGAAAATGGTCTTCTCACTGTGAGCTCAGATGAGCTTTGAAATGACTGATATTCTAAATGTTCTGAACTGACCAGTGAGCTTTGTTGACTCCGACTGACTAGGGTCTGGGATGACTTAGGGTTAAAATGGTAATTTTCCTAGTGAACATGGGTAAAATGGTGATTTTCTGAAACTGACTCGGGGTTTGACTCCTACACTGACCTAATAGGGTTGGCACTGCCTGAGGGGGATTGTTTGAGAATGGATGAGGAAAATTTGGGGTGTTTACAGTGGTATGCGGAGCATATCAATCCAATTGAGTTGCAAGACTTTAACAAGGTTGTCAACTTGTTCATTAAGCGGTTTCTCTTCAATACTAAGACTTTGCCAACCCTCAACCATCTTTACAATCTGAAACAGAATAACAATGAGAAGGCCAAAGATTTCATTCACAGGTAGAGATCCACCTGCAATAAGATGAGGGATCCGATATCAGAGGGGCATGCATTGTCAATGATCCTGAATAATTTCTCCCAACCTTTGAGGGGCCTGATCTCCACTTCTCCATCTCAATCCTTTGTCGATTTGATAGAACGAGCTGACTAGCTCAAAATGGAGATGAAAAATGGTGTATATAAGAGCCTTGCACTCTCAAAGAAAAGCTCAAACTCAAAGAAGAAGACAAATTTTACCTTCTTCACCCATTCCGGTAGCAATAACACCAAAATCAACAAGGGTGGCAAGAACAAACATGCAAGTCAGCAGGAGGAGCTCTTCAAGCAAAATGACAAGCCTATTCAGTCCAACTTTCAACAAAAAAAAAAAGATAAAGCGTGACGGTTGAGGCTATGACCGCAAGTTCACTCCTCTAGATCAGCCCCTCGAAAAGGTCATTGAATACATGTTGAGCAGAGGAATGGTTAAACTTCCAAGAATTGTTGATCCTTCAGTCACCCTCGGGAAATGGAAAGATCACTTCTGCAAGTTTTACCAAGCTATGGGGCACGATACTGAGCGATGCTTCATCCTCAAAAATATTGTCCAGGACTGCAAAAGTTTTTTTTTGCTTTCTTCCTTTATGACAGTCATCTTGTAGGGGCAAGTCAATCTCAGACTTTTGTGTACTTTGGACAAATACCTATAAATATTCAGTCCTTATTATCAGCTTTAATCACCAATGAAATGTCAATTTTCTTTATATCTTTGATGTTCAATACCTCTTCCTTTTGCCATATTGGGGCATCTTTTATTTTTGAAATTCTATTTTCATTCCAAAAATCTGTTTCGCCATCAACTCCTATTAATCTTCATCAAATTTCTATTTCTTTTCCCTTCAGGATAAGGGATAATCCTAACATCATTCATGAGAGCGATAAGATTAACTATAGGGGTTTGTCCAAAATCGTGAATTTTTGAAAATTTTTGCAAAATCTCTATCATGATCATCGAGACCGTTTTAAAGCAACAATCCTTTTTAAAATCATGAGTTCAATATTTTTGTCTCTTTTTCAAGATCAATTTCCGGGTTGAGTGTTTTTCCAAAACCAGTTTCGAACCAGTAATTTTAAATCAACCCTCGTGTTGATCATTCTTTAAAATCAACCCTCGTGTTGATCACGCATCAAAATCAACCCTCGTGTTGATCATTTTTTCAAAATCAACCCTCGTGTTGATCACCCTTCAAAATCAACCCCCGTGTTGATCATTTTTTCAAAATCAACCTTCGTGTTGATCATTCTCCAAAATCAACCCTCGTGTTGATCATTTTTTTAGAATCAACCCTCATGTTGATCATTCTTCAGAATCAACCCTCATGTTGATCATTCTTCAAAATCAACCCTCATGTTGATCATTTTTTTAGAATCAACCCTCGTGTTGATCATTATTCAAAATCAACCCTCGTGTTGATCATTCTTCAAAATCAACCCGTATGTTGATCATTCTTCAAAATCAACTATCGTATTGATCAGCCTTCAAAATCAATTGACCATTCTTCAAAATCAACCCTCGTGTTGATCATTTTTTTAAGATCAACTCTCGTGTTGATCATTCTTCAAAATCAACCCTAGTGTTGATTATCCTTCAAAATCAACCCTTGTGTTGATTATTTTTCCAAAATCAACCCTCGTGTTGATCATTTTTCAAAATCAACCCTCGTGTTGATAATTTTTCAAAATCAACCCGCGTGTTGATCATTTTTTAAAATCAACCTTCGCGTTAATCTTCTTTTTCCAAAAGTGGTTTTTGAATCGGTCTTTTCAAATCAACCCTCATGTTGATTATTTTCAAAACTACTCTTGCGTTAATCATCTTTTCAAAATCAATCGTTGGGTTGATCCTCTCCTCAAGAATGAATTTTTACTAGTTTTTCAAACTGAACATTCTCATCCTACTTCAAAGATCCAATATGCAAGCAGAATCAAGCAAAATCTTTTCATCAACAATTCTTTATCAGCTTCCAATAATTCTCATCAATCTTCTTTTCCTTCTTTTTCAGGTTAAGGGTGAAATTCCACTAGAGGGGGGGGGGGGGGTGAATAGTGAAATATGATAAAGATCGATAAAATAAAAATTAAAGGCAATAAGGCACAACACAGAAAACACAGGATTTAAACTGGTTCGGTCGAGTTACTAACCTACATCCAGTCCCCAAGTAAAACACTTGAGCCTTTTACTATAAAATCCGTGTTACGGGATAAATAGTACAACACCCTCTTCCTCAAAGGTCTACTTCTCTCAACACAGAAGGGAAACACTCTCTTTCACAGAGGTCTACTTCTCTCAACAGAGAAGGAAAACACCCTCTTTCACAGAGGTCTACTTCTCTCAACAGAGAAAGGAAAACAACCTCTTTCACAGAGGTCTACTTCTCTCAACAGAGAAGGGATACAACAGAAAACAGAAAGTTACAATACTTTCCTTTAGAACCTTCAGAATGATATGAATGCACGAATGAAGATTCTCAAAATGTTCTTTTCTTTTCACACACAGTTGATTCTTTTGTCAAAGTGCTTTTCTTGACTTTTTCTCTTTCTTTTTCTAAGCTCTCTTTTTCGGATATTGAATATGAGTTTTTCTCTTTGTAAGCTCACGTCTTCTTCTTTTTGAAATACTATTTTGTTTGTATATATATAGTCTCAAGAAAATAGTTGTTGCCTTTCTGAAATGATTGTCCTTTTGGGTATGAGGTGTCAGGTCATTTCAAAAACAACTTTGTGTAAAAAGATATGTGTACTATATTACTTTTTCAAAAAGTCTTATTTTCATAAGTGTAGCATTTGGGGTACACTATTCGTTGTTGTATTTTAAATGAGATATAATTTGTAATAGGTCTTTTCTCATAATAAATGATTTGTAGTACATTGAACATTGGAGTGTAATCCATCATGTAATTTTGTCTTTACTCAATTTAATGATTTGTAGTATATTAATATTTTTCTTACAAATCGTCACTTCTTTAGTTAAATGCATGTGAGTACAATAAATGCTTTGTTAAGTACTTTATTTATAAATGGTCATTTCTCAAATGCTTTTTGAGATGGCATTTAATGTTTTAAAGAAAGAATGATAGCTTTAAGTGTAAGTCGACATTCTTGGGTATGAAGTTTATTATTAAATAAATAGTCATTTCTCAAATGCTGTTTGATGTGGCATTTAATGTTTACAGAAAGAATGATGACTTTAAGTAAGTCGACATTCTTGAGTGTATATTAAATAAATAAAAGATCTTTTTGAAACTTAATTGTCTTGTTTAAACAATAAGTAGTTTTTGTATATAAAACAATGTTTGTCAATTCAAGATAAACGATTTTGTATCATGAGTTAATTCATTTTGTCTTTTTCTTTCATACTTGAAATCATTAGCTTTTATATCTTTTCAAGTTGTCTTTTTCATAAATGCTTGTAAGAAGGTACAATGATTTGTTTCAAAAAAGGTGTTTTTGAAATATCGTATCCTTTTATGAAAACTTAGCTTTTTGTAAATAGGTGGCTTATATGATATTTAAAGCATGTAATATGAAATATGCAATATGCATGCTTCTGAAGGTTCTATTACAAGACTCTAAAGAAGAAAAAAGTCTTCATCTTGAAGTAGTCGGTCTTCTAGGATAGTCTTATGAATGTATGGCCCATTGATGTCTTCTTTATAATCGTTGTAATTTTGAAAAGATTTTTATATGTAAAACATGTGAAAACCAGACATCAAATAATAAAAACCGGTTCTCACTAGTGGATGAGACCGGGTCGAACTCTGGGAACGTGAATATTTCATATTCAAGCAAACAAATCTAAACTATTCTTTATTGCCATATTATGAAATGTAAAATGTACGAGAAAAGTAAAAACAACTAACTATTACAACAAATGAATACCCTTCGCAGAGAGCGTAAAAAGCGATATTTACAAACCCAGAATTAAATTCCTAAATTCTAAAATAGAAGTAAAAACAATCTTCTATCTTTATGTACTTCATGTCATAGATGCACTTTAGCTCCACTCCTGTGCGATCAGTTTTGGTTGAGAAAAGAGGTTGGAATCCTCTCTCTTGCTTCAGCCATTGTCAGAATTCTCCACCGGAAAGAGGATGAGAAAAAGAGGGAGAAGGAGAATAAAAGGCAAGAAAAGGTGGAGAGGAAGGGGAAGAAGAGAAGGCTTGGGCAAGAAAGAGAAGACAATTTGAAATTTTCCCTACGTATCATATTTATAATTTTGAAGTTTTATCCATAAGTCCATCTTCTTTTTAAAATTGCATTTCAACTCTCTTCAAAAAGTTATTTGCAAAACAACTCAAAATGACTGTTTTAGAAATTGTAAAACTAAGTCTATTTTAACTCTAATTTTTTTATGATTTTCAAAAACTAAACTACTACAATTATGTCAAACACTAAAATATGCATTAAAATGTAAAATAACACTATTTTTCATGCATTTTCTATTCTTATATTATTTTAGCACATTTACTCGAAACTAACATAAAATTGGGTTTTTAAATCATTTTCTCATGAAATCATGCATATTTTTATATGAAATATCCCTAAAATATATGCATGATCAAATACCCCCATGCTTATGTTTTGTTAGTCCTCGAGCAAACTAGACAAATGCACAAAATGAAAACTATCAACTAACTCACTTTCGTAGGAATCACGGTTGCATTTAGCTCATGCAACAAGCCCTTTCAACCCCTGGGTTACCCCAGTGGACGAGTAAGGTCTCGTGAGGGTTTGCAGTGATGCTACCCACAAACATCTCTGTCATGTATGCAAAATATTACACATCCTCATAAGTAGTAGGTAATCAAAGACTTTATTTTCACCAATATTTTCTGTTATTTCAAAATCAAAACATAATTAGAGTCTTTTATATACCACCACAGAAACAGAATTTTTTTCACTTTTCTAAATATCACAATTATTTATGTTTTATTCTTAGAAAATCCAATAAAAACATATTATTATTTACTTATCCTCACTGATATGTTTTCTGTACAGGTTTTCTCAATCACACTTTTAAGCACTGAACTTTTCTTTCTTTTTAAGCTCTTTTCTCGATTTTTTCATTTTTCACGCTTTTTCTTTTTGTGCATTCATTCTTCTCTTATAGCTTGCATGTGGTCTGCTTTTATGCCTTGTGCAATGTCAATATCTCTATACTATTTCAATGCATACCAAAAGATATCAACTAAGACATAAAAGTGACTCCCTTCATTCACCTTTGCAACGTGAGAGTCAAACATTTCAACTTGTATCTGTTCTCAGCTACTTAGGATCATGAAGTTTTCCACTCTCCTTTTCGAAATGGAATTAAAAGTTTCAACTTACATCTAAGTCTCATCTACTAAGGATTGTGAAATTATCCAAACAACCTAACGCATGCTTCTTTTTTTTCTCTTTTGAGCGCATTTTTACGCTTTTATTCATTTGCTTAGTTTTTCAAAAAATAAAACTGTGCATATTCATTTTTATGATTCAAAATAAACTCTAACATGTATTTATCATCATTTCTTTGAAATTCGCATAAACAACCATAATTTTTAGATCTATGTCAGAAAAAAATTTTATGGGGCTTAAAAATCCTCTAAAAATATCAGATTTAAAATAACATTCATATAAGTTCAAACTCTTTCTTTAAAAACCTACTTTTCATGAGAGATGTGTAAACATGTGCAAGAACATAAACAAAAATATCAAGGTGTGCAAACTACACCCTCCCTCATGCTTGAATGACACTGTCCCAGTGGCACTCCTCCATGCTTATATGAAACTAAGTGAATGCACATGAGACGAAATAAATGAGGGAAAAGAGTAGAATAACCTGACATGAATTAAAAAAAATACACGTTCTATGAATGTAATGAATGTAATGTATACATGACTTGAAACTCATAAAAAGAGATAAAAAACAATAAATAAAAGCAAAGAAAATCTACAAATCCTAAAAGCGAATATAATACTGTACAAAATATGGGTTGCCTCCCATAAAGCGCTAAGTTTCACGTCCCCAGCCAAACGGATCCCTGGAAAAACCTTCATCGTCCATGAGATCAATGGATATGAAGTCAGGCTCAATCGGGCTTTCTATGAAAAATAGTGTCATCTGTGACACTACGCACTGTGTTCCCATCCTGTCTACCTCTAAATGACTCGAAGTGCCCAATCCAATTCAAATCACCTATCTGATTCTCAAGTAACTCTAGGTGATCCTCTTCTAGTGATTCCTTATCCTCCTTCTGAGGTGGATCACTCAATAACCAAGCATATTCTGCTTCTACGAGGTCTTGAATGACATCAACCTCGAAAGAAGCCTCCTCAACAGCAGGCCCCATAGCAGCACGAAAAATGTCCAGCCTCATCTTCCTATTTCCGAATGACACATCCATCACACCAGTGCGGCAATTAATGCATGCGCTGGCGGTAGCTAGGAAGGGGCAACCGAGAATAATAGGGGTCTGTTGTTGGCTATCAACTCCCTTCATATCTAATATCACGAAGTCGACAGGGAAATAACAATCCTCCACCTTGACTAAAACATCTTCAACTATCCCTCTTGGGACTTTGATCGATCTATCTGCAAGCTGCAGAGTCATAGATGTTGGTTTCATCTCTTTCAATCCAAATTGGTCATAAAAGAAACCCGGCAAGATGTTAACACTTGCCCCAAGATCGAGCAATGCACGCCCAATAGTGATGTTTCCTATGACACATGAGATGATAGAAGTCCCTGGGTCCTTGAGCTTAGGTGGGGTTTGGTGTTGCAATACTACGCTCACCTGCCCAGTCAAATAAATCTTTTTTTGCACATGGGACCTCGACTTCCTTTTCTGCGTACAAAGCTCTTTGAGGAACTTTGCATATGCAGGGACTTTCTGGATAGCATCTAGTAAGGGGAGGTTTATTTGAACGTGCTTGAATATCTCAAGCATCTTTTGCATGTTCACTCCGGACTTACCTAGTGCTCTCAGCCTCTCTAACGCCTCAAGAAAGGGGGCTTTGGGAATGTAGGATGGTGAAGGCTCAGATGGAAGAACCTTCTCGCTTTCTTGAGGTAAAACATTAGGGACAGACTGCTTCTCACTTATCTTCTCGCTTTCTTCTGCAACCTCCCTCGCTTGGTACTGCTTCCCACTCCTAAGGGTTACTACTTGAGCCTGCTCTTGATGTGTATCTGTCAGATGCAAGCTACGCATGGGTTCCTTTCCCTTAGGGTTGACAATAGGCTGACTAGGCAGTGTCCCCTCACTTCGCCTGCTAAGCGCTTCGGCTAGCTGCCCCATTTGGGTCTCTAATTTTGCAATAGACTGGGTATGTGAGCTCAAAGCTTGCAAAATCTTATCCTCAAAGGACTGATTATGCAAAGGCTCATGAGATTGGGGATGAGTATAAATAGGTTGGGCTGGGGATTACTAGATCTCTGAAATCCAAACGCATAACCGCCTTGACTGGGTTGACTCTGGGAAGGGTTAGGGGGTTGGATCTGTGAGTTGCGCCATGAGAAATTGGGATGGTTTCGCCAGCCCGGGTTATAAGTGTTGGAAAATGGATTGGGTGCGGGCCTAGCAAAGTTTCCAGCAATCTGAGCTTGCTCTTGGACAAACTTAGGGTACTGTGGCGCAACTGGGCACTAGAAGACATGGTGTGCAGGGCTCACACACAATGCTCACACCTGCATGGTAGGAGAGGGACCCAACAACAACTGATCGAATTTCTAGGATAGTTGGTCTACCTTATTGCTCAACTCAAGGTTTATCCCTAACTCGAAAATGCCTGCCTTTTTAATGCTATCCTGTGCAGGTGCAGCCCTATCGAACCGTGAGGCTGTCGCATGGTGCATCGAATTCTCGCTCAATGTCTCAAAAAGCGACCACACTTCATCCTCACTTTTGAGCATAAATGTGCCCCCACACGCGGCATCCACCATTTGACGGTTCTTTTCAGTAAGACCGTCATAGAAATATTGCACCAGTTGCCAGCAAGGCACCTGGTGGTGGAGACACTTGCGGAGAAGATCTTTCAATCTCTCCCAAGACTCATGAAACTGTTCACCCTCAATTTGGGAAAAACTGGTTATCGCTTTACGAAACTGGTTTGTCTTACCAATTGGGAAATATTTCTTTAAAAATTCTCTTTGCATATGTTCCCAAGTGGTAATTTGAACTGTATCTAATGATTTCAACCAATTCTTCACTTTGTCCTTCAGAGAGAAGGGGAATAGGGTCAACCTCATCGCGTCGTCTCCAAAGTTGTTGATTCGCACTGTCGAGCAAATCTCTAGAAATTTGTCGAGATGACGATATGGGTCTTCATTGCTAAGGCCATAAAATGAAGGTAGCATCTGGATCACACTGGCCTTTATCTAAAAATGGTTTGCTCCTACATCAGATCTTGTGATGCAGGAGGCGGAAGTGTAAGTGTTGGGCATGTGTGAACACCCCAAATTTTTCAAAATGTTGTAAATATCCCCTTTTTGCCCCTGACCCCATTTTCTGAGTCATTGAGTCAGTTTTAAATCTAAATTCCAGTGCATTTCTCAAGTTTTACTGAAATTAAATTTATTTTATATATTTGACTCAATTTCATATCCAGATCTAGATAAAATATTCAAATCTGAGCTTCGTTGTCCAATTTTTAAATCAAATTCTCAAAATTACCAAAATAACTTCTTAAAAGGCTCATACATTTCATCTGGTATCCATTTGGGTCCATCGCGTTGTATTTCTCGATTTGAGTTTTAAAACTCGAACATTCTCTCAAAACTTGGGTCCAAAAACCCATTTTCTGAAGAAATTTCCGCAAAACAGCCTTGAAAACCTTCTTTTGTAAATATTTCCCAAAAATACAAAAAAAAAAATTAGTTTAAATCCTCATTTTCTCGTAAACTTTAAGGTTTCATTCCCAAAATACCAAAAAAATGGAAAAATACAAAAAAAAGAAAAAATATATAACTCTGAAGACCTCCTTTTTGAAAACATCTTTCGAACTAAAACCATCTTTTTGAAAATACTTTTAAAAAGACCACCCTTTTGAAGATGGTTTTTAACGAATTTCTTTAGGGTTTCTTTTTAGAGTCTCGCTCTCTCTTTGTCTCGGTTCGCAGACCCCCCTCCACTAAAATCCCCATCGAGCCCTCATCCAGAGCTTTCTTCCCCATCAAGTTCCTTCATCCCATGTGCGACCTCCTTCTTCCTCCTCCACTCATCCCTAACGAACTCTGATCGATTCCGCGAACCTTCTTCTCCGTCCACAACCGTCGATCATCAAGGACTTCCCCTCATTTTCCACCTTCCATCTTCAACCACCTTCCGATTCTCGAAGCCTCCACTGCTTCGTTAAGAAGGGGGGCTCTCATCCATGAAGGAGGCATCGGTTTTTCCCTTGGATACCATTGCACCTTCCCTTTTTCTGAAGAAATCCCTACAGTCGATCGCGCTTCACCGGCTGCCCTCCTCCAAGATCCGGAGGTTCACGGTTTTTCTTTCTCAACCGGTTGGAAGAGGCAGACATCCTTCAGCCACATTCTTCCGCAACCGGATCTTTCGTCTACTCATGGGCATCAGTATCGTATCCTGGACTGAAAATCTATGAAATCAGATAAGCAATCCCCTCTGGTTCCTATCCTTTTCTTCTTTTTATTTTTTTTTCCTTTCTTTTTTTTTTCTTTTCTTCTTTTGTTCTTTATAGTTTTTCCTCTTTGATTGTCCTCGTTATTTCTGATTCCTATTAGATTTCTTGGTTCTGCCCCATTGAAGCACTCACGGTAACATCGATTCGTTTCATAACAAATCGATATGCCTCTGTGCGGCATTAACAGGAACAACTGGATTCCGATAATTATTTTCTCTCTGTCATTTTTTTTTTTGTTTTCTCTTCGCCTTCTTTCTTCTTCTTTCTTACTTTCTTTTACCAGTTGGTCAACATATTGATCATCTGAGGCTAGTCAGATGCCTGTCTTGGTTATGGGTTGAATATTGGATTAATGATCGGTTAATCTCGACAGGCGTAATGGTCTAGATTTCTTGGTTTGTCCATGTTTGTCCTCACTTCTGTGTAAGTATCGAACTATGTTTTGCTTAATCTATTTCCATTGGTTTGGCTGTTTACTTTGATCACCATCAGCTTTATTTTATCTTCTTTGAGCCCTCATGTTTACTTTGATTGTTGTTAATTGATAGATATAAGAAATTCAGATTTATGAAGATAACTGTTCGAGTCATCCTTTGATTCATCTACTTCGCTGTTTAAACTTTTTTTTTTTTTTTGCTTACTGTATGTTCGCTTCATTAGACATGCATTGATTTCCCGTTATATGGCTACTGCATTTTTTTCCCTCTAAGCTAGCATTTGCGTGTCTACTTTGGGATCCGATTCAGGATTGAAATCATGTCCTAAACCATATTCACTATCGTCAGCCATTTAGATTTCCTGTTTTATCTTATCCTCATCTTAATTTCTAACTTGCATTTGTTTTCTGTAGTTTGGGTTCCTATTTTACTTTAATATCAGCCTTTATTCATTTTGGAAATTGTTTTCTCTCGTTCCTTTTTTTTTCTTCTCTTTCTTTCTCTTCTTTCTGCTTTGATTTCTTCCTAATCTTGATCCACAATCGGTTCATTTTTTTTCTCTTATAATGGGAATAGTATCAAGAAAATAAACATTACTGGGTCCTTAGAAGCTCAGCTCAATCTCTTGTTTTAGCATAGTAATTTCATGAGTTCTCATATGACTTGTTTAATTTGCTTGCTTTGTGATTCGAATGCAAATTCATACCATGTTGATTTCATCCATCAAATTGCACTTCTCTGCACAGTCTTTGTCATTACAGTAAAAAAATAAGTAAATAAATAAAAAAATAAATTCTAGTGTGTCACAGGCTTACCATGACAGGCTTTTATCGTGTTACCCCTGTGTGATTTGCATCATGCCCCATCCCCACTCGTTGGCTATTGGGTGTCTTGCAGTTCACACCTTGGTGATACGTCAACACTGGTCAAACCGTTGGGCATCTGTCTTAGAACTATCATAATTTCTCCATTACATGCCAGAAGGAAGGCTATGTTATATTCTTATAACAGTGGCCTATTAACATTACAAAGAACAAAAGGGACCTTCAATAATATTTCTGCTGACAACCGGTTCCATATTTTCCTATGTGATTTGTCTTAAGATAGATTATCCTTGTTGGTCGACCTTCGATTTGTACTTAAATGGCTATCATATAAAATGATCTGCATTCTTTACAGGGGATATGGGTGGTCCAGGACCATGCATTGGTAAATTCCAAGGGTCTAAAGGATGGGATTGGTATAGGTGAGTGTGCTTACTCAGATGAGCCTCCAGATGGTATTAGGGAAGCCGACCCTATTACCCTTAAACTTACTTTTTCATTTAACATTAACCTCATAACCATGGCCTTCTTCACTTTGGTGAATATCTCTGGATTCAATATTCCTCACCTAAAGCCAGTCAAATGAAGATACCTAAAAAAAAGAAAAAGAAAAAGGGGAATATATATATATATATATATATATATATATATATATATGCATAAAATATTGTTGTTACAGCATTATTATATCAGACATCCCTCCCCCCCCTTTAGTTCAACATTACCTGTGGCGCCCCAAACCCCGACCTTGGAAAAACTTGGGATTTCCATGGAATTTTTTTTTTTGAAAAGTTTAAGCAGAAAATCATCGGAAAGCAAGCGTGGAAAAACAACAAAGCCGCAAGTCTGGGCGGCCGCCATAGATAAAGAACAGTGTAACCAAAAAAGGTAACTATGAAGTAAAGAGGGGAAACACCCCAATAGTTTTAAAGAATTTACAGATAATAAGTACAAAAGGTACAAAATAGGGAGTACATCCCATCAACAACCAAAAACCCTAAAAACCACCAGGTACAGGAACTGCAGGTCAAGTGTGTGGGTCCTCTGAGCCTCCACCGTGTATCATCGCATCCACACTTATACCTGTTCGTCACCTACATCCCCATAAAACGGGGTCAATCCTCTTGCGAGGTGGTGAAGAAACAACCACAAGCAAATGTATATATATATATATATATATATATATATATATATATATATATATATATATATATATATATATATATATATATCATCTACACAGGAAAACAAGAAATAAGCTGACAAGTGTGAGTGCCTGTGTCAGGTAAGTGTAAAGTGACAAGTACTAGCCAACAAGCTATAGCAACAGGAAAAACAAGTAGCTAAAGCAACAAACTGAAACATAAGTGAACTGAGCAGCAAGTAACCAAAGTAACACTGAAGTGACTGTAACAACTGAAGTAAGTCTACAACACAAGTAAAGCAACATCTACTGTAAGTCAGCTGTTTGGTTAGTTCTTAAGTTCTTCTGATTACTCCTTCGGGTACGCGAAGGAAACCTCGCATTCTGTGAAACATGCACGTCTGTTATTTAAATTCTAGTGTGGTCACCGGGGAAGCTACAGACCGAGTCAACCTTATGCGAGCAGCACATGGCAAGGATAAAACACTCGCATAGGCAAGGATTGCAATCCATACTACTGCAGAAGTGAGGCCCTAAGAAGGTAACCTCGACCTCCCTGACTCTAAGTGACTGGAGGCCAAAGGAACGCTACATCTCCTGTCAAAACACGTGTCGTAGTAACGACAAGTCACTCAGGGTTGTACCATTGTGAACACCCCAAATTTTTCAAAAATTTATAAAAATGACCTTTTCGCCCCTAACCCCATTTTCTGAGAAAATCAAAGCAATTTCAAAGCTAAATTACAGTCATTCTTCAAATTTTCTGAATTAAATTCCATATTGGTATATTCAAATCCGAATCCAGTGTTTTAAATCTGTATTTCCTCAAAATCCGGATCCAAATGTATTTTCTGAAGAAATTTTCTCAAAAATCGCCTTGAATTCTCAGAAAAATTCCCTTTTGTATATATTTTTACTAAAACACAAAAAAATTTATTTTAATCTTTGGTTTCTCATAAAACTTTAGGATTTTATTCTAAAAATACAAAAAAATTGAAAGATAATGCAAAAACCAAAAAAATTGGGAAAATTATGAGAAAAACAAATGAGTTTAAAATTCGATTTTTGCTAAAAACCTCGAGAGCCCCTTTTTTTTTGTAAAAATTTGAAAATCAGAAGGGGTCATATGCAAAATCCTTGTTTAGGATTTTAAAACCCTTTGTAAGCAAAAGGGGAGAGAAGGCCGAAACCCTCAGCCGCCTTCTCCCTCTCCTTCCCTCCATCTCGGCTGGCTGGCACCTCCATCGCCCCCCCTTTCTCCTCTTCCGCTCATCTCTAACAAACTACATTTCTCAAGCTTCTTCTTCCTCATTAAAAGAGGACTCAAAAAACACTTTTGATCCATCCATTAACCCCCGCAATCCATCTTCCTCTCAACCTACCACTTTTTCACCCCCGAGCCCCCTTCTTCAGGCATCTGTTCAGTTCTCGCCCCGTCATTGCTTTACGCTGTCTCCTTCACCCATGATCAAGGGATCCGATTTGTTTCTAAACATTTCATGCAACAGCTCATCTTCAACATCCAGCCGATCTTCCTATTTTGTTCTGTTACTTCTGAAGTTTTGTTGATACGACATCACCTGCATCCCCTCCGATTGAGCAAAAGAAGATAAAATCCTCAGCACAGCTACAAGTAAGGACTCACTACCTTCTTACTTGGATTCTCTGTTTTACCATATTACTTAATTTTAACAGAGTTCCGTTTTCGTTTCTTTTATTCTCTTCTTTTTATCGAAATGCATTAGAGGTAGGGTCAACCTGCATATAGCAGGATCGACCCACCCATTGCAAGCATTAATGAAGTAATCCGACTCCTACATTTATTTATTTATTTATTTATTTTATTTATTTTATTTTTTTTACTTTTCTTTGATGTTATTATGTTCTTTACTTACATTTTTTTTCTTTCTCATTCCCTATTTCTTTTAATCACTTTTAATTTTCTGTCACTCTTGATGATCGTATCAGACAGCTTGTTTCTTATCCAATTTCTGATTCTAAAAGGATGTGATCATCCATCTTGTTAAAATGAGCTTTTCACATCTTATTTGGGGATATTTGACGGTTCAGAGCCCCTCTAATACAACCTTCCAGTATACTTTACTATCTAAGGTTAATTAGAATTCCCACTTTTCTCACTTCACGATCCATTTATCTGTTGCATAGCCTATGTCTTTTTGCCATCTTCATTTTGATTTCCATGGTTCATACTTAATTATATGTTACATTTGATCTTCTTGTTTTGATAGCATTTTATTTGATTTCCCTTCCATACTACATTTCTCGTTTGAAGCATCACTTGTGCGTTTTTCTTTTACCTTCGTGTATTTTCTTCAACCTCTCATAATGCATGCACAATTTTGATCTCACATAGCGTATTTATTTCCATATTGCATCTTGGCGTGGCACTGTGTCCTCAGATACTAATCCCTTGTGAATCAGTATTGGACTCAATGCCACTTGGTTTCAATCTATTTTACTGATTTTGATCTGAGCCCCTGTGTTCAATTTATATCTTTTGCCTGATTTGAGTTATGGTCCCTATTTTAGTTACAGATTTTCTTTCATTTGGTGTTATATAATTTCAGCATCATATAAATAGCTTTTCAGTTCAGTTGTGCATCATTGAGTATCCTTTTACATCTATCAGATGTAGCATCATCATCATCCATTCCTGTAGGGTCTCTTAGATCATCACCAGCATCATGTTTCAACAATTTCAGTATATCAGTCGTATTAGTTCTGTGTAATTCATTCTAACTTCCCATCCTGTGTATTTAAATTCACTTCATGTACGTCTTCTGTAATATTTTGCAAATGCCGTTATATATTGCACATTTGGTCGATATTTTCTCAATCACCATGAACCCTGCTGAAGGTTGTCTGGCATATTCCCAATACTCCTTTTACCTTTAGTGTCATGCGTCCATATATCTCTCCCAATTGAATGTGGAAAGAGGTCCCTTGAGGCTCCAACCATAAGGCCATCATGAATTCCAACAAAAATCAGCATATTGGGTGTATTTGTTGGAGTTCACAAACTGGATGTCAGAAGATGATTTCCAGTCAAAATGTGAGATGTAAGAAACCCAGCATGAATAATCCCATCGATCTTGCTGGGGGTCTCCATTCTCGGTCTACCTTAGCATGGAAGCAGTGGTTATGAGGAAAAAGAGGAGTTGAAATTCTCCACCTCCATTCCAGCGCCTGGGATAAACCTTGAACTATGGTAGAAGCAGGATAACCGCAGAGCCTACAGAGGTTTATAACTGTATCCAAAGAATCATCTCAATTCATTATGAAAGGCCCCAAAGATTTTATAAATGAATTCATTCGTTGTACGGTATGTGATTATTCTGGGCGATCTAATTGGAGAAATTGATCTGCCATGTCACGTTGGCATGATTAATCCATGGAGGTGGACTAAAATGGAAGCTTTGGAGTTTATCATTTCTTGCTCTGCTGTGGCTTCTGTGAAGGCCAATGGAGCTCAACCAGAAGCTGAAGAAAAACAAAGTAAATAGTCCAGGTGGAAACAAGGTGGTATTATTGGTGCTGCTGTGTTGATTGGCAGAACATTGCTAGCAGTAACTGGTGGTCTAGCAGCTCCAGCAATTGCAGCTGGATCTGATGCGTTGGCACCCACATTTAGTACCATTATCCCTGTTATTGGCGCAGGTGGCTTTGCTACTACAGCCAGTGCCGCTGGACCAGTGGTGGGACTTATGGCTGTTGTCATTTCTTTTGGAGCTGGTGGAGGCTGATCTTACTAGGACTAAAATGGCTAGAAGAATTAGAGATATTGATGAATTTGAATTCAAACACACTGGTGAAAATCACAACCAAAGTGCCACGTTGATAGTGTTAAGCGCTCTGGTAGCTGCATTAGCATAGCCATCTACGCTACTAGCTGCAACAAATTTTACAGACAGCAAATAGTCTATTGCAGTGTACAGATCAGATAAGGCAGGGAAGCTTCTTGCTGAAATGTTGTTAAAAGGATTATATGGACACAGGCTTGTTACTCTTATTGGTTATTCTTTGGGAGCAAGGGTGACATTTAAATGTCTTGAGCATCTGGCCATATCTGCTAATAGTGCTGGCATTCTGAAAAGAGTTGTTCTCCTTGGAACACCAATTCCATTGAGAAATGAAAATTGGGAGGCTGCTCTGAAGATCGTGTCCGGGAGGTTCGTGAGTATGTATTCTACCAATGACTGGACTCTTGATGTTGCTTCCCGCGCAAGCTTGCTTACAGATGGATTAGCAGAAATTCAGTCTGTCGAAGTACCTGGGATTGAGAATGTTGATGTTACAACATTAATCGATGGCCATTCTTCTTATCTTTATGCTACCCAATAAATTGTTTCGCAACTGGAATTGGATACATACTATCCTGATTATTATTTTTCTTTCTTTTCAGCTCTCGTGCAAAATCCCTAGAGCGCTGTAGATATCTCACCGATTATTCAGGGATCAAACTGCAAATCAGGTTGTGGTGATTAGGTACGAGCCATTTATTCATCCTATCCACTGTTTGAATTTTTCATATATGTTGTGTGATATTTTCACTGATCACTGCATACTAATTGATCTCTAGTACATATGACTAGTGCATTCACACATTAAACTGTAAAAGGGTTAAATATTGATCCATCCTCTACAATTCCTCTATTACACTCTTTTTAACATTTTCGCATTATTGCATCCATTTCTTTCTTTCCATTTCCATTATTTGCCATGGCATATACCTCATATGCCTACACAGCTGGTGCAATAGTTGCCTACATCCTCAGCCATCCATTGTGCCTAATGCTGGTATGTTTTAACACATCCTTTTGCTGGCCATAATCATGGTTGCTGCCACATCTATGATGTTGCCTACAGATGCCAACCGCCACCATCATTTGCATCATAGGTTGTCAATAGATTGCCCACCGCAGCGCCTACCCTGCTGCCACCACTACTTGCAACAGCACCCACTTCATCTATTAAACTCACCTACCACGTAGCAGCATGCATCGTTCTTTGTGTATACCCTATATACACCATGTATCCCATCTCCACTTGTCACCCTCAAGTTTGCTGGCTGAAGCATCTCGCTTCCATTTTCAGCATCTTTTGCAGCAAAATTAGTATACCCCATCACCACCTTCCAGCGTATGCACAACTCCCAGCAGTTGTGTACTGTCATTCATCTACATGGTCCTTTCATCACAACACTTGCATTCATTTCCAGCTATAATTTGTATATATCACATGTACATGTATATATATGCATACATATATACCTATATGCATATATACATAGATGTATATATAAGTATATATATGTCATTTTCCATCTCCCTCTTGTTTCTACCTTGACATATAAACAATTTTCCATCGACATTCATGTGACAAGTGCAAATTTCTTTCTATTTTTCATATTAATCGAGTGTTTTGCAGGGAATATGTGGAAGATATCATTATTGAGAGTTGTAAATTCAACTTTATGTATTGTAATAGTTAGATCTTAAATGAGAAATTACATTCCCAGCTTCTAGATAGAATGAATGTGCATTGTAAATATCATGAATTGCTTGTTCTCATGCATTTTTTGCCTTTATCTCTCAAATTCTCGAAATGGTGTAACACGAATGGCACGTGCACCATTTCGTAAGAGGTAAATTAATCCTAAGTTGATGATTTACATCAACGGCCATAGTCGGGATGTAAACAAAACTTAGGATTTTTATCTTTTATAAAATAACACTGGATCCACACTGGATTCTTTTAAAAAATCATCATATTTTCTATAAATATTCTCCTCTTTTATCAGAATTTAATCTAAAATTAACTCAACATATATACCAATGGCCATAGTCAGGGTATATTGAGAGTTAATTTCATTTTAAATTCTATAAAAGCACCAAAAATGTATTTTATTCTTCTTTCTGAATTTAAATATAGATTATTATATAATACATTCAATGACCATAGTCAGGGATGTATTATATCTTCAATCTTATTTTAATTCACTTGAAGAATGAAATAGCTTTTCAAAAACCAATTTCAAATTCTTTAATTTCATTTCATCATTTAGGATAGAATTACATCACATTTTCAAAACTTCAAGTGATGTGAATATCTTCTTCAATCAAATCTTCAATTCTTGTAAAAATCCAATTCATCTTTTCATTTGCAATTCTATTTTATCTTCAATCCCAAAGTTCAATTTAACTTTGAGACTTCAAATTCATTTTATATTAAAAAACTCCAAGTCAAATAAGATTTCAAAGTTTAATTTGATTTTGAAATTCCAAATTCAAGCTCCAAATTCAGATCTAAATCCATTTTAGGATCCAGAACCCGATTTACACCTTGGGTCTCAGACTTCAGATCCAAATTCTATTTAGGATCCAGAATTCACTTCCATTTCGGATCTCAGACTTTAGATCCGAATTCCATTCCAAACTTCGGATCAAATTCTAGAATCTCATACTTCAGATCCAATTCTATTTTAGGATCCAGAACCCAATTCTACTTTGGATCTCAGATTTCAGATCCAAAATCCATTTTAGGATCCACAACCCAATTCTACTTTGGATCTCTGACTTCAGATCCAATTCCATTTTAGGGTCTAGAATCCAACTTCACTTTTGATCTCAGACTTCAGATCCAATTTCATCTTAGGGTTCAGATTCCAATTCTATCTTGGATCTGAGACTTCAGATCCAAATTCCATTTTGGATTTTAAATCTTGGATCCAATTCCATTCAAAATTTCAGATCAAAATTCCATCTTGGATTCCAAATCTTGAATCCAATTCCATTCAAAATTTTCGATCTAAAACCCATCTTGATTCCAATTCTCAAATCTAATTCCATTTTCATCTCATATTTCAAATCCAAATTCCTATTTTCGGGTTCTAAATCTAAAATTCAACTTTGAACTCTATTTAGAATCCAGACTTTGGATTCAAATTCCACCTTGAATTCCAAACTTTCAAATCAATCTTACTTAGATTTCTCACATTTCATTATGATTTCAAAACTTCAAAGTTAGAATTCAATTCCATTTCATCTCTATTCTGATTCAAAGTCCATTTATGACTTTGAAATTTCCTTTCTTTTCCTTTTATCTCAACTTCAGAAGAAACATTCCTTTTAAAGTCAAGATTTGTTCTCAAACTCTGATTATTCTAAAAACTTAGAACTTTAAATCTTAAGTTCTAAAGTTAGAAATCATTTTCTTCACTCTATCATCAGATTCATCTCAGAAACACTTGGAATATTTCAAAACATTTTCAAAAAGAGCATACATTCTTGCATTGCACAAGCATGATTCTTTGTGCATTTAGACTTAGAATAGATTCTTAGATAATTTCTTAGCAAAGTAAAAGGCATGAATTCGACCCTTGGTTCGATTACCCCAGGTAAAGGCGCCAGGAACGGTCGAACCTCGTACCGACGAGCAGATCCTGTCTCCTAGTTTTCCCGTAAATATTTCAAAACGGAGGTGAGTTATTTTCTAAATATTTTCAAAATTAAGGTCAAGTGAGACCCCGCAAGTTTCTCTTCTCTTCTCTCTTCTATTCTTTCTTCTATTTCCTCCCCTCAAAAAGGAGGAAATAGAGGTTGGAAAGGAAAAAGACAAGGAAGAGAGAGAATATTATGCGAGGAAATTCTTTTTGCGATGATCACAGTTTTGGCGACCATGATGGGACTCGTCTCCATCCGGTTGAATCTATGCCTTTTTCTTTTGCTTTGATATTTTCTAAAGAATTTATTCTTCAAATGTCAGCTTCATTTCCATGCAAAACTTAGGAGCCTAGACTCTGTCCTAAGCTGACATCATTTGTATATAGGATATAAGTATGGTTTGGTAGGACCATATTGAGGAGTTTATTCCATGCTCACATTAGACTTAGGTCTGAAATACAGCTCTCCTCAATTTTAGGGATCGAATGCAAACAATGTATGCAAGTGTATGCTTCTCTTCATTTTAATCTATCTCTTTAGGACTTGCATTAGAGCCATCTGATTTCTTGCATATTGAGCATATTTTGAAAACCTCCTTACCTATATTGTCTCGGTCTTCACGTTGCTGGGCTGTCTCACTGAACCATAGTTTGGGAGAGAGCCTCACAACTGGACCACTTATTTGGGTTCGCCCCTACCACGTACCTAAGGGCCATAGTCCGAGGTATATCAGTAGGTGCTCAAGGATGTTGGGAAGCCCTTACTTTAGAATCGAAGGAATATTTTTATGCCACGTACTTTGAGCTTCGGCTTCGGTATATCGGCGTATCTTGATTGAAATCAGATGATTTGTGCCCTAGAGTTAGGATTAAGGTCCTACAAGCCATTTCAAAATATTGCATTTAGAGTCAGCCTCTAGGGATTGCTGTTTGTGCATCCTTGTTTGTATATCTATGATTGTATGATATTTTATATTCCCTATATTTTCCAAAACCCTAAGTATATATTATTCAAAATTTCCTCCTTGTTTTAAAACCCAGGTGTATTTTCCTTTTTCTTCTCTTAATTTCTTCTAATTCTTTTTTATTCTGCCTGCAATTCTTCGAAATTTTTCTTTTCTATATTATATTCCTTACCCTCATTTACAATAAAACATATTTTGTCAGGATATGTCCTTTTTAAAATTTATCTTTATTCGCATTTTACTTATCTATCCTTTTTCAGAAAAACAGTACGGTTGTTGCAAATTTTTGGTGACAACCCGATCACTCGTAATGGGATGTTTTCATTTTCAGATTATAATTTCCTCCTTTATTAAAATTTCTTCCTAGATCTTTTCTAAAAAACCCATTTATGCTCTACAGAGAGCATCGACGCTATCAGTTGAGTCAGGCAAAGCTCAGAGATTACACTGCTCTAACATCCCAGTTACAAGCAGAGAGAGTAAGGAATGGATTCTCAAAATCTGTCAGAAAGGGAGTTTAGGACAGTAAAAGTGAGATTGATCTCGTGATATACCAATTATTCAAAAGAATGATGGTTGAGATATTGTCTGAACAAGCTGAGGCCAATTGCAAAAAAGCTCTCACAGAAGGAAAGGCACCTGTCACTTTCCCCATGAATGAACACAACAATATCAGTGTAGGAAATTCCAAAGCCAGCAGGGTGTTATCATCGCAAAATTTTTAACTTTTTGCGAGTCAAACTGACCTTTGAAAAAGATTTTGAAAATAACTCGCCTCCTTTTTTAAAATGCGGGAAAATTCCGTAGAATGGGACTCGCCTGTCGGTACGAGGTTCAACCGTTCCTGCCACCTTTAACAGGGGTAATTGAACCAAGGATCAATCTTATGCTTTACTCTATTCAACTTGTCTAAATCATATTCTAATTTCTAAATGCACATAGAATCAGGCATGTGCTATGAATTTTCAGAAAATGCACATTTTGAAAACATGATGTTTGCTTTGAATGATTGAAATATTTACAAAATGTAAATCTTGGAAATGATATCACATGAGAAATCGTGAAATGGGATTTGAAATATACTCCTGAGAGAAATAAAAATCGATTTTGAGGAATCCTTGACATTTGGTGAAAATCGATTCTGAGAGACTTGGTTTCTCTTAATTCAAACTTGGAAATTGAAATTCTAACTTAGAAAATTTGAATTTGGAACTTGGGAAATACTTGAAATATCCTTTGAAATTCAATGTCTTTGGGAAAATCGATTTTGCTATAAGACTTAGGAGATTTTAAGAAAATGAACTTCTTTGAATTGAAATTTTGAATTGGAATTGGCAAATGCATGAAATGAATGAATATGATTTTGAGGAATTGAGAAATACTTTTTGTATTTTTGAGAAATGCAGTGCATTTTTGAAGTTAGCCTAAGAGTGTAGGCTGAATGTGGCTAATGTGAAGATCATAAATCTAGATATCCTTCATATTCTGACTATGGCCATAAATATGAATTCCACCAAGTTTATAAACTTCATAAAAGTTAGTGCATGTGCCATTCGTGTAGACCATAGTGAGTTTGAATATGCATGAATCATCATCCATCACACATTAACATTATAAAAGAAAATAAACTATATGCAATGCAACCTAAGCTAAGCAGGAAATGTAAATTCTTATTCCAAAGTTTAATTACAAATTACATCACTATTGAAATTTAAATACATGAAAAATAAAATCTTCAATGTACCTGCAAAACTAGAAAACTTTGTTAATGAAAATATGTTGGCTTTTCTAGATTTATCCAACAATATCAGGAAATTGTTGGATTTTGCTAAATATAAGCCTCTTCCTTGATTCCCTTAAATAAAAATGATAAAGTATGAAATAAAATTGAATAAATATGAAAGAGAAGATATGGAATTTTGAAATTGGGGTCAAAATGACCAAAATACCCCTAATAACAAGACTATGGCCTTGAAATTAGGTTTTTTAGAAAGATATTTTGATAAAATGCAAATTTTGAAATTTGAATGGAATAAACTCAAACCAAATATGCTATGATATGATTAAAAATATGAAATTAGGGTTAGGGATTTCGAAATTTAGGTCAAATGACCAAATTGCCCCCGATAGCAAGACTATGGCCTTGAAATCAGGGTTTTTAGAAATAGATTTTGGTAAAAACTTAGGTTTTATGCACTAAATGAAATCAAATGAGCACAAAATTAAACCTAAAGCATCCTAATATGATTATGAACATGATTAAACCCTAAAAACATATGCTTATGCACGAAAATCCAATAATATCACAAAAACTGTGATTTTAGCAGTGTTTTTGGATCTTTCAAGAACCCGGTTTTGCAATTTGCTTAATTCAGCCATCAAATGGATTCCAAAATCCATAAAAATTGGTACCTGCGCTTGTTATAACCCTAATGTCGAATTGGAATTATAAAAATAATTTTTTGACATTAAATTAATCCGAAAATTGCATTAAACCCTAAAAATATGCTATTTTTGACCTAATTCACCAACCAGTTTCAATCCAAGACCTGAATCAGGGGTCAAATCTCCATGTAAATTTGTGAAATTTTACAGAGACTAACTAGGAAGAAAAAAAAAGATTTCCCAATTTACAGATCAGAAAAATCATCTCCGGTTAGGGAGAAACCCTTCCGGCAATCTAAGCTAAAATATATCACTTTTAACAGGGATTAAAACAGCTATTCCAGATTGAAAATACAGGAATAAATAGCAATCCTAAACAAAAATTTCTGAACTTTTAGTGGTGAACAGTAGTTAGAAAAATAACAATACTCACTTTTTACAGATCTAAAATAGGATCTGTGGTTTGGGATTTATGACTAACACAAGACTGATTAGGGTTTTGGTAAACCCTAATGAGCTTTAAATTTAAAAACAGATTCTCTAAAAGAAGAAAAATACTAAACAGTGATAAAAAAAATTCAAAAATTTCACAGAAGACATATCTACTCAATGTGAATCCATAGCACTTTACATATCTAAAATCGGATATAAGATGAGAGAAATATCATCACAGCAAGTTACCTTCTTGATTTTAACCACGATTTTAAAGCTTTACAAACCCGATTTGATGTCTGATTTTTTTGACAGGGTTCCCGAGATCCAAAACCTCTGATTTTTCTACAGTAACTCAATAACTCATGCATGCATCACATATAAAAAAATCAGAAATAAACAATGAGTGCTTCAATCCGAAATAACACCATCTTTAATGTTCTAAACATAGAACACACAGAAATTTAAGAAACTTGAAAAACCATGCATTAACTAATGTAAATAAATAAAATAAACCATAAACAGTAAAAAAAAACTTATTTCTATGCTATAAAAAGTAAAACAAACATGAATAAACCATGAAAATAAATTAAAAACAGGGAATCAATGGCTGGAATTTGATATCACCTTTAAAACATAGATTTAACCCATTAAAAAGGGTAAATCATATATTTTATTGGTTAATGATGCAAAGAATCATGTTAAAATCAATTCTAATGGATTAAAATCTCTGTAAATCACCCAAAACAGGGTTGAATCACCTTCTTGGATTGTTCTTGCTGATTCTTGATGGTTCTTGAGGTTGAATCCATGGTTTAATCCATGAAGATGATGGTAACAATGGCTAAATCATGTTTAAAACAATGAAAAACATTAAATAAAAACTAAAAATTAGAGAAAATAGTTACCTTGAGGTTGCTGCAATGGAGGAAGGGCTGAAGAGGAGAGAGAAGCTCCAAGAATCCAAAGGAAAGCCAATTGGGAAAATCGACCCCCTATAGCCTTCTATTTATAAAAAAAATTTAGGTTAAAAATTTAAATGTTTTAAAAAAATTGGACTCTTCTAAGGGGGGCGATTTTGGGGTGTAAAGACTATCCTACCCCTAGCCTAAATTATCCTTTTTAATACCTAATTAACCCCTAGACTCTCCTAAAAAATCCCCAAATGTAATGCCACTTGGCATTTTCTCACATTGGGTTTTTAAAACTCCTTTAAAAACCTTTAAAAATACTAGTTTTAAAAACTAACTTTCAAAAATGAGTTTTTCAAAATGGTTTTGACTCCTCTAAACCTCTAACACTAACCAAGACATCAACTAACCCTAGTCTAGCCCTGACTTACTCGAATATGGCGCCACCCCGAGAGGGCCCTACTTGAGTTTTTTTCAAAAAGCGATTTTAAAACTTGAAATTGAAGGAGTTTTCAAAAGATTTTCAAAAGTAAACTTAAAATTAGGATTTTTGAAATGATATAGGATCCTAACTGAATTAGAATTCATCTGAATATGGTGCCAACTGAGTGGGCCCACATCGAATTTTGAACATTTTTGAAATAAACACTGAAAATGGCTTAGAAAAAGGGTTAAAATTGACATTTGAAATTCAAGATTTTTGAAAATAGGGTCTCAAGCGAACTGGAACTCCGAGTTAGAGTCTTGAACTCTTAGGACTCTGAGATTTTAGATTTTAAAAGCCAAATGAAAGAATTTTCAAAAGATTTTATCAAGAAATGATGAAATAAGTCAGAAAACACAGTCAGGGTTAGACTCCCAACTCGACCGAGCTCTAAAATAGAATCCTGAACTTCAAAACAGACGAAAAAGATTAAAAAATGGAAGTAAAACAGACTTCAAAACAGACTCCTGACCGGATCAGGACTCTGAGACAGAGTCCTGATCGGACTGAAACTTTCAAAATTTTGAGAAACTTATGAATAGAGGAATTCAGAAGCGACACCACCTCAATGGGTCTCATCTGTGAATTGAAATCGATTAAAATTTGAATTTGAAACTGGACTCTGTAAAATGACCTAAATTTCAAAAACAAACGAAAAAGATTAAAAATGGAAGTAAAACAGACTTCAAAACAGACTCCTGACCGGATCAGGACTCTGAGACAGAGTCCTGATCGGACTGAAACTTTCAAAATTTTGAGAAACTTGATGAATAGAGGAATTCAGAAGCGACACCACCTCAATGGGTCTCATCTGTGAATTGAAATCGATTAAAATTTGAATTTGAAATGAATCCAGATTGTTTCCTTGAGAAAATATTTCGAAATATAAAGTCCTGGGGTTGGAAAATGACAGAGTATTGAAAAAAAACCCAGGTTTTGAAATTGATTTTGGAATAAAAGCTTTAAAATTCAAATCTGGATTGAATGTTTTGAAAGCTGGAGTGCTGGATCTCAAGAATGAGATGCAATGTCATGCAATGCTATGCAATGCGGTGAAATGATATGCAAAATGTATGCAGTGATATGCAATTACTTATGAAATGGACAAACACTAGATGAGTGTGAAAATTTGGGGTGTTTACAGATGCCCCTCTTTGCTGCTAAGCCGGTTGAAAGCCGAGCTTAGTGGCAAAGAAAACACACCAAATTTGGATCATAAAAATGCCCGAGTTAGATGAATCTGACTGGGTATGAAAGAATTAGTTCAAGTGATGATGATAGATATGAAATAAAGAATAAGGAGAAAATTTTACTTCGAAAAGAAGTGAGATTCAGGTTTTGCCCTTAACCTGGATGGGACAGAAAATACCTCGTGTAGAAACGAAGCTCAGGTTTGACCCTTAACCTGACCGGGAAATGAAAATGGAATACCTCATCAAAGGAGGTTCAGGTTTGTACCCTTAACCTGATCGGGTTGAAAATGAAATACCTCATCAAAGGAGGCTTAGGTTTATACCCTTAACCTGATTGGGTTGAAAATGAAATACCTCATCAAAGGAGGCTCAGGTTTGTACCCTTAACCTGATCGGGTTGAAAATGAAATACCTCATCAAATGAGGCTCAGGTTTGTACCCTTAACTTGATTGGGCAGAAAATGAAATACCTCATCAAAGGAGGCTCAGGTTTGTACCCTTAACCTGATCGGGCAGAAAATGAAATACCTCATCAAATGAGGCCCAGGTTTAAACCCTTAACCTGATTGGGCAGAAAATGGACGGAATCCTCGAAAGAAGAGACCCTGATGGAACCTTCGGATTTCCGCACAATGAATCCGATAGGGGTTTTGCAAAAGGAAGGAAATTGGGGTCCCTAAAGTTTGAAAAGGGATTGATTTTGGGCGCTTCATTGCTGAGACTAATTAACTTTTGAAATTGCCTTTTGCTGGAATTGGTGGCTTAACCTCAAGCCGAAATTGGACTGTCTATGGTGGGACAGTGGGGACACAGGGAAGTGTGCGAATCTGAGAGCCCGTGCGCTCAGATTATACCAAAGAAGGGAAGAAATCTTGAAAACTCCCGTTATCAAGTCCTAAAAGGGATAACAACTGATGTCAGGATGTGCCAAAGATGAACCTCAAGCTCTCGCTTCACGCCAGGATAGCTAGAAAATATTGTCAAAATGTTGAAAATTATTGTTGATTCAAAATAATTGAAAGTGATGCGCATTGTTTTGAAAGTATTTCCTCTTTTCTACCTGAAGTATTGCCTCCGACTGAGCTTAACTCCGTAGAATCAAGATTCGAATTCAAATTGCTTGCGATTGGCTTTCTTTCAAGGAAGCTATCAATTTCCTTGATATGGACGGGAAAGAAAATATTCTTGATATTGCGAGAGCTATTGGTGAATGAATATTGATAAAAGAATTTCACAAAATTAAAGAAAATTCTTGATAGATTCGGCAGTCTGATATCCTGGGATTCTTTTCTCATGATGATCTTTCTGCACTCTCTTTTTAGCAGATTGGAGCTCTCTTGGGTTTTTCGGGAATTACATCCTCCTTCATTTTGGAGATGTCCTGACTTGTCTCTCTCTTTTTTTTTTGGAAGGGTACGTCACAAACTCCTTTATCTCAGAGATGTTCTGATCCTTCTTTTCTCTCAGGGATTATCATGATGATTATTGGCTCTTTGGTAGGAAATCTCTTGATGATAGCTGGAATTAAATATCTTTTAGGGTTTGTCGGTAGGCTCATCACACTCGCCTTCATCTCGACGGTGATCTGAACTTTCCCTGGAAGGATCCGTCACAAACTCCGTCATCTTGGAGATGATCCAAATCTTCTTTGTCCCCGGGAGTCGACTCGCTTAATTCGCCTTCATCTTGACGACAATTGAGAGATCCCTTTTGCAGATATTTAATTGCAGCTTAGGTGATTGAGGAGATATGAAAATTGAGTGGATTTTTCTGTATCACCCAGGATATTTCGACTACTTTATTTTTCAAGAATGGTCTTTAAAAATGTGCCATTGACTGCAATCAATATCAATCACTCATAGCTTTGCAACAACATTGAATTCTCTTTGCTGGCCATATCGAGGATTTATTCTTCATCCTTTTGGTTGGCCAATAGAAAGATTTTGAACTTTGAATCCTTTTTCGCGAAAGCATTACCCTTTCGGAAGTAATAATGGAGGTATTCTGAAGTAATAATTTTGTGCAATAAAGATTTTTGAAATCAACAAATATTTAAGGATAAATTGGCAAAACTTTCTTGAAATCCTTTTGTGAAATCGAGCATTTGAAGCACAACGCAACACATCTCTGACAAAAACTCTCTTCTCCTTTCCCCAAAGGAGAAGATTCAGAAATTGGAATTGGGAATTACTCCTCTCTTCCCTGAAGAGGAGGTGTTTGCAAAACGAACTTTCGAAGAGAAATTAAGCTTTCGTCAAAACTTCCTAACATTAGGCTTCTCTTATGGAAAGGGGGCCGGAATTGGTGAGGTTGGTAAATTGGTCATGAAGGAACGAGTTCATCACACTCTCCCTGAAAAGAGGGTCCTTCATGATGAAATGGCCTAGTCTGAAATCATGGGGCCACAAGGAAAGCAAGTCTCCGTCGATTCTCTCCCTATACAAAGGGTTTCTTGTGTGAAATTTGGAATTTTGTTTTGCAAACGGTTCACAAAGGCACGAGTCCCTTCAAACTCTCCCTAAAAAGGGGCTAAGTGAATGAATTGGATAGCATGCGAAAAGAGCGAGCTCCCTCGAACTCTCCCTATACAAAGGGTCTCTCGCAAGAGAAATTTTTGGAATTGGTATTGAGTGATCAAAAGGTCGAAATTTTGGAAATTGGAATTTTGAAATTTGATATTTGAAATTGGACATTGGAAATTTGGAAATTGATAATTGAAAATTGGAAATTGATTGACCCGAAGGTCGAAATTGTGAATTGGTTTACCGAGAATGACATGGGTTCTATAGGGATTCAGCCTAAGAACTATCTATTCCCTAGGGATTTAACCTAAGGATCATAGTTTAAGAAAGAATGATTCCAACTTGTGAGCTTTGAATGGACCAGGTGCTAAACTGGGTTTTTGAGGGAAGATTCGAATCGGAATTCAATTCTTCAAGGAAAACTAGATGAATTGGATTTTGAAAGAAAATTCAAGTCGGAACTTGGATTTTCTAGACCAACTCTGAAGGAAAAGAAAACTCGAGTCGGGACCCGAATCTTCGAAGGAAAACTAGATCCATCGTGAAAGGAGAAGAAATTCGAGTCAGAACTCGAATCCTGAAGGAAAGGTAGATCAATTTGGAAGGAGAAGAGATTCGAGTCGGAACCCGAATCCTAAAAGCAAACTGGATCAACTAGAAGGAAAGAAGATTCGAGTCGGAACTCGAATCTCGAAGGAAAACTAAACCGGTTAGAAGGAAAGGAAATTCGAGTCGAAACTCAAATTCCGGAGGAAAACTAGATTAGCTAGAAGGAAAGAAGATTCGAGTCGGAACTCGAATCTCAAAGGAAAACTAGACCGGTTGGAAGGAAAGGAAATTCGAGTCGGAACTCGAATTCCGGAGGAAAACTAGGTTAACCAAAAGGAAAGAAGATTCGAGTCGGAACTCGAATCCCAAAGGCAAACTTTAACCGGTGTGGAAGGAAAGGAAATTCGAGTCGGAACTCGAATTCCGAAGGAAAACTAGGTTAACCAGAAGGAAAGAAGATTCGAGTCAGAACTCGAATCCTGAAGGAAAACTAAACCGGTTGGAAGGAAAAGAAATTCGAGTCGGAACTCGAATTTCGAAGGAGAACTAGGTTAATTAGAAGGAAAGGAAATTAGAGTCGAAACTCGAATCCCAAAGGAAAACTAAACCGGTTAAAAGGAAAAGAAATTCGAGTCGGAACTCGAACTCCTGAAGGAAAACTAGATCGATTAGAAGGAAAGGAAATTCGAGTCGGAACTCGAATCCCAAAGGAAAACTAAACCGGTTAGAAGAAAAAGAAATTCGAGTCGGAACTCGAACTCCTGAAGGAAAATTAGATCGATTAGACACCGAATTTTAAAGTGTACCAGTGTAAACACCGGATTTTGAAAATGTGCCAATATAAGCATTATGTTTTGAAAAATTACCAGTACGAATACCGGGTTTCGGAAGATTACCAGTACGAGCGCTGGATTTTAGAAAATTACCAGTACAAGCACTGGATTTTGAAAGATTACCAGTACGAGCACTGGATTTTAAATGGTTACCAGTACGAGCACTGGGTTTTAAATGATTACCAGTACGAGTACTGGGTTTTGAAAGTTTACCAGCACGAACACTAGATTTTGAAAGTTTACTAGCACGAACATTGGATTTTTGAAAAATTACCAGCACGAACACTGGATTCTGAAGAAATACTAATTGATTTTAATGGAAAATTTTCAGTCTTCACCCTTACGACAACTTGGACAACTGTCGGGGCCTCAGGATTTATCCCTTATCCTGAATGGGGAGTTCGATG
Source organism: Nuphar pumila (assembly GCF_984573655.1). NCBI lineage: Eukaryota > Viridiplantae > Streptophyta > Magnoliopsida > Nymphaeales > Nymphaeaceae > Nuphar > Nuphar pumila. The sequence continues at coordinate 64,585,477 of NC_143260.1, read as the reverse complement.
CAAATGCAAATCGATGCAGGTGAATGCAAATGAATGCATGCAAATGCAAATGAATGTAAATGGGTGCACATGTGTGCAAAATGAGAGATTTGTTTGATCCTGCCTGCATACAGGATGTTTTGAAGACAATTTTCAAAATAATGCCCCAGTGTAATGGGGGAGTAAGATATTGGAAGAAAGGATAAATAATTGATATTTGAGGAATGTTCTCTGAAGATAACAGTGGAAAGATTGACGATGTTCTTCTTGATGAATTCGGGAGACACTCTGAAAGAGGTTACTCTTTGTAAAAAGACATTTTGTAAAGAAGGAGAAATACAAAAGATGATGCCAAACTATGAGGAAGATTGATAATTTTATTGATGAAAGAGATGAGACCATGCCATCCATACAAAATAACGAAAGCAAAATGCAAGAATGAAAGAGTGATGGCCTTGTCGCTCTTAGGGTGCTGATAAGCTGGCTGCTTTATCTTCTTCTTTGCCTTCTACAAAGATATTTTTATCGATATAGTCTTGAATAATATTCCTGAGAACGAAGCAGTACTCGATATCGTGCCCCATGGCCCGATGAAACTTGCAGAATTGATCTTTAAACCTTCCCATGGTCACAGGAGGATTTGCTATCTTGGGGAGTCTAACCTTCCCTTTGGCTATCATGTATTCCAGAACTTGCTCCAGTGGCTGTTCTAAGGGAGTAAAATTGCGATCGTACCCCCAACCATCATGCTTTGGTTTTCCTTGGAATTTTAATTCGAATTGGACACTTGAGGAAGACTTGTCATCTCGCTTGTCCATTTTATCCTTCCGACTTGCGAGGTCATTTTTCTCTGAGTTTGGATTTTCTGAGCCTCCAGTATGATTTTTTCTACCTCCTCTTTTGTTTTGTCCATTGCTATTTCTGGTGGAATTGGTAGAAAATGTGGAGTGAGCCTTCAGAGACCCGACTGTATCTTGTGTGTACATGTATTCCAAGAAACTCTCGAGTATTTGATCTAACGGGGCCATCTTGTGGTCCTGGTTTGGATCATCACGCTGCATCTCTTGTCGAGTACTTGATTTTTGCTGAGACTTGGATAAGACAGTTGACCAGTACTCTTTCTCATTTTCAATGAAGAGATTCTTGTCGATATGATCTTGGACAATGTTTTTGAAGACAAAACAGTGGTCGGTGTCATGCCCTACTGCCCGATGGAATTTGCAGAACTGGTCTGTGAATCTTCCCATGACTGTGGGAGGATTTGAGACTCTTGGAAGCTTTACCAATTCCTTGGCCAACATATATTCAAGGATTTCATCAAGAGACTGCTCGAGAGGAGTGAACTGGCGATCGCAATCCCAGCCGTCCCGCTTTATCTTTTCTTTGTGTTGACTCAATTTTCCACTCTGCTTTAAAGATTTCTCTTTCTGACGTGTATGATTGCCTTTGTTATCCTTGCACCCCTCGCGGTGGGCCTTGACAGAATTTGTCTTTTTTGAATCTTGATTATTCCTGACGGGAGTGATGCTCTTGTAGAAGTCTTTGCTCGTGAAGACCTTCTTGCCCTTGTCGCGGGCTTGCAAATCTTTAATCTTCTTTGCCATTTCCTTCAGCTGTATTTGGACCAGATCATCCATTGCTTGATCTTTCAATTTATAGGTTGTCCCTTGTCTATGAGAGGATCTTTGAAGTGCTTGCCAGACTTCATACTCTTCATCAGTGCCAACTACTGATTCTGATTCATCAGATGTATCCTCGTGTTGGATATGTTTCTTGGATAGTTTTAAAACTTTCTTAGTTGACCGGCCTTTTGCCCTCTGCTTGACTTGGATCTTTTTTGTACTAGCTTCAGCTTGTTCTGTCAACATTTTGGTCATCATCTCTTTGAACATAGCATATATCTGAGGATCAACATCATCCTCTGCTTGCTGACTCTGACTTCTGACTGATCGGAGTGAGTCCATCTCTTCTTCTGAAGCTACTGAATATGCAACACCTTCAACTGATGTGGTTTTCTTTCGGACCTTGTCTGAACCACTGAGTATCACGAATGCTCTTTTGAATGTTATTAATGCTCTCTCCGCAAGGCAGAACTGATGGTTAGGCTTCTGAAGGAAATTTGGTTGGAGGAAAATATTTGTTGAGAATTTTGGTAGACAATTGAAAGAGTATCCCATTACTAGGGATTGAGTCGTCGCTGGAATTACGACAATTGCGCTGCTATTCTTTGCAAAATAAACAACTGGAAATATGCCTTGTTACCTAGGCGAGGTTGTCAAACCAAAGTGAAATATAAAATAAAGGAATTTTATTGAGGGGAAAAACATGATTTTATCAATAATACACTTGACAGAGGGGAGGGGGACAGACAATTTTCCACCACTCCGGATAATCAGAAGACACACGAGGACCAGGAAAAATAGTAAGACTGACAAAGGAATCCCAGCCATGTCTGGCAGAATGGTATGCTCCGGACCTCTGATCTGATGCGAGATCGAATTCTGGCAGAACCTCGGCTAGTGGACGAATCTCTACGCGCTTCTGCCTCTGAGGGAATTGCCTGACACACCGCTCTGGATGATAGTATGCGCAGAAAAACGGGCCAAGTAGCCTGAATCGCTTGTCGTATGCATAAGTATATCTGGGAGGTGATTCCTGGCGATCAAAGTAGTCCCATACGACCTCTTCCTCCTGAAGGTTGTCGATCAAGAACCGATATCGCGCAACTGGAAGAAGCTTTTCACCATTGTATCTGAAGGAACTGGCTCGGACTGGCACATGTTGGAGGAACCAAGACTGCAAGGCATAGGTGCACCCTTCGACTAGAATGGATTCTCCGAGTGCGAAACGAGTCAACCCTCGGTATAGAAAGGCGAGTGCGGCCATGGCTATTGAGAGGCGGCTGGTCTGTCGACTTCCCCATCTCCTTAGAAGCTGAACTATTCTGATATCCATGTAATTTCATCCTTCGGGAAAGAAAGCCAATCCCACAGTGCACAGAACCATCGCGTGCTGAATTCTCTCTCGAGCTGTCCTGGACAACGAGCTGACTTCCACAAATGTCCCATGCTGTCTGTAGATTTCAAGCAGGTCCATGTATTCATTCCCATCTTCTTCAATCAATGGCCAAGACTTGCGTCCTGTCATGCGAGCTAAGGCATCCTTAGGGTCCAGACCCTTAACATTAATCAGAAACTGTTTCTTCAATGGATCTCCAGGCTGACCGGCTGGCTCGGGCAATCCCATAATCTCTGAAAATTCATCCATCAGTACTGTCATCTCGCCCCACGGGAACCAGAAGGTAGAAGTGCTCGGATTCCACCGCTCTGCTAGTGCATGAATCAAGTTGCCGTTGACTGTTTGCTTTCCCACTGCGGACGCCAGTTCCAATCCACACTCGTCCAGATGGTCCGAAAACATACGAGAGAAGTTCTTGAACCATGAATAATACCACCGGGGAGAGAAGGATCCGGTGCTGAGGACTCGATGTTCGGGAAGACTTTGTCGCACCTCGTAGGAGATGTGACCCTCAGGGAAGACTGAATCAAGCTGACTGGATGCCATCGGACTGGAAGACATGGAAATTGGAGTAAGACTTGGAAAATACAGGAATTTTGAGGAAAATGCAGGCAGGATAAAAATAAAGTAGGAAATTCGAGATCCAGAAGACAGGAAAGATGGGAAATCACCTGGAGTTTTGAAGAAAATGGAGGAACTTTATGAAAATCGTCCAGGGTTTAATGAAATATGAGGAAGTACTTTATAAAATGAAGTATTTTGAAAATCGTCCAGGATTTAAAATATGGACAGTACATGGACATGGACTGGGAAAAATCGTCCAGTATTTTAGAAAATTGGGGAAAATATGGAAAATAAAAGGAGATGACTATAACATATTCAATCACATTCTGCACAAACAAGTATGCACAAACAGCATTCTCTAAAAGCTGACTCTAGATGCACAAATTTTGAAATGGCTGTAGGACGTTAATCCTAACTCTAAGGCTTAGATCATCTGTATCCAATCCAGTTATGCCTATATACTCAAGCCAAGGCTCGATGTACGTGGCATAAAATCAATTTCTCCGGTTCTAGGTTCAAGTTTTCTAACATCCTTGAGCACCTGCCGATATACGTTGGACTATGGCCCTTGGTACGTGGCAGGGGGGTTTTCACCCAAATAGGTGGCCCAGTTGTGAGGCTCTGTCCCGAACTATGGTTCTAGAAGAGAGCCCAGCAACGTGAAGACCGGGACAATATAGGTGGGGGTGGTTTTTTGAAAACATGAGCACATGCAAGCAAATATAAGGCTCTAAGTCCTAAAGAGATAGATTTTTGAAATATTTGAAGAAGCAAACATTGTTTTCATACAATTCCTAAATTGAGGAGTGTTGTATTAGACCTAAGTCTATGTGAGCATGAATAATTCTCCTCAATATGGTCCTACCAAACCATACCTAGTCTATATGCATTCCATGTCAGCTGGGTTCAAGTCTAGGCTCCTAGGTTCACATGATATCATAAAGCAAAGCTGACATTCCATGGAAATCGATTTTGACAAATTGAACTAAGTAGAGCATTAAATTGATTAAGCAAAGACAGGTCCCATCTCGGTCGCCAAACCTGTTATCATCGCAAAATTTTTAACTTTTTGCGAGTCAAACTGACCTTTGAAAAAGATTTTGAAAATAACTCGCCTCCGTTTTTAAAATGCGGGAAAATTCCGTAGAATGGGACTCGCCTGTCGGTACGAGGTTCAACCGTTCCTTCCACCTTTAACAGGGGTAATTGAACCAAGGATCAATCTTATGCTCTACTCTATTCAACTTGTCTAAATCATATTCTAATTTCTAAATGCACATAGAATCAGGCATGTGCTATGAATTTTCAGAAAATGCACATTTTGAAAACATGATGTTTGCTTTGAATGATTGAAATATTTAGAAAATGTAAATCTTGGAAATGATATCATATGAGAAATCGTGAAATGGGATTTGAAATATACTCCTAAGAGAAATAAAAATCGATTTTGAGGAATCCTTGACATTTGGTGAAAATCGATTCTGAGAGACTTGGTTTCTCTTAATTCAAACTTGGAAATTGAAATTCTAACTTAGAAAATTTGAATTTGGAACTTGGGAAATACTTGAAATATCCTTTGAAATTCAATGTCTTTGGGAAAATCGATTTTGCTATAAGACTTAGGAGATTTTAAGAAAATGAACTTCTTTGAATTGAAATTTTGAATTGGAATTGGCAAATGCATGAAATGAATGAATATGATTTTGAGGAATTGAGAAATACTTTTTGTATTTTTGAGAAATGCAGTGCATTTTTGAAGTTAGCCTAAGAGTGTAGGCTGAATGTGGCTAATGTGAAGATCATAAATCTAGATATCCTTCATATTCTGACTATGGCCATAAATATGAATTCCACCAAGTTTATAAACTTCATAAAAGTTAGTGCATGTGCCATTCGTGTAGACCATAGTGAGTTTGAATATGCATGAATCATCATCCATCACACATTAACATTATAAAAGAAAATAAACTATATGCAATGCAACCTAAGCTAAGCAGGAAATGTAAATTCTTATTCCAAAGTTTAATTACAAATTACATCACTATTGAAATTTAAATACATGAAAAAATAAAGTCTTCAATGTACCTGCAAAACTAGAAAACTTTGTTAATGAAAATATGTTGGCTTTTCTAGATTTATCCAACAATATCAGGAAATTGTTGGATTTTGCTAGATATAAGCCTCTTCCTTGATTCCCTTAAATAAAAATGATAAAGTATGAAATAAAATTGAATAAATATGAAAGAGAAGATATGGAATTTCAAAATTGGGGTCAAAATAACCAAAATACCCCTAATAACAAGACTATGGCCTTGAAATTAGGGTTTTTAGAAAGATATTTTGAGAAAATGCAAATTTTGAAATTTGAATGGAATAAACTCAAACCAAATATGCTATGATATGATTAAAAATATGAAATTAGGGTTAGGGATTTCGAAATTTAGGTCAAATGACCAAATTGCCCCCAATAGCAAGACTATGGCCTTGAAATCAGGGTTTTTAGAAATAGATTTTTGTAAAAACTTAGGTTTTATGCACTAAATGAAATCAAATGAGCACAAAATTAAACCTAAAGCATCCTAATATGATTATGAACATGATTGAACCCTAAAAACATATGCTTAGGCACGAAAATCCAATAATATCACAAAAACTGTGATTTTAGCAGTGTTTTTGGATCTTTCAGGAACCCGGTTTTGCAATTTGCTTAATTCTACCATCAAATGGATTCCAAAATCCATAGAAATTGGTACCTGCGCTTGTTATAACCCTAATGTCGAATTGGAATTATAAAAATATTTTTTTGACATTAAATTAATACAAAAATTTCATTAAACCCTAAAAATATGCTATTTTTGACCTAATTCACCAACCAGTTTCAATCCAAGACCTGAATCAGGAGTCAAATCTCCATGTAAATTTATGAAATTTTAACTAGGAAGAAAAACAGAGATTTCCCAATTTACAGATCGGAAAAATCATCTCCGGTTAGGGAGAAACCCTTCCGGCAATCTGAGCTAAAATATATCACTTTTAACAGGGATTAAAACAGCTATTCCAGATTGAAAATACAGGAATAAATAGAAATCCTAAACAAAAATTTTTGAAATTTTAGTGGTAAACAGTAGACAGAAAAATAACAATACTCACTTTTTACAGATCTAAAATCGGATCTGTGGTTTGGGATTTATGACTAACACAAGACTGATTAGGGTTTTGGTAAACCCTAACGAGCTTTAAATTTAAAAACAGATTCTCTAAAAGGGGAAAAATACTAAACAGTGATAAAAAAAATCCAAAAATTTAACAGAAGATAGATCTACTCAATGTGAATCCATAGCACTTTACAGATCTAAAATCGGATATAAGATGAGAGAAATATCATCACAGCAAGTTACCTTCTTGATTTTAACCACGATTTTAAAGCTTTAAAAACCCGATTTGATGTCTGATTTTTTTGACAGAGTTCCCGAGATCTAAAACCTCTGATTTTTCTACAGTAACTCAATAACTCATGCATGCATCACATATAAAAAAATCAGAAATAAACAATGAGTGATTCAATCCAAAATAACACCATCTTTACTGTTCTAAACCTAGAACACACAAAAATTTAAGAAACTTGAAAAACCATGCATTAACTAATGTAAATAAATAAAATAAACCATAAACAGTAAAAAAAACTTATTTCTATGCTATAAAACGTAAAACAAACATGAATAAACCATGAAAATAAATTAAAAACAGGGAATCAATGGCTGGAATTTGATATCACCTTTAAAACATAGATTTAACCCATTAAAAAGGGTAAATCATATATTTTATTGGTTAATGATGCAAAGAATCATGTTAAAATCAATTCTAATGGATTAAAATCTCTGTAAATCACCCAAAACAGGGTTGGATCACCTTCTTGGATTGTTCTTGCTGATTCTTGATGGTTCTTGAGGTTGAATCCATGGTTTAATCCATGAAGATGATGGTACCAATGGCTAAATCATGTTTAAAACAATGAAAAACATTAAATAAAAACTAAAAATTAGAGAAAATAGTTACCTTGAGGTTGCTGCAATGGAGGAAAGGCTGGAGAGGAGAGAGAAGCTCCAAGAATCCAAAGGAAAGCAAATTGGGAAAATTGACCCCCTATAGCCTTCTATTTATAAAAAAAATTTAGGTTAAAAATTTAAATGTTTTAAAAAAATTGGACTCTTCTAAGGGGGGCGATTTTGGGGTGTAAAGACTATCCTACCCCTAGCCTAAATTATCCTATTTAATACCTAATTAACCCCTAGACTCTCCTAAAAAATCCCCAAATGTAATGCCACTTGGCATTTTCTCACATTGGGTTTTTAAAACTCCTTTAAAAACCTTTAAAAATACTAGTTTTAAAAACTAACTTTCAAAAATGAGTTTTTCAAAATGGTTTTGACTCTTCTAAACCTCTAACACTAACCAAGACATCAACTAACCCTAGTCTAGCCCTGACTTACTCGAATATGGCGCCACCCCGAGTGGGCCCTACTTGAGTTTTTTTCAAAAAGCGATTTTAAAACTTGAAATTGAAGGAGTTTTCAAAAGATTTTCAAAAGTAAACTTAAAATTAGGATTTTTGAAATGATATAGGATCCTAACTGAATTAGAATTCCTCTGAATATGGTGCCAACTGAGTGGGCCCACATCGAATTTTGAACATTTTTGAAATAAACACTGAAAATGGCTTAGAAAAAGGGTTAAAATTGACATTTGAAATTCAAGATTTTTGAAAATAGGGTCTCAAGCGAACTGGAACTCCGAGTTAGAGTCCTGAACTCTTAGGACTCTGAGATTTTAGATTTTAAAAGCCAAATGAAAGAATTTTCAAAAGATTTTATCAAGAAATGATGAAATAAGTCAGAAAACACAGTCAGGGTTAGACTCCCAACTCGACCGAGCTCTAAAATAGAATCCTGAACTAACTGGACTCTGTAAAATGACCTAAATTTCAAAAACAAACGAAAAAGATTAAAAATGGAAGTAAAACAGACTTCAAAACAGACTTCTGACCGGATCAGGACTCTGAGACAGAATCCTGATCGGACTGAAACTTTCAAAATTTTGAGAAACTTGATGAATAGAGGAATTCAGAAGCGACACCACCTCAATGGGTCTCATCTGTGAATTGAAATCGATTAAAATTTGAATTTGAAATGAATCCAGATTGTTTCCTTGAGAAAATATTTAGAAATATAAAGTCCTGGGGTTGGAAAATGACAGAGTATTGAAAAAAAACCCAGGTTTTGAAATTGATTTTGGAATAAAAGCTTTAAAATTCAAATCTGGATTGAATGTTTTGAAAGCTGGTGTGCTGGATCTCAAGAATGAGATGCAATGTCATGCAATGCTATGCAATGCGATGAAATGATATGCAAAATGTATGCAGTGATATGCAATTACTTATGAAATGGACAAACACTAGATGAGTGTGAAAATTTGGGGTGTTTACACAGGGGCAGCAATCAAGGCAACCAGGGCAGCAACTTGGGAGAATATAAAGGCCAGATTGAGAAATATTGCGAAAACCAGGATAGACTTCTTCAATACAGTCCTTAGCAGATAGGCTAGAAGCAAGAAGAGCCAAAGCATAAGGATTGGAGCAAGGATCGAGATTTCACTCCTTTAAATGAACCGCTCAACAAAGTCCTCGAATACATGTTGTCTAGCGGATTACTCAGGCTCCAAAAAGCCGCCAACCCTTCCACTATCATTGGAAAATATATAGACCAATTCTGTGGGTACCATCGAGCAATAGGGCATGACACTGAGCATTGCTTTATCTTCAAGAACATAGTTCAAGACTCCCTTGATAAGAATGTCTTTGTCAAAATCGAAGAAGAAAGGCGTCCAGATCTCCTAAACATGCAAGCTCAGTCCAGCTACCAGGTAGGGGTCAGCACTCGGCAGAAGTCAAGCAAGCCGAAGAAAGGAAAGCATGAAGGTTGGGATCATGATCGTCAGCTTACCCCTCTAGGTCAGCCGATCGAAGAAGTTCTCCAATACCTGCTTGCGAAAGGCATGATCAAACTCCCAAGAAAGGTTGATCATCCTGTCATCATGGGAAAATGGAAAGATTGCTTCTGCAAGTTTCATCGAGCAAGGGGGCATGACACGGAGCGCTGTTTCGTCCTCAAAAACCTTGTACAGGACTATATTGATAAAGAGCTTCTGGTACCAGAGGAAGGAGAAGAGCAACCTACAGTTTCAACTGGACCTTTTCCAGACCAATCAGAGAATTGAGAATGCCAAGAGTTTTTCGCTTTCATCCCTTTCTGTCAGCCGCTTTGTAGGGGCAAGTCAGCCCAGACTTTGTGACCTTTTTTTAGCATACTTGTAAATATTCAGTTCTGTTATCAAACTTTTGCTTATCAATGAAGTGTCGATTTTCTTTATATCTTTGATATTCAATACTTTCTTCTTTTTGCTATATTGGGGCATTAAATTTCTTTTTCAAAATGCGGGACAATCTTGACATCATTCATGAGAGAAATGATATTACCTATGAGGATCTTTCAAAAATCATGAAAATTTTAATTCAAATTTTTTATTACAACCTTTTTTAAAGATCAACCCTTGTGTTGATCATATTTTTCTAACAAATTGATTTCAAATCATTGCATTTCAAAGATCAACCCTTGTGTTGATCATATTTTCTGAAAATTGATTTTGAATTATTACATTCAAAGATCAACCCTTGTGTTGATCATATTTTCTAAAAATTGATTTTGAATCATTACATTCAAAGATCAACCCTTGTGTTGATCATATTTTCTAAAAATTGATGCATTTAAATATCAACCCTCGTGTTGATCATATTTTCTAAAAATTGGTTTTCAAATCATTGCTTCAAAAAAAAAATTAACCCTCATGATGATCTCTCATGAATGATCCCCTTTCAAAGATTAGCTCTCGCGGTTAATCTTTCTTTCCAAAAATGGTTTTCTCATCTTCTTCTCTCATTTTAAAGATCCCACATGCAGGCAGGATCAAACTCTTTTTTTTTCTCTCAATTTTTATCAACTTTTTGTTTATCAATCTTTATCAGTTTCATCAATTTTTATTTCATTTTTTTTATTCATCCATTTTATTCTTCTTTCTTATTTCAAAAATACCCTTTTAGGTTAAGGGATAAACCTGATGCCTCTTTTCCCATGAGGTATTTCTTCTTCCTTCTTTGACCCCCCCCCCCCTTCAGGTTAAGGGATAAACCTGAAACCTCATCCTACGAGGTCCCTCTTTCTTCAGGATAAGGGATAGTCCTGAATGTCTTTCTCTTTTAAAGCTTCATTAATCTCTGCTAAATCTTTTTCTTCATCCAATTTTATCAATTTTATTTTTTAATTAAATTTTAATTCTTCCAATTCTTTATCAAAGCTTTTCATCAACTTTTGCCTAAATTTTATTCCTTTCCCATTCAGGATAAGGGATAATCCTGAAACCCCTCATAGGAGCAACAATGCTACCTGTTAGAATTCTTTTACAAAGATAATTTCCATAAAATTTCTTTGATTCTTCTCTTTTGTCAAATCTTCCAACAATTTCTATCTCTTCTCGTCAGTTCTTCTCAAATTTTATTTCCTCCCCAGTCAAGATAAGGGGGCAATCAGATCACATGCAAATAAACTCAGTCATCTAAATGGTCATTCTCAATCCCAGGTCCGGTCCTCGCACTAGCAAATTTTCAAAACTCAATCTTTTGATTAAAAACTTTCTATCATAAACCCGAATTCTCACTTAGGCTTCTTCCCTTTATTCTTTCATCTGAAGTTCTGAGTTCCGACCAGGACTTCCTTTTGAATCCAATCCTCGCATTGAAAATCAATCATTTCTTTAGAAATCTGAGTTCCAGCTCGGGTTTTTCCTCTATTATTTTTCATTCGAAGTTCTAAGTTTTGACCAGGACTTCCTTTTGAATCCAATCCTTGCATTGGAAATCAATCATTTTTTTAGAAATCCGAGTTTCAGCTCGGGTTTTCCCTCTATTATTTTTTCGTTTGAAGTTCTGAGTTCCGACCATGACTTCCTTTTGAATCCAATCCTTGCATTGGAAATCAATCATTTTTTAGAAATCCAAGTTCCAGCTCGGGTTTTCCCTCTATTATTTTTCGTTCGAAGTTCTGAGTTCCGACCAGGACTTCCTTTTGAATCCAATCCTCGCATTGGAAAACAATCATTTCTTTAGAAATTCAAAATTTCAAAACTCGGGTTTCTCTTTATCTTTTATTTTCTGAAGATTCGAGTCCCAACTCGGACTCTCTTTTTTTTCAAAAAGCCCCAACTGCCAAGCGGGACCTTCTTCCAAATTCCAGCCTTCCAGCTAATCCATTTCAAAAAATTCAGGTTTATTCTCTTTGAAAATTCTTCTATCCCCTTCAGGCTAAGGGATAAACCTGATGCCTCCTGCTAAACAAGGTATTTCTTTCCTTCCTTCCCAGTTCAGGATAAGGGATAAATCCTGAAAGCGGCCCACATACAGTTAAACTATGGTGGTCCACTAATTTTTGCCAAGAATCTCTGATTTCTAAATCCCTTTTGAAAAAACTGAGCTCGTCTCTAAAATCCAGTCCTCGTGCTGTTTATTTCTCAAACTTTTCTCAATCATATATTGAGCTCATTTGGAAAATCCGGTCCTCGCACCGGTAACATCCTAAATTCAACCTTTTGATCAAAAGTCCTTGACTTGAACTTCCCAAAATTTGATGTATTTTCAAAGGATTCAGCAATTTGCTGGTCATGTATTTTCAAATAGATCCAGCTTTTGCTGGTCATGTATTTCCAAAAGATCCAGCAAACTCGCTGGTCATGTATTTCCAAAAGATCCAGCTTCCACTGGTCATGTATTTCCAAAAGATCCAACACTCGTTGGTCATATATTTTCAAAAGATCCAACACTCGCTGGTCATGTATTCCAAAAGATCCAGCTTTTGCTAGTCATATATTTCCAAAAGATCCAGCAAACTCGCTGGTCATGTATTTTCAAAAGATCCAGCTTCCGCTGGTCATGTATTTCCAAAAGATCCAACACTCGTTGGTAATATATTTCCAAAAGATCCAACACTCGTTGGTCATGTATTCCAAAAGATTCAGCTTCCGCTGGTCGTGTGTTCCAAAAGATCAAACCTTTAGGGTACGACTTTTCAAATTCTATCATTTCCAAACCTTCAAGATCTTCAATCTCTCAAATTCTATCAGTTTCCCAACCTCTGGTTGTAATATCTTCAAAATCTTATCATTTTCTCAACCCTCGGGTTATAATCTCCCAAATTCAATCACTTTCAAACCATCAGATTAAATCCTTCATTTTCAGAAATCCAGTTGTCATAACTGGTCGGGATTTAAAATCCAATTTTCATAACTGGTCGGGACTTGAAATCCAGTATTATTTTCACTGGTCGGGATTTGAAATTCAGTTTTCATAACTGGTCGGGATTTGAAATCCAGTATTTTTTTCACTGGTCGGGATTCGAAATCCAGTTTTCATAACTGGTCGGGATTTGAAATCTAATATTTTTCACTGGTCGGGATTTGAAATCCAGTTTTCATAACTGGTCGGGATTTGAAATCCAGTTTTCATAACTGGTCGGGATTTGAAATCCAATATTTTTCACTTGTCGGAATTTGAAATCCAGTATTTTTCACTGGTCGGGATTTGAAATCCAGTTTTCATAACTGGTCGGGATTTGAAATCCAGTATTTTTTTCACTGGTCGGGATTCAAAATCCAGTTTTCATAACTGGTCGGGATTTGAAATCCAGTGTTTTCACTGGTCGGGATTTAAAATCCAGTATTTTTCACTGGTCGGGATTTGAAATCCAGTATTTTTTTCACTTGTCGGGATTCGAAATCCAGTTTTCATAACTGGTCGGGATTTGAAATCCAGTGTTTTCACTGGTCGGGATTTGAAATCCAGTATTTTTCACTGGTCGGGATTTGAAATCCAGTATTTTCACTGGTCGGGATTTGAAATCCAGTGTTTTCACTGGTCGGGATTATCAAAATCCAGTTCCTCATAACTGGTCGGGATTTTCAAAACCTAATGTATTTCATCAGTCCAGTTTTCTAAAGTTTGATTCTTACAACATTTCCTTAAATTACAGCTAAATGTCTCATCAAAATCTATATTGAGTAATTATTTCACAAAGAATTCATGAAAACTTTGCCAATTTGTTAAAAGCGTTTGTTGATTCTAAAAATCTGATTACACAAAAGAATTACCTCAGATCACCTCTAGTATTTTTTCCAAAAAGGTGAAACTTTTTGCGAAAAAGAGGTAAAATTCAAATCTTTTCCTGTTGATCAACCAAAAAGGATGTAAGAAATGTCCTCGATATGATCAATGAAAGAAGTCTTCAATGATGTTGAAAAGCTAGAAGCGAATTGATATTGATCTTGGCTATGGCGCATGTTTTAAAATGACTTTTTGGCAATCAGGCAGTGGAAATATCTTGAGCTATAGAAAGAATCTACTCAACCCATATCTTCTCATTTGTTTAAAGTTGCAATCAAATATCCGCAAAAGGGATCTCTCAACTGTCGTCAAGATGAAGACGAATATGCGAGCAGACCCCCGGGGCCAAAGAAGATTTGGATCATCACCGAGATGAAGGAGTTTGTGAAGGATCCTTCTAGGGAAAGTTCAGATCACCGTCAAGATAAAGGCGAGTGTGATGAGCCTACCGACAAACCCTAAAAGATATTTGATTTCTGCTATCATCTAAAGACCTTTTGAGCCAATGTCATCAATAAAATCCCTGAGATAAAAGAATGATCGGAATATCTCCAAGATGAAGGAGTTTGTGACATACCCTTCCCCGAAAAAGAGAGAAAAGTCAGGACACATCCAAATGAAGGATGATGAGAAAAATCGAGAAAGTTCAAATGACTCAAAAAGAGTGCAAAAAGATCATCGTGGTAAACACCCAGATATCAAAACTGCCAAAGTTACCAGAAGTCATCTTTTCTTATGCGAAATTCTTTTATCAATATCTTTTCATTACTTGTTTTTATGAAATTAAGAATATTTTCTCTCTTCTCATATCAGGGAAATGGATAGCTTTCTTGAAGAAAATCATCAGCGCTAAATTTTTGAATTTGACTCTTAAAACTGAGGAGTTAACCTTATTAGAGGAAATACTCTAGGTAAAAGAGGGAATATCTTCGCACATATGTGCACATTTCCAAGCATTTGAATCAGCTATAATTCTATCTTATTGGCAAAATTTTCTAGCTATTCCAAGAATGAAATAAACATTCAAATTTCATTTTGATGAAACTTAGCATTGTTTATATCTTCCAGAAGGGTTGTCTCATTTAGTTGAAGTATCTCTTTCCATCCCATCACAGTTTTTCTCCATTCGAGAAATCCGTATGGTAGATTTCCCCCACTCAGGATAAGGGACAAACCTGAACCCCTTCCGAAAGATCATTTGATTTCAAAAGCTATTTCTGTCTTAGCAATGAGACGCCCAATTTCTTCCCCTTTTCAAAGCTTTAGGGAACCCTATATTTTCTCCTTTCGCAAAAAAACCCCTTTCGGATTTGTTCGTCCAAATTCCGAAGGTCCCATCATGATTTCTTCATTTTTGAGAAACCTATATATTAGATTTTCCCCACTCAGGATAAGGGTCAAACCTAAACCTTCTGCAAAAGATCATTTGATTTCAAAAGCTATTTCAGTCTCAACAATGAGACGCCCAATTTCTTCCCCTTTTCAAAGCTTTAGGGAGCCCTATATTTCTCCTTTCGCAAAACCCCTTTCGGATTTGTTCGTCCAAGTTCCGAAGGTCCCATTATGGTTTCTCCGTTTGAGAAATCCGTATGGTAGGTTTCCTATCCAGACTAAGAGTTAACCCGGAACCTCGCTTCGCGAGGTATCTTCCTTTCAGGTTTGGGTTAAACCTTAGTCTCGTTTCGACGAGATTCCTCATTTTGACGAGATGTTTTCTTCTAGTCCCATCATGGCTCTTCCCATCGAGGAATCCATGCTTTGTATATCCATCCAGGACAGGATCCTACTTGAGCTGCCTTTCATGAGGCATTTTCCAAAAAAATGTCCCATCAAGGTTCTCATGTATTCCCTTTCTCATTCAATACATTTTTGATATATCTTCGTCCCATCCAGGTTAATGGCTAAACCTGAATCATTCCAAAAAGAGTACCTTGTCTCACCCATGAGACCTGATCAAAATTCTCAATTCCCACCATTTCAGAATTTCCATCCAAAGTCCCATCACGATTTCCTCATTCTCTACTCAATTATATCATTTTCGAGGATTTCATCCCCCCAAAACCATTCAGGATAAGGTTTCAAGCCTGAAAAGCCATATTTTCAAAATAATTCTTCCACACCTAGTTCAGATCTGTTGACTGGGGCATTTTCAAAATCTGGAGTGTTGTCTTTGCCACTAAGCTCGGCTTTCAACCGGCTTAATAGCAAAGAGGGGCATCTGTGAACACCCCAAATTTTTCAAAAATTTGTAAAAATGACATTTTCGCCCCTAACTCAATTTTCTGAGAAAATCAAAGCAATTTCAAAGCTAAATTTCAGTCATTCTTCAGATTTTCTGAATTAAATTCCATATTGATTTATTCAAATCCGAATCTAGTGTTTTAAATCCGTATTTCCTCAAAATCCGGATCCAAATGTATTTTCTGAAGAAATTTTCTCAAAAATCGCCTTGAATTCTCAGAAAAAATCCCTTTTGTAAATATTTTTACAAAAACACAAAAAAAATTACTTTTGATCTTTGGTTTCTAGTAAAACTTTAGGATTTTATTCTAAAAATACAAAAAAATTGAAAGATAACGCAAAAACCAAAAAAATTGGGAAAATTATGAGAAAAACAAATGAGTTTAAAATTCGATTTTTGGTAAAAACCTCGGAAGCCCCCTTTTTTTTGTAAAAATTTGAAAATCAGAGGGGGTCATATGCAAAATCCTTGTTTAGGGTTTTAAAACCCTTCGTAAGCAAAAGGGGAGAGAAGGCTGAAACCCTTAGCCACCTTCTCCCTCTCCTTCTCTCCATCTCGGCTGGCTGGAACCTCCATCACCCCCCCCCCCCTTTCTCCTCCTCCGCTCATCTCTAACAAACCCCATTCCTGAAGCTTCTTCTTCCTCCTTAAAAGGGGACTCAGAAAACCCTTTTGATCCATCCATTAACCCCCGCAATCCATCTTCCTCTCAACCTATCGCTTTTTCACCCCCGAGCCCCCTTCTTCAGGCATCTGTTCAGTTCTCACCCCGTCATTGCTTTACGCTTGTCTCCTTCACCCATGATCAAGGGATCCGATCTGTTTCTAAACATTTCATGCGACAGATCATCTTCAACATCCAGTCGATCTTCCTATTTTGTTATGTTACTTCTGAAGTTTTGCTTATACGACATCACCCAGATCCCCTCTGATTGAGCAAAAGAATATAAAATCCTCAACAGCAGCTACAAGTAAGGACTCACTTCCTTCTTACTTGGATTCTCTGTTTTACCATATTACTTAATTTTAACAGAGTTCCGTTTTCGTTTCTTTTATTCTCTTCTTTTTATCGAAATGCATTAGAGGTAGGGTCGACCTGCATATAGCAGGATCGACCCACCCATTGCAAACATTAATGAAGTAATCCGACTACTACATTTATTTATTTATTTATTTATTTTTATTTTTTTTTACTTTTCTTTGATGTTATTATGTTCTTTACTTTCATTTTTTTTCTCATTCCCTATTTCTTTTAATCACTTTTAATTTTTTGTCACTCTTGATGATCGTATCAGACAGCTTGTTTCTTATCCAATTTCTGATTCTAAAAGGATGTGATCATCCATCTTGTTAAAATGAGCTTTTCACATCTTATTTGGGGATATTTGACGGTTCAGAGCCCCTCTAATACAACCTTCCAGTATACTTTACTATCTAAGGTTAATTAGAATTCCCACTTTTCTCACTTCACGATCCATTTATCTGTTGCATAGCCTATGTCTTTTTGCCATCTTCATTTTGATTTCCATGGTTCATACTTAATTATATGTTACATTTGATCTTCTTGTTTTGATAGCATTTTATTTGATTTCCCTTCCATACTACATTTCTCGTTTGAAGCATCACTTGTGCGTTTTTCTTTTACCTTCGTGTATTTTCTTCAACCTCTCATAATGCATGCACAATTTTGATCTCACATAGCGTATTTATTTTCATATTGCATCTTGGAGTGGCACTGTGTCCTCAGATACTAATCCCTTGTGAATCAGTATTGGACTCAATGCCACTTGGTTTCAATCTATTTTACTGATTTTGATCTGAGCCCCTGTGTTCAATTTATATCTTTTGCCTGATTTGAGTTATGGTCCCTATTTTAGTTACAGATTTTCTTTCATTTGGTGTTATATAATTTCAGCATCATATAAATAGCTTTTCAGTTCAGTTGTGCATCATTGAGTATCCTTTTATATCTATCAGATGCAGCATCATCATCATCCATTTCTGTAGGGTCTCTTAGATCATCACCAACGTCATGTTTCATCAATTTCAGTATATCAGTCATATTAGTTCTGTGTAATTCATTCTAACTTCCCATCTTGTGTATTTAAATTCACTTCATGTATGTCTTCTGTAATATTTTGCAAATGCCGTTATATATTGCACATTTGGTCGATATTTTATCAATCACCATGAACCCTGCTGAAGGTTG
This sequence comes from Nuphar pumila, assembly GCF_984573655.1. NCBI lineage: Eukaryota > Viridiplantae > Streptophyta > Magnoliopsida > Nymphaeales > Nymphaeaceae > Nuphar > Nuphar pumila. The sequence continues at coordinate 64,567,204 of NC_143260.1, read as the reverse complement.
TCCGGCATATTCCCAATACCCCTTTTACCTTTAGTGTCATGCATCCATATATCTCTCCCAATTGAATGTGGAAAGAGGTCCCTTGAGGCTCCAACCATAAGGCCATCATGAATTCAAACAAAAATCAGCATATTGGGTGTATTTGTTGGAGTTCACAAACTGGATGTTAGAAGATGATTTCCTGTCAAAATGTGAGATGTAAGAAACCCAGCAGGAATAATCCCATCGATCTTGCTGGGGGTCTCCATTCTCAGTCTACCTTAGCATGGAAGCAGTGGTTATGAGGAAAAAGAGGAGTTGAAATTCTCCACCTCCATTCCAGTGCCTGGGATAAACCTTAAACTATGGTAGAAGCAGGATAACTGCAGAGCCTACAGATGTTTATAACTGTATCCAAAGAATCATCTCAATTCATTATGAAAGGCCCCCAAGATTTTATAAAGGAATTCATTCGTTGTATGGTATGTGATTATTCTGGGCGATCTAATTGGAGAAATTGATCTACCATGTCACGTTGGCATGATTAATCCATGGAGGTGGACTAAAATGGAAGCTTTGGAGTTTATCATTTCTTGCTCTGCTGTGGCTTCTGCGAAGGCCAATGGAGCTCAACCAGAAGCTGAAGAAAAACAAAGTAAATAGTCCAGGTGGAAACAAGGTGGTATTATTGGTGCTGCTGTGTTGACTGGCAGAACCTTGCTAGCAGTAACTGGTGGTCTAGCAGCTCTAGCAATTGCAGCTGGATCTGATGCGTTGGCACCCACATTTAGTACCATTATCCCTGTTATTGGCGCAGGTGGCTTTGCTGCTGCAGCCAGTGTCGCTGGACCAATGGTGGGACTTATGGCTGTTTTCATTTCTTTTGGAGCTGCTGGAGGCTGATCTTACTGGGACTAAAATGGCTAGATAAATTAGAGATATTGATGAATTTGAATTCAAACACACTGGTTAAAATCACAACCAAAGTGCCACGTTGATAGTGTTAAGCGCTCTGGTAGCTGCATTAGCATAGCCATCTACGCTACTAGCTACAACAAATTTTACAGATAGCAAATAGTCTACTGCAGTGTACAGATCAGATAAGGCAGGGAAGCTTCTTGCTGAAATGTTGTTAAAAGGATTATATGGACACAGGCCTGTTACTCTTATTGGTTATTCTTTGGGAGCAAGGGTGACATTTAAATGTCTTGAGCATCTGGCCATATCTGCTAATAGTGCTGGCATTGTGAAAAGAGTTGTTTTCCTTGGAACACCAATTCCATTGAGAAATGAGAATTGGGAGGCTGCTCTGAAGATCATGTTCGGGAGGTTTGTGAGTATGTATTCTACCAATGACTGGACTCTTGATGTTGCTTCCCGTGCAAGCTTGCTTACAGATGGATTAGCAGAAATTCAGTCTGTCGAAGTACCTGGGATTGAGAATGTTGATGTTACAACATTAATCGATGGCCATTCTTCTTATCTTCATGCTACCCAATAAATTGTTGAGCAGCTAGAATTTGATACATACTATCCTGATTATTATTTTTCTTTCTTTTCAGCTCTCGTGCAAAATCCCTAGAGCGTTGTAGATATCTCACCGATTATTCAAGGGTCAAACTGCAAATCAGGTTGTGGTGATTAGGTACGAGCCATTTATTCATCCTATCCACTGTTTGAATTTTTCATATATGTTGTGTGATATTTTCACTGATCACTGCATACTAATTGATCTCTAGTACATATGACTAGTACATTCACACATTAAACTATAAAAGGGTTAAATATTGATCCATCCTCTACAATTCCTCCATTACACTCTTTTTAACATTTTCACATTATTGCATCCATTTCTTTCTTTCCATTTCCATTATTTGCGATGGCATATACCTCATATGCCTACACAGCTGGTGCAATAGTTGCCTACATCCTCAGCCATCCACTGTGCCTAATGCTGGTATGTTTTAACACATCCTTTTGCTGGCCATAATCATGGTTGCTGCCACATCTATGATGTTTCCTACAGATGCGAACCGCCACCATCATCTGCATCATAGGTTATCAATAGATTGCCCACCGCAGCGCCTACCCTGCTGCCACCACTACCTGCAACAACACCCACTTCATCTTTTAAACTCACCTACCACGTAGCAGCATGCATCGTTCTTTGTGTATACCCTATATACACCATGTTTCCCATCTCCACTTGTCACCCTCAAGTTTGCTGGCTGAAGCATCTCACTTCCATTTTCATCATCTTTTGCAGCAAAATTAGTATACCCCATCACCACCTTAAAGCGTATGCACAACTCCCAGCAATTGTGTACTGTCATTCATCTACATGGTGCTTTCATCACAACACTTGCATTCATTTCCAACTACAATTTGTATATATCACATGTACATGTATATATATGCATACATATATACCTATATGTATATATACATAGATGTATATATAAGTATATATATGTCATTTTCCATCTCCCTATTGTTTATACCTTGACATATGAACAATTTTCCATCGACATTCATGTGACAAGTGCAAATTTCTATCTATTTTTCATATTAATCGAGTGTTTTGCAGGGAATATGCGGAAGATATCATCATTGAGAGTTGTAAATTCAACTTTATGTATTGTAATAGTTAGATCTTAAATGAGAATTTACATTCCCAGCTTCTAGATAGAATAAATGTGTATTGTAAATATCATGAATTGCTTGTTCTCATGCATTTTTTGCCTTTATCTCTCAAATTCTCGAAATGGTGAAACACGAATGGCACGTGCACCATTTCGTAAGAGGTAAATTAATCCTAAGTTGATGATTTACATCAACGGCCATAGTCGGGTAAACAAAACTTAGGATTTTTATCTTTTATAAAATAACACTGGATCCACACTGGATCCTTTTAAAAAATCATCATATTTTCTGTAAATATTCTCCTCTTTTATCAGAATTTAATCTAAAATTAACTTAATATATATACCAATGGCCATAGTCAGGGTATATTGAGAGTTAATTTCATTTTAAATTCTATAAAAGCACCAAAAATGTATTTTATTCTTCTTTCTGAATTTAAATATAGATTATTATATAATACATTCAATGACCATAGTCAGGGATGTATTATATCTTCAATCTTATTTTAATTCACTTAAAGAATGAAATAGCTTTTCAAAAACCAATTTCAAATTCTTTAAATTCATTTCATCATTTAGGATAGAATTACATCACATTTTCAAAACTTCAAGTGATGTGAATATCTTCTTCAATCAAATCTTCAATTCTTGTAAAAATCCAATTCATCTTTTCATTTGCAATTCCATTTCATCTTCAATCCCAAAGTTCAATTTAACTTTGAGACTTCAAATTCATTTTATATTCAAAAACTCCAATTCAAATCAGATTTCAAAGTTCAATTTGATTTTGAAATTCCAAATTCAAGCTCCAAATTCATATCTAAATCCATTTTAGGATCTAGAACCCAATTTACACCTTGGGTCTCAGACTTCAGATCCAAATTCTATTTAGGATCCAGAATTCACTTCCATTTCGGATCTTAGACTTCAGATCCGAATTCCATTCCAAACTTCAGATCAAATTCTAGAATCTCATACTTCAGATCCAATTCTATTTTAGTATCCAGAACCCAATTCTACTTTGGATCTCAGATTTCAGATCCAAAATCCATTTTAGGATCCAGAACCCAATTCTACTTTGGATCTCTGACTTCAGATCCAATTCCATTTTAGGGTCCAGAATCCAACTTCACTTTTGATCTCAGACTTCAGATCCAATTCCATCTTAGGGTTCAGAGTCCAATTCTATCTTGGATCTGACACTTCAGATCCAAATTCCATTTTGGATTTCAAATCTTGGATCCATATCCATTCAAAATTTCAGATCCAAATTCCATCTTGGATTCCAAATCTTGAATCCAATTCCATTTAAAATTTCTGATCCAAAACCCATCTTTATTCCAATTCTCAAATTTAATTCCATTTTCATCTCAGATTTCAAATCCAAATTCCTATTTCCGGGTTCTAAATCCAAAATTCAACTTTGAACTCTTTTTAGAATCCAGACTTTGGATTCAAATTCCACCTTGAATTCCAAACTTTCAAATCAATCTTACTTAGATTTCCCACATTTCATTATGATTTCAAAACTTCAAAGTTAGAATTCAATTCCATTTCATCTCTATTCTGATTCAAAGTCCATTTATGACTTTGAAATTTCCTTTCTTTTCCTTTTATCTCAACTTCAGAAGAAACATTCCTTTCAAAGTCAAGATTTGTTCTCAAACTCTGATTATTCTAAAAACTTAGAACTTTAAATCTTAAGTTCTAAAGTTAGAAATCATTTTCTTCACTCTATCATCAGATTCATCTCAGAAACACTTGGAATATTTCAAAACATTTTCAAAAAGAGCATACATTCTTGCATTGCACAAGCATGATTCTTTGTGCATTTAGACTTAGAATAGATTCTTATATAATTTCTTAGCAAAGTAAAAGGCATGAATTCGACCCTTGGTTCGATTACCCCTGGTAAAGGCGCCAGGAACGGTCAAACCTCGTACCGACGAGCAGATTCCGTCTCCCAGTTTTCCCGCAAATATTTCAAAATGGAGGCGAGTTATTTTCTAAATATTTTCAAAATTAAGGTCAAGTGAGACCCCGCAAAAGAGTTTCTCTTCTCTTTTCTCTTCTCTTCCCTCTTTTTTTCTTTCTTCTATTTCCTCCCCTCAAAAAGGAGGAAATAGAGGTTGGAAAGGAAAAAGACAAGGAAGAGAGAGAATATTACGAGAGATTTTTTTTTTTGCGATGATCACAACCATCCACCCTCTCCCAAGGTGAACCGTTTTGTGAATGGGGCGAAGCAGGTTTATCTTTCTTACGGCTCAAGTTCAATCATACCTCACAACGAGGAATCTGCCTCATGGTCCTCGCAGGGTACGCAAAACGAGGACTTGGCCTACCCATCCACGTGCTCAGCCTCACACGGCCAACGGAGCACTTTGCTCGTGAAAGCAGTCAAAACACCATATTATTTTATCTTCTATTAGGGTATATCATACAAGAGTCCACACAACACAAGGGTCACTGCCCGAAGACTCCAACTGAGCCCACAACAAGTCATTTCAATATTCATACCCTATGGTGTTCCATTTTCTCTCTTTTCGTAAGTGCACCTAATGCGCTTACTGATGCCTCAGCGATGTACCTCCTTCGGGTACGTACTACTCACAACTGTGTCAAGTTGTGCCAAGTGCAAAGTGTAAGAGTATGGGGAACACATTAGCTATTTCCACGGTATGGGGAGTCGTGCCTGCGGTCCCGAAACAAACCCTTTGTCAAAATGAACGTAGGACAACACTAACCGATTCGAAGTGTAACATCATCAGAAGAAATGTTTGGGCGGGACACAAGAGTGTCGCATGTCCATTCGGTCATGCTGAAACAATCATCATGTATTCTGGTATACCGGTGTGTACATGCATATACCTATGTACATACGTACATATATCCATTCACACTCAAGTACATATAGATAACCTATATATACATATATATCAAACTCGATAAAACCCAAGGCATGTATACTTATGCCAAAACCCTAACCGACTAACGTAAGGGTGTGGGGCAAGTCAAAGGCTAACTTGGACCTACTATGGTTAAATTCGAAGTAGGTACGGACTGATCCTAATAGGGAAGAGGGTTAACAGCCACGATGGTGGCATAATGGGGCTGCAAGTGTGCCAATCTGCCGATCCACACACTCGCTGCAAAAACTCCAGCTATTACGATGGTCTGGTCCTACGGGCCAGACTGCCATACTAACACAAGGGTTCTGGTCCGACTCTTAGTGCGGATCAGACTGCCGAAGGGTCTGGATTGAGAAGGAGTCAAGCTGCCAACAAGTGCAGCCGCGGCTAGACCAAAAATTGCGGGGCACAAGGGAGCTAGACACAGGGGAAGGGACTGGTCCACCAGACCCTACTGCCCCTACCACAAGCAGATATGAACTACTCGGTTAAGTCCTAGACCCACAAAAGGGTCGACACACAGCCCGAGTGCCCAGCACCTTGCAGCTAGCACCTGGCTCTATCGCGGGCGAGCCGCGGCTAGCAATGGGTGTTAGCAAGGCTACCGAGGGGTTCAGGTCTGAACCTCGGTTCCGATCTGCTCCCACAAATGCTAAAACAAAGACTAAGGGGTCACAGCACCAGTGCGGTGTGCACCTAGCTCCAGCCAAGGGAAACAGTCGGACTGGGCTCACGCGCACTATAGGTCTGGACCAGGCTATGGTGTTGGTCTGAACCGAACCAAAAGAAAAAGCACAAAGTGCATCGAACAACCCTGACATGGGAAGAACAAAGAACTAGAAGCTCAGGTTACATAGGCTAGGCGCGGCTAATCGAAAGGTGCCCAGCTTCAACTAAAATGAAAATGATTCGACAAGGGGTCTGGTCCACTGGACCAGACCGAGCCATCCTATAAGCGTGAACCAGAGCCCAAGGGCTCGGTTCACAATAGCAAATGCAGTACTAGGCACACACCCAAGGCCGACCCAGCCTGCTCCACCACTCGGGTCCAATAAGCTGGAACAAAAAAAAAAAGAAGAAGGATTGAAACGCAATAGCTGCCGGCGTTCTGGCCTTCCCACATCCTAAAGGGATTCGTCACGCCGTGACCCATGGCCAAGCGCTCGGCTGCAACACCAGTCCCAATGTGCTGGGACTCGGTTGAGCTAAAACCCAGAAAAAGAAAGAAAGAAAGAAGGACAGAACAACAAAGGAAATAGAGTATGCCGTCGGCTGGAGCACATCACTGGGCACTCCAGCTCTCAAGGATGGAGAACCAACGGATTGGGTGTAAGCTGGACAAGCCCAGCTCAGTCCAGCACACCCCTAAAACGAAAATTCCATGATTCTAACAAGAAAAAGCAAATTGTGACATCTTCAGATAGAGTGCATAGCCAACCTGCATGGGGGGAAAAGAAAAGAAACGAAAACTGAAATGACAATATTCAAATTGAAAGAATAGATTGTGATTGCATGCAACTCATTACTAGTATAAAACTATGAAGATTCAAGGTCTAAACTCCTCTTCTAAGCTAATCCGCCATTTGGGCTTGCATGCATTGATGCAAAGCACCATTGGCTTCACGTCAATCCGGAATCATAACCAACAAGGTGAGTCTTCACCTTAACTTCTTGGAGAAGATGAAGGATGATGCAGCAACACTCCACGCCCAGGTGGTTCCCACAGTTCGGAGGGAGGAGACAAGAAGAGAAGAAGGAGGTTTGGGAGAGAGAAGAGAGAAAGAGTAAGTTAAGAAAAATCGCCCATTAGAGAGGGGCCCATTTTTTTTTTTAGTTTTATAGAATGTGCTTTAGAGATGGATGGCTGGGGAGCTCCACGCCCCCCAACAACCAATGCATGTAGAGCTTCCAAAAGATTTTAGAAAACTTTCTAAAATGCCACTATTAAAAGCCTTTAGAACTTTAAACAATTACAAGGGGGCGCCCTTGGCTGCCACCCAACTCCACCTATCGATTTTGAGGGTTTGAATCTTTTTAAAAACCTTTCAAATTTGCCATGGGGCGCCAGCCCCATGGCTCCTTTTTAGAAATGACGCCCCTCATGATGGAGCCTAGGCTTCATCATGAGGTTTCTTGAAAAGATGAGTGGCCAATGAAGGCCTTCTTTTAAATGCCATGCAAAAGTATTTCAAAATCGCCGTCCAGCTGGTCAATCTTTGACCATCCGGTCAACTATGGACATGGATGTCCACTATAGGGTCGTCCAAGGGTTTTGGATCCACTAGATGCTCTGGATCCAAATCCAAAACCGCATGTTATGTATATCATAAAGAAACGCCTATTTAATGCATTAAAATAATAATTTAATTCCAACAATTTATTTTGTTCTCTTTATGACCTTAATTATCATAGAATGGTCAATGCCTCTTAAGGAAATTACCTCTCATTTGCTTAAATTAAGCGTTTTAAGATTCAGGTTCAATCATAGATCAAAACTCGTAATTCACATGCACTGACGAGGTTTCTTCGTCATTCAGATCTCAAATTCAAGGTGTATCACTACAACCCTATTCCAAACTTATTCTAAAAGTTTCGGAAGTTAATTCGATCTAGATTTCCCAAAATCACTCTTTTTACATAAAATTATGCGATTTTACCCGATTCTCAAATTAAGCAAATCATCAGAAATTGCCAAAACATAAAAATTCATCGATTCCGATATAATTACACAACATACATCAAAATTAGAGTCAAGGATCTTACATTACCACTATAACTACAGGTAATTCTGTCTGATTCAACATTATGGGCAGACTTGCCTTGGTTATCGTTTCTTGAATCCCAATATAGTACAAGTCTGTAATTTACGGTAGTGTAAATATGTGTTGTGGGTTTCATATTTATCTCACCATATATATGTATTTCCCATTCCAAAAGAAATGTATATATATATAAATATATTCACTACAGCATATGTCCCACCTGACATTTCCTCTTATTTTTAACATATGTTCTACACGCAGGTTAGTTGAAGTGTGATCAATTTTTTTTTTGCTGGCATGTTCTCCATCAGCACATGTTGAATAGTTTTTTTTTTTTAGAATATTTTACACAAAGAGATTGAGCAATGAAAGATATAGAGACTTCACTGACAGCCCCATCATCCACAGGAACCATGCATATGGCTCTTTCCTATCACTGCATGCTGGCCGTCACTTCCACCACATTCCACCACTTATGTTTATATTCTGCACTCCATCTGCATGATACATTCCTAAAAATCATACTTTGCTCCCCCTACCTAATGCCTCCTATAACACATTAGCCACATCCTCATTATAATAGCTGAGATATCAGGTGTTTGTTGAATTTCATTTTTATCACCTTCATTATAACTTGGATTTCCACCTGCATATATACTTATCCATTATCCCTTATGATGATTCATGAAATGCACATCATGTTAATAAGTTTTTCATGCATTTTGTAACAAGTTTAAGGTTCTAAACCCATGTTTAGATGTATTTTGATAGTAAGGGGTTATGGTTCGAATTTCAGAAAAATCGAAGTTAAAATGAGAGAGTTATGGCTATTTCAGTGTTTGGGCACAAATTTTGAGGTGGATCGGATCCATATCCGACCCAATTAGGTTATTTGGACTTTGGATAAACCCTTAGAAAGCCCAAAACCCAACCCACACACCTATCCATATCCAATTTAAAAAGTTTTACAGAAAACCCCCCAGAAAGTGGCGCCTAGCAAAATTTTATTTTTTAAACCTCTTTCTGAAAAATGTCAAAATTATAAATAATTTTTTTTGAAGAACCCTAGGCGTCTTTGGCTTTGTTTGGACGCCCCCTGCAGTGCTTCTAACTCCAGCAGATCCTTCCCCTCCATTCTCTCACGTTTTGGCCATTGAAGACCGGTTTATGCTTGGGTTCCAAGCATATTTCGATCTCCCTTGTGTTTTCTCTTCATTTCTTTCTTTTTCCTTGCTGTATTTTCACCATTTTTCTGTACTTTTGCAGGTGTAGCACAGGTGGAGACTACTAACCTTGTGTGGGAGTGCGAAACACACCAACAAGGTGAGCCGGCCCTACCTCCATCCGGTTTTCTACACCCTCCGATCGAGAATCGGCATATACTCCATCTTCGGTGGATCTCCAACGTGTAGCAACTGCAAAAGTTCTGTTCTTTGGTGAAGTTCAGCATTCTCGAACTGTTTAGGACGTCGAGATCAAGCCACGGTCCGCTCTTCTTCATCCCCCCGGTCGTCGGATCTTCCAAGAGGTAGGTCTTCTTCTTCCTTCTCTTCTAGCTAAAACCGAAATTGAGTGTTTGATTTTATTTTTTTATTTTCGGTGTGTTTCTTATTTTTCTTTTTGTTTCAACCTTAGATTAGATTTCGTGCATAGGACAGCACGTTAGCTTAGGTTTATTTGTTTGATTGATTCATTTGAATCGAGTTTTTTTAGATTTTTCAACCAAATCCTGAAAATCAGCTAGATCTTCATCTAGCCGATTCTTCAAGTTTGTCATAGGTGTTCTTGGTGCTGTTTTACAGAAAATCCAATAAAAAATTCATTCATTTTGATTCAAATTAATCGTTGGAAGTGTTCGTTATGTGTTTCTATTAAATTAAAAAGAAAAATACCAAAATCGGCTAGACTATCTCTAGCCGATTCTTGTGTTTTTAGAAAATTGTTCATGTTTTATTAATTTTTTTTTTCAGTAGTAGTGCTGTTTGTTGTGTGTGAGTTTTGTTATTTCAGTACCTTTTATTTTTCGTTTTAGGAAAATGAATTTATTAGGTGTCGCATGAAGGATTTTTGATAAAATCGTGAAGGAATGATTAAAATCATGCAAGTGTAGTTGCTTCTTTTGTATTATTCATGTGATTTTCTGTTTTTGTGTTAGTTAACAGTCTAGTGGAGTGGGGTGAGTCAAATTTATCGTTTTAGAGTTGTTTGAATCCTTGTTTTCCTTGTGTTTTTAATTTTTAGGTAGTTTCCTTTGATTGAAAGAAAAAATTACAAAAATCGAGTTTTATTTTCTCTATGTTTTTAATAAATTCCAGCATAGTGTTGTTCATGTTTGCAGTTGTGTAATTAGGAGTTTTTTTTATTATATTTTAATTTAGTTTTATCAAATTATTTGTTACTTAGTTTAATCGCATTTTTTTATTTGTATTTTTGTTTTTTGTTGGTCTTCTTCTTCCCCAAGGAGGGGCGGCAGCCATTAGAGCTCCAATTGAGCTCTAGGTCGATTTTTTAGAAAGCATTAATTGCAATTAGGTAGGTTAATTAGGTTGTCTAGGTTCAATGTATTAGGGTTATTGCCTTAGCCGTTTTTAGGGGTCATTTAAGTAAGTTTTGGAATTAGGGTAGCATTTAATTCTAGAAAATCGTGTTCTTCAATTAGGTCTTTTCATTATCCTAAGTGAGTTTAAATTCCTTAGCCTAGAATAACTTTCCTTTAGTCTAGACGTTTTTTTTTAGAAGAAGGGCCATTAATGACTTAAATTTTGGAAACTTTTTCTTGGAAAGAATTGAATTTTCAAAAATCGTGAGGAGTAAAGAAAGAAAGCATTAAATTCCGATTATTTATTGGAAGGGAGTTACGAAGTGAACTTTGGAAAGTGATTTGAAAATTTATTGAATTTCCCAAGTGAGAGGCTATGTTTTCAAGAAAGAAATAAGTGCTTTTAAATTTTTTTGGAAAGCCAAATCCGTGGGGTTCTCTAGGCTGGACGTTTCCACTTCCCAATTTGCATTTTAATAACATTCCTAATGGGGTTAGACGGTTTTTGATATTCCAATTTTCTAAAAGTCATTAATGCACCTTTCCTTCCTTTTATTTAACCTTCCTTAGTGAATTAAATTAGAGTAGGGCCTAATTAATTTAGTTATAGTTGCCTTAGTTTAGGTTTTTTGAAAAAATTGTGTAGTTAAGTTAGGTTAGTAATTTAGTCAATAATTAGGTAGATAGTCTTTATTAAGTAATTGATTTCTAGTTAGACGTGTATTAGATTTAAATTAAATACCTTTATTGATTATCGTTTTCTTTTATTTATTAATTAGCATTGAGTCAGTCTACCTAACCTAAGTCAAGACCTAGTCTAAACCTAGTGAGTCAACCCGAACCTAGTTGACTAAGTCAACCCTAAACCGAGTCCAACCTAGTTTTAGTTAAACCTAACTTAGTCAAAACCCAAGCCTAAGTCAAGTCATAGACCAAACCGAACCCAATCCTCAGTCAACCGAACCCAACTAGTTAGGTCAAGCCTAGGGTCAACATTAGTCCAAGTCAAATCCAACCTAGGCTTAGGTCAACGGAGCCTACCTAACCTAAGTCAAAACATAGTCTAAACCCACTTGAGTATCGTCAAGTCAAACATACCCTAAACTTGAGTCAACCGAACCTACCTATTGGAAACCTAACCTAACCTAGTTGACTTAGTTAGGTGTGCCGTGTGTCTAAGTCAAATCGAACCTTAGTCCAAGTCGAGTCAACCTTAGCCCGAGCCTATCTCCCCCAACCTAACTCAAACCGAGCCTACCTAATCCAAACCGAGCTCATCCAAGCCAACCCGAACTTAGTAAAGTCAAATCCGAGCCTAGTTGAGTCAACCGAGTGAACCCTAACCCTAGCCTTTGTTCTTTAGTAGATTAATTTCATTTAGTTGTTATCTATTTTGATTTTTAGACTAATTAGTTTAGTTATTTAATTTAGTTTTAGTGTAGAAGTGGGTGTACGTATATTGTATTTGTTTTGTGTGTGTGAGCTGTGTTTTGTGATTGTTTTACTTGTAGTTAGTTATTATTTAACATAGTAGTTCAAATTGCATTTCCTTGAGTAGCATAGTTGCATTTGCATCGTTAGTTAACGTAGCTTTAGTCATAATTTGCTTATCGTATTTCGTTCGTCATACATTTAGCATAATTGTAATATTCATCTGCATATACTCTGTTATTCAGTGTCATTTAGATTGCATTAGGTTTAATTTGCATTTTATAGTGTTTAAATAGAGTCATAAAGTGAATAGTGCACTTAAAGAAAAACCCAATTTTTTCCCTGTCGCACAAGCATTATTTTATGTACAAAAATTTTGTGTTTTCCAAAAACTCTTTTTCTGTTCACTTTAGTGACGTGTTATCTGACTGCAGACCAAATTTCAGCTCTTTCGGAGTTGATTTGGTTTGATTTTTAAGCGTTTTGCGAAAACCGCTTTTTCTGGTTTTTAAATTATAGGACTTTCGATATCCTGATTTTTCCCAGATTTGAAACGCTTATATTTGGAGTTCCAATATTGTTTTTTCATTCAGTAAAAATTGTCAGATTGTTTAATCTGTCAGTTGCAGAACAGAATAAATTTCGGGAAAATCGGACCTCGTTTGCTTTGTCAAACAGTGGTTTTTCGATAACCTGTCAGAAATCTATTTTACATTAGTTAGGGGCATTTTCGTAATTTCCATAGTTTCGGCATTTTAGACCTGTTTTCAGTAGTTTCTGCATTTTAAGAGCTGCATAATCATCATACAACATTATTAGAATTAGTTTAGCTAAATTTAGAATTAGTTTAGTATTTTATTTAATTATTGTCTGATAATTAGAAATTGTTTTGTTAATTTCATAAAATTAGACTTAGTTTCATTTATAGTTTTCATTCTTAGATTAAAATACTAACTTTGTATTTTCCTTCATTTTTAGGTTGAAAAGCATATTTAGTTTCCAGGGTTATTGTCCAAGTGCGAAGAGCGAATAATTGGTGAAAAGACAGAAATACCCTTGGTGTGGAGCAGAAGACTTAGTTGTTTTTTCATTTTCATTTTAGTGATAAATTGTAGTTGTATTAGCTTTATAATTGTAGATTGACATTTGTAATTAATAAATTAAATTTTAAGAAATACTTTGATTATTTCCCATTCCTTGAGGATTCGACCCGTACTTACCACTTTGTGGAAAGTCGGTTTTTATACTTTTGGTTGACGATTTTCCAAACTTTTATTAAAAATAATTGTTTCAAAAAGATCATTTCAAAATATCAACCAAATTTTGGCGCCGTTGCTAGGGAACGGCGAATTAATTACTTTATTTCTTAGAGTTTGATTTATTAATTTGTTTTAGTTAGTTAATTAGTTGTTTTCTTTTTAGTTAGCAGGATTAGTAAGTGAATATAGGATTAACATAGTTAGTAAATATAGGATTCACGTACTGTTCTTTCTAGGATTCACTTAATTTTCATTCTGCAAGGAGCGATTAGGCAGGTGGGTTTTAGAAAAACTTAGTTTGTGATTTCCTGTATTTATTTGTTTTAGTATTTTAGAATAGTTTACTTTGCTAATTATTTATTTAGTTATAGAATTCTGACATAGATAGATAGCATCTCTGTTTCGTAGTACTGTTATTTGTTTTATTTACATTTTAGTACCTATGTTAGTTTAAATTTAGATTTAGGTCGTTTGCTTACATCTGGTCTTAGTACCAGTGTATGCAGGGGCGACGAGGTCTAGGAACCCCATTACATCCATTTGTTGACAACCCAGAGAGAATTTTACATTCTCATCGAAGTTCGACAACAATGGCTGACATGGATCCTCCACCTCCACCCCCAGCTCATCCACGTCCTCTGCGGGAATACTTCATTCCCACAGATTATGTTCAGGCATTCTGCATTCGGAGACCCGAAGTAGGAGCGCCTCATTATGAGATTAAGACCAGCATTATTCAGATGCTCCCATCTTTTTATGGCCTTAGTCACGAGGATCCCTACCGCCATTTAGATGAATTCCTCGAAATCTGTTCTACGGTAAAGATACAGAATTTCGATGATGACGCCTTGCGGTTGACTCTATTCTCTTTTTCATTAAAGGACAAAGCCAAGTATTGGCTAAAGTCCTTAGATTCTGTAGAAATAGAGTCTTGAGAGAAGTTACAACAAGAGTTTCTTCGGAAATACTTTCCCATTGGTCGTACGAACCAGTATCGTCGAGCCATCACTACTTTTGCGGAACTAGATGGTGAGCACTTTCATGAGACCTGGGAGAGAATGAAGGATCTCCTCAGGAAATGTCCCCATCATCAGGTGCCGAAATGGCAACTGGTACAGAGCTTATATGATGGATTGTCTGACAAGAATCGTCAGATGATCGACTCTTCATGTGGAGGGACATTCATGCTGAAGAGCGAGGACGAAGCATGGAGGTTATTTGATACATTGGCCAAGAATTCCCTACACCATGCTTCGAGCTCTCATTCGGATAGAGCCACACCCAGCATTCAGAAGAAAGCTGGTGTTCCTGAGATTGGTCCATCTACTGCACTACAGTGCAAGGTAGACAAGATTGCTCAGAAGCTGGACCAGCTTCTCTCAGGACCATCCACTACACAGCAGGTGTGTACTCTTTGTGCCGGTCCAGCACACGATATCACTGAATGCCCTTCGGCAGCTCAGTATCCTGAATTTGTTCAAGAACAAGTTCAAGCAGCTCAGGGTTACGTCAGACTGCCGAATAACCCATTTTCATCGACATATAATCCGGGTTGGCGTAACCATCCTAATTTTTCATGGAAGAATCCACAGTCTTCCATGCAGATTCCTACTTCCTCTCAGCCAGTTCGCCAGCCATCTTTTACTCAATCATTCCAGAGACCGAGCTATTCTTAGTCTTCTTCTTCAGTCACTCCCTCGATTCAGTAGGAGTCTGCCCCGCAGACATCTTTTGAGGAGAGACTTCTCCAGGCATTCCAAGAGGTGAAATCCTCTAATCAGAACGCCTTCGAGAAGTGTAGCCAGATATTAAGCTCTCATACGCAGTCCATTAAGAAGTTAGAGTCGCAAATGGGACAGTTAGCTGAGGCTATTAGTAGGAGACCCGAGGGTACATTGCCGAGTCAGGCTGTGATAAACCCGAAGGGCAAGGACCAGATGACTGGAAGCCTGTTTCATACTGAGACACAGCAGCAGGCCAAATCTATTATGACCCTGAGGAGTGGACGTGAGTATCACGTCGAGAGCAGAGAGAGAGAGTAGAGAGAGGATAGAGGAGCCAGAGACCATTGTTTCACCTACGTCGGTTCAGCCATCATCATCATCCCCATCCCCATCCCCATCCCCATCATCATCTTCATCATCTTCATCTTCATCTTCAGTGCAGAAGAAGGATAGGAGTGAGCCTTCTCACAAAAAGGAGGAGCCAACAGAGTATATTCCCCCACCACCCTATCCCAAAGCATTAGAGTCTCCTGGATATAGAGGGAAGCAAGGTGCGAAGATCCAAAACATGCTCGACATATTCAAGCATGTGCAGATCAACCTACCTTTGCTCGATGCGATTCAGTAGGTGTCGGCATATGCCAAATTCCTGAAGGAACTATGTATGCAGAAGCGTAAATCTAGAGAGAGAGTTCTTAACAGGGTCCATCTTACTGAGCAGGTGAGTTCAGTACTTCAGCATCAGACACCACCAAAGCTCAAGCACCCTAGAGCCCCTATCATTGCGTGTACCATAGGGAACATCCGGATAGAACGCGCATTGCTCGATCTTGAAGCAAGTGTGAACATTCTGCCCGGGTATTTCTTTGATTCTTTCGGGCTAGGAGAGATGAGATCGACTCCGATTACACTTCAACTGGTAGATCGTTCCGTCAAGGTACCGAGAGGTGTCTTGGAGGACATGCTAGTTAAGGTGGATGACTTTTATGTCCCAGTCGATTTCATTATTCTTGATATGGAAGGAGTAGACAGCCAGACCCAGACTCCGATCATTTTAGGCAGACCATTCTTGGCGACTGCCAATGCATGCATCAATTGTAGAACTGGAGCCATGGATCTCTCATTCGGCAATCGGAAAGTCAAGCTGAATATTTTCAATGCCACGATGGGACCAGCGGGAGACATGGACTGCTTTCATGTAGATATTGCACATGAGTTAGTGGAGGAGCAACCCGAGTTGTATATCACTGAGGATTCTTTAGAGTTGTATCATATAGAGAAGAATAGTGGTGTAGATAGTGTAGATGTGTCTAGAGTGTCGTCAGAGAGACCACCTTGGGGAGCCATCATTGAGACTCTCCCACCACTTGTGGAGACCCCCGCCAAGTCTTCGATCGAGTCACCTCCGAAACTCGAGTTGAAACCCTTACCGGATTCACTCAAGTATGCGTACCTCAGAGATGAGGAGACTCTACCTGTGATCATCTCGTCCCTGCTCACTGAAGAGCAGGAGCAGAGATTGCTGACTATTCTTCGAGAGCACAAGGCAACGATTAGCTGGGGAGTTTCTGATCTGAAGGGGATTGATCTTTCATTCTGCATGCATAGAATTCATTGTAATGAGGAAGTCAAGCCAGTTAGGGATATGCAGAGAAGGCTAAATCCCAACATGAAAGAAGTGGTGAAGAATGAGGTGGTGAAGTGGTTGGATGCCGAAATCATTTACCCTATTTATGATAGCCAATGGGTCAGTCTGATTCAGGTTGTGCCGAAGAAGTCAGGACTCACTGTGGTTGAGAACGAGAAGGGTGAGAGAATTCCGATGAGGACCACTACAGGATGGCGAGTCTGTATCGATTATCGGAAGCTGAATGTGGCAACTAGGAAAGATCATTTTCCATTGCCATTCATTGATCAGATCGTAGAGAGACTCGCAGGACAGAGCTACTACTGTTTTCTAGACGGATATTCAGGATACAATCAGGTAGCTGTCCATCCTGACGACCAGGAGAAGACTACATTTACATGTCCTTATGGCACCTTTGCGTTTAGACGTATGCCGTTTGGGCTCTATAATGCCCCGGCCACTTTTCAGACGTGCATGCTTGCTATCTTCTCAGACATGATAGATGATGTGATGGAAGTTTTCATGGACGACTTTTGAGTGTATGGCTCTTCTTTTGAAGATTGCCTTCAAAAACTTACTCGAGTACTGAGTAGGTGTGCAGAGACAAATCTTGTTCTTAGTTGGGAAAAGAGTCATTTTATGGTCCAGGAGGGGATTGTGCTTGGACACATTGTGTCCAAGCGAGGCATTGAGGTTGACAGAGCGAAGGTGGAATCCATTTCACGTTTGACTCCACCCACCTCTGTGAGGCAGATTCGGTCATTTTTACGGCATGCGGGCTTTTATAAGCGATTCATAAAAGATTCCAGTAAAATCTCGCGACCGCTATGTACTTTATTGGAGAAAGATCAGCCCTTTGTTTTCGGTGAGGATTGTATGAAGGCCTTTGAGATTCTCAAAGAGGCCTTGATTACTGCACCTATTTTGAGACCTCCGGATTGGACTCTCCCATTTGAAATTATGTGCGATGCATCTGATTATGCTATGGGGGCTATTTTAGGACAACGCATTGATATGAAGCCCTATGTGATCTACTATGCTAGTAGAACTCTGTCTGATGCTCAGATGAATTATACTACGATAGAGAAGGAGCTACTTGCGCTAGTTTTCGCATTGGACAAGTTCAGGTCCTATTTACTCGGTTCGAAGGTGGTTGTCTATTCTGACCATGCTGCATTGAAATATCTGTTGAATAAGAAAGACACCGAACCGAGATTGATTCGTTGGGTTCTACTACTACAGGAGTTTGATCTCGAGATTCGAGATAAGAAGGGAAGCGAGAATATAGTAGTAGACCATTTTCCAGACTGATCGTAGAGACCACGCAGGATCAGAGGCCGATCAGTGATTCTTTCCCAGACGAGCAGATCATGACAGTTAGGACTTCACAGTTACCCTGGTTTGCAGATATTGTGAACTATCTGGTTTCGAGGCAGATACTTGAGCATTGGAACAAGAATGAGCGTGAGAGATTCCTATCTCAGGTGAGGCACTATTATTGGGATGAACCAAAGTTGTTCAGATACTGTGCAGACCAGATCATTAGGAGATGTGTTCTGGAGGAGGAGTACCAGTACATTCTGAGTTTTTCTCATTCATTTGCCTGTGGAGGACATTTTAGCAGTAGGAAGACGGCTGCAAAGGTTTTGCAGTCAGGATTTTATTGGCCCACACTCCACAGGGATGCTCATGAGTTTTGTAGGCGATGTCATTGATGTCAGCAGATTGGGAACATGTCCAAGAGGAACATGATGCCCTTGCTTCCGATTTTGATAGTCGAGATTTTTGATGTTTGGGGCATTGATTTCATGGGACCATTTCCGCCTTCATTCGGAAATTTATACATTCTGGTGGCGGTTGATTAGGTGTCCAAGTGGGTCGAGGTTGTGGCAACCAAGACCAATGATCATAGATGTAAGACCCGCAATTTTTCAGAAAATATCTGAATAAAATTCATGAGGCATTTACCGATAAATATGGCATTTTTCTCAAAACGCGAAACGAATCAATTCCTACGAGCCAGTTACACTTAGTATATTCGTCGAAACGCGAATATATGCTCAAACACTCTGGAAGCCATAACTTTCTATCTGAACAAAATCAAAGGATTCCTGTGAGCCAACTTTCTTAGTGGCATCAATACGAAGATAATGGCGTACTTAGAATTTTTCGGAAAAAAATCGCCGAAAACCCGAAATTCTTGTGGGACCCACGGAAATATGGGTGGGACCCATAGAAATATTTCTCAGAAAATATTCTAGAAGATTCTAGAATATTCCAGCTCCTTCCAGCACCTTCCAGCTCCTCCCAGCACCTTCCATGGAAGGGATTTATGAAAAGCCAAGGGGTATAAGGGTAAAAGTGAAATTTGGGGCCCAAGTTTCACTTCCTATAAATAGAGGAGCCCCCCTCTCTCTAAAAATCGCCAACCCCTCTCTCTCTCCTCCTTTTTCCAAACCTCCCCTACCTAGCCTAGCCCACCTGACCTGGTCTGAGCCTGCCTGACCTGGTCCTAACCCACCTGACCTAGGTCTGAACCTATTTGACCTAAGTCTGAACCCAGTTGACTTGACCTGAACCTGGTTTGGTTCAAAGTCAAAGTCCAAGTCCTTTTTCGTCCGAAGTTCGAAGTTGATCCTTTTTCGAAGTCGAGCCTCGTTCGAAGCGTTTGAAGCAACCAGAGTCGTTTCTTCCGCAATTTGAAGTAAGTTCGCTTCATTAAACCATCTCTCTCAAGTATTTGATTGTTTGTATATAGCATATACTTTCTGAAATAGTATCTTGCTTTAGTTCTTGGTTGAGCCCTCTAAAACGCTTCGGTGTTCACGCTCTCGCCTCGTAACTATCGTCGGATATATATGTTCGAATACGCAGTATATGCGTTCTTCAAAAGAGTATCTCACCCTAGTTCTTGGTTGAGCCCTCTAGGACACTTCGGTGTTCACTCGCTCGCCTCGTAACTATCGTTGGATACAGATCTAGGTGTATATCTGTTGATTCTGCCGACGCGTCTTATATCGCACAGGCTATGTAATTTACCTTTGCCGTCGCGTCGTATGATGCCAAGGCTCCCTGCTTTCTGTACTTCCGATTATGCATTTACTTACGTCGTCGCGTCGAACGATGCCAAGGCTCCTGCTTTCTGCAATGTATTTACTTACGCCGTCGCGTCAAACGATGCCAAGTTTCCTGTTTTGTTATATATGTAGAATATTTTGTTCAGTTACACACCCTGAACAATAGTATATGCATTTTCTTTACGCCGCCGCTGTATAAAGCACAGGCTTCTGCTTATATTACATATATGGCGCGTAAGTGAGCGTTCAAATGGAGATCAACTCCAAAATCGCCCATGCGATTCCCTTACCGCTTCTCGTACAAGATTCTGCTTGACGAATGAAGCCCCTATTGGAAAGGCTTCGCCTTTTTGGCAAAATGCTCTTTACGTAAAGACTAAATCAATTACGTATGGCCTGGCTATGGCCCAAGGTTCCTGCAACCTTGATGGATGCAAAGTACGCACAACGGTGCGCATCCATTTCCCGAGTTAAGCGTAGCAATTTCCCACCAAAGAGGGGAGATGCCGCTGAAATAGATAAAAGAAAACGCACGCTTTCTCCGTTAAAGAGAGGAAGTGCTGCTGAAATTCCTGAAGGAGCTAGGAATGACTCAGAAAGAACGTAGCAGAAGTGCTACCCAGTTTATGGAACGCCTTCTACGATGTAGAAAGGTTCGTCGCACCACTACCGGTAGAGCAGAGAAGGTGTTGACAGAATGGTTGGCAGAAGAGTTGCCAGAACCAGTTAAGTGGCACAATGATGTCCTTTGTTGGAATGATGTCAGAATGATTCGTCTCTCTGGCACCTACAAGGGCACCATACTTATAAGAGCCGCTGCGCCAAAGTAGTGGTAGCACCTTGACGAGGTCCTGAGCTCGTCGCGTAAAAATACGCCGAGTAGCCGATCCGTAGAGATCGAGTCATGTGCATGCTCATTGAGAATTATCAGACAACCAGACTCGTAAGGGCCGCTGAGCCGGAGTGTGTTGTTTCCACCGAAAGAGGTGAAGTGCTCGTCAAGGCCGAAGTGCCGAGAGCAGAGTTAAGCATGCATATGAATAAAACCTTTGTTCCACGGTGAAAACCGTGTGGTTGATTGGGGTCGGGTACATACTTCTCAAAGGCTGCCCTATAGGCATGCAATGTTCGTCAAGTAATTGTAAGACCGGCAGGCCCCTTTCAGAATTTCTCACCAAGGAAGACGGTGATGGCGCAACCTTGAGTGACATATATTTCACCCGAACCTGATAGAGTTCATTGATGGCCTTCGTCACTCAGAGGTATGAAGGTCGTGGTTATCCTTAAATATCTAAGGATTGAACACAACTACTGCAGTAGCAGAATGCATTCGGATACCTAGTAAGGATCTCTTCCGGTATGCTGTACCATCCTACTAGGGGGATGGGGTCAACAGGCCTCTGGGG
The DNA here is from genome assembly GCF_984573655.1 of Nuphar pumila. Taxonomy (NCBI): domain Eukaryota; kingdom Viridiplantae; phylum Streptophyta; class Magnoliopsida; order Nymphaeales; family Nymphaeaceae; genus Nuphar; species Nuphar pumila. Next base: position 64,545,849 of record NC_143260.1, on the reverse strand, counting down.
TATCTAAAATACATAGAATAATCAACCCCCAGATCGTCGCGTTGTCGCCCAGATATGAGTCCCCTAAGCCCAGGGGGAGGTGCAATTATCGAAACAAAGCATTAGCTTAGGTACAGCGCTACTTTGAATGTATGAGTGGATGACGTTGTTGAGTCAGTCCTGCATAACCTTTGTGAAGGTGTCATGGTCAGTATACTACTGTACCGATTGGGAAAGAACCTCATTGATATCCGTACGACTAAGTGAAGCTCGGAGAGTTGTCCTTAGATTCGTAGGATACGGATGTGCCAAGCATAAAGGCTTGAGCTAGACATCCATTCATGACTCTGAGGAGGTCAAGGCTAAGTCATAGAGACTTAAGCGGTTATTCTAACTCACAGCCCTGAAGAGGCTTATGCAAAGTCATGAAGACTTGCGTGGATGTTCAACACATAGCCTTGATGAGGCTTTTGCGATATACGCTAAGTCATGGAGGCTTGAGCGTCGTATTACGAACTGCGACCCTGAGTGGTCTATGCATTTACTTGAGTTGAATAGATAGGTGTTTGCCTACTTACCAGACCATCAGTGGTTCTGACCCCGTTTAATGGGGATTTCAGGTGTTGGACCTGCGTGGCGATATGCGGAGCAAGGCGGCATCGAGTTCCAGGGTTTCTCTAGACAGAGTTGTACTGCTTCCTTTTATTGAACCTATACTGCTTTTCTAAGCAGTGATGTTGTAATAAACATGTGGTTTTCGATAAGATGGAACACTTTGGTGGTCAATGAGTTGTTTGGTCACATACCTGCAACGTGTTTGGAGTTTTCTAAAACTGACGACTCATTATCGTCTGATTCCGCTACTAAAAGCTTTTGTAAGTTCCGCTGCAAAGAAAAAAAAAAAGAAGAAATTCATAAAAAATTGTAACTTAGCTTTGTTTTGGAAATCCGGGGCGTTACAGAATTGGTATCAGAGCAAGAGTCTGAGAAACTTGGTTCGACATCCGTCTTGTCCACCATATCGCACTGTAAGTATATTTTATACTTCTTGTTCTGATCTGGGTGCATCTTTGTATAGATGGCAACTCACGACTCTCGAGGATACTGCTATCGTTGCGGGATCATGCACGATGAGTGGGTATGCCCATATGAAGTCCAAGACTGCCAGTATTGTGGCGAAGAAGGGCATTCCGCCAACGAATGCCAAATGAAGCATACCGCCGATATGGGTCGGCAGGGATCGCTTGGTCTTAGGGATGAGACCTCGCGTGTTAGTGGGCCACATTACTCCAGTAGAGGGAGTAGCCGTACCCCAGGGACTTCTGATGAACTACCATCTATGGTAGGATTTGACTTGAACTTCCTTGAGGGATTTGGTCAATCGCAAGTCTATCAACAGGCATCATGTACGCCTAGCTTGCACAGTTGGGGGGAGGGATGCAACAACTCCTTCTATAATCCCATTATGATTTCGGATTCCTCGAATCATAGTACGATTATATGGGGGAACAGAGCGGCTTCACCAACGCCGAGCCTGAATGGCCAAGGAGAGGGATACAACCTATATCATCCCGTTATGGTCTCGGATTCCCCGAGCCATGATGCCACTGAATGGGCAAGTGGACCGGCATCACTGATCTATCCACAAGAGTCGCTTGAGAGTGCAGAAGTGCCGCCCAAGCCAAAACTAGTAGTGCCTGCACCAAGGCAATGTGGAAGTAAACGATACTTCGGGTTCTTTGGGTCAAGAAAGAGATCCAGTTCCTAGAAGAGACTGGTAGTGTTTTGGAGTCAATGGACTCATGTACATAGTTTCTCAACGCCTAAAAGTCTGCCAGTGCGGCATGACGTTTTGTTTAAGGCGATGCTTGTGTAAATGTGATGTATATTAAGTAAATAGAACTTTGCTTCGATATATACATTGTGAAACTAAAACACGTTGCTTGTATGTGGTAGATAAATGGCTCCTACGATGAGGAGAACCATGCCGAGCGAGGAGTCCCATACTCAAGGATTCCTGCTGGAAACGCTCAACAATTTGGTTACTGCCATTCGAGAAACAAGGCCAGAATCAGTCGCACCTCGAAGCGAAAACCTTGGGGGAATAACCTATGAAAAATTCCTCAAGCTCGATCCACCAGTCTTCGCCGGTAGAGCCGATCCTGAACTGGCAGAGAGTTGGGTCGAAGAGACCGAACGTGCCTTTCTGGTACTGGGAGTACCAGAAGAAAAGAAGACCAACTTTGGCACGTACAGGCTGAAAGACAATGCACGAAAGTGGTGGGATACCACTAAGATTATCCAGTTCTCGGAAGTTGAAGTCATTCCTTGGACTGACTTCCGGAGAGCTTTCTTGGATAATTACTTCCCGTTACACTCTAGAAACAAGAAAAAAATGGAGTTTCTGGAATTGGAGCAAGGTGGCATGAGTCTGATTGACTACACCACCAAATTTCAAAATCTTGAACGGTACTGCTCCCGGTTATTTGAGACCGACCAAGAAAGGGCCGACAAGTACATCAACGGACTGCGAGAAGGGCTAAGGTCACGGGTTATCACCAGCATGCTCCAAACTTTTCAAACTGCTGTGGCAGCAGCTTCGAAAATACAAGTGGATTGGGAGCGATCCAAGGTGATCATAGCAAAAAGGCCCGTAGTTGATGGTGGGAACAAGAAGAGAATGTTTCCAAGTGGCCAGGGTTCACGACAACCCTTTCAAAAGAAAAGGTTCCAAGGTGGGAACAACACTCAACAAGTCGTGAGGCCAAGGCAGAACATGGCTCCAAACAATCTGCAGTCCAACCCGAACTGCCCAAAATGCCATGTAAATCACGCAAGAGGACCATGTCCACGTGACACAGGTGGATGTTTCTACTGTGGCAAAATGGGCCACATTGCAAGACAGTGCAGGAAGAAGCTTGCTGATGAGCAAAGGAGGAATGCCGGATCTGCCGGACCCTCTCAACAAATACCACAACGAACACAAGTCCAACGACCCCCACCTAGAGTAGAACAAAGTCCTGCTGCAGGTCGTGTATACGCTGTAACGACTGAACAAGTCGAAACCGGTGACCTCATTGAAGGCACCGTACCTGTTAATGGACATGCAGCTTACGTCTTGTTTGATTGTGGTGCTACTCATACGTTTATCTCCGACGATTTCACCGAACAACTCCACGCCTCGATGCAACCGATTGATAAAATAATCGAAGTATATAACCCGTTGGGTTCACGCACCAAATGTATCCGGTGTGTGAAAAATTTGGATATTGAGATAGCAGGGCAACACTTGCCTACTGACGCCATCCTGATCGATATGATATAGTACGATGTCATTCTGGGAATGAATTGGTTGGCTCAGAATAATGCCAAGATTCTGTGTCGCGAGGGCAGAGTAATTCTATCTCGACCCGGATTGCCTAAGATGGAATACCGGTTATCCAAACCAGTTCCACAAAAAAGGCTCATATCAGCACTTAAGGTACAAAAATACCTTAGGAAGGGTTGTGTGGCCTTCCTGTTAAGTCTCTCGGTGGAAAAATCCAACAACCAACCCCTTGAGAGTTTGGAAGTAGTGCGGGAGTTTCCCGATCTGTTTCTTGAGGAATTGCCAGGACTTCCGCCACTTCGTGAGGTTGAATTTGGAATTCAATCCTTACCTGGAACAACGCCAATATCCAAAGCCCCTTATCGTATGGCACCAGCTGAACTTAGTGAGTTGAAGTGGCAGTTGGAAGAACTGATGGAACAAGGGTTCATCCGACCAAGTATGTCACCATGGGGAGCCCCGGTACTATTTGTAAAAAAGAAGGATGGATCCCTTCGGTTATGCATCGATTATCGGATGCTTAACCAGGCAACCGTTAAAAATAAGTACCCGTTGCCTCGGATTGAGGACTTATTCGATCAGCTCAGAACAACGAGAGTGTTCTCCAAGATCGACCTCAGGTCTGGATACCATCAGCTCAGAGTTAAGGAGGAGGATATACCTAAGACTGCCTTCAGAACGAGATATGGCCATTATGAGTTCGTAGTAATGCCCTTCGGACTTACTAATGCGCCTGCTGTCTTTATGGACCTGATGAACCGAGTATTCAAGCCATACTTAGACACCTTTGTCATCGTCTTCATTGATGACATTCTCGTGTATTCAGAGAATGAGGAACAACACAAGGAGCACTTGAGAATCGTCTTGAAAACCCTTCAAGATAATCAGTTATATGCCAAGTTTTCAAAATGTGAATTCTGGCTAGACAAAGTAATGTTCCTTGGCCATGTGATCTCAAAAGATGGAATCGCAGTAGATCCTGCGAAGGTCGAAGTTGTGATAGACTGGAAGCAGCTAGAAAATATCACTGAGGTCCGCAGCTTCCTTGGACTTGCCGGATATTATCGGAAGTTCATACAAGACTTCTCCCGAATCGCCGTACCGATGACAAAATTGTTGAAAAAGGGAGTCAAGTTCGAATGGACTGACCAGTGTAAGGAGTGCTTTGAGGTTCTCAAACAGAGGCTTACCACTGCCCCTGTCCTTACCTTACCTGCTAGTCAGGGAGGCTTCGTGGCTTATACCGATGCCTCGGGAACAGGTCTGGGTTGCGTATTGATGCAGCATGGCAAAGTAATCGCCTATGCATCCCGTCAGTTAAGAATTCATGAGAAAAACTATCCAACCCACGATCTTGAGCTTGCCGCGGTAGTGTTCGCGCTTAAAATATGGCGACACTACCTTTATGAAGAGAAATTTGAGGTCATGTCGGACCATAAAAGCCTAAAATACCTCTTTTCTCAAAAGGAACTCAATATGCGGCAACGGCGATGGCTGGAATTCCTCAAAGACTATGAATTCACGCTTTCCTATCACCCTGGAAAAGCGAATGTTGTAGCAGATGCCCTTAGTCACAAGACTGTTGGCACTCTGGCCAGCCTCACCGGACAATGGAAGCTGATGGAGGATTTTGTCAGTTGGAAGCCATTCCTGGCTGACCCAGGAAAGATTCGATTGTCATGCCTGACAATCCATATCGAGATCCTCGATCGCATCGTAGCCGAACAGTTCAAGGACCCCCAGTACTTGGAATTAAAAGCTCGTGCTGCAAAAGATGACACTTTCTTCCATTTAAAAGAGGATGGAGGAATATGGATGGAAGAAAGAATTTGAGTTCCAAATAACCCTGAGCTAAGACAGGAAGTACTCCAGGAGGCTCATAACAGCAAGTACACCATTCACCCTGGAGGTACAAAAATGTTTCGGGACTTACAGAGAAAGTACTGGTGGAGGGGTATGAAACGTGATGTGGCTACATTTGTCTCAAAGTGTTTGATCTGCCAGCAAGTAAAAATCGAGCATCAACGACCTGGTGGAAAAATGCAACGGATCGAGATTCCAGAATGGAAATGGGAGGGCATTACGATGGATTTCATCGTTGGATTGTCTCGGTCCAAGAGACAACATGACTCAATATGGGTGATCGTAGACAGACTCACCAAGTCTGCTCACTTCCTGCCAATCAACACTCGATACTCAACTGAACGATTGGCGGAGATCTACATTCGGGAAATCGTTAGACTCCATGGAGTGCCGATTTCGATCATATCCGATCGTGACCCGAAGTTCACCTCTCACTTTTGGGAGCAGCTTCAGAGAGCCTTGGGGACGAAACTCAAGTTCAGTACAGCATTCCATCCCCAAACAGATGGGCAATCAGAACGAACCATACAGACTCTTGAAGATATGCTAAGAGCCTGTATGCTAGAATGAAAAGGTGATTGGGATTCCCACCTAGCGTTGGCTGAATTTGCTTATAATAATAGCCACCACGCTAGCATTGGGATGGCACCATATGAAGCCTTGTACGGGCGACCCTGTCGATCACCAATCCATTGGGGTGAAGTGGGTGAGCGAACCTTGGACTCGCCCATAGTGTTGCAGCATTATACTGAGCAGGTCCACATGATCAGGAAGAAGCTACTGACTGCTCAGAGTCGACAGAAGAGCTACGCCGATCAGCGGCGTAGGGAACTCACTTTTGCGGTTGGAGATAAGGTTTTTATCAAGGTCTCCCCAACCAAGAGTGTGTTTTGTTTCGGAAAGAAGGGGAAACTCAGCCCCAGATTCGTTGGTCCCTTCGAGGTTTTGAGCCGGATAGGAGAGACCGCCTACAGAGTAGCATTGCCACCGCAGTATACAAAGATACACAATATATTTCATGTGTCAATGCTTAGAAAATACGTTCACGACCCTTCCCACGTCATCCAACATGAAGATATTGACATCCAGGAGGATATGACGGTGGAAGAAAGGCTAGTAGAGATCATGGACCGACGGGAGCAAGTGCTAAGGACGAAGGTCATTCCACTTGTCAAAGTGAGATGGCAACATCACGGAGTCGATGATTGCACTTGGGAGCCCGAATCAGATATGCGGGATAAATATCCTGAACTCTTCACCTTGTACTCTTAGCTGAATTTCGCGGACGAAATTCCTTTAAGGGGGTAATGATGTAAGACCCGCAATTTTTCAGAAAATATCTGAATAAAATTCATGAGGCATTTACCGCTAAATATGACATTTTTCTCAAAACGCGAAACGAATCAATTCCTGCGAGCCAGTTACACTTAGTATATTCGTCGAAACGCGAATATATGCTCAAACACTCTGGAAGCCATAACTTCCTATCTGAACAAAATCAAAGGATTCCTGCGAGCCAACTTTCTTAGTGGCATCAATACGAAGATAATGGCGTACTTAGAATTTTTCAGAAAAAAATCGCCGAAAACCCGAAATTCTTGTGGGACCCACGGAAATATGGGTGGGACCCACAGAAATATTTCTCAAAAAATATTCTAGAAGATTCTAGAATATTCCAGCACCTTCCAGGACATTCCAGCTCCTCCCAGCACCTTCCATGGAAGGGATTTATGAAAAGCCAAGGGGTATAAGGGTAAAAGTGAAACTTGGGGCCCAAGTTTCACTTCCTATAAATAGAGGAGCCCCCCTCTCTCTAAAAATCGCAAACCCCTCTCTCTCTCTCCTCCTTTTTCCAAACCTCCCCTACCTAGCCTAGCCCACGTGAGCCCACCTGACCTGGTCTGAGCCTGCCTGACTTAGCCTGAGCCTGCTTGACCTGGTCTGAGCCTGCCTGACCTGGTCCTAACCCACCTGACCTAGGTCTGAACCTACTTGACCTAAGTCTGAACCCAGTTGACTTGACCTGAACCTGGTTTGGTTCAAAGTGAAAGTCCAAGTCCTTTTTCGTCCGAAGTTCGAAGTTGATCCTTTTTCGAAGTCGAGCCTCGTTCGAAGCGTTTGAAGCAACCGGAGTCGTTTCTTCCGCAATTTGAAGTAAGTTCGCTTCATTAAACCATCTCTCTCAAGTATTTGATTGTTTGTATATAGCATATACTTTCTGAAATAGTATCTTGCTTTAGTTCTTGGTTGAGCCCTCTAGGACGCTTCGGTGTTCACGCGCTCGCCTCGTAACTATCGTCGGATATATATGTTCGAATACGCAGTATATGCGTTCTTCAAAAGAGTATCTCACCCTAGTTCTTGGTTGAGCCCTCTAGGACACTTCGGTGTTCACTCGCTCGCCTCGTAACTATCGTTGGATACAGATCTAGGTGTATATCTGCTAATTCTGCCGACGCGTCTTATATCGCACAGGCTATGTAATTTACCTTTGTCGTCGCGTCGTATGATGCCAAGGCTCCCTGCTTTCTGTACTTCTGATTATGCATTTACTTACGCCGTCGCGTCGAACGATGCCAAGGCTCCTGCTTTCTGCAATGTATTTACTTACGCCGTCGCGTCGAACGATGCCAAGGCTCCTGTTTTGTTATATATGTTGAATATTTCGTTCAGTTACACACCCTGAACAATAGTATATGCATTTTCTTTACGCCGCCGCTATATAAAGCACAGGCTTCTGCTTATATTACATATATGGCGCGTAAGTGAGCGTTCAAATGGAGATCAACTCCAAAATCGCCCATGCGATTCCCTTACCGCACCTCGTACAAGATTCTGCTTGACGAATGAAGCCCCTATTGGAAAGGCTTCGCCTTTTTTGCAAAATGCTCTTTACGTAAAGACTAAATCAATTACGTATGGCCTGGCTATGGCCTAAGGTTCCTGCAACCTTGATAGATGCAAAGTACGCACAACGGTGCGCATCCATTTCCCGAGTTAAGCGTAGCGATTTCCCACCAAAGAGGGGAGATGCCGCTGAAATAGATAAAAGAAAACGCACGCTTTCTCCGTTAAAGAGAGGAAGTGCTGCTGAAATTCCTGAAGGAGCTAGGAATGGCTCAGAAAGAACGTAGCAGAATGCTACCCAGTTTATGGAACGCCTTCTACGATGTAGAAAGGTTCGTCGCACCACTGCCGGTAGAGCAGAGAAGGTGTTGACAGAATGGTTGGCAGAAGAGCTGCCAGAACCAGTTAAGTGGCACAATGATGTCCTTTGTTGGAACGATGTCAGAATGACTCGTCTCCCTGGCACCTACAAGGGCACCATACTTATATGAGCCGCTGCGCCAAAGTAGTGGTAGCACCTTGACGACGTCCTGAGCTCGTCGCGTAAAAATACGCCGAGTAGCCGATCCGTAGAGATCGAGTCATGTGCATGCTCATTGAGAATTATCAGACGACCAGACTCGTAAGGGCCGCTGAGCCGGAGTGTGTTGTTTTCACCGAAAGAGGTGAAGTGCTCGTCAAGGCCGAAGTGCCGAGAGCAGAGTTAAGCATGCATATGAATAAAACCTTTGTTCCACGGTGAAAACCGTGTGGTTGATTGGGGTCGGGTACATACTTCTCAAAGGCTGCCCTATAGGCATGCAATGTTCGTCAAGTAATTGTAAGACCGGCAGGCCCCTTTCAGAATTTCTCACCAAGGAAGACGGTGATGGCGCAGCCTTGAGTGACATATATTTCACCCGAACCTGATAGAGTTCATTGATGGCCTTCGTCACTCAGAGGTATGGAGGTCGTGGTTATCCTTAAATATCTAAGGATTGAACCCAACTACTGCAGTAGCAGAATGCATTCGGATACCTAGTAAGGATCTCTTCCGGTATGCTGTACCGTCCTACTAGGGGGATGGGGTCAACAGGCCTCTGGGGTATCTAAAATACATAGAATAATCAACCCCCAGATCGTCGCGTTGTCGCCCAGATATGAGTCCCCTAAGCCCAGGGGGAGGTGCAATTATCGAAACAAAGCATTAGCTTAGGTACAACGCTACTTTGAATGTATGAGTGGATGACGTTGTTGAGTCAGTCCTGCATAACCTTTGTGAAGGTGTCATGGTCGGTATACTACTGTACCGATTGGGAAAGAACCCCATTGATATCCGTACGACTAAGTGAAACTCGGAGAGCTGTCCTTAGATTCGTAGGATACGGATGTGCCAAGCATAAAGGCTTGAGCTAGACATCCATTCGTGACTCTGAGGAGGTCAAGGCCAAGTCGTAGAGACTTAAGCGGTTATTCTAACTCACAGCCCTGAAGAGGCATATGCGAAGTCATGAAGACTTGCGTGGATGTTCAACTCATAGCCCTGATGAGGCTTTTGCGATATACGCTAAGTCATGGAGGCTTGAGCGTCGTATTACGAACTGCGACCCTGAGTGGTCTATGCATTTACTTGAGTTGAATAGATAGGTGTTTGCCTACTTACCAGACCATTAGTGGTTCTGACCCCGTTTAATGGGGATTTCAAGTGTTGGACCTGCGTGGCGATATGCGGAGCAAGGCGGCATCGAGTTCCAGGGTTTCTCTAGACAGAGTTGTACTGCTTCCTTTTATTGAACCTATACTGCTTTTCTAAGCAGTGATGTTGTAATAAACATGTGGTTTTCGATAAGATGGAACACTTTGGTGGTCAATGAGTTGCTTGGCCACATACCTGCAACGTGCTCGGAGTTTTCTAAAACCGACGACTCATTATCGTCTGATTCCGCTACTAAAAGCTTTTGTAAGTTCCGCTGCAAAGAAAAAAAAAAAAAAAGAAATTCATAAAAAATTGTAACTTAGCTTTGTTTTGGAAATCCGGGGCGTTACAATAGAGTAGTGCTTAAGTTCATTAAGCACAACATTTTCAGTCGTTTTGGTGTGCCACGTGCGATGATTAGCGATGGTGGCAAGCATTTTAGGAATCTACAGATAGCTTCTCTGCTGAGAAGATATTCTGTCAATCATAGATTCACCACTCCGTATCATCCGCAGACTAGTGGACAAGTTGAAGTGTCCAATAGGGAGATTAAGCAAATTTTAGAAAAGACAGTTCGCCCGGACCGTAAGGATTGGTCCTAGCGCTTAGATGATGCACTTTGGGCATATAAAACTGCATTTAAGACTCCCATTGGCATGTCCTTGTATCGCCTTGTATTCGGGAAAGCATGCCATCTTCCTGTCGAGCTAGAGCATAGAGCGTATTGGGCTATCAAGAAATTGAATTTTGACCTTACCCAGGCTCGCAAAGAGAGAGCACTCCAGCTCTCAGAATTAGAGGAACTCAGCAATGATGCGTATGAGAATGCCAAATTATACAAAGCTCGCACGAAAGCATTTTATGATAAGCATATTGCCAGGAAAGTGTTTGAGCCAGATCAGAAAGTGTGGCTATATAATTCTCGTTTGCATTTATTCCCAGGGAAGTTGAGATCGAGATGGACAGGTCCTTACATTGTGAAAGAAGTATTTCCCCATGGAGCAGTGACATTATTCGATCCTATGACCCAAGGTACATTCAAGGTGAATGGGCAAAGATTGAAGCCCTTTATTTCAGATTCCTTGCAGGATGGTGAGTGTGAGATAGTGTATCTCGCGAAGGCATGAGGATTCAACTAGAGGGATGTATCATATGTCCATTAGTTTATTTTTCATTTCAGTATTTTTCTTTATTCAGTATTTTATTTCATATTTGCTAACTTTTGTTTTGATGTATGCAGGATGAATCTAACACTTATTATATCAAGTTACCTGATACAGAGAAGTGCTTTCAAAGAATTCAAAGATCAGATGAAATTCAACTTCAGAAGCTCAGAGCAGATCAGGTTGTATCTATCCTTTCTCCCATATTCTTATGGTCTTTTAGTGTATGTGCATCATATTGTTATATATTTTGTATGCCACTAGGGCAGTGTCATTCAAGCATGGGGGGGTGGTTTACATGCAAAAAAAATTCAAATTTTTTTTTATGACAGGTAATTAAAGTAGGCATTTGAGAACAAATTGTAGCATATACGATTGTTTTTGGCATAATCTAACAGTTTATAAATTTTAAGCCCCTTAAATTTTTTTTTCTGAACTGAGTCAAATAGAGTAGTTATTTATGAGAAAATTCAAAGAAAAGATAGTATTTGATTGTTAGAAAATTTTGAATCACTTTAGTATAAGTATGCACAGTATGTTTTGTGAAAGAAATAAGCAATGGAAAGATGTTTTTGAAAAATGAGTTTAAAAGAATAGAGCTACGTTTAGTTGTTGATGTCTTCGTGAATCCTAGTAGTGAAACTCAGACACGAGATGAAGTGTTTGAGTCTCTTAACGAAAAGGATAACGAAGGAGATCATCCCCTTGTCTAGTTGATATATGTGGCCTTTGTAGTTCGAGTAAGTAGAATCTGAGGGGTGTTTTACACTTGGTGCCCCAAAGCCAGCTGGTTTGTGAGCCACCGGTTCGAAAGCTTGTTACATGGACTGCATAGAAAGCCTAAGAGATAGAGACATTGCACATGACGAGAGGAAGACTATACGTAAACTATTAGAATAGAAGGTCTAGTGACTCGAGCAATTAAGTCCGAGGGATACTTTGTATCTAGTGCCCTAAGGTTGGCCAGCCTGGGAGTCACTGACCCAAAGCTCGCTACACGGGTCACGAAAACTGACTATTCGAAATAGTGCTCATGTGAGAAGAATGCTCAAGAGAACAAATTTGAAAAAGGGGGAAAAATGAAAGAAAGAAAAAAAGATAATGTGCGAAATGAGAAAATTTTCATTGCTTAGGCATATATGTGTATTACTGTGCAGAAAATATACAAGTGAGAATAAATGAGTAAACATGAGAATACTTGACTTTCTGAGAAAAATCATAAACTAGCTACAATATTAGAAAAGTGAAGGAAAAGAATTTTTACTGTGGTGGCATGAGATTTTTAAACTTGTTTTGAGAATGTCAATTACATGAAATATTTGTTCCAACTGCATTCTTAAGAACCTCATATTTTTGAAAAAAAACATCCTTACATTTCATTGATGTTTGTGGGTAGCATCTCTGCAAACCCTCACGAGACCTTACTCGTCTACTAGTGTAAGCTAGGGGTTTAAAGGGCTTGTTGCATACGCTAAATGCAACCGTGATTCCTACGAAAGTGAGTTAGTATTATGCATTCATGCTTAGCATTTCTTGTCTACGTTGCATAGCATAATTAGGGTTTGTTAAGGGACTAACAAACATTCAAGCATGGGTGTATTTGATGATGCATGAAATGCACATCATGTTAATAAGTTTTTCATGCATTTTGTAACAAGTTTAAGGTTTTAAACCCATGTTTAGATGTATTTTGATAGTAAGGGGTTATGGTTCGAATTTCAGAAAAATCGGAGTTAAAATGAGAGAGTTATGGCTATTTCAGTGTTTGGGCATGAATTTTGAGGTGGATCGGATCCATATCCGACCCAATTAGATTATTTGGACTTTGGATCAACTCTTAGAAAGCCCAAAACCCAACCCACACGCCTATCCATATCCAATTTAAAAAGTTTTGCAGAAAACCCCCCAGAAAGTGGCGCCTAGCAAAATTTTATTTTTTAAACCTCTTTCTGAAAAATGTCAAAATTATAAATAGTTTTTTTTGAAGAACCCTAGGCGTCTTTGGCTTTGTTTGGACGCCCCTGCAGTGCTTCTAACTCCATAAGCTCCTTCCCCTCCATTCTCCCACGTTTTGGCCATTGAAGACCGGTTTATGCTTGGGTTCCAAGCATATTTCGATCTCCCTTGTGTTTTCTCTTCATTTCTTTCTTTTTCCTTGTTGTATTTTCACCATTTTTCTGTACTTTTGCAGGTGTAGCAGAGGTGGAGACTACTAACCTTGTGTGGGAGTGCGAAACACACCAACAAGGTGAGCCGGCCCTACCTCCATCCGGTTTTCTACACCCTCCGATCGAGAATCGGCACATACTCCATCTTCGGTGGATCTCCAACGTGTAGCAGCTGCAAAAGTTCTGTTCTTTGGTGAAGTTCAGCATTCTCGAACTATTTAGGACATCGAGATCAAGCCACGGTCCGCTCTTCTTCATCCCCCCGGTCGTCGGATCTTCCAAGAGGTAGGTCTTCTTCTTCCTTCTCTTCTAGCTAAAACCGAAATTGAGTGTTTGATTTTATTTTTTTATTTTCCGTGTGTTTCTTATTTTTCTTTTTGTTTCAACCTTAGATTAGATTTCGTGCATAGGCCCACACGTTAGCTTAGGTTTATTTGTTTGATTGATTCATTTGAATCAAGTTTTTTTAGATTTTTCAACCAAATCCTGAAAATCGACTAGATCTTCATCTAGCCGATTCTTCAAGTTTGTCATAGGTGTTCTTGGTGCTGTTTTAAAGAAAATCCAATAAAAAATTCATTCATTTTGATTCAAATTAATCGTTGGAAGTGTTCGTTATGTGTTTCTATTAAATTGAAAAGAAAAATACCAAAATCGGCTAGACTATCTCTAGCCGATTCTTGTGTTTTTAGAAAATTGTTCATGTTTTTTATTTTTATTTTTTCAGTAGTAGTGTTGTTTGTTGTGTGTGAGTTTTGTTATTTCAGTACCTTTTATTTTTCGTTTTAGGAAAATGAATATTAGGTGTCGCATGAAGGATTTTTGATAAAATCGTGAAGGAATGATTAAAATCATGCAAGTGTAGTTGCTTCTTTTGTATTATTCGTGTGATTTTCTTTTTTTGTGTTAGTTAACAGTCTAGTGGAGTTGGGTGAGTCAAATTCATCATTTTAGAGTTGTTTGAATCCTTGTTTTCCTTGTGTTTTTTATTTTTAGGTAGTTTCCTTTGATTAAAAGAAAAAATTACAAAAATCGAGTTTTATTTTCTCTATGTTTTTAATAAATTCCAGCATAGTGTTGTTCATGTTTGCATTTGTGTAATTAGGAGTTTTTTTTATTATATTTTAATTTAGTTTTATCAAATTATTTGTTACTTAGTTTAATCACATTTTTTTATTTGTATTTTTGTTTTTTGTTGGTCTTCTTCTTCCCCAAGGAGGGGCAGCAGCCATTAGAGCTCCAATTGAGCTCTAGGTCGATTTTTTAGAAAGCATTAATTGCAATTAGGTAGGTTAATTAGGTTGTCTAGGTTCAATGTATTAGGGTTATTGCCTTAACCGTTTTTAGAGGTCATTTAGGTAAGTTTTGGAATTAGGATAGCATTTAATTCTAGAAAATCGTGTTCTTCAATTAGGTCTTTTCATTATCCTAAGTGAGTTTAAATTCCTTAGCCTAGAGTAACTTTCCTTTAGTCTTGACGTTTTTTTTAGAAGAATAATGACTTAAATTTTGGAAACTTTTTCTTGAAAAGAATTGAATTTTCAAAAATCGTGTGGAGTAAAGAAAGAAAGCATTAAATTCTGATTATTTATTGGAAGGGAGTTACGAAGTGAACTTTGGAAAGTGATTTGAAAATTTATTGAATTTCCCAAGTGAGAGGCTATGTTTTCAAGAAAGAAATAAGTGCTTTTAAATTTTTTTGGAAAGCCAAATCCGTGGGGTTCTCTAGGCTGGACGTTTCCACTTCCCAATTTGCATTTTAATGCCATTCCTAATGGGGTTAGACGGTTTTTGATATTCCAATTTTCTAAAAGTCATTAATGCACCTTTCCTTTCTTTTATTTAACCTTCCTTAGTGAATTAAATTAGAGTAGGGCCTAATTAATTTAGTCATAGTTGCCTTAGTTTAGGTTTTTTGAAAAAATCATGTAGTTAAGTTAGGTTAGTAATTTAGTCAATAATTAGGTAGATAGTCTTTATTAAGTAATTGATTTC
Source organism: Nuphar pumila (assembly GCF_984573655.1). Classification (NCBI taxonomy): domain Eukaryota; kingdom Viridiplantae; phylum Streptophyta; class Magnoliopsida; order Nymphaeales; family Nymphaeaceae; genus Nuphar; species Nuphar pumila. Next base: position 64,530,831 of record NC_143260.1, on the reverse strand, counting down.
TAGTTAGACGTGTATTAGATTTAAATTAAATACCTTTATTGATTATCGTTTTCTTTTATTTATTAATTAGCATTGAGTCAGTCTACCTAACCTAAGTCAAGACCTAGTCTAAACCTAGTGAGTCAACCCAAACCTAGTTGACTAAGTCAACCCTAAACCGAGTCCAACCTAGTTTTAGTTAAACCTAACTTAGTCAAAACCCAAGCCTAAGTCAAGTCATAGACCAAACCGAACCCAATCCTCAGTCAACCGAACCCAACTAGTTAGGTCAAGCCTAGTCGGGTCAACATTAGTCCAAGTCAAATCCAACCTAGGCTTAGGTCAACGGAGCCTACATAACCTAAGTCAAAACATAGTCTAAACCCACTTGAGTCTAGTCAAACATACCCTAAACTTGAGTCTAGTCAAACATACCCTAAACTTGAGTCAACCGAACCTACCTATTGGAAACCTAACCTAATCTAGTCAACCTAGTTGACTTAGTTAGGTGTGTCGTGTGTCTAAGTCAAATCGAACCTTAATCCAAGTCGAGTCAACCTTAGTCTGAGCCTATCTCCCCCAACCTAACTCAAACCGAGCCTACCTAATCCAAACCGAGCTCATCCAAGCCAACCCGAACTTAGTAAAGTCAAAGTCGAGCCTAGTTGAGTCAACCGAGTGAACCCTAACCCTAGCCTTTGTTCTTTAGTGGATTAATTTCATTTAGTTGTTATCTATTTTGATTTTTAGACTAATTAGTTTAGTTATTTCATTTAGTTTTAGTGTAGAAGTGGGTGTGCGTATATTGTATTTGTTTTGTGTGTGTGAGCTTTGTTTTGTGATTGTTTTACTTGTAGTTAGTTATTATTTAACATAGTAGTTTGAATTGCATTTCCTTGAGTAGCATAGTTGCATTTGCATCGTTAGTTAACGTAGCTTTAGTCATAATTTTCTTATCATATTTCGTTCGTCATACATTTAGCATAATTGTAATATTCATCTGCATATACTCTGTTATTCAGTGTCATTTAGATTGCATTAGGTTTAATTTGCATTTTATAGTGTTTAAATAGAGTCATAAAGTGAATAGTGCACTCAAAGAAAAACCTGATTTTTTCCCTGTCGCACAAGCGTTATTTTATGTGCAAAAATTTCGTGTTTTCCAAAAATTCTTTTTCTGTTGACTTTAGTCACGTGTTATCTGACTGCAGACCAAATTTCAGCTATTTCAGAGTTGATTTGGTCTGATTTTTAAGCATTTTGCGAAAACCGCTTTTTCTGGTTTTTAAATTACAGGACTTTCGATATCCTGATTTTTCCCAGATTTGAAACGCTTATATCTGGAGTTCCAAATATTGTTTTTTCATTCTGTAAAAATTGTCAGATTGTTTAATCTGTCAGTTGCAGAACAGAATAAGTTTCGGGAAAATCGGACCTTGTTTGCCTTGTCAAACAGTGGTTTTCCGATAACTTGTCAGAAATCTATTTTACATTAGTTAGGGGCATTTTCGTAATTTCCATAGTTTCAGCATTTTAGACCTGTTTTCAGTAGTTTCTGCATTTTGAGAGCTGCATAATCATCATACAGCATTATTATAATTAGTTTAGCTAAATTTAGAATTAGTTTAGTATTTTATTTAATTATTGTCTGATAATTAGAAATTGTTTTATTAATTTCATAAAATTAGACTTAGTTTCATTTATAGTTTTCATTCTTAGATTAAAATACTAACTTTGTATTTTCCTTCATTTTTAGGTTGAAAAGCATATTTAGTTTCTAGGGTTATTGTCCAAGTGCGAAGAGCGAATAATTGGTGAAAAGACCGAAATACCCTTGGTGTGGAGCAGAAGACTTAGTTGTTTTTTCATTTTCATTTTAGTGATAAATTGTAGTTGTATTAGCTTTATAATTGTAGATTGACATTTGTAATTAATAAATTAAATTTTAAGAAATACTCTGATTATTTCCCATTCCTTGAGGATTCGACCCGTACTTACCACTTTGTGGAAAGTCGGTTTTTATACTTTTGGTTGATGATTTTCCAAAGTTTTATTGAAAATAATTGTTTTAAAAAAATCATTTCAAAATATCAACCAAATTTTGGCGCCGTTGCTGGGGAACGGCGAATTAATTACTTTATTTCTTAGAGTTTGATTTATTAATTTGTTTTAGTTAGTTAATTAGTTGTTTTCTTTTTAGTTAGCAGGATTTGTAAGTGAATATAGGATTAACATAGTTAGTAAATATAGGATTCACGTACTGTTCTTTCTAGGATTCACTTAATTTTCATTCTGCAAGGAGCGATTAGACAGGTGGGTTTTAGAAAAACTTAGTTTGTGATTTCCTGTATTTATTTGTTTTAGTATTTTAGAATAGTTTACTTTGCTATTTATTTATTTAGTTATAGAATTCTGACATAGATAGATAGCATCTCTGTTTCGTAGTACTGTTATTTATTTTATTTACATTTTAGTACTTGTGTTAGTTTAAATTTAGATTTAGGTCGTTTGCTTACATCTGGTCTTAGTACCAGTGTATGCAGGGGCGACGAGGTCTAGGAACCCCATTACATCCATTTGTTGACAACCCAGAGAGAATTTTACATTCTCATCGAAGTTCGACAACAATGGCTGACATGGATCCTCCACCTCCACCCCCAGCTCATCCACGTCCTCTGCGGGAATACTTCATTCCCACAGATTATGTTCAGGCATCCTGCATTCGGAGACCCGAAGTAGGAGCGCCTCATTATGAGATTAAGGCCAGCATTATTCAGATGCTCCCATCTTTTTATGGCCTTAGTCACGAGGATCCCTACCGCCATTTAGATGAATTCCTCGAAATCTGTTCTACGGTAAAGATACAGAATTTCGATGATGACGCCTTGCGGTTGACTCTATTCTCTTTTTCATTAAAGGACAAAGCCAAGTATTGGCTAAAGTCCTTTGATTCTGTAGAAATAGAGTCTTGGGAGAAGTTACAACAGGAGTTTCTTCGAAAATACTTTCCCATTGGTCGTACGAACCAGTATCGTCGAGCCATCACTACTTTTGCGGAACTAGATGGTGAGCACTTTCATGAGACCTGGGAGAGATTGAAGGATCTCCTCAGGAAATGTCCCCATCATCAGGTGCCGAAATGGCAACTGGTACAGAGCTTCTACAATGGATTGTCTGACAAGAATCGTCAGATGATTGACTCTTAATGTGGAGGGACATTCATGCTGAAGAGCGAGGACGAAGCATGAAGGTTATTTGATACATTGGCCAAGATTTCCCTACACCATGCTTCGAGCTCTCATTCGGATAGAGCCACGCCCAGCATTCAGAAGAAAGCTGGTGTTCTTGAGATTGGTCCATCTACTGCACTACGGTGCAAGGTAGACATGATTGCTAAGAAGCTGGACCAGCTTCTCTCAGGACCATCCACTACACAGCAAGTGTGTACTCTTTGTGCCAGTCCAGCACACGATATCACTGAGTGCCCTTCGGCAGCTCAGGGTTACGTCAGACCGCCGAATAACCCATTTTCATCGACATATAATCCGGGTTGGCGTAACCATCCTAATTTTTCATGGAAGAATCCACAGTCTTCCATGCAGATGCCTACTTCCTCTCAGCCAGTTCGGCAACCATCTTTTACTCAATCATTCCAGAGACCGAGCTATTCTCAGTCTTCTTCTTCAGTCACTCCCTCGATTCAGCAGGAGTCTGCCCCGCAGACATCTTTTGAGAAGAGACTTCTCCAGGCATTCCAAGAGGTGAAAACCTCTAATCAGAATGCCTTCGAGAAGTGTAGTCAGATATTAAGCTCTCATACGCAGTCCATTGCGAAGTTAGAGTCACAAATGGGACAGTTAGCTGAGGCTATTAGTAGGAGACCCGAGGGTACATTGCCGAGTCAGGCTGTCATGAACCCGAAGGGCAAGGACCAGATGACTGGAAACCTGTTTCATATTGAGACACAACAGCAGGCCAAATCTGTTATGGCCCTGAGAAGTGGACGTGAGTATCACGTCGAGAGCAGAGAGAGAGAGAGTAGAGAGAGGATAGAGGAGCCAAAGACCATTGTTTCACCTACGTCGGTTCAGCCATCATTATCATCCCCATCCCCATCATCATCTTCATCTTCAGTACAGAAGAAGGATAGGAGTGAGCCTTCTCACAAAAAGGAGGAGCCAACAGAGTATATTCCCCCACCACCCTATCCCAAAGCATTAGAGTCTCCTGGATATAGAGGGAAGCCAGGTGCGAAGATCCAGGACATGCTCGACATATTCAAGCATGTACAGATCAACCTACCTTTGCTCGATGCGATTCAGCAGGTGTCGGCATATGCCAAATTCCTAAGGAACTATGTATGCAGAAGCTTAAATCTAGAGAGAGAGTTCTTAATAGGGTCCATCTTACTATGCAGGTGAGTTCAGTACTTCAGCATCAGACACCACCAAAGCTCAAGGACCCTGGAGCCCCTATCATTGCGTGTACCATAGGGAACATCCGGATAGAACGCGCATTGCTCGATCTTGGAGCAAGTGTGAACATTCTGCCAGGGTATTTATTTGATTCTTTCGGGCTAGGAGAGATGAGATCGACTTCGATTACACTTCAACTGGCAGATCGTTCTGTCAAGGTACCGAGAGGTGTCTTGGAGGACGTGCTAGTTAAGGTGGATGACTTTTATTTCCCAGTCGATTTCATTATTCTTGATATGGAAGGAGTAGACAGCCAACACCAGACTCCGATCATTTTAGGCAGACCATTCTTGGCGACTGCCAATGCATGCATCAATTGTAGAACTGGAGTCATGGATCTCTCATTCGGCAATCGGAAAGTCAAGCTGAATATTTTCAATGCCGCGATGGGACCAGCGGGAGACATGGACTGCTTTCATGTAGATATTGCACATGAGTTAGTGGAGGAGCAGCCCGAGTTGTATATCACTGAGGATTCTTTAGAGTTGTATCATATAGAGAAGAATAGTGGTGTAGATAGTGTAGATGTGTCTAGAGTGTCGTCAGAGAGACCACCTTGGGGAGCCATCATTGAGACTCTCCCACCACTTGCGGAGACCCCCGCCAAGTCTTCGATCGAGTCACCTCCGAAACTCGAGTTGAAACCCTTACCGGATTCACTCAAGTATGCGTAGCTCAGAGATGAGGAGACTCTGCCTATGATCATCTCGTCCCTGCTCACTGAGGAGCAGGAGCAGAAATTGCTGACTATTCTTCGAGAGCACAAGGCAGCGATTGGCTGGGGAGTTTCTGATCTGAAGGGGATTGATATTTTATTTTGCATGCATAGAATTCATTGTAATGAGGAAGTCAAGCCAGTTAGGGATATGCAGAGAAGGCTAAATCCCAACATGAAGGAAGTGGTGAAGAACGAGGTGGTGAAGTGGTTGGATGCCGGAATCATTTACCCTATTTCTGATAGCCAGTGGGTCAGTCCGATTCAGGTTGTGCCGAAGAAGTCAGGACTCACTGTGGTTGAGAACGAGAAGGGTGAGAGAATTCCGATGAGGACCACTACAGGATGGCGAGTCTGTATCGATTATCGGAAGCTGAATGTGGCAACTAGGAAAGATCATTTTCCATTGCCATTCATTGATCAGATCTTAGAGAGACTCGCAGGACAGAGCTACTACTGTTTTCTAGACGGATATTCAGGATACAATCAGGTAGCTGTCCATCCTGACGACCAGGAGAAGACTACATTTACATGTCCTTATGGCACCTTCGCGTTTAAACGTATGCCGTTTAGGCTCTGCAATGCCCCGGCCACTTTTCAGAGGTGCATGCTTGCTATCTTCTCAGACATGATAGATGATGTGATGGAAGTTTTCATGGATGACTTTTGAGTGTATGGCTCTTCTTTTAAAGATTGCCTCCAAAAACTTACTCGAGTACTGAGTAGGTGTGCGGAGACAAATCTTGTCTTTAGTTGGGAAAAGAGCCATTTTATGGTCCAGGAGGGGATTGTGCTTGGACACATTGTGTCCAAGCGAGGCATTGAGGTTGACAGAGCGAAGGTGGAATCCATTTCCCGTTTGACTCCACCCACCTCTGTGAGGCAGATTCGGTCATTTTTACGGCATGCGGGTTTTTATAAGCGATTCATAAAAGATTTCAGTAAAATCTCGCGACCGCTATGTACTTTATTCGAGAAAGATCAGCCCTTTGTTTTCGGTGAGGATTGTATGAAGGCCTTTGAGATTCTTAAAGAGGCCTTGATTACTGCACCTATTTTGAGACCTCCGGATTGGACTCTCCCATTTGAAATTATGTGTGATGCATCTGATTATGCTATAGGGGCTATTTTAGGACAACGCATTGATAGGAAGCCCTATGTGATCTACTATGCTAGTAGAACTCTGTCTGATGCTCAGATGAATTATACTACGACAAAGAAGGAGCTACTTGCAGTAGTTTTCGCATTGGACAAGTTCAGGTCCTATTTACTCGGTTCGAAGGTGGTTGTCTATTCTGACCATGCTGCATTGAAATATCTGTTGAATAAGAAAGACACCAAACCGAGATTGATTCGTTGGGTTCTACTACTACAGGAGTTTGATCTCGAGATTCGAGATAAGAAGAGAAGCGAGAATGTAGTAGCATACCATCTTTCCAGACTGATCGTAGAGACCACGCAGAATCATAGGCCGATCAGTGATTCTTTCCCGGACGAGCAGATCATGACAGTTAGGACATCACAGTTACTCTGGTTTGCAGATATTGTGAACTATCTGGTTTCGAGGCAGATACCTGAGCATTGGAACAAGAATGAGCGTGAGAGATTCCTATCTCAGGTGAGGCACTATTATTGGGATGAACCAGAGTTGTTTAGATACTGTGCAGACCAGATCATTAGGAGATGTGTTCCAGAGGAGGAGTACCAGTCCATTCTGAATTTTTCCCATTCATTAGCCTGTGGAGGATATTTTAGCAGTAGGAAGACGGCTGTAAAAGTTTTGCAGTTAGGATTTTATTGGCCCACATTCCACAGGGATGCTCATGAGTTTTGTAGGCGATGTCTTCGATGTCAGCAGATTGGGAACATGTCCAAGAGGAACATGATGCCCTTGCTTCCGATTTTGATAGTCGAGATTTTTTATGTTTGGGGCATTGATTTCATGGGACCATTTCCGCCTTCATTCAGAAATTTATACATTCTGGTGGCGGTTGATTATGTGTCCAAGTGGGTCGAGGCTGTGGCAACCAAGACCAATGATCATAGAGTAGTGCTTAAGTTCATTAAGCACAACATTTTCAGTCGTTTTGGTGTGCCACGTGCGATGATTAGCGATGGTAGCAAGCATTTTAGGAATGTACAGATAGCTTCTCTGCTGAGAAGATATTCTGTCAATCATAGATTCACCACTCCGTATCATCCGCAGACTAGTGGACAAGTTGAAGTGTCCAATAGGGAGATGAAGCGAATTTTAGAAAAGACAGTTCGCCCGAACCGCAAAGATTGGTCCCAGCGCTTAGATGATGCACTTTGGGCATATAGAACTGCATTTAAGACTCTCATTGGCATGTCCTTGTATCGCCTTGTATTCGGGAAATCATGCCATCTTCCTGTCGAGCTAGAGCATAGAGCGTATTGGGCTATCAAGAAATTGAATTTTGACCTTACCCAGGCTCGCAAAGAGAGAGCACTCCAGCTCTCAGAATTAGAGGAACTCAGGAATGATGCGTATGAGAATGCCAAATTATATAAAGCTCGCACGAAAGCATTTCATGATAAGCATATTGCCAGGAAAGTGTTTGAGCCAGATCAGAAAGTGTGGCTATATAATTCTCGTTTGCATTTATTCCCAGGGAAGTTGAGATCGAGATGGACAGATCCTTACATTGTGAAAGAAGTATTTCCCCATGGAGCAGTGACATTATTCGATCCTATGACCCAAGGTACATTCAAGGTGAATGGGCAAAGATTGAAGCCCTTTATTTCAGATTCCTTGCAGGATGGTGAGTGTGAGATAGTGCATCTCGCGAAGGCATGAGGATTCAACTAGAGGGATGTATCATATGTACATTAGTTTTTTTTTTCATTTCAGTATTTTTCTTTATTCAGTATTTTATTTCATATTTGCTAACTTTTGTTTTGATGTATGCAGGATGAATCTAACACTTAGTATATCAAGTTACTAGATACAAAGAAGAGCTTTCAAAGAATTCAAAGATCAGATGAAATTCAACTTCAGAAGCTCAAAGCAGATCAGGTTGTATCTATCCTTTCTCCCATATTCTTATGGTCTTTTAGTGTATGTGCATCATATTGTTATATATTTTGTATGCCAGTAGGGACAGTGTCATTCAAGCATGGGGGGGTGGTTTACATGCAAAAAAAATTCAATTTTTTTTTTTATGACTGGTAATTAAAGTAGGCATTTGAGAACAAATTGTAGCATATATGATTGTTTTTGGCATAATCTAACAGTTTATAAATTTTAAGCCCCTTAAATTTTTTTTCTGAACTGAGTCAAATAGAGTAGTTATTTATGAGAAAATTCAAAGAAAAGATAGTATTTGATTGTTAGAAAATTTTGAATCACTTTAGTATAAGTATGCACAGTATGTTTTGTGAAAGAAATAAGCAATGGAAAGATGTTTTTGAAAAATGAGTTTAAAAGAATAGAACTACGTTTAGTTGTTGATGTCTTCGTGAATCCTAGTAGTGGAACTCAGACACGAGATGAAGTGTTTGAGTCTCTTAACGAAAAGGATAACGAAGGAGATCATCCCCTTGTCTAGTTGATATCTGTGGCCTTTGTAGTTCGAGTAAGTAGAATCTGAGGGGTGTTTTACACTTGGTGCCCCAAAGCCAGCTGGTTTGGGAGCCACCGATTCGAAAGCTTGTTACATGGACTGCATAGAAAGCCTAAGAGATAGAGACATTGCACATGACGAGAGGAAGACTATATGTAAACTATTAGAATAGAAGGTCTAGTGACTCGAGCAATTGAGTCTGAGGGATACTTTGTATCTAGTGCCCTAAGGTTGGCCAGTCTGGGATTCACTGACCCAAAGCTCGCTACACGGGTCACGAAAATTGACTATTCGAAATAGTGCTCATGTGAGAAGAATGCTCAAGAGAACAAATTTGAAAAAGGGTGAAAAATGAAAGAAAGAAAAAAAGATAATGTGCGAAATGAGAAAATTTTCATTGCTTAGGCATATATGTGTATTACTGTGCAGAAAATATACAAGTGAGAATAAATGAGTAAACATGAGAATACTTGACTTTCTGAGAAAAATTATAAACTAGCTACAATATTAGAAAAGTGAAGGAAAAGAATTTTTACTGTGGTGGCATGAGATTTTTAAACTTGTTTTGAGAATGTCAATTACATAAAATATTTGTTCCAACTGCATTCTTAAGAGCCTCATATTTTTAAAAAAAATCATCCTTGCATTTCATTGATGTTTGTGGGTAGCATCTCTGCAAACCCTCACGAGACCTTACTCGTCCACTAGTGTAAGCTAGGGGTTTAAAGGGCTTGTTGCATACGCTAAATGCAACCGTGATTCCTACGAAAGTGAGTTAGTATTATGCATTCATGCTTAGCATTTCTTGTCTTCGTTGCATAGCATAATTAGGGTTTGTTAAGGGTCTAACAAACATTCAAGCATGGGGGTATTTGATGAAGCATGAAATGCACATCATGTTAATAAGTTTTTCATGCATTTTGTAACAAGTTTAAGGTTTTAAACCCATGTTTAGATGTATTTTGATAGTAAGGGGTTATGGTTCGAATTTTAGAAAAATTGGAGTTAAAATGAGAGAGTTATGGCTATTTCAGTGTTTGGGCATGAATTTTGAGGTGGATCGGATCCATATCCGACCCAATTAGATTATTTGGACTTTGGATCAACTCTTAGAAAGCCCAAAACCCAACCCACACGCCTATCCATATCCAATTTAAAAAGTTTTGCAGAAAACCCCCCAGAAAGTGGCGCCTAGAAAAATTTTATTTTTTAAACCTCTTTCTGAAAAATGTCAAAATTATAAATAGTTTTTTTTGAAGAACCCTAGGCGTCTTTGGCTTTGTTTGGACGCCGCTGCAGTGCTTCTAACTCCAGCAGCTCCTTCCCCTCCATTCTCCCACGTTTTGGCCATTGAAGACCGGTTTATGCTTGGGTTCCAAGCATATTTCGATCTCCCTTGTGTTTTCTCTTCATTTCTTTCTTTTTCCTTGTTGTATTTTCACCATTTTTCTGTACTTTTGCAGGTGTAGCAGAGGTGGAGACTACTAACCTTGTGTGGGAGTGCGAAACACACCAACAAGGTGAGCCGGCCCTACCTCCATCCGGTTTTCTACACCCTCCGATCGAGAATCGGCACATACTCCATCTTCGGTGGATCTCCAACGTGTAGCAGCTGCAAAAGTTCTGTTCTTTGGTGAAGTTCAGCATTCTCGAACTATTTAGGACGTCGAGATCAAGCCACAGTCCGCTCTTCTTCATCCCCCCGGTCGTCGGATCTTCGAAGAGGTAGGTCTTCTTCTTCCTTCTCTTCTAGCTAAAACCGAAATTGAGTGTTTGATTTTATTTTTTTATTTTCTGTGTGTTTCTTATTTTTCTTTTTGTTTCAACCTTAGATTAGATTTTGTGCATAGGCCAGCACGTTAGCTTAGGTTTATTTGTTTGATTGATTCATTTGAATCGAGTTTTTTTAGATTTTTCAACCAAATTCTGAAAATCGGCTAGATCTTCATCTAGCCGATTCTTCAAGTTTGTCATAGGTGTTCTTGGTGCTGTTTTACAGAAAATCCAATAAAAAATTCATTCATTTTGATTCAAATTAATCGTTGGAAGTGTTCGTTATGTGTTTCTATTAAATTGAAAAGAAAAATACCAAAATCGGCTAGACTATCTCTAGCCGATTCTTGTGTTTTTAGAAAATTGTTCATGTTTTTTATTTTTTATTTTTCAGTAGTAGTGCTGTTTGTTGTGTGTGAGTTTTGTTATTTCAGTACCTTTTATTTTTCGTTTTAGGAAAATGAATTTATTAGGTGTCACATGAAGGATTTTTGATAAAATCGTGAAGGAATGATTAAAATCATGCAAGTGTAGTTGCTTCTTTTGTATTATTCGTGTGATTTTCTGTTTTTGTGTTTGTTAACAGTCTAGTGGAGTTGGGTGAGTCAAATTCATCGTTTTAGAGTTGTTTGAATCCTTGTTTTCCTTGTGTTTTTAATTTTTAGGTAGTTTCCTTTGATTGAAAGAAAAAATTACAAAAATCGAGTTTTATTTTCTCTATGTTTTTAATAAATTTCAGCATAGTGTTGTTCATGTTTGCATTTGTGTAATTAGGAGTTTTTTTTATTATATTTTAATTTAGTTTTATCAAATTATTTGTTACTTAGTTTAATCGCATTTTTTTATTTGTATTTTTGTTTTTTGTTGGTCTTCTTCTTCCCCAAGGAGGGGCGGCAGCCATTAGAGCTCCAATTGAGCTCTAGGTCAATTTTTTAGAAAGCATTAATTGCAATTAGGTAGGTTAACTAGGTTGTCTAGGTTCAATGTATTAGGGTTATTGCCTTAGCCGTTTTTAGGGGTCATTTAGGTAAGTTTTGGAATTAGGATAGCATTTAATTCTAGAAAATCATGTTCTTCAATTAGGTCTTTTCATTATCCTAAGTGAGTTTAAATTCCTTAGCCTAGAGTAATTTTCCTTTAGTCTAGACGTTTTTTTTTAGAAGAAGGGCCATTAATGACTTAAATTTTGGAAACTTTTTCTTGGAAAGAATTGAATTTTCAAAAATCGTGTGGAGTAAAGAAAGAAAGCATTAAATTCTGATTATTTATTGTAAGGGAGTTACGAAGTGAACTTTGGAAAGTGATTTGAAAATTTATTGAATTTCCCAAGTGAGAGGCTATGTTTTCAAGAAAGAAATATGTGCTTTTAAATTTTTTTGGAAAGCCAAATCCGTAGGGTTCTCTAGGCTGGACGTTTCCACTTCCCAATTTGCATTTTAATGCCATTCCTAATGGGGTTAGACGGTTTTTGATATTCCAATTTTCTAAAAGTCATTAATGCACCTTTCCTTCCTTTTATTTAACCTTCCTTAGTGAATTAAATTAGAGTAGGGCCTAATTAATTTAGTCATAGTTGCCTTAGTTTAGGTTTTTTGAAAAAATCGTGTAGTTAAGTTAGGTTAGTAATTTAGTCAATAATTAGGTAGATAGTCTTTATTAAGTAATTGATTTCTAGTTAGACGTGTATTAGATTTAAATTAAATACCTTTATTGATTATCGTTTTCTTTTATTAATTAATTAGCATTGAGTCAGTCTTCCTAACCTAAGTCAAGACCTTGTCTAAACCTAGTGAGTCAACCCGAACCTAGTTGACTAAGTCAACCCTAAACCGAGTCCAACCTAGTTTTAGTTAAACCTAACTTAGTCAAAACCCAAGCCTAAGTCAAGTCATAGACCAAACCGAACCCAATGCTCAGTCAACCGAACCCAACTAGTTAGGTCAAGCCTAGTCGGGTCAACATTAGTCCAAGTCAAATCCAACCTAGGCTTAGGTCAACGGAGCCTACCTAACCTAAGTCAAAACCTAGTCTAAACCCACTTGAGTCTAGTCAAGGTAAACATACCCTAAACTTGAGTCAACCGAACCTACCTATTGGAAACCTAACCTAACCTAGTCAACCTAGTTGACTTAGTTAGGTGTGCCATGTGTCTAAGTCAAATCGAACCTTAGTCCAAGTCGAGTCAACCTTAGCCCGAGCCTATCTCCCCCAACCTAACTCAAACCGAGCCTACCTAATCCAAACCGAGCTCATCCAAGCCAACCTGAACTTAGTAAAGTCAAAGCCGAGCCTAGTTGAGTCAACCGAGTAAACCCTAACCCTAGCCTTTGTTCTTTAGTGGATTAATTTCATTTAGTTGTTATTTATTTTGATTTTTAGACTAATTAGTTTAGTTATTTAATTTAGTTTTAGTGTAGAAGTGGGTGTGCGTATATTGTATTTGTTTTGTGTGTGTGAGCTGTGTTTTGTGATTGTTTTACTTGTAGTTAGTTATTATTTAACATAGTAGTTCGAATTGCATTTCCTTGAGTAGCATAGTTGCATTTGCATCGTTAGTTAACGTAGCTTTAGTCATAATTTGCTTATCGTATTTCGTTCATCATACATTTGGCATAATTGTAATATTCATCTGCATATACTCTGTTATTCAGTGTCATTTAGATTGCATTAGGTTTAATTTGCATTTTATAGTGTTTAAATAGATTCATAAAGTGAATAGTGCACTCAAAGAAAAACCCGATTTTTGCCCTGTCGCACAAGCGTTATTTTATGTGCAAAAATTTTGTGTTTTCCAAAAATTCTTTTTCTGTTCACTTAAGTGACGTGTTATCTAACTGCAGACCAAATTTCAGCTCTTTCGGAGTTGATTTGGTCTGATTTTTAAGCGTTTTGCGAAAACCTCTTTTTCTGGTTTTTAAATTACAGGACTTTCGATATCCTGATTTTTCCCAGATTTGAAACACTTATATCAGGAGTTTCAGATATTTTTTCACTACAACAGAGCAGTAAATTAGCGACGACCACCTTTCGTCGCTAATCCGTCGCTAATCCGTCACTAACCATGTTAGCGACGGATTAGCGACAACGCGGCGACAGTATGCTTACGTCGCGAATATTTCGACGCTAACTGGCGACGGAATTATTCCGTCGCCAAGTCCGTCGCTAATTGCGACGGAATAACGAGCGCTATATTCCGTCGCCAATCCGCCGGTACTAAACGGCGACCACGGCGTGGCGACGGATTTAATTCCGTCGCTAAGCCGTCGCTAGATTAATATGAATAGCGACGGAATCATCCGTCGCTAATCCGTCGCAAAAACGAAAAAAAATCAAAAAAAATTTATTTAAAAATTAATTACGGAGAACTGTACAATTTATATTTCCTGTACAATTTATATTTCCTGTAAATAAAAAACAAACCACACAAAAAAATTCATATAACAAGTATCTATAATAATTAATCGTTCCACCTTAAAACTAAGAAGTTTAATTATTTACAATTCAACAATTACAATTAGGAAAAATAAAAAAAATAGAACTTCTTCAACACAGTCCTCTAATCATCGCCAAGATTTTGTGCGTCTTCTTGTTCATTGTCTTTATCTGTCCCTTCAGCTCCACTACCCTGATTATCGCTAGCAGCCTACACAAGAAAAGAACAGTCAGTATTGATAAACAAAATATAATGAAATAAATTACACACTATATGTGATTCTATCATGTGCTCATGTGTGATCTAAGGCAATAAAAAAACTCTATATGTGATTCTATCATGCTCATATGTGTGCTAAGGCAGTCAAAAAATTGAATATGTGATTATAGCATGTTCATATGTGTTCTAAGGCATATAAAAAAACTCTATATGTGATTCTACCATGCTCAGATGTGCTTTAAGGCAAGCAAAAAACTATATATGTGATTCGATCATGCTCTTATGTGTGCTAAGGCAGTAAAAAAATTGAATATGTGAATATAGCATGCTCATATGTGCTCTAAGGCAGGCAAAGCCAAAAATTTTATATGTGATTCTATCATAAATGATATATAACATGTTCATATGTGTTCTAAGGCAGTTAAAAAACTCTATATGTTATTATAGCATGTTCATATGTGTGCTAAGGCAGTCAAAAAACAGAATATGTGATTATAATATGCTCATATGTGTTCTTAGGCAGTAAAAAAACTGAATATGTGATTATAGCATGCTTATGTGTTCTAATGCAATCAAAAAAACTTTATATGTGATTCTATCATGCTCATATGTGCTCTAAGACAGACAAAAAGTTAAATATATATATATGTGATTCTATCATGCTCATATGTGTGCTAAGGCAGTAAAAAAATTGAATATGTGATTATAGCATGTTCATATGTGTTCTAAGGCATCTAGAAAAACTCTATATGTGATTCTACCATGCTCAGATGTGCTTTAAGATAGTCAAAAAAACTATATATGTGATTATACCTGAGAGGGACCTGGAATCGAAGATCCCCTATCCTGAACAGCGGCCTTGATCTCATTTCGGAGAAAGGGGGCGACGGTGTATTGGAAGTAGTTATTCAGTGATTCATTAATGATCTCGCATACATCATCACCGGAAAGAATAGTCGGCTGCTTGGAGCTTATGTCGGCGCAAGAAGTTGGTGAGCCGTAACTGGAAGAACCAATAACTGGTGAAGTGTTCATATTACTCCCAAACCCGAACACGCGACCTTTTTTGGGTTCACCTGCTGCAGTCACCCATGCTGTAGGATAAAATGATGGATGCTGAGTAGCGTCTTCACCATATCGCTCTACCATTTGTTGCTCATATGCCTCCTACAAAATAATGTTTAAAGTATTCATTAATAATTAATGATAACATTATGATGACTTGCATATATATTGCAATGATTATTAATAGAATTAATACATACCGTTGTCGTTCTCGCCTTCTCTGATACGAAGACTCCCGTGGTCTTCCGTTTATGTGTTTCTACAAACACATCCTTATATGGTACACTGCCTCCTTTTTCTGCTTCCTGCGAAGTTAAATGACAAAAGATTTAGTACACAAATTTGCAACTATACTTATAAAATTAATATTATATATTGATGAGTTACCATTTTCTTTAGGTGGCTCCCAAATGTCTTAGATCCACCTGTGTGTAGATGGGCTTCGGGCATCTTCGATCGATTTTGTGAAGCCTTCGCAGAGCGATTTTTAAATGCATCTCCCGCCCACATATCGCACATTTCATCCCAGTAATCTCTCCTGATAGTAATAGGACCATGGCCCTTCCACAGTAATGGATCATCTACTACGCCAGATGCTTTTTTTGCTGCAGTCTTCATAGTGTGCAGCATGTCTGCAAATCGATTGGCAGCCACCTTCTGCCACACCTTCCTTGCATCATTTTCTTCCACCGTAGTTGCAAAGCGATTCGAAGCCTACAAATATTTTCAGAAAGTTAGTAGACATTGCTTAAATAAATTAAATATGAAACACATTAACTATGAGGAACAACTGTATACCATGAATGAGGACCACAATCTGTCTAATACCTCCTTTGGGTACTCTTTCCATTGAGCAACTGGTCCTGGTAGATGTTGAAGAAGTGAATTCCTAATCTCCCGTACTACTTCTTGTGGCTCAAACCTCGTGCTGCACATGAATTGTTACACAGTAAATATCAATATAAAATATTTAAAAGATATGCAATAATTGAAAACAAAATACTTACGGTCGATTATCGATATACACTATTCGAATGAGTCTTCTTGTGCCAGCCTGTGAAGACCCTGTTTCCTGTGTTGGCTGTTGACTTGTGCGATCAACTGGTGTAGGTGGGTCGTATACAGGCGCAACATCATCTGTAAAAAAATACACACCAAGTTCTCAGAATGTGCATTTGAACTAATCAAGCATCTAATTAGTTATATGATATACCTATCACAGGAGCCCGTGAAGATGAAGGTTGAGCCTGGCTACTACTGGATGAGCGACCACTATAACCTCCACGAACCATATTCTAACAAATAACATATGTCATACAATACATTCAAATAATTCACATCAAGTATTACAATGCATTCAAGTCATTCACATCAAGCATTGCAATGCATTCAAATAATTCAAATCATTGACATCAAGTATTGCACTAATTCAAATCATTCGTTAATTGCATAAATTATAATACATTCAGATAAATTACAATGCATTCGAATCATTCGTATCAAGTATTACAATACATTGAAATAAAATTTTTAATCATTCACACCAAGTATTGCAATACAACTCACATCAAGTATTACAATGCATTTAAATAGAGGTTTGTAGTATAAGATTTTTTTCACTAGCTTGAGAATTCTTCCTCGTCACTAGTTTGACTTTCTTCTTCTTCTTCTTCTTCTTCTTCTTCTTCTTCTTCTTCTTCTTCATTGTTTGCCCATCCACTTGGTACATCATTTGGATCACATTCCTCTATGAATGTTTCATCAGCCAATGGAGATATGACATGCATATCATGCGCAACATCGTGACCATAAGCGAAGTCACAGACATCATCTGATTGATAGTAATCACTGTCTTCAGCTAACTCATCTTCTTGTAACTGATCATACTCGGGGTATAGTTTGGATTTCACCTTGCAAACTGCCCACCATTCATTTCTATCTGACTTTTTTATACTCGGATATGAAGTATAATAAACTTGTTGAGCTTGCGAGGCTAATATGAATGGTTCATATGTTCCAAACCTGGATTTATGATTCACCTCCACAATGCCTGAAGCTTTGTCGAGTCTTGTTGCAGTTGGATCAAACCAATGACACTTGAATACCGTAACCCTGTTATTCATGCCTAAGTAAGTCAACTCCATTATTTCCTCTATAACACCGTAGTAATCATGTTCATTTTCACCGTAGCTGCTACCCTTGACACACACGCCACTATTTATCGTTGATTTGTTTATACCGTATTCTTTTGTATGGAATCGATAACCATTTACGATATACCCGTTGTAGCATTGCACAACTTTGGTCGGACCATTTTCTAAATCACATATTCCTTGATCTTTAACATCACCATGGCGAACCTACGCACAGACATAAACAATTATTGTGATCACGATCAATTAAGTAACTTAGTGTTGTTTATAAGTACAAAATTTATGTTAGCTTCTTTACCAACTGTTTCAACCACTCCACAAACTTAGTTTCACGTTCTTTTTGTACTTCTGCATTAGTGAGATGTGAAACTTTGCTTTGCAACTCCAGATCAAATCGTCTGCAAACCACAAATACTTATATTACCGAGCCATGTATCCACATATAGAACATAAAAGGATTTATAATTGAGTTGCATATACATATACTTACTCGATGTATGGGTCGATCGCTGAACAATTAAAAAGAATATAGATGTGTGCTGCATCTTGCTCTCGATCTGTCAATAGCCTTGATCGGCAACTACCAAATGCATGCCCAAGTCGTTGAAATATCGACAGCTTGTCAGCTACAGTTACTTGTTCTCCATCATCGTTACGGGGCGGGCATGTGTAACGTGTTGAAATATGAGGTTCGAAGTACATAGATGAGAAATTTGAAATCTCTTCTAAAGTGTACGCCTCACAAATAGAGCCTTCTACTCTTGCTTTATTACGAACCTTTTTTTTTAGGTCGAACATGCATCTGACAAGAATATACATTTCAAATTTTAAATATCTGTCATTAAAGAGACAAATATAAAAAAACATATACCTTTCAAATGGGTACATCCATCGATATTGCACAGGGCCACCAACCCTTAGTTCATATGGCAGATGTATGATCAAATGTTCCATAACATCGAAAAATGCTGGCGTAAATATCTTTTCTAACAGACAAACAGTGGTGATGACAGAGTCCTCGAGATTCTTTACATCTGATACAATGACCTCCGATGCGCACAATGTTCTGAAAAATCCGCTCAACTCAGACAATACCCCCCATATAGGTTTGTCTAACATATCATGGAATGCTAGGGGTATCAATCGTTGCATAAAGATATGACAATCATGGCTCTTCAACCCATATAACTGTCCATCGTCAATCTTCACAGCCCGAGCAATGTTAGAGACATATCCATCTGGAAATCTCAGTTGTCTCAACCATTGACATACATGTTTTATTTGATCAGGTCCGAGCACGTACTTCGCCTTTGGTTTCAGTACTTTGCCATTATACTCTTTGAGTTCCAATTCTGGTCTTTTACATATTAATTTTAAATCCATACGGGCCTTCGGATTATCCTTCGTTTTTCCTTTAATATTCATTACTGTATTGAACACATTATCAAACACATTTTTCTCTACATGCATCACATCCAAATTATGTCGTATCAATAGGGTCGGCCAATACGGTAGTTCCCAAAAAATAGATTTTTTCGTCCAATTGTGTTCCTTCCCAAATCCACGGAAGGGTGTAGGACTGCGGGCATCTGTTAATACATTTGGAAAGTATCGCAATCTTCTTAAAATCTCTATGCCAGACAATCTTGAGGATGGACCTTCCATTTCAGTTGTGCCTGCTGTAAATGCATTCTTTTGACGTCGGAACGGATGATCGCTGGGTAGAAATCGACGATGGCAATCAAACCAGCAAGGCTTCCTTCCATGCCTCAATCTAAAAGCTTTGGAATCCTCCATGCAGTACGGACAAGCCAACCTCCCATGTGTGCTCCAACCAGATAACATACCATATGCAGGGAAGTCACTGATTGTCCATAGAACAGCGGCCTTCATGTTGAAATTTTGTTTTTTGTGGGCATCATACGTGGTAACACCGTCATCCCACAGTACTTTTAATTCATCAATCAATGGCCTTAGATATACATCAAGATTTTGGCCAGGTGAGGTCGGACCAGGGATCAACAGAGACAAGAAAAGATTTGGACGTTTCATACACAAGCTTGGTGGAAGGTTGTATGGAGTTACAAATACTGGCCAGCATGAGTATGGAGTTGATCTACCCCCAAATGGATTAAATCCATCTGTACATAGACCGAGTCTAACATTTCGCACTTCCATTGCGAAGTTCTGATGAGTACGATCAAAGTGCTTCCAAGCTTCAGCGTCAACAGGATGCGTGATCTTGTTTTCATCGTGTCGAACTTTATTTGCATGCCATCTCATGTGTTTAGCTGTCTTTGAAGACATATACAATCGCTGCAATCTAGGAGTGATAGGAAAGTAGCGGAGCGACTTGTATGAAACTTCCTTTGATCTCGTGCTACCATTGCCTCTTGTCTTTGGCTTGAACCGAGGATGCCCACATGACGGGCATGATATGTCGTTTTCCTGCTCCTTGAAATACAACATGCAGTGATTTGGATAAGCATCAATCTTTTTGTAACCCATACCTAGAGCGTTGACCATAACTTTCGCACGATAGAAATTTTGTGGCAATTTCTCATCTTTAGGCAACATACTCTTCACAATCATGCACAAACGGTCAAAACATGATTGACTCAAATTATACTCGGACTTCAAATTCATTAGTTGAAGAACTGCAGACAAGATAGTGTGACTCTCACAACCGTTCCAAAGTGGCTCATCAGCATCTTTAAGTAAATCATAAAATCTACTAGCTGCATCGTTTGGTGATTCTTCATCTACGACAGTTCTTACATCACTAGAACTCATAGCAGAACCCAGTTCTGTTCCTGCAGCATCAAATATCAAATTCGTATATGGATTATCGTGCACCACATTCACCCGTGCATCAAAATCGTTTCTAAATTCTTCTCCATGAAACGCCCAGTTCTGATAATCACTCACAAAACCCTTCCTGTATAGGTGATGTCTAACGCCATGAGGTTCTACAAATCGATTATTCTTACAAATCTTGCAGGGACACCTAATCCGACCTGTGGGATCTACCGTACTGACACTCGCCGTTGCAAATTCAATAAAACTATCGACACCATCCATATATTCATGCGATAACTCATTGTCCACTATCCTACGGTACATCCATTCACGGTTTGCAGTCATTCTGTCGTATGATGTTACGAATAGTATCCTAACGAATTAAGAAAAAAACAATCAGAATGCGACGATGAAGAAAATATCAAATTTATCATGCAATATACTATGTCAAACAATAACAAGAATTTTGATGCATGCATTGATAACTTAATATTTTCATGTGCAAACTATTAATGACATGATACAATCATTTGAAGCATGCTTTTATTATAAAATTTAACATGGAAGTCAAAATCAAATTGAAAGTAACTACATGCAAGCATGGATACAATTACATCAAACATTGCAATACATCATAATCATTCATATCAAATAAATGGCAAACATGTACCTGCAGCAAACACACTTCAATATCTCACTAACTACTACCATGCTTAGCATGGACTCCGTACTCCAAAAATAAGAACACTTCCATATTTCTACATTAAAATCATGCTCAGCATGATCTCCGAACTCCAACAAAGCAGTCCTAGATATCAACAACTAAGTGAGTGTGTGAACAATAAAGTGTTGCATTCAATAAATTAAATAACATGTGATACGTTTGCATCACTTACTCACCACGGGTATTTACCCGATTTGCATTGTTTTTGTCATTTACTTACCACAGGTGGCCGAGCACGAGTTGGTTCCGTTGAGAAATCTGCACAAAAAAACAATTTTTTAAAATGAAGTCACCACGGAAAAAAAACTGTTCTGACAAGGGGTCGACTCCCCTGCTGTTCCGACAGGGGGTCGACCCCCTGCCCGGGTCGACCCCCTACCGGAAAGGCAAGGGGCAAGGGTCCTCTGCCGAAAAATGCAGGGGGTTAACCCCCTTCCGGAAAACGCGGGGGTTAACCCTCTGCCGAAAAACGCGAGGGTTAACCCCCTCCGTTTTCCGGAAGGGGGTTAACCCCCTGCCGGAAACGGGAGGGGGTTAACCCCCTGTGAACCGGGAGGGGGTTAACCCCCTGCCGGAAACGGGAGGGGGTTAACCCCCTGTGAACCGGGAGGGGGTTAACCCCCTGCCGGAAATGGCAGGGGGTTAACCCCCTGCGTGAAAATGGGGGTTAACCCCCTGCGTGAACCGGAAGGGGATTAACCCCCTGCCGAAAACGGCAGGGGGTTAACCCCTTACGTCAAAACGGGGGTTAACCCCCTGCCGGAAACGACAGGGGGTTAACCCCCTGTGTGAACCGGGAGGAGGTTAACCCCCTGCCAGAAACGGCAGGGGGTTAACCCTCTGCATGAAAATGGGGGTTAACCCCCTGCCGGAAACGGCAGGGGGTTAACCCCCTATGTGAACCGGGAGGGGGTTAACCCCCTGCCAGAAACGGTAGGGGGTTAACCCCCTGTGTGAAAACGGGGGTTAACCCCCTGCCGGAAACGGCAGGGGGAGGGCGTTACCTTTCTCCGGGCGGCGAACGGTGGGACCAGCGGACGGTGGGACCGGCGAACGGCGGGACCGGCGAACGGCGGGAGCGGGACCGGCGAACGGCGGGAGCGGGACCGGCGCAGGAGCAGCGAAAGAAGAAAAGGAAAACCTGGTTGGGATTAGGGTTATTCGAAAGTTAGCGACGGCTTAGCGACGGATTAATTCCGTCGCTAAGCCAACGTAAAATCAAATTCACGAAAATAGCGACGGATTATATTCTGTCGCCACATCCGTCGCTAGTTAGCGACGGACTAGTTTCCGTCGCTAACGTCGTCGGTAAATGGTGCGATCGTACCGACAAAACAATCTGTCGCAACATCCGTCGCTAATTAGCGACGGACTATCTTCCGTCGCTACTTTCTTAAGATTCAGTGATAATAGCGACGAATATTTGTCGCTCGCCAATCCGTCGCTAACTAGCGACGGAATCTTTCCGTCGCTAACGTCCGTCGCTAACAACCTATTTTCTTGTAGTGTTTTTTCATTCTGTAAAAACTGTCAGATTGTTTAATCTGTCAGTTGCAGAACAGAATAAATTTCAAGAAAATCGGACCTCGTTTGCCATGTCAAACATTGGTTTTCCGATAACGTGTCAGAAATCTATTTTACATTAGTTAGGGGCATTTTCGTAATTTCCATAGTTTCGGCATTTTAGACCTGTTTTCAGTAGTTTCTGCATTTTAAGAGCTGCATACTTATCATACAGCATTATTATAATTAGTTTAGCTAAATTTAGAATTAGTTTAGTATTTTATTTAATTATTGTTTGATAATTAGAAATTGTTTTATTAATTTCATAAAATTAGACTTAGTTTCATTTATAGTTTTCATTCTTAGATTAAAATACTAACTTTGTATTTTCCTTCATTTTTAGGTTGAAAAGCATATTTAGTTTCCAGGTTTATTGTCCTAGTGCGAAGAGCGAATAATTGGCGAAAAGACAGAAATACCCTTGGTGTGGAGCAGAAGACTTAGTTGTTTTTTCATTTTCATTTTAGTGATAAATTGTAGTTGTATTAGCTTTATAATTATAGATTGACATTTATAATTAATAAATTAAATTTTAAGAAATACTCTGATTATTTCCCGTTCCCTGAGGATTCGACCCGTACTTACCACTTTGTGGAAAGTCGGTTTTTATACTTTTGGTTGACGATTTTCCAAAGTTTTATTGAAAATAATTGTTTTAAAAAGATCATTTCAAAATATCAACCACCTTACATTTTTTTTTTCTTTTTGCAATGTGATTCTGTGCTAAGACTTTTTTGCAGGAGTCATACGAAGAAATGTCATTCTCCTTCCTAGATTAGGAGCTTTAAACTCAATTCCAGTGTTGTAATAAGCTAGATATTAATGAAAATTCTACATTTCCAATCTTAGATAGAATGAATGAGCATGTAAACTCTCTCTGTTTCATTATTTTCTTTTATTTTTCAAGAAATCAAAAATGCGTACACGAATGGCACGTGCACCATTTTTGTAAAAGGTGATTAAATCCTAAGTTGACGATTTACATCAATGGCCATAGTCAGGATGTAAACAAAACTTAGGATTTTCATCTTTTATAGAATTACACTGGAACCACACTGGATCCTCTTCAAAAAAATCATCATGCTTAAATATTTTTCTCTTTTATCAGAATTTAATTTAGAATTAATTCAATATATATACCAATGGCCATAGTCAGGGTATATCGAGAGTTAATTTCATTTTAAATTCTATAAAAGCACCAAAATGTGTTTTATTCTTCATCTGAATTTAAATATAGATTATTATATAATACATTCGATGACCATAGTCAAGGATGTATTATATCTTCAATCTTATTCTAATTCATTTGAAGAATGAAATAGCTTTTCAAAACCCAATTTCAAATCCTTTAAATTCCATTCATCATTTAGGATATAACTGCATCATATTTTCAAAATTCTTTTCCAAAATCCAAGTGATCTCAAATATCTTTCTTCAATCTTTATTTTTATTTATTCTTTTATCTTATTTCAAAGATTTAAATTTCAATTTCAAAGTCCAATTTGACTTTGAAATTTCAAAATTCAATCTTTATATTCAAAATTTCATTTCCAAATTCAAGTCCAATTTCAAAGTTCAATTTAAACTTTGAGATTTCTGATCCATCTTCTGATTCAAAATTCGAATTTGAAGTCCAATTTGACTTTGAAATTCATTTGTATATCCCAAAAATTCAAAATTCTAAATCAAACTTCAAGGTTCAATTTAAAGTCATCTTCTGTTTCAAAACCAAGCTTATCTTTCTATCTTTAAATTCAAAATCAAAGTCTGAGATTGATTCTGAATATCAAAGATTGACCTTTCCTAAATTTTAAATTCAATCTGGGTTTTCAAAACCCAGATCCATCTTTAAAAAAGTCCCATTTGGACTTTTAGAATCCAAATCCAAAATTAGATCCTAATCCCAACTTGGATCCACATTTTCAAGTACAATCTCTACTTTTTGGATCTCGGACTCCAGATCCAATCCCCATTTAGGATCCTAGATCTGAAATCCAACTCTTTCTTGGATCTCAGGCTTCAGATCCAAAAATCCATTTTAGAATCCAGAATCCAACATCCACTTTGGATCTCAGACTTCATATCCAAATCCATTTTAGGATCCAGAATCCAATTCTACTTTGGATCTCAGACTCCAGATCGAAATTCCATTTTCAGATCTCATCTGAACTTCCGAAATCCATTTCTATTTTCAGATACCATTTGGGTTTCTCAAATCCATCCTGATTTCAAATTTTAAATTCAATTCCATTTCAAATTTCATCTCTTCTCCTAAATCTAAGTTCAAAGTCCATTTTTTTGACTTTGAAATTTCCTTCCTTTTCTCTTTTCTCCCATCTTCAAATCATTCTTTCTTAATTCAAAAGATTTATTTTCCCAACTCAGATTATTTCAAAAGACTTAGAACTTCTCTGGGCTATCTCAAGTTCTAAGTTAGATTCAATCATTTCTTCACTCTATTTCATCTCAGAAATACTTGGAGATTTCCAAATCATTTTAAAAAAGAAGCATACATCTTTGCATTGCACAAGCATGATTCTTTGTGCATTTTTTACTTAGAATAAATTCTTCGATAATATTTAGGCAAAGCAAAAAGGCATAAATTCGATCCTTGGTTCGATTACCTCTCATAAAGGCGCCAGGAAAGGTCGAACCTTGTACCGACGAGCGAATCCTGTCTCTCTATTTTCCCGCAAACTTTCAAAACAGAGGCGAGTTAAATTTGCTAAATATTTTCAAATCAAGGTCAAGTGAGACCCCGAAAAAGAGTTCATCTTCTTCTCTTCCCTTCTTTTCTCTTCTTCTTTTTCTGTCTTTTATTTTCCTCTCTTCAAAAAGGAGGAAAATAGAGGTTGGAAAAGGAAAAGAGAAGGAAGAGAGAGAAACCACGAGAGAGGAAATTTTTTGCGATGATCACTGTTTTGGCGACCGAGATGGGACTTATCTTTGTTCGGTCGGATCTATGCCTTTGCTTTGCTTTAATATTTTCTAAGTCTTTATTCTTCTATGTCAGCTTCATTTTCATGCAAACCTTAGAAGCCTAGACTCTGTCCTAAAGCTGACATCATTTGCATATAGGATCTAAGTATGGTTTGGTAGGACCATATTGAGGAGATCATTCCATGCTCACATTAGATTTAGGTCTGAAATACAAACTCTCCTCAATTCTAGGGATTGAATGCAAACAATGTATGTAAGTGTATGCTTCTTTTCATTTAAATTCTACCTCTTTAGGACTTGCATTAGAGCTTTCTGGTTTTATTGCATATTGAACATATTTTTGAAAACATCCCTACCTATATTGTCCTGGTCTTCACGTTGTTGGGCTGTCTCACTGAACCATAGTTCGGGAGAAAGCCTCACAACTGGGCCACTTATTTGGGTTTGCGCCCCCCTACCACGTATCTAAAGGCCATAGTCCGAGGTATATCGGTAGGTGCTCAAGGATGTTGGGAAGCCATTACCTTAGAACCGGAGAAATATTTCTATGCCACGTACTTCGAGCTTCAGCTTCAGTATATCAGCATACGTTGATTGGAATCAGATGATCTGAACCATAGAGTTAGGATTAAGGTCCTATAAGCCATTTCAAATATTGCATTTAGAGTCAGCCTTTAGGGAATGTTGTGTGCATATCTTTGTTTGTGTGGCTGTGGTTATGCAATGTCTCTTGTATTTTCTTATGTATGTATATATATATCAAACCTTTCCAAAACCCTAGGTATATTATTCAAAACTTTCCTTATTTTCAGAAACCCAGGTGTATTTTTTTCTCTCTTCTCATGATTTCTTTAAATTCTTTTCTGATCCTGCCTGCAATTTTTCAAATTTTTCGAAATTTACCATCTATTTTCAAAAATTTTCTTCTATAAATCTTCTACATCAATCCCTCGCCTTTAATAAATCTCTCTCATCAAGAGATGTCCTCTTGATAATATTCTAAAAATTGTTTATTTCTTCTCACGAGAAGAAGATATGATTGTCGTGCTTTTCGTGCGAACTCAATCCCTAGTGGTAGGGGTATCTTTTGTCAAATTGATTTCTTCTTTTATCAAAGTTTCCTCCGAAATCTTTCTAAAAAGGCCCAATTCTGTCCAACAGAGAGCATTTGATATTGTCAGGTGGTTCAGACAAAGATCAAATACCGCACCACTCTAGCACCAGTTAGAAGTAGAAATTGAAAAATGGATTCGCAAAAGTTTCCCAGAGAGGGAGTTCAAGACAACAAAAATGAGATTGATCCCACCATATATTGATTGTTCAAAAAGATGATGGTTGAGATATTATCTGAGCAAACTGAAGCCAGTTTCGGAAATGCTCCCACCACTGAAAAAGCATCTGTCACTTTTCCAATGAGGAAACAAAGTGATAGCAGCAGGGACAACAACGAAGGCACCCAGGGCAATCAAAGCAGCAATTTGGAGGAATCTAAAAGTCAGAAGGGAAAGTTCGGCAAAATCCAAGACGGGCCACTTCAATCAAGTCCTCAGCGCAAGGGCAAGGATTGGGAAAAGCCAAAGCATAAAGATTGGAGCAGGGATCGAGACTTCACTCCTTTAGATGAGCCGCTCGACAAAATTCTTGAATACATGCTGACCAAGGGATTAGTCAGGCTCCCAAAAGCCGCAAGCCCTCCCACGATCATGGGGAGATTCAAAGACCAGTTCTGCAAGTTCCATCGGGCGGCGGGGCATGACACCGATCATTGTTTCGTCCTCAAAAATATTGTTCAAGACTGCGTTGACAAAAATCTCTTTGCTAAAAATGGAAAAGAGGAGCATCCGGCGGTCTTAACTGAGCAAGGTCAGTCCAGCTCCCAGAAAGGGGTCAACACCCAACAGAAGTCAAGCAAGCTAAAGAGAATAAAACATGATGGTTGGGGTTATGATCGCAAGTTTACCCCCTTAGGTCAGCCAATTGAGGAAGTTCTCGGATATCTGCTTGCGAAAAATATGATCGAACTCCCAAGAATCGTCGATCCTTCTATCACCATGGGTAAATGAAAAGAGTGTTTCTGCAAATTCCATCGAGCAAGAGGACATGAGACAGAGCACTGCTTCGTCCTCAAAAACATAGTATAGGATTACATTGACAAAGAAATTTTGGTACGAGAGGAAGGAGAGGAGCAACGTGCGGCTCTGACCAAAACTCTCCCGATTCACTCAGAGAATTGATGGTGCCAAAATTTTCCTGCTTTCCTCCTTTTTCAATCACCTTGTAGGGGCAAGTCAACCCTGGTCTTTTGTGACCTTTGGTCAAATGCTTGTAAATATGCAGTCTTTTGCTATCAGTTTTTGTTTATCAATGAAATATCAATTTTTTTTCATATACTTTAATGTCCAATACTGGGGCACTAAATTCCTATTCTCTTTAAAAATGTGGGACAATCCTGACATCATTCATGAGAGAAATGATATTACCTATGAGGGTTTTTCAAAAATCATGAAATTTTGAAAGTCTTCATTATGATAACAAAAAAAGTTCAAATATTTTTTTCATCCTTTGTCAAACCTCATGTTGATCATATTTTTCAAAAAATAGGTTTCAAACCATTATCAACCCTAGTGTTGATCACATTTTCCAAAAACTGGGTTTCGAACCATTATCAACCCTCGTGTTGATCATATTTTACAAAAATTGGGTTTTGAACCATTATCAACCCTCGTGTTGATCATATTTTCCAAAAACTGGGTTTCGAACAATTATCAACCCTCGTGTTGATCGTATCTTCCAAAAATAGGTTTTGAACCATTATCAACCCTCATGTTGATCTTATCTTCTAAAAATTGGTCTTCAAATCATTATAATCAAAGATCAACCCTTGTGTTGGTCTTATCTTCCAAGATTAGTTTTAAAACATTATATTCAAAAATCAACCCTTGTGTTGATCTTATTATCAGTTTCGAACTGTCATTTTTAGAAATCAGATCTATTGTTGATCTTCTTCTTCAAAAATAGGTTTTCAAAATATTGCCTTCAAAAAATTGACCCTCATGAAGATCTCTCATGTTTGATTTGAAGGATCAGTCCTCGCGCTGATCATTCTTCGTGCAGTTGATCTTCTTCCGAAAAATGATGTATCACTTGTCTGTCAAATAAATATTTTCTCTCACTTTAAAGATCCTACGTGCAGGCAGGATCAGACAAATTCTTTTTCTAAAAATCTTATCAATTTTTCAGTTAATCTTATCTTTATTAGTTGCATTCATTTCATTTTCCAATTTAATCAAATTTTCGTTAATTTATTATTTTTATCAATTTTTGTCAAGTTTTATCAATTTTTCATCAATTTTATTTAATGTTATCAAATTTTATTCTTTCATTTCTAACCCTTTCAGGTTAAGGGATAAACCTGATGCCTCTTTTCAATGAGGTATTCTTTTATTCTTTTACCCTCTCAGGTTAAGGGATAAACCTGACTCTCATTCTTCGAGGTGTTCCCATTCAGGATAAGGGATAATCCTGATAACCCTTATAGGAGCACCAAGAGTTCTTTTTCAAATTAAATTTTCAATAAATTTCTTTAAATTCTTCTCCATTTTTATAAATTTTATTTTCTAACCCTTTCAGGTTAAGGGATAAACCTGATGCCTCTTTTCAATGAGGTATTCTTTTATTCTTTTACCCTCTCAGGTTAAGGGATAAACCTGACTCTCATTCTTCGAGGTGTTCCCATTCAGGATAAGGGATAATCCTAATAACCCTCATAGGAGCACCAAGAGTTCTTTTTCAAAATAAATTTTCAATAAATTTCTTTAAATTCTTCTCCATTTTTATAAATTTTATTTTCTTTCCCTTTCAGGTTAAGGATAAACCTGAATTATTTCCCATAAATTCCTCAATTCACATCAAATTTTATTCTATATTCCTTCAGGATAAGGGAAAATCCTGAAGCCGTCATAAATAGATTTGAATCTTAGGCTATCTTGGGTCAAGGATCTCAAACGAATCTCTCATCTTCTTCATTGTCGGAATCTATTCATACATTTTGTCAATCTTTCTAAAATCCGACTCCCGGGGTGGAATCGTTTCCTTCCCATCTGAGTTCTGACTCAGGTTTTGCTTTCTTTTTATTTTTTCTTTTAAAGGTCCGGGTTCCGACTCGGGTCTCATATATGTTCATATTTCCGGAGTTCCGAGTTCCGACTCGGACTTCCTTTTGGTTCTGATGTTCGCATTGGACCAATTGTTACGTCGAGAATTCGAGTTCGCAAAAACTCGATTCTCATTCATTCTTTTATTTTGAAAAACCGGGTTCCGACTCGAGTTTTCTCCTTTATATATATATATATATATATTCGTATTTCCAGAGTTGCGAGTTCCGACTCGAACTTCCTTTTGGTTCTGACGTTCGCATTGGACCAATTGTTACGTCGAGAATTCGAGTTCGCAAAAACGCGATTCTCATTCATTCTTTTATTTTAAAAAACCGGGTTCCAACTCGAGTTTTCTCCTTTTTATATATATATATTCGTATTTCCGGAGTTGCGAGTTCCGACTCGGACTTCCTTTTGGTTATGATGTTCGCATTGGACCAATTGTTACGTCGAGAATTCGAGTTCGCAAAAACGCGATTCTCATTCATTCTTTTATTTTGAAAAATCGGGTTCCTGTAAACACCCCAAATTTTCATCCTCATTCAGTGTCTACATTTCCTGTGTCATTGCATATCACTGCATGAATTCGACATATCATTTCATTGCATTACATAGCATTGCATGTCATTGCATCATATTTTCGAGATCCAGCACTCCTGTTTTCAAAATATTTAATCCAGATTTGGGTTTTAAAACTTTTCTTTCAAAAACAATTTTAAAACCTGGGTTTTTATTCAACATTCTGTCATTTTCCAACCCCCGGGACCTTATATTTCGAAATGTTTTCTCAGAAAATAATCTGGATTCATTTTAAACTCAATTTTCAATTGATTTTAATTCTCAGATGAGACCCATTTAGGTGGTGTTGCTTCTGGATTCCTTTATTTATCAAATTTCTCAAAATTTCGAGAGTTTCAGTCCGATCAGGACTCTGTCTCAGAGTCCTGATCCAGTCAAGAGTCTGTTTCACTTCCATTTTCATTCTTTTCATTTGTTTTCAAAATTTAGGGCGTGTTACAGAGTCCAGTTAGTTCAGGGCTCTATTTCAGAGTTTCGGTCGAGTTAGGAGTCTAACCCTGACTGTATTTTCTGACTTATTTCACCATTTTCTGATAAATTCTTTTAAAAACTCTTTCATTTGGCTTTAAAATCCAAAATTTCAAAGTCCTAAGAGTTCAGGACTCTAACCCGGAGTTCCAATTCACTTGAGACTCCGTTTTTCAGAAATTCTGACTTTCAATTGTTGATTTTAACCCTTCTTCAAAAGTTTCAAAACTCGATGTGGGCCCACTCAGTTGGCACCATATCCAGAGGAGTTCTAACCCAATTGGAACTTTATGCCATTTCAAAAATTTTAATTTCAAGTTTGCTTTTTAAAATCTTTTGAAAACTCTCTCAATTTCAAGTTTTAAAATCGTTTTTGGAAAACTCAAGTAGGGCCCACTCGAGGTGGTGCCACATTTGAGAAAGTCAGGGTTAGTCCAGGGTTAGTCAGCGTCTTGGTTAATTTTAGAGAGTTAGAAGAGTCAAAATCTCTTTTGAAAATGTATTTTAAAAGGTGGTTTTAAACCATTGTTTTTAAAGGTTTTTAAAAGAACTTTAAAAACCCAAATGTGGGAAATGCCAAGTGGCGCCACATTTGAGGACTTTTTAGGATTAGTTAGGGGTTAATTAGGCATTATTTAGGATAATTTAGGCTAGGTGTAGTATAGTAACTCCATCCAAAAATTACACCCCCCTTTAGAGTCCAAAATTTTCAAAATTGTAATTTTTTTAAACCTAATTGTTTTATTATAAAAAGCCCCTATGGGGGGCGATTTTAGAAGGCTCTCCTTTGGCAAATCTTGGAGCTTCTATCTCCTCTCCAGCCCTTCCTCCATTGCTGCAACTCCAAGGTAATCATCTTCCCTAATTTTGGTTTTTATTTAATGCTTTTCATGATTTAAAACATGAATTTAGCCTTGGGTGCCCCTCCTTATGTGGATTCAACCTCAAGAACCATCAAGAACGGTCCAAGAAGATGATCTAACTCTGTTTTGGTGTTTTTACATGGATTCTAATCCATTAGAATCAATTTTAGCATTGGCTTTTACATTATTAACCAATAAAACATGTGATTTACCCTTTTAATGGGTTAAATCCATGTTTTTAAAGGTAAAATCAAATCTCAACCATTGATTCCCTAAGTTTTATTTATTTCTTTGTTTGTTCATGTTTATTATACATTTTTCAGCATATAAATAATTTTTGTTTTACTGTTTTAGTGTTTATTTTATTGTTTTCATTAGTTAATGCATATTTTATTAGATTTCACTAGGTTTCTGTGTGTTTTAAGCTTAGAACAGTAAGAAGCATGCTATTTCGGATTGAAATACTTACTGTTAATTTCGGCTTTTTTTATATGTGATACATGCACATGTGATTGAATTACTGTAAAAAATTCAGAGGTTTTAGGATTCGAGAACTCTGTCAGAAAAATCAGACATCAAATCAATTTTTTCAAACTTTAAAATCGTTGTTAAAATCAAAAGGGTAACTTGCTGTTATGATATTTTTCTCATCCTATATCCGATTTGAGATCCGTAAAATGTTATGGATTCGTGTTGAAATGATATATTTACTGTGAAATTTGAGTAATTTTTGGCCTCTGTTTAGTCTTTTTCCTCTGTCAGAGACTCTGATTTTAAATTTAAAACTCGTTAGGGTTTACCAAAACCCTAATCAGACTTGTAATGACCATAGATCTCAAACCACAGATCCGATGCATGATCTGTAAAAAAATAGTTTCATTATTTTTCTGTCTACTATTTACTTATAAAAATTCAGAAATTTTGGATTAAGTTTGCTATTATTTCTGTATTTTCAATCCTAGGTAGCTGTTTTAACCGCTGTTAGATTTTTGAGATTTTAGTTCAGATTGCCGGAAGGGTTTCTCCCTAACCGAAGATGCTTCGTCCAATCTGTAAATTGTGAAATCTTTTTTCTTCTTCCTAGTTTATCTCTGTAAAAATTCAGAAGCTTTCATGGAGAATTGACCCCTGATTCTGGTCTAACTCTGAAACTGATTTGTGACCTAGGTTAAAAATAGCTTATTTTAGGGTTTTAATGCAATTTTCGGATTAAAATAATGTCAAAAAATTATTTTTATGATTTTAGTCTAATTTCAGGGACATAATAAGTGCAAGTACCAATTTGTATGAGTTTTGAAATCCGTTTGATGCCTGAATTGATCAAATTGCAAAACAGGGTCCCTGAAAGATCCAAAAACATTGCCAAAATCACAATTTTTGTGATATTTCTTGATTTTCGTGCATAAGTGTGTGATTTTAGGGTTTGTTCATGATTATAATCATATTAGGATGTTTCATGCTTGATTTTATGTTTATTTCAATCATGAATCCCAAGTTTTTACCAAAATCTATTTCAGAAAACCCTGATGTCAAGGCCATAGTCTTGCTATCAGGAGCATTTTGGTCATTTGACCTCAATTTCGAAATTCAAAACCCTAATTTTCATATTTTTAATCATGTCATATCATACTTAGTTCAATTTATCCTTATTTGGATTTTAAAACTTGCATTTTACAAAATATCTTTCTGAAAACCCTGATTTCAAGGCCATAGTGTTGCTATCAGAGGTATTTTGGTCATTTTAACCCCAATTTCGAAATTCTAAATTCCATTTTCATATTTATCCCATCTTATTTCATATTTCATTAAGTTTATATGAGGGAATCATATGGAAAATGGCTTATATATAGCAAAATTCAGTAATTTCTAGATATTACTGGATAAATCTAGAAAAACCAACATATCTTCACTAACAAGTTTTCTAGTTTTGCAGGAACATGGAAGACTTTATTTTCCTTTATTTCTTGTATTTAAATTTGATTAGTGATGTAAATTATAATTAATTTTGGAATAAGAATTTCAATTCCTGCATAGAATAGGATGCATTGCATATAGTTTTAAACTTTGATATATTATAACTGTTATGCTTGTCATTCATGCACATTCTTTATAAATCCACTATGGTCTACACGAATGGAACATGCACTAGCTCTTATGGAGTTGACAAACTTGGTGGAATTTGTATTTATGGCCATAGTCAGAATACGAATGATACCTAGATTTGTAATCTTCATACTAGCCACATTCATCCTACACTCTTAGGCTAACTTCAAAAATGCACTGCATTTCTCAAAATACAAAAACGATTTCCTCAATTCTTCAAAATCAAGTCTTTCAAATCCATATTCATTCAATTCATTCATTTGCAAATTCCAAATTCAATTCAGAGAAATCAATTTTCTCAAAAACATTTTAAGTCTTATTCTAAAATCGATTTTCTTAAAACTCTAAGTTTTCAAATGATATTTCAAGTATTTTTCAAAGTTCAAAATTCGATTTTCCAAGTTATAGCTTCAATTTCCAAGTTCTAATTCAAAGAAATCAAGTTTTTCCAAGTTATTTAAAATTCCTCAAAAATCGATTTTCATAAAACCTCTGGATTCTTCAGAAATCGATTTTCATTTTCCTCAGAAATATTCTTTCACTAAGTTCATGATTTTCCAAGTGTTATCTTTTCCAAGAATTCTCCAAGTATTTCAAATATTCAAAGCAAACATCATTTTTCAAATATGCATTTTCAGAAAATTCATAGCACATGCCTGATTCTTTGTGCATTTAGGAAATAGAATATGATTTAGACAAGTGTTATCATCGCAAAATTTTTTCTCCTCCCTTGCGAGAAAGAAACGAATTTCGCGAGTCAAACTCGACCAAAGTTTTGAAATTGGTTTTGAAAATTACTCGCCTCCATTTTAAAAATTTGCGGGAAAATTCCGTGGAATGGGATCCGCCTGTCGGTACGAGGTTCAACCGTTCCTGGCGCCTTTACCAAGGGTAATTGAACCAAGGATCAATTACGTGCTTTAACTTGACTCAAATAGCTAAATTATGCTCTATTTTTCCTAAAATGCACAAAGAATTAGGCTTGTGCTATGAATTTTTGAAAATAATGCAATGTTTGAGAAAAAAATGATGTTTGCTTTGGAAAGTTTGAAATATGCTTGAAAATTGATAGGAAAAGTGCTTGAAATTTGAATTCCTGGGAAAATCATTGAATTTCATTGGAAGTCAGAAATTTGCATTGGAAAGTGATTTCTCAGGAAAATTTGAACTTTAGAAAATCGATTTTGAAATTTGGAATTGCTTTTCTGAGAAAATGGATTTGAGAATTCTGAGAAAATCTAAGAAATTCATTGGAAAATGACTTTTGAAATGAAAAATGGATTCTCAGGAATCTGAGTTCTCAGGAAAATGGGAAATCTGAGAAAATCGATCTTTTTTGAAAACTTGAGACTTTGAAATTTGAGAATTTTAAAACATTGGAAAATCTTGGTTTGAACCTGGGGAAATGCTTTGAAATAACTTTTGAAAACTTAGGATTTTGAGAAAATCAGATCTTGAGAAAGACTTGGAAATTCTTGAGAAAACTGAATTTTCTGAAATTGAAATTGGAAAATGAATTTAAGAATAATGCAATTTGAATGATATGAATGAATGAATATTAATTTGAAAAGGGAATTTCATTGAGGAATTGAGAAATCCTTTTGAAGTTTTGAAAAATGCAGTGCATTTTGAAGTTAGCCTAAGAGTGTAGGCTGAATGTGGCTGATATAAAGTTCATAAATCTTGGTTTTCTTCGTATTCTGACTATGGCCATAAATATGAATCCCACCGAGTTTATAAACTCCATAAAAGCTTGTGCACGTGTCATTCGTGTAAATCATAGTGGATTTGAAATAAATATGCATGAATCGTACATCACATATTGAAATTTGCAGAAATTAAACTATATGCAATGCAGCCCTATTCTAAGCAGAAAAATAACTCTTATTCCAAATATTATATTGATTTTTACAATGAATTGAATAAAATAAAGAAATAAAATGGCTAAGTCTTCTTCTTGAATATTTCTGCAAAACTGAAAAATAAAGTTAGCACAAAAATGTAGGTTTTTCTGAATTTATCTGAAAATATGGAGAATTATTGGATATTATTCATGTTATAAACCCAAATTCATACCCCCTTTGATATAAAAATAATAAATAATGAATAAATTTTGAAAATAAACTTGGAAATTCGAAATTGGGGTCAAAATGACCAAATTACTCCTTGAAATCAAGGTTTTTTTGAAAGAAATTTTGTAAATTTTGGAAATTTGAAAATCAAATGAAATAAATCAAACATAATATGATGATATGCATGAAAATTTATAGAATTAGAAATTGAAATTTCGAAATTTATGTCAAAGTGACCAAAATACCCCCGATAACAAGACTATGGCCTTGAAACCAGGGTTTTCTGAAATAAATTTTGTAAAATTGAAAAATATGAAATGCAAAGGAGATTTAAATTAACCCTAATATGATTCTACATGATTATGTACATGATAAAAACCCTAAAATGACGAAAATATCATAAAATATAGAATTTAACCTGATTTTCGCCTGATTTTCGCTTCTGAATTTAAAGATAAACTAACACATGGAGCAAATGAACTTGGAATTAAACCAAATTTGGCATGGACACCTAAAATAACCCTAAAAACAGAATGTAGCTCGAAAATCTATTTTTTTTGTATTTTTAAACATAGAAATTCAAATAAAAAAACCTAAATTTTGTGATTTTTGCCTAAAATGTTGATTCTAAAGGAGATTTCGGATATTAAACTTCCATAAAATTTTCCCAAATTTTATGGGGTGACAGAGGACAGCAAGGCAAGGATTTTTTCCTTTTACACTTTCTGGTTTTGACCTATGGTCGGAGCTGTACCACTCCGGCAAGTCGGATCAGAATCCGGCGACTCTAGGATTTAGGGGAAACAAACAGGTTTCGGTAGAAAACATGGGAAAAATGGCAAATTGATGGGAAAAAGGCTGAAATGGTGGGAAAATGTCCCTGACAAACATAGGAAGATTTTATCTTTTGACACCATTGGAATTCGGGTTATGGTTTGGAAAAGGCCATACTGTTATTAAAGACCTAAATCTCTGAGATTTCTGGACATTGGAATCTGTTAGACAGAAAGAGAAAATCCGGGAAAAATAATAAAACAGATTAACAAATTCCCAAATTTTGGGAAATGACAGGAAATTATGTTAGAAACAACTTTTGTGTTTAAAGTTTTTACAGAAGGGCTACATATTGGGCGGACTCGGTGCATTAGGGTCTGTTTATACCCTGATGAAGGAAAATCGAGATTTTCCCAAAGGTCTGAGAAATTCGATTTTTTACAGAAAGCAAAACTAACTGGAAAAACCTAAAAATTTCCAGATAATTAGTATATTCAATCATGAATCCACTGTGATTTTATGAGGTCAATCCGGATCTCCCACAAGGGTGGTGTCGGAGGTTCTTGTCTGCTAAAGCGCAAACTGGAAATTCTGAGGGACCGAAAACCCGATGTAGGGTTTGATTGATTTAGAAGGGTTCCAAAACCCGAATAGAATCAAATTTTCGTCAGTAAAACAAAGATATGTAGACCCAATTACTCTAAAATTTACAGAATTTATTGGTGCAATAACTCACATGACATAACGTATAGACTTTGCACAAAACTGAAATTCTATGGATTCTACATCAACTACTAATAAATCTATATAAAATGAATAAAATGCATAATGAAAATGCAATTTTTAAATATGAAATTATATAAAAAATGAAAATCAAAACCATCACGAGGGGGTACACGAACTCTTATGTTTGATGTTGTTGTGAAAAGGAAAAATTCAGTCCATTCATTGGACGGATTCCCTACTCCATGTAGCCTTAAGCATAACAATAAAGGAAATAAAAGAGTAAAAAAGAAGAAAAAAAAAATGAAAATCTTACCTTGGGTTGGCTGAAGGTAAGATATAGCAATGGTGTTGCTGCTAGCTTGAAGAAGATGGAGGTTTTGCTTGGATTAGTTGAAGGAATCTGGAAATCTTTGCAGCAAAGGGAAGTTGAAAATGGCTGCACTAAGGGAGATGATTTGCTTCAGTGGTACAGCCTTGGAGGGAATTGCAGCGATGAGGAGGCTGCCTTGTTTGCTGGGCGTTGACCGGAGGTGCTGCGAAGTTGAAGGAGGTAGTGATCAGCAAAGAGGGAGGCTGCAACTGTGATGATACCGGCTGGAGCCCCTAGATGCAGAAGATGTAGCAGCAAGGTGGATGATGAAAGGCTGAAAATGAGCACTTGAAGATGGCAACAAATCTGAAGTTTTTTTTTTTTTTTGTGAAGGTGGCTGTGATGGAGTCCCAGCTGAAGTTGTGGAAGGTGGCTGGACTGGCTGTGTGTGACAGGAACCAAGAGAGAGAGAGAGAGAGAGAGAGAGAGAGAGAGAGAGAGATGAGAAGGGGTTAGAGAAAGGAAATCCCCCCTTTACGTGAATGGGTTGGAGGTTGGGGAAAAAGAAAGAAAGAAAGAAGGGAAGAAGGAAAAGGGAAAGAAGAGGAAGAAGAAAAGGAAGAAAAAGAAAAAGAAAAGGAAAGAAAGGAAGAAGAAAGGGAAAGAGAAAGGGAAAAAGAAAAAGGAAAGAAAGAAATAAATAGGGCTGGAGGTTTGGGCAACCACCTTGTGGGTCCCACCTCTCTAAAAAAAATAAAAATAAAAAATAAATAAAAATCAATAAAAACAAAAATAAACAAATAAAAAGAAGCATCTTTTTTTTTTAATAAAATAGAAATGCAAATGAATGGGCCATCTCAGAGCGGGTCCAAATTCCACTTTTGAAATTCATTTTGACGATTAAAGGGGTAAAATAGTCTTTTCAGAAAATTTCCAGACGAAACGAGCTATTTTTGGCAATTTTTGAAACAAGCTCGGATTTTGAAGTTCAATACCTCGTTGCGAAACAAATCCAATGTAGAATTTAAAAATTTAATTTTAAAAGAAATCCAGATTGTTTTTCTTGAGAAAATGCTTCCAAATCTATTTTTAGACAAAACAAGCTATTTTTGGCAGTTTTTTTGAAACGAGCTCGGATTTTGAAATTGAATACCCCGTTGCGAAGCAAATCCAGTGTAGAATTCAAAAATTTGAGTTTGAAATAAAACCAGATTATTTTTCTTGAGAAAATATTTCCAAATTTAGACTCCCGGGGGTAAAAATGTCAATTTTGGAAACTCGAGGTTTGAAATTGATTTCTGAAAACTTTTAAAACTCAATCTGGATTGAAATTTATAAAATTGGAGTTCTGGACTTCGAAAATGGAATGAAATGTGATGAAATGCTGAGAAATGATATGAAATGACATGCGAAATGCAGACCCTGAATGAAGAATTTTGGATTTTAAACCCCGATTAACACTTGTACCAGTTTAAAAAGCATTAAAATTGATAAAATTTGCAAAATAGCTCAAGAAATGGTTTTCAGGACTCTACTGGGTCAGAGTGACACTGAAAATTGGGGTTCGAGCTGGATTGAATTGAGATGAGCTAGATTGAGTTGGGTTTTAGGGTTTCAGAACTCAAATGTACTAACCAGACATTGACTCAACTGACCTTTCTGACTGAATTTTCAAGAAAAGCTGCCATTTTTAGAGAAATGGTACGGAATGGTCACTGGAGTGAAGTGAATTACGGACTTGAGCCAGCTTTGAGGTAAAAAAAAAGGTCAATAATACTTACATGAACTAAAATCGAAGCTTGAACACTAGCTCAATTGACTGAACTCAGCTCAATTTCAGCTGAAAGAGCTGAAATGGACTAAAATGGGCTCTTGGACACTTGGAAATGGTTTTGAACTGAAACAGTAGCACTCAAACTCCTACTGAGCTCAAGTTAGACTCTGGGGAGTATGAGTGACTATGAATGACTGACTCAGAGACAATTGGCTTGGATTTGAGCAATAAATGAGCTCATTTATGAAGAAATGATCCCATTTTGGCAAGAATTGTCAGAAATGAAAATGGTCTTCTCACTGTGAGCTCAGATGAGCCTAGAATGACTGATATTCTAAATGTTTTGAACTGACCAGTGAGCTTTGTTGACTCCGACTGACTAGGGTCCAGGATGACCTAGGGGTAAAATGGTAATTTTTCTAATGAAAATGGGTAAAGTGGTAATTTTCTGAAACTGACTCGGGGTTTGACTCCTACACCGACCTAACAGGGTTGGCACTGCACGAGGAAGGTTGTTTGAGAATGGATGAGGAAAATTTGGAGTGTTTACAACAAGTTGAGCAAAGTTAAGCATACTTTTGATCCTTGGTTCAATTACCCTTGGTAAAGGCACCAGGAACGGTTGAACCTCATACCGACAGGCGAGTCCCATTCTTCGGAATTATCCCGTATTTTAAAACGGAAGCGAGTTATTTTCAAAATCTTTTTCAAAGGTCAGTTTGACTCGCAAAAGAAATTTTTTTACGATGATAACAGGTTTGGCGACCGTGATGGGACCTGTCTTCGCCTGATCAATTGTGTGCTTAACTTAGTTCAAATTGTCAAAATCGTGTTCCATGGAATGTCAGCTTTTATTTCATGATATCATGTGAACCTAGGAGCCTAGACTTGAACCCAGCTGACATGGATTGCATATAGACTAAGTATGGTTTGGTAGGACCATATTGAAGAGGTAATTTTCATGCTTACATAGACTTAGGTCTAATACAACTCTCCTCAATCTAGGTTTGATTGAAAACAATGTTTGCTTCTTCAAAAATTTTAAAATCTCTATCTCTTTAGGACTTAGAGCCTTCTGATTTGCTTGCATGTGCTCATGTTTTCAAAAACCACCCCACCTACTTTTACCCGGTCTTCACGTTGTTGGGCTTTCTTCCAAAACCATAGTTCGGGACAAAGCCTCACAACTGGGCCACCTATTTGGGTGAAAACCCCTCTGCCACGTACCAAGGGCCATAGTCCAACGTATATCGCCAGGTGCTCAAGGATGTTGGAAAACTTGAACCTAGAATCAGAGAAATTGATTTTATGCCACGTACATCGAGCCTTGGCTTGAGTATATAGGCATAGCATGATTGGACACAGATGATCTGAACCTTAGAGTTAGGATTAAGATCCTACAGCTATTTCAAAACGTGTGTATCTAGAGTCAGCTTTTTGGGAATGCTGTATGTGCATACTTGTTTGCGCAGGATGTGATTAAATGTGTTGTAGTCATTTCTTTTAATTTTCCATATTTTCCCAATTTTCTAAAATACTGGACGATTTTTCCGAAATCCCCAATCCATTTCCATATACTGTCCATGTTTTAAACCTTGGATGATTTTCAGAAAATTCCTCTATTTTTCTTCAAAACTCCAGGTTATTTTCCATCCTTTCGTTCTTTTGGATCTCGAATTTATGCTTCATTTTTATCCTGCCTGCAATTTTCTTTCAAAATTCCTGTATTTTCCCAAGTCTTATCCCAAGTTTTTCCATGTTTTCCAGTCTGATGGCATCCAGTCAACTCGATTCAGTCTTTTCTGAAGGTCAAATCTCGTACGAGGTGCGACAAGGTCTTCCAAAACATCGAGTCCTCAGCACCGGATCCTTCATTCCCCGGTGGTATTATTCCTGGCTCAAGAACTTCTCTCGTATGTTTCTGGACCATTTGGACGGTTGTGGGTTAGAACTGGCGTCCGCAGTGGGAAAGCAGACAATCAACGACAATTTGATCCATGCACTAGCAGAACGATGGAATCCGAGCACTTCTACTTTCTGGTTCCCATGGGGAGAGATGACATTGTTGATGGACGAATTTTCAAAAATTATGGGATTACCTGAGCCAGTCGGTCAGCCTGGAGATCCACTGGAGAAACAGTTCTTAATCAATGTCAAGGGTCTGGATCACCGAGACGCTTTAGCCCGCATGACAGGACGAAAGTCCTGGCCCTTGATCGAAGAGGATGAAAATGAATATGTGAGCTTGATCGAGATCTATCGGCAGTATGGGGTATTCGTGGAAGTCAGCTCGTTGTCCAGGATAGCTCGAGAGAGAATCCAACATGCAATGGTCTTATGCACTATGGGACTCGCTCTCTTTCCAGACGAACGGAATTACATGGATATCAGGATAGTTCAACTTCTGCGAAGGTGGGGAAGTCGACAGACTAGCCGCCTCTCCATAGCCATGGCCGCACTCGCCTTTCTATACCGAGGGTTGACCCGTTTCACACTCGGAGAATCCATTCTAGTCGAGGGTTGTAAACACCCCAAATTTTCACTCACCTTCTTGACATCGCCCTCAGTCGACACATTTCAGTTCTCCGGAAGCAATGAAGGGCAAAATGGTCATTTTCCGAGATTAAACCTTGCAGAAAGTTCAAAATTTCACTCTTGAGCCTCAAAATTTCTATCTTTAGGTTCAGAGACATCTTCAAATTGCAAAATTTCAAAATCCTCTTTCTGGACAAAAAGTTAGAATTTCCAAGTCCGAGCTTAGAGTGACATTTCACTGAAACATGTCTTTGCATCGCATTGCATGAACACTTTGCATCATTTCATTGCATAGCATGTCAGTTTGAGATCCAGAACTCCTAATTTGCAAAATTGTCCATCCAGATTTGATGTTTAAACTTTTTCAAATTGATTTTTAAAACCCTGGGTATTCAAAATTACCAAATTTTCACATTTTACCCCCAGGACTTTGAATTACAAAATTTTTTCTCGAGAAAAACAATCTGGATATTTGGATATTGATTTTAAAAGAGTTTATCTCAAAACTTTTTGCAAAAGATTTTAAATCTCTTTACAATTTTTTTTTTACTTTTATCCATATTTTGCCTTGAAAAACCAATTTTTCCAAATTTTTGAAAAACAAATAATGTTTTATCTCGTATTTTCAAATAAATGGAGCAGGACCCGCCTTTGAACTAGCATCATACTCAGATTCCCAGGTAAGTATCTCATTCTCAAGTGGGACCCACTC
This sequence comes from Nuphar pumila, assembly GCF_984573655.1. Lineage (NCBI taxonomy): Eukaryota > Viridiplantae > Streptophyta > Magnoliopsida > Nymphaeales > Nymphaeaceae > Nuphar > Nuphar pumila. Next base: position 64,488,336 of record NC_143260.1, on the reverse strand, counting down.
GGAGGTCATACCAATTTGCAAAATTTTCTTTTTTTTTTAAATTCTTATTTATTTATTTATTTATTTATTTATTTATTTATTTTTTAGTGGGCCCACACATATGTGGCACCCCAATTGAAAATAAAAGAAGTTGCCAACACAAAATAAAGCTTTATTTTCAAAAGAATTTTAAAGATGGCTGAGGTGGCATCTCCCATTTATTATTATCATTATTTTTTTTTCTCTTTTATTTATTGTGTCACTATTCATTATTTTTTTTTAGAAACAGTTTTTAAAAAATGCTTAGTTATCTAAGACTTAGGTCAACAAACCTAAAATGATTTTAAAAACCTAAGATTTTGTCCAACCTCTAAAACGACGAGTTTTTAAAATTCAGTTACAAAAACTTTGAAAAGTTTTCAAAAAAAGAAAATTTGTAACGGAAGGGAGGGATGCGTTTTTTTTTTAAAGAGGGGAAAGTTTTTTAAAAAGAGGGGGACTGGGCATTCACGAGAGGGGGGGATTTTTGAATTGGATTTTCGGTTTTTGCAGGAGAGTCTCAAGGTGGGGAGGGGCGTTTTCACCTTCTTCAGCCCCAACCATTTTGGGATCGAGATCCATCTTCAGCCAGAGCCCAGCCACGTCTTCATCCTGCCTTCAGCCCACCTGCAGAAGGAAATGCCAGCCAGCCAGTGCGTGGACCTCTCCTTCAGCCACTACAGCCCAGCCTACGTGGTCTTCAACTTCTTCAGCTTCCAGCCATTTTGCGATCGAGATCCATCTTCAGCCAGAGCCCAGCCGTAGTTCAGCCCACCTTTCCCTCAATCCAGTCGCAGGATCTTCCACCTCCAGCTTCCACTTCCGTCCAGCTGCTGATCGTGAAGGTGGGCTCGATCTCTTCCTTCAACTTCTCCAAACAAAGCTCTCTGTCGTGAGAAATCCGATCTGTATTTGCCTTTTGTGAGGGACATTCGATGGAAAAGATCCAGCAAAAAGCTCTTGTTCACTTCATTCCAGCTGAAGAATATCACCCCCTTCCATCGTTGATTACAGTTTCATCAGGTAATCCACCAACTGGATCAATGTATTGGTACAAATTGGGTGTTAAGCAGGATCGATCAATGTAAATCTGCGCCTATTAGAGGTCAGGATCCATTCCAGCCAATCGGAATCCTGAAGGAGTGTAAATTTTGCCACGATTGACTGAGTGGAACTTAACGTATGTCTCAGATTTCTATTGATATTAACAAAATCAGATGAATTTGTAATATTCATGTTAATAGTTAGTGTTTATAATTTCTATTTTCAGTAAAAAAAAAAAATTCTTTTTTTTTTTTTTTTTGTTTTCCTGTTTTCTTGATTATTTACTCTTCGAATGGCATATTGTTCAATTTGCCGAATGTCATGTTGTTCAATCTGCTGAATGTCATGTCTGCATCCCAGTCTTATTTTTCTGTTGTCATTCTATCGAATTTTCTGTTAATCATTGCCCTGTTCTGCGTTTTCTGTTAAGTATCTCTAATTTCCTATTTGAATATTTCTGTTTTGTTTTACAGCATATCCTTAAATTCCTGTTTTCTATGCTGCGTAGGTTCAAATGATAAGCCTCTCATTTTCTGTTTTAGTTTAATATAGGTTTCATTTCAATTTCTATTTTAAAGCCATTTCCGGTTTTATTCATTTCATTTTCAGTTTTTCAGTTCTTGTTCTGCAGTTCCGGATTGCTTTTTAGCCATTTTCATGAAAATTTTAGCACCTTATTTAGTTCTGAATCATCTGCTGAGTCTATGCACTTCCATGAGTGCATCTCCTTATGATTATGACTCATTCATTCCTGTAATTATGTCTTGGCCTAACAGAATTTTTTTTTTTGAGTTTAATCCTATCTCTTAATACTAGAGATCCTTTCAAAACATAGAGATATCAGTATTTAACTGAAGATGGCTGTACAAAGAGCTGTTTAAATTGCTGCTGGGAACTATTTAATTTTTGTGAAATATTCCTTTTGAAGGTTAAGTATGGTCAATCTATGCGTACTCAAGGGGTAATACCTCGGATCCCCGGATCTATGCACAAGTTGATTGGTAGGGACAATGATTTGTTGATATCAGTTAAAAGGTAGATCCATCGATCTCTTTTGGATAGCTGGGAGAATATGATGAACTGTTTAAACTTTTTTTTTTTGTGTGTGTATAAGTACAGTTTTGATAATTGGTCATGTTCATGGATGGATATTTTTATATCCATTCACGATCTATAAACCATCTCTTGCGTGCTTTGTTATTGATATATAGGGAAATTCCATATCCAGTTTTATCAAAAATTACCTTATAATTTGGGAGATATGACTGTGTAAAATCCCTTACAGAAACTGTATATACATATATTTTCTGGTTTTACCCATTATGTGGAATTTCCATTAAACATATATGTCTTCTCATTATATGTATATATGTATCTATATATATATGTATATCTATTGTATATCTACCTATATGTATACGTGTATATGTATATATGGATATATATATGTATATATACATGTATATATATACTTATATATATATATATATATCCCTTCATGAGTATTTGCTATTACATGTATTTTTCTTCTCTCTTACTCTTGTAAATACATCATCATTTAATTTATGAGCTTGATGTTCTAAATTCTTGTTTTATGAAGTTATGGCTGGAACTTCATCATTTGATGCTACAATTTCTGTTTTATGAAGCTATGGGCTGGAATATCATCATTTGATTTATGAGCTTGATGTTCAAAATTCTGTTTTATGAAGTTATGACTGGAACTTCATCATTTGATTTATGAGCTTGATATGCAAATTCCTGTTTGATGAAGTTATGTTGGAACACCATCATTCGGTTTATGAGATTTTGTCTAGCTTGCTGTTAAAATCCCTGTTTTATGAAGCTATGGCTGGAACATCACCCTTGGTTTTATGAAATTTTGCTTAGCTTAGTGCTAAATTCTTGTTTGCTACATCACCCCATTTGCAGCACCAATTATACATATTATTTCATCATTTTCCATGACATTTTCACCTATTCACCAAGCTTTTCATATCCTTTTCATGATATCCTTGAAACAGCCCATGATGCTTCCACAACCCATTTCCTGCACATATTCATTTTCTGCTGCAAGTGTGCAGTCTTGATATTTGGCCATATTCATGAACGGATATCTCTATATCCAATCAAAAGTGCATTCATTCACATCATCTGCATCATTTGTTTTTCTCATGATTTTCTCAAAAGATTTTCACTTCATGGAATCGATTTTCTCAAGAAACTGTGATGATATTCGGAGTTGGATTTCCCAAATCAAATGTTTTCCTGTGATTTTCCTTAAAAAGTTATTTCCTTAAGATTCTTTTCAAAGGAATTTCTCATTTTCTCAAGAATCCAAGTTGATTTTCAGATATTGCAAAAAAACCAGATTCTCAGGATTTCAATTTCCTAAGTTATGAATTTCCTTCTTCAATGAATCTTTCCTATAAATTTTCCCTCATTTTCCTAAGAAAATTCTCAAAGTCTGAGTTTTCCTGATAAGTATTTTCCTTTTCAAATATTCATCCTTTCTCAAGAATTCCTTCCATTTTTCCTGAGATTCTCATTTCTTCAGGGTTTTCTAAGTTTTATAAACTTTCTCAAAATTTTCCTGAGATTCTTATTTTCTCATGGTTTTTCAAGTCTTTCTAAGCTTTCTTAAGATTTTCCTGAGATTCTTATTTCCTCATGGTTTTCCAAGTCTTTCTAAACTTTCTCAAAATTTTCTTGAGATTCTCATTTCTTCATGGTTTTCCAAAGACTTTATAAACTTTCTCAAGATTTTCTCGAGATTCTCCCTTCTTCAAGATTTTCTAAATCTTTATAAATTTTCTCGAAATTTCAAACCTTCTTCGTCTGAGTTTTCCTGAGAGATTGATTTCCATCTTTTCCTGAGAAATACTTTTCAACTTCAGATGTTTTCTAAGCATACATCATATTTTCCAATTTTACATTTTTTAAAATTCTCATAGCACATGCCTGAATTCTATGTGCATTTAGGATAGAACACGATTTCGGTAATTTCACTAAGTCAAGCACAATTTTGGTCCTTGGTTCGATTACCCCTGTTAAAGGCGGCAGGAACGGTCGAACCTCGTATCGACAGGTCGAGCCCCATCCCACGGATTTTCCCGCAATTTTCAAAACAGAGGCGAGTATTTCAAAACATTTTCCAAAATCCAGTCAAGTTTGAATCGCGAAAGCATTTCCCTCTCTCTTCCGCAAGGAAGGGAAGACGAAAAAAAAAATTTGCGACGAGAATAGGTTTGGCGACTGAGATGGGACCTGTCCTTGTCTGACTTAAATTGTGCTTGACTTAGTTCAATTATCGAAATTATGTTCACAAAATGTCAGCTTTTACTTTCAATATCATGTGAGCCTAGGAGCCTAGATTCTGATCTAGCTGACATTTACTGCATATAGCTTAGGCATGGTTTGGTAGGACTATATTGAGGAGATATTTTCATGCTCACATAGACTTAGGTCTAAATACAACTCTCCTCAATTTAGGATCTGAATGCAAACAATGTATGCTTCTTCAAAGATTTTCAAAAGTCTATCTCTCTAGGATTTAGAGCCATCTATTTCTTGCATGTGATCATTTTTCAAAATCTCCATTACCTATCATTACCCGGTCTTCACGTTGCTGGGCTCTCTTCCAGAACCCTAGTTCGGGACAGAGCCTCACAACTGGGCCAATTATTTGGGTTAACACCCCCCTACCACGTACCACGGGCCACAGTCCGAAGTATATCGGTAGGCGCTCAAGGATGTTGGAAAAACCTTACCTTAGAACCGGAGTTTAAACTATATGCCACATACCTCGGATTTCGGTTCGGGTATATCGGCATAACTGGATTAGACAAAGATGATCTGAACCTAGAGTTAGGATTTGGGTCCTACAGCTGTTTTCAAATGGATGCATTTAGAGTCAGCCTTTTAGGGAATGCCGAATGTGCATAAATGTTTGTGCAGGATGTGATTGTATGTGTGTTATTTCCTTAATTCTTTATATTTCCCAATGTTTTCCAACTTATTAGGCCTTTTTCAAATATCCTTATTTTGCACGTGATATTTTTCTCAAACCCTGGATGATTTTCTCAAATATCCCATTTCTTTCAAAACTCCAGGTAATTTTACATTCTACCTTTCCACTGGATCTCGAATTTTCCAGCTACATTTTTTTTCCTGCCTGCAAATTTTTTCCAAAATTTCACAATTTCCTAAGTCTCATTCTGAGTCTTTCTCTGTTTTCAGTTCGATGGCATCCAGTCAAGTCGATCCTATCTTTTCTGAAGGTCACATCTCCTTCGAGGTGCGACAAGGTCGTCCTGAACATCGAGCCCTTAGCACCGGAACTTTCATTCCCCGGTGGTATTATTCCTGGCTAAAAAGCTTTTCCTGAATGTTCTCGGACCATTTGAGCGAGTGCGGATTAGAATTGGCGTCAGCAGTTGGGAAGCAGACCATCAACGGCAACTTGATCCATGCAATGGCGGAGCGATGGAATCCTAGGACATGTACATTCTGGTTCCCATGGGGAGAGATGACCGTTTTAATGGATGAATTTTCAGAAATCATGGGGTTACCAGAACCAGCCGGTCAGCCAAGCGATCCATTAGAACATCAATTCCTGATCAATGTCAAGGGTTTGGACCCCCGAGACTCCTTAGCTCGTATGACAGGCCGTCGATCCTAGCCCTTGATTCAGTTGGAGGGGAATGAATATGTTGATCTGCTCGAGTTGTATCGTCAGTACGGGACCTTTGTTGAAGTCAGTTCGCTATTCAGGACAGCTAAAGAAAGGATTCAGAATGCAATGGTTTTATGCACTGTAGGATTATCCCTCTTCCCAGATGGACAAAACTACATGGACATCAGAATAATCCAGCTTATGAGAAGATGGTGAAGTCGACAAACCAATCGCCTCTCCATAGCCATGGCAGCGCTCGCTTTCCTATATCGTGGTTTGACCTGATTCTCACTTGGGGAATCCATCTTAGTTGAAGGATGCATCTACGCACTCCAATCCTGGTTCTTTCAACATGTTCCAGCCCGAGCAAGCTCTTTCAGATATAATGGTCAAGAACTTCTTCCAGTGGCACAATATCGGTCTATGATCAATAACATTCAAGAAGATGACGTAGTCTGAGACTATTTTGATCGGCAATTATCTCCTCCCAGATACACCTATGCTTATGTCAAGAGGTTCAAGTTACTGGGACCATTCTTCTGCACTTACTACCAACCAGAGAGATGTGTCCGACAGTTCTCCCAAAGACAGCAGTACGTCGAAGCCTGATTGTTATCAGGAGTTATGGCAGAGTTTGATCTCACTTCCGCGCAATGGTCCGGGGCATATCATTCTGCCCGCTACGGCTGGGATTCCTTTGTCTCTCTTAAAATCTTTCCTAATCCTAGAGTGTCTGCTGATTATCGTGAATGGTGGCAAATTGTTTGTCCTCCACCTCTTTGTCAAGATCAATAAAATCATGTTTTCTCATTTTAATAAAATTCTCTCTTTTTCTATTATGGTTTGACGACCTCGCCTAGGTAACAAGGCATATTTTCGTTGTTTGTTTCTCGTGCTAAGAATTGACAACACAATTGTCGTGATTCTAACGACGACTCAGTCCCTAGTAATGGGACATCTTCTTCAAATTGTCTACCATATTTTCAATAAATATTTCTTCCAAAAACCAATTCCTTCATAATCTAATCAGGTCTTTGCCCTGCAGAGAGCATCCATAACATTTGATGGTTCAGACAAGATCAGGCAAAAGAACAACGGCATCACAGTACTCGTCAGCCTCAGAAGAAGAGATGGGCTCCCCCCGATCCGAGAAGAGTCAAGAGCAGCAACAAGAGGATGACGGCATAGACCCTCAAATGTATGCCATGTTTCGAAAGATGATGAATAAAATGATGAGTGAACAGGCTGGGACTAGTATAGAAAAAAATCAATTCAGAGAAAAGTTCCACGGGCACAAGAATAAGAAGGCTCCCAAAAAGCAGATTCAGTCAGAAGAAATCTCAGTTGAATCCGAATCAACTGAAGACACTGAGGAAGAATATGAGGTGCCTCCGGCATTTCAGAAACGTGGCTGAGAACAAAGGAGGAGCCGCAAAGCAAAGAATCAAGTCACAGAAGAACCTCTGCAGTCACAATTCAGAGAAATGACCCGAGTTGTTAAGGATCTCCAAGCCCGTGACAAGGGCAAGAAAGTCTTCACCAGTGAGGACTTCTATGACGGCCTCGAAGGGGATGACGATCTCGAAAACCTTCTCCGAAAATTCATCAAGTTCGATGGTTCTGGCGATCCGAAAGCCCATCTCGCCACTTTCTTTGCAAAATGTTCAAGATTTAAGAGAGATAACAGAGCACTGTTCCTGTGTTTCCCTCGCAGCTTGGAAGGAGTTGCAGCTAAATGGTATGCTGAGCATATCAATCCCATCGAGCTCAAGGAGTTCGATAAAGTGGTGAATTTATTTATTGAACGTTTTTTGTTCAATACAGAAGCGCTCCCGACATTAAGTCATCTCTGCAGTCTGAGGCAGAATGAGAATGAAAAAGCACGGGACTTCATTCACAGGTGGAGGTTAGCCTGTAATAAAATGAGAGATCCCATTTCAGAAAGGCACGCCCTATCCCTAATCCTCAACAATTTTTCGCAGCCATTAAGAGGATTAATCTCTACTGCACCGTCCAGGACCTTCATTGAATTAACTGAGCGAGCAGAATGGCTCGAGCTGAGCGTAGAGAATGGAGTCTATGAAGGCTTCACATTTTCCAAGAGTAATCCCCAAGGTGAGCAGAAGAAGAAAGCTCACTTCACCTTCTCTGCCAACAACAACAACAATAGCCGAAATCAGTATAAAGGGCAGAAGAAAGATTACTGCTACGGCGCAGGCAATCCCAACAATAAAGGAGATCAGAAAATGAAGCCTGCTCCTCAATACAACAAGCCTTCTCAGCAAGACCAAGGGCCGAAATTGCGTGAAAAAGTTAAACATGAAGGATGGAGTTATGACCGAAAGTTTACTCCTCTCGACCAATCACTCGAAGATGTGCTCGAGTATATGCTGTCGAAAGAGATGGTCAAGTTGCCTAGACTTGCCTATCCCCCTGTGCCTATGAGGAAATGGAAAGATCAATTTTGCAAGTTCCATAGAACAGTGGGACACAACACTGAGAACTGTTTCGTTCTCAAGAATATTGTGCAAGATCTTATTAACAAGAATTTATTGGTAGAAGGAGAAGAAGAAGAAAAAATGGACATTCTTAAGCAGCATTTTCCTTCGCACACCACGGCGGTGGTGTCCGCACAACCATTCCTGCCTCATGAACACATCAAGCCGTGTTCTGCACAAGATCTCCAGGTTCAGCACCAGGTGTCAGTACTACGACAAGCAGCTCCTGATTCTAAGAAGATGGATCTAATCTCAGCATTGGGCAAGATGAAAGTCTCTGAAGCATCTGTAAAGTCAGCCCCCAAGTCAAAGGGACTTCCTGATTTTCTCAATCAAATCATCAAGCCCAAGCCTGAGAATTCAAGTCAAAAGCCTTTGACCGCTCTGTCCAATGTTTCCATTCTTGATTTGGCCAAGAGTTCCTGCAATCATCAGCAAGTACTGGATGATCTGCTCAGAAAGATCAAAGTTAAGCCCAGTACCACTCCTGAAGACATGGCACAAATTGTGAATTCAGCCATGACTAACGCGCCAATCACTTTCTCGGATGAGGACCTTCCAAAGCCTCATTCCTTTCACAATAATGCTCTTTACATCGTTGTTTGAGTAAGGGGAATGACAGTACCCCATGTGCTAGTAGATGGAGGCAGCAGCCTCAATATATGTCCTGAAATGACCGCAAAGGTGCTAGGCATTAAGGAAGAAGAATACATTCCAGACCCTATCACCATCTATGGGTTTGACAACCATGGTCAGACGGCAAAAGGCAAGATATTCCTGGAAGTATTCATTAATTATTTGGTACATTCTGTGCTTTTTCATGTGGTCAACGTGCCACCCACCTACAATCTGTTGCTCGGAAGGACGTGGATTCATAATGCAAACGCAGTGCCTTCCACCTTGCATCAATGCGTAAAATGGTCCAAAGGTGGAATGATTACAACAGTGCTCGGAGAGGACCCGGAAGAAAGGCTCCCACAGCCTATGATCCCTCGACCATCATTCACTGCAGATATTCCTAGCATCAAAGAGAATGAAGAAATCAGTCTCAAAGAAAGTCGGGAAATACTCCAGGCAACATCAGAATTATCCCTGCACACTGTAGCCATGACCCGATGGAGAGGTCCCAAGTTCTTCAAGATTGGAGGTCCTGTCAGCTACGACACTGTCAAAGATCATCCATTGTTTCCACAATTCATGAAAGCAAGAAGGGATTTGATTTACTTCTGAAGCATGGTTATCAACCCTTTAAAGGACTGGGCAAAAATGAAGATGGGCGTGTAGAGCCAATGATCCAAAAGCATCGTCCCCACAAGGCAGTATTAGGGTTTTCCGGCGGGAGCTCACCAAAGAAGACTGTTTTTGTTAAAGGGGCACATTGAGAATCGTTGTTGCATTTCCTTTCTATTCCTTTCAAAATAAATGTCTCAATGTCTTTTATCAATTCAAATCAATAAAACGTCAATTTTCTTTGTCTATCTGGATGCCATCTGCCTCTTTTGTCTCTACATCCTCATTTTATAACTCAATGTCATTTTATGCATAATTCTTTTTAAATGATGGTTTGTCGTATGATGGACGATTTTTCCTGAATCCCATTTCTTATCCAAAATTTCAGAAATGTCTTCCCGAGCAATCAAGAAACTCGTTATCAATCCAAAGGCTTTCCAGAAATCGACAGCAATTCACTGAGTCAAAGCAAGCACAGAAGATGACAAGATTGCAAAACAGTTAGATGATTATGCAGAATTTGATCCGTCTCTTCAGGAATTACCAGAGTTCGCCTCAGCTCAGAAGCAAGATGAACCATCCGCTCTAGTACAAGATCCTACTGAAGATGTCAATATCGGCTCGGAGGAAGATCCCAAGATTCTCAAGATCGGTACCAGTTTAAGTCCGGAAGAGAAAGAAAGGCTTACAAATTTTCTCAAGCAACATGAAGAAGTGTTCGCGTGGACATATGAAGATATGCCAGGTTTAGATCCCAAATTGGTCGAACACCGACTCGTTTTGAAGCTAGATATAAAGCCAGTTAAGCAAAAGCTGAGAAAAATGGATCCTAGAATAGAGCAACAAGTCAAAGAAGGACTTGAAGATCTGCTCAAAGCAGGATTTATCCGACCTATTGACTATCCAGATTGGCTAGCCAATATCGTCATTGTCCCAAAGAAAAGCGGCAAAGTCAGGATTTACATAGACTTCAGAGACCTCAACAAGGCAACTCCGAAGGATGACTATCCACTGCCAAGCATTGATCTTCTGATTGACAGCACAGCAGGACATGCCATGTTCTCCTTCATGGATGGATATTCCGGCTACAACCAAATTAAGTTGGCCGCCCGCGACCAATCTAAAACTTCCTTTACTACGCCTTGGGGCACTTTTTGCTATACAGTTATGCCTTTTGGGCTCAAGAATGTTGGAGCAACATATCAACGGGCAATGGCCGTTATCTTTCATGATCAAATGCGCAAAATCATGGATGCGTATGTTGACGATATTCTCGTGAAATCTAAAGAGGGAGAGGATCACCTCGAAGCCCTTGATCAAGTCTTTAAGAGACTCATTCTTTACAAGTTAAGGCTTAACCCGCAAAAGTGTGTTTTTGGAGTCGAATCAGGCAAATTGTTGGGTTTTCTGGTCAGCAAAAAGGGAATTGAAGTTGACCCGGCCAAAGCAAATGCTCTCATTGATATGCCACCCCCGAAAAATCTCAGAGCGTTGCGTAGCCTTCAGAGACGCATGCAATCAATCCGGCGATTTATTTCCAACTTGGCGATGAGATATGAACCTTTCAACCACTTGCTCAGAAAAGGAGTGAAGTTCGAATGGGGACCAGAGTGTCAGCAATCGTTCGATAGAATCAAGAAGTATCTTCTCAATCCTCCAATCCTGAAGCCGCCAGAATTGGGAAAACCTCTTCTGTTATACATCTCAGTCAATCAAGTCGCATGTGGCAGATTCTTGGCACAATACAAAGAAGGCAGCCTGATAGAGCACGCCATCTATTATGTGAGTAAGACTTTCATAGACTATGAAAAGAAATACTCTCACATAGAGAAGACCTGCCTAGCTCTGGTATGGATGTGTCAGAAGCTAAGACACTACCTGCTGGCATCTGAAGTCAAAATCTTGTCTAAACTCAATCCTCTCAAATACATCTTGGAGCAACCTTTTCTCAGCGGACGAGTCGCCAAATGACAAGTCTTATTGATGCAGTATGACTTAGAATATGTCTCGCAGCAATCAATCAAAGGCCAAGCAATTGCAGATCAATTGGCAGGTTTTCCTCTGGCAGAAGAAGTACAAGCCGAAGATGACTTCCCTGATGAGCAAATTTGCAATATCCAGCAATCTCCAGTCTGGAATTTATTTTTCGATGGTTCTAAAAACATGGCTGGAATAGACATTGGGATCTTATTAATCACTCCAGAGAAAGAAATGATTCCATTTTCTCTCAAGTTAGATTTTCAATGTACCCATAATATGGCTGAGTATGAAGCCCTGATTCAAGGTCTAAAAATTCTACTAGACTTTAATGTCAAGAGAGTGCACGCTTACGGTGACTCATTACTCGTCGTCAATCAAGTTCGAGCCGAATGGCAAGTGAAAGATCAGAAGTTATTCCCCTATCAGAAAATTGTTTCAGCTCTTGTCAGCAAGTTTGAAGAATTTCAGTTATTCCACATCAAGAGAGATTTTAATCAAGTGGCCGATAGTCTAGCCAGTTTAGGCTCCATTATGGCATTCAGAGGATTGGAGAATCTTGTCGCTCTTTTGAAATTGGCAGACTTGACCAACCTGCTTTCCTTCCAGCGGAACAAGTAAACCAGGCTGAGCAAAGGAAGAAACCTTGGTATTACAATATCAAAACTTTCATAGAAACCGACGAATTTCCTCCAGAACTCTCAAAGAAAGAGCAGCGAGCAATCCAGCGTATGTCCACTCGATATTTCATTTTGGCCAATGTCCTCTATCGTCGTGGATTCAGCTCAGAGTATTCCAGATGTTTAGATGAAGAAGAAGCCAAAGAAGTCGTGCGAGAAGCACACGAAGGCATTTGTGGTGGCCACGTCGGCTACCAAACCCTTGTCAAGCAAATCATAAGAGCAGGGTACTACTGGAAGACTATGCAACAAGACTGTTATCATTATGTGAAGAAGTGTGTGCAATGCCAGATACACGCACCTTCTATTCATGCTCCGGCAACTTATTTACAGTCTGTTGTTTCTCCATGGCCGTTCTCCATGTGGGCCTTCGATGTCGTAGGTCCCATCACTCCTTCAGCTTCAAATGGCCATAAATATTTCCTTGCCGCAACAGAATATTTCACCAAGTGGGTAGAAGCTATCACTCTTCGTACAGTAGAAGGCCGACACGTGGTCTCTTTTATTCACAAAAGCATCCTTTGTCGTTTCGGCATCCCGCATGACATTGTATCAGATAATGGCAGACATTTCAAGAATGAAAAGATGAAGACATTCTGCTCAAAGTTCAAGATTTATCATCATTTCTCTGCCCCATATTATCCTCAAGGGAATGGTCAGGCAGAGGCCACCAACAAGATCTTAATTCGTATCTTGGAGCGAACTGTAGAAACAGGCCGTGACTGGCATGAGAAGATTCACGATGCACTATGGGCCTACCGGACCACCATTCGCACTCCGACGAATGCTACTCCATCAGAATTGGTCTATGGAACAAAAGTAGTATTGCCGCTGCATGTTCAGAAGCCCGCTTTGAAATTTGCGTCACTCCTGCAGTTACCTCTTGATAAATACCAACAGCAGCGACTAGTACAATTAGACTTACTCGACGAGAGAAGGCTAAAAGCAGCAGAACATGCTCAATCCTATCGCCAGAGAGTGGCCAGGCAATACGCAAAGTCAGTCATCGAAAGAAGATTCAAAGTCAATGATTTAGTACTTCGATCCACAACTTATCTCAAGCATCGTCCAGGCGGCAAATGGTCACCAAATTGGGAAGGCCCATATGTTGTCAAAGAAGCATTACCCCGCAACTCATATCGGCTCATCAACGCCGATGGGGTAGAATTGCCAGATCCCATCATTGCTCGACACTTGAAAAAGTTTTACACCTGAAACATTTAGTCTTCTCTTGTAATCTTCCCATTTCCTTCAAATAATGATTCAACTTTATTTCCCAGTTACACTGGGGCATTTTTAAAATTTTGTTCTGTATGCAGGCAGGATAAACAAATTCCTCATTTCATGCACTTGTGCATTCATGTGCATCAATTCATATTCATTTGCATTCAACTACATTAACAACAATCCAGTCAGTATTGGGATTTCAACAAACAGTCCCATCACAATTTCTAATGATTCAAAATTAGAAGGTAATCACCAATACTGAACCAAAACCCAGTGCTCGAACTGGTATTGTTTCAAAATCCAATGTTTAAACTGGTACATTTTCAAAATCCCAAACTTTCGAAAAACCGAGTTCCCAACTCGGGTTTTATTTCACATCATTTTCTTTTGTTGATCCGGGTTCCGACTAGTGATCTCTATATTTTATTCGAGCTCTGACTCGAACTCATCATTCTCCTTTGATCAATCCAAGTCATTTCAACCATCACGGTCTGTCAATTGCTCAAATTTGATATTTTGCCCACTAATTTCCAATTTCAATCTTTGGATCATGCAATTCTCCAATTCCGACCCCTGGGTCACCCAATTTCCAATTTCAATTCCAATTCTCAATTCTCAATTCTCAATTTTGACCTCCAGGTCATTTAATTTCTAATTTTCGACCTTCGGGTCACTCAATTCTCAATTCTGACCTTCGGGTCACACAATTTCGACCTTTTGGTCTATCAATTCCCAATTTCGACCGTTAGGTCATTCAATTATCCAATTTCAACCTCCGGGTCATCCAATTTCGACCTCCGGGACATCCAATTTCCAAACAATCAATTTTCCAATTTCCAATTTCGACCTTTGCGTCAATCAATTTCAATATCCAATTTCAATCATTTTCTCCTGCGAGAGACCCGTTTTAGGGAGAGTTCAAGGGAGCTCGTTCTTTTCGCATGCTATCCAATTTGTTCATTTAGCCCCTTTTTAGGGAGAGTTTGAAGGGACTCGCGTCTTTGTGAACCGTTTGCAAAACAATTTCCAATTTCACACAAGGAACCCTTTTTAAGGGAGAGGCTCGACGGAGACTCGCTTTTCTTGTGACCCCCCAATTTCATATTAGGCCATTTTTGTCATGAAGGACCCTCTTTGCAGGGAGAGTGTGATGGACTTGTTCCTTCATGACTCAAATTTTCAGACCTCACCATTATCGGCCCCCTTTCCATAAGAGAAGCCTAATATTAGGGAGCTTTGACGAAAGCTTAATTTCTCTTCGAAAGTTCGTTTTGCAAACAACTCCTCTTCAGGGAAGAGACGAGTATTCTCCATTTCCCATTCAGGTAAGGGCTAAGCCTGAGTCTCTTTTTTTGGGGAAAAAGAGAGGAGAATTTTCGTCACAGATGTGTTGAGCCAGATTGCAAATACTCACTTTCACTAGGGATTTCAAGAAAATTTTGTCAATTTGTCAATCAATTAATTGTTGATTTCAGAATCTTTATTGCACAAACCTTTATTTCAGTTTACCTTCAGCATTACTTCCAAAAGAGTGAAGCTTTTGCAAAAAGAGATTCAAACTTCAAATTCTTTCTATTGGCCAACCAAAAGGATGACGGATAAGTCCTTGATATGGCCAGCAAAGAAGATTCAGTGTTATTGCAAAGCCATAAATGATTGATATTGATCGCAGTCAATGGCACATCTTTAAAGACTATTCTTGAAAAGACGAGGCAGTGAAAATATCCTGAGCGCTAGAAAAAGAGAGTATTCATCAAAACCCTGTCTCCTCAGAATCACCTAAGCTGCAATTAAGTATCCGCAAAAGGGATCTCTCACTTGTCATCAAGATGAAGGCAAATTAAGCTAGTAGGTCCCCGGAGCCAAAGAAGATTCGAAACATCTCCAAGATGACGGAGTTTGTGACGGGTCCTTCCAGGGAAAGTCCAAAGCACTGTCGAGATGAAGGCAGATGCGATGAACCTCTCGACAATCCCTAAAAGATATTTAATTTTAGCTATCATCCAAAAAATCTCTGACCCATGAGCCAATATCGTCAAAGAAGGATCAAAACATCTCCAAGATGAAGGAGCTTGTGACGTACCCTCCCAAAAGAGAGAAAGAGAGGAGAAAGAAAGAGAGAAAAAAGTCGGAACATCTCCAAAATGAAGGAGAATGTAGCCAAAACCCAAGAGAGCCAAAAGAGTGCAGAAAGATTATCATGAGAGAAGCTCCCAGGATATCAAATTGCCAGATCTATCAAGAATCTTCTTTAAATTTATGAAATTCTATTATCAATCCTCTTTCATCAATGGCTTTCATAATATCAAATTCTCTTTCCTGTTCATATCAAGGAAATTGATAGCTTCTTTGAAGAAGGTCAATTGCAAGCAATTTGGATTTCAAGTCTCGATTCTACGAAGTGAACTTTGTTTGGAGGTAATGCTTTGGGTAGAAAATAGGGAATATCTTTGCAATAATGTGCAACATCTTCAAAAACTTTGAATCAACAACAGAATTCTCAATATTTTGACAATATTTTCTAGTTATCTTGACATGAAGTGAAAGCTTGATATCCGTCCTTGATACATCCTGACACCAATTTTAAATCTCTCCTAAGGACTTGATTCCTTCCCTTCTTTGAGAGCATGAACTCTCAGATTTGCACACTTCCCTGTGTCCCCACTGTCCCACCATAGACAGTCCCATTTCGGTTCGAGGTCGAACCACCAATCATTTTCTCGCAAAAGGCAATTTCAAAAGCTAACTTGGTCTCAACAATGAGACGCCCAAAATCAATCCCTTTTCAAGCTTTAGGGACTCCATTTTCTTTCCTTTTGCAAAACCCCTGTCGGATTTATTGTGCAAAATCCGAAGGTTCCATCATTGTCTATTCTTTCGAGGATTTCATCCATTTTCCGCCCGATCAGGATAAGGGTATAAACCTGAGCCTCCTTCAATGAGGTATTCCATTTTCTGCCCGATCAGGTTAAGGGTCAAAGACTGAGCTTCGTTCCATACGGAGCATTTCCTGTCCCATCCAGGTTAAGGACATAAACCTGAATTTCACTCTCACAGAGTGAGTCTTTCCTCTTCATTTCTCCATTTCATATCTACCATCTTCCTCGGGCTAATTTTCTTTATACCCAGTCAGATCCTTCTAACTGGGGCATTTTTGTATAGCCCAAATTTGGTGTGTTTTCTTTGCCACTAAGCTCGACCATAAGCCGGCTTAGTAGCAAAGAGGGGCATCTGTAAACACCCCAAATTTTCAGTCACCTTCTTGACATCGCCCTCAGTCGATACATTTCAGTTCTCCGAAAGCAATGAAGGGCAAAATGGTCATTTTCTGAGATTAAACCTTGCAGAAAGTCCAAAATTTCACTCTTGAGCCTCAAAATTTCTATATTTAGGTTCAAAGACATCTTCAAATTGCAAAATTTCAAAATCCTCTTTCTGGACAAAAAGTTAGAATTTCCAAGTCCGAGCTTAGAGTGACATTTCACTGAAACATGTCTTTGCATCGCATTGCATGAACACTTTGCATCATTTCATTGCATAGCATGTCAGTTTGAGATCCAGAACTCCTAATTTGCAAAACTGTCCATCCAGATTTGATGTTTAAACTTTTTCAAATTGATTTTTAAAACCCTAGGTATTCAAAATTACCAAATTTTCCCATTTTACCCCCAGGACTTTGAATTACAAAATTTTTTCTCGAGAAAAACAATCTGGATATTTGGATATTGATTTTAAAAGAGTTTATCTCAAAACTTTTTGCAAAAGATTTTAAATCTCTTTACAATTTTTTTTTTACTTTTATCCATATTTTGCCTTGAAAAACCAATTTTTCCAAATTTTTGAAAAACAAATAATGTTTTATCTCGTATTTTCAAATAAATGGAGCAGGACCCGCCTTTGAACT
Organism: Nuphar pumila; assembly: GCF_984573655.1. Classification (NCBI taxonomy): domain Eukaryota; kingdom Viridiplantae; phylum Streptophyta; class Magnoliopsida; order Nymphaeales; family Nymphaeaceae; genus Nuphar; species Nuphar pumila. The sequence goes on along the minus strand of NC_143260.1, from coordinate 64,471,083 downwards.
AGCATCATACTCAGATTCCCAGGTAAGTATCTCATTCTCAAGTGGGACCCACTCGGAGGTCATACCAATTTGCAAAATTTTCTTTTTTTTTAAATTCTTATTTATTTATTTATTTATTTATTTAGTGGGCCCACACACATGTGGCACCCCAATTGAAAATAAAAGAAGTTGCCAACACAAAATAAAGCTTTATTTTCAAAAGAATTTTAAAGATGGCTGAGGTGGCATCTCCCATTTATTATTATCATTATTTTTTTTTTCTCTTTTATTTATTGTGTCACTATTCGTTTTTTTTTTTAGAAACAGTTTTTAAAAAATGCTTAGTTATCTAAGACTTAGGTCAACAAACCTAAAATGATTTTAAAAACCTAAGATTTTGTCCAGCGTCTAAAACGACGAGTTTTTAAAATTCAGTTACAAAAACTTTGAAAAGTTCTCAAAAAAAGAAAATTTGTAACGGAAGGGAGGGCTGCGTTTTTTTTTTAAAGAGGGGAAAGTTTTTTAAAAAGAGGGGGACAGGGCATTCACAAGAGGGGGGGATTTTTGAATTGGATTTTCGGTTTTTGCAAGAGAGTCTCAAGGTGGGGAGGGGCGTTTTCACCTTCTTCAGCCCCAGCCATTTTGGGATCGAGATCCATCTTCAGCCAGAGCCCAGCCACGTCTTCATCCTGCCTTCAGCCCACCTGCAGAAGGAAACGCCAGCCAGCCAGTGCGTGGACCTCTCCTTCAGCCACTACAGCCCAGCCTACGTGGTCTTCAGCTCCCAGCCATTTTGCGATCGAGATCCATCTTCAGCCACAACCCAGCCGTAGTTCAGCCCACCTTTCCCTCAATCCAGCCGCAGGATCTTCCACCTCCAGCTTCCACTTCCGTCCAGCTGCTGATCATGAAGGTGGGCTCGATCTCTTCCTTCAACTTCTCCAACCAAAGCTCTCTGCCGTGAGAAATCCGATCTGTATTTGCCTTTTGTGAGGGTCATTCGGTGGAAAAGATCCAGCAAAAAGCTCTTGTTCACTTCATTCCAGCTGAAGAATATCAGCCCCTTCCATCGTTGATTACAGTTTCATCAGGTAATCCACCAACTGGATCAATGTATTGGTACAAATTGGGTGTTAAGCAGGATCGATCAATGTAAATCTGCGCCTATTAGAGGTCTGGATCCATTCCAGCCAATCGGAATCCTGAAGGAGTGTAAATTTTGCCTCGATTGACTGAGTGGAACTTAACGTATGTCTCAGATTTCTATTGATATTAACAAAATCAGATGAATTTGTAATATTCATGTTAATAGTTAGTGTTTATAATTTCTATTTTCAGTAAAAAAAAATTTTTTTTTTCCTGTTTTCTTGATTATTTACTCTTCGAATGGCATATTGTTCAATTTGCCGAATGTCATGTTGTTCAATCTGCTGAATGTCATGTCTGCATCCCAGTCTTATTTTTTTGTTGTCATTCTATCGAATTTTCTGTTAATCATTGCCCTGTTCTGCGTTTTCTGTTAAGTATCTCTAATTTCCTATTTGAATATTTTTTTTTGTTTTACAGCATATCCTTAAATTCCTGTTTTCTATGCTGCGTAGGTTCAAATGATAAGCCTCTCATTTTCTGTTTTAGTTTAATATAGGTTTCATTTCAATTTCTATTTTAAAGCCATTTCCGGTTTTATTCATTTCATTTTCAGTTTTTCAGTTCTTGTTCTGCAGTTCCGGATTGCTTTTTAGCCATTTTCATGAAAATTTTAGCACCTTATTTATTTCTGAATCATCTGCTGAGTCTATGCACTTCCATCAGTGCATCTCCTTATGATTATGACTCATTCATTCCTGCAATTATGTCTTGGCCTAACAGATTTTTTTTTTTTTGAGTTTAATCCTATCTCTTAATACTAGAGATCCTTTCAAAACATAGAGATATCAGTATTTAACTGAAGATGGCTGTACAGAGAGCTGTTTAAATTGCTGCTGGGAACTATTTAATTTCTGTGAAATATTCCTTTTGAAGGTTAAGTATGGTCAATCTATGCGTACTCAAGGGGTAATACCTCGGATCCCCGGATCTATGCACAAGTTGATCGGTAGGGACAATGATTTGTTGATATCAGTTAAAAGGTAGATCCATCGATCTCTTTTGGATAGCTGGGAGAATATGATGAACTGTTCAAACTTTTTTTTTTATTTTTTATTTTTTTTGTGTATAAGTACAGTTTTGATAATTGGTCATGTTCATGGATGGATATTTTTATATCCATTCACGATCTATAAACCATCTCTTGCGTGCTTTGTTATTGATATATAGGGAAATTCCATATCCAGTTTTATCAAAAATTACCTTATAATTTGGGAGATATGACTGTGTAAAATCCCTTACAGAAACTGTATATACATATATTTTCTGGTTTTACCCATTATGTGGAATTTCCATTAAACATATATGTCTTCTCATTATATGTATATATGTATCTATATATATATATGTATATCTATTGTATATCTACCTATATGTATACGTGTATATGTATATATGGATATATATATGTATATATACATGTATATATATACTTATATATATATATATATCCCTTCATGAGTATTTGCTATTACATGTATTTTTCTTCTCTCTTACTCTTGTAAATACATCATCATTTAATTTATGAGCTTGATGTTCTAAATTCTTGTTTTATGAAGTTATGGCTGGAACTTCATCATTTGATGCTACAATTTCTGTTTTATGAAGCTATGGGCTGGAATATCATCATTTGATTTATGAGCTTGATGTTCAAAATTCTGTTTTATGAAGTTATGACTGGAACTTCATCATTTGATTTATGAGCTTGATATGCAAATTCCTGTTTGATGAAGTTATGTTGGAACACCATCATTCGGTTTATGAGATTTTGTCTAGCTTGCTGTTAAAATCCCTGTTTTATGAAGCTATGGCTGGAACATCACCCTTGGTTTTATGAAATTTTGCTTAGCTTAGTGCTAAATTCTTGTTTGCTATATCACCCCATTTGCAGCACCAATTATACATATTATTTCATCATTTTCCACGACATTTTCACCTATTCACCAAGCTTTTCATATCCTTTTCATGATATCCTTGAAACAGCCCATGATGCTTCCACAACCCATTTCCTGCACATATTCATTTTCTGCTGCAAGTGTGCAGTCTTGATATTTGGCCATATTCATGAACGGATATCTCTATATCCAATCGTGATCTCCCAACCATCTTTGGTGTGCTTCCTTATGGATATATAGGGAGGCTCCATACCCATTTTTACTGAAAATTGCATTATAATTTGAGAAGTATGGTTGTGTGAAATCACCTACAGAAACTGTATATACCTGTAATTTCTGGTTTTACCTATTATACGTAATTTCCATTAGTATGTACATATTTTCTCATTATATGTATATATATATCTATATGTATATGTATATCTATATATATTTATCTATATGTATACGTATATATGTATATATATGTATATATATATATATACACAGATATATACTTATATATATATATATATCTTCATGTGCTCTTATTTCCATGTATGAACATCCATATATTTTCTCATATAGTTACACCTCTATCGTTACATGACATTTAGCACCTATTTTAGCATTTTGATATATATATATATGTCTCTTCGTTGTATATATTATATATATATGTTCATTTCCTTGGTTATTTTGTACTAACTCTCATTTTGCAGGAAAATCTAGAAGATGCAGATTCCTTGGATCCATTTCAATTTTCTTTTACTTTATGTTATGCAATGTAACAATCCAATGTAAACTTTGGAATAAGATTTACTTTTACTGCTTAGATTAGGCTGCATCTCATATAGTTTGATTTCAGTAATATCCTGATTCTATGATGCATATATCTCAATTTTCAAAACCCACCGTGGATGAACACGAATGGCACGTGCACCAACTCTTAGAGAGTTGATGAACTCGGTGGAGTCCATATTTACAGCCCTAGTCGGAATATGGACGAGACCCAGATCCATCTTCTCTCTACCAGTCACATTGAGCCTACACTCTTAGGCTATCTTGAAAAAGCACCTCATATTTCCAATGTTTTTCAAAATATTGTGAATTAATTCAAATAAACCCTGAATATATTCATGGCCACAGTCAGAATATGTGAAGGATTTACTTTGGTCTAATCCACATTTTTCCAATAAATTTTTCAGAAATCTTTTCAAAAGTGCATTCATTCACATCATCTGCATCATTTGTTTTTCTCATGATTTTCTCAAAAGATTTTCACTTCATGGAATCGATTTTCTCAAGAAACTATGATGATATTCAGAGTTGGATTTCCCAAATCAAATGTTTTCCTGTGATTTTCCTTAAAAAGTTATTTCCTTAAGATTCTTTTCAAAGGAATTTCTCATTTTCTCAAGAATCCAAGTTGATTTTCAGATATTGCAAAAAAACCAGATTCTCAGGATTTCAATTTCCTAAGTTTTGAATTTCCTTCTTCAATGAATCTTTCCTATAAATTTTCCCTCATTTTCCTAAGAAAATTCTCAAAGTCCGAGTTTTCCCGATAAGTATTTTCCTTTTCAAATATTCATCCTTTCTCAAGAATTCCTTCCATTTTTCCTGAGATTCTCATTTCTTCAGAGTTTTCTAAGTTTTATAAACTTTCTCAAAATTTTCCTGAGATTCTTATTTCCTCATGGTTTTTCAAGTCTTTCTAAGCTTTCTTAAGATTTTCCTGAGATTCTTATTTCCTCATGGTTTTCCAAGTCTTTCTAAACTTTCTCAAAATTTTCTTGAGATTCTCATTTCTTCATGGTTTTCCAAAGACTTTATAAACTTTCTCAAGATTTTCTCAAGATTTTCTCAAGATTTTCTCAAGATTCTCCCTTCTTCAAGATTTTCCAAATCTTTATAAATTTTCTCGAAATTTCAAACCTTCTTCGTCTGAGTTTTCCTGAGAGATTGATTTCCATCTTTTCCTAAGAAATACTTTTCAACTTCAGATGTTTTCTAAGCATACATCATATTTTCCAATTTTACATTTTCCAAAATTCTCATAGCACATGCCTGAATTCTATGTGCATTTAGGATAGAACACGATTTCGGTAATTTCACTAAGTCAAGCACAATTTTGGTCCTTGGTTCGATTACCCCTGTTAAAGGCGGCAGGAACAGTCGAACCTCGTACCGACAAGTCGAGCCCCATCCCACGGATTTTCCCGCAATTTTCAAAATGGAGGCGAGTATTTCAAAACATTTTTCAAAATCCGGTCAAGTTTGAATCGCGAAAGCATTTCCCTCTCTCTTCTGCAAGGAAGGGAAGACGAAAAAAAAAAAAATTGCGACGAGAACAAGGGTGTACCTATGAATTGCAATCTTGGTTCCTCTGGCATGTGCCAGCCCGAGCCAGTTCATTCAGATACAATGGTGAAAAGCTCCTTCCAGTTGCACGATACTGGTTCTTGATCGACAACATTCAGGAGGAAGAAGTCATGTGGGATTATTTTGATCGTCAGGAATCACCTCCCAGATACACTTATGCATACGGCAAGCGATTCAGGCTACTTGGCCCCTTCTTCTGCGCATACTACCATCCGGAGCGGTGTGTCAGACAGTTCTCTCAGAGACAAAAGTGCATAGAAATTCATCCACTATCAGGGGTCCTGCCAGAGTTCAATCTCACATCAGATCAGTGGTCCAGAGCATACCATTCTGCCATACGTGGCTGGGATTCTTTTGTTACTCTTACTATTTTTCCTGGTCCTCGAGTGTCCTCTGATTATCAGGAGTGGTGGAAAATTGTTCGACCCCCTCCCCTTTGTCAAGTTTATTATTAATAAAATTATATTTTTCCTTTCTTCAATAACATTCCTTTAAATTTCATTCTATCTTGGTTTGACGACCTCGCCTAGGTAACAAGGCATATTTTTCAGTTGTTTATTTTTGCAAAGGAATGACAACACAATTGTCGTAATCCCAGCGACGACTCAATCTCTAGTAATGGGATACTCTTTCAATTGTCTACCAAAATTCTCAGTAAATATTTTTCTCCAACCAAATTTCTTTCAAAATCCTAACCATCAGTTCTGCCTTGCAGAGAGAGCATTCATGATACTCAATGGTTCATACAAGGTCCGGAAAGAAAACCTCATCAGTTGAAGGTGTTGCATACTCAATCGCTTCAGAAGAAGAAATGGACTCACCCCGATCAGCCAAAAGTCAAGGACAACAGGTTGAGGATGACATTGATCCTCAAATGTATGTTATGTTCAAGAAAATGATGACCAAGATGCTGGCAGAGCAAGCTGAGGCCAGTGCTGAGCAGACTCAGATCAAGCAAAAGGTTAGGGGTCACACAGCCAAAAATGTGAAAATCAGTAAAAAGCAGAATCGCCATGAGGAAGTATCTGATGAGTCAGAATCAGCAGATGATACTGATAAAGAGTATGAAACCCATCAAGAATTCAAAAGGTCGACTTAGGGGCAGGGGTCGGCTTACAAATCCAGAAATCAGTCCGTTGACGACCCTACTTAGTCACAACTCAAAGACATGATGAAAATGGTTAAAGACCTGCAGGCCCGCGACAAGGGCAAGAAAGTCTTCACCAGCGAAGACTTCTATGATGGTTTGGATGAGGACGACAATCTGGATAATCTCCCCAGAAAGTTTATCAAGTTTGACGGTTCTGGCGACCCTAAGGCTTATCTTGCCATGTTCTTTGTTGAATGCTCTAGATTCAAGCGAGACAACCGGGCACTTTTCCTTTGTTTCCCTCGCAGTTTGGAGGGAACGACAGCTAAATGGTACTCGGAGCATGTCAACCCGATCAAGCTGAAAGAATTTGACAAGGTGGTGAACATGTTCATCGAGTGATTCCTCTTTAATGCTGAGGCGCTCCCTACTCTCAGTCATCTTTGCGGCCTCAAGCAGAGAGAAAATGAAAAGGCCAGAGATTTCATCCATCGTTGGAGGTCAACTTGCAATAAGATGAGAGATCCCATATCAGAGGGGCATGCTTTGTCCCTAATTTTGAGTAATTTCTCACAGCCTCTAAAAGGCCTCATCTCCACCGCACCATCCAGAACATTTATTGAGTTAACAGAGCGAGCTGAATGGCTCGAGTTGAGTATAGAGAATGGTTTCTATGAAGGCTTTATCTTCACCAAGAACAGCGGCCAGAACGAGTCGAAGAAGAAGACTCATTTCACTAATTCTGTCAGAAATAATAAATGGAATCATCACAAGAGGCAGAATGGAGACTTCTGTTATGGGGCAGGAAGTTCAAACAAGAATGATCAGAAGGGAAAATCGATCCCGCAATTTAGTAAGCCGCTTCAGTTAGAGTAGGGACCGAAACCCCGAGAGAAAGTAAAACATGAAGGATGGAGTTATGATAGGAAGTTCACTCCATTAGACCAATCACTCGAGACTGTGCTCGAGTACATGCTGACCAAGGAGATGGTCTGGTCAAATTGCCTATGCTGGTCAATCCTTCAGTTCCTATGGGAAAATTTAAAGCTCAATTCTGCAAATTTCACAAAACAGTGGGACATAATACTGAGAATTGCTTCGTTCTCAAAAATATCGTTCAAGACCTTATTGACAAAAATCTTCTGGTAGAGGGTGCCGAAGATATAGAAATTCTGAAAGAGCCATTTCCCTGTCATTCCACAACGGTCATCTCCAAACAGTCTTTTCAACCATAGGAGCATATCAGGCCATGCTCTAAAACAGATATGCAAGCTCAGCATCAGGTCCTTGTGCTGCAGCAGGCTCAGGCTAAAGCTCAGAAAATTGACCTTATTTCAGCCTTCGGAAAAATGAAGGTATCTGATAAGCCCGCTGGGGTATCCCCTGAGGTAGCCAGAAGAATGCCATGGATCCCCAAGCATTTCGTTAAGTCGGCCCCAGAGAAAAGTGAGACATCGGCACCAAGACCAATTACAACATTATCCATTATTTCAATTTTAGACTTAGCCCAAGCTTCTGCCAAGCATCAGCAGGTGTTGGATAATCTGTTGTGGAAAATAAAGGTGAAGCCAAACACAACCCCTGAAGACATGGCCCATATAGTCAATCAGGCCATGACTAATGCTCCAGTTACTTTCTCAGACGAGGATCTCCCAAAGCCTCATGTATTTTACAACAATGCGTTGTATGTTGTGATTCAAACCAGAGGGATGATTGTTCCTCATGTGCTGATAGATGGAGGCAGCAACCTCAATATATGTCCAAAAATGACTGCCAAAGCTTTGGGCATTAAAGAAGAAGAGTATATTCCAGATCCAATCACTATTTACGGGTTCGATAATCATGGCCAGACAACGAAAGGAAAAATCTTCTTGGAGATTTTCATTGATTACTCAGTCCATTCAGTTCTCTTTCATGTGGTCAACGTGCCGCCCACCTATAATCTGCTCCTCGGGAGATCGTGGATTCACAACACGAACGTTGTGCTATCTACTCTTCACCAGTGTGTCAAATGGTCCAAAGGTGGAATGATCACTACAGTCTTGGGCGAAGAACCAGAGCAGAGGCTAGCACATCCCATGGTTCCCAGACCCACTTTCACTACTGTTATCCCTAGCATTAGGGGTATTGAAGAGGTCAGCTTTGAAGAAAATTCAGGAATATTACAGATAACAAAGCAACCCGAGCACACAGTGGCTACGACCCGATGGGGAGGCCCACAGTTCTTCAAGATTGGAGGACAAATTGACTACAACACACTCAAGGATCATCCTCTATTCTCCCAATTTATGAAGGCCAAAAAGGGATTTGATCTATTAATGAAGCATGGCTATCAGTCTTTTTGAGGCCTAGGCAAAAATGGAGATGGTCGTCTTGAACCAGTGATTCCTCAGCACCACCCTAAAAGAGCTGGATTAGGCTTTTGTGGCAGAAGATCTCAGAAGGGCACTATTTTCGTCAAGGGAACACATTAAAAGAATCCATCTGTCTTTTCTTTCCTATTCTTTTGTCGGGATAATATCCCATTTCATTTTCATCACTGTCATTCTGATCAATTCTATCTTTCAATAAAGTTGCAAGTTTCCTTTATCTATCTGGATGCCATTTGTCTCTTTACTTCTTATTATCAAATCTTTGCAAAATTGTCATTACTTTGATCTCTTGTTTTTCCAATTATCTTCTCAATAAAAGCAATTTGTTTTATGATGGGCGATTTCCCTGAATCAATTTACTCTCCAATATTCAGAATGTCTTCCTGGTCTATCAAGAAGCTCGTCCTTAATCAAAATGCCTGTTCAAAATCAGCAGTAATTCATTAGGTCAAAATAAGAGCAGAATGCAGTCAGACTACAAAGCCGTCAGAAGAATCCGCAGAGTTTGATTCAGTTCTTCAAGAATTACCAGAATTTGCATCAGTTCAGAAACAAGACAAGCCATCATCCTTAGTTCAGGATCCGACTGAGGACATCAATATCGGATCAAAAGATGATCCTAGAATTCTCAAGATTGGCAGTGGTTTGAGTCCAGGAGAGAAAGAAAGGCTCACTAATTTTCTCAAGCAACATGAACAAGTATTCGCATGGACTTATGAGGATATGCCAGGTTTAGATCCTAAATTGGTGGAACATCGCCTCGTTCTAAAGACTGATGCGAAACCAGTTAAGCAGAAGTTAAGAAAAATGGATCCTCGAATTGAGCAACAGGTCAAAGAAGGAGTTGAGGACTTACTCAAAGCAGGATTCATTCGAGCAATAGATTATCCGGATTGGTTGGCGAACATCGTAGCAGTTCCCAAGAAGAATGGTAAAGTTCGAATCTGTATCGACTTCTGTGATCTCAATAAAGACACTCCAAAAGATGATTATCCGCTCCCAAATATTGATCTCCTAGTTGATAGCACGGCTGGACATGCTATGTTTTCCTTTATGGACGGATACTCCTGATATAATCAGATCAAGTTGGTTGCTTGTGACCAATCCAAAACATCCATCACCACGCCATGGGGCACCTTCTGTTATACGCTTATGCCTTTTGGGCTTAAGAATGCTAGAGCCACTTATCAACGTGCTATGGCCGTCATTTTCCATGACCAGATGCATAAAGTCATGGCTGCATATGTCGATGATATTCTGGTGAAATCCAAAGAAGAGGAAGATCACATCGAAGCTCTCAATCAAGTCTTCAAGCGACTTATTCTTTACAAGCTAAGACTCAATCCACAAAAATGTGTTTTTGGAGTCGAATCAAGCAAGTTGTTAGGCTTTCTGGTCAGCAAAAAGGGGATAGAGATGGATCCCGCTAAGGCCAAGGCTATCATTGACATGCCACCCCCGACTAATCTCAAAGAATTGCGTAGCCTTCATGGATGCATGCAATCAATTCAGCGATTTATTTCTAATTTGGCCATGAGATGTGAGCCTTTTAATCATTTGCTCAGAAAAGGAGTGAGGTTCGAATGGGGACCAGAATGCCAGCAATCATTCGATCGTATCAAGAAATATCTTCTCAATCCTCCTGTTTTAAAACCGCCAGAATTGGGGAAACCCCTACTGCTATACATTTCAGTCAATCAAGTTGCTTGCGGTGGATTCTTGGTGCAATACGAAGAAGGCAGTTTGATAGAGCATGTCATTTACTATGTGAGTAAGACCTTTATTGATTATGAGAAGAAATACTCTTAGATAGAGAAGACATGTCTAGCTCTGGTGTGGATGTGTCAGAAATTGAAACACTATTTGTTGGCATCTGAAGTCAAGATTCTATCTAAATTAAATCCTCTCAAGTATATTCTCGAACAACCATTTCTCAGCGAACGAATTGCTAAATGGCAAGTCATTTTGATGCAATATGATTTGGAGTATGTCTCTGTTATCGTCGTGAATTTTTTCCCCGTCTTCCCTTCCTTGCGAAAGAGAGAGAGGGAAACGCTTTCGTGATTCAAACTTGACCGAATTTTGGAAAAATGTTTAGAAATACTCGCCTCCATTTTGAAAATTGTGGGAAAATCCATGGGATGGGGCTCGACCTGTCGGAACGAGGTTCGACCGTTCCTGCCGCCTTTAATAGGGGTAATCGAACCAAGGACCAAAACTATGCTTGACTTAGTTAAATCATCAAAATCGTGTTCTATCCTATATGCACAGAGAATTCAGGCATGTGCTATGAGATTTTGAAAAATGCAGCTTGGGAAAACATGATGTATGCTTGGAAAATATTTGGAGTTGAAAAGAATCTCTCAGGAAAAAGATGAAAGTCAATTTCTCAGGAAACTCAGATGAAAAAGGGTTTTTAAATCACGGGAAAGTTCATAAAGATGTGGGAAAATCAGAAAGAGTTGAAAATCCTGAGAAAATAGAAGTGATTCTTGAGAAAAAGGTGAACATTTAAAAAGGGAAACACTTCTCAGGAAAACTTTGACTTTGAGATTTTTCTTAGGAAAGTGATGGAAACTTTATAGGAAAATTCATTGGAGAAGAAAACTGAACTTGGGAAATTGAAATCCTGGGAATCTTACCCTTGAAATACTTGGAAATCGATTTTGATCTTTGGGAAAGGTTGGAAAACTCTTTTTGAAAATCTTAAGAAAATAATGTTTTCCAAGGAAAATCGAGGTAAACTTTGATCTTGGAAATCCAACTTAGAAGTTTCTATGGAAAACTGTGAAAACTTGACTTGGGAAAACCGATTTTGGAAAATACTCAGAGTTTCTTGAGAAATCGATTTCTTTGAGAATGAAGTTTTCTTAAGAAAATCATGGGAAAATCAATGATTTCATGATGCAAATGATATGAGTGAATGAATGCACTTTGAAAGATTTTCTAAGAAATTTGTTGGAAAATGTGCATTAAGTCAAAATAAATCCTTCACTTATTCTGACTGTGGCCATGAATAAGTTCAGAGTTTAATTGATTTAATGCACAATACTTCGAAAAGTTTGAAATATGATGTGCATTTTTAAGATAGCCTAAGAGTGTAGGCTTAATGTGACTAGTAGAAAGATGATGGATCTGGGTCTCGTCCATATTCCGACTAGGGCCGTAAATATGGATTCCACCGAGTCCATCAACTCCCTAAGAGTTGGTGCGCGTGCCATTCGTGTACATCCATAGTGCTTTTGAAATAAAATGCATGATTCATAAGATCAGAATATTACAAAATCAAACTACATGATATGCATCCTAATCTAAGCAGTAAAAGTAAATATTATTCCAAATTGATTATTACATCTCTGACATAAAGCAAAAAAAAAAAAAAAAAAAAATACAAGGCTTAAAAGAGTCAGCATCCTCTAGGCTTTTCTGCAAAAGTGGGTTAAGGCCAGAAATAACAATACAAAATAGTTAAGGAAATTACGAACATCATATTTATATTAAACTACATGTGATTGAACCTGGGCTAATCACAAATTGTATGATCCAATGTTATGCCCATACTAAACAAGGGAATTCCAGGACCACGCCTAAGGAGGGTATTTAAGCTAAGGAGAAACTTGCAGGTTATGAAAGATGGGAAACGAATACCATGGTGTAACCTATATAAATGATAAAAGGATCATGCAATTATGAAGGAAAGCATATACATATACATGCCTATTTATATATAAATTGTTCACATCAACAGGCTGACAATAATATATGTGACCAGAGACATTTGAGACTGATATTCAGCCCTTATATTTTTAATTCACCCCGGCACCCTGCATTGTGAACATGTCATAGAAGCAACTTCCGAACTATGCAAAGCCAGAGACAGACAGAAGAGAAAGGAAAAGAACCAATACGTTAGGCAAACATAGCCGTCCATACTCACTCTGCACCAATAGGTTGACACCACTATCAACAGAGGATAAGCCTCAATTATGCCTTTGAATAAACAGTGAGATGGGCATCAGATGTACCATCGCCCATTAGTTCAAGTTCAACCACTTTCAGCACTAATGAACTTTAGGAATACAGTATCAGGGAAATCAGGTCATTTTAACACTACACAAGATCAGTCATTTTAACATTAGCAAGTTCTAAGAACCCAAACCATCATACAGATTTTGAACACCATGCATCACCTCAGCGAATCCATAAACAGCTTTTTAATGACATCCAGTCAATGTATATAGCACTCTTATAATTTACAGCAACTAAAAAAAAAACACGACTCTGCAGCTACCCGTAAGTGACTTCAGTAAACATGCTGGGCTGCACAGAGACAGTTATTTGACAAACTGATGGGTTGCGTGAAGGGGGCTCCAATAGGCATATAAAGATTTAAACATACTTGAAAAGAAGATGGCATGCAGCAGTATGGATTAACAGGAGCTAAGACAATGTGAGTGCTGGATATGCAAAGGCGATACTAAGGTAATAATGTTATCATGTAATGCCAAGTGTAAAAGAAAAGAACGATGCATACGGTGAAGATGATGGGTGGGGAGCTATTAAGATACCCAGTGATGTTACTAAGGATGTGCCATCAAGACATTAATGACATTCTGTAAAATAGAATGAGAGGTTGTAGGAACATTTGATGATCTATAACATGAACAGCAAAGTGCAAGCTGTAAAAAAAAAGAAATGTGAGAATGGCATAGGCTACAGAGTATTTAGCAAAAGAATGATGTTTGCAGAAATCTGCAGTAAAATACACAAAATGATAATTGTAGACCCACAATCCTCAAATTAGAAGGACATCAAAGCAAAATTCGATGCAGGAAACTAACTGTAACTAAGGTGAACTTAGTTAATCCTAAGAACAAAACGTGATTAGAGAGACAAATCAAAGGTAGTAAAAAAAAAAAAGAACATATACATGCCTATTTATATATAAATTGTTCACATCAACAGGGTGACAATAATATATGTGACCAGAGACATTTGAGACTGATATTCAACCCTTATATTTTTAATTCACCCGGCACCCTGCATTGTGAACATGTAATAGAAGCAACTTCCGAACTATGCAAAGCCAGAGACAGGCAGAAGACAAAGGAAAAGAACCAATACGTTAGGCAAATGATGATGCATGAAATGCACATCATGTAAACAAGTTTTTCATGCGTTTTGTATCAAGTTTAAGGTTTTAAACCCATGTTTAGATGTGTTTTGATAGTAAGGGGCTATGGTTCGAATTTCAGAAAAATCGAAGTTAAAATGAGAGAGTTATGGCTATTTCAGTGTTTGGGCACGGATTTCGAGGTGGATCGGATCCATATCCGACCCAATTAGGTCAATTGGACCTTGGATCAACTCTTAGAAAGCCCAAAACCCAACCCACACACCTATCCATACTCATTTCAAAAAGTTTTTCTAAAAACCCCCCAGAAAGTGGCGCCTAGCAATATTTTATTTTTTAACACTCTTTCTGAAAAATGTCAAAACTATAAATAGTTTTTTTTCAAGAACCCTAGGCGTCTTTGGCTGTGTTTGGACGCCCCCTACAGTGACTCTACAGCAGCAGCTCCTTCCTCTCCATCTTCCCCAAGTGTTGGCCATTGAAGATCGACCTATGCTTGATTTTCAAGCATATTTTCAAGCTTTCTTTGGTTTCTTTTCATTTCTTTCTTATTCCTTGCCGACTTTTCACCATTTTTCTGTACTTTTGCAGGTGTAGCAGAGGTGGAGACCATTAACCTTGGGCGGGAGTGCGCAACACACCACCAAGGTGAGCCGGCCCTACCTCCATCCGGCTTTCTACACCCTCCGATCGCGAATCGGCTCACATTCCATCACCGGTGGATCTCCAACGTGTAGCAGCTGCAATAGGTGCCGTTTTTGGTGAAGTACAGCATCCTTGAACTGTAGAAGACGTCTACCTCCAGCCACGGTCCGCTCTTCTTCATCCCCCCGGTCGTCGGATCTTCCAAAAGGTAGGTCTTCTTCTTCCTTCTCTTCTAGATAAAACCGATTTGTGTGTGTGGTTTTTGTTTTGTTATTTTCTGTATGTTTCTTGTTTTTCTTTTTTATTTCAACCTTAGAATAGCATTCGTGCATAGGCCAGCACGTTAGCTTAGGTTTATTTATTTGATTGATTCATTGGAATCGAGTTTTTATTGATTTTTCATCTTTTTTATAAAAAACGGCTAGATCTTCATCTAGCCGATTCTTCAAGTTTGTCATAAGTGTTCTTGATATTGTTTTACAGAAAATCCAATAAAAAAGTGTTCCTTTTGATTTACTTTATTCGGTTTTTGTGTGGGTTGTATTTGGTTTTAATTAAAAAGAAAAAAAAAAATCCAAAATCGGCTAGACTTATTCTAGCCGATTCTTGATTTTTACAAAAATATTTTTCTGTTTTGATATTTTTGTTTTGTCCAGCATGTGTATTGTGTGGTTTTGCTGAAAATCCTATTCCAAAAAGTTTATTTTAATTCATTTTGATTGTGGGTGCTGCTTGTCTTGTTTTGATTGTATTTTTGAAAAAGAAAAAAAAAAAAATTCGGCTAGAGATATTCTAGCCGATCTTTGTATTTTTGTTAAATGTTTGTGTTGATGTTGGTGAATCGTGTAGTTGCTGTGTGTTTTATGTGTTAACAGCAGTATATAGTTGTGTTAGTCATTTCATTGTTTTAGGATTGATTTAATTAGTTGTTTTAATCAATTTTTCGTTTTTGTGTTTTGAGTCTATTGTTGAAAATTATAAAAATCAAGTTTTCTTTTTTTTTCATGTTTTTAATTCCAGCATAGTGCTGTTCTTGTTAGCCTTGGTGTAATTAGGAGTCCTTTGTATTATTCTCTAATTTAGTTTTATTGCTTTTTGTTAATTTATAATTTTAGTTTTTTTTATTTTCGTGTGGTTCTTCTTCTTCCCCAAGGTGGGGCGGCAGCCATTAGAGCTCCCCTGGAGCTCTTGGTTGATTTTTTTTAGCAAGTCTTAATGGTCATTAGTTGAGTTAGGAAGGTGTCTAGGTTCAATGTATTAGGTCTTTCTTTTTTTTTTAGCCGTTTTTAGGGTTCCATTTAGGTAAGTTTTGGAATTAGGTTAGCATTAACTCCTATGAAATCGATTTTCCATTTAAGTTCTTTTGTTCCCTAGGTATAATTAAGTCTATTAGTTTAGAAAGTAGCATCCATTGAAGTTGGCGATTTTTGGAGAAGGGAGGTAATTAAAGTAATTGAAAATTGGAAAGCTTTTGGAAAAAGGATATTCTTCAAAAATCGTGTGAGGCATTTAAGGAAAATTTGAATTTTGAATGTGTATTAAAGAAGGAGTTACTCCTTAACTTTGGAAAGTGTTTTGCAATTAAACCAAAATTCCAATCTAGGTTACACGATTTCCATAGAGCATTAAAAGCATTTTAATTCCATCTTGAAAAGCAAAAATCGTGGATTTCTAGATTGGTCTTTTCAGATTTCCAAAAAGGTATTAAAGGCAATTAAGGAGTGTAACTCCCTCTTTAAATGGGGCGATTTTTGAGAATCCAAAGCATTTCAAAGTTTGAATATTGGTAATTATTACATTCCTTTTTCCAACCTCCTCCATTAAAATCGTGAACTTTGGATTAATTGTAGCTTAATTAGGAGGTTACTACTTTAGTCTAGACCTAACCTAGTCAAACCGAGCCTAGGTCGAGTCAACCCCTAGTCTACACCCCTTTGAGTCTAGTCAAAACCTAGCCTAGCCCAAGTCAAAGCCTAAACCGCACTTAGGTCAAGTCTAAGACCAAAGCCCAACCTTAGTCAAGTTTAGTGGAGTCAACCTTAACCTAAGTTAGGTCAACCTAGTCTACCTAACTTATCTAAGTCAACCCTAAGCTGGGTCCAACTTAGTTGAGCCTAAGTCAATTCGAACCTAGTTGACTAAGGTAACTCAAAACCGAATCCAATTAGTGAGTCCACCTTAGCTCGAACCTATCTCTTTCAACCTAGTCAAACCGAGCCTACCTAATCCCATCCGAGTGCATCCAAACCCAAACTGAACCTACTCAAGTCGAAACCGATCCTAGGTCGAGTCAACCAAGTGAATCCTAACCTTAGCCTTCGTTCTTTAGTTAAGTAAGTCATTTTTTATTATTTCCTTTGATTTCTATATTAATTAGTTTATTTATCTAATTTAGTTTTAGTATAGAAGTGTGTATACGTATAGCGTATTTATTCAGTATGTATGAAATGTGTTTTGTTGTGTTTTGAATGATAGTTAGATATTAGTTAACTTAGTGGTTAGATTGCATTTTATTATTTAGCATAGTTGCATTTCCATTGTGAGTTAACTTAGTTCTAGTCATAAATTGCTTGTAGGTTTTGTGCGTCGTGTATTTAGTATTTTCCTAATTATCATCTGCATATACACTGTTATACAGTGTCATTTAGATTGCATTAGGTGTAGATTGCATTTGATAGTGTTTCCATAGGTTCATAAAGTGAATAGTGCACTCAAATAAAAACCAGATTTTTGCCCTGTCGAAACATAATTATTTTCTGATCAAAAACTCTGTGTTTTCCAAATTTATTTTTTCTATTCACTGTATTGACGTGTTATTTAACTGCAGACCAAATTTCAGCTCATTCGAAGTTGATTTGGTCTGATTTTTAAGCGTTTTGTGAAAACCGCTTTTTCTGGATTTTAAATTACAGGACTGGCGATATCCTGATTTTTCCCAGATTTGAAACGCTTATATCTGGAGTTCCAGAGACTGTTTTTTAATTCTGTAAAAACTGTCATTTTGTTTAATCTGTCAGTTGCAGAACAGAACAAATTTCGGGAAAATCAGACCTCGTTTGCCCTATCAAACAGTGGTTTTCCGATAACCTGTCAGATTGCTAGTTTACACTAGTTAGGGGCAGTTTCGTAATTTTCTTAGTTTCGGCATTTTAGACTTGTTTTCAGTAGTTTCTGTATTTTAGAAGTTGCATAATCATCATACAGCATTAGTAGAAGTAATTTGGTTAATTTTAGAATTAATTTAGTATGTTATTTAATTTTTGTTTGATAAATAGCATTTGTTTATTATTTTCGTAGAATTAGACATAGTTTTAATTGTTGTTTGCATCATTAAAATAGAAAACTAACTTTGTATTTTTCTGCATTTTTTAGGTTGAAAAGCATATTTAGTTTCCAGGGTTAGTATACAAGTGAAAAGATTCTCTAAGTGGCGAAAAGACAGAATTACCCTTGGCATGGAGCAGAAGACTAAATGCTTGTTTATTGTTCTTTTAGTGCTTAATTGTAGTTGTATTCACTTTATAATTGTAGATTGTCATTTAATATTAATAAATTAAATTTTCTAGAATTATAGTGATTAATTCCTGTTCCCTGAGGATCGACCCGTACTTACCACTTTATGGAAAGTCGGTTTTTATATTTTTGGTTAACGATTTTCCAAAGTTTTATTGAAAATAACTGTTTTAAAAAGAGCATTCCAAAATATCAACCAAATTTTGGCGCCGTTGCCGGGGAACGGCGAATTAATTACTTTATTTCTTAGAGTTTAATTTATTATTATTTTGTTTTAGTTAGTTAATTAGTTGTTTTCTTTTTAGTTAGTAGGATTAGTAAGTGAATATAGGATTAACATAGTTAGTAAATATAGGATTCACATATTGTTCTTTTTAGGATTCACTTAATTATCATTCTGCAAGGAGCGATTAGACAGGTGGGTTTTAGAAAAACATAGTTTGTGATTTCCTGTATTTATTTGTTTTAGCATTTTAGAATAGTTTACTTTGTTATTTAATTATTTAGTATAGAATTCTGACATAGCTATATAGCATATTTGTTTGTTTTTAGTTACTGTTATTTGCTTATTTACATTTTAGTATCTGTGCTAGTTTAATTTTTTTTAGTTAGGTCGTTTGCTTACATCTGGTCTTAGTACCAGTGTATGCAGGGTCGACGAGGTCTAGGAACCCCATTACACCCATTTGTTGACAACCCAGAGAGAATTTTACATTCTCATCGAAGTTCGGCAACAATGGCTGACATGGATCCTCCACCTCCACCCCCAGTTCTTTCACGCCCTCTGCGGGAATACTTCATTCCCACAGACTATGTTCAGGCATCCTGCATTCGGAGACCCGATGTAGGAGCGCCACATTATGAGATTAAGGCCAGCATTATTCAAATGCTTCCATCCTTTTATGGCCTTAGTCATGAGGATCCCTACCGACACTTAGATGAATTCCTCGAAATCTGTTCTACTGTTAAGATACAGAATTTCGATGATGATGCGTTGAGGTTGACTCTATTCTCTTTTTCATTGAAGGACAAAGCCAAGTATTGGCTAAAGTCCTTAGATTCTGTAGAAATAGAGTCCTGGGATCAGTTGCAACAGGAGTTTCTTCGGAAATACTTTCCCATTGGTCGCACGAACCAATATCGTAGAGCCATCACTAGCTTTTCAGAGCTAGATGGTGAGCGCTTTCATGAGACCTGGGAGAGAATGAAGGATCTCCTCAGGAAATGCCCCCATCATCAGGTGTCAAAATGGCAACTGGTGCAGAGTTTCTATGATGGATTGTCTGACAAGAATCGTCAGATGATCGACTCTTCATGCGGTGGGACATTCATGCTGAAGAGCGAGGACGAAGCATGGAGGCTATTTGATACATTGGCCGAGAATTCACTCCACCATGCTTCGAGCTCTCATTCTGATAGAGCCACACCCAGCATTCAGAAGAAAGCTGGCGTTCTTGAGATTGGTCCATCTACTGCACTACAGTGTAAAGTAGACATGATTGCTCAGAAGCTGGACCAGCTTCTCTCAAGACCATCCACTACACAGCAGGTGTGTACTCTTTGTGCCAGTCCGGCACACGAGATCACTGAGTGCCCTTCAGTAGCTCAGTACCCTGAATTTGTTCAAGAACAAGTTCAGGCAGCTCAGGGTTACGTCAGACCGCCAAATAACCCATTTTCATCGACATATAATCCGGGTTGGCGTAACCATCCCAATTTTTCATGGAAGAATCCACAGTCTTCTATACAGATGCCTTCTTCCTCTCAGCCAGTTCGGCAGCCATCTTTTACTCAGCCATTTCAAAGACCGAACTATGCTCAGTCTTCTTCTTCTTCAGTTCCTTCCCCGATTCAGCAGGAGTCTGCCCCGCAGACATCTTTTGAGGAGAGACTTCTCCAGGCATTCCAAGAGGTGAAAACCTCTAATCAGAACGCCTTCGAGAAGTGTAGCCAGATTTTGAGCTCACATACGCAGTCCATTGCGAAGTTAGAGTCGCAAATGGGACAGTTAGCTGAGGCTATTAGTAGGAGACCCGAGGGCACATTGCCGAGTCAGGCTGTCATGAACCCGAAGGGTAAGGACCAGATGACTGGAGGCCTATTTCATACTGAGACACAGCAGCAGGCTAAATCAGTTATGGCCTTGAGGAGTGGACGTGAGTATCACGTTGAGAGTAGAGAGAAGATAGAGGAGCCAGAGACCATGGTTTCACCTACGTCAGCTCAATCATCATCCCCATCCCCATCATCACCTTCATCATCTTTATCCTCAGAGAAGAAGAAGGATAGGAGTGAGCCTTCTCGCAAAGAGGAGGAGCCAGCAGAGTATATCCCCCCACCACCCTATCCCAAAGCATTAGAGTCTCCTGGTTATAGAGGGAAGCAAGGTGCGAAGATCCAGGACATGCTTGATATCTTCAAGCATGTACAAATCAACCTACCTTTGCTCGATGCTATTCAGCAGGTGCCGGCTTATGCCAAATTTCTGAAGGAGCTATGTACGCAAAAGAGGAAATCCAGAGAGCGAGTTCCTAACAGGGTCCATCTGACTGAGCAGGTGAGTTCAGTACTTCAGCATCAGACACCACCCAAGCTCAAGGACCCTGGAGCACCTATCATTGCTTGTACTATAGGGAACATCCGGATAGAACGCGCATTGCTCGATCTTGGAGCAAGCGTGAACATTCTGCCCGGATATTTCTTTGATTCTTTCGGGTTAGGGGAGATGAGATCGACTCCGATTACACTTCAACTGGCAGATCGTTCCGTCAAGGTACCGAGAGGTGTCTTGGAGGACGTGCTAGTTAAAGTGGATGACTTTTATTTTCCAGTCGATTTCATTATCCTTGATATGGAAGGAGTAGACAGCCAGCACCAGACTCCGATTATTTTAGGCAGACCATTCTTGGCGACTGCCAATGCGTGCATCAATTGTAGAACTGGAGCCATGGATCTCTCATTTGGCAATAGGAAGGTAAAACTGAATATTTTCAATGCCGCGATGGGACCAGCAGGAGACATGGACTGCTTTCATGTAGACATTGCACAGGAGTTAGTGGAGGAGCAGCCCGAGTTGTACATTACTGAGGATTCTTTAGATTTGTACCATATAGAGAAGAATAGCGGTTTAGATAGTGTAGATGTGTCTAGAGTGTCGTCGGAGAGACCACCTTGGGGAGCAGTCAGGGAACCCCTTCCACCACTTGCGGAGACCCCCGCCAAATCGTCGATCGAGTCGCCTCCGAAACTTGAGTTGAAACCCTTACCGGATTCACTCAAGTATGCATATCTCGGAGATGATGAGACTCTGCCTGTGATCATCTCGTCCTTGCTCACTGAAGAGCAGGAACAGAGATTGCTGACTATTCTTCGGGAGCACAAGGCAGCGATTGGATGGGGAGTTGCTGATCTAAAGGGGATTGATCCTTCATTCTGCATGCATAGGATCCATTGTAATGAGGAAATCAAGCCATTTAGAGATATGCAGAGAAGGCTAAATCCCAACATGAAGGAAGTGGTGAAGAAAGAAGTGGTGAAGTGGTTGGATGCCGGAATCATTTATCCTATTTCTGATAGTCAGTGGGTCAGTCCGATTCAAGTTGTGCCGAAGAAGTCAGGACTCACTGTGGTTGAGAATGAGAAGGGTGAGAGAATTCCGATGAGGACCACTACAGGATGGCGAGTCTGCATCGATTATAGGAAGTTGAATGTGGCAACTAGGAAAGATCATTTCCCATTGCCATTTATTGATCAGATCTTAGAGCGACTTGCAGGACAGAGCTACTACTGCTTTCTAGACGGATATTCAGGTTACAATCAGGTAGCTGTCCATCCTGACGACCAAGAGAAGACCACGTTTACATGTCCTTATGGCACCTTCGCATTTAGACGTATGCCTTTTGGGCTCTGTAATGCCCCGGCTACTTTTCAGAGGTGCATGCTTGCTATCTTCTCGGACATGATTGATGATGTGATGGAAGTTTTTATGGACGACTTTTCAGTGTATGGCTCTTCTTTTGAAGATTGCCTCCATAAACTTGCTCGAGTACTGAGTAGGTGTGTGGAGACCAATCTCGTCCTGAGTTGGGAAAAGAGCCATTTTATGGTCCAGGAGGGGATTGTGTTAGGACACATTGTGTCCAAGCATGGTATTGAGGTTGACAGAGCAAAGGTGGAATCCATTTCTCGCTTGACTCCACCCACCTCTGTGAGGCAGATTCGATCATTTTTAGGGCATGCGGGATTTTACAGGCGGTTCATAAAAGATTTCAGCAAAATCTCTCGACCGCTTTGCACGTTATTGGAGAAAGACCAGCCCTTTGTTTTCGGTGAGGATTGTATGAAGGCCTTTGAGATTCTCAAAGAGGCCTTGATTACTGCACCTATTTTGAGACCTCCAGATTGGACTCTCCCATTTGAGATTATGTGCGATGCTTCTGATTATGCTATGGGGGCCATTCTAGGACAACGCATTGATAGGAAGCCCTATGTGATCTACTATGCGAGTAGAACTCTGTCTGATGCACAGATGAATTATACTACGACAGAGAAGGAACTACTTTCGGTAGTTTTCGCATTGGATAAATTTAGGTCCTATTTACTCGGTTCGAAGGTGGTTGTCTATTCTGATCATTCTGCATTGAAATATTTGTTGAATAAGAAAGACACCAAACCGAGATTGATTCGTTGGGTCCTACTACTACAGGAGTTTGATCTCGAGATTCGAGATAAGAAAGGAAGCGAGAATGTAGTAGCAGACCATCTTTCCAGACTGATCGTGGAGACCACGCAGGATCAGAGACCGATCAGTGATTCTTTCCCCGACGAGCAGATCATGTCAGTCAGTACATCGCAGTTACCCTGGTTTGCAGATATTGTGAACTATCTGGTTTCGAGGCAGATACCTGAGCATTGGAACAAGAATGAGCGTGAGAGGTTCCTATCCCAGGTGAGGCACTATTATTGGGATGAACCGGAGTTGTTCAAATACTGTGCAGATCAGATCATTAGGAGATGCGTTCCGGAGGAGGAATACCAATCCATTTTGAATTTTTCCCATTCGTTAGCCTGTGGAGGGCATTTTAGTAGTAGGAAGACGGCTGCAAAGGTTTTGCAGTCAGGATTTTATTGGCCCACACTCCACAGGGACGCTCATGAGTTCTGTAGGCGATGCCTGCGATGTCAGCAGATTGGAAACATGTCCAAGAGGGACATGATGCCCTTGCTACCGATTTTGATAGTCGAAATTTTTTATGTTTGGGGCATTGATTTCATGGGACCATTTCCGCCCTCATTCGGAAATTTATATATTCTGGTGGCGGTTGATTATGTGTCCAAGTGGGTCGAGGCTGTGGCCACCAAGACCAATGATCACAGAGTAGTGCTTAAGTTCATTAAGCACAACATTTTCAGTCGTTTTGGAGTGCCACGTGCGATGATTAGCGATGGTGGCAAGCATTTTAGGAATGTTCAGATAGCTTCTCTGCTGAGAAGATATTCTGTCAATCATAGATTCACCACTCCATATCATCCGCAGACTAGTGGACAGGTTGAAGTGTCCAATAGGGAGATTAAGCGAATTTTAGAAAAGACAGTTCGTCCGGACCGCAAGGATTGGTCCCAGCGCTTAGATGATGCACTTTGGGCATATAGAACTGCATTCAAGACTCCCATTGGCATGTCTCCGTATCGCCTTGTATTCGGGAAAGCATGCCATCTTCCTGTCGAGCTAGAGCATAGAGCGTACTGGGCTATAAAGAGATTGAATTTTGACCTCACCCAGGCTGGCAAAGAGAGAGCACTGCAGCTCTCAGAATTAGAGGAACTCAGGAATGATGCATATGAGAATGCCAAATTATACAAGGCTCGCACAAAAGCATTTCATGATAAGCATATTGTCAGAAAAGTGTTTGAGCCAGATCAGAAAGTGTGGCTATACAATTCTCGTTTACATTTATTCCCAGGGAAGTTAAGATCGAGATGGACAGGTCCATACATTGTAAAAGAAGTATTTCCCCATGGAGCAGTGACATTATTCGATCCTATGACCCAAGGTACATTCAAAGTAAATGGGCAAAGACTGAAGCCATTCATTTCAGATGCCTTACAGGATGGTGAGTGTGAGATAGTGCATCTCACGAAGGCATGAAGATTCGACCAGAGGGATGTATGATATGTACATTATTTATTTTTCATTTCAGAGTTTTTTTTTATTTAGTATTTCATTTCACATGTGCTAATTTGTGTTTTGATGTATGCAGGATGAACTTAACAATTAGTGTATCAATTACCAGGTACAGAGAAGAGTTTTCAAAGAATTCAAGAATCAGAGGAAAATCAACTTCAAAAGCTCAGAGCAAATCAGGTTGTATCTATCCTTTCTCCCATATTTTTGTTAGTGTCTTTTAGTGTGCATTTGCATTACATTTTTATTCATTTTGTATGCCACTAGAGACAGTGTCATTCAAGCATGGGGGGGTGGTTTAGATGCATGCACACAAAAATACACAAAAAAAAAAAAATTTTGTATGACTGGTAATCAAAGTAGGCATTTAAGAACAAAGTGTAGCATATATGATTGTTTTTGGCATAATCTAACAGTTTAAAAATTTTTAAGCCCCATAAATTTTTTTTTCTGAACTGAATCAAATAGAGTAGTTGTTTATGAGATAATTCAAAGAAAAGATAGTATTTGATTGTTAGAAAATGTTGAATCACTTTTGTATAAGTATGCACAGTATGTTTTGAGGAAGAAATAAGCAATTGAAAGATGTGTTTGAAAAATGAGTTTAAAAGAATAGAGCTACGTTTAGTTGTTGATGTATTCGTGAATCCTAGTAGTGGAACTCAGACACGAGATGAAGTGTTTGAGTGTCTTAACGAAAAGGATAACGAAGGAGATCATCTTCTTGTCTAAGTCTATATTTGTGGCCTTTGCAGTTCGAGTAAGTAGAATCTGAAGGGTGTTTTACACCTGGTGCCCCAAAGCCAACTGACTTGGGAGCCACCGGTTCGAAAGCTTGTTACATGGACTGCATAGAAAGCCTAAGAGATAGAGACATTGCACATGACAAGAGGAAGACTATACGTAAACTATTAGAATAGAAGGTCTAGTGACTCGAGCAATTAAATCCGAGGGATACTCTGTATCTAGTGCCCTAAGGTCGGCCGACTTGGGAGTCACTGACCCAAAGCTCGCTACACGGGTCACGAAAACTGACTATTCGAAATAGTGCTCATATGAGAAGAATGCGCAAGAGATCAAAAGTTGAAAATGAAAGAAAAAGAATGTGCTGAATGAGAAAATTTTCATTGCTTAAGTATATGTGCATTACTGTGCAGAAAATATACAAGTGAGAATAAATGAGTAAAACATGAGAATACTTGATTTTCGGAGAAAAATCATGAACTAGCTACAATATTAGAAAAGTGAAGGAAAAGAATTTTTACTGGGGAGGCATGAGATTTTTAAACTTGTTTTGAGAATGTCAATTACATGAAATATTTGTTACAACTGCATTCTTAAGAGCCTAATATTTTTGAAAGATCATCCTTGCATTTTATTGATGTTTGTGGGTAGCATCGCTGCAAACCCTCACGAGACCTTACTCGTCCACAAGTGTAAGCTAGGGGTTTAAAGGGCTTGTTGCATACGCTAAATGCAACCGTGATTCCTACGAAAGTGAGGTAGTATTATGCATTCATGCTTAGCATTTCTTGTCTTCAGTGCATATCATGATTAGGGTTTGTTAAGGGACTAACAAACATTCAAGCATGGGGGTATTTGATGATGCATGAAATGCACATCATGTAAACAAGTTTTTCATGCGTTTTGTATCAAGTTTAAGGTTTTAAACCCATGTTTAGATGTGTTTTGATAGTAAGGTGCTATGGTTCGAATTTCAGAAAAATCGGAGTTAAAATGAGAGAGTTATGGCTATTTCAGTGTTTGGGCACGGATTTCGAGGTGGATCGGATCCATATCCGACCCAATTAGGTCAATTGGACCTTGGATCAACTCTTAGAAAGCCCAAAACCCAACCCACACACCTATCCATACTCATTTCAAAAAGTTTTTCTAAAAACCCCCCAGAAAGTGGCGCCTAGCAATATTTTATTTTTTAACACTCTTTCTGAAAAATGTCAAAACTATAAATAGTTTTTTTTCAAGAACCCTAGGCGTCTTTGGCTGTGTTTGGACGCCCCCTACAGTGACTCTACAGCAGCAGCTCCTTCCTCTCCATCTTCCCCAAGTGTTGGCCATTGAAGATCGACCTATGCTTGATTTTCAAGCATATTTTCAAGCTTTCTTTGGTTTCTTTTCATTTCTTTCTTATTCCTTGCTGACTTTTCACTATTTTTCTGTACTTTTGCAGGTGTAGCAGAGGTGGAGACCATTAACCTTGGGCGGGAGTGCGCAACACACCACCAAGGTGAGCCGGCCCTACCTCCATCCGGCTTTCTACACCCTCCGATCGCGAATCGGCTCACATTCCATCACCGGTGGATCTCCAACGTGTAGCAGCTGCAATAGGTGCCGTTTTTGGTGAAGTACAGCATCCTTGAACTGTAGAAGACGTCTACCTCCAGCCACGGTCCGCTCTTCTTCATCCCCCCGGTCGTCGGATCTTCCAAAAGGTAGGTCTTCTTCTTCCTTCTCTTCTAGATAAAACCGATTTGTGTGTGTGGTTTTTGTTTTGTTATTTTCTGTATGTTTCTTGTTTTTCTTTTTTATTTCAACCTTAGAATAGCATTCGTGCATAGGCCAGCACGTTAGCTTAGGTTTATTTATTTGATTGATTCATTGGAATCGAGTTTTTATTGATTTTTCATCTTTTTTATAAAAAACGGCTAGATCTTCATCTAGCCGATTCTTCAAGTTTGTCATAAGTGTTCTTGATATTGTTTTACAGAAAATCCAATAAAAAAGTGTTCCTTTTGATTTACTTTATTCGGTTTTTGTGTGGGTTGTATTTGGTTTTAATTAAAAAGAAAAAAAAAAATCCAAAATCGGCTAGACTTATTCTAGCCGATTCTTGATTTTTACAAAAATATTTTTCTGTTTTGATATTTTTGTTTTGTCCAGCATGTGTATTGTGTGGTTTTGCTGAAAATCCTATTCCAAAAAGTTTATTTTAATTCATTTTGATTGTGGGTGCTGCTTGTCTTGTTTTGATTGTATTTTTGAAAAAGAAAAAAAAAAAAATTCGGCTAGAGATATTCTAGCCGATCTTTGTATTTTTGTTAAATGTTTGTGTTGATGTTGGTGAATCGTGTAGTTGCTGTGTGTTTTATGTGTTAACAGCAGTATATAGTTGTGTTAGTCATTTCATTGTTTTAGGATTGATTTAATTAGTTGTTTTAATCAATTTTTCGTTTTTGTGTTTTGAGTCTATTGTTGAAAATTATAAAAATCAAGTTTTCTTTTTTTTTCATGTTTTTAATTCCAGCATAGTGCTGTTCTTGTTAGCCTTGGTGTAATTAGGAGTCCTTTGTATTATTCTCTAATTTAGTTTTATTGCTTTTTGTTAATTTATAATTTTAGTTTTTTTTATTTTCGTGTGGTTCTTCTTCTTCCCCAAGGTGGGGCGGCAGCCATTAGAGCTCCCCTGGAGCTCTTGGTCGATTTTTTTTAGCAAGTCTTAATGGTCATTAGTTGAGTTAGGAAGGTGTCTAGGTTCAATGTATTAGGTCTTTCTTTTTTTTTTAGCCGTTTTTAGGGTTGCATTTAGGTAAGTTTTGGAATTAGGTTAGCATTAACTCCTATGAAATCGATTTTCCATTTAAGTTCTTTTGTTCCCTAGGTATAATTAAGTCTATTAGTTTAGAAAGTAGCATCCATTGAAGTTGGCGATTTTTGGAGAAGGGAGGTAATTAAAGTAATTGAAAATTGTAAAGCTTTTGGAAAAAGGATATTCTTCAAAAATCGTGTGAGGCATTTAAGGAAAATTTGAATTTTGAATGTGTATTAAAGAAGGAGTTACTCCTTAACTTTGGAAAGTGTTTTGCAATTAAACCAAAATTCCAATCTAGGTTACACGATTTCCATAGAGCATTAAAAGCATTTTAATTCCATCTTGAAAAGCAAAAATCGTGGATTTCTAGATTGGTCTTTTCAGATTTCCAAAAAGGTATTAAAGGCAATTAAGGAGTGTAACTCCCTCTTTAAATGGGGCGATTTTTGAGAATCCAAAGCATTTCAAAGTTTGAATATTGGTAATTATTACATTCCTTTTTCCAACCTCCTCCATTAAAATCGTGAACTTTGGATTAATTGTAGCTTAATTAGGAGGTTACTACTTTAGTCTAGACCTAACCTAGTCAAACCGAGCCTAGGTCGAGTCAACCCCTAGTCTACACCCCTTTGAGTCTAGTCAAAACCTAGCCTAGCCCAAGTCAAAGCCTAAACCGCACTTAGGTCAAGTCTAAGACCAAAGCCCAACCTTAGTCAAGTTTAGTGGAGTCAACCTTAACCTAAGTTAGGTCAACCTAGTCTACCTAACTTATCTAAGTCAACCCTAAGCTGGGTCCAACTTAGTTGAGCCTAAGTCAATTCGAACCTAGTTGACTAAGGTAACTCAAAACCGAATCCAATTAGTGAGTCCACCTTAGCTCGAACCTATCTCTTTCAACCTAGTCAAACCGAGCCTACCTAATCCCATCCGAGTGCATCCAAACCCAAACTGAACCTACTCAAGTCGAAACCGATCCTAGGTCGAGTCAACCAAGTGAATCCTAACCTTAGCCTTCGTTCTTTAGTTAAGTAAGTCATTTTTTATTATTTCCTTTGATTTCTATATTAATTAGTTTATTTATCTAATTTAGTTTTAGTATAGAAGTGTGTATACGTATAGCGTATTTATTCAGTATGTATGAAATGTGTTTTGTTGTGTTTTGAATGATAGTTAGATATTAGTTAACTTAGTGGTTAGATTGCATTTTATTATTTAGCATAGTTGCATTTCCATTGTGAGTTAACTTAGTTCTAGTCATAAATTGCTTGTAGGTTTTGTGCGTCGTGTATTTAGTATTTTCCTAATTATCATCTGCATATACACTGTTATACAGTGTCATTTAGATTGCATTAGGTGTAGATTGCATTTGATAGTGTTTCCATAGGTTCATAAAGTGAATAGTGCACTCAAATAAAAACCAGATTTTTGCCCTGTCGAAACATAATTATTTTCTGATCAAAAACTCTGTGTTTTCCAAATTTATTTTTTCTATTCACTGTATTGACGTGTTATTTAACTGCAGACCAAATTTCAGCTCATTCGGAGTTGATTTGGTCTGATTTTTAAGCGTTTTGTGAAAACCGCTTTTTCTGGATTTTAAATTACAGGACTGGCGATATCCTGATTTTTCCCAGATTTGAAACGCTTATATCTGGAGTTCCAGAGACTGTTTTTTAATTCTGTAAAAACTGTCATTTTGTTTAATCTGTCAGTTGCAGAACAGAACAAATTTCGGGAAAATCAGACCTCGTTTGCCCTATCAAACAGTGGTTTTCCGATAACCTGTCAGATTGCTAGTTTACACTAGTTAGGGGCAGTTTCGTAATTTTCTTAGTTTCGGCATTTTAGACTTGTTTTCAGTAGTTTCTGTATTTTAGAAGTTGCATAATCATCATACAGCATTAGTAGAAGTAATTTGGTTAATTTTAGAATTAATTTAGTATGTTATTTAATTTTTGTTTGATAAATAGCATTTGTTTATTATTTTCGTAGAATTAGACATAGTTTTAATTGTTGTTTGCATCATTAAAATAGAAAACTAACTTTGTATTTTTCTGCATTTTTTAGGTTGAAAAGCATATTTAGTTTCCAGGGTTAGTATACAAGTGAAAAGATTCTCTAAGTGGCGAAAAGACAGAATTACCCTTGGCATGGAGCAGAAGACTAAATGCTTGTTTATTGTTCTTTTAGTGCTTAATTGTAGTTGTATTCACTTTATAATTGTAGATTGTCATTTAATATTAATAAATTAAATTTTCTAGAATTATAGTGATTAATTCCTGTTCCCTGAGGATCGACCCGTACTCACCACTTTATGGAAAGTCGGTTTTTATATTTTTGGTTGACGATTTTCCAAAGTTTTATTGAAAATAACTGTTTTAAAAAGAGCATTCCAAAATATCAACCAAATTTTGGCGCTGTTGCCGGGGAACGGCGAATTAATTACTTTATTTCTTAGAGTTTAATTTATTATTATTTTGTTTTAGTTAGTTAATTAGTTGTTTTCTTTTTAGTTAGTAGGATTAGTAAGTGAATATAGGATTAACATAGTTAGTAAATATAGGATTCACATATTGTTCTTTTTAGGATTCACTTAATTATCATTCTGCAAGGAGCGATTAGACAGGTGGGTTTTAGAAAAACATAGTTTGTGATTTCCTGTATTTATTTGTTTTAGCATTTTAGAATAGTTTACTTTGTTATTTAATTATTTAGTATAGAATTCTGACATAGCTATATAGCATATTTGTTTGTTTTTAGTTACTGTTATTTGCTTATTTACATTTTAGTATCTGTGCTAGTTTAATTTTTTTTAGTTAGGTCGTTTGCTTACATCTGGTCTTAGTACCAGTGTATGCAGGGTCGACGAGGTCTAGGAACCCCATTACACCCATTTGTTGACAACCCAGAGAGAATTTTACATTCTCATCGAAGTTCGGCAACAATGGCTGACATGGATCCTCCACCTCCACCCCCAGTTCTTTGCGGGAATACTTCATTCCCACAGACTATGTTCAGGCATCCTGCATTCGGAGACCCGATGTAGGAGCGCCACATTATGAGATTAAGGCCAGCATTATTCAAATGCTTCCATCCTTTTATGGCCTTAGTCATGAGGATCCCTACCGACACTTAGATGAATTCCTCGAAATCTGTTCTACTGTTAAGATACAGAATTTCGATGATGATGCGTTGAGGTTGACTCTATTCCCTTTTTCATTGAAGGACAAAGCCAAGTATTGGCTAAAGTCCTTAGATTCTGTAGAAATAGAGTCCTGGGATCAGTTGCAACAGGAGTTTCTTCGGAAATACTTTCCCATTGGTCGCACGAACCAATATCGTAGAGCCATCACTAGCTTTTCAGAGCTAGATGGTGAGCGCTTTCATGAGACCTGGGAGAGAATGAAGGATCTCCTCAGGAAATGCCCCCATCATCAGGTGTCAAAATGGCAACTGGTGCAGAGTTTCTATGATGGATTGCCTGACAAGAATCGTCAGATGATCGACTCTTCATGCGGTGGGACATTCATGCTGAAGAGCGAGGACGAAGCATGGAGGCTATTTGATACATTGGCCGAGAATTCACTCCACCATGCTTCGAGCTCTCATTCTGATAGAGCCACACCCAGCATTCAGAAGAAAGCTGGCGTTCTTGAGATTGGTCCATCTACTGCACTACAGTGTAAAGTAGACATGATTGCTCAGAAGCTGGACCAGCTTCTCTCAGGACCATCCACTACACAGCAGGTGTGTACTCTTTGTGCCAGTCCGGCACACGAGATCACTGAGTGCCCTTCAGTAGCTCAGTACCCTGAATTTGTTCAAGAACAAGTTCAGGCAGCTCAGGGTTACGTCAGACCGCCAAATAACCCATTTTCATCGACATATAATCCGGGTTGGCGTAACCATCCCAATTTTTCATGGAAGAATCCACAGTCTTCTATACAGATGCCTTCTTCCTCTCAGCCAGTTCGGCAGCCATCTTTTACTCAGCCATTTCAAAGACCGAACTATGCTCAGTCTTCTTCTTCTTCAGTTCCTTCCCCGATTCAGCAGGAGTCTGCCCC
This sequence comes from Nuphar pumila, assembly GCF_984573655.1. Lineage (NCBI taxonomy): Eukaryota > Viridiplantae > Streptophyta > Magnoliopsida > Nymphaeales > Nymphaeaceae > Nuphar > Nuphar pumila. Next base: position 64,439,144 of record NC_143260.1, on the reverse strand, counting down.
GCAGACATCTTTTGAGGAGAGACTTCTCCAGGCATTCCAAGAGGTGAAAACCTCTAATCAGAACGCCTTCGAGAAGTGTAGCCAGATTTTGAGCTCACATACGCAGTCCATTGCGAAGTTAGAGTCGCAAATGGGACAGTTAGCTGAGGCTATTAGTAGGAGACCCGAGGGTACATTGCCGAGTCAGGCTGTCATGAACCCGAAGGGTAAGGACCAGATGACTGGAGGCCTATTTCATACTGAGACACAGCAGCAGGCTAAATCAGTTATGGCCTTGAGGAGTGGACGTGAGTATCACGTTGAGAGTAGAGAGAAGATAGAGGAGCCAGAGACCATGGTTTCACCTACGTCAGCTCAATCATCATCCCCATCCCCATCATCACCTTCATCATCTTTATCCTCAGAGAAGAAGAAGGATAGGAGTGAGCCTTCTCGCAAAGAGGAGGAGCCAGCAGAGTATATCCCCCCACCACCCTATCCCAAAGCATTAGAGTCTCCTGGTTATAGAGGGAAGCAAGGTGCGAAGATCCAGGACATGCTTGATATCTTCAAGCATGTACAGATCAACCTACCTTTGCTCGATGCTATTCAGCAGGTGCCGGCTTATGCCAAATTTCTGAAGGAGCTATGTACGCAAAAGAGGAAATCCAGAGAGCGAGTTCCTAACAGGGTCCATCTGACTGAGCAGGTGAGTTCAGTACTTCAGCATCAGACACCACCCAAGCTCAAGGACCCTGGAGCACCTATCATTGCTTGTACTATAGGGAACATCCGGATAGAACGCGCATTGCTCGATCTTGGAGCAAGCGTGAACATTCTGCCCAGATATTTCTTTGATTCTTTCGGGTTAGGGGAGATGAGATCGACTCCGATTACACTTCAACTGGCAGATCGTTCCGTCAAGGTACCGAGAGGTGTCTTGGAGGACGTGCTAGTTAAAGTGGATGACTTTTATTTTCCAGTCGATTTCATTATCCTTGATATGGAAGGAGTAGACAGCCAGCACCAGACTCCGATTATTTTAGGCAGACCATTCTTGGCGACTGCCAATGCGTGCATCAATTGTAGAACTGGAGCCATGGATCTCTCATTTGGCAATAGGAAGGTAAAACTGAATATTTTCAATGCCGCGATGGGACCAGCAGGAGACATGGACTGCTTTCATGTAGACATTGCACAGGAGTTAGTGGAGGAGCAGCCCGAGTTGTACATTACTGAGGATTCTTTAGATTTGTACCATATAGAGAAGAATAGCGGTTTAGATAGTGTAGATGTGTCTAGAGTGTCGTCGGAGAGACCACCTTGGGGAGCAGTCAGGGAACCCCTTCCACCACTTGCGGAGACCCCCGCCAAATCGTCGATCGAGTCGCCTCCGAAACTTGAGTTGAAACCCTTACCGGATTCACTCAAGTATGCATATCTCGGAGATGATGAGACTCTGCCTGTGATCATCTCGTCCTTGCTCACTGAAGAGCAGGAACAGAGATTGCTGACTATTCTTCGGGAGCACAAGGCAGCGATTGGATGGGGAGTTGCTGATCTAAAGGGGATTGATCCTTCATTCTGCATGCATAGGATCCATTGTAATGAGGAAATCAAGCCATTTAGAGATATGCAGAGAAGGCTAAATCCCAACATGAAGGAAGTGGTGAAGAAAGAAGTGGTGAAGTGGTTGGATGCCGGAATCATTTATCCTATTTCTGATAGTCAGTGGGTCAGTCCGATTCAAGTTGTGCCGAAGAAGTCAGGACTCACTGTGGTTGAGAATGAGAAGGGTGAGAGAATTCCGATGAGGACCACTACAGGATGGCGAGTCTGCATCGATTATAGGAAGTTGAATGTGGCAACTAGGAAAGATCATTTCCCATTGCCATTTATTGATCAGATCTTAGAGCGACTCGCAGGACAGAGCTACTACTGCTTTCTAGACGGATATTCAGGATACAATCAGGTAGCTGTCCATCCTGACGACCAAGAGAAGACCACGTTTACATGTCCTTATGGCACCTTCGCATTTAGACGTATGCCTTTTGGGCTCTGTAATGCCCCGGCTACTTTTCAGAGGTGCATGCTTGCTATCTTCTCGGACATGATTGATGATGTGATGGAAGTTTTTATGGACGACTTTTCAGTGTATGGCTCTTCTTTTGAAGATTGCCTCCATAAACTTGCTCGAGTACTGAGTAGGTGTGTGGAGACCAATCTCGTCCTGAGTTGGGAAAAGAGCCATTTTATGGTCCAGGAGGGGATTGTGTTAGGACACATTGTGTCCAAGCATGGTATTGAGGTTGACAGAGCAAAGGTGGAATCCATTTCTCGCTTGACTCCACCCACCTCTGTGAGGCAGATTCGATCATTTTTAGGGCATGCGGGATTTTACAGGCGGTTCATAAAAGATTTCAGCAAAATCTCTCGACCGCTTTGCACGTTATTGGAGAAAGACCAGCCCTTTGTTTTCGGTGAGGATTGTATGAAGGCCTTTGAGATTCTCAAAGAGGCCTTGATTACTGCACCTATTTTGAGACCTCCAGATTGGACTCTCCCATTTGAGATTATGTGCGATGCTTCTGATTATGCTATGGGGGCCATTCTAGGACAACGCATTGATAGGAAGCCCTATGTGATCTACTATGCGAGTAGAACTCTGTCTGATGCACAGATGAATTATACTACGACAGAGAAGGAACTACTTTCGGTAGTTTTCGCATTGGATAAATTTAGGTCCTATTTACTCGGTTCGAAGGTGGTTGTCTATTCTGATCATTCTGCATTGAAATATTTGTTGAATAAGAAAGACACCAAACCGAGATTGATTCATTGGGTCCTACTACTACAGGAGTTTGATCTCGAGATTCGAGATAAGAAAGGAAGCGAGAATGTAGTAGCAGACCATCTTTCCAGACTGATCGTGGAGACCACGCAGGATCAGAGACCGATCAGTGATTCTTTCCCCGACGAGCAGATCATGTCAGTCAGTACATCGCAGTTACCCTGGTTTGCAGATATTGTGAACTATCTGGTTTCGAGGCAGATACCTGAGCATTGGAACAAGAATGAGCGTGAGAGGTTCCTATCCCAGGTGAGGCACTATTATTGGGATGAACCGGAGTTGTTCAAATACTGTGCAGATCAGATCATTAGGAGATGCGTTCCGGAGGAGGAATACCAATCCATTTTGAATTTTTCCCATTCGTTAGCCTGTGGAGGGCATTTTAGTAGTAGGAAGACGGCTGCAAAGGTTTTGCAGTCAGGATTTTATTGGCCCACACTCCACAGGGACGCTCATGAGTTCTGTAGGCGATGCCTGCGATGTCAGCAGATTGGAAACATGTCCAAGAGGGACATGATGCCCTTGCTACCGATTTTGATAGTCGAAATTTTTGATGTTTGGGGCATTGATTTCATGGGACCATTTCCGCCCTCATTCGGAAATTTATATATTCTGGTGGCGGTTGATTATGTGTCCAAGTGGGTCGAGGCTGTGGCCACCAAGACCAATGATCACAGAGTAGTGCTTAAGTTCATTAAGCACAACATTTTCAGTCGTTTTGGAGTGCCACGTGCGATGATTAGCGATGGTGGCAAGCATTTTAGGAATGTTCAGATAGCTTCTCTGCTGAGAAGATATTCTGTCAATCATAGATTCACCACTCCATATCATCCGCAGACTAGTGGACAGGTTGAAGTGTCCAATAGGGAGATTAAGCGAATTTTAGAAAAGACAGTTCGTCCGGACCGCAAGGATTGGTCCCAGCGCTTAGATGATGCACTTTGGGCATATAGAACTGCATTCAAGACTCCCATTGGCATGTCTCCGTATCGCCTTGTATTCGAAAAAGCATGCCATCTTCCTGTCGAGCTAGAGCATAGAGCGTACTGGGCTATAAAGAGATTGAATTTTGACCTCACCCAGGCTGGCAAAGAGAGAGCACTGCAGCTCTCAGAATTAGAGGAACTCAGGAATGATGCATATGAGAATGCCAAATTATACAAGGCTCGCACAAAAGCATTTCATGATAAGCATATTGTCAGAAAAGTGTTTGAGCCAGATCAGAAAGTGTGGCTATACAATTCTCGTTTACATTTATTCCCAGGGAAGTTAAGATCGAGATGGACAGGTCCATACATTGTAAAAGAAGTATTTCCCCATGGAGCAGTGACATTATTCGATCCTATGACCCAAGGTACATTCAAAGTAAATGGGCAAAGACTGAAGCCATTCATTTCAGATGCCTTACAGGATGGTGAGTGTGAGATAGTGCATCTCACGAAGGCATGAAGATTCGACCAGAGGGATGTATGATATGTACATTATTTATTTTTCATTTCAGAGTTTTTTTTTATTTAGTATTTCATTTCACATGTGCTAATTTGTGTTTTGATGTATGCAGGATGAACTTAACAATTAGTGTATCAATTACCAGGTACAGAGAAGAGTTTTCAAAGAATTCAAGAATCAGAGGAAAATCAACTTCAAAAGCTCAGAGCAAATCAGGTTGTATCTATCCTTTCTCCCATATTTTTGTTAGTGTCTTTTAGTGTGCATTTGCATTACATTTTTATTCATTTTGTATGCCACTAGAGACAGTGTCATTCAAGCATGGGGGGGTGGTTTAGATGCATGCACACAAAAATACACAAAAAAAAAATTTTTTTGTATGACTGGTAATCAAAGTAGGCATTTAAGAACAAAGTGTAGCATATATGATTGTTTTTGGCATAATCTAACAGTTTAAAAATTTTTAAGCCCCATAAATTTTTTTTTCTGAACTGAATCAAATATAGTAGTTGTTTATGAGATAATTCAAAGAAAAGATAGTATTTGATTGTTAGAAAATGTTGAATCACTTTTGTATAAGTATGCACAGTATGTTTTGAGGAAGAAATAAGCAATTGAAAGATGTGTTTGAAAAATGAGTTTAAAAGAATAGAGCTACGTTTAGTTGTTGATGTATTCGTGAATCCTAGTAGTGGAACTCAGACACGAGATGAAGTGTTTGAGTGTCTTAACGAAAAGGATAACGAAGGAGATCATCTTCTTGTCTAAGTCTATATTTGTGGCCTTTGCAGTTCGAGTAAGTAGAATCTGAAGGGTGTTTTACACCTGGTGCCCCAAAGCCAACTGACTTGGGAGCCACCGGTTCGAAAGCTTGTTACATGGACTGCATAGAAAGCCTAAGAGATAGAGACATTGCACATGACAAGAGGAAGACTATACGTAAACTATTAAAATAGAAGGTCTAGTGACTCGAGCAATTAAATCCGAGGGATACTCTGTATCTAGTGCCCTAAGGTCGGCCGACTTGGGAGTCACTGACCCAAAGCTCGCTACACGGGTCACGAAAACTGACTATTCGAAATAGTGCTCATATGAGAAGAATGCGCAAGAGATCAAAAGTTGAAAATGAAAGAAAAAGAATGTGCTGAATGAGAAAATTTTCATTGCTTAAGTATATGTGCATTACTGTGCAGAAAATATACAAGTGAGAATAAATGAGTAAAACATGAGAATACTTGATTTTCGGAGAAAAATCATGAACTAGCTACAATATTAGAAAAGTGAAGGAAAAGAATTTTTACTGGGGAGGCATGAGATTTTTAAACTTGTTTTGAGAATGTCAATTACATGAAATATTTGTTACAACTGCATTCTTAAGAGCCTAATATTTTTGAAAGATCATCCTTGCATTTTATTGATGTTTGTGGGTAGCATCGCTGCAAACCCTCACGAGACCTTACTCGTCCACTAGTGTAAGCTAGGGGTTTAAAGGGCTTGTTGCATACGCTAAATGCAACCGTGATTCCTACGAAAGTGAGGTAGTATTATGCATTCATGCTTAGCATTTCTTGTCTTCAGTGCATATCATGATTAGGGTTTGTTAAGGGACTAACAAACATTCAAGCATGGGGGTATTTGATGATGCATGAAATGCACATCATGTAAACAAGTTTTTCATGCGTTTTGTATCAAGTTTAAGGTTTTAAACCCATGTTTAGATGTGTTTTGATAGTAAGGTGCTATGGTTCGAATTTCAGAAAAATCGGAGTTAAAATGAGAGAGTTATGGCTATTTCAGTGTTTGGGCACGGATTTCGAGGTGGATCGGATCCATATCCGACCCAATTAGGTCAATTGGACCTTGGATCAACTCTTAGAAAGCCCAAAACCCAACCCACACACCTATCCATACTCATTTCAAAAAGTTTTTCTAAAAACCCCCCAGAAAGTGGCGCCTAGCAATATTTTATTTTTTAACACTCTTTCTGAAAAATGTCAAAACTATAAATAGTTTTTTTTCAAGAACCCTAGGCGTCTTTGGCTGTGTTTGGACGCCCCCTACAGTGACTCTACAGCAGCAGCTCCTTCCTCTCCATCTTCCCCAAGTGTTGGCCATTGAAGATCGACCTATGCTTGATTTTCAAGCATATTTTCAAGCTTTCTTTGGTTTCTTTTCATTTCTTTCTTATTCCTTGCTGACTTTTCACTATTTTTCTGTACTTTTGCAGGTGTAGCAGAGGTGGAGACCATTAACCTTGGGCGGGAGTGCGCAACACACCACAAAGGTGAGCCGGCCCTACCTCCATCCGGCTTTCTACACCCTCCGATCGCGAATCGGCTCACATTCCATCACCGGTGGATCTCCAACGTGTAGCAGCTGCAATAGGTGCCGTTTTTGGTGAAGTACAGCATCCTTGAACTGTAGAAGACGTCTACCTCCAGCCACGGTCCGCTCTTCTTCATCCCCCCGGTCGTCGGATCTTCCAAAAGGTAGGTCTTCTTCTTCCTTCTCTTCTAGATAAAACCGATTTGTGTGTGTGGTTTTTGTTTTGTTATTTTCTGTATGTTTCTTGTTTTTCTTTTTTATTTCAACCTTAGAATAGCATTCGTGCATAGGCCAGCGCGTTAGCTTAGGTTTATTTATTTGATTGATTCATTGGAATCGAGTTTTTATTGATTTTTCATCTTTTTTATAAAAAACGGCTAGATCTTCATCTAGCCGATTCTTCAAGTTTGTCATAAGTGTTCTTGATATTGTTTTACAGAAAATCCAATAAAAAAGTGTTCCTTTTGATTTACTTTATTCGGTTTTTGTGTGGGTTGTATTTGGTTTTAATTAAAAAGAAAAAAAAAAATCCAAAATCGGCTAGACTTATTCTAGCCGATTCTTGATTTTTACAAAAATATTTTTCTGTTTTGATATTTTTGTTTTGTCCAGCATGTGTATTGTGTGGTTTTGCTGAAAATCCTATTCCAAAAAGTTTATTTTAATTCATTTTGATTGTGGGTGCTGCTTGTCTTGTTTTGATTGTATTTTTGAAAAAGAAAAAAAAAAAAATTCGGCTAGAGATATTCTAGCCGATCTTTGTATTTTTGTTAAATGTTTGTGTTGATGTTGGTGAATCGTGTAGTTGCTGTGTGTTTTATGTGTTAACAGCAGTATATAGTTGTGTTAGTCATTTCATTGTTTTAGGATTGATTTAATTAGTTGTTTTAATCAATTTTTCGTTTTTGTGTTTTGAGTCTATTGTTGAAAATTATAAAAATCAAGTTTTCTTTTTTTTTCATGTTTTTAATTCCAGCATAGTGCTGTTCTTGTTAGCCTTGGTGTAATTAGGAGTCCTTTGTATTATTCTCTAATTTAGTTTTATTGCTTTTTGTTAATTTATAATTTTAGTTTTTTTTATTTTCGTGTGGTTCTTCTTCTTCCCCAAGGTGGGGCGGCAGCCATTAGAGCTCCCCTGGAGCTCTTGGTTGATTTTTTTTAGCAAGTCTTAATGGTCATTAGTTGAGTTAGGAAGGTGTCTAGGTTCAATGTATTAGGTCTTTCTTTTTTTTTTAGCCGTTTTTAGGGTTGCATTTAGGTAAGTTTTGGAATTAGGTTAGCATTAACTCCTATGAAATCGATTTTCCATTTAAGTTCTTTTGTTCCCTAGGTATAATTAAGTCTATTAGTTTAGAAAGTAGCATCCATTGAAGTTGGCGATTTTTGGAGAAGGGAGGTAATTAAAGTAATTGAAAATTGGAAAGCTTTTGGAAAAAGGATATTCTTCAAAAATCGTGTGAGGCATTTAAGGAAAATTTGAATTTTGAATGTGTATTAAAGAAGGAGTTACTCCTTAACTTTGGAAAGTGTTTTGCAATTAAACCAAAATTCCAATCTAGGTTACACGATTTCCATAGAGCATTAAAAGCATTTTAATTCCATCTTGAAAAGCAAAAATCGTGGATTTCTAGATTGGTCTTTTCAGATTTCCAAAAAGGTATTAAAGGCAATTAAGGAGTGTAACTCCCTCTTTAAATGGGGCGATTTTTGAGAATCCAAAGCATTTCAAAGTTTGAATATTGGTAATTATTACATTCCTTTTTCCAACCTCCTCCATTAAAATCATGAACTTTGGATTAATTGTAGCTTAATTAGGAGGTTACTACTTTAGTCTAGACCTAACCTAGTCAAACCGAGCCTAGGTCGAGTCAACCCCTAGTCTACACCCCTTTGAGTCTAGTCAAAACCTAGCCTAGCCCAAGTCAAAGCCTAAACCGCACTTAGGTCAAGTCTAAGACCAAAGCCCAACCTTAGTCAAGTTTAGTGGAGTCAACCTTAACCTAAGTTAGGTCAACCTAGTCTACCTAACTTATCTAAGTCAACCCTAAGCTGGGTCCAACTTAGTTGAGCCTAAGTCAATTCGAACCTAGTTGACTAAGGTAACTCAAAACCGAATCCAATTAGTGAGTCCACCTTAGCTCGAACCTATCTCTTTCAACCTAGTCAAACCGAGCCTACCTAATCCCATCCGAGTGCATCCAAACCCAAACTGAACCTACTCAAGTCGAAACCGATCCTAGGTCGAGTCAACCAAGTGAATCCTAACCTTAGCCTTCGTTCTTTAGTTAAGTAAGTCATTTTTTATTATTTCCTTTGATTTCTATATTAATTAGTTTATTTATCTAATTTAGTTTTAGTATAGAAGTGTGTATACGTATAGCGTATTTATTCAGTATGTATAAAATGTGTTTTGTTGTGTTTTGAATGATAGTTAGATATTAGTTAACTTAGTGGTTAGATTGCATTTTATTATTTAGCATAGTTGCATTTCCATTGTGAGTTAACTTAGTTCTAGTCATAAATTGCTTGTAGGTTTTGTGCGTCGTATATTTAGTATTTTCCTAATTATCATCTGCATATACACTGTTATACAGTGTCATTTAGATTGCATTAGGTGTAGATTGCATTTGATAGTGTTTCCATAGGTTCATAAAGTGAATAGTGCACTCAAATAAAAACCAGATTTTTGCCCTGTCGAAACATAATTATTTTCTGATCAAAAACTCTGTGTTTTCCAAATTTATTTTTTCTATTCACTGTATTGATGTGTTATTTAACTGCAGACCAAATTTCAGCTCATTCGGAGTTGATTTGGTCTGATTTTTAAGCGTTTTGTGAAAACCGCTTTTTCTGGATTTTAAATTACAGGACTGGCGATATCCTAATTTTTCCCAGATTTGAAACGCTTATATCTGGAGTTCCAGAGACTGTTTTTTAATTCTGTAAAAACTGTCATTTTTTTTAATCTGTCAGTTGCAGAACAGAACAAATTTCGGGAAAATCAGACCTCGTTTGCCCTATCAAACAGTGGTTTTCCGATAACCTGTCAGATTGCTAGTTTACACTAGTTAGGGGCAGTTTCGTAATTTTCTTAGTTTCGGCATTTTAGACTTGTTTTCAGTAGTTTCTGTATTTTAGAAGTTGCATAATCATCATACAGCATTAGTAGAAGTAATTTGGTTAATTTTAGAATTAATTTAGTATGTTATTTAATTTTTGTTTGATAAATAGCATTTGTTTATTATTTTCGTAGAATTAGACATAGTTTTAATTGTTGTTTGCATCATTAAAATAGAAAACTAACTTTGTATTTTTCTGCATTTTTTAGGTTGAAAAGCATATTTAGTTTCCAGGGTTAGTATACAAGTGAAAAGATTCTCTAAGTGGCGAAAAGACAGAATTACCCTTGGCATGGAGCAGAAGACTAAATGCTTGTTTATTGTTCTTTTAGTGCTTAATTGTAGTTGTATTCACTTTATAATTGTAGATTGTCATTTAATATTAATAAATTAAATTTTCTAGAATTATAGTGATTAATTCCTGTTCCCTGAGGATCGACCCGTACTTACCACTTTATGGAAAGTCGGTTTTTATATTTTTGGTTGACGATTTTCCAAAGTTTTATTGAAAATAACTGTTTTAAAAAGAGCATTCCAAAATATCAACCAGCAAACATAGCCATCCATACTCACTCTGCACCAATAGGTTGACACCACTATCAGCACAGGATAAGCCTCAATTATGCCTTTGAATAAACAGTGAGATGGGCATCAGATGTACCATCGCCCATTAGTTCAAGTTCAACCACTTTCAGCACTAATGAACTTTAGGAATACAGTATCAGGGAAATCAGGTCATTTTAACACTACACAAGATCAGTCATTTTAACATTAGCAAGTTCTAAGAACCCAAACCATCATACAGATTTTGAACACCATGCATCACCCCAGCGAATCCATAAACAGCTTTTTAATGACATCCAGTCAATGTATATAGCACTCTTATAATTTACAGCAACTAAAAAAAAAACACGACTCTGCAACTACCCTTAAGTGACTTCAGTAAACATGCTGGGCTGCACAGAGACAATTATTTGACAAACTGATGGGTTGCGTGAAGGGGGCTCCAATAGGCATATAAAGATTTAAACATACTTGAAAAGAAGATGGCATGCAGCACTATGGATTAACAGGAGCTAAGACACTGTGAGTGCTGGATATGCAAAGGCGATACTAAGGTAATAATGTTATCATGTAATGCCAAGTGTAAAAGGCAAGAACGATGCATACGGTGAAGATGATGGGTGGGGAGCTATTAAGATACCCAGTGATGTTACTAAGGATGTGCCATCAAGACATTAATGACATTCTGTAAAATAGAATGAGAGGCTGTAGGAACATTTGATGATCTATAACATGAACAGCAAAGTGCAAGCTGTAAAAAAAAAGAAATGTGAGATGGCATAGGCTACAGAGTATTCAGCAAAAGAATGATGTTTGCAGAAATCTGCAGTAAAATACACAAAATGATAATTCTAGACCCACAATTCTCAAATTAGAAGGACATCAAAGCAAAATTCGATGCAGGAAACTAACTGTAACTAAGGTGAACTTAGTTAATCCTAAGAACAAAACGTGATTAGAGAGACAAATCAAAGGTAGTAAAAAAAAAAAGAACTGTACAGAAAATTAGAGACATATGGTATGACGAAGAAAAGATATAGCTTGATAAAGGCCCAAATTGTTATTGCAACAAATACGGACCGATACAGCTATGAGTCTACTGGTCGTGTACATTGTGCTAAAAAAAAAATTTAGAAAGAGAGATGAAACAAAAGAGCGATCCGGAGAGAATAAAGAGAGAGAGTCTTTACCTAGGTTTGGTGGGGTTTTGAGAAGAACGAGAAGGGGAAAAACTATGCCCTTCTCTACTGTGCCTTGAAAGCTCTACGCTAATCGAGTAAGAGAGGTGCTCCCTTAGGTAGTGTATCGAATCTTCAAGGGAAGCAGAGGAGCGCACTTTCTTTGACTGTCCTTTAAGGATCTGCTGAATGGCGCTGGAGAGAGGAAGGTTCCAGGGGAAGGGACGAGAACTGGGGAAGGATATGAAAGACTAGTGGTATTCGAGGGGTAGGAAAAACTAGAATCGTGGGTCCTTCTTCTGCTGGAAGTAATGCAGGCAGGTTCAAAAAGGGGGGGCTCCAGCTGATAGAGGGGAGAAGAAGCCGTCGGTTCTGCTCCTACTGGAAGGAAGGAAGGAAGGGATGCGAACTCGTGAATGGGAGGGTACCAGCAAGGGATCGTGAAGGAGGAGTGCTGAAGAGTTAGGGGAAAATCCAGGGTTTTTTTCTTTTTTTTTGGATGGCCTAAGACTCCGCTTTTAAAACTGTTCCGCCCCTTCAGCCCAAAGCTCGGGCCTCTTTTTGTGAAAGATTTTTTGATAAGCTTTAAAAACTGACTTTTGAAAAATTTCAAAATTGTCGCCATTTGAAAGGGGGGGGCTCCTTTTCTCAAAAAAAAAAATTTAGGTAAAGAACGAAAATCTTGGTAGGGTTTCACGGTGGCTCCCTTTGAGGGCTGAAAAGTAATAAAAATAAAAAATAAAAAAAATGAGTAAGAAAAAAAAATGGATTTTGTTTTGGTGATGCCACCTCAACCGAAAACTTTTTGAGATAAAAAATAAAATTTTGCTTTTCTCGGCAAGGAGCCTTAGTAGGGCGCCACCTACGTGGCCCACTAATTATTTTATCAAAATTTAAATCAAAATAAAAGGATTTTATAAAAGCCAACTGAGATATTTTGGAATTTTCACAATAATAGGCTAGTTTTGGAAAACACGAAGTGAATTTTGGTTTGATTTCAAAACTTAAAAAAAATGGTTCTTCAGGGCAAAATTTTGAAAGAAGTAGGGAAATTCAGAGCCTTTTTGTAAAAATTTGAAATAAGGTCTTATGCACTTTGAAATTGTGTCCCCCTCTTTTCAACTAACGAAATTTTGAAAATGTCAAAACCATCTAGATTGTTTTCTTGAGAAAACTTTTCGTAATTCGGGGTCCTGGGGGTAAAATGGGAAGAATTGATAATTTTGAAAACCCAGGGTTTTAAAATCTATTTTAAAAAGTTTAGAAATCAAATCTGGATTGACAATTTTGAAAATCAGGAGTTCCGAATCTCGAAATGACATGCTGTGCAGTGAAATGATATGAGATGCTCATGCAATGCTATGCAAAGACAGGTTCTACAAGATTGCCACTCTGAATTTGAATTTGAAAATTCTGACTTCTGGTTAAGCATGAGATTTTGAGGATTTGCAATTTGAAGGTGTCTCTGAGTCTAAATAGAGAAGTTTTGAGACTCGAGAATGGAATTTAGGACTTTTTGCAAGGTTCAATCTTGGAAAATGACCATTTTGCCCTTCATTGGTTCCGGAGAACCAAAATGTGATAATTGGTGGAAATGTCAAGGAGGTGAGTGAAAATTTGGGGTGTTTACAGTCTCCCAACAATCTATCAAAGGCCAAGCAATTGCAGATCAATTGGCAGATTTTCCTTTGGCAGGGGACGTTAAAGCTGAGGATGATTTCCCCGATGAGCGGATCTGCAATATTCAACAATCCATAGTTTGGAATTTATTCTTCGACGGTTCCAAGAATATGGCAGGCATAGGAATCAGGATTCTGCTAATCACACCAGAGAAAGAGATGATTCCCTTCTCTCTCAAACTGGATTTTCAGTGCACACATAATATGGCCGAGTATGAAGCTTTAATACAAGGTCTGAAAATTTTACAGGACTTTAATGTCAAAAGAGTGCATGCTTATGGCGACTCTTTGCTCGCCGTCAATCAAGTCTTAGCAGAATGGCAAGTGAAGGATCAGAAATTACTTCCTTACCAGAAGATTGTCTCAGCTCTCGCCAACAAATTCGAAGAATTCCAACTTGTCCATATCAAGAGAGACTTCAATCAAGTTGCAGACAGTTAAGCCAATCTGGGATCCATCATGTCTTTCAAGGATGGAGAATCTTGTCGCTCATTTGAAATTGGTAGACTTGATCAACCTACTTTCGTCCCAGTAGAGCAGATAAACCAGGTTGAGCAGAAGAAGAAGCCTTGGTATCATGACATCAAAAATTTCATTAAAACTGGCAAATTTCCTCCAGAATTCTCAAAGAAAGAGTAGCGAGCAATTCAGCGCATGTCGGCTCGATATTTTATTCTCGTCGATGTCCTTTATCGTCGTGGATTCAGTTCTGAATATTCCAGATGTTTGGACAAAGAAGAAGTCAAAGAAGTTGTGCAAGAAGCACATGAAGGTATTTGCGGTGGTCATGTAGGCTATCAAACTCTTGTCAAACAAATCATCCGAGCAGGATATTACTGGAGAACTATGCAACAAGATTGCTATCATTTTGTAAAGAAGTGTGTTCAATGTCAGATGCATGCACCTTCCATTCATGCACCAACGACATACTTGCAATCTGTCGTCTCGCCATGGCCTTTTTCCATGTGGGCTTTTGACGTTGTAGGCCTCATTACTCTGTCTGCCTCAAATGGTCACAAATATTTTCTTGCCGCAACAGAGTATTTCACTAAATGGGTAGAAGCAGTCACTCTACGCACAGTAGAAGGTCAACATGTAGTCTCATTCATCCACAAGAATATCCTTTGCCGTTTCGGCATACCGCATGATATTGTGTCAGACAATGGCAGTCATTTCAAGAATGTGAAAATGAGAGCATTATGCTCGAAGTTCAGAATTCATCATCATTTCTCCGCTCCTTATTACCCTCAAGGGAATGGTCAAGCAGAGGCCACCAACAAGATTCTGATTCGAATTCTGGAGTGAACTTTAGAAACGGGCCGTGACTGGCATGAGAGGATTCATGATGCATTATGGGCATACAGAACCACCATTCGAACTCCAACTAATGCTACTCCGTCAGAACTTGTCTACGGAACCGAAGTAGTACTGCCTCTACATGTTCAGAAACCTGCTCTAAAATTTGCATCACTTCTAGAATTACCTTTTGATCAGTATCAGCAACAGCGACTGGTACAACTGGATTTGCTCGATGAAAGAAGGCTCAGAGCAGCAGATCATGCTCAGTCATATTGTCAAAGGATAGCCAGACAATATGCAAAGTCTGTCATTGAGAGAAAATTTCGAGTCAACGATCTAGTGCTCAGATCAACGGCTTATCTCAAGCACCGCCCAGGTGGCAAGTGGTCACCAATTGGGAAGGTCCCTATGTCTTCAAAGAGGCACTACCCCGCAATTCATATCGGCTCATCAATGCCGATGGAATAGAATTACCAGATCCCATCAATGCTCGGCATTTGAAAAAAAATTACACTTAAATCATGTCCTATTCTTTGTAAATCTCTCAAATTTTCTCCAAATAATGATCAAATTCTCCTTTCTCAGTTATACTGGGGCATTTTGAAATTTCGTTTTTATCTACCCTGTATGCAGACAGGATAAACAAATCTCTCATTTTGCACGTATGTGTATTCATTTATAGCATTTTCGCATTTGCATACATCTACATTCATTTATATCGGTATTCATTGGCATGCATCTGCATCCAGTTCATTACCCATTAAGGATAATGGATAATCCTGAGACCCCGGCGATTATTCTCATCATAATTCCCCAAGTATTTTGAGAGCGTCAGTTTCTTTCAAAAATTCAAATTTCAATTTAAAAACAAGGTATGTTTTCAAAATTCAGTGCTCGAACTGGTACATTTTCAAACCCAGTACTCGAACTGGTACATCATTAAAATCCAATGTCCATATTGACACATTTTCAAAACCCGGTATTTGTACAGGTATTCTTTTAAAGTTAAACACTCGGGTTAGTGTCTCACTGGTTGGTCGTGTCAGTCAACCTCTTGGGATCAACCTTCGTGCTGATCACTCATTAAAATTCCAATTTTCAATTTTCAATTTTCAATTTTCAATTTTCAATTTTCAATTTCCAAATTTCAAATTCCAAATTTTCAATTTCGACCTTCGAGTCAATCAATTTCCAACTTCAAACTTCAAATTTCAAATTTTCAATTTCGACCTTTAGGTCAATCAATTTCCAATTTCAAATTTCAAATTTCAAATTTCAAATTTCAAATTTCAAATTTCAAATTTCGAATTTCAAACTTTCAAATTTCCAATTTCCAGATTTCCAACTTCCATTTTCAAATACCAAATTTCAGAATCCAAAATTCAAATTTCCAATTTCCAAATTTGACTCTTTTGGGTCACCCAATATCCAATTTCAATCATTTTCTCTTGTGAGAGACCCTTTTTATAGGGAGAGTTTGAGGGAGCTCATTCTTTTCGCATGCTATCCAATTCGTTCACTTAGCCCCTTTTCAGGGAGAGTTTAAAGGGACTCGTGTCTTTGTAAACCGTTTGCAAAACAAAATTCCAATTTCATACAAGGAACCCTTAGTTCAGGGAGAGCTTCGACGGAAGTTCGCTTTCCTTGTGACCATAATTTTAGACTAGGCCATTTCATCATGAAGGACCTGTTGAGAAACTCTGTTTTGATGTCACATAATATGATACACTGTCGTATTTGATTTTATATAATATGATAATATGTCCTCTTGAAAAATGTTATATTATGACTGAATATGTTTTGCCATACATCTAACGAGTATTTGATGCAAGGATATCTCACCCAAAAAGGATGAGACTTCCTGTTCAAGTACAACTTTAGTGCAATCATACTCCTTGAAGAAAAAGCTTGATGAGCCATGCATTCCTAAAATTCAACTGAAGATATCGGCTACCTCAAGATGAAGATTTTTTTTCTTCTTTAGAGTCATATGTAACAGAACCTTCAGGAACATTCATATTGCATATTACATACTCATGCATATAAACTATATCATAAAAGTATACGATAGTTTCAAAAAGCTCCTTTTTTGAAAACTAATAATTGTACCTTCTTACAACCTTTTATGAAAAAGATATTTTGTCATGTAATAATTGTACCTTACACTATATACAAGACAACATGAAAAAGAAATGTAGGAAAAAGACAAAACATGAAATCGGCTACACAAAGAAAACAAGTATAATAATGTTTTTGAAAAGACTCTAGTTATCTTCTTTAAAGAAATGATTTCAAAAATAGGTAAAAGACAAAACATGAAAATCGGCTACACAAAGAAAACAAATATAATATATTGTTTTGAAAAGACTCTAGTTACCTTTCTACAAACCCTTAGAATGTCAACTTACTTGAAGTCATCATTCTCTTTGTACAAGCATTAAAAACTTCCTGTAAGAAATCCTTGTTAATATCCTTCTCAAAGAATGTCGACTTTCTTGTAGTCCTCATTCTCTCTGAATACTTTGAAAAATACAACATAAAGAAAAAAACTTGACATGACTATGTACAAATAAATATCTCAAAGCACTCATTGTACTTACACTCATTTAAAGTAAAGAAGTACTTATGTACCTCAAATCATTAATTAGAATAAAGACAAAACTACAATCAAACGTTCAATGTACTATTGTAAGAAATAGACTTTTTACATAAAATATGTATTACCTAAAATATTACAACGACTAGTGTACCATACATTTTACTTTTATGGAAAAAGGCATTCTCGAATTTCTCTAAAAGATGTTTTTGAAATGACATAACATTTCACATTTCAAAAAGGTTACGATTTCAAAATGTAACGACTACTTTTGTAAATCTATATAAACACACTCAAATAAACTATTCGACAATGGAATGGAATAGACGTGTGAGCTTACAACGAGAAAAACTCCTATTCGATATTTAAAAAGAGAGCCTTGAAAAAGAAAGAGAAAAAGAAAAGAAAGAAAAGAGAAAAAGTCAAGTCCAGCTCTTTGACAAAGAGTATCCTCTGAGTGACAAACAGAACATTCTGAGAATCCTTCATTCGTGCATTCATATCTTTCTGAAGGTTCTATAAGAAGTATTGTAACTTTCTGTTATTCACTGTATTCCTTCTTTGTTGAAAGAAGTAGACCTCTGTGAAAGAGGGTGTTGCCCTTCTCTGTTGAGAGAAGAAGACCTCTGTGAAAGAGGGTGTTGTCCTTCTCTGTTGAGAGAAGAAGACCTCTGAGGAAGAGGGTGTTGTACTATTTATCCGGTGACTCGGATGTTATAGTGGAAAGCTCAAGTGGTTTGCTTGGGGACTGGATATAGGTCTGGGTACTGACCGAACTAGTATAAATTATGTGTTTTATGTGTTGTGCCTTATTGCCTGATTATTTTATTTTATCGATCTTAATCATATTTCACTATTCACCCCCACTCTAGTGGAATTTCATTTGGTATCAGAGCAGGTTTGCTGGTTTCGACATAACAAGTCTTCCAGCACAAATGGCATCTACCTCTTATGCTCGTGATATTGAAGGTCAACACGCATCTCGTCCTCCTTTCTTCAATGGCCCCAACTATGGATACTGAAAGTGCAGAATGGCTATCTTTCTCAAATCCATAGACTTTGCTGTATGGAAAATTGTTGAGCATCCATACACATCTCCATCCGCAGACTATAACTTATGGTCTAATGAAGAAAAGAAAATGGCAAACCTAAATGCAATGGCTATGAATGCCTTATATTATGCCATTGATCAGAATGAATTCACCAGAATATCTATATGTGAATCTTCATATGACATTTGGCATTCTTTGGAGGTTATTCATGAAGGAACCAACAAAGTAAAAGAAGCCAAAATCTCATCTCTTGTTAGAAAATATGAGTTGTTCAAAATGAACAAAGATGAACCTATCACAGAGATGTTCACCAGATTCACCAACATCACCAACGATCTAAAATCTCTGGGTGTAACATATTCCCAGACAGAAAAGGTGAAGAAAATCTTGAGATCTCTCACAACTGATTGGGAGAAGAAGACTACAGCTATTGAAGAAGCTCAAGATTTATCTAAGCTTACTTTGGATGACTTAATAGGCAATCTTATGGCCTATGAAGTCCACATGAAAGAAAGAAGGGAAGAAGAGCAACCAGTAAAGAAAACTCTAGCTTTCCCAGCTCTATCTGAGAATGAAGACTCAGATAAAGAATCCGAAATTGCGCTACTTACCAGAAAATTCCAGCGCTTCATGAGAAGGAACCGGCTTTCAAACAGGCACAAGGAAAGAAAAGATCCTAAAGAAGATCCCATGTGCTATCAATGTAATAAGCCAGGCCACTTGAGACGTGACTGTCCCCTTCTCAAAAGAAAATCCAAGACTGAGGAACCAAAGAAGAGGTTCTTCAAGAAAAAGGCTATGCATGCTCAATGGGATGATTCAGAACCATCCACCAGTCAAGGGTCAAGTGATGATGAAGCTGAAACTGCAAACATGTGCTTCATGGCTAACGAAAGCTCTGTAAGTGAAATTTCTGATTTTTTCTTTGAAGAACTTCTAGATGCTTTTCAAGAATTATTTGAAGAATCTAGAAAATTGAGTTTCAAAAATAAAGCCTTAAAATCTGAAAATCTAGAGCTCTCTCAGAAAAATGAAAAACTCAGTAGTGAGAACTCTGAGTTGAAAAAGAAAAACTTAATGCTTATGTCTGAAATCTCTTCTACTAGCTCCAAAACTAAAAATCTGCAAGTAGAAATTTCAGAACTAAAAAGTAAAACTGAGAACCTCATGAAAACGGTTTTCAAGTTTACTGAAGGTAAAGAGAACTTGGATAAACTCTTATCCTCTCAGAAAGTCTCTTTCTACAAGAATGGTATTGGCTATTCTCATTTCAACAAGCCTTCTTGTAAAAAGACCACGTTTGTGAAAGGTTCGTCTGAACCAAATAAGGAGTATTATAATGACAATTTTTTTAACTCCTCTAAAGATATAGACAAACCCAAATCCAAATGGATATGGGTTCCAAAGTCTAACAAAAAAGGACCCGATTGGGTACCATAAAAGAGATTTACTTAATGTTTTGCAGGCTCCAAAGAAGAAGAACAGATGGATACTAGATAGTGGATGTTCAAAGCACATGACAGGACATCCAGACCTTTTTGCTGTTCTTCATCATAAAGAAGGAGGGACCGTCACCTTTGGAGATAACAACAAAGGTTTGATAATTGGTATTGGTAATATTGGTAACATAGATAAACCTCTTATCAAAGACATTCTCCTTGTTAAAGGCTTAAAACCTAACCTACTAAGTATCAGTCAAATGTGTGACACAGGTTATAATGTTAACTTTAATCATGATGCATGCCTCATAACTGACACTAATGGAAACATCATCTTAAAAGGTATAAGAAAGAATAACATATATGAACTATACCTAGAAAATATCACAGAACATTGCCTCATATCTAATAATGACACTCAACATCTATGGCACATGAGAATGGGTCATATCAATTCTAAATACATGTCTAAATTAGCTAAAGATAAGTTAGTACGTGGGTTGCCCAAAATATCTCTTAAAAAGGATTATTTTTGTGATGCATGTCAATTAGGAAAACTGTCAAAATCTTCTTTCAAATCAAAAAATGTCATTTCAAGTAAAAGACCTTTAGAGCTTCTCCACCTGGAACTTTTTGGTCGTTCTAGGGTAGCTAGCCTTAATCATAATAGATATGCTTTTGTCATTGTAGATGACTACTCAAGATTTACTTGGATAATATTTTTGAAAAACAAAAGTGACAAGTTTTGTCAGTTTAAAATCTTATGTAAAAAGCTACAAAATGAAAAATCTTGTTCTATTGTTAAAATTCGTAGTGACCATGGAGGAGAATTTGAAAATGAACTTTTTGAAAAGTTTTGTAACTTGCATGGTATTTCTCATAACTTTGCCTTTCCTAGAGCTGCACCTCAAAATGGTGTAGTAGAAAGAAAGAATAGAACCCTTCAGGAAAATGCCAGGACTATGCTCCAACACAATAATCTTGCTAAATCTTTTTGGGCAGAAGCTGTTAATACTGCATGCTACATAACAAATAGAGTTCTCATTAGACCCTTATTAAATAAAACTCCATATGAACTATTCTATGACAGAACTCCAAGAATAGACTATTTCAAAGTCTTGGTTGTAAATGCTTTATCCTAAACACAAAAGATAGCCTAGATAAATTTGATGCTAAATCTATTGAAGGCATATTTTTAGGATATTCAAGTCATAGTAAAGCATACAGGGTTTTCAATAAGCACTCTAAGTCTATTGAAGAATCTATGCATGTTAGTTTCTGTGAATCTATTGATCAATCTGTTCATAAGCAAACTAACGATGATGATATTGAAAGTACAGATTTATTTTTAGATAACACAGCTAAGTCTAATGAAGATGATCATCAAAGAACATTTGTCGATATCAAAGATCATCCTCAAAAGCAGATTTTGGGAGACCTGACAAAGGGGGTTCAAACTAGAGCTCAGCTAGAACGGATTGCAAATATGGCATTCATTTCTCAACTTGAACCAAAGAAGATTGATGAAGCCATCATCGATGAGTTCTGGATGCTAGCCATGACTGAAGAACTGAATCAATTCCAAAGGAATGAAGTTTGGGATCTTGTACCTAGACCAAAGGATCATCCAATCACTGGGACAAGATAGATCTTCAGAAACAAGCTAGACAAAACAGGTAATGTTATAAGAAACAAGGCCAGACTAGTAGCTCAAGGATACAACCAGGAGGAAGGTATTGATTTTGATGAAACATTTGCTCCTGTTGCTAGACTTGAATCTATTAGAATGTTTTTAGCATATGTAAGCTATATGGATTTCAAATTATATCAAATGGATGTTAAAAGTGCCTTTTTAAATGGTTTTATAAATGAAGAAGTCTATGTAAAACAACCTCCAGGATTTGAAAATGAACAATATCCAGATCATGTTTTCAAACTCAAACGTGCTTTGTATGATTTAAAACAAGCACCTTGTGCTTGGTATGATAGACTTAAAACCTTCTTTTTAAAAACAGGTTTTTCTATAGGCAAAGCAGACTCTACATTATTTGTAAAAATAGTGAATGATCATACCCTAATTGTTCAGATATATGTAGACGATATCATCTTTGGATCATCTAACAACACTCTTTGTGAAGAATTTTCTAAGTCCATGCAGAAAGAGTTTGAAATGAGTATGATGGGAGAACTCACCTACTTTCTTGGACTGCATATTAAGCAAACCAAGGATGGAGTTTTCATCAATCAATCTAAGTATGCTCGTGAACTTCTGAAAAGGTTCAACATGAACTCAACTGCTTCAAAATCTACTCCTATAAGCACTACTACTGTTTTGGACAAAGATGAAGATGGTAAGTCTTTTGATACAAAGGTATACCGAGGTATGATAGGATCACTTCTTTATTTAACTGCTAGCCGTCCAGATATTATGTTCAGTGTTTGCTTGTGTGCTAGATTTCAGTCAAATCCAAAAGAATCACATCTTAAAACTGTAAAAAGAATAATGAGATATTTAAAAGACACAGTTGATTTTGGATTATTCTATTCAAAATCCTCTACATTTGATCTAATCTCATACAGCGATGCTGACTTTGCTGGAAGTAAATCTCATAGAAAAAGCACAAGTGGAACATGTCACATGCTAGGGCACTCACTAGTTTCATGGTTCAGTAAGAAACAAAATTGTGTATCCTTATCAACCACTGAAGCTGAATACATTGCTGCTAGCCTTGCCTGTACACAAGTTATCTGGATGAAACAAACCTTAAAAGATTTTGGTTTAAATTTTGAAAATACAACTATTTTCTGTGACAATACTAGTGCTATAAACTTATCTAAAAATCCCATTTTACACTCACGAACTAAGCACATTCAAATAAGACATCACTTCTTAAGAGAACAAGTCTTAAACAACATTATTAAACTCGAATTTATACCCACTAATCAACAGTTAGCAGACATATTCACTAAACCATTAAAACATGAAGACTTCACACGTATTAGAAGAGAACTAGGAATTTGCAAACCAAGTGACTTGTAAAACCTTATTTTAAAAGTTTCTTATTATCGATTTTTTTTGTGTTTGTTTTACTATTCAAAGTCAAACTATGTTTTCATATTTTCGTATACTCACAATACTCATAGAAATTCATTCATCATACCACATTCTTTATGTCTTTCAACATGTCATCTTTCAAGTACACTCTCATAATGACTTCTTGTCCTATCTCCTTTTACGTATATCCATAAGAACCATTTACTTTAAGTAAAAATCCATCATGACTTGGATCACATCACTCATGTTCATTTCATCTTTTATATCTTTTGTCTTTTTGTGGCAACCTCTCATACGATAAGCTAGCCGACCTCCAAACATGATATTATATTCCTCATGACTTTAATTATTATTCTAAATTAATTATATTCATGTGATATATTCCCTTTTATGACCTTTTATCAATATTCTTCTCAAAAATCTTAAACCCTCTTATGAAAAATTCAAAGTGATTATTTTTTTTTACCTTTTAAGTGGTTATATTTCACGTAAAACGTTTACTATATCATCAGTTATTTCATAGCTTAAGTATAATCTATTATCATCCTGTCACATCATTTATGAAATAATTTTTTAAACTCTCCTTTGTCGACAACTTGTCCTCTATTGTTTCTAGCACCACTAGTACCACCTTTTTTATTTTTTATCTCATATGACGTGATCTTCCATCCGTGACCATGACTCTCTCTCATTTCATATCTCTCTCTTAAATCGAGATTCATAAAAATCTTGTCTTCAAGCAAAACTTTATTTATTCTAACTCTACTTTATGTCATATCTAAATCAAGTGAATGTTGTCCTTTATAACCTTTCTCTTTTCTCTACATATCCGTATCATCTTTTTATGTCTTTCACTCTCCTTCACGCTTATCAATATATATACTTCTTAAATAAAAACTATTATTGCCTCTCACTCATATCCCATGGGTTGTCCTATTCTAAACTCTCCATTCACGAATTAAGAATACTTCCACATAAAGTAAAAAGTTGCTTGTTTTATTAGGCCATTATTTTTAAAATCATTCACTCTTTTTAGTTCAACATGACACCCCATACTCTATTAATGGCTTCTCTTACTAGTCGATAAACTCACCCATAGTAAAATCTATATATATACTAATTATTTCAAAACTATGTCCTTCTCAACCCAATATAATACACTATCTTCAAACATTGATTTGATTTGTCATTCACAAGTCTCTTAACTTACTACTCATGGATTTCCTTATTTGACTAAATTCTAAAAATCACTCACTTCCAATGTCATTCAAAACCTATCAAAATTATTTTCATTCCTCTATTTAATGGATTGGTTCATCACACACCAATTCCACTCGTATCCATCTATCATCCTACAAACTATTACCCACTTCAAACTCGCCCTTCTTAGTCCTCCTGTTTTCTTACAAACTCTTGCAATGGCCTCTTCCTCCTCCAACAATGTGATTACTGCAGCAGATCTAAGGTATCCAGATCTGTTTCACGATTACAACTTACTATGCTCTCGCCCCATTCATAAAGGTAAATTGGTTAACTTCGATGACTTCATGCTATTTGACTTAGACAATTATCTCCCTGAACTCAAACATCTACTAGGATCTTCATCTCAAGCTGCCTACTATCCTGAACTAGTTCGACTTTTCTATACAAACTTTTCCACTGATCATGAACAAACTACCATCACCAGTAAAGTCCGAGGAAAGCTGATGTTCTTTCATGCTTCCTCACTAGGTAGAATTCTAAATCTGCCTTCGACCGGCACCGACCTCAACACCATAGTACCTATCGAACGATCGGTACTTCGAAAAATTCTTCTCTGTACCAACTGCTACCAACTTTCCTCGCACATGAGGAATCTCCAACCTCATGCTCAATTACTTACCCAGATTCTTCTCCACAACATCTATCCCAAGCTTCCCCGCAAGGGATTAGTTCCACGAAAAATCTCTCTTCTTATATACGCAATTTTTTCTTCTACTCCGATAAACTGGTCCTCCATTCTTTTCAACCTTTTTATTCGTTATCAGAAATTCAAGCCTCTTCTTTTCGGGTGTTTCATAACTCCCATTCTCAAATACTTCAAAGTACCCCTTCACAACGAAGTCATCCTCCATCCCTCTCAGGTCCTCGATGCTACCACCTTCAATCTAAGGTCTCTGCACATGCCCGGCTCTGATGAAGAACATCCAACATCCACCTTCAATTACTTCCCTGCTCTGATGGATGTTCAGCGCTCTCAGGATCGTATTCTTCGCAATCAAGCCCTGTTGCAGTAGACTCGTCAAGCTCACCAGCAGAATCGTGCCGACCGAACACATCAACCTCCTCCACCTTCGGGATAAACTTGTTTTTTTTTCGGTTTGTAATAACTTTTAATTCCTTTTGATCTGTAATAACTCTCTTACTCTGATCCCTTCCTTTTTGTCCATGACAAAGGAGGAGAAAACCTGTCTCCATTATTGGAGAAATACTCTCTTTAAACTTTTTTTATATATTTTATCATATTATTATTTCTATGCATAATGTCGTTTTGACAGGGGGAGCATATTTTGTCATCATCAAAAAGGGGGAGAATGTTGAGAAACTCTGTTTTGATGTCACATAATATGATACACTGTCGTATTTGATTTTATATAATATGATAATATGTCCTCCTGAAAAATGTTATATTATGACTGAATATGTTTTGCCATACATCTAACGAGTATTTGATGCAAGAATATCTCACCCAAAAAGGATGGAGACTTCCTGTTCAAGTACAACTTTAGTGCAATCATACTCCTTGAAGAAAAAGATTGATGAGCCATGCATTCCTAAAGTTCAACTGAAGATATCGGCTACCTCAAGATGAAGATTTTTTTTCTTCTTTAGAGTCATATGTAACAGAACCTTCAGGAACATTCATATTGCATATTACATACTCATGCATATAAACTATATCATAAAAGTATACGATAGTTTCAAAAAGCTCCTTTTTTGAAAACTAATAATTGTACCTTCTTACAACCTTTTATGAAAAAGATATTTTGTCATGTAATAATTGTGCCTTACACTATATACAAGACAACATGAAAAAGAAATGTAGGAAAAAGACAAAACATGAAATCGGCTACACAAAGAAAACAAGTATAATAATGTTTTTGAAAAGACTCTAGTTATCTTCTTTAAAGAAATGATTTCAAAAATAGGTAAAAGACAAAACATGAAAATCAGCTACACAAAGAAAACAAATATAATATATTGTTTTGAAAAGACTCTAGTTACCTTTCTACAAACCCTTAGAATGTCAACTTACTTGAAGTCATCATTCTCTTTGTACAAGCATTAAAAACTTCCTGTAAGAAATCCTTGTTAATATCCTTCTCAAAGAATGCCGACTTTCTTGTAGTCCTCATTCTCTCTGAATACTTTGAAAAACACAACATAAAGAAAAAAACTTGACATGACTATGTACAAATAAATATCTCAAAGCACTCATTGTACTTACACTCATTTAAAGTAAAGAAGTACTTATGTACCTCAAATCATTAATTAGAATAAAGACAAAACTACAATCCAATGTTCAATGTACTATTGTAAGAAATAGACTTTTTACATAAAATATGTATTACCTAAAATGTTACAACGACTAGTGTACCATACATTTTACTTTTATGGAAAAAGGCATTCTCGAATTTCTCTAAAAGATGTTTTTGAAATGACATAACATTTCACATTTCAAAAAGGCTACGATTTCAAAATGTAACGACTACTTTTTTAAATCTATATAAACACACTCAAATAAACTATTCGACAATGGAATGGAATAGACGTGTGAGCTTACAACGAGAAAAACTCCTATTCGATATTTGAAAAGATAGCCTTAAAAAAGAAAGAGAAAAAGAAAAGAAAGAAAAGAGAAAAAGTCAAGTCCAGCTCTTTGACAAAGAGTATCCTCTGAGTGACAAACAGAACATTCTGAGAATCCTTCATTCGTGCATTCATATCTTTCTGAAGGTTCTATAGGAAGTATTGTAACTTTCTGTTATTCACTGTATTCCTTCTTTGTTGAAAGAAGTAGACCTCTGTGAAAGAGGGTGTTGCCCTTCTCTGTTGAGAGAAGAAGACCTCTGTGAAAGAGGGTGTTGTCCTTCTCTGTTGAGAGAAGAAGACCTCTGAGGAAGAGGGTGTTGTACTATTTATCCGGTGACTCGGATGTTATAGTGGAAAGCTCAAGTGGTTTGCTTGGGGACTGGATGTAGGTCTGGGTACTGACCAAACTAGTATAAATTATGTGTTTTATGTGTTGTGTCTTATTGCCTGATTATTTTATTTTATCGATCTTAATCATATTTCACTATTCACCCCCACTCTAGTGGAATTTCATTTGGTATCAGAGCAGGTTTGCTGGTTTCGACATAACAAGTCTTCCAGCACAAATGGCATCTACCTCTTATGCTCGTGATATTGAAGGTCAACACGCATCTCGTCCTCCTTTCTTCAATGGCTCCAACTATAGATACTGAAAGTGCAAAATGGCTATCTTTCTCAAATCCATAGACTTTGCTGTATGGAAAATTGTTGAGCATCCATACACATCTCCATCCGCAGACTATAACTTATGGTCTGATGAAGAAAAGAAAATGGCAAACCTAAATGCAATGGCTATGAATGCCTTATATTATGCCATTGATCAGAATGAATTCACCAGAATATCTATATATGAATCTTCATATGACATTTGGCATTCTTTGGAGGTTATTTATGAAGGAACCAACAAAGTAAAAGAAGCCAAAATCTCATCTCTTGTTAGAAAATATGAGTTGTTTAAAATGAACAAAGATGAACCTATCACAGAGATGTTCACCAGATTCACCAACATCACCAATGATCTGAAATCTCTGGGTGTAACATATTCCCAGACAGAAAAGGTGAAGAAAATCTTGAGATCTCTCACAACTGATTGGGAGAAGAAGACTACAGCTATTGAAGAAGCTCAAGATTTATCTAAGCTTACTTTGGATGACTTAATAGGCAATCTTATGGCCTATGAAGTCCACATGAAAGAAAGAAGGGAAGAAGAGCAACCAGTAAAGAAAACTCTAGCTTTCCCAGCTCTATCTGAGAATGAAGACTCAGATAAAGAAACCGAAATTGCGCTACTTACCAGAAAATTCCAGCGCTTCATGAGAAGGAACCGGCTTCCAAACAGGCACAAGGAAAGAAAAGATCCTAAAGAAGATCCCATGTGCTATCAATGTAATAAGCCAGGCCACTTGAGACGTGATTGTCCCCTTCTCAAAAGAAAATCCAAGACTGAGGAACCAAAGAAGAGGTTCTTCAAGAAAAAGGCTATGCATGC
The DNA here is from genome assembly GCF_984573655.1 of Nuphar pumila. Lineage (NCBI taxonomy): Eukaryota > Viridiplantae > Streptophyta > Magnoliopsida > Nymphaeales > Nymphaeaceae > Nuphar > Nuphar pumila. The sequence continues at coordinate 64,411,218 of NC_143260.1, read as the reverse complement.
TCAATGGGATGATTCAGAACCATCCACCAGTCAAGGGTCAAGTGATGATGAAGCTGAAACTGCAAACATGTGCTTCATGGCTAACGAAAGCTCTGTAAGTGAAATTTCTGATTTTTCCTTTGAAGAACTTCTAGATGCTTTTCAAGAATTATTTGAAGAATCTAGAAAATTGAGTTTCAAAAATAAAGCCTTAAAATCTGAAAATCTAGAGCTCTCTCAGAAAAATGAAAAACTCAGTAGTGAGAACTCTGAGTTGAAAAAGAAAAACTTAATGCTTATGTCTGAAATCTCTTCTACTAGCTCCAAAACTAAAAATCTGCAAGTAGAAATTTCAGAACTAAAAAGTAAAACTGAGAACCTCATGAAAACGGTTTTCAAGTTTACTAAAGGTAAAGAGAACTTGGATAAACTCTTATCCTCTCAGAAAGTCTCTTTCTACAAGAATGGTATTGGCTATTCTCATTTCAACAAGCTTTCTTGTAAAAAGACCACGTTTGTGAAAGGTTCGTCTGAACCAAATAAGGAGTATTATAATGACAATTTTTTTAACTCCTCTAAAGATATAGACAAACCCAAATCCAAATGGATATGGGTTCCAAAGTCTAACAAAAAAGGACCCGATTGGGTACCATAACAGAGATTTACTTAATGTTTTGCAGGCTCCAAAGAAGAAGAACAGATGGATACTAGATAGTGGATGTTCAAAGCACATGACAGGACATTCAGACCTTTTTGTTGTTCTTCATCATAAAGATGGAGGGACCGTCACCTTTGGAGATAACAACAAAGGTTTGATAATTGGTATTGGTAATATTGGTAACATAGATAAACCTCTTATCAAAGACGTTCTCCTTGTTAAAGGCTTAAAACATAACATACTAAGTATCAGTCAAATGTGTGACACAGGTTATAATGTTAACTTTAATCATGATGCATGCCTCATAACTGACACTAATGGAAACATCATCTTAAAAGGTATAAGAAAGAATAACATATATGAACTATACCTAGAAAACATCACAGAACATTGCCTCATAGCTAATGATGACACTCAACATCTATGGCACATGAGAATGGGTCATATCAATTCTAAATACATGTCTAAATTAGCTAAAGATAAGTTAGTACGTGGGTTGCCCAAAATATCTCTTAAAAAGGATTATTTTTGTGATGCATGTCAATTAGGAAAACTGTCAAAATGTTCTTTCAAATCAAAAAATGTCATTTCAAGTAAAAGACCTTTAGAGCTTCTCCACCTGGACCTTTTTGGTCGTTCTAGGGTAGCTAGCCTTAATCATAATAGATATGCTTTTGTCATTGTAGATGACTACTCAAGATTTACTTGGGTAATAGTTTTGAAAAACAAAAGTGACACGTTTTGTCAGTTTGAAATCTTAAGTAAAAAGCTATAAAATGAAAAATCTTGTTCTATTGTTAAAATCCGTAGTGACCATGGAGGAGAATTTGAAAATGAACTTTTTGAAAAGTTTTGTAACTTGCATGGTATTTCTCATAACTTTGCCTTTCCTAGAGCTGCACCTCAAAATGGTGTAGTAGAAAGAAAGAATAGAACCCTTCAGGAATCTGCCAGGACTATGCTCCAACATAATAATCTTCCTAAATCTTTTTGGGCAGAAGCTGTTAATACTGCATGCTACATAACAAATAGAGTTCTCATTAGACCCTTATTAAATAAAACTCCATATGAACTATTCTATGACAGAACTCCTAGAATAGACTATTTCAAAGTCTTTGGTTGTAAATGCTTTATCCTAAACACAAAAGATAGCCTAGATAAATTTGATGCTAAATCTATTGAAGGCATATTTTTAGGATATTCAAGTCATAGTAAAGCATACAGGGTTTTCAATAAGCACTCTAAGTCTATTGAAGAATCTATGCATGTTAGTTTCTGTGAATCTATTGATCAATCTGTTCATAAGCAAACTAACGATGATGATATTGAAAGTACAGATTTATTTTTAGATAACACAGCTAAGTCTAATGAAGATGATCATCAAAGAACATTTGTCGATATCAAAGATCATCCTCAAAAGCAGATTTTGGGAGACCTGACAAAGGGGGTTCAAACTAGAGCTCAGCTAGAACGGATTGCAAATATGGCATTCATTTCTCAACTTGAACCAAAGAATATTGATGAAGCCATCATCGATGAGTTCTGGATGCTAGCCATGACTGAAGAACTGAATCAATTCCAAAGGAATGAAGTTTGGGATCTTGTACCTAGACCAAAGGATCATCCAATCATTGGGACAAGATGGATCTTCAGAAACAAGCTAGACAAAACAGGTAATGTTATAAGAAACAAGGCCAGACTAGTAGCTCAAGGATACAACCAGGAGGAAGGTATTGATTTTGATGAAACATTTGCTCCTGTTGCTAGACTTGAATCTATTAGAATGTTTTTAGCATATGCAAGCTATATGGATTTCAAATTATATCAAATGGATGTTAAAAGTGCCTTTTTAAATGGTTTTATAAATGAAGAAGTCTATGTAAAATAACCTCCAGGATTTGAAAATGAACAATATCCAGATCATGTTTTCAAACTCAAACGTGCTTTGTATGGTTTAAAACAAGCACCTCGTGCTTGGTATGATAGACTTAAAACCTTCTTGTTAAAAACAGGTTTTTCTATAGGCAAAGCAGACTCTACATTATTTGTAAAAATAGTGAATAATCATACCCTAATTGTTCAGATATATGTAGACGATATCATCTTTGGATCATCTAACAGCACTCTTTGTGAAGAATTTTCTAAGTCCATGCAGAAAGAGTTTGAAATGAGTATGATGGGAGAACTCACCTACTTTCTTGGACTGCATATTAAGCAAACCAAGGATGGAGTTTTCATCAATCAATCTAAGTATGCTCGTGAACTTCTGAAAAGGTTCAACATGAACTCAACTGCTTCAAAATCTACTCCTATGAGCACTACTACTGTTTTGGACAAAGATGAAGATGGTAAGTCTGTTGATACAAAGGTATACCGAGGTATGATAGGATCACTTCTTTATTTAACTGCTAGCCGTCCAGATATTATGTTCAGTGTTTGCTTGTGTGCTAGATTTCAGTCAAATCCAAAAGAATCACATCTTAAAACTGTAAAAAGAATAATGAGATATTTAAAAGACACAGTTGATTTTGGATTATTCTATTCAAAATCCTCTACATTTGATCTAATCTCATACAACGATGCTGACTTTGCTGGAAGTAAATCTGATAGAAAAAGCACAAGTGGAACATGTCACATGCTAGGGCACTCACTAGTTTCATGGTTCAGTAAGAAACAAAATTGTGTATCCTTATCAACCACTGAACCTGAATACATTGCTGCTAGCCTAGCCTGTACACAAGTTATCTGGATGAAACAAACCTTAAAAGATTTTGGTTTAAATTTTGAAAATACAACTATTTTCTGTGACAATACTAGTGCTATAAACTTATCTAAAAATCCCATTTTATACTCACGAACTAAGCACATTCAAATAAGACATCACTTCTTAAGAGAACAAGTCTTAAACAACATTATTAAACTCGAATTTATACCCACTAATCAACAGTTAGCAGACATATTCACTAAACCATTAAAACATGAAGACTTCACACGTATTAGAAGAGAACTAGGAATTTGCAAACTAAGTGACTTGTAAAACCTGATTTTAAAAGTTTCTTATTATCGATTTTTTTTTTTTTTGTTTTACTATTCAAAGTCAAACTATGTTTTCATATTTTCGTATACTCACAATACTCATAGAAATTCATTCATCATACCACATTCTTTATGTCTTTCAACATGTCATCTTTCAAGTACACTCTCATAATGACTTCTTGTCCTATCTCCTTTTACGTATATCCATAAGAACCATTTACTTTAAGTAAAAAGCCATCATGACTTGGATCACATCACTCATGTTCATTTCATCTTTTATATCTTTTGTCTTTTTGTGGCAACCTCTCATATGATAAGCTAGCCGACCTCCAAACATGATATTATATTCCTCATGACTTTAATTATTATTCTAAATTAATTATATTCATGTGATATATTCCCTTTTATGACCTTTTATCAATATTCTTCTCAAAAATCTTAAACCCTCTTATGAAAAATTCAAAGTGATTATTTTTTTTTACCTTTTAAGTGGTTATATTTTACGTAAAACGTTTACTATATCATCAGTTATTTCATAGCTTAAGTATAATCTATTATCATCCTGTCACATCATTTATGAAATAATTTTTTAATCTCTCCTTTGTCGACAACTTGTCCTCTATTGTTTCTAGCACCACTAGTACCACCCTTTTTATTTTTTATCTCATATGACGTGATCTTCCATCCGTGACCATGACTCTCTCTCATTTCATATCTCTCTCTTAAATCGAGATTCATAAAAATCTTGTCTTCAAGCAAAACTTTATTTATTCTAACTCTACTTTATGTCATATCTAAATCAAGTGAATGTTGTCCTTTATAACCTTTCTCTTTTCTCTACATATCCGTATCATCTTTTTATGTCTTTCACTCTCCTTCATGCTTATCAATATATATACTTCTTAAATAAAAACTATTATTGCCTCTCATTCATACCCCATGGGTTGTCCTATTCTAAACTCTCCATTCACGAATTAAGAATACTTCCACATAAAGTAAAAAGTTGCTTGTTTTATTAGGCCATTATTTTTAAAATCATTCACTCTTTTTAGTTCAACATGACACCCCATACTCTATTAATGGCTTCTCTCACTAGTCGATAAACTCACCCATAGTAAAATCTATATATATACTAATTATTTCAAAACTATGTCCTTCTCAACCCAATATAATACACTATCTTCAAACATTGATTTGATTTGTCATTCACAAGTCTCTTAACTTACTACTCACGGATTTCCTTATTTGACTAAATTCTAAAAATCACTCACTTCCAATGTCATTCAAAACCTATCAAAATTATTTTCATTCCTCTATTTAATGGATTGGTTCATCACACACCAATTCCACTCGTATCCATCTATCATCCTACAAACTATTACCCACGTCAAACTCGCCCTTCTTAGTCCTCCTGTTTTCTTACAAACTCTTGCAATGGCCTCTTCCTCCTCCAACAATGTGATTACTGCAGCAGATCTAAGGTATTCAGATCTGTTTCACGATTACAACTTACTATGCTCTCGCCCCATTCATGAAGGTAAATTGGTTAACTTCGACGACTTCATGATATTTGACTTAGACAATTATCTCCCTGAACTCAAACATCTACTAGGATCTTCATCTCAAGCTGCCTACTATCCTGAACTAGTTTGACTTTTCTATACAAACTTTTCCACTGATCATGAACAAACTACCATCACCAGTAAAGTCCGAGGAAAGCTGATGTTCTTTCATGCTTCCTCACTAGGTAGAATTCTAAATCTGCCTTCCACCGGCACCGACCTCAACACCATAGTACCTATCGAACGATCGGTACTTCAAAAAATTCTTCTCTGTACCAACTGCTACCAACTTCCCTGGCACATGAGGAATCTCCAACCTCATGCTCAATTACTTGCCCAGATTCTTCTCCACAACATCTATCCCAAGCTTCCCCGCAAGGGATTAGTTCCACGAAAAATCTCTCTTCTTATATACGCAATTTTTTCTTCTACTCCGATAAACTGGTCCTCCATTCTTTTCAACCTTTTTATTCATTATCAGAAATTCAAGCCTTTTCTTTTCGGGTGTTTCATAACTCCCATTCTCAAATACTTCAAAGTACCCCTTCACAACGAAGTCATCCTCCATCCCTCTCAGGTCCTCGATGCTACCACCTTCAATCTAAGGTCTCTGCACATGCCCGGCTCTGATGAAGAAGATCCAACATCCACCTTCAATTACTTCCCTGCTCTGATTGATGTCCAGCGCTCTCAGGATCGTATTCTTCGCAATCAAGCCCTGTTGCAGCAGACTCGTCAAGCTCACCAGCAGAATCGTGCCGACCGAACACATCAACCTCCTCCACCTTCGAGATAAACTTGTTTTTTTTTTGTCTGTAATAACTTTTAATTCCTTTTGATCTATAATAACTCTCTTACTCTGATTCCTTCCTTTTTGTCCATGACAAAGAAGGAGAAAACCTGTCTCCATTATTGGAGAAATACTCTATTTAAACTTTTTTTATATATTTTATCATATTATTATTTCTAGGCATAATGTCGTTTTGACAGGGGGAGCATATTTTGTCATCATCAAAATGGGGGAGAATGTTGAGAAACTCTGTTTTGATGTCACATAATATGATACACTTTCGTATTTGATTTTATATAATATGATAATATGTCCTCCTGAAAAATGTTATATTATAACTGAATATGTTTTGCCATACATCTAACAAGTATTTGATGCAAGGATATCTCACCCAAAAAGGATGGAGACTTCCTGTTCAAGTACAACTTTAGTGCAATCATACTCCTTGAAGAAAAAGCTTGATGAGCCATGCATTCCTAAAGTTCAACTGAAGATATCGGCTGCCTCAAGATGAAGATTTTTTTTCTTCTTTAGAGTCATATGTAACAGAACATCAGGAAAATTCATATTGCATATTACATACTCATGCATATAAACTATATCATAAAAGTATACGATAGTTTCAAAAAGCTCCTTTTTTGAAAACTAATAATTGTACCTTCTTACAACCTTTTATGAAAAAGATATTTTGTCATGTAATAATTGTACCTTACACTATATACAAGACAACATGAAAAAGAAATGTAGGAAAAAGACAAAACATGAAATCGGCTACACAAAGAAAACAAGTATAATAATGTTTTTGAAAAGACTCTAGTTATCTTCTTTAAAGAAATGATTTCAAAAATAGGTAAAAGACAAAACATGAAAATCGGCTACACAAAGAAAACAAATATAATATATTGTTTTGAAAAGACTCTAGTTACCTTTCTACAAACCCTTAGAATGTCGACTTACTTGAAGTCATCATTCTCTTTGTACAAGCATTAAAAACTTCCTGTAAGAAATCCTTGTTAATATCCTTCTAAAAGAATGTCGACTTTCTTGTAGTCCTCATTCTCTCTGAATACTTTGAAAAACACAACATAAAGAAAAAAACTTGACATGACTATGTACAAATAAATATCTCAAAGCACTCATTGTACTTACACTCATTTAAAGTAAAGAAGTACTTATGTACCTCAAATCATTAATTAGAATAAAGACAAAACTACAATCCAACGTTCAATGTACTATTGTAAGAAATAGACTTTTTACATAAAATATGTATTACCTAAAATATTACAACGACTAGTGTACCATACATTTTACTTTTATGGAAAAAGGCATTCTCGAATTTCTCTAAAAGATGTTTTTGAAATGACATAACATTTCACATTTCAAAAAGGCTACGATTTCAAAATATAACGACTACTTTTTTAAATCTATATAAACACACTCAAATAAACTATTTGACAATGGAATGGAATAGACGTGTGAGCTTACAACGAGAAAAACTCCTATTCGATATTTGAAAAGAGATCCTTAAAAAAGAAAGAGAAAAAGAAAAGAAAGAAAAGAAAGAAAAGAGAAAAAGTCAAGTCCAGCTCTTTGACAAAGAGTATCCTCTGAGTGACAAACAGAACATTCTGAGAATCCTTCATTCGTGCATTCATATCTTTCTGAAGGTTCTATAGGAAGTATTGTAACTTTCTGTTATTCACTGTATTCCTTCTTTGTTGAAAGAAGTAGACCTCTGTGAAAGAGGGTGTTGCCCATCTCTGTTGAGAGAAGAAGACCTCTGTGAAAGAGGGTGTTGTCCTTCTCTGTTGAGAGAAGAAGACCTCTGAGGAAGAGGGTGTTGTACTATTTATCCGGTGACTCGGATGTTATAGTGGAAAGCTCAAGTGGTTTGCTTGGGGACTGGATGTAGGTCTGGGTACTGACCGAACCAGTATAAATTCTGTGTTTTATGTGTTGTGCCTTATTGCCTGATTATTTTATTTTATTTTATCGATCTTAATCATATTTCACTATTCACCCCCCCTCTAGTGGAATTTCAGGACCCTCTTTTTGGGGAGAGTATGATGGACTCGTTCCTTCATGACCAATTCACTGACCTCACCAATACCGACCCTCTTTCTATAAGAGAAGTCTAATGTTAGGAAGTTTTGACGAAAGCTTAATTTCTCTTCGAAAGTTTGTTTTGCAAACACCTCCTCTTCAGGGAAGAGAGGAGTAATTTCTAATTCCAATTTCTGAATCGTCTCTTTTGGGGAAAGGAGAAGAGAATTTATGTCATGGATGTGTTGCGTTGTGTCTCAAATGCTCACTTTCACAAAGGATTTCAAGAAAATTTTGCCAATTTGTCGTCGAATATTTGTTGATTTCAAAAATCTTATTGCACAAAAATTTGTTACTTCAAAATACTTCCAGTATTACTTTCGAAAGGACAAAGCTTTCGCGAAAAAGGATTCAATGTTCAATACCTTTCTATCAGCCAACCAAAAGGATGAAGGATAAATCCGCGATATGGCCAGCAATGAATATTCAATGTTTTTGCAAAGCCATAAGTGATTGATATTGATCGCAGTCAATGGCACATTTTTAAAGATCATTCTTGGAAATTAAAGCAGTCGAAATATCCTGGGTGATACAGAAAAATCCATACAATCTTCATATCTCCTCAATCACCTAAGCTGCAATTAAATATCTGCAAAAGGGATCTATCAACTGTCGTCAAGATGAAGGCGAATTAGGCGAGTAGACCCCCGGGGCCAAAGAAGATTTGAAACATCTCCAAGATGACGAAGTTTGTGACGGATCCTTCCAGGGAAAGTCCAAAGCACTGTCGAGATGAAGGCAGATGCGATGAGCCTCCTGTCAAACCCTAAAGGATATTTAATTTCTACTATCACCAAGAGATTTTCAACCAAAGAGCCAATAACCGTCAATATAATCCCTAAGAGAAAAGAAGGATCAAAACATCTTCGAGATGAAGGAGTTTGTGACGTACCCTTCCCCAAAAAAAAAAGAGAGAGAAAAGTCAGGACATCTCCAAAATGAAGGATGATGTAATTCCCGAAAAATCCAAGAGAGCTCCAATTCTGTTAAAAAGAGAGTGCAGAAAGATCATCATGAGAAAAGAATCCCAGGATATCAGACTGACGAATCTATCAAGAATCTTTTTTAATTTTGTGAAATTCTTTTATCAATATTCTTTCACCAATAGCTCTCGCAATATCAAGAATACTCTCTTTTCTACTCATATCAAGGAAATTGATAGCTTCCTTGAAAAAAAGCCAATCGCAAGCAATTTGAATTTGAATCCTGATTCTACGGAGTTAGGCTCAGTCGGAGGTAATACTTCAAGTAGAAAAGAGGAGATATTTTCAAAACAATGTGCATCACTTTCAATTATTTTGAATCAACAATAATTTTCAACATTTTGACAATATTTTCTAGCTATCCTGGCGTGAGGCAAGAGCTTGAGGTTCATCTTTGGCGCATCCTGACATCAGTTGTTATCCCTTTTAGGACTTGATAACAGGAGTTTTCAAGATTCCTTTCCTTCTTTGGTATAATCTGAGCGCCTGAGCTCTCAAATTCGCACACTTCTCTGTGTCTCCACTGTCCCACCATAGACAGTCCAATTTCGGCTTGAGGTTAAGCCACCAATTCCAGCAAAAGGCAATTTCAAAAGTTATTTAGTCTCAGTAATGAGGCTCCCAAAATCAAACCCCTTTTCAAACTTTAGGGACCCCAATTCCATCCTTTTGCAAAACCCCTATTGGATTTATTGTGCAAAATTCGAAGGTTCCATCACGGTCTCTTCTTTCGAGGATTTCGTTTATTTCCGCCCGATCAGGTTAAGGGTATAAACCTGAGCCTCATTTGATGAGGTATTTCATTTTCCACCCAATCAGGTCAAGGGGTTAAAACCTGAGCCTCATTCTGACGAGGTATTCCATTTCTCGTCCCATCCAGATTAAGGGCAAAACCTGAATCTCACTTCTTTTTGAAATAAATATTTTTCCTTATTCTCCATTTCATATCTACCATCATCACTTGGATTAATTCCTTCATACCCAGTCAGATTCATCTAACTGGGGCATTTTTATAGTCTGAATTTGGTGTGTTTTCTTTGCCACTAAGCTCGACTTACAACCGGCTTAGTAGCAAAGAGGGGCATCTGTAAAAACCCCAAATTTTCATCCTCATTCAGTGTCTACATCTCCTGTGTCATTGCATATCACTGCATGAATTCAACATATCATTTCATTGCATTACATACCATTGCATGTCATTGCATCCCATTTTCGAGATCCAGCACTACTGTTTTTAAAATATTTAATCCAGATTTGGGTTTTAAAACTTTTCTTTCAAAAACAATTTTAAAACCTGGGTTTTTATTCAACATTCTGTCATTTTCCAACCCCGGGACCTTATATTTCGAAATGTTTTCTCAGAAAACAATCTGGATTCATTTTAAACTCAATTTTCAATTGATTTCAATTTTCAGATGAGACCCATTTAGGTGGTGTCACTTCTGGATTCCTTTATTTATCAAATTTCTCAAAATTTCGAGAGTTTCAGTCCGATCAGGACTCTGTCTGAGAGTCCTGATCAAGTCAAGAGTCTGTTTCACTTCCATTTTCATTCTTTTCATTTGTTTTCAAAATTTAGGACGTGTTACAGAGTCCAGTTAGTTCAGGGCTCTATTTCAGAGTTTCGGTCGAGTTAGGATTCTAACCCTGACTGTATTTTCTGACTTATTTCACCATTTTCTGATAAATTCTTTTAAAAATTCTTTCATTTGGCTTTAAAATCCAAAATTTCAAAGTCCTAAGAGTTCAAGACTCTAACCCGGAGTTCCAGTTCACTTTAGACTCTGTTTTTCAGAAATTCTGACTTTCAATTGTTGATTTTATCCCTTCTTCAAAGTTATTTTCAGTATTTGTTTCAAAAGTTTCAAAACTCGATGTGGGCTCACTCAGTTGGCACCATATCCAGAGGAGTTCTAACCCAGTTGGAACTCTATGTCATTTCAAAAAATTTAATTTCAAGTTTGCTTTTTAAAATCTTTTGAAAACTCTCTTAATTTCAAGTTTTAAAATCGTTTTTGGAAAACTCAAGTAGGGCCCACTCGAGGTGGTGCCACATTTGAGAAAGTCAGGGTTAGTCCAGGGTTAGTCAGCGTCTTGGTTAATTTTAGAGAGTTAGAAGAGTCAAAATCTCTTTTGAAAATGTATTTTAAAAGGTGGTTTTAAACCATTGTTTTTAAAGGTTTTTAAAAGAACTTTAAAAACCCAAATGTGGGAAATGCCAAGTGGCGCTACATTTGAGGACTTTTTAGGATTAGCTAGGGGTTAATTAGGCATTATTTAGGATAATTTAGGCTAGGGGTAGTATAGTAATTCCACCCAAAAATTGCACCCCCCTTTAGAGTCCAAAATTTTCAAAATTGTTATTTTTTTAAACCTAATTGTTTTATTATAAAAAGCCCCTATGGGGGACGATTTTAGAAGGCTCTCCTTTGGCAAATCTTGGAGCTTCTCTCTCCTCTCCAGCCCTTCCTCCATTGCTGCAACTCCAAGGTAATCATCTTCCCTAATTTTGGTTTTTATTTAATGCTTTTTCATGATTTAAAACATGAATTTAGCCTTGGGCGCCCCTCCTTATGTGGATTTAACCATGATTCAACCTCAAGAACCATCAAGAATGGTCCAAGAAGATGATCTAACTTTGTTTTGGTGTTTTTACAGGGATTCTAATCCATTAGAATCGATTTTAGCATTGGCTTTTACATTATTAACCAATAAAACATGTGATTTACCCTTTTAATGGGTTAAATCCATGTTTTTAAAGGTAAAATCAAATCTCAGCCATTGATTCCCTAAGTTTTATTTATTTCTTTGTTTGTTCATGTTTATTATACGTTTTCCAGCATAGGAATAATTTTTGTTTTACTGTTTTAGTGTTTATTTTATTGTTTTCATTAGTTAATGCATATTTTATTAGATTTCACTAGGTTTCTGTGTGTTTTGAGCTTAGAACAGTAAGAAGCATGCTATTTTGGATTGAAATACTTACTGTTAATTTCATATTTTTTATATGTGATACATGCACATGTGATTGAATTACTGTAAAAAAATCAGAGGTTTTAGGATTTGGTAACTCTGTCAGAAAAATTAGACATCAAATCGATTTTTTCAAACTTTAAAATCGTTGTTAAAATCAAAAGGGTAACTTGCTGTTATGATATTTTTCTCATCCTATATCTGATTTGAGATCCGTAAAGTGATATGGATTCATGTTGAAATCATATATTTACTGTGAAAGTTTAGTAATTTTTGGTCTCTGTTTAGTATTTTTCCTCAGTCAGAGACTCTGATTTTAAATTTAAAACTCGTTAGGGTTTACCAAAACCCTAATCAGACTTGTAATGACCATAGATCTCAAACCACAGATCCGATTCATGATCTGTAAAAAAGGAGTTTCATTATTTTTCTGTCTACTATTCACTTATAAAATTTCAGAATTTTTTTATTAAGTTTGCTATTATTTCTGTATTTTCAATCCTAAGTAGCTGTTTTAATCATTGTTAGATTTGTGAGATTTTAGTTCAGATTGCCGGAAGGGTTTCTCCCTAACCAGAGATGATTCGTCCAATCTGTAAATTGGGAAATCTTTTTTTTTCTTCCTAGTTTATCTCTGTAAAAATTCAGAAGCTTTCATGGAGGATTGACCCCTAATTCTAGTCTAACTCTGAAATTGGTTTGTGACCTAGGTTAAAAATAGCTTATTTTAGGGTTTTAATGCAATTTTCGGATTAAAATAATGCCAAAAAATTATTTTTATGATTTCAGTCTGATTTCAGGGACATAACAAGTGTAGATACCAATTTGTATGAGTTTTGGAATCTGTTTGATGCCTGAATTGATCAAATTGCAAAATAGGGTCCCTGAAAGATCCAAAAACACTGCCAAAATCACAATTTTTGTGATATTTCTTGATTTTCATGCATAAGTGTGTGATTTTAGGGTTTGTTCATGATTATAATCATATTAGGATGTTTCATGCTTGATTTTATGTTTATTTCAATCATGAATCCTAAGTTTTTACCAAAATCTATTTCAGAAAACCCTGATGTCAAGGCCATAGTCTTGCTATCAGGAGCATTTTGGTCATTTGACCTCAATTTCGAAATTCAAAACCCTAATTTTCATATTTTTAATCATCTCATATCATACTTAGTTCAATCTATCCTTATTTGGATTTTAAAACTTGCATTTTACAAAATATCTTTCTGAAAACCCCGATTTCAAGGCCATAGTGTTGCTATCAGGGGTATTTTGGTCATTTTAACCCCAATTTCGAAATTCTAAATTTCATTTTCATATTTAGCCCATCTTATTTCATATTTCATTAAGTTTATATGAGGGAATCATATGGAAAATGGCTTATATATAGCAAAATCCAGTAATTTCTAGATATTACTAGATAAATCTAGAAAAGCCAACATATCTTCACTAACAAGTTTTTTAGTTTTGCAGGAACATGGAAGACTTTATTTTCCTTTATTTCTTGTATTTAAATTTGATTAGTGATGTAAATTATAATTAATTTTGGAATAAGAATTTCAATTCCTGCATAGAATAGGATGCATTGCAAATAGTTTTAAACTTTGATATATAATTGTTATGCTTGTCATTCATGCACATTCTTTATAAATCCACTATGATCTACACAAATGGCACGTGCACTAGCACTTATGGAGTTGACAAACTTGGTGGAATTTGTATTTATGGCGATAGTCAGAATACGAATGATACCTAGATTTGTAATCTTCATACTAGCCACATTCAACCTATACTCTTAAGCTAACTTCAAAAATGCACTGCATTTCTCAAAATACAAAAAGGATTTCCTCAATTCCTCAAAATCAAGTGTTTCAAATCCATATTCATTCAATTCATTCATTTGCAAATTCCAATTTCAATTCAGAGAAATCAATTTTCTCAAAAATTTTCTAAGTCTTATTCTAAAATCGATTTTCTCAAAACTCTAAGTTTTCAAATGATATTTCAAGTATTTTTCAAAGTTCTAAATTCGATTTTCCAAGTTATAGCTTCAATTTCCAAGTTCTAATTCAAAGAAATCAAGTTTTTCCAAGTTATTTAAAGTTCCTCAGAAATCAATTTTCATAAAACCTCTTGATTCTTCAGAAATCAATTTTCATTTTCCTCAAAAATATTCTCTCACTAAGTTCATGATTTTCCAAGTGTTATCTTTTCCAAGAATTCTCTAAGTATTTCAAATATTCAAAGCAAACATCATGTTTTTAAATATGCATTTTCAGAAAATTCATAGCACATGCCTGATTCTTTGTGCATTTAGGAAATAGAATATGATTTAGATAAGTTGAGCAAAGTTAAGCACACTTTTGATCCTTGGTTCAATTACCCCTGGTAAAGGCGCCAGGAACGGTTGAACCTCGTACCGACAGGCGAGTCCCATTCTTTGGATTTATCCTGCATTTTAAAACGGAGGCGAGTTATTTTCAAAATCTTTTTCAAAGGTCAGTTTGACTCGCAAAAGTAAAAATTTTGCGATGATAACAGTTCTGACTCGAGTTTTCTCCTTTTTATATATATATTCGTATTTCCGGAGTTGCGAGTTCTGACTCGGACTTCCTTTTGGTTTCAATGTTCGCATTGGACCAATTGTTACATCGAGAATTCGAGTTCGCAAAAACTCGATTCTTATTCATTCTTTTATTTTGAAAAACCGGGTTCCGACTCGAGTTTTCTCTTTTTTATATATATATTCATATTTCCAGAGTTGCCAGTTCCGACTCGGACTTTCTTTTGGTTCCAATGCTTGCATTGGACTAATTGTTACATCGAGAATTCGAGTTCTCAAAAGCTCGATTCTCATTCATTCTTTTATTTTGAAAAACCGGGTTTCGACTCAAGTTTTCTTCTTTTTATATATATTCGTATTTCCAGAGTTGCGAGTTCCGACTCGGACTTCCATTTGGTCTCGATGTTCGCATTGGACCAATTGTTACGTCAAGAATTCGAGTTCTCAAAAGCTCGATTCTCATTCATTCTTTTATTTTGAAAAACCAGGTTCTGACTCGAGTTTTTTGCTTTTTATATATATTCGTATTTTCGGAGTTGCGAGTTCCGACTCAGACTTCCTTTTGGTCCCGATGTTCACATTGGACCAATTGTTACATCAAGAATTCGAGTTCTCAAAAGCTCGATTCTCATTCATTCTTTTATTTTGAAAAACCGGGTTTCGACTCAAGTTTTCTTCTTTTTATATATATTCGTATTTCCAGAGTTGCGAGTTCCGACTCGGACTTCCATTTGGTCTCGATGTTCGCATTGGACCAATTGTTACGTGAAGAATTCGAGTTCTCAAAAGCTCGATTCTCATTCATTCTTTTATTTTGAAAAACTGGGTTCCGACTCGAGTTTTTTCCTTTTTATATATATTCGTATTTCCGGAGTTGCGAGTTCCGACTCAGACTTCCTTTTGGTTCCGATGTTCGCATTGGACCAATTGTTACGTCAAGAATTCGAGTTCTCAAACTCGATCCTCATTCATTCTTTTATTTTTGAAAAACCAGGTTCCGACTCGGATTTTCGCTTTTATATATTCTTATTATCTTGAGTTCCGACTCAAATTTCCCTTGTTGATCCAATGCTTGTATTGGACCAAAAGTTCTCCTTGCCTTCCCCTTTTCAGGTTAAGGGACAAAAACCTGAATTCTTCTTCAGGATAAGGGATAATCCTGAAACACCGACAGTCATTCTCGCTTAATTCTCAAATATCTTTGAATGTCGGTCTCTTTCTCAACTCTCCGTTAGAAAACCTAGTGCTCGTACTGGTGCATTTTTGAAAATCCAGTGCTCAGACTGGTGTGCAATTTCGAAAACCAGTGCTTGTACTAGTATGCAATTTTCAAAACCCAGTGCTTGTGCTGGTGTGCAATTTCGAAAACCCAGTGCTCATACTGGTATTCATTTTCGAAAACTCAGTGTTCGTGATAATGTGCAGTTTCAAAGATCCAGCGCTCGTACTGGTGTGCATTTTTTAAATTAGTGCTCGTACTGGTATGCACTTTCGAAAACCTAGTACTCGTACTGGTATGCATTTTTGAAACCCAACACTCGTACTGGGGCATTTTTTGAAATCCAGTGCTCGTACTAGTGTGTTTTCAAAACCCAGTGCTCGTGCTGGTACATTTTCAAATTCAGTGCTCGTACTGGTACATCTAGCGCTCGTGCTAGTGTTTGGCTGACTGATCAGTTAGCCCTCTAGGTTCAGTCTCTGTACTAACCAATCATCATAAATTCAATCTCTAAATTCTCAATTTCAACCTTTGGGTTATCTTTTTCTCTTGCGAAGGACCCTCTTTTGGGAGAGTTCGAGGGAGCTTGTTCCTTTCGCACGCAACCATCTTTCGTTCGCAAGAACCCTCTTCTAGGGAGAGTTTGAAGGGACTCGTTTTCTTCATGAACAGTTTGCAAAACAACAACCAACTTTACACAAAAGAACCTGTGATCATCGCAAAATTTTTTCTCTCGTAATATTCTCTCTCTTCTTTCTCTTTTCCTTTCTAACCTCTATTTCCTCCTTTTTGAAGGGAGAAAATAAAAAGGGCAGAAAGAAAGAGAGAGGAGAAAAGAAAGAGAAAAGGAAAGAAGAGGAATTCTTTTGCGGGGTCTCACTTGACCTTAATTTTGAAAAATAAAAATAACTCACCTCCGTTTTTGAAATATTTGCGAGAAAACTGGGAGATGGGATCCGCTCGTCGGTACGAGGTTCGACCGTTCTTGGCGCCTTTACCAGGGGTAATCGAACCGAGGGTCGAATTAATGCCTTTTGTTTTGCTAAGAATTTATTCTAAGTCTAGATGCACAAAGAATCATGCTTGTGCAAATACAAAGATGTATGCTCTTTTTGAAAGATGTTTTGAAAATTTCCAAGTATTCTGAGATGAACTTGGTAAGGGAGTGAAGAAAAATGATTGAATCTAACTTAGAACTTGAGATAGATCAGAGAAGTTCTAAGTCTTTGAAGTAAATCAGAGTTGAAAGAATGAATCTTGATTCTGAGAAAGAATGATTTGAAGCTTCTGAAAATGAAATTCCAAAGTCGGAAATGGACTTTGAATTTGAACTTTGAATTTAGGAAAGGAAATGAATACTTGAGATGGAATTGAATTTAGATTTTGAAAATTTGAAATTTAGAATGGATCTGAGAAATCAAATGGTATTTAAGAATAGAAATGGATTTAAGAGATTCATATTAGATTCGAAAATGGAATTGAAATCTAGAATTGGAATTGGATTCCGAATCCTAGACAAAAATGGGATCCGAGATTTAGAAATCAAGATGGACCTTTGGTTCTGGATCCTAAAATAGAGTGGATCTGAAGTCTAAGATCCAAATGTAGAATTGGGTTTTAGATCCTAAGATGGATTTGGATCTGAAGTCTAAGATCCAATATAGAGCTGGACTCTGGACCCTACGATGGAATTGGATCTGAAGTCTAAGATCCAAAGTATAATTGGATTCTGGATCCCAGAATGAATTTTGGATCTGAAGTCTGAGATTCAAGGTGAAGTTGGATTCATACTTGGAAATCTGGATCCAAGCTGAGATTAACTTTGGATTTGGGCTTTGACAGTCCAAATGGGACTTTTGAACACGGATTTAGGTTTTGAAAACCCGGATTGAATTTAAAATTTTAGGAAAGGTCAAGCTTTTGAGATTCAGAATCAATCTCAAACTGTGGCTTTTGAATTTTGAAGATAAGAAGATGAACTTGATTTTGAGAATGAATCAAGAATTTCAAGGTTTAAATGGAACTTTGAAATTGAATTTTTGAATTGAATTTGAAATTTTGGAGTTTGAATAAAATGGTTTTGAAATTCCAAAGTCAATTTGGACTTTGAAATTGAGATAGAACTGGAATAGAAAAGATGTACAAAATCACTTGGGTTTTTCGAAAAAGAATTTTTGAAAATATGATGCAATTCTACCCTAAATGATGAAATGAATTTAGAGATTTTGAATTTTGGAATTTTGAAAAGCTATCCCATTCTTTAAATGAATTAAAAATGAGGTTGAAGACATAATACACCCCTGACTATGGTCATTGAATATATTATGTAATAACTACATTTAAATTCAAGTGAAGAATAAAATACATTTTTGGTGCTTTTATAGAATTTAAAATGAAATTAACTCTCAATATACCCTGACTATGGCCATTGGTATATATTTTGAGTTAATTTTAAGTTAAATTCTGATAAAAGAAGAAAATATTTAAGGAAAATATGATGAATTTTGAAAATGGATCCAGTGTGGATCCAGTGTTATTTTGTAAAAGATAAAAACACTAAGTCTTGTTTACATCCCGACTATGGCCGTTGATGTAAATCATCAACTTAGGATTAATTTACCTCTTACGAAATGGTGCACGTGCCATTCGTGTTCTCATTTATGAACTTTTGAAAATAAAGGAGAAAATATGAGAACAAGTAATTCATGATATTTATAATGTTCAAATGCTCATCCATTCTATCTAAAAGCTGAAGATTTAAATTTTCATTGAAATCTAATTATTATAACGCATAAAATTGGAGTTACAACTCCAAGTAATGATATTTTTCACATGTTCCCTGCAAAACAACTTGAATTAACATGAAAATAGAAAATGGCATATTTCATATGGATATCTAAGAAACTGTTCATATACTAAGATATAAATGATGGAAAGGATGGAGAATGACATACCTACCTATATGCCTATATATGCCTATATATGCCTATATATATATATGCGAGTATATACTTATATATATGTACACATATACACGTATATATATACATTCATATATATATATATATATATATATATATATATATATATATATATGTATATATATATATAGACATATTACATGTGACATACACTCAATGTAGGTGGATGAGAGATAATCTGGTAGGTGCAACAGGAAGATGCAGCAGTGGATGCTGTGTGAATTATAGCAAATGATGCATTTTGGATTTGCAGTTAGTAAACAACATGCCTTTGTGGGGTAGCTTTCAGCAAGTGTTAACAAAGTATTAAGGTAAATTTTTCATTGAATACTAACAGGATGCAGTGGTGGTTGGGCATAGATGACAATTGTGAAGGTGGACATATACAGTGTGTACACAGGGAAAAGTAGGGTGTTTACTGTGCCAGAAACATAATGTCATGGATGAATGAAGGGTGCAAATGTACAAAATGTAATGAAAATGTAAGTGGTCAATGGGATGACAATCACACAACTATGTAATGTAAATACTGATAAATGATTATCAATTATTGTCAAAGCATATGAGTAAACTAACCAGTCAACTTCAGCAGGAGAGCAACTTGATTTTTCTGAACTGATTCGTCCCAGTATAACCTCTTGGCGAGTTACACTCAGTAGCAAATATTAATCATCAGTATGGTTCAGCAGATGAATCCCAAAATAAATTGAACCAGTTAGTTTCAGCAAGACTTCAATAGGTTGAACCTCCAGCGATATCTCTAATTTATAGCCCCCTGGTGAATGTGATCTTGTGTCTTCCACAGCTTAGCCTTTGATCCACAAGACCGGAGTAAGAGGTTGCTTACCCTGAGGCAATCCTAAGTGAAGCACATATCCCAGTTGTGGCAGCCATGATGAGTTGATCAAACACAATTGGCAACCCACTCCCTTAATTTGGGAAGCTAACTGTGAAAGCCTAAAGACCACGGCGATATGCTAATCTGCCATGAAAGCTGAAGGGCCACATCAGTTTGCAAACTGCTGATCAACAGGGATGGACTAGGGAACACAGACTTGATCCCTTAATGTCTTTTGCTGAAATGAGTTCACCCGATTGATGGAGGTAATGCTTTCTCTGGGTATTGATGATTAGCTCCTTTGATCGGTCCAAGGGAGGCTTGAACTCAAACGAGGGGGGTGTTAGTCCAGATCGTTGGGCTGTGAAGAGGTCCAAACTGCGCTAATTTCCTGGTTTCCAATGAGCTATATATCTGAGAGGCACATGAAGCTAAGCTCGCGGTGTAAATCGTGAGCAATTGACTGGATCGATTAACCAATGGATGAACCTCCACAATGATCACGAATGAATAGAAGAAGTTTATGAATGATTAAGAAATAAGAGAGAAAAAAAAATTTCAATATGAATATTGTATCAAATAACTAAGAATTACCACTCTCAAATTCAACATCGCAAGGTAGCTTATCAAGAGGAAATGAGAATCGATCCAGGTGATCGACCAGTTTTCCATGAAAAGACTAAAATCAATTGAATGCAAAAAAGAATAGATGTGACGATTAAGAACCGAGTGATGCTGAAGCAACAAAGGATGCTTACTGGACTTCAATTCAGAGCCAACCGGAAAACAGGTTTCATGGCGGATGTCTCATCGTACGCACATTGCTATGCTGAATGAGGGAAGGAAAATAAAATAAAATAGAAAAAAATGACAAATGAACAGAAAGCAAGAACTAATGTGCGAGATGGAGTGCCTTAGACAGCACCAAATCTGTCAACAACGGGTCTCCATCATATACAGAAATCACGGAAATTCAAAGACAAATTATAAGGAAAAGGAAAAAAAAAAGTAAAATAAAAAGAAATGTCGGAATGTAACCATTCCTAACGATCTTGCAAAACGTAAGTCGATGCTACTAGATGAAAATCGACATTACAAGCGATGCTTAGGATAGTAAAATATGAACGAAATATGAAGATAAGTGATGCTAATTTGAAAGAAATATAAATTTTATAGAAAATGTAAAAAAGAAAGAAAGAAAGGAGATTGTTATTTACCGTAGATGATGCTGGTTCTGTTGTAGGGAGTATTTCCCTCAATCGATCGAGAAGAAAACCAAAGGAAAAGAAAAAATGGAAGAAGAGGATACCCAGCGGAAAGGTGAAGAATGGCTCTGGAGTCGATGGTGCAGTGGAAGGATGAGGAAAAAGGGATCTTCTACGCTCGATCGGAGGGAAGAGGAACGGATGGGTGGTTTGCAGGGATCCTGAAGAAAATGGAAAGGGGGAAGGGTGAAAACGGATCGTCGAAGGAGAAGAAGATGGTAGGGTAGAAGGCGGTGGGTAGGGTTTTCTTCTTTGCCGGTTTTAAAGAAGATGGGGAAGATTCGGGAAGGTTATGGATTGACGGTTTGATGGAGAGGAAGAGGATCGGCGATGGAGGGTTTGGAGGAGAAGAGAATCGGGAGAGAGAGGCAGTGAAGAGAGAAATGGAGGGGGGCGGCCATCCATCCTCTTCCCACAGTCTCTCGAAGAGAAACCCTAAAAAGGGTTTATTTGTAAAAAAAAAATTTGGTTTTTCCAAAAAGAGGCTCCTTCAACAAGATTTTTCATAAAAATGGTTTTAAAGTGACTTTTTTTTTAGCAAAATTGATTTAGAAAGCTTAAACTCATTTGTTTTTCTCGTAATTTTTCCAATTTTTTGGTTTTTTGTGTTATTTTTCCATTTTTTTGTATTTTTAGAATAAAATTCTAGAGTTTTACGAGAAATCAAGGGTTAAAACTATTTTTTTTTGGTATTTTTGTAAAATATTTACAAAAGGGAGTCTTTCTGAGAATTAAAAGCTATTTTTGGGGAAATTTCTTCAGAAAATGTGTTTGGATCTGGATTCTGAAGAAGTATGGATTTAAAGCACTGGATTCAGATCCGGAATTGATTTTGAATATATCAATGTGAAATTTAATCCAGAGAATCTGAAGTTTAGCTTTGAAATTGTTTTGATTTTCTCAGAAAACGGGGTTAGGGGCAAAAGGGTTATTTTTACAAATCTTTGAAAAATTTAGGGTGTTCACAGAACCCTTTTTCCAGGGAGAGCTTCGACGAAAGCTCGTTTCTTTTTGTAGCCCTTGTTTTTCTCATCTTTGGCCAAACCCCTTCACGGAGGACCCTCTTTTAGGGAGAGTGTGATGGACTCGTTCCTCTGTGATACTTTCTCAACTTTGTTTTTCAACCGCCTTTCCAAAAGAGAAGTCTAGAGATAGGGAGTTTTGACGAAAACTTAAATTCTCTTCGAAAGTTCTGTTTTGCAAACACCTCCTCTTTGGGGAAGAAAGAAATATTTTCAACTTCCCATTCAGGTAAGGGCTTAAGCCTGAGTCTCTCTTTTTGGGGAAAAAGAGAGGAGAATTTTGTCACGGACGTGTCGATTCAATATCGAGCGATTTCTTTCATCAAGGATTTCTAGAATACTTTGCCAATTTGCTATCAAAAGTCATTGTTGATCTCAAAAGTTTTTCATCACATAAAGAAATTACCTCAAGATATCTTTAGTATTATTTCCAAAGGAGTAAGACTTTTGCGAAATAAGAACTAAATTCAAGCTTTTTTCTATTGGTCAACCAAGAGGATGAAGAAAAATCTTCAATATGACCGGCAAAGGAAAAATTCAATGATGTTGAAAAGCCATAAGTGAATTGATATTGATCATAGCTATGGCATATTCTTAAAGATCGTTCTTTTGACAGTAAGACAGTGGAAATATCCTAGGCAGTAAAAAAGAGAACCTACCCAATCCATATATCCTCAGTCCTTCAAAGCTGCAATCAAATATCCACAAAAGGGATCTCTCAATTGTCGTCAAGATGAAGACAAATTATGCGAGCTAGATCTCCGGGGCCAAAGAAGATTTGGATCATATCCGAGATGAAGGAGTTTGTGAAGGGTCCTTCCAGGGAAAGTTCATATCACTGTCGAGATGAAGGCAAGTGTGATGGACCTACCGACAAACCCTAAAAGATATTTGATTTCTGCTGTCATCTAAAGACCTTTTAGAACCGATGTCATCAATATAACCCCTGAGATAAATAAAGGATCGGAACATCTCCAAGATGAAGGGGTTTGTGACGTACCCTTCCCCGAAAAGAGAGAAAAGTCAGGACATCTCCAAAATGAAGGATGATGTAAAAGCCCAAGAAAGCTCCATAACTCAAAAGAGTGCAAAAAGATCATCATGGGAAATGCCCAGGATATCAAACTGCCCAAAACTGTCAGGAATCATCTTTATCTATGTGAAATTCTTTTATCAATATCTTCCCACTAAATCGCTTTTATGAAGCTAAGAATATTTCCTCTCTTTTTATATTAGGGAAATTGATATCTTCCTTAAAGGAACTCAACAACAACAAATTTGAATTTGACTCTTGATTCTACAGAGTTAGCCCAATTGGAGCTAATACTCTAGGTATAAAGAGGTGATATTTTCATGCACAATTCAATCATTTTAGATCAACTACAAATTTTTGGCATCTTATTGGCAATATTTCCTAGTTATCCCAAAATGAAGTAAGAACTTGATGTTCGTTTTGACGTATCTTGACGTCATCCCTCCTTAGGACTGAAAAGTCCTTTTCTTCCGTCTGATCTGAGCACTCTCAGATTTGTACACTTTCCTGTGTTCCCCACTGTCCCGCCATAGATAGTTCCCGCTCAGAATAAGGGTTAAACCTGAACTTTTTTGCAAAAGGTCTGTTATTGTCAAAAAGCTATTTTCAGTCTCAGCAATGAGGCGCCCAAGAACAACCCCTTTTCAAGTTTTAGGGACCCCCATTTTCATCCTTTTGCAAACCCCTCTTAGACTTATTGTGCGAAGTCTAGAGGTCCCATCGCAGTTCCCTCGCTCTTCGCGGATTATGTATCCATTCAGGCTAAGGATTAAACCTGTTACCTTGCTCCTCGAGGCATCACCAAAACCTTCTACGAGAGGTCGTCTGTTTTTAGAAAGTTGATTTAGTCTCAGCAATGAGACACCCCAGATCATCCCCTTTCCAAGCTTTAGGGAATCTCTTGTTTGTCTCTTCTCGCAAAACCCTTCTCGGATTTGTTTATCCAAATTCTGAAGGTCCCATCATGGACTCGTCATCTGAGGATTCCATATGGTCGCCCCTTTCAGGTTACGGGTTAAGTCTGAACCTGGCTCTGCGAGGTATCTTTCCGTTCATGTTAAGGTTAAACCTTAATCCCGTTCGATTAGATATCATTTCTAGTCCCACCGCGGTTTCTTCATCTGAGGACTTCATGCGATTTCCCCTCACTCAGGTCAAGGCTAAAACCTGAATCTCGCTTTCGGCGATGCATTTTGTTATCTCATTACGGCTTCCTCGTTCGAGGATTCTGTATGGTCATCCCCTTCAGGTTAAAGGTAAAGCCTAAACCTCATTCCACGAGGTATCTTCCTTTTAGGTTTGGTTTAAACCTGAGTCTCGTTTCGACGAGGTAATCCTCCCATTCCCATCATGGTTCTCCCCACAAAGGAATCCATGCTCTATGTATATCCATCCAGGAAAGGATCATACTTGAGTTTCATCTCACAAGACATTTCCCTCAAAAATGTCCCATCGAGGTCCGCTCATATTCCTTTCTTCATTCCAAATCGTCTTGATATATCTTCGTCCCATCCAGGTTAAGGGCTAAACCTGAGTCATTCCAAAAGACTGATCTTGTCTCACCCATGAGACTGGATCAAAATTCTTATCTTTCACCATTTCTAGGATCTTTACCCAAAAGCCCATCGCGATTTCCTCATGTCTATCATTCAACCATATCATTGTCGAAGATTTTGTCCCCCCAGAACCATTCAGGATAAGGTTTTAAGCCTGAAAAGCCATGCTTTCAAAATAAATTCTTCCACACCCAGTTCAGAGCTGCTGACTGAGACATTTTTCAAAATTTGGAGTGTTTCTTTGCCACTAAGCTGGGCTTTCAACCGGCTTAGTAGCAAAGAGGGGCATCTGTGAATACCCCAAAATTTTTAAAATGTTGTAAATATCTCATTTTTGCCTCTGACCCCATTTTCTAAGTCATTGAGTCAGTTTTAAATCTAAATTCCAGTGTATTTCTCAAGTTTTACTGAAATTAAATTCATTTTATATATCTGACTCAATTTCGGATCCGGATCCAGATAAAAGATTCAAATCTGAGCTTCGTTGTCCAAATTTTAAATCAAATTCTCAAAATTACCAAAATAACTTCTTAAAAACCTCAAACATTTCATCCGGTATCCATTTGGGTCCATCGCGTTGTATTTCTTGATTCGAGTTTTAAAACTCGAACATTCTCTCAAAACTTGGGTCCAAAAACCCATTTTCTGAAGAAATATCCCCAAAACAGCCTTGAAAACCTTCTTTTGTAAATATTTCCCAAAAATACAAAAAAAAAATAGTTTAAATCCTCGTTTTCTCGTAAACTTTAAAGTTTCATTCCAAAAATACCAAAAAATGGAAAAAGAAAAGAAAAGAAAAAATATATAACTCTGAAGACCTCCTTTTTTAAAACATTTTTCGAACTAAAACCATCTTTTTGAAAATACTTTTAAAAAGACCACCCTTTTGAAGATGGTTTTTAACGAATTTCTTTAGGGTTTCTTTTTAGAGTCTCGCTCTCTCTTTGTCTCGGTTCGCAAACCCCCCTCCACTAAAATCCCCATCGAGCCATCGTCCAGAGCTTTCTTCCCCATCAAGTTCCTTCATCCCATGTGCGACCTCTTTCTTCCTCCTCCACTCATCCCTAACGAACTCCGCTCCATTCCGCGAACCTTTTTCTCCATCCACAACCGTCGATCATCAAGGACTTCCCCTCATTTTCCACCTTCCATCTTCAACCACCTTCCGATTCTCGAAGCCTCCACTGCTTCGTTAAGAAGGGGGCTCTCATCCATGAAGGGGGCATCGGTTTTTCCCTTGGATAGCATTGCATCTTCCCTTTTTCTGAAGAAATCCCTACAGCCGATCGCGCTTCACCGGCTGCCCTCCTCCAAGATCCGGAGGTTCACGGTTTTTCTTTCCCAATCGGTTGGAAGAGGCAGACATTCTTCAGCCACATTCTTCCACAACCGGATCTTCCATCTACTCACAAGCATCAGTATCGTATTCTGGACTGAAAATCTACGAAATCAGGTAAGCAATCCCCTCTGGTTCCTATCCTTTTCTTCTTTTTATTTATTTTTCCTTTCTTTTTTTTTTCTTTTCTTCTTTTGTTCTTTATAGTTTTTCCTCTTTGATTGTCCTCGTTATTTCTGATTCCTATTAGATTTCTTGGTTCTGCCCATTGAAGCACTCACGGTAACGTCGATTCATTTCATAACAAATTGATATGCCTCTGTGCGACATTAACAGGAACAACTCGATTCCGACAATTCTTTTCTCTCTGTCATTTTTTTTTTGTTTTCTCTTCGCCTTCTTTCTTCTTCTTTCTTACTTTCTTTTACCAGTTGGTCAGCATATTGATCATCTGAGGCTGGTCAGATGCCTGTCTTGGTTATGGGTTGAACATTAGATCAACGATCAGTTAATCTCGACAGGCGTAATGGTCTAGATTTCTTGGTTTGTCCATGTTTGTCCTCACTTCTGTGTAAGTATCGAACTATGTTTTGCTTAATCTATTTCCATTGGTTTGGCTGTTTACTTTGATCACCATCGGCTTTATTTTATCTTCTTTGAGCCCTTATGTTTACTTTGATTGCTGTTAATTGATAGATATAAGAAATTCGGATTTATGAAGATAATTGTTTGAGTCATCCTTTGATTCATCTACTTCGTTGTTCAAATCTTTTTTTTTTGCTTACTGTATGTTCGCTTCATTAGACATGCATTGATTTCCCGTTATATGGCTCCTGCATTTTTTTTTTCCTCTAAGCTAGCATTTGCGTGTCTACTTTGGGATCCGATTCAGGATTGAAATCATGTCCTCAACCACATTCACTGTCGTCAGCCATTTAGATTTTCTGTTTTATCTTATCCTCATCTTAATTTCTGACTTGCATTTGTTTTCTGTAGTTTGGGTTCCTATTTTACTTTAATATCAGCCTCTATTCATTTTGGAAATTGTTTTCTCTCATTCCTTTTTTTTCTCTTTTTTTCTCTTCTTTCTGTTTTGATTTCTTCCTAATCTTGATCCACGATCGGTTCATTTTTTTTCTCTTATAATGGGAATAGTATCAAGGAAATAAACATTACTGAGTCCTTAGAAGCTCAGCTCAATCTCTTGTTTTAGCATAGTAATTTCATGAGTTCTCATATGACTTGTTTAATTTGCTTGCTTTGTGATTCGAATGCAAATTCATACCATGTTGATTTCATCCATCAAATTGCACTTCTCTGCACAGTCTTTGTCATTACAGTAAAAAAATAAGTAAATAAATAAAAAAATAAATTCTAGTGTGTCACAGGCTTACCATGACAGACTTTTATCGTGTTACCCTTGTGTGATTTGCATCATGCCCCATCCCCACTCGTTGGCTATTGGGTGTCTTGCAGTTCACACCTTGGTGATACGTCAGCACTGGTCAAACCGTTGGGCATCTGTCTTAGAACTATCATAATTTCTCCATTACATGCCAGAAGAAAGGCTATGTTATATTCTTATAACAGTGTCCTATTAACATTACAAAGAACAAAAGGGACCTTCAATAATATTTCTTCTGACAACCGGTTCCATATTTTCCTATGTGATTTGTCTTTAGATAGATTATCCTTGTTGGTCGACCTTCGATTTGTACTTAAATGGCTATCATATAAAATGATTTGCATTCTTTACAGGGGATATGGGTGGTCCAGGACCATGCATTGGTAAATTCCAAGGGTCTAAAGGATGGGATTGGTATAGGTGAGTGTGCTTACTCAGATGAACCTCCAGATGGTATTAGGGAAGCCGGCCCTATTACCCTTAAACTTACTTTTTCATTTAACATTAACCTCATAACCATGGCCTTCTTCACTTTGGTGAATATCTCTAGATTCAATATTCCTCACCTAAAGCCGGTCAAATGAAGATACCTAAAAAAAAGAAAAAGAAAAAGGGGAATATATATATATATATGCATAAAATATTGTTGTCACAACATTATTATATCATACATCCCTCCCCCCCTTTAGTTCAACATTACCACTATAACTATAGGTAATTCTGTCTGATTCAACATTAGGGGCACACTTGCCTTGGTTATGGTTTCTTGAATCCCAACATAGTACATAAATATGTGTTGTGGGTTTCATATTTATCTCAGCATATATATGTATTTCCCATTCCAAAAGAAATGTATATATATATAAATATATTCACTACAACATATGTCCCACCTGACATTTCCTCTTATTTTTAACATATGTTCTACACACAGGTTAGTTGAAGTGTGATCATTTTTTTTTGCTGGCATGTTCTCCATCAGCTCATGTTGAATAGTTTTTTTTTTAGAATATTTTACTTAAAGAGATTGAGCAATGAAAGATATAGAGACTTCACTGACATCATCCACAGGAACCATGCATATGGCTCTTTCATGTCACTGCATGCTGGCCATCACTTCCACCACATTCCACCACTTATGTTTATATTCTGTACTCCATTTGCATGATACTTTCCTAAAAATCATACTTTGCTCCCCCTACCTAATGCCTCCTATAACACATTAGCCGCATCCTCATTATAATAGCTGAGATATCAGGTGTTCGTTGAATTTCATTTTTATCATCTTAATTATAACTTGGATTTCCACCTGCATATATACTTATCCATTATCCCTTACATTTTTTTTTCTTTTTGCAATGTGATTTTGTGCTAAGACTATTTTGCAGGAGTCATACGAAGAAACGTTATTCTCCTTCCTAGATTAGGAGTTTTAAACTCAATTCCAATGTTGTAATAAGCTAGATATTAATGAAAATTCTACATTTTCAATCTTAGATAGAATGAATGAGCATGTAAACTCTCTCTATTTCATTATTTTCTTTTATTTTTCAAGAAATCACAAATGGGTACATGAATGGCACGTGCACCATTTTTGTAAAAGGTGATTAAATCCTAAGTTGACGATTTACATCAATGGCCATAGTCAGGATGTAAACAAAACTTAGGATTTTCATCTTTTATAGAATTACATTGGAACCACACTGGATCCTCTTCAAAAAAATCATCATGCTTAAATATTTTTCTCTTTTATCAGAATTTAATTTAGAATTAATTCAATATATATACCAATGGCCATAGTCAGGGTATATTGAGAGTTAATTTCATTTTAAATTCTATAAAAGCACCAAAATGTGTTTTATTCTTCATCTGAATTTAAATATAGATTATTATATAATACATTCGATGACCATAGTCAAAGATGTATTATATCTTCAATCTTATTTTAATTCATTTGAAGAATGAAATAACTTTTCAAAACCCAATTTCAAATCCTTTAAATTACATTCATCATTTAGGATAGAACTGCATCATATTTTCAAAATTCTTTTCCAAAATCCAAGTGATCTCAAATATCTTTCTTCAATCTCTATTTTTATTCATTCTTTTATCTTATTTCAAAGATTTAAATTTCAATTTCAAAGTCCAATTTGACTATGAAATTTCAAAATTCAATCTTTATATTCAAAATTCCATTTCCAAATTCAAGTCCAATTTTAAAGTTCAATTTAAACTTTGAGATTTTCGATCCATCTTCTGATTCAAAATTCGAATTTGAAGTTCAATTTGACTTCGAAATTCATTTATATATCCCAAAAATTCAAAATTCAAAATTCTAAATCAAACTTCAAGGTTCAATTTAAAGTCATCTTCTGTTTCTAAACCAAGCTTATCTTCCTATCTTTAAATTCAAAATCAAAGTCTGAGATTGATTCTGAATCTCAAAGCTTGACCTTTTCTAAATTTTAAATTCAATCTGGGTTTTCAAAACCCAGATCCATCTTCAAAAAAGTCCCATTTGGACTTTTAGAATCCAAATCCAAAATTAGATCCTAATCCCAACTTGGATCCACATTTTCAAGTACAATCTCTACTTTTTGGATCTCGGACTCCATATCCAATCCCCATTTAGGATCCTAGATCCGAAATCCAACTCTTTTTTGGATCTCAGGCTTCAGATCCAAAAATCTATTTTAGAATCCAGAATCCAACATCCACTTTGGATCTCAGACTTCAGATCCAATTCCATTTTAGGATCCAAAATCCAATTCTACTTTGGATCTCAAACTCCAGATCCAAATTCCATTTTCAGATCTCATCTGAACTTCCTAAATCCATTTCTATTTTCAAATACCATTTGGGTTTCTCAAATCCATCATGATTTCAAATTTTAAATTCAATTCCATTTCAAATTTCATCTCTTCTCCTAAATCTAAGTTCAAAGTCTATTTTTTTCACTTTGAAATTTCCTTCCTTTTCCCTTTTCTCCCATCTTCAAATCATTCTTTCTGAATTCAAAGGATTTATTTTTCCAACTCAGATTATTTCAAAAGACTTAGAACTTCTCTAAGCTATCTCAAGTTCTAAGTTAGATTCAATCATTTCTTCACTCTATTTTATCTCAGAAATACTTAGAGATTTCCAAATCATTTTAAAAAACAAGCATACATCTTTGCATTGCACAAGAATGATTCTTTGTGCATTTTTGACTTAGAATAAATTCTTAGATAATATTTAGGCAAAGCAAAAAGGCATAAATTTGATCCTTGGTTCAATTACCCCTGGTAAAGGCGTCAGTAAAGGTCGAACCTTGTACCGACGAGCGAATCCCATCTCTCCATTTTTTCGCAAACTTTCAAAACGGAGGTGAGTTAAATTTGCTAAATATTTTCAAATCAAGGTCAAGTGAGACCCCGCAAAAGAGTTCCTCTTCTTCTCTTCTCTTCTCTTCTTTTCTCTTCTTCTTTTTCTGTCTTTTATTTTCCTCCCTTCAAAAAGGAGGAAAATAAAGGTTGGAAAAAGGAAAAGAGAAGGAAGAGAGAGAAACCACGAGAAAGGAAAAATTTTGCGATGATCACAGCATGAAATACTCCCTAAGAGGACAAGTAATCTGCTGATTCTCAGCCATGGTTGCAGATCTCTGGGCTCTCCTAATAAGGGACTCAGGGTCCTCAAACGGCTCTACCAGCTCGGGGTCAAGCGAGTGTCGCCCTTGCATACACCTCGAAGTAGACCGGTGTAGCACATGTCCTAACTTTGGGTTTTCTACCTAACTAACGCACTAAGCGGCCAAACCATGCAAACCACAAAGCGAGTAAACTAAAAACAACAAAAACTAAACAAACACCACGCAGTTACACATAATAGAGATTATGCAAAAGAAATATGAAATCTATGTGTACGGTACCAATCGTACACAGTCACTTCTAAGGAGATCCTAGTAGGTGGGTTGTGCAGAAAAGTAAGCTTGTCTCTACGATATGCACATACGTGGTTCTACCTAAATGCAACAAACACTAAGCAATAAAGTGAATACTAAACGGTGCCAAAAATTTGATGTCTTCTTTATAATCGTTGTAATTTTGAAAAGATTTTTATATGTAGAACATGTGAAAACCAGACATCAAATAATAAAAACTGGTTCTCACTAGTGGATGAGACCGGGTCGAACTCAGGGAACGTGAATATTTCGTATTCAAGCAAACAAATCTAAACTATTCTTTATTGCCGTATTATGAAATGTAAAATGTACGAGAAAAGTAAAAACAACTAACTATTACAACAAATGAATACCCTTCGTAGAGGGCGTAAAAAGCGATATTTACAAACCCAGAATTAAATTTCTAAATTCTAAAATAGAAGTAAAAACAATCTTCTATCTTTATGTACTTTGTGTCATAGATGCGCTTTAGTTTCACTCCTGTGCGATCAGTTTTGGTTGAGAAAAAAGGTTGGAATCCTCTCTCTTGCTTTAGCCATTGTCGGAATTCTCCACCGGAAAGAGGATGAGAAAAAGAGGGAACAAGAGGGAGAAGGAGAAGAAAAGGGAAGAAAAGGTGGAGAGGAAAGGGAAGAAGAGAAGGCTTGGGCAAGAAAGAGAAGACAATTTGAAATTCCCCCTACGTATCATATTTATAATTTTGAAGTTTTGTCCATAAGTCCATCTTCTTTTTAAAATTTCATTTCAACTCTCTTCAAAAAGTTATTTGCAAAACAACTCAAAATGACTATGTTTTAGAAATTGTAAAACTAAGTCTATTTTAACTCTAATTTTTTTATGATTTTCAAAAACTAAACTACTACAATTATGTCAAACACTAAAATATGCATTAAAATGTAAAATAACACTATTTTTCATGCATTTTCTATTCTTATATTATTTTAGCACATTTACTCAAAACTAACATAAAATTGGGTTTTTAAATCATTTTCTCATGAAATCATGCATATTTTTATATGAAATATCCCTAAAATATATGCATGATCACCCATCAAGCTTTTACTTTAGAGAGTATGATTGCATCAACTAGTTGTACTTGATCAGGTTGTGTCCATTCTTCTTAGGTGAACTAACCTTGGATCAAATACTCGTTAAATGCATGACAAATCCTATCCAGTCATAATATAACATTTTCATGAAGGCATATCATCATATCATATTAAAGCATGCATGACAGCATATCATATTATGTATCATCAAAACATATTTTCTCAACATTCTCCCCCTTTTTGATGATGACAATATATGCTCCCCCTGTCAAAAAGCCATATGCATAATAATAATGATATCATAAAAAATGCATAAAAAAATAAGAGTTTAAGTTTTAAAAAAACAAATTTCTCCATCATAAGAGAGACAAGTTTTTCTCCCCCTTTGTCATAGACAAAAAGGAGGGATCAGAGTATAAAAAAGTATTATTACAGACCAAAAAAGTTCATTCAGAATCGGATGAGTGATGAAACTTTTGGAGTAGAGCATCTTGGCCAATCTTCAATGATTGAAAGGCTTGGTGCAGAGAAGCTTGGTTCCTCAGTAGGAGATTCTGAGTGTTCTGGACGTCGACAAGAGCTGAGAAGATGTCTAGTTTAGAAGTTGTTGCCGGATCTTCCTCACCATGGCCTTCGTCGTCAGAAAGTTGTGGAGGTGACCCTTCTTCGGGGAAGTAGAAGTCATCAAATGCATGAATAGAGTAAGAAACGACATCATTTTTAAGTGGCACATCGAAATACTTAGGAATCTGGGTGATAAAATAACCGAATGGAAGCAAACGAAAAGCACAAAAATTAATCATGTTATGGAAGATGATGCTTGACCAGTTTATTGGGAATGAACAGAAGATCACATAGATGAGAAGAGAGATTTTGTTTGGCACGAATCCCTTAGATGGTTGTTTGGGGAAGACATTGGAGGAGAGGATTTGTGACAACAGTAGAGCATGAGGTTTCAGATTGCTCATATGCCACAGGAAGTGGGTGGATCGAGTGGAGTGGAGGACCTTTTTAAACACAGTACGATCTATAGGTACTATGTTTGGTAGTTCGATTCCATAGGAAGAAATGTTAAGAATGCAGCCTAACGAAGGAATGTCAAAAAAATTTATTTTACCATGGACCATGGTAGTGATAGTCGATTGGTCATGGTTGACAGAGAGGTTGGTATAGAAAATTTTGATTAGATGAGGATAATAAGACATAGAGTTTGACGATCCTAAGATTTGAACAAAATCCTGAAGGGAGGTTTCAAGGTCAAAGGAGGTGAATGCTTTAAAGTGGACTAGCTTACCTGTTTGGATTGGAAGAGAGCTAATGGAGTGGAAGTGGTGAATGAGATCAGGATATCTCAATTATGCAGACTCAATCATGTTGACATCAAAAGATCTTGAAGAAGAGGCCATTACAAGTAACTTGAGAGAATAAAAGCTTGGAGAGAATGAGAACTTGAAAAGAATAAGAGCTTGTAGGTTGATAGAAATTTTCGAATGAATTTGTGAAGAGTGAATCATTTCATTAAATAGAAGGATGAAAATTATTATAAGAACAAGTGAATGACAATTGAAGTGAATGAAGTTTGGATTTTAATTGAGTTGAGAACTCATGAATTGTAACTTAAGACACTTGTGAATGACAGATCAAATCACTTTTTGGAAGTGTGTGGATGAGAGTATATTATATTATGATAGATGACAATAACATAGTTTCAAAAATTATTTTTCTATATAAGGAAATTTTGATATAGGAGAGTCCATTGTATTGTTAAAGTTGTCATGGTTTGAGTATGGAGTGCTCTTTGGAATTATTGTGTGTGATTGAAAATGGATGGATAAAAGAAGAGAGTTGCACGATGTAAATAATGATCCATAGATTTAAAGATTTTCATTAAAGAGGTGATGAGATGTGAAGAGCCTTGGAATAGAAAATATCGTGAAAAGAAAGTGTGTAAGAATGTTATAAAGCAATATCATGTGATATGGAAGATGAATAATGGCCTAATAAGACAAACAACAAGTTAAAAAAAATTATTTCTATATTTGTAAGGGATGCATTTAGAAAGAGACAAAAGAGACTTATGAGAGAAGAGTTATGATTGCTTATGTAAAAGTAGTTTTTATGGATAGGCGTGGAAGGAGCAAGAGTAGTCATGGAAAAAAGTAATGACATACATGGATTTTCGAATAAGACATGGATGGAGAAGAGGACAAAAATAATTGATGATTGACATGAGATGAAAGACATAAAGAAATGTCATGATTGTCTTGAATTAATGTTTATAGCTCATAGATTGTTGAAAGACATAGTTTTAAAGACAAAAGAAACTCGACATGAGAGAGTTCATTGTTTTAGAGAATAAAAACAAATGAGGTTGTCAAATCTTGTCAAGGAGCCAAATCCACGGTTTTGAGATGACAAAAGGGAGATTCAAATTTTGTAGAAGAGAGAGAAAGATGGGACCAAAGAAAAGGACAACTAATACTTAATTGATTTAAAAAAAATATATAAGAAGAGAGACATGATTGTCAAGAATGAGTTTTGTATGGATATCATCGTCGCAAATTTTTTCCCGTCTTCCCTTCCCTGCGGAAGAGAGAGGAAAATGTTTTCGCGATTCAAACTTGACCGAATTTTGGAATTTTGTTTTGAAATACTCGCCTCTGTTTTGAAAATTGCGGGAAAATCCATGGGATGGGGCTCGACCTGTCGGTATGAGGTTCGACCGTTCCTGCCGCCTTTAACAGGGGTAATCGAACCAAGGACCAAAATTGTGCTTGACTTAGTGAAATTATCGAAATTGTGTTCTATCCTAAATGCACAGACAATTCAGGAATGTGCCATGAGATTTTGTAAAATGTAAGTTGGAAAAAGATGATGTATGCTTAGAAAACATTTGGAGTTGAAAAGCATTTCTCAGAAAATCAATCTCTCAGGAAACTCAGATGAAATGATTTGGAAATCACTAGAAAGTTTATGAAGTTTTGGGAAAATCCTGAATGGATGAAAGTCTTGGGAAAATGGAGAAGGTTCTTGAGAAAAGATGAATATTTGAAAAAAGAAAATATTTATCAGGGAAACTCTAACTTTGAAAATTTTCTTAGGAAAATGATGAAAATTTTATAGGAAATCTCTTTCGGGATGGAAAATCAAAACTTAGGAAATTGAAATCCTGAGAATCTTGTCTTTGAAATATCTGAAAATCAATTTTTGATTCTTAAGAAAGATGAGAAATTCCCTTTGAAAAGAATCTTAAGAAAATAATATTTTCAGGGAAAATCACGGGAAAACTTAACTTGGACAATCCTATTTTGAAAAATTCTCAGAGTTTCTTGAGAAATCGATTTTTTTGAGAATGAAATTTTCTTAAGAAAATCATGGGAAAGTAGATGATGCCATGATGCAGATGATTTGAATGGATGAATGCACTTTGAAAATAACATTTGGAAAGATTTTCTGAGAAATTTGTTGGAAAATGTGTATTAAGTCAAAGTAAATCCTTCACATATTCTGACTGTGGCCATGAACATGTTCAGAGTTTAATTGATTCAATTCACAATATTTTGCAAAATTGGAAATATGAGGTGCATTTTTTAAGATAGCCTAAGAGTGTAGGCTCAATGTGACTGGTAGAAAGATGATGGATCTAGGTCTCGTCCATATTTCGACTAGGGCGGTAAATATGGACTCCACCGAGTTCATCAACTCCCTAAGAGTTGGTGCACGTTCCATTCATGTACATCCATAGTGCTTTTGAAATAAAATGCATGAATCACATAAACAGGATATTGCATGAATTCAAACTACATGATATGCATCCTAGAATAAGCAGAAAATTAAACCTCTTATTCCAAAGTTTACATTATTACATCGCTAATTAAATAAAATAAAAAGAAATTGTAGACTTTAGCTCATTCTTTTGAATGTCCCTGCCAAACTTGAAATGGGGTTAGTTCAAATATGTGGGTTTTTCCAAGATTTTCCAATAATATTATGAAATTATTGGACTTAATTGGATATAAACCCTATTTCCATGCTTTCTTGATATTTGAAATGATGTAAATGCAAGAAATTCAGTAAAGAAATAGTTTGAAATTCGAATTTGTGGTCAAAATGACCAAAATACCCCTAATATTGAAGTTACACCTTTAAAATCAGGGTTTTTTGAAGGACATTTTGGTAAAATTGAGATTTTGAAATTCGAATTGAATCAAATGATGATGAAATGCAGTATGAGGCATGATGACATGCTGCTAAACACATAAACACTATAAAATCAGAATTTTGACATGCTACTATTCATCAAAAATAATGAATTTCACTTGTTTTTCGCTTGGATCAGGGTCCCGCGGGGCACTGTTTTGATGATACGGCTAAACTGAGCATCGAACGAATTCCAAACCACACCAAATTCGGCATGAGGCACCCCTCTACATTTATGAACAACTTAGAATGCTAAAACTCATGGAATGACATGGTTTAGATGCAAAAATTTACAGAAAATCCTAAAATGGGCGAATTTTGCCTGCGAACCCGAACCAAATGTAACACTTAATGCAATAATACAAGAATTCCACCATAGAAACATCTGAGATTTTTCAAACTGCTAAATGACATGAAAATAAGAAATTTTGTCTTTTACAGCCATGGGATTTGAACTACGATGAGTTCGGTAATGAGAATTTGGTTCTGACGGAGGTAAAATCGACCTGATCTAATATAAAAATGCTAAAAAAATAGCAACCGACCATGGAAATTTCTGGTAATTAAATGAGAAACTACTGACAGATGCAAAAACAACTTTTATTATTATGATTTTGGCATTTGATTAACAGGAACAGAGATAAAAATGCGACATTACTTGCCTAAATCAACAGAACAGACAAATATGACAAAACAGAAGACTGACAAAACAAATCCGAAACTGCTACTAAGACTATTCTAAAAATTATAAAACTTCAGATGCAAACAGATAACACCTCGGATATGACATTCACTTTTTACAGATTCGGATTTAGAGCAACACCCAAAGATAACCCATCGACTCAAGTCGATCCAAAGTCTCAGAAGCCCAAATCAGGCTTTGACATGTGTCCCGAGCGCTCAGATTTTTGTCAGACACAAAAAAATTCAAAAAACTCTAAGAAAATCGTATTAACAACTAGACATCATCCCGACTTCAGAACATCTTTCGGATTGAAAATCGGACCTTATATGAGAGATATCTTGATTTTACAAGTCGGAGATAAATTTTCAAAACGTATCCTGGGTAACAAAACCTGACCTACCATTTTAAACATTTACCACAGCAAACAAATTCAAATCATTCCGAATTTTTGGCAGATTGTTGGGGACACCTAAGGGCGCATACTAGGATTTTCTCAGCATTTTTAACGTAAAATATATGCATGAATGATGTGTGGACTGACTGACAAAAATAGAGAGTTACCTAAATGAAGCTGAATGTATGAAATATTAAATAAATTCATGGAACATGCTATTTTAATGAAATAAAACGTAAATTTAACTTATTTTAATGCAAGAACATGATGAAATGCGAAAATTTAATCAAGAAAGCATGAAAGACATCCTTTGATATGTGTCATTTTATGAGAATAGCTCGATCCATCACTCAGATGAGCTCTTTCTTCAAAATGACATTACGAATCGAGCAATGATACTATGATATCAAAATCAATAGGAATAGAATTGCACCTTGTGTTTTCCTGCAGCTTTGGAACTCCCGAAATGAACGGCTATCAACGGCTTCTTTCGTCCATCGATCCGAGCCTCCGAGGGTTCACAAAAATCGATCCACGCCTAGATCGAATTGGGATTGATGAGAGCAAGGTTGGTGCTTCAATGCACCCTCTCCACTGAGCCCAAAGGGGGCGTGAATTCCAAAATTCAAAATCATGTAGTAGGGCACTCAGAGTGAAAATGCTAAATCCAAAGGGATCTCTCTCTAAGCTGGGCGTGTGACCTTGTATTTGTAGCAATTCTAGAGAATTTTGAATTTCAAATAGGCTCAATCTGAGCCCTCCATGTGGCACCATCTCAGGGCATGTCACTTGGAATTTGAGAAAATAGAAATGTGAATTTTGTGGGTGAGACACCTCAGCAGGGGATTTTTGAAAATTTTCAGAATGTAGTTTGATTTTCTCTGCAGGAGTCTCCCAAATGGCGCCACCTCAGAGGCTGCTATCTGGGGTTTGAAATTCAAAGTTTGTTTTTTGCAGGGAGCCCTCATGTGGCGCCACCTCATGGTGGGCTACTTTTATTTTGAATAAAATAAAAAATGAAAATTGAAGCCAAGTGGGGTTCTGGAATGGCGCCACCTCAAAAGGTGTTTGAGGTTTGATTCTAGAGGAAGTAGGAGCATGTCATGTGGCGCCACCTCTGAGGAGTTTGAATATTCAAATTTCTGCTTTTTTTGGAAAAAGCAGAGGCTGACACATGGCGCCACATCAGGGTGGCTCCACACTGCCATGTGGCAGGAGGACAGGAGCAGAGGAAGCAGCATGCGTCACCTCAGAGGGGAGTTGTTCCTACTTTTTCTGATGCAGGGGGATTTGGACATGTGGCGGTTCAGGATGGCTCTGCTTCTAACAAGTGTCAGCTAGCTGGAGGAGTCTTCTCAAATGGCGCCACCTCAGGGTTGCATTTGAAATTCAAATGATGTTGGCTTCTAGAGGAATGGAGGGTGGACATGTGGCAGCACCTCTGGGAGATCCTGCTGTGACACGAGGCGGAGGGAAGAGAAGGAGGGACAAGTACACGTGGCACCATCTCAGACCAGCTAGAAAAGGTAAGGTTCAGGATTTGCGCCACCTCTGGAAGGATTTGAATGTTTGAATTCTAGCTTCTTCTGAAGAGAGCAGAAAATGACATGTGTCATTTGCTTTTTCTGAGAAGAGCAGAGAATCACATGTGTCATTTGTTTTTTCTGAGAAGAGCAGAGAATGACATGTGTCATTTGCTTTTCTTGAAGGAAGCTAAGAGTGACATGTGTCATTTACTTTTCTGAGAAAAGTAAGGAGAGACATGTGTCAGTCTGCTTTTTCTGAAGAAGGCCAAGAGTGACACATGTCCTCTACTTTTTCTGAAGGAAGCTAGGAGTGACATGTGTCACTTACTTTTCTGAGAAAAGTAAGGAGAGACATGTGTCAGCCTACTTTTTCTGAAGGAGGGAGAGATTGACACGTGTCCTCTGCAGGAGACACACTTCAAATTGCGCCACCTCAGGGGAGACAAGCTCTACTTTTCCTGGACAGGGCAGCACAAGACACGTGGCATCTCATGGTGGCATTGGAATTACACATGGCACAGGGTAAAGATGGTGGATACTGACACGTGGCATAGAATGAAGAGAATGTCTAATGACATGTGGCGGCATCTTAAGGTGTCCCCCTGTAAACACCCCAAATTTTCACTCACCTCCCCGACATTTTCACCAAACATCATCATTCAGCCTTTGAAATTGCCGGAGGGCAAAATGGTCATTTTCTGAGTTCGAACCTTGTAAAAGTCCAAATTTCATCTGGAACTCTCAAAGTCTCCCTATTTTAGCTCAGATGTTCAAAATTTTATTCCTGACAGGAGACAGACATCTCTGAGTCTTGACTCAAGATTATATTGCATAAGACATGACATTGCCTATCATTGCATGAGCATTTCAAATCACTGCACTGCACAGCATGTCATTTCGAGGTTCAGAACTCTTGATTTCAAAATTTTCAATCCAGATTAGAATTTCAATTCTTTTCAAAATTGATTTCAAAACCCTGGGTCTTCAAAATTATCAATTCTTCCCATTTTACCCCCAGGACTCTGAATGTCAAAATATTTTCTCAGGAAAATGATCTGGATAGTTTTAATATGGATTTCAGCCACCTTATCTCAGATTTTGCCCTTTTGACAATTTCAAATATATTCCTTTTACAAAATTGCCCTACAGGGGCCAACTCTTTCCAAAAATTCCTGTTTTACCAATTAGCCCAGATTTTATGAAAATTCCAAAAAGAGGTTGTTGTCTTGTTCTTATTTCAATAAAGAAGCAATGTGGGACCCACACTGAGGTGGTGTCACATAGACTTTTCTTTTGAAAAACCTGAACTTTGAAAAACCCAAAAAAATAGGAACCTTGTCCCCTAGATTGGTGCCACTTGTCCTTTCTCTCTCCTCCCATTTACCTGCCATGTGTCAGCATAGGGTTCACCTAGAAGTGCCACATGTCACCTTCTCTCTTCTGCCATCCTTTGACACGTGTCAGCGTGGGGCCACCTTAAGATGCCGCCACATGTCATTAGTCATCCTCTTCATTTTATGCCACGTGTCAATGTCTACCATCTTCACCCTGTGCCATGTGTCATTCCAAGGTCACCATGAGATGCCACGTGTCATGTGTTGTCCTGTTCAGAAAAAGTAGAACTTGTCTCCTCTAAGGTGGCACCATTTGAATTATGTCTCCTGCAAGTGACACATGTCACTCTCTCCTTTCCTCAGGAAAAGCAAGCGACACGTGTCAATCTCTGCTCCTTTCAGAAAAAGCAGAGGACACATGTCTCCCTCCTATTTTTCTCAGAAAAGTAGATGACACATGTCATCTCCAGCTTCCTTTAGAAAAAGTAGAAGACACATGTCACTCCCTGCTTTTCTCAGAAAAAGCAAGTGACACATGTCACCCTCTGCTCTTCTCAGAAAAAGCAAGGGACACGTGTCTCTCTCTGCTTTCTTCAGAAAAAGCAAGTGACACATGTCACTTTCTGCCTCCTTCAGAGAAAGCTAGAATTCAAATGTTCAAACTCCAGTCTGAGGTGGCGCAAATCCTGAACTTCACCTTTTCTATTTTGTGTGAGATGGTGCCACGTGTCCCTTTCCCTCCTTTTCCTCCCTCTTGCCACATGGCATCGTAGGAGCCACTCTGAGGAAATGCCACATGTCAGTCTCTCCTTTCATCAGAAAAAGTAGAATTCAAACCCCTCTGAGGTGGCGTCTTCTGCTTCCTCTGCTCCTACCTTTTGACACATGGCAATGTGGATGCTCTAAGATGGCGCCACATGGAAGTCTCTCCTCCTTCCAGAATAAAGCAGAATTTGAATTTCAAACTCCAAGACAACACCCTCTGAGATGGCGCCACATGGAGGGCTCAGATTAAGCTTCTTTGAATTTCAAAATTTTCCAAAAATCTCTATAAATACAAGGCCCCATGCCCAGCCTAGGGGAGCTTCTTTTGGATTTAGCATTTTCACTCTGAGAGCCCTGTTTGAGAATTGAACTTCAGAATTCCATTTTCATTCTTTCTTGGTTTCCTCTGGATTCACGCCTCTCTGGAGCCCATTATCAAGGTAGCCACTCATTTTGGGAGTTTCAAAACCGCTGGAGAACACAAGGTAAGCTTCCATTCCTATTGATTTCACTATGATAATTCTTTTGGTTTGATTCGTGTTGTCGTTTGAAGAAAGAGCTCATCCGAGGGATGGATTGAGCTATTCTCATAAAACGACATATATAAAAATACATAATTATACTTCCTTGATGATTTTAACATGCATGTAGTTAGCTAGATTTAATTTGCATTTTATTTCATTCATTTAGTACATTTCATGAATTAATTAGGATTAATTTAGCATTTATTTCAATTCTGCTTATTTTCAGTAGGTCCCTGTTTTTGTCAGTCAGTCCACACGTCATTTCATGCATTTATGTTTTATTAAAAATCCCAAAAAAATCACGAAATTCGCCCTTAGGTGTCCCTGAAATTTTGCCAAAAATTCGGAGACATTTGAATTTGTTTACTGCGGTAAACATCCAAAATGGTAAGTCGGGTTTTGTAACCCGGGATGCGTTTTGAAAAACATTTTCCGACTTGTAAATTCGCGTTCTCCCGCCTGGGAGATCCGATTTTCGATCCGAAAGAATCCCTGAACTTGGGAGAATGTCTAGTTTTTAATATGATTTTTTCAGATTTTTATGATTTTTTTTTATGACTGACAAAAATCCGAGAGTCCGGGACACGTGTCAGAGCCTAATTTGGGCCTCTGAGATCTTGGATCGACTTAGGGATATGGTTTCTCTTTGTGTGTTGCTCCAAATCCGAAACTGTAAAAAGTGAAAGTGGTGTACGAGATGTCCTCTGTTTGAATCTGAAAGCCTGTAATTTTTAGAACAGTGTTGACCCCTGCTTCGGATTTTTCTTGTCAGTCCCTTGTTTTACTATATTTGTCTGTTCTGTTAGTTTAGGCAAAAATAGTTATATTTTTCTCTGTGTTTCTGTTGATCAAATGCCGAAGTCATAAATATGAAAGTTGTTCATGTAGGTGTCGTTCATAGCTCTGATTAATTTCATAAATTTCCATGGCTGTTTTATATTTGTTTGGCATTTTACATCAGATTAGGGTGATTTTTACCTCTGTCAGAACTAAATCCCTGTTATTGAACTCACCATGGCTCATCCCGAGGCTGTAAAAACCAAAAATGTTCCATTTCAGGTCTTTTAGCAGTCTGCAAAATATCAGAAGTTTCTATGGTGTAAATCTTGCATTATCATATTAGGCATTGCATTTGGTTCGGATCCATAGGCAAAATCCATCCTTTTAGGATTTCCTTTAAATTTTGGCATTTAAATCATATCATTTCATGAGTTTTAGCATTCTAGGTTGTTTATCAAAGTGTTTAGATGCTTCATACCGAATTTGGTGCAATTTGGAATCCATTTGAGGTTCGGATCATCCATAATACCAAAACAGGGTCCCGCAGGATCCAGATCCAAGCGAAAAACAAGCGAAATTCGTTATTTTGGATAAATTGCAATACACCAAATTCTGATTTTACAGTCATAATGTGTTTAGCAGCATGTCATCATGTCTCTTACTGAATTTCATCATCATTTGATTCAATTTGAATTTCAAAATCTCAATTTTATCAAGTTTTCCTTCAAAAAACCCTGATTTTAAAGGTATAACTTTATAATTAGGGGTATTTTGGTCATTTTGACCCCAATTCCGAATTTCAAACTGTTTTCCACTGAATTTCTTGCATTGTCATCATTTCAAATATCAAGGAAGCATGAGAATAGGGTTTATATCCAATTAAGTCCAATAATTTCATAATATTATTGGAAAATCTTGGAAAAACCCACATATTTGAGCTAACTTTATTTCAAGCTTGGCAGGGACATTCCAAAGAAGGAGCTGAAGTCTGCAAATTTCTTTTATTTCCTTTATTTAGTGATGTAATAATGTAAATTTTGGAATAAGAGATTTAATTTCCTGCTTAAACTAGGATGCATATCATATAGTTTGATTTTATGCAATATCCTGATTATATGATTCATGCATTTTATTTCAAAAGCACTATGGATGTTCACGAATGGCACGTGCACCAACTCTTAGGGAGTTGATGGACTCGGTGGGATCCATATTTACGGCCCTAGTCGGAATATGGACGAGACCCAGATCCATCATCTTTCTACTAGTCACATTGAGCCTACACTCTTAGGCTATCTTAAAATGCACATCATATTTCCAAAGTTTTCAAAATCATGTGCATCAAATCAACTAAATTCTGAGCATATTCATGGCCACAGTCAGGATATGTGAAGGATTTATCTTGACTTAATGCACATTTTTCCAACAAATCTCTTAGAAAATCTTTTCAAAGTGCATTCATTCACTTATGTCATTTGCATCATAGAATCATTGATTTTCTCAAGATTTTCTCAAGAAAACTTCATTCTCAAGAAATCGATTTCTCAAGAAACTCTAAGAATCTTTCAAAATCGGTTTTCCAAAGACAAGTTTTTCCACAGTTTTCCCAGGAAAATGATATTTTCTTAAGATATTCAAAAGAGTTTTCCAATCTTTCTTCAAGATCCAAAA
This sequence comes from Nuphar pumila, assembly GCF_984573655.1. Classification (NCBI taxonomy): domain Eukaryota; kingdom Viridiplantae; phylum Streptophyta; class Magnoliopsida; order Nymphaeales; family Nymphaeaceae; genus Nuphar; species Nuphar pumila. The sequence goes on along the minus strand of NC_143260.1, from coordinate 64,367,048 downwards.
TCGATTTCCAAGTATTTAAAAAGGTAAAATTCCCAGGATTTCGATTCCCCAAGTTTTGAATTTTCTTCTCCAATGAGTTTTCCTATAAATTTTCCATCATTTTCCTAAGAAAACTCTCAAAGTCCAAGTTTTCCTAAGAAGTGTTTCCCTTTTCAAAAAGGTTCATCTTTTCTCAGGAATCACTTCCATTTTCCCAAGATTTTCAACTATTTCTGATTTTTCCACATCTTTATAAGCTTTCTCATGTTTTCAAAAACCCCTTTTTTATCTGAGTTTCCTGAGAAATTGACCTTTTTCCTGAGAGATTCTTTCCAACTCCAAATGTTTTTCTAAGCATACATCATGTTTTCCAACTGGCATTTTCCAAAATCTCATAGCACATGCCTGAATTCTCTATGCATTTAGGATAGAACATAACTTTGATAATTTCGCTAAGTCAAGCACAATTTTGGTCCTTGGTTCGATTACCCCTGTTAAAGGTGGCAGGAACGGTCGAACCTCGTACCGACAGGTCGAGCCCCATCCCATGGATTTTCCCACAATTTTCAAAAACGGAGGCGAGTATTTCAAAACAATTTCCAAAATCCGGTCAAAGTTTGAGGCGCGAAAGCATTTCTCTCTTTTTCTCTTCCGCAAGGAAGGGAAGGCGGGGGAAAAATTTCGCGACGATAACAGGTTTGGTGACCGTGATGGGACCTGTCCTCGTCTGACCTAAATTATGCTTGACTTAGTTTAATTATCAAAATTATGTTCACTAAATGTCAGCTCTTTACTTTTGATATCATGCGAACCTAGGAGCCTAGATTCTGACCTAGCTGACATTGACTGCATGTAGCTTAGGCATGGTTTGGTAGGACTAGATTGAGGAGAAATTTTCATGCTCACATAGACTTAGGTCTAAATACAACTCTCCTCAATTTAGGATCTGAATGCTAATAATGTGTGCTTCTTCAAAGTTTTCAAAATCTATCTCTCTAGGATTTAGAGCCCTCTATTTCTTGCATGTGATCATTTTTCAAACCCTCAATTACCTATCTTTACCCGGTCTTCACGTTGCTGGGCTCTCTTCCAGAACCATAGTTCGGAACAGAGCCTCACAACTGGGCCAACTATTTGGGTTAACACCCCCCTACTACGTACCGCGGGCCACAGTCCGAAGTATATCGGTAGGCGCTCAAGGATGTTGGAAAACCTTACCTTAGAACCGGAGTGAAAATTCTATGCCACGTACCTCGGATCTCGATTCGGGTATATCGGCATAACTGGATTGGACAAAGATGATCTGAACTTAGAGTTAGGATTAAGGTCCTACAACTGTTTTCAAAATGATGCATCTAGAGTCAGCTTTTTAGGGAGTGCTGAATGTGCATAAATGTTTATGCAGGATGTGAGTTTGTATGCTACTTTTATTTCTCTCATATTTTTTTCAAAAATATCTTTTCAAATATCCATATTCTCATATTTTCCTTTATTTTCTAAAACCCTGGATGGTTTTTCCCAAATATCCCTTTTCTTCCAAAACTCCAGGTGATTTTTCATTCTCCCTTTCTACTGGATCTCGAATTTCCAGCTGCATTTTTATCCTGCCTGCAATTTTTCAAAATCATATGTTTTCTCTCATTGGATTTTCGATCCTGTTGTTTACTTGCAAAATTCTTCACCGCATTTTCCTCGTGCATACCTTGATTATTGTGGTGGAAATTGTTTACCCAGTTGCCTTCTTCTTACTTTAAATCTGTTTCCGGATTGTTTTTCCAAGAGGTATCTCTTTTCTTCAAAATGGTATTTTCCTCGTGGTTGACGACCTCACCTAGGTAACAAGGCACATTTTCCGTTGTTCATTTCTCTTACAAAGAATGACAACATAATTGTCGTGACTCCAACGACAACTCCATCCCTAGTAATGGGATATTCTTCCAATTGTCCACCATATAATTTTCTTCCCAATCCAAAAATTTCCTCAGAGTCTAATCAAGACCTTATCCTGCAGAGAGCCTTCGCAACATTTGATGGTTCAGACAAGGTCAGGGAAGAAGACCGCACCAATTCAGCATATCAGTTACTCATCAACATCAGAAGGAGAGATGAATTCGCCAAGGTCAGACAAAGACCAAGAGCAGCCAGAAGATGACGGTATCGACCCTCAGATGTACGCAATGTTTCAGAAGATGATGAAGAGGATGATGAGTGAGCAGGCTGGCACCAGCTCAGACAAAAATCCATTCAGTCAGAGAATTAGAGATCGTGTGGCCAAGAGGTCAACCAAGTCCTCTGAGGAGAATGTTCAAGATACTTCAGATGAAGATGATACCGATGAAGAATATGAGGTGCCTCCGGCATTTCATAAATGTGGCCAAAGGAGGAGTCACAAATCAAAAAGTCAGGTCGCAGAAGAGCCCCTGCAAGCACAATTCAGGGAAATGGCCAGAGTGGTCAAGGATCTGCAAGCCCGCGACAAGGGCAATAAAGTCTTCACCAGCGAGGACTTCTACGACGGTTTAGAAGGGGATGATGATCTGGAGAATCTTCCCCGAAAATTCATCAAGTTCGATGGTTCTGGCGACCCAAAAGCCCATCTCGCCATGTTCTTCGCTGAATGCTCTAGGTTCAAGAGAGACAACAGAGCATTGTTCTTATGCTTTCCCCGCAGCCTGGAAGGAGTCGCAGCCAAATGGTACGCGGAACATGTCAATCCTATAGAACTGAAAGAGTTCGACAAAGTCGTGAATTTGTTCGTTGAACGATTCTTGTTCAATACTGAAGCGCTCCCAACATTGAGCCATCTCTGCAACCTAAGGCAGAATGAAAATGAAAAGGCAAGGGACTTCATTCGCAGATGGAGAGAGACCTGCAACAAAATGAGGGATCCTATATCAGAAAGACATGCTTTATCATTGATCCTCAATAATTTTTTGCAACCTCTGAGAGGATTAATTTCTACCTCACCATCCAAATCTTTCGTTGAACTCATTGAACGAGCAGAATGGCTCGAGTTGAGTGTGGAGAATGGAGTCTATGAAGGCTTCACATTTTCCAAGAATAACTCTCAAGGTGAACAAAAGAAGAAGGCTCACTTCACTTTTGCGGCCAAATCTTTCAATAATAGCAAAGGCAACAAGAATGATCATAGTTTGGAGAGAATCAAAAAGCAAAAGGGGAAGGACATCAACAGTGATAAACCTCTCCAATCCAGCCCTCAGCATCAAAAGAAAGATCAGGAAAAATCAAAGCGCAAGGACTGGAGAACTGATCGAGAATTCACCCCTCTTGATCAGACACTCGAGAGTATCCTCGAGTATATGCTTGAGAAAGACCTTGTCCGATTGCCTAAAGCTGCTGATCCTCCAGCAATTATGGGCAGATTCAAAGAACAATTTTGCAAGTTTCATCGAGCAGTAGGGCATGATACAGAAAACTGCTTCGTCCTTAAGAACATTGTTCAAGACTGCATTGACAAGAAGCTCCTCGTTGAAGATGAAAAGGAAGACTAGTCATCCTGACAAAGATTTTTTTCTACAATCATTCAAGAAGATGACAATGCCAACAATTTCCCATTTCCCATCTTGCCTTTTCAAAAGAATAATGTAATCCCATTCTCTTTCCTTGATTTTAAAGCATCAATAAAGTCATCGAATTTTTCAATAGCTTGGTGTCGTCTTATTTACTTCCTCTTCCTTTTCATAATGTCTCTCTTGTGAAGTATATCTTAAGGACATCTATCAGTCAAGAAGCTTGTCGCCTTATTCATCAATTATCCTTCTTTTATTCAAAATTTTCTCCCTAGTTACACTGGGGCATTTTTTTGAAAAATTTATCTTTACCTCAAAACATCCTGTATGCAGGCAGGATAAACCATTCTCTCATTTTGCATATATATGCACTCATTTGCATTCATTTGCACTTCATTTGCATTTCATGTGCATGTGCATTGCATTTGCATTGACTATGCACCCAATTCCATTCCCCTTCAGGTTAAGGGATAAACCTGAATCATTTTCCATAATTCTTCAATTTCGACCCTCGGGTCATCCAATTCTTCAATTTCGATCTCCGGGTCACCCAATTCCCAATTTTAAAATCACTAAAATTCTCAATTTCGATCGCCAGGTCATCCAATTTTCATTCCCCGTTCAGGATAAGGGGATAATCCTGAAACCATTCATAGAAGCGATTCAACTCTCTATAATGGTCCTTGTTCTTCATTGAACTGATAGTGTTCCAAACGAACTGATAGTCGTTCTTCATTGAACTGATAGTGTTCCTAACGAACTGATAGTCGTTCTTCATCGAACTGATAGTGTTCCAAGTGAACTGATAGTCGTTCTTCATCGAACTGATATTGTTCCAAGTGAACTAATAGTCGTTCTTCATCGAACTGATAGTGTTCCAGGTGAACTGATAGTCGTTCTTCATCGAACTGATAGTGTTCCAAGCGAACTGATAGTCGTTCTTCATTGAACTGATAGTGTTCCAAGTGAACTGATATTGTTCCAAGTGAACTGATAGTCGTTCTTCATCGAACTGATAGTGTTCCGAGTGAACTGATAGTCGTTCTTCATCGAACTGATAGTGTTCCAAGTGAACTGATAGTCGTTCTTCATCGAACTGATAGTGTTCCAAGTGAACTGATAGTCGTTCTTCATCGAACTGATAGTGTTCCAAGTGAACTGATAGTCGTTCTTCATTGAACTGATAGTATTCCAAGCGAACTGATAGTCATTCTTCATCGAACTGATGGTGTTCCAAGTGAACTGATAGTCATTCTTTATCGAACTGATAGTGTTCCAAGTGAACTGATAGTCGTTCCTCATCGAATTGATAGTGTTCCAAGTGAACTGATAGTCGTTCTTAATTGAACTGATATTATTCCCACTGATGGTTGTTCTTAATCGAACTAATATTGTTCCCAGCAAACCGATGGGCGTTCTTAATTGAACTGATATTGTTTCCAGCGAACCGATGGTCGTTCTTAATTGAACTGATATTGTTCCCAGTGAACTGATAGTCACCTCCTTTGAGGAAAAGAGAGGAGAATTTTCGTCACGGATGCGTTAAGCTGGACCTCATGTGCTCTCTTTCATCAAGGATTTCAAGAAAATTTTGTCAATTTGTCAATCAATTGTTGATTTCAAAATTTTATTGCATAAATCTTTACCTCAGTTTACCTTCAGCATTACTTTCAAAAGAGTGAAGCTTTTGCGAAAAGAGATTCAATCTTCAAATTCGTTCTATTTGACCAACCAAAAGGATGAAGGATAAATCCTCGATATGGCCAGAAAAGAAAATTCAATGTTTTGCAAAGCCATAGATGATTGATAGTGATCGCAGTCAATGGCACATTTTTAAAGGCTATTCTTGTAAAGACAAGGCAGTGGAAATATCCTGAGCGCTAGAAAAGAGAGCGTTTACCCAAGCCCCGTTTCCTCAAAATCACCTAAGCTGCAATTAAATATCCGCAAAAGGGAGCTCTCACCTGTCGTCAAGATGAAGGCGAATTAGGCGAGTAGACCCCCGGGGCCAAAGAAGATTCCAAACATCTCCAAGATGACGGAGTTTGTGACGGATCCTTCTAGGGAAAGTCCAAAGCACTGTCGAGATGAAGGCAGATGCGATGAACCTCTCGACAATCCCTAAAAGATATTTAATTTCAGCTATCGCCCAAAGATCTCCGAACCCATCATCCAAGAAGGATCGAAACATCTCCAAGTTGAAGGAGTTTGTGACGTACCCTTCCCAAAAGAGAGAAAGAGAGGAAAAAGAAAGAGAGAAAAAGTAAGAATATCTCCAAAATAAAGGAGAATGTAGAAAAAGCCCAGAGAGCCAAAAGAGTGCAGAAAGAGTATCATGAGAGAAGCCCTCAGGATATCAAACTGCCAGATCTATCAAGAATCCTCTTTAATCTTGTGAAATTCTATTATCAATACTCTTTCATCAATTGCTTTCATAATATCAAATACTCTTTCCTGCTCATATCAAGGAAATTGATAACTTCCTTGAAGAAGGTCAATTGCAAGCAATTTGGATTTCAAGTCTCGATTCTACAAAGTGAACCTTGTTTGGAGGTAATGCTTTGGGTAGAAAAGAAAGAATATCTTTGCAACAATGTGCAACATTTTCAAAAATTTTTGAATCAACAACAAAATTTCCAATATTGTGATAATATTTTCTATCCATCCTGACGTGAAGTGAGAGCTTGATATCCGTCTTTGATACATCCAAACACCAATTTTAAATCCCTCTTAAGGACTTGATTCCTTCCCTTCTTTGAGAGCATGAACTCTCAGATTTGCACACTTCCCTGTGTCCCCACTGTCCCACCATAGACCGTCCCATTTCGGTTCGAGGTCAAACCACCAATCATTTCCCGCAAAAGGCAATTTCAAAAGCTGATTTTAGTCTCAACAATGAGACGCCCAAGATCAATCCCTTTTCAAGCTTTAGGGACCCCATTTTCCTTCCTTTTGCAAAAAACCCTGTCGGATTTAGTGTGCAAAATCCAAAGGTTCCATCATGGTCTCTTCCTTCGAGGATTCCATTCATTTTCCGCCTGATCAGGATAAGGGTACAAACCTGAGCCTCAATCAAAGAGGTATTTCATTTTCCACCCGATCAGGATAAGGGTACAAACCTGAGCCTCAATCAAAGAGGTATTTCATTTTCCGCCCGATCAGGATAAGGGTACAAACCTGAGCCTCAATCAAAGAGGTATTTCATCTTCCACCCGATCAGGATAAGGGTACAAACCTGAGCCTTAATCAAAGAGGTATTTCATTTTCCACCCGATCAGGATAAGGGTACAAACCTGAGCCTCACTCAAAGAGGTATTTCATTTTCCGCCCGATCAGGATAAGGGTACAAACCTGAGCCTCAATCAAAGAGGTATTTCATTTTCCACCCGATCAGGATAAGGGTACAAACCTGAGCCTCATTCAAAGAGGTACTTCATTTTCCGCCCGATCAGGATAAGGGTACAAACCTGAGCCTCAATCAAAGAGGTATTTCATTTTCCGCCCGATCAGGTTAAGGGTACAAACCTGAGTCTCATTTCGAGGAGATATTCCATTCCCCAATCAGGTTAAGGGCCAAACCTGAGCTTCGTTCCATACGAGGTATTTTTGTCCCATCCAGATCAAGGGCATAAACCTGAACTTCGCTCTCATAGAGCAAATCTTTCCTCTTCATTCTTCGTTCCATATCTACCATCTTCCTCGGGCTAATTTCTTCACACCCAGTCAGATCCTTCTAACTGGGGCATTTTTTTATGTATAGCCCAAATTTGGTGTGTTTTCTTTGCCACTAAGCTCGGCCATGAGCCGGCTTAGTAGCAAAGAGGGGCATCTGTAAACACCCCAAATTTTCACTCACCTCCCCGACATTTTCACCAAACATCATCATTCAGCCTTTGAAATTGCCGGAGGGCAAAATGGTCATTTTCTGAGTTCGAACCTTGTAAAACTCCAAATTTCATCTGGAACTCTCAAAGTCTCCCTATTTTAGCTCAGATGTTCAAAATTTTATTCCTGACAGGAGACAGACATCTCCGAGTCTTGACTCAAGATTATATTGCATAAGACATGACATTGCCTATCATTGCATGAGCATTTCAAATCACTGCACTGCACAACATGTCATTTCGAGGTCCAGAACTCTTGATTTCAAAATTTTCAATCCAGATTAGAATTTCAATTCTTTTCAAAATTGATTTCAAAACCCTGGGTCTTCAAAATTATCAATTCTTCCCATTTTACCCCCAGGACTCTGAATGTCAAAATATTTTCTCAGGAAAATGATCTGGATAGTTTTAATATGGATTTCAGCCACCTTATCTCAGATTTTGCCCTTTTGACAATTTCAAATATATTCCTTTTACAAAATTGCCCTACAGGGGCCAACTCTTTCCAAAAATTCCTGTTTTACCAATTAGCCCAGATTTTATGAAAATTCCAAAAAGAGGTTGTTGTCTTGTTCTTATTTCAATAAAGAAGCAATGTGGGACCCACACTGAGGTGGTGTCACATAGACTTTTCTTTTGAAAAACCTGAACTTTGAAAAACCCAAAAAAATAGGAACCTTGTCCCCTAGATTGGTGCCACTTGTCCTTTCTCTCTCCTCCCATTTACCTGCCATGTGTCAGCATAGGGTTCACCTAGAAGTGCCACATGTCACCTTCTCTCTTCTGCCATCCTTTGACACGTGTCAGCGTGGGGCCACCTTAAGATGCCGCCACATGTCATTAGTCATCCTCTTCATTTTATGCCACGTGTCAATGTCTACCATCTTCACCCTGTGCCATGTGTCATTCCAAGGTCACCATGAGATGCCACGTGTCATGTGTTGTCCTGTTCAGAAAAAGTAGAACTTGTCTCCTCTAAGGTGGCACCATTTGAATTATGTCTCCTGCAAGTGACACATGTCACTCTCTCCTTTCCTCAGGAAAAGCAAGCGACACGTGTCAATCTCTGCTCCTTTCAGAAAAAGCAGAGGACACATGTCTCCCTCCTATTTTTCTCAGAAAAGTAGATGACACATGTCATCTCCAGCTTCCTTTAGAAAAAGTAGAAGACACATGTCACTCCCTGCTTTTCTCAGAAAAAGCAAGTGACACATGTCACCCTCTGCTCTTCTCAGAAAAAGCAAGGGACACGTGTCTCTCTCTGCTTTCTTCAGAAAAAGCAAGTGACACATGTCACTTTCTGCCTCCTTCAGAGAAAGCTAGAATTCAAATGTTCAAACTCCAGTCTGAGGTGGCGCAAATCCTGAACTTCACCTTTTCTATTTTGTGTGAGATGGTGCCACGTGTCCCTTTCTCTCCTTTTCCTCCCTCTTGCCACATGGCATCGTAGGAGCCACTCTGAGGAAATGCCACATGTCAGTCTCTCCTTTCATCAGAAAAAGTAGAATTCAAACCCCTCTGAGGTGGCGTCTTCTGCTTCCTCTGCTCCTACCTTCTGACACATGGCAATGTGGATGCTCTAAGATGGCGCCACATGGAAGTCTCTCCTCCTTCCAGAATAAAGCAGAATTTGAATTTCAAACTCCAAGACAACACCCTCTGAGATGGCGCCACATGGAGGGCTCAGATTAAGCTTCTTTGAATTTCAAAATTTTCCAAAAATCTCTATAAATACAAGGCCCCATGCCCAGCCTAGGGGAGCTTCTTTTGGATTTAGCATTTTCACTCTGAGAGCCCTGTTTGAGAATTGAACTTCAGAATTCCATTTTCATTCTTTCTTGGTTTCCTCTGGATTCACGCCTCTCTGGAGCCCATTATCAAGGTAGCCACTCATTTTGGGAGTTTCAAAACCGCTGGAGAACACAAGGTAAGCTTCCATTCCTATTGATTTCACTATGATAATTCTTTTGGTTTGATTCGTGTTGTCGTTTGAAGAAAGAGCTCATCCGAGGGATGGATTGAGCTATTCTCATAAAACGACATATATAAAAATACATAATTATACTTCCTTGATGATTTTAACATGCATGTAGTTAGCTAGATTTAATTTGCATTTTATTTCATTCATTTAGTACATTTCATGAATTAATTAGGATTAATTTAGCATTTATTTCAATTCTGCTTATTTTCAGTAGGTCCCTGTTTTTGTCAGTCAGTCCACATGTCATTTCATGCATTTATGTTTTATTAAAAATCCCAAAAAAATCACGGAATTCGCCCTTAGGTGTCCCTGAAATTTTGCCAAAAATTCGGAGACATTTGAATTTGTTTACTGCGGTAAACATCCAAAATGGTAAGTCGGGTTTTGTAACCCGGGATGCGTTTTGAAAAACATTTGCCGACTTGTAAATTCGCGTTCTCCCGCCTGGGAGATCCGATTTTCGATCCGAAAAATGCCCTGAACTCGGGAGAATGTCTAGTTTTTAATATGATTTTTTCAGATTTTTATGAGTTTTGTTTATGACTGACAAAAATCCGAGAGTCCGGGACACGTGTCAGAGCCTAATTTGGGCCTCTGAGATCTTGGATCGACTTAGGGATATGGTTTCTCTTTGTGTGTTGCTCCAAATCCGAAACTGTAAAAAGTGAAAGTGGTGTACGAGATGTCCTCTGTTTGAATCTGAAAGCCTGTAATTTTTAGAACAGTGTTGACCCCTGCTTCGGATTTTTCTTGTCAGTCCCTTGTTTTACTATATTTGTCTGTTCTGTTAGTTTAGGCAGAAATAGTTATATTTTTCTCTGTGTTTCTGTTGATCAAATGCCGAAGTCATAAATATGAAAGTTGTTCATGTAGGTGTCGTTCATAGCTCTGATTAATTTCATAAATTTCCATGGCTGTTTTATATTTGTTTGGCATTTTACATCAGATTAGGGTGATTTTTACCTCTGTCAGAACTAAATCCCTGTTATTGAACTCACCATGGCTCATCCCGAGGCTGTAAAAACCAAAAATGTTCCATTTCAGGTCTTTTAGCAGTCTGCAAAATATCAGAAGTTTCTATGGTGTAAATCTTGCATTATCATATTAGGCATTGCATTTGGTTCGGATCCATAGGCAAAATCCATCCTTTTAGGATTTCCTTTAAATTTTGGCATTTAAATCATATCATTTCATGAGTTTTAGCATTATAGGTTGTTTATCAAAGTGTTTAGATGCTTCATACCGAATTTGGTGCAATTTGGAATCCATTTGAGGTTCGGATCATCCATAATACCAAAACAGCGTCCCGCAGGATCCAGATCCAAGCGAAAAACAAGCGAAATTCGTTATTTTGGATAAATTGCAATACACCAAATTCTGATTTTACAGTCATAATGTGTTTATCAGCATGTCATCATGTCTCTTACTGAATTTCATCATCATTTGATTCAATTTGAATTTCAAAATCTCAATTTTACCAAGTTTTCCTTCAAAAAACCCTGATTTTAAAGGTATAACTTTATAATTAGGGGTATTTTGGTCATTTTGACCCCAATTCCGAATTTCAAACTGTTTTCCACTGAATTTCTTGCATTGTCATCATTTCAAATATCAAGGAAGCATGAGAATAGGGTTTATATCCAATTAAGTCCAATAATTTCATAATATTATTGGAAAATCTTGGAAAAACCCACATATTTGAGCTAACTTTATTTCAAGCTTGGCAGGGACATTCCAAAGAAGGAGCTGAAGTCTGCAAATTTCTTTTATTTCCTTTATTTAGTGATGTAATAATGTAAATTTTGGAATAAGAGATTTAATTTCCTGCTTAAACTAGGATGCATATCATATAGTTTGATTTTATGCAATATCCTGATTATATGATTCATGCATTTTATTTCAAAAGCACTATGGATGTTCACGAATGGCACGTGCACCAACTCTTAGGGAGTTGATGGACTCGGTGGGATCCATATTTACGGCCCTAGTCGGAATATGGACGAGACCCAGATCCATCATCTTTCTACTAGTCACATTGAGCCTACACTCTTAGGCTATCTTAAAATGCACATCATATTTCCAAAGTTTTCAAAATCATGTGCATCAAATCAACTAAATTCTGAGCATATTCATGGCCACAGTCAGGATATGTGAAGGATTTATCTTGACTTAATGCACATTTTTCCAACAAATCTCTTAGAAAATCTTTTCAAAGTGCATTCATTCACTTATGTCATTTGCATCATAGAATCATTGATTTTCTCAAGATTTTCTCAAGAAAACTTCATTCTCAAGAAATCGATTTCTCAAGAAACTCTAAGAATCTTTCAAAATCGGTTTTCCAAAGACAAGTTTTTCCACAGTTTTCCCAGGAAAATGATATTTTCTTAAGATATTCAAAAGAGTTTTCCAATCTTTCTTCAAGATCCAAAATCGATTTCCAAGTATTTAAAAAGGTAAAATTCCCAGGATTTCGATTCCCCAAGTTTTGAATTTCCTTCTCCAATGAGTTTTCCTATAAATTTTCCATCATTTTCCTAAGAAAACTCTCAAAGTCCAAGTTTTCCTAAGAAGTGTTTCCCTTTTCAAAAAGGTTCATCTTTTCTCAGGAATCACTTCCATTTTCCCAAGATTTTCAACTATTTCTGATTTTTCCACATCTTTATAAGCTTTCTCATGTTTTCAAAAACCCCTTTTTTATCTGAGTTTCCTGAGAAATTGACCTTTTTCCTGAGAGATTCTTTCCAACTCCAAATGTTTTTCTAAGCATACATCATGTTTTCCAACTGGCATTTTCCAAAATCTCATAGCACATGCCTGAATTCTCTATGCATTTAGGATAGAACATAACTTTGATAATTTCGCTAAGTCAAGCACAATTTTGGTCCTTGGTTCGATTACCCCTGTTAAAGGTGGCAGGAACGGTCGAACCTCGTACCGACAGGTCGAGCCCCATCCCATGGATTTTCCCACAATTTTCAAAAACGGAGGCGAGTATTTCAAAACAATTTCCAAAATCCGGTCAAAGTTTAAGGCGCGAAAGCATTTCTCTCTTTTTCTCTTCCGCAAGGAAGGGAAGGCGGGGGAAAAATTTCGCGACGATAACAGGTTTGGCGACCGTGATGGGACCTGTCCTCGTCTGACCTAAATTATGCTTGACTTAGTTTAATTATCAAAATTATGTTCACTAAATGTCAGCTCTTTACTTTTGATATCATGCGAACCTAGGAGCCTAGATTCTGACCTAGCTGACATTGACTGCATGTAGCTTAGGCATGGTTTGGTAGGACTAGATTGAGGAGAAATTTTCATGCTCACATAGACTTAGGTCTAAATACAACTCTCCTCAATTTAGGATCTGAATGCTAATAATGTGTGCTTCTTCAAAGTTTTCAAAATCTATCTCTCTAGGATTTAGAGCCCTCTATTTCTTGCATGTGATCATTTTTCAAACCCTCAATTACCTATCTTTACCCGGTCTTCACGTTGCTGGGCTCTCTTCCAGAACCATAGTTCGGAACAGAGCCTCACAACTGGGCCAACTATTTGGGTTAACACCCCCCTACTACGTACCGCGGGCCACAGTCCGAAGTATATCGGTAGGCGCTCAAGGATGTTGGAAAACCTTACCTTAGAACCGGAGTGAAAATTCTATGCCACGTACCTCGGATCTCGATTCGGGTATATCGGCATAACTGGATTGGACAAAGATGATCTGAACTTAGAGTTAGGATTAAGGTCCTACAACTGTTTTCAAAATGATGCATCTAGAGTCAGCTTTTTAGGGAGTGCTGAATGTGCATAAATGTTTATGCAGGATGTGAGTTTGTATGCTACTTTTATTTCTCTCATATTTTTTTCAAAAATATCTTTTCAAATATCCATATTCTCATATTTTCCTTTATTTTCTAAAACCCTGGATGGTTTTTCCCAAATATCCCTTTTCTTCCAAAACTCCAGGTGATTTTTCATTCTCCCTTTCTACTGGATCTCGAATTTCCAGCTGCATTTTTATCCTGCCTGCAATTTTTCAAAATCATATGTTTTCTCTCATTGGATTTTCGATCCTGTTGTTTACTTGCAAAATTCTTCACCGCATTTTCCTCGTGCATACCTTGATTATTGTGGTGGAAATTGTTTACCCAGTTGCCTTCTTCTTACTTTAAATCTGTTTCCGGATTGTTTTTCCAAGAGGTATCTCTTTTCTTCAAAATGGTATTTTCCTCGTGGTTGACGACCTCACCTAGGTAACAAGGCACATTTTCCGTTGTTCATTTCTCTTACAAAGAATGACAACATAATTGTCGTGACTCCAACGACAACTCCATCCTTAGTAATGGGATATTCTTCCAATTGTCCACCATATAATTTTCTTGCCAATCCAAAAATTTCCTCAGAGTCTAATCAAGACCTTATCCTGCAGAGAGCCTTCGCAACATTTGATGGTTCAGACAAGGTCAGGGAAGAAGACCGCACCAATTCAGCATATCAGTTACTCATCAACATCAGAAGGAGAGATGAATTCGCCAAGGTCAGACAAAGACCAAGAGCAGCCAGAAGATGACGGTATCGACCCTCAGATGTACGCAATGTTTCAGAAGATGATGAAGAGGATGATGAGTGAGCAGGCTGGCACCAGCTCAGACAAAAATCCATTCAGTCAGAGAATTAGAGATCGTGTGGCCAAGAGGTCAACCAAGTCCTCTGAGGAGAATGTTCAAGATACTTCAGATGAAGATGATACCGATGAAGAATATGAGGTGCCTCCGGCATTTCATAAATGTGGCCAAAGGAGGAGTCACAAATCAAAAAGTCAGGTCGCAGAAGAGCCCCTGCAAGCACAATTCAGGGAAATGGCCAGAGTGGTCAAGGATCTGCAAGCCCGCGACAAGGGCAATAAAGTCTTCACCAGCGAGGACTTCTACGACGGTTTAGAAGGGGATGATGATCTGGAGAATCTTCCCCGAAAATTCATCAAGTTCGATGGTTCTGGCGACCCAAAAGCCCATCTCGCCATGTTCTTCGCTGAATGCTCTAGGTTCAAGAGAGACAACAGAGCATTGTTCTTATGCTTTCCCCGCAGCCTGGAAGGAGTCGCAGCCAAATGGTACGCGGAACATGTCAATCCTATAGAACTGAAAGAGTTCGACAAAGTCGTGAATTTGTTCGTTGAACGATTCTTGTTCAATACTGAAGCGCTCCCAACATTGAGCCATCTCTGCAACCTAAGGCAGAATGAAAATGAAAAGGCAAGGGACTTCATTCGCAGATGGAGAGAGACCTGCAACAAAATGAGGGATCCTATATCAGAAAGACATGCTTTATCATTGATCCTCAATAATTTTTTGCAACCTCTGAGAGGATTAATTTCTACCTCACCATCCAAATCTTTCGTTGAACTCATTGAACGAGCAGAATGGCTCGAGTTGAGTGTGGAGAATGGAGTCTATGAAGGCTTCACATTTTCCAAGAATAACTCTCAAGGTGAACAAAAGAAGAAGGCTCACTTCACTTTTGCGGCCAAATCTTTCAATAATAGCAAAGGCAACAAGAATGATCATAGTTTGGAGAGAATCAAAAAGCAAAAGGGGAAGGACATCAACAGTGATAAACCTCTCCAATCCAGCCCTCAGCATCAAAAGAAAGATCAGGAAAAATCAAAGCGCAAGGACTGGAGAACTGATCGAGAATTCACCCCTCTTGATCAGACACTCGAGAGTATCCTCGAGTATATGCTTGAGAAAGACCTTGTCCGATTGCCTAAAGCTGCTGATCCTCCAGCAATTATGGGCAGATTCAAAGAACAATTTTGCAAGTTTCATCGAGCAGTAGGGCATGATACAGAAAACTGCTTCGTCCTTAAGAACATTGTTCAAGACTGCATTGACAAGAAGCTCCTCGTTGAAGATGAAAAGGAAGACTAGTCATCCTGACAAAGATTTTTTTCTACAATCATTCAAGAAGATGACAATGCCAACAATTTCCCATTTCCCATCTTGCCTTTTCAAAAGAATAATGTAATCCCATTCTCTTTCCTTGATTTTAAAGCATCAATAAAGTCATCGAATTTTTCAATAGCTTGGTGTCGTCTTATTTACTTCCTCTTCCTTTTCATAATGTCTCTCTTGTGAAGTATATCTTAAGGACATCTATCAGTCAAGAAGCTTGTCGCCTTATTCATCAATTATCCTTCTTTTATTCAAAATTTTCTCCCTAGTTACACTGGGGCATTTTTTTGAAAAATTTATCTTTACCTCAAAACATCCTGTATGCAGGCAGGATAAACCATTCTCTCATTTTGCATATATATGCACTCATTTGCATTCATTTGCACTTCATTTGCATTTCATGTGCATGTGCATTGCATTTGCATTGACTATGCACCCAATTCCATTCCCCTTCAGGTTAAGGGATAAACCTGAATCATTTTCCATAATTCTTCAATTTCGACCCTCGGGTCATCCAATTCTTCAATTTCGATCTCCGGGTCACCCAATTCCCAATTTTAAAATCACTAAAATTCTCAATTTCGATCGCCAGGTCATCCAATTTTCATTCCCCGTTCAGGATAAGGGGATAATCCTGAAACCATTCATAGAAGCGATTCAACTCTCTATAATGGTCCTTGTTCTTCATTGAACTGATAGTGTTCCAAACGAACTGATAGTCGTTCTTCATTGAACTGATAGTGTTCCTAACGAACTGATAGTCGTTCTTCATCGAACTGATAGTGTTCCAAGTGAACTGATAGTCGTTCTTCATCGAACTGATATTGTTCCAAGTGAACTAATAGTCGTTCTTCATCGAACTGATAGTGTTCCAGGTGAACTGATAGTCGTTCTTCATCGAACTGATAGTGTTCCAAGCGAACTGATAGTCGTTCTTCATTGAACTGATAGTGTTCCAAGTGAACTGATATTGTTCCAAGTGAACTGATAGTCGTTCTTCATCGAACTGATAGTGTTCCGAGTGAACTGATAGTCGTTCTTCATCGAACTGATAGTGTTCCAAGTGAACTGATAGTCGTTCTTCATCGAACTGATAGTGTTCCAAGTGAACTGATAGTCGTTCTTCATCGAACTGATAGTGTTCCAAGTGAACTGATAGTCGTTCTTCATTGAACTGATAGTATTCCAAGCGAACTGATAGTCATTCTTCATCGAACTGATGGTGTTCCAAGTGAACTGATAGTCATTCTTTATCGAACTGATAGTGTTCCAAGTGAACTGATAGTCGTTCCTCATCGAATTGATAGTGTTCCAAGTGAACTGATAGTCGTTCTTAATTGAACTGATATTATTCCCACTGATGGTTGTTCTTAATCGAACTAATATTGTTCCCAGCAAACCGATGGGCGTTCTTAATTGAACTGATATTGTTTCCAGCGAACCGATGGTCGTTCTTAATTGAACTGATATTGTTCCCAGTGAACTGATAGTCACCTCCTTTGAGGAAAAGAGAGGAGAATTTTCGTCACGGATGCGTTAAGCTGGACCTCATGTGCTCTCTTTCATCAAGGATTTCAAGAAAATTTTGTCAATTTGTCAATTTGTCAATCAATTGTTGATTTCAAAATTTTATTGCATAAATCTTTACCTCAGTTTACCTTCAGCATTACTTTCAAAAGAGTGAAGCTTTTGCGAAAAGAGATTCAATCTTCAAATTCGTTCTATTTGACCAACCAAAAGGATGAAGGATAAATCCTCGATATGGCCAGAAAAGAAAATTCAATGTTTTGCAAAGCCATAGATGATTGATAGTGATCGCAGTCAATGGCACATTTTTAAAGGCTATTCTTGTAAAGACAAGGCAGTGGAAATATCCTGAGCGCTAGAAAAGAGAGCGTTTACCCAAGCCCCGTTTCCTCAAAATCACCTAAGCTGCAATTAAATATCCGCAAAAGGGAGCTCTCACCTGTCGTCAAGATGAAGGCGAATTAGGCGAGTAGACCCCCGGGGCCAAAGAAGATTCCAAACATCTCCAAGATGACGGAGTTTGTGACGGATCCTTCTAGGGAAAGTCCAAAGCACTGTCGAGATGAAGGCAGATGCGATGAACCTCTCGAGAATCCCTAAAAGATATTTAATTTCAGCTATCGCCCAAAGATCTCCGAACCCATCATCCAAGAAGGATCGAAACATCTCCAAGTTGAAGGAGTTTGTGACGTACCCTTCCCAAAAGAGAGAAAGAGAGGAAAAAGAAAGAGAGAAAAAGTAAGAATATCTCCAAAATAAAGGAGAATGTAGAAAAAGCCCAGAGAGCCAAAAGTGTGCAGAAAGAGTATCATGAGAGAAGCCCTCAGGATATCAAACTGCCAGATCTATCAAGAATCCTCTTTAATCTTGTGAAATTCTATTATCAATACTCTTTCATCAATTGCTTTCATAATATCAAATACTCTTTCCTGCTCATATCAAGGAAATTGATAACTTCCTTGAAGAAGGTCAATTGCAAGCAATTTGGATTTCAAGTCTCGATTCTACAAAGTGAACCTTGTTTGGAGGTAATGCTTTGGGTAGAAAAGAAAGAATATCTTTGCAACAATGTGCAACATTTTCAAAAATTTTTGAATCAACAACAAAATTTCCAATATTGTGATAATATTTTCTATCCATCCTGACGTGAAGTGAGAGCTTGATATCCGTCTTTGATACATCCAAACACCAATTTTAAATCCCTCTTAAGGACTTGATTCCTTCCCTTCTTTGAGAGCATGAACTCTCAGATTTGCACACTTCCCTGTGTCCCCACTGTCCCACCATAGACCGTCCCATTTCGGTTCGAGGTCAAACCACCAATCATTTCCCGCAAAAGGCAATTTCAAAAGCTGATTTTAGTCTCAACAATGAGACGCCCAAGATCAATCCCTTTTCAAGCTTTAGGGACCCCATTTTCCTTCCTTTTGCAAAAAACCCTGTCGGATTTAGTGTGCAAAATCCAAAGGTTCCATCATGGTCTCTTCCTTCGAGGATTCCATTCATTTTCCGCCTGATCAGGATAAGGGTACAAACCTGAGCCTCAATCAAAGAGGTATTTCATTTTCCACCCGATCAGGATAAGGGTACAAACCTGAGCCTCAATCAAAGAGGTATTTCATTTTCCGCCCGATCAGGATAAGGGTACAAACCTGAGCCTCAATCAAAGAGGTATTTCATCTTCCACCCGATCAGGATAAGGGTACAAACCTGAGCCTTAATCAAAGAGGTATTTCATTTTCTACCCGATCAGGATAAGGGTACAAACCTGAGCCTCACTCAAAGAGGTATTTCATTTTCCGCCCGATCAGGATAAGGGTACAAACCTGAGCCTCAATCAAAGAGGTATTTCATTTTCCACCCGATCAGGATAAGGGTACAAACCTGAGCCTCATTCAAAGAGGTACTTCATTTTCCGCCCGATCAGGATAAGGGTACAAACCTGAGCCTCAATCAAAGAGGTATTTCATTTTCCGCCCGATCAGGTTAAGGGTACAAACCTGAGTCTCATTTCGAGGAGATATTCCATTCCCCAATCAGGTTAAGGGCCAAACCTGAGCTTCGTTCCATACGAGGTATTTTTGTCCCATCCAGATCAAGGGCATAAACCTGAACTTCGCTCTCATAGAGCAAATCTTTCCTCTTCATTCTTCGTTCCATATCTACCATCTTCCTCGGGCTAATTTCTTCACACCCAGTCAGATCCTTCTAACTGGGGCATTTTTTTATGTATAGCCCAAATTTGGTGTGTTTTCTTTGCCACTAAGCTCGGCCATGAGCCGGCTTAGTAGCAAAGAGGGGCATCTGTAAACACCCCAAATTTTCACTCACCTCCCCGACATTTTCACCAAACATCATCATTCAGCCTTTGAAATTGCCGGAGGGCAAAATGGTCATTTTCTGAGTTCGAACCTTGTAAAAGTCCAAATTTCATCTGGAACTCTCAAAGTCTCCCTATTTTAGCTCAGATGTTCAAAATTTTATTCCTGACAGGAGACAGACATCTCCGAGTCTTGACTCAAGATTATATTGCATAAGACATGACATTGCCTATCATTGCATGAGCATTTCAAATCACTGCACTGCACAGCATGTCATTTCGAGGTCCAGAACTCTTGATTTCAAAATTTTCAATCCAGATTAGAATTTCAATTCTTTTCAAAATTGATTTCAAAACCCTGGGTCTTCAAAATTATCAATTCTTCCCATTTTACCCCCAGGACTCTGAATGTCAAAATATTTTCTCAGGAAAATGATCTGGATAGTTTTAATATGGATTTCAGCCACCTTATCTCAGATTTTGCCCTTTTGACAATTTCAAATATATTCCTTTTACAAAATTGCCCTACAGGGGCCAACTCTTTCCAAAAATTCCTGTTTTACCAATTAGCCCAGATTTTATGAAAATTCCAAAAAGAGGTTGTTGTCTTGTTCTTATTTCAATAAAGAAGCAATGTGGGACCCACACTGAGGTGGTGTCACATAGACTTTTCTTTTGAAAAACCTGAACTTTGAAAAACCCAAAAAAATAGGAACCTTGTCCCCTAGATTGGTGCCACTTGTCCTTTCTCTCTCCTCCCATTTACCTGCCATGTGTCAGCATAGGGTTCACCTAGAAGTGCCACATGTCACCTTCTCTCTTCTGCCATCCTTTGACACGTGTCAGCGTGGGGCCACCTTAAGATGCCGCCACATGTCATTAGTCATCCTCTTCATTTTATGCCACGTGTCAATGTCTACCATCTTCACCCTGTGCCATGTGTCATTCCAAGGTCACCATGAGATGCCACGTGTCATGTGTTGTCCTGTTCAGAAAAAGTAGAACTTGTCTCCTCTAAGGTGGCACCATTTGAATTATGTCTCCTGCAAGTGACACATGTCACTCTCTCCTTTCCTCAGGAAAAGCAAGCGACACGTGTCAATCTCTGCTCCTTTCAGAAAAAGCAGAGGACACATGTCTCCCTCCTATTTTTCTCAGAAAAGTAGATGACACATGTCATCTTCAGCTTCCTTTAGAAAAAGTAGAAGACACATGTCACTCCCTGCTTTTCTCAGAAAAAGCAAGTGACACATGTCACCCTCTGCTCTTCTCAGAAAAAGCAAGGGACACGTGTCTCTCTCTGCTTTCTTCAGAAAAAGCAAGTGACACATGTCACTTTCTGCCTCCTTCAGAGAAAGCTAGAATTCAAATGTTCAAACTCCAGTCTGAGGTGGCGCAAATCCTGAACTTCACCTTTTCTATTTTGTGTGAGATGGTGCCACGTGTCCCTTTCCCTCCTTTTCCTCCCTCTTGCCACATGGCATCGTAGGAGCCACTCTGAGGAAATGCCACATGTCAGTCTCTCCTTTCATCAGAAAAAGTAGAATTCAAACCCCTCTGAGGTGGCGTCTTCTGCTTCCTCTGCTCCTACCTTCTGACACATGGCAATGTGGATGCTCTAAGATGGCGCCACATGGAAGTCTCTCCTCCTTCCAGAATAAAGCAGAATTTGAATTTCAAACTCCAAGACAACACCCTCTGAGATGGCGCCACATGGAGGGCTCAGATTAAGCTTCTTTGAATTTCAAAATTTTCCAAAAATCTCTATAAATACAAGGCCCCATGCCCAGCCTAGGGGAGCTTCTTTTGGATTTAGCATTTTCACTCTGAGAGCCCTGTTTGAGAATTGAACTTCAGAATTCCATTTTCATTCTTTCTTGGTTTCCTCTGGATTCACGCCTCTCTGGAGCCCATTATCAAGGTAGCCACTCATTTTGGGAGTTTCAAAACCGCTGGAGAACACAAGGTAAGCTTCCATTCCTATTGATTTCACTATGATAATTCTTTTGGTTTGATTCGTGTTGTCGTTTGAAGAAAGAGCTCATCCGAGGGATGGATTGAGCTATTCTCATAAAACGACATATATAAAAATACATAATTATACTTCCTTGATGATTTTAACATGCATGTAGTTAGCTAGATTTAATTTGCATTTTATTTCATTCATTTAGTACATTTCATGAATTAATTAGGATTAATTTAGCATTTATTTCAATTCTGCTTATTTTCAGTAGGTCCCTGTTTTTTTCAGTCAGTCCACACGTCATTTCATGCATTTATGTTTTATTAAAAATCCCAAAAAAATCACGGAATTCTCCCTTAGGTGTCCCTGAAATTTTACCAAAAATTCGGAGACATTTGAATTTGTTTACTACGGTAAACATCCAAAATGGTAAGTCGGGTTTTGTAACCCGGGATGCATTTTGAAAAACATTTGCCGACTTGTAAATTCGCGTTCTCCCGCCTGGGAGATTCGATTTTCGATCCGAACAATGCCCTGAACTCGGGAGAATGTCTAGCTTTTAATATGATTTTTTCAGATTTTTATGATTTTTTTTTATGACTTACAAAAATCCGAGAGTCCGGGACACGTGTCAGAGCCTAATTTGGTCCTCTGAGATCTTGGATCGACTTAGGGCTATGATTTCTCTTTGTGTGTTGCTCCAAATCCAAAACTGTAAAAAGTGAAAGTGGTGTACGAGATGTCCTCTGTTTGAATCGGAAAGCCTGTAATTTTTAGAACAGTGTTGACCCCTGCTTCGGATTTTTCTTGTCAGTCCCTTGTTTTGCTACATTTGTCTGTTCTGTTAGTTTAGGCAAAAATAGTTATATTTTTCTCTGTGTTTCTGTTGATCAAATGCCGAAGTCATAAATATGAAAGTTGTTCATGTAGGTGTCGTTCATAGCTCTGATTAATTTCATAAATTTCCATGGCTGTTTTATATTTGTTTGGCATTTTACATCAGATTAGGGTGATTTTTACCTCTGTCAGAACTAAATCCCTGTTATTGAACTCACCATGGCTCAAATCCCGAGGCTGTAAAAACCAAAAATGTTCCATTTCAGGTATTTTAGCAGTCTGCAAAATATCAGAAGTTTCCATGGTGTAAATCTTGCATTATCATATTAGGCATTGCATTTGGTTCGGATCCATAGGCAAAATCCATCCTTTTAGGATTTCCTTTAAATTTTGGCATTTAAATCATATCATTTCATGAGTTTTAGCATTCTAGGTTGTTTATCAAAGTGTTTAGATGCTTCATACCGAATTTGGTGCAATTTGGAATCCATTTGAGGTTCGGATCATCCATAATACCAAAACAGGGTCCCGCAGGATCCAGATCCAAGCGAAAAACAAGCGAAATTCGTTATTTTGGATAAATTGCAATACACCAAATTCTGATTTTACAGTCATAATGTGTTTAGCAGCATGTCATCATGTCTCTTACTGAATTTCATCATCATTTGATTCAATTTGAATTTCAAAATCTCAATTTTACCAAGTTTTCCTTCAAAAAACCCTGATTTTAAAGGTATAACTTTATAATTAGGGGTATTTTGGTCATTTTGACCCCAATTCCGAATTTCAAACTGTTTTCCACTGAATTTCTTGCATTGTCATCATTTCAAATATCAAGGAAGCATGAGAATAGGGTTTATATCCAATTAAGTCCAATAATTTCATAATATTATTGGAAAATCTTGGAAAAACCCACATATTTGAGCTAACTTTATTTCAAGCTTGGCAGGGACATTCCAAAGAAGGAGCTGAAGTCTGCAAATTTCTTTTATTTCCTTTATTTAGTGATGTAATAATGTAAATTTTGGAATAAGAGATTTAATTTCCTGCTTAGACTAGGATGCATATCATATAGTTTGATTTTATGCAATATCCTGATTATATGATTCATGCATTTTATTTCAAAAGCACTATGGATGTTCACGAATGGCACGTGCACCAACTCTTAGGGAGTTGATGGACTCGGTGGGATCCATATTTACGGCCCTAGTCGGAATATGGACGAGACCCAGATCCATCATCTTTCTACTAGTCACATTGAGCCTACACTCTTAGGCTATCTTAAAATGCACATCATATTTCCAAAGTTTTCAAAATCATGTGCATCAAATCAACTAAATTCTGAGCATATTCATGGCCACAGTCAGGATATGTGAAGGATTTATCTTGACTTAATGCACATTTTTCCAACAAATCTCTTAGAAAATCTTTTCAAAGTGCATTCATTCACTTATGTCATTTGCATCATAGAATCATTGATTTTCTCAAGATTTTCTCAAGAAAACTTCATTCTCAAGAAATCGATTTCTCAAGAAACTCTAAGAATCTTTCAAAATCGGTTTTCCAAAGACAAGTTTTTCCACAGTTTTCCCAGGAAAATGATATTTTCTTAAGATATTCAAAAGAGTTTTCCAATCTTTCTTCAAGATCCAAAATCGATTTCCAAGTATTTAAAAAGGTAAAATTCCCAGGATTTCGATTCCCCAAGTTTTGAATTTCCTTCTCCAATGAGTTTTCCTATAAATTTTCCATCATTTTCCTAAGAAAACTCTCAAAGTCCAAGTTTTCCTAAGAAGTGTTTCCCTTTTCAAAAAGGTTCATCTTTTCTCAGGAATCACTTCCATTTTCCCAAGATTTTCAACTATTTCTGATTTTTCCACATCTTTATAAGCTTTCTCATGTTTTCAAAAACCCCTTTTTTATCTGAGTTTCCTGAGAAATTGACCTTTTTCCTGAGAGATTCTTTCCAACTCCAAATGTTTTTCTAAGCATACATCATGTTTTCCAACTGGCATTTTCCAAAATCTCATAGCACATGCCTGAATTCTCTATGCATTTAGGATAGAACATAACTTTGATAATTTCGCTAAGTCAAGCACAATTTTGGTCCTTGGTTCGATTACCCCTGTTAAAGGTGGCAGGAACGGTCGAACCTCGTACCGACAGGTCGAGCCCCATCCCATGGATTTTCCCACAATTTTCAAAAACGGAGGCGAGTATTTCAAAACAATTTCCAAAATCCGGTCAAAGTTTAAGGCGCGAAAGCATTTCTCTCTTTTTCTCTTCCGCAAGGAAGGGAAGGCGGGGGAAAAATTTCGCGACGATAACAGGTTTGGCGACCGTGATGGGACCTGTCCTCGTCTGACCTAAATTATGCTTGACTTAGTTTAATTATCAAAATTATGTTCACTAAATGTCAGCTCTTTACTTTTGATATCATGCGAACCTAGGAGCCTAGATTCTGACCTAGCTGACATTGACTGCATGTAGCTTAGGCATGGTTTGGTAGGACTAGATTGAGGAGAAATTTTCATGCTCACATAGACTTAGGTCTAAATACAACTCTCCTCAATTTAGGATCTGAATGCTAATAATGTGTGCTTCTTCAAAGTTTTCAAAATCTATCTCTCTAGGATTTAGAGCCCTCTATTTCTTGCATGTGATCATTTTTCAAACCCTCAATTACCTATCTTTACCCGGTCTTCACGTTGCTGGGCTCTCTTCCAGAACCATAGTTCGGAACAGAGCCTCACAACTGGGCCAACTATTTGGGTTAACACCCCCCTACTACGTACCGCGGGCCACAGTCCGAAGTATATCGGTAGGCGCTCAAGGATGTTGGAAAACCTTACCTTAGAACCGGAGTGAAAATTCTATGCCACGTACCTCGGATCTCGATTCGGGTATATCGGCATAACTGGATTGGACAAAGATGATCTGAACTTAGAGTTAGGATTAAGGTCCTACAACTGTTTTCAAAATGATGCATCTAGAGTCAGCTTTTTAGGGAGTGCTGAATGTGCATAAATGTTTATGCAGGATGTGAGTTTGTATGCTACTTTTATTTCTCTCATATTTTTTTCAAAAATATCTTTTCAAATATCCATATTCTCATATTTTCCTTTATTTTCTAAAACCCTGGATGGTTTTTCCCAAATATCCCTTTTCTTCCAAAACTCCAGGTGATTTTTCATTCTCCCTTTCTACTGGATCTCGAATTTCCAGCTGCATTTTTATCCTGCCTGCAATTTTTCAAAATCATATGTTTTCTCTCATTGGATTTTCGATCCTGTTGTTTACTTGCAAAATTCTTCACCGCATTTTCCTCGTGCATACCTTGATTATTGTGGTGGAAATTGTTTACCCAGTTGCCTTCTTCTTACTTTAAATCTGTTTCCGGATTGTTTTTCCAAGAGGTATCTCTTTTCTTCAAAATGGTATTTTCCTCGTGGTTGACGACCTCACCTAGGTAACAAGGCACATTTTCCGTTGTTCATTTCTCTTACAAAGAATGACAACATAATTGTCGTGACTCCAACGACAACTCCATCCCTAGTAATGGGATATTCTTCCAATTGTCCACCATATAATTTTCTTCCCAATCCAAAAATTTCCTCAGAGTCTAATCAAGACCTTATCCTGCAGAGAGCCTTCGCAACATTTGATGGTTCAGACAAGGTCAGGGAAGAAGACCGCACCAATTCAGCATATCAGTTACTCATCAACATCAGAAGGAGAGATGAATTCGCCAAGGTCAGACAAAGACCAAGAGCAGCCAGAAGATGACGGTATCGACCCTCAGATGTACGCAATGTTTCAGAAGATGATGAAGAGGATGATGAGTGAGCAGGCTGGCACCAGCTCAGACAAAAATCCATTCAGTCAGAGAATTAGAGATCGTGTGGCCAAGAGGTCAACCAAGTCCTCTGAGGAGAATGTTCAAGATACTTCAGATGAAGATGATACCGATGAAGAATATGAGGTGCCTCCGGCATTTCATAAATGTGGCCAAAGGAGGAGTCACAAATCAAAAAGTCAGGTCGCAGAAGAGCCCCTGCAAGCACAATTCAGGGAAATGGCCAGAGTGGTCAAGGATCTGCAAGCCCGCGACAAGGGCAATAAAGTCTTCACCAGCGAGGACTTCTACGACGGTTTAGAAGGGGATGATGATCTGGAGAATCTTCCCCGAAAATTCATCAAGTTCGATGGTTCTGGCGACCCAAAAGCCCATCTCGCCATGTTCTTCGCTGAATGCTCTAGGTTCAAGAGAGACAACAGAGCATTGTTCTTATGCTTTCCCCGCAGCCTGGAAGGAGTCGCAGCCAAATGGTACGCGGAACATGTCAATCCTATAGAACTGAAAGAGTTCGACAAAGTCGTGAATTTGTTCGTTGAACGATTCTTGTTCAATACTGAAGCGCTCCCAACATTGAGCCATCTCTGCAACCTAAGGCAGAATGAAAATGAAAAGGCAAGGGACTTCATTCGCAGATGGAGAGAGACCTGCAACAAAATGAGGGATCCTATATCAGAAAGACATGCTTTATCATTGATCCTCAATAATTTTTTGCAACCTCTGAGAGGATTAATTTCTACCTCACCATCCAAATCTTTCGTTGAACTCATTGAACGAGCAGAATGGCTCGAGTTGAGTGTGGAGAATGGAGTCTATGAAGGCTTCACATTTTCCAAGAATAACTCTCAAGGTGAACAAAAGAAGAAGGCTCACTTCACTTTTGCGGCCAAATCTTTCAATAATAGCAAAGGCAACAAGAATGATCATAGTTTGGAGAGAATCAAAAAGCAAAAGGGGAAGGACATCAACAGTGATAAACCTCTCCAATCCAGCCCTCAGCATCAAAAGAAAGATCAGGAAAAATCAAAGCGCAAGGACTGGAGAACTGATCGAGAATTCACCCCTCTTGATCAGACACTCGAGAGTATCCTCGAGTATATGCTTGAGAAAGACCTTGTCCGATTGCCTAAAGCTGCTGATCCTCCAGCAATTATGGGCAGATTCAAAGAACAATTTTGCAAGTTTCATCGAGCAGTAGGGCATGATACAGAAAACTGCTTCGTCCTTAAGAACATTGTTCAAGACTGCATTGACAAGAAGCTCCTCGTTGAAGATGAAAAGGAAGACTAGTCATCCTGACAAAGATTTTTTTCTACAATCATTCAAGAAGATGACAATGCCAACAATTTCCCATTTCCCATCTTGCCTTTTCAAAAGAATAATGTAATCCCATTCTCTTTCCTTGATTTTAAAGCATCAATAAAGTCATCGAATTTTTCAATAGCTTGGTGTCGTCTTATTTACTTCCTCTTCCTTTTCATAATGTCTCTCTTGTGAAGTATATCTTAAGGACATCTATCAGTCAAGAAGCTTGTCGCCTTATTCATCAATTATCCTTCTTTTATTCAAAATTTTCTCCCTAGTTACACTGGGGCATTTTTTTGAAAAATTTATCTTTACCTCAAAACATCCTGTATGCAGGCAGGATAAACCATTCTCTCATTTTGCATATATATGCACTCATTTGCATTCATTTGCACTTCATTTGCATTTCATGTGCATGTGCATTGCATTTGCATTGACTATGCACCCAATTCCATTCCCCTTCAGGTTAAGGGATAAACCTGAATCATTTTCCATAATTCTTCAATTTCGACCCTCGGGTCATCCAATTCTTCAATTTCGATCTCCGGGTCACCCAATTCCCAATTTTAAAATCACTAAAATTCTCAATTTCGATCGCCAGGTCATCCAATTTTCATTCCCCGTTCAGGATAAGGGGATAATCCTGAAACCATTCATAGAAGCGATTCAACTCTCTATAATGGTCCTTGTTCTTCATTGAACTGATAGTGTTCCAAACGAACTGATAGTCGTTCTTCATTGAACTGATAGTGTTCCTAACGAACTGATAGTCGTTCTTCATCGAACTGATAGTGTTCCAAGTGAACTGATAGTCGTTCTTCATCGAACTGATATTGTTCCAAGTGAACTAATAGTCGTTCTTCATCGAACTGATAGTGTTCCAGGTGAACTGATAGTCGTTCTTCATCGAACTGATAGTGTTCCAAGCGAACTGATAGTCGTTCTTCATTGAACTGATAGTGTTCCAAGTGAACTGATATTGTTCCAAGTGAACTGATAGTCGTTCTTCATCGAACTGATAGTGTTCCGAGTGAACTGATAGTCGTTCTTCATCGAACTGATAGTGTTCCAAGTGAACTGATAGTCGTTCTTCATCGAACTGATAGTGTTCCAAGTGAACTGATAGTCGTTCTTCATCGAACTGATAGTGTTCCAAGTGAACTGATAGTCGTTCTTCATTGAACTGATAGTATTCCAAGCGAACTGATAGTCATTCTTCATCGAACTGATGGTGTTCCAAGTGAACTGATAGTCATTCTTTATCGAACTGATAGTGTTCCAAGTGAACTGATAGTCGTTCCTCATCGAATTGATAGTGTTCCAAGTGAACTGATAGTCGTTCTTAATTGAACTGATATTATTCCCACTGATGGTTGTTCTTAATCGAACTAATATTGTTCCCAGCAAACCGATGGGCGTTCTTAATTGAACTGATATTGTTTCCAGCGAACCGATGGTCGTTCTTAATTGAACTGATATTGTTCCCAGTGAACTGATAGTCACCTCCTTTGAGGAAAAGAGAGGAGAATTTTCGTCACGGATGCGTTAAGCTGGACCTCATGTGCTCTCTTTCATCAAGGATTTCAAGAAAATTTTGTCAATTTGTCAATCAATTGTTGATTTCAAAATTTTATTGCATAAATCTTTACCTCAGTTTACCTTCAGCATTACTTTCAAAAGAGTGAAGCTTTTGCGAAAAGAGATTCAATCTTCAAATTCGTTCTATTTGACCAACCAAAAGGATGAAGGATAAATCCTCGATATGGCCAGAAAAGAAAATTCAATGTTTTGCAAAGCCATAGATGATTGATAGTGATCGCAGTCAATGGCACATTTTTAAAGGCTATTCTTGTAAAGACAAGGCAGTGGAAATATCCTGAGCGCTAGAAAAGAGAGCGTTTACCCAAGCCCCGTTTCCTCAAAATCACCTAAGCTGCAATTAAATATCCGCAAAAGGGAGCTCTCACCTGTCGTCAAGATGAAGGCGAATTAGGCGAGTAGACCCCCGGGGCCAAAGAAGATTCCAAACATCTCCAAGATGACGGAGTTTGTGACGGATCCTTCTAGGGAAAGTCCAAAGCACTGTCGAGATGAAGGCAGATGCGATGAACCTCTCGACAATCCCTAAAAGATATTTAATTTCAGCTATCGCCCAAAGATCTCCGAACCCATCATCCAAGAAGGATCGAAACATCTCCAAGTTGAAGGAGTTTGTGACGTACCCTTCCCAAAAGAGAGAAAGAGAGGAAAAAGAAAGAGAGAAAAAGTAAGAATATCTCCAAAATAAAGGAGAATGTAGAAAAAGCCCAGAGAGCCAAAAGAGTGCAGAAAGAGTATCATGAGAGAAGCCCTCAGGATATCAAACTGCCAGATCTATCAAGAATCCTCTTTAATCTTGTGAAATTCTATTATCAATACTCTTTCATCAATTGCTTTCATAATATCAAATACTCTTTCCTGCTCATATCAAGGAAATTGATAACTTCCTTGAAGAAGGTCAATTGCAAGCAATTTGGATTTCAAGTCTCGATTCTACAAAGTGAACCTTGTTTGGAGGTAATGCTTTGGGTAGAAAAGAAAGAATATCTTTGCAACAATGTGTAACATTTTCAAAAATTTTTGAATCAACAACAAAATTTCCAATATTGTGATAATATTTTCTATCCATCCTGACGTGAAGTGAGAGCTTGATATCCGTCTTTGATACATCCAAACACCAATTTTAAATCCCTCTTAAGGACTTGATTCCTTCCCTTCTTTGAGAGCATGAACT
Organism: Nuphar pumila; assembly: GCF_984573655.1. NCBI lineage: Eukaryota > Viridiplantae > Streptophyta > Magnoliopsida > Nymphaeales > Nymphaeaceae > Nuphar > Nuphar pumila. Next base: position 64,337,145 of record NC_143260.1, on the reverse strand, counting down.
CTCAGATTTGCACACTTCCCTGTGTCCCCACTGTCCCACCATAGACCGTCCCATTTCGGTTCGAGGTCAAACCACCAATCATTTCCCGCAAAAGGCAATTTCAAAAGCTGATTTTAGTCTCAACAATGAGACGCCCAAGATCAATCCCTTTTCAAGCTTTAGGGACCCCATTTTCCTTCCTTTTGCAAAAAACCCTGTCGGATTTAGTGTGCAAAATCCAAAGGTTCCATCATGGTCTCTTCCTTCGAGGATTCCATTCATTTTCCGCCTGATCAGGATAAGGGTACAAACCTGAGCCTCAATCAAAGAGGTATTTCATTTTCCACCCGATCAGGATAAGGGTACAAACCTGAGCCTCAATCAAAGAGGTATTTCATTTTCCGCCCGATCAGGATAAGGGTACAAACCTGAGCCTCAATCAAAGAGGTATTTCATCTTCCACCCGATCAGGATAAGGGTACAAACCTGAGCCTTAATCAAAGAGGTATTTCATTTTCCACCCGATCAGGATAAGGGTACAAACCTGAGCCTCACTCAAAGAGGTATTTCATTTTCCGCCCGATCAGGATAAGGGTACAAACCTGAGCCTCAATCAAAGAGGTATTTCATTTTCCACCCGATCAGGATAAGGGTACAAACCTGAGCCTCATTCAAAGAGGTACTTCATTTTCCGCCCGATCAGGATAAGGGTACAAACCTGAGCCTCAATCAAAGAGGTATTTCATTTTCCGCCCGATCAGGTTAAGGGTACAAACCTGAGTCTCATTTCGAGGAGATATTCCATTCCCCAATCAGGTTAAGGGCCAAACCTGAGCTTCGTTCCATACGAGGTATTTTTGTCCCATCCAGATCAAGGGCATAAACCTGAACTTCGCTCTCATAGAGCAAATCTTTCCTCTTCATTCTTCGTTCCATATCTACCATCTTCCTCGGGCTAATTTCTTCACACCCAGTCAGATCCTTCTAACTGGGGCATTTTTTTATGTATAGCCCAAATTTGGTGTGTTTTCTTTGCCACTAAGCTCGGCCATGAGCCGGCTTAGTAGCAAAGAGGGGCATCTGTAAACACCCCAAATTTTCACTCACCTCCCCGACATTTTCACCAAACATCATCATTCAGCCTTTGAAATTGCCGGAGGGCAAAATGGTCATTTTCTGAGTTCGAACCTTGTAAAAGTCCAAATTTCATCTGGAACTCTCAAAGTCTCCCTATTTTAGCTCAGATGTTCAAAATTTTATTCCTGACAGGAGACAGACATCTCCGAGTCTTGACTCAAGATTATATTGCATAAGACATGACATTGCCTATCATTGCATGAGCATTTCAAATCACTGCACTGCACAGCATGTCATTTCGAGGTCCAGAACTCTTGATTTCAAAATTTTCAATCCAGATTAGAATTTCAATTCTTTTCAAAATTGATTTCAAAACCCTGGGTCTTCAAAATTATCAATTCTTCCCATTTTACCCCCAGGACTCTGAATGTCAAAATATTTTCTCAGGAAAATGATCTGGATAGTTTTAATATGGATTTCAGCCACCTTATCTCAGATTTTGCCCTTTTGACAATTTCAAATATATTCCTTTTACAAAATTGCCCTACAGGGGCCAACTCTTTCCAAAAATTCCTGTTTTACCAATTAGCCCAGATTTTATGAAAATTCCAAAAAGAGGTTGTTGTCTTGTTCTTATTTCAATAAAGAAGCAATGTGGGACCCACACTGAGGTGGTGTCACATAGACTTTTCTTTTGAAAAACCTGAACTTTGAAAAACCCAAAAAAATAGGAACCTTGTCCCCTAGATTGGTGCCACTTGTCCTTTCTCTCTCCTCCCATTTACCTGCCATGTGTCAGCATAGGGTTCACCTAGAAGTGCCACATGTCACCTTCTCTCTTCTGCCATCCTTTGACACGTGTCAGCGTGGGGCCACCTTAAGATGCCGCCACATGTCATTAGTCATCCTCTTCATTTTATGCCACGTGTCAATGTCTACCATCTTCACCCTGTGCCATGTGTCATTCCAAGGTCACCATGAGATGCCACGTGTCATGTGTTGTCCTGTTCAGAAAAAGTAGAACTTGTCTCCTCTAAGGTGGCACCATTTGAATTATGTCTCCTGCAAGTGACACATGTCACTCTCTCCTTTCCTCAGGAAAAGCAAGCGACACGTGTCAATCTCTGCTCCTTTCAGAAAAAGCAGAGGACACATGTCTCCCTCCTATTTTTCTCAGAAAAGTAGATGACACATGTCATCTCCAGCTTCCTTTAGAAAAAGTAGAAGACACATGTCACTCCCTGCTTTTCTCAGAAAAAGCAAGTGACACATGTCACCCTCTGCTCTTCTCAGAAAAAGCAAGGGACACGTGTCTCTCTCTGCTTTCTTCAGAAAAAGCAAGTGACACATGTCACTTTCTGCCTCCTTCAGAGAAAGCTAGAATTCAAATGTTCAAACTCCAGTCTGAGGTGGCGCAAATCCTGAACTTCACCTTTTCTATTTTGTGTGAGATGGTGCCACGTGTCCCTTTCCCTCCTTTTCCTCCCTCTTGCCACATGGCATCGTAGGAGCCACTCTGAGGAAATGCCACATGTCAGTCTCTCCTTTCATCAGAAAAAGTAGAATTCAAACCCCTCTGAGGTGGCGTCTTCTGCTTCCTCTGCTCCTACCTTCTGACACATGGCAATGTGGATGCTCTAAGATGGCGCCACATGGAAGTCTCTCCTCCTTCCAGAATAAAGCAGAATTTGAATTTCAAACTCCAAGACAACACCCTCTGAGATGGCGCCACATGGAGGGCTCAGATTAAGCTTCTTTGAATTTCAAAATTTTCCAAAAATCTCTATAAATACAAGGCCCCATGCCCAGCCTAGGGGAGCTTCTTTTGGATTTAGCATTTTCACTCTGAGAGCCCTGTTTGAGAATTGAACTTCAGAATTCCATTTTCATTCTTTCTTGGTTTCCTCTGGATTCACGCCTCTCTGGAGCCCATTATCAAGGTAGCCACTCATTTTGGGAGTTCCAAAACCGCTGGAGAACACAAGGTAAGCTTCCATTCCTATTGATTTCACTATGATAATTCTTTTGGTTTGATTCGTGTTGTCGTTTGAAGAAAGAGCTCATCCGAGGGATGGATTGAGCTATTCTCATAAAACGACATATATAAAAATACATAATTATACTTCCTTGATGATTTTAACATGCATGTAGTTAGCTAGATTTAATTTGCATTTTATTTCATTCATTTAGTACATTTCATGAATTAATTAGGATTAATTTAGCATTTATTTCAATTCTGCTTATTTTCAGTAGGTCCCTGTTTTTGTCAGTCAGTCCACACGTCATTTCATACATTTATGTTTTATTAAAAATCCCAAAAAAATCACGGAATTCGCCCTTAGGTGTCCCTGAAATTTTGCCAAAAATTCGGAGACATTTGAATTTGTTTACTGCGGTAAACATCGAAAATGGTAAGTCGGGTTTTGTAACCCGGGATGCGTTTTGAAAAACATTTGCCGACTTGTAAATTCGCGTTCTCCCGCCTGGGAGATCCGATTTTCGATCCGAAAAATGCCCTGAACTCGGGAGAATGTCTAGTTTTTAATATGATTTTTTCAGATTTTTATGAGTTTTGATTATGACTGACAAAAATCCGAGAGTCCGGGACACGTGTCAGAGCCTAATTTGGGCCTCTGAGATCTTGGATCGACTTAGGGCTATGGTTTCTCTTTGTGTGTTGCTCCAAATCCGAAACTGTAAAAAGTGAAAGTGGTGTACGAGATGTCCTCTGTTTGAATCTGAAAGCCTGTAATTGTTAGGATAGCGTTGACCCCTGCTTCGGATTTTTCTTGTCAGTCCCTTGTTTTGCTACATTTGTCTGTTCTGTTAGTTTAGGCAGAAATAGTTATATTTTTCTCTGTGTTTCTGTTGATCAAATGCCGAAGTCATAAATATGAAAGTTGTTCATGTAGTTGTCGTTCATAGCTCTGATTAATTTCATAAATTTCCATGGCTGTTTTATATTTGTTTGGCATTTTACATCAGATTAGGGTGATTTTTACCTCTGTCAGAACTAAATCCCTGTTATTGAACTCACCATGGCTCAAATCCCGAGGCTGTAAAAACCAAAAATGTTCCATTTCAGGTCTTTTAGCAGTCTGCAAAATATCAGAAGTTTCCATGGTGTAAGTCTTGCATTATCATATTAGTTATTGCATTTGGTTCGGATCCATAGGCAAAATCCATCCTTTTAGGATTTCCTTTAAATTTTGGCATTTAAATCATATCATTTCATGAGTTTTAGCATTCTAGGTTGTTTATCAAAGTGTTTAGATGCTTCATACCGAATTTGGTGCAATTTGGAATCCATTTGAGGTTCGGATCATCCATAATACCAAAACAGGGTCCCGCAGGATCCAGATCCAAGCGAAAAACAAGCGAAATTCGTTATTTTGGATAAATTGCAATACACCAAATTCTGATTTTACAGTCATAATGTGTTTAGCAGCATGTCATCATGTCTCTTACTGAATTTCATCATCATTTGATTCAATTTGAATTTCAAAATCTCAATTTTACCAAGTTTTCCTTCAAAAAACCCTGATTTTAAAGGTATAACTTTATAATTAGGGGTATTTTGGTCATTTTGACCCCAATTCCGAATTTCAAACTGTTTTCCACTGAATTTCTTTCATTGTCATCATTTCAAATATCAAGGAAGCATGAGAATAGGGTTTATATCCAATTAAGTCCAATAATTTCATAATATTATTGGAAAATCTTGGAAAAACCCACATATTTGAGCTAACTTTATTTCAAGCTTGGCAGGGACATTCCAAAGAAGGAGCTGAAGTCTGCAAATTTCTTTTATTTCCTTTATTTAGTGATGTAATAATGTAAATTTTGGAATAAGAGATTTAATTTCCTGCTTAGACTAGGATGCATATCATATAGTTTGATTTTATGCAATATCCTGATTATATGATTCATGCATTTTATTTCAAAAGCACTATGGATGTTCACGAATGGCACGTGCACCAACTCTTAGGGAGTTGATGGACTCGGTGGGATCCATATTTACGGCCCTAGTCGGAATATGGACGAGACCCAGATCCATCATCTTTCTACTAGTCACATTGAGCCTACACTCTTAGGCTATCTTAAAATGCACATCATATTTCCAAAGTTTTCAAAATCATGTGCATCAAATCAACTAAATTCTGAGCATATTCATGGCCACAGTCAGGATATGTGAAGGATTTATCTTGACTTAATGCACATTTTTCCAACAAATCTCTTAGAAAATCTTTTCAAAGTGCATTCATTCACTTATGTCATTTGCATCATAGAATCATTGATTTTCTCAAGATTTTCTCAAGAAAACTTCATTCTCAAGAAATCGATTTCTCAAGAAACTCTAAGAATCTTTCAAAATCGGTTTTCCAAAGACAAGTTTTTCCACAGTTTTCCCAGGAAAATGATATTTTCTTAAGATATTCAAAAGAGTTTTCCAATCTTTCTTCAAGATCCAAAATCGATTTCCAAGTATTTAAAAAGGTAAAATTCCCAGGATTTCGATTCCCCAAGTTTTGAATTTCCTTCTCCAATGAGTTTTCCTATAAATTTTCCATCATTTTCCTAAGAAAACTCTCAAAGTCCAAGTTTTCCTAAGAAGTGTTTCCCTTTTCAAAAAGGTTCATCTTTTCTCAGGAATCACTTCCATTTTCCCAAGATTTTCAACTATTTCTGATTTTTCCACATCTTTATAAGCTTTCTCATGTTTTCAAAAACCCCTTTTTTATCTGAGTTTCCTGAGAAATTGACCTTTTTCCTGAGAGATTCTTTCCAACTCCAAATGTTTTTCTAAGCATACATCATGTTTTCCAACTGGCATTTTCCAAAATCTCATAGCACATGCCTGAATTCTCTATGCATTTAGGATAGAACATAACTTTGATAATTTCGCTAAGTCAAGCACAATTTTGGTCCTTGGTTCGATTACCCCTGTTAAAGGTGGCAGGAACGGTCGAACCTCGTACCGACAGGTCGAGCCCCATCCCATGGATTTTCCCGCAATTTTCAAAAACGGAGGCGAGTATTTCAAAACAATTTCCAAAATCCGGTCAAAGTTTGAGGCGCGAAAGCATTTCTCTCTTTTTCTCTTCCGCAAGGAAGGGAAGGCGGGGGAAAAATTTCGCGACGATAACAGGTTTGGCGACCGTGATGGGACCTGTCCTCGTCTGACCTAAATTATGCTTGACTTAGTTTAATTATCAAAATTATGTTCACTAAATGTCAGCTCTTTACTTTTGATATCATGCGAACCTAGGAGCCTAGATTCTGACCTAGCTGACATTGACTGCATGTAGCTTAGGCATGGTTTGGTAGGACTAGATTGAGGAGAAATTTTCATGCTCACATAGACTTAGGTCTAAATACAACTGTCCTCAATTTAGGATCTGAATGCTAACAATGTGTGCTTCTTCAAAGTTTTCAAAATCTATCTCTCTAGGATTTAGAGCCCTCTATTTCTTGCATGTGATCATTTTTCAAACCCTCAATTACCTATCATTACCCGGTCTTCACGTTGCTGGGCTCTCTTCCAGAACCATAGTTCGGAACAGAGCCTCACAACTGGGCCAACTATTTGGGTTAACACCCCCCTACTACGTACCGCGGGCCACAGTCCGAAGTATATCGGTAGGCGCTCAAGGATGTTGGAAAACCTTACCTTAGAACCGGAGTGAAAATTCTATGCCACGTACCTCGGATCTCGATTCGGGTATATCGGCATAACTGGATTGGACAAAGATGATCTGAACTTAGAGTTAGGATTAAGGTCCTACAACTGTTTTCAAAATGATGCATCTAGAGTCAGCTTTTTAGGGAGTGCTGAATGTGCATAAATGTTTATGCAGGATGTGAGTTTGTATGCTACTTTTATTTCTCTCATATTTTTTTCAAAAATATCTTTCCAAATATCCATATTCTCATATTTTCCTTTATTTTCTAAAACCCTGGATGGTTTTTCCCAAATATCCCTTTTCTTCCAAAACTCCAGGTGATTTTTCATTCTCCCTTTCTACTGGATCTCGAATTTTCAGCTGCATTTTTATCCTGCCTGCAATTTTTCAAAATCATATGTTTTCTCTCATTGGATTTTCGATCCTGTTGTTTACTTGCAAAATTCTTCACCGCATTTTCCTCGTGCATACCTTGATTATTGTGGTGGAAATTGTTTACCCAGTTGCCTTCTTCTTACTTTAAATCTGTTTCCGGATTGTTTTTCCAAGAGGTATCTCTTTCCTTCAAAATGGTATTTTCCTCGTGGTTGACGACCTCACCTAGGTAACAAGGCACATTTTTCGTTGTTCATTTCTCTTACAAAGAATGACAACATAATTGTCGTGACTCCAACGACAACTCCATCCCTAGTAATGGGATATTCTTCCAATTGTCCACCATATAATTTTCTTCCCAATCCAAAAATTTCCTCAGAGTCTAATCAAGACCTTATCCTGCAGAGAGCCTTCGCAACATTTGATGGTTCAGACAAGGTCAGGGAAGAAGACCGCACCAATTCAGCATATCAGTTACTCATCAACATCAGAAGGAGAGATGAATTCGCCAAGGTCAGACAAAGACCAAGAGCAGCCAGAAGATGACGGTATCGACCCTCAGATGTACGCAATGTTTCAGAAGATGATGAAGAGGATGATGAGTGAGCAGGCTGGCACCAGCTCAGACAAAAATCCATTCAGTCAGAGAATTAGAGATCGTGTGGCCAAGAGGTCAACCAAGTCCTCTGAGGAGAATGTTCAAGATACTTCAGATGAAGATGATACCGATGAAGAATATGAGGTGCCTCCGGCATTTCATAAATGTGGCCAAAGGAGGAGTCACAAATCAAAAAGTCAGGTCGCAGAAGAGCCCCTGCAAGCACAATTCAGGGAAATGGCCAGAGTGGTCAAGGATCTGCAAGCCCGCGACAAGGGCAATAAAGTCTTCACCAGCGAGGACTTCTACGACGGTTTAGAAGGGGATGATGATCTGGAGAATCTTCCCCGAAAATTCATCAAGTTCGATGGTTCTGGCGACCCAAAAGCCCATCTCGCCATGTTCTTCGCTGAATGCTCTAGGTTCAAGAGAGACAACAGAGCATTGTTCTTATGCTTTCCCCGCAGCCTGGAAGGAGTCGCAGCCAAATGGTACGCGGAACATGTCAATCCTATAGAACTGAAAGAGTTCGACAAAGTCGTGAATTTGTTCGTTGAACGATTCTTGTTCAATACTGAAGCGCTCCCAACATTGAGCCATCTCTGCAACATAAGGCAGAATGAAAATGAAAAGGCAAGGGACTTCATTCGCAGATGGAGAGAGACCTGCAACAAAATGAGGGATCCTATATCAGAAAGACATGCTTTATCATTGATCCTCAATAATTTTTTGCAACCTCTGAGAGGATTAATTTCTACCTCACCATCCAAATCTTTCGTTGAACTCATTGAACGAGCAGAATGGCTCGAGTTGAGTGTGGAGAATGGAGTCTATGAAGGCTTCACATTTTCCAAGAATAACTCTCAAGGTGAACAAAAGAAGAAGGCTCACTTCACTTTTGCGGCCAAATCTTTCAATAATAGCAAAGGCAACAAGAATGATCATAGTTTGGAGAGAATCAAAAAGCAAAAGGGGAAGGACATCAACAGTGATAAACCTCTCCAATCCAGCCCTCAGCATCAAAAGAAAGATCAGGAAAAATCAAAGCGCAAGGACTGGAGAACTGATCGAGAATTCACCCCTCTTGATCAGACACTCGAGAGTATCCTCGAGTATATGCTTGAGAAAGACCTTGTCCGATTGCCTAAAGCTGCTGATCCTCCAGCAATTATGGGCAGATTCAAAGAACAATTTTGCAAGTTTCATCGAGCAGTAGGGCATGATACAGAAAACTGCTTCGTCCTTAAGAACATTGTTCAAGACTGCATTGACAAGAAGCTCCTCGTTGAAGATGAAAAGGAAGACTAGTCATCCTGACAAAGATTTTTTTCTACAATCATTCAAGAAGATGACAATGCCAACAATTTCCCATTTCCCATCTTGCCTTTTCAAAAGAATAATGTAATCCCATTCTCTTTCCTTGATTTTAAAGCATCAATAAAGTCATCGAATTTTTCAATAGCTTGGTGTCGTCTTATTTACTTCCTCTTCCTTTTCATAATGTCTCTCTTGTGAAGAATATCTTAAGGACATCTATCAGTCAAGAAGCTTGTCGCCTTATTCATCAATTATCCTTCTTTTATTCAAAATTTTCTCCCTAGTTACACTGGGGCATTTTTTTGAAAAATTTATCTTTACCTCAAAACATCTTGTATGCAGGCAGGATAAACCATTCTCTCATTTTGCATATATATGCACTCATTTGCATTCATTTGCACTTCATTTGCATTTCATGTGCATGTGCATTGCATTTGCATTGACTATGCACCCAATTCCATTCCCCTTCAGGTTAAGGGATAAACCTGAATCATTTTCCATAATTCTTCAATTTCGACCCTCGGGTCATCCAATTCTTCAATTTCGATCTCCGGGTCACCCAATTCCCAATTTTAAAATCACTAAAATTCTCAATTTCGATCGCCAGGTCATCCAATTTTCATTCCCCGTTCAGGATAAGGGGATAATCCTGAAACCATTCATAGAAGCGATTCAACTCTCTATAATGGTCCTTGTTCTTCATTGAACTGATAGTGTTCCAAACGAACTGATAGTCGTTCTTCATTGAACTGATAGTGTTCCTAACGAACTGATAGTCGTTCTTCATCGAACTGATAGTGTTCCAAGTGAACTGATAGTCGTTCTTCATCGAACTGATATTGTTCCAAGTGAACTAATAGTCGTTCTTCATCGAACTGATAGTGTTCCAGGTGAACTGATAGTCGTTCTTCATCGAACTGATAGTGTTCCAAGCGAACTGATAGTCGTTCTTCATTGAACTGATAGTGTTCCAAGTGAACTGATATTGTTCCAAGTGAACTGATAGTCGTTCTTCATCGAACTGATAGTGTTCCGAGTGAACTGATAGTCGTTCTTCATCGAACTGATAGTGTTCCAAGTGAACTGATAGTCGTTCTTCATCGAACTGATAGTGTTCCAAGTGAACTGATAGTCGTTCTTCATCGAACTGATAGTGTTCCAAGTGAACTGATAGTCGTTCTTCATTGAACTGATAGTATTCCAAGCGAACTGATAGTCATTCTTCATCGAACTGATGGTGTTCCAAGTGAACTGATAGTCATTCTTTATCGAACTGATAGTGTTCCAAGTGAACTGATAGTCGTTCCTCATCGAATTGATAGTGTTCCAAGTGAACTGATAGTCGTTCTTAATTGAACTGATATTATTCCCACTGATGGTTGTTCTTAATCGAACTAATATTGTTCCCAGCAAACCGATGGGCGTTCTTAATTGAACTGATATTGTTTCCAGCGAACCGATGGTCGTTCTTAATTGAACTGATATTGTTCCCAGTGAACTGATAGTCACCTCCTTTGAGGAAAAGAGAGGAGAATTTTCGTCACGGATGCGTTAAGCTGGACCTCATGTGCTCTCTTTCATCAAGGATTTCAAGAAAATTTTGTCAATTTGTCAATTTGTCAATCAATTGTTGATTTCAAAATTTTATTGCATAAATCTTTACCTCAGTTTACCTTCAACATTACTTTCAAAAGAGTGAAGCTTTTGCGAAAAGAGATTCAATCTTCAAATTCGTTCTATTTGACCAACCAAAAGGATGAAGGATAAATCCTCGATATGGCCAGAAAAGAAAATTCAATGTTTTGCAAAGCCATAGATGATTGATAGTGATCGCAGTCAATGGCACATTTTTAAAGGCTATTCTTGTAAAGACAAGGCAGTGGAAATATCCTGAGCGCTAGAAAAGAGAGCGTTTACCCAAGCCCCGTTTCCTCAAAATCACCTAAGCTGCAATTAAATATCCGCAAAAGGGAGCTCTCACCTGTCGTCAAGATGAAGGCGAATTAGGCGAGTAGACCCCCGGGGCCAAAGAAGATTCCAAACATCTCCAAGATGACGGAGTTTGTGACGGATCCTTCTAGGGAAAGTCCAAAGCACTGTCGAGATGAAGGCAGATGCGATGAACCTCTCGACAATCCCTAAAAGATATTTAATTTCAGCTATCGCCCAAAGATCTCCGAACCCATCATCCAAGAAGGATCGAAACATCTCCAAGTTGAAGGAGTTTGTGACGTACCCTTCCCAAAAGAGAGAAAGAGAGGAAAAAGAAAGAGAGAAAAAGTAAGAATATCTCCAAAATAAAGGAGAATGTAGAAAAAGCCCAGAGAGCCAAAAGAGTGCAGAAAGAGTATCATGAGAGAAGCCCTCAGGATATCAAACTGCCAGATCTATCAAGAATCCTCTTTAATCTTGTGAAATTCTATTATCAATACTCTTTCATCAATTGCTTTCATAATATCAAATACTCTTTCCTGCTCATATCAAGAAAATTGATAACTTCCTTGAAGAAGGTCAATTGCAAGCAATTTGGATTTCAAGTCTCGATTCTACAAAGTGAACCTTGTTTGGAGGTAATGCTTTGGGTAGAAAAGAAAGAATATCTTTGCAACAATGTGCAACATTTTCAAAAATTTTTGAATCAACAACAAAATTTCCAATATTGTGATAATATTTTCTATCCATCCTGACGTGAAGTGAGAGCTTGATATCCGTCTTTGATACATCCAAACACCAATTTTAAATCCCTCTTAAGGACTTGATTCCTTCCCTTCTTTGAGAGCATGAACTCTCAGATTTGCACACTTCCCTGTGTCCCCACTGTCCCACCATAGACCGTCCCATTTCGGTTCGAGGTCAAACCACCAATCATTTCCCGCAAAAGGCAATTTCAAAAGCTGATTTTAGTCTCAACAATGAGACGCCCAAGATCAATCCCTTTTCAAGCTTTAGGGACCCCATTTTCCTTCCTTTTGCAAAAAACCCTGTCGGATTTAGTGTGCAAAATCCAAAGGTTCCATCATGGTCTCTTCCTTCGAGGATTCCATTCATTTTCCGCCTGATCAGGATAAGGGTACAAACCTGAGCCTCAATCAAAGAGGTATTTCATTTTCCACCCGATCAGGATAAGGGTACAAACCTGAGCCTCAATCAAAGAGGTATTTCATTTTCCGCCCGATCAGGATAAGGGTACAAACCTGAGCCTCAATCAAAGAGGTATTTCATCTTCCACCCGATCAGGATAAGGGTACAAACCTGAGCCTTAATCAAAGAGGTATTTCATTTTCCACCCGATCAGGATAAGGGTACAAACCTGAGCCTCACTCAAAGAGGTATTTCATTTTCCGCCCGATCAGGATAAGGGTACAAACCTGAGCCTCAATCAAAGAGGTATTTCATTTTCCACCCGATCAGGATAAGGGTACAAACCTGAGCCTCATTCAAAGAGGTACTTCATTTTCCGCCCGATCAGGATAAGGGTACAAACCTGAGCCTCAATCAAAGAGGTATTTCATTTTCCGCCCGATCAGGTTAAGGGTACAAACCTGAGTCTCATTTCGAGGAGATATTCCATTCCCCAATCAGGTTAAGGGCCAAACCTGAGCTTCGTTCCATACGAGGTATTTTTGTCCCATCCAGATCAAGGGCATAAACCTGAACTTCGCTCTCATAGAGCAAATCTTTCCTCTTCATTCTTCGTTCCATATCTACCATCTTCCTCGGGCTAATTTCTTCACACCCAGTCAGATCCTTTTAACTGGGGCATTTTTTTATGTATAGCCCAAATTTGGTGTGTTTTCTTTGCCACTAAGCTCGGCCATGAGCCGGCTTAGTAGCAAAGAGGGGCATCTGTAAACACCCCAAATTTTCACTCACCTCCCCGACATTTTCACCAAACATCATCATTCACCCTTTGAAATTGCCGGAGGGCAAAATGGTCATTTTCTGAGTTCGAACCTTGTAAAAGTCCAAATTTCATCTGGAACTCTCAAAGTCTCCCTATTTTAGCTCAGATGTTCAAAATTTTATTCCTGACAGGAGACAGACATCTCCGAGTCTTGACTCAAGATTATATTGCATAAGACATGACATTGCCTATCATTGCATGAGCATTTCAAATCACTGCACTGCACAGCATGTCATTTCGAGGTCCAGAACTCTTGATTTCAAAATTTTCAATCCAGATTAGAATTTCAATTCTTTTCAAAATTGATTTCAAAACCCTGGGTCTTCAAAATTATCAATTCTTCCCATTTTACCCCCAGGACTCTGAATGTCAAAATATTTTCTCAGGAAAATGATCTGGATAGTTTTAATATGGATTTCAGCCACCTTATCTCAGATTTTGCCCTTTTGACAATTTCAAATATATTCCTTTTACAAAATTGCCCTACAGGGGCCAACTCTTTCCAAAAATTCCTGTTTTACCAATTAGCCCAGATTTTATGAAAATTCCAAAAAGAGGTTGTTGTCTTGTTCTTATTTCAATAAAGAAGCAATGTGGGACCCACACTGAGGTGGTGTCACATAGACTTTTCTTTTGAAAAACCTGAACTTTGAAAAACCCAAAAAAATAGGAACCTTGTCCCCTAGATTGGTGCCACTTGTCCTTTCTCTCTCCTCCCATTTACCTGCCATGTGTCAGCATAGGGTTCACCTAGAAGTGCCACATGTCACCTTCTCTCTTCTGCCATCCTTTGACACGTGTCAGCGTGGGGCCACCTTAAGATGCCGCCACATGTCATTAGTCATCCTCTTCATTTTATGCCACGTGTCAATGTCTACCATCTTCACCCTGTGCCATGTGTCATTCCAAGGTCACCATGAGATGCCACGTGTCATGTGTTGTCCTGTTCAGAAAAAGTAGAACTTGTCTCCTCTAAGGTGGCACCATTTGAATTATGTCTCCTGCAAGTGACACATGTCACTCTCTCCTTTCCTCAGGAAAAGCAAGCGACACGTGTCAATCTCTGCTCCTTTCAGAAAAAGCAGAGGACACATGTCTCCCTCCTATTTTTCTCAGAAAAGTAGATGACACATGTCATCTCCAGCTTCCTTTAGAAAAAGTAGAAGACACATGTCACTCCCTGCTTTTCTCAGAAAAAGCAAGTGACACATGTCACCCTCTGCTCTTCTCAGAAAAAGCAAGGGACACGTGTCTCTCTCTGCTTTCTTCAGAAAAAGCAAGTGACACATGTCACTTTCTGCCTCCTTCAGAGAAAGCTAGAATTCAAATGTTCAAACTCCAGTCTGAGGTGGCGCAAATCCTGAACTTCACCTTTTCTATTTTGTGTGAGATGGTGCCACGTGTCCCTTTCCCTCCTTTTCCTCCCTCTTGCCACATGGCATCGTAGGAGCCACTCTGAGGAAATGCCACATGTCAGTCTCTCCTTTCATCAGAAAAAGTAGAATTCAAACCCCTCTGAGGTGGCGTCTTCTGCTTCCTCTGCTCCTACCTTCTGACACATGGCAATGTGGATGCTCTAAGATGGCGCCACATGGAAGTCTCTCCTCCTTCCAGAATAAAGCAGAATTTGAATTTCAAACTCCAAGACAACACCCTCTGAGATGGCGCCACATGGAGGGCTCAGATTAAGCTTCTTTGAATTTCAAAATTTTCCAAAAATCTCTATAAATACAAGGCCCCATGCCCAGCCTAGGGGAGCTTCTTTTGGATTTAGCATTTTCACTCTGAGAGCCCTGTTTGAGAATTGAACTTCAGAATTCCATTTTCATTCTTTCTTGGTTTCCTCTGGATTCACGCCTCTCTGGAGCCCATTATCAAGGTAGCCACTCATTTTGGGAGTTTCAAAACCGCTGGAGAACACAAGGTAAGCTTCCATTCCTATTGATTTCACTATGATAATTCTTTTGGTTTGATTCGTGTTGTCGTTTGAAGAAAGAGCTCATCCGAGGGATGGATTGAGCTATTCTCATAAAACGACATATATAAAAATACATAATTATACTTCCTTGATGATTTTAACATGCATGTAGTTAGCTAGATTTAATTTGCATTTTATTTCATTCATTTAGTACATTTCATGAATTAATTAGGATTAATTTAGCATTTATTTCAATTCTGCTTATTTTCAGTAGGTCCCTGTTTTTTTCAGTCAGTCCACACGTCATTTCATGCATTTATGTTTTATTAAAAATCCCAAAAAAATCACGGAATTCTCCCTTAGGTGTCCCTGAAATTTTACCAAAAATTCGGAGACATTTGAATTTGTTTACTACGGTAAACATCCAAAATGGTAAGTCGGGTTTTGTAACCCGGGATGCATTTTGAAAAACATTTGCCGACTTGTAAATTCGCGTTCTCCCGCCTGGGAGATTCGATTTTCGATCCGAACAATGCCCTGAACTCGGGAGAATGTCTAGCTTTTAATATGATTTTTTCAGATTTTTATGATTTTTTTTTATGACTTACAAAAATCCGAGAGTCCGGGACACGTGTCAGAGCCTAATTTGGTCCTCTGAGATCTTGGATCGACTTAGGGCTATGATTTCTCTTTGTGTGTTGCTCCAAATCCAAAACTGTAAAAAGTGAAAGTGGTGTACGAGATGTCCTCTGTTTGAATCGGAAAGCCTGTAATTTTTAGAACAGTGTTGACCCCTGCTTCGGATTTTTCTTGTCAGTCCCTTGTTTTGCTACATTTGTCTGTTCTGTTAGTTTAGGCAAAAATAGTTATATTTTTCTCTGTGTTTCTGTTGATCAAATGCCGAAGTCATAAATATGAAAGTTGTTCATGTAGGTGTCGTTCATAGCTCTGATTAATTTCATAAATTTCCATGGCTGTTTTATATTTGTTTGGCATTTTACATCAGATTAGGGTGATTTTTACCTCTGTCAGAACTAAATCCCTGTTATTGAACTCACCATGGCTCAAATCCCGAGGCTGTAAAAACCAAAAATGTTCCATTTCAGGTATTTTAGCAGTCTGCAAAATATCAGAAGTTTCCATGGTGTAAATCTTGCATTATCATATTAGGCATTGCATTTGGTTCGGATCCATAGGCAAAATCCATCCTTTTAGGATTTCCTTTAAATTTTGGCATTTAAATCATATCATTTCATGAGTTTTAGCATTCTAGGTTGTTTATCAAAGTGTTTAGATGCTTCATACCGAATTTGGTGCAATTTGGAATCCATTTGAGGTTCGGATCATCCATAATACCAAAACAGGGTCCCGCAGGATCCAGATCCAAGCGAAAAACAAGCGAAATTCGTTATTTTGGATAAATTGCAATACACCAAATTCTGATTTTACAGTCATAATGTGTTTAGCAGCATGTCATCATGTCTCTTACTGAATTTCATCATCATTTGATTCAATTTGAATTTCAAAATCTCAATTTTACCAAGTTTTCCTTCAAAAAACCCTGATTTTAAAGGTATAACTTTATAATTAGGGGTATTTTGGTCATTTTGACCCCAATTCCGAATTTCAAACTGTTTTCCACTGAATTTCTTGCATTGTCATCATTTCAAATATCAAGGAAGCATGAGAATAGGGTTTATATCCAATTAAGTCCAATAATTTCATAATATTATTGGAAAATCTTGGAAAAACCCACATATTTGAGCTAACTTTATTTCAAGCTTGGCAGGGACATTCCAAAGAAGGAGCTGAAGTCTGCAAATTTCTTTTATTTCCTTTATTTAGTGATGTAATAATGTAAATTTTGGAATAAGAGATTTAATTTCCTGCTTAGACTAGGATGCATATCATATAGTTTGATTTTATGCAATATCCTGATTATATGATTCATGCATTTTATTTCAAAAGCACTATGGATGTTCACGAATGGCACGTGCACCAACTCTTAGGGAGTTGATGGACTCGGTGGGATCCATATTTACGGCCCTAGTCGGAATATGGACGAGACCCAGATCCATCATCTTTCTACTAGTCACATTGAGCCTACACTCTTAGGCTATCTTAAAATGCACATCATATTTCCAAAGTTTTCAAAATCATGTGCATCAAATCAACTAAATTCTGAGCATATTCATGGCCACAGTCAGGATATGTGAAGGATTTATCTTGACTTAATGCACATTTTTCCAACAAATCTCTTAGAAAATCTTTTCAAAGTGCATTCATTCACTTATGTCATTTGCATCATAGAATCATTGATTTTCTCAAGATTTTCTCAAGAAAACTTCATTCTCAAGAAATCGATTTCTCAAGAAACTCTAAGAATCTTTCAAAATCGGTTTTCCAAAGACAAGTTTTTCCACAGTTTTCCCAGGAAAATGATATTTTCTTAAGATATTCAAAAGAGTTTTCCAATCTTTCTTCAAGATCCAAAATCGATTTCCAAGTATTTAAAAAGGTAAAATTCCCAGGATTTCGATTCCCCAAGTTTTGAATTTCCTTCTCCAATGAGTTTTCCTATAAATTTTCCATCATTTTCCTAAGAAAACTCTCAAAGTCCAAGTTTTCCTAAGAAGTGTTTCCCTTTTCAAAAAGGTTCATCTTTTCTCAGGAATCACTTCCATTTTCCCAAGATTTTCAACTATTTCTGATTTTTCCACATCTTTATAAGCTTTCTCATGTTTTCAAAAACCCCTTTTTTATCTGAGTTTCCTGAGAAATTGACCTTTTTCCTGAGAGATTCTTTCCAACTCCAAATGTTTTTCTAAGCATACATCATGTTTTCCAACTGGCATTTTCCAAAATCTCATAGCACATGCCTGAATTCTCTATGCATTTAGGATAGAACATAACTTTGATAATTTCGCTAAGTCAAGCACAATTTTGGTCCTTGGTTCGATTACCCCTGTTAAAGGTGGCAGGAACGGTCGAACCTCGTACCGACAGGTCGAGCCCCATCCCATGGATTTTCCAGCAATTTTCAAAAACGGAGGCGAGTATTTCAAAACAATTTCCAAAATCCGGTCAAAGTTTGAGGCGCGAAAGCATTTCTCTCTTTTTCTCTTCCGCAAGGAAGGGAAGGCGGGGGAAAAATTTCGCGACGATAACACCCCCACATTGACACGTGTCGGAGGATGGAAGGAGAGAGAAAATGACACGTGGTTCCATCTAGGTTGTTATCATCACAAAATTTTTCCTCTCCCTTGCGAGAGAGAAACGAATTTCATGAGTCAAACTCGACCAAAGTTTTGAAAATGGTTTTGAAAAATTACTCGCCTCCGTTTTGAAAATTTGGGGTAAAATTTCGTGGAATGGGATCCGCCTGTCAGTACGAGGTTCAACCGTTCCTAGTGCCTTTACCAAAGGTAATTGAACCAAGGATCAATTATGTGCTTTAACTTGACTCAAATATCTAAATTATGCTCTATTTTTCCTAGAATGCACAAAGAATTAGGCTTGTGCTATGAAATTTTGAAAAGATGCAAGTTTGAGAAAATATGATGTTTGCTTTGGCAAATATGCTTGGAAAATTATTGGAAAAGTACTTGAAATTGGAATTCCTAGGAAAATCATTAAATTTCATTGGAAATCAGAAAATGGATTGGAAAATGAATTCTCAGGAAGACTTGAACTTTGAAAAATCAATTTTGAAATTTGGAATTGCTTTTCTGAGAAAATGGATTTGAGAATTTTGAGAAAATATAAGAATTTCATTGGAAAAGGACTTTTGAAATGAAAAATGGATTCTCAAGAAACTGGGAAATCTGAGAAAATCGATTATTGAAAACTTGGGATTTTGAAATTTGAGAATTTTAAAACATTGGAAAATCTTGATTTGAACTTGGGAAATGATTTTAAATCTCATTTGAAAGTTTAGAATTCTGAGAAAATCTAATCCTGAGAAAGACTTGGAAATTTTTGAGAGAATTGATTTTTCTGAAATTGAATTGGGAAATGAATTTGAAAATCATGCAATTTGAATGATATGAATGAATGAATATGAATTTGAAAAGGGAATTTCATTGAGGAATTGAGAAATCCTTTTGAAGTTTTGAGAAATGCAGAGCATTTTTTAAGTTAGCCTAAGAGTGTAGGTTGAATGTGGCTAATATGAAGATCATAAATCTTGGTTTCCTTCGTATGCTGACTATGGCCATAAATATGAATCCCACCGAGTTTAGAAACTCCATAAGAGCTTGTGCAAGTGCCATTCGTGTAAACCATAGTGGATTTGAAATAAACGTGCATGAATCATACATCAAATATCGAAATTTGCATAAATTAAACTATATGCAATGCAACCCTATTCTAAGCAGAAAAGTAACTCTTATTCCAAATTATTACATTTGAGGTTACATTGAATTGAAATAAATAAATAAAATAAAAGCTAAGTCTTCTTCTTGAATGTTCCTGCAAAACTAGAAAACAAGGTTAGCACAAAAATGTAGGTTTTTCTGAATTTATTCGAAAATATGAGAAATTATCGGATATTATTCAGATATAAACCCAAAATCATACCCCCTTTGATATAAACATGATAAATAATGAATAAATTTCGAAAATAAACTTGAAAATTCGAAATTGGGGTAAAATGACCAAAATACTCCTGATGACCTTGAAATCAGGGTTTTCTGAAAGAAATTTTGTAAATTTTGGAAATTTGAAAATCAAATAAATTAAATCAAACACAATATGATAAAATATGATGATATGCATGAAATTTTGGAGAATTAGAAATTGAAATTTCGAAATTTAGGTCAAAATGACCAAAATACCCCTGATAACAAGACTATGGCCTTGAAACCGGGGTTTTCTGAAATAAATTTTGCAAAAATGAAAAATGTGAAATGCAAATGCCATTGAAATTAACCCTAATATAATTATATATGCTCATGTACATGATAAAAACCTTAAAATGATGAAAATATCATAAAATATCAAATTTAACTTGATTTTCGCCTGATTTTCGCTTCTAAACTTAAAGATAAACTAACACATGGAGCAAATGAACCTAGAATTAAGCCAAATTTGGCATGGAAACCTATAATATACCTAAAAACAGAATGGAGCTCGAAAATTTAATTTTTTTGTATTTTTAAATATGGAAATTCAAGTAAAAACCCTAAATTTTGTGATTTTTGCCTAAAATGTTGATTCTAAAGGGGATTTAGGATATCAAACTTTCATAAAAATTTCCCAAATTTTATGGGGTGATATAAGACAGTAAGGCAAGGATTTGTTCCTTTTACATTTTCTGGTTTTGACCTATGGTCGGAGCTGTGCCACTCCGGCACGTCGGATCAGAATCCGACGACTCCAGTAAATGAAGGAAACAGACAAGTTTCGGTAGAAAATGTGGGGAAAATAGTAAATAGATCGGAAAAAGTCTAAAATTGTGGGAAAATGTCTCTAACAAACATAAAAAAGTTTGATATTTTGACACCATTGGAATTCGGGTTACGGTTTGGAAAAGGCCATACTGTTATCAGAGACCTAAATCTCTGGAATTTCTGGACATTGAAATCTGTTAGACAGAAAACGAAAATCCGGTAAAAATACTGAAACAGATCCTAAAATTCCCAAATTTTGGGATATGACAGTAAATAATGTTAGGAAGAACTTTCATGTTGAAAGTTTTTTCAGACGGGCTACAAATTGGGTGGACTCAGTGCATTAGGGTCTGTCTATACCATGACAAAAGAAAATCAATATTTTCCCAAGGGTCTGAGAAATCCAATTTTTTTTCAGAAATCAAAACTACTTGGAAAAACCTAACAATTTTCAGATCACTAGTAGATTCAATTATGAATCCACTGTGATTTTTGGAGGACAATTCGAATTTCCCACAAGGGTGGTGTCGGAGGTTTTTGTCTGCTAAAATGGAATTGGGATTTTCCAGAAGGGTAAAATACTGACTCAGTGTTTGATTTATTTGATGAAGTTATAAAATTCAAGTCAGTCCGGGTTTTTTGAAGGGGATTACAGACAAATAAACCTAACTACCATAAAATTTTCGAGATTTTTAAAAGAGAATTCATACATGAAATAACTATGGGTCTGGACATTCAGAATCAAATCTATAAAATGTCGAGATTCTAATGAAACTCACCTAAATATGTGAAACAAATACGAATCGATGCCATAAATCTTAAATATGATGCTTGAAAAGTAAAATCTATATGAAATCTAGAAATAAAATAACAAAAATCAGGGAGGTAAACTTTCACTTTAATGTGGCTATTGAAAATAAGGGATCCGGTCCATGAATCAGACGGATCTTCTTCTTTTATATAGCATTTCATGAGATATATAGATATAAATAAAAAAGAAGAGAGAAAGGTAAGATTTAATGAAACTTTTTTTTATGAAGTAAGGAGATCTTACCTTGGGGGGAAAGGCTGTCCTTGATCCGGATGCAAAGGCGTCGCTTGGAGAACGCTGGTGGGAGTTCTTGGAGAGGAGGCTGATCTAGAGGTAACCTGTTGCCTTGTTGGAGAGGAGCTGCTACAGTTTGGAAGTGTTGGAAAGGTAGCAGTGGCTACAACAGTTGAAGTGGTTGATGGTTGAAGGCTGGCTGTTGTCCAAGTGAAGGAAGCTGGAGGTGATGTGCGTTGGCTGCAGGAAACTTCAAAAGGTGGTTGCTGCTACACGTTTGAAGGAGATGGTGGTATTGCTGCCAATGGTGCTGGCTGAAGGTTGAAGAGAGGTTGCAAGGGATGGGCTGAGAGAGGCTGCAGCAGCGTGGTGAGAATGGTGCTTCAAAGTGGCTTCAATGGCTGGGAGTTGCAGCCAAGGATAGCTGCAGCCAAGAGAGAGAGAGAGAGAGAGAGAGTTGGATATGCGTTGAATGAAAGATCCCCCCAACCGTATGCCTTTTTGTTTTTTTTTGTTTTCTTAACTTAGGGAGAGATAAACTCTTTCCTAAGTTTTCTTTTTGATTAATGAAAGAAAGGAATTCACGTAAATGGGTTGGGCAAGAGGGAAAGAAGGAAGGAAGGAAGGAAGAAAGAAGGAAATAAGAGGAAGAAGAAAAAGAAAGAAAAGGGAAAAAGAAAGGAAAGAAAGAAAAGGAGGGAAAAAAGAAAAGGGAAAGAAAAATGAGGAAAAAAATGGAAAGTGGGGCTGGAGGCTTGGGCGACCACCTTGTGGGTCCCACCTCTCTAAAACGCAAAATAAATAAAAAAAAACAAAAATAAACAAATAAAAAGAAAATTAAAAGGAATAAAAGAATATATTTTTTTAATAAAACAGAAATGTAAATGAGTGGGCCATCTCAGAGCGGGTCCAAATTCTACTTTTGAAATTCATTTTGACGATTAGAGGGGTAAAATAGTCTTTTCAAAAAATTTCCAGACGAAACAAGCTATTTTTGGCAGTTTTTGAAACGAGCTCAGATTTTGACGTTCAATACCTCGTTGCGAAGCAAATCCAATGTAGAATTTAAAAATTTAATTTTGGAAGAAATCCATATTGTTTTTCTCGAAAAAATACTTCCAAATTTATTTTCAGCCGAAACGAGCTATTTCTTGCAGTTTTTGAAACGAGCTCGGATTTTGAAGTTCAATACCCCGTTGCGAAGCAAATCCAATGTAGAATTTAAAAATTTGAGTTTGAAATAAATCCAGATTGTTTTTCTTGAGAAAATATTTCCAAATTTAGACTTCTGGGGATAAAAATGTCAATTTTGGAAACCCGGGGTTTGAAATTGATTTCTGAAAACTTTTAAAACTGAATCTCGATTGAAATTTATAAAACTGGAGTTCAGGACTTCGAAAATGAAATGAAATGTGATGAAATGTTATGAAATGCTGAGAAATGATATGAAATGACGAGAAATGACATGCGAAATGCAGACCCTGAATGAAGAATTTTGGATGTTAGACCCCGATTGATAGTTGTACTAGTTCAGAAAGCATTAAAATTGATAAAATTTGCAAAATAGCTCAAGAAATGGTTTTCAGGACTCTACGGGGTTAGAGTGACACTGAAAATTGGGGTTCGAGCTGAATTAAACTGAAATGAGCTTGATTGATCTGGGTTTTAGAGTTTCAAAACTCATGTGAACTAACCAGACACTGACTAAACTGACCTTTCCGACTGAATTTTCAAGAAAAGCTGCCATTTTTAAAGAAATGGTACGGAATGGTCACTGGAGCGAAGTGAATTACGAACCTGAACTGGGTTTGAGATAAAACAAAGGTTACTAATACTGATATAAACTAAAATCAAAGCTCAAACACTAGCTCGACTGACTGAACTCAGTTGAGTTTCAGCTGAAAGAGCTGAAATGGGCTCATGGACACTTGGAAATGGTTTTGAACTAAAACTGAAGCGCTTGAACTTCTGGTGAGCTCAAGTTAGACTCTGGGGAGTATGACTGACTATGAATGACTGACTATGAATGACTGACTCGGAGACAATTGGCTTGGATTTGAGCAATAAATGAGCTCATTTCTGAAGAAATGATCCCATTTTGGCAGGAATGATCAGAAATGAAAATGACTTTCTCACTGTGAGCTCAAATGAATTTGAAATGACTGATATTCTAAATGGTCTGAACTAATTAATGAGCTTAGTTGACTCCGACTAACTGGGGTTCGGGATGACCTAGGGGTAAAATGGTAATTTTCCTAATGAAAATGGGTAAAATGTTGATTTTTTGAAACTGACTCGGGGTTTGACTCCTACACTGACCTAACAGGGTTGGCATTGCACGAGGAAGATTGTTTGAAAGTGGATGAGGAAAATTTGGGGTGTTTACAGATGCCCCTCTTTGCTACTAAGTCGGCTTGAGGACGAGCTTAGTGGCAAAGAAAACACACCAAATTTGGGCTATAAAAATGCCCCAGTTAGAAGGATCTGACTGGGTATAAAGAAATTAGCCATGATGAAAATGGTAGATATGAAATGGAGAATAAAGAAGAAAAATTTTATTTCAAAAAAAGTGAGATTCAGGTTTTGCCCTTAACCTAGATGGAACGGGAAATACTTCGTGTAGAAAAAAAGCTCAGGTTTGACACTTAACCTGATCGGGAAACAAAATACCTCATCAAAATGAGGCTCAGGTTTGTACCCTTATCCTAATTGGGCGGAAAATGAATGGAATCCTCGAAGGAAGAAACCATGATGGAACCTTCGGATCTCCGCACAATGAGTCTGATAGGGATTTTGCAAAAGAATGAAATTGGGGTCCCTAAAGCTTGAAAAGGGGTTTGATTTTGGGCACCTCATTGCTGAGACTAAATAACTTTTGAAATTGGTGACCTTTTGCGAGAAAATGATTGGTGGCTTAACCTCAAGCCAAAATTGGACTGTCTATGGTGGGACGGTGGGGACACAGGGAAGTGTGCTAATCTGAGAGCCCATGCGCTCAGATTATACCAATAGAAGGGAAGGAATCTTGAAAACTCCCGTCATCAAGTCCTTAAAAGGGATAACAACTGATGTCAGGATGCGCCAAAGATGAACCTCAAGATCTCACTTCATGCCAGGATAGCTAGAAAATATTGTCAAAATGTTGAAAATTATTGTTGATTCAAAATAATTAAAAATGATGCACATTGTTTTGAAAATATTCCCTCTTTTCTACCTGAAGTATTACCTCCGACTGGGCTTAACTTCGTAGAATCAAGATTCAAATTCAAATTTCTTGTAATTGACTTTCTTTCAAGGAGGCTATCAATTTCCTTGATATGAATAGAAAAGAGAGTATTCTTGATATTGTGAAAGCAATTGGTGAAGGAATATCGATAATAGAATTTCATAAATTTTAAAGAAGATTCTTGACAGATTCGGCAGTCTGATATCCTGGGATTCTTTTCTCATGATGATCTTTCTGCCCACTTTTTTTTTTTTTTTGGCAGAATTAGAGCTCTCTTAGGCTTATGGGGATTTTATTACATCATCCTTCATTTTGGAGATGTCCTGACTTTTCTCTGTTTTTTTTGGAAGGGTACGTCACAAACTCTTTCATCTTGGAGATGTTCTGATCCTTCTTTTTCGTTCAGGGATTATATCGACGGTTATTGGCTCATTGGTTGGAAATCTCTTGATGATAGCCGAAATTAAATATCTTTTAGGGTTTGTCGGGAGGCTCATCGCAGTCGCCTTCATCTTGACGGTGCTCTGAACTTTCCCTGAAAGGATCCGTCACAAACTCCATCATCTTGGAGATGATTCAAATGTTGTTTGGCCTCGGGGGTCTACTCGCCTAATTCGCCTTCATCTTGACGACAATTGAGAGATCCCTTTTGCAGATATTTAATTGTATCTTAGGTGATTAAGGAGATATAGGGATTTAATGGATTTTTCTGTATCACCCAGGATATTTCGACTGCTTTATTTTCCAAGAATGATCTTTAAAAATGTGCCATTGACTGCGATCAATACCAATCACTTATGGCTTTGCAACAACATTGAATTTCCTTTTGCTAGCCATATCGAGGATTTTTTTTCATCCTTTTGGTTGGCCAATAGAAAAAATTTGAATTTTGAATCCTTTTTCACGAAAGCTTTGACCTTTCGGAAATAATACTGAAGGTATTCTGAGGTAATGTTTTTGTGCAATAAATTTTTTTAAATCAACAAATATTTAATGACAAATTGGCAAGAATTTCTTGAAATCCTTTGTGGAAGCGAGTATTTGAAGCACAATGCAACGCATCCATGACAAAAATTTTCTTCTCCTTTCCCCAAAGGAGAACATTCAGAAATTGGAAATAGAAATTACTCCTCTCTTCCCTGAAGATGAGGTGTTTGCAAAACAAACTTTCAAAGAGAAATTAAGCTTTCGTCAAAACTTCCTAACATTAGGCTTCTCTTATGGAAAGGGGGTCGGTAATGGTGAGGTCAGTGAATTGGTCATGAAGGAGCGAGTCCATCACACTCTCCCCGAAAAGAGGGTCTTTCATGATGAAATGGCCTAGTATAAAATTGTGATCACAAGGAAAGCGAACTTCCGTCAAAGCTCTCCCTGAACTAAGGGTTCCTTATATGAAATTGGAAATTTGTTTTGCAAACGGTTCACACAGACACGAGTCCCTTCAAACTCTCCCTGAAAAGGGGCTAGGTGAATAAAGGATAGCATGCAAAAAGAACGAGCTCCCTTGAACTCTCCCTGAATAAAGGGTCTCTCGCAAGAAGAAATGATTGAAATTGATATGGGGCCACCAAAAGGGTCGAAATTGGAAATTGAAATTTTGAAATTTTGAAATTTTAAAATTTGAAATTTGATATTTGATATTTGAATTTGGAAATTGGAAATTGGAAATTTGGAAATCGATATTTGGAAATTGAAAATCGATATTTGGAAATTGAAAATTGGAAATTGGAAATTGGAAATTGAAAATTAGAAATTGGAAATTGAAAATTGGAAATTGGAAATTGGAAATTGGAAATTGGAAATTGGAAATTGATTGACCCAAAGGTCGAAATTGGAAATTTGGAAATTTGGAAATTGAAAAATTGAAAATTTGAAATTTGAAATTTGGTATTTGAAATTGGAAATTGGAAATTGGGAAATTGGGTGGCCCGAGGGCCGAAATTGGTAATTGGATGGCCTAAGGGCCAAAATTGGAATTTGATTGACCCGAAGATCAAAGTTGAAAATTTGACAATTGGTTGACCTGGAGGTCGAAATTGGAAATTTGGAAATTGATTGACCCGAAGGTCGAAATTAGAAATTTGGAAATTGGTTGACCCGGAGGTCTGAAATTGGTAATTAGGTGGCCCAAGGGCCGAAATTGGAATTGGAAATTGGAATTTTGAATTTAGAAATTGGAAATTGGAAATTTTGAAATTGATTGACTCGAAGGTCGAAATTGGGAATTAGTTTATTGGGAACAACATGGGTTCAATAGGAATTCAGCCTAAGAATGACACTGGTTCAATTGAGAACGACATCGGTTCACTGGGAACATCATGGATTCAATAGGAATTCAACCTACAGATCGAATTTTTGAGGATGAGACTGGTTTGAAAGGGGTTCAACCTACAAATCACATTGGTTCCGCAAGGGTTCGACCTACGAACTATCAATTCCATAGGAATTTAACCTAGGGATCACAGTCTAAGAAGTAAGGATTCAACTTGTGAGCTTTGAATGAACCAGGTGCTAAACTGGGTTTTGAGGAAAGATTCAAATCAGAATTCAAATCTTCAAGAAAAAACTAAATGAATTGGGTTTTGAAAGAAAATTCAAGTCGGAACTCTAATTTTCTAGACCAATTCTAGACATTTGAATTGGATTTGAAAGAAAATTTGAGTCAAAACTCTAATTTTCTAGACCAATTCAGAAGGAAAAGAAAACTTGGGTCGAAACTCGAATCTTCGAAGGAAAACTGGATCCATTGTGAAAGGAAAAGAAATTCGAGTCGGAACTCGAATCCTGAAGAAAAAGTAGATCAACTAGAAGGAAAGAAAATTCGAGTCGGAACTCGAATCTCGAAGGAAAACTAGACCGGTTAGAAGGAAAGAAAATTCGAGTCAGAACTCGAATCCCGAAGAAAACTAGACTAATTAGAAGGAAAGAAAATTCGAGTCGGAACTCGAATCCCGAAGGAAAACTAGACTAATTAGAAGGAAAGAAAATCGAGTCGGAACTCGAATTCCGAAAGAAAACTAGACTAATTAGAAGAAAAGAAAATTTGAGTCGGAACTCGAATCCTGAAGGTAAACTAGACTAATTAGAAGGAAAGAAAATCGAGTCGGAACTCGAATCCCGAAAGAAAACTAGACTAATTAGAAGGAAAGAAATTTCGAGTCGGAACTCGAATCCTGAAGCAAAACTAGACCGGTTAGAAGGAAAAAAAAATTCAATTCGGAACTCGAATCTCGAAGGAAAACTAGACTAATTAGAAGGAAAGAAAAATGAGTCGGAACTCGAATCCCGAAAGAAAACTAGACTAATTAGAAGGAAAGAAAATTCGAGTCAGAACTCGAATCCTGAAGGAAAACTAGACCGGTTAGAAGGAAAAAAATTCAAGTCGGAACTCGAATCCCGAAGGAAAACTAGACTAGCATGGATTAGGTTTGAAAACATTAACCAGTAAACCAGATTCAGAAAGTTTGACCAATAAAAATTGGATTTTGAAAGTCCGACTAATAACAATTGGATTTTGAAAGATGTACCAGTGTGAATACCGAATTTTGGAAATGAACCAGTATAAGTACTGGATTTTGAAAATGGATCAGTACGAATACTGTTTTTGGAAGAATTACCAGCATGAACACTGGATTTTGAAGATTTACCAGCACGAACACTGGATTTAGAAAATTTTACCAGCACGAACACTGGATTTTGAAAATCTTACCAGCACGAACACTGAATTTTTGAAAGTCTTACCAGCACGAACACAGGATTTTTGAAAATTTACCAGCATGAACACTGGGTTTTGGAAATTTACCAGCACAAACACTAGGTTTTTGAAATTTTACCAGCTCGAAGACTGGTTTTTTTTGAAATTTTACCAGCACGAACACTGGGTTTTGGAAATTTACCAGCCCGAACACTGGTTTTTGGAAATTTACCAGCACAAACACTGGATTTTTTTTAAAAAATTACCAGCACGAACACTGGTTTTTTGAAAAATTACCAGCACGAACACTGGATTTTGAAGAATTACTAATTGATTTTGATAGAAGATTTTCAATCTTTACCCTCACGACGACTTGGACAACTGTCGGGGCCTCAGGATTTATCCCTTATCCTGAATGGGCAGTTCAGGTTTATCCCTTAACCTGAAGGGGAAGTTTGATGCAAATGCAAATTGATGCATATGAATGTGAATGAATGCATGCAAATGATGTAAATGAGTGCACATGCCTGCAAAATGAGAGATTTGTGTGATCTTGTCTGCATACAAAACATTTTGAAGACAATTTTCAAAATAATGCCCCAGTGTAACTAGGGGTAAAATGGGAAGAATTGATAATTTTGAAGACCCGGAGTTTTGAAATCAATTTTGAAAAGAGTTGAAATTCGAATTTGGATTGAAAATTTTGAAATCAAGAGTTTTGGACCTCAAAATGACATGCTATGTCGTGCGGTGATACGAAATGCTCATGCAATGCTATGCAAAGACATGTGTCCTGAAATGTTGCTCTAAATTCAAAATTGGAAATTCTAGCTTCTTGTCAAGAATAAGATTTTGAGATTTTGCAGTTTGGAGATATTTCTGAGTCTAAATAGAGAGATTTTGAGACTCAAGCATGGAATTTAGGACTTTTTGCAAGGTCCAATCTCAGAAAATGACCATTTTGCCCTTCGGCAATTTTGGAAGCTGGATGATGATGCTTGGTGAAAATGTCGGAGGGGTGAATGAAAATTTGGGGTGTTTACAGATGCCCCTCTTTGCTACTAAGCCGGCTTATGGCCAAGCTTAGTGGCAAAGAAAAACACACCAAATTTGGGCTATATAAAAAAAATGCCCCAGTTAGAAGGATCTGACTAGGTGTGAGGAAATTAGCCCGAGGAAGATGGTAGATATGAAATGGAGAATGAAGAGAAAAGATTCACTCTATGAGAGTGAAACTCAGGTTTTTGCCCTTAACCTGGATGGGTAGAAAATACCTCGTATGGAACGAAGCTCAGGTTTGACCCTTAACCTGATTGGGGAATGGAATATCTCATCGAAATGAGACTCAGGTTTGTACCCTTAACCTGATTGGGCGGAAAATGGAATATCTCTTTGAATGAGGCTCAGGTTTGTACTCTTATCCTCATCGGGTGGAAAATGGAATACCTCATCAAAGGAGGCTCAGGTTTATACCCTTATCCTCATTGGGCAGAAAATGGAATACCTCATCAAAGGAGGCTCAGGTTTGTACCCTTATCCTGATTGGGCGGAAAATGAAATACCTCATCAAAGGAGGCTCAGGTTTTGTACCCTTATCCTGATTGGGCAGAAAATGAATGAAATCCTCGAAAGAAGAGACCATGATGGAACCTTCGGATTTTGCACAATAAATCTGACAATGGTTTTGCAAAAGGAAGGAAAATGGGGTCCCTAAAGCTTGAAAAGGGGTTGATCTTGGGCGTCTCACTGCTGATACTAAATAGCTTTTGAAATTGCCTTTTGCGAGAAATGATAGGTGGTTCGACCTCGAACCAAAATGGGACTGTCTATGGTGGGACAATGGAGACACAGGGAAGTGTGCGAATCCGAGAGCTCACGCTCTCAAAGAAGGGAAGGAATCAAGTCTTTAAGAGGGATTAAAAATGGTGTCTGGATGTATCAAAGATGGACATCAGGCTCTCACTTCACGTCAGAATAGCTAGAAAATATTGTCAAAATGTTGAGAATTTTGTTGTTAATTCAAAGTATTTGAAATTGATGCACATTGTTGCAAAGATATCCCTCATTTTCTACCTGAAGCATTACCTCTCAACGAGATTGACTTCGTAGAATCGAGATTTGAAATCCAAATTGCTTGCAATTGACCTTCTTAAAGGAAGCTATCAATTTCCTTGATATGAACAGGAAAGAGAGAATTTAATATTATGAAAGCAGTTGATGAAAGAATATTAATAATAGAATTTCACAAATTTAAAGAAGATTCTTGATAAATGGGGCAGTCTGATGTCCTGGGAGCTTCTCTCATGACAATCTTTCTGCACTCTTTTGGCTCTCTTGGGTTTTTTTTTGCTACATTCTCCTTCATTTTGGAGATGTTCTGACTTTTTCTCTCTTTCTTCTTCCTCTCTTGCTCTATTTTTGGGAAGGGTACGTCACAAACTCCTTCAACTTGGAGATGTTTTGATCCTTCTTTGACGACATTGGCTCATGGGTTAGAGATCTTTGGATGATAGCTGAAATTAAATATCTTTTAGGGATTGTCGGGAGGTTCATCGCATCTGCCTTCATCTCGACAGTGCTTTGGACTTTCCCTGGAAGGATCCGTCACAAACTCCGTCATCTTGGAGATGTTTCAAATCTTCTTTGGCCCCGGGGGTCTGCTCGCTTAATTCGCCTTCATCTTGGCAACAATTGAGAGATCCCTTTTGCGGATATTTAATTACAGCTTAGGTGATTTTGAGGAGACAGGGCTTGGACGAATTCTCTCTTTTTCTAGCGCTCAGAATATTTTCACGGTCTCATCTTTACAAGAATAATCTTTAGAGATGTGCCATAACTGCGATCGATATCAATCATCTATGGCTTTGCAATAACATTGAATCTTCTTCTCTGGCCATATCGGGGATTTATCCTCCGTCCTTTTGGTTAGCCAATAGAAAGAATTTGAATTTTGGATCTCTTTTCGCAAAAGCTTCACTCTTTTGGGAGTAATGCTGAAGGTATACTGAGGTAAAGATTTGTATAATAAAGTTTTGAAATCAACAAATTTGATTGACAAATTGACAAAATGTTCTTGAAATCCTTGGTGAAAGAGAGCGTTTGAGGTTCGGCTCAACACATCCGTGACGAACACTATCATCTCCTTTCCTAAGTAGACGACTATCAGTTCATTGGGAACAATATCAGTTCGATTAAGAACAACCATCGGTTCGTTGGGAACAATATCAGTTCAATTAAGAACGACCATCGGTTCGCTGAGAACAATATCAGTTCAATTAAGAACTACCATCGGTTCGTTGAGAACAATATCAGTTCAATTAAGAACGACCATCGGTTCGTTGGGAACAATATCAGTTCAATTAAAAACAACCATCGGTTCGCTAGGAACAATTTCAGTTCAATTAAGAACGATCATCGGTTCGCTGGGAACAATAACGGTTTGATGAAGAACGACTAACAGTTTGATGAAGAACGACTATCAGTTCAATGAAGAACGACTATCAGTTCACTTGGAACATTATCAGTTCACTTGGAACACTATCAGTTCAATGAAGAACGACTATCAGTTCGATGAAGAACGACTATCAGTTCACTTGGAACAGTATCAGTTCAATGAAGAACAACTATCAGTTCGATGAAGAACGGCTATCAGTTCACTTGGAACACTATCAGTTCAATGAAGAACGACTATCAGTTCGATGAAGAACGACTATCAGTTCACTTTGAACACTATCAGTTCAATGAAGAACGACTATCAGTTAGATAAAGAACGACTATCAGTTCACTTGAAACTTGGAACACTATCAGTTCGATGAAGAACAATTATCAGTTCGCTTGAAACACTATCAGTTCACTTGGAACACTATCAGTTCAATGAAGAACAGGGACCATTATAGAGAGTTGGATCGCTTCTATGAATGTTTTCAGGATTATTCCCTTATCTTGAACGAGAAATAGAAATTGGATGACCTGGCGGTCGAAATTGAGAATTTTGGTAATTTAAAAATTGGAAATTGGGTGACCCGGAGGTCGAAATTGAAGAATTGAATGACCTGAGGGTCGAAATTGATGAATTATGGAAAATTATTTAGGTTTATTCCTTAACTTGAAGGGGAAATTTGATGTAAATTTAATGCAAATGAATTGATGCAAATGAATGCAAAATTAATGCAAATTGGTGCATATATATGCAAAATGAGAGATTGGTTTATCCTGCCTGCATACAGGATGTTTTGAGGTAAAGATAAATTTTCAAAAAAAAAAAAATGCCCCAGTGTGACTTGGGAGGAAAATTTTGAATAAAAGAAGGATAATTGATGAATAAGGCGACAAGCTTCTTGACTGATAGACGTCCTCAAGATCATTCCTCACAAGAGAGACATTGTGAAAAGGAAGAATAAGTAAATAAGATGGCGCCAAGCTATTGAAAAATTCAATGACTTTATTGATGCTTTAAAATCAAAGAAAGAAGAATGGGATTACATTATTCTTTTGAAAGAGCAAGATGAGAAATGGGAAAGTGTTGGCATTGTCATCTTCTGGAATGATTGTGGAAAAAGCTTAGTCAGGACGACTAGTCCTCCTTTTCATCTTCAACGAGGAGCTTCTTGTCAATGCAGTCTTGAACAATGTTTTTAAGAACGAAGCAGTTTTCTGTATTGTGCCCTACTGCTCGATGAAACTTGCAAAATTATTCTTTGAATCTGCCCATAATTGCTGGAGGGTCATTGGCTTTAGGCAACCAGACAATGTCTTTTGCCAGCATATATTCGAGGATACTCTCGAGTGTCTGATCCAGAGGGGTGAATTCTCGATCAGTTCTCCAGTCCTTGCGCTTTGATTTTTCCTGATCTTTCTTTTGATGTTGAGGGCTGGATTGGAGAGGTTTATCACTGTTGATGTCCTTCCCTTTTTGCCTTTTGATTCTCTCAAAACTGTTGCCATGATCATTCTTGTTGCCTTTGCTATTATTGAAAGATTTAGCCGCAAAAGTGAAGTGAGCCTTCTTTTTGGCAACTTTACTGTTTCTTGCAATGGTAATGCCTTCATAGACCCCGTTCTCTATTCCCATCTCGAGCCATTCGACTCGTTCAATGAGTTCAATGAAAGACTTGGATGGTGAGGTAGAAATGAGACTTCTCAAAGGTTGTGAGAAGTTGTTCAGGATCAGCGATAAAGCATGCCTCTCTGATATAGGATCCCTCATTTTGTTGCAGGTCTCTCTCCATCTGCGAATAAAGTCCTTGGCTTTTTCACTATCTCCCTGCTTCAGATTACAGAGGTGATTTAACGTTGGTAGCGCTTTAGCATTGAACAGAAATCACTCGATGAATAGGTTGACCACCTTATCGAATTCTCGCAGCTCGATTGGATTGATATGCTCAGAGTACCACTTGGCGGCAGTGCCTTCTAGGCTACGAGGAAAACAGAGAAATAGGGCCCTATTGTCTCTCTTGAATTTGGATCACTTGGCGAAGAACATGGCGAGGTGGGCTTTCGGGTTGCCAGAACCATCGAATTTGATGAACTTGCGGGGCAAATTCTCCATATTTTTATCCCCTTCTAAACCGTCATAAAAATCCTCATTGGTAAAGACTTTCTTGCCCTTGTCGCGGGCTTGCAGATCTTTAACAACTCTGGCGATTTCCCTGAACTGTGCTTGCAGGGGTTCTTCTGCGACCTGGCTTTTTGGCTTGCGGCTCTTTCTGCCATATTTCTGGAATGATGGAGGCACCTCATACTCTTCATTGGTGTCTTCCGCTGATTCTGATTCATCTGAAATTTCCTCTGGCTGAACCTGCTTCTTGAAAGCCTTCTTATCCTTGTGCCCGTGAAACTTCTCTTTAAATGGATTCTTTTTTGAACTGGTCCTGGGTTGCTCGTTCATCATCTTGTTCATCATTTTCCGGAACATGGCATACATTTGCGGGTCTATGCCATCATCTTCTTGTTGCTGATCTTGACTCCTGTCGGATCGCGAGGAGCCCATCTCTTCTTCTGAAGCTGACGAGTATTGAGATGCCATTGTTCTTTTGCCTGATCTTGTCCGAACCATCAAATGTTGCGGATGCTCTCTGCAGGATAAAGTCTTTATTAGACTCTGAGGAAATTTTGGATTGGGAGGAAAATGATATGGTGGACAATTGGAAAAATATCCCATTACTAGGGATGGAGTCGTTGAAATCACGACAATTGTGTTGTCATTCATTGCAAGAGAAATAAACAACAGAAAATGTGCCTTGTTACCTAGGCGAGGTCGTCAACCACGAGGAAAACACCATTTTTGAAGGAAAGAGATATCTCTTGGAAAAACAATCTGCAAACGGATTTAGAATAAGGAGAAGGCAAGTGGGTAAACAATTTTCACCGCAATAATCAAGGTATGCACGAGGAAAATAAGGTGAAGAATTTTGCAAATAGACAAAAGGATTGAAAATCCAATGAGAGAAAATATATGATTTTGGAAAATTGCAGGCAGGATAAAAATGCAGCTGGAAATTCGAGATCCAGTAGAACAGAAGAATGAAAAATCACCTGGAGTTTTTGAGAGAAATTAGATATTTGGGAAAATCATCCAAGGTTTGAGAAAAAATCTCGTGGAAAATAAGGATATTTTGAAAAAAGCCTAATATTTTGGAAAACATTGAAAAATATGATAAAATGAGGAAATAACATACAATCACATCCTGCACAAACATTTATGCACGCACAGCACTCCCTAAAAGGCTGACTCTAGATGCATCATTTTGAAAACAATTGTAGGACCTTAATCCTAACTTTAGGCTCAGATCATCTTTGTCCAATCCAGTTATGCCGATATACCCGAATCGAAATCCGAGGTACGTGACATATAATCTCAACTCTGGTTCTAAGGTAAGGTTTTCCAACATCCATGAGCGCCCATCGATATACTTCGGACTGTGGCCCGCGGTACGTGGTAGGGGGGCGTTAACCCAAATAATTGGCCCAGTTGTGAGGCTCTGTCCCAAACTAGGGTTCTGGAAGAGAGCCTAGCAACGTGAAGGTCGGGTAATGATAGGTAATTGAGGTGTGAAAAAATGATCACATGCAAGAAATAGAGGGCTCTAAATCCTAGAGAGATAGATTTTGAAAACTTTGAAGAAGCATACATTGTTTGCATTCAGTTCCTAAATTGAGGAGAGTTATATTTAGACCTATGTCTATGTGAGCATGAAAATATCTCCTCAATATAGTCCTACCAAACCATGCCTAGTCTATATGCAGTCAATGTCAGCTAGGTCAGAATCTAGGCTCCTAGGTTCGCATGATATCAGAAAGTAAAAGAGCTGACATTTTTGTGAACACAGTTTCGATAATTGAACTAAGTCAAGCACACTTTTGATCAGAAAAGGACAGGTCCCATCACAGTCGCCAAACCTGTCATCGTCGCAAAATTTTTCCCATCTTCGCTTCCCTGCGGAAGAGAGAGGAAAATGTTTTCGCGATTCAAACTTGACCGAATTTTGGAAATTTGTTTTGAAATACTCGCCTCCGTTTTGAAAATTACGAGAAAATCCATGGGATGGGGTATCGGTACGAGGTTCGACCGTTCCAGCCGCCTTTAACAGGGGTAATCGAACCAAGGACCAAAATTGTGCTTGACTTAGTGAAATTATCGAAATTGTGTTCTATCCTAAATGCACAGAGAATTCAGGCATGTGCCATGAGATTTTGTAAAATGTAAGTTGGAAAAAGATGATGTATGCTTAGAAAACATTTGGAGTTGAAAAGCATTTCTCAGAAAATCAATCTCTCAGGAAACTCAGATGAAATGATTTGGAAATCACCAGAAAGTTTATGAAGTTTTGGGAAAATCCTGAATGGATGAAAGTCCTGGGAAAATGGAGAAGGTTCTTGAGAAAAGATGAATATTTGAAAAAAGAAAATATTTATCAGGGAAACTCTAACTTTGAAAATTTTCTTAGGAAAATGATGCAAAATTTATAGGAAAGCTCTTTGGGGATGGAAAATCAAAACTTAGGAAATTGAAATCCTGAGAATCTTGTCTTTGAAATATCTGAAAATTAATTTTTGATTCTTGAGAAAGATGAGAAATTCCCTTTGAAAAGAATCTTAAGAAAATAATATTTTCAGGGAAAATCACGGGAAAACTTAACTTGGACAATCCTATTTTGAAAAATTCTTAGAGTTTCTTGAGAAATCAATTTTTTTGAGAATGAAATTTTCTTGAGAAAATCATGGGAAAGCAGATGATGCCATGATGCAGATGATTTGAATGGATGAATGCACTTTGAAAATAACATTTGGAAAGATTTTCTGTGAAATTTGTTGGAAAATGTGTATTAAGTCAAAGTAAATCCTTCACATATTCTGACTGTGGCCATGAACATGTTCAGAGTTTAATTGATTTAATTCACAATATTTTGCAAAATTGGAAATATGCGGTGCATTTTTTAAGATAGCCTAAGAGTGTAGGCTCAATGTGACTGGTAGAAAGATGATGGATCTGGGTCTCATCCATATTCTGACTAGGGCCGTAAATAAGGACTCCACCGAGTTCATCAAATCCCTAAGAGTTGGTGCACGTTCCATTCGTGTACATCCATAGTGCTTTTGAAATAAAATGCATGAATCACATAAACAGGATATTGCATGAATTCAAACTATATGATATGCATCCTAGTCTAAGCAGAAAATTAAACATCTTATTCCAAAGTTTACATTATTACATCGCTAATTAAATAAAATAAAAAGAAATTGCGGACTTTAGCTCCTTCTTTTGAATGTCCCTGCCAAACTTGAAATGGGGTTAGTTCAAATATGTGGGTTTTTCCAAGATTTTCCAATAATATTCTGAAATTATTGGACTTAATTGGATATAAACCCTATTTCCATGCTTTCTTGATATTTGAAATGATGTAAATACAAGAAATTCAGTAAAGAAATAGTTTAAAATTCGAAATTGTGGTCAAAATGACCAAAATACCCCTAATATTGAAGTTACACCTTTAAAATCAGGTTTTTTTGAAGGAAATTTTGGTAAAATTGAGATTTTGAAATTTGAATTGAATCAAATGATGATGAAATGCAGTATGAGGCATGATGACATGCTGCTAAACACATTAACACTATAAAATCAGAATTTTGACATGTTACTATTCATCAAAAATAACGATATTCACTTGTTTTTCGCTTGGATCAGGGTCCCGCGGGGCCCTGTTTTGATGATACGGCTAAACTGAGCATCGAACAAATTCCAAACCACACCAAATTCGGCGTGAGGCACCCCTCTACCTTTATGAACATCTTAGAATGATAAAACTCATGGATTGACATGGTTTAGATGCAAAAAATTACAGAAAATCCTAAAATAGGCGAATTTTGCCTGTGAACCCGAACCAAATATAACACTTAATGCAGTAATACAAGATTTCCACAATAGAAACATCTGAGATTTTGTAGACTGCTAAATGACATGAAAATAAGCAATTTTGTCTTTTACAGCCACGGGATTTGAACTACGGTGAGTTCGGTAATGAGAATTTGGTTCTGACGGAGGTAAAATCGACCTGATCTAATATAAAAATGCTAAAAAAATAGCAACCGACCATGGAAATTTCTGGTATTTAAATGAAAAACTACTGACAGATGCAAAAATAACTTTCATTATTATGATTTTGGCATTTGATTAACAAGAACAGAGATAAAAATGCGACATTACTTGCCTAAATCAACATAATAGACAAATATGACAAAACAGAAGACTGACAAAACAAATCCGAAACTGCTACTAAGACTATTCTACAAATCATAAAATTTCAGATGCAAACAGATAACACCCCAGACATGACATTCACTTTTTACATATTCAGATTTGGAGCAACACCCAAAGAGAACCCATCAACTCAAGTCGATCCAAAGTCTCAGAGGCCCAAATCAGGCTCTGACACGTGTCCCGAGCGCTCGGATTTTTGTCAGACATCATAAAAATTCAGAAAACTCTGCGAAAATCATATTAACAACTAGACATCATCTTGAGTTCAGAACATCTTTCGGATAAAAAATCAGACCTTATATGAGAGAGATCTCAATTTTACAAGTCGAAGATAAATTTTCAAAACGTATCCCAGGTAACAAAACCTGACCTACCATTTTGAACTTTCACCGCAGCAAACAAATTCAAATCATTTCTAATTTTTGGCAGATTGTTGGGGACAACTAAGGGCGCATACTAGGATTTTCTCAACATTTTTAACGAAAAATAAATGCATGAAATGACATGTGGACTGACTGACAAAAACAGAGAGTTTTCTAAATGAAGCTGAATGTATGAAATATTAAATAAATTCATGGAACATGCTATTTTAATGAAATAAAACGTAAATCTAACTTATTTTAATGCATGAACATGATGAAATGAGAAAAGTTAATCAAGAAATCATGAAAAATATCCTTTGATATGTGTCATTTTATCCATCACTCAGATGAGCTGTTTCTTCAAAACGACATTACGAATCGAGCAATGATACTATGATATCGAAATCAATAGGAATAGAATTGCACCATGTGTTTCATGCAGCTTTGGAACTCCCGAAATGAACGGCTATCAACGGCTTCTTTTGTCCTTCGATCCGAGCCTCCGAGGGTTCAAAAAAATCGATCCACGCCTAGATCGAATTGGGATTGATGCGAGCAAGGTTGGTGCTTCAATGCACCCTTTCCACTGAGCCCAAAGGGGGCGTGGATTCCAAAATTCAAAATCGTGTAGTAGGGCACTCAGAGTGAAAATGCTAAATCCAAAGGGAGCTCTCTCTAAACTGGGCGTGGGAACTTGTATTTGTAGCAATTCTGGAGAATTTTGAATTTCAAACAGGCTCAATCTGAGCCCTCCATGTGGCGCCATCTCAGGGCATGCCACTTGGAATTTGAGAAAATAGATATGTGAATTTTGTAGATGAGACACCTCAGCAGGGGATTTTTGAAAATTTTCAGAATGTAGCTTGATTTTCTCTGCAGGAGTCTCCCAAATGGCGCCACCTCAGAGGGTGATATCTGGGGTTTGAAATTCAAAGTTTGCTTTTTGCAGGGAGCCCTCATGTGGCGCCACTTCATGGTGGGCTACTTTTATTTTGAATAAAATAAAAAATGAAAATTGAAGCCAAGTGGGGTTCTGGAATGGCCCCACCTCAAAAGGTGTTTGAGGTTTGATTCTAGAGGAAGTAGGAGCATGCCATGTGGCACCACCTCTGAGGAGTTTGAATATTCAAATTTATGCTTTTTCTGGAAAAAGCAGAGGCTGACACGTGGAACCACATCAGGGTGGCTCCACACTGCCATGTGGCAAGAGGACAGGAGTAGAGGAAGCAACATGCGCCACCTCAGAGGGGAGTTGTTCCTACTTTTTCTGATACAGGGGGATTTGGACATGTGGCGGTTCAGGATGGCTCTGCTTCTGACAAGTGTCAGCTAGCTGGAGAAGTCTTCTCAAATGGCGCCACCTCAGAGTTGCATTTGAAATTCAAATGATGCTGGCTTCTGGAGGAATGGAGGGTGGACATGTGGCAGTACCTCTGGGAGATCCTGCAGTGACACGTGGCAGAGGGAAGAGAAGGAGGGACAAGTACACGTGACACCATCTCAGACCAACTAGAAAAGGTAAGGTTCAAGATTTGCGCCACCTCTGGAAGGATTTGAATGTTTGAATTCTAGCTTCTTCTGAAGAGAGCAGAAAATGACATGTGTCATTTGCTTTTTCTGAGAAGAGCAGAGAATGACATGTGTCATTTGCTTTTTCTGAGAAGAGCAGAGAATGACATGTGTCATTTGCTTTTCTTGAAGGGAGCTAAGAGTGACATGTGTCATTTACTTTTCTGAGAAAAGTAAGGAGAGACATGTGTCAGTTTGCTTTTTCTGAAGAAGGCCAAGAGTGACACGTGTCCTCTACTTTTTCTGAAGGAAGCTAGGAGTGACATGTGTCACTTACTTTTCTGAGAAAAGTAAGGAGAGACATGTGTCAGCCTGCTTTTTCTGAAGGAGGGAGAGATTGACACGTGTCCTCTACAGGAGACACACTTCAAATGACGCCACCTCAAGGGAGAAAACCTCTACTTTTCCTGGACAGGGCAGCACATGACACGTGGCATCTCATGGTGGC
Organism: Nuphar pumila; assembly: GCF_984573655.1. NCBI lineage: Eukaryota > Viridiplantae > Streptophyta > Magnoliopsida > Nymphaeales > Nymphaeaceae > Nuphar > Nuphar pumila. Next base: position 64,296,802 of record NC_143260.1, on the reverse strand, counting down.
ATTGGAATGACACATGGCACAAGTTGAAGATGGTGGATACTGACACGTGGCATAGAATGAAGAGAATGTCTAATGACATGTGGCGGCATCTTAAGGTGTCCCCACATTGACATGTGTCGGAGGATGGAAGGAGAGAGAAAATGACACGTGGCGCCACCTCTAGGTTGTTATCATCACAAAATTTTTTCCCTCCCTTGCGAGAGAGAAACGAATTTCGCGAGTCAAACTCGACCAAAGTTTTAAAAATGGTTTTGAAAAATTACTCGCTTCCGTTTTGAAAATTTGCAGGAAAATTCTGTGGAATGGGATCCGCCTGTCGGTACGAGGTTCAACCGTTCCTGGTGTTTTTACTAGGGGTAATTGAACCAAGGATCAATTATGTGCTTTAACATGACTCAAATATCTAAATTATGCTCTATTTTTCCTAGAATGCACAAAGAATCAAGCTTGTGCTATAAAATTTTGAAAAGATGCAAGTTTGAGAAAATATGATGTTTGCTTTAACAAATATGCTTGGAAAATTATTGGAAAAGTACTTGAAATTGGAATTCCTGGGAAAATCATTAAATTTCATTGGAAATCAGAAAATGGATTGGAAAATGAATTCTTAGGAAGACTTGAACTTTGAAAAATCGATTTTGAAATTTGGAATTGCTTTTCTGAGAAAAAAGATTTGAGAATTTTGAGAAAATATAAGAATTTCATTGGAAAATGACTTGAAATGAAAAATGGATTCTCAGAAAACTGGGAAATCTGAGAAAATCGATTATTGAAAACTTGGGATTTTGAAATTTGAGAATTTTAAAACATTGGAAAATCTTGATTTGAACTTGAGAAATGCTTTTAAATCTCATTTGAAAGTTAAGAATTCTGAGAAAATCTAATCCTGAGAAAGACTTGGAAAATTTTGAGAGAATTGATTTTTTTGAAATTGAATTGGGAAATGAATTTGAAAATTATGCAATTTGAATGATATGAATGAATGAATATGAATTTGAAAATGGAATTTCATTGAGGAATTGAGAAATCCTTTTGAAGTTTTGAGAAATGCAGTGCATTTTTGAAGTTAGCCGAAGAGTGTAGGCTGAATGTGGCTAATATGAAGATCATAAATCTTGGTTTTCTTCGTATTCTAACTATGGCCATAAATACGAATCCCACCGAGTTTATAAACTCCATAAGAGCTTGTGTATGTGCCATTCGTGTAAACCATAGTGGATTTGAAATAAATGTGCATGAATCATATATCAAATATCGAAATTTGCATAAATTAAACTATATGCAATGCAACCCTATTCTAAGCAGAAAAGTAAATCTTATTCCAAATTATTACATTTGAGGTTACATTGAATTGAAATAAATAAAAAAATAAAATCTAAGTCTTCTTCTTGAATGTTCCTGCAAAACTAGAAAACAAGGTTAGCACAAAAATGTAGGTTTTTCTGAATTTATTTGAAAATATGGGAAATTATCGAATATTATTCAGATATAAACCCAAATTCATACCCCCTTTGATATAAACATGATAAATAATGAATAAATTTCGAAAATAAACTTGCAAATTCGAAATTGGGGTCAAAATGACCAAAATACCCCTGATGACCTTGAAATCAAGGTTTTCTGAAAGAAATTTTGTAAATTTTGGAAATTTGAAAATCAAATGAATTAAATCAAACACAATATGATAAAATATGATGATATGCATGAAATTTTGGAGAATTAAAAATTGAAATTTCGAAATTTAGGTAAAAATGACCAAAATACCCCAGATAACAAGACTATGGCCTTGAAACCGGGGTTTTCTGAAATAAATTTTGCAAATATGAAAAATGTGAAATGCAAATGACATTGAAATTAACCCTAATATAATTCTATATGCTCATGTACATGATAAAAACCTTAAAATGACGAAAATATCATAAAATATCAAATTTAACCTGATTTTCGCCTGATTTTCGCTTCTGAACTTAAAGATAAACTAACACATGGAGCAAATGAACTTCGAATTAAACAAAATTTGGCATGGACACCTAAAATGTCCCTAAAAACAGAATGGAGCTCGAAAATCTAATTTTTTTGTATTTTTAAATATGGAAATTCAAGTAAAAACCCTAAATTTTGTGATTTTTGCCTAAAATATTGATTCTAAAGGGGATTTAGGATATCAAACTTCCATAAAAATTTCCCAAATTTTATGGGGTGATATAAGACAGTAAGGCAAGGATTTTTTCCTTTTACACTTTCTAGTTTTGGCCTATGGTCGGAGTTGTTCCACTCTGGCAAGTCGGATCGGAATCCGGCGACTCTAGTAAATGAAGGAAACAGACAGGTTTCGGTAGACAATGTGGGAAAAATAGTAAATAGATGGGAAAAAGTCTGAAATTGTGGGAATATGTCCCTGACAAACAGGGAAAAGTTTGATCTTTTGACACCATTGGGATTCGGGTTACGGTTTGGAAAAAGCCATACTGTTATCAGAGACCTAAATCTCTGGAATTTCTGGACATTGAAATCTGTTAGACATAAAATGAAAATCCGGGCAAAAAAAAAAACAGATCCAAAAATTCCCAAATTTTGGGAAATGACATTAAATAGTGTTAGTAAGAACTTTTGTGTTGAAAGTTTTTGCAGACAGGCTATAGATTGGGTGGACTCAGTGCATTAGGGTCTGTCTATACCCTGACGAAAGAAAATCGATATTTTCCCAGGGTCTGAGAAATCTGATTTTTTTTCAGAGACCAAAACTACTTGAAAAAACCTAAAAATTTCCATAACAAGTAGATTCAATTATGAATCCACTGTGATATTTTGAGGACAATCCTAATTTCCCACGAGGGTGGTGTCGGAGGTTTTTGTCTGCTAAAATGGAATTAGGATTTTCCAGAAGGGTAAAATACTGACTCAGTGTTTGATTTATTTAATGAAGTTATAAAATTCAAAATAGTCTGGGTTTTTTGATGGGGATTACAGACAAATAAACCTAACTACCATAAAATTTTCGAGATTTTTAAAAGAGAATTAATACATGAAATAACTATGGGTCTGGACATTCAGAATCAAATCTATAAAATGTCGAGATTCTAATGAAACTCACCTAAATATGTGAAACAAATACGAATCAATGCCATAAATCTTAAATATGAAGCTTGAAAAGTAAAATCTATATGAAATCTACAAATAAAATAACAAAAATCAGGGAGGTAAACTTTCACTTTAATGTGGCTATTGAAAATAAGGGATCCAGTCCATGAATCGGACGGATCTTCTTCTTTTATATAGCATTCCATGAGATATATAGATATAAATAAAAAAGAAGAGAGAAAGGTAAGATTTAATGAAACTTTTTTTTTTATGAAGTAAGGAGATCTTACCTTGGGGGGAAAGGCTGTCCTTGATCCGGATGCAAAGGCATCGCTTGGAGAACGCCGGTGGGAGTTCTTGGAGAGGAGGCTGATCTAGAGGTAACCTGTTGCCATGTTGGAGAGGAGCTGCTACAGTTTGGAAGTGTTGGAGAGGTAGCAGTGGCTGCAACAGTTGAAGTGGTTGATAGTTGAAGGCTGGCTGTTTTCCAAGTGAAGGAAGCTGGAGGTGATGTGCGTTGGCTGCAGGAAACTTCAAAAGGTGGTTGCTGCTACACATTTGAAGGAGATGGTGGTATTGCTGCCAATGGTGCTAGCTGAAGGTTGAAGAGAGGTTGCAAGGGATGGGCTGAGAGAGGCTGCAGCAGCATGGTGAGGATGGTGCTTCAAAGTGGCTTCAATGGCTGGGAGTTGCAGCCAAGCATAGCTGCAGCCAAGAGAGAGAGAGAGAGAGAGAGAGAGAGAGAGAGAGAGTTGGCCGTATGCCTTTTTGTTTTTTTTTTTTGTTTTCTTAACTTAGGGAGAGATAAACTCTTTCCTAAGTTTTCTTTTTGATTAATGAAAGAAAGGAATTCACCTAAATGGGTTGGGCAAGAGGGAAAGAAGGAAGGAAGAAAGAAGGAAAGAAGAGGAAGAAGTAAAAGAAGAAAAATAAAGAAAAGGGAAAAAGAAATAAAAGGAGGGAAAAAGGAAAAGGGAAAGAAAAATGAGGAAAAAAATGGAAAGTGGGGCTGGAGGCTTGGGCGACCACCTTGTGGGTCCCACCTCTCTAAAACACAAAATAAAAAAAAAAAACAAAAATGAACAAATAAAAAAAAATTAAAAGGAATAAAAGATTTTTTTTTTAATAAAACAGAAATGTAAATGAGTGGGTCATCTCAGTGTGGGTCCAAATTCTACTTTTGAAATTCATTTTGATGATTAAAGGGGTAAAATAGTCTTTTCGGAAAATTTCCAGACGAAATGAGCTATTTTTGGCAGTTTTTGAAACGAGCTCGGATTTTGAAGTTCAATACCTCGTTGTGAAGCAAATCCAATGTAGAATTTAAAAATTTAATTTTGGAAGAAATCCATATTTTTTTCTTGAGAAAATACTTCCAAATTTATTTTCAGCCGAAACGAGCTATTTTTGGCAGTTTTTGAAACGAGCTCGGATTTTGAAGTTCAATACCCCGTTGTGAAGCAAATCCAATGTAGAATTTAAAAATTTGAGTTTGAAATAAATCCAGATTATTTTTCTCGAGAAAATATTTCCAAATTTAGACTTCCGGGGGGTAAAAATGTCAATTTTGGAAACCTGGGGTTTGAAATTGATTTCTGAAAACTTTTAAAACTCAATCTGGATTGAAATTTATAAAACTGGAGTTCTGGACTTCGAAAATGAAATGAAATGTTATGAAATGCTGAGAAATGATATGAAATGATGAGAAATGACATGCGAAATGCAGACCCTGAATGAAGAATTTTGGATGTTAGACCCCGATTGACAGTTGTACTAGTTCAGAAAGCATTAAAATTGATAAAATTTGCAAAATAGCTCAAGAAATGGTTTTCGGAACTCTACGGGGTTAGAGTGACACTGAAAATTGGGGTTCGAGCTGAATTAAACTGAAATGAGCTAGATTGAGCTGGGTTTTAGAGTTTCAGAACTCATGTGAACTAACCAGACACTGACTGAACTGACCTTTCAGACTGAATTTTCAAGAAAAGCTGCCATTTTTAAAAAAATGGTACGGAATGGTCACTAAAGCGAAGTAAATTACGAACCTGAACTGGGTTTGAGCTAAAACAAAGGTTACTAATACTGATATGAACTAAAATCAAAGCTCAAACACTGGCTCGACTGACTGAACTCAGCTCAGTTTCAGCTGAAAGAGCTGAAATGGGCCCCTAGACACTTGGAAATGATTTTGAACTAAAACTGGAGCGCTTGAACTTCTGGTGAGCTCAAGTTAGACTCTAGAGAGTATGACTGACTATGAATGACTGACTCAGAGATAATTGGCTTGGATTTGAGCAAGAAATGAGCTCATTTATGAAGAAATGATCCCATTTTGGCAGGAATGATCAGAAATGAAAATGACTTTCTCACTGTGAGCTCAAATGAATTTGAAATGACTGATATTCTAAATGTTCTGAACTAACCAATGAGCTTAGTTGACTCCGATTGACTGGGGTTCGGGATGACCTAGGGGTAAAATGGTAATTTTCCTCATAAAAATGGGTAAAATGTTGATTTTTTGAAACTGACTCGGGGTTTGACTCCTACACTGACCTAACAGGGTTGGCATTACACGAGGAGGATTGTTTGAAAGTAGATAAGGAAAATTTGGGGTGTTTACAGATGCCCCTCTTTGCTACTAAGCCGGCTTGAGGACGAGCTTAGTGGCAAAGAAAACACACCAAATTTGGGCTATAAAAATGCCCCAGTTTGAAGGATCTGACTAGGTATAAAGAAATTAGCCTTGATGAAAATGGTAGATATGAAATGGAGAATAAAGAAGAAAAATTTTACTTCAAAAAAGTGAGATTCAGGTTTTGCCCTTTACCTAGATGGGACGGGAAATACTGTGTGTAGAAATGAAGCTCAGGTTTGACCCTTAACCTTACCGGGAAACGAAATACCTCATCAAAATGAGGCTCAGGTTTATACCCTTATCCTGATTGGGCGGAAAATGAAATACCTCATCAATTCCAACCCACAGTCACTGAAATGGTCCGGAAACATACGAGAAGTTTTTGAACCAGACATAGTACCACCGGGGGAAGAAGGGTTCGGTGTTGAGAGATCGATGCTCAGGAAGACTTTGTCGCACCTCGTAGGAGATGTGACCCTCAAGAAAAACAGAGTCGAGCTGACAAGTTCATATGAATATGTTGTGACCCATTTGCATTATCACAGCAGTCCATATGAACATGTTGTGACCTCATTTGCATTGTCACAGCAGTTCATATGAACATATTGTGAATTCATCTATATCCCACAACAGTCCAACGAACTGCTATAAGCCACATCTCATACCCTTCCTCATTTAACACCAACCATACCCTTGGGAAATCACATATTGCAATCCCCCATTAACATTAGCCTTGCATATGCATATTCATATGCATTTTTGCATTAAATACATGCATTGCATTCTCGTATGCATTCTATCAGTAGGTATATGCGTGGCCTTAGGCAAATGTATGTGTATTTTTCATTAGCCTAAGGCATTGTATATATCTTCTCATATGTATTTTCATTAGCCTAAGGCATTGCACATATCTTCTCATATAGATTTTCATTAGCCTAAGGCATTGTATATATCTTCTTATATGTATTTTCATTAGCCTAAGGCATTGCACATATCTTCTTATATAGATTTTCATTAGCCTAAAGCATTGCATACTTCTCATATAGATTTTCATTAGCCTAAGGTATTGCATATATATTCATACATATATTTTCTCATCAGCATAGGACATGTCATATGCATTTCTCATTTATCATAAGCATAGCATTTTGTATATTCATTTCTTCGCTAAAATGGGCATGATCATATGCATTTCAGTGTTAATATAGCATTTTCAATTTCTCTTTATATTTTGTATTTCTGTGCTAACTCATATTTGCAGAAAAAGCTTGGGAGATTTTGATTTTCTTTCCTAGATTAGGAATTTAATTATTTCAAATTTAAATTTAAGATTGTAATAATTCTATATTAATGAGAATTTTTATCTTTCTGCTTAGATTAGAATGTATGAGCATATAGTTGTTCTTTAAATTCTCATAATTTCCTGTGGCATCTCATTTTTATTTTTCAAAAAGCACTATGGTATAACATGAATGGCATGTGCACCTTTCTAATAAGAGGTAAATAACCCTAAGTAAATGATTCACATTTATGGTCATGGTCAAAATGTGAACAATACTTAGGATTTTTATCGTTTATGGAATAACATTTGATCTCCATCATATTTTTCTGAAATATTCTTTTCGTCCTCTATCAGAATTTAAGATATAAATTAACTTAAGATATATTTGTGGTCATAGTCATGGATATATTGAAAGTTAATTTTATTTTAAATCCTATAAAGGCACAAAAATCTATTTTATTCTTTATTAAAATTTAAGTAAAGATTTTATTATAATATATTTGTGACTATAGTCATGAATGTATTATAATTTAATCTTATTTCAATTCTATTAAAGAATAAAATTTGCTTTTAAATTCCAAATCTTTAAATAAATTTCAAAGCATTCATCATTAAGGATAGAATTGCATTCTTTTTTAAATTATTTCAAATCATCTTCAAAATTCTAAGTAATTTTTTGAAATAAATCTTTAAAAATACACTTTTCATTCAAAATCATTTTAAAATCTTCATTTATAAATTCAAATTTATCCTTTTATTCTCAAATCCATTCAGTTTAAATTTTATTCTCAATTTTTTAATTTTTTAATTTTTTAATTCTCATTTTTGAATTTCATATTTTAGCTCCAAATTTCATTCAAATTCTTTATTTCCATTTCAATTTTTCAAATTCTATTTCAAAATTTTGAGTTCTCAATTCAATTCTAAATCAAAGTTTTAAAATTCACTTTGAATATCCAAAGTCAAATTTCAAAATCAATTCAATATTCCAATTTCAAAGTCCAATTCAACTTTCAAATTCCATTCTGATTTCAAATTCCAAGTCTAAATTCAAATTCTATTTCAATTTCAAAATTCTGATTTATCAATTTCAAAAGCTCCAAATCCAGACTTTATTCTTTAAATTTCACTTTTTTCTATAATTCATTTTCAATTTAAAATCTTCCTTTTCAATTCAAATTTCAAATTCAAAAACTCTCAAAATCTCAAAATTCCATTTCAACCTTTGATTTCAGTTATAATTTCAATTTCCAAATTTCAAATTTACTTTTCAAATCTCAAATTCATTTTAGATCCAAGTTTGGATTTAAAATTTCAAAACTTCCAAATCAAGTTCAATTTTTAAACAACTTCTTTAAGGATATTTCTAAACTTGTTTCAAAATCACTTGAAATAACCAAATTTCTAAAATATTTCCAAAAAAACATGCATCATATTCCAAATCATCATTTTTAAAGTTCATTGCACAAGCATGATTCAATGTGCATCTAGGATTTTAGAAAAATCACTTAGATAAATTTAGGCAGAGCAAAAGTTATTGATTCGATCATTGGTTCAATTACCCCTCGTAAAGGCGTCAGAAATGGTTGAACCTCGTACCGATGAGTGAAACCCATCTCTCTATTTTTTTTCTCCGCAAAATTTCAAAACATAGGTGAGTAAAATTTCAAAACATCTTTTTCAAATAGGTCAAGTGAGACGTTGTAAAGAGTTTCATTCCTTCTTTCGTTCTTTCTTCTTTCTTTTTCTCTTTCAAAAAGGAAAAAGGGCTGAAAGGAAAAGGAGAGAGGAAAAGAATTTTTTTTTGCAACAATCACATGCACAAATAGACAATGTAGAATAAATAAAGTAGGACATCACAAGATAAACAATTTATTTCATTGAAAGCAGTAATAGCATTTGTAATTGCGAGAAATTCAATCTGAGCGACATATGTAAAGAACATCTAAACTAAATGAAAGAGACAACATAAGATGTAAACAATATTATGTGTAGTTAACTAGCATAGTTAACTAATTAATACAAGTAAAGGACATGCCATCATCAGTCATATTCATCTATATGTACGCATGCATGAAAATATCAGTTGTTCTTATCTCAAGATTCAACTACTTTATTTAATTCATTCAGAGTCCTTGTGTGACTTTCCCCTACCTCGGGAGGTTGTGTCACTGTGAGTGCCTATGAGTGTAGGTGATGCAGGACACGGGCCGCGGGGCACGAGTGGGATCCATCGTGTGAACTGTAAACAAACAAATGTGATTATTAACACCCCACAAGCGTTGACCAAGACAGAAGGTAGCATGCACTAACTGCTCCTGCCAGATAAGCGACACCCCCGTTGATTCCATCAAAACGAGAATCAGTTAAAGGCATCGCCCTTGCCTGGTGGCCAGATGGTTTGACTTTTTGTGAATGGTATTTTAAAACAATATTTTCAGTAAAAGCTGTTACGACACTGAAGCCGTACATGATACTTCAAGTACAAGGTTTTGATGATGAACAAGTAAATCAACTGCATTTCAGCTAAGGCAATGAATAAATTGAAGAATTCGATGAAGAATCTTTGAAGACTAGTGTGCAAATGTTAAATTCATTAAAAGTCTTAGATTCTTGTAAGAGCCTTACTTGGAGTGCATATTTAGGTTGCATTTTACCTAAAAAGTCTTTAGAAAAACTTTTCTAAAAGAACCTCTCATGAAAATATTTTTAGAAAACTCTTTTCTTTAATTTTTTGTGTTTATTAGTCGACCAATAGACTCACCAGTCGACTAATCCTTTTGCACCATATTTTCTAAAAAGTCATTTTTGTCAAATTAGTCGACCGAAGGTTTTATCAGTCGACTGGACAGAATGTGTGTTTTCTGGAAACTTTAGCAGCAGTCGACTAATGACTTTATCAGTCGACTGGACATAACATGTGGTTTCTAAAAATTTAGCAGCAGTCGACTAATGCTTTTATCAGTCGACCAGACAGAATGTATGTTTTTCAGAAGATTTTAGCAGCAGTCGACTGAAAGGTTTTTCAGTCTACTGATGATATTATCAGTCGACTAATTTTATCTCTAGTCTACTAAGTTTCAAAAGTTCAGATTTTCAAACAGCTCGATAAACAGATCAGTTGACCGACGATAACTATCAGTCTACTAATAACTAACACTTAGTCGACTAACTACTATTTCAGTCGACTAATTTTGCCGTTTTTTCTGAAACTTTAAAAAGGCGTGTCTTTTCATTTTTCAAACGTTTTGATCGTTCAAAATGGACTGTTTTGACACCCTTTCATACCCTCAACGTATGGAAACTTTCAACTATAAATATGAGTGCATTTTACACTCAAAACAACTTCAATTCAATCAATTTGAATCAATTACTCTTTGCTTTTCACTCATATTCATTTTCTCACTCACGTGATATTTTTCACTTCAGTTTTTCACTCAAATTCCTTTGAGAGATAGTGAATTTGTGAGTAGAGTATTTCAAACACCTCAAAAGCCAATTGCATGTCATTTGCATTCAAAAGAAGGGCTCATAGGTTATATTGTAAGTTGTTACTTATTTCAATTTTTTGTAAAAGGAAGGACTCCTTGGTTTAAAGGAGTTGTTTGCTTTCAGTAGGTGTGTTACTGGAAGTGGGACTGAATTTGATCTGTGTATGATCTTGTAGTTACACAAGGTTTATAGTGGAAATCTCAAGCGGGTTTTGCTTGGGGACTGGATGTAGGTCGGGAAAGACCGAACCAGGATAAATTCTTGTGTTCCTTTGTGTGTTTGCTTTTCAAATTGCAAAATCCGTTAATATTCCACAGACAATTTTTAAAAGCACTATTCACCCCTCCTCTAGTGCTCGTTGCCTCGATCCTACTGCACTTTCATTTGGTATCAGAGCAGATTTGCTATTATTTTGATTTGACCATCATCTAGCATGGCAACTAGAATATCTCAGCACAAAGAAGGATGCTCCTTTGTTCGTCCTACTCTTTTCGACGGAACAAACTATGGATACTGAAAAGTGAGAATGACAATATTCTTACAATCTATGGATCTCGAAATTTGGAGAGTCATTTCAAAAAAGTACCAAATGCCATCAACTGATTTCAGCCAATGGACCGATGAAGAAAAGAAGACTGCTTCACTTAATGACAAGGCTATGAATGCATTGTATTATGCCGTTGACAAGGTAGAGTTCAATCGCATCTCTCAATGCTCTACAACAAATGAAATCTGGCATACTCTTCTCGTGACTCATGAAGGTATGTCAAAGGTAAAGGAATCTAAAATTGCTTATTTAGTTCATAAATTTAAATTATTTAAAATAAAGCAAAATGAATCCATATCGAACATGGTAACAAGAATGACCGATATCACTAACACTCTGAAATCTCTTGGAAAAGAATATTCACAAGTGAATTTAGTTAGAAAGATCTTAAGGTGTTTAACTCCTGAATGAGAGAGAAAAACCATAGGTATTGAGGAAGCAAATGATTTAAACACTCTCACTCTTGAAGATTTGGTTGGTAACTTAATGGCATATGAAGTCCAACTTCAAGACAGACAAGAAGAAGAACCCAAGAAGAAATCTCTTGCTTTTAAGGCTACTTCTGACTCTGAAAATTCAGAAGAAGATGAAGATATTGCCCTCATCACAAGGCAATTCAGAAGATTCATCAAAAAGGGAAGATTTCAAAGAAAGGTAAAGAAAGCGGATTCTTTCAACCCCAATGAAGTCAAGTGCTTTAACTGCAAAAAGGCAGGACATATCAAGAAAGATTGTCCTCTTCTCAAAATTAAGCCCAAGGACCAATTCAAGAAGAAAAAGGCATTTCAAGCATGTTGGGATGATAGTGACTCCTCTTCCAATGAAGAATCAAATGAAGAAGTCGCCAACATGTGCTTTGTAGCACAAGAAGATTCGGTAACTCAATTTGAATATGATGATTTATTAGAAGCATTTAATGATTTATATGCTAAATTTAAGAGTCTAAGTTCTAAAAACAAAGAGTTAAAAACTGAAAATTCAACTCTTGACTCTCAAAACAAAGTGTTACTTCAAGAGATAAAAGATCTCAAGAAGGAAAACTCTTGCCAAGCATTTGAGATAAAAGAAATTGGAATTATAACAATTTTCTTACAAAAAGAAATAATTAGTCTAAAAGAAAAATCAAATGATCTTCTTTCTATAGTGACCAAATTCACAAATGGTCAAGAGAATCTAGAAAGACTTCTTGGTTCTCAAAGATGCTCGGTTAATAAAACCGAATTGGGATATAGCTTCTTTGATACTCAAAATAGACCAAACTATGTGGTAAAGAATCAAAGACAATATTCTCAACCATTTGTTCACAGAACTAAATTTTCCAGTTCTAATAGAAATGCATCTAATCATGAAACTTATAATGCTTATAAGCCTAGACATGATTATTCTAGAAATGCTAAATCTTTTTATAGAAAGAATATTTATTATCAAAGGAAACCAAAATCCAAATGGATATGGGTTCCTAAGACTAACTCTCATGGACCCAAAAATAAAAAGGGGTCAAATGCTCTGTCTTCTAATTTTATTGTAGGTACACAAAATAAAGAGCAAATGGATATTGGACAGCGGTTGTTCCAAACATATGACTAGAAGGCCGGAGTTATTTTTCACCCTCAAAAGTAATGATGGAGGAACCATCACCTTTGGTGACAATAGTAAGGGAAAAGTAATCGGTATTGGTAATTCAAAATTTCTCTTGATAGAAAATGTTCTTTTAGTAGATGGTTTAATGCATAATTTATTATCTATTAGTCAATTATGTGATAAAGGTTTTCATGTTTCTTTTGAAAATGATTTATGCTTAATTTATGATTTTCAATCTAAAAATATCATTTTTAAAGATAAAAGAAGGAACAATGTGTATGAACTATATCTAGATGAGTTACCCACTTTTAATGAAAAATGTCTTATTGTTTCAAATGAAATTCAATGGTTATGGCACAAGAGACTTGGACATGTTAACTTTAAAATTATTTCCATGTTATCCAAGAATGATCTTGTAAGAGGCCTACCTAGAATACCATATAAGAAAGATCACTTATGTGATACTTGCCAAAGGGGTAAACAAATCAAGAGTTCTTTTAAAGCAAAAGATATAGTTTCAACAAAACGTCCTCTTGAACTTTTACATTTAGATCTATTTGGACCATCTAGAATTCAAAGTTTGAATGGTAGCAAGTATGCTTTTGTTATAGTAGATGATTATTCTCGATTTACATGGGTGATTTTTCTAAAAAGCAAAAATGATGCTTTTTCTGAATTTTCTAAACTTTGTAGAAGAATTACAAATGAAAAATCTACATCTATTATTAAAATTCGTAGTGATCATGGTGGTGAATTTGAAAATGAATCTTTTCTAAAGTTTTGTGATCTACATGGTATATCTCACAACTTTACTTTTCCTAGAGCGGCTCCACAAAATGGAGTTGTTGAAAGAAAGAATAGAACTTTGCAAGAATGTGCTAGAACCATACTTCAAGATAAAAATTTACCAAAATACTTTTGGGTTGAAGCAATAAATACAGCATGTTATGTTTTAAACTGTGTTCTTATACGACCAATCTTACATAAAACATGTTTTGAATTGTATTATGATCGTATACCAAAGATCTCATATTTCAAAAATTTTGGTAGTAAATGTTTCTTGTTAAATACTAAAGATAATCTTGATAAGTTTGATTCTAAATCAGATGAATCAATATTTCTTGGATATTCTTCTAGAAGTAAAGCTTATCGTATTTTCAATAAAAGAATATCTTGCATTGAAGAATCTTTACATGTTGCATTTGATGAGAATTGTGAGCTGGTTATACCTCTAAGCGAAGGAGAAGAAGTAATACCTCAAGAAGAACCCTTGATAGAGAATACTTCTCAAGAAAATATTCCTCTTCAACCGGTTTGGAAAGAAGTTCCCAATCATCCACATGAACAAGTTATTGGAGAAATAAAGAGTGGTGTCCAAACTAGAAGGCAATTAGAAAAATATATTGCAAATGTTGCTTTCATATCCAAAATAGAACCAAAGAATATCAATGAGGCTTGTGATGATGAATTTTGGCTTTTGGCCATGTCTGTAGAACTTAACCAATTTACTATGAATGATGTTTGAGATCTAGTTGATAGACCAAAGGATCATCTTGTAATTGGAACAAGATGGGTCTTCCGAAATGAGCTGAACGAAAATGGCGAAGTCATTCGAAACAAAGCAAGGCTAGTAGCACAAGGCTATAATCAAGAAGAAGGCATAGATTTTGATGAAAGCTATGCACCAGTGGCTCGACTGGAGTCAATTTGAATGATGCTTGCTTTTGCTAGTTACATGAACTTTAAGTTATATCAAATTAATGTTAAGAGTGCATTCTTAAATGGACACATCAATGAAGAAGTTTATGTAGAGCAACCTCCAAGCTTTGAAAATGAGAAATATCCAGAAAAAGTCTACAAATTAAAAAGAGCTTTGTATAGACTTAAACAAGCACCAAGAGCGTGGTATGAAAGACTACAAAATTTTCAAGAAGAATTTGCTTTTTCCGTTGGTCGGGTAAACTCCACTTTATTTATTAAAAAACTTAATTCAGATATTCTTATTATGCAAATTTATGTTGATGACATAATATTTGGTTCTACTAATGATTCTTTTTGTAAAGAGTTTACTAAAGCTATGTAGGAAGAATTTGAAATGAGCTTGATGGGCGAATTAAACTACTTTCTTGGACTTCAAATAAAGCAAACTGAAGAAGGAATCTTCATCAATCAGGCTAAGTATACAAAAGAACTTCTCAAGAGGATTGGGATGGACTCATCGAAATCAAGAAGAAATCCTATGAGTACAACTACTTCTCTTGATAAAGATGAAAATGGTAAAAATGTAGATACTAAGCTCTACAAAGGTATGATCGGATCTCTATTATACTTAACTGCTAGTCGACCTGATATAATGTTTAGTGTTTGTATGTGTGCAAGATTTCAAGCTAATCCAAAGAAATCTCATTTAACTGCAATAAAACAAATTCTTCGTTACTTGAAAGATACTTCAGATTTTGGTTTGTTTTACCCAAAATCATCTTCCTTTGATTTAGTTTCATATAGTGATGAAAATTTTGCAGGAAGTAAATCTGATCGCAAGAGTACTAGCAGAACTTGTCATTTCTTAGGAAATTTCTTAGTCTCTTGGTTTAGTAAAAAGCAAAATTCAGTGTCACTCTCAACAACTGAAGCAGAATATATAGCGGCTAGTTTAGCGTGTTCACAAGTACTATGGATGAAACAAAACTTAAAAGATTTTGGTTTGAATTACTCCACAACAACTATTTATTGTGATAACACTAGTGCTATAAATCTTTCAAAAAATTCTGTTCAGCACTCAAGAACTAAGCATATTGAAGTTAGACATCATTTCTTAAGAGATCATGTGTTAAAAGGAGATATTTCGTTAAATTTTATTTCCACTAAAGAACAACATGCTGATATCTTCACTAAACCACTTAAAAATGAAGATTTTATGAGAATTAGGAGAGAACTAGGCATTTGCTCATTTTTGGATTTATAAAAATGTTGATTTTTGAACAAAATCTCAAAATCACACTATATTAGTCGATCGATAAAATTTCTAGTCGACTGATGTTTTAAAATTTTTAGAATGAATCGCACCATATTAGTCGATCGATAAATTTCTAGTCGACTGATGTTTTAAAAAAAAAAAATTAGAATGAGTCGCACATTCTTAGTCGACCGATAAAATTTTAGTCGACTAAAAATTCTTTTAAAAAATTTTAACTGAAGGGACCCGATACCCCTTGATATTTTTTTACCCATTTTTTTTTTGCATCATTTTATTTTTACACCTTTTCATTTTTTTTAAAAAAAGGAACGAAACCCTTAAAACAAAACCCTCTCTCTCTCTCTTTCCTCTCTCTCTTTCGAAAAACCCTCGAAGTGTCGTTCGAACCTATCCTCGCAGGGATTTTCTTGCCGTGATAGGGAGACGCCGGAATCCTCTGGCCGTGACAGGGAAACGCCAGAATCCTCTTGCAGTAAACGGCGCATCTTTAGATCTCGCCGAAATCCTCTTGCTGTGATGGTGTATCTTCAGCCATCGCAGGAATCCCCTTGTGACAACCTTCTCACTTGCCGTCAGTCACTGTATCCTCCTCTATTACTGTTGCACGACGCACGACAACATCTTCCTCCCGCCGAACGCCATTTGGAAGTCAACATCATTCTCTGCAACTATTTTTTAGGTAAATCTGTTTTTTTTTTAACCATGCCTCGTCAAAAGACTGCATCCGCAAAAGGTTTTCCTCCTCCTACACCTTTAGCAAAATATGGATTTTCTCTCAGATTACTCTGAAATCCTCTTTTATATGATACTTTTGGATCGGTTTCTGCACTTCCTATTTTACCAGGTCGAAATGTCCTCTTTTACATGTTTTCTCATTACAAAATCAGAGAATTATTTCCAGGAATTTCACATCTTTTTTATGCCTGTGCAAACACTCTTCATTATCCTTTTCTGATCCACTTGTTTTATACAAATTTACGAATTGATCATGAAACTGGAGTTCTTTTCTCTCTTGTTCGTGATGTTGAAATTGAGTTTGATTCTAAACTACTTGGACAAATCCTAGAAATTCCACCCTCAGACACTCTTTTCAATACTATTGAACTTAATGATGAAAGAATTTTTGAACAAATTCTTCTTCCCAGTGCACCTTATTGTCCTCCTTTCAAAAATACTAATCTTCAAACTCGTGCATGCATTGCTGGACGAATTCTTGCCCACAATGTTCTACCTAAAACTGGTTCTTTTGATTATTATTCCACAGATCTTTCTATGGCTCTTTATGTTTTATTTGGAAATATTTCTGTAAATTGGGCGAACATGTATTTTACTAATATGTGTAAACAAAAACCATTTCTTCCTTATGGATGTCTTCTAACTCGTATTTTCAGACATTTCAAAGTTCCCTTAACCAATGAAAAATATATTGAGCAAAAGGAGTTCTTTGATCAATCTATTTTTAAACGAATGAAAATCAAATATCTGTCTCCATTAAATGTTGATCAAACTGAACCATCTGATCCTACTGAACCATCAATTTCTGAACCCTCACCATCTTCTACGACACCTTCATCTCAAGCAAAACGAAAGAAATTTTTTACTAGTCAAGACACTGATGAAGTTTTGCAGCGGCTGGAAGCTTTGGAGCTACATCAACACACTTTTTGTGAAGATGTGACTCAACAACTTTCTTCGATTCAGAAAGATATTACTGCAATCAAGGATTTGCTCAACTCACTTTTCTGATCTTTATGTTCTGTCTTTACTGAACTTTAATATTTTATGGGTTGTAATATTTTTAACTTGTATTTACATTTTGCTTATGCTATTTCTGCCCTTACTCTTTTTTATTATGACAAAGGGGGAGAAAAAGATAGCATTTTGCATGAGAAATGCGAAATTAAGAGAAAAAGATAAAAATTGCATATTGCATTATGACATAGAAATTACATCATGTGAAAGCACTAAAAATTTTATTTATGAAAAAGATTTAAAAATGCATGAAGTAATGATGGAAATGCAAACCAATCAATATGTGATATATGTGCTTTGAATATACTAACTTTTAATGTTTTGCAGCATATTGATAGGGGGAGTAAAATCTCCATCTATGCATTTAAATGCTTCATCTTTGATTAAGTTTGTCATCATCAAAAAGGGGGAGATTGTTACGACACTGAAGCCGTAAATGATACTTCAAGTACAAGGTTTTGATGATGAACAAGTAAATCAACTGCATTTCAGCTAAGGCAATGAAGAAATTGAAGAATTCGATGAAGAATCTTTGAAGACTAGTGTGCAAATGTTAAATTCATTAAAAGTCTTAGATTCTTGTAAGAGCCTTACTTGGAGTGCATATTTAGGTTGCATTTTACCTAAAAAGTCTTTAGAAAAACTTTTCTAAAAGAACCTCTCATGAAATTTTTTTTAGAAAACTCTTTTCTTTAATTTTTTGTGTTTATTAGTCGACCAATAGACTCACCAGTCGGCTAATCCTTTCGCACCATATTTTCTAAAAAGTCATTTTTGTCAAATTAGTCGACCGAAGGTTTTATCAGTCGACTGGACAGAATGTGTGTTTTCTGGAAACTTTAGCAGCAGTCGACTAATGACTTTATCAGTCGACTGGACATAACATGTGGTTTCTAAAAATTTAGCAGTAGTCGACTAATGCTTTTATCAGTCGACCAGACAGAATGTATGTTTTTCAGAAGATTTTAGCAGCAGTCGACTGAAAGGTTTTTCAGTCTACTGATGATATTATCAGTCGACTAATTTTATCTCTAGTCGACTAAGTTTCAAAAGTTCAGATTTTAAAACAGCTCGATAAACAGATCAGTTGACCGACGATAACTATCAGTCTACTAATAACTAATTATTAGTCGACTAACTACTGTTTCAGTTGACTAATTTTGCCGTTTTTTCTGAAACTTTAAAAAGGCAATGTCTTATTGTTTCAAATAAAATTCAATGGTTATGGCACAAGAGACTTGGACATGTTAACTTCAAAATTATTTCCAAGTTATCCAAGAATGATCTTGTAAGAGGCCTACCTAGAATACCATATAAGAAAGATCACTTATGTGATACTTGCCAAAGGGGTAAACAAATCAAGAGTTCTTTTAAAGCAAAAGATATAGTTTCAACAAAACGTTCTCTTGAACTTTTACATTTAGATCTATTTGGACCATCTAGAATTCAAAGTTTGAATGGTAGCAAGTATGCTTTTGTTATAGTAGATGATTATTCTCGATTTACGTGGGTGATTTTTCTAAAAAGCAAAAATGATGTTTTTTCTGATTTTTCCAAACTTTGTAGAAGAATTACAAATGAAAAATCTACATCTATAATTAAAATTTGTAGCGATCATGGTGGTGAATTTGAAAATGAATCTTTTCTAAAGTATTGTGATTTACATGGTATTTCTCACAACTTTGCTTTTCCTAGAGCGGCTCCACAAAATGGAGTTGTTGAAAGAAAGAATAGAACTATGCAAGAATGTGCAAGAACCATGCTTCAAGATAAAAATTTACCAAAATACTTTTGGGTAGAAGCAATAAATACAACATGTTATGTTTTAAACCGTGTTCTTATTTGACCAATCTTACATAAAACATGTTTTGAATTGTATTATGATTGTATACCAAAGATCTCATATTTCAAAATTTTTGGTAATAAATGCTTCTTGTTAAATACCAAAGATAATCTTGATAAGTATGATTCAAAATCAGATGAATCAATATTTCTTGGATTTTCTTCTAGAAGTAAAGCTTATCGTATTTTTAATAAAAGAACATCTTGCATTGAAGAATCTTTACATATTGCATTTGATGAGAATTGTGAGCAGGTTATACCTCTAAGCGAAGGAAAATAAGTAATACTTCAAGAAGAACCTTTGATAGATAGTACTTCTCAAGAAAATGTTCTTCTTCAACCGGTTTGGAAAGAAGTTCCCAATCATCCACATGAACAAGTTATTGGAGAAATAAAGAATGGTGTCCAAACTAGAAGGCAATTACAATATATTACAAATATTGCTTTCATATCTAACATAGAACCAAAGAATATCAATGAAGCTTGTGATGATGAATTTTGGCTTTTGGCCATGTCTGAAGATTTTATGAGAATTAGGAGAGAACTAGGCATTTGCTCTCTTTTGGATTTATAGAAATGCTGATTTTTGAACAAAATCGCACTATATTAGTTGACCGATAAAATTTTAGTCGACTGATGCTTTAAAATTTTAGAATGAATCGCACCATATTAGTCGACCGATATATTTCTAGTCGACTGATGTTTTAATTTTTTTTTTTTAAATTTTTACTGAAGGGACCCGATACTCTTTGGATTTTTTAACACCCGTTTTTTTTAAAAGGCATCGTTTCATTTTATTTTCACACCTTTTTGTTTTTCTTAAAAACGAAAACCCTCTTTCTCGCTCTTTCCTCTCCCTCTTCTGAAAAACCCTCGGAGTGACGTTTGATCCTATCCTCGCCGGGATTTTCTTGCCGTGATTGGGAGACGCTGGAATCTTCTGGCCGTGACAGGGAGTTGCCGGAATCCTCTTGCCGTGACTGGTGTATCTTCAGTTCTCGCCGGAATCCTTGTGGCAGCCTCCTCTCACCTGCCGTCATCCACCGTGGACTCCTCCTCGTCTCTTCCCTCTTGCCTAAAATCTGTGGAGAATCAACATCCCTCTTCAGTCGGTTGTTACTGTTGATTATTTTGGCCACTACCAATGAATTTGAAGGCACATCATTCACTTTGCACAAAGTGTTTCTGTTGCACGATGACGGATATCTTCCTCTCGCTATACGTCATTTGGAAGCCGACATCAACACCATCTTCAACTGTTCCTCTCAACAACTGTGTTGATCAATCATTCTCTGCAACTGATTTTTTTTTTGGTGAATCTATTTCAACCATGCCTCGTTCGAAGACTGCATCCACAAAAGGTTCTCCTCCTCCTACACCTCTAGCAAAATATGGATTTTCTCTCAGATTACTCTGAAATCCTCCTTTATATGATACTTTTGGATCGGTTTCTGCACTACCTATTTTACCAGGCCGAAATGTACTGTTTCACCTATTTTCTCGTTACAAAATAAGAGAATTATTTCCAGGAATTTCACATCTTTTTGATGCATGTGCAGACACCCTTCACTATCCTTTTCTGATTCACTTGTTTTATATGAATTTACATTTTGATCATGAAACTGGAGTTCTTTCCTCTCTTGTTCGTGAAGTTGAAATCAAGTTTGATTCTAAACTACTTAGAGAAATCCTAGAAATTCCATCTTTAGACACTCTTTTCAATATTGTTGAACTGAATGATGAGAGAATTTTTGAACAAATTCTTCTTCCAGGTGCACCTCACTGCCCTCCTTTCAAAAATACTAATCTTCAAACTCGTGCACGCATTGCTGGACGAATCCTTGGCCACAATGTTCTACCTAAAACTGGTTCTTTTGATTACTATTCCAAAGATCTATCTACAGCTCTTTATGTTTTATTTGGAAATATTTCTGTAAATTGGGCCAATGTGTATTTTATAAATTTGTGGAAACAAAAACCATTTCTTCCTTATGGATGTCTTCTAACTCGTATTTTTAGACATTTCAAAGTTCCTTTAACAAATGAAAAAATATATTAAGCAAAAAGAGTTCTTTGATCAAACAATTTTTAAAAGAATGAAAATTAAATATTTGCCTCCTTTAAATGTTGATCAAACTGAACTATCTGATCCTACTGAACCATCAATTTCTGAACCTTCACCTTCTGCGACACCTTCATCTCATGTAAAAAGAAAGAAATTTTCTACAAGTCAAGACAATGATGAAGTTTTGCAGCGACTGGAAGCCTTGGAGCTGCATCAACACACTTTTCGTGAAGATGTGACTCAACAACTGTCTTCGATTCAGAAGGAGATTACTTCAATCAAGGACTTGCTCAACTCACTTTTCTGATCTTTATGTTCTGTCTTTACTAAACTTTGATACTTTATGGGTTGTAATATTTTAAACTTGTATCTCCATTTTGCTTATGCTATTTCTGCCCTTATTCTTTTTTATTATGACAAAGGGGGAGAAAAAGATAAAAGATAGCATTACATTGAAATTGCAGGAGATCTTGCATGAGAAATGCAAAATTAAGAGAAAAAGAAAGCATTAAAAATTGCATTTATGAAAAAGTTTTTAATTGCATGAAGTAATGATGAATGTAAATGCAAACCAATCAATTTGTGATATATGTGCTTTAAATGTGCTAACTTTTAATGTTTTGCAGCATATTGATAGGGGGAGTAAAATCTCCATCTATGTATCTAAATGCTTCATATTTGATTAAGTTTGTCATCATAAAAAAGGGGGAGATTGTTACGACAATAAAGTCGTACATGATACTTCAAGTACAAGGTTTTGATGATAAGCAAGTGAAATCAACTACATTTCAGCTAAGGCAATGAAGACATTGAAGAATTCGATGAAGAATCTTTGAAGACTAGTGTGCAAATGTTTAATTCATTAAAAGTCTTAGATTCTTGTAAGAGCCTTACTTAGAGTGCATATTTAGATTGCATTTCACCTAAAAAAATCTTTAGAAAAACTTTTCTAAAAGAACCCCTCATGAAAATCTTTTTTGAAAACTCTTTTCTTAAATTTTCGTGTTTATTAGTCGACCAATAGACTCACCAGTCGACTAATCCTTTCGTGCCATATTTTCTAAAATGTCATTTTTGTCAAATTAGTCGACCGAAGGTTTCATCAGTCGACTGGACAGAATGTCTATTTTCTGGAAAATTAGCAGCAGTCGACTAATGGTTTTATCAGTCGACTGGACAGAACATGTGTTTTCTGAAAATTTAGCAACAGTCGACTAATGCTTTTATCAGTCGACCGGACAGAATGTATGTTTTTTTAAAAGATTTTAGCAGCAGTCGACTGAAAGGTTTTTCAGTCTACTGATGATATTATCAGTCAACTAATTTTATCTCTAGTCGACTAAGTTTCAAAAGTTCAAATTTTCAAACGGCTCGATTAACATATCAGTCGACCGACGATAACTGTCAGTCTACTAATAACTAACTATTAGTCGACTAACTACTGTTCCAGTCGAATAATTTTGCAGTTTTTCCTCAAACTTCAAAAAGACATGTCTTTTCGTTTTTCAAATGTTTTGATCATTCAAAATGGACTGTTTTGACACCCTTTCATACCCTCAACATATGGAAACTTTCAACTATAAATATGAGTGCTTTCTACACTCAAAAATATCAAATCCAATTGAATTACTTCTTGCTTTTCATTGCTATTCATTCAAGTATTTGTTTTCTCACTCACTTGATATTTTCACTTCAGTTTTTCACTCAAATTTTTTTGAGAGATAGTGAATTCATGAGTAGAGTATTTCAATAGCCTCAAAAGCCAATTGCATCTCATTTGCATTCAAAAGAAAGGCTCATAGGTTGTATTGTAAGTTGTTACTTAATTTTTTGTAAAAGGAAGGACTCCTTGGTTTAAAGGAGTTGTTTGCTTTCAATAGGTGTGTTACTGGAAGTGGGACCGGATTTGGTCTGTGTATGATCTTGTAGTTACACAAGGTTGATAGTGGAAATCTCAAGCAGGTTTTGCTTGGGGGCTGGATGTAGGTCGGGAAAGACCAAACCAGGATAAATTATTATATTCTTTGTGTGATTACTTTGTGAATTGCAAAATCCGTCAAAATTCTGCAGACAATTTATAAAAGCACTATTCACCCCCCCTCTAGTGCTTGTTGCCTCGATCCTACTGCACTTTCAAGAACTACATTGATATCAGAATAGTATAGCTTTTACAAAGATGGGAAAGTTGGCAAACCAATTGTCTCTCGATCGCCATGGCCATGCTTGCTTTCTTATACCGTGGATTGTTTCGTGCTTAAAGATTCTATCTTAGTAGAATGATGCATCTACGCACTACAATCTTGGTTCCTTTGGCACGTGCCATCCCGAGCCAGCTCATTCAGATATAATAGCAAGAAGCCATTACCCACTTCTCCGTACAGATTCTTGATCGAGAACCTCCATGAAGAGGAAATCGTGTGGGACTACTTCAATCAGCAGGAGTCACCCCCTCAGTGTACTTATACATATGGAAAGCGATTCAAGTTACTGGGACCTTTCTTCTTAGTTTATTACCAACTAGAGCGATGTGTGAGGTAGTTCTTACAGAGGCAAAAGCACATTGAAGCTTGATTATTGTCAGAAATTGTGCCAGATTTTGATCTGAAGTCGGCTCAATGGTTCAGAGCATACCATTCTGCCAAGCATAGCTGATATTCTTTTGTTACCCTCATTGTTTTTTTTGGTCCTCGAGTGTCTTCTGACTATCATGAGTGGCGGCAGATTGTTTGTTCGCCCCCTCTTTGTCAAGTTTACTATTAATAAAATCTTCCTTCAACAATTCTTAATTTATGATGGTTTGATGATCTTGCTTAGGTAACAAGGCATATTTTAGTTGTTTATTTCTTTTACAAGAATATCAACGCAATTGTCATGATTCTAGCGATGACCCGTTCCCTGGTAATGGGATATTCTTTAAATTGTCAACCTAACTCTCATCAAATATTTTCCTCCTATTTGTTTTATCCTAAAACTATTCTTCAAGCCTAATTGCCCATTTTATTCTGCAGAGAGCATTTGAAATTCTCAAATTAGTTCAGACAAGGTCCAACAAGAAAACTACACTCATCCAATATACCAGTTATCCTTCTGCATCCGAGCAAGAAATGGGTTCTTCGAGATTCAAAAGACAGAGTCAGACTGACAAGGATGACATCGATCCCGTTGCATATCAGTTGTTCAATAAAATGATGATTAAAATGATGTCTGAGCAAGCTGAAGACAGTCCCAGAAAGGCTTCTGTTATCATCGCAAAATTTTACTTTTGCAAGTCAAACCGACCTTTAAAAAAGTTTTTCAAAATAACTCACCTCCGTTCTTAAAATGCGGGAAAATTTTGAGGAATGGAACTCGCCTGTCAGTACGAGGTTCAACCATTCCTGGTGCCTTTACCAAGGGTAATCGAACCAAGGATCAAAAGTGTGCTTAGCTTTGCTCAACTTGTCTAAATCGTGTTCTATTTTCTAAATGCACAAAGAATCAGGCATGTGTCATGAATTTTCTGAAAATGAAGATTTGAAAAACATGATGTTTGCTTTGAATAATTGAAATACTTAAAGAATTCTTGAAGAATATGTCACTTGGAAAATCGTGGATCATGCTGAGAGGATATTTCTGAGAAAAATAAAAATCGATTTCTGAAGAAATTCAAGTGTTTAAGAAAATCGATTTCTGAAGAATTTCAAGTAACTTTGGAAAACATTGATTTTTTTGAATTCAAACTTTGAAATAAAGAATATAACTTGAAAAATCGAATTTTAAACTTTGAAAATACTTGAAATATCATTTAAAAGCTCAGAATTTTGAGAAAATCATTTTCTGAGAAAACTTAGAAAATTTTAAGAAAATCGATTTCTCTGAATTGGAATTGGAATTTGCAAATTGAATAGAATGAATGGATATGGATTTGAAAGATATTGTTTTGAATAATTGAGAAAATCCTTTTGTATTTTTGAGAAATGCAGTGCATTTTTTAAGTTAGCTTAAGAGTGTAGGCTGAATATGGCTAATATGAAGATCACAAATCTGGGTCTCCTTCGTATTCTGACTATGTCCATAAATACGAATTTTACCGAGTTTGTTGATGTCTTCTTTTGAATTGTTGTAATTTTGAAAAGATTTTTATATGTAAAACAAGTGAAAACCAGACATCCAATAATAAAAACTGGTTCTCACTAGTGCATGAGACCGGGTCGAACTCAGGGAGCAAGAATATTTTGTATTCAAGCACACAAATCTAAACTATTCTTTATTGTCGTATTATTAAATGTAAAATCTATAAGAAAAGTAAAACAACTAACTATTACAATAAATGAATACCCTTCGCAGAGGGCGTAAAAAGCAATATTTACAAACCCAGAATCAAATTCCTAATTCTAAACTGAAAAGTAAAAAGAAGCTTCTGAAATTCCACTAGAGGGGGGGGTCAATAGTGAAATACGATAAAGATCGATAAAATAAAATAATCAGGCAATAAGGCACTACACATAAAACACAGAATATATACTGGTTCGGTCAGTATCCAGACCTACATCCAGTCCCCAAGCAAACCACTTGAGCTTTCCACTATAACATCCGAGTCACCGGATAAATAGTACAACACCCTCTTCCTCAGAGGTCTTCTTCTCTCAACAGAGAAGGGGCGCACCCTCTTCCACAGAGGTCTTCTTCTCTCAACAGAGAAGGACAACACCCTCTTTCACAGAGGTCTTCTTCTCTCAACAGAGAAGGGCAACACCCTTTTTCACAAAGGTCTACTTCTTTCAACAAAGAAGGAATACAGTGAATAACAGAGTTACAATACTTCCTATAGAACCTTCAGAATGATATGAATGCACGAATGAAGGATTCTCAGAATGTTCTGTTTGTCACTCAGAGGATGCTCTTTGTCACAGAGCTGGACTTGACTTTTTCTCTTTTCTTTCTTTTCTTTCTTTTCTTTTTCTCTTTCTTTTTCAAGGCTCTCTTTTCAAATATCGAATAGGAATTTTTCTCGTTGTAAGCTCACATGTCTATTCCATTCCATTGTTTGAATAGTTTATTTGAGTGTGTTTATATAGCTTTTAAAAAGTAGTCATTACATTTTGGAATTGTAACTTTTTGAAATGTGAAATGTTATGTCATTTCAAAAATATCTTTTAGAGAAATTCGAGAATGCCTTTTTCCATAAAAGTAAAATAGAGGGTACACTAGTCGTTGTAATATTTTAGGTAATACATATTTTATGTAAAAAGTCTATTTCTTACATTAGTACATTGAACGTTGGGTTGTAGTTTTGTCTTTATTCTAATTAATGATTTGAGGTACATTAGTACTTCTTTGCTTTAAATGAGTGTAAGTACAATGAGTGCTTTGAGATATTTATTTGTACATAGTCATGTCAAGTGTTTTCTTTATGTTGTGTTTTTCAAAGTCTCCAGAGAGAATGAGGACCAAAAGAAGGTTGACATTCTTTGAGAAGGATATTAACAAGGATTTGTTACAGGAGGTATTTAATGCTTTGTAAAGAGAATGATGACTTCAAGTAAGTCGACATTTTATGGTTTTGCAAAAAGGTAACTAGAGTCCTTTCAAAAACATATTTTATTTGTTTTTCTTTTGTGTAGCCGATTTATGTTTTTGTCTTCTTCTTATACTAGAAATATTTCTTTAAAGAAGGTAACTAGAGTCTTTTCAAAAACATATTATATTTGTTTTCTCCATGTAGCCGATTTTATGTTTTTGTCTTTTTCCTACATTCCTTTTTTTCATGTTGTCTTGTATATAGTGTAAGGTACAATTATTACATGACAAAATATCTTTTTCATAAAAGGTTGTAAGAAGGTACAATTATTGGTTTTCAAAAAGGAGCTTTTTGAAACTATCGTATACTTTTATAATATAGTGTTTATGAATGAGTATGTAATATGTAATATGCAAGTTCCTGAAGGTTCTGTTACATATGACTCTAAAGAAGAAAGAAGTCTTCATCTTGAGGTAGCCGATCTCTTCATTTGAACTTTAGGAATGCATGGCTCATCAAGCTTTTTCTTCAAGGAGTACGATTGCACCATATTTGTACTTGAACAGGAAGTCTCCATCCTTATTGGGTGAGATATCCTTGCATCAAATACTCGTTAGATTTATGGCAAAACATATTCAGTCATAATATAACATTTTTCAAGAGGACATATTATCATATCATATAAAATCAAATGAGACAGTGTATCATATTATGTGACATCAAAATAGAGTTTCTCAACATTCTCCCCCTTTTTGATGATGACAAAATATGCTCCCCCTGTCAAAAAGACATTATGCATAGAAATAATAGTATGATAAAATATTTGAAAAAAAAGGTTTAAAGAGAGTATTTCTCCAATAATGGAGACAGGTTTTCTCCCCCCTTTGTCATGGACAAAAAGGAAGGGATCAGAGTAAGAGAGTTATTACAGACCAAATATTACAGTCTAAAAGTAATTAAAAGTTATTACAGACCAAAAAAATGAGTTTATCTCGAAGGTGGAGGAGGTGAATGTGTTCGGTCGGCACGATTCCGCTTGCGAGTCTGCTGCAACAGGGCTTGATTACGAAGGATACGATCCTGAGAGTGCTCGATATCCATCATAGCAGAAAAGTAATTGAAGGAGGATGTTGGAGCTGCTTCATCAGAGCCAGGCATGTGCAGGAACCTTAGATTGAAGGTGGTATCATCGAGGACCTGAGATGGATGGAGGATGACTTCGTTGTGAAGTGGTACTTTGAAGTATTTGAGAATGGGAGTTATGAAACACCCAAAAAGAAGATGCTCGAGTTTTTTATAACGAATAAAAAGAGCGAAAAGAATGGATGACCAGTTTATCGGAAGAGAAGAAAAAATTGCGTAGATAAGAAGAGAGATTTTTCGAGGAACTAATCCCTGGCGGGGAAGCTTGGGATAGATGTTGTGGAGAAGAATCTGGGCAAGTAGTTGAGCATGAGGTTGGAGATTCCTCATGTGCCATGGAAGTTGGTAGCAGTTGGTGCAGAGAAGTATTTTTCGAAGTACCGATCGTTCGATTGGTACTATGGTGTTAAGGTCGGTACCGGTGGAAGGTAGGTTTAGAATTCTACCTAGGTTGGAAGCATCGAAAATCATCAGCTTTCCGCGGACTTTGCTGGTGATTTTGGTTTGTTCATGATCAGTAGAGAAGTTGGTATAAAACAGTCGAACTAGTTCGGGATAATAGCAGCTGGGGATGAAGATCCTAGTAGAGGTTTGAGTTCAAGGAGATAAGTGTCTAAGTCAAAGAGCATGAAGTCGTCAAAGTTAACCAATTTACCTTCATGAATGGGGCGAGAGCATAGTAAGTTGTAATTGTGAAACAAGTCTGGATACCTTAGATCTGCTGCGGTAATCACATTGTTAGAGGAGGAAGAGGCCATTGCAAGAGTTTGTAAGGAAAAAAGGAGGACTAAGAAGGGCGAGTTTGAAGTGGGTAATAATTTGTAGGATGATAGATAGATACGAGTGGAATTGGTGTGTGATGAACCAATCCATTAAATAGAGGAAATGAAAATAATTTTGATAGGTTTTGAATGACATTGGAAGTGAGTGATTTTTAGATTTTAGTCAAATAAGGAAATCCGTGAGGAGTAAGTTAAGAGACTTGTGAATGACAAATCAAATCAATGTTTGAGGATAGTGTATTATATTAGGTTGAGAAGGACATAGTATTGAAATATATAGTATATATATAGATTTTACTATGGGTGAGTTTATCGACTAGTGAGAGAAGCCATTAATAGAGTATGAGTGAGAGGCAATAATAGTTTTCATTTATATATATGGATAAGCGTGAAAGGAGAGTGAAAGATATAAAAAGATGATACAGATATGTAGAGAAGAGAGAAAGGTTATAAAGGACAACATTTACTTGATTTAGATATGACATAGAGTAGAATTAGAATAAATAAAGTTTTGCTTGGATACAAGACTTTAATGATTCTCGATTTTAGAGAGATATACAATGTAAGAGAGAGGCATGGTCACGGATGGAAAGAAATGTCATGATTGCTTATTTAATATAGAAATATTTTTTATGGAAATAGGTCATAGGGTGATCATGTGATGTGTACTTTGAAAGATATGACATTTTTAAAGAAAAGAATGCCTTAAAAAATGTTTCATGATTAATGTGTTTTCATATTTGTAATTTTTATGAGTATACGTAGATATGAGAAGGACACACTTTGACTTTGACTAGTGGAAGAGAGATGATGAGACAAAAAGGAGAAAGAGTCAAAAGTATATAAGAATTGATAAATGATAGATTAAAAAATAAGAATAGACATGGAGGAGTCGGATTCAAAAGTCTAAAATATATAATAATAAAAAAAATGTATTCGAGAGATGAAATGAGGAGACAAAGAAATATTTATGAGTGAAGAGTAATAATTGCTTATATAAGAATCATTTTTGTGGATATGCGTGGAAGGAGTGTGAGTTGTCATAGAGAGAAGTGAGATGACATATATGGATTTTTGTGTAGGATAAAGAAGTAATAAAAAAAATGATTGGTGAAAGACATAAAGTTATGATTGATATGAATTATTGTTTATTTGATAAACATATTCTTAAAGAAACTCGATTTGAGGAAGTTCATAGTTATTAGAGAATAAGGTTAAGTTTTAAACTAGTGAAGGAGTCACAAACAAGAATTGACAAGAATGGAGGCTCAATTCGTATGAGAGAGAGAGAAAGTACTAAAGGTACTAATGAGAATAAAAAATATGAAGTACAAGTGTTTTTATGATACTTTTTGTAAAGCATGAAGAGATGATAATAGATAGTTTGTCAGGCTATGATATAACAGATGATATAGTAAAGTTTTACGTGAGATATAATAGAGTGTATGTAATCTATGATATATCAAATGATATAGTAAAAAAAATTTACGTGAGAATATAGCAACTAGATCTTTTAGAAAAAGGTAAAAGAACCAAAAAAATAGTCATTCGATTTTAACTAATGAAAAGTATGAGTTCTCATAAACTAAGTAGAAAGGTGAAACAATTTATCGTAAGAAAAGTTTTCACAAAAGGACAAAAATAATAAAGGAGTTATGAGATGAGTGATGTGAACATTGTTATGATAGCTTTTAATATAATTAGTTTTTATGGATATGAGAGAAAGGAGATAGGACAAGGAGTCATAATGGATGTGTACTTGAAAGATGACAAGTTGAAAGACATACAGAATGTGTCTTATAAGAATATAAAGTGCACGTGAATATGGAAACTTAGTTTGACTAACAAAAATCGATAAGAAGGAAAGCTATTTAAAATAAGATTTTAACAAAACTTATAAGAAGTATTATAATAAGTGTGATTAATTTATAAGTCACTTAGTTTGCATATTCCTAGTTCTCTTCTAATTCGTGTGAAATCTTCATGTTTTAATGGTTTAGTGAATATGTCTGCCAACTGTTGATTAGTGGGTATGAATTCTAGTTTAATTATGTTGTTTAAGACTTGTTCTCTTAAGAAGTGGTGTCTTATTTGAATGTGCTTAGTTCGTGAGTGTAAAATAGGATTCTTAGATAAGTTTATAGCACTCGTATTATCATAGAAAATAGTTGTATTTTCAAAATTTAAACAAAAATCTTTTAAAGTTTGTTTCATCCAGATGACTTGTGTACAGGCTAGGCTAGCAGCAATGTATTCGGCTTCAGTAGTTGATAAGGATACACAGTTTTGTTTCTTACTGAACCATGATACTAGTGAGTGCCCTAGCATATGACATGTTCCACTTGTGCTTTTTCTGTCAGATTTACTTCCAGCAAAGTCAGCATCGCTGTATGAGATTAGATCAAATGTAGAGGATTTTGAATAGAATAATCCAAAATCAATTGTGTCTTTTAAATATCTCATTATTCTTTTTACAGCTTTAAGATGTGATTCTTTTGGATTTGACTGAAATCTAGCACACAAGCAAACACTGAACATAATATCTGGACGGCTAGCAGTTAAATAAAGAAGTGATCCTATCATACCTCGGTATACCTTTGTATCAACAGACTTACCATCTTCATCTTTGTCCAAAACAGTAGTAGTCCTCATAGGAGTAGATTTTGAAGCAGTTGAGTTCATGTTGAACCTCTTCAGAAGTTCACGAGCATACTTAGATTGATTGAGGAAAACTCCATCCTTGGTTTGCTTAATATGCAGTCCAAGAAAGTAGGTGAGTTCTCCCATCATACTCATTTCAAATTCTTTCTGCATGGACTTAGAAACATCTTCACAAAGAGTGCTATTAGAAGATCCAAAGATGATGTCGTCGACATATATTTGAACAATTAGGGTATGATTATTCACTACTTTAACAAATAATGTAGAATCTGCTTTGCCAACAGAAAAACCAGTTTTTAAAAGAAAGGTTTTAAGTCTATCATACCAAGCACGAGGTGCTTGTTTTAAACCATACAAAGCACGTTTGAGTTTGAAAACATGATCTGGGTATTGTTCATTTTCAAATCCTGAAGGTTGTTTTACATACACTTCTTCATTTATAAAACCATTTAAGAAAGCACTTTTAACATCCATTTGATATAATTTGAAATCCATATAGCTTGCATATGCTAGAAACATTCTAATAGATTCAAGTCTAGCAACAGGAGCAAATGTTTCATCAAAATCAATACCTTCCTCCTGGTTGTATCCTTGAGCTACTAGTCTGGCCTTGTTTCTTATAACATTACCTGTTTCGTCTAGCTTGTTTCTGAAGATCCATCTTGTCCCAATGATTGGATGATCCTTTGGTCTAGGTACAAGATCCCAAACTTCATTTCTTTGGAATTGATTCAGTTCTTCAGTCATGGCTAGCATCCAGAACTCATCAATGATGGCTTCATCAATCTTCTTTGGTTCAAGTTGAGAAATGAATGCCATATTTGCAATTCGTTCTAACTGAGCTCTAGTCTGAACCCCCTTTGTCAGTTCTCCCAAAATCTGCTTTTGAGGATGATCTTTGATATCGACAAATGTTCTTTGATGATCATCTTCATTAGACTTAGCTGTGTTATCTAGAAATAAATCTGTACTTTCAACATCATCATCATTAGTTTGCTCATGAACAGATTGATCAATAGATTCACAAAAACTAACATGCATAGATTCTTCAATAGTATTATGACTCTTATTGAAAACTCTGTATGCTTTACTATGACTCGAATATCCTAAGAATATGCCTTCAACAGATTTAACATCAAACTTATCCAGGCTATCTTTTGTGTTTAGGATAAAGCATTTACATCCAAAGACTTTGAAATAGTGTATTCTTGGAGTTCTGTCATAGAATAGTTCATAGGGAGTTTTATTTAATAAGGGTCTAATGAGAACTCTATTTGTTATGTAGCATGCAGTATTAACAGCTTCTGCCCAAAAAGATTTAGCAAGATTATTGTGTTGGAGCATAGTCCTGGCAGATTCCTGAAGGGTTCTATTCTTTCTTTCTACTACACCATTTTGAGGTGCAGCTCTAGGAAAGGCAAAGTTATGAGAAATACCATGCAAGTTACAAAAATTTTCAAAAAGTTCATTTTCAAATTCTCCTCCATGGTCACTACGGATTTTAACAATAGAACAAGATTTTTCGTTTTGTAATTTTTTATATAAGATTTCAAATTGACAAAACGTGTCACTTTTATTTTTCAAAAATATTACCCAAGTAAATCTTGAGTAGTCATCTACAATAACAAAAACGTATTTATTGTGATTATGACTAGCTACTCTAGAAGGACCAAATAGATCCAGGTGGAGAAGCTCTAAAGGTCTTTTACTTGAAATGATATTTTTTGATTTGAAAGATGATTTTGATAATTTTCCTAATTGACATGCATCACAAAAGAAATCCTTTTTAAAAGAAATTTTGGGTAACCCACGTACTAACTTATTTATAGCTAATTTAGACATGTACTTAGAATTTACATGACCCATTCTCAAGTGCCATAAATGTTGAGAGTCATTATTAGCTATAAGACAATGTTCTGTGATGTTTACTAGGTATAGTTCATATATATTATTCTTTCTTATACCTTTTAAGATGATGTTTTCATTGGTGTCTGCTATGAGGCATGCATCATGATTAAAGCTAACATTATAACCTGTGTCACACATTTGACTGATACTTAGTAGGTTATGTTTTAAGCCTTTAACAAGGAGAACGTCTTTGATAAGAGGTTTATCTATGTTACCAATATTACCAATACCAATTATCAAACCTTTGTTGTTATCTCCAAAGGTGACGGTTCCTCCTTCTTTATGATGAAGAACAGCAAAAAGGTCTGGATGTCCTGTCATGTGCTTTGAACATCCACTATCTAGTATCCATCTTTTCTTCTTCTTTGGAGCCTGCAAAACATTAAGTAAATCTCTTTTTTGGTACCCAATCGGGTCCTTTTTTGTTAGACTTTGGAACCCATATCCATTTGCTTTTGGGTTTGTCTATATCTTTAGAGGAGTTAAAAAGATTATCATTATAATACTCCTTATTAGGTTCAGATGAACTTTTCACAAACGTGGTCTTTTGATTCATACAAGATGGCTTTTTGAAATGAGAGTAGCCAATACCATTCTTGTAAAAAGAGACTTTCTGAGAAGATAAGAGTTTATCCAAGTTCTCTTTACCTTTAGTAAACTTGAAAACCGTTTTCATGAGGTTCTCAGTTTTACTTTTTAGCTCTGAAATTTCTACTTGCAGATTTTTAGTTTTGGAGCTAGTAGAAGAAATTTCAGACCTAAGCATAAGATTTTCCTTTTTCAACTCAGAATTTTTACTGCTGAGTTTTTCATTCTCTTGGGAAAGCTTTAGATTTTCAGATTTTAAATCTTTATTTTTGAAACTCAATTTTCTAGATTCTTTAAATAGTTCTTGAAAAGCATCTAGAAGTTCTTCAAAGGAAAAATCAGAGATTTCACTTACCGAACTTTCGTTTGCCATGAAGCACATATTTGCAGTTTCGGCTTCATCATCACTTGACTCTTCACTAGTGGATGGTTCTGAATCATCCCATTGAGCATGCAGAGCCTTTTTCTTGAAGAACCTCTTCTTTGGTTCCTCAGTCTTGGACTTTCTTTTGAAAAGGGGACAGTCACGTCTTAAGTGACCTGGCTTATTACACTGAAAGCACATGGGATCTTCTTTCGGATCTTTTCTTTCCTTATGCCTATTTGGAAGCCGGTTACTTCTCATGAAGCGCTGGAATTTTCTGGTGAGTAGCGCAATTTCTGATTCTTTATCTGAGTCTTCATTCTCAGATAAAGTAAAATAGAGGGTACACTAGTCGTTGTAATATTTTAGGTAATACATATTTTATGTAAAAAGTCTATTTCTTACAATAGTACATTGAACGTTGGGTTGTAGTTTTGTCTTTATTCTAATTAATGATTTGAGGTACATTAGTACTTCTTTGCTTTAAATGAGTGTAAGTACAATGAGTGCTTTGAGATATTTATTTGTACATAGTCATGTCAAGTGTTTTCTTTATGTTGTGTTTTTCAAAGTCTCCAGAGAGAATGAGGACCAAAAGAAGGTCGACATTCTTTGAGAAGGATATTAACAAGGATTTGTTACAGGAGGTATTTAATGCTTTGTAAAGAGAATGATGACTTCAAGTAAGTCGACATTTTATGGTTTTGCAAAAAGGTAACTAGAGTCCTTTCAAAAACATATTTTATTTGATTTTCTTTTGTGTAGCCGATTTATGTTTTTGTCTTCTTCTTATATTAGAAATATTTCTTTAAAGAAGGTAACTAGAGTCTTTTCAAAAACATATTATATTTGTTTTCTCCATGTAGCCGATTTTATGTTTTTGTCTTTTTCCTACATTCCTTTTTTTCATGTTGTCTTGTATATAGTGTAAGGTACAATTATTACATGACAAAATATCTTTTTCATAAAAGGTTGTAAGAAGGTACAATTATTGGTTT
This sequence comes from Nuphar pumila, assembly GCF_984573655.1. Classification (NCBI taxonomy): domain Eukaryota; kingdom Viridiplantae; phylum Streptophyta; class Magnoliopsida; order Nymphaeales; family Nymphaeaceae; genus Nuphar; species Nuphar pumila. The sequence goes on along the minus strand of NC_143260.1, from coordinate 64,261,604 downwards.
TCAAAAAGGAGCTTTTTGAAACTATCGTATACTTTTATGATATAGTGTTTATGAATGAGTATGTAATATGCAATATGCAAGTTCCTGAAGGTTCTGTTACATATGACTCTAAAGAAGAAAGAAGTCTTCATCTTGAGGTAGCCGATCTCTTCATTTGAACTTTAGGAATGCATGGCTCATCAAGCTTTTTCTTCAAGGAGTATGATTGCACCATATTTGTACTTGAACAGGGAGTCTCCATCCTTATTGGGTGAGATATCCTTGCATCAAATACTCGTTAGATTTATGGCAAAACATATTCAGTCATAATATAACATTTTTCAAGAGGACATATTATCATATCATATAAAATCAAATGAGACAGTGTATCATATTATGTGACATCAAAACAAAGTTTCTCAACAGCTTCTACTCTTGCACCCTTCCGTGTCAAGTAATCGCTTCCGCTTCAATCCTGTGCTATCCTGCACAAATAAAATAACCACGAGCAGTACGAGAGATAGAAGTAAAAACAATATTAAACTAGCTAAATGCTAAGAACACTTAAATATATCATCAAAAGAATCTAATGACCATTAAAACTATATTAAACTAATGTTAATTAACTAAGTAATTCTAAAACTAAGAGTAATATAAAAGACAACTAAGCAAATTTCACAAAACAGAGAATTCAATTAACTGACCTAATTAACAAAACACATGAAAATTCAATTAACACATGAGCTCTATATAACAGACAATTCAATTAACAACTAACCTAATTAACAAAACAGATGAAAATGAGCTAGTGAAAACACACGATTAAGGAATTGAAAGCAATAAAAATCAAAGAATGATGAATGAAGAACAGAAATTGATACAAAATAAGAAGACTTATAAACTGAAAATAGGAAATCACGTAAAAATATGGCTTAAAAAAAACTATATTAAACTACTTGATGTAAGCTACTGAATGAAAAGTAATAACAGAATGAAAACAAAACTAATTAAGATAACTGACTGTAAACATGAAAAGGAATTGTAAAACACATATTCGGTAAAGAAAAAACAGACACTACACAGAATTTTAATGAAAGAAAAGAAAACAGGAAAATAAAAGAAATTAAACAAACAGGAATTAGAAACGATTCAACAAAACAGGAAATCTGTAATTTGAAAAACAAAACAAAACAGTAACTCAAAGAATAAAATAAAACAGAAAACAAATTGTAAACGAAACAGAAAAAACTGAAATATATATAATGAATGACAGAAAAAATTTGCAGAGGAAGAAAATGGAACAAAAGCAAAAACAGGAAGATTCTTAAAAAATAGAAAATTGAAAAACTGAAGAAAAGCAGGAAATTACAGAGAAGAATGAATGAAAACAGGGAAACGCTGAACTATGCAAGAAATAAATGAAATTGCAAACAATTAAATCAGAAAAAAAAAAACTGGAAATCAGATGAATGAAAAACAGAAAATCAAACTATGAATAGAAATTGCAAAAAGGAGAAAGAAAGAATTGAAAATAGGAAATACGATGATGAAATAAAAAAAAAACAAAACACAAATTCAATTTGTGTGATGAATGAAAACAAGAATTAACAGATAGCTAATGAACGAAACTTATGAAACTTACATGCTAACAAACAAAATTACAAGTGAATTGAAGAAATCCAAATAACGAATCAATGAAACGGCAGATTGGACGATAAACAGAAAACATTTGAAACAAAAACTATATATTTTTTTTCATTTTCGTTTTTCCACAGAATCAATTGAAGAAAGAAGAAGATGAATGTGATGAATCTGAAGTAGTAGAAGAACAAGAAACAGACTTACCGTAACCAGAGGGGTTAGAAAAGAATTTGGCCTCCACCGTTCACGCCTTAGTCGGACTGAAGAGTTTTCCACCACCACCGGCTGGAGATTAAGCAGAGAAAGAGGGAGAAGGGGAAGGAATGGACGACGATGGTGGAGAAGGGTGATAAGAGAGGGAAAAGAGGGGAAAGGGAAAATAGCTCTGGCGCAAATGAGGGAGACAATCTGTTTTTTTTTTTTCATTTTCGGTTTTTAAAGAATGCTAACTTTGTAAACCGGTTTGTTTTATTTTTTTCAAAAATCTAAAAAATTGTTTAAAGAACTTTTATTTGCTAAAAACCTCAAAACAAAATTAGTTTATTCTAACCTAATTCTAATTATTATTATTATTATTATTATTTATTAAAAGCTAAAACTACTACGTAAATAACAAAATTTAAAAATATGCTTAAAAATATACAAATAAAGCTATTTTTCATATATTTTTTTATTTTGAAATCATTTTAGCTCATTTAATGAAAACTAGCATAAACTTGGGTTTTAAATCATTTTTTTATGAAATCATGCATATTTTTAATGTTAATTAACTCTGAAATATATGCATGATCAACTACCCCCATGCTTATGTTTTGCTAGTCCTCGAGCGAACTAGACAAATGCATGAAGTCAAACTATCACCTAACTCACTTTCGTAGGAATCATGGTTGCATTTAGCTCATGCAACAAGCCCTTTCAACCCCTGGGTTACCCCAGTGGATGAGTAAGGTCTCGTGAGGGTTTGCAGTGATGCTACCCACAAACATCTTTGTCATGTATGCAAAATATTACTCATCCTCATAAGCAGTAGGTAATTAAAGACTTTATTTTCACAAATATTTCCTGTTATTTCAAAATCACAATATAATTAGAGTTTTTTTTATATACCACCACAGAAAAAGAATTTCTTTCACTTTTCTAAATATCACAATTATTTATGTTTTATTCTTAGAAAATCCAATAAAAACAAGTTATTATTTACTTATCCTCAATCATATGTTTTCTGCACAGGTTTTCTCAATCACACTTCTAAGCACTGAACTTTTGTTTCTTTTTAACCTCTTGTCTCTCTTTTTCTTTTCACGCTTTTTCTTTTCACGCTTTTTCTTTTTCTTTTTGCGCATTCATTCTTCTCTTATAGCTTGCGTGTGGTCTGCTTTTATGCCTTGTGCAATGTCAATATTTTCTATATTTTTTCAATGCATACCAAAAGATATCAACTAAGACATAAAAGTGACTTTCTTCATTCACCTTTGCAACGTGAGAGTCAAGCACTTCAACTTATGTCTGTTCTCAGCTACTAAGGATCACGAAGTTTTCCACTCTCCTTTTCGAAATGGAATTCAAAAGTTTCAACTTACGTCTAAGTCCCATCTACTCAGGATTGTGAAATTATCCAAACAACCTAACACATGCTTTTTTTCACTTTTTGAGCTCATTTTTACGCTTTTGTTCATTTGCTTAGTTTTTCAAAAATAGAACTGTGCATATTCATATTTGCAATTCAAAATAAATTCTAACATGTATCTATCATTATTTCTTCGAAATCCACATAAACAACCATAATTTCTAGATCCATGTCAGAAAAAAATTTTGTGGGGCTTAAGAATCCTTTAAAAACATCAGATTTGAAATAACATTCATATAAGTTCAAACTTTTTCTTTAAAAACCTACTTTTCATGAGAGATGTGTAAACATGTGCAAGAACGTAAACAGAAATATCAAGGTGTGCAAACTACACCCTACCCCATGCTTGAATGACATTGTCCCAGTGGCACTCCCCCATGCTTATATGAAACTACATGAATGCACATGAGAGGAAATAAATGAGGGAAAAGAGTAGAAACAACTTGACATGAATTAAAAATGCATGTTCTATGAATGTAATGAATACAATGTATACTTGACAAAACATGAAACTCATGAATAAAACGAAAAATGAAGAAATAAAATCTACAAATTCTAAGCAAATCTAATAATATACAAGATATGGGTTGCCTCCCATAAAGCGCTAAGTTTTACGTCCCCAACCAGACGGATCCCTGAAAAAACCTTCATCGTCCATGAGATCAATGGACATGAAGTCAGGCTCAATCGGGCTCTATGAAGAAAAGAGTGTCATCTGTGACACTACGCACTGTGTTTCCATCCCGTCTACCTCAAAATGTGGTATCATGACTCTCTCGACATGAAGAACGGAGATTAGTCTCATCTGAGAGACTGGTCAAGAAATGAGAGTCTAGGACCGACCGACTATCAATGAATGCAACTTCAGACAAGTGGTGAATATGATCTGGCTTGACTTGGTCAAGCACCTTCTGCATCTGTACCTCTTGCTTACTAAAAGGAATTGGTGATCCTAAAGGCTGAGAGAATGGGGTTTTATGAATATGTGAAGAATGTAATAACTGCGGCCTTGCCCCTTCTGCTGAGGTATAATGGAAATTGACTCGTCAGTAAAAATGATATGGGGCTCATGAGTCAATTCCTAAATGGGATGATACGCCTTCCCGCTCTGAAAGGATGTAACAGATTTGACTTGCACATGATGTGAAGCAGTGGGTTGCAAGTCAAATGATCTGGAATTCTCTCTCTTTGAGATGACAACAGACCTACTAGATGGGTTCCCCTCGCTTTGCCTACTGAAGGTCTCAACCAACTGTCCCATTTGAGTCTCTAGATTGGCTATTGACTGCGTATGGGAGCTCAAAACTTGTAATATCCTATCTTGGAAGGATTGACTAGGTGAAGGCTCATGAGAATGGGGTTGAGTATAAGCAGGTTGGGCTGGGAGATAACTTGATTGTTGAAATCTAGGAGCATAACTGTCTTGCCTGGGTTGACTCTGGGAAGGGTTAGAGGGTGGACTGATGAGGTGGTTTCGCCATCCCGAGTTGTATAAAGGTGCAAATGAATCATGCTCGGTCCTAGCGAAACCTTGGGCAACATTCACCTGCTCCTGAATGAATTCAGGATATAACGGTGTTGCCGGACACTCTGAAACACAGTGTGCAGGGCTAGCACAAAGCTCGCACACTCTTTCTACTGGACTTCTCGAAGAATTGGCTAGGAGTTGATGTAACTTTCTAGTCAACTGGTCAACCTTGGTATGCAATTCTAACTCAGACCCTACTTCGGAAATCCCTATTTTCCTAGGACCACTAGACAAAGATGTAGTCCTATCGAGCCGTAAAGACAAAGCTTGATGCATCGTGTTTTCACTCAAGGTCTCAAATAGAGACCATGCCTCATCCTCACTCTTGAGCATAAAAGTGCCCCCACAAGACGAATCAACCATTTGACGATGCTTCTCAGTAAGCCCGTCATAGAAATACTACACCAACTGCCAACGAGGCACTTGGTGATGGGGACACTTGCAGAGAAGATCTTTCAATCTCTCCCAAGACTTGTGAAACTATTCTCCCTCAATTTGAGAAAAACTGGTTATAGCTTTACGAAACTGATTCGTTTTACCAATTGGGAAGTACTTTTTGAGAAATTCGTGTTGCATTCCTTCCCAAGTAGTAATACGAACCGTCTCAAGAGATTTTAGCTAGTGCTTGGCTTTATCCTTGAGAGAGAACGGAAACAAAGTTAACCTCATAGCGTCGTCTCCAAAGTTGTTGATTCGCACTGTCGAGCAAATCTCAAGGAATTCGTCGAGATGACGCTATAGGTCCTCATTGCTAAGGCCATAAAATGAAGGTAGCATTTGAATCACACTGGCCTTAATCTCAAAATGGCTCGCTCCTACATCAGGTCTTGTAATGCAGGAGGCGGGAGTATACGTGTTTGGCATGAAGTACTCCCTCAAAGGACGGATCAAATGATGATCGTCAGCCATTGCGTACACCTTGGAGTAGACCGATGTAGCACACGTCCTAACTTTGGGTTTTCTACCTAACTAACGCACTAAGTGGTCAAACCACGCAAACCACAAAGCGAGTAAAATAACAAAAACTAAACAAACACCACGCAGTTGCACACAACAGAGATTATGCATAAGAAATATGAAATTTATGTGTACGGTACCAATCGTACACAGTCACAACTAAGGGGATTCTAGTAGGTGGGTTGTGCAGAAAAGTAAGCTTGTGTAACGCCCCGGATTTCCAAAACAAAGCTAAGTTAAAATTTTCATGGATTTCTTTTTTTTTCTTTGCAGCGGAACTTAGAAAAGCTTTTAGCAGCGGAATCAGACAATAATGAGTCGTCAGTTTTAGAAAACTCCGAGCACGTTGCAGGTATGTGGCCAAGCAACTCATTGACCACCAAAGTGTTCCATTTTATCGAAAGCACATGTTTATTACAACACTACTGCTTAGAAAAGCAGTGTAGGTTCAAATAAAAAGGAAGCAGTACAACTCTGTCTAGAGAAACCCTTGAACTTGATGCCGCCTTGCTCCGCATATCGCCACGCAGGTTCAACACCTGAAATCCCCATTAAACGGGGTCAGAACCACTAATGGTCTGGTAAGTAGGCAAACACCTATCTATTCAACTCAAGTAAATGCATAGACCACTCAGGGTCGCAGTTCGTAATACGACGCTCAAGCCTCCATGACTTAGCGTATATCGCAAAAGCCTCATCAGGGCTATGAGTTGAACATCCACGCAAGTCGTCATGACTTCGCATAAGCCTCTTCAAGGCTGTGAGTTAGAATAACCTCTCAAGTCTCTACGACTTAGCCTTGACTTCCTCAGAGTCACGAATGGATGTCTAGCTCAAGCCTTTATGCTTGGCACATCCGTATCCTACGAATCTAAGGACAGCTCTCCGAGCTTCACTTAGTCGTACGGATATCAATGGTGTTCTTTCCCAATCGGTCCAGTAGTATACCGACCATGACACCTTCACAAAGGTTATGCAGGACTGACTCAACAACGTCATCCACTCATACATTCAAAGTAGCGCTGTACCTAAGCTAATGCTTTGTTTCGATAATTGCACCTCCCCCTGGGCTTAGGGGACTCATATCTGGGCGACAACGCGACGATCTGGGGGTTGATTATTCTATGTATTTTAGATACCTCAGAGGCCTGTTGACCCCATCCCCCTAGTAGGACGGTACAGCATACCGGAAGAGATCCTTACTAGGTATCCGAATGCATTCTGCTACTGCAGTAGTTGGGTTCAATCCTTAGATATTTAAGGATAACCACGACCTCCATACCTCTGAGTGACGAAGGCCATCAATGAACTCTATCAGGTTCGGGTGAAATATATGTCACTCAAGGTTGCGCCATCACCGTCTTCCTCGGTGAGAAATTCTGAAAGGGGCCTGCCGGTCTTACAATTACTTGACGAACATTGCATGCCTATAGGGCAGCCTTTGAGAAGTATGTACCCGACCCCAATCAACCACACGGTTTTCACCGTGGAACAAAGGTTTTATTCATATGCATGCTTAACTCTGCTCTCGGCACTTCGGCCTTGACGAGCACTTCACCTCTTTCGGTGGAAACAACTCACTCCGGCTCAGCGGCGCTTACGAGTCTGGTTGTCTGATAATTCTCAATGAGCATGCACATGACTCGATCTCTACGGATCGGCTACTCGGCGTATTTTTACGCAACGAGCTCAGGACCTTGTCAAGGCGCTACCACTACTTTGGCGCAACGGCTCTTACAAGTATGATGCCCTTGCAGGTGTCAGAGAGACGAGTCATTCTGACATTGTTCTAACAAAGGACATCATTGTGCCACTTAACTGGTTTTGGCAGCTCTTCTGCCAACCATTCTGTCAACACCTTCTCTGCTCTACCGGCAGTGGTGCGACGAACCTTTCTACATCGTAGAAGGCGTTCCATAACTGGGTAGCACTTCTGCTACGTTCTTTCTGAGCTATTCTTAGCCCTTCAGGAATTTTAGCAGCACTTCCTCTCTTTTACGGAGAAAGCATGCGTTTCTTTTATCCATTTCAGCGGCATCTCCCCTCTTTGGTGGGAAATCGCTACGCTTAACTTGGGAAATGGATGTGCACCGTTGTGCGTACTTTGCATCCATCAAGGTTGCAGGAACCTTGGGCCATAGTCAGGCCATACGTAATTGATTTAGTCTTTACGTAAAGAGCGTTTTGCCAAAAGGCGAAGCCTTTCCAATAGGGGCTTCATTCGTCAAGCAGAATCTTGTACGAGGAGCGGTAAGGGAATCGCATGGGCGATTTTGGAGTTGATCTCCATTTGAACGCTCACTTACGCGCCATATATGTAATATAAGCAGAAGCCTGTGCTTTATACAGCGGCGGCGTAAAGAAAATGCATATACTATTGTTCAGGGTGTGTAACTGAACGAAATATTCTACATATATAACAAAGCAGAAGCCTTGGCATCGTTCGACGCGACGGCGTAAGTAAATACATTGCAGAAAGCAGGAGCCTTGGCATCGTTCGACGCGACGGCGTAAGTAAATGCATAATCGGAAGTGCAGTAATCGGAAGTACAGAAAGCAGGGAGCCTTGGCATCATACGACGCGACGGCAAAGGTAAATTACATGGCCTGTGCGATATAAGACGCGTCGGCAGTATCAGCAGATATACACCTAGATCTGTATCCAACGATAGTTACGAGGCGAGCGAGTGAACACCGAAGTGTCCTAGAGGGCTCAACCAAGAACTAGGGTGAGATACTATTTTGAAGAACGCATATACTGCGTATTCGAACATATATATCCGACGATAGTTACGAGGCGAGCGCGTGAACACCGAAGTGTGCTAGAGGGCTCAACCAAGAACTAAAGCAAGATACTACTTCAGAAAGTATATGCTATATACAAACAATCAAATACTTGAGAGAGATGGTTTAATGAAGCGAACTTACTTCAAATCGTGGAAGAAACGACTCTGGGTTGCTTCTTTGGCTTCGAGCCTTCTTTCGAGAGGTCAGACTAAGTCAGATGAAGCTGACTTAGTTGAGAAAGAGGTAGAGCAGGTCAAGCTACTCAACCTAAGTGGTTTGAACCAAACAGGGTTCGATTCAAGTCAACTGGGTTCAGCAGGTTCAAACTCAGCTCAAGTAGGCTAAGTCTGGGTTCAGAAATCCAAACCAAAAGCTGGACCAAAAAGGACTTTGACTTTGACTTCCAACCCAACTAGGTTCAAGTCAAGTCAACTGGGTTTGAGCTAGGTCAGGTGGGTTCAGACCTAGGTCAGGTGGGTTAGGACCAGGTCAGGCAGGCTCAGGCTAAGTCAGGCAGGCTCAGACCAGGTCAGGTGGGCTCAGGTGGGCTAGGCTAGGTAGGGGAGGTTTGGAAAAGGAGGAGAGAGAGAGGGGTTGGCAATTTTCTAAAGGAGGGGGGGGGGGGTCCTCTATTTATAGGTTCTGAAACTTGGGCCCCAAGTTTCAGAATCCCCTCTTTACCCCTTGGCTTTTCAGAAAATCCCTTCCATGGAAGGTGCTGGAAGGAGCTGGAAGGCTCTGGAAGGTGCTGGAAGGTGCTGGAATATTCTAGAATCTTCTAGAATATTTTCTGAGAAATATTTCTGTGGGTCCCACCCATATTTCTGTGGGTCCCGCAAGAATTTCGGGTTTTCGGCGATTTTTTTCCGAAAAATTCTGAGTACGCCATTATCTTCGTATTTATGCAACTAAGAAAGTTGGCTCGCAGGAATCTCTTGATTTCGAGCAGGGAGGAAGTTATGATCTCCAGAGCGTTTGAGCATATATTCGTGAAGATACGAATATCCTAAGTATATTTGGATCGCAGGAATCAGTTTGATTCGCTTTACGATAAAAACGCTATTTTTCACTGAAGAATGCCTCAGGAATTTATTCAGAGTTATCTGAAAAATTGCGGGTCTTACAGCTTGTCTATACGATATGCACATACGTGGTTCTAAACCTAAATGCAAAACAAACACTAAGCAATAAAGTGAATACTAATATCACGTCGTTCCCTGGCAACGGCGTCAAAAATTTGATGTCTTCTTTTGAATCGTTGTAATTTTGAAAAGATTTTTATATGTAAAACATGTGAAAATCATACATCAAATAATAAAAACCGGTTCTCGCTAGTGGATGAGACCGGGTCGAACTCAGGGAACGAGAATATTTTGTATTCAAGCACACAAATCTAAACTATTCTTTATTGTCGTATTATTAAATTTAAAATGTACGAGAAAAGTAAAACAACTAACTATTACAACAAATGAATACCCTTCACAAAGGGCGTAAAAAGCAATATTTACAAACCCAGAATCAAATTCCTAATTCTAAACTGAAAAGTAAAAAGAAGTTTCTACTCTTGTACCCTTTCATGTCACGTAATCGCTTCTGCTCCAATCCTGTGCTATCCTACACAAATAAAATGAACACGAGGAGTACCAGAGATAGAAGTAAAAACAATATTAAACTAGCTAAATGCTAAGAACACTTAAATATATCATCAAAAGAATCTAATGACCATTAAAACTATATTAAACTAATGTTAATTAACTAAGTAATTCTAAAACTAAGAGTAATATAAAAGACAACTAAGCAAATTTCACAAAACAGAGAATTCAATTAACTGACCTAATTAACAAATCACATGAAAATTCAATTAACACATGAGCTCTATATAACAGACAATTCAATTAACAACTAACCTAATTAACAAAACATATGAAAATGAGCTAGTGAAAACACACGATTAAGGAATTCAAAGCAATAAAAATCAAGGAATGATGAATGAAGAACAGAAATTGATACAAAATAAGAAGTCTTATAAACTGAAAATAGGAAATCACGTAAAAATATGGCTTGAAAAAAAAACTATATTGAACTACTTGATGTAAGCTACTAAATGAAAAGTAATAACAAAATGAAAACAAAACTAATTAAGCTAACTTACTGTAAACATGAAAAGGAATTGTAAAACACATATTCGGTAAAGAAAAAATAGACACTACACAGAATTTTAATGAAAGAAAAGAAAACAGGAAAATAAAAGAAATTAAACAAACAGGAGTTAGAAACGATTCAATAAAACAGAAAATCTGTAATTTGAAAAACAAAACAAAACACTAACTCCAAGAATAAAATAAAACAGAAAACAAATTGTAAACGAAACAGGAAAAACTGAAATATATTGAATGAATGACAGAAAAAAATTGCAGAGGAAGAAAATTGTACAAAAGCAAAAACAGGAAGATTCTTGAAAAACAGGAAATTGAAAAACTGAAGAAAAGTAGGAAATTACAAAGAAGAATGAATGAAAACAGGAAAACGCTGAACTATGCAGGAAATAAATGAAATTGCAAACAATTAAATCAGAAAAAAAAACTGGAAATCAGACGAATGAAAAACAGAAAATCAAACTATGAATAGAAATTGCAAAAAGGAGAAAGAAAGAACTGAAAATAGGAAATACGATGATGAAATAAAAAAAAACAGAAAAAAAAAACAAAACAGAAATTCAATTTGTGCGATGAATGAAAACAAGAATTAACAGATAGCTAATGAACGAAACTTATGAAACTTACATGCTAACAAACAAAGTTACAAGTGAATTGAAGAAATCCAAATAACGAATCAATGAAACAACAGATCAGACGATGAACAGAAAACATCTGAAACAACAACTATATATATATTTTTTTCATTTTCGTTTTTCCATAGAATCAATTGAAGAAAGAAGAAGATGAATGTGATGAATCTAAAGTAGTAGTAGTAGTAGAAGAAGAAGAAGAAGAAGAAGAAGAAGAAGACGAAGAAGAAACAAACATATCGTAACCAGAGGGGTTAGAAAAGAATTTGGCCTCCACCGTTCACGTCGTCGCCGGACTGAAGAGTTTTCCACCACCATCGGCTGGAGATTAAGCAGAGAAAGAGGGAGAAGGGGAAGGAAGGGCAAGGAATGGCCGACGATGGTGGAGAAGGGTGAGAAGAGAGGGAAAAGAGGGGAAAGGGAAAATAGCTCTGGCGCAAATGAGGGAGACAATCTGTTTTTTTTTTTTCATTTTCGGGTTTTAAAGAATGCTAACCGTGTAAACCGGTTTGTTTTATTTTTTTCAAAAATCTAAAAAACTGTTTAAAGAACTTTTATTTGCTAAAAACCTCAAAACGAAATTAGTTTATTGTAACCTAATTCTAATTATTATTATTATTTTTTTTATTTTTATTAAAAGATAAAGCTACTACGTAAATAACAAAATTTAAAAATATGCTTAAAAATATACAAATAAAGCTATTTTCATACATTTTCTATTTTGAAATCATTTTAGCTCATTTAATGAAAACTAGCATAAACTTGGGTTTTAAATCATTTTTTTATGAAATCATGCATATTTTTAATGTTAATTAACTCTGAAATATATGCATGATCATTTTTCAACTCCCTAAGAGCTTGTGCACGTGTCATTCTTGTAGACCATGGTGAATTTGTAAAAATATGCACATGAATGTCAAGCACAACAATTATATCAAAGTTTAAACTATATGCAATGCAAATCCTAATCTAAGCAGAAATTGAAATTCTTATTCCAAAGTTTATATTTAATTTACATCACTAATTGAATTTAAATAAATAAAAGTAAAGAAAAACACAGCCTTGAAATATCCCTGCAAAACTAGAAAACTTGTTAGTGAAGATATGTTGGCTTTTCTAGATTTATCCAGCAATATCTAGAAATTATTGGATTTTGCTAGATATAAGTCTTTTTCCATGATTCCTTGAGATAAACATAATGAAATAGGAAATAAAATTTAAGAAATATGAAAAAAAGATTTGAAAATTTGAAATTGGTGTCAAAATGACCAAAATACCCCTGATAGCAAGACTATGGCCTTGAAATCTAGGGTTTTCAGAAAGATATTTTGTAAAATACAAATTTTGAAATTCAAATGAGGATAAATCAAGCATAAGATGATGTGGTATGATTCAAAATAATAAAATCCAATTTAGGAATTTCGAAAATGAGGTCAAATGACCAAAATGCCCCCGATAGCAAGAGTATGGCCTTGAAATCAGGGTTTTTTGAAATAAATTTTGGTGAAAACTTGGGATTTAGGGTTCAAATGAAATCAAATAAACATAAAATCAACCATAAAGCATCCTAACATGATTATAAACATGAACAAACCCTAAAAACATGATCTTATGCATAAAAAACCAAAAATATCACAAAAGTCAAGATTTTGGCAGTGTTTCGGGATCCTGCGGGTACCCTGTTTTGCAATTTGATTAATTCAAGCATCAAATGGGTTCAAAAATTAAAAAAAAATGTCACCTGCACTTTTTATCACCCTAAAATCAGATTGTAATCATAAAAATATATTTTGACATTATTCCAATTCGAAAATTACATTAAAACCCTAAAATATGCTATTTTTACCCACGGTCACGTACCAATTTTAGTGTCAGACCCAAATCAGGAGCCAATTCACCATAGAAATTCTTAAAATTTTACAAAGAAATAGTAGACAAAAACACAAAGAATCTTCTATTTACATATTGGAAAAATCATCTCTGGTTAGGGAGATATCACTCCGGCAATCTGGACTTAAATTTAACGAATATAAAATTGATTAAAATAGGCCATTCCGATTGCAAATACAGGGAAAAATATCAGAATTCATGAAAAAATTCTGATATTTCAGAAGTAAATAATAGACAAAAAACTAATCAACTTCTCTTTTTACAGATTATAAATCGGATCTACGGTTAAGGATCTATGATCAACACAAGTTGAATTTGGGTTTTAGTAAATCATAACGAGTTTTAAAACATGGATCTGACTTTCTGATAGAGGAAAAATATTAAACAGTAACAATTTTTTTTAAACATTTTACAGTAAATATCTGAAATTAAAACAAATCTACTTCATTTTACGGATCTCAAATTGAATATCGAATGAAAGAAATAACGCAACTGCAAGTTACCTATGAATTTTAATAGCGATTTTAACGTTTTAAAATTACAGTTTGATCTTTTATTTTTTTGACAAGGTTTCGGAATCCCAAAGCTCTGAATTTTTTACAGGAGATTACTGACATATCTATATATCACATATAAAAAAATCAGAAATTTTTAATGAATATTTCAATATGAACTAACATGCTTTCTATGGATCTAAAATTAAAATATACAAAAATCTAAGAAACACTAAAAAAACATGATTTAATCAATAAGAAACCATAAAAGTATCTAAACAGTAAAATGAAATTAATTTTAATGCTGGAACACATGTAATAAACATTAATATGCTAAAAAATAAAAAAACACAGGAAATCCATAGCTGCAATTAATTTTTACCTTTGAAATCATGGATTTAATCCATTTAACAGATAAGTCTCATGTTTTCTTGGTAAAGAACATGAAAAACAATATCATAAACGATTCTAATGGATTAGAATCATGGAAAACAGCATGGAATAAGGTTATATCATCTTCTTGGATTGAGATTGAGGGTTCTTGATCAAAAATCATGGTTGAATCCATGAACACAATGGTTTCCACGGTGAAATCTCATGTAAAATCATAAAAAAAATAGTAAAAACATGAAAAATATGATAGAAAATTACCTTGAATGATTGCAGCAATGGGGGAAGCAGCTGGGAGGAGAGAGAATCTCCAAGAAACATCAAAAAAAGGAATAGGGGTCGACCTCACCTCTAGCCTCTTTAAATAGAAAAAAATTAGGTTTAAAAAGAAGGCTAATTAATTCCAACTTTGTCCCTTTTAAAACCTATCTCAAATAAATAGTGGGGGGCGATTTTTCCTAATTGGATTTGACTCTTGACCTTTCTAATTAATCCCCTAACTAACCTAAGACTCCTAATTAGACCTCTAATTGACCTAAAGACCCCAAATGTGGCGCCATTTGGGTTTTTCAGAAAAACCTAATTTTTAACTTTAAAATCAAAGTTAAAAACTAGAGTGAAAATAGAGGTTTTTAAAATTAAATTTTGACTCACCTAGACATCTAACCTAGGTAGGACACTGACTAATCCTAGTCTAACCCTAACTTTTACAAATGTGGCGCCACCCAGAGTGGGCCCCACTTGAATTTTCAAAAAACGATTTTAAAACTTGAAATTGAAAGCTTTTTCAAAAGATATTCAAAAGTAGACTTTGAGATTGGAAGTTTTGAAAGGACACAGAGTCCTGACTCGGTCATAACTCCTCTGGATATGGCACCAACTGAGTGGACCCCACATTAGGTTTTGAAAAACTTGAAACAAAGACTGAAAATGACTTTGAAAAGGGGTTAAAATCGATAGTTGAAATTCAAAGTTTTGAAAATAGAGTTCTAAGCGAACTGAAACTCTGGGCCAGAGTCCTAAACCAATTAGGACTCTGAGATTTTAGATTTTAAAAGCCGAATAAAGGGGTTTTTGAAAGATTTTATCAGAATTGGTAAAAACAAGTTAAAAAAATGCAGTCAGGGTTAGAGTCCTAACTCAATCAAAACTCTAAAATAGAGTCATGAATCAACCGAGACTCTGTAAAATGACCTAATTTTTGAAAAACAAATGAAAATGAATGAAAAATAGAAGTAAAAACAGACTTCAGAACAGACTCCTAACTGGATTAGGACTCTGGGACAGAGTCCTGATCGGACTAAAACTCTAGATTTTTTTGGTATTTTCTAAAAAACAGATGAAAGAACTTATGAAAACAATGAAAACAATAACAAATATTGAAATCAAAACAGAGTTCTAATCCAACTGGGACTCTAAGGACAGAGTCCTGATTGGACTAGGACTATCAAAATTTTGGATTTTCTGAGAAAACAAATGAGAGAATTTTGAAAAACAAGTGAAAACAAGATAGAATTGAAGTTCGGTTCAGAGTTCTGATTTGATTAGGACTCTAAAGAAGAGTCCTAATTTGATTAGAACTCTGAAAATTTTTGATTTTCTAAGAAGTAAATGGTAAGATTTAAACAAAGCTTTTGAAAACCAGTGAAAATGAAGTGAGAAAACAAACTTTGGATAGAGTCCTGATTCAATCAGGAATCTGAGATGGAGTCTTGATTCAATCAGGACTCTGGGATAAAACCTCAGAATTTTGAAATTCCATGATAAAGGTATAACAATTTTGATTCCTGAAAGAATAAATAAAAGAATTTTTGAAAGATTCTCTCAAAATTGAAATCAGGGTTAGAGTCCTGATCCAACTAGGACTCTTCAAACAGAGTCTTGGTTCAACTGAAACTCTGAGTTTTTTACTTCTCTTTGAAAGATTTTGAAAGAATTGATTAAAAATAGGTAAGAATAACGATGAAAGATAGAGTTCTGATTCGATTAGAACCCTAAGAAAAAGTCCTAATTTGACTAAAACTCTTAAGTTTTTGCTAAAATAAAACATTCTAAAAATCAGCTTAAAAGGTTTTGAAATCAAGTTAAGAACAGGAATAAAAGATGAAATTGGGGTAGAGTCCTGATTCGATTAGGACTCTGAGAAAGAGTCCTAATTCAACTGGGACTCTAGGATTTTGGCCAAAAATAAAGGATTTTGATAGGTTTTCTAAAAAATAGGTAAAAAGGGTAGTAAAAGGTAGAGTTCTGACCTGACTAGGACTCTGGAAAAAGAGTCCTGATCCAACTAGGATTCTGAAAAAAGAGTCCTGATTGGACTGAGATTCTGAAATTTTGGCCAAAAATAACGAGAATGGGCAAAGATATGACCATAGCTGGTTTAAAATCAGAATGGAGTTTTAAAAGGATTCAAAAAGATGAAAATACAGAGTCCTGATCTAACTAGGACTCTGAATTTTTTTAAGATTTTTGATAAATAAAGGAATCCAGAAGCGACACCACTTACATGGGTCTCATCTGAGAATTGAAATCAATTGAAATTGAGTTTCAAATAAATCCAGATTGTTTTATGAAAAAAACACTTCGAAATATAAGATCCTGGGGGTTAGCGAATGGCAAGAATGTCGATTTAACACCCAGGTTTTGAAATTGATTTTGAAAGAAAAGTTTTAAAAACTCAAATTTGGATTTAATATTTTGAAAATGGGAATTCTAGATCTCGATAGTGAGATGCAATGGCATGCAATGCAATGAAATGACATGTCAAATGCATGCAGTGACCTGTAGTGAAACATGAAATGTAAACACTGGATGAGGGTGAAAATTTGGGGTGTTTACAGATGCCCCTCTTTGCTACTAAGTCGGTTGAAGACCGAGCTTAGTGGCAAAGAAAAACACACCAAATTTGGACTATAAAATGCCCCAGTTAGGAGAATCTGACCGAGTATGAAGGAATAGGCTCGAATGATGGAAAATGGTAGGTATGGAATGGAGAATAAAGAAGAAGATTCACCTAATCAAAATGAGGCTCAGGCTTAGCCCTTAACCTGGATGGGACGAAAAATACCTCATGAAAGAACAAGGTTCAGGCTTGACCCTTAACCTGAAAAGGGACGATACCTCATGGAAAAATGAGGTTCAGGCTTAACCCTTTAACTGAAAGGGGACAATACCGCGTGGAAAAATGAGACTCAGACTTAACCCTCAACCTGAAAGGGGACGATACCTCATGGAAAAATGAGGCTCAGGCTTAACCCTTAACCTGAAAGGGGACGATACCTCGTGGAAAAATGAGGCTCAAACTTAACCCTTAACCTGAAAGGGGATGATAAACAGAATCCTCAAATGAAGAAACCATGATGGGACCTTCAAATTTTGCACAATAAATCCGAGAGGGGTTTGCAAAAGGAAGAAAGAGGGTTCCCTAAAGCTTGAAAATGGACTGGTCTTGGGCATCTCATTGCTAAGACTAGATGACTTTTAAGACAGATGACCTTTTGCAGAAAAATTCAGGTTTAACCCTTACCCATGAACGGGAACTGTCTATGGTGGGACAGCGGGGAGCACAGGGAAGTGCGCGAATATGAGAGCCCAGGCACTCAGATCAAAACAAGAAGGGAAGGATCTTGGACAACTCCCATTATCTGATCCTAACAAGGGATAACAAATGCTATCAGGATGCGCCAAAGATGAACCTCAAGCTCTTGCTTCACACTAGGATAGCTAGAAAATACTATCAAAATGTTTGAAAATTGTTGTTGATTCAAAATAATTGAAAATGATGGACATTGATGAAAATATTCTCTTTTTTCTACCTGAAGTATTACCTCTAAATGGACTTGACTTCGTAGAATCAAGATTCGAATTCAAATTGCTTACAATTGATTTTTTCTTAAGGAGGCTATCAATTTTCTTGATATGAACAGAAAAGAAAGAATTCTCATTGTAAAAGCAATTGGATTTCAAAAATCACCTAGTATTTGAAATTTGATCTTTTTTCTTGAAAAGAGATCGTCACTCCCGAGATATTTAGGAATGGTGATGAGAATGATTGCCAGGATCTCAGGATTATTCCTTATCCTGAATGGGTAGCTCAGGTTTATCCCTTAACCTGAAGGGGAATGAATTTGATGCAAATGCATGTAAATGAATGCGAATGAATGCATGCAAATGCAAATTAATGCAAATGTATGCAAATGAATGCGAATGAATGTGAATGAATGCATGCAAATGCAAATGCAAATGTATGCAAATGAATGCAAAATGATGTAAATAGATACACATGCATGCAAAATGAGAGATTTGTTTAATCCTGCCTGCATACAGGATATTTAAAGTAAGAACAAATAAAAAAAAAAATGCCCCAGTGTAATAGGGGAAACAAATTTTGGATAAAAGGAAGATAATTGACAAAGCGACTGGCTTCCTGATTGATTAGAGAGACACCCTGAGAGAGGTCATTCCTTATAAGAGACATTTTCCAAAGAAGAAGAACAAGCTTACAAGGAAAAATGATAACTTTATTAATGCATTGAAGGAAAGATGACAAATCAAGGAAAGATAAATGGGATTGCATTATCCCTTCAAAAGATGCTAGAGTCGTCAGCTTCTTGAATGATTGAGGAAAGATCTCAGTCAAGATGACTAGCCCTCCTTTTCATCTTCAACGAGGAGGTTCTTATCAATGTAGTCTTGAACAATATTCTTGAAGATGAAATAATGCTCGGTATCGTGACCCATTGTCCGATGAAACTTGTAGAATTGATCTTTAAACCTTCTCATGGTCACAAGAGAATCCGCTATCTTGGGGAGTCTAACCAACCCTTTGGCTATCATGTATTCCAGAACTTGCTCGAGCGACTGTTCTAAGGGAGTAAAATTACGATCGTATCCCCAACCGTCATGCTTTGGTCTCCCTTGGGGTTTTAATTCTAGTTGAATGCTCATAGGAGGGTTGTAATTCTACTTGTTGATTCTGTCCTCTTGTCCTGTATGATCATCTTTGTTGGAATTTAAACTCCCTGATCCGCCGGTGTGGTTCTTTCTGCCACCCCTTTTGCTTTTGCCATTGTTTTTGCCGGAGGCATTCGCAGAGAATGTGAAGTTTGACTTGTAATTGGTATCTGAATTGCTCTTTGAGAGTGTGAGTGTAATGCCTCAAATATTTAACTTAAAAATTTATGAATAAATTTTTTTTCTAAACAACAGCGGAAAAGCTTAAATTTTGGAATAATCCTTAGTCAAATTATTTGGGCGGGTTACAAGTAATAGCACAGACTCAAGGCATTTAAGTAAAATGAATTCTTATATTGAAATACTACAAGTTATCAGGACATCCGAAGAAGATATGGTCATATGTCACTGTCCACAGCGACGACCGCAATTGCTCGCCATACTATTTTCCTAAAAATATTAATTAAGAAGGAGTCAGACTACCACGTCTGAGTTAGAAAAATAATATCCATATGAATGTGCATAGTGTCATGTGTACAAGTATATGTGCAACATGTTTAGATAGAACTAATAACCATTTAATATGTGATAAATGTACAGGTCACTAAAGTTAAGTATTTCATGATTAATTTCCATCAACATCAAAGCATGATACATCATATGCACGAACCATATGTATATAAGTAATAATAACTTTGGAACTTATGTGGATGTACACCTAACTTAAGTAAAGCATTCCATGTAAAATTTGCATAAAGCACAAACACCAATGTTCAATATATCATTAATAAGTTATCACATTTTTCATGTCAAGGAAAACCAATTTGAGGCATGCACCATAGGAATCACAGCTTAATCAATAATTTCAACCTCAAGTCGTATGCAACTACTTAAATATTTTTCTTAATGCACTAACTTTATGTTTCATTTTGTTAATTACCCTGTGGGTACGCACAGGCATTTGACGTCGTAGCGGACCGAGACCACACGAGGGTCTATTATTTTATGACCTGTGTGACTAGCCGTACGGATATTCAAAGGGGATGGTTCACGACCGAGAGAGTACTCCCTAATGGCTAGAACTAGAATTAGGATGCACCCTGTAACTTCTACAGAAGACTTGGATCTACCACCTAGGACGAATCGG
The DNA here is from genome assembly GCF_984573655.1 of Nuphar pumila. Classification (NCBI taxonomy): domain Eukaryota; kingdom Viridiplantae; phylum Streptophyta; class Magnoliopsida; order Nymphaeales; family Nymphaeaceae; genus Nuphar; species Nuphar pumila. The sequence goes on along the minus strand of NC_143260.1, from coordinate 64,241,423 downwards.
TAGTCCTGGCCCCCTAACTCCGAGGACTGGGGACCGTGTGAGACGCCTCGCTCTCACAAAAACAAGAATGTCCCACGAAGGTTGTACCATCTACCCTCTCTAAGGTAGACCATGGGTCCAGTAACATACACCGTCTTTCAGGTGTACCCAGAGCCCTGTGAAACCAGTAACATATACCGTTGTCAAGTATACCCAGTATCCCGGGAAACCAGTAACATATACCATATTAGGTATACCCAGAGTCCCACACATATATTATATGCATATTTCATATTTTGTTTATTTCTCGGTGCGAGTCATTGCACCTCAGGGGATTTCCAAAATCCCAACCCATACTCGGGGTGATCTCAATGTATGCATATTTCTTAACTTAGTGTGCAATAGGCACTAATACAACTTTTCGTCGTTTCGGTGCGAACCCAAACCAAATACTTGTATATGCATCATCTTAGCTTTTGTTTTTGTGCTAGGGTATACATATCGTACCCCGCTGATGGTGCTGCAACATGGCATAACCCAACTTTAATAATTCATAGGTGCTCGTATGGCACTTTTAGCTTTCTGCGAAGCTGTAAGCTCAATTTTAAACTCTCACCTAATGACGGCATGTCAAATGTCTTTTATTTAGCTAGCTTTTTTAAACAAGCATATACAAATTGACACTAGACATGGAAATAATTGTTTGTATGCAAGTACCATAAAACCAAATTATATCATAAGTGCCCACATGACACTACAAGAGTTTTTTATGCTTAGTTTCCATATTGTACCACAATACCACTGTAGATTTTCCTTAATTGAGCAATTATAACAAACATATGCATTTACAACAAAGCCACCTACAAACCATTATGCGATAAGAATACATCATTAAAATCTCATTCATTGTCACCTCCATTAATATGTAACATTCTTAAGCAGATATGCATAATAGTGACTCTCAATGTAACACACATTCCATTTGTAGAAAAAATCACAAGTATAATTGTATTTCGTTACTCGAGAGCAAGATAAGCATTCATTTCAGGGAACCAGTAGGGTAATATGCAGCTTTTGCGAAAAGGGTGTGTGTACGCTATGGTGGCCAAAAAGCCCACCCAATTTTTTTGCATTCTTCTTTAGATCGTCAAATAGAACAAGATTATGTACACGCTTGACGTTTGCTGAATATAAGTATTTTAGCATACACTAAGCCTTTAGTCTCACAAAGTATTGTATTATATATATCTCTTTTCTTTATACCAAAATCCATGATTATAGTTTTAGTTTCATGATATCGACCATTGAACACTTTTTATCGCTTGATAACACATGTTTCGTGTGTCATGGTAATCCAAACATTTTCTTGAAGGACACTTTGGACCACTTAGCATATACCTTCTAGGGTACTACTAAGGTTTCATTTGGGTTCACGGACTCACCGAGGTCACTTGGTCCAACGAGATGTTTAATTTAACCACAGAAGGTGTTTTTCGCATATTCCTTATTTGTCTGGCTCGGGGAGGATGGCTCGTGGCAACAAAGCCATCGTTCCAACCGTAGGTGTGAACATTCGACCAATCCCACTACGATGGGTCCCTAGGTTGCTAAGTTGACTAGGTGGTAATTCGGACCTGAATATGACATGCCACCACTGCGGGTACTATGGTCCATGGTCAGCTGCTCAGAACGGGCCAATAGCAACTCAATATGTATATGAGGTTGTGGGTCGCCTGTTGAAGTACGTCAGCAGCCCACAAGACGGAGGCACCACCCCCACCACCAAAATTTTTGGTTTAGTAAACAACAACTGTAAACTGGTTGTCACTTACCTGAACCCACAATCTTGATTGTTTGGGTTTCACAAGTATGGCAAGAGTGTATGTTTATGATAAAACTCCAACCAGCGGTAACTGCTATGGCGGAAGTCACCGCAGCCCCATTACTTGGACTGGTGCACGTGGTTATAGGCGCACCCTAGTTGATAACGTCTCCACATAGTCCATCTTGGTAAATTTTGGTGGTTTTCAATACCACCGCATAGTAGCAGCGTTGGTATGTCAAGCATACAACCTTTATCCACACCACACTGTTTAAGATTGCCATCATACTGTGGCTGCCAAGCAACCCTTGTTGCAGTGCACATGTCGCTGCATTGTAGACTGGGCGACATACACCTTGCAGTGTAGCAAAAGTCACAACATTGGCTGACACCCGAATGCACCATGAATCGAACATGAAAAGGGGGAAACGAATATACACTTGGTTTTCTCCTTGAAAATTTACAACAACTATTGATCTTGTAGTATATAGCTATATATATATTATTTATGCTGATTTACTAAATCAGCTATGATGTGGGTAAATTTCTCTTTTTTATTTTGAACTGGACCAAAAAGAAAACTACAAGCTTACACTCGGTTTGTACAGGTCTGAAGCAAATTACATACTTACAATACACATTTTATTAAGATAAGGTCTATTCATGCATACTAAATTCTGATTTATAGGTAACATAAATCACGTATTGGAAATGTAACAAATCACCTAGATATAGGCTGGTTTAACTAAGTCTTCTGACCTTTATAAACATGCATTCACTTGAGTTTAGATTCGTGTAAATAACCCACTTGGTTTTTAGGGTTTATTAATTCAACGACCCCCATGAACCCTATATTTCCAGACCGAGTTCATAAAATCTGCAGATTACGATTACCTTCACTGATTTGTTCTGACATCGACAATATCACAGTGGTGGGTATGTCATTAAGATCATATGTACCAGATATATCACCACATTTTTTTTTTGTAGATTGTTTAGTGCTGGGAGTATAGGTCGATTGATCCGACCTATGCCTTCCGAGATTAGCGAGCACCTGTTGGCATGTAACCAACCTGCTTCTTACAGGTCTACAACAAGTAAATTTAACCATAAAAAGGATAGGGATACACATGCTGGATGGTTTCCATCCATGACCCAATGACGACATCTATAAATCTATATTTTTGTATGCACATCCAAATGGAAGAAATCCCCTTAGATATGGGTGGAGTGTAAAGTTTATAACATCGTTTTCAAAGTATAAAAAAAATCTTTTTGTGAAAACATGAAAACGTAGGATGGATTTACTCTTAAAAGCATAGAATTCTAATAATCGAACAGATATTGGTACCCCATGATGCTGAGCATATACATAAGGAGAAGATGCTCTTACTTCATTCAGAGATTCGAGCTGGTAGAGATGGCGTCACTTCTTCCCAGTTGGAGCTCCACGTAAGGCGATGAAGCGAGCTCCCCACGTCAACAATGGTGGCTTCGATAATAATGAGAGAGGGGAAACTTGAAAGCGAAAAGGAAAGCTTGAGAGAGAGAGCAGGAGGAGCGAGTCTCAATCAGTCCAACTTTGTAAACCCCTAAATGCATCCATTTTTTTTTCTTCATTAACGTATTTGGTTGGGCTTCCCATTTGGGAAAATGCCCAGCCCTATTTCTTTGCGTGTCTTCCTCCCTTTCCCCAATTAATCTGTCTTAAGTGGGAAGGTGAAACGCCCTTCTTTAAAATTTCCATAAAAAAAATTATCAATAACCTACCTTTTTGCAAAATACTTTTTTTTTATTGTTGGCGCCCAAGGGATTTGAACTGAGGTTCTCCTCAGTACAGAGTAATGAGCCCCATCAGTGTGCCATACACAATTTTATTGCATATCTTTGCAACGAAATTTTATTTAACCACTTATAGACGTCTAGTGGATTTTTTTTCCAAAAACGACGTCTTAGGTATTTATTTCTTTTTCTCTTATTAACCGTCCTCCTTAATTGAGGTCTTGAAACTCCCAATACTTCAAAAAATGTGGGAGACGTTAATATCACTTTGAAACCTCCTCCTTCCCATTTCGAAAATCGTGGGAAGGGCCCCTTTTCCAAAGAGTTAGGTTTTTTCCTTTGTAAGAACCTCTTAAATGAGGATTTATGAGCCCTCATAATTTTTTCTTGAATCACCACCTTTCCATTTCGAAAATATGGAAGGGGGTGTTCTTTCCAAAGTGGACGGTTGGACTTCCACTATGGCCCAACCATTCAGCCTCCTTCCTATAAAAAAAAATCGCCCACTCCCCATTAATGTTTACATTAACTTCCATTTCAAATTTCAAATAGAAATTCCCAAAATTGAGTTAACTTGTTTGTTTGTTTTTTCAAAAAGAATTCGGCCCACAGGGGGATTTGAACCAGGGTCCTCCTCCCTAAGGGGTAACGAGCCCCTCCAATATGCCAGGATGTGTTTCGTTGCAATATCTTGCAACACCATTGTATTTAACCTCGTTATGGCTGAATGGCCTTTATACATAAAACAATTTCTTAAAAAAAATGTTCTAGCGCCCAAGGGGTTTGAACCTGAGTTCTCCTCCCTGTGAGTCAACAATCCAGACCACTGCACTAACTCCTCTTTAGTTACCCCTTCTTGCAACTAAAATTTTTTTATCCTATTATGACAATCCGTCTAAATCCGTGAAATGGATGTTTTCACATTTTTTTTTTCGCAAATGGGGGTTTCTAACCTGAGACGTCTCTCCTTGTGCTGGACTGTGGATGCTTAGTGACATACAAAAGAGTGATACTTACTGCGGAATGTAAATCCAAAATGCGATGAAACAGACAAAAGATGCTATAAATGAGTTGTTTAGCCAAGATGCACCACAACCATTTTCAATGAAGGAATGCTATGAAATCCTATGAAGGTTTTATGAGGTGTACAAGTGATTTTGTGTTGTAGATAGTGTAGGTATGAGGGCTAAAAGGGGGAGGGGGCTGCCAGTAGAATGTGTTGTATTGTGCACAAGGTGTGGTTATGAGGTGAGGAGCAGCATTGTAGGCTGCTGTGTAAGTGGGTATGCTAAGCCGCAGAGGCAGCTATGAGGGTAGGCTGAATTGTGGATGCTTAGTGAGATACAAAAGAGTGATACTTACTGCGGAATGTAAATCCAAAATGCGATGAAACAAATAAAAGAGAAAAAAATGAATATGTAATTGTTAAATGAATGTAATAAAAATGCAAACGATGCTGAACATACTACTGAAACTGAAGGCAAACATCAATCAAATGTGGAATACATAACAACATTTACAAAATTATAGAAAGTATATAAATTGAACACACTATACAGTGCGAGAATTGGAATCATACAGAACCTACACAATCGGTATACTAGAATCAATGTAATATGGTGCTGAGTGTTTTAAATATATTGCTGGTGAATGAGATATGCTATAATGAAGGATGGTAGGTATTGTAGGAAATGGATGGCAGTAGGGTGCTCATACAATGGAGGGTGAAGGTGGAATGGCATGCTAGTAAAGGGATGCTGTGTGATAAAAAAAAATGTGTATGTGGTAGTGACAAGTATGGAGAATGTACATGATTCAGATTCATGTTCAGCTTCTCCAGAGGACAATCATAAACTGCCAGGCAATTCTCCATCTGCTTTATTCTCCCTTTGCATCATGATATGGTCAATTTGTTGCATAGATACAATATGATGGAAAGAGGGAAAACTGCCCATCTGCAAGAGATGAAGCAATAGGTTTTATCCCGAAAATTTCTCTGTAATCCAGACCCTCTTTATCTCCCAGAGCATAGGTAAAAATTGAAGGCACCAACAGTTCTGAAAACATCTCTATCGTCAACACCAAAACCAGGTGGAGGTCCAAGGGACAACCCTGCTGGATCATATCTATCAGATGCCTATTTAATGGCCAGGTCATTTTTAGAATTCTTTACAGGTAAATTTGCAACTTCACGGCAATGCTTACCAGAACCTCCTTGCATAAAGGTTTGAAAAATAAAATGTTCATATCATCATCCCTCAAGATCAGTGGCACTTACTTTCTTAGCAAGCTGATCAGCTGCCAACTTGGACCAGAACCTCATGTATGTTTTTCCATTTACTCAAGCAGCTCATGTATGAGTGTAAATACAACCATTTGTTATTTTCCACATTCCATTGTGGGCTTTGAACTTTAAAAGGGGATATGCAGAAAACGTAGGCTATATACAAAGATAACATGATTAGACTGAAAGAAAAAAAAGTTAAGAGACTTCATATATACCAGAAATATCACCCTGTTTTCATGTAAATCCTTCTAAATAAAGCCTCTTAATCATTTGGAAAGTAAATTAATCTGTTTCCATCAGTGAATCAGAAATTAAAAACCTTTGCTACTACCCCTGTACTTGCATTTGTAAACCTACGAGAGTCCAATATTTTACTCCTACAGGAAACCAAAGAAGATACAAATGATCTAATACACAGGAATATACATATGCACCTCAAGAAAAGAAAAAAAATGAGAGTTGGGGCCGAAAAGATGCAGTCATGGTGAAGATATTTAATAAAATGAGAAAGTAAATACAACATATGGATACGATGGGGATTATAGGGGTCGTTACTACAGTGTACAGGGGAAGTTTCTTTGGAGCATATTTGAATGTAGCAACTATGCAGAAAAGAAAAAAAATGATGCTAGTAAAATATAGGTACAGGTGTATGAAAGCCAATTTTACCTGACCTGATTTTTCAGCTAACATCAAAATACCCACCAAGCTCTCTTCAATAAAAGGTTAACATTCAAGCACGACATTCATTGGATAAAGAGATATGATCTCTTCCTGTAGCCTTCATCAACCTTATTAATAAAAAAAAAAAAATTATCCACACAGAACCTTTGCTATTGTATTGTTTTGATTTTATCCATAGTGATGAATCTTTTGTTTGATTGCCCCTTTTAGGTCTACTAAGTTAGGACATATTCATTGATAAGACCTCAAAATCCATTGTCCATTGTTAAGTATCAGTATTTAGACCCCTTCATTAACCTTGTACGCAGATACGAGTGTTCAATCGTCCTAATGTTCTAGTGCCATATTTAGAGCTTGAATCAGCAAGATTCAAACTCCCAGCAGGTGGCGACACCAGTGTGATTCCAAGATATAAGCAGAGAGGTGCTGGTTCTTCAGGCATGGTTGCATTATTTGGATGTATACCTTGGGGGGGGGGGGGAGAATACACATGCGATGGAGTAAACAAGATATACAGGAAAAATTACAGATGAAATTTAACCACTGAGTGGTGAATAATGCTATTTGGATGTGATTTCAAAACTCACACCTGAATCTCCTCAACCATCAATTACGACACAGTGCTAGTAAAGAGAGGTGTACAAAGTGAACACAATCAAAGGGTGAAAGCGTGTATTTATGCTATAATAGAGCATCAACACATACCTATGATAAAAAATGCAGGGATATCACCCCAGAAAAACGCAGATCATCTAGATAAACAGTGTACTTGAATCATAATTTGCAAAAATACATTCCCAAAAGATACAAACCGCAAAACAAAGAGAATGGTTGGTCACTTCAATTCACGGATAATGCAAACAATAGCTTCAGAAAACATGAATAGCAGATATGAACAGAAACGAAAATGACAGATAAATGCGTGGTGGAAAAAATGCTGATGAAAATTTATAACTAAGGAAAGGAAATGTCGGAACCTGAAAATTCCCATGATTTTGCATGAAAGGTGTGTATCAGTATATGCTATATGCAAATCCGACATCACAGTAGTGCTCTAATGAGACAATTAAACAGAAAAACTAAAAAAGGAAGAAAAAAAATGATAAAATCTGAAGTAACAAAGGGAAATGGGAGACAGAGGCTCTTACCAAGTTGCCTTTGCTCTATTGGTTCGGTCCAATAAGTGTGAGCAGAGGAGGAAGGGTAGAAGCTCAGTCAATTTGCGAAAAAAAAAAGAAGAACCGAAGAAGGGTCAGGAGTCGTGGTGGGGTGAGAGGTCCTTGGCGGATTGTGAATAACAATGGATGCTGAGGGAGCCGGGTGTTGATCCTTTAGAAGGAGAGGCAATCGGGAGATAAAACTAGATGTAGGGGAGTGATGGAGATCGTGATTCTGGATGCCCCTCTTTCCTTCTGCGTGCCCTTTTTATAGAGGGAGAGGAGGTTTCTGGATGAGAAGTGGTTAGTGATCGATGGTTTGAGGAAGGAGGGGAAGATCGAGCGGCTGATGGAGGTGTGTGAGGCTGTTGGCGATGGGAAAGATTCCAGAGGGTGAGCCGAAGAGAGAGAATCCGAGATGGAGAGAAAATAAGATGGAAATAGAGGGAGAAAGCGAGATAGAGAGCGAAAGTATGAGAGCGAGACAGAACACAATCGAGACGGAGCTCGAGAGGAAACCGTTGCAAGCTTTTCAAATTGACAAAAACAAGGCTCTTATCTTGAAAACTTTCTCAAAAAGCCATTTTTGGTATTTTCTTCGTGTTTTTCCAATTTTTACGTTCATTTTCTTGGCATTTTCTATTTTTTTTTGGTGTTTTTGAAATAACAATTTCTAAAACTAAGGGATTTTTAAACTAAATTTAAAAAAATTTACAAAAAAATGGTTTTCTAAGAACTCTGGGTTATTTTTTGAAAAAATTTCTTCAGAAAACAGGTTAGGATCCAGGTTTTGAGAAAATATTTGAGTTTTTAACCTCGAAACAAGAGATACAGATCATCGAATCCAAACAGACACTGGATCGACTGTCTGAGCCTTTCAGAATTTTTTTTTGGTATATTTTACGAATTTAATTTTGAAAATTGGATAATAAGGCTTCATCTTGGATTTTGGCAATGGATCCTGATCTAAAATTGAGTTAGGCATAAAAATTGATTTGACTCCAGTAAATCCGAGGAATAAACTGAATTTTTGTTTTAAAATGACTCAATTTTGTCAAAAAATGAGGATCAAGGGCAAAAAGGGAAATATTTACAAGATTTTGAAAAATTTGGGGTGTTCACAGATGCCCCTCTTTGCTACTAAGCTGGTTGAAAGCCGAGCTTAGTGGCAAAGAAAACACTCCAAATTTTGAAAAAATGCCCCAATCAGTAGCTCTGAACTGGGTGTGGAAGAATTATTTTGAAAAGCTTGGTTTCTCAGGCTTAATACCTTATCCTGAATGGTATTGGGGAGACGAAATCCTCGAAAATGATATGCCTGAATAACAGAAATGAGAAAATCGTGATGGGACTTTGGGTGAAAGTCTCCAAATGGTAGAAAATAAGAATTTTGATCAAGTCTCATGGGTGAGACAAAATCAACTTTTTGAATGACTCTGGTTTAGCCCTTAACCTGGATGGGACGAAGATAGATCAAGACGAACTTCAGGTTCTACCCGTACCTAAATAGGAAAGGAATATATGACGACCTTGATGGGACATTTTTGAGAAAAATGCCTCGTGAGATGAAGCTCGAGTATGATCCTTTCCTGGGTGGACATACCAAGCATGGATTCCTTCATGGGAAAAACCATGATGAGACTGAGGAGGATTGCCTCGTTGAAATGAGGCTCAGGTTTAACCCAAACCTGAACGGAAGATACCTCATGGAACGAGGTTCAAACTTAACCCTTAACCTGAAAGGGACGATAGCTCGAGGAGCGAGGTTCAGGCTTAACCCTAAACCTGAAAGGGGCGACCATACAGAATCCTTGAATGAAGAAACCGTGATGGGACAGAAAGAAAACACATCATCAGAACGAGATTCAGGTTTAACCCTTGACCTGAGTGGGGGACCGTACAGAATCCTCAAATGAAAAAATCGTGGTGGGACTAGAAAGGATATCTAGTAGGAACGAGATTCAGGTTTAACCCTAACCTGAATAGAAAAATACCTTGTGGAGCGAGGTTCAGGCTTAACCCTTAACCTGAAAGGGGCAACCATACAAAATCCTTGAATGAAGAGTCCATGATGGGACCTTCGGAATTTAGATGAACAAATCCGAAAGGGGTTTGCGAGAAGAGAGAAAAAAAGAAAAAAAAACAAGGGGTTCCCTACAGCTTGGAAAAGGGATGATCTTGGGCGCCTCATTGCTGAGACTAAATCAGCTTTATAAAAACAGGCGACCTCTCGCAGAAGGTTTGGATGATACCTCGAGGAGCGAGGTAACAAGTTTTATCCTTAGCCTGAATGAATACAAAATCCTTGAGGAGCGAGGAAACTGTGATGGGACCTCTAGACTTCGCACAACAAGTCCAAGAGGGGTTTGCAAAAGGATGAAAAATGGGGGTTCCCTAAAGCTTTAAAAGGGGGTTGATAAAGGGGTGCCTTATTGCTGAGACTGAAATAGCTTTTGACAATAACAGACCTTTTGCAGAAAGTTCAAATTTAACCCTTATCCTGAGCAGGGACCGTCTATGGCGTGACAGTGGGGAACATAGGGAAGCGTGCGAATCTAAGAGCGCTCAGATCAAACAGAAGGAAAAGACTTTTCAGTCCTAAGGAGGGATGATGTTAGGATACGTCAAAACGAACATCAAGTTCTTGCTTCATGCTGGGATAACGAGAAAATATTGCCAATAAGATACCAAAAATTGTAGTTGATTCAGAATGATTGAATTGTGCATATGTGTGAAAATATCATATCTTTCTACCTAGAGTATTAACTACAATTGGGCTAACTCTATAGAATCAAGAATCAAACTCAATTTTGTTGTTGTTGAGTTTCTTCAAGGAAGATATCGATTTCCTTGATATGAAAAGAGAAGAAATATTCTTAGCTTCATAAAAGCAATTGAGTGAAAAAATATTGATAAAAGAATTTCACATAGAAAAAGATGATTCCTGCCAGTTTCGGGCAATTTGATATCCTGGAGCTTTTCCCATGATGATCTGTTTGCACTCTTTTGGGTCATGGAGCTTTCTTGGGCTTTTACATCATCCTTCATTTTGGAGATGTCCTGACTTTTCTCTCTTTTTCAGGGAAGGGTACGTCACAAACTCCTTCATCTTGGAAATGCTTTGATCCTTCTTTTTCTTTCTCAGAAATTATGCTTGATGGCATTGGTTCATTGGTCAAAACTCTCTGGATGATAGCAGAAATCAAATATCTTTTAGGGTTTGTCGGGAGGTTCATTGCAGTCGCCTTCATCTTGACGGTGATCTGAACGTTCCCTGGAAGGATCCATCTCAAACTCCTTCATCTCGGAGATGATCCAAATCTTCTTTAGCCCCGAAGATCTAGCTCGCATATTCGTCTTCATCTTGACAACAATTGAGAGATCTCTTTTGTGGATATTTAATTACAGCTTAGATGACTGAGGAGATATGGATTGGGTAGGTTCTTTTTACTGCCCATGATATTTCCACTGTCTTACAGCTAGAAGAACGATCTTTAAGAATGTGCCATAGCTATGATCAATATCAATTTACTTATGGCTTTTCAACATCATTGAATTTTTCTTTTGCTGGTCATATCGAAGATTTTTTTTCATCCTCTTGGCTGACCAACAGAAAAAGCTTGAATTTTGTTCTTATTTCGCAAAAGTCTTGCTCTTTTGGAAATAATACTAAAGATAGTTTGAGGAAATTTTTTATGTGATGAAAGCTTTGAGATTAACAATGACTTTTGATAGCAAATTGGCAAAGTATTCTAGAAATCCTTGATGAACGTAATTGCTTGACATCCGATCGACATATTCGTGACAAAATTCTCCTCTTTTTTTCCCCTCAAAAAGAGACTCAGGCTTAGCCCTTACCTGAATGAGAAATTGAAAATACTCCTCTCTTCCCCAAAGAGGAGGTGTTTGCAAAACAAAACTTTCGAAGAAAAATTAAGTTTTCGTCAAAACTCCCTATCTCTAGGCTTCTCTTATGGAAAGGCGGCCGAAAAAAACAAAGTTGAGAAAGTATCACAGATGAACGAGTCCATCACATTCTCCCTAGAAGAGGGTCTTCTATGAAGGGGTTGGCCAAAGATGAGAAAAATGGGGGCCATAAAAGAAACAAGCTTCCGTCGAAGCTCTCCCTGGAAAAAGGGTTTCTTTGTGTAAAGTTGGTTGTTGTTTTGCAAACTGTTCTCGAAGAAAATGAGTCCCTTCAAACTTTCCCTGGAAAAGGGTTCTTACGAACGAAAGATGGTTGCATGCGAAAGGAACGAGCTCCCTCGAACTCTCCCTGAAGACGGTCCTTCTCAAGAGAAAAGATTGATTGTTGACAAAATGGTAACTCGAAGGTTGAAATTGAGATTTAAAACTTGATTTGTGATAAACGATTAGTACAAATACTGAACCTGGAGGGCTAACTTAATCAGTCAGCCAGTCACTAGCACGAGCGCTAGATGTACCAGCACTGGATTTGAAGATGTACCAGCATGAGTACTGAGTTTTGAAAAACACACCAGTACGAGCACTGGATTTCAAAAATGTTCCAGTACGAGCGTTGGGTTTCGAAAATGCACACCAGTACAAGCACTAGGTTTTCGAAAGTGCACACCAGTACGAACACTGGTTTTTGGAAATGCACCAGTACGAGTAGTAGATTTTAAAAATACACCAGTACGAGCACTGGGTTTTCCAACAGAGAGTTGAAAGAGAGATCGGTGTTCTAAGATACTTAAGAATTGAGCGAGAATGATTGTCGGTGTTTCAGGATTATCCCTTATCCTGAAGGGGAAGTTCAGGTTTGTCCCTTAACCTGAAAAGGGACGAAAATCCTAGTCGGAACCTGGATCTTCAAAAAATGGAAAACTCGAGTTTGCGAACTCGAATCTTCAAAGAAACGATCGGTTTTAACACGAGCGTTGAATCCGATAGGAAGTCCGAGTCGGAATTCGAAACTTCAAACGAAAAGATAAAAGGGAAAGCCCGAGTCGGAACTCAGATTTTGAAAATAAAGATAAAATGGAAAATCCGAGTTTGAAAACTTGAATCTTCAAAGGAACGATCGGTTCCAACACGAGCGTTGAATCCGATAGGAAGTTTGAGTCGAAACTCGAAACTTCAAACGACATAAAAAGGGAAAACCCGAGTCAGAACCCGGATCTTCAAAATAATAAAAAAAATGGAAAACCTGAGTTTTGAAAAACTTGAATTTTCAAAAGAACAATCGGTTCCAACACGAGCGTTGAATCTGATAGGAAGTCTGAGTCAGAACTTGGAACTTCAAACGATATAAAAAGGGAAAACCCGAGTCAGAACTCAAATCTTCAAAAGAATAATAAAAATAGAAAACCCGAGTTTTGAAAAACTCGAATCTTCAAAGGAACAATCTGTTCCAACACGAGCATTGAATCCGATAGGAAGTTTGAGTCGGAACTCGAAACTTCAAAGGACATAAAAAGGAAAAACCCGAGTCGGAACCCGAATTTTCAAAATAATAATAAAAATGGAAAACCTGGGTTTTGAGAAACGTGAATCTTCAAAGAAATGATCGGTTCCAACACGAGCATTGAATCTGATAGGAAGTTCGAGTCGGAAATCGAAGCTTCAAACAACATAAAAGGGGAAAACTCGAGTCAGAACCCGAATATTCAAAAGAATAATAAAAATGGAAAACCTGAGTTTTGAGAAACTCGAATCTTCAAAGGAACGATCGGTTTCAATACGAGCATTGGATCCGATAGGAAGTTCGAGTCAGAACTCGGAGCTTCAAATGACATAAAAAGGGAAAACCCGAGTCGGAAACCGGATCTTCAAAATAATAATAAAAATGGAAAACCCGAGTTTTGAAAACTCAAATTTTCAAAGGAACGATTGGTTCCAACACGAGCGTTGAATCCGATAGGAAGTTTGAGTTGGAACTCGAAGCTTCAAACGACATAAAAGGGAAAAACCCGAGTCGGAATCTGGATCTTCAAAATAAGAAAAAATGAGAACAAAAACCTGAGTCGGAACTCAGATGGGAAGGAAATAATTCCTACCCAAGAGTCGGATTCTGGAAGGATTGACAAAAAGCATGAATAGATTTCGACGATAAAGATGAGAAACTTATTCAAGATCCTCGACCCAAGGTGGCCTAAGATGTGAATTTTATTTATGATGGTTTACAGGATTATCCTTTATCCTAAAGAGAATTTGACATAATAAAAAAAGATTGATAGAGATTGATAAAGGATAAAAAGAAAAAAAAGGAAAGAATCAATAAAATTGATGAAATTGACAATGAAATTTTGAAAAGGATTGTAAGAAATTTGAGGAAAATTTGATGATAACGACTTCAGGACTATCCCTTATTCTGATAGAAGAAGGACCTCGCGGGACAAGGTTCAAGTTTATCCCTTAACCTGAGAGGGAATAAAAACGAATAAAGGAATACCTCATTGAAAAGAGGCATCAGGTTTATCCCTTAACCTGAAAGGGTATAAAGATTGATAAAATTTAATAAAATTGATAAAAGCTTGATAAAACTTGACAAAAATTGATAAAATGGATAATAAATTGATGAAAATTTGATTGAATTGGAAAATAAAATGAATGTAAATAAGAATAACAAGGTTAGCTGAAAATTTGATAAGACTTTTAGAAAAGAGTTTGTCTGATCCTGCCTGCACATGATGAAGACAAATATAGATCAAAATAAAATGCCCCAGTATCATAGAGAAGAATGTGAGAATTTGATAGAAGATCATTGCTTTATTGTAAAAGGTTCTTTGAAGAGTACAAAGGATAGAATGTTCATTTAAGCATAAAACTTCTTCAAATATAGAGCATTGATAGGATCTGATAGTTCCACCCCATTTGCGTTGATCAAACAGTATGAATTGCAAGGTAGCGCTTCCTTAACCACATAAGGGCCTTCCCAATTGGGTGCGGCCGATGTTTGAGATGAGCTGTCGATCTGAGCACAATATAATTAACTCAGAATCTTCTCTCAATAACTGACTTGGCATAGTGTCGGGCTATCCTCTGACGATAAGCTTGAGCATGCTCTGCTGCCTTTAGCCTTTTCTTTTCTAACAGGTCGAGTTGTACCAATCTCTGCTGCTGATACTGATCAAGCGAGAGTTTTATGAGGGACACGAACTTGAATGCGGGCCTTTGAACGTGAAGAGGTAATACTACTTCAGTTCCATAAACAAGCTCTGAGGGAGTAGCGTTGGTTGGGGTCCGAATGGTGGTTCGATACGCCCAGAGCACATCATGCATTTTCTCGTGTCAATCGTGTCCTGTCTTCACCGTTCTTTCCAGAATGCATATCAAAATTTTGTTGGTGGCCTCTGCCTGACCGTTCCCTTGAGGATAATAAGGAGCTGAGAAGTGGTGATGAATTCTAAACTTCGAGCAGAAGGTCTTCATCTTCTCATTCTTGAAGTGACTGTCGTTATCTGACACAATATCATGTGGCACACCAAAACGACAGAGAAGGTTTTTATGAATGAAGGAAACCATGTGTCGCCCTTCTACTGTTCGCAGAGTTACAACCTCGATCCATTTGGTGAAGTATTCTGTAGCTGCGAGGAAGTATCACTGGCCATTAGATGCTGAAGGGGTAATTGGACCCACCACGTCGAAGGCCCACATTGAAAAGGGCCAAGGAGAAACCACAGACTGCAAATATGCGGCTGGTGCATGAATGGAAAGTGCATGCATTTGGCATTTGACACACTTCCTCACAAATCGATGGCAATCTTGCTGCATGGTTATCCAATAATATCCCGCCCGGATGATTTGTTTGGCGAGTGTTTGGAAGCCGATGTGGCCACCACAAATTCCTTCATGTGCCTCTCGGACAACTTCCATGGCTTCATCCTTATCTAAACAGCTGGCGTACTCAGAACTGAACCCACGACGGTAGAGAGTATCGGCGAGGATGAAATAACGAGCTGACATGCGCTGAATCACACGTTGCTCCTTTCTTTGCATCTCTGGCGGGAATTTACCAGTTTCAATAAAGTCTTTGATGTCTTGATACCAAGGCTTCTCTTTTTGAGTGACTTGGTTCACTTGCTCAGCTGGAATGAAGGTAGGTTGATCAAGTCTGCCGATCTCGAAGGAACGACAGGATTCACTGTCTTTGAAAGACAAGATGGAACCCTGACATGCCAAACCATCGACTATATGGTTGTATTCCCTCTTGACATGACTGAGCTGAAATTCTTCAAAGTTGTCTATGAGAGCTAAGGCAATCTTCTGATAGGGAATCAATTTCGAATCCTTGACTTGCCACTCAACATTAACTTGACTGACAACAAGCAATGAGTCACCGAAGACATGTACTCTCTTGATATTGAAGTCTTGCAAAATCTTGAGGCCTTGTATTAGAGCTTCATACTCGGCCATGTTGTGAGTATATTGAAAGTTGAGCTTGAGAGAATAAGGGATCATCTCCTTTTCGGGAGTGATCAACAAGATCCCGATCCCAATGCCGGACATATTCCTAGCTCCATCAAAGAATAGGGTCCAAACTGGAGATTCTTGAACATTACAAATTCGATCGTCAGAAAAATCATCTTTCGCCTTGATCTCTTCTGTCAACGGGAAATATGTCAACTGATTTGCGATAGACTGACCCTTGACTGACTTCTGAGATACATACTCCAAGTCGTATTGCATCAGGAGGACTTGTCATTTTGCAATCCGTCTAGTAAGAAAAGGCTTCTCAAGGATGTACTTGAGAGGATTGAGCCTTGACAAAATTTTGATTTCTGACGCCAAGAGATAATGTCTCAGCTTCTGACACATCCACACCAAGGCTAGACATGTCTTTTTCATCTAAGAATATCTCTTCTCATAATCGATGAAGGTCTTGCTTATGTAGTAGATGGCATGCTCTATCCGGCTACCTTCTTCATACTGTGCAAGAAATCCGCCACAAACATTCTGATTGACAGAAATGTATAAGAGAAGTGGTTTTCCCAGTTTTGGTGGCTTCAAAACCGGTGGATTGAGAAGATACTGCTTGATGCACTCAAATGAGAGCTGACATTCTGGTCCCCACTCGAATTTCACTTTTTTTCTCAACAAGTGATTGAAGGGCTCGCATCTCATGACCAGATTGGAGATGAAGCGCCGAATAGACTGAATGCGCCCCTGAAGGCTTCACAGTTCTTTTAGATTGGTAGGAGGCGGCATATCAATGGTCGCCTTTGCCTTGACAGGATCCACTTCTATGCCTTTCTTGTTGATCATAAATCCAGGCAGTTTGCCTGACTCTACTCCAAAGACACATTTCTGCGGATTGAGTCTCAACTTGTAAAGGATAAGTCTTTCAAAGACTTGGCCGAGAGCATCAAGATGATCCTCTCCTTCTTTGGATTTGACCAAGATGTCATCTATATAGGCATCCATGTTCTTTTGCATCTGGTCATGAAAAATAATTGACATTGCTCTCTGATAGGTTGCCCCAACATTCTTGAGCCCAAACGGCATGACGGTGTAGCAAAATGTACCCCAAGGCATGGTAAAAGAAGTTTTGGACTGGTCACGAGCGGCCAGTTTGATCTGATTGTAGCCTGAGTATCCATCCATAAGGAAAAACATGGCATGGCCCACCGTATTATCGATCAAAAGATCGATGTTGGGGAGTGGATAATCATCCTTTGGGGTGGCCTTGTTTAGATCCCTGAAATCGATGCAGATTTGGACTTTGTCATTCTTTTTGGGAACGTCTACGATGTTTGCCAACCAGTCCGGGTAGTCAATAGTTCAAATGAATTCTATCTTTAGCAACTCCTCAAGTCCTTCTTTAACTTGTGGTGCTACTCGAGGATCCATCTTTCTCAATTTTTGCTTGATTGGCTTAACGTCTGGTTTCAGCACAAGATGAGGCTCAGCCAACTTGGGATCCAAGCTCGGCATATCCTCATAAGTCCACGCAAAAACTTCCTGATGTTGTTTGAAAAAATGAATGAGCCTTTCCTTCTCATCTGAACTTAGGCTGAAACCAATTTTGAGGATCTTCGGATCATCTTCTGAACCAATATTGACATCCTCTGTCGGATCTTGAACCAACGGCGACGGTTCATCCTGCTTCTGAATACTGGCGAATTCTGGCAATTCTTGAATCGTTGAGTCGAACTCTGCTAATTCTTCGATATGCCCTGTCACTTTGCTGACCTCTGCCTCTGCCTTAGCCTTGCAGATTCTGGCCAGTTTGGAATTACTTTGAGAAAAATTGGAATTGATAATGAGCCTTTTGAGCAATTTAGGAGCCATAGTCTTGGCAATCCTGAAAAGCGTAGAGAAAGGTTTTTGAGAAAAGGTAAGAGATTCAAAAATAGCCTTTTGTACAGAAACAGAGAATGATGCCATAGACAAAGATGTAAGCAAAGAATCATATACGCCAAGATGAGAAGAGAAAACCAAAATTTCATTGATTGACCAACTTTAATATTTACAAATGATTGTTGATGAAGAAAGAGAAAAACTGGGGGGAACTTGCCCCTACAAGACAACATAAAGAGAATAGGAAAAGAAAAACAGAAAGCAAAGGCATTGTCTTCATTCTGCTCCTTTGATGAAGGTGGTCTTTCTGCTGGATGATTGACCAGAAAAACCCAAGCCTGTACCATCAACATGCCGAGCGGGGACGATTGGCTCTATCATGTCGTTCTCGTTTTTACCAAGGCCTCTGAAGGGCTGATAGCCGTGCTTCATCAGTAAATCAAATCCCTTCTTGGTTTTTGACAACTGAGGAAAAAGAGGGTGATCCTTGAAAGAAGTTATAAACACCCCAAATTTTCCTCATCTATTCTCAAACAACCCTTCTCGTGCAGTGCCAACCCTGTTAGGTCAGTGTAGGACTCAAACCTCAAGTTAGTTTCAGAAAATCACCATTTTACCAACTTTCATTAGAAAAATTACCATTTTACCCCTAGGTCATCCCGGACTCCAGACAGTCGGAGTCAACCAAGCTCGTTGGTCAGTTCAGAACATTTAGAATATCAGTCATTCCAAGCTCATCTGAGCTCACAGTGAGAAGACCATTTTCATTTCTGACAATTCCTGCCAAAATGGGATCATTTTTTTAGAAATGAGCTCATTTCTTGCTCAAATCCATGTCAATTGTCTTCGAGTCAGTCAGTCATACTCCCCAGAGTCTAACTTGAGCTCACCAGGAGTTCGAGTGCTCCTGTTTCAGTTCAAAACCATTTCTATGTGTCCAGAAGCCCATTTTAGTCTATTTCAGCTCTTTCAGCTAAAATTGAGCTGAATTCAGTCAGTTAAGCTAGTGTTTGATCCTCGATTTTAGTTAATCTCAGTATTACTGACCTTTGTTTCAGCTCAAACCCAGTTCAGGTTAGTAATTCACTTCATTACAGTGATCATTATGTACCATTTCTCTAAAAATGACAGTTTTTCTTGAAAATTCAGTCGGAAAGGTCAGTTGAGTCAGTGCCAAGTCAGTTCATTTGAGTTTTGAAAAAGTAGAACCCAGCTCAATCTAGCTTATCTCAGTTCAATCCAGCTCGAACCCCAATTTTCAGTGTCACTTCGTCCCAGTAGAGCCCGAAAACCATTTTTTGAACCATTTTGCAAATTTTATCAATTTTAAAACTTTTTAAACTAGTGCAACTGTCAATCGGGGTCTAACATCCAAAATTCTTCATTCAGGGTCTGCATTTCGCATGTTATTTCTCATCAATTCATATCATTTCTCAGCATTTCATCACATTTCATTTCATTTTCAAAGTCCAGAACTCCAATTTTATAAATTTCAATCCAGATCGAGTTTTAAAAGCTTTCAAAAATCAATTTCAAACCCCGGGTTTTCCAAATTGACATTTTTTCCCACGGCTGTCTAAATTTGGAAATATTTTCTCAAGAAAAATAATCTGGATTTATTTCAAACTCAAATTTTCAAATTCTACATTGGATTTGCTTCGCAACGGGGGTATTGAACTTCAAAATCTGAGCTCCTTTCAAAAACTGCCAAAAATAGCTCGTTTCGTCCAAAAGTTTTCTAAAAAAAGACCATTCTACCCCTATGATTATCAAAATGGAATTCAAATTTGGAAAGAGAGCCCGCTCTGAGATGGCTCCATTTTTATATATAAAAAAACTTTTATCTTTTCATTTTCTTTCATTTTATTTTTTTTAATTTGTTTGATTTTTTATTATTTTATTTTCTTTGAGAGAGGTGGGACCCACAAGGTGGTCGCCCAAACCTCCAGCTCCCTCTCCCTCCAATTCTTTCCTTTTTCCTTTTCCCTTTTTCTTTCCTTCTTCTTCCTTTCTTTCCTTTTCTTTTTCTTTTTCTTCCTTTTCTTCATCTTCTTTCTTTCCTTTCTTCTTCTTTCTTTTCTTTCCTTCTTCCCTTCTTGGTCCAGCCATTCACGTATTCCACAGCCCTCCTTCATTCCCCTCTCATTAAACCTAAAAAGACATAGGGAAAATCTGTTTTTTTTTAAGAAACTATATTTTGATGACACACAATATGATACACTGTCATATTTGATTTAATATGATATGATAATATGTCTTCTTGAAAAATGTTATATTATGACTGAATATGCTTTGCCATGTATCTAACGAGTATTTGATGCAAGGATATCTCACCCAAAAGGATGGAGATCTCATGTTCAAGTACAACCGTGGTGCAATCATACTTCTTGAAGAAAAAGCTTGATGAGCCATGCATTCTTAAAGATCATCTAAAGAGATCGGCTTCCTCAAGATGAAGACTTTTTTCTTCTTTAGAGTCATATGTAACAGAACCTTTAGAAGCATGCATATTGCATATTACATAATTTATCATAAAAGTCACTCATTCCCAAAAGCTATATTTCATAAAAGTATATGATAGTTTCAAAAAACACCTTTTTTGAAAACCAATAATTGTACCTTCTTACAAACCTTTATGGAAAAGGTATTTTGACATGATATATTAGCTCATGATTTCAAAAAGCAATAATTGTACCTTCTATCATGTATAAGACAACTTGAAAAGAAATTAAAAGAAATGATTTCAAGTATGTAAGAAAAAGACAAAACATAGAAATCGGCTACACAAAGAAAAACAAATATAATATGTTTAGAAAAGACTTTAGTTACCTTTTTACATCTCAAGAATGTCGACTTACTTAAAGTCATCATTCTCTTTGTAAAACATTTAATACCTCCTCTAAAAATCTTTTGAGAAATAACTATTTTAATCCCACTCAAGAATGTCGACTTGCTTAAAGTCTTCATTCTCTCTGTAGACATTAAATAGCACATCATAAAGCAATTCTTGATATGACTATTTACAAATAAAGATCTCAAAGCATTTATTGTACTTACACTCATTTAAGTAAAGAAGTGACAATTTTTAAATAAAATACTTAAGTACTACAAAATCATTAAGTAGAATAAAGACAAAACTACATGATGACTTACACATCCAACGTTTAATGTACTATTATAAGAAAAAGACTTTTTACATAAAATATATCATACCTAAAATATTACAACGACTAGTGTACCCCAAATACTACTTTTATGGAAATAAGACTTTTTCGAAAATCCATAAAGATGTTTTTTGAAATGACTTGACATCTCACATCCAAAAATACTATCATTTCAAAAAGGCAACGACTATTTTTCTAAGGCTATATAAACACAATCAAATTAATTATTTCACATGGACATGTGAGCTTACAATGAGAAAAATTCCTATTCAATATTTGAAAGAGAGCCTTGAAAAAGAAAAAGAAAAGAAAGAGAAAAAGTCAAGAATAGCTCTTTGACAAAGAGTATCTTCTGAGTGAAAAAAACAGAACATTATGTGAATCCTTCATTCGTGCATTCATATCATTCTGAAGGTTCTATAGGAAGTATTGTAACTTTCTGTTATTCACTGCATTTCTTCTTTGTTGAATGAAGTAGACCTTTGAGAAAGAGGGTGTTGTCCTTCTCTGTTAAGAGAAGAATACCTCTGTGAAAGAGGGTGTGCCCCTTCTCTATTGAGAGAAGAAGACCTCTGAGGAAGAGGGTGTTGTACTATTTATCCGGTAACTCGGATGTTATAGTGGAAAGCTCAAGTGGTTTGCTTGGGGACTGGATGTAGGTCAGGGTTTTGACCGAACCAGTATAAATTTTGTGTTTTATGTGTTGTGCCTTATTGCATTCTATTTTTAATTTATCGATCTATTTAGTATTTCACTATTCACCCCCCCTCTAGTGGAATTTCATTTGGTATCAGAGCAGGTTTGCTGGTTTCGACATAACAAGTCTTCCAACACAAATGACATCTACCTCTTATGCTCGTGATATTGAAGGTCAACACGCATCTCGTCCTCCTTTCTTCAACGGCTCCAACTATGGATACTGGAAATGCAGAATGACTATATTTCTAAAGTCCATAGATTTTGCTGTATGGAAAATTGTTGAGCATCCATACACATCTCCATCTGCAAACTATAGCTTATGGTCTGATGAAGAAAATAAAATGGCAAATCTAAATGCAAAGGCTATGAATGCCTTATATTGTGCCATTGATCAAAATGATTTCAACAGAATATCCATTTGTGAATCTGCTTATGATATTTGGCATTCTTTAGAGGTTATTCATGAAGGAACCAACAAAGTAAAAGAAGCCAAAATCTCATCTCTGGTTCGAAAATATGAGTTGTTTAAGATGAACAAAGATGAACCCATCACAGAGATGTTTACTAGATTCACCAACATCACCAACGACCTGAAATCTCTGAGAGAAACCTATTTCCAGACAGATAAGGTGAAGAAAATCTTGAGATCTCTCACAACTGATTGGGAGAAAAAAACTACAGCTATTGAAGAAGCTCAAGATTTATCCAAGCTTACCCTGGATGACTTAATAGGCAATCTTATGGCCTATGAAGTCCATATGAAGGAAAGAAGGGAAGAGGAACAACCTACAAAGAAAACTCTAGCCTTCCCAACTCTTTCTGAGAATGAGGACTCAGAAAAAGAATCTGAAATTGCGCTACTCACCAGAAAATTCCAGCGCTTCATGAGAAAGAACCGGATTCCAAATAAGCACAAAGAAAGAAAAGACTCTAAGAAAGATCCCATGTGCTATCAGTGTAATAAGCCAGGTCACTTGAGACGTGACTGTCCTCTTTTCGAAAGAAAATCCAAAACTGAGGAACCAAAAAAGAGGTTCTTCAAGAAAAAGGCTCTGCATGCTCAATGGGATGATTCAGAACCATCCACAAGTGAAGAGTCTAGTGATGATGAAGCTCTAACCGCCAACATGTGCTTCATGACAAAAAGCTTTGTATGTGAATCCCTTGACTTCTCCTTTGAAGATCTTCAAAATGCTTTTCAGGAACTTTTTGAAGAATCAAGAAAAACGATTCTAAAAAATAAACATTTGAAATCTGAAAATCTAGAGCTTATGTTGAAAAATGAAAAACTCAGTATTGAAAATTCTGAGTTACAAAAAAAAAATTCCGATTACTTCTGAAATCTCTTCTACTAGCTCCAAGACTAAAAATCTTCAAGTAGAAATTTCAGAATTAAAAAGTAAAACTGAAAACCTTATGAAAACGGTTTTCAAGTTTACTAAAGGAAAAGAGAACCTGGATAAACTCCTATCCTCTCAAAAAGTCTCTTTCTACAAGAATGGTATTGGCTACTCTCATTTTAACAAACCTTCTTGTATGAATCAAAAGACCATTTTTGTCAAAGGTTCTTCTGAACCTAAAAAGGAGTATTATTTTAATTCCTTGTACTCATCTAAAGTTATAGACAAACCCAAATCAAAATGGATATGGGTTCCTAAGTCTAACAAAAAGGGACCCGATTGGGTACCACAAAGGATTTTTACTTGATATTTTGTAGGCTTAAAAGAAGAACAGATGGATACTAGACAGTGGATGTTCAAAACATATGACAGGACATCCAGATCTTTTTGTTGTTCTTCATCATAAAGAAGGAGGAACTGTCACCTTTGGAGATAACAACAAAGGTTTGATAATTGGTATTGGTAATATTGGCAATATTGATAAACCTCTTATCAAAGATGTTCTCCTTGTTAAAGGCTTAAAACATAACCTTCTAAGCATAAGTCAAATGTGTGACACAGGTTATAATGTTAGCTTTAAACATGATGCATGTCTTATAGCAGACACCAACGAAAACATCATTTTAAAAGGTATAAGAAGAAATAATATATATGAATTATACCTAGAAAAAATTACTGAACATTGCCTTATAGCTAATAATGACACTCAACATTTATGGCACATGAGAATGGGTCATGTCAACTCCAAATACATGTCTAAATTAGCTAAAAACAAGTTAGTACGTGGGTTACCTAAAATATCTTTTAAAAAGGACTACTTTTGTGATGCATGTCAACTAGGAAAACTGTCAAAATCATCTTTCAAATCAAAAAATATTGTTTCAAGTAAAAGACCTTTAAAGCTTCTCCACCTGGATCTTTTTGGTCCTTCTAGAGTAGCTAGTCTTAATCATAATAAATATGCTTTTGTCATTGTAGATGATTACTCAAGATTTACTTGGGTTATATTTTTGAAAAACAAAAGTGATACATTTTGTGAATTTGAAATTTTATGTAAAAAGTTACAAAATGAAAAATCTTGTTCTATTATAAAAATCCGTAGTGATCATAGAGGAGAATTTGATAATGAACTTTTTATAAATTTTTGTAACTTGCATGGTATTTCTCATAACTTTGCCTTTTCTAGAGCTGCACCTCAAAACGGTGTAGTAGAAAGAAAGAATAGAACCCTTCAGGAATCTGCTAGAACTATGCTCCAACATAATAATCTTGCTAAATATTTTTGGGCAGAAGCTGTTAATACTGCATGCTATGTAACAAATAGAGTTCTTATTAGGCCTTTATTAAATAAAACTCCTTATGAATTATTCTATGACAGAACTCCAAGAATAGACTATTTTAAAGTCTTTGGATGTAAATGTTTTATCCTTAATACAAAAGATAGCCTGGATAAATTTGATGCTAAATCTGTTGAAGGCATATTCTTAGGATATTCAAGTCATAGTAAAGCATGCATAGTTTTTAATAAGAGTTCATATACTATTGAAGAATCTATACATGTCAGTTTTTGTGAATCTATTGATCAATCTGTTCTTAAGCAGACTAACGATGATGATGTTGAAAGTACAAATTTATTCCTAGATAACACAGCTAAATCTAATGAAGATGATCATCAAAGAACATTTGTTGAAATCAGAGATCATCCTCAAAAGCAGATTTTGGGAGACCTAACCAAGGGGGTTCAAACTAGAGCTCAGCTGGAACGGATTGCAAACATGGCATTCATTTCTCAACTTGAACCAAAGAAGATTGATGAAGCCATCATCGATGAGTTCTGGATGCTAGCCATGACTGAAGAACTGAATCAATTCCAAAGAAATGATGTTTGGGATCTTGTACCAAGACCAAAGGATCATCAGATCATTGTGACAAGATGGATCTTCAGAAACAAGCTAGATGAAACAGGTAATGTTATAAGAAACAAGGCAAGACTAGTAGCTCAAGGATACAACCAGGAGGAAGGTATTGACTTTGATGAAACATTTGCTCCTGTTACTAGACTTGAATCTATTAGAATGTTTTTAGCATATGCAAGCTATATGGATTTCAAACTATATCAAATGGATGTTAAAAGTGCTTTTCTAAATGGTTTTATAAATGAAGAAGTTTATGTAAAACAACCTCTAGGCTTTGAAAATGAACAATATTCAGATCATGTTTTCAAACTAAAACATGCCTTATATGGATTAAAACAAGCACCTCGTGCTTGGTATGACAGACTCAAAACCTTTTTATTAAAAACTGGTTTTTCTATAGGCAAAGCAGACTCTACTCTATTTGTGAAAATAGTGAATAATCATACCCTAATTGTTCAAATTTATGTGGACGATATCATCTTTGGATCTACTAACAACACTCTCTGTGAAGATTTTTCTAAGTCCATGCAGAAAAAATTTGAAATGAGTATGATGGGAGAACTCACCTACTTTCTTAGACTGCATATTAAGCAAACCAAGGATGGAGTCTTCATTAATCAATCTAAGTATGCTCATGAACTTCTGAAGAGGTTCAACATGAACTCAACTGCTTCAAAGAATACTCCTATGAGCACAACTACTGTTTTGGACAAAGATGAAGATGGTAAGTCTGTGGACACAAAGGTATACCGAGGTATGATAGGATTACTACTCTATTTAACTGCTAGCCATCCAGATATCATGTTCAGTGTTTGCTTGTGTGCTAGATTTCAGTCAAATCCAAAAAAATCACATCTTAAAGCTGTAAAAAGAATAATGAGATATTTAAAAGACAGTTGATTTTGGATTATTTTATTCAAAATCTTCTATATTTGATTTAATCTCATACAGCGATGCTGACTTTGCTGAAAGTAAATCTGACAGAAAAAGCACAAGTGGAACATGTCATATGCTAGGGCACTCACTAGTTTCATGGTTCAGTAAGAAACAAAACTGTGTATCTTTATCAACTACTGAAGCTGAATACATAGCTACTAGCCTAGCATGCACTCAAGTCATCTGGATGAAACAAACTTTAAAAGATTTTGGTCTAAAATTTGAGAATACAACTATTTTCTGCGATAACACTAGTGTTATAAATTTATCTAAAAATCCTATTTTACACTCACGAACTAAGCATATTAAAATAAGACACCACTTCTTAAGAAAACAAGTCTTAAACAACATAATTAAACTCGAATTTATATCCACTAATCAACAGTTAGCAGACATCTTCACTAAACCTTTAAAACACGAAGACTTTACACGAATTAAAAGAGAATTAGGAATATGCAAATTAAGTGACTTATAATTAATCACACTTATTTGGATTAAAACATCTTATAAGTTCTGATAAAGTTTTATTCTAAAAACCAATTCCTTCTTATCAATCTTTTCTTTTATCTATCATATACATTTTCTTTATAGTCAAATTGTGTCTCCATATTCACGTATACTCTAAACACATTCATCATGACACATTTTTTATGTCTTTCAACTTGTCATCTTTCAAGTACACATCAATAATAACTCCTTGTCCTATTTCCTTTCACACATATCCATAAGAACCATTTACATTAAGTAAAGCTATCATGACATTGTTCACATCACTCATCTCATAACACCTTTTATCAATTTTGTCTTTTTGTGAAAACCTCTCTTACGATACGCTAGCCCATCTTCAATATGATATTGTATTCCTCACTTATTTTATTAGACCTTTACTGATCATTTTTTTTCGGTTCTTACATTCAAATGATATATCCCTTTTCATGACTTCCTTTCCTCCTATCAAGACACTTCACTAAACTTTATGTTAAATCAATCTCTTAACAAACTTAAGTAAAGAATAGCATGTAAAAATGATAAAACCACTTTATGAGAAATATTGATTTTCAAACTTGAGTCATAATCCTTATTTTTCATTCACCACCTTTTTCAAAGTTAAGCTCGTTAATATTTCACATATAAGCTTTACTATATCATCTTTTATATCATATCTTAAGTACAATCTATTTTTGTCCTTTCATCCTTCACACCTTTTATGAAAAACTTTTATAAAAATTTATTCTCGACAACTTGTCCTTCATTTTTTTATTATTATTCTCATGAGTATTATTAGTACCACCCTTTCTTTTTCTCTTTCTCATACGAAGTAAGCCTCCATCCGTAACCATTGACCCCTTTACATTTTTTTAAATTTCATCTTTTTCAAAAACCATGAACTCCCTCCAAACGAGATTCATTAAAACCATGTCCTTTAAGCAAAACATCAATTCATGTCAATCATAACCTTACTTTATGTCATACATCTCATATCTAACCTCAAGTGATTGTTGTCCTTTATGACTATTCTCACTCCTTCCACGCATATCCATAAAAGCATTTCTTAAATAAGAAATTATTGCATCTCACTCATATATCCTTTTTGTCTTATTCCAAACTCCTTCACGGATTTAGAATGCTTTCACATAAAGTAAAAACATCATATAAAAAGTTGTTTGTTTTATTTGGCCATTATTTCTTTCACTCTATAACAATCCTTACATCTCTTCACTTCCTCACACGAAAATCTTTGAAATCCATAGATTATTCACCTTCTTGACTTTATTCATTCATCACACATCAAGTCTAATAGGACACTCCATACTCAATACATGACACACCTCACAATTCGATAAACTCTCCCATAGTAAATTTTTCTCTATATAGAAAAATTATTTAAAACTATGTCCTTCTTGACACACATACTAATATAATACACTATCTTTCAAAAATTGATTTGATTTATCATTCACAAGCTACAACTCACGAATTTCCTTATTCAACTAAAATCTAAAAATCATACACTTCAAATGTCATTCATTTCTTATCACAATTATTTTTCTTCCTTCTATTTAATAGATTGGTTCATCCCTCACAATTCCACTCGATTTTCTCTATCTTCATACAAGCTATCGCTCTTTCCAAGCTCTTCTTTCTAAGTCTCTCTTTGATCAAAAGTACTTGCAAATGGCATCCTCTTCCACATCCGACATTAACATGCTTGAAGCTTCGGAGTTGAGATTTCTAGATCTCATTCACACATATCACTCCATAAACTCCATGACCATCCAACCAGGCAAGTTAGTTCATCTTGAAGCCTTTCCATCTTTTGATTTACAAACTTCTCTTTCTGAATTTATTCATGTCCTATCCTTTCCAAAATTAATGCCCATCTATCCTCATCTTATCAAAGTGTTCTACAAAAACCTTTCTGTCGACCATGATCACTCTACTATCACTTCCATGGTTCATGAAAAAGTATTCTCCTTCGACATATCTAAGTTAGGCCACATTCTGAATATATCTTCCTACGGGATTGAGATCCCCAACATAGTTCCTCTCGACCAATCCGTGTTTAAGAAAGTCCTCCTCTCCACTCGCTCCACTCACTTTCCGTGGCATGAAAGCAACTTAAAGCCTCATGCTCTGTTGTTGTCCAAAATTCTTTCCTTCAATGTAGTCCCTAAGTCGCCCTCTAGGGGATTTATTGAAAATGAAATCTCTCTTCTTTTTTATGCAATCTTCTGTGCCTTTCCCATCAACTGGTCCAGTGTCATCTTCCATAACATGATTAACTTTTGTTCCTTTCACTCTCTTCCCTTCGAGTACTTCATCACCCTCATTCTTGAATTCTTCCAAATACCTCTTGCAATCGATGTCGTCTATCACTCCAACCGCACGTTTGATGACTCCTCTCTCCATGAGGAAGAGTCCTCTCACCTAAACTCTGACGACGATGGCCCTCAAGAAGCAGATCAAGCAGCAACTTCTGACCTTGACATCTTCTCAGCACTTGTCAATGTCCAGAACACCCAGGATCTCTTTCTCAAGAGTCAAGCTTCACTGCAAATTGGCCAAGATGCATTACTTAGGAAGTTTCACCCCTCATCCGGCTCAAAATGACCTCTTCATTCATGTCGTCTGTAATAACTTTAATACTTTTTTTTCATTTGGTCTGTAATAACTCTACTTACTCTGATCCCCTTCTTTTTGTCCATGACAAAGGGGGAGAAAAACCTGTCTCCAATAGTGGAGAAAAATACTCTTTGCAATTTTTCAATATTCTTATGATATTATTATTACTGTGCATAATATCTTTTTTGACAGGGGAGCATATTTTGTCATCATCAAAAAGGGGGAGAATGTTGAGAAACTATATTTTGATGACACACAATATGATACACTGTCATATTTGATTTAATATGATATGATAATATGTCTTCTTGAAAAATGTTATATTATGACTGAATATGTTTTGCCATGTATCTAACGAGTATTTGATGCAAGGATATCTCACCCAAAAGGATGAAGACCTCTTGTTCAAGTACAATCGTGGTGCAATCATACTTCTTGAAGAAAAAACTTGATGAGCCATGCATTCTTAAAGATCATCTAAAGAGATCGACTTCTTCAAGATGAAGACTTTTTTCTTCTTTAGAGTCATATGTAACAGAACCTTCAGAAGCATGCATATTTCATATTACATACTTTATCATAAAAGTCACTCATTCCCAAACGCTATATTTCATAAAAGTATACAATAGTTTTAAAAAGCACCTTTTTTGAAAACCAATAATTGTACCTTCTTACAAACCTTTATGGAAAAGGTATTTTGACATGATATATTAGCTCATGATTTCAAAAAGCAATAATTGTACCTTCTATCATGTATAAGACAACTTGAAAAGAAATAAAAAGAAATTATTTCAAGTATGTAAGAAAAAGACAAAACATAGAAATCGGCTAGACAAAGAAAAACAAATATAATATGTTTAGAAAAGACTTTAATTACCTTTTTACATCTCAAGAATGTCGACTTACTTAAAGTCATCATTCTCTTTGTAAAACATTTAATACCTCCTCTAAAAATCTTTTTATAAGTAACTATTTTAATCCCACTCAAGAATGTCGACTTGCTTAAAGTCTTCATTCTCTCTGTAGACATTAAATAGCACATCATAAAGCAATTCTTGATATGACTATTTACAAATAAAGATCTCAAAGCATTTATTGTACTTAAACTCATTTAAGTAAAGAAGTGACAATTTCTAAATAAAATACTTAAGTACTACAAAATCATTAATTAGAATAAAGACAAAACTACATGATGGCTTACACATCCAACGTTCAATGTACTATTATAAGAAAAAAACTTTTTACATAAAATATATCATACCTAAAATATTACAACGACTAGTGTACCCCAAATACTACTTTTATGGAAAGAAGACTTTTTCGAAAATCCATAAAGATATTTTTTTAAATGACTTGACATCTCACATCCCAAAAATACTATCATTTCAAAAAGGCAACAACTATTTTTCTAAGGCTATATAAACACAATCAAATTAATTATTTCACATGGACATGTGAGCTTACAACGAGAAAAATTCCTATTCGATATTTGAAAGAGAGCCTTGAAAAAGAAAAAGAAAAGAAAGAGAAAAAGTCAAGAATAGCTCTTTGACAAAGAGTATCTTCTGAGTGAAAAAAACAGAACATTCTAAGAATCCTTCATTCGTGCATTCATATCATTCTGAAGGTTCTATAAGAAGTATTGTAACTTTCTGTTATTCACTGTATTCCTTCTTTGTTGAAAGAAGTAGACCTCTGAGAAAGAGGGTGTTGTCCTTCTCTGTTGAGAGAAGAAGACCTCTATGAAAGAGGGTGTGCCCCTTTTCTGTTGAGAGAAGAAGACCTCTGTGAAAGAGGGTGTGCCCCTTCTCTGTTGAGAGAAGAAGACCTCTGAGGAAGAGGGTGTTGTACTATTTATCCGGTAAATCGGATGTTATAGTGGAAAGCTCAAGTGGTTTGCTTGGGGACTGGATGTAGGTCAGGGTTTTGACCGAACCAGTATAAATTCTGTGTTTTATGTGTTGTGCCTTATTGCATTCTATTTTTAATTTATAGATCTATTTAGTATTTCACTATTCACCCTCCCTCTAGTGGAATTTCAATTTTTCCCTAAGTTCAAGACCAAAAAAAAAAAAACGTTGCAGTTGCTTCCCAAGCAAAGAGGGTCCAACAAGTGCAGCCATCCCCTTCAACAAAGTAGCAGCCACCGGACCACCTTCCGTTGGTTCCAGCCACTCCACCAGCCACACCTCGGACCTCCAGCCGGTTCCCAAGTTGCAGCCGACCACCTCCAAAGCATCTCCAGCACCTCCCTTGCAGCCCCTTCAAGTCCAGTTTCATCTCCATATTCTACATTCCAT
Source organism: Nuphar pumila (assembly GCF_984573655.1). NCBI lineage: Eukaryota > Viridiplantae > Streptophyta > Magnoliopsida > Nymphaeales > Nymphaeaceae > Nuphar > Nuphar pumila. Next base: position 64,209,911 of record NC_143260.1, on the reverse strand, counting down.
TTTGAAGCAGGCACACGCTGATCGGATTTTTGCAAAGATATTTTTAAAACATTATTTTATCATTGAAAGCTTTTTGGAAAATCACCAATCAAGTATTTAAAAACCGATTCTCCACCTTCGTGGTGAGAACGGGTCGATCCACAGAGAACGGGATATAATCAATTAAACTCTAAACGTTGCACTTTATTAACATCACACATTTAACTTGTTCAATTACAAATAATAACACAATGCACTTAATTTGAACACGTATGAACAAAGCTACAAAATAACGCAAGCCCCAAGTTGAAGGGGTATTATCATCAATTCACTTGAGCTATTACGCTAATCACTTGAACGAAATGGTGTTAATAAGATGTAGCTTGTATCACCTACAAAACAGCAAAACAACGTTAGTAACAATCATAACAATGAATGCAAAAGAGAAGATTAGACTAATGCTAAAAGTTATTAAGTATGCTAAGACTACAACTACTCTAAAACTAGCATACAATGACTCAACCTTAGACAAATGAAGTGGGCATAATAAACTAAGCAATACAATTATGCTACTGTGCTAATTTACTGCTAAAACTAACGCAAAACCACAACAACAGCTAAATATAACAAGAAATGACACTTTTACCCCTGCACAGCATCAAAATGCAATTTCTGACAGTTCGTCGAAAACAGAGTGGCTGAAGGCTCACATGGGTCTAAACAGACTAATTTTTTATGGTGTTGAATTCCTGACACGTCAGAGAATCCACCCGATTTTACAGATTGTAAAAATTACTCTGGATGACTCAGTTATGAGCAAAACAAGCTCAGCTAAAATTTTGTAACAGCTCTGTCCTAAAAAATACTGCGCAAAGGTGTAAAACTACAATTTCCTACACCAAAAAAGACTAGTTACACTAACTAAAGCATACACTCATTAATTACCACACTAACTACATACTAATACCACAGAAAATTCACAACTTAGGCTAATGATTCAATCAATCAAATTAGTATAATCAAACTACAACGTAAATCAGAATGTATACTATCTAAATAACGTCTAAAACCATGCTGTAAAACAGAGAAATAACATTGTTTACATATATCTACTCTAAAATGCAACAAAATGAATCTCTAGAATAGAGGTACATCTACGTCATTGAGCATTGAAACTAAACTAACTCCTAAGCACAAGGAAACAAAGAAGAATATACTAATACTATCTTAACTTGTGAATTAACAGATAAACTATGACAATCTACTGCTAGAACTACAAATTTGAAGATGCTATACCCTTGTGCAAGAGGACACCCAAATCGGCTAGAAGAACTCTAGCAGTTTTTTGACATTGGCCTCACAAAAACCTTAACAACTCGAATTAGCATCACAACAAGAAAACTATAGAGCTTGAAATATGCTAAAAACTATGCCAAGAATAATGATAAAAAGCAGAAATAACTGGAGGAGAGCCTGCTTGCAACAAGACCCAACACCGGCTCCAATGAAGACTCAAACACAACTGTGCCAAATATCTTTATTAAATAAACTAAACTAAGGTGCTGGTCTGAGCACCAACACTACACTACGGCTTCAACAGGAAAAATAATACGCAATGAAAAAGAAAACAAGCATACAATAGGTTTTAGCTAGAAGAAATGAGGGAGAAATACATACCATATGAAAGGTCGTCCGACGAGTGAAGAGGTAAGTGTTGAGCGGTTCAAGCCAAGCCATATGCGTCTCCTAGACTGCTGGTGGGGTTGCTACATCCATGTTGATGGGCTGCACGTGTCTGGAGTGGCGTCTATACCTGCACAACACAGCCACAAAAAATGGTGGTTAGCATGAAACAAATGACGGAAGATGAAGAAAAAGGAGAAGAAGGAATGGTGAGGAATAAGGTGGCGGCAAGGAAGGGAGATGTAATGAAAACTCAAGGCAAAAAGGAGAAGGAGATGAAAGGGATGAAGAGAGAGGCGTGAAGGGGAGAAGACAGGCTTCTGAGCTGCGCATGTCTCAGGCAAGAACAAAGTTTTTCTAGGGTTTTGTGCCCTTTTTAAAGCTACACCCTCATTTTACACAATTTTCCAAAAAAGGATTAAAAAAAACTTTATTGCTAGGGGCCTTTTCTAAGGGGGTTTTAGCAAATAAAATTAAAAATAGGTTTGGATCTGGATTGGGGTTGGATTTGGTGTATTTTGCATTGATCCATGGCCCAAAATGTCTGTTTGGATCGGATCTTGACCCAGTTTGCCTTGAAACCCGAACCCATACACTAAAATTGTCATAAATTGCTCATTTTAACTCCGATTCGAACGAAATTCGGACCGACACCTCTTTATATCTAAATACATCCATTCATGGGTTCTAAGCCTTAAGAGCACATAAAAATTCATGAATATTATGATGTGCATTTCATGCATCATCAAATACCCCCATGCTTGAATGTTTGTTAGTCCCTTAACAAACAGAACTAGACTAAGTTATGAAATTGGAAAATAGACAAATATGCAATAAACAATTAAAATACTTAACTGACTTTCGTAGGAATCACGGTTGCATTTAAACCCCTGGGTTACCCCAGTAAACGAGTAAGGTCTCGTGAGGGTTTGCAGAGATGCTACCCACAAACATCAATGTCATGCAGGAATTAAAATTAGAAATATTAGGCAATTAAGAAATCAGTTTAAACAAACATTTCATGTAATGTACACTCTCATAACAAATTTAGAATTCCTATGCCACTACAGTAAAAAACATTTTTCTTTCACTTTTCTAAACTTGTAATTATTCATGATTTTCCTCAGAAAGTCAAGTATTATCATGTTATTATTCATTTATCCTCACTTGTATATTTTATGCACAGTATTTCACAATTATTCCTAAGCAATGAGTTTTTCTCATTAAACTCATTCTTTTCCTTTCTTTTGATTTTCAATTTTTCACCATTTTCACCATTTTTCTCTCTTGAGCATTCTTCTCACTTGAGCACTATTTCAAATATCCAGTTTCGTGACCCGTGTAGCGAGCTTTGGGTCAGTGACTCCCAGGCCAGACGACCTTAGGGCACCAGATGTAGAGTATCCCTCGGACTTAATTGCTTGAGTCACTAGACCTTCTATTTGAATGAGTTACGTATATAGTCTTCTTCTCATCATGTGCAATGTCTCTATCTCTTAGGCTTTCTATGAAGTTCATGTAACAAGCTTTCGAATCGGTGGCTCCCAAACCAGATGGCTTTAGGGCACCAAGTGTAAAACACCCTTCAGACTCTACTTACTCGAACCACATAGGCCACATATATTGACTAGATAAGAAGATGATCTCATTTGTTATCCATTTCGTCAAGAGACTCAAACACTTCAATTTGTGTCTAAGTTCCACTACTAGGAATCACGAAGACATCAATAATTAAACGTAGCTCTTTTTCCTGTTAAGCTCATATTTCAAAACATCTTTCTATTGCTTAGTTTTTCCACAAAACATACTGTGCATACTTATACTAAAGTGATTCAAAACTTTCTAACATTCAAATACTATCTTTTCTTTGAACTTTCTCATAAATAACTACTTTATTTGAATCAGATCAGATTTTTTTTTTTTACATGAGGCTTAAAAACTTCTAAATTGTCAGATTATGCAAAAACATTCATATATGCTACAAACTTTTTCTCAATGACCTAATTTTATGAGTTTTTAGCTACCATGCATAAAAAAATTTAGCGTGCATCTAAACCACCACCCCATGCTTGAATGACACTGTCCCTAGTGGCATACAAAATATGTAACATGCAATGCAAATGCACACTAAAGAATAATAAAATAACTACGGGAGAAAGGATAGATACAACCTGATATGTGTCAGGCTTCTGAAGTTGATGATTGACTTGACTTTACACCACCACTATGCCTATACGAAAGCATAGTTTTCTGCTAATCTGGTCAATGGTCTGCTTTGAAGGTTGTGCCCTGCACATGGTAACTAATCCTCACATATTGAATATTAGATACACCTGCATGAATCAGAACAAGTGTAAGTTCATATGAAATAAAATGACTGAGCAAAACAAATGCTAAAACTGAAAAACAAAACTAATTCTACTATCTACATATGATACATTCCTCTGCTCAAATCCTATTCCTTTGTGAGATCCCAGACCTCACACTCACCAGTCTGTAAGGTATCTGATATGTAGGGCTTCAGTCTTTGCCCATTCACCTTGAATGTGCCTCTGGTACGTGGGTCAAATAATGTCACTGCCCCGTGTGGGAATACTTCTCTGACAATGTAAGGTCCATCTGTAAACACCCCAAATTTTCACTCACCTTCTTGACATCGCCCTCAATCGGCACATTTCAGTTCTCCGGAATCAATGAAGGGCAAAATGGTTATTTTCTGAGTTTAGACCTTGCAGAAAGTCCTAAATTTCACTCATGAGCATCAAAATTTCTATATTTAAGTTCAGAGACATCTTCAAATTGCAAAATTTCAAAATCCTCTTTCTGGACAAAAAGTTAGAATTTCCAAGTCTAAGCTCAGAGTGACATTTCACTGAAACATGTCTTTGCATCGCATTGCATGAACACTTTGCATCATTTCACTGCACAGCATGTCATATTGAGATCCAGAACTCCTGATTTTCAAAATTGTCAATCCAGATTTGATTTTTAAACTTTTCAAAATTGATTTTTAAAACCCTGGGATTTCAAAATTGCCAATCTTTCCCATTTTACCCCCAGGACTTTGAATTACAAAAAATTTTCTCAAGAAAAACAATCTGGATATCTGGATATTGATTTTAAAGATTTTATCTCAAAACTTTTTGCAAAAGATTTTAAATCTTTTTACAATTTTTTTTTTTACATTTATCCATATTTTTGCCCTGAAAACCCAATTTTTCCAAATTCTTGAAAAACAAATAATGTTTTATCTCGTATCTTCAAATAAATGGAGCCGCCTTTGAACTAGCATCATACTCAGACTCTCAGGTAAGTTGTTTATTCTCAAACGGGACCCACCCGAAGTTCATACCAATTTGCAAATTTTTCTTAATTTCTCAATATTTATTTATTTATTTTTAGCTAGTGGGCCCACACACATGTGGCACACCAATTGAAAAAAAAAAAAAAACTTGCAAAAACAAAACAAAACTTTATTTTCAAAAGGATTTTAAAAGTGGAATGAGATGGCATTTTCATAAAAGCCTCTCATTTATGTTATTATTCATTTTTTTATTTTTATTTCTTTTACTTCTTTTCATTAATTTGCTTACCTAAAATCTTAAAAGGAAACGGCCCAAACGGCGCCACAACCATACTTTCAATTTTTTTTTTCAACTTACCTAAAACTTAGGTAAATGAAACACATTTTTTTGAAAAAGATACAGGAGGCGCCCTTTTGAAAAAAAAAAAATGGCTACTTTAATATTTCAGTTTCAAAATCTTCAACGAAGGTAACGGAATTTCAAAAAAGGAAGCTGCGATCTTTTGAAAAAAAAAGAAGCTGAAAATCTTTAAAAAGAGGGGAGAGCCTAGCCCATAAGGAGGAGGAGAAAAGATTTTGATTTTTGGTCTTTTGGATTTTTGCAGGAGGTTCTTCTCACCAGCGTGAAGGAGTATTTCACCTCTTTCAACCCATGCACAGGGGTACCTCCAGCCGTTGCCTCTCATCAGTTTCAGCACATCAGCTAAAACTCTAAAGGGGCTGTAACACTTCATCTTTTTCAACCCAACTGCAACAGTCCAACAGAAAATGACTCCTTTCCTTCAGCCCAGCCATCATCTCCCATCATTTCTTTCAGCCCATCTCGCACAGCAGCTAGGGATCCAACGGATCCCTCTTTTCCTTCAGCCCTCAGTAGAAGCCACCACACGGTTGCTGCCTCTTCTTCAATCCCTCAGCAGAAGACCACCAGCCTTGCTGTCTATAGCAGAAGGAAGTCTAACGGTGCCATCCAAATCTTGAATCTTTTAAAAAGTGATCTCTGAAAAGCCTCCCAGTTGCAAAACCAAAAGAGAAATCGGTTTTTCTGGTTCAAGGTAAGCCATACCTTGTTTGATCTGTGTTATTTCCCCTTTTCCCATGCCCTGTTCACTCAAAACACAGCTTTGTGCAATCTTGAATTACCCATAGCACCATCAACGCCTGAAAGAATTTCTGAATCTACTATGTTCTATCCATCAAACTCCTGCTTTATTGTACATGTTATCTCGTTTCTAATGGATCAGATTTCTTATGGTTTGGATCACATTTCTGGTAGAGCAATAATTTGCAACATTGAGATGGCATACACTGCTGCCATATTTTGATTTTTGTCCATATTTGATTTGTTGAAGGCTTAGGGGTTATCATTCAAAATCCATTTTGCACAGTTTTTCTTTTTCTTGTTTTCTTTTACAGTCACTCGTTGTGCAGTTTGGACTTAACCCTTTCATTAAGTTATAAGTGCTGAATGTCAATGTTGGAATCAGTCTTAGTCTATGTCCTGCTATAGGTACATCAATACTGTGCGATGCTGGACATTAGATTTTCTAAGATTGATCTTTAACATCAAATTGTGGATGTTGAAGGTCTTGCGTTTTGCTGCAATATTTTTCTTGCTGTGTAAAGAATCCTAATGAGTATAGCATGTCCAAATCAGATTGGGAGCATGTGTTAGATCAAGAATGATATGAAGACTATGTGGCAGGCCTCTACAACACGGTTTACGTTGAAATTTTGGGTTAGGGACCAAGAGAGATTATGCCTTGAAATTCATTTTTTCTGTTGCTCCATATTCTCATACATGGGCCACAATCAACTTCAGGTTCATAGAATCATGTCCAGCAAAAAAAGCTAGATCATGGAATTATGTAACACATGAACTATTTGATTTCATAGTATTGATCTTATAATTCACATTCCTTTTTTTTATGTTGGTGTGATTATATTTTCATGAAACTGTTAGCCTCCAATAACCAGCCCAAGTTAACCAATTAACACATGCACCTATAAAGTGTTAGTTGCTATCTGGTTGTGTGGTACATGGAAGATCTTGTGCAAAGTCAACTGTTAAGGCTGCATACTGGAAGAGCAGTCCTTAGTTAGGATGTCTGACGTGTTTGATGAGTGCTGTTATTTTAACTGCAAGTGTTACCATAATTTCCATTTCATTGCCTATATACCTGAAATCCTTATTACTTATGTGCCACCTGTGTCTCCCTTGATGAAGGATAACATTCATAAGCTGCATGACCCTTTTCATGTCACAGGCTTATTGCCATTACCAGAATGGTATACCTCGATGTATACATTCCAGTTTTGTTGTATTACTCTTATCTTCATCTCATCTCTATATCACTTGTAACATGTAGCTCCTATGTACAGCTGTAGCCAAAACCTGTAGCAATAAGGGGGTGTGCCCTTGTTAACACCCTGATTCCCAAGTTATTAAAAACTAGCATATAGCTGCTAGGTTAATAGTCAGTTGAACTCTATCAAACCTTTACATTACCCGTAGATTGTGTCGATGGTTGGTGTTTACACACTCTACGGTAGCTAACAATCATGTCATAAGTAGCCCAGCCACAGGTTATACCTTTGCATTTGGTTTCGTTGCTACCCATGTTCCTTCAATTGCATTGCATATGTTATATTCATCTTTTCTGCTGCAGGAGTGCAGTCATGATAAACAGCCACCTTCATGAACAGATATATCCATATCCGTTCATGATCTCTTGACCATCTTTTACAGTCTTTGTTATAGATATATAGGGAAGCTCCATACCCATTTTTATTGAAAATTACCTTGTAATTTGGGAAATACGGCTGTGCGAAATCACCTACAGAAACTGTATATACCTGTATTTTTTTATTTTACCTATTATATGGAATTTTCCTTTATATGTATATTTTCTTATTATAGGTATATATATATCGATAATTATTATATATCTACCTATATGTATACGTATATATGTATATATATATGTATATATATACTTATATATATATATATATATCCCTTCATGTGTATTTGTTATTACATATATTTTTCTTTCCTCTTACTTTTGTAAATATATCTTCATTATCATATATCATTCATCATAAATTCAAGTATTTTTATATCTACATGTATATTTTTGTTGTATATAGTATATATATAACCATTTCCTTGGTTATCTTGTACTAACTCTCATTTTGCAGGAAAATCTAGAAGATGCTGATTCCTTGGCTCCATTTCATTTTTTTTTTTATGTTAGCAATGTAACAATCCAATGTAAACCTTGGAATAAGATTTTTTTTTACTGCTTAGATTAGGCCGCATCTCATATAGTTTGATTTCAGTAATATCCTGATTCTATGATGCATATATCTCAATTTTTCAAAATTCACCGTGTATGTTACGAATGGGCACGTACACCAACTCTTAGAGAGTTGATGAACTCGGTGGAGTCCATATTTACGGCCCTAGTTGGAATATGGACGAGACCCAGATCCATCATCTTTCTATCAGTCACATTGAGCCTACACTCTTAGGCTATCTTGAAAATGCACCTCATATTTCTAATGTTTTCAAAATATTGTGAATTAACTCAAATAAACCTTGAATATATTCATGGCCATAGTCAGAATGTGTGAAGGATTTACTTTGGCTTAATCCACATTTTTCCAACAAATTTTTCAGAAATCTTTTCAAAAGTGCATCCATTCATTCAAATCATCTGCATCATTTGTTTTTCTCATGATTTTCTCAAGAAACTTTCACTTTATGGAATCGATTTCTCAAGAAACTATGATGATATTCGGAGTTGGATTTTCCAAATCAAAGTTTTCCTGTGATTTTCCTTAAAAAGTTATTTTCTTAAGATCCATTTTCAAAAAGGAATTTTCATCTTTCCCAAGAACCAAAATCGATTTTAGATATTTCAATATTTCCAGGATTTCAATTTCCTAAGTTTTGAATTTCCTTCTCCAATGAATTTTCCTATAAATTTTCTATCCTTTTCTTAAGAAAATTCTCAAAGTCTGAGTTTTCACAACAAGTGCTTTCCTTCTCAAATGTTCATCTTTTCTCAAGAATTCCTTCCATTTTCCCGAGATTCTCATTTCCTCATGGTTTTCCAAGTCTTTCTAAGCTTTCTCAAGATTTTCCTGAGATTCTCATTTCTTCATGATTTTCCAAATCTTTATAAACTTCCTCAAAATTTTCCTGAGATTCTCATTTCTTCATGATTTTCCAAATCTTTATAAACTTTCTCAAAATTTTCCTGAGATTCTCATTTCTTCATGATTTTCCAAATCTTTATAAACTTTCTCAAAATTTTACTGAGATTCTCATTTCTTCATGGTTTTCCAAGTCCTTATAAACTTTCTCAAGATTTTCTCGAGATTCTCACTTCTTCAATATTTTCCAACTCTTTATAAACTTTCTCGAGATTTCAAACCTTCTTCGTTTGAGTTTTTCTAAGAGATTGATTTCCATCTTTTCCTGAGAACTACTTTTCAACTTCAAATGTTTTCTAAGCATACATCATATTTTCCAATTTTACATTTTCCAAAAATCTCATGCACATGTCTGAATTCTCTGTGCATTTAGGATAGAATACAATTTCGATAATTTCGCTAAGTCAAGCACAATTTTGGCCCTTGGTTCGATTACCCCTGTTAAAGGTGGCAGGAACGGTCGAACCTCGTACCGACAGGTCGAGCCCCATCCCATGTATTTTCCCGCAATTTTCAAAACGGAGGCGAGTATTTCAAAACAATTTCCAAAATCTGGTCAAGTTTGAATCGCGAAAGCATTTTTCCCTCTCTTCCGCAAGGAAGGGAAGACGGGAAAAATTTTGCGACGATAACAGGTTTGGCGACCGTGATGGGACCTGTCCTTGTCTGACCTAAATTATGCTTGGCTTAGTTCAATTATCGAAATTATGTTCACAACATGTCAGCTCTTTACTTTTGATATCATGCGAACCTAGGAGCCTAGATTATGACCTAGCTGACATTGACTGCATATAGCTTAGGCATGGTTTGGTAGGACCAGATTGAGGAGAAATTTTGATGTTCACCTAGACTTAGGTCTGAATACAACTCTCTTCAATTTAGGATCTGAATGCAAACAATGTATGCTTCTTCAAAGATTTTCAAAATCTATCTCTCTAGGATTTAGAGCCCTCTATTTCTTGCATATGATCATTTTTCAAAATCCCCATTACCTATCATTACCCGGTCTTCACGTTGCTGGGCTCTTTTCCAGAACCATAGTTCGGGACAGAGCCTCACAACTGGGCCAATTATTTGGGTTAACACCCCCCTACCACGTACCGCGGGCCACAGTCCGAAGTATATCGGTAGGCGCTCAAGGATGTTGGAAAACCTTACCTTAGAACCGAAGTTGAAATTATATGCCACGTACCTCGGATTTCGATTCGGGTATGTCGGCGTAACTGGATTGGACAAAGATGATCTGAACCTAGAGTTAGGATTAAGGTCCTACAGCTGTTTTCAAAATGATGCATCTAGAGTCAGCCTTATAGGGAGTGTTGTATGTGCATAAATGTTTGTGCAGGATGTGATTGTTTGTATGTTACCTCTATTTCCTTACATTTTCCCAAAATATTTTCAAATATCCATATTTCTTACATTTTCATTTATTTCCTAAAACCCTGGATGATTTCCTCAAATATCCCATTTCTTTCAAAACTCCAGGTGATTTTTCATTCTTCTGTTCCACTGGATCTCAAATTTCCAGCTGCATTTGTATCCTGCCTGCAATTTTTCAAAATCATATGTTTTCTTGGATTTCAATCATTTTGTCTATTTGCCAAATTCTCCATCTTATTTTGAGGGAGAAAGACATACCATATGAAAGGTCGTCCGACGAGTGAAGAGGTAAGTGTTGAGCGGTTCAAGCCAAGCAATATGCGTCTCCTAGACTGCTGGTGGGGTTGCTACATCCATGTTGATGGGCTGCACGTGTCTGGAGTGGCGTCTATACCTACACAACACAGCCACAAAAAATGGTGGTTAACATGAAACAAATGACGGAAGATGAAGAAAAAGGAGAAGAAGGAATGGTGAGGAATAAGGTGGCAGCAAGGAAGGGAGATGTAATGAAAACTCAAGGCAAAAAGGAGAAGGAGATGAAAGGGCTGAAGAGGGAGGCATGAAGGGGAGAAGACAGGCTGTTGGGCTGCGCATATCCCAGGCAAGAACAGAATTTTTCTAGGGTTTTGTGCCCTTTTTAAAGCTACACCCTCATTTTACACAATTTCCTAAAAAGGATTAAAAAAAACTTTATTGCTAGGCGCCTTTTCTGAGGGGGTTTTAGCAAATAAAATTAAAAATAGGTTTGGATCTGGATTGGGGTTGGATTTGGTGTATTTTGCATTGATCCATGGCCCAAAATGTCTGTTTGGATCGGATCTTAACCCGGTTTGCCTTGAAACCCGAACCCATACACTAAAAATGTCATAACTTGCTTATTTTAACTTCGATTCGAATGAAATTCGGACTGACACCTCTTTATATCTAAATACATCCATTTATGGGTTCTAAGCCTTAAGAGCACATAAAATGCATGAATATTATATTAAAATGATGCGCATTTCATGCATCATCACACGCAAAGGAGACACCTCCCCTATAATTCCAGCCACTGTTGTCTCTCCAAGGTAGCCTCCTCCAGCCAGTGTAGCAGATCTCTCCCTAAGATAAGACATGCATATTGTGATAACTTTTTTTTTTTCTTTTCCTTGTTTTCTCTTCTTAGTTCATGTTTTGCTATTGAGAGAGAGGGATCCATCTGATGGATAGATCGGATCCCCTCTTATTAATGGCATACATTAAACAGGTTTTCTACCCCTCTATGGTAAATTTTTATCATTTTTGAATAAGTTCCATGTTATGAGCATTGTAGTTGATTTTATTTTGCATCACTTAGTTTAGTTACATTAGAAGTTTATCATGTTTTAACTTAGATGTTCCAGTCCAATCATTATTTCATGCATCAATTTTCTTCTATAAACCCTGAAATATTTATGATAGATGTATTCTTTTGTCTGTGTTTCCCTACCAAAAACCCAGACCCGTTTGGGGTATATAACCCCAGCAAATAAATAAAATATTAAACCGGGTTTTGAACCCCCTAGAAAATCCAAATTTCATTTTAGCAGACAAGAACCTTCAAATTCACCCCCGTGGAGCATTCGAATCGTCCTCTAAAAATCACAATAGATTCACAATGGAATCTACTGATGATCTGGAAATTTTGAGGTTTTTTCAGTTAGTTTTGACCTCTGGCAAAAATCAGATTTCAAACCCCCTTGGGAAAATCTCGATTTTCCTCCATCAGGGTATAGACAGACCCTAATGCACCGAGTCCACCCAATCCATAGCCTGTCGGCAAAAACTTTCAACACAAAAGTTATTCCTAACATGTTTTACTGTCATTTCCTAAAATTTGGGGATTTTTAGAACTGTCTCAATATTTTTCCTGAAAATGTATTTTCTGTCTGACAGATTTCAATATCCAGAAAAAACAGAGATTCGGGTCTCTGATAACAGTGTGCGTATTTCCAAACCGTAACCCAAATCCCAGTTCTGTAAAAAGATAAAATTTTCCCCAGTCTGTTAGGGACATTTTTTCATAGTTTCAGCCTTTTTCCCATGTGTCTGCTATTTTTCCCACATTTTGTACTGAAACCTGTCTGTTTCCCCAAATCCTAGAGTCGACGGATTCTGATCCGACTTGCCGGAGTGATACAGCTCCGACCATAGGTCAAAACCAGAAAGTGTAAAAGGAAACAATATTTTCCTTGTCCTATGTCATCCCATAAAATTTAGGAAATTTTTATGGAAGTTTGATATCAAAAATCCCCTTTAGAATCAGCATTTTAGGCAAAATTTTGATTTTCTTAGGATTTTAACTATTTTCCATATTAAGAAAATACGAAAAAATTAGATTCTCGAGCTCCATTCTATTTTTAGGGTTAGTTTAGGTGTTCATACCAAATTTGGCTTAATTTCAAGTTCATTTGCTTAATGTGTTAGTTTATCTTTAAATTCAGAAGCGAAAATCAGGTTAAATTTAATATTTTATGATATTTTCGCCATTTTAGGGTTTTATTCATATAAATAGGCATGTAGAATCATATTAGAGTTAATTTTAATATCATTTGCATTTCACATTTTCCATTTTTACAAAATTTATTTCAGAAAACCCAGGTTTCAAGGCCATAGTCTTGTTATCAGGGGTATTTTGGTCATTTTGATCTCAATTTCGAAATTTCAATTTCTAATTCTCCAAAATTTCATGTGTAGCATCATATTTTATCATATTATGTTTGATTTATTTCATTTTATTTTCAAATTTCCAAAATTTCTTTCAGAAAACCCTGATTTCACGGTCATCAGGGGCATTTTGGTCATTTTGACCCCAATTTCGAATTTCCAAGTTTATTTTTGAAATTTATTCATTATTTATCATGTTTATATCAAAAAGGGTATGAATTTGGGTTTATATTTGAATAATATTCGATAATTTTCCATATTTTCGGATAAATTCAGAAAAACCTACATTTCTGTGCTAACACTGTTTTCTAGTTTTGAAGGAACATTCAAGAAGAAGGCTTAGTTATGTTCTTTCTTTATTTTATTAAATTTAATGTAAAAATCAATGTAATATTTGGAATAAGAGTTACATTTCTGCTTATAATAGGGATGCATTGCATATAGTTTAATTTCTGCAAATTCCAGTATTTGATGTATCATTCATGCATTTATTCCAAATTCACTATGGTTGACACGAATGGAACATGCACAAGCTTTTATGGAGTTTATAAACTCGGTGGGATTCGTATTTATGGCCATAGTCAGAATACGAAGAAAACCAAGATTTATGATCTTCATATTAGCCACATTCAGCATACACTCTTAGGCTAACTTTAAAAATGCACTGCATTTCTCAAAACTTCAAAAGGATTTCTCAATTCCACAATTGAAATTCTCTTTCAAATTCATATTCATTCATTCATATTGCATTATTTTCAAACTCATTTTCCAATTTCAATTTAAAAAAAAATCAGTTTTTTGAAGAATTTCTAAGTCTTTCTCAGGATCTGATTTTCTCAAAATTTTAAGTTTTCAAATGACATTTCAAAGCATTTCCTAAGTTCAAACCCAGATTTTTCAATGTTTTAAAATTCTCAAATTTCAAAATCCCAAGTTTTCAAAAATCAATTTTCTCAGATTTCCAATTTTCCTGAGAATCCAGTTACCTGAGAATCTATTTTCCATCTAAAAAAAACATTTTCCAATGAATTTCCTGATTTTCTCAGAATTCTCAAATCCATTTCCTCAGAAAAGTAATTCAAAACTCAAAATCGATTTTCCAAAGTTCAAGTTTTCCTGAGAAATCACTTTCCAATGCAAATTTCTGATTTCCAATGAAATTCAATAATTTTCCCAGGAATTCCATTTTCAAGCATTTTCCAGTCATTTTCCAATTGCATTTCAATTTTCCAAAGCAAACATCATGTTTTTCAAAACTTGCATTATTTTCAAAATTCCATAGCACAAGCCTGATTCTTTGTGCATTCTAGGAAAATAGAGCATAATTTAGATAATTTAACTTAGTCAAAACACATAATTGATCCTTGGTTCAAATACCCCTGGTAAAGGCGCTAGGAACGGTTGAACCTCGTACCGATAGGCAGATCTCATTCCATGGAATTTTCCCGCAAACTTTCAAAACGAAGGCGAGTACATTTCAAAACCAATTTTCAAAACTTTGGTCGAGTTTGACTCACGAAATTTGTTTCTCTCTCGCCAGAGAGGGGGAAAAATTTTGCGATGATAACAGGTTTGGTGACCGTGATGGGACCTATCTTCGTCTGATCGATTATATGCTTTGACTTAGCTCAATTATCAAAATCGTGCTCTATAAACTGTCAGCTTTTAATTTCTGATATCATGTGAACCTAGGAGCCTAGACTTGAACCCAGCTGACATGGATTTTATGTAGACTAGGCATGGTTTGGTAGGACCATATTGAGGAGAATTATGCATGCTCACATGGACTTAGGTCTGAAATACAACACTCCTCAATCTAGGACTTGTATGAAAACAATGTTTGCATCTTCAAAAGTTTTCAAAATTCTATCTCTTTAGGATTTAAAGCCCTCTGTTTGCCTGCATGTGATCATTTTTCAAAAACCACCCCACCTATGTCTACCCGGTCTTCACATTGCTGGGCTCTCTTCCAGAACCATAGTTCAGGACAGAGCCTCACAACTGGGCCACTTATTTGGGCTAACAACCCCCTGCCACGTACCAAGGGCCATAGTCCAATGTATATCAGCAAGCGCTCAAGGATGTTGGGAAAACACAAGCCTAGACCCGGAGATAAATTTTTATGCCACGTACATCAAGCCTCGGCTCGAGTATATCAGCATAGCATGATTGAACACAGTTGATCTGAGCCTAGAGTCAGGATTAAGGTCCTAAAGCTCTTTTAAAATCAATGCATTTAGAGTCAGCTTCTTAGGGATTGTTGTATGTGCATAATTGTTTGTGATTGAATGTATGATATTCATTTTTCGCCTTATTTTCTCATATTTTTCCCAATTTTTCTAAAATACTGAATAATTTTTCTAAAATACTGAATAATTTTTCTAAAATACTGAATAATTTTTCAAAATACCTCATTTTCCATCTTTTGTAAAATATCTCCTTTTTCTCAAAAACCCTGGACGATTTTTCCAAATTATCCACCTTTTCCTTAAAACTCCAGGTGATTTTCCATTCTTTCGTTCCTCTGGACTTCGAATTTCCAACTTTTTATCCTGCCTGCAATTTTCAAAATTCTTGTATTTTTCAAAAATTCTAATTCCAATTTTCCTATCTTTCAGTTCAATGACATCCAGTCAGCTCGATTATGTCTTTCCTAAAGGTCACATCTCCTACGAGGTGCGACAAAGTCTTCCTGAGCATCGATCTCTCAGCACCGGACCCTTCTTTCCCTGGTGGTACTATACTTGGTTCAAAAACTTCTCTCGTATGTTTTCGGACCACTTGAACTATTGCGGGTTGGAACTGGCATCTGCAGTGGGAAAGTTGACAGTCAATGACAATCTGGTCCATGCACTGGCAGAGCGATGGAATTCGCGTACTTGCACATTTTGGTTCCCATGGGACGAGATGACACTACTGATGGATGAGTTTTCAGAGATCATGGGACTGCCTGAGCCAGCCGATCAGCCTGGAGATCCGTTAGAGCAGCAGTTCTTGATCAATGTCAAGGGTTTGGACCCCCGAGATGCTTTAGCTCGCATGACAGAGCGTAAGTCTTGGCCACTGATTGAGGAAAATAGAAATAAATATGTGAATTTGATCGAGATCTACCGACACTATGGAGAATTAGTAGAAGTCAGCTCGTTGTCCAGGACAGCTTGAGAGAGAATTCAACATGCGATGGTTCTATGTATTGTGGGACTCGCCTTCTTTCCATACGGGCAAAATTATGTGGATGTCAGAATAGTACAACTTTTGAGAAGATGGGGAAGTCGACAGACCAGCCATCTCTCGATAGCCATAGCCGCGCTTGCTTTTCTATACAGAGGATTGACCCGCTTCACACTTGGAGAGTTCATCTTAGTCGAGGGATGTACTTATGCACTTCAGTCTTGGTTCCTTCAGCATGTACCGACCAGGCCTAGTTCGTTCAGATACAACGGCAAGGAGCTCCTTCTAGTTTCGCGATATCGATTCATGCTCGATTATCTGCAGGAAGAAGTGGTATGGGACTATTTTGATCGAGAATTATCACCTCCCAGATACACCTATGCATATGGCAAGAGATTCAAGTTGTTCGGTGTTATCATCGCAAAAATTTTCCCCTCCCTTGCGAGAGAGAAACGAATTTCGCGAGTCAAACTCGACCAAAGTTTTGAAAATGGTTTTGAAAAATTACTCGCCTCCGTTTTGAAAATTTGTGGGAAAATTCCGTGGAATGGGATCCGCCTGTCAGTACGAGGTTCAACCGTTCCTGGCGCCTTTACCAGGGGTAATTGAACCAAGGACCAATTATGTGCTTTAACTCGACTCAAATAGCTAAATTATGCTCTATTTTTCCTAGAATGCACAAAGAATTAGGCTTGTGCTATGAAATTTTGAAAATAATGCAAGTTTGAGAAAATATAATGTTTGCTTTGGAAAATTGAAATATGCTTGAAAATTGATTGGAAAAGTACTTGAAAATTGAATTCTTGAGAAAATCATTGAATTTCATTGAAAATCAGAAATTTGCATTGGAAAGTGATTTCTCAGGAAAATTTGAAATTTAGAAAATTGATTTTGAAATTTGGAATTGCTTTTCTGAGGAAATGGATTTGAAAATTCTGAGAAAATCAGGAAGTTCATTGGAAAAGGGATTTCTGAAAGGGAAAATGAATTCTCAGGAAAACGAGAATTCTGAGAAAATGGATTTCTGAAAACTTGGGATTTTAAAATTTGAGAATGTTAAAACATAGGAAAAACTTGATTTGAACTTGGGAAATACTTTGAAATCTCATTTGAAAATTTAGAATTCTGGGAAAATCCAATCCTGAGAAAGATTTGGTAAATCCTTGAGAAAATTGATTTTTCTGAAATTGAAATTGGAAAATGAATTTGAAAATAATGCAATTTGAATGATATGAATGAATGAATATGAATTTGAAAAGGAAATTTCATTGAGGAATTGAGAAATCCTTTTAAAACTTTGAGAAATGCAGTGCATTTTGAAGATAGCCTAAGAGTGTAGGCTGAATGTGGCTGATATAAAGATCATAAATCTTGGTTTTCTTCGTATTCTGACTATGGCCATAAATACGAATCCCACCGAGTTTATAAACTCCATAAAAGCTTGTGCACGTGCCATTCGTGTAAACCATAGTGGATTTGAAATAATGTGCATGAATGATACATTCAGATATTGAATTTACAGAAATTAAACTATATGCAATGCAGTCCTATTCTAAGCAGAAAAGTAAATCTTATTCTAAATATTACATTAATTTTTACATTGAATTGAATAAAATAAAGAAATAAAATAACTAAGTCTTCTTCTTGAATGTTCCTGCAAAATTAGAAAACAAGGTTAGCACAAAAATGTAGGTTTTTCTGAATTTATCTGAAAATATGGGAAATTATCGGATATTATTCAGATATAGACCCAAAATCATACCCCTTTTGATATAAACATGATAAATAATGAATAAATTTCAAAAATAAACTTGAAAATTCGAAATTTATGTCAAAATGACCAAAATACCCCCCTGATGACCTTGAAATCAGGGTTTTCTGAAAGAATTTTTGTAAATTTTGGAATTTTGAAAATCAAATGAAATAAATCAAACATAATATGATAAATTAGATGATATGCATAAAATTTTGTAGAATTAGTAATTGAAATTTTGAAATTTAGGTCAAAATGACCAAAATAACCCCGATAACAAGACTATGGCCTTGAAACCAGGGTTTTCTGAAATAAATTTTGCAAAAATGAAAAATGTGAAATGCAAATGACATTGAAATTAACCCTAATATAATTCTATATGCTCATGTACATGATAAAAACCTTAAAATGACGAAAATATCATAAAATTTCAAATTTAACCTGATTTTCGCCTGATTTTCGCTTCTGAATTTAAAGATAAAATAACATATGACTCAAATGAACTTGGAATTAAGCCAAATTTGGCAAGAGCACCTAAATTAACCCTATAAATAGAATGGAGCTTGAAAATCTATTTTTTTTGTATTTTAATATATGGAAATTCAAATAAAAACCTTAAATTTTATGATTTTTGCCTAAAATGTTGATTCTAAAGGAGATTTAGGATATCAAACTTCCATAAAAATTTCCCAAATTTTATGGGGTGACAGAGGACAGTAAGGCAAGAGTTTGTGCCTTTTACACTTTCTGGTTTTGACCTATGGTCGGAGCTGTGCCACTCTGGCAAGTCGGATCGGAATCTTGCGACTCTAGGAGTTAAGTGAAACAGACAGATTTCAGTAGAAAACATGGAAAAAATAGCAGACAGATGGAAAAAAGGCTGAAATTATGGGACAATGTTTCTGACAAATATAGGAAGATTTTATTTTTTGACACCATTGGGATTAGAGTTAAGGTTTGGAAAGGGCCATACTGTTATCAGAGACCTAAATCTCTGAGATTTCTGGATATTGAAATCTGTCAGACAGAAATTAAAAATCCGTAAAAAATACTGAAACAGATCCAAAAATTCCCAAATTTTGGTAAATGACAGGAAAACATGTTATAAAAAACTTTTGTGTTGAAAGTTTTTGTGAAAGAGCTATGGATTGGGTGGACTTGGTGCATTAGGGTTTGTCTATACCCTGATGAAGGACAATCGACATTTCCTAGGGAGCTGGGAAATCTGATTTTTTACAGAGGTCAAAACTAACTGGAAAAACCTCAAAATTTCCAGATCATCAGTAGACTCGATTATAAATCCACTGTGATTTTTGGAGACCAATCTGGATCTCCCACAAGAGTGGTACCGGAGGTTCTTTTCTGCTAAAGCAGAAATTGAAAACTCAGAGAGACAGAAAACCTGATTTAGGGTTTGATTTTTAAAACAAAGTTGCAGAGCCCAAATCAATATGGGTTTTTTACAAGTAATCACAAACACATAGATGCATCTACCACAAAAGATTCAAGATTTATTGACAGGAAACTAAGCATGAAATGACAAGTGGACTATGCACATCGACTAAGACACTAGAAAATTATCAAATAAAACTATATTGCATAAGTAAAATGACTATGAAATAATACAACTAACTTAATGCAACATAGAAGCTACGTGAAACACCAAAATGAAACAAAAATCAACAGGGGGCCTGATGTATTTTGATATTGGCTTTTGCAAGGAGGGATCCGATCCATGCATCAGATGGATCACCTCTTTACGTAACCATAACATGAAAACCTTTGGTTTTACATGTTACTTAAATCCATAGATAAAAAAAAAAATATTTAGCAAGATGGATCCAGTTTTAAACTGGTTTTACATTAGATTCCTCCCTCTCAAAGAGGATAGCACTGAAATTTAACTAAATAAACAAAAAAAATCGGTAAAGGGAAAGAGCATATTGACTTACCTTGGGTTTATGCTTGAAACGGCTGGAGAGGAGTTGCAATTGAAGGGTTACTGTGGTGATTGCTATGTTGTGGTTCATGGCTGAAACCAAGGGGGTTTGCCCCTTTGTTGATGGGCTGGAAAAGATGGCAGATGAAGCTGCCAAGGAGGGTGATGACAGGGCGTGAAGGGTGTCAATGAAGGGGAACTTGCTGGAAGTTGAAGTTGTGGCTGGTGTTGTGTTGGAGGTGGTTGGAACCGATGGAGGAAGCTGTTGGTGGTTGTTGGCTGGAGCAAGGATCTTGGAACCAATGGAGGAGATGGCAGCGCCTTCAAGGAGGGCTGTAGTTGATCTCTTGTGTGGTGGCTGCAGCTGCTACAAGGGTTAAAGGTTGTTGTGGCTGTAGCAGGATGGCTGCTGTGTAGAAGAGGTGAAGAGAGAGAGAGAGAGAGAGAGAGAGAGAGAGAGAGAGAGAGAGAGAGATGGGGTCCCCTTTTGGGCAGCCGTCTCCTTTTTTTTTCTTTTGTTTTTCCTTGGTAACTTAGGAAAGATGATATATTTCCCTAAGTTACCATTGATTAATGAAGAAGGCTATGTAATGCCCAAGGCTACAGCCGTATGGCTTTGGAGGAAGAAGGGAGTAAGGAAGGGAAGAAGGAAGGGAAGAAAGAAAGAACGGAAGGAAAAGGAAAGAAGAGGGGAGAAAGAAAAGGAAAGAAAGGGAGGAAAAGGAGAGGGAAAGAGGAAGAGAAGAGCTGGAAAAGGGGTATACCTGAGTGGAGAAAGAGGAAAGAAGGAGGAAAGAAAAAAAAGAAAGAAAGAAAAGAAAAAGGAAGAAGAAAGAAAGAAAAGAAAGAAAAGAAAGAAAGAAGGAAAGAAAAGAAAAAAATAAAAATAAAAAATAAAAAGTAAAAAAAAAAGAAAATGGAGGAAAAAGCAGAAAGGAAGTGGGCTGGAGGTTTGGGCGACCCCCTCACGGGTCCCACTTCCCAAAATAAAAAAAAATAAAAAATAAAAAAATAAACACAAACAAATAAAAAGAAAATTAAAAAGAAACACAAATATTTTTTTAATAAAAGAGAATTGTAAATGAATGGGCCATCTCAGAGCGGGTCCAAATTCCAGTTTTAAAATTCATTTTGACGATTAGAGGGGTAAAATAGTCTTTTTAGAAAATTTCCAGACGAAACGAACTATTTTTGGCAGTTTTTTAAACGAGCTCGGATTTTGAAGTTCAATACCCCGTTGCGAAGCAAATCAAGTGTAGAATTTGAAAATTTGATTTTGAAAGAAATCCAGATATTTTTTCTAAAGAAAATATTTCCAAACGAAATGGGCTATTTTTGGCAGTTTTTGAAACGATCTCGGATTTTGAAGTTCAATACCCCGTTGCGAAGCAAATCCAGTGTAGAATTTAAAAATTTGAGTTTGAAATAAATCCAGATTAATTTTCTTTTTTTTGAGAAAATATTTCCAAATTTAGAATCTCGGGGGTAAAAATGTCAATTTTGGAAACCTGAGGTTTGAAATTGATTTATGAAAACTTTTAAAACTCAATCTGGATTGACATTTATAAAACTGGAGTTTTGGACTTCGAAAATGAAATGAAATGTGATGAAATGCTGAGAAATGATATGAAATGATGAGAAATGACATGCGAAATGCTAACCCTGAATGAAGAATTTTGGATTTTAAACCCCGGTTGGCAGCTGTACCAGTTTAAAAAGCATTAAAATTGATAAAATTTGCAAAATAGCTCAAGAAATGGTTTTCGGGACTCTACTGGGTCAAAGTGACACTGGAAATTGGGGTTCGAGCTGGTTTGAACTGAGATGAGCTAGATTGAGCTGGGTTTTAGAGTTTCAGAACTCAAATGAACTGACCAGGCACTGACTCAACTGACCTTTTCGACTGAATTTTCAAGAAAAGCTGTCATTTTTAGAGAAATGGTACGGAATGATCACTAGAATGAAGTGAATTACGAACCTGAACTGGGTTTAAGCTGAAACAAAGGTCAGTAATACTGACATGAACCAAAATCGAAGCTCGAACACTAGCTCAATTGACTGAACTCAGCTCGGTTTCAGCTGAAAGAGCCGAAATGGACTAAAATGGGCTCTTGGACACTCAGAAATGGTTTTGAACTAAAAGTGGAGCACTCGAACTCCTGGTGAGCTCAAGTTAGACTCTGGAGAATATGACTGACTGTGAATGACTGACTCAGAGACAATTGGCTTGGATTTGAGTGAGAAATGAGCTCATTTCTAAAGAAATGATAACATTTTGGTAGGAATGGTCAGAAATGAAAATGGTTTTTTCACTGTGAGCTCAAATGAGCTTGAAATGACTGATATTCCAACTGTTCTGAACTGACCAATGAGCTTGGTTGACTTCGACTGACTGGGGTCCGGGATGACCTAGGGGTAAAATGATAAATTTCTTAGTAAAAATGGGTAAAGTGGTGATTTTTTGAAACTGACTGGGGGTTTGACTCCTACACTGACCTAATAGGGTTGGCACTGCACAAAAGGTGTTGTTTGAGAATGGATGAGGAAAATTTGGGGTGTTTACAGATGTCCCTCTTTGCTACTAAGTCGGCTTGAAGATGAGCTTAGTGGCAAAGAAAAACACACCAAATTTTGGCCATAAAAATGCCCCAGTTTGAAGGATCTGATTGGGTATGAAGAAATCAGCCCTGATGAAAATGATAGATATGAAGTGAAGAATAAAGAAGAAAATTTTACTTCAAAAGGAAGTGAGATTCAGGTTTTGCCCTTAACCTGGATGGGACGGAAAATACCTTGTGTAGAAACGAAGCTCAGGTTTGACCTTTAACCTGACCGGGGAATGAAATACCTCATCAAAGGAGACTCAGGTTTGTACCCTTATCCTGATTGGGAGGAAAATGAAATACCTCATCAAAGGAGGCTGAGGTTTGTACCCTTATCCTGATTGGGCGGAAAATGAATGGAATCCTCGAAGGAAGAAACCATGATGGAACCTTCGGATTTCCGCACAATGAATCTGATAGGGGTTTTGCAAAAGGATGAAATTGGGGTCCCTAAAGCTTGAAAAGGGGTTTGATTTTGGGCACCTCATTATTGAGACTAAATAACTTTTGAAATTGGTGACCTTTTGCGAGAAAATGATTGGTGGCTTAACCTCAAGCCGAAATTGGACTGTTTATGGTGGGACAGTGGGGACACAGGGAAGTGTGCGAATCTGAGAGCCCATGCGCTCAGATTATACCAACAGAAGGGAAGGAATCTTGAAAAATCCTGTTATCAAGTCCTTAAAAGGGATAACAACTGATGTCAGGATACGCCAAAGATGAACCTCCAGCTCTCGCTTCACGCCATGATAGCTAGAAAATATTGGCAAAATGTTGAAAATTGTTGTTGATTCAAAATAATTGAAAATGATGCACATTGTTTTGAAAATATTCCCTCTTTTCTACCTAAAGTATTACCTTCGACTGGGCTTAACTTCGTAGAATCAAGATTCGAATTCAAATTTCTTGCAATTGACTTTCTTTCAAGGAGGCTATCAATTCCCTTGATATGAATAGAAAAGAGAGTATTCTTGATATTGTGAAAGCAATTGGTGAAAGAATATTGATAATAGAATTTCACAAATTTTAAAGAAGATTCTTGACAGATTCCGCAGTCTGATATCCTGGGATTCTTTTCTCATGATGATCTTTCTGCCCATTCTTTTTTTTTTTGGCAGAATTAGGGCTCTCTCGGGTTTTTGGAGATTTTATTACATCATCCTTCATTTTGGAGATGTCCTGCCTTTTCTCTCTTTTTTTTGGAAGGGTATGTCACAAACTCCTTCATCTTGGAGATGTTCTGATCCTTCTTTTTCTCTCAGGGATTATATCGACAGTTATTGACTCATTGGTTGGAAATCTCTTGATGATAGCGGAAATTAAATATCCTTTAGGGTTTGTCGGGAGGCTCATCGCAGTCGCCTTCATCTTGACGGTGCTCTGAACTTTCACTGGAAGGATCCGTCACAAACTCCGTCATCTTGGAGATGATTCAAATCTTCTTTGGCCCCGGGTGTCTACTCGCCTAATTCGCCTTCATCTTGACGACAATTGAGAGATCCCTTTTGCAGATATTTAATTGCAACTTAGGTGATTGAGGAGATATAGGGATTTAATGGATTTTTCTGTATCACCCAGGATATTTTGACTGCTATATTTTCCAAGAATGATCTTTAAAAATGTGCCATTGACTGTGATCAATACCGATCACTTATGGCTTTGCAACAACATTGAATTTCCTTTTGCTGGCCATATCGAGGATTTATTCTTCATCCTTTTGGTTGGTCGATAGAAAGAATTTGAATTTTGAATCCTTTTTCACAAAAGCTTTGACCTTTCGGAAATAATACTGAAGGTATTCTGAGGTAATGTTTTTGTGCAATAAAAATTTTGAAATCAACAAATATTTAATGATAAATTGGCAAGATGTTCTTGAAATCCTTTGTGGAAGCGAGCATTTGAAGCACAACGCAACGCATCTATGACAAAAATTTTCTTCTCCTTTCCCCAAAGGAGAAGATTCAGAAATTGGAAATAGGAATTACTCCTTTCTTCCTTGAAGAGGAGGTGTTTGCAAAACGTACTTTCGAAGAGAAATTAAGCTTTCGTCAAAACTTCCTAACATTAGGCTTCTCTTATGGAAAGGGGGCCGGTAATGGTGAGGTCGGTGAATTGGTCATAAAGGAACGAGTCCGTCACACTCTTCGTAAAAAGAGGGTCCTTCATGATGAAATGGCCTAGCATGAAATTGTGGTCACAAGGAAAGCGAACTTCCGTAGAAGATCTCCCTGAACTAAGGGTTCCTTGTATGAAATTGGAATTTTGTTTTGCAAACGGTTCACAAAGACACGAGTCCCTTCAAACTCTCCCTGAAAAGGGGTTAGGTGAACAAAGGATAGCATGCGAAAGGAATGAGCTCCCTTGAACTCTCCCTGTAAAAAGGGTCTCTCGCAAGAGGAAATAATTGAAATTGGTATTGGATGACCAAAAGGTCGAAATTGGAAATTTGAAATTTTGAAATTGGAAATTTGGAATTTGGAAATTGATATTTGGAAATTGGAAATTGGAAATTGATGGACCCGAAGGTCGAAATTGGAAATTGGAATTTTGAAAATTGGAAATTGGAAATTTGAAATTGGAAATTGGAAATTTGAAATTGAAAATTGGAAATTGAAAATTCGAAATTGATTGACCCAAAGGTTGCAATTGGAAATTTGGAAATTGATTGACCCGAATGTCGAAATTGAAAATTTGGAAATTGGTTGACCTGGAGGTCGAAATTGGAAATTTGGAAATTGGTTGACCTGGAGGTCGGAATTGGAAATTGGTTTACTGGGAACAATATGGGTTCACTAGGAATTCAGCCTAAGAATGACATTGGTTCTATTGAGAACGACATTGATTCACTGGGAACGACATGGGTTCAATAGGGATTCAACCTAAGAACTATCAATTCCATAGGAATTTAACCTAGGGATCACATCGGTTTAGCAGAAGTTCAACCTACGAACTATCAATTCCATAGGGATTTAACCTAAGGACCATAGTTTAAGAAGAAAGGATTCAACTTGTGAGCTTTGAATGGACCAGGTGCTAAACTGGGTTTTGAGGGAAGATTCAAATCAGAATTCAAATCTTCAAGGAAAAACTAAATGAATTGGGTTTTGAAAGAAAGTTCAAGTCGGAACTTGGATCTTCTAGACCAATTACTAAATTGTAGAAAAGTTTGAGTAGGAGTTCAAACCTTTAAAGGAAAGCCAAGCGAATTGAATTTGGAAGAAAATTCGAGTCGGAACTCTAACTCTCTAGACAGATTCTAGGCATCTGAATTGGATTTAGAAGAAAATTTGAGTCGGAACTCTAATTTTCAAGACCAATTCTAGACATTTGAATAGGATTTGAAAGAAAATTTGAATCGGAACTCTAATTTTCTAGACCAATTCAGAAGGAAAAGAAAACTCAGGTCAGAACTCGAATCTTCGAAGGAAAACTAGATCCATTGTGGAAGGAAAAGAAATTCGAGTTGGAACTCGAATCCTGAAGGAAAAATAGATCAATTAGAAGGAAAGAAAATTCGAGTCAGAACTCAAATCTCGAAGAAAAACTAGACTGGTTAGAAGGAAAGAAAATTTGAGTCAGAACTCGAATCCCAAAGGAAAACTAGACTAATTAGAAGGAAAGAAAATTCGAGTCCGAACTCGAATCTCGAAGGAAAACTAGACCGGTTAGAAGAAAAGGAAATTCAAGTCGGAACTCGAATCCCGAAGGAAAAATAGACCGATTAGAAGGAAAGAAAATTCGAGTCGGAACTCGAATCCTGAAGTAAAACTAGACTAGCATAGATTAGGTTTGAAAACATTAATCAGTAAACCAGATTTAGAAAGTTTAACCAATAAAAATTGGATTTTGAAAGATGTACCAGTGTGAATACCGGATTTTGGAAATGAACTCGTATAAGTACTGGATTTTGAAAATGGATCAGTACGAATACTGTTTTTGGAAGAATTACCAGCACAAACACTGGATTTTTTAAATTTTACTAGCACAAACACTGGTTTTTGAAAATCTTACCAGCACGAACACTGGATTTTTTTGAAAATTTACCCAACTGATTCTGATGAGAGATTTTCAATCTTCATCCTCACGATGACTTAGACAACTGTCGGGGTCTCAGGATTTATCCCTTATCCTGAATGGGTAGTTCAGGTTTATCCCTTAACCTGAAGGGGAATTGAATTTGATGCAAATGAATGCAAATGAATGCATGTAAATGCAAATGAATGCAAATGTATGCAAAATGATGTAAATGAATGCACATGCATGCAAAATGATGTAAATGAATGCACATGCATGCAAAATGAGAGATTTGTTTGATCCTGCCTGCATACAGGACGTTTTGTAGACAATTTTCAAAATAATGCCCCAGTGTAACGGAGAAAGAAGAATTTGACCATTATTGAAGAAAATATATTGAGGAATTATAAAGGATGGAATAGAGAATTTAAGTATAGAAAATTTTCAAATGTTGAGCATTGATAGGATCTGGTAATTCCACTCTGTCGGCATTGATAAGCTGATATGAGTTACGAGGTAATGCCTCTTTGACAACATAGGGACCTTCCCAATTCGGCAACCATTTGCCGCCCAGGCGGTGCTTGAGATAGGCCGTTGATCTGAGCACTAGATCATTGACTCAGGATTTCCTTTCAAGGATAAATTTTGCATATTTGTCTGAATACCCTCTGTCGATATGATTAAGCATGCTCTGCTGCTCGGAGCCTTCTTTCATTGAGCAAATCAAGTTGTATCAGTCGCTGCTGCTGATATTGATCAAGCGATAACTCCAGCAGTGATGCAAGCTTCAAGACAAGTTTTTGAACATGTAGAGGCAGTACTACTTCAGTTCCGTAGACAAGTTCTGACGGAGTAGCATTAGTTGGAGTTCGAATGGTGGTTCTGTATGCCCACAACGCATCATGAATCTTCTAATGCCAGTCACAACCTATTTCCAAAGTTTGCTCCAAGATTCAAATCAAAATCTTATTGGTGGCCTCTGCTTGACCATTCCCTTGAGGATAATAAGGAGCAGAGAAATGATGATGGATTTTTGAACTTCGAACAAAAAGTCATCATTCTCTCATTCTTAAAATGATTGCCATTATCTGACACAATATCATGCGGTATGCCGAAACGACATAGGATATTCTTGTGGATGAACGAGACCACGTGTCGACCTTCTACTGTGCGTAGAGTGACTGCTTCTACCCATTTAGTAAAATATTCTGTTGCGGCAAGAAAATATTTGTGGCTATTTGAAGCAGAAGGGGTAATGGGGCCTACAACATCAAAATCCCACATAAAAAATGGCCATGGCGAAACAATAGATTGCAAATATGTCGTTGGCGCATGAATAGAAGGTGCATGCATCTGGCATTGAGCGCACTTCTTCACAAAACGATAACAATCTTGTTGCATAGTTCTCCAATAATATCCTGCTCGGATGATTTGCTTGATAAGATTTTGATAGCCGACGTGACCACCGCAAATGCCTTAGTGTACTTTCCACACGACTTCTTTGGCTTCATCTTCGTCTAGGCATCTGGAATATTCAGAACTGAATCCACGATGATAGAGGACATCAGAGAGAATAAAATATCGAGCAGACACGCGCCGAATCACTTGTTGCTCTTGCCAATGATATTCTGAGAGGAGACATATGTCTTCTCCTTGATGGGAGCCTTTCTGAGACTGTCTTCAGCTTTCTAAGACATAATCCTAATCATCATTTTCTTGAACATCTGATATGTAGCAGGATCAATGTCATCCCTATCATTCAGACTCTGTCTTCTGGCATATCTTGGAGAATCCATTTCTTCTTGCCTGCTTCTAAAATCACTGATGCACTGACACAGTGGTGTCTTCTTGCTTGATCTGATCTGAACCACTTGGCAATACCGATATTCTCTGCAGAATGAGATGGATGATTACATTTTGATGATGAAGATTCAGGATAGAAATGAATATAGGAAAAATATTTGATGAGAATTTGGTAGATAATTGAAAGAATATCCCATTACTAGGGATTGAGTCATCGCTGGGATTACGACAATTGCATTGTCATTCCTTGTAAAGAGAATGAACAACTGCAAATATGCCTTGTCACCTAGGCGAGGTTGTCAAACCATGATTGAATGAAAATTGAAGGATTTTTTATTAAAGAAAAAATATGATTGCATCAATAGTGCACTTGAGAAAGAGGGGGCATATATACAGTCTGCCACCACTCTTAATGATCAGCAGAAACACGAGGACTGAGGAAAAGAGTGAGAATGATGAAAGAATCCCAGCCATATCTGGCAGAATGGTATGTTCTGGACCACTGTGTTGATGCAAGGTCGAACTCTAGCGCAACTGGAAGGAGTTCCTTGCCGTTGTATCTGAACGAACTAGCTCTGGTCGGCACATGCTGAAGGAACCAAGACTGAAGAGCATAGGTACATCACTTGACTAAGATGGACTCTCCAAGTATGAAGCGGGTCAGTCCTCTGTATAGAAAAGCAAGTGCGGCCATAGCTATCGAGAGACGACTGGTCTGTCGACTCCCCCATCTTCTTAGAAGCTGAACTATTCTGACATCTACATAATTTTGTCCATCTGAAAAGAAAGCAAGTCTCACAGTACATAGAACCATCGCATGCTGAATTCTCTCTTGAGCTGTCCTGGACAACGAGCTGACTTCTACAAATTCTCCATACTGTCGGTAGATCTCGATTAGGCTCACGTACTCATTCCCATTTTTTTCAATCAGTGGCAAAGACTTGCGCCCTGTCATGCGAGCCACGACATCTTTAGGGTCCAGACCCTTGACATTGATCAAAAAATTGTTGCTCCAACGGATCTCCAGACTGACCGGCTAGCTCAGGCAGTCCCATGATCTCTGAAAATTCATCCATTAGTAGTGTCATCTTGCCCCACGGAAACCAGAACGTGCAGGTACGCGGATTCCATCGCTCTGCCAGCGCATGGATCAGATTGCCGTTGACTGTCAACTTTCCCACTGCAGATGCCAGTTCCAACCCGCAATCGCTCAAGTGGTCCGGAAACATACGAGAGAAGTTTTTGAACCAGACATAGTACCACCGGGAGAAGAAGGGTCTGGTGCTGAGAGCTCGATGCTCAGGAAGACTTTGTCGCACCTCATAGGAGATGTGATCCTCAGGAAAGACAAAGTCGAGCTGACTGGATGCCATTGGACTGAAAGATAGAAAGATTGGAATTAAACCTTGGAAAAATACAACAATTTTGAAAATTGCAGGCAGGATAAAATGCTGAAAATTCGAAGTCGAAAGAAACGAAAGAATGGAAAATCACCTGGAGTTTTGTAGAAAAGGTGGATAATTTGGAAAAATCGTCCAGGGTTTTTGAAAAAAAGGAGATATTTCACAAAAGATGGAAAATGAGATACTTTGGAAAATTGTTCGGTATTTTGGAAAAATTGGTAAAAATATGAGAAAATAGGGCGAAAATTAATATCATACATTCAATTACAAACAATTATGCACATACAACAATCCCTAAGAAGCCGACTCTAAATGCATTGATTTTGAAAGAGCTTTAGGACCCTAATCTTGACTCTAGGCTCAGATCAACTGTGTCCAATCATGCTATGCCGATATACTCAATCCGAGGTTCGATGTACGTGGCATAAAACTCATCTTCGGGTCTAGGCTTGTGTTTTCCCAACATCCTTGAGCGTCTGCCGATAAACGTTGGACTATGGCCCTTGGTACGTGGCAGGGGGCGTTAGCCCAAATAAGTGGCCCAGTTGTGAGGCTCTGTCCCGGAATATGGTTCTGGAAGAGAGCCCAGCAATGTGAAGACCGGGTAGACATAGGTGGGGTGGTTTTTGAAATATGATCACATGCAGGCAAACAGAGGGCTCTAAGTCCTAAAGAGATAGAATTTTGAAATATTTGAAGAAGCAAACATTGTTTTCATACAAGTCCTAGATTGAGGAGTGTTGTATTTCAAACCAAAGTCTATGTGAGCATGAATAATTCTCCTCAATTGGTTCTACCAAACCATGCCTAGTCTATATGCAATCCATGTCAGCTGGGTTCAAGTCTAGGCTCCTAGGTTCATATGATATCAGAAATTAAAGTTGACATTCCATAGAACATAATTTTGATATTTGAGCTAAGTTAAAGCACATAATTGATCAGGCGAAGACAGGTCCCATCTCGGTCGCCAAACCTGTTATCATCGCAAAATTTTTCCCCTCCCTTGCGAGAGAGAAACGAATTTCGCGAGTCAAACTCGACCAAAGTTTTGAAAATGGTTTTGAAAATGGTTTTGAAAAATTACTCGCCTTCGTTTTGAAAATTTGCGGGAAAATTCCGTGGAATGGGATCCGCCTATCGGTACGAGGTTCAACCGTTCCTGGCGCCTTTACCAGGGGTAATTGAACCAAGGACCAATTATGTGCTTTAACTTGACTTAAATAGCTAAATTATGCTCTATTTTTCCTAGAATGCACAAAGAATCAGGCTTGTGCTATGAAATTTTGAAAATAATGCAAGTTTGAGAAAATATGATGTTTGCTTTGGAAAATTGAAATATGCTTGAAAATTGATTGGAAAAGTACTTGAAAATTGAATTCTTGAGAAAATCATTGAATTTCATTGGAAATCAGAAATTTGCATTGGAAAGTGATTTCTCAGGAAAATTTGAAATTTAGAAAATTGATTTTGAAATTTGGAATTGCTTTTCTGAGGAAATGGATTTGAAAATTCTGAGAAAATCAGGAAGTTCATTGGAAAAGGGATTTCTGAAAGGGAAAATGAATTCTCAGGAAAACGAGAATTCTGAGAAAATGGATTTCTGAAAACTTGGGATTTTGAAATTTGAGAATGTTAAAACATAGGAAAATCTTGATTTGAACTTGAAAAATACTTTGAAATCTCATTTGAAAATTTAAAATTCTGGGAAAATCCAATCCTGAGAAAGACTTGGTAAATCCTTGAGAAAATTGATTTTTCTGAAATTGAAATTGGAAAATGAATTTGAAAATAATGCAATTTGAATGATATGAATGAATGAATATGAATTTGAAAAGGGAATTTCATTGAGGAATTGGGAAATCCTTTTAAAACTTTGAGAAATGCAGTGCATTTTGAAGTTAGCCTAAGAGTGTAGGCTGAATGTGGCTGATATGAAGATCATAAATCTTGGTTTTCTTCGTATTCTGACTATGGCCATAAATACGAATCCCACCGAGTTTATAAACTCCATAAAAGCTTGTGCACATTCCATTCGTGTAAACCATAGTGGATTTGAAAAAATGTCTATGAATGATACATTCAGATATTTAATTTACAGAAATTAAACTATATGCAATGCAGTCCTATTCTAAGCAGAAAAGTAAATCTTATTCCAAATATTACATTGATTTTTACATTGAATTAAATAAAATAAAGAAATGAAATAACTAAGTCTTCTTCTTGAATGTTCCTGCAAAACTAGAAAACAAGGTTAGCACAAAAATGTAGGTTTTTCTGAATTTATCCGAAAATATGGGAAATTATCAGATATTATTCAGATATAGACCCAAAATCATACCCCCTTTGATATAAACATGATAAATAATGAATAAATTTCAAAAATAAACTTAAAAATTCAAAATTTATGTCAAAATGACCAAAATACCCCTGATGACCTTGAAATCAGGGTTTTCTGAAAGAATTTTTGTAAATTTTGGAATTTTGAAAATCAAATGAAATAAATCAAACATAATATGATAAATTAGATGATATGCATGAAATTTTAGTGAATTAGAAATTGAAATTTCAAAATTTAGGTCAAAATGACCAAAATACCCCCGATAACAAGACTATGGCCTTGAAACCAGGGTTTTCTGAAATAAATTTTGCAAAAATGAAAAATGTGAAATGCAAATGACATTGAAATTAACCCTAATATAATTCTATATGCTCATGTACATGATAAAAACCTTAAAATGATGAAAATATCATAAAATATCAAATTTAACCTGATTTTCGCCTGATTTTCGCTTCTGAATTTAAAGATAAAATAACATATGACTCAAATGAACTTGGAATTAAGCCAAATTTGGCATGAACACCTAAATTAACCCTATAAACAGAATGGAGCTTGAAAATCTAATTTTTTTGTATTTTAAAATATAGAAATTCAAATAAAAACCTTAAATTTTATGATTTTTGCCTAAAATGTTGATTCTAAAGGGGATTTAGGATATCAAACTTCCATAAAAATTTCCCAAATTTTATGGGGTGATAGAGGACAGTAAGGCAAGAGTTTGTGCCTTTTACACTTTCTGGTTTTGACCTATGGTCGGAGCTGTGCCACTCCGGCAAGTCGGATCGGAATCCGGCAACTCTAGGAGTTAGGTGAAACAGACAGGTTTCGGTAGAAAACATGGGAAAAATGACAGACAGATGGGAAAAAGGCTGAAATTGTGGGACAATATCCCTGACAAACATAGGAAGATTTGATCTTTTGACACCATTGGGATTAAGGTTAAGGTTTGGAAAGGGCCATACTGTTATCATAGACCTAAATCTCTGAGATTTCTGGATATTGAAATCTGTCAGACAGAAGTGAAAAATTCATAAAAAATACTGAAACAGATCCGAAAATTCCAAAATTTTGGAAAATGACAGGAAAAAATGTTAAAAAGAACTTTCGTGTTGAAAGTTTTTGTGGAAGGGCTATGGATTGGGTGAACTCGGTGCATTAGGGTCTGTCTATACCCTGATGATGGAAAATTGAGATTTTCCTAAGGAGCTGGGAAATCTGATTTTTTACAGAGATCAAAACTAACTAAAAAAACCTCAAAATTTCCAGATCATCAGTAGACTCAATTATGAATCCACTGTGATTTTTGGAGAGCAATCTGGATCTCCCACAAGAGTGGTACCGGAGGTTCTTTTCTGCTAAAGCAGAAATTGAAAACTCAGAGAGAGAGAAAACCTGATTTAGGGTTTGATTTTTAAAACAAATTTGCAGAGCTCAAATCAATATGGGTTTTTTACAAGGAATCACAAACACATAGATGCATCTACCACAAAAGATTCAAGATTTATTGACAGGAAACTAAGCATGAAATGACAAGTGGACTATGCACATCGACTAAGACACTAGAAAATTATCAAATAAAACTATATTGCATAAGTAAAATGACTATGAAATAATACAACTAACTTAATGCAACATAGAATCTACGTGAAACACGAAAATGAAATAAAAATCAACAAGGGGTCTGATGTATTTTGATATTGGCTTTTGCAAGGAGGGATCCGATCCATGCATCGGATGGATCACTTCTCTACGTAACCATAACATGAAAACCTTTGTTTCATGTTACTTAAATCAATAGATTAAAAAAAAAGATTTAGCAAGATGGATCCAATTTTAAACTGGTTTTACATTAGATTCCTCCCTCTCAAAGAGAATAGCACTGAAATTTAACTAAATAAATAAAAAAAAAAAATCGGTAAAGGGAAAGAGCATATTGACTTACTTTGGGTTTATGCTTGAAACGACTGGAGAAGAGTTGCAATTGAAGGGTTACTGTGGTGACTGCTATGTTGTGGTTCATGGCTGAAACCAAGGGGGTTTGCCCCTTTGTTGATGGGATGGAAAAGATGGCAGATGAAGCTGCCAAGGAGGGTGATGACTGGGCGTGAAGGAGGGGTGTCAATGAAGGGGAACTTGCTGGATGTTGAAGTTGTGGCTGGTGTTGTGTTGGAGGTGGTTGGAACCGATGGAGGAAGCTGTTGGTGGCTGTTGGCTGGAGCAAGGATCTTGGAACCGATGGAGGAGATGGCAGCGCCTTCAAGGAGGGCTGTATTTGATCTCTTGTGTGGTGGCTGCAGTTGCTACAAGGGGTTAAAGGTTGTAGTGGCTGTAGCAGGATGGCTGCTGTGTAGAAGAGGTGAAGAGAGAGAGAGAGAGAGAGAGAGAGAGAGAGAGAGAGAGAGAGATGGGGTCCCCTTTTGGGCAGCCGTCTCCTTTTTGTTCTTTTGTTTTTGCTTGGTAACTTAGGAAAGATGATATATTTCCCTAAGTTACCATTGATTAATGAAGAAGGCTGTGTAATGCCCAAGGCTACAGCCGTATGGCTTTGGAGGAAGAAGGGAGTAAGGAAGGGAAGAAGGAAGGGAAGAAAGAAAGAAGGAAACGAAAAGGAAAGAAGAGGGGAGAAAGAAAAGGAAAGAAAGGGAGGAAAAGGAGAGGGAAAGAGGAAGAGGAGAGCTGGAAAAGGGGTATACGTGAGTGGAGAAAGAGGAAAGAAGGTGGAAAGAAAAAAAAGAAAGAAAGAAAAGAAAAAGGAAGAAGAAAGAAAGAAAAGAAAGAAAAAAGGAAAGAAAAGAAATAAATAAAAAATAAAAAATAAAAAAAAGAAAATGGAGGAAAAAGAAGAAAGGAAGTGAGCTGGAGGTTTGGGCGACCCCCTCACGGGTCCCACCTCCCAAAATAAAATAAAAAAATAAAATAATAAAAAAAATAAACACAAACAAATAAAAAGAAAATTAAAAAGAAACACAATTTTTTTTAATAAAAGAGAATTGTAAATGAATGGGCCATCTCAGAGCGGGTCCAAATTTCAGTTTTGAAATTCATTTTGACGATTAGAGGGGTAAAATTGTCTTTTCAGAAAATTTCCAAACGAAACGAGCTATTTTTGGCAGTTTTTTAAACGAGCTCGGATTTTGAATTTCAATACCCCATTGCGAAGCAAATCCAGTGTAGAATTTGAAAATTTGATTTTGAAAGAAATCCAGATTGTTTTTCTCAAGAAAATATTTCTAAACGAAATGAGCTATTTTTGGCAGTTTTTGAAACGATCTCGGATTTTGAAGTTCAATACCCCGTTGCGAAGCAAATCCAGTGTAGAATTTAAAAATTTGAGTTTGAAATAAATCCAGATTATTTTTCTTTTTTTTTTTGAGAAAATATTTCCAAATTTAGAATCTCGGGGTTAAAAATGTCAATTTTGGAAACCCGAGGTTTGAAATTGATTTCTGAAAACTTTTAAAACTCAATCTGGATTAAAATTTATAAAACTGGAGTTCTGGACTTCGAAAATGAAATGAAATGTGATGAAATGCTGAGAAATGATATGAAATGATGAGAAATGACATGCGAAATGCTAACTCTGAATGAAGAATTTTGGATTTTAAACCCTGGTTGGCAGCTGTACCAGTTTAAAAAGCATTAAAATTGATAAAATTTGCAAAATAGCTCAAGAAATTGTTTTCGAGACTCTACTGGGTCAGAGTGACACTGGAAATTGGGGTTGGAGCTGGTTTGAACTGAGATGAGCTAGATTAAGCTGGGTTTTAGAGTTTCAGAACTCAAATGAACTGACCAGGCACTGACTCAACTGACCTTTCCGACTGAGTTTTCAAGAAAAGCTGTCATTTTTAGAGAAATGGTACGGAATGATCACTGGAATGAAGTGAATTACGAACCTGAACTGGGTTTAAGCTGAAACAAAGGTCAGTAATACTGACATGAACCAAAATCGAAGCTCGAACACTAGCTCAATTGACTGAACTCAGCTCGGTTTCAACTGAAAGAGCCGAAATGGACTAAGATGGGCTCTTGGACTCTCAGAAATAGTTTTGAACTAAAACTGGAGCACTCAAACTCCTGGTGAGCTCAAGTTAGACTCTAGAGAATATGACTGACTGTGAATGACTGACTCAGAGACAATTGGCTTGGATTTTAGTGAGAAATGAGCTCATTTCTAAAGAAATGATAACATTTTGGCAGGAATGGTCAGAAATGAAAATGGCTTTCTCATTGTGAGCTCAAATGAGCTTGAAATGACTGATATTCCAATTGTTCTAAACTGACCAATGAGCTTGGTTGACTCTGACTGACTGGGGTCCGGGATGACCTAGGGGTAAAATGGTAAATTTCTTAGTAAAAATGGGTAAAGTGGTGATTTTCTGAAACTGACTGGGGGTTTGACTCCTACACTGACCTAACAGAGTTGGCACTACACGAAGGATGTTGTTTGAAAATGGATGAGGAAAATTTGGGGTGTTTACACTCGATCCATTCTTTTGCGCTTACTATCATCCAGAGCGGTATGTTCAACAGTTTTCTCAGAGACAGAAGCACACAGAGATGCGGCTGCTATCAGAAGTCATGCCAGAGTTCGACCTTACATCAGCGCAATGGTCCGAAACATACCATTCTGCCAGATGTGGCTGAGACTCTTTTGTTACTCTTCCACTTTTTCCCAGTCCTTGTGTCTCTGCTAGTTATAAAGAGTGGTGGCAAATTGTCTGTCTGCCCTCTCTTTCCCAAGTTTATTATTGATGCAATCATGTTTTTCCTTCAATAAATAAAAATCTTGCAAATTCTTCAATTCTTGGTTTGACGACCTCGCCTAGGTAACAAGGCATAATTTTTAGTTGTTTATTTTCTTTGCAAAGGAGTGACAATGCAATTGTCGTAATCCCAGCGACAACTCAATCCCTAGTAATGGGATATTCTTTCAATTGTCTACCAAAATTCTCAGCAAATATTCTCTTCCAATCAAAATCTCTTTCAAAAGCCTAACCATCAATTTTGCTCTGCAGAGAGCATTCATGACATTCAATGGTTCAGACAAGGTCAGGAAAGAAAACTGCACCAGTCGAAGGCATGGCGCATTCAGAAGATGAAATGGATTCCCTGCGTTCAGGTAGAAATCAAGAGCAGCAAGTTGAGGATGACATTGATCCTCAAATATATGCCATGTTCAAAAAGATGATGAGCAAGATGCTGGTAGAGCAAGCTGAAGCAAGTGCAAAGAATACCCAGGTCAACCAGAAGGCAAAGAGCCGAGTAGTCAAAAAGGTTATGAAGTTGTCTAAGAAGCCTATTCAAAATGCTGATACAACAAATAAAGAGGAATCAGTAGAGGACACTGATGAAGAATATGAAGCTCAACAAGCGTTTCAAAGATCCCCTCATAGACAAGGGATAGCATATAAATTGAAGAGTCAAGCAATGGATGATCCAGTTCAAGTGCAGTTGAAGAAAATGGCTGAGGTGATTAAAAATTTGCAAGACCGTGACAAGGGCAAGAAGGTCTTCGCGAGCAAAGACCTCTATGAAGGCATCACCCCTGTCAGGAATAATCAAGATTCAAAAAAGAAGATGATTGCCACCTTCTTTGTCAATGCCAACCTCGATGATTGCAAAGATAACAAAGGCAATCCTACAAATTAGAAAGAAAAATCTTCAAAGCAGAGTGAAAATTTAAGTCAACAGAAAGAGAAGATAAAACATGACGGTTGGGGTTACGATCACGAATTTACCCCTCTAGATCAGCCCCTCGAAAAGATCCTTGAAAACATGTTAGTCAAAAAAATGGTTAAACTCCTAAAGATTGCTAATCCTCCTGTCTCAAAAGGCAAATGGAAAGATCGATTCTGCAAATTCCACCGAACAACGGAGCATGATATCGAACATTGTTTCGTCTTTAAGAACATCATCCAAGACTATATCGATAAGAACTTCTTCATTATGGATGAGAAAGAATGCCAACCAGCTGTCTCGACCAAGTCTCAGCAGAACTCAAGCGCTCGACAAGAGGTACAGCATGACAATCGAAACCAGGACCGCAAGGTGGCCCCATTGGATCAAATGCTTGAGAGTTTTTTGGAATACATGCTCACAAAAGATATGGTCAGACCTCCGAAGGCATGCTTCACTCTTTCTGCCAACAATAGCAAGGGTAACCAGAAAAATCATGATGACCATTCAGAAGGATCTGAGGATCAAAAAGAAAAGATCTTCAACAATGATAAGCCTTTTCAATCTAGTCCTCAGCATAAAGAGAAAGATCAGGAGAAACCAAAACATAAAGACTGGAGCACTGATCGAAAGTTCACCCCTCTGGATCAGAAGCTCGAGACTGTTTTAGAAAATCTGCTCACAAGAGGCATGGTTCATTTACCAAAAGTCGTTGATCCTCCGACAATCATGGGCAGATTCAAAGAACAATTTTGCAAGTTTTACCGTGCAATATGACACGATACAGAAAATTGTTTTGTCCTCAAGAATATCGTTTAAGATCATGTTGATAAGAATATTCTGGGGGAAAGCAAAATGGCAGATCAGCCGACCGTCCTAGCCAAACCCCTTCAATCCCGCTCCCCGCAGAAAGCAAGCAGTCAAAAGAAGCTAAAACATGAAGGTTGGAGTTGTGATCGCCAATTCACCCCATTAGATTAGACACTCGAGAGCATGCTCGAGTATATGTTAGCCAAAAATATGGTCAGACTTCCAAAGGCTGTCGATCCTGCTGTCACTCTGGGGAAATGGAAGAATAAATTCTGCAAATATCATCGAGCATTGGGGCATGACATATAACATTGCTTTGACTTCAAGAACATCGTGCAAGATTGCATCGACAAAGGATTGCTTATAAGGGATGAGTCAGAAGATCAATCAGCTATCTTACCTGAACATAAAGAAGAATGACAATACTAATGCTCTCATTCTTTCCATCTTACTCTTGTTATTTTGAAAAGAAGATGTAGCCTCAATTCTTCTATCGGTTTATTTTTTTCAGTACATCAATAAAACATCAATTTGCCTTATTTCTCTTGTAAGATATCTCTCACAAGAAATGACCTCTTCAAAGTCCCTCCAGAATCAATCAAAAGTCAGAAAGTATTCTTCAAATATCAATTACTTATCCTTTCATCCAGCTTCTCACTCCCCAATTATATTGGGGCATTATTTTGAAAATTGTCTTCAAAACATCTTGTATGCATACAGAATCAATTAAATCTCTCATTTTGCATGCATGTGCATCCATTTACATCATTTTGCATTCATTTACATACATTTGCATTCATTTGCATTTGCATGCATTCATTCACATTCATTTGCATCCATATGTATCGAATTCACTTCCCCTTCAGGTTAAGGGATAAACCTGAACTACCCATTCAGGGTAAGGGATAAATCCTGAGACCTCGACAGTTGTCTAAGTCATCGTGAGGGTGAAGACTGAAAATCTCTCATCAGAACCAGTTGGGTGAATTTTCAAAAAATCCAGTGTTCGTGCTGGTAAGTTTTTCAAAAACCAGTGTTCGTGCTGGTAAAATTTTCTAAATCCAGTGTTTGTGCTGGTAAATTTTCTAAATTCAGTGTTTGTGCTGGTGAATTTTCAAAAAAAAAAAAAAAAAATCCAGTGTTCGTGCTGGTAAGATTTTCAAAATCCAGTGTTCGTGCTGGGAAAATTTTCTAAATCCAGTGTTCGTGCTGGTGAATTTTCAAAAAAAAAATCCAGTGTTCGTGCTGGTAAGATTTTCAAAATCCAGTGTTCGTGCTGGGAAAATTTTCTAAATCCAATGTTCGTGCTGGTGAATTTTCAAAAAAAAAATCCAGTGTTCGTGCTT
This sequence comes from Nuphar pumila, assembly GCF_984573655.1. NCBI lineage: Eukaryota > Viridiplantae > Streptophyta > Magnoliopsida > Nymphaeales > Nymphaeaceae > Nuphar > Nuphar pumila. The sequence continues at coordinate 64,169,797 of NC_143260.1, read as the reverse complement.
GTAAGATTTTCAAAATCCAGTGTTCGTGCTGAGAAAATTTTCAAAATCCAGTGTTCGTGTTGGTAATTCTTCCAAAACAGTATTCATACTGATCCATTTTCAAAATCCAGTACTTATACTGGTTCATTTCCAAAATCCGATATTCACACTGGTACATCTTTCAAAATCCAATTTTTATTGGTCAAACTTTCTAAAATCTGATTTTACTGGTTAGTGTTTTCAAACCAAATCCATGCTGGTCTAGTCTTCTTACGGGATTCGAGTTCCGACTTGAATTTTCTTTCCTCCGGGATTCGAGTTTCAACTCGAATTTCTTTTCCTTCTGAATTGGTCTAGAAAATTAGAGTTTTGACTCAAATTTTCTTCCAAATCCAATTAAAAAGTCTTAGAATTGGTCTAGAAGATTAGAGTTTCGACTCAAATTTTCTTCCAAATCCAATTCAAATGTCCTAGAATTGGTCTAGAAGATTAGAGTTCCGACTCAAATTTTCTTCCAAATCCAATTCAATGTCCTACAATTGGTCTAGAAGATTAGAGTTCCGACTCAAATTTTCTTCCAAATCCAATTCAAATGTCCTAGAATTGGTCTAGAAGATTAGAGTTCCAACTCAAATTTTCTTCCAAATCCAATTCAAATGTCCTAGAATCGGTCTAGAAAATTAGAGTTCTGACTCAAATTTTCTTCCAAATCCAATTCGCTTGGCTTTCCTTTAAAGGTTTAAACTCCTACTCAAACTTTTCTACAATTTAGTAATTGGTCTAGAAGATCCAAGTTTCGACTTGAATTTTCTTTCAAAACCCAATTCATTTAGTTTTTTCTTGAAGATTTGAATTCTGATTCGAATCTTCCCTCAAAACCTAGTTTATCACCTGGTTCATTCAAACCTCACAAGTTGAATCCTTCCTTCTTAAACTATGGTCCTTAGGTTAAATTCCTATGGAATTGATAGTTCTTATATTGAATCCCTATTGAACCCACTCCCTGTGAACCCATGTCATTCTCAATTGAACCCATGTCGTTCTCAGTAAACTGATTTCTAGTTTCGACCTTCGGGTCAATCAATTTCCAAATTCAAGCATTTGGGTTACAATCTTACCAACATCAGTCATTTTCCTGCCTTCGGGTTACAACTTTATCAACATCTATCACTTTCTAAGCCTTCGGTTTACAACTTCATCAATGTCAATCAATTTCAAATCATCAAATTCAACCTCTCAATCAAAATCCTGCTTTCTAGTTGGTCGGTCAACAAATTCTGCTTTCTAGCTGGTCGGTCAACAAATCCTGCTTTCGAGCTGGTCGGTCAACAAATCCTGCTTTCGAGTTGGTCGGTCAACAAATCATGCTTTCGAGCTGGTAATTCAACAAATCCTGCTTTCTAGCTGGTCGGTCAACAAATCCTGCTTTCGAGCTGGTCAGTCAACAAATCCTGCTTTCGATCCAGTCGGTCAACAAATCTTGCTTTCGAGCTGGTAATTCAACAAATACTGCTTTCGAGCTGGTCGGTCAACCCAAATCCTGCTTTCGAGCTAGTAAGTCAAAATAAAACCCAACTTTCGAGTTGATCTCTTATCGAGTCTTTTCAAGACTCAATTTGGTCATGGATGTGTCAATTAAACCTCAAGCAATTTCTTTCACCAAGGATTTCAAGAACATTTTGCCAATTTGAAATTAAATATTTGTTGATTTCAAAATCTTTTTTGCACAAAATTACTACCTCAGAATACCTTCAGTATTACTTCAGAAAGGACAAAGCTTTCTCGAAAAAGGATTCAAAATTCAAAATCTTTCTATTGGCCAACCAAAAGGATGAAGAATAAATCTTCGATATGGCGAGCAAAGAAAATTCAATGTTGTTGCAAAGCCATAAGTGATCGATATTGATCGCAGTCAATGGCACATTTTTAAAGATCATTCTTGGAAAATAAAGCAGTCGAAATATCCTGGGTGATACAGAAAAATCCATTAATTTTCCATATCTCCTCAATCACCTAAGCTGCAATTAAATATCTACAAAAGGGATCTCTCAATTGTCGTCAAGATGAAGACGAATTATGCGAGTTAGACCCCCGGAGCCAAAGAAGATTTGGATCATCTCCAAGATGAAGGAGTTTGTGATGGATCCTTCCAGGGAAAGTTTAGAGCACCATCAAGATGAAGGCGACTGCGATGAGCCTTCCGACAAACCCTAAAGGATATTTAATTTCTGCTATCATCAAGCGATTTCCAACCAAAGAGCCAATAACCGTCAATATAATCCCTGAGAGAAAAGAAGGATCGAAGCATCTCCAAGATGAAGGAGTTTGTGACGTACCCTTCCAAAAAGAAAAGAGAGAGAAAAGTCAAGACATCTCCAAAATGAAGGATGATGTAATCCCTCAAAACCAAAAGTGCTCTAATTCTGCCAATAAAAAAAAAAGAGTGGGCAGAAAGATCACCATGAGAAAAGAATCCTAGGATATCAGACTGCCAAATTTGCCAAAGAATCTTCTTTAAATTTGTGAAATTCCACTATCAATATTCTTTCACCAATTGCTTTCACAATATCAAGAATACTCTCTTTTCTGTTCATATCAGGGAAATTGATAGCTTCCTTGAAAGAAAGTCAATTGCAAGTAATTTGAATTCGAATCTTGATTCTACGGAGTTAAGCCCAATCGGAGGTAATATTTCAGGTAGAAAAAAGGGAATATTTTCAAAACAATGTCCATCATTTTCAATTATTTTGATTCAACAACAATTTTAAACATTTTGACAATATTTTCTAGTTTTCCTGGCGTGAAGAAAGAGTTTGAAGTTCATCTTTGGCGCATCCTGACATCAGTTGTTATCCCTATTAGGACTTGATAACGGGAGTTTTCAAGATTCCTCCCCTTCTTTGGTATAATCTGAGTGCCTGAGCTCTTAGATTCACACACTTCCCTGTGTCCCCACTGTCCCACCATAGACAGTCTAATTTCGGCTTGAGGTTAAGCCACCAATCATTTTCTCGCAAAAGGTCATCAATTTCAAAAGTTATTTAGTCTTAGCAATGAGGCGTCCAAAATCAAACCCCTTTTCAAGCTTTAGGGACCCCAATTTCATCCTTTTACAAAACCCCTATCGGATTCATTGTGCGAAAGTCCGAAGGTTCCATCATGGGTTCTTCTTTCGAGAATCCCATCATTTTCCGCCCAATCAGGATAAGAGTACAAACCTGAGCCTTCTTTGATGAGGTATTTCATTTTCTGCCCAATCAGGATAAGGGTACAAACCTGAGCCTCCTTTGACGATGTATTTCATTTTCCGCCCAATCAGGATAAGGATACAAACCTGAGCCTCCTTTGATGAGGTATTTCATTTTCCGCCCAATCAGGATAAGGGTACAAACCTAAGCCTCCTCTGAGGAGGTATTTCATTCCCGATCAGGTTAAGGGTTAAATGTGAGCCTCATTTTGATGAGGTATTTCATTTTCCGGTCAGATTAAGGGTTAAACCTGAGCTTCATTTCTACATGAGGTATTTCTCGTCCCATCCAGGTTAAGGCTAAAACCTGAATCTCACTTTCTTTTTTGAAGTAAATTTTTCTTCTTCATTCTTTATTTCATATCTACCATTCTCGTCAGGGCTAATTTCTTCATACTCAGTCAGATCCTTCTAACTGGGGCATTTTTATAGCCCAAATTTGGTGTGTTTTTCTTTGCCACTAAGCTCGTCTTCAAGCCGGCTTAGTAGCAAAGAGGGGCATCTATAAACACCCTAAATTTTCCTCATCCATTCTCAAACAACCCTTCTCATGCAGTGCCAACCCTGTTAGGTCAGTGTAGGACTCAAACCTCGAGTCAGTTTCAGAAAATTACCATTTTACCAACTTTCATTAGGAAAATTACCATTTTACCCCTAGGTCATCCCAAACTCCAGACAGTCGGAGTCAACCAAGCTCGTTGATCAGTTCAGAACATTTAGAATATCAGTCATTCCAAGCTCATCTGAGCTCACAGTGAGAAGACCATTTTTATTTCTGACAATTCCTGCCAAAATGGGATCATTTCTTCAGAAATGAACTTATTTCTTGCTCAAATCCAAGTCAATTGTCTCCAAGTCAGTCATTCATAGTCAGTCATACTCCCCAAAGTCTAACTTGAGCTCACCAGGAGTTCGAGTGCTCCAGTTTCAGTTCAAAACCATTTCTAAGTGTCCAAGAGCCCATTTTAGTCCATTTCAGCTCTTTCAGCTGAAATTGAGCTGAGTTCAGTCAGTTGAGCAAGTGTTTCAGCCTCAATTTTAGTTCATCTCAGTATTACTGACCTTTGTTTCAGCTCAAACCTAGTTCAGGTTCGTAATTCACTTCATTCCAGTGATCATTTCGTACCATTTCTCTAAAAATGGCAGCTTTTCTTGAAAATTCAGTCGGAAAGGTTAGTTGAGTCAGTACCTGGTCAGTTCATTTGAGTTCTGAAAATCTAGAACCCAACTCAATTCAGCTTATCTCAGTTCAATCCAGCTTGAACCCCAATTTTCAGTGTCACTTCGTCCCAGTAGAGCCCAAAAACCATTTCTTGAACCATTTTGCAAATTTTATCAATTTTAACACTTTTTAAACTGGTGCAACTGTCAATCGGGGTCTAACATCCAAAATTCTTCATTCAGGGTCTGCATTTCGAATGTCATTTCTCATCATTTCATATCATTTCTCAGCATTTCATCACATTTCATTTCATTTTCGAAGTCCAGAACTCCAGTTTTATAAATTTCAATCCAGATCGAGTTTTAAAAGCTTTCAGAAATCAATTTCAAACCCCGGGTTTTCCAAATTGACATTTTTACCTACAACTGTCTAAATTTGGAAATATTTTCTCAAGAAAAATAATCTGGATTTATTTCAAACTCAAATTTTCAAATTCTACACTGGATTTGCTTCGCAACGGGGGTATTGAACTTCAAAATCTGAGCTCGTTTCAAAAACTACCAAAAATAGCTCGTTTCGTCCAGAAGTTTTCTAAAAAAAGACCATTCTACCCCTATGATTATCAAAATGGATTTCAAATTTGGAAAGAGAGCCCGCGCTGAGATGGCTCCTTCATTTCTATTTAAAAAAAAAACTTTTATCTTTTCCTTTTCTTTTGTTTTATTTTTTTTAATTTGTTTGATTTTTTATTATTTTATTTTCTTTGAAAGAGGTGGGACTTACAAGGTGGTCACCCAAACCTCCAGCCCCCTCTCCCTTCATTTCTTTCCTTTTTCTTTTTCCCTTTTTCTTTCCTTCTTCTTCTTCCTTTCTTTCCTTTTCTTTTTCTTCCTTTTCTTCTTCTTCTTTCTTTCCTTTCTTCTTCTTCCTTTTCTTTCCTTCTTCCCTCCTTTTCCTTCTTCCCTTCTTGGTCCATCCATTCACGTATTCCCCTCTCATTAAACCTAAAAAGACTTAGGAAAAATCTGATTTTTCCCTAAGTCCAAGACCAAAAAAAAAAAAAAACGTTGCAGTTGCTTCCCAAGCAAAGAGGGTCCAACAAGTGCAGCCATCTCCTTCAACAAAGTAGCAGCCACCAGACCACCTTCTGTTGGTTCCAGCCACTCCACCAGCCACACCTCGGACCTCCAGCAGGTTCCAAAGTTGCAGTTGACCACCTCCATAGCACCTCCAGCACCTCCCTTGCAGCCCCTTCAAGTCCATTTTCATCTCCATGTCCTACATTCCATTTTGAAGCAGCCCAGCACACTTAAAGGAGACGCCTCCCCTATCATTCCAGCCACTGCTGTCTCTCCAAGGTAGCCTCCTCCAGTCAGTGTTGCAGATCTCTCCCTAAGGTAAAGACATGCATATTGTGATAACTTTTTTTTTTTGCTTTTCCTTGTTTTCTCTTCTTAGTTCATGTTTTGCTATTGAGAGAGAGGGATCCATCCGATGGATAGATCGGATCCCCTCTTATTAATGGCATACATTAAACAGGTTTTCTACCCCTCTATGGTAAATTTTTATCATTTTTGAATAAGTTCCATGTTATGAGCATTGTAGTTGATTTTATTTTGCATCACTTAGTTTAGTTACATTAGAAGTTTATCATGTTTTAACTTAGATGTTCCAGTCCAATCATTATTTCATGCATTAATTTTCTTTTATAAATCTTGAAATATTTATGATAGACGTATTCTTTCGTCTTTGTTTCCCTACCAAAAACCCAGACCCGTTTAGGGTATATAACCCCAGCAAATAAATAAAATCTTAAACCGGGTTTTGAACCCCCTAGAAAATCCAAACTTCATTTTAGCAGACAAGAACCTTTGGATTCACCCTCGTGGGGCATTCAAATCGTCTTATAAAATCACAATAGATTCACAATGGAATCTACTGATGATGTAACGCCCCAGATTTCCAAAACAAAGTTAAGTTAAAATTTTCATGAATTTCTTTTTTTTTTTCTTTGCAGCGGAATTTAGAAAGCTTTTAGCAGCGGAATAAGACGATAATGAGTCGTCGGTTTTAGAAAACTCCGAGCACGTTGCAGGTATGTGGCCAAGCAACTCATTGACCACCAAAGTGTTCCATTTTATCGAAAACATATGTTTATTACAACACTACTGCTTAGGAAAGCAGTGTAGGTTCAATAAAAGGAAGCAGTACAACTCTGTCTAGAGAAACCCTGGAACTCGATGCCGCCTTGCTCCGCATATCGCCACGCAGGTTCAACACCTGAAATCCCCATAAAACGGGGTTAGAACCACTGATGGTCTGGTAAGTAGGCAAACACCTATCTATTCAACTTAAGTAAATGCATAGACCACTCAGGGTCGCAGTTCATAATACGACGCTCAAGCCTCCATGACTTAGCGTATATCGCAAAAGCCTCATCAGGGCTATGAGTTGAACATCCACGCAAGTCGTCATGACTTCGCATAAGCCTCTTCAGGGCTGTGAGTTAGAATAACCTCTTAAGTCTCTACGACTTAGCCTTGACTTCCTCAGAGTCACGAATGGATGTCTAGCTCAAGCCTTTATGCTTGGCACATCCATATCCTACGAATCTAAGGACAACTCTCCGAGCTTCTCTTAGTCGTACGGATATCAATGGGGTTCTTTTCCAATCGGTCCAGTAGTATACCGACCATGACACCTTCACAAAGGTTATGCAGGACTGACTCAACAACGTCATCCACTCATACATTCAAAGTAGCGTTGTACCTAAGCTAATGCTTTGTTTCGATAATTGCACCTCCCCCTGGGCTTAGGGGACTCATATCTGGGCGAGAACGCGACGATCTGGGGGTTGATTATTCTATGTATTTTAGATACCTCAGAGGCCTGTTGACCCCATCCCCCTAGTAGGACGGTACAACATACCAGAAGAGATCCTTACTAGGTATCCGAATGCATTCTGCTACTGCAGTAGTTGGGTTCAATCCTTAGATATTTAAGGATAACCACGACCTCCATACCTCTGAGTGACGAAGGCCATCAATGAACTCTATCAGGTTCGGGTGAAATATATGTCACTCAAGGCTGCGTCATCACCGTCTTCCTCGGTGAGAAATTCTGAAAGGGGCCTGCCGGTCTTACAATTACTTGACGAACATTGCATGCCTATAGGGCAGCCTTTGAGAAGTATGTACCCGACCCCAATCAACCACACGGTTTTCACCGTGGAACAAAGGTTTTATTCATATGCATGCTTAACTCTGCTCTCGGCATTTCGGCCTTGACGAGCACTTCACCTCTTTTGGTGGAAACAATACACTCCGGCTCAGCGGCCCTTACGAGTCTGGTTGTCTGATAATTCTTAATGAGCATGCACATGACTCGATCTCTACGGATCGGCTACTCGGCGTATTTTTACGCAACGAGCTCAGGACCTTGTCAAGGCGCTACCACTACTTTGGCGCAACAGCTCTTACAAGTATGATGCCCTTGCAGGTGTCAGGGAGACGAGTCATTCTGACATCGTTCCAACAAAGGACATTATTGTGCCACTTAACTGGTTCTGGCAGCTCTTCTGCCAACCATTCTGTCAACACCTTTTCTGCTCTACCGGCAGTGGTGCGACGAACCTTTCTACATCGTAGAAGGCGTTCCATAAACTGGGTAGCACTTCTGCTACGTTCTTTCTGAGCCATTCTTAGCTCCTTCAGGAATTTCAGCAGCACTTCCTCTCTTTTACGGAGAAAGCGTGCGTTTCTTTTATCCATTTCAGCGGCATCTCCCCTCTTTGGTGGGAAATCGCTATGCTTAACTCGGGAAATGGATGCGCACCGTTGTGCGTACTTTGCATCCATCAAGGTTGCAGGAACCTTGGGCCATAGCCAGGCCATACGTAATTGATTTAGTCTTTACGTAAAGAGCATTTTGCCAAAAGGCGAAGCCTTTCCAATAGGGGCTTCATTCGTCAAGCAGAATCTTGTACGAGGAGCGGTAAGGGAATTGCATGGGTGATTTTAGAGTTGATCTCCATTTGAACGCTCACTTACGCGCCATATATGTAATATAAGCAGAAGCCTGTGCTTTATACAGCGGCGGCATGCATATACTATTGTTCAGGGTGTGTAACTGAACGAAATATTCTACATATATAACAAAACAGGAGCCTTGGCATCGTTCGACGCGACAGCGTAAGTAAATACATTGCAGAAAGCAGAAGCCTTGGCATCGTTCGACGCGACGGCGTAAGTAAATACATAATCGGAAGTGCAGTAATCGTAAATTGCAGAAAGCAGGAGCCTTGACATCATACGACGCGACGGCAAAGGTAAATTACATGGTTGTGCGATATAAGACGCGTCGGCAGTATCAGCAGATATACACCTAGATCTGTATCCAACGATAGTTACGAGGCGAGCGAGTGAACACCGAAGTGTCCTAGAGGGCTCAACCAAGAACTAGGGTGAGATACTATTTTGAAGAACGCATATATTGCGTATTCGAACATATATATCCGACGATAGTTACGAGGCAAGCGCGTGAACACCGAAGCGTCCTAGAGGGCTCAACCAAGAACTAAAGCAAGATACTACTTCAGAAAGTATATGCTATATACAAACAATCAAATACTTGAGAGAGATGGTTTAATGAAGCGAACTTACTTCAATTTGAGGAAGAAACGACTCCGATTGCTTCAAACACTTCGAACGAGGCTCGACTTCGAAAAAGGATCAACTTCGAACTTCGGACGAAAAAGGACTTGGACTTTGACTTTGAACCAAACCAGGTTCAAGTCAAGTCAACTGGGTTCAGACTTAGGTCAAGTAGGTTCAGACCTAGGTCAGGTGGGTTAGGACCAGGTCAGGCAGGCTCAGACCAGGTCAAGCAGGCTCAGACCAGGTCAAGCAGGCTCAGGCTAAGTCAGGCAGGCTCAGACCAGGTCAGGTGGGCTAGGCTAGGCAGGGGAGGTTTGGAAAAGGAGGAGAGAGAGAGGGGTTGGCGATTTTCTAAAGGAGGGGGGGTCCTATATTTATAGGTTCTGAAACTTGGGCCCCAAGTTTCAGATTCCCCTCTTTACCCTTGGGCTTTTCTGAGAATCCCTTCCATGGAAGGTGCTGGAAGTAGCTGGAAGGCTCTGGAAGGTGCTGGAAGGTGCTAGAATATTCTAGAATCTTCTAGAATATTTTTTGAGAAATATTTCTGTGGGTCCCACCCATATTTCTGTGGGTCCCGCAAGAATTTCGGGTTTTCGGCGATTTTTTTCCGAAAAATTCTGAGTACGCCATTATCTTCGTATTGATGCCACTAAGAAAGTTGGCTCGCAGGAATCCTTTGATTTTGTTCAGATAGGAAGTTATGGCTTCCAGAGTGTTTGAGCATATATTCGCGATTCGACGAATATCCTAAGTGTAACTGGCTCGCAGGAATTGATTCGTTTCGCATTCTGAGAAAAATGCCATTTTTAGCGGTAAATGCCTCATGAATTTTATTCAGATATTTTCTGAAAAATTGCGGGTGTTACAGATGATCTGGAAATTTTGAGGTTTTTCCAGTTAGTTTTGCCTCTGTCAAAAATCAGATTTCCCACACCCTTGAGAAAATCTCAATTTTCCTCTGTCAGGATATAGACAGACCCTAATGCACCAAGTCCACCCAATCCGTAGCTCGTCTGCAAAAACTTTCAACACAAAAGTTATTCCTAACATGTTTTCCTATCATTTCCCAAAATTTGGGGATTTTTGAAACTGTTTTATTATTTTTCCGAAAATTTATTTTCTGTCTGACAGATTTCAATATCCAGAAAAACCAGAGATTTGGGTCTCTGATAACAGTGTGCGTATTTCCAAACCGTAACCCGAATCCCAGTTCTGTAAAAAGATAAAAATTTTCTCTGTCTGTCAGAAACATTTTTCCATAGTTTCAGCCTTTTTTCCATCTGTCTGCTATTTTTCTCACATTTTATACCGAAACCTGTCTGTTTCCCTCAAATCCTAGAGTCATCGGATTTCGATCCGACTTGCCGGAGTGGTACAACTCCGACCACAGGTCAAAACCAGAAAGTATAAAAGGAAACAATCTTTGCTATGCTTTCCTCTGTCATATCATAAAATTTAGGAAATTTTTATGGAAGTTTGATATCCAAAATCCCCTTTAGAATCAGCATTTTAGGCAAAATTTTGATTTTCATAGGATTTTAACTATTTTCCATATTAAGAAAATAAAAAAAAAATTAGATTCTCGAGCTCCATTCTGTTTTTAGGGTTAGTTTAGGTGTTCATACCAAATTTGGCTTAATTTCAAGTTCATTTGCGTAATGTGTTAGTTTATCTTTAAATTCAGAAGCGAAAATCAGGTTAAATTTAATATTTTATGATATTTTTGCCATTTTAGGGTTTTATTCATATAAATAGGCATGTAGAATCATATTAGAGTTAATTTCAATATCATTTGCATTTCACATTTTCCATTTTTACAAAATTTATTTCAGAAAACCCAGGTTTCAAGGCCATAGTCTTGTTATCAGGGGTATTTTGGTCATTTTGATCTCAATTTCGAAATTTCAATTTCTAATTCTCCAAAATTTCATGTGTATCATCATATTTTATCATATTATGTTTGATTTATTTCATTTTATTTTCAAATTTCTAAAATTTCTTTTAGAAAACCCTGATTTCACGGTCATCAGGGGCATTTTGGTCATTTTGACCCCAATTTCGAATTTCCAAGTTTATTTTTGAAATTTATTCATTATTTATCATGTTTATATAAAAAAGGGTATGAATTTGGGTTTATATTTGAATAATATTCGATAATTTTCCATATTTTCGGATAAATTCAAAAAAAACTATATTTCTGTGCTAACACTGTTTTCTAGTTTTGAAGGAACATTCAAGAAGAAGGCCTAGTTATTTTCTTTCTTTATTTTATTCAATTTAATGTAAAAATCAATGTAATATTTGGAATAAGAGTTACATTTCTGCTTATAATAGGGATGCATTGCATATAGTTTAATTTCTGCAAATTCCAGTATTTGATGTATCATTCATGCATTTATTCCAAATTCACTATGGTTGACACGAATGGAACGTGCACAAGCTTTTATGGAGTTTATAAACTCGGTGGGATTCGTATTTATGGCCATAGTCAGAATACGAAGAAAACCAAGATTTATGATCTTCATATTAGCCACATTCAGCATACACTCTTAGGCTAACTTTAAAAATGCACTGCATTTCTCAAAACTTCAAAAGGATTTCTCAATTCCACAATTGAAATTCTCTTTCAAATTCATATTCATTCATTCATATTGCATTATTTTCAAACTCATTTTCCAATTTCAATTTAAAAAAAAATCAGTTTTTTGAAGAATTTCTAAGTCTTTCTCAGGATCTGATTTTCTCAAAATTTTAAGTTTTCAAATGACATTTCAAAGCATTTCCTAAGTTCAAACCCAGATTTTCAATGTTTTAAAATTCTCAAATTTCAAAATCCCAAGTTTTCAAAAATCGATTTTCTCAGATTTCCTATTTTCCTTAGAATCCAGTTACCTGAGAATCTATTTTCCATCTAAAAAATTCATTTTCCAATGAATTTCCTGATTTTCTCAGAATTCTCAAATCCATTTCCTCAGAAAAGTAATTCAAAACTCAAAATCGATTTTCCAAAGTTCAAGTTTTCTTGAGAAATCACTTTTCAATGCAAATTTCTGATTTCCAATGAAATTCAATAATTTTCCCAGGAATTCCATTTATAGGCATTTTCCAGTCATTTTCCAATTGCATTTCAATTTTCCAAAGCAAACATCACGTTTTTCAAAACTTGCATTATTTTCAAAATTTCATAGCACAAGCCTGATTCTTTGTGCATTCTAGGAAAATAGAGCATAATTTAGATAATTTAACTTTGTCAAAGCACATAATTGATCCTTGGTTCAATTACCCCTGGTAAAGGCACCAGGAACGGTTGAACCTCGTACCGACAGGCGGATCCCATTCCATGGATTTTTCCCGCAAATTTTCAAAACGGAGGCGAGTAATTTTCAAAACCAATTTTCAAAACTTTAGTTGAGTTTGACTCGCGAAATTTGTTTCTCTCTCGCCAGAGAGGGAAAAAAATTTTGTGTTGATAACAGAAGTGCAACTGAGGCGCCCACCTAGTTTGAAGAAACGAGGTCCCTGCCACTGTACCACTGCGGTGACATTCTCTGTTGGCTGGACTTCTTTCAGCTTCAGCATATCCAAACTTTCACTCAAATTAATCTCGTCGACCTCCCGAATGCTTGGGATGTCGGCAATGAAAGTGGGGCAATGAATCATCGGTTACGGGAGTCTTTCCTCTGGATCTTCTCCCAGGACTGTGGTAATCATGCCTCCTTTCGACCATTTGATGCAAGGTTGAAGGAACGACGTTGGCAATATGAATCCAGGTGCGCCCCAGCAGAAGGTTGTATGTGGGTGGTACATTCACCACATGAAATAGGACTGTATGCACCGAATAGTTGATGAAAATCTCAAGAAAAATCTTTTCCTTGGCCGTCTGCCCATGGTTATCAAAACCGTAGATCGTTATCGGATCCGAGGTATACTCTTCTTCTTTTAGGCTCAAGGTCGTGGCTGTTATTTCTGGACAGATGTTGAGGCTGCTGTCTCCGTCAACGAGCACATGAGGGACAGTCATGCCCTGGTCCGCACCACTATATATAAAGCATTGTTGTGAAATGAATGAGGTTTTGGCAAATCCTTATCCGAAAATGTTATTGGTGTATTCGTCATAGCCTGGTTGACAATCTGAGTCATATCCTGTGAAGTTGTGCTAGGTTTGACCTTGATTTTCCGCAATAGATTTTCCAGAACCTGCTGATGTTCCGGGGAAGCATGGGTTAAGTCCAAAATGGAGATGTTTGATAGAGCAGTGATTGGCTTCTGTTTTGATTCCGAAGTCTCATCCTTCTTCGAAGCTGTCTTGATAAAGCACTTCAGAATCCTGGGGATTGGCTTGGCAATTTCTGTCGTCACCTTCGCTGGCTCTTTTACTGACTTCTTGTTGCTGACAAACGAAGTAATATCCACCCTCTTGGCGGAAGACTGTGCTTGGCGTAGGACTAGGACCTGATGTTGATCCTAAATGTCCTGGTTAGAACATGGCTGAATGCTGTTCTGGAACAGAACTTCCTACTCTGAAATCACTGAAGCTGAATGTTTTGGGAAAGGTTTGGATAAAATCTCGGGTTGTTGCTCATCCTCATCCTCGATTAATAATTTTTTATCGATACAATTCTGGATGATGTTTTTGAGGACAAAACAATGTTCTGTGTCATGTCTAACAGTCCGGTGAAACTTGCAAAATTTATCTGTCCACTTACCCATAGTAACTGGAGGGTCCGCCACTTTGGGGAGTTTGATCATCCCTTTTGATAGCATGTATTCCAGGATGTCTTCTCAGGATTGTTCCAAAGCAGTGAATTCCTGATCATAACTCCATCCATCATGCTTTGGTTTTGATTGATGCTTCGTTTCAGGCTGCTGCACTGGCTGGACGACTGCGGCTTAACAAATTTCCCTTTCTGGGCTGCAGAATTCGTTTTTTCGGCCCTGGAGCGTCCTGAACTCTTGTTGCAATTTTTCTTGTTCTTTTTGTTGCCAGAACTGCTACTGTGGCCTGAGAAATCTATAGAATAAGCAACGTGTGCTTTCTTCTTCTGCTCAGGGTTACCTCGAACGAAAGGGTAACCTTCATACAGGTCGTTGTCCAGTTCTGTCTTGAGCCATTCGACTCTCTTGATCAGCTTAATGAATGACTTTGCTGGAAATGTGGAAATGAGATTCCTCAGAGGCTGAGCAAAGTTGTTCAAAATAATTTGCAGGGCGTGCTTGTAACACCCCAATTTTTATAACCCGAAATTGGTGGATTTTTTTTTTTTTGAAATACATTTAAATCTTTTAGCAGTTAACAGCGGAAATACACATTGGGCATAAAACTTGGCGTGCTACTTCAGATGAATGCTTGCAACATATACTTATGAAATTTAAACTTTAACAACTAATTAACTATGCATGAAATAAAATTCAAGTTTCACAATATCCAAAATTAATCATATTTGTCCTTGAATTGAATTAAATTAAAATCAGAGTTCAGAATTCATGAAGCAGAGGAAAGGTAGGCTCAGTCCTCGTCGCAACCTTCCACCTTCGCACGTAAGTACCTACTCATTACTTGAAAAATTTCAAACCATATAGGGTCAGACAACATGTCTCAGTAGAGTAATTATGCTAAACTTGTAAGACAGAATAACAAGACAAAGATTTCAATAGAAATTTCATAGTTTAACATTTAATTTAACTTAAACAATCATACAACAACTCATGCATGTTTAGAATTTTCATATATAACAGAAAAACATAAATCCATACATTCAAAATACAAAATGCATGAACCATTAAAATGCATGACTTACCATATGCATAAGCTCTTTCAATGCATGCATATTTTCTTATCTTTAGTTACATTTTCTTAATTAGATGATGCATGCGATGCCAAATTAATGCACACACCATTTAAGTTATCACTTCTTAGCCCTGCTGATATGACACATGCAAACATTCTCAGATCAGGACCATAACACAGGACGTGTTTTACATACAGGGGTGGCTTTAGCCTGGCCAGGTCCATTCACTAAGACGGGGTGAGGGACGTTAATACGAGAGAGATTCCCAACACCTTTCAACCCGATGCATCAGTTTTTCCTCATGAGTACTATAACCTCTATGCTGCAGTCTAATGCAGAGGTTTTTCCCCTAAAATTGTGGGAGGGGAGGAGCAACCTTCCGTGCCCGTAACAGAACTTGCCCCACGAAGTTTTGTATCACCTGCTACTCTCCAAGCAAGTATCTTGAGTTTAATGTCACATGATTACTTGATTACAGTCATACTTTTTATGCAACATCAAACTTAAACCACTTTATGGTCATGGATGCATTCTTATAAAGCATTGGACAAAGTCATATAATTAAACTTGTAACAGACATTTGAGCACATGCGTAGCATAAACATCTTATTCATTTTCACACATCATAATGCATATGCATGTACATGGCCAATGCAACAAGGAGAATATATATGAACATCCATATCAATGAAACAATCATATCATCACGATATCATGGACATACATGTAGTCAACACATTTTTAGAATTTAAAACATAAACTTGTATTCATTGGACCTTTTGATCCTAAATCTTAAATGTGTAACCTTCCATTTACAATTCATGCCATAATCATATAAGATTGCATAAAATCAGACCTGCATAATCATTCACATAATGCATACTAATTCTATAAAGAAATTGAATAAAAACATATATACTATGCACCCTTTGAGCCTTGATTTATGAATTTGCCCTAATTTTTTTCCAATTTCATAACTATGTCCGACTGGTACAGAGATCACAGAAAATTTTTGGCTTCATGAACAGAGCTGAAATTTTTACAGTATATAGGAATTGTTTTCAGCTATCCATAGCCGCAAACCGTTCATAAAAACTCCTTTGTATGAGAGAGTTATGCATGTTTTACTACAGACCTGTTTGTTTTTGTTTCGACTGTCACAGAGACGTGCTTGGTCCATAAACAGAGTCCAAATTTCTACAGTAGATGTACAATGGAGTTAGCTTTCCAACGCAACAATCTGTTCATCAAAACTCCTCCGGACAAGGGAGAAACGACCATTTTACTGAACGGAGGTCAAGTGAAAAACCTGGAATTCCGAGATTTGTATTTTGGTGAATCAAACCGAGTCACCCGAATCCCAAGAAAAAATAAAAGAAATAGGGAATACGCATGAAATAAAATTCCGAAAATTCTAAAATATTCACAGTAGATGGAACATTTCATAATCTATCAATCCAAACTAATATTTGCATAAAAATCATGGAATAAATCAAATACAAATATATTTTACGAATCTATTTCTAAGAAACCGATTTTTATGATAAACCGATTTCAAAAATGGTTTTCTTTAGGGAAAAACGTGTTTTTACCATGGATCATTAGATCTGAGTCAAACCCACGGTTAGGAGGGTTTGATCATGATCTAAACTCATGAAAAAGCATCAAAATCCATGCCAAGAACTCCGTTCTTGCAAGAAAACATAGAAACCCTACCTTTTGTTGAAAAAATGTATTTCTTGATGGATGAACGGCCCTTTTTGCTCGATCCACCGATCAGCCCTTTTTTCCAGCAAGGTGAGGACCTTAGATCTCTTCTCCACACCCCTTGAGGCCTGGATCTTGCACGCAAGAACCAAAAGAAACCCTAAAAGAAGAGAATAGGGAAGGGAAAGAGAGGAGAGAGAGAAGAGGGTTTTTGGGGGAGAGAGAAGCTCTCCTTTTTTTTTTCAGCACAAATGAGAAGGGCAAGGGCTATGGGAGTGTTTTATAACCCTTCTTAAACTAGGTTATGTGCTGGAATTAATTCCAGCCCTTGATCTCATTAATGAAATTCATTTGGAGCCCTTGATCTCCACTTTGACTTTTTAAACTTTAAATAACCTTGAAAATCACTATACCTTTATTTTCAATTTGAATTTGAAGTAAGATGCCACATAGGATGGGACGGCCCACCTATGGGCTCCTACTAAACTAATAAAAATGGATTTTAATTTAAAAAAAAGAAAACTATTATATTAAACTATTATTGAATAATCATAAAAATCCAATTAAAAATTGTTTTTGTTTTATATAACCACAACTCATGTGAAAATGTAAAGGAATTGAATATAAGTTAATTCCATCCTATTAAGCATATTAATATGTATATTTTTTAAATCTACTTTTGTTAATTTACTTTATTTAAATAATTTTACTTAAAAGAAAAATCAACATTTTCTTTTTAAGTAAGACGTTTTCAATTAGACATCACTTAGAATTTTCTCAGATATCCAAACCATGTAGGGTTTATATTTACTACAATTCAATATAATTAAACCCCTTAATCCTTACGAATATACTCAAACATTAATTTTTAAAGAAATTAGGGTTCTATATTGGCACGAAATTCAAGACATTTCACAATGCTATAGAAAAGAACTTAGAAATTTTCGGATATTACAGTGCTCCTCTGGGATGGGGACTTTCATTTTGTTACAGGTGCTCCTCCACCTGTGGATGAATTCGCCAGCTCTCTCGTTCTCATTCTGCTTCAGATTGTATAGATGGTTGAGAGTTGGTGAGGCCTCAATGTTGAACATGAAGCGCTCAATAAAAAGATTCACAACTTTATCAAACTCTCGTAGTTCGATAGGGTTGATGTGGTCTGCATACCATCTGGTCGTTGTTCCCTCTAGGCTGCGAGGAAAGCAAATGAACAATGCCCTGTTGTTTTTCCTGAAACGACCGCATTCCGCGTAGAATGTGGCCAAATGAGCCTTGAGATTGCCTGTTCTATCAAACTTGAGGAATTTGTGAGAGAGATTCTCCAGATTGTCATCCCCGTCTAGGCGGTTGTAGAAATCTTCACCAGAATAGGTCTGCTTGCCTTTGCTCTTGGCCTGGATGTCCTTAATTGCCCGAGTCATTTCTCTCATTTGCTCGTGCATTGGATCCTCAACTGGAATGGGTTTGTTTACCGATTCGGGCTCTGCAGTGATTTTTACGAACTGCCGCGGAGGATTCCGACTATAGACAAGCTGCTCTTCCTCTTCTGATTCTTCCTCGGTTGATTCTGATTCCTCAGAAGTGGTGTCAGGTTGGATCTTCTTTCTGAAAATCCTGACTTGCTTCTTTACAACCTTCTTTTTCAATTTGCCTTTCGGAATAGCCTTCTTCAGACTGGCCTCAGCTTGCTCTGACATCATTTTGGCCATCATTTTTTAAAACAGACTGTACATGGGGGGGTCGATATCATCGCCTTTGCTCTGACCCTGCCCTTTGACTCACTTGGGAGAGTCCATTGCTCCAATCTCGCTGTCGCTGTGTTGAGGGGTTGTCTCCTTTCCAGCTCTTGTCTGAACCATTCTGACAATGCCAATGATTTCTGCAAAATAAGGGAATAGTTAGAGCGTGGAAGAACTTTTGAAAATACAACCTTTTGAGAAAAGACAAGAACGGAGGAATTGATAGTCAATTAAACAAGTTATCCCATCACCATAGATCGGGTCACCACAAAACTTGTGATAATTGCGTCACCATTTTTGTGATAACAGAAAATGCACTTTGTTACCTAGGCGAGGTCGTCTATCATGATAAGAGACCTTTGAAGAAGACTAGAAGGAATGTCTCCTCACTAGGGATGAGGTCGTCACGAGAATCATGACCATTTATGCCATAAAACAAAATAAAAGAATACAATTTCGGCCTAAAAAAGCTTTTTAACAGAACAAAAGTTTGAACTTTATTGAGAACAAATTCAAATACAAAGAGAAGGCAGACAAACAGTTTGCCACTATTCTCGATATTCAGAAGATACATTGGGTCTAGAAAATACAGACAAAGGAATAAAGGAGTCCCAAGTATATTTGGTTACATGGTATGCCCCAGGCCACTGATCCGACTGCAGATCGAATTCTGGCATGTGGCCCGGCGAGAAGCGAGTGTTGACATGAATCTGCCGCTGTGAGAACTGTCTGAGACACCTCTCTGGCTGATAGTCGACACAGAAGAAAGGACCAAGCAATCTGTAATGCTTACTACGAGCATAAGTGTAGCAAGCTACTGACTCTCGCCTGTCAAAGTAATCCCAAAAGATCTCTTCCTGATGTAGACTCTTGATTGCAGCTCGACACTGAATGGTAGACTTTGGCTTCTTGCTGTTGAATCTGAAAGAACTGGCTTTTGATGGCACATACCGCAAGAACCAAGACTGCAAGGCATAAGTGCATCCTTCTACCAAAATGGTCTGTCCAAGGGCGAAATGAGCTAAGCATCGGTAGAGAAAGGCTAGAGCTGCCATGAAAACTAAAAGTTGACGGGTCTGCTTGCTTCCCCATCTTCGAAAGAGTTGGGCAACTCTGACATCAATGAAATTTCGACCATCTTGGAAGAATGCTAATCCCACTGTGCATAGGACCATGACATGCTGGATTCTTTCTTTCGTTGCTCGAGACAAGGTATCAACTTCCTCGTAGGCTCCATATTTGCGATAGAGTCCGAACAGATCGATGAATTGACTTCCGCCGATCTCAGTGAGAGGCCAAGATCTGCTCCCTGTTGCCCTGGCTAATGCTTCTCGAACATCTATCCCCTTGACGTTGACCAGGAACTGTTGCTCGACTGGACCATCTGGCTAACCAGCTGACTCTGGTAATCCCATGATGTCATTGAATTCGTCCATCAGTAGAGTCATCTCTCCCCAGGGAAACCAAAATGTGCAGGTACATGGATTCCACCGTTCTGCCATAGCCTGAATAAGACCTTTGTTGATGGTTTGCTTGCCTACTGACGATGCCATCTCCAATCCACAATCATCCAAGTGGTCTGGAAACATACACGAGAAGGTGGCAAACCAGGAATAATACCACTGAGGGAAGAAGGAATGAGACTGGATAACCCGATGATCCGGGGATCCGTCCTTTATCTGATAAAAGACATGATCTCGGGGAAATACAGCATCAAGGGAATTGGACGCCATCAGAAATGACACTGGGACAAGAAAGAACGAGGAGAATTAGATAGAATGCAGGACTTACGAATAGACTCTTGATGAAAGAAGAGGATAGACATAAATCTTGAAAGATCAAGGGAATTTAGAAAAACTGATTTTCAGGGTTTTAAAGAAAATTTTACACACAAAAGAAAAAAGGATGTAGGTAGAGGAAAAGTATATACCTGGTTTTCTGAAAATAAAGGGAAAATTTTGAATAATATTTCCAGGGTTTTAAAAAGGTTTGATATATAGAAGAACATAAGGAAATATCACATAATTACAGTTGCACAAACAAGGATGCGCAAAACAGCACTCCCTAAAGGGTGACTCTAAATACGATATTTGAAATGGCTTGTAGGACCTTAATCCTGACTCTATGGTTCAGATCATCTGATTCCAATCAAGGTATGTCGATATACTCAAGCCGAAGCTCGAAGTACGTGGCAAAAATATTTCTCCGGTTCTAAGGTAAAAGGCTTTCCAACATCCATGAGCGCCTACCGATATACCTCAGACTATGACCCTTAGGTACGTGGTAGGGGGTGCAAACCCAAATAAGTGGTCCAGTTGTGAGGCTCTCTCCTGAACTATGGTCAGTGAGACAACCAAGAAACGTGAAAACCGGGACAATATAGGTAGGGATGTTTTTGAAAACATGTTCAACATGCAGATAAAACCAGAAAGCTCTAATGCAAGTCCTAAAGAGAGAATTTAAATGAATAGAAGCATACACTTGCATACATTGTTTCCATTCAATCCATAGAATTGAGGAGAGTTGTATTTTAGACCTAAGTCTAAGTGAACATGGAATAATCTCCTCAATATGGTCCTATCAAACCATACTTAGACCCTATATGCAATGATGTCAGCTTAGGACAGAGTCTAGGCTCCTAAGGTTTGCATGGAAATGAAGTTGACATTTGAAGAATAAAGACTTAGATGATATCAAAGCAAAGCAAAAGGCACAAATTCGACCAGACAGAGACAAATCCCATCATGGTCGCCAAGTTCTGTGATCATGCAAAAAATTTTCCTCTCGTTCCTCTTTTCCTTCTCTTCGCCTTTCTAGCCTCTATTCCCTTTTTAAAGAGGAATAAAAAGATAGAAAAAAGAGAGAATGAGGAAAAGAGAGAAGAGAAAGAAACTCTTTTGCAAGGTCTCATCTAACAAAAAATTTCAAAATTGTTTTAAAATTACTCGCCTCCGTTTTGAAAATCTGCGAGAAAAATGAAGAGACGAGGTTCGATCATTCCTGGCGCCTTTACCAGGGGTAATCAAACCAAGGATCGAATTTATGCCTTTTGCCTTGCTAAAATATCATCTAAGAATTTATCCTAAGTCTAAATGCACAAAGAATCATGCTTGTGTGAATGCAAAGATGTATGCTCTTTTGAGAAAATGATTTGAAAATTTTCAAGTTTTTTGAGATGAACTTGATAATGGAGTGAAGAAATGATTCAAAGAATTGAATTTGATTTTAGATTTTGAATCAAACTCAAGATTTGAAATGGATTCGGAAGAAGAGACTTGAATTTCCAAGTCTTGGAATGACCAGGATTTGGAGAGATAAGTCTGTGGATGAAGAGAAAAGGAATTTAGAATTGGCATTTTGAAATAAGAATGATTTTTCAAAGTCATAATGGACTTTGAATTGGGATCGATTTTCAAGAATCGACTTTGAATTCAATATCTAAACAGGAATTTGAATTGAAATTTAGACTTAAGAAATAAATTTGAAATTGGCATTGAAAATTGGAAATGAAATTAGATTTGAAAATCTAGAATGAAATTTTGATCTGAAGTCTAATATCCAAGATGGAACTAGATCTGAGATCCGAGATGGCGTTGGATCCGGATTCTGAACTTCTAAATGGAATTGCATCTGAAGTCTAGGATCCAAGATGAAGCTGAATTCTGGAGTCCTAAATGGAATTGGATCCGAAGTTTAAGATCCAAGATAAAGTTGAATTCTGGATCCTAGATGGAATTGAATCCGAAGTCTAAGATCCAAGATAAAGTTGAATTCTGGATCCTAAATGGAATCGGATCCGAAGTCTAAGATCCAAGATAAAGTTGAATTCTGAATCCTAAATGGAATTGGGTCCAAAGTCTGAGATCCGAAATGAAGTTGAATTCTAGGAACCTAAATGGAATTGTATCTGAAGTTTGAGATCCAGGATGGAGTTGGATCTGAAATCTGGAATCCTAATGGAATTTGGATCCGAAGTTTGAGATCCAAAATTGAGTTGGTTTTTGAAGATTAGAATCCAATATGGAACTTGGTTCTAAATTTAGAACCAAGGTGGAGTTCTGGATCTTTTGAAGATCCGAATTGGGACTTATGAAGAGGGATCTGGATTTTGAAAACCCAGATTTGAATTTAACATCGAATTTTGAGATTTTAAAATCAATCTCAAAACTTTGACTTTGAATTGGGAATCAAGGCTCAATCCTTAGGTATAACTCTGAAGATGAAGGATAAGTTTGATTTTGAAGTTTTAAATTTAGAAAAATAAATCATGAATTTCAAAGTTAAATTGGACTTTGAAATTTGATTTGAATTTGGAAATGGAATTTTAAATATATAAAATGAATTTGAAATTTCAAAGTCAAATTGGACTTTGAAATTGAATTTTGAATTTTGAAATGAGATAGAATTAAATTTGAATTTATAAATAAGAATTGATTTGAGAAATGAAGAAGGTATTTGAAGAATTATCCCAAAAATCACTTGGATTTTGAAATAAAATTAAAAGAAATTTGAAAATATGATGTAATTTCATCCTAAATAATGAATGAAAAAGGAATTTGAAATTAAGTTTTGAAAAGAATCTTTCATTCTTTAAATGAATTGAAAAATAAGATTGAAGATATAATACATCCTTGACTATGGTCATTGAATGTATTATATAATAATCATATTTAAATTCAAGTGAAGAATAAAATATATTTTGGTGCCTTTATAGAGTTTAAAATGAAATTAACTCTCAATATATCCTGACTATGGCCATTGATATATATTTTGAATTAATTTTGAGTTAAACTTTAATAAAGGAGAAAAATATTTGAAAATATGATGAGTTTTGAAAAGGGATCCAGTGCGGATCCAATGTTATTCCATAAAAGATGAAAATCCTAAGTTTTGTTCACATCCTGACTATGGCCATTGATGCAAATCATCAACTTAGGATTTAATCACTTTTTATTAGAATGGTGCACGTGTCATTCGTGTTCCCATTCGTGAATTTATGAAAGGAAAGAGAATATGATATGAATTATACAATTCATGCTCATACATTCTATTCTAATGCTAGAAATGTAAATATTCTCATTATATCTAGCTATTACAATCTTAAATTGAAATTGAGATTAGAATCCCTAATCTAAGAAAGAAAGCAACATTTTCCCTATATTTCCTGCAAAATATCGAGTTAGCACAAGGCAAGATTGCTAAATATAGAGGGTGATGGAAAAGATTAAGCAAAGTCTAAATGTCATACTCATACTAGATGGAAAATACACATATGAATGTGTTTTATCCAAATAGAAATGCATCTTATCTAAATGGAAATGAGGGTGTATTTACCTAGATGCACATGAGAATACTTTTACTTAAATGCACATGGTAATCGAAAACTTTAATGTTTATGCGAAGACACAGTGGAAGGGTAGATGGTATATGCTATGAAATGATGCTATAAGTGAATTGTTTAGCCAAGATGCACCACAACCATTTTCAATGAAGGAATGCTATGAAAGCCTATGAAGGTTTTATGAGGTGTACAAGTGATTTTGTGTTGTGGATAGTGTAGGTATGAGGGCTAAAAGGGGGAGGGGGCTGCCAGTAGAATGTGTTGTATTGTGCACAAGGTGTGGTTATGAGGTGAGGAGCAGCATTGTAGGCTGCTGTGTAAGTGGGTATGATAAGCCGCAGGGGCAGCTGTGAGGGTAGGCTGGACTGTGGATGCTTAGTGACATACAAAAGAGTGATACTTACTACGGAATGTAAATCCAAAATGTGATGAAACAGACAAAAGAGAAAAAAATGAATATGTAATTGTTAAATGAATGTAATGAAAATGCAGACAATGCTGAACTTACTACTAAAACTGAAGGCAAACATCAATCAAATGTGGAATACATAACAACATTTACAAAATTACAAAAAGTATATAAATTGAACACACTATACAGTGCGGGAATTGGAATCATACAGAACCTACACAATCGGTATACTAGAATCAATGTAATATGGTGCTGCGTGTTTTAAATATATTGCTGGTGAACGAGATATGCTATAATGAAGGATGGTAGGTATTGCAGGAAACAGATGGCAGTAGGGTTGTAAACACCCCAAAGTTTCACCCTCATCCAGTACTTACATTTCATGTGTCATTGCATATCATTGCATGCATTCGCCATACCATTTCATTGCATTGCATAGCATCGCATGTCATCCCATCTCATTTTCGAGATCCAGCACTCCTGTTTTTAAAATATTCAATCCAGGTTTGGGTTTTTAAAACTTTTTCTTTCAAAATCGATTTTAAACCCTGGGTTTTTAATCAGCATTCTGTCATTTTCTAACCCCAGGACTTTATATTTCGAAATATTTTCCCAGAAAACAATCTGGATTCATTTCAAACTCAATTTCAATTGATTTCAAATCTCAGATGAGACCCATTTAGGTGGTGTAGCTTCTGGATTTCTTTACTTATCAAAAAATCTCAAAAATTTTAGAGTCCTAGTTGGATCAAGACTCTTTTTCCAGAGTCTTAGTCGGATCAAAACTCTACTTTTTACTACCTTTTCTACCTGTTTCGGAAAGAACCTTTCAAAATCTTCTGTTTTGGCCAAAATTTCAGAGTCCTAGTTGGATCAGGACTCTTCTTCAAGAGTCCAGTCGGATCAGGACTCTTCTTCAGAGTTTTTAAATCGGATTAGAACTCTAATCTTTTACAGCTATTTTATCCATTTTCAATCAAATCTTTCAAAATCTTTCAAAATGAGTCAGAAACTCAGAGTTTTAGTCAGAACAGGACTCTGTTCAGAGAGTCCTAGTTGGATCAGGACTCTGATCCTGATTTCAATTTTGAAAGAATCTTTCAAAAATCTTTCAATCTACCAAAAATATTACACTTTTATCAAAGAAT
The DNA here is from genome assembly GCF_984573655.1 of Nuphar pumila. Lineage (NCBI taxonomy): Eukaryota > Viridiplantae > Streptophyta > Magnoliopsida > Nymphaeales > Nymphaeaceae > Nuphar > Nuphar pumila. The sequence goes on along the minus strand of NC_143260.1, from coordinate 64,144,618 downwards.
TTCAAAATTCTGAGATTTTATCTCAGAGTCCTGATCAAATCAGGACTCTACCCCAGAGTCCTGATTGAAGAAGGACTCTATCCAAAATTGATGCTCTCGCTTCATTTTCACTGATTTTCAAAAGCTTTGCCCAAATTTCATCATTTGCTCATCAGAAAATCCAAATTCTTAGAGTTCTGATCAAATCAGGACTATTTCTTAGAGTCCTATACAGATCAGGACTCTGAATCAAAACTTCAATTTCATCCTGTTTTTAACTGTTTTTCAAAATTCTCTCATTTGTTTTCTCAGAAAATCGAAAAATATGAGAGTCCTAGTTCAATTAGGACTCTGTCCCCAGAGTCTCAGTTGAATCAGAACTCTGTTTTATTCCAATATTTATTATTGTTTTCACTGCTTTCACAAGTTCTTTCATTTGTTTTTCAAAAAATATAAAAAAAAATCTAGAGTTTCAGTCCGATCAGAACTCTGTCCCAGAGTCCTAGTCCAGTCAGGAGTCTGTTTGAAGTCTGTTTTTATTTCCTTTTCACTTATTTCCATTTGTTTTCAAAATTTAGGTCATTTTACAGAGTCCAGTTAGTTCAAGACTCTATTTTAGAGGTTGGTCGAGTTAGGAGTCTACCCCTGGCTGTGTTTTTCTGACTTATTTCATCATTTCTTGATAAAATCTTTTGAAAATTCTTTCATTTGGCTTTTAAAACCCAAAATCTCAGAGTCCTAAAAATCCAAGACTCTAGCCCAGAGTCCAGTTCTCTTGAGACTCTATTTTAAAAAATCTTTGAATTTCAACTATTGATTTTAACCCCTTTTCAAAGCCATTTTCAGTATTTATTTCAAATTTTCAAAACTCTGATGTGGGGTCCACTCAGTTGACGCCATATCCAGACAAGTTCTGACCTAGTTGGAACTCTGTGCCATTTCAAAACTTTTAATTTCAAGTCTACTTTTGAATCTCTTTTGAAAACTCCTTCAATTTCAAGTTTTAAAATCGCTTTTTGAAAAAAAACTCAAGTAGGGCCCACTCGGGGTGGTGCCATATTCGAGTAAGTCAGGGCTAGACTAGGGTTAGTCATTGTCCTAGTTAGGTTAGGGGTTTAGAGGAGTCAAAATCAATTTTAAAAATCCATTTTATTTAACTTTTAAACCATTGGTTTTTAAAGGTTTTAAATTCAGGTTTGAAAAACCAAATGTGGGTCCATATTAGGTGGTGTCACATTTGGACTTTTTAGGGTTTAATTAGGTATTAATTAGAGTTTAATTAGAGTTCATTTAGGGTTAGGAAACCACAAAAAATCGTTGCCCTTAGTGGATTATTAAGAAAGAGTCCTGAAAAAAAAGAAAAACCTCTTAATTAACCCTAATTAAGTGACTTTTTGAAAATCTATAAATAGGGGACCTAAAGGGGGTCAAAAGGGGAGCTCTTTTTCTCTCAAATTTTCGTGGCCTCTCTCTCCTCTCCAGCACCTCTACCTTCCTCCATTGCAGCTGCAGCCCCAAGGTGAGTTTATTTAATATTATATTATTATTATTTTATTAGTTTTTTATGATTTTTCAATAGATTTCACCATGGAAACTCTTGTGTTCATGGATTTAACCATGGATTTCATCCAAGAACCCCAAAATCGACCCAAGAAGATGATCTAACTCAGTTTGAGGGTGATTTCAAGGATTCTAATCCATTAGAATCGATGAGAGGTACGTTTTTCATATTCTTAACCGACGAAACGTGAGATTTACCCGTTAAATGGGTCAAATCCATGATTTCAAAGGTGAAAGCAAATTCCAGCCATTGACTCCCTGTATTTTATTTATTTATCTGTTTATTTATGTTTATTACACGTTTTCCAGCATAGAAATTATTTTTATTTTACTGTTTTATGGTTTATTTTATTGTTTTTCATTAGTTAATGCATATTTTCTTAAGTTTCTTAGATTTCTGTGTGTTTTTAGTTTAGAACAGAAAAGAGCATACTGTTTCGAATTGAAATATGTGTTGTTTATTTCTTATTTTTTTATATGTGATGCATGCATATGTTATTGATCTACTGTAAAAAATCAGAGATTTTGGACCTCGGAAACCCTGTCAGAAAAATCAGACATCAAATCGGGTTTTTAAAATTTTAAAATCGAAGTTAAAATCAAGAAGGTAACTTGCTGTGATGATATTTTTCTCATCCTATATCCGATTTTAGATTTGTAAATTGCTATGGATTTATGTTGATTAGATCTATCTACTGTGAAATTTTCAGAATTTTTTACCACTGTTTAGTATTTTTACTCTGTCAGAAACTCTGATTTTTAATTTAAAACTCGTTAGGGTTTACCAAAACCTTAATCAGACTTGTGTTATTCGTAAATCCCAAAATACAGATCCGATTCATGATCTAGAAAAAGTGAGTATTGTTATTTTTTTGTCAACTATTCACTGTTAAAATCTCAAATATTTTGTAATAGTATTGATATTTATCCTGGAATTTGTAATCTGCAGTGTCTGTTTTAACTCATGTTTGGTTTGCAATATTCAGGCCCGGATTGCCGGTAGGGGATCTCTTTGATCCTAAGTGCTTTTTCAGATCTGTAAAAAAGAAAAGTTCTGTTTTTATGTATATTTGGTCTCTGTCAAAAATCAGAAATTTTCATGGAGGTTTGACCCCTGATTTGAGTCTTGGACTGAGACTGGTTGGTGAGCTAGGTCAAAAATAGCATATTTGTAGGGTTTAATGCAATTTTCGGATTAATTTAATGCCAAAAAAATATTTTTATAATTCTAATTTGATATTAGGGTTATAACAAGTGCAGGTACCAATTTTGAGGATTTTTAGAATCCGTTTGATGGCTGAATTATACAAATTACAGAACAGGGCACCCGAAGAATTCCAAAACACAGCAAAAATCACAAAATTTGTGATATTCTTGGCTTTTCGTATATAAGCATATATTTTTAGGGTTTAATCATATTCATAATCATATTAGGATGCTTTAGGTTTAATTTGATGCTCATTTGATTTCATTTAGTGCATAAAACCTAAGTTTTTACCAAAATATTTTCTAAAAACCCTGATTTCAAGGCCATAGTCTTGCTATCAGGGGCAATTTGGTCATTTGACCTCAATTTCGAAATCTCTAACCCTAATTTTCATATTTTAATCATGTCATAGTATATTTAGTTTATTTTATTTGCATTTGAATTTCCAAACTTGCATTTTATCAAATATCTTTCTAAAAACCCTAATTTCAAGGCCATAGTCTTGTTATTAGGGGTATTTTGGTCATTTTGACCCCAATTTCGAAATTTCATATCTTATCTTCCTTTTTTATTCAATCTTATTTCATATTTTATCAATTTTGATTTAAGGGAATCATGGCAAAAAGGCTTATATCTAGCAAAATCCAGTAATTTCTAGATATTACTGGATAAACCTAGAAAAGCCAACATATCATCACTAACAAAGTTTTCTAGTTTTGCAGGTACATTGAAGACTTTATTTTTCATGTATTTAATTTTCAATAGTGATGTAAACTAAATTAAACTTTGGGATAAGAATTTACATTTCCTGCTTAGCTTAGGCAACATTGCATATAGTTTTTTTTTTTAAATAATGTTAATGTGTGATGGATGATGATTCATGCATATTCAAACTCACTATGGTCTACACGAATGGCACATACACTAGCTTTTATGAAGTTTATAAACTTGGTGGAATTTGTATTTATGGCCATAGTCAGAATACGAATGATACCTAGATTTATGATCTTCACATTAGCCACATCCAGCCTACACTCTTAGGCTAACTTCAAAATGCACTGCATTTCTCAAAAATACAAACAATATTTCTCAATTCCTCAAATCCATATTCATTCATTTCATGCATTTGCCAATTCCAATTCAAATCTCAATTCAAAGAAGTTCATTTTCTCAAAATCTCCTAAGTCTTAGTCAAAAATCGATTTTCTCAAAATATGAATTTGCCAATGATATTTCAAGTATTTCCCAAGTTCCAAATTCGATTTTCTAAGTTATATTTTCAATTTCAAAGTTTGAATTCAAAGAAATCAAGTTTTTCAAAGTTATTTCATATTTTTCAAAATCAATTTTCACAAAATCTCAAGATTTCTTCAAAAACCGATTTTTACTTTTCTCAGAAGTACATTTCAAATCCCAATTCATTATTTTCTATGTGATATCTATTCTAAGTGTTTCAGTTATTCAAAGCAAACATCATGTTTTCAAATATACATAGCACATGCCTGATTCTATGTGCATTTAGAAATTAGAATATGATTTAGACAAGTTGAATAGAGCAGAGCAATAGATTGATCCTTGGTTTGATTACCCCTGTTAAAGGTGGCAGGAACGGTCGAACCTCGTACCGACAGGCGAGTCCCATTCTACGGAATTTTCCCGCATTTTAAAACAGAGGCGAGTTATTTTCAAAAACTTTTCAAAGGTCAGTTTGACTCGCAAAAAGTTAAAAATTTTGCGATGATAACAGGTTTGGCGACCGTGATGGGACCTGTCTTTGCCTGATCAATCTAATGCTCTACTTAGTTCAAATTGTCAAAATCGATTTCCATGAAATGTCAGCTTTGCTTTATGATATCATGTGAACTTAGGAGCCTAGACTTGAACCCAGCTGACATGGAATGCATATAGACTAGGTATGGTTTGGTAGGACCATATTGAGGAGAATTATTCATGCTCACATAGACTTAGGTCTAATACAACACTCCTCAATTTAGGAATTGTATGAAAACAATGTTTGCTTCTTCAAATATTTCAAAATTCTATCTCTTTAGGACTTAGAGCCCTCTGTTTTCTTGCATGTGCTCATATTTCAAAAATCACCCTACCTATATTGTCCCGGTCTTCACGTTGCTGAGCTCTCTTCCAGAACCATAGTTTGGGACAGAGCCTCACAACTGGACCACCTATTTGGGTGAAACCCCCCCTGCCACGTACCAAGGGCCATAGTCCAACGTATATCGGCAGGTGCTCAAGGATGTTGGAAAACTTGAACCTAGAATCGGAGAAATTGATTTTATGCCACGTACATCGAGCCTTGGCTTGAGTATATAGGCATAACTGGATTGGATACAGTTGATCTGAACCTTAGAGTTAGGATTATGGTCCTACAGCTATTTCAAAATTTGTGTATCTAGAGTCAGCTTTTAGGGAATGTTGTATGTGCATACTTGTTTATGCAGAATGTGATTGAATGTGTTATTTCCTTTTTATTTTCCATATTTTCCCAATTTTCTAAAATACTGGACGATTTTCTCAAAATTCCCCCAATCTATGTCCATGTACTGTCCATGTTTTAAACCTTGGACGATTTTCCAAATACTTCATTTTCCATTTATTTCTTCATATTTCATCAAACCCTGGACGATTTTCCAAATTTCCTTCAAAACTCCAGGTGATTTCTCATCTTTCCTGTCTTCTGGATCTCGAATTTCCTACTTTATTTTTATCCTGCCTGCATTTCCCTCAAATTTCCTGTATTTTCCCAAGTCTTATTCCAATTTTCCATGTTTTCCAGTCTGATGGCATCCAGTCAGCTTGATTCAGTCTTCCCTGAGGGTCACATCTCTTACGAGGTGCGACAAAGTCTTCCCGAGCATCGAGTCCTCAGCACCGGATCCTTCTTTCCCCGGTGGTACTATTTATGGTTCAAGAATTTCTCTCGTATGTTTCCGGACCACTTGGACGATTGTGGGTTAGAACTGGCGTCCGCGGTGGGAAAGCATACAGTCAACGACAATTTGATCCATGCACTAGCAGAACGGTGGAATCCGAGCACTTCTACCTTTTGGTTCCCGTGGGGCGAGATGACAATACTGATGGATGAATTTTCAGAAATCATGGGATTGCCCGAGCCAGCCGGTCAGCCTGAAGATCCATTGGAGAGACAGTTTTTTATTAATGTCAAGGGTCTGGACCCTAAAGATGCCTTAGCTCGCATGATGGGACGCAAGTCTTGGCTTTTGATTGAAGAAGATGGAAATGAATATGTGGACCTGCTCGAAATCTACAGACAGTATGGGGCATTTGTGGAAGTCAGCTCGTTGTCTCGAACAACTTGAGAAAGAATTCATCATGCGATGGTTCTGTGCACGGTGGGATTAGCTTTCTTTCCCGATGGACGGAATTATATGGATATCAGAATAGTTTAGCTTCTAAGGAGGTGGGGAAGTCGACAGACCAGCCGCCTCTCGATAGCCATGGCCGCAATTGCTTTTTTTTTTTTTTTCTATACCGAGGGTTGACCCGCTTTACACTTGGAGAATCTATTCTAGTCGAAGGGTGCGCCTATGCCTTACAGTCTTGGTTCCTCCGGCATGTGCTAGTCTGAGCCAGTTCCTTCAGATACAATGGTGAAAAGCTTCTGCCAGTTGTGCGATACCGATTCTTGATCGACAACCTTCAGGAGGAAGAAGTCGTATGGGACTACTTTGATCGTCAGAAATCACCTCCCAGATATACTTACGCTTATGGGAAGCGGTTCAGGCTACTCGGCCCCTTCTTCTGCGCGTACTACCATCCAGAGCGTTGTGTCAGGCAGTTCTCTCAGAGATAGAAACGCGTAGAGATTCGTCCACTATCAGGGGTCTTGCTAGAGTTCGATCTCACATCGGATCAGTGGTCCGGAGCATACCATTCTGCCAGACATGGCTGGGATTCCTTTGTCAATCTTACTATTTTTCCTGGTCCTCGTGTGTCTTCTGATTTTCCAGAGTGGTGGAAAACTGTCTGTCCCCCTCCCTTTTGTCAAGTGTATTATTAAAATCATATTCCTTTAATCTTCATTTCATCTTGGTTTGACGACCTCGCCTAGGTAACAAGGCATATTTCCAATTGTCTATTTTGCAAAGAATAAACAACGCAATTGTCGTAATTCCGGCAACAACTCAATCCCTAGTAATGGGATATTATTTCAATTATATACCAAAATTCACAACAAATATTCTTCTCCAACCAAACTTCCTTCAAAAGCCTAATCATCAGTTCTACCTTGCAGAGAGCATCAGCAACATTCAGGAAAACATTTGTGATACTCGATGGTTCATACAAGATCCGGAAAGAAAACCTCATCAATCGAAGGTGTGGCATACTCGATCGCTTTAGAAGAGGAAATGGACTCACCTCGATCAGCTAGAAGTCAGGGTCAGCAAGCAAAGGATGATGTTGATCCCCAGATATATGCTATGTTCAAAGAGATGATGACCAAAATGTCGACAGAACAAGCTGAAGCTAGTACAGAAAAGATCCAGGTCAAGCAGAGGGCAAAAGGCCGGTCAACCAAGAAAGTCTTGAAACTATCCAAGAAACATATCCAACACGAGGATACATCTGATGAATCAGAATCAGTAGGTGGCACTGATGAAGAGTATGAAGTCTGGCAAGCACTTCAAAGATCCTCTCATAGACAAGGGACAACCTATAAATTGAAAGATCAAGCAATGGATGATCCAGTCCAAATACAGCTGAAGGAAATGGCCAAGATGATTAAAGATTTACAAGCTCATGACAAGGGAAAGAAGGTCTTCAGGAACAAAGATTTCCATGATGGCATCACCTCCGTCAGGAATAATCAAGATTCAAAAAAGAAGACAAAACACATCTTCATCGTTGATGCCAATCGCAGTGATGGCAAAAATAACAAAGGCAATCATACAAGTCAGAAAGAGAAATCTTTAAAGCAGAGTGAAAAATTGAGTCAACAGAAAGAGAAGAAAAAGCATGACGGTTGGGGTTACGATCGCGAATTCACTCCTCTAGATCAGCCCCTCGAAGAGGTCCTTGAATACATGCTGAGCAAAGGAATGGTTAAGCTTCCAAGAATTGCTAATCCTCTGGTCGCCCTAGGGAAATGGAAAGACCGCTTCTGCAAATTCCACCAAACAACGGGGCACGATATTGAACATTGTTTCGTCTTTAAGAATATCGTCCAAGTTTATATCGACAAGAATTTCTTTGTTAAGGGTGAGAAAGAATACCAGTCGACTGTCTTTGCCAAGTCTCAGCAGAAATCAAGCACTCGGCAAGAGGTACAACATGATGATCGAAATCAGGACCGCAAGATGGCCCCTTTGGATCAAATATTTGAAAGTTTTTTGGAATACATGCTCGCGAAAGACACAGTAAGATCTCCGAAGGCTCACTTCACTCTTTCTGCCAATGATAGCAAAAGCAATAAGAAGAATCATGATGACTATTCAGAGGGATCCAAGGGCCAAAAAGGAAAGTTCTCCAACAATGATAGGCCTCTTCAATCTAGTCCTCAGCATAAAGAGAAAGATCAAGAAAAGCCAAAGCGCAAGGATTGGAGTACGGATCAAAAGTTCACCCCTTTGGACCAGACACTAGAGAGTGTTTTGGAATACATGCTCGCGAAAGATATGATCCGTTTACCTAAAGCAGCTGATCCCGCAACAATCATGGGCAGATTCAAAGGAAAATTTTGCAAATTTCATCGGGCAGTGGGACATGACACTGAGAATTGTTTCATCCTGAAGAATATCATTCAAGATTGCATCGACAAGAATATCCTTATTGAAGATGAGGAAGATACCAGTCGACCATCCTGAGCAAGTTTTCTAAAAATTGACAATGTCGAGACTATGTCACTTTCATCAGTTTGTCATTTTGAAGGGACAATGTAGTCCCAGTTCTTCTATCAATTTGTTATTTCCTTCTTCAATGCATTAATAAATTTGTCAATCTTTCTTATGGCCTGGCGTCATCGTTTATATTCCTCATTTGCAAATGTTTAAATGTCTTCTTATAAGGGGTAACCTTTTTCAAAGTGCCTCTCTGATCAACCCAGAAGCTCATTGTCAGTTTTTACCTCGTTATCCTCAAAGAATTCTCATCAAATATCAATTATTTATCCTTTCATCCCATATCTTACTTCCCCATTACACTGGGGCATTATTTTAAAAAAATTATCTTCAAAACATCTCGTATGCAGGCAGGATCAAACAAATCTCTAATTTTGCACGCATGTGCACCCATCTACATTCATTTGCATTTGCATGCATTCATTCGCATTCATCTACATCAATTTGCATTGAACTCCCCATTCAGGATAAGGGATAAATCCTGAGGCCCCGACAGTCGCCCAAGTTGTCGTAAGGGTGAAGACTGGAAATTTTCCATCAAAATCAATTAGTAATTCTTCAGAATCCAGTGTTCGTGCTGGTAATTTTTCAAAAATCCAGTGCTCGTACTGGTAATCTTTCAAAATCCAGTGCTCGTACTGGTACTCTTCCAAAATCTAATGCTTGTGCTAGTTGAACTAGTCCCAAATGTCATCTTTATACTTATCAACTTTTCTTTCCTTTAAATGTCTTGAATTGGTCTAGAGGAGTCGAGTTCCGATTCGAATCTTCTTCCAAATCCAATTCAGAATTGGTCTAGAAAATCCAAGTTCCGACTTGAATTTTCTTACAAATCCAATTCGTATAATTTTCTTTCCTCTAGATTCTAGAATTGGTCTAGAAGAGTCGAGTTCCGATTCGAATCTTCTTCCAAATCCAATTCAGAATTGGTCTAGAAAATCCAAGTTCCGACTTGAATTTTCTTACAAATCCAATTCGTATAATTTTCTTTCCTCTAGATTCTAGAATTGGTCTAGAAGAGTCGAGTTCCGATTCGAATCTTCTTCCAAATCCAATTCAGAATTGGTCTAGAAAATCCAAGTTCCGACTTGAATTTTCTTACAAATCCAATTCGTATAATTTTCTTTCCTCTAGATTCTAGAATTGGTCTAGAAGAGTCGAGTTCCGATTCGAATCTTCTTCCAAATCCAATTCAGAATTGGTCTAGAAAATCCAAGTTCCGACTTGAATTTTCTTTCAAATCCAATTCGCTTAGCTTTCCTTTACAAGTTTGAACTTCTAATCAAACTATCCTGCGAGTTGGTCTAGAAGATCCGAGTTCCGACTCGAATTGTCTTTCAAAATCCAATTCATCTAGTTTTCCTTGAAGAATTGAATTCCGATTCGAATCTTCCCTCAAAAACCTAGTTTAGCACCTGGTCCATTCAAAGCTCACAAGTTGGAATCATTCCTTCTTGGGCTATGATCCTTAGGTTGAATTCCTATGGAATTGATAGTTCGTAGGTCGAACCCCTACGGGACCAATGCCGTTCTCAATTGAACCAATGTCGTTCTTAGGCTGAATCCCTATAGAACCCATGTCATTCTCAGTAAACCAATTCACAATTTCGACCTTCGGGTCAATCAATTTCCAATTTTCAATTATCAATTTCCAAATTTCCAATTTCCAATTTCCAATTATCAATTTCCAATTTCCAATTTCCAATTTCCAATTTCCAATTTCCAATTTCCAATTTCCAATTTCCAATTTCAAATATCAAATTTCAAAATTCCAATTTCCAAAATTTGACCCTTTTGAGTCACCCAATACCCAATTTCAATTATTTTCTCTTGCGAGAGACCCTTTTTATAGGGAGAGTTCGAGGGAGCTCGCTCTTTTCGTATGCTATCCAATTCGTTCACTTAGCCCCTTTTTAGGGAGAATTTGAAGGGACTCGTGTCTTTGTGAACCGTTTGCAAAACAAAATTTCAAATTTCACACAAGGAACCCTTTTTATAGGGAGAGACTCGACGGAGACTTGCTTTCCTTGTGGCCCCATAATTTCAGACTAGGCCATTTCATCATGAAGGACCCTCTTTTCAGGGAGAGTGTGATGAACTCGTTCCTTCATGACCAATTTACCAACCTCACCAATTCCGGCCCCCTTTCCATAAGAGAAGCCTAATGTTAGAAAGTTTTGACGAAAGCTTAATTTCTCTTAGAAAGTTTGTTTTGCAAACACCTCCTCTTCAGGGAAGAGAGGAGTAATTCCCAATTCTAATTTCTGAATCTTCTCTTTTGGGGAAAGGAGAAGAGAATTTTTGTCATGGATGTGTTGCGTTGTGCTTCGAATGCTCGCTTTCACAAAGGATTTCAAGAAAATTTTTGCCAATTTGTCATTAAATATTTGTTGATTTCAAAAATCTTTATTGCACAAAATTATTACTTCAGAATACCTCCAGTATTACTTCCGAAAGGACAATGCTTTCGCGAAAAAGGATTCAAAGTTCAAAATCTTTCTATTGGCCAACCAAGAGGATGAAGAATAAATCCGCGATATGGCCAGCAAAGAGAATTCAATGTTGTTGCAAAGCCATGAGTGATCGATATTGATCGCAGTCAATGGCACATTTTTAAAGACCATTCTTGAAAAATAAAGCAGTCGAAATATCCTGGGTGATACAGAAAAATCCACTTAATTTTCATATCTCCTCAATCACCTAAGCTGCAATTAAATATCTGCAAAAGGGATCTCTCAATTGTCGTCAAGATGAAGGCGAATTAAGCGAGTCGACCCCCAGGGCCAAAGAAGATTTGGATCATCTCTAAGATGACGGAGTTTGTGACGGATCCTTGCAGGGAAAGTTCAGATCACCGTCGAGATGAAGGCGAGTGTGATGAGCCTACCGACAAACCCTAAAAGATATTTGATTCCAGCTATCATCAAGAGATTCCCAACCAATGAGCCAATAACTATCAAGATAATCCCTGAGAGAAAAGAAGGATCAGAACATCTCTGAGATGAAGGAGTTTGTGACATACCCTTCCCAAAAAAAAAAGAGAGAAAAGTTAGGACATCTCCAAAATGAAGGATGATGTAATTCCCGAAAAATCCAAGAGAGCTTCAATCTGCTAAAAAGAGAGTGCAGAAAGATCATCATGAGAAAAGAATCCCAGGATATCAGACTTCCAAATCTATCAAGAATCTTCTTTAATTTTGTGAAATTCTTTTATCAATATTCTTTCACCAATAGCTCTCGCAATATCAAGAATACTTTCTTTTCCGTCCATATCAAGGAAATTGATAGCTTCCTTGAAAGAAAGTCAATCGCAAGCAATTTGAATTCGAATCTTGATTCTACGGAGTTAAGCTCAGTCGGAGGTAATACTTCAGGTAGAAAAGAAAGAATACTTTCAAAACAATGTGCATCATTTTCAATCAACAACAATTTTCAACATTTTGACAATATTTTCTAGCTATCCTGACATGAAGCGAGAGCTTGAGGTTCATCTTTGGCGCATCCTGACACCATCCCTTTTAGGACTTGATTACGGGAGTTTTCAAGATTCCTTCCCTTCTTTGGTATAATCTGAGCGCACGGGCTCTCAGATTCGAACACTTCCCTGTGTCCCCACTGTCCCACCATAGACAGTCCAATTTCAGCTTGAAGTTAAGCCACCAATTTCAGCAAAAGGCAATTTCAAAAGTTAATTAGTCTCAGCAATGAGGTGCCCAAAATCAATCCCTTTTCAAACTTTAGGGACCCCAATTTCCTTTCTTTTGCAAAACCCTTATCGGATTCATTGTGCGGAAATCCGAAGGTTCCATCACGGTCTCTTCTTTCGAGGATTCCGTTCATTTTTTGCCCAATCAGGTTAAGGGTATAAACCTGAGCCTCCTTTGATGAGGTATTCCATTTTCTTCCCAATCAGGTTAAGGGTACAAACCTGGGCCTCCTTTGATGAGGTATTTCATTTTCATTGCCCGATCAGGATAAGGGTATAAACCTGAGCCTCCTTTGATGAGGTATTCTATTTTCTGCCCAATCAGGTTAAGGGTATAAACCTGGGCCTCCTTTGATGAGGTATTCCATTTTCTGCCCAATCAGGCTAAGGGTATAAACCTGGGCCTCCTTTGATGAGGTATTCCATTTTCTGCCCAATCAGGTTAAGGGTATAAACCTGGGCCTCCTTTGATGAGGTATTCCATTTTCTGCCCAATCAGGTTAAGGGTATAAACCTGGGCCTCCTTTGATGTGGTATTTTATTTTCTGCCCAATCAGGTTAAGGGTATAAAACTGGGCCTCCTTTGATGAGGTATTTCATTTTCTGCCCAATCAGGTTAAGGGTATAAACTTGGGCCTCCTTTGATGAGGTATTTCATTTTCTGCCCAATCAGGTTAAGGGTATAAACCTGGGCCTCCTTTGATGAGGTATTCCATTTTCCACCCAATCAGGTCAAGGGTACAAACCTGAGCCTCCTTTGATGAGGTATTCCATTTTCAACCCGATCAGGTTAAGGGTTAAGCCTGAGCTTCGTTCCATACGAGGTATTTCCCGTCCCATCCAGGTTAAGGGCAAAACCTGAATCTCACTTCATTTGAAATAAAATTCTCCATTTTATAACTACCATCATCATTTGAATTAATTCTTTCATACCCAGTCAGATTTATTTAACTGGGGCATTTTTATGGTTCAAATTTGGTGTGTTTTCTTTGCCACTAAGCTCGGCTTACAACCGGCTTAGTAGCAAAGAGTGGCATTTGTAAACACCCCAAATTTTCACCTTCATCCAGTACTTACATTTCATGTGTCATTGCATATCATTGCATGCATTCAGCATACCATTTCATTGCATTGCATAGCATCGCATGTCATCCCATCTCATTTTCGAGATCCAGCACTCCTGTTTTTAAAATATTCAATCCAGGTTCAGGTTTTTAAAACTTTTTCTTTCAAAATCGATTTTAAACCCTGGGTTTTTAATCAACATTCTGTCATTTTCCAACCCCAGGACTTTATATTTCGAAATATTTTCTCAGAAAACAATCTGGATTCATTTCAAACTCAATTTCAATTGATTTCAATTCTCAGATGAGACCCATTTAGGTGGTGTTGCTTCTGGATTTCTTTACTTATCAAAAAATCTCAAAAATTTTAGAGTCCTAGTTGGATCAGGACTCTTTTTCCAGAGTCTTAGTCGGATCAAAACTCTACTTTTTACTACCTTTTCTACCTGTTTCGGAGAGAACCTTTCAAAATCTTCTGTTTTGGCCAAAATTTCAGAGTCCTAGTTGGATCAGAACTCTTCTTCAAGAGTCCAGTCGGATCAGGACTCTTCTTCAGAGTTTTTAAATCGGATTAGAACTCTAATCTTTTACAGTTATTTTATCCATTTTCAATCAAATCTTTCAAAATCTTTCAAAATGAGTCAGAAACTCAGAGTTTTAGTCAGAACAGGACCCTGTTCAGAGAGTCCTAGTTGGATCAGGACTCTGATCCTGATTTCAATTTTGAAAGAATCTTTCAAAAATCTTTCAATCTACCAAAACTATTACACTTTTATCAAAGAATTTCAAAATTCTGAGATTTTATCTCAGAGTCCTAATCAAATCAGGACTCTACCTCAGAGTCCTGATCGAAGAAGGACTCTATCCAAAATTGATGCTCTCGCTTCATTTTCACTGGTTTTCAAAAGCTTTGCCCAAATTTCATCATTTGCTCATCAGAAAACCAAAATTCTTAGAGTTCTGATCGAATCAGGACTCTTTCTTAGAGTCCTATACAGATCAGGACTCTGAATCAAAACTTCAATTTCATCCTATTTTTAACTGTTTTTCAAAATTCTCTCATTTGTTTTCTCAGAAAATCCAAAAACTTGAGAGTCCTAGTTCAATAAAGACTCTGTCCCCAGAGTCTCAGTTGAATCAGAACTCTGTTTTATTCTAATATTTATTATTGTTTTCACTGCTTTCACAAGTTTTTTCATTTGTTTTTCAAAAAATACCAAAAAAAATCTAGAGTTTCAGTCCGATCAGAACTCTGTCCCAGAGTCCTAGTCCAGTCAGGAGTCTGTTTTTATTTCCTTTTCACTTATTTCCATTTGTTTTCAAAATTAAGGTCATTTTACAGAGTCCAGTTAGTTCAGGACTCTATTTTAGAGGTCGGTCGAGTTAGGAGTCTACCCCTGGCTGTGTTTTTCTGACTTATTTCATCATTTCTTGATAAAATCTTTTGAAAATTCCTTCATTTGGCTTTTAAAACCCAAAATCTCAGAGTCCTAAAAATCCAGGACTCTAGCCCAGAGTCCAGTTCTCTTGAGACTCTATTTTCAAAAATCTTTGAATTTCAACTATTGATTTTAACCCCTTTTCAAAGCCATTTTCAGTATTTATTTCAATTTTTCAAAACTCTGATGTGGGGTCCACTCAGTTGGCGCCATATCCAGAGGAGTTTTGACCCAGTTGGAACTCTGTGCCATTTCAAAACTTTTAATTTCAAGTCTACTTTTGAATCTCTTTTGAAAACTCCTTCAATTTCAAGTTTTAAAATCACTTTTTGAAAAAAAACTCAAGTAGGGCCCACTCGGGGTGGCGCCATATTCGAGTAAGTCAGGGCTAGACTAGGGTTAGTCATTGTCCTAGTTAGGTTAGGGGTTTAGAGGAGTCAAAATCAATTTTAAAAATCCATTTTATTTAACTTTTAAACCATTGGTTTTTAAAGGTTTTAAATTCAGGTTTTAAAAACCAAATGTGGGTCCATACTAGGTGGTGTCACATTTGGACTTTTTAGGGTTTAATTAGGTATTAAGTAGAGTTTAATTAGAGTTCATTTAGGGTTAGGAAACCACAAAAAGTCGTTGCCCTTAGTGGATTATTTCGAAAGAGTCCTGAAAAAAAAGAAAAACCTCTTAATTAACCCTAATTAAGTGACTTTTTGAAAATCTATAAATAGGGGACCTAAAGGGGGTCAAAAGGGGAGCTCTTTTTCTCTCAAATTTTTATGGCCTCTCTCTCCTCTCCATCACCTCTACCTTCCTCCATTGCAGCTGCAGCCCCAAGGTGAGTTTATTTAATATTATTTTATTATTATTTTATTAGTTTTTTATGATTGTTCAATAGATTTCACCATGGAAACTCTTGTGTTCATGGATTTAACCATGGATTTCATCCAAGAACCCCAAAATCGACCCAAGAAGATGATCTAACTCAGTTTGAGGGTGATTTCAAGGATTCTAATCCATTAGAATCGATGAGAGGTACGTTTTTCATATTCTTAACCGACGAAACGTGAGATTTACCCGTTAAATGGGTCAAATCCATGATTTCAAAGGTGAAAGCAAATTCCAGCCATTGACTCCCTGTATTTTATTTATTTATCTGTTTATTCATGTTTATTACACGTTTTCCAGCATAGAAATAATTTTTATTTTACTGTTTTATGGTTTATTTTATTGTTTTTCATTAGTTAATGCATATTTTCTCAAGTTTCTTAGATTTCCGTGTGTTTTTAGTTTAGAACAGAAAAGAGCATACTGTTTCGAATTGAAATATGTGTTGTTTATTTCTGATTTTTTTATATGTGATGCATGCATATGTGATTGATCTACTGTAAAAAAATCAGAGATGTTGGAACTCGGGAACCTTGTCAGAAAAATCAGACATCAAATCGGGTTTTTAAATCTTTAAAATCGAAGTTAAAATCAAGAAGGTAACTTGTTGTGATGATATTTTTCTCATCCTATATTCGATTTTAGATCTGTAAATTGCTATGGATTTATGTTGTTTAGATCTATATACTGTGAAATGTTCAGAATTTCTTACCACTGTTTAGTATTTTTCCTCTGTCAGAAACTCTGATTTTTAATTTAAAACTCGTTAGGGTTTACCAAAACTGTAATCAGACTTGTGTTATTCGTAAATCCCAAAATACAGATCCGATTCATGATCTGTAAAAAGTGAGTATTGTTATTTTGCTGTCAACTATTCACTGTTAAAATCTCAAATATTTTGTAATTGTATTGATATTTATCCCGGAATTTGTAATCTGCAGTGTCTGTTTTAACTCATGTTTGGTTTGCAATATTCAGGCCCGGATTGCCGGTAGGGGATCTCCTTGATCCTAAGTGATTTTTCAGATCTGTCAAAAAGAAAAGTTTTGTTTTTATGTATATTTGGTCTCTGTCAAAAATCAGAAATTTTCATGGAGGTTTGACCCCTGATTCGGGTCTTGGACTGAGACTGGTTGGTGAGCTAGGTCAAAAATAGAATATTTTTAGGGTTTAATGCAATTTTCGGATTAATTTAATGCCAAAAAAATATTTTTATAATTCTAATTTGATATTAGGGTTATAAAAAGTGCAGGTACCAATTTTGAGGATTTTTAGAATCCGTTTGATGGCTGAATTATATAAATTGCAAAACAGGGCACCCGAAGAATTCCAAAACACTGCAAAAATCACAAAATTTGTGATATTCTTGGCTTTTCGTATATAAGCATATATTTTTATGGTTTAATCATATTCATAATCATATTAGGATGCTTTAGGTTAAATTTGATGCTCATTTGATTTCATTTAGTGCATAAAACCTAAGTTTTTACCAAAATATTTTCTAAAAACCCTGATTTCAAGGCCATAGTCTTGCTATCAGGGGCAATTTGGTCATTTGACCTCAATTTCGAAATCTCTAACCCTAATTTTCATATTTTAATCATGTCATAGCTGTAAACACCCCAAATTTTCACTCACCTCCCCGACATTTTCACTAAACATCATCATTCAGCCTTTGAAATCGCCGGAGGGCAATATGGTCATTTTCTGAGTTCGAACCTTGTAAAAGTCCAAATTTCATCTGGAACTCTCAAAGTCTCCCTATTTTAGCTCAGATGTTCAAAATTTTATTCCTGACAGGAGACAGGCATCTCCAAGTCTTGGTTCAAGATTATATTGCATAAGACATGTCATTGTATAGCATTGAATGAGCATTTCATATCACTGCACTGCACAGCATGTCATTTAGAGGTCCAGAACTCTCGATTTCAAAATTTTCAATCCAGATTAGAATTTCAACTCTTTTCAAAATTGATTTCAAAACCCTGGGTCTTCAAAATTATCAGTTCTTCCCATTTTACCCCCAGGGCTCTGAATTTTAAAATATTTCCTCAGGAAAATGATCTGGATAGTTTTAATATGGATTTCAACCACCTTATCTCAGATTTTGCCCTTTTAACAATTTCAAATATCTTCCTTTTACAAAATTGCCCTACAGGGGCCAACTCTTTCAAAAAAATTTTGTTTTACCAATTAGTCCAAATTTTTATGAAAATTCCAAAAAGAGGTTGTTGTCTTGTTCTTATTTCAATAAAGAAGCAATGTGGGACCCACACTGAGGTGGTGTCACATAGACTTTTCTTTTGAAAAACCTGAACTTTGAAAAACCCAAAAAAATAGGAACCTTGTCCCCTAGATTGGTGCCACTTGTCCTTTCTCTCTCCTCCCATTTACCTGCCATGTGTCAGCATAGGGTTCACCTAGAAGTGCCACATGTCACCTTCTCTCTTCTGCCATCCTTTGACACGTGTCAGCGTGGGGCCACCTTAAGATGCCGCCACATGTCATTAGTCATCCTCTTCATTTTATGCCACGTGTCAATGTCTACCATCTTCACCCTGTGCCATGTGTCATTCCAAGGTCACCATGAGATGCCACGTGTCATGTGTTGTCCTGTTCAGAAAAGTAGAACTTGTCTCCTCTGAGGTGGCACCATTTGAATTATGTCTCCTGCAAGTGACACATGTCACTCTCTCCTTTCCTCAGGAAAAGCAAGCGACAAGTGTCAATCTCTGCTCCTTTCAGAAAAAGCAGAGGACACATGTCTCCCTCCTATTTTTCTCAGAAAAGTAGATGACACATGTCATCTCCAGCTTCCTTTAGAAAAAGTAGAAGACACATGTCACTCCCTGCTTTTCTCAGAAAAAGCAAGTGACACATGTCACCCTCTGCTCTTCTTAGAAAAAGCAAGGGACACGTGTCTCTCTCTGCTTTCTTCAGAAAAAACAAGTGACACATGTCACTTTCTGCCTCCTTCAGAGAAAGCTAGAATTCAAATGTTCAAACTCCAGTCTGAGGTGGCGCAAATCCTGAACTTCTCCTTTTCTATTTTGTGTGAGATGGTGCCACGTGTCCCTTTTCCTCCCTCTTGCCACATGTCATTGTAGGAGCCACCCTGAGGTGGTGCCACATGGCAGTCTCTCCTTTCCTCTAGAAAAAGCAGAAATTTAAATTTCAAACTCTCTCTGAGGTGGCACCATCTGAATCCTCTGCCTTTCCTTCTGACACATGTCAATGAAGATGCTCTGAGATGGCGCCACATGTCAGTCTCTCCTTTCATCAGAAAAAGTAGAATTCAAACCCCTCTGAGGTGGTGTCTTCTGCTTCCTCTACTCCTACCTTCTGACACATGGCAATGTGGATGCTCTGAGATGGCGCCACATGGAAGTCTCTCCTCCTTCCAGAATAAAGCAGAATTTGAATTTCAAACTCCAAGACAACACCCTCTGAGATGGCGCCACATGGAGGGCTCAGATTAAGCTTCTTTGAATTTCAAAATTTTCCAAAAATCTCTATAAATACAAGGCCCCATGCCCAGCCTAGGGGAGCTTCTTTTGGATTTAGCATTTTCACTCTGAGAGCCCTGTTTGAGAATTGAACTTCAGAATTCCATTTTCATTCTTTCTTGGTTTCCTCTGGATTCACGCCCCTCTGGAGCCCATTATCAAGGTAGCCACTCATTTTGGGAGTTCCAAAACCGCTGGAGAACACAAGGTAAGCCTCCATTCCTATTGATTTCACTATGATAATTCTTTTGGTTTGATTCGTGTTGTCGTTTGAAGAAAGAGGTCATCCGAGGGATGGATTGAGCTATTCTCATAAAATGACATATATAAAAATGTTTTGTTATGCTTCCTTGATGATTTTTAACATTCATATAGTTAGCTAGGTTTAATTTGCATTTTATTTCATTCATTTAGCATATTTCATGAATTAATTAGGATTAATTTAGCCTTTATTTCAATTCTGCTTATTTTCAGTAGGTCTCTGTTTTTGTCAGTCAGTCCACACATCATTTCATGCATTTGTTTTTTATTACAAATCCCAAAAAAATCACGGAATGCGCCCTTAAGTGTCCCTAAAATTTTGACAAAAATTCAGAGCCATTTGAATTTGTTTACTGCGGTAAACATTCAAAATAGCAAGTCGGGTTTTGTTACCCGGGATACGTTTTGAAAATCATTTTCCGATTGTAAAATCGAGATATCCCTCATTTGGTTCGGATCCATAGGCAAAATCCATCATTTTTAGGACTTTCCTTGAATTTTAGCATTTAAATCATATCATTTCGTGATTTTTAGCATTCTAGGTTGTTTATCAGAGTGTTTAGATGCTTCATACCGAATTTGGTGCAATTTGGAATCCATTTGAGGTTCGGATCATCCATAATACCAAAACAGGGTCCCGCAGGACCCGGATCCAAGCGAAAAACAAGCGAAAATCGTTATTTTTGATAAATTGCAAAATACCAAATTCTGATTTTACAGTCTTAATGTGTCTAGCAGCATGTCATCATATCTCTTACTGCATTTTATCATCATTTGATTCAATTTGAATTTCAAAATCTCAATTTTATCAAAATTTCCTTCAAAAACCCTGATTTTAAAGGTATCACTTTGATTTTAGGGGTATTTTGGTCATTTTGACCACCATTTCGAATTTCAAACTATTTTCTACCGAATTTCTTGCATTTTCATCATTTCAAATATCAAGGAAGCATGGTCATAGGGTTGATATCCAATTAAATCCAATAATTTCATAATATTATTGGAAAATTTTGGAAAAACCCACATATTTGAGCTAACCTTATTTCAAGTTTGGCAGGGACATTCAAAAGAAGGAGCTGAAGTCTGCAAATTTCTTTTACTTCCTTTATTTAGTGATGTAATAATGTAAATTTTGGAATAAGAGATTTAATTTCCTGCTTAGACTAGGATGCATATCATATAGTTTGAATTTATGCAATATCCTGTTTCTATGATTAATGCATTTTATTTCAAAAGCACTATGGATGTTCACGAATGGCACGTGCACCAACTCTTAGGGAGTTGATGGACTCGGTGGGATCCATATTTACGGCCCTAGTCGGAATATGGACGAGACCCAGATCCATCATCTTTCTACTAGTCACATTGAGCCTACACTCTTAGGCTATCTTAAAATGCACATCATATTTCTAAAGTTTTCAAAATCATGTGCATCAAATCAACTAAATTCTGAACATATTCATGGCCACAGTCAGAATATGTAAAGGATTTATTTGGACTTAATGCACATTTTCCAACAAATTTCTTAGAGAATCTTTCAAAGTGCATTCATTCACTTATGTCATTTGCATCATAAAATCATTGATTTTCTCAAGACTTTCTCAAGAAAACTTCATTCTCAAGAAATCGATTTCTCAAGAAACTCTAAGGATTTCTTAAAATCGGTTTTCCAAAGACAAGTTTTCCACAGTTTTCCCTGGAAAATGACATTTCCTTAAGAGATTCAAAAGAGTTTTCCAATCTTTCTCCAAGATCCAAAATCGATTTCCAAGTATTTCAAAAGGTAAAATTCCCAGGATTTCTTTTCCCCAAGTTTTGAATTTCCTTCTCCAATGAGTTTTCCTATAAATTTTCCATCATTTTCCTAAGAAAACTCTCAAAGTCCAAGTTTTCCTAAGAAGTGTTTCCCTTTTCAAAAGGTTCATCTTTTCTCAAGAATCACTTCCATTTTCCCAAGATTTTCAACTATTTCTGATTTTTCCACATCTTTATAAGCTTTCTCATGTTTTCAAAAACCCCTTTTTTATCTGAGTTTCCTGAGAAATTGACCTTTTTCCTGAGAGATTCTTTCCAACTCCAAATGTTTTTCTAAGCATACATCATGTTTTCTAACTGGCATTTTCCAAAATCTCATAGCACATGCCTGAATTCTCTGTGCATTTAGGATAGAACATAACTTTGATAATTTCGCTAAGTCAAGCATAGTTTTGGTCCTTGGTTCGATTACCCCTGTTAAAGGCGGCAGGAACGGTCGAACCTCGTACCGACAGGTCGAGCCCCATCCCATGGATTTTCCCGCAATTTTCAAAAACAGAGGCGAGTATTTCAAAACAATTTCCAAAATCCGGTCAAAGTTTGAAGCGCGAAAGCGTTTCCTCTTTCTCTCTTTCGCAAGGAAGGGAAGACGGAGAAAAATTTCGCGACGAAAACAGGTTTGGCGACCGTGATGGGACCTGTCCTTGTCTGATCAAAAGTGTGCTTGACTTAGTTCAGTTATTGAAACTGTGTTCTCAAAATGTCAGCTCTTTACTTTCTGATATCATGTGAGCCTAGGAGCCTAGATTCTGACCTAGCTGACATTGATTGCATATAGCTTAGGCATGGTTTGGTAGGACCATATTGAGGAGAAATTTTCATGCTCACATAGACTTAGGTTTACACACAACCCTCCTCAATTTAGGATCTGAATGCAAACAATGTATGCTTCTTCAAAGATTTTCAAAAGTCTATCTCTCTAGGATTTAGAGCCCTCTATTTCTTGCATGTGATCATTTTTTCAAAACCTCAATTACCTATCATTACCCGGTCTTCACGTTGCTGGGCTCTCTTCCAGAACCATAGTTCGGGACAGAGCCCCACAACTGGGCCAACTATTTGGGTTAACACCCCCCTACCACGTACCGCGGGCCACAGTCCGAAGTATATCGGTAGGCGCTCAAGGATGTTGGAAAACCTTACCTTAGAACCGGAGTTGAAATTCTATGTCACGTACCTCGAATTTCGATTCGGGTATATCGGCGTAACTGGATTGGACAAAGATGATCTGAACCTAGAGTTAAGATTAAGGTCCTACAGCTGTTTTCAATTGATGCATCTAGAGTCAGCCTTTTAGGGAGTGCTGTATGTGCATAAATGTTTGTGCATGATGTGATTGTATGTGTATGATTTCCTTAATTTTTTATATTTCCCAATGTTTTCCAACTTACTAGGTTTTTTTTCAAAACATCTTTATTTTCCACAAGATGTTTTCTCAAACCCTGGATGATTTTCTCAAATATCCAATTTCTTTCAAAACTCCAGGCGATTTTTCATTCTACCATTCTACTGGATCTCGAATTTTCAGCTGCATTTTTATCCTGCCTGCAAAATTTTTCAAAAAATTTCCCACATTTTCCTAAGTCTCATTCTGAGTCTTTCTCTGTTTTCAGTTCGATGGCATCCAGTCAAATCGATCCTATCTTTCCTGAAGATCACATCTTCTTCGAGGTGCGACAAGGTCGTCCTGAACATTGAGCCCTTAGCACCGGAACTTTCATTCCCCGGTGGTACTATTCCTGGCTAAAGAGCTTTTCCCGAATGTTCCCGGACCATTTGAACGAGTGCGGATTAGAGCTGGCATCAGCAGTCGGAAAGCAGACCATCAATGGCAACCTGATCCATGCAATGGCGGAGTGATGGAATCCTCGAACGTGTACCTTCTGGTTCCCATGGGGAGAGATGACCGTTTTAATGGATGAATTTTCAGAAATCATGGGGTTACCAGAACCAGCCGGTCAACCAGGAGACCCATTAGAGCATCAATTCCTTATCAATGTCAAAGGGTTTGGACCCCCGAGACTCCTTAGCTCGTATGACAGGCCGCCGATCTTGGCCCCTAATCCAGTTGAAAGGAAATGAGTATGTTGACCAACTTGAGTTATACCGCCAGTACGGGACATTCGTCGAAGTCAGCTCGCTTTCAAGAACAACCAAAGAAAAGATTCAGAATGCAATGGTTCTATGCACTGTAGGACTGTCCCTTTTCCCAGATGGACAGAACTACATGGACATCAGGATAATCCAGCTTATGAGAAGATGGGGAAGTCGGCAAACCAATCGCCTCTCTATAGCCATGGCAGCGCTCGCCTTCCTATATCGAGGTCTGACTCGATTCTCACTTGGAGAATCCATTTTAGTTGAAGGATGCATCTACGCACTTCAGTTCTGGTTTTTCCAGCATGTTCCAGCCCGAGCAAGCTCTTTCAGATACAATGGTCAAGAACTCCTTCCAGTGGCACAATATCGGTCTATGATCAACAACATTCAAGAGGATGACGTAGTCTGGGACTATTTTGATCGGCAAATATCTCCTCCCAGATATACCTACGCATATGGCAAGCGGTTCAAGTTGCTAGGACCATTCTTCTGCACTTACTACCAACCAGAGAGATGTGTTCGGCAGTTCTCCCAGAGACAAAAGTATGTTGAAGCCCGACTGTTATCAGGAGTTATGGTAGAGTTTGATCTCACTTCCGTATAATGGTCCGGGGCATATCACTCTGCCCGCTACGGCTGGGATTCCTTTGTCTCTCTTAAAATCTTTCCAGGTCCTAGAGTGTCTGCCGACTATCGTGAGTGGTGGCAAATTGTTTGTCCCCCACCTCTTTGTCAAGATCAATAAAATCTTATTCTTCTCATTTTAATAAAATTCTCTTTCCTTCCATTGTGGTTTGACGACCTCACCTAGGTAACAAGGCATATTTTCGTTGTTTATTTCTTTTGCAGAAGGAATGGCAACACAATTGTCGTGATTCCCACGACAACTCAGTCCCTAGTAATGGGACATCTTTTCCAAATTGTCTACCATATTTTCAGCAAATATTTCTTCCAAAAAAATCAATTCCTACAAAGTCTAATCAGGTCTTTGCCCTGCAGAGAGCATCCATACCATTTGATGGTTGAGACAAGATCAGGCAAAAGAACCACGGCATCCCAGTACTCGTCAGCCTCGGAAGAAGAAATGGGTTCCCCTCGATCCGAGAAGAGTCAAGAGCAGCAGCAAGAAGATGACGGCATAGACCCTCAAATGTATGCCATGTTCAGAAAAATGATGAATAAGATGATGAACGAGCAGCTCGGGACCAACTCAGAAAGGAATCCATTCAGAGAAAAGTTCCATGGTCGCAGGGGTAAGAAGGCTCCCAAGAAGCAGATCCAGCCAGAAGAGATTTCAGATGAATCAGATTCAACTGAAAACACAGATGAAGAATATGAGGTGCCTCCGGCATTTCAGAAGCGTGGCCAAAGTAAAAACCGCAGATCAAAGAGCAGAGATAAAGAAGAGCCTTTGCAAGCGCAGTTCAAGGAAATGGCCCGAGTTGTCAAGGATCTGCAAGCCCGCGACAAGGGCAAGAAAGTCTTAACCAGTGAGGACTTTTATGACGGCTTAGAAGGGGATGATGATCTGGAGAATCTCCCCCGAAAATTCATCAAATTCGATGGTTCTGGCGACCCAAAAGCTCATCTCGCCACCTTCTTTGCTGAATGCTCGAGGTTCAGAAGGGATAACCGAGCATTGTTTCTATGCTTCCCCCGCAGCTTGGAAGGAGTTGCAGCTAAGTGGTATGCTGAGCATATCAACCCCATCGAGCTCAAGGAGTTCGACAAAGTTGTGAATCTCTTTATTGAACGCTTCTTGTTCAACACAGAAGCGCTGCCTACACTAAGTCATCTCTGCAATTTAAGGCAGAATGAGAATGAAAGAGCACGAGACTTCATTCACAGATGGAGATCAGCCTGTAACAAGATGAGAGATCCTATCTCGGAAAGGCACGCATTGTCCCTGATCCTCAACAATTTTTCGCAGCCGTTAAGAGGATTGATCTCCACAGCGCCATCCAGGACCTTCATTGAGTTAACTGAACGAGCTGAATGGCTCGAGCTAAGTGTGGAAAATGGAGTCTATGAAGGCTTCACCTTTTCCAAGAACAACTACCATGGTGAGCAGAAGAAGAAAGCTCACTTCACTTATTCTGCTAACAACAACAACAAAGGCCGAAATCAACACAAAGGGCAGAAGAAAGATTACTGCTACGGCACAAGCAGTTCGAACAACAAGGACCAAATAGCAAAGCCTGCTCCTCAGTTCAGCAAGCCTCCTCAGCAGGATCAAGGGCCAAAACTGCGTGAGAAGACCAAACATGAAGGATGGAGTTACGACAGAAAGTTTACTCCTCTTGACCAATCACTCGAGGATGTGCTCGAGTACATGCTATCGAAAGAGATGGTCAAATTGCCCAGATTGGCTGATCCCCCTGTGCCCATGGGGAAATGGAAAGATCAGTTCTACAAGTTCCACAGGACAATAGGACACAACACTGAGAACTGCTTTGTTCTCAAAAACATCGTGCAAGATCTCATTGAAAAGAATCTATTGGTAGAAGGAGAAGAAGAAGAGAAAATGGACATTCTCAATCACCCCTTTCCTCCGCACACCACAGCAGTAGTGTCTGCACTACCCTTTCTACCGCATGAACATATCAAGCCATGTTCTGCGCAAGATCTCCAAGTTCAGCATCAGGTGACGGTGCTACGACAAGCAGCTCCAGATTCCAAGAAGATGGACTTAATCTCAGCATTCGACAAAATGAAAGTTTCGGAAGCATCTATGAAGTCAGCCCCCAAATCAAAAGGAACTCCTGACTTCTTCAAGCAAATCGTTAAACCTAGGCCAGAAAGGTCAAGTCATAAGCCTCTGACCGCTTTATCCAATGTCTCCATCCTTGACTTGGCCAAGAATTCTAGCAAGCACCGACAAGTACTGGATGATCTGCTCAGGAAAATCAAAGTTAAGCCCAGTACCACTCCAGAAGACATGGCACAGATTGTGAACTCTGCCATGACCAATGCACCAATCACCTTCTCAGATGAGGACCTTCCAAAGCCTCATTCCTTTCATAATAATGCCTTATACATTGTCGTTCGAGTCAGGGGAATGACAGTTCCCCATGTGCTGGTCGATGGAGGCAGTAGCCTCAATATTTGCCCTGAAATGACCGCAAAGGCATTAGGGATCAAGGATGAAGAATACATTCCAGATCCCATCACTATCTATGGGTTTGACAATCATGGTCAAACAGCCAAGGGCAAGATATTCCTGGAGGTGTTCATCAACTATTCGGTGCACTCCGTCCTTTTCCACGTGGTTAATGTACCACCAACCTACAACTTGCTGCTCGGAAGGACATGGATTCACAATGCTAATGCAGTGCCTTCCACCCTACATCAATGCGTGAAGTGGTCAAAAGGTGGAATGATTACCACAATACTGGGAGAAGACCCAGAAGAAAGGCTCCCGCAGCCCATGATTCTCTGGCCATCATTCAATGCAGATATTCCCAGCATCAGGGAAAGTGAAGAGATCAATCTCGGGGAGAATCGAGAAATACTTCAGGCATCATCAGAGCCATCTCTGCACACAGTAGCCACGACCCGATGGAAAGGTCCTCAATTCTTCAAGGTTGGAGGCCGAATCGACTACAGCACCATTAAGGATCACCCATTGTTTCCATAATTCATGAAGTCAAAAAAGGGATTTGAGTTACTCCTGAAGCATGGCTATCAACCCTTCAAGGGACTCGGCAAGAACGAAGATGGCCGCATCGAGCCAATGATCCAGAAACATCGTCCCCACAGAGCAGGACTAGGGTTCTCCGGAGGAAGCTCATCAAGGAAGACTGTTTTTGTCAAAGGAGCACAATGAAGACCATTTGTTATTTTCTTTCTATTCTTTTCCAAATAAGTGTGTCATTTTACCAATGTCATTGATCAATTCAATCAATAAAATTCCAAGTTTCTTTGTCTATCCGGATGCCATCTACTCCCTTTTTGTCTGTCTCATCATTTTATAATTCAATGCCATTTTATGTATGGTTCTCTTCAAATGATTGCTTGTCTTACTATAGGCCGATTTGTCTGAACCAAATTTCTTCTCCAAAATTTCAGAATGACTTCTCGGACAATCAAGAAGCTCGTTCTCAATCCCAAGGCCTTTCAGAAGCCGACAACAATTCACAGAATCAAAGCAAGCACCGGAAATGATAAGATTGCAAAGCAGTCAGATGATTCTGCAGAATACGGTCAGTCTCTTCAGGAATTACTAGAGTTCGCCGCTATTCAGAAGCAAGATGAGCCATCTCCTTTAGTACAAGATCCAACTGAACGTGTCAATATCGGTTCAGAGGAAGATCCCAAAATTCTCCAGATCGGAACCAGTCTGAATCCGTAAGAAAAGAAAAGGCTTACAGATTTTCTCAAGCGACATGAAGAAGTGTTCGCATGGACATATGAAGACATGCCGGGCTTAGACCCCAAATTAGTCGAACACCGTCTTGTCTTAAAGTCGGATGCTAAGCCAGTCAAGCAGAAGCTGAGAAAAATGGATCCCAGAATAGAACAACAAGTCAAAGAAGGACTTGAAGATCTGCTCAAAGCAGGATTTATTCGAGCTATTGACTACCCAGATTGGTTAGCCAATATCGTCGTCGTCCCAAAGAAAAGTGGCAAAGTAAGGATCTGCATAGACTTTAGAGACCTCAACAAGGCAACTCCGAAGGATGACTATCCACTTCCAAGCATCGATCTTCTAGTCGATAGCACGGCAGGACATGCCATGTTCTCTTTCATGGATGGATATTCCGGCTACAATCAGATTAAGTTGGCCGCCCGCGACCAATCAAAAACTTCCTTCACTACGCCTTGGGGCACTTTCTGCTATACAGTTATGCCTTTTGGGCTCAAGAATGCTGGAGCAACGTATCAACGGGCAATGGCTGTCATCTTTCACGATCAAATGCGCAAAATCATGGATGCATATGTTGATGATATCCTCGTGAAATCTAAGGAGGGAGAAGATCATCTCGAAGCACTTGATCAAGTCTTTAAAAGAATTATTCTTTACAAGTTAAGGCTTAACCCGCAAAAGTGTGTCTTTGGAGTCGAATCAGGCAAACTGTTGGGTTTTCTGGTAAGCAAAAAGGGAATTGAAGTTGACCCAGCCAAAGCAAAGGCTATTATTGATATGCCACCCCCAAAGAATCTCAAAGAACTGCGTAGCCTCCAAGGACGTATGCAATCAATCCGGCGATTTATTTTCAATTTGGCAATGAGATGTGAACCTTTCAACCACTTGCTCAGAAAAGGAGTGAAGTTCGAATGGGGACCAGAGTGCCAACAATCGTTCGATCGAATCAAGAAGTATCTTCTTAATCCTCCCATCCTGAAGCCACCAGAATTGGGAAAACCTCTTTTGCTATACATCTCAGTTAATCAAGTCGCATGAGGTGGATTCTTGGCGCAATACAAAGAAGGCAGCCTGATAGAACACGCCATTTATTATGTGAGTAAGACTTTCATAGATTATGAAAAGAGATACTCTCAAATAGAGAAGACCTGCCTAGCTCTGGTATGGATGTGTCAGAAGCTAAGACACTACCTGTTGGCATCAGAGGTCAAAATTTTGTCTAAACTCAATCCCCTCAAGTATATCTTAGAACAACCTTTCCTCAGCGGACGAGTCGCCAAATGGCAAGTCTTACTGATGCAGTATGACTTAGAATATGTCTCGCAGCAATTAATCAAAGGCCAAGCAATCGCAGATCAATTGGCGGATTTTCCTCTGGCCGAAGAAGTGAAAGCCGAAGATGACTTCCCTGATGAGCAGATTTGCAATATCCAGCAATTTCCAGTCTGAAATTTATTTTTCGACGGTTCTAAGAACATGGCCGGAATAGGCATCGGAATTTTATTAATCACTCCTGAGAAGGAGATGATTCCATTTTCCCTCAAGTTAGACTTTCAATGCACTCACAATATGGCTGAATACGAAGCCCTTAGGCATCGGAATTTTATTAATCACTCCTGAGAAGGAGATGATTCCATTTTCCCTCAAGTTAGACTTTCAATGCACTCACAATATGGCTGAATACGAAGCCCTGATTCAAGGTCTAAGGATTCAACTAGACTTCAATGTGAAGAGAGTGCATGCCTACGGTGACTCATTACTTGTTGTCAATCAAGTTCGAGCCGAATGGCAAGTCAAAGATCAGAAGTTATTTCCCTATCAGAAAATTGTTTCAGCTCTCGTCAGCAAGTTCGAAGAATTTCAGTTATTTCACATCAAGAGAGATTTTAATCAAGTGGCCGATAGCCTAGCCAGTTTAAGCTCCATTATGGCATTCAAGAATGGAGAATCTTGTCACTCTTTTGAAATTGGCAGACTTGACCAACCTGCCTTCATTCCAGCGGAACAGGTAAACCAGGCTGAGCAAAAGAAGAAGCCTTGGTATTACAACATCAAAACTTTCATAGAAACTGGTGAATTTCCTCCAGAACTCTCAAAGAAAGAGCAACGAGCAATCCAGCGTATGTCTACTCGATACTTCATTTTGGCCAATGTCCTCTATCGTCGTGGATTCAGTTCAGAGTATTCCAGATGTTTAGATGAAGACGAAGCCAAAGAAGTCGTGCGAGAAGCACACGAAGGCATCTGTGGTGGTCACGTTGGCTACCAAACCCTTGTCAAGCAAATCATAAGAGCAGGGTACTATTGGAAGACTATGCAACAAGACTGTTATCATTATGTGAAGAAGTGTGTGCAATGTCAGATACACGCACCTTCTATTCATGCTCCAACAACTTATTTACAGTCTGTTGTCTCTCCATGGCTATTTTCTATGTGGGCCTTCGATGTCGTAGGTCCCATCACTCCTTCAGCTTCAAATGGCCACAAATACTTCCTTGTCGCAACAGAATATTTCACCAAGTGGGTAGAAGCCATCAGTCTCCGCACAGTAGATGTAAGACCCGCAATTTTTCAGTATCTTTCTGAAGAAATTCACGAGGCATTTTCAAGTAAAAATAACATCTGAACCCGAAATACAAATCAGATCGATTTGTACGAACCAGTTATACTTGAGATATTCGTCGCTTTGCGAATATATGCTCAAACACTCTGGAAGCCATAACCTCTTAACTAAACAAAAACAAAGGATTTCCTCGAGCCAACTTTCTTAGTTACGTCAATACGAAGAGAATGGCGTACTCAGAATTTTTCGGAAAAAAATCGCCGAAAACCCGAAATTCTTGCGGGACCCACGGAAATATTGGTGGGACCCACAGAAATATTCCTCAGAAAATATCTTGTGGGACCCACAAAATATCCTATGAAAATATCTAGTGGGCCCCACCTCAAAAGGAACCTCCTGGAATTAAAATAAAGCTCAGGGGCAAAAGGGGGATAAAAATTCCCAAGAGGAGGTGGGCTTGGGCTATAAATAGCCCTCCCCACTCTCTCTCTTCTCATAATTTCGACCCCCCCTCTCTCTCTTGCCTCCTCTCTCTCTCCTAAACCTCCCCTAGTGAGCCCAAGTGAGTCTGAGCCCACCTGACCTGGCCTGAACCCACCTGACCTGGTCTGAGCCTGCCTGACCTGGTCCTAGCTCACCTGACCTGGGTCTGAACCCACTTGACCTAGTCCAAACCTAGTTGACTTGACTTGAACCTAGTTGGGTTTAAAGTCAAAGTCAAAGTCCGTTTTGGTCCAGATTCTGGTTTGGATTTCTGAACCCAGACTTAGCCTACTTGAGCTGAGTTCGAACCTGCTGAACCCAGTTGACTTGGATCGAACCCTGTTTGGTTCAAACCACTTAGGTTGAGTAGCTTGACCTACTCTCCCTCTTTCTCAACTAAGTCAGCTTCATCTGACTTAGTCTGACCTCTCGAAGGAAGGCTCGAAGCCAAAGAAGCAACCCGGAGCCGTTTCTTCCACGATTTGAAGTAAGTTCGCTTCGTTGATCCATCTCTCTCAAGTATTTGATTGTTTGTATATAGAATATACTTTCTGAAGTAGTATCTTGCTTTAGTTCTTGGTTGAGCCCTCTAGGACGCTTCGGTGTTCACGCGCTCGCCTCGTAACTATCGTCGGATATATATGTTCGAATGCGCAGTATATGCGTTCTTCAAAAATAGTATCTCACCCTAGTTCTTGGTTGAGCCCTCTAGGACACTTCGGTGTTCACTCGCTCGCCTCGTAACTATCGTTGGATACAGATCTAGGTGTATATCTGCTGATTCTGCCGACGCGTCTTATATCGCACAGGCTATGTAATTTACCTTTGCCGTCGCGTCGTATGATGCCAAGGCTCCCTGTTTTCTGCACTTCCGATTATGCATTTACTTACGCCGTCGCGTCGAACGATGCCAAGGCTCCTGCTTTCTGCAATGTCTTTACTTACGCCGTCGCGTCGAACGATGCCAAGGCTTCTGCTTTGTTATATATGTAGAATATTTCGTTCAGTTACACACCCTGAACAATAGTATATGCATTTCTTTACGCCGCCGCTGTATAAAGCACAGGCTTCTGCTTATACTACATATATAGCGCATAAATGAGCGTTCAAATGGAGATCAAACTCCAAATCGCCCATGCGATTCCTTGACCGCTCCTCGTTCAAGATTCTGCTTGACGAATGAAGCCCCTATTGGAAAGGCTTTGGTTTTTTGGCAAAATGCTCTTTACGTAATGACTAAGCCAATTTCGTATGGCCTGGCTATGGCCAAGGGTTCCTGCAACCTTGATGGATGCAAAGTACGCACAACGGTGCGCATCCATTTCCCGAATTAAGCGTGGCGATTTCCTACCAAAGAGGGGAGATGCCGCTGAAATGGATAAAAGAAACGCACGCTTTCTCCGTAAAAGAGAGGAAGTGCTGCTGAAATTTCTGAAGAAGCTATGAATAGCTCAGAAAGAACGTAGCAGGATACTCTGACATATAGCAGAGTGCTACCCAGTTCATGGTTTGCCCTCTACAACGTAGAAGGGTTTGTCGCACCACTGCCGGTAGAGCAGGGGAGGTGCTGACGAAATGGTTGGCAGAAGAGCTGCCGAAACCAATGGAACGGCATAATGATGTCCGTTGATGGAACGATGCCAGATCGGCTCGTATCCTTGTGCCTGCAAGGGCACCTTGCTCGTAAGGGCCGCTGAGCCGGAGTAGAGGTTGCGCCTTGGCTAGGTTTGGACTCGTTGCGTAAAAATACGCCGAGTAGCCGATCTATTTAGATCGAGTCATATGCATGCTCAATGAGAACGGTTACACAACCAGACTCGTAAGGGCCGAAGAGCCAGAGTGTGTTGTTTCCACCCAAAGAGGTGTGATGCTCGTGGTGGCCGAAGTGCCAAAGAGCGGTGTTCTGCATGCATATGAATAAGACTTAAGGTCGCACATACCCCGCGGTTGAAAATCGTGTTAGGGGTACCCCCTCAGTAATGACTGTGTTGGGGAAGACTGAATGGGGTCGGGTACATACTCCCGTAGTGCTGAAAGCACGGGCTGCCTAAATGGCATGCAGATTCTGTCCAAGTAATTGTAAGACTGGCAGACCCCTTCAGGAATTATGCTCACTGTGGAATGACAGTGATGGTACAGCCTTGAGTGACATATATTTCACCCAAACCTGATAGAGTTCATTGATGGCCTTCGTCACTCAGAGGTATGGAGGTCGTGGTTATCCTTAAATATCTAAGGATTGAACCCAACTACTGCAGTAGCAGAATGCATTCGGATACCTAGTAAGGATCTCTTCCGGTATGCTGTACCGTCCTACTAGGGGGATGGGGTCAACAGGCCTCTGGGGTATCTAAAATACATAGAATAATCAACCCCCAGATCGTCGCGTTGTCGCCCAGATATGAGTCCCCTAAGCCCAGGGGGAGGTGCAATTATCGAAACAAAGCATTAGCTTAGGTACAGCGCTACTTTGAATGTATGAGTGGATGACGTTGTTGAGTCAGTCCTGCATAACCTTTGTGAAGGTGTCATGGTCGGTATACTACTGGACCGATTGGGAAAGAACCCCATTGATATCCGTACGACTAAGTGAAGCTCGGAGAGCTGTCCTTAGATTCGTAGGATACGGATGTGCCAAGCATAAAGGCTTGAGCTAGACATCCATTCGTGACTCTGAGGAAGTCAAGGCTAAGTCGTAGAGACTTGAGAGGTTATTCTAACTCACGGCCTTGAAGAGGCTTATGCGAAGTCATGACGACTTGCGTGGATGTTCAACTCATAGCCCTGATGAGGCTTGTGCGATATACGCTAAGTCATGGAGGCTTGAGCGTCGTATTACGAACTGCGACCCTGAGTGGTCTATGCATTTACTTGAGTTGAATAGATAGGTGTTTGCCTACTTACCAGATCATCAGTGGTTCTGACCCCGTTTAATGGGGATTTCAGGTGTTGAACCTGCGTGGCGATATGCGGAGCAAGGCGGCATCAAGTTCCAGGGTTTCTCTAGACAGAGTTGTACTGCTTCCTTTTTATTGAACCTACACTGCTCTCCTAAGCAGTAGTGTTGTAATAAACATATGTTTTCGATAAAATGGAACACTTTGGTGGTCAATGAGTTGCTTGGCCACATACCTGCAACGTGCTCGGAGTTTTCTAAAACTGACGACTCATTATCGTCTGATTCCGCTGCTAAAAGCTTTTCTAAGTTCCGCTGCAAAGAAAAAAAAAAAAAAGAAATTCATGAAAATTTTAACTTAGCTTTGTTTTGGAAATCCGGGGCGTTACAGAATTGGTATCAAAGCATGAGTCTGAGAAACCTGGTTCAAGATCCGTCGTGTTTGCAGTATCGCATTGTAAGTATAAATTTTATACTTTCTCTGATTTGGGTGTATTTGTGTGAATAGATAAAATGGCTCCTAGGACGAGGAGAACCATGTCGAGCGAGGAGTCCCATACGCAGGGCTTCCTGCTGGAGACACTCAACAGGCTTGTATCTGCCATTCATGAATCAAGGCAAGCACCAACCCTACCTCGCAATGAGAACCTTGGAGGAATAACATATGAAAAGTTCCTCAAACTCGACCCACCTGTTTTCGTTGGCAGTGCCGATCCAGAGCTTGCAGAAAGCTGGATCGAGGAAAGAGAGCGTGCATTCCTGGTATTGGGAGTACCAGAGGATAGAAAGACTAACTTCGGCACTTATAGGCTGAAGGATAATGCACGGAAGTGGTGGGATACCACTTTGCTTATCCAGTTCTCACAAGTCGAAGTCATTCCTTGGACTGACTTTCGGAGAACTTTCTTGGATAACTACTTCCCGTTGCACTCCAGAAATAAGAAAAAGATGGAGTTTCTGGAACTAGAGCAGGGTGGTATGAGTCTTATCGACTATACTACCAAGTTTCAGAACCTTGAGCGGTACTGCTCTAGGTTATTCGATACTGACCAAGAGAGGGCCGATAAATATATCAATGGATTTCAGGAAGGGCTACGATCTCGAGTTATAACTAGCATGCCCCAAACATTTCAAGCCGCTGTGGCAGCAGCTTCAAAGATTAGTGCAGACTGGGAGCGATGCAAAGGGGTCGTAGTAAAGCGACCGGTAGCAAGTAATGGGAACAACAAGAGGACGTTCCCCGGTGGCCAAGAATCACGACCAGCTTTTTATAAGAGGGATTTTCAGGAGAACAACTTTACTCCACCGGCCGAGCGGCCATTACAGATGGTAGAAGCCAATCAGCTCTACCAACAGTCTAATTTTCGATGCCCGAGGTGTAGCTCAGATCATCCCGGAGGGGTTTGTCCTCGCGATACAGGAGGTTGCCTGTATTGCGGCAAACTAGGGCATCGTGTAACAGAATGCCGCAAGAAGGCCTCAGATCTTCAACGAAGAAATATGGGATATGGAGGACCCTCTCAACAACAACGTCTGCCATTACCTGGGGCAGAGCAGAAACCCATGACAGGTCGTGTCTATGCGGTGACAGCCGAACAACTCACGAATGATGACCATATCAAGGAATCTGGATACCTTGATAGATAGAGTTGTAATGGGTAAAAAGCGATTAAAAGACAAGATCCAATGAATGTTTGAGACAAGTGGCTTATGAACTTGTGTACGGTCATCTGGATCGATATGTATCCTTGCTCTCTAAAGTAATATTGGATTTGTTAAAATTAAATCTTAAGTGCTTATGCCCAAAATTTATGGCTATAGACCACATGATTGAAATTAAGTTTGCGTAATTAGAACGTTAAAAGTTACTTAATAAAATAAACCATCGAGGAATTGTTCCCAAGAAGAGAGTCCTGTGAGGTTTTACATATTCAAGATCAGATCGTTTAGCCATAGTGAGCCTGTGAGGGTATACAGCTCCGTGCGAGTGTATATGTTCCAAAACCAGTAGCTTGGCTAGTATGATTCTGTGAGGGTGTACTGATCCAATATCAGGTAAGTCTGACGAAGGCGAACCTGTGAGGAGGTACGTTTCCAATACCAGGTAGTCTGACAGGGGACTTATTCCAATATGGTTAATCTCTAGAAGAATGATCTATGTGTATGGAATAATTACACAGGATGGCTATGATAATAGCCGGTTGGAAGAACATTGATTCAACAAACTATCGTGGTTGTAGCATAATTTGAACTCAGATATGAGGAGCATACCTCATTGATCGAGAATCATGATATGAGGTTATGATTGGGATAAATACGATGTTGATCCAAGTGAATAACATTATGAATCTAACATATGGGAGAAATATCCCGAGTTACGCACTTAGTACACTTAACTGAATTTCGCGGACGAAATTCCTTTAAGGGGGTAATGATGTAAGACCCGCAATTTTTCAGTATCTTTCTGAAGAAATTCACGAGGCATTTTCAAGTAAAAATAACATCTGAACCCGAAATACAAATCAG
This sequence comes from Nuphar pumila, assembly GCF_984573655.1. NCBI lineage: Eukaryota > Viridiplantae > Streptophyta > Magnoliopsida > Nymphaeales > Nymphaeaceae > Nuphar > Nuphar pumila. The sequence goes on along the minus strand of NC_143260.1, from coordinate 64,108,389 downwards.
ATCGATTTGTACGAACCAGTTATACTTGAGATATTCGTCGCTTTGCGAATATATGCTCAAACACTCTGGAAGCCATAACCTCTTAACTAAACAAAAACAAAGGATTTCCTCGAGCCAACTTTCTTAGTTACGTCAATACGAAGAGAATGGCGTACTCAGAATTTTTCGGAAAAAAATCGCCGAAAACCCGAAATTCTTGCGGGACCCACGGAAATATTGGTGGGACCCACAGAAATATTCCTCAGAAAATATCTTGTGGGACCCACAAAATATCCTATGAAAATATCTAGTGGGCCCCACCTCAAAAGGAACCTCCTGGAATTAAAATAAAGCTCAGGGGCAAAAGGGGGATAAAAATTCCCAAGAGGAGGTGGGCTTGGGCTATAAATAGCCCTCCCCACTCTCTCTCTTCTCATAATTTCGACCCCCCCTCTCTCTCTTGCCTCCTCTCTCTCTCCTAAACCTCCCCTAGTGAGCCCAAGTGAGTCTGAGCCCACCTGACCTGGCCTGAACCCACCTGACCTGGTCTGAGCCTGCCTGACCTGGTCCTAGCTCACCTGACCTGGGTCTGAACCCACTTGACCTAGTCCAAACCTAGTTGACTTGACTTGAACCTAGTTGGGTTTAAAGTCAAAGTCAAAGTCCGTTTTGGTCCAGATTCTGGTTTGGATTTCTGAACCCAGACTTAGCCTACTTGAGCTGAGTTCGAACCTGCTGAACCCAGTTGACTTGGATCGAACCCTGTTTGGTTCAAACCACTTAGGTTGAGTAGCTTGACCTACTCTCCCTCTTTCTCAACTAAGTCAGCTTCATCTGACTTAGTCTGACCTCTCGAAGGAAGGCTCGAAGCCAAAGAAGCAACCCGGAGCCGTTTCTTCCACGATTTGAAGTAAGTTCGCTTCGTTGATCCATCTCTCTCAAGTATTTGATTGTTTGTATATATAATATACTTTCTGAAGTAGTATCTTGCTTTAGTTCTTGGTTGAGCCCTCTAGGACGCTTCGGTGTTCACGCGCTCGCCTCGTAACTATCGTCGGATATATATGTTCGAATGCGCAGTATATGCGTTCTTCAAAAATAGTATCTCACCCTAGTTCTTGGTTGAGCCCTCTAGGACACTTCGGTGTTCACTCGCTCGCCTCGTAACTATCGTTGGATACAGATCTAGGTGTATATCTGCTGATTCTGCCGACGCGTCTTATATCGCACAGGCTATGTAATTTACCTTTGCCGTCGCGTCGTATGATGCCAAGGCTCCCTGTTTTCTGCACTTCCGATTATGCATTTACTTACGCCGTCGCGTCGAACGATGCCAAGGCTCCTGCTTTCTGCAATGTCTTTACTTACGCCGTCGCGTCGAACGATGCCAAGGCTTCTGCTTTGTTATATATGTAGAATATTTCGTTCAGTTACACACCCTGAACAATAGTATATGCATTTCTTTACGCCGCCGCTGTATAAAGCACAGGCTTCTGCTTATACTACATATATAGCGCATAAATGAGCGTTCAAATGGAGATCAAACTCCAAATCGCCCATGCGATTCCTTGACCGCTCCTCGTTCAAGATTCTGCTTGACGAATGACGCCCCTATTGGAAAGGCTTTGGTTTTTTGGCAAAATGCTCTTTACGTAATGACTAAGCCAATTTCGTATGGCCTGGCTATGGCCAAGGGTTCCTGCAACCTTGATGGATGCAAAGTACGCACAACGGTGCGCATCCATTTCCCGAATTAAGCGTGGCGATTTCCTACCAAAGAGGGGAGATGCCGCTGAAATGGATAAAAGAAACGCACGCTTTCTCCGTAAAAGAGAGGAAGTGCTGCTGAAATTTCTGAAGAAGCTATGAATAGCTCAGAAAGAACGTAGCAGGATACTCTGACATATAGCAGAGTGCTACCCAGTTCATGGTTTGCCCTCTACAACGTAGAAGGGTTTGTCGCACCACTGCCGGTAGAGCAGGGGAGGTGCTGACGAAATGGTTGGCAGAAGAGCTGCCGGAACCAATGGAACGGCATAATGATGTCCGTTGATGGAACGATGCCAGATCGGCTCGTATCCTTGTGCCTGCAAGGGCACCTTGCTCGTAAGGGCCGCTGAGCCGGAGTAGAGGTTGCGCCTTGGCTAGGTTTGGACTCGTTGCGTAAAAATACGCCGAGTAGCCGATCTATTTAGATCGAGTCATATGCATGCTCATTGAGAACGGTTACACAACCAGACTCGTAAGGGCCGAAGAGCCAGAGTGTGTTGTTTCCACCCAAAGAGGTGTGATGCTCGTGGTGGCCGAAGTGCCAAAGAGCGGTGTTCTGCATGCATATGAATAAGACTTAAGGTCGCACATACCCCGCGGTTGAAAATCGTGTTAGGGGTACCCCCTCAGTAATGACTGTGTTGGGGAAGACTGAATGGGGTCGGGTACATACTCCCGTAGTGCTGAAAGCACGGGCTGCCTAAATGGCATGCAGATTCTGTCCAAGTAATTGTAAGACTGACAGACCCCTTCAGGAATTATGCTCACTGTGGAATGACAGTGATGGTACAGCCTTGAGTGACATATATTTCACCCAAACCTGATAGAGTTCATTGATGGCCTTCGTCACTCAGAGGTATGGAGGTCGTGGTTATCCTTAAATATCTAAGGATTGAACCCAACTACTGCAGTAGCAGAATGCATTCGGATACCTAGTAAGGATCTCTTCCGGTATGCTGTACCGTCCTACTAGGGGGATGGGGTCAACAGGCCTCTGGGGTATCTAAAATACATAGAATAATCAACCCCCAGATCGTCGCGTTGTCGCCCAGATATGAGTCCCCTAAGCCCAGGGGGAGGTGCAATTATCGAAACAAAGCATTAGCTTAGGTACAGCGCTACTTTGAATGTATGAGTGGATGACGTTGTTGAGTCAGTCCTGCATAACCTTTGTGAAGGTGTCATGGTCGGTATACTACTGGACCGATTGGGAAAGAACCCCATTGATATCCGTACGACTAAGTGAAGCTCGGAGAGCTGTCCTTAGATTCGTAGGATACGGATGTGCCAAGCATAAAGGCTTGAGCTAGACATCCATTCGTGACTCTGAGGAAGTCAAGGCTAAGTCGTAGAGACTTGAGAGGTTATTCTAACTCACGGCCCTGAAGAGGCTTATGCGAAGTCATGACGACTTGCGTGGATGTTCAACTCATAGCCCTGATGAGGCTTGTGCGATATACGCTAAGTCATGGAGGCTTGAGCGTCGTATTACGAACTGCGACCCTGAGTGGTCTATGCATTTACTTGAGTTGAATAGATAGGTGTTTGCCTACTTACCAGACCATCAGTGGTTCTGACCCCGTTTAATGGGGATTTCAGGTGTTGAACCTGCGTGGCGATATGCGGAGCAAGGCGGCATCAAGTTCCAGGGTTTCTCTAGACAGAGTTGTACTGCTTCCTTTTTATTGAACCTACACTGCTCTCCTAAGCAGTAGTGTTGTAATAAACATATGTTTTCGATAAAATGGAACACTTTGGTGGTCAATGAGTTGCTTGGCCACATACCTGCAACATGCTCGGAGTTTTCTAAAACTGACGACTCATTATCGTCTGATTCCGCTGCTAAAAGCTTTTCTAAGTTCCGCTGCAAAGAAAAAAAAAAAAAAAGAAATTCATGAAAATTTTAACTTAGCTTTGTTTTGGAAATCCGGGGCGTTACAGAATTGGTATCAAAGCATGAGTCTGAGAAACCTGGTTCAAGATCCGTCGTGTTTGCAGTATCGCATTGTAAGTATAAATTTTATACTTTCTCTGATTTGGGTGTATTTGTGTGAATAGATAAAATGGCTCCTAGGACGAGGAGAACCATGTCGAGCGAGGAGTCCCATACGCAGGGCTTCCTGCTGGAGACACTCAACAGGCTTGTATCTGCCATTCATGAATCAAGGCAAGCACCAACCCTACCTCGCAATGAGAACCTTGGAGGAATAACATATGAAAAGTTCCTCAAACTCGACCCACCTGTTTTCGTTGGCAGTGCCGATCCAGAGCTTGCAGAAAGCTGGATCGAGGAAAGAGAGCGTGCATTCCTGGTATTGGGAGTACCAGAGAATAGAAAGACTAACTTCGGCACTTATAGGCTGAAGGATAATGCACGGAAGTGGTGGGATACCACTAAGCTTATCCAGTTCTCACAAGTCGAAGTCATTCCTTGGACTGACTTTCGGAGAACTTTCTTGGATAACTACTTCCCGTTGCACTCCAGAAATAAGAAAAAGATGGAGTTTCTGGAACTAGAGCAGGGTGGTATGAGTCTTATCGACTATACTACCAAGTTTCAGAACCTTGAGCGGTACTGCTCTAGGTTATTCGATACTGACCAAGAGAGGGCCGATAAATATATCAATGGATTTCAGGAAGGGCTACGATCTCGAGTTATAACTAGCATGCCCCAAACATTTCAAGCCGCTGTGGCAGCAGCTTCAAAGATTAGTGCAGACTGGGAGCGATGCAAAGGGGTCGTAGTAAAGCGACCGGTAGCAAGTAATGGGAACAACAAGAGGACGTTCCCCGGTGGCCAAGAATCACGACCAGCTTTTTATAAGAGGGATTTTCAGGAGAACAACTTTACTCCACCGGCCGAGCGGCCATTACAGATGGTAGAAGCCAATCAGCTCTACCAACAGTCTAATTTTCGATGCCCGAGGTGTAGCTCAGATCATCCCGGAGGGGTTTGTCCTCGCGATACAGGAGGTTGCCTGTATTGCGGCAAACTAGGGCATCGTGTAACAGAATGCCGCAAGAAGGCCTCAGATCTTCAACGAAGAAATATGGGATATGGAGGACCCTCTCAACAACAACGTCTGCCATTACCTGGGGCAGAGCAGAAACCCATGACAGGTCGTGTCTATGCGGTGACAGCCGAACAACTCACGAATGATGACCATATCAAGGAATCTGGATACCTTGATAGATAGAGTTGTAATGGGTAAAAAGCGATTAAAAGACAAGATCCAATGAATGTTTGAGACAAGTGGCTTATGAACTTGTGTACGGTCATCTGGATCGATATGTATCCTTGCTCTCTAAAGTAATATTGGATTTGTTAAAATTAAATCTTAAGTGCTTATGCCCAAAATTTATGGCTATAGACCACATGATTGAAATTAAGTTTGCGTAATTAGAACGTTAAAAGTTACTTAATAAAATAAACCATCGAGGAATTGTTCCCAAGAAGAGAGTCCTGTGAGGTTTTACATATTCAAGATCAGATCGTTTAGCCATAGTGAGCCTGTGAGGGTATACAGCTCCGTGCGAGTGTATATGTTCCAAAACCAGTAGCTTGGCTAGTATGATTCTGTGAGGGTGTACTGATCCAATATCAGGTAAGTCTGACGAAGGCGAACCTGTGAGGAGGTACGTTTCCAATACCAGGTAGTCTGACAGGGGACTTATTCCAATATGGTTAATCTCTAGAAGAATGATCTATGTGTATGGAATAATTACACAGGATGGCTATGATAATAGCCGGTTGGAAGAACATTGATTCAACAAACTATCGTGGTTGTAGCATAATTTGAACTCAGATATGAGGAGCATACCTCATTGATCGAGAATCATGATATGAGGTTATGATTGGGATAAATACGATGTTGATCCAAGTGAATAACATTATGAATCTAACATATGGGAGAAATATCCCGAGTTACGCACTTAGTACACTTAACTGAATTTCGCGGACGAAATTCCTTTAAGGGGGTAATGATGTAAGACCCGCAATTTTTCAGTATCTTTCTGAAGAAATTCACGAGGCATTTTCAAGTAAAAATAACATCTGAACCCGAAATACAAATCAGATCGATTTGTACGAACCAGTTATACTTGAGATATTCGTCGCTTTGCGAATATATGCTCAAACACTCTGGAAGCCATAACCTCTTAACTAAACAAAAACAAAGGATTTCCTCGAGCCAACTTTCTTAGTTACGTCAATACGAAGAGAATGGCGTACTCAGAATTTTTCGGAAAAAAATCGCCGAAAACCCGAAATTCTTGCGGGACCCACGGAAATATTGGTGGGACCCACAGAAATATTCCTCAGAAAATATCTTGTGGGACCCACAAAATATCCTATGAAAATATCTAGTGGGCCCCACCTCAAAAGGAACCTCCTGGAATTAAAATAAAGCTCAGGGGCAAAAGGGGGATAAAAATTCCCAAGAGGAGGTGGGCTTGGGCTATAAATAGCCCTCCCCACTCTCTCTCTTCTCATAATTTCGACCCCCCCTCTCTCTCTTGCCTCCTCTCTCTCTCCTAAACCTCCCCTAGTGAGCCCAAGTGAGTCTGAGCCCACCTGACCTGGCCTGAACCCACCTGACCTGGTCTGAGCCTGCCTGACCTGGTCCTAGCTCACCTGACCTGGGTCTGAACCCACTTGACCTAGTCCAAACCTAGTTGACTTGACTTGAACCTAGTTGGGTTTAAAGTCAAAGTCAAAGTCCGTTTTGGTCCAGATTCTGGTTTGGATTTCTGAACCCAGACTTAGCCTACTTGAGCTGAGTTCGAACCTGCTGAACCCAGTTGACTTGGATCGAACCCTGTTTGGTTCAAACCACTTAGGTTGAGTAGCTTGACCTACTCTCCCTCTTTCTCAACTAAGTCAGCTTCATCTGACTTAGTCTGACCTCTCGAAGGAAGGCTCGAAGCCAAAGAAGCAACCCGGAGCCGTTTCTTCCACGATTTGAAGTAAGTTCGCTTCGTTGATCCATCTCTCTCAAGTATTTGATTGTTTGTATATAGAATATACTTTCTGAAGTAGTATCTTGCTTTAGTTCTTGGTTGAGCCCTCTAGGACGCTTCGGTGTTCACGCGCTCGCCTCGTAACTATCGTCGGATATATATGTTCGAATGCGCAGTATATGCGTTCTTCAAAAATAGTATCTCACCCTAGTTCTTGGTTGAGCCCTCTAGGACACTTCGGTGTTCACTCGCTCGCCTCGTAACTATCGTTGGATACAGATCTAGGTGTATATCTGCTGATTCTGCCGACGCGTCTTATATCGCACAGGCTATGTAATTTACCTTTGCCGTCGCGTCGTATGATGCCAAGGCTCCCTGTTTTCTGCACTTCCGATTATGCATTTACTTACGCCGTCGCGTCGAACGATGCCAAGGCTCCTGCTTTCTGCAATGTCTTTACTTACGCCGTCGCGTCGAACGATGCCAAGGCTTCTGCTTTGTTATATATGTAGAATATTTCGTTCAGTTACACACCCTGAACAATAGTATATGCATTTCTTTACGCCGCCGCTGTATAAAGCACAGGCTTCTGCTTATACTACATATATAGCGCATAAATGAGCGTTCAAATGGAGATCAAACTCCAAATCGCCCATGCGATTCCTTGACCGCTCCTCGTTCAAGATTCTGCTTGACGAATGACGCCCCTATTGGAAAGGCTTTGGTTTTTTGGCAAAATGCTCTTTACGTAATGACTAAGCCAATTTCGTATGGCCTGGCTATGGCCAAGGGTTCCTGCAACCTTGATGGATGCAAAGTACGCACAACGGTGCGCATCCATTTCCCGAATTAAGCGTGGCGATTTCCTACCAAAGAGGGGAGATGCCGCTGAAATGGATAAAAGAAACGCACGCTTTCTCCGTAAAAGAGAGGAAGTGCTGCTGAAATTTCTGAAGAAGCTATGAATAGCTCAGAAAGAACGTAGCAGGATACTCTGACATATAGCAGAGTGCTACCCAGTTCATGGTTTGCCCTCTACAACGTAGAAGGGTTTGTCGCACCACTGCCGGTAGAGCAGGGGAGGTGCTGACGAAATGGTTGGCAGAAGAGCTGCCGGAACCAATGGAACGGCATAATGATGTCCGTTGATGGAACGATGCCAGATCGGCTCGTATCCTTGTGCCTGCAAGGGCACCTTGCTCGTAAGGGCCGCTGAGCCGGAGTAGAGGTTGCGCCTTGGCTAGGTTTGGACTCGTTGCGTAAAAATACGCCGAGTAGCCGATCTATTTAGATCGAGTCATATGCATGCTCATTGAGAACGGTTACACAACCAGACTCGTAAGGGCCGAAGAGCCAGAGTGTGTTGTTTCCACCCAAAGAGGTGTGATGCTCGTGGTGGCCGAAGTGCCAAAGAGCGGTGTTCTGCATGCATATGAATAAGACTTAAGGTCGCACATACCCCGCGGTTGAAAATCGTGTTAGGGGTACCCCCTCAGTAATGACTGTGTTGGGGAAGACTGAATGGGGTCGGGTACATACTCCCGTAGTGCTGAAAGCACGGGCTGCCTAAATGGCATGCAGATTCTGTCCAAGTAATTGTAAGACTGGCAGACCCCTTCAGGAATTATGCTCACTGTGGAATGACAGTGATGGTACAGCCTTGAGTGACATATATTTCACCCAAACCTGATAGAGTTCATTGATGGCCTTCGTCACTCAGAGGTATGGAGGTCGTGGTTATCCTTAAATATCTAAGGATTGAACCCAACTACTGCAGTAGCAGAATGCATTCGGATACCTAGTAAGGATCTCTTCCGGTATGCTGTACCGTCCTACTAGGGGGATGGGGTCAACAGGCCTCTGGGGTATCTAAAATACATAGAATAATCAACCCCCAGATCGTCGCGTTGTCGCCCAGATATGAGTCCCCTAAGCCCAGGGGGAGGTGCAATTATCGAAACAAAGCATTAGCTTAGGTACAGCGCTACTTTGAATGTATGAGTGGATGACGTTGTTGAGTCAGTCCTGCATAACCTTTGTGAAGGTGTCATGGTCGGTATACTACTGGACCGATTGGGAAAGAACCCCATTGATATCCGTACGACTAAGTGAAGCTCGGAGAGCTGTCCTTAGATTCGTAGGATACGGATGTGCCAAGCATAAAGGCTTGAGCTAGACATCCATTCGTGACTCTGAGGAAGTCAAGGCTAAGTCGTAGAGACTTGAGAGGTTATTCTAACTCACGGCCTTGAAGAGGCTTATGCGAAGTCATGACGACTTGCGTGGATGTTCAACTCATAGCCCTGATGAGGCTTGTGCGATATACGCTAAGTCATGGAGGCTTGAGCGTCGTATTACGAACTGCGACCCTGAGTGGTCTATGCATTTACTTGAGTTGAATAGATAGGTGTTTGCCTACTTACCAGACCATCAGTGGTTCTGACCCCGTTTAATGGGGATTTCAGGTGTTGAACCTGCGTGGCGATATGCGGAGCAAGGCGGCATCAAGTTCCAGGGTTTCTCTAGACAGAGTTGTACTGCTTCCTTTTTATTGAACCTACACTGCTCTCCTAAGCAGTAGTGTTGTAATAAACATATGTTTTCGATAAAATGGAACACTTTGGTGGTCAATGAGTTGCTTGGCCACATACCTGCAACGTGCTCGGAGTTTTCTAAAACTGACGACTCATTATCGTCTGATTCCGCTGCTAAAAGCTTTTCTAAGTTCCGCTGCAAAGAAAAAAAAAAAAAAAAGAAATTCATGAAAATTTTAACTTAGCTTTGTTTTGGAAATCCGGGGCGTTACAGTAGAAGGCCGACACGTGGTCTCTTTTATTCACAAGAACATCCTTTGCCGTTTCGGCATCCCACATGACATTGTGTCAGACAACGGCAGTCATTTCAAGAATGAAAAGATGAAGACATTCTGCTCAAAATTCAAGATCTATCACCATTTTTCCGCTCCATATTATCCTCAAGGGAATGGGAGGCCACCAACAAGATTCTAATTTGTATCTTGGAGCGAACTGTGGAAACAGGCCGTGACTGGCATGAGAAGATCCACGATGCACTATGGGCCTACCGGACCACTATTCGAACTCCAACGAATGCTACTCCATCAGAACTGGTCTATGGAACAGAAGTAGTATTGCCGCTACATGTTCAGAAGCCCGCTTTGAAATTTGCTTCACTTCTGCAATTACCTCTTGATCAATACCAGCAGCAGCGACTAGTGCAGCTAGACTTACTCGATGAGAGAAGGCTAAAAGCAGCAGAGCATGCTCAATCCTATCGCCAGAGAGTAGCCAGGCAATATGCGAATTCTATCATCGAAAGAAGATTCAAAGTCAATGATTTAGTACTTCGATCCACAGCTTATCTCAAGCATCGTCCTGGCGGCAAATGGTCGCCAAATTGGGAAGGTCCCTATGTTGTCAAAGAAGCATTACCCCGCAACTCATATCGGCTCATCAATGCCGATGGAATAGAATTGCCAGATCCTATTAATGCTCGACACTTGAAAAAGTTTTATACTTGAAACATTTATCCTTCTCTTGTAATCCTTCCTGTTTCCTTCAAATAATGATCCAACTTTCTTTCCCAGTTACACTGGGGCATTTTAAAATTTTGTTCTATATGCAGGCAGGATAAACAAATTCCTCATTTCATGCACTTGTGCATTCATATGCATCAACTCATATTCATTTGCATTCAACTGCATGAACAACAATCTGGTCAGTATTGGGATTTCAACAAACAGTCCCATCACAATTCCTAATGATTCAAAATCAAAAGATCATCAAAAGGTCATCACCAATACTGAACCAAAACCCAGCGCTCGTACTGGTATTATTCCAAAATCCAGTACTCAAACTGGCACATTTTCAAAATTCCAAATTTTCAGAAAACCGAGTTCCGACTCGGGTTTTTATTCAAATCATTTTCCTTTGTTGATCTGGGTTCTGACTCGTGATCTCTCTACCTTATTCGAGCCTTGACTCGAACTCTTCATTTTCTTTTGTTGATCCAAGTTCCGACTTGTGATCTCTATACCTTAATCGAGCTCAGATTAGAGCTCTTCATTTTCTTTTGTTGATCCGAGTTCCGACTCGTGATCTTTATACCTTGTTCGAGCTCAGATTAGAGCTCTTCATTTTCTTTTGTTGATCCGAGTTCCGACTCGTGATCTCTATACCTTGTTCGAGCTCAGATTCGAGCTCTTCATTTTTCTTTGTTGATCCGGGTTCCGACTCGAGATCTCTTTATTTGTTCAAGCTTTGATTCGAGCTCTTCATTTTTCTTTGTTGATCCGGGTTCCGACTCGAGATCTCTTTATTTGTTCAAGCTTTGATTCGAGCTCTTCATTTTTCTTTGTTGATCCGGGTTCCGACTCGAGATCTCTTTATTTGTTCAAGCTTTGATTCAAGCTCTTTATTTTTCTTTGTTGATCCGGGTTCCGACTCGAGATCTCTTCGAGCTTGTCATTCTCTTTTGTTGATCCGGGTTCCGACTCGTGATCTCATTACCTTACTCGAACCCTGAATCGAGTTCTTCATTTTCTTTTGTTGATCCGGGTTCCGACTCGAGATCTCCTTATCTTATCCAAGCTCTAACTCGAGTCCTTCATTTTCCTTTGTTGATCCGGGTTCCGACTCGTGATCTCATTATCTTATTTGAGTTATGATTCGAGCCTTTCATTTTTCTTTGTTGATCCGAGTTCCGACTCGTGATCTCTGTATTTTATTCGAGCTCTGACTCGAACTCATCATTCTCCTTTATTGATCCAAGTCATTTCGATAATCAGGGTCTGTCGATTGCTCAAATTTGATATTTTGCCTTCCAAATTTCAATTTAAATCTTCAAATCAGGCAATTCTCCAATTTCGACCTCTGGGTCACCCGATTTCCAATTCTCAATTTCAATTACCAATTTCCAATTCTCGACCTTCGGGTCAATCAATTTCCAATTCTCGACCTTCGGGTCAATCAATTTCCAAATTTCGACCTCTGGTCAAATCAATTCTCAATTTCGACCTTCGGGTCACACAATTTCGACCTTTCGGTCAACCAATTCTCAATTTTGACCTTTCGGTCAACCAATTCTCAATTTCGACCTTTTTGGTCAAATCAATTCACAATTTCGACCATCAGGTCATCCAATTTCGACCTTCGGGTCATTCAATTTTCAGCAACCAATCTTCCAATTTCCAATTTCGACCTTTGGGTCAATCAATCTCAATATCCAATTCCAATCATTTTCTCTTGCGAAAGACCCTTTTTAGGAAGAGTTCGAGGGAGCTCGTTCTTTTCGCATGCTATCCAATTCGTTCACTTAGCCCCTTTTTAGGGAGAGTTTGAAGGGACTCGCGTCTTTGTGAACCGTTTGCAAAACAATTTCCAATTTCACACGAGGAACCCCTTTTTAGGGGAGAGGCTCGACGGAGACTCGTTTTTCTTGTGACCCCCCAATTTCATACTAGGCCATTTTTCGTCATGAAAGACCCTCTTTGCAGGGAGAGTGTGATGGACTCGCTCCTTTCATGACCCAATTTTCAGACCTCACTATTATCGGCCCCCTTTCCATAAGAGAAGCCTAATATTAGGGAGCTTTGACGAAAGCTTAATTTCTCTTCGAAAGTTCGTTTTGCAAACACCTCCTCTTTAGGGAAGAGAGGAGTATTTCCCATTTCCCATTCAGGTAAGGGCTAAGCCTGAGTCTCTCTTTTTGGGGAAAAAGAGAGGAGAATTTTCGTCACAGATGCATTGAGCCAGACTTCAGATACTCACTTTCACCAAGGATTTCAAGACAATTTTGTCAATTTGACAAATTATTTGGTGATTTCAGAATCTTTATTGCACTAATCAGTCTACCTTCAGCATTACTTCCAAAAGAGCGAAGCTTTTGCGAAAAGGGATTCAAAATTCAAATTCTTTCTATTGGCCAACCAAAAGGATGAAGGATAAGTCCTCAATATGGCCAGAAAAGAAGATTCAATGTTATTGAAAATCGTAGGTGATTGATATTGATCGCAGTTATGGCACAACTTTAAGGATTATTCTTGTAAAGACAAGGCAGTGGAAATATCCTGAGCGCTAGAAAAGAGAGCATTTACCCAAGCCCCGTTTCCTCAAAATCACCTAAGCTGCAATTAAATATCCGCAAAAGGGATCTCTCACCTGTCGTCAAGATGAAGGCGAATTAGGCGAGTAGACCCCCGGGGCCAAAGAAGATTCAAAACATCTCCAAGATGACGGAGTTTGTGACGGATCCTTCCAGGGAAGGTCCAAAGCACTGTCAAGATGAAGGCAGATGCGATGAACCCCTCGACAATCCCTAAAAGATATTTAATTTCAGCTATCATCCAAAGATCTCCAAACCCATCGTCCAAAAAGGATCGAAACATCTCCAAGATGAAGGAGTTTGTGACGTACCCTTCCAAAAGAGAGCAAGAGAGGAAAAAGAAAGAGAGAAAAAAAAAAAAAAGAGTCAAAATATCTCCAAAATGAAGGAGAGTGTAGCAAAAACCCAGAGAGCCAAAAGAGTGCAGAAAGATTATCAAGAGAGAAGCTCTCAGGATATCAAGCTGCCAGATTTATCAAGAATCCTCTTTAACTTTGTGAAATTTTATTATCAATATTCTTTCATCAATTGCTTTCATAATATCAAATTCTCTTTCTTGTACATATCAAGGAAATTGATAGCTTCCTTGAAGAAGGTCAATTGCAAACAATTTGGGTTTCCAAGTCTCGATTCTACAAAGTGAACCTTGTTTAGAGGTAATGCTTTGGGTATAAAAAAAAAAGAATATCTTTGCAAAAATGTGCAACATTTTCAAATATTTTGAATCAACAACAAAATTCTCAACATTTTGACAATATTTTCCAACTATCCTGACGTGAAGCGAAAGCTTGATGTTCGTTTTCGATGCATCCTGACACCAATTTTAAATCCCTCCTAAGGACTTGATTCCTTCCCTTCTTTGAGAGCATGAACTCTCAGATTGCACACTTCCCTGTGTCCCCACTGTCCCACCATAGACAGTCCCATTTCGGTTCGAGGTCGAACCACCAATCATTTTCTCGCAAAAGGCAATTTCAAAAGCTGATTTTAGTCTCAGCAATGAGACGCCCAAGATCAATCCCTTTTCAAGCTTTAGGGACCCCATTTTCCTTCCTTTTGCAAAACCCCTGTCGGATTTACTATGCAAAATCCGAAGGTTCCATCATGGTCTCTTCCTTCGAGGATTCCATTCATTTTCCGCCCGATCAGGATAAGGGTATAAACCTGAGCCTCAATCAAAGAGGTATTTCATTTTCCGCTCGATCAGGATAAGGGTACAAACCTGAGCCTCACTCAAAGAGGTATTCCATTTTCCGCCCGATCAGGATAAGGGTATAAACCTGAGCCTCACTCAAAGAGGTATTCCATTTTCCGCCCGATCAGGATAAGGGTACAAACCTGAGCCTCACTCAAAGAGGTATTCCATTTTCCGCCCGATCAGGATAAGGGTACAAACCTGAGCCTCACTCAAAGAGGTATTCCATTGTCCGCCCGATCAGGATAAGGGTACAAACCTGAGCCTCAATCAAAGAGGTATTCCATTGTCCGCCCGATCAGGATAAGGGTATAAACCTGAGCCTCATTCAAAGAGGTATTCCATTGTCCGCCTGATCAGGATAAGGGTATAAACCTGAGCCTCATTCAAAGAGGTATTCCATTGTCCGCCCGATCAGGATAAGGGTACAAACCTGAGCCTCAATCAAAGAGGTATTCCATTGTCCGCCCGATCAGGATAAGGGTATAAACCTGAGCCTCATTCAAAGAGGTACTTCATTTTCCGCCCGATCAGGATAAGGGTACAAACCTGAATCTCATTCCAATGAGATATTTCATTCCCCAATCAGGTCAAGGGTTCAAACCTGAGCTTCGTTCCCTACGAGGTATTTTATCCCATCCAGGTTAAGGGCATAAACCTGAACTTCGCTCTCATAGAGCAAATCTTTCCTCTTTATTCTTCGCTTCATATCTACCATCTTCCTCGGGCTAATTTCTTCACACCCAGTCAGATCCTTCTAACTGGGGCATTTTTTTATGTATAGCCCAAATTTGGTGTGTTTTTCTTTGCCACTAAGCTCGGCCATGAGCCGGCTTAGTAGCAAAGAGGGGCATCTGTAAACACCCCAAATTTTCACTCACCTCCCCGACATTTTCACCAAACATCATCATTCAGCCTTTGAAATCGCCGGAGGGCAAAATGGTCATTTTCTGAGTTCGAACCTTGTAAAAGTCCAAATTTTATCTGGAACTCTCAAAGTCTCCCTATTTTAGCTCAGATGTTCAAAATTTTATTCCTGACAGGAGACAGGCATCTCCAAGTCTTGGTTCAAGATTATATTGCATAAGACATGTCATTGTATAGCATTGAATGAGCATTTCATATCACTGCACTGCACAGCATGTCATTTCGAGGTCCAGAACTCTCGATTTCAAAATTTTCAATCCAGATTAGAATTTCAACTCTTTTCAAAATTGATTTCAAAACCCTGGGTCTTCAAAATTATCAGTTCTTCCCATTTTACCCCCAGGGCTCTGAATTTTAAAATATTTCCTCAGGAAAATGATCTGGATAGTTTTAATATGGATTTCAGCCACCTTATCTCAGATTTTGCCCTTTTAACAATTTCAAATATCTTCCTTTTACAAAATTGCCCTACAGGGGCCAACTCTTTCCAAAAATTTCTGTTTTACCAATTAGTCCAAATTTTTATGAAAATTCCAAAAAGAGGTTGTTGTCTTGTTCTTATTTCAATAAAGAAGCAATGTGGGACCCACACTGAGGTAGTGTCACATAGACTTTTCTTTTGAAAAACCTGAACTTTGAAAAACCCAAAAAAATAGGAACCTTGTCCCCTAGATTGGTGCCACTTGTCCTTTCTCTCTCCTCCCATTTACCTGCCATGTGTCAGCATAGGGTTCACCTAGAAGTGCCACATGTCACCTTCTCTCTTCTGCCATCCTTTGACACGTGTCAGCGTGGGGCCACCTTAAGATGCCGCCACATGTCATTAGTCATCCTCTTCATTTTATGCCACGTGTCAATCTCTACCATCTTCACCCTGTGCCATGTGTCATTCCAAGGTCACCATGAGATGCCACGTGTCATGTGTTGTCCTGTTCAGAAAAAGTAGAACTTGTCTCCTCTGAGGTGGCACCATTTGAATTATGTCTCCTGCAAGTGACACATGTCACTCTCTCCTTTCCTCAGGAAAAGCAAGCGACACGTGTCAATCTCTGCTCCTTTCAGAAAAAGCAGAGGACACATGTCTCCCTCCTATTTTTCTCAGAAAAGTAGATGACACATGTCATCTCCAGCTTCCTTTAGAAAAAGTAGAAGACACATGTCACTCCCTGCTTTTCTCAGAAAAAGCAAGTGACACATGTCACCCTCTGCTCTTCTTAGAAAAAGCAAGGGACACGTGTCTCTCTCTGCTTTCTTCAGAAAAAGCAAGTGACACATGTCACTTTCTGCCTCCTTCAGAGAAAGCTAGAATTCAAATGTTCAAACTCCAGTCTGAGGTGGCGCAAATCCTGAACTTCACCTTTTCTATTTTGTGTGAGATGGTGCCACGTGTCCCTTTTCCTCCCTCTTGCCACATGTCATTGTAGGAGCCACCCTGAGGTGGTGCCACATGGCAGTCTCTCCTTTCCTCTAGAAAAAGCAGAAATTTAAATTTCAAACTCTCTCTGAGGTGGCACCATCTGAATCCTCTGCCTTTCCTTCTGACACATGTCAATGAAGATGCTCTGAGATGGCGCCACATGTCAGTCTCTCCTTTCATCAGAAAAAGTAGAATTGAAACCCCTCTGAGGTGGCGTCTTCTGCTTCCTCTGCTCCTACCTTCTGACACATGACAATGTGGATGCTCTGAGATGGTGCCACATGGAAGTCTCTCCTCCTTCCAGAATAAAGCAGAATTTGAATTTCAAACTCCAAGACAACACCCTCTGAGATGCCGCCACATGGAGGGCTCAGATTAAGCTTCTTTGAATTTCAAAATTTTCCAAAAATCTCTATAAATACAAGGCCCCATGCCCAGCCTAGGGGAGCTTCTTTTGGATTTAGCATTTTCACTCTGAGAGCCCTGTTTGAGAATTGAACTTCAGAATTCCATTTTCATTCTTTCTTGGTTTCCTCTGGATTCACGCCCCTCTGGAGCCCATTATCAAGGTAGCCACTCATTTTGGGAGTTCCAAAACCGCTGGAGAACACAAGGTAAGCCTCCATTCCTATTGATTTCACTATGATAATTCTTTTGGTTTGATTCGTGTTGTCGTTTGAAGAAAGAGCTCATCCGAGGGATGGATTGAGCTATTCTCATAAAACGACATATATAAAAATGTTTTGTTATGCTTTCTTGATGATTTTTAACATTCATATAGTTAGCTAGGTTTAATTTGCATTTTATTTCATTCATTTAGCATATTTCATGAATTAATTAGGATTAATTTAGCCTTTATTTCAATTCTGCTTATTTTCAGTAGGTCTCTGTTTTTGTCAGTCAGTCCACACGTCATTTCATGCATTTGGTTTTTATTAAAAATCCCAAAAAAATCACGGAATGCGCCCTTAGGTGTCCCTAAAATTTTGACAAAAATTCGGAGCTATTTGAATTTGTTTACTATGGTAAACATTCAAAATAGCAAGTCGGGTTTTGTTACCCGGGATACGTTTTGAAAATCATTTGCCGACTTGTAAAATCGAGATATCCCTCATGGGAGATCCTATTTTCGATCCGAAAAATGTTATGAACTCAGTAGAATGTATAGTTTTTAATATAATGTTTTCAGATTTTTCTGATTTTTTTTATATCTGACAAAAATCTGAGAGTTCGGGACATGTGTCAGAGCCTAATTTGGGCCTCTGAGATCTTGGATCGACTTAGGGCTATGGTTTCTCTTTGTGTGTTGCTCCAAATCCGAAACTGTAAAAAGTGAAAGTGGTGTCCGAGATGTCCTCTGTTTGAATCTGAAAGCCTGTAATTTTTAGAACAGTGTTGACCCCTGTTTCGGATTTTTCTTGACAGCCCCCTGTTTTGCTATATTTGTCTGTTCTATTAGTTTAGGCAGAAATAGTTATATTTTTATCTGTGTTTCCGTTGATCAAATGCCAAAGTCGTAAACATGAAAGTTATTCATGTAAGTGTCGTGCATAACTCTGATTAATTTCATAAATTTCCATGGCCGTTTTGTATTTCTTTAGCATTTTTCATCAGATTAGTGTGATTTTTACCTCTGTCAGAACTAAATCTCTGTTATTGAACTCACCATGGCTCAAATCCCGAGTCTATAAAAACCAAAAATGTTCCATTTTGAGTCTTTTAGCATTCTGAAAAATATCAGAAGTTTTCATGGTGTAAATCTTGCATTATCATGTTAAGCATTGCATTTGGTTCAGATCCATAGGCAAAATCCATCATTTTTAGGACTTTCCTTGAATTTTAGCATTTAAATCATATCATTTCGTGATTTTTAGCATTCTAGGTTGTTTATCAGAGTGTTTAGATGCTTCATACCGAATTTGGTGCAATTTGGAATCCATTTGAGGTTCGGATCATCCATAATACCAAAACAGGGTCCCGCAGGACCCGGATCCAAGCGAAAAACAAGCGAAAATCGTTATTTTTGATAAATTGCAAAATACCAAATTCTGATTTTACAGTCTTAATGTGTCTAGCAGCATGTCATCATATCTCTTACTGCATTTTATCATCATTTGATTCAATTTGAATTTCAAAATCTCAATTTTATCAAAATTTCCTTCAAAAACCCTGATTTTAAAGGTATCACTTTGATTTTAGGGGTATTTTGGTCATTTTGACCACCATTTCGAATTTCAAACTATTTTCTACCGAATTTCTTGCATTTTCATCATTTCAAATATCAAGGAAGCATGGTCATAGGGTTTATATCCAATTAAATCCAATAATTTCATAATATTATTGGAAAATTTTGGAAAAAACCACATATTTGAGCTAACCTTATTTCAAGTTTGGCAGGGACATTCAAAAGAAGGAGCTGAAGTCTGCAAATTTCTTTTACTTCCTTTATTTAGTGATGTAATAATGTAAATTTTGGAATAAGAGATTTAATTTCCTGCTTAGACTAGGATGCATATCATATAGTTTGAATTTATGCAATATCTTGTTTCTATGATTCATGCATTTTATTTCAAAAGCACTATGGATGTTCACGAATGGCACGTGCACCAACTCTTAGGGAGTTGATGGACTCGGTGGGATCCATATTTACGGCCCTAGTCGGAATATGGACGAGACCCAGATCCATCATCTTTCTACTAGTCACATTGAGCCTACACTCTTAGGCTATCTTAAAATGCACATCATATTTCTAAAGTTTTCAAAATCATGTGCATCAAATCAACTAAATTCTGAACATATTCATGGCCACAGTCAGAATATGTAAAGGATTTATTTGGACTTAATGCACATTTTCCAACAAATTTCTTAGAGAATCTTTCAAAGTGCATTCATTCACTTATGTCATTTGCATCATAAAATCATTGATTTTCTCAAGACTTTCTCAAGAAAACTTCATTCTCAAGAAATCGATTTCTCAAGAAACTCTAAGGATTTCTTAAAATCGGTTTTCCAAAGACAAGTTTTCCACAGTTTTCCCTAGAAAATGACATTTCCTTAAGAGATTCAAAAGAGTTTTCCAATCTTTCTCCAAGATCCAAAATCGATTTCCAAGTATTTCAAAAGGTAAAATTCCCAGGATTTCTTTTCCCCAAGTTTTGAATTTCCTTCTCCAATGAGTTTTCCTATAAATTTTCCATCATTTTCCTAAGAAAACTCTCAAAGTCCAAGTTTTCCTAAGAAGTGTTTCCCTTTTCAAAAGGTTCATCTTTTCTCAAGAATCACTTCCATTTTCCCAAGATTTTCAACTATTTCTGATTTTTCCACATCTTTATAAGCTTTCTCATGTTTTCAAAAACCCCTTTTTTATCTGAGTTTCCTGAGAAATTGACCTTTTTCCTGAGAGATTCTTTCCAACTCCAAATGTTTTTCTAAGCATACATCATGTTTTCCAACTGGCATTTTCCAAAATCTCATAGCACATGCCTGAATTCTCTGTGCATTTAGGATAGAACATAACTTTGATAATTTCGCTAAGTGAAGCATAGTTTTGGTCCTTGGTTCGATTACCCCTGTTAAAGGCGGCAGGAACGGTCGAACCTCGTACCGACAGGTCGAGCCCCATCCCATGGATTTTCCCGCAATTTTCAAAAACGGAGGCGAGTATTTCAAAACAATTTCCAAAATTCGGTCAAAGTTTGAAGCGCAAAAGCGTTTCCTCTTTCTCTCTTCCGCAATGAAGGGAAGACGGAGAAAAATTTCGCGACGAAAACAATAGCATATTTAGTTTAATTTATTTGCATTTGAATTTCAAAACTTGCATTTTATCAAATATCTTTCTAAAAACCCTAATTTCAAGGCCATAGTCTTGTTATTAGGGGTATTTTGGTCATTTTGACCCCAATTTCGAAATTTCATATCTTATATTCCTTTTTTATTCAATCTTATTTCATATTTTATCAATTTTGATTTAAGGGAATCATGGCAAAAAGGCTTATATCTAGCAAAATCCAGTAATTTCTAGATATTACTGGATAAACCTAGAAAAACCAACATATCATCACTAACAAAGTTTTCTAGTTTTGCAGGTACATTGAAGACTTTATTTTTCATGTATTTAATTTTCAATAGTGATGTAAACTAAATTAAACTTTGGAATAAGAATTTACATTTCCTGCTTAGCTTAGGCAACATTGCATATAGTTTTTTTTTTTAAATAATGTTAATGTGTGATGGATGATGATTCATGCATATTCAAACTCACTATGGTCTACACGAATGGAACATACACTAGCTTTTATGAAGTTTATAAACTTGGTGGAATTTGTATTTATGGCCATAGTCAGAATACGAATGATACCTAGATTTATGATCTTCACATTAGCCACATTCAGCCTACACTCTTAGGCTAACTTCAAAATGCACTGCATTTCTCAAAAATACAAAAAGTATTTCTTAATTCCTCAAATCCATATTCATTCATTTCATGCATTTGCCAATTCCAGTTCAAATCTCAATTCAAAGAAGTTCATTTTCTCAAAATCTCCTAAGTCTTAGTCAAAAATCGATTTTCTCAAAATATGGATTTGCCAATGATATTTCAAGTATTTCCCAAGTTCCAAATTCGATTTTCTAAGTTATATTTTCAATTTCAAAGTTTGAATTCAAAGAAATCAAGTTTTTCAAAGTTATTTCACATTTTTCAAAATCAATTTTCACAAAATTTCAAGATTTCTTCAAAAACCGATTTTTACTTTTCTCAGAAGTACATTTTAAATCCCAATTCACGATTTTCCATGTGATATCTATTCTAAAGGTTTCAGTTATTCAAAGCAAACATCATGTTTTCAAATATACATAGCACATGCCTGATTCTATGTGCATTTAGAAATTAGAATATGATTTAGACAAGTTGAATAGAGCAGAGCAGTAGATTGATCCTTGGTTTGATTACCCCTGTTAAAGGGGGCAGGAACGGTCGAACCTCGTACCGACAGGCGAGTCCCATTCTACAGAATTTTCCCGCATTTTAAAACGGAGGCGAGTTATTTTCAAAAACTTTTCAAAGGTCAGTTTGACTCGCAAAAAGTTAAAAATTTTGCGATGATCATATCTATCAGATACCTATTTAATGGCCAGGTCATTTTTAGAATCCTTTATAGGTAAATTTGCAACTTCACGGCAATGCTTACCAGAACCTCCTTGCATAAAGGTTTGAAAAATAAAATGTTCATATCATCATCCCTCAAGATCAGTGGCACTTACCTTCTCAGCAAGCTGATCAGCTGCCAACTTGGACCAGAACCTCATGTATGTTTTTCCATTTACTCAAGCAGCTCATGTATGAGTGTAAATACAGCCATTTGTTATTTTCCACATTCCATTATGGGCTTTGAACTTTAAAAGGGGATATGCAAAAAACGTAGGCTATTCATACAAAGATAACATGATTAGACTTAAAGAAAAAAAAAATTTAAGAGACTTCATATATACCAGAAATATCACCATGTTTTCATGTAAATCCTTCTAAATAAAGCCTCTTAATCATTTGGAAAGTAAATTAATCTGTTTCCATCAGTGAATCAGAAATTAAAAACCTTTGCTACTACCCCTGTACTGGCATTTGTAAACCTACGAGAGTCCAATATTTTACTCCTACAGGAAACCAAAGAAGATACAAATGATCTAATACATAGGAATATACATATGCACCTCAAGAAAAGAAAAAAAAATGAGAGTTGGGGCTGATGATGCATAAATATCACATTTTATTAATACATTTTCACTGCATAAATGCATCATCTATAGGTTTAAAGCATACACTTAGGTGCATAATGATGTTTGGGAGCTCTGGTTCGAATTTCATCAAAATCGGAGTTAATTTGAAGGAATTATGACATTTACAGTGTAATGGGTCAAATATCGAATCCGATTTGAGAGATTTGGATCCAGACGCCCATTTGGACTTTGGATCTGGACCAAATTACATGGATTTAACCCAGCTCCAGCCCACTTAAGTTTTGTAAAAACATTTTCTAAAAACCCCTTGTAAAATGAGGCGCCCAGGAATTATTTTTATTTTAACATTGTTTTTGTAAAATGACCAAAAGTAGCCAAAACGTCAAAAGGAGGGGGGCGCCCACTCCAGCCCTCTTCTCATCCTCCATCTTCACGCCATCTCCATTGGAGCATGAAAACAAGCTTGAGATCCAAGCTTTTTTGTGCCTTCTTTCACAACCTCTCCATTTCTTTATCTTCCATGCTGTTTAATCTCCATTGTTGCTGTGTTTTGCAGGTGTAGCAGAGGTGGGAAGCATCTATTCTCGTGTGGAAGTGCGAAACACTCCAACGAGAAGGGTCGGCTCTACCGCCATCCGGTCTTCTACGCCCCCCGATCGAGAATCGGTTCACATTTCATCTTCGGTGGATTTCCAACGTGTTGCAGCTGTAGGACATGGTACCATGGTGTATTTCCAGCATCAACGAGGTCCCGAACGGTGCGAAGCCAAGCAAAGTCCGCTCTTCCCTTCATCCCCTCAGTCTTCGGATCGCCCTTGAGGAAGGTCTTCTTCTACCTTCTCTTCTAGCTAAAACCTATCATGTGCGTGTGTAATGTGCTGCATTTTTCTGTATTTTCGTCAGCCTTAGTATAGCTTTTGTTCATGCATAAACCAGCATGTAGGGTGTTTAGATTTTGGTGTTTTTAAAATATTGTTTTTCATTCCAACGTTGGCATGTTGTGGGTGTGTGTGTGTGTTTGAAATGAGATTTCTGTATGTCTGCGTTTTCCAATGTTTCCCAATCCCATATACCTTGTGTTAATCGAGTTTAGTATTTTAAGAATCGTGTAAATGTCATTTGATGTCTTAAGCGTTTTTAGATTTTGATAAAAGTAAGTACCGATTTTTGTTTTTCTGATTTTTAGATAGAACGTCCAGCCAGTTGTAGTGTTTAGTGTAATTGTCTTTTGATAAATTCGTTTAAGGTGTTTTTAGTTATTGTTTCGATTTAGTTTCAATCATGTGGTAGATTTTATTTCTGAATTTTATGTTTTAGATATAGGTAGTCGATTGCATTAGGTTCTTGTTCTAGCATTTTCGGTGTTTTCTATTTCATGTTCAGCATATTGCTAGGTTAGTTTAGATTCATTAATTTTTGTTTAGATGTCAATAGTTTTATTCTGGTCGGAAGTTTAGTTTTAGATTAATTTCTGTTTGGTGTTTTAGCAATAGTCGATTTTAATAGATTCATGTTATAGTGTTTTCTGTTTGGATTTAAGTTTCAGCATGTTAATTGTTTAATTTGTGAGAGTTTAGTTTAAGTGGTTATTCACAATAGTGTGTTAGCTTAGATTAATTTTGTTTTGTCATTGGCGTTGTGTTGTGTTATTAGTAAAATTAGATAGTTCGTGTTTCATGTAAGTGTCTTCTTCTTCCCCATAGGTAGGGCGGCCATTAGAGGTCCAGCAAGGTTGCATAATTCGTGATTTTTGTGGTAATTAATTTAGCATTAATTTAGTATGTTCATTTTGGTGTAGGATAGATCTTTTCAATTCGTATTTCCCATTCATGTCCTTTGAATTATATTTGTATAGTTACTTTAGTTAGGTTAACATGAGTTTAGAGTAAGTAATTGTTTAATAATGTAGATTTTAATCAAGGGGCATTAGAGTCTTTATGGTTGAGCATTCAAATTTGGTAGAAGACCAATCCCTCTAAAATCGTGAATTGCATTAAGAGGAAAGCTTCATTTCCCAATCCAGTCATAAATTCCTTCTCATTTTCAAAGTTGGAAACCCTTTGGAATTCCAAAGGGTCTTTTAATGAGGGTTACACGACTTTTGGAAACCCTTTGGAATTCCAAAGGTCCTTCCAAAAGCATTTACACGAATTTTGGGAAGTTTTGAACTTATAAATACTCATTTAAATCCAACCCCAAAAATCGTGTGGGATGCTTTGGGAAAGGTTTTCAAGAAGATTTAATGCTTGAAAGTTCTAAAAGAGTTTCCAAAATGGTTTACTCGATTTTGGCAAAAACTTAAATGCTATCTCTTCTTTCAATATCTAGCCAAAATCGTATATTGTGTTTTTGGGAAAGAATTCAAAAGGTGTTAATGCTTTTAATGCAAATATGGAAAAACGTGTGGATTTTAATAGCTGGACGGTTTTTAAAATCAAAAGCTCTCCCAATGTGCTTTTAAGGCAAGAAGAGGAGGAGTTGGCTCCCTACCAAATTCGTGGTCTCTCATTGAAAGCCCTCTTTATTAGTTGCTTATTTGGAATTAGCATTGATTAGATAGCCCTTAATTTAGGCATGTTTGTAATAACTTAGATTTTCTAAAATCGTGTAGGTCTATTTATGTAGGTGCTAATTTTAGTGTATATTTAATTTAGGAATTAATTTAGGTTTACTTTAGTGTATTAGGAAATGTCAATTAGTTATTAGCCTAATTTAGAATGGCGTGTATTCAATGCCTTATTCAAAACCGCCACCTAGACTAACTCTAGTTAAGTAAACCTAACCGACCCTAGTCTAACCGACCTTATCTAACCCTAGTTAGTTAATAACCATAGTTAGCTAAACCCTAATCAACCCTTGTAAACCCTAGTCGACCTTAGTTAATATATCCTAACCATAGTTAGATATTTAACCCTAACCTTAGTTTAGTTAACTAATTAGCCCTAGTTTAACCCATGTAACTAACCTAGTTAGTTAGTTGAGCCGAGCCTTAGTCTACCCTAGTTAACCTCATTTGACCTTAGTCAACCCTTACCTAAACCTAGTTAGTTACCCTAATCACCCTCTTAACCTTAACCGAACCATAGTTAATCATATTTAAGTCATTAACCCTAGTTGATCTCTTATTAACCCTAATTAGTGTTTAGACATAGTTAGTTTAACTATAGTTAGTTATTAACCTATAGTCGACCCTAGTTAAACCTTAATCAACCTTAGTTAGGCACTAACCAACCCCTACTAACTCTAGTTTAGTTAAACCCTAGTTAACCTTAGATAGATAACCCTAGTTACTAGTTAGAATCTAACCCTAGTTAGTTTAACCGTAGATTAGTAATTGCTTTATTAGGTTAGAATTAACATTAGATTAATTAGTTCATTAGGTAATCATGTTAGCTAGAGTATGTTAGATTTAGTTAGATTTGTCATTTAGGTTAGATAGTTAATTAAGTTAGTTAGTAAGTTAGTAGTTATTTTAGTTGGGTATAATTAATATTAGAATAGATAGTTAATTTAGTTAGTGATATTAGATGTTATAAATTAGGTTTGATTAGAGTCCATATTTATTTAGGTATCTTATTTAGAGTATTAGTGAGTTTAGGTTAAGTTATTTCTTAGATTTTATAACTTAGTTTAATTGTTATTGTTTGTTGTAGTTTAACAGTAGGTTAGGTTCAGTTAGGACTGTTTTTGTACGTGGTTCAATGTCCAAATGTCAATTGTGGATTCAAATGGATGAATAGTGCACTGAACCAAAACCCTAATTTTGACCCGATTGTGCACTAGTTAGTTCATGTGAATTTTTAGTGAGTTTTCTGAAAATTATTATTATATTCTCCACTTTGGTGTGTTAATTGTATGCAGACAAAATTTCAGCTCGATCCGAGTTGATTTGGTCTAGTTTTTAAGCGTATTATGAAAACAGCTTTTTCTGATTTTGAAATTTCGGGTCCAGCGATTTCCCAAATTATCCTGATTTTGAAACGCTTCGTTCTGAGGATCCAGAATGTATTTTTCACTTCTGTAAAATGTGTCAGCTTCTTGGATATGTCTATTACGGAATAGAAGTAATTTGACTAATTTTGGAATTCGTTTGACCCCTCAAACAGTCGTTTTGCGAAAAGCTGTCAGAATCCATTTTTGCCTTCTTTAGGGACAAAATAGTCTTTTACTTATTTGTCTGATTTCGTGTAGTTTTACTGTTTTCTAACATTGTAGTTAGTATATTAACAGTATTTAGAGTAATTAGAGTTATTTTAGCTTAGTTAGTTTACTTAGTATAATTTTAGTTTTAGATATTTAAATTAACTGTAGTTTAATGTAGAAATAGTTTAGAATTAGTATTAGATGTAATTTAGATGATTTCTTGATTTAGTTACTGCTTTTTGTTTTTATTATGTAGGTTGTTAAGTTAGAACAGGTTAACAGATGCAATTCAATTGTGATGTACGACTGCACTTGATGTGAAAAGACAGAAATGCCCCTGGAGACCTGCTAAAGACTTAGCCACCTATTGTAGTTTATTTTCATAGCTAGAATGTTATTTAATGTAACTTGTAAATATTGACATAGATTGTAAACTGTTTTTATTAATAAAATGTTATTTTGGAATTAATTCAGAATGTTCCCGTTCCCTGTGGATTCGACCCGTACTCGCCACTTCGGTGGAAAGTCGGTTTTATATCTTTGGTTGACGATTTTTCCATGTATTTCATTGAAAAATATTGTTTAAAAATATATCACTTCCAAAAGTAAAACCAAATTTTGGTTGTTTTAGTTGTTTTAGTTGTTTTAATTGTTTTAGTTAGTATAGAATTAACATAGTTAGAAAAATATAGGGTTCATTTGCTGTTTTTGATAAGATTCACTGAATTCCTTGCTTCAATGATATATTAAACAGACGAGTCTTAGAGAATGTAGTGTTGATTCATGTATTTATTGATTTTCTGATTTAGAATAGCTTATCTTTTATTTCATAGAGTAATTAACTTAGTTTAACATTGTTAACATAGTTGCATAGTTTAATTAGATAGCTTTAACATAGTTTAAAATAGTTTAGTTGTTTAACTCTCTGATTTAGAGTAGATGTTTTTATTTCATAGATTAATTAGATTACTTTAACATAGTATAACATAGAATAGTTGTTAACTTGCTGATTTAGATTAGCTTAATCTTCATAGTTTAATTCTAACATAGGTTAGATGCTATTTTGTTTAGTGTTTTACTGATTTAGATGTAGATTATTCTAACATAGTTAGTCGTTTTATGTATTAGTGTTCTTATGTTATTAACTATAGTGTATGATGTATCATATGTAAATTAAAATAAAGTAGTAGTTGTTTATGTTTTTTTTATTTTGAATGTTGTTTTGCTTTCATTTGAATTTCATGGTTGACATGTATGAACATCAATGTGTGAGTTCAAGTAAATTGGATATGAAGAAGCCTTTAAGAGTAGAACATTGATCAGATGAGCAAAAAGCTATGCATTTGTACATGCATAGTGGTAGTGCAGAGTCCAGTCAATCGACAGCTCCAGAGGATCGAGCATACCAGGTTGTATCAATCCTTCTTCCTTATTCATTTTATTGTTCTGTAGTGTGCATCTGCATTACATGTTTACATTATTCTGTATGTCACTAGGGACAGTGTCATTCAAGCATGGGGGGATGGTTTAGATGCACAAATTTTTAAATTTTTTCTTTATGTCTAATAGCTTGAAAACTCATAAAAGTAGGTCTTTTAAGAATAATTTATAGCATTTATGATTGTATTTCTGCATGATCTGACAAGTTAGAAAATTGTAAGCCCCATGTGAATTTTTTTTCTTATCTGATTTAAATAGAGTAGTTGTTTATGAAATAGTTTAAAAAAAAGATAGTATTTACATGTTATATAGTTTTGAATCACTTAAGTATAAGTATGCACAGTGTGTTTTATGAGAAAAATGAGCAATTGAATAATGTTTTTGAAAAATGAGCTTAATAGAATAGAGCTACGTTTAGTTGTTGATTTCTTCGTGAATCAAAGTAGTAGAACTCAGACACGAGTTGAAATGTTTGAGTCTCTTACGAAATGGATAACGAAGGAGATCATTCTCTTATCCAGTCGATATCTGTGGCCTTTGTAGTTCGAGTAAGTAGAATCTGAAGGGTGTTTTACACCTGGTGCCCTAAAGCCAGTTGGTTTAGGAGCCACCGGTTCGAAAGCTTGTTACATGGACTGCATAGAAAGCCTAAGAGATAGAGACATTGCACGTGATGAGAGGAAAACTATACGTAACTATTAGAATTGAAGGTTTAGTGACTCGAGCAATTAAGTCTGAGGGATACTTCGTATCTAGTGCCCTAAGGCCGGCCGGCTTGGGAGTCACTGACTTAAAGCTCGCTACACGGGTCATGAGACTTGATATTTGAAATAGTGCTCAATTTAGAAGATTGAAAAAGAGTGAAAATTGAATATAAAAAGAAAAAGAATGAGCTTAAAGAGAGAAATTCAATGCTTAAGAATAATTATTGAATTACTGTGCAGAAAATATACAAGTGAGGATAAATGAGTAAAACATGATAATACTTGATTTTCTGAAAAAGATTCATAAATAATTACAAGTTTAGAGAAGTGAAAGAAAAATGATTTTTACTATGGTGGCATAGAAATTTCTGAATTTGTATTGAAAATGTAGAATACATGAAATATTTGTTTGCAATAAGTTCTTAATTGCCTATTATTTCTGAAAAATTATTCATGCATGATTTTGATGTTTGTGGGTAGCATCTTTGCAAACCCTCACGAGACCTTACTCGTCCACTGGGGTAACCCAGGGGTTTAAAGGGCTTGTTGCATAAGCTAAATGCAACTGTGATTCCTACGAAAGTGAGTTAGTTTTTATTTCTTTAGTATTTTTTATTTTTATTTTTAATAAGAGCTTTCATGTTAAATGGGTAGTCCATATTTTCATTACATGGTAGAGTGTATTGCTAGGGACTAGCAATTATTCTAGCATGGGGGTATTTGATGATGCATAAATATCACGTTTTATTAATACATTTTCACTGCATAAATGCATCATCTATAGGTTTAAAGCATACACTTAGGTGCATAATGTAACGCCCCAAATATTTAACTTGAAAATTTTGGAATAATTTTTTTTTTCTAAACAACAGCGGAAAAGCTTTATTAAATCCTTCGTCAAATTATTTGGGCGGGTTACAAGTAGTAGCACAGACTCAAGGCATTTAAGTAAAATAAATTCTTGCATTGAAATACTACAAGTTATTATTTACAACTTAATCATTTATTACAAGTCATATTCCTCAGGACATCCGAAGAAGATATGGTCACATGGCACTATCGTAGCGACGACCGCAATTGCTCGTCATTCAGTTTCCTGAAAAACATTAATTCAGAAAGGGTCAGACTACCACGTCTGAGTAAGAAGCATAATATCCATATGAATGTGCACAGTGTCACGTGTACAAGTATATGTGCAACATGTGTAGATAGAACTAATAACCATTTAACAAGTGATAAATGTACAGGTCACTAAAGTCAAGTATTTCATGATATATTCCATCAACGTCAAAGCATGATACATCATATGCCTGAACCATATTTATATAAGCAATAACAACTTTGGAACTAATGAGGATGTACGCCTGACTTAACTAAAGAAATTAATGTAAAGTGTGTATAAAAACACAAACATCAACGTTCAACACATCATTCATAAGTTATCACAATTTCCATGTAACCGAAAACTAATTGGAATCATGCTCTACAGGAGTCACAACTTACTCCAACCATTTCAACATCGAGCAATATGCAACTGCTTAAAGATTTTTCTTAATGCACTGGCTTTATGTTTCATCTTGTTAATTACTCTGTGGGTACGCACAGGCATTCGACATCGTAGCGGACCGAGACCACACGGGGGTTTATTATTTTATAACCCGTATGACTAGCCGTACGGATATCCAAAGGGGACGGTTCACGACCGAGAGAGTACTCCCCAATGGCTAGAACTAGAATTAGGATGCACCATGTACTTCTGCAGAAGACTTAGATCTACCACCTAGGACGAATTGGTAGTCCTGGCCCCTAACTTCGAGGACTGGGGACCGGGTGAGACGCCTCGCTCTCACCAAAACAAAAATTGTCCCACGGAGCTTGTACCATCTACCCTCTCCAAGGTAGACCATGGGTCCAGTAACATACACCGTCTTTCATGTGTACCCAGAGCCCTGGGAAACCAGTAACATATACCGTTGTCAGGTATACCCAGTATCCCGGGAAACCAGTAACATATACCATTTCAGGTATACCCAGAATCCCACAATTTTATTTTATGTGTGCATATCTTTTCATTCTTATTTGTTTGGGTCTAGTAACATACACCGTCTTTCAGGTGTACCCAAAACCCCACACTTGTTTTATATGCATATTTTATATTTTGTTTATTTCTCGGTGTGAGTCATTGCACCACGGGGGATTTCCAAAATCCCAACCCATACTTTGGGTGATCTCGAGGTATGCACATTTCTTAACTTAGTGTGCAATAGGCACTAATACAACTTTTCGTAGTTTGGTACGAACCTGAACCAAGTACTTGTGTATGCATTATCTTAGCTTTTGTTTTTATGCTAGGGTATACATATCGTACCCCACTGATGGTGTTGTAACATGGCATAACCCACTTTAACAATTCATAAGTGCTTGTATGGCACTACATTGGTCTCGCAAGATTGCAAGCTCCGTTTTGAGCTTTCACATGGTCATGAGAAGACAAATGCCCTTTATTAGGCAAATATCTACAGAACAAGCATATATCAATCGGCACAAGACATGTCATAACATTTACATGCAATCATGATTCAATTATATGCAATTCACTTAGTATCATATGTGCCCATATGGCACCACAAGGATTTGACATGCTCAGTTTCAATTTGTACTATCGTGCCTTTGTAATATTTCTTCTTTATGCAATTATAACCAAAATATGCATTTAACAACAGTCAGTTCATGCATTGAAACATTGGTCGCAATACTCATATATCAACTTCATATAAAACCATGTGCAACATGAATACATCATGGATATCTAAATCATTTGCCACATTCATCGATACATAACATTTGTTTCATAAGCATATAATAAAATCATTGTGCTATTTAACTTGTGCACTACAATGTGCTTTTACCATATCTAATGTATGTACAAAATTAGAAATCTCAAACCCACTTGGAGTATGTGCATAATAGTGAATCTCTGATGTAATGTATATTTTAGTTACAACGGATGTAACATATTCAATTATCATTCTCTATACCTCTCAAACTCAAGAATGAGATAAACATACATTTCAGAACAAATAGTGAAATATGCAACTTTCGCAAAAGAGTGTTTGCGTACACTATGTGGACCCAAAACCATCCAACTTCTTATATTTCTTTTAGATTGACAAATAGATAAGAATACGTATACACTTGAGGTTTCACAAATTCAAGCTTTTATCGTTTATAAGACCGTAAGGAACCTTTTTGTTTCTCAAAATAATTTATCATATATATATACTCTTTAGACTGTATTTGGGTTGCCCGAAGTCATAGACAAGTCGATAGTCGATGGCCATGTGACTGCCACCACCAAGTGACGCCATCAATGAGACATGCTAACCGATGCTAGCTTTCGTTGAGGAACCCATCTGCCACCTATGTGTGCAGACCCAACGAGCACCTAAAGAGGTTTTTTTTTTTTTCAACCTTGTTGCACCCACGTCAATGGTGTAGCGCCA
The DNA here is from genome assembly GCF_984573655.1 of Nuphar pumila. Lineage (NCBI taxonomy): Eukaryota > Viridiplantae > Streptophyta > Magnoliopsida > Nymphaeales > Nymphaeaceae > Nuphar > Nuphar pumila. The sequence continues at coordinate 64,076,496 of NC_143260.1, read as the reverse complement.
CCTTCGGTTCAGCAGATCGCGGTAGACCTCTATGTGTCGACTGATCAACACCACAGTGGCCTGCGCCACTGTTGCCGCCTATCAAAGCATGCGACAAGCTGCCCGATTGATGATGATCAACCGGGAGTTGTGAGATAACCAACAGCAGGCCTGGAGGAAGTCGACCAATAGGGTCGACCAGGTTCGCGGTCATGGGTGTAACCGAAATGAGGCTGGCGTCAATCCGACTCTTGCCCGAACCCATGCATGTAGCGACCCAAACCCAGATTTCCCGACCTTTGAGGAAACCCTTTTTTTTTTTTTTTTACGAGTTAGATGCACAAGTGCGAAAGAAACCAAAAGGGAAAAGAACAAGCGGAAAAACCCTGGGCGGTCACTACAGGTGTGAAACAACATTTAAATGAAACAACCTTTATTAAATACATCTTTACAAAATTGTACATCCAATCCCTTATACAAAACACTGCCAGGATCCAACAAGCGAGGTTCAGAAGTGTGGGTTCGAAGTCCGCTGCAGCACATCGAGCTCCACCGCACGTCGAAGTAAACCTGTATCCCCATAAAACGGGGTCAGTACTCTTTCGAGCTGGTGAGACAAACCAAGACACATTACCCAAGTGTGGAATACGAAAGCAAGCTATACAAGGTAAACTTAGCATGCCATTATACAATATTTGAGCAGTTGCAGCATGGACAAGTATAGAACAGTGATATCTACACATGGAGCATTATCAACAATTCCTATAGCATGATTTAGCAATGGATCAACATTTGTAACAAGGTATGCATCACAGAACATAAAGTACAAGTGTATCAACATGAAAGACTGTAACTAGCATACATCAATGCAAGTAAGTAGTCAAAGCATGAGTGACTATTATGCATCACAGAACATAAAGTACAAATGAATAATTTTGTGCATCGTGTCATAAGCGAATGAACTATCCTATGATAATTCGAACATTGTATGCTATGATGCCATGATGGGACAGTTAGAAGCATTTGCCATGCAAGACCTACCTCACAAGCTATGCCAAGGTTCATAACCCGCACATTGCAACCATAAGCGAACTTATCTCGCTAGCCACTCGCCAAGGAGTTCCAAGGTTGCGTAAGTCTTGCACCACTGCAATATCCATAGGCTAAATTGCATATGTCTCGCACTACTGCAATATCCATAGGCTAAATTGCATGTCTCGCACTACTGCAATATCCATAGTGCATCCCAAGGCATAGCAAGCACAATAATGCCCACGTTCCTTAGTTGACAAACATACGAGATTGTTAACATGAGTTAGTGATCACATTCATCACGCGTGTCATCTATGTACTTAAAAATTGTGTACCAACTACGCTAAGTCGAATCATTATACATTATCTCTGTCCACATGGATCCATCGCATAAGTCAAAACACTTAACGCACTCGTAGGGATACTGGATCCCGCTCCAATCACAATTACATCCCCTTTGGCTATAGCTCGGATGTCTACTAACAAGGCTATAGGCACGACAATAAGAATGGAAATTTACATATAAAGTTTGCTTCGGTTTGACGAGCACAATCCATTTGTGATACGATGAGTCAAATCCATCACGTTGCTGGGGTATTGGACCCCGCGGTACGTATGCACATGCATCCGCATAGGCTGCAGCTCGGATTGCCATAAACCAGCACTCAATGCGCAACCACGGGAGAGAAAATCATCTATTAGGACTGCCGGTCATTCGTTGTCATGTGGCAACTTCCGCACGCGCACCGGGTGCAGCTAAGAAAGAAAACCCAGGTCTGGACCGACTGGTCCAGACCTCACTTGGGGCTCGGCCAATACCAAAACGCAAGGGGTGCATGATTTGCACCCGAAGACGACCCACCTGCTGCAACTTGGTTGCAGCAGGCTGGCCCAACACAGTCCAGGACTGGACCGACTGGTCCAGATCCAGGTTGGCTTCAACCAAAGGTCCAGGAGGTGTGCAGGCCTTCCAGCCTGCGTCTGGACACAGCCCAGCTGCTGGAACTACCACAACATGCCCAAAAATCTTAGCTGGCAGACGAAAAAGGGCTGACGCCCAATCCGACAATCATGGGACGGCCTTTGACAGGTCTGGACCATTTTGGTCCAGACCATGTCAGGCCAGAGATGGGGAAACCGAACCCACACCGACCCATGTTGGTGGGTTCGGTTAATGCTCGAACTGAATCAAAAAGATAGGAAGAAGGAAAGGGACGCCCACGCTGGGGACGGTCTGGGCTAACCTTGCTGGAACGTCCAGCAACAGGAAAATAATCAATGGTGCAGGTGTTATGGTCAAATGACAAAAATGGAGTGTTAAACGAAATGGTGCGATTCCCCCACAGCTCGGCCCGTTCAGCCCAAGCCGGCAGCACCCAAAATGGGGCTAACCCGAATGGATGGTTTGGCTGGGCAGGTGCCATCCACGGCCTCCTCGCCAATGAAATGAAGCATGGGAAAGAACATTAATGCAACCACTAAACCATGCAAGACACAAACTTGAAACTTTTGAGGAAAATGAAAGGCTAAAACATTTTCTTGTAAACACGTTTTACCAATGCTAAAACGAGGTTTAAAAAGTACCAAATAGCGTGCAAATACGAAGAACTGTATGGCCTTAAGCTATAGTGCCCATTTTGCACGAGGAGAAAGCTTAAAAATGTACTTAACCGAACATTCATAATGTATGCCCCTCAATTCGTAAAATACATAAACGAGAAATGAGGAAGAAGGAATGGAAATGCTCAAATTGCAAGCCAAAGTATGACCTCGCTCAAACGGAATCCACAATAGGCATAGGGAAGGAGGTGTCTCACCTTCGCAGCTTTAAAATGGAAGAACTGAGGAAGGTGGAGGCAATGGTGTCCACGGCTGGAGTTGCTCCACACCACACCCACAAACTCACTCTCACTCGGTTTTGGAGAAGAAGGGGAAGAGAGAGAGGTTCCTCCAAGAAAATCGCCCAAGAGGTCCTCTCTTTCTCTCTCTTGAAACCTTAAGTACATAGGGTTTACAAAAAAAAATGGCTAGGATTAAAACTCATAAGATGGAGGGCTGGAGTGCTCCACGCCTCACCCCTAGGTATCCACGCTCAATGCATGTTGAGCTTTTAAAACATTTCAGAAATCTTTCAAAAACGCCATTGCAAAGTGCCTTTAGTGTTCGAAAGTTTTACAAAAGAGCCACCCAAGCTCACTCAATCGGATTTTAGCATTTGGATTCTTTTGAAACAATTACAAAAACGCCATCGGGCGCCAACCCCATGGTCCCCTTTATTGAAAAACACCTTTCATGATGAGCTTCAAGGCTCATCATGAGTTTCAAAAAGAAGAAATGGCCAATCGTGGGCTATGTTTTAAAATCCATGAAATTCTTTACAAAAGTACCACTCAGCTGGTCAAACCTTGACCAGTTGGTAAAACATAGACAAAATCGTCCCCCCCCCCCCTAGAGGGGCGCCCAAAGGTTTTGGGTCCTCTAGGTGACCCGGATCCAAAATCCAAAATCGCCAATTGATAAGTTTCAAAACATCACTTAATTAATGCCTTAAAACACTGAATAAATCCAATTAAATCTTTCAGTTCTGTTTATAACCTCAATTACTACGAAATGCATGAAGTCTTATAAGAAATTCTCATCCGATTGCAAGAATTAAGCGTATTATGATTCGGGTTCAAACTTGGGCCCAAACTCGTAATTCGCATGCACTGACGAGGTTTTTACACCGTATAAGTCCCAAATTCGAGGACAAACCATAAAAATATAATATAATTCAGCCCTTAAATTCTTAGAGGCTAATTCATCCAGAATTAGACACTTCTTACTTGCACATTATATTTACGCGATTTTCAGGTCGCGAATACAAGGTAAAAATACAAAGCATAGTCAAATTTCATCAAATCACGTGCTACTTCACAAGTACACACAAACATACATTCCAACTCAAATCACACAATAAAGCACTCAGAAATTCGCGGGTCTTACAATGCATGGGGTTATGCAGCTATGACAGACCCATACGGGTCTGCAGCCTCAAAATACCGATGTTCCACCGGTAGCAACAACAGTCTGCCTACTGCATCAATAAAACGCTGGCAGCACCAGCTTCCTCGACCCACACTGGGTATAGGCCAGCGTGCTTAACCCACACGTTGGCGCTGGTACCCCCGGTCAGCCCAACAATAGGTTGTCATCGCAAGTGGCAGGGAAATCCATGTTTGGTTTGGTGGGAACCCACGGCAGCAGACGAAATGTACTAACCCCGGTATGCTTCCTCACTGTACTAGAGTTACAATAGTAACCGTCTAAGGTCCAACACATCTAGCAGCACAGCAGATCGTTAAATAATTTACCTCCTTCTTGGTACACGTGTGTGTGTGGGTTTACTTTTAAACCACCCACTCAATGCATAGTTCTTGAACCACACCATCTGCTAATACCATAATCTTTATTTTAAATAACCATGCAAAACGTCAAGAGTATAACACATAAATTTTTCATGCATTTAGTTTTTTGTTTTCTCAAATGAGTAACACATTACATATGGATGGATCCAATTAAATCTGTATATATATCCACAAGAGAGATAATGAACTCCAGCCATGTTATGGTCATGCGTATCACATGAGTTCATCTTTATTTTGGTCACTCCAAACATTTAATATTTATACTATTGTCATTATTACATATCAGGTGAACGAACCGGTGGTCAACTGATACACTTAAGTGTAATATTCACCCAACCTTTTGTGAAAATATTCTGTATTGAAGACTACACAGAAAAAAAAAAACTGAACCTTCTAAGTTCTCAATGTACTACTTTAGAATAGATGTCAACATGATATTTCGTAGGTTCAACTAGGACCTTACCAAATTCTAAATACAATGATGTAAACTAAGTGCCATGTGTGATGTTTTAATATTCAGTCCATGCACAATACAGTCATGCATCCGATGCATACTTCATTTTCATGATCAAGTTAACACTCAACATCTACACAACTAACGTCTTTTCTTTAGTTACAAGTGATTTACAGGTTTGACATGTATGCAGGATATACAGTTTATTTTATGCATGGAACCATGGGTATGTAACCATTTTGTCATTACAAATTATGTGCCCATTTACATTCTATGATATTTAGCATGTAAAAGTTTTTCTATGAGTTAGAGATGAACCCATTATGTGCATTGAATCCCCATTCCAGACCATGCTGGTGGTGATGGTGAACACACTACCTATGCTGTTGGTGCCATCAAAGGGAAATGATGGGGGCGTGAACCATATTTGGGGTCACAAAAACCCTGATTAACCACACACGAATAAAATGCCACTTACATATAAAATAACAATATAGGACTGATTTATTAGATATGCAATTTTGTTACATTGACTGTATTCAGATGTAACAAAATAATCCATTTCATACTTTAGTTCAACCAAATAATGAAAACACCATTATATGCAATGGAAATAGAAGCAAGAAGGGTTTTAGGTTTTGATAGATATTGGAGTAATCAAACACCTATAGGTACTCCATGGCTCTGTGCACATCCGTAGAGAAAATATGCCCTTACCTTGTTGAAGACCGAAAAAAAATCTAAGAGAGTGCTTCCTCTTGCTCCGCACGTCTCTCCTCTTGCTGGTTCTTACCTGAAAATCACCGAGGTCGGGAACAATGGTTGTCAATGGCTGAAATAGGGAAAGAAATGAGAAGAGGGAGGAAGACGACTCTACAAAAACTCGGTTTTTGTAAAGTCTTTCCCCTCCCCCACCAGCCATTTTTCTTCCAGAACCCTTCCCTATTCAATACCTTATGTAACCCCCCTTTTTTTTTCTATTTCAAAAACCATGGGAATGGGGACCTTGCCAAGGCAAACCATTTTTCATTCATTTTTTTTTTGTTGGGTTTCTCTTTTGGGGAAATCGCCCAGCCCACTCCTTCCTTGAAAACGTGGTTGTCATTAATGCCACTTTAATGAGGAGTTATGAAGTCTTCTCGAATTCCAGCCAAAAGGAAAAAAAATTATTTATTTTTTTGTCAAAATGGTCTGGCGCACATGAAGATTTGAATCGGGGTTCTCTTCCCTAAAGGGAAACGAGCTCCACCAATGCGCTATTGCATGTTTCATTGCAATTTCTTGCAACGTTATTATATTTAACCTTTATTACAGTTTTGGCGAAAATTCCATAAATGACATTTTTGGCAAAAAGACACATCCTCTTGTTAAAATTCAGGTATAAGGCTATTGAGATTTGAACTCAGGTTCCCTCCCGACTAGGCAAGACCTTTTGCCATAACACTACTTCACCTCTTGTTGCATGATAGGTCTTTATTAATTCATATGTATACGAATTTGGTTCATGACGAATCTCAAATACGAGTTGGATAAAAACTATATTTTAGATCTTTTGAACATTCTAACTAGATTTTTGGATCTTGTTCGCAATTCAACCTTATTTGGATCCATTAAGATCCAATTGGATTCTAATTGGGTTTCAAATCCATCTAGGATCCAAATCCGTTCATCGTACCCGAATCCAGATACTGGATCCATTTGATCCAGTTTGGATTCAAGATCCATTTGGATCGACTCTATATCATTTTATCGTATTTATTTTAAAGAATTTTATCCTTTATTTAGTTTGATAATTATCGAAAATTTGTGGGTTTTACACATAATGATGTTAGGGAGCTCTGGTTCAAATTTCATCAAAATCAGAGTTAATTTGAAGGAATTATGACATTTACAGTGTAACGGGTCAAATATCATATTTGATTTGAGAGATTTGGATCCAGACGCCCATTTGGACTTTGGATCTGGACCAAATTACATGGATTTAACCCAGCTCCAGCCCACTTAAGTTTTGTAAAAACATTTTCTAAAAACCCCCAGTAAAATGAGGCGCCCAGGAATTATTTTTATTTTAACATTGTTTTTGTAAAATGACCAAAAGTAGCCAAAACGTCAAAAGGAGGGGGGCGCCCATTTCAGCCCTGTCTTTGCCTTGGTTTTCGTGCCCTAGGGGCACAATTCTAACTCCATCCCCTTTCTCATCCTCCATCTTCACGCCATCTCCATTGGAGCATGAAAACAAGCTTGAGATCCAAGCTTTTTCGTGCCTTCTTTCACAACCTCTCCATTTCTTTATCTTCCATGTTGTTTAATCTCCATTGTTGCTGTGTTTTGCAGGTGCAGCAGAGGTGGGAAGCATCTATTCTCGTGTGGAAGTGCGAAACACTCCAACGAGAAGGGTCGGCTCTACCTCCATCCGGTCTTCTACGCCCCCCGATCGAGAATCGGTTCACATTTAATCTTTGGTGGATTTCCAACGTGTTGCAGCTGTAGGACATGGTACCATGGTGTATTTCCAGCATCAACGAGGTCCCGAACGGTGCGAAGCCAAGCAAAGTCCGTTCTTCCCTTCATCCCCTCAGTCTTCGGATCGCCCTTGAGGTAGGTCTTCTTTTACCTTCTCTTCTAGCTAAAACCTATCATGTGCGTGTGTAATGTGCTGCATTTTTCTGTATTTTCGTCAGCCTTAGTATAGCTTTTGTTCATGCATAAACCAGCATGTAGGGTGTTTAGGTTTTGGTGTTTTTAAAATATTGTTTTTCATTCCAACGTTGGCATGTTGTGGGTGTGTGTGTGTGTTTGAAATGAGATTTCTGTATGTCTGCATTTTCCAATGTTTCCCAGTCCCATATACCTTGTGTTAATCGAGTTTAGTATTTTAAGAATCGTGTAAATGTCATTTGATGTCTTAAGCGTTTTTAGATTTTGATAAAAGTAAGTACCGATTTTTGTTTTTCTGATTTTTAGATAGAACGTCCAACCAGTTGTAGTGTTTAGTGTAATTGTCTTTTGATAAATTCGTTTAAGGTGTTTTTAGTTATTGTTTCGATTTAGTTTCAATCATGTGGTAGATTTTATTTCTGAATTTTATGTTTTAGACTTAGGTAGTCGATTGCATTAGGTTCTTGTTCTAGCGTTTTCGGTGTTTTTTTATTTCATGTTCAGCATATTGTTAGGTTAGTTTAGATTCATTAATTTTTGTTTAGATGTCAATAGTTTTATTCTGGTCGGAAGTTTAGTTTTAGATTAATTTCTGTTTGGTGTTTTAGCAATAGTCAATTTTAATAGATTCATGTTATAGTGTTTTCTGTTTGGATTTAAGTTTCAGCATGTTAATTGTTTAATTTGTGAGAGTTTAGTTTAAGTGGTTATTCACAATAGTGTGTTAGCTTAGATTAATTTTGTTTTGTCATTGGTGTTGTGTTGTGTTATTAGTAAAATTAGATAGTTCGTGTTTCATGTAAGTGTCTTCTTCTTCCCCATAGGTAGGGCGGCCATTAGAGGTCCAGCAAGGTTGCATAATTCATGATTTTTGTGGTAACTAATTTAGCATTAATTTAGTATGTTCATTTTGGTGTAGGATAGATCTTTTCAATTTGTATTTCCCATTCATGTCCTTTGAATTATATTTGTATAGTTACTTTAGTTAGGTTAACATGAGTTTAGAGTAAGTAATTGTTTAATAATGTAGATTTTAATCAAGGGGCATTAGAGTCTTTATGGTTGAGCATTCGAATTTGGTAGAAGACCAATCCCTCTAAAATCGTGAATTGCATTAAGAGGAAAGCTTCATTTCCCAATCCAGTCATAAATTCCTTCTCATTTTCAAAGTTGGAAACCCTTTGGAATTCCAAAGGGTCTTTTAATGAGGGTTACACGACTTTTGGAAACCCTTTGGAATTCCAAAGGTCCCTCCAAAGGCATTTACATGAATTTTGGGAAGTTTTGCACTTATAAATACTCATTTAAATCCAACCCCAAAAGTCGTGTGGGATTCTTTGGGAAAGGTTTTCAAGAAGATTTAATGCTTGAAAGTTCTAAAAGAGTTTCCAAAATGGTTTACTCGATTTTGGCAAAAACTTAAATGCTATCTCTTCTTTCAATATCTAGCCAAAACCGTATATTGTGTTTTTGGGAAAGAATTCAAAAGGTATTAATGCTTTTAATGCAAATATGGAAAAACGTGTGGATTTTAATAGCTGGACGGTTTTTAAAATCAAAAGCTTTCCCAATGTGCTTTTAATGCAAGAAGAGGAGGAGTTGGCTCCCTACCAAATTCGTGGTCTCTCATTGAAAGCCCTCTTTATTAGTTGCTTATTTGGAATTATCATTGATTAGATAGCCTTTAATTTAGGCATGTTTGTAATAACTTAGATTTTCTAAAATTGTGTAGGTCTATTTATGTAGGTGCTAATTTTAGTGTATATTTAATTTAGGAATTAATTTAGGTTTACTTTAGTGTATTAGGAAATGCCAATTAGTTATTAGCCTAATTTAGAATGGCGTGTATTCAATGCCTTATTCAAAACCGCCACCTAGACTAACCCTAGTTAAGTAAACCTAACCGACCCTAGTCTAACCGACCTTATCTAACCCTAGTTAGTTAATAACCGTAGTTAGCTAAACCCTAATCAACCCTTGTAAACCCTAGTCGACCTTAGTTAATATATCCTAACCATAGTTAGATATTTAACCCTAACCTTAGTTTAGTTAACTAATTAGCCCTAGTTTAACCCATGTAACTAACCTAGTTAGTTAGTTGAGCCGAGCCTTAGTCTACCCTAGTTAACCTCATTTGACCTTAGTCAACCCTTACCTAAACCTAGTTAGTTACCCTAATCACCCTCTTAACCTTAAGCGAACCATAGTTAATCATATTTAAGTCATTAACCCTAGTTGATCTCTTATTAACCCTAATTAGTGTTTAGACATAGTTAGTTTAACTATAGTTAGTTATTAACCTATAGTCGACCCTAGTTAAACCTTAATCAACCTTAGTTAGGCACTAACCAACCCCTACTAACTCTAGTTGAGTTAAACCCTAGTTAACCTTAGATAGATAAGCCTAGTTACTAGTTAGAATCTAACCCTAGTTAGTTTAACCGTAGATTAGTAATTGCTTTATTAGGTTAGAATTAACATTAGATTAATTAGTTCATTAGGTAATCATGTTAGCTAGAGTATGTTAGATTTAGTTAGATTTGTCATTTAGGTTAGATAGTTAATTAAGTTAGTTAGTAAGTTAGTAGTTATTTTAGTTGGGTATAATTAATATTAGAATAGATAGTTAATTTAGTTAGTGATATTAGATGTTATAAATTAGGTTTGATTAGAGTCTATATTTATTTAGGTATCTTATTTAGAGTATTAGTGAGTTTAGGTTAAGTTATTTCTTAGATTTTACAACTTAGTTTAATTGTTATTGTTTTCTGTGGTTTAACAGTAGGTTAGGTTCAGTTAGGACTATTTTTGTACGTGGTTCAATGTCCAAATGTCAATTGTGGATTCAAATGGATGAATAGTGCACTGAACCAAAACCCTAATTTTTACCCGATTGTGCACTAGTTATTTCATGTGGATTTTTAGTGAGTTTTCTGAAAATTATTGTTCTATTCTCCACTTTGGTGTGTTAATTGTCTGCAGACCAAATTTCAGCTCGATCCGAGTTGATTTGGTCTGGTTTTTAAGCGTATTATGAAAACAGCTTTTTCTGATTTTGAAATTTCGGGTCCAGCGATTTCCCAAATTATCCTGATTTTGAAATGCTTCGTTCTGGAGATCCATAATGTATTTTTCACTTCTTTAAAATGTGTCAGCTTCTTGGATCTGTCTTTTACGGAATAGAAGTGATTTGACTAATTTTTGAATTCGTTTGACCCCTCAAACAGTCGTTTTGCGAAAAGCTGTCAGAATCCATTTTTGCCTTCTTTAGGGACAAAACAGTCTTTTATTTATTTGTCTGATTTCGTGTAGTTTTACTGTTTTCTAACATTGTAGTTAGTATATTAACAATATTTAGAGTAATTAGAGTTATTTTAGCTTAGTTAGTTTACTTAGTTAGTATAATTTTAGTTTTAGATATTTAAATTAACTGTAGTTTAATGTAGAAATAGTTTAGAATTAGTATTAGATGTAATTTAGATGATTTCTTGATTTAGTTACTGACTTTTTGTTTTTATTATGTAGTTGTTAAGTTAGAACAGGTTAACAGATGCAATTCAATTGTGATGTGCGACTGCACTTGATGTGAAAAGATAGAAATGCCCCTGGAGACCTGCTGAAGACTTAGCCGCCTATTGTAGTTTATTTTCATAGCTAGAATGTTATTTAATGTAACTTGTAAATATTGACATAGATTGTAAACTGTTTTTATTAATAAAATGTTATTTTGGAATTAATTCAGAATGTTCCCGTTCCCTGTGGATTCGACCCGTACTCGCCACTTCGGTGAAAAGTCGGTTTTATATCTTTGGTTGACGATTTTCCCATGTATTTCATTGAAAAATATTGTTTAAAAATATATCACTTCCAAAAGTACATCCAGGGGCTGAAAAGATGCAGTCATGGTGAAGATATTTAATAAAATGAGAAAGTAAATACAGCATATGGATACAATGGGGATTATAGGGGTCGTTACTACAGTGTACAGAGGAAGTTTCTTTGGAGCATATTTGAATGTAGCAACTATGCAAAAAAGAAAAAAAATGATGCTACTAAAATATAGGTACAGGTGTATGAAAGCCAATTTTACCTGACCTGATTTGTCAGTTAACATCAAAATACCCACCAAGCTCTCTTTAATAAAAGGTTAACATTCAAGCACGACATTCATTGGATAAAGAGATATGATCTCTTCATGTAGCCTTCATCAGCCTTATCCATAAAAAAAAAAAAATTTATCCACACAAAACCTTTGCTATTGTATTGTTTTGATTTTATCCATAGTGATGAATCTTCTGTTTGATGGCCCCTTTTAGGTCTACTAAGTTAGGACATATTCATTGATAAGACCTCAAAATCCATTGTCCATTGTTAAGTATCAGTATTTAGACCCCTTCATTAACCTTGTACGCAGGTATGGGTGTTCAACCGTCCTAATGTTCCAGTGCCATATTTAGAGCTTGAACCAGCAAGATTCAAACTCCCAGCAGGTGGCGACACCAGTGTGATTCCAAGATATAAGCAGAGAGGTGTTGGTTCCTCAGGCATGGTTGCATTATTTGGATGTATACCTTTTGGGGGGGGGGGGGGGGGGGAGAATGCACATGCGATGGAGTAAACAAGATGTACAGGAAAAATTACAGATGAAATGTAACCACTGAGTGGTGAATGATGCTAATTGGATGTGATTTCAAAACTCACACCCGAATCTCCTTAACCATCAATTACAACACAGTGCAAAAATACATTCCCAAAAGATACAAATCGCAAAACAAAGAGAATGGTTGGTCACTTCAATTCATCGATAATGCAAACAATAGCTTCAGAAAACATGAATAGCAGATATGAACATAAACGAAAATGACAGATAAATGCGTGGTGGAAAAAATGTTGATGAAAATTTATAACTAAGGAAAGGAAATGTCGAAACCTGAAGATTCCCTTGATTTTGCACGAAAGGTGTGTATCGGTATATGCTATATGCAAATCCAACATCACAGTAGTGCTCTAATGAGACAATTAAACAAGAAAACTAAGAAAAGAAGAAGAAAAAAATGATAAAATCCGAAGTAACAAAGAGAAATGGGAGACAAAGGCTCTTACCAAGTTGCCTTTGCTCTGATGGTTCGGTCCAGTGAGTGTGAGCAGAGGAGGATGGGTGGAAGCTCAGTCAATTTGCGAAAAAAAATAAGAAGAACCAAAGAAGGGTCGGGAGCCGTGGTGGGGTGAGAGGTCCTTGTCGGATTGTGAATAACAATGGATGCTGAGGGAGCCGGGTGTTGATCCTTCAGAAGGAGAGGCAATCGGGAGATAAAAACTGGATGTAGGGGAGTGATGGAGATCGTGATTCTGGATGCCCCTCTTTCCTTCTGCGTGCCCTTTTTATAGAGGGAGAGGAGGTTTCTGGATGGGAAGTGGTTAGGGATCGATGGTTTGAGGAAGGAGGGGAAGATCGGGAGGCTGATGGAGGTGTGTGAGGCCGTTGGCGATGGGGAAGATTCCAGAGGGTGAGCCGAAGAGAGAGAGAATCCGAGATGGAGAGAAAACGAGATGGAAATAGACGGGAGAAAGCGAGATAGAGAGCGAAAGTGTGAGAGCGAGACAAAACACAATCAAGACGGAGCTCGAGAGGAAACCGTTGCAAGCTTTTTAAAATTGCAATAACAGGGCTCTTATATTGAAAACTTTCTCAAAAAGCCATTTTTGGTATTTTCTTCATGTTTTTCCAAATTTTTTGTTCATTTTCTTGGCATTTTCTATTTTTTTGGGGTGTTTTTGAAATAACAATTTCTAAAACTAAGGGATTTTTAAACTAAATTTACAAATATTTAGAAAAGAAGGGTTTTCTGAGAATTCTGGGTTATTTTTTGGAAAAATTTCTTCATAAAACAGGTTCAGATCCAAGTTTTGAGAAAATATTCAAGTTTTTAACCTCGAACCAAGAGATACAGATCATTGAATCCAAACGGACACCGGATCGACTGAAAGAGACTTTCAAAAATTCTTTTTGGTATATTTTGCAAATTTAATTTTGAAAATTGGATAATAAGGCTTCGTCTTAGATTTTGGCAATGGATTCTGATCTAAAATTGAGTCAGGCATAAAAATTGATTTGACTCCAGTAAATTCAAGGAATAAACTGGATTTTTGTTTTAAAATGACTCAATTTCGTCAGAAAATGAGGATCAGGGGCAAAAAGGGAAATATTTACAAGATTTTGAAAAATTTGGGGTGTTCACAACTTTGGAATTTGATTTGAATTGGAAATTGAATTTTGAATATAAAAATTAATTTGAAATTTCAAAGTCAAATTGGACTCTGAAACTAGAGTTTGAATTTTGATAGAAAGATGAATTTGAATTTATAAATAAGAATTGAAGATTGATTTGAGAAATGAAGAAGATATTTGAAGAATTATCTCAGAATCACTTGGACTTCAAAGAAAATTTAAAAAATATGATGTAATTCTATCCTAAATGATGAATGAATTAAAGAAATTTTGAAAATTAGATATTGAAAAGTATATTTCATTCTTTAAATTAATTGAAATAAGATTAAAGATATAATACATTTCTGACTATGGTCATAAAACGTATTATATAATAATCATATTTAAATTCAGGTGAAGAATAAAATACATTTTGGTGCCTTCATAGAGTTTAAAATGAAATTAACTCTCAATATATCCTGACTATAACCATTGATATATATTTTGAGTTAATTTTAAGTTAAACTCTAATAAAGGAAGAAAATATTAAAAAAAAAATATGATGATTTTTGAAAAGAGGTTCAGTGTGGATCCAATGTTATTCCATAAAAGATGAAAATCCTAAGTTTTGTTCACATTTTGACTATGGCCATAAATGCAAATTGTCAACTTAGGATTTAATCACCTTTTATTAGAATGGTGCATGTGCCATTCGTGTTCCCATTCATGACATTTTGAAATAAAAGAGAAAAACGATATGAAACAAGTATTTCTAGAAAATATGCATGCTCATACATTCTAATCTAATGCTGGAAAGGGAAAATTTCTCATTAATATCTATTTATTACAATTTCAAATTGAAATAATAAACTTCTAGTCCAAGAGAGGGAATCAATCACTTCCATATATCTCTGCAAAACAAGGTTAGCACACAACAAAATGCCAAATATGAAAGCAAATGAAAAATATGTGACTTTACCCATATTGATAAAGAGATGCATGTATTCTTGGAGAAATACGACGTATATGCCTAAGGGCCATGCTTAGGCCTAATGCAAAATACACATGTGCTGGCATGACACAAAGGGAAGATGTCCATAGGATGTAGGTGTTGGAGTAGGTTGTGAAGGTACATAACCTGGTTGCACAGGTCCAAGATATCTTTCTTGAAAGGTTTGGGTTTTGCCCATATACCATCTGACCAGGAGGTTTCTGTGCAACTGGCTGCTAACCACAGCTAGGTTGAGCTAGTGGTGACTATCCATAACCTGGCCAAGCAACAGGCTAGGTTGCATAGTTAGGCTGAGAAGGTGGCATCCCATAACAAGGCTGGTTAGGTGCTTGAAAAGGATATCTTGCTGCAACAGATGGTGGTTGACTGCTATATCCTTGTGGTGGCGCTCCAACAATAGGTGGTTGTGAGGCAGGTGGGGATGATGGTGAGTGAAGATAATGAAAGTGGAATGTGTGCAGGTGTTATAACAGTGTGGTGGAGTATGAGGATGTAACAAATGAGTATAAGGTGGGGATATGCACATGGTAATTATACGGGTGGTGAAAGAAGTAGTAGGGTGTTGTAATAGGTCAAGTGGCACGCTGGACAGTATAGGTAGAAAAGGGATGCAAATAATATGATGATGCAATGATGCTGTAATGCAAACAGACTACAATAAAACAAAGATAAAAAAAATGATGAAGACAAAAAACAAGAAAAAAAAGGGTGAGCAAATTCTAATTAACTACAGGAACTCATCATGGGAATCCAAAACCCTTAATTCTCCCATAAGGGGTGAATCACCTGGCTTGATTAATGAGCCAATATATTTTTAGGTTCAGGTATGGAAGTGAACTTGATGTAACGGATAAAAACCCTGTTGGCAGCAAACTATCACTTGGATCAGCATAAGTGGTATTGGATTTGAGAGGTACAAGACCTTTTGGTTTCTGGTTCATGATGGAACCATTGAGTTGTGTTACTCTGTCAAATTCAGCCTTTGATAATGCAAACACCCCTGAGGCGACATATTTTCGCTAAATGCACACTCCTTGAAGAATTGGCAACCTCATCTGAAAAAAAAAATGCTTCCTGTTTCATAGAAATTTAATTTAAGAATTGCTAGAGCTAGTGATAGAACACCTCCATTTCTACATAGCTCCTTGTTTCTGAGAAGGAATTCTCAAAATGACCTTGGCTGACATGAGAACATAAGTATCCATAAAGAAGCTTCACATGGATGTACAATGATATAAACCTCACTCCCAGTATTTAGAAGGTTAATCATTAAAAAAAAAAAAAAGACAGCACATGTTCCAACAGTTGCCAAGAAAACTCTTGATAGATTTCATAAATGGAATCTCAAAATACTAAAACAGGCAAGTATAAAAAAAAAAAACTCAATTCTTGTAGATCCTTATGATAAACACCAACTAAAGGGCATTACTTAGTCCAATATAACCGAAATAAGTGATGGCTAAATAAGTTCGAACAAGATTGGATCTCTGCATCTCTGGGACTGCTAGAACATAGAAGAACCTAAACTATGTCTAAAATTTACTCCTCCCAGTAGTAGATGTTTTCCAAATTAAGCATTAGAAATTTCAAGTCAGGAACCTCAGAAACCCTAATACATGAAAGCCACAATTTGATAAACATGCATTTCAAACATTCAATCCCCACATTCCCAAATTGGTCAAATTCAACCCTCCACCACTCTTTGGTTGGAAAGATGTAAGACCCGCAATTTTTCAGAAAATATCTGAATAAAATTCATGAAGCATTTACCGGTAAAAATAGCATTTTTCTCAGAATGCGAAACGAATCAATTCCTGCGAGCCAGTTATACTTAGGATATTCGTCGAATCGCGAATATATGCTCAAACACTCTGGAAGCCATAACTTCCTACCTGAATGAAATCAAAGGATTCCTGCGAGCCAACTTTCTTAGTTACGTCAATACGAAGGGAATGGCGTACTCAGAATTTTTCGGAAAAAAATCGCCGGAAACCCGAAATTCTTGCGGGACCCACGGAAATATTGGTGGGACCCACAGAAATATTCCTCAGAAAATATCTGGTGGGACACACAAAAATATCCCATGGAATATCCAAGTGGGCCCCACACCAAGGAACCTCTTGGAATTAAAAAGAAGCCAAGGGGGTAGAAGGGGCATGGAAAAACCCAAGAGGAGGTGGGCTTGGGCTATAAATAGCCCTCCCCACTCTCTCTCTTCTCATAAAAATCGACCCCCTCTCTCTCTTGCCTTCTCTCTCTCTCCTAAACCTCCCCTACCTAGCCTAGCCCACCTGAGCCCACCTGACCTGGTCTGAGCCGGCCTGACTTAGCCTGAGCCTGCCTGACCTGGTCCTAACCGACCTGACCTGGGTCTGAACCCACTTGACCTGGTCCAAACCCAGTTGACTTGACTTGAACCTAGTTGGGTTTAAAGTCAAAGTCAAAGTCCTTTTTGGTCCTGATTCCGGTTTGGGTTTCTGAACCCAGACTTAGCCTACTTGAGCTGAGTTCGAACCTGCTGAACCCAGTTGACTTGGATCGAACCTTGTTTGGTTCAAACCACTTAGGTTGAGTAGCTTGACCTGCTCTACCTCTTTCTCAACTAAGTCAGCTTCATCTGACTTAGTCTGACCTCTCGAAGGAAGGCTCGAAGCCAAAGAAGCAACCCGGAGCCGTTTCTTCCACGATTTGAAGTAAGTTCGCTTCGTTGATCCATCTCTCTCAAGTATTTGATTGTTTGTATATAGAATATACTTTCCGAAGTAGTATCTTGCTTTAGTTCTTGATTGAGCCCTTTTTGGACACTTCGGTGTTCACCCGCTCGTCTCGGAACTATCGTCGGATATATCTATGTTCAAATACGCAGTATATGCGTTTTTAAAATGGTATCTCGCCCTAGTTCTTGGTTGAGCCCTTCAGAACACTTCGGTGTTCACCCGCTCGCCTCGTAACTATCGTTGAATACGGATCTAGGTGTATATCTGTTGATTCTGTCGACGCGTCTTATATCGCACAGGCTATGTAATTTACCTTTGCCGTCGCGTTGTATGATGCCAATGCTCCCTGTTTTCTGCACTTCCGATTACTGCACTTCCGATTATGCATTTATTTACGCCGTCGCGTCGAACGATGCCAAGGCTCCTGCTTTCTGCAATGTACTTACTTACGCCGTCGCGTCGAACGATGCCAAGGCTTCTGTTTTGTTATATATGTAGAATATTTCGTTCAGTTACACACCCTGAACAATAGTATATGCATTTCTTTACGCCGCCGTTGTATAAAGCACAGGCTTCTGCTTGTACTACATATATAGCGTATAAATGAACGTTCAAATGGAGATCAAACTCCAAATCGCCAATGCGATTCCCTGACCGCTCCTTGTTCAAGATTCTGCTTGACGAATGAAGCCCCTATTGGAAAGGCTTCACTTTTTGGCAAAATGCTCTTTACGTAAAAACTAAGTCAATTATGTATGGCCTGGCTATGGCCCAGGGTTCCTGCAACCTTGATGGATGCAAAGTACGCACAACGGTGCACATCCATTTCCCTGAATTAAGTGTGGCGATTTCTTACCAAAGAGGGGAGATGCCGCTGAAATGGATAAAAAAAATGCACGCTTTCTCCGTAAAAGAGAGGAAGTGCTGCTGAAATTTCTGAAGAAGCTAAGAATAGCTCAGAAAGAACGTAGCAGGATACTCTGACATATAGCAGAGTGCTACCCGGTTCATGTATTGCCTTCTACAAACGTAGAAGGGTTCGTCACACCGCTACCGATAGAGCAGGGGAGGTGCTGACGAAATGGTCGGCAGAAGAGCTGTCGAAACCAATGGAACGACATAATGATGTCCGTTGATGGAACGATGCCAGATCGGCTCGTATCCTTGTGCCTACAAGGGCACCTTGCTCGTAAGGGCCGCTGAGCAGGAGTAGAGGTTGCGCCTTGGCTAGGTTTGTACTCGTCGCGTAAAAATACACCGAGTAGCCGATCTATTTAGATCGAGTCATATGCATGCTCATTGAGAACGGTTACACAACCAGACTCGTAAGGGCCGAAGAGCCAGAGTGTGTTGTTTCCACCCAAAGAGGTGTGATGCTCGTGGTGGCCGAAGTGCCAAGAGCGATGTTCTGCATGCATATGAATAAGACTTAAGGTCGCACATACCCTGCGGTTGAAAATCGTGTTAGGGGTACCCCCTCAGTAATGACTGTGTTGGGGCGGACTGAATGGGGTTGGGTACACACTCCCGTAGTGCTGAAAGCACGGGCTGCCTAAATGGCATGCAGATTCTGTCTAAGTAATTGTAAGACTGGCAGACCCCTTCAGGAATTATGCTCACTGTGGAATGACAGTGATGATACAGCCTTGAGTGACATGTATTTTACTTTGGACCTGATAGAGTCCACGATGGCCTCAGTCACTCATGGGTTTTGGGGTCGTGGTTATCCTTAAGATCTAAGGATTGAACCCAACTACTGCAAGTAGAGGATGCATCCGAATATGGGCCTAGTAGGGTTCTCCCAGTTGAAACACACTGCCCTACTATGGATAGGGTCAACAGGCCTCTGGGGTATCTAAAATACATAGAATAATCAACCCCCAGAACGTCGCGTTGATGCCCGGACAATAGCTCTACCTGCGTACCAAAGGCGGGAGCGGTTAATTATCAAACAATGCATTAGTTCTAGGTACAACGATGCTTTGAATGTATGAGTGGATGACGTGTTGAGTCAGTCCTGCATAACCTTTGTGAAGGTGTCATGTTCGGTATACTACTGGACCGACTGGGCAAAGACCCGTGTTGTATCCGCACGACTAAGCGAAGCTCGAGGAGTTGTCCTTAGATGCGTGAGATACGGATGTGCCAAGTATGAAGACTTGAGCTAGACATCACTTGAGACCCGAAAGAGGTCATGGCTAAGTCGTGGAGACTTAAGCGGTTATTTAAATCACAGCCCTGAAAAGGCTTGCTCTAAGTCATGAGGACTTGAGCGGATGCTCAACTCATAGCCCTGAGGAGGCTCTTGTGATATACGCTAAGTCTTGGAGGCTTGAGCGTCGTTATTGCGCATTGCGACCCTGAGTGGTCATTATTGTATTTGAGTTGAATGGATGTATGACTGCATGCTTACCAGACCATTAGTGGTTCTGACCCCGTTTAATGGGGATTTCAGGTGTTGGACCTGCGTGGCGATATGCGGAGCAAGGCGGCATCAAGTTCCAGGGTTTCTCTAGACAGAGTTGTACTGCTTCCTTTTATTGAACCTTCACTACTTTTCTAAGCAGTAGTATTGTAATAAACATGTGCTTTCGATAAAATGGAACACTTTGGTGGTCAATGAGTTGCTTGGCCACATACCTGCAACGTGCTCAGAGTTTTCTAAAACTGACGACTCATTATCGTCTGATTCCGCTGCTAAAAGCTTTTCTAAATTCCGCTGCAAAGAAAAAAAAAAGAAATTCATGAAAATTTTAACTTAGCTTCGTTTTGGAAATCCAGGGCGTTACAGAAATGGTATCAAAGCATGAGTCTGAGAAACCTGGTTCAAGATCCGTCATGGTCTCGATATCGCACTGTAAATATATGTTTTTATATTTTTGTTCTGATCTGGGTGCATCTTTGCATAGATGGCAACTCATGACTCGCGTGGATACTGCTATCGCTGCAAGGTCATGCACGATGAGTGGATATGCCCGTATGAAGTCCAAGACTGCCAATACTGTGGCGAAGATGGGCATTCTGCCAACGAGTGCCAAAGGAAATATACCGCCGATATGGGTCGGCAGGCTTTAAAGGGTCTCAGGGATGAGACTTCGCGTGTCAGTGGACCGCATCACTCTAGTGTTGGGAGCAACCATACCCCAACATCTTCTGATGAATTACCAAGGTTGAGGGATTTTGATTTGAACTTCCCTGCGGAGGTCTATCACTCGCCAAGCTACCATCCGGCATCACATACGCCGAGCTTAAACGGCAGGAACAAAAGAGGGGATTCTTTCTGTTCGCCGATCATTATTCCAGACTCCCAGAGTCTTGATCTTGCTGACTGGGAAAGTGGACTGGAGTCCCTCATATATCCCCAATATTCGCTTGCTAGTGCGGAAGTGCCGCCCAAGCCAAAGCTAGTAGTGCCTGCTACAAGGCCATGTGGCAATAGATGGACCTTTTTGAGTTCGTCTTCATCAAAGAAATCCAGGTCTTAAAGAGACTGGTGATGTTTTGGAGTCAATAGACTCATGTATATAGTTTCTCAACACCTAAAGTCTGCCAGTGCGGCGTGACGTTTTGTTTAAGGCGATGCTTGTGTAAATATGATGTATATTAAGTAAATAAAGCTTTTTACTTCCATATATACATTGAGAAACTAAAAACAAGTGCTTGTGTGTGCATAGATAAATGGCTCCTACGACGAGGAGAACCATACCAAGCGAGGAGTCCCATACGCAAGGATTCCTGTTGGATACACTCAACAACCTGGTTACAGCCATCCGTGAAACGAGGCCAGAACTAGTCGCACCACGAAACAAGCACCTGGGAGGAGTGACTTATGAGAAGTTCCTCAAGCTTGACCCGCCAGTTTTCATTGGCAGAGCCGATCCTGAGCTCGCGGAGAGTTGGATTGAAGAGATAGAACGTGCCTTCTCAGTACTGGGAGTACCAGAGCAAAAGAAGACCAACTTTGGCACGTATCGGTTGAAAGACAATGCACGGAAGTGGTGGGATACCACTAAACTTATCCAGTTCTCACAAGTCGAAGTCATTCCTTGGACTGACTTTCAGAGGACTTTTATGGATAACTACTTCCCGTTGCATTCCAGAAACAAGAAAAAGATGGAGTTTCTGGAGTTGGAACAGGGCGGTATGAGTCTAATGGACTATACCACCAAATTTCAGAATCTAGAGCGCTACTGCTCTCGATTGTTCGAAACAGACCAAGAAAGGGCCGACAAATATGTGAATGGTCTGCGCGAAGGGCTGCGATCTCGAGTGATAACAAGCATGCCTTCGACTTTTCAGGCTGCGGTAGCAGCGGCTTCAAAAATCCAAGAGGATTGGGCGCGATCTAAAGTGATCATAGCAAAGAAGCCCATAGTGAATGGTGGGAATCGTAAAAGGACGTTCCCAAGTGGCCAGGGTTCACGACAACCCTTTCAAAAGAAGAAGTTCCAAGGAGGGAACAACACTCAGCAAGTCGTGAGGCCAAGACAGAACCCAACTCTGAATGGTCAGCAGTCCAACTTCAGATGCCCAAGGTGTCGTATGAACCACCCTGAAAAGCCATGTCCTCGTGACATTGGTGGGTGCTTGTATTGTGGCAAGATGGGCCACTTTATAAGGGATTGCGCCAAGAAGGCTGCAAATGAACAGAGGAGTAATGCCGGATCTGCCGGACTCTCTCAACCAGCGCCACAACATTCTCAGTTTCAACGACCTCCATCTAGAATAGAACAAAGGCCTGCTGCAGGTCGTGTATACGCTGTAACGACTGAACAAGTCGAAAATGGTGACCTGATTGAAGGCACCGTACCTGTTAATGGACATGCAGCTTACGTCTTGTTTGATTGTGGTGCTACTAATACGTTCATCTCTGACGATTTCACTGAACAACTCCACGCCTCGGTGCAACCGATTGATAAAATGATCGAAGTATATAACCCGTTGGGTTCACGCACCAAATGTATCCGGTGTGTGAAAAATTTGGATATTGAGATAGCAGGGCAACACTTGCCTACTGACGCCATCCTGATCGATATGATACAGTACGATGTCATTATAGGAATGAATTGGTTGGCTCAGAATAATGCCAAGATTCTGTGCCGCGAGGGCAGAGTGATTCTATCTCGACCCGGATTGCCTAAGATGGAGTACCGGTTATCCAAACCAGTTCCACAGAAAAGGCTCATATCAGCACTTAAGGTACAAAAATACCTTAGGAAGGGTTGTGTGGCCTTCCTGTTGAGTCTCTCGGTGGAAAGATCCAACGACCAACCCCTTGAGAGTTTGGAAGTGGTACGGGAGTTTTCCAATGTATTTCCTAAGGAATTGCCAGGACTTCCTCCACTTCGTGAGATTGAATTTGGAATTCAATCCTTACCTGGAACAGCGCCGATATCCAAAGCCCCGTATCGAATGGCGCCAGCTGAACTTAGTGAGTTGAAGTGTCAGTTGGAAGAACTGATGGAACAAGGGTTCATCTGTCCTAGTGTGTCACCGTGGGGAGCCCCAGTGCTGTTTGTAAAGAAGAAGGATGGATCCCTTCGGTTATGCATCGATTATCGGATGCTTAACCAGGCAACTGTTAAAAATAAGTACCCGTTGCCTCGGATTGAGGACTTATTCGATCAACTCAGAACAACGAGGGTGTTCTCCAAGATCGACCTCAGGTCAGGGTACCATCAACTCAGAGTAAAGGAAGATGATATACCTAAGACTGCCTTCAGAACGAGATATGGCCATTATGAGTTCGTAGTAATGCCCTTCGGACTCACTAATGCGCCTGCTGCCTTTATGGATCTAATGAACCGGATATTCAGACCATATTTGGATAGCTTTGTCATCGTCTTTATTGATGACATTCTCGTATATTCTGAGAACAAGGAACAACACGTGGAGCACTTGAAAATCGTCTTGAAAACCCTTCAAGATAACCAACTCTATGCTAAGTTTTCAAAATGTGAATTCTGGCTAGATAAAGTGATGTTCCTTGGTCATGTGATCTCAAAAGATGGAATCGCAGTGGATCCTGCGAAGGTGGAAGCTGTGATGGACTGGAAGCAGCCAGAAAATATCACTGAGGTCCGTAGCTTCGTGGGACTTGCCGGATATTATCGGAAGTTCATACAAGACTTCTCCCGAATCGTCGTACCGATGACGAAATTACTTAAAAAGGGAGTCAAGTTTGAATGGACTGACCAGTGTAAGGAGTGCTTTGAGGTTCTCAAACAGAGGCTTACCACTGCCCCTGTCCTTACCTTACCTTCTGGTCAGGGAGGCTTCGTGGCATATACCGATGCCTCAGGAACAGGTCTGGGTTGTGTGTTGATGCAGCATGGCAAAGTAATCGCCTATGCATCACGACAGTTGAGAGTCCATGAGAAAAATTATCCAACCCACGATCTTGAGCTTGCCGCGGTAGTGTTCGCACTTAAAATTTGGCGACACTACCTTTATGGAGAGAAATTTGAGGTCATGTCGGACCATAAAAGCCTAAAATACCTCTTTTCTCAAAAAGAACTCAATATGCGGCAACGGCGATGGCTGGAATTCCTCAAAGACTATGAATTCACGCTTTCCTATCACCCTGGAAAGGAGAATGTTGTAGCAGATGCCCTTAGTCGCAAGACTGTTGGCACTCTGGCCAGCCTAACTGGACAATGGAAGTTGATGGAGGATTTCGTCAAGTGGAAGCCATTTTTGGCTGATTCAGGTAGAATCCAAATGTCATGTTTGACGATCCACATTGAGTTCCTCGATCGCATCGTAGCCGAACAGTTCAAGGATCCCCAGTACTTGGAATTGAAAGCTCGTGCTGAAAAAGATGACACTTTCTTCCATTTGAAAGAAGATGGAGGAATATGGATGGAAGAAAGAATTTGGGTTCCAAATAACCCTGAGCTAAGACAGGAAGTACTCCAGGAGGCCCATAGTAGCAAATATACTATCCACCCTGGGGGTACAAAGATGTTCCGATATTTACAGAGAAAGTACTTGTGGAAGGGTATGAAGCGTGATGTGGCTACGTTTGTCTCGAAGTGTTTGATCTGCCAGCAAGTTAAGATCGAACATCAGCGACCTGGTAGAAAGATGCAACGGATCGAGATTCCAGAATGGAAATGGGAAGGCATTACGATGGATTTCATCATTGGATTGCCTCGATCTAAGAGACAACACGATTCGATATGGGTGATCGTGGACAGACTCACCAAGTCTGCTCACTTTCTGCCAATCAACACTCGATACTCAACTGAACGATTGGCAGAGATCTACATTCGGGAAATCGTTAGACTCCATGGAGTGCCGATTTCGATTATATCTGATCGTGACCCGAAGTTCACCTCTCACTTTTGGGAGCAGCTTCAGAGAACCCTGGGGACGAAACTCAAGTTCAGTACAGCATTCCATCCCCAAACAGATGGGCAATCAGAACGAACCATACAGACTCTTGAAGATATGCTAAGAGCCTGTATGCTGGAATGGAAAGGTGATTGGGATTCCCACCTAGCGTTGGCTGAATTTGCTTATAATAATAGCCACCACGCTAGCATTGGGATGGCACCGTATGAAGCCTTGTACGGGCGACCCTGTCGATCACCAATCCATTGGGGTGAAGTGGGTGAGCGAACCTTGGAAATTCTTGCGGGACCCACAGAAATATTGGTGGGACCCACAGAAATATTCCTCAGAAAATATCTTGTGGGACCCACAAAATATCCTATGGAAATATCTTGTGGGCCCCACCTCAAAAGGAACCTCCAGGAATTTAAAAGAAGCCAAGGGGTAAAAGGGGCATGGAAAAACCCAAGAGGAGGTGGGCTTGGGCTATAAATAGCCCTCCCCACTCTCTCTCTTCTCATAAAAATCGACCCCCTCTCTCTCTTGCCTTCTCTCTCTCTCCTAAACCTTCCCTACCTAGCCTAGCCCACCTGAGCCCACCTGACCTGGTCTGAGCCTGCCTGACCTGGTCCTCACCCACCTGACCTGGGTCTGAACCCACTTGACCTGGTCCAAACCCAGTTGACTTGACTTGAACCTAGTTGGTTTAAAGTCAAAGTGAAAGTCCTTTTTGGTCCTGATTCCGGTTTGGGTTTCTGAACCCAGACTTAGCCTACTTGAGCTGAGTTCGAACCTGCTGAACCCAGTTGACTTGGATCGAACCTTGTTTAGTTCAAACCACTTAGGTTGAGTAGCTTGACCTGCTCTACCTCTTTCTCAACTAAGTCAGCTTCATCTGACTTAGTCTGACCTCTCGAAGGAAGGCTCGAAGCCAAAGAAGCAACCCGGAGCCGTTTCTTCAACGATTTGAAGTAAGTTCGCTTCGTTGATCCATCTCTCTCAAGTATTTGATTGTTTGTATATAGAATATACTTTCTGAAGTAGTATCTTGCTTTAGTTCTTGATTGAGCCTTTTTGGACACTTCGGTGTTCACCCGCTCATCTCGGAACTATCGTCGGATATATCTATGTTCAAATACGCAGTATATGCGTTTTTAAAATGGTATCTCGCCCTAGTTCTTGGTTGAGCCCCTCAGAACACTTCGGTGTTCACCCGCTCGCCTCGTAACTATCGTTGGATACGGATCTAGGTGTATATCTGTTGATTCTGCCGACGCGTGTTATATCGCACAGGCTATGTAATTTACCTTTGCCGTCGCGTCGTATGATGCCAAGGCTCCATGTTTTCTGTACTTCCGATTATGCATTTATTTACGCCGTCGCGTCGAACGATGCCAAGGCTCCTGCTTTCTGCAATGTATTTACTTACGCCATCGCGTCGAACGATGCCAAGGCTTCTGTTTTGTTATATATGTAGAATATTTCGTTCAGTTACACACCCTGAACAATAGTATATGCATTTCTTTACGCCGCCGCTGTATAAAGCACAGGCTTCTGCTTATACTATATATATAGCGCATAAATGAGCGTTTAAATGGAGATCAAACTCCAAATCGCCAATGCGATTCCCTGACCGCTCCTCCTTAAAGATTCTGCTTGACGAATGAAGCCCCTATTGGAAAGGCTTCACTTTTTGGCAAAATGCTCTTTACGTAAAAACTAAGTCAATTACGTATGGCCTGACTATGGCCCAGGGTTCCTGCAACCTTGATGGATGCAAAGTACGCACAACGGTGCACATCCATTTCCCCGAATTAAGCGTGGCGATTTCCTACCAAAGAGGGGAGATGCCGCTGAAATGGATAAAAAAAACGCACGCTTTCTCCGTAAAAGAGAGGAAGTGCTGCTAAAATTTCTGAAGAAGCTAAGAATAGCTCAGAAAGAACGTAGCAGGATACTCTAACATATAGCAGAGTGCTACCCGGTTCATGTATTGCCTTCTACAAACGTAGAAGGTGTAACGCCCCGGATTTCCAAAACAAAGCTAAGTTAAAAATTTTCATGAATTTTTTTTTTTTTTTTTCTTTGCAGCGGAACTTACAAAAGCTTTTAGCAGCGGAATCAGACGATAATGAGTCGTCAGTTTTAGAAAACTCCGAGCACGTTGGAGGTATGTGGCCAAGCAACTCATTGACCACCAAAGTGTTCCATTTTATCTAAAACCACATGTTTATTACAACACTACTGCTTAGAAAAAGCAGTGTAGGTTCAATAAAAAGGAAGCAGTACAACTCTGTCTAGAGAAACCCTGGAACTTGATGCCGCCTTGCTCCGCATATCGCCACACAGGTTCAACACCTGAAATCCCCATTAAACGGGGTCAGAACCACTGATGGTCTGGTAAGTAGGCAAACACCTATCTATTCAACTCAAGTAAATGCATAGACCACTCAGGGTCGCAGTTCGTAATACGACGCTCAAGCCTCCATGACTTAGCGTATATCGTAAAAGCCTCATCAGGGCTATGAGTTGAACATCCACGCAAGTCTTCATGACTTCGCATAAGCCTCTTCAGGGCTGTGAGTTAGAATAACCTCTTAAGTCTCTACGACTTAGCCTTGACTTCCTCAGAGTCACGAATGGATGTCTAGCTCAAGCCTTTATGCTTGGCACATCCGTATCCTACGAATCTAAGGACAGCTCTCCGAGCTTCTTTTAGTCGTACGGATATCAATGGGCTTCTTTCTCAATCGGTCCAATAGTATACCGACCATGACACCTTCACAAAGGTTATGCAGGACTGACTCAACAACGTCATCCACTCATACATTCAAAGTAGCGTTGTACCTAAGCTAATGCTTTGTTTCGATAATTGCACCTCCCCCTGGGCTTAGGGGACTCATATCTGGGCGACAACGCGACGATCTGGGGGTTGATTATTCTATGTATTTTAGATACCCCAGAGGCCTGTTGACCCCATCCCCCTAGTAGGACGGTACAGCATACCGGAAGAGATCCTTAGTAGGTATCCGAATGCATTCTGCTACTGCAGTAGTTGGGTTCAATCCTTAGATATTTAAGGATAACCACGACCTCCATACCTCTGAGTGACGAAGGCCATCAATGAACTCTATCAGGTTCGGGTGAAATATATGTCACTCAAGGCTGCGCCATCACCGTCTTCCTCGGTGAGAAATTCTGAAAGGGGCCTGCCGGTCTTACAATTACTTGACGAACATTGCATGCCTATAGGGCAGCCTTTGAGAAGTATGTACCCGACCCCAATCAACCACACGGTTTTCACCGTGGAACAAAGGTTTTATTCATATGCATGCTTAACTCTGCTCTAGACACTTCGGCCTTGACGAGCACTTCACCTCTTTCGGTGGAAACAACACACTCCGGCTCAGCGGCCCTTACGAGTCTGGTTGTCTGATAATTCTCAATGAGCATGCACATGACTCGATCTCTACGGAT
Source organism: Nuphar pumila (assembly GCF_984573655.1). NCBI lineage: Eukaryota > Viridiplantae > Streptophyta > Magnoliopsida > Nymphaeales > Nymphaeaceae > Nuphar > Nuphar pumila. Next base: position 64,048,217 of record NC_143260.1, on the reverse strand, counting down.
CGGTTACTCGGCGTATTTTTACGCAACGAGCTCAGGACCTTGTCAAGGCGCTACCACTACTTTGGCGCAACGGCTCTTACAAGTATGATGCCCTTGCAGGTGTCAGGGAGACGAGTCATTCTGACATCGTTCCAACAAAGGACATTATTGTGCCACTTAACTGGTTCTGGCAGCTCTTCTGCCAACCATTCTGTCAACACCTTCTTTGCTCTACCGGCAGTGGTGCGACGAACCTTTCTACATCGTAGAAGGCGTTCCATAACTGGGTAGTGTAAACACCCCAAATTTTCCTCCTCATTCAGTATTCATCGATTTCATGTGTCATTGCTTATCATTGCATGAATTCAGCATATCATTGCATGTCATTGCATAGCATTGCATGACATTGCATCTCATTTTCGAGATCCAGCACTTCTATTTCAAAACATTCAATCCAGATTTGAATTTTAAAGCTTTTATCAATTTCAAAACCTGGGTTTTTATTCAATACTCTGTCATTTTCCAACCCCAGGACTTTATATTTCGAAATATTTTCTCAAGGAAACAATCTGGATTCATTTCAAATTCAAATTTTAATCGATTTCAATTCACAGATGAGACCCATTGAGGTGGTGTCGCTTCTGAATTCCTCTATTCATCAAATTTCTCAAAATTTTGAAAGTTTAAGTCCGATCAGGACTCTGTCTCAGAGACCTGATCCGGTCAGGAGTCTGTTTTGAAGTCTGTTTTACTTCCATTTTTAATTTTTTTCGTTTGTTTTTGAAATTTAGGTTATTTTACAGAGTCCAGTTAGTTCAGGATTCTATTTTAGAGTTCGGTCGAGTTGAGAGTCTAACCCTGACTGTGTTTTCTGACTTATTTCATCATTTCTTGATAAAATCTTTTGAAAATTCTTTCATTTGGCTTTTAAAATCTAAAATCTCAGAGTCCTAAGGGTTCAGGACTCTAACCCGGAGTTCCAGTTCGCTTGAGACCCTATTTTCAAAGATCTTGAATTTCAAATGTCAATTTTAACCCTTTTTTAAAGCCATTTTCAGTGTTTATTTCAAAAATGTTCAAAATTCGATGTGGGCCCACTCAGTTGGCACCATATCCAGAGGAATTCTAACTCAGTTAGGACCTTATGCCATTTCAAAAATCCTAATTTTAAGTTTACTTTTGAAAATCTTTTGAAAACTCCTTCAATTTCAAGTTTTAAAATCACTTTTTGAAAAACTCAAGTAGGGCCCACTCGGGGTGGCGCCATATTCGAGTAAGTCAGGGCTAGACTAAGGTTAGTTGATGTCTTGGTTAGTGTTAGAGGTTTAGAAGAGTCAAAACCATTTTGAAAACTCATTTTGAAAATTAGTTTTTAAAACTAGTGTTTTTAAATGTTTTTAAAGGTGTTTTAAAAACCCAAATGTGAAAGATGCCAAGTGGCATCACATTTGGGGGTTTTCTAGGTTTAGTTAGGGGCTAATTAGGGATTAATTAGAGTCCCACCTAGGTTAGAAAACCACAAAAAATCGTTGCCTTTAGTGGATTTATTAGAAAGAGTCCTAAAAAATGAAAAACCTCTTAATTAACCCTAATTAAGTGACTTTTTGAAAAACTATAAAAAGGGACCTAAGGAGGGCCAAAAGGAGGGCTCTTTTCTCTCAAATTTTCGTGGCCTCTCTCTCCTCTCCAGAACCTCCACCTTCCTCCATTGCAGCTGCAAGCACCAAGGTAATATTTTTAATGATTTTTAGTTTTATTTAATACTTTTTCATGTTTTAAATCAATTTTAGCCATTGGTGTCATCCCCTTCATGGATTAACCATGGATTCAACCTCAAGAACCATCAAGAATCAGCAAGAACACTCCAAGAAGGTGATCTAACCCTGTTTTTGATGATTTACAGAGATTTTAATCCATTAGAATTGATTTTAACATGATTCTTTGCATTATTAACCAATAAAATATATGATTTACCCTTTTTAATGGGTTAAATCTATGTTTTAAAGGTGATATCAAATTCCAGCCATTGATTCCCTATTTTTAATTTATTTTCATGGTTTATTCATGTTTGTTTTACGTTCTATAGCATAGAAATAATTTTTATTTATTGTTTTATGGTTTATTTTATTTATTTACATTAGTTAATGCATGGTTTTTCAAGTTTCTTAAATTTCTGTGTGTTTTAGGTTTAGAACAGTAAAGATAATGTTATTTAGGATGGAAGTTCTCATTATTTATTTCTGATTTTTTTATATGTGGTGCATGAATGAGTTATTGAGTTACTGTAGAAAAATCAGAGGTTTTGGATCTCGGGAACCCTGCTAAAAAATCAGACATCAAATCGGGTTTTTAAAGCTTTAAAATCGTGGTTAAAATCAAGAAGGTAACTTGCTGTGATGATATTTCTCTCATCTTATATCCGATTTTAGATCTGTAAAGTGCTATGGATTAACATTGAATAGATCTGTCTTCTGGGAAATTTTCGGATTTTTTGATCACTGTTTAGTATTTTTCCCTTTTTAGAGAATCTGTTTTTAATTTTAAAACTCGTTAGGGTTTACCAAAACCCTAATCAGACTTGTGTTAGTCATAAATCCCAAACCACAGATCTGATTTTATATCTGTAAAAAGTGAGTATTGTTATTTTTCTATCTACTGTTCACCACTAAAATTTCAAAAAATTTTGTTTATGATTTCTATTTATTCCTGTATTTTCAATCTGTAATAGCTGTTTTAATCCCCGTTAAAAGTGATATATTTTAGCTCAGATTGCCGGAAGGGTTTCTCCCTAACCGGAGATTATTTTTCCGATCTGTAAATTGGGAAATCTCTGTTTTTATTCCTAGTTAGTCTCTGTAAAATTTCATAAATTTCTATGGAGATTTGACCACTGATTCAAGTCTTGTATTGAAACTGGTTGGTGAATTAGGTAAAAAATAGCATATTTTTAGGGTTTAATGCAATTTTCGGATTAATTTAATGTCAAAAAATTATTTTTATAATTCCAATTCGACATTAGGGTTATAACAAGTGCAAGTACCAATTTTTATGGATTTTGGAATCCATTTGATGGCTGAATCAAGCAAATTGCAAAACCGGGTTCCTGAAAGATCCAAAAACACTGCTAAAATCACAGTTTTTGTGATATTATTGGATTTTCGTGCATAAGCATATATTTTTAGGGTTTTATTATATTCATAAGCATCTTAGGATACTTTAGGTTTAATTTTGTGCTCATTTGATTTCATTTAGTGCATAAAACCTAAGTTTTTACCAAAATCTCTTTTTGAAAACCCTGATTTCAAGGCCATAGTCTTGCTATCGGGGGCAATTTGGTCATTTGACCTAAATTTCGAAATCCCTAACCCTAATTTCATATTTTTAATCATGTCATAGCATATTTGGTTTGAGTTTATTCCATTCAAATTTCAAAATTTGCATTTTATCAAAATATCTTTCTAAAAACCCTAATTTCAAGGCCATAGTCTTGTTATTAGGGGTATTTTGGTCATTTTGACCCCAATTTCGAAATTCCATATCTTCTCTTTCATATTTATTCAATTTTATTTCATACTTTATCATTTTTATTTAAGAGAATCAAGGAAGAGGCTTATATCTAGCAAAATCCAACAATTTCCTGATATTGTTGGATAAATCTAGAAAAGCCAACATATATTCATTAACCAAGTTTTCTAGTTTTGCAGGTGCATTGAAGACTTTATTTTTCATGTATTTAATTTTCAATAGTGATGTAATTTGTAATTAAACTTTGGAATAAGAATTTACATTTCCTGCATAGATTAGGTTGCATTGCATATAGTTTATTTTTATCATGTTAATGTGTGATGGATGATGATTCATGCATATTTTTACAAATTCACCATGGTCTACACGAATGGCACATGCACCAGCTTCTATGAAGTTTATAAACTTGGTGGAATTTGTATTTATGGCCATAGTCAGAATACGAATGATACTCAGATTTATAATCTTTACATTAGCCACATTCAGCCTACACTCTTAGGCTAACTTCAAAAATGCACTGCATTTCTCAAAAATACAAGAAGTATTTCTCAATTCCTCAAAATCATATTCATTCATTTCAAGCATTTGCCAATTCCAATTCAAATTTCAATTCAAATAAGTTCATTTTCTCAAAATCTCCTAAGTCTTATAGCAAAATCGATTTTCCCAAAGACATTGAATTTCAAAGGATATTTCAAGTATTTCCCAAGTTCCAAATTCAAATTTTCTAAGTTAGAATTTCAATTTCAAAGTTTGAATTCAGAGAAACCAAGACTCAGAATCGATTTTCACCAAATGTCTAGGATTTCTCAAAATCGATTTTTATTTCTCTCAGAAGAATATTTCAAATCCCATTTCACGATTTCTCATGTGATATCATTTCCAAAATTTACATTTTCTGAATATTTCAATCATTCAAAGCAAACATCATGTTTTCAAATGTGCATTTTCTGAAAATTCATAGCACATGCCTGATTCTATGTGCATTTAGAAATTAGAATATGATTTAGACAAGTTGAATAGAGTAGAGCATAAGATTGATCCTTGGTTCAATTACCACTGTTAAAGGTGGCAGGAACAGTTGAACCTCGTACCGACAGGCGAGTCCCATTCTTCGGAATTTTCCTGCATTTTAAAAAACGAAGGCGAGTTATTTTCAAAAACTTTTTCAAAGGTCAGTTTGATTTGCAAAAGTTAAAATTTTGCGATGATAACAAGTAGCACTTCTGCTACGTTCTTTCTGAGCCATTCTTAGCTCCTTCAGGAATTTCAGCAGCACTTCCTCTCTTTAACGGAGAAAGCGTGCGTTTTCTTTTATCCATTTCAGCGGCATCTCCCCTCTTTGGTGGGAAATCGCTACGCTTAACTCGGGAAATGGATGCGCACCGTTGTGCGTACTTTGCATCCATCAAGGTTGTAGGAACCTTGGGCCATAGCCAGGCCATACGTAATTGATTTAGTCTTTACGTAAAGAGCATTTTGCCAAAAGGCGAAGCCTTTCCAATAGGGGGTTCATTCGTCAAGCAGAATCTTGTACGAGGAGCGGTAAGGGAATCGCATGGGCGATTTTGGAGTTGATCTCCATTTGAACGCTCACTTACGCGCCATATATGTAATATAAGCAGAAGCCTGTGCTTTATACAGCGGCGGCGTAAAGGAAATGCATATACTATTGTTCAGGGTGTGTAACTGAACGAAATATTCTACATATATAACAAAGCAGAAGCCTTGGCATCGTTTGACGCGACGGCGTAAGTAAATACATTGCAAAAAGCAGGAGCCTTGGCATCGTTCGACGCGACGGCGTAAGTAAATGCATAATCGGAAGTGCAGTAATCGGAAGTACAGAAAGCAGGGAGCCTTGCCATCATACGACGCGACGGCAAAGGTAAATTACATGGCCTGTGCGATATAAGACGCGTCGGCAGTATCAGCAGATATACACCTAGATTTGTATCCAACGATAGTTACGAGGCGAGCGAGTGAACACCGAAGTGTCCTAGAGGGCTCAACCAAGAACTAGGGTGAGATACTATTTTGAAGAACGCATATACTGCGTATTCGAACATATATATCCGACGATAGTTACGAGGCGAGCGCGTGAACACCGAAGCGTCCTAGAGGGCTCAACCAAGAACTAAAGCAAGATACTACTTCAGAAAGTATATGCTATATACAAACAATCAAATACTTGAGAGAGATGGTTTAATGAAGCGAACTTACTTCAAATCGTGGAAGAAACGACTCTGATTGCTTCAAATGCTTCGAACGAGGCTCGACTTCGAAAAAGGATCAACTTCGAACTTTGGACGAAAAAGGACTTGGACTTTGACTTTGAACCAAACCAGGTTCAAGTCAAGTCAACTGGGTTCAGACTTAGGTCAAGTAGGTTCAGACCTAGGTCAGGTGGGTTAGGACCAGGTCAAGCAGGCTCAGGCTCAGTCAGGCAGGCTCAGACCAGGTCAGGTTGGCTCAGGTGGGCTAGGCTAGGTAGGGGAGGTTTGGGAAAGGAGGAGAGAGAGAGGGGTTGGCGATTTTTAAAGAGAGGGGGGCTCCTTTATTTATAGATTCTGAAACTTGGGCCCCAAGTTTCAGAATCTCCTTTTTACCCTTGGCTATTCCGGAAATTCCAAGAGGTTCCTTGGAGTGGGACCCACTTGGATATTTCCATGGGATATTTTTGTGGGTCCCACCAGATATTTTCTGAGGAATATTCCTGTGGGTCCCACCAATATTTTCATGGGTCCCGCAAGAATTTCGGGTTTTCGGTGATTTTTTTCCGAAAAAATCTGAGTACGCCATTCCCTTTGTATTGACGTAACTAAAAAAATTGGCTCGCAGGAATCCTTTGATTTCGTTCAGGTAGGAAGTTATGGCTTCCAGAGTGTTTGGGCATATATTCGCGATTCGACGAATATCCTAAGTATAACTGGCTCACAGGAATTGATTCGTTTCGTATTCTAAGAAGAAATGCTATTTTTACCGGTAAATGCCTCATGAATTTTATTCAGATATTTTCTGAAAAATTGCGGGTCTTACAGAAGGGTTCGTCGCACCGCTACCGATAGAGCAGGGGAGGTGCTGACGAAATGGTCGGCAGAAGAGCTGCCGGAACCAATGGAACGGCATAATGATGTCCGTTGATGGAACGATGCCAGATCGGCTCGTATCCTTGTGCCTACAAGGGCACTATGCTCGTAAGGGCCGCTGAGCCGGAGTAGAGGTTGCGCCTTGGCTAGGTTTGTACTCGTCGCGTAAAAATACACCGAGTAGCCGATCTATTTAGATCGAGTCATATGCATGCTCATTGAGAACGGTTACACAACCAGACTCGTAAGGGCCGAAGAGCCAGAGTGTGTTGTTTTCACCCAAAGAGGTGTGATGCTCGTGGTGGCCGAAGTGCCAAGAGCGGTGTTTTGCATGCATATGAATAAGACTTAAGGTCGCACATACCCCGCAGTTGAAAATCATGTTCGGGGTATCCCCTCAGTAATGACTGTGTTGGGGCGGACTGAATGGGGTCGGGTACACACTCCCGTAGTGCTGAAAGCACGGGCTGCCTAAATGGCATACAGATTCTGTCTAAGTAATTGTAAGACTGGCAGACCACGTGTTGTATCCGCACGACTAAGCGAAGCTCGAGGAGTTGTCCTTAGATGCGTGAGATACGGATGTGCCAAGTATGAAGACTTGAGCTAGACATCACTTGAGACCCGAAAGAGGTCATGGCTAAGTCGTGGAGACTTAAGCGGTTATTTAAATCACAGCCCTGAAAAGGCGTGCTCTAAGTCATGAGGACTTGAGCGGATGCTCAACTCATAGCCCTGAGGAGGCTCTTGCGATATACGCTAAGTCTTGGAGGCTTGAGCGTCGTTATTGCGCATTGCGACCCTGAGTGGTCATTATTGTATTTGAGTTGAATGGATGTATGACTGCATGCTTACCAATCCATCAGTGGCTCTGACCCCATTTAATGGGGATTTCAGGTGTTGGACCTGCGTGGCGATATGCGGAGCAAGGCGGCATCAAGTTCCAGGGTTTCTCTAGACAGAGTTGTACTGCTTCCTTTTATTGAAACTTCACTGCTTTTCTAAGCAGTAGTATTGTAATAAACATGTGCTTTCGATAAAATGGAACACTTTGGTGGTCAATGAGTTGCTTGGCCACATACCTGCAACGTGCTCAGAGTTTTCTAAAACTGACGAATCATTATCGTCTGATTCCGCTGCTAAAAGCTTTTCTAAATTCCGCTGCAAAGAAAAAAAAAAGAAATTCATGAAAATTTTAACTTAGCTTCGTTTTGGAAATCCGGGGCGTTACAGAAATGGTATCAAAGCATGAGTCTGAGAAACCTGGTTCAAGATCCGTCATGGTCTCGATATCGCTCTGTAAGTATATATTTTTATATTTTTGTTCTGATCTGGGTGCATCTTTGTATAGATGGCAACTCATGACTCGCGTGGATACTGCTATCGCTGCAAGGTCATGCACGATGAGTGGATATGCCCGTATGAAGTCGAAGACTGCCAATACTGTGGCGAAGATGGGCATTCTGCCAACGAGTGCCAAAGGAAATATACCGCCGATATGGGTCGGCGGGCTTCAAAGGGTCTCAGGGATGAGACTTCGCGCATCACTCTAGTGTTGGGAGCAACCATACCCCAACATCTTCTGATGAATTACCAAGGTTGAGGGATTTTGATTTGAACTTCCCTGCGGAGGTCTATCACTCGCCAAGCTACCATCCGGCATCACATACGCCGAGCTTAAACGACAGGAACAAAAGAGGGGATTCTTTCTGTTCGCCGATCATTATTCCAGACTCCCAGAGTCTTGATCTTGCTGACTGGGAAAGTGGACTGGAGTCCCTCATATATCCCCAATATTCGCTTGCTAGTGCGGAAGTGTCGCCCAAGCCAAAGCTAGTAGTGCCTGCTCCAAGGCCATGTGGCAATAGATGGACCTTTTTGAGTTCGTCTTCATCAAAGAAATCCAGGTCTTAAAGAGACTGGTGATGTTTTGGAGTCAGTAGACTCATGTATACAGTTTCTCAACGCCTAAAGTCTGCCAGTGCGGCGTGACGTTTTGTTTAAGGCGATGCTTGTGTAAATATGATGTATATTAAGTAAATAAAGCTTTTTACTTCCATATATACATTGAGAAACTAAAAACAAGTGCTTGTGTGTGCATAGATAAATGGCTCCTACGACGAGGAGAACCATACCAAGCGAGGAGTCCCACACGCAAGGATTCCTGTTGGAGACACTCAACAACCTGGTTACAGCCATCGGTGAAACGAGGCCAGAACTAGTCGCACCACGAAACAAGCACCTGGAAGGAGTGACTTATGAGAAGTTCCTCAAGCTTGACCCGCCAGTTTTGATTGGCAGAGCCGATCCTGAGCTCGCGGAGAGTTGGATCGAAGAGACAGAACGTGCCTTCTCAGTACTGGGAGTACCAGAAGAAAAGAAGACCAACTTTGGCACGTATCGGTTGAAAGACAATGCACGAAAGTGGTGGGATACCACTAAACTTATCCAGTTCTCACAAGTCAAAGTCATTCCTTGGACTGACTTTCGGAGGACTTTTATGGATAACTACTTCCCGTTGCATTCCAGAAACAAGAAAAAGATGGAGTTTCTGGAGTTGGAACAGGGCGGTATGAGTCTAATGGACTATACCACCAAATTTCAGAATCTAGAGCGCTACTGTTCTCGATTGTTCGAAACAGACCAAGAAAGGGCCGACAAATATGTGAATGGTCGGTGCTTAGGGCTGCGATCTCGAGTGATAACAAGCATGCCTTCGACTTTTCAGGCTGCGGTAGCAGCGGCTTCAAAAATCCAAGAGGATTGGGCGCGATCTAAAGTGATCATAGCAAAGAAGCCCATAGTGAATGGTGGGAATCGTAAAAGGACGTTCCCAAGTGGCCAGGGTTCACGACAGACCTTTCAAAAGAAGAAGTTTCAAGGAGGGAACAACACTCAGCAAGTCGTGAGGCCAAGACAGAACCCAACTCTGAATGGTTAGCAGTCCAACTTTAGCTGCCCAAGGTGTCGTATGAACCACCCTGGAAAGCCATGTCCTCGTGACATTGGTGGGTGCTTGTATTGTGGCAAGATGGGCCACTTTATAAGGGATTGCGCCAAGAAGGCTGCAGATGAACAGAGGAGTAATGTCGGATCTGCCGGACCCTCTCGACCAGCGCCACAACGTTCTCAGTTTCAACGACCTCTATCTAGAATAGAACAAAGGCCTGCTGCAGGTCGTGTATACGCTGTAACGACTGAACAAGTCGAAAATGGTGACCTGATTGAAGGCACCGTACCTGTTAATGGACATGCAGCTTACGTCTTGTTTGATTGTGATGCTACTCATACGTTCATCTCTAACGATTTCACTGAACAACTTCACGCCTCGGTGCAACCGATTGATAAAATGATCGAAGTATATAACCCGTTGGGTTCACGCACCAAATGTATCCGGTGTGTGAAAAATTGGGATATTGAGATAGCAGGGCAACACTTGCCTACTGACGCCATCCTGATCGATATGATACAGTACGATGTCATTCTGGGAATGAATTGGTTGGCTCAGAATAATGCCAAGATTCTGTGCCGCGAGGGCAGAGTGATTCTATCTCGACCCGGATTGCCTAAGATGGAGTACCAGTTATCCAAACCAGTTCCACAGAAAAGGCTCATATCAGCACTTAAGGTACAAAAATACCTTAGGAAGGGTTGTGTGGCCTTCCTGTTGAGTCTCTCGGTGGAAAGATCCAACGACCAACCCCTTGAGAGTTTGGAAGTGGTACGGGAGTTTCCCAATGTATTTCCTGAGGAATTGCCAGGACTTCCGCCACTTCGTGAGGTTGAATTTGGAATTCAATCCTTACCTGGAACAGCGCCGATATCCAAAGCCCCGTATCGAATGGCGCCAGCTGAACTCAGTGAGTTGAAGTGTCAGTTGGAAGAACTGATGGAACAAGGGTTCATCCGTTCTAGTGTGTCACCGTGGGGAGCCCTAGTGCTGTTTGTAAAGAAGAAGGATGGATCCCTTCGGTTATGCATCGATTATCGGATGCTTAACCAGGCAACTGTTAAAAATAAGTACCCGTTGCCTCGGATTGAGGACTTATTCGATCAACTCAGAACAGCGAGGGTGTTCTCCAAGATCGACCTCAGGTCAGGGTACCATCAACTCAGAGTAAAGGAAGAGGATATACCTAAGACTGCCTTCAGAACGAGATATGGCCATTATGAGTTCGTAGTAATGCCCTTCGGACTCACTAATGCGCCTGCTGCCTTTATGGATCTAATGAACTGGATATTCAGACCATATTTGGATAGCTTTGTCATCGTCTTTATTGATGACATTCTCGTATATTCTGAGAACAAGGAACAACACGTGGAGCACTTGAAAATCGTCTTGAAAACCCTTCAAGATAACCAACTCTATGCTAAGTTTTCAAAATGTGAATTCTGGCTAGATAAAGTGATGTTCCTTGGTCATGTGATCTCAAAAGATGGAATCGCAGTGGATCCTGCGAAGGTGGAAGCTGTGATGGACTGGAAGCAGCCAAAAAATATCACTGAGGTCCGTAGCTTCCTTGGACTTGCCGGATATTATCGGAAGTTCATACAAGACTTCTCCCGAATCGTCGTACCGATGACGAAATTACTTAAAAAGGGAGTCAAGTTTGAATGGACTGACCAGTGTAAGGAGTGCTTTGAGGTTCTCAAACAGAGGCTTACCACTGCCCCTGTCCTTACCTTACCTTCTGGTCAGGGAGGCTTCGTGGCATATACCGATGCCTCAGGAACAAGTCTGGGTTGTGTGTTGATGCAGCATGGCAAAGTAATCGCCTATGCGTCACGACAGTTGAGAGTACATGAGAAAAATTATCCAACCCACGATCTTGAGCTTGCCGCGGTAGTGTTCGCACTTAAAATTTGGCGACACTACCTTTATGGAGAGAAATTTGAGGTCATGTCAGACCATAAAAGCCTAAAATACCTCTTTTCTCAAAAAGAACTCAATATGCAGCAACGGCGATGGCTGGAATTCCTCAAAGACTATGAATTCACGCTTTCCTATCACCCTGGAAAGGCGAATGTTGTAGCAGATGCCCTTAGTCGCAAGACTGTTGGCACTCTGGCCAGCCTAACTGGACAATGGAAGTTGATGGAGGATTTCGTCAAGTGGAAGCCATTTTTGGCTGATTCAGGTAGAATCCAAATATCATGTTTGACGATCCACATTGAGTTCTTCGATCGCATCGTAGCCGAATAGTTCAAGGATCCCCAGTACTTGGAATTGAAAGCTCGTGCTGAAAAAGATGACACTTTCTTCCATTTGAAAGAAGATGGAGGAATATGGATGGAAGAAAGAATTTGGGTTCCAAATAACCCTGAGCTAAGACAGGAAGTACTCCAGGAGGCCCATAGTAGCAAATATACTATCCACCCTGGGGGTACGAAGATGTTCCGAGATTTACAGAGAAAGTACTGGTGGAAGGGTATGAAGCGTGATGTGGCTACGTTTGTCTCGAAGTGTTTGATCTGCCAGCAAGTTAAGATCGAACATCAGCGACCTGGTGGAAAGATGCAACGGATCGAGATTCCAGAATGGAAATGGGAAGGCATTACGATGGATTTCATCGTTGGATTGCCTCGATCTAAGAGACAACACGATTCGATATGGGTGATCGTGGACAGACTCACCAAGTCTGCTCACTTCCTGCCAATCAACACTCGATACTCAACTGAACGATTGGCAGAGATCTTCATTCGGGAAATCGTTAGACTCCATGGAGTGCCGATTTTGATTATATCTGATCGTGACCCGAAGTTCACCTCTCACTTTTGGGAGCAGCTTCAGATAGCCCTGGGGACGAAACTCAAGTTCAGTACAGCATTCCATCCCCAAACAGATGGGCAATCAGAACGAACCATACAGACTCTTGAAGATATGCTAAGAGCCTGTATGCTGGAATGGAAAGGTGATTGGGATTCCCACCTAGCGTTGGCTGAATTTGCTTATAATAATAGCCACCACGCTAGCATTGGGATGGCACCGTATGAAGCCTTGTACGGGCGACCCTGTCGATCACCAATCCATTGGGGTGAAGTGGGTGAGCGAACCTTGGACTCGCCCATTGTGTTGCAGCATTATACTGAGCAGGTCCACATGATCAGAAAGAAGCTACTGACTGCTCAGAGTCGACAGAAGAGCTACGCCGATCAGCGGCGTAGAGAACTCACTTTTGAGGTTTGAGATAAGGTTTTTATCAAAGTCTCTCCAACCAAGATTGTGTTTCATTTTGGAAAGAAGGGGAAGCTCAGCCCCAGATTCGTTGGTCCCTTCGAAGTTTTGAGCCGAATCGGAGAGACTGCCTACCGAGTAGCATTGCCACCACAATACGCGCAAATACATGATGTATTTCACGTATCAATGCTTCGTAAATACGTTCATGATCCTTCTCACGTCATTCAACATGAAGATATTGACATTCGAGAAGATATGACGGTAGAAGAAAGGCCAGTGGAGATCATAGACCGCCGGGAGCAAGTGCTAAGAACGAAGGTCATTCCACTTGTTAAAGTGAGGTGGCAGCATCATGGAATCGATGATTGCACTTGGGAGCCTGAATCGGATATGCGGGATAAATATCCTGAACTCTTCACCTTGTACTCTTAGCTGAATTTCTTGGACGAAATTCCTTTAAGGGGGTAATGATGTAAGACCCGCAATTTTTCAGAAAATATCTGAATAAAATTCATGAGGCATTTACCGGTAAAAATAGCATTTTTCTCAGAATGCGAAACGAATCAATTCCTGCGAGCCAGTTATACTTAGGATATTCGTCGAATCGCGAATATATGCTCAAACACTCTGGAAGCCATAATTTCCTACCTGAATGAAATCAAAGGATTCCTGCGAGCCAACTTTCTTAGTTACGTCAATACGAAGGGAATGGCGTACTCAGAATTTTTCGGAAAAAAATCGCCGAAAACCCGAAATTCTTGCGGGACCCACAGAAATATTGGTGGGACCCACAGAAATATTCCTCAGAAAATATCTGGTGGGACCCACAAAAATATCCCATGGAATATCCAAGTGGGACCCACACCAAGGAACCTCTTGGAATTAAAAAGAAGCCAAGGGGGTAGAAGGGGCATGGAAAAAACCCAAGAGGAGGTGGGCTTGGGCTATAAATAGCCCTCCCCACTCTCTCTCTTCTCATAAAAATCGACCCCCTCTCTCTCTTGCCTTCTCTCTCTCTCCTAAACCTTCCCTACCTAGCCTAGCCCACCTGACCTGGTCTGATCCTGCCTGACCTGGTCCTAACCCACCTGACCTGGGTCTGAACCCACTTGACCTGGTCCAAACCCAGTTGACTTGACTTGAACCTAGTTGGGTTTAAAGTCAAAGTCAAAGACCTTTTTGGTCTTGATTCCGGTTTGGGTTTCTGAACCCAGACTTAGACTACTTGAGCTGAGTTCGAACCTGCTGAACCCAGTTGACTTGGATCGAACCCTGTTTGGTTCAAACCACTTAGGTTGAGTAGCTTGACCTGCTCTACCTCTTTCTCAACTAAGTCAGCTTCATCTGACTTAGTCTGACCTCTCGAAGGAAGGCTCGAAGCCAAAGAAGCAACCCGGAGCCGTTTCTTCAACAATTTGAAGTAAGTTCGCTTCGTTGATCCATCTCTCTCAAGTATTTGATTGTTTGTATATAGAATATACTTTCTGAAGTAGTATCTTGCTTTAGTTCTTGATTGAGCCCTTTTTGGACACTACGGTGTTCACCCGCTCGTCTCGGAACTATCGTCGGATATATCTATGTTCAAATACGCAGTATATGCGTTTTTAAAATGGTATCTCGCCCTAGTTCTTGGTTGAGCCCTTCAAAACACTTCGGTGTTCACCCGCTCGCCTCGTAACTATCGTTGGATACGGATCTAGGTGTATATCTGTTGATTCTGCCGACGCGTCTTATATCGCACAGGCTATGTAATTTACCTTTGCCGTCGCGTCGTATGATGCCAAGGCTCCCTGTTTTCTGCACTTCCGATTACTGCACTTCCGATTATCCATTTATTTACGCCGTCGCGTCGAACGATGCCAAGGCTCCTGCTTTCTGCAATGTATTTACTTACGCCGTCGCGTCGAACGATGCCAAGGCTTCTGTTTTGTTATATATGTAGAATATTTTGTTCAGTTACACACCCTGAACAATAGTATATGCATTTCTTTACGCCGCCACGGTATAAAGCACAGGCTTCTGCTTATACTATATATATAGCGCATAAATGAGCGTTCAAATGGAGATCAAACTCCAAATCGCCAATGTGATTCCCTGACCGCTCCTCGTTCAAGATTCTGCTTGACGAATGAAGCTCCTATTGGAAAGGCTTCACTTTTTGGCAAAATGCTCTTTACGTAAAAACTAAGTCAATTACGTATGGCCTGGCTATGGCCCAGGGTTCCTGCAACCTTGATGGATGCAAAGTACGCACAACGGTGCACATCCATTTCCCTGAATTAAGTGTGGCGATTTCTTACCAAAGAGGGGAGATGCCGCTGAAATGGATAAAAAAAACGCACGCTTTCTCCGTAAAAGAGAGGAAGTGCTGCTGAAATTTCTGAAGAAGCTAAGAATAGCTCAGAAAGAACGTAGCAGGATACTCTGACATATAGCAGAGTGCTACCCGGTTCATGTATTGCCTTCTACAAATGTAGAAGGGTTCGTCGCACCGCTACCGATAGAGCAGGGGAGGTGCTGACGAAATGGTCGGCAGAAGAGCTGCCGAAACCAATGGAACGACATAATGATGTCCGTTGATGGAACGATGCCAGATCGGCTCGTATCCTTGTGCCTACAAGGGCACCTTGCTCGTAAGGGCCGCTGAGTCGGAGTAGAGGTTGCGCCTTGGCTAGGTTTGTACTCGTCGCGTAAAAATATACCGAGTAGCCGATCTATTTAGATCGAGTCATATGCATGCTCATTGAGAACGATTACACAACCAGACTCGTAAGGGCCGAAGAGCCAGAGTGTGTTGTTTCCACCCAAAGAGGTGTGATGCTCGTGGTGGCCGAAGTGCCAAGAGCGGTGTTCTGCATGCATATGAATAAGACTTAAGGTCGCACATACCCTGCGGTTGAAAATCATGTTAGGGGTATCCCCTCAGTAATGACTGTGTTGGGGCGGACTGAATGGGGTCGGGTACACACTCCCGTAGTGCTGAAAGCACGGGCTGCCTAAATGGCATGCATATTCTGTCTAAGTAATTGTAAGACTGGCAGACCCCTTCAGGAATTATGCTCACTGTGGAATGACAGTGATGGTACAGCCTTGAGTGACATGTATTTTACTTTGGACCTGATAGAGTCCACGATGGCCTCAGTCACTCATGGGTTTTGGGGTCGTGGTTATCCTTAAGATCTAAGGATTGAACCCAACTACTGCAAGTAGAGGATGCATTTGAATATGGGCCTAGTAGGGTTCTCCCAGTTGAAACACACTACCCTACTATGGATAGGGTCAACAGGCCTCTGGGGTATCTAAAATACATAGAATAATCAACCCCTAGAACGTCGCATTGATGCCCAGACAATAGCTCTACATGCGTACCAAAGGCGGGAGCGGTTAATTATCAAACAATGCATTAGTTCTAGGTACAGCGATGCTTTGAATGTATGAGTGGATGACGTGTTGAGTCAGTCCTGCATAACCTTTGTGAAGGTGTCATGTTCGGTATACTACTGGACCGACTGGGCAAAGACCCGTGTTGTATCCGCACGACTAAGCAAAGCTCGAGGAGTTGTCCTTAGATGCGTGGGATACGGATGTGCCAAGTATGAAGACTTGAGCTAGACATCACTTGATACCCGAAAGAGGTCATGGCTAAGTCGTGGAGACTTAAGCGGTTATTCAAATCACAGCCCTGAAAAGGCTTGCTCTAAGTCATGAGGACTTGAGCGGATGCTCAACTCATAGCCCTAAGGAGGCTCTTGCAATATATGCTAAGTCTTGGAGGCTTGAGCGTCGTTATTGCGCATTGCGACCCTGAGTGGTCATTATTGTATTTGAGTTGAATGGATGTATGACTGCATGCTTACCAGACCATCAGTGGTTTGGACCTGCGTGGCGATATGCGGAGCAAGGCGGCATCAAGTTCCAGGGTTTCTCTAGACAGAGTTGTACTGCTTCCTTTTATTGAACCTTCACTGCTTTTCTAAGCAGTAGTGTTGTAATAAACATGTGCTTTCGATAAAATGGAACACTTTGGTGGTCAATGAGTTGCTTGGCCACATACCTGCAACGTGCTCGGAGTTTTCTAAAACTGACGACTCATTATCGTCTGATTCCGCTGCTAAAAGCTTTTCTAAATTCCGCTGCAAAGAAAAAAAAAAAAGAAATTCATGAAAATTTTAACTTAGCTTCGTTTTGGAAATCCGGGGCGTTACAAAAGAGATCTCATAACCTTGCTTGCACAAATAAAATGACAATGGGATATAAAGTTATGAGAGGTTTTGTATTGCTAGTGGTAAGCAATGAATTTAACGCGTGGTAAAATGACAGGGTAAGCAATGAATTTAACTGGAGGTAAAATGACAGGGATGACACTGAATCAGACGATGATATGGGGTCTGTGTGACCCATACGAATGATAAACAAGCATGTTGTGAACCGGTAGATATGAAATAGGATGTATGAGGTACCAATAAAACACAAATTCAATAAGAAAAGAGAAGAAAAACATATACAGGGAATGCAATGAAATATAATTACAAAAAATCGATGGGCTTATGCATCAAATGAAATGTACCTGGGGATCATAACACTAGACGCAGAGATGCAATGCTGGGATGTAATAAATGAACATATGCAGACATTCGATGAATGATCAGGGGGGGATTGATCCTTGATGAGGGATCTCACAATGGAACGCTTACAGTGACCTCGCAGCAAATCATGCATCGGTTGTTGCCTTCATCAGATTATCACCAGAGATGTTTATATCAATGCTTTGATGAATTTCTTATGAGATTTTGCAATGCTCCAAAAGGAGCAGGCATCATGCAAGGAAAACCAAGTTAAAGCAAATGCATCTAGTGTCAATTTGTGTCAACACTGTGATGCAATCAGTGATGGTGCTCAAATCTGATGACATGCTCAGATCAAAATACACAAATGGATTGATATACTGTACAAACCAACTGAACCAACCGATGCCGATAATGCAATTAAATCAAAACAGAGAATAGGCTATGTACAGGCAAAAAACAAATGGTAAATTATGCAAAAGCCTACGAAAACCAAAAGGGATGCAGAAGTAAATTGGAATTAAGGTATATATAGGTAATCTATAATCAACAAGAAAGCCAAAAGGGAAAGACATGATTAAACTGAAATGCTATAAGATGGAAACAGGGATTAAGGAGAAAGGTGAGATGCTGTAAAAAAAAAAAAGAAATGCAGTTACATGGAAAACACTCTAAATAAATGGTAAATGCTGAAGATTAAGCGAATTAGAGAAAACAAATTTGTTATAAAAGAAAGAAGATATCAGAATATGAGGATTCCTATTAATGTTGCAATAAGGGGGTTGATCCTGCTATATGCAGATCGATCCCACCATGGGTGTATCAGGATAAAATAAAACAAGACAGGAAAAGGAAAATCGAGAGAAAATCAGAAAACAGAAGAGAGAAGAGAGAAGAGGTTCTTACCTTGTTACTGCAGGGGACCAGATCTCTTTTGAGTGATTGCAGAGGAGGTGTTTTGCAGAGAGCGAGAGATCCTTCTTCTGCAGTTCATCTGAAACAAAAAGGACTCCCGTAGCCCAACTTCTTCGATGATTTTAGGGGAAGGAGAATGGCGATCAATGGAAGTCTGCCAAACTACTATGAATCATTGGCTATCGGGGTTGTGGCTGGAGCTCCTTCAGTCGATTACAAGGAGGAAAGTAGTGAGAGAGATGAGAGAAAGATAATGGGCAGTGGCGATGGATCTAATCGATGATGCAGAAGAGGGAAGCTTCATGAATGGAGGGGTCGGAGATGCATCCTTTAATGGTTCTCGATGCCTGTTTATATAGGCAGGAGAAGGATCGAGAAGGGAAAAGTTAGGGAAGGTGGTTAGGAATCGACGGGGGAGGCGAGAGCAGCTGATCGAAGGGTCCTCCGCCCTTTGATCCCCTACGATGGTTTCTCAGGAAGAAGTCGTTGCATATTTTACAACAGGGGTCCTTCTATTTCTCTAGAATTTTTTAAAACTATGGTTGTTTTCAAAAAGTTTTTTTCTAAAAGGGGTTTTAGTAAAAACAAGTTTCAAAAGAGGGGGTTTCTGGACTATTTTTTTGTTTTTTTATTTATAATTTCTATTTTTTGGGTGTTTTTGAAATAAAAACTATAAAACTAAGGGATTTTTAAACTATTTTTTTGTAAAAATTAGAAATATTTACAAAAAGGGGGTTTTCTGAGAATTCAGGTTTGAATTTTGAAAAATTCTTTCAGAAAATGGGTTTAGATCTGAATTTTGAATCTCGAATCGAGAAATACAGAGCAGTGGATCCAAATGAATATTGGATGGACTGTCTGAGCCTTTCAGAAATTATTTTTGGTATTTTTGTAAATTTAATTTAAAAAATTAAATAACGAGGCTCAGATTTGGATTTTGAACTAGATCCGGATCCGAAATTGAGTTAGATATATAAAATGAATTTGGATTCCAGTAAAATCCGAGAAATAACTGGAATTTAATTTGAAATTGACTCAATTACTCAAAAAATGGGGGCCAGGGCAAATATGGAATATTTATAAAATTTTGAAAAATTTGGGGTGTTCACATCCTTCCAAACCCAGTTTAGCACTGGTCCTTTCAAGTCCAATTTTTGAGTTGGTCCTTCCAAACCCAGTTTAGCACTGGTCCTTCAAAATCCAATTTTGAGTTGGTCCTTCCAAACCGAGTTTAGCACTAGTCCTTCCAAATCCAATTTTTGAGTTGGTCCTTCCAAACCCAATTTAGCATTGGTCCTTCAAAATCCAATTTTTTAGTTGGTGCTTCCAAACCCAGTTTAGCACTGGTCCTTCAAAATCCAATTTTGAGTTGGTCCTTCCAAACCCAGTTTAGCACTCGTCTTGCCAAATCCAGTTTACCCTGGTCCTGCCAAATCTAGTTTACCCTAGTCCTTACAAATCTAATTTCCGAATTGGTCCTTATAAATCCAGTTTATCCTGGTCCTTCCAAATCCAAATTTCGAGTTGCTTCTTCCGAATCCAGTTTTTAGCACTGGTCCTGCCAAATCTATTTTTTTTAGCACTAGTCCATCTGAATTTAGTTTACCCTGGTCCTGCCAAATCCAGCTTTGCATTGGTCCTTTTACAAAATCCAGTCGTCGTGCTAGTCCTCTCATCAAACCCAGTCTTGTGCTGGTGTTATCGTCGCAAAATTTTTCCCGTCTTCCCTTCCTTGCGGAAGAGAGAGGGATATGCTTTCACGATTCAAACTTGACCGGATTTTGGAAAATGGTTTTGAAATACTCGCATCCGTTTTGAAAATTGCGGAAAAATCCATGGGATGGGGCTCGACCTGTCGGTACGAGGTTTGACCATTCCTGCCGCCTTTAGCAGGGGTAATCGAACCAAGGACCAAAATTGTGCTCGACTTAATGAAATTATCGAAATTATGTTTTATCCTAAATGCACAGAGAATTCAGGCATGTGCTACGAGATTTGGTAAAATATGGGTTGGAAAACTATGATGTATGCTTAGAAAAACATTTGGAGTTGAAAAGCATTTCTCAAGAAATCAATCTCTCAGAAAACTCAAACGAAGAAGATTTGAAATCTCGGGAAAGTTTATAACGATTTGGAAAATCTTGAAGAAGTGAGAATCTCAAGAAAATCTTGAGAAAGTTCATAAAGACTTGGAAAACCATGAAGAAATGAAAATCTCAGGAAAATTTTGAGAAAACTTATAAAGACTTGGAAAACCATGAAGAAATGAGAATCTCAGGAAAATTTTGAGAAAGTTTATAAAGATTTGGAAAATCTTGAAGAAATGAGAATCTCGGGAAAGATGGAAGGAATTCTTGAGAAAAGATAAACATTTAAAAAGGAAAGCACTTGTTGGCAAAACTCTGACTTTGAGAATTTTCATAAGAAAATGATAGAAAATTTATAGAAAAGTTCTTTGGAGAAGAAAATTCAAAACTTAGGAAATTGAATTCCTGAGAATCTTGTCTTTTGAAATGTCTGAAAATCAACTTGGATTCTTGAGAAAGATGAGAAATTCCTTTTGAAAATGTCTTAAGAAAATAATATTTTCAGGGAAAATCACGGGAAAACTTTGATTTGGAAAATCCAACTTCGAAAATCTTCATAGTTCCTTGAGAAATCGATTTCATGAAGTGGAAATCTCTTGAGAAAATCATGAGAAAAGCAGATGATGCATATAAATGCACTTTGAAAAGATTTCTGAAAAATTTGTTGGAAAGATGTGGATTAAGCCAAAGTAAAGCCTTCACATATTCTGACCGTGGCCATGAATATGTTCAGAGTTTACTTGAGTTAATTCACAATATTTTGAAAATTTAGAAATATGATGTGCATTTTTAAGATAGCCTAAGAGTGTAGGCTCACTGTGACTGGTAGAAAGATGATGGATCTGGGTCTCGTCCATATTCCGACTAGGGCCGTAAATATGGACTCCACCGAGTTCATCAACTCTCTAAGAGTTGGTGCACATGCCATTCATGTTCATCCACTGTGAATTTTGAAAATTGAGATATATGCATCATAGAATCAGGATATTGCTGAAATCAAACTATATGAGATGCAGCCTAATCTAAGCAGTAAAAGTAAATATTATTCCAAGGTTTTCATTTGATTGTTACATTGCTAACATAAAGTAAAAAAAAATGAAATGAAGTGGAGCCAAGGAATCAGCATCTTCTAGATTTTCCTGCAAAATGAGAATTAGTACAAGATAACCAAGAAAATGGATATATATATAATATATACAACGAAGATATATATGACTATATCTAAATGCTTGAATTTATGAAATGACCTGTGATAATGAAAATGTATTTACAAAGAGAAACAAAAAAAAAGGAAAATATCTACATGAGTATTTGTATGTGAGGACAAATGCACATGAAGATATCACTATATATATATAAGTATATATATTTATGTACATATATATACATATATACGTATACATATAGGTAGATATACATAGATATACATATATATATAGATATATATATACCTATAATGATAAAATATACATATTAATGGAAATTCCATATAATGGGTAAAATAAGAAAATACAGGTATATATAGTTTCTGTAGGTGATTTTACACAGCCGTATTTCTCAAGTTATAATATAATTTTCGGTAAAAATGGGTATAGAGCTTTGCTATATATCAATAACCAAGCGTGCAAAAGATGACATAGAAATCATGAACGCATATGGATATTTCTGTTCATGAACATGGCCGATTATCAAGACTGCATACCTGCAGAAGATGGTAAATATAACACATACGTGATGTGCAGGAAATGCACTGTGAGAACAATGGGCTGTTTTTAAGAAAATTATGACAAGGATGGGAAAAGCTTAATGGAGAGATGAAATCACAAACACAGATGTATGTATAAAAAAAATAAAATTTATGAACTATAATAAG
This sequence comes from Nuphar pumila, assembly GCF_984573655.1. Classification (NCBI taxonomy): domain Eukaryota; kingdom Viridiplantae; phylum Streptophyta; class Magnoliopsida; order Nymphaeales; family Nymphaeaceae; genus Nuphar; species Nuphar pumila. Next base: position 64,026,006 of record NC_143260.1, on the reverse strand, counting down.
TACTGGAACTACTAGGATAACCTGCAAATGTTAAATGACCAACAAATTAAATCTCCTGAACTTATTAAGCTTATAGGATCAACTTTACCTAAGCTAATTTCTGTCACATAAAACAAGAATATACTGAATCCATAAACCGACGTCAATACAGAATCTTATATAACTCAATATGTAGTATTGATACAGTAAACAATAGACATATCAGGGAAAAGAGCTATTTAAATAAAATGGTAACACAGTAAAATATATAGCATACATGTATATACCCATGGATATGTTACAAAAGAAAATTGCACAGGTGAGAGTAAAGCTATAACTGGTGTTAGTGTGAGATGGCAGTGTGAATAGGAAGGGTGCTGGGGAATGTTAAAGCAAATCATATACCTAGGTACAGAAGCTATAGCTTAATATGATGGAAATGTAAAAAAAAGAAAAATGCAAACAATGGCTGAATTGTTGGAAGTGTACAACATAGGTGAGGGTGGTGTAATGCTGGAATGGCTAATGCCATGGAGTGATGTTGTAACAGCATATATGGCAGGTACTGTGCATCAATTCATTGTAGTGATGTTATACACATGATATGGATATAAGCAATAGTGTTGTGCCTATCATAAAGTATATAGGTAGGGGTGGCAATTTCTGACACGACCTGCCAACCCGACCCGCCAACCCGCCTCTTAGGCGGGTTCGGGTTGGGCTTAAGCCAACCCGTTTAATAAACGGGTCGACCCGCGTAACCCATTTATTAAACAGGTCGGGTTCGGGTTGGGGGTATGCCAACCCGCCAACCCGGCTGACCCGTTTAATAAACGGGTTAGGCGGGTGGGTCAACCCGCCAACCTGACCCGTCAACCCGACCCGCCAACCCAACCCGCCAACCCGACCCGTCAACCCGACCCGCCAACCTGCCTACCTGCCAACCCGATCCGTCAACCCGCCAACCGGACCCGTGAACCTGAAAACCCGTTTACCCGACCCAACCCATTTATTAAATGGGTTGGCGGGTCGTGTCGGGTTACCCGTTTATTAAACGGGTCGGGTTCGTGTTTGCCACAGCCGACCCGTTTAATAAACGGGTCGGGTTCGGGTTGAGGTATGCTGACCCGCCAACCCGACCCACCAACCCGACCCGATTGCCACCCCTATATCTAGGTATGACTGAAGGCAATAGCAAAATGTAAATCTATAGGGGAAAAGAACTATACAATTAGCATATAAATGCCAACTGTGAGAATGTAATGGGGAAAATGGGTTACTGCAAGAACAATTAACGATCTATAAAATAAGCAAACTGTAACATAGAGACAAAAAAATATATATATACAAAAAAAAAAAAATGTGAGAATGACACAGGTTACAGGACATTCAGCAAAAAGAAGAATGTTTGCAGAAATCTGCAGATATACAGGGGATTTCTTTACCTTGCAGAGGCTGAAGAAACTCTTCCTACAGGGTGAGCTGGACCCACAAGGGTTAACAAGAAGATTCCAGAATACCATTTGCTGGAGACTTGTCTTTTTCTGGAGCGTGCTGCTGAGCTGAAGGCAAAATGAATAAGCTGGCTGGGTTGAAGAAGATGGGAGCAGGAACACGTTGGTTCTCCTGTTGGTGGACTGAAGGAAGGATGGCAGGAACAACTGCTTCACGCTAGATGGTCTTCACGCTGGTGAGCTAAAAAAAAAGAGAGATCCACTGGATCCCCTGCTGAGTTGAATGAAGATGGGGAGCAACAGTTGGCTGGAGGTGGAAGAAAATTGGGCAGCAACCTTGATGGATCCCATGCGCTGTGGGACTTGCGGCTGGCTTGAAGGCAAAAGGGAACATAAATTGCAGATCTTTCAAAGGGCTTCCAACCGACAGAGGTGTGGAAAGTTGCAGTTGGTGAACACGCTGGCTGGAGTTGAAGAGGATGAAGACGTTGGTGATGTAGCTGGGCTGAAGGAAGGTGGATGATGGGCAGCAGCCGGCTGGAGGTGGAAGATGATCTTCAGCAAGCTGCTGGATCTGCTGAAGGTGGATGTGCGGCAGCCTCTTGAGAGGTGGAAGGCCCCTGCAAAATCAAGAAGGCAAATTCAATTGGCCGCCTTTTCCTTCCTCCTTTGGTGAATCCCCTGCAATAAGCAAAAAAAAAAAAAAAACTCTCAATCGGCCAGTTTTCCTCCTCTCCTCATGAATCAATAGCCTTCCCCTTTTAAAAAAAATATTTCAGCCCCTTGAAGAAAAACGTACATGAGGTTCTGTTACCTCTTTTTTTTTTGAAATAGCCGTTTTCAAGAGGGGCGCATTCCCTGTTTTTTTTTTTCAAAATTTGGTTTCATTTACCTAAGTTTTAGGCAAAATTAAATTTATTTCTTTAGGAAAATTTGGCTGTGCCATTTAAGGCTGCATCCTTCTTAAAAAGAAAATTTATTTAAACAAATCAATAAAAATGAATAAAATAAAAAAAATGAATGTTGAAATAAATGAGAGGCTTTTATGGAAATGCCACCTCAATCCACTTTTAAAATCCTTTTGAAAATAAAGTTTTGTTTTGTTTTTGCAAGTCTTTTATTTTCAATTGGGGTGCCACATGTGTGTGGGCCCACTAACTAAAAATAAATAAATAAATAAATAATACTAAGAAATTAAAAAGAAAATTTTGCAAATTGGTACGATCTCCGGGTGGGTCCCGCTTGATAATAAGAAACTTACTTGGGAGTCTGAGTATGATGCTAGTTCAAAGGCGGGTCCCGCTCCATTTATTTGAAAATACAAGATAAAACATTATTTGTTTTCAAGAATTTGGAAAAATTGGTTTTTCAGGGCAAAAATATGGATAAAGTAAATGTAAAAAATTTTGTAAAGAGATTTAAAATCTTTTTGTAAAAAGTTTTGAGATAAAATCAATATCCAAATATCCAGATTATTTTCCTTGAGAAAAACTTTTGTAATTCAAAGTCCTGGGGGTAAAATGGGAAAAATTGGTAATTTTGAATACCCAAGGTTTTAAAAATCAATTTGAAAAAGTTTAAAAATCAAATCTGGATTGACAATTTTGAAAATCAGGAGTTCTGGATCTCAAACTGACATGCTATGCAGTGAAATGAAGCAATGCTATGCAAAGACATGTTCTATGAAATGTCACTCTGAGCTCGGACTTGGAAATTCTAGCTTTTTGTCAAAAAAAAAAGGATTTTGAAATTTTGCAATTTGAAGATGTCTCTGAACCTAAATATAGAAATTTTGAGACTCAAGAATGAAATTTAGGACTTTCTGCAAGGTTCAATCTTGGAAAATGACCATTTTGCCCTTCATTGATTCTGGAGAACTGACATGTGATGATTGAGGGCGATGTCAGGGAGGTGAGTGAAAATTTGGGGTGTTTACAGATGCCCCTCTTTGCTACTAAGTCGGCTCGTGGCCGAGCTTAGTGGCAAAGAAAAACACTCCAAATTTGGGCTATAAAAAAAATGCCCCAGTTAGAAGGATCTGACTGGGTATGAAGAAATTAGCCCGGTGAAGATGATAGATATGAAATGGAGAATGAAAAGGAAAGACTCACTCTGTGAGAATGAAATTCAGGTTTATGCTCTTGACCTGGATGGGACAGAAAATGCTTCGTATGAAATGAAGCTCAGGTTTTGACCCTTAACTTGATTGGGGATTGAAATATCTCATAGAAATGAGACTCAGGTTTGTACCCTTAACTTGACTGGGGATTGAAATATCTCATAGAAATGAGACTCAGGTTTATACCCTTAACCTGATCGGGTGGAAAATGGAATACCTCTTCGATAAAGGCTCAGGTTTATACACTTATCCTGATCGGATGGAAGATGAAATACCTCTTTGAATGAGGCTCAGGTTTGTACCCTTATCCTGATCAGGCGGAAAATGAAATACCTCATCAAAGAAGGCTCAGGTTTGTACCCTTATCCTGATCGGGCAGAAAATGAAGTGGAATCCTCGAAAGAAGAGACCATGATGGAACCTTCAGATTTTACACAATAAATCTGACAAGGGTTTTGCAAAAGGAAGTAAAATGGGGTCCCTAAAGCTTGAAAAGGGGGTGATCTTGGGCGCCACATTGGTGAGACTAAATAGCTTTCGAAATTGCTTTTTGCGAGAAAATGATTGGTGGTTCGACCTCGAACCGAAATGGGACTGTCTATGGTGGGATAGTGGGGACACAGGGAAGTGTGCAAATATGAGAGTTCACGCTCTCAAAGAAGGGAAGGAATCAAGTCCTTAAGAGGGATGCAAAATTGGTGTTAGGATGTATCAAAGACGGATATCAAGCTCTCACTTCACGTCAGGATAGCTAGAAAATATTGTCAAAATATTGAAAATTCTGTTGTTGATTCAAAGTTTTTGAAAATATTGCATATTGTTGCAAAGATATTCTTTCTTTTCTACTCAAAGCATTACCTCCAAAACAAGGTTCACTTCGTAGAATCGAGATTGGGACCCAAATTACTTGCAATTGACCTTCTTCAAGGAAGCTATCAATTTCCTTGATATGAACATGAAAGAGAATTTGATATTATAAAAGCAATTGATGAAAGAATATTGATAATAGAATTTCACAAATTTAAAGAGGATTCTTGATAAATTTGGCAGTTTGATATCCTAGGAGCTTCTCTCATGATAATCTTTCTGCACTCTTTTGGCTCTCTTGAGTTTTTTTGCTATATTCTCCTTCATTTTGGAGATGTTCTGACTTTTTCTCTCTTTCTTTTTCCTCTCTTGCTCTCTTTTGGGAAGGGTACGTCACAAACTCCTTCAACTTGGAGATGTTTCGATCCTTCTTTGACGATATTGGCTCTTGGGTTAGAGATATTTGAATGATAGCGGAAATTAAATATCTTTTGGGGATTGTCGGGAGGTTCATCGCATCTGCCTTCATCTCGACAGTGCTTTGAAATTTCCCTGGAAGGATCCGTCACAAACTTCGTCATCTTGGATATGTTTCAAATCTTCTTTGGCCCCGGGGGTCTACTCGCTTAATTCGCCTTCATCTTGACAACAAGTGAGAGATCCCTTTTGCGGATATTTAATTGCAACTTAAGTGATTTTGAGGAGACAGGGCTTGGATGAATTCTCTCTTTTTCTAGCGCTCATGGTATTTCCACTGCCTTATTTTCACAAGAATGGTCTTTAAAGATGTACCCTTGACTACGATCAATATCAATCATTTATGGCTTTGCAATAACATTGAATCTTCTTTTCTGGCCATATCGAGGATTTATCCTTCATTCTTTTGGTTGGCCAATATAAAGAATTTGAAGTTTGAATCTCTTTTCGCAAAAGCTTCACTCTCTTGGAAGTAATGCTGAATGTGAAATGAGGTAAATATTTATGCAATAAAAATTCTGAAATCAACAAATAATTTGATTGACAAATTGACATGTTCTTGAAATCCTTGGTGAAAGAGAGTATTTGAAGTCCTGCTTAACGCATCCGTGACTATCAGTTCATTAGGAACAATATCAGTTCAATTAAGAACAACCATCTTTAGGAATAAAATCAGCTCAATTAAGAACAATTATCGGTTCGCTAAGAACTATATCAGTTCAATTAAGAACAACCATCGCTGGGAATAATATCAGTTCAATGAAGAACGACCATCGGTTTATTTGGAACACTATCAGTTCAACGACTATCAGTTCACTTGGAACACTATCAGTTCAATGAAGAACGACTATCAGTTCACTTGGAACACTATCAGTTCGATGAAGAACGACTATTAGTTCACTTGGAACACTATCAGTTCGATGAAGAACGACTATTAGTTCGCTTGGAACACTATCAGTTCGATGAAGAACGACTATCAGTTCGCTTGGAACAATACCAGTTCACTTGGAACACTATCAGTTCAATGAAGAACGATTATCAGTTCACTTGGAACACTATCAGTTCACTTGGAACACTATCAGTTCGATGAACAACGACTATCAGTTCACTTGGAACGTTATCAGTTCAATGAAGAACGATTATCAGTTCACTTGGAATACTATCAGTTCAATGAAGAACGACTATCAGTTCGCTTGGAACACTATCAGTTCGATGAAGAACGACTATCAGTTCACTTGGAACACTATCAGTTCAAAGAAGAATGACTATCAGTTCGCTTGGAACACTATCAGTTTGATGAAGAACGACTATCAGTTCACTTGGAACATTATCAGTTCGATGAAGAACGAGGACCATTATAGAGAGTTAGATTGCTTCTATGAACGGTTTCAGGATTATCCCCTTATCCTGAACGGGGAATGGAAATCGGATGACCTGGTGGTCGAAATTGAGAATTTTGGTAATTTGAAAATTAGAAATTGGATGACCCGAAGGTCAAAATCGAAGAATTGGATGACCCGAGGGTCAAAATTGGAATTTGGTAGGCAAAATATCAAATTTGAGCAATTGACAGACCCTGAGGATTGAAATGACTTGGATTAACAAAGGAGAATAATGAGTTCGAGTCAGAGCTCGAATAAAATACAGAGATCATGAGTCGGAACCCGAATCAATAAAAGAAAAAAAAGAGTTTGAATCAGAGCTCAAATGATGTAGAGAGATCACGAGTCGAAACCCGGATCAACAAAAGAAAATGAAGAGCTCAAATCTGAGCCCGAATGAATAAAAAGATCTCGAGTCGGAACCTGGATCAACAAAAGAAAATGAAGAGCTCGAATCTGAGCTCGAATGAATAAAAAGATCTCGAGTCGAAACCCGGATCAACAAAAGAAAAATGAAGAGCTCGAATCTGAGCTCGAATGAATAAAGAGATCTCGAGTCAGAACCCGGATCAATAAAAGAAAATGAAGAGCTCGAATGAAGTAATGAGATCACGAGTTGGAACTTGGATCAATAGAAAAAAATAAAGAGCTCGAGTTAGAGCTTGAATAAAGTAGAGAGATCACGAGTCGGAACTCGGATCAACAGAGAAAAATGAAGAGCTCGAGTTAGAGCTCGAATAAGGTAAAGAGATCACGAGTCGGAACCCGGATCAACAAAAGAAAATGAAGAGCTCGAGTAAATAAAGAGATCTCGAGTCGGAACCCGGATCACTAAAAGAAAAATATGAACCAACTTGAAAGTTGGAGTTTGAAAGAAAAGGAGCTTGGATCGAAATTCAGATCTTCAGAGGAGAACCCGGTTAGGGGATCAAAATTTTGCAAATTATCAATGCGGGAACTAGATTTTTAAAAAGAGGATCTTATCTGAAGAATTTTGAGAAAAAATCAACAGAGATTGTAGACTAGAGTCAAAGATTGATGATTAAGATGGGAAATCATTCATAGTCTCAGGATTTATCCCTTATCCTGAATGAGAAATGGAATTGGGTGCATAGTTAATGCAAATGTAATGTACATGCACATGAAATGCAAATGAATATGATTGAATGCAAATTGATGCAAATGAATGCAAAATTAATGCAAATGAGTGCATGTATATGCAAAATGAGAGATTGGTTTATCATGCCTGCATACAGGATGTTTTGAGGTAAAGATAAATTTTCAAAAAAAATGCCCCAGTGTAACTAGGGAGGAAAGTTTTGAATACAAAGGATGATAATCGAGGAATAAGGTGACATGCTTCTTGATTGAGAGACGTCTTCAAGATCGTTCCTCACAAGAGACATATTGTGAAAAGGAAAGAGACGTAAATAAGATGGCGCCAAGCTATTGAAAAATTTGATGACTTTATTGATGCTTTAAAATCAAGGAAAGATAATGAGATTACATTATTCTTTTGAAAAAGCAAGATGAGAAATGGGAAATTGTTGGCATTGTCATCTTCTAGAATGATTGTGAAAAAAAATCTTTGTCAGGATGACTAGTCCTCCTTTTCATCTTCAACGAGGAGCTTCTTGTCAATGCAGTCTTGAACAATGTTTTTAAGGACGAAGCAGTTTTCTGTATCGTGCTCTACTGCTCGATGAAACTTGCAAAACTGTTCTTTGAATCTGCCCATAATTGCTGGAGGATCAGCAGCTTTAGGCAACCGGACAATGTCTTTCTCAAGCATATACTCGAGGATACTCTCGAGTGTCTGATCCAGAGGGGTGAATTCTCGATCAGTTCTCCAGTCCTTGCACTTTGATTTTTCCTGATCTTTCTTTTGATGTTGAGGGCTGGATTGGAGAGGTTTATCACTGTTGATGTCCTTCCCTTTTTGCTTTTTGATTCTCTCCAAATTGTTGCCATGATCATTCTTGTTGCCTTTGCTATTATTGAAAGATTTAGCCGCAAAAGTGAAGTGAGCCTTCTTTTTGGCATCTTAACTGTTTCTTGCAATGGTAATACCTTCATAGACCCCGTTCTCTATTCCCATCTCGAGCCATTTGGCTCGTTCAATGAGTTCAATGAAAGACTTGGAGGGTGAGGTAGAAATTAATCCTTTCAGAGGTTGCGAAAAATTATTGAGGATCAATGATAAAGCATGCCTTTCTGATATAGGATCCCTCATTTTGTTGCAGGTCTCTCTCCATCTGCGAATGAAGTCCTTGGCTTTTTCGCTAACTCCCTGCTTCAGATTACAGAGGTGATTTAGCGTTGGTAGCGCTTCAGTATTGAACAAGAATCATTCAACGAACAAATTCACAACTTTGTCGAACTCTTTCAGCTCTATAGGATTGATATGCTCCGAGTACCATTTGGCCGCGACTCCTTCCAGGTTGCGGGGAAAACATAGAAATAGTGCTCTGTTATCTCTCTTGAACCTTGAGCACTCAGCAAAGAATGTGGCGAGATGGGCTTTCGGGTCGCCAGAACCATCAAACTTGATGAATTTATGAGGCAGATTTTCCAGATCTTCGTCTCCTTCTAAGCCATCATAAAAGTCCTCGCTAGTGAAAACTTTCTTGCCTTTATCCCGAACCTGTAGATCTTTGACTATCTTGGCCATTTCTTTTAACTGTGCTTGAAGCGGTTTTTCTATTGCTTGGACCTTTGGTTTGCGAGTTGCTCCATGAATGATCTCGCATTCTTCCTTGGTATCATCTCCTGATTGTTCTTCGTCCGAAGTATCTTGAACATGCTCCTTGGTTGATTTCTTGGCCACACAATCTCTAATTTTTTAACTGAATGGATTTTTGTCTGAGCTGGTGCCAGCCTGCTCACTCATCATCCTCTTTATCATTTTCTGAAACATCGGTACATCAAAGGATCTATGCCATCGTCCTCTTGTTGTTGTTCTTGACTTCTGACGGGTCGCGGGGAGCCCATCTCTTCTTCTGAGGCTGAGGAGTACTGTGGTGATGTGGTTCTTCTTCCTAACCTTGTTTTAACCATCAAATGTTGTGGATGCTCTCTGCAGGATAAAGTCTTGATTAGACTCTGAGGGAATTTTGGATTGGGAGGAAAATGATTATTGACGATATGGTAAACAATTGGAAGAATATCCCATTACTAGGGATGGAGTCACCGCTGAAATCACAACAATTGTGTTGTCATTCTTTGTAAGAGAAATAACAACGAAAAATGTGCCTTGTTACCTAGGCGAGGTCGTCAACCACGAGGAAAAACACCATTTTTGAAGGAAAGAGATATCTCTTAGAAAACAATCCGCAAACGGATTTAGAATAAGGAGAGGGCAAGGGGGTAAACAATTTCCACCGTAATAATCAAGGTATTCACGAGGAAAATAAGATGAAGAATTTTGCAAATAGACAAAAGAATTGAAAATTCAATGAGAGAAAACATATGATTTTGAAAAATTGCAGGCAGGATGAAAATGCAGTTGGAAATTCGAGATCCAGTAGAAAGGTAGAATGAAAAAAATCACCTAGAGTTTTGAAAGAAATAGGATATTTTAAAAATCATCCAAGGTTTGAGAAAATAAAAGGAAAAGATGAGAAATATGGATATTTGAAAATATTTTTGGGAAAAATGTGAGAAATAAAGGTAGCATACAAACAATCACATCCTGCACAAATATTTATGCACATTCGGCACTCCCTAAAAGGCTGACTCTAGATGCATCACTTTGAAAACAACTATAGGGCCCTAATCCTAACTCTAGGTTCAGATCATCTTTGTCCAATCCAGTTATGCCGATATACCCGAATCAAAATTCGAGGTACGTGGCATATAATCTCAACTCCGGTTCTAAGGAAAGGTTTTCCAACATCCTTGAGCGCCTACCGATATACTTCGGACTGTGGCCCACGGTACGTGGTAGGGGGGTGTTAACCCAAATAATTGGCCCAGTTGTGAGGCTCTGTCCCGAACTAGGGTTCTGGAAGAGAGCCCAGCAACGTGAAGACCGGGTAATGATAGGTAAGGGGGGTTTTGAAAAATGATCACATGCAAGAAATAGAGGGCTCTAAAACCTAAAAAGATAGACTTTTGAAAATCTTTAAAGAAGCATACATTATTTGCATTCACATCCTAAATTGAGGAGGGTTGTATTTAGACCTAAGTCTATGTGAGCATGAAAATTTCTCCTCAATCTGGTCCTACCAAACCATGCCTAGGCTACATGCAGTCAATGTCAGCTAGGTCAGAATCAAGGCTCCTAGGTTCGCATGATATCAAAAGTAAAAGAGTTGACATTTTGTGAACATAATTTCAATAATTGAACTAAGTCAAGCATAATTTTAATCAGACAAGGACAGGTCCCATCACGGTCGCCAAACCTGTTATCGTCGCAAATATTTTCCCGTCTTGCTTTCCTTGCGGAAGAGAGAGGGATATGCTTTCGCGATTCAAACTTGACCGGATTTTGGAAAATGGTTTTGAAATACTCGCCTCCATTTTGAAAATTGCGGGAAAATCCATGGGATGGGGCTCGACCTGTCGGTACGAGGTTCGACCGTTCCTACCGCCTTTAGCAGGGGTAATCGAACCAAGGACCAAAATTGTGCTCAACTTAATGTAATTATCGAAATTGTGTTCTATCCTAAATGCACAGAGAATTCAAGCATGTGCTATGAGATTTGGTAAAATATGAGTTGAAAAACTATGATGTATGCTTAGAAAAACATTTGGAGTTGAAAAGCATTTCTCAAGAAATCAATCTCTCAGGAAACTCAGACGAAGAAGATTTGAAATCTCGAGAAAGTTTATAAAGATTTGGAAAATCTTGAGAAAGTTTATAAAGACTTGGTAAACCATGAAGAAACAAGAATCTCAGGAAAATTTTGAGAAAGTTTATAAAGACTTGGAAAACCATGAAGAAATGAAAATCTCAGGAAAATTTTGAGAAAGTTTATAAAGATTTGGAAAATCTTGAAGAAATGAGAATCTCAGGAAAGATGGAAGGAATTCTTGAGAAAAGATGAACATTTAAAAAGGAAAGCACTTGTTGGGAAAACTCAAACTTTGAGAATTTTCTTAAGAAAATGATAGAAAATTTATAGAAAAATTCTTTGGAGAAGGAAATTCAAAACTTAGGAAATTGAATTCCTGAGAATCTTGTCTTTTGAAATGTCTGAAAATCAACTTGGATTCTTGAGAAAGATGAGAAATTCCTTTTGAAAATGTCTTAAGAAAATAATATTTTCAGGGAAAATCATGGGAAAACTTTGATTTAGAAAATCCAACTTCGAAAATCTTCATAGTTCCTTGAGAAATCGATTTCATGAAGTGGAAATCTCTTGAGAAAATCATGAGAAAAGCAGATGATGCAGATGAATGCACTTTGAAAAGATTTCTGAAAAATTTGTTGGAAAGATGTGGATTAAGCCAAAGTAAAGCCTTCACATATTCTGACTGTGGCCATGAATATGTTCAGAGTTTACTTGAGTTAATTCACAATATTTTGAAAATTTAGAAATATGATGTGCATTTTTAAGATAGCCTAAGAGTGTAGGCTCAGTGTGACTGGTAGAAAGATGATGGATCTGGGTCTCGTCCATATTCCAACTAGGGCCGTAAATATGGATTCCACCGAGTTCATCAACTCTCTAAGAGTTGGTGCACATGCCATTCGTGTTCATTCACGGTGAATTTTGAAAATTGAGATATATGCATCATAGAATCAGGATATTGCTGAAATCAAACTATATGAGATGCAGCCTAATCTAAGCAGTAAAAGTAAATATTATTCCAAGGTTTTCATTTGATTGTTACATTGCTAACATAAAGTAAAAAAAATGAAATGAAGTGGAGCCAAGGAATCAACATCTTCTAGATTTTCCTGCAAAATGAGAATCAGTACAAGATAACCAAGAAAATGGATATATATATAATATATACAATGAAGATATATATGACTATATCTAAATGCTTGAATTTATGAAATGACCTGTGATAATGAAAATGTATTTACAAAGATAAACAAAAAAAAGAAAAATATCTACATGAGTATTTGTATGTGACGACAAATGCACATGAAGATATCACTATATATATATATATATATATATATATAAGTATATATATATGTATATATATTTATGTACATATATACATATATACGTATACATATAGGTAGATATACATATATATACATATATATACATATATATATATATAGATATATATATACCTATAATGAGAAAATATACATATTAATGGAAATTCCATATAATGGGTAAAATCAGAAAATACAGGTATATACAGTTTCTGTAGGTGATTTTACACAGCCGTATTTCTCAAGTTATAATATAATTTTCGGTAAAAATGGGTATGGAGCTTCCCTATATATCAATAACCAAGCGTGCAAAAGATGGCATAGAAATCATGAACGGATATGGATATTTCTTTTCATGAACATGGCCGATTATCAAGACTGCATACCTGCAGAAGATGGTAAATATAACACATACGTGATGTGCAGGAAATGCACTGTGGGAACAATGGGCTGTTTTTAAGAAAATTATGACAAGGCTGGGAAAAGCTTAATGGAGAGATGAAATCACAAACACAGATGTATGTATAAAAAAAAAAAAAATTATGAACTATAATAAGTACAGGAACTACTAGGATAACCTGCAAATGTTAAATGACCAACAAATTACATCTCCTGAACTTATTAAGCTTACAGGATCAACTTTACCTAAGCTAAATTCTGTCACATAAAACAAGAATATACGGAATCCATAAACCGACGTCAATACAGAATCTTATATAACTCAATATGTAGTATTGATACAGTAAACAATAGACATATCAGGGAAAAGAGCTATTTAAATAAAATGGTAACACAGTGAAATATATAGCATACATGTATATACCCATGGATATGTTACAAAAGAAAATTGCACAGGTGAGAGTAAAGCTATAACTGGGGTTAGTGTGAGATGGCAGTGTGAATAGGAAGGGTGCTGGGGAATGTTAAAGCAGATCATATACTTAGGTACAAAAGCTATAGCTTAATATGATGGAAATGTAAAAAAAAGAAAAATGCAAACAATGGCTGAATTGTTGGAAGTGTACAACATAGGTGAGGGTGGTGTAATGCTGGAATGGCTAATGCCATGGAGTGATGTTGTAACAGCATATATGGCAGGTACTATGCATCAATTCAATGTAGTGATGTTATACACATGATATGGATATAAGCAATAGTGTTGTGCCTATCATAAAGTATCTAGGTATGACTGAAGGCAATAGCAAAATGTAAATCTACAGGGGAAAAGCACTATACAGTTAGCATATAAATGCCAACTGTGAGAATGTAATGGGGAAAATGGGTTACTGCAAGAACAATTAACGATCTATAAAATGAGCAAACTGTAACATAGAGACAAAAAAAAAATATATACAAAAAAAAAAACGTGAGAATGACACAGGTTACAGGACATTCAGCAAAAAGAAGAATGTTTGCAGAAATCTGCAGATGTACAGGGGATTTCTTTACCTTGATTCAGCAGGGGCTGAAGAAACTCTTCCTATAGGGTGAGCTGGACCCACAAGGGTTAATGAGAAGATTCCAGAATACCAATTGCTGGAGACTTGTCTTTTTCTGGAGCGTGTTGCTGAGCTGAAGGCAAAATGAATAAGCTGGCTGGGTTAAAGAAAATGGGAGCAAGAACACGTTGGTTCTCTTGTTGGTGGGCTGAAGGAAGGATGGCAGGAACAACTGCTTCACGCTAGATGGTCTTCACGCTGGTGAGCGAAAAAAAAAGAGAGATCCGCTGGATCCCCTGCTGAATTGAATGCAGATGGGGAGCAGCAGTTGGCTGGAGGTGGAAGAAAATTGGGCAGCAGCCTTGATGGATCCCCTGCGCTGTGGGACTTGCGACTGGCTTGAAGGCAAAAGGGAACATAAATTGCAGATCTTTCAAAGGGCTTCCAGCCGACAGAGGTGTGGAAAGTTGCAGTTGGTGAACACGCTGGCTGGAGTTGAAGAGGATGAAGACGTTGGTGATGTAGCTGGGCTGAAGGAAGGTGGATGATGGGCAGCAGCCGGCTGGAGGTGGAAGATGATCTTCAGCAAGCTGCTGGATATGCTGAAGGTGGAGGTGCGGCAGCCTCTTGAGAGGTGGAAGGCCCCTGCAAAATCAAGAAGGCAAATTCAATTGGCCTCCTTTTCCTTCCTCCTTTGGTGAATCCCCTGCAATAAGCAAAAAAAAAAAAACTCTCAATCGGCCAGTTTTCCTCCTCTCCTCATGAATCAATAGCCTTCCCCTTTTAAAATAAAAAAAATGAATGTTGAAAATGGAATTTTGAGATATTGAATTGAATTTGAATTTGAATTTGAATCTTGACAATGAATTCAGATTTTGATTTGAAAATTGAATTTTGAGTATACAAATGAATTTCAAAGTCAAATTGGACTTTGAATTTAAAGTTAGAATCTGAAAATGATATTTGAATTTACAAGAGTTGAAAATTGATTTGAGAAGTGAAGAAAATATCTGAAGGAAATCACTTGGATTTAGAAGAATTTTGAAAATATGATGCAGTTCTATCCTAAATGATGAATGAATTTAAAGAATTTTGAAAAGGCTATTCCATTCTTTAAATGAATTAAAATAAGATTGAAGATATAATACATCCTTGACTATGGTCATTGAATGTATTATATACTAATCTATATTTAAATTCAAAAGAAGAATAAAATACATTTTGTTGCTTTTATAGAGTTTAGAATGAAATTAGCTCTCAGTATATCCTGACTATGGCCATTGATATATATTTTAAGTTAATTTTAGGTTAAACTCTAATGAAAGAAGGAAATATTTGAAAATATGATGATTTTTAGAAAGAGATCCAGTGTGGATCCAGTGTTATTCCATAAAAGATGAAAATCCTAAGTTTTGTTCACATCCTGACTATGGCCATTGATGTGAATCATCAACTTAGGATTTAATCACCTTTTATTAGAATGGTGCACGTGTCATTCGTGTCCTCATTCGTGAACTTTCAGAAATAAAGGAGAAAATAATATGGGAACAAGTAATTCATGATATTTACAATGTTCATTCATTCTAATCTAGAACTGGGAATATAAATATTTTCATTATATCTAACTATTACATTATGGGAATGAATTCTGAAGAGATGGAAAACATCTATCTTGACAAGGGGAAATCTATAATCCTGCAAAACAAAGTTAGATCAAGGTGAATGGAAGATATCATATCAAAGTACAAGTGTATGAGTCTATACTTACTTTACTTTAGAAAATGCACACGCAAATCACTATTCTTACGCTAAATTGGAAATATATTTGCATGACTTAGTGGGAAAATACACAGGAAACTTCTAACTACCATGCAGCTGGTGAGGAAGTCTATGTAAAATTGATCTATATATGTGGTGATGATATCTAACAGATGTCAAATATTAAGAAACCCTAAAAACTAACCATGGGCAGTGGTGGGAGGCACTACTTGATGAAGAGACAACATGCTGTGAATGGCAGTGAAAGGCTGTGAAGAACTAAATGACAAATCTCTAGCAGTGAACTTAGGTACTGAATGACCTTATGCTGAATGGGCTATAACAGACAAGTAATGACAGCAAGATGAAATCTAATGTAAATGTCCAATGCCCCTATTAATCTTAAAGTTGTAGGCAAATGATAGCATTGCTACTAAATGTAAACATTATAAGCCAGAAGAAATGGTAATTTTGATGTCATAGATCTGAAGAAAGTGGTAAATTGGCCGTGTATGTCCATCCAAAATTGCCTATACAGTTCTATGCATGTATAATCTACCTTTACTGCCCACATATATCCTTAAGCTTATGCAGAATTTCAACAAAGGATAGTTTGTGTTCCAAGAATGACAAATGGGCACATTGTTATGCAACAATCATCATTTAGGGGCTGCCTCAGGTGTACCATACTCCAATTGTATGTAGAAGACACCATAATACTGACTATGGTCATCAGCTTTTCCTGGGAATGTTCAAAAAATCCTCCTAAAGATTATAACAAAGATTGTAACAAAGATTTTCAAGGATGCAAACAATGTTTCCTAGCATATTCATCAGCATTGATATTCAATCTTATCACAGAAAAATGTGGTGGATGCATTGTTAGCATCTATAGTCCACACAATATATATGGATGGGTAGATACATGTATGACAGGCTTTGCAACCTGTAGTGGCTATAAACCTTCAGCCAATCGAATTTCAAGATGGATGTTCAGATGAAATGTGCACTGCAGGAAGTAAGTGTGGTGGTAGGGTGTTGTTGTATGATGGAGTGTGAAGTGGTTTTTGCAGGGAAAATGCGGGTAACAGGGCCCTGCATGAGCTTGTTGGCAGGAGCATGCCATTTACATGTGGTTGCAGCCATATATATATATACATATATATATATACATGTGATAGGATTTATGAAAATATAAAAAACTAACAGAGCTGGAGCTTCTCCTATGGTTCTACCAAAAATGAATCAATTGAGGAAAATACTTACCTCTTTGAATGACTGTTGTTGGTAGGCATGATCCTGGAGCCAGCTGAAGGTCCAAAGTCGAATCTATCTACCACATGATGTGGCCTTTTGCCTCTGATGCAATCAATGGGGCCTTATATACACCCACATTGGATTCATAATCTGTCTTGGGTATGATGGAAGTTACCAGCCCTGTCTCTTGAGACTGGGATTCAAAAAGAATCATGTATATCATGAGGCTCAAGGATTTTAATTTCATTCTCTAAACCGGCTCCATTTTTTTGTGACATTTGTCATTGATTAGAGTATCTCTACTCTCTGCAGAAGATCGCAACTTTGAGCTGTTTTCTAAGAAAAAGGTGGACTCTTGATACTCAACCAGTGTCGATGTTGTAGTTTGTCTTTCCTGTTTGAGTTCAACCTCAGTGGCTGAAGTTGAAGAGCAGGGTGAACATCTCTCATTACTTTGAAGTTACTTCTGAAGATCCTTGTATTTGGCTGAAGCTTCTAATCATTCTGTCAGCTTCTTGACTATTCCAGATAGCATTTGCTCAGTTAAATCCATCAGATCTTGGTAGTCTGCATAAGCCATGTAGAACTCATAAGTAATAAATTCTGGATTGTGTGTTAAATCTATTCCTTTATTTTTTTTTGAATTGCTTTCCAATTTCATACACACGCTCAAGCCCTTCCAACAATTAACTGTTTAAGACAAAGCTTTGGGGCTATGCACATAAATAATTTCATGTCCAACTCATTGTAATGAGTAATGAATGGTTTAGCAGCAGCTCCACCCGCAATCATATTCATCATAGGTGTTTCAACCAATGGAAACTGTTGGTTGCCCCAATAGTGACATCAGTTATTCGGTGCATCCTTAGAAGACCCTTGAACCGGTCATCCTTCACGTCTGTTCAGAAACTGAGTATTCATTCATTCTTGAAGCCTTGGCTGACTCAAGAAACTCATTGATTCTTTAACCACCTCCCTAAATCTATCATCATCATGCCATCCAAGTTTTGTAACACGGCAAAACAGTTGAGTCAGAGAGGCAGTGACAAAAGGCTGCAACTCAGGTCCTCTGGTGACCAGGTAGCTGATCAAGTAGTTTCCTTGAAATAAATCAATGCAGAACAATTATGAGAGGAGATGAAATTGACAAAACATAACATGATATTATATATACCCAAAGAAATGAATAAATGATTGCCATTGAAGTTAATATGACAAGCCAAAAGTCATAATAAATTCATGCTCAATCAGAGATGCTGAAACAGTAAGCTGCAATTCAGATCCTCTGTATAGCCAGGTAGTTGGTCATGTAGTTTCCTTGAAGTAAAATCAAAACAGCGTAATTAAAAAAAAATAGAACAGACAAAACCCTAACATATTATATACACCAAAGAAAATACACAAATATTGCCATTGAGGTTAACAGGATAGGCTAAAAAGTCATGATGGGTTCCCGTTAGAGCTGAACCCCAAGACAATGTTACAGGATCAACACAAGGAAAAACTTGTCTTGCACAGGATAGTCCAACTTTGAGTGCCAACACGCTATTTATCAATGTTAGGAACCATCATGGCATCTGCTGTAATCAAGGCATCCACATTGTACTGACAAGCAAGAAAGACAAAATTAAGATGAGAATCTACAACTGATCATAAACAACACACAACATGTATTATAAATCACCTAAAAGGTATAATAGCTTTAAGCACAACTAAAAGATATACGTGAATAAAACATTACTGAGGTCAAGTTGCAGCTGCAAAGAAAGACTGTGCTCTGTCACTTGCTGCAACAAGCTTGAACTTACCAAATCAAGCGCATAAGAAGAAACTGCATTGTCCAGAATGTATTGGCATTGTGAGATATAACCAGTATTCTCTGACAGGCACTCTAATGTGCTCTCGGCATGAGCCCTTTTCAGCTGAATTCTGCGAATTATACATCCTTTCGCATAGTGCTTCAAGTTTTGCTAAGCCCTCCATTGATTGGAAACAGAGGAATTCCCAACAGTCAAGTAATTAAGAATCCACCATTAAGCATTTGTTGAGCTAAACTCTTTCTCGTAAACAATTCATAAAAAAATTAAAAGATTCCACAAAACCTTGTTAAATTTTTATTAGAAAGGATTTCATAATTTCCTCCCGGCTCAAATTCAAACTATCACATTTGTTGACCAAGTGAAGAGCTGATATGAATATAATTACCACAAGAAATGTTGCATTATATACAAAAGTATGTTCCATTGCAATAGTTTTTTTTCCATTTTGAACAATTGCCATGATATGGTCGAATCTAAAAGGGGAGATCAAGCATGAAGCCACGCATCGCTGCTACACATAAAATGAGGTCAACAGCTACAAAGGATTCCTATACTAACAATAAACTGAAAACGAAAATTGGTGCAAGATGTACAAAAAACATCATTTGCATCATGAAATCTAATAGGCTGTAATGAAGGGAAATATACTGGATCAAGGAGAAGAGGACACTAAATGTCACGATAATGCAATCTGAGAATATCAAGATACAACATATAATGATCGGAAGGATCAATCACACAGAATCATCCCGACAAAAATTCTTAGCTGATGATCGAATATAGTAGAAACAATTAAGTCACATGAAAATGCTGAGTTTCATGATCATTTAAATGTTTATTACGTCAAAGCAATTCAGATCAAACAACTTTTTAGTGCCAATTGAGTAGAGGATTTACAACAACAAAAAAATTGCCCTTATGGAAGATCGGATTTGCCTTCACGGCAGATCAAAATATCCCTGATCTCCATGGTAGTTCGGACAGAAGCACCTTGATAGAACTACCTTCTTGTGGTAGCTATTTCAGGGTAGATCGGACTTCTTTCTCATGGGCTTCAGCTTCAGCGGATGCACATGAGGTCCGGCGGATATGATACTAATACATATGATGCATAAGCTATACAGGGGAATGATTAAAATGAAATTTAAGATATGAAGTGGAAGAGAATGCCCTGGCTGAATTTGAAAGCGCATTTACATGACACCACTGATTATAAAGCAAAGAATCCGATGTAAATTGAGAATGTAAATTAACAGATCGTCAGAATGAGAAAAACAGAAATCTAAAATTTAATAGATAGTCAGAATAAAACAAGGATTCATTATGAATGAGAAATCAACAAGCGTGAATGGAGAATTAGATAAGGGAAAGGAGCATAAGAAGATCGAATATAAACAAATATTTGATCAGAAAACCCAAGAAAACTCCGTAAAAAGAAATGTCGGAATGAATATTTCGTTGTTGTTGCCGGATGTAGACTGATCTTGTTATCCGTAGATCGATGCTTACAAAGAGGCTTTTGCTTGAAAACAATTCATAAAATCATAAAAAAAAAAGAAGAAAAGCTATAAATAAGTAAAAAGAAGGGAGCACCTTGGATTCTTAAAGCATTGAGATCAAGAAGAGGCGATTTCTCTATTTGTTACTGCCAGATATGGCCTTCTTCACTAACAAGATAAAAAAAATCGAGAAGGAGATGTGATGGTGAGAAGCGACGGGCTGATGGTGGGCTGGAGTTGATTCCTTCAGCCGATCAGAGGAAAAACCAGGCTCGCTTGGCTCCGTGCAGGCTTCTATTCAATCAATCTAAAGTCAGAAAGGAAGAAAGGAGAAGAACGCAAATGGAGGGGTGAAACGCGGTGGATTGAAGAGGCCCATGCGATCCTTTCTTAAAGAAGAAGAAGCAGAATCCAGAGGGGTCGAGCCGTTGGGGATCAAGGGTTGATGGGGGTTTGGTTGGTGATGGGCGGCTGAAGGAGGAGAACGATGGAAGCTTCGAGAAAGGTGGAGAAGGAGAATGAGAGGGGTGAAAACCGATGCCCTAAACCCTCTTTTGCGACTTCTTTTAATGAAGGTTTGTTAAAAAAAAATCCATATGGGTCCTTATTTTTTAAGATTTTTTACAAAGAGGGGGGGGGGGGTTAACATATTTTTGCTAAAAAGGTGTTTTCATAAAAATCGATTTTTAAAAAGGCGTTTTCAAAAGGTTTTTTGTGTGTTGTTTTTTTTTTCCGTATTTTTTTGTTTTTTTCTTGACATTTTCTACATTTTTTAGCATTTTTAGAATAAAACCCTAAAATTAAAGATTTAAAACTAATTTTTTTGTATTTTTGAGAAATATTTACAAAAGAGGGTTTTCAAGGCTATTTTGGGAAAATTTCTTCAAAAAAATGGGTTTGGATCCAGGTTTTGGGAAAATGTTTGAGTTTTGACACTCGAATCGAGAAATACAATACGATGGATACAAACTGATGCCGGATGGATTGTTCGAGCTATTTAAAGACTATTTTTGGTATTTTCTGTAATTTTAATTTAAAAGTTGGACAACGAGACTCAGATTTGGATCTGGACAATGGATCCAGATTCGAAATCAAGTCAGACATATAAAATGAATTTAATTTGAGTAAAACTTGAGAAATGAACTGGAATTTAGATTTAAAAGTGACTCAATTGCTCAGAAAATGGGGTCAGGGGCAAAAGGGGAATATTTATAAGATTTTGAAAAATTTGAGGTGTTCACACTAAATCATGCATATATGTTCCAAGGTTATCAAAAAACTTTCATTGTGATTCAATAATGAGTATATATGTTCTAAGGCAGTCAAAAAAAATTCATAGTGATTCAATCATGCATATATGTGTTCTCAGGCTGTCAAAAAAATGTCATAGTGAATCAATCAAGCATATATGTGTTCTGTGTCTGTAAAAAAAAAATTCATAGTGATTCAATCTTGAATATATATGTTCTAACGCTGTCAAAAAAAATTCATAGTAATTCAATTATGCATATAAGTGTTCTTAGGTTGTCAAAAAAATTTCATAGTGATTCAGTCAAGCATATATATGTTCTAAGGCTATCAAAAGAAATTTGTAGTGGTTCAATCTTGCATATATGTGTTCTAAGGCTGTTAAAAAAATTCCATAGTGATTCATTCATGCATATATGTGTTCTAAGCCTGTAAAAAAAAAACCATAGTGATTCGATCAAGCATATATGTGTTCTAATGATGTCAATTTTATTTTATGGAGATTTAATCATGCATATATGTGTTCTAATGCTTGCAAAAAACAATTCATAGTGATTCAATCATGCATATATGTGTTCTAATGCTCGCAAAGAAAATTTCATAGTGATTCAATCAAGCATATATGTGTTCTAAGGCTGTCCAAATATTTCATAGTGATCCAATCATGCATATATGTGTTCTAAGGCTATCAAAAAAACTTCATAGTTATTTAATCATGCATATATTTGTTCAAAGGCTGTTAAAAAAAAATTAAGTGATTCAATCATGCATATATATGTTCTAAGGCTGTCAAATTTTTTCTATAGATATTTAATCATCCATATATGTGTCCTAAGGTTGTTAAAAAAAATCATAGTGATTCAATAATGCATATATTTGTTCTACGATTGTGAAAAAAAAATTCATAGTGATTCAATCATGCATTTATGTGTTCCAATGCTCTAAAAGAAAATTCAAAGTGATTCAATCTTGCAAATATGTGTTCTAAGGCTGTCAAAAAAAATTCACAGTGATTCAAGCATGCATATATATGTTCTAAGGCTGTCAAAAAAATTATCTAGTGATTCAGTCATGCATATATGTGTTTTAAGGCTCTCAAAAAAATTTCATAGTGGTCGAAACTTGCAAATATGTGTACTTGGATTTTCAAAAAAAATTATAGTGATTCAATCATAAATATATGTGTTCTATGGTTTTCAAAAAAAAATTATAGTGACTCAATTATGCATATATATGTTCAAATGATGTCAAATTTTTTTTATAGGGATTCAATCATGCATATAAGTCTTCTAAGGCTATGAAAAAAAATTCATAGTGATTAAATCATGCATATATGTGTTCTAAGGTTGTCAAAAAAAATTCATTGTGATTCAATCATGCTAATATGTGTTCTAAGGCTGTCAAAAAAAAGTCATAGTGATTGAATCTTGTATATAAGTGTTCTAAGGCTATTAAAAAATTTTCATAGTGATTCAATCATGCATATATGTTTTCTAAGGCTGCCAAAAAAATTTGATAGTGATTCAATAAGGCTTATTTATGTTGTAAGCCTGTCAAATAAATTTCATAGAGACTCAATCATGCGTATATATGTTCTAAGGCTGTAAGAAAAAAATCATAGTGATTCAATCATGGATATATGTGTCCTAAGTTTTTTACAAAAAATTCATAGTGATTCAATAATGCATATATCTCTTCTACGGTTCTAAAAATAAAATTATAGTGATTCAATCTAGCATATATGTGTTCTAAGGCTTTAATTTTTTTTTAAAGTGGTTCAATCATGCATTATACGTTCTAATGCTGTCAACCAAAATTTGTAGTGATTCAATCATGCATATAAGTGTTCTAAGGCTGTCAAAAATTTTTTATAGTGATTTGATCTTGCATATATGCGTTCTAAGGTTGTAAAAAAAAAATCATAAAGATTCAATCATGCGCATATGTGTGCTAGGGCTGTTAATTTTTTTTTAAAGTGATTCAATCATGCAGATATGTATTCTAAGGTTGTCAAAAATTTCATAACGATTCAATCATGCATATATGTGTTCTAAGGCTGTTAGAAATTTTTTAAAGTGATTCAATATTGCATATATGTGTTCAAATGTTGTCAACATTTTTTTATAGATATTCAATCATGTATATATGTCTTCTAAGGCTGTCAAAAAAAATTTCATCGTGATTCAATCTTGCATATGTGTTCTAGTGCTGTCAAAAAAATTTCATAGTGATTCAATCATGCATATATATGTTTTAAGGCTCTCAAAAAAATTTAATAGTGATTCAATCTTGCATATACATGTTCCAAGATTGCCAAAAAAAATTTATAGTGACTCAATCATGCATATATGCTCCAAGGTTGTCAAAAAAATTTCACAGTGATTCAACCGTGCATATATGTGTTCTAAGGCAGTCAAAAAAATTTCATAGCGATTCAATCATGCGTATATGTGTTCTCAGGCTGTCAAAAAAATATCATAACGATTCAATCATGCATATATGTGTTCTATGGCTATAAAAAAAAATTCATTATGATTCAATCATGCATATATGTGTTCTAAGCTATGAAAAAAAATTGATAGTGATATAATCATGCATATATATGTTCTAAGGCTGTCAGAAAAATTTGTAGTGATTCAATCTTGCATATATGTGTTCTAAGGGTGTTAAAAAAAATTCATAGTGATTCGAACATGCATATATGTGTTCTAATGATGTCAAAAAAAATTTATAGAGATTCAATCCTGCATATATGTGTTCAAAAACTATAAAAAAAATTCATAGTGATTCAATCAAGCATATATGTGTTCTAAGGCTCTAAAAAAAAATTGATAGTGATTCAATGATGCATATATGTGTTGTAACTCTGTGAAAAAAATTTCATAGTGATTAAATCATGAAGATATGTGTTCTAAGTTTGTCAAAATATTTTTTATAGTGAATAAATCATGCGTATATGTGTTCTAATGCTGTTGAAAATTTTGAATCATGCATATATGTGTTCTAATGCTATCAAAAAAATTCATAGTGATTCAATCATGCATATATGTGTCCTATGGTAGTAAAAAAAAATCATAGTCATTCAATCAAGCTTATATTTGTTCTAAAGCTGTCAAAAAACTTTCATAGTGATTCAATCATGCATATATGTGTTCTGAGGTTTTTAAAAAATATTCATAGTCATTCAATCATGCATTTATGTGTTCTGAGGCTGTCAAAAAAAATTATAGTGATTTAATCATGCATATGTGTGTTCTAAGGCTGTCAAAAAAATTTCATAGTGATCCAATCCTGCATTTATGTATTCTAAGGCTGTCAAACAAATTTCATAGTGATTCAATCATGCGTATATGTGTTCTAAGGCTGTCATAAAATTTTTATAGTGATCCAATCATGCATATATGTGTTCTAAGGCTATCAAAAAAATTATATCTCGATTCAATCATGCATATATGTATTCTATGGCTGTCAAAAAAATTTCATAGTGATTTAATCATGCCAGTATGTGTTCTAAGGTTTTCAAAAAAAAATTATAGTAATTCAATCATGCATATATATGTTTTAATGATGTTACATTTTTTTACAAAGATTCAATCATGTAAACATGTCTTCTAAGGCTATCAAAAAATTTTCATAGTGATTTAGTCATGCATATATGTGTTTTAAGGCTGTCAAAAAAATTTCATAATGATTCAATGACGCATATATGTGTTCTAAGGCCGTAAAAAAGAATTCACAGTCATTCAATCTGGCATATATGTGTTCTAAGGCTGTAAAAAAAAAATCAAAGTAATTCAATCATGCATATATGTGTTCTAAGGCTGTCATAAAAATTTTATAGTGATTCAATCATGCATATATGTGTTCTAAGGCTATAAAAAAATTTATATCGCGATTCAATCAGGTATATATGTCTTCTAAGGCTGTCAACAAAATTTCATAGTGATTGAATCATGCCAGTATGTGTTCTAAGGTTTTCAAAAAAAAATTATAGTAATTCATTCATGCATATATATGTTTTAATGATGTTACATTTTTTACAGAGATTCAATCATCCAAATATGTCTTCTAAGGCTATCAAAAAAATTTCATAGTGATTCAGTCATGCATATATGTGTTCTAAGGCTGTCAAAAAAATTTCATAGTGATTCAATGACGCATATATGTCTTCTAAGGCCGTAAAAAAGAATTTACAGTAATTCAATCATGCATATATGTGTTCTAAGGTTGTCAAAAAACAAAAATCATGGTGTTTGAATCAGGCATATATATATTCTAAGGCTATCAAAAAAAAATTATAGCGATCAAATCTTGGATGTATATGTTCTAAGGCTGTCAATAAAAAATCATAGTGATTCAAACATACATATATGTGTCCTAGTTTTTTTCAAAGTCATTCATATTGCATACATCTCTTCCACGGTTCTAAAAAAAAAATCATAGGGATTCAATATGGCAAATATGTGTTCCAAGGCAATAAACAAATTTCAAAGTGATTCAATCATGCGTATATGTGTTCTAATGATGTCAAAACAATTTTGTAGTGCTAAACTGTTGAATATATGTGTTCTAAGGCTGTCAAAAAAAATTCATAATGATTCAATCATGGATTTAACTATTCTAAAGTTGTTAAAAAAAATTCATAGTGATTCAGTCATGCATATATGTGTTCTAAGGTTGTCAAAAAAAATCATTGTGATTCAATCAGGCATATAATTTTGTGGTGATTCAATCATGAATATATGTGTTCGAAGGATGTTAAATTTTTTTTAAAGTAATTCAATCAAGCAGATATGTGTTCTAAGTTTGTCAAAAAAAAATTATAGTGATTCAATCTTGCATATATGTGTTATAATGCGGTCAAATTTTTTTTACAGATATTCAATCATGCATATATGTGTTCTAAGGCTATTAAAAAAAATCATTGTTATTCAATCTTGTATATATGTGTTCTAAGGCTGTCAAAAAAAATTTGTAGAGTGTCAATCATGCATACATATGTTCTAAGGCTGTAAAAAAAAATTCAGAGTGACTCAATCATGCATATATATGTTCCAATGTTCTCAAAAAAATTTCATAGTGACTAAATCATGCATATATCTTCCAAGGTTGTCAAAAAAATTTCATAGTTATTCAATCATGCATATATATGTTATAAGGCAGTAAAAAAAAATTCATAGTTATCCAATCATGCATATATGTGTTCTCAGGCTGTCAAAAAAATGTCATAGTGATTCAATCATGCATATATGTGTTCTACGGCTCTCAAAATTTATTTATAGTGGTTCAATCATGCATATATGTGTTCTAAGGCTGTCAAAAAAAATCATAGTGATTCAATAATGCATATATGTATTCTAATGCTATAAAAAAAATTCATTGTGATTCAATCTTGCTTATATAAGTTCTAAGGCTGTCAAAAAAAAACCGTAGTGATTCAATCATGCATATATGTGTCCTAAGGTTGTTAAAAAAATTTCTTAGTGATTCAATCATGCATTTATGTGTTCTAAGGCTGTCAAAAAAATTTCATAGCTATTCAATCTTGCATATATGTGTTCTAAGGCTCTAAAAAAAAACTCATAGTGATTCAATCATGCATTTATGTGTTCTAAGGCTGTCAAAAAAATTTCAAAGTGATTCAATCGTGCAAATATGTGCTCTAAGGCTGTCAAATTTTTTTATAGTGAATCAATCATGCATATATGTGTTGTAAGGCTGTCAAAAAAATTGTATAGTGATTCAATTATGCATATATGTGTTCTAAGGCTGTCAACAAAATTTCATAGTGATTGAATCATGCCGATATGTGTTCTAAGGTTTTCAAAAAAAATTTATAGTAATTCAATCATGCATATATATGTTTTAATTATGTCAATTTTTTTTTACAATCATGCAAATATGTCTTCTAAGGCTATTAGCAAATTTTCATAGTGAATCAATCATGCATATATATGTTCTAAGGTTGTCAAAAAAATTTCATAGTGATTCAATGATGCATATAATTGTTCTAACGCCGTAAAAAAAAACTCATAGTGATTCTATCATGCATTTATGTGTTCTAAGGCTGTTAAAAAAATTCATTGTGATTCAATCATGCAAAAATGTATTCTAAGGTTGTCAAAACAAATTCATAGTGATTCAATCAGGCATATATATTCTAAGGCTTTCAAAAATATTTCATAGCGATCAAATCATGCATATATGTGTTGTAAGGCTGTCAAAAAAAATTCATAGGGATTCAAACATACATATATGTGTCATAATTCTTTTTTTAAATTCATAGTGATTCAATAATGCGTATATCTATTCTACGATTCTAAAAAAATCATAGTGATTCAAAAAAATTTCATAGCGATCAAATCTTGCATAAGTGTGCTCTATGGCTGTCAAAATTTTTTTGTAGATATTCAATCATGCATATATGTGTTCTAAGTCTGTCAAAAAAAAATCATTGTGATTCAATCTTGCATATATGTGTTCTATGGCCATAAAAAAAAAATCATAGTGATTCAATCATGCATATATTTGTTCTAAGGTGGTCAAAAAAATTTCGTAGTGATTCAATCATGCGTATATGTGTTCTAAGGCTATCAAATAAATAATTCATAGTGATTCAATCAAGCATATATATGTTCTAATGATGTCAATTTTTTGTATAGAGATTTAATCATGCATATATGTGTTTAAAGGCTGAAAAAAAAATCATAGTGATTCAATCGTGCATATATGTGTTCTAATGCTATCAAAAAAATTTCATAGTGATTCAATCATGCATATATGTGTTCTATGGGTGTCAAAAAAATTTCATAGTGATTCAATCATGCATATATGTGTTCTAAGGCTGTAAAAAAAAAATCATAGTGATTTAATCAAGCATATATTTATTCTAAGGCTGTTAAAAAAAAATCAAAGTGATTCAATCATGCATATATTTGTTCTAAGGCTGTCAAATTTTTTTTTATAGATAATATATGTCCTAAGGTTAACAAAAAAATTCATAGTGATTCAATAATGCATATATTTGCTCTACGATTGTGAAAAAAATTTCATAGTGATTCAATTATGCATTTATGTGTTCTAAGTGTCTAAAAAAAATCATACTGATTCAATAAAAAATATATGTGTTCTAAGGCTCTCAATAAAATTTCATAGCGATTCAATCATGCATATATGTGTTCTAAGGCTGTTAAAAAAATTTCAAAGTGATTCAATCTTGCATATATGTGTTCTAATGTTGTCAATGTTTTTCTATAGATATTCAATCATGTATATATATGTTCTAAGGCTGTCAAAAAAAAATTCATAGACATTTAATCATGCATATATAAGTTTTAAGGCTGTCAAAAAAAATTCATAGTGACTCAATCACGCATATATATGTTCCAAGGTTGTCAAAAAAATTTCATAGTGACTCAATAATGCATATTTGTGTTCTCAGGCTGTCAAAAAAATTTCATAGTGACTCAATAATGCATATATGTGTTCTCATGGTGCAAAAGAAATTCATAGTGATTCAATAATGCATATATGTGTTCTCAAGCTGTCAAAGAAATGTCATAGCAATTCAATCATGCAAATATGTATTCTATGGCTGTCAAACAAATTTCAAAGTGATTCAATCTTGCATATATGTGTTCTAAGCTATCAAAAAAATTTCATAGTGATTTAGTCATGCATATATATGTTCTAAGGCTGTCAAAAAAAATTCATAGAGATTCATTCTTCCATATATGTGTTCAAAAGCTATCAAAAAAAAAATCATAGTGATTCATTCATAAATATATGTGTTCTAAGGCTGTCAAAAAAAAATTCATAGTGATTTGATCATGCATATATGTGTGCTAATGATGTCAAATTTTTTTTATAGATATTCAATCATGCATATACATGTTTAAAAGGTATAAAAAAAAATTCATTGTGATTCAATCATGCATATATGTGTTCTAAAGCTGTCAAAAAAAAATCATAGTGATTCAATCATGTATATATGTGTTCTAAGGCTGTCAAAAAAAATTTATAGTGATTCAAACACACATATATCTGTTCTAAGGCTTTCAAAAAAATTTTATAGTCATTCAGTCATGCATATATGTGTTCTAAGGCTGTCAAAAAAAATTTATAGTGATTCAGTCATGCATATATGTGTTCTAAGACTGTCAAAAAAAATTCATGGAGATTTAATCATGCATATTTGAGTTCTAAGGCTGTAAAAAAAACTTTCATAATGATTCAATCTTGCATATATGTGTTCTAAGGCTGCAAAAAAAAATCAAAGTGATTCAATCATCCATTATGTGTTCTAAAGTTGTGAAAAGAAATTCATAGTGATCCAATTATGCATATACTATGTTGTATGGTTGTCAAAAACTTTTATAGTGATTCAATCATGCATATGTGTGTTCTAAGGATGTCAAAAAAATTATATAGTGATTCAATCATGCTTATATGTGTTCTATGGCTGTCAACAAAATTTCATAGTGATTCTATCATGCATATATATGTTCTAAGGCTGTCAAAAAAATTTCATAGTGACTCAATCATGCTTATATATGTTCCAAGGTTGTAAAAAAAACTTCATTATGACTAAATCAAGCATATATTTTCCATGGTTATAAAAAAACTTTCATTGTGATTCAATCATGAGTATATATGTTCTAAAGCAGTAAAAAAAAAATCATAGTGATTCAATCATGCATATATGTTTTCTCAGGCTATCCAAAAAATGCCATAGTGATTCAATCAAGCATATATGTGTTCTGTGGCTGTCAAAAAAATTTCATAGTGATTCAATCATGAATATATATGTTCTAACGCTGTCAAAAAAATTTCATAGTAATTCAATTATGCATATAAGTGTTCTAAGGCTGTCAAAAAAAATTCATAGTGATTCAGTGAACCATATATATGTTCTAAGGCTATCAAAAGAAATTTGTAGTGATTCAATCTTGCGTATATGTGTTCTAAGGCTGTTAAAAAAAATCCATAGTGATTCATTCATGCATATATGTGTTCTAAGTCTGTCAAAAAAAAAACCATAGTGATTCGATCAAGCATATATCTGTTCTAATGATGTCAATTTTATTTTATGGAGATTTAATCATGCATATATGTGTTTTCTACTGCTCGCAAAAATATTTCATAATGATTCAATCATGCATATATGTGTTCTAATGCTCGCCAAAAAAAAATCATAGTGATTCAATCATGCATATATGTGTTCTAGGGCAGTCAAAAACTTTCATAGTGATCCAATCATGCATATATGTGTTCTAAGGCTGTCAAAAAAACTTCATAGTGATTTAATCATGCACATATTTGTTATAAGGCTGTTAAAATTTTTTTAAAGTGATTCAATCATGCATATATATGTTCTAAGGCTGTCAAAAATTTTCTATAGATATTCAATCATCCATATATGTGTGCTAAGGTTGTTAAAAAAAATTCATAGTGATTCAATAATGCATATATTTGTTCTACGATTGTGAAAAAATTTCATAGTGATTCAATCATGCATTTGTGTGTACTAAGGCTCTAAAAGAAAATTCAAAGTGATTCAATCGTGCATATATGTGTTCTAAGGCTGTCAAAAAAATTTCACAGTGATTCAATCATGCATATATATGTTCTAAGGCTGTCAAAAAAATTATATAGTGATTCAGTCATGCATATATGTGTTCTAAGGCTCTCAAAAAAATTTCATAGTGGTCGAAACTTGCAAATATGTGTACTAAGATTTTCAAAAAAAAATTATAGTGATTCAATCATAAATATATGTGTTCTACGGTTTTCAAAAAAAAATTATAGTGACTCAATCATGCATATATATGTTTTAATGATGTCAATTTTTTTTTATAGAGATTCAGTCATGCATATAAGTGTTCTAAGGCTATGAAAAAAAAATCATAGTGATTAAATCATGCATATATGTGTTCTAAGGTTGTCAAAAAAATTTCATAGTGATGCAATCATGCTAATATGTGTTCTAAGGCTGTCAAAAAAAAGTCATAGTGATTGAATCTTGCATATAAGTGTTCTAAGGCTATTAAAAAAATTTCATAGTGACTCAATCATGCATATATGTTTTCTAAGGCTGCTAAAAAAATTTGATAGTGATTCAATAAGGCTTATTTATGTTGTAAGGCTGTCAAATAAATTTCATAGAGACTCTTTCATGCGTATATGTGTTCTAAGGCTGTAAAAAAAAATCCATAGTGATTCAATCATGCATATATGTGTCCTAAGTTTTTTACAAAAAATTTATAGTGATTCAATAATGCAAATATCTCTTCTACGGTTCTAAAAAAAAAATCATAGTGATTTAATCTGGCATATATGTGTTCTAAGGCTGTAAAAAAATTTTGAAGCGGTTCAATCATGCATTATACGTTCTAATGCTGTCAACAAAAATTTATAGTGATTCAATCATGCATATAAGTGTTCTAAGGCTGTCAACATTTTTTTATAGTGATTCAATCATGCATATATGCATTCTAAGGCTATCAAAAAAATTTCATAAAGATTCAATCATGCATATATGTGTTCTAGGGCTGTTAAATTTTTTTTAAAGTGATTTAATCATGGAGATATGTATTCTAAGGTTGTTAAAAATTTCATAACGATTCAATCATGCATATATGTGTTCTAAGGCTGTTAAAATTTTTTCAAAGTGATTCAATATTGAATATATGTGTTCAAATGCTGTCAACATTTTTTTATAGATATTCAATCATGTATATATGTGTTCTAAGGCTGTCAAAAACAATTTCATCGTGATTTAATCTTGCATATGTGTTCTAGTGTTGTCAAAAAATTTTCATAGTGATTCAATCATGCATATATATGTTTTAAGGCTCTCAAACAATTTTCATAGTGACTCAATCTTGCATATACATGTTCCAAGGTTGCCAAAAAAATTTCATAGTGACTCAATCATGCATATAGGCTCCAAGGTTGTCAAAAAAAATTCACAGTGATTTAACCGTGCATATATGTGTTCTAAGGCAGTAAAAAAAATTTCATAGTGATTCAATCATGCGTATATGTGTTCTTAGGCAGTCAAAAAAATATCATAACGATTCAATCATGCATATATGTGTTCTATGGCTAACAAAAAAATTTCATTGTGATTCAATCATGGATATATATGTGTTCTAAGCTATGAAAAAAATTGATAGTGATTTAATCATGCATATATATGTTCTATGGCTGTCAATAAAATTTCATAGAGATTCAATCTTGCATATATGTGTACAAAAGCTGTGAAAAAAAAATTCATAGTGATTCATTCATGCATATATGTGTTCTAAGGCCATCAAAAGAAATCATAGTGATTCAATCAAGCATATATGTGTTCTAATGATGTCAATTTTTTTAAAAAGAGATTTAATCATGCATATATGTGTTCAAAGGCTTTAAAAAAAAATCATAGTGATTCAATCATGCATATGTGTGTTCTAATGCTTGCAAAAAAAAAATCATAGTGATTCAATCATGTATATATGTGTTCTAAGGCTGTTAGAAAATTTCATAGTGATTCAATCATGCATATATGTGTTCCAAGGCTGTCAAAAAAAATTCATAGTAACTTAATCATGCATATATTTGTTATAATGCTGTTAAAAAATTTTCAAAGTGATTCAATCATGCATATATATGTTCTAAGGCTCTCAAATTTTTTTTATAGATATTCAATCATCCATATATGTGTCCTAAGGTTGTTAAAAAAAATTCATAGTGATTCAATAATGCATATATTTGTTCTACGATTGTGAAAAAAAAATCATAACCTTAAACCTCCCTTCTTATTTTTTTGTTTGTTGACAGCAAATACCACTGTCATTCGCATGCTTAGATCGAGTTCTAAGGTGTTTTAGAGAGTCAAGTTCTTTGGTGGTTAGTCCATTAGGGAAAATCGGCTAAGTCCATTTTAGCCGACTTTGATGTGTGTCCAGTTTTAATTATTTGGATAAAATATTTTGTTATTACAGTAGTTTAGTTTAGTTTAGTGTGTTAGATTTATTAGAATCATATCCATTCATATCTTAGTTTAGTTTACATTAAAATTTTGTTTTATCGTTGTTGTGTTAGTTGATAACATAATTTTTCTGCGTGAATTAGAAAAGTCGTTTTATGTGGGTTGCTGGCTGTCGTCTTCTTCATAAGAGAAGGCAGCCATGGCTGTAGCTTTGAGTTTAGGAAAGCTTTGTTTAGGGTCCAGATTCATTGTATTTAATTTTAGTCAGTTTTAAGATTGAATTAAGTAATTTAGATTTGTGTGTGTTAGCCAAAATAGCATTTTCCGATTTTGTGTGTTACATCCCATTCATACCCTTACATTTATTTGTGTAGATGTTAGTTTAGTTAGGGTAGTTAGAGCCTAGGTTAACTAATTATTTAATTTCGAATTTTAGATGAAGAGAACTTTGGTATTTTTGTTTAAGGAACGATTTTGGTAGGTGTGGTAGCCCATTCAAATTCGTGGAATTCAATTGAGGCAAGTTTTGACCCCTTCTTCTAGTCCAACCAAGATAAAATCATTCTCTCTTTTCAATTTCGGAAACAATTTTGATTTTCAATTCCCTTTCTAAAATTTGTGTGCTAGCTTTTGGGAAAGATTTTCAAAATTGACTATCTTATTTTAATGCAAAATTGAAACCGTGTGGGCCCATTGAGCTTGACAATTTTGAAATTGCAATCTTTCCAAATGGGTCCCTAAGGTAAGAATGTATGGGTTCATTCATTTCCAAATTCGTTACTTAGTATTTATATGCCCTCTTTTAATTCCATAGCTTGACATAGCATAGATATAGCATTAACAATTTTGGTAGGTTTTGACTTTGATTTAGGTTTTTAAAAACGTGTTTAGTAATTTAGGAAAATAAGTTGTCTTGGTAGTGGTTTTGATTTAATTATCGATTTTATTTCTATGCTAAAATTTTGTTTTAGGATTAGATATCTAGTTACCAATTCTAATTGATTAATCCCTAAGTAATTAGGTTAGTTATTAAAAATTAACCAAAATTGTGTAGGTGACCTTGTTTAGTAAGTCCAAGTTTTACTAACTCTAGTGGGTCCATCTAGGGTGGCGTGAGCCTATGTCAAAGCTAAACTCTGAACTGTCCCCCTTACTAACCCTAGTTAGGTAATTAACCCTAGCTAAGTTGACTAACAAACATTAGGTTGAAGTTCTTGTTAACACTAATTTCAAATTAGCTTTGGATTTAATCTTCGTGTTTTTAGTTAAATAGTTAGCTTGCATTAAGGTGAGTCCATTAGGATTAGTTAACTTCATTAACTTAGTCATTCTAATTGATCATTGCATTTTAGTTTAACTTATTTTGGTAATAGGGTGTCTTTTAGATTAACTTTAGAATTAATTTGCTTAAATTATTTGCATGTTTGTTTAGTTCATTACTTTGAGTCCATTCTCTGTAGCTTAACAATATATTAGAAGTGTTAGGACTGTTTTTATATGTAATCCAATATCATAGTGTATATAGTGGATTTGTTCAAATGAATAGTGCATTGAACTAAAAACCGGGTTTTAGCATCCACTTGCATTCATCATTTTATGTGCAAATTTTCCGAGTTTTTCCAAAATTTTTATTCTATTATCTTCATTTTATGTGCAAATTTTCTGAGTTTTTCCAAAAAACAGCTCATTTTGAGTTGATTTGGTCTGACTTTTAAGCATTTTTCAAAATCCGCTTTTTTGCGTTTTCAAATTTCGGGACATACGATTTTCAAATTTTATACGAATTTGAAACGCTTATATCTAGAGCTTCCGGAGAAGTTTTTCAAATCCGTAAAATCTGACAGATTCTTCAATCTGTTAGAAACAGAACAAAAGAAAAATCACGAAAATCGAACTTTGTTTGCTTCTTCAAATTCACTGTTTACGAAAACCTGTCAGAATCCACTTTTGCACTATTTGAGGGCAAAACAGTCATTTTACTAGTCGTGTGATTTTCGGTAGTTTTTATTGTTTTTCTGCATCTTAGTGAGTATATTTTCAGCAATTAGCTTAGTTAGATTCAGAATAGTTAGTTGATGTACTGAGAAATGACATTTTAGTTAATTTTGATTTCTAATTATAATTTAATTCAGTAATTCCTTGTAGAATTAGGTTTAGCATAATTTTTAATCATTTATTATAATTGTGCACTAATTTTATGTCTTATTGTGGTTTAGGTTGATAAAGTTTACAATAGGTCAAAAGGTGAATTCATAATGAGAGTGTAACGCCCCAAATATTTAACTTGAAAATTTTGGAATAAATTTTTTTTTCTAAACAGCAGCGGAAAAGCTTTATTAAATCCTTCGTCAAATTATTTGGGTGGGTTACAAGTAATAGCACATACTCAAGGCATTTAAGTAAAATAAATTCTGGCATTGAAATACTACAAGTTATCTTTTACAATTAATGATTTATTACAAGTCATATTCCTCAGGACATCCGAAGAAGATATGGTCACATGGCACTGTCGCAGCAACGACTGCAATTTCTCGTCATTCAGTTTCCTGAAAAACATTAATTCAGAAAGGGTCAGACTACCACATCTGAGTAAGAAGCATAATATCCATATTTATGTGCACAGTGTCATGTGTACAAGTATACATGCAACATGTTTAGATAGAATTAATAACCATTTAACAATTGATAAATGTACAGGTTACTAAAGTCAAGCATTTCATGATATATTCCATCACATCCAAGCACGATCCATGTAAGACCCGCAATTTTTCAGGAAATATCTGAATAAAATTCATGAGGCATTCACCGGTAAAAGTAGCATTTTTCTCATAATGCGAAACGAATCAATTCCTGCGAGCCAGTTATACTTAGGATATTCGTCGAATTGCGAATATATGCTCAAACACTCTGGAAGCCATAACTTCCTAACTAAACGAAATCAATAGATTCGTACGAGCCAGCTTTCTTAGTTACGTCAATACGAAGAAAATGGCGTACTCAGAATTTTTCGGAAAAAATCACCGAAAACCCGAAATTCTTGCGGGACCCACAGAAATATTGGTGGGACCCACAGAAATATTCCTCAAAAAATATCTTGTGGGACCCACAAAATATCCTATGAAAATATCTTGTGGGCCCCACCTCAAAAGGAACCTCCAGGAATTTAAAAGAAGCCAAGGGGTAAAAGGGGCATGGAAAAACCCAAGAGGAGGTGGGCTTGGGCTATAAATAGCCCTCCCCACTCTCTCTCTTCTCATAAAAATCGACCCCCCCTCTCTCTCTCTTGCCTTCTCTCTCTCTCCTAAACCTCCCCTACCTAGCCTAGCCCACCTGACCTGGTCTGAGCCTGCCTGACTTAGCCTGAGCCTGCCTGACCTGGTCCTAACCCACCTGACCTGGGTCTGAACCCACTTGACCTGGTCCAAACCCAGTTGACTTGACTTCAACCTAGTTGGGTTTAAAGTCAAAGTCAAAGTCCTTTTTGGTCCAGATTCCGGTTTGGATTTCTGAACCCAGACTTAGCCTACTTGAGCTGAGTTCGAACCTGCTGAACCCAGTTGACTTGGATCGAACCCAGTTTGGTTCAAACCACTTAGGTTGAGTAGCTTGACCTACTCTACCTCTTTCTCAACTAAGTCAGCTTCATCTGACTTAGTCTGACCTCTCGAAGGAAGGCTCAAAGCCGAAGAAGCAACCCGGAGCCGTTTCTTCCACGATTTGAAGTAAGTTCGCTTCGTTGATCCATCTCTCTCAAGTATTTGATTGTTTGTTGATGATGCATGAAATGCACATCATGTAAACAAGTTTTTCATGCGTTTTGTATCAAGTTTAAGGTTTTAAACCCATGTTTAGATGTGTTTTGATAGTAAGGGGCTATGGTTCGAATTTCAGAAAAATCGGAGTTAAAATGAGAGAGTTATGGCTATTTCAGTGTTTGGGCACAGATTTCGAGGTGGATCGGATCCATATCCGACCCAATTAGGTCAATTGGACCTTGGATCAACTCTTAGAAAGCCCAAAACCCAACCCACACACCTATCCATACTCATTTCAAAAAGTTTTTCTAAAAACCCCCCAGAAAGTGGCGCCTAGCAATATTTTATTTTTTAACACTCTTTCTGAAAAATGTCAAAACTATAAATAGTTTTTTTTCAAGAACCCTAGGCGTCTTTGGCTGTGTTTGGACGCCCCCTACAGTGACTCTACAGCAGCAGCTCCTTCCTCTCCATCTTCCCCAAGTGTTGGCCATTGAAGATCGACCTATGCTTGATTTTCAAGCATATTTTCAAGCTTTCTTTGGTTTCTTTTCATTTCTTTCTTATTCCTTGCTGACTTTTCACCATTTTTCTGTACTTTTGCAGGTGTAGCAGAGGTGGAGACCATTAACCTTGGGCGGGAGTGCGCAACACACCACCAAGGTGAGCCGGCCCTACCTCCATCCGGCTTTCTACACCCTCCGATCGCGAATCGGCTCACATTCCATCACCGGTGGATCTCCAACGTGTAGCAGCTGCAATAGGTGCCGTTTTTGGTGAAGTACAGCATCCTTGAACTGTAGAAGACGTCTACCTCCAGCCACGGTCCGCTCTTCTTCATCCCCCCGGTCGTCGGATCTTCCAAAAGGTAGGTCTTCTTCTTCCTTCTCTTCTAGATAAAACCGATTTGTGTGTGTGGTTTTTGTTTTGTTATTTTCTGTATGTTTCTTGTTTTTCTTTTTTATTTCAACCTTAGAATAGCATTCGTGCATAGGCCAGCACGTTAGCTTAGGTTTATTTATTTGATTGATTCATTGGAATCGAGTTTTTATTGATTTTTCATCTTTTTTATAAAAATCGGCTAGATCTTCATCTAGCCGATTCTTCAAGTTTGTCATAAGTGTTCTTGATATTGTTTTACAGAAAATCCAATAAAAAAGTGTTCCTTTTGATTTACTTTATTCGGTTTTTGTGTGGGTTGTATTTGGTTTTAATTAAAAAGAAAAAAAAAAAATCCAAAATCGGCTAGACTTATTCTAGCCGATTCTTGATTTTTACAAAAATATTTTTCTGTTTTGATATTTTTGTTTTGTCCAGCATGTGTATTGTGTGGTTTTGCTGAAAATCCTATTCCAAAAAGTTTATTTTAATTCATTTTGATTGTGGGTGCTGCTTGTCTTGTTTTGATTGTATTTTTGAAAAAGAAAAAAAAAAAATTTCGGCTAGAGATATTCTAGCCGATCTTTGTATTTTTGTTAAATGTTTGTGTTGATGTTGGTGAATCGTGTAGTTGCTGTGTGTTTTATGTGTTAACAGCAGTATATAGTTGTGTTAGTCATTTCATTGTTTTAGGATTGATTTAATTAGTTGTTTTAATCAATTTTTCGTTTTTGTGTTTTGAGTCTATTGTTGAAAATTATAAAAATCAAGTTTTCTTTTTTTTTCATGTTTTTAATTCCAGCATAGTGCTGTTCTTGTTAGCCTTGGTGTAATTAGGAGTCCTTTGTATTATTCTCTAATTTAGTTTTATCAAATTAGTGGTTATTTAGTTTTATTGCTTTTTGTTAATTTATAATTTTAGTTTTTTTTTATTTTCGTGTGGTTCTTCTTCTTCCCCAAGGTGGGGCGGCAGCCATTAGAGCTCCTCTGGAGCTCTTGGTCGATTTTTTTAGCAAGTCTTAATGGTCATTAGTTGAGTTAGGAAGGTGTCTAGGTTCAATGTATTAGGTCTTTCTTTTTTTTAGCCGTTTTTAGGGTTGCATTTAGGTAAGTTTTGGAATTAGGTTAGCATTAACTCCTAGGAAATCGATTTTCCATTTAAGTTCTTTTGTTCCCTAGGTATAATTAAGTCTATTAGTTTAGAAAGTAGCATCCATTGAAGTTGGCGATTTTTGGAGAAGGGAGGTAATTAAAGTAATTGAAAATTGGAAAGCTTTTGGAAAAAGGATATTCTTCAAAAATCGTGTGAAGCATTTAAGGAAAATTTGAATTTTGAATGTGTATTAAAGAAGGAGTTACTCCTTAACTTTGGAAAGTGTTTTGCAATTAAACCAAAATTCCAATCTAGGTTACACGATTTCCATAGAGCATTAAAAGCATTTTAATTCCATCTTGAAAAGCAAAAATCGTGGATTTCTAGATTGGTCTTTTCAGATTTCCAAAAAGGTATTAAAGGCAATTAAGGAGTGTAACTCCCTCTTTAAATTGGGCGATTTTTGAGAATCCAAAGCATTTCAAAGTTTGAATATTGGTAATTATTACATTCCTTTTTCCAACCTCCTCCATTAAAATCGTGAACTTTGGATTAATTGTAGCTTAATTAGGAGGTTACTACTTTAGTCTAGACCTAACCTAGTCAAACCGAGCCTAGGTCGAGTCAACCCCTAGTCTACACCCCCTTTGAGTCTAGTCAAAACCTAGCCTAGCCCAAGTCCAAGCCTAAACCGCACTTAGGTCAAGTCTAAGACCAAAGCCCAACCTTAGTCAAGTTTAGTGGAGTCAACCTTAACCTAAGTTAGGTCAACCTAGTCTACCTAACTTATCTAAGTCAACCCTAGTTGAGTCAAACTTAGTTCAAGCCTACTTAAACCGAGTTCACCCTAGTCTTGCTAAACCTACATCCAAAACCCAATCTTGGTCAAACCTAGTCAAAGGCCTAACTCGGGTCAAAACTTAGTCTAAACCTAGTGAGTCAATCGAGCTTACCTTAGCCCATTCGAGCCTAGTCAAACCCTAAGCTGGGTCCAACTTAGTTGAGCCTAAGTCAATTCGAACCTAGTTGACTAAGGTAACTCAAAACCGAATCCAATTAGTGAGTCCACCTTAGCTCGAACCTATCTCTTTCAACCTAGTCAAACCGAGCCTACCTAATCCCATCCGAGTGCATCCAAACCCAAACTGAACCTACTCAAGTCGAAACCGATCCTAGATCGAGTCAACCAAGTGAATCCTAACCTTAGCCTTCGTTCTTTAGTTAAGTAAGTCATTTTTTATTATTTCCTTTGATTTCTATATTAATTAGTTTATTTATCTAATTTAGTTTTAGTATAGAAGTGTGTATACGTATAGCGTATTTATTCAGTATGTATGAAATGTGTTTTGTTGTGTTTTGAATGATAGTTAGATATTAGTTAACTTAGTGGTTAGATTGCATTTTATTATTTAGCATAGTTGCATTTCCATTGTGAGTTAACTTAGTTCTAGTCATAAATTGCTTGTAGGCTTTGTGCGTCGTGTATTTAGTATTTTCCTAATTATCATCTGCATATACACTGTTATACAGTGTCATTTAGATTGCATTAGGTGTAGATTGCATTTGATAGTGTTTCCATAGGTTCATAAAGTGAATAGTGCACTCAAATAAAAACCAGATTTTTGCCCTGTCGAAACATAATTATTTTCTGATCAAAAACTCTGTGTTTTCCAAATTTATTTTTTCTATTCACTGTATTGACGTGTTATTTAACTGCAGACCAAATTTCAGCTCATTCGGAGTTGATTTGGTCTGATTTTTAAGCGTTTTGTGAAAACCGCTTTTTCTGGATTTTAAATTACAGGACTGGCGATATCCTGATTTTTCCAAGATTTGAAACGCTTATATCTGGAGTTCCAGAGACTGTTTTTTAATTCTGTAAAAACTGTCATTTTGTTTAATCTGTCAGTTGCAGAACAGAACAAATTTCGGGAAAATCGGACCTCGTTTGCCCTATCAAACAGTGGTTTTCCGATAACCTGTCAGATTGCTAGTTTACACTAGTTAGGGGCAGTTTCGTAATTTTCTTAGTTTCGGCATTTTAGACTTGTTTTCAGTAGTTTCTGTATTTTAGAAGTTGCATAATCATCATACAGCATTAGTAGAAGTAATTTGGTTAATTTTAGAATTAATTTAGTATGTTATTTAATTTTTGTTTGATAAATAGCATTTGTTTATTATTTTCGTAGAATTAGACATAGTTTTAATTGTTGTTTGCATCATTAAAATAGAAAACTAACTTTGTATTTTTCTGCATTTTTTAGGTTGAAAAGCATATTTAGTTTCCAGGGTTAGTATACAAGTGAAAAGATTCTCTAAGTGGCGAAAAGACAGAATTACCCTTGGCGTGGAGCAGAAGACTAAATGCTTGTTTATTGTTCTTTTAGTGCTTAATTGTAGTTGTATTCACTTTATAATTGTAGATTGTCATTTAATATTAATAAATTAAATTTTCTAGAATTATAGTGATTAATTCCTGTTCCCTGAGGATCGACCCGTACTTACCACTTTGTGGAAAGTCGGTTTTTATATTTTTGGTTGACGATTTTCCAAAGTTTTATTGAAAATAACTGTTTTAAAAAGAGCATTCCAAAATATCAACCAAATTTTGGCGCCGTTGCCGGGGAACGGCGAATTAATTACTTTATTTCTTAGAGTTTAATTTATTATTATTTTGTTTTAGTTAGTTAATTAGTTGTTTTCTTTTTAGTTAGTAGGATTAGTAAGTGAATATAGGATTAACATAGTTAGTAAATATAGGATTCACATATTGTTCTTTTTAGGATTCACTTAATTATCATTCTGCAAGGAGCGATTAGACAGGTGGGTTTTAGAAAAACATAGTTTGTGATTTCCTGTATTTATTTGTTTTAGCATTTTAGAATAGTTTACTTTGTTATTTAATTATTTAGTATAGAATTCTGACATAGCTATATAGCATATTTGTTTGTTTTTAGTTACTGTTATTTGCTTATTTACATTTTAGTATCTGTGCTAGTTTAATTTTTTTTTAGTTAGGTCGTTTGCTTACATCTGGTCTTAGTACCAGTGTATGCAGGGTCGACGAGGTCTAGGAACCCCATTACACCCATTTGTTGACAACCCAGAGAGAATTTTACATTCTCATCGAAGTTCGGCAACAATGGCTGACATGGATCCTCCACCTCCACCCCCAGTTCTTTCACGCCCTCTGCGGGAATACTTCATTCCCACAGACTATGTTCAGGCATCCTGCATTCGGAGACCCGATGTAGGAGCGCCACATTATGAGATTAAGGCCAGCATTATTCAAATGCTTCCATCCTTTTATGGCCTTAGTCATGAGGATCCCTACCGACACTTAGATGAATTCCTCGAAATCTGTTCTACTGTTAAGATACAGAATTTCGATGATGATGCGTTGAGGTTGACTCTATTCCCTTTTTCATTGAAGGACAAAGCCAAGTATTGGCTAAAGTCCTTAGATTCTGTAGAAATAGAGTCCTGGGATCAGTTGCAACAGGAGTTTCTTCGGAAATACTTTCCCATTGGTCGCACGAACCAATATCGTAGAGCCATCACTAGCTTTTCAGAGCTAGATGGTGAGCGCTTTCATGAGACCTGGGAGAGAATGAAGGATCTCCTCAGGAAATGCCCCCATCATCAGGTGCCGAAATGGCAACTGGTGCAGAGTTTCTATGATGGATTGTCTGACAAGAATCGTCAGATGATCGACTCTTCATGCGGTGGGACATTCATGCTGAAGAGCGAGGACGAAGCATGGAGGCTATTTGATACATTGGCCGAGAATTCACTCCACCATGCTTCGAGCTCTCATTCTGATAGAGCCACACCCAGCATTCAGAAGAAAGCTGGCGTTCTTGAGATTGGTCCATCTACTGCACTACAGTGTAAAGTAGACATGATTGCTCAGAAGCTGGACCAGCTTCTCTCAGGACCATCCACTACACAGCAGGTGTGTACTCTTTGTGCCAGTCCGGCACACGAGATCACTGAGTGCCCTTCAGTAGCTCAGTACCCTGAATTTGTTCAAGAACAAGTTCAGGCAGCTCAGGGTTACGTCAGACCGCCAAATAACCCATTTTCATCGACATATAATCCGGGTTGGCGTAACCATCCCAATTTTTCATGGAAGAATCCACAGTCTTCTATACAGATGCCTTCTTCCTCTCAGCCAGTTCGGCAGCCATCTTTTACTCAGCCATTTCAAAGACCGAACTATGCTCAGTCTTCTTCTTCTTCAGTTCCTTCCCCGATTCAGCAGGAGTCTGCCCTGCAGACATCTTTTGAGGAGAGACTTCTCCAGGCATTCCAAGAGGTGAAAACCTCTAATCAGAACGCCTTCGAGAAGTGTAGCCAGATTTTGAGCTCACATACGCAGTCCATTGCGAAGTTAGAGTCGCAAATGGGACAGTTAGCTGAGGCTATTAGTAGGAGACCCGAGGGTACATTGCCGAGTCAGGCTGTCATGAACCCGAAGGGTAAGGACCAGATGACTGGAGGCCTATTTCATACTGAGACACAGCAGCAGGCTAAATCAGTTATGGCCTTGAGGAGTGGACGTGAGTATCACGTTGAGAGTAGAGAGAAGATAGAGGAGCCAGAGACCATGGTTTCACCTACGTCGGCTCAATCATCATCCCCATCCCCATCATCACCTTCATCATCTTTATCCTCAGAGAAGAAGAAGGATAGGAGTGAGCCTTCTCGCAAAGAGGAGGAGCCAGCAGAGTATATCCCCCCACCACTCTATCCCAAAGCATTAGAGTCTCCTGGTTATAGAGGGAAGCAAGGTGCGAAGATCCAGGACATGCTTGATATCTTCAAGCATGTACAGATCAACCTACCTTTGCTCGATGCTATTCAGCAGGTGCCGGCTTATGCCAAATTTCTGAAGGAGCTATGTACGCAAAAGAGGAAATCCAGAGAGCGAGTTCCTAACAGGGTCCATCTGACTGAGCAGGTGAGTTCAGTACTTCAGCATCAGACACCACCCAAGCTCAAGGACCCTGGAGCACCTATCATTGCTTGTACTATAGGGAACATCCGGATAGAACGCGCATTGCTCGATCTTGGAGCAAGCGTGAACATTCTGCTCGGATATTTCTTTGATTCTTTCGGGTTAGGGGAGATGAGATCGACTCCGATTACACTTCAACTGGCAGATCGTTCCGTCAAGGTACCGAGAGGTGTCTTGGAGGACGTGCTAGTTAAAGTGGATGACTTTTATTTTCCAGTCGATTTCATTATCCTTGATATGGAAGGAGTAGACAGCCAGCACCAGACTCTGATTATTTTATGCAGACCATTCTTGGCGACTAAAAATGCGTGCATCAATTGTAGAACTGGAGCCATGGATCTCTCATTTGGCAATAGGAAGGTAAAACTGAATATTTTCAATGCCGCGATGGGACCAGCAGGAGACATGGACTGCTTTCATGTAGACATTGCACAGGAGTTAGTGGAGGAGCAGCCCGAGTTGTACATTACTGAGGATTCTTTAGATTTGTACCATATAGAGAAGAATAGCGGTTTAGATAGTGTAGATGTGTCTA
Organism: Nuphar pumila; assembly: GCF_984573655.1. Classification (NCBI taxonomy): domain Eukaryota; kingdom Viridiplantae; phylum Streptophyta; class Magnoliopsida; order Nymphaeales; family Nymphaeaceae; genus Nuphar; species Nuphar pumila. The sequence goes on along the minus strand of NC_143260.1, from coordinate 63,981,387 downwards.
GAGTGTCGTCGGAGAGACCACCTTGGGGAGCAGTTAGGGAACCCCTTCCACCACTTGCGGAGACCCCCGCCAAATCGTCGATCGAGTCGCCTCCGAAACTTGAGTTGAAACCCTTACCGGATTCACTCAAGTATGCATATCTCGGAGATGATGAGACTCTGCCTGTGATCATCTCGTCCTTGCTCACTGAAGAGCAGGAACAGAGATTGCTGACTATTCTTCGGGAGCACAAGGCAGCGATTGGATGGGGAGTTGCTGATCTAAAGGGGATTGATCCTTCATTCTGCATGCATAGGATCCATTGTAATGAGGAAATCAAGCCATTTAGAGATATGCAGAGAAGGCTAAATCCCAACATGAAGGAAGTGGTGAAGAAAGAAGTGGTGAAGTGGTTGGATGCCGGAATCATTTATCCTATTTCTGATAGTCAGTGGGTCAGTCCGATTCAAGTTGTGCCGAAGAAGTCAGGACTCACTGTGGTTGAGAATGAGAAGGGTGAGAGAATTCCAATGAGGACCACTACAGGATGGCGAGTCTGCATCGATTATAGGAAGTTGAATGTGGCAACTAGGAAAGATCATTTCCCATTGCCATTTATTGATCAGATCTTAGAGCGACTCGCAGGACAGAGCTACTACTGCTTTCTAGACGGATATTCAGGATACAATCAGGTAGCTGTCCATCCTGACGACCAAGAGAAGACCACGTTTACATGTCCTTATGGCACCTTCGCATTTAGACGTATGCCTTTTGGGCTCTGTAATGCCCCAGCTACTTTTCAGAGGTGCATGCTTGCTATCTTCTCGGACATGATTGATGATGTGATGGAAGTTTTTATGGACGACTTTTCAGTGTATGGCTCTTCTTTTGAAGATTGCCTCCATAAACTTGCTCGAGTACTGAGTAGGTGTGTGGAGACCAATCTCGTCCTGAGTTGGGAAAAGAGCCATTTTATGGTCCAGGAGGAGATTGTGTTAGGACACATTGTGTCCAAGCATGGTATTGAGGTTGACAGAGCAAAGGTGGAATCCATTTCTCGTTTGACTCCACCCACCTCTGTGAGGCAGATTCGATCATTTTTAGGGCATGCGGGATTTTACAGGCGGTTCATAAAAGATTTCAGCAAAATCTCTCGACCGCTTTGCACGTTATTGGAGAAAGACCAGCCCTTTGTTTTCGGTGAGGATTGTATGAAGGCCTTTGAGATTCTCAAAGAGGCCTTGATTACTGCACCTATTTTGAGACCTCCAGATTGAACTCTCCCATTTGAGATTATGTGCGATGCTTCTGATTATGCTATGGGGGCCATTCTAGGACAACGCATTGATAGGAAGCCCTATGTGATCTACTATGCGAGTAGAACTCTGTCTGATGCACAGATGAATTATACTACGACAGAGAAGGAACTACTTGCGGTAGTTTTCGCATTGGATAAATTTAGGTCCTATTTACTCGGTTCGAAGGTGGTTGTCTATTCTGATCATTCTGCATTGAAATATTTGTTGAATAAGAAAGACACCAAACCGAGATTGATTCGTTGGGTCCTACTACTACAGGAGTTTGATCTCGAGATTCGAGATAAGAAAGGAAGCGAGAATGTAGTAGCAGACCATCTTTCCAGACTGATCGTGGAGACCACGCAGGATCAGAGACCGATCAGTGATTCTTTCCCCGACGAGCAGATCATGTCAGTCAGTACATCGCAGTTACCCTGGTTTGCAGATATTGTGAACTATCTGGTTTCGAGGCAGATACCTGAGCATTGGAACAAGAATGAGCGTGAGAGGTTCCTATCCCAGGTGAGGCACTATTATTGGGATGAACCGGAGTTGTTCAAATACTGTGCAGATCAGATCATTAGGAGATGCGTTCCGGAGGAGGAATACCAATCCATTTTGAATTTTTCCCATTCGTTAGCCTGTGGAGGGCATTTTAGTAGTAGGAAGACGGCTGCAAAGGTTTTGCAGTCAGAATTTTATTGGCCCACACTCCACAGGGACGCTCATGAGTTCTGTAGGCGATGCCTGCGATGTCAGCAGATTGGAAACATGTCCAAGAGGGACATGATGCCCTTGCTACCGATTTTGATAGTCGAAATTTTTGATGTTTGGGGCATTGATTTCATGGGACCATTTCCGCCCTCATTCGGAAATTTATATATTCTGGTGGCGGTTGATTATGTGTCCAAGTGGGTCGAGGCTGTGGCCACCAAGACCAATGATCACAGAGTAGTGCTTAAGTTCATTAAGCACAACATTTTCAGTCGTTTTGGAGTGCCACGTGCGATGATTAGCGATGGTGGCAAGCATTTTAGGAATGTTCAGATAGCTTCTCTGCTGAGAAGATATTCTGTCAATCATAGATTCACCACTCCATATCATCCGCAGACTAGTGGACAGGTTGAAGTGTCCAATAGGGAGATTAAGCGAATTTTAGAAAAGACAGTTCGTTCGGACCGCAAGGATTGGTCCCAGCGCTTAGATGATGCACTTTGGGCATATAGAACTGCATTCAAGACTCCCATTGGCATGTCTCCGTATCGCCTTGTATTCGGGAAAGCATGCCATCTTCCTGTCGAGCTAGAGCATAGAGCGTACTGGGCTATAAAGAGATTGAATTTTGACCTCACCCAGGCTGGCAAAGAGAGAGCACTGCAGCTCTCAGAATTAGAGGAACTCAGGAATGATGCATATGAGAATGCCAAATTATACAAGGCTCGCACAAAAGCATTTCATGATAAGCATATTGTCAGAAAAGTGTTTGAGCCAGATCAAAAAGTGTGGCTATACAATTCTCATTTACATTTATTCCCAGGGAAGTTAAGATCGAGATGGACAGGTCCATACATTGTAAAAGAAGTATTTCCCCATGGAGCAGTGACATTATTCGATCCTATGACCCAAGGTACATTCAAAGTAAATGGGCAAAGACTGAAGCCATTCATTTCAGATGCCTTACAGGATGGTGAGTGTGAGATAGTGCATCTCACGAAGGCATGAAGATTCGACCAGAGGGATGTATGATATGTACATTATTTATTTTTCATTTCAGAGTTTTTTTTTTATTTAGTATTTCATTTCACATGTGCTAATTTGTGTTTTGATGTATGCAGGATGAACTTAACAATTAGTGTATCAATTACCAGGTACAGAGAAGAGTTTTCAAAGAATTCAAGAATCAGAGGAAAATCAACTTCAAAAGCTCAGAGCAAATCAGGTTGTATCTATCCTTTCTCCCATATTTTTGTTAGTGTCTTTTAGTGTGCATTTGCATTACATTTTTATTCATTTTGTATGCCACTAGAGACAGTGTCATTCAAGCATGGGGGGGTGGTTTAGATGCATGCACACAAAAATACACAAAAAAAAAAAAAATTTGTATGACTGGTAATCAAAGTAGGCATTTAAGAACAAAGTGTAGCATATATGATTGTTTTTGGCATAATCTAACAGTTTAAAAATTTTTAAGCCCCATAAATTTTTTTTTCTGAACTGAATCAAATATAGTAGTTGTTTATGAGATAATTCAAAGAAAAGATAGTATTTGATTGTTAGAAAATGTTGAATCACTTTTGTATAAGTATGCACAGTATGTTTTGAGGAAGAAATAAGCAATGGAAAGATGTGTTTGAAAAATGAGTTTAAAAGAATAGAGCTACGTTTAGTTGTTGATGTATTCGTGAATCCTAGTAGTGGAACTCAGACACGAGATGAAGTGTTTGAGTGTCTTAACGAAAAGGATAACGAAGGAGATCATCTTCTTGTCTAAGTCTATATTTGTGGCCTTTGCAGTTCGAGTAAGTAGAATCTGAAGGGTGTTTTACACCTGGTGCCCCAAAGCCAACTGACTTGGGAGCCACCGGTTCGAAAGCTTGTTACATGAACTGCATAGAAAGCCTAAGAGATAGAGACATTGCACATGACAAGAGGAAGACTATACGTAAACTATTAGAATAGAAGGTCTAGTGACTCGAGCAATTAAGTCCGAGGGATACTCTGTATCTAGTGCCCTAAGGTCGGCCGACTTGGGAGTCACTGACCCAAAGCTCGCTACACGGGTCACGAAAACTGACTATTCGAAATAGTGCTCATATGAGAAGAATGCGCAAGAGATCAAAAGTTGAAAATGAAAGAAAAAGAATGTGCTGAATGAGAAAATTTTCATTGCTTAAGTATATGTGCATTACTGTGCAGAAAATATACAAGTGAGAATAAATGAGTAAAACATGAGAATACTTGATTTTCGGAGAAAAATCATGAACTAGCTACAATATTAGAAAAGTGAAGGAAAAGAATTTTTACTGGGGAGGCATGAGATTTTTAAACTTGTTTTGAGAATGTCAATTACATGAAATATTTGTTACAACTGCATTCTTAAGAGCCTAATATTTTTGAAAGATCATCCTTGCATTTTATTGATGTTTGTGGGTAGCATCGCTGCAAACCCTCACGAGACCTTACTCGTCCACTAGTGTAAGCTAGGGGTTTAAAGGGCTTGTTGCATACGCTAAATGCAACCGTGATTCCTACGAAAGTGAGGTAGTATTATGCATTCATGCTTAGCATTTCTTGTCTTCAGTGCATATCATGATTAGGGTTTGTTAAGGGACTAACAAACATTCAAGCATGGGGGTATTTGATGATGCATGAAATGCACATCATGTAAACAAGTTTTTCATGCGTTTTGTATCAAGTTTAAGTTTTAAACCCATGTTTAGATGTGTTTTGATAGTAAGGGGCTATGGTTCGAATTTCAGAAAAATCGGAGTTAAAATGAGAGAGTTATGGCTATTTCAGTGTTTGGGCACGGATTTCGAGGTGGATCGGATCCATATCCGACCCAATTAGGTCAATTGGACCTTGGATCAACTCTTAGAAAGCCCAAAACCCAACCCACACACCTATCCATACTCATTTCAAAAAGTTTTTCTAAAACCCCCCCAGAAAGTGGCGCCTAGCAATATTTTATTTTTTAACACTCTTTCTGAAAAATGTCAAAACTATAAATAGTTTTTTTTCAAGAACCCTAGGCGTCTTTGGCTGTGTTTGGACGCCCCCTACAGTGACTCTACAGCAGCAGCTCCTTCCTCTCCATCTTCCCCAAGTGTTGGCCATTGAAGATCGACCTATGCTTGATTTTCAAGCATATTTTCAAGCTTTCTTTGGTTTCTTTTCATTTCTTTCTTATTCCTTGCTGACTTTTCACCATTTTTCTGTACTTTTGCAGGTGTAGCAGAGGTGGAGACCATTAACCTTGGGCGGGAGTGCGCAACACACCACCAAGGTGAGCCGGCCCTACCTCCATCCGGCTTTCTACACCCTCCGATCGCGAATCGGCTCACATTCCATCACCGGTGGATCTCCAACGTGTAGCAGCTGCAATAGGTGCCGTTTTTGGTGAAGTACAGCATCCTTGAACTGTAGAAGACGTCTACCTCCAGCCACGGTCCGCTCTTTTTCATCCCCCCGGTCGTCGGATCTTCCAAAAGGTAGGTCTTCTTCTTCCTTCTCTTCTAGATAAAACCGATTTGTGTGTGTGGTTTTTGTTTTGTTATTTTCTGTATGTTTCTTGTTTTTCTTTTTTATTTCAACCTTAGAATAGCATTCGTGCATAGGCCAGCACGTTAGCTTAGGTTTATTTATTTGATTGATTCATTGGAATCGAGTTTTTATTGATTTTTCATCTTTTTTATAAAAATCGGCTAGATCTTCATCTAGCCGATTCTTCAAGTTTGTCATAAGTGTTCTTGATATTGTTTTACAGAAAATCCAATAAAAAAGTGTTTCTTTTGATTTACTTTATTCGGTTTTTGTGTGGGTTGTATTTGGTTTTAATTAAAAAGAAAAAAAAAATCCAAAATCGGCTAGACTTATTCTAGCCGATTCTTGATTTTTACAAAAATATTTTTCTGTTTTGATATTTTTGTTTTGTCCAGCATGTGTATTGTGTGGTTTTGCTGAAAATCCTATTCCAAAAAGTTTATTTTAATTCATTTTGATTGTGGGTGCTGCTTGTCTTGTTTTGATTGTATTTTTGAAAAAGAAAAAAAAAAATTTTCGGCTAGAGATATTCTAGCCGATCTTTGTATTTTTGTTAAATGTTTGTGTTGATGTTGGTGAATCGTGTAGTTGCTGTGTGTTTTATGTGTTAACAGCAGTATATAGTTGTGTTAGTCATTTCATTGTTTTAGGATTGATTTAATTAGTTGTTTTAATCAATTTTTCGTTTTTGTGTTTTGAGTCTATTGTTGAAAATTATAAAAATCAAGTTTTCTTTTTTTTTCATGTTTTTAATTCTAGCATAGTGCTGTTCTTGTTAGCCTTGGTGTAATTAGGAGTCCTTTGTATTATTCTCTAATTTAGTTTTATCAAATTAGTGGTTATTTAGTTTTATTGCTTTTTGTTAATTTATAATTTTAGTTTTTTTTTATTTTCGTGTGGTTCTTCTTCTTCCCCAAGGTGGGGCGGCAGCCATTAGAGCTCCCCTGGAGCTCTTGGTCGATTTTTTTAGCAAGTCTTAATGGTCATTAGTTGAGTTAGGAAGGTGTCTAGGTTCAATGTATTAGGTCTTTCTTTTTTTTAGCCGTTTTTAGGGTTGCATTTAGGTAAGTTTTGGAATTAGGTTAGCATTAACTCCTAGGAAATCGATTTTCCATTTAAGTTCTTTTGTTCCCTAGGTATAATTAAGTCTATTAGTTTAGAAAGTAGCATCCATTGAAGTTGGCGATTTTTGGAGAAGGGAGGTAATTAAAGTAATTAAAAATTGGAAAGCTTTTGGAAAAAGGATATTCTTCAAAAATCGTGTGAGGCATTTAAGGAAAATTTGAATTTTGAATGTGTATTAAAGAAGGAGTTACTCCTTAACTTTGGAAAGTGTTTTGCAATTAAACCAAAATTCCAATCTGGGTTACACGATTTCCATAGAGCATTAAAAGCATTTTAATTCCATCTTGAAAAGCAAAAATCGTGGATTTCTAGATTGGTCTTTTCAGATTTCCAAAAAGGTATTAAAGGCAATTAAGGAGTGTAACTCCCTCTTTAAATGGGGCGATTTTTGAGAATCCAAAGCATTTCAAAGTTTGAATATTGGTAATTATTACATTCCTTTTTCCAACCTCCTCCATTAAAATCGTGAACTTTGGATTAATTGTAGCTTAATTAGGAGGTTACTACTTTAGTCTAGACCTAACCTAGTCAAACCGAGCCTAGGTCGAGTCAACCCCTAGTCTACACCCCCTTTGAGTCTAGTCAAAACCTAGCCTAGCCCAAGTCCAAGCCTAAACCGCACTTAGGTCAAGTCTAAGACCAAAGCCCAACCTTAGTCAAGTTTAGTGGAGTCAACCTTAACCTAAGTTAGGTCAACCTAGTCTACCTAACTTATCTAAGTCAACCCTAGTTGAGTCAAACTTAGTTCAAGCCTACTTAAACCGAGTTCACCCTAGTCTTGCTAGACCTACATCCAAAACCCAATCTTGGTCAAACCTAGTCAAAGGCCTAACTCGGGTCAAAACTTAGTCTAAACCTAGTGAGTCAATCGAGCTTACCTTAGCCCATTCGAGCCTAGTCAAACCCTAAGCTGGGTCCAACTTAGTTGAGCCTAAGTCAATTCGAACCTAGTTGACTAAGGTAACTCAAAACCGAATCCAATTAGTGAGTCCACCTTAGCTCGAACCTATCTCTTTCAACCTAGTCAAACCGAGCCTACCTAATCCCATCCGAGTGCATCCAAACCCAAACTGAACCTACTCAAGTCGAAACCGATCCTAGATCGAGTCAACCAAGTGAATCCTAACCTTAGCCTTCGTTCTTTAGTTAAGTAAGTCATTTTTTATTATTTCCTTTGATTTCTATATTAATTAGTTTATTTATCTAATTTAGTTTTAGTATAGAAGTGTGTATACGTATAGCGTATTTATTCAGTATGTATGAAATGTGTTTTGTTGTGTTTTGAATGATAGTTAGATATTAGTTAACTTAGTGGTTAGATTGCATTTTATTATTTAGCATAGTTGCATTTCCATTGTGAGTTAACTTAGTTCTAGTCATAAATTGCTTGTAGGTTTTGTGCGTCGTGTATTTAGTATTTTCCTAATTATCATCTGCATATACACTGTTATACAGTGTCATTTAGATTGCATTAGGTGTAGATTGCATTTGATAGTGTTTCCATAGGTTCATAAAGTGAATAGTGCACTCAAATAAAAACCAGATTTTTGCCCTGTCGAAACATAATTATTTTCTGATCAAAAACTCTGTGTTTTCCAAATTTATTTTTTCTATTCACTGTATTGACGTGTTATTTAACTGCAGACCAAATTTCAGCTCATTCGGAGTTGATTTGGTCTATTTTTTAAGCGTTTTGTGAAAACCGTTTTTTCTGGATTTTAAATTACAGGACTGGCGATATCCTGATTTTTCCCAGATTTGAAACGCTTATATCTGGAGTTCCAGAGACTGTTTTTTAATTCTGTAAAAACTGTCATTTTGTTTAATCTGTTAGTTGCAGAACAGAACAAATTTCGGAAAAATCAGACCTCGTTTGCCCTATCAAACAGTGGTTTTCCGATAACCTGTCAGATTGCTAGTTTACACTAGTTAGGGGCAGTTTCGTAATTTTCTTAGTTTCGGCATTTTAGACTTGTTTTCAGTAGTTTCTGTATTTCAGAAGTTGCATAATCATCATACAGAATTAGTAGAAGTAATTTGGTTAATTTTAAAATTAATTTAGTATGTTATTTAATTTTTGTTTGATAAATAGCATTTGTTTATTATTTTCGTAGAATTAGACATAGTTTTAATTGTTGTTTGCATCATTAAAATAGAAAACTAACTTTGTATTTTTCTGCATTTTTTAGGTTGAAAAGCATATTTAGTTTCCAGGGTTAGTATACAAGTGAAAAGATTCTCTAAGTGGCGAAAAGACAGAATTACCCTTGGCGTGGAGCAGAAGACTAAATGCTTGTTTATTGTTCTTTTAGTGCTTAATTGTAGTTGTATTCACTTTATAATTGTAGATTGTCATTTAATATTAATAAATTAAATTTTCTAGAATTATAGTGATTAATTCCTGTTCCCTGAGGATCGACCCGTACTTACCACTTTGTGGAAAGTCGGTTTTTATATTTTTGGTTGACGATTTTCCAAAGTTTTATTGAAAATAACTGTTTTAAAAAGAGCAGTCCAAAATATCAACCATTTGTATATAGAATATACTTTCTGAAGTAGTATCTTGCTTTAGTTCTTGGTTGAGCCCTCTAGGACGCTTCGGTGTTCACGCGCTCGCCTCGTAACTATCGTCGGATATATATGTTCGAATGCGCAGTATATGCGTTCTTCAAAAATAGTATCTCACCCTAGTTCTTGGTTGAGCCCTCTAGGACACTTCGGTGTTCACTCGCTCGCCTCGTAACTATCGTTGGATACAGATCTAGGTGTATATCTGTTGATTCTGCCGACGCGTCTTATATCGCACAGGCTATGTAATTTACCTTTGCCGTCGCGTCGTATGATGCCAAGGCTCCCTGTTTTCTGCACTTCCGATTACTGCACTTCCGATTATGCATTTACTTACGCCGTCGCGTCGAACGATGCCAAGGCTCCTGCTTTCTGCAATGTATTTACTTACGCCGTCGCGTCGAACGATGCCAAGGCTTCTGCTTTGTTATATATGTAGAATATTTCGTTCAGTTACACACCCTGAACAATAGTATATGCATTTCTTTACGCCGCCGCTGTATAAAGCATAGGCTTCTGCTTATACTACATATATAGCGCATAAATGAGCGTTCAAATGGAGATCAACTCCAAATCGCCCATGTGATTCCTTGACCGCTCCTCGTTCAAGATTCTGCTTGACGAATGAAGCCCCTATTGGAAAGGCTTCGCTTTTTGGCAAAATGCTCTTTACGTAAAGACTAAGTTAATTACGTATGGCCTGGCTATGGCCAAGGGTTCCTGCAACCTTGATGGATGCAAAGTACGCACAACGATGCGCATCCATTTCCCCGAATTAAGCGTAGCGATTTCCTACCAAAGAGGGGAGATGCCGCTGAAATGGATAAAAGAAACGCACGCTTTCTCCGTAAAAGAGAGGAAGTGCTGCTGAAATTTCTAAAGAAGCTAAGAATCACTCAGAAAGAACGTAGCAGGATACTCTGACATATAGCAGAGTGCTACCCAGTTCATGGTTTGCCCTCTACAACGTAGAAGGGTTCGTCGCACCACTGCCGGTAGAGCAGGGGAGGTGCTGACGAAATGGTTGGCAGAAGAGCTGCCTGAACCAATGGAATGACATAATGATGTTCGTTGATGGAACGATGCCAGATCGGCTCGTATCCTTTTGCCTGCAAGGGCACCTTGCTCGTAAGGGCCGCTGAGCCGGAGTAGAGGTTGCGCCTTGGCTAGGTTTGGACTCGTTGTGTAAAAATACGCCGAGTAGCCGATCTATTTAGATCGAGTCATATGCATGCTCATTGAGAACGGTTACACAACCGGACTCGTAAGGGCCGAAGAGCCAGAGTGTGTTGTTTCCACCCAAAGAGGTGTGATGCTCGTGGTGGCCGAAGTGCCAAAGAGCGGTGTTCTGCATGCATATGAATAAGACTTAAGGTCGCACATACCCCGCGGTTGAAGATCGTGTTAGGGGTACCCCCTCAGTAATGACTATGTTGGGGAAGACTGAATGGGGTCGGGTACATACTCCCGTAGTACTGAAAGCACGGGCTGCCTAAATGGCATGCAGATTCTGTCCAAGTAATTGTAAGACTGGCAGACCCCTTCAGGAATTATGCTCACTGTGGAATGACAGTGATGGTACAGCCTTGAGTGACACGTATTTTACTTTGGACCTGATAGAGTCCACGATGGCCTCAGTCACTCATGGGTTTTGGGGTCGTGGTTATCCTTAAGATCTAAGGATTGAACCCAACTACTGCAAGTAGAGGATGCATCCGAATATGGGCCTAGTAGGATTCTCCCAGTTGAAACACACTGCCCTACTATGGATAGGGTCAACAGGCCTCTGGGGTATCTAAAATACATAGAATAATCAACCCCCAGAACGTCGCGTTGATGCCCGGACAATAGCTCTACCTGCGTACCAAAGGCGGGAGCGGTTAATTATCGAAACAATGCATTAGCTTAGGTACAGCGATGTTTTGAATGTATGAGTGGATGACGTGTTGAGTCAGTCCTGCATAACCTTTGTGAAGGTGTCATGTTCAGTATACTACTGGACCGACTGGGCAAAGACCCGTGTTGTATCCGCACGACTAAACGAAGCTCGAGGAGTTGTCCTTAGATGCGTGGGATACGGATGTGCCAAGTATGAAGACTTGAGCTAGACATCACTTTGAGACCCGGAAGAGGTCATGGCTAAGTCATGGAGACTTAAGCGGCTATTCAAATCACAGCCCTGAAAAGGCTTGCTCTAAGTCATGAAGACTCGAGCGGATGTTCAACTCATAGCCCTGAGGAGGCTCCTGCGATATACGCTAAGTCTTGGAGGCTTGAGCGACGTTATTGCGCATTGCGACCCTGAGTGGTCATTATCGTACTTGAGTTGAATGGTTACATGATTGCATGCTTACCAGACCATCAGTGGTTCTGACCCCATTTTATGGGGATTTCAGGTGTTGGACCTGCGTGGCGATATGCGGATCAAGGCGGCATCGAGTTCCAGGGTTTCTCTAGACAGAGTTGTACTGCTTCCTTTTTATTGAACCTACACTGCTTTCCTAAGCAGTAGTGTTGTAATAAACATATGTTTTCGATAAAATGGAACACTTTGGTGCTCAATGAGTTGCTTGGCCACATACCTGCAACGTGCTCGGAGTTTTCTAAAACTGATGACTCATTATCGTCTGATTCCGCTGCTAAAAGCTTTTCTAAGTTCCGCTGCAAAGAAAAAAAAAAAAATCATGAAAATTTTAACTTAGCTTTGTTTTGGAAATCTGGGGCGTTACAGAATTGGTATCAGAGCATGAGTCTGAGAAACCTGGTTCAAGATCCGTCATAGTCCCGATATCGCACTGTAAGTATATGTTTTTATACTTTTGTTCTGATCTGGGTGCATCTTTGTATAGATGGCAACTCATGACTCGCGTGGATACTGCTATCGCTGCAAGGTCATGCACGATGAGTGGATATGCCCGTATGAAGTCCAAGACTGCCAATACTGTGGCGAAGATGGGCATTCCGCCAACGAATGCCAAAGGAAATATACCGCCGATATGGGTCGGCGGGCTTCAAAGGGTCTCAGGGATGAGACTTCGCGTGTCAGTGGACCACATCACTCTAGTGTTGGGAGCAACCATGCCCCAACATCTTTTGATGAATTACCAAGGCTGAGGGATTTTGATTTGAACTTCCCTGCGGAGGTCTATCACTCGCCAAGCTACCATCCGGCATCACATATGCCGAGCTTAAATGGTAGGAACAAAAGAGGGGATTCTTTCTGTTCGCCGATCATTATTCCAGACTCCCAGAGTCTTGATCTTGCTGACTGGGAAAGTGGACTGGAGTCCCTCATATATCCCCAATATTCGCTTGCTAGTGCGGAAGTGCCGCCCAAGCCAAAGCTAGTAGTGCCTGCTCCAAGGTCATGTGGCAATAGATGGACCTTTTGGAGTTCGTCATCATCAAAGAAATCCAAGTCTTAAAGAGACTGGTGATGCTTTGGAGTCAGTAGACTCATGTATATAGTTTCTCAACGCCTAAAGTCTGCCAGTGCGGCATGACGTTTTGTTTAAGGCGATGCTTGTGTAAATGTGATGTATATTAAGTAAATAAAGCTTTTACTTCCATATATACATTGAGAAACTAAAAACAAGTGCTTGTGTGTGCATAGATAAATGGCTCCTACGACGAGGAGAACCATACCAAGCGAGGAGTCTCATACGCAGGGATTCCTGTTGGAGACACTCAACAACCTGGTTACAGCCATCCGTGAAACGAGGCCAGAACCAGTCGCACCACGAAACGAGCACCTGGGAGGAGTGACTTATGAGAAGTTCCTCAAGCTTGACCCGCCAGTTTTCATTGGCAGAGCCGATCCTGAGCTCGCGGAGAGTTGGATCGAAGAGACGGAACGTGCCTTCTTAGTACTGGGAGTACTAGAGGAAAAGAAGACCAATTTTGGCACGTATCGGTTGAAAGACAATGCACGGAAGTGGTGGGATACCACTAAACTTATCCAGTTCTCACAAGTCGAAGTCATTCCTTGGACTGACTTTCGGAGGACTTTTATGGATAACTACTTCCCATTGCATTCCAGAAACAAGAAAAAGATAGAGTTTCTGGAGTTGGAACAGGGCGGTATGAGTCTAATGGACTATACCACCAAATTTCAGAATCTAGAGCGCTACTGCTCTCGATTGTTCAAAACAGACCAAGAAAGGGCCGACAAATATGTGAATGGTCTGCGCGAAGGGCTGCGATCTCGAGTGATAACAAGCATGCCTTCGACTTTTCAGGCTGCGGTAGCAGCAGCTTCAAAAATCCAAGAGGATTGGGCGCGATCTAAAGTGATCATAGCAAAGAAGCCCATAGTGAATGGTGGGAATCGTAAAAGGACGTTCCCAAGTGGCCAGGGTTCACGACAACCCTTTCAAAAGAAGAAGTTCCAAGGAGGAAACAACACTCAACAAGTCGTGAGGCCAAGACAGAACACAACTCTGAATGGTCAGCCGTCCAACTTCAGCTGCCCAAGGTGTCGTATGAACCACCCCGGAAAGCCATGTCCTCGTGACATTGGTGGGTGCTTGTATTGTGGCAAGATGGGCCACTTTATAAGGGATTGCGCTAAGAAGGCTGCAGATGAACAGAGGAGTAGTGCCGGATCTGCCGGACCCTCTCGACCAGCACCACAACGTTCTCAGTTTCAACGACCTCCACCTAGAGTAGAACAAAGGCCTGTTGCAGGTCGTGTATATGCTGTAACGACTGAACAAGTCGAAAATGGTGACTTGATTGAAGGCACCGTACCTGTTAATGGACATGCAGCTTACGTCTTGTTTGATTGTGGTGCTACTCATACGTTTATCTCTGACGATTTCACCGAACAACTCCACGCTTCGGTGCAACCGATTGATAAAATGATTGAAGTATATAACCCATTGGGTTCACGCACCAAATGTATCCGGTGTGTGAAAAATTTGGATATTGAGATAGCAGGGCAACACTTGCCTATTGACGCCGTCCTGATCGATATGATACAGTACGATGTCATTCTGGGAATGAATTGGTTGGCTCAGAATAATGCCAAGATTCTTTGCCGCGAGGGCAGAGTAATTCTATCTCGACCCGGATTGCCTAAGATGGAATACCGGTTATCCAAACCTGTTCCACAGAAAAGGCTCATATCAGCACTTAAGGTACAAAAATACCTTAGGAAGGGTTGTGTGGCCTTCCTGTTGAGTCTCTCGGTGGAAAAATCCAACGACCAACCCCTTGAGAGTTTGGAAGTGGTACGGGAGTTTCTCAATGTATTTCCTGAGGAATTGTCAGGACTTCCGCCACTTCGTGAGGTTGAATTTGGAATTCAATCCTTACCTGGAACAGCGCCGATATCCAAAGCCCCGTATCGAATGGCGCCAGCTGAACTCAGTGAGTTGAAGTGTCAGTTGGAAGAACTGATGGAACAAGGGTTCATCCGACCGAGTGTGTCACCGTTGGGAGCCCCAGTGCTGTTTGTAAAGAAGAAGGATGGATCCCTTCGGTTATGCATCGATTATCGGATGCTTAACCAGGCAACTGTTAAAAATAAGTACCCGTTGCCTCGGATTGAGGACTTATTCGATCAGCTCAGAACAGCGAGGGTGTTCTCCAAGATCGACCTCAGGTCTGGGTACCATCAACTCAGAGTAAAGGAAGAGGATATACCCAAGACTGCCTTCAGAACGAGATACGGCCATTATGAGTTCGTAGTAATGCCCTTCGGACTCACTAATGCGCCTGCTGCTTTTATGGATCTAATGAACCGGATATTCAGACCATATTTGGATAGCTTTGTCATCGTCTTTATTGATGACATTCTCGTATATTCTGAGAACAAGGAACAACACGTGGAGCACTTGAAAATCGTCTTGAAAACCCTTCAAGATAACCAACTCTATGCTAAGTTTTCAAAATGTGAATTCTGGCTAGATAAAGTGATGTTCCTTGGTCATGTGATCTCGAAAGATGGAATCACAGTAGATCCTGCGAAGGTGGAAGCTGTGATGGACTGGAAGCAGCCAGAAAATATCACTGAGGTCCGTAGCTTCCTTGGACTTGCCGGATATTATCGGAAGTTCATACAAGACTTCTCCCGAATCGCCGTACCGATGACGAAATTGCTTAAAAAGGGAGTCAAGTTTGAATGGACTGACCAGTGTAAGGAGTGCTTTAAGGTTCTCAAACAGAGGCTTACCACTGCCCCTGTCCTTACCTTACCTTCTGGTCAGGGAGGCTTCGTTGCTTATACCGATGCCTCGGGAACAGGTCTGGGTTGTGTGTTGATGCAGCATGGCAAAGTAATCGCCTATGCGTCACGACAGTTGAGAGTCCATGAGAAAAACTATCCAACCCACGACTTGGAGCTTGCCGCGGTAGTGTTCGCGCTTAAAATTTGGCGACACTACCTTTATGGAGAGAAATTTGAGGTCATGTCGGACCATAAAAGCCTAAAATACCTCTTTTCTCAAAAAGAACTCAATATGCGGCAATGGCGATGGCTGGAATTCCTCAAAGACTATGAATTTATGCTTTCCTATCACCCTGGAAAGGCGAATGTTGTAGCAGATGCCCTTAGTCGCAAGACTGTTGGCACTCTGGCCAGCCTAACCGGACAATGGAAGTTGATGGATGATTTCGTCAACTGGAGGCCATTTTTGGCTGATTCTGGCCGAATCCAAATGTCATGTTTGACGATCCACATTGAGTTCCTCGATCGCATCGTAGCCGAACAGTTCAAGGATCCCCAGTACTTGGAATTGAAAGCTCGTGTTGAAAAAGATGACACTTTCTTCCATTTGAAAGAAGATGGAGGAATATGGATGGAAGAAAGGATTTGGGTTCCAAATAACCCTGAGCTAAGACAGGAAGTACTCCAGGAGGCTCATAATAGCAAGTACACCATTCACCCTGGAGGTACGAAGATGTTCCGAGATTTGCAGAGGAAGTACTGGTGGAAGGGTATGAAGCGTGATGTGGCTACGTTTGTCTCGAAGTGTTTGATCTGCCAGCAAGTTAAGATCGAACATCAGCGACCTGGTGGAAAGATGCAGCGGATCGAGATTCCAGAATGGAAATGGGAAGGCATTACGATGGATTTCATCGTTGGATTGCCTCGATCCAAGAGACAACACGATTCGATTTGGGTGATCGTGGACAGACTCACCAAGTCTGCTCACTTCCTGCCAATCAACACTCGATACTCAACTGAACGATTGGCAAAGATCTACATTCGGGAAATCGTTAGACTCCATGGAGTGCCGATTTCGATCATATCCGATCGTGACCCGAAGTTCACCTCTCACTTTTGGGAGCAGCTTCAGAGAGCCCTGGGGACGAAACTCAAGTTCAGTACAGCATTCCATCCCCAAACAGATGGGCAATCAGAACGAACCATACAGACTCTTGAAGATATGCTAAGAGCCTGTATGCTGGAATGGAAAGGTGATTGGGATTCCCACCTAGCGTTGGCCGAATTTGCTTATAATAATAGCCACCACGCTAGCATTGGGATGGCGCCGTATGAAGCCTTGTATGGACGACCCTGTAGATCACCAATCCGTTGGGGTGAAGTGGGTGAGCGAACCTTGGACTCGCCCATTGTGTTGCAGCATTATACTGAGCAAGTCCACATGATCAGAAAGAAGCTACTGACTGCTCAGAGTCGACAGAAGACCTACGCCGATCAGCGGCGTAGGGAACTCACTTTTGCGGTTGGAGATAAGGTTTTTATCAAGGTCTCTCCAACCAATAGTGTGTTTCGTTTTGGAAAGAAGGGGAAGCTCAGCCCCAGATTCATTGGTCCCTTCGAAGTTTTGAGCCGAATCGGAGAGACTGCCTACCGAGTAGCATTGCCACCACAATACGCGCAAATACATGATGTATTTCACGTATCAATGCTTCGTAAGTACGTTCATGATCCTTCTCACGTCATTCAACATGAAGACATTGACATCCGAGAAGATATGACGGTAGAAGAAAGGCCAGTGGAGATCATGGACCGACGGGAGCAAGTGCTAAGAACGAAGGTCATTCCACTTGTTAAAGTGAGGTGGCAGCATCATGGAATCGATGATTGCACTTGGGAGCCCGAATCAGATATGCGGGATAAATATCCTGAACTCTTCACTTGTAATCTTAACTGAATTTTGCGGACGAAATTCCTTTAAGGGGGTAATCATGTAAGACCCGCAATTTTTCAGGAAATATCTGAATAAAATTCATGAGGCATTCATCGGTAAAAGTAGCATTTTTCTCATAATGCGAAACGAATCAATTCCTGCGAGCCAGTTATACTTAGTATATTCGTCGAATTGCGAATATATGCTCAAACACTCTGGAAGCCATAACTTCCTAACTAAACGAAATCAATAGATTCGTACGAGCCAGCTTTCTTAGTTACGTCAATACGAAGAAAATGGCGTACTCAGAATTTTTCAGAAAAAATCGCCAGAAACCCGAAATTCTTGCGGGACCCACAGAAATATTGGTGGGACCCATAGAAATATTCCTCAGAAAATATCTTGTGGGACCCACAAAATATCCTATGGAAATATCTTGTGGGCCCCACCTCAAAAGGAACCTCCAGGAATTTAAAAGAAGCCAAGGGGTAAAAGGGGCATGGAAAAACCCAAGAGGAGGTGGGCTTGGGCTATAAATAGCCCTCCCCACTCTCTCTCTTCTCATAAAAATCGACCCCCCCTCTCTCTCTTGCCTTCTCTCTCTCTCCTAAACCTCCCCTACCTAGCCTAGCCCACCTGAGCCCACCTGACCTGGTCTGAGCCTGCCTGACTTAGCCTGAGCCTGCCTGACCTGGTCCTAACCCACCTGACCTGGGTCTGAACCCACTTGACCTGGTCCAAACCTAGTTGACTTGACTTCAACCTAGTTGGGTTTAAAGTCAAAGTCAAAGTCCTTTTTGGTCCAGATTCCGGTTTGGATTTCTGAACCCAGACTTAGCCTACTTGAGCTGAGTTCGAACCTGCTGAACCCAGTTGACTTGGATCGAACCCAGTTTGGTTCAAAGCACTTAGGTTGAGTAGCTTGACCTACTCTACCTCTTTCTCAACTAAGTCAGCTTCAGCTGACTTAGTCTGACCTCTCGAAGGAAGGCTCAAAGCCGAAGAAGCAACCCGGAGCCGTTTCTTCCACGATTTGAAGTAAGTTCGCTTCGTTGATCCATCTCTCTCAAGTATTTGATTGTTTGTATATAGAATATACTTTCTGAAGTAGTATCTTGCTTTAGTTCTTGGTTGAGCCCTCTAGGACGCTTCGGTGTTCACGCGCTCGCCTCGTAACTATCGTCAGATATATATGTTCGAATGCGCAGTATATGCGTTCTTCAAAAATAGTATCTCACCCTAGTTCTTGGTTGAGCCCTCTAGGACACTTCGGTGTTCACTCGCTCGCCTCGTAACTATCGTTGGATACAGATCTAGGTGTATATCTGCTGATTCTGCCGACGTGTCTTATATCGCACAGGCTATGTAATTTACCTTTGCCGTCGCGTCGTATGATGCCAAGGCTTCCTGTTTTCTGCACTTCCGATTACTGCACTTCCGATTATGCATTTACTTACGCCGTCGCGTCGAACGATGCCAAGGCTTCTGCTTTCTGCAATGTATTTACTTACGCCGTCGCGTCGAACGATGCCAAGGCTTCTGCTTTGTTATATATGTAGAATATTTCGTTCAGTTACACACCCTGAACAATAGTATATGCATTTCTTTACGCCGCCGCTGTATAAAGCACAGGCTTCTGCTTATACTACATATATAGCGCATAAATGAGCGTTCAAATGGAGATCAACTCCAAATCGCCCATGCGATTCCTTGACCGCTCCTCGTTCAAGATTCTGCTTGACGAATGAAGCCCCTATTGGAAAGGCTTCGCTTTTTGGCAAAATGCTCTTTACGTAAAGACTAAGTTAATTACGTATGGCCTGGCTATGGCCAAGGGTTCCTGCAACCTTGATGGATACAAAGTACGCACAACGGTGCGCATCCATTTCCCCGAATTAAGTGTGGCGATTTCCTACCAAAGAGGGGAGATGCCGCTGAAATGGATAAAAGAAACGCACGCTTTCTCCGTAAAAGAGAGGAAGTGCTGCTGAAATTTCTAAAGAAGCTAAGAATAGCTCAGAAAGAACGTAGCAGGATACTCTGACATATAGCAGAGTGCTACCCAGTTCATGGTTTGCCCTCTACAACGTAGAAGGGTTCGTCGCACCACTGCCGGTAGAGCAGGGGAGGTGCTGACGAAATGGTTGGCAGAAGAGTTGTCTGAACCAATGGAACGACATAATGATGTCCGTTGATGGAACGATGCCAGATCGGCTCGTATCTTTGTGCCTGCAAGGGCACCTTGCTCGTAAGGGCCGCTGAGCCGGAGTAGAGGTTGCGCCTTGGCTAGGTTTGGACTCGTTGCGTAAAAATACGCCGAGTAGCCGATCTATTTAGATCGAGTCATATGCATGCTCATTGAGAACGGTTACACAACCAGACTCGTAAGGGCCGAAGAGCCAGAGTGTGTTGTTTCCACCCAAAGAGGTGTGATGCTCGTGGTGGCCGAAGTGCCAAAGAGCGGTGTTCTGCATGCATATGAATAAGACTTAAGGTCGCACATACCCCGCTGTTGAAGATCGTGTTAGGGGTACCCCCTCAGTAATGACTGTGTTGGGGAAGACTGAATGGGGTCGGGTACATACTCCCGTAGTGCTGAAAGCAGGGGCTGCCTAAATGGCATGCAGATTCTGTCCAAGTAATTGTAAGACTGGCAGACCCCTTCAGGAATTATGCTCACTGTGGAATGACAGTGATGGTACAGCCTTGAGTGACACGTATTTTACTTTGGACCTGATAGAGTCCACGATGGCCTCAGTCACTCATGGGTTTTGGGGTCGTGGTTATCCTTAAGATCTAAGGATTGAACCCAACTACTGCAAGTAGAGGATGCATCCGAATATGGGCCTAGTAGGATTCTCCCAGTTGAAACACACTGCCCTACTATGGATAGGGTCAACAGGCCTCTGGGGTATCTAAAATACATAGAATAATCAACCCCCAGAACGTCGCGTTGATGCCCGGACAATAGC
This sequence comes from Nuphar pumila, assembly GCF_984573655.1. Lineage (NCBI taxonomy): Eukaryota > Viridiplantae > Streptophyta > Magnoliopsida > Nymphaeales > Nymphaeaceae > Nuphar > Nuphar pumila. Next base: position 63,961,083 of record NC_143260.1, on the reverse strand, counting down.
TCTACCTGCGTACCAAAGGCGGGAGCGGTTAATTATCGAAACAATGCATTAGCTTAGGTACAACGATGTTTTGAATGTATGAGTGGATGACGTGTTGAGTCAGTCCTGCATAACCTTTGTGAAGGTGTCATGTTCGGTATACTACTGGACCGACTGGGCAAAGACCCGTGTTGTATCCGCACGACTAAACGAAGCTCGAGGAGTTGTCCTTAGATGCGTGGGATACGGATGTGCCAAGTATGAAGACTTGAGCTAGACATCACTTTGAGACCCGGAAGAGGTCATGGCTAAGTCATGGAGACTTAAGCGGCTATTCAAATCACAGCCCTGAAAAGGTTTGCTCTAAGTCATGAAGACTCGAGCGGATGTTCAACTCATAGCCCTGAGGAGGCTCCTGCGATATACGCTAAGTCTTGGAGACTTGAGCGTCGTTATTGCGCATTGCGACCCTGAGTGGTCATTATCGTACTTGAGTTGAATGGTTACATGATTACATGCTTACCAGACCATCAGTGGTTCTGACCCCATTTTATGGGGATTTCAGGTGTTGGACCTGCGTGGCGATATGCGGAGCAAGGCGGCATCGAGTTCCAGGGTTTCTCTAGACAGAGTTGTACTGCTTCCTTTTTATTGAACCTACACTGCTTTCCTAAGCAGTAGTGTTGTAATAAACATATGTTTTCGATAAAATGGAACACTTTGGTGGTCAATGAGTTGCTTGGCCACATACCTGCAACGTGCTCGGAGTTTTCTAAAAATGACGACTCATTATCGTCTGATTCCGCTGCTAAAAGTTTTTCTAAGTTCCGCTGCAAAGAAAAAAAAAAGAAATTCATGAAAATTTTAACTTAGCTTTGTTTTGGAAATCTGGGGCGTTACAATCCATCATATGCATAAACCATATTCACATAAGTAATAACAACTTTAAAACTCATGTGGATGTACACCTGACTTAACTAAAGCGGTTCATATAAAGTATGCAAAAAGCACAAATATCAATGTTCAACACATCATTCATAAGTTATCACAGTTTCCATGTAAAGAAAAACCAATTTGAATCATGCCCTGCAGGAGTCACAGTTTACTCTGACATTTTCAACCTCAAGCAGTATGCAATTACTTGAAGATTTTTCTTAATGCACTAACTTTATGTTTCATCTTGTTAATTACCCTGTGGGTACGCACAGGCATTCGACATCGTAGCAGACCGAGACCACATGAGGGTCTAATATTTTATAACCCGTGTGACTAGCCGTACGGATATCCAATGGGGACGGTTCACGACCGAGAGAGTACTCCCCAGTGGCTAAAAATAGAATTAGGATGCACCCTGTACTTCTGCAGAAGACTTGGATCTACCACCTAGGACGAATTGGTAGTCCTAGCCCCCTAACTCCGAGGACTGGGGACCGGGTGAGATGCCTCGCTCTCACCAAAACAAAAATTGTCCCACGGAGCTTGTACCATCTACCCTCTCCAAGGTAGACCATGGGTCTAGTAACATACACCGTCTTTCAGGTGTACCCAGAGCCCTGGGAAACCAGTAACATATACTGTTGTCAGGTATACCCAGTATCCCGAGAAACCAGTAACATATACCATTTCAGGTATACCCAGAATCCCATATATTATTTTATATGTGCATGATTTTCATTCTTTCTTTGTTTGGATCCAGTAACATACACCGTCTGTCAGGTGTACCCAGAACTTTGGAGAAAATCTAGTAACATATACTGTAACACCCCAATTTTTATAACCCGAAATTGGTGGAATTTTTTTTTTTTGAAATACATTTAAATCTTTTAGCAGTTAACAGCGGAAAAACACATTGGGCATAAAACTTGGCGTGCTACTTCAGATGAATGCTTGCAAACATATACTTATGGAATTTAAACTTTAACAACTAATTAACTATGCATAAAATAAAATTCAAGTTTCACAATATCCAAAATTAATCACATTTGTCCTTGAATTGAATTAAATTAAAATCAGAGTTCAGAATTCATGAAGCAGAGGAAAGGTAGGCTCAGTCCCCATCGCAACCTTCCGCCTTTGCACGTAAGTACCTACTCATTACCTGAAAATTTTTAAACCATATAGGGTCAGACAACATGTCTAAGTAGAGTAATTATGCTAAACTTGTAAGACAGAATAACAAGACAAAGATTTCAATAGAAATTTCATGGTTTAACATTTAATTTAACTTAAACAATCATACAACAAATCATGCATGTTTAGAATTTTCATATTTAGCAGAAAGACATAAATTCATACATTCAAGATACAAAATGCATGAACCATTAAAATGCATGACTTACCATATGCAGAAGCTCTTTCAATGCATGCATATTTTCTTATCTTTAGTTATATTTTCTTAATTAGATGATGCATGTGATGCCAAATTAATGCACACACCATTTAAGTTATCACTTCTTAGCCCTGCTGATACGACACAGGCAGACATTCTCAGATCAAGACCATGACACAGGACGTGTTTTACATACAGGGGTGGCTTTAGCCTAGCCAGGTCCATTCACTAAGACGGGGTGAGGGACGTTAATACGAGAGAGATTCCCAACACCTTTCAACCCGATGCATCAGTTTTTCCTCATGAGTACAATAACCTCTACGCTGCAGTCTAATGCATAGGTTTTCCCCCTAAAATCGTGGGAGGGGAGGAGCAACCTTCCGTGCCGGTAACAGAACTTGTCCCACGAAGTTTTGTATCACCTGCTACTCTCCAAGCAAGTATCTTGAGTTTAATCTCACATGATTACTTGATTTCAGTCATACTTTTGATGCAACATCAAACTTAAACCACTTTATGGTCATGAATGCATTCTTATAAAGCATTGGACAAGGGCATATAATTAAACTTGTAACAGACATTTGAGCACATGCGTAGCATAAACATCTTATTCATTTTCACACATCATAATGCATATGCATGTACATGGCCAATGCAACGAGGAGAATATATATGAACATCCATATCAATGAAACAATCATATCATCACGATATCATGGACATACATGTAGTCAACACATTTTTAGAATTTAAAACATAAACTTGTATTCATTGGACCTTTTGATCCTAAATCTTTCATGTGTAACCTTCCATTTACAATTCATGCCATAATCATATAAGATTGCATAAAATCAGACCTGCATAATCATTCACATAATGCATACTAATTCTATAAAGAAATTAAATAAAAACATATATACTATGCACCCTTTGAGCCCTGATTTATGAATTTGCCCTAATTTTTCCAATTTCATAACTCTGTCCGACTGGTACAGAGCTCACAGAAAATTTTTGGCTCCATGAACAGAGCTGAAATTTTTACAGTATATAGGAATTGTTGTCAGCTATCCGTAGCCGCAAACCGTTTGTAAAAACTCTTCCGTATGAGGGAGTTATGCATGTTTTACTACAGACCTATTAGTTTTTGTTTCGACTGTCACAGAGACGTGCTCGGTCTATAAACAGAGCCCAAATTTCTACAGTAGATGCACAATGGAGTTAACTTTCCAACGCAATAATCCGTTCATCAAAACTCTTCCGGACGAGAGAGAAACGACCATTTTACTGAACGGAGGTCAAGTGGAAAACCTGGAATTCCGAGATTTGCATTTGGGTGAATCAAACCGAGTCACCCGAATCCCAAGAAAAATTAAAAGAAATAGGGAGTACGCATGAAATAAAATTCCGAAAATTCTAAAATATTCACAGTAGATGAAACACTTCATAATCTATCAATCCAAACTAATATTTGCATAAAAATCATGGAATAAATCAAATACAAATATATTTTACGAATCTATTTCTAAGAAACCGATTTTTATAATAAACCCGATTTCAAAAATGGTTTTCTTTAGGGAAAAATGTGTTTTTGCCATGGATCATTAGATCTGAGTCAAACCCACGGTTAGGAGGGTTTGATTATGATCTAAACTCATGAAAAAGCATCAAAATCCATGCCAAGAACTCCGTTCTTGCAAGAAAAGCATAGAAACCCTACCTTTTGTTGAAAAAAATGTATTTCTTGATGGATGAACAGCCCTTTTTGATCGATCCACCAATCAGCCCTTTCTTCCAGCAAGATGAGGACCTTAGATCTCCTCACCACACCCCTTGAGGTCTGGATCTTGCACTCAAGAACCAAAAGAAACCCTAAAATAAGAGAATAGGGAAGGTAAAGAGAGGAGAGAGAGAAGAGGGTTTTTGGGGGAGAGAGAAGCTCTCCTTTTTTTTTTCAGCACAAATGAGGAGGGCAAGGGCTATGGGAGGGTTTTATAACCCTTCTTAAATTAGGTTATGTGCTGGAATTAATTCCAGCCCTTGATCTCATTAATGAAATTCATTTGGAGCCCTTGATCTCCACTTTGACTTTTCAAACTTTAAATAACCTTGAAAATCACTATACGTTTATTTTCAATTTGAATTTGAAGTAAGATGCCACATAGGATGGGATGACCCACCTATGGGCTCCTACTAAACTAATAAAAAATGGATTTTAATGTATACAAAAGAAAACTATTATATTAAACTATTATTGATAAATCATAAAATTCCAATTAAAAACCGTTTTTGTTTTATATAACCACAACTCATGTGAAAATGTAAAGGAATTGAATATAAGTTAATTCCATCTTATTAAGCATATTAATATGTATATTTTTAAAATCTACTTTTGTTAATTTACTTTGTTTAAATAATTTTACTTAAAAGAAAAATCAACATTTTCTTTTTAAGTAAAACGTTTTCAATTAGACATCACTTAGAATTTTCTCAGATATCCAAACCATGTAGGGTTTATATTTACTACAATTCAATATAATTAAACCCCTTAATCCTTACGAATATACTCAAACATTAATTTTTTTAAAGAAATTAGGGTTTTATATTGACACAAAATTCAAGACATTTCACAATGCTATAGAAAAGAACTTAGAAATTTTCGGATATTACATCCAATCCCCCTAAAAAAAAAAAATCGTCCTCGAAATTTGGTTAACATTACGTACCAAACAAGTATGGATATTTAGCTCTCATATCAGCCTCGGGCTCCCAAGAACACTCCTCAAGCCCGTGGTGCTGCCATTGTACTTTAACAAGTGGAATTGATTTATGTCGCAACACTTGTTCTCGTCGATCTACTATCTCTACCGGCCGTTCCTCAAACGTGAGATCTCTCTAAACCTCGACCTCGTCATACTGAATAACTTGAGTAGGATCTGGTACATATTTCCTCAACATTGACACATGAAAAACATCGTGGATGTTGGAAAACTGAAGGGGAAGTGCCAATCTATACGCGGTGCCTCCTATCCTCTCAAGGATGAGGAACAGTCCTACATACCTCGGACTCAATTTCCCTTTCTTGCCGAACCGAAATACGCTCTTCGTTGGCGATACCCTGACAAACACATGATTACCAATCTCAAAAGAAACCTCTCGCCTCTTTGGATCTGCATAACTCTTCTGGCGGCTGTGTGCTGTCAAAAGCCTCTTACGAATCAACTGTACTTGATCCGTATAATGCTGCAAAACTATAGGTGATTCGACAGTTCGATCACCTACCTCGCTCCAACAAACAGGGGACCTACAGGGTCGCCCGTACAATGCCTCATATGGAGTCATGCCGATACTCGAATGATAACTATTATTGTAGGCAAACTCAGCTAACTTTAGGTGCTTACTCCAGTCACCTTTCCACTCCAATGCACACGCTCGCAACATATCCTCGAGTGTTTGAATAGTCCTCTCTGACTGACCATCCGTCTGGGGGTGAAAAGTTGTGCTAAACTTAAGCGTTGTCCTCAAAGCTTTCTGAAGTTGTCCCCAAAACTTTGACGTGAATCTAGGATCCCTGTCTGAGATAATCGAAACAGGTATCCCATATAATCTGACAATCTCGTCGACATATAAATCCGCCAAACTCTCCAAGGTTTGATTCGCTCTGGTCGGTAAGAAGTGTGCCGACTTTGTAAGGCGATCCACAATCACCCAAATGGTGTCATACTGCTGGCGTGTCTTGGGTAGACCTACCACAAAGTCCATGGTAATGTCTTCCCACTTCCACTGCGGAATCTCAATCGACTGCATCATACCGCCTGGTCTCTGGTGCTCTATCTTGACCTGCTGACAGATTAAGCATCTCGACACGTATTCAGCGATGTCTCTCTTCATGCCGGGCCACCAGTAATTCCTCTGAAGATCCTTATACATCTTGGTGCTTCCGGGATGTATAGTGAATCCGGTACGATGCGCCTCATCCAATAACTCTTTCCTCAACTGGAGCTCTGCGGGCACCCAGAGCCTCTGGCCATACCAGATGCTTCCATCCTCCTCTAAGTGCAATGCTGACTGGTCTTGCTTGCATGCTGCAATCATCTTATTGAATTCGGGATTATCCTTCTGTTGGGTGATGATCCGATCCATGAGTTCTGTCCGCACTGTCGTGCTAGCGATCTGAATCTGACCCGATTCTGCTTCAAAGGGCTTCCAATCTATCAGGTCTTCGAGTAATTTCCACTTACCGCTGATAAAACTCCCAAGGCTCCTAGCCTTTCTACTCAAAGCATCAGCCACTACATTGGCTTTGCCTGGATGATAAGAAATGGAGAAGTCGTAATTTTTTAGAAATTCTAACCACCGTCTCTGCCTCATGTTCAAATCCTTTTGTGAGAAGATATACTTGAGGTTCTTATGATCTGAGAAGACCTCAAATTGCTCGCCGTACAAATAATGTCGCCATACCTTTAGTGCAAAGACTACTGCAGCAAGCTCCAAGTCGTGAGTGGGGTAGTTTCGCTCATGCACCTTCAACTGACGTGATGCGTAGGCGATCACCTTGCCGTGCTGCATCAAAACGCATCCCAAACCAGTACCTGATGCATCACTATAAATCACAAAGCCTCCTTGCCCAGAAGGCAATGTGAGTATAGGGGCTGTAGTAAGCCTCTTCTTCAGCTCTTGAAAGCTTTCTTCGCATTGCTGGGTCCAGACAAACTTAATTCCTTTATGAAGTAGTTTCGTCATAGGTGAAGCGATCTTCGAAAAATCCTGAATGAAACGACGATAATAGCCTGCAAGCCCGAGAAAACTGCGTATATCTGAGACGCTCTTAGGTTGTCTCCAATCTATGACTGCTTCCACCTTGGCAGGGTCGACTGACACCCCATCTTTAGAGATTACGTGACCCAAGAACATAACTTGATTCAGCCAAAATTCACACTTCGAGAACTTAGCATATAGTTGATGTTGTCGAAGTGCTTCGAGGACAATCCTTAGATGCTCCCTATGATCTTCCTCGCTCTCGGAGTAAATTAGGATATCGTCTATAAATACGATCACGAAAAGGTCTAGGTAAAGCCGAAAGATCCGATTTTATGGTCCATAAATGCCGCAGGGGCATTTGTTAACCCAAAGGGCATTACCAAAAACTCGTAATGATCGTATCGTGTCCTGAATGCTGTCTTATGCACGTCGGATTCTTTGATCTTCAGTTGATGGTACCCTGATCGAAGGTCAATCTTGGAGAAGACCTTGGCCTCCCGAAGTTGATCAAACAAATCATCTATCCTGGGAAGAGGATATTTGTTTTTTATTGTTACCAGATTCAACATTCTATAGTCAATGCACATACGCATTGACCCATCCTTCTTTTTAACGAACAATACTGGAGCTCCCCAAGGTGAAACACTAGGCCGAATAAAGCCTTTATCCATCAATTCTTGCAGCTGCTTCTTTAGTTCCTCTAACTCTGCTGGGGCCATACGATAGGGTGCTTTAGATATCGGGGCCGTTCCAGGCACCAACTCTATCGCAAAGTCCACCTCTCTGGTAGGCGGTATGCCTGGCAGGTCATCTGGAAAAATGTCTGAAAAATCTCGAACTACGTCCAAGTCTTCCAGTGGTGTAGTATTGGGGTCTATCAAAGAAACACTGGCCAAAAAGGCCTCACACCCCTTTTCTACACAACGATGTGCCTTTAATGCCGAGATAAGTCATCCTTTGCTCTCCTTTTTACGGGCCTTGTACTCGAGTACAGGCTGATCAGGGCGAGCAAATTGAATGCGTCGCTCACGACAAAGCATACAAGCGTAATGCTCATACATCCAATCTATGCCAAGAATTACATCATAACCGACCATATTCAACAGGATAAGATTGGCAGGGAGGTTCTGCCCTGCAATCATAACCTCTACTCTAGATAGATAGGTACGAGCGATAGAGCTACCACTCGAAGGTGTGATAACTTCCAGAGTATATCCCAAAGAAGTCGGCGTGACACCAATCAAATTCGCAAAACGTACAGATACGAAGGAATGCGTAGCACCAGTGTCAAAAAGAACTTTAGCATCGAACTTTGCAATAGAGATTGTACCTTCAATGACGTTGGCATCTTCTTGCAACTCCTCTGCAGAAGTCGCATACACGCGTCCAGTAGCTTTCTTCTGACCTTGCGGCTGGGACTGCTGGGGTCGCTGCAGCTGTGGTCCTCTAAGAACAGGGGCAACTCCCTCCTGAACTGGCCTCATAGGGCAGTCTTTGATGAAGTGACCCTGTTTTCCACATCTCAGACATGCACCTGAGACTCTATAGCAGACTCCAGGGTGCCTCTTATTGCAGTGCTTACATACTGCATAAGACTGCGGTGCTGGTGTGCCGTCCTATTGTCCCTTGGCCTTCTTTGCGGGTGGCGCCTTACTACTCTCCGCTGTTGGTCGAGGGGCCTTATTCGCATTTCCCTTCGACTTGTCGAAACGGCTAGGCTGAGTCTTCTTAGAAGACTCCCAGTCATCCTGAAGTACTGTGGCCATCTCGATGGCCTGGTTGAGGTTTTGAGGACGGCTGGTCAGCACTCTCGTCCTCAGGCCATCACGTAAACCCTGCACATACTTCTTAGCTCGCGCCTCGTCAGTGGTATAAGTATGCGGGCAGTACTTCTCTAAATGTCGGAAACGTGTAGTGTACTCTGCCACCTTCATGGACCCCTGTCGAAGATCTAAAAACTCTTGTTTCTTATGATCGCGCGCGTACTGGGGAAAGTAGGTGTCCATGAATACCGCTGTAAACTCCTCCCATGTGAGGGCGCGTCGTTCATCAGGCGTATAGCGTACTTCGCGTGTCGTCTCCCACCAGCTCTTGGCATCTCCTTGGAGCCGATAAGTGGCAAAAGAAACCTGCCTCTCAGCAGGAACCTCGAGAATCTCGAAAATCTCGCTTATGGCGCGAACCCATTCCTCCGCTGCATCCGGATCTTCCTTACCAGTGAAAGCAGGAGGGCTCAATTCCATGAAGCACTTGTACGACGCCCCATTGGTTGCGACAGCTGGTGCCGCAATATGACCCTCATGCTGATGGCCTGCACCATTGCCATTACCTCCGTTGCCGGCATGGTTCTGACAATAGGCCGTCAGATTCGCGAGGGCTTCAAAAATAAAGTCCCTCTGAGCAGTCCAACCTGGGGGCTGTCTTCCGGCCATCTAAAGACACACACATTGATTCAGATTACTTATAAGTTGGGTATAAATACAAAATTCTCATTCATGTGACCCTAGTAGATCTACGTTCTGATTCTTGCCGCATATATCAACAGAAATAATTACAGACATACAATTTTCATAAGTCATCAAAACAAATAAAATGGAAGCATACTTACAGCGATGGTGGTCGGTTGGACGAGCTTTGAGCCATACTTTCCTTATGCTCTGATACCATGTTTGTAACACCCCAATTTTTATAACCCGAAATTGGTGGAATTTTTTTTTTTTTGAAATACATTTAAATCTTTTAGCAGTTAACAGCGGAAAAACACATTGCGCATAAAACTTGGCGTGCTACTTCAGATGAATGCTTGCAAACATATACTTATGGAATTTAAACTTTAACAACTAATTAACTATGAATGAAATAAAATTCAAGTTTCACAATATCCAAAATTAATCACATTTGTCCTTGAATTGAATTAAATTAAAATCAGAGTTCAGAATTCATGAAGCAGAGGAAAGGTAGGCTCAGTCCCCGTCGCAACCTTCCGCCTTCGCACGTAAGTACCTACTCATTACCTGAAAATTTTTAAACCATATAGGGTCAGACAACATGTCTAAGTAGAGTAATTATGCTAAACTTATAAGACAGAATAACAAGACAAGGATTTCAATAGAAATTTCATGGTTTAACATTTAATTTAACTTAAACAATCATACAACAAATCATGCATGTTTAGAATTTTCATATTTAACAGAAAGACATAAATTCATACATTCAAGATACAAAATGCATGAACCATTAAAATGCATGACTTACCATATGCAGAAGCTCTTTCAATGCATGCATATTTTCTTATCTTTAGTTATATTTTCTTAATTAGATGATGCATGTGATGCCAAATTAATGCACACACCATTTAAGTTATCACTTCTCAGCCCTGCTGATATGACACAGGCAGACATTCTCAGATCAAGACCATGACACAGGACGTGTTTTACATACAGGGGTGGCTTTAGCCTAGCCAGGTCCATTCACTAAGACGGGGTGAGGGACGTTAATACGAGAGAGATTCCCAACACCTTTCAACCCGATGCATCAGTTTTTCCTCATGAGTACAATAACCTCTACGCTGCAGTCTAATGCATAGGTTTTCCCCCTAAAATCGTGGAGGGGAGGAGCAACCTTCCGTGCCCGTAACAGAACTTGTCCCACGAAGTTTTGTATCACCTGCTACTCTCCAAGCAAGTATCTTGAGTTTAATGTCACATGATTACTTGATTTCAGTCATACTTTTGATGCAACTTCAAACTTAAACCACTTTATGATCATGAATGCATTCTTATAAAGCATTGGACAAGGACATATAATTAAACTTGTAACAGACATTTGAGCACATGCGTAGCATAAACATCTTATTCATTTTCACACATCATAATGCATATGCATGTACATGGCCAATGCAACGAGGAGAATATATATGAACATCCATATCAATGAAACAATCATATCATCACGATATCATGGACATACATGTAGTCAACACATTTTTAGAATTTAAAACATAAACTTGTATTCATTGGACCTTTTGATCCTAAATCTTTCATGTGTAACCTTCCATTTACAATTCATGCCATAATCATATAAGATTGCATAAAATCAGACCTGCATAATCATTCACATAATGCATACTAATTCTATAAAGAAATTAAATAAAAACATATATACTATGCACCCTTTGAGCCTTGATTTATGAATTTGCCCTAATTTTTCCAATTTCATAACTCTGTCCGACTGGTACAGAGCTCACAGAAAATTTTTGGCTCCATGAACAGAGCTGAAATTTTTACAGTATATAGGAATTGTTGTCAGCTATCCGTAGCCGCAAACCGTTTGTAAAAACTCTTCCGTATGAGGGAGTTATGCATGTTTTACTACAGACCTATTAGTTTTTGTTTCGACTGTCACAGAGACGTGCTCGGTCTATAAACAGAGCCCAAATTTCTACAGTAGATGCACAATGGAGTTAACTTTCCAACGCAACAATCCGTTCATCAAAACTCCTCCGGACGAGAGAGAAACGACCATTTTACTGAACGGAGGTCAAGTGGAAAACCTGGAATTCCGAGATTTGCATTTGGGTGAATCAAACCGAGTCACCCGAATCCCAAGAAAAATTAAAAGAAATAGGGAATACGCATGAAATAAAATTCCGAAAATTCTAAAATATTCACAGTAGATGAAACACTTCATAATCTATCAATCCAAACTAATATTTGCATAAAAATCATGGAATAAATCAAATACAAATATATTTTACGAATCTATTTCTAAGAAACCGATTTTTATAATAAACCCGATTTCAAAAATGGTTTTCTTTAGGGAAAAATGTGTTTTTGCCATGGGTCATTAGATCTGAGTCAAACCCACGGTTAGGAGGGTTTGATTATGATCTAAACTCATGAAAAAGCATCAAAATCCATGCCAAGAACTCCGTTCTTGCAAGAAAAGCATAGAAACCCTACCTTTTGTTGAAAAAAATGTATTTCTTGATGGATGAACAGCCCTTTTTGATCGATCCACCAATCAGCCCTTTCTTCCAGCAAGATGAGGACCTTAGATCTCCTCACCACACCCCTTGAGGTCTGGATCTTGCACTCAAGAACCAAAAGAAACCCTAAAATAAGAGAATAGGGAAGGGAAAGAGAGGAGAGAGAGAAGAGGGTTTTTGGGGGAGAGAGAAGTTCTCCTTTTTTTTTCCAGCACAAATGAGGAGGGCAAGGGCTATGGGAGGGTTTTATAACCCTTCTTAAATTAGGTTATGTGCTGGAATTAATTACAGCCCTTGATCTCATTAATGAAATTCATTTGGAGCCCTTGATCTCCACTTTGACTTTTCAAACTTTAAATAACCTTGAAAATCACTATACCTTTATTTTCAATTTGAATTTGAAGTAAGATGCCACATAGGATGGGATGGCCCACCTATGGGCTCCTACTAAACTAATAAAAAATGGATTTTAATGTATACAAAAGAAAACTATTATATTAAACTATTATTGATAAATCATAAAATTCCAATTAAAAACCGTTTTTGTTTTATATAACCACAACTCATGTGAAAATGTAAAGGAATTGAATATAAGTTAATTCCATCTTATTAAGCATATTAATATGTATATTTTTAAAATCTACTTTTGTTAATTTACTTTATTTAAATAATTTTACTTAAAAGAAAAATCAACATTTTCTTTTTAAGTAAAACGTTTTCAATTAGACATCACTTAGAATTTTCTCAGATATCCAAACCATGTAGGGTTTATATTTACTACAATTCAATATAATTAAACCCCTTAATCCTTACGAATATACTCAAACATTAATTTTTTTAAAGAAATTAGGGTTTTATATTGACACGAAATTCAAGACATTTCACAATGCTATAGAAAAGAACTTAGAAATTTTCGGATATTACATATACCCTCTTTCAGGTATTCCTAGAATCCCAAAAAGAAACTGGTAACAAATACCGTCTTTCAGGTATACCAGAGTCTAGAATTTTCCTTCATGTCACCATGTATTAATTTAGCCTTTGTTTTTAGTGCTAGGGTATACATATCGTACCCCACTGGTTATGCTACAACCTGGCATAACACAACTTTAAAAACTCATAAGGCCGCGTATGGCACTACAATGGTCCCTCAAGACCGTAAGCTCAGTTTTGAGCTTTCACATGATCATGACATGACAAATGTCCTGTATTAGGCAAATTTTTGCAGAACAAGCATATATATCAACTAGCACAGAAACATGTCATAACGTTTGTATGCAATCACAATCCACTTTATATATAAATTAATTTGCATCATAAGTGCCCTTTCTGGCCCCACAAGGGTTCTGCATGTGATTTATGCATTAAACCTTGGTCGCAACATATCTACGTCAACCACACACAAAACCATGTGCAATATGATTGCGCCAGTGACATCTCATTCATTTACCATAATCACATACATTCCTTTCAACAGAGGATAATCGAAATTTCATGATGGTAGTGACTATTTGCATTGCAGTGTTTTATCATATAACCAATATATATCCATATTGGTGGGTTTTTGACCGATTCGAAATATGTGTACTATAGTTCATTGATGATGCTATACATTTGTATTTACGATTTGAATTTCTCAAACATAACTACCTTGGCAGAAGTGCATATACTGGTGTAGAACAATCATAAGTGCAATGACATGTTTACTATCCTATCAGGTTTGCGCCACTGTAAGACGCTTATTAATACAATGACTAATATATAATCTCAATAAGTTGGTGTATGTTAGGGTATGCCATTCATGAATGAAATTTATGAATTTTCAAATGTAAGTGGGTGGTACATGGGCAGAATGACATGCCAAAATTTTTGCCCGTTGCTAGAGTTCGTAGACCCAGTTTACAACACCTCCATGGTTATGCCAACTGCTACCACCATTAAGAACCACAGTTTGACACTATAGTGTTCAACAGGGCAGCAGAACCATGTTGTACCTTAGGTGATGATAGACAATAATAGCCTCTGCGACACCTGTAGTGCCCGCAGCGCCTGCAACACCGGCAGTGCCAGCAGCTCCAACAACACTTACAATGCCAGCGGTGCCAGCAGATCCATTAGAACATGTTGCGCCAACAGCACCCACAGGAATCGACACGCCCTGTCGTGAAAAGTGTGTCCTGGGTCTAGCCAGCCTATTTGGGATCACACCAGGCCAACCCACCTCCAGTTGGATCAGATTGAACGATATGGTAAGGGGTATCCACGATTGTGAGTGTACTAGAAAAAAAAACAAATGGAGTTGGGTTCAAATTGACCCCTACCCATTCTCCACTTCTATCGCATACACCATATACATCAACGTTTTTTTTTTTCTCCTCCCCTGTGATCATCGCAAAATTTTTCCTCTCTCTTGTGGTTTCTCTCTCTTCCTTCTCTTTTCCTTTTCTAACCTCTATTTTCCTCCTTTTTGAAGGGAGAAGAATAAAAGAAAGAAAAGAAAAAGAGAAGAGAAGAGAAAGAAAGAAAGAGAGAAGAACTATTTTGCGCGGTCTCACTTGACCTTAATTTGAAAACATTTAGAAATTTAACTCGCCTCCGTTTTGAAAATTTCGCGGGAAAATGGAGAGACGGGATTCGCTCTTCGGTACGAGGTTCGACCGTTCCTGGCGCCTTTACCAGGGGTAATCGAACCAAGGATCGAATCTATGCCTTTTGCTTTGCCTAAATATCATCTAAGAATTTATCCTAACTCTAAATGCACAAAGAATCATGCTTGTGCAATGTAAGGATGTATGCTCTTTTGAAAATTTGATTTAGAAATTTCCAAGTATTCTAAGATGAACTTGGTAAAGGAGTGAAGAAATGATTGAATCTAACTTAGAACTTGAGATAGATCAGAGAAGTTCTAAGTTTTTGAAGTAAATCAGGATTGGAAGAATAAATGAGAAAGAATGACTTAAAGCTTTGAAAATGAAAGGAAATGAAGTCTCACAGTCAAAAATGGGCTTTGAATTTGATTTTGAATTTAGGAAAGGAAATGAATGCTTGAGATGGAATTGAATTTGGATTTTTAAGTTTGGAATGGATCTGAGATGATCAAATGGTATTTAAGAATAGAAATGGGTTTAGGGAGTTCAGATGAGATCTGAAAATGGGTTTGAATTTGAAATTTAGAATTGGGAATGAAATTGGATCTAAAAAATGGATTTAAGATCTGAGATCCGATATAAAATTGGGTTCTGGATCCTAAGATGGATTTGGATCTGAAGTCTGAAATCCAAATGTAGAATTGGGTTCTGGATCCTAAGATGGATTTGGGTCTGAAGTCTGAGATCCAAATGTTGAGTTGGGTTCTGGATCCTAGAATGGATTTTGGATCTGTAATCTGAGATTCAAGGTAAAGTTGGATTCTGGACCCTAAGATGGATTTTGGATCTGAGGTCTGAGATCCAAAGTAGATTTGTATTTAGAAAACTGGATTCAATGTTGATCTAATTTTGGATTTGAGTTTTTGAAAGTCCAAAAATGGGACTCTTGAGTATGGATCTGGGTTTTGAAAACCCAGATTGAATTTAAAACTTAGAAAAGGCCAAGCTTTTTGAGATTCAGGAACGATCTCAAACTTTGATTTTGGATTTGGAAGATGAACTTGGCTTTGAATTTGAGGATGAATTAGAAGTTTCAAAGTTAATTTGAACTTTGAAATTTCATTTAGTTTTGGAGTTTTGGATATACAAAATGAATTTCAAAGTCAATTTGAATTTTGAATTTGAAGTTTAGAATTTGAATTTTGGATATACAAATGGATTTCAAAGTCAAATTGGATTTTTAAATCTTGAAGTTAGAATTTGGGATCAGGAGATGAATCAGAATTTCCAATTGAATTTAGAAATTGAATCTTGAATATACAAATGAATTTCAAAGTCAATTTAGACCTTGAAGTTTGAATTTGGAACTTTAGAAAATAAATCAAGAATCTCAAAGTTAAATTAAACTTTGAGTTTGATTGGAGTTTTGAATATAAGATGAATTTTGGAATTTCAAAGTCCGATTGAACTTTGAAATCTGATTTGAATTCGAATATAAAATGTATTTTGAAATCTCAAAGTTAAATTGAATTTTTGAGATTGAAAATGAAATAGAATTTGAAAAATGAAAGGGTGAATTGAATTTTATAAGAATTGAGGATTGATTGAAGTAGATATTTACATTACTTGGAGTTTTGAAAAAGGAATTTTGAAAATATGATGCAATTCTATCCTAAATGATGAATGAATTTGAAGATTTTGAAATTGGATTTTTGAAAAGCTATTCCATTCTTTAGATGAATTAAAATAAGATTGAAGATATAATACATCCTTGACTATGGTCATTGAATGTATTATATAATAATCTATATTTAAATTCAGGTGAAGAATGAAACACATTTTGTGCTTTTATAGAGTTTTAAAATAAAATTAATTCTCAATATACCCTGACTATGGCCATTGGTATATATATTGAATTAATTTTAAGTTAAACTCTGATAAAAGATGAAATATTTGAAAATATGATGATTTCTAAAAAGGATCCAGTGTGGACCCAGTGTTATTTTATAAAAGATAAAAAATCCTAAGTTTTGTTTACATCCTGACTATGGCCATTGATGTAAATCATCAACTTAGGATTAATTACCTCTTACGAAATGGTGCACGTGCCATTCGTGGTCCCATTTGTGAGATTTTTGAGAAATAAAGGCAAAAACCATGAAAATTAAAAATTTATGATATTTACAATGCTCATTCATTCTATCTAGAGCTGGAAATGTAAATTTTCATTAAGATCTAACTATTACAATACACTTGAAATCGAAGATACAAATCCCAAGTAATGATATTTTCCACATATTTCCTGCAAAACACTCGGTTAGTATGAAAAGGGGAAGAAAAATTACATACATTACATGGATTTCAAAGATGCTAATGAAAGGACAAAAAATGCTCATATGCCAAGATGTTTAAAATCTAAAAGCCTGAAAATAATATATATATATATCTATGCATGTATATATATGTAGATCTATACATATGTGTATATATATATGAATATATATATATATATATATATATATATATATATATATATATATATATATATATATATATATATATATTCATATATATATATACAACCAAGGCTACTGTAAAGACTATGTGAGTGGGGACGACCAGCTAATCCTAGTAGTGCAGGGGCACTGCTATAGGTATGCAAACAGCTACAGCAGTGCTGAGCATTGCTGTAGATCTGTAAATGGCTACAACAATGCTAAACACTGCTGTGAGCATATGGGAGGTTACAACCATTGGAGGAATTAATGAGATTGCAGCAGCGACCATCACGGGCGACAGACAGATGGGAGGGAGTTGCAAATGTTTGTGCCACAGTAGCTTGCATGGAGGGTAATGAAACTAAAAAAATGATTCACTTTACCCAGCTAATCTTCTATGGAATCTTTTGCATTCAGAATCTGCAAAATTTCACTCTCTTGCTTTGATCAGGAGTCTCATCGAATTTGCTCAATGAAATTGATCTGTCTGGGCCATCTTCAATTTTTCAGATATCCCTGTCAAGTATTGCGTAGAGGAAGGAGTAATTCCTCAAAACAAAGCCTTGTATATCACATCCAGGGCTGAATAAATCAGGATTTTCCTATATACTTCATCAAACTTCCACAAATTTAAGCCATTTACAACACATCCAAAATCTAATGGATTCATTTAGATATATTCTATAGGAGTCACATTCCATTTCAAGAAAATAAAATAGTCTGGAGCACAAACTGATGCATCAATTTATTATTTTCATCACGAAAAGGGCTTCAGATCCCCTTACCTGAACTGATTTTCAAAGAAAATCATACGCATTCATTTGTGGCCTGACTGGATATATAAAGATCAGATTTAAGCAAGAGTAAATATAACATCTTATGCTGTGACTTTTGAAAATCTCTTAAGGGAGCTATGATTTTAGAAAACAACAAACCTTGGGATTGAGGGGATTAATTGGAATTGGAAAAGTAGATTTGGGCAACATTTGAGGGAAGGGACTAATAAATGCTAAAAACTTTGAGAGTTGTTCTCTGTTTTTTTTTTGATAGAAGACAATCCTTTCAGGCTTTAGGGATACTCTGACAGTTGAGTAAATGACAACAGAAGCCGCAGGAAGGTTATCAGTGATAAGAACAAAGTGGTGGTAGGAATTGTTAGAAAATGAGTGTGATAATTCAGGTGATGGGAGCTGCTTTCGAGCATGAGTGTTGGCAAACATAAAGCAAGGCTTTGTTGGATATATATATGCATGACAGGTATATACATACGGGAGCACAAACCTTCGATTGAATCACTCACTTACCAGGGTTATCTTACAGAGATAACATAAGCATCTATGTATGAGATTAGAGCATAATGCAATATTATTGAGATGATATATATTCCAGCCAACATAGATAGTCTGATAATATCTAACATTGAACATGTCATTGTCATCATCATCTTCATGATGCCATTGGGATAGTTGAATTAGAACAGAATGAAGGTAAAAAAAAAAGAAAAGAAAAGAAAGAAGAGCACAAAATAACGCTACGTTGCTGCACAAGGAAAACAATTTAGGCACACAACCACAAAACTGATGTGCGATGCACATGCAATGAGATAAAAAAAAAACGACACACATGGATGTTGGGTGAAAATGGAAAATGCAAGACATATAGTGGAATGAAATTTTACCATATACATGGATTGAACTGAATATCAAGAGCTACTGTAGTCGTTATGCTGGGATTGACATAATCTAATGCTTAACAAGGTATACAACATTTCCCTTTCTCTCTTTTTTTTTTTTTTGTAAATACTGAAAATGGAGGTGCGTGATAATGAATGCCACAACTAGTGAAATAACAAAATAACTCTGGAATGCTGAAATACAGATACACGTGAAATAAAATCACACGCACGATCTCTGACATAATACAAATTGATAACACTAAACAAGCCAATGAATTTGAGAGAAAACAGTAAATGTTTAACATGAGACAAAACAGAAAATATGGCGATTAGCTCATGATAAGCTTACAAAGAAAATATCTAATCGAGACAACGCAAACAGATATAAAAACTTCCCTAAATCGAGGAGATTCAAATGAAGAATTCACAGCAAAACAGAGGAATAAAATGATGATTTCATCGATGTTATATTGGAATATAGCCATCCCTTTTTTACTGTAGCAGCAGGTGGATTGATCTTGCTATATGCAGATCAATCTCACCTGCGGTGCTTTTTGACGAAAAAACAGGATCAAAACCTTAAGATTAATCTTCAGTAACAAAAAAAAAAAAAGAATTAAAATACACAGAAGAAAATACCTTGATAGGTTCCTTATGGGATTCTGCAATGCCTCGTTCCCCCCTCTCCAGATGGATATTAGCGTAAGGGAACACCACTATTGCTGTCTCATATGGGGATCATGGTACAAATGACAATGACGTTCAGGTCTGGTAACACAACCAGATCAAGATGAATTGATCTGCTATGGCTGACCGAATCGAAGCAGGGATTAGCTTTTGATTATCGCTGCCGAGGCTGAGCTTCCTTTGATCCTGATTATGCTGTCAAACTGAAGGGAAAAGGAAGAAGAGGGAGGAGATCGGATGCTCGATGGTGGATGCAAAAGATAATAGATGGATGCGATAGAAAGAATGGATGTTTCTGAAGGAAAGAGAGAAGGGGAAGGGTGAGAAACGGATGAAACTGGATGGTGAAAAACTCTAGGAGACGATAAAAACAATGGTTTTCGAGCAAGAAGAAGTCGATGTATTGGTGAAGACGGATCTTGGATGAAAAATGGCGATGAAATGGATCAATGCTCGATCGATGCTCCTTCCCCCCCTTCAGAGGCTGGGATGCCTCTCCTTTAAAGAGAGTCACTGGGTTGTTTGTTGAAGATGGAAGGCTGCCCGAAGGAGAAATTGTTGAAGATGGAAGGCTAGGAATGAGAGGGAGGAGCGTGCGAGAGATGGCCGTTTCGTCTTTCTTAATTTTCCAAAAGGATTCCCCTTTTTTTAAGTTTTTTGTAAAATGGCTCAAAATGAGGTTTTTGGCAAAAATTCAAATTTTCAAGTTTTAAAACCATTTGCCTTCCTCAATGTTTTTGATTTTTGTATTCCTTTTCCATTTTTTTGTATTTTTGTAGTAGAAAACTAAGATTTTATAAAAACAAAGTTTATAAGACTAAATTTTGTATTTTTTTCTGAGAAATATTTACAAAGAGTGTTTCTCCGAGAATTTCAGACCATTTTGGAGAAATTTCTGCAGAAAGTGGGTTTGGATCCAAGTTTTTGAGAAAATGTTCGAGTTTTGACACTCAAATCCAAAAATACAATTTGAGGGATGCGAACGGATGTCGAATGGACTGTCCGGGCTATTTAAAGGCTATTTTTGGTATTTTCTATAATTTTAATTTAAAATTTGAGCAAGGAGACTCATATTTGGATCTGAACAATGGATCCAGATCCGAAATCAATTTAAACATATGAAATGAATTTAATTTCAATAAAACTAGAGAAATGAACTGGAATTTAGATTTAAAAATGACTTATTTGCTCAAAAAATGAATTTAGGGGCAAGAAGGGAATATTTAAAAGATTTTGAAAATTTTGGGGTGTTCACATCCCCCCATTAGGGCATTGAGTGAGAGGAATTAGTCCTTGCCTATTTTTAATAACTAACACAACCACTAACCATGCAAGGTATAGGCATTGAAAAAAAAAAGATCAAAACTTTAGGTATAGCATTTGGACTTAGAGTCAACCGTGCCTTTTTTTTTTGTACAAGGAGATCACATTACTATACTAGCATGTGAAAACAAAAATACAAATAAAAACTTGCTATATGCTAACCTTAGTCTATGCATTTGAAATTGATTTCAAATGCATATGCAAGCAGAATAAAACGTTAAGATTCATTTAAAAAGATGCGTTAAGAAAAATCATATTCACATCTCACGATTATATATATATATATTCTCTTTCCTTGAAGACCTAGGACATGCTCATACAGATCTAATAATCTGAGGTGCATGAGTTAATGTCAGCATACACTAATGATCCAAAAAAATAAAATAATCCTTGCTTACATAAAATTTTTTCTTATCACGTTGATACACAGGAAGTCACAATTTCAGCATGAAAATTTTCAGTAAAGGAATACATTAGAAACCCATTTTTTTTTTTTTGCACAACAAGCTGGGTTGTAGCCGACCTGAACTGGGACAATATGAAATCTGGTTCGGGTATGTTGTGTCCAGTCAAAAGTACCGTGCACTGATTATGCATCAGTGGTGCTGAAACACACAACCCGTTTAAGGTGGATAGACCCTCGTCGGTCTTGACTTGATCAGAAAAAAAAAATAGAATTCCAATGTTGTCGGACCTGCAGCCCTCTCCAACCGTGCTCCCAATTTGCCATATATATATTAATGAACCCAGTCACAAATCCTTACGCATAGATGTCTGTTGACATACCAGATTCACAATTCACATAAACAATGAAACAATATGCTAAATGTCGCACAATAACATGAAATGAGTCATATTTATATACGTCATTCAGATGAGTTTTGTGGCAAATCGAGTTACACAACAAGAATGATATATCTTGCAATGGCGTGAAATCATAACCATGTACAAAATTTCTGATCATATTAGGGCAATTCGATATACATGGCCTGAATGGTTTATTAAACAAAAGATCGAACAAAACCAAATGATAATTCATAAATGACAATCCGAGCTACCCCTCCAGTGATAACCATATTTTTGCAAGCATTCGATACAAGGATGATGTTATTGATCCCACTGTGTAGAGGGGATCGATGCACATACCAATATGTGTTACAGCTTAACCCCATACGTTACACCCCATTCACCGACCTAAGATCGGTTTGATCTTGGATCCGACATGGTTAACACCCATGACTAAATATATGAATTTTCTTACATATATTCGGGCTGTAGGATTTAATACGAGTGTAACATGTCACTAGGCATATGCATAAGGATAGAATGCCCATACTTCTTTGAAGTCTTGCGACGGCATGGCTGCACCCCTTCCTTCCTTCGTTGGAGCGGCACACCACCTCGATAATGGAGTCCACACGATCAGCAAGGGAGGTCGACACGTCCAGCAACGATGGTCGACCACCTCGGTGGAAGAGAATGATGGGTGAGCCAAAAACGTTAAGAAAGAGATAATGGTGTCAATGGCTGGAATAGGAAAAAAAATATGAAAGAGGGAGAATGAAAATGGTCACACGGCTGGGCTGTGAGAGCATAGGCGTGGGAGAGGAAAGAACAGGAGTTCTCAAGGCTCCTCAATTTTTTTGTAAAGTCTCTAAAAAAAACGCCCTTCAATACTAGTTTCATTTTTTTTCTTGCTTTTATTGCAGCACTCAAAACGGCTGCTCATTTTCATTTTTTTGAAACTCCCTTCCATTTCCAGAATATGGAAGGGAGACTCTTTGCCATGCTGGACGGTTGGGCTTCCAAGGTGGCCCAATCGTTTAGTCCCTCTTGTTTTGGAAAGTCACCCCCCTTATTTAAGTCTCCATTTATTGCCCTTTTGAATTTCAAAAGGCACAATTTTTTTTTTCAAAGTCGTTTTTAGTAAAAAGGCTCCCTGGCGCACAAGGGATTCGAACTGAGGACCTCCTCTGTAAGGGGTAACAAGCCCCACCAGTGCGCCACACTCAATTTCGTTGCATATCTTTGCAACAAAATTTTATTTAACCACTTATAGACGTCTGATGGTATTTATTTCTTTTCTTGGAACCGCCATTCTCATTTAAGACTCCTTCTCCCTATTCTAAAATCGTGGGCATGGTCTTCCCAAAATGTTTTTCTCACCCTCTTCAATGTCCTTTATTAGGTTTCCAACTTGGAAAATCGGTCAGCCACCACCTTGTTGAAAATGTCATTCCTCATTTAAGCCCTCTTAAATTAGAAGTTCTAAGGTCTTTTCGAATTTCAGCAAAAGTAATAAAAATATTTTTGTCAAAATGGCTCAGCGCACAGAGGGATTTGAACCAGGGTTCTCTTCCCTGTGAGTACATCATCTTGACCAATACACCAACTCCTCTTTAGTTGCTCATTCTTGCAACTAAAATTCTCTTATATACGTATTGATTCTCGATGAATCTCAAATATGAGTTGGATAATAATTATATTTTAAATCTTATTAACTTTCTAACTACATTTCTGGATCTTAAATATGGTTCGACCCTATTTGGCTCCCTTTAGATCCAATTGGATTCTAATTGGGTTTCGGATCCATCTAGGATCCAAATTCATTCATCGTACCCGAATCCAAATACTGGATCCAGTTGATCCAGTTTAAATTTTAAGATCCATTTGGATCGACTTTATATCATTTTATCGTATTTTTTTCAAAGGATTTTATCCTTTATTTAGTTTGATAATTATCGAAATTTTATGGGTTTTACATCCTTCCCCGCTAAAAAGAATTTCGTCCGCGAAATTCGTTGAAAAGACCAATCAAATGGATTGGAGTATCTAACTATGTGTGTTGTATTAGATGATACTTCAAAACCAATTGAAGTATAAACCTTGCATCTCGTGTTAGGGTCCTATTTAATGTAGTGAAATTCCCTATTTGAAGCCCCTAATGGCGTAACCTTCATTACTAGAAAGTGATGTATATATACATATAACCTCCATATATCAATTAGGTCAACTATGATTCAGTATTCAATGTGTATTGAAACTTGAGTTGTTAGACCCTATGTCTTGGATCGAATTCAATTAAGATCGGGTATAACATTCTAGATTAAACCAATTCAAGTATTAAACTTAAAGTCGTTTTATTGAATCCTTTCATCAAAATATTCTTCTTGGTTCCCAAAGAACCTACATAGTAACATCGTTAAGTCTAATAGTGATTCTAACCATATATCTAGGTTCAAAACAAAAAATTTATGTAATACTTCAGTTTTTTTACCAACTAGAAAACAAAATTAAACACTTACAGAGCTTTTGCAGGGTCGCTGGAATGCCATGAACCATATATTCTTGTCCTGCTCTGATACCATAGTTGGAACGCCCCAAATATTTAACTTGAAAATTTTGGAATAAAATTTTTTTTTTCTAAACAACAGCGGAAAAGCTTTATTAAATCCTTCGTCAAATTATTTGGGCGGGTTACAAGTAATAGCACAGACTCAAGGCATTTAAGTAAAATAAATTCTGGCATTGAAATACTACAAGTTATCATTTACAATTAATGATTTATTACAAGTCATATTCCTCAGGACATCCGAAAAAGATATGGTCACATGGCACTGTCGCAGCGACGACCGCAATTGCTCGTCATTCAGTTTCCTGAAAAACATTAATTCAGAAAGGGTCAGACTACCACGTCTGAGTAAGAAGCATAATATCCATATGAATGTGCACAGTATCATGTGTACAAGTACATGTGCAACATGTTTAGATAGAATTAATAACCATTTAACAATTGATAAATGTACAGGTTACTAAAGTCAAGCATTTCATGATATATTCCATCACATCCAAGCACGATCCATCATATGCATAAACCATATTCACATAAGTAATAACAACTTTAAAACTCATG
Organism: Nuphar pumila; assembly: GCF_984573655.1. Taxonomy (NCBI): domain Eukaryota; kingdom Viridiplantae; phylum Streptophyta; class Magnoliopsida; order Nymphaeales; family Nymphaeaceae; genus Nuphar; species Nuphar pumila. The sequence continues at coordinate 63,936,346 of NC_143260.1, read as the reverse complement.
TGGATGTACACCTGACTTAACTAAAGTGTTTCATGTAAAGTGTGCATAAAGCACAAATATCAATGTTCAACACATCATTCATAAGTTATCACAGTTTCCATGTAAAGGAAAACCAATTTGAATCATGCCCTGCAGGAGTCACAGTTTACTCCGACATTTTCAACCTCAAGCAGTATGCAATTACTTGAAGATTTTTCTTAATGCACTAACTTTATGTTTCATCTTGTTAGTTACCCTGTGGGTACGCACAGACATTCGACATCGTAGCGGACCGAGACCACACGAGGGTCTATTATTTTATAACCCGTGTGACTAGCCGTACGGATATCCAAAGGGGATGGTTCACGACCGAGAGAGTACTCCCCAGTGGCTAGAAATAGAATTAGGATGCACCCTGTACTTCTGCAAAAGACTTGGATCTACCACCTAGGACGAATTGGTAGTCCTGGCCCCCTAACTCCGAGGACTGGGGACCGGGTGAGACGCCTCGCTCTCACCAAAACAAAAATTGTCCCACGGAGGTTGTACCATCTACCCTCTCCAAGGTAGACCATGGGTCCAGTAACATACACCGTCTTTCAGGTGTACCTAGAGCCCTGGGAAACCAGTAACATATACCATTGTCAGGTATACCTAGTATCCCGAGAAACCAGTAACATATACCATTTCAGGTATACCCAGAATCCCATATATTATTTTATATGTGCATGATTTTCATTCTTTCTTTGTTTGGATCCAGTAACATACACCGTCTGTCAGGTGTACCCAGAACTTTGGAGAAAATCTAGTAACATATACCCTCTTTCAGGTATACCTAGAATCCCAAATAAAAACTGGTAACAAATACCATCTTTCAGGTATACCAGAGTCTAGAATTTTCCTTCATGTCACCATGTATTAATTTAGCCATTGTTTTTAGTGCTAGGGTATACATATCGTACCCCACTAGTTATGCTACAACCTGGCATAACACAACTTTAAAAACTCATAAGGGCGCGTATGACACTACAATGGTCCCTCAAGACCGTAAGCTCAGTTTTGAGGTTTCACATGATCATGACATGACAAATGTCCTGTATTAGGCAAATTTTTGCAGAACAAACATATATATCAACTAGCATAGAAACATGTCATAACATTTGTATGCAATCACAATCCACTTTATATATAAATTAATTTGCATCATAAGTGCCCCTTATGGCCCCACAAGGGTTCTGCATGTGATTTATGCATTAAACTTTGGTCGCAATATATCTACGTCAACCACACACAAAACCATGTGCAATATGATTGCGCCAGTGACATCTTATTCATTTACCATAATCACATACATTCCTTTTAACAGAAGATAATCGAAATTTCATGATGGTAGTGACTATGTGCATTGCAGTGTTTTATCCTATAACCAATATATATCCATATTGGTGGGTTTTCGACCAATTCGAAATGTGTACTATAGTTCATTGATGATGCTATACATTTGTATTTACGATTTGAATTTCTTAGACATAACTACCTTGGCAGAAGTGCATATACTGGTGTAGAACAATCATAAGTGCAATGACATGTTTACTATCCTATTAGGTTCGCGCCACTGTAAGACACTTATTAATACAATGACTAATATATAATCTCAATAAGTTGGTGTATGTTAGGGTATGCCATTCATGAATGAAATTTATGAATTTTCAAATGTAAGTGGGTGGTACATGGGCAGAATGACATGCCAAAACTTTTGCCCGTTGCTAGAGTTCGTAGACCCAGTTTACAACACCTCCATGGTTATGCCAACTGCTGCCACCATTAACAACCACAGTTTGACACTATAGTGTTCAACGGGGCAGTAGAACCATGTTGTACCTTAGGTGATGATAGACAACAATAGCCTCTGCGACACCTGTAGTGCCCGCAGCGCCTGCAACACCGGCAGTGCCAGCAGCTCCAACAACACTTACAATGCCAGCGGTGCCAGCAGATCCATTAGAACATGTTGTGCCAACAGCACCCACAGGAATCGACACGCCCTGCCGTGAAAAGTGTGTCCTGGGTCTAGCCAGCCTATTTCGGATCACACCGGGCCAACCCACCTCCAGTTGGATCAGATTGAACGATATGGTATGGGGTATCCACGATTGTGAGTGTACTAGAAAAAAAACAAATGGGGTTGGGTTCAAATTGACCCCTACCCATTCTCCACTTCTATCGCATACACCATTTACATCAACGTTTTTTTTTTCTCCTCCCCCCATTAGAGCGTTGAGTGAGAGGAATTAGTCCTTGCATATTTTTAATAACTAACACAACCACTAACCATGCAAGGTATAGGCATTGAAAAACAAATATCAAAACTTTAGGTATAACATTTGGACTTAGAGTCAACCGTGCCTTTTTTTTTTTGTACAAGATGATCACATTACTATACTAGCATGTGAAAACAAAAATACAAATAAAAACTTGTTATATGCTAACCTTAGTCTATGCATTTGAAATTGATTTCAAATGCATATGCAGGCAGAATAAAACGTTAAGATTCATTACAAAAGATGCGTTAAGAAAAATCATATTCACATCTCACGATTTTATATATATATATATATATATATATTCTCTTTCCTTGAAGACCTAGGACATGCTCATACAGATCTAATAATCTGAGGTGCATGAGTTAATGTCAGCATACACTAATGATCCAAAAAAATAAAATGATCCTTGCTTACATAAAAAATTTTCTTATCACGTTGATACACAGGAAGTCACAATTTCAGCATGGAAATTTTCAGTAAAGGAAAACATTAGAAACCCATTTTTTTTTTGTTTTTGCACAACAAGCTGGGTTGCAGCCGACCTGAACTGGGACAATAAGAAATCTGGTTCGGGTATGTTGTGTCCAGTCAAAAGTACCCTGCACTGATTATGCATCAGTGGTGCTGAAACACACAACCCGTTTAAGGTGGATAGACCCTCGTCGGTCTTGACTTGATCAGAAAAAAAAATAGAATTCCAATGTTGTCGGACATGCAGCCCTCCCCAACCGTGCTCCCAATTTTCCATATATATATTAATGAACCCAGTCACAAATCCTTACGCATAGATGTCTGTTGACATACCAGATTCACGGTTCACATAAACAATGAAACAATATGCTAAATGTCGCACAATAACATGAAATGAGTCATATTTATATACGTCATTCAGATGAGTTTTGTGGCAAATTGAGTTACACAACAAGAATGATATATCTTGCAATGGCGTGAAATCATAACCACGTACAAAATTTTTGATCATATTAGGGCAATTCGATATACATGGCCTGAATGGTTTATTAAACAAAAGATCGAACAAAACCAAATGATAATTCATAAATGACAATCCGAGCTACCCCTCCAGTGATAACCGTATTTTTGCAAGCATTCGATACAAGGCTGATGTTATTGATCCCACTGTGTAGAGGGGATCGATGCACATACCAATACGTGTTACAGCTTAACCCCATACGTTACACCCCATTCACCTACCTAAGATCAGTTTGATCTTGGATCCGACATGGTTAACACCCATGACTAAGTATATGAATTTTCTTACATATATTCGGGCTGTAGGATTTAATACGAGTGCTACATGTCACTAGGCATACGCATAAGGATAGAATGACCTTACTTCTTTGAAGTCTTGCGACGGCATGGCTGCACCCCTTCCTTCCTTCGTTGGAGCGGCACACCACCTCGATAATGGAGTCCACACGATCAGCAATGGAAGTCGACACGTCCAGCAATGATGGTCGACCACCTCGGTGGAAGAGAATGATGGGTGAGCCAAAAACGTTAAGAAAGAGATAATGGTGTCAATGGCTGGAATAGGAAAAAAAATATGAAAGAGGGAGAATGAAAATGGTCACACGGATGGGCTGTGAGAGCATAGGTGTAACGCCCCGGATTTCCAAAACAAAGCTAAGTTAAAATTTTTCATGAATTTCTTTTTTTTTTCTTTGCAGCGGAACTTACAAAAGCTTTTAGCAGCGGAATCAGACGATAATGAGTCGTCAGTTTTAGAAAACTCCGAGCACGTTGCAGGTATGTGGCCAAGCAACTCATTGACCACCAAAGTGTTCCATTTTATCTAAAACCACATGTTTATTACAACACTACTGCTTAGAAAAAGCAGTGTAGGTTCAATAAAAAGGAAGCAGTACAACTCTGTCTAGAGAAACCCTGAAACTCGATGCCGCCTTGCTCCGCATATCGCCACGCAGGTTCAACACCTGAAATCCCCATTAAACGGGGTCAGAACCACTGATGGTCTGGTAAGTAGGCAAACACCTATCTATTCAACTCAAGTAAATGCATAGACCACTCAGGGTCGCAGTTCGTAATACGACGCTCAAGCCTCCATGACTTAGCGTATATCGCAAAAGCCTCATCAGGGCTATGAGTTGAACATCCACGCAAGTCGTCATGACTTCGCATAAGCCTCTTCAGGGCTGTGAGTTAGAATAACCTCTTAAGTCTCTACGACTTAGCCTTGACTTCCTCAGAGTCACGAATGGATGTCTAGCTCAAGCCTTTATGCTTGGCACATCCGTATCCTACAAATCTAAGGACAGCTCTCCGAGCTTCACTTAGTTGTACGGATATCAATGGGGTTCTTTCCCAATCGGTCCAGTAGTATACCGACCATGACACCTTCACAAAGGTTATGCAGGACTGACTCAACAACGTCATCCACTCATACATTCAAAGTAGCGCTGTACCTAAGCTAATGCTTTGTTTCGATAATTGCACCTCCCCTTGGGCTTAGGGGACTCATATCTGGGCGACAACGCGACGATCTGGGGGTTGATTATTCTATGTATTTTAGATACCCCAGAGGCCTGTTGACCCCATCCCCCTAGTAGGACGGTACAGCATACCGGAAGAGATCCTTACTAGGTATCCGAATGCATTCTGCTACTGCAGTAGTTGGGTTCAATCCTTAGATATTTAAGGATAACCACGACCTCCATACCTCTGAGTGACGAAGGCCATCAATGAACTCTATCAGGTTCGGGTGAAATATATGTCACTCAAGGCTGCGCCATCACCGTTTTCCTCGGTGAGAAATTCTGAAAGGGGCCTGCCGGTCTTACAATTACTTGACGAACATTGCATGCCTATAGGGCAGCCTTTGAGAAGTATGTACCCGACCCAATCAACCACACGGTTTTCACCGTGGAACAAAGGTTTTATTCATATGCATGCTTAACTCTGCTCTCGGCACTTCGGCCTTGACGAGCACTTCACCTCTTTCGGTGGAAACAACTCACTCCGGCTCAGCGGCCCTTACGAGTCTGGTTGTCTGATAATTCTCAATGAGCATGCACATGACTCGATCTCTACGGATCGGCTACTCGGCGTATTTTTACGCAACGAGCTCAGGACCTTGTCAAGGCGCTACCACTACTTTGGCGCAACGGCTCTTACAAGTATGATGCCCTTGCAGGTGTCAGGGAGACGAGTCATTCTGACATCGTTCCAACAAAGGACATCATTGTGCCACTTAACTGGTTTTGGCAGCTCTTCTGCCAACCATTCTGTCAACACCTTCTCTGCTCTACCGGCAGTGGTGCGACGAACCTTTCTACATCGTAGAAGGCGTTCCATAACTGGGTAGCACTTCTGCTACGTTCTTTCTGAGCTATTCTTAGCCCTTCAGGAATTTTAGCAGCACTTCCTCTCTTTAACGGAGAAAGCGTGCGTTTTCTTTTATCCATTTCAGCGGCATCTCCCCTCTTTGGTGGGAAATCGCTACGCTTAACTCGGAAAATGGATGCGCACCGTTGTGCGTACTTTACATCCATCAAGGTTACCGGAACCTTGGGCCATAGCCAGGCCATACGTAATTGATTTAGTCTTTACGTAAAGAGCATTTTGCCAAAAGGCGAAGCCTTTCCAATAGGGGCTTCATTCGTCAAGCAGAATCTTGTACGAGGAGCGGTAAGGGAATCGCATGGGTGATTTTGGAGTTGATCTCCGTTTGAACGCTCACTTACGCGCCATATATGTAATATAAGCAGAAGCTTGTGCTTTATACAGCGGCGGCGTAAAGGAAATGCATATACTATTGTTCAGGGTGTGTAACTGAACGAAATATTCTACATATATAACAAAACAGGAGCCTTGGCATCGTTCGACGCGACGGCGTAAGTAAATACATTGCAGAAAGCAGGAGCCTTGGCATCGTTCGACGCGACGGCGTAAGTAAATGCATAATCGGAAGTGCAGTAATCGAAAGTACAGAAAGCAGGGAGCCTTGGCATCATACGACGCGACGGCAAAGGTAAATTACATGGCCTGTGCGATATAAGACGCATCGGCAGTATCAGCAGATATACACCTAGATCTGTATCCAACGATAGTTACGAGGCGAGCGAGTGAACACCGAAGTGTCCTAGAGGGCTCAACCAAGAACTAGGGTGAGATACTATTTTGAAGAACGCATATACTGCGTATTCGAACATATATATCCGACGATAGTTACGAGGTGAGCGCGTGAACACCGAAGTGTCCTAGAGGGCTCAACCAAGAACTAAAGTAAGATACTACTTCAGAAAGTATATGCTATATACAAACAATCAAATACTTGAGAGAGATGGTTTAATGAAGCGAACTTACTTTAAATCGCGGAAGAAACGGCTCCGGGTTGCTTCTTTGGCTTTGAGCCTTCCTTCGAGAGGTCAGACTAAGTCAGATGAAGCTGACTTAGTTGAGAAAGAGGTAGAGTAGGTCAAGCTACTCAACCTAAGTGGTTTGAACCAAACAGGGTTCGATCCAAGTCAACTGGGTTCAGCAGGTTCGAACTCAGCTCAAGTAGGCTAAGTCTGGGTTCAGAAATCCAAACCGGGATCTGGACCAAAAAGGACTTTGACTTTGACTTCAACCCTAACTAGGTTCAAGCCAAGTCAACTGGGTTTGGACTTAGTCAAGTAGGTTCAGACCTAAGTCAAGTGGGTTAGGACCAGGTCAGGCAGGCTAAGACCAGATCAGGCAGGCTCAGGCCAAGTCAGGTAGGCTCAGACCTACTGGGCTAGGTAGGGGAGGTTTTAGGAAGTAGGAGAGAGAAAGAAGAGGCTAGAAAGGGGGGGGGCGATTTTTTCTAAAGGGGAGGGCCTTTATTTATAGGAAATGAAACTTGGGCCCCAAGTTTCCCCTTTACCCATTTGCCCTTGGCTTCTTTTTAATGCCAAGAGGTTCCTTGGTGTGGGGCCCACTTGGATATTCCATGGGATATTTTTGTGGGTCCCACCAGATATTTTCTGAGGAATATTTCTGTGGGTCCCACCAATATTTCCGTGGGTCCCGCAAGAATTTTGGGTTTCCGGCGATTTTTTTCCGAAAAATTCTGAGTACGCCATTCCCTTCGTATTGACGTAACTAAGAAAGTTGGCTCGCAGGAATCCTTTGATTTCATTCAGGTAGGAAGTTATGGCTTCCAGAGTGTTTGAGCATATATTCGCGATTCGACGAATATCCTAAGTATAACTGGCTCGCATGAATTGATTCGTTTCGCATTCTGAGAAGAAATGCTATTTTTACCGGTAAATGCCTCATGAATTTTATTCAGATATTTTCTGAAAAATTGCGGGTCTTATATCATTACTCCCTTAAAGGAATTTCGTCCACGAAATTCAGCTAAGAGTACAAGGTGAACAGTTCAGGATATTTATCCCGCATATCCGATTCGGGCTCCCAAGTGCAATCATCGACTCCGTGATGTTGCCATCTCACTTTGACAAGTGGAATGACCTTTGTCCTTAGCACTTGCTCCCATCGGTCCATGATCTCTACTGGCCTTTCTTCCACCGTCATATCCTCCTGGATGTCAATATCTTCATGTTGGATGACGTGGGAAGGGTCGTGAACGTATTTTCTAAGCATTGACACGTAAAATACATTGTGTATCTGTGTATACTGCGGTGGCAATGCTACTCTATAGGCGGTCTCTCCTATCCGGCTCAAAACCTCGAAGGGACCAACGAATCTGGGGCTGAGCTTCCCCTTCTTTCCGAAACGAAACACACTCTTGGTTGGGGAGACCTTGATAAAAACCTTATCTCCAACCACAAAAGTGAGTTCCCTACGCCGCTGATCAGCGTAGCTCTTCTGTCGACTCTGAGCAGTCAGTAGCTTCTTCCTGATCATGTGGACCTGCTCAGTATAATGCTGCAACACTATGGGCGAGTCCAAGGTTCGCTCACCCACTTCACCCCAATGGATTGGTGATCGACAGGGTCGCCCGTACAAGGCTTCATACGGTGCCATCCCAATGCTAGCGTGGTGGCTATTATTATAAGCAAATTCAGCCAACGCTAGGTGGGAATCCCAATCACCTTTTCATTCTAGCATACAGGCTCTTAGCATATCTTCGAGAGTTTGTATGGTTCGTTCTGATTGCCCATCTGTTTGGGGATGGAATGTTGTACTGAACTTGAGTTTCGTCCCCAGGGCTCTCTGAAGCTGCTCCCAAAAGTGAGAGGTGAACTTCGGGTCACGATCGGATATGATCGAAATCGGCACTCCATGAAGTCTAACGATTTCCCGAATGTAGATCTCCGCCAATCGTTCAGTTGAGTATCGAGTGTTGATTGGCAGGAAGTGAGCAGACTTGGTGAGTCTGTCTACGATCACCCATATTGAGTCATGTTGTCTCTTGGACCGAGGCAGTCCAACGATGAAATCCATCGTAATGCCCTCCCATTTCCATTCTGGAATCTCGATCCGTTGCATTTTTCCACCAGGTCGTTGATGCTCGATTTTTACTTGCTGGCAGATTAAACACCTTGAGACAAATGTAGCCACATCACGTTTCATACCCCTCCACCAGTACTTTCTCTGTAAGTCCCGAAACATTTTTGTACCTCCAGGGTGAATGGTGTACTTGCTGTTATGAGCCTCCTGGAGTACTTCCTGTCTTAGCTCAGGGTTATTTGGAACCCAAATTCTTTCTTCCATCCATATTCCTCCATCCTCTTTTAAATGGAAGAAAGTGTCATCTTTTGCAGCACGAGCTTTTAATTCCAAGTACTGGGGGTCCTTGAACTGTTCGGCTACAATGCGATCGAGGATCTCGATATAGATTGTCAGGCATGACAATCGAATCTTTCCTGGGTCAGCCAGGAATGGCTTCCAACTGACAAAATCCTCCATCAGCTTCCATTGTCCGGTGAGGTTGGCCAGAGTGCCAACAGTCTTGCGACTAAGGGCATCTGCTACAACATTCACTTTTCCAGGGTGATAGGAAAGCGTGAATTCATAGTCTTTGAGGAATTCCAGCCATCGCCGTTGCCGCATATTGAGTTCTTTTTGAGAAAAGAGGTATTTTAGGCTTTTATGGTCCGACATGACCTCGAATTTCACTCCATATAGGTAGTGTCGCCAGATTTTAAGCGCGAACACTACCGCGGCAAGCTCAAGACCGTGGGTTGGATAGTTTTTCTCATGAATTCTTAACTGACGAGATGCATAGGCGATTACTTTGCCATGCTGCATCAATACACAACCCAGACCTGTTCCTGAGGCATCGGTATAAGCAACGAAGCCTCCCTGACCAGAAGGTAAGGTAAGGACAGGGGCAGTGGTAAGCCTCTGTTTGAGAACCTCAAAGCATTCCTTACACTGGTCAGTCCATTCAAACTTGACTCCCTTTTTCAGTAATTTCGTCATTGGTACGGCGATTCGGGAGAAGTCCTGTATGAACTTCCGATAATATCCGGCAAGTCCAAGGAAGCTGCGGACCTCAGTGATATTTTCTGGCTGCTTCCAGTCTATCACAGCTTCAACCTTCGCAGGATCTACTGCGATTCCATCTTTTGAGATCACATGGCCAAGGAACATTACTTTGTCTAGCCAGAATTCACATTTTGAAAACTTGGCATATAACTGATTATCTTGAAGGGTTTTCAAGACGATTCTCAAGTGCTCCTTGTGTTGTTCCTCATTCTCTGAATACACGAGAATGTCATCAATGAAAACGATGACAAAAGTGTCTAAGTATGGCTTGAACACTCGGTTCATCAGGTCCATAAAGACAACAGGCGCATTAGTAAGTCCGAAGGGCATTACTACGAACTCATAATGGCCATATCTCGTTCTGAAGGCAGTCTTAGGTATATCCTCCTCCTTAACTTTGAGCTGATGGTATCCAGACCTGAGGTCGATCTTGGAGAACACTCTCGCTGTTCTGAGCTGATCGAATAAGTCCTCAATCCGAGGCAACGGGTACTTATTTTTAATGGTTGCCTGGTTAAGCATCCGATAATCGATGCATAACCGAAGGGATCCATCCTTCTTCTTTACAAATAGTACTGGGGCTCCCCATGGTGACATACTTGGTCGGATGAACCCTTGTTCCATCAGTTCTTTCAACTGACATTTCAACTCACTGAGTTCAGCTGGTGCCATACGATAAGGGGCTTTGGATATCGGCGCTGTTCCAGGTAAGGATTGAATTCCAAATTCAACCTCACAAAGTGGCGGAAGTCCTGGCAATTCCTCAGGAAACAGATCGGGAAACTCCCGCACTACTTCCAAACTCTCAAGGGGTTGGTCGTTGGATTTTTCCACCGAGAGACTCAACAGAAAGGCCACACAACCCTTCCTAAGGTATTTTTGTACCTTAAGTGCTGATATGAGCCTTTTTTGTGGAACTGGTTTGGATAACCGGTATTCCATCTTAGGTAATCCGGGTCGAGATAGAATCACTTTGCCCTCGCGGCACAGAATCTTGGCATTATTCTGAGCCAACCAATTCATTCCCAGAATGACATCGTACTGTATCATATCGATCAGGATGGCGTCAGTAGGCAAGTGTTGCCCTGCTATCTCAATATCCAAATTTTTCACACACCGGATACATTTGGTGCGTGAACCCAACGGGTTATATACTTCGATCATTTTATCAATCGGTTGCACCGAGGCGTGGAGTTGTTGGTGAAATCGTCGGAGATAAACGTATGAGTAGCACCACAATCAAACAAGACGTAAGCTGCATGTCCATTAACAGGTACGGTGCCTTCAATGAGGTCACCGGTTTCGACTTGTTCAGTCGTTACAGCGTATACACGACCTGCAGCAGGCCTTTGTTCTACTCTAGGTGGGGGTCGTTGGACTAGTGTTCGTTGTGGTACTTGTTGAGAGGGTCCGGCAGATCCGGCATTCCTCCTTTGCTCATCAGCAAGCTTCTTCCTGCACTGTCTTGCAATGTGGCCCATTTTGCCACAGTAGAAGCATCCACCTGTGTCACGTGGACATGGTCCTCTTGCGTGATTAACATGGCATTTTGGGCAGTTTGGGTTGGACTGCAGGTTGTTTGGAGCCATGTTCTGCCTTGGCCTTACAACTTGTTGAGTGTTGTTCCCACCTTGGAACCTTTTCTTCTGAAAGGGTTGTCGTGAACCCTGGCCACTTGGAAACATTCTCTTCTTGCTCCCACCATCAACTATGGGCCTTTTTGCTATGATCACTTTTGATCGCTCCCAATCCACTTGTATTTTTGAAGCTGCTGCCACAGCCGTTTGAAATGTTTGGGGCATGCTGGTGATAACCCGTGACCTTAGCCCTTCTCGCAGTCCATTGATGTACTTGTCGGCCCTTTCTTGGTCGGTCTCAAATAACCGGGAGCAGTACCGTTCAAGATTTTGAAATTTGGTGGTATAGTCAATCAGATTCATGCCACCCTGCTCCAATTCCAGAAACTCCATCTTCTTCTTGTTTCTGGAGTGTAATGGAAAGTAATTATCCATGAAAGCTCTCTGGAAGTCAGTCCAAGGAATGACTTCAACTTCCGAGAACTGGATAATCTTAGTGGTATCCCACCACTTCCGTGCGTTGTCTTTCAGCCTGTACGTGCCAAAGTTGGTCTTCTTTTCTTCTGGTACTCCCAGCACCAGGAAGGCACGTTTGGTCTCTTCGACCCAACTTTCTGCCAGTTCAGGATCGGCTCTACCGGCGAAGACTGGTGGATCGAGCTTGAGGAATTTTTCATAGGTTATTCCACCAAGGTTTTCGCTTCGAGGTGCGACTGGTTCTGGCCTTGTTTCTCGAATGGCAGTAACCAAATTGTTGAGTGTTTCCAGCAGAAATCCTTGAGTATGGGACTCCTCGCTTGGTATGGTTCTCCTCGTCGTAGGAGCCATTTATCTACCACATACAAACAACGTGTTTTAGTTTCACAATGTATATATCGAAGCAAAGTTTTATTTACTTAATATACATCACGTTTACACAAGCATCGCCTTAAACAAAACGTCATGCCGCACTGGCAGACTTTTAGGCGTTGAGAAACTAGGTACATGAGTCTATTGACTCCAAAACACTACCAGTCTCTTCTAGGAACTGGATTTCTTTCTTGACCCAAACAACCCGAAGTATCGTTTACTTCCACATTGCCTTGGTGCAGGCACAACTAGCTTTGGCTTGGGCGGCACTTCCGCACTCTCAAGCGACTCTTGTGGATAGATCAGTGATGCCGGTCCACTTGCCCATTCAGTGGCATCATGGCTCGGAGAATCCGAGACCATAACGGGATGATATAGGTTGTATCCCTCTTCCTGGCCATTCAGACTCGGCGTTGGTGTAGCCGCTTTGTTCCCCCATATAATAGTACTTTGATTCGAGGAATCTGAAATCATAATGGGATTATAGAAGGAGTTGTTGCATCCCTCCTCCCAACTGTGCAAGCTAGGCGTACATGATGCCTGTTGATAGCCTTGCGATTGACCAAATCCCTCAAGGAAGTTCAAGTCAAATCCTACCAGAGACGGTAGTTCATCAGAAGTTGCTGGAGTACGGCTACTCCTTCTACTGGAGTAATGTGGCCCACTAACATGCGAGGTCTCATCCCTAAGACCAAGCGATCCCCGCCGACCCATATCGGCGGTATGCTTCATTTGGCATTCGTTGACGGAATGCCCTTCTTCGCCACAATACTGGCAGTCTTGGACTTCATATGGGCATACCCACTCATCGTGCATGATCCCGCAACGATAGCAGTATCCTCGGGAGTCGTGAGTTGCCATCTATACAAAGATGCACCCAGATCAGAACAAGAAGTACAAAATATACTTACAGTGTGATATGGTGGACAAGACGGATCTCGAACCAGGTTTCTCAGACTCTTGCTCTTATACCAATTCTGTAACGCCCCGGATTTCCAAAACAAAGCTAAGTTAAAAATTTTCATGAATTTCTTTTTTTTTTCTTTGCAGCGGAACTTACAAAAGCTTTTAGCAGCGGAATCAGACGATAATGAGTCGTCAGTTTTAGAAAACTCCGAGCACGTTGCAGGTATGTGGCCAAGCAACTCATTGACCACCAAAGTGTTCCATTTTATCTAAAACCACATGTTTATTACAACACTACTGCTTAGAAAAAGCAGTGTAGGTTCAATAAAAAGGAAGCAGTACAACTCTGTCTAGAGAAACCCTGGAACTCGATGCCGCCTTGCTCCGCATATCGCCACGCAGGTTCAACACCTGAAATCCCCATTAAACGGGGTCAGAACCACTGATGGTCTGGTAAGTAGGCAAACACCTATCTATTCAACTCAAGTAAATGCATAGACCACTCAGGGTCGCAGTTCGTAATACGACGCTCAAGCCTCCATGACTTAGCGTATATCGCAAAAGCCTCATCAGGGCTATGAGTTGAACATCCACGCAAGTCGTCATGACTTCGCATAAGCCTCTTCAGGGCTGTGAGTTAGAATAACCTCTTAAGTCTCTACGACTTAGCCTTGACTTCCTCAGAGTCACGAATGGATGTCTAGCTCAAGCCTTTATGCTTGGCACATCCGTATCCTACGAATCTAAGGACAGCTCTCCGAGCTTCACTTAGTCGTACGGATATCAATGGGGTTCTTTCCCAATCGGTCCAGTAGTATACCGACCATGACACCTTCACAAAGGTTATGCAGGACTGACTCAACAACGTCATCCACTCATACATTCAAAGTAGCGCTGTACCTAAGCTAATGCTTTGTTTCGATAATTGCACCTCCCCCTGGGCTTAGGGGACTCATATCTGGGCGACAACGCGACGATCTGGGGGTTGATTATTCTATGTATTTTAGATACCCCAGAGGCCTGTTGACCCCATCCCCCTAGTAGGACGGTACAGCATACCGGAAGAGATCCTTACTAGGTATCCGAATGCATTCTGCTACTGCAGTAGTTGGGTTCAATCCTTAGATATTTAAGGATAACCACGACCTCCATACCTCTGAGTGACGAAGGCCATCAATGAACTCTATCAGGTTCGGGTGAAATATATGTCACTCAAGGCTGCGCCATCACCGTCTTCCTCGGTGAGAAATTCTGAAAGGGGCCTGCCGGTCTTACAATTACTTGACAAACATTGCATGCCTATAGGGCAGCCTTTGAGAAGTATGTACCCGACCCCAATCAACCACACGGTTTTCACCGTGGAACAAAGGTTTTATTCATATGCATGCTTAACTCTGCTCTCGGCACTTCGGCCTTGACGAGCACTTCACCTCTTTCGGTGGAAACAACTCACTCCGGCTCAGCGGCCCTTACGAGTCTGGTTGTCTGATAATTCTCAATGAGCATGCACATGACTCGATCTCTACGGATCGGCTACTCGGCGTATTTTTACGCAACGAGCTCAGGACCTTGTCAAGGCGCTACCACTACTTTGGCGCAACGGCTCTTACAAGTATGATGCCCTTGCAGGTGTCAGGGAGACGAGTCATTCTGACATCGTTCCAACAAAGGACATCATTGTGCCACTTAACTGGTTTTGGCAGCTCTTCTGCCAACCATTCTGTCAACACCTTCTCTGCTCTACCGGCAGTGGTGCGACGAACCTTTCTACATCGTAGAAGGCGTTCCATAACTGGGTAGCACTTCTGCTACATTCTTTCTGAGCTATTCTTAGCCCTTCAGGAATTTTAGCAGCACTTCCTCTCTTTAACGGAGAAAGCGTGCGTTTTCTTTTATCCATTTCAGCGGCATCTCCCCTCTTTGGTGGGAAATCGCTACGCTTAACTCGGGAAATGGATGCGCACCGTTGTGCGTACTTTGCATCGGTTACCGAAACCTTGGGCCATAGTCAGGCCATACGTAATTGATTTAGTCTTTACGTAAAGCGCATTTTGCCAAAAGGCGAAGCCTTTCCAATAGGGGCTTCATTCGTCAAGCAGAATCTTGTACGAGGAGCGGTAAGGGAATCGCATGGGCGATTTTGGAGTTGATCTCCGTTTGAACGCTCACTTACGCGCCATATATGTAATATAAGCAGAAGCCTGTGCTTTATACAGCGGCGGCGTAAAGGAAATGCATATACTATTGTTCAGGGTGTGTAACTGAACGAAATATTCTACATATATAACAAAACAGGAGCCTTGGCATCGTTCGACGCGACGGCGTAAGTAAATACATTGCAGAAAGCAGGAGCCTTGGCATCGTTCGACGCGACGGCGTAAGTAAATGCATAATCGAAAGTGCAGTAATCGAAAGTACAGAAAGCAGGGAGCCTTGGCATCATACGACGCGACGGCAAAGGTAAATTACATGGCCTGTGCGATATAAGACGCGTCGGCAGTATCAGCAGATATACACCTAGATCTGTATCCAACGATAGTTACGAGGCGAGCGAGTGAACACCGAAGTGTCCTAGAGGGCTCAACCAAGAACTAGGGTGAGATACTATTTTGAAGAACGCATATACTGCGTATTCGAACATATATATCCGACGATAGTTACGAGGCGAGCGCGTGAACACCGAAGTGTCCTAGAGGGCTCAACCAAGAACTAAAGTAAGATACTACTTCAGAAAGTATATGCTATATACAAACAATCAAATACTTGAGAGAGATGGTTTAATGAAGCGAACTTACTTTAAATCGCGGAAGAAACGGCTCCGGGTTGCTTCTTTGGCTTTGAGCCTTCCTTCGAGAGGTCAGACTAAGTCAGATGAAGCTGACTTAGTTGAGAAAGAGGTAGAGTAGGTCAAGCTACTCAACCTAAGTGGTTTGAATCAAACCGGGTTCGATCCAAGTCAACTGGGTTCAGCAGGTTCGAACTCAGCTCAAGTAGGCTAAGTCTGGGTTCAGAAATCCAAACCGGGATCTGGACCAAAAAGGACTTTGACTTTGACTTCAACCCTAACTAGGTTCAAGCCAAGTCAACTGGGTTTGGACTTAGTCAAGTAGGTTCAGACCTAAGTCAAGTGGGTTAGGACCAGGTCAGGCAGGCTAAGACCAGATCAGGCAGGCTCAGGCCAAGTCAGGTAGGCTCAGACCTACTGGGCTAGGTAGGGGAGGTTTTAGGAAGTAGGAGAGAGAAAGAAGAGGCTAGAAAGGGGGGGGGCGATTTTTTCTAAAGGGGAGGGCCTTTATTTATAGGAAATGAAACTTGGGCCCCAAGTTTCCCCTTTACCCATTTGCCCTTGGCTTCTTTTTAATGCCAAGAGGTTCCTTGGTGTGGGGCCCACTTGGATATTCCATGGGATATTTTTGTGGGTCCCACCAGATATTTTCTGAGGAATATTTCTGTGGGTCCCACCAATATTTCCGTGGGTCCCGCAAGAATTTCGGGTTTCCGGCGATTTTTTTCCGAAAAATTCTGAGTACGCCATTCCCTTCGTATTGACGTAACTAAGAAAGTTGGCTCGCAGGAATCCTTTGATTTCATTCAGGTAGGAAGTTATGGCTTCCAGAGTGTTTGAGCATATATTCGCGATTCGACGAATATCCTAAGTATAACTGGCTCGCAGGAATTGATTCGTTTCGCATTCTGAGAAGAAATGCTATTTTTACCGGTAAATGCCTCATGAATTTTATTCAGATATTTTCTGAAAAATTGCGGGTCTTACAATAGGCGTGGGAGAGGAAATAAGAGGAGTTCTCAAGGCTCCTCAATTTTTTTGTAAAGTCTCTAAAAAAAATGCCCTTCAATACTAGTTTCATTATTTTTTTCTTGCTTTTATTGCAGCACTCAAAACGGCTGCTCATTTTCATTGTTTTAAAACTCCCTTCCATTTCCAGAATATGGAAGGGAGACTCTTTACCATGCTGGACGGTTGGGATTCCAAGGTGGCCCAATCATTCAGTCCCTCTTGTTTTGGAAAGTCGCCCCCCTCTATTTAAGTCTCCATTTATTGCCCTTATGAATTTCAAAAGGCATAATTTTTTTTTTCAAAGTCGTTTTTAGCAAAAAGGCTCCCTGGCGCACAAGGGATTCGAACTGAGGGCCTCCTCTGTAAAGGGTAACAAGCCCCACCAGTGCGCCACACTCAATTTCGTTGCATATCTTTGCAACAAAATTTTATTTAACCACTTATAGACATCTGATGGTATTTATTTCTTTTCTTGGAACCGCCATTCTCATTTAAGACTCCTTCTCCCTATTCTAAAATCGTGGGCATGGTCTTCCCAAAATGTTTTTCTCACCCTCTTCAATGTCCTTTATTAGGTTTCCAACTTGGAAAATCGGTCAGCCACCACCTCTTGAAAATGTCATTCCTCATTTAAGCCCTCTTAAATTAGAAGTTCTAAGGTCTTTTCGAATTTCAGCAAAAGTAATAAAAATATTTTTGTCAAAATGGCTCGGCGCACAGAGGGATTTGAACCAGGGTTCTCTTCCCTGTGAGTACATCATCTTGACCAATACACCAACTCCTCTTTAGTTGCTCATTCTTGCAACTAAAATTCTCTTATATACGTATTGATTCTCGATGAATCTCAAATATGAGTTGGATAATAATTATATTTTAAATCTTATTAACTTTCTAACTACATTTCTGGATCTTAATTATGGTTCGACCCTATTTGGCTCCCTTTAGATCCAATTGGATTCTAATTGGGTTTTGGATCCATCCAGGATCCGAATTCATTCATCGTACCCGAATCCAAATACTGGATCCAGTTGATCCAGTTTAAATTTTAAGATCCATTTGGATCGACTTTATATCATTTTATCGTATTTATTTCAAAGGATTTTATCCTTTATTTAGTTTGATAATTATCGAAATTTTACGGGTTTTACAGAGAGTGCAAATGCATATGTGGTGAAAGGATGAAATTACCCCTGGCGATCTGGAGAAGACTTTAGAAATCTGTTTCTAGTTAACTGTAGTTCCTAGTTTGTAATTTCATTAGAATTGTATTGTTTAACTTAGATTAAGAGTTTGATATTAAGAAATTAAATTTTTTAGAAGTAAATTGAATATTTCCCGTTCCCTAAGGATTTGACCCGTACTTGTCACATTCGTGGAAAGTCGGTTTTTATTATTTTTGGTTGACAATTTTCCAAATCATTTACTGAAAAATATCTTTTAAAAATATCATTGCAAAAAGTTCAACCACATATATATGTTCTATGGCTGTCAAAAAAATTTCATAGTGATTCAATCTTGCATATATATGTTCTAAGGCTGTCAAAAAAATTTCACAGTGATTCAATCAAGCATATATGTGTCCTAAGGTTGTTAAAACAATTTCATAGTGATTCAATAATGCATATATCTGTTCTGCGGTTCTCAAAAAAATTTCATAGAGGTTCAATCATGCATTTATGTGTTCTATGGCTGTCAAAAAAATTTCATAGTGATTCAATCATGAATATATGTGTTCTAAGGCTGTCAAAAAATTTTTATAGTGATTCAATCATGCATATATATGTTCTAAGGCTGTCAAATAAATTATATAGTGAGTCAATCATGCATATATGTGTTCTATGGCTGTCAACAAAATTTCATAGTGATTGAATCATGCTGATATGTGTTCTATGGTTTTAAAAAAAAAATTATAGTAATTCAATCATGCATATGCATGTTTCAATGATGTCAATTTTTTTTATAGAGATTCAATCATGCAAATATGACGTCTAAGGCTATCAAAAAAATTTCATAGTGATTCAATCATGCATATATGTGTTTTAAGGCTGTCAAAAAAAGTTCATAGTGATTCAATCATGCATATATGTGTTCTAAGGCTGTCAAAAACATTTTGTAGTGATTCAATTTGGCATATATGTGTTATAAGGTTGTTAAAAAAAAATCATAGTGATTCAATCATGCATATATGTGTTCTAAGGTTTACAACAACAACAACAACAACAACTACGCTTTCATCCCAAAACAATTGGGGTCGGCGATATGAACCAAAAAAGAAAATCATTCTGGGTCTTCCACATGAATCCTTCTCCTCCCCAATGCCATATCTTGGGTGAGGTTCAAAGCATTCATATCCTTTCCTATCAGCTCCATCCATGTCTTCCTAGGCCTACCCCGACCTCTTTTAACTAATATATTTTCCCATTTCTCCATCCTTCTAACTGAAGCATCATTAGGCCTTCGCCGAATATGTCCAAACCACCGTAAACGATTCTCTCTCATCTTATTTTCAATGGGTGCAACGCCTACCTTCTTACGTATCTCCTCATTCTGAATCTTATCTTTTATTCTATTTCCACACATCCATTTAAGCATACGCATCTCAGCTACACTCATTTTTTGAATATGATGTCTCTTGGCAGCCCAACATTCTGTACCATATAGTAAAGTGGGCCTAATAGTCATCCTATAAAACTTTCCCTTCAACCGCAATGGCATTCTACGATCGCACAACACTCTAGTTGCACTTTTCCATTTCATCCACCCAACCTTTATCCTATAATTTACATCTCCATCAATTTCTCCATACTTTTGAATGATAGATCCCAAATATTTGACACAATCATCCGCCGGTATTTCTTCCTCACCAAGCTTCACTACACTCCCATCACTACTTCGTTGCTTACTAAAACAACATTCCATATATTCTGTCTTACTCAACTTAAAACCTCTTGCTTCCAATGTTTGTCTCCATAATTCTAACTTAGCATTAACCCCAACTCTAGACTCATTAATCAAAATAATATCATCAGCAAACAACATACACCACGGCACATTTTCTTGAATTGATCCCGTAAGCTCATCCATCACTATAGCAAATAGGAAAGGGATTAAAGCATATCCTTGATGTAACCCAACCGTTATAGGAAAATTGGTTGTCACCCCTCGACAAGTGCGGGCATTGGTTACTACTCCTTCATACATATCTTTAATTATACTAATGTACTTGAGAGAAACACCTTTCTTCATCATTGTCCACCAAAGAACGTTTCTAGGTACTCTATCGTATGTCTTCTCCAAATAAATAAAAATCATATGTAAATCTTTGTTCCTCTCTCTATTTCTCTCAATAAGTTGTCTAAGAAGATGTATAGCTTCCATAGTTGATCTTTCAAGCATAAAACCAAATTGATTCTCCGATATCATGACAACCTTCCTCAACCTAGACTCAATCACCCTCTCTCAATGTTTCATAGTATGACTCATGAGTTTTATACCACGATAGTTTGTGCTTGTATATCACCCTTATTCTTATATAGAGGCACCAAAGTACTCTTCCTCCACTCATTAGGCATTTTATTTGTCCGCTAAATCTTGTTAAAAAGATTTGTCAACCATTCTAAACCTTTCTCTCCCAAGCATTTCCAAGCCTCGATAGGTATACCATCTGGGCCAACTGCCCTTATTGATTTCATTTTCTTCAAAGCCTCTGCAATTTCTTTCTTTTGAATCTTGCGCATGAAGTCACGATTCATCTCATGAAAAGAAATGGAGAAGTCTCCAAGATCCTGAGCATGACTTCCATTAAATAGCTTATCAAAATAATCTTTCCATCTCTCCTTAATCTCCTCATCTTTGACTAAAACCCTTTGCATTTCATCTTTGATACATCTAACCATACCCAGATCCCTCGATTTCCTATCTCTCATCTTTGCAAGCCTATAAATATCTGTTATCATCGCGAAAATTTTTCTCATCTTCCCTTCCTTGCGGAAGAGAGAGGGAAATGCTTTCGCGATTCAAACTTGACCGGATTTTGGAAATTGTTTTGAAATACTCACCTCCGTTTTGAAAATTGCGGGAAAATCCATGGGATGGGGCTTGACCTGTCGGTACGAGGTTCGACCGTTCCTGCCGCCTTTAATAGGGGTAATCGAACCAAGGACCAAAACTATGCTTGACTTAGTTAAATCATCAAAATTGTGTTCTATCCTAAATGCACAGAGAATTCAGGCATGTGCTATGAAATTTTGTAAAATGTCAGTTGGAAAATATGATGTATGCTTAGAAAACATTTGGAGTTGAAAGCTATTTCTCAGGGAAAGTCAATTTCTCAGGAAACTCGAAAGAAAGGGGTTTTGAAATCATGAGAAAGTTCATAAAGTTGTGGGAAAATCATGAATGGTTGAAAATCCTTGGAAAATAGAAGTGATTCTTGAGAAAAAGGTGAACATTTGAAAAATGAAACACTTCTCGGAAAAATTCGGACTTTGAGAATTTTCTTAAGAAAATGATGGAAAAATTATAGGAAAACTCGTTGGAGAAGGAAATTCACACTTAGGAAATTGAAATCCTGGGAATCTTAGCCTTAAAACCCTTGAAAATTGATTTTTGATTCTTGAGAAAGATTGGAAAACTCCTTTTGAAAATCTTAAGAAAATAACATTTTCCAGGGAAAATCGAGGGAAAACTTTGATTTTGGAAATCCAACTTCGGAAATTTTAGAAGTTTCTTGAGAAACTGGTTTCCATGGAAAACTGTGAAAAACTTGACTTGGGAAAAACCGATTTTGAAAATTTCTCAGAGTTTCTTGAGAAATCAATTTCTTTGAGAATGAAATTTTCTTAAGAAAATCACGAAAAAACCAATGATTTCAGGATGCAAATGATATGAATGAATGAATACACTTTGAAAGTTTTTCTAAGAAATTTGTTGGAAAAATGTGTATTAAGTCAAAATAAATCCTTCACATATTCTGACTGTGGCCATGAATATGTTCAGAGTTTAGTTAATTTAATGCACAATGCTTTGAAAATATTGGAAATATGATGTGCATTTTTAAGATAGCCTAAGAGTCTAGGCTCAATGTGACTGGTAGAAAGATGATGGATCTGGGTCCCGTCCATATTACAACTAGGGCCGTAAATATGGATTCCACCGAGTTCATCAACTCCCTAAGAGTTGGTGCATGTGTCATTCATGTACATCCATAGTGCCTTTTGGAATAGAATACATGAATCGCATAAATAGGATATTGCAGGAATTTAAACTATATGATATGCATCCTAGTCTAAGCAGAAAATTAAAGATCTTATTCCAAAATTTACATTATTACATCACTAAATAAATGAAAGAAAAGGAATTGCAGACTTCATCTCCTTCTTTTGAATGTTCCTGCCAAGCTTGAAATGGGGTTAGCTCAAATATGTGGGTTTTTCCAAGATTTTCCAATAATATTCTGAAATTATTGGACTTAATTGGATATAAACCCTATTATCATGCTTCCTTGATAATTGAAATGATAAAAATGCAAGAAATTCAGTAGAAAATAGTTTGAAATTCGAAATTGGGGTCAAAATGACTAAAATACCCCTAATATTAAAGTTATACCTTTAAAATCAGGGTTTTTGAAGGAAATTTTGGTAAAAATTGAGATTTTGAAATTCGAATCGAAACAAATGATGGTGAAATGCAGTATGAGGCATGATGACATGCTGCTAAACACATTAAGACAGTAAAACCAGAATTTGACATTTTGCAATTTATCCAAAATAACGAATTTCGCTTGTTTTTCGCTTGGATCCGGGTCCTGCGGGGCCCTGTTTTGATGATATGGCTAAACCAAGCCTCAAATGAATTCCAAATTACACCAAATTCGGTATGAAGCATCTAACTACTCTGATAAACAACCTAGAATGCTAAAAATCACGAAATGATATGATTTGAATGCTAAAATTTAAAGAAATGCCTAAAAAGGATGGATTTCGCCTACGGACCCGAACCAAATGCAATGCTTAATATGATAATGCAAAATTTACAACATAAAAACTTTTGATATTTTGCAGACTGCTAAAGGACCTGAAATGGAACACTTTTGGTTTATACAGCCTCGGGATTTGAACTATGGTGAGTTCGGTAACAGGGATTTGGTTCTGCCGGAGATAAAATCGACCTAATCTAATATAAAATGCTAAAACAATAGAAAACAGCCATGGAAATTTTTGATATTTAACAGAGCTACTCACGACACCTACAGGGACAACTTTCATGTTCATGACTTTGGCATTTGATCAACATAACCACATATAAAAATATAACTTTTCATGCCAAAAGCAACAGAACAGACAAATATGACAAAATAGAGGACTGACAAGGAAAATCCAAAACAGATCTTAAAACTGTTCTAAAAATCAAAAGCTTTCATATGCAAACAAAGGACATCCCGAACATAACATTCACTTTTTACAGATTCAGATTTGGAGCAATACCCAAAGAGAACGCATCACCTCAAGTCGATCCAAAATCTCAGACGCTCAAATCGAGCTCTGACACGTGTCCCGAACTCTCGGATTTTTGTCAGAAATAACAAAAAATCCTAAAACTCTGAGAAACTCATGTTTAAAACTAGACATCTTCCCAAGTTCAGAACATTTTTTGGATCGAAAATTGGACCTCACATGAGAGAGATCTCGATTTTACAAGTTGAAAATGAGTTTTTAAAACGCATCCCAGGTAACAAAACCCGACTTACTATTTTGAATGTTTACCATAGTAAACAAATTCAAATCCTTTCGAATTTTTGGCACATTTTTAGGGACACCAAAGGGCGCATTCCATGATTTTTCTAAAAATTATAATGAAAAATAAATGCATGAAATGACGTGTGGACTGACTGACAAAAACAGAGAACTACTGAAATTGAGCAGAATTGAAATAAATACCAAATTAAACCTAATTAAACTATAAAACATGCTAAATTAACAAAATAAAATACAAATTAAATTTAACTAAATACATGAATGCTAAAAATTATCAAGGAAGTATAATTGTATTTTTTTATATATGTCGTTTGATGAGAATAGCTCAATCCATCCCTCGGATGAGCTCTTCCTTCAAGCGACACGTGAATCAAATCATGATATTATGAAATCAAGAGGAAAGGAGGTGCACCTTGCGTCGTTATGCAGCTTTGAAACTCTCGAGATGAACGGCTACCGATGGCTTCGTTCGTCCTTCGATCCGGGCTTCAAATGATTCACAAAGATCGACCCATGCTTGAATCAAATTGGCCACGACACGAGCAATGTAGATGCTTCACTGCACCTTCTCCACTGAGCCCAAGGGGGGCGTGAATTCAAAGAGACACACTTGAGTTCTAAAAGGGATCTAAGCTGAAGTTCAAAATCTAAAAATGGAGTCTAAAGTTGGAGTCCCCTAGGCTAGGCGTGAGCCCTTGTATTTGTAGCATTTTTTGAAAATTTTGAATTTCAAACAGGCTCAATCTGAGCCCTCCATGTGGCACCATCTCAAGGCCTGCTATTTTGAGTTTTTTGAGAAAATAAAATGGGAAATTTGTGGGTGAAACACCTCAGCAGAATTTGAAAATTTTCAAAATTGGGGTTTGCTTGATTTTCTTTGCAGGAGGCTCCCAAATTGCGCCACCACAGGGGGTGCTCTCTTGGAGTTTGAAATTCAAACTTGGCTTTTCTGAAGGTCCTCCTATGGCGTCACCTCAGGGGGATAATTTTATAAAAAAATAAAATAAATATCAAAAATGGAGCCAAGTGGGGTTCTGGAATGGCGCCACCTCAAAAGAGATTCTGAGGTGTAAAGTTGGAAACAGTAGGAGCATGCCATGTGGAGCCACCTCTGAGGAGCTCTCGACACGTGTCAGAAGGACAGGAATGAAAGAAGCAGAATGCGCCACCTCAAAGGAGTTCAAATTTCTACTTTTCTGCAGGAAAGGAGAGGCTGACATGTGGCGCCACCTCAGGGTGGGTCCACACTGCCATGTGGCAGGAGAATAGGAATGGAAGAAGCAGAATGCGCCACCTCAGAGGGAGATTTGAAATTCAAATGGGGGTTGGACCTGAAGGAATGGAGAGTGGACATGTGGCTCCACCTCAGGGTGGCTCCTACAGTGCCATGTGGCAGTTGGGAGGAGCAAAGAACATGTGGCGCCCTCATAGACCATCTGGAAAAGGCAGATCTCAGAATTTGCGCCACCTAGGCCTTGTCTGAAAAATTTTGAATGGTTTGCTTTTTCTGAAGAAGGCCAAGAGTGACATGTGTCTTCTACTTTTTCTGAACGAAGCTAGAAATGACATGTGTCATCTACTTTTCTGAGAAAAAGTAGGGGAAGACATGTGTGTGAACACCCCAAATTTTTCAAAGATTTACAAAATGACCCTTTTGCCCCTGACTCCATCTTCTAAGAAATCAAAGCAAAATTCTTCAGATTTTCTGAATTAAATTCCATATTGGTATATTCAAAGTTAACTTCGGATCCGAATCCAGGACTTTAAATCTATATTTCCCCAAAAACCGGATCCAAACCCATTTCTGAAGAAATTTTCTCAAAATGGCTTTAAAATTCTCAGAAAAATTCTCTTTTGTAAATATTTTACAAAAACACCAAAAAAATTAGTTTTAAATCTTTGATTTCTCGTAAAGCTTTAGGATTCTATTCTAAAAATACAAAAAAAATAGAAAAATAACATAAAAAATCAAAAAAATTGGAAAAATTACAAGAAAAGCAAAAGATTCTCAAGGTTTTAAAAAAGCTTCTTGCTGAAAACCTCAAATTTCAACTATTTTACAAAAAATTCTTTTTAAGGGAGCCTCTTTTAGGAAATATCACAAAAGATCCAACAAACTCTTCCCACGCCTTCTTCCTTCTCCTCTCCACCGTCCAATTTACAACAGTCGGCTTGTTCCTCCATCCTCCATCTCCAACGAACCACCTTCGGGAGCCTTCCACGCCCTCCTTAAAAAGAGGACTCCGTCTTCTATTGGGGATCACCTGTTTTTCCTGGAGATCGATTTTTACTTCAAGTGGCCATTACAATCGATCAAAAACTCATCTCTCACAATCCATTATCTTCCTGGAGGTCGACTCTCCCTCCCTTCAGATCCGTTACTTACAATCCATCATCGGTCTTTCTGCAAGAGCACCCATTCACCCATTATCGATAGAGTTCTTCTCTGCCAAAGTCCATTACCATCCATCTTCATCGAGTTGTCCCGCAAGATCCATCATCGACTTCATCCAGCATCTCTCTCATCCAGGAATTTCCTCCATTGGTGATCCATCTAGTCCACCTATTATCAACATCTTTGAAGGAAGGAGTTCAATCCATCTTCCATCCAGCACCTCTCTGATCTAGGACGATCGATCGAACATCCGCCCTCTTCTTTCCTCCTTCGGAATTTCTGCAAATCAGGTGAGTTTCTTTTCTCTTTTCCTTTTAATTTTTCTCTTTATTTTCCTGTTTTAAGGCTGCCATTACTGCATCATTGGTGGTATCGATACTGCCTGTGCAAACATCGACCCATCCATTGCAATATCATTGGAATCCACTGATTCCCACATTTTTTTTATTATTTCCCCTTTAAGCTATTACTTCCATTTCAAATTTGGATTCTCCTGTTTTCTGATTATCTGTTTCGCCTTCATTTTTTTTTTTAAATGTTCAATGGCATTTCCTTGTTTCAAATCGATCTGATCATCACCCATTTGCAACGTTGTTTCACATATGCATAACATTTTTTTGTGATTTGAGGAGTCTCAACCGCTATGCGAGGACTTAGTAGGTGAGTCGAGTTCTGTGAAAATCAGTTCATGATAAACTGACGAAAGCAATTGAGACAGTAGTTTTTTTTTTTATGTCCTGGCCTCTGTATATCAGATTCGGTAGCAGGTAAGTTCCGTGAATCCATTATTGATCAGGTGTTGGTGGTGTAGATTTGAGAATTTCTACATGTTCATTTCTGCATAATAAATAGAATTCAATTATAAACTAGCCCATATCATTTTGTGAATGTAATGGTATTCTCTGTATATAAGCTCTTCATCCCTGCATTTTTGCTGCATTTAAGGAATGTCATGTTTATCACATTCACGTTCCTCGTTCTTATGTGTGTTAGCTGTAGTACTGCAAAACACCCTTTTCGTTCCTTCTATCTGTGCTCAATAAAACCAGGGGTCATTTTCTGTAATCTGCATTTACACTCATTTCTCATTAAAATATCTGATTTCTTTGAGTTAATGAGGATTTCTAGAGGTAACGTCTGAATAAGCTGATCAGATTGGTAAAATTAGTTCATACAAGGAACAAAGGTTTGTGAGAAATTCGTACCAGACCAAGTTGAAATTAAACCAAACTTCTCAGGCTGTGAAGAACAGTAAAAGCCACACACAGATAAGCAACATTGTCATTGTGAGTCCCTCCACTCGCTCCTCGACAGCTTGTGCTTATGGCTGTCGATCTTGTCAGGACCATGCTGTCTATGATTATCCCACGTCTTCCATGATCTAAGGCCCCAAAATTGTTTATCATCTGAGGGACAATCCAAATTATGGTGTTACATAGGTTGTGAATCCAGGATTGAAATTAAAGGTACCCAGACTCCCAGACAGCTGATAAAATTTTAGATCCCACGTCCCCTTCAGTTTAATCCCAAATCAGAGGGGAAGGGCAATTCTCCCTGATTCAGTATATGAATGGAATCAAGTCAGGGTCTGTTCCTTTGAGTAAAAATCCTTGGAATGGTTAATGTCACTATAGTTCAGAGCTATTCTGGACCCAATCCCCTTTGGTCCTGATAAAAAAAAAGAGAATCTCTAGGCATCAGATTTGACAGTTGATCACGAGTATAAACATCCCTCTAAAAGGGGAATGATAGGATTAACATGTCGCTATTCAAAGTTGAATAAGAACAAGTGGTGTTCTTCTGTACGTTTGTCCAAGGAAGTGGTTGTGTTATTTAAATATTGCAGAAATATGTAGGAGGCTTTCTTAATGTTTAAGAGTCTGGATTCAGCATTACATGATGAACCATGTTATTGCATTGATTTCTGTTTCAATCTAATAAGGGTCACTTTCCTTCTCTTCCATTTGTTTCTAAGGTTCCTACCAAGTTATGTATAGGATTCAGTTAAAAACAAGTGTCACTGCTGTTAAAAATGAAGGCGGATTTATGATAGTTCAGAAATCGGAAAATGCTGAGGGATCTACATCATCGTTGCAGCGGAGTAACATAAGTTATCATCCATCATGACCAAATATGCTGCCTGGTGAAAACCTCACTACAAAGGTGATGGATTTTGAGTTGTCAAAAGTCGGGCCAACACTTGATCAAATCCACGTCAATACAGCAGTGAAACATCATTCTCTGTCATTCCAGCATATTCCTTCTACCTGCAGAAGATACTGTTATCTACTTCACAACAATCCCACCTACTTCCAGTCTATTATTTCCCTGTCACAGCTCTGCTGGTAATAATTACACTATCAGCTGGCAATAGTTACACTATTAGCACCTGTATCAAACTTTCACTCCATTTACCATTACAAGTATATCTATATCATCTCCTATTGCACTCCATAGCACATATTGTCCATTGTTCACAGCTACACCCTTTCACATTAGTTACACAGCACCTGCCTTGTTTGCTGTAATTCTCACCATCTGCACCTTACCATTATTGTATGTTGTACTGGTCCTACATTAGCTCCGGCATCATACATCCCATATACACAGCATTACCCATCTACTACCTAACCACCTCCAATTGCCATAGCACTGTACATCCCTCATTCCCTCCTTATTGTCCCTCATCTACCACAATCTGAATTTATCATTTCAGCACCTCTCCTTATTATATATACCCTCATATATATATATGTATGTATTTATACCTATACCTACTCATATACATGTGAATACCCCTATATAAGTATATATGTATATAGGTATGCTTATATCATTTTCATCATACATATTTTTTTTATGACATAGGTGATCTCTCTTCTCTATTTTCATACTAATCCGGTTGTTTTGCAGGAAACATGTAGAAGATATCATTATTTGGGGTTGTACATTTGATTTTATCCATTGTAATAGTTAGGTTGGAATAAGAATTTACATTTCCTGCTTTAGGTAGAATGAATGAGCATTGCAAATATCATGAATGACTTGTTTTTCATGCATTTTGGCCTTTATTTCTCAAATTCTCACAAAATGGGAACACGAATGGCACGTCCACTATTTCGTAAGAGGTAGTTGATACTAAGTTGATGATCCACATCAATGGCCATAGTCAGGGTGTGGACAAAACTTAGCATTTTTATCTTTTTCAAAATAACACTGGATCCACATTGGATCCATTTTCAAAATCCATCATATTTTCCTAAAATATTTTCTTCTTTTATCAGAATTTAACTTAAAATTAACTCAAAACATATACCAATGGCCATAGTCAGGGTATATTGAGGGTTAATTTCATTTTAAATTCTATAAAAGCACCAAAAAAGTATTTCATTCTCCATTTGTATTTAGATATGACTATTATATAATACATTCAATGACCATAGTCAGGAGTGTATTATATCACTAATCTTATTTAAATTCATTTGAAGAATGAAATAGCTTTTCAAATTCCAATTTCAAACTTATTCAAATTCATTCATCATATAGGATAGAATTGCATCATATTTTCAAAACTTCCTTTTCAAAATTCCAAGTGATTCTTCTTCTTAAATCAAATCTTATCCAAATCCAATTCTATCTCATTTCAAAGATTCAAAATTCAATTTCAAAGTCCAATTTGACTTTGAAATTCCAAAATCATTTTATATTCAAACTTCAAATTTCTGACTCAATTCAAAATTCAATTTCAAAGTTCAATTTAACTTTGCAGTTATCTTCTGATTTAAAAATCAAGTTCACCTCCTTTATCTTCAATCAAAGTTTGGATTTGAATCTCAAAACTTAAATTTTGGGTTTCTAAAAACCCAGATCCATCTTTAAAGGTCCTATTTGGACTTTTCATAACCCAAAATCCAAAGTTAAATCCTAGTCTCAACTTGGATCCATATTTCCAAGTATCCACTCAATTCTCCTTTTAGGATCTCAGATTACAGATCCAAATTCCATTTAGGATCCAGATCCTCATTCCACTTTGGAACTCCGATTACAGATCCAAATTCCATTTAGGATCCAGATCCTCATTCTACTTTGGATCTCCAATTACAGATCCAAATTCCATTTAGGATCCAGATCCTCATTCCACTGTGGATCTCCAATTTCAGATCCAAAATCCATTCTAGGATCCAGAACCCAATTCACCTTGGATCTCAGATTTCAGATCCAAATCTATTCTAGGATCCAGAACCCAATTCTACATTGGATCTCAGATTACAGATCCAAATTCTACTTAGGATCTAGATCCCCATTCTACTTTGGATCTCAGACTACAGATCAAATTCCATTTTAGGATCCAAAAATCCAATCTAATTTTGGATCTCAAATTGAAGATCCGAAATCCATTTAGGATCCAGAATCTAACTTTACTTTGGATCTCAGACTTCAGATCCAATTCTATCTTAGGATTCAGAGTCCAAACTCTATCTTGGATCTCAGATTTCAGATCTAAATACCTTCTTGGATTCCAAATCTTGAATCCAATTCCATTCAAAATTCCAAAACTGAATTCCACTTTAAATCCAATTCTTAAAATCAATTCCATTTTCATTCCAGATGTCAAATCAAGTTCCTATTTCAGATCCTAAATTCAAAATTCAACTTTGAACTCTATTTTTCAGACTTTGGATTCAAATTCCATCTTGAATTCCAACTTTCAAATCAATTCTATTTCTCAAAATTCTATTTAAACTTCCCACATTTCATTCTGATTTCAAATTTCAAAAGTTAGAATTCAACTCCATTCCAAATATTCATCCAAGTTTAAATTTCTAATTCAAAGTCCATTTATGACTTTGAAATTTCCTTTTTTCTCTTTTTTTTTCAAAATCCAGATTCATATTCCCAAGCTCTTGATTATTCTAAAACTTAGAACTTTAATCCTAAATTCTAAGTTAGAAATCATTTCTTCACCTTATCAGATTCATCTCAGAAATACTTGTGAATTCTTCAAAATATCTTCAAAAGGAGCATACATGTTTGCATTCGCACAAGCATGATTCTTTGTGCATTTAGACTTAGAATAGATTCTTAGATAATTTCTTGGCAAAGAAAAAGGCATGAATTCGACTCTTGGTTCGATTACCCCTGGTAAAGGCGCCAGGAACGGTCGAACCTCGTACCGACGAGCGGATCCCGTCTCCCAGTTTTCCCGCAAATATTTCAAAAACGGAGGCGAGTTATTTCAAATATTTTCAAAATTAAGGTCAAGTGAAACCCGCAAAAGAATTCCTCTTCTCTTCTCTTCTATTCTTTCTTTTCTCTTCTCTCTTTCTTTCTGTCTTTTATCTTTCTCCCTTTAAAAAGGAGGAAAATAAGAGGTTGGAAAGGAAAAGAGAAGGAAGAGAGAGAAACCACGAGAGGAAAAATTTTGCGATGATCACAGTTTTGGCGACAGTGATGGGACTTGTCTTCGTCCGGTCGAATTTAATGCCTTTTTTTCTTTGCTTTGATATTATCTAAGTCTTTATTCTACATATGTCAGCTTCATTTCCATGCAACCCTTAGGAGCCTAGATTTTGTCCTAAGCTGACATCATTTCATATAGGATATAAGTATGGTTTGGTAGGACCATATTGAGGAGATTATTCCATGCTCACATTAGACTTATGTCTTAAATACAACTCTCCTCAATTCTAGGGATTGAATGCAAAACAATGTATGCAAGTGTATGCTTCTCTTCATTTTTATCTATCTCTTTAGGACTTGCATTAAAGCCTTCTGATTTTCTTGCATGTTGCACATATTTTTGAAAACCTCCTTACCTATATTGTCCCGGTCTTCACGTTGCTAGGCTGTCTCACTGAACCATAGTTTGGGAGAGAGCCTCACAACTGGACCACTTATTTGGGTTCGCGCCCCCCTACCACGTACCTAAGGGCCATAGTCCGAGGTATATCGGTAGGTACTCAAGGATGTTGGGAAGCCATTACCTTAGAACCAAAGAAATATTTCTATGCCACGTACTTCGAGCTTCGGCTTGGGTATATCGGCATATCTTGATTGAAATCAGATGATCCGAACCCTAGAGTTAGGATTAAGGTCCTACAAGCCATTTCAAATATTGCATTTAGAGTCAGCCTTTAGGGAGTGTTGAATACGCATCCTTGTTTGTGCAGCTTTAGTTGTATGATAATTCTCTTATTCTTTCATATATATGTATCAAACCCTTTTTTCAAAAACCCTGGGTGTATTATTCAAAACTTACCCTTATTTTCAAAAACCCCAGGTGTATATTTCTCTCTACCTACATTTCTTTTTTTCTTCTTTTAGATCAAATTTTCTTCAAAACCCTGAAAAATTTCTTTAAAATTTCATCAACCTTTTCAAAATTTCCAGGTTTGATTATTTAAAAGGTCTATCCGTAAGTCCTGCATTCTATCTAAAATTCCTCACTCTTCTTTTTTTCCCCCAGTATCATTTTAATGGCGTCAAATTCCCTCGATGCTGTCTTTCCCCGAAATCATGTCTTCTATCAGATTCAGGATGGATCCCCGGATCTATGGGGCATCCAGTCTCGACCTTTCTTCCCTCGGTGATATTATTCTTGGTTCGCCACCTTCTCACGTATGTTCCCAGACCACTTGGATGACTGTAGGTTGGAGATGGCATCAGCGGTAGGCAAGTGAACCATCAATGGAGCTTTGATTCAAGCCATGGCAGAACGATAGAATCCACGTACCTGCACATTCTGGTTTCCTTGGGGAGAGATGACTCTACTAATGGATGAGTTCAATGATATTATGGGATTGCCCAAACCAGCTGATCAGCCAGATGATCCTGTCGAGCAGCAGTTTTTGATCAACATCAAAGGGGTGGATGTTCGAGAAGCCTTGGCCAGAGCAACATGGAGCAGATCCTGGCCCCTTATTGAGATTAGTGGGAATCAGTTCATCGACCTGTTCGAACTATATCAAAAGTACGGAGCCTACAAAGAGGTCGACACTTTGTCTCGAGCAGCGAAGGACAGAATTCAGCATGCCATGATCCTGTGCACAGTGGGGTTAGCTTTCTTCCATGATGGTCAGAATTTCATAGATATCAGAGTTGCCCAGCTCTTTCGAAGATGGGGAAGCAAGCAGACCCGTCAGCTTTCAGTTTCCATGGCCGCATTAGCCTTTCTTTACAGAGGCTTGGCTCGATTTGCTCTTGGAGAGACCATTCTGGTAGAAGGATGCACTTACGCCCTGCAGTCGTGGTTCCTACGCCACGTTCCCTCGAAGGCCAGTTCTTTCAGATTCAACAGTAAGCAGCCAAAGACAGTCATCCAATGCCGAGCTCTGATCGAGAAGCTGCATCAGGAGGAGATTACCTGGGACTTCTTCGACAGAAGGGAGACTGTCCCTCGATAGACCTATGCACGTGACAAACACTACAAGTTGATGGGCCCTTTCTTTTGTGTTGATTATCAGCCGAAACGATGTCTGAGACAGTTTTCACAGCGGCAGGTTCGTGCCAACACCCGTTTCCCGACAGGCAACGTGCCAGAATTCAACCTGCAGTCGGATCAGTGGTCTGGGGCATATCATGTCGCCAAATATACCTGGGATTCCTTTATTTCTCTGTCTATATTTCCTGGGCCAAATGTATCATCTGAATATCGAGAATGGTGGCAAACTGTCTGCCCACCCTCTCTTTGTATTTGAATGTTAATATCAATAAAAATTACTTTTTGGCCAAAATTTTATTTCTCGTATTTTGTTTATAGCACAAATAGTCACAAATTTTTGGGTGACGACCTCATCCCGGGTAAAAGGGACTTTCCTTCCACATTTTCTTCAAATATATTTTCTCATGGTTGACGACCTCGCCTAGGTAACAAGGCACATTTCTCTATTATCATCAAATGGTAACACAATTATCACAAATCGTGTGATGACCGGGTAATGGGATAATCTCTTGAAATTGTCTACCAAATCCCTTCATTTTTTGCTTTTTCTCAAAGAAATTGTGATTTTCAAAAGCTTCTCCCTACTCTAACCATTCCCATATTCTACAAGAAAGCTTTGGCATCTGAAAATGGTTCAGACAAGGGCTGATAAAAGGGCTACTCAACAGCACAGTGACAGCGAGTCAGAGGAGATGAATTCTCCTAGATTGTTCAAGAAGAATAACTCCAGGGATGAAAGTGACGTTGATCCGGCCATGTATCGGATCTTTCAAAAAATGATGACCAAGATGATGGCTGAGCAGGCCAAAGTTGCTCCCAAGAAGGCAGCTTCTAAGACCAAGGCTAAGAAGAAGCCCATAAAGAAACCAGTCAAGATCAGCAAGCAGAAGAAGCAGCGTGACAGTACTTCTGAGGATTCCGAGTCAGCAGGAGAAGTCTCTGAAGAAGAAGAGCAACTGATCTACATCCCGAAGCACCTGCGGCAGTCCAAGAGGCCAGTGGAAGAGCCAGTGTCAGTAAACAAGCCCAAGTATGGGACCCCCGCAGAGGATTCAATTCAATCTTTGACCAAGATAGTCAAGGACCTACAAATCCGTGACAAAGGAAAGAGGTCATACACCAGGCAGGACTTCTATCTCGGTTTAGAAGGAGACAAGGATCTAGAGAACCTCCCCCGGAAGTTCATCAAGTTTGACGGAACCGGCGATCCAAAAGCCCATTTGGCAATGTTCTTCGCAGAATGTGCCCGGTTTAATGAAGATAACCGCACCCTTTTTCTTTGTTTTCCCCGCAGCCTAGACGGGATAGCAGCAAAGTGGTACGCTGAACATGTCAATCCCATCGAATTGAGAGATTTTGATAAAGTTGTTAATATGTTTGTTGAACGCTTCCTGTTCAACACAGAGGCTCTGCCTACCCTGAACCACCTATGCAACTTGAAGCAAGAGCCCAATGAAAAGGCCAAGGATTTTATCCATAAGTGGAGGAGCATTTGCAATAAGATGAGGAATCCCATTTCTGAGGAGCATGCTCTCCAGGTCATCCTCAATAATTTTTGTCAACCCCTAAAAAGTCTTCTTTTTCCTTATCCCTCCAAATCCTTCATCGAACTAACGGAGTGAGCAAAATGGCTTGAAATGGGGGTAGAAAATGGGATGTATGAAGGTGTTTCTTCGGCCAAGAACATCCTGGACCCAAAGAAAAAGGCCCATTTTACCTACTCAGCTGATATCCCCGAAGACCATCAGGGCAGTAGCAGTAAGAATGACAGCGGCAGTAGCATGAGGCTTGAGCAGAACAGGGGAAGAAAGGGCAAGTTCTTCAAAAACAATGATAAGTCTCTCCCGACCAGTCCTCAACAAAAAGGGGACTTTCAAGAAAAACCAAAACACATCAATTGGAGCAAGGATAGGAAGTTCACTCCTTTGGACCAGCCTCTGGAGAAAGTGCTGGAATACCTGCTGTCCCATGGGATGGTGAAGTTGCCCAAAATTGCAGACCCTCCAGTATTCATGGGAAAATACAGAGAGCAATACTACAAGTTCCATAGAGCCATGGGACATGATACAGAGCACTGCTTCGTCTTGAAGCATTTGGTCCAGGACTATATCGACAAAAGCATCCTCGTAGAAGATGAAGAGGAGGGCAAAATGGAGATTTTATCTGCTCCATTCCCGAAGCATTCAGCATCAACCATCTCCGAAGACTCTTTCCTTTCACAGAGTCATATACATTCATGCTCTAGTGAAGAGCTAAAACTCCAGCATCAGGTAATGGTTCTACATCAGGATCAGCCAATGTCTCAGAAAATGGATATCTTCTCACTCCTAGACCAAGTAAGTGTACCAGTCAAGGATGAAAGAATTTCAATCTTCCCAAAGAGCTTTCTTAAGAAAGAAGCCTGCGCAGAGAAGGCAGAAACCTCTAAAGCAGCAGAGGAACAGGCTGATGATTTCCAGAAGCCAATTACGACGCTCTCTAACATTTCCATCTTCGAATTAACTCATGATTCTCCCAAGCATCAGGAAAAGTTGGATGATCTATTAAGAAAGATCAAGGTGAAGCCAGGCACCACGCCCGAAGACATGGCGCAGATTGTAAACCAGGCGATGACAAATGCGCCTATTACTTTCTCTGATGAGGACCTGCCGAAGCCTCATTCATTCCACAACAACGCGTTGTACATCGTAGTCAGGACCAAGGGCATGACTGTCACACATGTACTTGTTGATGGGGGCAACAGTTTGAATATTTGCCCAGAAATGACAGCGAAAGCATTGGGATTGAAAGAGGAAGAGTACGTGCCTGATCCCATCACCATTTACGGCTTCGACAATCACGGGCAGACTACCAAGGGCAAGATCTTCCTGAAATTTTTTATTAACTATTCAGTACACACGGTGCTATTCTATGTCGTTAACGTGCCGCCAACTTATAATCTGTTGTTGGGACGAACATGGATCCACAATGCCAATGCCGTTCCATCAACTCTCCACCAGTGCATCAAGTGGTCCAAGGGTGGAATGATCACTACCATTTTGGGCGAAGGTCCTGAAGAAAGGCTGCCACAGCCTATGATTCCTCGTCCAACATTCACAGTTGATATTCCAAGCATCCGAGAAGCGGATGAGATCAATCTCAGTGACAGTCTAGAGATGCTGAAACTGAAAGATGTCATGGATGAAGAGAATGTTGCAGCCACGGTCCAATGGCAGGGACCTTGTTTCTTCAAGTTAGGAGGACGGATCAATTACACCTCCTTCAAAGATCATCCCATATTTCCTCAGTTTTCTAAAGCAAGAAAGGGATTTGATCTGTTGATCAAGCATGGATACCAGCCATTCCGAGGCATGGGAAAAGATGAAGACGCCCATCATTCCAGTTCGGCATGCGGACAGTTCAGGGTTGGGGTTCACCGGACAGGATTCCAGCAAAAGGACAGTTTTTGTCAGGGGAAACAAGTAAAGATGATGCCTTAGTTTTCCTGCTTTCTTTTCTTCTCTTTTTACCTTGTAGGGACAATACAGTCCCATCTTTTGTTAAAGTCTTGTAAATACTTTACTTCAATCAATGAAAGATCAAAATTTTCTCTTCGAGTATCCATCATTTCCTTCTTATACTTTGTCTATGTCATTGCTCTTGCTTTATACAAAAATTTTGATTTTGGCTCGTACTTTCTCTTAAAAACAACCTCTTTTGGCGTTTTCAGGACTATTAACTCCTGAATCAATGACAAGATTTGTTATCAATCCCAAGTATCTAAAATTGGCAAGTTTTCCTGAGATGAAAGACAGAGCAGAAGTCAGTCAAGCAGCAGAACAGACTGAAGAGACAACCGAATTTGATTCCACCATTCAGGAATTGCCAGAATTTGCTCACATTCAGAAGCAGGATGAACCCTCATCTTTGGTTCAAGATCCAACTGAGGATATCAACATTGGGTCGGAAGATGATCTAAAAATTCTCAAAATCGGGTCAAGTCTAAGCGAAATTGAGAAAGCTAGACTCATCCAATTCCTCGAAAAGCATCAGGAAGTATTCGCCTGGACTTATGAAGATATGCTAGGATTGGATATCAAGCTGGTTTTGCATCGACTCAAGTTGAAACCAGACCAATCAAGCAGAAACTGATGAAATTAGACCCTCGAATTGAGCAACAAGTCAAGGAAGGACTTGAAGATTTATTGAAAGCAGGCTTCATCCGGGCCATTGATTACCCAGACTGGTTAGCAAATATCGTGGCAGTTCCTAAAAAGAACGGAAAAGTTCGGATTTGCATTGATTTCAGGGATCTCAATAAGGCCACCCCGAAAGATGATTATCCGCTTCCCAATATTGACCTGTTGATCGATAGCACAGCAGATCATGCCATGTTTTCCTTCATGGACGGATATTCAGGTTATAATCAGATTAAATTGGCCGTTCGCGATCAGTCGAAAACTTCATTTACTACCCCATGGGGAACTTTTTGCTACACTGTGATGCCATTTGGGCTCAAAAATGCCGGAGCAACCTATCAAAGGGCGATGGCCGTCATTTTCCACGATCAAATGCACAAGAATATGGATGCATATGTGGATAACATTTTGGTTAAGTCTAAAGAAGAAGAGGATCACCTTGATGCTCTTAGTCAAGTTTTTGAAAGACTCATTCTTTACAAGTTAAGACTTAATCCTCAGAAATGTGTTTTTGGAGTTGAATGCGGCAAATTACTCGGCTATATTATCAGCAAGAAATGGATCGAGGTGGATCCGGCCAAGGCAAAAGCCATTATTGACATGCCGCCTCCAACTAACCTCAGGGAACTGCGGAGCCTTCAAGGACGTATTCAGTCTATTCGCAGGTTCATCTCCAATTTGGCTATGAGATGTGAGCCTTTCAACCATTTGCTTAAAAAAGGAGTTAAATTTGAATGGGGATCAGAATGTCAGCTCTCGTTTGAGCGCATCAAGCAGTATCTCCTTAATCCACCAGTTTTGAAGCCTCCTAAACTGGGAAAACCTCTTCTACTATATATTTCTGTCAATCAGAATGCCTGTGGTGGATTCCTCGCACAATATAAAGAGGGTAGCCTGATAGAGCACGCCATCTACTACGTGAGCAAAACATTCATTGATTATGAAAAGAAGTACTCTCAGATGGAAAAAACTTGTCTGGCTCTGGTTTGGATGTGCCAGAAATTAAGACATTACCTATTGGCTTCTGAAATCAAGTTCTTATCGAAGCTTAATCCTCTTAGATACATTTTGGAACAACCCTTTCTCACTGGACGGATTGCGAAGTGGCAAGTCCTTCTAATGCAATATGACTTAGAATATGTCTCTCAGAAGTCGATTAAAGGCCAAGCGATCGCAGATCAGTTGGCAGATTTCCCTTTGACAGAAGAGATTAAAGCAGAAGATGATTTTCCTGATGAGCACATCTGTAATATCCAACAGCCCCCAATTTGGAACATGTTCTTCGATGGCTCTAAAAATATGTCTGGCATCGGGATTGGAGTCTTGTTAATCACTCCAGAAAAAGAAATGATCCCTTATTCTCTCAAGCTTGGTTTCCAATGCACTCATAATATGGCCGAGTATGAAGCTTTAATACAAGGCCTCAAAATCTTGCAAAGTTTTAATGTCAAGAGAGTGCATGCTTTTGGCGATTCACTACTTGTTGTCAGTCAAGTTAACACTGAATGGCAAGTGAAAGATTCCAAATTGATTCTGTATCAGAAGATCGTCTTAGCTCTTGTGGACAACTTCGAAGAATTTCAGCTCAGTGACATCAGAAGAGAGCATAATCAGATAGATGATGGTTTGGCCAGTCTGGGATCCATTCTATCCTTCAAAGGCAGTGAATTATGTCATTCTTTCGAAGTTGGCAGACTTGAGCAACCTGCTTTCATTTCAATTATGCAAGTAAACCAGGTCGATCAGAAGGAGAAACCTTGGTATCGAAATATCAAAAATTTCATTGAGTCTGGTGAATTTCCACCAGAGATGCCAAAAAGGGAGCAACGTGCAATTCAACGTATGTCTACCCGATATTTCATTCTTGTCAATGTCCTCTACCGCCGTGGGTTCAGTTCTGAGTATTCAAGGTGCTTAGACAAAGAAGAAGCTATGGAAATCATCCAAGAGGTACATGAAGGGATTTGTGGTGGCCATGTCGGCTATCAGACTCTCGTCAAACAGATCGTCCGAGCAGGATACTACTGGAACACCATGCAGCAGGACTGCCATCGATTTGTGCGAAAATGCGTCAAGTGCCAATTCCACACGCCTTACATTCATGCTCCGGCCACATATCTGCAATCAGTTGTTTCTCCTTGGCCATTTTCTATGTGGGCTTTTGACGTCGTCGGCCCGATTACTCCTTCTGCTTCCAACGGCCACAAATATTTTCTGGCTGCGACAGAGTATTTCACAAAATGGGTTGAAGTTGTTACTCTACGCACAGTAGAAGGCCGCCATGTGGCTTCTTTTATTCACAAGAACATTCTTTGTCGCTTTGGCATACCACATGACATTGTTTCAGACAATGGAACTCATTTAAAAAATGAGAGGATGAAAACATTTTGTTCTAAATTCAGAATTTCGCATAATTTCTCAGCTCCCTATTATCCTCAAGGGAACGGCCAAGCAGAGGCTACCAATAAGATCTTGATTCGTATTTTGGAAAGGACTGTGAAGACAGGTCAAGATTGGCATGAGAAAATTCATGACGCACTTTGGGCATACCGGACCACCATTCGGACTCCGACTAATGCCACTCCTTCAGAGCTTGTTTATGGAACTGAAGTGGTATTACCTCTCCATATCCAGAAGCCCGCTCTCAAATTTGCTTCCCTTATAGAATTGCCACTCGATCAGTATCAGCAGCAGAGATTGGTGTAGCTGGATTTACTGGATGAGAAGAGGCTCAAAGCAGTAGAGCACGCTCAAGCTTATCGGCAGAGGATAGCTCGACATTATGCCAAGTCTGTCATTGAGAGAAAATTTCGAGTTAACGATTTGGTGCTCAGATCGACAACTCATCTCAAGCATCGACCACAGGGCAAGTGGTCACCCAATTGGGAAGGCCCTTATGTGGTTAAGGAAGCTTTGCCTCGCAATTCGTATCGTCTAATCAATGTCGGACCCCATCAACGCTCTGCATCTGAAAAAATTTTATACTTAGAATTTTCATTCTAAAGTCTTTTTGTACTATTCAAAGAGTCATTTCAATAAAACAAAGATCTTCTATCAATTTTTACATTCTCCTCCATGATACTGGGGCATTTTACTTTGATCTATAATCATCTCCTTTCATCATATGCAGGCAGGATTAGACAAAAGCTCTTTTCTCAAATTTTGTTAAATCTCATTTCATTTGATTTACCTGTTGGTTTGAGCAAATTTTCTTTAAGCTATCGCTCATCTTTGTCAAGTTTTAACAAAATTTTCAATCTTATTAAAATTTTCACCTACCTTTATCTTTAAAATGTACCCCTTCAGGTTAAGGGATAAACCTGATGCCTCCTGAAAATGAGGTATTCTCTTTTTTATTTTATTTCCCCCCGTTCAAGACAAGGGGATAAAATCCTGAAAGTTGACCACATGCAATTAAACTATGATGGTCCATTAAATTTTACCGAAGAATCTTTATTCTCTGAAAATTTCACTTTGTTTAGCTCATCTTTTACAACCCAGTCCTCAAACTAGGGTATTTTCCAAAATCTTCAAATACACATTGAGCTCATTTAGAGGATCCGACCCTCGCACCAATAACTTTCTACATTCAATCTTCTGATCAAAATCCTTTCTTCTACAAAATTCAAGTTCTGATTTAAAATCTCCCAAAAGCTGATGTATTTCAAACGTCCCAGTTTTACTGGTCAGGTATTTCAAACGTTCCAGCTTCTTGCTGGTCAGGTATTTAAAACGTTCCAGCTTTTTACTGGTCAGGTATTTCCGAAAAGATTCAACACTCGTTGGTCATATATTTCAAACGTTCCAGCTTCTTGCTGGTCAGATATTTCAAACGTCCCAGCTTTTGCTGGTCAGGTATTTCAAAAAGATCCAACACTCGTTGGGCATGTATTTCAAATGTTCCAGCTTCTTGCTGGTCAGGTATTTCAAACGTTCCAGCTTTTTGCTGGTCAGATCCAACACTTGTTGGTCATATATTTCAAACGTTCCAGCTTCTTGCTGGTCAGGTATTTCAAACGTCCCAGCTTTTGCTGGTCAGGTATTTCAAAAAGATCCAACACTCGTTGGGCATGTATTTCAAACGTTTCAGCTTCTTGCTGGTCAGGTATTTCAAACGTTCCAGCTTTTTGCTGGTCAGATCCAACACTTGTTGGTCATATATTCCAAACGTTCCAGCTTCTCGCTGGTCAGGTATTTCAAATGTCCCAGCTTCTGCTGGTCAGGTATTTCAAAAGATCCAACACTCGTTGGGCATGTATTTCAAACGTTCCAGCTTCTTGTTGGTTAGGTATTTCAAACGTTCCAGCTTTTTGCTGGTCAGATCCAACACTCATTGGTTATATATTTCAAACGTTCCTCGTTGGTCAGGTATTTCAAACGTCACAGCTTCTGCTGGTCAGGTATTTCAAAAGATCCAACACTCATTGGACATGTATTTCAAACGTTCCAGCATTTCGCTGGTCATGTATTTCGAATGTTCCAGCTTTCGCTGGTCAGGTATTTCCAAAAAAAGATCCAACAACTCGTTGGTCATGTATTTCAAATGTTTCAGCTTTGTCGCTGGTCAGGTATTTCAAATGTTCCAGCTTTTTGCTGGTCACGCATTTCAAACGTTCCAGCTTTGCTGGTCATGCATTTCCAAAAAAAGAGACTCAGCTTTTGGTCATGTATATCAAAAGGTCCCAGCTCACAATTATCGAGCTCCCAAAATCAACCTATTCCATAAATCAAACCTTCAGGTTGCGATTTCTCCATTCTCTCATTACCAAACCTTCGGGTTTTCAATCTCCCAAAATCTATCATTTCCAAAACCTTCATATCTCCAAATTTCTCAAATTTATCAATTCTCCAACCTCTGGGTACAATGTTTTCAAAAAAAATTCACCATTTTCTCGAACCTCGGGTTATAGTCTCCCAATTTCGATCATTCTCAATCTTTTTATTAAAACCTAGTTTTTCATGACCATTCGCGTATTTCCCAAAAGACCCAACACTCGTTGTTCATGTATTTCTAAAATGTTCCAGCATTATTGTTGGTCGTGTATTCTAAACATTCCAATTTTACTGGTCAAGTATTTCAAAAGGTTCCAGCTTCTCGCTGGTCACGTATTTCAAAGTTTCCAGCTTTCACTGGACAGGTATTCCAAAAAATCTCAACGTCTATTTGTCATGTATTCCAAAAGGTCCCAGCTTTCGCTGGTCATGTATTTCAAACGTTCCAGCTTTTTGCTGGTCATGTATTTCAAACGTTCCAGCTTTCGCTGGTAGGGTATTTCAAAGGTTCCAGCTTTTACTGGTCATGTATTTCCAAAATCAAAAGATTGCAACTCAAGATCTCATCAAAATCTATATTGAGTGATTATTTCACAAAGAATTCATGAAAACTTTGCCAATTTGCTAAAAGCATTTGTTGATTATAAATATTCTTACTGCACAAAAAGAATTTTTCTCAGATTACCTCCAGTATTTTCCTTCCAAAAAGGCAAAACTCTTTGCGAAAAAGAGGTAAAATTCAAATCTTTTCTTGTTGATCAACCAAAAGGATGAAAGAAATGTCCTTGATATGATCAATGAAAGAAATCTTCAATGATATTGAAAAGCCAGAAGCGAATTGATATTGATTTTGGCTATGGCGCGTGTTTTAAAATGACTTTCTGGCAATCAGGCAGTGGAAATATCTTGAGCCATAAAAAGAATCCACTCAACCCATATCTTCTCATTTTCGTTTAAAAGTTGCAATCAAATATCCGCAAAAGGGATCTCTCAATTGTTGTCAAGATGAAGGCGAATTAAGCGAGTAGACCCCCGGGGCCAAAGAAGATTTGAAACATCTCCAAGATGACGGAGTTTATGACGCATCCTTCCAGGGAAAGTTCAGATCACCGTCGAGATGAAGGCGAGTGTGATGAACCTACCGACAAACCCCAAAAGATATTTGATTTTTGCTATCATCTAAAGACC
Organism: Nuphar pumila; assembly: GCF_984573655.1. Classification (NCBI taxonomy): domain Eukaryota; kingdom Viridiplantae; phylum Streptophyta; class Magnoliopsida; order Nymphaeales; family Nymphaeaceae; genus Nuphar; species Nuphar pumila. The sequence continues at coordinate 63,892,727 of NC_143260.1, read as the reverse complement.
TTTTGAGCCAGTGAGATCAATAGAATCCCTGAGATAAAAGAAGAATCGGAGCATCTCCAAGATGAAGGAATTTGTAACGTACCCTTCCATGAAAAAAAAGAGAGAAAAGTCAGGACATCCAAATGAAGGATGATGTGAAAAACCGAGAAAGCTCAATGACTCAAAAAGAGTGCACAAAGATCATCGTGGGGAAAACACCCAGATATCAAACTGCCAAAGTTGCCAAAACTCATCTTTTCTTGTGCAAAATTCTTTTATCAATATCTCTTCATTTCCTGCTTTTATGAAATTAAGAATATTTCTTTTATTCTCATATCAGGGAAATGGATAGCTTCCTTGAAGAAAATCATCAGCACTAAATTTTTGAATTTGACTCTTAAAACCGAGGAGTTAACCTCATTGGAGGAAATACTCTAGGTAAAAGAGGAAATATCTTTTGCACATACGTGCACATTTCTAAGCGTTTAAATCAGCTATAATTTTTATCTTATTGGCAGAATTTTCTAGCTATTCCAAAAATGAAATAAACATTCAATACACATTTTTTGATGCAACCTAGCGTTGTCTATATCTTCCAAAAGAGTTGCCTCATTCAGTTGAAGTATCTCTTCCTGTCCCATCGCGGTTTCTTCAGTCAAGAATTCCGTATGGTGTTCCCACTCAGGTTAAGGGTCAAAACCTGAATTTCCTGGGAGAGGTCATTAATTTCAAAAAGCTATTTCAGTCTCAGCAAATGAGACGCCCAAAATCATTCCTTTTTCCAAGCTTTAGGGAAACCTATATTTTCCTCATTTCGCAAACCCCTTTTGGATTCGTTCGTCCAAGTTCCAAAGATCCCATTATGATTTCTCCATTTGAGAAATCCGTATGGTAGATTTCCTATCCAGGTTAAAAGTTAACCCGGAACCTCGCTTCGCGAGGTATCTTCCTCGCAGGTTTGGGTTAAACCTGAGTCACGTCTCAATGAGATTCCTCATTTTGATGAGATATTTTCTTTCAGTCCCACCACGGTTCTTCCCATCAAGGAACCCATGCTTCATATATTCCTCCAAGAAAGGATCATACTCGAGCTTCATTTCACAAGGCCTTTTCCAAAATGTCCCATCAAGGTCCTCGCATATTCCTTTCCTCATTTCAAATTCATCTTGATGTATTTTCGTCCCACCCAGGTTAAGGGCTAAACCTGAATCATTCAAAAGAGAGTACTTGTCTCGTCCATGAGACCTGATCAAAATTCTCATTTCCCATCATTTCGGGATTTTCACCCAAAGTCCCATCACGATTTCCTCACTCTCTACTCAATCATATCATTTTCGAGGATTTGGTCCCCCCAAAACCATTCAGGATAAGGTTTCAAAGCCTGAAAAATCATATTTTCAAAATAAATCCTCCACACCCAGTTCAGACATGCTGACTGGGGCATTTTCAAACTTTGGAGTGTTGTCTTTGCCACTAAGCTCGGCTTTCAACCGGCTTAGTAGCAAAGAGGGGCATCTGTGAACACCCCAAATTTTTCAAAGATTTACAAAATGACCCTTTTGCCCCTGACTCCATCTTCTGAGAAATCAAAGCAAAATTCTTCAGATTTTCTGAATTAAATTCCATATTGGTATATTCAAAGTTAACTTCGGATCCGAATCTAGGACTTTAAATCTATATTTCCCCAAAAACCGGATCCAAACCCATTTCTGAAGAAATTTTCTCAAAATGGCTTTAAAATTCTCAGAAAAATTCTCTTTTGTAAATATTTTACAAAAACACCAAAAAAATTAGTTTTAAATCTTTGATTTCTCGTAAAGCTTTAGGATTCTATTCTAAAAATACAAAAAAAATAGAAAAATAACATAAAAAATCAAAAAAATTGGAAAAATTACAAGAAAAGCAAAAGATTCTCAAGGTTTTAAAAAAGCTTCTTGCTGAAAACATCAAATTTCAACTATTTTACAAAAAATTCTTTTTAAGGGAGCCTCTTTTAGGAAATATCACAAAAGATCCAACAAACTCTTCCCGCGCCTTCTTCCTTCTCCTCTCCACCATCCAATTTACAACAGTCGGCTTGTTCCTCCATCCTCCATCTCCAACGAACCACCTTCGGGAGCCTTCCACGCCCTCCTTAAAAAGAGGACTCCGTCTTCTATTGGGGATCACCTGTTTTTCCTGGAGATCGATTTTTACTTCAAGTGGCCATTACAATCGATCAAAAACTCATCTCTCACAATCCATTATCTTCCTGGAGGTCGACTCTCCCTCCCTTCAGATCCGTTACTTACAATCCATCATCGGTCTTTCTGCAAGAGCACCCATTCACCCATTATCGATAGAGTTCTTCTCTGCCAAAGTCCATTACCATCCATCTTCATCGAGTTGTCCCGCAAGATCCATCATCGACTTCATCCAGCATCTCTCTCATCCAGGAATTTCCTCCATTGGTGATCCATCTAGTCCACCTATTATCAACATCTTTGAAGGAAGGAGTTCAATCCATCTTCCATCCAGCACCTCTCTGATCTAGGACGATCGATCGAACATCCGCCCTCTTCTTTCCTCCTTCGGAATTTCTGCAAATCAGGTGAGTTTCTTTTCTCTTTTCCTTTTAATTTTTCTCTTTATTTTCCTGTTTTAAGGCTGCCATTACTGCATCATTGGTGGTATCGATACTGCCTGTGCAAACATCGACCCATCCATTGCAATATCATTGGAATCCACTGATTCCCACATTTTTTTTATTATTTCCCCTTTAAGCTATTACTTCCATTTCAAATTTTGATTCTCCTGTTTTTTGATTATCTGTTTCGCCTTCATTTTTTTTTTTTAAATGTTCAATGGCATTTCCTTGTTTCAAATCGATCTGATCATCACCCATTTGCAACGCTGTTTCACATATGCATAACATTTTTTTGTGATTTGAGGAGTCTCAACCGCTAAGCGAGGACTTAGTAGGTGAGTCGAGTTCTGTGAAAATCAGTTCATGATAAACTGACGAAAGCAATTGAGACAGTAGTTTTTTTTTTTTATGTCCTGGCCTCTGTATATCAGATTCGGTAGCAGGTAAGTTCCGTGAATCCATTATTGATCAGGTGTTGGTGGTGTAGATTTGAGAATTTCTACTTGTTCATTTTTGCATAATAAATAGAATTCAATTATAAACTATCCCATATCATTTTGTGAATGTAATGGTATTCTCTGTATATAAGCTCTTCATCCCTGCATTTTTGCTGCATTTAAGGAATGTCATGTTTATCACATTCACGTTCCTCGTTCTTATGTGTGTTAGCTGTAGTACTGCATAACACCCTTTTTGTTCCTTCTATCTGTGCTCGATAAAACCAGGGGTCATTTTCTGTAATCAGCATTTACACTCATTTCTCATTAAAATATCTGATTTCTTTGAGTTAATGAGGATTTCTAGAGGTAACGTCTGAATAAGATGATCAGATTGGTAAAATTAGTTCATACAAGGAACAAAGGTTTGTGAGAAATTCGTACCAGACCAAGTTGAAATTAAACCAAACTTCTCAGGCTGTGAAGAACAGTAAAAGCCACACACAGATAAGCAACATTGTCATTGCGAGTCCCTCCACTCGCTCCTCGACAGCTTGTGCTTATGGTTGTCGATCTTGTCAGGACCATGCTGTCTATGATTATCCCACGTCTTTCATGATCTAAGGCCCCAAAATTGTTTATCATCTGAGGGACAATCCAAATTATGGTGTTACATAGGTTGTGAATCCAGGATTGAAATTAAAGGTACCCAGACTCCTAGACAGCTGATAAAATTTTAGATCCCACGTCCCCTTCAGTTTAATCCCCAACCAGAGGGGAAGGGCAATTCTCCCTGATTCAGTATATGAATGGAATCAAGTCAGGGTCTGTTCCTTTGAGTAAAACTCCTTGGAATGGTTAATGTCACTATAGTTCAGAGCTATTCTGGACCCAATCCCCTTTGGTCCTGATAAAAAAAAAGAGAATCTCCAGGCATCAGATTTGATAGTTGATCATGAGTATAAACATCCCTCTAAAAGGGGAATGATAGGATTAACATGTCGCTATTCAAAGTTGAATAAGAACAAGTGGTGTTCTTCTGTATGTTTGTCCAAGGAAGTGGTTGTGTTATTTAAATATTGCAGAAATATGTAGGAGGCTTTCTTAATGTTTAAGAGTCTGGATTCAACATTACATGATGAACCATGTTATTGCATTGATTTCTGTTTCAATCTAATAAGGGCCACTTTCCTTCTCTTCCATTTGTTTCTAAGGTTCCTACCAAGTTATGTATAGGATTCGGTTAAAAACAAGTGTCACTGCTGTTAAAAATGAAGGCGGATTTATGATAGTTCAGAAATCGGAAAATGCTGAGGGATCTACATCATCGTTGCAGTGGAGTAACAGAAGTTATCATCCATCATGACCAAATATGCTGCCTGGTGAAAACCTCACTACAACGGTGACGGATTTTGAGCTGTCAAAAGTCGGGCCAACACTTGATCAAATCCACGTCAATACAGCAGTGAAACATCATTCCTTGTCATTCCAGCATACCCCTTCTACCTGCAGAAGATACTGTTATCTACTTCACAACAATCCCACCTACTTTCAGTCTATTATTTCCCTGTCACAGCTCTGCTGGTAATAATTACACTATCAGCTGGTAATAGTTACACTATTAGCACCTGTATCAAACTTTCACTCCATTTACCATTACAAGTATATCTATATCATCCCCTATTGCACTCCATAGCACATATTGTCCATTGTTCACAGCTACACCCTTTCACATTAGTTACACAGCACCTGCCTTGTTTGCTGTAATTCTCACCATCTGCACCTTACCATTATTCTATGTTGTACTGGTCCTACATTAGCTCCGGCATCATACATCCCATATACACAGCATTACCCACCTACTACCGAACCACCTCCAATTGCCATAGCACTGTACAACCCTCATTCCCTCCTTATTGTCCCTTTATCATGTCAGCACCTCTCCTTATTATATATACCCTCATATATATATATATATATATATATATATATATATATATATATATATATATATATATATATATATATGTTTTTATACCTATACCTACTCATATACATGTGAATACCCCTATATAAGTATATATGTATATAGGTATGCATATATCATTTCCATCATTTTCATCATACATATTTTTTTTATGACATAGGCGATCTCTCTTCTCTATTTTCATACTAATCCGGTTGTTTTGCAGGAAACATGTAGAAGATATCATTATTTGGGGTTGTACATTTGATTTTATCCATTGTAATAGTTAGGTTGGAATAAGAATTTACATTTCCTGCTTTAAGTAGAATGAATGAGCATTGTAAATATCATGAATGACTTGTTTTTCATGCATTTTGGCCTTTATTTCTCAAATTCTCACAAAATGGGAACACGAATGACACATCCACCATTTCGTAAGAGGTAGTTGATACTAAGTTGATGATCCACATCAATGGCCATAGTCAGGGTGTGGACAAAACTTAGCATTTTTATCTTTTACAAAATAACACTGGATCCACATTGGATCCATTTTCAAAATCCATCATATTTTCCTAAAATATTTTCTTCTTTTATCAGAATTTAACTTAAAATTAACTCAAAACATATACCAATGGCCATAGTCAGGGTATATTGAGGGTTAATTTCATTTTAAATTCTATAAAAGCACCAAAAAAGTATTTCATTCTCCATTTGAATTTAGATATGACTATTATATAATACATTCAATGACCATAGTCAGGAGTGTATTATATCACTAATCTTATTTAAATTCATTTGAAGAATGAAATAGCTTTTCAAATTCCAATTTCAAACTTATTCAAATTCATTCATCATATAGGATAGAATTGCATCATATTTTCAAAACCTCCTTTTCAAAATTCCAAGTGATTCTTCTTCTTAAATCAAATCTTATCCAAATCCAATTCTATCTCATTTCAAAGATTCAAAATTCAATTTCAAAGTCCAATTTGACTTTGAAATTCCAAAATCATTTTATATTCAAACTTCAAATTTCCGACTCAATTCAAAATTCAATTTCAAAGTTCAATTTAACTTTGCAGTTATCTTCTGATTTAAAAATCAAGTTCACCTCCTTTATCTTCAATCAAAGTTTGGATTTGAATCTCAAAACTTAAATTTTGGGTTTCTAAAAACCCAGATCCATCTTTAAAGGTCCTATTTGGACTTTTCATAACCCAAAATTCAAAGTTAAATCCTAGTCTCAACTTAGATCCAGATTTCCAAGTATCCACTCAATTCCCCTTTTAGGAACTCAGATTACAGATCCAAATTCCATTTAGGATCCAGATCCTCATTCCACTTTGGATCTTCGATTACAGATCCAAATTTCATTTAGGATCCAGATCCTCATTCTACTTTGGATCTCCAATTACAGATCCAAATTTCATTTAGGATCCAGATCCTCATTCCACTTTGGATCTCGAATTTCAGATCCAAAATCCATTCTAGGATCCAGAACCCAATTCACCTTGGATCTCAAATTTCAGATCCAAATCTATTCTAGGATCCAGAACCCAATTCTACATTGGATCTCAGATTACAAATCCAAATTCCACTTAGGATCTAGATCCCCATTCTACTTTGGATCTCATACTTCAGATCCAATTCCATTTTAGGATCCAAAAATCCAATCTAATTTTGGATCTCAAATTGAAGATCCGAAATCCATTTAGGATCCATAATCTAACTTTACTTTGGATCTCAGACTTCAGATCCAATTCTATCTTAGGATTCAGAGTCCAAACTCTATCTTGGATCTCAGATGTCAGATCTAAATACCTTCTTGGATTCCAAATCTTGAATCCAATTCCATTCAAAATTCCAAAACCAAATTCCACTTTAAATCCAATTCTTAAAATCAATTCCATTTTCATTCCAGATGTCAAATCAAGTTCCTATTTCAGATCCTAAATTCAAAATTCAACTTTGAACTCTATTTTTCAGACTTTAGATTCAAATTCCATCTTGAATTCCAACTTTCAAATCAATTCTATTTCTCAAAATTCTATTTAAACTTCCCACATTTCATTCTGATTTCAAATTTTAAAAGTTAGAATTCAACTCCATTCCAAATATTCATCCAAGTTCAAATTTCTAATTCAAAGTCCATTTATGACTTTGAAATTTCCTTTTTTCTCTTTTTTTTTCAAAATCCAGATTCATATTCCCAAGCTCTTGATTATTCTAAAACTTAGAACTTTAATCCTAAATTCTAAGTTAGAAATCATTTCTTCACCTTATCAGATTCATCTCAGAAACACTTGTGAATTCTTCAAAATATCTTCAAAAGGAGCATACATGTTTGCATTCGCACAAGCATGATTCTTTGTGCATTTAGACTTAGAATAGATTCTTAGATAATTTCTTGGCAAAGCAAAAGGCATGAATTCGACCCTTGGTTCGATTACCCCTGGTAAAGGCGCCAGGAACGGTCGAACCTCGTACCGACGAGCGGATCCCGTCTCCCAGTTTTCCCGCAAATATTTCAAAAACGGAGGTGAGTTATTTCAAATATTTTCAAAATTAAGGTCAAGTGAAACCCGCAAAAGAATTCCTCTTCTCTTCTCTTCTTTCTTTTCCCTTCTCTCTTTCTTTCTGTCTTTTATCTTTCTCCCTTCAAAAAGGAGGAAAATAAGAGGTTGGAAAGGAAAAGAGAAGGAAGAGAGAGAAACCACGAGAGAGGAAAAATTTTGCGATGATCACAGACATGTGTCATCCTGCTTTTCCTGAAAGAAGCAGAGATTGACATGTGGCAGAGGGAAGAGAAGGAGGTCCAAGCCATGTGGCGCCATCTCAGACAAAATGGAAAAGGTAAAGTTCAGGATTTGCGCCACCTCTGGAAGGATTTGAATGTTTGAATTCTAGCTTTTTCTGAAGAGAGCAGGAAATGACATGTGTCATTTGCTTTTTCTGAGAAGAGTAGAGAATGACATGTGTCACCTGCTACAGGAGAGAATAGCCCAGATGGCGCCACCTCAGAAGGAGACAACTCTACTTTTTCTGAAGGAAGCTAGGAGTGACACGTGTCTCCTACTTTTCTGAGAAAAGTAGGGAGAGACATGTGTCAGTCTACTTTTCTGAAGGAGGGAGAGGTTGACATGTGTCCTCTGCAGGAGACACACTTCAAATGGCGCCACCTTAGAGGAGACAAGCTTTACTATTTCTGGACAGGATAACACATGACACTTGGCATCTCAGGGTGATCTTTGGAATGACACATGGCGCAGGGTGAATACTGACACATAGCATGGAATGACATGTGGCGGCTTCTTAAGGTAGCCCCACACTGACACTTGGCAGATCAATGGGAGGAGAGAGAAAAGACAAGTGGCGCCAATCCAGGGGACAAGGCTCCTATATTTTTGGGTTTTTCAAAATTCAGGTTTTTCAAAAGAAAAGCCTATGTGACACCACCTCAATGTGGGTCCCACATTGCTTCTTTTTTGAAATAAGGACAAGACAGTAAACCTCTTTTTTGGAATTTTCATAAAATCTGGACTAATTGGCAAAACAGAAATTTTAAAAAGAGTTGGCCCCTGTAGGGCGATTTTGTAAAAGAATTATAGTTGAAATAGCTGACAAAAGGGTAAAATCTGAGATGAAGCGGCTGAAATCCATATTGAAAACTATCCAGATCGTTTTTCTGAGGAAATGTTTTGAAATTCAGAGTCTTGGGGGTAAAATGGGAAGAATTGATAATTTTGAAGACCCAGGGTTTTGAAATTAATTTTGAAAAGAGTTGAAATTCTAATCTGGATTGTAAATTTTGAAATCATGAGTTTTGGACCTCGAAATGGCATGTTGTACAGTGCAGTGATATAAAATGCTCATGCAATGATATGCAATGCCATGTCTTATGCAATATAATCTTGAACCAAGACTTGGAGATGCCTGTCTCCTGTCAGGAATAAAATTTTGAACATCTGAGCTAAAAATAGAGAAATTTTGAGAGTTCAGATAAAATTTGGACTTTTGCAAAGTCCCAGGCTCAGAAAATGACCATTTTGCCCTCTTGCGATCTCCGGGGAGGAGTTGTGATGTTTGGTGGAAATGTCGGGGAGGTGAGTGAAAAATTGGGGTGTTTACAAATGCCCCTCTTTGCTACTAAGCCGGCTTGTGGCCGAGCTTAGTGGCAAAGAAAAACACACCAAATTTGGGCTATATAAAAAAAAATGCCCAAGCTAGAAGGATCTGACTGGGTATGAGGAAATTAGCCCGGTGATCATGGTAGATATGAAATGGAGAATGAAGAGAAAAGACTCACTCTGTGAGAGTGAAATTCAGGTTTTATGCCCTTAACCTAGATGGGACAAAAATACCTCGCATGGAGCGAAGCTCAGGTTTTAACCCTTGACCTGATTGGGGAATCAAATATCTCAAAAAATGAGACTCAGGTTTGTACCCTTAACCTGATCGGGCGAAAAATGGAATACCTCTTTGAATAAGGCTCAGGTTTGTACCCTTATCCTGATTGGGTGAAAAATGAAATACCCCATCAAAGGAGGCTCAGGTTTGTACCCTTATCCTGATTGGGCGAAAAATGAAATACCTCATTGGATGAGGCTCAGGTTTATACCCTTATCCTGATTGGGTGGAAAATGGAATACCTCCTTGAATTAGGCTCAAGTTTGTACCCTTAACCTGATTGGGCAGAAAATGGAATACCTCTTTGAATGAGGCTCAGGTTTGTACCCTTAACCTGATTGGGCAGAAAATGGAATACCTCTTTGAATGAGGCTCAGATTTGTACCCTTAACCAGATTGGGCAGAAAATGGAATTGTATGATGGAACCTTCGGATTTTGCACAATAAATCCGACAGGGGTTTTGCAAAAGGAAGGAAAATGAGGTCCCTAAAGCTTGAAAAGGGGTTGATTTTGGGTGTCTCATTGCTGAGACTAAATAGCTTTTGAAATTGCCTTTTGCAGGAAATGATTGGTGGTTCGACCTCGAACTGAAATGAGACTGTCTATGGTGGGACAGTGGGGACACAAGGAAGTGTGCAAATTTGAGAGTTCATGCTCTCAAAGAAGGGAAGGAATCAAGTCCTTAGGAGGGATTTAAAATTAGTTTCAGGATGTATCAAAGACGGATATCAAGCTCTCACTTCACGTCAAGATAGCTAGAAAATATTGTCCAAATATTGAGAATTTTGTTGTTGATTCAAAGTTTTTGAAAATGTTGCACATTGTTGCAAAGATATTCTTTCTTTTCTACCCAAAGCATTACCTCCAAACAAGGTTCACTTCGTAGAATCGAGATTGGAAACCAAATTACTTGCGATTGACCTTCTTCAAAGAAGCTATCAGTTTCCTTGATATGAGCAGGAAAGAGAATTTGATATTATGAAAGCTATTGATGAAAGAGTATTGATAATAGAATTTCACGAATTTAAAGAGGATTCTTGATAGATCTGGCAGTTTGATATCTTAAAGCTTCCCTCATGATAATCTTTCTGCGCTCTTTTGACTCTCTTGGGTTTTGGCTAATTCTCCTTCATTTCGGAGATGTTCTGACCTTTTCTCTCTTTTTTTTCTTTCTCTTTCTCTCTTTTGGAAGGGTACGTCACAAATTCTTTCAACTTGGAGATGTTTCGATCCTTCTTAGACAATGTCTCGGCTCATGGGTTTAGAGACTTCGGATGATAGCTGAAATTAAATATCTTTTAGGGATTGTCGGGAGGTTCATCGCATCTGCCTTCATCTCGACAATGCTTTAGACTTTCCCTGGAAGGATTCGTCACAAACTCCGTCATCTTGGAGATGTTTCAAATCTTCTTTGGCCCCGGGGGTCTACTCGCTTAATTCGCCTTCATCTTGACGACAAGTGAAAGATCCCTTTTGCAGATATTTAATTGTAGCTTAGGTGATTCTGAGGAGACAGGGCTTGGGTAAATGCTCTCTTTTTCTAGCGCTCAGGATATTTTCACTGCCTCATCGTTACAAGATAAGTCTTTAAAGATGTGTCATTTGTTACGACAATGAAGCCAAACATGATACTTCAAGTACAAGGTTTTGATGATGAGCAAGTGGAATCAACTGCATTTCAGCCAAGGCTATGAAGAAATTGAAGAATTCGATGAAGAATCTTTGAAGACTTGTGTGCAAATGTTTAATTCATTAAAAGTCTTAGATTCTTGTAAGAGCCTTACTTAGAGTGCATATTTAGGTTGCATTTCACCTTAAAAGTCTTTAGAAAAACTTTTCTAAAAGAAACACTTTTGAAAATCTTTTTAGAAAACTCTTTTCTTAAATTTTCATGTTTATTAGTCGACCAATAGACTTATCAGTCGACTAATCCTTTCGCGCCATATTTTCTAAAAAGTCATTCTTGTCAAATTAGTCGACCAAAGATTTTATCAGTCGACTGGACAGAATGTTTGTTTTCTGGAAAATTAGCAGCAGTCGACTAATGGTTTTATCAGTCGACTGAACAGAACATGTGTTTTCTGAAAATTTAGCAGCAGTTGACTAATGCTTTTTATCAGTCGACCGAACAGAATGTTTGTTTTTCAGAAGATTTTAGCAACAGTCGACTAAAAGGTTTTTCAGTCTACTGATGATATTATTAGTCGACTAACTTTTCTCAAGTCGACTAAGTTTCAAAAGTTCAGATTTTCAAACGGCTCGATTAACAGATCAGTCGACCGACGATAACTGTCAGTCTACTAATAACTAACTATTAGTCGACTAACTGATGTTTCAGTCGACTAATTTTGCCGTTTTCCTGAAACTTCAAAAAGGCGTGTCTTTTCATTTTTCAAACGTTTTGATCGTTCGAAATGGACTGTTTTGACACCCTTTCATACTCTCAACGTATGAAATCTTTTAACAATAAATATGAGTGCATTTTACACTAAAAAACACAGAGAAACAACAAGAATTCAATTGATTTGAATCATTTACTTATTGCTTTTCACTCCTATTCATTCAAGTATTTGTTTTCTCACTCACATGATATTTAGACTTCAGTTTTTCACTCAAATCACTTTGAGAGATAGTGAATTCGTGAGTAGAGTGTTTCAACAACCTCAAGAGCCAATTGCATCTCATTTGCATTCAAAAGGAAGGCGCATAGGTTGTATTGTAAGTTGTTATTTCTTTTCTGTAAAAAGAAGGACTCCTTGGTGTAAAGGAGTTGTTTGCTTTCAGTAAGATTGTTACTGAAAGTGGGACCGATTATGGTCTGTGTGATCTTGTAGTTTACAAGGTTGATAGTAGAAAATCTCAAGCGGGTTTTGCTTGGGGACTAGATGTAGGTCGGGTTAGACGGAACCAGGATAAAATCTTGTGTTCTTTGTGTGTTTGTTTTTCGATTTGCAAAATCTTTCTATATGTCAAGAGAATCTAGAAAAACTTCTTGGTTCTCAAAGATGCTCGGTTAATAAAACCGGATTGGGATATAGCTTCTTTGATACTCAAAATAGACCAAACTATGTGGTGAAAAATCAAAGACATTATTCTCAACCTTTTGTTCATAAAACTAAACTTTCTAGTTCTAATAGAAATGCATCTAGAAATGATTATTCTAGAAATGTTTATTCTAAATCTTTTTATAGAAAGAATTTCTATTATCAAAGGAAACCAAAATCCAAATGGATATGGGTTCCTAAGACTAACTCTCATGGACCCGAAAATAGAAAGGGGTCAAATGCTCTGTTTTCTGATTTTGTTGTAGGTACACAACATAAGGAGCAAATGGATATTGGACAGCGGCTGTTCCAAACATATGACTGGAAGGCCGGAGTTATTTTCCACCCTCCAAAATAAGGATGGAGGAACCGTCACCTTTGGTAACAATAAAAAGGGAAAAGTGATAGGTATTGGTAATCCAAAATTTCCCTTGATAGAAAATGTTCTTTTAGTAGATGGTTTAATGCATAATTTAATATCTATCAGTCAATTATGTGATAAAGGTTTTCATGTTTCTTTTGAAAATGATTTATGCTTAATTTCTGATTTTCAATCTAAAAAGATCATTTTTAAAGGTAAAAGAAGAAACAATGTGTATGAACTATATCTAGATGAATTACCCTCTTTTAATGAAAAATGTCTTATTGTTTCAAATGAAATTCAATGGTTATGGCACAAGAGACTTGGACATGTTAACTTTAAAATTATTTCAAAATTATTCAAGAATGATCTTGTAAGAGGCCTACCTAGAATACCATATAAAAAGGATCACTTATGTGATGCTTGTCAAAGGGATAAACAAATCAAGAGTTCTTTTAAAGCAAAAGATATAGTTTCAACAAAACGTCCTCTTGAACTTTTACATTTAGATCTATTTGGACCATCTAGAATTCAAAGTTTGAATGGTAGCAAGTATGCTTTTGTTATAGTAGATGATTATTCTCGGTTTACATGGGTGATTTTTCCAAAAAGCAAAAATGATGCTTTTTCAGAATTTTCTAAACTTTGTAGAAGAATTACAAATGAAAAAACTACATCTATTATTAAAATTTGTAGTGATCATGGTGGTGAATTTGAAAATGAATCTTTTCTAAAGTTTTGTGATTTACATGGTATATCTCACAACTTTGCTTTTCCTAGAGCGGCTCCACAAAATGGAGTTGTTTGAAAGAAAGAATAGAACTTTGCAAGAATGTGCTAGAACCATGCTTCAAGATAAAAATTTACCAAAATACTTTTGGGCTAAAGCAATTAATACAACATGTTATGTCTTAAATCGTGTTCTTATTCGACCAATTTTACATAAAACATGTTTTGAATTATATTATGATCATATACCAAAGATCTCATATTTCAAAATTTTTGGTAGTAAATGTTTCTTGTTAAATACCAAAGATAATCTTGATAAGTTTGATTCAAAATCAGATGAATCAATATTTCTTGGATATTCTTCTAGAAGTAAAGCATATCGTATTTTCAATAAAAGAACATCTTGTATTGAAGAATCTTTACATGTTGCATTTGATGAGAATTGTGAACAGGTTATACCTCTAAGCGAAGGAGAAGAAGTAATACTTCTAGAAGAACCCTTGATAGAGAGTACTTCTCAAGAAAATATTCCTCTTCAACCAGTTTGGAAAGAAGTTCCTAATCATCCACATGAACAAGTTATTGGTGAAATAAAGAGTGGTGTCCAAACTAGAAGGCAATTGGAAAAATATATTGCAAATGTTGCTTTCATATCTAAATTAGAACCAAAGAATATCAATGAGGCATGTAATGATGAATTTTGGCTTTTAGCTATGTCTGAAGAACTTAACCAATTCACTAGGAATGATGTTTGGGATCTAGTTGATAGACCAAAGGATCATCCGGTAATTTGAACAAGATGGGTCTTCCGAAATAAGCTCTATGAAAATGGTGAAGTCATTCGTAACAAAGCAAGGCTAGTAGCATAAGGCTATAATCAAGAAGAAGGCATAGATTTTGATGAAACCTATGCACCAGTGGCTCGATTAGAGTCAATTCGAATGATGTTTGCTTTTGCTAGTTACATGAACTTCAAGTTATATCAAATTGATGTTAAGAGTGCATTCTTAAATGGACACATCAATGAAGAAGTTTATGTAGAGCAACCTCCAGGCTTTGAAAATGAGAAATATCCAGAAAAAGTCTACAAATTGAAAAGAGCTTTGTATGGACTCAAACAAGCACCAAGAGCGTGGTATGAAAGACTACGAAACTTTCTAGAACAATCTGGTTTTTCCATTGGTCGGGTAGACTCCACTTTATTTATTAAAAATCTTAATTCAGATATTCTTATTGTGCAAATTTATGTTGATGACATAATATTTGGTTCTACTAATGATTCTCTTTGTAAAGAATTTGCTAAAGCTATGCAGGAAGAGTTTGAAATGAGCTTGATGGGCGAATTAAACTACTTCTTTGGACTACAAATAAAGCAAACTGAAGAAGGAATCTTCATCAATCAGGCTAAGTATACAAAAGAACTTCTCAAAAGATTTGGGATGGACTCATCGAAATCAAGAAGGAATCCTATGAGTACAACTACTTCTCTTGATAAAGATGAAAATGGTAAAAGTGTAGATACTAAGCTCTACAGAGGTATGATCGGATCTCTATTATACTTAACTGCTAGTCGACCTGATATTATGTTTAGCGTTTGTATGTGTGCAAGATTTCAAGCTAATCCAAAGGAATCTCATTTAAATGCAGTAAAACAAATTCTTCGTTATTTGAAAGATACTTCAGATTTCGGTTTATTTTACCCAAAATCATCTTTCTTTGATTTAGTTTCATATAGTGATGCAGATTTTGCAGGAAGTAAATCTGATCGCAAGAGTACTAGTGGAACTTGTCATTTCTTAGGAAATTCCTTAGTCTCTTGGTTTAGTAAAAAGCAAAATTCAGTATCACTCTCAACAACTGAAGCAGAATATATAGCGGCTAGTTTAGCATGTTCACAAGTACTTTGGATGAAACAAACCTTAAAAGATTTTGGTTTGAATTACTCCACAACAACTATTTATTGTGATAACACTAGTGCTATAAATCTTTCGAAAAATCCTATTCAGCACTCAAGAACTAAGCATATTGAAGTTAGACATCATTTTTTAAGAGATCATGTGTTAAAAGGAGATATTTCGTTAAATTTTATTTCCACTAAAAAACAACATGCCGATATCTTCACTAAACCTCTTAAAAATGAAGATTTTATGAGAATTAGGAGAGAACTAGGTATTTGCTCATTTTTGGATTTATAAAAATGCTGATTTTTGAACAAAATCTCAAAATCGCACTATATTAGTCGACCGATAAAATTTTAGTCGACTGGTGTTTTATATTTTGGAATGTATCGCACCATGTTAGTCGATCGATATATTTCTAGTCGACTGATGATATTTTTAGAATAAGTCACACTTTTTAGTCGACCGATAAAGTTTTAGTCGACTAATTTTTTTTAAAAAAAAAATTTAAATGAAGGGACCCGACACTCCTTGGATTTGTTTTTAAAACCCGTTTTTTTTTTTTTTTTTTTGAGGCAACGTTTCACTTCGTACCTTTTCATTTTTCTTAAAAACGAAAACCCCTCTTTCTCTCTTGCCTCTCTCTCTTCTGAAAAACCCTCGGAGTGCCATTCGACTCCATCTTCGCCGGGATTTTCTTACCATAACAGGGAGACGCCGGAATCTTCTGGCCGTGATCTTGAAACGCCGGAATCCTCTTGCAGTGACTGGCGCATCTTCAAAACACGCCGGAACTCTCTTGCCGTGACAGTGTATTGCCGGAATCCCCGTGTGGCCGACCTCTCCTCGCCGTCAGCCACCGCATCGTTCTTCGTTTTTGATCGCCGGAAAGCTTTTTCCCTTTGCCGGACGTCATTTGGAAGTCGACATTTTTTTTGTAACTTTTTTACCATGCCTCGTACGAAGTCTGCATCTGCAAAAGGTTTAGGTTCTCCTCCTCCTACACCTACTTCAAGACATGGTTTTTCACTAAGATTACTTCGCAATCCTCTTCTCTATGACACTGTTGGATCAATTTCTGCACTACCTATTCTACCAGGCTGAAATGTTCTATTTCACTTGTTTTCTCGTTACAAAATAAGAGAATTATTTCCTGGTATTTCACATCTTTTTGATGCTTGTGCAGATACCCTTCACTATCCTTTTCTTATTCACTTGTTTTACACGAATTTACAAATGAATCATGAAACTGGAGTTTTTGTCCTCTCTTGTTCGTGATGTTGAAATCGAGTTTGATTCGAAATTACTTGGAGAAATTCTTGAAATTTCACCTTCAGACACTCTTTTCAACACTATTGAATTGAATGATGAAAGAGTTTTTGAACAAATTCTTCTTCCAGAAGCACCTCACTGCCCTCCTTTAAAAAATACTAATCTTCAAACTCGTGCACGCATTGTTGGACGAATCCTTGCCCACAATGTTCTACCCAAAACTGGTTCTTTTGATTATTATTCCACAGATCTATCTACGGCTCTTTATATTTTATTTGGAAATATTTCTGTCAACTGGGCCAATGTGTATTTTACAAACTTGTGGAAACAAAAACCATTTCTTCCTTATGGTTGTCTTTTAACCCGTATTTTTAGACATTTCAAAGTTCCTTTAACAAATGAAAAATACATTGAGCAAAAAGAGTTCTTTGATCAAACAATTTTTAAAAGAATGAAAATTAAATATCTGCCTCCTTTAAATGATGATCAAACTGAACCATCTGATCCTAATGAACCATCTATTTCTGAACCTTCACCTTCTGCGACACATTCATCTCATGCAAAAAGAAAGAAATTTTCAACAAATCAAGACCATGATGAAGTTATGCAGAGACTGAAAGCTTTGGAGCTGCATCAACACACTTTTCGTGAAGATGTGACTCAACAACTTGCTTCAATTTAGAAGGATGTAACTGCCATTAAGGATTTGCTAAACTCTCTTTTCTGATCTTTGATCTTTGAAATACATACTTTATGGGTTGTAATATTTTTAAACTTGTATCTCTATTTTGCTTATGCTATTTTTGCCCTTACTCTTTTTTATTCTGACAAAGGGGGAGAAAAAGATAAAGATAGCATTACATTGAAATTGTAGGAGATCTTGAGAAAAAGATGATAGCAATTACATTGCAGGAGATCTTGCATGAGAAATGCAAAATTAAGAGAAAAAGAAAGCTTTGAATGAATGTATTTCTAAATGCATGAAGAAATGATGAATGGAAATGCAAACCAATCAATATGTGATATATGTGCTTTAAATGTGCTAACTTTTAATGTTTTGCAGCATATTGATAGGGGGAGTAAAATCTCCATCTATGCATCTAAATGCTTCATCTTTGATTAAGTTTGTCATCATCAAAAAGGGGGAGATTGTTACGACAATGAAGCCAAACATGATACTTCAAGTACAAGGTTTTGATGATGAGCAAGTGGAATCAACTGCATTTCAGCCAAGGCTATGAAGAAATTGAAGAATTCGATGAAGAATCTTTGAAGACTTGTGTGCAAATGTTTAATTCAATAAAAGTCTTAGATTCTTGTAAGAGCCTTACTTAGAGTGCATATTTAGGTTGCATTTCACCTTAAAAGTCTTTAGAAAAACTTTTCTAAAAGAAACACTTTTGAAAATCTTTTTAGAAAACTCTTTTCTTAAATTTTCATGTTTATTAGTCGACCAATAGACTTATCAGTCAACTAATCCTTTCGCGCCATATTTTCTAAAAAGTCATTCTTGTCAAATTAGTCGACCGAAGATTTTATCAGTCGACTGGACAGAATGTCTGTTTTCTGGAAAATTAGCAGAGTCGACTAATGATTTTATCAGTCGACTGAACAAAACATGTGTTTTCTGAAAATTTAGCAGCAGTCGACTAATGCTTTTTATCAGTCGACCGAACAGAATGTTTGTTTTTCAGAAGATTTTAGCAGCAGTCGACTAAAAGGTTTTTTAGTCTACTATGATATTATCAGTCGACTAACTTTTCTCAAGTCGACTAAGTTTCAAAAGTTCAGATTTTCAAACGGCTCGATTAACAGATCAGTCTACCAACGATAACTGTCAGTCTACTAATAACTAACTATTAGTCGACTAACTGATGTTTCAGTCGACTAATTTTGCCGTTTTCCTGAAACTTCAAAAAAGCGTGTCTTTTCATTTTTCAAACATTTTGATCGTTCGAAATGGACTGTTTTGACACCCTTTCATACTCTCAACGTATGGAATCTTTTAACTATAAATATGAGTGCATTTTACACTCAAAAACACAGAGAAACAACAAGAATTCAATTGATTTGAATCATTTACTTATTGCTTTTCACTCCTATTCATTCAAGTATTTGTTTTCTCACTCACGTGATATTTTCACTTCAGTTTTTCACTCAAATCACTTTGAGAGATAATGAATTCGTGAGTAGAGTGTTTCAACAACCTCAAAAGCCAATTGCATCTCATTTGCATTCAAAATGAAGGCTCATAGGTTGTATTGTAAGTTGTTATTTCTTTTCTGTAAAAAGGACTCCTTGGTTTAAAGGAGTTGTTTGCTTTCAATAGGATTGTTACTGAAAGTGGGACCGGTTATGGTCTGTGTGATCTTGTAGTTTACAAGGTTGATAGTGGAAAATCTCAAGCGGGTTTTGCTTGGGGACTGGATGTAGGTCGGGTTAGACCGAACCAGGATAAAATCTTGTGTTCTTTGTGTGTTTGCTTTTCGATTTGCAAAATCTTTCTATATTTCATAGAATTTTTTTTAAAAGCACTATTCACCCCCCCTCTAGTGCTCGTTGCCTCGATCCTAGTGCACTTTCATCATTGACTGCGATCAATATCGATCATTTATGGCTTTGCAATAACATCGAATTTTCTTTTCTGGCCATATCGAGGATTTATCCTTCATCCTTTTGGTTCGCCAATAAAAAAAAGAATTTGAATTCTGAATCTCTTTTCGCAAAAGCTTCGCTCTTTTGGAAGTAATGCTGAAGGTAAACTGAAATAAAGACTTGTGCCATAAAGATCCTGAAATCAACAATTAATTGATAAAATTTTCTTGAAATCCTTGGTGAAAGAGAGTATTTGAAATCTGGCTCAACACATCCGTGACGAAAATTCTCCTCTCTTTTTCCCCAAAAAGAGAGACTCAGGCTTAGCCCTTACCTGAATGGGAAATGGGAAATACTCATCTCTTCCTTGAAGAGGAGGTGTTTGCAAAACGAACTTTCGAAGAGAAATTGAACTTTCGTCAAAGCTCCCTAATATTAGGCTTCTCTTATGGAAAGGGGGGCGATAATAGTGAGGTCTGAAAATTGGGTCATGAAAGGAACGAGTCCATCACACTCTCCCTGCAAAGAAGGGTCCTTCATGACAAAAATGGCCTAGTATGAAATTGGGGGGTCACAAGAAAAGCAAGTCTCCGTCGAGCCTCTCCCTTTAAAAGGGTTCCTTGTGTGAAATTGGAAATTGTTTTGCAAACGGTTCACAAAGACGCGAGTCCCTTCAAACTCTCCCTAAAAATGGGCTAAGTGAATGAATTGGATAGCCTGCGAAAAGAACGAGCTCTCTCAAACTCTCCTTAAAAAGGGTCTCTCGCAAGAGAAAATGATTGAAATTGGATATTGAGATTGATTGACCCAAAGGTCGAAATTGGAAATTGGAAAATTGGTTGTTGAAAATTGAATGACCCGAAGGTAGAAAATTGGAAAATCGAATGACCCGAGGGTTGAAATTGGATGACCTGACGGTCGAAGTTGAGAATTGGTTGACCGAAAGGTCAAAATTGTGTGACTCAAAGGTTGAAATTGAGAATTGAGTGACCCGAAGGTCGAAATTTGGAAATTGAGTGACCCGAAGGTCGAAAATTGGAAATTGAGTGACCCAAAGGTCGAAATTGGAAATTGAGTGACCCGAAGGTCAAAAATTGGAAATTGGTAATTGAAATTGAGAATTGGAAATTGGGTGACCTAGAGGTCGAAATTGAAGAATTGAATGACCCGAGGATTTTTATTGGAATTGGTGGGCAAAATATCAAATTTGAGAAATCGACTGACCCTTGGATCAATGCAGAAGAATGAATGGCTCAAGTCAGAGCTCGAATAAAGTAAAGAGATCACGAGTCGGAACCCGGATCAACAAAGAAAAATAAAGAGCTCGGGTCAGAGCTTGAACAAATAAAGAGATCTCGAGTCGAAACCCGGATCAACAAAAGAAAATAAAGAGCTCGAGTCAGGGCTCGAGTAAATAAAGAGATCTCGAGTCGAAACCCGGATCAACAAAAGAAAAATGAAGAGCTCGAGTTAGAGCTCGAATAAAGTAGAGAGATCACGAGTCGGAACTCGGATCATCAGAGAAAATGAAGAGCTCGGATCAGAGCTTGATTAGAGTAAAGAGATCACTAGTCGGAACCCGGATCAACAAAAGAAAATGAAGAGCTTGAATCTGAGCTCGAATGAATAAAGAGATCTCGAGTCGGAACTCGGATCAACAAAAGAAAATGAAGAGCTCGAATAAATAAAGAGATCTCCAGTCGGAACCCGGATCAACAAAAGAAAATAAAGAGCTCGAATCTGAGCTCGAATAAATAAAGAGATCTCGAGTCAGAACTCGGATCAACAAAAGAAAATGAAGAGCTCGAGTCTGAGCTCGAATAAAGTAGAGAGATCACGAGTCGGAACTCGGATCAACAAAAGAAAAGAGCTCGAGTTAGAGCTCGAATAAGGTAAAGAGATCACGAGTCAGAACCGGGATCGATAAAAGAAAAAATGAAGAGCTCGAATGGATAAAGAGATCTCGAGTCGGAACACGGATCGACAAATGAAAATGAAGAGCTCGAATCTGAGCTCGAATGAGGTAATGAGATCACGAGTCGGAACCCGGATCAACAAAAGAGGATAACTTGAATAAAACCTGAGTCGGAACTCGGTTTTCCAAAAAAAGTTGGATCTTGAAAATGTACCAGTTTGAACACTGGATTTTGAAATATTACCAGTTCGAGCGCTGGGTTTTGGTTCAGCACTGGTGATTATCTTTCCATTTTGAATCATTAGGAATTGTGATGGGACTTGGTTGATATTTTAAAATGATATTTTTAAAACAATTATTTTCAATAAAACTTTGGAAAATCGTCAACCAAAAGTATAAAAACCGACTTTCCACAAAGTGGTAAGTACGGGTCGAATCCTCAGGGAACAGGAATTAATCAAGATATTTCTGTAAAATTTAATTTATTAATTACAAATTTCAATCTACAATTACACAACTAATTAAATTACAATAAAAAAAAACTTGAAATAGCAATCCAGTCTTCAGTTGCATGCCAGGGGTATTTTGGTCTTTTCACCACTTAGACGATATTTGCACTTGGACAAAAAACCCTGGAAAAATGAAGATGCTTTCCAACCTAAAATGAAGGAAAATGCAAAGTTAGTATTTTATTCTAAGAATGAAACTATAAATAAAACTAAGTCTAATTTTACGAAATTAATAAAACAAGTTCTAATTATCAGACAATAATTAAATAAAATAATAAACTAATTCTAAAATTAACTAAACTAATTCTAATAATACTGTATAATGCTTATGCAGCTTTTACAATGCAGAAAATACTGAAAACAGTCCTAAAATGCCGAAACTATGGAAATTACGAAAATGCCCCTAACTAGTGTAAAATAGATTTCTGACAGGTTATCGGAAAACCACTGTTTGACAAGGAAAATGAGGTCCGATTTTCCCGACACTTGTTCTGTTCTGTAACTGACAGATTAAAAAATCTGACAGTTTTTACAGAGTGAAAAAACAATATCTGGAACTCCAGATATAAGCGTTTCAAAACTGGAAAAAATCAGGATATCGAAAGTCCCGAAATTTAAAAACCAGAAAAAGCGGTTTTCACAAAATGCATAAAAATCAGACCAAACCAACTCGGATAGAGCTGAAATTTGGTCTGCAGTTAGCTAACACGTTGATAAAGTGAATAGAAAAAGAATTTTCTAAAAACTCGGAATTTTTGCACATGAAATTACGACAGTGTGATGGGGCAAAAATCTGGTTTTTCTTTCAATGCACTATTCACTATATGAATCTATTTTAAGCACTATGAGCGTAATCTAACTATAATGCAGACTTAAATGATCCTATATGACAGATTATATGCTGATATTAACTACGGTGAAGTCTAAATGAAGTATAATATGCATTTTATGACTACAAGCTAAATGAACTAATAATGCAAAAATAACTAATATACGAAAACATACAATTAACTATATGCATATGACATGCAATGAATCTAAACTGAATGCAACTATGCTAACTAAATTATTAACATACAACAAATCAACAAGCACACATTAAATCAACAAGCATAAACTTTAACTAAAACAATTAAATAAATAACTACACTAGCTATTCTAAAATCACTATGAATTAACTGTAAGACCCGCAATTTTTCAGAAAATATCTGAATAAAATTCATGAGGCATTTACCGGTAAGAATAGCATTTTTTCTCAGAATGCAAAACGAATCAATTCCTGCGAGCCAGTTATACTTAGGATATTCGTCGAATCGCGAATATATGCTCGAACACTCTGAAAGCCATAACTTCCTACATGAATGAAATCAAAGGATTCCTGCGAGCCAACTTTCTTAGTTACGTCAATACAAAGGGAATGGCGTACTCAGAATTTTTCGAAAAAAAATCGCCGGAAACCCGAAATTCTTGCGGGACCCACGGAAATATTGGTGGGACCCACAAAAATATTCCTCAGAAAATATCTGGTGGGACCCACAAAAATATCCCATGGAATATCCAAGTGGGCCCCACACCAAGGAACCTCTTGGAATTAAAAAGAAGCCAAGGGGGTAGAAGGGGCATGGAAAAACCCAAGAGGAGGTGGGCTTGGGCTATAAATAGCCCTCCCCACTCTCTCTCTTCTCATAAAAATCGATCCCCCTCTCTCTCTTGCCTTCTCTCTCTCTCCTAAACCTCCCCTACCTAGCCTAGCCCACCTGAACCCACCTGACCTGGTCTGAGCCTGCCTGACCTGGTCCTAACCCACCTGACCTGGCTCTGAACCCACTTGACCTGGTCCAAACCCAGTTGACTTGACTTGAACCTAGTTGGGTTCAAATTCAAAGTCAAAGTCCTTTTTGGTCCTGATTCCGGTTTGGGTTTCTGAACCCAGACTTAGCCTACTTGAGCTGAGTTCGAACCTGCTGAACCCAGTTGACTTGGATCGAACCCTGTTTGGTTCAAACCACTTAGGTTGAGTAGCTTGACCTGCTCTACCTCTTTCTCAACTAAGTCAGCTTCATCTGACTTAGTCTGACCTCTCGAAGGAAGGCTCGAAGCCAAAGAAGCAACCCGGAGACGTTTCTTCCACGATTTGAAGTAAGTTCGCTTTGTTGATCCATCTCTCTCAAGTATTTGACTGTTTGTATATAGAATATACTTTCTGAAGTAGTATCTTGCTTTAATTCTTGATTGAGCCCTTTTTGGACACTTCAGTGTTCACCCACTCGTCTCGTAACTATCGTCGGATATATCTAAGTTCAAACACGCAGTATATGCGTTTTTAAAATGGTATCTCGCCCTAGTTCTTGGTTGAGCCCTTCAGAACACTTCGGTGTTCACCCGCTCGCCTCGTAACTATCGTTGGATACGGATCTAGATGTATATCTGTTGATTCTGCCGACGCGTCCTATATCGCACAGGCTATGTAATTTACCTTTGCCGTTGCGTCGTATGATGCCAAGGCTCCCTGTTTTCTGCACTTCCGACTATTGCACTTTCGATTATGCATTTACTTACGCCGTCGCGTCGAATGATGCCAAGGCTCCTGCTTTCTGCAATGTATTTACTTACGCCGTCGCGTCGAACGATGCCAAGGCTTCTGTTTTGTTATATATGTAGAATATTTCGTTCAGTTACACACCCTGAACAATAATATATGCATTTCCTTACGCCGCCGCTGTATAAAGCACAGGCTTCTGCTTATACTACATATATAGCGCATAAATGAGCGTTCAAATGGAGATCAAACTCTAAATCGCCAATGTGATTCCCTGACCGCTCCTCGTTCAAGATTCTGCTTGACGAATGAAGCCCCTATTGGAAAGGCTTCACTTTTTGGCAAAATGCTCTTTACGTAAAAACTAAGTCAATTACGTATGGCCTAGCTATGGCCA
This sequence comes from Nuphar pumila, assembly GCF_984573655.1. Taxonomy (NCBI): domain Eukaryota; kingdom Viridiplantae; phylum Streptophyta; class Magnoliopsida; order Nymphaeales; family Nymphaeaceae; genus Nuphar; species Nuphar pumila. The sequence continues at coordinate 63,868,052 of NC_143260.1, read as the reverse complement.
AGGGTTCCTGCAACCTTGATGGATGCAAAGTACGCACAACGGTGCGCATCCATTTCCTGAATTAAGCGTGGCGATTTCCTACCAAAGAGGGGAGATGTCGCTGAAATGGATAAAAGAAACGCACGCTTTCTCCGTAAAAGAGAGGAAGTGCTGCTGAAATTTCTGAAGAAGCTAAGAATAGCTCAGAAAGAACGTAGCAGGATACTCTGACATATAGCAGAGTGCTACCCAGTTCATGGTTTGCCCTCTACAACGTAGAAGGGTTCGTCGCACCACTGCCGGTAGAGCAGGGGAGGTACTGACGAAATGGTCGGCAGAAGAGCTGCCGGAACCAATGGAACGGCATAATGATGTCCGTTGATGGAACGATGTCAGATCGGCTCGTATCCTTGTGCCTGCAAGGGCACCTTGCTCGTAAGGGCCGCTGAGCCGGAGTAAAGGTTGCGCCTTGGATAGAGTCCTTCAGGAATTGTAAGACTGTAGAATGACAGTGATTGTAAGACTGGCAGACCCCTTCAGGAATTATGCTCACTGTGGAATGACAGTGATGGTACAGCCTTGAGTTGTATTTTACTTTGGACCTGATAGAGTCCACGATGGCCTCAGTCACTCATGGGTTTTGGGGTCGTGGTTATCCTTAAGATCTAAGAATTGAACCCAACTACTGCAAGTAGAGGATGCATCCGAATATGGGCCTAGTAGGGTTCTCCCAGTTGAAACACACTGCCCTACTGTGGATAGGGTCAACAGGCCTCTAGGGTATCTAAAATACATAGAATAATCAACCCCCAGAACGTCGCGTTGATGCCCGGATAATAGCTCTACCTGCGTACCAAAGGCGGGAGCGGTTAATTATCAAACAATGCATTAGTTCTAGGTACAGCGATGCTTTGAATATATGAGTGGATGACATGTTGAGTCAGTCCTGCATAACCTTTGTGAAGGTGTCATGTTCGGTATACTACTGGACCGACTGGGCAAAGACCCGTGTTGTATCCGCACGACTAAGCGAAGCTCGAGGAGTTGTCCTTAGATGCGTGGGATACGGATGTGCCAAGTATGAAGACTTGAGCTAGACATCACTTGAGACCCGAAAGAGGTCATGGCTAAGTCGTGCAGACTTAAGCGGTTATTCAAATCACAGCCCTGAAAAGGCTTGCTCTAAGTCATGAAGACTTGAGCGGATGTTCAACTCATAGCCCTGAGGAGGCTCTTGCGATATACGCTAAGTCTTGGAGGCTTGAGCGTCGTTATTGCGTACTGCGACCCTGAGTGGTCATTATCGTACTTGAGTTGAATGGATGTATGACTGCAAGCTTACCAGACCATCAGTGGTTCTGACCCCGTTTCATGGGGATTTCAGGTATTGTACCTGCGTGGCGATATGCGGAGCAAGGCGGCATCGAGTTCCAGGGTTTCTCTAGACAGAGTTGTACTGCTTTCTTTTATTGAACCTTCACTACTTTTCTAAGCAGTAGTTTTGTAATAAACATGTGCTTTCGATAAAATGGAACAATTTGGTGGTCAATGAGTTGCTTGGCCACATACCTGCAACGTGCTCGGAGTTTTCTAAAACTGACGACTCATTATCGTCTGATTCCGCTGCTAAAAGCTTTTCTAAATTCCGCTGCAAAGAAAAAAAAAAAGAAATTCATGAAAATTTTAACTTAGCTTCGTTTTGGAAATCCGGGGCGTTACATAATTGGTATCAGAGCATGAGTCTGAGAAACCTGGTTCAAGATCCGTCATGGTCCCGATATCGCACTGTAAGTATATGTTTTTATACTTTTGTTCTGATCTGGGTGCATCTTTGTATAGATGGCAACTCATGACTTGCGTGGATACTGCTATCGCTGCAAGGTCATGCACGATGAGTGGATATGCCCGTATGAAGTCCAAGACTGCCAATACTGTGGCAAAGATGGGCATTCCGCCAATGAGTGCCAAAGGAAATATACCGCCGATATGGGTCGGCGCGCTTCAAAGGGTCTCAGGGATGAGACTTCGCGTGTCAGTGAACCGCATCACTCTAGTGTTGGGAGCAACCATACCCCAACATCTTCTGATGAATTACAAAGGTTGAGGGATTTTGATTTGAACTTCCCTGCGGAGGTCTATCACTCGCCAAGCTACCATCCGGCATCACATACGCCGAGCTTAAACGGCAGGAACAAAAGAGGGGATTCTTTCTGTTCGCCGATCATTATTCCAGACTCCCAGAGTCTTGATCTTGCTGACTGGGAAAGTGGACTGGAGTCCCTCATATATCCCCAATATTCGCTTGCTAGTGCGGAAGTGCCGCCCAAGCCAAAGCTAGTAGTGCCTGCTCCAAGGCCATGTGGCAATAGATGGACCTTTTTGAGTTCGTCTTCATCAAAGAAATCCAGGTCTTAAAGAGACTGGTGATGTTTTGGAGTCAGTAGACTAATGTATATAGTTTCTCAATGCCTAAAGTCTGCCAGTGCGGCGTGACGTTTTGTTTAAGGCGATGCTTGTGTAAATATGATGTATATTAAGTAAATAAAGCTTTTTACTTCTATATATACATTGAGAAACTAAAAACAAGTGCTTGTGTGTGCATAGATAAATGGCTCCTACGACGAGGAGAACCATACCAAGCGAGGAGTCCCATACGCAAGGATTCCTGTTGGAGACACTCAACAACCTGGTTACAGCCATCCGTGAAACGAGGCCAGAACCAGTCGCACCACGAAACGAGCACCTAGGAGGAGTGACTTATGAGAAGTTCCTCAAGCTTGACCCGCCAGTTTTTATTGGCAGAGCCGATCTTGAGCTCGCGGAGAGTTGGATCGAAGAGACAGAACGTGCCTTCTCAGTACTGGGAGTACCAGAGGAAAAGAAGACCAACTTTGGCACGTATCGGTTGAAAGACAATGCACGGAGCGATTTCACCGAACAACTCCACGCTTCAGTGCAACCGATTGATAAAATGATCGAAGTGTATAACCCATTGGGTTCACGCACCAAATGTATTCGGTGTGTGAAAAATTTGGATATTGAGATAGCAGGGCAACACTTGCCTACTGACGCCATCCTGATCGATATGATACAGTACGATGTCATTCTGGAAATGAATTGGTTGGCTCAGAATAATGCCAAGATTCTGTGCCGCGAGGGCAGAGTAATTCTATCTCGACCCGGATTGCCTAAGATAGAATACCGGTTATCCAAACCGGTTCCACAGAAAAAGCTCATATCAGCACTTAAGGTACAAAAATACCTTAGGAAGGGTTGTGTGGCCTTCCTGTTGAGTCTCTCGGTGGAAAAATCCAATGACCAACCCCTTGAGAGTTTGGAAGTGGTGCGGGAGTTTCCCGATGTGTTTCCTGAGGAATTGCCAGGACTTCCGCCACTTCGTGAGGTTGAATTTGGAATTCAATCCTTACCTGGAACAGCGCCGATATCCAAAGCCCCGTATCGAATGGCGCCAGCTGAACTCAGTGAGTTGAAGTGTCAGTTGGAAGAACTGATGGAACAAGGGTTCATCCGTCGTAGTGTGTCACCGTGGGGAGCCCCAGTGCTGTTTGTAAAGAAGAAGGATGGATCCCTTCGGTTATGCATCGATTATCGGATGCTTAACCAGGCAACTGTTAAAAATAAGTACCCGTTGCCTCGGATTGAGGACTTATTCGATCAACTCAGAACAGCGAGGGTGTTCTCCAAGATCGACCTCAGGTCTGGGTACCATCAACTCAGAGTAAAGGAAGAGGATATACCTAAGACTGCCTTCAGAACGAGATATGGCCATTATGAGTTCGTAGTAATGCCCTTCGGACTCACTAATTCACCTGCTGCCTTTATGGATCTAATGAACCGGATATTCAGACCATATTTGGATAGCTTTGTCATCGTCTTTATTGATGACATTCTCGTATATTCTGAGAACAAGGAACAACACGTAGAGCACTTGAAAATCGTCTTGAAAACCCTTCAAGATAACCAACTCTATGCTAAGTTTTCAAAATGTGAATTCTGGCTAGACAAAGTGATGTTCCTTGGTCATGTGATCTCAAAAGATGGAATCGCAGTGGATCCTGCGAAGGTGGAAGCTGTGATGAACTGGAAGCAGCCAGAAAATATCACTGAGGTCCGTAGCTTCCTTGGACTTGCCGGATATTATCGGAAGTTCATACAAGACTTCTCCTGAATCGCCGTACCCATGACGAAATTACTTAAAAAGGGAGTCAAGTTTGAATGGACTGACCAGTGTAAGGAGTGCTTTGAGGTTCTCAAACAGAGGCTTACCACTGCCCCTGTCCTTACCTTACCTTCTGGTCAAGGAGGCTTCGTGGCTTATACCGATGCCTCGGGAACAGGTCTGGGTTGTGTGTTGATGCAGCATGGCAAAGTAATCGCCTATGCGTCACGACAGTTGAGAGTCCATGAGAAAAACTATCCAACCCACGACTTGGAGCTTGCCGCGGTAGTGTTCGCGCTTAAAATCTGGCGACACTACCTGTATGAAGAGAAATTTGAGGTCATGTCGGACCATAAAAGCCTAAAATACCTCTTTTCTCAAAAAGAACTCAATATGCGGCAACGGCGATGGCTGGAATTCCTCAAAGACTATGAATTCACGCTTTCCTATCACCCTGGAAAAGCGAATGTTGTAGCAGATGCCCTTAGTCGCAAGATTGTTGGCACTCTGGCCAGCCTAACCGGACGATGGAAGTTGATGGAGGATTTCGTCAACTGGAAGCCATTTTTGGCTGATTCTGGCCGAATCCAAATGTCATGTTTGACGATCCACATTGAGTTCCTCGATCGCATCGTAGCCGAACAGTTCAAGGATCCCCAGTACTTGGAATTGAAAGCTCGTGCTGAAAAAGATGACACTTTCTTCCATTTGAAAGAAGATGGAGGAATATGGATGGAAGAAAGGATTTGGGTTCCAAATAACCCTGAGCTAAGACAGGAAGTACTCCAGGAGGCTCATAATAGCAAGTACACCATTCACCCTTGAGGTACGAAGATGTTCCGAGATTTGCAGAGGAAGTACTGGTGGAAGGGTATGAAGCGTGATGTGGCTACGTTTGTCTCGAAGTGTTTGATCTGTCAGCAAGTTAAGATCGAACATCAGCGACCTGGTGGAAAGATGCAACGGATCGAGATTCCGTTATGGAAATGGGAAGGCATTACGATGGATTTCATCGTTGGATTGCCTCGATCCAAGAGACAACACGATTCGATATGGGTGATCGTGGACAGACTCACCAAGTCTGCTCACTTCCTGCCAATCAACACTCGATACTCAACTGAACGATTGGCAGAGATCTACATTCGGGAAATCGTTAGACTCCATGGAGTGCCGATTTCGATCATATCCGATCGTGACCCGAAGTTCACCTCTTACTTTTGGGAGCAGCTTCAGAAAGCCCTGGGGACGAAACTCAAGTTCAGTACAGCATTCCATCCTCAAACAGATGGGCAATCAGAACGAACCATACAGACTCTTGAAGATATGCTAAGAGCCTGTATGCTGAAATGGAAAGGTGATTGGGATTCCCACCTAGCGTTGGCTGAATTTGCTTATAATAATAGCCACCACGCTAGCATTGGGATGGCGCCGTATGAAGCCTTATATGGGCGACCCTGTAGATCACCAATCCATTGGGGTGAAGTGGGTAAGCGAACCTTGGACTCGCCCATGGTGTTGCAGCATTATACTGAGCAAGTCCACATGATCAGAAAGAAGCTACTGACCGCTCAGAGTCGACAGAAGAGCTACGCCGATCAGCGGCGTAGGGAACTCACTTTTGCGGTTGGAGATAAGGTTTTTATCAAGGTCTCTCCAACCAAGAGTGTGTTTCGTTTTGGAAAGAAGGGGAAGCTCAGCCCCAGATTCGTTGGTCCCTTCGAAGTTTTGAGCCGAATCGGAGAGACTGCCTACCGAGTAGCATTGCCACCACAATACGCGCAAATACATGATGTATTTCACGTATCAATGCTTCGTAAATACGTTCATGATCCTTCTCACGTCATTCAACATGAAGACATTGACATTCGAGAAGATATGACGGTAGAAGAAAGGCCAGTGGAGATCATGGACCGACGGGAGCAAGTGCTAAGAACAAAGGTCATTCCACTTGTTAAAGTGAGGTGGCAGTATCATGGAATCGATGATTGCACTTGGGAGCCCGAATCGGATATGCGGGATAAATATCCTGAACTCTTCACCTTGTACTCTTAGCTGAATTTCGCAGACGAAATTCCTTTAAGGGGGTAATGATGTAAGACCCGCAATTTTTTAGAAAATATCTGAATAAAATTCATGAGGCATTTACCGGTAAGAATAGCATTTTTTCTCAGAATGCGAAACAAATCAATTTCTGCGAGCCAGTTATACTTAGGATATTCGTCGAATCGCGAAAATATGCTCGAACACTCTGGAAGCCATAACTTCCTACATGAATGAAATCAAAGGATTCCTGCGAGCCAACTTTCTTAGTTACGTCAATACAAAGGGAATGGCGTACTTAGAATTTTTAGGAAAAAATCGCTGGAAACCCGAAATTCTTGCGGGACCCACGGAAATATTGGTGGGACCCACAGAAATATTCCTCCGAAAATATCTGGTGGGACCCACAAAAATATCCCATGGAATATCCAAGTGGGCCCCACACCAAGGAACCTCTTGGAATTAAAAAGAAGCCAAGGGGGTAGAAGGGGCATGGAAAAACCCAAGAGGAGGTGGGCTTGGGCTATAAATAGCCCTCCCCACTCTCTCTCTTCTCATAAAAATTGACCCCCCCTCTCTCTCTTGCCTTCTCTCTCTCTCCTAAACCTCCCCTACCTAGCCTAGCCCACCTGAACCCACCTGACCTGGTCTGAGCCTGCCTGACCTGGTCCTAACCCACCTGACCTGGTTCTGAACCCACTTGACCTGGTCCAAACCCAGTTGACTTGACTTGAACCTAGTTGGGTTTAAAGTCAAAGTCAAAGTCCTTTTTGGTCCTGATTCCGGTTTGGGTTTCTGAACCCAGACTTAGCCTACTTGAGCTGAGTTCGAACCTGCTGAACCCAGTTGACTTGGATCGAACCCTGTTTGGTTCAAACCACTTAGGTTGAGTAGCTTGACCTGCTCTACCTCTTTCTCAACTAAGTCAGCTTCATCTGACTTAGTCTGACCTCTCGAAGGAAGGCTCGAAGCCAAAGAAGCAACCCGGAGACGTTTCTTCCACGATTTGAAGTAAGTTCGCTTCGTTGATCCATCTCTCTCAAGTATTTGACTGTTTGTATATAGAATATACTTTCTAAAGTAGTATCTTGCTTTAGTTCTTGATTGAGCCCTTTTTGGACACTTCGGTGTTCATCCGCTCGTCTCGTAACTATCGTCGGATATATCTATGTTCAAACACGCAGTATATGTGTTTTTAAAATGGTATCTCGCCCTAGTTCTTGGTTGAGCCCTTCAGAACACTTCGGTGTTCACCCGCTCGCCTCGTAACTATCGTTGGATATGGATCTAGGTGTATATCTGCTGATTCTGCCGACGCGTCTTATATCGCACAGGCTATGTAATTTACCTTTGCCGTCGCGTCGTATGATGCCAAGGCTCCCTGTTTTCTGCACTTCCGATTATGCATTTACTTACGCCGTCGCGTCGAACGATGCCAAGGCTCCTGCTTTCTGCAATGTATTTACTTACGCCGTCGCGTCGAACGATGCCAAGGCTTCTGTTTTGTTATATATGTAGAATATTTCGTTCAGTTACACACCCTGAACAATAGTATATGCATTTCCTTACGCCGCCGCTGTATAAAGCACAGGCTTCTGCTTATACTACATATATAGCGCATAAATGAGCGTTCAAATGGAGATCAAACTCCAAATCGCAAATGCGATTCCCTTACCGCTCCTCGTTCAAGATTCTGCTTGACGAATGAAGCCCCTATTGGAAAGGCTTCACTTTTTGGCAAAATGCTCTTTACATAAAAACTAAGTCAATTACGTATGGCCTGGCTATGGCCAAGGGTTCCTCCAACCTTGATGGATGCAAAGTACGCACAATAGTGCGCATCCATTTTCTGAATTAAGCGTGGTGATTTCCTACCAAAGAGGGGAGATGCCGCTGAAATGGATAAAAGAAACACACGCTTTCTCCGTAAAAGAGAGGAAGTGCTGCTGAAATTTCTGAAGAAGCTAAGAATAGCTCAGAAAGAACGTAGCAGGATACTCTGACATATAGCAGAGTGCTACCCAGTTCATGGTTTGCCCTCTACAACGTAGAAGGGTTCGTCGCACCACTGCCGGTAGAGCAGGGGAGGTACTGACGAAATGGTCGGCAGAAGAGCTGCCGGAACCAATGGAACGGCATAATGATGTCCGTTGATGGAACGATGTCAGATCGGCTCGTATCCTTGTGCCTGCAAGGGCACCTTGCTCGTAAGGGCCGCTGAGCCGGAGTAAAGGTTGCGCCTTGGATAGGTTTGGACTCGTTGCATAAAAATACGCCGAGTAGCCGATCTATTTAGATCGAGTCATATGCATGCTCATTGAGAACGGTTACACAAACAGACTCGTAAGGGCTGAAGAGCCAGAGTGTGTTGTTTCCACCCAAAGAGGTGTGATGCTCGTGGTGGCCGAAGTGCCAAGAGCGGTGTTCTGCATGCATATGAATAAGACTTAAGGTCGCACATACCCCGCGGTTGAAAATCGTGTTAGGGGTACCCCCTCAGTAATGACTGTGTTGGGGCGGACTGAATGGGGTCGGGTACACACTCCCGTAGTGCTGAAAGCACGGGCTGCCTAAATGGCATGCAGATTCTGTCTAAGTAATTGTAAGACTGGCAGACCCCTTCAGGAATTATGCTCACTGTGGAATGACAGTGATGGTACAGCCTTGAGTGACATGTATTTTACTTTGGACCTGATAGAGTCCACGATGGCCTCAGTCACTCATGGGTTTTGGGGTCGTGGTTATCCTTAAGATCTAAGGATTGAACCCAACTACTGCAAGTAGAAGATGCATCCGAATATGGGCCTAGTAGGGTTCTCCCAGTTGAAACACACTACCCTACTATGGATATGGTCAACAGGCCTCTCGGGTATCTAAAATACATAGAATAATCAACCCCCAGAACGTCGCGTTGATGCCCGGACAATAGCTCTACCTGCGTACCAAAGGCGGGAGCGGTTAATTATCAAACAATGCATTAGTTCTAGGTACAGCGATGCTTTGAATATATGAGTGGATGACGTGTTGAGTCAGTCCTGCATAACCTTTGTGAAGGTGTCATGTTCGGTATACTACTGGACCGACTGGGCAAAGACCCGTGTTGTATCCGCACGACTAAGCGAGGCTCGAGGAGTTGTCCTTAGATGCGTGGGATACGGATGTGCCAAGTATGAAGACTTGAGCTAGACATCACTTGAGACCCGAAAGAGGTCATGGCTAAGTCGTGGAGACTTAAGCGGTTATTCAAATCACAGCCCTGAAAAGGCTTGCTCTAAGTCATGAAGACTTGAGCGGATGTTCAACTCATAGCCCTGAGGAGGCTCTTGCGATATACGCTAAGTCTTGGAGGCTTGAGCGTCGTTATTGCGTACTGCGACCCTGAGTGGTCATTATCGTACTAGAGTTGAATGGATGTATGACTGCATGCTTACCAGACCATCAGTGGTTCTGACCCCGTTTCATGGGGATTTCAGGTGTTGTACCTGCGTGGCGATATGCGGAGCAAGGCGGCATCGAGTTCCAGGGTTTCTCTAGACAGAGTTGTACTGCTTTCTTTTATTGAACCTTCACTACTTTTCTAAGCAGTAGTTTTGTAATAAACATGTGCTTTCGATAAAATGGAACAATTTGGTGGTCAATGAGTTGCTTGGCCACATACCTGCAACGTGCTCGGAGTTTTCTAAAACTGACGACTCATTATCGTCTGATTCCGCTGCTAAAAGCTTTTCTAAATTCCGCTGCAAAGAAAAAAAAAAAGAAATTCATGAAAATTTTAACTTAGCTTCGTTTTGGAAATCTGGGGCGTTACATTAACTCTAAAAAATTGAGACTAATAAGGAACAATAAAATGCGGATTTTGAACTAGGACAAGGGTTGACTCGACTAGGCTCGGTTGACTTAGGTAAACTCGGTCTTGATTTTAGCTAAGGTCGGTTTGGTTTGACTAGGCTCGGGTTGGGTTAGGTACACGACTCCTCTACTAAGTCAAGAAGATTGACTATGTTAGTTTAAATTAGATAGACTCGGTTGACCTAAGCTTGGATTAGGTTTGACTTAGACTAGGTTGGACTCGGTCTAGGTTTGACTTAGCTAACTGGGTTCGGTTGACTCAACTAGGTTCGGTTTTGACTAGGTTAGGTTAGGTTAGGTTTGACTCAACTAATTAGGTCAACTAAATTAGTAACCTACTAATTAACCTAACATTAATTCAAAACTAAACGAATTTAATGTAGAAGATTGGAAAAATAAGGTAATAATTGCCAATGCTTGAATTTTGGAATGATTGGATTATAAAAAATCGCCCCAATTAATTAGGGAGTTACACTCCTTAAATATGTTTAAAGCTCACTTTGGAAAATGAAAAGTCCAACTTAGAAAACCCCACGATTTTTGCTTTTCAAGATTGAAGTAAATGGTATTTATTTCTTTTTGAAAATCGTGGAACCTAAATTGGAAATTTAATTAAATTTCAAAAACACTTTCCAAAGCCAAAGAGTAACTCCTTTTTTATTGAACCCTCAAAAGTTTAATGCTCTTTTAAATGCTCCACACGATTTTTGAAGAATCTACTATTTCCAAAAACTTTTCAAATTCAATTACCTTAATTACCTTCCTTCTCAAAAATCGCCAACCCTAATTAAGATACTTTCTAGGCTAATGCAATTAAAACTACCTAGGGAATAAAAGGACTCAAATAGAAACACGATTTTCTAGAATTAAATGCTACCCTAATTCCAAAACTTACTTAAATGACTCCTAAAAACGGCTAAGTCAATAAAACCTAAGACATTGAACCTAGACACCTTCCTAACTTACCTAATTACAATTAATATCTTCTAAAAAAATCGACCTAGAGCTCAATTGGAGCTCTAATGGCTGCCGCCCCTCCTTCGGGAAGAAGAAGACCTAAAAAAAATTTAAAATTTTAACTTAAATAAAATAAAATGCAAACTAATCAAAGGAAATGATGCCTATGACACATCTAACTTACACAAGACACTAATGAATCTAATTACACTAAACAAAAACACATTATCTAACTATGATGCTGGACATTACATGAACAATAAGCAGCCACCCAAATACACGCATAAACTAAGAATTTTAAACTAACAACTAACTCTATTACGTGATGAAAATCTAACTTGAGCTTGCATCAACAATTACACTAAGACAAAACAAACTAAAATAAACTAAGTAGGACACCTACAGCCGGCTGGACATATCAATCAAACATGCACAAAGAAGAGAAACTCGATTTTGGTATTTTCAATAACAATCAACACCCACAACATAAAATGACTCAAACGATATTTAAACTAATACTAAGCTAATGCTATTGACCAACACAATTTTATGAAACTATTAAACCGCATTACACGCAACACATTACACGAATTGCTTGATCTAAGCACACGCACTTAACAAAAAGGCACTTCTAAATCGAAGAGGGTTTGAAAAGCGATTCACACGACAATATAGACTCAAACCAAAATAGATCTGCAGTAAACTCACTGGAATCTGATCTATGTAAGGTCTACTAACCCAGCTTTGCTGCCAAAAACCGAACTAAGGCTAAAATTAAAAATAAACCAAAATCGGCTAGAATGGATCTAGCCGATTTATGGGTTTTCAATGAAAAACGCCTTTGTTCCAGACCCCCGCCCAAAATAAATCAAAATGAATTGTTCAAAACAAATTTTGTATTGGATTTTCTGTAGAATAGAACCACAAATACACTGAACAAACTTGAAGGATCGGCTAGATGAGGATCTAGCCGATTTTCACTATTTGGGTAAAAAATGTTGAAAATCAAGACTCAAATGAATCAAACAATGAAATAAACCTAATCTAACGTGCTAGTCTGTGCACGAGGTCTACTCTAAGGTTGAAACAAAGAGAAAAACAAGAAACACACAGAAAATTAATAAAATAAAATCAGCACACAATTCGGTTTTAGCTAGAAGAGAAGGAAGAAGAAGACCTACCTTTCGGTCGATCCGACGATCGTGGGGATGAAGAAGAGCGGACCGTGGCTTGATCTTGACGTCCCAAACGGTTCGAGAATGCTGGAACTTCACCAAAACCAGCACTTTTGCAGCTGCAACACGTTGGAGATCCACCGAAGATGGAATATGCGCCGATTCTCGATCGGAGGGCGTAGAAAACCGAATGGAGGTAGGGCCGGTTCACCTTGACGTGTGGTTCGCACTACGGATCAAGATTAGTAGTCTCCACCTCTGCTACACCTGCAAAAACACAGAAAAATGGTGAAACAAACAGCAAGGAGAAGGAAGAAACGTAAAGAAATCACAAGGGAGATCGAAAGATGCTTGGAAATCAAGTATAAACCGATCTTCAATGGCCAAAACGTGGGAGAATGGAGGGGAAGAAGGTGCTGGAGCTAGAGGCACTGCAGGGGGCGTCCAATCCAAGCCAAAGACGCCTAGGGTTTTTAGAAACTATAATTTATACTTTTGATATTTTTCAGAAAGAAGGTTAAAAAAAAATATTTTGCTAGGCGCCACTTTCTGGGGGGTTTTATGCAAAACTTTTTGAAATGGATATGGATAGGCGTGTGGGTTGGGTTTTGGGCTTTCTAAAGGTTGATCCAAAGTCCAAATAACCTAATTGGGTCGGATATGGATCCTATCCACCTCGAAATCCGTGCCCGAACACTGAAATAGCCATAACTCTCTCATTTTAACTCCGATTTTTCTGAAATTCGAACCATAACCCCTTACTATCAAAATACATCTAAACATGGGTTTAAAACCTTAAACTTGTTACAAAATGCATGAAAAACTTGTTAACATGATGTGCATTTCATGCATCATCAAATACCCCCATGCTTGAATGTTTGTTAGTCCCTTAACAAACCCTAATTATGCTGTGCAACAGAAACAGAAATGCTAAATATGAATGCATAAAAACTAACTCACTTTCGTTGGAATCACGGTTGCATTTAGCGTATGCAACAAGCCCTTTAAACCCCTGGCTTACACCAGTGGACGAGTAAGGTCTCGTGAGGGTTTGCAGAGATGCTACCCACAAACATCAATGAAATGCAGGAATGATTTTCAAAAATATTAGGCTCTTAAGAATGCAGTTGGAACAAATATTTCATGTAATTGACATTCTCAAAACAAGTTTAAAAATCTCATGCCACCACAGTAAAAATTCTTTTTCCTTCACTTTTCTAATATTGTAGCTATTTTATGATTTTTCTCAGAAAGTCAAGTATTCTCATATTTTACTCATTTATTCTCACTTGTATATTTTCTGCACAGTAATACACCTATATGCCTAAGCAATGAAAATTTTCTCATTCAGTACATTCTTTTTCTTTCATTTTCACCCTTTTTTTCAACTTTGTTCTCTTGAGCATTCTTCTCACATAAGCACTATTTCGAATAGTCAATTTTCGTGACCCGTGTAGCGAGCTTTGGGTCAGTGACTCCCAAGTCGGCCGGCCTTAGGGCACTAGATACAAAGTATCCCTCAGACTTAATTGCTTGAGTCACTAGACCTTCTATTCTAATAGTTTACGTATAGTCTTCCTCTCGTCATGTGCAATGTCTCTATCTCTTAGGCTTTCTATGCAGTCCATGTAACAAGCTTTTGAACCGGTGGCTCCCAAACTAGCTGGCTTTGGGGCACCAGGTGTAAAACACCCTTCAGATTCTACTTACTCAAACTACAAAGGCCACAGATATCAACTACATAAGAGGATGATTTCCTTCGTTATCCTTTTCGTTAAGAGACTCAAACACTTCATCTCGTGTCTGATTTCCACTACTAGGATTCACGAAGACATCAACAACTAAACGTAGCTCTATTCTTTTAAACTCATTTTTCAAAAACATCTTTCCATTGCTTATTTCTTTCACAAAACATATTGTGCATACTTATACTAAAGTGATTCAAAATTTTCTAACAATCAAATACTATCTTTTTTTTGAATTTTCTCATAAATAACTACTCTATTCGAATCAGTTCAGAAAAAAAAAATTTACATAGGGCTTAAAAATTTCTAAACTGTTAGATTATGCCAAAAACAATCATATATGCTACAACTTGTTCTCAAATGCCTTTTTAGCTACCAGTCATAAAAAAAAAATTAGTGTGCATCTAAGCCACCCCCCCATGCTTGAATGACACTGTCTCTAGTGGCATACAAAATAAGTAAAAATGCAATGCAAATGCACACTAAAATATACTAAAAAGAGTATGGGAGAAAGGATAGATACAACCTGATTTGCTTTGAGCTTCTGAAGATGAATTTCATCTGATATTTTAATTCTTTGAAAGCTCTGCTCTGTACCTGGTAACTGATACACTAAGTGTTAAATTCATCCTGCATACATCAAATCGAAAGTTAGCAAATATGAAATAAAATACTGAATAAAGAAAAATACTGAAATGAAAAACAAACTAGTGTACATATGATACATCCCTCTGGTTGAATCCTCATGCCTTCGAGAGATGCACTATCTCACACTCACCATCCTGCAAGGAGTCTGAAATAAAGGGCTTCAATCTTTGCCCATTCACCTTGAATGTACCTTGGGTCATAGGATCGAATAATGTCACTGCTCCATGGGGAAATACTTCTTTCACAATGTAAGGACCTGTCCATCTCGATCTCAACTTCCCTGGGAATAAATGCAAACGAGAATTGTATAGCCACACTTTCTGCTCTGGCTCAAACACTTTCCTGGCAATATGCTTATCATGAAACACTTTCGTGTGAGCTTTGTATAATTTGGCATTCTCATACGCATCATTCCTGAGTTCCTCTAATTCTGAGAGCTGCAGTGCTCTCTCTTTGCCAGCCTGAGTGAGGTCAAAATTCAACTTCTTGATAGCCCAATACGCTCTATGCTCTAGCTCGACAGGAAGATGACATGCTTTCCCGAATACAAGGCGATACAGGGACATGCCAATGGGAGTCTTAAATTCAGTTCTATATGCCCAAAGTGCATCATCTAAGTGTTGGGACCAATCCTTGCGGTCCGAGCAAACTGTTTTTCTAAAATCCGCTTAATCTCCCTATTCGAAACCTCAACCTGTCCACTAGTCTGCGGATGATACAGAGTGGTGAATCTATGATTGACAGAATATCTTCTCAGCAGAGAAGCTATCTGTACATTCCTAAAATGCTTGCCACCATCGCTAATCATCGCACGTGGCACACCAAAACGACTGAAAATGTTGTGCTTAATGAACTTAAGCACTACTCTATGATCATTGGTCTTGGTTGCCACAGCCTCGACCCACTTGGACACATAATCAACCGCCACAAGAATGTATAAATTTTCGAATGAAGGCGGAAATGGTCCCATGAAATCAATGCCCCAAACATAAAAAATCTCGACTATCAAAATCGGAAGCAAGGGCATCATGTCCCTCTTGGACATGTTCCCAATCTGCTGACATCGAAGACATCGCCTACAGAACTCATGAGCATCCATGTGGAGTGTGGGCCAATAAAATCCAGACTGCAAAATCTTTGCAGCCGTCTTCCTACTGCTAAAATGCCCTCCACAGGCTAACGAATGGGAAAAACTAAGAATGGACTGGTACTCCTCCTCCGAAACACATCTCCTAATGATCTGATCTGCACAGTATTTGAACAACTCTGGTTCATCCCAATAATAGTGCCTAACCTGAGATAGGAATCTTTCACGCTCATTCTTGTTCCAATGCTCAGGTATCTGCCTCGAAACCAGATAGTTCACAATATCTGCAAACCAGGGTAAATGCGATGTACTGACTGACATGATCTGCTCATCGGGGAAAGAATCATTGATCATCCTCTGATCCTGCGTGGTCTCCACGATCAGTCTGGAAAGATGGTCTGCTACTACATTTTCGCTTCCCTTCTTATCTCGAATCTCGAGATCAAACTCTTGTAGTAGTAGAACCCAACGAATCAATCTCGGTTTGGTGTCTTTCTGTTATCATCGCAAAATTTTTCTTTTGCAAATCAAACTGACCTTTGAAAAAGATTTTGAAAATAACTCGCCTTCGTTTTTAAAATGCGGGATTATTTCGAAGAATGGGACTCGCCTGTCGGTACGAGATTCAACCGTTCCTGGCACCTTTACCAGGGGTAATTGAACCAAGGATCAATCAAATGCTTTGCTTTGTTCAACTTGTCTAAACCATATTCTAATTCCTAAATGCACAAAGAATCAGGCATGTGCTATGAATTTCTAAAAATGCACATTTGAAAACATTATGTTTGCTTCAAAGATTGAAAAATATTTGGAAGATTCTTGGAAAATAAACTCTTTGAAAATTGTGAATTATTTTTGAGATGCTGTATTTGAGAAAGTGAAAATCGATTTCTGAAGAAATATAAGGATTTTGTGAAAATCGATTTTGAGAAATGTGAAATAACTTTGAAAAACTCGATTTCTTTGAATTCAAACTTTGAAATTGAAAATCTAACTTAGAAAGTCGAATTTGGAACTTGGGAAATACTTGAAATATCATTGGCAAATCCATATTTTGAGAAAATCGATTTTGAATAAGACTTAGGAAATTTTAAAGAATTTGATTCCTTTGACTTGGAATTGGAATTGGAAAATTCACGAAATGAATGAATATGATTTTGAGGAATTGGGAAAAACTCTTTGTATTTTTGAGAAATGCAGTGCATTTTGAAATTATCCTAAGAGTGTAGGCTGAATGTGGCTAATGTGAAGATCATAAATCTAGATATCCTTCATATTCTGACTATGGCCATAAATACGAATTCCACCAAGTTTATAAACTTCATAAAAGCTAGTGTATGTGCCATTCGTGTAGACCATAGTGAGTTTGAATATGCATGAATCATCATCCATCACACATTAACATTATTTAAAAAAATAAACTATATGCAATGATGCCTAAGCTAAGCAGGAAATGTAAATTCTTATTCCAAAGTTTAATTTAGTTTACATCACTATTGAAATTTAAATACATGAAAAATAAAGTCTTCAATGTACCTGCAAAACTAGAAAACTTTGTTAGTGATGATATGTTGGCTTTTCTAGATTTATCCAGCAATATCAGGAAATTGCTGGATTTTGCTAAATATAAGCCTGTAACGCCCCAGATTTCCAAAACAAAGCTAAGTTAAAATTTTCATGAATTTCTTTTTTTTTCTTTGCAGCGGAACTTAGAAAAGCTTTTAGCAGCGGAATAAGACGATAATGAGTCGTCAGTTTTAGAAAACTCCGAGCACGTTGCAGGTATGTGGCCAAGCAACTCATTGACCACCAAAGTGTTCCATTTTATCGAAAGCACATGTTTATTACAACCTACTGCTTAGAAAAGCAGTGAAGGTTCAATAAAAAGGAAGCAGTACAACTCTGTCTAGAGAAACCCTGGAACTCGATGCCGCCTTGCTCCGCATATCGTCACGCAGGTCCAACACCTGAAATCCCCATAAAACGGGGTCAGAACCACTGATGGTCTGGTAAGCATGCAGTCATACATCCATTCAACTTAAGTACGGTGATGACCACTCAGGGTCGCAATGCGTAATAACGACGCTCAAGCCTCCAAGACTTAGCGTATATCCAAGAGCCTCCTCAGGGCTATGAGTTGAACATCCGCTCGAGTCTTCATGACTTAGAGCAAGCCTTTTCAGGGCTGTGATTTGAATAACCGCTTAAGTCTCCACGACTTAGCCATGACCTCTTTCGGGTCTCAAAGTGATGTCTAGCTCAAGTCTTCATACTTGGCACATCCGTATCCCACGCATCTAGAGACAACTCCTCGAGCTTCGCTTAGTCGTGCGGATACAACACGGGTCTTTGCCCAGTCGATCCAGTAGTATACCGAAAATGACACCTTCACAAAGGTTATGCAGGACTGACTCAACACGTCATCCACTCATACATTCAAAGCATCGTTGTACCTAGAACTAATGCATTGTTTGATAATTAACCGCTCCCGCCTTTGGTACGCAGGTAGAGCTATTGTCCGGGCATCAATGCGACGTTCTGGGGGTTGATTATTCTATGTATTTTAGATACCCCAGAGGCCTGTTGACCCTATCTATAGTAGGGCAGTGTGTTTCAACTAGGAGAACCCTACTAGGCCCATATTCGGATGCATCCTCTACTTGCAGTAGTTGGGTTCAATCCTTAGATTTTAAGGATAACCACGACCCCAAAACCCATGAGTGACTGAGGCCATCGTGGACTCTATCAGGTCCAAAGTAAAATACATGTCACTCAAGGCTGTACCATCACTGTCATTCCACAATGAGCATAATTCCTGAAGGGGTCTGCCAGTCTTACAATTACTTAGACAGAATCTGCATGCCATTTAGGCAGCCCGTGCTTTCAGCACTACGGGAGTGTGTACCCGACCCCATTCAGTCCGCCCCAACACAGTCATTACTGAGGGGGTACCCCTAACACGATTGTCAACCGCGGGGTATGTGAGACCTTAAGTCTTATTCATATGCATGCAGAACACCGCTCTTGGCACTTCGGCCACCACGAGTATCACACCTCTTTGGGTGAAAACAACACACTCTGGCTCTTCGGCCCTTACGAGTCTGGTTGCGCAACCGTTCTCAATGAGCATGCATATGACTCAATCTAAATAGATCGGCTACTCGGCGTATTTTTACGCGACGAGTACAAACCTAGCCAAGGCGCAACCTCTACTCCGGCTCAGCGGCCCTTACGAGCAAGGTGCCCTTGCAGGCACAAGGATACGAGCCGATCTGGCATCGTTCCATCAACGGACATCATTATGCCGTTCCATTGGTTCCGGCAGCTCTTCTGCCGACCATTTCGTCAGCACCTCCCCTGCTCTATCGGCAGTGGTGCGACGAACCCTTCTACGTTGTAGAGGGCAAACCATGAACTGGGTAGCACTCTGCTATATGTCAGAGTATCCTGCTACGTTCTTTCTGAGCTATTCTTAGCTTCTTCAGAAATTTCAGCAGCACTTCCTCTCTTTTACGGAGAAAGCGTGTGTTTCTTTTATCCATTTCAGCGGCATCTCCCCTCTTTGGTAGGAAATCGCCACGCTTAATTCAGGAAATGGATGCGCACCGTTGTGCGTACTTTGCATCCATCAAGGTTGCAGGAACCCTGGGCCATAGCCAGGCCATACGTAATTGACTTAGTCTTTACGTAAATAGCATTTTGCCAAAAAGCGAAGCCTTTCCAATAGGGGCTTCATTCGTCAAGCAGAATCTTGCACGAGGAGCGGTCAGGGAATCACATTGGTGATTTAGAGTTGATCTCCATTTGAACGCTCATTTATGCGCTATATATGTAGTATAAGCAGAAGCCTGTGCTTTATACAGCGGCGGCGTAAAGGAATGCATATACTATTGTTCAGGGTGTGTAACTGAACGAAATATTCTACATATATAACAAAGCAGAAGCCTTGGCATCGTTCGACGCGACGGCGTAAGTAAATACATTACAGAAAGCAGGAGCCTTGGCATCGTTCGACGCGACGGCATAAGTAAATGCATAATCGGAAGTGCAGTAATCGAAAGTGCAGAAAACAGGGAGCCTTGGCATCATACGACGCGACGGCAAAGGTAAATTACATAGCATGTGCGATATAAGACGCGTCGGCAGAATCAGCAGATATACACCTAGATCCGTATCCAACGATAGTTACGAGGCAAGCGGGTGAACACCGAAGTGTTCTGAAGGGCTCAACCAAGAACTAGGGCGAGATACCATTTTAAAAACGCATATACTGCGTGTTTGAACATAGATATATCCGACGATAGTTACGAGACGAGCGGGTGAACACCGAAGTGTCCAAAAAGGGCTCAATCAAGAACTAAAGCAAGATACTACTTCAGAAAGTATATTCTATATACAAACAGTCAAATACTTGAGAGAGATGGATCAACGAAGCGAACTTAGTTTAAATCGTGGAAGAAACGGCTCCAGGTTGCTTCTTTGGCTTCGAGCCTTCCTTCGAGAGGTCAGACTAAGTCAGATGAAGCTGACTTAGTTGAGAAAGAGGTAGAGCATGTCAAGCTACTCAACCTAAGTGGTTTGAACCAAACAGGGTTCGATCCAAGTCAACTGGGTTCAGCAGGTTCGAACTCAGCTCAAGTAGGCTAAGTCTGGGTTCAGAAACCCAAACCGGAATCAGGACTAAAAAGGACTTTGACTTTGACTTTAAACCCAACTAGGTTCAAGTCAAGTCAACTGGGTTTGGACCAGGTCAAGTGGGTTCAGACCCAGGTCAGGTGGGTTAGGACCAGGTCAGGCAGGCTCAGGCTAAGTCAGGCAGGCTCAAACCAGCTCAGGTGGGCTAGGCTAGGTAGGGGAGGTTTAGGAGAGAGAGAGAAGGCAAGAGAGAGAGAGGGGGTCGATTTTTATAAGAAGAGAGAGAGTGGGGAGGGCTATTTATAGCCCAAGCCCACCTCCTCTTGGGTTTTTCCATGCCCATTCTACCCCCTTGGCTTCTTTTTAATTCCAAGAGGTTCCTTGGTGTAGGGCCCACCAAGATATTTCCATGGGATATTTTGTGGGTCCCACCAGATATTTTCTGAGGAATATTTCTGTGGGTCCCGCAAGAATTTCGGGTTTCCGGCGATATTTTTCCGAAAAATTTTGAGTACGCCATTCCCTTCGTATTGACGTAACTAAGAAAGTTGGCTCGCAGTAATCCTTTGATTTCATTCAGGTATGAAGTTATGGCTTCCAGAGTGTTTGAGCATCTATTCGCGATTCGACGAATATCCTAAGTATAACTGGCTCGCAGGAATTGATTCGTTTTGCATTCTGAGAAGAAATGCTATTTTTACCGGTAAATGCCTCATGAATTTTATTCAGATATTTTCTGAAAAATTGTGGGTCTTACAAAGCCTTTTTGCCATGATTCCCTTAAATCAAAATGATAAAGTATGAAATAAAATTGAATAAATAAGGAAGATAAGATATGAAATTTCGAAATTGGGGTCAAAATGACCAAAATACCCCTAATAACAAGACTATGGCCTTGAAATTAGGGTTTTCAGAAAGATATTTGGTAAAATGCAAGTTTTGAAATTCAAATGCAAATAAACTAGGCTAAAATATGATATGACATACTTAAACACATGAAAACTAAGGTTAGGGATTTCAAAATTGAGGTCAAATGACCAAATTGCCCCTGATAGCAAGACTATGGCCTTGGAATAAGGGTTTTCTGAAATAAATTTTGGTAAAAACTTAGGTTTTATGCACTAAATGAAATCAAATGAGCATCAAATTAAACCTAAAGCATCCTAATATGATTATGAATATGATTAGACTCTAAAAATATATGCTTATACACGAAAATCCAAGAATATCACAAATTTTGTGATTTTTGCATTGTTTTGGAATTCTTCGGGTGCCCTGTTTTGCAATTCAAGCCATTCAAGCATCAAATGGATTCTAAAAATCCTCAAAATTGGTAACTGCACTTTTTATAACCCTATTATCAAATTAGAATTATAAAAATATTTTTTTGGCATTAAATTAATCCGAAAATAGCATCAAACTCTAAAAATATGCTATTTTTGACCTAGTTCACCAACCAGTCTCAGTCCAAGACCCGAACCAGGGGTCAAACCTCCATGGAAATCTATGAAATTTTACAGAGAATAAATAGACAAGAAAACAAAACTTTTCCTTTTTACAGATCTGAAAAATCCTTTAAAACCAGGGTGTTCCCCATCCGACAATCTGTACTTGAATATATTGATTTTAACTTTGGTCCTAACTAATACTTTCAATTGAAAATTTTGGGATAAATAGCAGTACTCATTCAAAATATTTGAGATTTTAACAGTGAACAGTTGACAGAAAAATAACAATACTCACTTTTTAAAGATCATGAATCGGATTTGTAGTTTGGGACTTATAAACAACACACGTCTGATTAGGGTTTTGATAAACCCTAACGAGTTTTAAATTGAAAATCAGAGTCTCTGACAGAGGAAAAATACTAAACAGTAATAAAAAATTCTGAACATTTCACAGTAGACATATCTAATTAATGTGAATCCATGTCATTTTACAGATCTAAAATCGGATATAGAATGAGAAAAATATCATAACAGCAAGTTACCCTCTTGATTTTAACAACGATTTTAAAGATTTAAAAACCCGACTAGATGTCTGATTTTTCTGACAATATTCTCGAAGTCCAAAATCTTTGATTTTTTTACAGTAGTTCAATCACATATGCATGCATCACATATAAAAAAATCAGAAATTAACAACACATATTTCAATCCGAAACAGCATGCTCTTTTTTGTTCTAAACTAAAAACACACAGAAATCTAAGAAACTTAGGAAACCATGCATTAACTAATGAAAAATAATAAAATAAACACTAAAACAGTAAAATACATTTGATTTCTATGCTGGAAAACGTGTAATAAACATGAATAAGCAAAGAAATAAATAAAATACAGGGAATCCATGGCTGGAATTTGCTTTCACCTTTGAAATCATGGATTTAACCCATTTAAAGGGTAAATCTCATGTTTCGTCGGTTAAGAACATGAAAAACGTACCTCATATCGATTCTAATGGATTAGAATCCTTGAAATCACCCTAAAACTGAGTTAGATCATCTTCTTGGGTCGATTTTGGGGTTCTTGGATGAAATCCATGGTTAAATCCATGAACACAAGAGTTTTCATGGTGAAATCTATTGAAAAATCATAAAAAATAATAAAATAATAATAAAATAATATTAAATAAACTCACCTTGGGGCTGCAGCTGCAATGGAGGAAGGTGGAGGTGCTGGAGAGGAGAGAGAGGCCACAAAAATTTGAGAGAAAAAGAGCCCCTTTTGACGTCTTGAAGTCCCCTATTTATAGGTTTTCAAAACCTCCTTAATTAGGGTTAATTAAGGAGTTTTATTTTTTTAGAACTCTTTCTAATAAATCCAATAAAGAGGGCAACGATTTTTTTGGAGAATTATAGCCTAGGTGGGACTCTAATTAATCCCTAATTAGCCCCTAACTAAACCTAGAAAACCCCCAAATGTGATGCCACTTGGCATCTTCCACATTTGGTTTTTTAAAAACCTTTAGAAACCTTCAAAAACACTAGTTTTAAAAACTAAACTTCAAAATGGGTTTTCAAAATGATATTAACTCTTCTAAACCCGTAACACTAACCAAGACACTGACTAACCCTAGTCTAGCCCTGACTTACTCAAATATGGCGCCACCCCGAGTGGGCCCTACTTGAGTTTTTCAAAAAGCGATTTTAAAACTTGAAATTGAGGGAGTTTTCAAAGAGATTTTCAAAAGTAAACTTAAAATTAGAATTTTTGAAATGGCATAGGGTTCTAACCGAGTCAGAACTCCTCTGGATATGGTGCCAACTGAGTGGGCCCACATGGAGTTTTGAAGAATTTTGAAATAAACACTGAAAATGGCTTTGAAAAGGGGTTAAAATCAGTATTTGAAATTCAAGATCTTTGCAAATAGGGTCTCAAGCGAACTGGAACTCCGAATGAGAGTCCTGAACTCTTAGGATTCTGAGATTTTAGATTTTAGAATTCAAAGGGAAGATTTTTCGAAAGATTTTATCAAAAATTGACTAAATAAGTCAAAAACACAGTCAGGGTTAGACTTCTAACTCGATCAGGACTCTGAAATAGAGTCCTGAATTAAGTGGACTCTACGAAATGACCTAATTTTTTAAAACAAATGAAAATAAATGAAAATGGAATATAAACATACTTCAAAAAAGACTCCTGACTGGACTAGGACTCTGGGACAGAGTCCTGATCGGACTGAAACTCTAGATTTTGGGTATTTTTCTGAAAAACAAATGAAAGAACTTGTCAAAACAGTGAAAACAATAACGAATACTGGAATAAAATAGAGTTCTGATTCAACTGAGACTCTGAGGATAGAGTCCTGATTGAACTAGGACTCTCAGATTTTTGGATTTTCTTGAGAAAACAAATGGGAGGATTTTGAAAAACAGTTAAAATAGGATGAAATTGAAGTTTTGGTTCAGTGTCCTGATCTGATTAGGACTCTGAGAAAGAGTCCTGATTCAATCAGAACTCTAAGAATTTTGGTTTTTCTGGTAGGCAAATGATGAATTTTAAGCAAAGGTTTTGAAAACCAGTGAAAATGAAGTGAGAAAATCAATTTTGGATAGAGTCCTACTTCGATCAGGACTCTGGGGTAGAGTCCTGCTTTGATCAGGACTCTGAGATAAAACCTCAGAATTTTGAAATTCTTTGATAAAAGTGTAACAAATTTGATAAATGGAAAGATTTTTGAAAGATTTTCTCAAAATTGAAATCAGGATCAGAGTCCTGATCCAACTAGGACTCTCTGAACAGAGTCCTGTTTTGACTAAAACTCTGAGTTTCTGACTCATTTTGAAAGATTTGATTGAAAATAGATCAAATAGCTGTAAAAGATTAGAGTCCCAATCCAATTGAAACTCTGAAGAAGAGTCCTGATCCAACTGGACTCTTGAAGAAGAGTCCTTATCCAACTAGGACTCTGAAATTTTGGCCAAAATAGAAGATTTTAAAAGATTTTCTCCGGAAACAGGTATAAAGGTAGTAAAAAGTAGAGTTTTGATCCGACTGGACTCTGGAAAAAGAGTCCTGATCCAACTAGGACTCTAAAATTTTTGAGATTTTTTGATAAGTAAAGGAATCCAGAAGCGACACCACCTAAATGGGTCTCATCTGAGAATTGAAATAAATTGAAATTGAGTTTGAAATGAATCCAGATTGTTTTTTGAGAAAATATTTCGAAATATAAAGTCCTGGGGTTGGAAAATGACAGAATGCTGAGTAAAAACCCAGGTTTTGAAATTGATTTTTGAAAGAAAAAGTTTAAAACTCAAATCTGGATAAAATATTTTGAAAACAGGAGTGCTGGATCTCGAAAATGAGATGTAATGACATGTAATAACATGTAATGACATGCAATGCAATGAAACGATATGCCAAAATGTATGCAGTGATATACAATTACATTTGAAATGGACAAACACTGGATGAGGGTAAAAATTTGGGGTGTTTACAGATGCCGTTTTTTGCTACTAAGCCGGTTGTAAGCCGAGCTTAGTGGCAAAGAAAAACACACCAAATTCAGACTATAAACATGCCCCAGTTAGATGAATTTGACTGGGTATGAAAGAATTAGTTCAAATGATGGTGGTAGATATAGCATAAAGAACAAAGAAGAAGATTTACCTCATCGAAATGAGGCTCAGGCTTAGCCCTTAACCTGGATGGGACGACAAATGAAATACCACATCAGAATGAGGCTCAGGTTTAACCCCTTGACCTGAAAGGGGATGATACCTCGTGGAAAAATGAGGCTCAGGCTTAACCCTTAACCTGAAAGGGGACAATACCTCATGGAAAAATGAGGCTCAGGCTTAACCCTTAACCTGAAAGGGGACGATACCTCATGGAAAAACGAGGCTCAGGCTTAACCCTTAACCTGAAAGGGGACGATACCTCGTGGAAAAACGAGGCTCAGGCTTAACCCTTAACCTGAAAGGGGACGATACCTCATGGAAAAATGAGGCTCAGGCTTAACCCTTAACCTGAAAGGGGACGATACCTCGTGGAAAAACGAGGCTCAGGCTTAACCCTTAACCTGAAAGGGGACGATACCTCATGGAAAAACGAGGCTCAGGCTTAACCCTTAGCCTGAAAGGGGACAATACCTCATGGAAAAACGAGGCTCAGGCTTAACCCTTAACCTGAAAGGGGACGATACCTCGTGGAAAAACGAGACTCAGGATTAACCCTTAACCTAAAGGGGGACAATATACGGAGTCCTCGAATAAAGAAACCATGATGGGACCTTCAAATTTTGCACAATAAATCCAAGAGGGGTTTGCAAAAGGAAGAAAGGGGGTTCCCTAAAGCTTGAAAAGGGATTGATCTTGGACGTCTCATCGCTGAGACTAAATGACTTTTAAGACAGATGACCTTTTTGCAGAAAATTCAGGTTTAACCCTTAACCTGAACGGGGACTGTCTATGGTGGGACAGTGGGGAGCACAGGGAAGTGTGCGAATCTGAGAGCCCAGGCGCTCAGATTATACCAATAGAAGGGAAGGAATCTTGAAAACTCCAATTATCAAGTCCTTAAAAGGGATAACAACTGATGTCAGGATGCACCAAAGATGAACCTCAAGCTCTCGTTTCATGCCAGGATAGCTAGAAAATATTGTCAAAATGTTGAAAATTGTTGTTGATTCAAAATAATTGAAAATGATGCACTTTGTTTTGAAAGTATTCCTTCTTTTCTACCTGAAGTATTACCTCCAACTGGGCTTAACTCCGTAGAATCAAGATTCGAATTCAAATTGCTTGTGATTTGCTTTCTTTCAAGGAAGCTATCAATTTTCTTGATATGGACGGAAAAGAAAGTATTCTTGATATTGCGAGAGCTATTGGTGAAACAATATTGATAAAAGAATTTCACAAAGTTAAAGAAGATTCTTGATAGATTCGGCAGTCTGATATCCTGGGATTCTTTTGTCATGATGATCTTTCTGCACTCTCTTTTTAGCAGATTGGAGCTCTCTTGGATTTTTCGGGAATTACATCATCCTTCATTTTGGAGATGTCCTGACTTGTCTCTCTCTTTTTTTTTTGGAAGGGTACGTCACAAACTCCTTCATCTCAGAGATGTTCCGATCCTTCTTTTCTCTCAGGGATTATCTTGACGATTATTGGCTCATTGGTTGGGAATCTCTTGATGATAGCAGAAATTAAATATCTTTTAGGGTTTGTCGGTAGGCTCATCACACTCTCCTTCATCTCGACGGTGATCTGAACTTTCCCTGGAAGGATCCGTCATCTTGGAGATAATCCAAATCTTCTTTGGCCCTAGGGGTCGACTCACATAATTCATCTTCATCTTGACGACAATTGAGAGATCCCTTTTGCAGATAGTTAATTGCAGCTTAGGTGATTGAGGAGACATGAAAATTGAGTGGATTTTTCTGTATCACCGAGGATATTTCGACTGCTTTATTTTTCAAGAATGATCTTTAAAACCGTACCATTGACTACGATCAATATCAATCACTTATGGCTTTGCAACAACATTGAGTATTCTTTGCTGGCCATATCGAGGATTTATTTTGCATCCTTTTGGTTGGCCAATAGAAAGATTTTGAATTTTGAATCGTTTTTCGCGAAAGCATTGTCCTTTCGGAAGTAATACTGGAGGTATTCTAAAGTAATAATTTTGTGCAATAAAGATTTTTGAAATCAACAAATATTTAATGATAAATTGGCAAAATTTTCTTGAAATCCTTTGTGAAAGCGAGCATTTGAAGCACAACGCAACACATCTATGACAGGAATTCTCTTCTCCTTTCCCCAAAGGAGACGATTTAGAATTTGGAATTAGGAATTACTCCTCTCTTCCCTGAAGGAGAGACTCAGAAATTGGAAATAGGATATTGGATGACCTGGAGATCGAAATTGAGAATTGGTTTACTGGGAGCGACATGGGTTCCGTAGGGATTCATCCTAAGAACAACATTGGTTCGATAACGACATTGGTTCGATTGAGAACGACATTAGTTCAATAGGGATTCAACCTAAGAACGACATTGGTTCAATTGAGAACGGCATTGGTTCACTGAGAATGACATGGGTTCAATAGAGATTCAGCCTAAGAATGACATTGGTTCAATTGAGAACGGCATTGGTTCACTGGGAATGACATGGGTTCAATAGGGATTCAGCCTAAGAATGACATTGGTTCAATTGAGAACGGCATTGGTTCACTGGGAACGACATGGGTTCAATAGGGATTCAACCTAAGAACGACATTGGTTCAATTGAGAATGACATTGGTTCACTGGGAACGACATGGGTTCAATAGGGATTCAGCCTAAGAACGACATTGGTTCAATTGAGAACGACATTGGTTCACTGGGAACGACATGGGTTCAATAGGGATTCAGCCTAAGAACGACATTGGTTCAATTGAGAACGGCATTGGTTCACTGGGAACGACATGGGTTCAATAGGGATTCAGCCTAAGAACGACATTGGTTCAATTGAGAACGGCATTGGTTCACTGGGAACGACATGGGTTCAATAGGGATTCAGCCTAAGAACGTGGATCAGGAGGACTTCAACCTACAAATCATATATCTAAAAAATACCAGTCCAAAAGGAGTTCGACCTAAGGACTGTAAAGAATATCGGATCAGGAGGACTTCAACCTACAGATCGAAATTTTTGGCAAATGGGATTAGTTCCGAAGGAGTTCAACCTAAGAACCGGGGATTAGTAAGACTTCAACCTACAAATCAAAATTTTGAGAAGAAGATTGGTTCGAAAGGGGTTCAACCTATGAGCCGTATTGGTTTGACAGGCGTTCAACCTACAAATCACATTGACTCTGCAGGGGTTCGACCTATGAACTATCAATTCCATAGGGATTTAACCTAAGGATCACATAGGTTTCGCAAGGGTTCGACCTATGAATTATCAATTCCATAGGGATTTAACCTAAGATCACATCGGTTCCGCAGGGGTTCGACCTACGAACTATCAATTCCATAGGGATTTAACCTAGGATCACATCGGTTCCGTAGGGGTTCGACCTACGAACTATCAATTCCATAGGGATTTAACCTAGGATCACATCGGTTCCGCAAGGGTTCGACCTACAAACTATCAATTCCACAGGGATTTAACCTAAGGATCACATTTTAAGAGGGAAAAGTTCAACTTATGGGTTTTGAATTTGGGAAATAAAAAATTTTAGTTCATGATTTGAATGGACCATCATAGTTAGCTTTTCAAGACTTGTTTTCAGGATTAACCCCTTCTCCTGAGCGGAGAAGCTTGATGCAAATGCAAACGAATGCAGATGAATGCAAATGTATGCAAAATGATATAAATGGGTACACATGCGTGCAAAATGAGAGATTTGTTTGATTCTGCCTGCATACAGAAAGTTTTGAAGACAATTTTCAAAGTAATGCCCCAGTATAATGGGGAAAGAATATTTTGAACAAAAGGATAAATGATTGATGTTCGAAGAACGCTCTCTGAAGGTGGCACGACAACTGGCTTTTTATTGATTCAGAAGAGACTCTGAAGAGGTCATTCCTCATAAAAGAATATTTTATAGAGAAGGAGAATAAAAGGTGGCATCGGTGCTTGCGGAAAAAATAATCCACTTTATTGATGCATTGAAGGAAAATGACAAATTGAGAGAAGAACTGGGACTGCATTGTCCCTTTTAAAATGATAAAATGATGAAAGTGACATAGTCTTGACATTGTCAATTTTTAGAAAACTTGCTCAAGATGGTCGACTGGTATTTTTCTCATCTTCAATAAGGATATTCTTGTCGATGCAATCTTGAATGATATTCTTCAGGATGAAACAATTCTCAGTGTCATGTCCCACTGCCCGATGAAATTTGCAAAATTTTTCTTTGAATCTGCTCATGATTGTTGCGGGATCAACTGCTTTAGGTAAACGGATCATATCTTTCGCGAGCATGTATTCTAGAACACTCTCTAGTGTCTGGTCCAGAGGGGTGAACTTTCGATCCGTACTCCAATCCTTGTGATTTGGCTTTTCTTGATCTTTTTCTTTATGCTGAGGACTAGATTGAAGAGGCTTATCATTGTTGGAGAACTTTCCTTTTTGGCCCTTGGATCCCTCTGAATAGTGATCATGATTCTTCTTATTGCTTTTGCTATCATTGGCAGAAAGAGTGAAGTGAGCCTTCTTCTTCTGCTCATTCTGATTGTTACCCTGTGTAAAGATGAAGCCTTCATAAACTCCATTTTTCATGCTTAGCTCGAGCCACTCGGCTCGTTCTGTCAGTTCGATGAAGGTTTTTGACGGTGCCGTGGAAATGAGACCTCTCAAGGGTTGTAAAAAATTATTCAAGATTAGTGACAATGCATGCCCTTCTGATATCGGGTCTCTCATCTTATTGCAAGCTGACCTCCATCGATGAATAAAATCTCGGGCCCTCTCATCTTCTTTCTGCCTCAGACTGCATTGATGACTGAGAGTCGGGAGTGCTTCAACATTGAATAGAAAGCGCTCAATAAATAAATTGACCACTTTATCAAACTCTTTCAGCTCTATGGGGTTAATATGTTCTGAATACCACTTTGCTGCGATACCCTCCAAACTGCGAGGGAAGCAGAGAAATAAGGCACGATTATTCCTTTTGAACCTGGAACACTCTGCGAAGAATAGGGCGAGATGTGCCTTTGGGTCACCCGAACCATCAAACTTGATAAATTTCTTGGGGAGATTATCGAGATCATCATCCCCATCCAGTCCATCATAAAAGTCTTCGCTTGTAAAGACCCTTTTGCCCTTGTCACGAGCTTGAAGATCTTTGACCATTTTCATCACGTCTTTGAGTTGTGACTGAGTAGGGTCATCGACAGATTGACTCCTGGACTTGTAAGCCGACCCCTGCCCCTGAGTCGACCTTCTAAATTCTTGCTTGTTTTCATATTCTTTGTCAGTATCATCTGCTGATTCTGACTCATCAGACATTTCCTCATGACGATTCTGCTTTTTACTGATCTTCACATTTCGGGCCGTTGGATCCCTATCCTTCTGCTTGGTCTGAGTCTGCTCAGTACTGGCTTCAGCTTGCTCTGCCAGCATCTTGGTCATCATTTTCTTGAACGTGATGTACATCTGGGGATCCACGTCATCCTCCACCTGCTGTCCTTGACTTTTGGCTGATCAGGGTGAGTCCATTTCCTCTTCTGACGCATCTGAGTACCCGATGCCTTCAACTGATGTGGTTTTCTTTCCGGACCTTGTATGAACCATCGAGTGTCACGACAACTCTCTGGAGGTTGCTAATGCTCTCTGCAGGGCAGAATTGATGGTTAGGCTTTTGAAGGAAATTTGGTTTGGAGGAAAATATTTATTGAGAATTTTGGTAGACAATTGAAAGAGTATCCCATTACTAGGGATTGAGTCGTCGCTGAGATTACGACAATTGCGCAGCTATTCCTTTGCAAAAATGAGCAACTGAAAAATATGCCTTGTTACCTAGGCGAGGTCGTCAAACCAAGATAGGATGAAATTTAAAGGAATTTTATTGAAGAAAAAAAAGGACATGATTTTATTAATAATAGACTCGACAAAGGGGAGGGGGACGGACAATTTTCCACCACTCCTGATAATCAGAAGACACACGAGGGCCAGGAAAAATAGTAAGATTAACAAAGGAATCCCAGCCATGTCTGGCAGAATGGTATGCTCTGGACCACTAATCTGATGTGAGGTCGAACTCTGGCAAGACCCCCGATAGTGGACGAATCTCTACACGTTTTTGTCTCTGAGAGAACTGCCTGACACACCGCTCTGGATGGTAGTATGCGCAGAAGAATGGACCAAGTAGCCTGAACCGCTTGCCGTATGCATAAGTGTATCTAGGAGGTGATTCCTGACAATCAAAGTAGTCCCATACGACCTCTTCCTCCTGAAGATTATCGATCAAGAACCGGTATCGAGTAATCGGAAGAAGCTTTTCACCATTATATCTGAATGAACTGGCTCAGGCAGGCACATGCCAGAGGAACCAAGATTGTAATGCGTAGGTGCACCCTTCGACTAGAATTGATTCTCCGAGTGTGAAATGGGTCAACCCTCGGTATAGAAAAGTGAGTGCGGCCATGGCTATGGAGAGGTGGCTGGTCTGTCGACTTCTCCATCTCCTTAGAAGCTGAACTATTCTGATATCTATATAATTCCGCCCATCAGGAAAGAAGGCTAATCCCACCGTGCACAGAACCATCGCGTGCTGGATTCTCTCTCGAGCTGTCCTGGACAATGAGCTGACCTCTGCAAATGTTCCATACTGTTTGTAGATTTTGAGCAGGTCCACATATTCATTTCCATCCTCCTCGATCAAGGGCCACGACTTACGTCCTGTCATGCGAGCTAAGGCATCCTTAGGGTCCAGACCCTTAACATTAATCAGAAACTGTTTCTCCAATGGGTCTCCAGGATGACCGGCTGGCTCGGGTAATCCCATAATCTCTGAAAATTCATCTATCAGCACCGTCATCTCGCCCCACGGGAACCAGAAGGTAGAAGTGCTCGGATTCCACCGCTCTGCTAGTGCATGGATCAAATTGTTGTTGATTGTCTGCTTTCCCACCGCGGACGCCAGTTCTAGCCCACAATCATCCAAGTGGTCCGGAAACATACGAGAGAAGTTCTTGAACCATGAGTAGTACCACCGGGGAAAGAAGGATCCGGTGTTGAGGACTCGATGTTCAGGAAGACTTTGTCGCACCTCGTAGGATATGTGACCCTCGAGAAAGACTGAATCGAGTTGACTGGATGCCATCAGAATAGACTGGAAAACATGAAAAATTTGGAATAAGACTTGGGAAAATATAGAGATTTTGAAAAAATGCAGGCAGGATAAAATAAAGTAGGAAATTCGAGATCCAGAAGATAGGAAAGATGGGAAATCACCTGGAGTTTTGAGGAAACTGGAGGAATTTTATGAAAATCGTCCAGGGTTTAATGAAATATAAGGAAGTACTTCATAAAATGAAGTGTTTTGAAAATCGTCCAGGATTTAAACCATGGACAATACATGGACATGGATTGGGGATTTTTAAAAAAATCGTCCAGTATTTTTAGAAAATTGGGAAAATATGGAAAATAAAAAGAAATGACTATAACACATCTGCACAAACAAGTATACACATACAGCATTCCCTAAAAACTGACTCTAGATGCACAAATTTTGAAATAGCTGTAGGACCTTAATCCTAACTCTAAGGTTCAGATCAACTGTATCCAATCCAGTTATGCCTATATACTCAAGCCAAGGCTCGATGTATGTGGCATAAAATCAATTTCTTCGGTTCTAGGTTCAAGTTTTCCAACATCCTTGAGCACCTACCGATATACGTTGGACTATGGCCCTTGGTACGTGGCAGGGGGGTTTTCACCCAAATAGGTGGCCCAGTTGTGAGGCTCTGTCCCGAACTATGGTTCTGGAAGAGACCCCAGCAACGTGAAGACTGGGACAATATAGGTAGGGTGTTTTTTGAAAAACATGAGCACATGCAATCAAACAGAAGGCTCTAAGTCCTAAAGAGATAGATTTTTAAAAAATTTGAAGAAGCATACATTGTTTTCATACAATTCCTAAATTGAGGAGGGTTGTATTAGACCTAAGTCTATGTGAGCATGAAAATTTCCTCCTCAATATGGTCCTACCAAACCATACCTAGTCTACATGCAATCCATGTCAGCTGGGTTCAAGTCTAGGGTCCTAGGTTCACATGATATTATAAAGCAAAGCTGACATTCCATGGAAATCAATTTTGACAACTTGAACTAAGTAGAGCAATAAATTGATCAGGCGAAGACAGGTCCCATCACGGTCGCCAAACCTGTTATCATCGCAAAATTTTTCTTTTGCAAATCAAACTGACCTTTGAAAAAGATTTTGAAAATAACTCGCCTCCGTTTTTAAAATGCGGGATTATTCCAAAGAATGGGACTCGCCTGTCAGTACGAGATTCAACCATTCCTGGAGCCTTTACCAGGGGTAATTGAATCAAGGATCAATCAAATGCTTTTCTTTGTTCAACTTGCCTAAACCATATTCTAATTCCTAAATGCACAAAGAATCAGGCATGTGCTATGAATTTCTAAAAATGCACATTTGAAAACATGATTTTTGCTTCAAAGTTTGGAAAATATTTGGAAGATTCTTGGAAAATAAACTCTTTGAAAATTGTGAATTATTTTTGAGATGCTGTATTTGAGAAAGTGAAAATCGATTTCTGAAGAAATATAAGGATTTTATGAAAATCGATTTTGAGAAATGTGAAATAACTTTGAAAAACTCGATTTCTTTGAATTCAAACTTTGAAATTGAAAATCTAACTTAGAAAATCGAATTTGGAACTTGGGAAATACTTGAAATATCATTGGCAAATCCATATTTTGAGAAAATCGATTTTGAATAAGACTTAGGAAATTTTGAAGAATTTGATTCCTTTAACTTGGAATTTGAATTGGAATTGGAATTGGAAAATTCACGAAATGAATGAATATGATTTTGAAGAATTGGGAAAAACTCTTTGTATTTTTGAGAAATGTAGTGCATTTTGAAATTAGCCTAAGAGTGTAGGCTGAATGTGGCTAATGTGAAGATTATAAATCTAGATATCCTTCATATTCTGACTATAGCTATAAATACGAATTCCACCAAGTTTATAAACTTCATAAAAGCTAGTGTATGTGCCATTCGTGTAGACCATAGTGAGTTTGAATATGCATGAATCATCATCCATCACACATTAACATTATTTAAAAAAATAAACTATATGCAATGCTGCCTAAGCTAAGCAGGAAATATAAATTCTTATTCCAAAGTTTAATTTAGTTTACATCACTATTGAAATTTAAATACATGAAAAATAAAGTCTTCAATGTACCTGCAAAACTAGATAACTTTGTTAGTGATGATATGTTGGCTTTTCTAGATTTATCCAACAATATCAGGAAATTGTTGGATTTTGCTAGATATAAGCCTTTTTGCCATGATTTCCTTAAATCAAAATGATAAAGTATGAAATAAAATTGAATAAATAAGGAAGATAAGATATGAAATTTCGAAATTGGGGTCAAAATGACCAAAATACCCCTAATAACAAGACAATGGCCTTGAAATTAGGGTTTTCAAAAAGATATTTTGTAAAATGCAAGTTTTGAAATTCAAATGCAAATAAACTAGGCTAAAATATGATATGACATACTTAAACACATGAAAACTAAGGTTAGGGATTTCGAAATTGAGGTCAAATGACCAAATTGCCCCTGATAGCAAGACTATGGCCTTGGAATAAGGGTTTTCTGAAATAAATTTTGGTAAAAACTTAGGTTTTATGCACTAAATGAAATCAAATGAGCATCAAATTAAACCTAAAGCATCCTAATATGATTATGAATATGAATATGATTAGACTCTAAAAATATATGCCTATACACGAAAATCCAAGAATATCACAAATTTTGTGATTTTTGCATTGTTTTGAAATTCTTCGGGTGCCCTGTTTTGCAATTCAAGCCATTCAAGCATCAAAATGATTCTAAAAATCCTCAAAATTGGTAACTGCACTTTTTATAACCCTATTATCAAATTAGAATTATAAAAATATTTTTTTGGCATTAAATTAATCCGAAAATAGCATCAAACTCTAAAAATATGCTATTTTTGACCTAGTTCACCAACCAGTCTCAGTCCAAGACCCGAACCAGGGGTCAAACCTCCATGGAAATCTATGAAATTTTACAGAGAACAAATAGACAAGAAAACAAAACTTTTTGTTTTTACAGATCTGAAAAATCCTTTAAAACCAGGGTGATCCCCATCCGACAATCCGTACTTGAATATATTGATTTTAACTTTGGTCCTAACTAATACTTTCAATCAAAAATTCCGGGATAAATAGCAGTACTCATTCAAAATATTTGAGATTTTAACAGTGAACAGTTGACAGAAAAATAACAATACTCACTTTTTAAATATTATGAATCGGATTTGTAGTTTGGGATTTATAAACAACACACGTCTGATTAGGGTTTTGATAAACCCTAACGAGTTTTAAATTGAAAATCGGAGTCTCTGACAGAGGAAAAATACTAAACAGTAATAAAAAATTCTGAAAATTTCACAGTAGACATATCTAATTAATTTGAATCCATCACACTTTACAGATCTAAAATCGGATATAGGATGAGAAAAATATCATAACAGCAAGTTACCCTCTTGATTTTAACAACGATTTTAAAGATTTAAAAACCCGACTTGATGTCTGGTTTTTCTGACAGAATTCCTGAAGTCCAAAATCTCTGATTTTTTTACAGTAGTTCAATCACATATGCATGCATCACATATAAAAAAATCAGAAATTAACAACACATATTTCAATCCGAAATAGCATGCTCTTTTCTGTTCTAAACTAAAAACACACAGAAATCTAAGAAACTTAGGAAACCATGCATTAACTAATGAAAAACAATAAAATAAACACTAAAACAGTAAAATACATTTGATTTCTATGCTGGAAAACGTGTAATAAACATGAATAAGCAAAGAAATAAATAAAATACAGGAAATCCATGGCTGGAATTTGCTTTCACCTTTGAAATCATGGATTTAACCCATTTAAAGGGTAAATCTCATGTTTCGTCGGTTAAGAACATGAAAAACGTACTTCTCATCGATTCTAATGGATTAGAATCCTTGAAATCACCCTCAAACTGAGTTAGATCATCTTTTTGGGTCGATTTTGGGGTTCTTTGATGAAATCCATGGTTAAATCCATGAACACAAGAGTTTTCATGGTGAAATCTATTGAAAAATCATAAAAACTAATAAAATAATAATAAAATAATATTAAATAAACTCACCTTGGGGCTGCAGCTGCAATGGAGGAAGGTGGAGGTGCTGAAGAGGAGAGACAGGCCACGAAAAATTGAGAGAAAAAGAGCCCCTTTTGACCTCTTGAAGTCCCCTATTTATAGGTTTTCAAAACCTCCTTAATTAGGGTTAATTAAGGAGTTTTATTTTTTTAGAACTCTTTCTAATAAATCCAATAAAGGGGGCAACGATTTTTTTGGAGAATTATAGCCTAGGTGGGACTCTAATTAATCCCTAATTAGCCCCTAACTAAACCTAGAAAACCCCCAAATGTGATGCCACTTGGCATCTTCCACATTTGGTTTTTTAAAAACCTTTAAAAACCTTCAAAAACACTAGTTTTAAAAACTAAACTTCAAAATGGGTTTTCAAAATGATATTAACTCTTCTAAACCCCTAACACTAACCAAGACACTGACTAACCCTAGAATAGCCCTGACTTACTCGAATATGGCGCCACCCCGAGTGGGCCCTACTTGAGTTTTTCAAAAAGCGATTTTAAAACTTGAAATTGAAAGAGTTTTCAAAAGGATTTTCAAAAGTAAACTTAAAATTAGAATTTTTGAAATGGCATAGGGTTCTAACCGAGTCAGAACTCCTCTGAATATGGTGCCAACTGAGTGGGCCCACATGGAGTTTTGAAGAATTTTGAAATAAACACTGAAAATGGCTTTGAAAAGGGGTTAAAATCAGTATTTAAAATTCAAGATCTTTGCAAATAGGGTTTCAAGCGAACTGGAACTCCGAATTAGAGTCCTGAACTCTTAGGATTCTGAGATTTTAGATTTTAGAATTCAAATGGAAGATTTTTCGAAAGATTTTATCAAAAATTGACGAAATAAGTCAAAAACACAGTCAGGGTTAGACTTCTAACTCGATCAGGACTCTAAAATAGAGTCCTAAATTAACTGGACTCTACGAAATGACCTAATTTTTGAAAACAAATGGAAATAAATGAAAATTGAATATAAACAGACTTCAAAAAAGACTCCTGACTGGACTAGGATTCTGGGAGAGAGTCCTGATCGGACTGAAACTCTAGATTTTTGGTATTTTTCTGAAAAACAAATGAAAGAACTTGTCAAAACAGTGAAAACAATAACGAATACTGGAATAAAATAGAGTTCTGATTCAACTGAGACTCTGAGGACAGAGTCCTGATTGAACTAGGACTCTCAGATTTTTGGATTTTTTTGAGAAAACAAATGGGAGGATTTTGAAAAACAGTTAAAACAGGATGAAATTGGAGTTTTGGTTCAGAGTCCTGATCTGCTTAGGACTCTGAGAAAGAGTCCTGATTCAATCAGAACTCTAAGAATTTTGGTTTTTCTGGTAGGCAAATGATGAATTTTAAGCAAAGGTTTTGAA
Organism: Nuphar pumila; assembly: GCF_984573655.1. NCBI lineage: Eukaryota > Viridiplantae > Streptophyta > Magnoliopsida > Nymphaeales > Nymphaeaceae > Nuphar > Nuphar pumila. The sequence continues at coordinate 63,830,030 of NC_143260.1, read as the reverse complement.
AACCAGTGAAAATGAAGTGAGAAAATCAATTTTGGATAGAGTCCTACTTTGATCAGGACTCTGGGGTAGAGTCCTGATTTGATCAGGACTCTGAGATAAAACCTCAGAATTTTGAAATTCTTTGATAAAAGTGTAACAAATTTGATAAATGGAAAGATTTTTGAAAGATTTTCTCAAAATTGAAATCAGGATCAGAGTCCTGATCCAACTAGGACTCTCTGAACAGAGTCCTGTTTTGACTAAAACTCTGAGTTTCTGACTCATTTTGAAAGATTTGATTGAAAATAGATAAAATAGCTGTAAAAGATTAGAGTCCCAATCCAATTGAAACTCTGAAGAAGAGTCCTGATCCGACTGGACTCTTGAAGAAGAGTCCTTATCCAACTAGGACTCTGAAATTTTAGCCAAAACAGAAGATTTTAAAAGATTTTCTCCGAAAATAGGTATAAAGGTAGTAAAAAGTAGAGTTTTGATCCGACTGGACTATGGAAAAAGATTCCTGATCCAACTAGGACTCTAAAATTTTTGAGATTTTTTGATAAGTAAAGGAATTCAGAAGGGACACCACCTAAATGGGTCTCATCTGAGAATTGAAATCAATTGAAATTGAGTTTGAAATGAATCCAGATTGTTTTCTGAGAAAATATTTCGAAATATAAAGTCCTGGGGTTGGAAAATGACAGAATGTTGAGTAAAAACCCAGGTTTTGAAATTGATTTTTGAAAGAAAAAGTTTTAAAACTCAAATCTGGATAAAATATTTTGAAAACAGGAGTGCTGGATCTCGAAAATGAGATGTAATGACATGTAATCACATGCAATGCGATGAAATGATATGCAAAAATGTATGCAGTGATATGCAATTACATATGAAATGGACAAACACTGGATGAGGGTGAAAATTTGGGGTGTTTACACTTTCTTATTCAACAGATATTTCAATGCAGCATGGTCAGAATAGACAACCACCTTTGAACCGAGTAAATAGGACCTAAACTTGTCCAATGCAAAAACTACCACAAGTAGCTCCTTCTCTGTCGTAGTATAATTCATCTGAGCATCAGACAGAGTTCTACTCGCATAGTAGATCACATAAGGCTTTCTATCAATGCGTTGTCCTAAAATAGCCCCCATAGCATAATCAGATTTATCGCACATAATCTCAAATGGGAGAGTCCAATCCGGAGGTCTCAAAATGGGTGCAGTAATCAAGGCCTCTTTGAGAATCTCAAAGGCCTTCATACAATCCTCGCTAAAAATAAAGGGATGGTCTTTCTCTAATAACGTACACAGGGGTCGCGAGAATTTACTGAAATCTTTTATGAACCGCCTATAAAAGCCCGCATGCCCTAAAAATGACCGAATCTGCCTCACAGAGGTGGGTGGAGTCAAACGGGAAATGGATTCCACCTTCGCTCTGTCAACCTCAATGCCACGCTTGGACACAATGTGTCCAAGCACAATCCCCTCCTGGACCATAAAATGGCTCTTTTCCCAACTCAGGACAAGATTTGTCTCCGCACACCTACTCAGTACTCGAGTAAGTTTTTGGAGGCAATCTTCAAATGAAGAGCCATACACTGAAAAGTCGTCCATGAAAACTTCCATCACATCATCTATCATGTCCGAGAAGATAGCAAGCATACACCTCTGAAAAGTTGTTGGGGGCATTGCAGAGCCCGAACGGCATATGTCTGAATGCGAAGGTGCCATAAGGACATGTAAATGTAGTCTTTTCCTGGTCGTCAGGATGGACAACTACCTGATTGTATCCAGAATATCCATCTAGAAAACAATAGTAGCTCTGCCCTGCGAGTCTCTCTAAGATCTGATCAATGAATGGCAATGGGAAATGATCTTTCCTAGTTGCCACATTCAGCTTCCGATAATCGATACAGACTCGCCATCCTGTAGTGGTTCTCATCGGAATTCTCTCACCCTTCTCGTTCTCAACCACAGTGAGTCCTGACTTCTTCGGCACAACCTGAATCGGACTGACCCACTGGCTATCAGAAATAGGGTAAATGATTCCGACATCTAACCACTTCACCACTTCCTTCATATTGGAATTTAGCCTTCTCTTCATATCTCTCACTAGCTTAACTTCCTCATCACAAAGAATTCTATGCATGCAGAATGAAGGATCAATCCCCTTCAGATCAGCAACACCCCAGCCAATCGCTGCCTTGTGCTCTCGAAGAATAGTCAGCAATCTCTGCTCCTGCTCCTCAGTGAGCAGGGACGAGATGATCACATGCAGAGTCTCATCATCTCTGAGGTATGCATACTTGAGTGAATCCGGTAAGGGTTTCAACTCAAGTTTCGGAGGTGACTCGATCGAAGATTTGGCGGGGGTCTCCGCAAGTGGTGGGAGAGTCTCAATGATGGCTCCCCAAGGTGGTCTCTCTGACGACACTCTAGACACATCTACACTATCTACACCACTATTCTTCTCTATATGGTACAAATCTACAAAATCCTTAGTAATATACAAATCGGGCTGCTCCTCTAATAACTCCTGCGCAATATCTACATGAAAATAGTCCATGTCTCCCGCTGGTCCCATCACGGCATTAAAAATATTCAGCTTGACTTTCCTATTGCCAAATGATAGATCCATGGCTTCGGTCCTACAGTTGATGCACGCATTGGCAGTCGCCAAGAATGGTCTGCCCAAAATGATCGGAGTTTGGTGCTGGCTATCCACTCCTTCCATATTCAGAATAATGAAATCGACGGGGAAATAAAAGTCATCCACTTTAACTAGCACATCCTCCAAGACACCTCTCGGTACCTTGACAGAACGATCTGCCAGCTGAAGTGTAATAGGAGTCGATCTCATCTCTTCTAGCCCGAAAGAATCAAAGAAATACCCTGGCAGAATGTTAACGCTTGCTCCAAGATTAAGCAATGCGCGTTCTATCCAGATATTCCCTATAGTACAAGCAATGATAGGGGCTCCAGGGTCCTTAAGCTTTGGTGGTGTCTGATGCTGAAGTACTGAACTCACCTGCTCAGTGAGATGGACCCTGTTAGGAACTCTCTCTCTAGATTTCCGCTTCTGCGTACATATCTCCTTCAGGAATTTAGCATATGCTGGCACCTGCTGAATCGCATCAAGCAACGGTAAGTTGATCTGCACATGCTTGAAGATGTCAAGCATGTCCTGGATCTTCGCACCCTGCTTCCCTCTAAACCCGGGAGACTCTAATGCTTTGGGATAGGGTGGTGGGGGAATATACTCGGTTGGCTCCTCCTCTTTGTGAGAAGGCTCACTCCTATCTTTCTTCTGTACTGAGGACAAAGGTGAAGATGATGAAGGTACTGAAGATGATGGTGGGGATGGTAATGATGGCTGAGCCGACGAAGGTGGAACAATGGTCGCTGGCTCCTCTATCTTCTCTCTACTATGTCTCTCTCTGCTCTCGACGTGATACTCACGTCCACTCCTCAGGGCCATAACAGACTTAGCCTGCTGCTGTGTCTCAGTATGAAACAGGCCTCGAGTCATCTGGTCCTTGCCCTTCGGGTTCATGACAGCCTGACTCGGCAATGTACCATCGGGTCTCCTACTAATAGCCTCAGCTAACTGTCCCATTTGTGACTCTAACTTCGCAATGGACTGCGTATGTGAGCTCAATATCTGGCTACACTTCTCGAAGGCATTCTGATTAGAGGTTTTCACCTCTTGGAATGCCTGGAGAAGTCTCTCCTCAAAAGATGTCTGCGGGGTATACTCCTGCTGAATCGGGGGAGGGACTGAAGATGAAGACTGAGAATAGCTCAGCCTCTGGAATGACTGAGTAAAAGATGGCGGCCGAGCTGACGGGGAGGAAGTAGGCATCTGCATGGAAGACTGTGAATTCTTCCATGAAAAATTGGGATGGTTACGCCAACCCGGATTATATGTAGATGAGAATGGGTTATTCGGCGGTCCGACGTAACCTTGAGCTGCCTGAACTTGTTCTTGAACAAATTCAGGGTACTGAGCTGCCGAAGGGCACTCAGTAATATCGTGTGCCGGACTGGCACAGAGAGTACACACCTGCTGTGTAGTGGGTGGTCCTGAGAGAAGTTGGTCCAGCTTCTGAGCAATCATGTTTACCTTGCACTGTAGTGCAGTAGATGGACCAATCTCAAGAACACCAGCTTTCTTCTGAATGCTGGGTGTGGCTCTATCCGAATGAGAGCTCGAAGCATGGTGTAGGAAATTCTCAGCCAATGTATCAAATAACCTCTATGCTTTGTCCTCGCGCTTTAGCATGAATGTCCCTCCGCATGAAGAGTCGATCATCTGACGATTCTTGTCAGACAATCCATCGTAGAAGCTCTGCACCAGTTGCCATTTCGGCACCTGATGATGGGGACATTTCCTGAGGAGATCCTTCATTCTCTTCCAGGTCTCATGAAAGTGCTCACCATCTAGCTCCGCGAAACTAGTGATGGCTCGACGATACTGGTTCGTACGACCAATAGGAAAGTATTTCCGAAGAAACTCCTATTGTAACTGATCCCAGGACTCTATTTCTACATAATCTAAGGACTTTAGCCAATACTTGGCTTTGTCCTTCAATGAAAAGGGGAATAGAGTCAACCTCAAAGCGTCATCGTCGAAATTCAGTATCTTTACCGTAGAACAGATTTCGAGGAATTCATCTAAATGTCGGTAGGGATCCTCGTGACTAAGGCCATAAAAAGATGGGAGCATCTGAATAATGTTGGCCTTAATCTCATAATGAGGCGCTCCTACATCGGGTCTCCGAATGCAGGATGCCTGAACATAATCTGTGGGAATGAAGTATTCCCGCAGAGGACGTGGATGAACTGGGGGTGGAGGTGGAGGATCCATATCAGCCATTGTTGTCGAACTTCGATGAGAATGTAAAATTCTCTCTGGGTTGTCAACAAATGGATGTAATGGTGTTCCTAGACCTCGTCGCCCCTGCATACACTGGTACTAAGACCAGATGTAAGCAAACGACCTAAATCTAAATCTAAACTAACACAGGTACTAAAATGTAAATAAAACAAATAATAATAACTAAGAAACAGATATGCTATCTATCTATGTCAGAATTCTATAACTACTTAAGTAAATAACAAAGTAAACTATTCTAAAATACTAAAAAAAATAAATACAGGAAATCACAAACTAAGTTTTTCTAAAACCCACCTGTCTAATCGCTCCTGGCAGAATGAAAAATTAAGTGAATCCTAGAAAGAACAGTACGTGAATCCTATATTTACTAACTATGTTAATCCTATATTCACTTACTAATCCTACTAACTAAAAATAAAACAACTAATTAACTAACTAAAATAAATTAATAAATCAAACTCTAAGAAATAAAGTAATTAATTCGCCGTTCTCCGGCAACGGCGCCAAAATTTGGTTGATATTTTGAAATGATATTTTTAAAACAATTATTTTCAATAAAACTTTGGAAAATCGTCAACCAAAAGTATAAAAACCGACTTTCCACAAAGTGGTAAGTACGGGTCGAATCCTCAGGGAACAGGAATTAATCAAGATATTTCTGTAAAATTTAATTTATTAATTACAAATATCAATCTACAATTACACAACTAATTAAATTACAATAAAAAAAACTTGAAATAGCAATCCAGTTTTCAGTTGCACGCCAGGGGTATTTTGGTCTTTCACCACTTAGACGATATTTGCACTTGGACAAAAAACCCTGGAAAAATGAAGATGCTTTCCAACCTAAAATGAAGGAAAATGCAAAGTTAGTATTTGTGAACACCCCAAATTTTTCAAAATCTTATAAATATTCCCTTTTTACCCTTGATCCCATTTTCTGAGCAATTGAGTCACCCTTAAATCTAAAATCCAGCTTATTTCTCAGATTTTACTAAAATTAAATTCATTTTACATATCTGACTCAATTTCGGATCCGGACCTGGATCCAGATAAAAGATCCAAATCTGAGCTTTGTTGTTCAATTTTTAAATCAAATTCTCAAAATTACCAAAATAACCTTCTAAAAAGCTTTGACAGGTTCATCCAACATCCGTTTGAATCCATAGCATTATATTCCTCGATTTGTGGTTTAAAACTCGAATATTTTCTAAAAATTGGGGTCTAAACCCATTCTTCTGAAGGAATTTTCCCAAAACGGCTTGAAATTCTCAGAAAAACATTTTTTGTAAATATTTCTCAGAAAAATACAAAAAATTAGTGTTTAACCTTTGTTTTCCTGTAAAACGTTAAGATTTTATTCCAAAAACACCCAAAAAATGGAAAATGCAAAGAATATATATATATATATATATATATATATATATATATATATATATATCAGTTTTTGAAAACCTCTTTTTGAAAATATCCCTTTTTAGAAAACCTCTTTTAGAAAAATCTGGTGAAGGAGCCTGCTTTTTGAATTTCGTGGAAAACCTGAAGGGCCCCGTTAAATTTTTCTATCTCTTAGGGTTTTCTCGCAAGGAGTCGGAGGCCAAAGCTTTTTTTTTTTTCTCTTTTTCTCAGACCTTCAGGAAGCTTCCAGCTTCCACGACCATCCCCATGTGCGAGCTCCTCTATGGCCGACCTCCCTCCACCATCCATCTCGCCTTCCCCCCTTCTCTTTCGTCCATCCTCCTCCTGCTTCACCCGATCCCTCCATCACCAATGGCTTCTCCATCTCAAGATCGATCTCCTCTTCAGCCATCCGATCCCCAACGACACTACTTCTTCCAGAGCCATCGCCTCCCTCTTTAAAAGGACGCAAAGGGGAACCCTAAATCCATCGCTCTTCACCCCCGCATGTTCCCTTCTTCAACTTCTTTCAGATCCGTCTTCACCCCACCACCGGTCTTCTTCCCCTTCTACCTCTGATTTGCCTTTTCTCAGATCTTCTCTGATCAAGCAAAGGAAATCCGGTTTCTTCATCCCTTGCCCATCCATCATCGATAATCCATTATCGACCCCGAGTCCTTGGTCCCTCTTTCCCTTTTCCTTCCCCTCCGCCTCCCCTCCTTTTTCTTTAGCATTAAGAGATCCCCGTAGCAGAAGGAAGAGAAGACTCAGCTCCCTCTTTCAGAACCACTTCCACTACAAATCTTACAGGGCTTCTAATCTGACCAGCGAAGGTGCATCGCTGATTCGAAACTCAAACTGCTGAAAAGGTTACTGCTGCAAATGGCTTGCATCAAAAGACAACACAGAGCCATAGATTGCATTGGTTGCAGCAATTGGTTTGCTGCAATGAACTTATCTCAACTATGAATGACCAATCAATAATTATTTGATCATCTATGAGAATCTGAATTAGATATTTTATTCCTAATTTTAAAAATTCTGTTTTTCCTGTAAATATTTCTCTATTTCAACTTCTTGTTCAATTACAGTTGTTTCCTTTGCCTCATGGCTTTCATTTTCCTGCCCAATCTTTTGGTTATATTATTTCTTGTTTATAATATGATTATTGTGTCTTAATCCATCTTATGCTATCCTTTTATTTTTTATTTTTATCTTTCTTCTAACATCAAATGACTCTTGTTAAATTTTGTTTGTTGAAATCAGTTTTCCATTATGCCAGAACTTATCATTTGAGATTTCATATTTTGATTGACCTGTTTTCCTAGAATCTTGATTGATAGGAACTTTGGATGCTATACATTATGCCCATATCATATTCACATTTTTTTATTATTATTATTTACCTTGGTATCATCTGCTGAGCAGCATACGTCACCATATCCACCCCTGTACACTAGCCATACACAGGTCGACTGGAGCATTACAACTCATCAAACAACAGCTTGTCATTATTAAGTATGTATTACTTGTTGTGATGGTGTCATTAAAATTCCTAAAATTGCATATCAAGGAATGGTTTTGTTTTGCTTGCAGAGATTAGTTTGCTGTAATATTTAACACATGTTGACTACCTGCATCCTGTGCCAATAAGCCACTTGCTGCAATTGCAGCAATACCAACACTCCATCATCCGTTTGCCACTTTGTCACCACCTCGCCGGATGCCACCTATCATAGCATAGCAACCTGCCCACTCCATCCTATAACATTTAAAATTTCCAGTAGTATATTACAGTTGTCGTATATTACTGACTTTGCCCAGTCAATTTTTGGAAGAGGCCATGGATTTCGAGGAGTGTTATGAAACGGAATCACTCAGGTTTACTAATATGAAGGATGGTAGCTTCCTGGAGCTGCGCTTAAGGCAGTCCATTTGAAGGGTCCGGTCCTCTCTGATTGCAAAAATCATGATTCTCTTGACCCATATCACACATTCATTGATGAGTTCATCAATCGTAAGGAACCATTATTACCTTTACCACATAGTAGTATGATGATCATCTTCAACCCATTTATCATTCCCCTATTCACTCATATCACTACCAGCACATTCCCCTGTCCCAGCCTTATTTAGCTTGCTGCAACACCCCCCATGTTTTCAGCTGCACCTTACAGCTGCATGAACTTCACATCTACAACCCTCCAAGGTCATACATATGCAACACCATCTTACTGCTATGTTTTAGTTTCATTATATATCATCACCAGTATCATATTCATGAACCTCCAGCATCCCTGCAACCTCTGCTGCTGTGCAATTTCTACTAACATCCTTTTCACTTGCCGCTGCATCTTTCACCACTTGACTGGGCACGATATTACACAACAATACCGCCCTTGTTGTCTAGCACAAACTACCATTATTTTCCATGTGCTTGGGGTACAGTACCCACAAACACCTATTTACCTTCAGTCCCTCCTTGTTTTGTGCCCACATCTTCATAACTGCCATCAACAACATGTAGCTGCCTCATTTACCTACAAAATCCCATTGCAAGTATATAGAGATACCTTCCTATTAGCTCACGGGTGTCGTATATGCATCTCCCTATGAGTTCATATCTGACATATAGGTGATATACCTGCATTTTTCTATCATTTCAGGCATGATATTTAAATATCACATATGCATTTACATTTTAAGCATAATATTTCCCATCTTCCCCACCTTGTGCTAACTCTACTTTGTAGGAAATGCATGAAGAATTATCATTTTCCTTTCCTAGAATTAAAGACCCTTGTAATTTTAAATTTGAGTTGTAATAGCTAGACTATAATGCAAATTTTACATTTCTTGCACTAGATTAGAATGTATGAGCATATACATCTTCTAGAATTGATTGTTTCATACCATCTCCTTTCTTTCAAAAATTTCACGAATGGTAAAACACGAATGGCACGTGCACCATTCTAAAAAGGGGTGATTAATCCTAAGTTGATGATTTACATCAATGGCCATAGTCAGGATGTAAACAAAACTTAGAATTTTCATCTTTTATGGAATACCACTGGATCTACACTGGATCCTCTTCAAAAATCATCATATATTCAAAGATTTCCCTCTTTTATTAGAGTTTAACTTAGAATTGGCTCAAGATATATACCAGTGGCCATAGTCAGGGTATATTGAGAGTTAATTCCATTTTAAACTCTATAAAAGCACAAAAATATGTTTTATTCTTCACCTGAATTCAAATATAGATTATTATATAATACATTCAATGACCATAGTCAAGGATGTATTATATTTTTCAATCTTATCTTAAATTCATTTAAAGAATGAAATAACTTTTCAAAATTCAATTTTAAAAATTCTTTAAATTCATTCATCATTTAGGATAGAATTGCATCATATCTTCAAAATTCTTCTTCATAAATCCAAGTGATTCTTTTCCTCATTTCTCAGATCAAATCCTATTCATAAATTCAAATTCAACTCTATTTTCTCAAAAGGATTCAAGAATTCAATTTCAAGGTCCCATTTGACTTTGGAACTTCAGAATCATCTTGTATTTCAAATTCCAAATTCTATCTCAAATTCAAAGTCCAATTTGACTTTGAAATTCCAAGATCATTTTTGTATTTAAACTTTAAAATCCCAATTTAAATTCAAAATTCAATTCAAAGGTCAGATTAAACTTTGAAATTTCTGATTCATCTTTTGGTTCCAAATTCAAAGTCTAAATTGACTTTGAAATTCATTTATATATTCAAAAATTTAAGTTCTAAATTTCATTTTCCAAGTTCAATTCAAACTTGGAAATTCTTGATTTATCTTTTTTTGAATTTAACTCCAAATCCATTTTAGGATCCAGGATTCAACACTCATATTGGATCTCAGACTTCAGATCCAATTCCTTTTTAGGATCTAGGATTCAACTCTCATATTGGATCTCGGACTTCAGATCCAATTCCTCTTTAGGATCCAGAGTCCAATTCCACTTTTGGATCTCAGACTTCAGATCCAAATCCATGTTAGGATCCAGAACCCAATTCTACATTTGGATCTCAGACTTTAGATCTAAATCCATCTTAGGATCCAGAACCCAATTTTATCTCGGATCTCAGATCTCAGATCTTAAATCCATCTTTAGATCCAATTCCATTCCCAATCCTAGATTTCAAATCCAATTCCATTTTCATATCTCCTTCAAGATCCCCTAAATCCATTTCTATTTTTCAAATACCATTTGACCTTCTTAGATCCATTCTAAATTTCAAACTTTAAAGTCTAAGTTCAATTTCATCCCAAGTATTCCTTTCTTTTTCTAAATTCAAGTTCAAAGTTCAAAGTCCTTCTCTGACTTTGAAGCTTCATTCCCTTTCTTTTCAAAGCTTTAAATCATTCTTTCTCCAACTCTGATCATTTCAAAGACTTAGAACTACTCTGATCCATCTCAAAAGTTCTAAGTTAGATTCAAATCATTTCTTCACTCCCTTATCAAGTCCATCTCAAAACATTTGAAAATTTTCAAAACATCTTTCAAAAGGAGCATACATTTTTTGCATTGCACAAGCATGATTCTCTGTGCATTTAGAGTAAGAATAAATTCTTAGATTATATTTAGGCAAAGCAAAAAGGCATAGATTCGATTCTTGGTTCGATTACCCCTAGTAAAGGCGCTAGGAACGATCGAACCTCGTACCGACGAGCGAATCCCGTCTCTCCATTTTCCCGCAACATTTTCAAAACAGAGGCGAGTTATTTTCTAAATATTTTTCAAATAAAGTTCAAGTGAAAACCCGCAAAATATTTCCTCTTCTCTCTCTTTCTTTCTTTTCTCTTCTCTTTATCTTTTCTTTCTTTTATTCTTCTCCCTTCAAAAAGGAGGAGAATAGAGGTTAGAAAAGGAAAAAGAGAAGGAAGAGAGAGAAACCACCAAAGAGGAAAAATTTTGCGATGATCACAGTTTTGGCGACCGTGATGGGACTCGTCTTCGTCCGGTTGGATCTATGCCTTTTGCTTTGCTTTTATATAATCTAAGTCTTTATTCTAACATATGTCAGCTACATTTTCATGCAAACCTTAGGAGCCTAGACTCTGTCCTAAGCTGACATCATTGCATATAGGATCTAAGTATGGTTTGGTAGGACCATATTGAGGAGATTATTCCATGTTCACATTAGATTTAGGTCTTAAATACGACTCTCCTCAATTTTAGGGATTGAATGCAAACAATGTATGCAAGTGTATGCTTCTATTCATTTAAATTCTATCTCTTTAGGACTTGCATTAGAGCCTTCTGATTTTATTGCATGTTGATCATATTTTGAAAACATCCCTACCTATATTGTCCCGGTCTTCACGTTGCTGGGCTGTCTCACTGAACCATAGTTCGGGAGAGAGCCTCACAACTGGACCACTTATTTGGGTTCGCGCCCCCCTACCACGTACCTAAGGGCCATAGTCCGAGGTATATTGGTAGGTGCTCAAGGATGTTGGGAAGCCTTTACCTTAGAACCGGAGTAAATACTTTATATGCCACGTACTTCGAGCTTCGGCTTGAGTATATCAGCGTATCTTGATTGGAATCAGATGATATAAATCTTAGAGTTAGGATTAAGGTCCTATCAGCCATTTCGAATATTGCATATAGAGTCAGCTTTAGGGAGTGTTGTTTATGTATCCTTGCTTGTATATCTGTGATTGTATGATATTTTATATATATATCTTCCTTATATTTTCCAAAACCCTGGGTATATATTTCAAAATTTCCTCTTTGTTTTTAAAACCCAGGTGTATTATTCTTTCTCTTCTTCTTCTCCTTCTAAAAATTCTTCTAAATTCTTCGGATCCTGCCTGCAAGTTCTTCAAAAGTTTAAATCCTTACCATTTATTCTCAAAATTCCATTTTTCCTTTTATTTTTTGTTTTTATATTCTTGTTTATATTTTCATAAAAATCTCTTTCCATCAAGAGATATCCTTTTCAAAAATAATATTTTCTTTTCATATTTTCAGTTGGTTACTCTCCCTCGTAGAGTAAACAACGCAATTGTCACAAATTTGGTGGCGACTCAATCCCTAGTAATGGGATACAATTAAATTTTTAACCTAAATCCTTCCTCTTTGTCAAAATATCTCCAAAAAGTTTCTTTGGTCTAAAAACCTCCATTTTTCCTCCACAGAGAGTTCTGATATTTCAAAAATGGTCACTACAAGAGGGGGAAAAGAAACAGTTCTTCAACTCAGCGACAGTGAGGCGGAAGAGATAAGCTCTCCTAAATCCGTCAGGGGACAGAGTCAGAGCAAGAAGGATGACATCGACCCCGCTATGTATGACATGTTCCAAAAGATGATGGCGAGGATGATGTCAGAACAAGCCGAGGCCAAGCTGAAAGAGACAGTGCCTAAAAGCAAGCTGAAGAAGAAGCCTGTAAAGAAGCAAGTCAGAATCATCAGAAAGAAGGTGCAGCCAGACACTGCTTCTGAGGAATCAGAGTCAGTCGAGGAAGAGTCAGAAGAGGAAGAGCAGATTGTCTACAAGCAGAATCCTCCGAGACAGTCTGTAAAGATAGTTGCGGAAGAGCCCGAATCCGTCAACAAGCCCAAGTCTGGGGCTCCAGCAGAAGACCTGATGAGCAAGCAGATGAAGGAAATGAGTCGAGCAATCAAGGACATTCAAGCCAAGGGTAAGGGCAAGCAGACCTACACCGGCGAAGATTTTTATGATGGTCTAGATGGGGATGATAACCTGGAGAATCTTCCTCGCAAGTTTCTCAAATTTGACGGGACTGGCAACCCTAAAGCCCATTTAGCCACATTTTATGCAGAGTGCAGTCGTTTCAGGAAAGACAACAGGGCTCTGTTCATCTGTTTTCTCCGCAGTCTGGAGGGTGTAGCAGCCAGATGGTATGCTGATCATGTGAATCCTATCGAACTACGAGAGTTCGATAAGGTAGTAAATATGTTCATTGAGCGTTTTCTATACAACACTGAGGTTTCCCCTACGCTCAATCACCTTTACAACCTAAAGCAGAATGAGACTGAAAGAGCAGGAGAGTTCATCCACAGGTGGAGAAGTACCTGCAACAAGATGAAAGTTCCCATTCCAGAGGAGCATGCATTATAAATAATCCTCAGCAATTTCTCTCAGCCCCTGAGAAGTCTCATTGCCACTTCTCCGGCAAAATCCTTTATCAAGTTGATTGAACGAGCCGAATGGCTCGAGGCAGGAATAGAAAGCGGGCTTTACGAGGGCATGCCTCTTGCCAAAAATATCCAAGATCAGAAAAAGAAAGCACAGTTCACTCATGCAGCTGATACCTCTGGCAATGATCTTGATAGCAATAGAAGAAACCGAAATGACAGCAAAAATGGTCAGAACCACGGCACAGCTCAAAGGGAGAAGTCTTCCAAGCAGAATAACAAGCCATCTCAGTCTAACTTTCCGCAAAAGGAGAATATAAAGCGCGAAGGTTGGAGTAATGACCGTGAGTTCACTCCTCTGAAGCAAACGCTCGAAGAAGCCCTTGAATTCATGCTGGCCAAAGGATTGGTTAAACTCCCGAAAGTCACAGATCCTCCCACGGTCATGGGAAGATTCACAAATCAGTTCTGCAAGTTCCATCGAGCAGTGGGGCATGACACCGATCACTGCTTCGTCTTCAAAAATATTGTTCAGGATTGCGTCGACAAGAATCTCTTTGCTGAAGATGAAGAGGAAGATGACCTAGCCGTCATGACCAAGTCTCTCCCCGGCTACTCAGAAGACTGAAGATGTCAGAATTCTCCTACCTTTTCCCTTTTTGCCAAGTCATCTTGTAGGGGGCCAGTCAGCCCAGTCCTTTTGTGACCTTTTGGTCAAAGTGTTTGTCAATATTTCAGTTCTTTGTTATCAGTTTTGCTCGTCAATGAAATGTCAATTTTCCTTTATATCTCTAAATATCCCAATACTTTCTTCCTCTGCCACATAGGGGCATTTGCTTTTGAAAATCTATATTTCAAAAATCTCTTCATCAGCTTCTGTTAAAATCACATCTAAATTCCTGTTCTTTTCAGAATGCGGGACCAATCCTGACATCATTCATGAGAGAAATGATATTACCTATGAGGGCTTTTTCAAAAATCATGAAATTTTAAAAATCTTTGTTATGATCAAGGGGTTCGAATATTCCTTGGTCTAATCTTTGACAAAAAAATCAACCCTCGTGTTGATCATATCTTCAAAAATAAGTCTTTCAAACCATTATATTGAAAGATCAACCCTTGTGTTGGTCTTATCTTCCAAAATGAATTTTAAAACCTTTATATTCAAGGATCAACCCTTGTGTTGGTCTTATCTTTCAAAATGGATTTCAAATCTTTATAGATCAACCCTTATCTTTCAAAGTAGATTTCAAAACCTTTATATTCAGAGATCAATCCTTGTATTGATCTTCTATTCCAAAATAGATTTCAAGTCTTTTTATTCAAAGATCAACCCCTGTGTTGGTCTTATCTTCCAGAATTGGGTTTTAAATCATTATATTTAAAGATCAACCCCTGTGATTGATCTTATCTTCCAAGGTTGATTTTTAACATTATCTTCAAAAGATCAACCCTTGTATTGATCTTATTATTATCAATTTCGAACTGTTATTTTTTAGAAATCAGATCTATTGTTGATTTTCTGCTTCAAAATTAGATTTCAAAACCGTTGCATTCGAAAATTAACCCTCATGATGATCTCTCATGTTTGATTTAAAGGATCAGATCTTGCGCTGATCATTCTTCTTGTGGTGGATTTTCCTCCCCTAAAATGATTTCTCATTTATCCCTTAAATGAACATTTTTCTTTCAAGATCCCATATGCAGGCAGGATCAGAAAAACTCCTTTTTTCTTGAATCTTATAAATTTTCAGTTAAATTTGATATTTTTATCGGTTTCATTCATTTTATTCAAGTTTATATCAATTTTATCAAGTTTTTTAAATTTTATCAATCTTTTTACCCTTTCAGGTTAAGGGATAAACCTTATGCCTCTTCCCCATGAGGTATTTCCTTTATTCTTATTTTTCCCGCTCAGGTTAAGGGATAAACCTGACCCTCGTTGTCCGAGGAGTTCCTATTCAGGATAAGGGACAATCCTGAAACCCCTCGTAGCAGCCACAATGCTACCTATGAGGATTCTTTCGTAAATACAAGTTTTGCCAATCTTTATTGATTCTCTAGATTTATATCAATTTTCCTTCATTTTACTTTTCTTAAAATCAGGATAAAAGGATAATCCTGAAACCCCTCATAGGAGCAACAATGCTACCTGTGAGAATTCCTTTCCAAAATAAATTTTCAAAATTTCTTTCCTTTCTTCTTCTCCATTTTTATAATTTTTTTTTTTTCTTTTTCCCCTTTCAGGTTAAGGAGTAAACCTGAATCATTCCTTTCTAAATTCTCATCAAATGTCTATTCCATTTCCCTTTCAGGATAAGGGAAAATCCTGAAAACGCCGACAATCATTCTTGCTCAAATCACAAGTATCTTAAAGAATGTCGGTGTCCCCTTTTTCTTCAAATCTCCATCAGAAAACCCAGTACTTACACTGGGGCATTTTTGAAGAATTCAGTACTCATACAGGTAAGCCTAGCACTCATGCTAGTGCCTGGCTGACCGATCAGTTAGCCTCTCAGGATCAGTCTTTTGCACTGACCCTTCATCAAAAATCAGAGCTCTAAATCCAATGTCGATCTTCGGGTCATTCAAGTCTCAAATTCAAGCCTTCATGTTACAATCTTTCCTCGATTTTCATTAAATTCTGCCAGTTTTCTTCTATCCATTCTCATCAACTCTCCTTTGAAGATTCGAGTTTTCGACTCGAACTTCCAACTCTTTCCTTTGAGATTCGAGCCTTGACTCGAATTTTTCAGTTCTCCTTCGAAGGTTTGGGTTTTTACTCAAGTCTTCTGTTCCTTCACAAATCTGAACCTTTCCAGTTTTCCCTTGAAATTCGGGCTTTGGCCCGAACTTTCCAACTTTCCTTCAAAAATTTGAGTTTTAAATTTTCTTGCCTTCAGTAAATAAACCTTCAAAATTTTGATTCGAGCCCTGACTCGAACCTTCCTGCTGTCCTTCGAAAATTTGAGTTTTATCTCGAGTTTTCTTGCCTTCGATAAATGAACTTTCAAGTTTTCCTTTGAGATTCGAGCCCCGACTCGAACCTCCCAGTTTTCCTTTGAAAATTCGAGTTTTACTCGAATTTCCCTGTTTTCCTTGTAGAATCCGAGTCCTGATACTCTTTTCAAAGGATTACCCTCAAAATCCAGTTTTATATCAAGCTTACCTTCAGAACTTTAAATTCACATTTACCTTCAGAATTCAATCTCATATTGGATTCTTCCCCAGAATCCCACTGATGTGTCAAAATTTGATGTTAAGCAAAGGTTTCGTCATCAAAGGATTTCAGGAATATCTTGCCAAATTGCCATAAAATAGTTATTGATCTCAAACTTTTATTACATAAAGAATTTCCTCAAATCTCCTTAAGTATTCCTTCCAAAAGGGTGAAGCTTCTGCGAAGAAAGGCTCAAACTTCAAATTTTCTGTTGGTCAACCAAGAGGATGAAGAAAGATCTTCGACATGACCGGTAAAGGAAATATTCAATGATGCTGAAGAGCCATAAATGAGCTGATATTGATCATAGCTATGGCACACTCTTAAAGATTATTCTTTGGCATTAAGACAGTGGAAATATCCTGGGCAGTCAGAAAAGAACCTATCCAATTCATGTCTCCTCAAGTCAGCTAAGCTGCAAATCAAATATCCGCAAAGGGGATCTCTCAATTGTCGTCAAGATGAAGGCGAATTAAGCGAGTAGACCCCCGGGGCTAAAGAAGATTTGAAACATCTCCAAGATGACGGAGTTTGTGACGGATCCTTCCAGGGAAAGTTCGGATCACCGTCGAGATGAAGGCGGATGTGATGGACCTACCAACAAACCCTAAAAGATATCTGATTCCAGCTATCATCTAAGTACCTTTGAGCCAATACCATCATATATAATCCCTGAGATAAATGAAGGATCGGAACATCTCCAAGATGAAGGAGTTTGTGACGTACCCTTCCCTGAAAAAGAGAGAAAAGTCAGGACATCTCCAAAATGAAGGATGATGTAAAAGCCCAAGAAAGACCCATGACTCAAAAGAGTGCAAAAAGATCATCATGGGAAAGTGCCCAGGATATCAAACTGCCCAAACTGCAAAGAATCTTCTTTATCTATGTGAAATTCTTCTATCAATATCTTTTCATTCAATTACTTTTATGAAGCTAAGAATATTTCCTCTCCTTTCATATCAAGGAAATTGATAGCATCCTTGAAGAAGACCAACAACTAAATTTCACTTTGATCCTGGATTCTATAGAGTTAACCTAGTTGGGGGTAATACTCTAGGTGGAAAAGGGAACATCTTCCAAAAAGTGCTAAACTTAAAATGACCTTGAAACGACTATAAATTTTATCATTTTGGCAAAATTTTCCAGCTTTCCTGATAAAGAAATAAGAACTTGACATCTGTTTTGATACATCCTGGTGTTGCCTTCCCCGTCTTTCGCTTTGTCGAGAGACTTGCCTTCTCCTTGATGAAAGGATCACCTTCTCCGTCTTTCGCTTTGTCGAGAGACTCACCTTTTCCTTGATAAAAGGATTGCCTTCCCCGTCTTTCACTTTGTCGAGAGACTTGCTTTCTCCTTGATAAAAGGATTGCCTTCCCCGTCTTTCGCTTTGTCGAGAGACTTGCCTTCTTCTTGATGAAAGGATCACCTTCCCCGTCTTTCGCTTTGTCAAGAGACTCGCCTTCTCCGTCTTTCGCTTTGTCGAAAGACTCGCCTTCTCCTTGATAAAAGGATTGCCTTCTCCGTCTTTCGATCTGTCGAAAGACTCGCCTTCTCCTTGATGAAAGGATTGACTTTTCCGTCTTTCGCTTTGTCGAAAGACTCGCCTTCTCCTTGATAAAAGGATTGCCTTCTCCGTCTTTCGCTTTGTCGAGAGACTTGCCTTCTCCTTGATTAAATGATCACCTTCCTCGTCTTTCGCTTTGTAGAGAGACTTGCCTTCTCCTTGTTAAAAGGATTGCCTTCTTCATATTTTACATCTTGCCTTCTCCTTGTTAAAAGGATTGCCTTCTTCATATTTTACATCTTGCCTTCTCCTTGCCAAAAGGATTGCCATCTTCACATTTTCATATTTTGCCTTCTCCTTACTATTGCTATCTTCATATCTTCATATCTTTCCTTCTCCTTGTTAAAAGGATTGCCTTCTTCATATTTCACATTTCGCCTTCTTCTTACTATTGCCATCTTCGTCGCCACCTTCATATTTCACTTTTACCTTCTCCTGTCCAAAGGATTTGCCCTCTTCCATCTTTTTCCTTGTCAAGAGATTTGTCTCCTTGATAAAGGGTTCGCCTTATTCATCTTTCATTCCATCGAAAGGTTCATCTCCTGTCACCTTATTCATCGATTTGTCTCACATATCTTTATTTTTATCTCTTATATTTTCCATAAAAGTTGTCTCATCTCTCCTGTCCCATCACGGTTTTCAAGAAATCCGTATGGTTGTTTCCACTCAGGTTAAGGGTCAAAACCTGTACTCCCTGCGAGAGGTCATTAAATTCAAAAGCTGATTTAGTCTCAGCAATGTGACGTCCAAGTTCATCCCTTTTTCAAAGCTTTAGGGAGCCCCATTTTCTTCCTCCTTTTGCAAACCCCTTTCGGATTTGTTCGTCCAAACTCCGAAGGTCCCATCATGGTTTCTTCATTCGAGGATTCCATTTTGGTCGTCCCCTTCAAGTTAAGGGTTAAGCCTGAACCTCGTCCCTCGAGGTATTTTTCCTTTTCAGGTTTGGGTTAAACCTAAGTCTCGTTTCGACGAGGTGTTTTCCTTCTGTCCCATCATGGTTCTTCCCATCGAGGAATCCATGCTTTGTATATCCATCTAGAATAAAATCCTACTTTAGCTTCATCTCATGAGGCATTTTCTCAAAAATGTCCCATCAAGACCCTCATATTTTCCTTCCCCCATTCAGGTCATTTTGAGATATCCTCGTCCCATCCAGGTTAAGGGCTAAACCTGAGTCGTTCCAAAAAGTTGATCTTGTCTCGCCCATGAAACCTTATCAAAATTCTTATCTTTCACCATTTTTGGATCTTCATCCAAAGTCTCATCATGATGTCCTCATTTCTATTTATTCAGTCATATCACTTTCGAGGATTTCGTCTTCCCCAAGCCATTCAAGCATAAAGTTTTAAAACCATGTCTTTCAAATAAATTCTTCCACACCCAGTTCAGATCTGCTGACTGGGGCAATTTTCAAAATTTGGAGTGTTATCTTTGCCACTAAGCTCGGCTTTTCAACCGGCTTAGTAGCAAAGAGGGGCATCTGTGAACACCCCAAAATTTTCAAAATCTTATAAATATTCCCTTTTTACCCTTGATCCCATTTTCTGAGCAATTGAGTCACCCTTAAATCTAAAATCCAACTTATTTCTCAGATTTTACTAAAATTAAATTCATTTTACATATCTGACTCAATTTCGGATCCGGACCTGGATCCAGATAAAAGATCCAAATCTGAGCTTTGTTGTTCAATTTTTAAATCAAATTCTCAAAATTACCAAAATAACCTTCTAAAAAGCTTTGACAGGTTCATCCAACATCCGTTTGAATCCATAGCGTTATATTCCTCGATTTGTGGTTTAAAACTCGAATATTTTCTAAAAATTGGGGTCTAAACCCATTCTTCTGAAGGAATTTCCCCAAAACGGCTTGAAATTCTTAAAAAAACATTTTTTGTAAATATTTCTCAGAAAAATACAAAAAATTAGTGTTTAACCTTTGTTTTCCTGTAAAACGTTAAGATTTTATTCCAAAAACACCAAAAAAATGGAAAATGCAAAGAAAAAATATATATATATATATATATATATATATATCAGTTTTTTAAAACCTCTTTTTGAAAATATCCCTTTTTAGAAAACCTCTTTTAGAAAAATCTGGTGAAGGAGCCTGCTTTTTGAATTTCGTGGAAAACCTGAAGGGCCCCGTTAAATTTTTCTATCTCTTAGGGTTTTATCGCAAGGAGTCGGAGGCCAAAGCTTTTTTTTTTTTTTCTCTTTTTCTCAGACCTTCAGGAAGCTTCCAGCTTCCACGACCATCCCCATGTGCGAGCTCCTCCATGGCCGACCTCCCTCCACCATCCATCTCGCCTTCCCCCCTTCTCTTTCGTCCATCCTCCTCCTGCTTCACCCGATCCCTCCATCACCAACGGCTTCTCCATCTCAAGATCGATTTCCTCTTCAGCCATCCGATCCCCAACGACATTACTTCTTCCAGAGCCATCGCCTCCCTCTTTAAAAGGACGCAAAAGGGAACCCTAAATCCATCGCTCTTCACCCCCGCATGTTCCCTTCTTCAGCTTCTTTCAGATCCGTCTTCACCCCACCACCGGTCTTCTTCCCCTTCTACCTCTGATTTGCCTTTTCTCAGATCTTCTCTGATCAAGCAAAGGAAATCTGGTTTCTTCATCCCTTGCCCATCCATCATCGATAATCCATTATCGACCTCGAGTCCTTGGTCCCTGTTTCCCTTTTCCTTCCCCTCCGCCTCCCCTCCTCTTTCTTTAGCATTAAGAGATCCCCGTAGCAGAAGGAAGAGAAGACTCAGCTCCCTCTTTCAGAACCACTGCCACTACAAATCTTACAGGGCTTCTAATCTGACCAGCGAAGGTGCATCGCTGATTCGAAACTCAAACTGCTGAAAAGGTTACTGCTGCAAATGGCTTGCATCAAAAGACAATTGGTTTGCTGCAATGAACTTATCTCAACTGTGAATGACCAATCAATAATTATTTGATCATCTATGAGAATCTGAATTAGATATTTTAGTCCTAATTTTAAAAATTCTGTTTTTCCTGTAACTATTTCTCTATTTCAACTTCTTGTTCAATTACAGTTGTTTCCTTTGCCTCATGGCTTTCATTTTCCTGCCCAATCTTTTGGTTATATTATTTCTTGTTTATAATATGATTATTGTGTCTTAATCCATCTTATGCTATCCTTTTATTTTTTATTTTTATCTTTCTTCTAACATCAAATGACTCTTGTTAAATTTTGTTTGTTGAAATCAGTTTTCCATTATGCCAGAACTTATCATTTGAGATTTCATATTTTGATTGACCTGTTTTCCTAGAATCTTGATTGATAGGAACTTTGGATGCTATACATTATGCCCATATCATATTCACATTTTTTTATTATTATTATTTACCTTGGTATCATCTGCTGAGCAGCATACGTCACCATATCCACCCCTGTACACTAGCCATACACAGGTCGACTGGAGCATTACAACTCATCAAACAACAGCTTGTCATTATTAAGTATGTATTACTTGTTGTGATGGTGTCATTAAAATTCCTAAAATTGCATATCAAGGAATGGTTTTGTTTTGCTTGCAGAGATTAGTTTGCTGTAATATTTAACACATGTTGACTACCTGCATCCTGTGCCAATAAGCCACTTGCTGCAATTGCAGCAATACCAACACTCCATCATCCGTTTGCCACTTTGTCACCACCTCGCCGGATGCCACCTTTCATAGCATAGCAACCTGCCCACTCCATCCTATAACATTTAAAATTTCCAGTAGTATATTACAGTTGTCGTCTATTACTGACTTTGCCCAGTCAATTTTGGAAGAGGCCATGGATTTCGAGGAGTGTTATGAAACGGAATCACTCAGGTTTACTAATATGAAGGATGGTAGCTTCCTGGAGCTGCGCTTAAGGCAGTCCATTTGAAGGGTCCGGTCCTCTCTGATTGCAAAAATCATGATTCTCTTGACCCATATCACACATTCATTGATGAGTTCATCAATCGTAAGGAACCATTATTACCTTTACCACATAGTAGTATGATGATCATCTTCAACCCATTTATCATTCCCCTATTCACTCATATCACTACCAGCACATTCCCCTGTCCCAGCCTTATTTAGCTTGCTGCAACACCCCCCATGTTTTCAGCTGCACCTTACAGCTGCATGAACTTCACATCTACAACCCTCCAAGGTCATACATATGCGACACCATCTTACTGCTATGTTTTAGTTTCATTATATATCATCACCAGTATCATATTCATGAACCTCCAGCATCCCTGCAGCCTCTGCTGCTGTGCAATTTCTGCTAACATCCTTTTCACTTGCCGCTGCATCTTTCACCACTTGACTGGGCACGATATTACACAACAATACCGCCCTTGTTGCCTAGCACAAACTACCATTATTTTCCATGTGCTTGGGGTACAGTACCCACAAACACCTATTTACCTTCAGTCCCTCCTTGTTTTGTGCCCACATCTTCATAACTGCCATCAACAGCATGTAGCTGCCTCATTTACCTACAAAATCCCATTGCAAGTATATAGAGATACCTTCCTATTAGCTCACGGATGTCGTATATGCATCTCCCTATGAGTTCATATCTGACATATAGGTGATATACCTACATTTTTCTATCATTTCAGGCATGATATTTAAATATCACATATGCATTTACATTTTAAGCATAATATTTCCCATCTTCCCCACCTTGTGCTAACTCTACTTTGCAGGAAATGCATGAAGAATTATCATTTTCCTTTCCTAGAATTAAAGACCCTTGTAATTTTAAATTTGAGTTGTAATAGCTAGACTATAATGCAAATTTTACATTTCTTGCACTAGATTAGAATGTATGAGCATATACATCTTCTAGAATTGATTGTTTCATACCATCTCTTTTCTTTCAAAAATTTCACGAATGGTAAAGCACGAATGGCACGTGCACCATTCTAAAAAGGGGTGATTAATCCTAAGTTGATGATTTACATAAATGGCCATAGTCAGGATGTAAACAAAACTTAGAATTTTCATCTTTTATGGAATACCACTGGATCTACACTGGATCCTCTTCAAAAATCATCATATATTCAAAAATTTCCCTCTTTTATTAGAGTTTAACTTAGAATTGGCTCAAGATATATACCAATGGCCATAGTCAGGATATATTGAGAGTTAATTCCATTTTAAACTCTATAAAAGCACAAAAATATGTTTTATTCTTCACCTGAATTCAAATATAGATTATTATATAATACATTCAATGACCATAGTCAAGGATGTATTATATTTTTCAATCTTATCTTAAATTCATTTAAAGAATGAAATAACTTTTCAAAATCCAATTTTAAAATTTCTATTAATTCATTCATCATTTAGGATAGAATTGCATCATATCTTCAAAATTCTTCTTCATAAATCCAAGTGATTCTTTTCCTCATTTCTCAGATCAAATCCTATTCATAAATTCAAATTCAACTCTATTTTCTCAAAAGGATTCAAGAATTCAATTTCAAGGTCCCATTTGACTTTGGAACTTCAGAATCATCTTGTATTTCAAATTCCAAATTCTATCTCAAATTCAAAGTCCAATTTGACTTTGAAATTCCAAGATCATTTTTGTATTTAAACTTTAAAATCCCAATTTAAATTCAAAGGTCAGATTAAACTTTGAAATTTCTGATTCATCTTTTGGTTCCAAATTCAAAGTCTAAATTGACTTTGAAATTCATTTGTATATTAAAAAATTCAAGTTCTAAATTTCATTTTCCAAGTTCAATTCAAACTTGGAAATTCTTGATTCATCTTTTTTTGAATTTAACTCCAAATCCATTTTAGGATCCAAGATTCAACACTCATATTGGATCTCAGACTTCAGATTCAATTCCTTTTTAGGATCCAGGATTCATCTCTCATATTGGATCTCGGACTTCAGATCTAATTCCTCTTTAGGATCCAGAGTCCAATTCCACTTTTGGATCTCAGACTTCAGATCCAAATCCATGTTAGGATCCAGAACCCAATTCTACATTTGGATCTCAGACTTCAGATCTAAATCCATCTTAGGATCCAGAACCCAATTTTATCTCGGATCTCAGATCTCAGATCTTAAATCCATCTTTAGATCCAATTCCATTCCCAATCCTAGATTTCAAATCCAATTCCATTTTCATATCTCCTTCAAGATCCCCTAAATCCATTTCTATTTTTCAAATACCATTTGACCTTCTTAGATCCATTCTAAATTTCAAACTTTAAAGTCTAAGTTCAATTTCATCCCAAGTATTCCTTTCTTTTTCTAAATTCAAGTTCAAAGTTCAAAGTCCTTCTCTGACTTTGAAGCTTCATTCCCTTTCTTTTCAAAGCTTTAAATCATTCTTTCTCCAACTCTGATCATTTCAAAGACTTAGAACTACTCTGATCCATCTCAAAAGTTCTAAGTTAGATTCAAATCATTTCTTCACTCCCTTATCAAGTCCATCTCAGAACATTTGAAAATTTTCAAAACATCTTTCAAAAGGAGCATACATTTTTTGCATTGCACAAGCATGATTCTCTGTGCATTTAGAGTTAGAATAAATTCTTAGATTATATTTAGGCAAAGCAAAAAAGCATAGATTCGATCCTTGGTTTGATTACCCCTAGTAAAGGCGCTAGGAACGATCGAACCTCGTACCGACGAGCGAATCCCGTCTCTCCATTTTCCCGCAACATTTTCAAAATGGAGGCGAGTTATTTTCTAAATATTTTTCAAATAAAGGTCAAGTGAAAACCCGCAAAATATTTCCTCTTCTCTCACTTTCTTTCTTTTCTCTTCTCTTTCTCTTTTCTTTCTTTTATTCTTCTCCCTTCAAAAAGGAGGGGAATAGAGGTTTGAAAAGGAAAAAGAGAAGGAAGAGAGAGAAACCACCAAAGAGGAAAAATTTTGCGATGATCACAGTATTTTATTCTAAGAATGAAACTATAAATGCAAAGTCTAATTTTACGAAATTAATAAAACAAGTTCTAATTATCAAACAATAATTAAATAAAATAATAAACTAATTCTAAAATTAACTAAACTAATTCTAATAATACTGTATAATGCTTATGCAGCTTTTACAATGCAGAAAATACTGAAAACAGTCCTAAAATGCCGAAACTAAGGAAATTATGAAAATGCCCCTAACTAGTGTAAAATAGATTTCTGACAGGTTTGGCAGGGAAAATGAGGTCCGATTTTCCCGAAACTTGTTCTGTTCTGTAATTGACAGATTAAATAATCTGACAGTTTTACAGAGTGAAAAACAAATATCTATAACTCCAGATATAAGTGTTTCAAAACTGGGAAAAATCAGGATATCGAAAGTCCCGAAATTTAAAAACCAGAAAAAGCGGTTTTCACAAAACGCTTAAAAATCAGACCAAACCAACTCGGATAGAGCTGAAAATTGGTCTGCAGTTAGCTAACACGTTGATAAAGTGAATAGAATTTTTTTTTTCTAAAAACTCAGAATTTTTGCACATGAAATTACGACAGTGCGATGGGGCAAAATCTGGTTTTTCTTTCAATGCACTATTCACTATATGAATCTATTTTAAGCACTATGAGCGTAATCTAACTATAATGCAGACTTAAATGATCCTATATGACAGATTATATGTTGATACTAACTACGATGAAGCTAAATGAAGTCTAAATGAAGTATGATATGCATTTTATGACTACAAGCTAAATGAACTAATATTGCAAAAATAACTAATGTACTAAAACATACAATTAACTATATGCATATGACATGCAATGAATCTAAATTGAATGCAACTATGCTAACTAAATTATAAAAATACAACAAATCAACAAGCACACATTAAATCAACAAGCATAAACTTTAACTAAAACAATTAAATAAGTAACTACACTAGCTATTCTAAAATCACTATGGATTAACTCTAAAAAAATTGAGACTATGTTAGTTTAAATTAGATAGACTCGGTTGACCTAAGCTTGGAATAGGTTTGACTTAGACTAGGTTGGACTCGGTCTAGGTTTGACTTAGCTAACTGGCTTCAGTTGACTCAACTAGGTTTGGTTTTGACTAGGTTAGGTTAGGTTAGGTTTGACTCAACTAATTAGGTCAACTAAATTAGTAACCTACTAATTAACCTAACATTAATTCAAAACTAAACGAATTTAATGTAGAAGTTTGGAAAAATAAGGTAATAATTGCCAATGCTCGAATTTTGGAATGATTGGATTATCAAAAATCGCCCCAATTAATTAGGGAGTTACACTCCTTAAATATGTTTAAAGCTCACTTTGGAAAATGAAAAGTCCAACTTAGAAAACCCCATGATTTTTGCTTTTCAAGATTGAAGTAAATGGTATTTTTTTCTTTCTGAAAATCGTGGAACCTAAATTGGAAATTTAATTAAATTTCAAAAACACTTTCCAAAGCCAAAGAGTAACTCCTTTTTTATTGAACCCTCAAAAGTTTAATGCTCTTTTAAATGCTCCACACGATTTTTTAAGAATCTACTATTTTCAAAAACTTTTCAAATTCAATTACCTTAATTACCTTCCTTCTCAAAAATTGCCAACCCTAATTAAGTTACTTTCTAGACTAATATAATTAAAACTACCTAGGGAATAAAAGGACTCAAATAAAAACACGATTTTCCAGAATTAAATGCTACCCTAATTCCAAAACTTACTTAAATGACTCCTAAAAACGGCTAAGGCAATAAAACTTAAGACATTGAACCTAGACACCTTCCTAACCTACCTAATTACAATTAATACCTTCTAAAAAAATCGACCTAGAGCTCAATTGGAGCTCTAATGGCTGCCGCCTCTCCTTCGGGAAGAAGAAGACCTAAAAAAATTTAAAATTTTAACTTAAATAAAATAAAATGCAAACTAATCAAAGGAAATGATGCCTATGACACATCTAACTTACACAAGACACTAATGAATCTAATTACACTAAACAAAAACACATTATCTAACTATGATGCTGGACATTACATGAACAATAAGCAGCCACCCAAATACACGCATAAACTAAGAATTTTAAACTAACAACTAACTCTATTACGTGATGAAAATCTAACTTGAGCTTGCATCAACAATTACACTAAGACAAAACAAACTAAAATAAACTAAGTAGGACACCTACAGCCGGCTGGACATATCAATCAAACATGCACAAAGAAGAGAAACTCGATTTTGGTATTTTCAATAACAATCAACACCCACAACATAAAATGACTCAAACGATATTTAAACTAATACTAAGCTAATGCAATTGACCAACACAATTTTATGAAACTATTAAACCGCATTACACACAACACATTACACGAATTGCTTGATCTAAGCACACACACTTAACAAAAAGGCACTTCTAAATCGAAGAGGGTTTGAAAAATGATTCACACGACAATATAGACTCAAACCAAAATAGATCTGCAGTAAACTCACTGGAATCTGATCTATGTAAGGTCTACTAACCCAGCTTTGCTGCCAAAAACCGAACTAAGGTTAAAATTAAAAATAAACCAAAATCGGCTAGAATGGATCTAGCCGATTTATGGGTTTTCAATGAAAAACGCCTTTGTTCCAGACCCTCGCCCAAAATAAATCAAAATGAATTGTTTAAAACAAATTTTGTATTGGATTTTTTGTAGAACAGAACCACAAATACACTGAACAAACTTGAAGGATCGGCTAGATGAGGATCTAGCCGATTTTCACTATTTGGGTAAAAAATGTTGAAAATCAAGACTCAAACGAATCAAACAATGAAATAAACCTAATCTAACGTGCTGGTCTGTGCACGGGGTCTACTCTAAGGTTGAAACAAAGAGAAAAACAAGAAACACACAGAAAATTAATAAAATAAAATCAACACACAATTCGGTTTTAGCTAGAAGAGGAAGAAGAAGACCTACCTTTCGGTCGATCCGACGATCGTGGGGATGAAGAAGAGCGGACCGTGGCTTGATCTTGACGTTCCAAACGGTTCAAGAATGCTGGAACTTTACCAAAAACAACACTTTTGCAGCTGCAACACGTTGGAGATCCACCGAAGATGGAATATGCACCGATTCTCGATCGGAGGGCGTAGAAAACCGGATGGAGGTAGGGGCGGTTCACCTTGACGTGTGGTTCGCACTATGGATCAAGGTTAGTAGTCTCCACCTCTGCTACACCTGCAAAAACACAGAAAAATGGTGAAACAAACAGCAAGGAGAAGGAAGAAACGTAAAGAAATCACAAGGGAGATCAAAAGATGCTTGGAAATCAAGCATAAACCGATCTTCAATGGCCAAAACGTGGGAGAATGGAAGGGAAGAAGGTGTTGGAGGTAGAGGCACTGCAGGGGGCGTCCAATCCAAGCCAAAGACACCTAGGGTTTTTAGAAACTATAATTTATACTTTTGATATTTTTCAGAAAGAAGGTTAAAAAAAATATTTTGCTAGGCGCCACTTTCTGGGGGGTTTTCTGCAAAACTTTTTGAAATGGATATGGATAGGCATGTGGGTTGGGTTTTGGGCTTTTTAAAGGTTGATCCAAAGTCCAAATAACCTAATTGGGTCTGATATGGATCCGATCCACCTCAAAATCCATGTTCGAACACTGAAATAGCCATAACTCTCTCATTTTAACTCCGATTTTTTTGAAATTCGAACCATAACCCCTTACTATCAAAATACATCTAAACATGGGTTTAAAACCTTAAACTTGTTACAAAATGCATGAAAAACTTGTTAACATGATGTGCATTTCATGCATCATCAGGACTATTTGTTGAAATCCCAATACTGACCGGATTGTTGTTAATGCAGTTGAATGCAAATGAATATGAATTGATGCATATGAATGCACAAGTGCGTGAAATGAGGAATTTGTTTATCCTGCCTGCATACAGAATAAAATTTTAAAAATGCCCCAGTGTAACTGGGAAAGAAAGTTTGATCATTATTTGAAGAAAATAGGAAGGATTACAAGAGGAGAATAAATGTTTCAAGTATAAAACTTTTTCAAGTGTCGAGCATTAA
This sequence comes from Nuphar pumila, assembly GCF_984573655.1. Classification (NCBI taxonomy): domain Eukaryota; kingdom Viridiplantae; phylum Streptophyta; class Magnoliopsida; order Nymphaeales; family Nymphaeaceae; genus Nuphar; species Nuphar pumila. The sequence goes on along the minus strand of NC_143260.1, from coordinate 63,800,797 downwards.
ATGGATCTGACAATTCTACCCCATCGACATTGATGAGCCGATATGAGTTGCGGAGTAATGCTTCTTTGACGACATAGGGACCTTCCCAATTTGGCGACCATTTACCGCCAGGATGATGCTTGAGATAAGCTGTGGATCGAAGCACTAAATCATTGACTTTGAATCTTCTTTCGAAGACGGACTTTGCATACTGCATGGCTACTCTCTGTCGATAGGATTGAGCGTGCTCTGCTGCTCTTAGCCTTCTCTCGTTGAGTAGGTCTAATTGTACCAGTCGCTGCTGCTGGTATCGATCAAGAGGTAATTCTAGCAGTGATGCAAATTTCAAAGCGGGCTTCTGAACATGTAGCAGCAACACTACTTCTGTTCCATAGACCAGTTCTGATGGAGTAGCATTCGTTGGAGTGCAAATAGTGGTCCGATAGGCCCATAGTGCCTCGTGGATCTTCTCATGCCAGTCACAGTCTGTTTCCACAGTTCGCTCCAAGATACGAATTAAAATTTTGTTGGTGGCCTCTGCCTGACCATTCCCTTGAGGATAGTAAGGAGCAGAAAAATGATGATAGATTTTGAACTTTAAGCAGAATGTCTTCATCTTTTCATTCTTGAAATGACTGTCATTATCTGACACGATGTCATGTGGGATGCCGAAACGACAAAGGATGTTCTTGTGAATAAAAGAGACTACGTGTCGGCCTTCTACTGTGCGAAGAGTGATAGCTTCCACCCACTTGGTAAAATATTCTGTTGCAGCAAGGAAGTATTTATGGCCATTTGAAGCTAAGGGAGTGATGGGACCTACGACATCGAAGGCCCACATAAAGAATGGCCATGGAGAGACAATAGATTGCAGATATGTTGCCGAAGCATGAATAGAAGGTGCGTGTATCTGGCATTGCACACACTTCTTCACATAATGATGATAGTCTTATTGCATAGTCTTCAAATAATAACCTGCTCTCATGATTTGCTTGACAAGGGTTTGGTAGCCGACATGGCCACCATAAATGCCTTCGTGTGCTTCTTGCACGACTTCTTTGGCTTCGTCTTCATCTAGACATCTGGAATACTCTGAACTGAATCCACGATGATAAAGGACATTGGCCAGAATGAAATATCGAGTGGACATATGCTGGATCGCTCGCTGCTCTTTCTTTGAGAGTTCTGAAGGAAATTCACCAGTTTCTATGAAAGTTTTGATATTGTAATACCAAGGCTTCTTCCTTTGCTCAACCTGGTTTACTTGTTCTGTTGGAAGGAAAGCAGGTTGGTCGAGTCTGCCAATTTCGAAAGAACGACAATATTCTTCATTCTTGAATACCATAATGGAACCTAAACTAGCTAGGCTATCGGCCACTTGATTAAAATCTCTCTTGATATGGACGAGCTGAAATTCTTCAAAATTGCTGACAAGAGCTGAAACAATTTTCTGATAAGAAAATAGCTTCTGATCTTTGACCTGCCATTCGGCTCAGACTTGATTGACAACGAGTAATGAGTCGCCATAGGCATGCACTTTCTTAACATTGAAATCTAGTAGAATCTTTAGACCTTGAATCAGGGCTTCATACTCAGCCATATTGTGGGTACATTGAAAGTCTAACTTGAGAGAAAATGGAATCATCTCTTTTTCTGGAGTGATTAATAGGATTCCAATGCCTATTCCAACCATATTTTTAGAACCATCGAAAAACAAATTCCAGACTGGTATCGTTGGATGTTGCATATTTGCTCATCTGGGAAATCATCTTCGGCTTTCACCTCTTCCGCCAAAGGAAAATCTGCCAATTGATCTGCAATTGCTTGGCCTTTGATTGACTACTGCGAGACATATTCTAAGTCATACTGCATCAATAAGACTTGCCATTTTGCGACCCGTCCACTAAGGAAAGGTTGTTCCAAAATGTATTTGAGAGGATTGAATTTTGACCTCAGATGCCAGTAGGTAGTGTCTTAGCTTCTGACACATCCATACCAGAGCTAGGCAGGTCTTCTCTATTTGAGAGCATCTCTTTTCATAGTCTATGAAAGTCTTACTCACATAATAAATGACATGCTCTATCAAGCTGCCTTCTTCGTACTGCGCCAAGAATTCGCCGCATGCGACTTGATTGACTGAGATGTATAATAAAAGAGGTTTTCCCAATTCTGGCGGCTTCAAGATGGGAGGATTGAGAAGATCCTTCTTGATCCGATTGAATGATTGCTGACATTCTGGTCCCCATTCAAACTTAACTCCTTTTCTGAGCAAGTGGTTGAAAGGTTCGCATCTCATTGCCAAGTTGGAAATAAATCGTCGGATTGATTGCATACGTCCTTGAAGGCTACACAATTCTTTGAGATTCTTCGGGGGTGGCATATCAATGATAGCCTTTGCTTTGGCTGGGTCGATTTCAATTCCCTTTTTGCTGACCAGAAAACCCAACAGTTTTTCTGATTCGACTCCAAAAACACACTTTTGCGGGTTAAGTCTTAACTTGTAAAGAATGAGTCGCTTAAACACTTGGTCAAAAGCTTCAAGGTGATCTTCTTCCTCTTTAGATTTTACTAGGATATCGTCAACATACGCATCCATGACTTTGCGCATCTGATCATGAAAGATAACTGTCATTGCCCTTTGATACGTTGCTCCGGCATTCTTGAGCCCAAAAGGCATAACTGTATAGCAGAAAGTGCCCCAAGGCGTAGTGAAGAAAGTTTTGGATTGGTCGCGGGCGGCTAACTTAATCTGATTGTAGCCGAAATATCCGTTCATGAAAGAGAACATAGCATGTCCTGCTGTACTATCGACTAGAAGATCGATGCTTGGAAGTGGATAGTCATCCTTCGGAGTTGCCTTATTGAGGTCTCTGAAGTCTATGCAGATCCTTACTTTGCCACTTTTCTTTGGGACAACGACGATATTGGCTAACCAACCTGGGTAATCAATAGCTCGAATAAATCCTGCTTTGAGCAGATCTTCAAGTCCTTCTTTGACTTGTTGTTCTATTCTAGGATCCATTTTCCTCAGCTTCTGCTTGACTGACTTAGCATCTGGCTTCAAGACAAGACGGTGTTCGACCAATTTTGGGTCTAAGCCCGGCATATCTTCATATGTCCATGCGAATACTTCCTGATGTTGCTTGAGAAAATTGGTAAGTCTTTCCTTCTCTTCTGGACTCAAACTGGTTCCGATCTGGAGAATTTTGGGATCTTCCTCTGAACCGATATTGACATCTTCAGTCGGATCTTTGTAAACACCCCAAATTTTCACCCTCATCCAGTGTTCGTCCATTTCATGTGTCATTGCATATCATTGCATGCATTCGGCATATCATCTCATTGCATTGCATAGCATTGCATGTCATTGCATCTCATTTTCGAGATTCAGCACTCCTATTTCAAAACATTCAATCCAGATTTGAATTTTAAAGCTTTTATTTCAAAAATCCATTTCAAAACCTGGGTTTTTATTCAACACTCTGTCATTTTCCAACCCCAGGACTTTATATTTCGAAATATTTTCTCAAGGAAACAATCTGGATTCATTTCAAATTCAAATTTTAATCGATTTCAATTCACAGATGAGACCTATTGAGGTGGTGTCGCTTCTGAATTCCTCTATTCATCAAATTTCTCAAAATTTTGAAAGTTTCAGTCCGATCAGGACTCTGTCTCAGAGTCCTGATCCGGTCAGGAGTCTGTTTTGAAGTTTGTTTTACTTCCATTTTCAATCTTTTCCGTTTGTTTTTGAAATTTAGGTCATTTTACAGAGTCCAGTTAGTTCAGGATTCTATTTTAGAGTTCGGTTGAGTTAGGAGTCTAACCCTGACTGTGTTTTCTGACTTATTTCATCATTTCTTGATAAAATCTTTTGGAAAATTCTTTTATTTGGCTTTTAAAATATAAAATCTCAGAGTCCTAAGAGTTCAGGACTCTAACTCGGAGTTCTAGTTCGCTTGAGACCCTATTTTCAAAGATCTTGAATTTCAAATATCAATTTTAACCCTTTTTCAAAGCCATTTTCAGTGTTTATTTCAAAATTTCCAAAACTCGATGTGGGCCCACTCAGTTGGCACCATATCCAGAGGAATTCTAATTCAGTTAGAACCCTATGCCATTTCAAAAAATTCTAATTTTAAAATTGCTTTTGAAAATCCTTTTGAAAACTCCTTCAATTTCAAGTTTTAAAATCACTTTTTGAAAAAAATCTAGGGCCCACTCGGGGTGGTGCCACATTTGAGAAAGTCAGGGTTAGCTTAGGCTTAGTCAGTGTCTTGGTTAGTTTTAGAAGTTTAGAAGAGTCAAAATCTATTTTGAAAACTCATTTTTAAAGTTTGGTTTTTAAATTGTTGTTTTTAAAAGTTTTAGTTAAAACTTTAAAAACCCAATGTGAGAAAACGCCAAGTGGCGCCACATTTGGGGGATTCTTAGGTTTAGTTAGGGGTTAATTAGGGATTAATTAGGATAATTTAGGTCAAGGGCATATAGGTAACTCCACCCAAAAATCGCCCCCCCTTAGAGAGTCCAAAGTTTTCAAAATTGTTGATTTTTAACCTAAAAATTTATTATAAAAAGAGGCTATAGGGGGGACGATTTTCACTATTCACTTACCTTCAATTCTTGGAGATTCTCTCTCCTCTCCAGCCCTTCCTCCATTGCAGCAACCTGAAGGTAATTATTTTCTTTAATTTTTAGTTTTTATTTAATATTTTTCATTGTTTTAAGCATGATTTAACCATTGGCACCATCACCTTCATGGATTAAACCATGGATTCAACCTCAAGAACCATCAAGAATCAGCAAGAACGATCCAAGAAGGTGATCTAACCCTGTTTTGGATTATTTACAGAGATTTTAATCCATTAGAATTAATTTTAATATGATTCTTTACATTATTAACCAATAAAATATATGATTTACCCTTTTTAATGGGTTAAATCTATGTTTTAAAGGTGATATCAAATTCCAGCCATTGATTCCCTGTTTTTATTTTATTTTCATGGTTTATTCATGTTTGTTTTACGTTCTATAGCATAGAAATAAGTTTTATTTACTGTTTTATGGTTTATTTTATTTATTTACATTAGTTAATGCATGGTTTGTCAAGTTTCTTAAATTTCTGTGTGTTCTAGGTTTAGAACAGTAAAGATAATGTTATTTCGGGTTGAAGTTCTCATTTTTTATTTCTGATTTTTTTATATGTGATGCATGCATGCGTTATTGAGTTACTGTAGAAAAATCAGAAGTTTTGGATCTCGGGAACTCTGTCAAAAAAATCAGACATCAAATCGGGTTTTTAAAGCTTTAAAATCGTGGTTAAAATCAAGAAGGTAACTTGCTGTGATGATATTTCTCTCATCTTATATCCGATTGTAGATCTGTAAAGTGCTATGGATTCAAATTGAGTAGATATGTCTGCTGTGAAATTTTCGGATTTTTTGATCACTGTTTAGTATTTTTCCCCATTTAGAGAATCTGTTTTTAAATTTAAAACTCGTTAGGGTTTACCAAAACCCTAATCAGACTTGTGTTAGTCATAAATCCCAAACCACAGATCGGATTCTAGATCTGTAAAAAGTGAGTATTATTATTTTTCTGTCTACTATTGACCACTAAAATTTCAGAGATTTTTGTTTAAGATTGCTATTTATGTCTGTATTTTCAATCTGGAATAGCTGTTTTAATCCCTGTTAAGAGTGATATATTTTAGCTCAGATTGCCGGAAGAGTTTCTCCCTAACCGGAGATGATTTTTCTGATCTGTAAATTGGGAAATCTCTGTTTTTCTTCTTAGTTAGTCTCTGTAAAATTTCATAAATTTCCATGGAGATTTGACTCCTGGTTCAGGTCTTGGATTGAGACTGGTTGGTGAATTAGGTCAAAAATAGCATATTTTTACGGTTTAATGCAATTTTCGGATTAATTTAATGTCAAAAAAATATTTTTATAATTCCAATTCAACATTAGGGTTATAACAAGTGCAGGTACCAATTTTTATGGATTTTGGAATCCATTTGATGGCTGAATTAAGCAAATTGCAAAACCAGGTTCCTGAAAGATCCAAAAACACTGCTAAAATCACAGTTTTTGTGATATTGTTGGATTTTCGTGCATAAGCATATATTTTAGGGTTTAATCATGTTCATAATTATATTAGGATGCTTTAGGTTTAATTTGATGCTCATTTGATTTCATTTAGTGCATAAAACCTAAGTTTTTACCAAAATATTTTCAGAAAACCCTGATTTCAAGGCCATAGTCTTGCTATCGGGGGCAATTTGGTCATTTGACCTCAATTTCGAAATCCCTAACCCTAATTTTCACATATTTAAGCATGTCACATCATATTTAGCTTAGTTTATTCCATTCAAATTTCAAAACTTGCATTTTACCAAATATATTTCTAAAAACCCTAATTTCAAGGCCATAGTCTTGTTATTAGGGGTATTTTGGTCATTTTGACCCCAATTTCGATATTTCATATCTTCTCTTTCATATTTATTCAATTTTATTTCATATTTTATCAATTTTGATTTAATGGAATCATGGCAAAAGGCTTATATCTAGCAAAATCCAACAATTTCCTGATATTGCTGGATAAATCTAGAAAAGCCAACATATTTTCATTAACCAAGTTTTCTAGTTTTGCAGGTACATTGAAGACTTTATTTTTCATGTATTTAAATTTCAATAGTGATGTAAACTAAATTAAACTTTGGAATAAGAATTTACATTTCCTGCTTAGCTTAGGCAGCATTGCATATAGTTTATTTTTTTAAAATAATGTTAATGTGTGATGGATGATGATTCATGCATATTTTTACAAATTCACCATGGTCTACACAAATGGCACATGCACTAGCTTTTATGAAGTTTATAAACTTGGTGGAATTCGTATTTATGGCCATAGTCAGAATATGAATGATACCCAGATTTATGATCTTCACATTAGCCACATTCAGCCTACACTCTTAGGCTAACTTCAAAATGCACTGCATTTCTCAAAATACAAAAAAGTATTTCTCAATTCCTCAAATCCATATTCATTCATTTCATGCATTTGCCAATTCCAATTCTAAGTCAAGGAAATTGAATTCCTCAAATCTCCCAAGTCTTATAGCAAAATCGATTTTCCCAAAAGCATTGAATTTCAAAGAATATTTCAAGTATTTCCCAAGTTCCAAATTCAAATTTTCTAAGTTAGAATTTCAATTTCAAAGTTTGAATTCAGAGAAACCAATTCTCTCAGAATCGATTTTCACCAAATGTCAAGGATTCCTCAAAATCGATTTTTACTTCTCTCAGAAGTACATTTCAAATCCCATTTCACGATTTCTCATGTGATATCATTTCCAAGATTTACATTTTCTAAATATTTCAATCATTCAAAGCAAACATCATGTTTTCAAATGTGCATTTTCAAAAAATCCATAACACATGCCTGATTCTATGTGCATTTAGAAATTAGAATATGATTTAGACAAGTTGAATAGAGTAGAGCATAAGATTGATTCTTGGTTCAATTACCCCTGTTAAAGGTGGCAGGAACGGTTGAACCTCGTACCGACAGGCGAGTCCCATTCTTCGGAATTATCCCGCATTTTAAAAACGGAGGCGAGTTATTTTCAAAATCTTTTTCAAAGGTCAGTTTGATTTGCAAAAGTAGAATTTTGCGATGATAACAGGTTTGGCGACCGTGATGGGACCTGTCTTTGCCTGATCAATCTAATGCTCTACTTAGTTCAAATTGTCAAAATCGATTTCCATGGAATGTCAGCTTTGCTTTATGATATCATGTGAACCTAGGAGCCTAGACTTAAACCCAGCTGACTTGGAATGCATATAGACTAAGTATGGTTTGGTAGGACCATATTGAGGAGAATTATTCATGCTCACATAGACTTAGGTCTAATACAACACTCCTCAATTTAGGAATGGTATGAAAACAATGTTTGCTTCTTCAAATATTTCAAAATTCTATCTCTTTAGGACTTAGAGCCTTCTGTTTGATTGCATGTGCTCATGTTTTTCAAAAATCACCCTACCTATATTGTCCTGGTCTTCACGTTGCTGGGCTCTCTTCCAAAACCATAGTTCGGGACAAAGGCTCACAACTGGGCCACCTATTTGGGTGAAAACCCCCCTGCCACGTACCAAGGGCCATAGTCCAACGTATATTGGCAGGTGCTCAAGGATGTTGGAAAACTTGAACCTAGAACCGGAGGAATTGATTTTATGCCACGTACATCGAGCCTTGGCTTGAGTATATATGCATAACTGGATTGGATACAGATGATCTGAGCCTTAGAGTTAGGATTAAGGTCCTACAGCCATTTCAAAATTTGTGCATCTAGAGTCAGCTTTTAGGGAATGCTGTATGTGCATACTTGTTTGTGCAGAATGTGATTGAATATGTTATAGTCATTTCCTTTTATTTTCCATATTTTCCCAATTTTCTAAAATACTGGACGATTTTCTCAAAATTCCCCAATCTATGTCCATGTACTACTGTCCATGTTTTAAACCTTGGACGATTTTTAAATACTCCATTTTATGAAATATTAAAACCCTGGACGATTTTCATGAAATTCCTCTATTTTCTTCAAAACTTTAGGTGATTTCCCATCTTTCCTTTCTTCTGGATCTCGAATTTTCTGCTTCATTTTATCCTGCCTGCAATTCTCCTTCAAAATTCCTGTATTTTCCCAAGTCTTATTCCAATTTTCCATGTCTTCCAGTCCGATGGCATCCAGTCAGCTTGATTCAGTCTTCCTTGAGGGTCACATCTCCTACGAGGTGCGACAAAGTCTTCCCGAACATCGAGTCCTCAGCACCGGATCCTTCTTTCCCCGGTGGTATTATTCATGGTTCAAGAATTTCTCTCGTATGTTTCCGGACCACTTGGACGATTGTGGATTGGAACTGGCGTCCGCAGTGAAAAAGCAGACAGTCAACAGCAACATGATTCATGCACTAGCAGAGCGGTGGAATCCGAGCACTTCTACCTTCTTGTTCCCGTGGGGCGAGATGACAGTACTGATGGATGAATTTTCAGAGATTATGGGATTGCCCGAGCCAGCCGGTCAGCCTGGAGATCCATTGGAGAAACAGTTTCTGATTAATGTTAAGGGTCTGGACCCTAAGGATGCCTTAGCCCGCATGACAGGACGCAAGTCTTGGCCATTGATAGAAGAGGATGAAAACGAATATGTGGATCTGCTCGAAATCTACAGACAGTATGGGACATTTGTGGAAGTCAGCTCGCTATCCAGAACAGCTCGAGAGAGAATTCAGCACGCGATGGTTCTGTGCACGGTGGGATTAGCTTTCTTTCCTGATGGACGGAATTACATGGATATCAGAATAGTTCAGCTTATGAGGAGATGGGGAAGTCGACAGACCAGCCACCTCTCAATAGCCATGGCCGCACTCGCTTTTCTATACCAAGGGTTGACTCATTTCGCACTCGGAGAGTCGATCCTAGTCGAAGGGTGCACCTATGCCTTGCAGTCTTGGTTCCTCCGACATGTGCCAGTCCGAGCCAGTTCCTTCAGATACAATGGTGAAAAGCTTCTTCCAGTTGCGCGATACCGGTTCTTGATCGACAACCTTCAGGAGGAAGAGGTCGTATGGGACTACTTTGATCGTCAGGAATCACCTCCCAGATATACTTATGCATATGACAAGCGATTCAGGCTACTTGGTCTCTTTTTTTGCGCATACTGTCATCCAGAGCGGTGCGTCAGGCAGTTCTTTCAGAGGCAGAAGCGCGTAGAGATTCGTCTACTAGCCGGGGTTCTGCCAGAATTCGATCTCGCATCAGATCAGTGGTCCGGAGCATACCATTCTGCCAGACATGGCTGGGATTCCTTTGTCAATCTTACTATTTTTCCTGGTCCTCGTGTATCTTCTGATTATCCGGAGTGGTGGAAAATTGTCTGTCCCCCTCCCCTCTGTCAAGTGTATTATTGATAAAATCGTGTTTTTCCCTCAATAAAATTCCTTTATTTTACATTTCACTTTGGTTTGACGACCTCGCCTAGGTAACAAGGCATATTTTCAGTTGTTTATCTTGCAAAGAATAGCAACACAATTGTCGTAATCCCAGCGACGACTCAATCCTTAGTAATGGGATATTATTTCAATTGTCTACCAAAATTCTCAACAAATATTCTCCTCCAACCAAATCTCTTTCAAAAGCCTAACCATCAATTCTGCTCTGCAGAGAGCATTAGCGACATTCAAGAGAGCACCTACATCCTCAATGGTTCAGACGAGGTCCGAAAATAAAACTGCAGCAGTCGAAGGTATTGCATACTCGGCAGCGTCAGAAGAAGAAATGAGCTCACCCCGATCAGTCAGAAGTCAGGATCAGCAAGCAGAGGATGATGTTGATCCTCAGATATATGCTATGTTCAAAGAGATGATGACCAAAATGTGGACAGAACAAGCTGAAGCTAGTACAGAAAAGATCCAGGTCAAGCAGAGGGCAAAATGTCGGTCAGCCAAGAAAGTCTTGAAACTACCCAAGAAACATATCCAACACGAGGATACATCTGATGAATCAAAATCAGTAGGTGGCACTGATGAAGAGTATGAAGTCTGGCAAGCACTTCAAAGATCCCCTCATAGGCAAGGGACAACCTATAAATGGAAAAATCAAGCAATGGATGATCCGATCCAAATACAACTGAAGGAAATGGCAAAGAAGATTAAAGATTTGGAAGCACGCGACAAGGGCAAGAAGGTCTTCACGGGCAAAGATTTCTACAAGAGCATCACTCCCGTCAGGAATAATCAAGATTCAAAAAAGACAAATTCTGTCAAGGCTCACCGCGAGGGGTGCAAGGATAACAAAGGCAATCACACAAGTCAGAAAGAGAAATCTTTAAAGCAGAGTGGAAAATTGAGTCAGCAGAAAGAAAAGACAAAGCGGGACGGTTGGGATTGCAATCGCCAGTTTACTCCTCTCGAGCAGCCTCTCGACAAAATCCTTGAATATATGTTGGCCAAGGAATTGGTAAAACTCCCAAGAGTCGCAAATCCTCCCACAGTCATGGGAAAATTCAGGGATCAATTCTGTAAATTTCATAGGGCAGTAGGACATGATACCGACCATTGTTTCATCTTCAAGAACATTGTCCAAGATCATATCGACAAGAATTTCTTCATTGAGAATAAGAAAGAATACCAATCGACTGTCTTATCCAAGTCTCAGCAGAAATCAAACACTCGACAAGAGGTGCAGTGTGATGATCCGAACCAGGATCGCAAGATAGCCCCATTGGATCAAATATTTGATACTTTTCTGGAATACATGCACACAAAAGATACAGTCGGATCTCTGAAGTCTCATTTCACTCTCTCTGCCAATGATAGCAAAAGCAACAAGAAAGATTATGATCATCCTTCAGAGGGATCCAAGGGCCAAGAAGGAAAGTTCTCCAACAATGATAAGCCTCTCCAATCTAGTCCTCAGCATAAAGAGAAAGATCAAGAAAAGCCAAAGCGCAAGGATTGGAGTACGGATCGAAAATTCATCCCTCTGGACCAAACACTAGAGAGTGTTCTGGAATACATGCTTGCAAAAGATATGATCCGTTTACCTAAAGCAGCTGATCCCGCAACAATCATGGGCAAATTCAAAGAAAGATTTTGCAAATTTCATCGGACAGTAGGGCATGACACTGAGAATTGTTTCATCCTGAAAAATATCATTCAAGATTGCATCGACAAGAATATCCTTATTGAAGATGAGGAAGATACCAGTCGACCATCCTGAGCAAGTTTTCTAAAAATTGACAATGTCGAGACTATGTCACTTTCATCATTTTGTCATTTTGAAGGGACAATGTAGTCCCAGTTCTTCTATCAATTTGTTATTTCCTTCTTCAATGCATTAATAAATTTGTCAATCTTTCTTATGGCCTGGCGTCATCTTTTATATTCCTCATTTGCAAATGTTTAAATGTCTTCTTATAAGGGGTAACCTTTTTCAAAGTGCCTCTCTAATCAACCAAGAAGCTCATTGTCAGTTTTTACCTCGTTATCCTCAGAGAATTCTCATCAAATATCAATTATTTATCCTTTCATCCAATATCTTACTCCCCCATTACACTGGGGCATTATTTTGAAAATTGTCTTCAAAACATCCTGTATGCAGGCAGGATCAAACAAATCTCTCATTTTGCACACATGTGCACCCATTTACATTCATTTGCATTTGCATGCATTCATTTGCATTCATCTGCATTCATCTGCATCGATTTTCATTTGCATCGAACTCCCCATTCAGGATAAGGGATAAATCCTGAGGCCCCGACAGTTGTCCAAGTTGTCGTAAGGATGAAGACTGAAAATCTTCCATCAAAATTAATTAGTAATTCTTCAAAATCCAGTGTTCGTGCTGGTAATTTTTTTAAAAAAAATCCAGTGTTCGTGCTGGTAAACTTTCAAAACCCAGTGCTCGTACTAGTAACCATTTAAAATCCAGTGCTTGTACTGGTAATTTTCCAAAATCCAGCGCTCGTACTGGTAATCTTTCAAAACCCGATATTCATACTGGTAATTTTTCAAAACATAATGCTTGTATTGGCATATTTTCAAAATCCGGTGTTTACACTGGTACACTTTAAAATTCAGTGTCCACTGATTTAGTTTTCCTTCGGAATTCGAGTTCCGACTCGAATTTCTTTTCCTTCTAACCGGTTTAGTTTTCCTTTGAGATTCGAGTTCCGACTCGAATTTCTTTTCCTTTTGGTTAACCCAGTTTTCCTTTAGGAATTCGAGTTCCGACTCGAATTTCTTTTCCTTCCAACCGGTTTAGTTTTCCTTTGAGATTCGAGTTCTGACTCGAATTTCTTTTCCTTTTGGTTAACCTAGTTTTCCTTTAGGAATTCGAGTTCCGACTCGAATTTCTTTTCCTTCCAACCGGTTTAGTTTTCCTTTGAGATTCGAGTTCCAACTCGAATTTCTTTTCCTTTTGGTTAACCCAATTTTCCTTTAGGAATTCGAGTTCCGACTCAAATTTCTTTTCCTTCTAACCGGTTTAGTTTTCCTTTGAGATTCGAGTTCCGACTCGAATTTCTTTTCCTTTTGGTTAACCCAGTTTTCCTTTAGGAGTTCGAGTTCCGACTCGAATTTCTTTTCCTTCCAACCGGTTTAGTTTTCCTTTGGGATTCGAGTTCGGACTCGAATTTCTTTTCCTTTTGGTTAACCCAGTTTTCCTTTAGGAATTCGAGTTCCGACTCGAATTTTTTTTCCTTCCAACCAGTTTAGTTTTCCTTTGGGATTCGAGTTTCGACTCAAATTTCCTTTCCTTCTATCGATCTAATTTTCCTTCAGGAATTCGAGTTCCGACTCAAATTTCTTTTCCTTCTAACCGGTTTAGTTTTCCTTTGAGATGCGAGTTCCGACTCGAATTTCCTTTCCTTCTATTTGATCTAATTTTCCTTCAGGAATTCGAGTTCCGACTCGAATTTCTTTTCTTTCTAACCGGTTTAGTTTTCCTTTGAGATGCGAGTTCCGACTCGAATTTCCTTTCCTTCTAATTAACCTAGTTTTCCTTCAGGAATTCGAGTTCCGACTCGAATTTCTTTTCCTTCCAACCGGTTTAGTTTTCCTTTGGGATTCGAGTTCCGACTCGAATTTCCTTTCCTTCTAATTGATCTAGTTTTCCTTCAGGAATTCAAGTTCCGACTCGAATTTCTTTTTCTTCTAACCGGTTTAGTTTTCCTTTGGGATTCGAGTTCCGACTCGAATTTCCTTTCCTTCTAATCGATCTAATTTTCCTTCGGGATTCGAGTTCCGACTCAAATTTCTTTTCCTTCCAACCGGTCTAGTTTTCCTTCAGGATCCGAGTTCCAACTCGAATCTTCTTTCCTTCTAGTTAATCTAGTTTCCTTCGGGATTCGGGTTCCGACTCAAATTTCTTCTCCTTCCAAATTGATCTACCTTTCCTTTAGGATTCGAGTTCCGACTCAGATTTCTTTTCCTTCCATAATGGACCTAGTTTTCCTTCGAAGATTCAGGTTCCGACTCTAGTTTTCTTTTCCTTCAGAGTTGGTCTAGAAAATCCAAGTTCCGACTTGAATTTTCTTTCAAAATCCAATTCATCTAGTTTTCCTTGAAGAATTGAATTCTGATTTGAATCTTCCCTCAAAAAACCCAGTTTAGCACCTGGTTCATTCAAAGCCCACAAGTTGGAATCATTCCTTCTTAAGCTATGAACCTTAGGTTGAATTCCTATGGAATTGATAGTTCGTAGGTCGAACCCCTACGAGACCAATGTCGTTCTCAATAGAACCAATGTCGTTCTTAGGCTGAATCCCTATAGAACCCATTTTCGACCTTCGGGTCAATCAATTTCCAATTTCCAATTATCAATTCCAAATTTCCAATTTCCAATTTCAAATATCAAATTTCAAAATTCCAATTTCCAAATGTCGACCTTTTGGTCACCTAATACCCAATTCCAAAAAAATTTCTCTTGCGAGAGACCCTTTGTATAGGGAGAGTTCGAGGGAGCTCGCTCTTTTCGCATGCTATCCAATTCGTTCACTTAGCCCCTTTTTAGGGAGAGTTTGAAGGGACTCGTGCCTTTGTGAACCATTTGCAAAACAAAATTCCAAATTTCACACAAGGAACCCTTTTTATAGGGAGAGACTCGACGGAGACTTGCCTTCCTTGTGGCCCCATAATTTCAGACTAGGCCATTTCATCATGAAGGACCCTCTTTTCAGGGAGAGTGTGATGAACTCGTTCCTTCATGACCAATTTACCAACCTCACCAATTCCGGCCCCCTTTCCATAAGAGAAGCCTAATGTTAGGAAGTTTTGACGAAAGCTTAATTTCTCTTCGAAAGTTCGTTTTGCAAACGCCTCCTCTTCAGGGAAGAGAGGAGTAATTCCCAATTCTAATTTCTGAATCTTCTCCTTTGGGGAAAGGAGAAAAGAATTTTTGTCATGGATGTGTTGCGTTGTACTTTAAATGCTCGCTTTCACAAAAGGATTTCAAGAAAGTTTTGCCAATTTGTCCTTAAATATTTGTTGATTTCAAAAATCTTTATTGCACAAAATTATTACCTCAGAATACCCTCAGTATTACTTCCGAAAGGACAATGCTTTCGTGAAAAAGGATTCAAAGTTCAAAATCTTTTTATTGGCCAACCAAAAGGATGAAGAATAAATCCGCGATATGGCCAACAAAGAGAATTCAATGTTGTTGCAAAGCCATGAGTGATTGATATTGATCGCAGTTAATGGCACATTTTTAAAGACCTTTCTTGAAAAATAAAGCAGTCAAAATATCCTGGGTGATAAAAAAAAATCCACTCAATTTTCATATCTCCTCAATCACTTAAGCTGCAATTAAATATCTGCAAAAGGGATCTCTCAATTGTCGTCAAGATGAAGGCAAATTAAGCGAGTCGACCCCCGGGGACAAAGAAGATTTGGATCATCTCCAAGATGACGGAGTTTGTGACGGATCCTTCCAGGGAAAGTTCAGATCACCGTCGAGATGAAGGCGAGTGTGATGAGCCTACCGACAAACCCTAAAAGATATTTAATTTCAGCTATCATCAAGAGATTTCCTACCAAAGAGCCAATAATCATCATGATAACCCCTGAGAGAAAAGAAGGATCGGAACATCTCTGAGATGAAGGAGTTTGTGACGTACCCTTCCCAAGAAAAAAAGAGAGAAAAGTCAGGACATCTCCAAAATGAAGGATGATGTAATTCCCGAAAAATCCAAGAGAGCTCCAATCTGCTAAAAAAAGAGTGCAGAAAGATCATCATGAGAAAAGAATCCCAGAATATCAGACTTCCAAATCCATCAAGAATCTTCTTTAATTTTGTGAAATTCTTTTATCAATATTCTTTCACCAATAGCTCTCGCAATATCAAGAATACCTTCTTTTCCGTCCATATCAAGGAAATTGATAGCTTCCTTGAAAGAAAGCCAATCGCAAGCAATTTGAATTCGAATCTTGATTCTACGGAATTAAACCCAGTCGGAGCTAATACTTCAGGTAGAAAAGAGGGAATACTTTCAAAACAAAGTGCATCATTTTCAATTATTTTGAATCAACAACAATTTTCAACATTTTGATAATATTTTCCAGCTATCCTGGCGTGAAACGAGAGCTTGAGGTTCATCTTTGGTGCATCCTGACATCAGTTGTTATCCCTTTTAAGGACTTGATTACGGGAGTTTTCAAGGTTCCTTCCCTTCTTTGGTATAATCTGAGCGCACGGGCTCTCAGATTCGCACACTTCCCTGTGTCCCCACTGTCCCACCATAGACAGTCCAATTTCGGCTTGAGGTTAAGCCACCAATTTCAGCAAAAGGCAATTTTAAAAGTTAATTAGTCTCAGCAATGAGGCGCCCAAAATCAATCCCTTTTCAAACTTTAGGGACCCCAATTTCCTTCCTTTTGCAAAACCCCTATCGGATTCATTGTGCGGAAATCTGAAGGTTTCATCACGGTCTCTTCTTTCGAGGATTCCGTCCATTTTCTACCCGATCAGGATAAGGGTATAAACCTGAGCCTCCTTTGATGAGGTATTTCATTGCCCAATCAGGATAAGGGTATAAACCTGAGCCTCCTTTGATGAGGTATTTCATTTTCCGCCCGATCAGGTTAAGGGTATAAACCTGGGCCTCCTTTGATGAGGTATTTCATTTTCCGCCCGATCAGGTTAAGGGTATAAACCTGGGCCTCCTTTGATGAGGTATTTCATTTTCCGCCCGATCAGGTTAAGGGTATAAACCTGAGCCTCCTTTGATGAGGTATTTCATTGCCCAATCAGGATAAGGGTATAAACCTGGGCCTCCTTTGATGAGGTATTTCATTTTCCGCCCGATCAGGTTAAGGGTATAAACCTGGGCCTCCTTTGATGAGGTATTTCATTTTCCGCCCAATCAGGATAAGGGTATAAACCTGAGCCTCCTTTGATGAGGTATTCCATTTTCAGCCCAATCAGGTCAAGGGTACAAACCTGAGCTTCACTTTGATGAAGTATTTCCTTTCCCAGTCAGGTTAAGGGTCAAACCTGAGCTTCGTTTCTACACGAGGTATTTTCTGTCCCATCCAGGTTAAGGGCAAAACCTGAATCTCACTCCTTTTCAAAGTAAAATTTTCTCCTTATTCTCGATTTCATATCTACCATCATCACTTGAACTAATTCTTTCATACCCAGTCAGATTCATCTAACTGGGGCATTTTTTTTTATGGTTCAAATTTGGTATGTTTTCTTTGCCACTAAGCTCGGCTTTCAACCGGCTTAGCAGCAAAGAGGGGCATCTGTAAACACCCCAAATTTTCACCCTCATCCAGTGTTCATCCATTTCATGTGTCATTGCATATCATTGCATGCATTCGGCATATCATCTCATTGCATTGCATAGCATTGCATCTCATTTTCGAGATTCAGCACTCCTATTTCAAAACATTCAATCCAGATTTGAATTTTAAAGCTTTTATTTCAAAAATCCATTTCAAAACCTGGGTTTTTATTTAACACTCAGTCATTTTCCAACCCCAGGACTTTATATTTCGAAATATTTTCTCAAGGAAACAATCTGGATTCATTTCAAATTCAAATTTTAATCGATTTCAATTCACAAATGAGACCTATTGAGGTGGTGTCGCTTCTGAATTCCTCTATTCATCAAATTTCTCAAAATTTTGAAAGTTTCAGTCCGATCAGGACTCTGTCTCAGAGTCCTGATCCGGTCAGGAGTCTGTTTTGAAGTCTGTTTTACTTCCATTTTCAATCTTTTCCGTTTGTTTTCGAAATTTAGGTCATTTTACAGAGTCCAGTTAGTTCAGGATTCTATTTTAGAGTTCGGTTGAGTTAGGAGTCTAACCCTGACTGTGTTTTCTGACTTATTTCATCATTTCTTGATAAAATCTTTTGGAAAATTCTTTTATTTGGCTTTTAAAATCTAAAATCTCAGAGTCCTAAGAGTTCAGGTCTCTAACTCGAAGTTCTAGTTCGCTTGAGACCCAATTTTCAAAGATCTTGAATTTCAAATGTCAATTTTAACCCTTTTTCAAAGCCATTTTCAGTGTTTATTTCAAAATTTCCAAAACTCGATGTGGGCCCACTCAGTTGGCACCATATCCAGAGGAATTCTAATTCAGTTAGAACCCTATGCCATTTCAAAAAATTCTAATTTTAAAATTGCTTTTGAAAATCCTTTTGAAAACTCCTTCAATTTCAAGTTTTAAAATCACTTTTTGAAAAAAATCTAGGGCCCACTCGGGGTGGCGCCACATTTGAGAAAGTCAGGGTTAGCTTAGGCTTAGTCAGTGTCTTGGTTAGTTTTAGAAGTTTAGAAGAGTCAAAATCTATTTTGAAAACTCATTTTTAAAGTTTGGTTTTTAAATTGTTGTTTTTAAAAGTTTTAGTTAAAACTTTAAAAACCCAATGTGAGAAAACGCCAAGTGGCGCCACATTTGGGGGATTCTTAGGTTTAGTTAGGGGTTAATTAGGGATTAATTAGGATAATTTAGGTCAAGGGCATATAGGTAACTCCACCCAAAAATCTCCCCCCCTTAGAGAGTCCAAAGTTTTCAAAATTGTTGATTTTTAACCTAAAAATTTATTATAAAAAGAGGCTATAGGGGGGACGATTTTCACTATTCACTTACCTTCAATTCTTGGAGATTCTCTCTCCTCTCCAGCCCTTCCTCCATTGCAGCAACCTCAAGGTAATTATTTTCTTTAATTTTTAGTTTTTATTTAATATTTTTCATTGTTTTAAGCATGATTTAACCATTGGCACCATCACCTTCATGGATTAAACCATGGATTCAACCTCAAGAACCATCAAGAATCAGCAAGAACGATCCAAGAAGGTGATCTAACCCTGTTTTGGATTATTTACAGAGATTTTAATCCATTAGAATTAATTTTAATATGATTCTTTACATTATTAACCAATAAAATATATGATTTACCCTTTTTAATGGGTTAAATCTATGTTTTAAAGGTGATATCAAATTCCAGCCATTGATTCCCTATTTTTATTTTATTTTCATGGTTTATTCATGTTTGTTTTACGTTCTATAGCATAGAAATAAGTTTTATTTACTGTTTTATGGTTTATTTTATTTATTTACATTAGTTAATGCATGGTTTGTCAAGTTTCTTAAATTTCTGTGTGTTCTAGGTTTAGAACAGTAAAGATAATGTTATTTCGGGTTGAAGTTCTCATTTTTTATTTATGATTTTTTTATATGTGATGCATGCATGCGTTATTGAGTTACTGTAGAAAAATCAGAAGTTTTGGATCTCGGAAACTCTGTCAAAAAAATCAGACATCAAATCGGGTTTTTAAAGCTTTAAAATCGTGGTTAAAATCAAGAAGGTAACTTGCTGTGATGATATTTCTCTCATCTTATATCCGATTTTAGATCTGTAAAGTGCTATGGATTCAAATTGAGTAGATATGTCTGCTGTGAAATTTTCGGATTTTTTGATCACTGTTTAGTATTTTTCCCCATTTAGAGAATCTGTTTTTAAATTTAAAACTCGTTAGGGTTTACCAAAACCCTAATCAGACTTGTGTTAGTCATAAATCCCAAACCACAGATCGGATTCTAGATCTGTAAAAAGTGAGTATTATTATTTTTCTGTCTACTATTGATCACTAAAATTTCAGAGATTTTTGTTTAAGATTGCTATTTATGTCTGTATTTTCAATCTGGAATAGCTGTTTTAATCCCTGTTAAGAGTGATATATTTTAGCTCAGATTGCGGAAGAGTTTCTCCCTAACCGGAGATGATTTTTCCGATCTGTAAATTGGGAAATCTCTGTTTTTCTTCTTAGTTAGTCTCTGTAAAATTTCATAAATTGCCATGGAGATTTGACTCCTGGTTCAGGTCTTGGATTGAGACTGGTTGGTGAATTAGGTCAAAAATAGCATATTTTTACGGTTTAATGCAATTTTCGGATTAATTTAATGTCAAAAAAATATTTTTATAATTCCAATTCAACATTAGGGTTATAAAAAGTGCAGGTACCAATTTTTATGGATTTTGGAATCCATTGGTGGCTGAATTAAGCAAATTGCAAAACCAGGTTCCTGAAAGATCCAAAAACACTGCTAAAATCACAGTTTTTGTGATATTGTTGGATTTTCGTGCATAAGCATATATTTTAGGGTTTAATCATGTTCATAATTATATTAGGATGCTTTAGGTTTAATTTGATGCTCATTTGATTTCATTTAGTGCATAAAACCTAAGTTTTTACCAAAATATTTTCAGAAAACCCTGATTTCAAGGCCATAGTCTTGCTATCGGGGGCAATTTGGTCATTTGACCTCAATTTCGAAATCCCTAACCCTAATTTTCACATATTTAAGCATGTCACATCATATTTAGCTTAGTTTATTCCATTCAAATTTCAAAACTTGCATTTTACCAAATATATTTCTAAAAACCCTAATTTCAAGGCCATAGTCTTGTTATTAGGGGTATTTTGGTCATTTTGACCCCAATTTCGATATTTCATATCTTCTCTTTCATATTTATTCAATTTTATTTCATATTTTATCAATTTTGATTTAATGGAATCATGGCAAAAGGCTTATATCTAGCAAAATCCAACAATTTCCTGATATTGCTGGATAAATCTAGAAAAGCCAACATATTTTCATTAACCAAGTTTTCTAGTTTTGCAGGTACATTGAAGACTTTATTTTTCATGTATTTAAATTTCAATAGTGATGTAAACTAAATTAAACTTTGGAATAAGAATTTACATTTCCTGCTTAGCTTAGGCAGCATTGCATATAGTTTATTTTTTTAAAATAATGTTAATGTGTGATGGATGATGATTCATGCATATTTTTACAAATTCACCATGGTCTACACAAATGGCACATGCACTAGCTTTTATGAAGTTTATAAACTTGGTGGAATTCGTATTTATGGCCATAGTCAGAATATGAATGATACCCAGATTTATGATCTTCACATTAGCCACATTCAGCCTACACTCTTAGGCTAACTTCAAAATGCACTGCATTTCTCAAAATACAAAAAAGTATTTCTCAATTCCTCAAATCCATATTCATTCATTTCATGCATTTGCCAATTCCAATTCTAAGTCAAGGAAATTGAATTCCTCAAATCTCCCAAGTCTTATAGCAAAATCGATTTTCCCAAAAGCATTGAATTTCAAAGAATATTTCAAGTATTTCCCAAGTTCCAAATTCAAATTTTCTAAGTTAGAATTTCAATTTCAAAGTTTGAATTCAGAGAAACCAATTCTCTCAGAATCGATTTTCACCAAATGTCAAGGATTCCTCAAAATCGATTTTTACTTCTCTCAGAAGTACATTTCAAATCCCATTTCACGATTTCTCATGTGATATCATTTCCAAGATTTACATTTTCTAAATATTTCAATCATTCAAAGCAAACATCATGTTTTCAAATGTGCATTTTCAGAAAATCCATAGCACATGCCTGATTCTATGTGCATTTAGAAATTAGAATATGATTTAGACAAGTTGAATAGAGTAGAGCATAAGATTGATCCTTGGTTCAATTACCCCTGTTAAAGGTGGCAGGAACGGTTGAACCTCGTACCGACAGGCGAGTCCCATTCTTCGGAATTATCCCGCATTTTAAAAACGGAGGCGAGTTATTTTCAAAATCTTTTTCAAAGGTCAGTTTGATTTGCAAAAGTATAATTTTGCGATGATAACAATCTTGTACTAGAGGAGATGGTTCGTCCTGCTCCTGAACTGCGGTGAACTCTGGTAATTCCTAAAGAGACTGATCATATTCTGCATAATCATCGGAATGCTTTGCATTCTTGCCATCTTCGGTGCTTGCTTTGACTCGGTGAATTGCTGCCGACTTCTGAAAAGCCTTGGGATTGAGAACGAGCTTCTTGATTGTCCGAGAAGTCATTCTGAAATTCTGGATAAGAAATTTGATTCAGATAAAATTGCCCACCATAAGACAAGCAATCATTTGAAGAGAACTTATGCATAAAAATGGCATTAAAATTATAAAATGAAGAGATAGACAGAAAGGAGATAGATGGCATCCAGATAGACAAAGAAACTTGGAATTTTATTGATTTTGAATTGATCAAGGACATTGAGAAAATGAGATATTTATTTTGGAAAGAATAGAAAGAAAATAACAAATGTTCTTCAATGTGCCCCTTTGACAAAAACTGTCTTCTTTGACGAGCTTTCGCCGGAGAACCCTAGTCCTGCTTTGTGGGGACGATGCTTCTGGATCACTGGCTCGATGCGGCCATCTTCATTTTTACCCAGTCCCTTGAAGGGTTGATAACCGTGCTTCAGAAGTAGATCAAATCCCTTTCTCGCCTTCATGAATTGTGGGAACAACGGGTGATCCTTAATGGTACTGTAGTTGATTCGGCCTCCAACCTTGAAGAATTGAGGACCTCTCCATCGGGTCATGGCTACGGTGTGCAAAGATAGTTTTGAGGATGCCCGGAGTATTTCTCGATTTTCTCCGTGACTAATCTCTTCATTTTCCCTGATGCTGGGAATATCCGCCGTGAATGACGGTCGGGGAATCATGGGCTGCGGGAGCCTTTCTTCTGGGTCTTCTCCGAGCAGTGTGGTAATCATTCCACCTTTTTACCATTTCACGCATTGATGCAGGGTGGAAGGCACTGCATTAGCATTATGAATCCATGTTCTTCCGAGCAACAGATTGTAGGTCGGTGGTACATTAACCACATGAAAAAATACTGAATGTACCAAATAATTGATGAACACTTCCAGAAATATTTTGCCTTTGGCCGTTTGACCATGGTTGTCAAATCCGTAGATAGTGATGGGATCTGAAATATATTCTTCATCCTTGATCCCTAATGCCTTCGCGGTCATCTCGGGACAAATATTGAGGCTACTGCCTCCATCGACCAGCACATGCGGTACTGTCATTCCCCTGACTCGAACGACAATGTACAAGGCATTATTATGAAAGGAATGAGGCTTTGGAAGGTCCTCATCTGAGAAGGTGATTGATGCATTGGTCATGGCAGAGTTTACTATTTGTGCCATGTCTTCAGGAGTGGTACTGGGCTTAACTTTGATCTTTTTGAGCAAATCATTCAGTACTCGTTGGTGCTTGCCAGAATTCTTGGCCAAGTCAAAGATGGAAACATTAGATAGAGCGGTCAGAGGCTTCTGAGTCGAAGTTTCTCCCTTTTTTGGGTGGGATTTGAGAAAATGCTCTGGGAGCCTCGGAATTTTACTGGCTGCTGCAGGAAATACTTTGGCTGGCTCCACTGCTACTTTTAGCTTGCCAAAAGCTGCAATTAGATCCACCTTCTTGGTGGCTGGTGCTGCTTGTCGTAGCACCGAAATCTGGTGTTGAACTTGTAGATCTTGTGCGAAACACGGCTTGATGTGTTCGTGAGGCAGGAATGGTTGTGCAGACACTAATGCCGTGGTGTGTGGAGGAAAGGGGTGATTGAGAATATCCATTTTCTCTTCTTCTTTTTCTTCCACTAGAAGATTTTTTTCAATAAGATCTTGTATAATGTTTTTGAGAACAAAGCAGTTCTCGGTGTTGTGTCCCACTGTCCTGTGGAACTTGCAAAATTGATCTTTCTATTTCCCCATAGGCACAGGGGGATCAGCCAATCTGAGCAACTTGACCATCTCTTTTGACAACATGTACTCGAGTACATCTTCGAGTGATTGGTCTAGAGGAGTAAACTTTTTATCGTAACTCCATCCTTCATGCTTAGTCTTCTCGCGCAGTTTCGGCCATTGATCCTGTTGAGGAGGCTTGCTGTAATGAGGAGCAGGCTTAGCTTTCTGATCTCCTTTGTGGTTCGAACTTCCTGCGCCGTAGCAGTAATCCCTCTTTTGCCCTTTGTACTGATTTCGACCTTTGTTGTTGTTGTTGGCAGAATAGGTGAAGTGAGCTTTCTTCTTCTGCTCACCTTGGGGATTGTTTTTGGAAAAGGTGAAGCCTTCGTAGACTCCATTTTCCACACTCAGTTCGAGCCATTCGACTCGTTCAGTCAACTCAATGAAGGTCCGGGATGGTGCAGTAGAGATCAATCATTTTAATGGTTGCGAGAAATTGTTGAGGATTAAGGATAAGGCGTGCCTTTCCGAGATAGGATCTCTCATTTTGTTGCAGGCCGATCTCCATCTATGAATAAAGTCCCGTGCTTTTTCATTCTTATCCTGCCTGAGATTGCAAAGATGACTCAATGTAGGAAGCGCTTCTGTTTTGAACAAGAAGCGTTCAATAAACAGGTTTACGACTTTATCGAACTCTTTGAGCTCGATGGGGTTGATATGCTCAGCATACCACTTAGCTGCAGCTCCTTCCAAGCTGCGGGGAAAACATAGAAATAGTGCCTGGTTGTCCCTCTTGAACCTCGAGCATTCAGCAAAGAAAGTGGCGAGATGAGCTTTTGGGTAGCCAGAACCGTCGAACTTGATGAATTTTCAGGGAAGATTCTCCAGATCATCATCCCCTTCTAGGCCGTCATAGAAGTCCTCACTAGTGAAGACTTTCTTGCCCTTGTCGTGGGCTTGCAGATCCTTGACAACTCGGGCCATTTCCTTGAACTGTGCTTGCAGGAGCTTTTTTGCATCTTGACTCTTAGATCTATGGCTTTTTCTCTGTTCTCGGCCTCGCTTCTGAAATACCGGAGGCACTTCATATTCTTCGTCTGTATCTTCAATGGAGTCTGTTCCATCTGAGATTTCTTCCAGCTGGATTTGCTTTCTGGAAGCCCTCTTATCCCTTTGACCATGGAACTTTTCTCTTAATGAATTCCTTTCTGAGCTGGTCCCAGGTTGCTCATTCATCATTTTGTTCATCATTTTTTGGAACATGGCATACATTTGAGGGTCTATGCCATCATCTTCTTGTTGCTGCTCTTGACTCCTCTCAGACCGGGGGGAACCCATCTCTTCTTCTGAGGCCGACGAGTACTGAGATGCTGCTGTCCTTTTGCCTGATCTTGTTTGCACCATCAAATGTTGTAGACGCTCTCTACAGGGCAAAGACCTTATTAGATTTTGTAAGAATTGGTTTTTGGAAGAAATATTTGCTAGAAATATGGCAGACAATTTGAAAAAAGATATCTCATTGCTAGGGATTGAGTCGTCGCGAGAATCACGACAATTGTGTTGTCATTCTTTTTACAAAAGAAATAAACAACGAAAATATGCCTCGTTACCTAGGTGAGGTCGTCAAACCACAATAGAAAGAGAAATTTTTTTATAGAAATGAGGAAATTATGATTTTATTGATCTTGATAAAGAGGTGGAGGACAAACAATTTGCCACCATTCATGATAGTCGGCAGACACTCTAGGACCCGGAAAGATTTTAAGAGAAACAAAGGAATCCCAGTCGTAGCGGGCAGAATGATATGCCCCGAACCATTGTGCGGAAGTGAGATCGAACTCTGCTATGGCTCTTGATAACAGTCGGGCTTCGATGCACTGCTGCCTCTGGGAGAACTGCCGAACACATCTCTTTGGTTGGTAATAAGTGCAGAAGAAAGGTCCCAGCAACTTGAACCGCTTGCCATAAGCGTATGTATATCTGGGAGGGGATAATTGCCGATCAAAATAGTCCCAGACAATGTCACCTTCTTGAATGCTGTTGATCATGGATCGATATTGTGCCACTGGAAGGAGTTCTTGACCATTGTATCTGAAAGAGCTTGCTCGAGCTGAAACATGTTGGAAGAACTAGGATTGAAGTGCGTAGATGCAACCTTCAACTAAAATGGATTCTCCAAGTGAGAATCGAGTCAGACCCCGATACAGGAAAGTGAGCGTTGCCATGGCTATGGAGAGGCGATTGGTCTGCCGGCTTCCCCATCTTCTCATAAGCTGGATTATTCTGATGTCCATGTAGTTTTGTCCATCTGGAAAGAGGGATAATCCTACAGTGCACAAAACCATTGCATTCTGAATCCTTTCTTTAGCTGTCCTGAAAAATGAGCTGACTTTAATGAAGGTTTCATATTGACGGTACAACTCGAGCAGGTCAACATATTCATTTCCCTCCAACTAGATCAGGGGCCAGGATCGGCGGCCTGTCATACGAGCTAATGAATCTCGGGGGTCCAAACCCTTGACATTGATAAGGAATTGATGTTCTAATGGATCTCCTGGTTGACCGGCTGGTTCTGGTAACCCCATGATTTCTGAAAATTCATCCATTAAAACGGTCATTTCTCCCCATGGGAAACAGAAGGTGCACGTCCGTGGATTCCATCGCTCCGCCATTGCATGGATCAGGTTGTCGTTGATGGTCTGCTTTCCGACTGCTGATGCCAGTTCTAACCCGCACTCGCTCAAATGGTCCGGGAACATTCGGCAAAAGCTTTTTAGCCAGGAATAGTACCACCGGAGAATGAAAGTTCTGGTGCTGAGGGCTCGATGTTCAAAACGACCTTGTCGCACCTCGTAGGAGATGTGACCTTCAGGAAAGATAGGATCAACTTGACTGGATGCCATCGAACTGAAAACAGAGAAAGACAAAGAATGAGACTTTTGAGAAATTTTGAAAAATATTGCAGGCAGGATATAAAATGTCGTTGGAAATTCGAGATCCAGTAGAAAGGTAGGATGAAAAATCGCCTGGAGTTTTGAAAGAAATGGGATATTTGAGAAAATCATCCAGGGTTTGAGAAAAAGATATCATGGAAAATAAGGATATTTTGAAAAAGGCCTAATAAGTTGAAAAACATTGGGAAATATAAAGAATTGAGGAAATAATACACATACAATCACATCCTGCACAAACATTTATGCACATTCAGCACTCCATAAAAGGCTGACTCTAGATGCATCACTTTGAAAACAGCTGTAGGACCCTAACCCTAACTCTAGGTTCAGATCATCTTTGTCCAATCCAATTATGCCGATATACTCGAACCGAAATCCGAGGTACGTGACATAGAATTTCAACTCTGGTTCTAAGGTAAGGTTTTCCAACATCCTTGAGCGCCTACCGATATACTTCGGACTGTGGCCTGCGGTACGTGGTAGGGGGGTGTTAACCCAAATAGTTGGCCCAGTTGTGAGGCTCTGTCCCGAACTATGGTTCTGGAAGAGAGCCCAGCAACGTGAAGACCGGGTAATGATAGGTAAGCGAGGTTTGAAAAAATGATCACATGCAAGAAATAGAGGGCTCTAAGTCTTGGAGAGATAGATTTTGAAAATCTTTGAAGAAGCATACATTGTTTGCATTCAGATCCTAAATTGAGGAGAGTTATATTTAGACCTAAGTCTATGTGAGCATGAAAATTTCTCCTCAATCTGCTCCTACCAAACCATGCCTAGGCTATATGCAGTCAATGTCAGCTAGGTCAGAATCTAGGCTCCTAGGCTCACATGATATAAAAAGTAAAGAGCTGACATTTTGTGAACACAGTTTCAATAATTGAACTAAGTCAAGCACAATTTTAATCAGACAAGGACAGGTCCCATCACGGTCGCCATTCCTGTTATCGTCGCGAAAATTTTTCCCGTCTTCCCTTCCTTGCGGAAGAGAGAGGGAAATGCTTTCGCGATTCAAACTTGACCGGATTTTGGAAATTGTTTTGAAATACTCGCCTCCGTTTTGAAAATTGTGGGAAAATCCATGGGATGGGGCTCGACCTGTCGGTACGAGGTTCGATCGTTCCTGCCGCCTTTAACAGGGGTAATCGAACCAAGGACCAAAACTATGCTTGACTTAGTTAAATCATCAAAATCGTGTTCTATCCTAAATGCACAGAGAATTCAGGCATGTGCTATGAAATTTTGTAAAATTCCAGTTGGAAAATATGATGTATGCTTAGAAAACATTTGGAGTTGAAAGCTATTTCTCAGGGAAAGTCAATTTCTCAGGAAACTCAGAAGAAAGGGGTTTTGAAATCACGAGAAAGTTCATAAAGTTGTGGGAAAATCATGAATGGTTGAAAATCCTGGGAAAATAGAAGTGATTTTTGAGAAAAAGGTGAACATTTGAAAAAGGAAACACTTCTCGGGAAAATTCGGACTTTGAGAATTTTCTTAAGAAAATGATGGAAAATTTATAGGAAAACTCGTTGGAGAAGGAAATTCACACTTAGGAAATTGAAATCTTAGGAATCTTAGCCTTAAAACCCTTGAAAATTAATTTTTGATTCTTGAGAAAGATTGGAAAACTCCTTTTGAAAATCTTAAGAAAATAACATTTTCCAGGGAAAATCGAGGAAAAACTTTGATTTTGGAAATCCAACTTCGGAAATTTTAGAAGTTTCTTGAGAAACTGGTTTCCATGGAAAACTGTGAAAAACTTGACTTGGGAAAAACCAATTTTGAAAATTTCTCAGAGTTTCTTGAGAAATCGATTTCTTTGAGAATGAATTTTTCTTAAGAAAATCATGAAAAAAACCAATGATTTCAGAATGCAAATGATATGAATGAATGAATACACTTTGAAAGATTTTCTAAGAAATTTGTTGGAAAAATGTGTATTAAGTCAAAATAAATCCTTCACATATTCTGACCGTGGCCATGAATATGTTCAGAGTTTAGTTGATTTAATGCACAATGCTTTGAAAATATTGGAAATATGATGTGCATTTTTAAGATAGCCTAAGAGTGTAGGCTCAATGTGACTGGTAGAAAGATGATGGATCTGGGTCTCGTCCATATTCCGACTAGGGCCGTAAATATGGATTCCACCGAGTTCATCAACTCCCTAAGAGTTGGTGCACGTGCCATTTGTGTACATCCATAGTGTCTTTTGGAATAGAATGCATGAATCGCATAAACAGGATATTGCAGGAATTTAAACGATATGATATGCATCCTAGTCTAAGCAGAAAATTAAATCTCTTATTCCAAAATTTATATTATTACATCACTAAATAAATGAAAGAAAAGGAATTGCAGACTTCATCTCCTTCTTTTGAATGTCCCTGCCAAGCTTGAAATGGGGTTAGCTCAAATATGCGGTTTTTTCCAAGATTTTCCAATAATATTCTGAAATTATTGGACTTAATTGGATATAAACCCTATTATCATGCTTCCTTGATATTTGAAATGATGAAAATGCAAGAAATGCAGTAGAGAATAGTTTGAAATTGGGGTCAAAATGACTAAAATACCCCTAATATTAAAGTTATACCTTTAAAATCAGGGTTTTTGAAGGAAATTTTGGTAAAAATTGAGATTTTGAAATTCGAATCGAAACAAATGATGGTGAAATGCAATATGAGGCATGATGACATGCTGCTAAATACATTAAGACTGTAAAACCAGAATTTGACATTTTGCAATTTATCCAAAATAATGAATTTCACTTGTTTTTCGCTTGGATCCGGGTCCTGCGGGGCCCTGTTTTGATGATATGGCTAAACCAAGCCTCAAATGAATTCCAAATTACACCAAATTTGGCATGAAGCATATACCTACTCTGATAAACAGTCTAGAATGCTAAAAATCACGAAATGATATGATTTGAATGCTAAAATTTAAAGAAAGGCCTAAAAAGGATGGATTTCGCCTACAGACCCGAACCAAATGCAATGCTTAATATGATAATGCAAAATTTACACCATAAAAACTTATGATATTTTTCAGACTGATAAAGGACCGAAAATGGAACACTTTTGGTTTTTACAGCCTCGGGATTTGAACTATGGTGAGTTCGGTAATGGGGATTTGGTTCTGCCAGAGGTAAAATCAACCTAATCTAATATAAAATGCTAAAAAAATTTAAAACAGCAATGGAAATTTCTGATATTTAACAGAGATACTCACGACACCTACAGAGACAACTTTCATGTTCATGACTTTGGCATTTGATCAACAGAACCACATATACAAATATAACTTTTCATGCCAAAAGCAACAGAACAGACAAATGTGAAAAACCAGAGGACTCACAAGGAAAATCTGAAACAGATCTTAAAACTGTTCTACAAATCAGAAGCTTTCAGATGCAGACATAAGACATCTCGAACATAACATTCATTTTTTACAGATTTGGATTTAGAGCAATACCCAAAGAGAACCCATCGCCTCAAGTCGATCCAAAATCTCAGAGGCTCAAATCAAGCTCTGACATGTGTCCCTAACTCTCGGATTCTTTTAAGACATAAAACAAACTTTTAAAAATTTGATAAAATCATGTTAAAAACTAGACATCCTCCCGAGTTCATAACATTTTTTGGATCGAAAATCAGACCTTACATGAGAGAGATCTCGATTTTACAAGTCGAAAATGAGTTTTTAAAATGCATCCCGGGTAACAAAACCCAACTTACCATTTTGAATGTTTACCATAGTAAACAAATTCAAATCCTTTTAAATTTTTGGCACATTTCTAGGGACATCTAAGGACGCAATCCGTGATTTTTTTAGAAATTGTAATGAAAAATAAATGCATGAAATGATGTGTGGACTGACTGACAAAAACAGAGAACTACTGAAATTGAGCAGAATTGAAATAAATACCGAATTAAACCTAATTAACCTATAAAACATGCTAAATTAACAAAATAAAATACAAATTAAATTTAGCTAAATGCATGAATGTTAAAAATCATCAAGAAAGTATAATTGTATTTTTTTATATATGTCGTTTGATGAAAATAGCTCAATCCATCCCTCGGATGAGCTCTTCCTTCAAGCGACACGTGAATCAAATCATGATATTATGAAATCAAGAGGAAAGGAGGTGCACCCTGCGTTGTTATGCAGCTTTGAAACTCTTGAGATGGATGGCTAACAATGGCTTTGTTCGTCCTTCGATCCGAGCTTCAAATGATTCACAAAGATCGACCCACGCTTGAATCAAATTGGCCACGGCACGATCAATGTAGATGCTTCACTGCACCTTCTCCACTGAGCCCAAGGGTGGCATGAATTCAAAGAGACACACTTGAGTTCTAAAAGGGATCTAAGCTGAAGTTCAAAATCTAAAAATGGAGTCTAAAATTGGAGTCCCCTAGGCTGGGCGTGAGCCCTTGTATTTGTAGCATTCTTTGAAAATTTTGAATTTCAAACAGGCTCAATCTGAGCCCTCCATGTGGCACCATCTCAGAGCCTGCTATTTTGATTTTTTTGAGAAAATAAAATGGGAAATTTGTGGGTAAGACACCTCAGCAGAATTTGAAAATTTTCAAAATTGGGATTTGCTTGATTTTCTCTGCAGGAGGCTCCCAAATTGCGCCACCTCAGGGGGTGCTCTCTTGGAGTTTGAAATTCAAACTTGGCTTTTCTGAAGGTCCTCCTATGGCGCCACCTCAGGGGGCTAATTTTATAAAAAAATAAAATAAATATAAAAAATGGAGCCAAGTGGGGTTCTGGAATGGCGCCACCTCAAAAGAGATTCTGAGGTGTAAAGTTGAAAATAGTAGGAGCATGCCATGTGGCGCCACCTCTGAGGAGCTCTCGACACGTGTCAGAAGAACAAAAATGAAAGAAGCAGAATCACTACAACAAAGCAGTAGATTAGCGACGACCACATTCTGTCGCTAATCCGTCGCTAACATGGTTAGCGACGGATTAGCGACAACGAGGCGACAGTATGCTTACGTCGCGAATATTTCGACGCTAACTCGCGACGGAATTATTCCGTCGCCAGGTCCGTCGCTAATAGAGACGGAATAACGAGTGCTATATTCCGTCGCCAATCCGCCGGTACTAAACGGCGACCACGGCTTGGCGACGGATTTACTTCCGTCGCTATGCCGTCGCTAGATTAATATGAATAGCGATGGATGGTTACGTCGCTAATCTGTCGCAAACACGAAAAAAAATAAAAAAAAAATTATTTGAAAATTAAATACCAAGAACTGTACAATTTCTATTTCCTGTAAATAAAAAACAAACCACACAAAAAATTTCATATAACAAGAATCTACAACAATTAATCGTTCCACCTTAAAATTAAGAAGTTTAATTATTTACAATTCAACAATTACAATTAGGAAACATAAAAAAATAGAACTTCTTCAACACAGTCCTCTAATCATCGCCAAGATTTTGTACGTCTTCTTGTTCATTGTCTTTATCTGTCCCTTCAGCTCCACTACGCTGATTATCGCTAGCAGCCTATGATCATGCATATAATTCAGGGTTTATTAACATTTAAATATGCATGATTTTATGAAATAATGTTTCAAAAACCCAATTTTATGTTAGTTTTTGAGTAAATGTGCTAAAATGATTTAAAAAAATAGAAAATGTATGAAAAATAGTTTTATTTTACAATTTTATACATATTTTAGTTTTTGTTATAATCATAGTAGTTAGTTTTAGTTTTTTTTAATAAAAATAAAAAATATATATAGAGTAAATAGTTTTATATTCATTTTAAGTATTTGTTTTTAGAAAAGAAAAAATTTAGTAGAATAGTTTTTATTTTCCTTATAAATGAAATAAAGTTTTTGAAAATTTTTCTAAACCGGTTTACACGGTTTTTGACTTAAAATTGAAAAAAAAAATATAATAAAAAAAACAAACCGGCTTGAACCGGTTTGCATCTGTTACAAACCGGTTCAAACCGGTATGTTGTTTTTAAAACCCCAAAAACGGAAAACAATCGGGCGCCTCCCCCATTTACGCCTGAAACCTCTCCTCTTTCCCCTCTTTCCCTCTCTTTCCCTCTGTTCTCACTCTCCTCCACCAACACTGGGCCATTTCTGACCTCTTTCTTCCCCTTCTCCCTCTTGCTCTGTTCAAATCCAACCGGCGCTGGTGGAGCTTCCTTCCGGCGACGGCAGCGGTGGTGGAGGTCGCCAGCTTTTTCCCTCAGGTTCATTTACGGTGAGTGCTGAGTTCTTCTTCGATCTTCTTCTTCTCCTACTTCTTCTTCTTCTTTATTTCTTCATCCGATTTCTTCTTTCTTTATCATCTCCGATTCATCTGCTTCTTCTTTTTCCTCCGATCTTCATCTTCTACTACTTCTTCTTCTTCTTCTTTCAATCTGCATCCTCAGATTTTCTTTTTCTTCTTCTTCTTCAGCTTCTTCTTCTTCTTCAACTTCTAATTCATGTTATTGCTATTTCAGTAAAACGAAAAAAAAAAACAGAAAAATGAAAAGAAAAGAAAAAAATGTTAGCATCAGGTTATGATTCAATGTTTTCATTCCCGATTAGATTTTTTTTCTCTAGTGTAGTTTCCTGTTTTTAGTTGTTTATAAATTCGGTTGAAGTTTCTTGTTTTTTTTACTGTTTTGTTCTTTCATTATCTGTTTCTGTCTATAACATTTGATTAGTTAATTTTCTGTTTTTTTATTATTATTTTCAGCAAATATCTTGTTTGTTTTCATTTCAAAAATTAATTCACGATCTGTTAGTTAAACGTTTCTTTTGCATTCATTGATTTCCCTCTTTTGCAGTCTTTGATATCGTTTTTACTGTTTTCATAAATAAAAAAAACTAAAACTAACTACTATGATTATAACAAAAACTAAAATATGTATAAAATTGTAAAATAAAACTATTTTCATGCATTTTCTATTTTTTTAAATCATTTTAGCACATTTACTCAAAAACTAACATAAAATTGGGTTTTTGAAACATTATTTCATAAAATCATGCATATTTAAATGTTAATAAACCCTGAATTATATGCATGATCAGCCTACACAAGAAAAGAACAGTCAGTATTGATAAACAAAATATAATGAAATAAATTACACACTATATGTGATTCTATCATGTGCTCACGTGTGATCTAAGGCAATAAAAAAACTCTATATGTGATTCTATCATGCTCATATGTGCTCTAAGGCAGACAAAAAGTTATATATATATATATGATTCTATCATGCTCATATGTGTGCTAAGGCAGTCAAAAAATTGAATATGTGATTATAGCATGTTCATATGTGTTCTAAGGCATCTAGAAAAACTCTATATGTGATTCTACCATGCTCAGATGTGCTTTAAGGCAGGCAAAAAACTATATATGTGATTCGATCATGCTTGTATGTGTGCTAAGGCAGTCAAAAAATTGAATATGTGATTATAGCATGCTCATATGTGCTCTAAGGCAGGCAAAGCAAAAAAAATTATATGTGATTCTATCATAAATGATATATAGCATGTTCATATGTGTTCTAAAGCAGTAAAAAAACTCTATATGTTATTATAGCATGCTCATATGTGTGCTAAGGCAGTCAAAAAACTGAATATGTGATTATAATATGCTCATATGTGTTCTTAGGCAGTCAAAAAACTGAATATGTGATTATAGCATGCTCATATGTGTTCTAATGCAGTCAAAAAAACTTTATATGTGATTCTATCATGCTCATATGTGTTCTTAGGCAGGCAAAAAAACTTTATATGTGATTATAGCATGCTCATATGTGCTCTAATGCAATAAAAAAACTCTTTATGTTATTATAGCATGCTCATATGTGCTCTAAGGCAGTCAAAAAACTGAATATGTGATTATAACATGCTCATATGTGTTCTTAGGCAGTCAAAAAATTGAATATGTGATTATAGCATGCTCATATGTGTTCTAATGCAGTCAAAAAAACTTTATATGTGATTCTATCATGCTCATATGTGTTCTTAGGCAGGCAAAAAAACTTTATATGTGATTATAGCATGCTCATATGTGCTCTAATGCAATAAAAAAACTCTATATGTTATTATAGCATGCTCATATGTGCTCTAAGGCAGTCAAAAAACTGAATATGTGATTATAACATGCTCATATGTGTTCTTAGGCAGGCAAAAAGTTATATATGTGATTCGATTATGCTCATATGTGGTCTAAGGCAGACAAAAAACTGAATATGTGATTATACCTGAGAGGGACCTGGAATCGAAGATCCCCTATCCTGAACAGCGGCCTTGATCTCATTTCGGAGAAAGGGGGCGACGGTGTATTGGAAGTAGTTATTCAGTGATTCATTAATGATCTGGGGTACATCATCACCGGAATGAATAGTCGGCTGCTTGGAGCTTATGTCGGCGCAAGAAGTCGGTGAGCCGTAACTGGAAGAACCAATAACTGGTGAAGTGTTCATATTACTCCCAAACCTGAACACGCGACCTTTTTTGGGTTCACCTGCTGCAGTCACCCATGCTGTAGGATCAAATGATGGATGCTGAGTAGCGTCATCGCCATATCGCTCTACCATCTGTTGCTCATATGCCTCCTACAAAATAATGTTTAAAGTATTCATTAATAATTAATGATAACATTATGATAACTTGCATATATATTGCAATGATTATTAATAGAATTAATACATACCATTGTCGTTCTCGCCTTCTCTGATACGAAGACTCTCGTGGTCTTCCGTTTATGTGTTTCTACAAACACATCCTTATATGGTACACTGCCTCCTTTTTCTGCTTCCTGCAAAGTTAAATGACAAAAGATTTAGTACACATGTTTGCAACAATACTTATAAAATTAATATTATATATTGATGAGTTACCATTTTCTTCAGGTGGCTCCCAAATGTCTTAGATCCACCTGTGTGTAGATGGGCTTCGGGCATCTTCGATCGATTTTGTGCAGCCTTCGCAGAGCGATTTCTAAATGCATCTCCCGCCCACTTATCGCACATTTCATCCCAGTAATCTCTCCTGATAGTAATAGGACCATGGCCCTTCCACAGTAATGGATCATCTACTACGCCAGATGCTTTTTTTGCTGCAGTCTTCATAGTGTGCAGCATGTCTGCAAATCGATTGGCAGCCACCTTCTGCCACACCTTCCTTGCATCATTTTTTTCCACCGTAGTTGCGAAGCGATTCGAAGCCTACAAATATTTTCAGAAAGTTAGTAGACATTGCTTAAATAAATTAAATATGAAACACATTAACTATGAGGAACAACTGTATACCATGAATGAAGACCACAATCTGTCTAACACCTCCTTTGGGTACTCTTTCCATTGAGCAACTGGTCCTGGTAGATATTGAAGAAGTGAATTCCTAATCTCCCGTACTACTTCTTGTGGCTCAAACCTCGTGCTGCACATGAATTGTTACACAGTAAATATCAATATAAAATATTTAAAAGATATGCAATAATTGAAAACAAAATACTTACGGTCGATTATCGATATACACTATTCGAATGAGTCTTCTTGTGCCAGCCTGAGAAGACCCTGTTTCCTGTGTTGGCTGTTAACTTGTGTGATCAACTGGTGTAGGTGGGTCGTGTACAGGCGCAACATCATCTGTAAAAAAATACATTAGAAATTCTCAAAATGCGCATTTGAACTAATCAAGCATCCAATTAGTTATATGATATACCTATCACAGGAGCCCGTGAAGATGAAGGCTGAGCCTGGCTACTACTGGATGAGCGACCACTATAACCTCCACGAAACATATTCTAACAAATAACATATGTCATACAATACATTCAAATAATTCACATCAAGTATTACAATGCATTCAAGTCATTCACATCAAGCATTGCAATGCATTCAAATCATTCACATCAAGTATTGCACTAATTCAAATCATTCGTTGCATAAATTATAATACATTCAGATAATTGAAATCATTTACATCAAGTATTACAATGCATTCGAATCATTCGTATCAAGTATTACAATACATTCAAATAAAATTTTTAATCATTCACACCAAGTATTGCAATACAACTCACATCAAGTATTACAATGCTATTAAATAGAGGTTTGTAGTATAAGATTTTGCTCACTAGCTTGAGAATTCTTCCTCGTCACTAGTTTGACTTTCTTCTTCTTCTTCTTCTTCATTGTTTGCCCATCACTTGGTACATCATTTGGATCACATTCCTCTATGAATGTTTCATCGGCCAATGGAGATATGACATGCATATCATGCACAACATCGTGACCATAAGCGAAGTCATAGACATCATCTGATTGATAGTAATCACTGTCTTAAGCTAACTCATCTTCTTGTAACTGATCATACTCAGGGTATAGTTTGGATTTCACCTTGCAAACTGCCCACCATTCATTTCTATCTGACTTTTTTATACTCGGATATGAAGTATAATAAACTTGTTGAGCTTGCGAGGCTAATATGAATGGTTCATATGTTCCAAACCTGGATTTATGATTCATCTCCACAATGCCTGAAGCTTCGTCGAGTCTTATTGCAGTTGGATCAAACCAATGACACTTGAATATCGTAACCCTGTTATTCATGCCTAAGTAAGTCAACTCCATTATTTCCTCTATAACACCGTAGTAATCATGTTCATTTTCACCGTAGCTGCTACCCTTGACACACACGCCACTATTTATCGTTGATTTGTTTATACCGTAGTCTTTTGTATGGAATCGATAACCATTTACGATATACCCGTTGTAGCATTGCACAACTTTGGTCGAACCATTTTCTAAATCACATATTCCTTGATCTTTAACATCACCATGGCGAACCTACGCACAGACATAAACAATGATTGTGATCACGATCAATTAAGTAACTTAGTGTTGTTTATAAGTACAAAATTTATGTTAGCTTCTTTACCAACTGTTTCAACCACTCCACAAACTTAGTTTCACGTTCTTTTTGTACTTCTGCATCAGTGAGATGTGAAACTTTGCTTTGCAACTCCAGATCAAATCGTCTGCAAACCACAAATACTTATATTACCGAGCCATGTATCCACATATAGAACATAAAAGGATTTATAATTGAGTTGCATATACATATACTTACTCGATGTATGGGTCGATCGCTGAGCAATTAAAAAGAATATAGATGTGTGCTGCATCTTGCTCTCGATCTGTCAATAGCCTTGATCGGCAACTACCAAATGCATGCCCAAGTGGTTGAAATATCGACAGCTTGTCAGCTACAGTTACTTGTTCTCCATCATCGTTACGGGGCGAGCATGTGTAACGTGTTGGAATATGAGGTTCGAAGTACATAGATGAGAAATTTGAAATCTTTTCTAAAGTGTACGCCTCACAAATAGAGCCTTCTACTCTGGCTTTATTACGAACCTTTTTTTTTAGGTCAAACATGCATCTGACAATAATATACATTTCAAATTTTAAATATCTGTCATTAAAGAGACAAATTTAAAAAAACATATACCTTTCAAATGGGTACATCCATCGATATTGCACAGGGCCACCAACCCTTAGTTCATATGGCAGATGTATGATCAAATGTTCCATAACATCGAAAAATGCTGGCGGAAATATCTTTTCTAGCAGACAAACAGTGGTGATGACAGAGTCCTCAAGATTCTTTACATCTGATACAACGACCTCCGATGCGCCCAATGTTCTGAAAAATCCGCTCAACTCAGACAATACCCCCCATATAGGTTTGTCTAACATATCATGGAATGCTAGGGGTATCAATCGTTGCATAAAGATATGACAATCATGGCTCTTCAACCCATATAATTGTCCATCGTCAATCTTCACAGCCCGAGCAATGTTAGAGACATATCCATCTGGAAATCTCAGTTGTCTCAACCATTAACATACATGTTTTATTTGATCAGGTCCGAGCACGTACTTCGTCTTTGGTTTCAGTACTTTGCCATTATACTCTTTGAGTTCCAATTCTGGTCTTTTACATATTAATTTTAAATTCATACGGGCCTTCGGATTTGTAAGACCCGCAATTTTTCAGAAAATATCTGAATAAAATTCATGAGGCATTTACCGGTAAAAATAGCATTTCTTCTCAGAATGCGAAACGAATCAATTCCTGCGAGCCAGTTATACTTAGGGTATTCGTCGAATTGCGAATATATGCTCAAATACTCGGGAAGCCATAACTTCCTAACTAAACGAAATCAATAGATTCGTACGAGCCAACTTTCTTAGTTACGTCAATACGAAGAAAATGGCATACTCAGAATTTTTCGGAAAAAAATCGCCGGAAACCCGAAATTCTTGCGAGACCCACGGAAATATTGGTGGGACCCACAAAAATATTCCTCAGAAAATATCTGGTGGGACCCACAAAAATATCCCATGGAATATCCAAGTGGGCCCCATACCAAGGAACCTCTTGGAATTAAAAAGAAGCCAAGGGGGTAGTTTGGGCATGGAAAAACCCAAGAGGAGGTGGGCTTGGGCTATAAATAGCCCTCCCCACTCTCTCTCTTCTCATAAAAAATCGACCCCCTCTCTCTCTTGCCTTCTCTCTCTCTCCTAAACCTCCCCTACCTAGCGTAGCCCACCTGACCTGGTCTGAGCCTGCCTGACTTAGCCTGAGCCTGCCTGACCTGGTCCTAACCCACCTGACCTGGGTCTGAACCCACTTGACCTGGTCCAAACCCAGTTGACTTGACTTGAACCTAGTTGGGTTTAAAGTCAAAGTCAAAGTCCTTTTTGGTCCAGATTCCGGTTTGGATTTCTGAACCCAGACTTAGCCTACTTGAGCTGAGTTCGAACCTGCTGAACCCAGTTGACTTGGATTGAACCCTGTTAGGTTCAAACCACTTAGGTTGAGTAGCTTGACCTGCTCTACCTCTTTCTCAACTAAGTCAGCTTCATCTGACTTAGTCTGACCTCTCGAAGGAAGGCTCGAAGCCAAAGAAGCAACCCGGAGCCGTTTCTTCCACGATTTGAAGTAAGTTCGCTTCGTTGATCCATCTCTCTCAAGTATTTGACTGTTTGTATATAGAATATACTTTCTGAAGTAGTATCTTGCTTTAGTTCTTGGTTGAGCCCTCTAGGACACTTCGGTGTTCACGCGCTCGCCTCGTAACTATCGTCGGATATATATGTTCGAATACGCAGTATATGCGTTCTTCAAAATAGTATCTCACCCTAGTTCTTGGTTGAGCCCTCTAGGACACTTCGGTGTTCACTCGCTCGCCTCGTAACTATCGTTGGATACAGATCTAGGTGTATATCTGCTGATACTGCCGACGCGTCTTATATCGCACAGGCCATGTAATTTACCTTTGCCGTCGCGTCGTATGATGCCAAGGCTCCCTGCTTTCTGTACTTCCGATTACTGCACTTCCGATTATGCATTTACTTACGCCGTCGCGTCGAACGATGCCAAGGCTCCTGCTTTCTGCAATGTCTTTACTTACGCCGTCGCGTCGAACGATGCCAAGGCTTCTGCTTTGTTATATATGTAGAATATTTCGTTCAGTTACACACCCTGAACAATAGTATATGCATTTCTTTACGCCGCCGCTGTATAAAGCACAGGCTTCTGCTTATATTACATATATGGCGCGTAAGTGAGCGTTCAAACGGAGATCAACTCCAAAATCGCCCATGCGATTCCCTTACCGCTCCTCGTACAAGATTCTGCTTGACGAATGAAGCCCCTATTGGAAAGGCTTCGCCTTTTGGCAAAATGCTCTTTACGTAAAGACTAAATCAATTACGTATGGCCTAGCTATGGCCCAAGGTTCCTGCAACCTTGATGGATGCAAAGTACGCACAACGGTGCGCATCCATTTCCCGAGTTAAGCGTAGCGATTTCCCACCAAAGAGGGGAGATGCCGCTGAAATGGATAAAAGAAACGCACGCTTTCTCCGTAAAAGAGAGGAAGTGCTGCTGAAATTCCTGAAGGAGCTAAGAATGGCTCAGAAAGAACGTAGCAGAAGTGCTACCCAGTTATGAAACGCCTTCTACAATGTAGAAAGGTTCGTCGCACCACTGCCGGTAGAGCAGAGAAGGTGTTGACAGAATGGTTGGCAGAAGAGCTGCCAAAACCAGTTAAGTGGCACAATGATGTCCTTTGTTGGAACGATGTCAGAATGACTCGTCTCCCTGACACCTGCAAGGGCATCATACTTGTAAGAGCCGTTGCGCCAAAGTAGTGGTAGCGCCTTGACGAGGTCCTGAGCTCGTTGCGTAAAAATACGCCGAGTAGCCGATCCGTAGAGATCGAGTCATGTGCATGCTCATTGAGAATTATCAGACAACCAGACTCGTAAGGGCCGCTGAGCCGGAGTGTGTTGTTTCCACCGAAAGAGGTGAAGTGCTCGTCAAGGCCGAAGTGCCGAGAGCAGAGTTAAGCATGCATATGAATAAAACCTTTGTTCCACGGTGAAAACCGTGTGGTTGATTGGGGTCGGGTACATACTTCTCAAAGGCTGCCCTATAGGCATGCAATGTTCGTCAAGTAATTGTAAGACCGGCAAGCCCCTTTCAGAATTTCTCACCGAGGAAGACAGTGATGGCGCAGCCTTGAGTGACATATATTTCACCCGAACCTGATAGAGTTCATTGATGGCCTTCGTCACTCAGAGGTATGGAGGTCGTGGTTATCCTTAAATATCTAAGGATTGAACCCAACTACTGCAGTAGCAGAATGCATTCGGATACCTAGTAAGGATCTCTTCCGGTATGCTGTACCGTCCTACTAGGGGGATGGGGTCAACAGGCCTCTGGGGTATCTAAAATACATAGAATAATCAACCCCCAGATCGTCGCGTTGTCGCCCAGATATGAGTCCCCTAAGCCCAGGGGGAGGTGCAATTATCGAAACAAAGCATTAGCTTAGGTACAGCGCTACTTTGAATGTATGAGTGGATGACGTTGTTGAGTCAGTCCTGCATAACCTTTGTGAAGGTGTCATGGTCGGTATACTACTGGACCGATTGGGAAATAACCCCATTGATATCCGTACGACTAAGTGAAGCTCGGAGAGCTGTCCTTAGATTCGTAGGATACGGATGTGCCAAGCATAAAGGCTTGAGCTAGACATCCATTCGTGACTCTGAGGAAGTCAAGGCTAAGTCGTAGAGACTTGAGAGGTTATTCTAACTCACAGCCCTGAAGAGGCTTATGCGAAGTCATGATGACTTGCGTGGATGTTCAACTCATAGCCCTGATGAGGCTTGTGCGATATACGCTAAGTCATGGAGGCTTGAGCGTCGTATTACGAACTGCGACCCTGAGTGGTCTATGCATTTACTTGAGTTGAATAGATAGGTGTTTGCCTACTTACCAGACCATCAGTGGTTCTGACCCCGTTTAATGGGGATTTCAGGTGTTGAACCTGCGTGGCGATATGCGGAGCAAGGCGGCATCAAGTTCCAGGGTTTCTCTAGACAGTGTTGTACTGCTTCCTTTTTATTGAACCTACACTGCTTTCCTAAGCAGTAGTGTTGTAATAAACATATGTTTTCGATAAAATGGAACACTTTGGTGGTCAATGAGCTGCTTGGCCACATACCTGCAACGTGCTCGGAGTTTTCTAAAACCGACGACTCATTATCGTCTTATTCCGCTGCTAAAAGCTTTTCTAAGTTCCGCTGCAAAGAAAAAAAAAAGAAATCCATGAAAATTTTAACTTAGCTTTGTTTTGGAAATCCGGGGCGTTACAGGATTATCCTTCGTTTTTCCTTTAATATTCATTACTGTATTGAACACATTATCAAACACATTTTTCTCTACATGCATCACATCCAAATTATGTCGTATCAATAGGGTCGGCCAATACGGTAGTTTCCAAAAAATAGATTTTTTCGTCCAATTGTGATCCTTCCCAAATCCACGGAAGGGTGTAGGACTGCGGGCATCTGTTAATACATCTGGAAAGTATCGCAATCTTCTTAGAATCTCTATGCCGGACAATCTTGAGGATGGACCTTCCGTTTCAGTTGTGCCTGCTTTAAATGCATTCTTTTGACGCCGGAACGGATGATCGCTGGGTAGAAATCGACGATGACACTCAAACCAGCAAGGCTTTCTTCCATGCCTCAATCTAAAAGCTTTGGAATCCTCCATGCAGTACGGACAAGCCAACCTCCCATGTGTGCTCCAACTAGATAACATACCATATGCAGGGAAGTCACTGATTGTCCATAGAACAACAGCCTTCATGTTGAAATTTTGTTTTTTGTGGGCATCATATGTGGTAACACCGTCATCCCACAGTACTTTTAGTTCATCAATCAATGGCCTTAGATATACATCAAGATTTTGGCCAGGTGAGGTCGGACCAGGGATCAACAGAGACAAGAAAAGATTTGGATGTTTCATACACAAGCTTGGTGGATGGTTGTATGGAGTTACAAATACTGGCCAGCATGAGTATGGAGTTGATCTACCCCCAAATGGATTAAATCCATCTGTACATAGATCGAGTCTAACATTTCGCACTTCCATTGCGAAGTTCTGATGAGTACGATCAAAGTGCTTCCAAGCTTCAGCATCAACAGGATGCGTGATCTTGTTTTCATCGTGTCGAACTTTATTTGCATGCCATCTCATGTGTTTAGCTGTCCTTGAAGACATATACAATCGCTGCAATCTAGGAGTGATAGGAAAGTAGCGGAGCGACTTGTATGAAACTTCTTTTGATCTCGTGCTACCATTGCCTCTTGTCTTTGGCTTGAACCGAGGATGCCCACATGACGGGCATGATATGTCATTTTCCTGATCCTTGAAATACAATATGCAGTGATTTGGACAAGCATCAATCTTTTTGTAACCCATACCTAGAGCGTTGACCATAACGTTCGCACGATAGAAATTTTGTGGCAATTTCTCATCTTTGGGCAACATACTCTTCACAATCATGCACAAACGGTCAAAACATGATTGACTCAAATTATACTCGGACTTCAAATTCATTAGTTGAAGAACTGCAGACAAAATAGTGTGACTCTCACAACCGTTCCAAAGTGGCTAATCAGCATCTCTAAGTAAATCATAAAATCTACTAGCTGCATCGTTTGGTAATTCTTCATCTACGGCAGTTCTTACATCACTAGAACTCATAGCAGAACCCAGTTCGATTCCTGCGGCATCAAATATCAAATCCGTATATGGATTATCGTGCACCACATTCACCTGTGCATCAAAATCGTTTCTAAATTCTTCTCCATGAAACATCCAGTTCTGATAATCACTCACAAAATCCTTCCTGTATAGGTGATGTCTAACGCTATGAGGTTCTATAAATCGATTATTCTTACAAATCTTGCAGGGACACCTAATCTGACCTGTAGGATCCACTGTACTGACACTTGCCGTTGCAAATTCAATAAAACTGTCAACACCATCCATATATTCATGCGATAACTCATTGTCCACTGTCCTACGGTACATCCATTCACGGTTTGCAGTCATTCTGTCGTATGATGTTACGAATAGTATCCTAACGAATTAAAAAAAAACAATCAGAATGCTACGATGAAGAAAATATCAAATTTATCATGCAATATACTATGTCAAACAATAACAAGAATTTTGATGCATGCATTGATAACTTAATATTTTCATGTGCAAACTATTAATGACACGATACAATCATTTGAAGCATGCTTTTATTATAAAATTTTACATGGAAGTCAAAATCAAATTGAAAGTAACTACATGCAAGCATGAATACAATTACATCAAACATTGCAATACATCATAATCATTCATATCAAACAAATGGCAAACATGTACCTGCAGCAAACACACTTCAATATCTCACTAACTACTACCATGCTTAGCATGGACTCCGTACTCCAAAAATAAGAACACTTCCCTATTCCTACATTAAAATCATGCTCAGCATGATCTCCGAACTCCAACAAAGCAACCCTAAATATCAACAACTAAGTGAGTGTGTGAACAATAAAGTGTTACATCTAATAAATTAAATAACATGTGATACGCTTGCATCACTTACTCACCACGGGTATTTACCCGATTT
This sequence comes from Nuphar pumila, assembly GCF_984573655.1. Taxonomy (NCBI): domain Eukaryota; kingdom Viridiplantae; phylum Streptophyta; class Magnoliopsida; order Nymphaeales; family Nymphaeaceae; genus Nuphar; species Nuphar pumila. The sequence continues at coordinate 63,756,210 of NC_143260.1, read as the reverse complement.
GCATTGTTTTTGTCATTTACTTACCACAAGTGGCTGAGCACGAGTTGGTTCCCTTGAAAAATCTGCACAAAAAAATGCAGTTTTAAAAAAAAACTCGCCACAAAAAAAAGGAAGTTGTTCCGACAAGGGGTCGACTCCCCTGCTGTTTCGGTAGAGGGTCGACCCCCTTACGGAACATAGGGGGTTAACTAATCCCCAGCCTTTCCGCCAGTGAGTCGACCCCCTCCCAGGGTCGACCTGCTGGAAAGGCAGGGGGGTCGACCCCCTACCGAAAATGCAAGGGGTTAACCCCCTGCCTGTTCTGTCATGGGGTTAACCCCCTGCCTGTTCCGGCATGGGGTTAACCCCCTGCCGGAAAGGCAGGGGGTCGACTTCCCATGCCGGAAACGCAAGGGTTAAACCCCTGCATTTCCGGCACGGAAGAGGGTTAAACCCCCAGCCTTTACGGCAGGGGGTTTAACCCCTACTGGAAACACAGGGGTTAAACCACCTGCGTGTCAAGCAGGGGGTCGACCCCCCCTGCCGGAAATGCAGGGGGTCGACCCCCCCTGCCGGAAATGCATGGGGTCGACCCCCCCTGCCGAAAGGCAGGGGGGGGTTAAACCCCCTGTCGTGCCGTAAAAGCAGGGGGTTAAACCCCCTGCCGTAAAGGCATGGGGGGTCGACCCCCTGCCGGAAAGGCAGGGGTGCCGTCATCCCTTTACGGCATGGCAGGGGGTCGACCCCCCTGCCGGGGTCGACCTGCTAGAAACGCAGGGGTTAACCCACCTGCGTTTCCGGCAGGGGGTCGACCCCCCATGCCTAGGGGGTCGACCCCCCCTGCCGGAAAGGCATGGGGGGTCGACCCCCTGCCGTAAAGGCATGGGGGGTCGACCCCCTGCCGGAAAGGCAGGGGGGTTTAAACCCCCTGCCGGAAAGGCAGGGGGGTTTAAACCCCCTGTCGTGTCGTCATCCCGGCAGGGGGTCGACCCCCCTGCCTTTCCGGCACGGCAGTGTTTTAACCCCCTGCCTTTCCGGCAGGGGGTCAACCCCCCATGCCAGAAAGCACGGCAGGGGGTTAAACCCCCTGCCTTTCTGGCAGGGGGTCGACCCCCCATGCCGTAAAGGCAGGGGGTTTATCCCCTTCTTGAAACGCGTAGGGCGGGCAAACCTGTCTCCGGCGAGGCAACGGTCGGTCGACGGGGCGACGGCTCGGGCAGAACGTGGGGCGGCAGGCGACGGGGCGGCGGGCGACGGCAGAAAGCGTCGGGCTGCGTAGGGAGGGCGGGAGAGAGGAAACAGGAAAAGAGGGAAAAGGGTTCTGATCAGATTTACGCGAAAATTAGCAATGGATTGGCGACGGAATTATTCTGTCGCTAAGCCGACGTAAATATATACAACTCCTTAGTGACGGAATATGTTTGTCGCTCACGGCGTCGCTAAGTAGCGACTGAAAAATACCGTCGCCCCATCCGTCGCTAACCGCAGCATGTTGTTGCGACAAAACTGGTCCGTCGCTAAGCCGTCGCTACCTAGCGACGGCTTAGCGACGGACCATTTTCCATCGCTACATCTGTGAATATCACGAAACGTAGCGTCGGATTAGTGACGGTCGCTAAGCCGTTGCTAATTGGCGACGGAAAAATGTCGTCGCTACTATCCGTCGCTAATTAGCAATTTTCTTGTAGTGAATGCGCCACCTCAGAGGAGTTCAAATTTCTACTTTTCTGCTGGAAAGGAGAGGCTGACATGTGGCGCCACCTCAGGGTGGCTCCACACTGCCATGTGGCAGGAGAATAGGAATGGAAGAAGCAGAATGCGCCACCTTAGAGGGAGATTTGAAATTCAAATGGGGGTTGGACCTGAAGGAATGGAGAGTGGACATGTGGCGCTACCTCAGGGTGGCTCCTACAGTGCCATGTGGCAGTTGGGAGGAGCAAAGAACATGTGGCGCCCTCATAGACCATCTGGAAAAGGCAGATCTTAGGATTTGCGCCCCTAGGCCTTGTCTGAAAATTTTTGAATGGTTTGCTTTTTCTGAAGAAGGCCAAGAGTGACATGTGTCTTCTACTTTTTCTGAAGGAAGCTAGAAATGACATGTGTCATCTACTTTTCTGAGAAAAAGTAGGAGAAGACATGTGTCATCCTGCTTTTCCTGAAAGAAGCAGAGATTGACACGTGGCAGAGGGAAGAGAAGGAGGTCCAAGCCATGTGGCGCCATCTCAGACAAAATGGAAAAGGTGAAGTTCAGGATTTGCGCCACCTCTAGAAGGATTTGAATGTTTGAATTCTAGCTTTTTCTGAAGAGAGCAGGAAATGACATGTGTCATTTGCTTTTTCTGAGAAGAGTAGAGAATGACATGTGTCACCTGCTACAGAAGAGAATACCCCAGATGGCGACCTTAGAAGGAGACAACTCTACTTTTTCTGGAGGAAGCTAGGAGTGACACGTGTCTCCTACTTTTCTGACAAAAGTAGGGAGAGACATGTGTCAGTCTACTTTTCTGAAGGAGGGAGAGGTTGACACGTGTCCTCTACAGAAGACACACTTCAAATGGCGCCACCTCAGAGGAGACAAGCTTTACTTTTTCTGAACAGGACAACACATGACACTTGGCATCTCAGGGTGATCTTTGGAATGACACATGGCGCAGGGTGGATACTGACACATGGCATGGAATGACATGTGGCGGCTTCTTAAGGTAGCCCCACACTAACACTTGGCAGATAAATGGGAGGAGAGAGAAAAGACAAGTGGCGCCAATCCAGGGTACAAGGCTCCTATATTTTTGGGTTTTTCAAAATTCAGGTTTTTCAAAAGAAAAGCCTATGTGACACCACCTCAATGTGGGTCCCACATTGCTTCTTTATTGAAATAAGGACAAGACAGTAAACCTCTTTTTGGAATTTTCATAAAATCTAGACTAATTGGCAAAACAAAATTTTTAAAAAGAGTTGGCCCCTATAGGGCGATTTTTTAAAAGAATGATAGTTGAAATAGCTGACAAAAGGGTAAAATCTGAGATGAAGCGGCTAAAATCCATATTGAAAACTATCCAGATCGTTTTCTTGAGGAAATATTTTGAAATTCAGAGTCCTAGGGGTAAAATGGGAAGCATTGATAATTTTGAAGACCCAGGGTTTTAAAATCAATTTTGAAAAGAGTTGAAATTCTAATTTGGATTGAAAATTTTGAAATCAAGAGTTCTGGACCTCGAAATGGCATGTTGTGCAGTGCAATGATATGAAATGCTCATGCAATGATATGCAATGCCATGTCTTATGCAATATAATCTTGAACCAAGACTTGGAGATGCCTATCTCCTGTCAGGAATAAAATTTTGAACATCTGAGCTAAAAATAGAGAAATTTTGAGAGTTTAGATGAAATTTGGACTTTTGCAAGGTCCCAGGCTCAGAAAATGACCATTTTGCCCTCTTGTGATCTCCGGGGAGGAGTTGTGATGTTTGGTGGAAATGTCGGGGAAGTGAGTGAAAATTTGGGGTGTTTACAATATCCTTCTCGCCCTCTTTGGTATCCAACTTGTCATAAACCTCTATACCTTATCCCTCGCGTTTCAAACTACTTTTTTAGCTTCCTTCTTTGCTATCATATACTTCTCCAAATTCTCATTATCACGACTCTTACTTAGATTTCTATAACACTCTCTTTTAACCTTAATAGCTAATTTGACATCCTTGTTCCACCATGATGTATCCTTCCCTAGCGGTGCACCGCCTTTAGACTCACCCAATACCTCCTTAGCCACCTTTCTCATGCCACCCGCTATCTTATTCCACATTGATTCTGAATCCTCCTCGAGACACCAATCAGCTCCCTTAACTACCTGCTCTACAAACATTCCTTGTTTAGCTCATTTCAGTGCCCACCACTTAATTCTAGGATATATCCTATGTCTATCCCTTTTACGGCATTGTCTAATTCTAAGATCTAAAATTAAGACTCTATGTTGTGTATCTACACTTTATCCCGGTATAACCTTACAATCGATGCAACAACCCCTATCTCTCTTTCTAAGTAGTAAAAAATATATCTTACTCGTATTAACCCCACTTTTAAATGTTACTAGGTGAGACTTCCTCTTCCGCTTCTGTTGCCGGTGATGGCATTTGACTCCTGAGAGGGTCGTTGTTGGGGATAGCATAACACCGGATTTTTGGGTGTTGTTGCTCTTGAGAAAGCATTGTGGGGATTTTGTTTTCCCAACCACTGTCGGACGGATTATGGTGAGTTGGCTCAGGTGGTGATTCTTGATAGTGCCAATGATGTCATTGGAGGGGTAACTCTTCAGCGATGCTGTTAGAGTAGTGATTCTCTAACGATGCCGTCAGGGTGGTGATTCCCTAATGATGTCATTAGGGTGGTGATGCTCTAATGATGCTACTGGGGTGGTGATTCTCCAGTAATGTCGTCAGGGTGGTGATTCTCTGATGGTGCCATTAGGATGGTGATTTCCTAATGATGCTGCTGAAGTGGTGATTCTTCAGCAATGTCGTTAGAGTGGTGATTCTCTAACGATGCCATCAGAGTGGTGATTCTCTGATGATGCCATTGGAGTGGTGATTCCCTAATGACGCTACTAGAGTGGTGATTCTTCAGTAATGCCGCTAGGGTGGTGATTCTCTAGTGATGCCATTAGAGTGGTGATTCTCTAATGAAGGTCATTGAAGTGGTGATTCTCCAGTGACACCGTTGGAGTGGTGATTCTCTGACGATGCCATCAGGGTGGTGATTCTTTGGTGATGCCGTTAGAGTGGTGATTCTCTAACGATGCCATTAGGATGGTGATTTTCTAATGATGCTGCTGGGGTGGTGATTCTTCAGTAATGCCGTCAGGGTGGTGATTCTCTGACAATGCCATTAGAGTGGTGATTCCCTAATGATGTTGTTGAAGTGGTGACTCTTCAACAATGCCGTCAGGGTGGTGATTCTCTGACGATGGCATCAGGGTGGTGATTCTCTGGTGATGCCATTAGAGTGGTGATTCTCTAACGATGCCATTAGGGTGGTGATTCTCTAATGATGCTACTGGAGTGGTGATTCTTCAGTAATGCCATTAGGGTGGTGATTCTCTGATGATGCCGCTAGAGTGGTGATTCTCTAACGATGCCGCTAGGGTGGTGATTCCCTAACAATGATATGATTAACGATGTTATGATTAACAATGTCTTATGAATGATTCTTTTCACTTTGTTGTGATAGAGTGGTGATTCTCTAACGTTGGTTGTCTAGAATGGTGACTTTCTAGCGATAGCGGCCTTGTATGGTGTTGCTTGAGGTTGTTCAAGGAACGTGTTTATATGTCATGTTGATGCATGATTTAGTTGTGATGCATTTTGCTTGACATATGTGTAGTGCGCCCGATGATTTTTGTATGATTGCTGCGATTATTGTTTAACGAGCATGATTGTCAGACCTATCGATTGATTGTTATGTCTTTGTCATAATAGATGACTTGGAAGACCAGATGCAACGATATTATGGGCACAGTGAACAACCTTGCTGAGGTTGTGCAACAACAAGTGGTTGTGATGCAACAGATGGGTGTGAATCTTCAGCACGTAGCCCAAGGTGGGCAGAACATAAGTACAGTTACCTATAAGCGATTCATGGAGTTGGATCCTCCGGCTTTTGAGGGTAAGACAGACCCTGAAGCTCAGTCATGGATATGTGAGATAGAACGTATTTTTCGCATTTTGGATGTCCCAAAAGAGCAAAAAGTGAATTTTGGTACCTATCGTTTGAAAGACCACGCTGAGAAGTGGTGGGACATGATTTCTTCGGTTAAATTCAAAGACACGAATGTTGTGTGGGATGAATTTGTCGAAGTTTTTAACTTTGCATATTTTTCTAAGCATGAACGCAGTAAGAAGATGCAAGAATTTATGGACCTGTAATAAGGAACGATCACCCTATCTGACTATATTACGAAGTTTCGTTGTTTTAAACGATATTGTCCAAATGTTTACGTCCCGGAGAATGATAGAGCAATGAAGTTCGCTCGTGGTTTGAGGCCTACTCTAAGAACCAAAGTGTTCACTAGCAGACCAAAGTAGCTCGAAGAGGCTATTGAGGTAGCTACTCTATTGGATGAAGACCAAGCTGAGCAACAGACTCATGTTTTTGCGATTACGAGTAAGAAGAATTCTAGTAGGATAGAGTCCTCGCCACCTACTAGAGAGTGGAAGCGTCAGAAAGTGTAGTAGAACCGCCAGCAAAGGCAATCCCAGCGATCGAATGTCCAGCGAAAGTGTCGACGATGCAACGAAGATCACGCTTTTGGAGCTTGTCCTCTCTACGATGACAAGTGTTTCAAGTGTGGACAACCGGGGCATATTGCCAATTTTTGTCCAAGGAAGTCTACAAGAGACTTAGTTGTTGCCGATTAGGCACCGTTAGAGGAGATCTGACCATTTTGTCATTGTTTGATGTTTTGTAATTTCGTGGACGAAATCCTTTTTAAGGAGGGTAGGATGTAAGACCGGTGAAATTTTCTGAAGAATTCATTGTTTGCATTGAGTTGATATATATACTTTCGTGTGTTTACGATTGTACCACGTAAGTAAGTATAAATTTGATTATGCTTTGTATTTCGGTTCTTTATGCGCGTGACCCGAAATTGCGTAAGTACAGTGTATCAGTAAGAAGAGACCAATTTCGGATGAATTAACCTTTGAAAATTTAAGGGTAAGTTTATAATATATTTGTATAGTTTGTCCCCGAATTTGTGACCTATACAACGAAAAAACCCCGTCAGTGCATGTGAATTACGAGAATTGCTTAATGATAGTACATGAGTCATAACGAGTGTATTTCTCGCAAACGAAGGGAAATTTCTTTAAGAAGCTTTGCACATTTAATGCCAATTAAGATTGTGAAAATGAGTATTTGATTATTGAAGTCAAATTTCAGTTTAAAATCATTAAATGAGCATTTGTAATTATAATAAGTAATTGGCATTTTTGGATTTGGATGGCCCAGACCCATGGGACTACCCAGACCCATTGGGTGACCTCCCATGTGGACAACTGTGGCCATGAGGACCAGCTGGTCAAGGTTTGACCAGCTGGGCGGTGGCATCCTTGTAAAAGAATGCATGGCTTGAAAAGAAAGGGCCACTATTGGCCAAGCCCTTGATTCAAGACCTCATGATGAGGCTTAGAGCTCATCATGAGGGGCGATTTTCCAAGAAGGAAGGCATGGGGCTGCACCCCATGGCCTTTTGGTTATTATTTTGAATCTTTTCAAATAATGAAAATCGGTTGGCTGGATAGGGCGGCAGCCTAGGGCATCCTTTTGTAAATTCTCAAAACATTAATGGCACTTTGAAAACTTAAAAGAAGGGCATTTTTTAAAAGAGTTTCAAAGAGTTCAAAAAGAAGATTTCTATTGGCCATGGAGGGGCGTGTTTCACCCCAGCCCTCCATCCTCTTTAAACAAATCCTAGCCCTACATTTTTAAAACCCTAGGTATTTAAGGCATGAAGGAAGAGAGAGAAAGCCCAAAAAAGGGGCAATTTTCCATCTCTCTCCTCTTGCTCTCCATTCTCTCTCTCTCTCTCTCACCTTCTCTTCTTCTTCAAGTCATGTAAGAGAGTGAGTGTGGGTGCCAAGTTGAAGCTCCTCAGCCCTAGCACCCTCTCCATTGTTTTTGAAAGCCTCAGAGGTGAGGTTTCAACCGTTTCTCCGTTTGCTTATCTTCTTGCTTTCGTTAAAAAAAGGGTGTGTATGCTGGTTCTTTCCTTTTTGATATCATGAAACCGAATTCCTAGTATGCATGGTTATGCATATAGGTTTTCTTTTTGGTGAATTAGATAAATATCAACTTGTGTTGCATGATTGTGTTACGATTGTGGAATGCTCCTCGTTTTCCTTTTATTTTTGTTTTGGGAGTTAAGATTCTTGATTTCTTTAATTGACGATTTGGGGCTGGGTGTAGTCTGCTGTGTTGCAACCACCACGCTTGGTGAAAGGGCCGGTCGTGACCCTGCCCCCTTTCCATTTAGTGGGTGCAAGTGATGGTTGGGCTCGCACATAGCCCAAGCCCATTGTTTTTCTCTCTCTCAGTTTTCTCAGTCTGAACTGAGTGGGTTCAAACTGAGCGTTGGCACCCCAGGTCTGAGCACAAGCTCAGACCAGCTGGGGTGGCCTCCGTTTGAGCCCAGAACACGCCGAGTGCTGGAAGAGCACTCGGGTGGTAGTGTTTGCACTGGCGCCCTTGGCACTGGCCCTTCTTGGCAGGCACAGGCTACTGCGCCCTGCACCCTTTCGTTGGTGCTAACCGCACCTATGCTAGTCTGAACACCCCTGTCCAGACCAGAATTCAGAACCCCACATTGGACCCAGGCCTGTACCAGGCCTGAGTCAGTTGGCTACGCACTTGAACCGAATTTGGTTCAGGTGGCGCGCTTATGTGTTCTAAGGCTGTAAAAAAAAATTAGAGTGATTCGTTCATGCATATATGTGTTCTAAGGCTGTTAAAAAAATTCCATAGTGATTTAATCATGCATATACGTGTTATAAGGCTGTCAAAAAAAAATTATAGTGATGCAATCTTGCACATATGTGTTCTAAGGCTCTCAAAAATTTCAAAGTGATTTATTCTTTCATATATGTGTTCTAAGGCAGTAAAAAAAATGTATAGAGATTCGATCGTGCATATATGTGTTTTAAGGCTGTCAAATTTTTTTTATCATGATTCAATCATGCATATATGTGTTCTAAGACAGTCACAAAAATTTCATAGTGATTCAATCATGCATTTATGTGTGCTAAGGCTGTTAAATAAATTTTGCAGTTATTCAATCAAGCATATGTATTCTAAGGCTGTCATAAAAAATTCATAGTGGTTCAATCTTGCATATTTGTGTTCTAAGGCTGTCAAAAAAGTTTCATACTGATTCATTCATGCATATATGTGTTCTAGGTTGTAAAAAAAAATCATAGTGATTCAATCATGCTTATATGTGTTCTAAGGCTATCAAAAAAAATTCATAGTAATTAAATCATTCATATAAGTGTTCTATGGCTATCAAAAAAATTGCTTTGTATTTCATACATGCATATATATGTTCTAAGTTTGTCAAATATTTTTATAATGATTCAATCATGAATATATGTGTTTTATGGTTGTCAAAAAAATTTCATAGTGATACAATCATGCATATATGTGTTCTAAGGCTGTCAAAAAAATTTCAAAGTGATTCAATCATGCATAGATGCCTTCTAATGCTGTCCAAAAAAAATTATAGTTACTTAATCACGCATATATGCATTCTAATGCTGTAAAAAAAAATTGGTAGTGATTCAATCATGCATATATATGTTGTAAGGCCGTCACAAAAATTTCATAGTGATTCAATCATGCATATATGTGCTCTAAGGCAGTCATAAAAATTTCATATTGATTCAATCATGCATATATGTGTTCTAATGCTGTAAAAAAGCTATATAGTGATTCAATCTTGCATATATGTGTTCTAAGGCTGTCAAAAAAAAGCCATAGTGATTTAATCATGCATATATGTGTTCTAAGGCTGTAAAAAAAAATTAATAGTGATTCAATCATGCATATATGTGTTCTAAGGCTCTCAAAAAAATTCATAGAGATTCATTCTTTCATATATGTCTTCTAAGGCTGTCAAAAACATTTCATAGAGATTCAATCATGCATATATGTGCTCTAAGACTGTCAAATTTTTTTTATCATGATTCAATCAAGCATATATGTGTTATAAGGCTTCCACAAAAATTTCATCTTGATTCAATCATGCATATATGTGTTCTAAGGCTGTTAAATAAATTTTGCAGTTATTCAATCATGCATATGTGTTCTAAGGCTGTGATAAAAATTTTATAGTGATTCAATCATGCATATTTGTGTTCTAAGGCTGTCAAAAAAATTTCATAGTGATTCAATCATGCATATATGTGTTCTATGTTGTCAAAAAAAATGCATAGTGATTCAATCATGCATATATGTGTTCTAAGGCTCTAAAAAAATTTCATAGTGATTCAATCATTAATATAGGTGTTCTAAGTGATGATGCATGAAATGCACATCATGTTAGCTATTTATTCATGCATTTTGTGGTGAGTTTAAGGTTTAAAACCCATGTTTAGATGTATTTTGATATCAAGGAGATGTGGTTCGAATTTCAGAAAAATCAGAGTTAAAATGAGAGAGTTATGGCTATTTTCGTGTTCGGGCATGTATTTTGAGGTGGATCGGATCCATATCCGACCCAATTAGGCTGTTTTGGACCTTGGATCAACCTTTAGAAAGCCAAAATCCAACCCACACGCATATCCATACCCACTTAGAAAATATTTTCAGAAAACCCCTCAAAAAGTGGCGCAGAGTGAAATAATTTTTTATAACACTATTTCTGAAAATTGCCAAAAGTATAAATATACTTTTTGCTCCAGCCCTAGACGTTTGCGCCCCCCTTTATGAATCTTGTTCCAGCCCTCTTCCAACCTCCCATCTCACACATTTTCCATTAAAGATCAAGTCTATGCTTGAAAACCAAGCATTACCTTATATCTCCCTTGTTCATCTCTTTCGTTTCTTCATCTTCCTTGTTGGTACTCACTTTGATTTGCTGTATTATTTCAGATGTAGCAGAGGTGGAAAAAACTTATCTTGTGTGGAAGTGCGAGACACTCCAACAAGAAGAACCGGCTCTATCTCCATCCGGTTTTCTAAGCCCTCCAATCGTGAATCGGCTCCTTTCCCATCCTCGGTGGATTTCCAACGTGGTGCAGCTGCAAAACCCACTCTCATGGTGACATTCTAGCATCATTGAACCATCCGGAACACCAATCCAAAGTCATCTTCCGCTCTCTTCTTCCCTTCAATCGTCAGATCGCCCTGGAGGTAAGTCTTCTTTGTTCTCTTCTTCTAGTTAAAACCCAAATCGTGTGTGATAATTTTTTCCTATTTTTTTTTTCTGTTTCTGTGCTGTGTTTTATCTTTCCAGCCCTAGTGTAGACTTCGTGCATAGACCAGCACGTTAGATTTAGGTTGTGTTTCATTTTTATGTGTTAGATTCTCGATTTCCAGTCGTTTTAACCCAAAACGTGCAAATCGGCTAGATTTTATTCTAGCTGATTTTCTCTTTCTGTCCAGTGTGATTTGCTGTGCTATTTCTGCAGAAAAATGTGTTGCAAATTTTAATTTTGATCCGGATTTGGTGTTGGGTTTAGATCAAAGTGTGTTTTTAGTTGAAAACCAAAAATCGACTAGATCCCCTTCTAGCCGATCTTGGTCCTTTCTGTGTGTGTATCTTCCGGATGTTTCTGCAGTTAGAATATGTCACTCAGACCTCATTCAAGTTGTGTTTAGTGTGCTTTAGTTGAAGGTATAGGTTGGTTTGATCCCAAACATGTCGTGTGATCTGTTTTGGAAAAGTCGTTGGGTTAGAGTTTGATTTCAGGTAAGTGTGTGTGATTTCAATTTGCAAGTTGTGTGTCCGAAAAAGTTTTCTTGTTTCCCAGTCTAATAGCTCTGGTGTTGGTCAAATTTATTTTCTTAGGAACCGTGTAGATTTCATGTCATTGTTGTGGCGTTTTTAGAGTTGTGAAAATAAAAAAAAGAGTGAGCTTTATTTTTCTAGTTTTTAGGTGTGTCGTCCAGCCGGCTGTAGGGTTTCTCATAGATTGTTAGTTGCTAAATTAATTTCATTGTGTTGATTAAGTTTAGGTTAAGATAGATGTTAATTTTGCAATATATTTAGCATTGTTGATTTTGGATATGATTTGTTTTAGGTTAGTCGTGTGGGTAGATTATTGTTTAACATTTTATGTATTGTTTGAATGTCCAGCATGTTAGTTAGTTGATATGTCACTTAGTTTAACTAATTAGTTATAATTTTGCGTTAGCCTTAGATTTGTAATCATGGTGGTGATATTAGTTAGGAAAAATTTCATCTATGCGTGTAGAGTCATCTTCCTCAAGTAGAGGTGTCGGCCATTGGAGCTCCATTAGAGCTCTAGGCTTCATTTGGCAGAATTCATTTGAATGTAGAAAGTCCATTAGGGTGTCTAGGTTCAATGCATTAGGAATTGGTGGTGTTAGACGTTTTTTTTTATTATTTGGTAAGTTGTGAATTAGATGTTATTTCCTAAATTTTAGAAAGATGTGTTTTCCTCTTCTAACCTTTCTTCATATTAGTTAATTCTTAGCTTAATTAGTTTAGATATAGGTTAATGTTATTATCTAGAGTAATTCGATTTTTTTTAGAAAGAGGATAATTGTAACGCCCCGGATTTCCAAAACAAAGCTAAGTTAAATTTTTTCATGAATTTCTTTTTTTTTTCTTTGCAGCGGAACTTACAAAAGCTTTTAGCAGCGGAATCAGACGATAATGAGTCGTCAGTTTTAGAAAACTCCGAGCACGTTGCAGGTATGTGGCCAAGCAACTCATTGACCACCAAAGTGTTCCATTTTATCTAAAACCACATGTTTATTACAACACTACTGCTTAGAAAAAGCAGTGTAGGTTCAATAAAAAGGAAGCAGTACAACTCTGTCTAGAGAAACCCTGGAACTCGATGCCGCCTTGCTCCGCATATCGCCACGCAGGTTCAACACCTGAAATCCCCATTAAACGGGGTCAGAACCACTGATGGTCTGGTAAGTAGGCAAACACCTATCTATTTAACTCAAGTAAATGCATAGACCACTCAGGGTCGCAGTTCGTAATACGACGCTCAAGCCTCCATGACTTAGCGTATATCGCAAAAGCCTCATCAGGGCTATGAGTTGAACATCCACGCAAGTCATCATGACTTCGCATAAGCCTCTTCAGGGCTGTGAGTTAGAATAACCTCTTAAGTCTCTACGACTTAGCCTTGACTTCCTCAGAGTCACGAATGGATGTCTAGCTCAAGCCTTTATGCTTGGCACATCCGTATCCTACGAATCTAAGGACAGCTCTCCGAGCTTCACTTAGTCGTACGGATATCAATGGGGTTCTTTCCCAATCGGTCCAGTAGTATACCGACCATGACACCTTCACAAAGGTTATGCAAGACTGACTCAACAACGTCATCCACTCATACATTCAAAGTAGCGCTGTACCTAAGCTAATGCTTTGTTTCGATAATTGCACCTCCCCCTGAGCTTAGAGGACTCATATCTGGGCGACAACGCGACGATCTGGGGGTTGATTATTCTATGTATTTTAGATACCCCAGAGGCCTGTTGACCCCATCCCCCTAGTAGGACGGTACAGCATACCGGAAGAGATCCTTACTAGGTATCCGAATGCATTCTGCTACTGCAGTAGTTGGGTTCAATCCTTAGATATTTAAGGATAACCACGACCTCCATACCTCTGAGTGACGAAGGCCATCAATGAACTCTATCAGGTTCGGGTGAAATATATGTCACTCAAGGCTGCGCCATCACCGTCTTCCTCGGTGAGAAATTCTGAAAGGGGCCTGCCGATCTTACAATTACTTGACGAACATTGCATGCCTATAGGGCAGCCTTTGAGAAGTATGTACCCGACCCCAATCAACCACACGGTTTTCACCGTGGAACAAAGGTTTTATTCATATGCATGCTTAACTCTGCTCTCGACACTTCGGCCTTGACGAGCACTTCACCTCTTTCGGTGGAAACAACTCACTCTAGCTCAGCGGCCCTTACGAGTCTGGTTGTCTGATAATTCTCAATGAGCATGCACATGACTCGATCTCTACGGATCGGCTACTCGGCGTATTTTTACGCAACGAGCTCAGGACCTTGTCAAGGCGCTACCACTACTTTGGCGCAACGGCTCTTACAAGTATGATGCCCTTGCAGGTGTCAGGGAGACGAGTCATTCTGACATCGTTTCAACAAAGGACATCATTGTGCCACTTAACTGGTTTTGGCAGCTCTTCTGCCAACCATTCTGTCAACACCTTCTCTGCTCTACCAGCAGTGGTGCGACGAACCTTTCTACATCGTAGAAGGCGTTCCATAACTGGGTAGCACTTCTGCTACGTTCTTTCTGAGCTATTCTTAGCCCTTCAGGAATTTTAGCAGCACTTCCTCTCTTTAACGGAGAAAGCGTGCGTTTTCTTTTATCCATTTTAGCGGCATCTCCCCTCTTTGGTGGGAAATCGCTACGCTTAACTCGGGAAATGGATGCGCACCGTTGTGCGTACTTTGCATCCATCAAGGTTACTGGAACCTTGGGCCATAGCCAGGCCATACGTAATTGATTTAGTCTTTACGTAAAGAGCATTTTGCCAAAAGGCGAAGCCTTTCCAATAGGGGCTTCATTCGTCAAGCAGAATCTTGTACGAGGAGCGGTAAGGGAATCACATGGGCGATTTTGGAGTTGATCTCCGTTTGAACGCTCACTTACGCGCCATATATGTAATATAAGCAGAAGCCTGTGCTTTATACAGCGGCGGCGTAAAGGAAATGCATATACTATTGTTCAGGGTGTGTAACTGAACGAAATATTCTACATATATAACAAAACAGGAGCCTTGGCATCGTTCGACGCGACGGCGTAAGTAAATACATTGCAGAAAGCAGGAGCCTTGGCATCGTTCGACGCGACGGCGTAAGTAAATGCATAATCGGAAGTGCAGTAATCGAAAGTACAGAAAGCAGGGAGCCTTGGCATCATACGACGCGACGGCAAAGGTAAATTACATGGCCTGTGCGATATAAGATGCGTCGGCAGTATCAGCAGATATACACCTAGATCTGTATCCAACGATAGTTACGAGGCGAGCGAGTGAACACCGAAGTGTCCTAGAGGGCTCAACCAAGAACGAGGGTGAGATACTATTTTGAAGAACGCATATACTGTGTATTCGAACATATATATCCGACGATAGTTACGAGGCGAGCGCGTGAACACCGAAGTGTCCTAGAGGGCTCAACCAAGAACTAAAGTAAGATACTACTTCAGAAAGTATATGCTATATACAAACAATCAAATACTTGAGAGAGATGGTTTAATGAAGCGAACTTACTTCAAATCGCGGAAGAAACGGCTCCGGGTTGCTTCTTTGGCTTTGAGCCTTCCTTCGAGAGGTCAGACTAAGTCAGATGAAGCTGACTTAGTTGAGAAAGAGGTAGAGTAGGTCAAGCTACTCAACCTAAGTGGTTTGAACCAAACAGGGTTCGATCCAAGTCAACTGGGTTCAGCAGGTTCGAACTCAGCTCAAGTAGGCTAAGTCTGGGTTCAGAAATCCAAACCGGGATCTGGACCAAAAAGGACTTTGACTTTGACTTCAACCCTAACTAGGTTCAAGCCAAGTCAACTGGGTTTGGACTTAGTCAAGTAGGTTCAGACCTAAGTCAAGTGGGTTAGGACCAGGTCAGGCAGGCTAAGACCAGATCAGGCAGGCTCAGGCCAAGTCAGGTAGGCTCAGACCTACTGGGCTAGGTAGGGGAGGTTTTAGGAAGTAGGAGAGAGAAAGAAGAGGCTAGAAAGGGGGGGGGGACGATTTTTTCTAAAGGGGAGGGCCTTTATTTATAGGAAATGAAACTTGGGCCCCAAGTTTCCCCTTTACCCATTTGCCCTTGGCTTCTTTTTAATGCCAAGAGGTTCCTTGGTGTGGGGCCCACTTGGATATTCCATGGGATATTTTTGTGGGTCCCACCAGATATTTTCTGAGGAGTATTTCTGTGGGTCCCACCAATATTTCCGTGGGTCCCGCAAGAATTTCGGGTTTTCGGCGATTTTTTTCTGAAAAATTCTAAGTACGCCATTCCCTTCGTATTGACGTAACTAAGAAAGTTGGCTCGCAGGAATCCTTTGATTTCATTCAGGTAGGAAGTTATGGCTTCCAGAGTGTTTGAGCATATATTCGCGATTCGACGAATATCCTAAGTATAACTGGCTCGCAGGAATTGATTCGTTTCGCATTCTGAGAAGAAATGCTATTTTTACCGGTAAATGCCTCATGAATTTTATTCAGATATTTTCTGAAAATTTGCGGGTCTTACATCATTACCCCCTTAAAGGAATTTCGTCCACGAAATTCAGCTAAGAGTACAAGGTGAACAGTTCAGGATATTTATCCCGCATATCCGATTCGGGCTCCCAAGTGCAATCATCGACTCCGTGATGTTGCCATCTCACTTTGACAAGTGGAATGACCTTTGTCCTTAGCACTTGCTCCCGTCGGTCCATGATCTCTACTGGCCTTTCTTCCACCGTCATATCCTCCTGGATGTCAATATCTTCATGTTGGATGACGTGGGAAGGGTCGTGAACGTATTTTCTAAGCATTGACACGTGAAATACATTGTGTATCTGTGTATACTGCGGTGGCAATGCTACTCTATAGGCGGTCTCTCCTATCCGGCTCAAAACCTCGAAGGGACCAACGAATCTGGGGCTGAGCTTCCCCTTCTTTCCGAAACGAAACACACTCTTGGTTGGGGAGACCTTGATAAAAACCTTATCTCCAACCACAAAAGTGAGTTCCCTACGCCGCTGATCAGCGTAGCTCTTCTATCGACTCTGAGCAGTCAGTAGCTTCTTCCTGATCATGTGGACCTGCTCAGTATAATGCTGCAACACTATGGGCGAGTCCAAGGTTCGCTCACCCACTTCACCCCAATGGATTGGTGATCGACAGGGTCGCCCGTACAAGGCTTCATACGGTGCCATCCCAATGCTAGTGTAACGCCCCGAATTTCCAAAACAAAGCTAAGTTAAAATTTTCATGAATTTCTTTTTTTTTTTTTTTTTCTTTGCAGCGGAACTTAAAAAAGCTTTTAGCAGCGGAATCAGACGATAATGAGTCGTCAGTTTTAGAAAACTCCGAGCACGTTGCAGGTATGTGGCCAAGCAACTCATTGACCACCAAAGTGTTCCATTTTATCGAAAACTCATGTTTATTACAACACTACTGCTTAGAAAAGCAGTATAGGTTCAATAAAAGGAAGCAGTACAAAATCTGCCTAGAGAAACCCTGGAACTCGATGCCGCCTTGCTCCGCATATCGCTACGCAGGTTCAACACCTGAAATCCCCATAAAACGGGGTCAGAACCACTGATGGTCTGGTAAGTATGCAGTCATACATCCATTCAACTCAAATACAATAATGACCACTCAGGGTCGCAATGCGCAATAACGACGCTCAAGCCTCCAAGACTTAGCGTATATCGCAAGAGCCTCCTCAGGGCTATGAGTTGAACATCCGCTCGAGTCCTCATGACTTAGAGCAAGCCTTTTCAGGGCTGTGATTTGAATAGCCGCTTAAGTCTCCACGACTTAGCCATGACCTCTTCCGGGTCTCAAAGTGATGTCTAGCTCAAGTCTTCATACTTGGCACATCCGTATCCCACGCATCTAAGGACAACTCCTCGAGCTTCGCTTAGTCGTGCGGATACAACACGGGTCTTTGCCCAGTCGGTCCAGTAGTATACCGAACATGACACCTTCACAAAGGTTATGCAGGACTGACTCAACACGTCATCCACTCATACATTCAAAGCATCGCTGAACCTAGAACTAATGCATTGTTTCGATAATTAACCGCTCCCGCCTTTGGTACGCAGGTAGAGCTATTGTCCGGGCATCAACGCGACGTTCTGGGGGTTGATTATTCTATGTATTTTAGATACCCCAGAGGCCTGTTGACCCTATCCATAGTAGGGCAGTGTGTTTCAACTGGGAGAATCCTACTAGGCCCATATTCGGATGCATCCTCTACTTGCAGTAGTTGGGTTCAATCCTTAGATCTTAAGGATAACCACGACCCCAAAACCCATGAGTGACTGAGGCCATCGTGGACTCTATCAGGTCCAAAGTAAAATACATGTCACTCAAGGCTGTACCATCACTGTCATTCCACAGTGAGCATAATTCCTGAAGGGGTCTGCCAGTCTTACAATTACTTGGACAGAATCTGCATGCCATTTAGACAGCCCGTGCTTTCAGCACTACGGGAGTATGTACCCGACCCCATTCAGTCTTCCCCAACACAGTCATTACTGAGGGGGTACCCCTAACACGATCTTCAACCGCGGGGTATGTGCGACCTTAAGTCTTATTCATATGCATGCAGAACACCGCTCTTTGGCACTTCGGCCACCACGAGCATCACACCTCTTTGGGTGGAAACAACACACTCTGGCTCTTCGGCCCTTACGAGTCTGGTTGTGTAACCGTTCTCAATGAGCATGCATATGACTCGATCTAAATAGATCGGCTACTCGGCGTATTTTTACGCAACGAGTCCAAACCTAGCCAAGGCGCAACCTCTACTCCGGCTCAGCGGCCCTTACGAGCAAGGTGCCCTTGCAGGCACAAGGATACGAGCCGATCTGGCATCGTTCCATCGACGGACATCATTATGCCGTTCCATTGGTTCCGGCAGCTCTTCTGCCAACCATTTCGTCAGCACCTCCCCTGCTCTACCGGCAGTGGTGCGACTGACCCTTCTACGTTGTAGAGGGCAAACCATGAACTGGGTAGCACTCTGCTATATGTCAGAGTATCCTGCTACGTTCTTTCTGAGCTATTCATAGCTTCTTCAGAAATTTCAGCAGCACTTCCTCTCTTTTACGGAGAAAGCGTGCGTTTCTTTTTATCCATTTCAGCGGCATCTCCCCTCTTTGGTAGGAAATCGCCACGCTTAATTCGGGAAATGGATGCGCACCGTTGTGCGTACTTTGCATCCATCAAGGTTGCAGGAACCCTTGGCCATAGCCAGGCCATACGAAATTGACTTAGTCATTACGTAAAGAGCATTTTGCTAAAAACCGAAGCCTTTCCAATAGGGGCTTCATTCGTCAAGCAGAATCTTGAACGAGGAGCGGTCAAGGAATCGCATGGGCGATTTGGAGTTTGATCTCCATTTGAACGCTCATTTATGCGCTATATATGTAGTATAAGCAGAAGCCTGTGCTTTATACAGCGGCGGCGTAAAGAAATGCATATACTATTGTTCAGGGTGTGTAACTGAACGAAATATTCTACATATATAACAAAGCAGAAGCCTTGGCATCGTTCGACGCGACGGCGTAAGTAAAGACATTGCAGAAAGCAGGAGCCTTGGCATCGTTCGACGCGACGGCATAAGTAAATGCATAATCGGAAGTGCAGAAAACAGGGAGTCTTCGCATCATACGACGCGACGGCAAAGGTAAATTACATAGCCTGTGCGATATAAGACGCGTCGGCAGAATCAGCAGATATACACCTAGATCCGCATCCAACGATAGTTACGAGGCGAGCGGGTGAACACCGAAGTGTCCTAAAGGGCTCAACCAAGAACTAAAGCGAGATACCATTTTGAAGAACGCATATACTGCGTGTTTGAACATAGATATATCCGACGATAGTTACGAGACGAGCGGGTGAACACCGAAGTGTCCAAAAAGGGCTCAATCAAGAACTAAAGCAAGATACTACTTCAGAAAGTATATTCTATATACAAACAGTCAAATACTTGAGAGAGATGGATCAACGAAGCGAACTTACTTCAAATCGTGGAAGAAACGGCTCCGGGTTGCTTCTTGGGCTTCGAGCCTTCCTTCGAGAGGTCAGACTAAGTCAGATGAAGCTGACTTAGTTGAGAAAGAGGTAGAGCAGGTCAAGCTAGTCAACTGGGTTCAGCAGGTTCGAACTCAGCTCAAGTAGGCTAAGTCTGGGTTCAGAAACCCAAACCGGAATTAGGACTAAAAAGGACTTTGACTTTGACTTTAAACCCAACTAGGTTCAAGTCAAGTCAACTGGGTTTGGACCAGGTCAAGTGGGTTCAGACCCAGGTCAGGTGGGTTAGGACCAGGTCAGGCAGGCTCAGGCTAAGTCAGGCAGGCTCAGACCAGGTCAGGTGGGCTCAAGTGGGCTAGGCTAGGTAGGGGAGGTTTAGGAGAGAGAGAGAGAGGCAAGAGAGAGAGGGGGGGTCGATTTTTATGAGAAGAGAGAGAGTGGGGAGGGCTATTTATAGCCCAAACCCACCTCCTCTTGGGTTTTTCCATGCCCAAACTACCCCCTTGGCTTCTTTTTAATTCCAAGAGGTTCCTTGGTGTGGGGCCCACTTGGATATTCCATGGGATATTTTTGTGGGTCCCACCAGATATTTTCTGAGGAATATTTCTGTGGGTCCCACCAATATTTCCGTGGGTCCCGCAAGAATTTCGGGTTTCCGGCGATTTTTTCCGAAAAATTCTGAGTACGCCATTTTCTTCGTATTGACGTAACTAAGAAAGTTGGCTCGTACGAATCTATTGATTTCGTTTAGTTAGGAAGTTATGGCTTCCCGAGTGTTTGAGCATATATTCGCGATTCGACGAATATCCTAAGTATAACTGGCTCGCAGGAATTGATTCGTTTCGCATTCTGAGAAGAAATGCTATTTTTACCGGTAAATGCCTCATGAATTGTATTCAGATATTTTCTGAAAAATTGCGGGTCTTACATCATTACCCCCTTAAAGGAATTTCGTCCGCGAAATTCAGCTAAGAGTACAAGGTGAAGGGTTCAGGATATTTATCCCGCATATCCGATTCGGGCTCCCAAGTGCAATCATCGATTCCATGATGCTGCCACCTCACTTTAACAAGTGGAATGACCTTCGTTCTTAGCACTTGCTCCCGTCGGTCCATGATCTCCACTGGCCTTTCTTCTACCGTCATATCTTCTCGGATGTCAATGTCTTCATGTTGAATAACGTGAGAAGGATCATGAACGTACTTTCTAAGCATTGATACGTGAAATACATCTTGTATTTGCGCGTATTGTGGTGGCAATGCTACTCGGTAGGCAGTCTCTCCGATCCGGCTCAAAACTTCGAAGGGACCAACGAATCTGGGGCTGAGCTTCCCCTTCTTTCCAAAACGAAACACACTCTTGGTTGGAGAGACCTTGATAAAAACCTTATCTCCAACCGCAAAAGTGAGTTCCCTACGCCGCTGATCGGCGTAGCTCTTCTGTCGACTCTGAGCAGTCAGTAGCTTCTTTCTGATCATGTGGACTTGCTCAGTATAATGCTGCAACACAATGGGCGAGTCCAAAGTTCGCTCACCCACTTCACCCCAATGGATCGGTGATCTACAGGGTCGTCCATACAAGGCTTCATACGGCGCCATCCCAATGCTAGCGTGGTGGCTATTATTATAAGCAAATTCAGCCAACGCTAGGTGGGAATCCCAATCACCTTTCCATTCCAGCATACAGGTTCTGAGCATATCTTCAAGAGTCTGTATGGTTCGTTCTGATTGCCCATCTGTTTGGGGATGGAATGCTGTACTGAACTTGAGTTTCGTCCCCAGGGCTCTCTGAAGCTGCTCCCAAAAGTGAGAGGTGAACTTCGGGTCACGATCAGATATGATCGAAATCGGCACTCCATGGAGTCTAACGATTTCCCGAATGTAGATCTCCGCCAATCGTTCAGTTGAGTATCGAGTGTTGATTCGCAGAAAATGAGCAGACTTGGTGAGTCTGTCCACGATCACCCATATTGAGTCATGTTGTCTCTTGGATCGAGGCAATCCAACGATGAAATCCATCGTAATGCCTTCCCATTTCCATTCTGGAATCTCGATCCGTTGCATCTTTCCACCAGGGCGCTGATGTTCGATCTTAACTTGCTGGCAGATCAAACACTTCGAGACAAACGTAGCCACATCACGCTTCATACCCTTCCACCAGTACTTTCTCTGCAAATCTCGGAACATCTTCGTACCCCCAGGGTGGATAGTATATTTGCTACTATGGGCCTCCTGGAGTACTTCCTGTCTTAGCTCAGGGTTATTTGGAACCCAAATCCTTTCTTCCATCCATATTCCTCCATCTTCTTTCAAATGGAAGAAAGTATCATCTTTTTCAGCACGAGCTTTTAATTCCAAGTACTGGGGATCCTTAAACTGTTCGGCTACGATGCGATCGAGGAACTCAATGTGGATCGTCAAACATGACATTTGGATTCTACCTGAATCAGCCAAAAATGGCTTCCACTTGACGAAATCCTCCATCAACTTCCATTGTCCGGTTAGGCTGGCCAGAGTGCCAACAGTCTTGCGACTAAGGGCATCTGCTACAACATTCGCCTTTCCAGGGTGATAGGAAAGCGTGAATTCATAGTCTTTGAGGAATTCCAGCCATCGCCGTTGCCGCATATTGAGTTCTTTTTGAGAAAAGAGGTATTTTAGGCTTTTATGGTCCGACATGACCTCAAATTTCTCTCCATACAGGTAGTATCGCCAGATTTTAAGCGCGAACACTACCGCGGCAAGCTCCAAGTCGTGGGTTGGATAGTTTTTCTCATGGACCCTCAACTGTCGTGATGCATAGGCGATTACTTTGCCATGCTGCATCAACACACAACCCAGACCTGTTCCCGAGGCATCGGTATAAGCAACGAAGCCTCCCTGACCAGAAGGTAAGGTAAGGACAGGGGCAGTGGTAAGCCTCTGTTTGAGAACCTCAAAGCACTCCTTACACTGGTAAGTCCATTCAAACTTGACTCCCTTTTTAAGTAATTTCGTCATCGATACGGCGATTCGGGAGAAGTCTTGTATGAACTTCCGATAATATCCGGCAAGTCCAAGGAAGCTACGAACCTCAGTGATATTTTCTGGCTGCTTCCAGTCCATCACAGCTTCCACCTTCGCAGGATCTACTGCGATTCCATCTTTTGAGATCACATGACCAAGGAACATCACTTTGTCTAGCCAGAATTCACATTTTGAAAACTTAGCATAGAGTTGGTTATCTTGAAGGGTTTTCAAGACGATTTTCAAGTGCTCCACGTGTTGTTCCTTGTTCTCAGAATATACGAGAATGTCATCAATAAAGACGATGACAAAGCTATCCAAATATGGTCTGAATATCCGGTTCATTAGATCCATAAAGGCAGCAGGCGCATTAGTGAGTCCGAAGGGCATTACTACGAACTCATAATGGCCGTATCTCGTTCTGAAGGCTGTCTTGGGTATATCCTCTTCCTTTACTCTGAGTTGATGGTACCCAGACCTGAGGTCGATCTTGGAGAACACCCTCGCTGTTCTGAGTTGATCGAATAAGTCCTCAATCCGAGGCAACGGGTACTTATTTTTAACAGTTGCCTGGTTAAGCATTCGATAATCGATGCATAACCGAAGGGATCCATCCTTCTTCTTTACAAACAATACCGGGGCTCCCCACGGTGACACACTAGGACGGATGAACCCTTGTTCCATCAGTTCTTCCAACTGACACTTCAACTCACTGAGTTCAGCTGGCGCCATTCGATACGGGGCTTTGGATATCGGCGCTGTTCCAGGTAAGGATTGAATTCCAAATTCAACCTCACGAAGTGGCGGAAGTCCTGGCAATTCCTCAGAAAACACATCGGGAAACTCCCGCACCACTTCCAAACTCTCAAGGGTTTGGTCATTGGATTTTTCCACCGAGAGACTCAACAGGAAGGCCACACAACCCTTCCTAAGGTATTTTTGTACCTTAAGTGCTGATATGAGCCTTTTCTGTGGAACTGGTTTGGATAATCGGTACTCCATCTTAGGCAATCCGGGTCGAGATAGAATCACTCTGCCCTCGCGGCACAGAATTTTGGCATTATTCTGAGCCAACCAATTCATTCCCAGAATGACATCGTACTGTATCATATCGATCAGGATGGCGTCGGTAGGCAAGTGTTGCCCTGCTATCTCAATATCCAAATTTTTCACACACCTGATACATTTGGTGCGTGAACCCAACGGGTTATATACTTCGATCATTTTATCAATCGGTTGCACCGAAGCGTGGAGTTGTTCGGTGACATCGTCAGAGATAAACGTATGAGTAGCACCACAATCAAACAAGACGTAAGCTGCATGTCCATTAACAGGTACGGTGCCTTCAATCAGGTCACCATTTTCGACTTGTTCAGTCGTTACAGCATATACACGACCTGCAGCAGGCCTTTGTTCTACTCTAGGTGGAGGTCGTTGAAACTGAGAACGTTGTGGTGCTGGTCGAGAGGGTCCGGCAGATCCGGCATTACCCCTCTGTTCATCTGCAGCCTTCTTGGCGCAATCCTTTATAAAGTGGCCCATCTTGCCACAATATAAGCACCCACCAATGTCACGAGGACATGGCTTTCCAGGGTGGTTCATACGACACCTTGGGCAGCTGAAGTTGGACTGCTGACCATTCGGAGTTGGGTTCTGTCTTGGCCTCACGACTTGTTAAGTGTTGTTCCCTCCTTGAAACTTCTTCCTTTGAAAGGGTTGTCGTGAACCCTGGCCACTTGGGAACGTCCTTTTACGATTCCCACCATTCACTATGGGCTTCTTTGCTACGATCACTTTAGATCGTGCCCAGTCCTCTTAGATTTTTGAAGCTGCTGCTACCGCAGCCTGAAAAGTCGAAGGCATGCTTGTTATCACTCGAGATCGCAGCCCTTCGCGCAGACCATTCACATATTTGTCGGCCCTTTCTTGGTCTGTTTCGAACAATCGAGAGCAGTAGCGCTCTAGATTCTGAAATTTGGTGGTATAGTCCATTAGACTTATACCGCCCTGTTCCAACTCCAGAAACTCCATCTTTTTCTTGTTTCTGGAATGCAACGGGAAGTAGTTATCCATAAAAGTCCTCCGAAAGTCAGTCCAAGGAATGACTTCGACTTGTGAGAACTGGATAAGTTTAGTGGTATCCCACCACTTCCGTGCATTATCTTTTAATCGATACGTGCCAAAGTTGGTCTTCTTCTCTTCTGGTACTCCCAGTACTGAGAAGGCACGTTCTGTCTCTTCGATCCAACTCTCCGCGAGCTCAGGATCGGCTCTGCCAATGAAAACTGGCGGGTCAAGCTTGAGGAACTTCTCATAAGTCACTCCTCCCAGGTGCTCGTTTCGTGGTGCGACTGGTTCAGGCCTCGTTTCACGGATGGCGGTAACCAGGTTGTTGAGTGTCTCCAACAGGAATCCTTGCGTATGAGACTCCTCGCTTGGTATGGTTCTCCTCGTCGTAGGAGCCATTTATCTATGCACACACAAGCACTTGTTTTTAGTTTCTCGATGTATATGAGGAAGTAAAAGCTTTATTTACTTAATATACATCACATTTACACAGGCATCGCCTTAAACAAAACGTCATGCCGCACTGGCAGACTTTAGGCGTTGAGAAACTATATACATGAGTCTATTGACTCCAAAACATCACCAGTCTCTTTAAGACTTGGATTTCTTTGATGAAGACGAACTCCAAAAGGTCCATCTATTGCCACATGGCCTTGGTGCAGGCACTACTAGCCTTGGCTTGGGCGGCACTTCCGCACTAGCAAGCGAATACTGGGGATATATGAGAGACTCCAGTCCACTTTCCCAGTCAGCAAGATCAAGACTCTGGGAGTCTGGAATAATGATTGGCGAACAGAAAGAATCCCCTCTTTTGTTCCTGCCATTTAAGCTCGGCGTATGTGATGCCGGATGGTAGCTTGGCGAGTGATAGACCTCCGCAGGGAAGTTCAAATCAAAATCCCTCAGCCTTGGTAAGTCATCAAAAGATGTTGGGGTATGGTTGCTCCCAACACTAGAGTGATGCGGTCCACTGACACGCGAAGTCTCATCCCTGAGACCCTTTGAAGCCCGCCGACCCATATCGGCGGTATATTTCCTTTGGCATTCGTTGGCGGAATGCCCATCTTCGCCACAATATTGGCAGTCTTGGACTTCATACGGGCATATCCACTCATCGTGCATGACCTTGCAGCGATAGCAATATCCACGCGAGTCATGAGTTGCCATCTATACAAAGATGCACCCAGATCAGAACAAAAGTATAAAAACATATACTTACAGTGCGATATCGGTACCATGACGGATCTTGAACCAGGTTTCTCAGACTCATGCTCTGATACCAATTCTGTAACGCCCCGGATTTCCAAAACAAAGCTAAGTTAAAATTTTCATGAATTTCTTTTTTTTTTCTTTGCAGCGGAACTTAAAAAAGCTTTTAGCAGCGGAATCAGACGATAATGAGTCGTCAGTTTTAGAAAACTCCGAGCACGTTGCAGGTATGTGGCCAAGCAACTTATTGACCACCAAAGTGTTTCATTTTATCGAAAACTCATGTTTATTACAACACTACTGCTTAGAAAAGCAGTATAGGTTCAATAAAAGGAAGCAGTACAAAATCTGCCTAGAGAAACCCTGGAACTCGATGCCGCCTTGCTCCGCATATCGCTACGCAGGTTCAACACCTGAAATCCCCATAAAACGGGGTCAGAACCACTGATGGTCTGGTAAGTATGCAGTCATACATCCATTCAACTCAAATACAATAATGACCACTCAGGGTCGCAATGCGCAATAACGACGCTCAAGCCTCCAAGACTTAGCGTATATCGCAAGAGCCTCCTCAGGGCTATGAGTTGAACATCCGCTCGAGTCCTCATGACTTAGAGCAAGCCTTTTCAGGGCTGTGATTTGAATAGCCGCTTAAGTCTCCACGACTTAGCCATGACCTCTTCCGGGTCTCAAAGTGATGTCTAGCTCAAGTCTTCATACTTGGCACATCTGTATCCCACGCATCTAAGGACAACTCCTCGAGCTTCGCTTAGTCGTGCGGATACAACACGGGTCTTTGCCCAGTCGGTCCAGTAGTATACCGAACATGACACCTTCACAAAGGTTATGCAGGACTGACTCAACACGTCATCCACTCATACATTCAAAGCATCGCTGAACCTAGAACTAATGCATTGTTTCGATAATTAACCGCTCCCGCCTTTGGTACGCAGGTAGAGCTATTGTCCGGGCATCAACGCGACGTTCTGGGGGTTGATTATTCTATGTATTTTAGATACCTCAGAGGCCTGTTGACCCTATCCATAGTAGGGCAGTGTGTTTCAACTGGGAGAATCCTACTAGGCCCATATTCGGATGCATCCTCTACTTGCAGTAGTTGGGTTCAATCCTTAGATCTTAAGGATAACCACGACCCCAAAACCCATGAGTGACTGAGGCCATCGTGGACTCTATCAGGTCCAAAGTAAAATACATGTCACTCAAGGCTGTACCATCACTGTCATTCCACAGTGAGCATAATTCCTGAAGGGGTCTGCCAGTCTTACAATTACTTGGACAGAATCTGCATGCCATTTAGGCAGCCCGTGCTTTCAGCACTACGGGAGTATGTACCCGACCCCATTCAGTCTTCCCCAACACAGTCATTACTGAGGGGGTACCCCTAACACGATCTTCAACCGCGGGGTATGTGCGACCTTAAGTCTTATTCATATGCATGCAGAACACCGCTCTTTGGCACTTCGGCCACCACGAGCATCACACCTCTTTGGGTGGAAACAACACACTCTGGCTCTTCGGCCCTTACGAGTCTGGTTGTGTAACCGTTCTCAATGAGCATGCATATGACTCGATCTAAATAGATCGGCTACTCGGCGTATTTTTACGCAACGAGTCCAAACCTAGCCAAGGCGCAACCTCTACTCCGGCTCAGCGGCCCTTACGAGCAAGGTGCCCTTGCAGGCACAAGGATACGAGCCGATCTGGCATCGTTCCATCGACGGACATCATTATGCCGTTCCATTGGTTCCGGCAGCTCTTCTGCCAACCATTTCGTCAGCACCTCCCCTGCTCTACCGGCAGTGGTGCGACTGACCCTTCTACGTTGTAGAGGGCAAACCATGAACTGGGTAGCACTCTGCTATATGTCAGAGTATCCTGCTACGTTCTTTCTGAGCTATTCATAGCTTCTTCAGAAATTTCAGCAGCACTTCCTCTCTTTTACGGAGAAAGCGTGCGTTTCTTTTTATCCATTTCAGCGGCATCTCCCCTCTTTGGTAGGAAATTGCCACGCTTAATTCGGGAAATGGATGCGCACCGTTGTGCGTACTTTGCATCCATCAAGGTTGCAGGAACCCTTGGCCATAGCCAGGCCATACGAAATTGACTTAGTCATTACGTAAAGAGCATTTTGCTAAAAACCGAAGCCTTTCCAATAGGGGCTTCATTCGTCAAGCAGAATCTTGAACGAGGAGCGGTCAAGGAATCGCATGGGCGATTTGGAGTTTGATCTCCATTTGAACGCTCATTTATGCGCTATATATGTAGTATAAGCAGAAGCCTGTGCTTTATACAGCGGCGGCGTAAAGAAATGCATATACTATTGTTCAGGGTGTGTAACTGAACGAAATATTCTACATATATAACAAAGCAGAAGCCTTGGCATCGTTCGACGCGACGGCGTAAGTAAAGACATTGCAGAAAGCAGGAGCCTTGGCATCGTTCGACGCGACGGCGTAAGTAAATGCATAATCGGAAGTGCAGAAAACAGGGAGCCTTCGCATCATACGACGCGACGGCAAAGGTAAATTACATAGCCTGTGCGATATAAGACGCGTCGGCAGAATCAGCAGATATACACCTAGATCCGCATCCAACGATAGTTACGAGGCGAGCGGGTGAACACCGAAGTGTCCTAAAGGGCTCAACCAAGAACTAAAGCGAGATACCATTTTGAAGAACGCATATACTGCGTGTTTGAACATAGATATATCCGACGATAGTTACGAGACGAGCGGGTGAACACCGAAGTGTCCAAAAAGGGCTCAATCAAGAACTAAAGCAAGATACTACTTCAGAAAGTATATTCTATATACAAACAGTCAAATACTTGAGAGATATGGATCAACGAAGCGAACTTACTTCAAATCGTGGAAGAAACGGCTCCGGGTTGCTTCTTGGGCTTCGAGCCTTCCTTCGAGAGGTCAGACTAAGTCAGATGAAGCTGACTTAGTTGAGAAAGAGGTAGAGCAGGTCAAGCTACTCAACCTAAGTGGTTTGAACCTAACAGGGTTCAATCCAAGTCAACTGGGTTCAGCAGGTTCGAACTCAGCTCAAGTAGGCTAAGTCTGGGTTCAGAAACCCAAACCGGAATTAGGACTAAAAAGGACTTTGACTTTGACTTTAAACCCAACTAGGTTCAAGTCAAGTCAACTGGGTTTGGACCAGGTCAAGTGGGTTCAGACCCAGGTCAGGTGGGTTAGGACCAGGTCAGGCAGGCTCAGGCTAAGTCAGGCAGGCTCAGACCAGGTCAGGTGGGCTCAGGTGGGCTAGGCTAGGTAGGGGAGGTTTAGGAGAGAGAGAGAGAGGCAAGAGAGAGAGGGGGGGTCGATTTTTATGAGAAGAGAGAGAGTGGGGAGGGCTATTTATAGCCCAAACCCACCTCCTCTTGGGTTTTTCCATGCCCAAACTACCCCCTTGGCTTCTTTTTAATTCCAAGAGGTTCCTTGGTGTGGGGCCCACTTGGATATTCCATGGGATATTTTTGTGGGTCCCACCAGATATTTTCTGAGGAATATTTCTGTGGGTCCCACCAATATTTCCGTGGGTCCCGCAAGAATTTCGGGTTTCCGGCGATTTTTTCCGAAAAATTCTGAGTACGCCATTTTCTTCGTATTGACGTAACTAAGAAAGTTGGCTCGTACGAATCTATTGATTTCGTTTAGTTAGGAAGTTATGGCTTCCCGAGTGTTTGAGCATATATTCGCGATTCGACGAATATCCTAAGTATAACTGGCTCGCAGGAATTGATTCGTTTCGCATTCTGAGAAGAAATGCTATTTTTACCGGTAAATGCCTCATGAATTGTATTCAGATATTTTCTGAAAAATTGCGGGTCTTACAGCTAGCGTGGTGGCTATTATTATAAGCAAATTCAGCCAACACTAGGTGGGAATCCCAATCACCTTTCCATTCTAGCATACAGGCTCTTAGCATATCTTCGAGAGTCTGTATGGTTCGTTCTGATTGCCCATCTGTTTGGGGATGGAATGCTGTACTGAACTTGAGTTTCGTCCCCAGGGCTCTCTGAAGCTGCTCCCAAAAGTGAGAGGTGAACTTCGGGTCACGATCGGATATGATCGAAATCGGCACTCCATGAAGTCTAACGATTTCCCGAATGTAGATCTCCGCCAATCGTTCAGTTGAGTATCGAGTGTTGATTGGCAGGAAGTGAGCAGACTTGGTGAGTCTGTCTACGATCACCCATATTGAGTCATGTTGTCTCTTGGACCGAGGCAGTCCAACGATGAAATCCATCGTAATGCCCTCCCATTTCCATTCTGGAATCTCGATCCGTTGCATTTTTCCACCAGGTCGTTGATGCTCGATTTTTACTTGCTGGCAGATTAAACACCTTGAGACAAATGTAGCCACATCACGTTTCATACCCCTCCACTAGTACTTTCTCTGTAAGTCCCGAAACATTTTTGTACCTCTAGGGTGAATGGTGTACTTGCTGTTATGAGCCTCCTGGAGTACTTCCTGTCTTAGCTCAGGGTTATTTGGAACCCAAATTCTTTCTTCCATCCATATTCCTCCATCCTCTTTTAAATGGAAGAAAGTGTCATCTTTTGCAGCACGAGCTTTTAATTCCAAGTACTGGGGGTCCTTGAACTATTCGGCTATAATGCGATCGAGGATCTCGATATGGATTGTCAGGCATGACAATCGAATCTTTCCTGGGTCAGCCAGGAATGGCTTCCAACTAACAAAATCCTCCATCAGCTTCCATTGTCCGGTGAGGCTGGCCAGAGTGCCAACAGTCTTGCGACTAAGGGCATCTGCTACAACATTCGCTTTTCCAGGGTGATAGGAAAGCGTGAATTCATAGTCTTTGAGGAATTTCAGCCATCGCCGTTGCCGCATATTGAGTTCTTTTTGAGAAAAGAGGTATTTTAGGCTTTTATGGTCCGACATGACCTCGAATTTCTCTCCATATAGGTAGTGTCGCCAGATTTTAAGCGCGAACACTACCGGCAAGCTCAAGATCGTGGGTTGGATAGTTTTTCTCATGAATTCTTAACTGACGGGATGCATAGGCGATTACTTTGCCATGCTGCATCAATACACAACCCAGACCTGTTCCCGAGGCATCGGTATAAGCAACGAAGCCTCCCTGACCAGAAGGTAAGGTAAGGACAGGGGCAGTGGTAAGCCTCTGTTTGAGAACCTCAAAGCATTTCTTACACTGGTCAGTCCATTCAAACTTGACTCCCTTTTTCAGTAATTTCGTCATTGGTACGGCGATTCGGAAGAAGTCCTGTATGAACTTCCGATAATATCTGGCAAGTCCAAGGAAGCTGCGGACCTCAGTGATATTTTCTGGCTGCTTCCAGTCTATCACAGCTTCGACCTTCGCAGGATCTACTGCGATTCCATCTTTTGAGATCACATGGCCAAGGAACATTACTTTGTCTAGCCAGAATTCACATTTTGAAAACTTGGCATATAACTGATTATCTTGAAGGGTTTTCAAGACGATTCTCAAGTGCTCCTTGTGTTGTTCCTCATTCTCTGAATACACGAGAATGTCATCAATGAAAACGATGACAAAAGTGTCTAAGTATGGCTTGAACACTCGGTTCATGAGGTCCATAAAGACAGCAGGCGCATTAGTAAGTCCGAAGGGCATTACTACGAACTCATAATGGCCATATCTCGTTCTGAAGGCAGTCTTAGGTATATCCTCCTCCTTAACTCTGAGCTGATGGTATCCAGACCTGAGGTCGATCTTGGAGAACACTCTCGCTGTTCTGAGTTGATCGAATAAGTCCTCAATCCGAGGCAACGGGTACTTATTTTTAATGGTTGCCTGGTTAAGCATCCGATAATCGATGCATAACCGAAGGGATCCATCCTTCTTCTTTACAAATAGTACTGGGGCTCCCCATGGTGACATACTTGGTCGGATGAACCCTTGTTCCATCAGTTCTTCCAACTGACATTTCAACTCACTGAGTTCAGCTGGTGCCATACGATAAAGGGCTTTGGATATCGGCGCTGTTCCAGGTAAGGATTGAATTCCAAATTCAACCTTACGAAGTGGCGGAAGTTCTGGCAATTCCTCATGAAACAGATCGGGAAACTCCCGCACTACTTCCAAACTCTCAAGGGGTTGGTCGTTGGATTTTTCCACTGAGAGACTCAACAGGAAGGCCACACAACCCTTCCTAAGGTATTTTTGTACCTTAAGTGCTGATATGAGCCTTTTTTGTGGAACTGGTTTGGATAACCGGTATTCCATCTTAGGTAATCCGGGTCGAGATAGAATCACTCCGCCCTCGCGGCACAGAATCTTGGCATTATTCTGAGCCAACCAATTCATTCCCAGAATGACATCATACTGTATCATATCGATCAGGATGGCGTCAGTAGGCAAGTGTTGCCCTGCTATCTCAATATCCAAATTTTTCACACACCGGATACATTTGGTGCGTGAACCCAACGGGTTATATACTTCGATCATTTTATCAATCGGTTGCACCGAGGCGTGGAGTTGTTCGGTGAAATCGTCAGAGATAAACGTATGAGTAGCACCACAATCAAACAAGACGTAAGCTGCATGTCCATTAACAGGTACGGTGCCTTCAATGAGGTCACCGGTTTCGACTTGTTCAGTCGTTACAGCGTATACATGACCTGCAGCAGGCCTTTGTTCTACTCTAGGTGGGGGTCGTTGGACTAGTGTTCGTTGTGGTACTTGTTGAGAGGGTCCGGCAGATCCGACATTCCTCCTTTGCTCATCAGCAAGCTTCTTCCTGCACTGTCTTGCAATGTGGCCCATTTTGCCACAGTAGAAGCATCCACCTGTGTCACGTGGACATGGTCCTCTTGCGTGATTAACATGGCATTTTGGGCAGTTTGGGTTGGACTGCAGGTTGTTTGGAGCCATGTTCTGCCTTGGCCTTACAACTTGTTGAGTGTTGTTCCCACCTTGGAACCTTTTCTTCTGAAAGGGTTGTCGTGAACCCTGGCCACTTGGAAACATTCTCTTCTTGCTCCCACCATCAACTATGAGCCTTTTTGCTATGATCACTTTTGATCGCTCCCAATCCACTTGTATTTTTGAAGCTGCTGCCACAGCCGTTTGAAATGTTTGGGGCATGCTGGAGATAACCCGTGACCTTAGCCCTTCTCGCAGTCCATTGATGTACTTGTCGGCCCTTTCTTGGTCGGTCTCAAATAACCGGAAGCAGTACCGTTCAAGATTTTGAAATTTGGTGGTATAGTCAATCAGATTCATGCCACCCTGCTCCAATTCCAGAAACTCCATCTTCTTCTTGTTTCTGGAGTGTAATGGAAAGTAATTATCCATGAAAGCTCTCTGGAAGTCAGTCCAAGGAATGACTTCAACTTCCGAGAACTGGATAATCTTAGTGGTATCCCACCACTTCCGTGCGTTGTCTTTCAGCCTATACGTGCCAAAGTTGGTCTTCTTTTCTTCTGGTACTCCCAGCACCAGGAAGGCACGTTCGGTCTCTTCGACCCAACTTTCTGCCAGTTCAGGATCGGCTCTACCGGCGAAGACTGGTGGATCGAGCTTGAGGAATTTTTCATAGGTTATTCCACCAAGGTTTTCGCTTCGAGGTGCGACTGGTTCTGGCCTTGTTTCTCGAATGGCAGTAACCAAATTGTTGAGTATTTCCAGCAGAAATCCTTGAGTATGGGACTCCTCGCTTGGTATGGTTCTCCTCGTCGTAGGAGCCATTTATCTACCACATACAAACAACGTGTTTTAGTTTCACAATGTATATATCGAAGCAAAGTTTTATTTACTTAATATACATCACGTTTACACAAGCATCGCCTTAAACAAAACATCATGCCGCACTGGCAGACTTTTAGGCGTTGAGAAACTAGGTACATGAGTCTATTGACTCCAAAACACTACCAGTCTCTTCTAGGAACTGGATTTCTTTCTTGACCCAAACAACCCGAAGTATCGTTTACTTCCACATTGCCTTGGTGCAGGCACAACTAGCTTTGGCTTGGGCGGCACTTCCGCACTCTCAAGCGACTCTTGTGGATAGATCAGTGATGCCGGTCCACTTGCCCATTCAGTGGCATCATGGCTCGGAGAATCCGAGACCATAACGGGATGATATAGGTTGTATCCCTCTTCCTGGCCATTCAGACTCGGCGTTGGTGTAGCCGCTCTGTTCCCCCATATAATAGTACTTTGATTCGAGGAATCTGAAATCATAATGGGATTATAGAAGGAGTTGTTGCATCCCTCCTCCCAACTGTGCAAGCTAGGCATACATGATGCCTGTTGATAGCCTTGCGATTGACCAAATCCCTCAAGGAAGTTCAAGTCAAATCCTACCAGAGACGGTAGTTCATCAGAAGTTGCTGGAGTACGGCTACTCCTTCTACTGGAGTAATGTGGCCCACTAACATGCGAGGTCTCATCCCTAAGACCAAGCGATCCCCGCCGACCCATATCGGCGGTATGCTTCATTTGGCATTCGTTGACGGAATGCCCTTCTTCGCCACAATACTGGCAGTCTTGGACTTCATATGGGCATACCCACTCATCGTGCATGATCCCGCAACGATAGCAGTATCCTCGGGAGTCGTGAGTTGCCATCTATACAAAGATGCACCCAGATCAGAATAAGAAGTACAAAATATACTTACAGTGCGATATGGTGGACAAGACGGATCTCGAACCAGGTTTCTCAGACTCTTGCTCTGATACCAATTCTGTAACGCCCCGGATTTCCAAAACAAAGCTAAGTTAAAATTTTTCATGAATTTCTTTTTTTTTTTGCAGCGGAACTTACAAAAGCTTTTAGCAGCGGAATCAGACGATAATGAGTCGTCAGTTTTAGAAAACTCCGAGCACGTTGCAGGTATGTGGCCAAGCAACTCATTGACCACCAAAGTGTTCCATTTTATCTAAAACCACATGTTTATTACAACACTACTGCTTAGAAAAAGCAGTGTAGGTTCAATAAAAAGGAAGCAGTACAACTCTGTCTAGAGAAACCCTGGAACTCGATGCCGCCTTGCTCCGCATATCGCCACGCAGGTTCAACACCTGAAATCCCCATTAAATGGGGTCAGAACCACTGATGGTCTGGTAAGTAGGCAAACACCTATCTATTCAACTCAAGTAAATGCATAGACCACTCAGGGTCGCAGTTCGTAATACGACGCTCAAGCCTCCATGACTTAGCGTATATCGCAAAAGCCTCATCAAGGCTATGAGTTGAACATCCATGCAAGTCGTCATGACTTCGCATAAGCCTCTTCAGGGCTGTGAGTTAGAATAACCTCTTAAGTCTCTACGACTTAGCCTTGACTTCCTCAGAGTCACGAATGGATGTCTAGCTCAAGCCTTTATGCTTGGCACATCCGTATCCTACGAATCTAAGGACAGCTCTCCGAGCTTCACTTAGTCGTACGGATATCAATGGGGTTCTTTCCCAATCGGTCCAGTAGTATACCGACCATGACACCTTCACAAAGGTTATGCAGGACTGACTCAACAACGTCATCCACTCATACATTCAAAGTAGCGATGTACCTAAGCTAATGCTTTGTTTCGATAATTGCACCTCCCCCTGGGCTTAGGGGACTCATATCTGGGCGACAACGCGACGATCTGGGGGTTGATTATTCTATGTATTTTAGATACCCTAGAGGCCTGTTGACCCCATCCCCCTAGTAGGACGGTACAGCATACCGGAAGAGATCCTTACTAGGTATCCGAATGCATTCTGCTACTACAGTAGTTGGGTTCAATCCTTAGATATTTAAGGATAACCACGACCTCCATACCTCTGAGTGACGAAGGCCATCAATGAACTCTATCAGGTTCGGGTGAAATATATGTCACTCAAGGCTGCGCCATCACCGTCTTCCTCGGTGAGAAATTCTGAAAGGGGCCTGCCGGTCTTACAATTACTTGACGAACATTGCATGCCTATAGGGCAGCCTTTGAGAAGTATGTACCCGACCCCAATCAACCACACGGTTTTCACCGTGGAACAAAGGTTTTATTCATATGCATGCTTAACTCTGCTCTCGGCACTTCGGCCTTGACGAGCACTTCACCTCTTTCGGTGGAAACAACTCACTCCGGCTCAGCGGCCCTTACGAGTCTGGTTGTCTGATAATTCTCAATGAGCATTCACATGACTCGATCTCTACGGATCGGCTACTCGGCGTATTTTTACGCAACGAGCTCAAGACCTTGTCAAGGCGCTACCACTACTTTGGCGCAACGGCTCTTACAAGTATGATGCCTTTGCAGGTGTCAGGGAGACGAGTCATTCTGACATCGTTCCAACAAAGGACATCATTGTGTCACTTAACTGGTTTTGTGTAAGACCCACATTTTTTCAGAAAATATCTGAATAAAATTCATGAGGCATTTACCGGTAAAAATAGCATTTCTTCTCAGAATGCAAAACGAATCAATTCCTGCGAGCCAGCTATACTTAGGATATTCGTCGAATCGCGAATATATGCTCAAACACTCGGGAAACCATAACTTCCTAACTAAACGAAATCAATAGATTCGTACGAGCCAACTTTCTTAGTTACGTCAATACGAAGAAAATGGCGTACTCAGAATTTTTCGAAAAAAATCGCCGGAAACCCGAAATTCTTGCGGGACCCACGGAAATATTGGTGGGACCCACAGAAATATTCCTCAGAAAATATCTGGTGGGACCCACAAAAATATCCCATGGAATATCCAAGTGGGCCCCACACCAAGGAACCTCTTGGAATTAAAAAGAAGCCAAGGGGGTAGTTTCGGCATGGAAAAACCCAAGAGGAGGTGGGCTTGGGCTATAAATAGCCCTCCCCACTCTCTCTCTTCTCATAAAAAATCGACCCCCCCTCTCTCTCTTGCCTTCTCTCTCTCTCCTAAACCTCCCCTACCTAGCCTAGCCCACCTGAGCCCACCTGACCTGGTCTGAGCCTGCCTGACTTAGCCTGAGCCTGCCTGACCTGGTCCTAACCCACCTGACCTGGGTCTGAACCCACTTGACCTGGTCCAAACCCAGTTGACTTGACTTGAACCTAATTAGGTTTAAAGTCAAAGTCAAAGTCCTTTTTAGTCCTAATTCCGGTTTGGGTTTCTGAACCCAGACTTAGCCTACTTGAGCTGAGTTCGAACCTGCTGAACCCAGTTGACTTGGATTGAACCCTGTTAGGTTCAAACCACTTAGGTTGAGTAGCTTGACCTGCTCTACCTCTTTCTCAACTAAGTCAGCTTCATCTGACTTAGTCTGACCTCTCGAAGGAAGGCTCGAAGCCAAAGAAGCAACCCGGAGCCGTTTCTTCCACGATTTGAAGTAAGTTCGCTTCGTTGATCCATCTCTCTCAAGTATTTGATTGTTTGTATATAGAATATACTTTCTGAAGTAGTATCTTGCTTTAGTTCTTGGTTGAGCCCTCTAGGACGCTTCGGTGTTCACGCGCTCGCCTCGTAACTATCGTCGGATATATATGTTCGAATGCGCAGTATATGCGTTCTTCAAAAATAGTATCTCACCCTAGTTCTTGGTTGAGCCCTCTAGGACACTTCGGTGTTCACTCGCTCGCCTCGTAACTATCATTGGATACAGATCTAGGTGTATATCTGCTGATTCTGCCGACGCGTCTTATATCGCACAGGCTATGTAATTTACCTTTGCCGTCGCGTCGTATGATGCCAAGGCTCCCTGTTTTCTGCACTTCCGATTATGCATTTACTTACGCCGTCGCGTCGAACGATGCCAAGGCTCCTGCTTTCTGCAATGTCTTTACTTACGCCGTCGCGTCGAACGATGCCAAGGCTTCTGCTTTGTTATATATGTAGAATATTTCGTTCAGTTACACACCCTGAACAATAGTATATGCATTTCTTTACGCCGCCGCTGTATAAAGCACAGGCTTCTGCTTATACTACATATATAGCGCATAAATGAGCGTTCAAATGGAGATCAAACTCCAAATCGCCCATGCGATTCCTTGACCGCTCCTCGTTCAAGATTCTGCTTGATGAATGAAGCCCCTATTGGAAAGGCTTTGGTTTTTTGGCAAAATGCTCTTTACGTAATGACTAAGCCAATTTCGTATGGCCTGGCTATGGCCAAGGGTTCCTGCAACCTTGATGGATGCAAAGTACGCACAACGGTGCGCATCCATTTCCCGAATTAAGCGTGGCGATTTCCTACCAAAGAGGGGAGATGCCGCTGAAATGGATAAAAGAAACGCACGCTTTCTCCGTAAAAAAGAGGAAGTGCTGCTGAAATTTCTGAAGAAGCTATGAATAGCTCAGAAAGAACGTAGCAGGATACTCTGACATATAGCAGAGTGCTACCTAGTTCATGGTTTGCCCTCTACAACGTAGAAGGGTTTGTCGCACCACTGCCAGTAGAGCAGGGGAGGTGCTGACGAAATGGTTGGCAGAAGAGCTGCCGGAACCAATGGAACGGCATAATGATGTCCGTTGATGGAACGATGCCAGATCGGCTCGTATCCTTGTGCCTGCAAGGGCACCTTGCTCGTAAGGGCCGCTGAGCCGGAGTAGAGGTTGCGCCTTGGCTAGGTTTGGACTCGTTGCGTAAAAATACGCCGAGTAGCCGATCTATTTAGATCGAGTCATATGCATGCTCATTGAGAACGGTTACACAACCAGACTCGTAAGGGCCGAAGAGCCAGAGTGTGTTGTTTCCACCCAAAGAGGTGTGATGCTCGTGGTGGCCGAAGTGCCAAAGAGCGGTGTTCTGCATGCATATGAATAAGACTTAAGGTCGCACATACCCCGCGGTTGAAAATCGTGTTAGGGGTACCCCCTCAGTAATGACTGTGTTGGGGAAGACTGAATGGGGTCGGGTACATACTCCCGTAGTGCTGAAAGCACGGGCTGCCTAAATGGCATGCAGATTCTGTCCAAGTAATTGTAAGACTGGCAGACCCCTTCAGGAATTATGCTCACTGTGGAATGACAGTGATGGTACAGCCTTGAGTGACATGTATTTTACTTTGGACCTGATAGAGTCCACGATGGCCTCAGTCACTCATGGGTTTTGGGGTCGTGGTTATCCTTAAGATCTAAGGATTGAACCCAACTACTGCAAGTAGAGGATGCATCCGAATATGGGCCTAGTAGGATTCTCCCAGTTGAAACACACTGCCCTACTATGGATAGGGTCAACAGGCCTCTGGGGTATCTAAAATACATAGAATAATCAACCCCCAGAACGTCGCGTTGATGCCCGGACAATAGCTCTACCTGCGTACCAAAGGCGGGAGCGGTTAATTATCAAACAATGCATTAGTTCTAGGTACAGCGATGTTTTGAATGTATGAGTGGATGACGTGTTGAGTCAGTCCTGCATAACCTTTGTGAAGGTGTCATGTTCGGTATACTACTGGACCGACTGGGCAAAGACCCGTGTTGTATCCGCACGACTAAGCGAAGCTCGAGGAGTTGTCCTTAGATGCGTGGGATACGGATGTGCCAAGTATGAAGACTTGAGCTAGACATCACTTTGAGACCCGAAAGAGGTCATGGCTAAGTCGTGGAGACTTATGCGACTATTCAAATCACAGCCCGGAAAAGGCTTGCTCTAAGTCATGAAGACTCGAGCGGATGTTCAACTCATAGCCCTGAGGAGGCTCTTGCGATATACGCTAAGTCTTGGAGGCTTGAGCGTCGTTATTGCGCATTGCGACCCTGAGTGGTCATTATTGTATTTGAGTTGAATGGATGTATGACTGCATACTTACCAGACCATCAGTGGTTCTGACCCCGTTTTATGGGGATTTCAGGTGTTGGACCTGCGTGGCGATATACGGAGCAAGGCGGCATCAAGTTCCAGGGTTTCTCTAGACAGAGTTGTACTGCTTCCTTTTATTGAACCTATACTGCTTTTCTAAGCAGTAGTGTTGTAATAAACATATGTTTTCGATAAAATGGAACACTTTGGTGGTCAATGAGTTGCTTGGCCACATACCTGCAACGTGCTTGGAGTTTTCTAAAACTGACGACTCATTATCGTCTGATTCCGCTGCTAAAAGCTTTTCTAAGTTCCGCTGCAAAAGAAAAAAAAAAAAAAGAAATTCATGAAAATTTTAACTTAGCTTTGTTTTGGAAATCCGGGGCGTTACAGAATTGGTATCAAAGCATGAGTCTGAGAAACCTGGTTCAAGATCCGTCATGGTACCGATATCGCACTGTAAGTATATGTTTTTTTTCTTTTGTTCTGATCTGGGTGCATCTTTGTATAGATGGCAACTCATGACTCGCGTGGATATTGCTATCGCTGCAAGGTCATGCACGATGAGTGGATATGCCCGTATGAAGTCCAAGACTGCCAATATTGTGGCGAAGATGGGCATTCCGCCAACGAATGCCAAAGGAAATATACCGCCGATATGGGTCGGCGGGCTTCAAAGGGTCTCAGGGATGAGACTTCGCGTGTCAGTGGACCGCATCACTCTAGTGTTGGGAGCAACCATACCCCAACATCTTTTGATGAATTACCAAGGCTGAGGGATTTTGATTTGAACTTCCCTGCGGAGGTCTATCACTCGCCAAGCTACCATCCGGCACCACATATGCCGAGCTTAAATGGCAGGAACAAAAGAGGGGATTCTTTCTGTTCGCCAATCATTATTCCAGACTCCCAGAGTCTTGATCTTGCTGACTGGGAAAGTGGACTGGAGTCTCTCATATATCCCCAGTATTCGCTTGCTAGTGCGGAAGTGCCGCCCAAGCCAAAGCTAGTAGTGCCTGCACCAAGGCCATGTGGCAATAGATGGACCTTTTGGAGTTCGTCTTCATCAAAGAAATCCAAGTCTTAAAGAGACTGGTGATGTTTTGGAGTCAATAGACTCATGTATATAGTTTCTCAACGCCTAAAGTCTGCCAGTGCGGCATGACGTTTTGTTTAAGGCGATGCTTGTGTAAATGTGATGTATATTAAGTAAATAAAGCTTTTACTTCCTCATATACATCGAGAAACTAAAAACAAGTGCTTGTGTGTGCATAGATAAATGGCTCCTACGACGAGGAGAACCATACCAAGCGAGGAGTCTCATACGCAAGGATTCCTGTTGGAGACACTCAACAACCTGGTTACCGCTATCCGTGAAACAAGGCCAGAACCAGTCGCACCACGAAACGAGCACCTGGGAGGAGTGACTTATGAGAAGTTCCTCAAGCTTGACCCGCCAGTTTTCATTGGCAGAGCCGATCCTGAGCTCGCGGAGAATTGGATCGAAGAGACAGAACGTGCCTTCTTAGTACTGGGAGTACCAGAGGAAAAGAAGACCAACTTTGGCACGTATCGATTAAAAGACAATGCACGGAAGTGGTGGGATACCACTAAACTTATCCAGTTCTCACAAGTCGAAGTCATTCCTTAGACTGACTTTCGGAGGACTTTTATGGATAACTACTTCCCGTTGCATTCCAGAAACAAGAAAAAGATGGAGTTTCTGGAGTTGGAACAAGGCGGTATGAGTCTAATGGACTATACCACCAAATTTCAGAATCTAGAGCGCTACTGCTCTCGATTGTTCGAAACAGACCAAGAAAGGGCCGACAAATATGTGAATGGTCTGCGCGAAGGGCTGCGATCTCGAGTGATAACAAGCATGCCTTCGACCTTTCAGGCTGCGGTAGCAGCAGCTTCAAAAATCCAAGAGGACTGGGCACGATCTAAAGTGATCGTAGCAAAGAAGCCCATAGTGAATGGTGGGAATCGTAAAAGGACATTCCCAAGTGGCCAGGGTTCACGACAACCCTTTCAAAAGAAGAAGTTTCAAGGAGGGAACAACACTCAACAAGTCATGAGGCCAAGACAGAACCCAACTCCGAATGGTCAGCAGTCCAACTTCAGCTGCCCAAGGTGTCGTATGAACCACCCTGGAAAGCCATGTCCTCGTGACATTGGTGGGTGCTTATATTGTGGCAAGATGGGCCACTTTATAAAGGATTGCGCCAAGAAGGCTGCAGATGAACAGAGGGGTAATGCCGGATCTGCCGGACCCTCTCGACCAGCGCCACAACGTTCTCAGTTTCAACGACCTCCACCTAGAGTAGAACAAAGGCCTGCTGCAGGTCGTGTATATGCTGTAACGACTGAACAAGTCGAAAATGGTGACCTGATTGAAGGCACCGTACCTGTTAATGGACATGCAGCTTACGTCTTGTTTGATTGTGGTGCTACTCATACGTTTATCTCTGACGATTTCACCGAACAACTCCACGCTTCGGTGCAACCGATTGATAAAATGATCGAAGTATATAACCCGTTGGGTTCACGCACCAAATGTATCCGGTGTGTGAAAAATTTGGATATTGAGATAGCAGGGCAACACTTGCCTACTGACGCCATCCTGATCGATATGATACAGTACGATGTCATTCTGGGAATGAATTGGTTGGCTCAGAATAATGCCAAGATTCTGTGCCGCGAGGGCAGAGTGATTCTATCTCGACCCGGATTTCCTAAGATGGAGTACCGATTATCCAAACCAGTTCCACAGAAAAGGCTCATATTAGCACTTAAGGTACAAAAATACCTTAGGAAGGGTTGTGTGGCCTTCCTGTTGAGTCTCTCGGTGGAAAAATCCAATGACCAAACCCTTGAGAGTTTGGAAGTGGTGCGGGAGTTTCCCGATGTGTTTCCTGAGGAATTGTCAGGACTTCCGCCACTTCGTGAGGTTGAATTTGGAATTCAATCCTTACCTGGAACAGCGCCGATATCCAAAGCCCCGTATCGAATGGCGCCAGCTGAACTCAGTGAGTTGAAGTGTCAGTTGGAAGAACTGATGGAACAAGGGTTCATCCGTCCTAGTGTGTCACCGTGGGGAGCCCCGGTACTGTTTGTAAAGAAGAAGGATGGATCCCTTCGGTTATGCATCGATTATCGGATGCTTAACCAGGCAACTGTTAAAAATAAGTACCCGTTGCCTCGGATTGAGGACTTATTCGATCAACTCAGAACAGCGAGGGTGTTCTCCAAGATCGACCTCAGGTCTGGGTACCATCAGCTCAGAGTAAAGGAAGAGGATATACCCAAGACTGCCTTCAGAACGAGATACGGCCATTATGAGTTCGTAGTAATGCCCTTCGGACTCACTAATGCGCCTGCTGCCTTTATGGATCTAATGAACCGGATATTCAGACCATATTTGGATAGCTTTGTCATCGTCTTTATTGATGACATTCTCGTATATTCTGAGAACAAGGAACAACACGTGGAGCACTTGAAAATCGTCTTGAAAACCCTTCAAGATAACCAACTCTATGCTAAGTTTTCAAAATGTGAATTCTGGCTAGATAAAGTGATGTTCCTTGGTCATGTGATCTCGAAAGATGGAATCGCAGTAGATCCTGCGAAGGTGGAAGCTGTGATGGACTGGAAGCAGCCAGAAAATATCACTGAGGTCCGTAGCTTCCTTGGACTTGCCGGATATTATCGGAAGTTCATACAAGACTTCTCCCGAATCGCCGTACCGATGACGAAATTGCTGAAAAAGGGAGTCAAGTTTGAATGGACTGACCAGTGTAAGGAGTGCTTTGAGGTTCTCAAACAGAGGCTTACCACTGCCCCTGTCCTTACCTTACCTTCTGGTCAGGGAGGCTTCGTGGCATATACCGATGCCTCAGGAACAGGTCTGGGTTGTGTGTTGATGCAGCATGGCAAAGTAATCGCCTATGCATCACGACAGTTGAGGGTCCATGAGAAAAACTATCCAACCCACGACTTGGAGCTTGCCGCGGTAGTGTTCGCGCTTAAAATCTGGCGACACTACCTGTATGGAGAGAAATTTGAGGTCATGTCGGACCATAAAAGCCTAAAATACCTCTTTTCTCAAAAAGAACTCAATATGCGGCAACGGCGATGGCTGGAATTCCTCAAAGACTATGAATTCACGCTTTCCTATCACCCTGGAAAGGCGAATGTTGTAGCAGATGCCCTTAGTCGCAAGACTGTTGGCACTCTGGCCAGCCTAACCGGACAATGGAAGTTGATGGAGGATTTCGTCAAGTGGAAGCCATTTTTGGCTGATTCAGGTAGAATCCAAATGTCATGTTTGACGATCCACATTGAGTTCCTCGATCGCATCGTAGCCAAACAGTTCAAGGATCCCCAGTACTTGGAATTAAAAGCTCGTGCTGAAAAAGATGACACTTTCTTCCATTTGAAAGAAGATGGAGGAATATGGATGGAAGAAAGGATTTGGGTTCCAAATAACCCTGAGCTAAGACAGGAAGTACTCCAGGAGGCCCATAGTAGCAAATATACTATCCACCCTGGGGGTACGAAGATGTTCCAAGATTTGCAGAGAAAGTACTGGTGGAAGGGTATGAAGCGTGATGTGGCTACGTTTGTCTCGAAATGTTTGATCTGCCAGCAAGTTAAGATCGAACATCAGCGCCCTGGTGGAAAGATGCAACGGATCGAGATTCCAGAATGGAAATGGGAAGGCATT
Organism: Nuphar pumila; assembly: GCF_984573655.1. NCBI lineage: Eukaryota > Viridiplantae > Streptophyta > Magnoliopsida > Nymphaeales > Nymphaeaceae > Nuphar > Nuphar pumila. The sequence goes on along the minus strand of NC_143260.1, from coordinate 63,711,992 downwards.
ACGATGGATTTCATCGTTGGATTGCCTCGATCCAAGAGACAGCATGACTCAATCTGGGTGATTATGGACAGACTCACCAAGTCTGCTCACTTTCTGCCAATCAACACTCGATACTCAACAGAACGATTGGCGGAGATCTACATTCGGGAAATCGTTAGACTCCATGGAGTGCCGATTTCGATCATATCTGATCGTGACCCGAAGTTCACCTCTCACTTTTGGGAGCAGCTTCAGAGAGCCCTGGGGACGAAACTCAAGTTCAGTACAGCATTCCATCCCCAAACAGATGGGCAATCAGAACGAACCATACAGACTCTTGAAGATATGCTCAGAGCCTGTATGCTGGAATGGAAAGGTGATTGGGATTCCCACCTAGCGTTGGCTGAATTTGCTTATAATAATAGCCACCACGCTAGCATTGGGATGGCGCCGTATGAAGCCTTGTATGGACGACCCTGTAGATCACCGATCCATTGGGGTGAGGTGGGTGAGCGAACCTTGGACTCGCCCATTGTGTTGCAGCATTATACTGAGCAAGTCCACATGATCAGAAAGAAGCTACTGACTGCTCAGAGTCGACAGAAGAGCTACGCCGATCAGCGGCGTAGGGAACTCACTTTTGCGGTTGGAGATAAGGTTTTTATCAAGGTCTCTCCAACCAAGAGTGTGTTTCGTTTTGGAAAGAAGGGGAAGCTCAGCCCTAGATTCGTTGGTCCCTTCGAAGTTTTGAGCCGGATCGGAGAGACTGCCTACCGAGTAGCATTGCCACCCCAATACGCGCAAATACATGATGTATTTCACGTATCAATGCTTAGAAAGTACGTTCATGATCCTTCTCACGTTATTCAACATGAAGACATTGACATCCGAGAAGATATGACGGTAGAAGAAAGGCCAGTGGAGATCATGGACCGACGGGAGCAAGTGCTAAGAACGAAGGTCATTCCACTTGTTAAAGTGAGGTGGCAGCATCATGGAATCGATGATTGCACTTGGGAGCCCGAATCGGATATGCGGGATAAATATCCTGAACTCTTCACCTTGTACTCTTAGCTGAATTTCGCGGACGAAATTCCTTTAAGGGGGTAATGATGTAAGACCCACATTTTTTCAGAAAATATCTGAATAAAATTCATGAGGCATTTACCGGTAAAAATAGCATTTCTTCTCAGAATGCAAAACGAATCAATTCCTGCGAGCCAGCTATACTTAGGATATTCGTCGAATCGCGAATATATGCTCAAACACTCGGGAAGCCATAACTTCCTAACTAAACGAAATCAATAGATTCGTACGAGCCAACTTTCTTAGTTACGTCAATACGAAGAAAATGGCGTACTCAGAATTTTTCGAAAAAAATCGCCGGAAACCCGAAATTCTTGCGGGACCCACGGAAATATTGGTGGGACCCACAGAAATATTCCTCAGAAAATATCTGGTGGGACCCACAAAAATATCCCATGGAATATCCAAGTGGGCCCCACACCAAGGAACCTCTTGGAATTAAAAAGAAGCCAAGGGGGTAGTTTGGGCATGGAAAAACCCAAGAGGAGGTGGGCTTGGGCTATAAATAGCCCTCCCCACTCTCTCTCTTCTCATAAAAAATCGACCCCCCCTCTCTCTCTTGCCTTCTCTCTCTCTCCTAAACCTCCCCTACCTAGCCTAGCCCACCTGAGCCCACCTGACCTGGTCTGAGCCTGCCTGACTTAGCCTGAGCCTGCCTGACCTGGTCCTAACCCACCTGACCTGGGTCTGAACCCACTTGACCTGGTCCAAACCCAGTTGACTTGACTTGAACCTAGTTAGGTTTAAAGTCAAAGTCAAAGTCCTTTTTAGTCCTAATTCCGGTTTGGGTTTCTGAACCCAGACTTAGCCTACTTGAGCTGAGTTCGAACCTGCTGAACCCAGTTGACTTGGATTGAACCCTGTTAGGTTCAAACCACTTAGGTTGAGTAGCTTGACCTGCTCTACTTCTTTCTCAACTAAGTCAGCTTCATCTGACTTAGTCTGACCTCTCGAAGGAAGGCTCGAAGCCAAAGAAGCAACCCGGAGCCGTTTCTTCCACGATTTGAAGTAAGTTCGCTTCGTTGATCCATCTCTCTCAAGTATTTGATTGTTTGTATATAGAATATACTTTCTGAAGTAGTATCTTGCTTTAGTTCTTGGTTGAGCCCTCTAGGACGCTTCGGTGTTCACGCGCTCGCCTCGTAACTATCGTCGGATATATATGTTCGAATGCGCAGTATATGCGTTCTTCAAAAATAGTATCTCACCCTAGTTCTTGGTTGAGCCCTCTAGGACACTTCGGTGTTCACTCGCTCGCCTTGTAACTATCGTTGGATACAGATCTAGGTGTATATCTGCTGATTCTGCCGACGCGTCTTATATCGCACAGGCTATGTAATTTACCTTTGCCGTCGCGTCGTATGATGCCAAGGCTCCCTGTTTTCTGCACTTCCGATTATGCATTTACTTACGCCGTCGCGTCGAACGATGCCAAGGCTCCTGCTTTCTGCAATGTCTTTACTTACGCCGTCGCGTCGAACGATGCCAAGGCTTCTGCTTTGTTATATATGTAGAATATTTTGTTCAGTTACACACCCTGAACAATAGTATATGCATTTCTTTACGCCGCCGCTGTATAAAGCACAGGCTTCTGCTTATACTACATATATAGCGCATAAATGAGCGTTCAAATGGAGATCAAACTCCAAATCGCCCATGCGATTCCTTGACCGCTCCTCGTTCAAGATTCTACTTGACGAATGAAGCCCCTATTGGAAAGGCTTTGGTTTTTTGGCAAAATGCTCTTTACGTAATGACTAAGCCAATTTCGTATGGCCTGGCTATGGCCAAGGGTTCCTGCAACCTTGATGGATGCAAAGTACGCACAACGGTGCGCATCCATTTCCCGAATTAAGCGTGGCGATTTCCTACCAAAGAGGGGAGATGCCGCTGAAATGGATAAAAGAAACGCACGCTTTCTCCGTAAAAAAGAGGAAGTGCTGCTGAAATTTCTGAAGAAGCTATGAATAGCTCAGAAAGAACGTAGCAGAATACTCTGACATATAGCAGAGTGCTACCCAGTTCATGGTTTGCCCTCTACAACGTAGAAGGGTTTGTCGCACCACTGCCGGTAGAGCAGGGGAGGTGCTGACGAAATGGTTGGCAGAAGAGCTGCCGGAACCAATGGAACGGCATAATGATGTCCGTTGATGGAACGATGCCAGATCGGCTCGTATCCTTGTGCCTGCAAGGGCACCTTGCTCGTAAGGGCCGCTGAGCCGGAGTAGAGGTTGCGCCTTGGCTAGGTTTGGACTCGTTGCGTAAAAATACGCCGAGTAGCCGATCTATTTAGATCGAGTCATATGCATGCTCATTGAGAACGGTTACACAACCAGACTCGTAAGGGCCGAAGAGCCAGAGTGTGTTGTTTCCACCCAAAGAGGTGTGATGCTCGTGGTGGCCGAAGTGCCAAAGAGCGGTGTTCTGCATGCATATGAATAAGACTTAAGGTCGCACATACCCCGCGGTTGAAAATCGTGTTAGGGGTACCCCCTCAGTAATGACTGTGTTGGGGAAGACTGAATGGGGTCGGGTACATACTCCCGTAGTGCTGAAAGCACGGGCTGCCTAAATGGCATGCAGATTCTGTCCAAGTAATTGTAAGACTGGCAGACCCCTTCAGGAATTATGCTCACTGTGGAATGACAGTGATGGTACAGCCTTGAGTGACATGTATTTTACTTTGGACCTGATAGAGTCCACGATGGCCTCAGTCACTCATGGGTTTTGGGGTCGTGGTTATCCTTAAGATCTAAGGATTGAACCCAACTACTGCAAGTAGAGGATGCATCCGAATATGGGCCTAGTAGGATTCTCCCAGTTGAAACACACTGCCCTACTATGGATAGGGTCAACAGGCCTCTGGGGTATCTAAAATACATAGAATAATCAACCCCCAGAACGTCGCGTTGATGCCCGGACAATAGCTCTACCTGCGTACCAAAGGCGGGAGCGGTTAATTATCAAACAATGCATTAGTTCTAGGTACAGCGATGTTTTGAATGTATGAGTGGATGACGTGTTGAGTCAGTCCTGCATAACCTTTGTGAAGGTGTCATGTTCGGTATACTACTGGACCGACTGGGCAAAGACCCGTGTTGTATCCGCACGACTAAGCGAAGCTCGAGGAGTTGTCCTTACATGCGTGGGATACAGATGTGCCAAGTATGAAGACTTGAGCTAGACATCACTTTGAGACCCGAAAGAGGTCATGGCTAAGTCGTGGAGACTTATGCGACTATTCAAATCACAGCCCGGAAAAGGCTTGCTCTAAGTCATGAAGACTCGAGCGGATGTTCAACTCATAGCCCTGAGGAGGCTCTTGCGATATACGCTAAGTCTTGGAGGCTTGAGCGTCGTTATTGCGCATTGCGACCCTGAGTGGTCATTATTGTATTTGAGTTGAATGGATGTATGACTGCATACTTACCAGACCATCAGTGGTTCTGACCCCGTTTTATGGGGATTTCAGGTGTTGGACCTGCGTGGCGATATACGGAGCAAGGCGGCATCAAGTTCCAGGGTTTCTCTAGACAGAGTTGTACTGCTTCCTTTTATTGAACCTATACTGCTTTTCTAAGTAGTAGTGTTGTAATAAACATATGTTTTCGATAAAATGGAACACTTTGGTGGTCAATGAGTTGCTTGGCCACATACCTGCAACGTGCTTGGAGTTTTCTAAAACTGACGACTCATTATCGTCTGATTCCGCTGCTAAAAGCTTTTCTAAGTTCCGCTGCAAAAGAAAAAAAAAAAAAGAAATTCATGAAAATTTTAACTTAGCTTTGTTTTGGAAATCCGGGGCGTTACATTTTGGCAGCTCTTCTGCCAACCATTCTGTCAACACCTTCTCTGCTCTACCGGAAGTGGTGCGACGAACCTTTCTACATCGTAGAAGGCGTTTCATAACTGGGTAGCACTTCTGCTACGTTCTTTCTGAGCTATTCTTAGCCCTTCAGGAATTTTAGCAGCACTTCCTCTCTTTAACGGAGAAAGCGTGCATTTTCTTTTATCCATTTCAGCGGCATCTCCCCTCTTTGGTGGGAAATCGCTACGCTTAACTCGGGAAATGGATGCACACCGTTGTGCGTACTTTGCATCCATCAAGGTTACCGGAACCTTGGGCCATAGCCAGGCCATACGTAATTGATTTAGTCTTTACATAAAGAGCATTTTGCCAAAAGGCGAAGCCTTTCCAATAGGGGCTTCATTCGTCAAGCAGAATCTTGTACGAGGAGCGGTAAGGGAATCGCATGGGCGATTTTGGAGTTGATCTCCGTTTGAACGCTCACTTACGCGCCATATATGTAATATAAGCAGAAGCCTGTGCTTTATACAGCGGCGGCGTAAAGGAAATGCATATACTATTGTTCAGGGTGTGTAACTGAACGAAATATTCTACATATATATCAAAACAGGAGCCTTGGCATCGTTCGACGCGACGGCGTAAGTAAATACATTGCAGAAAGCAGGAGCCTTGGCATCGTTCGACGCGACGGCGTAAGTAAATGCATAATCGGAAGTGCAGTAATCGAAAGTACAGAAAGCAGGGAGCCTTGGCATCATACGACGCGACGGCAAAGGTAAATTACATGGCCTGTGCGATATAAGACGCGTCGGCAGTATCAGCAGATATACACCTAGATCTGTATCCAACGATAGTTACGAGGCGAGCGAGTGAACACCGAAGTGTCCTAGAGGGCTCAACCAAGAACTAGGGTGAGATACTATTTTGAAGAACGCATATACTGCGTATTCGAACATATATATCCGACGATAGTTACGAGGCGAGCGCATGAACACCGAAGTGTCCTAGAGGGCTCAACCAAGAACTAAAGTAAGATACTACTTCAGAAAGTATATGCTATATACAAACAATCAAATACTTGAGAGAGATGGTTTAATGAAGCGAACTTACTTCAAATCGCGGAAGAAACGGCTCCGGGTTGCTTCTTTGGCTTTGAGCCTTCCTTCGAGAGGTCAGACTAAGTCAGATGAAGCTGACTTAGTTGAGAAAGAGGTAGAGTAGGTCAAGCTACTCAACCTAAGTGGTTTGAACCAAACAGGGTTCGATCCAAGTCAACTGGGTTCAGCATGTTCGAACTCAGCTCAAGTAGGCTAAGTCTGGGTTCAGAAATCCAAACCGGGATCTGGACCAAAAAGGACTTTGACTTTGACTTCAACCCTAACTAGGTTCAAGCCAAGTCAACTGGGTTTGGACTTAGTCAAGTAGGTTCAGACCTAAGTCAAGTGGGTTAGGACCAGGTCAGGCAGGCTAAGACCAGATCAGGCAGGCTCAGGCCAAGTCAGGTAGGCTCAGACCTACTGGGCTAGGTAGGGGAGGTTTTAGGAAGTAGGAGAGAGAAAGAAGAGGCTAGAAAGGGGGGGGACGATTTTTTCTAAAGGGGAGGGCCTTTATTTATAGGAAATGAAACTTGGGCCCCAAGTTTCCCCTTTACCCATTTGCCCTTGGCTTCTTTTTAATGCCAAGAGGTTCCTTGGTGTGGGGCCCACTTGGATATTCCATGGGATATTTTTGTGGGTCCCACCAGATATTTTCTGAGGAGTATTTCTGTGGGTCCCACCAATATTTCCATGGGTCCCGCAAGAATTTCGGGTTTCCGGCGATTTTTTTTCCGAAAAATTCTGAGTACGCCATTCCCTTCGTATTGACGTAACTAAGAAAGTTGGCTCGCAGGAATCCTTTGATTTCATTCAGGTAGGAAGTTATGGCTTCCAGAGTGTTTGAGCATATATTCGCGATTCGACGAATATCCTAAGTATAACTGGCTCGCAGGAATTGATTCGTTTCGCATTCTGAGAAGAAATGCTATTTTTATCGGTAAATGCCTCATGAATTTTATTCAGATATTTTCTGAAAAATTGTGGGTCTTACAATAATGGAGTAATTGTGGTGTGTAATTCATTTTAGAAATATTGAGGTCTTCTAAAATCGTGTGGAGCATTTAAAGAAAGATTTAAATTGTGATTGCATAGCCAAGGTAGGAGGGAGTTACTTGTTTAGCTTTGGAAAGTATTTTGAAATTCAATTGAATTGCCAAAAGGGGTGTCCACGGTTTTGAGAAAGAAATTTATTTGTGTTCTAAACATTTTTAGAAAATCCAAAACGTGTGAACATTTTTTTTTTGGGTGGACGGTTTTCTTACTTTCTAATTTGACTTGCAAAGCAATTAAAGAAAATATCTTCCTTTGGGCTGGACGTTTTGGCTAAATCAAGTTTTCCAAAATTTATGATTTACCATTTATTACCTCCTTCTAACCTTCTTTATTAATTTAGATTAGGTATCATTTACTTAGCTATCGATTTTAGTAATAGTGCATCTTAGTTAGGTAGGTTATAATCATATTAATTACATTTCATAGGGGCATATAAATTAGATAGTCATCATAGGAAGTTGTCATTTTTATTTTCGGTTTTTATTAATTAGATTTTAACTATTTATTTTCTTTAATTAGTAAGTGTCCAAGTGAGTCATTTAGAAGGGGCGTGAACCGAGTCCAAGTCTATCCTTTAACCACAGCCCCTTAGTTCTTAGTGGTTTAGTTGACCTTAGTTTTAATTAACATTAGATACATTGCAAGTTAGTTTAGTGAATTAGTTGATTAATTTGATTACTCTTTAGAAGTAATTGTTTACTTAAATTGTAATTGTTTATTGCGTGTTTTCCTTGTGCATTTCATTTAGTTGTTGTGATTAGTATTAATTAAGTTCATTCTTTCGATAACATAGTTAGGATTACATTTTTAGGTAAGTTAGTACATTTATTGTGTTGTTTAGAGTATATGTAGCCATGCATTGCATATATTAGTTACTTTTTCATGCATTTCGCATAAGTGCATTCATTGGTTGCATAGTTACTGTCATTCAGCAGCATTTAGGACTGTAATTGCATTTAGGTTGCATTCTTAGTGCTAAAAATAGATTTCTAAAGTGAATAGTGAATTGAACTTGAAACCCAATTTTTGCCCTGTCGCACACTCATCATTTTATGTGCAAAATTTTTGAGTTTTCTAAAAAAAATTTTTCTATAAGCTTTATTGGTGTGTTCACTGTCTGCAGACCAAATTTCAGCTCATTCCGAGTTGATTTGGTCTGGTTTTTAAGCATTTTGTGAAAATAGTTTTTTCGGGTTTTTAAATTTTGGGACCTGTGATATCCAGATTTTCCCTGGTTTTGAAACGCTTATATTTGGAGTTCCAGATATCATTTTTTCATTTTGTAAAACTGTCAGATTTTTGAATCTGTTAGTTACAGAATAGAACAAATTTTGGGAAATTTGGACTTTGTTTGCCATGTCAAACAGTCTATTTACGAAAAGCTGTCAGAAGTCATTTTTACACTATTTAGGGGTAAGATAGTCATTTCACTAGTTTAGTCATTTTCGGTCAATTTTCATTATTTTCTGCATTTTAGTTGCTGCATCTGCATCATTCATCATAGTTAGACCTAGATTGCTTAATTTTCTAATTATTTTGATATTTTATTTGTTATTGTAGTGTTAATTAGGTTTTGCTTGTGTTAAGTTTTTCAGAATTTGGTTTAGTTTAAATCTTAGTTACTTTCATTGAATTATTTACTAACTTTGCATTTTCCTATGTTATTAGGTTGAAAAGCATATTAACAAATTCCAGGAGATTCTTGTCCAAGTGTGAAAAATTGATAAGTGGCGAAAAGATAGAAATACCCTTGGCGTGCAACAGAAGATTAAAGTGCTTTTCTAGTTATATTTAGTGCTAATTTGTAATTGTTATTAGCAGTATATTTGTTGACTGGTAATTGTTGATTAATAAATTGAATTTCTTAGAAATAATTGAGTAATTCTCGTTTCCGGTGGATTCGACCCGTGCTTACCACTTTTGTGGAAAGTCGGTTATTTACTTTTGGTTGACGATTCTCCAAAGATTTTATTGAAAAAATTATCTTTTAAAAAGAGCATTCATAAAATCTCAACCAAATTTTGGAGCCGTTGCCGGGGAACGGCGAATCTATTCTTTTATTTCTTAGATTTCAATTTATTAATCTGTGTTAGCTAGTTAGTTAATTAGTTGTTTTTATTTTCTAGTTAGTAGGATTAGTAAGTGAATATAGGTTTAACATAGTTAGTACATATAGGTTTCATGTATTGTTTTTTCTAGGATTCACTGAATATTCATTCTGCAAGGAGCGATTAGACAAGTGGGTTTTAGAAAACATAGTTTGTGATTTCCTGTATTTTTTTTCTTTTCAGTAAATTAGAATAGTTTACTTTGTTATTTCAGTTATTTAGTTAGCTAGTTCTGACATAGATAATTTAGAATATTTTTATTAGTTGCTTTTATTTGTGTTATTTGCATTTTTGTTTCTATTTTAGTTTAGATTTAGATTTAGGTCGTGTGCTTACATCTGGTCTTAGTACGTGTATGCAGGGGCGAAGAGCTCTAGGAACCCCATTACATCCATTTGTTGACAACCCAGAGAGAATTTTACATTCTCCTCAAAGTTCGATAACAGTGGGTGATATGGATCCTCCAACTCCACCTCCAGTTCCTCCACGCACTCTGAGGGAATACTTCATTCCCACAGATTATGTTCAGGCATCCTGCATTCGGAGACCCGATGTAGGAGCGCCCCACTATGAGATTAAGGCCAGCATTATTCAGATGCTTCCATCTTTTTATGGCCTTAGTCACGAGGATCCCTACAGGCACTTAGACGAATTCCTCGAAATTTGTTCTACTGTCAAGATACAGAATTTTGACGATGATGCATTGAGGTTGACCTTATTCCCGTTTTCGTTGAAGGACAAGGCCAAGTATTGGCTAAAGTCCTTAGATTCAGAAGAGATAGGGTCATGGGATCAGCTACAACAGGAGATCCTTAGGAAGTACTTTCCCATTGGTAGGACGAACCAGTACCAGCGAGCCATCACTAGCTTTTCAGAGCTAGATGGTGAGCAGTTTCATAAGACCTGGGAGAGAATGAAGGATCTCCTTAGGAAGTGTCCCCATCATCAGGTGCCGAGATGGCAGCTAGTGCAAAACTTTTATGATTGATTGTCTGACAGGAATCATCAGATGATCGACTCTTCATGTGGTGGGACATTCATGTTGAAGAGCGAGGATGAAGCATGGAGGCTATTTGACACATTGACAAAGAATTCCCTCCACCATGCTTCTAGCTCTCATTCTGATAGAGCCACACCCAGTATTTAGAAGAAAGGGAGTGTCCTCGAGATTGGTCCATCTACTGCACTACAGTGCAAGGTAGACATGATTGCTAAGAAGTTGGACCAGCTTCTCTCGAGACCATCTCCAACTCAGCAGATGTGCACTCTTTGTGCTAGCCTGACACATGAGATTACTGAGTGCCTTTCGACAGCTCAGTACCCTGAATTTGTTCAAGAACAAGTTCAGGCAGCTCAGGGTTACGCCAGACTGCAGAACAACCCATTTTCATATACATATAATCCAGGTTGGCGTAACCATCCCAATTTTTCATGGAAGAATCCACAGTCTTCCATCCAGATGCCTACATCCTCTCAGCCAACTCGGCCGCCAACATTTACTCAGACATTCCAGAGGTCGAGCTATCCTCAGACTTCATCCTCATTCCCTCCTCCGATTCCGCAAGAGTTTGCCCCACAGACATCTTTTGAGGAGAGACTTCTCTAAGCATTCCAAGAGGTGAAAACCTCTAACCATAATACTTTCGAGAAGTGTAGCCAGATTTTGAGCTCGCATACGCAGTCCATTGCGAAGCTAGAGTCGCAAATGGGACAGTTAACAGAGGCGATTAGCAGGAGACCTGAGGGTACTTTGTCGAGCCAAGCTGTCATGAACCCGAAGGGCAAGGACCAGATATCCGGAGGCCTGTATTATACCGAGTCACAGCAGCAGGCCAAATCTGTTATGGCCCTGAGGAGCGGACGTGAGTACCATGTCAAAAGCAGAGAGAGTAGAGAGAGGATTGATGAGCCATAGGTCAGTATTCCATCTTCTTCGGCTCAGCCATTACCATCATCATCACCATCCTCATCACCTTCACCATCATCAGCATCATCCACCTCAGTTCATCAGAAGGATAGGAGTGAGTCTTCTCACAAAGAGGAGGACCCCCCGATGTATATCCCACCACCACCTTATCCCAAAGCATTAGAGTCTCTCGAATTTAGAGGGAAGCAGGGCACGAAGATCCAGGACATGCTTAACATCTTCAAGCATGTGCAGATCAACCTGCCTTTGCTCGATGCTATTCAGCAGGTGTCGGCTTATGCCAAATGTGAAGGAACTATGTACGCAAAAGAAGAAATCTAGAGTGAAAGTTCCTAACAGGGTTAATCTGACTGAGCAGGTGAGTTCAGTGATTCAGCATCAGACACCACCAAAGCTCAAGGACCCTGGAGCCCCTATCATTGCTTGTACCATAGGGAACATTCGGATAGAACGCGCTTTGATCGATCTTGGAGCAAGCGTGAACATTCTGCTTAGATATTTTTATGATTCTTTCAAGCTAGGAGAGATGAGATTGACCCCTATTACACTTCAGCTAGCAGATTGTTCTGTCAAGGTACCAAGAGGTGTCTTGGAAGACGTGCTAGTTAAGGTGGATGATTTCTATTTCCTCGTCGATTTCATCATTCTTGATATGGAAGGAGTGGATAGCTAGCACCAGACTCTGATTATTTTGGGCAGACCATTCTTGGCGACTGCCAATGCATGTATCAACTGCAAGACCGGAGCTATGGATCTATCATTCGGCAACAGGAAAGTCAAGCTGAACATTTTCAATGCCGCAATGGGTCCAGCGGGAGATATGGACTGTTTCCATGTAGATATTGCATAGGATTTAGTGGAGGAGCAACTCGATTTGTATATTACTGAGGATTCATTAGATTTGTACCATACAGAGAAGAATAGTTGTATAGTTAGTGTAGATGTGTCTAGAGTGTCGTCAGAGTTACCTCCTTGGAGAGCTGGCATTGAGCCTCTCCCACCACTTGCGGAGTCCCCCGCCAAATCCTCGATCGAGTCTCCTCCGAAACTTGAGTTGAAACCCTTACCGGATTCACTCAAGTATGCATATCTCGGAGGCGATGAGACTCTGCCTGTGATCATCTCGTCACTACTCACTGAGGAGCAGGAACAGAGATTGCTGACTATATTACGAGAGCACAAGGCAACGGTTGGCTGGGGAGTGGCTGATTTGAAAGGGATTGATTCTTCATTCTGTATGCATAGAATTCATTGCGATGAAGAAGTCAAGCCAGCACGGGATATGCAGAGAAGGTTAAATCCCAACATAAAGGAAGTGGCGAAGAATGAGGTGGTGAAGTGGTTAGATGCCGGGATTATCTACCCCATTTCTGATAGCCAGTGGGTCAGTCTGATTCAGGTTGTGCCAAAGAAGTCAGGACTCACTGTTGTGGAGAACGAGAAGGGGGAAAGAATTTCGATGAGGACCACCACAGGATGGAAAGTCTGCATTGACTATAGGAAGCTGAATGTGACAACTAGGAAAGATCATTTCCCGTTGCCGTTCATTGATCAGATTTTGAGAGACTCGCAGGACAGAGCTACTATTGCTTTTTAGATGGATACTCAGGGTATAATCAAGTAGTTGTCCATCCTGATGACCAGGAGAAGACGACATTTACATGTCCTTATGGCACCTTCACATTCAGACATGTGCCGTTTGGGCTCTGCAATGCCCCGACAACTTTTCAGAGGTGCATGTTAGCTATCTTCTCTGATATGATAGATGATGTCATGGAGGTGTTCATGGACTATTTTTCTGTATATGGATCTTTATTTGAAGATTGCCTCCAAAAACTTACTCGAGTACTGAGTAGGTGTGCGGAGACAAATCTTGTTCTGAGTTGGAAAAAGTGCCACTTTATGGTGCAGGAGGGGATTGTGCTTGGACACATTGTGTCCAAGAGAGGGATTGAGATTGACAGAGCGAAGGTGGAATCCATTTCTCGTTTGACTCCACCTACCACTGTGAGGCAGATTAGGTCATTTCTAAGGCATGCGGGATTTTATAGGCGGTTCATAAAGGATTTCAGCAAAACCTCTCGACCACTTTATACTTTATTAGAGAAGGATCAGCCCTTTGATTTTAGTGAGGATTGCATGAAGGCCTTTGAGATTCTCAAAGAGACCTTGATTACTGTGCCCATTTTGAGACCTCTGGATTAGACACTCCCATTTGAGATTATGTGTGATGCATCTGACTATGCTATGGGGGCCATTTTAGGACAACAGATTAACAGGAAGCCCTATGTGATTTACTACGGAAGTAGAACTCTGTCTGGTGCCCAGATGAATTATACTACGACAGAGAAGGAGCTACTTGCTGTAGTATTCGCATTGGACAAGTTTAGGTCCTATCTTTTCGGTTCGAAGGTGATTGTCTATTCTGATCATGCTGAATTGAAGTATCTGTTGAACAAGAAAGACACCAAACTTAGACTCATTCGTTGGGTTCTGTTGCTACAAGAGTTTGATCTCGAGATTCAAGATAAGAAGGAAAGCGAGAATGTAGTAGCAGACCATCTGTCTAGACTGATCGTGGAAACCGCGCAGGATCAGAGGCCGATCAGTGATTCTTTCCCCGATAATCTGATCATGTCAGTCAGGACATCGCAGTTACCCTGGTTTGCTGATATTGTGAACTACCTGGTTTTGAGACAGATCCTTGAGCATTGGAATAAGAATGAGCGCAAGAGATTCCTATCTCAGGTGAGGCACTATTATTGCGATGAACCAGAATTGTTCAAATATTGCGCAGACCAGATCATCAGGAGATGTGTTTCGGAGGAGAAGTACGAGTCCATTTTGAGTTTTTCCCATTCTTTAGCCTGTGGAGGGCATTTTAGCAGTAGAAAGACATCTGCAAAGGTTTTGCAGTCTGGATTTTATTAGCCCATACTCCACAGAGATGCACATGAGTTTTGTAAGAGATGCATTAGATGTCAGCAGATTGGGAACATGTCCAAGAGGGACATGATTCCCTTGCTTCCGATTTTGATAGTCGAGATTTTTGACGTTTGGGGCATAGACTTTATGGGACCATTTCCGCCATCATTCAGAAATTTATACATTTTAGTGGCGGTAGATTATGTGTCCAAGTGGGTCGAGGCTGTGGCAACCAAGACTAATGATCATAGAGTAGTGTTTAAGTTCATTAAGCACAACATTTTCAGTCGTTTTGGGGTGCCACGTGCGATGATCAGTGATGGTGGCAAGCATTTCAAGAATGTACAGATAGCTTCTCTGTTGAGAAGGTATTCTGTCAATCATAGATTCACCACGTCTTATCATCCGCAGACCAGTGGACAGGTAGAGGTTTCGAATAGGGAGATAAAGCGGATTCTAGAAAAGACAGTTCACCTGGACCGCAAGGATTGGTCCCAGCGCTTAGATGATGCACTTTGGGTATATAGGATTGCATTTAAGACTCCCATTGGCATGTCCTCGTATCACCTTGTATTCGGGAAAGCATGCCATCTTCCTGTCGAGCTGGAGCACAGAGCGTATTGGGCTATCAAGAAATTGAACTTTGACCTCACCCAGGCTGGCAAAGCGAGAGCATTGCAGCTCTCAGAATTAGAAGAACTCAGGAATGATGCATATGAGAATGCCAAGTTATACAAAGCTCGCACTAAAGCATTTCATGATAAACACATTGTCAAAAAAGTGTTTGAGCTAGAGCAGAAAGTTTGGTTATACAATTCTCGTTTGCATTTATTCCCAGGCAAATTGAAATCGAGATGGGAAGGACCGTATATTGTGAAACAAGTGTTTCCACATGGAGCAGTGATATTATTTGATCCTCAGACCCAAGGTACATTCAAAATCAATGGGCAAAGACTGACACCCTACATTTCAGATTCCTTGCAGAATGGTGAGTGTGAGATAGTGCATCTCACGAAGACATGAGGATTCGACCAGAGGGATGCATCATATATATGTATATAGTAGAGTAGTTTTGTTTCAGTATTTTCCTTTATTCAGTATTTCATTTCATATGTGCTGACATTTGTTTTGGGTTTATGCAGATGAATCTAACATTTAGTGTATGAGAATTAGTTACATGGTACAGGGCAGAGCTTTCAGAGCATTCATTGATCAGATCAACAAAAAATTATGCAATCAAATATGCATAGGATGCTGCAAAGTCAAGTCAATTAAATTTCAGAAGTCCGACACAGATCAGGTTGTATCTATCCTTTCTCCCATATTTATTTTCTTGTCTTTTAGTGTCCATTTGCATTGCATTTTTACATATTTTGTATGCCACTAGAGACAATGTCATTCAAGCATGGGGGGGGGGGGGGGGGTTTAGATGCACACTAAATTTTTTTTTTAGCTGGTAGCTAAAGTAGGCTTTTGAGAATAAGTTTGTAGCATATATGATTGTTTTTGGCATAATCTAACAGTTTGGAAATTTTTAAGCCCCATGTAAATTTTTTTTACCTGAACTGATTCAAATAGAGTAGTTATTTATGAGAAAATTCAAAGAAAAGATAGTATTTGATTGTTAGAAAGTTTTGAATCACTTTAGTATAAGTATGCACAGTATGTTTTGTGGGAAGAAATAAGCAATGGAAAGATGTTTTTGAAAAATGAGCTTAAAAGAATAGAGCTACGTTTAGTTGTTGATGACTTCGTGAATCCTAGTAGTGGAACTCAGGCACAAGATAAAGTGTTTGAGTCTCTTGACGAAAAGGATAACGAAGGAGATCATCCTCTTGTCTAGTCGATATCTGTGGCCTTTGTAGTTCGAACAAGTAGAATCTGAAGGGTGTTTAACACCTGGTGCCCTAAAACCTTCTGGTTTGGGAGCCATCGGTTCGAAAGCTTGTTATATCAACTGCATAGAAAGCCTAAGAGATAGAGACATTGCATAGGATGAGAGGAAGACTATACGTGAACTATTAGAATAGAAAGTCTAGTGACTCGAGCAATTAAGTTCGAGGGATACTTTGTATCTAGTGCCCTAAGGTCGTCTGGCCTGGGAGTCACTGACCCAAAGCTCGCTTCATGGGTCACGAAACTGGATATTCAAAATAGTGCTCAAGGGAGAAGAATGCTCAAGAGAGAGAATTGAAAAAGAATGAAAATTTGAAAATCAGAAGAAAAAGAATGAGCTGAATGAGAAAAATTTCATTGCTTAGGAATATTTGTGAATTACTATGCAGAAAATATACAAATGAGGATAAATGAGTAATACATGAGAATACTTGACTTTCTGAAAAAAATCATAGATAGCTACAATTTTAGAAAAGTGAAGGAAAAAGATTTTTACTGTGGTGGCATGAGATTTCTGAATTTGTTTTGAGAGTGTCCATTACATGAAATATTTGCTTTAACTGATTTCTTAATTGCCTGATATTTTTGAAAATTCATTCCTGCATATCATGGATGTTTATGGGTAGCATCTCTGCAAACCCTCATGAGACCTTACTCGTCCACTGAGGTAACCCAGGGGTTTAAAGGGCTTGTTGTATAAGCTAAATGCAACCATGATTCCTAGCAAAGTGAGTTAGTTTTTATGCATACATGTTTAGCATTTCTTGTTTCTGTTGCATAACATAGTTAGTGGTTTGTTAAGGGACTAACAAACATTCAAGCATGGGGGTATTTGATGATGCATGAAATGCACATCATGTTAGCTAATTATTCATGCATTTTGTGGTGATTTTAAGGTTTAAAACCCATGTTTATATGTATTTTGATATCAAGGGGTTGTGGATCGAATTTCAGAAAAATCAGAGTTAAAATGAGAGAGTTATGGCTATTTTAGTGTTCGGGTACGAATTTTGAGGAGGATCGGATCCATATCCGACCCAATTAGGCTGTTTGGACCTTGGATCAACCTTTAGAAAGCCAAAATCTAACCCACATGCATATCCATACCCACTTAGAAAATATTTTCAGAAAACCCCTCAGAAAGTGGCGCAGAGTGAAATAATTTTTTATAACACTGTTTCTGAAAATTGCCAAAAGTATAAATATACTTTTTGCTCCAGCCCTAGACGTTTTTGGCTTTGGAGTTTGCGCCCCTCTTTGTGAATCTTGTTCCAACCGTCTTCCAACCTCCCATCTCACACATTTTCCATTGAAGATCAAGTCTATGCTTGAAAACCAAGCATTACCTTATCTTCCTTGTTCATCTCTTTCGTTTCTTCATCTTCCTTGCTTGTACTCACTTTGATTTGCTGTGTTATTTTAGGTGCAGCAGAGGTGGAAAACACTTATCTTTCATGGAAGTGCGAGACACTCCAAAAAGAAGAACTGACTCTATCTCCATCCAGTTTTCTAAGCCCTCTGATCGCGAATCGGCTCCTTTCCCATCCTCGGTGAATTTCCAACGTGGTGCAGCTGCAAAACCCACTCTCATGGTGACGTTCCAGCATCATTGAACAATCCGGGACACCAATCCAAAGTCATCTTCCGCTCTCTTCTTCCCCTCAATCGTCGGATCGCCCTGGAGGTAGGTCTTCTTCATTCTCTTATTCTAGTTAAAACCCAAATCGTGTGTGATAATTTTTTTCTATTTTTTTTTCTGTTTGTGTGCTGTGTTTTATCTTTCCATTCCTAGTGTAGACTTTGTGCATAGACCAGCATGTTAGATTTAGGTTGTGTTTCATTTTTATGTGTTAGATTCTCGATTTCCAGTCGTTTTAACCCAAAACATGCAAATCGGCTAGATTTTATTCTAGCCGATTTTCTCTTTCTGTCCAATGTGATTTGCTGTGCTATTTCTGCAGAAAAACGTGTTGCAAATTTTAATTTTGATTCGGATTTGGTGTTGGGTTTAGATCAAAGTGTGTTTTTAGTTGAAAACCAAAAATCGGCTAGATCCCCTTCTAGCCGATCTTGGTCCTTTCTGTGTGTGTATCTTCTGGATGTTTTTGCAGTTAGAACATGTCACTCAGACCTCGTTCAAGCTGTGTCCAGTGTGCTTTAGTTGAAGGTATAGGTTGGTTTGATCCCAAACGTGTTGTGTGATCTGTTTTGGAAAATTCGTTGGGTTAGAGTTTGATTTCAGGTAAGTGCGTGTGATTTCAATTTGCAAGTTGTGTGTCTGAAAAAGTTTTCTTGTTTCCCAGTCTAATAACTCAGGTGTTGGTCGAATTTATTTTCTTAGGAACCGTGTAGATTTCGTGTCATTGTTGTGGCGTTTTTAGAGTTGTGAAAATAAAAAAAAGAGTGAGCTTTATTTTTCTAGTTTTTAGGTGTGTCGTCCAGCCGGCTGTAGGGTTTCTCATAGATTGTTAGTTGCTAAATTAATTTCATTGTGTTGATTAAGTTTAGGCTAAGATAGATGTTAATTTTGCAATATATTTAGCATTGTTGATTTTGGATATTATTTGTTTTAGGTTAGTCGTGTGGGTAGATTATTGTTTTACATTTTATGTATTGTTTGAATGTCCAGCATGTTAGTTAGTTGATATGTCACTTAGTTTAACTAATTAGTTATAATTTTGCGTTAGCCTTAGATTTGTAATCATAGTGGTGATATTAGTTAGAAAAATTTTCATCTATGCGTGTAGAGTCATCTTCCTCAAGTAGAGGTGTCGGCCATTGGAGCTCCATTAGAGCTCTAGGCTTCATTTGGTAGAATTCATTTGAATGTAGAAAGTCCATTAGGGTGTCTAGGTTCATTGCATTAGGAATTGGTGGTGTTAGACGTTTTTTTTTATTATTTGGTAAGTTGTGAATTAGATGTTATTTCCTAAATTTTAGAAAGTTGTGTTTTCCCCTTCTAACCTTTCTTGATATTAGCTAATTCTTAGCTTAATTAGTTTAGATATAGGTTAATGTTATTATCTAGAGTAATTCATTTTTTTTAGAAAGAGGATAATGGAGTAATTGTGGTGTGTAATTCATTTTGGAAATATTGAGGTCTTCTAAAATCATGTGGAGCATTTAAAGAAAGATTCAAATTGTGATTGCATAGCCAAGGTAGGAGGGAGTTACTTGTTTAGCTTTGGAAAGTATTTTGAAATTCAATTGAATTGCCAAAAGGGGTGTCCACGGTTTTGAGAAAGAAATTTATTTGTGTTCTAAACATTTTTAGAAAATCCAAAACGTGTGGACCTTTTTTTTTTGGGGTGGACGGTTTTCTTACTTTCCAATTTGACTTGCAAAGCAATTAAAGAAAAGATCTTCCTTTGGGCTGGACGTTTTGGCTAAATCAAGTTTTCCAAAATTTATGATTTACCATTTATTACCTCCTTCTAACCTTTTTTATTAATTTAGATTAGGTTCATTAATTAGGTATCATTTACTTAGCTATCAATTTTAGTAATAGTGCATCTTAGTTAGGTAGGTTATAATCATATTAATTACATTTCATAGGGGCATATAAATTAGATAGAGTCATCATAGGAAGTTGTCATTTTTATTTTCGGTTTTTATTAATTAGATTTTAACGATTTATTTTCTTTAATTAGTAAGTGTCCAAGTGAGTCAACCTCGTTGACCCATTTAGAAGGGGCGTGAACCGAGTCCAAGTCTATCCTTCAACCACACCCCCTTAGTTCTTAGTGGTTTAGTTGACCTTAGTTTTAATTAACATTAGATACATTGCAAGTTAGTTTAGTGAATTAGTTGATTAATTTGATTACTCTTTAGAAGTAATTGTTTACTTAAATTGTAATTGTTTATTGCGTGTTTTCCTTGTGCATTTCATTTAGTTGTTGTGATTAGTATTAATTAAGTTCATTCTTTCGATAACATAGTTAGGATTACATTTTTAGGTAAGTTAGTACATTTATTGTGTTGTTTAGAGTATATGTAGCCATGCATTGCATATATTAGTTACTTTTTCATGCATTTCGCATAAGTGCATTCATTGGTTGCATAGTTACTGTCATTCAGCAGCATTTAGGACTGTAATTGCATTTAGGTTGCATTCTTAGTGCTAAAAATAGATTTCTAAAGTGAATAGTGAATTGAACTTGAAACCCAATTTTTGCCCTGTCGCACACTCATCATTTTATGTGCAAAATTTTTGAGTTTTCTAAAAAAATTTTTTCTATAAGCTTTATTGGTGTGTTCACTGTCTGCAGACCAAATTTCAGCTCATTCCGAGTTGATTTGGTCTGGTTTTTAAGCATTTTGTGAAAATAGTTTTTTCGGGTTTTTAAATTTTGGGACCTGTGATATCCAGATTTTCCCTGGTTTTGAAACGCTTATATTTGGAGTTCCAGATATCATTTTTTCATTTTGTAAAACTGTCAGATTTTTGAATCTGTTAGTTACAGAATAGAACAAATTTTGGGAAATTTGGACTTTGTTTGCCATGTCAAACAGTCTATTTACGAAAAGCTGTCAGAAGTCATTTTTACACTATTTAGGGGTAAGATAGTCATTTCACTAGTTTAGTCATTTTCGGTCAATTTTCATTATTTTCTGCATTTTAGTTGCTGCATCTGCATCATTCATCATAGTTAGACCTAGATTGCTTAATTTTCTAATTATTTTGATATTTTATTTGTTATTGTAGTGTTAATTAGGTTTTGCTTGTGTTAAGTTTTTCAGAATTTGGTTTAGTTTAAATCTTAGTTACTTTCATTGAATTATTTACTAACTTTGCATTTTCCTATGTTATTAGGTTGAAAAGCATATTAACAAATTCCAGGAGATTCTTGTCCAAGTGTGAAAAATTGATAAGTGGCGAAAAGATAGAAATACCCTTGGCGTGCAACAGAAGATTAAAGTGCTTTTCTAGTTATATTTAGTGCTAATTTGTAATTGTTATTAGCAGTATATTTGTTGACTGGTAATTGTTGATTAATAAATTGAATTTCTTAGAAATAATTGAGTAATTCTCGTTTCCGGTGGATTCGACCCGTGCTTACCACTTTTGTGGAAAGTCGGTTATTTACTTTTGGTTGACGATTCTCCAAAGATTTTATTGAAAAAATTATCTTTTAAAAAGAGCATTCATAAAAATTCAACCACTAAGGCTGTCAAAAAAATTGCTTTGTATTTCAATTATGCATATATATGTCCTAAGGTTGTCAATTTTTTTTTATAATGATTCCATAATGCATATATGTGTTTTATCGTTGTCAAAAAAAAATCATAGTGATTCGATCATGCTTATAAGTGTTCTAAGGCTGTAAAAAAAAATTCAGAGTGATTCAATCATGCATAAATGCTTTCTAATGCGGTCAAAAAATTTCATAGTGATTCAATCTTGCATATATGTGTTCTAAGGCTGTCAAAAAAATTTCAAAGTAATTCAATCATGAATATATGTGTTCTAAGGCTGTCAAAAAAATTTCATAGTGCTTCAATCATTCGTATATGTGTTCTACGTCTGTAAAAAAAATTGCATAGTAATTCAATCATGCATATATGTGTCCTAAGGATGTCAAAAAAAATTCATAGTGAATCAATAATGCATGTTTGTGTTCTATGGTTGTCACTTTTTTTTTATAGAGATTCAATCATGCATATATGTGTTCAAAGGCTGTCAAAAAAAAATCATTGTGATTCAATCATGCATATATGTGTTCAAATGATGTCAAAATTTTTTTATAGTGATTCAATGATGCATATATGTGTTCTAAGTCTGTCTACAAAATTTCATAGTGATTCAATCATGCATATATGTGCTCTAAGACAGTCTTAAAAATTTCATAGTTATTCAATCATGCATATATGTGTTCTAATGTTGTGAAACAAATTATATAGTGATTGAATCATACATATATGTGTTCTAAGGATGTAAAAAAAAATCATAGTGATTCAGTCATGCATATTTGTGTTCTAAGGCTGTCAAAAAAACTTCATAGTTATTCAATCATACATATATGTGTTCTAACGCTGTCAAAAAAAATTCATAGTGCTTCAATCATTCGTATATGTGTTCTAAGTCTGTCAAAAAAATTGCATAGTAGTTCAATCATGCATATATGTGTCCTAAGGATGTCAAAAAAATTTCATAGTGAATCAATAATGCATATATGTGTTCTATGGTTGTCAAAAAAATTTCATAGAGATTCAATTATGCATATGTGTTCTAAAGCTATCAAAAAAAATTTCATAGTGATCCAATCATGCATATATGTGCTATAAAACAGTCATAAAAATTTCATAGTGATTCAATGATGCATATATGTGTTCTAATGCAGTCCAAAAAATTTGATAGAGATCCAATCATGCATATATATGTACTAAGCCTGTCAAAAATATTTTATTATGATTCAAACATGCATTTATGTATTCTACGATGTCAAAAAAATTTCATTATGATTCAATCGTGCATATATGTGTTCTAAGGCTGTAAAAAATTTATATAGTGATTCAATCTTGCATATATGTGTTCTATGACTGCCAAAAAAATTCGATAGTGATTCAATCTTGCATATATGTGTTCTAAGGCTGTCAAAAAAAAATTATAGTGATTCAATCATGCATATATGTGTTCTAAGGCTCTAAAAAAAATTCACAGTGATTCATTCTTTCATATATGTGTTCCAAGGCTGTCAAAAAATATTCATAGAGATTCAATCATGCATATGTGTTCTAAGGCTGTCAAATTTTTTTTATCATGATTCAATCATGCATATATGTGTTCTAAGGCTGTCACAAAAATTTCATAGTGATTCAATCATGCATATATGTGTTCTAAGGATGTCACAAAAATTTCATAGTGATTCAATCATGCATATATGTGTTCTAAGGATGTTAAATAAATTTTGTTGTTATTCAATCATGCATATGTGTTCTATGGCTCTCATAAAAATTTTATAGTGATTCAATCATGCATATTTGTGTTTAAGGCTGTCAAAAAAAATTCATAGTGATTCAATCATGCATATATGTGTTCTAGGTTGTCAAAAAAAATCCACAGTGATTCAATCATTCATATATGCGTTTTAAGGATATCAAAAAAAATTCATAGTGATTCAATCATTAATATAAGTGTTCTAAGGCTGTCAAAAAAATTGCTTTGTATTTCAATCATGCATATATATGTCCTATGGTTGTCAATTTTTTTTTTAATGAGTCAATAATGCATATATGTGTTTTATGGTTGTCAAAAAAATTTCATAGTGATACAATCATAAATATATGTGTTCTAAGGCTGCAAAAAATTTTATAGTGATACAATCATAAATAAATGCATTCTAATGTTGTCAAAAAATTTTAATAGTTATTCAATCATGCATATATGCTTTCTAATGCTGTAAAAAAATAATTGTAGTGATTCAATCATGCATATATATGTTCTAAGGCTATCACAAAAATTTCATAGTGATCTAATCATGCATATGTGTGCTCTAAGACTCATAAAAATTTCATAGTGATTCAATCATGCAGATATGTGTTCTAAGGCTCTAAAAATTTTTTTATAGTGATCAAATCATTCATATATGTGTTCTAAGGCTATCAAAAAAGTTTAATAGTAAATCAATCATGCATATATGTGTTGTAAAACAGTACAAAAAATTCAGTGATTCAATCATGAAAATATGCGTTTTAATGTTGTAAAAAAAGTATCATAGTGATGAAATCATGCATATATGTGTACTAATCGTGTCAAAAAAATTTCATAGTTATTCAACCTTGCATATATGTGTTCTAATGCTATCAAAAAAAAATTTAGTGATTCAATCATGTATATATGTGTTATGAGGAAGTCACAAAAATTTCATAGTGATTCAATTATGCATATATGTGTTCTATGGCTGTGAACAAAATTTCATTGTGATTCATTCATGCATATATGTGTTATAAGGCTTTCAAAAAAATTTAATAGTGATTCAGTCATGCATATTTGTGTTCTAAGCCTGGAAAAAAGAATTCATAGTGATTCAATCATGCATACATGTGTACTAATGTTGTCAAAAAAATTTCATAGTGATTTAATCATGCATATATGTGTTCTAAGGCTTTTAAAAAAAAATTATGGTGATTCAATCATGCATATATGAGTTGTAAGGCTGTCAAAAAAAAATCATAGTGATTCAATCTTCCATATATGTGTTCTAAGACTGTCAAAAAAGATTTATCAAGATTCAATCATGCATATATGTGTTCTAAGGCTGTCACAAAAATTTCATAGTGATTCAATCATGCAAATATGTGTTCTAAGTTTGTTAAAAAAAAATCACAGTTATTCAATCATGCATGTGTTCTAAGGCTGTAAAAAAAATTTCATAGTGATTCAATCATGCATATTTGTTTTCTATGTCTGTCAAAAAAATTTCATAGTGATTCAATTATGCATATCTGTGTTCAAGGTTGTCAAAAAACTTTCATAGTGATTCAATCATTTATACATGTGTTCAAAGGCTATCAAAAAAATTTAATAGTGATTCAATCATTCATATATGTGTTCTAAGGCTGTCAAAAAAATTGCTTTGTGTTTCAATCATGAATATATATGCCCTAAGGTTGTAAAAAAAAATTTATAGTGATTCAATAATGCATATATGTGTTCTGTGGTTGTCAAAAAAAAATCATAGTGATTCAATCAAGCATATATGTGTTCTAAGGCTGTCAAAAAATTTTCAGAGCGATTCAATCATGCATATATGCTTTCGAATTCCGTGAAAAAAATTTCTTAATAATTCAATCATGTATATATGCATTCTAATGCTGTCAAAAAAACTTTATAGTGATGCAATCATGCATAAATGTGTTTTGAGGCTGTCACAAAAATTTTATAGTTATTCAATCATGCATAAATGTTGTCTATGGTAGCTATAAAAATTTCATAGTGATTAAATCAAGCATATATATGTTCTATGGTTGTAAAAAAAAATTATACAGTGTTTATATCTTGCATATATGAGTTCTAAGGCTGTCAAAAAAAATTCATAGTGATTCAATCATGCATATATGTGTTCTAAGGCCGTGAAAAAAAATTATAGTGATTCAATCATGAATATATGTGTTCTAAGGCTGTCAAAAAAATTGCTTTGTATCTCAATCATGCATATGTATATCCTAAGGTTGAGAAATTTTTTTTATAGTGATTCAATAATGCATATGTCTTCTATGGTTGTCAAAAAAATTTCATAGTGATTTAATCATGCATATAAGTTTTCTAAAGCTGTCAAAAAAATTTCATAGTGATCAATCATGCATATATGCGCTCTAATGCTGTCAAAAAAAATTGTAGTGATTTAATCATGCATATATGTGTTCTAAGGTTGTCACAGAAATTCCATAGTGATGCAATCATGCGTATATGTGCTCTAAGGCCGTCATAAAAATTTCATAGTGATTCAATCATGCATATATGTGTTCTAAGGCTGTAAAAAAAATTATATAGTGATTCAATCATGCATATATGTGTTCTAAGGCTGTAACAAAAAATTCATAGTGATTCAATCATGTATATATGTGTTATAAGGCTGTCAAAAAAAATTATAGTGTTTCAATCATGAATATATATGTTCTAAGGGTGTCAAAAAATTTCATAGTGATTCGTTCATTCATATATGTGTTCTAAGACTGTCAAAAAATTTTCATCGTGATTCAATCATGCATATATGTATTCTAAGGCAATCAAAAAAATTTCATAGTGATAAAATCATGCATATATGTGTTTTAAGGCTGTCAAAAAAAGTTCAGAGATATTCAATCATGCATATATGCTTTCTAATGCTGTCAAAAAAAAATTATAGTTATTCAATCAACATATATGCATTCTAATGCTGTAAAAAAAAATTTGAAGTGATTCAATCATGCATATATATGTTCTAAGGTTGTCACAAAAATTTTATAGTGATTCAATCATGCATATATGTGCTCTAAGGCAGTCATAAAAATTTCATAGTGATTCAATCATGCATATATGTGTTCTATGGCTGTAAAAGAATTATATAGTGATACAATCTTGCATATATGTGTTCTAAGGCTGTCAAAAAAAATCCATAGTGATTCAATCATGCATATAAGTTTTCTAAGGCTGTCAAAGAAAATTTATAGTGATTCAATCATGCATATTTGTGTTCTAAAGCTCTCCAAAAGTTTCATAGTGATTCATTCTATGATATATGTGTTCTAAGGCTGTCAAAAAAAATCATAGTGATTCAATCATGCGTATATGTGTTCTAAGGCTGTCAAAAAAAATTTATCATGATTCAATCATGTATATATGTGTTCTAAGGCTGTCACAAAAATTTCATGGTGATTCAATCATGCATATATGTGTTCTAAGGTTGTTAAATAAATTTTGCAGTTATTCAATCATGCATATGTGTTCTAAGGCTATCAAAAAAATTTCATTGTGATTCAATCATGCATATATGTGTTCTAGGTTGTTAAAAAAAATTCATAGTTATTCAATCATGCATATATGCGTTTTAAGGCTATCAAAAAATTTTTATAGTGATTCGATCATTCATATATGTGTTTAACGGCTGTCAAAAAAATTGCTTTGTATTTCAATCATGCATATTTATGTCCTAAGGTTGTCAAAAAAAAATTATAATTATTTAATAATACATATATGTGTCCTATGGTTGTCAAAAAAAATTCATAGTGATACAATCATACATATATGTGTTCTAAGGCTATCAAAAAAATCTCAGAGTGATTCAATCGTGGATATATGCTTTCTAATTTTGTCAAAAAAAGTTTTATAGTACTCAATCATGCATTTTAAGGCTGTAAAAAAAAATTTGTAGTGATTCAATTAAGCATATATATGCTCTAAGGCAATCATAAAAAATTTATAGTGATTCAATCATGCATATATGTGTTCTAAGGCTGTTAAAAAATAATATAGTGATTCAATCTTGCATATATGTGTTCTAAGGCTGTCAAAAAAATTCCATAGTGATTCAATCATGCATATATGTGTTCTAAGGCACTCAAAAAAAATATATAGTGATTCAATGAAGCATATATGTGTTCTAAGGCTCTCAAAAAATTTCATAGTGTTTCATTCTTTCATATATTTGTTCTAAGGCTCTCAAAAAAAATTCATAGTTTTTCAAACATTCATATATGTGTTCTAAGGCTGTAAAAAAATTATATAGTCATTCAATCTTGCATATACGTGTTCTAAGGCTATCACAAAAATTTCATAGTGATCCAATCATGCATATATGTGTTATAAGGGTATTAAATAAATTTTGCAATTATTCAATCATGCATATGTGTTCTAAGGCTGTCATGAAAATTTTATACTGATTCAATCATGCATATTTGTGTTCTAAGGCTGTCAAAAAAATTACATAGTGATTCAATCATGCATACATGTATTCTAGGTGACAAAAAAAAAATCATAGTGATTCAACCATGCATATATGTGTTCTAAGGCTGTCAAAAAAATTGCTTTGTATTTTAATCATGCATATATATATCCTAAGGTTGTCAAAAAAATTTTATAATGATTGAATAAAGAATATATGTGTTCTATGGTTGTCAAAAAAATTTATAGTGATTCAATCAAGCATATATGTGTTCTAAGGCTCTCAAAAAATTTCATAGTGAATCAGTCTTTCATATATGTGTTTTAAGGCTGTCAAAAAAAAATTCGTAGTGATTCAATCATGCATATATGTGTTCTACCATTCAACCACAAAGATACGTGATCAAATTCTCTCAAAAAAATTTTATAGTGATTCAATCAAGCATATATGTGCTCTAAGGCTTTAAAAAAAAATTCATAGTGATACAATCATGCATATTTGTGTTCAAAGGCTGGAAAAAAAAATCATAGTGAATCAATAATGCATATATGTGGTCCATGGTTGTCAAAAAAAATTTATAGTGATTCAATCATGCACATATGTGTTCTAAGGCTATCAAAAAAATTTCATTGTGATTCAATCATGCATATATGTGTTCAAATGATGTCAAAAATTTTTTATAGTGATTTAATCATGCATATATGTGTTCTAAGGCAGTCTACAAAGTTTCATAGTGATTCAATCTTGCATATATGTGCTCTAAGGCAGTCATAAAAATTTCATAGTGATTCAATCATGCATATATGTGTTCTAAGGCAGTCAACAAAATTTCATAGTGATTCAATCTTGCACATATGTGCTCTAAGGCGGTCATAAAAATTTCATAGTGATTCAATCATGCATATATGTGTTCTCAGGCTATAAAAAAATTATATAGTTATTGAATATTGCATATATGTGTTCTAAGGCTGTCAAAAAAAATCCATAGTGATTCAATCATGCATATATGTGTTCTAAGGCTGTCAAAAAAAAATTTATAGTGATTCAATCATGCATATATGTGTTCTAAGGCTCTCAAAAAATTTCATAGTGATTCATTCTTTAACATACATGTTATAAGGCTGTCAAAAAAATTCATAGTGATTCAATCATGAATATATGTGTTCTAAGGCTGTCACAAAAATGTCATTGTGATTCAATCATGCATATATGTGTTCTAAAGTTGTTTAATAAGTTTTGTAGTTATTCTATCATGCCTATGTGTTTTAAGGCTGTCATAAATATTTTATAGTTGTCTAATCATGCATATTTGTGTTCTAAGGCTGTCAAAAAAATTTCATTGTGATTCAATCATGCATATATGTGTTCTTGGTTGTCAAAAAAAATCCATAGTGATACAATCATGCATATATGTGTTATAAGGCTATCAAAAAAATTTCAAAGTGATTCAAACATTTATATATGTGTTCTACGACTGTCAAAAAAATTGCTTTGTATTTCAATCATGCATATATATGTCCTAAGGTTGTCAAAAAAAATTATAATTATTCAATAATGCACATATGTGTTCTGTGACTGTAAAAAAAAATTC
The DNA here is from genome assembly GCF_984573655.1 of Nuphar pumila. NCBI lineage: Eukaryota > Viridiplantae > Streptophyta > Magnoliopsida > Nymphaeales > Nymphaeaceae > Nuphar > Nuphar pumila. The sequence continues at coordinate 63,683,159 of NC_143260.1, read as the reverse complement.
ATTGTGATACAATCATGCATATATGTATTTTAAGGTTATCAAAAAAGTTTTAATGTGATTCAATCATGTATATATGCTTTCTAATGCTACCAAAATAATTTTATAGTTATTCAGTTACACATATATGCATTCTAATGCTGTAAAAAAAAATTGTAGTGATTTAATCATGCATATATATGTTATAAGGCTATGACAAAAATTTCATGGTGATTGAATCATGCATATATATGCTCTAAGGCACTCATAAAAATTTCATAGTGATTCAACCATGCATATATGTGTTCTAAAGTTGTAAAAAAATTCCATAGAGATTTAATCAAGCATATATGTGTTCTAAGGCTGTCGAAAAAAATTTATAGTGATTCAATCATGCATATATGTGTTCTAAGGCTCTCAAAATTTTTCATAGTGTTTTATTCTTTCATATATATGTTCTAAGGCTGTAAAAAAAAATTCATTGTTATTCAATCATGCATATATGTGTTCTAAGGCTATCACAAAAAATTCATAGTGATCCAATCATCCATATATGTGTTCTAAGGTTGTTAAATAAATTTTGCAATTATTAAATCATGCATATGTTCTAAGGCTATCATAAAAATTTCAAAGTGATTCAATCATGCACATATGCGTTCTAAGGCTATCAAAAAAAATTCATAGTGATTCAATCATTCATATATGTGTTCTAAGGCTGTCAAAAAAATGACTTTGTATTTCAATCATGCATATATGTGTCCTAAGGTCGTCAAAATAATTTTATAATGATTTAATAATGCATATATGTGTTCGATGGTTGACAAAAAAAATTATAGTGATTCAATCATGCATATATGTGTTCTAAGGCTGTCCAAAAAATTTCATAGTGTGTCAATCATGCATATATGTGTTCTAAGGCAATAAAAAAAATTATAGTGATTCAATGACGCATGTGTGTTCTATGGCTGTCAAAAAAATTTCATAGTGCTTCAATCATGCATATATGTGTTCTAGGCTGTCAAACAAATGTCATAGTGATTCATTCAAGCATATATGTATTTAAATGACAGTAAAAAAAATTTCATTGTGAATCTTTAATGCATATATGTGTTTAAATGATGTCAAAAATTTTTTATAGTTATTAAATCATGCACATATGTGTTCTAAGGCTGTCAATAAAATTTCATAGTGATTCAATAATGCATATATGTGCTCTAAGACAGTCATAAAATTTTCATAGTGATTAAATCATGCATATATGTGCTCTAAGGCTGTCAAAAAAATTATATAGTGATTCAATCATGCATATATGTGTTCTAAGGATGTAAAAAAAATCACAGTGATTCAATCATGCATATTTGGGTTTTAAGGCTGTCAAAAAAAATTCATAGTTATTCAATCATGCATATATGTGTTCTTGGCTGTGAAAAAAAACTCATAGTGATTCAATCATTCATATATGTGTCCTTAGGCTGTCAAAAATTTTTTATAGTGATTCAATCATTAATATATGTGTTCTAAGGCTGTCAAAAAAATTGCATAGTAATTCAATCATGCATATATGTGTCCTAAAGATGTCAAAAAAAATTCATAGTGAATCAATAATGGATATATATGCTCTAAGTCTGTCACAAAAATTTTATAGTGATTCAATCATGTATATATGTCCTCTAAGGCTGTCATAAAAGCTTCATAGTGATTCAATCATGCATATATGTGTACTAATGTTGTAAAAAAAAAGTTATAGTGATTCAATCTTGCATATATGTGTTCTAATGCTGTCAAAAAAAATTCATAGTGATTCAATCTTGCACATATGTGTTTTAAGGCTGTAAAAAATTTTTTATAGTGCATCAATCATGCATATAAGTGTTCTATAGCTGTAAAAGCAAATTAATCATGATTCAATCATGCATATATGTCTTATAAGGCTGTCACAAAAATTTCATAGTGATTTAAACATGCATATCTGTGTTCTAAGGTTTTTAATAAAATTTCACAGTTATTCAATCATGCATATGTGTTCTAAGGCTATCAAAAAAAAATTACACTGATTCAATCATGCATATTTGTGTTCTAAAGCTATCAAAAAAATTTTATAGTGATTCAATCATGCATATATTTGTTCAAGGTTGTCAAAAAACTTTCATAGTAATTGAATCATTTATATATGTGTTCTAAGACTCTCAAAAAAATTTCATAGTGATTCAATAATTCATATATGTGTTATAAGGCTGTCAAAAAAATTGCTTTGTATTTCAATCATGCATATATATGTCCTAAGTTGTCAAAAAAAAATTATACTGATCCAATAATGCATAAATGTGTTCTGTGGTTGTCAAAAAGATCTTATATTGATTCAAACATGCATATATGTGTTCTAAGGCTGTCAAAAAAATTTAGTGTGATTCAATCATGCATATTTGCTTTCTAATGCTGTCAAAAAAAATTCTTAGTGATTCAATCATGTATATATGCATTCTAAGGCTGTCAAAAAAAATTTTTTGGTGATTCAATCATTCATATATGTGTTCTAAGGCTGTCACAAAAATTTCATAGTTATTCAATCATGCATATATGTGCTCTAAGGCAGTAATAAAAATTTCATAGTGATTCAATCTTGCATATACGTGTTCTAAGGCTGTAAAAAAAATTATATAGTGATTCAATCTTGCATATATGTGTTCTAAGGTTGTCAAAAAAATTTCATTGTGATTCAATCATGCATATATCTGTTCTAAGGCTGTCAAAAAAAAATTATAGTGATTCAATCATGAGTACATGTGTTCTAAGGCTGTCAAAAAAATTGCTTTGTATTTCAATCTTGCATATATAGGTCCTAAGGTTGTGAAAAAAAAATTATAGTAATTCAATCATGCATATATATGCTCTAAGACAATCATAAAAATGTCATAGTGATTCAATCATGCATATATGTGTTCTAAGGCTGTAAAAAAATTATATAGTGATTCAATCTTGCATATATGTGTTCTAAGGCTGTCAAAAAAATTCTATAGTGATTCAATCATGTATATATGTGTTCTAGGGCTATTAAAAAAAATTTATAGGGATTCAATCATGCATATATGTGTTCTAAGGCAGTCAAAATTTTTTTATCATGATTCAATCATGAATATATGTGTTCTAAGGCTGTCATAAAATGTGATAGTGATTCAATCATGCATATATGTGTTCTAAGGCTGTTAAATAAATTTTGCAGTTATTCAATCTTGCAAATTTGTGCTCTAAGCTTGTCAAAAAAAATTCATAGTGATTCAATCATAGATATATGTGTTCTAAGGTTATCGAAATTTTTTTATTGTGATTCAATCATTCACATATGTGTTATACGACTGTCAAAAAATTTGTTTTGTAATTCAATCATGCATATATGTCCTAAGGTTGTAAAAAAAAAATTATAATTATTCAATAATGCTTATATGTGTTCTATGGTTGTCAAAAAAATTTCATAGTGATACAATCATGCATATATGTATATTTTAAGGCTATCAAAAAAATTTCAGAGAGATTGAATAATGCAAATATACTTTCTAATGCTGTAAAAAAAAATGTATAGTTATTCAATCATGCATATATGCATTCTACTGTTGTAAAAAAAATTTTGTAGTGATTCAATCATGGATATATATGTTCTAAGGTTGTCACAAAAATTTCGTAGTGATTCAATCATGCATATATATGCTCTAAGGCACTCATTAAAAAATCATAGTGATTCAATCATGCATATATGTGTTCTAAGGCAGTAAAAAAATTATATAGTGATTCAATCTTGCATATATGTTTTCTAAGGCTGTCAAAAAAATTTCATAGTGATTCAATCATGCATATATGTGTTCTAAAGCAGTAAAAAAAAATTATAATGATTTAATCATGCACATATGTGTTCTAAGGCTCTCAACAAATTTCAAAGTGTTTCATTCTTTCATATGTGTGTTTGAAGGCTGTCAACAAAATTTCATAGTGATTCAATCATTTATATATGTGTTCTAAGGTTGTAAAAAAATTTGTATCATGATTCAATCATGCATATATGTGTTCTAAGGCTATCACAAAATTTTCATATTGATTTAATCAAGCATATGTGTGTTCTAAGGATGTTAAATAAATTTTGTAGTCATTCAATCATGCATATGTTCTAAGCTTATCATAAAAATTTCATAGTGATTCAATCATGCATATTTTTGTGTTCTAATGTTGTCAAAAAAAATTCATAGTGATTCAATCATGTACATATGTATTCTAGGTTGTCAAAAAAAATTCATAGCGATTCAATCATGCAGATATGTGCTCTAAGGCTATAAAAAAAATTTCATAGTGATTCCATCATTCATATACGTATTCTTAGGCTCACAAAAAAATGGTTTTGTATTTCAATCATGCATATATATGTCCCAAGGTTGTCAAAAAAATTTTATAATGATTCAATACTGCATATATGTGTTCTATGGTTGTCAAAACAAATTATAGTGATTCAATAATGCATATATATGTTCTTAAAAAAAATTCATAGGCTATCAAAAAAAATTCATAGTGATTCATTCTTTCATATTTGTGTTCTATATCTGTCAAAAAAATTTCATAGTGATTCAAACATGCATATATGTGTTCTAACGCTATAAAAAAAAATTCATAGTGATTCAGTGACGCATATATGTGTTCTAAGCTGTCAAAAAAATTTGATAGTACTTCAATCATGGATATATGTGTTCTAGGCTGTCAAACAAATTTCATAGTGATTCAATCAAGTATATATGTATCCTAAGGATGTCAAAAAAAATTCATAGTGAATCAATAATCCATATATGTGTTCCATGGTTGTCAAAAAAATTTTAGAGTGATTCAATCATGCATATATGAAGTCTAAGGCAGTCAAAAAAATGTCATTTTGATTTAATCATGCATATATGTTTTCATATGATGTCAAGTTTTTTTTATAGTGATTCAATCATGCGTATATGTGTTCTACGGCTGTCAAAAAAATTTCATAGTGATTCAATCATGCATATATATGCTCTACGACAATCATAAAAATTTCATAGTGATTCAATCATTCATATATGTGCTCTAAGGCTATCAAAAAAAATATATAGTGATTCCATCATGCATATATGTGTTCTAAGGCTGTCAAAAAAAATTCTTAGTAATTCAATCGTGCGGGTTCTAAGGCAGTCAATTTTTTTTTAGATTTATTCAATCATGCATATATGTGTTCTAGGCTGTCTAAAAAAATTTATAGTGAATAAATCATTCATATATGTGTTCTTAGGTTGTCAACAAAATTTCATAGTTTTTCAAACATTCATATATGTGTTCTAAGGCTGTAAAAAAATTATATAGTCATTCAATCTTGCATATATGTGTTCTAAGGCTGTAAAACAAATTCCATAGTGATTCAATCAAGCATATATGTGTTCTAAAGCTGTCAAAAAAAATTTATAATGATTCAATCATGAATATATGTGTTCTAAGGCTATCACAAAAATTTCATATTGATTTAATCAAGCATATGTGTGTTCTATGGCTGCTAAATAAATTTTGCAGTCATTCAATCATGCATGTGTTCTAAGCTTGTCCTAAAAATTTCATTGTGATTCAATCATGGATATTTGTGTTCTAATGTTGTAAAAAAAATTTCATAGTGATTCAATCATGCATATATGTATTCTAGGTTGTCAAAAAAAATTCATAGTGATTCAATCATGCAGATATGTGCTCTAAGGCTATAAAAAAAAATTCATAGTGATTCAATCATTCATATGTGTTCTAAGGCTATCAAAAAAATGGATTTGTATTTTAATCATGCATATATATGTCTTAAGGTTGTCAAAATTTTTTTATAATGATTCAATAGTGCATATATGTGTTCTATGGTTGTCAAAAAAAATTATAGTGATTCAATCATGCATATATGTGTTCTAAGGTTCTCAAAAAATTTCATAGTGATTCATTCTTTCATATATGTGTTCTAAGGTTGTCGAAAAAGTTTCATAGTGATTGAAAAATGCATATATGTGTTCTAAGGCCATCAAAAAAATTCCATAGTGATTTAGTGACGCATATATGTGTTCTAAGGCTGTCAAAAAAAAACCATAGTACTTCAATCATGGATATATGTGTTCTAGGCTGTCAAACAAATTTCATAGTGATTCAATCAAGCATATATGTATCTTAAAAATGTCAAAAAAAATTCATAGTGAATCAATAATCCATATATGTGTTCCATTGTAGTAAAAAAAAAATTAGAGTGATTCAATCATGCATATATATATACTAAGGCTGTCAAAAAAAATTCATTGTGGTTTAATCATGCATATATGTTTTCATATGCTGTCAAATTTTTTTTATAGTGATTCAATCATGCGTATATGTGTTCTATAGCTGTCAACAAAATTTCATAGTGATTCAATCAAGCATATATATGCTCTAAGATAATCATAAAAATTTCATAGTGATTCAATCATTCATATTTATGCTCTAAGGCTATCAAAAAAACTATATAGTGATTCAATCATGCATATATGTGTTCTAAGGCTGTCAAAAGAAATTCTTGGTGATTCAATCATGCATATTTGGGTTCTAAGAATGTCAAAAAAGTTTCATAGTTATTCAATCATGCATATATGTGTTCTAGGATGTCAAAAAAAATTTATAGTGATTCAATCATTCATATATGTGTTCTTAGGCTGTCAAAAAAATTTCATAGTGATTTAAACATTCATATATGTGTTCTAAGGCTCTCAAAAAAATTGCATAGTAATTCAATCATGCATATATGTGTCCTAAGGATGTCAAAAAAAATTCATAGTGAACCAATAATGCATATATGTGCTCTAAGGCTGTCACAAAAAATTCAAAGTGATTCAATCATGTATATATGTGCTCCAAGGCTGTCATGAAAACTTCATAGTGATTAAATCATGCATATATGTGTACTAATGTTGTCAAATTTTTTTTAAAGTGACTCAATCTTGCATATATGTGTTCAAATGCTGTCAAAAAATTTCATAGTGATTCAATCTTGCACATATTTGTTTTAAGGTTATCAAAAAAAAATTATAGTGATTCAATCATGCATATATGTCCTCTAAGGCTGCCAAAAAAATTTCATAGTGATTCAATCTTACATATACATGCTTTAAGGTTGTGAAAAAAAATTAATCATGATTCAATCATGCATATATGTGTTCTAAGGCTTTCATAAAAATTTTGTAGTGATTCAGTCATGCATATCTGTGTTCTAAGGTTGTTAAAAAAAATTCACAGTTATTTAATCATGCATATGTGCTCTAAGGCTGTAAAAAAAAAATCATAGTGATTCATTCATGCATATTTCTCTACTAAGGCTGTCAAAAAAAATTCATAGTGATTCAATCATGCATATATTTGTTCAAGGTTGTCAAAAAACTTTCATAGTGATTCAATCATTTATATATGTGTTCTAAGGCTCTCAAAAAAAATTCATAGTGATTCAATCATTCATATAGGTGTTCTAAGGCTGTCAAAAAAATTGCTTTGTATTTCAATCATGCATATATATGTGCTAAGGTTGTTCAAAAAAATGTATAGTGATTCAATAATGCACATATGCATTCTTTGGTTGTCAAAAAATTTTATATTGATTCAAACATGCTTATATGTGTTCTAAGGCTGTCAAAAAAAATTTAGAGTGATTCAATCATGCATATATGCTTACCAATGCTATCAATAGAAGTTCTTAGTGATTCAATCATGTATATATGCATTCTATTGTTGACAAAAAAATTTTGTACTGATTCAATCATGCATATATGTGTTCTATGGCTATAAAAAAAATTTATATAGTGGTTCAATCTTGCATATATGTATTCTAATGCTGTAAAAAAAATTATATAGTGATTCAATCTTGCCTATATGTGTTCTAAGGCTGTCCAAAAATTTTCATAGTGATTCAATCTTGCATATATCTATTTTTAGGCAATCAAAAAAAAATTATAGTGATTCAATGATGAATACATGTGTTCCACGGTTGTCAAAAAAAATCCTTTGTATTTCTATCATGCTTATATATGTCCTAGGGTTGTGAATTTTTTTTTATAATGATTCAATAATGTATATATGTGTCTATGGTTGTCAAAAAAAATTCATAGTGATTTAATGATGCATATATGTGTTCTAAGGCTGTCAAAAAAATTTCAAAGTAATTAAATCTGGCATATATGCTTTCTAAGTGATTCAAAAAACTTTCTTAGTGATTCAATCATGCATATATGCATTCTAATGCTGTAAAAAAAAAATCATTGTGATTCAATCATGCATATATGTGTCCTAAAGTTGTCAAAAAAAATATATAGTGATTCAATCATGCATATATGTGTTCTAAGGGTGCCAAAAAATTTAATAGTGATTCAATCATGCATATATGTGTTCTAAAGCTATAAAAAAAAATCATAGAGATTCAATCATGCATATATGTGTTCTACGCTTGTCAAAAAACTGTTTTGAATTTCAATGAATCATATATATGTCCTAAGGTTGTCAAAAAAAATTTATAATTATTCAATAATGCATATATGTGTTCTATGGATGTCAAAAAAATTTCATAGTGATACAATCATGCATATATGCTTTCTAATGCTGTCAAAAAAACTTTATAGCTATTCAATCATGCATATATGCATTCTAAAGCTGTAAAAAAAATTATACTGATTCAATCATGCATATATATGTTTTAAGGCTGTCACAAAAATTTCATAGTGATTTAATCATATGCACATATATGCTCTAAGGCTGTTATAAAAATTTCATAGTGATTCAATCATGCATGTATGTGTTCTAAGGCGGTAAAAAAATTATATAGTGATTCAATCTTTCATATATGTGTTCTAATGCTGTCAAAAAAATCCATAGTGATTTAATCATGCATATATGTGTTCTAACGCTCTAAAAAAAACATATAGTGATTCAATCAAGCATATATGTGTTCTAAGGCTCTCAAAAAATTTCATTCTTTCATATATTTGTTCTAAGGCTGTCAAAAAAATTTCATAGTGATTCAATCATGCATAAATGTGTTCTAAGGTTGTCAAAAAAATCATAGTGATTCAATCATGCATATACGTGTTCTAAGGATGTTAAATAAATTTTGTTGTTATTCAAACATGCATATGTGTTCTAAGGCTGTCATAAAAATTTTATAGTGATTCAATCATGCATATTTGTGTCCCAAAGTTGTCAAAAAAAATATATAGTCATTCAATCATGCATATATGTGATCTAAGGGTGTCAAAAAAAATTAATAGTGATTCAATCATGCATATATGTGTTCTAAAGCTATCAAAAAAAATTCATAGAGATTCAATCATGCATATATGTGTTCTACGCTTGTCAAAAAACTGTTTTGAATTTCAATGAATCATATATATGTCCTAAGGTTGTCAAAAAAAAATTATAATGATTCAATAATGCATATATGTGTTCTATGGATGTCAAAAAATTTTCATAGTGATACAATCATGCATATATGCTTTCTAATGCTGTCAAAAAAACTTTATAGCTATTCAATCATGCATATATGCATTCTAAAGCTGTAAAAAAAATTATACTGATTCAATCATGCATATATATGTTTTAAGGCTGTCACAAAAATTTCATAGTGATTTAATCATATGCACATATATGCTCTAAGGCTGTTATAAAAATTTCATAGTGATTCAATCATGCATGTATGTGTTCTAAGGCGGTAAAAAAATTATATAGTGATTCAATCTTGCATATATGTGTTCTAATGCTGTCAAAAAAATCCATAGTGATTTAATCATGCATATATGTGTTCTAACGCTCTAAAAAAAACATATAGTGATTCAATCAAGCATATATGTGTTCTAAGGCTCTCAAAAAATTTCATTCTTTCATATATTTGTTCTAAGGCTGTCAAAAAAATTTCATAGTGATTCAATCATGCATAAATGTGTTCTAAGGTTGTCAAAAAAATCATAGTGATTCAATCATGCATATACGTGTTCTAAGGATGTTAAATAAATTTTGTTGTTATTCAAACATGCATATGTGTTCTAAGGCTGTCATAAAAATTTTATAGTGATTCAATCATGCATATTTGTGTCCCAAAGTTGTCAAAAAAAATATATAGTCATTCAATCATGCATATATGTGATCTAAGGGTGTCAAAAAAAATTAATAGTGATTCAATCATGCATATATGTGTTCTAAAGCTATCAAAAAAATTTCATAGAGATTCAATCATGCATATATGTGTTCTACGCTTGTCAAAAAACTGTTTTGTATTTCAATGAATCATATATATGTCCTAAGGTTGTCAAAAAAAAATTATAATTATTCAATAATGCATATATGTGTTCTATGGTTGTCAAAAAAATTTCATAGTGATACAATCATGCATATATGCTTTCTAATGCTGTCAAAAAAACTTTATAGCTTTTCAATCACGCATATATGCATTCTAAAGCTGTAAAAAAAATTTATACTGATTCAATCATGCATATATATGTTCTAAGGCTGTCACAAAAATTTCATAGTGATTTAATCATATGCACATATATGCTCTAAGGCTGTTATAAAAATTTCATAGTGATTAAATCATGCATGTATGTGTTCTAAGGCGGTAAAAAAATTATATAGTGATTCAATCTTGCATATATGTTTTCTAAGGCTGTCAAAAAAATCCATAGTGATTCAATCATGCATATATGTGTTCTAAGGTTGTCAAAAAAATTGCTTTATAATTCAATCATGGATATATATGTCCTAAGGCTGTCAAAAACGTTTTAGAGTGATTCAATCATGCATATATGCTTTCTAATGCTGTCAAAAAAATTCTTAGTGATTCAATCATGTAGATATGCATTCTAATGCTGTCAAAAAAATTGTTAGTGATTCAATCTTGCATATATGTGTTCTAAGGCTGTCAAAAAAATTTATACTGATTCAATCATGCATATATGTGCTCTAAAACAATCATAAAAATTATACAGTGATTCAATCTGGCTTATATATTTACTGAGGATATAAAAAAAAAATCATAGTGATTCATTCATGCATATATGTGTTCTAAGGCTGTCAAAAAATATTCATAGTGATTCAATCATGCATATATGTGTTCTAATGCAGAAAAAAAATTCATAGTGATTCAATCATGCATATATGTGATATAAGGCTCTAAAAAAAAATTCATAATCATTCAATTATGAATATATGTGTTCTATGGCAGTCATAAAAATTTATAGTGATTCAATCATGCATATATGTGTTGTAAGGCTGTAAAAAAAATTATATAGTAATTAAATCTTGCATATATATGTTCTACGGCTGTCAAAAAAAATTTATAGTGATTGAATCATGCATATATGTGTTCTAAGGCTGTCAAAAAATATTATAGTGATTCAATCACGAATATATGTCTTCTAAGGCTGTCAAAAACTTTCATAATTATTTGTTCAATCAAATATGTGTTCTAAGGCTGTCCAAAATTTTTTATAGTGATTCAATCATGTAAATATGTGTTCTAAGGCTATCAAAAAAAATTTATAGTGTTTCAATGACGTATATCTGTGTTCTAAGGGTGTCGAAAATTTTTCATAGTGATTCAATCATGCATATATGTGTTCTAGGCAGTCAAAACATTTTAATAGTGATTCAATCATGCATATATGTGTTCTAAAACTGTAAAAAAAAATTCATCGTCACTCAATCATACGTATATGTGTTCTAAGGCTATCAAAAAAATTTAGAGTAATTCAATCATGGATATATATGTCTTAAGGATGTAAAAAAAATCATAGTGAATCTATAATGCATATATGTGTTCTATGGTTGTCAAAAAAATTTCAAAGTGATTCAATCATGCATATAAGTATTCTTAGGCAGTCAAAAAAATTTCATAGTGTTTCAATCATGCATACATGTGTTCAAATGATGTCAAATTTTTTTTACTGTGATTCAATCATGAATATATATGCTCTAAGACAGTCATAAATATTTCATAGCGATTCAATCAATCATATGTGTTCCAAGGCTGTCAAAAAAATGTTATAGTGATTCAATCATGCATATATGTGTTCTAAGGCTGTAAAAAAAAAAATATAGTGATTTAATCATGCATATTTGTGTTCTAAGGCTATCAAAAAAAATTCATAGTTATTCAATCATGGATATATGTGTTCTAGTCTATCAAAATTTTTTTATAGTGATTCAATCATTCATATATGTGTTCTTAGGCTCTCAAAAAAATTTCATAGTAATTCAATCATTCATATATGTGTGCTAATGCTGTCAAAAAATTCATAGAGATTCAATCTTGCATATATGTGTTCTAAGTCTATCAAAAAATTTCATAGTGATTCACTAAGGCATATATGTGTTCTGAGCTGCCACAAAAGTTTCGAATTCAATCATGCATATATGGGTTCTAAGGATGTCAAAAAAAATTCATAGTGATTCAATCATGCATATATGTGTTCCACTGCTATAAAAAAAATCCCTATAGATTTAATCATGTATATATGTCTGCTATGGCTGTCAAAAAAAATTTATAGTGATTTAATCATGCATATATATGTTCTAATGCTGTCAAAAAAATTTCATAGTGATTCAATAATGCATATATGTGTTCTAAGGTTGTCAAAAATATTTCATTGTGACTCAATCAGGAATATATGTGTTCTAAAATTGTCAAAAAAAAATCAATGATTCAATCATGCATATATGTGTTCTAATGTTGTCGAAAAAAATTCATAGTGATTCAATCATGCATATATGTGTACTAATGCTGTAAAAAAAATTCATAGTTATTCAACCTTGCATATTCTAAATCTATCAAAAAAAATTTGTTTTGATTCAATCAACATTTATGGGTTCTAGGGCTGTCACAAAAATTTCATAGTGATTCAATTATGCATATATGTGTTCTAAGGTTGTTTACAAAATTTCATATTGATTCAATCATGCATATATGTGTTTTAAGGCTGTCAACAAAATTTCATAGTGGTTCAATTATTCATATATGTGTTCTTAGGTTGTTAACAAAATTTCATAGTGATTCAATCATGCATATATGTGTTCTAAGGCTGTCAAAAAAATTTCATAGTGATTTGTTCATGCATATTTGTCTTCTAAGGCTGTCAAAAAAAATTCATAGTGATTCAATATTGCATATATGTGTATTAATGTGTCAAAAAAATTTGTAGCTATAAGGCTGTCACAAAAATTTCATTGTGATTCAATTATGCATATATGAGTTCTAAGGCTGTTTATAAAATTTCATATTGATTCAATCAATCTTATATGTGTTTTAAGGCTCTCAAAAAAATTTCATAGTTATTCAATTATGCATATATGTGTTCTAAGGTTGTTAACAAAATTTAATAGGGATTCAATCATGCATATATGTGTTCTAAGGCTATCAAAAAAAATTTATAGTGATTCAATCATTCATATTTGTGTTCTAAGGCTATAAAAAAAAAATCATAGTGACTCAATCATGAAATTATGTGTATTAATGTTGTCAAAAGAATTTCATAGTGATTCAATCTTGCATATATGTGTTCTAAAGCCGTCAAAATTTTTTTATAGCGATTCAATCTTGTATATACGTGTTCTAAGAATGTCAAAAAAAATTTAGTGTGATTCAATCACGCATATATGTATTCTAAGGCTGTCACAAAAATTTCATAGTGATTCAATCATGCATATATGGGTTCTAAGGTTGTTAAAAAAAATTCATAGTGATTCAATCAAGCATATATATGCTCTAAGATAATCATAAAAATTTCAAAGTGATTCAATCATTCATATTTATGCTCTAAGGCTATCAAAAAAACTATATAGTGATTCAATCATGCATATATGTGTTCTAAGGCTGTCAAAAGAAATTCTTGGTGATTCAATCCTGCATATTTGGGTTCTAATGCTGTCAAAAAAGTTTCATAGTTATTCAATCAAGCATATATGTGTTCTAGGATGTCAAAAAAAAAATTATAGTGATTCAATCATTCATATATGTGTTCTTAGGCTGTCAAAAAAATTTCATAGTGATTCAAACATTCATATATGTGTTCTAAGGCTCTCAAAAAAATTGCATAGTAATTCAATCATGCATATATGTGTCCTAAGGATGTCAAAAAAAATTCATAGTGAACCAATAATGCATATATGTGCTCTAAGGCTGTCACAAAAAATTCATAGTGATTCAATCATGTATATATTTGCTCCAAGGCTATCATGAAAACTTCATAGTGATTAAATCATGCATATATGTTTACTAATGTTGTCAAAAATTTTTTAAAGTGACTCAATCTTGCATATATGTGTTCAAATGCTGTCAAAAAATTTCATAGTGATTCAATCTAGCACATATTTGTTTTAAGGTTATCAAAAAAAAATTATAGTGATTCAATCATGCATATATGTCCTCTAAGGCTGCCAAAAAAATTTCATAGTGATTCAATCTTACATATATGTGCTTTAAGGTTGTGAAAAAAAATTAATCATGATTCAATCATGCATATATGTGTTCTAAGGCTTTCATAAAAATTTTGTAGTGATTCAGTCATGCATATCTGTGTTCTAAGGTTGTTAAAAAAAATTCACAGTTATTTAATCATGCATATGTGCTCTAAGGCTGTAAAAAAAAATCATAGTGATTCATTCATGCATATTTCTCTACTAAGGCTGTCAAAAAAAATTCATAGTGATTCAATCATGCATATATTTGTTCAAGGTTGTCAAAAAACTTACATAGTGATTCAATCATTTATATATGTGTTCTAAGGCTCTCAAAAAAAAATCATAGTGATTCAATCATTCATATAGGTGTTCTAAGGCTGTCAAAAAAATTGCTTTGTATTTCAATCATGCATATATATGTGCTAAGGTTGTCAAAAAAAATGTATAGTGATTCAATAATGCATATATGCATTCTTTGGTTGTCAAAAATTTTTATATTGATTCAAACATGCTTATATGTGTTCTAAGGCTGTCAAAAAAAATTTAGAGTGATTCAATCATGCATATATGCTTACCAATGCTATCAAAAGAAGTTTTTAGTGATTCAATCATGTATATATGCGTTCTATTGTTGACAAAAAAAATTTGTACTGATTCAATCATGCATATATGTGTTCTATGGCTGTAAAAAAAAATTATATAGTGGTTCAATCTTGCATATATGTATTCTAATGCTGTAAAAAAAATTATATAGTGATTCAATCTTGCCTATATGTGTTCTAAGGCTGTCCAAAAATTTTCATAGTGATTCAATCTTGCATATATCTATTTTTAGGCAGTCAAAAAAAAATTATAGTGATTCAATGATGAATACATGTGTTCCACGGTTGTCAAAAAAAATCCTTTGTATTTCTATCATGCTTATATATGTCCTAGGGTTGTGAATTTTTTTTTATAGTGATTCAATAATGTATATATGTGTCTATGGTTGTCAAAAAAAAATCATAGTGATTTAATCATACATATATGTGTTCCAAGGCTGTCAAAAAAAATTCAAAGTAATTAAATCTGGCATATATGCTTTCTAAGTGATTCAAAAAACTTTCTTAGTGATTCAATAATGCATATATGCATTCTAATGCTGTAAAAAAAAAATCATTGTGATTCAATCATGCATATATGTGTCCTAAAGTTGTCAAAAAAAATATATAGTGATTCAATCATGCATATATGTGTTCTAAGGGTGTCAAAAAAATTTAATAGTGATTCAATCATGCATATATGTGTTCTAAAGCTATAAAAAAAAAATCATAGAGATTCAATCATGCATATATGTGTTCTACGCCTGTCAAAAAACTGTTTTGAATTTCAATGAATCATATATATGTCCTAAGGTTGTCAAAAAAAAATTATAATTATTCAATAATGCATATATGTGTTCTATGGATGTCAAAAAAATTTCATAGTGATACAATCATGCATATATGCTTTCTAATGCTGTCAAAAAAACTTTATAGCTATTCAATCACGCATATATGCATTCTAAAGCTGTAAAAAAAAATTATACTGATTCAATCATGCATATATATGTTTTAAGGCTGTCACAAAAATTTCATAGTGATTTAATCATATGCACATATATGCTCTAAGGCTGTTATAAAAATTTCATAGTGATTCAATCATGCATGTATGTGTTCTAAGGCGGTAAAAAAATTATATAGTGATTCAATCTTGCATATATGTGTTCTAAGGCTGTCAAAAAAATCCATAGTGATTCAATCATGCATATATGTGTTTTAAGGCTCTCAAAAAAAACATATAGTGATTCAATCAAGCATATATGTGTTCTAAGGCTCTCAAAAAATTTCATAGTGTTTCATTCTTTCATATATTTGTTCTAAGGCTGTCAAAAAAAATTCATAGTGATTCAATCATGCATAAATGTGTTCTAAGGTTGTCAAAAAAATCATAGTGATTCAATCATGCATATACGTGTTCTAAGGATGTTAAATAAATTTTGTTGTTATTCAAACATGCATATGTGTTCTAAGGCTGTCATAAAAATTTTATAGTGATTCAATCATGCATATTTGTGTCCCAAAGTTGTCAAAAAAAATATATAGTGATTCAATCATGCATATATGTGATCTAAGGGTGTCAAAAAGCATTAATAGTGATTCAATCTTGTATATATGTGTTCTAAAGCTATCAAAAAAAATTCATAGAGATTCAATCATGCATATATGTGTTCTACGCCTGTCAAAAAACTGTTTTGTATTTCAATGAATCATATATATGTCCTAAGGTTGTAAAAAAAAAAATATAATTATTGAATAATGCATATATGTGTTCTATGGTTGTCAAAAAAATTTCATAGTGATACAACCATGCATATATGTGTTCCAAGGCTGTCAAAAAAATTTCAGAGTGATTCAATCATGCATATATGCTTTCCAATGCTGTCAAAAAAACTTTATAGCTATTCAATAACGCATATATGCATTCTAAAGCTGTAAAAAAAAATTATACTGATTCAATCATGCATATATATGTTCTAAGGCTGTCACAAAAATTTCATAGTGATTTAATCATATGCACATATATGCTGTAAGGCTGTTATAAAAATTTCATAGTGATTCAATCATGCATATATGTGTTCTAAGGCGGTAAAAAAATTATATAGTGATTCAATCTTGCATATATGTGTTCTATGGCTGTCAAAAAAATTGTATAGTGATTCAATCATGCATATATGTGTTCTAAGGCTCTTAAAAAAAACATATAGTGATTCAATCAAGCATATATGTGTTCTAAGGCTCTCAAAAAATTTCATAGTGTTTCATTCTTTCATATATTTGTTCTAAGGCTGTCAAAAAAATTTCATAGTGATTCAATCATGCATAAATGTGTTCCAAGGTTGTCAAAAAAATCATAGCGATTCAATCATGCATATACGTGTTCTAAGGATGTTAAAAAAATTTTGTTGTTATTCAAACATGCATATGTGTTCTAAGGCTGTCATAAAAATTTTATAGCGATTCAATCATGCATATTTGTGTTCTAAGGCTATCAAGCAAAATTTTATAGTGATTCAATCATGCATATATGTGTTCTAGGTTGTCAAAAAAAAATCATAGTGATTCAATTATTTATATATGTGTTCTACGGATATCAAAAAAACTTCTTTGTATTTCAATCATGCATATATATGTTGTAAAGTTGTCAAATTTTTTTTTATAATGATTCAATAATTCCTATATGTGTTCTATGGTCGTCAAAAAAATTTATAGACATTAAATCAAGCATATATGTGTGCTAAGGCTCTCAAAAAATTTCATAGTGATTCATTCTTTCATATATGTGTTCTAAGGCTGTCAAAATTTTTTATAGTGATTCAATCATGCATATATGTGTTCTAAGGCTATAAAAAAAAGTTCATAGTGATTCAATGATGCATATATGTGTTCTAAGGCTGTCAAAAAAAATTCATAGTGATTCAATCATGTATATATGTGTTCTAAGGCTGTCAAAAAAATTTCATAGTGCTCCAATCATTCGTATATGTGTTCTAAGTCTATCAAGAAAATTGCATAGTAATTCAATCAAGAATATATGTGTCCTAAGGATGTCAAAAAAAATTCAAAGTGAATCAATACAACATATATGTGTTCCATGGTTGTCAAAAAAAATTTATAGTGATTGAATTAAGCATATATTTTTTCTAAGGCTGTCAAAAAAATGTCATTGTTATTCAATCATGCAATTATGTGTTCAAATTATGTCAATTTTTTTTATAGTGATTCAATCATGCATATATGTGCTCTAAGATAGTCATAAAAATTTCATAGTGATTCGATCATGCATATATCTGCTGTAAGGCTGTCAAAATTTTTTTATAGTGATTCAATCATTCATATATGTGTTCTAAGGCTGTCAAAAAAATTGCATAGTAATTCAATCATGCAGATATGTCCTAAGGATGTCAAATTTTTTTTATAGTGATTCAATAAAGCATATATGTTTTCTAAGGCTGTCACAAAATTTTTAGTGATTCAGTCATGTATATATGTTCTCTAAGGCTGTCAGAAAAACTTCATAGTGATTCAATCATGCATAAATTTGCACTAATGTTGTCAAACAAAAATTATAGTGATTCAATCTTGCATATATGTGTTATACTGCTGTCAAAAAAATTTCATAGTGATTCAATCTTGCATACATGTGTTTTAAGGCTGTCAAAAAAATTTCGTAGTGATTCAATCTTGCATATATGTGTTCTAAGACTGTTAAAAAAAATTTATCATGATTCAATCATGCATATATATGCTCTAAGGCTGTCACAAATTTTATCATGATTCAATCATGCATATATGTGTTCCACGGTTGTTAAAAAAATTTCACAGTCATTCAATCATGCATGTGTTCTAAGGCCATCAAAAAAATTTCATAGTTATTCAATCATGCATATATGTGTTCAAGGTTGTCAAAAAAATTTTAGAGTGATCCAATCATGCATATTTGTGTTCTAAGGCTGTCAAAAAAATTTCATAGTGATTCAATCATGCATATATGTGTTCTAAGGCTGTCAAAAACGTTTTAGAGTGATTCAATCATGCATATATGCTTCATAATGCTGTCAAAAAAATTCTTAGTGATTCAATCATGTAGATATGCATTCTAATGCTGTCAAAAAAATTGTTAGTGATTCAATCTTGCATATATGTGTTCTAAGGCTGTCAAAAAAATTTTATAGTTATTCCATCATGCATATATGTGTTCTATGGCAGTCATAAAAATTTATAGTGATTCAATCATGCATATATGTGTTGTAAGGCTGTAAAAAAAATTATATAGTAATTAAATCTTGCATATATATGTTCTACGGCTGTCAAAAAATTTTTATAGTGATTGAATCATGCATATATGTGTTCTAAGGCTGTCAAAAAATATTATATTGATTCAATCATGAATATATGTCTTCTAAGGCTGTCAAAAAATTTTATAATTATTTATTCAATCGAATATGTGTTCTAAGGCTGTCCAAAAATTTTTATAGTGATTCAATCATGTAAATATGTGTTCTAAGTCTATCAAAAAAAATTTATAGTGATTCAATTACGTATATCTGTGTTCTAAGGGTGTCAAAAATTTTTCATAGTGATTCAATCATGCATATATGTGTTCTAGGCAGTCAAAACATTTTAATAGTGATTCAATCATGCATATATGTGTTCTAAAACTGTAAAAAAAAATTCATCGTCACTCAATCATACGTATATGTGTTCTAAGGCTATCAAAAAAATTTAGAGTAATTCAATCATGGATATATATGTCTTAAGGATGTAAAAAAAATCATAGTGAATCTATAATGCATATATGTGTTCTATGGTTGTCAAAAAAATTTCAAAGTGATTCAATCATGCATATAAGTATTCTTAGGCAGTCAAAAAAATTTCATAGTGTTTCAATCATGCATACATGTGTTCAAATGATGTCAAATTTTTTTTATTGTGATTCAATCATGAATATATATGCTCTAAGACAGTCATAAATATTTCATAGCGATTCAATCATTCATATGTGTTCCAAGGCTGTCAAAAAAATGTTATAGTGATTCAATCATGCATATATGTGTTCTAAGGCTGTAAAAAAAAAATATAGTGATTTAATCATGCATATTTGTGTTCTAAGGCTATCAAAAAAAATTCATAGTTATTCAATCATGGATATATGTGTTCTAGTCTATCAAAATTTTTTTATAGTGATTCAATCATTCATATATGTGTTCTTAGGCTCTCAAAAAAATTTCATAGTAATTCAATCATTCATATATGTGTGCTAATGCTGTCAAAAAAATTCATAGAGATTCAATCTTGCATATATGTGTTCTAAGTCTATCAAAAAATTTCATAGTGATTCACTAATGCATATATGTGTTCTGAGCTGCCACAAAAGTTTCGAATTCAATCATGCATATATGGGTTCTAAGGATGTCAAAAAAAATTCATAGTGATTCAATCATGCATATATGTGTTCCACTACTATAAAAAAAATCCCTAGAGATTTAATCATGTATATATGTCTGCTATGGCTGTCAAAAAAAATTTATAGTGATTTAATCATGCATATATATGTTCTAATGCTGTCAAAAAAATTTCATAGTGATTCAATAATGCATATATGTGTTCTAAGGTTGTCAAAAATATTTCATTGTGACTCAATCAGGAATATATGTGTTCTAAAATTGTCAAAAAAAAATCAATGATTCAATCATGCATATATGTGTTCTAATGCTGTCGAAAAAAATTCATAGTGATTCAATCATGCATATATGTGTACTAATGCTGTAAAAAAAATTCATAGTTATTCAACCTTGCATATTCTAAATCTATCAAAAAAAATTTGTTTTGATTCAATCAACATTTATGGGTTCTAGGGCTGTCACAAAAATTTCATAGTGATTCAATTATGCATATATGTGTTCTAAGGTTGTTTACAAAATTTCATATTGATTCAATCATGCATATATGTGTTTTAAGGCTGTCAACAAAATTTCATAGTGGTTCAATTATTCATATATGTGTTCTTAGGTTGTTAACAAAATTTCATAGTGATTCAATCATGCATATATGTGTTCTAAGGCTGTCAAAAAAATTTCATAGTGATTTGTTCATGCATATTTGTCTTCTAAGGCTGTCAAAAAAAATTTATAGTGATTCAATATTGCATATATGTGTATTAATGTGTCAAAAAAATTTGTAGCTATAAGGCTGTCACAAAAATTTCATTGTGATTCAATTATGCATATATGAGTTTTAAGGCTGTTTATAAAATTTCATATTGATTCAATCAATCTTATATGTGTTTTAAGGCTCTCAAAAAAATTTCATAGTTATTCAATTATGCATATATGTGTTCTAAGGTTGTTAACAAAATTTAATAGGGATTCAATCATGCATATATGTGTTCTAAGGCTATCAAAAAAAATTCATAGTGATTCAATCATTCATATTTGTGTTCTAAGGCTATAAAAAAAAAATCATAGTGACTCAATCATGAAATTATGTGTATTAATGTTGTCAAAAGAATTTCATAGTGATTCAATCTTGCATATATGTGTTCTAAAGCCGTCAAAAATTTTTTATAGCGATTCAATCTTGTATATATGTGTTCTAAGAATTTCAAAAAAAACTTAGCGTGATTCAATCACGCATATATGTATTCTAAGGCTGTCACAAAAATTTCATAGTGATTCAATCATGCATATATGGGTTCTAAGGTTGTTAAAAAAATTTCATAGTGATTCAATCATGCAAATATGTGTTCTAAGGCTGTAACAAAAAGTTCAAAGTGACTCAATCATGCATATTTGTGTTCTAAGACTATCAAAAAAATTTCATAGTGATTCAATCATGCATAGATGTGTTCTACGGCTGTAAAAAAAAAATCATAGTGATTCAATCATTCATAATGTGTTCTAAAGCTCTAAAAAAATTTGCTTAGAAATTCAATAATGTATATATATGTCTTAAGGTTGTCAAAAAAATGTCATAGTGATTCAATAATTTATAAATGTGTTCTATGGTTGTAAAAAAAAATTCATAGTGATTCAATCTTGCGTATATGTGTTCTAAGGCTGTCAAAAAAATTTCATAGTGTTTCAATCTTGCATCTATGTGTTCTAATGCTGTAAAAAAAAATTCTTAGTGATTTAATCAAGCACATATGTGTTCTAATACAGTCAAAAGTTTTTTATAGTAATTCAATCATGCATATGTGTGTTATAAGACTGTCAAAAAAAAAATCATAGTGATTCAATCATGCATATATGCGTTCTAATGCAGTCAAAAAAATTTTGTAGTGATTCGATCATGCATATATGTGTTGTAAAGTTGTCAAAAAAAAATCATAGTGATTCAATTATTTATATATGTGTTCTACGGATGTCAAAAAAACTTCTTTGTATTTCAATCATGCATATATATGTTGTAAAGTTGTCAAATTTTTTTTTATAATGATTCAATAATTCCTATATGTGTTCTATGGTCGTCAAAAAAATTTATAGACATTAAATCACGCATATATGTGTGCTAAGGCTCTCAAAAAATTTCATAGTGATTCATTCTTTCATATATGTGTTCTAAGGCTGTCAAATTTTTTTATAGTGATTCAATCATGCATATATGTGTTCTAAGGCTATAAAAAAAGTTCATAGTGATTCAATGATGCATATATGTGTTCTAAGGCTGTCAAAAAAAATTCATAGTGATTCAATCATGTATATATGTGTTCTAAGGCTGTCAAAAAAATTTCATAGTGCTTCAATCATTCGTATATGTGTTCTAAGTCTGTCAAGAAAATTGCGTAGTAATTCAATCAAGAATATATGTGTCCTAAGGATGTCAAAAAAAATTCAAAGTGAATCAATACAACATATATGTGTTCCATGGTTGTCAAAAAAAATTTATAGTGATTGAATTAAGCATATATTTTTTCTAAGGCTGTCAAAAAAATGTCATTGTTATTCAATCATGCAATTATGTGTTCAAATTATGTCAATTTTTTTTATAGTGATTCAATCATGCATATATGTGCTCTAAGACAGTCATAAAAACTTCATAGTGATTCGATCATGCATATATCTGCTGTAAGGCAGTCAAAATTTTTTTATAGTGATTCAATCATTCATATATGTGTTCTAAGGCTGTCAAAAAAATTGCATAGTAATTCAATCATGCAGATATGTCCTAAGGATGTCAAATTTTTTTATAGTGAATCAATAAAGCATATATGTTTTCTAAGGCTGTCACAAAATTTTTAGTGATTCAGTCATGTATATATGTTCTCTAAGGCTGTCAGAAAAACTTCATAGTGATTCAATCATGCATAAATCTGTACTAATGTTGTCAAACAAAAATTATAGTTATTCAATCTTGCATATATGTGTTCTATTGCTGTCAAAAAAATTTCATAGTGATTCAATCTTGCATACATGTGTTTTAAGGCTGTCAAAAAAATTTCGTAGTGATTCAATCTTGCATATATGTGTTCTAAGACTGTTAAAAAAAATTTATCATGATTCAATCATGCATATATATGCTCTAAGGCTGTCACAAATTTTATCATGATTCAATCATGCATATATGTGTTCCACGGTTGTTAAAAAAATTTCACAGTCATTCAATCATGCATGTGTTCTAAGGCCATCAAAAAAATTTCAGAGTTATTCAATCATGCATATATGTGTTCAAGGTTGTCAAAAAATTTTCAGAGTGATCCAATCATGCATATTTGTGTTCTAAGGCTGTCAAAAAACTTTCATAGTGATTCAATCATGCATATATGTGTTCTAAGGTTGTCAAAAAAATTGCTTTATAATTCAATCATGGATATATATGTCCTAAGGCTGTCAAAAACGTTTTAGAGTGATTCAATCATGCATATATGCTTTCTAATGCTGTCAAAAAAATTCTTAGTGATTCAATCATGTAGATATGCATTCTAATGCTGTCAAAAAAATTGTTAGTGATTCAATCTTGCATATATGTGTTCTAAGGCTGTCAAAAAAAATTTATAGTTATTCCATCATGCATATATGTGTTCTATGGCAGTCATAAAAATTTATAGTGATTCAATCATGCATATATGTGTTGTAAGGCTGTAAAAAAAATTATATAGTAATTAAATCTTGCATATATATGTTCTACGGCTGTCAAAAAAAATTTATAGTGATTGAATCATGCATATATGTGTTCTAAGGCTGTCAAAAAATATTATAGTGATTCAATCACGAATATATGTCTTCTAAGGCTGTCAAAAACTTTCATAATTATTTGTTCAATCAAATATGTGTTCTAAGGCTGTCCAAAATTTTTTATAGTGATTCAATCATGTAAATATGTGTTCTAAGGCTATCAAAAAAAATTTATAGTGATTCAATGACGTATATCTGTGTTCTAAGGGTGTCGAAAATTTTTCATAGTGATTCAATCATGCATATATGTGTTCTAGGCAGTCAAAACATTTTAATAGTGATTCAATCATGCATATATGTGTTCTAAAACTGTAAAAAAAAATTCATCGTCACTCAATCATACGTATATGTGTTCTAAGGCTATCAAAAAAATTTAGAGTAATTCAATCATGGATATATATGTCTTAAGGATGTAAAAAAAATCATAGTGAATCTATAATGCATATATGTGTTCTATGGTTGTCAAAAAAATTTCAAAGTGATTCAATCATGCATATAAGTATTCTTAGGCAGTCAAAAAAATTTCATAGTGTTTCAATCATGCATACATGTGTTCAAATGATGTCAAATTTTTTTTACTGTGATTCAATCATGAATATATATGCTCTAAGACAGTCATAAATATTTCATAGCGATTCAATCAATCATATGTGTTCCAAGGCTGTCAAAAAAATGTTATAGTGATTCAATCATGCATATATGTGTTCTAAGGCTGTAAAAAAAAAATATAGTGATTTAATCATGCATATTTGTGTTCTAAGGCTATCAAAAAAAATTCATAGTTATTCAATCATGGATATATGTGTTCTAGTCTTTCAAAATTTTTTTATAGTGATTCAATCATTCATATATGTGTTCTTAGGCTCTCAAAAAAATTTCATAGTAATTCAATCATTCATATATGTGTGCTAATGCTGTCAAAAAAATTCATAGAGATTCAATCTTGCATATATGTGTTCTAAGTCTATCAAAAAATTTCATAGTGATTCACTAATGCATATATGTGTTCTGAGCTGCCACAAAAGTTTCGAATTCAATCATGCATATATGGGTTCTAAGGATGTCAAAAAAAATTCATAGTGATTCAATCATGCATATATGTGTTCCACTACTATAAAAAAAATCCCTATAGATTTAATCATGTATATATGTCTGCTATGGCTGTCAAAAAAAATTTATAGTGATTTAATCATGCATATATATGTTCTAATGCTGTCAAAAAAATTTCATAGTGATTCAATAATGCATATATGTGTTCTAAGGTTGTCAAAAATATTTCATTGTGACTCAATCAGGAATATATGTGTTCTAAAATTGTCAAAAAAAAATCAATGATTCAATCATGCATATATGTGTTCTAATGCTGTCGAAAAAAATTCATAGTGATTCAATCATGCATATATGTGTACTAATGCTGTAAAAAAAATTCATAGTTATTCAACCTTGCATATTCTAAATCTATCAAAAAAAATTTGTTTTGATTCAATCAACATTTATGGGTTCTAGGGCTGTCACAAAAATTTCATAGTGATTCAATTATGCATATATGTGTTCTAAGGTTGTTTACAAAATTTCATATTGATTCAATCATGCATATATGTGTTTTAAGGCTGTCAACAAAATTTCATAGTGGTTCAATTATTCATATATGTGTTCTTAGGTTGTTAACAAAATTTCATTGTGATTCAATCATGCATATGTGTGTTCTAAGGCTGTCAAAAGAATTTCATAGTGATTTGTTCATGCATATTTGTCTTCTAAGGCTGTCAAAAAAAATTCATAGTGATTCAATATTGCATATATGTGTATTAATGTGTCAAAAAAATTTGTAGCTATAAGGCTGTCACAAAAATTTCATTGTGATTCAATTATGCATATATGAGTTCTAAGGCTGTTTATAAAATTTCATATTGATTCAATCAATCTTATATGTGTTTTAAGGCTCTCAAAAAAATTTCATAGTTATTCAATTATGCATATATGTGTTCTAAGGTTGTTAACAAAATTTAATAGGGATTCAATCATGCATATATGTGTTCTAAGGCTATCAAAAAAAAATTATAGTGATTCAATCATTCATATTTGTGTTCTAAGGCTATAAAAAAAAAATCATAGTGACTCAATCATGAAATTATGTGTATTAATGTTGTCAAAAGAATTTCATAGTGATTCAATCTTGCATATATGTGTTCTAAAGCCGTCAAAAACTTTTTAGAGTGATTCAATCATGCATATATGCTTTCTAATGCTGTCAAAAAAATTCTTAGTGATTCAATCATGTAGATATGCATTCTAATGCTGTCAAAAAAATTGTTAGTGATTCAATCTTGCATATATGTGTTCTAAGGCTGTCAAAAAAAATTTATAGTTATTCCATCATGCATATATGTGTTCTATGGCAGTCATAAAAATTTATAGTGATTCAATCATGCATATATGTGTTGTAAGGCTGTAAAAAAAATTATATAGTAATTAAATCTTGCATATATATGTTCTACGGCTGTCAAAAAAAATTTATAGTGATTGAATCATGCATATATGTGTTCTAAGGCTGTCAAAAAATATTATAGTGATTCAATCACGAATATATGTCTTCTAAGGCTGTCAAAAACTTTCATAATTATTTGTTCAATCAAATATGTGTTCTAAGGCTGTCCAAAATTTTTTATAGTGATTCAATCATGTAAATATGTGTTCTAAGGCTATCAAAAAAAATTTATAGTGATTCAATGACGTATATCTGTGTTCTAAGGGTGTCGAAAATTTTTCATAGTGATTCAATCATGCATATATGTGTTCTAGGCAGTCAAAACATTTTAATAGTGATTCAATCATGCATATATGTGTTCTAAAACTGTAAAAAAAAATTCATCGTCACTCAATCATACGTATATGTGTTCTAAGGCTATCAAAAAAATTTAGAGTAATTCAATCATGGATATATATGTCTTAAGGATGTAAAAAAAATCATAGTGAATCTATAATGCATATATGTGTTCTATGGTTGTCAAAAAAATTTCAAAGTGATTCAATCATGCATATAAGTATTCTTAGGCAGTCAAAAAAATTTCATAGTGTTTCAATCATGCATACATGTGTTCAAATGATGTCAAATTTTTTTTATTGTGATTCAATCATGAATATATATGCTCTAAGACAGTCATAAATATTTCATAGCGATTCAATCATTCATATGTGTTCCAAGACTGTCAAAAAAATGTTATAGTGATTCAATCATGCATATATGTGTTCTAAGGCTGTAAAAAAAAAAATATAGTGATTTAATCATGCATATTTGTGTTCTAAGGCTATCAAAAAAAATTCATAGTTATTCAATCATGGATATATGTGTTCTAGTCTATCAAAATTTTTTTATAGTGATTCAATCATTCATATATGTGTTCTTAGGCTCTCAAAAAAATTTCATAGTAATTCAATCATTCATATATGTGTGCTAATGCTGTCAAAAAAATTCATAGAGATTCAATCTTGCATATATGTGTTCTAAGTCTATCAAAAAATTTCATAGTGATTCACTAATGCATATATGTGTTCTGAGCTGCCACAAAAGTTTCGAATTCAATCATGCATATATGGGTTCTAAGGATGTCAAAAAAAATTTATAGTGATTCAATCATGCATATATGTGTTCCACTACTATAAAAAAAATCCCTAGAGATTTAATCATGTATATATGTCTGCTATGGCTGTCAAAAAAAATTTATAGTGATTTAATCATGCATATATATGTTCTAATGCTGTCAAAAAAATTTCATAGTGATTCAATAATGCATATATGTGTTCTAAGGTTGTCAAAAATATTTCATTGTGACTCAATCAGGAATATATGTGTTCTAAAATTGTCAAAAAAAAATCAATGATTCAATCATGCATATATGTGTTCTAATGCTGTCGAAAAAAATTCATAGTGATTCAATCATGCATATATGTGTACTAATGCTGTAAAAAAAATTCATAGTTATTCAACCTTGCATATTCTAAATCTATCAAAAAAAATTTGTTTTGATTCAATCAACATTTATGGGTTCTAGGGCTGTCACAAAAATTTCATAGTGATTCAATTATGCATATATGTGTTCTAAGGTTGTTTACAAAATTTCATATTGATTCAATCATGCATATATGTGTTTTAAGGCTGTCAACAAAATTTCATAGTGGTTCAATTATTCATATATGTGTTCTTAGGTTGTTAACAAAATTTCATAGTGATTCAATCATGCATATATGTGTTCTAAGGCTGTCAAAAAAATTTCATAGTGATTTGTTCATGCATATTTGTCTTCTAAGGCTGTCAAAAAAAATTCATAGTGATTCAATATTGCATATATGTGTATTAATGTGTCAAAAAAATTTGTAGCTATAAGGCTGTCACAAAAATTTCATTGTGATTCAATTATGCATATATGAGTTTTAAGGCTGTTTATAAAATTTCATATTGATTCAATCAATCTTATATGTGTTTTAAGGCTCTCAAAAAAATTTCATAGTTATTCAATTATGCATATATGTGTTCTAAGGTTGTTAACAAAATTTAATAGGGATTCAATCATGCATATATGTGTTCTAAGGCTATCAAAAAAAATTCATAGTGATTCAATCATTCATATTTGTGTTCTAAGGCTATAAAAAAAAAATCATAGTGACTCAATCATGAAATTATGTGTATTAATGTTG
Source organism: Nuphar pumila (assembly GCF_984573655.1). Taxonomy (NCBI): domain Eukaryota; kingdom Viridiplantae; phylum Streptophyta; class Magnoliopsida; order Nymphaeales; family Nymphaeaceae; genus Nuphar; species Nuphar pumila. The sequence continues at coordinate 63,654,256 of NC_143260.1, read as the reverse complement.
TCAAAAGAATTTCATAGTGATTCAATCTTGCATATATGTGTTCTAAAGCCGTCAAAAATTTTTTATAGCGATTCAATCTTGTATATATGTGTTCTAAGAATTTCAAAAAAAACTTAGCGTGATTCAATCACGCATATATGTATTCTAAGGCTGTCACAAAAATTTCATAGTGATTCAATCATGCATATATGGGTTCTAAGGTTGTTAAAAAAATTTCATAGTGATTCAATCATGCAAATATGTGTTCTAAGGCTGTAACAAAAAGTTCAAAGTGACTCAATCATGCATATTTGTGTTCTAAGACTATCAAAAAAATTTCATAGTGATTCAATCATGCATAGATGTGTTCTACGGCTGTAAAAAAAAAATCATAGTGATTCAATCATTCATAATGTGTTCTAAAGCTCTAAAAAAATTTGCTTAGAAATTCAATAATGTATATATATGTCTTAAGGTTGTCAAAAAAATGTCATAGTGATTCAATAATTTATAAATGTGTTCTATGGTTGTAAAAAAAAATTCATAGTGATTCAATCTTGCGTATATGTGTTCTAAGGCTGTCAAAAAAATTTCATAGTGTTTCAATCTTGCATCTATGTGTTCTAATGCTGTAAAAAAAATTTCTTAGTGATTTAATCAAGCACATATGTGTTCTAATACAGTCAAAAGTTTTTTATAGTAATTCAATCATGCATATGTGTGTTATAAGACTGTCAAAAAAAAAATCATAGTGATTCAATCATGCATATATGCGTTCTAATGCAGTCAAAAAAATTTTGTAGTGATTCGATCATGCATATATGTGTTGTAAAGTTGTCAAAAAAAAATCATAGTGATTCAATTATTTATATATGTGTTCTACGGATGTCAAAAAAACTTCTTTGTATTTCAATCATGCATATATATGTTGTAAAGTTGTCAAATTTTTTTTTATAATGATTCAATAATTCCTATATGTGTTCTATGGTCGTCAAAAAAATTTATAGACATTAAATCACGCATATATGTGTGCTAAGGCTCTCAAAAAATTTCATAGTGATTCATTCTTTCATATATGTGTTCTAAGGCTGTCAAATTTTTTTATAGTGATTCAATCATGCATATATGTGTTCTAAGGCTATAAAAAAAGTTCATAGTGATTCAATGATGCATATATGTGTTCTAAGGCTGTCAAAAAAAATTCATAGTGATTCAATCATGTATATATGTGTTCTAAGGCTGTCAAAAAAATTTCATAGTGCTTCAATCATTCGTATATGTGTTCTAAGTCTGTCAAGAAAATTGCGTAGTAATTCAATCAAGAATATATGTGTCCTAAGGATGTCAAAAAAAATTCAAAGTGAATCAATACAACATATATGTGTTCCATGGTTGTCAAAAAAAATTTATAGTGATTGAATTAAGCATATATTTTTTCTAAGGCTGTCAAAAAAATGTCATTGTTATTCAATCATGCAATTATGTGTTCAAATTATGTCAATTTTTTTTATAGTGATTCAATCATGCATATATGTGCTCTAAGACAGTCATAAAAACTTCATAGTGATTCGATCATGCATATATCTGCTGTAAGGCAGTCAAAATTTTTTTATAGTGATTCAATCATTCATATATGTGTTCTAAGGCTGTCAAAAAAATTGCATAGTAATTCAATCATGCAGATATGTCCTAAGGATGTCAAATTTTTTTATAGTGAATCAATAAAGCATATATGTTTTCTAAGGCTGTCACAAAATTTTTAGTGATTCAGTCATGTATATATGTTCTCTAAGGCTGTCAGAAAAACTTCATAGTGATTCAATCATGCATAAATCTGTACTAATGTTGTCAAACAAAAATTATAGTTATTCAATCTTGCATATATGTGTTCTATTGCTGTCAAAAAAATTTCATAGTGATTCAATCTTGCATACATGTGTTTTAAGGCTGTCAAAAAAATTTCGTAGTGATTCAATCTTGCATATATGTGTTCTAAGACTGTTAAAAAAAATTTATCATGATTCAATCATGCATATATATGCTCTAAGGCTGTCACAAATTTTATCATGATTCAATCATGCATATATGTGTTCCACGGTTGTTAAAAAAATTTCACAGTCATTCAATCATGCATGTGTTCTAAGGCCATCAAAAAAATTTCAGAGTTATTCAATCATGCATATATGTGTTCAAGGTTGTCAAAAAATTTTCAGAGTGATCCAATCATGCATATTTGTGTTCTAAGGCTGTCAAAAAACTTTCATAGTGATTCAATCATGCATATATGTGTTCTAAGGTTGTCAAAAAAATTGCTTTATAATTCAATCATGGATATATATGTCCTAAGGCTGTCAAAAACGTTTTAGAGTGATTCAATCATGCATATATGCTTTCTAATGCTGTCAAAAAAATTCTTAGTGATTCAATCATGTAGATATGCATTCTAATGCTGTCAAAAAAATTGTTAGTGATTCAATCTTGCATATATGTGTTCTAAGGCTGTCAAAAAAAATTTATAGTTATTCCATCATGCATATATGTGTTCTATGGCAGTCATAAAAATTTATAGTGATTCAATCATGCATATATGTGTTGTAAGGCTGTAAAAAAAATTATATAGTAATTAAATCTTGCATATATATGTTCTACGGCTGTCAAAAAAAATTTATAGTGATTGAATCATGCATATATGTGTTCTAAGGCTGTCAAAAAATATTATAGTGATTCAATCACGAATATATGTCTTCTAAGGCTGTCAAAAACTTTCATAATTATTTGTTCAATCAAATATGTGTTCTAAGGCTGTCCAAAATTTTTTATAGTGATTCAATCATGTAAATATGTGTTCTAAGGCTATCAAAAAAAATTTATAGTGATTCAATGACGTATATCTGTGTTCTAAGGGTGTCGAAAATTTTTCATAGTGATTCAATCATGCATATATGTGTTCTAGGCAGTCAAAACATTTTAATAGTGATTCAATCATGCATATATGTGTTCTAAAACTGTAAAAAAAAATTCATCGTCACTCAATCATACGTATATGTGTTCTAAGGCTATCAAAAAAATTTAGAGTAATTCAATCATGGATATATATGTCTTAAGGATGTAAAAAAAATCATAGTGAATCTATAATGCATATATGTGTTCTATGGTTGTCAAAAAAATTTCAAAGTGATTCAATCATGCATATAAGTATTCTTAGGCAGTCAAAAAAATTTCATAGTGTTTCAATCATGCATACATGTGTTCAAATGATGTCAAATTTTTTTTACTGTGATTCAATCATGAATATTTATGCTCTAAGACAGTCATAAATATTTCATAGCGATTCAATCAATCATATGTGTTCCAAGGCTGTCAAAAAAATGTTATAGTGATTCAATCATGCATATATGTGTTCTAAGGCTGTAAAAAAAAAAATATAGTGATTTAATCATGCATATTTGTGTTCTAAGGCTATCAAAAAAAATTCATAGTTATTCAATCATGGATATATGTGTTCTAGTCTTTCAAAAATTTTTTATAGTGATTCAATCATTCATATATGTGTTCTTAGGCTCTCAAAAAAATTTCATAGTAATTCAATCATTCATATATGTGTGCTAATGCTGTCAAAAAAATTCATAGAGATTCAATCTTGCATATATGTGTTCTAAGTCTATCAAAAAATTTCATAGTGATTCACTAATGCATATATGTGTTCTGAGCTGCCACAAAAGTTTCGAATTCAATCATGCATATATGGGTTCTAAGGATGTCAAAAAAAATTCATAGTGATTCAATCATGCATATATGTGTTCCACTACTATAAAAAAAATCCCTATAGATTTAATCATGTATATATGTCTGCTATGGCTGTCAAAAAAAATTTATAGTGATTTAATCATGCATATATATGTTCTAATGCTGTCAAAAAAATTTCATAGTGATTCAATAATGCATATATGTGTTCTAAGGTTGTCAAAAATATTTCATTGTGACTCAATCAGGAATATATGTGTTCTAAAATTGTCAAAAAAAAATCAATGATTCAATCATGCATATATGTGTTCTAATGCTGTCGAAAAAAATTCATAGTGATTCAATCATGCATATATGTGTACTAATGCTGTAAAAAAAATTCATAGTTATTCAACCTTGCATATTCTAAATCTATCAAAAAAAATTTGTTTTGATTCAATCAACATTTATGGGTTCTAGGGCTGTCACAAAAATTTCATAGTGATTCAATTATGCATATATGTGTTCTAAGGTTGTTTACAAAATTTCATATTGATTCAATCATGCATATATGTGTTTTAAGGCTGTCAACAAAATTTCATAGTGGTTCAATTATTCATATATGTGTTCTTAGGTTGTTAACAAAATTTCATTGTGATTCAATCATGCATATGTGTGTTCTAAGGCTGTCAAAAGAATTTCATAGTGATTTGTTCATGCATATTTGTCTTCTAAGGCTGTCAAAAAAAATTCATAGTGATTCAATATTGCATATATGTGTATTAATGTGTCAAAAAAATTTGTAGCTATAAGGCTGTCACAAAAATTTCATTGTGATTCAATTATGCATATATGAGTTCTAAGGCTGTTTATAAAATTTCATATTGATTCAATCAATCTTATATGTGTTTTAAGGCTCTCAAAAAAATTTCATAGTTATTCAATTATGCATATATGTGTTCTAAGGTTGTTAACAAAATTTAATAGGGATTCAATCATGCATATATGTGTTCTAAGGCTATCAAAAAAAAATTATAGTGATTCAATCATTCATATTTGTGTTCTAAGGCTATAAAAAAAAAATCATAGTGACTCAATCATGAAATTATGTGTATTAATGTTGTCAAAAGAATTTCATAGTGATTCAATCTTGCATATATGTGTTCTAAAGCCGTCAAAAACTTTTTAGAGTGATTCAATCATGCATATATGCTTTCTAATGCTGTCAAAAAAATTCTTAGTGATTCAATCATGTAGATATGCATTCTAATGCTGTCAAAAAAATTGTTAGTGATTCAATCTTGCATATATGTGTTCTAAGGCTGTCAAAAAAAATTTATAGTTATTCCATCATGCATATATGTGTTCTATGGCAGTCATAAAAATTTATAGTGATTCAATCATGCATATATGTGTTGTAAGGCTGTAAAAAAAATTATATAGTAATTAAATCTTGCATATATATGTTCTACGGCTGTCAAAAAAAATTTATAGTGATTGAATCATGCATATATGTGTTCTAAGGCTGTCAAAAAATATTATAGTGATTCAATCACGAATATATGTCTTCTAAGGCTGTCAAAAACTTTCATAATTATTTGTTCAATCAAATATGTGTTCTAAGGCTGTCCAAAATTTTTTATAGTGATTCAATCATGTAAATATGTGTTCTAAGGCTATCAAAAAAAATTTATAGTGATTCAATGACGTATATCTGTGTTCTAAGGGTGTCGAAAATTTTTCATAGTGATTCAATCATGCATATATGTGTTCTAGGCAGTCAAAACATTTTAATAGTGATTCAATCATGCATATATGTGTTCTAAAACTGTAAAAAAAAATTCATCGTCACTCAATCATACGTATATGTGTTCTAAGGCTATCAAAAAAATTTAGAGTAATTCAATCATGGATATATATGTCTTAAGGATGTAAAAAAAATCATAGTGAATCTATAATGCATATATGTGTTCTATGGTTGTCAAAAAAATTTCAAAGTGATTCAATCATGCATATAAGTATTCTTAGGCAGTCAAAAAAATTTCATAGTGTTTCAATCATGCATACATGTGTTCAAATGATGTCAAATTTTTTTTATTGTGATTCAATCATGAATATATATGCTCTAAGACAGTCATAAATATTTCATAGCGATTCAATCATTCATATGTGTTCCAAGACTGTCAAAAAAATGTTATAGTGATTCAATCATGCATATATGTGTTCTAAGGCTGTAAAAAAAAAAATATAGTGATTTAATCATGCATATTTGTGTTCTAAGGCTATCAAAAAAAATTCATAGTTATTCAATCATGGATATATGTGTTCTAGTCTATCAAAATTTTTTTATAGTGATTCAATCATTCATATATGTGTTCTTAGGCTCTCAAAAAAATTTCATAGTAATTCAATCATTCATATATGTGTGCTAATGCTGTCAAAAAAATTCATAGAGATTCAATCTTGCATATATGTGTTCTAAGTCTATCAAAAAATTTCATAGTGATTCACTAATGCATATATGTGTTCTGAGCTGCCACAAAAGTTTCGAATTCAATCATGCATATATGGGTTCTAAGGATGTCAAAAAAAATTTATAGTGATTCAATCATGCATATATGTGTTCCACTACTATAAAAAAAATCCCTAGAGATTTAATCATGTATATATGTCTGCTATGGCTGTCAAAAAAAATTTATAGTGATTTAATCATGCATATATATGTTCTAATGCTGTCAAAAAAATTTCATAGTGATTCAATAATGCATATATGTGTTCTAAGGTTGTCAAAAATATTTCATTGTGACTCAATCAGGAATATATGTGTTCTAAAATTGTCAAAAAAAAATCAATGATTCAATCATGCATATATGTGTTCTAATGCTGTCGAAAAAAATTCATAGTGATTCAATCATGCATATATGTGTACTAATGCTGTAAAAAAAATTCATAGTTATTCAACCTTGCATATTCTAAATCTATCAAAAAAAATTTGTTTTGATTCAATCAACATTTATGGGTTCTAGGGCTGTCACAAAAATTTCATAGTGATTCAATTATGCATATATGTGTTCTAAGGTTGTTTACAAAATTTCATATTGATTCAATCATGCATATATGTGTTTTAAGGCTGTCAACAAAATTTCATAGTGGTTCAATTATTCATATATGTGTTCTTAGGTTGTTAACAAAATTTCATAGTGATTCAATCATGCATATATGTGTTCTAAGGCTGTCAAAAAAATTTCATAGTGATTTGTTCATGCATATTTGTCTTCTAAGGCTGTCAAAAAAAATTCATAGTGATTCAATATTGCATATATGTGTATTAATGTGTCAAAAAAATTTGTAGCTATAAGGCTGTCACAAAAATTTCATTGTGATTCAATTATGCATATATGAGTTTTAAGGCTGTTTATAAAATTTCATATTGATTCAATCAATCTTATATGTGTTTTAAGGCTCTCAAAAAAATTTCATAGTTATTCAATTATGCATATATGTGTTCTAAGGTTGTTAACAAAATTTAATAGGGATTCAATCATGCATATATGTGTTCTAAGGCTATCAAAAAAAATTCATAGTGATTCAATCATTCATATTTGTGTTCTAAGGCTATAAAAAAAAAATCATAGTGACTCAATCATGAAATTATGTGTATTAATGTTGTCAAAAGAATTTCATAGTGATTCAATCTTGCATATATGTGTTCTAAAGCCGTCAAAAATTTTTTATAGCGATTCAATCTTGTATATATGTGTTCTAAGAATTTCAAAAAAAACTTAGCGTGATTCAATCACGCATATATGTATTCTAAGGCTGTCACAAAAATTTCATAGTGATTCAATCATGCATATATGGGTTCTAAGGTTGTTAAAAAAATTTCATAGTGATTCAATCATGCAAATATGTGTTCTAAGGCTGTAACAAAAAGTTCAAAGTGACTCAATCATGCATATTTGTGTTCTAAGACTATCAAAAAAATTTCATAGTGATTCAATCATGCATAGATGTGTTCTACGGCTGTAAAAAAAAAATCATAGTGATTCAATCATTCATAATGTGTTCTAAAGCTCTAAAAAAATTTGCTTAGAAATTCAATAATGTATATATATGTCTTAAGGTTGTCAAAAAAATGTCATAGTGATTCAATAATTTATAAATGTGTTCTATGGTTGTAAAAAAAAATTCATAGTGATTCAATCTTGCGTATATGTGTTCTAAGGCTGTCAAAAAAATTTCATAGTGTTTCAATCTTGCATCTATGTGTTCTAATGCTGTAAAAAAAATTTCTTAGTGATTTAATCAAGCACATATGTGTTCTAATACAGTCAAAAGTTTTTTATAGTAATTCAATCATGCATATGTGTGTTATAAGACTGTCAAAAAAAAAATCATAGTGATTCAATCATGCATATATGCGTTCTAATGCAGTCAAAAAAATTTTGTAGTGATTCGATCATGCATATATGTGTTGTAAAGTTGTCAAAAAAAAATCATAGTGATTCAATTATTTATATATGTGTTCTACGGATGTCAAAAAAACTTCTTTGTATTTCAATCATGCATATATATGTTGTAAAGTTGTCAAATTTTTTTTTATAATGATTCAATAATTCCTATATGTGTTCTATGGTCGTCAAAAAAATTTATAGACATTAAATCACGCATATATGTGTGCTAAGGCTCTCAAAAAATTTCATAGTGATTCATTCTTTCATATATGTGTTCTAAGGCTGTCAAATTTTTTTATAGTGATTCAATCATGCATATATGTGTTCTAAGGCTATAAAAAAAGTTCATAGTGATTCAATGATGCATATATGTGTTCTAAGGCTGTCAAAAAAAATTCATAGTGATTCAATCATGTATATATGTGTTCTAAGGCTGTCAAAAAAAATTCATAGTGCTTCAATCATTCGTATATGTGTTCTAAGTCTGTCAAGAAAATTGCGTAGTAATTTAATCAAGAATATATGTGTCCTAAGGATGTCAAAAAAAATTCAAAGTGAATCAATACAACATATATGTGTTCCATGGTTGTCAAAAAAAATTTATAGTGATTGAATTAAGCATATATTTTTTCTAAGGCTGTCAAAAAAATGTCATTGTTATTCAATCATGCAATTATGTGTTCAAATTATGTCAATTTTTTTTATAGTGATTCAATCATGCATATATGTGCTCTAAGACAGTCATAAAAACTTCATAGTGATTCGATCATGCATATATCTGCTGTAAGGCAGTCAAAATTTTTTTATAGTGATTCAATCATTCATATATGTGTTCTAAGGCTGTCAAAAAAATTGCATAGTAATTCAATCATGCAGATATGTCCTAAGGATGTCAAATTTTTTTATAGTGAATCAATAAAGCATATATGTTTTCTAAGGCTGTCACAAAATTTTTAGTGATTCAGTCATGTATATATGTTCTCTAAGGCTGTCAGAAAAACTTCATAGTGATTCAATCATGCATAAATCTGTACTAATGTTGTCAAACAAAAATTATAGTTATTCAATCTTGCATATATGTGTTCTATTGCTGTCAAAAAAATTTCATAGTGATTCAATCTTGCATACATGTGTTTTAAGGCTGTCAAAAAAATTTCGTAGTGATTCAATCTTGCATATATGTGTTCTAAGACTGTTAAAAAAAATTTATCATGATTCAATCATGCATATATATGCTCTAAGGCTGTCACAAATTTTATCATGATTCAATCATGCATATATGTGTTCCACGGTTGTTAAAAAAATTTCACAGTCATTCAATCATGCATGTGTTCTAAGGCCATCAAAAAAATTTCAGAGTTATTCAATCATGCATATATGTGTTCAAGGTTGTCAAAAAATTTTCAGAGTGATCCAATCATGCATATTTGTGTTCTAAGGCTGTCAAAAAACTTTCATAGTGATTCAATCATGCATATATGTGTTCTAAGGTTGTCAAAAAAATTGCTTTATAATTCAATCATGGATATATATGTCCTAAGGCTGTCAAAAACGTTTTAGAGTGATTCAATCATGCATATATGCTTTCTAATGCTGTCAAAAAAATTCTTAGTGATTCAATCATGTAGATATGCATTCTAATGCTGTCAAAAAAATTGTTAGTGATTCAATCTTGCATATATGTGTTCTAAGGCTGTCAAAAAAAATTTATAGTTATTCCATCATGCATATATGTGTTCTATGGCAGTCATAAAAATTTATAGTGATTCAATCATGCATATATGTGTTGTAAGGCTGTAAAAAAAATTATATAGTAATTAAATCTTGCATATATATGTTCTACGGCTGTCAAAAAAAATTTATAGTGATTGAATCATGCATATATGTGTTCTAAGGCTGTCAAAAAATATTATAGTGATTCAATCACGAATATATGTCTTCTAAGGCTGTCAAAAACTTTCATAATTATTTGTTCAATCAAATATGTGTTCTAAGGCTGTCCAAAATTTTTTATAGTGATTCAATCATGTAAATATGTGTTCTAAGGCTATCAAAAAAAATTTATAGTGATTCAATGACGTATATCTGTGTTCTAAGGGTGTCGAAAATTTTTCATAGTGATTCAATCATGCATATATGTGTTCTAGGCAGTCAAAACATTTTAATAGTGATTCAATCATGCATATATGTGTTCTAAAACTGTAAAAAAAAATTCATCGTCACTCAATCATACGTATATGTGTTCTAAGGCTATCAAAAAAATTTAGAGTAATTCAATCATGGATATATATGTCTTAAGGATGTAAAAAAAATCATAGTGAATCTATAATGCATATATGTGTTCTATGGTTGTCAAAAAAATTTCAAAGTGATTCAATCATGCATATAAGTATTCTTAGGCAGTCAAAAAAATTTCATAGTGTTTCAATCATGCATACATGTGTTCAAATGATGTCAAATTTTTTTTACTGTGATTCAATCATGAATATTTATGCTCTAAGACAGTCATAAATATTTCATAGCGATTCAATCAATCATATGTGTTCCAAGGCTGTCAAAAAAATGTTATAGTGATTCAATCATGCATATATGTGTTCTAAGGCTGTAAAAAAAAAAATATAGTGATTTAATCATGCATATTTGTGTTCTAAGGCTATCAAAAAAAATTCATAGTTATTCAATCATGGATATATGTGTTCTAGTCTTTCAAAATTTTTTTATAGTGATTCAATCATTCATATATGTGTTCTTAGGCTCTCAAAAAAATTTCATAGTAATTCAATCATTCATATATGTGTGCTAATGCTGTCAAAAAAATTCATAGAGATTCAATCTTGCATATATGTGTTCTAAGTCTATCAAAAAATTTCATAGTGATTCACTAATGCATATATGTGTTCTGAGCTGCCACAAAAGTTTCGAATTCAATCATGCATATATGGGTTCTAAGGATGTCAAAAAAAATTCATAGTGATTCAATCATGCATATATGTGTTCCACTACTATAAAAAAAATCCCTATAGATTTAATCATGTATATATGTCTGCTATGGCTGTCAAAAAAAATTTATAGTGATTTAATCATGCATATATATGTTCTAATGCTGTCAAAAAAATTTCATAGTGATTCAATAATGCATATATGTGTTCTAAGGTTGTCAAAAATATTTCATTGTGACTCAATCAGGAATATATGTGTTCTAAAATTGTCAAAAAAAAATCAATGATTCAATCATGCATATATGTGTTCTAATGCTGTCGAAAAAAATTCATAGTGATTCAATCATGCATATATGTGTACTAATGCTGTAAAAAAAATTCATAGTTATTCAACCTTGCATATTCTAAATCTATCAAAAAAAATTTGTTTTGATTCAATCAACATTTATGGGTTCTAGGGCTGTCACAAAAATTTCATAGTGATTCAATTATGCATATATGTGTTCTAAGGTTGTTTACAAAATTTCATATTGATTCAATCATGCATATATGTGTTTTAAGGCTGTCAACAAAATTTCATAGTGGTTCAATTATTCATATATGTGTTCTTAGGTTGTTAACAAAATTTCATTGTGATTCAATCATGCATATGTGTGTTCTAAGGCTGTCAAAAGAATTTCATAGTGATTTGTTCATGCATATTTGTCTTCTAAGGCTGTCAAAAAAAATTCATAGTGATTCAATATTGCATATATGTGTATTAATGTGTCAAAAAAATTTGTAGCTATAAGGCTGTCACAAAAATTTCATTGTGATTCAATTATGCATATATGAGTTCTAAGGCTGTTTATAAAATTTCATATTGATTCAATCAATCTTATATGTGTTTTAAGGCTCTCAAAAAAATTTCATAGTTATTCAATTATGCATATATGTGTTCTAAGGTTGTTAACAAAATTTAATAGGGATTCAATCATGCATATATGTGTTCTAAGGCTATCAAAAAAAAATTATAGTGATTCAATCATTCATATTTGTGTTCTAAGGCTATAAAAAAAAAATCATAGTGACTCAATCATGAAATTATGTGTATTAATGTTGTCAAAAGAATTTCATAGTGATTCAATCTTGCATATATGTGTTCTAAAGCCGTCAAAAACTTTTTAGAGTGATTCAATCATGCATATATGCTTTCTAATGCTGTCAAAAAAATTCTTAGTGATTCAATCATGTAGATATGCATTCTAATGCTGTCAAAAAAATTGTTAGTGATTCAATCTTGCATATATGTGTTCTAAGGCTGTCAAAAAAAATTTATAGTTATTCCATCATGCATATATGTGTTCTATGGCAGTCATAAAAATTTATAGTGATTCAATCATGCATATATGTGTTGTAAGGCTGTAAAAAAAATTATATAGTAATTAAATCTTGCATATATATGTTCTACGGCTGTCAAAAAAAATTTATAGTGATTGAATCATGCATATATGTGTTCTAAGGCTGTCAAAAAATATTATAGTGATTCAATCACGAATATATGTCTTCTAAGGCTGTCAAAAACTTTCATAATTATTTGTTCAATCAAATATGTGTTCTAAGGCTGTCCAAAATTTTTTATAGTGATTCAATCATGTAAATATGTGTTCTAAGGCTATCAAAAAAAATTTATAGTGATTCAATGACGTATATCTGTGTTCTAAGGGTGTCGAAAATTTTTCATAGTGATTCAATCATGCATATATGTGTTCTAGGCAGTCAAAACATTTTAATAGTGATTCAATCATGCATATATGTGTTCTAAAACTGTAAAAAAAAATTCATCGTCACTCAATCATACGTATATGTGTTCTAAGGCTATCAAAAAAATTTAGAGTAATTCAATCATGGATATATATGTCTTAAGGATGTAAAAAAAATCATAGTGAATCTATAATGCATATATGTGTTCTATGGTTGTCAAAAAAATTTCAAAGTGATTCAATCATGCATATAAGTATTCTTAGGCAGTCAAAAAAATTTCATAGTGTTTCAATCATGCATACATGTGTTCAAATGATGTCAAATTTTTTTTATTGTGATTCAATCATGAATATATATGCTCTAAGACAGTCATAAATATTTCATAGCGATTCAATCATTCATATGTGTTCCAAGACTGTCAAAAAAATGTTATAGTGATTCAATCATGCATATATGTGTTCTAAGGCTGTAAAAAAAAAAATATAGTGATTTAATCATGCATATTTGTGTTCTAAGGCTATCAAAAAAAATTCATAGTTATTCAATCATGGATATATGTGTTCTAGTCTATCAAAATTTTTTTATAGTGATTCAATCATTCATATATGTGTTCTTAGGCTCTCAAAAAAATTTCATAGTAATTCAATCATTCATATATGTGTGCTAATGCTGTCAAAAAAATTCATAGAGATTCAATCTTGCATATATGTGTTCTAAGTCTATCAAAAAATTTCATAGTGATTCACTAATGCATATATGTGTTCTGAGCTGCCACAAAAGTTTCGAATTCAATCATGCATATATGGGTTCTAAGGATGTCAAAAAAAATTTATAGTGATTCAATCATGCATATATGTGTTCCACTACTATAAAAAAAATCCCTAGAGATTTAATCATGTATATATGTCTGCTATGGCTGTCAAAAAAAATTTATAGTGATTTAATCATGCATATATATGTTCTAATGCTGTCAAAAAAATTTCATAGTGATTCAATAATGCATATATGTGTTCTAAGGTTGTCAAAAATATTTCATTGTGACTCAATCAGGAATATATGTGTTCTAAAATTGTCAAAAAAAAATCAATGATTCAATCATGCATATATGTGTTCTAATGCTGTCGAAAAAAATTCATAGTGATTCAATCATGCATATATGTGTACTAATGCTGTAAAAAAAATTCATAGTTATTCAACCTTGCATATTCTAAATCTATCAAAAAAAATTTGTTTTGATTCAATCAACATTTATGGGTTCTAGGGCTGTCACAAAAATTTCATAGTGATTCAATTATGCATATATGTGTTCTAAGGTTGTTTACAAAATTTCATATTGATTCAATCATGCATATATGTGTTTTAAGGCTGTCAACAAAATTTCATAGTGGTTCAATTATTCATATATGTGTTCTTAGGTTGTTAACAAAATTTCATAGTGATTCAATCATGCATATATGTGTTCTAAGGCTGTCAAAAAAATTTCATAGTGATTTGTTCATGCATATTTGTCTTCTAAGGCTGTCAAAAAAAATTCATAGTGATTCAATATTGCATATATGTGTATTAATGTGTCAAAAAAATTTGTAGCTATAAGGCTGTCACAAAAATTTCATTGTGATTCAATTATGCATATATGAGTTTTAAGGCTGTTTATAAAATTTCATATTGATTCAATCAATCTTATATGTGTTTTAAGGCTCTCAAAAAAATTTCATAGTTATTCAATTATGCATATATGTGTTCTAAGGTTGTTAACAAAATTTAATAGGGATTCAATCATGCATATATGTGTTCTAAGGCTATCAAAAAAAATTCATAGTGATTCAATCATTCATATTTGTGTTCTAAGGCTATAAAAAAAAAATCATAGTGACTCAATCATGAAATTATGTGTATTAATGTTGTCAAAAGAATTTCATAGTGATTCAATCTTGCATATATGTGTTCTAAAGCCGTCAAAAATTTTTTATAGCGATTCAATCTTGTATATATGTGTTCTAAGAATGTCAAAAAAAACTTAGCGTGATTCAATCACGCATATATGTATTCTAAGGCTGTCACAAAAATTTCATAGTGATTCAATCATGCATATATGGGTTCTAAGGTTGTTAAAAAAATTTCATAGTGATTCAATCATGCAAATATGTGTTCTAAGGCTGTAACAAAAAGTTCAAAGTGACTCAATCATGCATATTTGTGTTCTAAGACTATCAAAAAAATTTCATAGTGATTCAATCATGCATAGATGTGTTCTACGGCTGTAAAAAAAAAATCATAGTGATTCAATCATTCATAATGTGTTCTAAAGCTGTAAAAAAATTTGCTTAGAAATTCAATCATGTATATATATGTCTTAAGGTTGTCAAAAAAATGTCATAGTGATTCAATAATTTATAAATGTGTTCTATGGTTGTAAAAAAAAATTCATAGTGATTCAATCTTGCGTATATGTGTTCTAAGGCTGTCAAAAAAAATTCATAGTGTTTCAATCTTGCATCTATGTGTTCTAATGCTGTAAAAAAAATTTCTTAGTGATTTAATCAAGCACATATGTGTTCTAATACAGTCAAAAGTTTTTTATAGTAATTCAATCATGCATATGTGTGTTATAAGACTGTCAAAAAAAAAATCATAGTGATTCAATCATGCATATATGCGTTCTAATGCAGTCAAAAAAATTTTGTAGTGATTCGATCATGCATATATGTGTGGTAAAGTTGTCAAAAAAAAATCATAGTGATTCAATTATTTATATATGTGTTCTACGGATGTCAAAAAAACTTCTTTGTATTTCAATCATGCATATATATGTTGTAAAGTTGTCAAATTTTTTTTTATAATGATTCAATAATTCCTATATGTGTTCTATGGTCGTCAAAAAACTTTATAGACATTAAATCACGCATATATGTGTGCTAAGGCTCTCAAAAAATTTCATAGTGATTCATTCTTTCATATATGTGTTCTAAGGCTGTCAAATTTTTTTATAGTGATTCAATCATGCATATATGTGTTCTAAGGCTATAAAAAAAGTTCATAGTGATTCAATGATGCATATATGTGTTCTAAGGCTGTCAAAAAAAATTCACAGTGATTCAATCATGTATATATGTGTTCTAAGGCTGTCAAAAAAATTTCATAGTGCTTCAATCATTCGTATATGTGTTCTAAGTCTGTCAAGAAAATTGCGTAGTAATTCAATCAAGAATATATGTGTCCTAAGGATGTCAAAAAAAATTCAAAGTGAATCAATACAACATATATGTGTTCCATGGTTGTCAAAAAAAATTTATAGTGATTGAATTAAGCATATATTTTTTCTAAGGCTGTCAAAAAAATGTCATTGTTATTCAATCATGCAATTATGTGTTCAAATTATGTCAATTTTTTTTATAGTGATTCAATCATGCATATATGTGCTCTAAGACAGTCATAAAAACTTCATAGTGATTCGATCATGCATATATCTGTTGTAAGGCAGTCAAAATTTTTTTATAGTGATTCAATCATTCATATATGTGTTCTAAGGCTGTCAAAAAAATTGCATAGTAATTCAATCATGCAGATATGTCCTAAGGATGTCAAATTTTTTTATAGTGAATCAATAAAGCATATATGTTTTCTAAGGCTGTCACAAAATTTTTAGTGATTCAGTCATGTATATATGTTCTCTAAGGCTGTCAGAAAAACTTCATAGTGATTCAATCATGCATAAATCTGTACTAATGTTGTCAAACAAAAATTATAGTTATTCAATCTTGCATATATGTGTTCTATTGCTGTCAAAAAAATTTCATAGTGATTCAATCTTGCATACATGTGTTTTAAGGCTGTCAAAAAAATTTCGTAGTGATTCAATCTTGCATATATGTGTTCTAAGACTGTTAAAAAAAATTTATCATGATTCAATCATGCATATATATGCTCTAAGGCTGTCACAAATTTTATCATGATTCAATCATGCATATATGTGTTCCACGGTTGTTAAAAAAATTTCACAGTCATTCAATCATGCATGTGTTCTAAGGCCATCAAAAAAATTTCAGAGTTATTCAATCATGCATGTGTTCAAGGTTGTCAAAAAAATTTCAGAGTGATCCAATCATGCATATTTGTGTTCTAAGGCTGTCAAAAAAATTTCATAGTGATTCAATCATGCATATATGTGTTCTAAGGTTGTCAAAAAAATTGCTTTATAATTCAATCATGAATATATATGTCCTAAGGCTGTCAAAAACGTTTTAGAGTGATTCAATCATGCATATATGCTTTCTAATGCTGTCAAAAAAATTCTTAGTGATTCAATCATGTAGATATGCATTCTAATGCTGTCAAAAAAATTGTTAGTGATTCAATCTTGCATATATGTGTTCTAAGGCTGTCAAAAAAATTTATACTGATTCAATCATGCATATATGTGCTCTAAAACAATCATAAAAATTATACAGTGATTCAATCTGGCTTATATATTTACTGAGGATATCAAAAAAAAATCATAGTGATTCATTCATGCATATATGTGTTCTAAGGCTGTCAAAAAATATTCATAGTGATTCAATCATGCATATATGTGTTCTAATGCAGAAAAAAAATTCATAGTGATTCAATCATGCATATATGTGATATAAGGCTCTAAAAAAAAATTCATAATCATTCAATTATGAATATAAGTGTTTTAAAAATGTCAAAAAAAAATCATAGTGATTCAATCATAAATATATGTGTTCTAAGGCTGTCAAAAAAAATTCATATTGATTCAATCATGCATATATGTATTCTAGGGCTGTAAAAAAAAATTATAGTGATTAAATCATTCATAAATGTGTTCTAAGTCTGTCAAAAAAATTTCATAGTGATTCAATCATGCATATATGTGTTCCACTGCTATAAAAAAAAATCCCTAGAGATTTAATCATGTATATATGTCTGCTAAGGCTGTCAAAAAATATTCATAGTGATTCAATAATGCATATATGTGTTCTAAGGTTGTCAAAATTATTTCATTGTCATTCCATCAGGCATATATGTGTTCTAAATATGTCAAAAAAAACCCAATGATTCAATCATATGAGTTCTAATGCTGTCGAAAAAAATTCATAGTGATTCAGTCATGCATATATGTGTACTAATGCTGTCAAAAAAATTTCATAGTGTTTAAATCTTGCATATATGTGTTCTAAAGCTGTCAAAATTTTTTTATAGTGATTTAATCTTGCATATACGTGTTCTAAGAATGTCAAAAAAAAATTAAAGTGATTCAATCACGTATATATGTGTTCTAAGGCTATCACAAAAATTTCATAGTGATTCAATCATGCATATATGTGTTCTAAGGCCGTTAAAAAAATTCATAATGATTCAATCATGCAAAATATGTGTTCTAAGGCTGTAACAAAAAGTTCATAGTGACTCAATCATGAATATGTGTGTTCTAAGGCTGTCTAAAAAATTTCATAGTGATTCAATCATGCATGGGTTCTTGGATATCAAAAAAATTTAATATTAATTCAATCATGCATAGATGTGTTCTACGACTGTCAAAAAAAAATTTGTAGTGATTCAATCATTCATATATGTGTTTTAAAGCTTTCAAAAAATATGCTTAGAAATTTATTTAAGCATATATATGTCCTAAGGTTGTTAAAAAAATGTCATAGTGATTCAATCATGCATATATGTGTTCTAAGATTGTCAAAAAAATTTATACTGATTCAATCATGCATATATGTGCTCTAAAACAATCATAAAAATTATACAGTGATTCAATCTTGCATATATATTTTGTGAGGATATCAAAAAAAATTCATAGTGATTGATTCATGCATATATGTGTTCTAAGGCTGTCAAAAAATATTCATAGTGATTCAATCATGCATATATGTGTTCTAATGCAGAAAAAAAAATTCATTGTGATTCAATCATGCATATATGTGTTCTAATGCAGAAAAAAAATCATAGTGATTTAATCATGCATATATGTGATCTAAGGCTGTCAAAAAAATTTCATAATCATTCAATCATGATTACAAGTGTTTTAAAAATGTCAAAAACTTCACAGTGATTCAATCATGCATATATGTGTTCTAAGGCTGTAAAAAAAAATTCATATTGATTCAATCATGCATATATGTATTCTAGGGCTGTAAAAAAAATTTATAGTGATTCAATCATTCATAAATGTGTTCTAAGGCTGTCAAAAAAATTTCATAGTGATTCAATCATGCATATATGTATTCTAAGGCTATCAAATAAATTTCATAGTTATTCAATCATGTATATATGTGTTCTAATGCTGTCAATCAAGCATATATATGTTCTAAGTGTATCAAAAAAAATTCATAGTGATTCAATCATGCATATATGTGTTCTAAGGCTGTCAAAAAATTTCAAAATCAATCATGCATATATCAGTTCTAAGGATGTCAAAAAAGGTATAGTGTTTCAATCATGCACATATGTGTTATAATGTTGTAAAAAAAAAATTCTAGAGATTCAAAGATGCTTATATGTCTTCTAAGGCTGTCAAATTTTTTTTATAGGGATTCCAACATGCATATTTGTGTTCTAATGCTCTCAACAAAAATTCATAGTGATTCAATCATACATATATGTGTTCTAAGGCTGTCAACAAAATTTCACAGTGATTCAATCTTACATATATGTGTTCTAACGCTGTCAAAAAAATTTCATAGTGATTCAATCATGCATATATGTGTTTTAATGCTGTCAAAGAAATTTCTAAGTGATGTAATCATGCATATATGTGTTTTATTGCTGTCAAAAAAAATTCACAGTGATTCAATCTTGCATACATGTGTTCTAAAGCTGTCAAAAAAAAATTGTAGTGATTTAATCATGCATATATGTATTCTAAGGCTGTCGCAAAAAAATTCATAGTGATTCAATCATGCATATTTGCATTCTAAGGATGTCAAAAATGTTTTTTAGTGATTCAATCTTGCACATATATGTTCTAAGGCTGTCAAAAGAAATTCATGGTGATTCAATCTTGCATATATGTGTTCTAAGGTTGTCAAAAAAATTTCATGGTGATTCAATCTTGCATATATGTGTTATAAGGCTGTCAAAAAAATTTCATTATGATTCTATCATGAATCTTTCTATTCTAAGGCTGTCAAAAGTTTTTTATTATGATTCAATCATTCTGATATGTATTCTAAGGTTGTCAAAAAAAATTTATAGTGATTCAATCATGCATATATGTGTTCTAAAGCTGTCAATTTTTTTTATAGAGATTCAATCATGCATATATGTGTTCTAAGGCTGTAAAAAAATTCATAGTGATTCAATCATACATATATGTGATCTATGGTTGTGAAAATTTATTTATAGTTATTCAATCATGCATATATGTGTTCCAAGGCTATCAAAAAAATTTCATAGTGTTTCAATCTTGTATATTTGAGTTCTAATGCTGAAAAAAAAAATCTTAGTGATTTAATCATGCATATGTGTTCTAATATTGTCAAAAGTTTTTTGTAGCGATTCAAACATGAATATGTGTGTCACAAGATTGTCAAAAAAAAATCATAGTGATTCAATCATGCATATATGCGTTCTATTGCTGTCAAAAATCTTTTCTAGTGATTTCCTCATGCATATATGTGTTCTAAGGTTGTCAAAAAAATTTATAGTGATTCAATCATGCATATATGTGCTCTAAGATAGTCATAAAAATTATACAGTGATTCAATCTTGCATATATATTTTCTAAAGATATCATAAAAAAATCATAGTGATTCTTTCATGCATATATGTGTTCTATGGCTGTCAAAAAAAAATCATAGTGATTCAATCATGGATATATGTGATCCAAGGCTGTCAAAAAAATTTCATAATGATTCAATCATGAATATAAGTGTTCTAAAAATGTCAAAAAAATTTCATAGTGATTCGATCATGCATATATGTGTTCTAAGGTTGTAAAAAAAATTCATAATGATTCAATCATGCATATATGTAATCTAAGCCAGTCAAAAACAATCAAAGTGATTCAATCATTCATAAATGTGTTATAAGGATGTCAAAATTCATTGTGATTCCATCATGCATATAGGTGTTCTAAGGCTATCAAAAAAATTTCAAAGTGATTCAATCATGTATATATATCTTCTAATGCTGTAAAAAAAAACTCGTAGAGATTCAATCATTCATATATATGTTCTAAGTCTATCAAAAAAATTTCATAGTGATTCAATCATGCATATATTTGTTCTAAGGCTGTCAAAAAAATTTCAAATTCAATCATGCATTTATGTTGTCTAATGTTGTAAGAAAAAATTCTAAAGATTCAATCATGCATATATGTCTTCTAAGGCTGTCAATTTTTTTTTATAGTGATTCAATCATGCATATTTGTGTTCTAATGTTGTAAAAAAAAATCATAGTGATTCAATCAAACATATATGTGTTCTAAGGCTGTAAAAAAAATTTCACAGTGATTCAATCCTGCATATATGTGTTCTAATGCTGTCAAAAAATTTTCATAGTGATTCAATCATGTATATACGTGTTCTAATGCTATTAAAAAAAATTCATAGTGATTCAATCTTGCATATATGTGTTCTAAGGCTATAAAAAAAAATTCATAGTGATTTAATCATGAATATATGTGTTCTAAGGTTGTCAAAAATATTTCATTGTCATTCCATTAGGCATATATGTGTTCTAAATATGTCAAAAAAAAAAACAATGACTCAATCATGCATATATGAGTTCTAATGCTGTCGAAAAAAATTCATAGTGATTCATTCATGCATATATGTGTACTAATGCTGTCAAAAAAAATTCATAGTGTTTAAATCTTGCATATATGTGTTCTAAAGTTGTCAAAAAAATTTTATAGTGATTTAGTCTTGCATATATGTGTTCTAAGAATGTCAAAAAAAAATTACAGTGATTCAATCACGTATATATGTGGTCTAAGGCTATCAAAAAAATTTCATAGTGATTCAATCATGCATATATGTGTTCTAAGGCCGTTAAAAAAATACATAATGATTCAATCATGCAAATATGTGTTCTAAGGCTTTAACAAAAAGTTCATAGTGACTCAATCATGAATATGTGTGTTCTAAGGCTGTCCAAAAAATTTCATAGTGATTCAGTCATGCATGGGTTCTTGGATATCAAAAAAATTTAATAGTAATTCAATCATGCATAGATGTGTTCTACGACTGTCAAAAAAAATTTGTAGTGATTCAATCATTCGTATATGTGTAGGGTTTCTCATAGATTGTTAGTTGCTAAATTAATTTCATTGTGTTGATTAAGTTTAGGTTAAGATAGATGTTAATTTTGCAATATATTTAGCATTGTTGATTTTGGATATTATTTGTTTTAGGTTAGTCGTGTGGGTAGATTATTGTTTTACATTTTATGTATTGTTTGAATGTCCAGCATGTTAGTTAGTTGATATGTCACTTAGTTTAACTAATTAGTTATAATTTTGCGTTAGCCTTAGATTTGTAATCATAGTGGTGATATTAGTTAGGAAAATTTTCATCTATGCGTGTAGAGTCATCTTCCTCAAGTAGAGGTGTCGGCCATTGGAGCTCCATTAGAGCTCTAGGCTTCATTTGGTAGAATTCATTTGAATCTAGAAAGTCCATTAGGGTGTCTAGGTTCAATGCATTAGGAATTGGTGGTGTTAGACGTTTTTTTTTTATTATTTGGTAAGTTGTGAATTAGATGTTATTTCCTAAATTTTAGAAAGTTGTGTTTTCCCCTTCTAACCTTTCTTGATATTAGTTAATTCTTAGCTTAATTAGCTTAGATATAGGTTAATGTTATTATCTAGAGTAATTCATTTTTTTTTAGAAAGAGGATAATGGAGTAATTGTGGTGTGTAATTCATTTTGGAAATATTGAGGTCTTCTAAAATCGTGTGGAGCATTTAGAGAAAGATTCAAATTGTGATTGCATATCCAAGGTAGGAGGGAGTTACTTAATTAGCTTTGGAAAGTATTTTGAAATTCAATTGAATTGCCAAAAGGGGTGTCCACGGTTTTGAGAAAGAAATTTATTTGTGTTCTAAACATTTTTAGAAAATCCAAAACATGTGGACCTTTTTTTTTGGGGGTGGACGGTTTTTTTACTTTCCAATTTGACTTGCAAAGCAATTAAAGAAAAGATCTTCCTTTGGGCTGGACGTTTTGGCTAAATCAAGTTTTCCAAAATTTATGATTTACCATTTATTACCTCCTTCTAACCTTTTTTATTAATTTAGATTAGGTTCATTAATTAGGTATCATTTACTTAGCTATCGATTTTAGTAATAGTGCATCTCAGTTAGGTAGGTTATAATCATATTAATTATATTTCATAGGGGCATATAAATTAGATAGAGTCATCATAGGAAGTTGTCATTTTTATTTTCGGTTTTTATTAATTAGATTTTAACTATTTATTTTCTTTAATTAGTAAGTGTCCAAGTGAGTCAACCTCGTTGACCCATTTAGAAGGGGCATGAACCGAGTCCAAGTCTATCCTTCAACCACACCCCCTTAGTTCTTAGTGGTTTAGTTGACCTTAGTTTTAATTAACATTAGATACATTGCAAGTTAGTTTAGTGAATTAGTTGATTAATTTGATTACTCTTTAGAAGTAATTGTTTACTTAAATTGTAATTGTTTATTGCGTGTTTTCCTTGTGCATTTCATTTAGTTGTTGTGATTAGTATTAATTAAGTTCATTCTTTCGATAACATAGTTAGGATTACATCTTTAGGTAAGTTAGTACATTTATTGTGTTGTTTAGAGTATATGTAGCCATGCATTGCATATATTAGTTACCTTTTCATGCATTTCGCATAAGTGCATTCATTGGTTGCATAGTTACTGTCATTCAACAGCATTTAGGACTGTAATTGCATTTAGGTTGCATTCTTAGTGCTAAAAATAGATTTCTAAAGTGAATAGTGAATTGAACTTTAAACCCGATTTTTGCCCTGTCGCACACTCATCATTTTATGTGTAAAATTTTTGAGTTTTCTAAAAATTCTTTTTCTATAAGCTTTATTGTTGTGTTCACTGTCTGCAGACCAAATTTCAGCTCATTCCGAGTTGATTTGGTCTGGTTTTTAAGCATTTTGTGAAAATAGCTTTTTCGGGTTTTTAAATTTTGGGACCTGCGATATCCAGATTTTCCCTGGTTTTGAAACACTTATATTTGGAGTTCCAGATATCATTTTTTCATTTTGTAAAACTGTCAGATTCTTGAATCTGTTAGTTACAGAATAGAACAAATTTTGGGAAATTTGGACTTTGTTTGCCATGTCAAACAATCTATTTACGAAAAGCTGTCAGAAGTCATTTTTACAC
Source organism: Nuphar pumila (assembly GCF_984573655.1). Classification (NCBI taxonomy): domain Eukaryota; kingdom Viridiplantae; phylum Streptophyta; class Magnoliopsida; order Nymphaeales; family Nymphaeaceae; genus Nuphar; species Nuphar pumila. The sequence continues at coordinate 63,630,076 of NC_143260.1, read as the reverse complement.
TATTTAGGGGTAAGATAGTCATTTCACTAGTTTAGTCATTTTCGGTCAATTTTCTTTATTTTCTGCATTTTAGTTGCTGCATCTGCATCATTCATCATAGTTAGACCTAGATTGCTTAATTTTCTAATTATTTTGATATTTTATTTGTTATTGTAGTGTTAATTAGGTTTTGCTTGTGTTAAGTTTTTCAGAATTTGGTTTAGTTTAAATCTTAGTTACTTTCATTGAATTATTTACTAACTTTGCATTTTCCTATGTTATTAGGTTGAAAAGCATATTAACAAATTCCAGGAGATTCTTGTCCAAGTGTGAAAAATTGATAAGTGGCGAAAAGATAGAAATACCCTTGGCATGCAACAGAAGATTAAAGTGCTTTTCTAGTTATATTTAGTGCTAATTTGTAATTGTTATTAGCAGTATATTTGTTGACTGGTAATTGTTGATTAAAAAATTGAATTTCTTAGAAATAATTAAGTAATTCTCGTTTCCGGTGGATTCGACCCGTGCTTACCACTTTTGTGGAAAGTTGGTTATTTACTTTTGGTTGACGATTCTCCAAAGATTTTATTGAAAAAATTATCTTCTAAAAAGAGCATTCATAAAAATTCAACTACTAAGGCTGTCAAAAAAATTGCTTTGTATTTCAATTATGCATATATATGTCCTAAGGTTGTCAATTTTTTTTTATAATGATTTCATAATGCATATATGTGTTTTATCGTTGTAAAAAAAAAATCATAGTGATTTGATCATGCATATAAGTGTTCTAAGGCTGTAAAAAAAAATTCAGAGTGATTCAATCATGCATAAATGCTTTCTAATGCGGTCAAAAAATTTCATAGTGATTCAATCTTGCATATATGTGTTCTAAGGTTGTCAAAAAAATTTCAAAGTAATTCAATCATGCATATATGTGTTCTAAGGCTGTCAAAAAAATTTCATAGTGCTTCAATCATTCGTATATGTGTTCTACGTCTGTCAAAAAAATTGCATAGTAATTCAATCATGCATATATGTGTCCTAAGGATGTCAAAAAAAATTCATAGTGAATCAATAATGCATGTTTGTGTTCTATGGTTGTCACTTTGTTTTAAAGAGATTCAATCATGCATATATGTGTTTAAAGGCTGTAAAAAAAAAATCATTGTGATTCAATCATGCATATATGTGTTCAAATGATGTCAAATTTTTTTTTATAGTGATTCAATGATGCATATATGTGTTCTAAGTCTGTCTACAAAATTTCATAGTGATTCAATCATGCATATATGTGCTCTAAGACAGTCTTAAAAATTTCATAGTTATTCAATCATGCGTATATATGTTCTAATGTTGTGAAACAAATTATATAGTGATTGAATCATACATATATGTGTTCTAAGGATGTAAAAAAAAAATCATAGTGATTCAGTCATGCATATTTGTGTTCTAAGGCTGTCAAAAAAACTTCATAGTTATTCAATCATATATATATGTGTTCTAACGCTGTCAAAAAAAATTCATAGTGCTTCAATCATTCGTATATGTGTTCTAAGTCTGTCAAAAAAATTGCATAGTAATTCAATCATGCATATATGTGTCCTAAGGATGTCAAAAAAATTTCATAGTGAATCAATAATGCATATATGTGTTCTATGGTTGTCAAAAAAATTTCAAAGAGATTAAATTATGCATATGTGTTCTAAGGCTGTCAAAAAAATTTTCATAGTGATTTAATCACATATATATTCCTTCTAATGCTGTCAAAATTTTTTGATAGTGATTGAATCATAAATATATGTGTCTAAGGCTGTCATAAAAATTTCATAGTGATCCAATCATGCATATATGTGCTATAAAACAGTCATAAAAATTTCATAGTGATTCAATGATGCATATATGTGTTCTAATGCAGTCCAAAAAAATTGATAGAGATCCAATCATGCATATATATGTACTAAGCCTGTCAAAAATATTTTATTATGATTCAGACATGCATTTATGTATTCTAGGATGTCAAAAAAATTTCATTATGATTCAATCATGCATATATGTGTTCTAAGGCTGTAAAAAATTTATATAGTGATTCAATCTTGCATATATGTGTTCTATGACTGCCAAAAAAATTCCCTAGTGATTCAATCTTGCATATATGTGTTCTAAGGATGTCAAAAAAAATTTATAGTGATTCAATCATGCATATATGTGCTCTAAGGCTCTAAAAAAATTTCACAGTGATTCATTCTTTCATATATGTGTTCCAAGGCTGTCAAAAAATATTCATAGAGATTCAATCATGCATATATGTGTTCTAAGGCTGTCAAAATTTTTTTATCATGATTCAATCATGCATATATGTGTTCTAAGGCTGTCACAAAAATTTCATAGTGATTCAATCATGCATATATGTGTTCTAAGGATGTTAAATAAATTTTGTTGTTATTCAATCATTCATATGTGTTCTATGGCTCTCATAAAAATTTCATGGTGATTCAATCATGCATATTTGTGTTTAAGGCTGTCAAAAAAATTTCATAGTGATTCAATCATGCATATATGTTTTCTAGGTTGTCAAAAAAAATCCACAGTGATTCAATCATTCATATATGTGTTTTAAGGATATCAAAAAAATTTCATAGTGATTCAATCATTAATATAAGTGTTCTAACGCTGTCAAAAAAATTGCTTTGTATTTCAATCATGCATATATATGTCCTATGGTTGTCTAATTTTTTTTAATGAGTCAATAATGCATATATGTATTTTATGGTTGTCGAAAAAATTTCATAGTGATACAATCATAAAAATATGTGTTCTAAGGCTGCAAAAAATTTTATAGTGATAAAATCATAAATAAATGCATTCTAATGTTGTCAAAAAAATTTAATAGTTATTCAATCATGCATATATGCTTTCTAATGCTGTAAAAAAATATTGTAGTGATTCAATCATGCATATATATGTTCTAAGGCTATCACAAAAATTTCATAGTGAGCTAATCATGCATATGTGTGCTCTAAGACTCATAAAAATTTCATAGTGATTCAATCATGCATATATGTGTTCTAATGCAGTCCAAAAAAATTGATAGAGATCCAATCATGCATATATATGTTCTAAGCCTATCAAAAATATTTCATTATGATTCAGTCATGCATATATGTATTCTAGGCTGTCAAAAAAATTTCATAGTGATTCAATCATGCAGATATGTGTTCTAAGGCTCTAAAAATTTTTTTATTGTGATTCAATCATTCATATATGTGTTCAAAGGCTATCAAAAAAAATTAATAGTAATTCAATCATGCATATATGTGTTGTAAAACAGTAAAAAAAATTCAGTGATTCAATCATGCAAATATGCGTTTTAATGTTGTCAAAAAAGTATCATAGTGATGAAATCATGCATATTTGTGTACTAATCGTGTCAAAAAAAATTCATAGTTATTCAACCTTGCATATATGTGTTCTAATGCTATCAAAAAAAAATTTAGTGATTCAATCATGCATATATGTGTTATAAGGCAGTCACAAAAATTTCATAGTGATTCAATTATGCATATATGTGTTCTATGGCTGTGAACAAAATTTCATCGTGATTCATTCATGCATATATGTGTTATAAGGCTTTCAAAAAAATTTAATAGTGATTCAGTCATGCATATTTGTGTTCTAAGGCTGGCAAAAAAAAATCATAGTGATTCAATCATGCATACATGTGTACTAATGTTGTCAAAAAAATTTCATAGTGATTTAATCATGCATATCTGTGTTCTAAGGCTTTTAAAAAAAAATTATGGTGATTCAATCATGCATATATGAGTTGTAAGGCTGTCAAAAAAAAATCATAGTGATTCAATCTTGCATATATGTGTTCTAAGACTGTCAAAAAAAATTTATCAAGATTCAATCATGCATATCTGTGTTCTAAGGCTGTCACAAAAATTTCATAGTGATTCAATCATGCATATATGTGTTCTAAGTTTGTTAAAAAAAAATCACAGTTATTCAATCATGCATGTGTTCTAAGGCTGTAAAAAAAAATTCATAGTGATTCAATCATGCATATTTGTTTTCTATGCCTGTCAAAAAAAATTCATAGTGATTCAATTATGCATATATGTGTTCAAGGTTGTCAAAAAACTTTCATAGTGATTCAATCATTTATATATGTGTTCAAAGGCTATCAAAAAAATTTAAGTGATTCAATCATTCATATATGTGTTCTAAGGCTGTCAAAAAAATTGCTTTGTTTTTCAATCATGAATATATATGCCCTAAGGTTGTAAAAAAAATTTTATAGTGATTCAATAATGCATATATGTGTTCTGTGGTTGTCAAAAAAAATTCATTGTGATTCAATCAAGCATATATGTGTTCTAAGGCTGTCAAAAAATTTTCAAAGCGATTCAATCATGCATATATGCTTTCGAATTCCGTGAAAAAAATTTCTTAGTAATTCAATCATGTTTATATGCATTCTAATGCTGTCAAAAAAACTTTATAGTGATGCAATCATGCATAAATGTGTTTTGAGGCTGTCACAAAAATGTTATAGTTATTCAATCATGCATAAATGTGGTCTATGGTAGCTATAAAAATTTCATAGTGATTAAATCAAGCATATATATGTTCTATGGTTGTAAAAAAAAATTATACAGTGTTTATATCTTGCATATATGAGTTCTAAGGCTGTCAAAAAAAATTCATAGTGCTTCAATCATGCATATATGTGTTCTAAGGCCGTCAAAAAAAATTATAGTGATTCAATCATGAATATATGTGTTCTAAGGCTGTCAAAAAAATTGCTTTGTATCTCAATCATGCATATGTATATCCTAAGGTTGAGAAATTTTTTTTATAGTGATTCAATAATGCATATGTCTTCTATGGTTGTCAAAAAAAATTCATAGTGATTTAATCATGCATATAAATTTTCTAAAGCTGTCAAAAAAATTTCAGTGTGATTCAATCAGGCATATATGCTTTCTAATGCTGTCAAAAAAATTTCATAGTGATCAATCATGCATATATGCGCTCTAATGCTGTAAAAAAAATTTATAGTGATTTAATCATGCATATATGTGCTCTAAGGTTGTCACAGAAATTCCATAGTGATGCAATCATGCGTATATGTGCTCTAAGGCAGTCATAAAAATTTCATAGTGATTCAATCATGCATATATGTGTTCTAAGGCTGTAAAAAAAATTATATAGTGATTCAATCATGCATATATGTGTTCTAAGGCTGTAACAAAAAATTCATAGTGATTCAATCATGTATATATGTGTTATAAGGCTATCAAAAAAATTTATAGTGTTTCAATCATGAATATATATGTTCTAAGGGTGTCAAAAAATTTCATAGTGATTCGTTCATTCATATATGTGTTCTAAGACTGTAAAAAAAAAATCATCGTGATTCAATCATGCATATATGTATTCTAAGGCAATAAAAAAAAATTCATAGTGATAAAATCATGCATATATGTGTTATAAGGCTGTCAAAAAAAAATCAGAGTGATTCAATCATGCATATATGCTTTCTAATGCTGTCAAAAAAAAATTTATAGTTATTCAATCAACATATATGCATTCTAATGCTGTAAAAAAAAAATTGAAGTGATTCAATCATGCATATATATGTTCTAAGGTTGTCACAAAAAAATTATAGTGATTTAATCATGCATATATGTGCTCTAAGGCAGTCATAAAAATTTCATAGTGATTCAATCATGCATATATGTGTTCTAAGGCTGTAAAAGAATTATATAGTGATACAATCTTGCATATATGTGTTCTAAGGCTGTCAAAAAAATTCCATAGTGATTCAATCATGCATATATGTGTTCTAAGGCTGTCAAAGAAAATTTATAGTGATTCAATCATGCATATTTGTGTTCTAAAGCTCTCCAAAAGTTTCATAGTGATTCATTCTTTGATATATGTGTTCTAAGGCTGTCAAAAAAAAATCATAGTGATTCAATCATGCGTATATGTGTTCTAAGGCTGTCAAAAAAAATTTATCATGATTCAATCATGTATATATGTGTTCTAAGGCTGTCACAAAAATTTCATGGTGATTCAATCATGCATATATGTGTTCTAAGGTTGTTAAATAAATTTTGCAGTAATTCAATCATGCATATGTGTTCTAAGGCCATCAAAAAAATTTCATTGTGATTCAATCATGCATATATGTGTTCTAGGTTGTTAAAAAAAAATCATAGTTATTCAATCAGGCATATATGCGTTTTAAGGCTATCAAATTTTTTTTATAGTGATTCGATCATTCATATATGTGTTTAACAGCTGTCAAAAAAATTGCTTTGTATTTCAATCATGCATATTTATGTCCTAAGGTTGTCAAAAAAAATTTATAATTATTTAATAATACATATATGTGTCCTATGGTTGTCAAAAAAATTTCATAGTGATACAATCATGCATATATGTGTTCTAAGGCTGTCAAAAAAATCTCAGAGTGATTCAATCGTGCATATATGCTTTCTAATTTTGTCAAAAAAAAATTTATAGTACTCAATCATGCATTTTAAGGCTGTAAAAAAAATTTATAGTGATTCAATTAAGCATATATATGCTCCAAGGCAGTCATAAAAATTTTATAGTGATTCAATCATGCATATATGTGTTCTAAGGCTGTTAAAAAATAATATAGTGATTCAATCTTGTATATATGTGTTCTAAGGCTGTCGAAAAAATTTCATAGTGTTTCATTCTTTCATATATTTGTTCTAAGGCTCTCAAAAAAAATTCATAGTGATTGAATCATGCATATATGTGTTCTAAGTCTGTCAAAAAAATCATAGTGATTCAATCATGCATATACGTGTTCTAAGGCTATCACAAAAATTTCATAGTGATCCAATCATGCATATATGTGTTATAAGGGTATTAAATAAATTTTGCAATTATTCAATCATGCATTTGTGTTCTAAGGCTGTCATGAAAATTTCATACTGATTCAATCATGCATATTTGTGTTCTAAGGCTGTCAAAAAAATTACATAGTGATTCAATCATGCATACATGTATTCTAGGTGACAAAAAAAAATTCATAGTGATTCAACCATGAATATATGTGTTCTAAGGGTGTCAAAAAAATTGCTTTGTATTTTAATCAGGCATATATATATCCTATAGTTGTCAAAAAAAAATTATAATGATTCAATAAAGAATATATGTGTTCTATGGTTGTCAAAAAAATTTATAGTGATTCAATCAAGCATATATGTGTTCTAAGGCTCTAAAAAAATTTCATAGTGAATCATTCTTTCATATATGCGTTTTAAGGCTGTCAAAAAAAAAATCGTAGTGATTCAATCATGCAAATATGTGTTCTACCATTCAACCACGCAGATACGTGAACAAATTCTCTCAAATTTTTTTTATAGTGATTCAATCAAGCATATACGTGCTCTAAGGCTTTAAAAAAAAATTCATAGTGATTCAATCATGCATATTTGTGTTCAAAGGCTGGAAAAAAAAATCATAGTGAATCAATAATGCATATATGTGGTCCATGGTTGTCAAATATTTTTTATAGTGATTCAATCATGCACATATGTGTTCTAAGGCTGTCAAAAAAATTTCATTGTGATTCAATCATGCATATATGCGTTCAAATGATGTCAAAATTTTTTTATAGTGATTTAATCATGCATATATGTGTTCTAAGGCAGTCAACAAAATTTCATAGTGATTCAATCTTGCATATATGTGCTCTAAGGCAGTCATAAAAATTTCATAGTGATTCAATCATGCATATATGTGTTCTAAGGAAGTCAACAAAATTTCATAGTGATTCAATCTTGCATATATGTGCTCTAAGGCACTCATAAAAATTTCATAGTGATTCAATCATGCATATATGTGTTCTAAAGTTGTAAAAAAATTCCATAGTGATTTAATCCTGCATTTATGTGTTCTAAGGCTGTCGAAAAAAAATTATAGTGATTCAATCATGCATATATGTGTTCTAAGGCTATCACAAAAATTTCATAGTGATCCAATCATCCATATATGTGTTCTAAGGCTGTTAAATAAATTTTGCAGTTATTCAATCATGCATATGTTCTAAGGCTATCATAAAAATTTCAAAGTGATTCAATCATGCACATATGCGTTCTAAGGCAATAAAAAAAAATTCATAGTGATTCAATCATTCATATATGTGTTCTTAGGCTGTCAAAAAAATGACTTTGTATTTCAATCATGCATATATGTGTCCTAAGGTCGTCAAAATAAGTTTATAATGATTCAATAATGCATATATGTGTTCGATGGTTGACAAAAAAAATTATAGTGATTCAATCATGCATATATGTGTTCTAAGGTTGTCCAAAAAATTTCATAGTGTGTCAATCATGCATATATGTGTTCTAAGGCAATAAAAAAAAAATTATAGTGATTCAATGACGCATGTGTGTTCTATGGCTGTCAAAAAAATTTCATAGTGCTTCAATCATGCATATATGTGTTCTAGGCTGTGAAACAAATGTCATAGTGATTCATTCAAGCATATATGTATTTAAATGACAGTAAAAAAAAGTTCATTGTGAATCTTTAATGCATATATGTGTTTAAATGATGTCAAAATTTTTTTATAGTGATTAAATCATGCACATATGTGTTCTAAGGCTGTCAATAAAATTTCATAGTGATTCAATCATGCATATATGTGCTCTAAGACAGTCATAAAATTTTCATAGTGATTAAATCATGCATATATGTGCTCTAAGGCTGTCAAAAAAATTATATAGTGATTCAATCATGCATATATGTGTTCTAAGGATGTAAAAAAAAATCACAGTGATTCAATCATGCATATTTGGGTTTTAAGGCTGTCAAAAAAATTTCATAGTTATTCAATCATGCATATATGTGTTCTTGGCTGTGAAAAAAAATTCATAGTGATTCAATCATTCATATATGTGTCCTTAGGCTGTCAAAAAAAAATCATAGTGATTCAATTATTAATATATGTGTTCTAAGGCTGTCAAAAAAATTGCATAGTAATTCAATCATGCATATATGTGTCCTAAAGATGTCAAAAAAAAATCATAGTGAATCAATAATGGATATATATGCTCTAAGTCTGTCACAAAAATTTTATAGTGATTCAATCATGTATATATGTGCTCTAAGGCAGTCATAAAAGCTTCATAGTGATTCAATCATGCATATATGTGTACTAATGTTGTAAAAAAAAAGTTATAGTGATTCAATCTTGCATATATGTGTTCTAAGGCTGTCGAAAAAATTTTATAGTGATTCAATCATGCATATATGTGTTCTAAGGCTCTCAAAAATTTTCATAGTGTTTTATTCTTTCATATATATGTTCTAAGGCTGAAAAAAAAATTCATTGTTATTCAATCATGCATATATGTGTTCTAAGGCTATCACAAAAATTTCATAGTGATCCAATTATCCATATATGTGTTCTAAGGCTATTAAATAAATTTTGCAGTTATTCAATCATGCATATGTTCTAAGGCTATCATAAAAATTTCAAAGTGATTCAATCATGCACATATGCATTCTAAGGCAATAAAAAAAAATCATAGTGATTCAATCATTCATATATGTGTTCTTAGGCTGTCAAAAAAATGACTTTGTATTTCAATCATGCATATATGTGTCCTAAGGTCGTCAAAATAAGTTTATAATGATTCAATAATGCATATATGTGTTCGATGGTTGACAAAAAAAATTATAGTGATTCAATCATGCATATATGTGTTCTAAGGCTGTCCAAAAAATTTCATAGTGTCTCAATCATGCATATATGTGTTCTAAGGCAATAAAAAAAAATTATAGTGATTCAATGACGCATGTGTGTTCTATGGCTGTCAAAAAAATTTCATAGTGCTTCAATCATGCATATATGTGTTCTAGGCTGTGAAACAAATGTCATAGTGATTCATTCAAGCATATATGTATTTAAATGACAGTAAAAAAAAGTTCATTGTGAATCTTTAATGCATATATGTGTTTAAATGATGTCAAAATTTTTTTATAGTGATTAAATCATGCACATGTGTTCTAAGGCTGTCAATAAAATTTCATAGTGATTCAATCATGCATATATGTGCTCTAAGACAGTCATAAAATTTTCATAGTGATTAAATCATGCATATATGTGCTCTAAGGCTGTCAAAAAAATTATATAGTGATTCAATCATGCATATATGTGTTCTAAGGATGTAAAAAAAAATCACAGTGATTCAATCATGCATATTTGGGTTTTAAGGCTGTCAAAAAAATTTCATAGTTATTCAATCATGCATATATGTGTTCTTTGCTGTGAAAAAAAATTCATAGTGATTCAATCATTCATATATGTGTTCTTAGGCTGTCAAAAAAAATCATAGTGATTCAATTATTAATATATGTGTTCTAAGGCTGTCAAAAAAATTGCATAGTAATTCAATCATGCATATATGTGTCCTAAAGATGTCAAAAAAAAATCATAGTGAATCAATAATGGATATATATGCTCTAAGTCTGTCACAAAAATTTTATAGTGATTCAATCATGTATATATGTGCTCTAAGGCTGTCATAAAAGCTTCATAGTGATTCAATCATGCATATATGTGTACTAATGTTGTAAAAAAAAAGGTATAGTGATTCAATCTTGCATATATGTGTTCTAATGCTGTCAAAAAAAATTCATAGTGATTCAATCTTGCACATATGTGTTTTAAGGCTGTAAAAAAAATTTTTATAGTGCTTCAATCATGCATATAAGTGTTCTATGGCTGTAAAAAAAAATTAATCATGATTCAATCATGCATATATGTGTTCTAAGGCTGTCACAAAAATTTCATAGTGATTTAAACTGCATATCTGTGTTCTAAGGTTTTTAATAAAATTTCACAGTTATTCAATCATGCATATGTGTTCTAAGGCTGTCAAAAAAAATTTACACTGATTCAATCATGAATATTTGTGTTCTAAGGCTATCAAAATTTTTTTATAGTGATTCAATCATGCATATATTTGTTCAAGGTTGTCAAAAAACTTTCATAGTAATTGAATCATTTATATATGTGTTATTAGACTCTCAAAAAAATTTCATAGTGATTCAATAATTCATATATGTGTTATAAGGCTGTCAAAAAAATTGCTTTGTATTTCAATCATGCATATATATGTCCTAAGTTGTCAAAAAAAAATTATAATGATTCAATAATGCATAAATGTGTTCTGTGGTTGTCAAAAAGATCTTATATTGATTCAAACATGCATATATGTGTTCTAAGGCTGTCAAAAATATTTAGTGTGATTCAATCATGCATATAAGCTTTCTAATGCTGTCAAAAAAAATTCTTAGTGATTCAATCATGTATATATGCATTCTAAGGCTGTCAAAAAAAATTTTGCAGTGATTCAATCATTCATATATGTGTTCTAAGGCTGTCACAAAAATTTCATAGTTATTCAATCAATCATATATGTGCTCTAAGGCAGTAATAAAAATTTCATAGTGATTCAATCATGCATATACGTGTTCTAAGGCTGTAAAAAAAATTATATAGTGATTCAATCTTGCATATATGTGTTCTAAGGTTGTCAAAAAAATTTCATTGTGATTCAATCATGCATATATCTGTTCTAAGGCTGTCAAAAAAAAATTATAGTGATTCAATCATGAGTATATGTGTTCTAAGGCTATCAAAAAAATTGCTTTGTATTTCAATCTTGCATATATAGGTCCTAAGGTTGTGAAAAAAATTTATAGTAATTCAATCATGCATATATATGATCTAAGACAATCATAAAAATGTCATAGTGATTCAGTCATGCATATATGTGTTCTAAGGCTGTAAAAAATTTATATAGTGATTCAATCTTGCATATATGTGTTCTAAGGCTGTCAAAAAAAATCTATAGTGATTCAATCATGTATATATGTGTTCTAAGGCTGTTAAAAATTTTTTATAGAGATTCAATCATGCATTCATGTGTTCTAAGGCAGTCAAAAAAAATTATCATGATTCAATCATGAATATATGTGTTCTAAGGCTGTCATAAAATGTGATAGTGATTCAATCATGCATATATGTGTTCTAAGGCTGTTAAATAAATTTTGCAGTTATTCAATCATGCAAATTTGTGTTCTAAGCTTGTCAAAAAAAATTCATAGTAATTCAATCATAAATATATGTGTTCTAAGGCCATCGAAAAATTCTTATTGTGATTCAATCATTCACATATGTGTTCTACGACTGTCAAAAAAATTGTTTTGTAATTCAATCATGCATATATATGTCCTAAGGCTGTAAAAAAAAAATTTATAATTATTCAATAATGCTTATATGTGTTCTATGGTTGTCAAAAAAATTTCATAGTGATACAATCATGCATATATGTATATTTTAAGGCTATCAAAAAAATTTCAGAGAGATTCAATAATGCAAATATGCTTTCTAATGCTGTCAAAAAAAATTTATAGTTATTCAATCATGTATATATGCATTCTATTGCTGTAAAAAAAATTTTGTAGTGATTCAATCATGGATATATATGTTCTAAGGCTGTCACAAAAATTTCATAGTGATTCAATCATGCATATATATGCTCTAAGGCACTCATTAAAAATTCATAGTGATTCAATCATGCATATATGTGTTCTAAGGCAGTAAAAAACTTATATAGTGATTCAATCTTGCATATATGTTTTCTAAGGCTGTCAAAAAAAAATCATAGTGATTCAATCTTGCATATATGTGTTCTAAAGCAGTAAAAAAAAAATTATAATGATTTAATCATGCACATGTGTTCTAAGGCTCTCAACAAATTTCATAGTGTTTCATTCTTTCATATGTGTGTTCGAAGGCTGTCAACAAAATTTCATAGTGATTCAATCATGCATATATGTGTTCTAAGGTTGTAAAAAAATTTATATCATGATTCAATCATGCATATATGTGTTCTAAGGCTATCACAAAATTTTCATATTGATTTAATCAAGCATATGTGTGTTCTAAAGCTGTTAAATAAATTTTGTTAAATAAATTTTGTAGTCATTCAATAATGCAAATGTTCTAAGCTTATCATAAAATTTCATAGTGATTCAATCATGGATATTTGTGTTCTAATGTTGTCAAAAAAATTTCATAGTGATTCAATCATGCATATATGTATTCTAGGTTGTCAAAAAAAATTCATAGTGATTCAATCATGCAGATATGTGCTCTGAGGCTATAAAAAAAAATTCATAGTGATTCCATCATTTATATACGTGTTCTTAGGCTGTAAAAAAAATTATATAGTGATTCAATCTTGCATATATGTGTTCTAAGGTTGTCAAAAAAATTTCATTGTGATTCAATCATGCATATATCTGTTCTAAGGCTGTCAAAAAAAAATTATAGTGATTCAATCGTGAGTACATGTGTTCTAAGGCTGTCAAAAAAATTTCTTTGTATTTCAATCTTGCATATATAGGTCCTAAGGTTGTGAAAAAAAATTTATAGTAATTCAATCATGCATATATTTGCTCTAAGACAATCATAAAAATGTCATAGTGATTCAATCATGCATATATGTGTTCTAAGGCTGTAAAAAAATTATATAGTGATTCAATCTTGCATATATGTGTTCTAAGGCTGTCAAAAAAATTCTATAGTGATTCAATCATGTATATATGTGTTCTAAGGCTATTAAAAAAAATTTATAGGGATTCAATCATGCATATATGTGTTCTAAGGCAGTCAAAATTTTTTTATCATGATTCAATCATGAATATATGTGTTCTAAGGCTGTCATAAAATGTGATAGTGATTCAATCATGCATATATGTGTTCTAAGGCTGTTAAATAAATTTTGCAGTTATTCAATCATGCAAATTTGTGCTCTAAGCTTGTCAAAAAAAATTCATAGTGATTCAATCATAGATATATGTGTTCTAAGGCCATCGAAATTTTTTTATTGTGATTCAATCATTCACATATGTGTTATACGACTGTCAAAAAATTTGTTTTATAATTCAATCATGCATATATATGTCCTAAGGTTGTAAAAAAAAATTTATAATTATTCAATAATGCTTATATGTGTTTTATGGTTTTCAAAAAAAATTCATAGTGATACAATCATGCATATATGTATATTTTAAGGCTATCAAAAAAATTTCAGAGAGATTCAATAATGTAAATATGCTTTCTAATGCTGTCAAAAAAAAATTATAGTTATCCAATCATGTATATATGCATTCTACTGCTGTAAAAAAAATTTTGTAGTGATTCAATCATGGATATATATGTTCTAAGGCTGTCACAAAAATTTCGTAGTGATTCAATCATGCATATATATGCTCTAAGGCACTCATTAAAAATTCATAGTGATTCAATCATGCATATATGTGTTCTAAGACAGTAAAAAAATTATATAGTGATTCAATCTTGCATATATGTTTTTTAAGGCTGTCAAAAAAAATTCATAGTGATTCAATCTTGCATATATGTGTTCTAAAGCAGTAAAAAAAAATTATAATGATTTAATCATGCACATATGTGTTCTAAGGCTCTCAACAAATTTCATAGTGTTTCATTCTTTCATATGTGTGTTTGAAGGCTGTCAACAAAATTTCATAGTGATTCAATCATGCATATATGTGTTCTAAGGTTGTAAAAAAATTTATATCATGATCCAATCATGCATATATGTGTTATAAGGCTATCACAAAATTTTCATATTGATTTAATCAAGCATATGTGTGTTCTAAGGCTGTTAAATAAATTTTGTTAAATAAATTTTGTAGTCATTCAATAATGCAAATGTTCTAAGCTTATCATAAAAATTTCATAGTAATTCAATCATGCATATTTGTGTTCTAATGTTGTCAAAAAAATTTCATAGTGATTCAATCATGCATATATGTATTCTAGGTTGTCAAAAAAAATTCATAGTGATTCAATCATGCAGATATGTGCTCTGAGGCTATAAAAAAAAAATTCATAGTGATTCCATCATTCATATACGTGTTCTTAGGCTAACAAAAAAATGGTTTTGTATCTCAATCATGCATATATATGTCCCAAGGTTGTCAAAAAAAATTTATAATGATTCAATAATGCATATATGTGTTCTATGGTTGTCAAAACAAATTATAGTGATTCAATAATGCATATATATGTTCTTAAAAAAATTTCATAGGCTATCAAAAAAAATTCATAGTGATTCATTCTTTCATATTTGTGTTCTATATCTGTCAAAAAAATTTCATAGTGATTCAAACATGAATATATGTGTTCTAAGGCTATCAAAAAAATTTCATAGTGATTCAGTGACGCATATATGTGTTCTAAGCTGTCAAAAAAATTTCATAGTACTTCAATCATGGATATATGTGTTCTAGGCTGTCAAACAAATTTCATAGTGATTCAATCAAGTATATATGTATCCTAAGGATGTCAAAAAAAAATCATAGTGAATCAATAATCCATATATGTGTTCCATGGTTGTCAAAAATTTTTTAGTGATTCAATCATGCATATATGAATTCTAAGGCTGTCAAAAAAAATTCATTGTGATTTAATCATGCATATATGTTTTCATATGATGTCAAGTTTTTTTTATAGTGATTCAATCATGCGTATATGTGTTCTACGGCTGTCAAAAAAATTTCATAGTGATTCAATCATGCATATATATGCTCTACGACAATCATAAAAATTTCATAGTGATTCAATCATTCATATATGTGCTCTAAGGCTATCAAAGAAATTATATAGTGATTCCATCATGCATATATGTGTTCTAAGGCTATCAAAAAAAATTTAGTGATTCAATCATGCGGGTTCTAAGGCAGTCAAATTTTTTTAGATTTATTCAATCATGCATATGTGTTCTAGGCCGTCTAAAAAAATTTATAGTGAATAAATAATTCATATATGTGTTCTTAGGTTGTCAAAAAAATTTCATAGTTTTTCAAACATTCATATATGTGTTCTAAGGCTGTAAAAAAATTATATAGTTATTCAATCTTGCATATATGTGTTCTAAGGCTGTAAAACAAATTCCATAGTGATTCAATCAAGCATATATGTGTTCTAAAGCTGTCAAAAAAAAATTATAATGATTCAATCATGCATATATGTGTTCTAAGGCTATCACAAAAATTTCATATTGATTTAATCAAGCATATGTGTGTTCTATGGCTGCTAAATAAATTTTGCAGCCATTCAATCATGCATGTGTTCTAAGCTTGTCCTAAAAATTTCATTGTGATTCAATCATGCATATATGTGTTCTAAGGCTATAAAAAAATTTCATAGTGATTCAATCATGCATATATGTATTCTAGGTTGTCAAAAAAAAATCATAGTGATTCAATCATGCAGATATGTGCTCTAAGGCTATAAAAAAAAATTCAAACTGATTCAATCATTCATATATGTGTTCTAAGGCTGTCAAAAAAATGGATTTGTATTTCAATCATGCATATATATGTCCTAAGGTTGTCAAATTTTTTTTATAATGATTCAATAATGCATATATGTGTTCTATGGTTGTCAAAAAAAATTATAGTGATTCAATCATGCATATATGTGTTCTAAGGTTCTCAAAAAAATTCATAGTGATTCATTCTTTCATATATGTGTTCTAAGGCTGTCAAAAAAGTTTCATAGTGATTCAAAAATGCATATATGTGTTCTAAGGCCATCAAAAAAATTTCATAGTGATTCAGTGACGCATATATGTGTTCTAAGGCTGTCAAAAAAAAACATAGTACTTTAATCATGGATATATGTGTTCTAGGCTGTCAAACAAATTTCTTAGTGATTCAATCAAGCATATATGTATCTCAAAAATGTAAAAAAAAAATCATAGTGAATAAATAATCCATATATGTTTTCCATTGTAGTCAAAAAAAATTTAGAGTGATTCAATCATGCATATATGTATTCTAAGGCTGTCAAAAAACTTTTATTGTGGTTTAATCATGCATATATGTTTTCATATGCTGTCAAAATTTTTTTATAGTGATTCAATCATGCGTATATGTGTTCTATAGCTGTCAACAAAATTTCATAGTGATTCAATCAAGCATATATATGCTCTAAGATAATCATAAAAATTTCATAGTGATTCAATCATTCATATTTATGCTCTAAGGCTATCAAAAAAACTATATAGTGATTCAATCATGCATATATGTGTTCTAAGGCTGTCAAAAGAAATTCTTGGTGATTCAATCATGCATATTTGGGTTCTAAGAATGTCAAAAAAGTTTCATAGTTATTCAATCATGCATATATGTGTTCTAGGATGTCAAAAAAAATTTATAGTGATTCAATCATTCATATATGTGTTCTTAGGCTGTCAAAAAAATTTCATAGTGATTTAAACATTCATATATGTGTTCTAAGGCTCTCAAAAAAATTGCATAGTAATTCAATCATGCATATATGTGTCCTAAGGATGTCAAAAAAAATTCATAGTGAACCAATAATGCATATATGTGCTCTAAGGCTGTCACAAAAAATTCAAAGTGATTCAATCATGTATATATGTGCTCCAAGGCTGTCATGAAAACTTCATAGTGATTAAATCATGCATATATGTGTACTAATGTTGTCAAATTTTTTTTAAAGTGACTCAATGTTGCATATATGTGTTCAAATGCTGTCAAAAAATTTCATAGTGATTCAATCTTGCACATATTTGTTTTAAGGTTATCAAAAAAAAATTATAGTGATTCAATCATGCATATATGTCCTCTAAGGCTGCCAAAAAAATTTCATAGTGATTCAATCTTACATATATGTGCTCAAAGGTTGTGAAAAAAAAATAATCATGATTCAATCATGCATATATGTGTTCTAAGGCTTTCACAAAAATTTTGTAGTGATTCAGTCATGCATATCTGTCTTCTAAGGTTGTTAAAAAAAATTCACAGTTATTTAATCATACATATGTGCTCTAAGGCTGTCAAAAAAAATTCATAGTGATTCATTCATGCATATTTCTCTACTAAGGCTGTCAAAAAAAATTCATAGTGATTCAATCATGCATATATTTGTTCAAGGTTGTCAAAAAACTTTCATCGTGATTCAATCATTTATATATGTGTTCTAAGGCTCTCAAAAAGAATTCATAGTGATTCAATCATTTGTATAGGTGTTCTAAGGCTGTCAAAAAAATTGCTTTGTATTTCAATCATGCATATATATGTGCTAAGGTTGTCAAAAAAAATGTATAGTGATTCAATAATGCATATATGCATTCTTTGGTTGTCAAAAAATTTTATATTGATTCAAACATGCTTATATGTGTTCTAAGGATGTCAAAAAAAATTTAGAGTGATTCAATCATGCATATATGCTTACCAATGCTATCAAAAAAAGTTCTTAGTGATTGAATCATGTATATATGCGTTCTATTGTTGACAAAAAAATTTTGTACTGATTCAATCATGCATATATGTGTTCTATGGCTGTAAAAAAAAATTATATAGTGGTTCAATCTTGCATATATGTATTCTAATGCTGTAAAAAAAATTATATAGTGATTCAATCTTGCCTATATGTGTTCTAAGGCTGTCCAAAAATTTTCATAGTGATTCAATCTTGCATATATCTATTTTAGGGCAGTCAAAAAAAAAATTATAGTGATTCAATGATGAATACATGTGTTCCACGGTTGTCAAAAAAAATCCTTTGTATTTCTATCATGCTTATATATGTCCTAGGGTTGTGAATTTTTTTTTATAGTGATTCAATAATGTATATATGTGTTCTATGGTTGTCAAAAAAAATTCATAGTGATTCAATCATGCATATATGTGTTCCAAGGCTGTCAAAAAAATTTCAGAGTAATTAAATCTGGCATATATGCTTTCTAAGTGATTCAAAAAAATTTCTTAGTGATTCAATCATGCATATATGCATTCTAATGCTGTCAAAAAAAATTCATTGTGATTCAATCATGCATATATGTGTCTTAAAGTTGTCAAAAAAATATATAGTGATTCAATCATGCATATATGTGTTCTAAGGGTGTAAAAAAACATTAATAGTGATTCAATCATGCATATATGTGTTCTAAAGCTATCAAAAAAAATTCATAGAGATTCAATCATGTATATATGTGTTCTACGCCTATCAAAAACCTGTTTTGTATTTCAATGAATCATATATATGTCCTAAGGTTGTCAAAAAAAAATTATAATTATTCAATAATGCATATATGTGTTCTATGGTTGTCAAAAAAATTTCATAGTGATACAATCATGCATATATGCTTTCTAATGCAGTCAAAAAAACTTTATAGCTATTCAATCACGCATATATGCATTCTAAAGATGTAAAAAAATTTATACTGATTCAATCATGCATATATATGTTCTAAGGCTGTCACAAAAATTTCATAGTGATTTAATCATATGCACATATATGCTCTAAGGCTGTTATAAAAATTTCATAGTGATTCAATCATGCATGTATGTGTTCTAAGGCGGTAAAAAAATTATATAGTGATTCAATCTTGCATATATGTGTTCTAAGGCTGTAAAAAAAAATCCATAGTGATTCAATCATGCATATACGTGTTCTAAGGCTCTCAAAAAAAACATATAGTGATTCAATCAAGCATATATGTGTTCTAAGGCTCTCAAAAAATTTCATAGTGTTTCATTCTTTCATGTATTTGTTCTAAGGCTGTCAAAAAAAATTTATAGTGATTCAATCATGCATAAATGTGTTCTAAGGTTGTCAAAAAAATCATAGCGATTCAATCAAGCATATACGTGTTCTAAGGATGTTAAATAAATTTTGTTGTTATTCAAACATGCATAAATGTGTTCTAAGGTTGTCAAAAAAATCATAGTGATTCAATCATGCATATACGTGTTCTAAGGATGTTAAATAAATTTTCTTGTTATTCAAACATGCATATGTGTTCTAAGGCTGTCATAAAAATTTTATAGTGATTCAATCATGCATATTTGTGTCCTAAAGTTGTCAAAAAAAATATATAGTGATTCAATCATGCATATATGTGTTCTAAGGGTGTCAAAAAAAATTAATAGTGATTCAATCATGCATATATGTGTTCTAAAGCTATCAAAAAAAATTCATAGAGATTCAATCATGCATATATGTGTTCTACGCCTGTCAAAAAACTGTTTTGTATTTCAATGAATCATATATATGTCCTAAGGTTGTCAAAAAAAATTATAATTATTGAATAATGCATATATGTGTTCTATGGTTGTCAAAAAAATTTCATAGTGATACAACCATGCATATATGTGTTCTAAGGCTGTCAAAAAAAATTCAGAGTGATTCAATCATGCATATTTGCTTTCCAATGCTGTCAAAAAAACTTTATAGCTATTCAATCACGCATATATGCATTCTAAAGCTGTAAAAAAAATTATACTGATTCAATCATGCATATATATGTTCTAAGGCTGTCACAAAAATTTCATAGTGATTTAATCATATGCACATATATGCTCTAAGACTGTTATAAAAATTTCATAGTGATTCAATCATGCATATATGTGTTCTAAGGCGGTAAAAAAATTATATAGTGATTCAATCTTGCATATATGTGTTCTAAGGCTGTCAAAAAAATTCTATAGTGATTCAATCATGCATATATGTGTTCTAAGGCTCTTAAAAAAAACATATAGTGATTCAATCAATCATATATGTGTTCTAAGGCTCTAAAAAAATTTCACAGTGTTTCATTCGTTCATATATTTGTTCTAAGGCTGTCAAAAAAATTTCATAGTGATTCAATCATGCATAAATGTGTTCTAAGGTTGTCAAAAAAATCATAGCGATTCAATCATGCATTTACGTGTTCTAAGGATGTTAAATAAATTTTGTTGATATTCAAACATGCATATGTGTTCTAAGGCTGTCATAAAATTTTTATAGCGATTCAATAATGCATATTTGTGTTCTAAGGCTATCAAGCAAAATTTTATAGTGATTCAATCATGCATATATGTGTTCTAGGTTGTCAAAAAAAAATCATAGTGATTCAATTATTCATATATGTGTTCTAAGGATGTCAAAAAAACTTCTTTGTATTTCAATCATGCATATATATGTTGTAAAGTTGTCAAAATTTTTTTTATAATGATTCAATAATTCCTATATGTGTTCTATGGTCGTCAAAAAAATTTATAGACATTAAATCACGCATATATGTGTTCTAAGGCTCTCAAAAAATTTCATAGTGATTCATTCTTTCATATATGTGTTCTAAGGCTGTCAAAATTTTTTATAGTGATTCAATCATGCATATATGTGTTCTAAGGCTATAAAAAAAAGTTCATAGTGATTCAATGATGCATATATGTGTTCTAAGGCTGTCAAAAAAAATTCATAGTGATTCAATCATGCATATATGTGTTCTAAGGCTGTCAAAAAAATTTCATAGTGCTTCAATCATTCGTATATGTGTTCTAAGTCTGTCAAGAAAATTGCATAGTAATTCAATCAAGAATATATGTGTCCTAAGGATGTCAAAAAAAATTCAAAGTGAATCAATACAGCATATATGTGTTCCATGGTTGTCAAAAAAAATTTATAGTGATTGAATTAAGCATATATTTTTTATTCAATCATGCATTTATGTGTTCTAAGGCTGTCAAAAAAGTTTCTAGTGATTCAATCATACATATATATGTTCTAATGCTTTAAAAAAAATTATAGTGATACAATCATCCATATATGTGTTCTAAGGTTATCAAAAAAAATTCATAGTGATTCAATCATGCATATATCTCTTCTAAGGCTATCAAAAAAAATTCATAGTGATTCAATCATGCATATATATGTTCTAAGGTTGCAAAAAATAATTTATAGTGATTGAATCATGCACATATGTGTTCAAAGGCCATAAAAAATATTTAGTCTGTTTCAATCATGCATATATGTGTTCTAACATTGTCAAAAATATTCATAGTGATTCAATCATGCATATATGTGTTCTAATGCTGTGAAAAAAGTTTTATTGTGATTTAATTATGCATATATGTGTTCTAAGGCTGTCAAGAAAAAATTATAGTGATTCAATCTTGCATATATGTGTTCTGAGGTTGTCAGAAAAAATTTATAGTGATTCAATCATGCATATATGTCTTCTAAGTCTGTGAAAAAAATTTCATAGAGATTTAATCTTGCATATATGTGTTTTAAGGTTGTCAAAAAAAATTACAAGGATTTAGCGATGCATATCTGTGTTCTAATGCTATCAAAAAAATTTATAGTGATTCAATCATGCATATATGTGTTCTAAGGCTGTCAAAAAAAAATCATAGTCACTCAATCGTGCATACATGTGTTCTAAGGCTTTAAAAAAAAAATCAGAGTCACTCAATCATGCATTAAGGTGTTCTGACATTGTCAAAAAAAATTCATAGTGATTCAATCATGAATATGTGTTCTAAGGCTATCAAAAACATTTCGTAGTGATTTAATCATCCATATATGTGTTCTAAGGCTGTCAAAAAAAATTTATCGATTCAATCATGCATATATGTATTCTAAGGCTGTCAAAAAAAAATCATCGTGATTCAGTCTTGCATATATGTGTTCTAAGTTTGTCAAAAAAAAAATTATAGTGATGTAATCATGCATATATTATTTCTAAGGCTGTCAAAAAAATTTCACAGTGATTTAATCATGCATATATGTGTTCTAAGGCTATCAAAAAAAATTCATTGTGATTCAATCAAGCATATATGTGTCCTAAGGCGATCAAAAAAAATTCTAAGTGAATCATGCATATACGTGTTCATGCATTGTCAAAAAAAATTCATAGGGATTCAATCATGCATATATCTATTCTAAGGATGTCAAAAAAATTCCATTGTTATTTAATCATGCATATATATGGTCTAAGGCTGTCAAAAAAATTCATAGTGATTCAATCATGCATATATGTGTTCAAAGGTTGTCAAAAAAAATTATAATGATTCAATCTTGCATATATGTGTTCTAAGGTTGTCAAAAAAAATTTATAGTGATTTATTCATGCCTATATGTGTTCTAAGGCTATCAAAAAAAAATCATAATGATTTAATCATGCATATATGAGTTTTAAGGTTGTCAAAAAAAAATTATATTGATTCAATCATGCATATATGTGTTCTAAGCCGGTCCAAAAAATTTCACAATGATTCAATCATGCAAATATCTATTCAAAGTCTGTCACTCAAAATTCATACTTATTCAATCATGCATATATGTGTTCTAAGGTTGTCAAAAAAAATTAATAGTGACTCAATCATGCATATAAGTGTTCTAACGATGTAAAAAAAAAATCATAGTGATCCAATCATGCATATACGTGTTTTAAGACTGTCAAAAATATTCCATAGTGATTTAATCATTTATATATTTGTTCTATGGTTGTCAAAAAATTTTCTTAGTGATTCAATCTTGCATACATGTGTTGTATCTTGTAAAAAATAAATTATAGTGATTCAATCATGCATGTATGTGTTCTAATGCTGTCAAAAAAAAATTGTAGTGATTTAATCATGCATATATGCGTTGTAAGGCAGGCACACAAATTTTATAGTGACTCAATCATGCATATATGTATTCTAAGGCTGTCAAAAAAAATTCATCGCGATTCAATCTTGCATATATATGTTCTAAGGCTGTCAAAAAAATTTCACAGAGATTTAATCATGCATATATGTGTTCTAAGGCTGTCAAAAAACTTTCATAGTGATTCAATCAAACATATATGTGTTCTAAGGCGATCAAAAAAAATTCTAAGTGACTCAATCTTGCATATATGTGTTCTAATGCTGTCAAAAAAGTTTTATAGTGATTCAAATATGCATATATTTTCTAAGGCTATCAAGAAAAATTTATAGTGATTCAATCTTGCGTATATATATTCTGAGGTTGTTAGAAAAAATTTATAGTAATTCAATCATCCATATATGTGTTCTATGGCTGTCAAAAAAAATTCATAGTGATTCAATATTGCGTATATGTGTTCTAAGGCTGACAAAAAAAATTTAAACTGATTCAATCATGCATATATGTGTTGTAATGCTGTAAAAAAATTTCATAGTGACTCAATCATGCATATATGTGTTCTAAGGCAGTCCAAAAAAAATCATAGTGACTCAATCATGCATATATGTGTTCTAAGGCGATTAAAAAACTTTTATAGTGATTCAATCATGCATATATGTATTGTGACATTGTCAAAAAAAAATCATAGTGATTCAATCTTTCATATTTGAGTTCTAAGGCTGTCAAAAAAAGTTCATAGAGATTCAATCCTAAATATATGTTTTATAAGGTTGTCAAAAAAAAATTATAGTGATTCAATAATGCATATATGGGTTCTCAGGCTGTCAAAAAATTTTTAAGGTAATTCAATCACGCATATATGTGTTCTAAGGTTGTCAAAAAATATTCATCGTAATTCAATCTTGCAAATATGTGTTGTAAGGCTGTCAAAAAAATTTATAGTGATTTAATCTAGCATATATGTGTCTAAGGATGTCAAAAAAAAATCATAGTGATTCAATAAAGCATATATATGTTCTCAATCTATCAAAAAAAATTCTTAGTGACTCAATCATGCATACATGTGTTCTAGCATTGTCCAAAAAAATTCATAGTGATTCAATCATGCATATATGTGTACTAAAGATGTCAAAAAAAATTCATAGTGATTCAATCATGCATATATGTGTTTTGAGGCTATCAAAAAAAAGTCAATATGATTGAATCACGCATATATGTGTTCGAAGATTGTCAAAAAAAATTTATAGTTCTTCAATCTTGCAAATATGTGTTCCAAGGCTGTCAAAAAAAAATTCACAGCGATTCAGTCATGCATATATGTGTATTAAGATTGTCAAAAAAAAATTCAGAGTGATTCAATCATGCATATATTTGTTCTAAGCCTGTCAAAAAAAATTCATAGTGACTCAATCATGCATATAAGTGTTCTAACGCTGTAACAAAAAATCATAGTGAACCAATCTTGAATATATGTGTTCTATTTTGTAAAAAAAAATTTATATTTATTCAATCATGCATATATGTGTTCTAAAGCAGTCAAACAAATTTTATAGTGACTCAATCATGCATATATGTGTTATAAGGCTATCAAAAAAATTTCATAGCGATTCAATCCTGAATATATTTGTTCTAAGGCTGTCAAAAAAAAATCATTCTAATTCAATCATGCATATACGTCTTCTAAGGTAGTCAAAAAATATTTCATAGTGATTCAATCATGCATGTATGTATACTAAGGCTGTCAAAAAATTTTCTAGTGATTCAATCATGCATATATGTGTTCTAATGCTTTAAAAAAAAATTATAGTGATACAATCATGCATATATGTGTTCTAAGGTTATAAAAAAAAATTCAAAGTGATTCAATCATGCATATATGTGCTCTAAGGCTATCAAAAAAAATTTATAGTGATTCAATCAAGCATATATATGTTCTAAGGTTGCCAAAAAAATTTATACTGATTCAATCATGCACATATGTGTTCTAAGGCTATCAAAAAAAATGTTTTCTGATTCAATCATGCATATATGTGTTCTAACATTGTCAAAAAAAAATCAAAGTGATTCAATCATGCATATATGTGTTCTAATGCTGTCAAAAAAGGTTTATAGTGATTTAATTATGCATATATGTGTTCTAAGGCTGTCAAGAAAAATTTATAGTGATTCAATCTTGCGTATATGTGTTCTGAGGTTATCATAAAAAATTTATAATGATTCAATCATGCATATATGTCTTCTAAGTCTGTAAAAAAAATTTCATATTGATTTAATCTTGCATATATGTGTTCTAAGGTTGTCAAAAAAAATTACAGTGATTTAATGACGCATATATGCGTTCTAATGCTAACAAAAAAAAATTATAGTGATTCAATCATGCATATATGTGTTTTGAGGCTGTCAAAAAAATTTCATAGTCACTCAATCATGCATACATGTGTTCTAAAGCTTTCAAAAAAAAATCATAGTGACTCAATCATGCATATAAGTCTTCTGACATTGTAAAAAAAATTCATAGTGATTCAATCATGAATATGTGTTCTAAGACTATCAAGAAAATTCCATAGTGATTTAATCATCCATTTATGTGTTCTAAGGCTGTCAAAAAAATTATAGATTCAATCATCCATATATGTATTCTAAGGCTGTCAAAAAAAAATTTATCGTGAATCAGTCTTGCATATATGTGTTCTATGTTTGTCAAAAAAAATTATAGTGATGTAATCATGCATATATTTGTTCTAAGGTTGTCAAAAAAAATTCACAGTGATTTAATCATGCATATATGTGTTCTAAGGCTATCAAAAAATTTTCATTGTGATTCAATCAAGCATATATGTGTCCTAAGGCAATCAAATTTTTTTTTAAGTGAATCATGCATATACGTGTTCAAGCATTGTAAAAAAAAAAATCATAGTGATTCAATCATGCATATATCAATTCTAAGGATGTCAAAAAAATTCCATTGTTAATTAATCATTCATATATATGGTCTAACGTTGTAAAAAAAATCATAGTTATTCAATCACACATATATGTGTTCCAAGGCTGTCAAAAAAATTATAATGATTCAATCTTGCATATATGTGTTCTAAGGTTGTCAAAAAAAAATTATAATGCCTTAATCATGCATATATGTGTTTCAAGGCTATAAAAAAAAATTCATAATTATTTAATCATGCATATATGAGTTCTAAGGTTGTCAAAAAAAATTTATATTGATTCAATCATGCATATATGTGCTCTAAGCCTGTCCAAAAAATTTCACAGTAATTCAATCATGCATATATATGTTCAAAGTCTGTCAAAAAAATTTCATAGTGATTCAATCATGCATATGTGTGTTTAAAGGTTGTCAAAAAAAATTAATAGTGACTCAATCATGCATATATTTGTTCTAACGATGTAAAAAAAGATTCATAGTGATCCAATCATGCATATACGTGTTTTATGATTGTCAAAAAAATTCCATAGTGATTTAATCATTTATATATATGTTCTATGGTTGTCAAAAAAATTTCTAAGTGATTCAATCTTGCATATATGTGTTCTATTGTGTAAAAAAGAAATTATAGTGATTCAATCATGCATGTATGTGTTCTAATGCAGTCAAAAAAAAATTGTAGTGATTTAGTCATGCGTATATGCATTGTAAGGCAAGCAAACAAATTTTATAGTGACTCAATAATGCATATATGTATTCTAAGGCTGTCAAAAAAAATTTAGCGTGATTCAATCTTGCATATATGTGTTCTAAGGCTGTCAAAAAAAAATTACAGTGATTGAATCATGCATATATGTGTTCTAAGGCTGTCAAAAAAAAATTATAGCGATTCATACAAGTATATATGTGTTCTAAGGCGATCAAAAAAATTTCTAAGTGACTCAATCTTGTATATTTTTGTTCTAATGCTGTCAAAAAAGTTTTATAGTCATTCAATTATGCATATGTCGTCTAAGGTTGTCAAGAAAAATTTATAGTGATTCAATCTTGCATATATGTGTTCTGAGGTTGTTAGAAAAAATTTATAGTGATTCAATCATGCATATATGTGTTTTATGGCTGTCAAACAAAAATCATAGTGATTCAATATTGCATATATGTGTTCTAAGGCTATCAAAAAAAATTTAAACTGATTCAATCATGCATATATGTGTTGTAATGTTGTAAAACAATTTCATAGTGACTCAATCATGCATATATGTGTTCTAAGGCAGTCCAAAAAAAATCATAGTGACTCAATCATGCATATATCTGTTCTAAGGCGATTAAAAAACTTTTATACTGATTCAATCATGGACATATGTATTCTGACATTGTAAAAAAAAATCATATTGATACAATCTTTCATATTTGGGTTCTAAGGCTGTCAAAAAAAATTCATAGTGATTCAATCCTAAATATATGTTTTCTAAGGTTGTCAAAAAAAAATTATAGTGATTCAATCATGCATATATGGGTTATAAGGCTGTCAAAAAAAATTTAAGGAAATTCAACCATGCATATATGTGTTCTAAGGTTGTCAAAAAATATTCATCGTGATTCAATCATGCAAATATGTGTTGTAAGGCTGTCAAAAAAAATTATAGTGATTTAATCTTGCATATATGTGTCTAAGGATGTCAAAAAAATTTCATAGTGATTCAATAAAGCATATATATGTTCTAAATCTATCAAAAAAAATTCTTAGTGACTCAATCATGCATACATGTGTTCTAGCACTGTCAAAAAAAATCCATAGTGATTCAATCATGCATATATGTGTACTAAGGATGTCAAAAAAAAAATATAGTGATTCAATCATGCATATATGTGTTTTGAGTCTATCAAAAAAATGTCATTATGATTGAATCATGCATATATGTGTTCTAGGGTTGTCAAAAAAAATTTATAGTTCTTCGATCTTGCAAATATATGTTCTAAGGCTGTCAAAAAAAAAATCATAGTGATTCAGTCATGCATATATGTGTTTTAAGATTGTCAAAAAAAATTCAGAGTGATTCAATCATGCATATATTTGTTCTAAGCCTGTCAAAAAAAAATCATAGTGACTCAATCATGCATATAAGTGTTCTAACGCTGTTAAAAAAAAATTCATAGTGAACCAATCTTGCATATATGTGTTCTATTTTGTAAAAAAAAAATTATATTTATTCAATCATGCATATATGTGTTCTAAGGCAGTCAAACAAATTTTATAGTGACTCAATCATGCATATATGTGTTCTAAGGCTATCAAAAAAAATTCATAGCGATTCAATCCTGAATATATTTGTTCTAAGGCTGTCAAAAAAAAATCATTCTAATTCAATCATGCATATACGTCTTCTAAGGTAGTCAAAAAATATTTCATAGTTATTGAATCATGCATGTATGTGTACTAAGGCTGTCAAAAAAAAATTTAGTGATTCAATCATGCATATATGTGTTCTAATGCTTTAAAAAAAAATTATAGTGATACAATCATGCATATATGTGTTCTAAGGTTATCAAAAAAAAATCAAAGTGATTCAATCATGCTTATATGTGCTCTAAGGCTATCAAAAAAAATTTATAGTGATTCAATCAAGCATATATATGTTCTAAGGTTGCCAAAAAAATTTATATTGATTCAATCATGCACATATGTGTTCTAAGGGTATCTAAAAAAATTTATTCTGATTCAATCATGCATATATGTGTTCTAACATTGTCAAAAAAAAATCATAGTGATTCAATCATGCTTATATGTGTTCCAATGCTGTCAAAAAAGTTTTATAGTGATTTAATTATGCATATATGTGTTCTAAGGCTGTCAAGAAAAATTTATAGTGATTCAATCTTGTGTATATATGTTCTGAGGTTGTCAGAAAAAATTTATAGTTATTCAATCATGCATATATGTCTTCTAAGTCTATCAAAAAAAAATCATAGTGATTTAATCTTGCATATATGTGTTCTAAAGGTTGTCAAAAAAAATTACAGTGATTTAATGACGCATATATGTGTTCTAATGCTATCAAAAAAAAATTGTAGTGATTAAATCTTGCATATATGTGTTTTGAGGCTGTCAAAAAAATTCATAGTCACTCAATCATGCATACATGTGTTCTAAGGCTTTAAAAAAAAATCGTAGTGACTCAATCATGCATATAAGTGTTCTGACGTTGTAAAAAAAAATCATAGTGATTCAATCATGAATATGTGTTCTAAGGCTATCAAGAAAATTCAATAGTGATTTAATCATCCATATATGTGTTCCAAGGCTGTCAAAAAAATTTATAGATTCATTCATGCATATATGTATTCTAAGGCTGTCAAAAAAAATTCATCGTGATTCAGTCTTGCATATATGTGTTCTATGTTTGTCAAAAAAAAATTAATAGTGATGTTATCATGCATATATTTGTTCTAAGGCTGTCAAAAAAAATTCACAGTGATTTAATCATGCATATATATGTTCTAAGGGTATCAAAAAAATTTCATTGTGATTCAATCAAGCATATATGTGTCCTAAGGCAATCAAAAAAAATTCTAAGTGAATCATGCATATACGTGTTCCATCATTGTCAAAAAAAATTTATAATGATTAAATCATGTATATATCTATTTTGAGGATGTCAAAAAAATTCCATTGTTATTTAATCATTCATTTTATATGGTCTAACGGTGTCAAAAAAAATCATAGTGATTCAATCATGCACATATCTAAGGCTGTCAAAAAAAATTATAATGATTCAATCTTGCATATATCTGTTCTAAGGTTGTCAAAAAAAATTTATAGTGATTTAATCTTGCATATGTGTGTTCCAAGGCTATCAAAAAATTTTCATAATGATTTAATCATGCATATATGAGTTCTAAGGTTGTCAAAAAAAAATTATAGTGATTCAATCATGCATATATGTGTTCTAAGCCAGTCCAAAAAAATTCACAGTGATTCAATCATGCATATATTTGTTCAACGTCTGTCAAAAAATTTTCATAGTGATTCAATCATGCATATATGTGTTCTAAGGTTGTCAAAAAAAATTAATAGTGAGTTAATCATGCATATATGTGTTCTAATGCTCTAAAAAAAGATTCATAGTGATCCAATCATGCATATACATGTTTTGAGACTCAAAAAAATTCCATAGTGATTCAATCATTTATATATATGTT
The DNA here is from genome assembly GCF_984573655.1 of Nuphar pumila. NCBI lineage: Eukaryota > Viridiplantae > Streptophyta > Magnoliopsida > Nymphaeales > Nymphaeaceae > Nuphar > Nuphar pumila. The sequence goes on along the minus strand of NC_143260.1, from coordinate 63,599,402 downwards.
CTATGGTTGTCAAAAAAAAATCTTAGTTATTTAATCTTGCATATATGTGTTCTATTGTGTAAAAAAAAAATTATAGTGATTCAATCATGCATGTATGTGTTCTAATGCAGTAAAAAAACTTTTGTAGTGATTTAATCATGCGTATATGCATTGTAAGGCTGGCAAAAAAAAATTATAGTGACTCAATCATGCATATATGTATTCTAAGGCTGTCAAAAAAAATTCATCGTGATTCAATCTTGCATATATGTGTTCTAAGGCTGTCAAAAAAAATTTACAGTGATTGAATCATGCATATATGTGTTCTAAGGCAGTCAAAAAAATTTCATAGTGATTCATTCAAGCATATATGTGTTCTAAGGCGATCAAAAAAATTTCTAGGTGACTCAATCTTGCATATTTGTGTTCTAATGATGTCAAAAAAGTTTTATAGTGATTCAATTATGAATGTGTTCTAAGGCTGTCAAGAAAAATTTATAGTGATTCAATCTTGCGTATATGTGTTCTGAGGTTGTTAGAAAATACTTATAGTGATTCAATCATGCATATATGTCTTTTATGGCTGTCAAAAAAAAATCATAGTGATTCAATATTGCATATATGTGTTCTAAGGCTGTCAAAAAAATTTTAAACTGATTCAATCATGCATATATGTGTTGTAATGCTATAAACATTTTTCATAGTGACTCAATCATGCATATATGTGTTCTAAGGCAGTCCAAAACAAATCATAGTTACTCAATCATGCATATATGTGTTGTAAGGCGATTAAAAAAACATTTATAGTGATTCAATCATGCATATATGTATTCTAACATTGTCAAAAAAAATCATAGTGATTCAATCTTTCATATTTGAGTTCTAAGGCTGTCAAAAATAATTCATAGTGATTCAATCCTAAATATATGTTTTCTAAGGTTGTCAAAAAAAATTTATAGTGATTCAATCAAGCATATATGGGTTCTAAGGCTGTCAAATTTTTTTTAAGGTAATTCAATCATGCATATATGTGTTCTAAGGTTGTCAAAAAATATTCATCGTAATTCAATCATGCAAATATGTGTTGTAAGGCTGTCAAAAAATTTTATAGTGATTTAATCTTGCATATATGTGTCTAAGGATGTCAAAAAAATTTATAGTGTTTCAATAAAGCATATATATGTTCTAAATCTATCAAAAAAAATTCTTAGTGACTCAATCATGCATACATGTGTTCTAGCATTGTCAAAAAAAATTCATAGTGATTCAATCATGCATATATGTGTACTAAAGATGTCAAAAAAACTTCACAGTAATTCAATCATGCATATATGTGTACTAAAGATGTCAAAAAAACTTCGCAGTAATTCAATCATGCATATATGTGTTCTAAGGTTGTCAAAAAAAATTTAAAGTTATTCAATCTTGCAAATATGTGTTCCAATGCTGTCAAAAAAATTTCTTAGTGATTCAGTCTTGCATATATGTGTTTTAAGATTTTCAAAAAAAAATCATAGTGATTTAATCTTGCATATATATGTTTTTGACTTGTCAAAAAAAATTTATAGTGATTTAATGATGCATATATGTGTTCTAATGTTGTAAAAAAATATTTGTAATGATTCAATCATGCATATATGCTTTCTAAGGTTGTCAAAAAAAATTCATATTGACTCAATCATGCATATATGTGTTCTAAGACTTTAAAAAAAAAATCATAGTGACTCAATTATGCATATATGTCTTCTATGACTGTAAAAAAAAATTCATTGTGATTTAATCTTGCATATATGTGTTCTAAGGTTGTCAAAAAAATTATAGATTCAATCAAGCATATATGTATTCTAAGGCTGTCAAAAAAAATTCATCATGATTCAATCTTGCATATATGTGTTCTAAGGCTGTCAAAAAAATTTCACATTGATTGAATCATGCATATATGTGTTCTAAGGCTGTCAAAAAAATTCATTGTGATTCAATCATGCATATATGTGTTCTAAGGTGATCACAAAAAATTCTAAGTGACTCAATCATGCATATATGTGTTCTAATGCTGTCAAAAAAGTTTTATAGTGATTCAATTATGCAAATGTGTTTTAAGGCTATCAAGAAAAATTTATAGTGATTCAATCTTTCATATATGTGTTCTGAGTTTGTCAGAAAAAAATTATACTGATTCAATCATGCATATATGTGTTCTATGGCTGTCAAAAAAATTCATAGTGATTCAATATTGCATATATGTGTTCTAAGGCTGTCAAAAAAAATTTAACTGATTCAATCATGCATATGTGTTGTAATGCTGTAAAAAAAATCATAGTGACTCAATCATGCATATATGTGTTCTGAGGATGTCAGAAAAGATTATAGTGATTCAATCATCCATATATGTGTTCTAATGTTGTCAAAAAATATTTGTAGTGATCCAATAATGCATATATGTGTTCTAAGGCTGTCAAAAAACTTTCATAGTCATTCAATCTTGCATATATGTGTTCTAAAGCTGTCAAAAAATTTTATAGTGATTCAGTCATGCATATATGTGTTCTAAGGATGTCAGAAAATAATATAGTGATTCAATCATCCATATATGTGTTCTAAAGTTGTGAAAAATATTTGTAGTGATTCAATAATGCATATATGTGTTCTAAGGCTATCAAAAATCTTTCATAGTTATTCAATCATGCATATATGTGTTCTAAAGCTTTCAAAAAAAAATTATAGTGATTCAATCATGCGAACATGTTTTCTAAGGCTGTCAAAAGAATTTGATAGTGATTTAAGCTTGCATATATGTGTTGTAATGCTGTCAAAAAAAAATTATAGTGATTCAATCATCCATATATGTGTTCTAAGGCTGTCAAAAAAAAATCATAGAGATTGAATCATGTACTTATGTGTTCTAATACTATCAAAAAAAAATTATAGCGATTCAATCATGCATATATGTGTTCTAAGGCTGTCAAAAAAAAACCATAGTGATTGAATCATGCATATATATGTTCTAGTATGGTAAAAAAAAATTGTAGTGATTCAATCATGCATATATATGTTCTAAGGTTGTCAAAAAAAAAAATTAGTCAATTAATCATGCATATATGTGTTCTAAGGTTGTAAAAAAAAATCATTGTGATTCAATCATGCATATACATGTTCTACGGCTGTCAAAAAAAAATCATTATGATTCAATCACGCATATATGAGTTCTAAGTTTGTCAAAAAAAATCATAGTGATTCAATCTACAAATATATGTGTTCTAAGGCAGTCAAAAAAAAATCATAGTGATTCAATCTTGCATATATGTGTACTAACTCTGAAAAAAAATCCAATCATCCAAATATATTTTCTAAGGCTCAAAAAATAACTTCATAGTGATTCAATCTTGATTATATGTGTTCTCACCCTGTCAAAAAAAATTCATAGTGATTCAATCATGCATATATGTGTCCCAAGGTTGTGAAAAAAAATTCATAGTGATTCAATCAAATATTTATGTCTTCTAAGGTTGTCAAAACAATTTCATAGTAATTCAATCATGCATATATGTGTTCTAAGTCTGCAAAAAAAAATACAGTGACTTAATCAAGCATATATGTGTCTAAGGTTGTCAAAAAAAAAATCATAGTGATTTAATCATGCATATATGTGTTTTAAGGCAATCAAAAAAATATCATAGTGATTCAATCATGCATATATGTGTTGTAAGCATGTCAAAAAAAATCCATAGTGATTCAATCATCCATATATGTGTTCTAGGGCTGTAAAAAAGAAGTCATAGTGATTCAATCATGCATATATGTGTTCTAATGCTGTAAAAAAAATTATAGTGATATAATCATGCAAATAAGTGTTCTAAGGATGTCAAAAAAAGTTTATAATGATTCAATCATGTATATATGTGTTCTAATGCTGTCAAAAAAAATCATAGTGATTCAATCATGCATATATGTGTTCTATAGGTGTCAAAAAAATTTTATAGTGATTCAATCATGTGAACATGTTTTGTAAGGTTGTCAAAAAATTTCATAGTGATTCAAGCTTGCATATATGTGTGCTAAGGTTGTCAAAAAAAATTATAGTGATTCAATTTTGCATATATATGTTCTAAGGCTGTAAAAAAAAAATCATAGTGAATCAATCATGAATATATGTGTTCTAAGTTATTTAAAAAAAAATCATAGAAATTCAATCATGCATTTTTGTGTTTTAAGGCTCTCAAAAAAAATTGTAGTGACTTAAAAATGCATGTGTCTAAGGTTGTCAAAAAAAATTCATTGTGATACAATGATGCATATATGTGTTCTAAGGCTTTCAAAAAAAATTCATAGTAATTCAATCATGCATATATGTGTTCTAAGGCTGTCAAAAAAAATTCATAGTGATTCAATCATGCATATAATTATTCTAAGGCTGTCAAAAAAAATTTATAGTGATTCAATCAAGCATTTACGTGTACTAAGGTTGTCATAAAAAAATTATAGTTATTCAATCATGCATATATTTGTTCTAATGCTGTTAAAAAAAATTCATAGTGATTCAATCATGCATTTATGTGTTCTATGGTTGTAAAAAAAAATTCATAGTGAATCAATCATTCATATATGTGTTCTAAGGCTGTCAAAAAACTTTGTAGTGATTCAATCTTGCATATATGTGTTCTAAGGTTGTCATAAAAAATTTATAGTGATCCAAACAGGCATTTATGTGCTCTAATGTTGTCAAAAAAATTTGTAGTGATTTAATTATGCATATATGTATTCTAAGGATGTCAAAAAAAATCATAGTATTCAATCATGCATATATGTGTTCTAGGGCTGTCAAAAAAAATTCATAGTGACTCAATCATGCGTATATGTGTTCTAACATTCTGAAAAAAAAATCATAGTGATTCAATCAAGCGTATATGTGTTCTAAGGCTGTCAAAAAAATTCATAGTTATTCAATCTTGTATATATGTGTTAGAAGGTTGTCAAAAAAATTTTATAGTAATTCTATCATGCATGTGTGTCATAATGCTGTAAAAAAAAATTATAGTGACTCAATCATGCATACATGTGTTATAAGGCTGTCAAAAAATATTCATAGTGATTCAATCATATATATATATATATATGTTCTAAGTTTGTCTAAAAAAATCATATTCATTCAAGCATGCATATATGTGTTCTAAAGTTGTCAAAAAAAATTCACAATGATTCAATCATGCATATGTGTGTTCTAAGGTTGTCAAAAAATATTTATAGTGATTAAATAATCCATATATGTGTTCTAATGTTATCAAAAAAATATCATAGTGATTCAATCACATATATATTTTTTTCTAAAGTTGTCAAAAAAAATTTATAGTGATTCAAGCATGCGTATATGTGTTCTAAGGTTGTCAAAAAAATTATAGGGATTCAATAATGCACATATGTGTTTTAATGCTGTCAAAAAAAATTTATAGTGATTCAATCCTGTATATATGTGTTCTAAAGCTGTCAAAAAATTTTCATAGTGACTCAATCATGCATATATGTGTTCTAAGGCTGTCAAAAAAAATTCATATTGATTCAATCATGCATATATTTTGTTCTAAGGTTGTCAAAAAAAATCATCCTAATTCAATAATGCATATAGTGTTATAACATTGTTAAAAAAAATTAATAGTGATTCAGTCATGCACATAGGTGTTCTAAGGCTGTCAACAAAATTTTATTGTGATTTAATCATGCATTTGTGTTCTAAGGATGTCAAAGACCTATATAGTGAATCTATCATGCATATATGTTGTTCTAAAGCTTGCAAAAAAAATTCTTAATGATTCAATCATGCATATAAGTATTTTAAGGATGTCAAAAAAAATTTATAGTGATTCAATCATGCATATATGTGTTCTAAGGCTGTCAAAAACAATTATAGTGATTAAATCATGCATATATGCGTTCTAAGGTTGTTAAAAAAAAATTATAGTCATTCAATCATGCATATATGTATTGTAACATTGTCAAATAAAATGCATAGTGATTTAATCATGCATATATGAGTTCTAAGGCTAACAAAAAAAATTCATAGTGTTTCAATCATGCATATATGTGTTTTAAGGTTGTCAAAAAAATTTCATACTGTTTCAATTATGCATATATGTGCTTTAAGGTTGTCAAAAAAATTTGATAGTGATTCAATCATACATATATGTGTTCTAAGGCTGTCAAAAAAATTTCATAGTGTTTCAATCATGCATATATGTGTTCTAAGGCAGTCAAAAAAAATTTATAGTCATTCAATCATGCACATATGTGTTCTAATGCTGTTAAGAAATTCATAGTGATTTAATCATGCATATATGTATTCTAAAATTGTCAAAAAAAATTAATAGTGATTCAATCATGCATATATGAGTTCTAAGGCTGTCAAAAAAAATTCATAGTGATTCAATCATGCATATATCTGTTTAAGGTTGTCAAAAAAATTTAATAGTGACTCAATCATGCATATATGTCTTCAAAGGCTGTAAAAAAAAAATCATAGTGATTCAATCATTCATATATGTGTTCTAAGTTTGTTAAAAAAAAATCATAGTAATTCAATCATGCGTATATGTGTTCTAAAGTTGTCAAAAAAAAATTATAGTGATTAAACATGCATATGTGTCTGAGGTTGTCAAAAAAATTTAATAGTGATTCATTGATGCATATATGTGTTCTAAGACTGTCAAAAAAAAATTATTGTAATTCAATCTTGTATATATGTGTTCTACGGCTGTCAAAAAAATTTTATAGTGATTCAATTATGCATATATGTGTTTTAAGGTAGTAAAAAAAAATTATAGTGATTCAATCATGCAATTAAGTGTTCTAAGGTTGTCAAAAAAATTATAGTGATTCAATGATGCATATATGTGTTCTAAGGCTGTTAAAAAAAATTTATAGTGATTTAATCATGCATATATGTGTTCTAAGGTTGTCAAAAAGCTTTATAGTGATTCTATTTTGCATATATGTGTTCTAAGGCTGGAAAAAAATTCATTTTAATTCAATGATGAATATATGTATTCTAAGGATGTCAAAAAAAATTATAGTGATTCAATCATGCATATATGTGTTCTAGGGCTGTCAAAAAAAAATATAGTGATTCAATCATGCATATATGTGTTCTAATGTTGTAAAAAAACTTATAGTCATTCAATCATGCATATATCTTTTATAATGCTGTCAAAAAAAATTCATAGTGATTTAATCATGCATATATGTATTCTAACATTATAAAAAAAAATAATAGTGATTCAATCATGCATATATGTGTTCTAAGGCTATCAAAAAAATTTAATAGAGATTCAATCATGCATATATGTGTCCTAAGGCTGTCAAAAAAATTTAATAGAGATTCAATCATGCATATATGTGTTTTAAGGCTGTCAAAAAAAATTCATAGTGATTCAATCATGCATATATGTGTTCCAAGTTTGTTAAAAAAAATTATTGCAATTCAATCATGCAAATTGGTGTTCTAAGGCTGTCAAAAAAAAATTATTGTGATTTAAACATGCATATGTGTCTAAGGTTGTCAAAAAAAAATTGTTGTGTTACAAAGATGCATATATGCGTTCTAAGGCTTAAAAAAAAATCATAGTGATTCAATCATGCAGATATGTGTTCTAAGGATGTCAAAAAAAATTCTTAGTGATTCAATCATGCATATATGTGTCTTAAGGCTATAAAAAAAATTTTTGGTGATTCAATCATGTATTTACATGTACTAAGGTCGTAAAAAAAATTATAGTGATTCAATCATGCATATATGTGTTCTAACGCTGTCAAAGAAAATTCATCGTGATTCAATCATGCATATATGTTTTCTATGTTGTCAAAGAAAATTCATAGTGATTGAATCATGCATATATGTCTTCTAAGGTTGTCCAAAAAAATTCATAGTGATTCAATCACGCATATATGTGTTCTAAGGCTGTCAAAAAAAATTTATAGTGATTCAATCTCCAATATATGTGTTCTAAGGTTGTCATAAAAATTTTATAGTGATTCAATCATGCATATATGTCCTCTAATGCTGTCAAAAAAAATTATACTAATTCAATTATGCATATATGTGTTCTAAGGATGTCAAAAAAAAATCATAGTGATTCTATCATACATATATGTGTTCTAAGGCTGTAAAAAAATTTCAAAGTGACTTAATCATGCGTATATGTGTTCTAACATTGTCAAAAAAAAATTTATTGTGATTTAATAATGCATATATGTAGTCTAAGGTTGTAAAAAAAAAATCATAGTCTTTCAATCATGCATATATGTGTTCCATGGTTGTCAAAAAAAATATATAGTAATTCAATCATGCATATGTGTGTTTTCATGCTGTCAAAAAATATTTATAGTGATTCAATCATCCATTTATGTGTTCTAAGGCTGTCAAAAAAAATTTATAGTGATTAAATCATGCATATATTTGTTCTACTGCTTTTAAAAAAAAATCATAGTGATTCAATCACGCATATATGTGTTCTAAGGATGTCAAAAAAAAATCTCAGTGATTCAATCACAGATATTTATGTTCTAAGTCTATCAAAAAAACATTACAGTGATTCAATCATGCATATATGCATTCTAAGGTTGTTAAACAAAAATTATAATCATTCAATCATGCATATATGTGTTCTAATGTTGTAAAAAAAATCATAGTGATTTAGTCATGCGTATATGTATTTTAACATTGTCAAAAAAACTTATCGTGATTTAATCATGCATATACGAGTTCTAAGGCAGTCAAAATAATTTCATAGTGATTCAATCATGCATATATGTGTTTTAATGCTGTCAAACAAAATTCATAGTGATTCAATCACACATGTATATGTTCTAAGGTTGTCAAAAAAAATTTCTAGTCTTTCAATCATGCATATTTGGGTTCTAATGTTGTTAAAAAAAATCATAGTGATTTAAATTCTAACAATGTCAAAAAAAAATCATAGTAAGTCAATCATGCATATATGAGTTCTAAGGCCGTCAAAACAAATTTATGGTGATTCAATCATTCATATATGTGTTCTAAGTAGTTTAAAAAAATTCATAGTAATTCAATCATGCGTATATGTGTTCTAAGGCTGTCAAAAAAAACTTATAGCGATTTAAACACGCATATGTGTCTAAGGTTGTCAAAAAAAATTCATAGAGATTCAATGATGCATATATGTGTTCTAAGGCTGACAAAAAATTTTGATAGTGATTCAATCATGCATATATATGTTCTAAGGTTGTCAAAAAAAATTTATAGTGATTCAATTATGCATATATGTGTTCTAAGGCTGTAAAAAAAAATTATAGTGATTCAATCATGCATTTACGTGTTCTAAGGTTGTCAACAAAAATTTATAGTGATTCAATCATGCATATATGTGTTTTAATGCTTTCAAAAAAAAATTATAGTGATTCAATCATGCATATATGTGTTCTAAGGTTGTCAACAAAAATTTATAGTGATTTAATCATGAATTTATGTGTTCAAAGGTTGTCAAAAAAAATCTACAGTGATTCAATCATGCATATACATGTTCTAAGGCTGTCAAAAAAAATTCATAGTGATTTAATCATGCATATATGTGTTCTAAGGCTGTAAAAAAATTTCATAGTGATTTTATCATGCCTATATGTTTTCTAAGGCTATCAAAAGGCTTTATAATGATTCTAGCGTGCATATATGTCTTCTAAGGCAGGCAAAAAAATTACATTGTGATTCAATCATGCATATATGTGTTCTAAGGATGTTAAAAATATTTCAGAGTGATTCAATCATGCATATATGTCTTCTAATGTTGTCAAAAAAAATTATAGTGATTGAATCTTGCATGTATGTGTTCTAATGTTGTCAAAAAAATTTTATAGTCATTCAATCATGCACATTTGTTTTATAATGCTGTCAAAAAATTTTCATAGTGATTTAATCATGCATATATGTATTCTAACATTGTCAAAAAAAATTTATAATGATTTAATCATGCATATATGATTTTTAAGGCAGTCAAAAAAGTTTCATAGTGATTCAATCTTGCATATATGTGTTCTAAGGTTGTTAAAAAAATTAATTGTGATTCAATCAAGAATATATGTGCTCTAAGGCTTCAAAAAATTTTCATAGTGATTCAATCATGCATATGTGTGTTCTAGGTTTCTTAAAGAAAATCATAGTAATTTGATCATTCATATATGTGTTCTAACTTTGTCAAAGAAAATTTATAGTGATTTAAACATGCATATGTGTCTAAGGTTGTCAAAAAAGTTTCATACTGATTCAATGATGCATATATGTGTTCTAAGGCTGTCAAAAAAAATGTATAGTGTTTCAATCATGCATTTATGTGTTATAATGCGATCAAATAATTTTCGTAGTGACTCAATCAAGGATATATGAGTTCTAAGTCTGTAAAAAAAAATTATAGTGATTCAAACATTCATTTATGCATTCTAAGGTTGTAAGAAAAATTTAATAGTGATTCAATCATGGATATATATGTTCTAGCACTGTCAAAAAAAATTATAGTGATTCAATCATGCATATATATGCTCTAAGGTTGCCCAAAAAAATTTATAGTCATTCAATCAGGCATATATTTATTATAAAGTTGTAAAAAAAAATCATTTTGATTTAATCATGCATATATGCATTTTAACATTCTTAAAAAAAATTGTAGTGATTAAATCATGCATATATGAGTTTTAAGGCTGTCAAAAAAAAATTATAGGGACTCAATCACGCATATATGTTTTGTAAGGTTGTCAAAAAAATTAAATTGTTATTGAATCATGTATATATGTGTTCTAAGGCTGTCAAAAAAAAAATCACAGTGATTGAATCACGCATATATATGTTCTAATGTTGTATAAAAAAATTTATAGTTATTCAATCATGCATATTTGTGTTCTAAGGTTGTGAAAAAAAATGTAGAGTATTTCAATCATGTATATATGTGTTCTAAGATTGTTAAAAAAAAATCATAGTAATTCAATCATGCATATATGTGTTCTATGGCTGTCGAAAAAAAATTATAGTGATTTAAACATGCATATGTGTCTAAGGTTGTCAAAAAAAAATCATAGTAATTCAATGATGCATATATGTGTTCTTAGGCTGACAAAAATTTTTTATAGTGATTCAATCATGCATACATATGTTCTAAGGCTCTCAAAAAAAATTAATAGTGATTTAATCAGCATATATGTGTTCCAAGGTTGTCAAAAATTTGTTATAGTGATTCAATCATGCATAAATGTGTTTTAATGTTGTCAAAATTTTTCATAGTGATTCAATCATGCATATATGTGTTCTACGGTTGTCAAAAAAATTTAATGTGTCTTAGGTTGTCAAAAAAAATTCATAGAGATTCAATGATGCATATATGTAGTCTAAGGTTGTAAAAAAAAATCATAGTCTTTCAATCATGCATATATGTGTTCCATGGTTGTCAAAAAAAATATATAGTAATTCAATCATGCATATGTATGTTTTCATGCTGTCAAAAAATATTTATAGTGATTCAATCATCCATTTATGTGTTCTAAGGCTGTCAAAAAAAAATTATAGTGAATAAATCATGCATATATTTGTTCTACTGCTTTTAAAAAAAATCATAGTGATTCAATCACGCATATATGTGTTCTAAGGATGTCAAAAAAAATTCACAGTGATTCAATCACAGATATTTATGTTCTAAGTCTATCAAAAAAACATTACAGTGATTCAATCATGCATATATGCATTCTAAGGTTGTTAAACAAAAATTATAATCATTCAATCATGCATATATGTGTTCTAATGCTGTAAAAAAAAATCATAGTGATTTAGTCATGCGTATATGTATTTTAACATTGTCAAAAAAACTTATCGTGATTTAATCATGCATATACGAGTTCTAAGGCAGTCAAAATAATTTCATAGTGATTCAATCATGCATATATGTGTTCTACGGTTGTCAAAAAAATTTAATAGTGATTCAATCAAGCATATATGTTTTTTAATGCTGTCAAACAAAATTCATAGTGATTCAATCACACATGTATATGTTCTAAGGTTGTCAAAAAAAATTTCTAGTCTTTCAATCATGCATATTTGTGTTCTAATGCTGTTAAAAAAAATCATAGTGATTTAATCATGCATATATGTATTCTAACAATGTCAAAAAAAAATCATAGTAATTCAATCATGCATATATGAGTTCTAAGGCTGTCAAAAAAAATTTATGGTGATTCAATCATTCATATATGTGTTCTAAGTAGTTTAAAAAACTTCATAGTAATTCAATCATGCGTATATGTGTTCTAAGGCTGTCAAAAAAAACTTATAGCGATTTAAACACGCATATGTGTCTAAGGTTGTCAAAAAAAATTCATAGAGATCAATGATGCATATATATGTTCTAAGGCTGTCAAAAAATTTTGATAGTGATTAAATCATGCATATATGTGTTTTAAGTTTGTCAAAAAAAAATTATAGTGATTCAATTATGCATATATGTGTTCTAAGGCTGTAAAAAAAAAATTATAGTGATTCAATCATGCATTTACGTGTTCTATGGTTGTAAACAAAAATTTATAGTGATTCAATCATGCATATATGTGTTTTAATGCTTTCAAAAAAAAATCATAGTGATTCAATCATGCATATATGTGTTCTAAGGTTGTCAACAAAAATTTATAGTGATTTAATCATGAATTTATGTGTTCTAAGGTTGTCAAAAAAAATCTACAGTGATTCAATCATGCATATACATGTTCTAAGGCTGTCAAAAAAATTTCATAGTGATTTAATCATGCATATATGTGTTCTAAGGCTGTAAAAAAATTTCATAGTGATTTAATCATGCCTATATGTTTTCTAAGGCTATCAAAAGGCTTTATAATGATTCTAGCGTGCATATATGTCTTCTATGGCAGGCAAAAAAATTACATTGTGATTCAATCATGCATATATGTGTTCTAAGGATGTTAAAAATATTTCAGAGTGATTTAATCATGCATATATGTCTTCTAATGTTGTCAAAAAAAATTATAGTGATTGAATCTTGCATGTATGTGTTCTAATGTTGTCAAAAAAAATTTATAGTCATTCAATCATGCACATTTGTTTTCTAATGCTGTCAAAAAAATTTCATAGTGATTTAATCATGCATATATGTATTCTAACATTGTCAAAAAAAATTTATAATGATTTAATCATGCATATATGATTTTTAAGGCAGTCAAAAAAGTTTCATAGTGATTCAATCTTGCATATATGTGTTCTAAGGTTGTTAAAAAAATTAATTGTGATTCAATCAAGAATATATGTGCTCTAAGGCTTCAAAAAATTTTCATAGTGATTCAATCATGCATATGTGTGTTCTAGGTTTCTTAAAGAAAATCATAGTAATTTGATCATTCATATATGTGTTCTAACTTTGTCAAAGAAAATTTATAGTGATTTAAACATGCATATGTGTCTAAGGTTGTCAAAAAAGTTTCATACTGATTCAATGATGCATATATGTGTTCTAAGGCTGTCAAAAAAAATGTATAGTGTTTCAATCATGCATTTATGTGTTATAATGCGATCAAATAATTTTCGTAGTGACTCAATCAAGGATATATGAGTTCTAAGTCTGTAAAAAAAAATTATAGTGATTCAAACATTCATTTATGCATTCTAAGGTTGTAAGAAAAATTTAATAGTGATTCAATCATGGATATATATGTTCTAGCACTGTCAAAAAAAATTATAGTGATTCAATCATGCATATATATGCTCTAAGGTTGCCCAAAAAAATTTATAGTCATTCAATCAGGCATATATTTATTATAAAGTTGTAAAAAAAAATCATTTTGATTTAATCATGCATATATGCATTTTAACATTCTTAAAAAAAATTGTAGTGATTAAATCATGCATATATGAGTTTTAAGGCTGTCAAAAAAAATTTATAGGGACTCAATCACGCATATATGTTTTGTAAGGTTGTCAAAAAAATTAAATTGTTATTGAATCATGTATATATGTGTTCTAAGGCTGTCAAAAAAAAAATCACAGTGATTGAATCACGCATATATATGTTCTAATGTTGTATAAAAAAAATTATAGTTATTCAATCATGCATATTTGTGTTCTAAGGTTGTGAAAAAAAATGTAGAGTATTTCAATCATGTATATATGTGTTCTAAGATTGTTAAAAAAAAATCATAGTAATTCAATCATGCATATATGTGTTCTATGGCTGTCGAAAAAAAATTATAGTGATTTAAACATGCATATGTGTCTAAGGTTGTCAAAAAAAAATCATAGTAATTCAATGATGCATATATGTGTTCTTAGGCTGACAAAAATTTTTTATAGTGATTCAATCATGCATACATATGTTCTAAGGCTCTCAAAAAAAATTAATAGTGATTTAATCAGCATATATGTGTTCCAAGGTTGTCAAAAATTTGTTATAGTGATTCAATCATGCATAAATGTGTTTTAATGTTGTCAAAATTTTTCATAGTGATTCAATCATGCATATATGTGTTCTACGGTTGTCAAAAAAATTTAATGTGTCTTAGGTTGTCAAAAAAAATTCATAGAGATTCAATGATGCATATATGTAGTCTAAGGTTGTAAAAAAAAATCATAGTCTTTCAATCATGCATATATGTGTTCCATGGTTGTCAAAAAAAATATATAGTAATTCAATCATGCATATGTATGTTTTCATGCTGTCAAAAAATATTTATAGTGATTCAATCATCCATTTATGTGTTCTAAGGCTGTCAAAAAAAAATTATAGTGAATAAATCATGCATATATTTGTTCTACTGCTTTTAAAAAAAATCATAGTGATTCAATCACGCATATATGTGTTCTAAGGATGTCAAAAAAAATTCACAGTGATTCAATCACAGATATTTATGTTCTAAGTCTATCAAAAAAACATTACAGTGATTCAATCATGCATATATGCATTCTAAGGTTGTTAAACAAAAATTATAATCATTCAATCATGCATATATGTGTTCTAATGCTGTAAAAAAAAATCATAGTGATTTAGTCATGCGTATATGTATTTTAACATTGTCAAAAAAACTTATCGTGATTTAATCATGCATATACGAGTTCTAAGGCAGTCAAAATAATTTCATAGTGATTCAATCATGCATATATGTGTTCTACGGTTGTCAAAAAAATTTAATAGTGATTCAATCACGCATATATGTGTTCTAAGGCTGTCAAAAAAAATTTATAGTGATTCAATCTCCAATATATGTGTTCTAAGGTTGTCATAAAAATTTTATAGTGATTCAATCATGCATATATGTCCTCTAATGCTGTCAAAAAAAATTATACTAATTCAATTATGCATATATGTGTTCTAAGGATGTCAAAAAAAAATCATAGTGATTCTATCATACATATATGTGTTCTAAGGCTGTAAAAAAATTTCAAAGTGACTTAATCATGCGTATATGTGTTCTAACATTGTCAAAAAAAAAATTATTGTGATTTAATAATGCATATATGTAGTCTAAGGTTGTAAAAAAAAAATCATAGTCTTTCAATCATGCATATATGTGTTCCATGGTTGTCAAAAAAAATATATAGTAATTCAATCATGCATATGTGTGTTTTCATGCTGTCAAAAAATATTTATAGTGATTCAATCATCCATTTATGTGTTCTAAGGCTGTCAAAAAAATTTTATAGTGATTAAATCATGCATATATTTGTTCTACTGCTTTTAAAAAAAAATCATAGTGATTCAATCACGCATATATGTGTTCTAAGGATGTCAAAAAAAAATCTCAGTGATTCAATCACAGATATTTATGTTCTAAGTCTATCAAAAAAACATTACAGTGATTCAATCATGCATATATGCATTCTAAGGTTGTTAAACAAAAATTATAATCATTCAATCATGCATATATGTGTTCTAATGTTGTAAAAAAAATCATAGTGATTTAGTCATGCGTATATGTATTTTAACATTGTCAAAAAAACTTATCGTGATTTAATCATGCATATACGAGTTCTAAGGCAGTCAAAATAATTTCATAGTGATTCAATCATGCATATATGTGTTTTAATGCTGTCAAACAAAATTCATAGTGATTCAATCACACATGTATATGTTCTAAGGTTGTCAAAAAAAATTTCTAGTCTTTCAATCATGCATATTTGTGTTCTAATGTTGTTAAAAAAAATCATAGTGATTTAAATTCTAACAATGTCAAAAAAAAATCATAGTAAGTCAATCATGCATATATGAGTTCTAAGGCCGTCAAAACAAATTTATGGTGATTCAATCATTCATATATGTGTTCTAAGTAGTTTAAAAAAATTCATAGTAATTCAGTCATGTGTATATGTGTTCTAAGGCTGTCAAAAAAAACTTATAGCGATTTAAACACGCATATGTGTCTAAGGTTGTCAAAAAAAATTCATAGAGATTCAATGATGCATATATGTGTTCTAAGGCTGACAAAAAATTTTGATAGTGATTCAATCATGCATATATATGTTCTAAGGTTGTCAAAAAAAATTTATAGTGATTCAATTATGCATATATGTGTTCTAAGGCTGTAAAAAAAAATTATAGTGATTCAATCATGCATTTACGTGTTCTAAGGTTGTCAACAAAAATTTATAGTGATTCAATCATGCATATATGTGTTTTAATGCTTTCAAAAAAAAATTATAGTGATTCAATCATGCATATATGTGTTCTAAGGTTGTCAACAAAAATTTATAGTGATTTAATCATGAATTTATGTGTTCAAAGGTTGTCAAAAAAAATCTACAGTGATTCAATCATGCATATACATGTTCTAAGGCTGTCAAAAAAAATTCATAGTGATTTAATCATGCATATATGTGTTCTAAGGCTGTAAAAAATTTTCATAGTGATTTAATCATGCCTATATGTTTTCTAAGGCTTTATAATGATTCTAGCGTGCATATATGTCTTCTAAGGCAGGCAAAAAAATTACATTGTGATTCAATCATGCATATATGTGTTCTAATGATGTTAAAAATATTTCAGAGTGATTCAATCATGCATATATGTCTTCTAATGTTGTCAAAAAAAATTATAGTGATTGAATCTTGCATGTATGTGTTCTAATGTTGTCAAAAAAATTTTATAGTCATTCAATCATGCACATTTGTTTTATAATGCTGTCAAAAAATTTTCATAGTGATTTAATCATGCATATATGTATTCTAACATTGTCAAAAAAAATTTATAATGATTTAATCATGCATATATGATTTTTAAGGCAGTCAAAAAAGTTTCATAGTGATTCAATCTTGCATATATGTGTTCTAAGGTTGTTAAAAAAATTAATTGTGATTCAATCAAGAATATATGTGCTCTAAGGCTTCAAAAAATTTTCATAGTGATTCAATCATGCATATGTGTGTTCTAGGTTTCTTAAAGAAAATCATAGTAATTTGATCATTCATATATGTGTTCTAACTTTGTCAAAGAAAATTTATAGTGATTTAAACATGCATATGTGTCTAAGGTTGTCAAAAAAGTTTCATACTGATTCAATGATGCATATATGTGTTCTAAGGCTGTCAAAAAAAATGTATAGTGTTTCAATCATGCATTTATGTGTTATAATGCGATCAAATAATTTTCGTAGTGACTCAATCAAGGATATATGAGTTCTAAGTCTGTAAAAAAAAATTATAGTGATTCAAACATTCATTTATGCATTCTAAGGTTGTAAGAAAAATTTAATAGTGATTCAATCATGGATATATATGTTCTAGCACTGTCAAAAAAAATTATAGTGATTCAATCATGCATATATATGCTCTAAGGTTGCCCAAAAAAATTTATAGTCATTCAATCAGGCATATATTTATTATAAAGTTGTAAAAAAAAATCATTTTGATTTAATCATGCATATATGCATTTTAACATTCTTAAAAAAAATTGTAGTGATTAAATCATGCATATATGAGTTTTAAGGCTGTCAAAAAAAATTTATAGGGACTCAATCACGCATATATGTTTTGTAAGGTTGTCAAAAAAATTAAATTGTTATTGAATCATGTATATATGTGTTCTAAGGCTGTCAAAAAAAAAATCACAGTGATTGAATCACGCATATATATGTTCTAATGTTGTATAAAAAAATTTATAGTTATTCAATCATGCATATTTGTGTTCTAAGGTTGTGAAAAAAAATGTAGAGTATTTCAATCATGTATATATGTGTTCTAAGATTGTTAAAAAAAAATCATAGTAATTCAATCATGCATATATGTGTTCTATGGCTGTCGAAAAAAAATTATAGTGATTTAAACATGCATATGTGTCTAAGGTTGTCAAAAAAAAATCATAGTAATTCAATGATGCATATATGTGTTCTTAGGCTGACAAAATTTTTTTATAGTGATTCAATCATGCATACATATGTTCTAAGGCTCTCAAAAAAAATTAATAGTGATTTAATCAGCATATATGTGTTCCAAGGTTGTCAAAAATTTGTTATAGTGATTCAATCATGCATAAATGTGTTTTAATGTTGTCAAAATTTTTCATAGTGATTCAATCATGCATATATGTGTTCTACGGTTGTCAAAAAAATTTAATGTGTCTTAGGTTGTCAAAAAAAATTCATAGAGATTCAATGATGCATATATGTAGTCTAAGGTTGTAAAAAAAAATCATAGTCTTTCAATCATGCATATATGTGTTCCATGGTTGTCAAAAAAAATATATAGTAATTCAATCATGCATATGTATGTTTTCATGCTGTCAAAAAATATTTATAGTGATTCAATCATCCATTTATGTGTTCTAAGGCTGTCAAAAAAAAATTATAGTGAATAAATCATGCATATATTTGTTCTACTGCTTTTAAAAAAAATCATAGTGATTCAATCACGCATATATGTGTTCTAAGGATGTCAAAAAAAATTCACAGTGATTCAATCACAGATATTTATGTTCTAAGTCTATCAAAAAAACATTACAGTGATTCAATCATGCATATATGCATTCTAAGGTTGTTAAACAAAAATTATAATCATTCAATCATGCATATATGTGTTCTAATGCTGTAAAAAAAAATCATAGTGATTTAGTCATGCGTATATGTATTTTAACATTGTCAAAAAAACTTATCGTGATTTAATCATGCATATACGAGTTCTAAGGCAGTCAAAATAATTTCATAGTGATTCAATCATGCATATATGTGTTCTACGGTTGTCAAAAAAATTTAATAGTGATTCTATCAAGCATATATGTTTTTTAATGCTGTCAAACAAAATTCATAGTGATTCAATCACACATGTATATGTTCTAAGGTTGTCAAAAAAAATTTCTAGTCTTTCAATCATGCATATTTGTGTTCTAATGCTGTTAAAAAAAATCATAGTGATTTAATCATGCATATATGTATTCTAACAATGTCAACAAAAAATCATAGTAATTCAATCATGCATATATGAGTTCTAAGGCTGTCAAAAAAAATTTATGGTGATTCAATCATTCATATATGTGTTCTAAGTAGTTTAAAAAACTTCATAGTAATTCAATCATGCGTATATGTGTTCTAAGGCTGTCAAAAAAAACTTATAGCGATTTAAACACGCATATGTGTCTAAGGTTGTCAAAAAAAATTCATAGAGATCAATGATGCATATATATGTTCTAAGGCTGTCAAAAAATTTTGATAGTGATTAAATCATGCATATATGTGTTTTAAGTTTGTCAAAAAAAAATTATAGTGATTCAATTATGCATATATGTGTTCTAAGGCTGTAAAAAAAAAATTATAGTGATTCAATCATGCATTTACGTGTTCTATGGTTGTAAACAAAAATTTATAGTGATTCAATCATGCATATATGTGTTTTAATGCTTTCAAAAAAAAATCATAGTGATTCAATCATGCATATATGTGTTCTAAGGTTGTCAACAAAAATTTATAGTGATTTAATCATGAATTTATGTGTTCTAAGGTTGTCAAAAAAAATCTACAGTGATTCAATCATGCATATACATGTTCTAAGGCTGTCAAAAAAATTTCATAGTGATTTAATCATGCATATATGTGTTCTAAGGCTGTAAAAAAATTTCATAGTGATTTAATCATGCCTATATGTTTTCTAAGGCTATCAAAAGGCTTTATAATGATTCTAGCGTGCATATATGTCTTCTATGGCAGGCAAAAAAATTACATTGTGATTCAATCATGCATATATGTGATCTAAGGATGTTAAAAATATTTCAGAGTGATTTAATCATGCATATATGTCTTCTAATGTTGTCAAAAAAAATTATAGTGATTGAATCTTGCATGTATGTGTTCTAATGTTGTCAAAAAAAATTTATAGTCATTCAATCATGCACATTTGTTTTCTAATGCTGTCAAAAAAATTTCATAGTGATTTAATCATGCATATATGTATTCTAACATTGTCAAAAAAAATTTATAATGATTTAATCATGCATATATGATTTTTAAGGCAGTCAAAAAAGTTTCATAGTGATTCAATCTTGCATATATGTGTTCTAAGGTTGTTAAAAAAATTAATTGTGATTCAATCAAGAATATATGTGCTCTAAGGCTTCAAAAAATTTTCATAGTGATTCAATCATGCATATGTGTGTTCTAGGTTTCTTAAAGAAAATCATAGTAATTTGATCATTCATATATGTGTTCTAACTTTGTCAAAGAAAATTTATAGTGATTTAAACATGCATATGTGTCTAAGGTTGTCAAAAAAGTTTCATACTGATTCAATGATGCATATATGTGTTCTAAGGCTGTCAAAAAAAATGTATAGTGTTTCAATCATGCATTTATGTGTTATAATGCGATCAAATAATTTTCGTAGTGACTCAATCAAGGATATATGAGTTCTAAGTCTGTAAAAAAAAATTATAGTGATTCAAACATTCATTTATGCATTCTAAGGTTGTAAGAAAAATTTAATAGTGATTCAATCATGGATATATATGTTCTAGCACTGTCAAAAAAAATTATAGTGATTCAATCATGCATATATATGCTCTAAGGTTGCCCAAAAAAATTTATAGTCATTCAATCAGGCATATATTTATTATAAAGTTGTAAAAAAAAATCATTTTGATTTAATCATGCATATATGCATTTTAACATTCTTAAAAAAAATCGTAGTGATTAAATCATGCATATATGAGTTTTAAGGCTGTCAAAAAAAATTTATAGGGACTCAATCACGCATATATGTTTTGTAAGGTTGTCAAAAAAATTAAATTGTTATTGAATCATGTATATATGTGTTCTAAGGCTGTCAAAAAAAAAATCACAGTGATTGAATCACGCATATATATGTTCTAATGTTGTATAAAAAAATTTATAGTTATTCAATCATGCATATTTGTGTTCTAAGGTTGTGAAAAAAAATGTAGAGTATTTCAATCATGTATATATGTGTTCTAAGATTGTTAAAAAAAAATCATAGTAATTCAATCATGCATATATGTGTTCTATGGCTGTCGAAAAAAAATTATAGTGATTTAAACATGCATATGTGTCTAAGGTTGTCAAAAAAAATTCATAGTAATTCAATGATGCATATATGTGTTCTTAGGCTGACAAAAATTTTTTATAGTGATTCAATCATGCATACATATGTTCTAAGGCTCTCAAAAAAAATTAATAGTGATTTAATCAGCATATATGTGTTCCAAGGTTGTCAAAAATTTGTTATAGTGATTCAATCATGCATAAATGTGTTTTAATGTTGTCAAAATTTTTCATAGTGATTCAATCATGCATATATGTGTTCTACGGTTGTCAAAAAAATTTAATGTGTCTTAGGTTGTCAAAAAAAATTCATAGAGATTCAATGATGCATATATGTAGTCTAAGGTTGTAAAAAAAAATCATAGTCTTTCAATCATGCATATATGTGTTCCATGGTTGTCAAAAAAAATATATAGTAATTCAATCATGCATATGTATGTTTTCATGCTGTCAAAAAATATTTATAGTGATTCAATCATCCATTTATGTGTTCTAAGGCTGTCAAAAAAAAATTATAGTGAATAAATCATGCATATATTTGTTCTACTGCTTTTAAAAAAAATCATAGTGATTCAATCACGCATATATGTGTTCTAAGGATGTCAAAAAAAATTCACAGTGATTCAATCACAGATATTTATGTTCTAAGTCTATCAAAAAAACATTACAGTGATTCAATCATGCATATATGCATTCTAAGGTTGTTAAACAAAAATTATAATCATTCAATCATGCATATATGTGTTCTAATGCTGTAAAAAAAAATCATAGTGATTTAGTCATGCGTATATGTATTTTAACATTGTCAAAAAAACTTATCGTGATTTAATCATGCATATACGAGTTCTAAGGCAGTCAAAATAATTTCATAGTGATTCAATCATGCATATATGTGTTCTACGGTTGTCAAAAAAATTTAATAGTGATTCAATCAAGCATATATGTTTTTTAATGCTGTCAAACAAAATTCATAGTGATTCAATCACACATGTATATGTTCTAAGGTTGTCAAAAAAAATTTCTAGTCTTTCAATCATGCATATTTGTGTTCTAATGCTGTTAAAAAAAATCATAGTGATTTAATCATGCATATATGTATTCTAACAATGTCAAAAAAAAATCATAGTAATTCAATCATGCATATATGAGTTCTAAGGCTGTCAAAAAAAATTTATGGTGATTCAATCATTCATATATGTGTTCTAAGTAGTTTAAAAAACTTCATAGTAATTCAATCATGCGTATATGTGTTCTAAGGCTGTCAAAAAAAACTTATAGCGATTTAAACACGCATATGTGTCTAAGGTTGTCAAAAAAAATTCATAGAGATCAATGATGCATATATATGTTCTAAGGCTGTCAAAAAATTTTGATAGTGATTAAATCATGCATATATGTGTTTTAAGTTTGTCAAAAAAAAATTATAGTGATTCAATTATGCATATATGTGTTCTAAGGCTGTAAAAAAAAAATTATAGTGATTCAATCATGCATTTACGTGTTCTATGGTTGTAAACAAAAATTTATAGTGATTCAATCATGCATATATGTGTTTTAATGCTTTCAAAAAAAAATCATAGTGATTCAATCATGCATATATGTGTTCTAAGGTTGTCAACAAAAATTTATAGTGATTTAATCATGAATTTATGTGTTCTAAGGTTGTCAAAATAAATCTACAGTGATTCAATCATGCATATACATGTTCTAAGGCTGTCAAAAAAATTTCATAGTGATTTAATCATGCATATATGTGTTCTAAGGCTGTAAAAAAATTTCATAGTGATTTAATCATGCCTATATGTTTTCTAAGGCTATCAAAAGGCTTTATAATGATTCTAGCGTGCATATATGTCTTCTAAGGCAGGCAAAAAAATTACATTGTGATTCAATCATGCATATATGTGTTCTAAGGATGTTAAAAATATTTCAGAGTGATTCAATCATGCATATATGTCTTCTAATGTTGTCAAAAAAAATTATAGTGATTGAATCTTGCATGTATGTGTTCTAATGTTGTCAAAAAAAATTTATAGTCATTCAATCATGCACATTTGTTTTCTAATGCTGTCAAAAAAATTTCATAGTGATTTAATCATGCATATATGTATTCTAACATTGTCAAAAAAAATTTATAATGATTTAATCATGCATATATGATTTTTAAGGCAGTCAAAAAAGTTTCATAGTGATTCAATCTTGCATATATGTGTTCTAAGGTTGTTAAAAAAATTAATTGTGATTCAATCAAGAATATATGTGCTCTAAGGCTTCAAAAAAATTTCATAGTGATTCAATCATGCATATGTGTGTTCTAGGTTTGTTAAAGAAAATCATAGTAATTTGATCATTCATATATGTGTTCTAACTTTGTCAAAGAAAATTTATAGTGATTTAAACATGCATATGTGTCTAAGGTTGTCAAAAAAGTTTCATACTGATTCAATGATGCATATATGTGTTCTAAGGCTGTCAAAAAAAATGTATAGTGTTTCAATCATGCATTTATGTGTTATAATGCGATCAAATAATTTTCATAGTGACTCAATCAAGGATATATGAGTTCTAAGTCTGTAAAAAAAATTATAGTGATTCAAACATTCATTTATGCATTCTAAGGTTGTAAGAAAAATTTAATAGTGATTCAATCATGGATATATATGTTCTAGCACTGTCAAAAAAAATTATAGTGATTCAATCATGCATATATATGCTCTAAGGTTGCCCAAAAAAATTTATAGTCATTCAATCAGGCATATATTTGTTATAAAGTTGTAAAAAAAAATCATTTTGATTTAATCATGCATATATGCATTCTAACATTCTTAAAAAAAATCGTAGTGATTAAATCATGCATATATGAGTTCTAAGGCTGTCAAAAAAAAATTATAGGGACTCAATCACGCATATATGTTTTGTAAGGTTGTCAAAAAAATTAAATTGTTATTGAATCATGTATATATGTGTTCTAAGGCTGTCAAAAAAAATTCACAGTGATTGAATCACGCATATATATGTTCTAATGTTGTATAAAAAAATTTATAGTGATTCAATCATGCATATTTGTGTTCTAAGGTTGTGAAAAAAAATGTAGAGTATTTCAATCATGTATATATGTGTTCTAAGATTGTTAAAAAAAAATCATAGTAATTCAATCATGCATATATGCGTTCTATGGCTGTCGAAAAAAATTTATAGTGATTTAAACATTCATATGTGTCTAAGGTTGTCAAAAAAATTTCATAGTAATTCAATGATGCATATATGTGTTCTTAGGCTGACAAAATTTTTTTATAGTGATTCAATCATGCATACATATGTTCTAAGGCTCTCAAAAAAATTAATAGTGATTTAATCAGCATATATGTGTTCTAAGGTTGTCAAAAATTTGTTATAGTGATTCAATCATGCATAAATGTGTTTTAATGTTGTCAAAATTTTTCATAGTGATTCAATCATGCATATACGTGTTCTAAGGCTGTCAAAAAAAATTCATAGTGATTATGTAACGCCCCAAATATTTAACTTGAAAATATAGGAATAAATTTTTTTCTAAACACAGCAGAAAAACTTTATTAAATCCTTAGTCAAATTATTTGGGCGGGTTACAAGTAATAGCACAGACTCCAGGCATTAAGTAAAATAAACTCTTGCATTGATATACCACAAGTTTTAAATTACAACTTAATGAATTGTTACAAGTCAGAATTCCTCAGGACATCCGAAGAAGATATGGTCACATGGCACTGTCTGCAGCGACGACCGCAATTGCTCGTCATTCTGTTTCCTGAAAAAAATATTAATCCAGAAGGATTCAGACTACCACGTCTGAGTAAGAAGCATAATATTCATATAAATGTGCACAGTGTCATGTGTACAAGTATATGTGCAACATGTTTAGATAGAACTAATAACCATTTAACAATTGATAAATGTACTGGTCACTAAAGTCAAGCATTTCATGATATATTCCATCAACATCAAAGCACGATTCATCATATAAATAAACCATATTCATATAAGTAATAACAACTTTGGAACTAATGTGCATGTACACCTGACTTAACTAAAGCATTTCATGTAAGGTGTGCATAAAGCATAAACACCCAACACATCGTTCATAAGTTATCACAATTTTCATGTAAAGGAAAACCGATTTGAATCATGCTCTAAAGGAGTCACAGCTTACTTCAACAATTTCAATATCGAGCAGTATGCAACTACTTGAAGATCTTTCTTAATGCACTAACTTTATGTTTCATCTTGTTAATTACCCTGTGGGTACGCACAGGCATTCGACATCGTAGCGGACGGAGGCCACACGGGGG
This sequence comes from Nuphar pumila, assembly GCF_984573655.1. Classification (NCBI taxonomy): domain Eukaryota; kingdom Viridiplantae; phylum Streptophyta; class Magnoliopsida; order Nymphaeales; family Nymphaeaceae; genus Nuphar; species Nuphar pumila. The sequence goes on along the minus strand of NC_143260.1, from coordinate 63,573,561 downwards.
TCTATTATTTTATAACCCGTGTGACTAGCCGTACGGATATCCAAAAGGGACGGTTCACGATTGAGAGAGTACTCCCCAATGGCTAGAACTAGAATTAGGATGCACCCTGTACTTCTACAGAAGACTTAGATCTACCACCTAGGACGAATTGGTAGTCCTGGCCCCCTAACTCCGAGGACTGGGGACCGAGTGAGACGCCTCGCTCTCACCAAAACAAACAGTGTCGCACGAGGCTTGTACCATCTACCCTCTCCAAGGTAGACCATGGGTTCAGTAACATACACTGTCTTTCAGGTGTACCCAGAGCCCTCGGAAGCCAGTAATATATACCGTTTTCAGGTATACCCAGTATCCCGGGAAACCAGTAACATATATCGTCTTTCAGGTATACCCAGAATCCCTTTCATTATTATTTTTATGTGCGTATTTTTCATTCTTGTTTTGTTTGGATCCACTAACATACACCATCTTTCAGGTGTACCCAAAACTTTGGGGAAAATCCATTAACATATACCTTCTTTCAGGTATACCCAGAATCCCAAATAAAAACTGGTAACATATACTGTCTTTCAGGTATACCCAGAGTCTGGAGTTTTCATTTATGTCACCGTGTATTAATTTAGCTGTGTTTTTGGTGCTAGGGTATACATATCGTACCTCACTGGTTGTGCCACAACATGACATAACCCAATTTTAACAATTCATAAGTGCTCGTATGGCACTATCAGCTTGTTGCGAAGCTGCAAGCTCGATTTTAAGCTTTCACATGATCATGACGTGAAAATGTCCTCATGCATGCAAACTTTTGCAGAACACATAGATCTGCTAGCACGTAAACATGTCCTAACATAAAATCATGATTCAATTATATGCAATTCTCATAGCATCATAGGTGCCTATATGGCATCACAAGGATTTGACATGCTCTGTAACGCCCCAGATTTCCAAAACAAAGCTAAGTTAAAATTTTCATGAATTTCTTTTTTTTTTCTTTGCAGCGGAACTTAGAAAAGCTTTTAGCAGCGGAATCAGACGATAATGAGTCGTCAGTTTTAGAAAACTCCGAGCACGTTGCAGGTATGTGGCCAAGCAACTCATTGACCACCAAAGTGTTCCATTTTATCGAAAACATATGTTTATTACAACACTACTGCTTAGGAAAGCAGTGTAGGTTCAATAAAAAGGAAGCAGTACAACTCTGTCTAGAGAAACCCTGGAACTCGATGCCGCCTTGCTCCGCATATCGCCACGCAGGTCCAACACCTGAAATCCCCATAAAACGGGGTCAGAACCACTGATGGTCTGGTAAGCATGCAATCATGTAACCATTCAACTCAAGTACGATAATGATCACTCAGGGTCGCAATGCGCAATAACGACGCTCAAGCCTCCAAGACTTAGCGTATATCGCAGGAGCCTCCTCAGGGCTATGAGTTGAACATTCGCTCGAGTCTTCATGACTTAGAGCAAGCCTTTTCAAAGCTGTGATTTGAATAGCCGCTTAAGTCTCCATGACTTAGCCATGACCTCTTCCGGGTCTCAAAGTGATGTTTAGCTCAAGTCTTCATACTTGGCACATCCGTATCCCACGCATCTAAGGACAACTCCTCGAGCTTCGTTTAGTCGTGCGGATACAACACGGGTCTTTGCCCAGTCGGTCCAGTAGTATACCGAACATGACACCTTCACAAAGGTTATGCAGGACTGACTCAACACGTCATCCACTCATACATTCAAAACATCGCTGTACCTAAGCTAATGCATTGTTTCGATAATTAACCGCTCCCGCCTTTGGTACGCAGGTAGAGCTATTGTCCGGGCATCAATGCGACGTTCTGGGGGTTGATTATTCTATGTATTTTAGATACCCCAAAGGCCTGTTGACCCTATCCATAGTAGGGCAGTGTGTTTCAACTGGGAGAATCCTACTAGGCCCATATTCTGATGCATCCTCTACTTGCAGTAGTTGGGTTCAATCCTTAGATCTTAAGGATAACCACGACCCCAAAACCCATGAGTGACTGAGGCCATCGTGGACTCTATCAGGTCCAAAGTAAAATACATGTCACTCAAGGCTGTACCATCACTGTCATTCCACAGTGAGCATAATTCCTGAAGGGGTCTGCCAGTCTTACAATTACTTGGACAGAATCTGCATGCCATTTAGGCAGCCCGTGCTTTTAGCACTACGGGTGTATGTACCCGACCCCATTCAGTCTGCCCCAACACAGTCATTACTGAGGGGGTACCCCTAACACGATTTTCAACCGCGGGGTATGTGAGACCTTAAGTCTTATTCATATGCATGCAGAACACCGCTCTTGGCACTTCGGCCACCACGAGCATCACACCTCTTTGGGTGGAAACAACACACTCTGGCTCATCAGCCTTACGAGTCTGGTTGTGTAACCATTCTCAATGAGCATGCATATGACTCGATCTAAATAGATCGGCTACTCGACGTATTTTTACGCAACGAGTCCAAACCTAGTCAAGGCACAACCTCTACTCTGGCTCGACGGCCCTTACGAGCAAGGTGCCCTTGCAGGCACAAGGATACGAGCCGATCTGGCATCGTTCCATCAACGGACATCATTATGTCGTTCAACTGGTTCCGGCAGCTCTTCTGCCAACCATTTCGTCAGCACCTCCCCTGCTCTATCGGTAGTGGTGCGACGAACCCTTCTACGTTGTAGAGGGCAAACCATGAACTGGGTAGCACTCTGCTATATGTCAGAGTATCCTGCTACGTTCTTTCTGAGCTATTCTTAGCTTCTTCAGAAATTTCAGCAGCACTTCCTCTCTTTTACGGAGAAAGCGTGTGTTTCTTTTATCCATTTCAGCGGCATCTCCCCTCTTTGGTAGGAAATCGCCACGCTTAATTCGGGAAATGGATGCGCACCGTTGTGCGTACTTTGCATCCATCAAGGTTGCAGGAACCCTTGGCCATAGCCAGGCCATACGTAATTGACTTAGTCTTTACGTAAAGAGCATTTTGCCAAAAAGCGAAGCCTTTCCAATAGGGGCTTCATTCGTCAAGCAGAGTTTTGAACGAGGAGCGGTCAAGGAATCGCATTGGCGGTTTGGAGTTGATCTCCATTTGAACGCTCATTTATGCGCCATATATGTAGTATAAGCAGAAGCCTGTGCTTTATACAGCGGCGGCGTAAAGAAATGCATATACTATTGTTCAGGGTGTGTAACTGAACGAAATATTCTACATATATAACAAAGCAGAAGCCTTGGCATCGTTCGACGCGACGGCGTAAGTAAATACATTGCAGAAAGCAGGAGCCTTGGCATCGTTCGACGCGACGGCGTAAGTAAATGCATAATCGGAAGTGCAGTAATCGGAAGTGCAGAAAGCAGGGAGCCTTGGCATCATACGACGCGACGGCAAAGGTAAATTACATAGCCTGTGCGATATAAGACGCGTCGGCAGAATCAGCAGATATACACCTAGATCTGTATCCAACGATAGTTACGAGGCGAGCGAGTGAACACCGAAGTGTCCTAGAGGGCTCAACCAAGAACTAGGGTGAGATACTATTTTTGAAGAACGCATATACTGCGCATTCGAACATATATATCCGACGATAGTTACGAGGCGAGCGCGTGAACACCGAAGCGTCCTAGAGGGCTCAACCAAGAACTAAAGCAAGATACTACTTCAGAAAGTATATTCTATATACAAACAATCAAATACTTGAGAGAGATGGATCAACGAAGCGAACTTACTTCAAATCGTGGAAGAAACGGCTCCGGGTTGCTTCTTTGGCTTCGAGCCTTCCTTCGAGAGGTCAGACTAAGTCAGATGAAGCTGACTTAGTTGAGAAAGAGGTAGAGTAGGTCAAGCTACTCAACCTAAGTGGTTTGAACCAAACAGGGTTCGATCCAAGTCAACTGGGTTCAGCAGGTTCGAACTCAGCTCAAGTAGGCTAAGTCTGGGTTCAGAAATCCAAACCGGAATCTGGACCAAAAAGGACTTTGACTTTGACTTTAAACCCATCTAGGTTCAAGTCAAGTCAACTGGGTTTGGACCAGGTCAAGTGGGTTCAGACCCAGGTCAGGTGGGTTAGGACCAGGTCAGGCAGGCTCAGGCTAAGTCAGGCAGGCTCAAACCAGGTCAGGTGGGCTCAGACCAGGTCAGGTGGGCTCAGGTGGGCTAGGCTAGGTAGGGGAGGTTTAGGAGAGAGAAAGAAGGCAAGAGAGAGAGGGGGGGTCGATTTTTATGAGAAGAGAGAGAGTGGGGAGGGCTATTTATAGCCCAAGCCCACCTCCTCTTGGGTTTTTCCATGCCCCTTTTACCCCTTGGCTTCTTTTAAATTCCTGGAGGTTCCTTTTGAGGTGGGGCCCACAAGATATTTCCATAGGATATTTTGTGGGTCCCACAAGATATTTTCTGAGGAATATTTCTGTGGGTCTCACCAATATTTCTGTGGGTCCCGCAAGAATTTCGGGTTTCCGGCGATTTTTTCCGAAAAATTCTGAGTACGCCATTTTCTTCGTATTGACGTAACTAAGAAAGCTGGCTCGTACGAATCTATTGATTTCGTTTAATTAGGAAGTTATGGCTTCCAGAGTGTTTGAGGATATATTCGTGATTCGACGAATATCCTAAGTATAACTGGCTCGCAGGAATTGATTCGTTTCGCATTATGAGAAAAATGCTACTTTTACCGGTGAATGCCTCATGAATTTTATTCAGATATTTCCTGAAAAATTGCGGGTCTTACATGCTCCGTTTTAATTTGTAACATTGTGCCATTGTAGTTTTTCTTCTATTAGTGCCATTATAATAAAAATGTGTATTTAACCATGTGCAATTCATGCACCAAAACATTAATATGGCAATTACATATGTAAACCATGTTTAACATGAATATGTCATGGATAACTCATTTCTGTGCTACATTTATTGACACAAAATTCTCTTTTCATAAGCATATGATCAATTCATCATGCTATTTAGACATGTGCACTAAAGTGAGTCTATGCCCTAACCAATATATGTGCGCACCAGTGCATTTCTGACCTATGCTGAATAAGGGCATAATAGTGAATTTTCAATGTAACATACATTTTATTGTAGAGAAAATAACAAGTACACTTAGAATTGCACGACTCAAGAATGAGATAACATTCATTCCAGACACCAACAGTGCAAAAATGTGTACACTACGATAGTAAAAACCCTTCTAAATTCCCATATTATTTAAGCATTTATTATTTAAAGATCGCACACAAAAAGGATTTAATTTATGTATAGTTATACTCTTAAGACCGTAGTCGAGTTGCCACGAGTCATTAATATGTAGCAGTCTTACGATAGCTAAGACTAGGCCTAAGAAGGTCTTAAAAAGCCTTGCCACTGCCTCTGTGTAGTCTACCACCATCCATGCTTGAAGTCAAAGTGACTCATCCAACAATGCACAAGAGGGTGCAAAAGTTTGTGTTGTACACGATGTCTGTTAGCCATTAAAATGTCCGGCCAACTGTACATTTTAAAGACCATCTCCCATACGAATAATAGGTTAGAATGTTCTATTCATTAACTTCGCTTAATATTGTAAGAACTTATTTTCTTGTATTGACTTGTTGATAGACTGATTGCACTACTTCGACATAACCTCATACCAATTAATTTATAGGATACTTGAAAAACATATCACAGATTTATTGGCCAAAAAGAAAACAAACCATTCATGATTTCTCACCATCTTACTAATGTTGCAACTATGAGCATTCCAAGAACTTCTTAAACAATAACATGTATAACCATTGTGAATGTAACTGAATAATTTTACTTCATCTTCATCATAGTAACCGCAATAGAAAATAACTGAACAGTAGTCAGCAACAACAAAGGAGCTGAAAATCCTCTACTTCTGAACACACAAAAATGTGATCCATGAAACTTGAAACAAAATTACCAGATCTAATGAACTTATCAAAACAAACCATTACGAACAAGGATATTTCTATCCAGAGAAAAAATATAAAATAACAAACTGATAATTTCTTTAAGCACACCTACGATCTATGTAAAGTTGGCAAAAAGTCCTTTATGTCCAAGAAAAGAAATCACAGCACACATGGTTTACTTTCGTTGGTGAGCATTATGGTTTAACCCATGTGCTTCATGGGATAGAAACATCATGTCACAATAGCGATGCTAAGACAAACTCTTGATCATGTAATCATCTAAAGATGACATTAACAAAGATATATGCTACTTCAACAGGGAAACTAATCGGTTCGTGATAGAGTTTGAGTATCACGATTTCACATCAATGTGTTCATATCCAATAGCAAAACATAATGGTAGATTAGCAGATTTGCAACTTGCAGTCATTTGCATGATAATGAACCTTAACACTAAGTCTGAGATGCTGAAATTCATATTGCAAACTGTCAGTCAAGGGTGCATCTCATTTAGAATGATAAATAACATTAACGCTAAGTCTGAGTACAATAGAACTCAAGCTTCAACTATTAGTGAAGGTTTGCATCACATTTGTATTGAAACTTAACGTTAATATGAAGTCTGAGTGCACTGAAACTCAGATTGTAAACTGTCCAGCTATATATATATATATATATATATATATATATATATATATATATATATATATATATATATTCTATTTAAAAATGTGTGTAATCGTTCCTTTCTCATATCACTCATTTGGGTGTTAAATGCCACAAAATTTTGACAAAACATTTAACATCTAGACGGCCTATGCATCCAGATATTTTTTTTTTTTAAAACCCACCATGACTAATACCTACGGTTGAGTGTATATGCACGGGAAACAGGAACTACGGTGGGTGGCAGATTGTTTAGTGCAGGGTATAGGTCGATTGGTCGACCTATGCCTTCTGAGGATAGCGAGTAGCCCGCTTGCACGTAAATACCCTGGTTCTTACGGGTATGCATCAATGAAAATAATGATGACGCAATAGGGATATGCACGCTGCATAGATTGAAATCATTGGTACACTCATGGAAACAGGAACAAGAAAGTGAAACATTTATGTAATATAATATTGATAGGTATTTGTAAACACCCCAAATTTTCACTCACCTTTCTGATATATCCATCCATCATCACATTTCGGTTCTCCGAAATCAATGAAGAGCAAAATGGTCATTTTTTGAGATTGAACCTGGTAGAAAGTCCAAAATTTTATTCCTAAGTCTCAAAATTTCTCCATTTGGACTCAGAAATAGCTTCAAACTGCAAAATTTCAAAATCTTATTCTCGACAAGAAGCTAGAATTTCCAATTTTGAATTCAGAGCGGCATTTTAGAAAAATGCCTTTGCATAGCATTGCACGAGCATTTCACATCACCGCATTGCACAGCATGTCATTTTGAGATCCAGAACTCCTGATTTTCAAAATTGTCAATCCAGATTTGATTTCTAAACTTTTCAAAATTGATTTCAAACCCCTGGGTTATTAAAATTGCCAATTCTTCCCATTTTACCCCCAGGACTCCGAATTACAAAAGTCTTCTCAAGAAAACGATCTGGATAGTTTTGGACATTGATTTTTAAAATTTTCGGCAGTTGAAAAGAGGGGGGCCACAATTTCAAATTCATAAGACATTATTTCAAACTTTTACAAAGAGGCTCTGAATTTCTCCGCATCTTTCAAAATTTTGCCCTGAAGAACCATTTTCTTCCAAGTTTTGAAATCAAACCAAAATTCACTTCGTGTTTTCTAAACTAGCCTATTATTGTGAAAATTCCAAAATATCTCATTTGGCTTTTATTTCAAATAAGCGACGTGGGACCCGCCTCGAGGTGGTGTCACACTCAAATTCTCTAAAATTTCTCTTATTTTCAAAACAGTGCCCATTCGAGAATGGCACCGATTTATAATTTTTTTTTATATATATTTATTTAACTCAAATTTAATAAAATAGTTAGTGGACCCACGTAGGTGGCACCCCACTAAGACTCTTTGCCAAGAAAAACAATTTTTTTTATACTTCAAAAAGTTTTCAAATTCAGTTGAGGTGGCACCACCTTAAAAAAAAAAGAGAAAAAAAAAAGGAAAAAACCAAATTCATTATTATCACTTTTCAAACCCAAAACTTTTACTTTACCTAAGTTTCAAAATTTCTCTGGAGAAAGGGAGTCGGCCCCTCTCAAAACGGCGAGTTCTCTTTTTCAAAAGATTTCAAAAAATTTTAAAAGTCTGTTTTAAGGGTTATCAAGGTCGGCTAAAGAGGAGAAAAAAAGGGGATTTGAAGGAGAAAGCAAGGGCCGACTATTAAAAACAGGAGGAGGGTCCAGCAAAGGGAGCCCATCGGCGATTCCAGATCTCTTGACTCCCCTTTTTCACCACTTTCCCTCTCGGCTAGCAGGAGGTCGACGCCATCTGCAGATTCCAGCTCTCTTACTCCCTGCACCATCTTCTTCAACCCAGCTGATTGCCTTTCCTTCATCCCACCAGCAGCGAGCTTCTTCAGCCTCTGCCAAATCAAGGTAAAGATCTTCCCTTTCACTTGTAGATAAAACACGTATCATGTTCACAGCAGGAGCATCGCAGGTCCATCATATGTAATGATGTGGGCTGCGTCTGGGTTCATTCTCGCATGTTAGGAATTGATTACACCTCGCAATGGTGTTGTCGATTCGCGTGAGTAATTGTGTTTGATGATTGTTTCCCCTAGAAATCCCAATACCCCTGTTTCAGCATCATAACGTTAAAGAGTAATGTTTCATCTGCAAAATTGTGCTTTTTCAGGTTCATGTCCAGATTTTCTCACCTTGCCTACCACCGATTGCATGCTCGTTTAAGAGAATCGTTTTCACCAAAAGAAAAGGGGTTTTGGCAATAAAACAAATCTGATTTTCGTCACAAAGCTTGATTTGCTGTAACAAAATCTGATTTCTGCAATTGGATTCTTTTATCTAAAGCCTTTTCTTTGGTTTTGGCGCCTTTCCCTTTATCTCTTCTATTTTCCAATATGCCTTCATGTTTAGCAATGACATTGCTTCACCTCATTACAGCTTACGGTCCCAGCATCCTCACATGAATTTTTTTTTCTTCCTTTGTCGCACAGCATATCATGGGTTAAACGAGATCCCAAGGGATTCTTCGTAAAGCAAATGATGTTGTTAACCAGGGCACTACATAATAACTCAATGTCAATCTTGAAAATCTCATATCAGTATTTCTGCTACTAGTTCTTCCTGTTTTTATCTTGCAGAACATATTTTTAATATCATTACTAGTTGATTTGGTTTCATGAAGATGCTAACTACAGGGTATATTAGCAAACCATTCAGTTAACCATTCGTTCTTTTTATTTTGTATCATTCAACTTCTTTTGCTTACTTGCATCTGTGTTTTTCTTGTTACTGAAGCTTTTTTTATGTTGATAACGAACCCATCAAGTGGGTTTGGTTTTATTGCTATCTAATTTGTTTCAGCCAGAGGATAAGTTTTTTTTTTTGAGATCTCAGGGGTGATAAAGAAACTTGATGATACTCAAGTTATACTTGGGTTAGACTCAATAATGGCTGCCACATTGCCTGTATGTTTTTTTTTTCATCAGAGAAAGATGTATAAAGCTCAGCTTGCAGGGAATGACCTGTAGCCGATGGTCCCTTGGAGTGAATTTTTTTGTCACCTATGTGTTCTACTGCAGTCACACATTTCATCATTGTCTACCATCTGTTAAGCATGGTTTCGGTATTGATGGAAGTTCACTTCTTTGTTATATCATCTGCATTTAATGGCCCAACTCCATCTCATTTCTCTGTCTGTTATCAGTAAGGTAGTTTGTAAGTTGTTTTGCATACAATTCATCAATTCGGTGGCTGTAAATGAGTTACCCTCTTACATGTTCTTGTTATATATAATGATACTGAGCCTTTGGACTCAATTTTGATATTAAATAACCATAGTTACATGTGTAATATTCTATATATCCCCATTGGTAATATGACTGATTCTGCAAATAAGGACCTGTTGCCTTGTGTTAACACTCAGTCACAATAGTCATTCCCTATACATTTTACTTATAGCCATCCATTCCTTTCCAGTACAGTTTTTTTTCTCTTTTAGCTTGTATTAGTATGTTAATAGGCTAACAGCTCCTCCTGTGTACCACACGGTTGTAGCCCATCATACTCAGGGGCCTCACCCTTGGCATGTCATGGACACCAAAATACATATATGGCATATAACACTACTACATGCCTTCATCCTCCAGGGTCGTCACCCCTTTTGCATTTGTGTCATATTGTATATTATTTGTCAACTTCCACACTCACGGTAGGTCCAATAAATCTGCTTCTACTGTGCATACATCTCATTGCCATATGTCCATCACCATCGGTTACATCGGTTACATTTAGATATATATATATATTCTCTTTCATTTAGGTAGATACATTATTATACACTCAAATAGACACACTTTCGTATGTATACTCCATTTAATGCCATCATGACCTACACTTTCTCCTTTTGCATAAATGATATTCCTAAGTATGGCCCTGAAAATCTCTTACTTAGCATAGGCACAAGCTTGGGTCATCATGTATACATCTCGTCATTAGCGTAGGTGCAATCATATGCGGCTTAGTACAAATGTGAGGTCTCTGATTTCTTTGCCTACTTTGTATTGTTATTTCTGGTATTAACTCATTTTGCAAGGAAGATCTGGAGGAGGCTGACTCTTTTAATTTTGTATTCCCCCTTTTTTTATTCATTTATTTTACTTTATGCCAGAGATGTAATAATCAAATTTTGGAATAATATTTACTTTCATTGCATAGATTAGGATGCATATCATATAGTTTGAGTTTTTGTAATATCCTGACTATGCACTTCATGCATTTTATTTCAAAATCACCGTGGATGTACACGAATGGCATGTGCACCAACTCTTAGAGAGCTGATGAACTCGGTGAAGTCCATATTTACGGCCCTAGTCGGAATATGGATGAGACCCAGATCCATCATTTTTCTACTAGTCACATTGAGCCTACACTCTTAAGCTATCTTCAAAATCGCACATCATATTTCCTGTTTTGCAAAATATTGTGAATTAAATCAATTAAACTCTAAACATATTCATGGCCACAGTCAGAATATGTGAATGATTTATTTTGACTTAATACACATTTTTCCAACAAAATCTCTCAAAAAAATCTTTTCAAAGTACATTCATACATCCAAACCATCTGCATCATGGCATCATCTGCTTTTCTCATGATTTTCTCGAGAAAACTTCATTCCATGGAAATCAGTTTCTCAAGAAACTTCTAAAATTTTCAAAGCCAGATTTTCCAAGTCAAGTTTTCCCGTGATGTTCCCTAGAAAATGTAATTTTCATAAAATTCTTTTCAAAGGGAATTTCTCGTCTTTCTCAAAAATCAAAATCGATTTCCAAGTGTTTTAAGGTTAAGATTCTCAGGGTTTCAATTTCCCGAGTTTCAATTTTCCTTCTCTAAAGAGTTTTCCAATGAATTTTGCTTATTTTATTGAGAAACTTTTCAAAGCTAGACTTTTCCTGATCAACATTTTCTCTTTCAGTGTTCACCTTTTTCTCAAGAATCACTTCTATTTTCCCAGGATTTTCAACCATTCATGATTTTCCCAAATCTTCATAAATTTTCTCGCTATTTCAAATCCTTTTCATCAGAATTTTTTGAGAAACTGATTTCCACCTTTTTCTCGAGAAATGCTTTTCAACTCCCAATGTTTTCTAAGCATAGATCATCTTTTTCCCAACTAGCATTTTACAAAATCTCATAGCACATGCCTGAATTCTCTGTGCATTTAGGATAGAAAACGATTTCGATGATTTAACTAAGTCAAGCACAATTTTGGTCCTTGGTTCGATTACCCCTGTTAAAGGCGGCAGGAACGGTCGAACCTTGTACCGACAGGTCGAGCACCATCCCATGGATTTTTCTGCTATTTTCAAAACGGAGGTGAGTATTTCAAAACAATTTCCAAAATCCGGTCAAGTTTGAATCGCGAAAGCATTTTCCTCTCTCTCCCGCAAGGGAAGGGAAGACGGGAAAAATTTTGCGATGATAACAGGTTTGGCGACCGTGATGGGACTTGTTCTTGTCTGGTCAAAATTGTGCTTGACTTAGTAAATTATCGAAATTATGTTCACAAAATGTCAGCTCTTTTACTTTCTGATATCATGCGAACCTAGGAGCCTAAATTCTGACCTAGCTGACATTGATTGCATATAGACTAGGCATGGTTTGGTAGGACTATATTGAGGAGATATTTTCATGCTCACATAGACTTAGGTCTAAATACAACTCTCCTCAATTTAGGATCTGAATGCAAACAATGTATGCTTCTTCAAAGTTTTCAAAATCTATCTCTGTAGGATTTAGAGCCATCTATCTCTTGCATGTGATCATTTTTTCAAAAAAAAAAAACTCCCTTACCTATCATTACCCGGTCTTCATGTTGCTAGGCTCTCTTCCAGAACCTTAGTTCGGGACAGAGCCTCAGAACTGGGCCTTTTATTTGGGTTAACACCCCCCTACCACGTATCGCGGGCCTCAGTCCGAAGTATATCGGTAGGCGCTCAAGGATGTTGGAAAACCTTACCTTAGAACCAGAGTTGAGATTATATGCCATGTACCTCGGATTTCGGTTCGGGTATATCGGCATAACTGGATTGGACAAAGATGATATGAACCTAGAGTTAGGATTAGGGTCCTACAGTTGTTTTCAAAATGATGCATCTAGAGTCAGCCTTTTAGGGAGTGTTGTATGTGCATAAATATTTGTGTAGGATGTGATTGTTTGTATGCTACATTTATTTCTTTCATATTTTCACCAAAACTATTTTCAAATACCTATATTTTCATCCTTTTCCTTTATTTTCTCAAACCCTGGATGATTTTCTCAAATATCCCATTTCTTTCAAAACTCCAGGTGATTTTCCATTCTACCTTTCTACTGGATCTTGAATTTCCAGCTGTATTTTATATCCTGCCTACAAAATTTTTCAAAATTTTCCACATTTTCCTAAGTCTCATTCTGAGTCTTTCTCTGTTTTCAGTTCGATGGCATCCAGTCAAGTCGATCCTATCTTTCCTGAAGGTCGCATCTCCTACGAGGTGCGACAAGGTTGTCCTGAACATCGAGCCCTTAGCATCGGAACTTTCATTCTTCGGTGGTATTATTCCTGGCTCAAAAGCTTTTCTCGAATGTTCCCGGACCATTTAAGCGAGTGCGGATTAGAATTGGTGTCAGCAGTCGAAAAGCAGACAGTGAATGGCAACCTGATCCATGCAATGGCAGAGCGATGGAATCCACGGACATGCACCTTCTGGTTCCCATGGGGAGAGATGACCATTTTAATGGATGAATTTTCAGAAATCATGGGATTACCAGAACCAACCGGTCAACCAGAAGATCCATTGGAGCATCAATTCCTGATCAATGTCAAGGGTTTAGACCCCCAAGACTCATTAGCTCGTATGACAGGCCGCCGATCTTGGCCCCTGATCCAGTTGGACGGAAATGAATATGTCAACTTGCTCGAGTTGTACCGCCAATATGGAACCTTCATCGAAGTCAGCTCGTTATCAAGGATAGCTAAAAAAAGGGTTCAGAATGCAATGGTTTTGTGCACTGTAGGATTAGCTCTCTTTCTAGATGGACAAAACTACATGGACATCAGAATAATCCAGCTTATGAGAAGATGGGGAAGTCGACAGACCAACCGTTTCTCCATAGCCATGGCAGCGCTTGCTTTCCTGTATTGGGGTCTGACTCGTTTCTCACTTGGAGAATCTATCTTAGTTGAAGGTTGTGTCTACGCGCTTCAATCTTGGTTCTTCCAGCATGTTTCAGCCCGAGCAAGCTCTTTTAGATACAATGGTCAAGAACTTCTTCCAGTGGTACAGTACCGATCCATGATTGACAGCATTCAAGAAGATGACGTAGTCTGGGACTATTTTGATCGACAATTGTCTCCTCCCAAATACACATACGCTCATGGCAAGCGATTCAAATTATTGGGACCATTCTTCTGCACTTACTACCAACCGGAGCGATGTGTTCGGCAGTTCTCTCAGAGGCAGCAGTACATTGAAGCCAGACTACTATCAAGAGCTATGGCAGAATTCGATCTCACTTTCGCACAATGGTCTGGGGCATATCATTCTGCCCGCTACAGCTGAGATTCCTTTGTTTCTCTTAAAATCTTTCCCGGTCCTAGAGTGTCTGCCGACTATCATGAATGGTGGCAAATTGTTTGTCCTCCGCCTCTTTATCAAGATCAATAAAAGTTCAATTTTCTCATTCCAATAAAATTTTCTCTCTCTATTGTAGTTTGACGACCTCGCCTAGGTAACAAGGCATATTTTCGTTGTTTATTTCTCTTGCAAAAAAATTGACAACACAATTGTCGTGATTCCCGCGAAGACTCAGTCCCTAGTAATGGGATATCTTTTTCAAATTGTCTACCATATTTTCAGCAAATATTTCTTCCAAAAACCAATTCCTTCAGAATCTAATCAGGTCTTTGCCCTGCAGAGAGCATCCATAACATTTGATGGTTCGGACAAGATCAGGCAAAAGAACAACGGCATCTCAATACTCGTCAGCCTCAGAAGAAGAGATGGGCTCCCTGTAATCCGAGAGGAGTCAAGAGCAGCAACAAGAGGATGATGGCATAGACCCGCAAATGTATGCCATGTTCCGAAAAATGATGAATAAGATGATGAATGTGTAAGATCTACGATTCTAATTTTGATGTATATTGTGTAATTATATGGAATCAATGAATTTTTATGTTTTGACAATTTTCTAATGATTTGCTTAGTTGAGAATCGGGTAAGTCGCGTAATTTTATTACAAAGAGCGATTTCGGGGAATCTAGAATGAATCTACCTCCGAAACTTTTAGGGTGAGTTTGGAATAGGGTTGTGGTGATACACCCCGAAAATGAGACCCGAGTGACGAAAAAACCTCGTCAGTGCATGCGAATCACGAGTCTTGACCTAATTTTAGACCCAAAACTTAGAACGCTCAATTTTAGCAAACAAGAGGTGATTTCCTTGGGGGGCATTGACCATTCTACGTTAATTACGGTTGGAGAGAACAAAATGAGTTGTTAGAATTAAATTAGCATTTTAATGTGTTGAATAAGCATTCTTTAAAGAAGTACACTATGTGCGATTTTGGATTTGGATCCGGGGCTACTAGGAGATCCAAAACCCTGGGACAACCCTACAGTGGACGTCCATGTCCTTGGTTGACCAGCTGGTCAAGGGATGACCAGCTGGATGGTATTTTTGAAATAATCTTGCATGGCTTTAAAGAATAGGCCTTCATTGGCCATGTGTCTTTCCAACACCCTCATGATGAAGCCTAGGCTCCATCATGAGGGGCGCCATTTTCAAAAGAGAGCCATGGGGTGGCGCCCCATGGAAAATTCGTGATTATTTTCAAAGACATTTGAATCCTTTCAATCCATTGGGCACGATGGGTGGCAGCCAGGGGCGCCCTTTTGTAAAATTTCAAACTTTTAAGGGCATTTAATGATGGCATTTTTGAGATTTTTGCAAAGCCTTTTGGAAGGCTTGACATGCATTGGTTGTTGGGGGGCGTGGAACTCCGCAACCCTCCATCTTGGAGGGATTTAATCCCAGCCGTTCACCTCTAAGCCTACCTCTATAAAACCTTTACAAAAAAAAAATGGGTCCCTCTTATTTTGGGGCGATTTTCCTTTTTCTCTCTCTCTCTCTCCTCTCAAGCTTCCTCACTCCAGCCGTGTGCTTCCTCTTGGCGTGAAGAGCTGCAACACCTTCCTCACTAGCTAAGGTGAAGAATCACCCTTCTTGTTTACGATTTCGTATGAAAAGGAAGCCGGTGGGGCTTTGCATCTTTGCATGCAAGTCCATACAGTGGATTAGCTCCAAGATTTGTAGTTGCTATCTTGATTCACCATGGATTTACATTATCATTTTGTAGCATGCATTTACAGTCTTTGTTTTGCTCTTCCTTTTGATTTCATTTCAGTTTTATCACCCTCTATGCTTGTTGTGGTCTTCCTTCTCAAAAGAAAAGAAAAGAGGTTGTTAAGTTTTTTTTGTTTTCCTTCTCGCTGGGTTCACAGCTATAGCATTATCTTCGGTTGTGCGGGACCGAGCTGGGCTTGTCCAGCCCACCCCCATTCCGGTTGACGTGATCTCGGAATGCTGGAACGCAGGTTGGTGCATTTCGGCCACCAACATTCTTTTATTCTCTTTTGGATGTTTCTTTCAGTGGTGTTTGGGCTCAATCCAGTCTCCATGCGTTGGGACTGGTATTGCAGCAGTGATCTGGGCTTGGGTCACAACGTGACCAGCCTTGTTTGAGCGTGGAACCTTGGATCTTTCTTTTAGCAGCAAGGTAATGTTTGCTTGGTTTTATTATTCTTTTTCCTTATTTTCGACATGTTGGCTGCTCGACCACCCCTTTTTAGCTCTTACTCATGCTGCTGGGAAGAGCATCCGACTTGGTTCAGTGGACCAGACCTCTTAACCATCCAGTTTTTGCCCTAACCGGAGTTGGACGCCATGCGGGTAGTCCGCGCGCTCAGTATAAGCCTCTATGAGTTATCTTCTTTTTTTTTATGTTGGAGGTAAGTGTGGTAGTATCATGTTCTTTTTCTTCCTTTTTGTCTTGGACCGTTGCCGGTCTGAACCATGGGTTTAGACCAGCACTACAGTCTGTCTTGTTTCGGTTGAGTGCAAGTCTGAACCAAGGTTTAGACCTGATGGATTGTCAGCCTGGGCGTGGCACAAGGTGCCAGCCGTCCAGTCGGATGGAGTCTAGTGGTGCCGAGCACCCAGGCCCTTTTCAGTCAGCCATTCTGGGTTGCATGTAGGTCCGAACCGAATGGTTCAGACCTGTGCATGTATGGGGAACCAGGCCGGCACCGGGTGCCAGCCATGGTTCTGTTTTAGGACAGGTCGAGTGCCAGCCGCATGGTGCTGGGCACCCGGGTCCCTCGAGCTGATCCCCTTCGGGTCCGGGTCAGAACCAGAGAGAGAAGGGTTCAGACCCACTGCTGGCCAACCACAGCCTGGTCTCATAGACCAGACCGACTGGGCCCAGTTTTTGGGCTCAACCCGCAGGCTTAGCCACGGTTGTCTTTGCCGGGGCTGGAAACAGCCCAACCAAAACCCTTGACAGGTAGGGTCCGGTTTCTGAGTCGGTCCAGACCTCGATGGTAGGTCCGACAGTCTGGTCCGTAGGACCAGACCACTCTTAGCTAGAGCTTGTTGGCACGAGTGCGAGTGGACTTTCGTTTCGCCACACTCGCGGCCCTGCTACACCATCATTTATGGCTGATAGCAGGTTACCCTATCAACACTAGCTCGCACCTACTTCGAGTCGAACCCGATTAGGTTCAAACCAGCCTTTGTATTGCCCTGCACCCTCCTCGCACTTCGGTTAGGTTCGGCATGAGTGCATGCCTTGGGATGCACCGGGTTCGAGTAAGCTTTTCATATATATATATATATATATATATATATATATATATATATATATATATATATATATATATATATATATATATATATATATATATATTCATATATATATGTAAATGGGATTGTATATATATATGTATATAAGTATACATATAGATATGTGTCTCACCGAGTATGTTTGAAAGGGTTGATATATATATGTACACATGAATATATGTAAGGGTATTAAAACTTATGACTCTCGTGTCCCGTTCAAGCATTTTCTCAGATGATTCCATACTCCGAGCTCAGTATGAATTCCATAGCATTATCCTACGTTCGTTTTTGACAAACGGTTTGTTTAGGGTCCGCGGGCACGGCACCCCGAACCGTGGTAATGCCAATGTTATTCCCATTAGATGGGTTAAGTTCAGAAATCATCTTCGACACGTAAGTGTGTCGTACTGCATAAGGAAAATCTTTATACCTTGATTTATGTGCAACTACTTAGTTAAGTATACAGACGAACACTATTGCAAACCTGCATACTTGGAAACTACGTTGAATCACAAGCATTGTTTCATTGTCTTTGTTTCGGGTCCGCAGACGCGGCACCCCACACTGTGGGAATGGCTAATGTTGTTTCCATAAGTCGGGTATATCCCAGATTTCACCATAAACATGTAAGTGTGTCAACCACATATGAAAGCATAGTTGAATGCAATATTCACACTGAAGTATGCAAGTTAATCATTTCATATTATGCAACTGCCTCTGTTGTTTATGCTTGTGCAAAAGATAGAAACATACACTTCGCACTTGGCACATCCTGACACTGTTACTGAGTAGTGCGTACCTTGAAAAGGTACATTGCTTGAGGCATTAGTAAGTGCACCACGTGCACTTACTACAAGAAAGAAAAGAATAAAGATAGGGTATGAATAATGAAATGACTTGTTATGGGCTCAGTTGGAGTCCTTGGGCAATGACCCTTGCTTAAAGAGATGGACTCTTGTGTGATATACCCTAAACAGAAATAAATCAATAAGGTGTTTCGACTGCTTTCACGAGCAGTGTGCTTCGTTGGCCGCGTGAGGCTGAATACGTGAATGGGCAAGCCAAGTCCTCGTTTTGCGTACCCTGCAGGGACCACGAGGCAAATTTCTCGTGAGAGGTGTGTTGAACATGAGCCTTAAGAAAGATAAACCTGCTTCGCCCCATTCACAAAATGGTTCACCTCGGAGAGGGTGGATGGTACAACCCTGAGTGACTTGTCGTTACTACGACACGTGTTTGACAGGAGCTGTAGCGTCCTTTGGCCTCCAGTCACTCAGAGTCAGGGAGGTCGAGGTTGCCTTTTTAGGACCTCACTACTGCAGTAGTATGGATTGCAATCCTTGCCTATGCGAGTGTTTTCTCCCAGTTGTGTGCTGCTCGCATAAGGTCGACTCGGTCTGTAGCTTCCCCGGTTACCACACTAGAATTTAAATAACAGACGGCGGGTGCATGTCTCACAGAATGCGAGGTTCCTTCGCGTACCCGATGGAGTAATCAGAAGAACTTAAGAACTAACCAAACAGCTGACTTAAAGTAGTTGTTGCTTTACTTGTGTTGTAGACTTACTTTAGTTGTTACAGTCATTTCAGTTTGTTACCTTAGTTACTTGCTGCTCAGTTCGCTTATACTTCAGTTCGTTGCTTCAGCTACTTGTTTTCCTGTTGACTAGTACTTGTCACTTCACACTTACCAGACACAGGCACTTACACTTGTCAGCTTGTTTCCTGCTTTCATGTGTACTTGATATATATACACATTGCTTGTGGTTGTTTCTTCACCACCTTGAAAAAGGATTGACCCCATTTTATGGGGATGTAGGTGACGAACAGGCTTAGTGCGGATGCAATGATACACGATGGAGGCTCTGAGGACCCACACACTTGACCTGCAGATCTTGTACCTGGTGGTTTTGGGGTTTTTTGTTGTTGTTGGGATGTATTCCCTATTTTGTACCTTTTGTACTTATAAGTTGTAAACTCTTTAAAACTGTTGGGGTGTTTCCCCTTTTTACTTCATAGTTACACTTTTGTGGCGGCCGCCCAGACTTGCGGCTTGTTGTTTTCCCACATTTGCTTCCGCTAGTTTCCTACTTAAACCTTTCAAAAAAAAAATCCATAGAAATCCCAAGTTTTTCAAAGGTCGGGGTTTGGGGCGCCACAGAATGAGCAGCCCGGGACCAGCTCAGAAAGAAATTCATTTAGAGAGAAGTTCCATAGTCACAGAGATAAGAAGGCTTCCAAAAAGCAAGTTCAGCCGGAAGAGATCTCAGACGGAACAGACTCAATCGAAGACACCGATGAAGAGTATGAAGTGCCTCCGACATTTAAGAAACGGGGCCAAGAACAAAGGAAAAGCCGCAAATCAAAAAGTAAGGATGCAGAAAAGCCCCTGCAAGCACAGTTCAGGGAAATGGCCCGAGTTGTTAAGGATCTCTAAGCCCGCGACAAGGGCAGCAGGAAAGTCTTCACCAGCAAGGACTTCTATGACGGCTTAGAAGGGGATGATGATCTAGAGAACCTTCCCCGAAAATTCATCAAGTTCGACGGTTCTGGCGACCCGAAAGCTCATCTCGCCACTTTCTTTGTTGAGTGTTCGAGGTTCAAGAGGGACAACCGGGCACTATTTCTATGCTTCCCCCGCAGCTTGGACGGAGTTGCGGCTAAATGGTATGCGAAGCATATCAATCCAATCGAGCTCAAGGAGTTCGATAAAGTTATAAATTTATTCATTGAATGCTTCTTGTTCAACACAGAGGCACTTCCTACATTGAGTCATCTCTGCAATCTAAGGCAGAATGAGAATGAAAATGCGCGGGACTTTATTCACAGATGGAGGTCAACCTGTAACAAAATGAGAGATCCTATTTCAGAAAGGCATGCCTTATTATTGATCCTCAACAATTTTTCACAACCATTAAGGGGATTAATCTCTATTGCACCATCCCGTACCTTTATTGAGCTGACCAAGAGAGCCGAATGGCTTGAGCTGAGTGTGGAGAATGGAGTCTATGAAGGCTTCACTTTTTCCAAAAACAACCCTCAAGGTGAGCAGAAGAAGAAAGCTCACTTCATCTATTCTGCCAACAACAACAACAACAGCCGAAACCATTACAAAGGGCAGAAGAAAGATTACTGCTACGACGCAGGAAGTTCGAATAACAAAGGAGATCAGAAAGAAAAGCTTGCCCTTCGATATAGCAAGCCTTCTCAGCAGGATCAAGGGCCGAAACTGCGTGAGAAGGCCAAACATGAAGGATGGAGTTACGACAGAAAATTTACTCCTCTTGATCAATTACTAGAAGACGTGCTCGAGTATATGTTATCGAAGGAAATGGTCAAGTTGCCAAGACTGGTTGTGTAATACCCAAAATTTTTAATGATTTATAAATTCTGAAGAAAATTCAAGTTTTAATTTTTATTTATTCTGAATGTGAATTATAGTGTTAAAACCCTTACTTTTATGGTTAGTATTGTTCAAAGTAAAGATCTGAATATATATTTAAAATCCTGATAAAATTTTGTTGAGGCTTGTTCAAAAATCAGAATTCAGGGACATTCTAGTCATTAATCAAATTGTCAAAGGGTAGCTTAGTAATTTTCCAATTCAGTGGCATTTTTCGGTAAAATACCCAACTATATAAGGTCAAAATAGTAATCTTTCTTTTAGGATATTTTCAGGGAATTAATAAAATTGTCAGGGACGAAAATGGTAATTTACCATTCTCAATGGCAGGCTATGTAATTTATTGAACTACAGAAGGACACTCAAGTAATTCTAAATTCCCTTATGGCATTTCTGAAAGATGGAATTGAGCCAAGGTTAACTTGGGTATTAAAAAGTAGCAAATTGAATAAAATATATTAATTTATAATATTTTAATCTCAGACCATGGTTTTAGAAAAACCACTGGCCCAAAACCATGGACAGGCCATGGTTTTCCAAAACCATGGGAGGACAAGTGTCACTCCTCAGTGAGGAGGTGACACTAAGCCCCTCTCTCTCTTTGACACTTGTCAGAAGAATGACAAGTGTCATTAAAAAAATTAATTTTTTAATTACTTTGGTGACAAATGTCACCAAAGTGGGCCCCACAAGGGGGGGGCGACCTCCCTTCTCTCTCCTATAAATACCCCCTCTCTCTCTACCCAAGTTCAAAACCCTCCCTTCTCTCTCTAAGCTCTCTCTCTCCTACTTTCTCTCTCTACCTTTGATTTTCTCTCTCTAACTTTTAAACCAAAACCTCCATAGAATCTCAGATTTTTTCTGAGAAACCTCTTCTAGCCCTTTTCCTCTTTCTTTTAGCGAAGTCCGTTCTTCTGCAAGAAGCTCCGTCAGATCAGAAACAGCCTCGGAAGCACTACCTACAGGAGTTCTGCTAAACTTAGCAGAAAAGTCAGATTTGGATAGCGGAAGCGCTGCTCAAATCAACTAAACAAGGTTAGTATTCAAGAACCATCTTCTGAATTCAAATTCTCCTTCTAAACCCCAATTCTACTTTGTGTGGATTTAAATTTTGACAATTTTGTCAAAATTTAATCCAACCCAGCCTCTACGCAAGGGAAGTTCTGTTCAAATTTTTCTAAATATTTTTAAGTATTCCGAACTACTTTAGCAGTAGTTCTGGCAAAATTTTCTAAAAGACTTTTAAAAAAATTAAGTTTTTATAGCAGGAGTTCTGTCAAAATGATTTAAAGATTTTTGAAAAAAGTAGAATTAGTATAGCAGTAATTCTGACCAAATTTTTAAATAATTTCTAAAGATTAATTATTTTAATCAGAATTTTGGCAAAATCTTTTTAGATAGTTTAGAAATTTTTAGTAGAAGATATATCAAAATTTTTATAATTATTTCAGAAAAAAATCGATTTTTATAAAAGAAATTTTGTTAAAATTTTCAAAAATCCTTTTAAATATTTAAATCAATTTTTTTGAAAAACCTTTATAAAAATATTTGTGACGCAAAGTCATGTTCGAATTCTTACAACTCGAATTCAAGTTCAAACCCTTTTTCGAACATTTGAGTTATTACAGAGGAAACTCTGTGAAAATTCTTATAAAAATTTTAAAGTCAATTACAAATAAATTTTTAGATTTTTAATAATTTCTTCAAAAGATACTTCTTTAAAATATAGGGCAAATACTACTCGAAATTCGATATAAAAATATTAACTAATATAATGAATTCTATCAGATTAAATCAAAGCACGAGCGCTTTATCCTGTTCTCCTTAAGTTCTATCAAAATCCAAGTAAGTTATTCTATCAAAATCTTATAATTTTATATTAGACATGCTTTTGATTCATGTTTTTGATTCATGCATGATTATCTAAATTTGATTTATGATCAAATGCATATTTCAATATCTGCATATTTCAATTTCAAATCTTATGATTTTAAATCGAATACTATGGTTAAGACATTGATGATATTGATAAAAAGAAGAATTTTGTATAGCATGTTGATTTTTGAAAGATTTTATTGCTGCATGAGTCATGTCTACACAAACTTAATTCTCGCCTTCACAGGCGAATGCTCGTTGTGATAGAGCAAAATTCTGGATGGGCTGGATACATATGAACCGTGTTTATTTGAAAGGAATGATTTGGCTATTGAGCCTAGTTTTTGAAAAGATGAAAAGTCCTATAAAAGAATCCTTCAAGCCCATCTAGGTTTAGCCTACCCTGGAAGGGGTAGTGGTACAACCAGGAGTGACATTGTGAAGATGATGATTGTTGGGAGCGATAGATTCCCTGGACCTCCTGTCACTCGGGTTGAGGAGGTCGAGACAACGGGTCTCAAGGCTGCCGCATGCCAGTGGATGCATCCAACTCTCCTTGTTTGCTCGCCATTGCTGAGAATCTTCCCGGTCGTTGACCTCGCATGGGAGCCCGTTTCACTCAGGTATCCAGGTAATCCACAATAGAATAATATACCCTCGGAATACTTAGTTTGAGATCGGAGTACTCTCTACCGTACCAGGAGGGCGTTAATATCGAAATAATGACCTTTTTCTTTCACAGATTTTGATCTGAAATTATGCATTGTTGATTTAACACATAATCATGTTTTAAATTGTTTTTAATTGCCTTATTTTTAATTGCATAATTATTCTTGAATGAATGCATTTTGATTTGTAAATTATTGAAATCATGCTTAATATTTGAATTGTATGGTTTTGATTAATGACTTACTTGGCTATCATAAGTCTAACCCCGTTTTATGGGGATTTCAGGTTCAAATATGGAATAGGAAATCTTACAATGGATGTTGGACAAGTGTGGCATCGAAGAATCCAGATTCCCAAGATCCTGAGATTAATTTAGGATTTATTTTAAATTTAATCCTAAATGTTTTCATTTTTGAACCTTGTGAAAAGACTATGTATATAATGTTGATATAAATTATTGTTGTTTTTGTTGTTAATTGGAATGTGACGTGCCTGAGGTTTAGGAAACCGAAAATCAAAAGTTATTTCCGCTGTTTAAAAAAAAAATCTGCATTTTTAAAGGTTTTAAAACCCCGGGGCGTTACAGTTGGTATCAGAGCAGAGTTTTGGGAAATCTGGTTCGAGATCCACCTTGTTCATACATTACACTGTAAGTATGTACTTTAGATTTTTATTTTATTATTATTGTTAAATCATTATTCTTCTTATAGATGACTCCTCAAGATCTGGTCAATATCATTAAAGAACTTGTCAAGGATGTTCAAAAGCTAGAAGAATCACAGACAGTACAAAAACGGGTGGTGGATAATTTAGAAAATCAAGTTCGAAGTCTCACAAAAGAAAAAGAAAACTTAGAAAAATGTCATAGGTGTTTACGGACCCATTTATCACAACCTTGCCCACTGGAATTGGAAGAATGTTTATTTTGTGGAGAAGTTGGGCATATAGAAAAAGAATGTCAAGTGAAGACGGGTTGCATTAAAAGACAGCAAGCCGCTGAAAACCTACCAGATCAACAATCTCGTGTGGTTATTCTTGCTCCTCCTCCTCCAATGGAACCTATTGTCATTTCATCTGACTCACCCATAGTACCTGCTTCTGCACCCACTTTAACTCCTTTGGACTTTGTATTTTCAGTCCAACCACCTGATCCTATATATACCCCAAGAGAACCTACAGATGATCTTAGCTTATATTTAGGAAATCCAGATAAACAAATTTATAATATAGATCCAAATGTTGCAGGACCTTCTCATCCACCAGGGCAGATTAGGAACAAGAGGAATTATTTGGGAAAATTCCTCAAGCTTCCATAGGATATTTTTTATTAACTTTTGTTAAATATGTAAATTCTTGTAAATATGGGTTTTGATGTATATATATGTTCATATGAATAAATGTTCTTTCTACTTTAATCTAAGTCTGATCATTATTCATCAAGGATGCCTCGTCAAGCATCAAAGAAGCAATCCAAGGAGCATAATGGACAACAAGAATTCATTATGGAAACATTAAATAATTTGGCAGCTGTTATAAGAGATCAGAATCAGAATAGGCAAGACTCAGCTACATCTTCAAAATCCTATCAAAACCATAATGAAGTATCTTATGAGAAGTTTCTCAAATTAGATCCACCTACATTTTCAGGAAAGATGGATCCAGAAGCTGCAGAGGTTTGGATCCGAGAAATAGAAAAGATTTTTCGTGTTCTGACCGTACCTGAAGATCGTAAGGTCAACTATGCAGCATACAGATTAAAGGGAGATGCAGAAAGGTGGTGGGCATCCACCTTAGAAATTAAATTTAGCAATGGATCTGTTACTTGGGAGCAATTTATTGAAGTTTTCTATGCTGCATATTTTCCCAAGCATGAAAGAAGCCGTAAGATGAGGGAATTCCTTGAATTACTACAAGGAGGACTCTCTTTATCTGAATACATTACTAAATTCAGAAATTTAGAGAAGTATTGCCCAAATATCTATAATACGGAAGACGAGAGGGCAATGAAATTTACTAGAGGATTGAAACCAGTTCTACGAACCAAAGTCCTCACTAGTAGGCCAGAAACTTTAGACAAGGCGGTGGAAATAGCTACATTGATACAAGAAGATTGGGAAGAAATACAGAAGAATCAATCTGGCAGAACGATTTCTCAATTCAGAGGCCAAAGGAGTTGTCCTAAAAGAAATTTTGAAGGAAGAAGGTTCATCCCTCCAGCAAAGAGGCCACGACAGCAGTTTCAAGTCAATCAACCACAATTACCAGCTACACAACTACCAGCTAGATCGTGTCAGAATTGCTATCGATCCCATCCAGGACAACTCTGCCCCCGAACAACTGGTGGTTGTTTATATTGTGGTAAGTCTGGCCATTTCATTAAAGACTGCTATAAAAAGGAAATGGATGAACATGCTCGAGGCCTTATTAGACCTCGCCCTCAACAACAACCCCAGTATCCGTACCAGCAACATCAACAACAGCAGCAACAACAACAACCACAACAACAACAACGACCGCAGAATAAAAAAGTACCAGGTCGCGTTTATGCCGCCAATGTTGATCAACTACCTAAGGGTGACCTGATTCAAGGTACTTTATCTATAGCTGGACATGCTGCTTTTACTCTATTTGATTGCGGTTCAACTCATTCTTTTATTTCCAAGAAGTTTACTACTTTACTTAATATGCCTATCAAGTCTTTGAACTGTGCTCTGGAAGTGGTCAACCCAGTAGGATGTAAATCTTTTTGTGGGTTATACTTGCCGAATCTAGAAGTACATATTGAAGGACAGAATTTACCTGCTGACCCAATTCTATTAGACATGTCAGATTTTGATATTATATTGGGTATGGATTGGCTACATCAACATCATGCAAGAATATTTTGTCAAGAAGAAAAAGTTACTTTTTCTCAACCAGGTATTCCTAAGGTAGAATTTAGATTATCCAATTCTAATCCTAAAAATCGAGTTATTTCTTCTTTAAAGGCCCAGAAATATTTGAGGAATGGATGTACGGCATTTCTAGTCAGCATTACTCTTGCCAGGCCAGCAGAAATTTCTCTTGAAAGTCTGGATATTGTTCGTGAATTTTCAGATGTTTTTCCTGATGAATTACCAGGACTTCCTCCACATAGAGAGATAGAATTCGGTATTGAGTTAATGCCAGGAACTGCACCAATTTCTAAAGCTCCTTATAGGATGGCTCCAGCAGAACTCACAGAATTAAAAAAGCAATTATTGGAATTAATGGAGCTGGGATTTATTAGACCAAGTATGTCTCCCTGGGGTGCACCAGTATTATTTGTAAAGAAGAAAGATGGGTCATTAAGATTATGTATAGATTACAGACTTCTTAATCAAGTTACCATAAAGAATAAATATTCGTTGCCACGAATTAAAGATTTATTTGATCAATTACAGAAGGCTAAGGTATTTTCAAAGATTGATCTTAGATCTGGATATCATCAACTTAGAATCAAGGAAGAAGACATTTCTAAGACAGCCTTTCGGACAAGGTATGGACACTATGAATTCACTGTCATGCCTTTTGGACTTACAAATGCACCAGCAGCCTTTATGGATCTTATGAACCGTGTGTTCAGACCATTTGTAGATACATTTGTGATTATTTTTATTGATGATATTCTAATTTATTCTGAAAATAAGGAACAACACCAGAAACATTTAAGGATTATTTTGGATACTTTGAGGAAAAATCAGTTATATGCCAAATTTTCTAAGTGCGAATTTTGGCTGGAAAAAGTTATGTTTTTGGGTCATGTAATTTCAAAAGATGGAATCTCAGTAGATCCTGCTAAAGTGGAAGCAGTATTGGAATGGAAACAACCTAAGAATATTACAGATATTCGAAGTTTTCTTGGACTTGCTGGATATTACCGAAGATTCATTCAAGATTTCTCCCGTATAGCATCACCAATGACTAGACTTCTGAAGAAGGGTGTTAAATTTGATTGGGACATTAAATGTGAAGAAAGTTTCCAAATTTTGAAAGAAAAGCTCACTACATCTCCAGTGCTTACTTTACCCTCGGGACATGGTGGATTTGAGGTATATGCAGATGCTTCTGGTACTGGTCTAGGTTGTGTATTGATGCAACACGGAAAAGTTATTGCTTATGCATCAAGACAGTTGAAAAATCATGAGAAGAATTATCCAACCCATGACTTAGAACTTGTGGCAGTGGTTTTTGCACTAAAGATCTGGAGACATTATTTATATGGAGAACAATTTGAAGTATTCAGTGATCACAAGAGCCTCAAATATTTGTTCTCGCAGAAAGAATTAAATATGAGACAGCGACGTTGGCTAGAATTTATTAAAGACTATGAGTTCACACTTTCTTATCATCCTGGAAAGGCGAATATTGTAGCTGATGCTCTTAGTCGCAAAACAAGAGACACTTTGGCAAGTCTCATAGACAAAGAATGGAAACTTATTGAAGATTTCATTAATTGGAAACCCTTTGCAACTGATACAGGAAGGATTTTATTATCAAACTTAATTGTTCGACCAGAAATCCTCATCCGAATTATTTCTGAACAAAGTAAGGATTCTCAACATGAAGAATTTTTAGCTCGAGCCCAACAGGAAGATGATGTTTCTTTTCGACTTAAAGAAGATGGGAGTATTTTGATGAATGATCGAATATAGGTACCAAATAACCCTGAATTGAGAAATGAAATCCTTGAAGAAGCCCATAAAAGCAAGTATACTATCCACCCAGGAAGTACAAAGATGTTCAAAGATTTGCAAAGAAAGTACTGGTGGACTGGTATGAAGAGAGATGTGGCAAATTATGTTTCAAAGTGTTTGATTTGCCAACAAGTTAAGGCAGAACATCAGAAGCCAGGTGGAATGATGCAACAAATTGAAATTCCACAATGGAAATGGGAAGAAATTACTATGGATTTCATAGTGGGTTTACCAAAAACTCGAAAACAGCATGATGCAATTTGGGTTATTATTGACCGATTAACTAAATCAGCTCACTTTCTACCTATTCGTATAAGTCAATCTTTGGAAAGTCTGGCAGATTTATACATTCAAGAGATTGTAAGACTACATGGAATACCATTTTCAATTATCTCTGATCATGATCCCAGGTTTACTTCTCGATTCTGGAACCAACTTCAGCAGGCTTTGGGAACAAAGTTAAAGTTCAGTTCTGCATTTCATCCCCAAACTGATGGACAATCAGAGCGTACTATTCAAACTCTGGAAGATATGTTACGCGCCTGTATGCTAGAATGGAAAGGAGATTGGGATATTCATATTATGCTAGCTGAATTCGCTTATAATAATAGTTATCATACCAGTATTGGAATGGCGCCATACGAAGCTTTATATGGAAGACCTTGTCGATCGCCACTCTATTGGAATGAAATTGGTGAACGAAAGTTAGAGTCACCAATGATACTACAACATTATACTGAGCAAGTAAATTTGATTCGAGACAGACTACGCGCTGCCCAGAGTCGACAAAAAGGATATGCTGATCAAAGACGGAAAGAACTCGCTTTTGAAGTTGATGATATGGTCTTCGTCAAAGTATCTCCAACCAAAAGTGTGTTCAGATTTGGAAAGAAGGGAAAGTTAAGTCCTAGATTTGTAGGACCTTTTAAGATTCTAGATCGAATCGGTGAAACTGCTTATAGAATCGAATTGCCTCCTCAGTATGCACAGATTCATAATGTATTTCATGTTTCAATGCTGCGAAAATATGTTTATGATCCATCTCATATTATCCAGCATCAAGATATAGCAATTCGAGAAGACATGACTGTTGAGGAAAAGCCTATAGAAATTATGGATAGAAGGGATCAAATTTTGAGATCAAAGACTATTCCTCTCGTTAAAGTCAGATGGCAGCATCACGGAATTGAAGAATGTACTTGGGAACCTGAAAACAGCATCAGAGAGAAGTATCCAGAATTATTTGTTTAAATTGTACATAAATTTCGAGGACGAAATTTTTTCTTTTAGGGGGGTAGAATGTAATACCCAAAATTTTTAATGATTTATAAATTCTGAAGAAAATTCAAGTTTTAATTTTTATTTATTCTGAATGTGAATTATAGTGTTAAAACCCTTACTTTTATGGTTAGTATTGTTCAAAGTAAAGATCTGAATATATATTTAAAATCCTGATAAAATTTTGTTGAGGCTTGTTCAAAAATCAGAATTCAGGTACATTCTAGTCATTAATCAAATTGTCAAAGGGTAGCTTAGTAATTTTCCAATTCAGTGGCATTTTTCGGTAAAATACCCAACTATATAAGGTCAAAATAGTAATCTTTCTTTTAGGATATTTTCAGGGAATTAATAAAATTGTCAGGGACGAAAATGGTAATTTACCATTCTCAATGGCAGGCTATGTAATTTATTGAACTACAGAAGGACACTCAAGTAATTCTAAATTCCCTTATGGCATTTCTGAAAGATGGAATTGAGCCAAGGTTAACTTGGGTATTAAAAAGTAGCAAATTGAATAAAATATATTAATTTATAATATTTTAATCTCAGACCATGGTTTTAGAAAAACCACTGGCCCAAAACCATGGACAGGCCATGGTTTTCCAAAACCATGGGAGGACAAGTGTCACTCCTCAGTGAGGAGGTGACACTAAGCCCCTCTCTCTCTTTGACACTTGTCAGAAGAATGACAAGTGTCATTAAAAAAATTAATTTTTTAATTACTTTGGTGACAAATGTCACCAAAGTGGGCCCCACAAGGGGGGGGCGACCTCCCTTCTCTCTCCTATAAATACCCCCTCTCTCTCTACCCAAGTTCAAAACCCTCCCTTCTCTCTCTAAGCTCTCTCTCTCCTACTTTCTCTCTCTACCTTTGATTTTCTCTCTCTAACTTTTAAACCAAAACCTCCATAGAATCTCAGATTTTTTCTGAGAAACCTCTTCTAGCCCTTTTCCTCTTTCTTTTAGCGAAGTCCGTTCTTCTGCAAGAAGCTCCGTCAGATCAGAAACAGCCTCGGAAGCACTACCTACAGGAGTTCTGCTAAACTTAGCAGAAAAGTCAGATTTGGATAGCGGAAGCGCTGCTCAAATCAACTAAACAAGATTAGTATTCAAGAACCATCTTCTGAATTCAAATTCTCCTTCTAAACCCCAATTCTACTTTGTGTGGATTTAAATTTTGACAATTTTGTCAAAATTTAATCCAACCCAGCCTCTACGCAAGGGAAGTTCTGTTCAAATTTTTCTAAATATTTTTAAGTATTCCGAACTACTTTAGCAGTAGTTCTGGCAAAATTTTCTAAAAGACTTTTAAAAAAATTAAGTTTTTATAGCAGGAGTTCTGTCAAAATGATTTAAAGATTTTTGAAAAAAGTAGAATTAGTATAGCAGTAATTCTGACCAAATTTTTAAATAATTTCTAAAGATTAATTATTTTAATCAGAATTTTGGCAAAATCTTTTTAGATAGTTTAGAAATTTTTAGTAGAAGATATATCAAAATTTTTATAATTATTTCAGAAAAAAATCGATTTTTATAAAAGAAATTTTGTTAAAATTTTCAAAAATCCTTTTAAATATTTAAATCAATTTTTTTGAAAAACCTTTATAAAAATATTTGTGACGCAAAGTCATGTTCGAATTCTTACAACTCGAATTCAAGTTCAAACCCTTTTTCGAACATTTGAGTTATTACAGAGGAAACTCTGTGAAAATTCTTATAAAAATTTTAAAGTCAATTACAAATAAATTTTTAGATTTTTAATAATTTCTTCAAAAGATACTTCTTTAAAATATAGGGCAAATACTACTCGAAATTCGATATAAAAATATTAACTAATATAATGAATTCTATCAGATTAAATCAAAGCACGAGCGCTTTATCCTGTTCTCCTTAAGTTCTATCAAAATCCAAGTAAGTTATTCTATCAAAATCTTATAATTTTATATTAGACATGCTTTTGATTCATGTTTTTGATTCATGCATGATTATCTAAATTTGATTTATGATCAAATGCATATTTCAATATCTGCATATTTCAATTTCAAATCTTATGATTTTAAATCGAATACTATGGTTAAGACATTGATGATATTGATAAAAAGAAGAATTTTGTATAGCATGTTGATTTTTGAAAGATTTTATTGCTGCATGAGTCATGTCTACACAAACTTAATTCTCGCCTTCACAGGCGAATGCTCGTTGTGATAGAGCAAAATTCTGGATGGGCTGGATACATATGAACCGTGTTTATTTGAAAGGAATGATTTGGCTATTGAGCCTAGTTTTTGAAAAGATGAAAAGTCCTATAAAAGAATCCTTCAAGCCCATCTAGGTTTAGCCTACCCTGGAAGGGGTAGTGGTACAACCAGGAGTGACATTGTGAAGATGATGATTGTTGGGAGCGATAGATTCCCTGGACCTCCTGTCACTCGGGTTGAGGAGGTCGAGACAACGGGTCTCAAGGCTGCCGCATGCCAGTGGATGCATCCAACTCTCCTTGTTTGCTCGCCATTGCTGAGAATCTTCCCGGTCGTTGACCTCGCATGGGAGCCCGTTTCACTCAGGTATCCAGGTAATCCACAATAGAATAATATACCCTCAGAATACTTAGTTTGAGATCGGAGTACTCTCTACCGTACCAGGAGGGCGTTAATATCGAAATAATGACCTTTTTCTTTCACAGATTTTGATCTGAAATTATGCATTGTTGATTTAACACATAATCATGTTTTAAATTGTTTTTAATTGCCTTATTTTTAATTGCATAATTATTCTTGAATGAATGCATTTTGATTTGTAAATTTTTGAAATCATGCTTAATATTTGAATTGTATGGTTTTGATTAATGACTTACTTGGCTATCATAAGTCTAACCCCGTTTTATGGGGATTTCAGGTTCAAATATGGAATAGGAAATCTTACAATGGATGTTGGACAAGTGTGGCATCGAAGAATCCAGATTCCTAAGATCTTGAGATTAATTTAGGATTTATTTTAAATTTAATCCTAAATGTTTTCATTTTTGAACCTTGTGAAAAGACTATGTATATAATGTTGATATAAATTATTGTTGTTTTTGTTGTTAATTGGAATGTGACGTGCCTGAGGTTTAGGAAACCGAAAATCAAAAGTTATTTCCGCTGTTTAAAAAAAAAAATCTGCATTTTTAAAGGTTTTAAAACCCCGGGGCGTTACAGGTTGATCCCCCTGTGCCCATGGGGAAATGGAAAGATAAGTTCTGCAAGTTCCACAGGACAGTGGGACACAACACTGAGAACTGCTTTGTTCTCAAAAACATTGTACAAGATCTTATTGATAAAAATCTTTTAGTGGAAGGAGAAGAAGAAGAGAAAATGGATATTCTAAAGAAGCCCTTTCCTTCACACACCACAGCAGTAGTATCTGAACAGCCGTTCTTGGCTCACGAACACATCAAGCCATGTTCTGTTCAAGATCTCCAAGTTCAACATCAGGTGTCAGTGCTACAAGCAGCTCCAGCTTCTAAGAAGATGGACCTAATCTCAGCATTCGGCAAGATGAAAGTTTCTGAAGCACCTGCAAAGTCATCCCTCAAGCCAAAGGGAATTTCTGACTTTCTCAATCAAATCATCAAGCCCAGGCCAGAAAATTCAAGTTAGAAGCCTATGACCGCTTTGTCCAATGTTTCCATTCTTGACTTGGCCAAGAATTTCCGCAAGCATCAGCAAGTACTGGATGATCTACTCAGAAAGATTAAAGTTAAGCCCAGTACCACACCCGAAGACATGGCACAAATTATGAACTCCGCCATGACCAATGCACCGATCACTTTCTCGGATGAGGACCTTCCAAAACCTCATTACTTTCATAATAATGCTCTGTACATCGTTGTTCGAGTGAGAGGAATGACGGTACCACATGTGTTGGTAGATGGAGGCAGCAGCCTCAATATATGTCCCGAGATGACAGCAAAAGCATTAGGGATCAAGGATGAAGAATACATTCCAGATCCTATCACCATCTATGGGTTTGACAATCATGGTCAAACGGCCAAAGGCAAGATATTTCTAGAAGTGTTCATCAACTACTCGGTGCACTCAGTGTTTTTTCATGTGGTCAATGTACCACCTACCTACAACCTGCTGCTCGGAAGAATATGGATCTACAATGCAAACGTTGTACCTTCCACTCTTCATCAATGTGTAAAATGGTCAAAAGGTGAAATGATTACAACAGTGCTGGGAGAAGACCCAGAAGAAAGGCTCATGCAGCCCATGATCCCCCGATCATCATTCACGGCGGACATCCTCAACATCAGAGAGAGCGAAGAAATCAATCTCGGAGAAAATCGAGAAATACTCCAGACATCTTCAGAATTAGCTCTGCACACCGTAGCCATGACCCGATGGAGAGGTCCTCAATTCTTCAAGATTGGAGGCCGGATCAACTACAGCACTATTAAAGATTATCTGTTGTTTCCATAATTCATGAAGGCAAGAAAGGGATTTGATTTACTTCTGAAGCATGGTTATCAACCCTTTAAAGGACTGGGCAAAAATGAAGATAGCCGCATAGAGCCAGTGATCCAGAAGCATCGTCCCCACAGAGCAGGACTAGGGTTCTCCGGCAGAAGCTCACCAAAGAAGACTGTTTTTGTCAAAGGGGCACATCGAAAACCATTCATTATTTTCTTTCCATTCTTTTCAATAAATGTCTCATTTTTATTAATGTCCATGATCCATTCAAAATCAATAAAATTTCAAGATTCTTTGTCTATCTGGATGCCATCTGTCTCCTTTCCGTCTATCTCTTCATTTTATGATTTTAATGTCATTTTATACATAGTTCTCTTTAAATGATTGCTTGACTTATGATGGGCGATTTCATCTGAGTCAAATTTCTTATCCAAAATTTCAGAATGTCTTCCCGAGCAATCAAGAAGCTCATTCTCAATCCAAAGGCTTTTCAGAAGTCGGCAACAATTCACAAAGTCAAAGCAAGCACTGAAGATGACAAAGTTGCAAAGCAGTCAGATGACTATGCAGAATTTGATCAGTCTCTTCAGGAATTACCAGAGTTCGTCGTAGTTCAGAAGCAGGATGAACCATCTCCTCTAGTACAAGATCCAACTGAAGATGTCAATATCGGTTCAGAGGACAATCCCAAAATTCTCCAGATCGGAACCAGTCTGAGTCCGGAAGAGAATGAAAGGCTTACAAATTTTCTCAGGCAACATGAAGAAGTGTTTGCATGGACATATGAAGATATGTCAGGCTTAGACCCCAAATTGGTCGAACACCGCCTCGTTTTGAAGCCAGATGCTAAGCCAGTTAAGCAGAAGCTGAGAAAAATGGATCTCAGAATAGAACAAGTCAAAGAAGGACTTGAATATTTACTCAAAGCAGGATTCATTCGAGCTATTGACTACCCAGATTGGTTAGCCAATATTGTCATGGTTCCAAAGAAAAACAGCAAAGTAAGGATTTGCATAGACTTCAGAGACCTCAATAAGAGAACTCCGAAAGATGATTATCCACTTCCAAGCATTGATCTTCTAGTCGATAGCACGGCAGGACACGCCATGTTCTCTTTCATGGACGGATATTCCGGCTACAATCAGATTAAGTTGGCCGCCCGCGACCAATCGAAAACTTCCTTCACTACGCCTTGGGGCACTTTCTGCTATACAGTTATGCCTTTTGGGCTCAAGAATGCTGGAGCAACGTATCAACGAACAATGGTTGTTATCTTTCATGATCAGATGTGCAAAATCATGGATGTGTATGTTGACGATATTCTCGTGAAATCCAAAGAAGAAGAAGATCACCTCGAACCGCTTGATCAAGTCTTTAAGAGACTCATTCTTTACAAGTTAAGGCTTAACCTACAAAAGTGTGTCTTTAGAGTCGAATCAGGCAAACTGTTGGGTTTTCTGGTCAGCAAAAAGGGAATTGAAGTTGACCCAGCCAAAGCAAAGGCTATCATTGATATGTCACCCCCAAAGAATCTCAAAGAACTGTGTAGCCTTCAAGGACGCATGCAATCAATCCGGTGATTTATTTCTAACTTGGCAATGAGATGCGAGTCTTTCAATCAATTGCTCAGAAAAGGAGTAAAGTTCAAATGGGGACCAGAGTGTCAGCAATCATTCGATCGGATCAAGAAATATCTCCTCAATCCTCCCATCTTGAAGCCGCCAAAATTGGAAAAACCTCTTTTGCTATATATCTCAGTCAATCAAGTCGCATGCGGCGGATTCTTGGCATAGTACAAAGAAGGCAGCTTGATAGAGCATGCCATCTATTATGTGAGTAAGACTTTCATAGATTATGAAAAGAAATACTCTCAAATAGAGAATACCTGCCTAGCTCTGGTATGAATGTGTCAGAAGCTAAGACACTACTTGCTGGCATCTGAAGTCAAAATTTTGTCCAAACTCAATCCTCTCAAATACATCTTGGAGCAACCCTTCCTCAGCGGATGAGTCGCCAAATGGCAAGTCCTTCTGATGCAGTATGACCTAGAATATGTCTCGCAGCAATCAATAAAAGGTCAAGCAATCGCAGATCAATTGGCAGATTTTCCTCTAGCAGAAGAGGTGAAAGCTGAAGATGATTTCACAGACGAGCAAATATGCAATATCCAGCAATACCCAATCTGGAATTTATTTTTCGACGGTTCCAAAAATATGGCCGGAATAGGCATCGGAATCTTGTTAATCACTCCAGAGAAGAAGATGATTCCATTTTCTCTCAAGTTAGATTTTCAATGCACCCACAATATGGCCGAGTATGAAGCCCTGATTCAAGGTATAAAGATTCTACTAGACTTTAATGTTAAGAGAGTGCATGCTTACGGTGACTCATTACTCATTGTCAATCAAGTCTGAGCCGAATGGCAGGTCAAAGATCAAAAGCTATTTCCTTATCAGAAAATCGTTTCAGCTCTTGTCAGCAATTTTGAAGAATTTCAGCTCTTTCATATCAAGAGAGACTTTAATCAAGTGGCTGATAGTCTAGCCAGTTTAGGCTTCATTATGGCATTCAAAAATGGAGAATCTTGTCTCTCTTTCAAAATTGGAAGACTTGACCAACCTGCTTTCCTTCCAACAGAACAAGTACACCAAGCTGAGTAAAAGAAGAAGCCTTGGTATTACAATATCAAAACTTTCATAGAAACCGGTGAATTTCCTCCAGAACTCTCAAAGAAAGAGCAGCGAGCAATCCAGCGTATGTCTACCCGATATTTCATTCTGGCCAATGTCCTCTATCGTCGTGGATTCAGTTCAGAATATTCCAGATGTTTAGATGAAGACGAAGCCAAAGAAGTCGTACAAGAAGCACACGAAGGCATCTGTGGTGGTCACGTCGGCTACCAAACCCTTGTCAAGCAGATCATCAGAGCAGGTTACTATTGGAAGACTATGCAACAAGACTGTTATCAGTATGTGAAGAAGTGTATTCAATGTCAGATACACGCACGTTCTATTCATGCTCCGGCAACATATTTATAATCTGTTGTCTCTCCATGGTCGTTCTCTATGTGGGCCTTCTATGTCGTAGGTCCCATCACTCCTTCTGCTTCAAATGGCCACAAATACTTCCTTGCCGCAACAGAATATTTCACCAAGTGGGTAGAAGTTATCACTCTTCGCACAGTAGAAGGCCGACACGTGGTCTCTTTTATTCACAAGAACATCATTTGCCGTTTCGGCATCCCACATGACATCGTGTCAGATAATGGCAGTCACTTTAAGAATGAAAAGATAAAGACATTTTGCTCAAAGTTCAAAATCTATCATCATTTTTTCGCTCCCTATTATCCTCAAGGGAATGGTCAAGCAGAAGCTACCAATAATATTTTAATTCGTATCTTGGAGCGAACTGTAGAAACAGGCCGCGACTGGCATGAGAAAATCCACGATGCACTATGGGCCTACCAAACCACCATTCGTACACCAACGAATGCTACTCCATCAGAATTGGTCTATGGAACAAAAGTAGTATTGCCGCTACATGTTCAGAAGCCCGCTTTGCAATTTGCATCACTGCTAGAATTACCTCTCGATCAGTACCAGTAGCAGCAGCGACTGGTACAGCTAGACTTACTCGACGAGAGAAGGCTAAAAGCAGCAGAACATGCTCAATCCTATCGCCAGAGAGTAGCCGGGCAGTATGTGAACTCTATCATCGAAAGAAGATTCAAAGTCAATGATTTAGTACTTCGATCCACAGCTTATCTCAAGCATCATCCCGGCGGGAAATGGTCGCCAAATTGGGAAGGTTCATATGTCGTCAAAGAAGCACTACCCCGCAACTCATATCGGCTCATCAACGCCGATTGGGTAGAATTGTCGGATCCCATTAATGCTCGACACT
This sequence comes from Nuphar pumila, assembly GCF_984573655.1. Lineage (NCBI taxonomy): Eukaryota > Viridiplantae > Streptophyta > Magnoliopsida > Nymphaeales > Nymphaeaceae > Nuphar > Nuphar pumila. The sequence continues at coordinate 63,535,734 of NC_143260.1, read as the reverse complement.
TGAAAAAGTTCTATACTTGAAACATTTATTCTCCTCTTGTAATCCTCCTGTTTTCTTCAAATAATGATCAAACTTTTTTTTCCCAGTTACACTGGGGCATTTTTAAAATTTTGTGTTCTGTATGCAAGCAGGATAAACAAAATTCCTCATTTCACGCACTTGTGCATTCATGTGCATCAATTTGCATTCAACTGCATTAATAACAATTCGGTGAGTATTGGGATTTCAACAAACAGTCCCATCACAATTCCTAATGATTCAAAATTGAAAGACAATCACCAATACTGAACCAAAATCCAGTGCTCGAACTGGTATTATTTCAAAATCCAGTGCTCGAACTGGTATTATTTCAAAATCCAGTGCTCAGACTGGTATTATTTCAAAATCTAGTGCTCGAACTGGCGTTATTTTAAAATCCAATTTTCAAGTTGGTCTATATTTTACCTTTGAAAAAAAAAACCAAGTTCTGACTCGGGTTTTCCTTTAAATTACTTTTTCTTTTGAAGAGCCAAGTTCTGACTCGGGTGTTCTCTTAAATCATTTTCCTCTGTTGATCCGAGTCCGACTCGTTATCTCTCTACCCTATTCGAGCTCAGATTCAAGCTCTTCATTTTCTTTTGTTGATCCGGGTTCCGACTCGAGATCTCTTTATTTATTCGAGCCCTGACTCGAGCTCTTCACTTTCTTTTGTCAATCCGGGTTCTGACTTGAGACCTCTTTATTTATTCGAGCTCTGATTCGAGCTCTTCATGTTTCTTTGTTGATTCGAGTTCTGACTCATGATCTCTTTACCTTATTCAAGCTCTGACCCGAGCTCTTCAATCTCCTTTGTTGATCCGGGTTCCGACTCGTGATCTCTTTACTTTATTCGAGCTCTGATGCAAGCCATTTATTCTCCTTTGTTAATCCAAGTCATTTCGATCCTCAGGGTCGGTCAATTGCACAAATTTAATATTTTTCCCACCAATTTTCAATTCAAATTTTTGGATCATTCAATTCTCCAATCTTGACCCCCAGGTCACCCAATTTCCAATTTCAAATTCCAATTCTCAATTTCAATTACCAAACTCTCAATTTCGACTATCAGGTCACCCAATTTTCAATTCTCGACCTTCGGGTCACTCAATTCTCAATTTCGACCTTTGGGCCACACAATTTCGACCTTTTGGTCAACCAATTTCCAATTTTGACTGTTAGGTCATCCAATTTCGACCTCCGGGTCATTCAATCTCCAACAATCAATTTTCCAATTTCCAATTTCAACTTTCGGGTCAATCAATTTCAATCATTTTCTCTTGCGAGAGACCCTTTTTAGGGAGAGTTCGAGGGAGCTCGTTCTTTTCGCATGCTATCCAATTCGTTCACTTAACCCCATTTTAGGGAGAGTTTGAAGGGACTCGCGTCTTTATGAACCGTTTGCAAAACAATTTCCAATTTCACACAAGGAACCCTTTCATAGGGAGAGGCTTGACGGAGACTCGCTTCTCTTGTGACCCCCAATTTTTATACTAGGCCATTTTTGTCATGAAGGACCCTCTTTTCAGGGAAAGTGTGATGGACTCGTTCCTTTCATGACCCAACTTTCAGACCTCACTATTATCGGCCCCCTTTCCATAAGAGGAGCCTAATATTAGGGAGCTTTGACGAAAGCTTAATTTCTCTTCGAAAGTTCGTTTTGCAAACACCTTCTCTTCAGGGAAGAGAGGAGTATTTCCCATTTCCCATTCAGATAAGGGCAAAGCCTGAGTCTCTCTTTTTGGGGAAAAAGAGAGGAGAATTTTCGTCACGGATGTGTTGAGTCGGACCTCAAATGCTCTCTTTCACCAAGGATTTCAAGAAAAATTTGTCAATTTGTCAATCAATTATTTGTTGATTTCAGTGTCTTTATTGCACAAATATCTATCTCGGTTTACCTTTAGCATTACTTTCAAAAAAGTGAAGCTTTTGCGAAAAGAGATTCAAAATTCAAAATTCTTTTTATTGGTCAACCAAAAAGATGAAGGATAAATCCTCGATATGGCCAGAAAAGAAGATTCAACGTTATTGCAAAGCCATAAATGATTGATATTGATCGCAGTCAATGGCACATCTTAAAAGATTATTCTTGTAAAATGAGGCAAGGGAAATATCCTGAGCGCTAGAAAAAGAGAACATTCATCAAAACCCTGTCTCCTTAAAATCACCCAAGCTGCCATTAAATATCCGCAAAAGGGATCTCTCACTTGTCATCAAGATGAAGGCGAATTAAGCGAATAGACCCCCGGGGCCAAAGAAGATTTGAAACATCTCCAAGATGACGGAGTTTTACAAAAAGGCTCTGAATTTCTCTGCATCTTTCTAAATTTTGCCCTGAAGAACCATTTTCTTCCAAGTTTTGAAATCAAACCAAAATTCACTTCGTGTTTTCTAAACTAGCCTATTATTGTGAAAATTTCAAAATATCTCATTTGGATTTTATTTCAAATAAGTGACGTGGGACCCGCCTCGAGGTGGTGTCACACTCAAATTCTCTAAAATTTCTCTTATTTTCAAAACAGTAACCATTTGGGAGTGTCACCGATATATATATATATATATATATATATATATATATATATATATATATATATATATATATATATATATATATATATATATATATATATATATATATATATATATATTTATTTATTTATTTATTTATTTATTTATTTATTTATATATATTTAACTCAATTTTAATAAAATAGTTAGTGGGCCCACGTAGGTGGCACCCCACTAAGACTCTTTGCCAAGAAAAACAAATTTTTTTTATACTTCAAAAAGTTTTCAAATTCCGTTGAGGTGGCACCACCTTAAAAAAAGAGAAAAAAAAGGAAAAAACCAAATTCGTTTTATCATTTTGTTTTGTTTTTTTTATTTATTTATTTATTATTATCACTTTTCAAACCCAAAACTTTTACTTTACCTAAGTTTCAAAATTTCTCCAGAGAAAGGGAGTCGTCCCCTCTCAAAACGGCGAGTTCTCTTTTTCAAAAGATTTCAAAAAAATTTAAAAGTGTTTTTTAAGGGTTATCAAGGTCGGCTAAAGAGGAGAAAAAAAGGGGATTTGAAGGAGAAAGGAAGGGCCGGCTATTAAAAAGAGGAGGAGGGTCCTGCAAAGGGAGCCCATCGGCGATTCCAGATCTCTTGACTCCCCTTTTTCACCACTTTCCCTCTCGGCTAGCAGGAGGTCGACGCCGTCTGCAGATTCCAGCTCTCTTACTCCCTGCACCATCTTCTTCAACCCAGCTGATTGCCTTTCCTTCAGCCCACCAGCAGCCAGATTCTTCAGCCTCTGCCAAATCAAGGTAAAGATCTTCCCTTTCACCTGTAGATAAAACACGCATCATGTTCACACCTGGTGCATCGCAGGTCCATCACATGTAATGATGTGGGCTGTGTCTGGGTTCATTCACGCATGTTAGGAATCGATTACACCTCGCAATGGTGTTGTCTATTCGCGTGAGTAACTGTGTTTGATGACTATTTCCCCTAGAAATCCCAATACCCCTGTTTCAGCATCATAACATTGAAGAGTAATGTTTCATCTGCAAAATTGTGCTTTTTCAGGTTCATGTCCAGATTTTCTCACCTTGCCTACCACCGATTGCATGCTCATTTAAGAGAATCATTTTCACCAAAAGAAAAGGGGTTTTGGCAATAAAACAAATCTGATTTTCATCACAAAGCTTGATTTGCTGTAACAAAATCTGATTTCTGCAATTGGATTCTTTTATCTAAAGCCTTTTCTTTGGTTTTGGCGCCTTTCCCTTTATCTCTTTGGTTTTCCAATATGCCTTCATGTTTAGCAATGACATTGCTTCACGTCATTACAGCTTACAATCCCAGCATCCTCACATGAATTTTTTTTCTTCCTTTGTCGCACAGCATATCATGGGTTAAACGAGATCCCAAGGGATTCTTCGTAAAGCAAATGATGTCGTTAACCAGGGCACTACATAATAACTCAATGTCAATCTTGAAAATCTCATATCAGTATTTCTGCTACTAGTTCTTCCTGTTTTTATCTTGCAGAACATATTTTTAATATCATTACTAGTTGATTTGGTTTCATGAAGATGCTAACTACAGGGTATATTAGCAAACCATTCAGTTAACCATTCGTTCTTTTTATTTTGTATCATTCAACTTCTTTTGCTTACTTGCATCTGCGTTTTCCTTGTTACTGAAGCTTTTTTTTATGTTGATAACGAACCCATCAAGTGGGTCTGGTTTTATTGCTATCTAATTTGCTTCAGCCAGAGGATAAGTTTTTTTTTTTTAGATCACAGGGGTGATAAAGAAACTTGATGATACTCAAGTTATACTTGGGTTAGACTCAATAATGGCTGCCACATTGCCTGTATGTTTTTTTTTTCATCAGAGAAAGATGTATAAAGCTCAGCTTGCAGGGAATGACCTGTAGCCGATGGTCCCTTGGAGTGAATTTTTTTGTCACCTATGTGTTCTACTACAGTCACACATTTCATCATTGTCTACCATTTGTAAAGCATGGTTTTGGTATTGATGGAAGTTCACTTCTTTGTTATATCCTCTGCATTTAATGGCCCAACTCCATCTCATTTCTCTGTCTGTTATCAGTAAGGTAGTTTGTAAGTTGTTTTGCATACAATTCATCAATTTGGTGGTTGTAAATGAGTTACCCGCTTACCTGTTCTTGTTATATATAATGATACCAAGCCATTGGACTCAATTTTGATATTAAATAACCATAGTTACATGTGTAATATTCTATATATCCCCATTGGTAATATGACTGATTCTACAAATAAAGACCTGTTGCCTTGTGTTAACACTCAGTCACAATAGCCATTCCCTATACATTTTACTTATAGCCATCCATTCCTTTCCAGTACAGTTTTTTTTCTCTTTTAGCTTGTATTAGTATGTTAATAGGCTAACAGCTCCTCCTGTGTACCACCACGGTTGTAGCCCATCATACTCAGAGGCCTCACCCTTGGCGTGTCATGGACACCAAAATACATATATGGCATATAACACTACTACATGCCTTCATCCTCCAGGGTCGCCACCCCTTTTGCATTTGTGTCATATTGTATATTATTTGTCAACTTCCACACTCACGGTAGGTCCAATAAATCTGCTTCTACTGTGCATACATCTCATTGCCATATGTCCATCACCATCGGTTACATTTAGATATGTATTTTCCTGTATGTTGTTCTATACAAACATTTAATATATATATATATATATATATATATATATATATATATATATATATATATATATATATATATATATATATATATATATATATATATATATATATGTATGTATATTTTTTTTTCTCTTTCATTTAGGTAGATACATTATTATACACTCAAATAGACATATTTTCGTATGTATACTCCATTTAATGCCATCATGACCTACACTTTCTCCTTTTGCATAAATGATATTCCTAAGTATGGCCCTGAAAATCTCTTACTTAGCATAGGCACAAGCTTGGGTCATCATGTATACATCTCGTCATTAGCGTAGGTGCAATCATATGCGGCTTAGTACAAATGTGAGGTCTCTGATTTCTTTGCCTACTTTGTATTGTTATTTCTGGTATTAACTCATTTTGCAAGGAAGATCTGGAGGAGGCTGACTCTTTTAATTTTGTATTTCCCTTTTTTTTTATTCATTTATTTTACTTTATGCCAGAGATGTAATAATCAAATTTTGGAATAATACTTACTTTCATTGCATAGATTAGGATGCATATAATATAGTTTGAGTTTTTGTAATATCCTGATTATGCACTTCATGCATTTTATTTCAAAATCACCGTGGATGTACACAAATGGCATGTGCACCAACTCTTGGAGAGTTGATGAACTCGGTGGAGTCCATATTTACGGCCCTAGTCGTAATATGGACGAGACCCAGATCCATCATCTTTCTACTAGTCACACTGAGCCTACACTCTTAGGCTATCTTCAAAATCGCACATCATATTTCCTGTTTTGCAAAATATTGTGAATTAAATCAATTAAACTCTGAACATATTCATGGCCACAGTCAGAATATGTGAATGATTTATTTTGACTTAATACACATTTTTCCAACAAATTCTCTCAAAAAAATCTTTTCAAAGTACATTCATACATCCAAACCATCTGCATCATGGCATCATCTGCTTTTCTCATGATTTTCTCGAGAAAACTTCATTCCATGGAAATCAGTTTCTCAAGAAACTTCTAAAATTTTCAAAGTCGGATTTTCCAAGTCAAGTTTTCCCGTGATGTTCCCTGAAAAATGTAATTTTCTTAAGATTCTTTTCAAAGGGAATTTCTCGTCTTTCTCAAAAATCAAAATCGATTTCTAAGTGTTTTAAGGTTAAGATTCTCAGGGTTTCAATTTCCCGAGTTTCAATTTTTCTTCTCTAAAGAGTTTTCCAATGAATTTTGCTTATTTTCCTGAGAAACTTTTCAAAGCTAGACTTTTCCTGATCAACATTTTCTCTTCCAGTGTTCACCTTTTTCTAAAGAATCACTTCTATTTTCCCAGGATTTTCAACCTTTCATAATTTTCCCAAATCTTCATAAATTTTCTCGCTATTTCAAATCCTTTTCATCAGAATTTCCTGAGAGACTGATTTCCACCTTTTTCCTGAGAAATGTTTTTCAACTCCCAATGTTTTCTAAGCATACATCATCTTTTCTCAACTAGCATTTTACAAAATCTCATAGCACATGCCTGAATTCTCTGTGCATTTAGGATAGAACACGATTTCGATGATTTAACTAAGTCAAGCACAATTTTGGTCCTTGGTTCGATTACCCCTGTTAAAGGCGGCAGGAACGGTCGAACCTCGTACCAACAGGTCGAGCCCCATCCCATGGATTTTCCCGCTATTTTCAAAACGGAGGCGAGTATTTCAAAACAATTTCCAAAATCCGGTCAAGTTTGAATCGCGAAAGCATTTTCCTCTCTCTCCCGCAAGGGAAGGGAAGATGGGAAAAATTTTGCTACAATAACAGTATTCTAATATTCAATCTGATATAGCAACCCCATAGCGTCGTGCATATACATAAAGAGAATATGCTCTTACCTGGTTCGAAGGTTCGAACCGGTGGAGATGGTGGCACCTCTTCTCGGTTGGAGCTCCACGTAAGGCGAGGAGGAGGGCTCCCCCACGTCAACAATGGTGGCTTAGAGAATAGAGAGAAAGAGAGAATGGTGGTAAGGACTGGGATAGATAAAACATGGAGAGAGGAAGATGTTGAAAAGAGAAAGGGTCGGTTGGAGTGGGAAGGACTTGCTCTTTACCCTTTTTTTTTGTCCAAAGCCTTCATTGCCACCTTCCCAAATGGCTGCTCAACATTTATTGTTTTTCTTGAAACTGACCTCCCCCTTGAAGACCTTGTAATTTCTCCTCCTAATTTGAAAAGCGTGAGGCCTTTCACATTCCCATCCTTGAAAACCCCTCCTTCCCAAAAGAGGTGGTTGGATTCCCATTTTGGACCACTCGTTCTACTCTCTAAAACATTTAATAAAGGAAAATATATTAGTCTAGTTTCTATGTGTGGTAACTCACCTTGATTGCCTCTTTTTTTTTCATTTGCTTCCTTAAAAAAAAAAGGTCCAGCCTCCTCAATTGAATTTCAAGAGCCCTATTTAATGCTCTTGGTTGGGCTTCCCATTTGGGAAAAATGCCCAGCCCATCTTACCTTGAAAATGTGTTTTCCTATTAAAGTCACTTTAATGAGGTGTTACTAAAAAAAATCTGTTGGTTATAAAGTATTTCTAAAAAAAATATCCTTGGTGCACCAGGGGATTTGAACTGGGATCCTCTTCTGCAAGGGGTAACGAGCCCCACTAGTGCACCATACTCAATTTCATTGCATATCTTTGCAACAAAATTTTACTTAACCTCTATTAACGTTTTTGACATGTTTGGCCAAAGTAACATTTTTTTTGCAAAACCATTTGGCGCACAGGGGGATTTGAACATGGGTTGCCTCATAACTGGGCAAGACCTCTTGCTTTTACACCACATCACCTTTTGTTGCATGATAGGTTTTTATTAATTCATATATATACGAATTTGGTACATGACGAATCTCAAATACGAGTTGGATAAAAATTATATTTTAGATCTTCTAAACCTTCTAACTAGATTTTTAGATCTTGTTCGCAATTCAACCTTATTTGGATCCATTAAGATCCAATTGGATTCTAATTGGGTTTTGAATCCATCCAGGATCCAAATCCGTTCGTCGTACCCAAATCCAGATATTGAATCTAGTTGATCCAGTTTGAATTTCAAGATCCATTTGGATCGACTCTATATCATTTTATCGTATCCATTTCCAAGAATTATAAAATTTATTTATTCTAATAATTATTGAAATTTTATGGGTTTTACAGATTCAATCTTGCATATATGTGTTCTAAGGTTGTCAAAAGAAATTCACAGTGATTGAATCATGCACATATGTGTTCTAAGGCAGTAAAAAAAAACACATAGTGAATCAATATGGTAGATATGTGTTCTAAGGTTGTCAAAAAAAATTTATAGTAATTCAATCATGCATATATTTGTTCTAATAATGTGAAAAAAAAATTGTAGTGATTCAATCATGCATATATGTGTTCTAAGGTCGTCAAAAATATTTCATAGTGATTCAATCATGCATATATGTGTTGTAAGGCTGTCTAAAAAAATTTAGAGTGATTCAATCACGCATATATGTGTTTTAGGCAGTCAAAAAAATTTCATAGCGATTCAATCCTTCATATATGTGTTCTAAGGCTATCAAAAATAATTTGTAGTGATTCAATCATGCATATATGTGTTCTAAGGTTGTCAAAAAAAATCATAGTCATTTTTAATCATGCATATATGTGTTCTGAAGTAATTAAAAAAAATCAATGTAATTCAATCATGCCTTTATGTGTTCTACGGTTGTCAAAAATTTTTTATAGTAATTCAATCATGCATATATTTTTTCTAAGGTTGTCAAAACAAAATTTTAGTGATTCAATCATGCATATCTGTGTTCTGAGGCTGTCAAAAAAAATTCTTAGTGATTGAATTACGTATATATATATATGTTCAAATACGGTCAAAAAAATTTTAGTAATTCAATCATGCATATATGCCTTCTAGGGTTGTAGAAAAAAAAAATAGTCATTTAATCATGGATATATATGTTATAAAGCTGTTAAAAAAATTTATTATGATTTAATCATAAATATATGTGTTTTAAGGTTGTCAAAAAACTTCATAGTAATTCAATCATGCATATATGTGTTCTAAGGTTGTCAAAAAAATTTCTTAGTGATTCAATGATGCATATGTGTGTTCTAAGGTTGTCAAAAAAAATTCATAGTGATTCAATCAAGCATACGTGTTTTGAGGCTGTCAAAAAAAAATATAGTAATTCAATCTTGCATATATATGCTCTAAGGCTATCAAAAAAATTTTATTGTGACTCATTCATGCATATATGTGTTCTAAGGTTGTCAAAAAAAATTTATAGTGATTTAATCCTACATATTTATGTTCCATGTTCTATTGTTGCAAAAAAAAATTATAGTCATTCAATCATGCAAATATGTGTTCTAAGGCTGTCAAAAAAAATATATAGTGATTCAATCGTGCATATATGTGTTTTAAGGCAGTCTAAAAAAAATCTTAGTGATTCAATCATGCATATATGTGTCCTTAGGCTGTCAAAAAAATTATAGTGGTTCAATCTTGCATATATGTGTTCTATGTTTTCAAAAAAAAAATCTAGTGATTCAATCATGCATATATGTGTTCTAATGCTGTCAAAAAAAATTTGTTGTGATTCAATTATGCATATATGTCTTCTAATGCCGCCAAAAAAAATTCATAGTGATTCAATCAAGCATATATATGTTCTAAGGCTATCAAACAATTTTCATAGTGATTCAATCATGCATATATGGGTTTTAAGGCTAACAAAAAATTTTCATTGTAATTCAATCATGCATATATGTGTTCTAACTTTATAAAAAAAAAATCATAGTGATTAAATCATGCATATATTTGTTTTATGGTTGTCAAAAAAATTCATAGTGATTTAATCATGCATATATGTGCTCTAAGGTTGTCAAAGAAAAATTATAGTGATTCAATCATGCATATATGTGTTCTAATGTTGTCTAAAAAAATTTATGGTGATTCAATCATGCATATATGTGTTCTAAGGCTGTCAAAAAAATTTCACAGTGATTCAATCGTGCATATATGTGTTGTAATGCTGTAAAAAAAATCATAGTGATTCAATCATGCATATATGTGTTCTAAAGCTGTCAAAAAAATTTCAAAGTGATTCAATCATGCATATATGTATTCTAAGGCTTTCAAAAAAACTCAAAGTGATTCATTCATGCATATATGTGTTCTAAGGCTGTCTAAAAAATTTCTTAGTGATTCAATCAAGCATATATGTGTTCTAGAGCTGTCAAAAAAATTAATTAGTGACTCATTCTTGCATATATGAGTTCTAATGTTGTCAAAAAAAATTCATAGTGATTCAATCATATATATATGTGTTGTAAGGCTATCAAAAAACTTTCATAGGGATTCAGTTATGCATATATGTTCTAAGTTTGTTAAAAATATTATATAGTGACTCAAAAAATATTTCATAGTGACTCAATCATGTATATATGTGTTCTAAGGCTGTCAAAAAAAATTATAGAGATTTAATCAAGCATATATATGTTCTAAAGTTGTCAAAAAAAATCCATAGTGATTCAATCATGCATATATGTGTTCTAAGGTTGTCAAAACAATTTCACCGTGATTCAATCATGCATATATGTGTTTTGAGGTTGTCAAAAAAATTTCATAGTGATTCAATCATGCATATGTGTGTTCTAAGTCTGTCAAAACAATTTCATAATAATTCAACCATGCATATATGTGTTCTAAGGCTGTCAAAAAAAATTTATTGTGATTCATTCATGCATGTATGTGTTCTAAGGTTGTCAAAAAAAATTCATAGTGATTTAATCATGCACATATGTGTTCTATGTACTAACGTTATAAGAAAAAAATCATAGTGATTCAATCATGCAAATATGTGATCTAAGGCTCTCTAAAAAAAAATTTAGTGATTCAATCATCAATATATGTGTTCTATGGCTGCCAAAAAAATTTCATAGTGATTCAATGAAGCGTATATGTGTTCTATGGCTGTCAAAAAAAATTCTACAGTGATTTAATCGTGCATATATGTGTTCTAATGCCGTCAACAAAAATTCATAGTGATTCAATTGTGCATATATGTGTTCTAAGGATGTTAAAAAAATTCAATATGATTTAATCATGCATATATGTGTTCTACGGCTGTCAAAAAAATTTCATAGTGAATCAATCATGAAGATATGTGTTCTAAGGTTGTCAACAACATTTTATAGTGATTCAATCATGCATATATGTGTTCTAATGCTCTAAAAAAATTTAGTGATTCAATCTCGCATATATGTGTTCTAAGGCTGTAAAAAAAATCATAGTGATTTCATCATGCATATATGTGCTGCAAGAAAATTTTAAAGTGATTCAATCATGCATATATGTTTTCTAAGTCTATCAAAAAAAAATCATAGTGATTCAATCATAAGTATATGTGTTCCTAAGCTATCAAAAAAATTCCATAGTGATTAAATTATACTTATATGTGTTCAAAGGTTGTCAAAAAAATTTCATAGTGATTCAATCATGCATATATGTGTTCTATGGTTGTCAAAAAAATCATAGTGATTAAATCATGCATATATGTGTTCTAAGGCTGTGAAAAAATGTCATAGTGATTGAATCCTGCATATATGTATTCTAAGGATGTCAAAAAAATCATCATGATTTAATCATGTATATTTGTGTACTAAGGATATAAAAAAATTTCATAGTGATCCAATCTTGCATATATGTTTTCTAAGGTTGTTGAACAAATTTCATTGTGATTCAATCATGCATATATGTGTTCTAAGGCTGTCAAAAATAATTCATAGTGATTAAATCATGCTTATATGTGTTCTAAGGGTTCCAAAAAAATTATATAGTGATTCAATCATCCATATATGTGTTCTAAGGCTGGCAAAAAAAATTCATAGAGATTCAATCAAGCGTATATGTGTTTTAAGTCTATAAAAAAATCATAGCTATTCAATCATGCATATATCTATTCTAAGGCTGTCAAAAAAAATTCATTGTGATTGAATCATGAATATATGAGTTCTAAGGCGGTAAAAAAAAAATGAAAGTGCTTAAATCATGCATATATGTATTTTGAGGGTGTCAAAAAAAATCATAGTGATTCAATCATGCATTTATGTTTTCTACGGTTGACAAAAAAAATTCATAGTCACTCAATCATGCAGATATGTGTTCTAAGGATGTAAAAAAAATTATAGTGAATCAATCATGCATATATGTGATCTGATGCTGTCAAAAAAAATTATAAGGATTCAATCCTGCATATATGTGTTCTAAGGCAGTAAAAAAAAATTATAGTGATTCAATCAAGCATGTATGTGTTCTAAGGCTGTCGAAAAAAATTCATAGTAATTCAATCATGCATATGTGTTCTAAGGCTATGAAAATTCTTAGTGATTCAATCATGCAGATATGTGTTCTTAGGTTGTCAAAAAAATTTATAGTGATTCAATTATGCATATATGTGTTCTAATGCTCTCAAAAAAAATCATAATGATTCAATCATGCATATATCTGTTCTAAGGCCGTCAAAAATTTGTCATAGTGATTCAATCATGCATATATTTGTTCTAAAGCTGTCAAAAAAATTTCATAGTGATTCAATCATGCTTATGTGTCGTAAGGCTGTCAAAAAAAATTCATAGTGATTCAATCATACATATATGTGTTCTAGGTCTGTCAAAAAAATCCATTGTGATTCAATCTTGCATTTATGTGTTCCAAGTCTGTCAAAAAAAATCCATAGTGATTCAATCCTCCATATATGTGTTCTAAGGCTGTCAAAAAAAATTCATAGTGATTCAATTCTGCATATATGTGTTCTTAGTCTATCAAAAAATTTTATAGTGATTAAATCATACTTATATGTGTGCTAACGGTGTCAAAAAAAATTCATAGTTATTAAATAAAGCATATATTTGTTTTAAGGCTGTCAAAAAGATTTCATAGTGATTCAATCACTCAGATATGTGTTCTAAGGTTGTCTAAAAAAATATATATTGCTTCAATTGTGCATATATGTGTTCTAATGTTGTCAAAAAAATTTATAGTGATTCAATCATGTATATATGTGTTCTAAGGCTGTCAAAAAAAATTCATAGCCACTCAATCATGCATATATGTGTTCTAAGGCTGCAAAAAAAAATCATAGTGATTCAATCAAGCATATATGTGTTCTAAGGTTGTCAAAAAAAATTCATAGTGATTCAATCTTGCATATATGTGTTCTAAGGCTGTAAAAAAATTTTATTGTGATTAAATCTTGCTTATATGTGTTCTAAGGGTGTCAAAACAATTTCACAATGATTCAATCATCCATATACGTGTTCTAAGGTTGTTAAAAAAATGTCATAGTGATTGAATCATGCACATATGTGTTATATGCTTGTCAAAAAAATTCAGAGTGATTCAATCATGCATATGTGTCTTCTAAGGCTGTCAAAAAAATTCAGAGTGATTCAATCATGCATATGTGTCTTCTAAGGCTGTCAAAAAAATTCCATACTGATTCAATCAAACATATATGTGTTCTAAGTGTGTCAAAAAAAATTTATAGTGATTCATTGATGCACATATGTGTTCTAAGGCTGTCAACAAAATTTTATAGTGATTCAATCCTACATATATGTGTTCTAAGGTTGTCAAAAAAATTCATAGTGATTCAATCATGCATATATGTGTTCTAATGCTGTGAAAAAAAAAATTATAGACTCAATCATGCATATATGTGTTCTAAGGCATTCAAAAAAAAATCATAGTGGTTCAATCATGCAGATATGTGTTCTATGGTTGTCAAAAAAATTTATAGTGATTCAATCATGCATATATGTGTTCTAAAGCTCTAAAAAAATTTAGTGATTCAATCTTCTATATATGTGTTCTAAGGCTTTAAAAAAAATCATAGTTATTCAATCAAGCATATATGTGTTCTAAGGTTGTAAAAACTTTTTACAGTGATTCAATCATGCATATATGTGTTCTTAGTCTATCAAAAAAAATTCATAGTGATTCAATCATAAATATATGTGTTCCAAAACTATCAAAAATATTTCATTGGGATTAAATCATGCTTATATGTTTTCTAAGGCTGTCAAAAAAATTCATAGTGATTCAATCATGCTTTTATGTGTTCTAATGCCGTCAAAAAAAAATACGTAGTGATTAAATCATGCATATATGTGTTCTAAGGTTGTCAAAAAAAAATCATAGTAATTGAATCATGCATATATGTGTTCTTACGTTGTCAAAAAAGTTTCATAGTGATTGAATTCTTCATATATGTATTATAAGGCTGTCAAAAAATTCATAGTGATTTAATCATGCATATATGTGTTGTAAGGCTGCAAAAAAATTTCATAGTGATTCAATATTGCATATACGTTTTCTAAGGCTGTCGAAAAAATTTTGTAGTGATTCAATAATGCATATATGTGTTCTAAGGCTATCAAAAATAATTCATAGTGATTAAATCATGCTTATACGTGCTCTAAGGCTGTCAAAATATATATATATAGTGATTCAATCATGCATATATGTGTTTTAAGGCTGGCAAAAAAATCATAGTGATTCAATCATGCAGATACGTGTTTTAAGGTTATAAAAAAAATCATAGTTATTCAAACATGCATATATGTGTTCTAAGGCTGTCAAAAAAAAATCATAGTGATTGAATCATGAATATATGAGTTCTAAGGCTGTCAAAAAAATTTTATATTGATTAAATCATGCATATATGTGTTGTAAGGGTGTCAAAAAAAATTCATTGTGATTCAATCAGGCATATATTTATTCTAAGGTTGTCAAAAAAAATCTATTGTGATTCAATCATGCATATAGGTGTTCTTAGTCTGTCAAAAGAAATTCATTGTGATTCAATCTTGCATATATCTAATCTAAAGTTGCCAAAAAATTTCATAGTGATAATCATGCACATATGTATTCTAAGGCTGTCCGAAAAATTTCATAGTGATTCAATCCTGCATATATGTGTTCCAAGAATATCAAAAAAAAAACATAGTGATTTAATCATGCGTATATGTGTTCTAAGGTTGTAAAAAATATTATAGTGATTCAATCATGCGTATGTATGTTTTGATGTTGTAAAAAAATAATTATAAGGATTCAATCCTGCATGTATGTGTTCTAAGGCTCTCAAAAAAATTTTGCAACGATTCAATCAATCATGTATGTGTTCTAAGGTTGTCAAAAAAAAATTATAGTGATTCAATTATGCATATATGTGTTCTAATGCTCTAAAAAAAATCATAGTGTTTTAATCATGCGTATATGTGTTCTAAAGCTGTCAAAAAAATTTCGTAGTGATTCAATCATGCTTATGTGTTGTAAGGTTGTCAAAAAAAATATCATAGTGATTCAATCATACATATCTGTATTCTAAGTCTGTCAAAAAAAATTCATTGCGATTCAATCATGTATTTATGTGTTGTAAGGCTGTTAAAAAAACTTCATAGTGATTCAAACCTCCATGTATGTGTTCTAAGGCTGTCAAAAAAAATTCATGGTGATTCAATCATGCATATATGTGTTCTAAGGCTGCAAAAAACATTCATAGTGATTCAATCATGCATTTATGTGTTCTAAGGCTGTCAAAAAAAATGCTTAGTGATTAAATCATACTTATATGTGTGCTAAGGGTGTCCAAAAAAAGTCATAGTTATTCAATCAAGCATATATTTGTTTTAAGGCTGTGAAAAAGACTTCATAGTGATTCAATCATGCAGATATGTGTTCAAAGGTTGTCAAAAAATATTTATATTGTTTCAATTGTGCATATATGTGTTCTAATGTTGTCAAAAAAATTTATAGTGATTCGATCATGTATATATGTGTTTTAAGGAATTTAAAAAAAAAACATAGTCACTCAATCATGCATATATGTGTTCTAAAACTGCATAAAAAATTTATAGTGATTCAATCTAGCATATATGTGTTCTAAGGCTGTCAAAAAAAAATCATAGTGATTCAATCTTGCATATATGTGTTCTGAGGCTGTCAAAAAAAAATATTGTGATTAAATCTTGCTTATATATGTTCTAATGGTGTCAAAACAATTTCATAGTGATTCAATCTCGCATATATGTGTTCTAGGGCTGTCAAAAAAAATGTATGGATTCAATCATCCATATACATGTTCTAAGGCTGTTAAAAAAATATCATAGTGATTCCATCATGTATATAAGTGTCCTATGGTTGTCAAAAAAACTTCAGGGTGATTCAGTCATTCGTATATGTGTTCTAAGGCTGTCAAAAAAAATCCATTGTGATTCAATCAATCATATATGTGTTCTAAGTGTGTCAAAAAAAATTTATAGTGATTCAGTGATGCATATATGTGTTCTAAGGTTGTCAACAAAATTTCATAGTGATTCAATCCTGCATAATTGTGTTCTAAGGCTGTCAAAAAAATTTATAGTGATTCAATCCTGCATATATATGTTCTAATGCTGTCAAAAAAAAATTATAGAGACTCAATCATGCATATATGTGTTCTAAGGCATTCAAAAAAAATCATAATGGTTCAATCATGCAGATATGTGTTCTAAGGTTGTCAAAAATAATTTATAGTAATTCAATCATGCATATATGTGTCCTAATGCTCTAAAAAAAATTTAGTGATTCAGTCTTACATATATGCATTCTAAGGCTTTAAAAAAATCATGTTTATTCAATCATGCATATATGTGTTCTAAGTGATGATGCATGAAATGCACATCATGTTGTTACTATAGTCATGCATTTTTAGATGATTTTAAGGTTTAAAACCCATGATTGGATGCATTTTGACATAAAGGAGTCATGGTTCGAATTTCAGAAAAATCGAAGTTAAATTGAGTGAGATATGGCTATTTTGCTTCCTCATCTGATTCTTGCTCCTGCCACCTTCTTCCCCACTCATTCCATGCCATCTCCATTGGAGCCTTGGGTTTTTCTTGAGATTCAAGCATTTTCCTTGTGTTCTTTCTATTTGTTCTCATATATCTTGTCGTTTTTTTCATCCTTGCTGGTTCTTGATCATATTTACTTCATTTTGCAGGTGTAGCAGAGGTTGAAGACACTCTTCTTGCATGGAGTGTCGTCTGCTCCAACAAGAACGATCGGTTCTACCTCCATCCGATCCTCTACTCCACCCGATCGCGAATCAGTTCACTTTCTTCCCTCGATGTACTTCAAACGTGTTGCAGCTGTAAAAGAGAGTTGTATGGTGACGTTCCAGCATCCTTGAACAAGACGGGGACGCATCTCCATAGGCATCTTCCACTCTTTCCACCCCCATAGTCGTCGGATCGCCCTTGAGGTCGGTCTTACCTTTCTCCTTCTTTTAGATAAATCGTGTCATCCTATAGTCGATCCCCTAATCTCAGCCCATTTTCTGATTTTATCATTCTTTGACAGTAAACCACTGTCATTTTTCTGTCACTCCATGCTTTGGAATGTCGTTTTGGGTCTAGAGTAGATATAATCTGTGATTTGCAAATCGTTTTCGTCAAAAAGTGAAAATCGGCTAGCATTGGGTCTAACCAATTTAGTGTTTTGTCCAGGTATATGTTTTGAGTTTTTTCTGTCATATTTCAGTCTTTATTCTGTTTGGGAGTTCAGTCTAGTCCTAGGTGTGTCGTTCATCATTGTGCTGAAAACTCGTTTTATCCAAAAATCAAAATCGACTAGATTTATTCTAGCTGATTGGAGCGTTTTCTTATTTTCTGTTTTCCGATTTTTCTGGTAGCATAGCTTGTTAACTAGGTATTTTTTCAGTATTTTAAAGTCTAATTTAGTTTGATTTTATGCTGAGTTTTTGTTCGTGCTTAATTTGTGGTGTCATATTGAGTCGGCTAGTGTAGGTCTAATTCAATCTAGCGAGTTTTTAGATTTTCAGTTTTAGATTCAGTATTTATTTAATTTCTAGTTGTAGTTCAGTCGGTTGTGCAATGTTTGAAGTCTGTTTAGTTGTTAATTAGTTGAATTTTGATTTTGTATTGTGTTTTGATCATGCATATATTTCAAGGAGAATTAACATTAAAATATGCATGATTTTATGAAAAAAAATGTTTTAAAAACCCAAGTTTATGCTAGTTTTCATTAAATGAGTTAAAATGATTTCAAAACATAAAATGTGTGAAAAATAGCTTTATTTGTATATTTTAGTACATATTTTAATGTTTGATATTAACATAGTAGTTTAGTTTTAGTTTTTATTAAAAATAAAAATAAAAAATAAAAAAAATGGAGAAAATAGTTTTATATTGTTAATAAAACCATTTTAATTGTTTGTTTTTTTTAGAAAAGAAGAAAAACATTAAATATCAATATAAATAGTTAGAATAGTTTTATTTTGAGTTTCTTTATAAATAAATAAGTTTTGTTTTTAACTTTTGAAATTTTCTAATAAACAGTTTATTAGAAAATTTCAAAAGTTAAAAACAAAACTTATTTATTTATAAAGAAACTCAAAATAAAACTATTCTAACTATTTATATTGATATTTAATGTTTTTCTTCTTTTCTAAAAAAACAAACAATTAAAATGGTTTTATTAACAATATAAAACTATTTTCTCCATTTTTTTTATTTTTTATTTTTATTTTTAATAAAAACTAAAACTAAACTACTATGTTAATATCAAACATTAAAATATGTACTAAAATATACAAATAAAGCTATTTTTCACACATTTTCTGTTTTGAAATCATTTTAACTCATTTAATGAAAACTAGCATAAACTTGGGTTTTTAAAACATTTTTTTCATAAAATCATGCATATTTTAATGTTAATTCTCCTTGAAATATATGCATGATCAAATACCCCCATGCTTATGTTTTGCTAGTCCTCGAGCAAACTAGAAAAATGTATGAAATGAAAACTATCACCTAACTCACTTTCGTAGGAATCACGGTTGCATTTAGCTCATGCAACAAGCCCTTTCAACCCCTGAGTTACCCCAGTGGACGAGTAAGGTCTCGTGAGGGTTTGCAGTGATGCTACCCACAAACATCTTTGTCATGTATGCATAATATTACACATCCTCACAAGTAGTAGGTAATTAAAGACTTTATTTTTACAAATATTTCCTGTTATTTCAAAATCACAATATAATTAGTCTTTTATATACCACCACAGAAAAAGAATTTCTTTCACTTTTCTAAATATCACAATTATTTATGTTTTATTCTTAGAAAATCCAATAAAAACATATTATTATTTACTTATCCTCACTCATATGTTTTTTGCACAGGTTTTCTCAATCATACTTCTAAGCACTGAACTTTTCTTTCTTTTTCAGCTCTTTTCTTGATTTTTTTCTTTTCACGCTTTTCCTTTTTGCGCACTTATTCTTCTCTTATAGCTTGCGTGTGGTCTGCTTTTATGCCTTGTGCAATGTCAATATCTTCTATATTTTTTTTTTAATACATACCAAAAGATATCAGCTAAGACATAAAAGTGACTTCCTTCATTCACCTTTGCAACGTGAGAGTCAAACATTTCAACTTGTATCTGTTCTCAGCTACTTAGGATCACGAAGTTTTCCACTCTCCTTTTCGAAATGGAATTAAAAGTTTCAACTTACATCTAAGTTTCATCTACTAAGGATTGTGGAATTATCCAACAACCTAACGCATGCTTCTTTTTTCACTTTTTGAGCTCATTTTTACACTTTTGTTCATTTGCTTAGTTTTTTCAAAAATAGAACTGTGCATATTCATATTTGTGATTCAAAATAAATTCTAACATGTATCTATCATCATTTCTTCGAAATCCTCATAAACAACCATAATTTTTAGATCCATGTCAAAAAAAAAAATCGTGGGGCTTAAAAATTCTCTAAAAATATCAGATTTGAAATAACATTCATATAAGTTCAAACTCTTTCTTTAAAAATCTACTTTTCATGAGAGATGTGTAAACATGTGCAAGAACGTAGACAAAAATATCAAGGTGTGCACTCTACACCCTCCCCCATGCTTGAATGACACTGTCCCAGTGGCACTCCCCCATGCTTATGTGAAACTAAGTGAATGCCCATGAGAGAAAATAAATGAGGGAAAAGAGTAGAATGACCTGACATGAATTAAAAATGCACATTCTATGAATGTAATGAATGCAATGTATACATGACAAAACATGAAAACCATGAATGAAACAAAAAGAACATGAAAAACTCATGAACAAAACGAAAAAGGAAAAACAAAATAAAATCTATAAATTCTAAGCAAATCTAATAGTATACAAGATATGGGTTGCCTCTCATAAAGCGCTAAGTTTCACATCCCCAGTCAGACAGATCCCTGGAAAAAAACCTTCATCGTCCATGAGATCAATGGACATGAAGTCAGGCTCAACCAGGCTCTATGTAGAAAAGAGTGTCATCTGTGACACTACGCACTGTGTTTCCATCCCGTCTACCTCTAAATGTAGTATCATGACTCTCTCGACATAAAGGATGGAGATTAGTCTCATCTGAGAGACTAGTCAAGAAATAAGAGTCTAGGACCGACCGACTATCAATGAATGCAACTTCAGACAAGTGGTGAATATGATCTGGCTTGACTTGGTCAAGCACCTTCTGCATCTGTACCTCTTGCTTACTAAAAACAATCAGTGATCCTAAAGGCTGAGAGAATGGGGCTTTATGAATATGTGATGATAATGCATGTTGTGGGCCTGGCCCCTTCTGCTGAGGTATCATGGAGATCGACTCGTCAATAGAAATGATATGAGGTTCATGAGTCGATTCCTGAGTGGAATGATACACCTTCCCGCTCTTAAGGGATGTAACAGATTTAACCTGCTCATGATGTGAATCAGTGGGTTGCAAGTCAAATGACATGGAATCCTCTATCTTTGATGTGAGAACAGACTGACTATGAAGGTTCCCCTGGCTTTGCCTACTGAAGGTCTCAACCAACTGTCCCATTTGAGTCTCTAGCTTGGCTATTGACTGCGTATGGGAGCTCAAAACTTGTAATATCCTATCTTGGAAGGATTGACTAGGTGAAGGCTCATGAGAATGGGGTTGAGTATAAGCAGGTTGGGCTGGGGGATGAACCTGTGGAAAAATGGGATGCGAGTAACCTTGTGAAGGGTTACTGGGTCTATACTGTGTCTGGGAGGGCTGATGGGATGGGACTGGTTTCGCCAACCTGGGTTATATGATGATGTAAATGAATCAGGCATGGGTTTAGCGAAACCTTGGGCAACATTCACCTGCTCCTGAACGAATTCAGGATATAATGGCGCTGCCGGACACTCTAAAACACAGTGTGCAGGGCTAGCACAAAGCTCACACACTCTTCCTACTGGACTTCTTGAAGAATTAGCTAGGAATTGATCTAACTTCCTAGTCAACTGGTCAACCTTGGTACTCAATTCTAACTCGGACCCTACTTCAGAAATCCCTATTTTCCTAGGACCACTAGACAGAGATGTAGTCCTATCGAGCCGTGAAGACAAGGTATGATGCATCGTATTTTCACTCAAGGTCTCAAATAAAGACCACGCCTCGTCCTCACTCTTGAGCATAAAAGTGCCCCACAAGACGAATCAACCATTTGACGATGCTTCTCAGTAAGCCCGTCATAAAAATACTGCACCAACTGCCAACGAGGCACCTGGTGATGGGAACACTTACGGAGAAGATCTTTCAATCTCTCCCAAGACTCATGAAATTGTTCTCCCTCAATTTGAGAAAAACTGGTTATAGCTTTACGAAACTGATTCGTTTTACCAATTGGAAAGTATTTTTTGAGAAATTCGCACTGCATTCCTTCCCAAGTAGTAATACGAACCGTCTCAAGAGATTTTAGCCAGTGCTTGGCTTTATCTTTGAGAGAAAACGAAAACAAAGTCAACCTCATAGCGTTGTCTCTAAAGTTATTGATTCGCACAGTCGAGCAAATCTCAAGGAATTCGTCGAGATGACGATATGGGTCCTCATTGCTAAGGCCATAAAACGAAGGTAACATTTGAATCACACTGGCCTTAATCTCAAAATGGCTCGCTCCTACATCATGTTTGCAATTCATTCCAAAAATAAAAAGAAATAAAAAAATTTGTTTTTCATAGCTTAGGTAAAAATTGATTTGGTTAAAGGGCTTTCTTCTCCAAATGAACGTCTGCCATTAGAGTTCCAGCATAATTTAGGATTCATTTGGTAAGTGTGGTAGGTTAGCTAGAGTGTCTACATTCATTGCATTGTGTTAGTATATAGAAAACGTTTTAGTGTCTCTGTTTTGATAAGTTTTAATTTTAGTGTTATCCAAGTTAGTCTTCTTAAAAATCGT
Organism: Nuphar pumila; assembly: GCF_984573655.1. Taxonomy (NCBI): domain Eukaryota; kingdom Viridiplantae; phylum Streptophyta; class Magnoliopsida; order Nymphaeales; family Nymphaeaceae; genus Nuphar; species Nuphar pumila. The sequence continues at coordinate 63,513,193 of NC_143260.1, read as the reverse complement.
GCTTTACATTCCATCTTTAACCTTTCATTGCATTGTTTAGAATTTAGTTTAATTAGATTAGTTATAGTATAGATTAACTTAAATAATTCTGGAATGTCGAATTTGGAAGAAGGGCAATCTAGTAATTAAAGTTGAAGAACGAGTTTGGTAAGATTGGACTCCTCCAAATTCGTGATAGTCAATTAAGGAATGTTTTGAAATCTTTTTGATCCAGCCAAGAGAGAAGGATCTCCTTTATTTACACTTTTGGAAACAAAATTTAATTTTCAAATCCATTTCCAAAATCGTGTTTTGGGGAAAGATTTTCAAAAATCGTTTATTGCTTTTAATGAACAAGTAAAAAACGTGTGGGCCCCCTCTTGCTGGACGGTTTTACATTTTGAAACTTTCCTTTTGATTTACCAAAGCATTCATGGTGAATAGCTTCCTTTCCAAATATGTTTTTAGCATTACTAAACCCATTTGCTAACTTCTATATTGACCTAGGTTAGATTTAGTCTTAATCATTTTAGTAAAGTTTGAATTAGCTTTAGGTTTTAATAAGTGATTTATTCTTTAGGTAGGTTTTATTTAGCGTTTATTTACTTCTATTTAGTCATGTAACCTAGATATCCTCATTTAATTCTTTATTTTAGGTTTGAAATAAATAGTCTTAATTTCTTATGTTTCTATTTTTATTGAGTTTTTAACTTAGTCAACCTAGTTGGTCCATAGGGTGGCGTGAACCTAGTTCAAAGTCAAATCCTAAACCGCTCCTTAAGTAACCCTAGTTCCTAATTAACCCTAGATCAGTATTCATTTTAGTTAAGTTAATTAGTTAATTTTAGTAAATGTTCTTTTTAATTCTAGTGTTAATTTAGCTTTAAATGTGCATTGTGTGTTTCTAGTTCAACATTTAGTTTAGGTTAGTGCATTAGATTGATTTAATTTCAGTAATTCAATTAGTATTACATATTAGTTATGATAGTTTAAATTAGGCGTGTTATTTAGAATAGATTTATTATTAATTGTTTATTTCATATGCATGTCGTGTAGTGGATTTATTTACTGTTATTTTTTGTAGTTAACAGTAGATTAACAGCATTTAGAACTGTTTGTGCATTTAATTTACATTCCTAGTGTCATAAGTGGATTTCCCCAAGTGAATAGTGCATTGATTCTAAAAACCGATTTTGAACTGTATATTGCACTCGTCATTTTATGTGCAAATTTTTGAAGTTTTTCAAGAATTTTTATTCTATTCTCATCATCAAGATGTTCACTGGCTGCAGACAAAAAATCAGCTCATTTCAACTTGATTTGGTCTGATTTTTAAGTGTTTTCCAAAATCAGCTTTTTCGGGTTTTTCAGTTTTGGGACCTGCGATTTCCAAAAATTTCACGAATTTGAAATGCTTATATCTGAAGTTCCAGAATGAATTTTTCAAATCCGTAAAAACTGTCTGATTCTTGAATCTGTCAGAAACAGAACAAAAGAGATTTCGTAAAATTTGGACTTCGTTTGCCTCTCCAAATATTCTGTTTGTGAAAAGCTGTCAGAATCCATTTTTTGCACTAGTTAGTGGTAAAACAGTCATTTAGTTAGGAGTTTGATTTTCGGCAGTTTTGCTGTTTTTCTGCATTTTAGTTAGTGCATCTGCATCAATTAACGTAGTTCGACATAGACTAATTAGTTAGTGGAATTAATTTAGATATTTTATTTTATTTAATTAATTTTTGTAGAATTAGGTTTAACATAGATTCTAGATTTATTCCTTATAATTGTATACTGACTTGTTATCTTTTTGTGTTTTAGGTTGATACAGTTTCCAGTAGATCATCAGGTTGATTCAGAAAAACATTGCTCTTGCAACTATGGGGAAAAGATGATATTGCCCCTGGCGATCTAGAGGACATTTTAGAAATTTGTGTGTTAGTTGCTTGTAATTTAGAGTTTATACATTCTCACAAATTGTATTGTCTAACTTTGATATTAATAAATTGAAATTTTTAGAATTAATTAGAATATTTCCCGTTTCCTGTGGATTTGACCCGTACTTGCCACTTCTGTGGAAAGTCGGTTTTATTACTTTTGATTGACAATTTTCCACTTGTTTTTATTGAAAAATATCTTTTAAAATTACCATATATGTGTTCTATGGCTGTCAAAAAAAAATTATAGAGATTCAATCATGCAAATGTGTATTCTAAGGCTGTCAAAAAAAAATTAGAGTGATTTAATCATGCACATATGTGTTCTGATGCTATCAAAAAAATTTATAGAGACTCAATCATGTATATATGTGTTCTAAGGCTGTCATAAAATTTTCATAGTGGTTCAATCATACAGATATGTGATCTAAGGTTGTCAAAAAAATGTATAGTGATTCAATCATGCATATGTGTTCTAATGAACTCAAAAAAAATTATAGTGATTCAATCTCACATATATGCGTTCTAAGGCTGTCAAAAAATTTTTATAGTGATTCAATCATGGATATATGTGCTCTAAGGCTCCAAAAAAATCATAGTGATTCAATCATGCATATATGTGTCGTAAGGCTGTCAAAAAAAATCATAGTAATTCAATCATGCATATAGGTGTTCCAAGGCTGTCAAAACAAATTCATAGTGACTCATGCATTCTAAGGCTGTCAAAAAAATCTCAAAGTGATTCAATCATGCATATATGTATTCTATAGTTTTCAAAAAAAAATTATAGTGATTCAATCATGCATATATGTGTTCTAAGGTTGTCAAAAAAAATCCATAGTCATTCAAGCATGCATATATGTGTTCTAAGGCTTTCAACAAAATTTCACAGTGATTCAATCCGACATATATGTGTTCTAAGGCTGTCAAAAAAAATCGTAGTGATTCAATCATGCATATATGTGTTCTACGGTTGTCAAAAAAAATTCATTGTGACTCAATCACGCAGATATGTGTTCTAAAGTTGTCAAAAAAATTTATAGTGATTCAATCATGAACATATGTGTTTTGATGCTGTCAAAAAAATTTATACCGACTCAATCATCCATATATGTGTTCTAAGGCATTCAACAATATTTCATAGTGGTTCAATCTCGCATATATGTGTTCTATGGCTGTCAAAAATATATATATAGTGATTCAATCATGAAAATATGTGTTCTAAGGATATCAAAAAAAATTTATAGTGATTCAATCATACATATATTTGTTCTAAGGCTGTCAAAAAAAATTTATAGTGATTAAATCATGCTTATATGTGTTCTAAGGTTGTCAAACAAATTTCATAGTGATTCAATCATGGATATATGTGTTTTAAGGCTGCAAAAAAAATCATACTGATTCAATTATGCATATATGTATTATAAGGCTGTGAAAAAAATTTCATAGTAATTCAATTGTGCATATATGTGTTCCAAGGCTGTCAAAAAAAAATCATAGTGATTCAATCATGCATATATGCATATACGTTTTCTCAGGCTGTCAAAAAAAATTTAAAGAGATAAAATCCTGCATATATGTGTTCTAATGTTGTCAAAATAATTTCATAGTGATTCAATCATGCATATATGTGTTCTAAGGCAGTAAAAAAATTTCATAGAGATTCAATTTTGTAAGTAGGTGTTCTAAGGCTGTCAAAAAAAATCATAGTGATTCAATCATTCATATATATGTTCTCAGGATGTCAAAAAAAACTCATAGTGATTCAATCATGCATATAAGAGTCCTAAGGTTGTCAAAGAACATAGTGATTCAATAATGCATATATGCGATCCACGGTTGTAAAAAAAAAATATATTGATTCAATCATGCATATATGTGTTCTAAGGCTGACAAAAAAAAAATTTAGTGATTCAATAATGCTTATATTTGTTCTAAGGCTATCAAAAAAAATTCATAGTGATTCAATCTTGCATATATGGGTTCTAAGGCTGTCAAAAAAAATTCATAGTCATTAAATCAAGCATATATGTGTTCTATGGTTGTCAAAAAAAATTCATGGTGATTCAATCATACATATATTTGTTCTAAAGTTGTCAAAAAAAATTCATAGTGATTCAACCATACATATATGTGTTCTAAGGCAGTCAAAAAAAATTCAGAGTTATTCAATCATGCATATACATGTTCTAAGGCTATCAAAAAAATTTAGTAGTGATTCAATCTTGCATATATATGTTCTATGGCTGTCAAAAAAAATTCATAGTGATTCAATCTTGCATATATATGTTCTAAGGTTGTTAAAACAATTTATAGTGATGCAATAATGCATATATCAATTCTACGGTTGTCAAAAAAAATTCATAGTGATTCAATCATGCATATTTGTGTTCTAAGGGTGTCAAAAACATTTCAAGTGATTTGATCATGCATATATGCATTCTAATGCTGTCAACAAAAAATTATAGTGATTCAATCCTGAATAGATGTGTTCTAAGGCTGTCAAAAAAAATTCATAGTGATTCAATCTTGAATATATATTTTCTAAGGCTGTCAAAAAAAATTCATGGTGATTCAAGCATGCATATATGTGTTTTAAGGCCATCAAAAAAACTTCATAGTGATTCAACCTTGCATATATATGTTCTAAGGTTGTCAAAAAAAAATTATAGTGATTCAATCTTGCATATATACGTTCTAAGGCGGTCAAAAACTTTCATAGTGATTTAATCATGCATATATGTGTTCTATGGCTGCCAAAAAAAAATCATAGTGATTCAATCATGCATATAAGTGTTCTAAGGCTGTCAAAACAATTTCATAGTGATTCAATCTTCCATATATGTGTTTTAAGGCTATCAAAAAAATTGCATAGTTATTCAGTCTTGCATATATGTGTTATAAGGCTGGTAAAAAAAAATCATAGTGATTCAATCATGTAGATATGAGTTCTAAGGTTGTCAAAAAAATTATAGGGATTCAATCATGTGTACATGTGTTCTAGGGCTGTCAAAAAAATTTCATAGTGATTCAATCATGCATATATGAGTTCTAAAGCTATCAAAAAAAATTCATAGTGATTCAATCTTGCATATATATGGTATATGGCTGTCAAAAAAACTTCCTAGTGATTCAATCATGCATATATGTGTCCTAAGTGAGTAAAAAAATTTCATAGTGATTCAATAATGCATATATCTGTTCTACGGTTGTCAAAAAAAATCATAGTGATTCAGACATGCATACATGTGTTCTAAGGTTGTCAAAAAAATTTCAAGTGATTCAATCATGCATATATGTGTTCCAATGTTGTTCAAAAAAATTGTAGTGATTCAATCATGAAAAGATGTGTCCTAAGGTTGTCAAAAAAATCTCATAGTGATTCAATCTTGAATATATATTTTCTAAGGCTATCAAAAAAAAATTCATAGTGATTATTCAATCATGCATATATATGTTCTATGACCGTTACAAAAACTTCATAGTGATTCAATCATGCATATATATGTTCTAAGGTTCTCAAAAAAAATTATATTGATTCTATCTTGAATATATATGTTCTAAGGCTATAAAAAAAATCATATTGATTCACTCATGCACATATATGTTCTAAGGTTGTCAAAAAAAGTCATAGTGATTCAAAAATGCAGACATTTGTTCTATGGTTTTAAAAAAAATTATAGTGATTCAATCATGTATACATGTTTTCTAATGCTGTCAAAAAAATTTTATAGAGATTCAATCATGCATATATATGTTCTAAGGCTGTCAAAGAAATTTCATAGTGATTCAATCATGCATATATGTGTTGTAAAGCTGTCAAAAAAATTTTATAGTGATTCAATCATGCACATGTGTGTTCAAATGCTGTCAAAAAAAAAATTGTCATAATTTAGTCATGCATATATGTGCTCTAAGGCTGTAAAAAAAAATTCATAGCGATTCAATCATGTACATATCTGTTCTAAGGCTATCAAAAAAATTCTTAGTGATTCAATTGAGCATATACATGTTCTAAGGTTGTCAAATAAAAAGTTTAGTGATTCAATAATAGAGACATGTTTTCTAATGCTGTCAAAAAAATTTATAGTCATTCAATCATGCATATATGTATTCTAATGCTGTAAAAAAAAATGCATAGTGATTCAATCAATTATATATGTGTTCTAAGGCTGTCAAAAAAAAATCATAGTGATTTAATCATGCAAGTATGTGTTCTAAGGCTGTCAAAAAAATTTCAGAGCGATTCAATCATGCATATATGTGTTCTGAAGATGTCAACAAAAATTTATCGTGATTCAATCAAGCATATATGTGTTCTAACGCTGTCAAAACAATTTCATAGTGATTCAATCATGCATATTTGTCCTGAGATTGTCAAAAAAATATATTAGTGATTCAATAATGCATATATGTCATTCACGGTTGTCAAAAAAAATTTATATTGATTCAATCATGCATATATGTGTTCTAATACTATGAAAAAAAATTAATAGTGATTCAATCATGCATATATGTGTTCTAAGGATGTCAAAAAAAGTTTTTAGTGATTCAATAATGCTTATATATGTTATAAGGCTCTCAAAACAATTTCATAGTGATTCAATCATGCATATATGTGTTCTAAGGCTGTCAAAAAAATTTATAGTGATTCACTCATGCATATATGTGTTCTAAAACTGTCAAAAAAGATTCATAGTGATTCAAACAAGCATACATGTGTTCTAACGTTCTAAAAAAAAAATCATAGTGAATCAATCATGCATATATGTGTTCTAAGGCTGTCAAAAAGAATTATAGTGATTCAATATTTCATATATGTGATCTAAGGCTGTCAAAAAAAATTCATAGTTATTCAATCATGCATATATATGTTCTAAGGCTGTCAAAAAAAATTTATAGTGATTCAATCATGCATATATGTGTTCTAAGGTTGTCAAAAAAGAATTATAGTGAATCAATCATGCATATATGTGTTCTAAGGTTGTCAAAAAAATTTCATAGTAATTCAATCATGCATATATGTATTCAATGGTTGTTCAAAAAAATTTATAGTGATTCAATCATGCATATATGTGTTCTAATGCTATCAGAAAAAATTTATACTAATTCCATCATGCATATATATATGTGTGTGTGTGTGTGTGTGTGTGTGTGTGTCCTAAGGTTATCAAAAAATTTATAGAGATTCAATCATGCATATATGTTTTCTAATGCTATCAAAACAATTTTGTAGTGATTCAATCATGCATATATGTGTTCAACGACTGTCAAAAAAAATTCAAAGTGATTCAATCATGCATCTATGTGTTATAAGGCTGTAAAAAAATTCATAGTAACTCAATCATGCATATATGTGTTCTAAGGCTATAAAAAAAAATCATAGTGCTTGAATCAAGCAAATATGTTTTCTAAGGTTGTCAAAAAAAATTCATAGTGATTCAATCATGCATATATGTGTCCTAAGGTTGTAACAAAAAAAATTCATAATGATTCAATAATGCATATATGTATTCTACGATTGTCAAAAAAAAATTTATATTGATTCAATTTGCATATATGTGTTCTAAGGCTGTCAAAAAAAATCTTAGTGATTCAATCATGCATATATGTGGTCTAACGCTGTCAAAAAAAATTCTTAATGATTCAATAATGCATATATGTGTTTTAAGGCTGTCAAACAAATCTTATAGTGATTCAATCATGCATTTATATGTTCTAAGGCAATCAAAAAGTTTTCATAGTGATTCCATCATGCATATATGTGTTCTAAGGCAATGAACAAAATTTCATAGTGAGTCAGTCATGCATATATGTGTTATAATGCTGTTAAAAAAAATTCATAGTGATTCAATCATGCATATATTTGTTCTGAGGCTGTCAAAAAAAAATCATAGTGATTCAATCATGCATATATGTGTTCTAAGGCTATAAAAAAAAATTACAGTGATTCAATCACGCATGTATGTGTTCTAAGGTTGTCAAAAAAAATTTATAGTGATTCAATAATCCATATATGTGTTCTAAGGCAGTAAAAAAACTTTTATGGTGATTCAATCATGCATATATGTGTTCTAAGGCTGTAAAAAAAATCAAAGTGATTCAATCATGCAAATATGTGTTCTAAGGATGTCAAAATAAATTCATAGTGATTAAATCATGCTTATTTGTGTTCTAAGGCAAACAAAAAAAATTCAATGTGATTCAGTCATGCATATATGTGTTCTAAGGTTGTCAAAAAAACTACTTAATGATTCAATAATGCATATATGTGTTCTAAGGTTGTCAAAAAAATTTATAGTAATTCAATCATTCATATATTGGTTCTAATGCTCTAAAAAAAATTATAGTGATTCAATTAGGCATATATGTGTTCTAAGGTAGGCAAAAAAAATTCATAGTGACTTCATCATGCATATATGTGTTCTAAGGCTGCAAAAAAAATTCATAGTGAGTTAATCATGCATATATGTGTTCTAGGGCTGTCAAAAAAAAATTGCAGTGATTCAATCATGCATATATGCGTTCTAAGGCGGTCAAAAAAAATTCATAGTGACTAAATCACGCTTATATGTATTCTAAGGGTGTCAAAAAAAATTCGTAGTGACAATCATGCATATTTGTGTTCCAAAGCTTTCAAAAAAAAGTTCTATGGATTCAATCTTTCTAATATGTTTTCTAAGGCTTTCAAAAAAATCTCTTGGTTATTCAATCATGCATATATGTGTTCTATGGTTGTCAAAAAAATTCATAGTGATTCAATCATTCATATATGTGATCTAAGGCTGTCAAAAAAAAATCATAGTGATTAAATCATGCGTATATGTGTTCTAAGACTGACAAAAAAAATCCATAGTGATTCAATAATGCGTACATGTGTTCTAAGGCTATCAAAAAAATCATAGTGATTCAGCCCTGCATATATGTGTTCTAAGGCGGTCGAAACAATTTTATAGTGACTCAATCATGAATATAAGTGTTCTAAGGTTGTCAAAAAAATTTTATAGTAATTCAATCAAACATATGTTTGTTCTGATGTCGTCCAAAAAATTCTATAGAGATTCAATCATGTATATATGTGTTCTAAGGGTGTCAAAAAAATTCATAGTGATTTAAGCATACATATATATGTTCTAAGGCTGTCAAAAAAAATCATAGTGATTCAATCATTCAGATATGTGTTCTAAGGTTGTAAAAAAAAGTTATAGTGATTCAGTCATGCATATATGTGTTCTAATGAGCTCAAAAAAAAGTTATAGTTTTTCAATCACGCATATATGTGTTCTACGGTTGTCAAAAAACAATTTATAGTGATTGAATCTTGCATATATGTGTTTTAAGGCTGCAAAAAAAAAATTATAGCAATACAATCATGCATATATGTGTTCTAAGGTTGTAAAAAAAAATTCATAGTGATTCAATCATGCAAATATGTGTTCTAAGGCTGTCAAAAAAAAATCATAGTGATTAAATCATGTTTATAAGTGTTCTAAGGCTGCCTAAAAAAATTCATAGAGATTCAATCATGCATATATGAGTTTTATGGCTGTCAAAAAAAATTCATAGCGATTTAATCATACAAATATGTGTTCTAAGGTTGTCAAAAAAAAATTATAATGATTCAATCATGCATATATGTGTTCTAATGCTCTCACAAAAAGTTTATAGTGATTCAATCATGCATATATGTGTTCTAAGACACTCAAAAAAAAGTTATATTGATTAAATCATGCTTATATGTGTCCTAAGGTTGTCAAAAAATTTTCTTAGTGATTCGATAATGCATATGTGTGTTCTTAGGCTGTCAAAAAAAAATTCATAGTGATTCATTCTCGCAGATATGTAATCTAAGGTTGTCAAAAAAAATTATAGTGATTCATTCATGCATATGTGTTCTAATGCTCTCAAAAAAAATGTGTTGTGATTCATTTATGCATATATGTGTTCAAAGGCTGTCAAAAAAATATCATAGTGATTCAAACATGCATATATGTATTATAAGGCTGTCAAAAAAAAAATCATTTTGATTAAATCAGGTTTATATATGTTCTAAGGTTTTCAAAAAAAATTCATAGTGTTTTAATCATTCATATATTTGTTCTAAGGCTGTCAAAAAAAATTCATGGTGATTCAATCATGTAGATATGTGTTCTATGGTTGTCAAAAAAAGTTTAAAGTGATTCAATCATGTGTATGTGTGTTCTAAGGCTATCAAAAAAAATCATAGTGATTCAATCATGCATATATGTGTTATATGGCTACAAAAAAAATCAAAGTGATTAAATCATGCTTACATGTGTTCTATGTGTGTTAAAAAAATTTCATATTGATTCAATCATGCATATATGTGTTCTAAGGCTTTCAAAAAAATTTATATGGATTCAATCTTGCGTATATGTGTTCTAAGGCTGTCAAAAAAATCTCATGGTGATTCAATCATGCATATATGAGTTTTATGGTTGTCAAAAAAAATTCAGAGTGATTCAATCATTCATATATGTGTTCTATGGCTGTCAAAAAAAATTCATAGTGATTCAATCATGTATATATGTGTTTGAAGGCTGCCAAAAAAATACCATAGTGATTCAATCTTGCATACATGTATTCTATGGCTATGAAAAAAAATTCACAGTGATTTAATCCTACATATATGTGTTCTAAGGCGGTCAAAAAAATTTCATACTGACTCAATCATGAATATATGTGTTCCAAGGTTGTCAAAAAACAAAATTAGTGATTCAATCATACATATAATAGTTTTGATGCTGTAAAAAAACATTTATAGAGATTCTATCTTGTATATATATGCTCTAAGGTGTCAAAAAAATTTCATAGTTATTCAATCATGCATATATGTGTTCGAAGGCAATCAAAAAAATTTCATAGTGATTCAATCATGCAGATATGTGTTCTAAGGTTGTCAAAAAAAACTATAGTGACTCAATCATGCATATATGTGTTCTAAGGTTACAAAATTTTTTTAAGGCTGCAAAAAAATCATTGTGACTCAATCATGCATATATGTGTTTTAAAGCTGCAAAAAAATTTTATAGTGAGTTAATCATGCATATATGTGTTCTAGGGTCGTCAAAAAATTTTCATAGTTATTAAACCATGCTTATATGTGTTCTAAGGGTGTCAAAAAAATTCATAGTGGATTATGCATATATGTGTTCTAAGGCTGTGAAAAAAATTTGTACGGATTCAATCATTCATATATGTTTTCTATGGTTGTCAAAAAAAATTTATAGTGATTCAATCATTCATATAAGTGTTCTAAGGTTGTCAAAAAAAATTCATAGTGATTCACTCATGCATATATGTGTTCTAAGGCTGTCAAAAAAATTTCATAGTGATTCAATCATGCATTTATGTGTTCTAAGGCTATCAAAACAAATTCATAGTGATTCAGTCATGCATATATGTGTTCTAAGGCGGTCAAAAAATTTATAGTGACTCAATCATGAATGTATGTGTTCTAAGGTTGTCAAAAAAAGTTTATAGTGATTCAATCACACACATATTTGTTTTGATGCTATCAAAAAACATTTATAGAGATTCAATCATGTATATATGTGTTTTAAGGATGTCCAAAAAAAAATCATAGTTTTTAAATCATGTATATATGTGTTCTAAGGATGTCAAAAAAAATCATAGTGATTCAATCATGTAGATATGTGTTCTAAGGTTGTCAAAAAAAATTATATTTATTCAATCATGCATATAAGTGTTCTAATGCGCTCAAAAAAAATTGTAGGGATTCAATCACGCATATTTGTGTTCTAAGGTTGTCAAAAAAAATTTGTAGTGATTCAATCAAGCATATTTGTGTTCTAAGTCTGCAAAAAGATTTTAAAGTGATTCAATCATGTATATATGTGTTCTAAGGCTGTAAAAAATTTTCATAGTGATTCAATCATGCAAATATGTGTTCTAAGGCTGTCAAAAAAAACTCATAGTGTTTAAATCATGCATATATGTGTTCTAAGGCAGCCAAAAAAATTCATAGTGATTCAATCTTGCATATATGTGTTCTAAGGATGTCAAAAAAAATTCATAGTGATTCAATCATACAGATATGTGTTCTAATGTTGTCAAAAAAATTATAATGATTCAACCATGCATATATGTATTCTAATGCTCTAAAAAAAGTTTATAGTGATTCAATCATTCATATATGTGTTCTAAGGCTGGCAAAAAATAATCTTATTGATTCAATCATGCATATATGTGTTCTAAGGCTGCAAAAAAAAATCATAGTGATTCAAACATGCGTATATGTGTTCTAAGGTTGTCAAAAAAAATTCATAGTGACTTATACATGCAGATATGTGTGCTATGGCTGTCAAAAAAATTCATACCGAGTAAATCATGCTTATGTTTGTTCTAAGTTGTCAAAAAAAATTCATAGTGTTTCAATCAAGCATATACGTGTTCTTATGTTGTCAAAAAAATTTCGTAGTACTTTTGTCATGCAGATATGTGTTCTAAGGTTGTCAAAAAAAATTTATAGTGAGTTAATCATGCATATATGTGTTCTAGGGCTGTCAAAAAAAATTCATAGTGATTCATTCATGCATATTTATGTTCTAAGTCGGTCAAAAAAATCATAGTGATTAAACCATGCTTATATATGTTCTAAGAGTCTCAAAAAAAATTCATAGTGGATCATGCATATATGTGTTCTAAGGCCATAAAAAAATTTGTATAGATTCAATCTTGCATATATATGTTCTAAGGCTATAAAAAAATCTCATGGTGATTCAATCATGCATATATCTATTCTATGGTTGTCAAAAAAAATTCATTGTGATTCACTCAAGCATATACGTGTTCTTGGGATGTCGAAAAAAATTCATAGTAATTCAGTCATGTAGATATGTGTTCTAAGGTTGTCAAAAAAATTATAGTGATTCAATTATGCATATATGTGTTCTAATGCTCTAAAAAAAATGTGTATAGATTCAATCATGCATATATGTGTCCTAAGGCTATCAAAAAAAATTCATAGTGATTCAATCATGCATTTATGTGTTCGAAGGTTGTCAAAAAAATTTGTAGTGATTAAATCATGTTTATATGTGTTCTAACATTATCAAAAAAAAATTCATAGTGATTCAATCATTCTTATTTGTATTCAAAAAAACTTTATAGTGATCCAATCAAGCAGCTATGTGTTCTAAGGTTGTCAAAAAAAATTACAGTGATTCAATCAAACATCTATGTGTTCTCAGGTTGTCAAAAGAAATTACAGTGATTCAATCATGCATCTATGTGTTCTGATGTTATCAAAAAAATTTATAGAGATTCAATCATGCATATCTGTGTTCTAAGGTTGTCAAAAAAAATCATAGTGATTCAATCATTCATATATGTGTTATATGGCTGCCAAAAAAATTCATAGTAATTCAACCAAGCATATACGTGTTTCAAGGCTGCCGAAAAATTTCATAGTGATTAAATCATGCTTATATGTGTTCTAAGGGTGTCAAAAAAAATTATTAGTGATTCATTCTTGCATATATGTGTTCTAAGTCTGTCCAAAAAAAATCAATTGGATTCAATCAAACATATATGTGTTCTAAGGTTGTTAAAAAAATCTCATAGTGATTAAATCATTCATATATGTGTTCTAAGGTTGTCAAAAAAAAATTATAGTGATTCAATCTTATATATTTGTGTTCTAAGGCAGTTAAAAAAAAATTATAGTGATTCAATCATGCATATATGTTTTCTAAGGCTGTCAAAAAAAAAATCATAGCAATTCATTCCAGCATATATGTGTTCTAAGGTTGTCAAAAAAATTCATAGTCATTCAATAATGCATATATATATTCTACGGTTGTTAAAATATTTCACAGTGACTCAATCATACACATATGTGTTATAAGTTTGTCAAAAAAAATTTATAGTGATTCAATCTTGCATATATGTGTTCTGATGCTGTCAAAAAATTTTATAGAGATTCAATGATGCATATATGTATTCTAAGGCTGTCCAAAAACTTTCATAGTGATTCAATCATGCAGATATGTGTTCTAAGGTTGTCAAAAAAAATTATAGTGATTCAATCATGCATATATGTGTCTAATACCCTCAAAAACATTATAGTATTTCAATCACGCATATATGTGTTTTAAGGTTGTCAAAAAAATTTCATAGTGATTCAATCATACATATATATATATATGTTATAAGGCTGCAAAAAAAATCATAGTGATTCAATCATGCATATATGCGTTTCTAAGGCTCTCAAAAAAAATCATAGTGAATCAATCATGCATATATGTGTTCTAAGGCTTTCAATAAAAAATTATATTGATTAAATCATGCTGATATTTGTTCTAAGGCTTTCAAAAAAAAATCATAGTGATTCAATCATTCATATATGTGTTCTAAGGATGTCAAAAAAAATTAGTAGTCATTGAATCATGCAGATATGTGTTCTAGGGTTGTCAACAAAAATTTATAGAGATTCAATCTTGCATATATGTGTTCTAATGCTCTCAAAAAAAAATATAGTGATTCAATCAAGCATATATGTGTTCTAAGGCCGCCAAAAAAAATTCATAGTGATTCAATCAATCATATATGTGTTCTAAGGCTGCAAAAAATATTTATAGTGATTCGATCAGGCATATGTGTGTTTTAAGGCTATCAAAAAAAATTCATAGTGATTAAATCATGCCTATATGTGTTCTAAGGCAGTCAAAAAAGTTTAATTGTAATTCAATCATGCATATATATGTTCTACGGTTGTCAAAAGAAATTGTAGTGATTCAATCATGCATGCATGTGTTCTAATGTTCTCAAAAAAAAATTGTAGTAATTCAATCATGCATATATGTGTTCTACGGCTGGCCAAAAAATTTCATAGTGATTCAATCATGCATATATATGTTCTAAGGCTGCAAAAAAATTACAGTGATCCAATCATGCAGATATGTGTTCTTGGGCTGTCAAAAAAATTTAATAGTGATTCAATCATGCATATTTGTGTTCTAAGGTTATCAAAAAAAAATTATAGGGATTCAATCATGCATATATGTGTTCTAATGCTCTCAAAAAAAATTTGTAGTGATTCATTCATGCATATATGTCTTCTAACGCTGTAAAAAAAAATCATAATGACTCAATCATGCATATATGTGCTCCAAGGCTGCAAAAAATTTTCATTGGGATTCAATCATTCATATATGTGTTCTAATGCTGTCAAAAAAAATCATAGTGATTCAATCCTGCAAATATATGTTCTAGGTCTGTCAAAAAAAAATCATAGTGATTCAATTCTGCATATATATTTTCTAAGGCTTTCAAAAAAATCATAGTGATTAAATCATGCTTATATGTGTTCTACGGGTGTCAAAAAAATTTCATAGCGACTCAATCATACATATATGTGTTCTAAGCCTGTAAAAAAATTTGTAATGATTCAATCATGCACATATTTGTACTAAGGCTGCTAAAAAATTTCATAGTGATTGAATAATGCATATATGTGTTCTAAGGTTGTCAAAAAAAATTATAATGATTTAATCATGCATATATTTGTTCTAAGGCTGTTCAAAAAATTTCAGTGATTCAATCATGCATATATATGTTTTGAGGTTGTCAAAAAAAATTCATAGTGATTCAATCATTCTTATATGTGTTGTAACGTTGTAAAAAAAAAATCATAGTGATTCAATCTTATAGGTATGTGTTCTAAGGTTGTCAAAAAAAATTATAGTGATCCAATCATGCATATATGTGTTCTAATGCTCCCAAAAAAAAATTACAGAGATTCAATCATGTATATATGTGTTCTAAGGCTATAAAAAATCATAGTGTGATTAAATCATGCATATATGTGCTCTAAAGCTGCAAAAAAAACTATAGTGATTCAATCATGTATATATGTGTTTCAAGGCTGTCAAAAAAATTTCATAATGATTCAATCATCCAGATATGTGTTCTAATGCTCTAAAAAAAATTAAGTGATTCAATAATGAATATATATGTTCTAAGGCAGTCAAAAAAATTTCATAGTGACTCAATCATGCATATATGTGTTTTAAGGTTGCAAAAAAAATTCATGGTGATTCAATCATGCATATATATGTTCTGAGGCTGTCAAAAAAAAATCATAGTGATTCAATCATGCATATATGTGTCCAATGCTCTAAAAAAAAATTGTAGTGATTCAATCATGCATATATGTGTTCTAAGGCAGTCAAAAAAATTTCATAGTGATAATATGAAGCTAATATGTATTCTAAGGGTGTCAAAAAAATTCATAGTGATTCAGTCATGCATATATATGTTCAAAGGCTGTCAAAAAAATCTCAAAGTGATTCAATTATGCATATATATTTGTTCTATGGCTTTTCGAAACAACTTCATAGTGATTTAATCATCCATATAGGTCTTCTAAGGCTATAAAAAAATCATAGTGATTTAATCATGCATATAAGTCTTCTAAGAATGTGAAACGAATTCCATAGTGATTCATTCATCCATATATGTGTTCTAAGGCTGTCAAAAAAATTTCATAGTCATTCAATCCTGCATATATGTGTTATAAGGCTGTCAAAAAAGTTTTGTAGGGATTCAATCTTGCATATATATGTTCTACAACTTCAAAAAAAATTTATAGTGACTTAATCATGTAGATTTGTGTTCTAAGGTTTTCAAAAAACATTTATAGTGATCCAATCATGCATATATGTGTTCTGATGCTGTAAAAAAAAACTATAGAGATTCATTCATGCATATATGTGTTCTAAGGCTGTCAAAAAAATTTCATAGTGATTCAATCACACAAATATTTGTTCTAAGGATGTCAAAAAAAATTTATAGTGACTCAATCATGCATATATGTGTTCTAATGCTTTCTAAAAAAAAATTGTAGTGATTCAATCATGCATATGTGTGATCTAAGGTTGTCCAAAAAATTTCATAGTGATTTAATCATCCATATATATGTTCTACGGCTGCAAAAAAATTCATTGTGATTCAATCATGCATTTGTGTGTTCTAAGGCTGCAAAAAGATTTCATAGTGATTCAATCATGCATATATTTGTTCTAAGGCAGTCAAAAAATTATGTATGGATTCAATCTTCAATATATGTGTTCTAATGCTGTCAAAAAAATCTCAAAGTTAATCAATCATGAATATATGTGTTCTTTGTTTGTTCAAAAAAAATTTATAGTGATTCAATCATTCATATATGTGTTCTAAGGCTGTCAAAAAAATTTCATAGTGATTCTATCATACAGATATGTGTTCTAATGTTGTCAAAAAAAATTATAATGATTCAATCATGCATATATGTATTCTAAAGCTCTAAAAAAATGTAGTGACTCATTCATGCATATATGTATTCTAAGGCTGTCAAAAAAAAATCATATTGATTCAATCATGCATATATGTGTTCTAAAGCTGCAAAAAAAATCATAGTGATACAAACATGCGTATATGTGTTCTAAAGCTGTCAAGAAAATTTCATAGGGATTCAATCATGTAAATATGTGTTCTATGGCCGTCAAAAAAATTTATACTCATTAAATCATGCTTATGTTTGTTCTAAGTTATCAAAAAATCATAGTGATTCAATCAAGCATATACGTGTTCTTAGGTTGTCAAAAAAATTTCATAGTGATTCAGTCATGCAGATATGTGTTCTAAGGTTGTTAAAAAAATTTATAGTCAGTTAATCAGGCATATATGTGTTCTAAGGCTGTCAAAAAAATTTCTTAGTGATGCAATCTTGCATATTTGTGTTCTAAGGCATTAAAAAAAAATATAGTGATTAAACCATGCTTATATGTGGTCTAAAGGTGTCAAAAAAAATCATAGTGGATCAAGCATATATGTGTTCTAAGGCTATCAAAAAAAAATATATAGATTCAATCTTGCATATATATGTTTTAAGGCTATCAAAAAAATATCATGCTGATTCAATCATGCATATATGTGTTCTATGGTTGTCAAAAAAAATTTATAGTGATTCAATCAAGCATATACGTGTTCTTAGGCTGTCGAAAAAATTTCATAGTGATTCAGTCATGCAGATATGTGTTCTAAGGTTGTCAAAAAAAAATTATAGTGATTCAATCATGCATATATGTGTTCTAATGCTCTCAAAAAAATATTGTAGTTATTAAATCATGCATATATGTGTTCTAAGGCTGTCAAAAAATTTTCATAGTGATTCAATCTTGCATTTACGTGTTGTAAGGCTCTCAAAAAAAATTCATAGTGATTCAATCATTCATATATATGTTTAAAAAAACTTCATAGTGATTGAATCAAGCAGCTATGTGTTCTAAGGTTGTCCAAAAAAAAATACAGGGTTTCAATCATGCATATATGTGTTCTAATGTTGTCAAAAAAAATTTATAGAGATTCAATCGTGCATATATGTGTTCTAAGGCTGTCAAAAAAACATCTTAGTGATTCAATCATTCATATATGTGTTTTATGGCTGCCAAAAAAATTCAAAGTGATTCAATCAGGCATATATGTGTTCTAAGGTTGTCAAAAAAAATTTATAGTAATTCAACCATGCATATATGTGTTTTAAGGCTGTCAAAAAAATTTCATAGTGATTCAATAATGCATATATGTGTTCTAATTAAGTCAAAAAAAATTCATAGTGATTCAAACATGCGTATATGTGTTCTAAGGCTTTCAAAAAAAATTCATGGCGATTCAATCAGGCATATATGTGTTTCAAGGCCATCGAAAAAAAATCATAGTGATTAAATCATGCTTATAACTATTCTAAGGGTGTCAAAAAAAATTAATAGTGATTCAATCATGCATATATGTGTTCTAAGGCTGTCCAAAAAAATTTGTAGCAATTCAATCAAACATATATGTGTTCTAAGGTTGTTAAAAAAATCTCATAGTGATTAAATCATTCATATATGTGTTTTAAGGCTGTCAAAAAAATTTTATAGTGATTCAATCATTCATATATGTGTAACTAAGTCTTTCAAAAAAAATCATAGTGATTCATTCCCGCATATACGTGTTGTAAGGCTGTCAAAAAATTTCAGTCATTCAATCATGCGTATATATGTTCTACGGCTGTAGAAATATTTAACAGTGACTCAATATTTCACATATGTGTTACAAGTTTGTCAAAAAAAGTTTTACAGCGATTCAATCGTGCATATACGTGTTCTAATGCTGTCAATAAAAAATTATAGAGATTCAATGATGCATATATGTGTTCTATAGCGGTCCAAAAAATTTCATAGTTATTCAATCATGCAGATATGTGTTCTAAGGTTGTCAAAAAAAATTTATAGTGATTCAATCATGCATATGTGTCTAATGCCCTGAAAAAAAATTATAGTGATTCAATCGCGCATATTTGTGTTTTAAGGTTCTCAAAAAAAAATCGTCGTGATTCAATCATGCATGTATATTTTATAAGGCTGCAAAAAAAATCATAGTGATTCAATCATGCATATATGTGTTCTGAGGGTCTCAAAAAAAATTCATAGTGATTCAATCATGCATATATGTGTTCTAAGGCTTTCAAAAAAAATTTATAGTGATTAAATCATGCTTATATGTGTTCTAAGGCTTTCAAAAAAAATTAATAGGGATTCAATCATGCATAATATGTGTTGTAAGGCTGTAAAAAAAATTTTATAGTCATTGAATCATGCAGATATGTGTTCTAGAGTTGTCAACAAAAGTTTCTAGAGATTCAATTTTGCATATATGTGTTCTAATGCTCTAAAAAAAACTATAGTTATTCAATCAAGCATATATGTGTTCTAAGGCCGCAAAAAAAATTTATAGTGATTCAATCAAGCATATATCTGTTTTACGGCTGCAAAAAACATTCATAGTGATTCGATCATGCATATATGTGTTCTAAGGGTCTCAAAAAAAATTCATAGTGATTCAATCATGCATATATGTGTTCTAAGGCTTTCAAAAAAATTTTATGGTGATTAAATCATACTTATATATGTTCTAAGGCTTTCAAAAAAAATTAATAGGGATTGAATCATGCATAATATGTGTTCTAAGGCTGTAAAAAATTTATAGTCATTGAATCATGCAGATATGTGTTCTAGAGTTGTCAACAAAAATTTATAGAGATTCAATTTTGCATATATGTGTTCTAATCCTCTCAAAAAAAACTATAGTTATTCAATCAAGCATATATGTGTTGTAAGGCCGCAAAAAAAATTTATAGTGATTCAATCAAGCATATATCTATTTTAAGGCTGCAAAATTTGATCATGCATATATGTGTTCTAAGGCTATGAAAAAAAAATCATAGTGATGAAATCTTGCCTATATGTGTTCTAAGGCTGTAAAAAAGTTTCATAGTAATTCAATCATGCATATATGTGTTCTAAGGTTATCAAAAGAAATTATAGTGATTCAATCATGCATATATGTGTTCTACGGCTAGCCAAAAAAATTCATAGTGATTCAGTCATGCATATATATGTTCTAAGGCTGCAAAAAACTTTATAGTGATCCAATCGTATAGATGTGTTCTAGGGCTGTCAAAAAAATTTCATAGTGATTCAATCATGCAGATTTGTGTTCTGAGGTTTTAAAAAAAATATATAGGGATTCAATCATGCATATATGCATTCCAATGCTCTAAAAAAAATTGAAGTGATTCAATCATGCATATATGTCTTCTAAGGCTGTCAAAAAAAAATTCATAGTGACTCAATCATGCATATATGTGCTCTAAGGCTGCAAAAAAAATCATAGTGATTCAATCAATCATATATGTGTTCTAATATTGTCAAAAAAATTCATAGTGATTCAATCCTGCAAATTTATGTTCTAGGACTGTCAAAAAAATTTCATAGTGATTCAATTGTGCATATACGTGTTCTGAGGTTGTCAAAAAAAATTCATAGTGATTTAATCATGCTTATATGTGTTCTAAGGTTGTCAAAAAAGTTTCATAGTGATTCAATCATGCATATATTTGTTCTAAGTCTGTGAAAAAAAATCGTAATGATTCAATCATGTAGATATGTGCACTAAGGTTGTCAAAAAAAAATTATTGCAATTAAATCATGCATATATGTGTTCTAATGCTATCAAAAAAAATTTATAGTGATTCAATCATGCATATATGTGTTCTAAGGCTGTCAAAAAAATTTTATATTGACTCAATCATGCATATACATGTTCTAAGGCTGCAAAAAAATTCATATTGATTCAATCATGCAGATATGTGTTCTGAGGTTGTCAAAAAAAAATCATAGTGATTTAATCATGCTTATATGTGTCGTACCGCTGTCAAAAAAAATTCATAGTGATAGAATCTTATAGGTATGTGTTCTAAAGTTGTCAAAAAAAAATTATAGTGATTCAATCATGCATATATGTGTTCTACTGCTCCCAAAAAAAATTTGCAGAGATTCAATCATGCATATATGTGTTCTAAGGCTGTAAAAAAAATCTTAGTGATTAAATCATGCATATATGTGTTGTAAAGTTGCAAAAAAAATCCATAGTGATTAAATCATGAATATATCTATTCTAAGGCTGTCAAAAAAATTTCATTGAGATTCAATCATGCGTATATGTGTTTTAAGCCTGTCAAAAAAAATCATAATGATTTAATCATGCAGATAAGGGTTTTAAGGATTTCAAAAAAAATTCAATCATTCCTATGTGTGTTCTAATGCTCTCAAAAAAAATTTAGTGATTCAATCATTCATATATGTGTTCTAAGGCAGTCAAAAAAAATTCATAGTGACTCAATCATGCATATATGTGCTCTAAGGCTGCAAAAAAAATCATGGTGATTCAATCTTGTGGATATATGTTATAAGGCTGTCAAAAAAAATTTCATAGTGATTCAATCATGCAGATATGTGTTCTAAGGTTGTCGAAAAAAATGTATAGTGATTCAATCACGCATATATGTTTTCTAACGCACTTAAAAAAATTGTAGAGATTCAATCATGCATATATGTGTTCTAAGGCTGCAAAAAAAAAATCATGGTGATTCAATAACGCATATATATGTTATAAGGCTGTCAAAAAAAATTCATAGTGATTCAATCTCGTAGATATATGTTGTAAGGTTGTCATAATAAATTTATAGCGATTCAATCATGCATATATGTGTTCAAATGCTCTCAAAAAAAAATTGAGATTTAATCATGCATATATGTGTTCTAAGGCGGTCAAAAAATTTTCATAGTGATAATATGAAGCTAATATGTGTTCTAAGGGTGTCAAAGAAAATTCATAGTGATTCAATCATGCATATATGTGTTCTAAGGCTGTCAAAAAAAATTCATAGTGAGTCAATCCTGCATATATGTGTTATAAGGTTGTCAAAAAAATTCATAGTGATTCAATCTTGCATATATATGTTCTACAACTTCAAAAAAAATTTATAGTGACTTAATCACGTAGATATGTGTTCTAAGGTTGTCAAAAACATTTATAGTGATTCAATCATGCATATATGTATTTTGATGTTGTCAAAAAAAAGTTATAGAGATTCAATCATGCATATATGTATGTTGATGTTGTCAAAAAAATTATAGAGATTCAATCATGCATATATGTGTTCTAAGGCTTTCAAAAAAAATTCATAGTGATTTATTCATGCATATATGTGTTCTAGGGCTTTAAAAAAAATCATAGTGATTCAATCAAGCAGATATGTGTTCTAAGGTTGTCAAAACAATATTTATAGTGATTCAATAACACATATATGTGTTTGACTGCTCTAAAAAAAATCATAGTGATTCCATCGTCCATGGATATATATGATCTACGACTGTCAAAAAAAATTTATAGTGACTCAATAATGCAGATATGTATTCTAAGGTTGTCAAAAAACATTTATATTAATTCAATCGTCCATATATATGTTTCGATGCTGTCAAAAAAAATTATAGAGATTCAATCGTGCATATATGTGTTCTAAGGCTGTCCAAAAATTTTCATAGTGATTTAATCAAGCATATCTGTGTTTTAAGGCTGAAAAAAACATTCATAGTGATTTAATCATGCATATATGTGTTCTCAGGCTATAAAAAAAATTGTAGTGATTAAATCATGCCCATATGTGTTCCAAGGCTGCCAAAAAAGTTTCATAGTAATTCAATCATGCATATATGTGTTCTAAGGTTGTCAAAAGAAATTATAGTGATTCAATCATGCATACATGTGTTCTAATATTCTAAAAAAAAAATTATAGTGATTCTATCATGCATATTTGTGTTCTACGGGCGGCCAAAAAATTTCATAGTGATTCAATAATGCATATATATATGTTCCAAGGTGGCAACAAAAATTATAGTGATCCAATCATGTAGATATGTGTTCTAGGGCTGTCAAAAAAATTTAATAGTGATTCAATCAAGCAGATTTGAGTTCTAAGGTTGGCAAAAAAAAGGTATAGGGATTCAATCTTGCATATATGTGTTTTAATGCTCTAAAAAAAATTTGCAATGATTCAATCATGCATATATGTCTTCTAAGGCTGTCAAAATAAGTTCTTAGTGACTAAATCATGCATATGTGTGCTCTAAGGCTGAAAAAAAAAATTATAGTGATTTAATCATGCATATATGTGTTCTTATGTTGTCAAAAAAAAAATCATAGTGATTCAATCCCTCAAATATGTGTTCTAGGTCGGTCATAAAAATTTCATAGTGATTCAATCGTGCATATATGTGTTCTACGGCTGTCAAAACAAAAAATTACAAGGATTAAATCATGCTTATATGATTTCTAAATGTGTCAAAAAAAATTCATAGCGATTCAATCATGCATATATGAGTTCTAAGGTTGTATAAAAAAATCATAATGATTCAATCATGCAGATATGTGTACTAAGGTTGTCAAAAAAAATTATAGTAATTCAATCATGCATATGTGTGTTCTAATGCGAATAAAAAACACATAGTGATTATAATCATGTATATATGTATTCTAAGGCTGTCAAAAAAATTCATTGAGATTCAAGCATGCATATATGTGTTTTAAGCCAGTAAAAAAAAATCATAATGATTCAATCATGCAGATAAGGGTTCTAAGGATTTCAAAAAAATTTCAATCATTCCTATGTGTGTTCTAATGCTCTCAAAAAAAAAATAGTGATTCAATCATGCATATATATGTGTACTAAGGTCGTCAAAAAAAATTATAGTGATTCACTCAAGCATATATGTGTTCTAAGGCTGTAAAAAAAAATTCATAGTGATTTAATCATGCATATATGTGTTCTGAGGTTGTCAAAAAAAAATCATAGTAATTTAATCATGCTTATATGTGTCGTAATGCTGTCAAAAAAATTTAATAGTGATTCAATCATGCATATATGTGTTCTAATGCTCCCAAAAAAATTTGCAAAGATTCAATCATGCATATATGTGTTCTAAGGCTGTAAAAAAAATCATAGTGATTAAATCATGCATATATGTGTTCTAAAGCTGCAAAAAAAAATCATACTAATTAAATCATGTATATATGTATTCGAAGGGTATAAAAAAATTCATTGAGATTCAATCATGCATATATGTGTTTTAAGGCTGTCAAAAAAAGTTCATAATGATTCAATCATGCAGATATGTGTTCTAAGGATTTAAAAAAAAGAATCAATCATTCATATGTGTGTTCTAAAGCTCTCAAAAAAAATTTAGTGTTTCAATCAAGAATATATGTGTTCTAAGGCAGTAAAAAAAAAATCATAGTGACTCAATCACGCATATATGTGCTCTAAGGCTGCAAAAAAAATCATGGTGATTCAATCTTGCAGATATATGTTATAAGGCTATCAAAAAAAAATCATAGTGATTCAATCATGCAGATATGTGTTCTAAGGTTGTCAAAAAAAATTTATAGAGATTCAATCATGCATATATGTGTTCTAACGATCTCAAAAAAAAATTTATAGTTTCAATCATGCATATATGTGTTCTAGGGTTGCAAAAAAATCATGGTGATTCAATCGTGCATATATATGTTGTAAGGCTGTCAAAAAAATTTCATAGTGATTCAATCATGCAAATATGTGTTGTAAGGTTGTCCTAAAAAATTTATAGTAATTCAATCATGCATATATGTGTTCAAATGCGCTCAAAAAAAATTTGTAGTGATTCAATCATGCATATATGTGTTCTAAGGCGGTCAAAAAAATTTCATAGTGATAATATGAAGCTAATATTTGTTATAAGGGTGTCAAAAAAATCATAGTGATTCAATCATGCATATATGTGTTCTAAGGCTGTGAAAAAAATCTCACAGTGATTCAATGTTGCATATATATTTGTTCTATGGTTTTTCAAAACAGTTTCATAGTGATTCAATCATCCATATACATCTTCTAAGGCTATCAAAAAACATTTTTGGAGATTCAATCATGTATATATGTGTTCTAAGGATGTTAAAAAAAATTCAAAGTGATTCAATCTTGCAGATATATGTTCTAAGGCTGTCAAAAAAAATTCATAGTATTTCAATCTTGCATATATAGGTTCTATGACTTCAAAAAAAATTTATTGTGACTTAATGATGTAGATATGTGTTCTAATGTGGTCAAAAAACATTTATAGTGTTCTGATGTTGTCAAAAAAAAATTATAGAGATTCAATCATGCATATATGTGTTCTAAGGGTGTCAAAAAAATTTCATAGTGATTCAATCATGATTATATGTGTTCTATGGTTGTTCAAAAAAAATTCATAGGGATTCAATCATGCATATATGTGTTCTAGGGCTTTAAAAAAAATCATAGTGATTCAATCATGCAGATATCTGTTCTAAGGCTGTCAAAAAAACTTTATAGTGATTCAATCATGCATATATTCGTTCGAATGCTCTAAAAAAAATCATAGTGATTCAATCATCCATGCATATATATGATCTACGACTGTAAAAAAAATCATAGTGACTCAATCATGCAGATATGTATTCAAAGGTAGTCGAAAAACATTTATAGTGATTCAATCCAACATATGTGTTTTGATGCTGTCAAAAAAGTTTTACAGAGATTCAATCATGCATATATGTGTTCTAAGGTTGTCAAAAAAAATTGATAGTGATTCAATCATGCATATATATCTTCTAGGTCTATCAGAAAAGTTTCATAGTGATTCAATCATGCAGATATCAATTCTAAGGTTGTCAAAAAAAATTTATACTGATTCAGTCATGATTACATGTGCTCTAATGCTCTCAAAAAAATTTTGTAGTCATTCAATCACGCATATATGTGTTCTAAGGTTGTCCAAAAAATTTCATAGTGATTCAATCATGCATATACATGTTCTAAGGCTGCAAAAAAATCACAGTGATTCAATCATGCATATATATGTTCTAAGGTTGTCAAACAAATTTCATTGTGACTCAATCATGCATATATTTTTTCCAAGGCTGTCAAAAAAAGTTCATAGTGATTAAATCATGCTTATGTGTGCACTAAGGCTTTCAAAAAAAATCATAGTGATTCAATCATGCATATATGTGTTCTAAGGCTGTCAAAACAGTTTCATAGTCATTGAATCATGCAGGTATGTGTTCTAGGGTTGTCAACAAAAATTTATAGTGATTCATTCTTGCATCTATGTATTCCAATGCTCAAAAAAAAATTAAATTGATTCAATCGAGCATGTATGTGTTCTAAGGCTTTAAAAAATTTATAGTGATTCAATCATGCATATATGTGTTCTAATGCCCTAAAAAAAATTATAGTGATTTAATCATGCATATATGTGATCTATGGCTGTCAAAAAAATGATAGTGACTCAATCATGCTTATATGTGTTCTAAGGCTGCAAAAAAAATTCATAGTTATTCAATCATGTATATATGTGTTCTAAGTTTTTCAAAAAAAAATAATAGTGATTCAATCAAGCAAATATGTGTTCTAAGGTTGTCAAAAAAAATTCATAGTGATTCAGTCTTGCATATATTTGTTCTAAGGCTATAAAAAAAAATCATGCTTATATGTGTTCTAAGGGTATAAAAAAAAATTCATAGTGATTCAATCATGCATATAGTATTCTAAGGCTATCAAAAAGATTCATAATGATTCAATAATGCAGATATGTGTTCTAAGTTTAAAAAAATTATAGTAATTCAATCATGCATATATGTGTTCTAATGCTATCAAAAAAAAAATTGTAGCGATTCAATCATGCATATACTGTCAAAAAAAATTCATATTGACTCAATCATGCATATATGTGTTATAAGGCTACAAAAAAAATTCATCGTGATTCAATCATACATATATGTGTTTTAAGGTTGTCAAACAAAATTATTGTAATTCAATCATACATATATGTGTTCTAAGGCTGTCAAAAAAAGTTCATAGTGATTCAATCTTTGCATACATGCGTTCTAAGGTTGTCAAAAAAAATCATTGTGATTCAATCTCGCTTATGTGTTATAAGGCTGTCAAAAAAAATCATAGTGATTCAATCATGCAGGTATGTGTTCTTAGGTTGTCAAAAATAATTTATAGTGAATCAATCATGCATATATGTGTTCTAATGCTCTGAAAAAATTATAGTGATTTAATCATGCATATATATGATCTATGACTGTCAAAAGAAATTATAGTGACTCAATCATGCTTATATGTGTTCTAATGCTCTGAAAAAATATTTTTAGTGATTCAATCATGCGTATATGTGCTCTAAGGCTGTAAAAAAATTTATAGTGATTGAATCATGCATATATGTGTTCTAAGGCTGCAAAAAAAATTCATAGTGATTCAATCATGTATATATGTCTTCTAAGGCTGTCAAAAAAATTTTATAGAGATTCAATCGTGTATATATGTCCTCTAAGGCTGTCAAAAAAATTCCATAGAGATTCGATCATGCATATATGTGTTCTAATGCTCTAAAAAAAATGTAATGATTCAATCATGCATATATGTGTTCTAAGTCTGTCAAAAAAAATTCATAGTGACTCAGTCATGCACATATGTGTTCTGAGCTGCAAAAAAAATTCATGGTGATTCAATCATGTATATATATGTTTTAAGGTTGTCAAAAAAAATTCATAGAGCCTCAATCATGCATATATTTATTCTAATGCTCTAAAAAAAATTGCAGCGATTCAATAATGCATATATATGTTCTAAGGCTCTCAAAAAAATTTATAGTGACTCAATCATGCATATATGTGTTCTAAGGCTGTAAAAAAAATTTGTGGTGATTCAATGATGCATATATATGTTCTAAGGCTGTAAAAAAAAATCAAAGTGATTCAATCATGCATATATGTGTTCTAAGGTTGTCAAAAATTATTTATAGTGATTCAATCATACATATATGTGTTCTGAGGCTGTCAAAAAATTTTCATAGTGACTCAATCATGCATATATGTGTTCTAAGGCTGCAAAAAAATTTAAAAGTGATTCAATCATGCATATATGTGTTATACGGCTGTCAAAAAAAATTCATAGTGATTCAATCATGCACATATATGATTTAAGGTTGCCAAAAAAAATCATAGTGATTCAATCATGCATATATGTGTTTTAGGCTGTCAAAAAAAATTAGTATGTCAATCATGCATATATGTGTTCTAAGGTTGTCAAAAAAATTATAGTGATCCAATCATGTATGTATGTGTTCTAATGCTATCAAAAAAAAATTTGTAGTGATTCAATCATGCATATATGTGTTCTAAGGTTGGCCCAAAAATTTCATAGTGATCCAATCACGCATATATTTGTTCTAAGGCTATAAAAAAAATTCATTGTGATCCAATCATGCATATATATGTTCTAAGGCTGTCAAAAAACTCATAGTGATTAAATCTTGCATATATGTGTTTTAAGGTTGTCAAAAAAAAAATATAGTGATTCAATCTTGCATATAAGTTTTATAATTCTCTCAAAAAAATTTTCTAGTGAGTCAATCATAAATATATGTGTTCTAAGGCTGTCAAAAAAATTATAGTGATTCAATCATACAAATATATGTTCTAAGGCTGTCAAAAAATATAGTGATTCAATCATGCAGATATGTGTTTTAAGGTTGTCAAAAAAAAATTATAGTGATTCTGTCATGCATATATGTGTTCTAATTCTCTAAAAAAAAAATCTAGTGATTGAATCATACATATATACTTTTTGAGGTTGTCAACAAAAATTCATAGTGACTCAATCATGCATATATGTGTTCTGAGGCTGCAAAAAAACATTATAGTGATTCAATCATGCATATATAAGTTCTAAGGCTGTCAAAAAATTTCATAATGATTCAAACATGCAGATAAAAGTTCTAAGACTGTCAAAAAAAATTTATAGTGATTCAATCATGCAGATATGTGTTCTATGGTTGTCAAAAAAAATTACACAGATTCAATCATGCATATATGTGTTCTAAGGCTGTTAAAAAAACTTCATAGTGATTGAATCATTAATATTTGTGTTTTAAGTCTGTCAAAAAAAATTCATAGTGATTCAACCCAGCATATATGTGTTCTAAGATGGTTAAAAAAAGTTTATATTGATTTAATCATGCAGATATATGCTCTAAGGTTGTCAAACAAAATTTATAGTGATTCAATCTTGCATATATATGTTCTAAGGCTGTCAAAAAAAATTCATAGTGATTCAATCATGCATATATGTGCTTTATGGCTATTAAAAAAATCTCATAGTGGAATCATGCAGATATGTGTTCTAAGGTTGTCAAAAAAAATTATATTGATTCAATCACGCATATATGTGTTCTAATGCTCTCAAAAAAAATTTTGTTGTGATTCAATCACGCATATATGTGTTTTAAGTCTGACAAAAAATTTCATAGTGATTCAATCATGCATATATGTGTTCTAAGGCTGTCAAAAAACTTGATAGAGATTCAGTCATGCAGATAGGTGTTCTAAGATTTCAAAAAAAAATTATAGTGATTCAACCATGCATATATGTGTTCTAATGCTCTCAAAAAAATTTGTAGTGATTCAATCAAGCATATATGTGTTCTAAGGGTGTCAAAAAAATTAATAGTGATAAATATTGCATATATGTATCCTAAGGCAGCAAATAAATTCATTGTGATTCAATCATGCATATATGTTTTGTAGAGCAATTAAAAAAAAATCATAGTGATTTCAATCATGCATATATATGTACTAAGGTTGTCAAAAAAAATTCATATTTATTAAATCATGATTGAATAACTATATATATATATATGCATGATTGAATCAACATGAAGTTTTTTTGACAGCCTTTGAACACTTTAACAAAAATCTTATAGTTATTCAATCATGGATATATGTGTTCTATGGTTGTCAAAAAAAAATCATTATCATTCAATCATTCATATATGTGTTCTAACGTTGTCAAAAAAGATTATAGTGATTCAATCATGCATATATGTGTTCTGATGTTGTAAAAAAAAAATCATAGTGATTCAATCATGAATATATGTGTTCTAAGGCTGTCAAAAAAAATCATTGTGACTCAATCATGCTAATATGTATTCTAAGGCTATCACAAAAAATTTATCGTGATTCATTCAATCATCCATATGTCTTCCAACGCTCAAAAAAAATTGTGTTGTGATTCAATCAGGCATGTATGTTTTCTAAGGCTATCAAAAAAAATCTTAGTGATTCAATCATGCATATATGTGTTATAAGGATGTCAAAAAAAAATTATAGAGATTAAATCATGCTTGTGTTCTAAGGGTGTCAAAAAAAATTCATAGTGATTTAATCAAGCATAAATCTGTTCTAAGGCTGTCAACAAAAATGTGTATGGATTCAATCATGAATATGTGTTCTAAGGATGTCAAAAAAAAATTATAGTATTTCAATCATGCAAATATGTGTTCTAAGGCTGTCAAAAAAATCATAGTGATTCAATCACTCATATATGTGTCTTAGGCTACAAAAAATTTTATAGTGATTCAATCTTGCATATATGTGTTCTAAGGCTGTCAAAAAAAATCATAGAGATTAAATCATGCTTATATGTGTTCTAAGGGTTAAAAAAATGTGATAGTGACTCAATCATGTATATATGTGTTCTACGGCAGACAAATAAATTTCATAGTGATTCAATCATGCAGATATGTGTTCTAAAGATGTCAAAAAAAATTATAGTGATTCAATCATGCATATATGTGTTCTAATGCTCTAAAAAAAATTATAGTGATTCAATCACGCTATATGTGTTCTAAAACTTTCAAAAAAAATTCATAGTGACTCAATCATGCATATATGTGTTTTAAGGCTGTAAAAAAAATTTATAGTGATTCAATCAGGCATGTATGTGTTCTAAGGCTATCAAAAAAATTTCATAATGATTCAATCATGCATATATGTGTTATAAGGATGTCAAAAAAAATTATAGAGATTAAATCATGCTTATATGTGTTCTAAGGGTATCAAAAAAAATTGATAGTGATTTAATCAAGCACAAATCTGTTCTAAGGCTGTCAACAAAAATGTGTATGGATTCAATCATGCATATATGTGTTCTAAGGCTGTCAAAAAAAATTCATAGTGATTCAATCCTGCATATATGTGTTCTAAGGTTGTCAAAAAAATTTATAGTGATTCAATCCTGCATATGTGTTTTCCAATGCTCTCAAAAAATTTGTAGTGATTCAATCACACATATATTTATTCTAGGGTTGTAAAAAAAATTAATAGTGATTCAATCCTGCATATATGTGTTCTAAGTCTGCAAAAAAAATTCATAGTGATTAAATCATGCATATATGTGTTCTAAGGCTGTCAAAAAAAATCATAGTGATTAAATCATGCTTATATGTGTTCTAAGACTGTCAAAAAAAAATCATAGTGATTCAATCATGCATATATGCATTCTAAGGTTGTTAAAAAAATCATAGTGATTCAATCATGAGTATATGTGTTCTAAAGTTGTCAAAAAAAAAAATTGGGATTCAATCATGCATATAGTTCTTCTAATGCTCTCAAAAAAAATTATAGTGATTCAATCATGCATATATGCGTTCTAACGCTGTCAAAAAATTTTATAGTGATTCAATCATGTAGATATGTATTCTAAGGCTAATAAAAAAATTTATAGTCGTTCAATCATGTATATATATCGTCTAATGCTATCAAAAAAATTTATAATGATTCAATCACGTATATATGTGTTTTATGGCTGTCAAAAACAATTCATAGTGATTCAATCATTCATATATGTATTCTAAAGGCTGTCAACAAAATTTCATAGTGATTCGATCATACCTATATGTTTTCTAAGGCTATCAAAAAAACATCATAGTGATTAAATCATGCTTATATGTGTTCTAAGGTGGTCAAAAAAATTTAATAATGATTCAATCATGTATTTATGTGTTCTAAGGCTGTCATAAAAATTTCATACTGGTTCAATCAAGCAAATATGTATTTTAAGGCTGTCAAAAAAAATTCATAGTGATTAAATCATGCATATATGTGTTCTAAGGCTGCAAAAAAATTTCATAGTGATTCAATCATGTGTATATGTGTTCTAAGGCTGTCAAAAAAAAATCATAGTGATTAAATCATGCTTATATGTGTACTAATGGTGTAAAAAATTTTCATTGTGACTCAATCATGCATATATATGTGTTCTAATACCCTAAAAAAAAATTGTAGTGATTCAATCATGCTATATGTGTTCTAAGGCTGTGAAAAAAAAGTTTATAGTGACTCAATCATGCATATATGTGTTCTAAGACTGTCAAAAATACTTCTAGTGATTCAATCATGCATATATGTGTTCTAAGGCTGTCAAAAAAAAATTATACTGATTCAATCAAGCATATATTTGTTCTGATGTTGTCAAAAAAAATTTATAGAGATTCAATCATGCATATATGTGTTCTAAGGCTGTCAAATAAATTTCATAGTGATTCAATCATGCATATATGTATGTGTTCTAAGGCTATCAAAAAAAAACTTAGAGATTATATCAAGCAGATATTTGTTCTAAGACTGTTAGAAAAAATTCATAGTGATTCAATCATCTAGATATGTATTTTGAGGTTGTTAAAAAAATTTATACAGATTCAATCACGTATATATGTGTTCTAAGGGTGTCAAAAAAAATTGTAGGGGTTCAATCATACATATATGTGTCCTAACTCTATCAAAAAAAAATTAAAGTGATCCAATAATGCGTATATATGTTCTAAGGGTGTAAAAAAAATTCATAGTGATTCAATTGTGCATATATGTGTTCTAAGGCTGTCAAAAAAATTATTAGTGTTTCTATCTTGCATATATTTGTTCTAAGGCTGCAAAAGAAATTATAGTGATTCAATCCTGCATGTATGTGTTCTAAGGCTGTAAAAAAAATCATAATGATTCAATCATGCATATATGTGTTTAAAGGCCTTCAAAAAAATTTCATAGTGATTAAATCATGCTTATATATCTTCTATTCTTGTCAAAAAAAATTCTGAGTGATTCAATAAAACACATATGTGTTGTATGGCTGTCAAAAAAATTTTATAGTGATTCAGTCATGCATATATGTGTTCTATGGCTGTGAAAAAAAAATATATTGATTCAATCAGTTTTATATATGTTCTAAGGTAGTCAAAAGAATCTCATAGTGATTCAATAATGCATATATGTGTTCTATGGTTGTTAAAAAAAATATATAGTGATTCATACATCCATATATTTGTTTTGCGGCTGTCTAAAAATTTTCGTAGTGATTCAATCTTGCATATATGTGTTCTAATGCTGTCAAAAAAAATTTATAGAGATTCAATATGCATAATGTGTACTAAGTCTATAAAAAAAATCATAGTGATTCAATCATGCATATGTGTTCTAAAGTTGTCAAAAAAAATATACTGATTCAATCATGCATATATGTGTTCTAATGTTGTCAAAAAAATTTATAAAGATTCAATCATGCATATATGTATTCTAAGGCTGTCAAAAAAATTTCATAGTGATTCAATCATGCAGATATGTATCCTAAGTTTGTGAAAAAATTTATAGTGGTTCAATCATGCATATATATGGTCTAATGCTGTAAAAAAAATTATAAAGATTCAATCAAGTATATATGTGTTTTTGTGGCTGTCAAAAAAAAATCATAGTGATTCGATCATTCATATATTTGTTCTAAGGCTGTCAAAAAATTTTCATAGTGATTCGATCATACATATATGGTTTCTAAGGCTGTAAAAAAAATTCATTGTGATTCAATCATGCATATATTGTTCCATGGCAATCAAAAAAATTTCATAGTGATTAAATCATGGTTATATGTGTTCTTAGGCTGTCAAAAAAAATTATAGGGATTCAATCATGTATATATGTGTTCTAAGGCTGTCAAAAAAAAATTGTAATGTTTCAATCATGTATCTATGTGTTCTAAGGCTGTCATAAAATTTTTATAGTGGTTTAATCATGCAGATACGTGTTTTAAGGCTGTCAAAAAAAAATCATTGTGATTCAATCATGCATATATGTGTTCTAAGTTTGCAAAAAAAAATTCATAGTGATTCAAACATGCTTATATGTGTTCTAAGGGTGTAAAAAAAAATCATAATGATTCAATCTTGCATATTTGTGTTCTAAGGGTATAAAAAATTTATCATAGAGATTAAATCATGCTTATACGTGTATTAAGTGTGTAAAAAAAGTTTCATATATGTGTTGTAAGGCTGTCAAAAAAATTTCATAGTGATTCAATCATGCAGATATGTACTCTAAAGATTTCAAAAGAATTTTATAGTGATTCAATCATGCATATATGTGTTTTAATGCTCTCAAAAAAAATTGTAGTGATTCAATCATGCGATATGTGTTCTAAGGCTGTCAAAAAAAAATCATAGTGACTCTGTCATGCATATATGTGTTCTAAGACTGTCAAAAATATTTCCAGTGATTCAATAATTTATATATGTGTTCTAAGTCTGTCAAAAAAATTGTCGGGTGATTTAATCAAGCATATATGTGTTCTGATGTTGTCACAAAAATTTTACAGAGATTCAATCATACATATGTGTGTTCTAAGGCTATCAAAAAAATCATAGTGATTCAATCATACATATATATATGTTCTAAGGCTGTCAAAAAAAAATCATAGTGATTCAATCATGTAAATACGTGTTCTAAGACTGCTAGAAAAAATTCATAGTGATTCAATCATGCAGATATGTATTCCAAGGTTGTCAAAAAAAATTTATACAGATTCAATCATGCATATATGTGTTCTAAGGTTGTCAAAAAAACTTCGTAGTTATTCAATCATCCATAAATTTGTTCTAAGTCTATCAAAAAAAATTTATAGTGATTCAATAATGCATATCTGTGTTCTAAGGCAGTCAAAAAATTTCATAGTGATAAATATTGCATATATGTTTTCTAAGGCAGTAAACAAATTTAATTGTGATTTAATCATGCGTATATATGCTCTAAGGAAGTCAAAAAAAAATCATAGTGATTAAATCATGCTTATATGTGTTCTAAGGTTGTCAAAAAAAATCATAGAGATTCAATCTTTCTTATATGTGTAATAAGACTGTCAAAAAAAATTTATATTGATTCAATCATGCATATATGTGTTCTGAGGCTGTCAAAAAAAATCATAGTGATTCAATCATGCATATATGTGTTCTATGGTTGTCAAAAAAAAATCATTATCATTCAATCATTCGTATTTGTGCTCTGATGTTGTAAAAAAATGATATTGATTCAATCATGCATACATGTGTTCTAAGGCTGTCAAAAAAAAATCATAGTGATTCAATCATGGATATATGTGTTCTAAGGCTCTCAAAAAAATCAATTGTGAGTCAATCATGCTAATATATGTTTTAAGGTGGTCAAAAAAAATTAATCATGCATATATGTGTTCTAATGCTCTAAAAAAATTATAGGGATTCAATCACGCATATATGTGTTCCAAGGCTTCCAAAAAAATCATTGAGATTCAACCACACATATATGTGTAAGGCTTCAAAAAAAATCATAGTGATTCAAACATGTGTATATGTGTTCTAACGCGTTCAAAAAAAATTATAGTGATTCAATCATGCATATATGTGCTCTAAGGCTGTCAAAAAAAATTATAGAGATTAAATCATGCTTATATGTGTTCTAAGGGTGTAACAAATTTTCATAGTGACCCAATCATGCATATATGTGTTCTAAGGCTGTCAAAAAAAATCATGGTGATTCAATCATACAGATATGTGTTCTAAAGATGTCAAAAAAATTTATAGGGATCCAATCATGCATAAATGTGTTCTAATGCTCCAAAAAAATGTAGTGATTCAATCATGCTAAATGCGTTCTAAAACGATTAAAAAAAATCATAGTGACTCAATCATGCATATATGTGTTCTAAGGCTCCAAAAAAAATTTAAAATGATTCAATCATGCTTATATGTGTTCTAAGGCTTTCAAAAAAAATTCAAAGTGATTCAATCATGCATATATGTGTCTTAAGGTTGTCCAAAAAAAATCATAATGATTCAATATATGTGTTTTAAGACTCTCATAAAATTTAATAGTGGTTCAATCATGCAAATATGTGTTTTAAAGCTGTCAAAAAAAATTCATATTGATTCAATCATGCATTTAAGTGTTCTAAGGCTGTCAAAAAATTTTATAGTGATTGAATCATGCATATATGTAGGTTGTCAAAAAAAATTTATAGTGATTCAATCTTGCATATATATGTGTTCTAACTCTGTCAAAAAAAATCATAGAGATTAAACCATGCATATATGTGTTCTAATGATGTTCAAAAAAAATTATACTGATTAAATCATGCTTATATTTGTTCTAAGGCTGTCAAAAAAAATTCATAGTGTTTCAATCTTGCATATATGTGTTCTAAAGCTGTCAAAAAAAACTCAAAGTGATTCAATCATACATATATATGTAAAAAAAAAGTCATAGTGATTGAATAAAGCATATATTTGTTGTAAGGCTACCAAAAAAATTTTATAGTTACTAAATCATGCTTATATGTTTTCTAATGTTGTAAAAAAAATTGATAGATATTCAATCTCACATATATGTATTCTAAGGCTGTCAAAAAAAATCATAGTGATTCAATAATTCGTATATGTGTAATAATGTTGTCAAAAAAAAATTATAAAGATTCAATCATGCATATATGTGTTCTAAGGCTGTCAAAAAAATTTACAGTGATTCAATTATGCAGATATGTATTCTAAGGTTTCCAAAAAAAAATTATAGTGATTAAGTCATGCATATATGTGTTCTAATTCTGTCAAAAAATTTTATAAGGATTCAAGCATGCATATATGTGTTCTATGGCTTTCCAAAAAAAAACAGTGATTCAATCATTCATATATGTGTTCTAAGGTAATCAAAAAAAATTCATAGTGATTCAATCATAAATATATGTGTTGTAAGGATGCAAAAAAAAATCATGGTGATTTAATCATGCATATATGTGTTATAAGGATATCAAAAAAAAATCATAGTGATAAAATCATGCATATATGTGTTCTAATGCTGTAAAAAAAATTCATAGTGATTAATTCATGCTTATATTTGTTTTAAGGCTATCAAACAAATTTTATAGTTATTCAATCACACATATATGTCTTCTAAGGCAGTCAAAAAAAATTCAAAGAGATTCAATCATGCATATATGTGTTATAAGGATGACAAAAAAATTTCATAGTGATTCAATCATGCATATGTGTTCTAAGGCTGTCATAAAAATTTCATAGTGATTCAAACATGCAGATATATGTTCTAAGGCTATCAAAAAAAATTCATAGTGATTCAATCATTCATAGACGGGTTCTAAGTTTTTTAAAAAAAATCATAGTTATATAATCCTGCATATATATGTGTTATAAGGCTTTCAAAAAAAATTCAAAGTGATTGATTCTTGCAGATATGTGTTTAAAGGTTGTTAAAAAAAATTCTAGTGATTCAATCATGCATATATGAGTTCTCATGTAGTCAAAAAATTTATAGAGAGTCAATCATGCAAATAAGTGTTCTAAGGGTGTCAAAAAAAAATCATAGTGATTCAATCATGCATATACGTGTTCTAAGGCTGTAAAAAAAATCATAGTAATTCAATCATGCTAATATGTGTTCCAAGGTTGTCAACAAAAATTTATAGTGATTCAGTCATGCATATGTGTTCTAATAATCTCAAAAAAAAATTATAGTGAATCAATCACGCATATATGTGTTCTAAGGCTGTCAAAATTTTTTTATAGTGATTAAATCATGCATATATGATTTCTAAGGCTGCAA
Organism: Nuphar pumila; assembly: GCF_984573655.1. Classification (NCBI taxonomy): domain Eukaryota; kingdom Viridiplantae; phylum Streptophyta; class Magnoliopsida; order Nymphaeales; family Nymphaeaceae; genus Nuphar; species Nuphar pumila. Next base: position 63,475,064 of record NC_143260.1, on the reverse strand, counting down.
AAAAAATTCATAGTCATTAAATCATGCTTATATGTGTTCTAAGGATTTAAAAAAAAAATCATACCGATTCATTTGTGCATATATGTGTTCTATGATTGTCAAAAAAAATTTATAGTGATTAAATCATGCTTATATGTGTTCTAAGGGTGTCAAAAAAATTTTATTATGATTCAATCATGCATATATGTGTTCTGAGGCTGTCAAAAAAATTTTATAGTGATTTAATAATGCAGATATGTGTTCTAAAGATGTCAAAAATAAGTTATAGTGATTAAATCATGCATATATGTATTCTAAAGCTCTAAAAAAAATTTGTAGTGATTCAATCATACATATATGTGTTCTAAGGTTGTCAAAAAAATTTGTAGTGACTCAATCATGCATATATGAGTGCTAAGGCTGCAAAAAAATTTTATAGTCATTCAGTCATGCATATATATGTTCTAAGGCTGTAAAAAAAATCATATTGATTCAATCATGCATATATGTGTTCTAAGGCTGTCCAAAAAAAATCATAGTGATTAAATCATGCTTATAATATGTGTTCTAATGGTGTTAAAAAAAATTCACAGTGATTCAATGATGCATATATGTGTTCTAAGTTTGTCAAAAAAATTTGTATGGATTCAATCATGCATATATGTGTTCTAAGGCAGTCAAAAAAATTTCATTGTGATTCAATCCCGTACATATGTTTTCTAAGGCTGTTAAAAAAATTTCATAGTGATTCAATTATGCATATATGTGCTCTAAGGCTGCAAAAAAATTCATAGTGATTCATTCATGCATATGTGTTTTATGGCTGTCAGAAAAATTTCATAGTCATTAAATCATGCTTATATGTGTTCTAACGCTGTCAAAAAAATTGCATAGTGATTCAATATTGCATATAAATGTTCTAAGGCTATCAAAAAAATTCATAGTGATTCAATCATGCAGATATGCGTTCTAAGCCTATCAAAAAAAAATCATAGTAATTCAGTCATGCAGATACGTGTTCTACGGTTGTCAAAAAAAATTATACATATTCAACCATGCATATATGTGTTCTAAGACTCTCAATAAAATTTAGAGTGATTCAATCATAAATATATTTCTTCTAAGTCCGTCAATAAAATTTCATAGTGATTCAATCTTGCATATTTGTGTTCTAAGGTTGTCAAAAAAAAATCATAGTGATTTAATCATGCAAATATGTGTTCTATGGTTGTCAAAAAAAAATTATATTGATTCAATCGTGCATATATGTGTTCTAATGCTCTTAAAATTTTTTTTAGTGATTCAATCATCTATATGTGTTCTAAGGCTGTCAAAAAAAAATCATAGTGACTCAATCATGCATATGTGTTCTAAGCCTGCCAAAAATTTGTATAGTGATTCAATCATGCATATATGTGTTCTAAGGCTACTGAAAAAATTGCATAGTGATTCAATCATGCATATATGTGTTCTAAGTTTGTCAAAAAATATTCATAGTGAGTAAATCATGTTTATATGTGTTCTAAGATTGTAAAAAAAATCATACTGATTCAATCATGCATATAAGTGTCTGAAGGCTGACAAAAAAATGTATGGATTCAATCATGCATATATGTGTTCTAAGGCTATCAAAAAAATCTCATAGTGACTCAATCATACAGATATGTTTCCTATGGTTGTCAATAAAATTTTATAGTGATTCGATCAAGCATACATGTGTTCTGATGCTGTCAAAAAAAAATTATAGAGATTCAATCTTGCGTATATGTGTTCTAAGGCTGTAAAAAAAAATCACATTTAATCAATCATGCATATATGTGTACTAAGGTTGTAAAAAAAATTATAGTGATTAAATCATGCATACATTTCTTCTAGTGCTCTAAAAAAAAATTGTAGTGAATCAATCAAGCATATATGTGTTCTAAGGCTGCAAAAAAATTTCAAAGTGATTCAATAATGTATATATGTGTTCTAAGGCTGTAAAAAAAATCTTAGTTATTCAATCATGCATATATGTGTTTTAAAGCTATCAAAAAAAATTATAGTGACTAAGTCATGCTTATGTGTTCTAAGGCAGTCAAAAAATCTCATATTGATTCAATCATGCATATATATGTTCTATGGTTGTAAAAACAAATCATAGTGATTCATTCATTCATATATGTGTTCTAAGGCTATCAAAAAAAATCATAGTGATTCAATCATTTATATATGTGTTATAAGGCTACAAAAAAATTTTATTGTGATTCAATCTTGCCTATATGTGTTCCAAGGCTATCAAAAAAATTCCATAGTGATTAAATCATGCATATATGAGTTTTTAGGTAGTAAAAAAAATTCATAGTGATTAAATCATGCTTTTATGTATTCTACGGCTGTAAAAAAAATCATAGTGATTCAATCAAGCATATATGTGTTCTAAGGATGTCAAAAAAAATTATAGTGATTCAATCATGCAAATATGTGTGCCAAAGATGTCAAAAAAAATTATAGCAATTCAATCATGCATATATGAGGTCTAAGGCTCTCAAAAAAAATTCATAGTGACTTGATCATGCATATATATGTGTTCTATTGCTGTCAAAATAAATTCATAGTGATTCAATCATTCATATGTGCCCTCTAAACCTGTCAAAAAAAGTTCATAGTGATTCAATCATGCATATATGTGTTCTACAGCTGCAAAAAAAATCATTGTGATTCAATCATGCATATACTTGTTCTAAGGCTATAAAAAAAAATTCATAGTGATTAAATCAAGAATATATGTGTTCTAAGGCAGTAAAAAAAATCATAGTGATTAAATCACGCTTATATATATTGTACGGTTGTCAAAAAAAAATTCATAGTGATTCAATCAAGCATATCTTTGTTCTAGAGATGTCATAAAAAATTCATAGTGATTCAATCATGCATATATGACTTTTTAGGTAGTAAAAAAAATTCATAGTGATTGAATCGTGCTTTTATGTATTCTAAGGCTGTAAAAAAAATCATAATGATTCAATCAAGCATATATGTGTTCTAAGGCTGTCAAAAAAAAGTTTATAGTGATTTAATAATGCAAATATGTGTGCCAAAGATGTCAAAAAATTTTATAGTAATTCAATCATACATATATGAGGTCTAAGGCTCTCAAAAAAAATTCATAGTGACTCGATCATGCATATATATGTGTTCTATTGCTGTCAAAATAAATTCATAGTGATTCAATCATTCATATGTGCCCTCTAAGCCTGTCAAAAAAAGTCATAGTGATTCAATCATGCATATATGTGTTCTACGACTGCAAAAAAAAATCATTGTGATTCAATCATGCATATACATGTTCTAAGGCTATCAAAAAATTTTCATAGTGATTAAATCAAGAATATATGTGTTCTAAGGCAGTAAAAAAAATTCATAGTGATTAAATCATGCTTATATGTATTGTACGGCTGTCAAAAAAATTCATAGTGATTCAATCAAGCATATCTGTGTTCTAGAGTTGTCATAAAAAATTCATAGTGATTCCATCATGCATATATGTGTTCTAAGGCTATCAAAAAAAAATCGTAGTGATTCAATCATGCAAATATGTGCTCTAAAGATGGCAAAAAATTTCATAGTGATTCAATCCTACATATATATGTTCTAAGGTTATAAAAAAAATCAATCATTAAATCATGCTTATATGTGTTCTAAGGCTGTCAAAAAAATATTATAGTGATTCAATCATACGTATATGTGTTCTAAGGATCTCAAAAAAATCTCATAGTTATTCAACTAAGGATATATGTGTTCTATGGTTGTCAAACAAATTTCATAGTGACTCAATCATTCATTTATGTGTTCTAAAGCTGCCAAAAAAAATTTATAGTGCTTGAATCATGCATATATATTGTACTAAGGCTGTCCCAAAAAATCCATAGTGATTCCACCATGCTTATATGTGTTTTAAGGCTGTCAAAAAAAATTCATTGTCATTCAATCATCCATATATGTGTTCTAAGGTTGTCAAAAAAAATTCATAGTGATTCAATCTTGCATTTATGTGATCTAAGGCTATCAAAAAAAGTCGTTTGTGATTCAATCATGCATATATGTTTCCTGAGGTTGTCAAAAAAAAATCATTGCCATTCAATCATCCATATATGTGTTTTAAGGTTGTCAAAAATAATTCATAGTGATTCAATCCTGCATATATGTGTTCTAAGGCTCTCAAAAAAAATTATAGTGATTCAATCCTGCATATATGTGTTCTAAGGCTCTCAAAAAAAAATTATAGTGATTCCATCTTGCATATATGTGATGTAAGGCTTTCAAAAAAAAATCATAGTGATTCAATCGTCCAGATACATGTTCTAATGCTGTCAAAAAAAATAGTGATTCAATCATGCATATGTGTTCTAAGCCTATTAAAAAAAATCATAGTGATTCAATTATGCATATGTGTTCTGCAGCGATAAAAAAAAATTCATAGTAATTCAATCATGCATATATGTGTTCTAAGGTTGTCAAAAAAAAATCATAGCGATTCAATCTTGCATATATGTGTCCTAAGGTTATCAAAAAAATTTAATAGTGATTCAATACTGCATATATGTGTTCTAACGTTGTCAAAAAAAATTCATAGTGATTCATTTATTCATATATGTGTTCTAAAATTGTAAAAAAAAATCATAGTGATTGAATCAGGCTTATATGTGTTTTAAGCCCGTCAAAAAAAAATCAATCATGCATATATGTGTTCTACGGCTGTCAAAAAAGTTTGATAGTGATTCAACCATGCTTATATGTGTTCTAATGCTGTCAAAAAAAATTCAATCATGCATATATGTGTTCTAAGGCTGTCAAAAAAATTTCATGCTGATTCAATCATGCATATATGTGTTCTAAGGCTGTCAAAAAAATTTCATAGTTACTCAATCACGCATATATGTGTTCTAACATTGTCAAACCAATTTCATAGTGATTCAATCATGCATGTGTTCCAGGGCAATAAAAAAAATTTATAGTGATTCAATCATGCATATATGTGTTCTAAGGCTGTCAAAAAAAATCATAGTGATTCAATGATGCATATATGTGTTTTAAGGCTATCAAAAAAATTTCATATTGATTCAATCCTGCATATATGTCTTCTAAGATTGTCAAAAAGATTTCATAGTGATTCAATAATGCATATATATGTCCTTAGGCTGTCAAATTTTTTTTATAGTGGTTTAATCTTGCATATATGTGTTCTATGTTTTAAAAAAAAATCAGAGTGATTATCATGCATATATGTGTTCTAAGGCTGTCAAAAACCTTCATGGTGATTCAATCAATCATGCATATATGTGTAGTAAGGCTGTCAAAAAAATTTCATAGTGATTAACAAAATTTTATATTTATTCAATCATGCTTATATGTGTTCTAACGCAGTCAAAAAAAATTCTTACTGATTCAATCAGGCATATATGTGTTCTAAGCCTGTCAAAAAAAATTTGTAGTGATTCAATCATGCATGTCAAAAAAATAATCATAGTGACTCAGTCATGCATATATGTGTTCTAAGGTTGTCAAAAAAAAATTGTAGTGATTCAATTATGCATATATGTGTTCTATGGTTGTGAAAAATATTTTTTAGTGATTCAATCATTCATATATGTGTTCTAAGGTTGTCCGAAAAAATTCTTAGTGATTCAATCATGCATATATTCTAAGGCTGTCAAAAAAAATTCTTAGTCATTCTATCTGGCATATATGTGTTATAAGGCTTAAAAAAAATCATTGTTATTCAATAATACATATGTGTTCTAAGGCTGTCAAAAAAATTTATATTGATCAAATCATGTAGATTTGTGTTGTAATGTTGTCAAAAAATTTTGTTGGTATTCAATCACGTATATATGTATTCTAAGACTATGAAAAAAAAACTGTAGTTATTCAATCATGCATATATGTGTTCTAAGGCTGTCAAAAAAAATTCATAGTCATCGAGTCATGCATATATGTGCTCTAAGGCTGTCAAAATAATTTCATATTGAATCAATCTTGCGTACGTGTGTTCTTAGGCTGTCAAAAAATTTTTATAGTGATACAATCTTGCATATATGTGTTCTAAGCGTGTCAAAATAATTTCATAGTGATTCAATCATGCATATATGTGTTCTAAGGCTATAAAAAAAATCATAGTGGAATATCATGAAGATATGTATTCAAAGGTTGTCAAAAAAAGTTTATAGTGATTCAATCATGTATTTTTGTGTTCTAATGTTGTAAAAAAAATTGTAGTAATTCAATAATACATATATGTGTTCCAAGGCTGTCAAAAAAATTTCATAGTGATTCAATCATGCATATATGTGTTCTAAGGCTATCAAAAAAAATTATAGTGATTCAATCAGGCATATATGCTTTCAAATGATGTCAAAAAAAATTCATTTTGATTCAATCACGCATATATGTGTTCTAAGGCTGTCAAAAATTTGCCAAAGAGATTCAATCACGCATATATGTGTTCTATGGATGTCAAAAAAAATTATAGTGATTCAATCCTGCATATGTGTTCTAAGGTTGTCAAGAAAAATGTATAGTGATTCAATTCTGCATATATGTGTTTTATGGCTGTCAAAAAATTTTCATAGTGATTCAATCGTGCATATATGTGTTCATAGGCTATCCAAAAAATTTCATAGTGACTCTACCTTGCATATATGTGTTCTAAGGCAGTCAAAAAAATTTCATAGTGATTCAATCTTGCATATGTGTGTTCTAAGGCTATCAAAAAAAATTCATAGTGATTCAATCAAGCATATATGTGTTCTAAGGCTTTTAAAAAAAGTCATAGTGATTCTATCATGCAGATATGTGTTCTGATGCTGTCAAAAAAAAATTGTAGTGATTCAATCATGCATATATTTGTTCTAAGGTTGTTGAAAAAAATTCATAGTGATTCAATCATGCATATGTGTTCTGCACCTGTCAAAAAAAATTCATAGTGATTTAATCATGCATATATGTGTTCTAAGGTTGTCAAAAAAAATTCATAGTAATTCAATCTTGCATATATGTGTCCTAAGGTTGTCAAAAAAATTTAACGTGATTCAATAATGCATATATGTCTTCTAAGGTTGTCAAAAAAAATTCATAGTGATTCATTCATACATATATGTGTTTTAAGACTGTGAAAATTTATTCATAGCGATTTAATCATGCATATATGTGTTCTAAGCCTGTCAAAAAAAATTCAATCATGCATATATGTGTTGTACGGTTGTCAAAAAAGTTTGATAGTGGTTCAATCATGGATATATGTATTTTAATGCTGTAAAAAAAATCAATCATGCATATATGTGTTTTAAGGCTGTCAAAAAAAGTTCATGGTGATTCAATCATGCATATATGTGTTATAAGGTTGTCAAAAAAAAATCATACTGACTCAATCATGCATATATGTATTCTAACGTTGTCAAAAAAAAATCATAGTGATTCAATCGTGCATGTTCTAAGGCTATCAATAAAAATTCATAGTGATTCAATCATGCATATATGTGTTCTAAGGCTGTAAAAAAAATTCATAGTGATTCAATGATGCATATATGTGTTCTAGGGCTGTCAAAAATTTTTGATATTGATTCAATCATGCATATATATGTTCTAAGGTTGTCAAAAATATTTCATAGTGATTTAATCATGCGTATATGTGTTCTAAGGCTGTCCAAAAAATTTCATAGTGATTCAATCATGCATAGTTCTAAGGTTGTCAAAAAATTTTCATAGTGATTCAATCTTGCATATATGTGTTATAAGGTTGTCAAAGAAAATTATAGTGATTCAATCATGCATATATGTGTTTGTATCGGTCCCAACCAAGATCTTGTTTGGGTGAGGTTCGGCCCGGATCTTGTTTGGGTCGGGTTCGGCCCGAATCATGTTTGGGTCGGGTTCGGCCCGAATCATGTTTGGATCGGGTTCGACCCAGTTCCTTTTTGGTTTGGATCTTACCCTTATCCTGTTTGCATCAGTTTCGACCTGGGTCTTGTTTGGATCAGGTCCAATCCGGATCACGTTTGGTTCATGTCCATCTCAGATCCTGTTTGGGTCTGGTCCAGTACGAATCATGTTTGGATCGTTTCTGGCCCGGATCAAGTTTGAATTGGGTCTGATCCGGATAACGTTTGGATGGGGTCCGACTAGGATCATGTTTGGTTCGGTTCCAGACCGGATCCTATTTGTATCAGGACTGGTCCGAAGCTGATTTGGGATAGGTCTGACCATGTTTCAGTTTCGATCGGATCGGACCTAGATCTTGTTTGGGTCGGGTCTGGACCGGATCCTGTTTGGATTGGGTCAGACCCAAATCTGGTCTAGATCGTGTCCATCTCGGATCATGTTTGGGTCGGGTCCAGACTAGATCCTATTTTGTATCAGGGCCAATCCGGACCCGGTTTTGGACAAGTCTGGCCCGGTTCCGGTTTCGATGAGGTCAGACCCGGATACGGTTTCGCCTGGATCTTGTTTGGGTCGGGTCTAGACCAGATCCTGTTTGGATTGGGTTGGACATGGATCTGGTATGGATCTGGTCTATCTCGAATCATGTTTGTATAGGGTTGGACCCGTATCTGGTTTAGATCGAGTGCAGCTCAGATCACGTTTGGATCGGGTCTGACCTGGATCATGTTTCGATCGAGTTGAACCTAAATCATGTTTGTATTGGATCTGATCTAGTTCCAGTTTGGATCCGATCGGACTTGGATTATGTTTGTATCAAGTTGATCCCGGATCTTGTTTGGATCGGTTGGATACGGTTTTGGTTTGGATCGGGCCTGACCCGGATCATGTTTGGATCGAGTTGGAAACGGATTATGTTTGTATCGACTTGAACCCAGATCCAGTTTGGATCCGGTCTGACCCGGATCCTGTTTGGATCAAGACCAATCCGGATCCGGATCTGGTTTGGATCGGGTCCGGTCCGATTCCAGTTTGGATTGGGTCTGACCCGGATCACTTTTGGATCGGGTCAAATCTAGAACCTGTTTGGGACGGGTCCAACCTAGATCTTGTTTGGATCGGTTCTGACTCGGGTCCTCTTTGGATTGGGTCAGTCATGGGTTTCTGTTATGTATCGAATCTAGATCCGAATTGGATCGGATAAGATCTGTAATATGGTCTAGCCAGTATTTATACCTGAACTGGATCAGTGATCGATACGGCCCTTTCTGGGAGCGGTTCGGAGCTATTTTTTATCGGTTCCTTTTAGTTTTTCACCGGTTTCGAGATATAGAGACCCTGTTTTCATGAATCCATAAAAAGATAGGGATTTCTTATTCGATTATAGGGTTGTTTGCTCATGTATTATACCGACCGGTTCAGACCCTTAGATATCTGATTCAGAGATGTTTGATGCTGGTTCGAGGTGTTTTTAGATCGGTCCTAGCTTAAGGACTCTGAGTTTTACCTATTTGAGCTTGTTTTTGTTATTTTTTTATGCTTTATATGTGTTCATTGTTAAGAACGCTTGACTTGTGCATGTTAATTTATGTGTTTTATATTGGTTAAGTTATGCATAATGTTTTTAAGCATGAATTATGACTAAATCCAAGATATTTTATCATAAAAATTAACTTATGCATACAAGTTGAAGCATAGTATTTAGGTTTTTTCACGTATAAAAGTAAGAGGCATGGAGAAAGCAATAAAAGTATGTATTTTTAACGTTTTCACGTATCTAAGATTACACAAAGGGATTAACAAATAAAAGTGCTAATGCCACAGGCAGTCCATAATTTGTTAAAGCTTCCATAAAAGCCAGGCTATGCAATAAAGTACCTCGTATTTGACCGTCTTCTTCTAGTTGACTAGCGATACCCTCTACCGCTTGGCCTAGAGCAATACCTTGACTGACTCTGGGTCCAATAGAAGCAAGTTTTATGTCCAATCCAGTAGCAATAATGGAAGCAACAGAAATTAGGGGATTTATGGTATGCTCCTCATAACAAAAAATGAAGAAATGGTTAATGATATAACCAAATAAACCAATGAATTGTTATATTAATTTAGTACCTGAAATATATGATTAAATTAGGTAAGAGAGTAGAAAAAGAAATGGTTGAATGAAAATAATTCATTCTTAAGTTCTATTTCGGTGAGAGGGTCCTACGAATGTTCTACCATATTCCATCAACACACTAAAGGGATCATACGAGATATCCGTTGTGGAAGTTGGCCAACATTTCTATTGGCAAATAAGAGGTTTCCAAGTGCATGCCCAAGTACTTATAACTTCTTTGGTCATAAGTTCGGAGTCCACAAACTATTCTGATTGACGGCCAAATTTTTTTCAAATATGTTCTTGAATTCATTCATGACATGTGCAAAACTCAAAATGGACAAGAAGAATATGGTCCTTGGGTTCCTTTTATTGGAACTCTGTTCCTGTTTATTTTTTATTCTAACTGGTGAGGTGCACTTTTACCTTGGAGAATCATACAGTTACTTCATAGGAAGTTATTTGCACCTACGAATGATATAAATAATACTCTTGCTTTAGCTTTACTCACGTCAGTGGCACATTTCTATAAAGGCCTTACTAAAACAGGGATTGGGTTATTTCGGTAAATAGATTCAACCAACTTCAATACTTTTACCAATTAATGTCTCAGAAGATTTCACAAAACATTTAACAATTAGTTTTGGACTTTTCAGGAATATATTCGCCAATAAATTAGTAGTTGTTGTTCTTGTTTCAATAGTAATTTAGTGATTCCTATACGTGTGATGTTCCTCGGATTATTCACAAGCGGTATTCAGGCTCTGATTTTTGCAACCTTATTTGTGGCTTATATAGGTGAATCCATGGAAGGTCATCATTAAGTAACTTTTCATCAAATAAATAATAAAATAATGCTTTGAATTTCAAAGAGTCGCTTTTTCTTTTTTAATTGATTTAAATTCAAAATTAAGTAAGCCCATGAATTTATTCCAATAATTTGCATAGCTCAAGATACCCTCTTGAGGAACATGATTGATATAAATTTATTTATTTACAAAATGTAGTATATAGTGTAGGAAGAAAACAAGAGCAAGAGAAATATATGTACAATATTAATATTTATTATATTATATATTACACTACAAAATTATAAAAAAAGGGGGGAATTCCCAATTTTTCCTAAGATCCCCTTTTGTCCTATTCATGTCATACATCTCCTTTATTTTCCCAGTCAATTACGATGATTCATAATTGGGGTAATAATTGTGACTCGTTTGGGTTGTGCGACGAAACAACAAGAACTATGTTCTGTCAAACCGTTGCTATTTCATTTCATTCTATTCAACAATTAACCAAAATTGGAATTAATTGGAATTAAATAAATCAATCATCAAATCTAGATATATGATGATTCGCTTTCATGAATCTCTTCTTTTGAATCCTTGTGTGATAATGATAAAGACAAGTAAAAATCAAGTAGGTTACATGGGTCAAGCTAGATAGCTTAGCTACATATTATACGTGAAATCCGGTGTATGCTCATTCCAGGGTCCCATCCCATTAAATAGAAAAAAGATGATGATGGTTTATATGGAAGAAACACATATATATTTGATAGTTGATATTCAATAGTTATATATAGACTACCCATGTATATTATTTCATTCCCTATATTACTACCGACTTTATATAGGTATAGATTCCACTTTCCCCATATGGATTACGATATAAGCCCTTTTTTCTATCTATGACTATATATGTGGATTGAATACAGAGTCAAGCCTATGAATGCGTTTAAAGAAGATGAAGGAGAGAATAATTGAAAGAATGGGTTTGGAAATTATATGGATTTACAAAAACTTGGATAGGGAATAAAAAGGAGATATTGAAGTAGTTCTGATGATTCGGTAATATCAAATACCATCCCTTCCCAAACTTGGTTGGGAGTTCTTAGTTTAGTTGGATGGATTTTAGTGATGGAATATGAAATACCAAGTAATGCAACTAATTAATATTATAAATATATAAATAACATTAATTAAGCACACTAATTAAGTTATATATAATAATTCATTTGTTTATTTGATTATATCATTAACCATTTCTTCATTTTTTTGTTGTGAGGAGCTTACTATGAATCCCCTAATTTCTGCTGCTTCAGTCAAGGTACTCACGGAAGCTTTAATAGTTTACGGCATGTTCGTGGTATTAGTACTTTTATTTTCTAATCCTTTTGTGTAATCCGAGAAACGTGAAAACATGAAAAATATGGACTTTTATTGCTTTGGCCCTGCGTCTTGTCTTCTTTAAATTATATCAACTCAACACTTTACTCCTACAATTCTAGAGAGACATGATTGGAGTGCACTAACAAGCCAACTTGTTTTGACCATCTCTTTTTAATCTTGCATGCTTTTGATGTATGGTTTAATGAGTTTAGTTTAAATTATAGTAAAAAACAAATTTGGTCAATTTGAATGTCAAAATCAGAATTAAAGTAAAATTTTCCTAAAAACAAGTTTTTTGGGCAGTCAGACCGACTTGTTTTGGTTATAACTTTGTGCATAGACATCGAAATGACTTGTTTTTTTTTATTTTTGAAATATATTTATCATTATTTTGGATAAAATCGTTTAGGATGTTTTATATTCCAAAAATATAGTGAACATAGAGAGTATGTCGAAAATAACTTTGGGCAACTTGTTTTTTGAAATATAACCATTGACACGAGACTACATGGCCAAAATTGGGGTGTTTACAAATTGTATCTCTTTGTTATTTTAACAAAAAAGTAGACACGCCGATTTTGTAGAATGGATAAGATTAACATTGAGATCAAAATCCATCAACTTAACAAGAGGGTCTCTCTATCATAATCAATTTTTAAACACTCTAATTGATTTTACAAATCATTGATCCTGTGATGGACCACCTCTAATCATTTCACAATCAATGTTAATCTTATACAAATTGCCTTTTGACTCAAGGGCCAGGTGACCTTGGGCATTTTTTAAGCCCCTAGTGATGGGTCGACCTGGACCCTAAAGGTTAGTTTCAAATTTAGATTTCTGGTTCATATTGGTTGACCTTGAATATCTCTTGGATGATCTAGAAATCTTAGTAGGATCCAATGATGTATGTATTATGATTCATATCGAGCGGATAAAGGGACTCGAACCCGCATCGTTAGCTTGGAAGGCTAAAGTTATAGTCTACGTCGATTCATCATTTTTAACGTCTATAATTCAAAACCGAACATGAAACTTTGGTTTCATTTGGCTCCTTTATGGAATATGGATAGCTTCGTGGATTTAGGGCATGAAGTGACCTAATCGAAAAAATTTAGGATGTATGTTATATTATGAGGTTAATTCATTAATTATTTTAGTACCCAAAATATATGATTAAATTATGTAGTAGAAAAAGAAATGGTTGAATCAAAATAATTCCTTCTTAAGTTCCATTTTTGTCAGAGGGTACTATTAATGTTCTACCATGTTCGATCATGCGAGATATTCGGTGTGTAGGTTTCCAAGCGCATGCCCAAGTACTTATAACTTCTTGGGTCGTAATTGCTATCTTATTAGGTTCAGCCAGTATAGTCGTTCGTTATCCACAAACTATTCTGACCCATAGACAAAATTTCTTCTGATATGTTCTTGATTTCATTCAAGACGTGAGTACAACTAAAAATGGAGAAGAATATGGTCCTTGGGTTCCTTTTATTGGAACCCTATTCCTATTTGTTTTCGTTTCTAACTGGTCAAGTGCGCTTTTAACTTGGAGAATCGAACAGTTTCCTCATGGGGAGTTAGTTGCACCTACGAATGATATAAATACTATTGTTGATTTAGCTTTACTCATATCAGTGGCACATTTCTATGCAGGCCTTTCTACAAAGGAATTGGGATATTTTGGTAAATATATTCAACCAACTCCAATACTTTCACCAATTAATGTCTTAGAAGATTTCACAAAACCGTTATCACTTAATTTTCGATTTTTCAAGAATATGTTGGTCGAAGAATTAGTAATTGTTGTTCTTGTTTCTTTATTCATCCAAATAAATAATAAAATAAAGTTTTAATTTTCAGAGTCGCTTTTCCTGAGATCTCTTTTGTCCTATTCATGTCATACATGTCCTTTATTTTCCCAATCAATTACGATGATTCATAATTGGGGTAATAATTGTTACTCGTTTGGGGTGTCTGACGTAACAACAAGACTGCTTCTAGATTGCTGCTAGATTGGCCATAGAACTTTCTTCTATTAGACCCAGAGTCGGTCCAGATTCTACTCCGGGCCAAAGTTGTAGAAGGTATCGCTAATCAACCAGAAGCAGAGGGTAAAATAATTGCTTAATTTTGCTTTTGTGGAAGCTTTAACAATTTACGGCCTAGTTGTCACATTAGGACTTTTATTTGCTAATCCCTCTGTATAATCCTAAAAACGTAAAAAATACCTACTTCTTTTATTGCTTTGGCCATGCCTCTTCTCTTCTTTAAATTATATCAACTCAACACTTCACTCCTAAAATTCTAGACATGCTTGGACTGCACTAACAAGTTAACTTGTTTTGACCATATCTTTCCAATCATGCATCCTTTTGTGGTATGTTTTAATGCATTTAGATTAAATTATATTAAGAAAACAAATTTGGCAATTTTGAATGTCAAAATCAAAACTAAAGTCAAATTTACATAAAAACAAATTTTTTAGGTAGTCAAACCGACTTGTTTTGGTTATAACTTTGTGCTTAGACATCTAAAGGACTTATTTTTTTCATATTTGAAAGGTATTCATCATATTCTTTTGGACAAAAACCATTAGGATGTTGTTTTATATGAAAAAAAAATATAGTGAAAATAGAGAGTATGTCGAAAATGACTCTGGGCAACTTGTTTTTTGAAATATGACAATTGACACAAGACTACCACGCCAAAATTAGGGTGTTTACTTATTGTATATCTTTGTTATCAAGCATGAGATGATGACAAAAAAGTAGGCACACCGATTTTGTAGAATGGATAAGATTAACATTGAGATCAAATCCATCTCTAAAAAGTTGTTTTTGAGGAAGATGAAGATAAAAGTCTGAATAAGAAGCTTAAAGCATGTATGCAACTTAACACGAGGGTCTCTTTGTGATGCCTCATAATCAGTTTTTAAACACTCTAATCGATTTCACAAATCATAGATCCTTTGCTGGACCACTTCTAGTCATTTCACAATCAATGTCAATCTTATCGAAAATGCCTTTTGACTCCCGGACCAACTCACTTTGGCATTTTTTAAGCCCCTAGTGATGGGTCGACCTGGACCCTAAAGGTTGGTTTCAAATTTAGATTTTTGGTCCATATTGGTTGACATTGAATATCTCTTGGATGATCTAGAAATCCTTGGAGGATCCAATGAAGTATGTTTTATCATTCATATCGAGCGAATAAAGGGACTCGAACCTGCATCGTTAGCTTGGAAGGCTTCGGTTACAGTCGACGTCGATTCATCAATTTTAACATCTATAATTCAAAACCGAACATGAAACATTGGTTCCATTCGGCTCCTTTACGGAATATGGATAGCTTCCCAGATTTAGGGCACGAGGTGACCTAATCGAAAAAATTTACGATGTATGACATATTATGTGGTTAATTTGTTAATTAATTTAGTACCCGAAATATATGATTAAATTAAGGAGTAGAAAAAAAATGTTTGAATCAAAATAATTCCTTCTTAAGTTCCATTTCTATAAGTGGGTACTACGAATGTTCTACCATGTTCGATCAATACACTAAAGGCTTATGCAAGATATTCGGTCTCGAGGTAGGACAACATTTCTATTGGTAATAGGAAGTTTCCAAGTGCATGCCCAAAAGTACTTATAACTTCTTGGACCGTAATTGCTATCGTATTAGATTCACCCTCAATAGCCGTTCGGAATACACAAACTATTCTGACCGACGGCCAAAATTTCTTCTGATATGTTCTTGATTTCATTCAAGACGTGGGCAAAATTGAAAATGGAGAAGAATATAGTAATTGGGTTTTTTTTATTTGAACTCCATTCCTATTTGTTTTTGTTTCTAAATGATCTGGTGTGCTTTTACCTTTGAGAATCATACAGTTACCTCATGGGGTTGCACCTACGAATGACATAAATACTACTGTTGGTTTAGCTTTACTCACGTTAGTGGCACATTTCAACGCAGGTGTTAGTAAAAAGGGATTGAGTTATTTTGGTAAATAGATTCAACAAACTCCAATACTTTTACCAATTAATGTCTTGAAAGATTTCACAAAACCTGTCACTTTATAATTAGCCGTGGAAGGTAATCACTGAGTAGCTTTCCTTTCAAATAAATAATAAAATAATGATTTGAATTTGAAAGAGTCGCTTTTTCTTTTTGAATTGATTTAAATTCAAAATTAAGTAAGCCCATGAATCTTATTCCAATAATTAATTCATGAGTCTCAAGATACCGGTTTGAGGAACAAAACAAAGTGAGAGAAATATATGTATGATGTTAATATTTATTATATTACATATTATACTCCGGAATTGTAAAAAAAAGGGAGAATTCCAAATTTTTCCTTAAGATCCCCTTTGGTCCTATTCATGTCATACATATCCTTTATTTTCCTAGTCAATTACAAGGATTCGTAATTGGGGTAATAATTCTTACTAGTTTGGGGTGTGTGCCGAAACAACAAGAACTATGTTCTGTGAAACTGTTGCTATTTTGTACCATCCTATCAACAATTAACCAAAATTGGAATCAATCTTGATATAGAAAGGTCCGCTTTGATGAATCTCTTTGTTCGAATCGATGTTTGATGATAAAGACAAGTAAAAATCAAGAAGTTTAGGCAGGTTGAGGTAGATGGCCGTAGCTATATATTATACGTGAACTCCGGTATATGCTTAGAAGAATGATTCCAAGGTCCGATCAGATTCAAAAGAAATAAGATGATGATGGTTTACATTATGGAAGAAACACATGTACATGTGATAGTAGATATTCAATAGTTATATATGGACTACCCATGTATATTATTTCATTTCCCATATTACTACCAACTTTTTATAGATATAGATTCCACTTTCTCTATGTGGATTACGATATAAGCTCTTCTTTTTCTGTCTGTGACGGTATGTGTGGAATGAATTTGAAGTCAAGCCTATGAATGCGTTAAAGAAGATGAAGGAGCGAAGAATTGAAGGAATGGGTTTGGAGCAAAGAAATAGAATAACTATATTATAAGGATTTACAAAAACTTTGATAGGCATGAGATATTGAAGTAGTCCTGATCATACAATAATAACAAATATCATCACTTCTAAAATTAGTTTGGGAGTTCTTAGTTTAGTTGTATGGATCCTAGTGATGGAATATAAAATACTAAGCAATGTAAATAATTAATAATATAAATTTGTAAATAACATTAATTAAGTACACTAATTAAGATATATATATATATATATATATATATGATAATTCATTGGTTTATTTGATTATATCATTAACCATTTCTTTATTTTTTGTTGTGAGGAGCTTACCATGAATCCCAAAATTTCTGTTGCTTCCGTTTTAGCTGCTGGATTGGCCATAAACTTGCTTCTATTCGACCCAGAGTCATAGAAGGCATCGCAAGTCAATTAGAAGTAGATGGTAAAATACGAGGTACTTTATTGCTTAATCTGGCTTTTATGGAAGCTTTAACAATTTAAGGCGTGGTCGTCGTATTTGCACATTTATTTGCTAATCCCTTTGTGTAAACTAGAAAAGTGAAAATGTCAAAAGTACGTACTTCTTTTATTGCTGTCCCAGCCTCTTCTCTTCTTTAAATATCAACTCAACACTTACTCCTAAAATCTTAGACATGCTTGAACTGCACTAACAAGTAAACTTGTTTTGACCATCTATTTCTAATGATGCATCCTTTTGAGGTATGGTTTAATCATTTAGTTTAAACTATAGTAAAAATTTTTTTTTGGCCAATTTGAATGTCAAATTCACAATTAAATTAAAGTCTTCAAAAAAATTTGTTTAGGTAGTCAAACCGATTTGTTTTGGTCATCACTTTGTACTTAGATATCAAAATGACAATTTTTTTTCATGTTAGATAAGACTCTAGTTTCATCATTCTTTTGGACCAAAACCTTTAGGATACGTTTTATAGGCAAAAATATAGTGAAAATAAAAAGTATGTTGAAAATGACTCTAGGTAACTTGTTTTTTGAAATACGACCATTGACCCAAGACTACAATGCCAAAATTAGGGTATTTACATATTGTGATTCTATGTTATCAGGCATGTGAAGCACTATCAATAGCAAAAAAGTTGTTTTTGACGAAGATGAAGATGAAGATGAAAGTATGAATATGCAGCTTAAAGCATATATGCAACGTAACACAAGGGTCACTCTACGATGCCTCTCAATCATTTTTAAAACATTCTAATTGATTTCACAAATGATTGATCCAAGGTTGGACCACCTCTAATGCTCAACGATCGTTTCTAACGTCTATAATTCAAAACCGAACATGAAGCTTTAATTTCATCATTCCTAAAAACAGGTTTTTTGGGCAGTCAAACCGACATGTGTGGGTCATAACTAGGTATGAAATGACAAATTTTTTTCATGTTTGAAAGATAAGACTCTAGTTTCATCATTCTTTTTGACAAAGACCTATAGGATGTTGTTTTAAATGCAAAACATATAGTGAAAATAGAAAGTATGTCGAAAATGACCCTGGGCAACTTGTTTTTTGAAATATGACCATTGACACAAGACTACTATGCCAAAATTGGGATGTTTTACATATTGTATTCCTTTGTTATCAAGCATGTGAAGCTCTCTCAATAGCAAAAAAATAGACAGACTGATTTTGTAGATTGGATAAGATTAACATTGAGATCAAATGCATTTCTAAAAAGTTCCTTTTGACGAAGATGAAGGTGCAAGTATGAATAAGCAGCTTAAAGCATGTACGCAACTTAACACGATGGTCTCTCATAATCAGTTTTTAGATACTATAATTGATTTCACAAATCATTGATCCTAGAGTGGACCACCTCTAATGCTCGGCCATCCAAATTGCCTTTTGACTCTAATACTAACTAACCTTGGGCGTTATTTAAGCCCCGAGTAATGGGTCGACTTGGACCTTAAAGGTTGATTTCAAATTTACATTTCTGGTCCATATTGGTTGACCTTGAATATCTCTTGGATGATCCAGAAATCATAGAAAGATCCAATGATGTATGTTGATTCATATCGAGCAGGTAATGGTACTCAAACCCAAATCTTAACTTGGAAGGCAAGAGTCATAGTCCATGTTGATTCATCTTTTTTAACATCCTTAATTCAAAACCGAACAAGAAACTTTGGTTTCATTCAGCTCCTTTATGGCATATAGATCAATTCAAGGATTTAGTGCTCAAAGTGACATAAACGAAAAAAATTTATGAAGTGTGATATATTACGTGTGGTTAATTCATTAATTAATTTAGTACCCGGAATATATGATTAAGTTAGTTAGGAGATTAGAAAAAGCAATGGTTGAATCAAAATAATCCGTTCTTAAGTTCCATTTTTGTGAGAGGGTACTACGAATATTCTAAAATGTTCGATCAACACACTAAATGGTTATGCAAAATACTCGGTGTGGAAGTAAGTAACATTTCTATTGGCAAATCGGCGGTTTCCAAATGCATGCAGAAGTACTTATAACTTCATGGGTCATAATTGCTATCATATTAGCCGTTCATAATACACAAACTATTCTGACCGACGGCCAAAATTTCTTCTGATATATTCTTGCTTTCATTAAAAACGTATGCAAAACTCGTAATGGAGAAGAATATGGTAATTGGGTTCTTTTATTTGAACTCGATTCCTATTTGTTTTTGTTTCTAACTAGTCAGGTGTGCTTTTACTTTTGAGAATCATACAGTTACCTCATGGGGAGTTAGTTGCACATTTCTATGCAAGCCTTTCTAAAAAGGGACTAGGTTATTTCGGAAAATGTATTCAACCGACTCCAATACTTTCAGCAATTAATGTCTTAGAACATTTCACAAACCTTTATCACTTAGTTTTTGAATTTTCAGGAATATATTGGCTGATGAATTAGTAATTGTTGTTCTTGTTTCTTTAGTACACTTAGTAGACTTGGAAGGGCATCATTGACTAGCTTTTCATCCAAACAAATAATAAAACAATGCTTTAATTTTCATAATCGCATTTCCTAAGATCCCCTTTGTCCTATTCATGTCATAAATCTTCTTTATTTTCCCAGTCAAATACGGTGATTCATAATTGTGGTAATAATTGTTACTCTGTTGGGGCTTGCTATGAAATAATTGGAAATGTGTTCCGTGAAACCGCTACTATTTCATTCCATTCTTATTCAACAATTAACCAAAATTGGAATTAATTGCAATTGAATCATTCAATCATCAAATCTGGACATGTGATGATCGGCTTCGATGAATCTCATCGTTTGAATCCTTGTCAGATAATGATAAAGACTAGTAAAAATCAAGTTGGTTATGTGGGTCAAGCTAGATAGCGTAGCTACATATTATACATGGTGTATGCCTTGAAGAATGATTCCAGGGTCCGATCCCATTCAATAGAAATAAGATGACGATGGTTTACATTATTAGAAAAACACTTGTATATGTAACAGTTGTTATTCAATAGTTATATATAGACTACCCATGTATATTATTACATTCCCTGTATTACTATCGACTTTATATAGGTATAGATTCCACTCTCTATATGGATTACGATATGAGCCCTTTTTTTCTGTCTGTGACTGTATATGTGAATTGAATAGGAAGTCAAGCATATGAATGCGTTTAAAGAAGATAAATGAGAGAAGAATTGAAAGGTTTGGAGCAAA
Source organism: Nuphar pumila (assembly GCF_984573655.1). NCBI lineage: Eukaryota > Viridiplantae > Streptophyta > Magnoliopsida > Nymphaeales > Nymphaeaceae > Nuphar > Nuphar pumila. Next base: position 63,454,211 of record NC_143260.1, on the reverse strand, counting down.
GAAATAGAAGAACTATGTTATATGGATATACAAAAACTCGAATAGGAAATAAAAATGAGATATTGAAGTAGTTCTGATGATTCAGTAATATCAAATATCATCCCTTCTCAAATTAGTTTGGGAGTTCATAGTTTAGTTGGATGGAATATGAAATACTAAGTAATGCAAATAATTAATATCATAAATATATAAATAACATTAATTAAACAAACTAATTAAGAAATATATAATAATTCATTTGTTTATTTGATTATATCATTAACCATTTCTTCTTTTTTTTGTTGTGAATCCTACGGGCCGAGCCGTAGAAGGTATTGCAAGTCAACCAGAAGCAGATGGAAAAATACAAAGTACTTTATTGCTAAATCTGTTTTTTATGGAAGCTTTTACAGTTTACGTCATGGTCGTGGCATTAGCACTTTTATTTGCTAATCAAATTGTGTAATCCGAGAAACATGAAAATTACGTACTTCTTTTATTGCTTTGGCCTTGCTTCTTGCCTTCTTTAAAATATATCAGCTCAACACTTCACTCCTACAATCCCAGACAAACATGATTGGACTGCACTAACAAAACTTGTTTTGACCGTATCTTTCTAATGATGCTTGCTTTTGATGTATGGTTTAATGTGTTTAGTTTAAATTTTAGCAAATAAACAAATTTGGCAATTTTGAATGTCAAAATCAAAACTAGAGCCAAATTTACCTTAAAACAAGTTTTTTAGGTAGTCAAACCGACTTCTTTTTGTTATAAATGACTTATTTTTTCAAGTTTGAAAATATTCATCATTCTTTTGGACTAAAACCTTTACGATGTTTTATATGCAAAAAATAGTGAAAAATAGAGAGTATGTCAAAAATGATTGTCCAACTTGTTTTTTGAAATATGACAATTGACACAAGACTACTAGGCCAAAATTGGGGTGCTTACAAATTGTATCTGTTTGTTTACAAATTGACACACCGATTTTGTAGAATGCATAAGATTAACATTGAAATCAAATCCATTTCTAAAAAGTTGTTTTTGATGAAGATGAAGATGAAAGTATGAATAAGCAGCTTAAAGCATGTATGCAACTTACGTCTAGGGTCTCTCTATCATAATCCATTTCAACACTCTAATTGATTTCACAAATTTATTTTAGTACCTGAAATATATGATTAAATTATGTACTAGAGTATAAAAAGAAATGGTTGAATTAAAATAATTTCTTCTTAAGTTCCATTTTTGTGAGAGGGTACTACGAATGTTCTATCAAGTACTTACAACTTCTTGGGTCATAATTCCTGTATAGCCATTTGGAATCCACAAACTATTCAAACCCACGGCTAGAGTTTCTTATGATATGTTCTGGATTTCATTCAACGTGTGAGCAAAACTCAAAATGGAGTAGAATATTGTCCTTGGGTTCCTTTTATTGGAACTCTGTTCCTATTGTTTTCGTTTCGAACTGGTCAGGTGCGCTTTTACCTTGGAGAATCAAACAATTACCTCATGGGGTGTTAGTTGCACCTACGAATGATATAAATACTACTATTGCTTTAGCTTTACTCATGTCACTGACACATTTCTATGCAGGCCTTACTAAAAAGGGACTGGGTTATTTCGGTAAATAGATTCAACCAACTCCAATACTTTTACCAATTAATGTCTTAGAAGATTTCACAAAAGCTTTATCACTTAGTTTTCTACTTTTTAGGAATATATTAGCCAATCAATTAGTAGTTGTTGTTCTCGTTTCTTTAGTACACTTAGCCATGGAAGGTCATCATTTAGTAACTTTTCATCCAAATAAATAATAAAATAATTCTTTAATTTTTAGAGTCACTTTTTCCTTTTGAATTGATTAAAATTCAAAATTAAGTAAGCCTATGAATCTTATTGCAATAATTCATGCATTGCACAAAATCGGTTATGACTTGTTTTGGTTATAACTTTGCGCCTAGACATCTAAATGACTTATTTTTTTCATGTATGAAAGATATTCATCATTCTTTTGTACTAAACCCATTAAGATGTTGTTTATATGCAAAAAAATAGTGAAAATAGAGAGTATGTCGAAAATGACTATGGGTAACTTGTTTTTTGAAATATGACAATTGAGACAAGACTACTAGGCCAAAATTGGGGTGTTTGTATCTCTTCGTTATCAAGCATGGGATGATGTCAAAATAGTAGACACACCGATTTCGTAGAATGTATACGATTAACTTTATATAGGTATAGATTCCACTTTCTCTATATCGATTACGATCATTTTCTGTCTGTGACTGTATGTGGGGAGTGAATATGGAATCAAGCCTATGAATGCGTTTAAAGAAGATGATGGAGCGAAGGATTGAAAGAATGAGTTCGGATAAAAAAAATAGAATAACTATATTATATGGATTTACGAAATCTTGGATAGGGAATAAAAACAAGATATTGAAGTAAATCTGGTGATTCAATAATTTCAAATATCATCACTTCTCAAATTAGGTTGGGAGTTTTTAGTTTAGTTGTACGGATCTTAGTAATGGAATATGAAATACTAAGTAATGTAACTAATTAATATTATCAATATGTAAAACAACATTAATTAAGTACACTAGTTAATTAATATAATTAATCATGTCATATAATACATCGTAAATTGTTTCGTTTAAGTCACTTTGTGCCCTCAATCCTGGAATCTATCCATATTTCATAAAGCAGCCGACCGAATAAAACCAAAGTTTCAAGTTCGGTTTTGAATTATAGAAGTTAAAAATGATGAATCGATGTCGACTATAACCCAAGCCTTCCAAGCTAACGATGCAGGTTCGAGTCCCTTTATTTGCTCGATATGAATCATAAAACATACTTCATTGGATCCTCCAAAGATTTCTAGATCATCCAATAGATATTCAAGGTCAACTAATATGGACCAGAAATCTAAATTTGAAAATAACCTTTATGGTCCAGGTCGACCCATCACTAGGGGCTTAAAAATGCCAAAGGTCAGTTGGTGCTGGAGTCAAAAGGCAATTTGGAATAGATTGACATTGATTGTGAAATGATAAGAGGTGGTCCATTAAATTATCAATGATTTGTGAAATGAAATATAGTGTTTAAAAACTGATCATGAGGCATCATAGAGAGACCCTCGTGTTAAGTTGCATACATGTTTTACGGTGCATATTTCATACTTTCATCTTTGTCAAAAACAACTTTGTAGAAATAAATTTGATCTCAATGTTAATCTTATCCATTCCTCAAAATCGGTGTGTCTATTTTTTTGTCATCATCTCATGCTTGCTAAAGAGATACAATGTAAACACCCCAATTTTGGCCTAGTAGTCATGTGTCAATTGTCATATTTCAAAAAACAGGTTGCCCAAAGTCATACTCTTTATTTTCACTATATTTTTTGTATATAAAACTACACCCTAAAGGTTTTTGTCCAAAAGAATGATGATTATCTTTCAAACATGAAAAAATAAGTCACTAAGATGTTTAAGCACAAAGTCATTTGTCATTTAGAAAGGCCTGCATAGAAACGTGCCACTGACATGAGTAAAGCCAAAGCAACAGTGGTATTTATATCATTCATAGGTGCAACTAACTCCCGTTGACGTAGTTGTTTGATTCTCCAAGGTAAAAGCGCACCTGAGTTAGAAACGAAAACAAATCAGAATAGAGTTCCAATAAAATGAACCCGAGGACCATATTCTTCTCCATTTTGAGTTTTGCTCACGTCTTGAATAAAATCAACAACATATTAGAAGAAATTCTGGCCGTGAGTAAGAATAGTTTGTTGATTCTGAAGGGCTATACCGGCTGAACCTAATAAGATATCAATTACGACCCAAGAAGTTATAAGTACTAGGGCATGCTCTTGGAAACCCACTATTTGGCAATAGAAATGTTACCTACTTTTGAACCGAATATTTCGCATAACCCATTTACGTGTTGATCGAACATGGTAAAACATTTGTTGTACCGTCTGACAGAAATGGAAGTTAAGAAGGAATTATTTTCATTCGACCGTTTACGTTTCTACTCTCTTAGCTAATTTAGTCATATATTCTGGGTACTAAATTAATTAATGAATTAACAACGTAATATGTCACACATCGTAAATTTTTTCACTTATGTCACTTTGCGCCCTAAATCCTTGAATTTATTCATATTCCATGAAGGAGCCGAATGAAACCAATGTTTCATGTTCGGTTTTCATTTAAGATAATTAAAAATGATGAATCGACCTCGACTATAACCCTAGCGTTCCAAGTTCGGATGTGGGTTCGAGTCCGTTTAACCTGTTCGAATATACATACATCATTGGATCCTCCTATGATTTCTAGATCATCCAAGAGATATTCAAGGTCGTCAACCAATATGGATCACAAATCTAAATTTGAAACCAACCTTTAGGGTCCAAGTCGATCCATCACTAGGGGTTTAAAATATGCCCAAGGTCAGTTGATATTATATTCAAAAGGCAATTTGGATGGCCGAGCAATATAGGTGGTCCTCCACCCTAGGATCAATGATTTGTGAAATCAATTCCAATATCTAAAAACTAATTATGAAGCATCATAGAGAGACCACCGAGTTAAGTTGAGAACATGCTTTAAGTTGCTTATTCGTACTTTTACCTTCATCTTCGTCAAAAGGAACTCTTTAGAAATGGATTTGATCTCAATGTTAATTTTATCCATTCTACAAAATCCGTGTGTCTACTTCTTTGTTATTAACAGAGCATCACATGCTTGATAACAAAGAGATACAGTATGTAAACACCCCAATTTTGTCAATGCTCAAATTTCAAAAAACATGCCCAGAGTCGTTTTCGACATAGTCTTCATTTTCACGATATTTTTTTCATATAAAACAGTATCCTAAAGGTTTTTATCCAAAAGAATGATGAATATCTTTCAAACATGAAAAAAATAAGTCATTTTGATATCAAATCACAAGGTTATAACCAAAACAAATCGGTTATAATTCTTATTTTGACTTTCAAATTGGCTAAAATTGTTTTTTTACTATAAGTTAAACCAAACACATTAAACCATACCTCAAAAGGATGCATGATATGGTCAAAACAAATTAACTTATTAGTACTACCCAAGCATGTCTGTCTTGGATTGTAGGAGTGGAGGATTGTTGATATAATTTAAAGAAGAAAAGAGGCAGGGCAAAAGAAATAAAAGAAGTACGTATTTTTCACATTTCTAGGATTACACAAAGGGATTAGCAAATAAAAGTCAGACTAGCGATACCTTCTATGGCATATGGTTGTGCAATAAAGTACCTCATATTTTACCGTATGCTTTTGGTTGACAAGCGATACCTTCTATGGATTGGCCCACAGTAGAACCTTGACCGACTCTAGGTAGAATAGAAGCAAGTAATATGTCCAATCCAGCAGCAATAATAGAAGTAGCAGAAATTAAATAAACCATTAAATTATTATATATTACTAAATTAGTATACTTAATTAATGTTATTTATATATTTATAATATTAATTAGTTACATTACTTAGTATTTCATATTCCATCACTAAGATCCGTACAACTAAACTAGGAACTCCCAACCGAAATAGAGAAGTGATTTGATATTACTGAATCATCAAGATTACTTCAATATCTCATTTTTATTCTCAAGATTTTGTAAATCCATATAATATAGTTCTTCTATTTCTTTTCTCCAAACCCATTCTTTCAATTCTTCTCTCCTTCATCTTCTTCAAACGAATTCATAGGCATGACTTCTTATTCAATCCACACGTACAGTCACAGACAGAAAACAAAGAGCTTATATCGTAATCCATAAGAGAAAGTACAATCTATATCCACATTACGTTGGTAGTAATATGGGGAATGAAATAATATACATGGGTAGTCCATATATAACTATTGAGTATCTACCATCATCATCTTATTTCTTTTGAATCGGATTGGACCCTGGAATCATTCTTCAAAGCAAACACTGGAGTTCACGTATAATATGTAGCTACGACTATCTAGCTTGACCAATGTAAACTACGTGATTTTAACTTGTCTTTATTATCATTATTTCATATCGATTCGAATGAAGAGATTCATCAAAGCGAACTATATCGAGTAATATGTGAACCATCTCAAGTATAAAGCAACGGTTTCGCATAACATAGGCTCTTGTTGTTTCCTCACACGTGCCATTGAAGGTATCGCTATTCAACTAGAAGTAGACGGTAAAATACGAGGTATTTTATTGCTTATTCCGGCTTTTATTGAAGCTTTAACCAATTACGGCCTTGTCGTGGCATTATCATTTTTATTTGCTAAATCCCTTTATATAATACTACAAACATGAAAAATACATACTTCTTTTATTGCTTTGACCCTGCATCTTCTCTTCTTTAAATTATATCAACTCAACACTTCACTCTTAAAATCCTAGACATGCCTGGACTGCACTAGCAAGTTAACTTGTTTTGACCATATCTTTCTAATCATCAATCATTTTGAGGTGTGGTTTAATGCATTGAATTTAAATTATATTAAAAAACAAATTTGGCCAATTTGAATGTCAAAATCAAAATTTCCTAAAAACAGTTCTTTGGGGGTAGTCAAACCGATATGTGTGGGTCATGTTTGAAAGATAAGACTCTAGTTTCATCATTCTTTTTTGACAAAGTCCTTTAGGATGTTGTTTTAAATGCAAAACATATAATGAAAATAGAAAGTATGTCGAAAATGACCCTGGGCAACTTGTTTTTTGAAATATGACCACTGACACAAGACTACTATGCCAAAATTGGGATGTTTTACATATTGTATTTCTTTGTTATCAAGCATGTGAAGCTCTCTCAATAGCAAAAAAATAGACATACTGATTTTGTAAATTGGATAAGATTAACATTGAGATCAAATGCATTTCTTAAAAGTTCTTTTTAACGAAGATGAAGGTGAAAGTATGAATAAGCAGCTTAAAGCATGTACGCAACTTAACACGATGGTCTATCTATGATGCCTCATAATCAGTTTTTAGATACTATAATTGATTTCACAAATCATTGATCCTAGGGTGGACCACCTCTAATGTTCGGCCATCCAAATTGCCTTTTGACTCTAATACTAACTAACCTTGGGCATTATTTAAGCGCCTAGTGATGGGTCGACGTAGACCTTAAAGGTTGATTTCAAATTTACATTTCTGGTCCATATTGGTTGACCTTGAATAGATGATCCAGAAATCATAGGAGGATCCAATGATGTATGTAGATTCATATCGAGCAGGTAATGGGACTCGAACCCACATCGTAACTTGGAAGGCTAGAGTCATAGTCGATGTTGATTCATCATTTTTAACATCCTTGATTCAAAACCGAATAAGAAACTTTGGTTTCATTCAGCTCCTTTATGGAATATAGATAAATTCAAGTATTTAGTGCTCAAAGTGACATAAACGAAAAAATTTATGAAGTGTGATATATTACGTGTGGTTAATTCATTAATTAATTTAGTACCCGGAATATTTGATTAAGTTAGGAAATTAGAAAAAGCAATGGTTGAATCAAAATAATCCCTTCTTAAGTTCCATTTCTGTCAGAGGGTACTACGAATGTTCTACCATGTTCGATCAACACTAAATAGTTATGCAACATAATCAGTGCATGCCCAAGTTCTTATAACTTCTTGGGTCATAATTGCTATCATATAAAGTCGTTCATAATACACACTATTCTGACCGACGGCCAAAATTTCTTCTGATATGTTCTTGCTTTCATTAAAAACGTAGGCAAAACTCGTAATGGAGAAGAATATGGTAATTGGGTTATTTTATTTGAACTCGATTCTTAATTGGTCAGGTATGCTTTTACCTGTGAGAATCATACAGTTACCTCATGGGGAGTTAGTTGCACCTACGAATGATATAAATACTACTGTTGGTTTAGATTTACTCATGTCAGCGGCACATTTCTATGCAGGCCTTTCTAAAAAGGGACTAAGTTATTTCGGTAAATGTATTCAACCGACTCCAATACTTTCAGCAATTAATGTCTTAGAAGATTTCACAAACCTTTATCACTTAGTTTTTGAATTTTCAAGAATATATTGGGCGATGAATTAGTAATTGTTGTTCTTGTTTCTTTAGTACACTTAGTAGACATGGAAGGGCATCATTGACTAGCTTTTCATCCAAATAAATAATAAAATAATGCTTTAATTTTCAGAATAGCATTTCCTAAGATCCCCTTTGTCCTATTCATGTCATAAATCTCCTTTATTTTTCCAGTCAAATACGACGATTTATTGTTACTCTGTTGCGGCGTGCGACGAAACAATTGGAACTGTGTTCTGCGAAATCGCTGCTATTTCATTCCATTTTTATTCAACAATTAAGCAAAATTGGAATTAATTGCAATTGAATCATTCAATCATCAAATATGGACATGTGATGATCGGCTTCGATGAATCTCATCGTTTGAATCCTTGTCAGATAATGATAAAGACTAGTAAAAATCAAGTTGGTTACGTGGGTCAAGCTAGATAGCAGATCTACATGTTAAACATGGTCTATGCTTTGAAGAATGATTCCAGGGTCCGATCCCATTCAATAGAAATAAGATGACATTGGTTTACATTATTAAAGAAACACTTGTATATGTAACAGTTGATATTCAATAGTTATATATAGACTACCCATGTATATTATTACATTCCCTGTATTACTATCGACTTTATATAGGTATAGATTCCACTCTCTATATGGATTATGATATGAGCCTTTTTTCCTGCCTGTGACTGTATATCTTAATTGAATAGGAAGTCAAGCATATGAATGCGTTTAAAGAAGATAAATGAGAGAAGAATTGAAAGGTTTGGAGCAAAAAAATAGAGGAACTATGTTATATGGATATACAAAAACTCGAATAGGAAATAAAAATGAGATATTGAAGTAGTTCTGATGATTCAGTAATATCAAATATCATCCCTTCTCAAATTAGTTTGGGAGTTCATAGTTTAGTTGGATGGAATATGAAATACTAAGTAATGCAAATAATTAATATCATAAATATATAAATAACATTAATTAAACAAACTAATTAAGTAATATATAATAATTCATTTGTTTATTTGATTATATCATTAACCATTTCTTCTTTTTTTTTGTTGTGAATCCTACGGGCCGAGCCGTAGAAGGTATCGCAAGTCAACCAGAAGCAGATTGAAAAATACAAAGTACTTTATTGCTTAATCTGCTTTTTATGGAAGCTTTTACAGTTTGCGGCATGGTCCTGGCATTAGCACTTTTATTTGCTAATCAAATTGTGTAATCCGAGAAACATGAAAAATACGTACTTCTGTTATTGCTTTGGCCTTGCCTCTTGTCTTCTTTAAATTATATCAGCTCAACACTTCACTCCCACAATCCCAGACAAACATGATTGGATTGCACTAAGAAAACTTGTTTTGACCGTATCTTTCTAATCATGCATGCTTTTGATGTATGGTTTAATGCGTTTAGTTCAAATTATAGCAAATAAACAAATTTGGCAAATTTGAATCTCAAAACCAAAACTAGAGCCAAATTTACCTTAAAACAAGTTTTTTACATAGTCAAACCGACTTGTTTTGGTTATAAATGACTTATTTTTTTCATGTTTGAAAATAGTCATCATTCTTTTGGACTAAAACCTTTAGGATGTTTTATATCCAAAAAATAGTGTAAAATAGAGAGTATGTCAAAAATGACTATGTCCAACTTGTTTTTTGAAATATGATAATTGACACAAGACTACTAGGCCAAAATTGGGGTGTTTACACATTGTATCTCTTCGTTATCAATTATGAGATGATAAAATAGTAGACACACTGATTTTGTAGGATGCATAAGATTAACATTGAGATCAAATCCATTTCTAAAAAGTTGTTTTTGATGAAGATGAAGATGAAAGTATGAATAAGCAGCTTAAACCATGTATGCAAGTAAAGTCTAGGGTCTCTCTATCATAATCCATTTCAACACTCTAATTGATTTCACAAATCATTGATCCTATTCTGGACCACATCTAATCAATTAACAATCAATGTTAATCTTATCGAAATTTCGTTTTAACTCCAGGACCAGCTGACCTTGGGCATTTGTTAAGCCCCGAGTGACGGGTCGACCTGGACCCTAAAGTTTTGTTTCAAATTTAGATTTCCGGTCCATCTCTTGAGGATCCAATGATGTATGTATTATGATTCATATTGAGCGGATAAAGGGACTCGAACCCGCACCGTTAGCATGGAGGGCTATGGTTATAGTTGACGTTGATTCATCATTTTTATTGTGATATATTTATGTGGTTAATTCATTACTTATTTTAGTACATGAAATATATGATTAAATTATGTACTAGAGTAGAAAAAGAAAAGGTTGAATCAAAATAATTTCTTCTTAAGTTCTATTTTTGTGAGAGGGTACTACGAATGTTCTATCAATTACTTACAACTTCTTGGGTCATAATTCCGGTATAGCCATTTGGAATCCACAAACTATTCTAACCCACGGCTAGAGTTTCTTATGATATGTTCTGGATTTCATTCAACGTGTGAGCAAAACTCAAAATGGAGTAGAATATGGTCCTTGGGTTCCTTTTATTGGAACTTTGTTCCTATTGTTTTCGTTTCGAACTGGTCAGGTGCGCTTTTACCTTGGAGAATCAAACAGTTACCTCATGGGGTGTTAGTTGCACCTACGAATGATATAAATACTACTGTTGCTTTAGCTTTACTCATGTCACTGACACTTTTCTATGCAGGCCTTACTAAAAAGGGACTGGGTTATTTCGGTAAATAGATTCAACCAACTCCAATACTTTTACCAATTAATGTCTTAGAAGATTTCACAAAAGCTTTATCACTTAGTTTTCTACTTTTTAGGAATATATTATCCAATCAATTAGTAATTGTTGTTCTCGTTTCTTAGCCATGGAAGGTCATCATTTAGTAACTTTTCATCCAAATAAATAATAAAATAATTCTTTAAGTTTTAGAGTCACGTTTTCCTTTTGAATTGATTAAAATTCAAAATTAAGTAAGCCTATGAATCTTATTGCAATAATTCATGCATTGCTCAAGATACCTGCTTGTGGAACATGTTTGATATAAATAGGCTTATTTACGATATGTACTATATAGTGTAGGAAGAAAACAAGAGCAAGAGAAATATATGTACGATATTAGCATTTATTGTATTACGTATTAAACTACGGAATTGTAAAAAAAGGGAATTCCCAATTTTTTCTAAGATCCCCTTTGTCCTATTCATGTCGTACAAGTTTATTTTCCCAGTCAATTACGATGATTCATAATTGGGGTAATATTTGTTACTCGTTTGCTGGTAAGATTAGCCATAGAACTTACTTCTATTGGACGTAGAGTCGGTCAAGATACTGCTGTGGGTCAAGCCGTTGAAGGTATCGCTAGTCAACAAGAAGCAAAGGGTAAAATACGATGTACTATTGCTTAATGTGCTTGGAAGCTTTAACAATTTACGGCCTGATCGTTGCATTAGCACTTTTATTTACTAATCCCTTTGTGTAATCCTAGAAACGTGAAAAATACCTACTTCTTTTACTGCTTGGTCCCTGCCTCTTTTCTTCTTTAGATTATTGCAACTGGACACTTCATTCCTAAGATCGTAGACATGCTTGGATTGCACTAACAAGTTAACTTGTTTTGACCATATCTTTCTAATCATGTATCCTTTCGAGGTTTGGTTTATTGTGTTTAGTTAAAATTATAGTAATAAAACAAACTTGGCGAATTTGAATGTCAAAATCCAAACTAAGGACAAATTTTCATTAAAACAAGTTTTTTAGGTAGTTAAACCGACTTGTTTTGGTTATAACTTTGCGCATAGACATCTAAATGTCTTATTTTTTTCATGTTTGAAAGATATTCATCATTCTTTTGTACTAAACCCATTAACATGTTGTTTTATATGCAAAAAATAGTGAAAATAGAGAGTATGTCGAAAATGACTATGGGTAACTTGTTTTTTGAAATATGACAATTATGAAAAGACTACTAGGCCAAAATTGGGGTGTTTGTATCTCTTTGTTATCAATCATGGGATGGTGTCAAAATAGTAGACACACCGATTTCGTAGAATACATAAGATTAACTTTATATAGATATAGATTTCACTTTCTCCATATCGATTACGATATAAGCTCTTCATTTTCTGTCTCTGACTGTATGTGTGGAGTGAATATGGAATCAAGCCTATGAATGCGTTTAAAGAAGATGATGGAGCGAAGGATTGAAAGAATGAGTTCGGATAAAAAAAATAGAATAACTATATTATATGGATTTACGAAATCTTGGATAGGGAATAAAAACAAGATATTGAGGTAGTTCTGGTGATTCAATAATATCAAATATCATCACTTCTCAAATTAGGTTGGGAGTTTTTAGTTTAGTTGTACAGATCTTAGTAATGGAATATGAAATACTAAGTAATGTAACTAATTAATATTATCAATATATAAAACAACATTAATTAAGTACACTAGTTAATTAATATAATTAATCATGTCATATAATACATCGTAAATTGTTTCGTTTAGGTCACTTTGTGCCCTAAATCCTGGAATCTATCCATATTCCATAAAGGAGCCGACCGAATAAAACCAAAGTTTCAAGTTCGGTTTTGAATTATAGAAGTTAAAATGATGAATCGATGTCGACTATAACCCAAGCCTTCCAAGCTAACGATGCAGGTTCGAGTCCCTTTATTTGCTCGATATGAATCATAAAACATACTTCATTGGATCCTCCAAAGATTTCTAGATCATCCAATAGATATTCAAGGTCAACTAATATGGACCAGAAATCTAAATTTGAAAACAACCTTTATGGTCAAGGTCGACCCATCAATAGGGGCTTAAAAAATGCCAAAGGTCAGTTGGTGCTGGAATCAAAAGGCAATTTGGAATAGATTGACATTGATTGTGAAATGATAAGAGGTGGTCCATTAAATTATCAATGATTTGTGAAATGAAATATAGTGTTTAAAAACTGATCATGAGGCATCATAGAGAGACCCTCGTGTTATGTTGCATACATGCTTTACGCTGCATATTCATACTTTCATCTTCATCTTCGTCAAAAACAACTTTTTAGAAATAAATTTGATCTCAATGTTAATCTTATCCATTCTTCATAATCGGTGTGTCTATTTTTTTGTCATCATTTCCTGCTTGAGAACGAAGAGATAAATTGTAAACACCCCATTTTTAGCCTAGTAGTCTTGTGTCAATTGTCAAATTTCAAAAAACAGGTTGCCCAAAGTCATACTCTCTATTTTCACTATATTTTTTGTATATAAAACTACACCCTAAAGGTTTTTGTTCAAAAGAATGATGAATATGTTTCAAACTTGAAAAAATAAGTCATTAAGATGTTTATGCACAAAGTCATTTGTCATTTAGAAAGGCCTGCATAGAAATGTGCCAATGACATGAGTAAAGCCAAAGCAACAGCGGTATTTATATCATTCATAGGTGCAACTAACTCCCGTAGATGTAGTTGTTTGATTCTCCAAGGTAAAAGCGCACCTGAGTTAGAAACTAAAACAAATCAAAATAGAGTTCCAATAAAATGAACCCGAGGACCATATTCTTCTCCATTTTGAGTTTTGCTCACGTCTTGAATAAAATCAACAACATATTAGAAGAAATTCTGGCCGTGAGTCGGAATGGTTTGTTGATTCTGAAGGGCTATACCGGCTGAACCTAATAAGATAGCAATTACGACCCAAGATGTTATAAGTACTAGGGCATGCTCTTGGAAACCCACTATTTGGCAATAGAAGTTCGGAACAAAATATTTTGATAGCAATAGATGTTACCTACTTTTGAACCTAATAAGATAGCAATAGATGTTACCTACTTTTGAACCTAATAAGATAGCAATAGATGTTACCTACTTTTGAACAAAATATTTCGCATAACCCTTTTACGTGTTGATCGTCTGACAGAAATTGAAGTTAAGAAGGAATTATTTTGATTTGACCATTTATGTTTCTACTCTCCCACCTAATTTAGTCATATATTCTGGGTACTAAATTAATTAATGAATTAACAACGTAATATGGATCACAAATCTAAATTTGAAACCAACCTTTAGGGTCCAAGTCGATCCATCACTTGGGGTTTAAAAATGCCCAAGGTCAGTTGATATTAGATTCAAAAGGCAAGTTGGATGGCCGAGCAATTTAGGTGGTCCTCCACCCTAGGATCAATGATTTGTGAAATCAATTCCAATATTTAAAAACTAATTATGAAGCATCATAAAGAGACCACCGAGTTAAGTTGAGAACATGCTTTAAGTTGCTTATTCGTACTTTTACCTTCATCTTCGTCAAAAGGAACTTTTTAGAAATGGATTTGATCTCAATGTTAATTTTATCCATTCTACAAAATCTACTTTGTTATTATCAGAGCTTCACATGCTTGATAACAAAGAGATACAGTATGTAAACACCCCAATGGTGGCCCAATAGTCTTGTTAATGTTTAAATTTCAAAAAATATGCCCATAGTCATTTTTGACATAGTCTTCATTTTCACGATATTTTTTGCATATAAAACAGTATACTAAAGGTTTTTATCCAAAAGAATGATGAATATCTTTCAAACATGAAAAAAATAAGTCATTTTGATATTAAATCACAAAGTTATAACCAAAACAACTCGGTTACAATTCTTATTTTGACTTTCAAATTGGCTAAAATTGTTTTTTCACTATAAGTTAAACCAAACACATTAAACCATACCTGAAAAGGATGCATGATATGGTCAAAACAAATTAACTTATTAGTACTACCCAAGCATGTCTGTCTCGGATTGTAGGAGTGGAGGATTGAGTTGATATAATTTAACGAAGAAAAGATGCAGGGCAAAAGAAATAAAAGAAGTACGTATTTTTCACATTTCTAGGATTACACAAAGGGATTAGCAAATAAAAGTCAGACTAGTGATACCTTCTATGGCATATGGTTGTGCAATAAAGTACCTCATATTTTACCGTATGCTTTTGGTTGACAAGCGATACCTTCTATGGATTGGCCCACAGTAGAACCTTGACCGACTCTGGGTAGAATAGAAGCAAGTAATATGTCCAATCCAGCAACAATAACAGAAGTAGCAGAAATTAAATAAACCATTAAATTATTATATATTACTAAATTAGTATACTTAATTAATGTTATTTATATATTTATAATATTAATTAGTTACATTACTTAGTATTTCATATTCCATCACTAAGATCCGTACAAGTAAACTAGGAACTCCCAACCGAAATAAAGAAGTTATTTGATATTACTGAATCATCAAGATTACTTCAATATCTCATTTTTATTCTCAAGATTTTGTAAATCCATATAATATAGTTCTTCTATTTCTTTTTCTCCAAACTGATTCTAGTATCTAAATCCATAGGCATGACTTCATATTCAATCCACACGTACAGTCACAGACAGAAAACAAAGAGCTTATATCGTAATCCATATAGAGAAAGTAGAATCTATATCCATATTACGTTGGTAGCAACGTAAGATGGGAAATGAAATAATATACATGGGTAGTCCATATATAACCATTGAATGTCTACCATCATCATCTTATTTCTTTTGAATCGGATTGGACCCTGGAATCATTCTTCAGAGCAAACAATGGAGTTCACGTATAATATGTAACTACGGCTATCTAGCTTGACCCATGCAAACTACGTGATTTTAACTTGTCTTTATTATCAATATCTCATATCGATTCGAACGAAGAGATTCATCAAAGCGGACTATATCGAGTAATATGTGAACCATCTCACTTATAAAGCAACGGTTTCGCATAACATAGGCTCTTGTTGTTTCTGCACACGTGCCATTGAAGGTATCGCTATTCAACTAGAAGTAGATAGTAAAATTCGAGGTATTCTATTGCTTATTCTGGCTTTTATGGAAGCTTTAACCATTTACGGCCTGGTCGTGGCATTATCATTTTTATTTGCTAATCCCATTATGTAATACTAGAAACATGAAAAATACATACTTCTTTTATTGCTTTGACCCTGCATCTTCTTTTCTTTAAATTATATCAACTCAACACTTCACTCCTAAAATCCTAGACATGCCTGGACTGCACTAGCAAGTTAACTTGTTTTGAGAATATCTTTCTAATCATCCATCATTTTGAGGTGTGGTTTAATGCATTGAATTTAAATTATATTAAATAACAAATTATGCCAATTTGAATGTCAAAATCAAAATTTAATGAAAATTTCCTAAAAACAAGCATTTTTGGGTAGTCAAACCGATATGTGTGGGTCATAACTTCTTACAAAATGACAATTTTTTTTCATGTTTGAAAGATAAGACTCTAGTTTCATCATTCTTTTTGACAAAGACAAAGGGATCTTGTTTTTAAATGCAAAACATATAGTGAAAATAGAAAGTATGTCAAAAATGTCCTTGGGCAACTTGTTTTTTGAAATATGACCATTGACACAAGACTACTATGCCAAAATTTTGATGTTTTACATATTGTATTTCTTTGTTATCAAGCATGTGAAGTTCTCTCAATAGCAAAAAAATAGACAGACTGATTTTATAGATTGGATAAGATTAATATTGAGATCAAATGCATTTCTAAAAAGTTCTTTTTAACGAAGATGAAGGTGAAAGTATGAATAAGCAGCTTAAAGCATGTACGCAACTTAACACGATGGTCTCTCTATGATGCCTCAAAATCAGTTTTTAGATACTATAATTGATTTCACAAATGATAGATCCTAGGGTGGACCACCTCTAATGCTCGGCCATCCAAATTGCCTTTTGACTCTAATACTAACTAACCTTAGGCATTATTTAAGCCCCCAGTGATGGGTCGACCTAGACCTTAAAGGTTGATTTCAAATTTACATTTCTGGTCCATATTGGTTGACCTTGAATATCTCTTGGATGATCCAGAAATCATAAGAGGATCCAATGATGTATGTAGATTCATATCGAGCAGGTAATGGGACTCGAACCCACATCGTAACTTGGATGGCTAGAGTCATAGTCGATGTTGATTCATCATTTTTAACATCATTAATTCAAAACCGAATAAGAAACTTTGGTTTCATTCAGCTCCTTTATGGAATATAGATAAATTCAAGTATTTAGTGCTCAAAGTGACATAAACGAAAAAATTTATGAAGTGTGATGTATTACGTGTGGTTAATTCATTAATTAATTTAGTACCCGGAATATATGATTAAGTTAGTTAGGAGATTAGAAAAAGTAATGGTTGAATCAAAATAATCCCTTCTTAAGTTCGATTTCTGTCAGAGGGTACTACGAATGTTCTACCATGTTCGATCAACACACTAAATAGTTATGCAAAATAATGAGTGCATGCCCAAGTTCTGATAACTTCTTGGGTCATAATTGCTATCATATAAAGTCGTTCATAATACACACTATTATGACCGACGGCCAAAATTTCTTCTGATATGTTCTTGCTTTCATTAACAACGTAGGCAAAACTCGTAATGGAGAAGAATATTGTAATTGGGTTATTTTATTTGAACTCTATTCCTAATTGGTCAGGTATGCTTTTACCTGTGAGAATCATACAGTTACCTCATGGGGAGTTAGTTGCACCTACGAATGATATAAATACTACTGTTGGTTTAGATTTACTCATGTCAGCGGCACATTTCTATGCAGACCTTTCTAAAAAGGGACTAGGTTATTTCGGTAAATGTATTCAACCGACTCCAATACTTTCAGCAATTAATGTCTTAGAAGATTTCACAAACCTTTATCACTTAGTTTTTGAATTTTCAAGAATATATTGGGCGATGAATTAGTAATTGTTGTTCTTGTTTCTTTAGTACACTTAGTAGACATGGAAGGGCATCATTGACTAGCTTTTCATTCAAATAAATAATAAAATAATGCTTTAATTTTCAGAATAGCATTTCCTAGGATCCCCTTTGTCCTATTCATGTCATAAATCTCCTTTATTTTCCCAGTCAAATACGACGATTCATAATTGTGGTAATAATTGTTACTCTGTTGCGGCGTGCAACGAAACAATTGGAACTGTTTTCTGCGAAACCGCTGCTATTTCATTCCATTTTTATTCAACAATTAAGCAAAATTGGAATTAATTGCAATTGAATCATTCAATCATCAAATATGGACATGTGATGATCGGCTTCGATGAATCTCATCGTTTGAATCCTTGTCAGATAATGATAAAGACTAGTAAAAATCAAGTTGGTTACGTGGGTCAAGCTAGATAGCAGAGCTACATGTTATACATGGTCTATGCTTTGAAGAATGATTCCAGGGTCCGATCCCATTCAATAGAAATAAGATGACGTTGGTTTACATTATTAAAGAAACACTTGTATATGTAACAGTTGATATTCAATAGTTATATATAGACTACCCATGTATATTATTACATTCCCTGTATTACTATCGACTTTATATAGGTATAGATTCCATTCTCTATATGGATTACGATATGAGCCTTTTTTTTCTGCCTGTGACTGTATATGTGAATTGAATAGGAAGTCAAGCATATGAATGCGTTTAAAGAAGATAAATGAGAGAAGAATTGAAAGGTTTGGAGCAAAGAAATAGAAGAACTATGTTATATGGATATACAAAAACTCAAATAGGGAATAAAAATGAGATATTGAAGTAGTTCTGATGATTCAGTAATATCAAATATCATCCCTTCTCAAATTAGTTTGGGAGTTCATAGTTTAGTTGGATGGAATATGAAATACTAAGTAATGCAAATAATTAATATCATAAATATATAAATAGCCGTAGAATGTATCGCAAGTCAACCAGAAGCAGATGGAAAAATGCAAAGTACTTTATTGCTTAATCTGCTTTCTATGGAAGCTTTTACAGTTTACGGCATGGTCGTGGCATTAGCACTTTTATTTGCTAATCAAATTGTGTAATCCGAGAAACATGAAAAATACGTACTTCTGTTATTGCTTTGGCCTTGCCTCTTGTCTTCTTTAAATTATATCAGCTCAACACTTCACTCCCACAATCCCAGACAAACATGATTGGATTGCACTAAGAAAACTTGTTTTGACCGTATCTTTCTAATCATGCATGCTTTTGATGTATGGTTTAATGCGTTTAGTTCAAATTATAGCAAATAAACAAATTTGGCAAATTTGAATCTCAAAATCAAAACTAGAGCCAAATTTACCTTAAAACAAGTTTTTTACGTAGTCAAACAGACTTGTTTTGGTTATAAATGACTTATTTTTTCATGTTTGAAAATAGTCATCATTCTTTTGGACTAAAACCTTTAGGATGTTTTATATCAAAAAAAAAGTGTAAAATATAGAGTATGTAAAAAATGACTATGTCCAACTTGTTTTTTGAAATATGGGGTGTTTACACATTGTATCTCTTCGTTATCAAGTATGAGATGATGATAAAATAGTAGACACACGGATTTTGTAGAATGCATAAGATTAACATTGAGATCAAATCCATTTATAAAAAGTTGTTTTTGATGAAGATGAAGATGAAGATGAAAGTATGAATAAGCAGCTTAAACCATGTATGCAACTTACGTCTAGGGTCTCTCTATCATAATCCATTTCAACACTCTAATTGATTTCACAAATCATTGATCCTATTCTGCACCAGCTGACCTTGGGCATTTGTTAAGCCCCGAGTGACGGGTCGACCTGGACCCTAAAGGTTTGTTTCAAATTTAGATTTCCGATCCATCTCTTGAGGATCCAATGATGTATGTATTATGATTCATATTGAGCGGATAAAGAGACTCGAACCCGCACCGTTTGCATGGAAGGCTATGGGATAGTCGACGTTGATTCATCATTTTTATTGTGATATATTTATGTGGTTAATTCATTAATTATTTTAGTACATGAAATATATGATTAAATTATGTACTAGAGTAGAAAAAGAAATGGTTGAATCAAAATAATTTCTTCTTAAGTTCCATTTTTGTGAGAGGGTACTACGAATGTTCTATCAAGTACTTACAACTTCTTGGGTCATAATTCCGGTATAGCCATTTGGAATGCACAAACTATTCAAACCCACGGATAGAGTTACTTATGATATGTTCTTGATTTCATTCAACGTATAAGCAAAACTCAAAATGGAGGAGAATATGGTCCTTGGGTTCCTTTTATTGGAACTCTGTTCCTATTGTTTTCGTTTCGAACTGGTCAGGTGCACTTTTACCTTGGAGAATCAAATAGTTACCTCATGGGGTGTTAGTTTCACCTACGAATGATATAAATACTACGGTTGCTTTAGCTTTACTGATGTCACTGACACATTTCTATGCAGGCCTTACTAAAAAGGGACTGGGTTATTTCGGTAAATAGATTCAACCAACTCCAATACTTTTACCAATTAATGTCTTAGAAGATTTGACAAAAGCGTTATCACTTAGTTTTCTACTTTTTAGGAATATATTAGCCAATCAATTAGTAATTGTTGTTCTCGTTTCTTTAGTACACTTAGCCATGGAAGGTCATCATTTAGTAACTTTTCATCCAAATAAATAATAAAATAATTATTTAAGTTTTAGAGTCACGTTTTCCTTTTGAATTGATTAAAATTCAAAATTAAGTAAGCCCATGAATCTTATTGCAATAATTCATGCATTGCTCAAGATACCTGCTTGTGGAACATGTTTGATATAAATAGGCTTATTTACGATATGTATTATATAGTGTAGGAAGAAAACAAGAGCAAGAGAAATATATGTACGATATTAGCATTTATTGTATTACGTATTAAACTACGGAATTGTACAAAATGGGAACTCCCAATTTTTTCTAAGATCCCCTTTGTCCTATTCATGTCGTACAAGTTTATTTTCCCAGTCAATTACGATGATTCATAATTGGGGTAATATTTGTTACTCGTTTGCTGCTAAGATTACCCATAGAATTTACTTCTATTGGACGTAGAGTCGGTCAAGATACTGCTGTGGGTCAAGCCGTTGAAGGTATCGCTAGTCAACAAGAAGCAAAGGGTAAAATACGATGTACTATTGCTTAATGTGCTTGGAAGCTTTAACAATTTACGGCCTGATCGTCGCATTAGCACTTTTATTTACTAATCCCTTTGTGTAATCCTAGAAACGTGAAAAATACCTACTTTTACAGCTTGGTCCCTGCCTCTTTTCTTCTTTAGATTATTGCAACTGGACACTTCATTCCTAAGATCGTAGACATGCTTGGACTGCACTAACAAGTTAACTTGTTTTGACCTTATCTTTCTAATCATTTATCCTTTCGAGGTATGGTTTATTGTGTTTAGTTTAAATTATAGTAAAAAAACAAACTTGGCGAATTTGAATGTAAAAATCCAAAGTAAGGTCAAATTTTCATTAAAACAACTTTTTTAGGTAGTTAAACCGACTTGTTTTGGTTATAACTTTGCGCCTAGACATCTAAATGACTTATTTTTTTCATGTATGAAAGATATTCATCATTCTTTTGTACTAAACCCATTAAGATGTTGTTTATATGCAAAAAATATTGAAAATAGAGAGTATGTCGAAAATGACTATGGGTAACTTGTTTTTTGAAATATGACAATTGAGACAAGACTACTAGGCCAAAATTGGGGTGTTTGTATCTCTTCTTATCAAGCATGGGATGATGTCAAAATAGTAGACACATCGATTTCGTAGAATGTATAAGATTAACTTTATATAGATATAGATTCCACTTTCTCTATATCGATTACGATATAAGCTCTTCATTTTCTGTCTGTGACTGTATGTGGGGAGTGAATATAGAATCAAGCCTATGAATGCGTTTAAAGAAGATGATGGAGCGAAGGATTGAAAGAATGAGTTCTGATAAAAACAATAGAATAACTATATTATATGGATTTACGAAATCTTGGATAGGGAATAAAAACAAGATATTGAGGTAGTTCTGGTGATTCAATAATATCAAACATCATCACTTCTCAAATTTGGTTGGGAGTTTTTAGTTTAGTTGTACAGATCTTAGTAATGGAATATGAAATACTAAGTAATGTAACTAATTAATATTATCAATATGTAAAACAACATTAATTAAGTACACTAGTTAATTAATATAATTAATCATGTCATATAATACATCGTAAATTGTTTCGTTTAGGTCACTTTGTGCCCTAAATCCTGGAATCTATCCATATTCCGTAAAGGAGCCGACCGAATAAAACCAAAGTTTCAAGTTCGGTTTTGAATTATAGAAGTTAAAAATGATGAATCGATGTCGACTATAACCCAAGCCTTCCAAGCTAATGATGCAGGTTCGAGTCCCTTTATTTGCTCGATATGAATCATAAAACATACTTCATTGGATCCTCCAAAGATTTCTAGATCATCCAATAGATATTCAAGGTCAACTAATATGGACCAGAAATCTAAATTTGAAAACAACCTTTATGGTCAAGGTCGACCCATCAATAGGGGCTTAAAAAATGCCAAAGGTCAGTTGGTGCTGGAATCAAAAGGCAATTTGGAATAGATTGACATTGATTGTCAAATGATAAGAGGTGGTCCATTAAATTATCAATGATTTGTGAAATGAAATATAGTGTTTAAAAACTGATCATGAGGCATCATAGAGAGACCCTCGTGTTAAGTTGCATACATGCTTTACGGTGCATATTCATACTTTCATCTTCATCTTTGTCAAAAACAACTTTTAAGAAATAAATTTGATCTCAATGTTAATCTTATCCATTCTTCAAAATCGGTGTGTCTATTTTTTTGTCATCATCTCATGCTTGATAAAGAGATATATTGTAAACACCACAATTTTGGCCTAGTAGTCTAGTGTCAATTGTCATATTTCAAAAAACAGGTTGCCCAAGGTCATACTCTCTATTTTCACTATATTTTTTGTATATAAAACTACACCCTAAAGGTTTTTGTCCAAAAGAATGATGAATATGTTTCAAACTTGAAAAAATAAGTCATTAAGATGTTTATGCACAAAGTCATTTGTCATTTAGAAAGGCCTGCATAGAAATGTGCCAATGACATGAGTAAAGCCAAAGCAACAGTGGTATTTATATCATTCATAGGTGCAACTAACTCCCGTTGACGTAGTTGTTTGATTCTCCAAGGTAAAAGCGCACCTGAGTTAGAAACTAAAACAAATCAAAATAGAGTTCCAATAAAATGAACCCGAGGACCATATTCTTCTCCATTTTGAGTTTTGCTCACGTCTTGAATAAAATCAACAACATATTAGAAGAAATTTTGGCCGTGAGTAAGAATAGTTTGTTGATTCTGAAGGGCTATACCGGCTGAACCTAATAAGATATCAATTACGACCCAAGAAGTTATAAGTACTAGGGCATGCTCTTGGAAACCCACTATTTGGCAATAGAAATGTTACCTACTTTTGAACCGAATATTTCGCATAACCCTTTTACGTGTTGATCGAACATGGTAAAACATTTGTTGTACCGTCTGACAGAAATGGAAGTTAAGAAGGAATTATTTTCATTCGACCGTTTACGTTTCTACTCTCTTGGCTAATTTAGTCATATATTCTGGGTACTAAATTAATTAATGAATTAACAACGTAATATGTCACACATCGTAAATTTTTTCACTTATGTCACTTTGCGCCCTAAATCCTTGAAGTTATATCCATATTCCATGAAGGAGCCGAATGAAACCAATGTTTCATGTTCGGTTTTCAATTAAGATAATTAAAAATGATGAATCGACCTCGACTATAACCCTAGCGTTCCAAGTTCGGATGTGGGTTCGAGTCCGTTTACCCTATATGAATATACATACATCATTGGATCCTCCTATGATTTCTAGATCATCCAAGAGATATTCAAGGTCGTCAACCAATATGGATCACAAATCTAAATTTGAAACCAACCTTTAGGGTCCAAGTCGATCCATCACTAGGGGTTTAAAATATGCCCAAGGTCAGTTGATATTATATACAAAAGGCAATTTGGATGGCCGAGCAATATAGGTGGTCCTCCACCCTAGGATCAATGATTTGTGAAATCAATTCCAATATCTAAAAACTAATTATGAAGCATCATAGAGAGACCACCGAGTTAAGTTGAGAACATGCTTTAAGTTGCTTATTCGTAATTTTACCTTCATCTTCGTCAAAAGGAACTCTTTAGAAATGGATTTGATCTCAATGTTAATTTTATCCATTCTACAAAATCCGTGTGTCTACTTCTTTGTTATTAACAGAGCATCACATGCTTGATAACAAAGAGATACAGTATGTAAACACCCCAATTGTGGCCCAGTAGTCTTTTGTCAATGCTCAAATTTCAAAAAACATGCTCAGAGTCGTTTTCGACATAGTCTTCATTTTCACGATATTTTTTTCATATAAAACAGTATCCTAAAGGTTTTTATCCAAAAGAATGATGAATATCTTTCAAACATGAAAAAAATAAGTCATTTTGATATCAAATCACAAGGTTATAACCAAAACAAATCGGTTATAATTCTTATTTTGACTTTCAAATTGGCTAAAATTGTTTTTTTACTATAAGTTAAACCAAACACATTCAACCATACCTCAAAAGTAAAGCATGTCTGTCTTGGATTGTAGGAGTGGAGGATTGATATAATTTAAAGAAGAAAAGAGGCAGGGCAAAAGAAATAAAAGAAGTACGTATTTTTCACATTTCTAGGATTACACAAAGGGATTAGCAAATAAAAGTCAGACTAGCGATACCTTCTATGGCATATGGTTGTGCAATAAAGTACCTCATATTTTACCGTATGCTTTTGGTTGACAAGCGATACCTTCTATGGATTGGCCCACAGTAGAATAGAAGCAAGTAATATGTCCAATCCACCAGCAATAATAGAAGTAGCAGAAATTAAATAAACCATTAAATTATTATATATTACTAAATTAGTATACTTAATTAATGTTATTTATATATTTATATTATTAATTAGTTACATTACTTAGTATTTCATATTCCATCACTAAGATCCGTACAACGAAACTAGGAACTCCCAACCGAAATAGAGAAGTGATTTGATATTACTGAATCATCTAGATTACTTCAATATCTCATTTTTATTCTCAAGATTTTGTAAATCCATATAATATAGTTCTTCTATTTCTTTTCTCCAAACCCATTCTTTCAATTCTTCTCTCCTTCATCTTCTTCAAACGAATTCATAGGCATGACTTCATATTCAATCCATACGTACAGTCACAGACAGAAAACAAAGAGCTTATATCGTAATCCATAAGAGAAAGTACAATCTATATCCACATTACGTTGGTAGTAATATGGGGAATGAAATAATATACATGGGTAGTCCATATATAACTATTGAATATCTACCATCATCATCTTATTTCTTTTGAATCGGATTGGACCCTGGAATCATTCTTCAAAGCAAACACTGGAGTTCACGTATAATATGTAGCTACGACTATCTAGCTTGACCCATGTAAACTACGTGATTTTAACTTGTCTTTATTATCATTATCTCATATCGATTGGAATGAAGAGATTCATCAAAGCGAACTATATCGAGTAATATGTGAACCATCTCAAGTATAAAGCAACGGTTTCGCAAAACATAGGCTCTTGTTGTTTCCTCACACGTGCCATCGAAGGTATCGCTATTCAACTAGAAGTAGACGGTAAAATACGAGGTATTTTATTGCTTATTCCGACTTTTATGGAAGCTTTAACCATTTACGGCCTTGTCGTGGCATTATCATTTTCATTTGCTAAATCCCTTTGTATAATACTACAAACATGAAAAATACATACTTCTTTTATTGCTTTGACCCTGCATCTTCTCTTCTTTAAATTATATCAACTCAACACTTCACTCTTAAAATCCTAGACATGCCTGGACTGCACTAACAAGTTAACTTGTTTTGACTATATCTTTCTAATCATCCATCATTTTGAGGTGTGGTTTAATGCATTGAATTTAAATTATATTAAAAAACAAATTTGGCCAATTTGAATGTCAAAATCAAAATTTAATGA
Source organism: Nuphar pumila (assembly GCF_984573655.1). Classification (NCBI taxonomy): domain Eukaryota; kingdom Viridiplantae; phylum Streptophyta; class Magnoliopsida; order Nymphaeales; family Nymphaeaceae; genus Nuphar; species Nuphar pumila. Next base: position 63,428,161 of record NC_143260.1, on the reverse strand, counting down.
AAATTTCCTAAAAACAGTTCTTTGGGGTAGTCAAACCGATATGTGTGGGTCATAACTTGGTACAAAATGACAATTTTTTTTGATGTTTGAAAGATAAGACTCTAGTTTCATCATTCTTTTTTGACAAAGACCTTTAGGATGTTGTTTTAAATGCAAAACATGTAATGAAAATAGAAAGTATGTCGAAAATGACCCTGGGCAACTTGTTTTTTGAAATATGACTATTGACACAAGACTACTATGCCAAAATTTTGATGTTTTACATATTGTATTTCTTTGTTATCAAGCATGTGAAGTTCTCTCAATAGCAAAAAAATAGACATACTGATTTTGTAAATTGGATAAGATTAACATTGAGATCAAATGCATTTCTTAAAAGTTCTTTTTAACGAAGATGAAGGTGAAAGTATGAATAAGCAGCTTAAAGCATGCAACTTAACACGATGGTCTATCTATGATGCCTCATAATCAGTTTTTAGATACTATAATTGATTTCACAAATCATTGATCCTAGGGTGGACCACCTCTAATGCTCGGCCATCCAAATTGCCTTTTGACTCTAATACTAACTAACCTTGGGCATTATTTAAGCCCCTAGTGATGGGTCGACCTAGACCTTAAAGGTTGATTTCAAATTTACATTTCTGGTCCATATTGGTTGACCTTGAATATCTCTTGGATGATCCAGAAATCATAAGAGGATCCAATGATGTATGTAGATTCATATCGAGCAGGTAATGGGACTTAAACCCACATCGTAACTTGGAACGCTAGAGTCATAGTCGATGCTGATTCATCATTTTTAACATCCTTGATTCAAAACCGAATAAGAAACTTTGGTTTCATTCAGCTCCTTTATGGAATATAGATAAATTCAAGTATTTAGTGCTCAAAGTGACATAAACGAAAAAATTTATGAAGTGTGATATATTACGTGTGGTTAATTCATTAATTAATTTAGTACCCGAAATATATGATTAAGTTAGGAAATTAGAAAAAGCAATGGTTGAATCAAAATAATCCCTTCTTAAGTTCCATTTCTGTCAGAGGGTACTACGAATGTTCTACCATGTTCGATCAACACTAAATAGTTATGCAAAATAATCAGTGCATGCCCAAGTTCTTATAACTTCTTGGGTCATAATTGCTATCATATAAAGTCGTTCATAATACACACTATTCTGACCGACGGCCAAAATTTCTTCTGATATGTTCTTGCTTTCTTTAAAAACGTAGGCAAAACTCGTAATAGAGAAGAATATGGTAATTGGGTTATTTTATTTGAACTCGATTCCTAATTGGTCAGGTATGCTTTTACCTGTGAGAATCATACAGTTACCTCATGGGGAGTTAGTTGCACCTACGAATGATATAAATACTACTGTTGGTTTAGATTTACTCATGTCAGCGGCACATTTCTATGCAGGCCTTTCTAAAAAGGGACTAAGTTATTTCGGTAAATGTATTCAACCGACTCCAATACTTTCAGCAATTAATGTCTTAGAAGATTTCACAAACCTTTATCACTTAGTTTTTGAATTTTCAAGAATATATTGGGCGATGAATTAGTAATTGTTGTTCTTGTTTCTTTAGTACACTTAGTAGACATGGAAGGGCATCATTGACTAGCTTTTCATCCAAATAAATAATAAAATAATGCTTTAATTTTCAGAATAGCATTTCCTAAGATCCCCTTTGACCTATTCATGTCATAAATCTCCTTTATTTTCCCAGTCAAATACGACGATTTATAATTTTGGTAATAATTGTTACTCTGTTGCGGCGTGCGACAAAACAATTGGAACTGTGTTCTGCGAAATCGCTGCTATTTCATTCCATTTTTATTCAACAATTAAGCAAAATTGGAATTAATTGCAATTGAATCATTCAATCATCAAATATGGACATGTGATGATCGGCTTCGATGAATCTCATCGTTTGAATCCTTGTCAGATAATGATAAAGACTAGTAAAAATCAAGTTGGTTACGTGGGTCAAGCTAGATAGCAGAGCTACATGTTAAACATGGTCTATGCTTTGAAGAATGATTCCAGGGTCCGATCCCATTCAATAGAAATAAGATGACGATGGTTTACATTATTAAAGAAACACTTGTATATGTAACAGTTGATATTCAATAGTTATATATAGACTACCCATGTATATTATTACATTCCCTGTATTACTATCGACTTTATATAGGTATAGATTCCACTCTCTATATGGATTACAATATGAGCCCTTTTTTTTCTGTTTGTATATGTGAATTGAATAGGAAGACAAGGCTATGAGTGTGTTTAAAGAAGATAAATGAGAGAAGAATTGAAAGGTTTGGAGCAAAGAAATAGAAGAATATGTTATATGGATATACAAAAACTCGAATAGGGAATAAAAATGAGATATTGAAGTAGTTCTGATGATTCAGTAATATCAAATATCATCCCTTCTCAAATTAGTTTGGGAGTTCATAGTTTAGTTGGATGGAATATGAAATACTAAGTAATGCAACTAATTAATATCATAAATATATAAATAACATTAATTAAAAAAACTAATTAAGTAATATATAATAATTCATTTGTTTATTTGATTATATCATTAACCATTTCTTCTTCTTTTTTTTGTGAATCCTACGGGCCGAGCCGTAGAAGGTATTGCAAGTCAACTAGAAGCAGATGAAAAAATACAAAGTACTTTATTGCTTAATCTGCTTTTTATGGAAGCTTTTACAGTTTACGGCATGGTCGTGGCATTAGCACTTTTATTTGCTAATCAAATTGTGTAATCCGAAAAATATGAAAAATACGTACTTCTTTTATTGCTTTGGCCTTGCCTATAGTCTTCTTTAAATTATATCAGCTCAACACTTCCCTCCCACAATCCCAGACAAACATGATTGGATTGCACTAACAAAACTTGTTTTGACAGTATCTTTCTAATCATGCATGTTTTTGATGTATGGTTTAATGCGTTTAGTTTAAATTATGGCAAATAAACAAATTTGGCAAATTTGAATGTCAAAATCAAAACTAGAGCCAAATTTACCTTAAAACAAGTTTTTTAGGTAGTCAAACCGACTTGTTTTTGTTATAAATGACTTTTTTTTTCATGTTTGAAAATATTCATCATTCTTTTGGACTAAAGCCTTTAGGATGTTTTATATGCAAAAAAATAGTGAAAAATAGAGAGTATGTCAAAAATGACTATGTCCAACTTGTTTTTTGAAATATGATAATTGACACAAGACTACTAGGCCAAAATTGGGGTGTTTACACATTGTATCTCTTAGTTATCAAGTATGAGATGATGATAAAATAGTAGACACATCGATTTTGTAGAATGCATAAGATTAACATTGAGAACAAATCCATTTCTAAAAAGTTGTTTTTGATGAAGATGAAGATGAAAGTATGAATAAGCAGCTTAAAGCATGTATGCAACTTACGTCTAGGGTCTCTCTATCATAATCCAATTCAACACCCTAATTGATTTCACAAATCATTCATCCTATTGTGGACCACATCTAATCATTTAACAATCAATGTTAATCTTTTCGAAATTTCGTTTTAACTCCAGGACCAGCGGACCTTGGGCATTTGTTAAGCCCCGAGTGATGGGTCGACCTGGACCCTAAAGGTTTGTTTCAAATTTGGATTTCCGGTCCATCTCTTGAGGATCCAATGATGTATGTATTATGATTCATATTGAGCGATTAAAGGGACTCGAACCCGCACCGTTAGCATGGAAGGCTATGGTTATAGTTGACGTTGATTCATCATTTTTATTGTGATATATTTATGTGGTTAATTCATTACTTATTTTAGTACATGAAATATATGATTAAATTATGTACTAGGGTAGAAAAAGAAATGGTTGAATCAAAATAATTTCTTTTTAAGTTCCATTTTTGTGAGAGGGTACTACGAATGTTCTATCAAGTACTTACAACTTCTTGGGTCATAATTCCGGTATAGCCATTTGGAATCCACAAGCTATTCTAACCCACAGCTAGAGTTTCTTATGATATGTTCTTGATTTCATTCAACATGTGAGCAAAACTCAAAATGGAGTAGAATATGGTCCTTGGGTTCCTTTTATTGGAACTCTGTTCCTATTGTTTTTGTTTCGAACTGGTCAGGTGCGCTTTTACCTTGGAGAATCAAACAGTTACCTCATGGGGTGTTAGTTGCACCTACGAATGATATAAATACTACTATTGCTTTAGCTTTACTCATGTCCCTGGCACATTTCTATGCAGGCCTTACTAAAAAGGGACTGGATTATTTCGGAAAATAGATTCAACCAACTCCAATACTTTTACCAATTAATGTCTTAGAAGATTTCACAAAAGCTTTATCACTTAGTTTTCTACTTTTTAGGAATATATTAGCCAATCAATTAGTAATTGTTGTTCTCGTTTCTATAGTACACTTAGCCATGGAAGGTCATCATTTAGTAACTTTTCATCCAAATAAATAATAAAATAATTCTTTAATTTTTAGTCACTTTTTCCTTTTGAATTGATTAAAATTCAAAATTAAGTAAGCCCATGAATCTTATTGCAATATTTCATGCATTGCTCAAGATACCTGCTTGTGGAACATGTTTGATATAAATAGGCTTATTTACGATATGTATTATATAGTGTAGGAAGAAAACAAGAGCAAGACAAATATATGTACGATATTATTATTTATTGTATTACGTAATACACTACGGAATTGTAAATAAAGGGAATTCCCAATTTTTTGTAAGATCCCCTTTGTCCTATTCATGTCGTACAAGTTTATTTTCCCACTCAATGACGATGATTCATAATTGGGGTAATATTTGTTACTCCTTTGCTGCTAAGATTAGCCATAGAACTTACTTGTATTGGACGTAGAGTCGGTCAAGATACTGCTGTGGTTCAAGCCGTTGAAGGTATCGCTAGTCTACAAGAAGCAAAGGGTAAAATACGATGTACTATTGCTTAATGTGCTTGGAAGCTTTAACAATTTACGGCCTGATCGTCGCATTAGCACTTTTATTTACTAATCCCTTTGTGTAATCCTAGAAACGTGAAAAATACCTACTTCTTTTACTGCTTGGTCCCTGCCTCTTTTCTTCTTTAGATTATTGCAACTGGACACTTCATTCCTAAGATCGTAGACATGCACTAACAAGTTAACTTGTTTTGACCATATCTTTCTAATAATGTATCCTTTCGAGGTATGGCTTAATGTATTTAGTTTAAATTATAGTAATAAAACAAACTTGACGAATTTGAATGTCAAAATCCAAACTAATGTCAAATTTTCATTAAAACAAGTTTTTTAGGTAGTCAAACCGACTTGTTTTGGTTATAACTTTGCGCTTAGACATCTAAATGTCTTGTTTTTTTCATGTATGAAAGATATTCATCATTCTTTTGTACTAAACCCATTAAGATCTTGTTTTATATGCAAAAAATAGTGAAAATAGAGAGTATGTCGAAAATGACTATGGGTAACTTGTTTTTTGAAATATGACAATTGAGACAAGACTACAAGGCCAAAATTGGGGTGTTTGTGTCTCTTCGTTATCAAGCATGGGATGATGTCAAAATAGTAGACACACCGATTTCGTGGAATGCATAAGATTAACTTTATATAGATATAGATTGCACTTTCTTTATATCGATTATGATATAAGCTCTTCATTTTCTGTCTGTGACTGTATGTGGGGAGTGAATATGGAATCAAGCCTATGAATGCGTTTAAAGAAGATGATGGAGCGAAGGATTGAAAGAATGAGTTCGGAAAAAAACAATAGAATAACTATATTATATGGATTTACGAAATCTTGGATAGGGAATAAAAACAAGATATTGAGGTAGTTCTGGTGATTCAATAATATCAAATATCATCACTTCTCAAATTAGGTTGGGAGTTTTTAGTTTAGTTGTACAGTAAAGGAATATTAAATACTAAGTAAAACAACATTAATTAAGTACACTAGTTAATTAATATAATCAATCATGTCATATAATACATCGTAAATTGTTTCGTTTAGGTCACTTTGTGCCTTAAATCCTGGAATCTATCCATATTCCATAAAGGAGTCGACCGAAACAAAACCAAAGTTTCAAGTATGGTTTTGAATTATAGAAGTTAAAAATGATGAATCGAAGTCGACTATAACCCAAGCCTTCCAAGCTAACGATGCATGTTCGAGTCCCTTTATTTGCTCGATATGAATCATAAAACATACTTCATTGGATCCTCCAAAGATTTCTAGATCATCCAATAGATATTCAAAGTCAACTAATATGGACCAGAAATCTAAATTTGAAACCAACCTTTATGGTCCAGGTCGACCCATCACTAGGGGCTTAAAAAATGCCAAAGGTCAGTTGGTGCTGGAGTTAAAAGGCAATTTGGAACAGATTGACATTGATTGTGAAATGATAAGCGGTGGTCTATTATATTATCAATGAATTGTGAAATGAAATATAGTGTTTAAAAACTGATCATGAGGCATCATAGAGAGACCCTCGTGTTAAGTTGCATATATGCTTTACGGTGCATATTCATACTTTCATCTTCATCTTCGTCAAAAACAACTTTTTAGAAATAAATTTGATCTCAATGTTAATCTTATCCATTCTTCAAAATCGGTGTGTCTATTTTTTAGTCATCATCTCATGCTTGATAACGAAGAGATACAATGTAAACACCCCAATTTTGGACTAGTAGTCTTGTGTCAATTATCATATTTCAAAAAACAGGTTGCCCAAAGTCATACTCTCTATTTTCACTATATTTTTTGTATATAAAACTACACCCTAAAGGTTTTTGTCCAAAAGAATGATGAATATGTTTCAAACATGGAAAAATAAGTCATTAAGGTGTTACAGCACAAAGTCATTTGTCATTTAGAAAGCCCTGCATAGAAATGTGCCACTGACATGAGTAAAGCCAAAGCAACAGTGGTATTTAGTGCAACTAACTCCCCTTGATGTAGTTGTTTGACTCTCCAAGGTAAAAGCGCAACTGAACAGTTAGAAACGAAAACAAATCAGAATAGAGTTCCAATAAAATGAACCCGAGGACCATATTCTTCTCCATTTTGAGTTTTGCTCACGTCTTGAATAAAATCAACAACATATTAGAAGAAATTCTGGCCGTGAGTCAGAATGGTTTGTTGATTCTGAAAGGCTATACTGGCTGAACCTAATAAGATAGCAATTACGACCCAAGATGTTATAAGTACTTGGGCATGCTCTTGGAAACCCACTATTTGGCAATAGAAATGTTACCTACTTTTGCACCGAATATTTCACATAACCCTTTTGCGTGTTGATCGAACATGGTAAAACATTTGTTGTACCGTCTGACAGAAATGGAAGTTAAGAAGGAATTATTTTGATTCGACCATTTATGTTTCTACTCTCCTACCTAATTTAGTCATATATTCTGGTTACTAAATTAATTAAAGAATTAACAACGTAATATGTCACACATTGTAAAATTTTTCACTTATGTCACTTTGCGCGCTAAATCCTTGAATTTATCCATATTCCCTGAAGGAGCCGAATGAAACCAAGTTTCATGTTCGGTTTTCAATTAAGAACATTAAAAATGATTAATCGACGTCGACTATAACCCTAGCGTTCCAAGTTCGGATGTGGGTTCGAGTCCGTTTACCCGCTCGATATGAATATACAAACATCATTGGATCCTCCTATGATTTCTGGATCATCCAAGAGATAGTCAAGGTCGTCAACCAATATGGATCACAAATCTAAATTTGAAACCAACCTTTAGGGTCCAAGTCGATCCATCACTAGGGATTTAAAAAATGCCCAAGGTCAGTTGATATTAGATTCAAAAGGCAATTTGGATGGCCTAGCAATATAGGTGGTCCTCCACCCTAGGATCAATGATTTGTGAAATCAATTCAAATATCTAAAAACTGATTATGAAGCATCATAGAGAGACCACCGAGTTAAGTTGAGAACATGTTTTAAGTTGCTTATTCGTACTTTTACCTTCATCTTCGTCAATAGGAACTTTTTAGAAATGGATTTGATCTCAATTTTAATTTTATCCATTCTACAAAATCCGTGTGTCTACTTCTTTGTTATTAACAGAGCATCACATGCTTGATAACAAAGAGATACAGTATGTAAACACCCCAATTGTGGCCCATTAGTCTTTTGTCAATGCTCAAATTTCAAAAAACATGCCCAGAGTCGTTTTCGACATAGTCTTCATTTTCACGATATTTTTTTCATATAAAACAGTATCCTAAAGGTTTTTATCCAAAAGAATGATGAATATCTTTCAAACATGAAAAAAATAAGTCATTTTGATATCAAATCACAAGGTTATAACCAAAAGAAATCGGTTATAATTCTTATTTTGACTTTCAAATTGGCTAAAATTGTTTTTTTACTATAAGTTAAACCAAACACATTAAACCATACCTCAAAAGGATGCATGATATGGTCAAAACAAATTAACTTATTAGTACTACCCAAGCATGTCTGTCTTGGATTGTAGGAGTGGAGGATTGATATAATTTAAAGAAGAAAAGAGGCAGGGCAAAAGAAATAAAAGAAGTACGTATTTTTCACATTTCTAGGATTACACAAAGGGATTAGCAAATAAAAGTCAGACTAGCGATACCTTCTATGGCATATGGTTGTGCAATAAAGTACCTCATATTTTACCGTATGCTTTTGGTTGACAAGCGATACCTTCTATGGATTGGCCCACAGTAGAACCTTGACCGACTCTGGGTAGAATAGAAGCAAGTAATATGTCCAATCCAGCAGCAATAATAGAAGTAGCAGAAATTAAATAAACCATTAAATTATTATATATTACTAAATTAATATACTTAATTAATGTTATTTATATATTTATAATATTAATTAGTTACATTACTTAGTATTTCATATTCCATCACTAAGATCCGTACAACTAAACTAGGAACTCCCAACCGAAATAGAGAAGTGATTTGATATTACTGAATCATCAAGATTACTTCAATATCTCATTTTTATTCTCAAGATTTTGTAAATCCATATATAGTTCTTCTATTTGTTTTCTCCAAACCTATTCTTTCAATTCTTCTCTCCTTCATCTTCTTTAAACGAATTCATAGGCATGACTTCATATTCAATCCACACGTACAGTCACAGACAGAAAACAAAGAGCTTATATCGTAATCCATATAGAGAAAGTAGAATCTATATCCATATTACGTTGGTAGTAATATGGGGAATGAAATAACATACATGGGTAGTCCATATATAACTATTGAATGTCTACCATCATCATCTTATTTCTTTTGAATCGGATTGAACCCTAGAATCATTCTTCAAAGCAAACACTGGAGTTCACGTATAATATGTAGCTACGGCTATCTAGCTTGACCCATGTAAACTACGTGATTTTAACTTGTCTTTATTATCATTATCTCATATCGATTCGAATGAAGAGATTCATCAAAGCGAACTATATCGAGTAATATGTGAACCATCTCAAGTATAAAGCAACGGTTTCGCATAACATATGCTCTTGTTGTTTCCTCACACATGCCATTGAAGGTATCGCTATTCAACTAGAAGTAGACAGTAAAATACGAGGTATTTTATTGCTTATTCTGGCTTTTATGGAAGCTTTAACCATTTACAGCCTGGTCGTGGCATTATCATTTTTATTTGCTAATCCCTTTGTGTAATACTAGGAACATGAAAAATACATACTTCTTTTATTGCTTTGACCCTGCATCTTCTCTTCTTTAAATTATATCAACTCAACACTTCACTCCTAAAATCCTAGACATGCCTGGACTGCACTAACAAGTTAACTTGTTTTGACCATATCTTTTCTAAGCACCAGCATTTTGAGGTGTGGTTTAATGCATTGAATTTAAATTATATTAAAAAACAAATTTGGCCAATTTGATTGTCAAAATCAGAATTTAATGAAAATTTCTTAAAACAGGTTTTTTGGATAGTCAAACCGATACAATGTAAGCCCTTCCTTTTTTGTCTGACTGTATGTGTGGATTGAATATGAAATCAAGCCTATGAATGCGTTTAAAGTAGATGAAGGAGTAAAGGATTGTAAGTATGTGTTGGGAGCAAAAAATAGAATAACTATATTATATGGATTTACAAAAACTTGGATAGGGAATAAAAACAAGATATTGAAGTAGTTCTGATGATTCAATAATATCAAATATCATCAGTTCTGATGAAGTAGTTCGAGTCCCTTTATCTGCTGGATATGAATCATAAAACATACATCATTGGATGCTACTAAGATTTCTAGATCATCAAAGAGGTATTCATGGTCAACCAATATGGACCAGAAATCCAAACTTTAAACCAACCTTTTGGGTCCAGGTCGACCCATCGCTAGGGGCTTAAAAAATGCCTGAGGTCAGTATATTTTTTGCTGATAAAAGAACATCCTAAAGGTTTTTGTCCAAACAAATGATGAAATTAGAGTCTAACAAGAAAAAAATTTGTCATTTCGTTATGTAACTACAAAGTTATGTCCAAAACAAGTTAATTTGACTACCCAAAAAAACTTTTTTTTTGAAGACTACTTTAATTCTGATTTTGACATTAAATTTGGCCAAATTTGTTTTTTTACTATAATTTAAACAAAACACTTTAAACCATATCTCAAAAAGATAAATCGTTAGAAAGAGATGGTCAAAACAAGATAATTCATTAGTGCAGTCCAAGCATGTTTAGAATTTTAGGAGTAAGTGTTGAGTTGATTTAATGTAAAGAAGAGAAGAGGCAGGTCAAAGCAATAAAAGAAGTATGTATTTTTCAAGTTTCTAAATAAAAGTGCTAATGCAACGACCAGGCCGTAAATTGTTACCATCAATAAAAGCCTGATTAAGCAATAAAGTACATCATATTTTACCGTCTTCTTTTGATTGACTAGCAATACCTTTTACGGCTTGGCCCGCAGCAGTACCTCAACCGACTCTGGGTCGAATAGAAGCAAGTTATATGAACAATCCAGCACCAATAACGGAAGCAACAGAAATTTTGCGATTCATGGTAAGCTCCTCACAACAAAAAATAAAGAAATGGTAAATGATATAATCAAATAAACCAATGAATTATTATATATATCTTAGTTAGTGTACTTAATTAATGTTATTTATATATTTATAATGTTAATTAGTTACATTACTTAGTATTTCATATTCCATCACTAAGTTCCATACAACTAAACTAAGAACTCCCAACATAATTTGTGAAGGGATGATATTTGCTATTACTGAATCATCAGAACTTCTTCAATATCTCATTTTTATTCCATATCCAAGTTTTTGTAAATCCTTATATTTAAACACATGTACATGTGATAGTAGACATTCTAGCTCTTCTATTTCTTTGCTCCAAACCCATTCCTTCAATTCTTCGCTCCTTCATCTTCTTTAAACGCATTCATAGGCTTGACTTCATATTCAATCCACACATATAGTCACCGGCAGAAAAGGAAGAGCTTATATCGTAATCCATATCGAGAAAGTGGAATCTACATATGTTGTCCGTAGTAATATGGAAAATGAAATAATATACATGGGTAGTCCGTATATAACTATTGAATATCTACTATCACATGTACATGTGTTTCTTCCATTATGTAAACCATCGTCATCTTATTTCGTTTGAATCGGATCAGACTTTGGAATCATTATTCTAAGCATACACCGAAGTTCACGTATGATATGTAGCTATGGCTATCTACCTCGACCTGCGTAAACTTCATGATTTTTACTTGCCTTTATCATTATCTCACATCGATTCAAACAAAGAGATTCATCAAACGAACCATTCCATATCAAGATTTGATGATTGATCGATCCAATTGCAATTAAATCCAATTTTGGTTAATTGTTGAATAGGAAGGAATGAAATAGCAATGGTTTCACAGAACATAGTTGTTGTTTCGTCGCACGCTCCAAACAAATAAGAATTATTACCCCAATTATGAATCCTTGTATTTGACTGGGAAAATAAAGGAGATGTACAACATGAATAAGACAAAAGGGGATCTTTGGAAAAATTGGAAATTCCCACCTTTTTTATAATTCCGTAGTGTAATACATTATATAATAAATATTAATATTGTACATATATTTCTCTTGCTGTTGTTTTCTTCCTACACTATATCATACATATCGTAAATAAACATATTTATATCAATCATGTTCCTCAAGCAGATGCCTTGAGATACTCATGAATTAATTATTGGAATAAGATTCATGGGCTTACTTAATTTTGAATTTAAATCAATCCATAAACAAAATGCGACTCTTTGAAAGTCAAAGCATTATTTTGTTATTTATTTTGAAGGAATGCTACTCAATGATGACCTTCCATGGCTAAGTATTCTAAACAAACAAGAACAACAATTACTAATTCAACGGCCAATATATTTTTGAAAAGTTGAAAACTAAGTGACAGGTTTTGTGAAATCTTCTAAGACATTAATTGGTATAAGTATTGGGGATTGTTGAATCTATTTACCGAAATAACCCAATCCCTTTTTACTAAGGTCTGCATAGAAATGTGCCACTAACGTGAGTATAGCTAAAGCAACAATAGTATTTATATCATTTGTAGGTGCAACTAACTCTCCATGAGGTAACTGTATGATTCTTCAAGTTAAAAGCATACCTTACAAGTTTGAAACAGAAACAAATAGGAACATAGTTCCAATAAAAGGAACACAAGGACCATATTCTTCTCCAATTCGAGTTTTGCTAACGTCTTGAATGAAATCAAGAACATATCAAAAGAAATTTTGGTCGTCGATCAGAATAGTTTGTTTATTCTGAACGACTATAGCGGCTGTATCTAATCAGACAACAATTACGACCCAAGAAGTTATAAGTACTTGGGCATGCACTTGGAATCCTCCTATTTGCGAATAAAATGTTGCCTACCTCTACACCGAATATCTCACATAAACCTCTAGTGTGTTGATCGAATATGCTAGAAGATTCGTAGTACCCTGTGACAGAAATGGAACTTAAGAAGGAATTATTTTGATTCAACCATTTTTTCTACTCTCCTACCTAATTTAATCATATATTCTGGGTACTAATTTCATTAATGAATTAACCACATAATATATCATACATCGTAAATTTTTTTCTTTAGGTCACTTTGCGTCCTAATGTCGGGAATCTATCCATATTCCAAAAAAGAGCTGAATCAAACAAAAGTTTCATGTTCGGTTTTGAATTATAGACGTTAAAAATCGGTGTCTTCTTTTTTGTCATCATCTCATGCTTGATAACAAAGAGATACAATATGTAGACACCCAAATTTTGGCCTAGTTGCTCATAGTCATTTTCAACATACTCTCTATTTTCAATATATTTTTTGCATATAAAACAACATCCTAAAGGTTTTTCTCTAAACAAATGATGAATATATTTTAAACATGAAAAAAAACAAGTCACATAGATGTCTAAGGACAAAGTTATAACCAAAAGAAGTCGGTTTGATTACCTAAAAAACTTGTTTTAATGAAAATTTGACCTTAGTTTTGATTTTGACACATTCGCCAAATTTGTTTTATTACTATAATTTAAACTAACACATTAAACCATACCTCGAAAGGATGCATGATTAGAAAGATATGGTCAAAACAAGTTAACTTGCTAGTGCGTTCCAAGCATGTCTAGGATTTTGGGAGTGAAGTGTTGAGTTGATATAATTTAAAGAAGACAAGAGGCAGAACCAAAAGCAATAATAAAAGTAGGTATTTTTCACATTTTCACTTTTGTAGGATTACAAAATGGGATTAGCAAATAAAAGTGCGAATGCAATGACCAGGCCAGTAAATTGTTAAAGATTCCATAAAAGCCAGTTTGAGCGATAAAGTACCTCGTATTTGACTAGCGATACGTTCTACGGCTTGGCCGACAACAGTATCTTGACCGACCCTCGGTCCAATTGAAGCAAGTTCCATGGCCAATCTAGCAGCAATCTAGAAGGAGTCATGTTGTTACGTCACATGCCCCAAACGAGTAACAATTATTACCCCAATTATGAATCATCGTAATTGACTGAGAAAATAAAGATGTATGACATGAATAGGACAAAGAGGATCTTAGAAAAAATTGGTAATTCTTTCCTTTTTTTACAATTCTGTAGTGTAATACGTAATACAATAAATATTAATATCGTACATATATTTCTCTTGTTCTTGTTTTCTTCCTACACTATATAATACATATCGTAAATAAGCATATTTATATCAATTATGTTCCACCAGCAGGTATCTTGAGCTATGCATGAATTAATTATTGCAATAAGATTCAAGGGCTTAAAAAATGATGATGTTAAAATGATAGGTGTTAAAATGATGAATCGATATCGACTATAACCCTAGCCTTCCTAGTTAAGGATGTGGGTTCGAGTCCCATTATCCGCTCAATATGAATCATAATACATACATCATTGGATCCTACTAAGATTTCTAGATCGTCAAAGAGATATTCAAGTTCAACCAATATGGACCAGAAATCTAAATTTGAAACTAAACGGTAGGGTCCAAGTCAACCCATCACTAGGGGCATAAAAAATGCCCAAGGTCAGTTTGTCCTGGAATCAAGAGGCAATTTGGATAAGATTAACATTGATTGTGAAATGATTATACGTGGACCAACATAGGATCAATGATTTGTGAAATCAATTAGAGTGTTTTAAAACTGATTATGATAGAGAGACCCGCGTGTTAAGTTGCATACATGCTTTAAGCTGCTTATTCATATTTTCATCTTCATCTTTGTCAAAAACAACTTTTTAGAAATGGATTTGATCTCAATGTTAATCTTATCCATTTTACAAAATCGGTGTGTCTACTTTTTTGTCCGAGATACAATTTGTAAACACCCCATTTTAGCCTAGTAGTCTTGTGTCAATGGTCAATTTCAAAAAACATGTTACTCAGAGTCATTTTCGACATACTCTCTATGTTCACTACATTTTTTGCATATACAACATCTAAAGGTTTTTGTCCAAAAGAATGATGAATATCTTTCACAAATAAAAAAATAAGTGATTTCGATGTCTAAGCACAAAGTTATAACCAAAACAAGTTGGTTTGACTGCCCAAAAAACTTGTTTTTAGGAAAATTTTACTTTAATTATGATTTTGACATTCAAATCAGCCAAATTTGTTTTTTTGCTATAATTTAAACTAAACGCATTAAACCATACATCAAAAGCATGCATGATTAGAAAGATATGGTCAAAACAAGTTAACTTGTTAGTGCAGTCAAATCATGTCTGTCTAAGATTGTAAGAGTGAAGTTTTCACGATTCTTGGATTACACAAAGGGATTAGCAAATAAAAGTGCTAATTCCACGACCATGCCGTAAACTATTAAAGCTTCCATAAAAGCGTGATTAAGTAATAAAGTACCTCATATTTTACCCTCTGCTTCTGGTTGACTAGCGATACCTTCTACGGCTTGGCCTGCAACATTACCCTGACTGAAGCAACATAAATTAGGGTATTCATATTAAGCTCCTTGCAACAAAAAAATAAAGAAATGGTTACTAATATAATCAAATAAACAAATGAATTATTATATATTACTTAATTACTGTGCTTAATTAATGTTATTTATATATTTATAATATTAATTAGTTGCATTACTTAGTATTTCATATTCCATCCCTAAGATCCATCCAACTAAACTAAGAACTCCCAACATAATTTGAGAAGGGATGATATTTGATTTGACTGAATCATCAGAACTACTTCAATATCTCATTTTTATTCCCTATCCAAGTTTTTGTAAATCCATATAATATAGTTCTTCTATTTCTTTGCTCCAAACCCATTCTTTTAATTCTTCTCTCCTTCATTTTCTTTAAACGCATTCATAGGCTTGACTTTGTATTCAATTCACATATACAATCACAGACAAAAAAGAAGGGCTTATATCATAATCCATATGGAGAAAGTAAAATCTATACCTATATAAAGTCAGTAGTAATATAGGGAATGAAATAATATACATGGGTATCAACAGTCACATATACATTCATTTCTTCCATAATGCATCATCTTATATCTATTGAATGAGATCAGACCCTGGAATCATTCTTTTAAGCATACACCGGAGTTAACGTATAATATGTAGCTACGCTATCTAGCTCGACCCACGTAACCTACTTGATTTTTACTTGTCTTTATCAAACTTAGAGATTCATCAAAACGAATCATCACCTATCAAGATTTTATGATTGATTGATTCAATTGCAATTAATTCCATTTTTGGTTAATTGTTGAATAGAATGAAATGAAATAGCAACATTTCCGTAGAACATAGTTCCTGTTGTTTTGTCACATGACCCAAACGAGTCACAATTATTACCCCAATTATGAATCGTCGTAATTGACTGAAAAAATAAAGGAGACGTATGACATGAATAGGACAAAAGGGGATCTTAAGAAAAATTGAGAATTCCTCCTTTTTTTACAATTCCGTAGTGTAATACGTAATATAATAAATATTAATATCGTACATATATTTCTCTTGCTCTAGTTTTCTTCCTACACTATACTACATATCGTAAATAAATATATTTATATCAATCGTGTTCCTCAAGCAGGTGTCTTGAGTTATGCATGAATTAATTACTGGAATAAGATTCATTGGCTTACTTAATTTTGAATTTAAATCAATTCAAAAAGAAAAAGTGACTCTTTGAAATTCAAAGCATTATTTTATTATTTATTTGATAAAAAGCTACTTAATGATGACCTTCCATGGATTCACCTATATAAGCCACAAATAAGGTTGCAAAAATCAGAGCTTGAATACCACTTGTGAATAATCCGAGGAACATCACTCGTATAGGAATCACTAAATGTACTAAAGAAACAGGAACAACAACTACTAATTCATCGGTCAATATATTCTTGAAAAGTCCAAAACTAATTGATAAAGGTTTTGTGAAATCTTCTGAGACATTAATTGGTAAAAGTATTGAAGTTGGTGGAATCTATTTACCGAAATAACCCAATACCTTTTTAGTAAGGCCTTTATAGAAATGTGCCACTGACGTGAGTAAAGCTAAAGCAAGAGTATTATTTATATCATTCGTAGGTGCAACTAACTCCCTATGAGGTTACTGTATGATTCTCCAAGGTAAAAGCGCACCTCACCAGTTAGAATAAAAAATAAACAGGAACAAAGTTCCAATAAAAGGAACCCAAGGACCATATTCTTCTTGTCCATTTTGAGTTTTGCACACGTCTTGAATGAATTCAAGAACATATTCGAAAAAATTCTGGCCGTCAATCAGAATAGTTTGTGGACTCCGAACGGGTATAGCAGCTGAACCTAATAAGATAACAATTATGACCAAAGAAGTTATAAGTACTTGGGCATGCACTTGGAAACCTCTTATTTGCCAATAGAAATGTTGGCCAACTTCCACACCGGATATCTCGTATGACCCCTTTAGTGTGTTGATGGAACATGGTAGAACATTCGTAGTACCATCTCACAGAAATGGAACTTAAGAATGAATTATTTTCATTGAACCATTTCTTTTTCTACTCTCCTACCTAATTTAATCATATATTTCGGGTACTAAATTAATAAAACAATTCATTGGTTTATTTGATTACATGTGACTGTATAACAATTCATTAACCATTTCTTCATATTTTGTTGTGAGGAGCTTACCATGAATCCTCTAATTTCTGCTACTTTCGTTATTGCCACTGGATTGGCCATAAAACGTGCTTCTATTGGACCCAGAGTCGATCAAGGTACTGCTGTAGGTGAAGCCGTAGAAGGTATTGCTAGTCAACTAGAAGAAAAGGGTAAAATACGAGGTACTTTATTGCTAGTTTGGCTTTATGGAAGTTTTAACAAATTACGGCCTGGCCGTGGAATTAGCACTTTTATTTGTTAATCCCTTTATGTAATCTTAGATACGTGAAAACGTCAAAAACATGTACTTCTTTTATTGCTTTCTCAGTGCCTCTTACTTTTATACGTGAAAAAACCTAAATACTATGCTTCAACTTATATGCATAAGCTAATTTTGATGATAAAATGTTTTGAATTTAGTCATAATTCTTGCTTAAAAACTTTATGCATAACTTAACCAATATAAAACAAATGAATTAATATGCACAAGTCAAACCTTCTTAACAATGAACACTTATAAAAAATGAAAAAATAATTAAAACAAGCTCAAATGGGTAAAATCCGGAGTCCTTAAGCTAGGACCGATCTAAAAACACCC
This sequence comes from Nuphar pumila, assembly GCF_984573655.1. NCBI lineage: Eukaryota > Viridiplantae > Streptophyta > Magnoliopsida > Nymphaeales > Nymphaeaceae > Nuphar > Nuphar pumila. The sequence continues at coordinate 63,409,866 of NC_143260.1, read as the reverse complement.
CGATCCGGTCTGTAACGGCTCCGAATCGGTCATCTAAGGGTCTGAATAAGTTCTGGACCGAATGAACTGGTATAACACATGAACAAAAGCTCATACAACCCTACAACCGAATGCGAAAATCCTATCTTTTTATGGATTCATGAAAACAGGGTTATTACATCTCGGAACCGGTGAGAAACTGAAAGAAATTGGTCAAAAACAGCTATGAACTGGTCCAAGAAAGGGTCGTATCGTTCACTGATCCGATTCAGGTATAAATAGTGCCCAGACCCTATTACAGATCTTATCCGATCCAAACGTGATCCGGGTAAGACTCAATCCAAACTAGAACCGCGCCGGACCCGTTCCAAACCAGATCTGGATTGGTCTAGATCCAAACAGGATCCGGGATAGACCCGATCCAAACCGGATCCGGCTTCAACCCGATACAACAATAATATGGGTCCAACTCGATCCAAACATGATTCGAGTCCGACTTGATCCAAACGTGATATAGATCAAACTCGATCCAAACCGAAACCGGGCCCAACTCGATCCAAACATGATCCGGGCCCGACCAGATACAAATATAATCCAGGTCCAACCGGATTCAAACTAGATCCAGGTCAGACCTAATCCAAACAGGATCTGGGTCGGACCTGATCCAAACAGGATCCGGGTCAGACCCATCCAAACAAAATCTCGGTCCGACCCGATCAAAATCAAAATCAAAATCGGGTCAGACCCGATCCAAACAGAATTTGGGACAAACTCAAATCGAACAAGATTCGGTTCCGACCCGACCCAAACTAGATCCAGGTCTCATCCCGATCCAAACCGGATCTAGCTCTGGCCTAATCCAAACATAATCCAGGTATGACCCAATCATAACCGGATCCGGGACTTACCTAATCCAAACATAATCTGGGTCTGACTTGATCCAAACCGAAACCGGGTCTGACCTAATCCAAATCCTGTTTGGATCAGACCCGACCCAAACTGGATCTAGGCTTGCCCGGATGCAAATAAAAGACGAGTCCGACCCCATCCAAACATGAACCGGGTCGGACCCAAAACAAACCGGATCCGGGTCTAACCTGATCCAAATCAGATCTGGGCCTGACCCGATCCAAACACAATCTGGATTTGATTTGACACAAACAGGATCCGGGTCAAACCCGACCCAAACACGATCCGGGCCAGACCCGAACTAATAATGATCCGGGCTGGAACTGTCCCAAACAGGATCCAGGACAGAGTAGTTCAAAACAGGATCCATGTTAGACCCGTCCAAAACAGGATTCGGGCCGAACTCGATCCAAACCAGATCCGAGCAGGAACCACCCCAAATAGGATCCGGGATGGACCCGTCCAAAACAGGAGCCGGAGAGAACCCGATCCAAATTGGATCCAGATCTAACACGATACAAACATGATCCGGGTCTAACCCAATCCTGATACAAACATGATCTAAAACAGACCCGATCCATATTGGATTAGGGTCTAACCCAATCCAAACAGGATCTTGTTTGGATGTGACCCGAACAAGATCCGGGCGACAACCCATCCAAATCGGATCGAGGTCTGACCCGATCGAAACCGGAACTGGGTCAAACATGTCCAAAACCGGGTCGGACCTATCCAAAATTGGGTTTGGATCGGCTCCGATCAAAACAAGATCTGGTCTGGAACCGAACCAAACATGATTCGAGACAGATCCGATCCAGACCAGATCTGGGTTTGACCCAATCCAAACAGGATCTGGTCTGGAGCTGACCCAAACACGATCCGGGCGACACCTAATCCAAACCAGAACCGGGTCAGACCTGTCCCAAATCAGGTCTCGATCGGCCCCGATCCAAATAGGATCTGGTCTAGACTAAACCCAAACATCATCCTGGTCAGACTCGATCTAAACGTGATCAGGATCAGACTCGATCTAAACTTGATCCGGGCGAAAACTGATCCAAACAGGATCTGTGTCAGACCAGACCCAAATAGGATACAGGATGGACCCGATCTAAACACGATCCAGATTAGACCTGATCAAAACAGGATTCGGGTCAGAACCGATCCAAACAGGATACGCCCCGAACATGATCCAAACAGGATCCGTGCCGGACTGGACCCAAATAGGATCTGAGTCTAACCCGATCCAAGCATGATGTGGACCGGACCAGATCCAAACATGATCTGGGCCAAAACCCGACCCAAACAAGATCCGGGTCAAGACCGATCCAAACACATATATGCATGATTCAATCAATATAAATTTTGTTTGACAACATAAGAACACATATATGCAAGATTGAATCACTATGAAACTTTTTTAAAAGCCTTAAAACACATATATGCATGATTGAATCACTATGATTTTTTTTGCACAGTCTTAGAACACATATATGCATGATTTAATCACTATGAATTTTTTTTGACAACCTTAGAAAACATATATGCATGATTGAATCACTATGATGTTTTATTTACAGCATTAGAAATCATATATGCATGATGGAATCAGTATGAAATTTTTATGACATCGTTAGAATACATGCATGATTGAATCACTAAATTTTTTTTAGACAGCCTTAGAACACATATATGCATGATTGAATCACTATGATTTTTTTGAACGCCTTAGAACACATATATGAAAGATTGAATCACTTTGAATTTTTTTGACAACTTTAGAATACATATATGTATGATTGAAAACACTATGATTTGTTTTGATAGCATTAGAACACATATATGCATGATTGAATCACTATGAAATTTTTTTGACAGCCTTAAAACACATATATGCATGATAGAATTACTATAAAATTCTTTTGACATGGTTAGAACACATGCATGATTGAATCACTATGAAATTTTTTTGACAACCTTAGAACACATATATGCAGGATTGAATCACTATAATTTTTTTACAGCCGTAGAACACAGATATGATGACTAAATAAATCAATATGATTTTTTTTGAAAGCCTTAGAACACATATATGCATGATTGAATCACAATGATTTTTTTTTGATAGGTTAGAACACATATATGAATTATTGAATCACTATGAAAATTTTTAGACAATGTTAGAATACATATATGCATGATTGAATCACTATGATTTTTTTTACAACATTAAAAAACATATATGCATGATTGAATCATTATCAAATTTTTTTGACAACCTTAGAACACATATATGCATTATTGAATCACTATAATTTTTTTTTGACAGCCGAAGAACACATATATGCATGATTGAGTCATTTTGATTTTTTTAAAGCCTTAGAACACATATGTGCAAGATTGAATCACTATGAATTTTTTTTGTGAGCTTTAGAACACATATATGCGTGATTGAATAACTATGAAATTTTTTGACAGCGTTAGAACACATATATGCATAATTAAATAACTATGATTTTTTTGACAGCCTTAAAACACAAATATGCATGATTGAACCACTATAAAGCTTTTTGACAGCCTTAGAACACATATATGCATGATTAAATCACTACAAAATTTTTTGGACAACCTTAGAACACATGTATGCATGATTGAATCATTATGATTTTTTTTGAAAACCTTAGAGCAAATATATGCATGATTGAATCACTATGAATTTTTTTTACAGCTTTAGAACACATATATGCATGATTGAATTAATATGATTTTTTTTTACAGCCTTAGAGCACATATATGCACGATTGAATTACTATGAAATTATTTTGACAACCTTAGAACACATGTAAGCATGGTTGAATCACTAAGAATTTTTTTTGACATCGTTAGAACAAATATATGCATGTTTGAATCACAATGATTTTTTTTTGACAGACTTAGAACCCATACATGCGTGATTGAATCACTATGATTTTTTTTGATAGCCTTATAACACATATGTGCTTCAATGAATCACTATGAAATTTTTTTGGCAGCCTTAGAATACATATATGCAGGTTCGAATCACACTATTTTTTTTAATAGCATTAGAACACATATATGCATTATTGAATCACTATGATTTTTTTTTTCACAGCCTTAGAAACACATATATGCAAGATTGAACCACTATAAATTTTTTTTGATAGCCTTAGAACACATATAAGCATGATTGAATCACTAAATTTTTTTTGACCGGCTTAGAACACATATATGCTTGATTGAATTACTATAATTTTTTTGACACCTTAGAATACATAATTTTTTTGACGCTATAAAATCATTTCTACAACGTTAGCACATAGAAAACATATATGAATGATTAAATCACAATGAATTTTTTTTGACAACCTTAGAACACATATATGCATGAATGAATCATAATAAGATTTTTTTGACAGCCTTAGAACACATATGCATGATTGAATTACTATGAAATTGTTTTGTCAGACTTAGAACACATATACGCAGGATTGAATCACTATAAATTTTTTTTGACAACCTTAGAACACATATATGCATGATTGAATCTCCATGAATTTTCTTTGACAACCTCAAAACACATATATGCATGATTGAATCACTGTGGAATTTTTTTGACAACCATAGAACACATATATGCATGATTGAATCTCTATGGATTTTTTTGACAACTTTAGAAGACATATGTGCATGATTACACCATAATTTTTTTTTTGACAAACTTAGAACACATATCTGCAAGATTGAGTAACTATGAAATCTTTTTGAGAGCCTTAGAACACATAAATGAATGATTCAGTCACTCTAAAATATTTTTGACAGCCTTAGAACATATATGTAGGACTGAATCAGTATGATTTTTTTTGATAGCCTTACAACACATATATGCATGATTGAATCACAATGAATTGTTTTTTACTACGTTAGAACTCATATATGCTAGATTGAGTCACTATGAAATTTTTTTGATAGCCTTAGAACACATGTATACATTATTGAATACTATAAAGTTTTTTGACACCCTTAAAACACATATATGCATGATTAAATCACTATGCATTTTTTTTGACAACCTTAGAACACATATATGCATGATTACATCACTATGACATTTTTTTGACAATATTGGAACACATATATGCATGATTGAATCACAATGAATTTTTTTAGAGACTTAGATCCCATATATGCATGATTGAATCACTATGAAGTTTTATTTATAGTATTAGAACACAAATATGCCTGATTGAATTACTATGAATTTTTTTGGGCAGCCTTAGAATACATATATGCAAGATTAAATCATAATAAATTTTTTTTAATAGCATTAGAACAAAAATATGCATGATTGAATCACTATGATTTTTTTTTGAAAAACTTAGAATAGATATATGCAAGATTGAACCACTATAATTTTTTTTTTGACAGCCTTAGAACACATATATGCTTGATTGAATCACTATAAATTTTTTTTGACAGCCTTAGAACACATATTTGCATGATTGAATCACAATGATTTTTTTTCCACAATGTTAGAACTTAGAACCCATATATGCATTATTGAGTCACGATGAAATTTTTTTGGCAGCCTTAAAACATGTGTACGCATGATGGAATCCATACAAAATTTTTTTGACAGCGTTAGAACACATATATGTATGATTAAATCACTATGATTTTTTCTTGACACCCTTAGAACATATATAAGCTTGATTTAATGATTATAATTTTTTTTATTTCTATAGAACACGTATATGCATGATTGAATCACTATGAAACTATTTTGATAGCATTAGAACACATATATGGATGATTGAATAATTATGAATTTTTGTTGACAACCATAGAACACATATATGCATGATTGAATCACTATGATTTTTTTTTATGCCTTAGAACACATATATGCATAATTGAATCACTATGAAATTTTTTCGACACCCTTAGAACACATATAAGCATGATTTAATCACTATAAATTTTTTCACAGGGTTAGAACACATATATGCATGATTGAATTACTATGAAATTTTTTTGACAGCCTTAGAACACATATCTGCATGAATGAGTCAATATGAATTTTTTTTGACAGCCTTAGAACACATATATGCATGATTGAATTACGATAAGTTTTTTTTGACCACTTTGGATTACATATATCCAAGAATGAAGCATTATCAAATTTTTTTGATATCCTTAAAACACGTATATCCATGATTGAATCACTATGAATTTTTTTTTATAGCCTTAGAACACATATATGCAAGATTGAATGACTATGATTTTTTTTTGACAGCCTTTGAACACATATAAACATGATTTAGTCACTATGATTTTTTTTTGACGGCCTTGAAGCACATATATTCTTGATTGAATTACTATGGAATTTGTTTGACTGCCTTAGAACTCCTATATGCATGATTAAATCACTATGAAATTTTTTTGACAGCCTTAGATCACAAATATGCATGATTGAATCACTATGATTTTTTTTTAACAGTGTTAGAACACATATATGCGTGATTGAATCACTAAAATTTTTTTGAGAGCATTATAACACATATATGCAAGATTGAATCACTAATTTTTTTTTTTGACAACCTTAGAACACATATTTGCATGATTGAACCACTATGAATTTTTTTGATATCCTTAGAACACATATATACATGATTGAGTATCTATAAATTTTTTTATAGCACCAGAACACATATATGCTAGATTAAATCAGTATAATTTTTTTTTGACAACCTTAGCACACATATCTGCAAGATTGAGTCACTATAATTTTTTTTTGACAGTCATAGAACACATATATGCATGATTGAGTCACTATGATTTTTTTTGACAGCCTTAGAACATATATATGCAGAACTGAATCACTATGAAATTTTTTTGATGGCTCTAAAACACATATATGCATGATTGAATCACCATGTAATTTTTTTGACAGCCTTAGAACACAAATATGCATGATTGAATCACAATGAATTTTTTTTGACAGCCTTTGAACACATATTTGCATGATTGAATTACTATGAATTTTTTTTTGACAACCATGGAACACATATATGCATGATTGAATCACTCTGAGATTTTGTTGACAACTTTAAAACACTCATATGCATGATTAAATCCATACAAATTTTTTTGACAGCCGTACAATACATATATGCATGATTGAATCACTATAAATTTTTTTGACACCCTTAGAGTACATATAATCATGATTTAATCACTATATATTTTTTTGATAGCCTTAAAACACATATATGCATGATTGAATTGCTATGAATTTTTTTTGATAGCCTTAGAACACATATCTGCTTGAATGAATCACTATGGTTTTTTTTAACCGCCTTAGAACACATATATGCATGTTTGCATTACTATAAATTTTTTTTGACCAACTTGGTTTACAAATATCCAAGAATGAAGCACTATCAAGTTTTTTTGATACCCTTGAAACACATATATGCATGATGGAATCACTATGAATTTTTTTTGATAGCCTTAGAACACATATATGCATGATTCAATTACTATGAATTTTTTTGACAGCGTTAGAACACATATAAGCATGATTTAATCACTATGATTTTTTTTTACAGCCTTGGAACACATATATTCATGATTGAATTACTATGAATTTTTTTTGACTGCCTTAAAATACATATATGCATGATTGAATTACTATGAATATTTTTTTTGACAACTTTAGAACTCATATATGGCTGATAGAGTCACTATGATTTTTTTTTGACAACCTTAGAATACATATTTGCATGATTGAATCACTATGAATTTTTTTTTGACAGCCTCAGATCACATATATGTATGATTACTATAAATTTTTTTTGACAACCTTAGAAAACATATAAGCCCGATTGAATCAATATGATATTTTTTTTGTCAGCCTTAGATCACATATATGCATGACTGAATCACTATAAATTTTTTTGACAACCTTAGAATACATATAAGCATGATTGAATCAATATGATATTTTTTTGACAGCCTTAGAACACATATATGCATGATTGAATCAATATGATATATTTTTTTACAGCCTTAGAACACATATATGCGTGATTGAATCACTATTTTTTTGGATAGCCTTAGAACACATATATGCAGGATTGAATCACTATAAATTTTTTTGACAACCTTAGAACACATGTTTGCAATGATACAACCACTATGATTTTTTTTAGACAGCCTTAGAACACATATATACATGATTGAGTATCTATAATTTTTTTTGACATCATCAGAACACATATATCCATGATTGCATCACTATGATTTTTTTTAAAGCCTTAGCACACATATCTACATGATTGAGTCATTGTGAATTTTTTTTTAGAGCTGTAGACCACGTATATGCATGATTAAATCGCTATAATTTTTTTTGACAACCTTAGAACACATATATGCAGGATTGAATCACTATGAATTTTTTTTGACGGCTCTAGAACACATATATGGATGATTGAATCACCATGGAAATTTTTTGACAGCCGTAGAAAGCATATATAGATGATTGAATCACTATGACATTTTTTAGACCGCCTTATAACATTTATACGCATGATTGAATCACTATGAAGTTTTTTTGATAGCCTTTGAACACATATATAAATGACTGAATCACTATGAATTTTTTCTGACAACCATAGAACACATATATGCACGATTGAATCACTTTGTGATTTTTTTGACAACCTTAAAACACGTATATCCATGATTAAATATAATTTTTTTTGACACCCTTAGAACACAAATAAGCATGATTTAATCAGTATATTTTTTTTTGGTTTCCTTAGCACACATATATGCATGATTAAATCACTATGAAACATTTTTGATAGTCTTAGAACACATGAATTATTGAATCACTATTTTTTGACAACCATAGAACACATATATACATGATTAAATCACTATGAGATTTTTTTGACAACCTTAGAACACGTATATGCATGATTGAATATATACAATTTTTTCGACTACCTTAGAACACCTATATGCATGATTGAATCACTATAAACTTTTTTTGACAGCCTTAGAGCACATATATGAATAATTCAATCACCATGATTTTTTTTTCACAGGCTTAGAAGATATATCTGCATGAATGAATCACTGTGAATTTTTTTGACAGCCTTAGAACACATATATGCATGATTAAATCACTATGAAATTTTTTTGACACCCTTAGAACAAATATATGCATGATTCAATCACTATGTAATTTTTTTGACAGCCTTAGAACACATATATGCATTATTGAATAACTACAAAATTTTTTCGAGAACCTTAGAACACATATATGCATGATTGAATCACTAAGAATTTTTTTTGCAGCCTTAGAACACATATATGCATGATTGAATCTCTATGAATTTTTTTTGACAGCCTTAGAATAAGTATATGCAGGATTAAATCACTATGAATTTTTTTTGACAGCCTTAGAACACATTTATGCATGATTTTATCACTATGATTTTTTTGATAGCCTTAGAACATACATATGCATGATTAAATTACTATAAATTCATTTTGACAGTCATAGAACACATATAAGCATGATTTAATCACTAGGTATTTTTTGTGACAGCTCTGGAACACATATATGCAATATTGAGTCACTATGAAAATTTTCTTGACAGCCTTAGAACACATATATGCATGATTGAATCATTATGAATTTTTTTTGACTGCCATAGAACATATATATGCATGATTTAATCACTATGTTTTTTTTGACAACCTTAGAACACATATACGCATGATTTAATCACTATGATTTTTTTTAACAGCCTTACAACACATATATGCACGATTGAATCACTATGATTTTTTTTGACACCCTTGGAACACTTATAAGCAGGATTTAATCACTATGAATTTTTTTTTGATAGCCTTATAACACATATATGCATGATTGAATCACGATGAAATTTTTTTGACAACTTTAGAACACATATTTGCACGACAAAATCACTATAAATTTTTTTTGACCACCTTCGATTACATATATCCAAGAATTAAGCACTATCAATTTTTTAATAGCCTTAAAACAAATATATGCATGATTGAATCACTATAATATGTTTTTGACAGCCTTAGAACACATATAAGCATGATTTAATCCCTATGAATTTTTTTTGACAACCTTGGAACACATATATGCATGATTGAATTACTATAATTTTTTTTGAAAGCCTTAGAACACATATATACATGATTGAATGACTATGAAATATTTTTAACAACCTTAGAACACATATATGAAAGATTGAATCACTATGAAATTTTCTTGACATCCTTAGAACACATATATGCATGATTGAATCACTACAATTTTTTTAAGAGCATTAGAACACAAATATCAGTATTGAATGATTATAAATTTTTTTTACAACCTTAGAACACATATATGCATGATTGAACCACAATGGATTTTTTTTGACAGCCATAGAACACATATATACATGATTGAGTCTCTACAAATTTTTTTGATAGCATCCGTACACATATATGCATGATTGAATCACTATTTTTTTTTGACAACCTTAGAACACATCTCTGCATGATTGAGTCACTATGAATATTTTTAGACCGTCGTAGAAAACATATATGCATGTTTGAATCACTATAAATTTTTTTTGACAGCCTTAGAACACATATATGCTGGATTAAATCACTATGATTTTTTTTGACCGCCTTAGAACACATATATGCGAGATTGAATCATTATGGAATTCTTTTTACTGCGTTAGAACACACATATTATATCCTTGATTAAATCACTATGATTTTTTTTTGGCAGCCTTAGAACACACATATGAATGATTGAATCACTATAATATTTTTTTAACTAGCATAGAACACATATATGCGTGATTGATTCCATACAAATTTTTTTTGACAGCCATAAAACATATATATGCATGATTTAAGCGCTATAAATATTTTTTGACAACCTTAGAACACATATCTCCTTGATTGAAACACTATGATTTTTTTTGACAGCATTAGAACACATATATGCATCATTTAAACACTATAAATTTTTTTGACAGCCGTAGAACACATAAATGCATGATTTAATCACTATAAAATAATTTTCACATCCTTAGAACACATATATGCATGATTTAATCAATATGAAATTTTTCTGACAGCCTTAGAATACATATTTGAATAGTTGAATATCTATGAATTTTTTTTGACAACTTTAGAACACATATATGCAAGATTTAATCACTATGAATTTTTTTTGAGAGCCTTAGAACACATATAAGCAAGATTTAATCACTATAATTTTTTTTTGACAGCCTTAGAACACATATATGCATGATTTAAACAATATGAATGGTTTTGATAGCCTTAAAACACATATATACATGATTGAATCACTATGATTTTTTTGACAGCCTTAGAACACATATATGCAGGATTCAATCACTGTGATTTTTTTTGACAGCCATAGAACACATATAAGCATGATTTAATCACAATGAAATATTTTTGACATCCATAGAACACATATATGCATGATTTAATCACTATGAAATTTTTTTGACAGCCTTAGAACACATATATGCATGATTGAATCACTATGGAATTTTTTTGATAGCCTTAGAAAACATATATGCATGATTTAATCACTATGAATTTTTTGTGACTGCCTTAGAAGACATATACTCATGATTTACCAACTATGAATTTTTTTGACAGCCTTAGAACACATATATACAAGATTGAATCACTATAAATTTTTTTTGACAGCCTTAGAACACATATATGCATGATTTAATCAATATGATTTTTTTTTGACAGCCTCATAACACATATATGCTTGATTGAATGTCTATGAGATTTTCTTGACAGCCTTAGAACAATATATGCTTGATTGAATCACTATGATTTTTTTTTTGACAGCCTTAGAACACATATATGCATGATCGAATCACTATGATTTTTTTTTTGATAGCCTTGGAACACATATATGCGTGATTGAATCTGTATAATTTTTTTTAGAGCATTAGAACACATATATGGATGATTGAATCACTATATTTTTTTTTGACAACCTTAGAACTTATATTTGCATGATTGAACCATTACAAAATTGTTTTGACAACCTTAGAACAAATATATGCAAGATTGAGTCTCTATAAAGTTTTTCGACAAAATGAAAACACATATGTGCATGATTGAATCACTTTAATATTTTTTTGACAACTATAGAACACACATCTGCATGATTGAGTCACTATGATTTTTTTTTGACAGCCATAGAACACACATATGCATGATTGAATCACTGTAAAAAATGTTTGACAGCTTTAGAACACATATATGAAGGATTGAATTACAATGAAATTTTGTTGAGTCCTTTAGAACACATCTAAGCATGTTTTAATCACTATGATTTTTTTTTTGATATCCTTAGAACTCATATCTACGTGATTGAATCACTATGATTTTTTTTTATAACCTTAGAACACATATATGCATGATTGAATCACTATGAATTTTTTTTGACAGCCTTAGAACACATATATGCATTATTGAATCATTATAAATTTTTTTGCAGACTTAGAATATATATATATATATATATATATATATATATATATATATATATATATATATGCATTATTAAATCACTATGAAATTTTTTTGACAGCCTTAGAACACATATATGCAGGATTGAATAACTACAATTTTTTTTTATAGCATTAGAACACATATATGCTTGATTGAATAAATATGATTTTTTTTGACAGCCTTAGAACATATATGTGATGGATTGAATGACTATAAATTTTTTTTGACAACCTTATAACCCAAATATGCATGATTAAATCACTATGAATTTTTGTTGACTCACTTACAACACATATAATTCGAATGTAATCACTATGAATTTTTTTTGACAACCTAAGAACACATCTGCATGATTGAATCACTATAAAATTTTTTTGACAGCCTTAGTACACATATAAGCATGATAGAATTACTATGATTTTTTTTTACAGCCTTATAACACATATCCATTATTAAATCTCTTTGATTTTTTTTGACAGCCTTAGAACACATATATTCAGTATTAAATCACCATGATTTTTTTTTTGACAGCATTAGAACATATATATGCATGATTAAATTGCTATGAATTTTTTTTGACAGCCTTAGAACACATATATGCATGATTGAATCACTATGAAATTTTTTTGACAGCCTTAGAACACATATATGCAGGATTGAATGACTATGAATTTTTTTGATAGCCTTAGTACATGCATGATTGAATCACTATGATTTTTTTGACAGCCTTAGAACACGTATATGCAGGATTGAATGACTAAAATTTTTTTGACAACCTTTAAACACATACATGCTTGATATAATCACTATGAATTTTTTTTGACAGCCTTAGAACACATATATGCAGGATTGAATGACTATGGGTAACTTTTTTTTTGAAATATGACAATTGGGACAAGACTACTAGGCCAAAATTGGGGTGTTTGTATCTCTTCGTTATCAAGCATGGGATGATGTCAAAATAGTAGACACACCGATTTCGTAGAATGTATAAGATTAACTTTATATAGATATAGATTCCACTTTCTCTATATCGATTACGATATAAGCTCTTCATTTTCTGTCTGTGACTGTATGTGGGGAGTGAATATGGAATCAAGCCTATGAATGCGTTTAAAGAAGATGATGGAGCGAAGGATTGAAAGAATGAGTTCGGATAAAAAAAATAGAATAACTATATTATATGGATTCACGAAATCTTGGATAGGGAATAAAAACAAGATATTGAAGTAAATCTGGTGATTCAATAATTTCAAATATCATCACTTCTCAAATTAGGTTGGGAGTTTTTAGTTTAGTTGTACGGATCTTAGTAATGGAATATGAAATACTAAGTAATGTAACTAATTAATATTATCAATATGTAAAACAACATTAATTAAGTACACTAGTTAATTAATATAATTAATCATGTCATATAATACATCGTAAATTGTTTCGTTTAGGTCACTTTGTGCCCTAAATCCTGGAATCTATCCATATTCCATAAAGGAGCTGACTGAATAAAACCAAAGTAACAAGTTCGGTTTTGAATTATAGAAGTTAAAAATGATGAATCGATGTCGACTATAACCCAAGCCTTGCAAGCTAACGATGCAGGTTCGAGTCCCTTTATTTGCTCGATATGAATCATAAAACATACTTCATTGGATCCTCCGAAGATTTCTAGATCATCCAATAGATATTCAAGGTCAACTAATATGGACCAGAAATCTAAATTTGAAAACAACCTTTATGGTCCAGGTCGACCTATCACTAGGGGCTTAAAAATGCCAAAGGTCAGTTGGTGCTGGAGTCAAAATGCATTTTGGAATAGATTGACATTGATTGTGAAATGATAAGAGGTGGTCCATTAAATTATCAATGATTTGTGAAATGAAATATAGTGTTTAAAAACTGATCATGAGGCATCATAGAGAGACCCTCGTGTTAAGTTGCAAACATGTTTTACGGTGCATATTCATACTTTCATCTTCGTCAAAAAGTAATTCATACTTTACGGTGCATATGCATATTCATACTTTAGATTAGATATATGCAAGATTAAATTACTATGAATTTCTTTTAACAGACTTACAACACATATATACATGATTGAATCACTATAGAACTTTTTTGACAAACTTAGAACAAATATATGCATAATTGAAATACTATAGATTTTTTTGACTACCTTGGATTGCATATATCCAAGAATGAAGCACTAACAAATTTTTTTCATAGCTTTAAAACACATATATGGATGATGTAATGACTATGAATTTTTTTGATAGCCCTAGAATACATATATGCATGATTGAATCACTATGAAATTTTTTTGACAGCCTTACAACACATATAAGCGTGATTTAATCACTATAAATTTTTTTTGACAACCATGGAAGACATATATGCATGCTTGAATTACTATGAAATTTCTTTGTCTGCCTTAGAACACATATATGCATGATTGAATCACTATAAATTTTTTTGACAACCTTAGAACACATATATGGAAGATTGAATCATTACAAATTTTTTTGAGAGCATTAGAGCACATATATGCATGATAGAATCACTATAAATTTTTTTTGACAACCTTAGAACACATATAAGCATGATTTAATCACTATAATTTTTTTTGATAGCCTTGGAACACACATATGCATGATTGAATCACTTTGAAATTTTTTTTGACAGCCTTAGAACACAAATATGCATTATTGAATCACTATAAAATTTTTTTGACAACCTTAGAAGACATATTTGGAAGATTGAGTCACTATGAATTTTTTTGACAGCCGTAGAACACATATATCCTTGATTGAATCACTATGAATTTTTTTTGACAGCCTTACAACACATATATGCAGGATTGAATCACTATAAATTTTTTTTCACGGCTCTAGAACACAAATATGTATGATTAAATCACCATGGAATTTTTTTGACAGCCTTACAAGACATATATGCATGATTGAATCACTATAGAATTTTTTTGACAGCCTTAGAACACATATATGCATGATTGAATGACTATGAAATTTGTTGACCGCCTTAGAATACATATATGAATGATTGAATCACTATGATTTTTTTTTGACAACCGTAGAACACATATATGCATGATTGAATCACTCTGAGATTTTTTAATAACCATCAAACACGTATATACATGATTGAATCAATATAATTTTTTTGACTGCCTTAGAACACATATATGCATGTTTGAATCACTGTGATTTTTTTTTTGAAACCCTTAGAGCACATATACGCATGAGTTAATTAGTATAATTTTTTTTATTTTCTTAGAACACATATATGCATGATTGAATCACTATAAAACTTTGTTGATAGCCTTAGAACACATATATGAATGATTGAATCACTATGATTTTTTTTGAGAACCATAGAAACATATATGCATGATTAAATCACTATCAGATTTTTTTGACAACCGTGGAACACGTATATGCATGATTGAATCCATACAATTTTTTTTGACTACCTTAGAACAAATATATGCATGATTGAATCACTATGAATTTGTTTTGACACCCTTAGAACACATATATGCGTGATTTAATCACTATAATTTTTTTTGGATAGCCTTAGAACACGTGTATGCATGATTGAATCACAAAGCATTTTTTTGATAGCCTTAGAACACATATCTGCATGAATGAATCATTATGAAATTTTTTTAATAGTCTTACAACACATCCATGCAGGATTGAATCACTATGAAATATTTTTGACACGCTTAGATCACATATCAGCATGACTTAATCAGTATATCTATTTTTTAATTTCCATAAAACACATATATGCATGATTAAATCACTATGAATTTTTTTTGACAACCATAGAACATATATAAGCATGATTAAATCACTATGAGATTTTTTTGACAACTTAGAACACGTATATGCATGATTGAATCCATATAATTTTTTTTTGACAGCCTTAGAATACATATATGGTTGATTGAATCACTATGAATTTTTTTTGCAGCCTTAGAACACATATATGCATAATTGAATTACTATGAAATTTTTTTGACAGCCTTAGAAAACATATATACGCATGATTTAATCACCACAAATTTTTTTTGACACACTTAAAACACATATATGCATGATTTAATCACCATAAAATTTTTTTTCCAGCGTTAGAACACATGTATACATGATTGAATCACAATAAATTTTTTTTGACAGCCTTAGAACGCATAAGCATGAATGAATCACTCTGAAAATTTTTTGTCAGCCCTAGAAAACATATATGCATCATTGAATTACTATATTTTTTTTTGACCACCTTGGATTACATAAATCCAACAAATGAAGCTCTATGAAATTTTTTTGATAGCCTTAAAACTCATATATGCCTGATTGAATCACTATAAATTTTTTTTATAGCTTTAGAACACATATATGCATGTCTGAATGACTATAAGTTTTTTTTGACAGCCTTAGAACACATTTATATGAGCATGATTTAATCACTATGATTTTTTTTTGACAGCCTTGGAAGACATATATGCATGATTGAATCACTATAAAATTTTTTTTGACAGCCTTGGAAGACATATATGCATGATTGAATCACTATGAATTTTTTTTTGAGTGCCTTAGAATAGATATATGCATGATTGAATCTCTATGATTTTTTTTTGACAGCCTTAGATAACAAATATGCATGATTGAATCACTATGAATTTTTTTTGATAGCCTTAGAACACTTACATGCGTGATTGAATCACTATTTATTTTTGGAGAACATTAGAACACATATATGCAAGATTGAATCACTATAATTTTTTTTGACAACATTAGAACACATATCTACATGATTGAACCACTATGAATTTTTTTTGACAACGTTAGAAAACATATATGTATGCTTGAATCACTATAATTTTTTTTTGACACCCTTGGAACACTTATAAGCAGGATTTAGTCACTATGATTTTTTTTTTGATACCCTTAGAACCCATATATGCATGATTGAGTCACGATGAAATTTTTTTGGCAGCCTTAAAACATGTGTACGCATGATTGAATCCATACAAAATTTTTTTGACAGCCTTAGAACACATATATGTATCATTAAATCACTATGATTTTTTCTTGACACCCTTAGAACATATATAAGCTTGATTTAATGATTATAATTTTTTTTTTATTTCTATAAAACACGTATATGCATGATTGAATCACTATGAAACTATTTTGATAGCATTAGAACACATATATGGATGATTGAATAATTATGAATTTTTGTTGACAACCATAGAACACATATATGCATGATTAAATCACTGAGATTTTTTGGACAACTTAGAACACATATATGCATGATTGAATCACTATGATTTTTTTTTATGCCTTAGAACACATATATGCATGATTGAATCACTATGAAATTTTTTCGACACCCTTAGAACACATATAAGCATGATTTAATCACTATAAATTTTTTCACAGGGTTAGAACACATATATGCATGATTGAATTACTATGAATTTTGTTTGACAGCCTTAGAACATATATCTGCATGAATGAGTCAATATGATTTTTTTTTGACAGCCTTAGAACACATATATGCATGATTGAATTACGATAAGTTTTTTTTGACCACTTTGGATTAAATATATCCAAGAATGAAGCATTATCAAATTTTTTTGATATCCTTAAAACACGTATATCCATGATTGAATCACTATGATTTTTTTTGATAGCCTTAGAACACATATATGCATGTTTGAATGACTATGAATCTTTTTTGACAGCCTTTGAACACATATAAACATGATTTAGTCACTATGATTTTTTTTTGACGGCCTTGAAGCACATATATTCTTGATTAAGTTACTATGGAAGTGGTTTGACTGCCTTAGAACTCCTATATGCATGATTAAATCACTGAAATTTTTTTGACAGCCTTAGATCACAAATTTGCATGATTGAATCACTATGAATTTTTTTTGACAGTGTTAGAACACATATATGCGTGATTGAATCACTAATTGTTTTTTGAGAGCATTATAACACATATATGAAAGATTGAATCACTATAATTTTTTTTTGACAACCTTAGAACACATATTTGCATGATTGTACCACTATGAATTATTTTGATAGCCTTAGAACACATATATACATGATTGAGTATCTATAAATTTTTTTATAGCACCAGAACACATATATGCTAGATTAAATCAGTATAAATTTTTTTTGACAACCTTAGCACACATATCTGCAAGATTGAGTCACTATAATTTTTTTTTGACAGTCATAGAACACATATATGCATGATTGAGTCACTATGATTTTTTTTGACAGCCTTAGAACATATATATGCAGAACTGAATCACTATGAAATTTTTTTGATGGCTCTAAAACACATATATGCATGATTGACTCACCATGTAATTTTTTTGACAGCCTTAGAACACAAATATGCATGATTGAATCACAATAAAATTTTTTTGACAGCCTTTGAACACATATTTGCATGATTAAATTACTATGATTTTTTTTTTGACAGCCATGGAACACATATATGCATGATTGAATCACTCTGAGATTTTGTTGACAACTTTAAAACACTCATATGCATGATTAAATCCATACAAATTTTTTTGACAGCCATACAACACATATATGCATGATTGAATCACTATAATTTTTTTTGACACCCTTAGAACACATATAATCATGATTTAATCACTATAAATTTTTTTGATAGCCTTAAAACACATATATGCATGATTGAATCGCTATGACATTTTTTTGATAGCCTTAGAACACATATCTGCTTGAATGAATCACTATGATTTTTTTTAACCGCCTTAGAACACATATATGCATGTTTGCATTACTATAATTTTTTTTGACCAACTTGGTTTACAAATATCCAAGAATGAAGCACTATCAAGTTTTTTTGATACCCTTGAAACACATATATGCATGATTGAATTACTATGATTTTTTTTGATAGCCTTAGAACACATATATGCATAATTCAATTACTATGATTTTTTTTGACAGCGTTAGAACACATATAAGCATGATTTCAGCACTATGATTTTTTTTGATAGCCTTGGAACACATATATTCATGATTGAATTACTATGATTTTTTTTTGACTGCCTTAAAACACATATATGCATGATTGAATTACTATGAATATTTTTTTTGACAACTTTAGAACTCATATATGGCTGATAGAGTCACTATGAATTTTTTTTGACAACCTTAGAATACATATTTGCATGATTGAATCACTATGAAATTTTTTTAGGCAGCCTCAGATCACATATATGTATGATTACTATAAATTTTTTTTGACAACCTTAGAAAACATATAAGCCCGATTGAATCAATATGATATTTTTTTTGACAGCCTTAGATCATATATATGCATGACTGAATCACTATAAATTTTTTTGACAACCTTAGAATACATATAAGCATGATTGAATCAATATGATATTTTTTTGACAGCCTTAGAACACATATATGCATGATTGAATCAATATGATATTTTTTTTTACAGCCTTAGAACACATATATGCGTGATTGAATCACTATTTTTTTTTGATAGCCTTAGAACACATATATGCAGGATTGAATCACTATAAATTTTTTTTGACAACCTTAGAACACATATCTACATGATACAACCACTATGATTTTTTTTAGACAGCCTTAGAATACATATATACATGATTGAGTATCTATAATTTTTTTTGACAGCATCAGAACACATATATCCATGATTGCATCACTATGATTTTTTTTAAAGCCTTAGCACACATATCTACATGATTGAGTCATTGTGATTTTTTTTTAGAGCTGTAGACCACGTATATGCATGATTAAATCGGTATAATTTTTTTTTGACAAACTTAGAACACATATATGCAGGATTGAATCACTATGAATTTTTTTTGACGGCTCTAGAACACATATATGGATGATTGAATCACCATGGAAATTTTTTGACAGCCGTAGAAAGCATATATTGATGATTGAATCACTATGACATTTTTTAGACCGCCTTATAACATTTATACGCATGATTGAATCACTATGAAGTTTTTTTGACAGCCTTTGAACACATATATAAATGACTGAATCACTATGAATTTTTTCTGACAACCATAGAACACATATATGCACGATTGAATCACCTTGTCATTTTTTTGACAACCTTAAAACACGTATATCCATGATTAAATATAATTTTTTTGACACCCTTAGAACACATATAAGCATGATTTAATCAGTATATTTTTTTTTTGGTTTCCTTAGCACACATATATGCATGATTGAATCACTATGAAACATTTTTGATAGTCTTATAACACATATATGAATTATTGAATCACTATGATTTTTTTTTACAACCATAGAACACATATATACATGATTAAATCACTATGAGATTTTTTTGACAACCTTAGAACACGTATATGCATGATTGAATATATACAATTTTTTCGACTACCTTAGAATACCTATATGCATGATTGAATCACTATAAACTTTTTTTGACAGCCTTAGAGCACATATATGAATAATTGAATCACCATGATTTTTTTTTCACAGGCTTAGAAGACATATCCGCATGAATGAATCACTGTGAATTTTTTTTGACAGCCTTAGAACACATATATGCATGATTAAATCACTATGAAATTTTATTGACACCCTTAGAACAAATATATGCATGATTCAATCACTATGTAATTTTTTTGACAGCCTTAGAACACATATATGCTGGATTAAATCACTATGATTTTTTTTGACCGCCTTAGAACACATATATGCGAGATTGAATCATTAGGGAATTCTTTTTACTGTGTTAGAACACACATATTATATCCTTGATTTATTGGTTTCAACACGTCAAAAAAAAAAGAGGTTCACTTTTCTATAAAAAGGAGACCACTTCCATAGAAAAAACAAGTGCCTTTCATAGGAAACACACTTCCCTCCCCTCCCACTCGACAGCTTCTTTCTTTTGAAAGAGTCACTTTGGAGGAAAGTGCAAGAAACTATTTTTGACAGGAAAACTACTTGTTTTTGCATTTATTATGTGGTTCCCAGCACATATTTCTCAAGGACACGTTTGTTTAAGAAAGAACCCTATTTTCTACGAAAGAAACTCTTTCATAAGAAAGGGCAATCACTATGAATTTTTTTTGACAGCCTTAGAACACACATATGAATGATTGAATCACTATAATATTTTTTTAACTAGCATAGAACACATATATGCATGATTGATTCCATACAAAATTTTTTTGACTGCCATAAAACACATATATGCATGATTTAAGCACTATAATTTTTTTTTGACAACCTTAGAACACATATCTGCTTGATTGAAACACTATGATTTTTTTTTACAGCGTTAGAACACATATATGCATCATTTAAACACTATAAAATTTTTTGACAGCCGTAGAACACATATATGCATGATTTAATCACTATGAAAATTTTTTGACAGCCTTAGAATACATATTTGAATAGTTGAATATCTATGAAATTTTTTTGACAACTTTAGAACACATATATTCAAGATTTAATCACTATGAAATTTTTTTTGAGAGCCTTAGAACACATATAAGCATGATTTAATCACTATAATTTTTTTTGACAGCCTTAGAACACATATATGCAAGATTTAAACAATATGAATGGTTTTGACAGCCTTAAAACACATATATACATGATTGAATCACTATGATTTTATTTGACAGCCTTAGAACACATATATGCAGGATTCAATCACTGTGAATTTTTTTGACAGCCATAGAACACATATAAGCATGATTTAATCACAATGAAATATTTTTGACATCCATAGAACATATATATGCATGATTTAATCACTATGAAATTTTTTTGACAGCCTTAGAACACATATATGCATGATTGAATCAATATGATATTTTTTTTTACAGCCTTAGAACACATATATGCGTGATTGAATCACTATTTTTTTTTGATAGCCTTAGAACACATATATGCAGGATTGAATCACTATAAATTTTTTTTGACAACCTTAGAACACATATCTACATGATACAACCACTATGATTTTTTTTAGACAGCCTTAGAATACATATATACATGATTGAGTATCTATAATTTTTTTTGACAGCATCAGAACACATATATCCATGATTGCATCACTATGATTTTTTTTAAAGCCTTAGCACACATATCTACATGATTGAGTCATTGTGATTTTTTTTTAGAGCTGTAGACCACGTATATGCATGATTAAATCGGTATAATTTTTTTTTGACAAACTTAGAACACATATATGCAGGATTGAATCACTATGAATTTTTTTTGACGGCTCTAGAACACATATATGGATG
Source organism: Nuphar pumila (assembly GCF_984573655.1). NCBI lineage: Eukaryota > Viridiplantae > Streptophyta > Magnoliopsida > Nymphaeales > Nymphaeaceae > Nuphar > Nuphar pumila. The sequence goes on along the minus strand of NC_143260.1, from coordinate 63,386,954 downwards.
ATTGAATCACCATGGAAATTTTTTGACAGCCGTAGAAAGCATATATTGATGATTGAATCACTATGACATTTTTTAGACCGCCTTATAACATTTATACGCATGATTGAATCACTATGAAGTTTTTTTGACAGCCTTTGAACACATATATAAATGACTGAATCACTATGAATTTTTTCTGACAACCATAGAACACATATATGCACGATTGAATCACCTTGTCATTTTTTTGACAACCTTAAAACACGTATATCCATGATTAAATATAATTTTTTTTGACACCCTTAGAACACATATAAGCATGATTTAATCAGTATATTTTTTTTTTGGTTTCCTTAGCACACATATATGCATGATTGAATCACTATGAAACATTTTTGATAGTCTTATAACACATATATGAATTATTGAATCACTATGATTTTTTTTTACAACCATAGAACACATATATACATGATTAAATCACTATGAGATTTTTTTGACAACCTTAGAACACGTATATGCATGATTGAATATATACAATTTTTTCGACTACCTTAGAATACCTATATGCATGATTGAATCACTATAAACTTTTTTTGACAGCCTTAGAGCACATATATGAATAATTGAATCACCATGATTTTTTTTTCACAGGCTTAGAAGACATATCCGCATGAATGAATCACTGTGAATTTTTTTTGACAGCCTTAGAACACATATATGCATGATTAAATCACTATGAAATTTTATTGACACCCTTAGAACAAATATATGCATGATTCAATCACTATGTAATTTTTTTGACAGCCTTAGAACACATATATGCATTATTGAATAACTACAAAATTTTTTCGAGAACCTTAGAACACATATATGCATGATTGAATCACTAAGAATTTTTTTTGCAGCCTTAGAACACATATATGCATGATTGAATCTCTATGAATTTTTTTTGACAGCCTTAGAATAAGTATATGCAGGATTAAATCACTATGAATTTTTTTTGACAGCCTTAGAACACATTTATGCATGATTTTATCACTACGATTTGTTTGATAGCCTTAGAACATATATACGCATGATTGAATTACTATAAATTCTTTTTGACAGTCATAGAACACATAAGCATGATTTAATCACTAGGTATTTTTTGTGACAGCTGGAACACATATATGCAATATTGAGTCACTATGAAATTTTTCTTGACAGCCTTAGAACACATATATGCATGATTGAATCATTATGAATTTTTTTTGACTGCCGTAGAACATATATATGCATGATTTAATCACTATGTTTTTTTTGACAACCTTAGAACACATATACGCATGATTTAATCACTATGATTTTTTTTTAACAGCCTTACAACACATATATGCGTGATTGAATCACTATGAAATTTTTTTGACACCCTTGGAACACTTATAAGCTGGATTTAATCACTATGAATTTTTTTTGATAGCCTTATAACACATATATGCATGATTGAATCACGATGAAATTTTTTTGACAACTTTAGAACACATATTTGCACGACAAAATCACTATAAATTTTTTTTGACCACCTTCTATTACATATATCCAAGAATTAAGCACTATCAATTTTTTAATAGCCTTAAAACAAATATATGCATGATTGAATCACTATAAAATGTTTTTGACAGCCTTAGAACACATATAAGCATGATTTAATCACTATGAATTTTTTTTGACAACCTTGGAACACATATATGCATGATTGAATTACTATAATTTTTTTTGAAAGCCTTAGAACACATATATGCATGATTGAATGACTATGAAATATTTTTAAGAACCTTAGAACACATATATGAAAGATTGAATCACTATGAAATTTTCTTGACATCCTTAGAACACATATGTGCATGATTGAATCACTACAATTTTTTTTAAGAGCATTAGAACACAAATATGTAGTATTGAATGATTATAAATTTTTTTTACAACCTTAGAACACATATATGCATGATTGAACCATAATGATTTTTTTTTGACAGCCATAGAACACATATATACATGATTGAGTCTCTACAAATTTTTTTGATAGCATCCGTACACATATATGCATGATTGGATCACTATTTTTTTTTTGACAACCTTAGAACACATCTCTGCATGATTGAGTCACTATGAATATTTTTAGACCCTCGTAGAAAACATATATGCATGTTTGAATCACTATAAATTTTTTTTGACAGCCTTAGAACACATATATGCTGGATTAAATCACTATGATTTTTTTTGACCGCCTTAGAACACATATATGCGAGATTGAATCATTAGGGAATTCTTTTTACTGTGTTAGAACACACATATTATATCCTTGATTTATTGGTTTCAACACGTCAAAAAAAAAAGAGGTTCACTTTTCTATAAAAAGGAGACCACTTCCATAGAAAAAACAAGTGCCTTTCATAGGAAACACACTTCCCTCCCCTCCCCTCCCCTCCCACTCGACAGCTTCTTTCTTTTGAAAGAGTCACTTTGGAGGAAAGTGCAAGAAACTATTTTTGACAGGAAAACTACTTGTTTTTGCATTTATTATGTGGTTCCCAGCACATATTTCTCAAGGACACGTTTGTTTAAGAAAGAACCCTATTTTCTACGAAAGAAACTCTTTCATAAGAAAGGGCAATCACTATGAATTTTTTTTGACAGCCTTAGAACACACATATGAATGATTGAATCACTATAATATTTTTTTAACTAGCATAGAACACATATATGCGTGATTGATTCCATACAAAATTTTTTTGACTGCCATAAAACACATATATGCATGATTTAAGCACTATAATTTTTTTTTGACAACCTTAGAACACATATCTGCTTGATTGAAACACTATGATTTTTTTTTACAGCGTTAGAACACATATATGCATCATTTAAACACTATAAAATTTTTTGACAGCCGTAGAACACATATATGCATGATTTAATCACTATGAAATTTTTTTGACAGCCTTAGAATACATATTTGAATAGTTGAATATCTATGAAATTTTTTTGACAACTTTAGAACACATATATTCAAGATTTAATCACTATGAAATTTTTTTTGAGAGCCTTAGAACACATATAAGCATGATTTAATCACTATAATTTTTTTTGACAGCCTTAGAACACATATATGCAAGATTTAAACAATATGAATGGTTTTGACAGCCTTAAAACACATATATACATGATTGAATCACTATGATTTTATTTGACAGCCTTAGAACACATATATGCAGGATTCAATCACTGTGAATTTTTTTGACAGCCATAGAACACATATAAGCATGATTTAATCACAATGAAATATTTTTGACATCCATAGAACATATATATGCATGATTAAATCACTATGAAATTTTTTTGACAGCCTTAGAACACATATATGCATGATTGAATCAATATGATATTTTTTTTTACAGCCTTAGAACACATATATGCGTGATTGAATCACTATTTTTTTTTGATAGCCTTAGAACACATATATGCAGGATTGAATCACTATAAATTTTTTTTGACAACCTTAGAACACATATCTACATGATACAACCACTATGATTTTTTTTAGACAGCCTTAGAATACATATATACATGATTGAGTATCTATAATTTTTTTTGACAGCATCAGAACACATATATCCATGATTGCATCACTATGATTTTTTTTAAAGCCTTAGCACACATATCTACATGATTGAGTCATTGTGATTTTTTTTTAGAGCTGTAGACCACGTATATGCATGATTAAATCGGTATAATTTTTTTTTGACAAACTTAGAACACATATATGCAGGATTGAATCACTATGAATTTTTTTTGACGGCTCTAGAACACATATATGGATGATTGAATCACCATGGAAATTTTTTGACAGCCGTAGAAAGCATATATTGATGATTGAATCACTATGACATTTTTTAGACCGCCTTATAACATTTATACGCATGATTGAATCACTATGAAGTTTTTTTGACAGCCTTTGAACACATATATAAATGACTGAATCACTATGAATTTTTTCTGACAACCATAGAACACATATATGCACGATTGAATCACCTTGTCATTTTTTTGACAACCTTAAAACACGTATATCCATGATTAAATATAATTTTTTTTGACACCCTTAGAACACATATAAGCATGATTTAATCAGTATATTTTTTTTTTGGTTTCCTTAGCACACATATATGCATGATTGAATCACTATGAAACATTTTTGATAGTCTTATAACACATATATGAATTATTGAATCACTATGATTTTTTTTTACAACCATAGAACACATATATACATGATTAAATCACTATGAGATTTTTTTGACAACCTTAGAACACGTATATGCATGATTGAATATATACAATTTTTTCGACTACCTTAGAATACCTATATGCATGATTGAATCACTATAAACTTTTTTTGACAGCCTTAGAGCACATATATGAATAATTGAATCACCATGATTTTTTTTTCACAGGCTTAGAAGACATATCCGCATGAATGAATCACTGTGAATTTTTTTTGACAGCCTTAGAACACATATATGCATGATTAAATCACTATGAAATTTTATTGACACCCTTAGAACAAATATATGCATGATTCAATCACTATGTAATTTTTTTGACAGCCTTAGAACACATATATGCATTATTGAATAACTACAAAATTTTTTCGAGAACCTTAGAACACATATATGCATGATTGAATCACTAAGAATTTTTTTTGCAGCCTTAGAACACATATATGCATGATTGAATCTCTATGAATTTTTTTTGACAGCCTTAGAATAAGTATATGCAGGATTAAATCACTATGAATTTTTTTTGACAGCCTTAGAACACATTTATGCATGATTTTATCACTACGATTTGTTTGATAGCCTTAGAACATATATACGCATGATTGAATTACTATAAATTCTTTTTGACAGTCATAGAACACATAAGCATGATTTAATCACTAGGTATTTTTTGTGACAGCTGGAACACATATATGCAATATTGAGTCACTATGAAATTTTTCTTGACAGCCTTAGAACACATATATGCATGATTGAATCATTATGAATTTTTTTTGACTGCCGTAGAACATATATATGCATGATTTAATCACTATGTTTTTTTTGACAACCTTAGAACACATATACGCATGATTTAATCACTATGATTTTTTTTTAACAGCCTTACAACACATATATGCGTGATTGAATCACTATGAAATTTTTTTGACACCCTTGGAACACTTATAAGCTGGATTTAATCACTATGAATTTTTTTTGATAGCCTTATAACACATATATGCATGATTGAATCACGATGAAATTTTTTTGACAACTTTAGAACACATATTTGCACGACAAAATCACTATAAATTTTTTTTGACCACCTTCTATTACATATATCCAAGAATTAAGCACTATCAATTTTTTAATAGCCTTAAAACAAATATATGCATGATTGAATCACTATAAAATGTTTTTGACAGCCTTAGAACACATATAAGCATGATTTAATCACTATGAATTTTTTTTGACAACCTTGGAACACATATATGCATGATTGAATTACTATAATTTTTTTTGAAAGCCTTAGAACACATATATGCATGATTGAATGACTATGAAATATTTTTAAGAACCTTAGAACACATATATGAAAGATTGAATCACTATGAAATTTTCTTGACATCCTTAGAACACATATGTGCATGATTGAATCACTACAATTTTTTTTAAGAGCATTAGAACACAAATATGTAGTATTGAATGATTATAAATTTTTTTTACAACCTTAGAACACATATATGCATGATTGAACCATAATGATTTTTTTTTGACAGCCATAGAACACATATATACATGATTGAGTCTCTACAAATTTTTTTGATAGCATCCGTACACATATATGCATGATTGAATCACTATTTTTTTTTTTGACAACCTTAGAACACATCTCTGCATGATTGAGTCACTATGAATATTTTTAGACCCTCGTAGAAAACATATATGCATGTTTGAATCACTATAAATTTTTTTTGACAGCCTTAGAACACATATATGCTGGATTAAATCACTATGATTTTTTTTGACCGCCTTAGAACACATATATGCGAGATTGAATCATTAGGGAATTCTTTTTACTGTGTTAGAACACACATATTATATCCTTGATTTATTGGTTTCAACACGTCAAAAAAAAAAGAGGTTCACTTTTCTATAAAAAGGAGACCACTTCCATAGAAAAAACAAGTGCCTTTCATAGGAAACACACTTCCCTCCCCTCCCCTCCCCTCCCACTCGACAGCTTCTTTCTTTTGAAAGAGTCACTTTGGAGGAAAGTGCAAGAAACTATTTTTGACAGGAAAACTACTTGTTTTTGCATTTATTATGTGGTTCCCAGCACATATTTCTCAAGGACACGTTTGTTTAAGAAAGAACCCTATTTTCTACGAAAGAAACTCTTTCATAAGAAAGGGCAATCACTATGAATTTTTTTTGACAGCCTTAGAACACACATATGAATGATTGAATCACTATAATATTTTTTTAACTAGCATAGAACACATATATGCGTGATTGATTCCATACAAAATTTTTTTGACTGCCATAAAACACATATATGCATGATTTAAGCACTATAATTTTTTTTTGACAACCTTAGAACACATATCTGCTTGATTGAAACACTATGATTTTTTTTTACAGCGTTAGAACACATATATGCATCATTTAAACACTATAAAATTTTTTGACAGCCGTAGAACACATATATGCATGATTTAATCACTATGAAATTTTTTTGACAGCCTTAGAATACATATTTGAATAGTTGAATATCTATGAAATTTTTTTGATAACTTTAGAACACATATATTCAAGATTTAATCACTATGAAATTTTTTTTGAGAGCCTTAGAACACATATAAGCATGATTTAATCACTATAATTTTTTTTGACAGCCTTAGAACACATATATGCAAGATTTAAACAATATGAATGGTTTTGACAGCCTTAAAACACATATATACATGATTGAATCACTATGATTTTATTTGACAGCCTTAGAACACATATATGCAGGATTCAATCACTGTGAATTTTTTTGACAGCCATAGAACACATATAAGCATGATTTAATCACAATGAAATATTTTTGACATCCATAGAACATATATATGCATGATTTAATCACTATGAAATTTTTTTGACAGCCTTAGAACACATATATGCATGATTGAATCAATATGATATTTTTTTTTACAGCCTTAGAACACATATATGCGTGATTGAATCACTATTTTTTTTTGATAGCCTTAGAACACATATATGCAGGATTGAATCACTATAAATTTTTTTTGACAACCTTAGAACACATATCTACATGATACAACCACTATGATTTTTTTTAGACAGCCTTAGAATACATATATACATGATTGAGTATCTATAATTTTTTTTGACAGCATCAGAACACATATATCCATGATTGCATCACTATGATTTTTTTTAAAGCCTTAGCACACATATCTACATGATTGAGTCATTGTGATTTTTTTTTAGAGCTGTAGACCACGTATATGCATGATTAAATCGGTATAATTTTTTTTTGACAAACTTAGAACACATATATGCAGGATTGAATCACTATGAATTTTTTTTGACGGCTCTAGAACACATATATGGATGATTGAATCACCATGGAAATTTTTTGACAGCCGTAGAAAGCATATATTGATGATTGAATCACTATGACATTTTTTAGACCGCCTTATAACATTTATACGCATGATTGAATCACTATGAAGTTTTTTTGACAGCCTTTGAACACATATATAAATGACTGAATCACTATGAATTTTTTCTGACAACCATAGAACACATATATGCACGATTGAATCACCTTGTCATTTTTTTGACAACCTTAAAACACGTATATCCATGATTAAATATAATTTTTTTTGACACCCTTAGAACACATATAAGCATGATTTAATCAGTATATTTTTTTTTTGGTTTCCTTAGCACACATATATGCATGATTGAATCACTATGAAACATTTTTGATAGTCTTATAACACATATATGAATTATTGAATCACTATGATTTTTTTTTACAACCATAGAACACATATATACATGATTAAATCACTATGAGATTTTTTTGACAACCTTAGAACACGTATATGCATGATTGAATATATACAATTTTTTCGACTACCTTAGAATACCTATATGCATGATTGAATCACTATAAACTTTTTTTGACAGCCTTAGAGCACATATATGAATAATTGAATCACCATGATTTTTTTTTCACAGGCTTAGAAGACATATCCGCATGAATGAATCACTGTGAATTTTTTTTGACAGCCTTAGAACACATATATGCATGATTAAATCACTATGAAATTTTATTGACACCCTTAGAACAAATATATGCATGATTCAATCACTATGTAATTTTTTTGACAGCCTTAGAACACATATATGCATTATTGAATAACTACAAATTTTTTTCGAGAACCTTAGAACACATATATGCATGATTGAATCACTAAGAATTTTTTTTGCAGCCTTAGAACACATATATGCATGATTGAATCTCTATGAATTTTTTTTGACAGCCTTAGAATAAGTATATGCAGGATTAAATCACTATGAATTTTTTTTGACAGCCTTAGAACACATTTATGCATGATTTTATCACTACGATTTGTTTGATAGCCTTAGAACATATATACGCATGATTGAATTACTATAAATTCTTTTTGACAGTCATAGAACACATAAGCATGATTTAATCACTAGGTATTTTTTGTGACAGCTGGAACACATATATGCAATATTGAGTCACTATGAAATTTTTCTTGACAGCCTTAGAACACATATATGCATGATTGAATCATTATGAATTTTTTTTGACTGCCGTAGAACATATATATGCATGATTTAATCACTATGTTTTTTTTGACAACCTTAGAACACATATACGCATGATTTAATCACTATGATTTTTTTTTAACAGCCTTACAACACATATATGCGTGATTGAATCACTATGAAATTTTTTTGACACCCTTGGAACACTTATAAGCTGGATTTAATCACTATGAATTTTTTTTGATAGCCTTATAACACATATATGCATGATTGAATCACGATGAAATTTTTTTGACAACTTTAGAACACATATTTGCACGACAAAATCACTATAAATTTTTTTTGACCACCTTCTATTACATATATCCAAGAATTAAGCACTATCAATTTTTTAATAGCCTTAAAACAAATATATGCATGATTGAATCACTATAAAATGTTTTTGACAGCCTTAGAACACATATAAGCATGATTTAATCACTATGAATTTTTTTTGACAACCTTGGAACACATATATGCATGATTGAATTACTATAATTTTTTTTGAAAGCCTTAGAACACATATATGCATGATTGAATGACTATGAAATATTTTTAAGAACCTTAGAACACATATATGAAAGATTGAATCACTATGAAATTTTCTTGACATCCTTAGAACACATATGTGCATGATTGAATCACTACAATTTTTTTTAAGAGCATTAGAACACAAATATGTAGTATTGAATGATTATAAATTTTTTTTACAACCTTAGAACACATATATGCATGATTGAACCATAATGATTTTTTTTTTACAGCCATAGAACACATATATACATGATTGAGTCTCTACAAATTTTTTTGATAGCATCCGTACACATATATGCATGATTGAATCACTATTTTTTTTTGACAACATTAGAACACATCTCTGCATGATTGAGTCACTATGAATATTTTTAGACCCTCGTAGAAAACATATATGCATGTTTGAATCACTATAAATTTTTTTTGACAGCCTTAGAACACATATATGCTGGATTAAATCACTATGATTTTTTTTGACCGCCTTAGAACACATATATGCGAGATTGAATCATTAGGGAATTCTTTTTACTGTGTTAGAACACACATATTATATCCTTGATTTATTGGTTTCAACACGTCAAAAAAAAAAGAGGTTCACTTTTCTATAAAAAGGAGACCACTTCCATAGAAAAAACAAGTGCCTTTCATAGGAAACACACTTCCCTCCCCTCCCCTCCCCTCCCACTCGACAGCTTCTTTCTTTTGAAAGAGTCACTTTGGAGGAAAGTGCAAGAAACTATTTTTGACAGGAAAACTACTTGTTTTTGCATTTATTATGTGGTTTCCAGCACATATTTCTCAAGGACACGTTTGTTTAAGAAAGAACCCTATTTTCTACGAAAGAAACTCTTTCATAAGAAAGGGCAATCACTATGAATTTTTTTTGACAGCCTTAGAACACACATATGAATGATTGAATCACTATAATATTTTTTTAACTAGCATAGAACACATATATGCGTGATTGATTCCATACAAAATTTTTTTGACTGCCATAAAACACATATATGCATGATTTAAGCACTATAATTTTTTTTTGACAACCTTAGAACACATATCTGCTTGATTGAAACACTATGATTTTTTTTTACAGCGTTAGAACACATATATGCATCATTTAAACACTATAAAATTTTTTGACAGCCGTAGAACACATATATGCATGATTTAATCACTATGAAATTTTTTTGACAGCCTTAGAATACATATTTGAATAGTTGAATATCTATGAAATTTTTTTGACAACTTTAGAACACATATATTCAAGATTTAATCACTATGAAATTTTTTTTGAGAGCCTTAGAACACATATAAGCATGATTTAATCACTATAATTTTTTTTGACAGCCTTAGAACACATATATGCAAGATTTAAACAATATGAATGGTTTTGACAGCCTTAAAACACATATATACATGATTGAATCACTATGATTTTATTTGACAGCCTTAGAACACATATATGCAGGATTCAATCACTGTGAATTTTTTTGACAGCCATAGAACACATATAAGCATGATTTAATCACAATGAAATATTTTTGACATCCATAGAACATATATATGCATGATTTAATCACTATGAAATTTTTTTGACAGCCTTAGAACACATATATGCATGATTGAATCAATATGATATTTTTTTTTACAGCCTTAGAACACATATATGCGTGATTGAATCACTATTTTTTTTTGATAGCCTTAGAACACATATATGCAGGATTGAATCACTATAAATTTTTTTTGACAACCTTAGAACACATATCTACATGATACAACCACTATGATTTTTTTTAGACAGCCTTAGAATACATATATACATGATTGAGTATCTATAATTTTTTTTGACAGCATCAGAACACATATATCCATGATTGCATCACTATGATTTTTTTTAAAGCCTTAGCACACATATCTACATGATTGAGTCATTGTGATTTTTTTTTAGAGCTGTAGACCACGTATATGCATGATTAAATCGGTATAATTTTTTTTTGACAAACTTAGAACACATATATGCAGGATTGAATCACTATGAATTTTTTTTGACGGCTCTAGAACACATATATGGATGATTGAATCACCATGGAAATTTTTTGACAGCCGTAGAAAGCATATATTGATGATTGAATCACTATGACATTTTTTAGACCGCCTTATAACATTTATACGCATGATTGAATCACTATGAAGTTTTTTTGACAGCCTTTGAACACATATATAAATGACTGAATCACTATGAATTTTTTCTGACAACCATAGAACACATATATGCACGATTGAATCACCTTGTCATTTTTTTGACAACCTTAAAACACGTATATCCATGATTAAATATAATTTTTTTTGACACCCTTAGAACACATATAAGCATGATTTAATCAGTATATTTTTTTTTTGGTTTCCTTAGCACACATATATGCATGATTGAATCACTATGAAACATTTTTGATAGTCTTATAACACATATATGAATTATTGAATCACTATGATTTTTTTTTACAACCATAGAACACATATATACATGATTAAATCACTATGAGATTTTTTTGACAACCTTAGAACACGTATATGCATGATTGAATATATACAATTTTTTCGACTACCTTAGAATACCTATATGCATGATTGAATCACTATAAACTTTTTTTGACAGCCTTAGAGCACATATATGAATAATTGAATCACCATGATTTTTTTTTCACAGGCTTAGAAGACATATCCGCATGAATGAATCACTGTGAATTTTTTTTGACAGCCTTAGAACACATATATGCATGATTAAATCACTATGAAATTTTATTGACACCCTTAGAACAAATATATGCATGATTCAATCACTATGTAATTTTTTTGACAGCCTTAGAACACATATATGCATTATTGAATAACTACAAAATTTTTTCGAGAACCTTAGAACACATATATGCATGATTGAATCACTAAGAATTTTTTTTGCAGCCTTAGAACACATATATGCATGATTGAATCTCTATGAATTTTTTTTGACAGCCTTAGAATAAGTATATGCAGGATTAAATCACTATGAATTTTTTTTGACAGCCTTAGAACACATTTATGCATGATTTTATCACTACGATTTGTTTGATAGCCTTAGAACATATATACGCATGATTGAATTACTATAAATTCTTTTTGACAGTCATAGAACACATAAGCATGATTTAATCACTAGGTATTTTTTGTGACAGCTGGAACACATATATGCAATATTGAGTCACTATGAAATTTTTCTTGACAGCCTTAGAACACATATATGCATGATTGAATCATTATGAATTTTTTTTGACTGCCGTAGAACATATATATGCATGATTTAATCACTATGTTTTTTTTGACAACCTTAGAACACATATACGCATGATTTAATCACTATGATTTTTTTTTAACAGCCTTACAACACATATATGCGTGATTGAATCACTATGAAATTTTTTTGACACCCTTGGAACACTTATAAGCTGGATTTAATCACTATGAATTTTTTTTGATAGCCTTATAACACATATATGCATGATTGAATCACGATGAAATTTTTTTGACAACTTTAGAACACATATTTGCACGACAAAATCACTATAAATTTTTTTTGACCACCTTCTATTACATATATCCAAGAATTAAGCACTATCAATTTTTTAATAGCCTTAAAACAAATATATGCATGATTGAATCACTATAAAATGTTTTTGACAGCCTTAGAACACATATAAGCATGATTTAATCACTATGAATTTTTTTTGACAACCTTGGAACACATATATGCATGATTGAATTACTATAATTTTTTTTGAAAGCCTTAGAACACATATATGCATGATTGAATGACTATGAAATATTTTTAAGAACCTTAGAACACATATATGAAAGATTGAATCACTATGAAATTTTCTTGACATCCTTAGAACACATATGTGCATGATTGAATCACTACAATTTTTTTTAAGAGCATTAGAACACAAATATGTAGTATTGAATGATTATAAATTTTTTTTACAACCTTAGAACACATATATGCATGATTGAACCATAATGATTTTTTTTTGACAGCCATAGAACACATATATACATGATTGAGTCTCTACAAATTTTTTTGATAGCATCCGTACACATATATGCATGATTGAATCACTATTTTTTTTTTGACAACCTTAGAACACATCTCTGCATGATTGAGTCACTATGAATATTTTTAGACCCTCGTAGAAAACATATATGCATGTTTGAATCACTATAAATTTTTTTTGACAGCCTTAGAACACATATATGCTGGATTAAATCACTATGATTTTTTTTGACCGCCTTAGAACACATATATGCGAGATTGAATCATTAGGGAATTCTTTTTACTGTGTTAGAACACACATATTATATCCTTGATTTATTGGTTTCAACACGTCAAAAAAAAAAGAGGTTCACTTTTCTATAAAAAGGAGACCACTTCCATAGAAAAAACAAGTGCCTTTCATAGGAAACACACTTCCCTCCCCTCCCCTCCCCTCCCACTCGACAGCTTCTTTCTTTTGAAAGAGTCACTTTGGAGGAAAGTGCAAGAAACTATTTTTGACAGGAAAACTACTTGTTTTTGCATTTATTATGTGGTTCCCAGCACATATTTCTCAAGGACACGTTTGTTTAAGAAAGAACCCTATTTTCTACGAAAGAAACTCTTTCATAAGAAAGGGCAATCACTATGAATTTTTTTTGACAGCCTTAGAACACACATATGAATGATTGAATCACTATAATATTTTTTTAACTAGCATAGAACACATATATGCGTGATTGATTCCATACAAAATTTTTTTGACTGCCATAAAACACATATATGCATGATTTAAGCACTATAATTTTTTTTTGACAACCTTAGAACACATATCTGCTTGATTGAAACACTATGATTTTTTTTTACAGCGTTAGAACACATATATGCATCATTTAAACACTATAAAATTTTTTGACAGCCGTAGAACACATATATGCATGATTTAATCACTATGAAATTTTTTTGACAGCCTTAGAATACATATTTGAATAGTTGAATATCTATGAAATTTTTTTGACAACTTTAGAACACATATATTCAAGATTTAATCACTATGAAATTTTTTTTGAGAGCCTTAGAACACATATAAGCATGATTTAATCACTATAATTTTTTTTGACAGCCTTAGAACACATATATGCAAGATTTAAACAATATGAATGGTTTTGACAGCCTTAAAACACATATATACATGATTGAATCACTATGATTTTATTTGACAGCCTTAGAACACATATATGCAGGATTCAATCACTGTGAATTTTTTTGACAGCCATAGAACACATATAAGCATGATTTAATCACAATGAAATATTTTTGACATCCATAAAACATATATATGCATGATTTAATCACTATGAAATTTTTTTGACAGCCTTAGAACACATATATGCATGATTGAATCAATATGATATTTTTTTTTACAGCCTTAGAACACATATATGCGTGATTGAATCACTATTTTTTTTTGATAGCCTTAGAACACATATATGCAGGATTGAATCACTATAAATTTTTTTTGACAACCTTAGAACACATATCTACATGATACAACCACTATGATTTTTTTTAGACAGCCTTAGAATACATATATACATGATTGAGTATCTATAATTTTTTTTGACAGCATCAGAACACATATATCCATGATTGCATCACTATGATTTTTTTTAAAGCCTTAGCACACATATCTACATGATTGAGTCATTGTGATTTTTTTTTAGAGCTGTAGACCACGTATATGCATGATTAAATCGGTATAATTTTTTTTTGACAAACTTAGAACACATATATGCAGGATTGAATCACTATGAATTTTTTTTGACGGCTCTAGAACACATATATGGATGATTGAATCACCATGGAAATTTTTTGACAGCCGTAGAAAGCATATATTGATGATTGAATCACTATGACATTTTTTAGACCGCCTTATAACATTTATACGCATGATTGAATCACTATGAAGTTTTTTTGACAGCCTTTGAACACATATATAAATGACTGAATCACTATGAATTTTTTCTGACAACCATAGAACACATATATGCACGATTGAATCACCTTGTCATTTTTTTGACAACCTTAAAACACGTATATCCATGATTAAATATAATTTTTTTTGACACCCTTAGAACACATATAAGCATGATTTAATCAGTATATTTTTTTTTTGGTTTCCTTAGCACACATATATGCATGATTGAATCACTATGAAACATTTTTGATAGTCTTATAACACATATATGAATTATTGAATCACTATGATTTTTTTTTACAACCATAGAACACATATATACATGATTAAATCACTATGAGATTTTTTTGACAACCTTAGAACACGTATATGCATGATTGAATATATACAATTTTTTCGACTACCTTAGAATACCTATATGCATGATTGAATCACTATAAACTTTTTTTGACAGCCTTAGAGCACATATATGTATAATTGAATCACCATGATTTTTTTTTCACAGGCTTAGAAGACATATCCGCATGAATGAATCACTGTGAATTTTTTTTGACAGCCTTAGAACACATATATGCATGATTAAATCACTATGAAATTTTATTGACACCCTTAGAACAAATATATGCATGATTCAATCACTATGTAATTTTTTTGACAGCCTTAGAACACATATATGCATTATTGAATAACTACAAAATTTTTTCGAGAACCTTAGAACACATATATGCATGATTGAATCACTAAGAATTTTTTTTGCAGCCTTAGAACACATATATGCATGATTGAATCTCTATGAATTTTTTTTGACAGCCTTAGAATAAGTATATGCAGGATTAAATCACTATGAATTTTTTTTGACAGCCTTAGAACACATTTATGCATGATTTTATCACTACGATTTGTTTGATAGCCTTAGAACATATATACGCATGATTGAATTACTATAAATTCTTTTTGACAGTCATAGAACACATAAGCATGATTTAATCACTAGGTATTTTTTGTGACAGCTGGAACACATATATGCAATATTGAGTCACTATGAAATTTTTCTTGACAGCCTTAGAACACATATATGCATGATTGAATCATTATGAATTTTTTTTGACTGCCGTAGAACATATATATGCATGATTTAATCACTATGTTTTTTTTGACAACCTTAGAACACATATACGCATGATTTAATCACTATGATTTTTTTTTAACAGCCTTACAACACATATATGCGTGATTGAATCACTATGAAATTTTTTTGACACCCTTGGAACACTTATAAGCTGGATTTAATCACTATGAATTTTTTTTGATAGCCTTATAACACATATATGCATGATTGAATCACGATGAAATTTTTTTGACAACTTTAGAACACATATTTGCACGACAAAATCACTATAAATTTTTTTTGACCACCTTCTATTACATATATCCAAGAATTAAGCACTATCAATTTTTTAATAGCCTTAAAACAAATATATGCATGATTGAATCACTATAAAATGTTTTTGACAGCCTTAGAACACATATAAGCATGATTTAATCACTATGAATTTTTTTTGACAACCTTGGAACACATATATGCATGATTGAATTACTATAATTTTTTTTGAAAGCCTTAGAACACATATATGCATGATTGAATGACTATGAAATATTTTTAAGAACCTTAGAACACATATATGAAAGATTGAATCACTATGAAATTTTCTTGACATCCTTAGAACACATATGTGCATGATTGAATCACTACAATTTTTTTTAAGAGCATTAGAACACAAATATGTAGTATTGAATGATTATAAATTTTTTTTACAACCTTAGAACACATATATGCATGATTGAACCATAATGATTTTTTTTTGACAGCCATAGAACACATATATACATGATTGAGTCTCTACAAATTTTTTTGATAGCATCCGTACACATATATGCATGATTGAATCACTATTTTTTTTTTGACAACCTTAGAACACATCTCTGCATGATTGAGTCACTATGAATATTTTTAGACCCTCGTAGAAAACATATATGCATGTTTGAATCACTATAAATTTTTTTTGACAGCCTTAGAACACATATATGCTGGATTAAATCACTATGATTTTTTTTGACCGCCTTAGAACACATATATGCGAGATTGAATCATTAGGGAATTCTTTTTACTGTGTTAGAACACACATATTATATCCTTGATTTATTGGTTTCAACACGTCAAAAAAAAAAGAGGTTTACTTTTCTATAAAAAGGAGACCACTTCCATAGAAAAAACAAGTGCCTTTCATAGGAAACACACTTCCCTCCCCTCCCCTCCCCTCCCACTCGACAGCTTCTTTCTTTTGAAAGAGTCACTTTGGAGGAAAGTGCAAGAAACTATTTTTGACAGGAAAACTACTTGTTTTTGCATTTATTATGTGGTTCCCAACACATATTTCTCAAGGACACGTTTGTTTAAGAAAGAACCCTATTTTCTACGAAAGAAACTCTTTCATAAGAAAGGGCAATCACTATGAATTTTTTTTGACAGCCTTAGAACACACATATGAATGATTGAATCACTATAATATTTTTTTAACTAGCATAGAACACATATATGCGTGATTGATTCCATACAAATTTTTTTTGACTGCCATAAAACACATATATGCATGATTTAAGCACTATAATTTTTTTTTGACAACCTTAGAACACATATCTGCTTGATTGAAACACTATGATTTTTTTTTACAGCGTTAGAACACATATATGCATCATTTAAACACTATAAAATTTTTTGACAGCCGTAGAACACATATATGCATGATTTAATCACTATGAAATTTTTTTGACAGCCTTAGAATACATATTTGAATAGTTGAATATCTATGAAATTTTTTTGACAACTTTAGAACACATATATTCAAGATTTAATCACTATGAAATTTTTTTTGAGAGCCTTAGAACACATATAAGCATGATTTAATCACTATAATTTTTTTTGACAGCCTTAGAACACATATATGCAAGATTTAAACAATATGAATGGTTTTGACAGCCTTAAAACACATATATACATGATTGAATCACTATGATTTTATTTGACAGCCTTAGAACACATATATGCAGGATTCAATCACTGTGAATTTTTTTGACAGCCATAGAACACATATAAGCATGATTTAATCACAATGAAATATTTTTGACATCCATAGAACATATATATGCATGATTTAATCACTATGAAATTTTTTTGACAGCCTTAGAACACATATATGCATGATTGAATCACTATGGAATTTTTTTGACAGCCTTAGAAAACATATATGCATGATTTAATCACAATGAATTTTTTGTGACTGCCTTAAAAGACATATACGCATGATTTACCAACTATGAATTTTTTTTGATAGCCTTAGAACACATATATATAAGATTGAATCACTATAATTTTTTTTGACACCCTTAGAACACATATATGCATGATTTAATCAATATGATTTTTTTTTTACTGCCTCATAACACATATATGCTTGATTGAATGTCTATGAGATTTTCTTGACAGCCTTAGAACAATATATGCTTGATTGAATCACTATGAATTTTTTTTGACAGCCTTAGAACACATATATGCATGATCGAATCACTATGATTTTTTTTTGATAGCTTTGGAACACATATATGCGTGATTGAATCTGTACAATTTTTTTTAGAGCATTAGAACACATATATGGATGATTGAATCACTATGTTTTTTTTGACAACCTTAGAACACATATTTGCATAATTGAACCATTATAATTTTTTTTGACAACCTTAGAACAAATATATGCAAGATTGAGTCTTTATAATGTTTTTTGACAAAATGAAAACACATATGTGCATGATTGAATCACTTTAATATTTTTTTGACAACTATAGAACACACATCTGCATGATTGAGTCACTATGATTTTTTTTGACAGCCATAGAACACACATATGCATGATTGAATCACTGTAAAACTTGTTTGACAACTTTAGAACACATATATGGAGGATTAAATTACAATGAAATTTTGTTGACTCCTTTAGAACACATCTAAGCATGTTTTAATCACTATGATTTTTTTTTTATATCCTTAGAACTCATATCTACGTGATTGAATCACTATGATTTTTTTTTGATAACCTTAGAACACATATATGCATGATTGAATCACTATGAATTTTTCTTGACATCATTAGAACACATATATGCATGATTGAATCATTATAAATTTTTTTGCAGACTTAGAATATATATATATATATATATATATATATATATATATATATATATATATATATATATATATATATATAGATATGCAATATTAAATCACTATGAAAATTTTTTGACAGCCTTAGAACACATATATGCAGGATTGAATAACTACAATTTTTTTTTGATAGCATTAGAACACATATATGCTTGATTGAATAAATATGATTTTTTTGACAGCCTTAGAACATATATGTGATGGATTGAATGGCTATAAAATTTTTTGACAACCTTATAACCCAAATATGCATGATTAAATCACTATGAATTTTTGTTGACTCACTTACAACACATATAATTCGAATGTAATCACTATGAATTTTTTTTGACAGTTTAAGAACACATCTGCATGATTGAATCACTATAAAATTTTTTTGACAGCCTTAGTACACATATAAGCATGATAGAATTACTATAATTTTTTTTTACAGCCTTATAACACATATCCATTATTAAATCTCTATGATTTTTTTTGACAGCCTTAGAACACATATATTCAGTATTAAATCACCATGAATTTTTTTTTGACAGCATTAGAACATATATATGCATGATTAAATTGCTATGAATTTTTTTTGACAGCCTTAGAACACATATATGCATGATTGAATCACTCTGAAATTTTTTTGACAGCCTTAGAACACATATATGCAGGATTGAATGACTACGATTTTTTATGATAGCCTTAGTACATATATATGTATGATTGAATCACTATGATTTTTTTGACAGCCTTAGAACACGTATATGCAGGATTGAATGACTAAATTTTTTTTGACAGCCTTTAAACACATACATGCTTGATATAATCACTATGAAATTTTTCTGATAGCCTTAGAACACATATATAAATGATTTAATTGCTATGAATTTTTTGGGACAACCTTAGAACACATATATGCATGATTGAATGACTACCAATTTTTTTTGACACCCTTAGAAGACATATTAGCTTGATTTAATCACTATGAAATTTTTTTGACAGCCTTAGAACACATATATGCATGATTGAATTAAGTTGATTTTTTTTCGACAGAGTTAGAACATATATATGCATGATTGAGTCAGTATGATTTTTTTTACAGCCTTAGAACACATATATGCATGATTTAATCACTGAGAATTGTTTTATAGCCTTAGAACACATATATGAATGATACACTATGATTTTTTTTGACAGCCTTAGAACACATATATACATGATTTAATCACTTAAATTTTTTTTTGAAAGCCTTAGAACACATATATGCATGATTGAATGACTATGAAATTTTTTTGACACCCTTAGAACTCATGTAAGCTTTATTTAATAACTATGATTATTTTTGACAGCCTTAGAACACATATATGCATGTTTGAATCACGACAAATTTTATTTGACAGCTGCAGAACACATATATGTAGGATTGAATCACTGTAATTTTTTTTTGACAGCCTTAGAACCCATATATGCATGATTGAATGACTATGGAATTTTTTTGACAACCTTTGAACACTTATCCGCAGGATTGAATCACTATGAATTTTTTTTGACAGCCTTCGAACACATATATACATGAGTGAATCACTAAGCATTTTTTTTGACAGCCTTAGAAAACATATATGCATGATTTAATCAATATGATTTTTTTTTGAGTGCCATAGATGACATACATGCATGATTTAATAACTACAAATTTTTTTTGACAGCCTTAGAACAGATATATGCATATTTTAATCACTATAAATTTTTTTTCAGCCTTAGAACACATATATGCTAGATTGAATCACTATGATTTTTTTTTTAGAGCCATAGAACACATATATGAATGATTTAATCAATATGATTTTTTTTGGAGAGCCTCAGAACACATATATGCATGATTGAATGACTATGAGATTTTCTTGACAGCCTTAGAACACATATATGCTTGATTGAATCTCTATGAAATTTTTTTGACAGCCTTAGAACACATATATGCATGATCGAATCACTATGAAATTTTTTTGATAGCCTTGGAACACATATATTCATGAGTGAATTACGACAAATTTTTTTTGACAACTATAGAAAACATATATGCATGATTGAATCACTATGATTTTTTTTTGCTGCCTTAGAACACATATTTTAATGATTGAATCACTATAAATTTTTTTGACAGCCTTAGAACACATATATGCGTGATTGAATGAGTATAATTTTTATTGAGAGCATTAGAACACATATATGGATGATTGAATCACTATAAGCTTTTTTTTGAACACCTTAGAACACATATAAGCATGATTTAATAACTATAAAATATTTTTTACAGCCTTTGAACAAATATATGCAAGATTGAGTTTCTATAAAATTTTTTGACAGTATCAAAACACATATGTTCATGATTGAATCACTTTAATATTTTTTTGAGAACTATAGAACACATATCTACTGATTGGGTCATAATGATTTTTTTTTGACAGCCGTAGAACAAATATGTTCATGATTGAATCACTGTGAAATTTGTTTGAGAGCTTTAGAACACAAATATGCAGGATTCAATCACAATGAAATTTTGTTGACTACTTTAGAACACATCTAAGCATGTTTTAATCACTATGAAATTTTTTGGATAACCTTAAAACACATATCTCCATGATTGAATCACTATGATTTTTTTGACAGCCTTTGAACACATATATGCATGATTAAATCACGACAAATTTTTTGACAGCCGTAGAACACATATATTCATGATTGAATCACGACAATTTTTTTTTGATAGCCGTAGAACACATATATGCATTATTGAATCACTATAAATTTTTTTGGATAGGCTTAGAGCACATATATGTAGGATTGAATCATTTAAAAATTTTTTGACAGCCTTGGAACCCATATATGCATGATTGGATCACTATGGATTTTTTTTTGACAACCTTAGAACACGTATCTGAATGATTGAATTACTATGATTTTTTTTTTGACAGCCTTAGAATACATATAAGCATGATTGAATCACTATGCAATTTTTTTGACAGCCTTAGTACACATATATGCATGATTGAATGACTATGATTTTGTTTTGCAGCTTTAGAACATATTGAATCACTATAAATTTTTTTTGAGAGCCTTAGAACACATATATGCAGGATTGAATCACTATGAATTTTTTTGACAGACTTAGAACACATATATGCATGTTTGAATCACTATGAATTTTTTTTGACAGCCTTAGAACACATATATGCATGATTGAATCACAATAATTTTTTTGATAGCCGTAGTACATATATATGCATGATTGAATCACTATGATTTTTTTGACAGCCTTAGAACACGTATATGCAGGATTGAATGACTATATTTTTTTTGACAGCCTTTGAACACAAACATGCTTGATTTAATCACTATGACATTTTTTTGATATCCTTAGAACATATATATGCATGATTTAAACGCTATGAATTTTTTGGGACAGCCATAGAACACATATATGCATGATTGAATGACTACCAAATTTTTTGGACACCCTTAGAAGACATATAAGCTTGATTTAATCACTATGAATTTTTTTTGAAAGCCTTAGAACACATATATGCATGATTGAATTAAGTTGGTTTTTTTTCGACAGAGTTAGAACATATATATGCATGATTGAGTCAGTATGATTTTTTTTTACAGCCTTAGAACACATATATGCATGATTTAATCACTATGATTTTTTTATAGCCTTAGAACACATATATGAATGATTTAATTACTATGAATTTTTTTTGACAGCCTTAGAACATATATATGCATGATTTAATCACTATAAATTTTTTTTGACAGCCTTAGAACATATATATGCATGATTGAATGACTATGAATTTTTTTTGACACCCTTAGAACTCATGTAAGCTTTATTTAATGACTATGAATTTTTTTGACTGCCTTAGAACACATATATGCACGATTGAATCACGATAAATTTTTTTTGACAGCTGTAGAACACATATATGCATTATTGAATCACTATAAATTTTTTTTGATAGACTTAGAACACATATATGCAGGATTGAATCACTATAAAATTTTTTTGACAGCCTTAGAACCCATATATGCATAGCCTTAGAACACATATATACATGAGTGAATCACTAAGCAATTTTTTTGACAGCCTTAGAAAACATATATGCATGATTTAATCACTATAATTTTTTTTTGACTGCCTTAGATGACATACATGCATGATTTAATAACTATGAATTTTTTTTGACAACTTTAGAACAGATATATGCATGATTTAATCACTATAATTTTTTTTTCAGACTTAGAACACATATATGCAAGATTGAATCACTAAGAATTTTTTTTAGAGCCACAGAACACATATATGCATGATTTAATCAATATCAATTTTTTTGGACAGCCTCAGAACACATATATGCATGATTGAATGACTATGAGATTTTCTTGACAGCCTTAGAACACATATATGCTTGATTGAATCACTATGAATTTTTTTGACAGCCTTAGAACACATATATGCATGATCGAATCACTATGAAATTTTTTGATAGCCTTTGAACACATATATTCATGAGTGAATTACGACAAAGTTTTTTTGACAGCTATAGAAAACATATATGCATGATTGAATCACTATGATTTTGTTTTGCTGCCTTAGAACACATATTTTAATGATTGAATCACTATATTTTTTTTTGACAGCCTTAGAACACATATATGCGTGATTGAATGAGTATAATTTTTTTGAGAGCATTAGAACACATATATGGATGATTGAATCACTATAAGTTTTTTTTGGAACACCTTAGAACACATATAAGCATGATTTAACCACTATGAAATATTTTTGACAGCCATAGAACAAATATATGCAAGATTGAGTTTCTATAAAATTATTTGACAGTATCAAAACACATGTGCATGATTGAATCACTTTAATATTTTTTTGACAACTATAGAACACATATCTACTGATTGAGTCACAATGATTTTTTTTTGAAAGTCGTACAACAAATATATGCATGATTTAATCATTGTAAAATTTGTTTGAGAGCTTTAGAACACAGATATGCTGGATTGAATCACAATGAAAATTTGTTGACTATTTTAGAACACATCTAAGCATGTTTTAATCACTATGAAGTTTTTTGGATAACCTTAAAACACATATCTCCATGATTGAATCACTATGATTTTTTTTTGACAACCTTCGAACACATATATGCATGATTGAATCACTATGAATTTTTTTTGACTGCCTTAGAACACAAATATGCATGATTGAATCATTATAAAATTTTTTTGCAGCCTTAGAATACGTATATGCAAAATTAAATCTCTATGAAAATTTTTTGACAGCCTTAGAAAAGATATATGCAAGATTGAATCACTATGAATTTTTTTGATAGCATTAGAACACATATATGCATGATTGAATAAATATGAAATTTTTTTGACAGCCTTAAAACATATATATGCTGGATTGAATGACTATAAAATTTTTTAGACACCCTTATAACCCATATATGCATGATTAAATCATTATGAATTTTTGTTGGCTCACTTACAACACATATAATACTAATGTAATCATGATGAATTTTTTTTGGCAACCTAAGAACACCTATCTGCATGATTGAATCACTATAAAATTTTTTTGACAGCCTTAGTACACATATGCATGATTGAATTACTATGATTTTTTTTTGAGCCTTAGAACACATATATGCATTATTGAATCCCTATGATTTTTTTTGACAGCCTTAGAACACATATATGCAGTATTAAATCACCATGAATTTTTTTTTGACAGCCTTAGAACACATATACGCAAGATTAAATTGCTATGAATTTTTTTGATAGCCTTAGAACACATATAAGCATGATTGAATCACCATGAAATTTTTTTTACAACCTTAGAACACATATGCGCAGGATTGAATCACTATGGATTTTTTTTGACAGCCTTAGTACATATATATGCATGATTGAATCACTATGATTTTTTTGACAGCCTTAGAACACGTATATGGAGGATTGAATCACTAATTATTTTTTGACAGCCTCAGAACACATATATGCTTGATTTAATCAATATGATTTTTTTTATAGCCTTAGAACACATATATGCATGATTTAATCAATATGAATTTTTTGGGACAGCCTTAGAACACATATATGCATGATTGAATGACTATCAAATTTTTTTGACACCCTTAAAAGACATATAAGCTTGATTTAATCACTATGAAATTTTTTTGACAGCCTTAGAACACATATATGTATGATTGAGTTAAGTTGAATTTTTTTCGACAACGTTAGAACATATATATGCATAATTGAGTCAGTATGAATTTGTTTTGACAGCCATAGAACACATATATGCATTATTTATTCACTATAAATTTTTTTTACAGCCTTAGAACACATATGTGCATGATTTAATGACTATGAAATTTTTTTGACAGCCTTAGAACGCATATATGCATGATTTATTTTCTATAATTTTTTTTGACAGCCTTAGAACACATATATGCATGATTGAATGACTATGATTTTTTTTTGACCCCCTTAGAACACATAGAAGCTTTATTTAACGACTATGATTTTTTTTGACAGCCTTTGAACACATATATGCATGATTGAATCACAACAGAAATTTTTTGAGAGCTGTAGAACACATATATGCGTGATTGAATCACGACAGAAATTTTTTGACAGTCGTAGAACACATATATGCATGATTGAATCACGACATAAATTTTTTGACAGCCGAAGAACACATACATGCATTATTGAATCACTATAAAATTTTTTGGACAGGCTTGGAGCACATATATGCAGAATTGAATCATTTAATTTTTTTTTTGAAAGCCTTCGAACCCATATACGCATGATTGAATCACTATGGATTTTTTTTGACAACCTTAAAACACATATCTGAATGATTGAATCACTATGAATTTTTTTTGACAGCCTAAGAATACATATATGCATGATTGAATCACTATGCAATTTTTTTGACAGCCTTAGTGCACATATATGCATGATTGAATGACTATGATTTTTTTTGCAGCTTTAGAACATATTGAATCGCTATAAAAATTTTTTGACAGCCTTAGAACACATATATGCTGGATTGAATCACTATGAATTTTTTTGACAGCCTTAGAACACATATATGTATGATTGAATCACTATGAATTTTTTTTGACAGCCTTAGAACACATATATGCAAGATTGAATCACTATAAAATTTTTTGATAGCCTTAGTACATATATATGCATGATTGAATCACTATGATTTTTTTGACAGCCTTAGAACACGTATATGCAGGATTGAATGACTAAAATTTTTTTGATAGCCTTTGAACACATACATGCTTGATTTAATCACTATAATTTTTTTTTGATTGCCTTAGAACACATATATACATGATTTAATCGCTATGAATTTTTTGGGACAGCCTTAGAACACATATATGCATGATTGAATGACTACCAATTTTTTTGACACCCTTAGAAGACATATAAGCTTGATTTAATCACTATGAATTTTTTTTGATAGCCTTAGAACACATATATGCATGATTGAATTTAGTTGATTTTTTTTCGAGAGAGTTAGAACATATATATGCATGATTAAGTCAATATGATTTTTTTACAGCCTTAGAACACATATATGCATGATTTAATCACTATGATTTTTTTTATAGCCTTAGAACACATATATGAATGATTTAATCACTATGAATTTTTTTTGACAACCTTAGAACAGTTATATGCATGATTTAATCACTATAATTTTTTTTTGACAGCCTTAGAACACATATATGTATGATTGAATGGCTGAATTTTTTTTGACACCCTTAGAACTCATGCAAGCTTTATTTAATGACTATGATTTTTTTTGACAGCCTTAAAACTCATATATGCATGATTGAATCACGACAATTTTTTTTTGACAGCTGTAGAACACATATATGCATTATTGAATCACTATAAATTTTTTTTGATAGCCTTAGAACACATATATGCAGGATTGAATCACTATAAAATTTTTTTGACAGCCTTAGAATCCATATATGCATGATTGAATCACTATGGAATTTTTTTGACAATCTTAGAACACTTATCCGCAGGATTGAATCACTATGATTTTTTTTGACAGCCTTAGAACACATATATACATGAGTGAATCACTAAGGAATTTTTTTGACAGCCTTAAAAAATATATATGCATGATTTAATCACTGTGAATTTTTTTTGACTGCATTAGATGACATACATGCATGATTTAATAACTATGATTTTTTTTTTACAGTCTTAGAACAGATATATGCATTATTTAATCACTATAATTTTTTTTTCAGCCTTAGAACACATATATGCAAGATTGAATCACTGATTTTTTTTTAGAGCCACAGAACACATATATGCATGATTGAATCAATATGAATGTTTTTGCACAGCCTCAGAACACATATATGCATGATTAAATGGCTATGAGATTTTCTTGACAGCCTTAGAACACATATATGCTTGATTGAATCACTATGAATTTTTTTTGATAGCCTTTGAACACATATATGCATGATCGAATCACTATGAATTTTTTTTGATAGCCTTTGAACACATATATTCATGAGTGAATTACGACAAAGTTTTTTTGACAGCTATAGAAAACATATATACATGATTGAATCACTATGATTTTGTTTTGCTACCTTAGAACACATATTTTAATGATTGAATCACTATATTTTTTTTTGACAGCCTTAGAACACATATATGCGTGATTGAATGAGTATAATTTTTTTTAGAGCATTAGAACACATATATGGATGATTGAATCACTATATGTTTTTTTTTGAACACCTTAGAACACATATAAGCATGATTTATTCACTATGAAATATTTTTGACAGCCTTAGAACAAATATATGCAAGATTGAGTTTCTATAAATTTTTTTGACAGTATCAAAACACATATGTGCATGATTGAATCACTTTAATATTTTTTTGACAACTATAGAACACATATCTACTGATTGAGTCACAATGATTTTTTTTTGACAGTCGTAGAACAAATATATGCATGATTGAATCACTGTAAAATTTGTTTGAGAGCTTTAGAACACATATATGCTGGATTGAATCACAATGAAATTTTGTTGACTACTTTAGAACACATCTAAGCATGTTTTAATCACTATGATTTTTTTTGGATAACCTTAAAACACATATCTCCATGATTGAATCACTATGATTTTTTTTTGACAACCTTAGAACACATATATGCATGATTGAATCACTCTTAATTTTTTTTGACTGCCTTAGAACACAAATATGCATGATTGAATCATTATAAATTTTTTTTACAACCTTAGAATACATATATGCATAACTAAATCTCTATGAAAATTTTTTGACAGCTTTAGAAAAGATATATGCAACATTGAATCACTATGAATTTTTTTTAAAGCGTTAGAACACATATGAATGATTGAATAAATATTAATTTTTTTTGACAGCCTTAGAACATATATATGCTGGATTGAATGACTATAAAATTTTTTTGACAGCCTTATAACCCATATATGCATGATTGTATCATTATGAATTTTTGTTGACTCACTTACAACACATATAATACTAATGTAATCACTATGAATTTTTTTTGGCAACCTAAGAACACATATCTGCATGATTGAATCACTATAAAATTTTTTTGATAGCCTTAGTACACATATATGCATGATTGAATTACTATCAATTTTTTTTTGAGGCTTAGAACAAACATATGCATTATTGAATCCCTATGATTATTTTTGACAGCCTTAGAACACATATATGCAGTATTAAATCACCATGATTTTTTTTGACAGCCTTAGAACACATATATGCAAGATTAAATTGCTATGAATTTTTTTGACAGCCTTAGAACACATATAAGCATGATTGAATCACCATGAAATTTTTTTGACAACCTTAGAACACATATGCGCAGGATTGAATCACTATGGATTTTTTTTGACAGCCTTAGTACATATATATGCATGATTGAATCACTATGATTTTTTTGACAGCCTTAGAACACGTATATGGAGGAATGAATCATTGATTTTTTTTTTACAGCCTTAGAACACATATATGCTTGATTTAATCAATTTGATTTTTTTTTGATAGCCATAGAACACATATATGCATGATTTAATCAATATGAATTTTTTGGGACAACCTTAGAACACATATATGCATGATTGAATGACTATCAAATTTTTTTGACACCCTTAAAAGACATATAAGCTTGATTTAATCAGTATGAATTTTTTTTGACAGCCTTAGAACAAATATATGTATGATTGAGTTAAGTTGAATTTTTTTCGACAGCGTTAGAACATATATATGCATGATTGAGTCAATATGAATTTTTTTTACAGCCATATAACACATATATGCATGATTTAATCACTATAATTTTTTTTACAGCCTTAGAACACATATATGCATGATTTAATGACTATGAATTTTTTTGACAGCCTTAGAACACATATATGCTTGATTTAAGCTCTATAATTTTTTTTGACAGCCTTAGAACACATATATGCATGATTGAATGACTGTGATTTTTTTGACCCCCTTAGAACACATATAAGCTTTATTTTACAATTATGATTTTTTTTGACAGCCTTTGAACACATATATGCATGATTGAATCACGGCAGAAATTTTTTGACAGTCGTAGAACACATATATGCATGATTGAATCACGACAGAATTTTTTTGACAGCCGTAGAACACATATATGCATTATTGAATAACTATAAATTTTTTTGGACAGGCTTAGAGCACATATATGCAGGATTGAATCATTTAATTTTTTTTTTGACAGCCTTGGAACCCATATATGCATGATTGAATCACTATGGATTTTTTTTGACAACCTTAGAACACATTTCTGAATGATTGAATCACTATGAATTTTTTTTGACAGCCTTAGAATACATATATGCATGATTGAATCACTATGCAATTTTTTTGACAGCCTTAGTACACATATATGCATGATTGAATGACTATGATGTTTTTTTGCAGCTTTAGAACATATTGAATCACTATAATTTTTTTTTGATACCCTTAGAACACATATATGCAGGATTGAATCACTATGATTTTTTTTTGACAGCCTTAGAACACATATATGCATGACTTAATCACTATGAATTTTTTTTGACAACCTTAGAACACAGATATGCATGATTTAATCACTATAAAATTTTTTAGACACCCTTAAAACACATATATTCATGATTGAATCACTATCAAATTTTGTTGATACCCTTAGAATACAAATAAGCATGATTTAATCACTATGAATTTTTTTGACAACCTTAGAATATATATATGCATGATTGAATCATGATGAATGGTTTTTGACGGCCTTAGAAGACATATATGCATGATTGAATCACTATGAATTTTTTTTCAGTCTTAGAACACATATATGCTTGATTTAATCACTATAATTTTTTTTACATCCTTAGAACACATATATGCAAGACTAAATAACCATAAATTTTTTTGACAGCCGTAGAACACATATATGCAAGATTGAATCATTGTGAAATTTTTTTGACAGCCTCAGAACACATAAAAGCATGATTTCATGACTATGATTTTTTTTAAAACCTTGGAACACATATATGTATGATTGATTCACAATCAAAATTTTTTGACTGCCTTAGAACACATATACGTAGGATTGAATCACTATGATTATTTTTACAGCCTTATAAAACATATATGAATTATTGAATCACTCTGTATTTTTTTTTGACAGGCAAAGAACTTATATGTGCAAGATTGAATCACAATAAATATTTTTTTGACAACCTAAGAACACATATCTTCATGATTGAACCACTATGAAATTTTTTAACTGCCTTAGAACACATATATGCATGATTTAGTCTCTATAATTTTTTTTGACAACATTAGAACATATATATGCATGTTTGAGTCACTATAAAATATTTTTGACAGCTTCATATACGCTGAATTGAATCACTATAAAATATTTTTGACAGCCTTATAACCCATATATGCATGATTGAATCACTATGGAATTTTTTTGACAGCCTTAGAACACATATATGCATAATTGAATCACTATGAAATTTTTTTGATTGCCTTAGAACACATATATGAATGATTGAATCACTATGATTTTTTTTGACAACCATAGAACACATATATTAATGATTACCGAAGTATGAGATTTTTTTGACAGCTTTGGAACACATATATGCATGTTTGAAACCATAAATTTTTTTTTGACAACCTTAGAACACATATATGCATGATTGAATCACTATGAAACTTTCTTGACACACTTAAAACACATATAAGCATGATTTAATCACTATAATTTTTTTGGCAGCCTTAGAACACATATATGCATGATTGAATCACTCTGATTTTTTTTGACAGCGTTAGAACATGTATATGAAGGATTGAATCAATATAAATTTTTTTTGACAACCATAGAACACATATATGCATGATTGAATCACTAATGGACTTTTTTAATAGCCTTAGAACATGTATAAGCATGATTGAATCCATACAAATTTTTTTGACAGCCTTAGAAAACATATATGCATGATTGAATCACTATGATTTTTTTTTACACTCTTAGAACACATACAAGCATGATTTAATCAATATAATTTTTTTTTTTAACCGGCTTAGAACACATATATGCATGATTGAATCACAATGAAATTTTTTTGACAACCTTTGTACACATATCTGCATGATTGAATCACTATAAATTTTTTTGACATTCTTAGAGCACATATATTAATGATTGAGTCTCTATAAATTTTTTTTAACAGGCTTAGAACACAGATATGCTTGATTTAATCACTATTGATTTTTTACAGCCTTAGAACATATATCTGCAAGATTGAATAGCTATAATTTTTTTTTGACAACCTTAGAAAACATATATGCAAGAGGTAATCACTATGAAATTTCTTTGACAGCCTTAGAACACATAAAAGCATGATTTGATCACTATAAATTTTTTTTGACAGCCTTGGAACACATATATGCATGATTGATTCACAATCAAAATTTTTTGACAGCCTTTGAACACATATACACATGATTGAATCACTATGATTTTTTTTTGCAGCCTTATAAAACATATATGCATGATTGATTCATTATGATTTTTTTTTTGACAAAAATAGATCATATATATGCAAGATTGAATCACTATGATTTTTTTTTTGACAACCTTAGAACACATATCTGCATGATTGAACCACTATGAATTTTTTTGACAGCCTTACAACACATATATGCAAGATTTAGTCTCTATAAAATTTTTTTGACAGCATTAGAACACATATATGCATGTTTGAATCACTATATATTTTTTTTTACAATCTTGGGGCACATATTTGCGTGATTGAGTCACTATGAAATTTTTTTGACACCTTAGAACACAAATATGCATGATTAAATCACTATGATTTTTTTTCGACAGCCTTAGAACACATATATGCTGGATTGAATCACTATGGATTTTTTGACAGCCTTAGAACATATATATGTATGATTGAATCACTATGATTTTTTTTTGACTGCCATAGAACACATATATGAATGATTGAATCACAATAAATTTTTTTGGACAACCATAGAACACATATATATTGATTACAAAAGTATGAGATTTTTTTGATTGCTTTAGAACACATATATGCATGTTTGAAACCATAATTTTTTTTTTGATGGCCGTAGAACATATATATGCATGATTGAATCACTATGAAATTTTTTTGACACACTTAAAACACATAAAAGCAAGATTTAATCACTATAGATTTTTTTTGGCAGCCTTAGAAAACATATATGCATGATTTAATCACTACGATCTTTTTTGACAGCCTTAGAAAACGTATATGAAGTATTGAATCACTATACAAATTTTTTGACGACCATAAAACACATATATGCATGATTGAATCACTATGAGACCTTTTTGATAGCCTTAGAACATGTATAAGCTTGATTGAATCCATACAAAACTTTTTTGACAGCCTTAGAAAACATATATGCGTGATTGAATTACAATGATTCTTTTTTGACACCCTTAGAACACATACAAGCATGATTTAATCACTATACATTTTTTTTGACAGCGTTAAACACATATATGCATGATTAAATCACAATGATTTTTTTTGACAACCTTATAACACATATCTGCAAGATTGAATCACCATAGAATTTTTTTTTACAGCCTTAGAACACATATATGCATGATTTAATGACTATAATTTTTTTTTACAGCCTTAGAACACATATGTGCATGATTGAATGATTGATTTTTTTTTGACACCCTTAGAACACATATAAGCATTATTTAATGATTATGATTTTTTTTGACAGCCCTAGAACACATATAGGCATGATTGAATCACGAAAACATTTTTTTCACAGCTGCAGAGCACATATATGCATCATTGAATCACTATAAAGTTTTTTTAACAGCCTTAGAACACATATATGCAGGATTGAATCACTATAATTTTTTTTGATAGCCATAGAACCCATATATTCATGATTGAATCACTACGGATTTTTTTTGACAACCTTAGAACACATATCTGCATGATTGAATCACTATGAATTTTTTTTGACAGCCTTAGAACACGTATATGCTAGATTGAATCACTATGCAATTTTTTTGACAGCCTTAGAAAACATATATGCATGATTTAATCACTATGAAATTTTTTTTACTGCCTTAGAAGACATATATGCATGATTTAATAACTATGAATTTTTTTTTAGAGCCTTAGAACACATATATGCATGATTTAATCACTATAAAACTTTTTGACTGCCTTAGAACACATATATGCAAGATTGAATCACTATGATATTTTTTTAAAGCCTTAGAACATATATATGGATGATTTAATCAGTATAATTCTTTTTAACAGCCTCAGAACACATATATGCATGATTAAATGACTATGAGATTTTCTTGACGACCTTAGAACACATATATGCATGATTGAATCACTATGAAATTTTTTTGACAGCCTTAGGACACATATATGCATGATCGAATTACTATGAATTTTTTTTGATAGCCTTGCAACACATATATGCATGAGTGAATCACCAATTTTTTTTGACAGCCATGGAAAACATATACGCATGATTGAATCACTATGAATTTTTTTGGAGCCTTAGAACACATATTTGCATGATTGAATCACTATAATTTTTTTTTTACAACCTTAAAACTCATATATATGTTATTAAATCAGTACAATTTTTTTTAGAGTATTAGAACATATATATGGATGTTTGAATCACTATAAGTTTTTTTTTACAACCTTAGAACACATATCTGCATGATTGAACAACTATAATTTTTTTTTGACAGCCTTAGAACAAATATATGCAAGATTGAGTCTCTATAAATTTTTTTTGAGAGCATCAAAACACATATATGCAACACTGAATCACTGTAAAGCTTGTTTGATAGCTTTAGAACACATATATGCAGGATTGAATCACATTGAAATTTTGTTGACTCCTTTAGAACACATCTATGCATGTTTTAATCACTATGAATTTTTTTTTATTACCTTAGAACACATATCTCTGTGATTGAATCACTATGATTTTTTTTGACAACCTTAGAACACATATATGTGTCATTGAATCAATATGAATTTTTTTGACAGCCGTAGAACAACTATATGCATGATTGAATCATTATAAATTTTTTTGCAGCCTTAGAATACATATATGCATTATTAAATCTCTATGATTTTTTTTTTTACAGCCTTAGCACACATTTATGCAGGATTGAATCACAATTAAATTTTTTTGATACCGTTAGAACACATATATGCATGATTGAATAAATAAATTTTTTTTTTAACAGCCTTAGAACATATATATGCTGGATTGATAGAATATAATTTTTTTTGACAACCTTATAATCCATATATGCATGATTAAATCACTATAAATTTTTGTTGACTCACTTAGAACATATATAATCCTAATGTAATCACTATGAAATTTTTTTGACAACCTAAGAACACATATCTGCATGATTGAACCACTATAAATTTTTTTTGACAGCCTTAGTACACATATATGCATGATTGAATTACTATGATTTTTTTTGTAGCCTTAGAACACATATATGCATTATTGAATCCCTATGATTTTTTTTGACAGCCTTAGAACACATATATGCATGATTAAATTGCTATGAAGTTTTTTTGACAGCCTTAGAACACATAAATGCATGATTGAATCACTATGAAATTTTTTTGACAGCCCTAGAACACATATATGCAAGATTAAATCACTATGAATTTTTTTTGACAGCTTTAGTACATATATATGCATGATTGAATCAGTATGATTTTTTTGACAGCCTTAGAACACGTATATGGAGGATTGAATGACTAATTTTTTTTTGACAGCCTAAGAACACATATATGCTTGATTTAATCACTATGAAATTTTTTTAATAGCCTTAGAACACATATATGCATGATTTAATCACTATGAATTTGTTGGGACAACCTTAGAACACATATATGCATGATTGAATGACTATCAAATTTTTTTTACACCCTTAGAAGACATATAAGCTTGATGTAATCACTATGAATTTTTTTTGACAACCTTAGAACACATATATGCATGATTGAGTTAAGTTGAATTTTCATCGACAGCGTTAGAACCTATACATGTATGATTGAGTTAAGTTGATTTTTTTTTTTGAAAGCCTTAGAACATATATATGCATGATTTTATCACTATGAATTTTTTTTACAGCCTTAGAACACATATATGCATTATTTAATCATTATGAATTTTTTTGACAACCTTAGAACATATCTATGCGTGATTTAATCACTATAGTTTTTTTTTGACAGCCTTAGAATACATATATGCATGATTGAATGACTATGAATTTTTTTTTGACACCCTTAGAACATATGTAAGCTTTATTTAATTACTATAAATTTTTTGACTGCCTTAGAACTTATATATGTATGATTGAATCACCACAAAATTTTTTCGACAGCCGTAGAACACATATATGCATTATTGAATCACTATAAAATTTTTTGGACAGCCTTAGAACACATATATGCAGGATTGAATCACTTAATTTTTTTTTGACAGCCTTAGAACCCATATATCCATGATTGAATCACTATTGAATTTTTTTGACAACCTTAGAACATATATCTGCATGATCAAATCACTATAAAATTTTTTTGATAGCCTTAGAATACATATATGCATGATTGAATCACTTTGCAATTTTTTTGACAACCTTAGTACACATATATGCATGATTGAATGACTATGATTTTTTTTTGCAGCCTTAGAACATATTGAATCACTATAATTTTTTTTGACAGCCTTAGAACACATATATGCAGGATTGAATAAATATGAATTTTTTTTGACTGCCTTAGAACACATATATGCATGATTGAATTACTATAATTTTTTTTGACAGCCTTAAAACACATATTTGCATGATTGAAATACTATCAAATTTTGTTGATACCCTTAGATTACAAATAAGCATGATTAAATCACTATGAAATTTTTTTGACAACCTTAGAATATATATATGCATGATTGAATCACGATAAATGGTTTTTGACAGCCTTAGAACACATATATGCATGATTGAATCACTATGAAATTTTTTTGACAGTCTTAAAACACATATATGGTTGATTTAATCACTGTAAATTTTTTTAAAGCCTTAGAACACATATATACATGATTGAATAACTATATTTTTTTTGACAGCCGTAGAACACATATATGCAAGATTGACTCACTATGAAAATTTTTTGACAGCCTTAGAACACATAAAAGCAAGATTTAATGACTATGATTTTTTTTTGACAGCATTGTAACACACACACACACACACACACACACACATATATATATATATATATATATAATTGATTCACAATCCAAATTTTTTGACAGCCTTAGAACACATATACGCAGGATTGAATCACTATGATTATTTTTTGCAGCCTTATAAAACATATATGCATGATTGAATCACTCTAATTTTTTTTTGACTGGCATAGAACTTATATGTGCAAGATTGAATCACAATGAATTTTTTTTTGACAATCTTAGAACACATATCTCCATGATTGAACCACTATAATTTTTTTAACAGCCTTAGAACACATATATGCATGATTTAGTCTCTATAATTTTTTTTGACCGCATTAGAACACATATACACATGTTTGAGTTACTATGAAAGTTTTTTGACAGTCGTAGAACATATATATGCATGATTGAATCACTATGATTTTTTTTGACAGCCTTAGAACACATATATGCTCGATTGAATCACCATAAAATATTTTTGACAGCCTTATAACCCATATATGCATCATTGAATCACTATGGAAATTTTTTAACAGCCTTAAAACACATATATGCATGATTGAATCACTATAATTTTTTTTTTGACTGCCATAGAACACATATATGAATGATTGAATCACTATGAAATTTTTTTGACAACCATAGAACACATATCTTAATGATTACAGAAGTATGAGATTTTTTTGACAGCTTTAGAATGCATATATGCATGTTTGAAACCATAAAATTTTTTTGACAGCCCTAGAACACATATATGCATGATTGAATCACTATGAATATTTTTTGACACACTTAAAACACATATAAGCATGATTTAATCACTATAATTTTTTTTGGCAGCCT
The DNA here is from genome assembly GCF_984573655.1 of Nuphar pumila. Classification (NCBI taxonomy): domain Eukaryota; kingdom Viridiplantae; phylum Streptophyta; class Magnoliopsida; order Nymphaeales; family Nymphaeaceae; genus Nuphar; species Nuphar pumila. The sequence continues at coordinate 63,348,354 of NC_143260.1, read as the reverse complement.
TAGAACACATATATGCATGATTGAATCACTATGAATTTTTTTTGACAGCGTTAGAACACATATTTGAAGGATTGATTCATTGTAATCTTTTTTGACAAACATAGAACACATATATGCATGATTGATTCACTATAAGTTTTTTTTGACAACCTTAGAACACATATCTGCATGATTGAACCACTATAAAAATTTTTGACAGGCTTATAACAAATATATGAAAGATTGAGTGTCTATAAAATTTTTTGACAACATCAAAACACATATGTGCATGATTGAATCACAATGAAACTTTTTGCAGCAGAACACATATATGGATGATTGAGTCACAATGAAACTTTTTGACAGCCGTGGAACACATATATGGATGATTGAATCACTATAAAATTTGTTTGACAACTTTAGAACACATATATGCAGGATTGAATCACAATGAAATTTTGTTGACTCCTTTAGAACACATCTAAGCATGTTTTAATCACTATGAATTTTTTTTGAAAACCTTAAAACACAAATCTCCATGATTGAATCACTATGATTTTTTTTTGACAACCTTAGAACACATCTATGGATGATTGAATCACTATGAATTTATTTTGATGGCCTTAGAACAAATATATGCATGATTAAATCATTATAATTTTTTTTTGCAGCTTTAGAATACATATATGCATTATTAAATCTCTATGAATTTTTTTTGACACCCTTAGAACACATATACGCATGATTGAATCAATATGATTTTTTTTGACAAACATAAAACATATATATGCATGATTGAATCACTACGATTTTTTTTGCAGCAGAACACATATATGCATGACTGAATCACTATGAATTTTTTTTGACAGCCTTAGAACACATATATGGAGGACTGAATCACAATGATTTTTTTTGGCAGCCTAACAACACATATACGCATGATTTAATCACTATGAAATTTTTTTGACAGCCTTAAAACACATATATGCATGATTGAATCTCTATGAATTTTTCTTGACAGGCTTAGAACACATATATGCATGATTGAATCACTATGATTTTTTTCTAATAGCCTTAGAACATATATATGCATGATTGAATCTCTATGAATTTTTCTTGAGAGCCTTAGAATACATACATGCATGATTGAATCACTATGGATTTTTTTGCCAACCTTAGAATACATATAGGCATGATAGAATCACTATAAAGCTTTTTGACAGCCTTAGAACCCATATATGCATGATTTAATCATAATGAGTTGTTTCTGATAGCTTTACAACATATATATGCATTATTGAATCACTACAAATTGTTTTTGACAGCCTTAGAACACATATATGCGTGATTGAAGCACTATGTAATTTTTTTGACACCCTTAAAACACAAATATGCATGATTGAATCACTATGACTTTTTTTGCAGCCTTAGAACACATATATGCATGATTGAATCACTATAATTTTTTTTGACAGCCTTAGAACACATATACGTGTGATTCAATCCCAATAAATTTTTTTGAAGAGCATTAGAACACATATAGGCATGATTGAATCACTATAAAATTTTTTTGACAACCTTAGAAGGCATATCTGCTTGATTGAGTCACTACAAAATTTTTTTGACAGCCGTAGAACACATATCTATACTATAGAGTCACTATGAAATTTTTTTGACAGTCGTAGAACACATATATGCATGATTGAATCACTAGGAATTTTTTTGACAGGTTTAATACACATATATGCGGATTGAATCACTATGATTTTTTTTTGACAACCTTAGAACACTTATGTGCATGATTGAAAGCCTTAAAAAACATATATGCATGTTTGAATCACTAGGAATTTTTTTTGACAGCCTTAGAACACATATATGAATGATTGAATCACTATGATTTTTTTTTGAAAACTATAGAACACATATATGCATGATTAAATCACTATGAGATTTTTTTGATAGCCTTAGAACACATATATGCATGATTAAATCCATACAAATTTTTTTTGACACCCTTAGAACACATATAAGTATGATTATATTACTATGATTTTTTTTCACTGCCTTAGAACACATATATGTATGATTGAATCACCATGAATTTTTTTTGACAACCTTAGAACAAATATATGCATAATAGAATCACCAAGAAACGTTTTTGCAACATAAGAACACATATATGCATGATTGAATCACTTTGAAATTTTTGTGACAACCTTGGAACACTTATATGAAGCATTTAATCACTATGAAATTTTTTTCACAGCCTAAGAACACATATATGCATGATTTAATAACTATGAATTTTTTTGGACAACCTTAGAACACATATATGCTTGATTAAATCACTATGAAATTTTTTTGACAGCCATAAAACAAATATATGCATGATTGATTCACTATGAATCTTTTTGACAGCCTTCGAACACATATGTGCAGGATTGAATCTCTATGAATTTTTTTTGACAGCCTTATAAAACGTATCTGCATGATTCAATCACTATGGATATTTTTTGACAGCCTTAGAACACATATATGCATGATTCGATCACTATGGATTTTTTTTGACAGCCTTAGAACACATATATGAAAGATTGAATCACTATGAATTTTTTTTTGACAATTATAGAACACATATATGCATGATTGAATCACTATGAGATTTTTTTGACAGCCTTAGAACTTGTATATGCATGATTGAATTCTGTATATGCACGATTGAATCCAATCAAATTTTTTTGACAGCCTTCGAACACATATATGCATGATTGAATCACTATGATTTTTTTTGACACCCTTAGAACACATATAAGCTTGATTTAATTTATGAAGTTTTTTTGACAGCCTTGGAACACATATATGCATGATTAAATAACTATGAATTTTTTTTGACGACCTTAGAACACATATATCCCTGATTGAATCACTATGATTTTTTTTTGACAGCCGTAGAAGACATAAATGCATGATTGAATCACTATGATTTTTTTTTGACAACGTTAGAACACATATATGCGTGATTGAATAACTATAATTTTTTTAAGAGCATTAGAACACATGTATGCATGATTGAATCAATATAATTTTTTTTGATAGCCTTAGAACACGTATATGCGTGATTGAGTCTCTACTAATTTTTTTTGACAGCATCACAACATATATATGGTTGATTGAATCACTATAAATTTATTTGACAACCTTAGAACACAGATCTCCGTGAATGAGTCACTATGATTTTTTTTTGACAGCCTTAGAAGACATATCTGCATGATCAAATCATTATGAATTTTGTTTGGCATCCTTAGAACTCATACATGCAAGATTGGGTCACTATGATTTTTTTTTGGACTGCTTAGAACACATATATGCATAATTGAATCACTATGGGATTTTTTTGACAGCCTTAGAACACATATATGCATGATTGAATCACTATACAAATTTTTTGACTGCCTTAGAACACATATATGCATGATTGAATAACTATGAAATTTTTTTGATAGCCTTAGAACAAATATATGAATGATTGAATCACTAAGAATTTTTTTGGACAAACATAGAACACACACACACACACACACACACACACACACACACACACACATATATATATATATATATATATATATATATATATATATATATATATATATATATATGATTGAATCACTATGAGATTTTTTTGACAACCTTAAAACACATATATGCATGATTAAAACCATAAATTTTCTTTTTGACCGCCTTAGAACACATATATGAATGAATGAATCACTAGGGAATTTTTTTGACACCCTTAGAACACATATACGCATGATTTAATCACCATGAATTTTTTTTGACAACCTTAGAACACATATATGCATGATTGAATCACTATGATTTTTTTTTGAATGCCTTGGAACACATATGTGCATGATTGAGCCACTATAAATTTTTTTTGACAGCCTTAGAAGACATATATACATGATTCAATCACTATGAAATTTTTTCAGAGCCTTAGAACATATATATGCATGAGTTAGTCACTAAGAATTTTTTCTGACAGTCTTAGAACACATATATGCTTGATTTAATCACTATAAAATTTGTTTGACAGCCTTAAAAAACATATATGCATGATTGAATCACAATGAATTTTTTTTGATAACCTTTAAACACATATAAGCATGATTTAATCACTATAAAATTTTTCTAACAACCTTAGAACACATATTTGCTTGATTGAGTCACTATGAATTTTTTTTTACAGCCATAGAACACATATATGCTTAATTGAGTCACTATGTATTTTTTTTGACACCCTTAGAACACATATAAGTATGATTTAATCATTATGATTTTTTTTTCACCGCCTTAGAACACATATATGTATGATTAAATTGCTATGAAACATTTTTGCTACATAAGAACACGTATATGCATGATCAAATCACTTTGAAATTTTTGTGACAACCTTAGAACACATATATAGTTGATTGAATCACTGTGATTTTTTTTTCACAGCCTAAGAACACATATATGCATGATTTACTCACTATGAATTTTTTTGACAGTCGTAGAACACATATATGCTTGATTGAATCACTATGAATTTTATTTGACAACCATAGAATACATATATGCATGATTGAATCACCATGAATCTTTTAGACAGCCTTAGAACACATATATGCATGATTGAATCTCTATGAATTTGTTTTGACAACCTTATAACACATATCTGCATGATTGAATCACAATGAAATTTTTTAGACAGCCTAAGAACACATATATGCATGATTCAATCACTATGGAAATTTTTTGACAACCTTATAAAACATATATGAAAGATTGAATCACAATGAAATTTTTTTGACAACCATTGAACACATATATGCATGATTGAATCACTATGAGATTTTTTGACATTCTTAGAACTTGTATATGCATGATTGAATTCTATATATGCATGATTGAATCAAATGAATTTTTTTTGACAGCGCTAGAACACATATATGCATGATTGAATGACTATGAAATTTTTTTGACACCCTTAGAACACATATAAGATTGATTTAATCATTATGAAATTTTTTTGACAGCCTTGGAACACATATATGCATGATTGAATCATTAAATTTTTTTTTTGACAGCCATCGAACACTTATATGCATGATTGAATCACTATTAAATTTTTTTACAGCCTTAGAACGCATATATGCATGATTGAATCACTATGAATTTTTTTTGACAACCTTAGAATACATATATGCAAGATTGAATCACTACAAATTTTCTTCATGAGCATTACAACATATAAATGCATGTTTGAATCACTATGATTTTTTTTGACAACATTGAAATACATATCTGCATGATTGACTCACAATGATTTTTTTTGACAGCATTAGAACACGTATATGCATGATTGTGTCTCTATAATTTTTTTTTGACAACATCAGAACACATATCTGCATGAATGAGTCACTATGAAAATTTTTTGACAGCCTTATAACACATATCTACATGATCAAATCACTACAAAATGTTTTTGAGAGCCTTAGAACTCATACAAGGAGGATTGAACCACTATAAATTTTTTTTGAACTGCATAGAATACCTATATGCATGATTGAATCACTATGGATTTTTTTTGACAGCCTTAGAACACATATATACATGATTGAATCACCATGGAATTTTTTTGACAGCCTTAGAACACATATATGCATGATTGAATAACTATGAAATTTTTTTGACAACCTTAAAACAAATATATGATTGATTGAATCACTATGATTTTTTTTGGACAAACATGGAACACATATATGATTGATTGAATCACTATGAGATTTTTTTTGACGGCTTTAGAACACGTATATGCATGATTAAAACCATAAATTTTCTTTTTGACAGCCTTAGAACACATGTATGAATGAATGAATCCCTAGAAATTTTTTTTGACAACCTTAGAACACATATACACATGATTTAATCTCCATGATTTTTTTTTTGACAACCTTAGAACACAAATATGCATGATTGAATCACTATGATTTTTTTTGACAGCCTTAGAACACATATGTGCATGTTTGAGTCACTATAATTTTTTTTTGATAGTCTTAGAACACAAATATACAAGATTCAATCACTATAAAATTTTTTTGACAGCCTTAAAACACATATATCCATGATTCAATCACTATAAATTTTTTTGACAGCCTTAGAACACATATATGCTTGATTGAATCACTATGAAATTTTTTTGACAGCCTTAGAACACATATATGCTTGATTCAATCACTATGAAATTTTTTTGACAGCCTTAGAACACATATATGCATGATTGAATCACTATGAAATTTTTTCGACAGCCATAGAACACATATATGCATCATCGAATCACTATGAATTTTTTTTGCAAACTTAGAACACATATATGCCTGCTTGAATCACTATGGATTTTTTTTGACAGCCTTAGAACACATATATGCATTATTGAATAACTATGGATTTTTTTTGACAGCCTTAGAACACACATATGAATGATTGAATCACTATGAAATTTTTTGAACAATCATAGAACACCCATATGCATGATTGAATCACTATCAGATTTTTTTGACAACCTTAGAACACGTATATGCATGATTGAATCCATACAATTTTTTTATAGCCATAGAAAACATATTTGCATCATTAAATCACTATGGTTTTTTTGACACCCTTAGAACACATATATGCATAATTCAATGTCTATGAATTTTTTTTGACAGTCTTATAACACATATATGCATGATTGAATCACTATGAATTTTTTTGACAGCCTTAAAACACATATATGCATGATTGAATCACTATGATATTTTGTTGCAGCCTTAGAACACTTATATGAATGATTGAGTCACAATGATTTGTTTTTACAGCCTCAAAACACATATATAAATGATTCAAGCACTATAATTTTGTTTTGATAGCATTAGAACACATATATGCGTGATTGAATCACTATAAATTTTTTTGGACAACCTTAGAACACATATCTGCATGATTGAATCACTATGAAAATTTTTGAACACCTTAGAACACATATATGCATGATTGAATCACTATGAAGGTTTTTTAACACCCTTAGAACACATATGTGCATGATTGAATCACCATGAATTTTTTTCGACAACCTTAGAATGCATATATGCATGATTTAATCACTAAGCAATTTTTTTGCAGCCTTAGAAAACATATATGAGTGATTGAATCACTATGGATTTTTTTTGACAGTCTTAGAACATATGTATGCATTATTGAAAAACTATGGAATTTCTTTGACAGCCTTAGAAGACACATATGAATGATTGAATCATTATGAAATATCTTGAACAACCATAGAACACATATATGCATGATTGAATCACCATAAAATTTTTTTTTACAGCCTTAAAAAACATATTTGCATGAATAAATCACTATGATTTTTTTTGACACTCTTAGAACACATATATCCATAATTTAAAATCACTATAAATTTTTTTTTGACAGTCTTACAACACATATATGCACTATTGAATCACAATGAATTTTTTTTGACAGCCTTAAAACACAAATATGCATGATTGAATCACTATGAATTTTTTTTGCAGCCTTAGAACACATATATGAATGATTCAGTCACAATGATTTTTTTTACAGCCTCAGAACACATATATAAATGATTCAAGCACTATAATTTTGTTTTGATAGCATTAGCACACATATATGCGTGATTGAATCACTAAATTTTTTTTTTGACAACCTTAGAACTCATATCTGCATGATTGAATCACTATGAAAATTTTGAACCCCTTAGAATACATATATGCATGATTGAATCACTATGAATTTTTTTTAACACCCTTAGAACACATATGTGCATGATTGAATCACCATGAAATTTTTTCGACAACCTTAGAATGCATATATGCATGATTTAATCACTAAGCAAATTTTTTGCATCCTTAGAACACATATATGAGTGATTGAATCACTATGGATTTTTTTTGACAGGCTTAGAACATATGTATGCATTATTGAATAACTATGGAATTTTTTTGACAACCTTAGAAGACACATATGAATTATTGAATCATTATGAAATATTTTGAACAACCATAGAACACATATATGCATGATTGAATCACTATGAGATGTTTTTGACAACCTTAGAACACGTATATGCATGAATGAGTCCATAAATTTTTTTTTTACAGCCTTAGAAAACATATTTGCATGATTAAATCACAATGAATTTTTTTTTGACACTCTTAGAACACATATATCCATAATTTAATCACTATGAATTTTTTTGACAGTCTTACAACACATATATGCACTATTGAATCACAATGAAAATTTTTTGACAGCCTTAAAACACATATATGCATGATTGAATCACTATGAATTTTTTTTGCAGCCTTAGAACACATATATGCCTCATTGAGTCACTATGATTTTTTTTTACAGTCTTAGAACACATATATACATGATTCAAGCACTATAAATTTGTTTTGGTACATTAGAACACATATATGTCATATTGAATCACTATAAAATTTTTTTGACAACCATAGAACACATATCGGCATGATTGAATCACTATGAAATTTTTTGACAGCCTTAGAACACATATATGCATGTTTGAATCACTATACTTTTTTTTTTAACACCCTGAGAAGACATATGTGCATGATTGAATCACCTTGAAATTTTTTCGACAACCATAAAGCATATATATTCATGATTTAATCACTATGCAATTTTTTTGCAGCCTTAGAACACATATATGCATTATTGAATCACTATGAAATTTTTTTGACAGCCTTAGAACACATATATGGAGGATTGAATCACTATCAATTTTTTTTTACAGCCTTAGAACACATACATGCACGATTTAAACAGTAGATTTTTTTGACAGCCTTAGAACACATATATGCATGATTGAATCTCTATGAAATTTCTTTGACAACCTTAGAACTCATATATGCATTATTAAGTCACTATGAAACGTTTTTGACCACCCTATATCACATGTAAGCATGATTTAATCAGGATTTTTTTTGACAGCCTTATCACACATATATGCGTGATTGAATGACTACAAATTTTTTTTGGCAACCTTAGAGAACATATATGCATGATTGAATAACTATGAATTTTGTATTCAGCCTTAGAACACATATATGCATGATTGAATCACAAAGATTTTTTTTTGACAGCCTTAGAACACATACATGCTTGATTGAATCACTACAACTTTTTTTGAGAGCATTAGAACATATATATACATGATTGAATCACGATAAAATTTGGTTGACAAACTTAGAACACATATCTGTTTGATTGAATCACTATGAAATTTTTTTGACAGACTTAAAGCACATATATGCAAGATTGAATCACTATAATTTTTTTTGACAGCCTTAGAACTCATATATGTAGGATTAAATCTCTATAAAACTTTTTTGACAGCATCAGAACAAATATTTGTATGATTGAGTCACTATGAAATTTTTTTGACAGTCGTAGAACACATATATGCATGATTGAATCACTATAAAAAATTTTTGGCAGACTAGGAACACATAGATCCAACATTGAATAACTTTGAATTTTTTTTACAGCCTTAGAACTCTTATATGCACTATTGAATCACTACAATTTTTTTTACAGCATTAGAACACATATATGCATATTTAAATAACTATATTTTTTTTAACAACCTTAGAACACGTAAATGCATGATTGAATTATTATAAACATTTTTCGACAACCTTAGAACACATATATGCATGATTGAATCACTATGGGATTTTTTCGACAACCTTAGAACACATATATGCATGATTTAATCACTATGCAAATTTTTTGCAGCCTTAGAACACATATATGCAATATTGAATAACTATGATTTTTTTTGACACCCTTAGATCGCATATATGGAGGACTAAATCACTATCATTTTTTTTGACAGCCTTAGAACACATATATGCGTGATTGAATCGATACAAGAAATTTTTTGACTGCCTTAGAACACATATCTGCAAGTTTGAATCACTATGAGTTTTTGTTGACAGCCTTAGAACACATATATGCATGATTGAATCACTATAAAATGTTTTTGACAGCCATAGAAAAAATATATATGCATGATTGAATCACTAAGAAAATTTTTTGACAGCCTTAGACCATATATATTCATGAGTTAATCAGTGTAAAATTTCTTTGAGAGCTTTAAAACACATATATGCATGATTTAATCACTATGATTTTTTTGACAGCCTTAGAATACATATATTCATGATTGAATCACTATGAATTTTTTTGACAGCCTTAGAACACATATAAGCATGATTTAATCACTATGAATTATTTTTGATATCCTTTGGACACATATATGCATGATTGAATCAGTATAATTTTTTTTTGACAGCCTTAGAATATATATATGCATGATTTAACAGCTAAGAATTTTTTTGGAGCCTAAAAACACATTTATGCAAGATTGAATCACTATGAATTTTTTTTGACAGCCTTAGAACACATATATGCGTGATTGAATCACTACAAATTTTTTTTTAGAGCATTAGAACACATATATGCAAGATTAAATCACTATAAATCTTTTTTGACAACCTTAGAACAGATATATGCATGATTGAATCACTATGAAATTTTTTTAACAACCTTAGAACACATATATGTAACATTGGATGACTATGAATTTTTTTTGACAGACTTACAACTTATATATGCATGATTGAATCACAATGATTTTTTTTTTATCTCCTTGGAATGAATCTCTATAAATATATTTTGGAAGCATCATAACTCATATATGGATGATTGAACATATATACACATGATTTAATCGACTTGCAATTTTTTTGCAGCCTTAGAATATATATATGCATTATTGAATCACTATGAATTTTTTTTGATAGCGTTAGAACACATATATAGATGATTGAATCACTATCAATTTTTTTTGACCGCCTTAGAACACATATATGCATGATTTAATCACTATGATTTTTTTGACAGCCTTGGAACATGTATATGCATGATTGAATCTCTATAAATTTTCTTGAAAGCCTTAGAACACATATATTGGTGATTGAATAACTACAAATTTTTTTTGAAGCATTAGAACACATATATGCATGATTGAATCTCTATAAATTTTTTTTGACAACCTTACAACACATATCTGCATGATTGAATCGCTATGAAAATTTTTTGACAGCCTTAGAACACATATATGTAAGATTGGATGACTATGAATTTTTTTTGACATACTTACAACATATATATGCATGATTGAATCACTATGAAATTTTTTTGACAGCCATAGAACATATATATGCATGATTAAATCTATATACATTTTTTTTGACAACCTTTGAACACATATCTACATGACTGAATCACTACCAATTTTTTTTGACAGCCTTAGAAAACATATATGCAAGATTGAATCACTGTGAAACTTTTTTGGCAGCCTTGGAACACATATATGCTCTACTGAGTCTCTGTGATTTTTTTTTGACAGCCTTGGAACATATGTATGCATGATTGAATCAGAGTAAAATATATTTGACAGCCTTAGAACACATACAATCGGGATTCAATCACCATGATTTTTTTTACAGCCTTAGAATGCATACATGCATGATTGAATCACTATGGACTTTTTTTGACAGCCTTAGAACACATATATGCATCATTGAATCACTTTGATTTTTTTTTACAGCTTTATAACACATATACGAATTATTGAATCACTATAATTTTTTTTTAAAACCATAGAACACATATATGCATGATTGAATCACTATGAGATTTTTTTGACAGCCTTAGAACATATATATGCATGATTGAATCAATACAAAATTTTTTTGACAGCCTTAGAACATATATATGCATGATTGAATCACTACAAATTTTTTTTACAGCCTTAGAACACTTATATGGGTGATTGGATAACTATAATTTTTTTAGAGCATTAGAACACATATATGCATGATTGATTCACTATAGTTTTTTTTTGACAACCTTAAAACACATATTTGCATGAATGAATCACTATGATTTTTTTTGACAGCCTTAGAACACATATTTGCATCATTGAATGACGATGATTTTTTTTTGACAGCCTTAGAACACATATATGCACGATTGAATCACAACAAAATTTTTTTGCCAGCCTTAGAACACTTATATAGATGATTGATAACTAATTTTTTTTTAGAGCATTAGAACACATATATGCATGATTGAATCACTATAATGTTTTTCGACAACCTTAGATACATATCTGCGTGCTTGAATCACTATGAAATTTTTTGGACAGCCTTAGAACACATATAGGCATGATTGATTCACAATGAATTTTTTTTAACAGCCTTATAACACATATATGCATGATTGAATGACTATGAAATTTTTTTGACGGCCCTAGAACACATATATAAATGATTGAATCACTAATTGTTTTTTTTGACAACCTCAGAACGCATATATGCATGATTGAATCACTATGAATTTTTTTTTACTGCCTTAGAACACATATATGTAGGATTGAATAACTATGAGTTTTTTTTGACAGACTTCGAACACATATATGCATGATTGAATCACAATGATTTTTTTTTTGATAACCATAGGACACATAAATGCATGATGGAATCACTGTAAATTTTTTTGATAGCCTAATAACAGATATATGCATGTTTGAATCACTGGGAATTTTTTTCGACAGCCTTAGAACACATATATGCAGGGGTGAATTACTATGATTTTTTTTGACAGGCTTTGAACACATATATGTATGATTGAATCAGTATGAAATATTTTTGACAGCCTTAAAATACATATATGCATGATTCAATCACAATGAATTTTTTTTGACAGCCTTAGAACACATATATGCATGATTGAAGCACTATGGAATTTTTTTGATAGCCTTAGAACACATATATGCATGATTGAATCACTATAAATTTTTTTTTGGGAGCATTATCGCACATATATGCATGAATGAATAACTATACATTTTTTTCGATAGCCTTAGAACACATATCAACATGATTGAATCACCATGAATTTTTTTTCACATCCATAGAACATATATATCATGATTGAATCACTATGAATTTTTTTTGACAGCCTTAGAACACATATATGCATGATTGAATGGCGATGAATTTTTTTTGACAGCCTTAGAATACATATATGCATGATTGAATCTCTATAAAATTTTTTGATGACATCAGAACACATATATGCGTGATTGAATGACTGAGATTTTTTTGATTGCCTTAGAACACATATATGTGTGATTGAATAACTACAAATTTTTTTAGAGCTTTAGAACATATATATGCATAATTGAATCACTATAATTTTTTTTGACAACCTTAGAACACATATCTGGGTGATTGAATCACTATGAAATTTTTTAGACAACCTTAGAACACTTATATGCATGATTGAATCACTACAAATTTTTTTTGACAGCCTTAGAACACATATATGCATGATTGAATGACTATGAAATTTTTTGGACCGCCTTAGAACACATATATGCATTATTGAATCTCTATAATTTTTTTTTGACAACATCAGAACACATATATGCATGATTGAATCACTATAATTTTTTTTTGACAACCTTAGAACACATATCTGCATGATTGAAACATACTGATTTTTTTTTGAAAATCTTAGAAAACATATATTAATCATTGAATCCTATAATTTTTTTATGACCATAAAACACATATATGCATGATTGAATCACTATAACATTTTTTTGACAGCCTTAAAACACATATATGGGTGATTGAATCCATACAACTTTTTTTTTGACTGCGTTAGAACACATATATGCATGATTGAATCACTACAAATTTTTTTTGACAACCTTATAACACATACAAGCGTGATTTAATCACCATGAAATTTTTTCGACATCCTTAGATCACAAATATGCATGATTGAATCACCATGAATTTTTTTCGACAGCCTTAGAACATACATATGCATGATTACACTATGCAAATTTTTTGCAGCCTTAAAATATATATATATTATTAAATCACTATGAAATTTTTGTTACAGCGTTAGAACACATATATGGAGGATTGAATCACTATCAATTTTTTTTGACTGCCTTAGAACACATATATGTAGGATTTAATCACTATGATTTTTTTGATAGCGTTAGAACAAATATATGTATGATTGAATCACTATTAAATTTTTTTGACAGCCTTAGAACACATATGTGCGTGATTCAATCACTATGAATTTTTTTTACAGCCTTAGAACACATATATGCATCATTGAATCATGATGATTTTTTTTGCTAGCGATAGAACACATATATGAATGATTGAATCACTATGATTTTTTTTAACAACCATAGAACAGATATATGCATGATTGAAAGACTGAGATTTTTTAGATAGCCTTAGAACACATATAAGCATGATTGAATCACTATAATTTTTTTTTGAAAGCCTTAGAAGACATATATGGGTGATTGAATAACTACAAATTTTTTTAGAGCATTAGAACACATATATGTATGATTGAATCACTATAATTTTTTTTTTGACAACCTTAGAACACATATCTGCATTATTGAATCACTATGAAAATTTTATGACAGCCTTAGAACACATATATATAGGACTGGACGACTATGATTTTTGTTTGAAAGACACAAAACATATATATGCATGATTGAATCACTATGAATTTTTTTTGACAGCCATAGAACATATATATGCATGATTAAATCTATATACATTTTTGTTGACAACCTTAGAACACATATCTGCACGATTGAATCACTATGATTTTTTTTTACCGCCTTAGAACACATATATGCACGATTGAATCACTGTGAAATTTTTTTGACAGCCTTGGAACATATATATGCATGAATGAATCTATGTGATTTTTTTTTGACAGCCTTGGAACCCATATATGCATGATTGAATCACTGTGAAATATTTTTGACAGCCTTAGAACACATACATGCATGATTCAATCACTGTGAATTTTTTTTGACAACCTTAGAACACATATATGCATGATTGAATCACTATGGACTTTTTTTGACAACCTTAGAACACATATATGCCTCATTGAATCACTACGATTTTTTTTTACAGTGTTAGAACACATATATGAATGATTGAATCACTATGAATTTTTGTTAACAACCATAGAACATATATATGCATGATTGAATCACTATGAGATTTTTTTGAGAGCCTTAGAACAAAAATACGCTTGATTGAATCACTACAAATTTTTTTGATAGCCTTAGAACACTTATATGGGTGATTGGATAACTACAAATTTTTTTAGAGCATTAGAACACGTATATTCATGATTGATTCACTATAATTTTCTTTTGACAACCATAGAACACATATTTGCACGTTTGAATGACTCTGAATTTTTTTTGACGGCCTTAGAACGCATATATGAATGATTGAATCACTAAATTTTTTTTTGACAACATCAGAATACATATATGCATGAATGAATCACTATAATTTTTTTCAAAAATCTTAGAACACATATATCTGCATGATTGAATCACTATGAATTTTTTTTGACAGCCTTAGAACACATATATGTAGGATTGAATCACTATGAGTTTTTTTTTGACAGATTTAGAACACATATATGCATGATTGAATCACAATGAATTTTTTTTTATAACCTTAGGACACATAAATGCATGATTGAATCACTATAAATTTTTTTTGACAGCGTTAGAATAGATATATGCATGTTTGAATCACTGTGAATTTTTTTTTACAGCCTTAGAACATATATATGCAGGATTGAATTACTATGAAATTTTTTTGACAACCTTTGAACACATATATGCATGATTGAATCAGAATGAAGTATTTTTGACAGCCTTAGAACACATATAAGCATGATTGAATCACTATGAATTTTTTGGACACCCTTAGAACACATATATGCATGAGTGAATCACTATGGAATTTTTTTTGACATCCTTAGAACACATATATGCGTGATTGAATCACTATAATTTTTTTTAGAGCATTAGAAAACATATATGCGTGACTGAATAACTATAAATTTTTTTCGACAACCTCAGAACACATATCAGCAACATTGAATCACCATGAATTTTTTTTCACAGCCTTAGAACACATGTGCATGATTGAATTAAGATGAAAATTTTTTGACAGCCTTAGAACACATATATGCATGATTGAATGACGATGACGGTTTTTTGACAGCCATAGAATACATATATGCATGATTGAATCTCTATAAATATTTTTTGACGACATCAGAACACATATATGAATAATTGAATGACTGAATTTTTTTTTGACAGCCTTAGAACACATATATGTGTGATTGAATGACTATAATTTTTTTTAAAGCATTAGAACATATATATGCATAATTGAATCACTATAATTTTTTTTGACAACCTCAGAACACATATTTGCATGATTGAATCACTATGATTTTTTTTTGACAGCCCTAAAACAATTATATGCATGATTGAATCACTATGAAATTTTTTTGACAGCCTTAGAACACATATATGCTTGATTGAATGACTATGATTTTTTTTTGATGGCCTGAGAACATATATATGCATGATTGAATCTCAATTAATTTCTTTTTACAACATCAAAACACATATATGCATGCTTGAATCACTATAATTTTTTTTTACAACCTTAGAACACATATCTGCATGATTGAAACACTATGAAATTTTTTTGAAAACCTTAGAACACATATATGAATCATGGAATCACTATAATTTTTTTTTTACAACCACACAACACATATAAGCATGATTGAATCACTAAAACATTTTTTTGACAACCTTAAAACACATATATGCGTGATTGAATCCATACAACTTTTTTTTTTACTGCATTGTAACACATATATGGATGATTCAATCACTATGATTTTTTTTCGACACCCTTATTACACATATAAGGATGATTTAACCACCATGAATTTTTTTCGACAGCCTTAGAACACAAATATGCATGATTGAGTCACCATGAATTTTTTTGACAGCCTTAGAACATATATATGCATAATTTAATCACTATGCAAATTTTTTGCAGCCTTAGAACACATATATGCATTATTGAATCACTATTGAATTTTTTGACACCCTTGGAACACATATATGGAAGATTGAATCATAATCATTTTTTGTACCGCCTTAGAACACATATGTGCATGATTTATTTAATCACTATGATTTTTTTTGACAGCCTTTGTACACATATATGCATGATTGAATCACTACGAATTTTTTTATAGCCCTAGAACACATATGTGCATGATTAAATCACAATGAAATCTTTTTGACAACCTTAGAACATATATATGCATATTCAATCACGATGAATTTTTTTTTACAGCCTTAGATCACATATATGAATGAGTGAATCATTAAGAAATTTTTTTAACCATAGAACAAATATATGCATGATTGAATCACTATGATAGTTTTTTGACAGCCTTAGAACACATATACGCAAGATTAAATCAAAACAAAATTTTTTTGACAACCTTAGAACACATATATGCAAGATTGAGTCACTATAAATTTTTTTTGAAAGCCTTAGAACACATATATGGGTGATTGAATAACTACAATTTTTTTAGAGCAATAGAAGACATATATGCATGATTGAATCACTATATTTTTTTTTAACAACATAAGAACACATATCTGCATGATTGAATCACTTTGAAATTTTTTTGACAGCCTTAGAACACATATATGTTGGATTGGATTACTATAATTTTTTTTGACAGACTTAGAACACATATATGAAAAATTGAATCACTGTGAAATTTTTTTGACAGCCTTGGAACACATATATGCATGATTGAATCACTGTGAAATATTTTTTTGACAGCCTTAGAATAGATATATGCATCATTGAATCACCATGTTTTTTTTTGACAGATTTAGAACACATATATGAATGATTGAATCACTATGAACTTTTTTTAACCATAGAACACATATATTCATGACTGAATGAATATCAATTTTTTTTGACAGCCTTAGAATAGATGTATGCATGATTCAATCAATACAAATTTTTTTGGCAGCCTTAGAACACATATATGCATGATTGCATCACTACAAATTTTTTTTAACAGCCTTAGAACACTTATATGGGTGATAGGATAACTATAAATTTTTTTAAAGCATTAGAACACATATATGCATGATTGAATCACTATAGTTTTTTTTGACAGCGTTAGAATACATATTTGCATGATTGAATCACTATGAAATTTTTCTGACAGCCTTAGAACACATATATGCATGATTGAATCACAATGGATTTTTTTGACAGCCTTAGAACACATATTTGCACTATTGAATGACAATGATTTTTTTGGCAGCCTTAGAACACATATATGCATGATTGAATCACTACAAAACTTTTTTGACAACCTTAGAACACTTATATGGGTGATTGGATAACTAAATTTTTTCTTATACCATTAGAACACATATATGCATGATAGAATCACTATAATTTTTTTTTGACAACCTTAGGTACATATCTTCATGATTGAATCACTATGATTTTTTTTTACCGTCTTAGAACACATATATGCATGATTAAATCACAATGAATTTTTTTGACAGCCTTGGAACACATATATGCATGATTGAATGACTATGAATTTTTTTTGATGGCCTTAGAACACATATGCATGATTGAATCAGTACAATTATTTTTTGACCACATCAGAACACATATATGCATGATTGAATCACTATAAATTTTTTTACAACCTTAGAACACATATCTGCAAGATTGAATCACTATGGAATTTTTTGGACAACCTAAGAACACATATATGTAGGATTTAATCACTATGAGTTTTTTTTACAGACTTAGAATAAATATACGCTTGATTGAATCACTATGAGTTTTTTTGATAGACTTAGAATAAATATATGCATGATTGAATCACTATGAGCTTTTTTTGATAACCTTAGGACACATAAATTTATGATTGAATCACTATAATTTTTTTTGACAGCCTTAGTACAAATATATGGGTGATTGAATCACTGTGAATTTTTTTGACAGCCATAGAACACATATATGCATGACTGAATTTCTATGAAAATTTTTTGACAGCCTTTGAACACATATATGCATGATTGAGTTAGTATGAAATATTTTTGACAACCTTAGAACACATATACGCATGTTTGAATCATTATGATTTTTTTTTCAGCCTTATAACACAAATGTGCATGATTGAATCACTATGAATTTTTTTTGAGAGCCCTAGAACACGTATGCCTGATTGAATCACTATAAAAATTTTTGGGAGCATTAGAACCCAAATATGTGTGATTGATCACTATAAATTTTTTTTATATCGTTAGAACACATATCAGCATGATTGAATCAAAATGATTTTTTTTTGACAACATCAGAACACATATATGCATGATTGAATCACTATAATTATTTTTTGACAACATTAGAACACATATATGCATGATTGAATCACTATAAAATATTTTTAACAGCCTTAAAACATGAATATGCATGATTCAAACAACCTTAGAACACATATATGCATGATTGAATAAGTATGATTTTTTTTTGACAGCCATAGAACATATATATGTATGAGTGAATCTCTATTTTTTTTTTGACAACATCAGAACACAGAAATGCAACATTGAATCACTATAAATTTTTTTTATGACTTTAGAACACATATCTGCTTGATTGAATCACTATAAATTTTTTTTGACAGCCTTAGAACACATATATTATGGATTGAATCACTATGACTTTTTTTTGACAGACATAGAACACATATATACACGACTGAATCACTATGATTTTTTTAACAGCCTTAGAACACAGATATGCATAATTGAATCTATTTAAATTTATTTTGACAACCTTAGATCAAATATATCCATGATTGAATAACTATGATTTTTTTTATAGCATTAGAACACATATCTGCATGATTGAACCACTATGAATTTTTTTTGACAACCTTAGAATACATATATGCATGATTGAATCACTGTGATTTTTTTTTAGAGCCTTAGAACACATATATGCATAATTTAATGACTGTGATTTTTTTTACAGCCTTAAAACACATATATGCATGATTGAGTCAATATGATTTTTTTTGACAACCTTAGAACACATATATGCATGATTGAATCACTATAAATTTTTTTTAGAGCAATAGAACACGTACATGCGTGATTAAATCACTATAATTTTTTTTGGCAACCTTAGAAGACATATCAGCCTTATTGAATCACCATAAAATTTTTTTGACTGCCTTAGAACACATATATGCATGATTGAATCTCTATAAAAAAATTTTAACAACATCAGAACACATATATGCATGATTGAATCACTATAAAATATTTTTGACAGCCTTAGAACACATATATGCCTGATTGAATCAAAATGTAATTTTTTTGACAGCCTTAGAAAAGGTATATGCATGATTTAATGAATGAAATTTTTTGACAGCTTTAGAACTCATATATCCATGATTGAATCTCTATAAATTTTTTTTGACAACATCAGAACAAATATATGCATGATTGAATCACTATAATTTTTTTTTACAACCTTAGAACACATATTTGCATGATTGAATCACTATAAACTTTTTTTGACAGCCTTAGAATGCATATATTAAGGATTGAATAACTATGATTTTTTTTGACAGACTTAGAACACTTATATGCATGATTAAATCACTATGATTTTTTTTGTACAACATTAGAACACATATATGCATGATTGAAACTATATAATTTTTTTTTTGATAAAACTTATAACAAATATCTAAATGATTGAATAACTATGAAAATTTTTTGACAGCCATAGAACACATATATGCATGAGTGAATCTCTATAAATTTTTTGTGACAACACCAAAACACATATATGCATGATTGAATCACTATAAATTTTTTTTATAACCTTAGAACACATATCTGCATGATTAAATCACTATAAAATTTTTTTGACATCCTTAGAACACATATATTAAGGATTGAATCACTATGAATTTTTTTGACAGACTTAGAACACATTGAAGCACTATTGAATCCCTATGATTTTTTTTAACAGCCTTAGAACACAAATATGAATGATTGAATCTATGTGATTTTTTTGACCAACTTAGAACAAATATCTCCATGATTGAATAACTATGAAACTTTTTTGACAGCCTTAGAACACATATCTGCATGATTGAATCACTATGAATTTTTTTGACAACCTCAAAACACATATATGCATGATTGAATCAGTGTGAATTTTTTTTGATAGCCTTAGAACACATATATGCATGATTGAATGGCTGTGAATTTTTTTGACAGCCTTAGAACACTTATATGCATGATTGAATCACTATGATTTTTTTTTTGACAGCCTCAGAACACATATATGCGTGATTGAATCACTATAATGAGAGCATTAGAACACATATATGCATGATTGAATCACATTAAAACTTTTTTGACAACCTTAGAACACATATCAGCATGTTTGAATCACCATAAAATTTTTTTGACAGCCTTAGAACACATATATGCATGAATGAATCTCTATAAATTTTATTTGAGAACATCAGAACGCATTTATGCATGATTGAATCACAATAAAATTTTTTGACAGTTTAGAACACGTATATGCATGATTGAATCACATTGATTTTTTTTTTGACAGCCTTAGAACATGTATATGCATGATTGAATGTCTGCAATTTTTTGGACAACCTTAGAACACATATATGCATGATTGGATCTTTATAATTTTTTTTGACAACATCAGAAAACATATATGCATGATTGAATCACTATAATTTTTTTTTACAACCTTAGAACACATATCTGCATGATTGAATCACTATAATTTTTTTTTATATTCTTAGAACATATATATTGAGGATTAAATCACTATGAATTTTTTTTTGACAGACTTAGAACACATATATGAATTACTATGAATTTTTTTTAACTACTTTAGAACACATATATGCATGATTGAATCTATATAAATTTTTTTTGACAACCATAGAACAAAGATCTCCATGATTGAATTACTATGAAATTTTTTTGACAGCCTTAGAACACATATCTGCGTGATTGAATCACTATGATTTTTTTTTTGACAACCTAAGAACTCATATATGCATGATTGATTCACTGTGAATTTTTTTTGACAGCCTTAGAACACATATATGGATGATTGAATGAATGTAAATTTTTTTTGATAGGCATAAACCATATATATGCATGATTGAATTGCTATGAAAGTTTTTTGACAGCTTTTGAACACATATATGCATGATTGAATCACTATAAAATATTTTTGTCAGCCTTAGAACACATATATGCATGATTCAGTCACTATGAAATTTTTTTGACAGCCTTAGAACACATATATGCATGATTAATTAACTATGATTTTTTTTGACAACCTTAGGACACATATAAGCATGATTGAATCAATATAATTTTTTTTGACAACCCTAGAACAAATGTCTGAATTTTCGAATAACTATGATTTTTTTTTTACAACCGTAGATCACATATCTGCATTATTCAATCACTATGAATTTTTTTTGACAGGCTCGAAACACATATATGCATGAATAAATCACTATGAAATTTTTTTAATAGCCTTAGAAGACATATATGCATGATTGAATCACTGTGACATTTTTTTGTCAGCCTAAGCACATATATATGCAGGATTGAATTACTATGAATTTTTTTTGATAGCCTTAGAACACAGATATGCATGATTGAATCTCTATGAAATAGTTTTGACATCCTTAGAATACATATATGCATGATTCAATCACTATGAATTTTTTTTGACAGCCTTAGAACAAATATATGCATGATTGAATCACTATAGATTTTTTTAACAGACTTAGAACTCATATATGCATGATTGAATCACTCAGGATTTTTTTTGACAGCCTTAGAGCACAGATATGCATGATGGAATCACTATCATATTTTTTTGACAACCTTAGAACTCATATGTGCTTGATTGAATCACTACGATTTTTTTTTGATACTTAGAACTAATATATGCATGTTTGAATCACTATGATTTTTTTTTCAGCCTTAGAACCACAAATATGCATGATTGAATCACCATGAATTTTTTTTAGAGCCTAAGACACATATATGCATGATTGATTGACTATAATTTCTTTTTGAGAGCATTAGAACATATATATGCATGATTAAATCATCATAATTTTTTTTGACAACCTTAGAACACATATCTGCAAGATTGAATCACTATGAATTTTTTTTGACAGCCTTAGAACACAAATATGCTGGATTGAATCTCTATAAATTTTTTGACAACATCAGAACACATATATGCATGATTGAATCACTCTAATTTTTTTTTGACAACCTTAGAACATATATCAACATCATTGAATGACTGTGATTTTTTTTTGACAGCCATAGAACACATATTTGCCTGATTGAATCACTGAGAATTTTTTTTGATAGCCTTAGAACATATGTATGCAGAATTGAATTACTATGATTTTTTTTTGACAGCCTTAGAACACATATATGCATGATTGAATCACTATGAAATATTTTTGACAGCCTTAGAACACATATATGCTTGATTCAATCACGATGATTTTTTTTTGACAGCCTTAGAACAAAAATATGCATGATTGAATCACTATCAATTTTTTTGACAGCCTCAGAACACATATATGCATGATTGAATCACTATGAAAGTTTTTTGACAGCCTTAGAACACATATATGCATGATTGAATCAATATAAATTTTTTTGACATCCTTAGAACAAATATACCCATGTTTGAATCACTATGAATTTTTTTCAGCCTTAGAACACTTATATGCATGATTGAATCACTATCAATTTTTTTTTATTGCCTTAGGACACATATATACGTGATTGAATCACTATAATTTTTTTTTGAGAGCATTAGAACACATATATGCATGCTTTAGTCACTATAAAATTTTTTTGACAACCTTAGAACATATATGAGCATGATTGAATCACTATGAAATTTTTTTGACAGCCTTAGAACACATATATGCCTGATTGAATCTTAATAACTTTTTTTTGACAACATCAGAACACATATATGCATGATTAAATCACTATAATTTTTTTTTGACAAACATAGAACACATATCTGCATAATTGAATCACTATGAAAATTTTTTGACAGCCTTAGAACACATATATGCAGGATTGAATAACTATAAATTTTTTTTGACAAAAATAGAACACATAAATGCATGATTGAATCACTATAAAAATTTTTTGACAGCCTTAGAACAGATATATGAATGATTGAATCTGTATAATTTTTTTTGACAACCTTCAAACAAATATATGCATGATTGAATCACTACGATTTTTTTTTACTCCCTTAGAACACATATACGCAAGATCAAATCACTGTGAGATTTTTTTGACAGCCATATAACACATATATGCATGATTGAATTACTATAATTTTTTTTTGATAGCCTTAGAAAACATATATGCATGATTGAATCACTATGAAATACTTTTCAGAGCCTTAGAACTCATATATGCCTGATTTAATCAGTCTGAATTTTTTTTACAGCCTGAGAACACATATATCGATGATTGAGTCACTATGGAATTTTTTTGACAGCCTTAGAACACATATATATGCATGATTGAATCACTATAAATTTTTTTGATAGCCTTAGAACACATATATGCCTGATTGAATCGCTATGAATTTTTTTTGACAATCGTAGAACACATATACACATGTTTGAATTGCGAAGATATTTTTTGGCAGCCTTGGAACACATATATGCATGATTAAATCACTATGAATTTTTTTTGACAGCCTTAGAACACATATACACTTGATTCAATGACTATAAATTTTTTTAGAGCATTAGAACACATATATGCAAGATTGAGTGACTATAATTTTTTTTTGGCAACATTAGAACACATATCAGCATGATTTAATCACTCAGAATTTTTTTTGCCAGCCTTAGAACACATATATGAAAGAGTGAATGACTATGAAATTTTTTAAACAGCCTCAGACCACATATATTCATCATTGAATCTCTATAATTTTTTTTGACAACATCAGAACACATATATTCATGATTGAATCACAATAAATTTTTTTTGACAACCTTAGAACACATATCTGCATGATTGAATCACTATGAAATTTTTTTGACAGGCTCAGAACACATATATGTGGGATTGAATCACTATGATTTATTTTGACAGACAGAACGCATATATGCATGATGGATTCACTATGATTTTTTTTTTACTGCTTTAGAACATATATATGCATGATTGAGTCACTATGGAAAATTTTTGACAGCCATATAACACATATATGCATGATTGAATCACTATGAATTGTTTTTGACAGCCTTAGAACACATATGTGCATGATTGAATCACTATAAATGTTTTTTGACAGCTTTAGAACACATATACGCGTGTTTGAATCGGTATGAAATTTCTTGGCAACCTTAGAACACATATATGCATGATTACATCACTTTGACTTTTTTTTGACAGCTTTAGAACAAATATACTTATGATTCAATGACAACAATTTTTTTTAGAGCATTAGTACACATATATGCAAGATTGAATTACTATAAATTTTTTTTGGCAACCTTAGAACACTTATTAGCATGATTGAATCACTATGAAATTTTTTGTCCAGCCTTAAAACACATATATGAAGGATTGAATGACTAAAATTTTTTTTTGACAGCCTTAGAACACATATCTGCTTGATTGAATCTCTATAATATTTTTTTGAGAATATCAGAACACATATATGCATATTTGAATTACTATAAATTTTATTTGACAACCTTAGAACACATACTTGCATGATTGAATCACTATGATTTTTTTTTACAACCTTCCAAAACATATATGTTGGTGTGAATCATTATGAATGTTTTTTGACAGACTTAAAACACATATACATGACTGAATCACCATGAATTTTTTTTGACAGCCATAGAACACATATATGCATGATTGAATCTTTATAAGCTTTTTTTCATAACCTTAGAATAAATATAAAAATGATTGAACAACTATGAATTTTTTTGACAGCCTTAGAGCACATATTTGCATGATTGAATCACTATGAAATTTTTTTGACAACCTTAGAACACATATACGCATGATTGAATCATTGCAATTTTTTTTTGACAGCCATAGAACTCATATATAAATAATTGCATGACTATGAAATATTTTTGACATCCTTAGAACATATATGAATGATTAAATCACTATGAATTTTTTTTGATAGCCTTAGAACACAAATATGAATGAATGAATCACTATGATTTTTTTTTGACATCCTTACAACACATATATGCATCATTGAAAAACTATGATTTTTTTTTTACAGCCTTAGAACACATATATGAATGATTGAATCACTATGAATTTTTTTTAATAACCATAGAACACATATGCATGATTGAATCACTATAAGCTTTTTTTGACACTTTTAGAATACAAATATGCATGATTAAATCAATTCAACTTTTTTTGACTACCTAAGAACACATGTATGGATGACTGAATCACAACAAAATTTTTTTGACAGCCTTAAAAAACATATATGCATGATTGAATCACTATGATTTTTTTTTGACATCCTCAGAACACATATAAGCATGATTTAGTCACGATGAAATTTTTTTGACAACCCTAGAACACATGTATGCTGGATTGAATCACTATGATTTTTTTTGACAGCCTTAGAACACGTATATGCATGATTGAATCTTTATAAATTTTTTTGACAGCATCCGAACACATATATGCATGATTGAATCACTATGAGATTTTTTTGACAGCCTTAAGACACATATATGCATGATTGATTCAATACAAATTTTTTTTTGCCATAGAACACATATATGCATGACTGAATCTCTAGAATGTTTTGTTGACTGCCGTAGAACACATATATGCATGATTGAATCATTATGAAATTTTTTTTACAGCCATAGAACACATATAAGTATGATTTAACCTCTATAAAATTTCTTTGACAGTCTTAGAACACATATATGCATTATTGAATCACTACAATTTTTTTTGAGAGCATTAGAACACATATATGCATGATTGAATCACTAGACAACCTTATAACACATATCTGCATGATTGAATCACTATGAAATTTTTTTGACAAACTTAGAACACATATATGCATATTGAATCACTATGAATTTTTTTTTGACAGCCTAAAAAACATATATGCATGATTGAATCTCTATAAATATTTTTTGGCAGCATCAGAACAGATATATGCATGATTGAAATCAATATAATTTTTTTTTGACAGCCTTAGAACAAATATATGCATGATTTAATCACTATGAAATTTTTTGGACAACCTTAGAACAATTATATGAATGATTGAATCACTATAATTTTTTTTGACAACCTTAGAACACATATTTGCATGATTGAATCGCTATGAACTTTTTTTGATAGCCTTAAAACACATATAAGCATGATTGAATCACTATGATTTTTTTTGGTTGCCTTAGAACACAGATATGGATGATTGAATCACTATGAATTATTTGATAGCCTTAGAACACATATATGCATGATTGAATCACTATAAATTTTTTTTGACAGCCTTAGAACACATATATGCAGGATTGAATCACTATGATTTTTTTTAGAGCATTAGAAGACATATATGCATGATTGAATCACAATGAAACTTTTTGATAGCCTTAGAACACATATAAGCATGACTTAATAACTATGGATTTTTTTTACAGCCTTAGAACACATATATGCATGATATAATCACTATAAAATTTTTTTAGAGCATTTTAACACATATATATGACTGAATCCATACATTTTTTTTGTCAGTCTTAGAACACATATAAGCATGATTGAATCACTATGAATTTTTTTAACAGCCTTAGAACGCATATATGCATGATTGAATCACTATAATTTTTTTTTGCAGCCTTAGAACACATATATGCATGATTGAGTCCCAATAAATTTTTTTTGACAGCCTTAGAACACATTTATGCAAGATTGACTCACTATGAATTTTTTTGACAGCCTTAGAACACATATACGCATGATTCAATCTATTAAATTTTTTTTGACAACCTTAGAACACATATATGCTTGATTGAACAACTATGGAATTTTTTTCACAAACTTAGAACACATATATGCATGATTGAATCACTATGAATTTTTTTTAAAAAACATACAACACATATCTGCCTGATTGAATTAGTTCAATTTTTTTTGACAAGCATAAAGTTTATATATGCATGATTGTATCACTATGAATTTTTTTTGACAGCTTTAGAACACGTATATGAAGGATTGAAAACTATGAATTTTTTTTGATAGCCTTAGAAAACAAATATGCATGATTGAATCACCATGAATTTTGTTTGACAGCCATAGAACACATATATGCAAGATTGAATCACTATGATATTTTTTATATAGGCTAAGAACACATATATAAATGATTGAATCACTATGAATTTTTTTTGACAACCATAGAACACATATATGCTTGATTGAATCACTATGAGATTTTTTTGACAACCTTAGAACACATATATGCATGTTTGGGTCAATATAATTTTTTTGACAGCCTTAGAACACATATATGCATTATTGAATCACTACAATTTTTTTTGAGAGCATTAGAACACATATATGCATGATTGAATCATTAGACAACCTTATAACACATATCTGCATGATTGAATCACTATGAATTTTTTTTGACAAACTTAGAACACATATATGCATATTGAATGACTATGAATTTTTTTTTGACAGCCTAAAAAACATATATGCATGATTGAATCTCTATAAATATTTTTTGGCAGCATCAGAACAGATATATGCATGATTGAAATCAATATAATTTTTTTTGACAGCCTTAGAACAAATATATGCATGATTTAATCACTATGAATTTTTTTGGACAACCTTAGAACAATTATATGAATGATTGAATCACTATCATTTTTTTTGACAACCTTAGAACACATATTTTCATGATTGAATCGCTATGAACTTTTTTTGATAGCCTTAAAACACATATAAGCATGATTGAATCACTATGAATTTTTTTGGTTGCCTTAGAACACAGATATGGATGATTGAATCACTATGAATTATTTGATAGCCTTAGAACACATATATGCATGATTGAATCACTATAAATTTTTTTTTGACTGCCTTAGAACACATATATGCAGGATTGAATCACTATGATTTTTTTTAGAGCATTAGAAGACATATATGCATGATTGAATCACAATGAAACTTTTTGACAGTCTTAGAACACATATAAGCATGACTTAATAACTATGGATTTTTTTTTACAGCCTTAGAACACATATATGCATGATATAATCACTATAAAAATTTTTTAGAGCATTTTAACACATATATATATGACTGAATCCATACATTTTTTTTGTCAGTCTTAGAACACATATAAGCATGATTGAATCACTATGAGTTTTGTTAACAGCCTTAGAACTCATATATGCATGATTGAATCACTATAATTTTTTTTGCAGCCTTAGAACACATATATGCATGATTGAGTCCCTATGAATTTTTTTTGACAGCCTTAGAACACATTTATGCAAGATTGACTCACTATGAATTTTTTTGACAGCCTTAGAACACATATACGCATGATTCAATCAATTAATTTTTTTTTGACAACCTTAGAACACATATATGCTTGATTGAACAACTATGGAATTTTTTTCACAAACTTAGAACACATATATGCATGATTGAATCACTATGAATTTTTTTTAAAAATCATACAACACATATCTGCCTGATTCAATTAGTTTAATTTTTTTTTGACAAGCGTACATTTTATATATGCATGATTGAATCACTATGAATTTTTTTTGACAGCTTTAGAACACGTATATGAATGATTGAAAACTATGAATTTTTTTTGATAGCCTTAGAAAACAAATATGCATGATTGAATCACCATGAATTTTGTTTGACAGCCATAGAACACATATATGCAAGATTGAATCACTATGATATTTTTTATATAGGCTAAGAACACATATATAAATTATTGAATCACTATGAATTTTTTTTGAGAACCATAGAACACATATATGCTTGATTGAATCACTATGAGATTTTTTTGACAACCTTAGAACACATATATGCATGATTGAGTCAATATAATTTTTTTTGAAAGCCTTAGAACACATATATGCATGATTAGATCACTAGAAAAGTTTTTTGATAACCTTAGAACATATATATGCATGATTGAATCCCGATCAATTTTTTTTGACAGCCTTAGAACACATATAACTATGATTTAATCAATATAAATTTTTTTTACAGCCTTAGAACACATATATAAATTATTGAATCACTATGATTTTTTTGCAGCCTTAGAACACAGATATGCATGATTGAATCACTATAAATTTTTTTTAGAGCCTTAGAACACATATATGCATGACTGAATCACTATTGTTTGACAGCCTTAGAACACATATCTGTATAATTGAATCTCTATGAAATTCTTTTGACAGCGTTAGAACATATATATGCATTATTGAATCACTATGAAATTTTTTCAGCAGCCTTAGAACACTTATATGCATGATTCAATCACTATAAATTTTTTTACAGCCTTAGAACACATATATGCACGATCGAATCTCTATAAATTTTTTTTGACAGGCTTAGAACACATTTATGCATGATTGAATCACTATGGAATTTTTTTGACAGTGGTAGAACACATATATGCATGATGGAATCACTATGAAATTATTTTGGTAGCCTTAGAACACATATATAAATGATTGAAGCACTATGAATTTTTTTTGATAGCCTTAGAACAAATATATGCTTGATTGAATCACTATAATTTTTTTTTAACAACCTTAGAACACATATAAATGATTTAACAACCTTAGAACATTGGTTACTACTCCTTCGTACATATCTTTAATTATTCTAATGTACTTAAGAGAGATACCTTTCTTCATGATTGTCCACCAGAGAACAACCCTAGGTACTCTATCGTATGCCTTCTCTAAATCAATAAAAACCATATGCAAATCTTTGTTCCCCTCTCTATATCTGTCAATAAGTTGTCTAAGAAGATGTATAGCTTCCATAGTTGATCTTCCAGGCATAAAACCAAATTGATTCTCCGATATCATGGCAACCTTCCTCAACCTATACTCAATCACCCTCTCCCAAAGTTTCATAGTATGACTAATGAGTTTTATACCACGATAGTTTGTGCAATCTTGTATATCACCCTTATTCTTAAAGATAGGCACCAAAGTACTCTTCCTCCACTCATTAGGCATCTTATTTGTCCGCCAAATCTTGCTAAAAAGATTTGCCAACCATACTAAACCTTTCTCACCCAAGCATTTCCAAGCCTCGATAGGTATACCATCCGGACCAACTGCCTTTCTGGATTGCATTTTCTTCAAAGCCTCTGCAATTTCTTTCTTTTGAATCTTGCGCATGAAGTCATGATCCATTTCATGAAAAGGAATGGAGAAGTCTCCAAGATCCTGGGCATGCCTTCCATTAAATAGCTTATCAAAATAATCTTTCCATCTCTCCTTAATCTCCTCATCTTTAACTAAAACCCTTTGCATTTCATCTTTGATACATCTAACCATACCCAGATCTCTCGATTTCATATCTCTCATCTTTGCAAGCCTATAAATATCATTTTCGCCCTCCTTTGTATCCAACTTGTCATAGACCTCCTTATATACCTTATCCCTTGCATTTCGAACTACTTTTTTAGCTTCCTTCTTTGCTAGCATATACTTCTCCAAATTCTCATTATCACAACTCTCACTTAGATTTCTATAACACTCTCTTTTAACCTTAATAGCTAATTTGACATCTTCGTTCCACCATAATGTATCCTTACCTAGAGGTGCACCGCTTTTAGACTCACCCAAAACCACCTTCGCCACCTTTCGCATGCAACCCGCTATCTTATTCCACATTGATTATGCATCCTCCTCGAGACACCAATTAGCTTCCTTAGCTACCTGTTCTACAAACATTCCTTGTTTAGCTCCTTTCAGTGCCCACCACTTAATTCTAGGATTTATCCTATGTCTATCCCTTTTGTGGCATTTTCTAATTTTGAGATCTAAAATTAAGACTCTATGCTGTGTAGCTACACTTTCTCCAGGTATAACCTTACAATCGATGCAACAACCTCTATCACTCTTTCTGAGTAGGAAAAAATCTATCTGACTCTTATTAACCCCACTTTTAAATGTTACTAGGTGAGACTCCCTCTTCCTAAACCACGTGTTGGCTAAGATCAAATCATAGGACAAACCAAAATCTAAAATCCTTTCTCCACTTTCGTTTCTTTCTCCTATACCATAGCCTCCATGGATACTCTCAAATCCATCCCTACTAAAGCCTACATGTCCATTAAGGTCTCCGCCGATGAAAATCTTTTCTCCATGAGATATCCCTTGTACTACTCCGTCTAAATCTTCCCAAAATCGACGCTTAATGGAATCGTCTAAACCGACTTGAGGTGCATAAACACTAATAAAATTAATAATATCTGTACCTACTACTAATCTAATAAGTATAATCCTAGCCCCCTTCCTACAGACCTCAACTACATTATCTATAAACTCACGACTAAAAACAATCCCAACTCCATTCCTATTCCTATGTATTCCTGAATACCAAATCTTATATCCCCAAGGTTTTATTGCTTTTGCTTTCTCACCTACCCAATTGGTCTCTTGTAAACATAAAATATCAATCTTTCTCCTACACATAACATCTACTAACTCTACCAACTTACCAGTTAAAGACCCTATGTTCCAAGTGGCTAACCTAATTGTATGGTCTTGAACTATCTTTTTTACCCTCACCCATTCAATAAAGTGCGGGAACCCTTGCCTATTTGACCCCACCCCCAGGCGCCGGTTTGACGCATCGCTTCTGGGCAATGTCCTAGCTACCCTTGCCCACTTATCATTGCCTCCGGGCCTATAGAGTACAAAGCATCGCTTAGTAGGGACTGCCCTAATGAAATTCACATATTGGTTCATATTCTTAGGGTGTGACTAAGTTTTTACGCTGGCTGTCACTGGCCTAACACAACCCTCCTCCGTTATCCAGGCTTGGGACAAGCAATGTATAACTAAACAGTTATGCACAGGATAAAAAAACACAACCTAAAAATGTATAAAAAGCAAGTTTTTTTTTTGAAAAGAAACCACATGAAAACACCACAAAAGGAGAATTTGGCGGAAGTACATAAAAAATACCTTGAATCGTCACTCATCGAGGGGGGCTACCTTCGTCGCCCGTGTTGGATCTCCCAAGTCATGAAAAACCCCCTCCGTGCCGCTGAGAGAGAGAGAGAGATAGATGTGCGGTGGGAGCTTCGTCTACCTCCGACGACCCAAGTTCCGACAAGCTTCCTGCGTGAGAGAGAGAGAGAGAGAGAGAGAGAGAGAGAGAGAGAGAGAGAGAGAGAGAGAGAGAGAGAGAGAGAGAGAGAGAGAGAGAGAGAGAGAGAGTATCCGTTAGTCGAGGGTTTTGCTTCACTGTTAGTCAGCGACCTAGGTTCCGACGACCCAAAGAGAGAGAGAGAGTATCCGGTAGTCGAGGGTTTCAGATTGCGCCCTGCTCTGGTTCAGGCGACCCCCCTTGACTTACACAAAAAAATTAAATGAGAATCCTTGAGCCTTTCAGAAATCCATGAAATCCCCAAATCCACTACGCCTACGAATGCCAATTCACGAAAATCTCAACCCCTCATGGTTCCACTCGTGAGAAAGGTAAGGAGGGAGTGTGGAAAGGCCTCACAAGATAGTGGTTGGCTGCTTGCAGTGGGGGTTGGGTTTCCCGATTGCTTACCAAGCCCCTTATTTTCTTCTGATCAACGGCGTGGGGAGCCTCTGACGAAGAGGATGGGTCTTTGGATCGAACATATATGCGTGATTGAATAACTATAAATTTTTTTAGAGCATTAGAACACATATAAGCAAGATTGAATAGCTATAAATTTTTTTTATCAACCTTATAACACATATCTACTTGATTGAATCACTATAATTTTTTTTGATAACTTAAAAACACATATATGAATGAATGAGTCACTATGAAATTTTTTTGACAGCCTTAGAACACACATATGCATGATTGAATCACTATGAAATTTTTTTGACAACCATCGAACGCATATATGCATGATTGAATCAATAGAATTTTTTTTTGCAAGCCTTAGAACACATATATGCATGATTGAATCACGACAAGATTTTTTTGACAGCCTTATAACACATATATGCTTGATTGAATCACTATGTTTTTTTTTACAGCCTTAGAACACATGTAAGCAAGATTTAATCACTATGATTTTTTTTTACAGCCTTAGAACACATGTATGCATGATTGAATAAATCTGAATTTTTTTTCCGGCATTAGAACACATATATGCATGATTGAATCACCATAAATTTTTTTTGACAGCCTTAGAACAGTTTTATGCATGATTGAACCTCTAGAAATTATTTTTGAGAGCATTAGAACACATATATGCTTGATTGAATCACTATAAATGTTTTTTGACAACTTTATAACACATATCTGCATGATTGATTCACTATGATTTTTTTTGACAGCCTTAGAACACATATATGATTGATTGAATCACTACAAAATCTTTTTGACACCCTTAGAACACATATAAGCATGATCTAATCTCTATGAATTTTTTTTGATAGACTTAGTACACATATATGCATGATTGAATCACTGTGAATTTTTTTGACAGCCTTAGAAGATATATATGCATGATTGAATCAATATGGAATTTATTTGACAGCCTTAGAACACATATATGCATGATTGAATAACTGTAACTTTTTTTAAACCTTAGAACACATATATGCATGATTAAATAACAATGATTTTTTTTTGACAGTTTTAGAACACATATATGCATGGTTGAATCACTATGAATTTTTTTTGACAGCCTTGGAACACATATATGCATCATTAAATCACTGTGAATTTTTTTTGACAACCGTAGAACACATACTTGCATGATTGAATCACTATAAAATTTTTTTGACAGCCTTAGAACACATATATGCATGATTGAAACACTACGAATTTATTTTGATAGTCTTAGGGCACATATGCATGATTGAATCTGTATGAAATTTTTTTAAGAGCATCATAACACATATATGCATGATTGAATCACAATATTTTTTTTTGACAACCTTAGAACACATATCTGCATGATGGAATCACTATGAATTTTTTTTTACAGTCTTAGAACACAAATATGCATGATTGAATCTCTATAATTTTTTTTGAATAAAATTAGAACACATATATGCATGATTGAATCACTATATTTTTTTTTGACAACCTTAGAACACATATCTGCATGATTGAAACTCTATGAAATTTTTTTA
Organism: Nuphar pumila; assembly: GCF_984573655.1. NCBI lineage: Eukaryota > Viridiplantae > Streptophyta > Magnoliopsida > Nymphaeales > Nymphaeaceae > Nuphar > Nuphar pumila. The sequence goes on along the minus strand of NC_143260.1, from coordinate 63,312,678 downwards.
TCAACTGTAGAACATATATATGCATGATTGAATCACTATGATTTTTTTGATAGCTTTAGAACACATATATGCATGATTGAATCACTGTGAAATTTTTTTGACAGCCTTAGAACCCATATATGCTTGATTGAATCACTATGAAACTTTTTTGACAGAGTTAGAACACATATATACATGATTGAGTCGCTATAATTTTTTTTTGACAGCCTAAGAACACAAATATGCATGATTGAATTACTATGATTTTTTTTTGACAGCCTTAGAACACATATACGCATGATTGAATCTCTATGAAATATTTTTGACAGCCTTAGAACACATTTATGCGTAATTCAAACATTATAAAAATTTTTGACAGCCTTAGAACACATATATGCATGATTGAATCACTATGGCATTTTTTTGACAGCCTTAGAACACATATGTGCATGATTGAATCACTATAAATTTTTTTTGAGAACCATACAACACATATATGCTAGATTGAATTGCTATGAGATTTTTTTTACAGACTTAGAACACATATATGCATGATTGAATCACTGTGAATTTTTTTTGGCCACCTTAGAACACATATGTACATGATTGAATCACTAAGTTTTTTTGACAACCTTAGAATACATATATGCATGATTAAATCACTATGGAATTGTTTTGACAGCCTTAGAACACATATATAAATGATTGAATCACTATGAAATTTTAATGACAGCCTTAGAACATATATATGAATGATTGAATCACTATGATTTTTTTTTGACAACCACAGATCATATATTTGCATGATCGAATAACTATGAGATTTTTTTCACAGCTTTGAAACACACATATGCATGATTGAATTAATATAATTTTTTTATATCCATAAAACACATATACGCATGAACGAATCACTATGAAATTTTTTGGCAGCCTTAGCACACGTATATGTATGATTGAATCATTATGAAAATTTTATGACAGCCTTAGAACAAAAATATGCATGAGTGAATTGCTCTGAAATTTTTTGGACATCCTTAGAACAATATAAACATGATTTAATCACTATTAAATGTTTTTGACAGCCTTAGAACACATATATGCAAGTTTGAATCACTCTGAAATTTTTTTGAAAGCCGTAGAAAATATATATGCATGATGGGATCATTATGATTTTTTTTTGAAGCCTTAGAACACATATATGCATGACTGAATCACTATGAAAATTTTTGGCCAGCCTTAGAACACATATATGCATGATTAAATCACCATAAATGTTTTGGGAGCATTTTAACAGATATATGCTTGATTGAATCACTATAAATTTTTTTTGGCAACCTTAGATCAAATATCTGCATGATCGAGTCACTATAAATTTTTTTACCAGTCTTCGAACACATATATGCATGATTGAATCACTATGATTTTTTTTGAGAGTCTTAGAACACATATAGGCATGATTTAATCACTATGATTTTTTTCGCAGTGTTAGAACACATATATGCATGATTGAATCAACATAATTTTTTTTTCAATGCATTAGAACACATATATACATGATTGAATCACTATAAAATGTTTTTGACAACCTCAGAACACATATTTGCTTGATTGAAACACTATGATTTTTTTTTTACAGTCTTAGAACACATATTCGAATGAATGACTATGAATTTTCGTTGATAGCCTTAGAACATATATACGAATGATTGAATCACTATAGAATTGTTTTGATAACATAGAACACATATGCATGATTGAATCATTATGATTTTTTTTTGACAGTCTTAGATCACATATATGCAAGATTGAATCTCTATAAATTTTTTTTGACAGCCTTAGAATATATATATGCATGATTGAATCACTGTGAAATTGTTTTGACAACCTTAGAACACATATATGCATGATTGAATCACTAGATTTTTTTTTTAGAACATTAGAACACATATATGCATGAATGAATCACTATAAATTTTTTTTGACAGCCTTAGAACACATATATGCATGATTGAATCACTATGAAATATTTTTGACAGCTTTAGAACACATATATGCATGATTCAATTACTATAATTTTTTTTTACAGCCATATAATGCATATATGCATGATTGAATCACTATGGCATTTTTTTTGACAGCCTTAGAAGACATATTTGAATGATTGAATCACTTTGAATTTTTTTTGACAACCATATAACCATATATGGATTATTGAATATTAGAACACATATATGCATTATTGAATAACTATATAATTTTTTTGACAGCCTTAGATCACATATATGCATGATTGAATCACTGTGATTTTTTTGAAAGCCTTAGAACTCTTATATGAATGATTGAATCATTATGAATTTTTTTTGACAACCATAGAACACATATATTCATGATTGAATCTCTAATAGATTTTTTTGACAGCCTTAGAACATATATATGCCTGATTGAATCAATACAATTTTTTTTTGATAGCCTTAGAACATGCGTGATTGAATCACTACAAATTTTTTCTATAAGCATTTGAACACATATATGCATGGTTGTATCACTAGAATTTTTTTTTGCAGCCTCAGATGACATATATGCATGATTGATTCACTATAAATTTTTTTTAGAGCATTAGAACACATATATGCATGACTGAATCACGATGGAATTTTTTTGACAGCCTTAGAACACATATGCTTGAATGAATCACTATGAATTGTTTTTGAGAGCCTTAGAACACATATATGAATGATTTAAGCAATATGACATTTTTTTGACAACCATAGAACACATATTTGCAAGATTGAATCACCATTAGATTTTTTGACAACCTTTGAATAGATATATGCATGATTGAATCAATATATTTTTTTTTTAATAGCCTTAGAACACATATATGCATGATTGAATCACTACAAAATTTTTTTGACAGCCTTAGAAAACATATATGATAGATTGAATCACTATGAAAAATTTTTAATAGCCTTAGAATACACATATAAATGATTGAATCACTATTAATTTTTTTTGACAGCCTTAGAACACATATATGAATGATTGAATCACTATGAGATTTTTTTGACATTCTTAATACACATATATGCATGATTGAATCACTATAAAATTTTCTTGACAGCCTTAGAACACATATATGCAAGATTGAATCACTACAAATTTTTTAGAGCATTAGAACACATATATGCATGATTAAATCACCATAAATTTTTTTTGACAACCTTAGAACACATATCTGCATGACTGAATCACTATGAAATTTTTTTGACAGCGGTAGAATACATATATGCATGATTAAATCACTATGAAATTTTCTTGACAGCCTTAGAACACATATATGCAGGATTGAATCACTATGAATTTTTTTTGAGAGCATTAGAACACATATATGCATGATTGAATCACTATAGAATTTTCTTGACAGCCTTGGAACCCGTATATGCATGATTGAATCACTATGATTTTTTTTTGAGAGCCTTGGAACACGTATATGAATGCTTCTATCACTATGAATTTTTTTTGACAACCTTAGAACACATATATGCATGAATCACTATAAGATTTTTTTGAATCACCATAGAAGACATATATTCTATATTGAATCACTACAAGATTTTTTTGACAGCCTTAGAACATATGTATGCATGATTGAACCAATAAATTTTTTTGACAACCTTAGAACACATATATGCATGATTGAATCACTATTTTTTTTTTGACAGCCTTAGAACACATGTATGCATGATTGAATAAATATAAATTTTTTTTGCAGCCTTAGGTCACATATATGGATGATTGAATCACTATGAACTTTTTTTGATAGCCTTAGAACATATATATGCATGATTGAATCACTACAAAACTTTTTTAGAGCATTAGAACACTTATATGCATAATTGAATCACTATAATTTTTTTTTGACAACCTTAGAACACATATTTGCATTATTGAATCACTAGATAATTTTTTTGTAAGCCTTAGGACACATATATGCATGATTGAATCACTATAAATTTTTTTTGAAACCCATAGAACAATTATGAGCATTATTTAATCACTATAAAATTTTTTTGACAGGCATAGAACACATATATGCGTGATTGAGTCACTACAATTTTTTTTTGATAACCTTAGAAAACATATACGCATGATTGAATCACTATGACATTTTTTTGCAGTCTTAGAACACATATATGCTTGATTGAATCTCTAGGAATTTGTTTTGAAAACCTTAGAACACATATATGCATGATTGAATCACTATAAAAGTTTTTTGACTGCCTCAGAACACATTTATGCATGATTGAATCACTATAAAAATTTTTTGACAGCCTTAGAACACATATATGGATGATTGAATCTCTGTGAATTTTTTTTGACAACCTTAGAACACATATCTACATGATTGAATCACTATGAATTTTTTTTGACAGCCTTAGAGCACATATATGCATGATTGAATCAATATGAAATTGTTTTGGCCATCTTAGAACACATATATGCAAGATTTAATCACTATGACATTTTTTTGATAGCCTTAGAACACATTTATGAATCAATACAATTTTTTTTTGAAAGACTTAGAACACATATGTGCATGATTGAATCACTATAAATTTTTTTTGCAGCCTTAGATCACAAATATGCTAGATTGAATCACTATGAACTTTTTTTGATTGCCTTATAACACATACGCATGATTGAATCACTATGCTTTTTTTTAACAGCCTTAGAACACATATATGCATGATTGAAACCCTGTTAAGTTTTTTTGATAGACTTAGAACATTATATGCATGATTGAATTACTATACTTTTTTTTGACAACCTTAGACCAAATATATGCATGACTGAATCACTATAAATTTTTTTTAATAGCCTTAGAACACTTATATGAATGATTGAATCACTATAAATTTTTTTTGACAACCATAGAACAAATATATGGATGACTCAATCACTATGAAATTTTTTTGACAGCCTTAAAACACATATATGCATGATTGAATCACTATGAAATTTTCTTGGCAGCCTTAGAAGACATATATGCAGGATTGAATCACTATAAAATTTTTTAGAGCATTAGAACACATATATCGATGATTGAATCACCATAAAATTTTTTTGACAACCTTAGAATACATATTTGCATGACTGAATCACTATGATTTTTTTTACTGCCATAGAGCACATATATGCATGATTTAATCACTATGAGCACATATATGCATTAATTAAATCACTATGTTTTTTTAGTGCATTAGAACACATATATGCATGATTGAATCACTATGGAATTTTTTTGACTGCTTTAAAACACATAAGTGCATGATTGAATCACCATGAATTTTTTTTGAGAGCCTTAGAACACATATATAAATGATTGGATCACTATAAGATTTTTTTGACATCCTTAGAACATATATATACATGATTGAATATATACAAATTTTTTTTGACAACCTTAGAACACAGATATGCATGAATGAATCACTACAACTTTTTTTGGACATCCTTAGAACATATATCCATGATTGAATAAATATAATTTTTTTTTGCAGCCTTAGATCACATATATGCATGATTGAATCACTGTGACCTTTTTTTGATAGCCTTAGAACACATATATACATGATTGAATCACTAAAATTTTTTTTTGAAAGCATTGGGACACTTATATGCATGATTGAATCAATATAAATTTTTTTGACAACCTTACAACACATATGTGCATTATTGAATCACTATGTAATTTTTTTGATAGCCTTAGAACACATATAAGCATTATTGAATCACTCTAAAATTTTTTTGACACCCTTTGAACACTTATGACCATGATTTAATCACTATAAATTTTGTTTGACATGCTTAGAACACATATATGCGTGATTGTGTCACTATAAAATTATTTTGATAACCTCAGAACACATATACGCATGATTGAATCACTGTGATATTTTTTTACAATATTAGAACACATATATGCATGATTGAATCACTATGAATTGTTTTGACAACCTTATGACACATATGCGTGATTGAATCACTAGGAAATTTTTTTTAGAGCATTAGAACACATATACGCATTATTGAATCTCTATAAATTTTTTTTAACAACCTTAGAACACATATCTACATGATTGAATCACTATGAAAGTTTTTGGCTGCCTTAGAACATATATGTGCATGATTGATTCACTGTAACATTTTTTTAACAACCTTAAAACACATAGATGCATGATTAAATCATTGTGAATTTTTTTTGACAACCTTAGTACACATATATGCTTGATTGAATCACTATGAATTTTTTTTGACATCCTTAGCGCATATATATGCATAATTGAATCTCTATAAATTTTTTTTGACCGTCTTAGAACACTTATATGCATGATTCAATCACTATGACATTTTTTTGACAGCCTTAGAACACATATATGCATGATTGAATCACTATAAATTTTTTTTGACAGCCCTAGAACACATATATACATGATTGAGCCACTATAAATTTTTTTTGCAGCCTTAGATCACATATATGCATGATTGAATCACTATGAACTTTTTTTGATTGCCTTACAACACATGTATGCATGATTGAGTCACTATAATTTTTTTTGGCAGCCTTAGAACATATATGCGTGATTGAAATACTATGATTTTTTTTGACAGCCTTACAAAACATATATGCATGATTGAATCACTACAAAATATTTTAACACCCTTTAAACACTAATGAGCATGATTTAATTAATATAAATTTTTTTAACAAGCTTAGAACACATATATGGGTGATTGAATCACTATGAATTTTTTTTGATAATCTTAGATCACATATATGCATGATTAAATCATTATGACATTTTTCTACAGTCTTAGAACATATATAAGCATGATTGAATCACTATGGAATTTTTTTGGCTTCCTTACAACTCATATATGCGTGATTGAATCACTATGAATTTTTTTTGACAACCATAGAACACATATATTCATGATTGAATCACTATAAGATTTTTTTGACAGCCTTCAAACATATATATGTATCATTGAATCAGTACAATTTTTTTTGACAGCCTTAAAACACATATGTGCATGATTGAATCACTAAATTTTTTTTTGGTAGCCTTAGAACACATATAAGCATGATTGAATCACTATGAAATTTTGTAGCTGCCTTAGATCACATATATGCATGATTGAATCACTATGAATTTTTTTTGATAGCCTTAGAACAAATATATGCATGATTGAATCACTATAATTTTTTTTGAAAGCATTAGAACACTTATATGCATGATTGAATGACTATAATTTTTTTTGACAACCTAAGAACACATATCTGCACTATTGAATCACTATGTAATTTTTTTGACTGCCTTAGAACACATATATACATTATTGAATCACTATGAATTTTTTTTGACACCCTTCGAACACTTATGAGCATGATTTAATTACTATAAATTTTTTTTGACAAGCTTTGAACCCATATATGGGTGATTGAATCACTATGATTTTTTTTTTTGACAACCTTAGAACACATATATGCATGATTAAATCACTATGACATTTTTCTACAGCCTTAAAAAATATATATGCATGATTGAATCACTATGAAATTATTTTGACAAGCTTAGAACACATATATGCATGATTGAATCACTAGAAATTTTTTTGAGAGCATTCAAACAGATATATGCATGATTAAATCACTATAAATTTTTTTTGACAACCTTAGAAGACATATCTGCCTGATTGAATCACTATGAAAGTTTTTTGACTGCCTGCCTTGAATACGTTAATGCATGATTGAATCGCTGTGAAATTTTTTTGATAGCCTTAGAACACATATATGCATGATTGAATTACTATGAATTTTTTTTGGCAGCCTTAGAGCACATGTAAGCATGATTGAATCACTACGAGTTTTTTTGACAGCCTTAGAACATATATATGCATGACTAAATTACTATGATTTTTTTACAGCCTTAGAACTAATATATGCATGATTGAATCACTATAAATTTTTTTGACAGCCTTAGAACATATATATGCATGATTGAATCGCTGTGAAATTTATTTGACAACCTTAGAACACATATCTGCATGATTGAATCACTTTGAAATTTTTTTATAGCCCTAGAGTATATATATGCATGATTGAATCACTATGATATTTTTTTGACCGTCTTAGAACACATGCATGATTGAATCTCTATAAATTTTTTTTGATATCATCAAAACACATATATGCATGATTGAATCACTATAATTGTTTTTTGATAACCTTAGAAACATATCTACATGATTGAATCACTATGAAATTTTTTTGACAGCTTTAGAACACAGATATGTATGATCGAATCACTATGAATTTTTTTTGACAGCCTTAGAGTACATATATGCATAATTTAATAACTGTGACATTTTTTTTGATGGCCATAGAACACATATATGCAAGATTGAATCACTATGATTTTTTTTTACTATCGTAGAACAGATATTTGCATGATTGAATCACTATGAAATTTTTTTGACAGCCTTAGAATACATATACGGATGATTGAATCACTATGATTTTTTTTTGACAGCCTTAGAACCCATATATGCTTGATTGAGACTCTATGATTTTTTTTTTGACAGCCTTAGAACATATATATGCATGATTGAATCACTATGATTTTTTTTGACAGCCTTAGAACACATATATGCATGATTGAAACCCTATGAAATTTTTTTGACAGCCTTAGAACACATATATGCATGCTTGAATCACTATGTATATTTTTGACAACCTTAAAACACATATGTGCATGATTGAATCATTATGAAATATTTTTTACAGTCTTCGAAGACTATGCATGATTGAATCACTGTGGAATTTGTTTGACAGCCTTAGAACACATATATGCATGACTGAATCACTATGAAATTTTTTTGACTGCCTTAGAACACATATATGAATGACTGAATTACTATGAATTATTTTTTGACAGCCATAGAACACATATATACATGATTGAATCTCTATGAGATTTTTTTGACAGCCTTAGAACACATATATGCATGATAGAATCACTAGAAAATTTTTTTGACAGCCTTATAACACATATATGCATGATAGAATCACTAGAAATTTGTTTTGACAGCCTTGGAACACATATATGTATGATTGAATCACTACAAATTTTTTTTGGTAGCCTTACAACACATATATGAATGATTGAATGGAAGTCATGCTCAGGATCTTGGAGACTTCTCCAATCCTTTTCTTGAGATGAATCGTGACTTCATGCGCAAGATTCTAAAGAAAGAAATTGCAGAGGCTTTAAAGAAAATGAAATTAAGAAGGGTAGTTGGCCCAGATGGTATACCTATCGAGGCTTGGAAATGCTTGGGTGAGAAAGGTTTAGAATGGGAGACAAATCTTTTTAACAAGATTTCGCGGACAAATAAGATGTCTAATGAGTGAATGTAGAGTACTTTGGTGCCTCTATATAAGAATAAGGGTGATATAAAAGATTGCACAAACTGTCGTGGTATAAAACTCATGAGTCATACTATGAAACTTTGGGAGAGGGTGATTGATTATAGCTCGATGAAGATTGTCATGATATCAGAGAATCATTTTGGTTTTATGACTGAAAGATCAACTATGGAAGCTATGCATCTTCTTAGACAACTTATTGAGAGATATAGAGAGTGGAACAAAGATTTACATATGGATTTTATTGATTTGGGGAAGGCATACGATAGAGTACCTAGGGATGTTCTCTGGTGGACAATGATGAAGAAAGGTGTTTCTCTCAAGTACATTAGTATAATTAAAGATATGTACGAAGGAGTAGTAACCAATGTCCGCACTTGTAAAGGGTTGGCAACCAATTTTCCTATAACGGTTGGGTTACATTAAGGATATGCATTAAGCCCTTTCCTATTTGCTATAGTGATGGCTGAGCTTACAAGATCAATTCAAGAAAGTGTGCTGTAGTGTATGTTGTTTGCTAATGATATTGTTTTAATTAATGAGTTTAGAGATGGGGTTAATGCTAAGTTAGAATTATGGAGACAGACATTCAAAGCAAGAGGTTTTAAGTTGAGTAAGAGTAAGACATAATATATGGAATGTTGGTTTACTAAGCAACGAAGTAGTGATGGGAGTGTAGTGAAGCTTGGTGAACAAGAAATACCAGTGGATAATTATTTTAAATATTTGGGATCTATCATTCAAAAGTATGGAGAAATTGATGGAGATGTAAATCATAGGATAAAGGTTGGGTGGATGAAATGAAAAAGTGCAACTGGAGTGTTGTGCGATCATAGAATGCCATTGCGGTTGAAGGAAAAGTTTTATATGACGATAATTAGGCCCACTTTACTATATGATACGGAATGTTGGGCTGCCAAAAGACATCATATTCAAAAAATGAGTGTAGCTGAGATGCGTATGCTTAGATGGATGTGTGAAAATACAATAAAAGATAAGATTTGAAAAGAGGAGATACGTAAGAAGGTAGGCGTTGCATCCATTAAAAATAAGATGTGAGATAATCGTTTACGATGGTTTGGACATACGACGAAGGCCTAATGATGCTCCAGTTAGAAGGATAGAGAAATGACAAAATATATTAGTTAAAAGAGGTTGAGGTAGGCCTAAAAAGACTTGGATGGAGATGATAGGAAAGGATATGAATGCTTTGAACCTCACCGAGGACATGGCATTGGATAAAAATGATTAGAGGAGAAGGATTCATATGGAAGACCCAGGATAATTTTTTTTTTGGTTCATATCACCGACCCCAATTGTTTTGGGAAGAAGGCGTAGTTGTTGTTGCTATAACATATATCTGCATGATTGAAAAACTATGATTTTTTTCTGACAGTCGTAAAACACATATATGCATGATTGAATCACTATGAAAGTTTTTTGACAGCCTTCGAACCTATATATGCATGATTGATTCACTATGAGATTTTTTTTAGAGCATTAGAACACATATATGCAAGATTGAATCACTATGAGATTTTTTTTAGAGCAATAGAACACATATATGAATGATTGAGTCACTACGAATTTTTTTTGACAGCCTTAGAACACATATATGAATGATTGAATCACAATAAAATTCTTTTGACAACCATAGAACACATATATGCATGATTGAATCACTATGAGATTTTTTTGACAGCCTTAGAACATATATATGAATGAATGACTATGAATTTTTTTTGACAGCCTTATTACACATATATGGATGATTGAATCACTCTGAATTTTTTTGACAGCCTTAGAACACATATATACATGATTGAATCACTATGAATTTTTTTTAACAGCCTTAGAACACATATATGCATGTTTGAATCACTATGAAATTTTTTGATAGCCTTAGAACACATATATGCATGATTCAATCACTATGAAATATTTCTGATATCCTTAGAACACATATATGCTTGATTGAATCACTATAGATTTTTTTGAGAGCCTTAGAACACAAATATTCATGATTGAATCACTATGAAACTTTTTTGATAGCCTTAGAACACATATATGAATGATTGAATCACTATGAAATTTTTTTGACAGCATTAGAACACATATGAATGATTGAATCACTATAAAATTTTTTTGACAACCATATAACACATATATGCATGATTGAATCACTATGAGATTTTTTTGACAACCTTAGAACACATATATGACTGAATAAAGCAATACAATTTTCTTTTGACAGTCTTAGAACACATACATACATGATTGAATGACTACAATTTTTTTTGATTGCCTTAGAACAAATATTTGCATGATTGAATCACTAAGAAATTTTTGACAACCTTAAAACACATATAAGCATGAATTAATTGCTGTGAATTTTTTTTGACAGCCTTAGAACACATATATGCATGATTGAATAACTATGACATGTTTTTGACAGCCTTAGAACACATATGCGTGATTGAATCACTATGAAATTTTTTTGTAGCCTAAGAACACAAATATGCATGATTGAATCCCGATGAATTTTTTTTTGACAGTCTTAGAGCAACTATATTTAAGGTTTAATCTATATAATTTTTTTTTGACATCCTTAGAACACATATATTCATGGTTGAATCACTATAATTTTTTTTGACATCCTTAGAACACAAATCTTCAAGATTGAATCACTATGTAATTTTTTTGACAGCCGTAGAACACATATATGCATGATTGAATCACTATGAATTTTTTTTGACAGCCTTAGAACATTATATGCATGATTGAATCACTAAATTTTTTTTGATAGCCGTAGAACACATATATGCATGATTTAATCACAATAAAAATTTTTTGACAGCCTTTCAACACATATATGCATGATTGAATCACTGTGAATATTTTTTGACAGCCTTAGAGCACAAATATGCAAGATTGAATCACTGTGAATTTTTTTTCACAGCCTTAGAACACATATCTGCGTGATTGAATCACCATAAATTTTTTTTGACATCCTTAGAAGACATATATGCATAATTGAATCAGTATAGATTTTTTTTGACAGCCTTAGAACACATATATTCATGATTGAATAACTATGAATTTTTTCTGACAGCCTCAGAACACATATATGAAAGATTGACTCACTATGAAATTTTTCTTAACAACCATAGAACACATATATGCATGATTGAAACACTGTGAGATTTTTTTGACAGCCAAGGAACAAATATATGCATGAATGAATCAATACAATTTTTTTTTGACAGTCGTAGAACACATATATGCATGATTGAGTCACTATAATTTTTTTTTGACAGCCAAGGAACACATATATGCATGAATAAATCAATATAATTTTTTTTGACAGCCTTAGAACCCATATATGCATGATTGAATCACTACAAAAATTTTTCGACCGCCTTAGAACACATATATGCATGATTGAATCACTATGAATTTTTTTTGACAGGCTTAGAACACATATAAGCATGATTGAATCACTATGAATTTTTTTTGACAGCCTTAGAACACATCTATGCGTGAACATATTTGCATGATTGAACCACTATGAATTTTTTTTGACAGCCTTAGAACACATATGCATGATTGAATCACTATGAATTTTTTTTGCAGCGTAAGAACACATATATGCATGATTGAATCATTATGACTTTTTTTTGACAGCTTTGAAACACATATATGCATGATTGACTGACTAGAAATTTTTTTTGACAGTCTTAGGGCATATATACGCAATGTTGAATCTCTATAAAAAAATTTTGCCAACATCAGAACACGTATATGCATGATTGAATCACTATAAATTTTTTTTGACAACCTCAGAACACATATCTGCATGATTGAATCACTATAAAAAATTTTTGACAGCCATAGAACACATATATGCATGATTGAATCACTATAAAATATCTTTGACAGCCTTAAAACACATATATGCATGATTGAATCATAATGCTTTTTTTTTGCCCACCTTAGAACACATATAAACAGGATTTGATCATTCTGAATTTTTTTTTTACAGTCTTAGAACGCATATAGGCACGATTGAATCACTAAGAATTTTTTTTGCAGCATTAGAACACATATATGCATGGTTCAATCAATATGAACTTTTTTTGACAACCTTAGAATATATATATGCATGATTGAATCACTATAATTTTTTTTTGAGAGCATTAGAACACATATATGTATGATTGACTTACTATAAATTTTTTTTTGACAACCTTAGAAGACATAACTGGATGATTGCATCACTATAATTTTTTTTTGACAGCCTTAGACCAAATATATGCATGATTGAATCACTATAATTTTTTTTTGATAGCCTTGGAACACATATATGCAGGGTTGAATCTTTATAAAAAGTTTTTGAGAGCATCAGAGTACTTATATGCATGAATGAATAACTATAAATTATTTTTGACAACCTTATAACACATATCTGCATGATTGAATCATTAGGGATTTTTTTTGATAGCCGTAGAACACATATATGAATGATTGATACACTATGATTTATTTTTGACAACCATAGAACACATATATCTATGATTGAATCACTATAAGATTTTATTAATAGCCTTAGAAAATATATATGCTTGATTGAATCAATACAAATTTTTTTTAACTGCCTTAGAACACATATATGCATGATTGAATCACTACAATTTTTTTTTTACAATTGTACAACACATATGTGCATTATTGAATCTCTATCAAATTTTTTTGACAGACTTAGAACACATATATGCATGATTGAATCACTATGAAACTTTTTTGACACCCGTAGGACACTTATGAGCACAATTTAATCACTACGATTTTTTTTGGACAGGCTTAGAACACATGTATGCATGATTGAATCACTATCAAATTATTTTGAAAGCGTTAAAACACATATATGCATGATTGAATCACTATAATTTTTTTTGGACAACCTTAGACCACATATCTGCATGAGTGAATTACTATGAAATTTTTGTGTCAGCCTTAGAACACAAATATGCATGATTGAATCACTGCGAATTTTTTTTAACAACCTTTGAACACATATATGCATGATTGAATCACTATGAAATTTGTTTGATAGCCTTAGAAAACATATATGCAAGATTAAATCACTATAGACCTTTTTTGACAACCTTAGAACGCATATATTCATGATTGAATCACTATGTATTTTTTTGACAGCCATAGAACACATATATGCATGATTCAATCACTGTGAATTTTTTTGACAGCCTTAGAACACGTATATGCGTGATTGAATCACTATGGAATGTTTTTGACAGCCTTAAAACACATATATGCTTGATTGAATCACTATAAAAAAATTTTAACAACCATAGAACACATTTATGCATGATTGAATCAAGATGAAATTTTTTTGACAGCCTTAGAACACATATATGCATGATTGATTCAATACAATTTTTTGTTGACAACGTTAGAACACATATATGCATGATTGAATCACTATGAATTTTTCTTGACAGCCTTAGAACACATATATGCATGATTGAATCACTATGAATTTGTTTGACAGCCTTAGACGGCAAATAAGAATTATTTAATCACAATAATTTTTTTGACTGCCTTAGAACACACATATACATGGTTGAATCACTATGATTTTTTTGCAGCCTTAGATCACATATATGCATGATTGAAACACTATGAATTTTTTTATAGCCTTAAAACACATATATGCATGATTGAATCACTATGAAATTTTTTTGACAGGCTTAGAACAAATATGCCTGATTTTATCATTACAATTCTTTTTTTAGAGCATTAGAAGACATATATACATGATTGAATCACTATAATTTTTTTTTGACAACCTTAGAACACATATCTGCATTACTGAATCGCTATGACTTTTTTTTGACAGCCTTAGAACACATTAATACATTATTGAATCACTATTAATTTTTTTTCAATGTCTTAGAGCACATATATACATGATTGAATCACTATAATTTTTTTTTGATAGCCTTAGAACACATATATGCATGATTGAATCACTATGATTTTTTTTTGAGAGCCTTAGAACACATATATGCATGATTGAGTCACTATGAATTTTTATTGAGAGCATTAGAACACATATATGCATGATTGAATCACTATGAATTTTTTTTGACAACCTTAGAACATATATAAGCATTGATTGAATCACTATGAATTTTTTTGACAGCCTAAGAACACATATAAGCATGATTTAATCATGATGAAATTTTTTTGACAGCCTTCGAACACATATATGCAAAATTGAATCACTATGAATTTTTTTTGACAACCTTAGAACACATATATGGATGATTGAATCACTATGATTTTTTTTTTCATGCTTAGAATACATGTATGCCATATTGAATCACTATGATTTTTTTTTACAGTTTTAGAACATATATATGCGTGATTGAATCACTACAATTTTTTAGAGTAGTACAACATATTTGCATGATTGAATCACTATAAATTTTTTTTGACAACCTTAGAACACATATCTGCATGATTGAATCACTATGAATTTTTTTTGACAACCTTAGAACACATTTATGTATGATTGAATCACTATGAAATATTTGTTTTAGTCTTGAAACACATATATGCAAGATTGAATGTCTTTAAAAAAAATTTGACAGCATTAGAACATATATATGCATGATTGAATCACTATGATTTTTTTTTTTACAGTTGTAGAAGACATATATGCATGATTGAATCACTATGAATCTTTTTTTGACAACCTTAGAACACATATACAGGATTGAACCATCATGATTTTTTTTAAGAGCATTAGAACACATATATGCATGATTGAACCACTGTAGATTTTTTTTCACAACCATGGAACACATATATGCATGTTTGAATCACTATGTGATTTTTTTGTTGGCCTTAGAACACATATATGAATGATTGGTTCAGTATGAACCATTTTTGACGACCATAGAATGCATGTATGCATGACTGAATCACTCTGAGATTTTTTTGACGACCATAGAATGCATGTATGCATGACTGAATCACTCTGATTACCATAGAACACATGTATCCTTAGAACATATATATGCTTGACTGAATCAATATAAATTTTTTTTGACAGCCTTAGAACACATATATGCATGATTGAATCACTACAATTTTTTCTTAATAGCCTTAGAACACATATATGCATGATTACTATGAATTTTTTTTGAAAGCCTTAGAAAACATATATGCATGATTGAATCACTAGGAAAATTTTTTGGTAGCTTTAGAACACATATATGCATGATTGAATCACTAATTTTTTTTTATTGCAATTTAATACTTATATGCATGATTGAATCACTATAAATTTTTTTTGACAACCTTAAAAGGCATATCTGCATTATTGAATCACTATGAATTTTTTTTTGATAGCCTTAAAAAACTTATGAGCATGATTGATTCAGTATGAATTTTTTTTGACACCCTTAGAGCACTTATGAGCTTGATTTAATCACTTTGAAATTTTTTTGACCAACTTATAACACATATATGAATGATTGAATCACTGTGATTTTTTTGACAGCCTTAAAACATATATATGCATGATTCAATCACTATAAATTTTTTTAGACAACCTTAGAACACATATAAGCATGATTGAATCACTATGAAATTTTTTGCAACATTAAAACACATATATGCATGATTGAATCACTATGAAATTTTTTTGACAGCCTTAGAACAAATATATGCATGATTGAATTTGTACAATTTATTTTTTACAGCATTAAAAGACTTATACGCTTGATTGAATCACTATAAAATTTTTTTGACAACCTTAGAACACATAACTGCAGTATTGAATCACTATGATTTTTTTTTACAGCATTAGAATACATATATGCATGATTGAATCACTATGATTTTTTTTTTACACTCATAGCACACTTATGAGCATGATGTAATCACTATAATTTTCTTTTGACAAGCTTAAAACGCATAAATGCATGATTGAATCACTATGATTCTTTTGGAAGTGTTAGAACACATATATGCATGATTGAATCACTATGAATTTTTTATGACAGCCTTAGAACACATATATGCACGATTGAATCACAATAAATTTTTTTTGACAGCCTTAGAACACATACATGCATGCTTGAATTAATATGATTTTTTTTGATAGGCTTAGAACTCATATATGAATGATTGAATCAATATGAACTTTTTTTGACAACCTTAGAACACATATATGGTTGATTGAATCAATACAAATTTTTTTTGACAGCCTTAGAACACATATATACATGATTGAATCAATACAATTTTTTATTGACAGCCTTAGAACACATATATGTATGATTGCAACACTATGAAATTTTTTTGACAGCCTTAGAACACATGTCTAAATCATTTAATCACTATGATTTTTTTTGACAGCCTTAGAACACATATATGCATGATTGAATCACTATGAATTGTTTTTGACAACCTTAGAACACATACATGTATGATTGAATCACTATGAATTTTTTTTGCAGCCTGAGAACACATATATGCATGATTGAATTGCTATGATTGTTTTTTGATAGGCTTAGAACTCATATATGAATGATTGAATCACTATGAATTTTTTTTGACAACCATAAAACATATATATGCATGATTGAGTCACTATGAGATTTTTTTGACAGCCTTAGAACATATATATGGTTGATTGAATCAATACAATTTTTTTTGACAACCTTAGAACACATATATGCATGATTGAATCAATACAAATTTTTATTGACAGCGTTAGAACACATATATGCATGATTGCAACACTATGAATTTTTTTCGACAGCCTTAGAACACATATCTAAATGATTTAATCACAATGATTTTTTTTGACAGCCTTAGAACACATATATGCATGATTGAATTACTATAAATTTTTTTTTGACAGCCTTAGAACACATATTTGCCTGATTGAATCACCACAAATTTTTTTGGAGAGCATTAGAACTCTTATATGCATGATTGAATGACCATAATTTTCTTTAACAACCTTAGAACACATATCTGGATTATTGAATCACTATGATTTTTTTTTGACAGTCTTAGAACACATATATGCATGATTGAATCACTTTAAAAGTTTTTTAACAGCCTTAGAACACTGATGAGCATGATTTAATCACTATGATTTTTTTTAAAAAGCTTACTAGACATATATGCATGAATGAATCACTATGAAATTGTTTTGGCAGCCTTAAAACATATATAACTTATTGAATCACTAGATTTTTTTTTAGTGCATTAGAACACATATATGCATCATTGAATCACTATAATATTTTTTTGACAACCTTAGAACACATGTCTGCGTAATTGAATCACTATGAATTTTTTTTGGTAGCCTTAGAACACATATATGCATGATTGAACCACTGTGAAACTTTTTTGACAGCCTTAGAAAAAATATATGCATGCTTGAATCACTATGATATTTTTTTGACAGCCTTAGAACACATATATGCATGCTTGAATCACTATGATTTTTTTTTGACAGTCTTAGAACACATATATGCATGATTGAATCACTATAGATTTTTTTTAACAGCCATAGAAAACATATATTCATGGTTGAATCACTATGATTTTTTTTTGACAGCCTTAGAAAACATATATTCATGATTGAATCACTATGAAATATTTTTGACAGCCTTAGAACACATATATGCATTATTCAATCACTATAAAATTTTTTGACAGGCTTAGAACAGAAATATGCATGATTGAATCACTATGAATTTTTTTTGACAGCCTTGGAACACATATATGCATGATTGAATAACTACGAAATTTTTTTGACAACAATGGGACACATATACGCATTATTGAATCACTATGAGATTTTTTTGACCGCCTTAGAATACATATATGCTTCATTGAATCAATACAAATTTTTTTTTGAAAGCCTAAGAACACATATATGATTGATTGAATCACTACAATTTTTTTTTACAGCCTTAGAACACATATATGCATGATTGAATCACTATGAAATATTTTTGACAGCGTTAGAACACATACATGCATGATTAAAATACTATGGAATTTTTTTGACAGCTTCAGAACACACATAAGCATGATTGAATCCTTATGAATTTTTTGACAGCCTTAGAACACATATATGCTTTATTGAATCACTCTGAATATTTTTTGACACTCATAGAACACTTATGAGCATGATTTAATCACTATGAAAGTTTTTTGACCTAGTTAGAACACATATATGTAAGATTGAATAAGTATTACTTTTTTTTAACGCCTTAGAACACATATATGCATGCTCGAATCACTATAATTTTTTTTTGATAGCGTTTGAACACATATATGAATGATTGGATCACTATGAAATTTTTTTGACAACCATAGAACACATATATGCATGATTGAGTCACTATGAGTTTTTTTTGACAGCCTTAGAACATATATATGGTTGATTGACTCAATATAAATTTTTTTGACAGCCTTAGAACACATATTTGCGTGATTGAATCAATAATTTTTTTTTAACAGTTTTAGACCACATATATACACATTTGAGTCCCTATGAGATCTTTTTGACAGCCTTTGAACATATATATGGTTGATTGAATCAATAATTTTTTTTTTGTCAGCCTTAGAACACATATTTGCATGATTGAATCAATATTTTTTTTTTCACAGTCTTAGAACACATATATGCATGATTGAATTACTATGAATTTTTTTTTACAACCTTAGAACAAATATCTAAATGATTTAATCACTATGATTTTTTCTGACAGACTTAGAACACATATATGCATGATTGAATCACTATGAATTCTTTTTAAAAACCTTAGAACACATACATGTATGATTGAATCACTATGAAATTTTTTTGCAGCCTTAGAACACATATATGCATGATTGAATTACTATAAATATTTTTTGACAGCCTTAGAACAAATATTTGCATGATTGAATCACTACAAATTTTTTTGGAGAGCAATAAAACTCTTATATGCATGATTGAATCACCATAATTTTCTTTGACAACCTTAGAACGCATATCTACATTATTGAATCACTATGATTTTTTTTGACAGCCTTAGAAGACATATATGCATGATTGAATCACTTTGAAAGTTTTTCGACAACCTTAAAACACTTATGAGCATGATCTAATCACTATGATTTTTTTTAAAAAGCTTACAAGACATATATGCATGAATGAATCGCTATGAAATTGTTTTGACAACCTTAAAACATATATATGCCTTATTGAATCACTAGATTTTTTTTTCAGTGCATTAGAACACATATATGCATAATTGAATCACTATAATTTTTTTTTGACAACCTTAGAACACATGTCTGCATAATTGAATCACTATGAATTTTTTTTTATAGCCTTAGAACACTTATATGCATGATTGAATCACTGTGAATTTTTTTTGACAGCCATAGAAAAAATAAATACATGCTTGAATCACTATAATATTTTTTTGACAGCCTTAGAACACATATATGCATGCTTGAATCACTATGAATTTTTTTTGACAGTCTTAGAACACATATATGCATGATTGAATCACTATAGATTTTTTTGACAGCCTTAGAAAACATATATTCATGGTTGAATCACTATGAATTTTTTTTGACAGCCTTAGAAAACATATATTCATGATTGAATCACTATGAAACATTTTTGACAGCCTTAGAACACATATATGCATTATTCAATCACTAGTAAATTTTTTGATAGCCTTAGAACAGAAATATGCATGATTGAATCACTATGATTTTTTTTTGACAGCATTGGAACACATATATGCATGATTGAATCACTATGAATTTTTTTTGACTGCCTTAGAACACATATATGAATGATTGAATCACTATGAAATTTTTTTGACAGTCTTATAGCACATATATGCATGACTGATTCAATATAATTTTTTTTTGACAGACTTAGAACAGATATATGCATGATTAAATCACTAAAATTTTTTTTTGATAGCCTTAGAAAACATATATGCATGATTGAACCACTATGAAATTTTTTTGACCGTCTTATAACAGAAATAACCATGATTTAATCACTATGAATTTTTTTACAGCCTTAGAACACATATATGCATGATTGAATCACCGTGAATTTTTTTGACAACCTTAGAACACATATACGCATGATTGAATCACTATGAATTTTTTTTGACAACCTTAGAGCACATATATGCATGATTGAATCACTAAGAATTTTTTTTTGACAACCTTAGAACACGAATAAGCATGATTGAATCACTAAGATTTTTTTCTGACAACCTTTGAAGACGAATAAGCATGATTGAATTACTGTGATTTTTTTTTTAGAATCTTAGAACACATATATACACGATTGAATCACTTTGAATTTTTTTGCTGCCTTAGAACACATATATGCCTGATTGAATGATTATGAACTTTTTTTGAACACCTTAAAACACATATATGCAGGATTGAATGACTATGATTTTTTTTAGAGCATTAGAACACATATATGCATTTTTGAATCACTATGGAATTTTTTTGACAGCCTTTGAACACATATATGTATGATTGAATCACTATGAATTTTTTTTTACTGCCTTAGAACTCATATATGAATGATTGAATAACTATGAAATTTTTTTGACAACCATAGGACACATATATGCATGATTGAATGACTATGAGATTTTTTTGACCGTCTTAGAACATATATATGCTTGATTGAATCAATATAAATTTTTTTTTGAAAGTCTTAGAACACATATATGCATGATTGAATCACTATGAAATCTTTTTGACAGCCTTAGAAAACATATATGTATGATTAAACCACTATGAATTTTTTTTTACAGCCTCAGAACACACATAAGCTTGATTGAATCACTATGAATTTTTTGACAGCCTTTGAACACATATATGCTTTATTGAATCACTCTGAAATTTTTTTGACACTCATAGAACACTTATGAGCTTGATTTAATCACAATGAAATTTTTTTGACCTGCTTAGAACACATGTATGCAAGATTGAATAAGTATGACTTTTTTTTGACAGCCTTAGATCACATATATGCATGATTGAATCACTATGATTTTTTTTGAAAGCCTTAGAACACGTATATGCATGCTCGAATCACTATAAAATTTTTTTGATAGCGTTTGGACACATATATGAATGATTGAATCACTATGAATTTTTTTTGACAACCGTAGAACACATATATGCATGATTGAGTTACTATGAGTTTTTTTTGACAGACTTAGAACATATATATGGTTGATTGAATCAATACAAATTTTTTTTGACATCCTTAGAACACACATTTGCATGATTGAATCAATAATTTTTTTTTTGACAGCCTTAGACCAAATATATGCACGATTGAGTCACTATGAGATTTTTTTGACAGCCTTAGAACGTATATATGGATGACTGAATCAATAATTTTTTTTTTGATCCCCTTAGAACACATATTTGTATGATTGAATAAATATTTTTTTTTTTCACAGCCTTAGAACACATATATGAATGATTGAATTACTATGAAATTTTTTTGACAACCTTAGAACACATATCTGCAAGATTTAATCACTATGATTTTGACAGCCTTAGAACACATATATTCATGATTGAATCACTATGAATTGTTTTTGACAACCATAGAACACATACATGCAGGATTGAATCACTATGATTTTTTTTGCAGCCTTAGAACACATATATGCATGATTGAATGACTATAAAATTTTTTTGACAGCCTTTGAACACATATTTGCAGGATTGAATCACTACACATTTTTTTGGACAGCATTAGAACACTTATATGCATGATTAAATCACCATAATTTTCTTTGACCACCTATGAACACATGTCTGTATTATTGAATCACTACGAATTTTTTTTGACAGCATTAGAACACATTTAAGTATGATTGAATCACTATGAAATTTTTAGACAAACTTAGAACACTTATGAGTATGATTTAATCACTATGATTTTTTTTGAAAAGCTTACTACACATATATGCAAGAATAAATCACTATGAAATTGTTTTGACAGCCTTAAAACATATATATGCGTGATTGAATCACTAGATTTTGTTTTTGAGAGCATTAGAACACATATATGCATGATTGGATCACTATAAATTTTTTTGACAACTTTATAATTTTTTTGACTTACTATGATTTTTTTTTGATAGCTTTAGAACACATATATGCATGATTAAAGAACTGTGAATTTTTTTTGACAAGGTTAGAAAAATATATGCATGCTTGAATCACTATGATATTTTTTTGACAACCTTAGAACACATATATGCATGCTTGAATCACTATGACATTTTTTTGACAGTCTTAGAACACATATATGCATGATTGAATCACTATAGAATTTTTTTGACAACCATAGAAAACATGTATTCATGGTTGAATCACTTTGAAAATTTTTTGACAGCCTTAGAAAACATATATTCATGATTGAATCACTACAAAATATTTTTCATAGCCTTAGAACACATGTATGCATTATTCAATGACTATAAATTTTTTTGACAGCCTTAGAATAGAAATATGCATGATTGAATCACTATGAAATAATTTTGCAAGCCTTAGAACACATATATGTATGATTGGATCACAATGAAATATTTTTGACTGCCTTACAACACATATATGAATGATTGAATCACTATGAATTTTTTTTGACCACTCCAGAGCATATATATGCTTGATTTATTCAATATAATTTTTTTTGACAGACTTAAAACACATATATGCATGATTGAATCACCACAATTTTTTTTTATAGTCTTAGAACACATATATGCATGATTTAATCACCATGAATTTTTTTTGACAACCTTAGAACACATATACGCATGATTGAATCACTATGAAATTTTTTTGACAGCCTTAGAACACATATATGCATGATTGAATCACTATGAATTTTTTTTGACAGCCTTAGAACACGAATATGCATGATTGAATCACTATAAAATTTGTTTGACAGCCTTAGAACACATATATACAAGATTGAATCACTATAAAAAAAATTTGACAATCGTAAAACACACATATGCAAGATTGAATTACTATGAAATTTTTTTGACACCCTTAGAATACCTATGAGCATGATTTAATCACTATAAATTTTTTTGACAAGCTTAGAACACATATATGCATGATTGAATCACTATGAATTTTTTTTGCTGCCTTAGAACACATAAATGATTGAATCACTATGATTTTTTTTGGCAGCCTTAGAACACATATATGCATGATTGAATCACCATAAATTAATTTTTAAGAGCATTATAACACTTATATGCATGATTGAATCACTATAAAATTTTCTTTACAACCTTACGACACATATCTGCATGATTAAATCACTATGAGTTTTTTTTTATACCCTTAGAACACTTATGAGAATGACTATAAAATTTTTTTGACAGGCTAATAACACATACTTGCATGATTGAATCAGTATTAAATTATTTTGACTACCTTAGAACACATATACGGACGATTGAATCACTATGATTTTTTTTACAGCCTTAGAACACATTTGCTTGATTGAATCACTATGAAACTAATTTGACAACCTTAGAACACATATATGCGTGATAGAATCACTTGATTTTTTTAGAGCATTAGAACACATATATGCATGAATCAATCAATATAAATTTTTTTTGACAGCCTTAGAACACATATCTGAATGATTGAATCACTCTAAATTTTTTTTCACAGCCTTTGAACATATATATGCGTGACTGAGTCACTATGAATTTTTTTTGACAGCCTTAGAACATATATATGCATGCGTGAATCACTATGATTTTTTTTTGACAGCCTTAGAACACATATATGCAAGCTTGAATCATTATGATTTTTTTTGATAGCCTTACAACAAATATATGAATAATTGAATCACTATGAATCTTTTTTTACAACCATAGAACACATAATTGCATGATTGAATCGCTATGAGATTTTTTTGACAGCCTTAGAACATATATATGTTTGTTTAAATCAATACATTTTTTTTTGACAGCCTTAGAACACATATATGCATTATTGAATCACTATGGAATTTTTATGATAGCCTTAGAACACATATATGCATGATCGAATAAGTATGATTTTTTTTTGACAGCCTAAAAACACATATATGAAAGATTGAATCACTATGAAATTTTTTTAACAACCATAAAACACATATATGCATGATTGAATCACTATGATCTTTTTTTGACAGCCTTAGAAAACATATATGCATGATTGAATCACTACGAATTTTTTTTGACAGCCTTAGAACACATATATGCATCATTGAATCACTATTAACTTTTTTTGACAGCCTTAGAGCACATATATGCATGATTAAGTCACTATTTTTTTTTTGGAGAGCATTGGGACACTTATATGCTTGATTGAATCACTATAAATTTTTTTTGACAACCATAGAACACATATCTGAATTTTTGAATCACTATGAAATTTTTTTGACAGCCTTAAAACACATACATGCATCATTGAATCACTTTGAAATTTTTTTGACACCCTTAGAACACTTATGAGCGTGATTTAATCACCATGATTTTTTTTCCAGAGGCTTAGAGCACATATATGTATAATTGAATCATTATGAATTTTTTTTGAAAAACTTTGAACGCATATATGTATGATTGGATCACTATGAATTTTTTTTGCTACCTTAGAACACATATGTGCATGATTAAGTCACTATGAAATTTTTTTGACTGCATTACAACACAGATATGCTCGATTGAGTCACTACAATTTTTTTTTTAAAGCATTAGAACACATATATGCATGATTCAATCACTATGAAGTTTTTTTTGAGAGCATTAGAACACATATATGCATGATTGAATCACTATGATTTTTTTTTGGACAGTCTTAGAACACATATATGCATGATTGAATCTGTATAAATTTTTTTCTACAACATAAAAACACATATATATATGATTGAATCACTATAATTTTTTTTTACAACCTTATAACGCATATCTGTATGATTGAAACACTATGAATTTTTTTTGACAGCCGTAAAACACATATATGCATGATTGAATCTCTATAAAATTGTTTTGACAATGTTAGAACACATATATGCGGGATTGAATCACTATGAGATTTTTTTGGTAGCCTCAGAACACATACATGTATGATTGAATCACTAAATTTTTTTTAACTGCCTTAGAACACATATATGAATGATTGAATCACTATGATTTTTTTTGACAACCATAGAATACATACATGCATGATAAAATCACTGTATTTTTTTTTACAGCCGTAGAACATATATATGCTTGATTAAATCAATAAAATTTTTTTTATAGCCTTAGAACACATATATGCATGATTGAGTTACTATGAAAAATTTTTATCACTATAGAAGACATATATGCATCTTTGAATCACTATAAATTTTTTTTGACAACCTTGGGACACATATATGCATGATGGAATCACTATGAAATTTTTTGACAGCCTTAGAACATATATATGCAAGACTGAATCACTATGAAATTTTTTTGACAGCCATAGAACACATATTTGCATGATTCAATCACTATAAGATTTTTTTGACACCCTTAGAACACATGTATGTAGGATTGAATCACTATAAATTATTTTTTATAGCATTAAGACACATGTATGTAAGATTGAATCAGTATTAATTTTTATTTATAGCCTTAGAACGCGTATATGCATGATTGGATCTATATGATTTTTTTTGACAGCCTTAGAACACATATATTCATGATTAAATCACTATAAATTTTTTTTAACAACCTTAGAACACATATCAGCATGAGTGAATCAGTATGAATTTTTCTTTGACAAATTTAGAACACAGATATGCATGATTGAATCACTATGAAATTTTTTCGACAACCTTAGAACACATATCCGCATGATTGAGTGACTATGACCTTTTTTTGACTGCCTTAGAATACATATATGCATGATTCAATCACAATGAATTTTTTTTGACAGCCTTACTACACATATATGCAAGATTCAATCACTATGATTTTTTTTTGACAGCCTTACTACACATATATGCATGATTGAATCACTATGAATTTTTTTTAGAGCCTTACAACATATATATGCATGATTGAATCACTACAAATTTTTTTGACAACCTTAGAACACATATCTCCATGATTTAATCAATATGAATTTTTTTGACAGCCTTAGAACACATATAAGCGTGATTGAATCACTATGAAACTTTTTTGGCAGCTGCAGAACACCTATATACAAGATTGAACACGTATGATTTTTTTTTAACAACCTTAGAACACATATACGCATGATTGAATCACTATAAAATTTTTTTGACAACCTTAGAAGACATATATATGCATGATTGAATCACTACAAGTTTTTTTGGGCAGCATTAGAACACATATATGCCTGATTGAATCACTATGATTTTTTTTTGACAGACTAAGAACACATATGTGCATGATTGAAATTTTCTTGACCGCCTATATCCCATATTTGCATGATTAAATCAGTATCATTTTTTTT
Source organism: Nuphar pumila (assembly GCF_984573655.1). Classification (NCBI taxonomy): domain Eukaryota; kingdom Viridiplantae; phylum Streptophyta; class Magnoliopsida; order Nymphaeales; family Nymphaeaceae; genus Nuphar; species Nuphar pumila. Next base: position 63,284,570 of record NC_143260.1, on the reverse strand, counting down.
AACAGCCTTAGAATACAGATATGCATGATTGAGTCTCTCTGATGTTTTTTGACATCCTTAGAACACATATATGCATGATTCAATCACTATGAAATTTTTATGACTGCCTTAGAACACATATATGCATGATCGAATCTCTATAAATTTTTTTTGACATTATTACAACATATATATGCATGATAAAATCACTATGATTTTTTTTTGACAGCCTTCGGATACATATATGTCTGAATGAATCACTATGAATTTTTTCTGACAGCCTTAGAACACATATATGCATGATTAAATCTCTATAAATTTTTTTTTACTGCATTAGAACACATATATGCTTGATTGAATCACAACAATTTTTTTTTGACAGGCTAAGAACACATATATGCATGTCTTAACCGCTATGAAATTTTTTTGACAGCCTTAGAACACATATTTGCATGATTGAATATCTATAAAAAAAATTTACTGCATTAGAACACAAATATGCTTGATTGAATCACAATAAATTTTTTTTGACAGCCTTTGAACACACATATAAATGATTCAATCACTATGAAATTTTTTTGACCGCCTTTGAACACATATATGCATGATTGAATCACTATGAAATTTTTTTTAGAGCCTTAGAACATATATATGCGTGATTAAATCGCTACAAAATTGTTTTGACAACATTAGAACACATATGCATAATTGGATCACTATAAATTTTTTTGACAGACTTAGAAAACATATGTGCATGATTAAATTCTTTTTACTGCCTTAGAACACAGATGTGCATGATTGAATCCCTATGATTTTTTTTGACTGCGTTAGTACATAGATATGCGTGATTGATTAAATATGAATTTTTTTTGACAGCCTTAGAAGACATATATGCCCGATTCAATTATTATGAATCTCTATAAAAAAAATTGATTACATTAGAACACATATATGCTTGATTGAATCACAATAATTTTTTTTGGACAACCATAGAACACATATCAGAATGATTGAAAAACTATGCAATTTTTTTGACAGGCTCAGAACATATATATGCATGATTGAATCACTATATAATTTTTTTGAGAACCTTAGAACACATATATGCAAGATTGAATAACTATAAATTTTTTTTGACAGCCTTAGAATAAATAAATTCATGATTTTATCATAATGAAATTGTTTTAAGAACCTCAGAACACGTATATGCATGTTTGAATCACAATGAATTTTTTTTACAACCATAGTATACATATATTCATGATTGACTCACTATAAATTTTTTTTGATAGCCTTAGCACTCATATATGCATGTTTGAATCATTGCAGTTTTTTTTTTGAGAACCTTAGGACACATATCTGCATGATTGAATCACTATGAAATTTTTTTGACAACCTTAGAACACGTATATGCAGGATTGAATGACTATATTTTTTTTACTGCCATAGAACACATATATATAAGATTGAATCCTTATGATTTTTTTTTACAGCCTTAGAACACATATATGCATGATTGAATCACTAAATTTTTTTTTTGACACCATTAGAACACATATATGCATGATTGAAATTTTTTTTACCGCCTTAGAACACATATGTGCTTGATTAAATCACTATGAAATTTTTTTGACTGCCTTAGAACACATATATGCATGATTGAATCACTATGAATTTTATTTGACAGCCTTAGAACACATATATGTATGATTGAATCACAATGAAATTTTTTTGAGAGCCTTAGAACATATATATGCATGATTAAATCACTACAAAACTTTTTTGATAGCATTAGAACACATATATGCATTGTTGAATCACAATAAATTTTTTTTGACGGACTTACAACACATATGTGCATGATTGAACTTTTTTCAACACCTTAGAACACATATGTGCATGATTGAATTACTATGATTTTTTTTTTACAGCCTTAGAACACATATGTGCTTGATTGAATCACTATGAATTTTTTTTGACAGGCTTAGAACACATATATGCAAGATTGAATCACTATGAATTTTGTTTGACAACCTTGGAACAAATATATGCATGATTAAATCACTATGAAATTTATTTGACAGCCTTAGAACATATATGCATGATTGAATCACTAAGAATTTTTTTTTGACAGCATTAAAACATATATATGCATGATTGAAACACTATAAATATTTTTTTACAGCATTAGAACACATATATGCATGATTGAAGCACTATGAAACTTTTTGGACACCCATAGGACACATATATCCATGATTGAATCTCTATAAATTTTTTTTTACAACCTTAGAACACATATATGCATGATTGAGTGACTATGATTTTTTTTTACAGCATTAGAACACATATATGCATGATTGGATCACTATGAATTTTTTTTGATAGCATTATAACACATATATGCATGACTGAATAACTATAATTTTCGTTTACCACCTTAGAACACATATCTGCATGGATGAATCACTATGAATTTTTTTGACAGCCTTAGAACACATATATGCATGATTGAATCACTATTTAATTTTTTTGAGAGCCTTAGAACACATATATGCAAGATTGAAACACTATGAAAATTGTTTGACAGCCTTAGAGCACATAAATGCATGATTGAGTCACAATGAAATTATTTTGAGAACCTTAGAACACATATATGCGTGTTTGAATCACATATATGTATAATTGAATCTCTATTCATTTTTTTTGAGAGTCTTAGAAGACATATATGCAATATTGAATCACTATGATTTTTTTTCGACAGCCTTAGGACATCTAAACGCATGATTGATTCACAATGAAATTGTTTTAAGAACCTTAGAACACATATACACATGTTTGAATCACTATGAACTTTTTTTGAGAACCGTAGGACACACATATGCACGATTGAATCAATATGAAAAATTTTGACAGCATTAGAACACATATATGCATGATTTAATGACTAAGATATCTTTCGATAGCCTTAGAACACATATATGCATCATTTTATCACCGTGAATTTTTTTTGACAGCCTTAGAACACATATATGCAGGATTGAATCACTATGATTTTTTTTTTGACAACATTGGAACACATATATGCATGATTGAATCACTATGAATTTTTTTGACTGCATTATAACACATATATGCATGACTGAATCACTATGATTTTTTTTTGACAGGCTTAGAACAAATATATGCATGATTAAATCACTATAAATTTTTTTTGACAGCCTTAGAACACATATATGCATGATTGAATCACTATTTAATTTTTTTGAGAGCCTTAGAACACATATATGCAAGATTGATTATTTTTGACAGCCTTAGCACACAAAAATGCATGATAGATTCATAATGAAATTGTTTTGAGAACCTTAGAACACATATATGCATGTTTGATTTAATCACTATGAAATTTTTTTGACCAACTTATAACACATATATGAATGATTGAATCACTATGATTTTTTTTGACAGCCTTAAAACATATATATGCATAATTCAATCACTATGAATTTTTTTAGACAACCTTAGAACACATATAAGCATGATTGAATCACTATGAAATATTTTGCAACATTAAAACACATATATGCATGATTGAATCACTATGAAATTTTTTTGACAACCTTAGAACAGATATAAGCATGATTGAATCACTATAAAATTTTTTTGAGAACCTTAGAACACATAACTGCAGTATTGAATCACTATGAATTTTTTTTTACAGCATTAGAATACATATATGCATGATTGAATCACTATGATTTTTTTTTGCACTCATAGCACACTTATGAGCATGATGTAATCACTATAATTTTCTTTTGACAAGCTTAAAACGCATAAATGCATGATTGAATCACTATGATTTTTTTGGAAGTGTTAGAACACATATATGCATGATTGAATCACTATGAATTTTTTATGACAGCCTTAGAACACATATATGCACGATTGAATCACAATAATTATTTTTTTGACAGCCTTAGAACACATATATGCATGCTTGAATTAATATGATTTTTTTTTGATAGGCTTAGAACTCATATATGAATGATTGAATCAATATGATTTTTTTTTTACAACCTTAGAACACATATATGGTTGATTGAATCAATACAATTTTTTTTTGACAGCTTTAGAACACATATATACATGATTGAATCAATACAATTTTTTATTGACAGCCTTAGAACACATATATATATGATTGCAACACTATGAAATTTTTTTGACAGCCTTAGAACACATGTCTAAATCATTTAATCACTATGATTTTTTTTGACAGCCTTAGAACACATATATGCATGATTGAATCACTATGAATTGTTTTTGACAACCTTAGAACACATACATGTATGATTGAATCACTATGAATTTTTTTTGCAGCCTTAGAACACATATATGCATGATTGAATTGCTATGATTGTTTTTTGATAGGCTTAGAACTCATATATGAATGATTGAATGACTATGATTTTTTTTTGACAACCATAAAACAGATATATGCATGATTGAGTCACTATCAGATTTTTTTGACAGCCTTAGAACATATATATGGTTGATTGAATCAATATAATTTTTTTTTGACAGCCTTAGAACACATATATGCATGATTGAATCAATACAAATTTTTATTGACAGCGTTAGAACACATATATGCATGATTGCAACACTATGAATTTTTTTTGACAGCCTTAGAACACATATCTAAAAGATTTAATCATAATGATTTTTTTTGACAGCCTTAGAACACATATATGCATGATTGAATTACTATAAATTTTTTTTTGACAGCCTTAGAACACATATTTGCCTGATTGAATCACCACAAATTTTTTTGGAGAGCATTAGAACTCTTACATGCATGATTGAATGACCATAATTTTCTTTGACAACCTTAGAACACATATCTGCATTATTGAATCACTATGATTTTTTTTTGACAGTCTTAGAACACATATACGCATGATTGAATCACTTTAAAAGTTTTTTAACAGCCTTAGAACACTGATGAGCATGATTTAATCACTATGATTTTTTTTTAAAAAGCTTACTAGACATATATGCATGAATGAATCACTATGAATTTTTTTTGACAGCCTTAAAACATATATAACTTATTGAATCACTAGATTTTTTTTTTCAGTGCATTAGAACACATATATGCATCATTGAATCACTATAAATTTTTTTTGACAACCTTAGAACACATGTCTGCGTAATTGAATCACTATGAATTTTTTTTGATAGCCTTAGAACACATATATGCATGATTGAACCACTGTGAATCTTTTTTGACAGCCTTAGAAAAAATATATGCATGCTTGAATCACTATGATATTTTTTTGACAGCCTTAGAACACATATATGCATGCTTAAATCACTATGAATTTTTTTTGACAGTCTTAGAACACATATATACATGATTGAATCACTATAGAATTTTTTTAACAGCCATAGAAAACATATATTCATGGTTGAATCACTATGAATTTTTTTCGACAGCCTTAGAAAACATATATTCATGATTGAATCACTATGAAATATTTTTGACAGCCTTAGAACACATATATGCATTATTCAATCACTATAAAATTGTTTGACAGCCTTAGAACAGAAATATGCATGATTGAATCACTATGAAATTTTTTTGACAGCCTTGGAACACATATATGCATGATTAGATAACTATGAAATTTTTTTGACAAGAATGGGACACATATATGCATTATTGAATCACTATGAGAGTTTTTTGACCGCCTTAGAATATATATATGCTTCATTGAATCAATACAAATATTTTTTTGAAAGCCTTAGAACACATATATGCATGATTGAATCACTACAATTTTTTTTGACAGCCTTAGAACACATATATGAATGATTGAATCACTATGAAATATTTTTGACAGCGTTAGAACACATATATGCATGATTGAATCACTTTAAAAGTTTTTTAACAGCCTTAGAACACTGATGAGCATGATTTAATCACTATGATTTTTTTTTTTAAAAAGCTTACTAGACATATATGCATGAATGAATCACTATGAAATTATTTTGACAGCCTTAAAACATATATAACTTATTGAATCACTAGATTTTTTTTTTCAGTGCATTAGAACATATATATGCATCATTGAATCACTATAAGTTTTTTTTGACAACCTTAGAACACATGTCTGCGTAATTGAATCACTATGAATTTTTTTTGATAGCCTTAAAACACATATATGCATGATTGAACCACTGTTAAACTTTTTTGACAGCCTTAGAAAAAATATATGCATGCTTGAATCACTATGATATTTTTTTGACAGCCTTAGAACACATATATGCATGCTTGAATCACTATGAATTTTTTTTGACAGTCTTATAACACATATATGCATGATTGAATCACTATAGAATTTTTTTAACAGCCATAGAAAACATATATTCATGGTTGAATCACTATGAATTTTTTTTGACAGCCTTAGAAAACATATATTCATGATTGAATCACTATGAAATATTTTTGACAGCCTTAGAACACGTAAATGCATTATTCAATCACTATAAAATTTTTTGACAGCCTTAGAACAGTAATATGCATGATTAAATCACTATGAAATTTTTTTGACAGCCTTGGAACACATATATGCATGATTGAATAACTACGAATTTTTTTTGACAACAATGGGACACATATATGCATTATTAAATCACTATGAGATTTTTTTGACCGCCTTAGAATATATATATGCTTCATGGAATCAATACAAATTTTTTTTTGAAAGCCTTAGAACACATATATGCATGATTGAATCACTACAAATTTTTTTGACAGCCTTAGAACACATATATGCATGATTGAATCACTATGAAATATTTTTGACAGCGTTAGAACACATATATGCATGATTGAATCACTTTAAAAGTTTTTTAACAGCCTTAGAACACTGATGAGTATGACTTAATCACTATGATTTTTTTTTAAAAAACTTACTAGACATATATGCATGAATGAATCACTATGAAATTGTTTTGACAGCCTTAAAACATATATAACGTATTGAATCACTAGATTTTTTTTTTCATTGCATTAGAACATATATATGCATCATTGAATCACTATAAGTTTCTTTTGACAACCTTAGAACACATGTCTGCGTAATTGAATCACTATGAATTTTTTTTGATAGCCTTAGAACACATATATGCATGATTGAACCACTGTGAAACTTTTTTGACAGCCTTAGAAAAAATATATGCATGCTTGAATCACTATGATATTTTTTTGACAGCCTTAGAACACATATATGCATGCTTGAATCACTATGAATTTTTTTTGACAGTCTTAGAACACATATATGCATGATTGAATCACTATAGAATTTTTTTAACAGCCATAGAAAACATATATTCATGGTTGAATCACTATGAATTTTTTTTGACAGCCTTAGAAAACATATATTCATGATTGAATCACTATGAAATATTTTTGACAGCCTTAGAACACATATATGCATTATTCAATCACTATAAAATTTTTTGACAGCCTTAGAACAAAAATATGCATGATTGAATCACTATGAAATTTTTTTGACAGCCTTGGAACACATATATGCATGATTGAATAACTATGAAATTTTTTTGACAACAATGGGACACATATATGCATTATTGAATCACTATGAGATTTTTTTGACCGCCTTAGAATATATATATGCATCATTGAATCAATACAAATTTTTTTTTGAAAGCCTTAGAACACATATATGCATGATTGAATCACTACAAATTTTTTTGACAGCCTTAGAACACATATATGCATGATTGAATCACTATGAAATATTTTTGACAGCGTTAGAACACATATATGCATGATTGAATCACTTTAAAAGTTTTTTAACAACCTTAGAACACTGATGAGCATGATTTAATCACTATGATTTTTTTTTAAAAAGCTTACTAGAGATATATGCATGAATGAATCACTATGAAATTGTTTTGATAGCCTTAAAACATATATAACTTATTGAATCACTAGATTTTTTTTTTCAGTGCATTAGAACACATATATGCATCATTGAATCACTATAAATTTTTTTTGACAACCTTAGAACACATGTCTGCGTAATTGAATCACTATGATTTTTTTTTGATAGCCTTAGAACACATATATGCATGATTGAACCACTGTGAAACTTTTTTGACAGCCTTAGAAAAAATATATGCATGCTTGAATCACTATGATATTTTTTTGACAGCCTTAGAACACATATATGCATGCTTGAATCACTATGAATTTTTTTTGACAGTCTTAGAACACATATATGCATGATTGAATCACTATAGAATTTTTTTAACAGCCATAGAAAACATATATTCATGGTTGAATCACTATGAATTTTTTTTGACAGCCTTAGAAAACATATATTCATGATTGAATCACTATGAAATATTTTTGACAGCCTTAGAACACATATATGCATTATTCAATCACTATAAAATTTTTTGACAGCCTTAGAACAGAAATATGCATGATTGAATCACTATGAAATTTTTTTGACAGCCTTGGAACACATATATGCAAGATTGAATAACTATGAAATTTTTTTGACAACAACGGGACACATATATGCATTATTGAATCACTATGAGATTTTTTTGACCGCCTTAGAATATATATATGCTTCATTGAATCAATAAATTTTTTTTTTGAAAGCCTTAGAACACATATATGCATGATTGAATCACTACAATTTTTTTTGACAGCCTTAGAACACATATATGCATGATTGAATCACTATGAAATATTTTTGACAGCGTTAGAACACATATATGCATGATTAAAATACTATGGAATTTTTTTGACAGCCTCAGAACACACATAAGCATGATTGAATCCTTATGAATTTTTTTACAACCTTAGAACACATATATGCTTTTTTGAATCACTCTGAATATTTTTTGACACTCATAGAACACTTATGAGCATGATTTAATCACTATGAAAGTTTTTTGACCTACTTAGAACACATATATGTAAGATTGAATAAGTCTTTTTTTTGAAAGCCTTAGAACACATATATGCATGCTCGAATCACTATAAAAATTTTTTGATAGCGTTTGAACACATATATGAATGATTGGATCACTATGAAATTTTTTTGACAACCATAGAACACATATATGCATGATTGAGTCACTATGAGTTTTTTTTGACAGCCTTAGAACATATATATGGTTGATTGACTCAATATAATTTTTTTTGACAGCCGTAGAACACATATTTGCATGATTGAATCAATAAATTTTTTTTGACAGTTTTAGACCACATATATACACATTTGAGTCACTATGAGATCTTTTTGACAGCCTTAGAACATATATATGGTTGATTGAATCAATAATTTTTTTTTTGTCATCCTTAGAACACATATTTGCATGATTGAATCAATATTTTTTTTTCACAGTCTTAGAACACATATATGCATGATTGAATTACTATGAAATTTTTTTGACAACCTTAGAACAAATATCTAAATGATTTCATAACTATGATTTTTTTTTGACAGACTTAGAACACATATATGCATGATTAAATCACTATGAATTGTTTTTGAAAACCTTAGAACACATACATGTATGATTGAATCACTATGAATTTTTTTTGCAGCCTTAGAACACATATATGCATGATTGAATTACTATAAATATTTTTTGACAGCCTTAGAACACATATTTGCATGATTGAATCACTACAATTTTTTTTGGAGAGCAATAAAACTCTTATATGCATGATTGAATCACCATATTTTTTTTGACAACCTTAGAACGCATATCTGCATTATTGAATCACTATGATTTTTTTTGACAGCCTTAGAAGACATATATGCATGATTGAATCACTTTGAAAGTTTTTTGACTGCCTTAAAACACTTATGAGCATGATTTAATCACTATGATTTTTTTTAAAAAGCTTACTAGACATATATGCATGAATGAATCACTATGAAATTGTTTTGACAACCTTAAAACATATATATCCTTATTGAATCACTAGATTTTTTTTCCAGTGCATTAGAACACATATATGCATAATTGAATCACTATAAAATTTTTTTGACAAACTTAGAACACATGTCTGCATAATTGAATCACTATGAATTTTTTTTATAGCCTTAGAACACTTATATGCATGATTGAATCACTGTGAATTTTTTTTGACAGCCTTAGAAAAAATATATGCATGCTTGAATCACTATAATATTTTTTTGACAGCCTTAGAACACATATATGCATGCTTGAATCACTATGAATTTTTTTTGACATCCTTAGAAAACATATATTCATGGTTGAATCACTATGATTTTTTTTTTGACAGCCTTAGAAAACATATATTCATGATTGAATCACTATGAAATATTTTTGACAGCCTTAGAACACATATATGGATTATTTAATCACTATTAATTTTTTTGATAGCCTTAGAACAGAAATATGCATGATTGAATCACTATGAATTTTTTTTGACAGCATTGGAACACATATATGCATGATTGAATCACTATGAAATTTTTTTGACTGCCTTAGAACACATATATGAATGATTGAATCACTATGAAATTTTTTTGACAGTCTTATAGCGCATATATGCATGACTGATTCAATATAATTTTTTTTTGACAGACTTAGAACAGATATATGCGTGATTAAATCACTACAAATTTTTTTTGATAGCCTTAGAACACATATATGCATGATTGAATCACTATAAATTTTTTTTGACCGTCTTATAACAGAAATAAGCATGATGTAATCACTATGAATTTTTTTACAGCCTTAGAACACATATACGCATGATTGAATCACCGTGATTTTTTTTGACAACCTTAGAACACATATACGCATGATTGAATCACTATGAATTTATTTTGACAGCCTTAGAGCACATATATGCATGATTGAATCACTAAGAAATTTTTTTGACAACCTTAGAACACGAATAAGCATGATTGAATTACTGTGAATTTTTTTTTACAGTCTTAGAACACATATATACACGATTGAATCACTTTGAATTTTTTGGCTGCCTTAGAACACATATATGCATGATTGAATGATTATGAACTTTTTTTGAACACCTTAAAACACATATATGCAGGATTGAATGACTATGATTTTTTTTAGAGCATTAGAACACATATATGCATTTTTAAATCACTATGGAATTTTTTTGACAGCCTTAGAACACATATATGTATGATTGAATCACTATGAATTTTTTTTGACTGCCTTAGAACTCATATATGAATGATTGAATAACTATGAATTTTTTTTGACAACTATAGGACACATATATGCATGATTGAATGACTATGAGATTTTTTTGACCGCCTTAGAATATATATATGCTTGATTGAATCAATATAAATTTTTTTTTGAAAGTCTTAGAACACATATATGCATGATTGAATCACTATGAAATCTTTTTGACAGCCTTAGAAAACATATATGTATGATTAAACCACTATGAATTTTTTTTTACAGCCTCAGAACACACATAAGCTTGATTGAATCACTATGAATTTTTTGACAGCCTTTGAACACATATATGCTTTATTGAATCACTCTGAAATTTTTTTGACACTCATAGAACACTTATGAGCTTGATTTAATCACTATGAAATTTTTTTGACCTGCTTAGAACACACGTATGCAAGATTGAATAAGTATGACTTTTTTTTGACACCCTTAGATCACATATATGCATGATTGAATCACTATGATTTTTTTTGACAGCCTTAGAACACGTATATGCATGCTCGAATCACTATAATTTTTTTTTATAGCGTTTGGACACATATATGAATGATTGAATCACTATGAATTTTTTTTGACAACCGTAGAACACATATATGCATGATTGAGTTACTATGAGTTTTTTTTGACAGACTTAGAACATATATATGGTTGATTGAATCAATACAAATTTTTTTGACAGCCTTAGACCAAATATATGCACGATTGAGTCACTATGAGATTTTTTTGACAGCCTTAGAACATATATATGGTTGACTGAATCAATAATTTTTTTTTGATCCCCTTAGAACACATATTTGTATGATTGAATAAATAATTTTTTTTTCACAGCCTTAGAACACATATATGAATGATTGAATTACTATGAAATTTTTTTGACAACCTAAGAACACATATCTGCATGATTTAATCACTATGATTTTTGACAACCTTAGAACACATATATTCATGATTGAATCACTATGAATTGTTTTTGACAACCATAGAACACATACATGCAGGATTGAATCACTATGAATTTTTTTTGCAGCCTTAGAACACATATATACATGATTGAATGACTATAAATTTTTTTTGACAGCCTTAGAACACATATTTGCAGGATTGAATCACTACACATTTTTTTGGACAGCATTAGAACACTTATATGCATGATTAAATCACCATAATTTTCTTTGACCACCTATGAACACATGTCTACATTATTGAATCACTACAAATTTTTTTTGACAGCATTATAACACATTTAAGTATGATTGAATCACTATGAATTTTTTAGACAACCTTAGAACACTTATGAGTATGATTTAATCACTATGATTTTTTTTGAAAAGCTTACTACACATATATGCAAGAATAAATCACTATGAAATTGTTTTGACAGCCTTAAAACATATATATGCGTGATTGAATCACTAGATTTTGTTTTTGAGAGCATTAGAACACATATATGCATGATTGGATCACTATAATTTTTTTTGACAACTTTATAATTTTTTTGACTTACTATGATTTTTTTTTATAGCTTTAGAACACATATATGCATGATTAAAGCACTGTGAATTTTTTTTGACAGCGTTAGAAAAATATATGCATGCTTGAATCACTATGATATTTTTTTGACAACCTTAGAACACATATATGCATGCTTGAATCACTATGACATTTTTTTGACAGTCTTAGAACACATATATGCATGATTGAATCACTATAGAATTTTTTTGACAACCATAGAAAACATGTATTCATGGTTGAATCACTTTGAAAGTTTTTTGACAGCCTTAGAAAACATATATTCATGATTGAATCACTACAAAATATTTTTGATAGCCTTAGAACACATGTATGCATTATTCAGTGACTATAAAATTTTTTGACAACATTAGAACAAAAATATGCATGATTGAATCACTATGAAATAATTTTGCAAGCCTTAGAACACATATATGTATGATTGAATCACAATGAAATATTTTTGACTGCCTCACAACACATATATGAATGATTGAATCACTATGAATTTTTTTTTACCACTCCAGAGCATATATACGCTTGATTTATTCAATACAATTTTTTTTTTACAGACTTAAAACACATATATGCATGATTGAATCACTAATTTTTTTTTTTATAGTCTTAGAACACATATATGCATGATTTAATCACCATGATTTTTTTTTGACAACCTTAGAACACATATACGCATGATTGAATCACTATGAAATTTTTTTGACAGCCTTAGAACATATATATGCATGATTTAATCACTATGAATTTTTTTTGACAGCCTTAGAACACGAATATGCATGATTGAATCACTATAAAATTTGTATGACAGCCTTAGAACACATATATACAAGATTGAATCACTATAAAAATTGTTTGACAGTCGTAAAACACACATATGCAAGATTGAATTACTATGAAATTTTTTTGACACCCTTAGAATACTTATGAGCATGATTTAATCACTATAATTTTTTTTGACAAGCTTAGAACACATATATGCATGATTGAATCACTATGAATTTTTTTTGTTGCCTTAGAACACATAAATGATTGAATCACTATGATTTTTTTTTGAAAGCCTTAGAACACATATATGCATGATTGAATCACCATAAATTAATTTTTAAGAGCATTATAACACTTATATTCATGATTGAATCACTATAAAATTTTCTTGACAACCTTACAACACATATCTGCATGATTAAATCACTATGAGTTTTTTTTTATACCCTTAGAACACTTATGAGCATGATTTGATGACTATAATTTTTTTTTGACAGGCTAATAACACATACTTGCATGATTGAATCAGTATTAAATTATTTTGACTACCTTAGAACACATATACGGACGATTGAATCACTATGAATTTTTTTACAGCCTTAGAACACATATGCATGATTGAATCACTATGAAACTAATTTGACAACCTTAGAACACATATATGCGTGATAGAATCACTTGATTTTTTTTAGAGCATTAGAACACATATATGCATGAATCAATCAATATAAAATTTTTTTGACAGCCTTAGAACACATATCTGAATGATTGAATCACTATAATTTTTTTTCACAGCCTTTGAACATATATATGCGTGACTGAATCACTATGAATTTTTTTTGACAGCCTTAGAACATATATATGCATGCGTGAATCACTATGAATTTTTTTTGACAGCCTTAGAACACATATATGCAAGCTTGAATCATTATGATTTTTTTTGATAGCCTTAGAACAAATATATGAATAATTGAATCACTATGAATCTTTTTTTACAACCATAGAACACATAATTGCATGATTGAATCGCTATGAGATTTTTTTGACAGCCTTAGAACATATATATGTTTGTTTAAATCAATACATTTTTTTTTGACAGCCTTAGAACACATATATGCATTATTGAATCACTATGGAATTTTTATGATAGCCTTAGAACACATATATGCATGATCGAATAAGTATGGTTTTTTTTTTACAGCCTCAAAACACATATATGAAAGATTGAATCACTATGAATTTTTTTTAACAACCATAAAACACATATATGCATGATTGAATCACTATGACCTTTTTTTGACAGCCCTAGAAAACATATATGCATGATTGAATCACTACGAATTTTTTTTGACAGCCTTAGAACACATATATGCATCATTGAATCACTATTAACGTTTTTTGACAGCATTAGAGCACATATATGCATAATTAAGTCACTATTTTTTTTTGGAGAGCATTGGGACACTTATATGCATGATTGAATCACTATAAATTTTTTTTGGCAACCATAGAACACATATCTGCATTTTTGAATCACTATGAAAATTTTTTGACAGCCTTAAAACACATACATGCATCATTGAATCACTTTGAAATTTTTTTGACACCCTTAGAACACTTATGAGCGTGATTTAATCACCATGATTTTTTTTCCAGAGGCTTAGAGCGCATATATGAATGATTGGATCACTATGAATTTTTTTTGCTACCTTAGAACACATATATGCATGATTAAGTCACTATGAAATTTTTTTGACTGCCTTACAACACATATATGTGATTGAGTCACTACAATTTTTTTTTAAGCATTAGAACACATATATGCATGATTCAATCACTATGAGGTTTTTTTTTAGAGCATTAGAACACATATATGCATGATTGAATCACTATGATTTTTTTTTGGATAGTCTTAGAACACATATATGCATGATTGAATCTGTATAAATTTTTTTCTACAACATCAAAACACATATATGTATGATTGAATCACTATAATTTTTTTTACAACCTTATAACGCATATTTGTATGATTGAATCACTATAATTTTTTTTTTACAACCTTATAACGCATATCTGTATGATTAAAACACTATGAAATTTTTTTGACAGCCATAAAACACATATATGCATGATTGAATCTCTATAAAATTGTTTTGACAATGTTCTGAATTTTTGAATCACTATGAAATTTTTTTGACAGCCTTAAAACACATACATGCATCATTGAATCACTTTGAAATTTTTTTGACACCCTTAGAACACTTATGAGCGTGATTTAATCACCATGATTTTTTTTCCAGAGGCTTAGAGCACATATATGTATAATTGAATCATTATGAATTTTTTTTGAAAAACTTTGAACCCTTTTATGTATGATTGGATCACTATGAATTTTTTTTGCTACCTTAGAACACATATGTGCATGATTAAGTCACTATGAAATTTTTTTGACTGCATTACAACACAGATATGCTCGATTGAGTCACTACAATTTTTTTTTTAAAGCATTAGAACACATATATGCATGATTCAATCACTATGAAGTTTTTTTTGAGAGCATTAGAACACATATATGCATGATTGAATCACTATGATTTTTTTTTGGACAGTCTTAGAACACATATATGCATGATTGAATCTGTATAAATTTTTTTCTACAACATAAAAACACATATATATATGATTGAATCACTATAATTTTTTTTTACAACCTTATAACGCATATCTGTATGATTGAAACACTATGAATTTTTTTTGACAGCCGTAAAACACATATATGCATGATTGAATCTCTATAAAATTGTTTTGACAATGTTAGAACACATATATGCGGGATTGAATCACTATGAGATTTTTTTGGTAGCCTCAGAACACATACATGTATGATTGAATCACTAAATTTTTTTTAACTGCCTTAGAACACATATATGAATGATTGAATCACTATGATTTTTTTTGACAACCATAGAATAC
Source organism: Nuphar pumila (assembly GCF_984573655.1). NCBI lineage: Eukaryota > Viridiplantae > Streptophyta > Magnoliopsida > Nymphaeales > Nymphaeaceae > Nuphar > Nuphar pumila. Next base: position 63,268,016 of record NC_143260.1, on the reverse strand, counting down.
ATACAGCATGAGTGAATCAGTATGAATTTCTCTTTGACAAATTTAGAACACAGATATGCATGATTGAATCACTATGAATTTTTTTTGACAGCCTTAGAACACATATATGCAAGATTGAGTCACTATGACTTTTTTTTGATAGCCTTAGAATACATATATGCATGATTGAATCACTATGAAATTTTTTCGACAACCTTAGAACACATATCCGCATGATTGAGTGACTATGACCTTTTTTTGACTGCCTTAGAACAGATATATGCAAGATTCAATCACAATGAATTTTTTTGACAGACTTACTACACATATATGAAAGATTCAATCACTATGAAATTTTTTTGACAGCCTTACTACACATATATGCATGATTGAATCACTATGATTTTTTTTTAGAGCCTTACAACATATATATGCATGATTGAATAACTACAATATTTTTGACAACCTTAGAACACATATCTCCTTGATTTAATCAATATGATTTTTTTTGACAGCCTTAGAACACATATAAGCGTGATTGAATCACTATGAAACTTTTTTGGCAGCTGCAGAACACTTATATACAAGATTGAACACTTATGATTTTTTTTTAACAACCATAGAACACATATACGCATGATTGAATCACTATAAAATTTTTTTGACAACCTTAGATGACATATATATGCATGATTGAATCACTACAAGTTTTTTTGGGCAGCATTAGAACACATATATGCCTGATTGAATCACTATGAAATTTTTTTGACAGACTAAGAACACATATGTGCATGATTGAAATTTTCTTGACCGCGTATAACCCATATTTGCATGATTGAATCAATATCATTTTTTTTTAACAGCCTTAGAATACAGATATGCATGATTGAGTCTCTTAGATTTTTTTTGACATCCTTAGAACACATATATGCATGATTCAATCACTATGAAATTTTTATGACAGCCTTAGAACAAATATATGCATGATCGAATCTCTATAAATTTTTTTTGACATTATTACAACATATATATGCATGATCAAATCACTATGATTTTTTTTGACAGCCTTAGGATACATATATGCCTGAATGAATCACTATGAATTTTTTCTGACAGCCTTAGAACACATATATGCATGATTAAATCTCTTTAAAATTTTTTTTACTGCATTAGAACACATATATGCTTGATTGAATCACAACAAATTTTTTTTGACAGGCTAAGAACACATATATGCATGTCTCAACCACTATGAATTTTTTTTGACAGCCTTAGAACACATATATGCATGATTGAATATCTATAAAAAAAATTTACTGCATTAGAACACAAATATGCTTGATTGAATCACAATAATTTTTTTTTGACAGCCTTAGAACACACATATAAATGATTCAATCACTATGAAATTTTTTTGACCGCCTTTGAACACATATATGCATGATTGAATCACTATGAATTTTTTTTTAGAGCCTTAGAACATATATATGCGTGATTAAATCACTACAAAATTGTTTTGACAGCATTAGAACACATATATGCATAATTGGATCACTATAATTTTTTTTGACAGACTCAGAAAACATCTTCATGATTAAATTCTTTTTACTGCCTTAGAAGACAGATGTGCATGATTGAATCCCTATGATTTTTTTTGACTGCGTTAGTACATAGATCTGCGTGATTGAATCACTATGAATTTTTTTTGACAGCCTTAGAAGACATATATGCCTGATTCAATTACTATGAATCTCTATAAAAAAAATTGATTACATTAGAACACATATATGCATGATTGAATCACAATAATTTTTTTTGGACAACCATAGAACACATATCTGCATGATTGAAAAACTATGCAATTTTTTTGACAGGCTCAGAACATATATATGCATGATTGAATCACTATATAATTTTTTTGAGAGCCTTAGAACACATATATGCAAGATTGAATAACTATAATTTTTTTTGACAGACTTAGAATACATAAATTCATGATTTTATCATAATGAAATTGTTTTGAGAATCTCAAAACACGTATATGCATGTTTGAATCACAATGAATTTTTTTTACAGCCTTAGTATACATATATTCATGATTGAATCACTATAAAATTTTTTTGATAGCCTTAGAACACATATATGCATGTTTGAATCACTGCAAATTTTGTTTGACAACCATAAGACACATATCTTTATGATTGGATCTCTATGATTTTTTTTTGACAGCCTTAGATCACATATATGCAACTTTGACTCACTATAATTTTTTTTTGATAGCCTTAGAACTCATATATGCATGTTTGAATCATTGCAGTTTTTTTTTTTGAGAACCTTAGGACACATATCTGCTTGATTGAATCACTATGAATTTTTTTTGACAGCCTTAGAACACGTATATGCAGGATTGAATCACTATAATTTTTTTACAGCCTTAGAACACATATATATAAGATTGAATCCTTATGATTTTTTTTGACAGCCTTAGAACACATATATGCATGATTGAATCACTACAATTTTTTTTTACACCATTAGAACACATATATGCATGATTGAATTTTTTTTTACCGCCTTAGAACACATATGTGCTTGATTAAATCACTATGAAATTTTTTTGACTGCCTTAGAACACATATATGCATGATTGAATCACTATGAATTTTATTTGACAGCCTTAGAACACATATATGTATGATTGAATCAATATGAAATTTTTTTGAGAGCCTTAGAACATATATATGCATGATTAAATCACTATAAAACTTTTTTGACAGCATTAGAACACATATATGCATTGTTGAATCACAATAATTTTTTTTTTGATGGACTTACAACACATATGTGCATGATTGAACTTTTTTCAACACCTTAGAACACATATGTGCATGATTGAATTACTATGATTTTTTTTTTACAACCTTAGAACACATATGTGCTTGATTGAATCACTATGAAATTTTTTTGACAGGCTTAGAACACATATATGCAAGATTGAATCACTATGAATTTTTTTTGACAACCTTAGAACATATATATGCATGATTAAATCACTATTAAATTTATTTGACAGCCTTAGAACATATATGCATGATTGAATCACTAAGAATTTTTTTTGACAGCATTAAAACATATATATGCATGATTGAAACACTATAAATATTTTTTTACAGCATTAGAACACATATATGCATGATTGAATCCCTATGAAACTTTTTGGACACCCATAGGACACATATATCCATGATTGAATCTCTATAATTTTTTTTTTACAGCCTTAGAACACATATATGCATGATTGAGTGACTATGATTTTTTTTTGACAGCATTAGAACACATATATGCATGATTGGATCACTATGAATTTTTTTTGATAGCATTAGAACACATATATGCATGACTGAATAACTATAATTTTCTTTTACCACCTTAGAACACATATCTGCATGGATGAATCACTATGAATTTTTTTGACAGCCTTAGAACACATATATGCATGATTGAATCACTATTTATTTTTTTTGAGAGCCTTAGAACACATATATGCAAGATTGAAACACTATGAAAATTGTTTGACAGCCTTAGAGCACATAAATGCATGATTGAGTCACAATGAAATTATTTTGAGAACCTTAGAACACATATATGCATGTTTGAATCACATATATGTATAATTGAATCTCTATTCAATTTTTTTGAGAGCCTTAGAAGACATATATGCAATATTGAATCTCTATGAATTTTTTTCGACAGCCTTAGGACATCTAAACGCAAGATTGATTCATAATGAAATTGTTTTAAGAACCTTAGAACACATATACACATGTTTGAATCACTATGAATTTTTTTTGAGAACCGTAGGACACACATGCACGATTGAATCAATATGAAAAATTTTGACAGCATTAGAACACATATATGCATGATTTAATCACTAAGATATCTTTCGATAGCCTTAGAACACATATATGCATCATTTTATCACCGTGAATTTTTTTTGACTGCCTTAGAACACATATATGCAGGATTGAATCACTATGAATTTTTTTTTGACAACATTGGAACACATATATGCATGATTGAATCACTATGAATTTTTTTTACTGCATTATACACAATATATGCATGACTGAATCACTATGATTTTTTTTTGACTAGCTTAGAACACATATATGCATGATTAAATCACTATAAATTTTTTTTGACAGCCTTAGAACACATATATGCATGATTGAATCACTATTTAATTTTTTTGAGAGCCTTAGAACACATATATGCAAGATTGAATCACTATGAATTATTTTTTACAGCCTTAGCACACAAAAATGCATGATAGATTCATAATGAAATTGTTTTGAGAACCTTAGAACACATATATGCATGTTTGAATCACTATAATTTTTTTTTGAAAACCTTAGGTCACATATATGCATGATTGAATAACTTTGAAATTTTTTGACAGCCTTAGAACATATATATACATGATTGAATCACTATGAATTTTTTTTGGACAGCCTTAGAACATATATTTGCATGAATGAATCACTGCGATTTTTTTTGGCAGTCTTAGAACACATATATGCATGATTGAATCACTATGAAAAGTTTTTGACAGCCTTAGAACACATATATGTATGATTGAATCACTATGAATTTTTTTTGACAGCCTTAGAACACATATATGCATGATTGAATCACTATGAAATATTTTTTACAGCCTTAGAACACATATATGCATGATTGAATCACAGTAGAATTTTTTTGACAGCCTTAGAACACATATATTCATGATTGAATCACTATGAATTTTTTTTGATATCCTTAGAACACATTAATGAATGAGTGAATCACAATAAATTTTATTTGACAACCGTAGAACACATACACGTATGATTGAATCACTATGAGATTTTTTTGACACCCTTAGAATACATATATGTAAGATTAAATCACTATTAAATTCTTTTGACAGCCTTAGAACACATGTATGCATGAAATAATCACTATGATTTTTTTTTGAGAGCCTAAGAACACATATATGCATGATTGAATCACTATGATTTTTTTGTATAGCCTTTTAACACGTATATGCGTGATTGAATCTCTATAAAAAATTTTGACATCATTAGAACACATATATGCATGATCGAATCACTATGATTTTTTTTTACAGCCTTAGAACACATATATGCTAGAATGAATCACTATGAATTTTTTTTGATAGGCTTAGAACACATATATGCATGATTGAGTCTCTATAAAAAAAACTTGACTGCATCAGAACACATATACGCTTGATTGAATCACAATAAGTTTTTTTGACAGCCTGAGAGCACATATATGAATGATTCAACCACTATGAATTTTTTTTGACAGCCTTAGAACACATATATGAATGATTGAATATCTATAAAAAAAAATTGACTGCATTAGAACACAAATATGCTTGATTGAATCACAATAATTTTTTTTTGACAGCCTTAGAACACATATATAAATGATTCAATCACTATGAAATTTTTTTGACAGCCTTAGAACACATATATGCATGATTGAATCACTATGATTTTTTTTTAGAGCCTTAGAACATATATATGCGTGATTAAATCACTATAATTTTTTTTTTGACAGCATCAGAACACATATATGCATGATTGGATCACTATGAATGTTTTTTGACAGACTTAGAAAACATATGTGCATGATTAAAATTTTTTTACTGCCTTAGAACACATATGTGCATGATTGAATCACTATGATTTTTTTTGACGACATTAGTACATAGATATGCCTGATTGAATCACTATGAAACTTTTTTTGACAGCCTTAGAAGACATATATGCTTGATTCAATTACTATGAATCTCTATAAAACAATTTGACTACATTTGAACACATATATGCTTGATTGAATCACAATAATTTTTTTTGGACAACCCTAGAACACATATCTGCATGATTGAAAAACTATGCATTTTTTTTAACGAGCTTAGAGCATATATATGCATGATTGAATCACTTTTTAATTTTTTTGAGAGCCTTCGAACACATATATGCAAGATTGAATCACTATAAAATTTTTTTTGACAGCCTTAGATAGATAAATTCATGATTTTATCATAATGAAATTGTTTTGAGAACCTTAGAACACGTATATGCATGTTTGAATCACTATGAATTTTTTTTGACAGCCTTAGAACACTTATATGCATGATTGAATCACTATGAATTTTTATTTACAACTTTAGAACACATATATGCATGATTGGATCTCTACAAATTTTGTTTGACAACCTTAGTACACATATATTTATGATTGAATCACTATAAATTTTTTTTGATAGCCGTAGAACACACATATATATATATGTTTGAATCACTGCAAATTTTGTTTGACAACCATACGACACATATCTTCATGATTAGATCTCTATGATTTTTTTTGGACAGCCTTAGATAACTTATATACCACTTTGAATCACTATAAATTTTTTTTGATAGCCTTAGAACTCATATTTGCATGTTTGAATCGCTGCAGATTTTTTTTGACAACCTTTGGACACATATCTGCATGATTGAATCACTATGAAATTTTTTTGACAGCCTTAGAACACATAAATGCAGGATTGAATCACTATAATTTTTTTTGCAGCCTTAGAACACATATATACAAGATTGAATGCTTATGATTTTTTTTTAACAGCCTTAGAACACATATATGCATGATTGAATCACTACAAATTTTTTTTTATAGTATTAGAACACATATATGCATGATTGAATCACTATGATTTTTTTTTGACAAACTTAGAACACATATGTGCATGATTGAATTTTTTTTATTGCCTTAGAACACATATGTGCATGATTAAATCACTATGAATTTTTTTTGACAACTTTAGAACACATATATGCATGATTGAATCACTATGAATTTTATTTGACACCCTTAGAACACATATATGTATGATTGAATCACTATGAATTTTTTTCTGAGCCTTAGAACATATATATGCATGATTAAATCACTACAAAACTTTTTTTACAGCATTAGAACACATATATGCATTATTGAATCACAATGAATTTTTTTTGACGGACTTACAACACAAATGTGCATGATTGAACTTGTTTCACCGTATTAGAACACATATGTGCGTGATTGAATTACTATGATTTTTTTTTACTGCCTTAGAACACATATGTGCTTGATTGAATCACTATGAAATTTTTTTGATAGGCTTAGAACACATATATGCATGATTGAATCACTATGATTTTTTTTGACAACCTTAGAACAGATATATGCTTGATTAAATCACTATGATTTTTTTTTGACAACCTTAGAACATATTTGCATGATTGAATCACTAAGAATTTTTTTTGACAACATTAGAACATATATATGCATGATTGAAACACTATAAATTTTTTTTACAGCATTAGAACACATGTATGTATGATTGAGTCTCTATGAAATTTTTTAGACAACCATAGGACACATATATCCATGATTGAATCTCTATGATTTTTTTTTACAGCCTTAGAGCACATATATGCATGATTGAGTCACTATGATTTTTTTTTGACAACATTAGAACACATATATGCATGATTGGATCACTATGAAATTTTTTTGACAGCATTATAACACATATATGCATGACTGAATCACTATAATTTTCTTTTACAACCTTAGAACACATATCTTCATGAATGAATCACTATCAATTTTATTTGACAGCCTTAGAACACATATATGCACGATTGAATCACTATTTAATTTTTTTGAGAGCCTTAGAACACATATATGCAAGATTGAATCACTATGAATTTTTTTTGACAACCTTAGAACATAAAAATGCATGATAGATTCACAATGAAATTGGTTTGATAACCTTAGAACACATATATGCATGTTTGAATCACTATAATTTTTTTTGACAATGTTAGGACACACATATGCATGATTGAATAACTTTGATTTTTTGTGACAGCCATAGAACATATATATACATGATTGAATCACTATGAAATTTTTTTGACAGCCTTAGAACACATATTTGCATGATTGAATCACTATGATTTTTTTTTGACAGCCATAAAACACATTTATGCAGAATGGATTAAGTATAAGTTTTTTTGATAGCATTAGAACACATATATGCATGATTGAATCACTATACCTTTTTTTACAGCCTTATAACACATATCTGCCTGATTGAATTACAATGAAATTTTTTTGACAACATTAGAACACATATATGCAGGAATGAATCACAATGATTTTTTTTTACAATGTTAGAACACTTGTATGATAGAATGAATCACTATGATTTTTTTTTACAACCTTAGAACATATATATGCAAGTCTGAATCACAATGAATTTTTTTTACTGCCATAGAACACGTATATGCATGATTGAATCTCTAAGAAATATTTTTGACAGCCTTAGAATATATATATGCTTGATTTAAAAACTATAAAATTTTTTGGTCAGCTTTAGAACACATATCTGCCCAATTGAATCACTATGAATTTTTTTTGACAGCCTTATAACACATATATGCATGATTGAATCACTATGAAATTTTTTTTACAGCCTTCAAACACATATATGCAAGGTTGAATCACTATGATTTTTTTTCCACATCCTTAGAACACATATGTGCATGATTGAATCTCTATGAAATATTTTTGATAGCCTTAGAACACATATATGCATAATTAAATCACTTTAAAAAATAATTGACAGCCATAGAACACATATATGGATCTTTGAATCACTATGTGTTTATGATATATGCAATGTTGAATCACTATGAATTGCATATATCACCATAAAAAAATTATGATTGAATCACCATAAAATTATTTACAACCTTTGGACACATATATTTACGATTGAATCACCATAAAAAATTTTTTTACAGCCTTAGAACACATATCTGCAATGTTGAATCACTATGATTTTTTTTTGACAGCCATAGAGTATATATATGCAAGATTAAATCACGACAAATTTTTTTTAACAACCTTAGAATACATTTATGCATGATTGAATCACTACAAATTTTTTTTGACACCATTAGAACACATATATGCATGAATGAATAAATATGATTTCTTTTTTACAGCCTTAGAACACATATATACAAGATTGAATCACTATGAAATAATTTTGACAACCTTAGAACATATATATGAATGACTGAATCACTATGAAATTTCTGACATCCCTAGAACACATATATGCAATATTGAATCTCTTCAATTTTTTTTTTACAACCATATAATGCACATATGCATGCTTGAATCATTCTGAATTTTTTTTGAAAACCTTAGAAAACATATATGCAAGATTGAATCACTATGAAATTTTTGTGTCGTCCTTAGAACGCATATATATGCATGATTGAATCACTATGAAATTTTTTTGACAGCCCTAGAACACTTATATGCATGATTGAATCACTATGAAATTTGTTTGACAACCACACAATGCATATATGCTTGACTGAATCACTATAAATTTTTTTTGACAACCTTAGAAAACATATTTGCAAGATTGAATCACTAAGAAATTTTTTCGATGGTTTTAGAATACATATATGCATGATTGAATCACTATTAAATTTTTTTGACAACCTTAGAACACATATATGCATGATTGGATCACTACAAATTTTTTTTGACCGCATTAGAACACATCTATGCATGATTGAATCACTATAAAGTTTTTTTAACAGCCTTATAACACATATACGCATGATTGAATCTCTATAACAAAATTTTGACAACATTAGAACATATATATGCAAATTGAATCATTATAAAAAAAAATTTGACAACCCCTCAACACATGTCTGCATGATTAAATGACTATGAATTTTTTTTGACAGCATTAGAGCACATATATGCCTATTTAAATCCCTATAAATTTTTTTTGACAGCCTTAGTGTATATATATATGATTGAATCACTATAAATTTTTTTTGACAACCGAACAACACATATCTACATGAATGAATCCCTATGAAATTTTTTTGAGAACCTTAGGACACATATATGGATCTTTGAATCACTATGATTTTTTTTTGGCAACCTTTGGACACATATATTTATGATTGAATCACCATAAAAGTTTTTTGACAGCCTTAAAACACATATCTGCAATGTTGAATCACTATGATTTTTTTTTGACAGCCATAGAATATATATATGCAAGATTGAATCACTATGATTTTTTTTAACGGCCTTAGAATACATTTATGCATGATGGAATCACTACAATTTTTTTTTGACACCATTAGAACACATATATGCAAGAATGAATAAATATAATTTTTTTTGACAGCCTTAGAACACTTACATACAAGATTGAATCACTATGAAATATTTTTGACTCTCGAGGCTTCTCCTCCTTCTTCCCCTTCTTACCTCTTCAATCCCACCACTCCTTCTTACCTCCCTGGTTTTCCTTCGCCGATTAAAGAAGCCAACTCGCAACACAAAGCCACGATAAGTAGCCGTCGTATCTTTTTTTTTCTTTTCTTTTCTTTAAAAGGAGTTTTTGTTTACCGCATTCTTGCATTTTCTCGTCCCTTTTCCCTCTTTTCTTTCGATTTTATCTTAATGCAGCCATGATGGGATCGACCTGCATAGAGCAAGATCGACCCATCTATTGCAAAATCAACAGGAACCTTCAGGTTCTGATATTCTCTTTATTTTATAACAAAATTTATTTTCCTCAATCTCCAGCATTCGTCCTTTATTTAGATTGTTTTCTACGTACTATTTCCTTTTTTTTTTTTTTACTTTTGTTCTTATTGTGCTCTTTCGTTTCCCCTTTACTGTGGATGTTCACATCGGGTGGTTTGTCTTATATTTGGCCTTCGATTTTAAATAGCATTTGATCACTCGTTCTGATAAAATAAATTTTTAATCGCATTTTCTTTTTCTCTGGCCTGTTCAATTCAGTTTATCATTTCTGGTTTATTAGAATCCCTTATATACATATTGACTTCCCTTCCGTTTTCTAATTTCTTGTTTGTGTTTTTTTTTTTTATTATTATGTATCTTATGAAGGTCGATTGTCTGTTATGTTTCATTCTGGTTGGGATTATTGGTTGATGCCTCCATCTCCAATTATTTGTTTTCATTTTATGTATAGCATCATTGATGCTGTGATTCATTCCCAGCATTAGCATTCACGCCTCATCCCCTTCTGTTCCTTTTTTTTTTTTTTCCTTTCAGTAAATATCAATGTGATCTCATTCATGATTTTCTTTCGTAGGCTCGTACATGTTCGTGATTAGATCATTTTGAGTATTGTAATTCTCATATATGTTGCATTTGGTTTCCTTTGGATCATAGGCTGTTTTCTTTTTTATTCTCTCATTGATTTTCGAGTTACTATATGTATCTTAATATTTCTTATAAGTTTCAATTTCCTAGTTGCCTTTCGATCTTTCTTGTAATGATAGGACCCCTGTTCCTGCATCTTATGACATTGGTATTAGCATTACTACTCCTGTTCTGAAAGTTTCTCCGGAAGACAAGACTTCAAGCGTGGGTGAATTGATGCAAGGCAGACACATGGTTGTCTTTCAGCAAAGAAAAACTAGGTGGTGCCTCGAATTGGTGTTTTGGATGGAATCTGCTCTTTGCATATGGTGTGATCCAATTGTCTTCCTGTGACGCTATAGTCATTTCCAGTGGATTTTCCTGTTGGTTTTGTACTGTGGGTTCTATTTTGAGGACATGATATTATCCTATGGTTGAATACTGTGAGGGGTTTTATGTTTATGATGAATTCCAAACAGGTGGTGTTAGATGACTTAAAAGACATTGCTGAGAAGACTCTTGTCAAACATGATCGATCATCCTGAAAATGTTGCTTATAAATTAAGTAAATCATCATACTGGAGATAAAATTTCGTTGGTCGGGTTTTGTGGTGATCGTGAAAATTCTGTAGGGAAAGAGGACCCACTCAATAAGGTCAGAACCTGAAAATACCAATCTATGACAGGAAAATTTGAATTGCATAAAGATCTGATTGAGTATGGTCTCTTGGATCGGATGTTACATAGCTCTTGTTCCTGTCCTAATTGCTCTATTTTTGTTTTGATTCCTGTGCATTGTTCCTATGTCATCAATGTTCTCGCTAAGAGTTATGTCGGAGAGGTAATCTTTCCTTTTTACTAATGTTGTGGTTTATCTGAATGATATAGTGGCAAATAGTTGATGTGGCTTCCTACAATCACTCTCAACACTCACACCCTCATGGTTATAAGTCAGATGTGATCTTTGTCTTAAAATCAATGCCTAAATATGGACATTTATATAGGTCCGTATACATTGGAATTAGCTCCACCAGGGTTTTATTATAATGAGGAATGTGAGGGCATGAGCAATTGTTTTGAAAATGGCCCAGGAATGAACCAGTTCATTGACATTCAAACTTGGCACCTGGCTTCTTCTTTTCCTTTTTTTCTGTTTTGTTTTGTTGCTTCCTATGTCGTTCTGCAGATGGATCATTGGATAAGGTTATTCATCGCTGACTGAAGATTGAACTCGGTGCAAATCATGCTGGAGTAAGCTCGAACAGTGGAGGGGTTAGAATTGAGGAGATAGAGGATTATGGCACAACCTCTCCATAAAATCAACATTGTATCCCCCCTGTATTTGATCTTCTGGATCCGATTGCCACTCAGCTGCAAAGGATAATAGTTTGATCTCCTGCAATCGGTCCTAACAAAATCTGATAACCAGTTCCACCCCTCCCTGTTGTCTTGAATTAAAGATTCCTTTATGCATCTGTATATTTTCCTTGTTATTTAGGGTTTCCTTGTCATTTTTATCTTTGGACTCCTGATTGGTGGTGGATTATTTGAAGGTCATTCATGCATCGCTCTTAGTCCATCTGCAACAGTTGCAGGTTTGAAGGGCCTTACATAATTCCAGAATCACTGAAGAAAACTGTGGTTTTAAACAATGCTTTAAAAGACCTCTGCTGGAACTAATACTCCTCAGCAAGGAGTTCAAAAGTCTTGCTGACGTGATGAAGTTGATAGAACAGAGTTTAAACAGAAGAAAATAGACGGGATAACAGTTGGAGATTGGGAATGCCTTGGTAGATTTTGTTATCTGCCTCATCCTCAAAGAGAGTGAAAAATGCATGATCTTTTATCCACTGCAGGTTTGCTTACTCATGTGCAGGTTAGTAGAAACAATTGATTCCATTTAAGTTTACGGTGATTTATGTGAGAGATAATTCATTCCCTATGTGTTTATCATGATTTGTCAGGTTGTTTATAGCTTACCCTTATTTTGAATCGTGATCTTTATATTCATAAAAACAGAAGGTTTGTAAGTTCTGCTTTCCATGCCACCATCTAGCATCCACCTCCAATTATTCTATCATCTGGATTTTAGTTTTAAAAGTCATTTACAGTGGGTCATTAAAATCATTGATCGAACTCTCAGAAATTTTAAACTCGAGTGTCGTTCAATGACAAATCCCTTGATTGCATTCTATGTTTTACATTCTGGAATATGCGCCAATCCATTGATCAGACCATGATTCTCCCAAGCTTCTGCGTGCTTTGTATCTTGTGTTATGGCATTGGATCACATGAGGTCGTCTTCTCAGTGAAGCTCTAGCAGGGGCCTTTATTATATCACCTATGCTTAAACTATGGACATGAAGTTTTCGGCTGTATCTGCTTGGCAGGGGGTCATGGATTAATGCTTTGGGGCACCTATAATAACTGGTTTTTGATATCAAGTGACTGAGTCCCACAGTTTAGCATCTGTTTCACTAGATCTACGGGGAGATCAAAGTGTGAATTTTCCCCCTTCATCAGTAGGTATTCTCATGTACATGACGTAAGTTGGATAGCCAAAGGTTGAAATTTGTAACCTGAATATGTGAAAAGTTGCATCAACAATATTTTTTTTCCCTAATTGCCACTCTTTATTTGTAATTTTCTGGTGCCACGCAGTGACGATTCATTATATACCCTGTTGTTTTGTGTAGGCTTCATGCTTGTGATTGAGTTTTATCTTCTGCTTCATAGCTTTGTAATAGGATCAAGTTTGCCCAGTTCAGATTTGACAAGTCTTTTAGCATTGCTTGATGTTGAAGCTATTGTTAGAATTCTTTAAATAAATGAATTGTTTAATCAAGAATCATTCTGAAAACTAACATACTCTTGTTGTTTACAGACAGTGATGGAAGGATGATGTTGGAGGCATGACGGGTCCCCCAGAAGTCCATGGTGATCAAGCTCTGGAAATTTCCATCTCCAGACGTTGATTATTCATTGGCAGGCCAATCCTCTCAGCTATTTCTGTTGAACTACAACGATGGGCATTACCTTGATCTGCCAAAGAACGAGTCATGGTGCGAATTTGGGTTTTAAGCTCCAAAAATGCTGGATGACTCGGTCACGGCAGAGGTCGCCTATATGATGTAACTCAATCACTTCTGTGTCTATTTCACTTTCTGAACCTGGATCATGTTTCTGAAAATTGATCTGTTTACACGATTTTATTAGGAGCTAATCGTTTGGAGAGTTGTAAATTTTAGATTGAATTGTTCACCCTGCTATAGTATGATATCTCTTGCTGGACAATGTGCAGTTTTTGTATCTCACATTTGATCTTATTCCCAAAGTTTCCTATCTTTCTATCAGGATATCATTCTGGTTGCAATCCTGCTGTTTCTTTTCTACTGATTTTACCATATATGTCATGATAAATTTTTTTTTTGGTAAACCATTCATTAAGGGTGCATTTGTTTATAAATAACCCTCTGGATCATGTATTTGGCAGATCAGGCAATTGAAAGTCTAGTCATGAGGACTGCATTTCAGCCTCTTGAAGAGTGTTTATTCAATGTATTTGCAAAATCTGTACCAGGAGAAAAACTCATACCAAATGTTAGCTTAGAAGGTCTTCTTTCTGCTGGCCTGTTTAACAGATTTAGGGTTACAGCATTTAGTCCCAGCTATATACATATTTTCATTAGGCTGCTGTAGGGGTGAGAGTGGAGCGATAAGGAAGTTCTCGGTCATTTGACAGTAAATGGTTAGTATCTCTCTTCAGCATTTGAATGTTCTAAATCTATAGATTCATGATTTTCGTGCTTCCATGTAAATCATGCCAAAAGCCATGTATCCCATGATCTCATATACATATTCCCTATTCTTACCTTATAACATCATTACAACATACCCACTTCATTCCTATATTTTCCACCTCACATCACGCACATTCTTTGCAAAATGCATTGTTCCACTTCCACTTACACATTGCACAGCACTTCAGCCGATAATAGCCTCTAGCATCCCAGCAACATCTCTGGTAGCCTTACTCCCCTAGTGTAGTAGCCCAATGGATTGCGGTAGTCCACTTACCCTGTATCTCTGTCATATATATATATATATATATATATATATATATATATATATATATATATATATATATATATATATATATGCATATATTACTTTCCCTGCACCTTCATATAGCAGATGTAATCCCATTTACTATATACCTTTTATGTAACATCCACTGACCTTCATCAGCATCACTCTCATCCACCTATATTGCATGCATGTCATATATATATACTCATATATATATCTATAGGTATGCATATTTATATATATGTGTGTGTGTGTGTATGTATATAGATATATAATCATTTCCCATCATATTGTCTTAAGCTTCCACTATGATATCTCTTATAATGTATTTGTCTCTTGCTTAGGCTAACCCTTGTTTTACAGGATTTCTGTTTTGATTTGGAAGCCTTGATATTTTAAATTCAATTCAAATAATGTAATAGATAGAGTATAATGAAAATTTACATTTCCACCTCTAGATAGAATGAATGAGCATCGTAAGTATCATGAATTGCTTGTTTCTATGCAATTTTACCTTTATTTCTCAAAACCTCACATTGGTGAAACACAAATGGCACACGCACCATTTCGTAAGAGGTAAATTAATCCTAAGTTATTGATCCACATCAATGGCCATAGTCAGGGTGTGGACAAAACTTAGTATTTTTATCTTTTACAAAATAACACTGGAGCCACACTAGATCCGTTTTTAAAATTCATCATATTTTCCCTAAATATTTTTCTTCTTTTATCAGAATTTAACTTAAAATTAATTCAAAATATATACCAATGGCCATAGTCAGGGTATATTGAGAGTTAATTTCATTTTAAATTCTATAAAAGCACCAAATGTGTCTTATTCTTCACCTGAATTTAAATATAGATTATTATATAATACATTCAATGACCATAGTCAGGGATGTATTATATCTTCAAACTTATTTTAATTCAGTTCAAGAATAAGATAGCTTTTCAAAATCTAAATTCAAAATTCTTTAAATTCATTCATCATTTAGGGCAGAACTGCATAACATTTTCAAAATTCCCTTTCCAAAAATTCCAAGTAATGCAAATAGCTTCCTCAATCTATCTTCAATCTTTATCAAATCCAATTCATTCTTTCAATTTTCAAAATTCTATTTCATTTTCAAATCTCAAAGTTCAATCTAAACTTTGAGATTTCAAATTCATTTTATATTCAAATTCAAATCCGATTTCAAAGTCCAATTTGACTTTGAAATTCCAAATTCATTTATATTTAAAAACTCCAGATCAAATCCAAAGTTCAAATTTTGAGATTCTCTTCATCTTCTCGATTTCAAATTCAAACTTCAAATTCAGAGTCTAACTTGACTTTGAAATTCATTTGTATATTCAAGATTCAATTCCTAAATTTCATTTTCCAAATTCAATTCAAAATTAGAAATATGGATTCATCTTCTAAATTCCAGATTCAAGCTTCAAAGTCCAATTTGACTTTGAAATTCATTTATTCTCAAATCTTCAAATCAATTTTGGAAATTCCAAATCCAAAATTAGATCAACTTGGATCCAGTTTTTTTCTAAATACAATTCCACTTTTGGATCTCAGACTTCAGATCCAATTCCTCTTTAGGATCCAGACTCCAATTTCACTTCGGATCTCAGACTTCAGGTCCAAATCCACTTTAGGGTCAAAACTCAAATTCTACTTTGGATCTCAGACTTCAGATCCAAATCCATCTTATGATCCAGAATCCAATTTTACATCGGACCTCAGATCTCAGATCTTAAATCCATTTTAAGGATCCAATTCCATTTCAAAATCTAGATTTCAAATCCAAGTCCATTTTTCAGATCTCATTTGAACTCCCTAAATCCATTTTCTATTTTAAATACCATTTGATTTTTCTCAGATTCATTCTAAGATTCAAAATTCAATATCACTTCCAAAAATTCATCTTCTTCTCCTAAATCCATGATTAAATTCAAAGTCCATTTCTGACTTTGAAACTTCATTTCCTTTCATTTCGAAGCTTCAAATTATTCTTTCTCCAAAATCGAGATTTATTCTTCCAACTCTGATTTACTTCAAAGACTTAGAATTTCTTTTATCTATCTCAAGTTCTAAGTTAGATTAAATCATTTCTTCACTCCTTTACCAGGTTCATCTCAGAATACTTGGAAATTTCTAAATCAATTTTCAAAAGAGCATACATCCTTGCATTGCACAAGTATGATTCTTTGTGCATTTAGAGTTAGGATAAATTCTTAGATTATATTTAGGCAAAGAAAAAGGCATAGATTTGATCCTTGGTTCGACTACCCCTGGTAAAGGCGCCAGGAACGGTCGAACCTCGTACCGACGAGCGAATCCCGTCTCTCCATTTTTCCCGTAAATTTTCAAAACGGAGGCGAGTTAAATTTCTAAATATTTTTCAAATCAAGGTCAAGTGAGACCGCGCAAAAGAGTTCCTTTCTCTTCTCTCTTCTTTTTTTTTTCTCTTCTCTCTTTCTTTTCTGTCTTTTATTTTCTCTCCCTTCAAAAAGGAGGAAAATAGAGGTTGGAAAAGGAAAAGAGAAGGAAGAGAGAGAAACCACAAGAGAGGGAAAATTTTGCGATGATCACAGTTTTGGCGACCGTGATGAGACCCGTCTTTGTCCGGTTGAATCTATGCCTTTGCTTTGCTTTTATATAATCTAAGTCTTTATTCCAACATATGTCAGCTACGTTTCCATGCAAACCTTAGGAGCCTAGATTTTGTCCTAAAGCTGACATCATTGCATATAGGATCTAAGTATGGTTTGGTAGGACCATATTGAGGAGATTATCCATGTTCACATTAGACTTAGGTCTTAAATACAACTCTCCTCAATTTTAGGGATTGAATGCAAAACAATGTATGCAAGTGTATGCTTCTTCTCATTTAAATCTATCTCTTTAGGACTTGCATTAGAGCCTTCTGATTTTATTGCATGTTGATCATACTTTGAAAACATCCCAACCTATATTGTCCCGGTCTTCACGTTGCTGGGCTGTCTCACTAAACCATAGTTCGGGAGAGAGCCTCACAACTGGACCACTTATTTGGGTTCGCGCCCCCCTACCACGTACCTAAGGGCCATAGTCCGAGGTATATCGATAGGTGCTCAAGGATGTTGGGGAAGCCTTTACCTTAGAACCGAAGAGATATCTTATATGCCACGTACTTCGAGCTTCGGCTTGAGTATATCGGCTTACCTTGATTGGAGTAAGATGATATAAACCTTAGAGTTAGGATTAAGGTCCTATCAGCCATTTCAAATATTGCATATAGAGTCAGCTTTAGGGAATGCTATTTGTGCATCCTTGCTTGTATGTCTATGATTGAATGATATTATATATGTATATATCTTCCTTATATTTTCCAAAACCCTGGGTATATATTATTTAAAATTTCCTCTTTTAAAACCCCAGGTGTATTGCCTTTTCTTTCTGATTTCTTCAAAATCTTTTTTGATCCTGCCTGCTATTTTTCAAAAGTTTTAAATTCTCGTCATCTATTTTCAAAAATTTGTTTTCCTCCATCATGAGAGAAATGATATTGCCTATGAGGATTTCCAAAATCATAAAATTTCTTCTAAAAAGTCTTCAAAAGATTCAAATATTTTGATCTAAATCTCTTTTTTAAACTAACATGTTGACTTTCTTTTTCAAAATTAGGTTTTGAAAATCATTTGTCTTCAAATTCATCACCTCATATTTGTTTTCCTTTTCAAAAACATTGGTCCTTAAACCACCATTTTCGAAATCAAACCTCATGATGATCTCTCATTATGATTCTCCTTTTTAAAAGGATCAGATCTCGCGTTGATCGTTCTTCTTACAAATGAATTTTTCTCCCAAAATGCTTTCTCACTTATCTTTTTAAACCTTTTTCCTTTTAATATCCCATATGCAGGCGGGATCAGAAAAACTCCTTTTTTCTCAAATCTTATAAATTTTCAGTTAATTTTTTTTTATCTGTTTCATTCGTTTTATTCATATTTTATCAAGTTTACATCAAATTTCATCAAATTTTATCAAATTTATCAAATATTTCTTCAAATTCCATTAAATTTTATTAATTCTTTTACCCTTTCAGGTTAAGGGATAAACCTGATGCCTCTTTCCCATGAGGTATTTCCTTTATTCTTATTTTCCCGCTCAGGTTAAGGGATAAACATGACCCTCGTTGTCCGAGGTGTTCCCATTCAGGATAAGGGATAATCCTAAAACCCCTCGTAGGAGCAATAACGCTACCTATGAGGATTCTTTTGTAAATACAAGTTTTGTCAATCTTTGTTGATTTTCTAGATTTATATGAATTTCCCTACATTAAATCTCTTTGAATTCTATTCTTTTCCTCTTTCAGGATAAGGGATAATCCTGAGATCACTCATAGGGGCAACCATGCTACCTGTGAGAATTCTTTTTACAAAAATAAAATCAAATTTTCCTCAAATTTTCTACATTTTTTTCAAAGTTTTATATCCTTTTGTCTTCTCAAAGTGTATTCTTTTTATATTCCCCGTCACATACCTGGTCCATCTAAATCATAGATCATAAATTCTAAATCTTGTCATATCCCTTCTAAATTCAAGTCTCAGGTTATCTCTTCATAAAATCTTCTATTTCCCTTTCAGGTTAAGGGATAAACCTGAATCATTCTTTTCCTAAATTTCTTATCAAATGTCTATTCTATTTTCCCCTTCAGGATAAGGGATAATCCTGGAACCCCGACCATTCTTCTTGATTTGATATCTAAATATCTTAAATAGGCCGATCTCCTTCTCGACTCTCAGTTGGAAAACCTAGTGCTCGCACTGGTTATTTTGCTAAAGATTTTAAATCTAAAGATCAAGTTCAGTCCTCGTACTGGTTGTCTTTCAAAAGTCTCAATCTTAAATCAAGTCATTAAATGAAAAGTCCCAACTACTTCGTTGGTCGTTAAATGATTAAAAGTCCCAGCTACTTCGCTGGTCGTTAAATGATTAAATGAAATGCCCCAGCTACTTCGTTGGTCGTTAAATGACTAAATGAAATGTCCCAGCTACTTCGTTGGTCGTTAAATGATTAAATGAAATGTCCCAGCTACTTCACTGGTCGTTAAATGATTAAATGAAATGTCCCAGCTACTTCGCTGGTTGTTAAATGATTAAATGAAATGTCCCAGCTACTTCGTTGGTCGTTAAATGATTAAATGAAATGTCCCAGCTACTTCACTGGTCGTTAAATGATTAAATGAAATGTTCCAGCTACTTCGTTGGTCGTTAAATGATTAAATGAAATGTCCCAGCTACTTCGCTGGTCGTTAAATGATTAAATGAAATGTCCCAGCTACTTCGCTGGTCGTTAAATGATTAAATGAAATGTCCCAGCTACTTCGCTGGTCGTTAAATGATTAAATGAAATGTCCCAGCTACTTCGCTGGTCGTTAAATGATTAAATGAAATGTTCCAGCTACTTCGCTGGTCGCTAAATGAAATGTTCCAGCTACTTCGCTGGTCGCTAAATGAAATGTTCCAGCTACTTCGCTGGTCGCTAAATGAAATGTTCCAGTTACTTTGCTGGTCGCTAAATGAAATGTTCCAGCTACTTCGCTGGTCGCTAAATGAAATGTCCCAGCTACTTCGTTGGTCGTTAAATAAAATGTTCCAACTCCTTCGTTGGTCGTTAAAAGAAATGTCCCAGTTTTCACTGGTCATTAAATGAAAGGTTCCAGCTCCTTCGCTGGTCGTTAAATGAAAGGTTCCAGTTTTACTGATCAGAATGTCCAAAATCATAAATTGCAACTAAAGGTCGCATCAAAATCTATATTGAGTAAATATTTCACATAGAAGTCATAAAAACTTTGCCAATCTGCTAAAAATATTTGTTGATTCCAAATAAATCTTACTGCACAAAAGAATTACCTCGGATTACCTCTAGTATTTTCTTCATAAAAGGTGAAACTCTTTGCGAAAAAGAGGTAAAATTCAAATCTTTTTCCTGTTGATCAACCAAAAGGATGAAAGAAATATCCTCGGTATGATTAGTGAAATAAATATTCAATGACATTGAAAAGCCGGAAGCGAATTGATATTGATCATAGCTATGATGCATGTTTTAAGACGATTTCCTGGCAATTAGACAGTAGAAATATCCTGAGCTACAAAAAACCCACTTAATCCATATCTTCTCATTCTAAAGCTGCAATCAAATATCTGCAAAAGGGATCTCTCAATTGTCGTCAAGATGAAGGCGAATTAAGCGAGTAGACCCCCGGGGCCAAAGAAGATTTGGATCATCTACCAAGATGAAGGAGTTTGTGAAGGATCCTTCCAGAGAAAGTTTAGATCACCGTCGAGATGAAGGCGAGTTTGATGAACCTACCGACAAACCCTAAATGATATTTGATTTCAGCTATCATCTAAAGACCTTTGAGCCAATATCATATATAATCCCTGAGAAAATGAAGGATCGGAGCATGTCTGAGATGAAGGAGTTTGTGACGTACCCTTCCCTGAAAAAGAGAGAAAAGTCAGGTACATCCAAAATGAAGGATGATGTAAAAGCCCGAAAAAGCCCAATGACTCAAAAAGAGTGCAAGAATATCATCATGAGAAAACACTCAGATATCAAGCTGCGTAAATTGCCAGAAGTCATCTCTCCTCATGCAAAATTCTTTTATCAATGTCTTTTCACTACTTGCTTTTATGAAATTGAGAATATTTCTTCTCTTCTCATATCCAGGAAATGGATAACTTCCTTGAAGAAAATCATCAGCGCTAAAATTTTGAATTTGACTCTTAAGACCGAGAAGTTAACCTCGTTGGAGGAAATACTCTAGGTAAAAGAGGGAATATCTTTGCACACATGTGCACATTTTCAAGCGTTGAAGTCAATTATAAATTTATCTTATTGGCAAAATTTTCTAGATATTCTAAAGAATGAAATAAATATTCGATATCCATTTTTGTGCAACCTAGCGTTGTTTATATCTTCCAGAAGAGTTACCCCATTCAGTTGAAGTATCTCTCTTGTCCCATCACGGTTTCGAGAAATCCGTATGGTTGTTCCCACTCAGGTTAAGGGTCAAAACCTGTACTTCCTGCGAGAGGTCATAAATTCAAAAGCTGATTTAGTCTCAGCAATGAGACGTCCAAGTTCACCCCTTTTTCAAAACTTTAGGGAACCCCATTTCCTTCCTCCTTTCGCAAACCCCTTTTCGGATTTGTTCGTCCGAACTTCAAAGGTCCCATCATGGTCTCTTCACTCGAGGATTCCATATGGTCGTCCCCTTCAGGTTAAGGGTTAAGCCTGAACCTCGTGCATCGAGGTATCTTCCTTTTTCAGGTTTGGGTTAAACCTGAGTCTCGTTCTAACGAGGTTTCTCGTTTTGACGAGGTGTTTCCTTCCAAGTCCCATCATGGTTCTTCCCATCGAGGAATCCATGCTTTGTATATCCATCCGGAATAAAATCCTATTTGAGCTCCATCTCACAAGGCCTTCTCTCATAAATGTCCCATCAAAGTCCTCATATATTCCTTTCCCCATTCAGGTTATTTTGATATATCTTCGTCCCATCCAGGTTAAGGGCAAAACCTGAGTCATTTCAAAAGATTGATCTTGTCTCGCCCACGAGACTTGATCTAAATTCTTACCTTCCATCATTTTGGGATCTTCACCCGAAGTCCCACCACGATTTCCTCATCTCTATCATTCAATCATATCATTTTCGAGGATTTCGTCCTCCCAAAGCCATTAAGGATAAAGTTTTAAAACCTTAAAAACCATGTCTTTTAAATAAATTCTTCCACACCCAGTTCAGATCTGCTGACTGGGGCATTTTCAAAATTTGGAGTGTTATCTTTGCCACTAAGCTCGGCTTTCAAACCGGCTTAGTAGCAAAGAGAGGCATCTCTGAATACCCCAAATTTTTCAAAATCTTTTAAATATTCCCTTTTTGCCCCTAAATTCATTTTTTTTGAGCAAATGAGTCATTTCAAATCTAAATCCCAGTTCATTTCTCAAGTTTTATTTAAATTAAATTCATTTTATATATTTAAATTGATTTCGGATCTGGATCCATTGTCCAGATCCAAATCTAAATCTCCTTGTTCAAATTTTAAATTTAAATTATAGAAAATACCAAAAATAGTCTTTAAATAGCTCGGACAGTCCATTCGACATCCGTTTGGATCCATCACATGTATTTCTCAACTCGAGTTTCAACAACTCAAACATTTTCTCAAAACTCGGGTCCGAACCCATTTTCTAAAGAAATTTCCTCAAAATAGCCTTGAAAACCTTCTTTTTGTAAATATTTCTCAAAAATACAAAAAAATTAGTTTAAATCCTTGTTTTGCCATACATTTTAGGATTTTGTATTTCCCAAAATACAAAAAAATAAAAATACTCGGAAAAGAACAAAAAAAAAAAATAAAAAATAAATGAAGAAAATTGCAAAATAGTTTTTAGAAACCCGTTTTAGAGAAAACTTTTTAAAGAGGCCTTTTTTGGAAAATCTGATTCTCGATGTTTAAAAAATCGAGTTAGGGTTTTGAAAACCCTAACTCTCACTTCTCTCTCCCTTAGCCCCCATCAGCCGCCTCTCTCTCTCCTCTATGGCCAAACCCTCCATCTTCAACCCTCCATCACAAACTCGCTCTCCTCCACCCATCTTCAACCAACTTCTTCCCGAACACTCCTCCCTCTCTTTAAAAGAACCTTTCCATCTCCTCTCAAAGGACCGCGTTTCACCCCACCATCTTCTGATCTCTCTTTGCACGATCCGTTATCACCCCCGCACCTTCTTCCTTCTTCTCGAATCGTCGCTCTTTCCTCTCTGTATCCATCTCCACCTCCCCGCTTACGCTTCCTCTCGAGGCTTCTCCTCCTTCTTCCCCTTCTTACCTCTTCAATCCCACCTCTCCTTCTTACCTCCCTGGTTTTCCTTCGCCGATTAAAGAAGCCAACTCGCAACACAAAGCCACGGTAAGTAGCCGTCGTATCTTTTTTTTTCTTTTCTTTTCTTTAAAAGGAGTTTTTGTTTACCGCATTCTTGCATTTTCTCGTCCCTTTTCCCTCTTTTCTTTCGATTTTATCTTAATGCAGCCATGATGGGATCGACCTGCATAGAGCAAGATCGACCCATCTATTGCAAAATCAACAGGAACCTTCAGGTTCTGATATTCTCTTTATTTTATAACAAAATTTATTTTCCTCAATCTCCAACATTTGTCCTTTATTTAGATTGTTTTCTACATACTATTTCCTTTTTTTTTTTTTTACTTTTGTTCTTATTGTGCTCTTTCGTTTCCCCTTTACTGTGGATGTTCACATCGGGTGGTTTGTCTTATATTTGGCCTTCGATTTTAAATAGCATTTGATCACTCGTTCTGTTAAATAAATTTTTAATCTCATTTTCTTTTTCTCTGGCCTGTTCAATTCAGTTTATCATTTCTGGTTTATTAGAATCCCTTATATACATATTGACTTCCCTTCCGTTTTCTAATTTCTTGTTTGTGTTTTTTTTTATTATTATGTATCTTATGAAGGTCGATTGCCTGTTATGTTTCATTCTGGTTGGGATTATTGGTTGATGCCTCCATCTCCAATTATTTGTTTTCATTTTATGTATAGCATCATTGATGCTGTGATTCATTCCCAGCATTAGCATTCACGCCTCATCCCCTTCTGTTCCTTTTTTTTTTTTTCCTTTCAGTAAATATCAATGTGATCTCATTCATGATTTTCTTTCGTAGGCTCGTACATGTTCGTGATTAGATCATTTTGAGTATTGTAATTCTCATATATGTTGCATTTGGTTTCCTTTGGATCATAGGCTGTTTTCTTTTTTATTCTCTCATTGATTTTCGAGTTACTATATGTATCTTAATATTTCTTATAAGTTTCAATTTCCTAGTTGCCTTTCGATCTTTCTTGTAATGATAGTACCCCTGTTCCTGCATCTTATGACATTGGTATTAGCATTACTACTCCTGTTCTGAAAGTTTCTCCGGAAGACAAGACTTCAAGCGTGGGTGAATTGATGCAAGGCAGACACATGGTTGTCTTTCAGCAAAGAAAAACTAGGTGGTGCCTCGAATTGGTGTTTTGGATGGAATCTGCTCTTTGCATATGGTGTGATCCAATTGTCTTCCTGTGACGCTATAGTCATTTCCAGTGGATTTTCCTGTTGGTTTTGTACTGTGGGTTCTATTTTGAGGACATGATATTATTCTATGGTTGAATACTGTGAGGGGTTTTATGTTTATGATGAATTCGAAACAGGTGGTGTTAGATGACTTAAAAGACATTGCTGAGAAGACTCTTGTCAAACATGATCGATCATCCTGGAAATGTTGCTTATAAATTAAGTAAATCATCATACTGGAGATAAAATTTTGTTGGTCGGGTTTTGTGGTGATCGTGAAAATTCTGCAGGGAAAGAGGACCCACTCAATAAGGTCAGAACCTGAAAATACCAATCTATGACAGGAAAATTTGAATTGCATAAAGATCTGATTGAGTATGGTCTCTTGGATCGGATGTTACATAGCTCTTGTTCCTGTCCTAATTGCTCTATTTTTGTTTTGATTCCTGTGCATTGTTCCTATGTCATCAATGTTCTCGCTAAGAGTTATGTTGGAGAGGTAATCTTTCCTTTTTACTAATGTTGTGGTTTATCTGAATGATATAGTGGCTAATAGTTGATGTGGCTTCCTACAATCACTCTCAACACTCACACCCTCATGGTTATAAGTCAGATGTGATCTTTGTCTTAAAATCAATGCCTAAATATGGACATTTATACAGGTCCGTATACATTGGAATTAGCTCCACCAGGGTTTTATTATAATGAGGAATGTGAGGGCATGAGCAATTGTTTTGAAAATGGCCCAGGAATGAACCAGTTCATTGACATTCAAACTTGGCTCCTGGCTTCTTCTTTTCCTTTTTTTCTGTTTTGTTTTGTTGCTTCCTATGTCATTCTGTAGGTGGATCATTGGACAAGGTTATTCATCGCTGACTGAAGCTTGAACTCGGTGCAAATCATGCTGGAGTAAGCTCGAACACTGGAGGGGTTAGAATTGAGGAGATAGAGGATTATGGCACAACCTCTCCATAAAATCAACATTGTATCTCCCCTGTATTTGATCTTCTGGATCCGATTGCCACTCAGCTGCAAAGGATAATAGTTTGATCTCCTGCAATCGGTCCTAACAAAATCTGATAACCAGTTCCACCCCTCCCTGTTGTCTTGAATTAAAGATTCCTTTGTGCATCTGTATATTTTCCTTGTTATTTAGGGTTTCCTTGTCATTTTTATCTTTGGACTCCTGATTGGTGGTGGATTATTTGAAGGTCATTCATGCATCGCTCTTAGTCCATCTGCAACAGTTGCAGGTTTGAAGGGCCTTACATAATTCCAGAATCACTGAAGAAAACTGTGGTTTTAAACAATGCTTTAAAAGACCTCTGCTGGAACTAATACTCCTCAGCAAGGAGTTCAAAAGTCTTGCTGACGTGATGAAGTTGATAGAACAGAGTTTCAACAGAAGAAAATAGACGGGATAACAGTTGGAGATTGGGAATGCCTTGGTAGATTTTGTTATCTGCCTCATCCTCAAAGAGAGTGAAAAATGCATGCATCTTTTATCCACTGCAGGTTTGCTTACTCATGTGCAGGTTAGTAGAAACAATTGATTCCATTTAAGTTTACGGTGATTTATGTGAGAGATAATTCATTCCCTATGTGTTTATCATGATTTGTCAGGTTGTTTATAGCTTACCCTTATTTTGAATCGTGATCTTTATATTCATAAAAACAGAAGGTTTGTAAGTTCTGCTTTCCATGCCACCATCTAGCATCCACCTCCAATTATTCTATCATCTGGACTTTAGTTTTAAAAGTCATTTACAGTGGGTCATTAAAATCATTGATCGAACTCTCAGAAATTTTAAACTCGAGTGTCGTACAATGACAAATCCCTTGATTGCATTCTATGTTTTACATTCTGGAATATGCGCCAATCCATTGATCAGACCATGATTCTCCCAAGCTTCTGCGTGCTTTGTATCTTGTGTTATGGCATTGGATCACATGAGGTCGTCTTCTCAGTGAAGCTCTAGCAGGGGCTTTTATTATATCACCTATGCTTAAACTATGGACAAGAAGTTTTCGGCTGTATCTGCTTGGCAGGGGGTCATGGATTAATGCTTTGGGGCACCTATAATAACTGGTTTTTGATATCAAGTGACTGAGTCCCACAGTTTAGCATTTGTTTCACTAGATCTACGGGGAGATCAAAGTGTGAATTTTCCTCCTTCATCAGTAGGTATTCTCATGTACATGACGTAAGTTGGATAGCCAAAGGTTGAAATTTGTAACCTGAATATGTGAAAAGTTGCATCAGCAATATTTTTTTTTCCCTAATTGCCACTCTTTATTTGTAATTTTCTGGTGCCACGCAGTGACGATTCATTATATACCCTGTTGTTTTGTGTAGGCTTCATGCTTGTGATTGAGTTTTATCTTCTGCTTCATAGCTTTGTAATAGGATCAAGTTTGCCCAGTTCAGATTTGACAAGTCTTTTAGCATTGCTTGATGTTGAAGCTATTGTTAGAATTCTTTAAATAAATGAATTGTTTAATCAAGAATCATTATGAACACTAACATACTCTTGTTGTTTACAGACAGTGATGGAAGGATGATGTTGGAGGCATGACGGGTCCCCCAGAAGTCCATGGTGATCAAGCTCTGGAAATTTCCATCTCCAGACGTTGATTATTCATTGGCAGGCCAATCCTCTCAGCTATTTCTGTTGAACTACAACGATGGGCATTACCTTGATCTGCCAAAGAACGAGTCATGGTGCGAATTTGGGTTTTAAGCTCCAAAAATGCTGGATGACTCTGTCACGGCAGAGGTCGCCTATATGATGTAACTCAATCACTTCTGTGTCTATTTCACTTTCTGAACCTGGATCATGTTTCTGAAAATTGATCTGTTTACACGATTTTATTAGGAGCTAATCGTTTGGAGAGCTGTAAATTTTAGATTGAATTGTTCACCCTGCTATAGTATGATATCTCTTGCTGGACAATGTGCAGTTTTTGTATCTCACATTTGATCTTATTCCCAAAGTTTCCTATCTTTCTATCAGGATATCATTCTGGTTGCAATCCTGCTGTTTCTTTTCTACTGATTTTACCATATATGTCATGATAATTTTTTTTTTTGGTAAACCATTCATTAAGGGTGCATTTGTTTATAAATAACCCTCTGGATCATGTATTTGGCAGATCAGGCAATTGAAAGTCTAGTCATGAGGACTGCATTTCAGCCTCTTGAAGAGTGTTTATTCAATGTATTTGCAAAATCTGTACCAGGAGAAAAACTCATACCAAATGTTAGCTTAGAAGGTCTTCTTTCTGCTGGCCTGTTTAACAGATTTAGGGTTACAGCATTTAGTCCCAGCTATATACATATTTTCATTAGGCTGCTGTAGGGGTGAGAGTGGAGCGATAAGGAAGTTCTCGGTCATTTGACAGTAAATGGTTAGTATCTCTCTTCAGCATTTGAATGTTCTAAATCTATAGATTCATGATTTTCGTGCTTCCATGTAAATCATGCCAAAAGCCATGTATCCCATGATCTCATATACATATTCCATATTCTTACCTTATAACATCATTACAACATACCCACTTCATTCCTATATTTTCCACCTCACATCACGCACATTCTTTGCAAAATGCATTGTTCCACTTCCACTTACACATTGCACAGCACTTCAGCCCATAATAGCCTCTAGCATCCCAACAACATCTCTGGTAGCCTTACTCCCCCAGTGTAGTAGCCCAATGGATTGCGGTAGTCCACTTACCCTGTATCTCTGTCATATATATATATATATATATATATATATATATATATATATGCATATATTACTTTCCCTGCACCTTCATATAGCAGATGTAATCCCATTTACTATATACCTTTTATGTAACATCCACTGACCTTCATCAGCATCACTCTCATCCACCTATATTGCATGCATGTCATATATATATACTCATATATATATCTATAGGTATGCATATATATATATATATATATATATATGTGTGTGTGTGTATGTATATAGATATATAATCATTTCCCATCATATTGTCTTAAGCTTCCACTATGATATCTCTTATAATGTATTTGTCTCTTGCTTAGGCTAACCCTTGTTTTACAGGATTTCTGTTTTGATTTGGCAAACTTGATATTTTAAATTCAATTCAAATAATGTAATAGATAGAGTATAATGAAAATTTACATTTCCATCTCTAGATAGAATGAATGAGCATCGTAAGTATCATGAATTGCTTGTTTCTACGCAATTTTACCTTTATTTCTCAAAACCTCACATTGGTGAAACACAAATGGCACGCGCACCATTTCGTAAGAGGTAAATTAATCCTAAGTTAATGATCCACATCAATGGCCATAGTCAGGGTGTTGACAAAACTTAGTATTTTTATCTTTTACAAAATAACACTGGATCCACACTAGATCCGTTTTTAAAATTCATCATATTTTCCCTAAATATTTTTCTTCTTTTATCAGAATTTAACTTAAAATTAATTCAAAATATATACCAATGGCCATAGTCAGGGTATATTGAGAGTTAATTTCATTTTAAATTTTATAAAAGCACCAAATGTGTCTTATTCTTTACCTGAATTTAAATATAGATTATTATATAATACATTCAATGACCATAGTCAGGGATGTATTATATCTTCAATCTTATTTTAATTCAGTTCAAGAATAAGATAGCTTTTCAAAATCTAAATTCAAAATTCTTTAAATTCATTCATCATTTAGGGCAGAACTGCATAACATTTTCAAAATTCCCTTTCCAAAAATTCCAAGTAATGCAAATAGCTTCCTCAATCTATCTTCAATCTTTATCAAATCCAATTCATTCTTTCAATTTTCAAAATTCTATTTCATTTTCAAATCTCAAAGTTCAATCTAAACTTTGAGATTTCAAATTCATTTTATATTCAAATTCAAATCCGATTTCAAAGTCCAATTTGACTTTGAAATTCCAAATTCATTTATATTTAAAAACTCCAGATCAAATCCAAAGTTCAAATTTTGAGATTCTCTTCATCTTCTCGATTTCAAATTCAAACTTCAAATTCAGAGTCTAACTTGACTTTGAAATTCATTTGTATATTCAAGATTCAATTCCTAAATTTCATTTTCCAAATTCAATTCAAAATTAGAAATATGGATTCATCTTCTAAATTCCAGATTCAAGCTTCAAAGTCCAATTTGACTTTGAAATTCATTTATTCTCAAATCTTCAAATCAATTTTGGAAATTCCAAATCCAAAATTAGATCAACTTGGATCCAGTTTTTTCTAAATACAATTCCACTTTTGGATCTCAGACTTCAGATCCAATTCCTCTTTAGGATCCAGACTCCAATTTCACTTCGGATCTCAGACTTCAGGTCCAAATCCACTTTAGGGTCCAAACTCAAATTCTACTTTGGATCCCAGACTTCAGATCCAAATCCATCTTATGATCCAGAATCCAATTTTACATCGGACCTCAGATCTCAGATCTTAAATCCATTTTAAGGATCCAATTCCATTTCAAAATCTAGATTTCAAATCCAAGTCCATTTTTCAGATCTCATTTAAACTCCCTAAATCCATTTTCTATTTTAAATACCATTTGATTTTTCTCAGATTCATTCTAAGATTCAAAATTCAATATCACTTCCAAAAATTCATCTTCTTCTCCTAAATCCATGATTAAATTCAAAGTCCATTTCTGACTTTGAAACTTCATTTCCTTTCATTTCGAAGCTTCAAATCATTCTTTCTCCAAAATCGAGATTTATTCTTCCAACTCTGATTTACTTCAAAGACTTAGAATTTCCCTGATCTATCTCAAGTTCTAAGTTAGATTAAATCATTTCTTCACTCCTTTACCAGGTTCATCTCAGAATACTTGGAAATTTCTAAATCAATTTTCAAAAGAGCATACATCCTTGCATTGCACAAGTATGATTCTTTGTGCATTTAGAGTTAGGATAAATTCTTAGATTATATTTAGGCAAAGCAAAAGGCATAGATTCGATCCTTGGTTCGATTACCCCTGATAAAGCCGCCAGGAACGGTCGAACCTCGTACCGACGAGCGAATCCCGTCTCTCCATTTTTCCCGCAAATTTTCAAAATGGAGGCGAGTTAAATTTCTAAATATTTTTCAAATCAAGGTCAAGTGAGACCGCGCAAAAGAGTTCCTTTCTCTTCTCTCTTCTTTTTTTTTTCTCTTCTCTCTTTCTTTTCTGTCTTTTATTTTCTCTCCCTTCAAAAAGGAGGAAAATAGAGGTTGGAAAAGGAAAAGAGAAGGAAGAGAGAGAAACCACAAGAGAGGAAAAATTTTGCGATGATCACAGTTTTGGCGACCGTGATGGGACCCATCTTTGTCCGGTTGAATCTATGCCTTTGCTTTGCTTTTATATAATCTAAGTCTTTATTCTAACATATGTCAGCTACGTTTCCATGCAAACCTTAGGAGCCTAGATTTTGTCCTAAAGCTGACATCATTGCATATAGGATCTAAGTATGGTTTGGTAGGACCATATTGAGGAGATTATCCATGTTCACATTAGACTTAGGTCTTAAATACAACTCTCCTCAATTTTAGGGATTGAATGCAAAACAATGTATGCAAGTGTATGCTTCTTCTCATTTAAATCTATCTCTTTAGGACTTGCATTAGAGCCTTCTGATTTTATTGCATGTTGATCATACTTTGAAAACATCCCTACCTATATTGTCCCGGTCTTCACGTTGTTGGGCTGTCTCACTAAACCATAGTTCGGGAGAGAGCCTCACAACTGGACCACTTATTTGGGTTCGCGCCCCCCTACCACGTACGTAAGGGCCATAGTCCGAGGTATATCGATAGGTGCTCAAGGATGTTGGGGAAGCCTTTACCTTAGAACCGAAGAGATATCTTATATGCCACGTACTTCGAGCTTCGGCTTGAGTATATCGGCTTACCTTGATTGGAGTCAGATGATATAAACGTTAGAGTCAGGATTAAGGTCCTATCAACCATTTCAAATATTGCATATAGAGTCAGCTTTAGGGAATGCTATTTGTGCATCCTTGCTTGTATGTCTATGATTGAATGATATTATATATGTATATATCTTCCTTATATTTTCCAAAACCCTGGGTATATATTATTTAAAATTTCCTCTTTTAAAACCCCAGGTGTATTGCCTTTTCTTTCTGATTTCTTCAAAATCTTTTTTGATCCTGCCTGCTATTTTTCAAAAGTTTTAAATTCTCGTCATCTATTTTCAAAAATTTGTTTTCCTCCATCATGAGAGAAATGATATTGCCTATGAGGATTTCCAAAATCATAAAATTTCTTCTAAAAAGTCTTCAAAAGATTCAAATATTTTGATCTAAATCTCTTTTTTAAACTAACATGTTGACTTTCTTTTTCAAAATCAGGTTTTGAAAATCATGTCTTCAAAATCATCACCTCATATTTGTTTTCCTTTTCAAAAAAATTGGTCCTTAAACCACCATTTTCGAAATCAAACCTCATGATGATCTCTCATTATGATTCTCCTTTTTAAAAGGATCAGATCTCGCGTTGATCGTTCTTCTTACAAATGAATTTTTCTCCCAAAATGCTTTCTCACTTATCTTTTTAAACCTTTTTCCTTTTAATATCCCATACGCAGGCGGGATCAGAAAAACTCCTTTTTCTCAAATCTTATAAATTTTCAGTTAATTTTTTTTATCTGTTTCATTCGTTTTATTCATATTTTATCAAGTTTACATCAAATTTCATCAAATTTATCAAATATTTCTTCAAATTCCATTAAATTTTATCAATTCTTTTACCTTTTCAGGTTAAGGGATAAACCTGATGCCTCTTTCCCATGAGGTATTTCCTTTATTCTTATTTTCCCGCTCAGGTTAAGGGATAAACCTGACCCTCGTTGTCCGAGGTGTTCCCATTCAGGATAAGGGATAATCCTGAAACCCCTCGTAGGAGCAATAACGCTACCTATGAGGATTCTTTTGTAAATACAAGTTTTGTCAATCTTTGTTGATTTTGTAGATTTATATAAATTTCCCTACAATAAATCTCTTTAAATTCTATTCTTTTCCTCCTTCAGGATAAGGGATAATCCTGAGATCACTCATAGGGGCAACCATGCTACCTGTGAGAATTCTTTTTACAAAAATAAAATCAAATTTTCCTCAAATGTTCTACATTTTTTTCAAAGTTCTATATCCTTTTGTATTCTCAAAGTTTATTCTTTTTTTATTCCCCGTCACATACCTGGTCCATCTAAATCATAGATCATAAATTCTAAATCTTGTCATATCCCTTCTAAATTCAAGTCTCAGGTTATCTCTTCATAAAATCTTCTATTTCCCTTTCAGGTTAAGGAATAAACCTGAATCATTCTTTTCCTAAATTTCTTATCAAATGTCTATTCTATTTTCCCCTTCAAGATAAGGGATAATCCTGGAACCCCGACCATTCTTCTTGCTTTGATATCTAAATATCTTAAATAGGCCGATCTCCTTCCCGACTCTCAGTTGGAAAACCTAGTGCTCGCACTGGTTATTTTGCTAAAGATTTTAAATCTAAAGATCAAGTTCAGTCCT
Source organism: Nuphar pumila (assembly GCF_984573655.1). NCBI lineage: Eukaryota > Viridiplantae > Streptophyta > Magnoliopsida > Nymphaeales > Nymphaeaceae > Nuphar > Nuphar pumila. Next base: position 63,233,917 of record NC_143260.1, on the reverse strand, counting down.
CGTACTGGTTGTCTTTCAAAAGTCTCAATCTTAAATCAAGTCATTAAATGAAAAGTCCCAACTACTTCGTTGGTCGTTAAATGATTAAAAGTCCCAGCTACTTCGCTGGTCGTTAAATGATTAAATGAAATGTCTCAGCTACTTCGCTGGTCGTTAAATGACTAAATGAAATGTCCCAGCTACTTCGCTGGTCGTTAAATGATTAAATGAAATGTCCCAGCTACTTCGTTGGTCGTTAAATGATTAAATGAAATGTCCCAGCTACTTCGCTGGTCGTTAAATGATTAAATGAAATGTCCCAGCTACTTCGTTAGTCGTTAAATGATTAAATGAAATGTCCCAGCTACTTCGCTGGTCGTTAAATGATTAAATGAAATGTTCCAGCTACTTCGTTGGTCATTAAATGATTAAATGAAATGTCCCAGCTACTTCGCTGGTCGTTAAATGATTAAATGAAATGTCCCAGCTACTTCGCTGGTCGTTAAATGATTAAATGAAATGTCCCAGCTACTTCGCTGGTCGTTAAATGATTAAATGAAATGTTCCAGCTACTTCGCTGATCGCTAAATGAAATGTTCCAGCTACTTCGCTGGTCGCTAAATGAAATGTTCCAGCTACTTCGCTGGTCGCTAAATGAAATGTTCAAGTTACTTTGCTGGTCGCTAAATGAAATGTTCCAGCTACTTCGCTGGTCGCTAAATGAAATGTCCCAGCTACTTCGCTGGTCGTTAAATAAAATGTTCCAACTCCTTCGTTGGTCGTTAAAAGAAATGTCCCAGTTTTCACTGGTCATTAAATGAAAGGTTCCAGCTCCTTTGCTGGTCGTTAAATGAAAGGTTCCAGTTTTACTGATCAGAATGTCCAAAATCATAAATTGCAACTAAAGGTCGCATCAAAATCTATATTGAGTAAATATTTCACATAGAAGTCATAAAAACTTTGCCAATCTGCTAAAAATATTTGTTGATTCCAAATAAATCTTACTGCACAAAAGAATTACCTCGGATTACCTCTAGTATTTTCTTCATAAAAGGTGAAACTCTTTGCGAAAAAGAGGTAAAATTCAAATCTTTTTCCTGTTGATCAACCAAAAGGATGAAAGAAATATCCTCGGTATGATTAGTGAAATAAATATTCAATGACATTGAAAAGCCGGAAGCGAATTGATATTGATCATAGCTATGATGCATGTTTTAAGACGATTTCCTGGCAATTAGACAGTGGAAATATCCTGAGCTACAAAAAACCCACTTAATCCATATCTTCTCATTCTAAAGCTGCAATCAAATATCTGCAAAAGGGATCTCTCAATTGTCGTCAAGATGAAGGCGAATTAACCGAGTAGACCCCCGGGGCCAAAGAAGATTTGGATCATCTACCAAGATGAAGGAGTTTGTGAAGGATCCTTCAAGGGAAAGTTCAGATCACCGTCGAGATGAAGGCGAGTGTGATGAACCTACCGACAAACCCTAAATGATATTTGATTTCAGCTATCATCTAAAGACCTTTGAGCCAATATCATATATAATCCCTGAGAAAATGAAGGATCGGAGCATCTCTGAGATGAAGGAGTTTGTGACGTACCCTTCCCTGAAAAAGAGAGAAAAGTCAGGTACATCCAAAATGAAGGATGATGTAAAAGCCCGAAAAGCCCAATGACTCAAAAAGAGTGCAAGAATATCATCATGAGAAAACACTCAGATATCAAGCTGCGTAAATTGCCAGAAGTCATCTCTCCTCATGCAAAATTCTTTTATCAATGTCTTTTCACTACCTGCTTTTATGAAATTGAGAATATTTCTTCTCTTCTCATATCCAGGAAATGGATAACTTCCTTGAAGAAAATCATCAGCGCTAAAATTTTGAATTTGACTCTTAAGACCGAGAAGTTAACCTCGTTGGAGGAAATACTCTAGGTAAAAGAGGGAATATCTTTGCACACATGTGCACATTTTCAAGCGTTGAAGTCAATTATAAATTTATCTTATTGGCAAAATTTTCTAGATATTCTAAAGAATGAAATAAATATTCGATATCCATTTTTGTGCAACCTAGCGTTGTTTATATCTTCCAGAAGAGTTACCCCATTCAGTTGAAGTATCTCTCCTGTCCCATCACGGTTTCGAGAAATCCGTATGGTTGTTCCCACTCAGGTTAAGGGTCAAAACCTGTACTTCCTGCGAGAGGTCATAAATTCAAAAGCTGATTTAGTCTCAGCAATGAGACGTCCAAGTTCACCCCTTTTTCAAAACTTTAGGGAACCCCATTTCCTTCCTCCTTTTGCAAACCCCTTTTCGGATTTGTTCGTCCGAACTTCGAAGGTCCCATCATGGTCTCTTCACTCGAGGATTCCATATGGTCGTCCCCTTCAGGTTAAGGGTTAAGCCTGAACCTCGTGCATCGAGGTATCTTCCTTTTTCAGGTTTGGGTTAAACCTGAGTCTCGTTCTAACGAGGTTTCTCGTTTTGACGAGGTGTTTCCTTCCAAGTCCCATCATGGTTCTTCCCATCGAGGAATCCATGCTTTGTATATCCATCCGGAATAAAATCCTATTTGAGCTCCATCTCACAAGGCCTTCTCTCAGAAATGTCCCATCAAAGTCCTCATATATTCCTTTCCCCATTCAGGTTATTTTGATATATCTTCGTCCCATCCAGGTTAAGGGCACAACCTGAGTCATTTCAAAAGATTGATCTTGTCTCGCCCACGAGACTTGATCTAAATTCTTACCTTTCATCATTTTGGGATCTTCACCCGAAGTCCCACCACGATTTCCTCATCTCTATCATTCAATCATATCATTTTCGAGGATTTCGTCCTCCCAAAGCCATTAAGGATAAAGTTTTAAAACCTGAAAAACCATGTCTTTTAAATAAGTTCTTCCACACCCAGTTCAGATCTGCTGACTGGGGCATTTTCAAAATTTGGAGTGTTATCTTTGCCACTAAGCTCGGCTTTCAAACCGGCTTAGTAGCAAATAGAGGCATTTGTGAATACCCCAAATTTTTCAAAATCTTTTAAATATTCCCTTTTTGCCCCTAAATTCATTTTTTTTTAGCAAATGAGTCATTTCAAATCTAAATCCCAGTTCATTTCTCAAGTTTTATTTAAATTAAATTCATTTTATATATTTAAATTGATTTCGGATCTGGATCCATTGTCCAGATCCAAATCTAAATCTCCTTGTTCAAATTTTAAATTTAAATTATAGAAAATACCAAAAATAGTCTTTAAATAGCTCGGACAGTCCATTCGACATCTGTTTGGATCCATCACATGTATTTCTCAACTCGAGCTTCAACAACTCAAACATTTTCTCAAAACTCGGGTCCGAACCCATTTTCTAAAGAAATTTCCTCAAAATAGCCTTGAAAACCTTCTTTTTGTAAATATTTCTCAAAAATACAAAAAAATTAGTTTAAATCCTTGTTTTGCTGTACATTTTAGGATTTTGTATTTCCCAAAATACAAAAAAATAAAAATACTCGGAAAAGAACCAAAAAAAAAAATCAAAAATAAATGAAGAAAATTGCAAAATAGTTTTTAGAAACCCGTTTTAGAGAAAACTTTTTAAAGAGGCCTTTTTTGGAAAATCTGATTCTCGATGTTTAAAAAATCGAGTTAGGGTTTTGAAAACCCTAACTCTCACTTCTCTCTCCCTCAGCCCCCATCAGCCGCCTCTCTCTCTCCTCTATGGCCAAACCCTCCATCTTCAACCCTCCATCACAAACTCGCTCTCCTCCACCCATCTTCAACCAACTTCTTCCCGAACACTCCTCCCTCTCTTTAAAAGAACCTTTCCATCTCCTCTCAAAGGACCGCGTTTCACCCCACCATCTTCTGATCTCTCTTTGCACGATCTGTTATCACCCCCGCACCTTCTTCCTTCTTCTCGAATCGTCTCTCTTTCCTCTCTGTATCCATCTCCACCTCCCCGCTTACGCTTCCTCTCGAGGCTTCTCCTCCTTCTTCCCCTTCTTACCTCTTCAATCCCACCTCTCCTTCTTACCTCCCTGGTTTTCCTTCGCCGATTAAAGAAGCCAACTCGCAACACAAAGCCACGGTAAGTAGCCGTCGTATCTTTTTTTTTCTTTTCTTTTCTTTAAAAGGAGTTTTTGTTTACCGCATTCTTGCATTTTCTCGTCCCTTTTCCCTCTTTTCTTTCGATTTTATCTTAATGCAGCCATGATGGGATCGACCTGCATAGAGCAAGATCGACCCATATATTGCAAAATCAACAGGAACCTTCAGGTTCTGATATTCTCTTTATTTTATAACAAAATTTTTTTTCCTCAATCTCCAACATTCGTCCTTTATTTAGATTGTTTTCTACATACTATTTCCTTTTTTTTTACTTTTGTTCTTATTGTGCTCTTTCGTTTCCCCTTTACTGTGGATGTTCACATCGGGTGGTTTGTCTTATATTTGGCCTTCGATTTTAAATAGCATTTGATCACTCGTTCTGCTAAATAAATTTTTAATCGCATTTTCTTTTTCTCTGGCCTGTTCAATTCAGTTTATCATTTCTGGTTTATTAGAATCCCTTATATACATATTGACTTCCCTTCCGTTTTCTAATTTCTTGTTTGTGTTTTTTTTTATTATTATGTATCTTATGAAGGTCGATTGCCTGTTATGTTTCATTCTGGTTGGGATTATTGGTTGATGCCTCCATCTCCAATTATTTGTTTTCATTTTATGTATAGCATCATTGATGCTGTGATTCATTCCCAGCATTAGCATTCACGCCTCATCCCCTTCTGTTCCTTTTTTTTTTTTTTCCTTTCAGTAAATATCAATGTGATCTCATTCATGATTTTCTTTCGTAGGCTCGTACATGTTCGTGATTAGATCATTTTGAGTATTGTAATTCTCATATATGTTGCATTTGGTTTCCTTTGGATCATAGGCTGTTTTCTTTTTTATTCTCTCATTGATTTTTGAGTTACTATATGTATCTTAATATTTCTTATAAGTTTCAATTTCCTAGTTGCCTTTCGATCTTTCTTGTAATGATAGGACCCCTGTTCCTGCATCTTATGACATTGGTATTAGCATTACTACTCCTGTTCTGAAAGTTTCTCCGGAAGACAAGACTTCAAGCGTGGGTGAATTGATGCAAGGCAGACACATGGTTGTCTTTCAGCAAAGAAAAACTAGGTGGTGCCTCGAATTGGTGTTTTGGATGGAATCTGCTCTTTGCATATGGTGTGATCCAATTGTCTTCCTGTGACACTATAGTCATTTCCAGTGGATTTTCCTGTTGGTTTTGTACTGTGGGTTCTATTTTGAGGACATGATATTATCCTATGGTTGAATACTGTGAGGGGTTTTATGTTTATGATGAATTCCAAACAGGTGGTGTTAGATGACTTAAAAGACATTGCTGAGAAGACTCTTGTCAAACATGATCGATCATCCAGGAAATGTTGCTTATAAATTAAGTAAATCATCATACTGGAGATAAAATTTCGTTGGTCGGGTTTTGTGGTGATCGTGAAAATTCTGCAGGGAAAGAGGACCCACTCAATAAGGTCAGAACCTGAAAATACCAATCTATGACAGGAAAATTTAAATTGCATAAAGATCTGATTGAGTATGGTCTCTTGGATCGGATGTTACATAGCTCTTGTTCCTGTCCTAATTGCTCTATTTTTGTTTTGATTCCTGTGCATTGTTCCTATGTCATCAATGTTCTCGCTAAGAGCTATGTCGGAGAGGTAATCTTTCCTTTTTACTAATGTTGTGGTTTATCTGAATGATATAGTGGCTAATAGTTGATGTGGCTTCCTACAATCACTCTCAACACTCACACCCTCATGGTTATAAGTCAGATGTGATCTTTGTCTTAAAATCAATGCCTAAATATGGACATTTATACAGGTCCGTATACATTGGAATTAGCTCCACCAGGGTTTTATTATAATGAGGAATGTGAGGGCATGAGCAATTGTTTTGAAAATGGCCCAGGAATGAACCAGTTCATTGACATTCAAACTTGGCTCCTAGCTTCTTCTTTTCCTTTTTTTCTGTTTTGTTTTGTTGCTTCCTATGTCATTCTGCAGGTGGATCATTGGACAAGGTTATTCATCGCTGACTGAAGCTTGAACTCGGTGCAAATCATGCTAGAGTAAGCTCGAACAGTGGAGGGGTTAGAATTGAGGAGATAGAGGATTATGGCACAACCTCTCCATAAAATCAACATTGTATCCCCCCTGTATTTGATCTTCTGGATCCGATTGCCACTCAGCTGCAAAGGATAATAGTTTTATCTCTTGCAATCGGTCCTAACAAAATCTGATAACCAGTTCCACCCCTCCCTGTTGTCTTGAATTAAAGATTCCTTTGTGCATCTGTATATTTTCCTTGTTATTTAGGGTTTCCTTGTCATTTTTTTCTTTGGACTCCTGATTGGTGGTGGATTATTTGAAGGTCATTCATGCATCGCTCTTAGTCCATCTGCAACAGTTGCAGGTTTGAAGGGCCTTACATAATTCCAGAATCACTGAAGAAAATTGTGGTTTTAAACAATGCTTTAAAAGACCTCTGCTGGAACTAATACTCCTCAGCAAGGAGTTCAAAAGTCTTGCTGACGTGATGAAGTTGATAGAACAGAGTTTAAACAGAAGAAAATAGACGGGATAACAGTTGGAGATTGGGAATGCCTTGGTAGATTTTGTTATCTGCCTCATCCTCAAAGAGAGTGAAAAATGCATGCATCTTTTATCCACTGCAGGTTTGCTTACTCATGTGCAGGTTAGTAGAAACAATTGATTCCATTTAAGTTTACGGTGATTTATGTGAGAGATAATTCATTCCCTATGTGTTTATCATGATTTGTCAGGTTGTTTATAGCTTACCCTTATTTTGAATCGTGATCTTTATATTCATAAAAACAGAAGGTTTGTAAGTTCTGCTTTCCATGCCACCATCTAGCATCCACCTCCAATTATTCTATCATCTGGACTTTAGTTTTAAAAGTCATTTACAGTGGGTCATTAAAATCATTGATCGAACTCTCAGAAATTTTAAACTCGAGTGTCGTTCAATGACAAATCCCTTGATTGCATTCTATGTTTTACATTCTGGAATATGCACCAATCCATTGATCAGACCATGATTCTCCCAAGCTTCTGCCTGCTTTGTATCTTGTGTTATGGCATTGGATCACATGAGGTTGTCTTCTCAGTGAAGCTCTAGCAGGGGCCTTTATTATATCACCTATGCTTAAACTATGGAGATGAAGTTTTCGGCTGTATCTGCTTGGCAGGGGGTCATGGATTAATGCTTTGGGGCACCTATAATAACTGGTTTTTGATATCAAGTGACTGAGTCCCACAGTTTAGCATCTGTTTCACTAGATCTACGGGGAGATCAAAGTGTGAATTTTCCCCCTTCATCAGTAGGTATTCTCATGTACATGACATAAGTTGGATAGCCAAAGGTTGAAATTTGTAACCTAAATATGTGAAAAGTTGCATCAACAATATTTTTTTTCCCTAATTGCCACTCTTTATTTGTAATTTTCTGGTGCCACGCAGTGACGATTCATTATATACCCTGTTGTTTTGTGTAGGCTTCATGCTTGTGATTGAGTTTTATCTTCTGCTTCATAGCTTTGTAATAGGATCAAGTTTGCCCAGTTCAGATTTGACAAGTCTTTTAGCATTGCTTGATGTTGAAGCTATTGTTAGAATTCTTTAAATAAATGAATTGTTTAATCAAGAATCATTATGAACACTAACATACTCTTGTTGTTTACAGACAGTGATGGAAGGATGATGTTGGAGGCATGACGGGTCCCCCAGAAGTCCATGGTGATCAAGCTCTGGAAATTTCCATCTCCAGACGTTGATTATTCATTGGCAGGCCAATCCTCTCAGCTTTTTCTGTTGAACTACAACGATGGGCATTACCTTGATCTGCCAAAGAACGAGTCATGGTGCGAATTTGGGTTTTAAGCTCCAAAAATGCTGGATGACTCGGTCACGGCAGAGGTCGCCTATATGATGTAACTCAATCACTTCTGTGTCTATTTCACTTTCTGAACCTGGATCATGTTTCTGAAAATTGATCTGTTTACACGATTTTATTAGGAGCTAATCGTTTGGAGAGCTGTAAATTTTAGATTGAATTGTTCACCCTGCTATAGTATGATATCTCTTGCTGGACAATGTGCAGTTTTTGTATCTCACATTTGATCTTATTCCCAAAGTTTCCTATCTTTCTATCAGGATATCATTCTGGTTGCAATCCTGCTGTTTCTTTTCTACTGATTTTACCATATATGTCATGATAATTTGTTTTTTTTTTTTGGTAAACCATTCATTAAGGGTGCATTTGTTTATAAATAACCCTCTGGATCATGTATTTGGCAGATCAGGCAATTGAAAGTCTAGTCATGAGGACTGCATTTCAGCCTCTTGAAGAGTGTTTATTCAATGTATTTGCAAAATCTGTACCAGGAGAAAAACTCATACCAAATGTTAGCTTAGAAGGTCTTCTTTCTGCTGGCCTGTTTAACAGATTTAGGGTTACAGCATTTAGTCCCAGCTATATACATATTTTCATTAGGCTGCTGTAGGGGTGAGAGTGGAGCGATAAGGAAGTTCTCGGTCATTTGACAGTAAATGGTTAGTATCTCTCTTCAGCATTTGAATGTTCTAAATCTATAGATTCTTGATTTTCGTGCTTCCATGTAAATCATGCCAAAAGCCATGTATCCCATGATCTCATATACATATTCCCTATTCTTACCTTATAACATCATTACAACATACCCACTTCATTCCTATATTTTCCACCTCACATCACGCACATTCTTTGCAAAATGCATTGTTCCACTTCCACTTACACATTGCACAGCACTTCAGCCCATAATAGCCTCTAGCATCCCAACAACATCTCTGGTAGCCTTACTCCCCCAGTGCAGTAGCCCAATGGATTGCGGTAGTCCACTTACCCTGTATCTCTGTCATATATATATATATATATATATATATATATATATATATATATATATATATATATATATATACATATATTACTTTCCCTGCACCTTCATATAGCAGATGTAATCCCATTTACTATATACCTTTTATGTAACATCCACTGACCTTCATCAGCATCACTCTCATCCACCTATATTGCATGCATGTCATATATATATACTCATATATATATATGTGTGTGTGTGTGTGTATGTATATAGATATATAATCATTTCCCATCATATTGTCTTAAGCTTCCACTATGATATCTCTTATAATGTATGTCTCTTGCTTAGGCTAACCCTTGTTTTACAGGATTTCTGTTTTGATTTGGAAGCCTTGATATTTTAAATTCAATTCAAATAATGTAATAGATAGAGTATAATGAAAATTTACATTTCCATCTCTAGATAGAATGAATGAGCATCGTAAGTATCATGAATTGCTTGTTTCTACGCAATTTTACCTTTATTTCTCAAAACCTCACATTGGTGAAACACAAATGGCACGCGCACCATTTCGTAAGAGGTAAATTAATCCTAAGTTAATGATCCACATCAATGGCCATAGTCAGGGTGTGGACAAAACTTAGTATTTTTATCTTTTACAAAATAACACTGGATCCACACTAGATCCGTTTTTAAAATTCATCAAATTTTCCCTAAATATTTTTCTTCTTTTATCAGAATTTAACTTAAAATTAATTCAAAATATATACCAATGGCCATAGTCAGGGTATATTGAGAGTTAATTTCATTTTAAATTCTATAAAAGCACCAAATGTGTCTTATTTTTCACCTGAATTTAAATATAGATTATTATATAATACATTCAATGACCATAGTCAGGGATGTATTATATCTTCAATTTATTTTAATTCAGTTGAAGAATAAGATAGCTTTTCAAAATCTAAATTCAAAATTCTCTAAATTCATTCATCATTTAGGGCAGAACTGCATAACATTTTCAAAATACCCTTTCCAAAAATTCCAAGTAATGCAAATAGCTTCCTCAATCTATCTTCAATCTTTATCAAATCCAATTCATTCTTTCAATTTTCAAAATTCTATTTCATTTTCAAATCTCAAAGTTCAATCTAAACTTTGAGATTTCAAATTCATTTTATATTCAAATTCAAATCCGATTTCAAAGTCCAGTTTGACTTTGAAATTCCAAATTCATTTATATTTAAAAACTCCAGATCAAATCCAAAGTTCAAATTTTGAGATTCTCTTCATCTTCTCAATTTCAAATTCAAACTTCAAATTCAGAGTCTAACTTGACTTTGAAATTCATTTGTATATTCAAGATTCAATTCCTAAATTTCATTTTCCAAATTCAATTCAAAATTAGAAATATGGATTCATCTTCTAAATTCCAGATTCAAGCTTCAAAGTCCAATTTGACTTTGAAATTCATTTATTCTCAAATCTTCAAATCAATTTTGGAAATTCCAAATCCAAAATTAGATCAACTTGGATCCAGTTTTTTTCTAAATACAATTCCACTTTTGGATCTCAGACTTCATATCCAATTCCTCTTTAGGATCCAGACTCCAATTTCACTTCGGATCTCAGACTTCAGGTCCAAATCCACTTTAGAGTCCAAACTCAAATTCTACTTTGGATCTCAGACTTCAGATCCAAATCCATCTTATGATCCAGAATCCAATTTTACATCGGACCTCAGATCTCAGATCTTAAATCCATTTTAAGGATCCAATTCCATTTCAAAATCTAGATTTCAAATCCAAGTCCATTTTTCAGATCTCATTTGAACTCCCTAAATCCATTTTCTATTTTAAATACCATTTGATTTTTCTCAGATTCATTCTAAGATTCAAAATTCAATATCACTTCCAAAAATTCATCTTCTTCTCCTAAATCCATGATTAAATTCAAAGTCCATTTCTGACTTTGAAACTTCATTTCCTTTCATTTCGAAGCTTCAAATCATTCTTTCTCCAAAATCGAGATTTATTCTTCCAACTCTGATTTACTTCAAAGACTTAGAATTTCTTTTATCTATCTCAAGTTCTAAGTTAGATTAAATCATTTCTTCACTCCTTTACCAGGTTCATCTCAGAATACTTGGAAATTTCTAAATCAATTTTCAAAAGAGCATACATCCTTGCATTGCACAAGTATGATTCTTTGTGCATTTAGAGTTAGGATAAATTCTTAGATTATATTTAGGCAAAGCAAAAGGCATAGATTCGATCCTTGGTTCGATTACCCCTGGTAAAGGCGCCAGGAACGGTCGAACCTCGTACCGACGAGCGAATCCCGTCTCTCCATTTTTCCTGCAAATTTTCAAAACGGAGGCGAGTTAAATTTCTAAATATTTTTCAAATCAAGGTCAAGTGAGACCACGCAAAAGAGTTCCTTTCTCTTCTCTCTTCTTTTTTTTTTCTCTTCTCTCTTTCTTTTCTGTCTTTTATTTTCTCTCCCTTCAAAAAGGAGGAAAATAGAGGTTGGAAAAGGAAAAGAGAAGGAAGAGAGAGAAACCACAAGAGAGGAAAAATTTTGCGATGATCACAGTTTTGGCGACCGTGATGGGACCCATCTTTGTCCGGTTGAATCTATGCCTTTGCTTTGCTTTTATATAATCTAAGTCTTTATTCTAACATATGTCAGCTACGTTTCCATGCAAACCGTAGGAGCCTAGATTTTGTCCTAAAGCTGACATCATTGCATATAGGATCTAAGTATGGTTTGGTAGGACCATATTGAGAAGATTATCCATGTTCACATTAGACTTAGGTCTTAAATACAACTCTCCTCAATTTTAGGGATTGAATGCAAAACAATGTATGCAAGTGTATGCTTCTTCTCATTTAAATCTATCTCTTTAGGACTTGCATTAGAGCCTTCTGATTTTATTGCATGTTGATCATACTTTGAAAACATCCCTACCTATATTGTCCCAGTCTTCACGTTGCTGGGCTGTCTCACTAAACCATAGTTCGGGAGAGAGCCTCGCAACTGGACCACTTATTTGGGTTCGCGCCCCCCTACCACGTACCTAAGGGCTATAGTCCAAGGTATATCGATAGGTGCTCAAGGATGTTGGAGAAGCCTTTACCTTAGAACCGAAGAGATATCTTATATGCCACGTACTTCGAGCTTCGGCTTGAGTATATCGGCTTACCTTGATTGGAGTCAGATGATATAAACCTTAGAGTTAGGATTAAGGTCCTATCAGCCATTTCAAATATTGCATATAGAGTCAGCTTTAGGGAATGCTATTTGTGCATCCTTGCTTGTATGTCTATGATTGAATGATATTATATATGTATATATCTTCCTTATATTTTCCAAAACCCTGGGTATATATTATTTAAAATTTCCTCTTTTAAAACCCCAGGTGTATTGCCTTTTCTTTCTGATTTCTTCAAAATCTTTTTTGATCCTGCCTGCTATTTTTCAAAAGTTTTAAATTCTCGTCATCTATTTTCAAAAATTTGTTTTCCTCCATCATGAGAGAAATGATATTGCCTATGAGGATTTCCAAAATCATAAAATTTCTTCTAAAAAGTCTTCAAAAGATTCAAATATTTTGATCTAAATCTCTTTTTTAAACTAACATGTTGACTTTCTTTTTCAAAATTAGGTTTTGAAAATCATTTGTCTTCAAAATCATCACCTCATATTTGTTTTCCTTTTCAAAAAAATTGGTCCTTAAACCACCATTTTCGAAATCAAACCTCATGATGATCTCTCATTATGATTCTCCTTTTTAAAAGGATCAGATCTCGCGTTGATCGTTCTTCTTACAAATGAATTTTTCTCCCAAAATGCTTTCTCACTTATCTTTTTAAACCTTTTTCCTTTTAATATCCCATATGCAGGCGGGATCAGAAAAACTCCTTTTTCTCAAATCTTATAAATTTTCAGTTAATTTTTTTTTATCTGTTTCATTCGTTTTATTCATATTTTATCAAGTTTACATCAAATTTCATCAAATTTTATCAAATTTATCAAATATTTCTTAAAATTCCATTAAATTTTATCAATTCTTTTACCTTTTCAGGTTAAGGGATAAACCTGATGCCTCTTTCCCATGAGGTATTTCCTTTATTCTTATTTTCCCGCTCAGGTTAAGGGATAAACCTGACCCTCGTTGTCCGAGGTGTTCCCATTCAGAATAAGGGATAATCCTGAAACCCCTCGTAGGAGCAATAACGCTACCTATGAGGATTCTTTTGTAAATACAAGTTTTGTCAATCTTTGTTGATTTTGTAGATTTATATGAATTTCCCTACATTAAATCTCTTTAAATTCTATTCTTTTCCTCCTTCAGGATAAGGGATAATCCTGAGATCACTCATAGGGGCAACCATGCTACCTGTGAGAATTCTTTTTACAAAAATAAAATCAAATTTTCCTCAAATGTTCTACATTTTTTTCAAAGTTCTATATCCTTTTGTATTCTCAAAGTTTATTCTTTTTAGATTCCCCGTCACATACCTGGTCCATCTAAATCATAGATCATAAATTCTAAATCTTGTCATATCTCTTCTAAATTCAAGTCTCAGGTTATCTCTTCATAAAATCTTCTATTTCCCTTTCAGGTTAAGGGATAAACCTGAATCATTCTTTTCCTAAATTTCTTATCAAATGTCTATTCTATTTTCCCCTTCAAGATAAGGGATAATCCTGGAACCCTGACCATTCTTCTTGCTTTGATATCTAAATATCTTAAATAGGCCGATCTCCTTCCCGACTCTCAGTTGGAAAACCTAGTGCTCGCACTGGTTATTTTGCTAAAGATTTTAAATCTAAAGATCAAGTTCAGTCCTCGTACTGGTTGTCTTTCAAAAGTCTCAATCTTAAATCAAGTCATTAAATGAAAAGTCCCAACTACTTCGTTGGTCGTTAAATGATTAAAAGTCCCAGCTACTTCGCTGGTCGTTAAATGATTAAATGAAATGTCCCAGCTACTTCGCTGGTCGTTAAATGACTAAATGAAATGTCCCAGCTACTTCGCTGGTCGTTAAATGATTAAATGAAATGTCCCAGCTACTTCGCTGGTCGTTAAATGATTAAATGAAATGTCCCAGCTACTTCGCTGGTCGTTAAATGATTAAATGAAATGTCCCAGCTACTTCGTTGGTGGTTAAATGATTAAATGAAATGTCCCAGCTACTTCGCTGGTCGTTAAATGATTAAATGAAATGTTCCAGCTACTTCGTTGGTCATTAAATGATTAAATGAAATGTCCCAGCTACTTCGCTGGTCGTTAAATGATTAAATGAAATGTCCCAGCTACTTCGCTGGTCGTTAAATGATTAAATGAAATGTCCCAGCTACTTCGCTGGTCGTTAAATGATTAAATGAAATGTTCCAGCTACTTCGCTGATCGCTAAATGAAATGTTCCAGCTACTTCGCTGGTCGCTAAATGAAATGTTCCAGCTACTTCGCTGGTCGCTAAATGAAATGTTCAAGTTACTTTGCTGGTCGCTAAATGAAATGTTCCAGCTACTTCGCTGGTCGCTAAATGAAATGTCCCAGCTACTTCGCTGGTCGTTAAATAAAATGTTCCAACTCCTTCGTTGGTCGTTAAAAGAAATGTCCCAGTTTTCACTGGTCATTAAATGAAAGGTTCCAGCTCCTTTGCTGGTCGTTAAATGAAAGGTTCCAGTTTTACTGATCAGAATGTCCAAAATCATAAATTGCAACTAAAGGTCGCATCAAAATCTATATTGAGTAAATATTTCACATAGAAGTCATAAAAACTTTGCCAATCTGCTAAAAATATTTGTTGATTCCAAATAAATCTTACTGCACAAAAGAATTACCTCGGATTACCTCTAGTATTTTCTTCATAAAAGGTGAAACTCTTTGCGAAAAAGAGGTAAAATTCAAATCTTTTTCCTGTTGATCAACCAAAAGGATGAAAGAAATATCCTCGGTATGATTAGTGAAATAAATATTCAATGACATTGAAAAGCCGGAAGCGAATTGATATTGATCATAGCTATGATGCATGTTTTAAGACGATTTCCTGGCAATTAGACAGTGGAAATATCCTGAGCTACAAAAAACCCACTTAATCCATATCTTCTCATTCTAAAGCTGCAATCAAATATCTGCAAAAGGGATCTCTCAATTGTCGTCAAGATGAAGGCGAATTAACCGAGTAGACCCCCGGAGCCAAAGAAGATTTGGATCATCTACCAAGATGAAGGAGTTTGTGAAGGATCCTTCCAGGGAAAGTTCAGATCACCGTCGAGATGAAGGCGAGTGTGATGAACCTACCGACAAACCCAAAATGATATTTGATTTCAGCTATCATCTAAAGACCTTTGAGCCAATATCATATATAATCCCTGAGAAAATGAAGGATCGGAGCATCTCTGAGATGAAGGAGTTTGTGACGTACCCTTCCCTGAAAAAGAGAGAAAAGTCAGGTACATCCAAAATGAAGGATGATGTAAAAGCCCGAAAAAGGCCAATGACTCAAAAAGAGTGCAAGAATATCATCATGAGAAAACACTCAGATATCAAGCTGCCTAAATTGCCAGAAGTCATCTCTCCTCATGCAAAATTCTTTTATCAATGTCTTTTCACTACTTGCTTTTATGAAATTGAGAATATTTCTTCTCTTCTCATATCCAGGAAATGGATAACTTCCTTGAAGAAAATCATCAGCGCTAAAATTTTGAATTTGACTCTTAAGACCGAGAAGTTAACCTCGTTGGAGGAAATACTCTAGGTAAAAGAGGGAATATCTTTGCACACATGTGCACATTTTCAAGCGTTGAAGTCAATTATAAATTTATCTTATTGGCAAAATTTTCTAGATATTCTAAAGAATGAAATAAATATTCGATATCCATTTTTGTGCAACCTAGCGTTGTTTATATCTTCCAGAAGAGTTACCCCATTCAGTTGAAGTATCTCTCCTGTCCCATCACGGTTTCGAGAAATCCGTATGGTTGTTCCCACTCAGGTTAAGGGTCAAAACCTGTACTTCCTGCGAGAGGTCATAAATTCAAAAGCTGATTTAGTCTCAGCAATGAGACGTCCAAGTTCACCCCTTTTTCAAAACTTTAGGGAACCCCATTTCCTTCCTCCTTTTGCAAACCCCTTTTCGGATTTGTTCGTCCGAACTTCGAAGGTCCCATCATGGTCTCTTCACTCGAGGATTCCATATGGTCGTCCCCTTCAGGTTAAGGGTTAAGCCTGAACCTCGTGCATCGAGGTATCTTCCTTTTTCAGGTTTGGGTTAAACATGAGTCTCGTTCTAACGAGGTTTCTCGTTTTGACGAGGTGTTTCCTTCCAAGTCCCATCATGGTTCTTCCCATCGAGGAATCCATGCTTTGTATATCCATCCGGAATAAAATCCTATTTGAGCTCCATCTCACAAGGCCTTCTCTCATAAATGTCCCATCAAAGTCCTCATATATTCCTTTCCCCATTCAGGTTATTTTGATATATCTTCGTCCCATCCAGGTTAAGGGCAAAACCTGAGTCATTTCAAAAGATTGATCTTGTCTCGCCCACGAGACTTGATCTAAATTCTTACCTTTCATCATTTTGGGATCTTCACCCGAAGTCCCACCACGATTGCCTCATCTCTATCATTCAATCATATCATTTTCGAGGATTTCGTCCTCCCAAAGCCATTAAGGATAAAGTTTTAAAACCTGAAAAACCATGTCTTTTAAATAAATTCTTCCATACCCAGTTCAGATCTGCTGACTGGGGCATTTTCAAAATTTGGAGTGTTATCTTTGCCACTAAGCTCGGCTTTCAAACCGGCTTAGTAGCAAAGAGAGGCATTTGTGAATACCCCAAAATTTTCAAAATCTTTTAAATATTCCATTTTTGCCCCTAAATTCATTTTTTTTTAGCAAATGAGTCATTTCAAATCTAAATCCCAGTTCATTTCTCAAGTTTTATTTAAATTAAATTCATTTTATATATTTAAATTGATTTCGGATCTGGATCCATTGTCCAGATCCAAATCTAAATTTCCTTGTTCAAATTTTAAATTTAAATTATAGAAAATACCAAAAATAGTCTTTAAATAGCTCGGACAGTCCATTCGACATCCGTTTGGATCCATCACATGTATTTCTCAACTCGAGCTTCAACAACTCAAACATTTTCTCAAAACTCGGGTCCGAACCCATTTTCTAAAGAAATTTCCTCAAAATAGCCTTGAAAACCTTCTTTTTGTAAATATTTCTCAAAAATACAAAAAAATTAGTTTAAATCCTTGTTTTGCTGTACATTTTAGGATTTTGTATTTCCCAAAATACAAAAAAATAAAAATACTCGGAAAAGAACCAAAAAAAAAAATCAAAAATAAATGAAGAAAATTGCAAAATAGTTTTTAGAAACCCGTTTTAGAGAAAACTTTTTAAAGAGGCCTTTTTTGGAAAATCTGATTCTCGATGTTTAAAAAATCGAGTTAGGGTTTTGAAAACCCTAACTCTCACTTCTCTCTCCCTCAGCCCCCATCAGCCGCCTCTCTCTCTCCTCTATGGCCAAACCCTCCATCTTCAACCCTCCATCACAAACTCGCTCTCCTCCACCCATCTTCAACCAACTTCTTCCCGAACACTCCTCCCTCTCTTTAAAAGAACCTTTCCATCTCCTCTCAAAGGACCGCGTTTCACCCCACCATCTTCTGATCTCTCTTTGCACGATCTGTTATCACCCCCGCACCTTCTTCCTTCTTCTCGAATCGTCTCTCTTTCCTCTCTGTATCCATCTCCACCTCCCCGCTTACGCTTCCTCTCGAGGCTTCTCCTCCTTCTTCCCCTTCTTACCTCTTCAATCCCACCTCTCCTTCTTACCTCCCTGGTTTTCCTTCGCCGATTAAAGAAGCCAACTCGCAACACAAAGCCACGGTAAGTAGCCGTCGTATCTTTTTTTTTCTTTTCTTTTCTTTAAAAGGAGTTTTTGTTTACCGCATTCTTGCATTTTCTCGTCCCTTTTCCCTCTTTTCTTTCGATTTTATCTTAATGCAGCCATGATGGGATCGACCTGCATAGAGCAAGATCGACCCATCTATTGCAAAATCAACAGGAACCTTCAGGTTCTGATATTCTCTTTATTTTATAACAAAATTTTTTTTCCTCAATCTCCAACATTCGTCCTTTATTTAGATTGTTTTCTACATACTATTTCCTTTTTTTTTACTTTTGTTCTTATTGTGCTCTTTCGTTTCCCCTTTACTGTGGATGTTCACATCGGGTGGTTTGTCTTATATTTGGCCTTCGATTTTAAATAGCATTTGATCACTCGTTCTGCTAAATAAATTTTTAATCGCATTTTCTTTTTCTCTGGCCTGTTCAATTCAGTTTATCATTTCTGGTTTATTAGAATCCCTTATATACATATTGACTTCCCTTCCATTTTCTAATTTCTTGTTTGTGTTTTTTTTTTATTATTATGTATCTTATGAAGGTCGATTGCCTGTTATGTTTCATTCTGGTTGGGATTATTGGTTGATGCCTCCATCTCCAATTATTTGTTTTCATTTTATGTATAGCATCATTGATGCTGTGATTCATTCCCAGCATTAGCATTCACGCCTCATCCCCTTCTGTTCCTTTTTTTTTTTTTTCCTTTCAGTAAATATCAATGTGATCTTATTCATGATTTTCTTTCGTAGGCTCGTACATGTTCGTGATTAGATCATTTTGAGTATTGTAATTCTCATATATGTTGCATTTGGTTTCCTTTGGATCATAGGCTGTTTTCTTTTTTATTCTCTCATTGATTTTTGAGTTACTATATGTATCTTAATATTTCTTATAAGTTTCAATTTCCTAGTTGCCTTTCGATCTTTCTTGTAATGATAGGACCCCTGTTCCTGCATCTTATGACATTGGTATTAGCATTACTACTCCTGTTCTGAAAGTTTCTCCGGAAGACAAGACTTCAAGCGTGGGTGAATTGATGCAAGGCAGACACATGGTTGTCTTTCAGCAAAGAAAAACTAGGTGGTGCCTCGAATTGGTGTTTTGGATGGAATCTGCTCTTTGCATATGGTGTGATCCAATTGTCTTCCTGTGACGCTATAGTCATTTCCAGTGGATTTTCCTGTTGGTTTTGTACTGTGGGTTCTATTTTGAGGACATGATATTATCCTAT
Organism: Nuphar pumila; assembly: GCF_984573655.1. Taxonomy (NCBI): domain Eukaryota; kingdom Viridiplantae; phylum Streptophyta; class Magnoliopsida; order Nymphaeales; family Nymphaeaceae; genus Nuphar; species Nuphar pumila. Next base: position 63,214,813 of record NC_143260.1, on the reverse strand, counting down.
GGTTGAATACTGTGAGGGGTTTTATGTTTATGATGAATTCCAAACAGGTGGTGTTAGATGACTTAAAAGACATTGCTGAGAAGACTCTTGTCAAACATGATCGATCATCCTGGAAATGTTGCTTATAAATTAAGTAAATCATCATACTGGAGATAAAATTTCGTTGGTCGGGTTTTGTGGTGATCGTGAAAATTCTGTAGGGAAAGAGGACCCACTCAATAAGGTCAGAACCTGAAAATACCAATCTATGACAGGAAAATTTGAATTGCATAAAGATCTGATTGAGTATGGTCTCTTGGATCGGATGTTACATAGATCTTGTTCCTGTCCTAATTGCTCTATTTTTGTTTTGATTCCTGTGCATTGTTCCTATGTCATCAATGTTCTCGCTAAGAGTTATGTCGGAGAGGTAATCTTTCCTTTTTACTAATGTTGTGGTTTATCTGAATGATATAGTGGCTAATAGTTGATGTGGCTTCCTACAATCACTCTCAACACTCACACCCTCATGGTTATAAGTCAGATGTGATCTTTGTCTTAAAATCAATGCCTAAATATGGACATTTATACAGGTCCGTATACATTGGAATTAGCTCCACCAGGGTTTTATTATAATGAGGAATGTGAGGGCATGAGCAATTGTTTTGAAAATGGCTCAGGAATGAACCAGTTCATTGACATTCAAACTTGGCTCCTGGCTTCTTCTTTTCCTTTTTTTCTGTTTTGTTTTGTTGCTTCCTATGTCATTCTGCAGGTGGATCATTGGACAAGGTTATTCATCGCTGACTGAAGCTTGAACTCGGTGCAAATCATGCTGGAGTAAGCTCGAACAGTGGAGGGGTTAGAATTGAGGAGATAGAGGATTATGGCACAACCTCTCCATAAAATCAACATTGTATCCCCCCTGTATTTGATCTTCTGGATCCGATTGCCACTCAGCTGCAAAGGATAATAGTTTGATCTCCTGCAATCGGTCCTAACAAAATCTGATAACCAGTTCCACCCCTCCCTGTTGTCTTGAATTAAAGATTCCTTTGTGCATTTGTATATTTTCCTTGTTATTTAGGGTTTCCTTGTCATTTTTATCTTTGGACTCCTGATTGGTGGTGGATTATTTGAAGGTCATTCATGCATCGCTCTTAGTCCATCTGCAACAGTTGCAGGTTTGAAGGGCCTTACATAATTCCAGAATCACTGAAGAAAACTATGGTTTTAAACAATGCTTTAAAAGACCTCTGCTGGAACTAATACTCCTCAGCAAGGAGTTCAAAAGTCTTGCTGACGTGATGAAGTTGATAGAACAGAGTTTAAACAGAAGAAAATAGACGGGATAACAGTTGGAGATTGGGAATGCCTTGGTAGATTTTGTTATCTGCCTCATCCTCAAAGAGAGTGAAAAATGCATGCATCTTTTATCCACTGCAGGTTTGCTTACTCATGTGCAGGTTAGTAGAAACAATTGATTCCATTTAAGTTTACGGTGATTTAGGTGAGAGATAATTCATTCCCTATGTGTTTATCATGATTTGTCAGGTTGTTTATAGCTTACCCTTATTTTGAATCGTGATCTTTATATTCATAAAAACAGAAGGTTTGTAAGTTCTGCTTTCCATGCCACCATCTAGCATCCACCTCCAATTATTCTATCATCTGGACTTTAGTTTTAAAAGTCATTTACAGTGGGTCATTAAAATCATTGATCGAACTCTCAGAAATTTTAAACTCGAGTGTCGTTCAATGACAAATCCCTTGATTGCATTCTATGTTTTACATTCTGGAATATGCACCAATCCATTGATCAGACCATGATTCTCCCAAGCTTCTGCCTGCTTTGTATCTTGTGTTATGGCATTGGATCACATGAGGTTGTCTTCTCAGTGAAGCTCTAGCAGGGGCCTTTATTATATCACCTATGCTTAAACTATGGACATGAAGTTTTCGGCTGTATCTGCTTGGCAGGGGGTCATGGATTAATGCTTTGGGGCACCTATAATAACTGGTTTTTGATATCAAGTGACTGAGTCCCACAGTTTAGCATCTGTTTCACTAGATCTACGGGGAGATCAAAGTGTGAATTTTCCCCCTTCATCAGTAGGTATTCTCATGTACATGACATAAGTTGGATAGCCAAAGTTTGAAATTTGTAACCTGAATATGTGAAAAGTTGCATCAGCAATATTTTTTTTTCCCTAATTGCCACTCTTTATTTGTAATTTTCTGGTGCCACGCAGTGACGATTCATTATATACCCTGTTGTTTTGTGTAGGCTTCATGCTTGTGATTGAGTTTTATCTTCTGCTTCATAGCTTTGTAATAGGATCAAGTTTGCCCAGTTCAGATTTGACAAGTCTTTTAGCATTGCTTGATGTTGAAGCTATTGTTAGAATTCTTTAAATAAATGAATTGTTTAATCAAGAATCATTCTGAACACTAACATACTCTTGTTGTTTACAGACAGTGATGGAAGGATGATGTTGGAGGCATGACGGGTCCCCCAGAAGTCCATGGTGATCAAGCTCTGGAAATTTCCATCTCCAGACGTTGATTATTCATTGGCAGGCCAATCCTCTCAGCTATTTCTGTTGAACTACAACGATGGGCATTACCTTGATCTGCCAAAGAACGAGTCATGGTGCGAATTTGGGTTTTAAGCTCCAAAAATGCTGGATGACTCGGTCACAGCAGAGGTCGCCTATATGATGTAACTCAATCACTTCTGTGTCTATTTCACTTTCTGAACCTGGATCATGTTTCTGAAAATTGATCTGTTTACACGATTTTATTAGGAGCTAATCGTTTGGAGAGCTGTAAATTTTAGATTGAATTGTTCACTCTGCTATAGTATGATATCTCTTGCTGGACAATGTGCAGTTTTTGTATCTCACATTTGATCTTATTCCCAAAGTTTCCTATCTTTCTATCAGGATATCATTCTGGTTGCAATCCTGCTGTTTCTTTTCTACTGATTTTACCATATATGTCATGATAATTTTTTTTTTTTTTTGGTAAACCATTCATTAAGGGTGCATTTGTTTATAAATAACCCTCTGGATCATGTATTTGGCAGATCAGGCAATTGAAAGTCTAGTCATGAGGACTGCATTTCAGCCTCTTGAAGAGTGTTTATTCAATGTATTTGCAAAATCTATACCAGGAGAAAAACTCATACCAAATGTTAGCTTAGAAGGTCTTCTTTCTGCTAGCCTGTTTAACAGATTTAGGGTTACAGCATTTAGTCCCAGCTATATACATATTTTCATTAGGCTGCTGTAGGGGTGAGAGTGGAGCGATAAGGAAGTTCTCGGTCATTTGACAGTAAATGGTTAGTATCTCTCTTCAGCATTTGAATGTTCTAAATCTATAGATTCATGATTTTCGTGCTTCCATGTAAATCATGCCAAAAGCCATGTATCCCATGATCTCATATACATATGCCCTATTCTTACCTTATAACATCATTACAACATACCCACTTCATTCCTTTATTTTCCACCTCACATCACGCACATTCTTTGCAAAATGCATTGTTCCACTTCCACTTACACATTGCACAGCACTTCAGCCCATAATAGCCTCTAGCATCCCAGCAACATCTCTGGTAGCCTTACTCCCCCAGTGCAGTAGCCCAATGGATTGCGGTAGTCCACTTACCCTGTATCTCTGTCATATATATATATATATATATATATATATATATATATATATATATATATATATGCTTATATTACTTTCCCTGCACCTTCATATAGCAGATGTAATCCCATTTACTATATACCTTTTTTGTAACATCCACTGACCTTCATCAGCATCACTCTCATCCACCTATATTGCATGCATGTCATATATATATACTCATATATATATCTATAGGTATGCATATATATATATATGTGTGTGTGTGTATGTATATAGATATATAATCATTTCCCATCATATTGTCTTAAGCTTCCACTATGATATCTCTTATAATGTATTTGTCTCTTGCTTAGGCTAACCCTTGTTTTACAGGATTTCTGTTTTGATTTGGAAGCCTTGATATTTTAAATTCAATTCAAATAATGTAATAGATAGAGTATAATGAAAATTTACATTTCCATCTCTAGATAGAATGAATGAGCATCGTAAGTATCATGAATTGCTTGTTTCTACGCAATTTTACCTTTATTTCTCAAAACCTCACATTGGTGAAACACAAATGGCACGCGCACCATTTCGTAAGAGGTAAATTAATCCTATGTTAATGATCCACATCAATGGCCATAGTCAGGGTGTGGACAAAACTTAGTATTTTTATCTTTTACAAAATAACATTGGATCCACACTAGATCCGTTTTTAAAATTCATCATATTTTCCCTAAATATTTTTCTTCTTTTATCAGAATTTAACTTAAAATTAATTCAAAATATATACCAATGGCCATAGTCAGGGTATATTGAGAGTTAATTTCATTTTAAATTCTATAAAAGCACCAAATGTGTCTTATTCTTCACCTGAATTTAAATATAGATTATTATATAATACATTCAATGACCATAGTCAGGGATGTATTATATCTTCAATCTTATTTTAATTCAGTTCAAGAATAAGATAGCTTTTCAAAATCTAAATTCAAAATTCTTTAAATTCATTCATAATTTAGGGCAGAACTGCATAACATTTTCAAAATTCCCTTTCCAAAAATTCCAAGTAATGTAATTAGCTTCCTCAATCTATCTTCAATCTTTATCAAATCCAATTCATTCTTTCAATTTTCAAAATTCTATTTCATTTTCAAATATCAAAGTTCAATCTAAACTTTGAGATTTTAAATTCATTTTATATTCAAATTCAAATCCGATTTCAAAGTCCAATTTGACTTTGAAATTCCAAATTCATTTATATTTAAAAACTCCAGATCAAATCCAAAGTTCAAATTTTGAGATTCTCTTCATCTTCTCAATTTCAAATTCAAACTTCAAATTCAGAGTCTAACTTGACTTTGAAATTCATTTGTATATTCAAGATTCAATTCCTAAATTTCATTTTCCAAATTCAATTCAAAATTAGAAATATGGATTCATCTTCTAAATTCCAGATTCAAGCTTCAAAGTCCAATTTGACTTTGAAATTCATTTATTCTCAAATCTTCAAATCAATTTTGGAAATTCCAAATCCAAAATTAGATCAACTTGGATCCAGTTTTTTTCTAAATACAATTCCACTTTTGGATCTCAGACTTCAGATCCAATTCCTCTTTAGGATCCAGACTCCAATTTCACTTCGGATCTCAGACTTCAGGTCCAAATCCACTTTAGGGTCCAAACTCAAATTCTACTTTGGATCTCAGACTTCAGATCCAAATCCATCTTATGATCCAGAATCCAATTTTACATCGGACCTCAGATCTCAGATCTTAAATCCATTTTAAGGATCCAATTCCATTTCAAAATCTAGATTTCAAATCCAAGTCCATTTTTCAGATCTCATTTGAACTCCCTAAATCCATTTTCTATTTTAAATACCATTTGATTTTTCTCAGATTCATTCTAAGATTCAAAATTCAATATCACTTCCAAAAATTCATCTTCTTCTCCTAAATCCATGATTAAATTCAAAGTCCATTTCTGACTTTGAAACTTCATTTCCTTTCATTTCGAAGCTTCAAATCATTCTTTCTCCAAAATCGAGATTTATTCTTCCAACTCTGATTTACTTCAAAGACTTAGAATTTCTCTGATCTATCTCAAGTTCTAAGTTAGATTAAATCATTTCTTCACTCCTTTACCAGGTTCATCTCAGAATACTTGGAAATTTCTAAATCAATTTTCAAAAGAGCATACATCCTTGCATTGCACAAGTATGATTCTTTGTGCATTTAGAGTTAGGATAAATTCTTAGGTTATATTTAGGCAAAGCAAAAGGCATAGATTCGATCCTTGGTTCGATTACCCCTGGTAAAGGCGCCAGGAACGGTCGAACCTCGTACCGACGAGCGAATCCCGTCTCTCCATTTTTCCCGCAAATTTTCAAAACGGAGGCGAGTTAAATTTCTAAATATTTTTCAAATCAAGGTCAAGTGAGACCGCGCAAAAGAGTTCCTTTCTCTTCTCTCTTCTTTTTTTTTCTCTTCTCTCTTTCTTTTCTGTCTTTTATTTTCTCTCCCTTCAAAAAGGAGGAAAATAGAGGTTGGAAAAGGAAAAGAGAAGGAAGAGACAGAAACCACAAGAGAGGAAAAATTTTGCGATGATCACAACAACCTTAGAATATATATATCTGCATGATTGAATGACTATAAAAAAATTTAGATAGCCTTAGTGCATATATATGCAAGATTGAATTACTATATAATTTTTTTGACAGCCTTAGAACACATATATGCATGATTAAATCACTAAGAATTTTTTATGACTATCTAAGAGCAAATATTTGCCTTATTGAATCATTCTGATTTTTTTTTACTACCTTAGAACACATATCTGCATGATAGAGTCACTATGAAATTTTTTTGACTGTCGTAGAACACGTATATGCATGATTGAATCAGTATAATTTTTTTTTGACAGCATTAGAACACATATATGCATAATTGAATCACTATGATTTTTTTTGACAGCAATAGAATACATATACGCATGATTGAATCACTATGAAATTTATTTTACAGCATTAGAACACATATATGCATCATTGAATCACTACAAAATTTTTTGACAGCTTTAGAAGACATATATGCATGATTGAATCTCTAGGATTTTTTTTTTACAACATTAGAACACATATATGCATGATTGAATCATAATGAATTTTTTTTGACAGACTTAGAACCCATGCAATCACTATGAAATTTATTGATAACCTAGAATACATATATGCAGGATAGAATCATTGTGAAAAAATTTTGACAGCGTTAGAACACATATATGCATGCTTGAATCTCTATCAATTTTTTTTTACTGCATTAGTAAACATATATATATGATTGAATCACTATGAATTTTTTTTTTCAGCATTAGAACACATATATGCATGATTGAATCACTATGAAAAAATTTTTATACCCTTAGAACACATATATGCAAGATTGAATCACTATATAATTTTTTTGACAGTGTTAGAACACATATATGCATGATTGAATCACTATGAAATTTTTATGACTGTCTCAGAGCAAATATATGCGTGATTGAATCACTATGAAATTTTTTTGACAGCCTTAGAACACATATATGCATGATTGAATCACTACAATTTTTTTTTGCCAGCATTAGAACACATATGCTTGATAGAATCACTATGCAATTTTTTTTACAACATTAGAATGCATATATGTATGATTGAATCACTATAAAAAATTTTTGATATCCATAGAGCACATATATGCATTATTGAATCCGTATGACATTTTTTTGACAACCTAAGGACATATATATTCATGATTGAATTACTGTGCAATTTTTTTGATAGCCATAGAACATATATAAGAATGATTGAATCACTATGAAATTTTTTTACATCATTAGAACACATATATGCATGATTGAATCACTATGAAATTTTTTGACAACTTAGAACACAAATATGCGTGATTGAATCACTATTAAATTTTTTTGATAGCCAGATAAGACATATATGCATGATTGAATCACTATGAAATTTTTTTAACAGCCTTAGAACACATATATGCATGATTGAAACACGATGAAATTTTTGTGATAGCCTTAAACACATATATGCATGATTGAATCACTATAATTCTTTTTTGACAGCCTTAGAACATATATATGGAAGATTGAATGACTGTGAATTTTTTTTCACAGCATTAGAACACATATATGCTAGATTAAATCACTATGAAATTTTTTTGACAACTTTATAACACAAATATGCATGATTGAATCTCTAGGAATTTTTTTTTGAAAGCATTAGAACACATATATGCAGTATTGAATCACTATAAAATTTTTTTGACAATCTTAGGACACATATCTGCAAGATTGAATCATTATGAAATTCTTTTGACAGCCTTAAAACATAAATATGCATGATTGAATCACTATTAAATTTTTTTGAGAGCCATAGAAGACATATATGCATAATTGAGTCACTATGAAAATTTTTTAACAGCCTTAGAACACATATATGCATGATTGAATCACTATGAAAATTTTGTGACAGCCTTAGAACACATATATGCATGATTGAATCACTATAATTGTTTTTTGACAGCCTTAGAACATATATATGCAAGATTGAATCACTATAATTTTTTTTTACAGCATTACAACACATATATGCATTATTAAATCACTATGATTTTTTTTTGACAAACATTGAACACAAATATGCATGATTGAATCTCTATGAATTTGTATTTATAGCATTAGAACACATATATGCATTATTGAATCACTTTAAAAAATTTTTTACTATCTTAGGACATGAATCACTATGATATTTTTTTGATATCCTTAGAACACATATATGCATGATTGGGTTACTATGAACTTTTTTGGATAACCTTAGAAGATATATATGCATGATTGAATCACTATGATTTTTTTTATAGCCTCAGAACACATATATGCATGATTGAGCCTCTATAAAAAAAATGGCCAGCATTAGAACACATACATTCATGATTGAATCTCTACAAAAAATTTTGACAACCGTAAAATACATTTCTGCACAATTGAATCACTATAAAAAAAATTGACAGCCTTAGAACACATATATGCATGATTGAATCACAATGAATTTTTTTTTACAGCTTTAGAACACATATATCGAAGATTGAATAACCATGATTTTTTTTTACTGCCTTAGAACGTATATATGCATGATTGAATCACTATGAATTTTTTTCATAGTCTTAGAACTCATATATGCAAGATTAAAACACAATATAGTTTCTTTTTACAGCCCTAGAACACATACATGCATGCTTGAATCACTATGAAATTTTTATGATTGTCTTAGAGCATATATATGCATGATTGAATCACTATGAAATTTTAGTGAGAGCCTTAGAACACAAATATTCATGATTGAATCTTGAATTTTTTTTTACATCATTAGAATGCATATATGCATGATTGAATCACTATAAAAAAAATTTGACAACCTTATAACACATATATGCATGATTGAATCACTATAAATTTTTTTTGACAGCATTAGAACACATATATGTATGATTGAATCACTATGAATTTTTTTTTACATTACTAGAACCCATATATGCATGATTGAATCACTATGAAATTTCTTTGACACCCATAGAACACATATATGCTTGATTGAATCACTATGAATTTTTTTTGACAACCATAGAACACATATGCTTTATAAATCACTGTGAGATTTTTTTGACAGCCTTAGCACATATATATGCATGATTGATTCATTATGAATTTTTTTTGACAGCCGAGAGCACATATACGCAAGATTGAATCACTATAAAATTTGTTTGACAACCATAGAACACAAATATGCATGATTGAATCACTATAAATTTTTTTTGACAGCATAGAACACATATATCCATGATTGAATCACTACAAAATTTTTTTGACAGCCTCAGAACACAAATATGTATTATTGAATCACTTTAATTTTTTTTTACTATCTTAGGACAAATATCTTCATGATTGAATCACTATGATATTTTTTTGATATCCTTAGAACACATATATGCATGATTGAGTTATTATGAAATTTTTTGATAACCTTAGAAGATATATATGCATGATTGAATCACTATGATTTTTTTTACAGCCTCAAAACACATATATACATGATTGAGCCTCTATAAAAAGAATGGACCGCATTAGAACACATATATTCATGATTGAATCTCTATAAAAATTTTTTGACAACCTTAAAATACATTTCTACACAATTGAATCACTATAAAAAAATTTGACAGCCTTACAACATATATATGCATGATTGAATCACAATGAAATTTTTTTGACAGCCTTAGAACACATATATCGAAGATTGAATAACCATGATTTTTTTTTACTGCCTTAGAATGTATATATGCATGATTGAATCACTATGAATTTTTTTTTACAGTCTTAGAACTCATATATGCAACATTAAAACACAATATAAATTTTTTTTACAGCCCTAGAACACATATATGCATGCTTGAATCACTATGAAATTTTTATGATTGTCTTAGAGCATATATATGCATGAATGAATCACTATGAAATTTTTGTGAGAGCCTTAGAACACATATATTCATGATTGAATCTTGAATTTTTTTTTACATCATTAGAATGCATATATGCATGATTGAATCAATATAAATTTTTTTTGACAGCCTTATAACACATATATGCATGATTGATACAAATTTTTTTTGACAGCATTACAACACATATATGTATGATTCAATCACTATGAATTTTGTTTTACATTACTAGAACCCATATATGCATGATTGAATCACTATGAAATTTCTTTGACACCCATAGAACACATATATGCTTGATTGAATCACTATGAATTTTTTTTGACAACCATAGAACACATATTCTTTATTAAATCACTATGAGATTTTTTTGACAGCCTTAGCACATATATATGCATGATTGATTCATTATGAATTTTTATTGACAGCCGAGAGCACATACACGCAACATTGAATCACTATAAAATTATTTTGACAACCTTAGAACACAAATATGCATGATTGAATCACTATAAATTTTTTTTGACAGCATAGAACACATATATCCATGATTGAATCACTACAAGTTTTTTTTGACAGCCTCAGAACACAAATATGCATGATTGAATCACTATGAAATTTTTTTGACAGCCTTAGAACACGTATATGCATGATTGAATTACTATGAAATCTTGTGACAGCCTTAGACGCATATATGCATGATTGAATCACTACAAATTTTTTTTGACAACCTTAGAACACATATACGCAAGATTGAATCACTATGAATTTTTTTTTATAGCATTAAAACACATGTATGCATTATTGAATCACTATGAATTTTTTTTGACAATCTTAAGACACATATATGCATGATTGAATCACTATGATATTTTTTTGACAACCTTAGGACACATATATCCATGGCTGAATCACTATGATATTTTTTTGACAACCTTAAACACATATATGCATCTTTGAATCACTATGAATTTTTTTACAGCCTCAGAACACATATATGCATGATTGAATCTCTATTAAAAAATTTGACGGCATTAAAAAACATATATGCATGATTGAATCACTATAAATTTTATTTGACAACCTTAGAATACATATCTGCATGATTGAATCACTATAAAAAAAAATTGACAGCCTTAGAACACATATATGTATGATTGAAACAAAATGAAAAGTTTTTGACAGCCTTAGAACACTTATATGCAAGATTGAATCACCACAAAATTTTTTTGACAGCATTAGAACAATTATATGCATGATTGAATCACTACAAAACTTTTTTGACATCCTTCGAACACATATATGCGTGAGTGAATCCCTATGATTTTTTTTATAGCCTTAGAACACATGTACACATGATTGAATCACTATATAAATTTTATGACAACCTTAGAACACATATATCCAAGATTGAATCTTTATGAATTTTTTTTGACAGCATTAGAAGACATATATCCACGATTGAATCACAAGGAGTTACCACCCTAGATGGATGGTCTGCCTGGTCTTGGATAATGCACTTCCTCACAAGAATATACCGTCTTCGCGGGCTACTCGCTCTTAGACAATGCACTTCCTCACAGAGACTTACCGCTCTAGTCGGATTACCTGATCTGGTCATGCACACCCTCACAGAGAATCCTTTGAGAACAGTTCCTCAACGGGTACCTTATCGAGTGAAAATTATTGTGATACATGCATCAATACAATTTACCACTCTCAAGGTCGATAGCCATCAACATGGGCATAAGCATGTATACAATCAAAGCATCACATCATACATCACTTCATATAGCATTAAAATTATAATATCACACATTTGACCAATAAGGCTTCATGAACCAAAGTTCACTATTGAACTTAAACATTTAGCGCATGCATTCATAATTTCATTTCACGTGGCATTTAAATCATATCATATATAAGCATATTATCCTACGCATCATATCATCACGATAAAGAATATTGCACTTCGTAAATTGAACCTCGAAGCATGCGTAAACAAAACATGAGTTCTATGCATGCATACGTGAACATGCATATTTCGTAATACGAAGCAACTAATCATTAACATACATAACTCCTACGCAGTTCAAAATTTGCACCCACGATAAAAGTCATATGGATTTTTCACCACATGAATCAATATAGCACCTTAGATATAATTGTGTAAGGGTTGGTCAAAATCTCATTGACCATCCTACCGTGCATCATATGCATATATTTCTCAAGCAAACAAGACATACAAATTCAAAACAATTTATAACATTCACATGCATTCTTATATACAAAAATAAATGAGTCCATCATATGACAAGACAATATATATAACATCCACAGTATGCATCGAACATGACTTATACATATTCATAGTAGTTATATGTGCACCATGTATCAAATTCATACAAACACACAAAGCAACATAGTATGCGTAAACCAAAGTATGATGACATACATTGCATATATATTATACATTCAAACCCACAGACAGTTGTACCTACAACAAACACACTCCATATTCCGCTAACTACAATCATGACAAGTATGATCTCCGAACTACAATCACAAGAGTCCTAGATATCCACAACTAAGTGAAGTGTATAAGCATAACTTGTATTTGCAATTCATTTAGATATTAAATGCAATATCATGCTTATACAATTAGTGCCTAAACATGCTCTCTATAAGTTCAGTTAAGGTATCTTACCTTAATAATGTGAAGAACAATGAACCAAAACTCAAAAGACCAAAGAGTTTTGAAGTCTACAAAGACCGCTACCCAAGTAATACAACGAACCCTTCGTGTGAGATCGTAAATGCCAAAAACTCAAAAAATGCCAATTAGAACAAGATTAGCCAAAAATAGCAAATTACCCTATAAATCATTACCAAGAGCCAAATAACACACAAATACAGTCCAATAATTTACAAACTCCATCAAAAATATATTTAAATATAATATATATATATAAATAGTGATTTATAGCCCAAATAGTTTTATAAATACAAATTATTTCCTGATTGACTTGAATGAACAAATGAATATGTAATAAATAAATAAATAAAATTCAAAAGCTAGAAACACATTTTTAATTTAGAGATAAAAAAAATGATTTCTTTATTTATTAATAATCCTAAAAAATTACGAGTTTTACATCCTGACCCCCTTTTAAAAGAAATTTCGTCCTGAAAATTTATACAATCATTTAAACAGGTGAAAGTATTGATCAGGTCATTGACCCTTCTTACCCAAACCATCTGGAGAAGAAACGATCACAAAATAAATATGAGTCTTAGGCATATTTTTAAGTTAACATCAACAACATTTCAAACATCACAAATCATACAGGTCTTTCACATTAAATATTGACACCTTTCATATATGTGCATCTACAGGATTTAGAAACGAATACCTTACTTATGATGGTCGTCATACTTACATCTTGTGGCCACTGTTACCAAACTGCTCTGATACCATTTGTAACGCTCCAAAATTTTTAACCTTAAATATAGTTCAAATATTAAAATTTTGAGACCAATTTTTTTTAACCGACCTCAGGAATGCCACTTAAGACTGCTATTGTCAGAAAATCACCATTCTAGATAACCATCATTAGAGAATTGTTACTCTAACACAATATCTAGAGAATCACCACTCTGACAACATCAATAGAGAATCATCACCCGGATGACATTGTTAGAGAATCACCACTCTAATGACATCATTAAAGAGTCACTACTTTAAGAACTTCATTAGAGAATTACCACTCTAATGACATCATTGAAGAGTCACCACTTTAACCACTTCATTAGAGAATCACCACTCTAATGACATCGTTGAAGAGTCACCACTTTAATCGCTTCATTAGAGAATCACCAGTCTAATAACATTGTTAGAGAATCACAACCCTAACAACATTGTTGAAGAATCACCACTTCAACAACATCATTAGGAAATCATCACCGTAATAGCATTGCTAAAGAATCACCACCCCAAAAACACTATGAATTTTTTTTTACAGCATTAGAACACATGTATGTATTATTGAACCACAATGAATTTTTTTTTATAATCTCATGACAGATATATAAATGATTGAATCACTATGATATTTTTTTGACAAACTTAGAACACATATATGCATTATTGAATCACTATGAAATTTTTTGACAGCCTTATAACACATTTATGCATTATTGAATCACTATAAAAATTTTTGACAACCTTAGAACAAATGTATGCTTGATTGAATCACAATGAAATTTTTTTGATAGCCTTAGAACATATATATGCATGATTGACTCACTATGAATTTTTTTTGATAACCTTAAAAACATACATGAATGATTGAATTACTATAAAAAAATTTTGATAGCCTTAGAACACATATATGAATGATTGAATCACAATTAAATTTTTTTGACAACCTTAGAACATATATATGCATGATTGAATCAGAATAATTTTTTTTTGAAAACCTTAGAACACATATATGCATGATTGAATCACTATGAAGTTTTTTTGACAACTCTAAAACACATATACGCATTATTGAATCACTATGATTTTTTTTGACAACTTTAGGACACATATATACATGATTGAATCAACTTAAATTTTTTTTGACAACTTTAGGACACATATACGCATGATAGAATCAACATAATTCTTTTGACAACCTTAGAATACATATATGCATTATTGAATCACTATGACATTTTTGTGATAGCCTTAGACGAGATATATAAATGATTGAGTCACTATAATTTTTTTTTGAAAACCTTCAAACACATATCTGTATGATTGAATTAGAATGAATTTTTTTTTACAGTGGTAGAAGACATATATGCATGATGGAATCACTATGAAATTTTTTTGACAATCTTTGAATAAATATATGCATGATTGAATAAATATGATTTTTTTTTATAATCGTAGAACACATATATGCATGATTGAAGCACTATGAATTTTTTTAACAGCCTTAGGTCACATAAATGCATGATAGCATCACTATGAAATTGTTTTATAGCATTAGAACAGATATATGCATGATTGAATCACTATGACATTTTTTTGACAGCCTTAGAACACATATATGCATGATTGAATCACAATAACTTTTTTTTGACAACTTTAGAACTCATATATGCAAGATTAAGTCACTATGAAATTTTATTGACAGCCTTAAAACACATATATGCATGATTGAATCACTATGAAATTTTTTTGATAGCCTTAGAACACATATTTGCATTATTGATTTTTTTTTTACAACCATAGAACAAATGTATGCGTGATTAAATCACTATAAAATATTTTTTACAACCTTAGAACTCATATATGCAGGATTGAGACCCTATGAATTTTTTTGACAGCCTTAGAACACATATATGCATAATTGAATCACTAGAATAGGTTGCTTTAGAATAACTATGATTTTTTTTTACAGCATTAGTACACATATATGCATGATTGAATCACTATAAATTTTTTTTGACAACTTTAGAAGAGATATATGTAAGATTGAGTCACTACGACAATTTTTGTACAACCTTAGAACACATATATGCATGATTGAATCACTATGAAATTTTTTTGATAGCCTTAGAACACAGATATGCATTATTGTATTTTTGTTTACAATCTTAGAATACATGTATACGTGATTAAGTCAATATAAAATATTTTTTACAGCCTTAGAACTCATATATGCAAGATTGAGACTCTATGAATTTTTTTTGACAGCCTTAGAATACATGTATGCTTGATTGAATCACTATGAAATTTTTTTGACAGCCATAGAACACATATATTCATGATTGAAATTTTTTTCACTGCCTTAGAACACATATATGCATGATTGAGTCACTATAAAAAAACATTTGACAGCATTTGAACACATATATGCATGTTTGAATCACTATAAAAAATGTTTGAACACCTTAGAACATAGATCTGCATGGTTGAATCATTAGGATTTTTTATTGGCAAACTTAGAACACATCTATGCATGACCGAATCACTACGATTTTTTTTTGACAGCCGTAGAGCACATATATGCATTATTGAATCACTATGAATTTTTTTTGACAACCTTAGGATGCATATTTGCATTATTGAATCACTGTAAATTTTTTTTGACAGCCTCAGAACACATATGTGCATGATTTAGTCACTACAAAATTTTTTTGGCAGCATTAGAACACAAATATGCGTGATTGAATCACTATAAAAAAAAATTCAATTCAACACCTTAGAACACATATCTGCTTGATTGAATCATTATGAATTTTTTTTGACAGCCTTACAACACATATATGCATTATTGAATCACTGTGAAAATGTTTTGACAGCCTTAGAACACATATATGAATGATTGAATCACTATGAAGTTTTCTTGATAGATGTACAACACATATATGCATTATTGAATCACTATGAATTTTTTTAACAACTTTAGGACACATATATGCATGATTGAATCACTATGAATTTTTCTTGACTGCATTAGAACACATATAGCATGATTGAATCACTATGACAAATTTTTGACAGCATTAGAACACACATATGCATGACTGAATCACTATGAAATTTTTTTGATTGCCTTAGAATACATATATGCATGATTAACTCATTATGAATTTTTTTGACAGCCTTAGAACACATATTTGCATGATTGATTTAGTATGAAATTTTTTTGACATGCTTAGAACACATATATGCATAAATAAATCACTATGAAATTTTTTGACAGCCTTAGAACACATATCTGCATGATTGAATCGCTATGAAGTTTTTTTTACAGCATTAGAACACATATATGCAGGATTGAATCACTATGAAATTATTTTGACAACATTAGAACACATATATGCATGATTGAATGACTATGAAATTTTTTCGACAGTCTTAGAACACATATATGCATGATAGAATCACTATGAATTTTTTTTAAGAGCCTAAGAACCCATATATTGATGATTGAATCAGTATGACAAATTTTTTACAGCTTTAGAAGACAAATATGCATGATTGAATCACTATGAAATGTTTTTGACAACCTTAGAATACATATATATGCATATATTTTTTTGAAATTTTTTTTGACAGCCTTAGAATACATATATTAATGATTGAATCATTGTGAATTTTTTTTGATAGCCTGAGAACACATATATGCATGATTGATTCATTATGAATTTTGTTGACAACCATAGAACATATATATACAAGATTGAATCACTATGACTTTTTTTTTAAAACCGTGCAACATATATATGAATTTTTGAATGACCAGGATTTTTTTTTGACAATCTTAGGACACATATATGCATGCTTGAATCACTATGATATTTTTTTGACAAACTTAGAACAAATATATGCATGATTGAGTTACTATGAATTTTTTTTTACAACCTTAGAAGATATATATGCATAATTGAATCACTATAAATTTTTTGGAATCCTCAGAACATATATATGCATAATTGAATCTCTATAAAAAACATTTGACAGCATTAGAACACTTATATGCATGATTGAATCACTATAATTTTTTTTTTACAACCTTAGAATATATATCTGCATGATTGAATGACTATAAAAAAATTTAGATAGCCTTAGCACATATATATGCAAGATTGAATTACTATATAATTTTTTTGACAGCCTTAGAACACATATATGCATGATTGAATCACTAAAAAGTTTTTATGACTATCTTAGAGCAAATATCTGCCTTATTGAATCATTCTGAAATTTTTTTGACTACCTTAGAACACATATCTGCATGATAGAGTCACTATGAAATTTTTTTGACTGTCGTAGAACACGTATATGCATGATTGAATCACTATAAATTTTTTTTGACAGCATTAGAACACATATATGCATAATTGAATCACTATGAATTTTTTTTACAGCATTAGATAACATATACGCATGATTGAATCACTATGAATTTTATTTTACAGCATTAGAACACATATATGCATCATTGAATCACTACAAAATTTTTTGACAGCTTTAGAAGACATATATGCATGATTGAATCTCGAGGATTTTTTTTTTACAACATTAGAACACATATATGCATGATTGAATCATAATGAATTTTTTTTGACAGACTTAGAACCCATGCAATCACTATGAAATTTATTGATAACCTAGAATACAAATATGCAGGATTGAATCATTGTGAAAAAATTTTGACAGCGTTAGAACACATATATGCATGCTTGAATCTCTATCAAATTTTTTTGATTGCATTAGTAAACATATATATATGATTGAATCACTATGAATTTTTTTTTCAGCCTTAGAACACATATATGCATGATTGAATCACTATGAAATTTTTTTTATACCCTTAGAACACATATATGCAAGATTGAATCACTATATAATTTTTTTGAGAGTGTTAGAACACATATATGCATGATTGAATCACTATGAAATTTTTATGACTGTCTCAGAGCAAATATATGCATGATTAAATCACTATGAAATTTTTGTGACAACCTTAGAACACATATATGCGTGATTGAATTATTATAAATTTTTTTTGACAACTTTAAAATGCATATATCCATGATTGAATCACTATGAATTTTTTTTGACAGCCTTAGAACACATATATGCATGATTGAATCACTACAAATTTTTTCTGCCAGCATTAGAACAAATATGCTTGATAGAATCACTATGCAATTTTTTTTTCAGCATTAGAATGCATATATATATGATTGAATCACTATAAAAAAGTTTTGATATCCATAGAACACATATATGCATTATTGAATCCGTATGACATTTTTTTGACAACCTAAGGACATATATATTCATGATTGAATTACTGTGTAATTTTTTTGATAGCCATAGAACATATATAAGAATGATTGAATCACTATGAATTTTTTTTTACAGCATTAGATCACATATATGCATGATTGAATCACTATGAAATTTTTTGACAACTTAGAACACAAATATGCATGATTGAATCACTATTAAATTTTTTTGACACCCTTAGAACACATATATGCATGATTGAATCACAATGAAATTTTTTTGATAGCCTTAAACACATATATGCATGATTGAATCACTATAATTCTTTTTTGACAGCCTTAGAACATATATATGGAAGATTGAATGACTGTGAAATTTTTTTCACAGCATTAGAACACATATATGCAAGATTAAATCACTATGAATTTTTTTTGACAACCTTATAACACAAATATGCATGATTGAATCTCTAGGAATTTTTTTTTGACAGCATTAGAACACATATATGCATTATTGAATCACTATAATTTTTTTTTGACAATCTTAGGACACATATCTGCAAGATTGAATCATTATGAAATTCCTTTGACAGCCTTAGAACATAAATATGCTTGATTGAATCACTATTAAATTTTTTTGAGAGCCAGAGAAGACATATATGCATGATTGAATCACTATGAATTTTTTTTAACAGCCTTAGAACACATATATGCATGATTGAATCACTATGAAAATTTTGTGACAGCCTTAGAACACATATATGCATGATTGAGTCACTATAATTGTTTTTTGACAGCCTTACAACATATATATGCAAGATTGAATCACTATAAATTTTTTTTTACTGCATTAGAACACATATATGCATGATTAAATCACTATGAATTTTTTTTGACAAACATTGAACACAAATATGCATGATTGAATCTCTATGAATTTGTTTTTATAGCATTAGAACACATATATGCATGATTGAATCTCTATGAATTTGTTTTTATAGCATTAGAACACATATATGCATTATTGATATCCAAGTTTTTATATGCATTAGAACAGAAACATTGAACACAAAGATAGCTTTTTTTTAGTATCTTAGGACAAACATCTGCATGTTTGAATCACTATGATATTTTTTTGATATCCTTAGAACACATATATCCATGATTGGGTTACTATGAAATTTTTTTGATAACCTTAGAAGATATATATGCATGATTGAATCACTATGACTTTTTTTACAACCTCAGAACACATATATGCATGATTGAGCCTCTATAAAAAAAATAGAAAGCATTAGAACGCATGTATTCGTGATTGAATCTCTATAAAAAAATTTTGACAACCGTAAAATACATTTCTGCACAATTGAATCACTATAAAAAATTTGACAGCCTTAGAAAACATATATGCATGATTGAGAATCACAATGAAATTTTTTTGACAGCTTTAGAACACATATATCGAAGATTGAATAACCATGATTTTTTTTTACTGCCTTAGAACGTATATATGCATGATTGAATCACTATGAATTTTTTTTTATAGTCTTAGAACTCATATATGCAAGATTAAAACACAATATAATTTCTTTTTACAACACTAGAACACATATATGCATGCTTGAATCACTATGAAATTTTTATGATTGTCTTAGAGCATATATATGCATGATTGAATCACTATGAAATTTTTGTGAGAGCCTTAGAACACAAATATTCATGATTGAATCTTGAATTTTTTTTTACATCATTAGAATGCATATATGCATCATTGAATCACTATAAAATTTTTTTGACAGCCTTATAACACATATATGCATGATTGAATCACTACAAATTTTTTTTGACAGCATTAGAACACATATATGTATGATTGAATCACTATGAATTTTTTTTTACATTACTAGAACCCATATATGCATGATTGAATCACTATGAAATTTCTTTGACACCCATAGAACACATATATGCATTATTGAATCCGTATGACATTTTTTTGACAACCTAAGGACATATATATTCATGATTAAATTACTGTGCAATTTTTTTGATAGCCATAGAACATATATAAGAATGATTGAATCACTATGAATTTTTTTTTACAGCATTAGATCACATATATCCATGATTGAATCACTATGAAATTTTTTGACAACTTAGAACACAAATATGCATGATTGAATCACTATTAAATTTTTTTGATAGCCTTAGAAGACATATATGCATGATTGAATCACTATGAAATTTTTTTAACAGCCTTAGAACACATATATGCATGATTGAATCACAATGAAATTTTTGTGATAGTTTTAAACATATATATGCATGATTGAATCACAATAATTCTTTTTTGACAGCCTTAGAACATATATACGGAAGATTGAATGACTGTGAAATTTTTTTAACAGCATTAGAACACATATATGCAAGATTAAATCACTATGAATTTTTTTTGACAACCTTATAACACAAATATGCATGATTGAATCTCTAGGAATTTTTTTTTGACAGCATTAGAACACATATGCATTATTGAATCACTACAATTTTTTTTTGACAATCTTAGGACACATATCTGCAAGATTGAATCATTATGAAATTCCTTTGACAGCCTTAGAACATAAATATGCATGATTGAATCCCTATTTAATTTTTTTGAGAGCCATAGAAGACATATATGCATATTGAATCACTATGAAATTTTTTTAACGGCCTTAGAACACATATATGTATGATTGAATCACTATGAAAATTTTGTGACAGCCTTAGACCACATATATGCATGACTGAATCACTATAATTGTTTTTTGACAGCCTTAGAACATATATATACAAGATTGAATCACTATAAAAAAAAATTTACTGCATTAGAACACATATATGCATGATTAAATCACTATGAATTTTTTTTGACAAACATTGAACACAAATATGCATGATTGAATCTCTATGAATTTGTTTTTATAGCATTAGAACACATATATGCATGATTGAATCACTATGAATTTGTTTTTATAGCATTAGAACACATATATGCATTATTGATATCCTAGTTTTTATATGCATTAGAACACAAATATTGAACACAAAGATAGTTTTTTTTTAGTATCTTAGGACAAACATGTGCATGTTTGAATCACTATGATATTTTTTTGATATCCTTAGAACACATATATTCATGATTGGGTTACTATGAATGTTTTTTTATTACCTTAGAAGATTTATATGCATGATTGAATCACTATGATTTTTTTTATCGCCTCAGAACACATATATGCATGATTGAGACTCTATAAAAAAAATGGAAAGCATTGGAACACATGTATTCATGATTGAGTCTCTATAAAAAAAATTTGACAACCGTAAACTACATTTCTGCACAATTGAATCACTATAAAAAAAATTTGACAGCCTTAGAACACATATATGCATCATTGAATCACAATGAAATTTTTTTGACAGCTTTAGAACACATATATTGAAGATTGAATAACCATGATTTTTTTTACTGCCTTAGAACGTATATATGCATGATTGAATCACTATGAATTTTTTTTTATAGTCTTGGAACTCATATATGCAAGATTAAAACACAATATAATTTCTTTTTACAGCCCTAGAACACATATATGCATGCTTGAATCACTATGAAATTTTTATGATTGTCTTAGAGCATATATATGCATGATTGAATCACTATGAATTTTTTGTGAGAGCCTTAGAATACAAATATTCATGATTGAATCTTGAATTTTTATTTTACATCATTAGAATGCATATATGCATGATTGAAACACTATAAAAAATTTTTGACAGCCTTATAACACATATATGCATGATTGAATCACTATAAAAAAAATTTGACAGCCTTATAACACATATATGCATGATTGAATCACTAAAAATTTTTTTGGACAGCATTAGAACACATATATGTATGATTGAATCACTATGATTTTTTTTTACATTACTAGAACCCATATATGCATGATTGAATCACTATGAAATTTCTTTGACACACATAGAAAACAAATATGCTTGATTGAATCACTATGAATTTTTTTTGACAACCATAGAACACATATGCTTTATTAAATCACTATGAGATTTTCTTGACAGCCTTAGCACATATATATGCATGATTGATTGATTATGAATTTTTTTTGACAGCCGAGAGCACATATACGCAAGATTGAATCACTATAAATTTTTTTTGACAACCATAGAACACAAATATGGATGATTGAATCACTATAAATTTTTTTTGACAGCATAGAACACATATATCCATGATTGAATCACTACAAATTTTTTTTGACAGCCTCAGAACACAAATATGCATTATTGAATCACTTTAATTTTTTTTTACTATCTTAGGACAAATATCTGCATGACTGAATCACTATGATATTTTTTTGATATCCTTAGAACACATATATGCATGATTGAGTTATTATGAATTTTTTTTGATAACCTTAGAAGATATATATGCATGATTAAATCACTATGATTTTTTTTACAGCCTTAGAACACATATATGCATGATTGAGCCTCTATAAAAAAAATGGACCTTATTAGAACACATATATTCATGATTGAATCTCTATAAAAATTTTTTGATAACCTTAAAATACATTTCTACACAATTGAATCACTATAAAAAAAAATTGACAGCCTTAGAACACATATATGCATGATTGAATCACAATGAAATTTTTTTGACAGCCTTAGAACACATATATCGAAGATTGAATAACCATGATTTTTTTTTACTGCCTTAGAACACATATATCGAAGATTGAATAACCATGATTTTTTTTTACTGCCTTAGAATGTATATATGCATGATTGAATCACTATGATTTTTTTTTTACAATCTTAGAACTCATATATGCAAGATTAAAACACAATATAATTTTTTTTTACAGCCCTAGAACACCTATATGCATGCTTGAATCACTATGAAATTTTTATGATTGTCTTAGAGCATATATATGCATGATTGAATCACTATGAAATTTTTGTGAGAGCCTTAGAACACATATATTCATGATTGAATCTTGAATTTTTTTTTTACATCATTAGAATGCATATATGCATGATTGAATCAATATAAATTTTTTTTGACAGCCTTATAACACATATATGCATGATTGAATCACTACAATTTTTTTTTACAGCATTAGAATACATATATGTATGATTGAATCACTATGAATTTTTTTTTACATTACTAGAACCCATATATGCATGATTGAATCACTATGAAATTTCTTTGACACCCATAGAACACATATATGCTTGATTGAATCACTATGAATTTTTTTTGACAACCATAGAACACATATGCTTTATTAAATCACTATGAGATTTTTTGACAGCCTTAGAACATATATATGCATGATAGATTCATTATGATTTTTTTTTGACAGCCGAGAGCACATATACACAAGATTGAATCACTATAAAATTATTTTGACAACCTTAGAACACAAATATGCATGATTGAATCACTATAAATTTTTTTTGACAGCATAGAACACATATATAGATGATTGAATCACTACAACATTTTTTTGACAGCTTCAGAACACAAATATGCATGATTGAATCACTATGATTTTTTTTTTGACAGCATTAGAACACGTATATGCATGATTGAATTACTATGAAATCTTTATGACAGCCTTAGACACATATATGCATGATTGAATCACTACAAAATTTTTTTGACAACCTTAGAACACATATACGCAAGACTGAATCACTATGAAATTTTTTTGATAGCATTAAAACACATGTATGCATTATTAAATCACTATGAATTTTTTTTGACAATCTTAAGACACATATATGCATGATTGAATCACTATGATATTTTTTTGACAACCTTAGGACACATATATACATGGCTGAATCACTATGATATTTGTTTGACAACCTTAAACACATATATGCAACTTTGAATCACTATGATTTTTTTTACAGCCTCAGAACACATATATGCATGATTGAATCTCTAGTAAAAAATTTGACGGCATTAAAAAACATATATGCATGATGCATCACTATAAATTTTATTTCACAACCTTAGAATACATATCTGCATGATTGAATCACTATAATAAAAATTTGACAGCCTTAAAACACATATATGTATGATTGAAACAAAATGAAAAGTTTTTGACAGCCTTAGAACACTTATATGCAAGATTGAATCACCACGAATTTTTTTTGACAGCCTTGGAACAATTATATGCATGATTGAATCACTACAAAACTTTTTTGACATCCTTCGAACACATATATGCGTGAGTGAATCCCTATGATTTTTTTTTGATAGCCTTAGAACACATATACACATGATTGAATCACTATATAAATTTTATGACAACCTTAGAACACATATATCCAAGATTGAATCTTTATGAATTTTTTTTT
Organism: Nuphar pumila; assembly: GCF_984573655.1. NCBI lineage: Eukaryota > Viridiplantae > Streptophyta > Magnoliopsida > Nymphaeales > Nymphaeaceae > Nuphar > Nuphar pumila. Next base: position 63,189,395 of record NC_143260.1, on the reverse strand, counting down.
ACAGCATTAGAAGACATATATCCATGATTGAATCACTATGAAATTTTTTTGACAGCATTAGAACACATATATGCATTAATTAATCACTATGACATTTTTTTGACAGCATTAGAACACATACATGCAAGATTGAATCACTGTGAAAATTTTTTGACAGCCTTATAACATCTATATGTATGATTGATTCACTATGAATTTTTTTTTACAGCATTAGAACATAAACACGCATGATTGAATCACTATAAAATTTTTTGATAGCCTTTGAAGACATATATGCATGATTGAATCTCTAGGATTTTTTTTTTCACCATTAGAACACCTATATGCATGATTGAATCACTATGATTTTTTTTGACATCCTTAGAACCCATATATGCATGATTGAATTTGAATTTTTTTTGACAGCCTTAGAACACATATATGCATGATTGACTCTCTATAAAAAAAATTTGTCAGTCTTAGAACACATATATGCATGATTGAATCACTATAATTTTTTTTACACCATTAGAACACATATATGCTTTATTGAATCACTATAAAAACATTTTGATAGCCTTATATGACATATATGCATGATTGAATCTCTAACAAATTTTTTTTACATCCATAGAACCCATATATACATGATTGAATTTGAAATTTTTTTGGCAGCCTTAGAACACATATATGCATGATTGAATCACTATGAAATTTTTTTGACAGGCTTAGAACATATATATGCATGATTGAATCTCTAAGAAAATTTTTTGACAGCTTTAGAACACATACATGCATGATTTAATCTCTATCAAATTTTTATGGGTACATTGTAATACATATTTGCATGATTAAATCACTATGATTGTTTTTTACTGCCTTATAACACATATTTGCATGAATGAATCACAATAAATTTTTTTGATATCCTTAGAACACATATATGCAAGATTGAATCACTATATAATTTTTGTGACTGTCTTATAGCACATATATGCATGATTGAATCACTATCAAATTTTTGTGAAGACCTTAGAACACATATATGCATGATTGAATCACTACAAAAAAATTTTGACAGCATTAGAACGCATAAATACATGATTGAATCACTATGATTTTTTTTGACAGCCTTATAACACACATATGCTTGATTGAATCATTATAAAAAAAAATTGACAGCATTAAAACACATATATGCATGATATAATCATGATAAAAATTTTTTACAGCATTAGAACGCGTATATGTCGGATTGAAACACTATGAAATTTTTTTGACACCCTTAGAACACATATATGAATGATTGAATCACTATAAAAAAAAATTGACAACCTTAGAACACATATATGCATTATTGAATCACTATGACATTTTTTTGACAACCTTAGGACATATATATGCATGATTGAATTACTATGAAATTTTTTTGATAGCCTTATAACACATTTATGAATCATTGAATCACTATAAAAAAAAAATTACCGTCGTAGAACACAAATATGCAAGATTGAATCACTATGAATTTTTTTTGACAGCCTTAGAACACAAATATGCATGATAGAATCACTATCATTTTTTTTGGCAGCCTAGAACCCATATATGCATGATTGAATGACTATAAAATTTTTTTGACAGCCTTAGAACACAAATATGCATGATTAGATCACTATGAATTTTTTTTGACAGCCTTAGAACACATATTTGCATGATTGAATCACTATGAAATTTTGTTAACAGCCTTAGAACACATATATGCCTGATTGAATCACTATGAAATTTTTGTGACAGCCTTAGAACGCATATATGAGTGAATGAATCACTATAAATTTTTTTTGACAGCCATAGCACACGTATATGCACGATTGAATCACTATGAAATTTTGTTGACATCATTAGAACACATATATGCAGGATTGAATCACTATAAATTTTTTTTTGACAATATTAGTACACATATATGCATGATTGAATCACTATGAATTTTTTTTGGCATCATTAGAACACATATATGCAGGATTGAATCACTATAAATTTTTTTGACAATATTAGTACACATATATGCATGATTGAATCACTATGAATTTTTTTTGAAAACCTTAGAACCCAAATATGCATTATTAATTCACTATAAAACTTTTTTGACAACCTTAGAACATATATAAGCATATTGAATCACTATGAAATTTTCTTAACAGCCTTAGAACACATATATGCATAATTAAATCACTATGAAATTTTTGTGACAGCCTTAGAACACATATATGCATGATTGAATCACTACAAATTTTTTTTGATAGCCTTAGTTCACATATATGCACGGTTGAATAACTATGAATTTTTTTTTATAGCATTAGTAGACATATATGCATGATATTTAAAAACGGTTAAGACTTTGGGCGCAGTTACACTGAAGATAACAATCAAATCAAAATATACAGAATATACACATTTCAAACCACGTACAATATAAGACTGAAATATGAAGAGTTTTAATTTCATTTCAAATCAGAGTATGAAAAAATACTTCAGTGTATGCATGATCAAGTACTTAAAATTAAAAGATCATGAATACCAAGATCGTAAGGTAAGAGTTGACCCTCGAGGATGTAGCTCGACTAACTCTTCTCTCAAACTACTCATCATACTTTACCTGCATTACCTGTCCCCCTCAAAACGGGGTCAGACTCGCTAAAGTCTGGTAAAGCAACCCAAACTCAAACTTAAAGAAAACATATCAAGATATAATATTCATCCATCGTCAAGTGATAGACAAGGGAACAACGTCCTATGAGACATTCATTTCAAGTATTTAAACATAAAGCATTTAAAAGCATTTCATCACTTAATATTTTATTCAACCTTAACTCACGTAATAAAGCAATATATATATATGCATTCAAGTGATACAAGTCATCGCATATATATATATATATTGACATTCAGATCATTGCATCATTTTCATATGCATTCATAATTCTTATAAACAATAAGTCAAATCATATTTGACCATTCCAACATGAAACACATGCACATACCTTATAAGTAATATAATTAGATATTCATGATACACATCAAGCATGATACATAGGTGTGATATATTTACTTAGACAGTCATAATGCAATCATTTACAATGAAACTATTTTGGCGTGATGTATATTCACCTAATAAGTCAAAACTAGTCATTTATAGGCGTGATGTATCATTCACCTATACGCTAATATAAGCGTTACAATCATAACCTCATATCAAGATCTAAAATCAATAAGGGTCTAATTATCATATCTAAGTTCAATATATAATCATGCTATAATAGAAAAGCCAAATCTATAGATTCATAACTGGCTATCTCAATCAACTCAAAAGATCATCATAATTCATCATAACATTTCATTTATTCATAATAAAGGTTTACAAAATCCACACCGGATCACCTGGTCTGGGAAATGTACAACCTCACAAGGAGTTACCCCTCTAGACGGATGGTCTGCCTGGTCTTGGATAATGCATTTCCTCACAAGAATATACTGTCTTTGCGGGCTACCCGCTCTTAGACAATGCACTTCCTCACAGAGACTTACCGCTCTAGTCAGATTACCTGATCTGGTCATGCACACCCTCACAGAGAATTCTTTGAGAACAGTTCCTCAACGGGTACCTTATCGAGTGAAAATTATTGTGATACATGCATCAATACAATTTACCACTCTCAAGGTCGATAGCCATCAACATGGGCATAAGCATGTATACAATCAAAGCATCACATCATACATCACTTCATATAGCATTAAAATTATAATATCACACATTTAACCAATAAGGCTTCATGAACCAAAGTTCACTATTGAACTTAAACATTTAGCGCATGCATTCATAATTTCATTTCACGTGGCATTTAAATCATATCATATATAAGCATATTATCCTACGCATCATATCATCACCATAAAGAATATTGCACTTCGTAAATTGAACCTCGAAGCATGCATAAACAAAACATGAGTTCTATGCATGCATACGTGAACATGCATATTTCATAATACGAAGCAACTAATCATTAACATACATAACTCCTATGCAGTTCAAAATTTGCACACACGATAAAAGTCATATGGATTTTTCACCACATGAATCGATATAGCACCTTAGATATAATTGTGTAAGGGTTGGTCAAAATCTCATTGACCATCCTACCGTACATCATATGCATATATTTCTCAAGCAAACAAGACATACAAATTCAAAACAATTTATAACATTCGCATGCATTCTTATATACAAGAATAAATGAGTCCATCATATGACAAGACAATATATATAACATCAACAGTATGCATCGAACATGACTTATACATATTCATAGTAGTTATATGTGCACCATGTATCAAATTCATACAAACACACAAAGCAACATAGTATGCGTAAACCAAAGTATGATGACATACATTGCATATATATTATACATTCAAACCCACAGACAGTTGTACCTACAGCAAACACACTCCATATTCCGCTAACTACAATCATGACAAGTATGATCTCCGAACTACAATCACAAGAGTCCTAGATATCCACAACTAAGTGAAGTGTATAAGCATAACTTGTATTTGCAATTCATTTAGATATTAAATGCAATATCATACTTATACAATTAGTGCCTAAACATGCTCTCTATAAGTTCAGTTAAGGTATCTTACCTTAATAATGTGAAGAACAATGAACCAAAACTCAAAAGACCGAAGAGTTTTGAAGTTTACAAAGACCGCTACCCAAGTAATACAACGAACCCTTCGTGTGCGATCGTAAATGCTAAAAACTAAAAAAATGTCAATTATAACAAGATTAGCAAAAAAAAGAAAATTACTCTATAAATCATTACCAAGAGCCAAATAACACACAAATACAGTCCAATAATTTACAAACTCCATCAAAAATATATTTAAATATAATATATATATATATAAATAGGGATTTATAGCCCAAATAGTTTTATAAATACAAATTATTTCCTGATTGACTTGAATGAACAAATGAATATGTAATAAATAAATAAATAAAATTCAAAAGCTAGAAACACATTTTTAATTTAGAGATAAAAAAAATGATTTCTTTATTTATTAATAATCCTTAAAAATTACGGGTTTTACATCCTGACCCCCTTTTAAAAGAAATTTCGTCCTGAAAATTTATACAATCATTTAAACAGGTGAGAGTATTCATCAGGTCATTGACCCTTCTTACCCAAACCATCTGGAGAAAAAAAGATCACAAAATAAATATAAGTCTTAGGCATATTTTTAAGTTAACATCAACAACATTTCAAACATCACAAATCATACAGGTCTTTCACATTAAATATTGACACCTTTCATATATGTGCATTTACAGGATTTAGAAACGAATACCTTACTTATGATGGTCGTCTTACTTACATCTTGTGGCCACTGTTACCAAACTGCTCTGATACCATTTGTAACGCTCCAAAATTTTTACCCTTAAATATAGTTCAAATATTAAAATTTTGAGACCAATTTTTTTTTTAACCGACCTCAGGAATGCCACTTAAGACTGTTGTTGTCAGAAAATCACCATTCTAGATAACCATCGTTAGAGAATTGTTACTCTAACACAATATCTAGAGAATCACCACTCTGACAACATCAATAGAGAATCATCACCCGGATGACATCATTAGAGAATCACCACTCTAATGACATCATTAAAGAGTCACCACTTTAACCGCTTCATTAGAGAATCACCACTCTAATTACATCGTTGAAGAGTCACCACTTTAACCACTTAATCAGAGAATCACCACTCTAATGACATCGTTGAAGAGTCACCACTTTAACCACTTCATTAGATAATCACCACTCTAATATCATTGATAGAGAATCACAACCCTAACAACATTGTTGAAGAATCACCACTTCAACAACATCATTAGGAAATCATCACCCTAATAGCATTGCTAAAGAATCACCACCCCAACAACACTATGAATTTTTTTTTACAGCATTAGAACACATGTATGCATTATTGAACCACAATGAATTTTTTTTTACAATCTCACGGCACATATATAAATGATTGAATCACTATGATATTTTTTGACAACCTTAGAACACATATATGCATGATTGAATCACTATGAATTTTTTTACATCCTTAGAACACATATATGCATGATTGAACCTCTATAAAAAAAATTGACAACATTAGAACACATATATGCATGATCGAATCACTATAAAAATTATTTGACAACCTTAGAATACATATCTGCATGATTGAATCACAATAACAAAATTTTGACAGCCTTAGAACACAAATATGCATGATGGAATCACAATGAAATTTTTTTGATAGCCTTAGAACACATATATGCAAGATTGAATCACCATGAAATTTTTTTTACAGCCTTAGAACATATATATGCATGATCGAATCACTATAAAACTTTTTTGACATCCTTAGAATGCATACATGCGTGATTGAATCACTATGAATTTTTTTTGATAGCCTTAGAACACATATATGCATGATTGAATCACTACAATTTTTTTTGACAGCCTTAGAACACATATATTCAAGATTAAATCACTATGAAATTTTTTGGACAACATTAGAACACATATGTGCATGATTGAATCACTTTGAATTTTTTTTTACAGCATTAGAACACATATATGAATGATTGAATCACTATGATATTTTTTTGAAAATCTAAGGACACATATATGAATGATTAAATCACTATGATATTTTTTTGACAACCTTAGAACACATATATGCATCATTGAATCACTATGAATTTTTTTACAGCCTTAGAACACATATATGCATGATTGAATCACTATGATTTTTTTTTTACATCCTTAGATCACATATATGCATGATTGAATCACTATGAATTTTTTGCAACAGCCTTAGAACACATATATGCATGATTGAATCGCTACAAATTTTTTTTAACAGCCTTAGAACACATATATGCAAGGTTGAATCACTATGAAATTTTTTTAACAGCATTAGAACACATATATGCATGATTGAATCACTATGAAAGTTTTTTGACAGCATTAGAACACATATATGCAAGATTGAATCACTGTGAATTTTTTTTGACAAGCCTTAGAACACATATATGTATGATTGAATCACTATGATTTTTTTTTTGACAGCATTAGAAAACAAATATGCATGATTGAATCACTATAAAAAAAATTTGACATCCTTAGAAGACATATATGCATGATTGAATCTCTAGAATTTTTTTTACAGCATTAGAACACATATTTGCATGATTGTATCACTATGAACTCTTTGACATCCTTAGAATGCATATATGCATGATTGAATTTGAAAATTTTTTGACAGCCTTAGAATACATATATGCATGATTGAATCACTATAAAAAAAATTTGACAGACTTAGAACATATATATGCATGATTGAATCTCTATCAAATTTTTTTGATAGCATTAGAACACACATATACATGATTGAATCACTTTGAAATTCTTTTGATAGCCTTAGAACACATATACGCATGATTGAATCACTATGAATTTTGACAACCTTAGAACACATTTATGAATGATTGAATCACAATGAATTTTTTTGACAGCCTTAGAATACATATATGCATGATTGAATCATTATGAATTTTTTTTACAGCCTAAGAACACTTATATGCATGACCGAATCACTATGATTTTTTTTGACATTTTTAGAACACTTATATTCATGATTGAATCATTATGAATTTTTTTTGATAGCCTTAGATCACATATATGCATGATTGAATCACTATGATTTTTTTTTTCTGCAATAGAACACATATATGCATGATTGAATCACTATGATTTTTTTTTAGAGCCTTAAAACACATATACGCATGAATGAATCGCTATGAAATTTTTTTGATATCCTTAGAAAATATATATGCAAGATTGAATCACTGTATAATTTTTATAACTATCTTAGAGTACATAAATGCATAATTGAATCACTATAAAATTTTTTGACAACCTTTGAACACATATATGCATGATTGAGTCACTAGAAAAAAAAATTGACAGCATTAGAACACATATATGCATGATTGAATCACTATGATTTTTTTTTTACAGTCTCGTAAGACACATATTCATGATTGAATCACTACAAAAAACTTTTGACAGTATTATAACACATATATGCATGATTAAATCACTAAGCATTAGGACGCATATATGCAAGATTGAAACACAATGAAATTTTTTTGACAACCTTAGAACACATATATGCATGATTGAATAACTATAATGTTTTTTTGACAACCATAGAACACATATATGCATGATTGAATCACTATGAATTATTTTAGAGCCTTTGAACACATATATGCATGATTGAATCTCTATAAAAAGAATTGACAGCATTAGAGCACATATATGCATGATCGAATCACTATAAAATTTTTTTAACAACCTTAGAATACATATCTACATGATTGAATCACAATAAATTTTTTTTGACAGCCTTAGAATACAAATATGCATGATGAAATCATAATGAAATTTTTTTGACAGCCTTAGAACACATATGCAAGATTGAATCACCATGAAATTTTTTTGACAGCCTTAGAACATATATATGCATGATTGAATCACTACAAAAGTTTTTTGACATCCTTAGAATGCATTAATGCATGATTGAATCACTATGAAATTTTTTTGATAGCCTTAGAACACATATATGCATGATTGAATCACTATGAAATTTTTGCGACAGCCATAGAACACATTTATGAATGATTGAATCACTATGATTTTTTTTTACAGCCTTAGAATACATATATGCATGATTGAATCATTATGAAATTTTTTACAACCTTAGAACACATATATGCAGGATCAAATAACTATGATTTTTTTTTGACATTTTTAGAACACTTATATTCATGATGGAATCATTATGAAATTTTTTTGACAGCCTTATATCACATATATGCATGATTGAAGCACTATGATCTTTTTTTCTGCATTAGAACACATATATGCATGATTGAATCACTATGAATTTTTTTTCACAGCCTTAGAACACATATATGCATGAATGAATCGCTATGATTTTTTTTTGATATCCTTAGAAAATATAATATTGTACATATATGCATGATTTAATCACTATACAATTTTTTGACAACCTTAGAACACATATATGCATGATTGAATCACTAGAAAATATTTTTGACAACATTAGAACACATAAATGCATGATTGATTCACTATGATTTTTTTTTTACAGTCTTGTAACACACATATTCATGATTGAATCACTACAAAAAACTTTTGACAGTATTAGAACACATATATGCATGATTAAATCACTAAGAACTTTTTTTTACAGCATTAGAACGCATATATGCAAGATTGAAACACTATGAAATTTTTTGGACAGCCTTAGAACACATATATGCTTGATTGAATAACTATAAAAAAAATTTGACAACCATAGAACACATATATGCATGATTGAATCACTATGAATTTTTTTTACAGCCTTAGAACACATATATGCATAATTGAATCTCTATAAAAAAAAATACAGCATTAGAACACATATATGCATGATCGAATCACTATAAAAAATTTTCGACAGCCTTATAATACATATCAGCATGATTGAATCACAATAAAAAAATTTTGACAGCCTTAGAATACAAATATGCACGATGGAGTCATAATGAATTTTTTTTTACAGCCTTTGAACACATATATGCAAGATTGAATCGCCATGAATTTTTTTTGACAACCTTAGAACATATATATGCATAATCGAATCACTAAAAAACTTTTTTGACATCCTTAGAATGCATATATGCATGATTGAATCACTATGAAATTTTTTTGATAGCCTTAGAATACATATAAGCATGATTGAATCACTATGAAATTTTTGCGACAGCCTTAGAACACATATATACATGATTGAATCACTACAAATTTTTATTGACCGCCTTAGAACAGATATATGCAAGATTGAATCACTATGAAATTTTTTTGACAGCATTAGAACACATATATGCATGATTGAATCACTATGATTTTTTTTTTACAGCATTAGAACACATATATGCAAGATTGAATCATTGTGAAATTTTTTGACAGCCTTAGAACACATATATGTATGATTGAATCACTATGAATTTTTTTTTACAGCATTAGAACACAAATATGCATGATTGAATCACTATAAAAAAAAATTGACAGCCTTAGAAGACATATATGCATGATTGAATCTCTAGAATTTTTTTTAACACCATTAGAACACATATTTGCATGATTGAATCACTATGAACTTTTTGACATCCTTAGAACGCATATATGCATGATTGAATTTGAAATTTTTTTGACAGCCTTAGAACACATATATTTACGATTGAATCACTATGAAATTTTTTTGACAGACTTAGAACATATATATGCATGATTGAATATCTATGAATTTTTTTTGATAGCATTAGAACACATATATACATGATTGAATCACTATGAATTTTTTTTGATAGCCTTAGAACACATATATGCATGATTGAATCACTATGAAATTTTTTTGACAGCCTTAGAATACATTTATGAATGATTGAATCACGATGAATTTTTTTGACAGCCTTAGAACACATTTATGAATGATTGAATCATTACAATTTTTTTTTACAGCCTTAGAACACATATAAGCATGATTGAATGACTATGATTTTTTTTTGACATTTTTAGAACAGTTATATTCATGATTGAATCATTATGAATTTTTTTTGACAACCTTAGATCACATATATGCATGATTGTATTGCTTGAATTTTTATAAATGCTTTTTTTAAAATATAATTTTTCGATAAAATCTTAGTAAAATCGTCAACCAAAAGTAAATAACCGACTTTCCACAAAGTGATAAGTACGGGTCGAATCCACAGGGAACGAGAATTACTGGATTATTTCTAAGAAATTTAAGTTTTTAATCACAAATATCAGTCTACAAGTACAAGGTTAATGACAATTACAAATTAATACTAAAATAAAATGGAAAAGCAATTTAGTCTTGTATTGCACGTCAAGGGTATTTCTGTCTTTTCGCCACTTATCAATTTTCGCACTTGGACAAGAATCCCTAGAAAATTGTTATGCTTTTCAACCTAATAACACAGGAAAATGCAAAGTTAGTAAATAACTCTAATAAAGCAAAATAAAAATGAAACTAACCCTAATTTTTCAAGAAATTAACAAAACAAATCTTAATTACAATAACATACTCAACTAAAATATTAAACTAGTTCTAAAATTACCTAATCTAAGTCTAACAATGCTGGATGATGCAGATGCAACAATTAAAATGCAGAAAATAATGAAAATAGACCGAAAATGACTAAAAGAATGAAATTACAAATCTACCCCTAAATAATGCAAAATAGACTTCTGACAGCTCTTCGTAAACTGACTGTTTGATAAGGAAACGAGGTCCGAATTTCCCAAAATTTGTTCTGTTCTGTAACTAACAGATTCAAGAATCTGCCAATTTTTACAGAATTAAAAAATGATATCTGGAACTCCAGATATAAGTGTTTCAAAACTGGGTAAAATCTGGATATCACAGGTCCCGAAATTTTAAAATCAGAAAAAGTTGTTTTCACTAAACACTTAAAAATCAGACCAAATCAACTCGAAATGAGTTGAAATTTAATCTACAGATAGTTAACACACCAAAATAGTGAATAGAAAAAGAATTTTTGGAAAACTCAAAAATTTTGCATATGAAATAATGATTGTGCGATAGAGAAAAAATCGGGTTTTGAGTTCAATGCACTATTCACTTTAGTAATCTATTTTTCACACTAAGAATACAATCCTACACTAATGCAGACACTAAATGCAATTATACTAAATGAAATAAAAATTGAATAAAATATGCAAATTACGACTAGAGCTAAGTTAACTAATAAGTCAAATGCAACTAATATAATTAAAAATGTAATTCTAACTATATGAAACAAATGATGCAATTAATCAATTCTAAACATGACGAACTAAATGAAATCCACAAATTCAATATTCACTAAACAATTACACATTAAGAACACTTTTACTTCTAACTCTATCAAGTAAATGACAGACTAAATTAACTTACCCTTTATCTAATCTTACTTCACACTAAAGTCAACTAAGCACCTAAACACTAATAGGATGTGGGTATAGGATTGACTTGAAAGATGTTCACGGCCCACCTAGATGAATCGACTAGATGGACCCACTGAGACAATGCCTAAATTAGAAACCTAAAATTAAAACCTAATTAATTAAAATTAATAAGTTACACTAATGACTCCATTCCTTACACACCTAATATATTAAACCTAATTAAGACTTGTCTAATTAGGGACTCAATCTTAATCCTAAAGTTAATGACCAATTAACTTCAATAAGTAACTCTAAATCTAACTTATATGCCTATGGAAAGATAACCAAGAGTAATTGAATGCCTACGAATGATATTTGGAAAGGTAATTTATCCAAAATCTGTCTAACCCTAAATGTTTGTCTTGACTTGCCTTAAATCTCAATTGGGAAAGATGGATGAGGTGAAACCGTCCAGCCTAAGAGGAGTTATTGACTTTCCTTAACTAATTTGCAAAATGTATTTGAAAATCAATAAAACTGTCCAGCTCAACAAGGGCCACACGTTTAGAACTTTCTCAAAATGATTGGAAGACAATTAAATGTTCTTTCTCAAAACCGTTGACACTTCTTTTGGTAACTCAATTGGAGTTTAAAATAAATTTCTAAAACCAAATAAGTAACTCCCTTCTATCTTGGTTCAATCACAAATTAAGGCTTTCTTTAATTGGAGCCAACGAATTTGGATACACACCTTTCTCTAAACCAATTTTTTTTCTTTTAGCAATTACTCTACTATTTCAAATCAAACTTACCTAACAGAACACCAAAACATTTTCTAAATTAAAACCAATGAACTTGGACTCTACAATGAACATTCTATATCTGAAAATAACCTACCCAAAGTAGCCGAGAGCTCTACTGGAGCTCTAATGGCTGACACCCCTCCTTGGGGAAGATGACTATCTAAAACGCCAAAATCAAAATATAAAAAAAATTTAAGCTAAAATTAACATGAAAATCATAAACCTAAATTAACACACAGCTATAACGAACTATCTAAACTAACGAAAATCTAAACAACTTATCTAATATGTTGGAAATCAAAATAGCATAAAACAGCAAATTATCCAAACGACTAGCCTAATACACAAAGCATGGAAAATCAAAACTACTAAATCTAATTCAAAAGCAATATCTAATTTAACATAATATCAAGAACTGGAATGACATTAATTTCCTATCTAACAATCTATGGAAGACCCTATAACCGGCTGGACGACACCAACAACTCAGAAGCACAACTCGACATGTATTTTCTTTTCACAATAAAACTAAAACACCAAAAGAAAACAAAATGATATTTAGAAAGATCTTAACATGATGAACTCGACCAACACACTTTATGAAACTGGGAAACTAACAAACACAACACAAAAAATTAACTAAAGCTATAAATCACATACACTTACCAAACTTCAAACTTTTATTCAACGACTTTTTCAAAACCATTCACACGACACACCTAGACTCAAACCAGCCTAGACCTTCAACGAAATCAAATTGAACACAACCTGAACGAGGTTTGCTAACCATGTTCTACTACAAAAACAACCAAAGGCGACACATACAAAACGACCCAAGATCGGCTAGAATGGCTCTAGCCGATTTTTGGTTTTCAAATGAAAACGCCTTTTTTATCTAAATCCAACGACCAAACTAAATCAAAATTAAACTTTGTAACTGGTTTTTCAATTGAAAAAGTACATAAAAATAGATAGAATGAAAAGGTAAGATCAGATAGAACTAGATCTAGCTGATCCTCACGTTTTTGGCTAAAACGGCTAAAACTCAACAATCGAACATATAAAAACGAAGAATAACCTAGATCTACCGTGCTGGTCTATGCACGAATTCTATACTAGGGCTGAAACAATAAAACACAGCACACAATAAAAAAACTAAACACAACACATGCACAAACGTTGGGTTTTAACTAGAAGAAAAGAGAGAAGAAGACCTACCTCCAGGGCGATCCGACGATTGTGAGGGAGAAGAGAGTGAACAATGGCTCTAGATTGACGTCCCTGATTTTTCGAGGATGCTGGAATATCACCACGAGCAGGAGCTTTACAGCTGCAACACGTTGGAGATCCACTGAAGATGGAAAAGGTGACGATTCGCGATCGAGGGCTTAGAAAAACGGATGGAGGTGGGCCGACTCATCTTGTTGGAGTGTTTCACACTTCCACACAAGATAAATGGTCTCCACCTCTGCTACACCTACAAAAACACAGCAACAAATGGTTAATCACAGCAAGGGAAATAAAGAAATGAAACGGGAGATAAGGCGATGCTCGGTTTTCCAAGCATAGACTCGATCTTCAATGAAAATGGTGTGAGATGGGAGATTGGAAGGGGGATAGAGCTAGAATCACAATGGGGGGCATCAATTCCAATGCCAAAGACGCCTAGGGTTCAGCCAACAAGAGTATTTATACTTTTTGGTATTTTCAAAAACAATGTTATAATACAAATTTTTACCCTGCGCCACTTTCTGAGGGGGTTTTCAAAAAAAACTTTTGTAATTGGGTATGGATATGCGTGTGGGTTGGATTTGGGCTCTCTAATGATTGGTCCAAGGTCCAAAACAGCCTAGTTGGGTTGGATATGGATCCGATCAACCTCAAAATTCGTGCCCAAACACTAAAATAGCCATAACTCTCTCATTTTAACTCTGATTTTTCTGAAATTCGAACCACAACCCGTTGATATCAAAATACATCTAAACATGAGTTTTAAACCTTAAACTCACTACAAAATGCATGAATAACTCGTTAACATGATGTGCATTTCATGCATCATCATGTATCTTTATGATTTTTTTGCAACAGCCTTAGAACACATATATGCATGATTGAATCACTAAACTTTTTTATTACAGCCTTAGAACACATATATGCAAGAATGAATCACTATGAAATTTTTTTGACAGCATTAGAACACATATATGCTTGATTACATCACTTAGAAATTTTTTTGACAGCATTAGAACTGTATATGCATGATTGAATCACTATGAATTTTTTTTGACAGCATTACAACACATATATGCAAGATTGAATCACTGTGAATTTTTTTTGACAGCATTAGAACACAAATATGCATGATTGAATCACTATAAAAAAAAATTGACAGCCTTAGAAGACATATATGCATGATTGAATCTCTAGAAATTTTTTTTAACAGCATTAGAACACATATTTGCATGATTGAATCACTATGAACTTTTTGACATCCTAAGAACGCATATATACATGATTGAATTTGAATTTTTTGACAGACTTAGAACACATATATGCATGATTGAATCACTATGATTTTTTTTTAACAGACTTAGAACATATATATGCGTGATTGAATCTCTATGAAATTTTTTGACAACATTAGAACACAAATAGACATGATTGAATCACTATGAAATTTTTTTGATAGCTTTAGAACACATATATGCATGATTAAATCACTGTGAATTTTTTTTGGTAGCCTTAGAACAAATTTATTAATGATTGAATCACTATGAATTTTTTTTCCAGCCTTAGAATACATATATGCATGATTGAATCATTATGAATTTTTTTTACAGCCTTAGAACACATATATGCATGATTGAATCACTATGTATTTTTTTTGCCATTTTTAGAACACTTATATTCATGATTGAATCATTATGACTTTTTTTTGAAAGATTTAGATCACATATATGCATGATTGAATCACTATGAGTTTTTTGCAACAGCCTTAGAACACATATATGCATGATTAAATCACTACAAATTTTTTTTTGATAGCCTTAGAACACATATATGCAAGATTGAATCACTATGATTTTTTTTTAATAGCATTAGAACACGTATATACATGATTGAATCACTATGAAATTTTTTTGACAGCATTAGAACACATATATGCATGATTGAATCACTGTGATTTTTTTTTTATAGCCTTAGAACACATATATGTATGATTGAATCACTATGATTTTTTTTTACAACATTAGAACACAAATATGCATGATTGAATCACTATAAAAAAAATTTGACAGCCTTAGAAGACATATATGCATGATTGAATCTCTAGAATTTTTTCTTACAACATTAGACAACATAAATGCATAATTCAATTAGAAATTTTTTTGACAGCCTTAGAACAAATATATGCATGATTGAATCACTATGAAATTTTTTTGACAGACTTAGAACATATATTTGAATGATTGAATCTCTACGAAATTTTTTTTATAGCATTAGAAGACATATATACATGATTGAATCACTTTGAAATTTTTTTGATAGCCTTAGAACACCTATATGCATGATGGAATCACAATGAATTTTGACATCCTTAGAACACATTTATGAATGATTGAATCACTTTTATTTTTTTTGACTGGCTTAGAATACATATATGCATGATTGAATCATTATGAATTTTTTTTACAACCTTAGAACACATATATGCATGATCGAATCACTATGAATTTTTTTTGACATTTTTAGAACACTTATATTCATGATTGAATCATTATGAAATTTTTTTGACAGCCTTGGATCACATATATCCATGATTGAATCACTATGATTTTTTTTGACAGCCTTAGAACACATATATGCATGAAAGAATCACTATGATTTTTTTATGATATCTTTAGAAAATATATATGCAAGATTGAATCACTGTATAATTTTTATGACTATCTTAGAGCACATATATGCATGATTGAATCACTATAAATTTTTTTGACAACTTTAGAACACATATATGCATGAGGGAATCACTAGAAAAGATTTTTGACAGCATTAGAACACATATATGCATGATTGAATCACTATGATTTTTTTTTTGACAGTCTTGTGACACACATATTCTTGTTTGAATCACTACAAAAAACTTTTGACAGTATTAGAACACATATGCATGATTAAATCACTAAGATTTTTTTTTCAGCATTAAAACTCATATATACAAGATTGAAACACTATGAAATTTGTTTGACAACCTTGGAACACATAATTGCATGATTGAATAACTATAAAATTTTTTTGACAACCATAGATCACATATATGTATGATTGAATCACTATGAATTTTTTTACAGCCTTAGAACACATATATGCATGATTGAATCTCTACAAAAAAAATTGACAGCTTTAGAACACATATATGCATGATCGAATCACTATAAATTTTTTTTGACAACCTTAGAATACATATCAGAATGATTGAATCATAATAAAAAAAATTGACAGCCTTAGAATAGAAAGATTCATGATAGAATCATAATGAAATTTTTTTGACAGCCTTATAACACATATATGCAAGATTGAATCACCATGAAATTTGTTTGACAGCCTTATAACACATATATGCAAGATTGAATCACCATGAATTTTTTTTGACAGCCTTAGAACATATATGTGCAAGTTTGAATCACTAAAAAACATTTTTGACATCCTTAGAATTTAAATATGCATGATTGAATCACTATGAAATTTTTTGCGACAGCCTTAGAATACATATATGCATGATTAAATCACTACAAATTTTTTTTTACAGCTTTAGAACACATGTATGCAAGATTGAATCACTGTGAAATTTTTTTGACAGCAATAAAAGACATATATGCATGATTACATCACTTAGAAATTTCTTTGACAACATTAAAACACATATGCATGATTGAATCACTATGAAATTTTTTTGACAGCGTTAGAACACATATATGCAAGATTGAATCACTGTGAAATTTTGTTGACAGCCTTAGAACACATATATGTATCATTGAATCACTATGAATTTTTGTTGAGAGCATTAGAACACAAATATGCATGTTAGAAGCACTATAAAAAAAATTTGACAGCCTTAGAAGACATATAAGCATGTTTGAATCTCTAGAAATTTTTTTTTACAACATTATGACACACATGTGCATGATTGAAACACTATAACTTTTTTGACATCCTAAGAACTGATATATGCATGATTGATTTTGAAATTTTTTGACAGCCTTGGAACACATATATGCATGATTGAATCACTATGAATTTTTTTTGATAGACTTAGAACATATATATGCATGATTGACAGCATTAGAACACATATATACATGATTGAATAACTATGAAATTTATTTGATAGCCGTAGAATACATATATGCATGATTGAATCACTATGAAATTTTTTTGACAGCCTTAGAACACATTTATGAATGATTGAATCACTATAATTTTTTTTTTACAGCCCTAGAATACATATATGCATGATTGAATCAATATGAATTTTTTTTGACAGCCTTAGAACACATATATGCATGATTGAATCACTATGAAGTTTTTGACATTTTTAAAACACTTATAATCATGATTGAATGATTATGAAATTTTTTTGACAGCCTTAGATCACATATATGCATGATTGAATCACTATGATTTTTTTTCTGCATTAGAACACATATATGCATGATTGAATCACTATGAATTTTTTTTTTCTGCATTAGAACACATATATGCATGATTGAATCACTATGAATTTTTTTTGACAGCCTTAGAACACATATATGCATGAATCAATCACTATGAAATTTTTTTGATATCCTCACAAAATATATATGCAAGATTGAATCACTGTATAATTTTTATGATTGTCTTAGAGCACATATATGCATGATTGAATCAGTATAAAATTTTTTGACAACCTTAGAACACATATATGCATGATTGAATCACTATGACATTTTTTTAACAACCTTAGGACATATATATGCTTAAATGAATTTCTAAGCATATTTTTTGAAAGCTTTAGAACACATATATGAATGATTGAATCACTATGAATTTTTTTTGACAGTCGTAGAACACCTCTATGCATGATTGAATTACTATTAAATTTTTTTGATATCCAAGAACCCATGCATGATTGAATCACTATGAAATTTTTTAGACAGCCTTAGAACACACATATTCATGATTGAGTCACTATGAACTTTTTGTTACAGCCCTAGAACACATATTTTCATGATTGAATCATTATGAATTTTTTTAACGGCCTTAGAACACATATATGCATGATTGAATCACTATGAAATTTTTGTGAAAGCCTTAGAACACAAATATACGTGATTGAATCACTGTAATTTTTTTTTGACATTCTTAGAACACGTATATGCAAGACCAAATCACTATAAAAAAATTTTGACAGCTTTAGAACACATATATGCAAGATTTAAACACAATGAAATTTTTTTGACAGCATTAGTACACATATATGCATGAATGAATTACTATGATTTTTTTTAGACAGCATTAGAACGCATATATGCATGATTGAATCATTGGTTTTTTTTTGACATATTTAGAACACATATATGCCTAATAGAATGACAATGAAATATTTTTGACAACCTTAGAACACATATATGCATGATTAAATCACTATGAATTTTTTTTGATAGCCTTAGAACACATATATGCAAGATTGAATCACTATGAATTTTTTTTAATAGCATTAGAACACATATATACATGATTGAATCACTATGAATTTTTTTTTACAGCATTAGAACACATATATGCATGATTGAATCGCTGTGAAATTTTTTTTACAGCCTTAGAACACATATATGTATGATTGAATCACTATGATTTTTTTTTACAACATTAGAACACAAATATGCATGATTGAATCACTATAAAAAAAATTTGACAGCCTTAGAAGACATATATGCATGATTGAATCTCTAGAATTTTTTCTTACAACATTAGACAAGATAAATGCATGATTGAATTTGAAATTTTTTTGACAGCCTTAGAACAAATATATGCATGATTGAATCACTATGAATTTTTTTTGACAGACTTAGAACATATATATGAATGATTGAATCTCTATGAAATTTTTTTTACAGCATTAGAAGACATATATACATGATTGAATCACTTTGAATTTTTTTTGATAGCCTTAGAACACCTATATGCATGATGGAATCACAATGAATTTTGACATCCTTAGAACACATTTATGAATGATTGAATCACTTTGATTTTTTTTGACTGGCTTAGAATACATATATGCATGATTGAATCATTATGAATTTTTTTTACAACCTTAGAACACATATATGCATGATCGAATCACTATGAAATTTTTTTGACATTTTTAGAACACTTATATTCATGATTGAATCATTATGAAAATTTTTTGACAGCCTTGGATCACATATATCCATGATTGAATCACTATGAGTTTTTTTTTACAGCCTTAGAACACATATATGCATGAAAGAATCACTATGAATTTTTTATGATATCTTTAGAAAATATATATGCAAGATTGAATCACTATATAATTTTTATGACTATCTTATAGCACATATATGCATGATTGAATCACTATAAATTTTTTTGACAAACTTAGAACACATATATGCATG
The DNA here is from genome assembly GCF_984573655.1 of Nuphar pumila. Taxonomy (NCBI): domain Eukaryota; kingdom Viridiplantae; phylum Streptophyta; class Magnoliopsida; order Nymphaeales; family Nymphaeaceae; genus Nuphar; species Nuphar pumila. The sequence continues at coordinate 63,168,769 of NC_143260.1, read as the reverse complement.
AGGGAATCACTAGAAAAGATTTTTGATAGCATTAGAACGCATATATGCATGATTGAATCACTATGATTTTTTTTTGACAGTCTTGTGACACACATATTCATGCTTGAATCACTACAAAAAACTTTTGACAGTATTAGAACACATATGCATGATTAAATCACTAAGATTTTTTTTTTCAGCCTTAGAACTCATATATACAAGATTGAAACACTATGAAATTTTTTTGACAGCCTTGAAACACATATATGCATGATTGAATAACTATAAAAAAATTTTGACAACCATAGATCACATATATGTAAGATTGAATCACTATGAATTTTTTTACAGCCTTAGAACACATATATGCATGATTGAATCTCTATAAAAAAAATTGACAGCTTTAGAACACATATATGAATGATCGAATCACTATAATTTTTTTTTGACAACCTTAGAATACATATCAGAATGATTGAATCATAATAAAAAAATTTTGACAGCCTTAGAATAGAAAGATTCATGATAGAATCATAATGAAATTTTTTTGATAGCCTTATAACACATATATGCAAGATTGAATCACCATGAAATTTGTTTGACAGCCTTATAACACATATATGCAAGATTGAATCACCATGAATTTTTTTTGACAGCCATAAAACATATATGTGCAAGATTGAATCACTAAAAAACATTTTTGACATCCTTAGAATGCAAATATGCATGATTGAATCACTATGAAATTTTTTGCGACAGCCTTAGAATACATATATGCATGATTAAATCACTACAAATCTGTTTTGACAGCTTTAGAACACATGTATGCAAGATTGAATCACTGTGAAATTTTTTTGACAGCAATAAAACACATATATGCATGATTACATCTCTTAGAAATTTCTTTGACAGCATTAAAACACATATATGCATCATTGAATCACTATGAAATTTTTTTGACAGCGTTAGAACACATATATGCAAGATTGAATCACTGTGAAATTTTGTTGATAGCCTTAGAACACATATATGTATGATTGAATCACTATGAATTTTTGTTGAGAGCATTAGAACACAAATATGCATGTTAGAATCACTATAAAAAAAATTTGACAGCCTTAGAAGACATATAAGCATGTTTGAATCTCTAGAATTTTTTTTTTACAACATTATAACACATATGTACATGATTGAAACACTATAACTTTTTTGACATCCTTAGAACTGATATATGCATGATTGATTTTGAAATTTTTTGACAGCCTTGGAACACATATATGCATGATTGAATCACTATGAAATTTTTTTGATAGACTTAGAACATATATATGCATGATTGACAGCATTAGAACACATATATACATGATTGAATAACTATGAAATTTATTTGATAGCCTTAGAATACATATATGCATGATTGAATCACTATGAAATTTTTTTGACATCCTTAGAACACATTTATGAATGATTGAATCACTATAATTTTTTTTTTACAGCCCTAGAATACATATATGCATGATTGAATCAATATGAATTTTTTTTTACAGCCTTAGAACACATATATGCATGATTGAATCACTATGAAGTTTTTGACATTTTTAAAACACTTATAATCATGATTGAATGATTATGAAATTTTTTTGACAGCCTTAGATCACATATATGCATGATTGAATCACTATGATTTTTTTTTCTGCATTAGAACACATATATGCATGATTGAATCACTATGAATTTTTTTTTCTGCATTAGAACACATATATGCCTGATTGAATCACTATGAATATTTTTTATAGCCTTAGAACACATATATGCATGAATCAATCACTATGAAATTTTTTTGATATCCTCACAAAATATATATGCAAGATTGAATCACTGTATAATTTTTATGATTGTCTTAGAGCACATATATGCATGATTGAATGAGTATAAATTTTTTTGAGAACCTTAGAACACATATATGCATGATTGAATCACTATGACATTTTTTTAACAACCTTAGGACATATATCTGCTTAAATGAATTTCTAAGCATATTTTTTGAAAGCTTTAGAACACATATATGAATGATTGAATCACTACGAATTTTTTTTGACAGTCGTAGAACACATCTTTCCATGATTGAATTACTATTAAAATTTTTTGATATCCAAGAACTCATGCATGATTGAATCACTATGAAATATTTTAGACAGCCTTAGAACACACATATTCATGACTGAGTCACTATGAACTTTTTTGTTACAGCCTTAGAACACATATTTGCATGATTGAATCATTATGAATTTTTTTAACGGCCTTAGAACACATATATGCATGATTGAATCACTATGAAATTTTTGTGATAGCCTTAGAACACATATATACGTGATTGAATCACTGTAAATTTTTTTTGACATTCTTAGAACACGTATATGCGAGACTAAATCACTATAAAAAAATTTTGACAGCTTTAGAACACATATATGCAAGATTTAAACACTATGAAATTTTTTTGACAGCATTAGTACACATATATGCATGAATGAATCACTATGAATTTTTTTCGACAGCATTAGAACGCATATATGCATGATTGAATCATTGGTTTTTTCTTGACATATTTGGAACACATATATGCCTAATGGAAAGACAATGAAATATTTTTGACAACCTTAGAACACATATATGCATGATTAAATCACTATGAATTTTTTTGGATAGCCTTAGAACACATATATGCAAGATTGAATCACTATGAATTTTTTTTATAGCAGTGGAACACATATATGCATGATTGAATCACTATGAAATTTTTTTGACAGGCTTAGAACACATTTATGAATGATTTAATCACTATAAATTTTTTTTACAGCCCTAGAATACATATATGCATGATTGAATCAATATGATTTTTTTTTTACAGCCTTAGAACACGTATATGCATGATTGAATCACTATGATTTTTTTTGACATTTTTAAAACACTTATAATCATGATTGAATGATTAGGACATTTTTTTGAGAGCCTTATATCAAATATATGCATGATTGAATCACTATGAATATTTTTTGACAGCCTTAGAACACATATATACATGAATGAATCACTATGAAATTTTTTTGATATCCTCAATAAATATATAAGCCAAATTGAATCACTGTATAATTTTTATGATTGTCTTAGAGCACATATATGCATGATTAAATCACTATAAAATTTTATGACAACCTTAAAACACATATATGCATGATTGAATCACTACAATTTTTTTTTGACTGCATTAGAACGCATATATGCATGATTGAATCACTATGATTTTTTTTTTGACAGTCTTATAACACACATATGCATGATTGAATCACTACAAAAAACTTTTGACTGTATTAGAACACATATGTGCATGATTAAATCACTAAGAATTTTTTTTTACAGCATTAGAACTCATAGATGCAAGATTGAAACACTATGAAATTTTTTTGACAGCCTTAGAACACATATACGCAAGATTGAATCACTCTGAATTTTTTTTTACAACCATAGAACACATTTATAAATTATTGAATCACTATGACATTTTTTTGACAACCTTAAGACATATATATACATGATTGAATTTCTAAGCAAATTTTTTGACAGATTTAGAATACATTATGAATGATTGAATCACTATGATTTTTTTTTTACAGCCGTAGAACACATCTATGCATGATTGAATCACTATGAAATTTTTTTGATAGTCTTAGAACACAAATATGCATGATTGAGTCACTATGAACTTTTTGTTACAGCCTTAGAACACATATTTGCATGATTGAATCACTATGAATTTTTTTTAACAACCTTAGAACCCATATATGCATGATTGAATCACTATGAAATTTTTGTGACAGCCTTAGAATACGTATATGCGTGATTGAATCACACTAATTTTTTTTTGACATTCTTAGAACACGTATATACAAGATTGAATCGCTATAAAAAAATTTTGACAGCTTTAGAACACATATACGCAAGATTGAATCACTATGAAATTTTTTTGACAACATTAATACACATAATTTCATGATTGAGTCGCTATGATTTTTTTTTACAGCCTTAGAACACAAATATGAATGATTGATTCACTATGAATTTTTTTGATAGCCTTAGAACACATATATGCATGATTGAATCCCTATTAAATTTTGTTAACAGCCTTAGAACACATATATGCATAATTCAATAACTATGAAATTTTTTTGAGAGCCTTAAAACACATATAAGATTGATTGAATCACTATGGAATTTTATAAACAGCCTTAGAACTCATATATGCATAATTGAATCACTATGAAATTTTTGTGACAGCCGTATAACACATATATGTTGATTGAATAACTACAAAATTTTTTTGACACATTAATACACATATATGCAATATTGAATCACTATGAATTTTTTTTGACAGCCTTAGAAGACAAATATGCATGAACAAATCACTATGACTTTTTTTTGACAGCCTTCGAACACATATATGCATGATTGAATCACTATGAAATTTTGTTAACAACCTAAGAACCCATATATGAATAATTGAACTACTATGAAATTTTGTTGACAGCCTTAAAACACATATACGCATGATTGAATCAATATGAAATTTTGTAAACAACCTTAGAACACATATATGCATAATTGAATCACTATGAAATTTTTGTGACAGCCCTAGAACCCATAAATGTTGATTGAATCAAAACAAATTTTTTTTGATAGACTTAGAATATGCAAGGTTGAATAACTATGAATTTTTTTTACAGCATTAGTACACATATATGCATGATTGAATCACTATGAATTTTTTTCGACAGCATTAGAACACATATATGCATGATTGAATCATTGATTTTTTTTTGACAATTTTAGAACAGATATATTCCTGATTGAGTCACAATGAAATATTTTTGACAACCTTAGAACACATATATGCATTATTGAATCACTATGAAATTTTTTTGACAACATTAGAACATATATATGCATGCTTGAATCACTATAAATTTTTTTTGACAGCCATAGTAGACATATATACATGATTAAATCTCTAGGGATTTTTTTTATAGCAGTGGAACACATATATGCATGATTGAATCACTATGAATTTTTTTTGACATCCTTAGAACCCATATATGCATGATTGAATTCGAAACTTTTGTGGCAGCTCAGAACACATATATGCATCAGTGAATCACTATGAAATTTTTTGATAGACTTAGAACACATATATACAAGATTGAATCTCTATGAGTTTTTTTGACAGCATTAGAACACATATATGAATGATTGAATTACTATGAAATTTTTTTGAGAGCCTAAGAACACATATATGAATGATTGAATCACTATAAAAAAAATTTGATAGACTAGAACACATATATCCATGATTGAATAACTATGAATTTTTTTTTATAGCCTTAGAACACAAATATGCATGATTAAATCACTGTAAATTTTTTTTTACAGCCTTAGAACACATATATGCATGATTGAATCACTATAACATTTTTTTGACAGCCTAGGAACACACATATGAATGATTGAATCGCTATGAAATATTTATGACTGTCTTAGAGCATATATATTCATGATTGAATCACAATAAAAAAATTTTGACATCATTTGAACACATGTATGCATGATTGAAACACTATGAAATTTTTTTGACTGCCTTAGAATACTTAAATGCATGATTGAATCACTTTGAAATTTTTTTGACAACCATAGAACACATATATGCATTATAGATTCACTATGATTTTTTTTTACATCCTTAAGACATATAAATCCATGATTGAATTACTCTAAATTTTTTTGATAGCCTTAGAACACATATACGTATGATTGAGTGACGATGATTTTTTTTTTACAGTTTTAGAACACATATATGCATGATTGAATCACTATTAAACTGTTTTGACAGCCTAGAACACATATATGCATGATTGAATCACTATGAAAATTTTTTGACACCCTTAGAACACAGATATACGTCATTGAATCACTATGAATTTTTTTTGATAGCCTTAGAACACATATTTACATGATTGAATCACTATAATTTTTTTTGGACAGCCTTAGAACACATATTTGAATGAACAAATAATTATGAAAATTTTTGACAGCCTTAGAAGACATATATTCATGATTGAATCACTATAATATTTTTTGACAGCCTTAGAACACACATATGCATGATTCAATCACTATAAATTTTTTTTGACAGCCTCAGAACATATATATGCAAGATTTAAATACTATATAATTTTTTTTACAGCCTTACAACACATATATGCATGATTGAATCACTATAAATTTTTATGACTGCCATAGAACACATATATGCATGATGGAATAACTATAAATTTTTTTTGACAGCCTTAGAACACATATATGCATGATTGAATCACTAACAATTTTTTTGACAGCATTAGAATGCATATCTACATGATGGAATCACTAAGAATTTTTTTGACAGCATTAGAAAGCATATATGCATGATTGAATCACTCTAAAACTTTTTTGACAGCCTTAGGACATATATATGCATGATTGAATTATAAAGCAATTTTTTTGACAACCTTAGTACACATATATGCATGATTGAATCACTATAAAAAATTTTTGACAGCCTTAGAACACAAATATGCATGATTGGATCACTGTGAAATTTTTTTGACAACCTTGAACACATATATGCATGATTGAATAACAATGAAATTGTTTTGATGGCCTGAGAACACATGCATGATTGAATGACTGTGAAATTTTTTTAACAACCGTGGAACACATATATGCATGATTGAATCATGATAAAATTTTTGACAGCCTTAGAGCATATATATGCATGATTGAATCATGATAAATTTTTTTTAACAGTCTTAGAACACATATATGCAAGATTGAATCACTACGAAATTTTTTTGACAGCCTTAAAACACATATATGCAAGATTGAATCACTATGAAATTTTTTTGACAGCAATAGAACACATATATGCAAGATTGAATCACTATAATTTTTTTTTGACAACATTAGTACAGATTTATGCATGATTGAATCACTATGAAGTTTTTCTGACAGCCTTAGAGAACATATATACATGACTGAATCACTGAAAATTTTGTGACAGCCTTAGAAAACATATATGCTTTATTGATTCACTATAAAAAAAATTTGACATCCTTAGGACACATATGCATGATTGAATTACTATGCAATTTTTTTGACAGCCTTAGAACACATATATGAATGATTGAATCACTATAAAAAATTTTTGACAGCCTTAGAGCAGATATATGCATGATCGAATCACTATGAAATTTTTATGACTGTCTTAGAGCAGATATATGCATGATTGAATCACTATAAAAAAAAATTGACATAATTTGAACACATAATTGCATGATTGAATAACAATGACATTTTTTTGACAGCCTTAGAAAAAATATATGCTTAATTCAATCACTATAAATTTTTTTTGACAACCGTGGAACACATATATGCTGTATTGATTCACTTTGAATTTTTTTTGACATCCTTAGGACACATATATTCTTGATTGAATTACTATGCAATTTTCTTGACAGACTTAGAACACATATACGAATGATTGAAGCACTATGAAATTTTTTTGACAGCCTTAGAACACATATATGCATGATTGAATCACTATGAAATTTTTTTGACAGCCTTAGAACACATATATGCATCATTGAATCACTATGAACTTTTTTTTATAGCCTTAGAACACATATATGCATGATTGAATCACTATAAAAAATTTTGACAGCCTTAGAACACATATATGAAAGAATGAATCACTATGAAATTTTTTGAGAGCCTTAGAACACATATATGCGTGATTTAATGTCTATAAATTTTTTTGACGACCATAGAACACATATAGGAATTATTGAATCATTATAAAAAAAAAATTGACAACTTTACAACATATATATGCATGATTGAAATACAAAGAAGTTTTTTTGACATCCTTAGAACACATATATGAATAATTGAATCACTATGATTTTTTTTTGACAACCTAGAACATATATATGCATGATTGAATCACTATACAATTTTGCTTGATAGCCTTAGAACACAAATATGCATGATTGAATCGCTATAATATTTTTATGACAGCCTTAGAAAACATATGCATGTTTGAATAACAACAAAATTTATTTAACATCCTTAGAACACCTATATGCATGATTGAATTGCTATGATTTTTTTGACAACCTTAGAACACATTTATGCATGATTGAATCACTATGAAATTTTTTTGACAGCCTTAGAACAAATATATGAAAGAATGAAACACTATCAAATTTGTTGAGAGCCTTAGAACACATATATGTTTGATTGAATCACTATATGTTTTTTTTAAGAGCCTTAGAACACATATATGCATGATTGAATCACTATAGAATTTTTTTGACAGCCTTAGAACACATATACGCAAGATTGAATCACTATATAATTTTTTTACCGCCTTAGAACACATAGATGCATGATTGAATCACTATGAAATTTTTATAATAGCCTTAGAGCATATATGTGCATATGATTAAATCACTATGAAATTTTTGTGACAGCCTTAGAACATATATATGCATGATTGAATCAGTATAATTTTTTTTTATAGCTTTAGAATGCATATATGCGTGATTGAATAGCTATAAAGTTTTTTTGACAGCATTGGAAAGCATATATGCATGATTCAATCACTCTGAATATTTTTTGACAGCCTTAGAACACATATATGCATGGTTGTATCACTATGAAATTTTTTTGACAACCATAGAACACATATATGCATTATTCAATAATTATAATTTTTTTTTGACAACCTTAGGACATATATATGATTCATTGAAATACAAAACAGTTTTTTGACAGGCGTAGAACACATATATGCATGATTGAATCTCTATGAAATTTTTTTGATAGCTTTAGAACACATATATGCATGATTGAATCACTATTAATTTTTTTTGACACCCTTAGAACACATATATGCATGATTGAATCACTATATATTTTTTTTGACAACTTTAGGACACAAATATGCATGATTGAATCACTATAAAATTTTTATGACAGCCTTAGAACACATATGCATGTTTGAATAACAACAAAATTTATTTAACATCCTTAGAACACGTATATGCATGATTGAATTGCTATGATTTTTTTGACAACCTTAGAACACATTTATGCATGATTGAATCACTATGAAATTTTTTTGACAGCCTTAGAACAAATACATGAAAGAATGAAACACTATGAAATTTTTTGAGAGCCTTAGAACACATATATACTTGATTGATTCACTATATGTTTTTTTGAGAGCCTTAGAACACATATATGCATGATTGAATCACTATGGATTTTTTTTGACAGCCTTAGAACACGTATATGCAAGATTGAATGACTATATAATTTTTTTACCGCCTTAGAACACATACATGCATGATTGAATCACTATGAAATTTTTATAACAGCCTTAGAGCATATATGTGCATATGATTAAATCACTATGAAATTTTTGTGACAGCCTTAGAACATATATATGCATGATTGAATCAGTATAATTTTTTTTTACAGCTTTAGAATGCATATATGCGTGATTGAAAAGCTATAAAGTTTTTTTGACAGCATTAGAAAGCATATATGCATGATTGTATCACTATGAAATTTTTTTGACAACCATAGAACACATATATGCATTATTGAATAATTATAATTTTTTTTTGACAACCTTAGGACATATATATGATTCATTGAAATACAAAACAGTTTTTTGACAGGCGTAGAACACATATATGCATGATTGAATCTCTATGAAATTTTTTTGATAGCTTTAGAACACATATATGCATGATTGAATCACTTTTAATTTTTTTTGACACCCTTAGAACACATATATGCATGATTGAATCACTATATATTTTTTTTGACAACTTTAGGACACATATATGCATGATTGAATCACAATGAATTTTTTTTTACAGCATTAGAATGCATATATGCATGATTGAATCACTAAGAATTTTTTTTGAATCATTTAGAAAGCATATATGCAGATTTAATTACTCTGAAAATTTTTTGACAGCCTTGGAACACATATATGCATGATTGAATCACTATGAATTTTTTTTGACAACCATAGAACACATATATACATTTATGACTCACTATAAAAAAATTTTCACAACTCTAGGACATATATAAGCATGATAGAAATACAAAGGAATTTTTTTGACAACCGTGGAACACATGTATTCATCATTGAATCGCTATAATTTTTTTTTGACTGCCTTAAAATAGATATATGCAAGATTGAATCACTATGAAAAATTTTGGACAGCCTTAGAACACAGATAGGCAAGATTGAATCACTATATAATTTTTTTTACAACATTAGAATACATATATGCAAGATTGAACCACTATATAATATTTTTTTACAGCCATAGAACACATATATGCATGATTGAATCAGTACAAAAATTTTTTGTCAACAATAGAACGCATATATACATGATTGAATCACTAAGAACTTTTTTTGATAGCATTGGTAAGCATATATGCATGATTGAATCACTCTAAATTTTTTTTGACAGCCTTAGAACACATATAAGCATGTTTGAATCAATATAAAATTTTTTGACAACCAAAGAATGCATATATGCATTATTGAATCACTATACATTTTTTTTGACAACCTTAGCACATATATATGCATGATTGAAATACAAAGCAATTTTTTTGACAGCCTTAGAACACCTATATGAATGATTGAATCACTATGAATTTTTTTTGAGAGCCTTAGAACACATATAAATGATTGAATCACTATGAAAGTTTTTTGACAACCTTGAACAAATATATGCATGATTGAATCACTATGAATTTTTTTTGACAACCTTAGTAGAGAAATATGCATGATTGAATCACTATGAATTTTTTTTGACAGCCTTAGAGCACATATGCATGATTAAATAACTGTGAATTTTTTTTAACAACCTTAGAACACAGATATGCATGATTGAATCACTACAAAATTTTTGTGAAAGCCTTAGAACACATATATGCATGATTGAATCATGATTAATTTTTTTTCACAACCTTAGAGCACATATATGTAAGATTGAATCACTATGAAATTTTTTTGGCAGCCTTAGAGGACATATATTCATGATTAAATCACTAAAAATTTTTTTTGATAACCTTAAAACAAATATGTGCAAGATTGAATCACTATGAATTTTTTTGACAGCATTTGAACACATATATGCAAGATTGAGTCACTTTAAAATTTTTTTGACAACATTAGTACACATATATGCATGATTTAATCACTATGAAGTTTTCATGACAGCCTTGGAGCACATATATACATGATTGAATCGCTATGAAATTTTTGTGACAGCCTTAGAGCACATATATGCATTATTGGTTCACTATGAATTTTTTTTGACATCCTTAGGACACATATATGCATGATTGAATTACTATGCAATTTTTTTGAGAGCCTTAGAACACATATATGAATGTTTGAATCACTATGAAATTTTTTTGACAGCCTAAGAACACATATATGAATGATTGGATCACTATAATTTTTTTTGACATCCTAGAACACATATATGCATGATTGAATAACTATGAAACTTTTTTGACAACTTAGAACCCAAATATGCATGATTGAATCACCAAGAATTTCTTTTGACAGCCTTAGAACACATATATGCATGATTGAATCACTATATAGTTTTTTTGATAGCCTTAGAGCATAAATATGAATAATTGAATCACTATGAATTTTTTATGATTATCTTAGAGCATATATATGCTTGATTGAATCACTATGAAATTTGGTTGACAGCTATAGAACACATATACGCATGATTGAATCACTATAAAAAAAATTTGACAGCATATGAAAACATATATGCATGATTAAACCACAATGAAATTTTTTTGACAGCCTTAGAATACATATATGCATGATTGATTCACTCTAAATTTTTTTTTACTACAATGGAACACATATATGGATTATTGATTCACTATGAATTTTTTTTGACATTTTTAAGCTACATATATGCTTGATTGAATCACTTTGAAATTTGTTTGACAGCCTAGAACACATATATCTAAGATTGAAGTACTATGATTTTTTTTTGACAGCCTTAGAACACATATATGCGTCACTGAATCACTATGAAATTTTTTTGATGGCCTTAGAACACATATATGCATTTTTCAATCACTATGAAACTTTTTTGACAGCCTTAGAACACATATATGAAAGAATGAATCACTATGAAATTTTTTGAGAACCTTAGAACACATATATGCATGATTGAATCACTATAAATTTTTTTGACAACCATAGAACACATATATGCATTATTGAATCATTATAAAAAAAATTTGACAACCTTAGGACATATATATGCATGATTGAAATACAAATCCATTTTTTTGACAGCCTTAGAACCCATATATGAATGATTGAATCACTATGAATTTTTTTTTATAGCCTTAGAGCACATATTTGCATGATTGAATCACTATGATTTTTTTTTGACAACCTAGAATACATATATGCATGATTGAATCACTATGAATTTTTTTTTACAACATTAGAACACAAATATATATGATTGAATCACAATGAAATTTTTAGGACAAGCTTAGAACACATGCATGATTGAATGACTGCAAAATTTATTTAGCAGCCATAGAACACACATATGCTTGATTAAATCAATATGAAATTTTTGTGATAGCCTTAGAACACATATATGCATGATTGAATCATTATAAATTTTTTTTGATAGCTTTAGAACACATATATGCTTGATTGAATCACTATGGAATTTGTTTTACAGCCTTAGAACACATATATGCAAGATTGAATCACTATATAATTTTTTTACTACCTTAGAACACATATATGAATGTTTGAAAAACTATGAAATTTTTTTGACAACCTAAGAACACATATATGAATGATTTATTCACTATAAAATTTTTTAGACAGCCTAGAACACATATATGCATGATTGAATAAATCTAAAAATTTTTTGACTGCCTTAGAACCCGCATGATTGAATCACTAAGAATTTTTTTTGACAGCCTTAGAACACATATATGCATGATGGAATCACTATATAATTTTTTTGATAGCCTTAGAGCACATATATGAATGATTGAATCACTATGAAATTTTTATGATTGTCGTAGAGCATATATATGCATGATTGAATCACTATGACATTTTTTTGACAGCCGTAGAACACATATACGCATGATTGAATCACTATAAAAAAAACTTGACATCATATGAAAACATATATGCATGATTAAATCACAATGAATTTTTTTTTACAGCTTTAGAATTCATATATGCATGATTGAATCACTCTAAAAAAATTTTGACAACCATGGAACACATATATGGATTATTGATTCACTATGATTTTTTTTTGACATCCTTAGGATACATATATACTTGATTGAATCACTATGAAATTTGTTTGACAGCCTAGAACACATATATCCATGATTGAAGTATTATGAAATTTTTTTGACAGCTTAGAACACATATATGCGTCACTGAATCACTATGAAATTTTTTTGAAAGACTTAGAACACATATATGCATGTTTGAATCACTATGAATTTTTTTTGACAGATATAGAACACAAATATGAAAGAATGAATCACTATGAAATTTTTTTGATAGCCTATGAAATTTTTTTAAGAACATATATATGCAATATTGAATCACTATAATTTGTTTTGACAACCATAGAACACATATATGCATTATTGAATCATTATAAAAAAAATTTGACAACCTTGGGACATATATATGCATGATTGAAATACAAAACCATTTTTTTGTCAGCTTAAGAACACGTATATGAATGATGGAATCACTATGAAATTTTTTTTATAGCCTTAGAGCACATATCTGCATGATTGAATCACTATGAATTTTTTTTGACAACCTAGAATACCTATATGCATGATTGAATCACTATGAAATTTTTTTGACAACATTAGAACACAAATATGCATGATTGAATCACTATGAAATTTTTATGACAAGCTTAGAACATATGCTTGATTGAATGACTACAAAATTTATTTAACAGCCTTAGAACACACATATGCTTGATTAAATCAATATGAAAATTTTGTGATAGCCTTAGAACACATATATGCATGATTGAATCATGATACAATTTTTTTTACAACCTTAGAACACATATATGCATGATTGAATCACTATGAAATTTTGTTGACAGCCTTCGAACACACATATGAAAGAATGAAACACTATGAAATTTGTTGAGAGCCTTAGAACACATATGTGCATGATTAAATCATTATAATTTTTCTTTTACTGCTTTAGAACACATATATGCATGATTGAATCACTATGAATTTTTTTTGACAGCCTTAGAAAACATATATGCAAGATTGAATCACTATATAATTTTTTTACTGCCTTAGAACACATATATGCATGATTGAATCACTATGAATTTTTAATGAGTGCCTTAGAGCATATATATGCATGATTTAATCACTACGAAATTTTTGTGACAGCCTTAGAACACATGTACTCATGATTGAATCACTACAAATTTTTTTTTACAGCAGTAGAATGCATATATGCATGATTGAATAACTATAAATTTTTTTTGACAGCATTAGAAAGCATATTTGCATTCTTGAATCTCTCTAAATTTTTTTTGATAGCCTTAAAATATACATATATGCATGATTGTATCACTATGAAATTTTTTTGACAACCATAGAACACATATAAGCATTATTGAATAATTATAAATTTTTTTTTACAACCTTAGGACATATATATGCATGATTGAATTACAAAACAAATTTTTTGACAGTCGTAGAACACATATGTGAATGATTGAATCACAATACAAAATTTTTGATGGCCTTAGAACACATATATTTATGATTGAATCACTATGAATTTTTTTTGACAAGCTTAGAACACAAATTTGCATGATTGAATAACTGCAAAATTTATTTAACAGCCTTAGAACACATATATGCATGATTGAATCACTATCACATTTTATGACAGCCTTAGAACACATATATTCATGATTGAATCATGATAAATTTTTTTGACTGCCTTAGAACACATATATGCATGATTGAATCTCTATAAATTTTTTTTAACAGCCTTAGAACACATATATACATGATTGAATCACTATAGAATTTTTTTGACAGCCTTAGAACACATATATGCAAGATTGAATCACTATATAATTTTTTTACAACCTTAGAACACATATATGCATGATTGAATCACTATGACATTTTTATGATTGTCTTAGAGCATATATATGCATGATTGAATTACTATACATTTTTTTTCACAACCTTAGGACCTATATATGCAAGATTGAAATACAAAGCAATTTTTTTGACAGCCTTAGAACACATGTACTCATGATTGAATCACTATAAATTTTTTTTGACAGCCTTAGAACAGATATATGCATGATTGAATCACTATGAATTTTTTTTGACAACCTTAGAACACATATATGCAAGATTAAATCACTATATATTTTTTTTTACTGCCTTAGAACACGTATATGCATGATTGAATCACTATGAAATTTTTATTACTGCCTTAGAGCACATATATGCATGATTGAATAACTATGAAATTTTTATGACAGCCTTAGAACACATATATAAATGATTGAATCACTACAAATTTTTTTTTGACAGCCTTAGAATGCATATATACATGATTGAATCACTAAGAATTTTTTTTGACAGCATTAGAAAGCATATATGCATGATTGAATCACATTAAAATTTTTTGACAGCCTTAGAACACATATATGCATGTTTGAATCAATATAAAATCTTTTTGACAACCACAGAACACATTTATGCATTATTGGATCATTATAATTTTTTTTAGACAACTTAGGACATATATATGCATGATTGAAATACAAAGCAATTTTTTTGACAGCCTTATAACACATATATGAATTATTGAATCACTATGAAATTTTTTTGAGAGTCTTAGAACACATATATAAATGATTCAATTACTATGAAACTTTTTTGACAACCTTGAACAAATATATGCATGATTGAATCACTATAAAATTTTTTTGATAGCCTTAGAACACAAATATGCATGATTGAATCAGTGTAAAATTTTTTTGACAGCCTTAGAACACATATGCATGATTGAATAACTGTGAAATTTTATAATTTTATTAAAAACCTTAGAACACAGATATGCATGTTTAAATCACTATGAAATTTTTGTGACAGCCTTAGAACACATATATGCATGATTGAATCGTGATTAATTTTTTTTTACAGCCATAGAACACTTATATGCATGATTGAAGCACTATAAATTTTTTTTTACAGCCTTAAAACACATATGTGCAAGATTGAATCACTATGAATTTTTTTTGACAGCATTAGGACACATATATGCAAGATTGAATCACTATAACTTTTTTTTTACAACATTAGTACACATATATGCATGAATGAATCACTATGAAGCTTTTATGACAGCCTTAGAGCACATATATACATGATTGAATCACTATAAAATTTTTGTGACAGACTTATAGCATATATATCCATTATTGATTCACTATGAATTTGTTTTGACATCTTTAGGACACATATATGCATGATTGAATTACTATGCAATTTTTTTGACAGCCTTAGAACACATATATTAATGATTGAATCACTATGAAATTTTTTTGACAGCCTAAGGACACATATATGAATGATTGAATCACTATGAATTTTTTTTCACAGCCAAGAACACATATATGCATGATTGAATAACTATGAAATTTTTTTGACAGCCTTAAAACCCAAATATGCATGATTGAATCACTGTGATTTTTTTTTACATCCTTAGAACACATATATGCATGATTGAATCACTATATAATTTTTTTGACAGCCTTAGAGCACATATATGCATGGTTTAATCACTATGAAATTTTTATGACTGTCTTAGAGCACATATATGCATGATTGAATCACTATGAAATTTTATTGACAGCCTTAGAACACATATGTGCATGATTTAATCACTATAAAAAAAATTTGACATCATTTAAACACATATATGCATTAAAGATTCACAATGATTTTTTTTTTACTGTCATTTAAATACATATATGCTTGAATGAATCACAATGACATTTGTTTCACAGCCTAGAACACATATATGTATGATTGAAGCACTATGAAATTTTGTTGACAGCCATAGAACACACATGCGTCATTAAATCACTATAATTTTTTCTTATTGCCTTAGAACACATATATGCATGATTGACAAACTATGAAATTTTTTGGACAGCCTTAGAACACATATATGCATGATTGAATCACTATAATTTTTTTTTCAACCATCGAACACATATATGCATTATTGAATCATTATAAAATTATTTTGACGACCTTAGAACACATATATGCATGATTGAAATACAAAGTCATTTTTTTGACAGCCTTAGAACACATATATGAATGATTGAATCACTATGAATTTTTTTAGATAGCCTTAGAACGCATATGTGCATGATTGAATCACTTTGAAATTTTTATGATAGCCTTAGAACATATGCATGATTGAATAACTGCAAAATTTATTTAACATTCTTAGAACACAAATATGGATGATTGGATCACTATGAAATTTTTGTGATAGCCTTAGAACACATATATGCATGATTGAATAACAATGACTTTTTTTTTACAGCCTTAGAACATATATATGAATGAATAAAACACTATGAAAATTTTTGAGAGCCTTAGAACACATATATGCATGATTGAATCACTATAATTTTTTTTCGACAGCCTTAGAACACATATATGCATGATTAAATCACTATGGAATTTTTTTACAACTTTAGAACACATATATGCATGATTGAATCACTATGAAATTTTTATGAGTGCCTTAGAGCATATATATGCATGATTGAATCACCATACAATTTTTGTCATATCCTTAGAACATATATATGCATGATTAAATCACTAATTTTTTTTTTTGACAGCATTAGAATGCATATATGTTTAACTGAATAACTATAAAATTATTTTGATAGCATTAGAAAGCATATATGCATGATTGAATCACTTTGAAACTTTTTTGATAACCTTAAAATACATATATGCATGATTGTATCACAATGAATTTTTTTAGACAGCCACAGAACACATATGTGCATTATTGAATAATTATAATTTTTTTTGACAACCTTAGGACATATATATGCATGATTAAAATACAAAGCAATTTTTTTGACAGTCGTAGAACACATATATGAATGTTTGAATCACTATGAATTTTTTTTGATAGCCTTATAACACATATATGCATGATTGTATCACTATGGATTTTTTTTGACAACCAAGAACACATATATGCATGATTGAATCACAATGAAATTTTTTTGACAGCCTTAGAACACAAATATGCATGATTAGACAACTATAAAATATTTATGATAGCCTTAGAACACATAGGCATGATAGAATAACTGCGAAATTTATTAAACAACTTTAGAACACATATATGCATGATTGAATCACAATGACATTTTTGTGACAGCCATAGAACACATATATTCCTGATTGAATCACTATGAATTTTTTTGACAGCCTTATAACATGTATGTGAAAGAATGAATCACTATGAAATTTTTTGAGAGCCTTAGAACACATATATGCATGATTGAATCACTATAAATTTTTTTTTGACAGCCTTAGAACACATATATGCATGATTGAATCACTATAGAATTTTTTTGACAGCCTTAGAACACATATATGCAATATTGAATAACTATATAATTTTTTTATAGCCTTAGAACACATATATGCATGATTGAATCACTATGAAATTTTTATGACTGCCTTAGAGCACATATATGCAAGATTGAATCACTATGAAATTTTGTTGACTGCCTTAGAACACATATATGCATGGTTGAATCACTATGAAATTTTTATGACTGCCTTAGAGCAAATATATGCAAGATTGAATCACTATGAAATTTTGTTAACTGCCTTAGAACACATATATGCATGATTAAATCACTATAAAAAAATTTTGACATCATTTGAATACATATATGCAGGATTGAATCACAATGAAATTTTTTGACAGCCTTAGAACACATATGTGCATGATTGAATCACTATAAATTTTTTTTGACAACCATGGACCACATATATGCATTATTGATTCACTATGAATTTTTTTTCCAGCCTTTGAACAGAAATATGCATGATTGAATCACTATGAATTTTTTTTTAAAGCCTTAGAGCACATATATGCTTGTTTGAATCACTATAAATTTTTTTTTGAGAGAATTTGATCACGTATCTGCGTGGTTGAATGGTAGAATACATATATGCATGATTGAATCACTACGAATTTTTTTTTGACAGCCTTAAAACATATATATGAATGAATGATTCACTATGAAATTTTTTGAGTGCCTTAGAACACATATATGCTTGATTGAATCACTATAAATTTTTTTGACAACCATAGAACACATATATTCTTTATTGAATCATTTTAATTTTTTTTTGACAACCTTAGGATATATATATGCATGATTAAAATACAAAGCAATTTTTTTGACAGCCTTAGAACACATATATGCATGGTTGAATCACTATGAATTTTTTTTTGTCACCTAGAATACAAGTATGCATGATTGAATCACTATGTAATTTTTTTGACAGCCTTAGAACACAAATATGCATGATTGAATCAGTATGAAATTTTCATGACAGCCTTAGAACACATATGCATGATTGAATAATTGCAAAATTTATTTAATACCCTTATAACACATATATGCATGATTGGATCACTATGAATTTTTTGTGATAGCCTTACAACACATATATGCATGATTGAACCAATATGATTTTTTTGACAGACTTAGAACACATATATGCATGATTGAAACACTATGAATTTTTTTTTAGAGCCTTAGAACAAATATATGAAAGAATGAAACACTATGAAATTTTTTGAGAGCCTTAGAACACATATATGCTTCATTGAATCACTATATATTTTTTTTGAGTGCCTTAGAACTTATATATGCATGATTGAATCACTATGGAATTTTTTCGACAGCCTTAGAACACATATATGCAAGATTGAATCACTGTATTATTTTTTAACAGCCTTAGAGCACATATATGCATGATTGAATCACTATAAATTTTTTATGACTGCCTTAGAGCATATATATGCTTAATTGAATCACTACAAAAAAATTTTTACAGCCTTAAAATGCATGATTGAGTACTATAAATTTTTTTTTGACAAAATTAGAAAGCATATATGCACGATTGAATCACTCTGAGATTTTTTTGACAGCCTTAGAACACATATATGCACGAAAGAGTACTGACCCCATTTTATGGGGATGCAGGTTTACTTAGGTGTGCGATGGAGCTCGATGTGGTGCCGCGGACTTCGAACCCACACTTCTGAACCTCGTCTGTTGGATCCGGGCAGTGTTTTGTATAAGGGATTGGATGTACAGTTTTGTAAATATGTATTTAGTAAAGTTGTTTCATTTAATGTTGATTCACACCTGTAGTGACCGCCCAAGGTTTTTTTCCGCTTGTTGATCTTCCCCTTTCGGTCCTTCCGCACTTGCGTACTCATATAAAAAAAAAAGGTAAAAATAAAAATGTATTTTACTCAAAGGGCGGGAAATCTGGGTATGGGTCGCTACAAAAATGGTATCAGAGCAGTGTTTAAAAGGAGTTAAGAAGTGTGGTTCAAGTCTCTGCACGCATCAGCCATCGTACTGTAAGTATTTCAAATTCAGTTTTGTTGATCCCTGACTTGTCCTGCTTGATTTGATGATCTTGTGTACTTTTCGGGAGTCTTCTGAGGTGAGACCCCACTTTGTGCTTAGGCCTCGTATATTTGGGCTTGAGACATCAAATGTCGGAACCTAAGGGTTCGTTGGTGCTTGTGGATCTAGTTCTCAAGCTGTTTTGAGTCGACTCCGGTGAGACTCGGAGTTTTCGACTTGGACTTAGGGGACTACTTGCGTAGTTTGCCCTTCTCGTTCCACATGATGATAGTGGGAACGGTTGTTATATCATCGCGATTATCGAGCTTTTAGCCTTATTGTGTTGAAGACGAGATGACTTCGATAAAAATTGTCAGGTGAGGCTCAGAGTGGATGTTTTCTCTCTTTTCCAACCTCGTTGGAATTGTTCCTAACCCTGTCTTTGACGAAGGGTATTTCATGTAAACCTTTTTAGACGGAAAGATGGAAGCCTTGTTTGTGCCAGTGAGCCTTCATTATCCCGTAGGCGAATAATTGACACTGTCATTATCCCTCAGTCGTTCTTGGTGATGAGAACGTATCTGTTGCCTTGTGCCATGCTTGTGGCATGTGTTGCCGGTGAGGGCACTTGACTCTTGAGAGGGTCGTGTTCTGGGGATAGTTAACACCGATTTTCCTGGTGTTGTTGCTCGTGAGAGAGCATTGCGGGAATCTTTGTTTTCCCACCACTGTTTGTAGGACGGTGGCGAGTTAGCTCAGGTAGTGATTCCTGTTAGCGTCGACTATACCGTTGGGGAGGTGACGCTTCAACGATGCCGTTAGCGTGGTGATTCGCTAATTATGTCATTAGAGTGGTGATTCTCTAATGAAGGTCATTGGAGTGGTGATTCTCTAGTGATGCCGTTAGCGGGGTGATTCGCTAACGATGCCGTTAGCGTGGTGATTCGCTAATGATGCCATTAGGATGGTGATTTCCTAATGACGCTACTGAAGTGGTGATTCTTCAGTAATGCCGTTAGCATGGTGATTTGCTAATGATGCCATTAGAGTGGTGATTCTCTAATGAAGGCCATTAGAGTGGTGATTCTCTAATGAATGTCATTGGAGTGATGATTTTCTAGTGATGCCGTTAGCGGGGTGATTCGCTAACGATGCCGTTAGTGTGGTGATTCGCTAATGATGCCATTAGGATGGTGATTTCCTAATGACGCTACTGAAGTGGTGATTCTTCAGTAATGCCGTTAGCATGGTGATTCGCTAATGATGCCATTAAAGTGGTGATTCTCTAATGAAGGACATTGGAGTGGTGATTCTCTAGTGATGTCATTAGCATGGTGATTCGCTAATGATGCCATTAGCGTGTTTGTTCGCTAGTGATACCATTAGAATGGTGATTTCCTAATGACGCTACTGAAGTGGTGATCCTCTAGTAATGCCGTTAGCATGGAGATTGACTGACAATACCGTTAGGATGATGGTTCTTCTGATGATGTCGCTAGGGCGGTGATTCCCTAACGACGGCGTGCTTAACAAGTTACGATTAACGATGCTACGATAGATGCTATCTTGTGACGATGCTAGATGAGTATAGATGACTCTTGTATCTTGTCTTATCATGTGATGATGACTTTCCTTGTTCCGTTAGAATAGGTGTCTTTTTTTCTAACGTTCATCGTCAAGGATAATGATCTTCTAGCGATAGCGACCTTGTTTAGTGTCGCTTGAGATCGTTCATAGAACGTGCTTTCGTTGTGTGGTGTCGAACAATTGATTGTGATGTAGACTTTTGTCTGAAATTTTGTGTGCTTTATGCTTATGATGGTTGTTTGACTGCTGCGATTGTTGCTTTGTGAGCTAGGGTTTCTCAGACCTACCTTTTGACCCACCTTGCCTTCTGGTAATGATAGATGACTTGGAGGACTAGATGCAATGTTGTTATGGGCACTGTGAACAACCTTGCAGAAGTTGTGCATCAGCAAGCGGCTGCAATGCATCAGATGGGCGAGAATCTTCAGCATTGTAGCCCAGAGTGTGCAAAGCAGTAGTGCGATTACGTATAAGCGATTCATGGAGTTAGATCCTCCTGCTTTTGTGGGTAAGACAGACCCTGAAGCTGCTGAGTCATGGTTACGTGAGATGGAACGTATTTTTCGTGTTCTAGATGTCCCAGAAGAGAAGAAAGTGGATTTTGGCACTTATCGCTTGAAGGACCATGCTGAGAAGTGGTGGGACACTGTCTCTTCGGTCAGATTCAAGGACGCGACTGTTACATGGGATGAATTTGTAGAAGTTTTCAACTCTACTTATTTTCCGAAGCATGAGCGCAGTAGGAAGATGCAAGAATTTCTGGACTTGCAGCAAGGAGCGACGACCTTGTCCGATTATACTACAAGGTTTCATTGTTTGGAACGATATTGTCCGAACGTGTACGTGGCGGAGAGCGATCGAGCAATGAAGTTTGCTCGTGGTTTGAGAACTAAGGTGTTCACTAACGGGCCTAAATCGCTCGAAGAAGCTATGGAGGTAGCTACTGTGTTAGATGAAGATCAACCCGAGCACCAGGCTCAAGTTTTCACGATTGTATCGGAAAAGAAACCTAGTGGGGTGGAGTCCTCGCCACCTACTAGAGGGCGGAAGCGTCAGAAAGTGCAGCAGAATGTCCAACGGAGACGACCTCAACAATCGAATCGCCAACAAAAGCCACCTCAACGATCGGAAGTTCAGCGGAAGTGTCGGCAATGCAATGTAGAGCATGCTTTTGGAGCTTGTCCTCGTTTCAATGGCAAGTGTTTTAAGTGTGGACAACCTGGGCATATTGCCAAGTTTTGTTTGGAGAAGCCTCCGACAGATTTAGTTGTTGTCGAGTAGGCGCTGTCAGACGAGATCTGACCCTTTTATTGTTGTTTGTTGTTTCATGATTTCGCGGACGAAATCCCTTTTAAGGAGGGTAGAATGTAAGACCCGCGAATCTCTGGGTGCTTTATCGAATTCTTTGAGTTGAAATGTATGTTTGTGTGTACTTGTGAAGTAGCGCATGATTTGGTGAAATTTGACTATGCTTTGTATTTCTGCCTTGTGCTCGCGACCTAAAAATCGCGTAAATATATTGTGCAAGTAAGAAGTGTCTAATTCCGGACGAATTAGCTTCCAAGAATTTAAGGGTTAAATTATATTATATTTTTATGGTTTGTCCCCGAATTTGGGACTTATACGACATAAAAACCTCGTCAGTGCATGCGAATTACGAGTTTTGACCCAAGTTTGGACCCGAATCGTAATACGCTTAATTCTCGCAATCGAATGAGAATTTCCTTATAAGGCTTCATGCATTTCATATTAATTGAGGTTTGGTATAGCACTAAATGATTTATCGGAATTTATTTGATATTTTAAGGCATTAAATAAGTATTGTTTTGAAACTTATTAATTGGCAATTTTTGGATCTTGGATCTGGGTCACCTAGAGGACCCAAATCCTTTGTGCGCCCCTCTAAGAGGATGAGTTTAGACTTGGTTGACCAGTTGGTCAAGGGTTTGACCAGCTGGATGGCATACTTGTAAGATTTTGCATGGCTTTTGAAAAATAGGCCACGATTGACCCTTTTTCTTTTGAAACCCATGATGAGCCTTGAACCTCATCATGAAAAGCATTTTCAATAAAGGGGACCATGGGGTTGGCGCCCCATGGTGTTTTTGTAAATAATTCAAAGGGATTCAAATAACAAAATCTGATTGGGTGAGCATGAGTGGCTCTTTTGTAAAACTAACAAACATTAAAGGCATCTTGCAATGGCATTTTTGAAAGATTTCTGAAATGTTTTAAAAGCTCAACATGCATTGGGCGTGGATACCTATGGGTGGGGCGTGGAGCACTCCAGCCCTCCATCTTGCTTTAACTAATCCTAGCCATCCGATGTGTTTAACCCTAACTACTTAAGGTTTCAAGAGAGAGAAAGAGAGGACCTCTTGGGTGATTTTCTTGGAGGAAACCTCTCTCTCTTCCCCTTCTTCCTCTTCTTCTCCCAAATACTGAATCGAGAGTAAGTTTGTGGGTGTGGTGTGGAGCAACTCCAGCCGTGGACACCATTGCCTCCACCATCCTCATTTCCTCCATTTTAAAGCCGCAAAGGTGAGACATCTAACCCTCTATGCCTATTGTGGATTCGTTTGAGCAAGTCGAGTGTGCTCTTGCTTTTCAAAAGCTATTCTTCACATAGAACCATGAATGTGATTTTCGGTTAGTTGCTTGCATGCATCCCATTCGGGTGGTCATATAGAGCATATTAGCATACTTATAATGCATATTCTCTTGGTTATTGCGAAATGAGATAGTGAGGTGCCCATTGAAATAGTCGGGTCCCCTCTCATTGAAATGTGTTTTGGGTTTTGCCATTTGGTATCATTGGGTTTCTTCTAATAAAAAAATGTTTTGGGTTGCACCATTGAAATCGTTTTGGGTTTTCTTATTTCTATAGTTTTCATTACATGCAATTAATGGAGCAAAATAGAGGTAAGACGCCATGAGTTTAGATTTTTATTCATGCTTTTTTTTGTATTTATCGTAATACGTTTCATGCTCCCATTTCAGTCTATGGGTTTAGCATGTATGTTGCATTTATTGTGTCGGCTTCGGTTGCACAATGGCTGGAAGCCATGTTGCGCATTTTAGTTAAGATTGTGCGCCCTTCGTTCTCTTTATGTCGGTTGGCGTGGCCCTTAGCCCACCCCACCGGCTTGTGCCGAAGTGGGTTAGGCTTGTTCCATGCCTAACATGCTCTGGACCATACATGGTCCAGACCTGTCAAAGGTCTGCTCCATCTTGGATCGTTTTGGCGACAGCCCTCACGCGCCTCTAGACTTGGGCATACGGCCTTCGTTGCAGCTGCAGTTATTTCGGCTGCACCCCTTCTCTTTTGCGGTGCTGACTGAAACCAGCGGGGACTGAACCCACGGTCCAGACCGTGCTCAAGTTCGAGCACACCCGGGACAGCATAGTGCTACCCTTCTTCGGTTCAATTTTTTGCACCTTGTGGGAGCGTGTCATACTGTATTTACCCTTTTGCCGATTCCGCAGTGCTGCCCCAACCGGGCCTGCAATAGGTGTGTTCGCAGTACGGGGTCCAACACCCCAACCACGTAATAGTTTTGACTCATCGTATCGCAAATGGATTGTGCTCGTCAACTGAAGTGGACTTTAGGTGTAAATTTCTATCGTGCTTGCTATGCCTAGGGATGCACTATGGATATTGCAGTAGTGCGAGATGGGTGTAATTAGTCTATGGATATTGCAGTAGTGCGAGACATATGTAATTAGTCTATGGATATTGCAGTAGTGCATGACTTACGTGACCTTGGACTCTTTGGTGAGTTGTTAGCGAGATGAGTTCGCTTATGGTTGCCTTGTGCGGGTTATGAACCTTGGCACTGCTTGTGAGTTAGGCCTTACATGCCAAATGCTTCTAACTGTCCCATCATAGCATCATAGCATACGATGTTCGAATCATCATAGGATAGTTCATTCGCCTATGATACGATGCTCAAAATTGTTCATTTGTACTTTATGTTCTGTGATGCATAATAGTCACTCTTACTTTGACTACTTGCATTGATGTATGCTAGTTACAACCTTTCATCTCGATACACTTGTACTTTATGTTCTGTGATGCATACCTTGTTACAAATGTTAATTCATTGTTAAATCATGATCCTTGATGCATACCATGTTATTGATAGTACTTATCGATATTGCCCCAGGTGTAGTTACCACTGCCTTATACTTGTTGTGCTATCTTTGCTCAATCATGGTGGATAATCATGCTATGTCTTGTACGAATAGCTTGCCCTCGATTCCACACTTTGGTATTATGGTTTGGTTTGTCTCACCAACTCGAAAGAGTACTGACCCCATTTTATGGGGATGCAAATTTACTTAGGTGTGCAATGGAGCTCGATGTGGTGCCGCGGACTTCGAACCCACACTTCTGAACCTCGTGTGTTGGATCCAGGCAGTGTTTTGTATAAGGGATTGGATGTACAGTTTTATAAATATGTATTTAGTAAAGTTGTTTCATTTAATGTTGATTCACACCTGTAGTGACCGCCCAAGGTTTTTTTCCGCTTGTTGTTCTTCCCCTTTCGGTCCTTCCGCACTTGCGTACTCATATAAAAAAAAAAAGGTAAAAATAAAAATGTATTTTACTCAAAGGGCGGGAAATCTGGGTATGGGTCGCTACAAAAATGGTATCAGAGCAGTGTTTAAAAGGAGTTAAGAAGTGTGGTTCAAGTCTCAGCACGCATCAGCCATCGTACTGTAAGTATTTCAAATTCAGTTTTGTTGATCCCTGACTTGTCCTGCTTGATTTGATGATCTTGTGTACTTTTCGGAAGTCTTCTGAGGTGAGACCCCACTTTGTGCTTAGGCCTCGTATATTTGGGCTTGAGACATCAAATGTCGGAACCTAAGGGTTCGTTGGTGCTTGTGGATCTAGTTCTCAAGCTGTTTCGAGTCGACTCCGGTGAGACTCGGAGTTTTCGACTTGGACTTAGGGGACTACTTGCGTAGTTCGCCCTTCTCGTTCCACGTGATGATAGTGAGAACGGTTGTTATATCATCGCGATTATCAAGCTTTTAGCCTTATTGTGTTGAAGACGAGATGACTTCGATAAGAATTATCAGGTGAGGCTCAGAGTGGATGTTTTCTCTCTTTTTCAACCTCGTTGGAATTGTTCGTAACCCTGTCTTTGACGAAGGGTATTTCATGTAAACCTTTTTAGACGAAAAGATGGAAGCCTTGTTTGTGCCAGTGAGCCTTCGTTATCCCGTAGGCGAATACTTGACACCGTCATTATCCCTCAGTCGTTCTTGGTGATGAGAACGTATCTGTTGCTTTGTGCCTTGCTTGTGGCATGTGTTGCCGATGAGGGCACTTGACTCTTGAGAGGGTCGTGTTCTGGGGATAGTTAACACCGATTTTCCTGGTGTTGTTGCTCGTGAGAGAGCATTGCGGGAATCTTTGTTTTTCCACCACTGTTTGTAGGACGGTGGCGAGTTGGCTCAGGTAGTGATTCCTGGTAGCGCCAACTGTACCGTTGGGGAGGTGACGCTTTAACGATGCTGTTAGCGTGGTGATTCGCTAATGATGTCATTAGAGTGGTGATTCTCTAATGAAGGTCATTGGAGTGGTGATTCTCTAGTGATGCCGTTAGCGGGGTGATTCGCTAACGATGCCGTTAGCGTGGTGATTCGCTAATGATGCCATTAGGATGGTGATTTCCTAATGACGCTACTGAAGTGGTGATTCTTCAGTAATGCCGTTAGCATGGTGATTCGCTAATGATGCCATTAGAGTGGTGATTCTCTAAAGAAGGCCATTAGAGTGGTTATTCTCTAATGAATGTCATTGGAGTGGTGATTCTCTAGTGATGCCGTTAGCGGGGTGATTCGCTAACGATGCCGTTAGCATGGTGATTCGCTAATGATGCCATTAGGATGGTGATTTCCTAATGACGCTACTGAAGTGGTGATTCTTTAGTAATGCCGTTAGCATGGTGATTCGCTAATGATGCCATTAGAGTGGTGATTCTCTAATGAAGGACATTGGAGTGGTGATTCTCTAGTGATGTCATTAGCGTGGTGATTCGCTAATGATGCCATTAGCGTGTTTGTTCGCTAATGATGCCATTAGGATGGTGATTTTCTAATGACGCTACTGAAGTGGTGATCCTCTAGTAATGTCGTTAGCATGGAGATTGACTGACAATACCGTTAGGATGATGGTTCTTCTGATGATGTCGCTAGGGCGGTGATTCCCAAACGACGGCGTGCTTAACAAGTTACGATTAACGATGCTACGATAGATGCTATCTTGTGACGATGCTAGATGAGTATAGATGACTCTTGTATCTTGTCTTATCATGTGATGATGACTTTCCTTGTTCCGTTAGAATAGGTGTCTTTTTTTCTAACGTTCATCGTCAAGGATAATGATCTTCTAGCGATAGCGACCTTGTTTAGTGTCGCTTGAGATCGTTCATAGAACGTGCTTTCGTTGTGTGGTGTCGAACAATTGATTGTGATGTAGACTTTTGTCTGAAATTTTGTGTGCTTTATGCTTATGATGGTTGTTTGACTGCTGCAATTGTTGCTTTGTGAGCTAGGGTTTCTCAGACCTACCTTTTGACCCACCTTGCCTTCTGGTAATGATAGATGACTTGGAGGACTAGATACAATGTTGTTATGGGCACTGTGAACAACCTTGCAGAAGTTGTGCATCAGCAAGCGGCTGCAATGCATCAGATGGGCGAGAATCTTCAGCATTGTAGCCCAGAGTGTGCAAAGCAGTAGTGCGATTACGTATAAGCGATTCATGGAGTTAGATCCTCCTGCTTTTGTGGGTAAGACAGACCCTGAAGCTGCTGAGTCATGGTTACGTGAGATGGAACGTATTTTCCGTGTTCTAGATGTCCCAGAAGACAAGAAAGTGGATTTTGGCACTTATCGCTTGAAGGACCATGCGGAGAAGTGGTGGGACACTGTCTCTTCGGTCAGATTCAAGGACGCGACTGTTACATGGGATGAATTTGTAGAAGTTTTCAACTCTGCTTATTTTCCGAAGCATGAGCGCAGTAGGAAGATGCAAGAATTTCTGGACTTGCAACAAGGAGCGACGACCTTGTCCGATTATAGTACAAGGTTTCGTTGTTTGGAAGGATATTGTCTGAACGTGTACGTGGCGGAGAGCGATCGAGCAATGAAGTTCGCTCGTGGTTTGAGGCCTACTTTGAGAACTAAGGTGTTCACTAACGGGCCTAAATCGCTCGAAGAAGCTATTGAGGTAGCTACTCTGTTAGATGAAGATCAACCCGAGCACCAGGCTCAAGTTTTCACGATAGTAGCGGAAAAGAAACCTAGTGGGGTGGAGTCCTCGCCACCTACTAGAGGGCGGAAGCGTCAGAAAGTGCAGCAGAATGTCCAACGGAGACGACCTCAACAATCGAATCGCCAACAAAAGCCACCTCAACGATCAAAAGTTCAGCGGAAGTGTCGGCAATGCAATGTAGAGCATGCTTTTGGAGCTTGTCCTTGTTTCAATGGCAAGTGTTTTAAGTGTGGCCAACCTGGGCATATTGCCAAGTTTTGTTTGGAGAAGCCTCCGACAGATTTAGTTGTTGTCGAGTAGGCGCTGTCAGACGAGATCTGACCCTTTTATTGTTGTTTGTTGTTTCGTGATTTCGCGGACGAAATCCCTTTTAAGGAGTGTAGAATGTAAGACCCGCGAATCTCTGGGTGCTTTATTGAATTATTTGAGTTGAAATGTATGTTTGTGTGTACTTGTGAAGTAGCGCGTGATTTGGTGAAATTTGACTATGCTTTGTATTTCTGCATTGTGTTCGCGACCTAAAAATCGCGTAAATATATTATGCAAGTAAGAAGTGTCTAATTCTGGACGAATTAGCTTCCAAGAATTTAAGGGTAAGTTATATTATATTTTTATGGTTTGTCCCCGAATTTGGGACTTATACGACGTAAAAAACTCGTCAGTGCATGCGAATTACGAGTTTTGACCCAAGTTTGGACCCGAATCGTAATACGCTTAATTCTCGCAATTGAATGAGAATTTCCTTATAAGGCTTCATGCATTTCATATTAATTGAGGTTTGGTACAGCACTAAATGATTTATCGGAATTTATTTGATATTTTAAGGCATTAAATAAGTATTTTTTGAAACTTATTAATTTGCAATTTTTTGGATCTTGGATCTGGGTCACCTAGAGGACCCAAATCCTTTGTGCGCCCCTCTAAGAGGACGAGTTTAGACTTGGTTGACCAGTTGGTCAAGGGTTTGACCAGCTGGATGGCATACTTGTAAGATTTTGCATGGCTTTTGAAAAATAGGCCACGATTGGCCCTTTTTCTTTTGAAACCCATGATGAGCCTTGAACCTCATCATGAAAAGCATTTTCAATAAAGGGGACCATGGGGTTGGCGCCCCATGGTGTTTTTGTAAATAATTCAAAGGGATTCAAATAACAAAATCTGATTGGGTGAGCATGGGTGGCTCTTTTGTAAAACTAACAAACATTAAAGGCATCTTGCAATGACATTTTTGAAAGATTTCTGAAATGTTTTAAAAGCTCAACATGCATTGGGCGTGGATACCTATGGGTGGGGCGTGGAGCACTCCTGCCCTCCATCTTGCTTCAACTAATCCTAGCCATCCGATGTGTTTAACCCTAACTACTTAAGGTTTCAAGAGAAAGAAAGAGAGGACCTCTTGGGTGATTTTCTTGGAGGAAACCTCTCTCTCTTCCCCTTCTTCCTCTTCTTCTCCCAAATACCGAATCGAGAGTAATTTTGTGGGTGTGGTGTGGAGCAACTCCAGCCGTGGACACCATTGCCTCCACCATCCTCATTTCCTCCATTTTAAAGCCGCAAAGGTGGGACGTCTAACCCTCTATGCCTATTGTGGATTCGTTTGAGCAAGTCGAGTGTGCTCTTGCTTTTCAAAAGCTATTCTTCACATAGAACCATGAATGGGATTTTCGGTTAGTTGCTTGCTTGCATCCCATTCGGGTGGTCATATAGAGCATATTAGCATACTTATAATGCATATTCTCTTGGTTATTGCGAAATGAGATAGTAAGGTGCCCATTGAAATAGTTGGGTCCCCTCTCATTGAAATGTGTTTTGGCTTTTGCCATTTGGTATCGTTGGGTTTCTTCTAATAAAAAAATGTTTTGGGTTGCACCATTGAAATCGTTTTGGATTTTCTTATTTCTATAGTTTTCATTACATGCAATTAATGGAGCAAAATAGAGGTAAGACGCCATGAGTTTAGATATTTATTCATGCTTTTTTTTGTATTTATCGTAATACGTTTCATGCTCCCATTTCAGTCTATGGGTTTAGCATGTATGTTGCATTTATTGTGTCGGCTTCGGTTGCACAATGGCTGGAAGCCATGTTGCGCATTTTAGTTAAGATTGTGTGCCCTTCGTTCTCTTTATGTCGGTTGGCGTGGCCCTTAGCCCAGCCCACCGGCTTGTGCCAAAGTGGGTTAGGCTTGTTCCAGGCCTAACATGGTCTGGACCGTACATGGTCCAGACCTGTCAAAGGTCTGCTCCATCTTGGATCGTTTTGGCGACAGCCCTCACGCGCCACCAGACTTGGGCATACGGCCCTCGCTGCAGCTGCAGTGATTTCGGCTGCACCCCTTCTCTTTTGCGGTGCTGACTGAAACCAGCGGGGTCTGAACCCACGGTCCAGACCGTGCTCAAGTTCGAGCACACCCGGGACAGCATAGTGCTACCCTTCTTCGGTTCGATTTTCTGCACCTTGTGGCAGCGTAACATACTTTATTTACCCTTTTGCTGATTTCGCAGTGCTGCCCCAACCGGCCCTGCAATAGGTGTGTTCGCAGTACGGGGTCCAACACCCCAACCACGTAATAGTTTTGACTCATCGTATCGCAAATGGATTGTGCTCGTCAACTGAAGTGGACTTTAGGTGTAAATTTCCATCGTGCTTGCTATGCCTAGGGATGCACTATTGTTAGCGAGATGAGTTCGCTTATGGTTGCCTTGTGCGGGTTATGAACCTTGGCACTGCTTGTGAGTTAGGCCTTATATGCCAAATGCTTCTAACAATCCCATCATAGCATCATAGCATACGATGTTCGAATCATCATAGGATAGTTCATTCGCCTATGATACGATGCTCAAAATTGTAAATTTGTAATTTATGTTCTGTGATGCATAATAGTCACTCTTACTTTGACTACTTGCATTGATGTATGCTAGTTACAACCTTTCATCTCGATACACTTGTACTTTATGTTCTGTGATGCATAATAGTCACTCTTACTTTGACTACTTGCATTGATGTATGCTAGTTACAACCTTTCATCTCGATACACTTGTACTTTATGTTCTGTGATGCCTTGTTACAAATGTTAATCCATTGCTAAATCATGATCCTTGATGCATACCATGTTATTGATAGTAGTTATCGATATTGCCCCAGGTGTAGTTACCACTGCCTTATACTTGTTGTGCTATCTTTGCTCAATCATGGTGGATAATCATGCTATGTCTTGTATGAATAGCTTGCCCTCGATTCCACACTTTGGTATTGTGGTTTGGTTTGTCTCACCAACTCGAAAGAGTACTGACCCCATTTTATGGGGATGCAGGTTTACTTAGGTGTGCGATGGAGCTCGATGTGGTGCCGCGGACTTCGAACCCACACTTCTGAACCTCGTCTGTTGGATCCGGGCAGTGTTTTGTATAAGGGATTGGATGTACAGTTTTGTAAATATGTATTTAGTAAAGTTGTTTCATTTAATGTTGATTCACACCTGTAGTGACCGCCCAAGGTTTTTTTCCGCTTGTTGATCTTCCCCTTTCGGTCCTTCCGCACTTGCGTACTCATATAAAAAAAAAAGGGTAAAAATAAAAATGTATTTTACTCAAAGGGCGGGAAATCTGGGTATGGGTCGCTACATGCATGATTGAATCACTATGAATTTTTTTTGACAGCCTAGAATACATATATGCATGACTGAATCATAATGAAATATTTTTGATAGGCTTAGAACATATATATGCATGATTGGATCTCTATCAAATTTTTTGGACTGCATTAGAACACATATATGCATGATTGAATCACTATGAAATTTTTATGAGTCTTAGAGCACACATATGCATGATTAGATCACTATGAAATTTTTGTGATAGCCTTAGAACATATATATGCATGATTGAATCACTACAATTATTTTTTTACAGCATTAGAAAGCATATATGCATGATTGAATAACTATTAAAAATTTTTGACAACATTAGAATGCATTTATTTATGATTGTATCACTATAAAATTTTTTGCAGCCTTAGAACACATATATTTTTTATTGTATCACTATGAATTTTTTTTGACAACCATAAAACACATATATGCATTATTGACTCATTAAAAAAAAATTTGACAACCATAGGACATATATATGCATGATTGAAATACAAAGCAATTTTTTTGACAGCCTTAGAACACTTATATTAATGATTGAATCACTATGAAATTTTTTTGATATCCTTAAAATGCATATATGAATGATTGAATCACTGTGGATTTTTTTTGACAACCTTGAACACATATATGCATGATTGAATCACTATGAAATTTTTTTGATAGCCTTAAACACAAATATGCATGATTGAATCACTATGAAATTTTTATGAGAGCCATAGAACACATATGCATGAATGAATAACAACAAAATTTATTTAACATCCTTAGAATACATATATGCATGATTGAATCACTATTAAATTTTTGTGACAGCCTTAGAACACATATATGCATGATTGAATCATGATAAAAAAAAATTGACAGCCTTAGAACACATATATGCATGATTGAATCTCTATGAATATTTTTTGACAGCCTTGGAACACATATATGAAAGAATGAATCACTGTGAAATTTT
This sequence comes from Nuphar pumila, assembly GCF_984573655.1. NCBI lineage: Eukaryota > Viridiplantae > Streptophyta > Magnoliopsida > Nymphaeales > Nymphaeaceae > Nuphar > Nuphar pumila. The sequence continues at coordinate 63,134,354 of NC_143260.1, read as the reverse complement.
TTTAGAGCCTTAGAACACATATATGCATGATTGAATCACTATAATTTTTTTTTGACAGCCTTAGAACACATATATGCAAGATTGAATCACTATGGAATTTTTTTGGCAGTCATAGAACACATATATGCAAGATTGAATCACTATATAAATTTTTTACAGCCTTAGAACACATATATGCATGATTGAATCATAATGAAATTTTTTTGACATCCTAGAATACATAAATGCATGTCTGAATCATAATAAAATATTTTTGACAGGTTTAGAACATATATATGCATGATTGGATCTCTATCAAATTTTTTGGACTGCATTAGAACACATATATGCATCATTGAATCACTATGAATTTTTTATGACTGTTTTATAGCACATATATGCATGATTGGATCACTATGAAATTTTTGTGACAGCCTTAGACATATATATTTATGATTCAATCACTATCAAAAAATTTTGATAGCATTAAAAGGAATATATATGTGATTGAATCACTATGAATTTTTTTTGACAGCCTTAGAACACATATGCATAATTGAATCTCTATGAAATTTTTTTGACAACCATAGAACACACATATGCATTATTGATTCACTATGAATTTTTTTTGACATCCTTAGGACACATATATGCATGATTGAATTACTATGCAAATTTTTTGACAGACTTAGAACACATATACGAATGATTGAAGCACTATGAATTTTTTTTGACAGCGTTAGAACACATATATGTATGATTGAATAACTATGAAGTTTTTTTGACAGCCTTAGAACACAAATATGCATGACTGAATCACTATGAATTTTTTTTTACATCCTTAGAACACATATATGTATGATTCAATCACAATATAATTTGTTTCACAACATTAGAACATATATACGCATGATTGAATAACTATGAAATTTTTAAGACTGTCTTAGAGCACATATATGCATGATTGAATCACTATGAAATTTTGTAGACAGACTTAAAACACATATATGCATCATTGAATCACTATAAAAAAAATTTGACATCATTTGAACACATATATGCATGATTGAATCACAATGATTTTTTTTTGACAGCCTTTGAACACATATATGCATGATTGAATCTCTATAAAAAAAAAGTGACAACCATAGAACACAAACATGCATTATTGATTCACTATGAATTTTTTTTGACATCCTTAGGACACATATATGCATGATTGAATTACTATGCAATTTTTTTGACAGACGTAGAACACATATACGAATGATTGAAGCACTATGAAATTTTTTTGACAGCCTTAGAACACATATATGCATGATTGAATTACTTCGAAATTTTTTTGACAGCCTTAGAACACATATATGCAAGATTGAATCACTATGAAATTTTTTGACCGCATTAGAAAGCATTTATGCATGATTCAATCACTCTGAATTTTTTTTTACAGCCTTAGAACACTTATATGCATGTTCGAATCACTATGATTTTTTTTTGACAACTATAAAACACATATATGCATTATTGAATTATTATAAAAAAAAAATGACAACCTTAGGACATATATATGCATAATTGAAATACAAAGCAATTTTTTTGACAGCCTTAGTGGTTGAATTTTTATGAATGCTCTTTTTAAAAGATAATTTTTTCAATAAAATCTTTGGAGAATCGTCAACCAAAAGTAAACAACCGACTTTCCACAAAAGTGGTAAGCACGGGTCGAATCCACCGGAAACGAGAATTACTCAATTATTTCTAAGAAATTCAATTTATTAATCAACAATTACCAGTCAACAACGATACTGCTAATAACAGTTACAAATTAGCACTAAATATAACTAGAAAAGCACTTTAATCTTCTGTTGCATGCCAACGGTATTTCTATCTTTTCGCCACTTATCAATTTTTCACACTTGGACAAGAATCTCCTGGAATTTGTTAATATGCTTTTCAACCTAAAAACATAGGAAAATGCAAAGTTAGTAAATAATTCAATGAAAGTAACTAAGATTTAAACTAAACCAAATTCTGAAAAACTTAACACAAGCAAAACCTAATTAACACTACAATAACAAATAAAATATCAAAATAATTAGAAAATTAAGCAATCTAGGTCTAACTATGATGAATGATGCGGATGCAGCAACTAAAATGCAGAAAATAATAAAAATTGACCGAAAATGACTAAACTAGTGAAATGACTATCTTACCCCTAAATAGTGTAAAAATGACTTCTGACAGCTTTTCATAAATAGACTGTTTGACATGACAAACAAAGTCCAAATTTCCCAAAATTTATTCTATTCTGTAACTAACATATTCAAGAATCTGACAGTTTTACAAAATGAAAAAATGATATCTGGAACTCCAAATATAAGCGTTTCAAAACCAGGGAAAATCTGGATATCGCAGGTCCCAAAATTTAAAAACCCGAAAAAGCTATTTTCACAAAATGCTTAAAAACCAAACCAAATCAACTCGGAATGAGCTGAAATTTGGTCTGCAGACAGTGAACACACCAATAAAGCTTATAAAAAAAGAATTTTTAGAAAACTCAAAAATTTTGCACATAAAATAATGAGTGTGCGATAGGGCAAAAATCGGGTTTCAAGTTCAATTCACTATTCACTTTAGAAATCTATTTTTAGCACTAAGAATGCAACCTAAATGCAATTACAGTCCTAAATGCTGTTGAATGACAGTAACTATGCAACCAATGAATGCACTTATGCGAAATGCATGAAAAAGTAACTAATATATGCAATGCATGGCTACATATACTCTAAACAACACAATAAATGTACTAACTTACCTAAAGATGTAATCCTAACTATGTTATCGAAAGAATGAACTTAATTAATACTAATCACAACAACTAAATGAAATGCATAAGGAAAACACGCAATAAACAATTACAATTTAAGTAAACAATTACTTCTAAAGAGTAATCAAATTAATCAACTAATTCACTAAACTAACTTGCAATGTATCTAATGTTAATTAAAACTAAGGTCAACTAAACCACTAAGAACTAAGGGGGTGTGGTTGAAGGATAGACTTGGACTCGGTTCACGCCCCTTCTAAATGGGTCAACGAGGTTGACTCACTTGGACACTTACTAATTAAAGAAAATAAATAGTTAAAATCTAATTAATAAAAACCGAAAATAAAAATGACAACTTCCTATGATGACTCTATCTAATTTATTTGCCCCTATTAAATGTAATTAATATGATTATAACCTACCTAACTAAGATGCACTATTACTAAAATCGATAGCTAAGTAAATGATACCTAATTAATGAACCTAATCTAAATTAATAAAAAAGGTTAGAAGGAGGTAATAAATGGTAAATCATAAATTTTGGAAAGCTTGATTTAGCCAAAACGTCCATCCCAAAGGAAGATCTTTTCTTTAATTGTTTTGCAAGTCAAATTGGAAAGTAAGAAAACCGTCCACCCCAAAAAAAAAAGGTCCACACGTTTTGGATTTTCTAAAAAATGTTTAGAACACAAATAAATTTCTTTCTCAAAACCGTGGACACCCCTTTTGGCAATTCAATTGAATTTCAAAATACTTTCCAAAGCTAAACAAGTAACTCCCTCCTACCTTGGCTATGCAATCACAATTTGAATCTTTCTTTAAATGCTCCGCACGATTTTAGAAGACCTCATTATTTCCAAAATGAATTACACACCACAATTACTCCATTATCCTCTTTCTAAAAAAAATTGAATTACTCTAGATAATAACATTAACCTATATCTAAACTAATTAAGCTAAGAATTAACTAATATCAAGAAAGGTTAGAAGGAGAAAACACAACTTTCTAAAATTTAGGAAATAACATCTAATTCACAACTTACCAAATAATAAAAAAAAATGTCTAACACCACCAATTCCTAATGCATTGAACCTAGACACCCTAATGGACTTTCTATATTCAAATGAATTCTATAAAATGAAGCCTAGAGCTCTAATAGAGCTCCAATGGCCGACACCTCTACTTGAGGAAGATGACTCTACACGCATAGATGAAAATTTTCCTAACTAATATCACCACTATGATTACAAATCTAAGGCTAACGCAAAATTATAACTAATTAGTTAAACTAAGTGACATATCAACTAACTAACATGCTGGACATTCAAACAATACATAAAATGTAAAACAATAATCTACCCACACGACTAACCTAAAACAAATAATATCCAAAATCAACAATGCTAAATATATTGCAAAATTAACATCTATCTTAACCTAAACTTAATCAACACAATGAAATTAATTTAGCAACTAACAATCTATGAGAAACCCTACAGCCGGCTGGACGACACACCTAAAAACTAGAAAAATAAAGCTCACTCTTTTTTTTGTTTTCACAACTCTAAAAACGCCACAACAATGACACGAAATCTACACGGTTCCTAAGAAAATAAATTCGACCAACACCTGGGTTATTAGACTGGGAAACAAGAAAACTTTTTCAGACACACAACTTGCAAATTGAAATCACACGCACTTACCTGAAATCAAACTCTAACCCAACGACTTTTCCAAAACAGATCACACAACACGTTTGGGATCAAACCAACCTATACCTTCAACTAAAGCACACTGGACACAGCTTGAACGAGGTCTGAGTGACATGTTCTAACTGCAGAAACATCCAGAAGATACACACACAGAAAGGACCAAGATCGGCTAGAAGGGGATCTAGCCGATTTTTGGTTTTCAACTAAAAACACACTTTGATCTAAACCCAACTCCAAATCCGAATCAAAATTAAAATTTGCAACACGTTTTTCTGCAAAAATAGCACAGCAAATCACACTGGACAGAAAGAGAAAATCGGCTAGAATAAAATCTAGCCGATTTGCACATTTTGGGTTAAAACGACTGGAAATCGAGAATCTAACACATAAAAATGAAACACAACCTAAATCTAACGTGCTGGTCTATGCACAAAGTCTACACTAGGGATGGAAAGATAAAACACAGTACACAAACAGAAAAAAATATAGGAAAAAATTATCACACACGATTTGGGTTTTAACTAGAAGAAGAGAATGAAGAAGACCTACCTCCAGGGCGATCTGACAATTGAGGGGAAGAAGAGAGCGGAAGATGACTTTGGATTGGTGTCCCGAATTGTTCAATGATGCTGGAACGTCACCATGAGAGTGGGTTTTGCAGCTGCACCACGTTGAAAATCCACCGAGGATGGGAAAGGAGCCGATTCGCGATCAGAGGGCTTAGAAAACCGGATGGAGATAGAGTCGGTTCTTCTTGTTGGAGTGTCTCGCACTTCCATGAAAGATAAGTGTTTTCCACCTCTGCTTCACCTAAAATAACACAGCAAATCAAAGTGAGTACCAGCAAGGAAGATGAAGAAACGAAAGAGATGAACAAGGAAGATAAGGTAATGCTTGGTTTTCAAGCATAGACTTGATCTTCAATGGAAAATGTGTGAGATGGGAGGTTGGAAGAGGGCTGGAACAAGATTCACAAAGAGGGGCGCAAACTCCAAAGCCAAAAACGTCTAGGGCTGGAGCAAAAAGTATATTTATACTTTTGGCAATTTTCAGAAATAGTGTTATAAAAAATTATTTCACTCTGCGCCACTTTCTGAGAGGTTTTCTGAAAATATTTTCTAAGTGGGTATGGATATGCATGTGGGTTGGATTTTGGCTTTCTAAAGGTTGATCCAAGGTCCAAACAACCTAATTGGGTCGGATATGGATCCGATCCTCCTCAAAATTCGTGCCCGAACACTAAAATAGCCATAACTCTCTCATTTTAACTCTGATTTTTCTGAAATTCGATCCACAACCCCTTGATATCAAAATACATCTAAACATGGGTTTTAAACCTTAAAATCACCACAAAATGCATGAATAAATAGCTAACATGATGTGCATTTCATGCATCATCAAATACCCCCATGCTTGAATGTTTGTTAGTCCCTTAACAAACCACTAACTATGTTATGCAACAGAAACAAGAAATGCTAAACATGTATGCATAAAAACTAACTCACTTTGCTAGGAATCATGGTTGCATTTAACTTATGCAACAAGCCCTTTAAACCCCTGGGTTACCTCAGTGGACGAGTAAGGTCTCGTGAGGGTTTGCAGAGATGCTACCCACAAACATCCATGATATGCAGGAATGAATTTTCAAAAATATCAGGCAATTAAGAAATCAGTTAAAGCAAATATTTCATGTAATGGACACTCTCAAAACAAATTCAGAAATCTCATGCCACCACAGTAAAAATCTTTTTCCTTCACTTTTCTAAAATTGTAGCTATCTATGATTTTTTTCAGAAAGTCAAGTATTCTCATGTATTACTCATTTATCCTCATTTGTATATTTTCTGCATAGTAATTCACAAATATTCCTAAGCAATGAATCACTATAAATTTTTTTCGACAGCCTTAGAACACATATATGCATGATTAAATCACTATGGAATTTTTTTACAACTTTAGAACACATATATGCATGATTGAATCACTATGAAATTTTTATGAGTGCCTTAGAGCATATATATGCATGATTGAATCACCATGCAATTTTTGTCATATCCTTAGAACATATATATGCATGATTAAATCACTATAATTTTTTTTTACAGCATTAGAATGCATATATGTTTAACTGAATAACTATAAAATTATTTTGATAGCATTAGAAAGCATATATGCATGATTGAATCACTTTGAAACTTTTTTGATAACCTTAAAATACATATATGCATGATTGTATCACAATGAATTTTTTTTGACAGCCACAGAACACATATGTGCATTATTGAATAATTATAATTTTTTTTGACAACCTTAGGACATATATATGCATGATTGAAATACAAAGCAATTTTTTTGACAGTCGTAGAACACATATATGAATGTTTGAATCACTATGAAATTTTTTTGATAGCCTTATAACACATATATGCATGATTGTATCATTATGGATTTTTTTTGACAACCAAGAACACATATATGCATGATTGAATCACAATGAATTTTTTTTGACAGCCTTAGAACACAAATATGCATGATTAGACAACTATAAAATATTTATGACAGCCTTAGAACACATAGGCATGATAGAATAACTGCGAAATTTATTAAACAACTTTAGAACACATATATGCATGATTGAATCACAATGACATTTTTGTGACAGCCTTAGAACACATATATTCATGATTAAATCACTATGAATTTTTTTGACAGCCTTATAACATGTATGTGAAAGAATGAATCACTATGAAATTTTTTGAGAGCCTTAGAACACATATATGCATGATTGAATCACTATAAATTTTTTTTTGACAGCCTTAGAACACATATATGCATGATTGAATCACTATGGAATTTTTTTGACAGCCTTAGAACACATATATGCAATATTGAATAACTATATAATTTTTTTATAGCCTTAGAACACATATATGCATGATTGAATCACTATGAAATTTTTATGACTGCCTTAGAGCACATATATGCAAGATTGAATCACTATGAAATTTTGTTGACTGCCTTAGAACACATATATGCATGATTGAATCACTATGAAATTTTTATGACTGCCTTAGAGCACATATATGCAAGATTGAATCACTATGAAATTTTGTTGACTGCCTTAGAACACATATATGCATGATTAAATCACTATAAAAAAATTTTGACATCATTTGAACACATATATGCATGATTGAATCACAATGAAATTTTTTTGACAGCCTTAGAACACATATGTGCATGATTGAATCACTATAAAAAAATTTTGACAACCATGGACCACATATATGCATTATTGATTCACTATGATTTTTTTTTCCAGCCTTTGAACACAAATATGCATGATTGAATCACTGAATTTTTTTTTAAAGCCTTAGAGCACATATATGCTTGATTGAATCACTATAAAATTTTTTTGAGAGAATTTGATCACGTATCTGCGTGGTTGAATGGTAGAACACATATATGCATGATTGAATCACTACGAATTTTCTTTTGACAGCCTTAAAACACATATATGAAAGAATGATTCACTATGAAATTTTTTGAGAGTTTTAGAAAACATATATGCTTGATTGAATCACTATAAATTTTTTTGACAACCATAGAACACATATTTTTTATTGAATCATTATAATTTTTTTTTGACAACCTTAGGATATATATATGCATGATTAAAATACAAAGCAATTTTTTTGACAGCCATAGAACACATATATGCATGGTTGAATCACTATGAATTTTTTTTTGTCACCTAGAATACATGTATCCATGATTGAATCACTATGAAATTTTTTTGACAGCATTAGAACACATATATGCATGATTGATTCACTATGAATTTTTTTTGACAGCATTACAAGACATATATGCAAGATTGAATCAGTGTGAATTTTTTTTGACAGCATTAGAACACAAATATGCATGATTGAATCACTATAAAAAAAATTTGACAGCGTTAGAAGACATATATGCATGATTGAATCTCTAGAATTTTTTTTTAACAGCATTAGAACACATATTTGCATGATTGAATCACTATGAACTTTTTGACATCCTAAGAACGCATATATACATGATTGAATTTGAATTTTTTTTGACAGACTTAGAACACATATATGCATGATTGAATCACTTTGAATTTTTTTTAACAGACTTAGAACATATATATGCGTGATTGAATCTCTATGAAATTTTTTGACAACATTAGAACACATATATACATGATTGAATCACCATGATTTTTTTTGGATAGCCTTAGAACACATATATGCATGATTAAATCACTATGATTTTTTTTTGACAGCCTTAGAACAAATTTATTAATGATTGAATCACTATGAATTGTTTTTCCAGCCTTAGAATACATATATGCATGATTGAATCATTATGATTTTTTTTTACAGCCTTAGAACACATATATGCATGATTGAATCACTATGTATTTTTTTTGCCATTTTTAGAACACTTATATTCATGAATGAATCATTATGATTTTTTTTTGAAAGATTTAGATCACATATATGCATGATTGAATCACTATGAGTTTTTTGCAACAGCCTTAGAACACATATATGCATGATTAAATCACTACAATTTTTTTTTGATAGACTTAGAACACATATATGCAAGATTGAATCACTATGAATTTTTTTTAATAGCATTAGAACACGCATATACATGATTGAATCACTATGAAATTTTTTTGACATCATTAGAACACATATATGCTTGATTGAATCACTGTGAAATTTTTTTACAGCCTTAGAACACATATATGTATGATTGAATCACTATGATTTTTTTTACAACATTAGAACACAAATATGCATGATTGAATCACTATAAAAAAAAATTGACAGCCTTAAAAGACATATATGCATGATTGAATCTCTATAATTTTTTCTTACAACATTAGACAACATAAATGCATGATTGAATTAGAAATTTTTTTGACAGCCTTAGAACAAATATATGCATGATTGAATCACTTTGAAATTTTTTTGACAGACTTAGAACATATATGTGAATGATTGAATCTCTACAAAATTTTTTTTACTGCATTAGAAGACATATATACATGATTGAATCACTTTAAACTTTTTTTTGATAGCCTTAGAACACCTATATGCATGATGGAATCACAATGAATTTTGACATCCTTAGAACACATTTATGAATGATTGAATCACTTTGATTTTTTTTGACTGGCTTAGAATACATATATGCATGATTAAATCATTATGAATTTTTTTTACAACCTTAGAACACATATATGTATGATCGAATCACTATGAAATTTTTTTGACATTTTTAGAACACTTATATTCATGATTGAATCATTATGAAAATTTTTTGACAGCCTTGGATCACATATATCCATGATTGAATCACTATGATTTTTTTTTGACAGCCTTAGAACACATATATGCATGAAAGAATCACTATGAATTTTTTATGATATCTTTAGAAAATATATATGCAAGATTGAATCACTGTATAATTTTTATGACTATCTTAGAGCACATATATGCATGATTGAATCACTATAAAATTTTTTGACAACCTGAGAACACATATATGCATGAGGGAATCACTAGAAAAGATTTTTGACAGCATTAGAACGCATATATGCATGATTGAATCACTATGATTTTTTTTTGACAGTCTTGTGACACACATATTCATGTTTGAATCGCTACAAAAAACTTTTGACAGTATTAGAACACATATGCATGATTAAATCACTAAGAATTTTTTTTTCAGCATTAGAACTCATATATACAAGATTGAGACACTATGAAATTTTTTTGACAGCCTTGGAACACATATATGCATGATTGAATAACTATACAAAATTTTTGACAACCATAGATCACATATATGTATGATTGAATCACTATGAATTTTTTTACATCCTTAGAACACATATATGCATGATTGAATCTCTATAAAAAAAATTGACAGCTTTAGAACACATATATGCATGATCGAATCACTATAAATTTTTTTTAACAACCTTAGAATACATATCAAAATGATTGAATCATAATAAAAAAAATTTGATAGCCTTAGAATAGAAAGATTCATGATAGAATCATAATGAAATTTTTTTGACAGCCTTATAACACATATATGCAAGATTGAATCACCATGAAATTTTTTTGACAGCCTTAGAACACATATATGCAAGATTGAATCACCATGAATTTTTTTTGACAGCCTTAGAACATATATGTGCAAGATTGAATCACTAAAAAACATTTTTGACATTCTTAGAATGCAAATATGAATGATTGAATCACTATGAAATTTTTTGCGATAGCCTTAGAATACATATATGCATGATTAAATCACTACAAATTTTTTTTGACAGCTTTAGAACACATGTATGCAAGATTGAATCACTGTGAAATTTTTTTGACAGCAATAAAACACATATATACATGATTACATCACTTAGAAATTTCTATGACAGCATTAAAACACATATATCCATGATTGAATCACTATGAATTTTTTTTGACAGCGTTAGAACACATATATGCAAGATTGAATCACTGTGAAATTTTGTTGACAGCCTTAGAACACGTATATGTATGATTGAATCACTATGAATTTTTGTTGAGAGCATTAGAACACAAATATGCATGTTAGAATCACTATAAAAAAAATTTGACAGCCTTAAAAGACACATAAGCATGCATGTTTGAATCTCTAAATTTTTTTTTTTACAACATTATAACACATATGTGCATGGTTGAAACACTATAACTTTTTTGACATCCTTAGAACTGATATATGCATGATTGATTTTGAAATTTTTTGACAGCCTTGGAACACATATATGCATGATTGAATCACTATGAAATTTTTTTGATAGACTTAGAACATATATATGCATGATTGACAGCATTAGAACACATATATACATGATTGAATAAGCATGAAATTTATTTGATAGCCTTAGAATACATATATGCATGATTGAATCACTATGAAATTTTTTTGATAGCCTTAGAACACATTTATGAATGATTGAATCACTATAAAAAATTTTTTTACAGCCCTAGAATACATATATGCATGATTGAATCAATATGAATTTTTTTTTACAGCCTTAGAACACATATATGCATGATTGAATCACTATGAAGTTTTTGACATTTTTAAAACACTTATAATCATGATTGAATGATTATGAATTTTTTTTGACAGCCTTAGATCACATATATGCATGATTGAATCACTATGATTTTTTTTCTGCATTAGAACACATATATGCATGATTGAATCACTATGAGTTTTTGTTGAGAGCATTAGAACACAAATATGCATGCTAGAATCACTATAAAAAAAATTTGACAGCCTTAGAAGACATATAAGCATGTTTAAATCTCTAGAATTTTTTTTTACGACATTAAAACACATATGTGCATGATTGAAACACTATAACTTTTTTGACATCCTTAGAACTGATATATGCAAGATTGATTTTGAAATTTTTTGACAGCCTTGGAACACATATATGCATGATTGAATCACTATGAAATTTTTTTGATAGACTTAGAACATATATATGCATGATTGACAGCATTAGAACACATATATACATGATTGAATAAGCATGAAATTTATTTGATAGCCTTAGAATACATATATGCATGATTGAATCACTATGAAATTTTTTTGATAGCCTTAGAACACATTTATGAATGATTGAATCACTATAAAAAATTTTTTTACAGCCCTAGAATACATATATGCATGATTGAATCAATATGAATTTTTTTTTACAGCCTTAGAACACATATATGCATGATTGAATCACTATGAAGTTTTTGACATTTTTAAAACACTTATAATCATGATTGAATGATTATGAAATTTTTTTGACAGCCTTAGATCACATATATGCATGACTGAATCACTATGATTTTTTTTCTGCATTAGAACACATATATGCATGATTGAATCACTATGAATTTTTTTTTCTGCATCAGAACACATATATGCATGATTGAATCACTATGAATATTTTTTGACAGCCTTAGAACACATATATGCATGAATCAATCACTATGAAATTTTTTTGATATCCTCACAAAATATATATGCAAGATTGAATCACTGTATAATTTTTATGATTTACTTAGAGCACATATATGCATGATTGAATCAGTATAATTTTTTTTGACAACCTTAGAACACATATATGCATGATTGAATCACTGTGACATTTTTTTAACAACCCTAGGACATATATATGCTTAAATGAATTTCTAAGCATATTTTTTGAAAGCTTTAGAACACATATATGAATGATTGAATCACTACGAAATTTTTTGACAGTCGTAGAACACATCTATGCATGATTGAATTACTATTAAATTTTTTTGATATCCAAGAACCCATGTATGATTGAATCACTATGAAATTTTTTAGACAGCCTTAGAACACACATATTCATGATTGAGTCACTATGAACTTTTTGTTACAGACTTAGAACACATATTTGCATGATTGAATCATTATGAATTTTTTTAACGGCCTTAGAACACATATATGCATGATTGAATCACTATGAAATTTTTTAGACAGCCTTAGAACACACATATTCATGATTGAGTCACTATGAACTTTTTGTTACAGACTTAGAACACATATTTGCATGATTGAATCATTATGAATTTTTTTAACGGCCTTAGAACACATATATGCATGATTGAATCACTATGAAATTTTTGTGATAGCCTTAGAACACATATATACGTGATTGAATCACTGTAATTTTTTTTTGACATTCTTAGAACACGTATATGCAAGACTAAATCACTATAAAAAAATTTTGATAGCTTTAGAACACACATATGCAAGATTTAAACACTATGAAATTTTTTTGACAGCATTAGTACACATATATGCATGAATGAATCACTATGAATTTTTTTCGACATCATTAGAACGCATATATGCATGATTGAATCATTGGTTTTTTTTTGACATATTTAGAACACATATATGCCTGATGGAATGACAATGAAATATTTTTGACAACCTTAGAACACATATATGCATGATTAAATCACTATGATTTTTTTTTGATAGCCTTAGAACACATATATGCAAGATTGAATCACTATGAATTTTTTTTAATAGCATTAGAACACGTATATACATGATTGAATCACTATGAAATTTTTTTGACAGCATTAGAACACATATATGCATGATTGAATCACTGTGAAATTTTTTTTACAGCCTTAGAACACATATATGTATGATTGAATCACTATGATTTTTTTTTACAACATTAGAACACAAGTATGCATGATTGAATCACTATAAAAAAAAATTGACAGCCTTAGAAGACATATATGCATGATTGAATCTCTAGAATTTTTTCTTACAACATTAGACAACATAAATGCATGATTGAATTTGAAATTTTTTTGACAGCCTTAGAACAAATATATGCATGATTGAATCACTACGAAATTTTTTTGACAAACTTAGAACATATATATGAATGATTGAATCTCTACGAATTTTGTTTTACAGCATTAGAGGACGTATATACATGATTGAATCACTTTGAAATTTTTTTGATAGCCTTAAAACACCTATATGCATGATGGAATCACAATGAATTTTGACATCCTTAGAACACATTTATGAATGATTGAATCACTTTGATTTTTTTTGACTGGCTTAGAATACATATATGCATGATTGAATCATTATGAATTTTTTTTACAACCTTAGAACACATATATGCATGATCGAATCACTATGAAATTTTTTTGACATTTTTAGAACACTTATATTCATGATTGAATCATTATGAAATTTTTTTGACAGCCTTGGATCACATATATCCATGATTGAATCACTATGATTTTTTTTTGAAAGCCTTAGAACACATATATGCATGAAAGAATCACTATGAATTTTTTATGATATCTTTAGAAAATATATATGCAAGATTGAATCACTGTATAATTTTTATGACTATCTAGGACACATATATGCATGATTGAATCACTATAAAATTTTTTGACAACCTTAGAACACATATATGCATGAGGGAATCACTAGAAAAGATTTTTGACAGCATTAGAACGCATATATGCATGATTGAATCACTATGATTTTTTTTTTGACAGTCTTGTGACACACATATTCATGTTTGAATCACTACAAAAAACTTTTGACAGTATTAGAACACATATGCATGATTAAATCACTAAGATTTTTTTTTTCAGCATTAGAACTCATATATACAAGATTGAAACACTATGAAATTTTTTTGACAGCCTTGGAACACATATATGCATGATTGAATAACTATACAAATTTTTTGACAACCATAGATCACATATATGTATGATTGAATCACTATGAATTTTTTTACAGCCTTAGAACACATATATGCATGATTGAATCTCTATAAAAAAAATTGACAGCTTTAGAACACATATATGCATGATCGAATCACTATAAATTTTTTTTGACAACCTTAGAATACATATCAGAATGATTGAATCATAATAAAAAAAATTTGACAGCCTTAGAATAGAAAGATTCATGATAGAATCATAATGAAATTTTTTTGACAGCCTTATAACACATATATGCAAGATTGAATCACCATGAAATTTTTTTGACAGCCTTAGAACACATATATGCAAGATTGAATCACCATGAATTTTTTTTGACAGCCTTAGAACATATATGTGCAAGATTGAATCACTAAAAAACATTTTTGACATCCTTAGAATGCAAATATGCATGATTGAATCACTATGAAATTTTTTGCGTCAGCCTTAGAATACATATATGCATGATTAAATCAATACAAATTTTTTTTGACAGCTTTAGAACACATGTATGCAAGATTGAATCACTGTGAAATTTTTTTGACAGCAATAAAACACATATATGCATGATTACATCACTTAGAAATTTCTTTGACAGCATTAAAACACATATATGCATGATTGAATCACTATGAAATTTTTTTGACAGCGTTAGAACACATATATGCAAGATTGAATCACTGTGAAATTTTGTTGACAGCCTTAGAACACATATATGTATGATTGAATCACTATGAATTTTTGTTGAGAGCATTAGAACACAAATATGCATGTTAGAATCACAATAAAAAAAATTGACAGCCTTAGAAGACACATAAGCATGTTTGAATCTCTAAATTTTTTTTTTTACAACATTATAACACATATGTGCATGATTGAAACACTATAACTTTTTTGACATCCTTAGAACTGATATATGTATGATTGATTTTGAAATTTTTTGACAGCCTTGGAACACATATATGCATGATTGAATCACTATGAATTTTTTTTTATAGACTTAGAACATATATATGCATGATTGACAGCATTAGAACACATATATACATGATTGAATAACTATGAAATTTATTTGATAGCCTTAGAATACATATATGCATGATTGAATCACTATGAAATTTTTTTGATAGCCTTAGAACACATTTATGAAAGATTGAATCACTATAATTTTTTTTTTACTGCCCTAGAATACATATATGCATGATTGAATCAATATGAATTTTTTTTTACAGCCTTATAACACATATATGCATGATTGAATCACTATGAAGTTTTTGACATTTTTAAAACACTTATAATCATGATTGAATGATTATGAAATTTTTTTGACAACCTTAGATCACATATATGCATGATTGAATCACTATGATTTTTTTTCTGCATTAGAACACATATATGCATGATTGAATCACTATAAATTTTTGTTGAGAGCATTAGAACACAAATATGCATGTTAGAATCACTATAAAAAATTTTGACAGCCTTAGATGACATATAAGCATGTTTGAATCTCTAGAAATTTTTTTTTACAACATTATAACACATATGTGCATGATTGAAACACTATAACTTTTTTGACATCCCTAGAACTGATATATGCATGATTGATTTTGAAATTTTTTGACTGCCTTGGAATACATATATGCATGATTGAATCACTATGAAATTTTTTTGATAGACTTAGAACATATATATGCATGATTGACAACATTACAACACATATATACATGATTGAATAACTATGAAATGTATTTGATAGCCTTAGAATACATATATGCATGATTGAATAACTATGAATTTTTTTTGATAGCCTTAGAACACATTTATGAATCATTGAATCACTATAATTTTTTCT
This sequence comes from Nuphar pumila, assembly GCF_984573655.1. Lineage (NCBI taxonomy): Eukaryota > Viridiplantae > Streptophyta > Magnoliopsida > Nymphaeales > Nymphaeaceae > Nuphar > Nuphar pumila. Next base: position 63,117,601 of record NC_143260.1, on the reverse strand, counting down.
TTACAGCCCTAGAATAGATATATGCATGATTGAATCAATATGATTTTTTTTTTTTACAGCCTTAGAACACATATATGCATGATTGAATCACTATGAAGTTTTTGACATTTTTAAAACACTTATAATCATGATTGAATGATTATGAAATTTTTTTGACAGCCTTAGATCACATATATGCATGATTGAATCACTATGATTTTTTTTCTGCATTAGAACACATATATGCGTGATTAAATTACTATGAATTTTCTTTTTCTGCATTAGAACACATATATGCATGATTGAATCACTATGAATATTTGTTGAGAGCATTGGAACACAAATATGCATGTTAGAATCACTATAAAAAAAATTTGACAGCCTTAGAAGACATATAAGCATGTTTGAATCTCTAGAATTTTTTTTCTACAACATTATAACACATATGTGCATGATTGAAACACTATAACTTTTTTGACATCCTTAGAACTGATATATGCATGATTGATTTTGAAATTTTTTGACAGCCTTGGAACACATATATGCATGATTGAATCACTATGAAATTTTTTTGATAGACTTAGAACATATATATGCATGATTGACAGCATTAGAACACATATATACATGATTAAATAACTATGAAATTTATTTGATAGCCTTAGAATACATATATGCATGATTGAATCACTATGAAATTTTTTTGATAGCCTTAGAACACATTTATGAATGATTGAATCACTATAATTTTTTTTTACAGCCCTAGAATAGATATATGCATGATTGAATCAATATGAAATTTTTTTTACAGCCTTAGAACACATATATGCATGATTGAATCACTATGAAGTTTTTGACAATTTTAAAACACTTATAATCATGATTGAATGATTATGAATTTTTTTTGACAACCTTAGATCACATATATGCATGATTGAATCACTATGATTTTTGTTCTGCATTAGAACACATATATGCATGATTGAAACACTATGATTTTTTTTTTTTGCATTAGAACACATATATGCATGATTGAATCACTATGAATTTTTGTTGAGAGCATTAGAACACAAATATGCATGTTAGAATCACTATAAAAAAAATTTGAAAGCCTTAGAAGACATATAAGCATGTTTGAATCTCTAGAATTTTTTTTTTACAACATTATAACACATATGTGCATGATTAAAACACTATAACTTTTTTGACATCCTTAGAACTGATATATGCATGATTGATTTTGAAATTTTTTGACAGCCTTGGAACACATATATGCATGATTGAATCACTATGAAATTTTTTTGATAGACTTAGAAAATATATATGCTTGATTGACAGCATTAGAACACATATATACATGATTGAATAACTATGAAATTTATTTGATAGCCTTAGAATACATATATGCATGATTGAATCACTATGAAATTTTTTTGACAGCCTTAGAACACATTTATGAATGATTGAATCACTATATATTTTTTTTTACAGCTCTAGAATACATATATGCATGATTGAATCAATATGAATTTTTTTTACAGCCTTAGAACACATATATGCATGATTGAATCACTATGAAGTTTTTGACATTTTTAAAACACTTATAATCATGATTGAATGATTATGAATTTTTTTTGACAGCCTTAGATCACATATATGCATGATTGAATCACTATGATTTTTTTTTTTCTGCATTAGAACACATATATGCATGATTGAATCACTATGAATATTTTTTGACAGCCTTAGAACACATATATGCATGAATCAATCACTATGAAATTTTTTTGATATCCTCACAAAATATATATGCAAGATTGAATCACTGTATAATTTTTATGATTGTCTTAGAGTACATATATGCATGATTGAATCAGTATAAATTTTTTTGACAACCTTAGGACACATATATGCATGATTGAATCACTATGACATTTTTTTAACAACCTTAGGACATATATATGCTTAAATGAATTTCTAAGCATATTTTTTGAAAGTATTAGAACACATATATGAATGATTGAATCACTACGATTTTTTTTTTACAGTCGTAGAACACATCTATGCATGATTGAATTACTATTAAATTTTTTTGATTTCCAAGAACCCATGCATGATTGAATCACTATGAAATTTTTTAGACAGCCTTAGAACACACATATTCATGATTGAGTCACTATGAACTTTTTGTTACAGCCTTAGAACACATATTTGCATGATTGAATCATTATGAATTTTTTTAACGGCCTTAGAACACATATATGCATGACTGAATCACTATGAAATTTTTGTGATAGCCTTAGAACACATATATACGTGATTGAATCACTGTAATTTTTTTTTGACACTCTTAGAACACGTATATGCAAGATTAAATCACTATAAAAAAATTTTGACAGCTTTAGAACACATATATGCAAGATTGAAACACTATGAAATTTTTTTGACAGCATTAGTACACATATATGCATGAATGAATCACTATGAATTTTTTTCGACAGCATTAAAATGCATATATGCATGATTGAATCATTGGTTTTTTTTTGACATATTTAGAACACATATATGCCTGATGGAATGAAAATGAAATATTTTTGACAACCTTAGAACACATATATGCATTATTGAATCACTATGAATTTTTTTTTACAGCCTTAGCAGACATATATACATGATTAAATCTCTAGGGATTTTTTTTTTATAGCAGTGGAACACATATATGCATGATTGAATCACTATGAATTTTTTTTGACAGACTTAGAACACATTTATCAATGACTTAATCACTATAATTTTTTTTTACAGCCCTAGAATACATATATGCATGATTGAATCAATATGAATTTTTTTTGGCAGCCTTAGAACACATATATGCATGATTGAATCACTATGATTTTTTTTGACATTTTTAAAACACTTATATTCATGATTGAATGATTATGAAATTTTTTTGAGAGCCTTATATCACATATATGCATGATTGAATCACTATGAATTTTGTTTTCTGCATTAGAACACATATATGCATGATTGAATCACTATGAATACTTTTTGACAGCCTTAGAACACATATATGCTTGAATGAATCACTATGAATTTTTTTTGATATCCTCAATTAATATATAAGCCAGATTGAATCACTGTATAATTTTTGTGATTGTCTTAGAGCACATATATGCATGATTGAATCACTATAAAATTTTTTGACAACCTTAAAACACATATATGCATGATTGAATCACTACAAATTTTTTTTGACTGCATTAGAACGCATATATGCATGATTGAATCACTATGATTTTTTTTTGACAGTCTTATAACACACATATGCATGATTGAATCACTACAAAAAACTTTTGACTGTATTAGAACACATATGTGCATGATTAGATCACAAAGAATTTTTTTTTACAGCATTAGAACACATAGATGCAAGATTGAAACACTATGAAATTTTTTTGACAGCCTTAGAACACATATACGCAAGATTGAATCACTATGAATTTTTTTTTACAACCATAGAACACATGTACAAATTATTGAATCACTATGACATTTTTTTGACAACCTTAAGACATATATATACATGATTGAATTTCTAAGCAAATTTTTTGACAGCTTTAGAACACATTATGAATGATTAAATCACTATGATTTTTTTTTTACAGCCGTAGAACACATCTATGCATGATTGAATCACTATGAAATTTTTTTTATAGTCTTAGAACACAAATATGCATGATTGAGTCACTATGAACTTTTTGTTACAGCCTTAGAACACATATTTGCATGATTGAATCACTATGAATTTTTTTTAACAACCTTAGAACCCATATATGCGTGATTGAATCACTATGAAATTTTTGTGACAGCCTTAGAATACATATATGCATGATTGAATCACGCTAAATTTGTTTTGACATTCTTAGAACACGTATATACAAGATTGAATCCCTATAAAAAAATTTTGACAGCTTTAGAACACATATATGCAAGATTGAATCACTATGAAATTTTTTTGACAACATTAATACACATAATTTCATGATTGAGTCACTATGATTTTTTTTTTACAGCCTTAGAACACAAATATGAATGATTGAATCACTATGAATTTTTTTGATAGCCTTAGAACACATATATGCATGATTGAATCCCTATTAAATTTTGTTAACAGCCTTAGAACACATATATGCATAATTGAATAACTATGAAATTTTTTTGAGAGCCTTAAAACACATATAAGATTGATTGAATCACTGTGGAATTTTATAAACAGCCTTAGAACTCATATATGCATAATTGAATTACTATGAAAGTTTTGTGACAGCCTTATAACACATATATGTTGATTGAATAACTATAATTTTTTTTGACACATTAATACACATATATGCAATATTGAATCACTATGAATTTTTTTGACAGCCTTAGAAGACAAATATGCATGAACAAATCACTATGAAATTTTTTTGACAGCCTTAGAACACATATATGCATGATTGAATCACTATGAAATTTTGTTAACAACCAAGAACACATATATGAATAATTGAACCACTATGAATATTTGTTGACACACTTAAAACACATACATGCATGATTGAATCAATATGAAATTTTGTAAACAACCTTAGAACACATATATGCATAATTGAATCACTATGAAATTTTTGTGACAGCCCTAAAACCCATAAATGTTGATTGAATCAAAACAAATTTTTTTTGATAGACTTAGAATATGCAAGGTTGAAAAACTATGATTTTTTTTCACAGCATTAGTACACATATATGCATGATTGAATCACTATGAATTTTTTTTGACAGCATTAGAACACATATATGCATGATTGAATCATTGATTTTTTTTTGACAATTTTAGAACACATATATTCCTGATTGAGTCACAATGAAATATTTTTGACAACCTTAGAACACATATATGCATTATTGAATCACTATGAATTTTTTTTTACAACATTAGAACATATATATGCATGATTGAATCACTATAAATTTTTTTTGACAGCCATAGCAGACATATATACATGATTAAATCTCTAGGGATTTTTTTTATAGCAGTGGAACACATATATGCATGATTGAATCACTATGAATTTTTTTTGACATCCTTAGAACCCATATATGGATGATTGAATTCGAAACTTTTGTGGCAGCTCAGAACACATATATGCATCAGTGAATCACTATGAAATTTTTTGATAGACTTAGAACACATATATGCAAGATTGAATCTCTATGAATTTTTTTGACAGCATTAGAACACATATATGAATGATTGAATTACTATGAAATTTTTTTGAGAGCCTAAGAACACATATATGAATGATTGAATCACTATAAAAAATTTTTGACAGACTAGAACACATATATGCATGATTGAATAACTATGAATTTTTTTTGATAGCCTTAGAACACAAATATGCATGATTAAATCACTGTAATTTTTTTTTACAGCCTTAGAACACATATATGCATGATTGAATCACTATAACATTTTTTTGACAGCCTTGGAACACATATGAATGATTGAATCACTATGAAATATTTATGACTGTCTTAGAGCATATATATTCATGATTGAATCACAATAAAAAAAATTTGACATCATTTGAACACATGTATTAATGATTGAAACACTATGAAATTTTTTTGACTGCCTTAGAATACTTATATGCATGATTGAATCACTTTGAAATTTTTTTGACAACCATAGAACACATATATGCACTATAGATTCACTATGATTTTTTTTTTACATCCTTACGACATATATATCCATGATTGAATTACTCTAAATTTTTTTGATAGCCTTAGAACACATATACGTATGATTGAGTGACGATGAATTTTTTTTTACAGTTTTAGAACACATATATGCATGATTGAATCACTATTAAAATGTTTTGACAGCCTAGAACACATATATGCATGATTGAATCACTATGAAATTTTTTTGACACCCTTAGAACACAGATATACGTCATTGAATCACTATGATTTTTTTTTGATAGCCTTAGAACACATATTTACATGATTGAATCACTATAAAAATTTTTGGACAGCCTTAGAACACATATTTGAATGAACAAATAATTATGAAAATTTTTGATAGCCTTAGAAGACATATATTCATGATTGAATCACTATAATATTTTTTGACAGCCTTAAAACACATATATGCATGATTCAATCACTATAAAATTTTTTTGACAGCCTTAGAACATATATATGCAAGATTTAATTACTATATAATTTTTTTTTACAGCCTTAGAACACATATATGCATGATTGAATCACTAACAATTTTTTTGACAGCATTAGAATGCATATCTACATGATTGAATCACTAAGAATTTTTTTGACAGCATTAGAAAGCATATATGCATGATTGAATCACTCTAAAACTTTTTTGACAGCCTTAGGACATATATATGCATGATTGAATTATAAAGCAATTTTTTTGACAACCTTAGAACACATATATGCATGATTGAATCACTATGAAATTTTTTTGACAGCCTTAGAACACAAATATGCATGATTGGATCACTCTGAAATTTTTTTGACAACCTTGAATACATATATACATCATTGAATAACTATGAAATTTTTTTGATGGCCTTAGAACACATGCATGATTGAATGACTGTGAAATTTTTTTAACAACCGTGGAACACAAATATGCATGATTGAATCATGATAAAGGTTGTGAAAGCCTTAGAGCATATATATGCATGATTGAATCATGATAAATTTTTTTTAACAGTCTTAGAACACATATATGCAAGATTGAACCACTACGAAATTTTTTTGTCAGCCTTAAAACACATATATGCAAGATTGAATCACTATGAAATTTTTTTGACAGCAATAGAACACATATATGCAAGATTGAATCACTATAATTTTTTTTTGACAACATTAGTACAGATTTATGCATGATTGAATCACTATGAAGTTTTTCTGACAGCCTTAGAGAACATATATACATGACTGAATCACTAAAAATTTTGTGACAGCCTTAGAAAACATATATGCTTTATTGATTCACTATAAAAAAAATTTGAAATCCTTATGACACATATATGCATGATTGAATTACTATGCAATTTTTTTGACAGCCTTAGGACACATATATGAATGATTGAATCACTATAAAAAAAAATTGACAGCCTTAGAACAGATATATGCATGATCGAATCACTATGAAATTTTTATGACTGTCTTAGAGCACATATATGCATGATTGAATCACTTTAAAAAAAAATTGACATAATTTGAACACATAATTGCATGATTGAATAACAATGACATTTTTTTGACAGCCTTAGAAAAAATATATGCTTAATTCAATCACTATAATTTTTTTTTGACAACCATGGAACACATATATGCTGTATTGATTCACTTTGAATTTTTTTTGACATCCTTAGGACACATATATTCTTGATTGAATTACTATGCAATTTTCTTGACAGACTTAGAACACATATACGAATGATTGAAGAACTATGAAATTTTTTTGACAGCCTTAGAACACATATATGCATGATTGAATCACTATGAATTTTTTTTGACAGCCTTAGAACACATATATGCATCATTGAATCACTATGAACTTTTTTTTATAGCCTTAGAACACATATATGCATGATTGAATCACTATAAAAAATTTTGACAGCCTTAGAACACATATATGAAAGAATGCATCACTATGAAATTTTTTGAGAGCCTTAGAACACATATATGCGTGATTTAATGTCTATAATTTTTTTTGACGACCATAGAACACATATAGGAATTATTGAATCATTATAAAAAAAAATTTGATAACTTTACAACATATATATGCATGATTGAAATACAAAGAAGTTTTTTTGACATCCTTAGAACACATATATGAATAATTGAATCACTATGATTTTTTTTTGACAACCTAGAACACATATATGCATGATTGAATCACTATAAAATTTTGCTTGATAGCCTTAGAACACAAATATGCATTATTGAATCGCTATAAAATTTTTATGACAGCCTTAGAACACATATGCATGTTTGAATATCAACAAAATTTATTTAACATCCTTAGAAGACGTATATGCATGATTGAATCGCTATGATTTTTTGACAACCTTAGAACACATTTATGCATGATTGAATCACTATGAAATTTTTTTGACAGCCTTAGAACAAATATATGAACGAATGAAACACTATGAATTTTTTTGAGAGCCTTAGAACACATATATGATTGATTGAATCACTATATGTTTTTTTTAAGAGCCTTAGAACACATATATGCATGATTGAATCACTATAGAATTTTTTTGACAGCCTTAGAACACATATATGCAAGAGTGAATCACCATATATTTTTTTTACCGCCTTAGAACACATATATGCATGATTGAATCACAATGAAATTTTTATAACAGTCTTAGAGCATATATGTGCATATGATTAAATCACAATGAAATTTTTGTGACAGCCTTAGAACATACATATGCATGATTGAATCAGTATAATTTTTTTTTACAGCTTTAGAATGCATATATGCGTGATAGAATAGCTATAAAGTTTTTTTGATAGCATTGGAAAGCATATATGCATGATTGAATCACTCTGAATTTTTTTTGACAGCCTTAGAACACATATATGCATGGTTGTATCACTATGAAATTTTTTTGACAACCATAGAACACATATATGCATTATTCAATAATTATAATTTTTTTTTACAACCTTAGGACATATATATGATTCATTGAAATACAAAACAGTTTTTTGACAGGCGTAGAACACATATATGCATGATTGAATCTCTATGAAATTTTTTTGATAGCTTTAGAACACATATATGCATGATTGAATCACTATTAATTTTTTTTGACACCCTTAAAACACATATATGCATGATTGAATCACTATATATTTTTTTGACAACTTTAGGACACAAATATGCATGATTGAATCACTATAAAATTTTTATGACAGCCTTAGAACACATATGCATGTTTGAATAACAACAAAATTTATTTAACATCCTTCGAACACATATATGCATGATTGAATCGCTATGATTTTTTTGACAACCTTAGAACACATTTATGCATGATTGAATCACTATAAATTTTTTTTGACAGCCTTAGAACAAATATATGAAAGAATGATACACTATGAAATTTTTTGAGAGGCTTAGAACACATATATGCTTGATTGAATCACTATATGTTTTTTTTGAGAGCCTTAGAACACATATATGCATTATTGAATCACTAGGGATTTTTTTTACAGCCTTAGAACACATATATGCAAGATTGAATCACTATATAATTTTTTTACCGCCTTAGAACACATACATGCATGATTGAATCACTATGAAATTTTTATAACAGCCTTAGAGCATATATGTGCATATGATTAAATCACTATGAAATTTTTGTGACAGCCTTAGAACATATATATGCCTGATTGAATCAGTATAAATTTTTTTTACAGCTTTAGAATGCATATATGCCTGATTGAATAGCTATAAAGTTTTTTTTACTGCATTAGATAGCATATATGCATGATTGTATCACTATGAAATTTTTTTGACAACCATAGAACACATATATGCATTATTGAATAATTATAATTTTTTTTTGACAACCTTAGGACATATATATGATTCATTGAAATACAAAACAGTTTTTTGACAGGCGTAGAACACATATATACATGATTGAATCTCTATGAATTTTTTTTTATAGCTTTAGAACACATATATGCATGATTGAATCACTATTAATGTTTTTTTACACCCTTAGAACACATATATGCATGATTGAATCACTATATATTTTTTTTGACAACTTTAAGACACATATATGCATGATTGAATCACAATGATTTTTTTTTTACAGCATTAGAATGCATATATGCATGATTGAATCACTTAGAAAGCATATATGCCAGATTTAATTACTCTGAAATTTTTTTGACAGCCTTGGAACACATATATGCATGATTGAATCACTATGAATTTTTTTTGACAACCATAGAACACATATATACATTATTGAATCACTATAAAAAAAACTTCACAACCCTAGGACATATATAAGCATGATAGAAATACAAAGGATTTTTTTTTTACAACCATGGAACACATGTATTCATCATTGAATCACTATAATTTTTTTTTTACTGCCTTAAAATATATATATGCATGATTGAATCACTATGAAAATTTTTGGACAGCCTTAGAACACATATAGGCAAGATTGAATCACTATATAATTTTTTTTACAGCATTAGAATACATATATGCAAGATTGAACCACTATATAATTGTTTTTTACAGCCATAGAACACATATATGCATGATTGAATCAGTACAAAAAAATTTTGTCAACAATAGAACGCATATATACATGATTGAATCACTAAGAACTTTTTTTGATAGCAATTGTAAGCATATATGCATGATTGAATCACTCTAAATTTTTTTTGACATCCTTAGAACACATATAAGCATGTTTGAATCAATATAAAATTTTTTGACAACCAAAGAATGCATATATGCATTATTGAATCACTATACATTTTTTTTGACAACCTTATCACATATATATGCATGATTGAAATACAAAGCAATTTTTTTGACAGCCTTAGAACACCTATATGAATGATTGAATCACTATGAATTTTTTTTTAGAGCCTTAGAACACATATATAAATGATTGAATCACTATAAAAGTTTTTTGACAACCTTGAACAAATATATGCATGATTGAATCACTATGAATTTTTTTTGACAGCCTTAGTATAGAAATATGCATGAATGAATCACTATGAATTTTTTTTTACAGCCTTAGAGCACATATGCATGATTAAATAACTGTGAATTTTTTTTAACAATCTTAGAAGACAGATATGCATGACTGAATCACTACAAAATTTTTGTGAAAGCCTTAGAACACATATATGCATGATTGAATCATGATTAATTTTTTTTCACAACCTTAGAGCACATATATGTAAGATTGAATCACTATGAAAATTTTTTGGCAGCCTTAGAGGACATATATGCATGATTGAATCACTATAATTTTATTTTGATAACCTTAAAACAAATATGTGCAAGATTGAATCACTATGAAATTTTTTGACAGCATTTGAACACATATATGCAAGATTGAGTCACTTTAAAAAAAATTTGACAACATTAGTACAGATATATGCATGATTTAATCACTATGAAGTTTTCATGACAGCCTTGGAGGACATATATACATGATTGAATCACTATGAAATTTTTGTGACAGCCTTAGAGCACATATATGCATTATTGGTTCACTATGAATTTTTTTTGACATCCTTAGGACACATATATGCATGATTGAATTACTATGCAACTTTTTTGAGAGCCTTAGAACACATATATGAATATTTGAATCACTATGAAATTGTTTTGACAGCCTAAGAACACATATATGAATGATTGAATCACTATAAAATTTTTTTGACATCCTAGAACACATATATGCATGATTGAATAACTATGAAACTTTTTTGACAGCCTTAGAACCCAAATATGCATGATTGAATCACCAAGAATTTATTTTGACAGCCTTAGAACACATATGTGCATGATTGAATCACTATATAGTTTTTTTGATAGCCTTAGAGCATAAATATGAATGATTGAATCACTATGAAATTTTTATGATTATCTTAGAGCATATATATGCTTGATTGAATCACTATGAAATTTTGTTGACAGCTATAGAACACATATACGCATGATTGAATCACTATAAAAAACTTTTGACAGCATATGAAAACATATATGCATGATTAAACCACAATAAAAGTTTTTTGACAGCCTTAGAATACATATATGCATGATTGAATCACTCTAAATTTTTTTTTACTACAATGGAAAACATATATGGATTATTGATTCACTATGATTTTTTTTGACATTTTTGAGATACATATATGCTTGATTGAATCACTAAGAAATTTGTTTGACAGCCTAGAACACATATATCCATGATTGAAGTACTATGATTTTTTTTTGACAGCCTTAGAACACATATATCCGTCACTGAATCACTATGAAATTTTTTTGATGGCCTTAGAACACATATATGCATTTTTCAATCACTATGAAACTTTTTTGACAGCCTTAGAACACATATATGAAAGAATAAATCACTATGAATTTTTTTGAGAACCTTAGAACACATATATGCATGATTGAATCACTATAATTTTTTTTTACAACCATAGAACACATATATGCATTATTGAATCATTATAAAAAAAATTTGACAACCTTAGGACATATATATGCATGATTGAATCACTATAAAAAACAATTGACATAATTTGAACACATAATTGCATGATTGAATAACAATGACATTTTTTTAGAACACATATATGCAATATTGAATCACTATGATTTTTTTTTGACAGCCATAGAACTCATATATGCATGATTGAATCACTATAAATTTTTCCTGACAACCTCAGAACACATATACGCAAGATTGAATCACTATAAATTTTTCTTGACATCCTTAGAACACTTATGCATAATTGAGTCACTATAAAACTTTTTTGACAGCATTAGAACACATATATGCATGATTAAGTCCCTTAGAATTTTTTTTGATCGCCTTAGAACACAAATATGCTTGATTGAATCACTATGAATTTTTTTTTACAGCTTTAGAACACATATATGCATGATTCAATCACTATGAATTTTTTTTGACAGCCTTAGAACACATATATGCAAGATTGAATCACGATGAATTTTTTTGACAGCCTTAGAAATACATATATGCATGATTTATCTATAAATTTTTTTTGACAGCCTTAGAACACATATATGCATGATTAAATTACTATGGAATTTTTTTGACAGCCTTAGAACACATATGCATGATTGAATCACTATGAATTTTTTTTTATAACGTCAAAACACTCATATGCATGATAGAATCACTATGAAGTTTTTTGGACAGGCTTACAACAAATATATGCATGATTGAATCACTATGAATTTTTTTTTACAATCTTAAGACACATATATGCATGACTGAATAGCTATGAAATTTTTTTGACAGCGTTGGAACACATATTTGCAGCATTGAATAACTATAAATTTTTTTTTACAATCTTAGAACACATATATGCATGATTCAAACATAATGACATTTTTTTGATAGCCTCAAAACACATATATACATGCTTGAATCACTATGAATTTTTTTTACATCCTTAGTACACATATATACATGACTGAATCACTATAAATTTTTTTTGACAATGCTAGAACACATGTATGCATGATTGAGTCACTAAGAATTTTTTTGATAGATTTAGAACATATATATGCATGATTGAATCACTATAAAAATTTTTTAACCTTAGAACACATATATTTAGGATTGAATCACTATGAATTTTTTTTGACAGCCTTAGAACTCAAATATGAAAGATTGAATCACTGTGATTTTTTTTTTACAATGTTAGAATACATATAAGCATGATTGAATCACTATAAAAGTTTTTTAATCGCCTTAGAACACATATATGCATGATTGACTCACCATAATTTTTTTTGGTCTGCCTTAGAACACATATATGCATGATTGAGTCACTATAAACTTTTTTTACAGCATTACAACACATATAGGCATGATTGAATCAGTTTAAATTTTTTTGACAGCCTCAGAACACATATATGCAATATTGAATCACTATGATTTTTTTTTTGACAGTCATAGAACACATATATGCATGATTGAATCGCTATAAATTTTTTCTAACAACCTCAGAACACATATAGGCAAGATTGAATCACTATAAATTTTTCTTGACAGCATTAGAACACATATATGCATGATTGAGTCACTTAGAAATTTTTTTGATCGCCTTAGAACACATATAGCTTGATTGAATCACTATGAATTTTTTTTGACAGACTTAGAACATATATATGCATGATTCAATCACTGTGAATTTTTTTTGACAGCTTTAGAACACATATATGCAAGATTGAATCATGATGATTTTTTTTTACAGCCTTCGAATACATATATGCATGATTGTGTCTATAATTTTTTTTGACAGCCTTAAAACACATATATGCATGATTAAATCACTATGGAATTTTTTTGACAGCCTTAGAACACATATGCATGACTGAATCACTATGATTTTTTTTTTACAACGTCAGAACATTCATATGCATGATTGAGTCACTATGATTTTTTTTTGAAAGCCTTAGAACACATATATGCATGATTGAGTCAGTATGAAATTTTTTTGACAGCCTTAGAACACTGATATGAATAATTGAATCACTACAATTTTTTTTTACAGTATTAGAACACAAATATGCTTCATTAAATCACTATAATTTTTTTTGACAACCTTAGAACACATATATACAAGATTAAATCACAATGAATTTTTTTTGACAAACATAGAAGACATATATGCATGATTGAATCACTATAAATTTTTTTGGACAGGCTTAGAACACATATATGCATGATTGAGTCACTATGAATTTTTTTTGAAAGCCTTAGAACACATATATGCATGATTGAGTCAATATGATTTTTTTTGACAGCCTTAGAACACATATATGCATAATTGAATCACTACAAATTTTTTTTTACAGCATTAGAACACATATATGCGTCATTAAATCACTATAATGTTTTTTTGACAACCTTAAAACACATATAAGCAAGATTAAATCACTATGAAATTTTTTTGACAGACTTAAATGACATATATACATGATTGAATCACTATGATTGTTTTTGGACAGGCTTAGAACAAATATATGCATGATTGAATCACTCTGAAATTTTTTTAACAATCTTAAAACACATATACGCATGACTAAATTGCTATGAATTTTTTTTGACATCACAGGAACACGTATTTGCAAGATTGAATAACTATAATTTTTTTTTGACAACCTTTGAACACATAAATGCATGATTCATTCATAATAACATTTTTTTGATAGCCTCAAAACACATATATTCATGATTGAATCACTATAATTTTTTTTTGACATCCTTAGTACACATATATGCATGATTGAATCACCATGATTTTTTTTTGACAATGCTAGAACACATGTATGCAAGATTGAGTCACTAAGAATTTTTTCTGATAGATTTAGAACATATATACGCTTTATTGAATCACTATGATTTTTTTTACATCCCTAGACACATATATGCAAGATTAAATCATTATAAATTTTTTTGACAGCCTTACAACACATATTTGCATGATTGAATTACGATGAATATTTTTTGACAACACTAGAACACATATATGCATGATTGAGATACCTTAAATTTTTTTTGACATCCTTAGAACCCATATATGCATGATTGAATCACTATAATTTTTTTTTGACAACCTTAGAATACATATATTGAGGATTGAATCACTATGATTTTTTTTTGACAGCCTTTGAACTCAAATATGAAAGATTGAATCGCTATGATTTTTTTTTGACAATGTTAGAATACATATATGCATGATTGAATCACTATGAAAGTTTTTTAATCGCCTTAGAACACGTATATGCATGATTGAGTCACTATTAAATTTTTTTACAGCATTACTAGACATATATGCATGATTGAATCAGTATACATTTTTTTTGACAGCCTTAGAACACATATATGCAATATTGAATCACTATGAATTTTTTTTGACAGCCATAGAACTCATATATGCAAGATTGAATCACTATAAATTTTTTCTGACAACCTCAGAACACTTATGCATAATTGAGTCACTATAAAACTTTTTTGACAACATTAGAACACATATATGCATGATTAAGTCCCTTAGATTTTTTTTGATCGCCATAGAACACAAATATGCTTGATTGAATCACTATGAAATTTTTTTGACAGCTTTAGAACACATATATGCATGATTCAATCACTGTGAATTTTTTTTCACAGCCTTAGAACACATATATGCAAGATTGAATCACGATGAATTTTTTTTGACAGCCTTAGAAATACATATATGCATGATTGAAACTATAATTTTTTTTTGATAGCCTTAGAACACATATATGCATGATTAAATTACTATGGAATTTTTTTGACAGCCTTAGAACACATATTCATGATTGAATCACTATGAATTTTTTTTTATAACGTCAGAACACACATATGCATGATTGAATCACTATGAATTTTTTTGGACAGGCTTAGAAAAAATATATGCATGATTGAATCACTATGAATTTGTTTTGACATTCTTAAGACACATATATGCATGACTGAATAGCTATGAAATGTTTTTGACAGCGTTGGAACACATATTTGCAGGATTGAATAACTATAAAATTTTTTTGACAACCTTAGAACACATATATGCATGAATCAATCATAATGACATTTTTTTGATAGCCTCAAATCGGATATATACATGATTGAATCACTATCAATTTTTTTTTACATCCTTAGTACACAAATATGCATGACTGAATCACTATAATTTTTTTTTGACAATGCTAGAACACATGTATGCATGATTGAGTCAATAAGAATTTTTTTGATAGATTTAGAACATATATATGCATGATTGAATCACTATAAATTTTTTTTAACAACCTTATAACACATATATTTAGGATTGAATCACTATAAAATTTTTTTGACAGCCTTAGAACTCAAATATGAAAGATTGAATCATTGTGATTTTTTTTTGACAATGTTAGAATACATATATGCATGATTGAATCACTATAAAAGTTTTTTAATCGCCTTAGAACACATATATGCATGATTGAGTCACTATAAACTTTTTTTACAGCATTACAACACATATAGGCATGATTGAATCTGTTTAAATTTTTTTGACAGCCTCAGAACACATATATGCAATATTGAATCACTATGAATTTTTTTTGACAGTCATAGAACACATATATGCATGATTGAATCGCTATAAATTTTTTCTGACAACCTCAGAACACATATAGGCAATATTGAATCACTATAAATTTTTCTTGACAGCATTAGAACACATATATGCATGATTGAGTCACTTAGAAATTTTTTTGATCGCCTTTGAACACATATAGCTTGATTGAATGACTATGATTTTTTTTTGACAGCCTTAGAACATATATATGCATGATTCAATCACTGTGAATTTTTTTTGACAGCCTTAGAACACATATATGCAAGATTGAATCATGATGATTTTTTTTTGACAGCCTTCGAATACATATATGCATGATTGTATCTATAATTTTTTTTGACAGCCTTAAAACACATATGCATGACTGAATCACTATGATTTTTTTTTTACAACGTCAGAACACTCATATGCATGATTGAGTCACTATGATTTTTTTTTGAATGCCTTAGAACACATATATGCATGATTGAGTCAGTATAAAATTTTTTTGACTGCCTTAGAACACTTATATGAATGATTAAATCACTACAAATTTTTTTATAGTATTAGAACACGTATATGCGTCATTAAATCACTATAATTTTTTTTGACAACCTTAGAACACATATATACAAGATTAAATCACAATGAAATTTTTTTGACAAACAAAGAAGACATATATGCATGATTGAATCACTATAAATTTTTTTGGACAGGCTTAGAACACATATATGCATGATTGAGTCGCTATGATTTTTTTTTGAAAGCCTTAGAACACATATATGCATGATTAAGTCAATATGATTTTTTTTGACAGCCTTAGAACACATATATGCATGATTGAATCACTACACTTTTTTTTTACAGCATTAGAACACATATATGCATCATTAAATCACTATAATGTTTTTTCGACAACCTTAAACACGTATAAGCAAGATTAAATCACTATGAATTTTTTTTGACAGACTTAGATGACATATATACATGATTGAATCACTATGAAATTTTTTGGACAGGCTTAGAACAAATATATGCATGATTGAATCACTCTGAATTTTTTTTGACAATCATAAAACACATATACGCATGACTAAATCGCTATGAATTTTTTTTCACATCATTGGAACACATATTTGCAAGATTGAATAACTATAATTTTTTTTGACAACCTTAGAACACATATATGCATGATTCAATCATAATAACATTTTTTTGATAGCCTCAAAACACATATATGCATGATTGAATCACTATGATTTTTTTTTGACATCCTTAGTACACATATATGCATGATTGAATCACCATGAATTTTTTTTGACAATGCTAGAACACATGTATGCAAGAATGAGTCAATAAGAATTTTTTCTGATAGATTTAGAACATATATACGCTTTATTTAATCACTATGATTTTTTTTACATCCCTAGACACATATTGCAAGATTAAATCACTATAAATTTTTTTGATAGCCTTACAACACATATTTGCATGATTGAATTACGATGAATATTTTTTGACAACCTTAGAACACATATATGCGTGATTGAGATACCTTAAAATTTTTTTGACATCCTTAGAACCCATATATGCATGATTGAATCACTATAAAGTTTTTTTATAACCTTAGAACACATATATTGAGGATTGAATCACTATGATTTTTTTTTGACAGCCTTTGAACTCAAATATGAAAGATTGAATCACTATGATTTTTTTTGACAATGTTAGAATACATATATGCATGATTGAATCACTATAAAAGTTTTTTAATCGCCTTAGAACACCTATACGCATGATTGAGTCACTATTAAATTTTTTTACAGCATTACTAGACATATATGCATGATTGAATCAGTTTACATTTTTTTTGACAGCCTAAGAACACATATATGCAATATTGAATCACTATGAATTTTTTTTGACAGCCATAGAACTCATATATGCATGATTGAATCACTATAAATTTTTCTGACAACCTCATAACACATATACGCAAGATTTTATCACTATAAATTTTTCTTGACAGCCTTGGTACACTTATGCATAATTGAGTCACTATAAAACTTTTTTGACAGCATTAGAACACATATATGCATGTTTAAGTCCCTTAGAATTTTTTTTGATCACCTTAGAAGACAGATATGCTTGATTGAATCACTATGAAATTTTTTTGACAGCTTTAGAACACATATATGCATGATTCAATCACTGTCAAATTTTTTTGACAGCCTTAGAACACATATATGCAAGATTGAATCACGATGAATTGTTTTTGATAGCCTTAGAAATACATAGATGCATGATTGAATCTATAATTTTTTTTTGACAGCCTTAGAACACATATATGCATGATTAAATTACTATGAATTTTTTTTTACAGCCTTAGAACACATATGCATGATTGAATCACTATGATTTTTTTTTATAACGTCAAAACACTCATATGCATGATTGAGTCACTATGATTTTTTTTGAAAGCCTTAGAACACATATATGCATGATTGAGTCAATATGAATTTTTTTTTGACAGCATTAGAACACATATTTGCAAGATTGAATAACTATAACTTTTTTTTGACAACCTTAAAACACATATATGCATGATTGAATCATTATGACATTTGTTTGATAGCCTTAGAACACATATATGCATGATTGGGTCAGTATGAACTTTTTTTTACTTCCTTAGAACACATATATGCATGATTGAATCACAACAAATTTTTTTTCACAACATTTAAACACATATATGCATGATTAAATCACTGTAAATTTTTTTTAACAACATTATAACACATATATGAAAGATTGAATCACTATGAAATTTTTTTGACATCCTTAGTACACATATATGCACGATTGAGTCACTAAGAATTTTTTTTGATAGATTTAGATCATATATATGCATTATTTAATCACTATGATTTTTTTTTTGACATCCCTAGACACATATATGCAAGATTAAATCACTTTAATTTTTTTTTACAGCCTTGCAACACATATATGCATGATTGAATTAGGATGAATATTTTTTGACAACGTTAGAACACATATATGTGCGATTGAATTACCATAAAGTTTTTTTGACAGCCTTAGAACCAATATATGAATGATTGAATCACTTTAAATTTTTTTTGACAACCTTAGAACATGTATATTTAGGATTGAATCACTATGAACATTTCCTGACAGCCTTAGAACACAAATATAAAAGTCTGGATGACTATGAATTTTTTTTGACATTGTCAGAATACATATCTGCATGATTGAGTCATTATAAATTTTTTTTGACTACCTTAGAATACATATATGCATGATTGTGTCACTATGAATTTTTTTTACAGTAATAGAACACATATATGCATTATTGAATCAGTATACAATTTTTTTGACAGTCTTAGAACACATATATACAATATTGTATCACTATGATTTTTTTTTGACAGCCATAGAACACATATATGCATGATTGAATCATTATAAATTTTTTTTGAAAACCTCAGAACACATCTACGCAAGATTGAATCACTATAAATTTTTCTTGACAGCCTTAGAACACATATATGCATAATTGAATCACTCTAACACTTTTTTGACATCATTAGAACATATATATGCATGATTGAATCACTATGATTTTTTTTTACAATGTTAGAACACATATATGCATGATCAAATTAGAATTAAATTTTTTTGATAGCCTTAAACACATATATGCATGATTGAATTACTACAAATTTTTTTGGCTGCATTAGAGCACATATATGCATGATTCAATTGCTATAAATTTTTTTTTGACAGCCTTAGAACACATATATGCAATATTGGATCATTATAAACTTTTTTTTAAAGCCTTAGAACACATATACGCAAGATTGAATCACTATGATTTTTTCTTGAGAGCCTTAGAACACATATACGCATGATTGAATCACTATGATTTTTTTTTTGAAAACCTTAGAACATATATATACATGATTGAATCACTATGAATTTTTTTTTATAGCATTAGAACAAATATATGCATGATTGAATCACTATAATTTTTTTTTTGGCAACCTTAGATCATATATATGCATGATTGAATCACTATAAATTTTTTCTGATATCCTTAGAACACATATAAGCATGATTGAATCACTTTGAATTTTCTATGTTAACCTTAGAACACATATATGCATGATTATGTCACTATATTTTTTTTTAGAGCATTAGAACAAATATATGTATGATTGAATCACTAGAAATTTTTTTGACAGCCTTAGAATACATACATGCATGATTGAATCACTATGCATTTTTTTTGACTACCTTAGAAGAAATATATGCGTGATTGAATCACTATGAATTTTTTTTAGAATACTAGAACACATATATGCATGATTGAGTCACTTAGAAATTTTTTTAATACTCTTAGAACACATATATGCTTGACAAAATCACTATGAATTTTTGTTGACTGCCTTTGAACACATATATGCAACATTTAATCATTGTGAAATTTTTTTGAAAAACTTAGAACACATATATGCATGATTGAATCACTATAATTTTTTTTTGACAAACTTAGAATACATATATGCAAGATTGAAACACGAAGAAATTTTTTTGACAGCCTTAGAATACATATATGCATGATTGAATCTATAAATTATTTTTGACACGAACACATATGCATGATTGAATCACTATGAATTTTTTTTACAACGTCAGAACAATTATATGCATGATTGAGTTACTATGAATTTTTTTAAAAGCCTTAGAACACATAAATGCATGATTGAATCTCTATGAATTTTTTTTGACAGCCTTAGAACACATATATGCATGATTGAATATTAAATTTTTTTTTGACAGAATTAGAACACATATATGCGTCATTAAATCACTATAAATGTTTTTCGACAGCCTTAGAACACATATATGCAATATTGAATCATTATGATTTTTTTTGACAGCCTTAGAACACATATATGCATGATTGAGTCACTATAAATTTTTTTTGACAACCTTAGAACACATATGTGCATGATTAAATCATTATGAAATTTTTTTGATAGCCTTAGAACACATATATGCATGATTGAGCCATTATGATTTTTTTTTGACATCCTTAGAACACATATATGCGTGATCGAGTCACCATAATTTTTTTTTGCCAGCATTAGAACACATATATGCATGATTAAATCACTATAAAATATTTTTGACAACCTTAGATCACAAATATGCAAGATTGGAACATTATAGTTTTTTTTTATTGCCTTAAAACACATATATGCATGATTTAATAACTATGAAATTTTTTTGACAGCCTAAGACAACATGTATGCATTATTGAATCACTATGGAATTTTTTTGACATCCTTAGAACATATATATGCATGATTGAATCACTATGAATTTTTTTTTATAATTATTGAACACATATATGCGTGATTGAGTCACTTAGAAATTCTTTTGATAGCCTTAGAACACATATATACATGATTGAATCACTATGAATTTTTTTTGACAATGTTTGGACACATATAAGCACGATTGAATCAGAATGATTTTTTTTTAATAGCCTTACAACACATATATGCGTGATTGAGTCACTATGGGATTTTTTTGACTGCCTTAGAACACATATAATCATGATTGACACATTAGACCACATATATGCATGATTGACTCACTATAATTTTTTTGTGACAGCCTCAGAACACATATATGCAATATAGAATCATTATAAGTTTTTTTGACAGCCTTAGAACAAATATGAAACCTTTTTTATAGCATTAGAACACATATATGCATGATTGAATCACTATCAAATGCTTTTGACAATGTCTGAACTCATATATATATATCATTGAATCAGAATAATTTTTTTTTGATAACCTTAGAACACATATATGCATGATTGAGTCACTATGGAATTTTTTTGACTGCCTTAGAACATATATATGCATTATTTAATGACTACAAAGTTTTTTTGACAGCATTAGAACACATACATGCATGATTTAATCATTATAATTTTTTTTAACAATCTTGGAACATATATATGGAAGATTGAATCACTAAATTTTTTTTTGGAGACACTTAGAACACATATATGCATGATTGAGTCACTATGAAATTTTTTTGACAGCCTTAGAACACATATACGCATGATTGAATCACAACAAATTTTTTTTTACAGCATTAGAACACATATATGCAAGGTTGAATGATTATAATTTTTTTTCACAGCATTAGAACACATATATGCATGATTGAATCACTATGAAATTTTTTTGACAGCCTTAGACCACATATATACATGATTGAATCCCTATACATTTTTTTTTGACCTTTTAGAACATATATATGCATGATTGATTCACTATGATTTTTTTTTAAATGATTGAACACATATATGCATGATTTAGTCACTTAGAAATTTTTTTGATAGCCTTAGAACACATATATGCTTGATTGAATCATTATGAATTTTTTTTGACAGCATTAGAACACATATATGCATGATTGAATCACTATGAAATATTTTTGACAGCCTTAAAACACATATATGCATGATTGAATCACTATAAATTTTTCTTTAGAGCATTAGAACATATATATGCGTTATTAAATCGCTATAAAATATTTTTGACAACCACTGAACACATATATGCAAGATTAAATCACCATGATTTTTTTTGACAACCTCACAACACATATACGCAAGATTGAATCACTAGAAATTTGTATTGACAGCCTTAGAACACATATATGCATAATTGAATCACTGTGAAACTTTTTTGACAACATTAGAACATATATATGCATGATTAAATCACTATGAATTTTTTTTGACAACGTTAGAACACATATATGCATGATTGAATCAGAATGAATTTTTTTTGATAGCCTTAGAACACATATATGCATGATTGAGTCACTACAGAAATTTTTTGACTGCCTTAGAATACATATATGCATGATTGAATGACTACAATTTTTTTTTGACAGCATTAGACCACATATATGCGATATTGAATCATTATGACTTTTTTTTTACAGCCTTAGAAGACATATATGCATGATTGAAACACTATAAATTTTTTTGACGACCTTAGAACACTTATATGCAAGATTGAATCACTATAAAATTTTTTGGACAGCCGTAGAACACATATATGCTTGATTGAATCACTATGAATTTTTTTTGACAAACTTAGAAAATACATATAATTGATTGAATCACTATGATTTTTTTTTATAGCATTAGAACAAATGTATGCATGATTGAATCACTAGATATTTTTTTTGACAACCTTAGAACACATATGTTCATGATTGAATCACTATAAATTTTTTTTGGCAACCTTAGAACATATATATGCATGATTGAATCATTAGAATTTTTTTTTTACATCCTCAAAACACAATTATGCTACATTGAATGATTATGAATCTTTTTTGACATATACGCAAGATTGAAACACTTTGAATTTTTCTAAACAGCCTTAGAACACATATACTTATAATTGATTCACAATGAAACTTTTTTGACAGCGTCAAAACACATATATGCATGATTGAATCACTATGAATTTTTTTTTACAACGTTTGAACACATATATGCATGATTGAATGAGAATGAAATTTTGTGGATTGCCTTAGAACACATATATACATGATTGAGTCGCTATGGAATTTTTTTTAGAGTTTTAGTACACATATATGCATGATTGAATGACTACAAACTTTTTTTGATAGCATTTGACCACATATATGCATGATTAAATCACTATGAAACTTTTTTGACAGCATTTGAACACATATATGCATGATTGAATCACTATGATTTTTTTTTTAACAACGTTAGAACACATATATGCATGATTGAATCAGAATGAAATTTTGTTGATAGCGTTAGAAGACATATATGCATGATTGAGTCACTATGGATTTTTTTTGAGTGCCTTAGAACACATATCTGTATGATTGAAAGAAAACAAATTTTTTTTGACAGCATTAGACCACATATATGCATGATTTAATCACTATAATTTTTTTTGACCGCCATAGAACATATATTTGCAATATTGAATCATTATGAATTTTTTTTGACAACCTTAGAATACATATATGCATGATTGAATCACTATAATTTTTTTATGACAACCTCAAAACACATATACGCAAGATTGAATCACTATGAATTTCTCTTAACAACCTTAGAACACATATATGAATGATTAAATCACTATGAAACTTTTTTTATAGCATTAGAACACATATATGCATGATTGAATCACTATCAAACGCTTTTGACAACGTTTGAACACATATATATACATCATTGAATCAGAATAATTTTTTTTGATAGCCTTAGAACACATATATGCATGATTGAGTCACTATGGAATTTTTTTGACTGCCTTAGAACACATATATGCATTATTTAATGACTACAAAGTTTTTTTGACAGCATTAGAACACATACATGCATGATTTAATCATTATAAATTTTTTTAACAATCTTGGAACATGTATATGGAAGATTGAATCACTAAATTTTTTTTTGACACACTTAGAACACATATATGCATGATTGAGTCACTATGAAATTTTTTTGACAGCCTTAGAACACATATATGCATGATTGAATCACAGCAAAATTTTTTTGACAGCATTAGAACACATATATGCAAGATTGAATGATTATAATTTTTTTTCACAGCATTAGAACACATATATGCATGATTGAATCACTATGAAATTTTTTTGACAGCCTTAGACCACATATATACATTGAATCACTATAAATTGTTTTTGACCTTTTAGAACATATATATGCATGATTGAATAACTATGATTTTTTTTTGAATGCTTGAACACATATATGCATGATTTAGTCACTTAGAAATTTTTTTGATAGCCTTAGAACACATATATGCTTGATTGAATCATTATGATTTTTTTTTTTACAGCATTAGAACACATATATGCATGATTGAATCACTGTGAAATATTTTTGACAGCCTTAAAACACATATATGCATGATTGAATCACTCTAAATTTTTCTTTACAGCATTAGAACATATATATGCGTTATTAAATCACTATGAAATATTTTTGACATCCACTGAAAACATATATGCAAGATTAAATCACCATGATTTTTTTTTGACAACCTCAGAACACATATACGCAAGATTGAGTCACTATGAATTTTTCTTGACAGCCTTAGAACACATATATGTATAATTGAATCACTGTGAAACTTTTTTGACTGCATTAGAACATATATATGCATGATTAAATCACTATGAATTTTTTTTGACAACGTTAGAACACATATATGCTTGATTGAATCAGAATGATTTTTTTTTGATAAACTTAGAACACATATTTGCACGATTGAGTCACTACGGAATTTTTTTGACTGCCTTAGAATACATATATGCATGATTGAATGACTACAAATTTTTTTTGACAGCATTAGACCACATATATGCAATATTGAATCATTATGATTTTTTTTTACAGCCTTAGAACACATATATGCATGATCGATAAATTTTTTTTGACGACCTTAGGACACATATATGCAAGATTAAATCACTATAAAATTTTTTGGACAGCCTTAGAACACATATATGCTTGATTGAATCACTATGATTTTTTTTTGACAAACTTAGAAAATACATATAATTGATTGAATCACTATGATTTTTTTTTTGATAGCATTAGAACAAATGTATGCATGATTGAATCACTAGAAATTTTTTTTGACAACCTTAGAACACATATGTTCATGATTGAATCACTATAATTTTTTTTTGGCAACCTTAGAACATATATATGCATGATTGAATCACTATGAATTTTTTTTGATAACCTTAGAACACATATATACGTGATTGTACCACAATAAATTTTTTACAGCATTAGAACAAATATATGTATCATTGAATCACTAGAATTTTTTTTTTACATCCTCAAAACACAATTATGAAAGATTGAATGATTATGAATCTTTTTTGACTTATACGCAAGATAGAAACACTTTGAATTTTTCTAAACAGCCTTAGAACACATATACTTATAATTGATTCACAATGAAACTTTTTTGACAGCATCAAAACACATATATGCATGATTGAATCACTATGAAATTTTCTTGACTACGTTTGAACACATATATGCATGATTAATTGAGAATGAAATTTTGTTGATTGCCTTAGAACACATATATGCATGATTGAGTCGCTATGGAATTTTTTTTAGAGTTTTAGTACACATATATGCATGATTGAATGACTACAAACTTTTTTTGATAGCATTTGACCACATATATGCATGATTGATTCACTAAGAAACTCTTTTGACAACATTTGAACACATATATGCATGATTGAATCACTATGATTTTTTTTTTGACAACGTTAGAACACATATATGCATGATTGAATCAGAATGAAATTTTGTTGATAGCCTTAGAAGACATATATGCATGATTGAGTCACTATGGAATTTTTTTGAGTGCCTTAGAACACATATCTGCATGATTGAAAGAAAACAATTTTTTTTTTACAGCATTAGACCACATATATGCATGATTTAATCACTATAATTTTTTTTTACCGCCATAGAACATATATTTGCAATATTGAATCATTATGAATTTTTTTTGACAACCTTAGAATACATATATGCATGATTGAATCACTATAATTTTTTTATGACAACCTCAAAACACATATACGCAAGATTGAATCACTATGAATTTCTCTTAACAACCTTAGAACACATATATGCATGATTAAATCACTATGAAACTTTTTTTATAGCATTAGAACACATATATGCATGATTGAATCACTATCAAATGCTTTTGACAACGTTTGAACACATATATATACATCATTGAATCAGAATAATTTTTTTTTGATAGCCTTAGAACACATATACGCATGATTGAGTCACTATGGAATTTTTTTGACTGCCTTAGAACACATATATGCATTATTTAATGATTACAAAATTTTTTTGACAGCATTAGAACACATACATGCATGATTTAATCATTATAATTTTTTTTAACAATCTTGGAACATATATATGGAAGATTGAATCACTATTTTTTTTTTTGACACACTTAGAACACATATATGCATGATTGAGTCACTATGAAATTTTTTTGACAGCCTTAGAACACATATACGCATGATTGAATCACAACAAATTTTTTTTGACAGCATTAGAACACATATATGCAAGATTGAATGATTATAATTTTTTTTCACAGCATTAGAACACATATATGCATGATTGAATCACTATGAAATTTTTTTGACAGCCTTAGACCACATATATACATGATTGAATCACTATAAAATTTTTTTGACCTTTTAGAACATATATATGCATGATTGAATCACTATGATTTTTTTTGAATGCTTGAACACATATATGCATGATTTAGTCACTTAGAAATGTTTTTGATAGCCTTAGAATACATATATGCTTGATTGAATCATTATGAATTTTTTTTGACAGCATTAGAACACATATATGCATGATTGAATCACTGTGAAATATTTTTGACAGCCTTAAAACACATATATGCATGATTGAATCACTCTAAATTTTTCTTTACAGCATTAGAACATATATATGCGTTATTAAATCGCTATAAAATATTTTTGACAACCACTGAAAACATATATGCAAGATTAAATCACCATGATTTTTTTTTGACAACCTCAGAACACATATACGCAAGATTGAATAACTATGAATTTTTCTTGACAGCCTTAGAACACATATATGCATAATTGAATCACTGTGAAACTTTTTTGACAGCATTAGAACATATATATGCATGATTAAATCACTATGAATTTTTTTTGACAATGTTAGAACACATATATGCATGATTGAATCAGAATGAAATTTTTTTGATAGCCTTAGAACACATATATGCATGATTGAGTCACTACAGATTTTTTTTTACTGCCTTAGAATACATATATGCATGATTGAATGACTACAAATTTTTTTTGACTGCATTAGACCACATATATGCAATATTGAATCATTATGACTTTTTTTTACAGCCTTAGAAAACATATATGCATAATTGATAATTTTTTTTTAATGACCTTATAACACATATATGCAAGATTGAATCACTATAAAATTTTTTGGACAGCCTTAGAACACATATATGCTTGATTGAATCACTATCATTTTTTTTTGACAAACTTAGAAAATACATATAATTGATTAAATCACTATGATTTTTTTTTATAGCATTAGAACAAATGTATGCATGATTGAATCACTAGAATTTTTTTTTGACAACCTTAGAACACAGATGTTCATGATTGAATCACTATAAATTTTTTTTGGCAACCTTAGAACATATATATGCATGATTGAATCACTATGAATTTTTTTTGACAACCTTAGAACACATATATACATGATTGTACCACAAAATTTTTTTTACAGCATTAGAACAAATATATTTATGATTGAATCACTAGAATTTTTTTTTTACATCCTCAAAACACAATTATGAAATATTGAATGATTATGAATCTTTTTTGACATATACGCAAGATTGAAACACTTTGAATTTTTCTAAACAGCCTTAGAACACATATACTTATAATTGATTCACAATGAAACTTTTTTGACAGCATCAAAACACATATATGCATGATTGAATCACTATGAATTTTTTTTTACAACGTTTGAACACATATATGCATGATTGAATGAGAATGAAATTTTGTTGATTGCCTTAGAACACATATATGAATGATTGAGTCGCTATGGAATTTTTTTTAGAGTTTTAGTACACATATATGCATGATTGAATGACTACAAACTTTTTTTGATAGCATTTGACCACATATATGCATGATTGAATCACTATGAAACTTTTTTGACAACATTTGAACACATATATGCATGATTGAATCACTATGATTTTTTTTTTGACAACGTTAGAACACATATATGCATGATTGAATCAGAATGAAATTTTGTTGATAGCCTTAGAAGACTTATATGCATGATTGAGTCACTATGGAATTTTTTTGAGTGCCTTAGAACACATATCCGCATGATTGAAAGAGATTTTTTTTTTTTTGACAGCATTAGACCACATATATGCATGATTTAATCACTATAATTTTTTTTGACCGCCATAGAACATATATTTGCAATATTGAATCATTATGAATTTTTTTTGACAACCCTAGAATACATATATGCATGATTGAATCACTATAATTTTTTTATGACAACCTCAAAACACATATACGCAAGATTGAATCACTATGAATTTCTCTTAACAACCTTAGAACACATATTTGCATGATTAAATCACTATGAAACTTTTTTTATAGCATTAGAACGCATATATGCATGTTTGAATCACTATCAAACGCTTTTGACAACGTTTGAACACATATATATACATCATTGAATCAGAATAAATTTTTTTTGATAGCCTTAGAACACATATATGCATGATTGAGTCACTATGGAATTTTTTTGACTGCCTTAGAACACATATATGCATTATTTAATGACTACAAAGTTTTTTTGACAGCATTAGAACACATATATGCATGATTTAATCATTATAAATTTTTTTAACAATCTTGGAACATATATATGGAAGATTGAATCACTAAATTTTTTTTTTGACACACTTAGAACACATATATGCCTTAGAACATATATACGCATGATTGAATCACAGCAAATTTTTTTTGACAGCATTAGAACACATATATGCAAGATTGAATGATTATAATTTTTTTTCACAGCATTAGAACACATATATGCATGATTGAATCACTATGAAATTTTTTTGACAGCCTTAGACCACATATATACATTGAATCACTATAAATTGTTTTTGACCTTTTAGAACATATATATGCATGATTGAATCACTATGATTTTTTTTTGAATGCTTGAACACATATATGCATGATTTAGTCACTTAGAAATTTTTTTGATAGCCTTAGAACACATATATGCTTGATTGAATCATTATGATTTTTTTTTTGACAGCATTAGAACACATATATGCTTGATTGAATCACTGTGAAATATTTTTGACAGCCTTAAAACACATATATGCATGATTGAATCACTCTAAATTTTTCTTTACAGCATTAGAACATATATATGCGTTATTAAATCGCTATGAAATATTTTTGACATCCACTGAAAACATATATGCAAGATTAAATCACCATGATTTTTTTTTGACAACCTCAGAACACATATACGCAAGATTGAGTCACTATGAATTTTTCTTGACAGCCTTAGAACACATATATGCATAATTGAATCACTGTGAAACTTTTTTGACAACATTAGAACATATATATGCATGATTAAATCACTATGAATTTTTTTTGACAACGTTAGAACACATATATGCTTGATTGAATCAGAATGAAATTTTTTTGATAGCCTTAGAACACATATTTGCACGATTGAGTCACTACAGATTTTTTTTGACTGCCTTAGAATACATATATGCATGATTGAATGACTACAAAATTTTTTTGACTGCATTAGACCACATATATGCAATATTGAATCATTATGACTTTTTTTTACAGCCTTAGAACACATATATGCATGATTGATAATTTTTTTTTGATGACCTTAGAACACATATATGCAAGATTGAATCACTATAAAATTTTTTGGACAGCCTTAGAACACATATATGCTTGATTGAATCACTATGAATTTTTTTTGACAAACTTAGAAAATACATATAATTGATTGAATCACTATGATTTTTTTTTATAGTATTAGAACAAATGTATGCATGATTGAATCACTAGAATTTTTTTTTGACAACCTTAGAACACAGATGTTCATGATTGAATCACTATAATTTTTTTTTGGCAACCTTAGAACATATATATGCATGATTGAATCACTATGAATTTTTTTTGACAACCTTAGAACACATATATACATGATTGTACCACAATAAATTTTTTACAGCATTAGAACAAATATATTTATGATTGAATCACTAGAAATTTTTTTTTACATCCTCAAAACACAATTATGAAATATTGAATGATTATGAATCTTTTTTGACATATACGCAAGATTGAAACACTTTGAATTTTTCTATACAGCCTTAGAACACATATACTTATAATTGATTCACAATGAAACTTTTTTGACAGCATCAAAACACATATATGCATGATTGAATCACTATGAATTTTTTTTGACAACATTTGAACACATATATGCATGATTGAATGAGAATGAAATTTTGTTGATTGCCTTAGAACACATATATGAATGATTGAGTCGCTATGGAATTTTTTTTAGAGTTTTAGTACACATATATGCATGATTGAATGACTACAAACTTTTTTTGATAGCATTTGACCACATATATGCATGATTGAATCACTATGAAACTTTTTTGACAACATTTGAACACATATATGCATGATTGAATCACTATGATTTTTTTTTTGACAACGTTAGAACACATATATGCATGATTTAATCAGAATGAAATTTTGTTGATAGCCTTAGAAGACATATATGCATGATTGAGTCACTATGGAATTTTTTTGAGTGCCTTAGAACACATATCCGCATGATTGAAAGAAAACAATTTTTTTTTTGACAGCATTAGACCACATATATGCATGATTTAATCACTATAATTTTTTTGACCGCCATAGAACATATATTTGCAATATTGAATCATTATGAATTTTTTTTGACAACCCTAGAATACATATATGCCTGATTGAATCACTATAATGTTTTTATGACAACCTCAAAACACATATACGCAAGATTGAATCACTATGAATTTCTCTTAACAACCTTAGAACACATATATGCATGATTAAATCACTATGAAACTTTTTTTATAGCATTAGAACACATATATGCATGATTGAATCACTATCAAATGCTTTTGACAATGTTTGAACACATATATATACATCATTGAATCAGAATAAATTTTTTTTGATAGCCTTAGAACACATATATGAATGATTGAGTCACTATGGATTTTTTTTGACAGCCTTAGAACACATATATGCATTATTTAATTACTACAAAGTTTTTTTGACAGCATTAGAACACATACATGCATGATTTAATCATTATAATTTTTTTTAACAATCTTGGAACATATATATGGAAGATTGAATCACTAAATTTTTTTTTGACACACTTAGAACACATATATGCATGATTGAGTCACTATGAAATTTTTTTGACAGCCTTAGAACACATATACGCATGATTGAATCACAACAAATTTTTTTTGACAGCATTAGAACACATATATGCAAGATTGAATGATTATAATTTTTTTTCACAGCATTAGAACACATATATGCATGATTGAATCACTATGAAATTTTTTTGACAGCCTTAGACCACATATATACATGATTGAATCACTATAAATTTTTTTTGACCTTTTAGAACATATATATGCATGATTGAATCACTATGATTTTTTTTGAATGCTTGAACACATATATGCATGATTTAGTCACTTAGAATTTTTTTTGATAGCCTTAGAACACATATATGCTTGATTGAATCATTATGATTTTTTTTTTACAGCATTAGAACACATATATGCATGATTGAATCACTGTGAAATATTTTTGACAGCCTTAAAACACATATATGCATGATTGAATCACTCTAAATTTTTCTTTACAGCATTAGAACATATATATGTGTTATTAAATCGCTATAAAATATTTTTGACAACCACTGAAAACATATATGCAAGTTTAAATCACCATGATTTTTTTTTGACAACCTCAGAACACATATACGCAAGATTGAATCACTATCAATTTTTCTTGACAGCCTTAGAACACATATATGCATAATTGAATCACTGTGAAACTTTTTTGACAGCATTAGAACATATATATGCATGATTAAATCACTATGAATTTTTTTTGACAACGTTAGAACACATATATGCATGATTGAATCAGAATGAAATTTTTTTGATAGCCTTAGAACACATATATGCACGATTGAGTCACTACAGATTTTTTTTGACTGCCTTAGAATACATATATGCATGATTGAATGACTACAAAATTTTTTTGACAGCATTAGACCACATATATGCAATATTGAATCATTATGATTTTTTTTTACAGCCTTAGAATACATATATGCATGATCGATAAATTTTTTTTGACGACCTTAGGACACATATATGCAAGATTAAATCACTATAAAATTTTTTGGACAGCCTTAGAACACATATATGCTTGATTGAATCACTATGATTTTTTTTGACAAACTTAGAAAATACATATAATTGATTGAATCACTATGATTTTTTTTTATAGAATTAGAACAAATGTATGCATGATTGAATCACTAGAATTTTTTTTTGACAACCTTAGAACACATATGTTCAAGATTGAATCACTATAAATTTTTTTTGGCAACCTTAGAACATATATATGCATGATTGAATCACTATGAATTTTTTTTGACAACCTTAGAACACATATATACGTGATTGTACCACAATAAATTTTTTACAGCATTAGAACAAATATATGTATGATTGAATCACTAGAATTTTTTTTTTACATCCTTAAAACACAATTATGAAAGATTGAATGATTATGAATCTTTTTTTACATATACGCAAGATTGAAACACTTTGAATTTTTCTAAACAGCCTTAGAACACATATACTTATAATTGATTCACAATGAAACTTTTTTGACAGCATCAAAACACATATATGCATGATTGAATCACTATGAATTTTTTTTGACAACGTTTGAACACATAGATGCATGATTGAATGGGAATGAAATTTTGTTGATTGCCTTAGAACACATATATGCATGATTGAGTCGCTATGGAATTTTTTTTAGAGTTTTAGTACACATATATGCATGGTTGAATGACTACAAACTTTTTTTGATAGCATTTGACTACATATATGCATGATTGAATCACTATGAAACTTTTTTGACAACATTTGAACACATATATGCATGATTGAATCACTATGATTTTTTTTTTGACAACGTTAGAACACATATATGCATGATTGAATCAGAATCAAATTTTGTTGATAGCCTTAGAAGACATATATGCATGATTGAGTCACTATGGAATTTTTTTGAGTGCCTTAGAACACATATCTGCATGATTGAAAGAAAACAATTTTTTTTTTACAGCATTAGACCACATATATGCATGATTTAATCACTATAATTTTTTTTGACCGCCATAGAACATATATTTGCAATATTGAATTATTATGAATTTTTTTTGACAACCTTAGAATACATATATGCATGATTGAATCACTATAATTTTTTTATGACAACCTCAAAACACATATACGCAAGATTGAGTCACTATGAATTTCTCTTAACAACCTTAGAACACATATATGCATGATTAAATCACTATGAAACTTTTTTTATAGCATTAGAACACATATATGCATGATTGAATCACTATCAAATGCTTTTGACAACGTTTGAACACATATATATACATCATTGAATCAGAACAATTTTATTTTGATAGCCTTAGAACACATATGTGCATGATTGAGTCACTATGGAATTTTTTTGACTGCCTTAGAACACATATATGCATTATTTAATGACTACAAAGTTTTTTTGACAGCATTAGAACACATACATGAATGATTTAAACATTATAAATTTTTTTAACAATCTTGGAACATATATATGGAAGATTGAATCACTAAAAATTTTTTTTGACACACTTAGAACACATATATGCATGATTGAGTCACTATGAATTTTTTTTGACAGCCTTAGAACACATATACGCATGATTGAATCACAACAAATTTTTTTTGACAGCATTAGAACAGATATATGAAAGATTGAATGATTATAATTTTTTTTGACAGCATTAGAACACATATATGCATGATTGAATCACTATGAAATGTTTTTTGATAGCCTTAGACCACATATATACATGATTGAATCACTATAAATTTTTTTTGACCTTTTAGAACATATATATGCATGATTGAATCACTATGATTTTTTTTTGAATGCTTGAACACATATATGCATGATTTAGTCACTTAGAATTTTTTTAGATAGCCTTAGAACACATATATGCTTGATTGAATCATTATGACTTGTTTTTTTGATAGCATTAGAACACATATATGCATGATTGAATCACTGTGAAATATTTTTGACAGCCTTAAAACACATATATGCATGATTGAATCACTATAAATTTTTCTTTACAACATTAGAACATATATATGCGTTATTAAATCGCTATAAAATATTTTTGACAACCACTGAAAACATATATGCAAGATTAAATCACCATGATTTTTTTTTGACAACCTCAGAACACATATACGCAAGATTGAATCACTATGAATTTTTCTTGACAGCCTTAGAACACATATATGCATAATTGAATCACTGTGAAACTTTTTTGACAGCATTAGAACATATATATGCATGATTAAATCACTATGATTTTTTTTTGACAACGTTAGAACATATATATGCAAGATTGAATCAGAATGAAATTTTTTTGATAGCCTTAGAACACATATATACACGATTGAGTCACTACAGATTTTTTTTTACTGCATTAGAATACATACATGATTGAATGACTACAATTTTTTTTTGACAGCATTAGACCACATATACGCAATTTTGAATCATTATGACTTTTTTTTACAGCCTTAGAACACATATGTGCATGATTGATAATTTTTTTTTGACGACCTTAGAACACATATATTCAAGATTGAATCACTATAAAATTTTTTGGACAGCCTTAGAACACATATATGCTTGATTGAATCACTATGAATTTTTTTTGACAAACTTAGAAAATACATATAATTGATTGAATCACTATGATTTTTTTTTATAGCATTAGAACAAATGTATGCATGATTGAATCACTAGAATTTTTTTTGACAACCTTAGAACACATATGTTCATGATTGAATCACTATAAAAAATTTTTGGCAACCTTAAAACATATATATGCATGATTGAATCACTATGAATTTTTTTGACAACCTTAGAACACATATATACATGATTGTACCACAATAATTTTTTTACAGCATTAGAACAAATATATGCATGATTGAATCACTAGAATTTTTTTTTTACATCCTCAAAAGACAATTATGAAAGATTGAATGATTATGATTCTTTTTTGACATATACGCAAGATTGAAACACTTTGAATTTTTCTAAACAGCCTTAGAACACATATACTTATAATTGATTCACAATGAAACTTTTTTGACTGCATCAAAACACATATATGCATGATTGAATCACTATGAATTTTTTTTGACAATGTCTGAACACATATATGCATGATTGAATGAGAATGAAATTTTGTTGATTGCCTTAGAACACATATATGCATGATTGAGTCGCTATGGATTTTTTTTAGAGTTTTAGTACACATATATGCATGATTGAATGACTACAAACTTTTTTTGATAGCATTTGACCACATATATGCATGATTGAATCACTATGAAACTTTTTTGACAACATTTGAACACATATATGCATGATTGAATCACTATGATTTTTTTTTTGACAACGTTAGAACACATATATGCATGATTGAATCAGAATGAAATTTTGTTGATAGCCTTAGAAGACATATATGCATGATTGAGTCACTATGGAATTTTTTTGAGTGCCTTAGAACACATATCTGCATGATTGAAAGAAAACAAATTTTTTTTGACAGCATTAGACCACATATATGCATGATTTAATCACTATAAATTTTTTTTGACCGCCATAGAACATATATGCATGATTGAATCACTATAATTTTTTTATGACAACCTCAAAACACATATACGCAAGATTGAATTACTATGAATTTCTCTTAACAACCTTAGAACACATATATGCATGATTGAATCACTATGAAACTTTTTTTATAGCATTAGAACACATATATGCATGATAGAATCACTATCAAATGCTTTTGACAACGTTTGAACACATATATATATATACATGATTAAATCAAAATAGTTTTTTTTTTATAGTCTTAGAACACATATATGCATGATTGAGTCACTATGGAATTTTTTTGACTGCCTTAGAACACATATATGCATTATTTAATGACTATAAATTTTTTTTGACATCATTAGAACACATACATGCATGATTTAATCATTATAAATTTTTTTAACAATCTTGGAACATATATATGGAAGATTCAATCACTAATTTTTTTTTTGACACACTTAGAACACATATATGCATGATTGAGTCACTATGAAATTTTTTTGATAGCCTTAGAACATATATACGCATGATTGAATCACAGCAAATTTTTTTTGACAGCATTAGAACACATATATGCAAGATTGAATGATTATAATTTTTTTTCACAGCATTAGAACACATATATGCATGATTGAATCACTATGAATTTTTTTTGACAACCTTAGACCACATATATACATGATTGAATCACTATAATTTTTTTTTGACCTTTTAGAACATATATATACATGATTGAATCACTATGATTTTTTTTTGAATGCTTGAACACATATATGCATGATTTAGTCACTTAGAATTTTTTTTGATAGCCTTAGAACACATATATGCTTGATTGAATCATTATGAATTTTTTTGACAGCATTAAAACACATATATGCATGATTGAATCACTGTGAAATATTTTTGACAGCCTTAAAACACATATATGCATGATTGAGTCACTATAAATTTTTCTTTACAACATTAGAACATATATATGCGTTATAAAATCGCTATAAAATATTTTTGACAACCACTGAACACATATATGCAAGATTAAATCACCATGATTTTTTTTTGACAACCTTAGAACACATATACGCAAGATTGAATCACTATGAATTTTTCTGGACAGCCTTAGAACACATATATGCATAATTGAATCACTGTGAAAGTTTTTTTACAGCATTAGAACATATATATGCACGATTAAATCACTATAAATTTTTTTTGACAACGTTAGAACACATATATGCATGATTGAATCAGAATGATTTTTTTTTGATAAACTTAGAACACATATATTCATGATTGAGTCACTACGGAATTTTTTTGACTGCCTTAGAATACATATATGCATGATTGAATGACTACTAATTTTTTTTGACAGCATTAGACCACATATATGCAATATTGAATCATTATGATTTTTTTTTACAGCCTTAGAACACATATATGCATGATTGAAACACTATAAATTTTTTCCGACAACCTCATAACACATATATGCAAGATTGAATCACTATAAAATTTTTTGGACAGCCTTAGAACACATATATGCTTGATTGAATCACTATGATTTTTTTTTTGACAAACTTAGAAAATACATATAATTGATTGAATCACTATGAATTTTTTTTTATAGCATTAGAACAAATGTATGCATGATTGAATCACTAGAAATTTTTTTTGACAACCTTAGAACACATATGTTCATGATTGAATCACTATAAATTTTTTTTGGCAACCTTAGAACATATATATGCATGATTGAATCACTATGATTTTTTTTTGACAACCTTAGAACACATATATACATGATTGTACCACAATAAATTTTTTTACAGCATTAGAACAAATATATGTATGATTGAATCACTAGAATTTTTTTTGACATCCTCAAAACACAATTATGCAAGATTGAATGATTATGAAACTTTTTTGACATATACGCAAGATTGAATCTCTTTGAATTTTTCTAAACAGCCTTAGAACACATATACTTATAATTGATTCACAATGAAACTTTTTTGACAGCATCAAAACACATATATGCATTATTGAATCACTATGAATTTTTTTTGACAACGTTTGAACACATATATGCATGATTGAATGAGAATGAAATTTTGTTGATTGCCTTAGAACACATATATGCATGATTGAGTCGCTATGGAATTTTTTTTAGAGTTTTACAACATATATATGCATGATTGAATGACTACAAACTGTTTTTGACAGCATTAGACCACATATATGCATGATTTAATCACTATAATTTTTTTTGACAGCCTTAGAACACATATATGCAATATTGAATCATTATGATTTTTTTTTGACAGCCGTAGAATACATATATGCATTATTGAATCACTATAAATTTTTTTTGACAACCTCAGAACGTGTATACACAAGATTGAATAACTATGAATTTTTCTTGACAATCTTAGAAAATATATATGCAAGATTGAATCACTATAAAACTTTTTTGACAGCATTAGAACACATATATGCATGATTGGATCACTATGAAATTTTTTTGACAATGTCAGAACATATATACGGATGATTGAATCAGAATGAATTTTTTTTGATAGCCTTAGAACACATATGCATGATTTAGTCACTATGGAATTTTTTTGACAGCATTAGAACACATATATGCATGATTGAGTGACTACAAAATTTGTTTGACAGCATTTGCCACATATATGCATGATTGGCTCACTATAAAAAATTTTTGACAGCCTTAGAACACATATTTGCAATATTGAATCATTATGATTTTTTTTTACAGCGTTAGAACACATATATGCACGATTGATTCACTATAATTTTTTTTTGACAACCTTAGAACATATATATACATGATTGAATCACTATGAATTTTTTTTTATAGCATTAGAACAAATATATGCATGATTGAATCACTAGAAATTTTTTTTGACAACCATAAAACACATATGTTCATGATTGAATCACTATAATTTTTTTTTCCAACCTTGGAACATATATATGCATGATTGAGTCACTATAAATTTTTTTTGATAGCCTTAAAATACATATAAGCATGGTTGAATCACTATGAATTTTTTTTGACAACCTTAGAAGACATATATGCATGATTGTATCACTATAAATTTTTTTTACAGCATTAGAACAAATATATGTATGAATGAATCACTAGAACTTTTTTTGACAGCCTTAGAACACATATACGCAAGATTGAATCACTATGATTTTTTTTTGATAGCCTTATAACATATATATGCAT
The DNA here is from genome assembly GCF_984573655.1 of Nuphar pumila. NCBI lineage: Eukaryota > Viridiplantae > Streptophyta > Magnoliopsida > Nymphaeales > Nymphaeaceae > Nuphar > Nuphar pumila. The sequence goes on along the minus strand of NC_143260.1, from coordinate 63,076,497 downwards.
AATTGAATTACAATGTAACTTTTTTGACAACATTAGACGCTTTCGAGCAAGGAGCAAGCCGAAACAGGCTTTCTGTTGGGTCAGTCGCCTCATGTACTTCCACGTAGTTAACTGCTCGGGCAAGGAATAGGATTGTATACTCTACTGCTTTGTGTACGACACACGGTAGGAGGGAATTTAGACTCGACTGGAACAAAGGTGGATTATAGAACACTCTTTTTGACTGCGGGCGGTGTATTATAGAACACTCTTTCTGACTGCGGGCGGTGTACAGAACATACTAGTTCACATATGCATGATTGAATCACTATGAAATTTTTTTGACACGTTCGAACACATATATGCATGATTGACTCATAATGAAATTTTTTTTATAGCCTTAGAACACATATATGCATGATTGAGTCACCATGGAATTTTTTTGATTGCCTTAGAACATACATATGCATGGTTGAATGACTATAATTTTTTTTTTACAGCATTAGAACACTTATAAGCATAATTGAATCACTATAATTTTTTTTGACAAACATAGAACACATATATACAAGATTGAATCACTAAGAAATTTTTTTGACAACCTTAGAACACATATATGGATGATTGAGTCACTATAGAATTCTTTTGAGTGCCTTAGAACACATATATGCATGATTGAAAGACTATAAATTTTTTTTTGACAGCATTAGACCACATATATGCATGATTAAATCACTATAATGTTTTTTGACAGCTTTAGAACACATATATGCAATATTAAATCATTATGCTTTTTTTTTACAGACTTAGAACACATATATGCATGATTGAAACACTATAAATTTTTTTTGATAACCTCAGAACGCATATATGCAAGATTGAATCACCATGAAATTTTTGGACAGCCTAAAAACACAAATATGCATGATTGAATCACTACAATTTTTTTTTTACAACATTAGCACATTCATATACATGATTGAATCACTATGAACTTTTTTTGATAGCATTAGAACAAATATATGCATGATTGAATCACTAGAATTTTTTTTTGAAAACCTTAGAACACATATATGCATGATTGAATCATTATAAATTTTTTTTGGCAACCTTGGAACATATATGTGCATGATTGAATCACTATATATATTTTTTTTATAGCGTTCGAACACACATAAGCATTATTGAATCGCTATGAAATTTTTTTTGACAACCTTAGAACACATATATGCAGGTTCGTATCTCTATAAAAGTTTTTTGACAGCATTAGAACACATATATGCATGATTGAGTCACTTAGAAAATTTTTTGATCACCTTACAACACATATATGCTTGATTGAATCACTATAAATTTTTTTTGACAGTCTTAGAACACATATATGCATGATTCAGTCAGTGTGATTTCTTTTTGACAGCCTTAGAACACATATATGCAAGATTGAATCACAATGATTTTTTTTGACAGCCTTCGAATATATATATGCATGATTGAATCTATAAATTTTTTTTGACAGCCTTCGAACACATAAATGCATGATTAAATCACTATGGAATTTTTTTGACAGCCTTAGGACACATATGCATGATTGAATCACTATGAATTTTTTTTTACAACGTCAGAACACTCATATGCATGATTGATTCACTATGATTTTTTTTTGAAAGCCTTAGAACACATATATGCATGATTGAGTCAGAATGAAATTTTTTTGACAGCCTTAGAACACTTATATGAATGATTGAATCACTGAATTTTTTTTTTATAGTATTAGAACACATATATGGGTCATTAAATTATTATAAATTTTTTTGACGACCTTAGAACCCATATATGCAAGATTAAATCACTATGATTTTTTTTTGACAATCATAGAAGACATATATTCATGATTGAATCACTATAAAATTTTTTGGACCGGCTTAGAACACATATATGCATGATTGAATCAGTATGATTTTTTTTTGACAACCTTAGAACACATATATGCATGATTGAATCACTATGAAATTTTTTTGACAACCTTAGAACACATATATTCATGATTGAATAATTATGATTTTTTTTTACAGCATTGGAACACATATTTGCAAGATTGAATAACTATAATTTTTTTTGACAACCTTATATCACATATATGCATGATTGAATCATTATGACATTTCTTTGATAGCCTTAGAAAATATATATGCTTGATTGAGTCTGTATAATTTTTTTTTTACTTCCTTAGAACACATATATGCTTGATTGAATCACTACAAAATTTTTTTGACAACATTTGAACACATATATGCATTAATAAATCACTGTAAAAAATTTTTGACAACACCATAACACATATATGGAAGATTGAATCAGTATGAAATTTTTTTGACATTCTTAGTACACATATATGCATGATTGAGTCACTAAGATGCTTTTTTGATAGATTTAGAACACATATATACATTATTGAATCACTATGAAATTTTTTTGACATCCATAGACACATATATGCAAGATTAAATCACTTTAATTTTTTTTGACAACCTTACAACATATATATGCATCATTGAATTATGATGAATATTTTTTGACAACCTTAGAACACATATATAAGTGATTGAATTACCATAAAAACTTTTTGACAGCCTTAGAACCCATATATGAATGATTGGATCACTTTAATTTTTTTTCGACAACCTTAGAACACGTATATTTAGGACTGAATCACTATGAATTTTTTTTGACAGCCATAGAACACAAATATGAAAGATTGAATGACTGATTTTTTTTTGACATTGTCAGAATACATATCTGCATGATTGAATCACTATAAAAGTTTTTTGAGTGCCTTAGAATACATATCTGCATGATTGAGTCACTATGAATTTTTTTTACTGCCTTAGAATACATATATGCATGATTGTGTCAATATGAATTTTTTTTACAGAAATAGAACACATATATGCATGATTGAATCAGTATAATTTTTTTTTGACAGCAATAGAACACATATATGCATGATTGAATCAATATAAATTTTTTCTGACAACCTCAGAACACATCTATGCAAGATTAAATAACTATAAATTTTTCTTGACAGCCTTAGAACACATATATGCACAATTGAATCACTATAAAACTTTTTTGATAGCATGAGAACACATATATGCATGATTGAATCACTATGATTTTTTTTTCCAACGTTAGAACACATATATGCATGATTGAATTAGAATTAAATTTTTTTGATAGCCTTAAACAGATATATGGATGATTGAGTCACTATGGAATTTTTTTGACTACCTTAAAACACATATATGCATGATTGAATTACTACAATTTTTTTTTTACAGCATTTGACAACATATATGCATGATTCAATCACCATAACTTTTTTTTTGACAGCCTTAGAACACATATATGCAATATTGGATCATTATGAATTTTTTTTGACAGCCTTAGAACACATATACGCAAGATTGAATCACTATGATTTTTTCTTGAGAGCCTTAGAACACATATACGCATGATTCAATCTCTATAATTTTTTTTTGGAAACCTTAAAACATTTATATGCATGATTGAATCACTATAAATTTTTTCTGATAGCCTTAGAACACATATAAGGATGATTGAATCACTATGAATTTTCTATGTTCACCTTACAACACATATAGGCATGATTATGTCACTATAATTTTTTTTTAGAGCATTAGAACAAATATATGTATGATTGAGTGACTAGAAATTTTTTTGACAGCCTTAGAACACATACATGCATGATTGAATCACTATGATTTGTTTTTTACTACCTTAGAAGACATATATGCATGATTGAATCACTCTGAATTTTTTTTTGAGAATGCTAGAACACATATATGTGTGATTGAGTCACTTAGAAAACTTTTTAATAGCCTTAGAACACATATATGCTTGATAAAATTACTATGAATTTTTTTTTACTGCCTTACAACACATATATGCAAGATTGAATCAATGTGAAATTTTTTTGTCAGCCTTTTAACACATATATGAATTATTGAATCACCATATTTTTTTTTTGACAAACTTAGAACACATATACGCAAGATTGAATCACGATGAATTTTTTTTGACTGCCTTAGAATACATATATGCGTGATTGAATCTATAAATTATTTTTGACAGCCTTAGAACACATATGCATGATTGAATCACTATGAAATTTTTTTACAACGTCAGAACTGTTATATGCATGATTGAGTTACTATGATTTTTTTTTAAAAGCGTTAGAACACATATATGCATGATTGAATCACTATGATTTTTTTTTGACAGCCTTGGAACACATATGCATGATTGACTATTAAAATTTTTTTTGACAGCATTAGAACACATATATGCGTCATGAAATCATTATAAATTTTTTTCCATAACATTAGACCACATATACGCATGATTGAATCACTATAAATTTTTTTTGACAGCCTTAGAACACATATATGCAATATTGAATCATTATGATTTTTTTTGACAGCCTTAGAACACATATATGTATGATTGAGTCCCTATAATTTTTTTTTGACAACCTTATTACACATATGTGCATGATTAAATCATGATGAAATTCTTTTGATAGCCTTAGAACACATATATGCATGATTGAGCCATTATGAAAATGTTTTGCCAGCCTTAGAACACATATATGATTGATCAAATCACCACAAAAATTTTTTTGACAGCATTAGAACACATATATGCATGATTAAATCACTATAAAATATTTTTGACAACCTTAGAACACATATATGCAAGATTGGAACATTATAGTTTTTTTTGATAGCCTTAGAACACCTATATGCATGATTGAATCAATATAAAAAATTTTTGACAGCCTTAGACAACATATATGCATGATTGAATCACTGTGGAGATTTTTTGACTTTCTTAGAAGCTATATATGCATGATTGAATCACAATGATTTTTTTTTTAGAATGCTTGAACACATATATGCGTGATTGAGTCACTTAGAATTTTTTTTGATAGCCTTAGAACAAATATATGCATGATTGAATCACTATGAATTTTTTTTGATAGCCTTAGAACACCTATATGCATGATTGAATCATTGTGAAATTTTTTTGACATCCTTAGAACGCATATATGCATGATTGAATCACTATAATTTTTTTTTGAAAAACTTAGAACACATATGCAAGATTGAATCACGATGAATTTTTTTTGACAACCTTAGAATACATATATGCATGATTGAATCTACAAATTTTTTTTGACTGCGTTAGAACACATATGCATGATTGAATCACTATAAATTTTTGTTTACAACGTCAGAACACTTATATGCATGATTGAGTCACTTTGATTTTTTTTTAAAGGCTTAGAACACATATAGGAATTATTGAATCACTATGAAATTTTTTAGACAGCCTTAGAACACATATATGCGTAATTAAATCACTATAAAATTTTGTTTGACAACCTTAGAACACATATATGGAAGACTAATCACTATGAATTTTTTTTGACAACCTCAGAACACATACACGCAAGATTGAATCACTATGAATTTTTCTTGACGGCCTTAGAACACATATATGCATAATTGAAACACTATGAAACTTTTTTGACAGCATTAGAACACATATATACATGATTGAATCACTATGATTTTTTTTTGACAACCTTTGAACACATATATGCATGATTGAATCAGAGTGATTTTTTTTTTAATAGTCTTACAACACATATATGCGTGATTGAGTCACTATGGGATTTTTTTGACTGCCTTAGAACACATATAATCATGATTGATTGACTATAATTTTTTTTTGAGAGTATTAGACCACATATATGCAATATAGAATCATTATATATTTTTTTTGACAGCCTTAGAACAAATATATGCATGATTGAAACACTATAATTTTTTTTTGACAACCTCAGAACACATATACACAAGATTGAATCACTATGAAATTTTTTGAATAGCCTTAGAACACATATATGCATGAGTGAATCACTATGAATTTTTTTTGACAACCTTAGAACATACATATACATGATTGAATCACCATGAATTTTGTTTTATAGCATTTGAACAAATATATGCCTGATTGAGTGACTAGAATGTTTTTTTGACAACTTTAGAACACATATGTGCATGATTGAATCACTATAATTTTTTTTTTGCAACCTTAGAACATATATATGCATGATTGAATCACTATAATTTTTTTTTGATAGCCTTAGAACACATACAAGCATGATTGAATCACTATGATTTTTTTTGAAAACCTTAGAACACATATATGCATGATTGTATCACTATAATTTTTTTTACAGCATTAGAACAAATATATGTATGATTGAAACACTAGAAATTTTTTTGGACAACCTAAGAACACATATATGCAAGATTGAATGATTATGAATTTTTTTAACATATATGCAAGATTGAATAACTATGAATTTTTCTAAACAACCTTATAACACATATATGCATAATTGAATCACTATGAGAATTTTTTTACAACATTTGAACACATATATGCATGATTGAATCACTATGAATTTTTTTTTGACAACATTAGAAAACATATATGCATGATTGAATCAGAATGAAATTTTGTTGATAGCCTTAGAAGACATATATGCATGATTGAGTCACTATGGAATTTTTTTGAGTGCCTGAGAACACATATCTGCATGATTGAAAGAAAACAAAATTTTTTTGACAGCATTAGATCACATATATGCATGATTGAATCACATATATGCATGATTGAGTCACTATGGAATTTTTTTTTGTCCGCCATAGAACAAAATTTTCAATATTGAATTTTTATGAATTTTTTTGACAACCTTAGAATACATATATGCATGATTGAATCACTATAATTTTTTTATGACAACCTCAAAACACATATACGCAAGATTGAATCACTATGAATTTTTCTTAACAGCCTTAGAACACATATATGCATGATTGAATCACTATGAAATGTTTTTGACAATGTTTGAACACATATATAGATGATTGAATCAGAATAAATTTTTTTTGATAGCCTTAAAACACATATATGCATGATTGATTCACTATGGATTTTTTTTGACTGCCTTAGAACACATATATGCATTATTGAACGACTACAATTTTTTTTGACAGCATTAGAACACATATATGCATGATTTAATCACTGTTAATTTTTTTGACAATCTTGGAACATATATATGGAAGATTAAATCACTAAGAAATTTTTTTGAATGACTTAGAACACATATATACATGATTGAGTCACTATGATTTTTTTTTGACAGCCTTAGAACACATATATCCATGATTGAATCACAGCAAATTTTTTTTGACAGCATTAGAACACATATATGCAAGATTGAATGATTATAAATTTTTTTCACAGCATTGTAACACATATATGCATGATTGAATCACTATGACATTTTTTTGACAGCCTTAGACCACATATATACATGATTGGATCACTATGGATTTTTTTTGACCTTTTAGAACATATATATGCATGATTGAATCACTATGAATTTTTTTTTAGAATGCTTGAACACATATATGCATGATTTAGTCACTTAGAAATTTTTTTGATAGCCTTAGAACACATACATGCTTGATTGAATCATTATGAAATTTTTTTGACAGCCTTAGAACACATATATGCATAATCAAATCACTGTGAATTTTTTTTGACAGCCATAAAACACATTAATGCATGATTGAATCACTATAAATTTTTCTTTACAGCATTTGAATACATATATGCATTATTAAATCACTATAAAATATTTTTGACAACCATTGAACACATATATGCAAGATTAAATCACCATGACTTTTTTTTGACAACCTAAGAACACATATACGCAATATTGAATCACTATGAATTTTTCTTGACAACCTTAGAACACTTATATGCATAATTGAATCACTATGATTTTTTTTTTAAAAGCATTAGAACATATTTGCATGATTGAATCACTGTGATTTTTTTTTGACAATGTTAGAACACATATATGCTTGATTGAATCAGAATGAATTTTTTTGATAGTTTTAGAACACATATATGCATGATTGAGTCACTATGGAATTTTTTTGACTGCCTTAGAACACATATATGCATGATTGAATGACTACAAAATTTTTTTTTGACAGCATTAGACCACATATATGCAATATTGAATCATTATGATTTTTTTGACAGCCTTAGAACACATATTTGCATGATTGAAACACTATAAATTTTTTTTGACAACCTCAGAACAGATGTATGCAAGACTGAATCATTATAGAATTTTTTGGACAGCCTTAGAACACATATATGCTTGATTGAATCGCTATGAAATTTTTTTGACAACCTTAGAACATACATATAAATGATTGAATCACTATGCTTTTTTTTTTATCGCATTAGAACAAATATATGCATGATTGAATCACAAGAATTTTTTTTGACAACCTTAGAACACATGTTCATGATTGAATCACTATAAATTTTTTTTGGCAACCTTAGAACATATATATGCATGATTGAATCACTATAAAATTTTTTTGACAACCTTAGAACACATATATACATGATTGTATCACTATAAATTTTTTTACAGCATTAGAACAAATAAATGTATAATTGATCCACTATAATTTTTTTTTGACATCCTCAGAACACATATATGCAAGATTGAATGATTATGAAACTTTTTTGACATATATGCTAGATTGAATCACTTTGAATTTTTCTAAACAGCCTTAGAACACATATATGCATAATTGATTCACTATGAAACTTTTTTGACTGCATCAAAACACATATATGCATGATTAAATCACTATGAAACTTTTTTGACAACGTTTGAACACATATATGCATGATTGAATGAGAATGAAATTTTGTTGATTGCCTTAGAACACATATATGCATGATTGAGTCACTATGGATTTTTTTTGAGTGCCTTACAACACATATATGCATGATTGAATGACTACAATTTTTTTTTTATAGCATTAGACCACATATATGCATGATTTAATCACTATAATATTTTTTTGACAGCCTTAGAGCACATATATGCAATATTGAATAATTATGAATTTTTTTTTACAGCCTTAGAATACATATATGCATCATTGAATTACTATAATTTTTTTTTGACAACCTCAGAACATGTATACGCAAGATTGAATAACTATGATTTTTTTTTCTTGACAGCCTTAAAATCATAAATGCAAGATTGAATCACTATGAAACTTTTTTGACAGCATTAGAACACATATATGCGTGATTGGATCACTATGAAATTTTTTTGACAACGTTAGAACACATATACGCATGATTGAATCAGTATGAAAATTTTTTGACAGCCTTAGAACACATAGGCATGATTGAGTCACTATGGAATTTTTTTAACCACCTTAGAACACATATATGCATGATTTAATGACTACAAAATTTGTTTGACAGCATTTGACCACATTTATGCATGATTGACTCACTATAAATTTTTTTTGACAGCCTTAGAACACATGTTTTCAATATTGAATCATTATGAATTTTTTTTGACAACGTTTGAACACATGTATGCACGATTGAAGCACTATAAATTTTTTTTGACCACCTTAGAACATATATATACATGATTGAATCACTATGAATTTTTTCATTGCATTAGAACAAATATATGCAAGATTGAATCACTAGAATTTTTTTTTGACAACCTTAGAACACATATATGCATGATTGTATCACTATAATTTTTTTTACTGCATTAGAACAAATATATGTATGATTGAATCACTAGAAATTTTTTTGACAACCTTAGAACAGGTATACGCAAGATTGAATCACTATGAATTTTTCTTGACAGCCTTATAACACATATATGCATAATTGAATCACAATGTAACTTTTTTGACAACATTAGAACACATATATCCAAGATTGAATCACTATGATTTTTTTTCAACGTTCGAACACATATATGCTTGATTGACTCAGAATGAAATTTTTTTGATAGCCTTAGACCACATATATGCATGATTGAGTCACCATGGAATTTTTTTGATTGCCTTAGAACACATATATGCATGGTTGAATGACTACAAAATTTTTTTTTACAGCAAAATAACAGATATATGCATGATTGAATCACTATAAATTTTTTTGACAAAAATAGAACACATATATGCAAGATTGAATCACTAAGAATTTTTTTTGACAGCTTTAGAACACATATATCGATGATTAAGTCACTATAGAATTCTTTTGAGTGCCTTAGAACACATATATGCATGATTGAAAGACTATATTTTTTTTTAGAGCATTAGACCACATATATCCATGATTGAATCACTATAAATTTTTTTCGACTGCCTTAGAACACATATATGCAATATTGAATTATTATAATTTTTTTTTGACAGCCTTAGAACACATATCTGCATGATTGAAACACTATAAATTTTTTTTGACAACCTCAGAACACATATATGCAAGATTGAAACACTATGAATTTTTTTGGACAATCTTAGAACACATATATGCATGAATGAATCACTATGAATTTTTTTTGACAACCTTAGAACATATATATACAGGATTGAATCACTATGAATTTTTTTTTATAGCATTAGAACAAATATATGCATGATTGAATCACTAGATTTTTTTTTGACAACCTTAGAACACATATATGCATGATTGAATCATTATAATTTTTTTTGGCAACCTTGGAACATATATATGCATGATTGAATCACTATGAATTTTTTTTGACAACCTTAGAACACATATATGCATGATTGAATCATTATGACATTTTTTTGATAGCCTTAGAACACATATATGCATGATTGTGTCAGTTTGAATTTTGTTTTACTTCCTTAGAACACATATATACATGATTGTATCACTATAATTTTTTTTACAGCATTAGAACAAATAAAAGTATAATTGAATCACTATAATTTTTTTTTGACATCCTCAGAACACATATATGCAAGATTGAATGATTATGAAACTTTTTTGACATATACGCAAGATTGAATCACTTTGAATTTTTCTAAACAGCCATAGAACACATATATGCATAATTGATTCACTATGAAACTTTTTTGACAACATCAAACACATATATGCATGATTAAGTCACTATGAAACTTTTTTGACAACATTTGAACACATATATGCATGATTGAATGAGAATGAAATTTTGTTGATTTCCTTAGAAAACATATATGCATGATTGAGTCACTATGGAATTTTTTTGAGTGCCTTACAACACAAATATGCATGATTGAATGACTACAAATTTTTTTATATAGCATTAGACCACATATATGCATGATTTAATCACTATAAATTTTTTTTGACAGCCTTAGAGCACATATATGCAATATTGAATCATTATGAATTTTTTTTGACAGCCTTAGAATACATATATGCATCATTGAATCACTATAATTTTTTTTTGACAACCTCAGAACATGTATACGCAAGATTGAATAACTATGATTTTTTTTTCTTGACAGCCTTAAAATCATATATGCAAGATTAAATCACTATGAAACTTTTTTGACAGCATTAGAACACATATATGCGTGATTGGATCACTATGAAATTTTTTTGACAACGTTAGAACACATATACGCATGATTGAATCAGTATGAAAATTTTTTGACAGCCTTAGAACACATAGGCATGATTGAGTCACTATGGAATTTTTTTAACCACCTTAGAACACATATATGCATGATTTAATGACTACAAAATTTGTTTGACAGCATTTGACCACATATATGCATGATTGACTCACTATAAATTTTTTTTGACAGCCTTAGAACACATGTTTTCAATATTGAATCATTATGAATTTTTTTTGACAACGTTTGAACACATGTATGCACGATTGAAGCACTATAAATTTTTTTTGACCACCTTAGAACATATATATACATGATTGAATCACTATGAATTTTTTTATTGCATTAGAACAAATATATGCAAGATTGAATCACTAGAATTTTTTTTTGACAACCTTAGAACACATATATGCATGATTGTATCACTATAATTTTTTTTACTGCATTTGAACAAATATATGTATGATTGAATCACTAGAAATTTTTTTGACAACCTTAGAACAGGTATACGCAAGATTGAATCACTATGAATTTTTCTTGACAGCCTTATAACACATATATGCATAATTGAATCACAATGTAACTTTTTTGACAACATTAGAACACATATATCCAAGATTGAATCACTATGATTTTTTTTCAATGTTCGAACACATATATGCTTGATTGACTCAGAATGAATTTTTTTTATAGTCTTAGACCACATATATGCATGATTGAGTCACCATGGAATTTTTTTGATTGCTTTAGAACACATATATGCATGGTTGAATGACTACAATTTTTTTTTTACAGCAAAATAACAGATATATGCATGATTGAATCACTATAAATTTTTTTGACAAACATAGAACACATATACGCAAGATTGAATCACTAAGAATTTTTTTTGACAACTTTAGAACACATATATGGATGATTAAGTCACTATAGAATTCTTTTGAGTGCCTTAGAACACATATATGCATGATTGAAAGACTACATTTTTTTTTACAGCATTAGACCACATATATCCATGATTGAATCACTATAAAATTTTTTTGACTGCCTTAGAACACATATATGCAATATTGAATTATTATAATTTTTTTTTGACAGCCTTAGAACACATATCTGCATGATTAAAACACTATAAATTTTTTTTGACAACCTCAGAACGCATATATGCAAGATTGAAACACTATGATTTTTTTTGGACAATCTTAGAACACATATATGCATGAATGAATCACTATGAATTTTTTTGACAACCTTAGAACATACATATACAGGATTGAATCACTATGATTTTTTTTTGATAGCATTAGAACAAATATATGCATGATTGAATCACTAGATTTTTTTTTTTGACAACCTTAGAACACATATATGCATGATTGAATCATTATAATTTTTTTTGGCAACCTTGGAACATATATATGCATGATTGAATCACTATGAATTTTTTTTGACGACCTTAGAACACATATATGCATGTTTGTATCACTATAAAACTTTTTTGACAGCATTAGAACACATATATGCATGATTGAGTCACTTAGAAATTTTTTTGATCGCCTTAGAACACATAAAAGCTTGATTGAATCACTATAATTTTTTTTTGACAGCCTTAGAACACATATATGCATGATTCAATCACTATGAAATTTTTTTGACAGCCTTAGAATACATATATGCAAGATTGAATCACAATGATTTTTTTTTGACAGCCTTAGAATACATATATGCATGATTGAATCTATAAATTTGTTTTGACAGCCTTAGAACACATATATGCATGATTAAATCACTATGGAATTTTTTTGACAGCCTTAGAACACATATGCAAGATTGAATCACTATGATTTTTTTTTACAACGTCAGAACACTCATATGCATGATTGAGTCAATATGTTTTTTTTTAAAGCCTTAGAACACATATATGCATGATTGAGTCAGTATGAATTTTTATTGACAGCCTTAGAACAGCTATATGAAATATTGAATCACTACAAAATTTTTTTACAGTATTAGAACACATATATGCTTCATTAAATCACTATTAATTTTTTTAGAAACCTTAGAACACATATATGCAAGATTAAATCATTATGAATTTTTTTGACAGACATAGAAGACATATATGCATGATTGAATCACTATAAAATTTTTTGGACAGGCTTAGAACACATATATGCGTGATTGAATCAGTATGAATTTTTTTTTACTAACTTAAAACACATATATTCATGACTGAATAATTATGAAATTTTTTTGACAGCATTGGAACACATGTTTGCAAGATTGAATAACAATAATTTTTTTTGACAACCTTAGAACACATATATGCATGATTGAATCATTATGACATTTTTTTGATAGCGTTAGAACACATATATGCATGATTGTGTCAGTATGAATTTTGTTTTACTTCCTTAGAACACATATATGCGTGATTGAATCACAACAATTTTTTTTTGACAACATTTGAACACATGTATACATGATTTAATCACTGTAAAAATTTTTGACAACACTATAACACATATATGAAATTTTTTTGACATCCTTAATACACATTTATGCATGATTGAGTCACTAAGAAATTTTTTTTATAGATTTATAACATATATATGCATTATTGAATCACTATGAATTTTTTTTGACATCCATAGACACATATATGCAAGATTAAATCACTTTAAATTTTTTTTTCACAGCCTTACAACACATATAAGCATGATTGAATAACGATGAATCTTTTTTGACAACCTTAGAACACATATATGCGTGATTGAATTACCATAAAATGTTTTTGACAGCCTTAATGATTGAATCACTTTAATTTTTTTTGACAACCTTAGAACACGTATATTTTGGATTGAATCACTATAAAATTTTTTTTACAGCCTTAGAACACAAATATGAAAGATTAAATGACTATGAAATTTTTTTGACACTGTCAGAATACATATCTGCATGATTGAATCACCATAAAAGTTTTTTGAGTGCCTTGGAACATATATATGCATGATTGAGTCGCTATGATTTTTTTTTAATGCCTTAGAATACATATATGCATGATTGTGTCACTATGAATTTTTTTTGCAGCAATAGAACACATATATGCATGATTGAATCAGTATACATTTTTTTTGACAGTCTTAGAACACATATATGCAATATTGTATCACTATGATTTTTTTTTGACCGCCATAGAACACATAGATGCATGATTGAATCATTATAAATTTTTTCTGACAACCTCAGAACACATCTACGCAAGATTGAATCATTATAAATTTTTCTTGACAGCCTTAGAACACATATATATATGCATAATTGAATCACAATAAAACTTTTTTCATAGCATTAGAACACATATATGCATGATTGAATCACTATGATTTTTTTTTAGAACGTTAGAACACATATATGCATGATCGAATTAGAATTAAATTTTTTTTATAGCCTTAAACACATATATGCATGATTGGGTCACTATGGAATTTTTTTGACTACCTTAGAACACATATATGCATGATTGAATTACTATAATTTTTTTTTTACAGCATTAGACCACATATATTCATGATTCAATCACTATATTTTTTTTTGACTGCCTTAGAACAAATATAAGCAATATTGGATCATTATGAATTTTTTTGACAGCCTTAGAAAACATATACGCAAGATTGAATCACTATGAATTTTTCTTGAGAGCCTTAGAACACATATACGCATGATTGAATCACTATGATTTTTTTTTGACAACCTTAGAGCAAATATATATACATGATTGAATCACTACGATTTTTTTTATAGCATTAGAACAAATATATGCATGATTGAATCACTACTTTTTTTTTGACAACCTTAGAACACATATGTGCATGATTGAATCACTATAAAATTTTTTTGGCAACCTTAGAACATAGATATGCATGATTAAATCACTATAATTTTTTTCTGATAGCCTTAGAACACATATAAGCAAGATTGAATCACTATGAATTTTCTATGTTAACCTTAGAACACATATATGCATGATTATGTCACTATAAATTTTTTTTTCGAGCATTAGAACAAATATATGTATGATTGAATCACTAAAAAATTTTTTGACAGCCTTAGAACACATACATGCATGATTGAGTCATTATGAATTTTTTTTGACAGTCTTAGAACACATATATGCGTGATCGAATCACCACAAATTTTTTTTTACAGCATTAGAACACATATATGCATGATTAAATCACTATAAAGTATTTTTGACAACCTTAGAACACATATATGTAAGATTGGAACATTATAGTTTTTTTTATAGCCTTAGAACACATACATGCATGATTGAATCACTATGAATTTTTTTTGACGTCTTTACACAACATATATGCATGATTGAATCACTATGAATTTTTTTTGACTTCCTTAGAACATATATATGCATGATTGAATCATTGTGAAATTTTTTTGACAGCCTTAGAACACATATATGCATGATTAAATAACTATAGTTTTTTTTTTGACAAACTTAAAACACATATGCAAGATTGAATCATAATGAAGTTTTTTTTACAGCCTTAGAATTCATATATGCATGATTGAATCTACAAATTTTTTTTGACAGCCTTATAACACATATGCTTGATTGAATCACTATGATTTTTTTTTACAACGTCAGAACACTTGTATGCATGAATGAGTCACCTTGATTTTTTTTTTGAAAGCCTTAGAACACATATATGCGTTATTGAATCACTATGATTTTTTTTTGACAGCCTTAGAACACATATATGCGTAATTAAATCACTATAAAATTCTGTTTGACAACCTTAGAACACATATATGAAAGATTAAATCACTGAATTTTTTTTTACAACATCAGAACACATATACGCAAGATTGAATCACTATGAATTTTTCTTGACAGCCTTAGAACACATATATGCATAATTGAAACACTATGAAACTTTTTTTACAGCATTAGAACACATATATAACTGATTGAATCACTATGAAATTTTTTTGACAACATTTGAACACGTATATGCACGATTGAATCAGAATGAAATTTTTTTAATAGCCTTACAACACATATATTCGTGATTGAGTCACTATGAATTTTTTTTGACTGCCTTAGAACACATATAATCATGATTAAATTACTATAAATTTTTTTTGAGAGCATTAGACCACATATATGCATGATTGACTCACTATAATTTTTTTGTGACAACCTCAAAACACATATATGCAATATAGAATCATTATAAATTTTTTTTGACAGCCTTAGAACAAATATATGCATGATTGAAACACTATAAATTTTTTTTGACAACCTCAGAAAATAAATACGCAAGATTAAATCACTATGAAATTTTTTGAACAGCCTTAAAACACATATATGCATGATTGAATCACTATGAAGTTTTTTTGATTGCATTAGAACAAATATATGCCTGATTGAGTCACTAGAATTTTTTTTGACAACCTTAGAACACATATGTGCATGATTGAATGACTAATTTTTTTTAGGCAAACTTAGAACATATATATGCATGATTGAATCACTAAATTTTTTTTTCTATAACCTTAGAACACATATAAGCATTATTGAATCACTATGAATTTTTTTTGACAACCTTAGAACACATATATGCAAGATTGTATCACTATAATTTTTTTTACAGCATTAGAACAAAAATTTGTATGATTGAATCACTAGAAACTTTTTTTTGACAACCTAAGAACAACCTTAGAACACAGAAATTATGAATTTTTTGACATATACGCATGATTAAATCACTATAAATTTTTCTAAACAACCTTAAAACACATATATGCATAATTGAATCACTATGAAACTTTTTTGACAGCATTTGAACACATATATGCATGATTGAATCACTATGAATTTTTTTTGACAAGGTTATAACACATATATGCATGATTCAATTAGAATGAAATTTTGTTGATAGCCTTAGAAGACATATATGCATGATTGAGTCACTATGGAGTTTTTTTGAGTGCCTTAGAACACATATTTGCATGATTGAAAGAATACAAATTTTTTTTTACAACATTAGACCTAATATATGTATGATTTAATCACTATAAATGTTTTTGACAGCCATAGAACATATATATGAAATATTGAATTATTATGATTTTTTTTTTACAGCCTTAGAATACATATATGCATGATTGAATCACTATAATTTTTCTATGACAACCTCAAAACACATATACACAAGATTGAATCAATATGAATTTTTCTTAACTGCCTTAGAACACATATATGCATGATTGAATCACTGTGAAATTTTTTTTATTGCATTAGAAAACATATATGCATGATTGAATCACTATGAAATGTTTTTGACAACGTTTGAACACATATATGCATGATTGAATCAGAATAAATTTTTTTTGATAGCCTTAGAACACATATATACATGATTGAGTCACTATGGAATTTTTTTGACTGCCTTAGAACACATATATGCATTATTGAATGACTACAATTTTTTTTTACAACATTAGAACACATATATGCATGATTTAATCACTATAATTTTTTTTGACAATCTTGGAACTTATATATGGAAGATTGAATCACAAAGAAAGTATTTTGACAGACTTACAACACATATATGCGTGATTGAGTCACTAGAATTTTTTTTTGACAACCTTAGAACACATATGTTCATGATTGAATCACTATAATTTTTTTTGGCAACCTTAGAACATATATATGCATCATTGAATCACTATGAAATTTTTTTGACAACCTTAGAACACATATATACATGATTGTATCACCATAAATTTTTTCACAGCATTAGAACAAATATATGTATGATTGAATCACTAGAATTTTTTTTGACATCCTCAGAAAACATATATGCAAGATTGAATGATTATGAAACTTTTTTGACATATATGCAAGATTGAATCACTTTGAATTTTTCTAAACAGTCTTAGAACACATATATGCATAATTTATTCACTATGAAACTTTTTTTTACAGCATCAGAACACATATATGCGTGATCGAATCACTATGAAATTTTATGACAATGTTTGAACACATATATGCATGATTCAATGAGAATGAAGTTTTGTTGATTCCCTTAGAACACATATATGCATGATTGAGTCACTATGGAATTTTTTTGAGTGCCTTACAACACATATATGCATGATTGAATGACTACAAATTTTTTTTTATAGCATTAGACCACATATATGCATGATTTAATCACTATAAATTTTTTTTGACAGCCTTAGAACACATATATGCAGTATTGAATCATGATGAATTTTTTTTGACAGGCTTAGAATACATATATGCATAATTGAATCACTATGAAACTTTTTTAACAGCATTTGAACAAATATATGCATGATTGAATCACTATGAATTTTTTTTGACAACATTAAAACTCATATATGCATGATTGAATAAGAATGAAATTTTGTTGATAGCCTTAGAAGACATATATGCATGATTGAGTCAGTATGGAATTTTTTTGACACCATTAGACCACATATATGCATGATTTAATCACTATAATTTTTTTTGACAGCCATAGAACATATATATGCAATATTGAACTATTATGATTTTTTTTTGACAGCCATAGAACATATATATGCAATATTGAACTATTATGATTTTTTTTTGACAGCCTTAGAATACATATATGCATGATTGAATCACTATAATTTTTTTATGACAACCTCAGAACACATATACGCAAGATTGAATCACTATGAATTTTTCTTAACAGCCTTAGAACACATATATGCATGATTGAATCACTATGAAACTTTTTTGATAGCATTAGAACACATATATGCATGATTGAATCACTATGAAATGTTTTTGACAACGTTTGAACACATATATGCATGATTGATTTAGAATAAATTTTTTTTGATAGCCTTAGAACACATATATGCATGATTGAGTCACTATGGATTTTTTTTTACTGCCTTAAAACACATATATGCATTATTGAATGACTACAAATTTTTTTGACAACATTAGATCACATATACGTATGATTTAATCACTAATTTTTTTTTTGACAGTCTTGGAACATATATATGGAAGACTAAATAAGAAAGAATTTTTTTTGACACACTTAGAACACATATATGCATTATTGAGTCACTATGAAATTTTTTTGACAGTTTTAGAACACATATATGCAAGATTGAATGATTATATTTTTTTTTTCACAGCATTAATACACATATATGCATGATTGAATCACTATGAAATTTTTTTGACAGCCTTAGACCACTTATATACATGATTGAATCACTATGGATTTTTTTTTGACCTTTTAGAACATATATATGCATGATTGAATCACTATGATTTTTTTATTAGAATGCTTGAACACATATATGGATCATTTAGTGACTTAGAAATTTTTTTGATAGCCTTAGAACGCATATATGCTTGATTGAATCATTATGAATTTTTTTTGAAAGCCTTAGAACACATATATGCATTATTAAATCTCTGTGAAATTCTTTTGACAGCCTTAAAACTCATATATGCATGATTGAATAACTATAGATTTTTCTTTACTGCATTAGAACACATATATGCATAATTAAATCGCTATAAAATATTTTTGACAACCATTGAACACATATATGCAAGATTAAATCACCATGATTTTTTTTTTACAACCTTAGAACACATATACGCAAGATTGAATAACTATGAATTTTTCTTGACAGCCTTAGAACACATATATGCATAATTGAATCACAATGAAACTTTTTTGACAGCATTAGAACATATATATGCATGATTGAATCACTATGAATTTTTTTTGACAACGTTAGAACACATATATGCATGAGTGAATCAGAATGATTTTTTTTTATAGCCTTAGAACGCATATATGCATGATTGAATCACTATAGAATTTTTTTGACTGCCTTAGAACAAATATATGCATGATTGAATGACTACAAATTTTTTTTTACAGCCTTAAACCACATATATGCAAAATTGAATCATTATGAATTTTTTTTGACAGCCTTAGAACACATATATGCATGATTGGAACACTATCATTTTTTTTTGACAACCTCAGAACACATATATGCAAGATTGAATCACTATAAAATTTTTTCGACAGCCTTAGAACACATATATGCTTGATTGAGTTACTATGAAATGTTTTTGACATCCTTCGAACAAACATATAAATGATTGAATCACTATGATTTTTTTTTGATAGCATTAGAACAAATGTATGCATGATTGAATCACTAGAATTTTTTTTGACAACTTTAGAACACATATGTTCATGATTGAATCACTATAAATTTTTTTTGGCAACCTTAGAACATATATATGCATGATTGAATCACTATGAAAATTTTTTGACAATGTTAGAACGCATATAGACATGATTGTATCACCATAAATTTTTTTACAGCATTAGAACAAATATATGTATGATTGAATCACTAGAATTTTTTTTTGACATCCTTAGAACACATATATGCAAGATTGAATGATTATGAAACTTTTTTGACATATACGCAAGATGGAATCGCTTTGAATTTTTCTAAACAGCCTTAGAACACATATATGCATAATTGATTCACTATCAAACTTTTTTTACAGCATCAGAACACATATATGCATGATTGAATCACTATGAATTTTTTTTGACAACGTTTGAACACATATATGCATGATTGTATGAGAATGAAATTTTGTTGATTGCCTTTCAACACATATATGCATGATTGAGTCACTATGGAATTTTTTTGAGTGCCTTACAACACATATATGCATGATCGAATGACTATAAATTTTTTTTGATAGCATTAGACCACATATATGCATGATTTAATCACTATAAATTTTTTTTGACAGCCTTAGAACACATAAATGCAATATTGAATCATTATGATTTTTTTTTGCAGCCTTAGAATACATATATGCATAATTGAATCACTATAAATTTTTTTTGACAACCTCAGAACACATATACACAAGATTGAATAACTATGAATTTTTCTTGACAGCCTTAGAACACATATATGAAATATTGAATCACTATGAAACTTTTTTGACAGCATTAGAACACATATATGCATGATTGGATCACTATGAATTTTTTTTGACAACGTTAGAACACATATACAAATGATTGAATCATAATGAATTTTTTTTTATAGCCTTAGAACACATATATGCATGATTGAGTCACTATGGAATTTTTTTGATAGCCTTAGAACACATATATGCATGATAGCCTTAGAACACATATGCATGATTGAATCACTATGATTTTTTTTTACTACGTCAAAACACTCATATGCATGATTGAGTCACTATGATTTTTTTTTGAAAGCCTAAGAACACATATATGCATGATTGAGTCAGTATGAAATTTTTTTGAAAGCCTTAGAACACTTATGTGAATGATTGAATCACTATAATTTTTTTTTTACAGTATCAGAACTCATATATGCATCATTAACTAACTATAAACTTTTTTTGACAGCCTTAAAACACATATTTGCAATATTGAATCATTATGAGTTTTTTTTTACAGCCTTAAAACACATATATGCACGATTGAGTCACTATAATTTTTTTTTGACAACCTTAGAACATATATATACATGATTGAATCACTATGAATTTTTTTTTATAGCATTAGAACAAATATATGCATGATTGAATAAATAGAATTTTTTTTTGACAACCGTAGAACACATATATGCATGATTGAATCACTATAAATTTTTTTTGCCAACCTTGGAACATATATATGCGTGATTGAATCACTATAATTTTTTTTTGATAGCCTTGAAATACATATAAGCATGGTTGAATCACTATGAATTTTTTTTGACAACCTTATAACACATATTTGCATTATTGTATGACTATAACTTTTTTTACTGCATTAGAACAAATATATGTATGATTGAATCACTAGATTTTTTTTGACAGCCTTAGAATACATATACGCAAGATTGAATCACTATGAATTTTTCTTGACAGCCTTATAACACATATATGCATAATTGAATCACAATGTAACTTTTTTGACAACATTAGAACACATATAAGCATGATTGAATCACTATGAAATTTTTTTGACAACGTTCGAACACATATATGCATGATTCTTTCAGAATGAAAATTTTTTGATAGACTTAGAACACATATATGCATGATTGTGTCACCATGGATTTTTTTTGATTGCCTTAGAACATATATATGCATGGTTGAATGACTACAAAATTTTTTTTACAGCATTAGAACACATATATGCATGATTGAATCACTATAAATTTTTTTGACAAACATAGAACTGATATATGCAAGATTGAATCACTAAGAATTTTTTTTGACAGGCCTAGAACACATATATGGATGATTGAGTCACTATAGAATTCTTTTGAGTCCCTTAGAAAACATATATGCATGATTGAAAGACTATAATTTTTTTTTGACAGCGTTAGACCACATATATGCATGATTGAATCACTATAAATTTTTTTTGACAGCCTTAGAACACATATATGTAATATTGAATCATTATGAATTTTTTTTGACAGCCTTAGAACACATATATGCATGATTGAAACACTATAAATTTTTTTTGACAACCTCAGAACACATATGTGCAAGATTGAATCACTATGAAATTTTTTTGGACAGCCTTAAAACACATATATGCATCATTGAATCACTATAAATTTTTTTTACAACCTTAGAACATTCATATACCTGATTGAATCACTATGAATTTTTTTTATAGCATTAGAACAAATATATGCATGATTGAATCACTAGAATTTTTTTTGACAAACTTAGAACACATATATGCATGATTGAACAATTATAATTTTTTTTGGCAACCTTGGAACATATATATGCATGATTGAATCACAATATTTTTTTTGATAGCCTTCGAACACACATAAGCATGATTGAATCACTATCAATTTTTTTTGACAACCTTAGAACACATATATGCATGTTTGTATCACTATAAAACTTTTTTGACAGCATTAGAACACACATATGCATGGATGAATCGCTTATAAATTTTTTTGACTGCCTTAGAACACATATATGCTTGATTGAATCACTACAAAAAAAATTTGATAGCCTAAGAACACATATATGCATGATTCAATCAGGATGAATTTTTTTTGACAGCCTTAGAACACATATATGCAAGATTGAATCACAATGATATTTTTTTGACAGCCTTAGAACACATATATGCAAGATTAAATCACTATGGATTTTTTTGACAGCCTTCGAACACATATGCATGATTGAATCACTATGATTTTTTTTACAGCATCAGAACACTCATATGCATTATTGAGTCACTATGATTTTTTTTTGAAAGCCTTAGAACACATATATGCATGATTGAGTCAGTATGAAATTTTTTTGACAGCCTTAGAACACTTAAATGAATGATTGAATCACTACAATTTTTTTTTACAGTATTAGAACATAAATATGCATCAATAAATAACTATATTTTTTTTGACAACCTTAAAACACATATTTGCAAGATTAAATCACTATGAATTTTTTTTGACGAACATAGAAGACATATATGCATGATTGAATCACTATAAATTTTTTTGGACAGGCTTAGAACACATATATGCGTGATTGAATCACTATGAAATTTTTTTGACTGCATTGGAACACATATTTGCAAGATTGAATAACTATAAATTTTTTTTGACAACCTTAGAACACATATATGCATGATTGAATCATTATGACATTTTTTTGATAGCCTGAGAACACATATATGCATGATTGATTCAGTATGATTTTTTTTTTACTTCCTAAGAAAACATATATGCATGATTGAATCACAACAAATTTTTTTTTACAACATTTGAACACATATATGCATGATTAAATCACTGTAAATTTTTTTTGACAACACTATAACACATATATGGAAGATTGAATCAATTTGATTTTTTTTTGACATTCTTAGTACACATATACGCATGATTGAGTCACTAAGAAATTTTTTGATAGATTTAGAACATATATATGCATTATTGAATCACTATGAATTTTTTTTGACATCCATAGACACATATATGCAAGATTAAATCACTTTAAATTTTTTTTGACAGCCTTACAACACATATATGCATGATTGAATTACGATGAATATTTTTTGACAACCTTAGAGCAGATATATGCATGATTGAATTCCCATAAATTTTTTTTGACAGCCTTAGAACCCATATATGCATGATTGAATCACTTTAAATTTTTTTTGACAACCTTAGAACACGTATATTTTGGATTGAATCACTATGAATTTTTTCTGACAGCCTTAGATTACAAATTTGAAAGATTGAATGACTACAAATTTTTTTTGACATTGTCAGAATTCATATCTGCTTTATGGAATCACTATAAAAGTTTTTTGAGTGCCTTAGAACACATATATGCATGCTTGAGTCACTATGAATTTTTTTTTACTGCCATAGAATACATATATGCATGATTGTGTCACTATGATTTTTTTTTACAGCAATAGAAAACATATATGCATTATTGAATCAGTATAAATTTTTTTTGACAGTCTTAGAACACATATATGCAATATTGTATCACTATGATTTTTTTTTTATAGCCATAGAACCCATATATGCATGATTGAATCACTATAAATTTTTTCTGACAACCTCAGAACACATCTACTCAAGATTGAATCACTATAAATTTTTCTTGAGAGCCTTAGAACACATATATGCATAATTGAATCATTATAAAACTTTTTTGACAGCATTAGAACACATATATGCATGATTGAATCACTATGATTTTTTTTGACAACGTTAGAACACATATATGCATGATTGAATCAGAATTAAATTTTTTTGATAGCCTTAGAACACATATATGCATGATTGAGTAACTATGGAATTTTTTTGACTGCCTTAGAACACATTTATGCACGATTGAATTACTATAATTTGTTTTTGACAGCATTAGACCACATATATGCATGATTGAATCACTATAATTTTTTTTTTTACAGCCTTAGAACACATATATGCAATATTAGATCATTATGAATTTTTTTTGACAGCTTTAGAACACATATACGCAAGATTGAATCACTATGAATTTTTCTTGAGAGCCTTAGAACACATATACGCATGATTGAATCACTACAATTTTTTTTTGACAACCTTAGAACATATATATACATGATTGAATCGCTGTGAATATTTTTTGATAGCATTAGAAAAATTACATGCATGATTGAATCACTAGAAATTTTTTTTGACAACCTTAGAACACATATGTGCATGATTGACTCAGTATAAATTTTTTTTGGCAACCTTAGAACATATATATGCATGATTGAATCACTATAATTTTTTTATTATAGCCTTAGAACACATATAAGCATGATTGAATCACTATTAATTTTCTTTGATAACCTTAGAACACATATATGCATGATTATGTCACTATAATTTTTTTTACAACATTAGAACAAATATATGTACAATTGAATCACTAGAATATTTTTGACAGCCTTAGAACACATACATGCATGATTGAATCACTATGAAATTTTGTTTGACTACCTTAGAAGACATATATGCATGATTGATTCACTATGAATCTTTTTTTAGAATGCTAGAACACATATATGCATGATTGAGTCACTTAGAAATTTTTTTAAAAGACTTAGAACACATATATGCATGATTGAATCACTATGAGTTTTTTTTGACAGCCTTAGAATTCATATATGCAAGATTGAATCACTGTGAAATTTTTTTGACAGCCTTAGAACACATATATGCATGATTGAATCACTATAATTTTTTTTTGACAAACTTAGAACACATATATGCAAGATTGAATCACGATGATTTTTTTTTACAGCCTTGGAATACATATATGCGTGATTGAATCTATAAATTATTTTTGACAGCCTTAGAACACATATGCATGATTGAGTCACTATGATTTTTTATTTAAAATGTCAGAATGGTTATATGCATGATTCAGTTACTATGATTTTTTTTAAGTCTTAGAACACATATATGCATGATTGAATCACTATGAAATTTATTTGACAGCCTTAGAACACATATATGCATGATTGAATATTAAATTTTTTTTTGACAGCATTAGAACACATATATACGTCATTAAATCACTATAAATTTTTTTCGACAGCATTAGACCACATATATGCACGATTGAATCACTAATAATTTTTTTGACAGCATTAGAACACATATATGCAATATTGAATCATTATGAATTTTTTTTGACAGCCTTAGAACACATATGTGCATGAATAAATCATTATAAAATATTTTTGATAGCCTTAGAACACATATATGCATGATTTAGTCACTATGATTTTTTTTGACAGCCTTAGAACACATATATGCGTGATTGAATCACCATAATTTTTTGATAGCATTAGAACACATATATGCATGATTAAATCACTATAAAATATTTTTGACAACCTTAGAACACATATATGCAAGATTGGAACATTATAGTTTTTTTTTATAGCCTTAGAACACATATATGCATGATTGTATCACTGTAACTTTTTTTTGAAAGCCTTAGACAACTTATATGCATGATAGAATCACTATGGAATTTTTTTGACTTCCTTAGAACATATATATGCATGATTGAATCACTATGATTTTTTTTTAGCATGCTTGTACACATATATTTGTGATTGAGTCACTTAGAAATTTTTTTGATGGCCTTAGAACAAATATATGCGTGATTGAATCACTATAAAAATATTTTGACAACCGTAGAACACATATATGCATGATTGAATCATTGTGAATTTTTTTTGACAGCCTTAGAACACATATATGCAAGATTGAATCACTATAAATTTTTTTTTGACAAACTTAGAACACATATATGCAAGATTGAATCACGATGAAGTTTTTTTGACAGACTTAGAATACATTTATGCATGATTGAATATACAAAATTTTTATGATAGCATTAGAACACATATGCATGATTGAATCACTATGATTTTTTTTTATAACGTCAGAACACCTATATGCATGATTGAGTCGCTTTGATTTTTTTTTGAAAGCCTTAGAACATATATATGCATTATTGAATTACTATGGATTTTTTTTGACAGCCTTAGAACACATATATGTGTAATTAAATCACTATAAAATTTTGTTTGACAACCTTAGAACACATATATGGAAGATTAAATCACTATGATTTTTTTTTGACAACCTCAGAACACAGATACACAAGATTGAATCACTATGAATTTTTCTTGACAGTCTTAGAACACATATATACATAATTGAATCACTATGAATTTTTTTTGACAGCATTAGAACACATATATACATGATTGAATCACTATGAAATTTTTTTAACAACGTTTGAACACATATATGCATGATTGAATCAGAATGAAATTTTTTTAATAGCCTTACAACACATATATGCATGATTGAGTCACTATGGAATTTTTTTTACTGCCATAGAACACATATATTCATGATTGAATGACTATAAATTTTTTTTGACAGCATTAGACCACATTTATTTATGATTGACTCACTATAATTTTTTTTGACAGCCTCAGAACACATGTATGCAATACTGAATCATTATAAATGTTTTTTGACAGCCTTAGAACAAATATATGCATGATTGAAACACTATAAAAATTTTTTGACAACCTCAGGACACATATACGCAAGATTGAATCACTATGAAATTTTTTGTACAACCTTAGAACACATATATGCGTGATTGAATCGCTGTGAATTTTTTTTGACAACCTTAGAATATATATATATGTGATTGAATCACCATGAATTGTTTTTTATAGCATTAGAACAAATATATGCCTAATTGAGTCACTAGAAATTTTTTTTGACAACCTTAGAACATATATATGCATGATTGTGTCACTATAAATTTTTTTTGATAGCCTTGGAACATATATAAGCATGATTCAATTACTATGCAATTTCTTTGACAACCTTAGAACACAAATATGCATGATTGTATCACTATAATTTTTTTTACAGCATTAGAACAAATATATGTATGATTCAATCAATGCATTTTTTTTTGACAACCTTAGAACACGTATATTGAAGATTGAATGATTATGAAATTTTTTTGACAATACGAAAGATTGAATCACTATGAATTTTTCTAAACAGCCTTATAACACATATATGCACAATTGAATAACTATGAAACTTTTTTGACAACATTAGAACACATATATGCAAGATTCAATCACTATGAAATTTTGTTGACAATGTTTGAACACATATATGCATGATTGAATGAGAATGGAATTTTGTTGATAACCTTAGACACATATATGCATGATTGAGTCACTATGGAATTTTTTTGAGTGTCTTAGAACACATATATGCAATATTGAATCATTATGAATTTTTTTTTTACAGCCTTAGAATACATATATGCAAAATTGAATCACTATAAATTTTTTTGACAACCTCAGAACAAATATATGCAAGATTGAATCATAATGAAATTTTTTGGACAGCCTTAGAGCACATATATGCATGATTGAATCCCTATGAAATTTTTTGACAACCTTAGAACATATATATACATGATTGAATCACTATGATTTTTTTTTAAAGCATTAGAACAAATATATGCATGATTGAATCACTAGAAGTTTTTTTTGACAACCTTAGAACACATATGTGCATGATTGAATCACTATAAAATTTTTTTGGCAACCTTGGAACATATATATGCATGATTGATTCACTATATTTTTTTTGATAGCCTTCGAACACATATAAGCATGATTGAATCACTTTAATTTTTTTTTTACAACCTTAGAACACATATATGCATGATTGTATCACTATAAAATTTTTTTACCTCATTAGAACAAATATATGTATGATGGAATCACTAGAATTTTTTTTTGACAACGTCAGAACACATATATGGAAGATTAAATGACTATAAATTTTTCTTGACAGCCTTATAACTTATATATGCATAATTGAATCACTACATAACTTTTTTGACAGCATTAGAACACATATATGCAATATTGTACCACTATGAGATTTTTTTGACAATGTTAGCACACATATATGCATGATTGAATCAGAATGAATTTTTTTTTATAGCCTTAGAACACATATATGCATGATTGAGTCACTATGAATTTTTTTTGACTGCCTTAGAACACATATATGCATGCTTGAATGACTTCAATTTTTTTTTAAAGCATTAGAACACATATATGCATGATTGAATCACTGTAATTTTTTTTGACAAACTTAGAACACATATATGCCAGATTGAATCACTAAGAAATTTTTTTGACAACCTTAGAATACATATATGCATGACTGACTCACTATAGAATTTTTTTGAGTGCCTTAGAACTCATATATGCATGATTGAAAGACTACAATTTTTTTTTTACAGCATTAGATCACATATACGCATGATTGAATCACTATAAATTTTTTTTGACAGCCTTAGAACACATATATGCAATATTGAATCATTATGAATTGTTTTTGACAGCCTTAGAACACATATATGCATGATTGAATCACTATAAATTTTTTTTGACATCAACAGAACACATATACGCAAGATTGAATCACTATGAATTTTTCTTGACAGCCTTAGAACAGATATATGCATGATTGAATCACTAGGAAGCTTTTTTGACAGCATTAGAATACATATATGTATTATTGACTCACTATGAAATTTTTTTGACAACCTTAGAACACATATATGCATGATTGAATCAGAATGGAATTTTTTTGTAAGCCTTAGAACAGATATATGCATGATTGGGTCACTATGAATTTTTTTTGACTGCCTTAGAACACATATATGCCTGATTGAATCACTATAATTTTTTTTGACAACGATAGAACACATATATGCCTGATTGAATCACTATAAATTTTTTTGACAAACTTAGAACACATATATGCAAGATTGAATCACTTTTTTTTTTGATAGACTTAGAACACATATATGCATGATTGAATCAGTATGAATTTTTTTTGACAGCGTTAAAACACATATATGCAGGATTAAATCATTATGGATTTTTTTTGACATCCTTAGAACACATATATATTCATGATTGAATCACTACGAAATTTTTTTGCCAACGTTAAAACACCTATATGCATGATTGAGTCACTATGAAATTGTTTTGACAGCCTTAGAACACATATATGGATGATTGAATCACTATGATTTTTTTTTTAAACCATAGAACACATATATGCAAGACTGAATCATTATGAAAGTTTTTTGATAGCATTACAATAGATATTTGGATTATTAAAACACTATAAGTTTTTTTTGACAACCTTAGAACACATATATGCATGATTGAATATTATGAAATTTTTTTGATAGCCCTAGTATACTTATATGCATGATTGAGTCACTATGAAATTATTTTGACAGCATTAGAACGCATATCTGAATGATTGAAAAACAATAAATTTTTTTTGACAAACTTAGAACACATATCTGCATAACAGAAAAACTATAAATGTTTTTTGACAACCTTAGAAAACATATATGAAAAATTGAACCACTATGAATTTTTTTTGACAGCCACACAACACATATATGCATGATTGAATCACTAGGACATTTTTTGGACAACATTAGAACACATATATGCATGATTGAATCATGACAATTTTTTTTTGACAGCATTAGAACATATATCTGCATGATTAAATATCTATAATTTTTTTTTGACAACTTTAAAACACTTATATGCAAGATTGAATCATTATGAATTTTTTTTGATAACCTTAGAACATATATATGCATGATTGAATCACTATGAAATTTTTTTGACAGCCTTAGACAACATATATGTATGATTGAATTACATTGGAATGTTTTTGACATCCTTAGAGGACATATGGAAGATTGACTTACTGCCATTTTTTTTTTCCAATGATAGAACACATATATGCATTTTTGAGTCACTAAGAATTTTTTTTTACAGCCTTAGAACACATATATGCTTAATTGAATCTCTATGATTTTTTTTTTACTACCTTAGAACACAAATATGCATGATTGAATCACTGTGAAATTTTTTTGACAGCCTTAAAATACATATATGCATGATTAAATTAGTATGAATTTTTTTTTATAGCCTTAGAACACATATATGCATTATTAAATCACTTTTAAATTTTTTTGACATCCTTAGAAACATATAGGCAAGATTTAATCACTATAAATTTTTTTTGACACACTTAGAACACATATATGCATGATTGAATTACTATGAAATTTTTTTCACATCCTTAGAACACATATATGCATGATTGAGTTACCTTGAAATTTTTTTGACAACCTTAGAACACATATATGCATGATTGAATCACTATAAATTTTTTTTGACAACTTTAGACCACATATATGCTTGATTGAATCACTATGATTTTTTTTTGAATGCCTTAGAACTCATATATGAAATATTGAATCACTATGAATTATTTTTGACAATGTTAGAATACATATTTGCATGATTGAATGACAATTTTTTTTTTTGAGTTCCTTAGAACATTTATATGCATGATTGAATCACTATGAATTTTTTTTTACTGCCTTAGAACGCATATATGCTTGATTGAGTCATTATGAAATTTTTGGGACTGCATTAGAACACATATATGCCTGATTGAATCACTATAAAAAAAATTTGACGGTCTTAGAACACATATATGAAAGATTGAATCATTCTGAATTTTTTTTTACAGCCTTAGACCACATATATGCATGATTGAATCACTATGGAATTTTTTTGACATACTCAGAACACATATATGCATGATTGCATCATAATAGAACACATATATGCATGATTGAATCACTATAAATTTCTTTGACAATGTTAGAACACATATATGCTTAATTATATTAGTATAATTTTTTTTGACAACCTTAGAACATATATATATATGATTGAATCACTATAATTTTTTTTTTGATAGCCTCAGAACACATATATGCAAGATTGAATCACTATGATTTTTTTTGACAGCCTTAGAACACATATAAGCATGAATGAATCACTATGAAACTTTTTTGACAGCCTTAGAACACATATATGCATGATTGAACACTATGAAACTTATTTGACCGCCTTAGAACATATATATAAATGATTGTATCGCTATGAATGTTTTTTGACAATGTTATTACACATATATGCATGATTGAATCAGAAATAATTTTTTTTGACAGCCTTCGAAGAATATATTCATGATTGAATCGCTATGAATTTTTTTTGATAACCCGAAAACACTTATATGCATGATTGAGTCACTATGAAATTTGTTTTGACTCCCATGGAACACATATATGCATGATTGAATCACTACAAATTTTTTTTGACAGCATTAGAACACATATATGCATGATTGAATCACTATAATTTTTTTTTTATAAACTTAGAACACATATGTGCAAGATTAAATCACTAAGATTTTTTTTTAGACAACCTTAGAACACATATCTGCAAGATTGAATCACTATGAATTTTTTTTGACAGCCTTGGAACAAATATATGCATGATTGAATCACTATAAGTTTTTTTATTACATCAGAACACTTATATGCTTGATAGAGTCACTGTGAAATTTTTTTTGCAGCCTTAGAACACATATATGTATGATTGAATCACTATGACATTTTTTTGACTGCCTTAGAACACATATATGCATGATTGAATCACTACAAATTTTTTTTGACAACATTAGAACACATATATGCATGATTGAATCACTATGATTTTTTTTTTACAATGTTAGAACACATATGCATGATTAAATCACTATGAATTTTTTTTGACATACTTAGAACACATATATGCATGATTGAGTCACTATGAAATTTTTTGGACTACATTAGAACAAATATTTGCATGATTGAATCACTATAATTTTTTTTGACAGCCTTAGAACACATATATACATGATTGAATCACTATGAAATTTTTGTGACATCCTTAGAACACATATATGCATGAATGACTTACCACAATTTTTTTTTGACAACTCTAGAACGAATATATGCAAGATTGAGTCACTAGAATTTTTTTTGACAGACTTAGAAGATATATATGCAAGATTGAATCACAATGATTTTTTTTTACAGCCTCAGAAGACATAGATGCATGATTGAATCCCTATGAAATTTTTTTGATAGCCTCAGAGCACATATATGCATGATTGAATTACTTTGAAAATTTCTTCACAACCTTAGAACACATATTTGCATGATTGAGTTACCTTGAATTTTTTTTATAGCCTTAGACCACATATATGCATGATTGAATCACTATAATTTTTTTTTGACAACCTTAGAACACATATATGCAAGACTGAATCACTATGAAATTTTTTTGACAGCTTTAGAACTCATAAATGGATGATTGAATCACTTGAATTGTTTTTTGACAATGTTAGAATACATATATTTATGATTGATAGACAAAATTTTCTTTTGGAGTGCCCTAGAACATTTATATGCATGATTAAGTCATTATAAAATTTTTTTGACTGCCCTAGAACACATATATGCTTGATTTATTCACTAGAAATTTTTTTTGACAACATTCGAACACATATATACATGATTGAATCACTATAAAAAAAATTTGATGGCCTTAGAACACATATATTCAAGATTGAATCATAATGATTTTTTTTTACAGCCTTAGACCATATATATGCATGATTGAATCACTATGGATATTTTTTGACATCCTTAGAACACATATATGCACGACTGAATCACAATGAATTTTTTTTACAATGCTAAAAAACATATTTGCATGAGTGAGTCACTGAGATTTTTTTTTACAGCCTTAGAACATATATATAGATGATTGAATCACTATAAATTTTATTTGACAGCTTTAGAACTCATATATGCATGATTGAATCACTATACGATTTTTTACAACATTAGAACACATATCTGCATCATTGAATAACTATAAATTTTTTTTTTGACAACCTTAGAAAACACATGCAAAATTGAACCACTACGAAATTTTTTTGACAACCTCACTACACATATATGCATGATTGAATCACTATGAAATTTTTTGGACAGACTTAGAACACATATATACAAGATTGAATTAATATGAAATTTTTTATACAACCTTAGGACCTAAATACGTCTGATTAAATCACTATGAATTTGTTTTGACATCATTAGAACAAATATATGCATGATTCAATAACTAGAAGATTTTTTTGACAACCTTATAACACATAAAAGCAAGATTGAATCACTATAATTTTTTTTTGAGAAACTTAGAACACATATATGCAATATTGAATCACTATAAAAAAATTTTGACAGCCTTAGAACACATATAAGCATGATTAAATCACTATAAATTTTTTTTGACAATCTTACAACAGATATATGCATGATTGATTCACGGTGAATTTTTTTTATAGACTTAGAACATATATATGAATGATTGAATAACAATAAATTTTTTTTGATAGCATTAGAACCAATATCTGCATGACTGAATCACTATAATTTTTTTTTAACAACCTTAGAACACATATATGCAAGTTTGAATCACTATGAAATTTGTTTGACAGACTTAGAACACATATATGAATGATTGAATCACTACAAAAAAAAATTGACAGCCTTATAACACATATATGCAAGATTGAAACACTATGGAATTTTTTTGACTGCCTTAAAACACATATATGCATAATTGAATTACTATGATTTTTTTTTTAAAATCTTAGAACACATATATGCATGATTGACTCACTATGAAATTTTTTAACAGCCTTAGAACACATATATGCATGATTCAATCAATAGAATTTTTTTTGACAACCTTAGAACACATATAAGCATGATTGAATCACTATATTTTTTTTTTGACAACCTTAGAACACATATATGCATAATTGTATAACTATATTTTTTTTAACATCATTAGAACACATATATGCATGATTGAATCACTAGAAATTTTTTTTGACAACCTTACAACACATATATGCATGATGGAATCACTATAAATTTTTTTTGACAACCTCAGAACACATATATGGAAGATTGAATCACTATGATTTTTTTTTTACAGCCTTAGAACACATATATGCATGATTAAATCACTATAACTTTTTTTTAACAATATTAGAACACATATACACATGATTAAATCACTATAAAACTTTTTTGACAACCTTAGAACACAAATATGCATGCTTGAATCACTATGAATTTTTTTAACAATCTTAGAAGACATATACGCATGATTAAATCACTATAAAACTTTTTTTATAGCCTTAGAACACATATATGCATGACTGAATCAGATTTTTTGTTTTGACAGCCTTAGAACACATTTATGCATGATTGAGTCAGTATATATTTTTTTTTACAGACTTAGAACACATATATGCATGCTTGAATCACTATGAATTTTTTTAACAATCTTAGAAGACATATACGCATGATTAAATCACTATAAAACTTTTTTTACAGACTTAGAACACATTTATGCATGATTGAGTCACTATATATATTTTTTTACAGCCTTAGAACACATATATGCATGATTGAATCACTATGATTTTTTTGATAGCCTTAGAACACATATATGCTTTATTAAATAAATCATTAGTACATATATATGCATGATTAAATCACTATGAAATTTTTTGAATAGGACTAGAACACATATATTTATGATTGAATGACTATGAATTTTTTTTGACAACCTTAGAACACATATATGCGTGATTGGATCACGATAATTTTTTTCAGACAACCTTAGACCACATATATGCAAGATTGAATCACTATGAAATTTTATTGGCAGACTTAGAACACATATATGCCAGATTGAATCACTATGATTTTTTTTTACTGCTTTAGAAAAGATATATGCAAGATTGAATCACTATGAATTTTTTTTGAAAGCATTAGAATACATGTATGCGTGATTGTATCACTATAAATTTTTTTTGCGAGCCTTAGAATACATATATGCATGATAGAATCACTATAAAGCTTTTTGACATCCTTAGAACACATATATGCATCATTAAATTCTTATGAAAATTTTTGGACAAGCTTAGAACACATATATGCATGATTGAATCACTATGAATTTTTTGGGACAACCTTAGCACACATATATGCATGATTCAATCACTCTAAACTTTTTTTGACAGCATTAGAACAAATATATGCGTAATTGAATCACTAGAAATTTTTTGGACAGCCTTAGAAGATATATATGCTTGATTGAATCATTCTAAATTTTTTTTTACAGCATTAAAACAAATATATGCATGTTACAATCACTAAAAATTTTAGTAGACAACATTAGAACTCATATATGCATAATTGAATCACTTTAAAAAATTTTAGACAACCTTACAACACATATATGCAAGATTGAATCACTATGAAACTTTTTTGAAAGCCTTAGAACACATATAAGCATGATTGAATCACTATGAATTTTTTTTGACAAACTTAGAACACATATATGCATGATTGATTCACTATGATTTTTTTTTGACAGCCTTAGAACACATATATGCATGATTAAATCACAACAGTTTTTTTTTTACAGCATTAGAACACATATATGCATGATTGAATCACTATAAAATTTTTTGATTACCTTAGAACACATACATGCATCATTGAATCACTATGAATTTTTTTTGACAGACTTAGAACATATATATGCATGATTGAATCACTATGGAATATTTTTGACTGCCTTAGAACACATATATTTATGATTGAATCACTATAGATTTTTTTTGACAACCATAGAATACATATACGTATGATTGATTATG
Organism: Nuphar pumila; assembly: GCF_984573655.1. Lineage (NCBI taxonomy): Eukaryota > Viridiplantae > Streptophyta > Magnoliopsida > Nymphaeales > Nymphaeaceae > Nuphar > Nuphar pumila. The sequence goes on along the minus strand of NC_143260.1, from coordinate 63,038,893 downwards.
ATTGAATCACAACAAATTTTTTTGATAGCATAAGAACACATATATCCATCATTGAATCACAGTAAATTTTTTGACAACCTTAAAACACATATATGCAAGGTTGAATCACAATGAAATTTTTTTGACAGCCTTTGAAGACATATGTATATGCATGATTGAATCACTATGAATTTTTTTTTGTCAGCCTGAAAACACATATTAGCATTATTGAATCACTATGATTTTTTTTTCACAACCAAAGAACACATATATGCATGTTTGATTCACTATGAATTTTTTTTGACAGCCTTAGAACACATATATGCATGATTGAATAACAGCAAAAATTTTTGGACAGCACTAGAACACATATGCATGATAGAATCACTATAAATTTTTTTTGATAACCTTAGTACACATATATGCAAGATTAAATCACTATGAAATTTTTTTGACAGACTTAGAACACATATATGCATGATTGAATCCTTATAATTTTTTTACTGCCTTAGACACATATATGCATTTTTGAGTCTCTATGAGAATTTTTTTGACAGCCTTAGAACATATATATTCATGTTTGAATCTCTAGAATTTTTTTTGACAACCTTAGAACACATATATGCATGATTGATTCACTAAGATTTTTTTTTGACAACCTTAGAACACATATATGCAATATTGAATGACAATGAAATTTGTTTGACAGACTTAGAACACATATATGCATGATTGAATCACTATAAAAAATTTTTGACAGCCTTATAACACATATATGCAGGATTGAAACACTATGAATTTTTTTTTACTGCCTTAAAACACATATATGCATGATTGAATGACTGTAAATGTTTTTTGAAAATGTTAGAACACATATATGCATAATTGACCCACTATGAAATTTTTAACAGTCTTAGAACACATATATGCATGATTGAATCAGTAGATTTTTTTTTTGACAACCTTAGAACACATATAAGCATGATTGAATCACTGTAAATTTTTTTTGACAACCTTAGAACGCATATATGCATGATTGTATCACTATAAATTTTTTTTAACATCATTAGAACAAATATATGCATGATTGAATCACTAGATTTTTTTTTTGACAACCTTAGAACACATATATGCATGATGGAATCACTATAAATTTTTTTTGACAACCTCAAAACACATATAACTATGATTTTTTTTTACAGCCTTAGAACGCATATATGCATAATTCAATCACTACAAATTTTTTTGACAATATTAAAATGCATATACGCATGATTAAATCACTATAAAACTTTTTTGACAACCTTAGAACACATATATGCATGATTGAATCACTATGAATTTTTTTTAACAATCTTAGAAGACATATTGGCATGATTAAATTACTATAAAACTTTTTTAATAGCCTTATAGCACATATATGCATGATTGAATCAATATAATTTTTTTTGACAGCCTTAGAACACATATATGCATTATTAAATCAATCCTTAGTACATATATATGCGTGATTAAATCACTATGAAATTTTTTGGACAGACTTAGAACACATATTTGTGATTGAATCACTATGAAATTTTTTTGACAACCTTGGAACACATATATGCATGATTAAATCACTTCAAATTTTTTTGACATGATTCGAACACAAATATGCGTGATTGGACCACGATAAATTTTTTTTGACAACCTTAGAACACATATATGGAAGATTGAATCACTATGAAATTTTATTGATACACTCAGAACACATATATGCCAGATTGAATCACTATAATTTTTTTTTACAGCCTTAGAAAAGATATATGCAAGATTGAATGACTAATTTTTTTTTGAAAGCATTAGAATGCATATATGCATGATTGAATCACTATAAGATTTGTTTGACAGCCTTAGAACACATAAGTGCACGTTAGAATCACTATAAAGCTTTTTGACATCCTTAGAACATATATATGCATCACTAAATCCTAATGTAAATTTTTGGACAAGCTTAGAACACATATATGCATGATTGAATCACTATGAATTTTTTTTGACAACTTTAGAACACATATATACATCATTCAATCATTATGAATTTTTTTTCACAACACTAAAATACATATTTCCATGATTGAATCACTATAATTTTTTTTTTACAACATTAGAACAAATATATGCATGATTGAATCACTAGAAAATTTTTGGACAGCCTTAGAAGACATATATGCAGGATTGAATCACTATAAATTTTTTTTGACAACCTTATAACACATATGTGCCTGATTGAATCACTATAAAGGTTTTTTTACAGCATTAGAACAAATATATGCATGTTTGAATCACTAGAATTTTTTTTTAACAAACTTATAACACATATATACATGATTAAATCACTATAAATTTTTTTGGCAACCTAAAAACACATATATATATGTTTGAATGACTATAATTTTTTTTGACAACCTTAGAACACATATAAGCATGATTGAAATACTATAAAAATTTTGTGACAAACTCATAACACATATATGCATGATTGATTAACTATGAAATATTTTTTGACAGCCTTTGAACACATATATACATGATTGAATCACAACAAAATTTTTTCGACAGCATGATAACACATATATGCATGATCGAATCACTATAAATTTTTTTTGACGACCTTAGAACACATATATGCAAGATTGAATCACTATGAACTTTTTTTGACAGCCTTACAACACATATTTGCATGATTGAATCACTATGAATTTTTTTTGACAGCCTTAGAACACATATATGCATGATTGAATCACTATGAAATTTTTTTGACAGCCTTAGAACACATATGTGCATGACTGAATCACTATGAATATCTTTTTACAATGTTAGAACACATATATGCATGATTGAGTAAGTATAAAATTTCTTTGACAACCTTAGAACATATAAATGCATGATTGAATCACAATGAATTTTTTTTTACAACATTAGAACACATATATGCATGATAGAGTCACTATGAATTTTTTTTGACAACCTTAGAATAGATGTATGCATAATTGAAGCACTATAAATGTTTTTTGAGTGCCTTAGAACACATATATGCCTGATTGAATCACTATGAATTTTTTTTGACTGATTTAGAACATATCTATGCATGATTCAGTCACTATGAATTTTTTTTTACAGCCTTAGAACACATATATGCGTGATTAAATCATTCTGAAATTTTTTTGATAGCCTTAGAACACATATATGCATGATTGAATCGCTATAAACTTTTTTTTGATAGCATTAGAACACATATGTGTCCTTGAATCACTATAATTCTTTTTTGACAACCTTAGAACAGATATATGCAAGATTGAATCACTATGATTTTTTTTTGACAGACTTAGAACACAAATATTTATGATTGAATCACTATGAAATTTTTTTGACAGCCTTACAACAGATGTATGCATGATTGAATCACTATGAAATTATTTTGAGTGCCTTAGTACACATATATGCATGATTGACTCACTATGACATTTTTTTGACAGCCTTAGAACACATATATGCATCATTGAATCACTATAAATTTTTTTTGACAGCATTAGAACACATATGTATGATTGAATCACTATGAAACTTTGGAGAGCCTTAGAACATATATATGCCTGATTGAATCACTAGGATTTTTTTTTTGACAACCTTAGAACATATATATGCATGATTGAATCACAACAAAATTTTTTTGACAGTTGTAGAATACATATATGCATGATCGAATCACTATAAAATTCTTTTGACAACCTTAGAACACATATATGCATGATTGAATCTATATGATTTTTTTTTACAGCCTTAGAACACATATATGCATGATTGAATCACTATAAATTTTTTTTGACAGCCTTAGAACACATATATGCATGATTGAATCACTATGAATTTTGAAAGCCTTAGAACACATATATGCATGACTGAATCACTATGAATTTTTTTGACAACGTTAGAACACATATATGCATGATTGAATCACTATGAATTTTGAAAGCCTTGAACGTTATCTTTATTTTGAAGATCCGAGTTCCGACTCGGGTTTTTACCTTTTATCTTTCATTTGAAGTTCCGAGTTCCGACTCAGACTTCCTTTTGGATCCAATGCTCGTGTTGGAACCAATCGTTGCTTCAAAAATTCGAGTTTTCAAAACTCAGGTTTCTCTTTTATCTTTATTTTGAAGATCCAAGTTCCGACTCGGGTTTTCCCCTTTTATCTTTCATTTGAAGTTTTGGGTTCCGATTCAGACTTTCCTTTTGGATCCAATGCTCATGTTGGAACCAATTGTTGCTTCAAAAATTCGAGTTTTCAAAACTCGGGTTTCTCTTTTATCTTTATTTTGAAGATCCGAGTTTCGACTCGGGTTTTCCCCTTTTATCTTTCGTTTGAAGTTCTGAGTTCCGACTCAGACTTCCTTCTGGATCAAATGCTCGTGTTGGAACCAATCGTTGCTTTGAAAATTTGAGTTTCAAACTCAGGTTTTTCTTTTATCTGTTATTTTGAAGATCCGAGTTCCGACTCCAGTTTTCTCCTTTTATCTTTCGTTTGAAGTTCTCGAGTTCCGACTCGGACTTCCTTTTGGATCCAATGCTCGTGTTGGAACCAATTGTTGCTTCAAAAATTCGAGTTTTCAAACTCGGGTTTTTCTTTTATCTGCTATTTTGAAGATCCGAGTTCCGACTTGGGTTTTCCCCTTTATATATTCCATCTTTTTTTTAAATATCCGAGTTCTGACTTGGACTCTTCTCTCCTTCTCAAAAACCCAACTCTCAGGTTGGTCCATCTTTCTTTTTTAAGTATCCGAGTTTCGACTCAGACTCTTTTCTTTTTTAAAAAAAACCATCTGCCAGGTTGGACCTTCTTCTAAAATATAGCCTTCTGGCTGATCCGTTCCAAATTTCAAGCTTCAGGTTTATTCTCTTCAAAATTCCTTCTTTCCCCTTCAGGTTAAGGGATAAACCTGAGTTTCCCATTCAGGATAAGGGATAATCCTGAAACCATTTATAGAAGCAACGTAGCTTTTTATAATGGTCCTTTCAAACCCAGTCTAACACTGGTCCTTCATCAAATCCAATCCTCACATTGGTCTTTCCAAAACCAGTCTAACACTGGTCCTTCATCAATTCCAATCCTCACATTGGTCCTTCCAAAGCCAGTCTAACACTGGTCCTTCATCAAATCCAATCCTCACATTGGTCCTTCCAAATCCAGTTTAACACTGGCCCTTCATCAAATCCAATTCTCACGTTGGTCCTTCCAAATCCAGTTTAACACTAGTTCTTCAACAAATCCAATTCTCACGTTGATCCTTCCAAATCCAATCTAACACTGGTCCTTCATCAAATTCAATTCTCATATTGGTCCTTCCAAATCCAGTCTAACACTGGTTCTTCATCAAAATTCCAAATTTTCTCAAATTGGTCCTTCAAAAATCCACTTTTACACTGGTCCTTCAAATTCCAATTGGTCCTTCAAAATTCCAATGTTTACATTGGTCCTTCATCAAAATTCCAATTTTCTTAAATTGGTCCTTCAAAATTTCAATTGGTCCTTCATCAAATTCCAATGTTTACATTGGTTCTTTATCAAAATTCCAATTTTCTCAAATTTGTCCTTCAAAGTTTCAATTGGTCCTTCATCAAATTCCAATGTTTACATTGGTCCTTCATTAAAATTCCAATTTTCTCAAATTGGTCCTTCAAAATTCCAATTGGTCCTTCATCAAATTCCAATGTTTTCATTGGTCCTTCCAAATTCCAATTTCTCAAATTGGTCCTTCAAATTCCAGTTTTACACTGGTCCTTCATAATACCAATTGGTCATTCAAAATTCCAATGTTTACATTGGTCCTTTCAAATTCCAATTTCTCAAATTGGTCCTTCAAATTCCAGTTTTACACTGGTCCTTCAAAATTCTGATGTTTTCATTGGTCCTTCCAAATTTCAATTTCTCAAATTGGTCCTTAAAATTCCAGTTTTACAGTGGTCCTTCAAAATTCTAATTGGTCCTTCATCAAATTCCAATGTTTTCATTTGTCCTTATGAATTCCATTTTCTCAAATTGGTCCTCCAAATTCCAGTTTTACGCTGGTCCTTCAAAATTTCAATGTGTACATTGGTCCTTCAAAATTCTAATTTTCTCAAAATTGATTCTTCAAATTTCAATCCTTCAAAATTCCAATGTGTACATTGGTCCTTCAAAATTCCAATTTTCTCAAAATTGATTCTTCAAATTTCAGTCCTTCAAAATTCCAATGCGTACATTGGTCCCTCAAAATTCCAATTTTTCACAAATTGGTCTTTCAAACTCTAGTTTAACACTGGTCCTTTACCAAAATCTTTTTACCAAAAATTCCTTTACCAAAATTCTCCTCAAATTCCAATTTAACAGTGGTCCTTTAGCAAATTCTTTACTTAACCTCATTTTTAAGTTGGTCCTGCCAAATTCAGTTCTTACTGGTCGAGTTTTCTAATCCTTACATTATTTCTCCAAAATGTCAGCTCGAGGTCCTATCAAAATCTATATTGATTCTCAAAAACTTTGCCAATTTGCTAAAAATGTGTTGATTCCAAAATTTTACTGCGCACAAGAGTCACCTCAGATTACCTCTAGTATTCCTTTCAAAAGGGTGAAGTTTTTTTTTTTTGCGAAAAAGGATAAAATTCAAATCTTTTCTCTATTGATCAACCAAGAGGATGTAAGAAATATCCTTGGTATGATTAGCGAAAGAAATATTCAATGATGTTGAAAAGCTAGAAGCAAATCGATATTGATCATAGCTATGGCACATGCTTAAAGACGACCTTTTGGCAATCAGGCAGTGGAAATATCCTGAGCGATAAAAAGAATCCACTCAATCTATATCTCCTCATTTATTTAAGCTAACAATCAAATATCCGCAAAGGGGATCTCTCAATTGTCATCAAGATGAAGATGAATATGCGAGTTTGACCCCCAGGACCGAAGAAGATTTGGATCATCTCCGAGATGAAGGAGTTTGTGACGGATCCTTCCAGAGAACATTCAGATCATCGTCAAGATGAAGGCGACTGCGCTGCGCCTCCCCACAAACCCTAAAAGATATTTGATTGCCGCTATCATCAAGAGATTTTTGACCAATGAGCCAATATCACCAGTATAATTCCTGAGAAAAAAAAGGATCAGAACATCTCCAAGATGAAGGAGTTTGTGACGTACCCTTCCCCAAAGAAAAAAAGAAAAGCCAGGACATCTCCAAAATGAAAGATGATGTAATAAATCTTTCCCCGAAACCCAAGAAAGCTCGACATCTCAAAAGAGTGCCAAAATGTCATTATGGGAAAAGCCTCAGTATATCAAACTGCCAAAGTTACCAGAAATCATCTTTTCTTATGCGAAATCCTATCATCAATGTCCTTTTACTACTCGCTTTTATGAAATTAAGAGTATTTCTTCTCTGTTTATATCAAGGAAATGGATAGCTTCCTTGAAGAAACTCAACAACTTTAAAATTTGAATCTGACTCTGGAATCCGGGAAATTAACCTCATTTTTAGAGAAAATACTCTAGGTAAAAAGAGGGAATATCTTTTGCATATACGTGCACACTTTCAAGCATTTGAATCAATTGCAATTTCATCTTATTGGCAAAATTTTCTAGTTATCCAAAATGAGATAAATGCTCAATATCTATTTTGATGCAATCTAGCGTTGTTTATATTTTTCAAAGGGAGTTGCCTCATTCAGGTGAGGTATTTCTCTCAATCCCATCATGGTTTTCCCCATAAAGGAATTCATACTTTGTATGTCCCTTCAAATAAGGATTATACCTGAACCTCGTTCCCATTGTGGTCTTTCAAATATCTTTGTCCCATCCAGGTTAAGGGCTAAACCTGAGTCTTTTCAAAAAAATTTATTTTTGTCTTAGCTATGAGACTTCTTTAAAATCTCTCATTTTCACCATTTTAGGATATTCATCTCAAAGTCCCATCGCGATTTCCTCATTTTCTTCTGTCCAAATTATTTTCATTCTCGAGGATGTCGTTTCTTCCCAAAACCTTTCAGGATAAGGTATCAAACCTGAGAATAATGTTTTACAAAAATAAATTCTTTCACACCCAGCTTAAACCTTCTGACTGAGGCCTTTTTAAGAAAATTTGGCGTGTCTTCTTTTCCGCTAAGCTCAGCTTACAACTGGCTTAGCAACAACGAGGGGAATCTGTGAACACCCCAAATTTTCCATAAAAATCCAAAAATTCCCTTTTTGACCCTGAGCCTAATTTTCTGAGTAATTGAGTCAATTCTGATCAAAATTCTAAGTTTATTTCTCAAATTTACTGAATCAGATTCATTTTATATATTTGACTCGATTTCGGATCCGGATCCAGCATCAAAATCTAAATCTGAGCCCCGTTGTCTGATTTTCAAATTAAAATTACAAAAATACCAAAAATAGTTTTTTTTTAATGGCTCAGATAGTCCATCTGGAATCCGTTTGGATTCATTGCTTTATATTTCTCAATTCGAGGTTTAAAACTAAAAAATTTCCTCAAATTCTGGATCCAAACCCGTTTTCTGAAGAATTCTTTTAGAGAATAGCCTTGAATTCTAGAAAAACATTCTTTTGTAAATATTTTCAAATTTTATAAAATATTTCAAAAATCCTTTGTTTCCTCATAAGTTTCTCAAAAACAGCAAAAAAATATAGAAAATGCCAAGAAAAGAATAAAAAATAGAAAGCACAAAAGAAATTACAGAAAATAGTTTAAAAACCCTTTTTTTGAAAAAACTTTCTTTTAGAACCTTGTTTTTGAAAATTCGGAAAACCCCGCAACGGTCTGTCGTTGCGCCTCTTTCTCTCTCTCTCTCTCTCTCTCGTTCGCTCGATCCTGCTGGAGCTTCTCCATCGCTCTCCCTCGATTAATCGATCGATCTCTCACCATCCGATCCACCTCTGTTTTCCTCTCCCGTTCATCTTCAACGAACTCCCCCCTCGATCATTCCTCCTCTTCCTATATAAACAAGATGAAGGCTCCTTCCTCCGCATCTGTTTCCACCCTGCCATCGTCCCTTCTCCTTCACAACCGCATTTCACCCCTTCACTTCACGATTCTTCTTTTCTTCATCTTCCTCTTCTTGTTTCTTCTCCTGGTTTTTCTCCATCGACTGAGGTAAGTCAGCTCTACTACAGAAGCACCACCAAGGTAAGAAACCCCTCTCCCCTTTCATCTTTTATCTGTGAATTTCTCTGAATTTTAACACATTTAGAATCTAATTTCCTATATTTTCTCCTTCATCATCTACAGTTTTGATTACTAGTGTTTATTTCTATAGATTTTTCGATTTTTGGTTGAAACCTTTTCCTTACGTATCAATGATTGACGATGCCTCGTAATGGCATCACCGATTTATCTAGATTTATTCTTTCCTTCCATATTCTATGTTTTACTCTTGATTTTCTGAATTTTTTCCCATTAATTTACTCTTGAGGGAGTCGGATTGCCTGTGCAAAGTCAACCCCTCTCTCGTGCAACAACAAAAGGGACGATCCTGTTCCGACATTTTATTTTTCATGCTTTCCTTCATATTTTGTTTTTTTATTTACAGTTTACACCATGTATCTCCCCTTCTCCGTTTTAATTTCCTTTTGATTTTTCTTCCTGCATTTCGATTTTGTTTTATTTTGTTTTTCTGTTTATGTTTATTTCCATCTCCTGTATTATCTATACCCCTTTTGAGCATTTGATCATCCAGATCATTGCATCTGATTCAGGTTATCCTGATCATTTGACATTTGCTCTTATGATCCGATCACTGTCATCTTTAGTAGATTATTTTATTTGCATACCATACCTGCTGCATTTTCGCTTGGTCGTTGTTTTCCTTCTGAAATGTATCGTCGCCTATTCTTAGACTCTCATTTGATCAACGTATTTGTTCGTTTCACGATGTTCTGAGTTGATTCTGCTGTAATCAAGTACGATATATAGCGGAGGTTCACACTAGGTGTGAACACCCCAAAATTTTCAAAATCTTTTAAATATTCCCTTTTTGCCCCTGATTTCATTTTTTTTTAGTAATTGAGTCATTTTTTACTGAAACTAAATTTATTTTATATATCTGACTTGATTTTGGATCCGGATCCAGATAAAAGATCCAAATATGAGCTTCGTTGTCTAATTTTTAAATCAAATTCTCAAATATACCAAAATAAACTTTTTTTAAGGGCTCAGACAGTTCATTTGGTATCCGTTTGGATCCATCGTGTTATATTTCTGGATTCGAGGTTTAAAACTCAAATATTTTCTCAAAACTTGTGTCCAAACCCATTTTTTGAAGAAATTTCCCCAAGATAACCCTGATTTCTCAAAAAACCCCTCTTTTATAAAAATTTCTCAAAATTACAAAAAAATTAGTTTTAAATCTTTGTTTTTCGTAAATTTTAGCTTTATTTCAAAAATACCAAAAAAATGTAGAAAAAGAAGAAAAGAATGAAAAAATAAAAAATATATATATAGAAAAGCAAAAAAAATAGTTTTTGAAAACCTCTTTTGAAAAACAATCTTTTAACTAAAAATCATTTTTTTTTAAAAAAAACCTCTTTAAAAAGGCCCCCTTTTTTACCTTCAGGACTTTAAGAATCAAGTTAGGGTTTTGAAACTCTCCCCTTCTTTTTCTCCTTCCAGAACCCTCTCTTGCCCGATCCCCCTATGGCCAACCCCCCCCCCCCCCCCATGTGCGACCTCCTTCTCCTTCCATCGTCGATTCCCAACAGCCTCTTCCTCAACCCTCAACCGAACTCCTCTCCTTTTCGAACCTTCGTCCCCCTCTTTAAGAGGGGCACGATGGGGAGACCCCCATCATCGCTCCTCACCCCCGCATCTTCTTCCTTCTTCTCATCCATCTTCACCCTTCATTTTCTTCACGCTTCTCCTCTGATCCTCTGCTCTAGTAGCAGAAAACCCCCACAGTAGGAGAAAAGGCTTGACTCCTTCATTTAGAATCAACGTCTGCTTCCTCACTCCTCCTCTTCTTCTCGATCAGAAGAAGAGCTTGAAAAGGAAATAGAAGAAAAATTCCCTCCGGCCCCTGCAAAGAGATCAGGTAGGTCCCTCTCCCCTTTTTTTTAATTATCTTCGGATTTTCTTTTTAATTTCCATTCACACACCCCTGAGTGGGGTCGATTTTCTTGCGCAATCTTGGTCCATCTGATGATGCATGAAATGCACATCATGTTAGCTAATTATTCATGCATTTTATGGTGAGTTTAAGGTTTAAAACCCATGTTTAGATGTATTTTGATATCAAGGGATTGTGGTTCAAATTTCAGAAAAATCGAAGTTAAAATGAGAGAGTTATGGCTATTTTAGTGTTCGAGCATGGATTTTGAGGTGGATCGGATCCATATCCGACCCAACTAGGCTGTTTTGGACCTTGGATCAATCTTTAGAAAGCCCAAATCCAACCCACACGCATATCCATACCCATTTAGAAAAGATTTTCAGAAAACCCTCTCAAAAAGTGGCGCAGAGCAATATTTTTTAGTTTAAACCTGTTTCTGAAAAATACCAAAAGTACAAATAGAACATTTCAGCAAACCCTAGACGTTTTTGGCTTTGGAATTGGCACCCCTTCTTGTGATTCTTGCTCCAGCCCCTTCCAATCTCCCATTTCACGCCATTGCATTGAAGATCAAGAATTTGCTTGAATCCCAAGCATTTCTTCATCTCCCTTTTTCATCTCTTTCATTTTTTTGTCTTCCTTGCTGGTATTAACATTAAGTTGCTGTGTTTTTGCAGGTGTAGTAGAGGTGGAAAGCACTTTTCTTGCGTGGAAGTGCGAGACACTCCAACAAGAAGAACCGGCTCTACCTTCATCCGGCTTTCTAAGCCCTCTGATCGAGAATCGGCTCCTTTCCCATCTTTGGTGGATTTCCAACGTGGTGCAGCTGCAAAACCCACTTTAGTGGTGACGTTCCAGCATCCTTGAACAAGACGAGACGCAAATTCAAAGACATCTTCCGCTCACTCCTTCCCCACAATCGTCGGATCACCCTGGAGGTAGGTCTTCTTCTTCCCCTTCTTCTAGTTAAAACCCAACGTGTGTGCATGTATATTGTTTCAGTTTTTTATGTGTGCTTGTGATCATCACAAAATTTTTCCTCTCTTGGTGTTCCTCTCTCTTCCTTCTCCTTCTCCTTTTCCTTTTCTAACCTCCATTTTCCTTCTTTTTGAGGGGAGGAAAATAAAAGACAGAAAAAGAAGAGAGAAGAGAAAAGAAAAGAACAAAAGAGAAGGGGAACTCTTTTGTGGGGTCTCACTTGACCTTGATTTGAAAATATTTAGAAAAATTACTCACCTCCGTTTTTGAAATATTGCGAAAAAAAATGGAGAGACGGGGCTCGCTCGTCGGTACAAGGTTCGACCGTTTCTGGCGCCTTTACCAGGGGTAATCGAACCAAGGATCGAATTTATGCTTTTTTTGCTTTGACTAAATATTATCTAAGAATTTATTCTAAGTCTAAATGCATAAAGAATCATGCTTGTGCAATGCAAGGATGTATGCTCTTTTGAGAAAATATTTTGAAAATTTCCAAGTTTTCTGAGATGAACTTGATGATGGAGTGAAGAAATGGTTGAATCTAGTTTTAGAACTTGAGATAGATCAGGACAGATATCTTGAAGTTCTAAGTTTTTGAAATAATCAGAGTTGGAAGAATAAATCTTTGGATTTTGGAAAGAATGATTTAAAGCAGAGATAAAGGAAAAAGGAATGAATTTTCAAGATCAGGAATGGACATTGAGTTCAAATTTGAAAACCCAAAGAAGAGATGAATTTTGAGATGGAATTGAATTTCAGATTTTAAAATTTGAAATCATGATAGAATTTGGATTTGAAATCTAGAATTGGATTTGAAATCTGGGTTTAAAAATAGAGTCTGAATCCTAAATAAAATTTGTATCTGAAGTCTAAGATCCAAAATAAAGTTGGATCTGGATAGAAAGTGGAATTAGATCTGAAGTTTGAGATCCAAAGTAAAATTGGATTATGGATCCTAAAATGGAATTGGATCTGAAGTCTGAAATCCAAGATGAGATTGGGTTTTGGATCCTAAAATGGGATTTTGATATAAAGTCTGAGATCCAAAGTGGGATTGGGTTCTGGATCCTAAAATGGAATTTGGATCTGAAGTCTAAGATCCAAAGTGGAATTGGATTCTGGATCCTAAAATGGATTTGGATCTAAAGCCTAAGATCCAAAAAATGGAGGTTATACTTGGAAATCTGGATCCAAGTTGAGATTAAGATCTAACTTTGGATTTGTATTATGAAAGTCCAAATGGGACTTTTGAAGATGGATCTGGGTTTTGAAAACCCAGATTAAATTTAAAACTTAGAAACAGACTTGAATTTGGAATCAATCTCAAAAACTTGGATTTTGTAGATAAGAAAATAAACTTGATTTTTAATTTGAAATCAGAAGATGAATCAGAGGTTACAAAGTTAAATTGAACTTTGAAAATGGAATATTGAGATATTAAATTGAATTTGAATTTGATTTTGAATTTTGACAATGAATTTGGAATTTGATTTGAAAATTGAATTTTGAGTATACAAATGAATTTCAAAGTCAAATTGGACTTTGAATCTAAAGTTTGAATTAGGAATAAGAAGATGAATCAAAAATTTCAAACGTTGAATTGAATTTTGAAATTTGATTTGAATTAGATTTTGAATTTTGGATATACAAATAAATTTCAAACTCAAATTGGACTTCGAATTTTAAAGTTAGAATCTGAAAATGATATTTGAATTTACAAGAGTTGAAAATTGATTTGAGAAGTGAAGAAGATATTTGAAGGAAATCACTTGGATTTCTAAAAAGGAATTTTGAAAATATGATGCAATTCTATCCTAAATGATGAATAAATTTAAAGAATTTGAAATTGAATTTTGAAAAGCATATCTCATTCTTTAAATGAATCAAAATAAGATTGAAAATATAATACATCCTTGACTATGGTCATTGAATGTATTATAAGATAATCTATATTTAAATTCAGGTGAAAAATAAAACATATTTTGGTGCTTTTATAGAGTTTAGAATGAAATTAGTTCTCAATATATCTTCACTATGGCCATTGATATATGTTTTGAGCTAATTTTAAGTTAAACTCTAATAAAAGAAGAAAATATTTGAAAATATGATGATTTTTGAAGAGGATCCAGTATGGATCCAGTGTTATTTTATAAAAGATAAAAATACTAAGTCTTGTTTACATCCTGACTATGGCAATTGATGTAAATCATCAACTTAGGATTAATTACCCCTTACGAAACAGTGCACGTGCCATTCGTGTTTCACCATTGTGAGATTTTGAAAATATAAAGGTAAAAGCATGAAAAATAAATAATTTATGATATTTACAACGTTCATTCATTCTATCTAAGACTGGAAATGTAGAATTTTTATTGATATCTAGCGTATTACAATACTGGAATCGACAATTTCTACTCCTCTCTTTTCTTGTGTTCCTGCAAGATGAAATTAGCACAAGAAGGAAATTTAAAAAAAATGTGAATGTAAATGACTATTCCAAATTTTACACAAGATGCTTTACTCGTTTTTAATGAGAAAGGCATATGGCATACCCTGCATTGATTAGAAAATACACATAGGTATATATATATATAGGTATAAACAATGCCATGTTTAAATGAACATCTATATGAGTGAAGGCAAGGACCAGGATGGCCCAAGATGAACCATCATGAAAGATGGTAGTTCCTGATGAACCGTCATGGAAAGGGAGGAAACAAAGTGGTTCATTGTGAACCACCGTGAATACACGGTAACATATAGACGTAGGAAATTTCCATAATTTCCCAGCCATTGTTCCCGGAGAGCACACACAAACAAAACAATGTGTTGAGTTTATTGTGACCTAACTATGGTGGTAAAACGAAAACACCTCCTAATCTTTATATCCATCTCTGAGATATTAATAATATCCTATGAAACACCAATTTGTAATGGGGCAAAAATGTAACAGCACAAATATCCCACAGTCACTTACTGTCTTACAGGATGGACTACATATTTAACACTCCTTGGACCCTCAGATCCACATGCTTGGGGGCCCAACTGAGCATTCAGGGCACTATAATAATTATTAATATGTTGGCAGGGAAAGTTTATCTTCTTTGCTTTCTTTTGTTCATAAGAAGAACTACTTTTGAAATCTGGTGGGGATGAATCTATTTCATGTGGTGGATGTAGTGTTGATATAGTGAAAGCACGTAGGTGATGTGGCTTATGAGTGGAGCTATGAGATGCGGATGGCAAGCCTGTAGTGAATATGGGTATTGGGATGGTGGATAGATATTGTTGTGGAAAGATAGAGCATGCACAGTTTGCTGCAAACGATACTGTAGCAGCAAGGTGATGAGATGGAGTAAGTCAGTGGTAGCATGTGAAGATGTGCTAGATGTGCCAGTGAGTTCAGCTGAGTATGGGGTATATTAGAGGAATATACAGGGGTCAAATACTTGCTGGTAGATTAACATTGACAGCAAAATGGATTCTAACAGGGGATCAATGTTATGATCTCCACTTAGGGATTCCAGGAATGACACACAAATTGAGAGGATACCCGCAAGTGTCACTGGACCCAACTTGATATCCTAACTCCGCCTTTCTAGAACAGCTTTTCCTGAACCATGTAATGAAGGTCTTGAGACTATGACCTTCCAGACCATAATATCCTAATCACTCGAATTAACAGATATCTCAAAAGCATTCCTCTATGTTTTGCATACCTTGACTTAATAATGTAAGATTCACAGCTGAACTTGAAATGAAGGCAACTGTGAGGCTTAACTGGCATTCTTGGTTCGGAATGACCTAAGCAAATCTTGTAATAGACATCAATATGATTTTGTAGTAAAACCAATGTTTTCTCAAGAAAGTTGTAGTAAATTTTTACAAGAGGCACATAGACGAAAAATCTATATAAGATTAAGCAATTTAGCAAAAATGAATGCTGAAAGGGGAGCATCATACCTGCTGTAGATCGGCACTATCTGTAGGCTACTGACAATTGTATCCTGAAGACCCTCTTGGTGAAGGAGCTGAGGAAGGTAGATATTGGAGCCGTGCAAAAGGAGGGGGCGAAAATTCCTTCTCGGATTTCGGAAGAGATTCGAAGGGGAGCACCGCAGTTCTGTGGATGTCCTGGAGAAGAAAGGAAGCTTTTCCTCTCTTCGTACTGTGGAGACTCCTCCCCTTTTTGTTGCGGTTCTGCTGAAGCTCTAGAATAGGAAGACGATCGGATCAAACCTCCCTCCCACAAGTTGCTTGGAGCTTTGGATTTTTGCCGAGAGGGTGTCTCGAAGGGGGGGAGTGGTTGTACTTTTGGATGTGATATTTTTAAAACAATATTTTCAATGAAAACATGGGAAAATCGTCAACCAAAGATATAAAAACCGACTTTCCACCGAAGTAGCGAGTATGGGTCGAATCCACAGGGAACGGGACAATTCTAAAATACTTCGAAAATAACACTTTATTAACATAAAAAGTTTACAATCTATGTCAATGTTTACAAGTTACATTAAATAACAATCTAACTATGAAAATAAACTACAATAGGCGGCTAAGTCTTCAGCAGGTCTCCAGGGGCAAAACTGTCTTTTCACCACAAGTGCAGTCGCACATTATAATTGAATTATGCCTGTGAACCTGTTCTAACTTAACAACCTACACAATAAAAACACAAAATCAGTAACTAAATCAAGAATTAATCTAAATTACCTCTACAACTAATTCTATACTATTTTTAAATTAAACTACAGTTAATTTAAATATATAAAACTAAAATTATACTAAGTGAACTAACTAAGCTAAGCAACTCTAATTACTCTAAATACTGTTAATACACTAACTATAATGTTAGAAAACAGTAAAACTACACGAAATCAGACAAATAGTTAAAAGACTGTTTTGTCCCTAAAGAAGGCAAAAATGGATTCTGGCAGCTTTTTGCAAAACGACTGTTTGAGGAGTCAAACGAATTCTAAAATTCATCAAATTACTTCTATTCTGTATAAGACAGATCGAAGAAACTGACACATTTTACAGAAGTGAAAAATACGTTCTGGATTTCCAGAACTAAGCGTTTCAAAATCAGGATAATTTTGGAAATCGCTGGACCCGAAATTTCAAAATCCGAAAAAGCTGTTTTCATAAAACGCTTAAAAACCAGACCAAATCAACTCGGATCAAGCTGAAATTTGGTCTGCAGACAGTTAACACGCCAAAGTGGAGAATAGAATAATAATTTTTAGAAAACTCACGAAAAATCCACATGCGATGACGAGTGCACAATCAGGTAAAAATTAGGGTTTTGGTTCAGTGCACTATTCATCCCTTTGAATCCACTAATGCATTTATATTTTGAAATCATAGACAAATACAGTCCTAAATAAACCTAAACTACTGCTAAACTACAGAAAACAATAACAATTAAATTAAATATCTAAAACTAAGAAATAACATAATCAACTAATATTAATCCTAATCGAAACTACTTGTTATATCTAATCTAACCTAAACTTACTAACTAACTAACTCTAATGCTACTCTATCTAACTGAACAACAAATATACTAAGTCTAATATACTCTAACTAATGTAATTAATTAATGACTAATTAATCTATAGCTAGTTCTAACCTGATAAAGTAATTACTAACCTACGGTTAAGCTAACTAGTGTTAGGATCTACCTAGTAACTATGGTTATCTATCTAAGGTACAGTTAACTATGGTCTACTAAGGTAGTTAAGGGGTCGGTTAGGGTAAATGACTAGACTACGGATAAGGGTTAGTCTAACTGGGTTCGGTGGTGGTTAGTAGGCTTAACTAGGGGTTGACTACCTAGGGTTAAGTCTTAACTACGGTTAGTTAAGGTCAACTAGGTTAGTTACTAACTAAGGTTTGACTAAGGCTTTAACTATGGTTAGGTTAGGATTTAACTAAGATAGTTAAGGTTTAACTAGGGGTCGGTTGTGGTTAGTATCCTAACTAAGGCTAGGGTTAACTAACTATTCTAGGATCGGGTAAGTTAATTGATTAACTATGGTTAGTTGGGGTTGGTTAGCTTTAACTATGGGCTGGTTAATGAGGGTAGGGGGTTAACTAAGGTTTTAACTAACTAGGATCTACTAAGTTAGTTTCTAACTTAGGTCAACTAGGGTTTAACTATGGTATGACTAGGGTTAAGTTAGGGTTACGGTTAGCTATGTAACTAGGGTTTAACTATGGTTAGACTAACTACTTAAGTATAGTAACTAACTAAGGTTTAATCTAGCTAGGGTTAGGTTTAACTAACTAGGGTTGACTATAGATTAATTAACTAAAGTTAATAGTTACACTAGGGTTAATTGGTATTTCCTAACACAATAAAGTAAATCTAAATTAACTCCTACATTAAATTTACACTACAATTAGCATCTACCTAATTAGACCTACACGAATTTACAACCCTACTCTTAATCACTAACTTACCCTAATTAAATACACACGATTTTCTAAAATCTAATTCTAATGCTACATTACTAATTTAATTAACACCTAATTAATGCTAAGTCAAAAACTAGGAATGAATTAATTAGGGCTAGTAAATATGAGCAACACGATTTTGGTAGTAGCCAACTCCTCCTCTTCTTGCCTTAATTACACTTTGGGAAAGCTCATCATAAAAAACTGTCCAGCTATTAAGACCCACACGTTTTTCCAAATTGGCATTAAAAGCACTAAATCTTTTTGAAACCTTTCCACAATCACATTACACGATTTTGGTTGGCTTTAAATGAAAAGCTTAAATATGACAACTCTTTTCCCAAAACGTGTAAATGCTTTTAGAAGGTCCTTTGGAATTCCCAAGGGTTTCCAACTTTGAAAATGTAATTCATTTATAGCTGGGCTGGGAAATAGAGATTTTCTTAATTGCAATTCCCAAATTTGAATGAAGGTCATCTCTCTTCTTAATTGCCTTAAGTGCACATTGGGAGAGCTCACCTTCAAAAATCGTCCAGCCCATTGGGAAATACATTTTTCATTGTTTCATTAAAAGCATTAACTCCTTTTTGAAAACCTTCCCAACACACAATACACGATTTTGGTGGGTTTTAAATGAATTTAAAGCATTTCAATTCTTGCCCCAAAATTCGTGTAGATTCTTTTAGAAATCCTAGGGAAGTTGAAAGGTTACCATATTGGAAAAAAAATAAGTCATTTAAAACTTGGCTGAAAACTAGAGATTTTATTAAAAGCAATTCACGAATTTAGAGGGATTGGTCTTCTACCAAAAACGTCTCTTACTACATTGACCACATTGCCCTTAACTAAAATTGAATCACTTGGCTAAACTAGACTACCCTTAGCTAGAATAAAATATTTACAATTAATGCAAAGACTATACCTACCTAATTCACGAATTGCCAAAAACAACCTAATTAAACACTACACCAAAATCGAATTTAATTCTAAATTACTTAAAACACATACAATGAACCTAGACCTATGAATTAAAATTTCCTAAAAATTAATAACTTACCAAATGGACTTTATTACCTTGCTAGACCTCTAATGGCCGCCCTACCTATGGGGAAGAAGAAGACACTCACACGCAAAAATGAAAAATCTAATTTTAAGCTAATAACACAATGACAAATATAATTCTAAATTAAATTAAATTAACAAACGATTATGACTAACCAATTAAACTAAAAATACATAGACTAAACTTACTAATCATGCTGGAAATGAAACCAAAACAGAAATCAAGCTATGACTAATTACACATCAAATACGTTAACAATGAATCTAAAAAGAAACTACCTACAGAAAATTAAATAAAAAACGACTTGAACAAACACTATATGAAAGCTACAATAAACTAAAATCTAAAACATATAAAACGAATCCCTCTAAGCAAGATCTACATTATACTATGCTACTTTTGAACGTTTAAAACTAAGACACACTAAGATTAAGTTACGCCTATGCTGGGAATTGAAATAACACAGAAAATGCTAAATTAACAACCTAAGATAATCGGCTAACCTAAATACAAAACAGAAATTCAGAAATGACAAAATATATTACATGATTAAGACTAACTATAAACGATAACTAAAACACATTACCAATTTATCAAAATACATTCTACACTTACAGCCGACTGGACATTCTATCTAAAAAAACAGGAAAAAACAGCAATCGACATTCACTTTTATCAAAATCTAAAAACGTCAAAACAGCAAGTGACATATGCACCGCTCATAAAATCCTAAACTTAATCAACACAAGATATACGAAACTAGACACACTGGAAAAACGTAGACATTTTGTAAACAGCAAGTCAAAAACACACGCACACCCAACTATACCCAACATTGGATTAAAAATCAAACAAGTAAATGACCCAAACACCTAAACATTCTACGTGCTGGCCTTTGCACGAACAAAAGCTATACTAGAGCTGACGAAAATACAGAAAAATGCAGCACACATAACTCACACACATGATAGGTTTTAACTAGAAGAAAAGATAGAAGAAGACCTACCTCAAGGGCGATCCGAAGACTGAGGGGAAGAAGAGAAGAGCGGACTTTGCTTGACTCCATGCCACGAGGAACCTCGTTGATGCTTTCTAACATCTATTTGCTGTACTTTTACAGGGATCCACAGGTGGTGGTGTTCCGGGATGAGGAAGAAGAAGAAGTGGTGAAGATGCGTAGAGGGCCGTACGGAGGTAGAGACGACCGGCCATGGAGAAGTAGACTGCACCCCTACCATGGCTAGAACACTCCAATGCTGCAAATACCTGCAAAAGACAACCTCAATGATTAGTTTCAGCAAGGGGAGAAGAAAGACAAGATGTGAAAAAAAAAGAATGGAAGAAGAGGGTGGCGTCTCCATTGAAGATGGTCTCCATGGATGAGGAAGAAGGTGGATGAGAGGGGCGGCTTAGGTGAAGGTGGAGTTGAGCTAGAATCGTTCCCCTAGGGCACGAAAATCAAAGCAAAGACAGGGCTGGAATGGGCGCCCCCCCTCTTTTGACGATTTTGGCTATTTGGGCATTTTTACCAAAACAGTGTTAAAATAAAAATAATTCCTAGGCGCCTCTTTCTGTAAGGAGTTTTTAGAAAATAGTTTTGCAAAACTTAAATGGGCTGGATCTGGGTTGAAACAATGTATTTTGACCCAAATCCAAGATCCAAATGGGCGTCTGGATCCAAATCTCTCAAATCGGCTCCGAGGTTTGACCCGTTACACTGTAAATGCGATAATTCATTCGTTTTAAGTCCGATTTCGATGAAATTCAAACCAGAGCTCCCTAACATTATTATGCACCTAAGTGTATGCTTTAAACCTATAGATGATGCATTTATGCAGTGAAAACATGTTAATAAAATGTATAATTTATGCATCATCAGGGAGCTGAAAGAAGATGGATTGGTCGAGCAATGGATCAAGAAAAGAAAGTGGATGCAAGAAGTATTGAAGAAGAGGGAAGGATCGGGCACTACCCACCAGTCCCCTATGTGCTTCCCTTTTAAAGGGGAAGAGGAGGGTTCTGGAAACAGAGAGGTTGTTGGGCATCGAGGGTTGAGGATGAACGGGGACTGATCGCAGGGATGGAAAGCGAAGAAGGGTTAATGGCCGCGATGAGCCGAAGAGGGAAATTGGGTGGCTGATGAGGGTTGGAGATGAAGGTTGCACATGAAGGGTTCGGGCGAGAGAGGAAGAAGGAGCATGCGAGGCTATTGGTGATGAGGGGGTTGAGATGAAGGTTGCACATGGAGGGTTCGAGCGAGAGAGGGAGAAGCCCAGAGAGAGCTCTTGAAAACTCCAGATTTTTCGTTAAAAGTTTTTACAAAAAGACGAACTTAAAGATTGTCAAAAAGGCCAGTTTTTCCCAAAAGTTTTTGCAAAAAACCGAGTTTAGTTAGAAGATTTTTTTTTTCAAAAAAAGAGTTTTTCAAAAAGCAATTTTTGTTTCTCTTCTATTTTTATTATTATTATTCTTTTTTTATTCTTTTTTTTTCATTTTCTATTTTTTTTCTATTTTTTTTGAATAAAATCCTAAAATCAAAGATTTAAATTTTTTTTTTGTATTTTTGAGAAATATTTACAAAAGAAGGTTTTTCTGAGGATTCAGGGCTATTTTAGGAAAATTTCTTCAGAAAAATGAGCTTGGGCCCAAGTTTTGAGAAATTATTTGAGTTTTAAACCTCGAATCGAGGAATATAACGTGATGGGTCCAAACGGATACCAGACGAACTGTCCGAGCTATTTAAAAAGTTATTTTGGTAATTTTGAGAATTTGATTTAAAAATTGGACAACGAAGCATAGATTTGGATTTTTTATCTGAATCCGGATCCGAAATTGAGTCAGATAAAAATTGTATTTAATTTCAGTAAAGCTTGAGAAATAAAATGGAATTTAGATTTAAAGGTGACTCAATTACTCAGAAAATGGGGTCTGGGGCAAAAAAAGAAAATATTTAAAAGATTTTGAAAAATTTGAGGTGTTCACAGATGCCCCTCTTTGCTACTAAGCCGGTTGAAAGCCAAGCTTAGTGGCAAGGAAAACACTCCAGATTTTGAAAAATGCCCCAGTTTAGCAAACCTGAACTGGGTGTGGAAGAATTATTTTGAGAACATGATTTCATGCTTAAAACCTTATCCTGAATGGTTTTTGGGGAGATGAAAACCTCAAAAATGATATGACTGAATAATAGAGGATGAGGAAATCGCGATGGGACTTTGAGCAAAGGTCCTGAAAATGGTGAAAAATAAGAATTTTGATCAAGTCTCATGGGTGAGACAAGATCAACCTTTTGGAATAAGTCAGGTTTAGCCCTTAACCTGGGTGGGACGAAGATATATCAAGATAATTTGGGATGGGGAAAGGAACATAAGCAGACCTTGATGGGACATTTTTGAGAGAAATGCCTCGTGAAATGAAACTCAAGTATGATCCCTTCCTGGATGGATACACAGAGCATGGATTCCTTGATGGGAAGAACCATGATGGGGTTGAAGAGAAACACCCCTCGTTAAAATGAGGAACCTCGTTGGAACGAGATTTAGGTTTAACCAAAACCTGAAAAAGGAAGATATCTTGTGGAACGAGGTTCAGGCTTAACCCTTGTCCTGAAAGGGACGACCATACAGGATCCTCGAACGATGGGACAACGAAATGCATCGCCAAAGCGAGATTCAAGTTTTACCCTTGACCTGATTGGGGAGAAATCGCACGAAGTCCTCAAATGAAGAAACCATGGTGGCACTAGAAAGGATATCTAGTCGAAACGAGATTCAGGTTTAACCTTAACCTGAATGGAAGGATACCTCACAAAGTGAGGTTCAGGCTTAACCCTTAACCTGAAAGGGGAGACTATACGGAATCCTCGGATGAAGAGCCCATGATGGGACCTTCGGAATTTGGACGAACAAATCCGAAAGGGGTTTGCGAGAAGAGAAAAACAAAGGATTCTCTAAAGCTCGGAAAGAGGATGATCTGGGGCGTCTCATTGTTGAGACTAAATGAGCTTTCTAAAAACAAACGACCTCTCGCAGAAGGTTTGGGTGATACCTCGAGGAGCGAGGTAACAGGTTCAATCCTTAGTCTGAATGGATACAGGATCCTCAAGGAGCAAGAAAACCTGTGATGGGATCTCTAGACTTTGCACAATAAGTCCAAAAGGGGTTTGCAAAAGGATGAAAATGGGGGTCCCTAAAGCTTGAAAAGAGGTTGATCTTGGGCGCCTCATCGCTGAGACTGAAAAAAAAACTTTTGACAATAACAAACCTTTTGCAAAAAGTTCGGGTTTAACCCTTATCCTGAGTGGGAACTGTCTATGGCGGGACAGTGGGGAACACAGGGAAGCGTGCGAATCTGAGAGCGCTCAGATCAGATGGAAGGAAAGAACTTTTCAGTCCTAAGGAGGGATGACATCAGTATACGTCAAAACGAACATCAAGTTCTTGCTTCATTTTTGGGATAACTAGAAAATATTGCCAATGAGATGCCAAAATTGTAGTTGATTCAGAGTGATTGAATTGTGCATATATGTGTGAAAATATCACCTCTTTCTACCTAGAGTATTAACTCCAATTGGGTTAACTCTGTAGAATCAACAATTAAATTCAAAATTTGTTGCAGTTGAGTCTCTTCAAGGAAGATATCAATTTCTTTGATATGACTAGAGAGGAAACATTCTTAGCTTCATAAAAGCAATTGAGCGAGAAGATATTGATAAAATAATTTCACATGGATAAAGATGATTCCTGGCAATTTTGGGCAGTTTGATATCCTGGGGCTTTTCCCATGATGATCTTTTTGCACTCTTTTGAGTCATGGAGCTTTCTTGGGATTTTTACATCATCCTTCATTTTGAAGATTTCCAGACTTTTCTCTCTTTTTCGGGGAAGGGTATGTCACAAACTCCTTCATCTTGGAGATGCTCCGATCCTTCTTTTTCTTTCTCAGGAATTAGGCTGATGATATAGGTTCATTGATCAAAAATCTCTAGATAGCAGAAATCAAATATCTTTTAGGGCTTGTCGGGAGGCTTATCGCAGTCGCCTTCATCTTGACGGTGCTCAAAACGTTCCCTGGAAGAATCCTTCACAAACTCCTTCATCTCGGAGAAGATCCAAATCTTCTTTAACCCCGGGGGTCTAACTCGCATATTCGCTTTCATCTTGACGATAATTGAGAGATTCCTTTTGCGGATATTTAATTGCATCTCAAATGACTAAGGATATATGGATTGGGTAGGTTCTTTTTTACTACCCAGGATATTTCCACTGTCTTACTGCCAAAAGAACGATCTTTAAGAATGCGCCATAGCTATGATCAGTATCAATTCACTTATGGTTTTTCAACATCATTGAAATTTTTCTTTGCCTGGTCATATCGAAGATTTTTTCTTCATCCTCTTGGTTGACCAACATAAAAAGCTTGAATTCAGTTCTTATTTCGCAAAAGTCTTGCTCTTTTGGAAATAATACTAAAGGTATCTCGAGGTAATTCCTTGTGAAAGCTTTGAGATCAACAATGACTTGATAGCAAATTGGCAAAGTATTCTAGAAATCCTTGATGAAAGAAATCGCTCAATATCGAATCGACACGTCCGTGACAAAATTCTCCTCTCTTTTTCCCCAAAAAGAGAGACTCAGACTTAGCCCTTACCTGAATGGGGAGTTAGAAATACTCCTCTCTTCCTCAAAGAGGAGGTGTTTACAAAACGAAACTTTCGAAGAGAAATTAAGTTTTCGTCAAAACTCCCTATCTCTAGGCTTCTCTTATGGAAAGGCGACCGAAAAACAAAGTTGAGAAAGTATCACAGAGGAACGAGTCCATCACACTCTCCCTAGAAGAGGGTCCTCTGCGATGGGGTTGGCCAAAGATGAGAAAAACAGGGGCCACAAAAGAAACGAGCTTTCGTCAAAACTCTCCCTGGAAAAAGGGTTCTTTTGTGTAAAGTTGGTTGTTGTTTTGCAAACTATTCGCGAAGAAAATGAGTCCCTTCAAACTCTCCCTAGAAGAGGGTTCTTGCGAACGAAAGATGGTTGCATGCGAAAAGGAACGAGCTCCCTCGAACTCTCCCTGAAGAGGGTCCTTCGCAAGAGAAAAAGATTGATTTTTGACAAAATGGTGACCCGAAGGTCGAAATCGAGAATTTAGAGCTTAAATGATGATGATTGGTTAGTACAAAGACTGAACCTGGAGGGCTAACTTGATCAGTCAGCCAGACACTAGCACGAGCGCTAGATGCACCAGCATGAGCACTGGATTTCAAAGTGCCCCAGTACGAGAGCTGGGTTTCGAAAATATACACCAGTACGAGCACTGGGTTTTCGAAAATATACATCAGCACGAGCACTGGATTTCAAAATTGCACATCAATACGAGTATTGGATTTCGAAAAGTGCACACTAGCACGAGCACTGGGTTTTGGAAAATGCACCAGCACTGGTTTTTCAATGGAGAATTTAAGGAAGAGACCGATATTTGAAGATACTTGACAATTAAGCGAGAATGATTATCGTCATTTCAGGATTATCCCTTATCCTGAAGGGGAAGTTCAAGTTTGTCCATTAACCTAAAAGGGAAATAGGCAAAGAGAAATCTTGGTCCAATATGAGCATTGGATCAACCTAGGAAATTCGAGTTGGAACTAGAGAAAATAAGAAGATATAAAAGCGAAAATCCAAGTCAGAACCCGGCTTTCCAAAATAAAAGAAAGATTGAGAATCGAGCTTGAGAACTCGAATTCTTGACACAACGATCGGTTCCAACACAAGTGTTGGATCCCAAAAAGAGGTCCAAATCGAAACTCGAAGCTCCTGAAATAAGAATATACAAAAGAGAAAATCCGAGTCAAAACCCGGTTTTTCAAAAATAGAAGAAAGATTGAGAATCGAGCTTGAGAACTCGAATTCTCGACATAACAATTGGTTCCAATACAAGCATTGGATCCCAAAAAAAAGTCCGAGTCAGAACCTTGAACTTCAGCAATAAGAATATACAAAAGGGGAAATCCGAGTCGGAACCCGGTTTTCAAAAATAAAGATAAACAAAATGAATGAGAATCGAGTTTGAGAATTCGAATTCTTTACGTAACAATTGGTTCCAATACGAGCATCGGATCCAAAAGGAATACCGAGTCGAAACCTGAAACTTCAAAAATAAGAATATACAAAAAGGGAAGATCTGAGTCAGAATCCGATTTTCAAAAATAAAGATAAAAAGAATGAACGAGAATCGAGTTTGAGAGCTTGAATTCTCGACATAACAATTGGTTTCAATACAAGCATCAGATCCAAAAAAAAGGAAGTTCGAGTCGGAACCCGGAACTTCAAAAATAAGAATATACAAAAAGGGAAAATCTGAGTCGGAACCCGGTTTTTAAACGAAAAATAAAAGAGGAAAATCTGAGTCAGGGCTCGGATCTTCCAAAAATAAAATGAAAACAGAGCCTAAGTTGGAACTCAGACGGGAGGGAAATAACTCCTTCCCAAAAAGTCGAGTTTCAGAAGGATTGACAAGAAGCATGAATAGATTCCGACGATGAGGATGAGAAACTTATTCAAGATCCTCGATCCAAGATGACCTGGGATTTGAATTTTATTTAGGATGGTTTTCAGGATTATCCCTGATCCTGGAGAGAATCTGGCAAAATTGAAAAAGATCGATAGAAATGGATAAAGGATAAAAGGATTGATAAATTAATGGTATTGATAATAAATATTTAGTAGAAATCGACATAAATTCGAGGAAAAATTGATGATAGAAGAATTTGGGATTATCCCCTGTTTTGAAAGAGAATAAAGGGCCTCGCGAGACGAGGTTCAGGTTTCATCTCTTAACCTGAAAGGGAAATACCCCATTGAAACGAGGCATCAGATTTATCCCTTAACCTGAAAGGGTTGAAAATAAAGGAATAAAATTTAATAAAATTGATAAAACTTGACAAAATTGACAATAAATTGATGAAAATTTGATTAGATTGGAAAATGAAATAAATGCAATTTAATAAAGATAACAAGATTAATCGAGAAGTTGATAAGGTTTTTAGAAAAAGATTCGTTTGATCTTGTCTGCATATGATGAAGGAAGATAAGTATAAATCAAAATAAAAAATGCCCCAGTATCAGGGAGAAGAATGTGAAAATTCAATAGAAGATTATTGCTTTATTGAAAAGACTTTTGAAGAGTACAAAAGGCTAGGATGAACAATTTAAGTATAAAATCTCTTTAAATGTAGAGCATTGATAGGATCTGGCAGTTCCACCCCATCTGTGTTGATTAGACGATAGAAATTGCAAGGCAGTGCTTCCTTAACCACAAAAGGGCCTTCCCAATTGAGTGACCACTTGCCCTTCGGTCGATGCTTAAGATGAGTTGTTGATCATTGATTCAAAATTTTCTCTCAATAACTGACTTGGCGTAGTGTCGAGCAATCCTCTGACGATAGGCTTGAGTGTGCTCTACTGCGTTGAGTTTTTTCTCATCCAACAGGTCAAGTTGTACCAACCTTTGTTGCTGATATTGATCAAGCGAAAGTTCGAGGAGCGATGCGAACTTGAGTGCGGGCTTTTGAACGTAAAGAGGTAATACTACTTTCGTTCCATAAACAAGCTTCGAAGGCGTAGCGTTGGTTGGAGTCCGAATGGTGGTTTGGTACGCCCAGAGTGCATCATGCATCTTCTCGTGCCAATCACGGCCCGTTTCCACAGTTATTTCTAGAATGCGGATCAAAATCTTGTTGGTGGCCTCTGCTTGGCCATTTCCTTGAGGATAGTAAGGAGCTGAGAAATGGTGATGAATCCTGAACTTCGAGCAAAAGGTCTTCATCCTCTCATTCTTGAAGTGACTGCCATTATCCGAGATAATATCATGTGGGACACCGAAGCGGCAAAGAAGATTTTTATGAATGAAAGAAACCACGTGCGGGCCTTCCACTGTCCGCAGAGTTACAACTTCGACCCATTTGGTGAAGTACTTTGCAGCTGTGAGAAAATATCTGTGGCCATTAGAAGCGGAAGGAGTGATCTACTACGTCGAAGACCCACATCGAAA
This sequence comes from Nuphar pumila, assembly GCF_984573655.1. Lineage (NCBI taxonomy): Eukaryota > Viridiplantae > Streptophyta > Magnoliopsida > Nymphaeales > Nymphaeaceae > Nuphar > Nuphar pumila. Next base: position 63,010,257 of record NC_143260.1, on the reverse strand, counting down.
AAGGCCAGAGAGAAACCACAGACTGCAAGTATGCGACTGGCGCATGAATGGAAGGTGTGTGCATTTGGCATTTGACGCACTTCCTTACAAAATGATGGCAATCCTACTGCATGGTTTTCCAGTAATATTCTGCTCGGATAATCTGCTTGACGAGCGTTTGGTAGCCGACGTGACCACCACAAATTTCCTCGTGTGTCTCTTGGACAACTTCCATGGCTTCATCCTTGTCTAAGCATCTAGCGTACTCAGAACTGAATCCACGGTAGTAAAGAGTATTGGTAAGGATGAAATAACGGGCTAACATGCGCTGAATCACACGTTGCTCCTTTCTTGGCATTTTCGATGGAAATTCACCGGTTTCGATAAAATTTTTAATGTCTTGAAATCAAGGCTTCTCTTTTTGAGTGGCTTGGTTCACTTGCTTAGCTGGAATGTAGGCAGGTTGATCAAGTTTGTCGATCTCAAAGGAACGACAGGATTCATTGTCTTTGAACGATAAAATGGAGCCTAAACAGGCTAGGCCATCTGCTATGTGATTGTATTCCCTCTTGACATGATTGAGCTGAAATTTCTGAAAGTTGCCTATGAGAGCTAAGGCAATCTTCTGATAGGAAATCAACTTTGAATCCTTTACTTGTCATTCCACATTAACTTGACTAACAACAAGTAATGAATCACCAAAGGCATGCACTCTTTTGATATTGAAATCTTGTAGAATTTTGAGGCCTTGTATTAGAGCTTCATACTCGGCCATATTGTGAGTACATTGGAAGTTGAGCTTGAGAGAATAAGGGATCGTCTCCTTTTTGGGAGTGATTAACAAAATCCCAATCCCTATTCCAGACATGTTTCTGGCTCTATCAAAGAATAGAGTCCAAACCGGGGACTCCAGACTGCTGCATATAAGATCATCAGGAAAATCATCTTCCACTTTGATCTTTTCTGTCAACAGAAAATCTGCCAACTAATCCACGATGGACTGATCCTCGACTGTCTTCTGAGATACATATTCCAAATCATACTGCATCAGGAGGACTTGCCATTTCACAATTCATCCAGTAAGGAAAGGTTGCTCAAGGATGTACTTGAGAGGATTGAGTCTTGATAAGATTTTGATTTCTAAAGCTAAGAAATAATGTCTCAGCTTCTGACACATCCATACTAAGGCTAGACATGTCTTTTCCATCTAAGAGTATCTTTTCTCATAGTCGATGAAAGTCTTGCTGATGTAGTAGATGGCATGCTCTATCCGGTTGCCTTCCTTATACTGCGCAAGAAATCCGTCACAAGCATTCTGATTGACGAAAATATATAAGAGAAGTGGCTTTCCCAGTTCTGGTGGCTTCAGAACTGGTGGATTGAGGAGATACTGCTTGATGCGCTCAAATGAGAGCTGACATTCTGGTCTCCACTCAAATTTCACTTCTTTTCTCAACAAATGATTGAAGGGATCACATCTCATGGCCAAATTTGAGATGAAGCGCCGAATTGACTGAATGCGACCCTGAAGGCTTCACAGTTCTTTGAGATTGGTGGGAAACGGCATATCGATGATTGCCTTTGCCTTGGCAGGATCCATGTGATCATCGCAAAATTTTTCCTCTTGTAATATTCTCTCTCTTCCTTCTCTTTTCCTTTCTAACCTCTATTTTCCTCCTTTTTGAAGGGAGGAAAAAATAAAAGAGAGAAGAGAAAAGAAAGAAGAGAAGAGAAGAGAAATTCTTTTGCGGGTTTCACTTGACCTTAATTTTGAAAATATTTGAAATAACTCACTTCCGTTTTTTGAAATATTTGCGGGAAAACTGGGAGACGGGATCCGCTCGTCGGTACGAGGTTCGACCGTTCCTGGCGCCTTTACCAGGGGTAATCGAACCAAGGGTCGAATTTATGCCTTTTGTTTTGCTAAGAATTTATCTAAGTCTAGGTGCACAAAGAATCATGCTTGTGCGAAATGCAAAGATGTATGCTCTTTTTGAAAATGTTTTGAAGAATTCCCAAGTGTTTCTGAGATGAATCTGATAAAGTGAAGAAATGATTTCTAACTTAGAACTTAAGATTAAAGTTTTAAGTTTTTCAAAATAATCAAGAGCTTGGAAAATAAAATCTGGGTTTGGAAAATGATTTTGAAGTTTTGAGATAAAAGAAGAAGAAAGGATTTTTCAAAGTCATAAATGGACTTCGAATCAGAATAGAAATGAAAATGGAATTGAATTCTAACTTTGAAGTTCGAAATCAGAAGGAAAGATAGAATTGGGAAATCTGAATAAAATTGAGAAATGAAATTGATTTAAAAGTTGGAATTTCAAGATGAAATCTGAATCCAAGATCTGGATTCTGAATAGAGTTCAAAGTTGAATTTTGAATTTAGGATCTGAAATGGGAACTTGATTTGAAATCTGGAATGAAATGGAATTGATTTTAAGAATTGGAATTAAAGTGGAATTTGGATTTGGAATTTTGAATGGAATTGGATTCAAGATTTGGAATCCAAGATGGTATTTGGATCTAAAATTTTCAATGAAATTGGATTCAAGATTTGGGATCCAAGATGAAATTTGGACCTGAAGTCAGAGATCCAAAGTAAAGTTGAATTCTGGGTCCTAAATGGATTTCGGATCTTTAATTTGAGATCCAAGATGAAGTTGAATTTTTGGATCCTATAATGGAATTGGATCTGAAGTCTGAGATCCAAAGTAGAATGGGGATCTAGATCCTTAGTGGAATTTGGATTTTGGAATTTTGAATGGAATTGGATTCACGATTTGGAATCCAAGAAGGTATTTAGATCTAAAATCTGAGATCCAAGATAGGGTTGGAAGATGGAGTTGGATCTGAAGTCTGAGATCCAAAGTAGAATTGGATTCTGGATCCTAGAATGGATTTGGATCTAAAGTCAGAGATCCAAAATAGAACTGGATTTTGGATCCTAGAATGGATTTTGGATCTAAATCTGAGATCCGAGGTAGAATAGGTTCCTGGATCCTAGAATGGAATTCGGATCTGAAGTCTAAGATCCAAAGTAGAATTGGATTCAGGATCCTAGAATGGATCTGAAATCTGAGATCCAAAGGGGAATTGAATTCTGGATCCTAGAATAGAATTGGATCTGAGATTTGAAATCCAATATGAAATGTGGATCTGGGGTCTAAGATCCAAAGGGGAATTTGAATTCTGGATCCTAGAATAGAATTGGATCTGAGATTTGAAATCCAATATGAAATGTGGATCTGAGGTCTAAGATCCAAAGGGGAAGTTGGATTCATACTTGGAAATCTGGATCCAAGTTGAGATTTAACTTTGGATTTGGGCTTTTGAAAGTCCAACTGGGACTTTTGAATTATGGATCTGGGTTTTGAAAAACCCAGATTGAATTTAAAATTTAAGAAAGGTCAAGTTTTTGAGAATCAATCTCAAACTGTGGTTTTTGAATAGATAGGAAGATGAACTCGATTTTGAGACTGAATCAAGAATTTCAAAGTTGTAAATGGAACTTTGAAATTGAATTTTAGAATTGAATTTGATTTTTGGAGTTTCAAAATTGATTTGAGAATTTGAACTATAAATGAATTTCAAAGTCAAATTTGGACTTTGAATTTGGAGTTTGAATCTAGAATAAATCAAGAATATGAAGATTGAATTTTGAAATTTCAAAGTCAAATTGGACTTTGAATTTGGAATTTAAATCTTTGAAATAAGATAGAAGGATGAATTAAACTATAGACTGAAGAAAGATATTTGAGATCACTTGGGTTTTTGAAAGAGAATTTTGAAAATATGATGCAATTCTTCCCTAAATGATGAAATGAATTTAAAAATTTTGAATTTGGAATTTGAAAAGCTATTCCATTCTTTAAATGAATAAAAAAATGAGGTTGAAGACATAATACATCCCTGACTATGGTCATTGAATGTATTATGTAATAACTACATTTAAATTCAAGTGAAAAATACATCTTTTGTGCTTTTATAGAATTTAAAATGAAATTAACTCTCAATATACCCTGACTATGGCCATTGGTATATATTTTGAGTTAATTTTAAGTTAAGTTCTGATAAAAGAATAAAATATTTTAGGAAAAATATGATGAATTTTGAAAATGGATCCAGTGTGGATCCAATGTTATTTTGTAAAAGATAAAAATGCTAAGTTTTGTCCACACCCTGACTATGGCCATTGATGTGGATCATCAACTTAGTATCAATTACCTCTTACGAAATGGTGCACGTGCCATTCGTGTTTCACCATTGTGAGAATTTGAGAAATAAAGGCAAAAATGCATGAAAAAAAAAACAAGCAATTCATGACATTTACCATGCTCATTCATTCTACATAAAGCAGGAAATGTAAATTTTCATTCAAATCTAGCTATTACAACATGTAAAATCAATTTTACAACTTTAAATGATAACTTTATCCACATATTTCCTGCAAAACAACCTGGTTAGTAATGAAAAGAGAAGGAAAATCACATATATCATATGGATGTTAATGGTAAAAATGTTCATATATCAAGATATACATGCTGAAAAAGATGAAGAATGACATGCATACTTATATACATATATATATATATATGTATATGAGAGCTTAAAAATACTTACATACATATGAGTACACACACATACATATACATATATATATGTATATATACATATATACGTATATATATATAACATATACTTAGTATAGATGGATAAGGGTGCTGGGAATGGATCATAGTGAAAGTGTGTGATATAAGTGCAGGAGAGCACATACTTCAATTATTAGTTAACTTCAAATGCCCCATTGAAACAATTTGATCCAAGTAGTAGGCAATTGGAGGAAGGATGAACCATTCCAGAGCCATGATAATATCGTTCAAATTTTTCCAGTGCATACCACTAGTTTCCATATATTGCCCCATAAAAGCATATTGCCCAAAAAAGACCTTTAAATAGGGAAAAAAAAGCAGGAAGGATCTCTATAACCACTACCCAGACTTTTGAAAAGGTTGTGTTTTGAACAAAGAATTTGAAGAAGGAAAGATCCTAATAGCTCTGACCCAAATATATATATGTAGCCTACAACTGTAGTAGTCTTAACTTCAGAAAAGATAGGTGAATCAGGAAAGTAAGTGCAATCTGCAAGTTTAGGTAAATGAAACAGAACATAAACTGCAAGCTGTAGTCATTAAACTTGAAGAATTGAAGCCCAATGATGGAACCGAAGAGCACAAAACATATCATATATACTACTGCAATGAACAAAACAAACAAAAAAAGATAAAGATAGGAAATCAGTCAGTATAGACCATCTCCAAGCCCATGCATTTCCATCATGATTCTCAGTTTCCGTTGCTTCTCATAAACCAAGTGTGTCAACATCACAGGAAATAGTAATTAAATCACCCATGTAAAGAAAAGTGGACCAATGATTGACGACAAATCCAACCTCAGTTTTTGTTGCTGGTTTAGGCATTTCCTTCACAAATTCTAAAGGCATCTTCACACCGGTACCCTTAAGGAGCTGGAGGTAGGCATTTGATGCTACATTTATAGAATGTGCAACACGCAATAATCTAGCAGAAGCGCCCCCTGTGTCATTTTTATATGTTAAATTGTACCAAACTTTCACATTGAAACTTTTGTCATCTGAGTTTAAGAAATCATAAGCTGTAACAAATTCATTAGTCTCTCTTTTAAATTTTCCTTTCTGTAACCCTTGAATAACTCATAACTCATTATTAATATCTGATGACCTATTGCGCCACAGAGGTAGACCTTCCACACATTTTATCTCTTGCTTGAATTAAATAGCAGCTATCTGGATATCTAATTTTCCCAATATTTCATCAGTGCGTTGAGGGCTGATGGTATATAAGGGACAATCAGAGAGGAAAGCAGGTTCAATAAATTGTGTGGCTCGGGGATTTGTATCCGTGAACCCTTTCTTTCAGGACTCTGAAATGAGCTTTCTGCATGACTTTCTTTGAATTCATTCTGTTTTGATCTTTCAAGGATCACAGGGCTGCCATTGGAACCTTGAACCAACTTACCATCTGAAGGATTTTAGCAACAGATCCTTTTACACTTTCTTGGAAATATGATCGGATGTGGTGGAAACCAGTGGACTATTAGAAGAAACAACTCTACCGATGGCAACCGTGTTGTAGTTTTCAAGACGTGGAGCAATTTTATCAAGTATTAAATCAGATAGACATTCAAAGATTAAGGAAAATATCTAAAACATACAGATTGCATTACCAATTGCTTCAACTCATCTCATAATGAGAGAAAAAAAAAATAAAGAACGCAGGCACTCAGCATATTATCAAAAAAAAAAAATATATCAAAAGAAAGATGAATGCTGAGGAAGAACTTATAGACAATAACTAAAATCTGGAAATTATTAAAACCAAGAATTATGGAATGTTAAAAAAAAGAAAAAGAAAAAGAAAAAGAAAACTAAGCTCCGGATTAACTCACGACTGCTTTTGAAATAGAGAAAGAAAAATTAATGGCTGCCTATATGCACAGTAAAGAAATATCTAACGCCTAGCCTCCATTTTTTTTTCAAGCTGGCACAAAACTAGCATTGTTACAACATGGGTAACGATCTTTAACCATCTTACCATAAATGAGATATGGATCAACTTGCATAACTTTGGCTTCTTTGGGAAGAAGAACACACCAGGCGCAGGATAAATTTCCCCTTCTTTTTTTTTTTTATAATATCAATCTCTTTACACAGAAATATGGCGTTAATAGTGGAATGAAAATTGAGATGAGAAATCATCTCATCACTCGAAACACATCTGGTATGTTCCGTGGTGGCTTTTATGATTTCAGCATTGTTTCCACAGCAAAAGGAAGGGGATGATTATACACAGGGGTACGAAATGGATAAACAGAAACATAGAAGATTAAGGTCAGCAGAACTGAAACAAGAAATCTAAAAAAAAAATGATGTCCGATGCTAAGGAATAGATCGATTTATTAGAACCAGAATGCATGCCAAAAGCAGAATGCTAAGATGTGAAGAGGGGAAGAAGAGGGGTGAGGGTTCAAGTAAAGGGCGATAACAGGAGGTCAAAACACAAACATGAAATCCAGTGTAAATAGGCCATTAGAGTGTGTAAACACCCCAAATTTTCCACATTCATTCTCAAACAACCCTCCTCGTGCAGTGCCAACCCTGTTAGGTCAGTGTAGGAGTCAAACCCCGAGTCAATTTCAGAAAATCACCATTTTACCAACTTTTATTCGGAAAATTACCATTTTACCCCTAGGTCATCCCGGACCCCAGTTAGTCGGAGTCAACCAAGCTCATTGGTCAGTTCAGAATATTTAGAATGTCAATCATCTCAAGCTCATCTGAGCTCACAATGAACAGACCATTTTCATTTCTGACCATTACTGCCAAAATGGGATCATCTCTTCAGAAATGAGCTCATTTCTCACTCAAATCCAAGCCAATTGTCTCTGAGTCAGTCATTCATAGTCAGTCATACTCCCCAGAGTCTAACTTGAGCTCATCAGAAGTTCAAGCGCTCCAGTTTCAGTTCAAAACCATTTCCAAGTGTTCAGGAGCCCATTTTAGTCCATTTCAGCTCTTTCAAGTGAAATTGAGTAGAGTTCAGCCAATTGAGCTAGTGTTCAAGCTTCGATTTTAGTTCACCTCAGTATTACTGACCTTTGTTTCAGCTCAAACCCAGTTCAGGTTCGTAATTCACTTCATTACAATGACCATTCCATACCATTTCTCTAAAAATGGCAGCTTTTCTTGAAAATTCAGTTGGAAAGGTCAGTTGAGTCAGTGTCCGGTGAGTTCATTTGTGTAAGACCCACATTTTTTCAGAAAATATCTGAATAAAATTCATGAGGCATTTACCGGTAAAAATAGCATTTCTTCTCAGAATGCAAAACGAATCAATTCCTGCGAGCCAGCTATACTTAGGATATTCGTCGAATCGCGAATATATGCTCAAACACTCGGGAAGCCATAACTTCCTAACTAAACGAAATCAATAGATTCGTACGAGCCAACTTTCTTAGTTACGTCAATACGAAGAAAATGGCGTACTCAGAATTTTTCGAAAAAAATCGCCGGAAACCCGAAATTCTTGCGGGACCCACGGAAATATTGGTGGGACCCACAGAAATATTCCTCAGAAAATATCTGGTGGGACCCACAAAAATATCCCATGGAATATCCAAGTGGGCCCCACACCAAGGAACCTCTTGGAATTAAAAAGAAGCCAAGGGGGTAGTTTGGGCATGGAAAAACCCAAGAGGAGGTGGGCTTGGGCTATAAATAGCCCTCCCCACTCTCTCTCTTCTCATAAAAAAATCGACCCCCCCTCTCTCTCTTGCCTTCTCTCTCTCTCCTAAACCTCCCCTACCTAGCCTAGCCCACCTGAGCCCACCTGACCTGGTCTGAGCCTGCCTGACTTAGCCTGAGCCTGCCTGACCTGGTCCTAACCCACCTGACCTGGGTCTGAACCCACTTGACCTGGTCCAAACCCAGTTGACTTGACTTGAACCTAGTTAGGTTTAAAGTCAAAGTCAAAGTCCTTTTTAGTCCTAATTCCGGTTTGGGTTTCTGAACCCAGACTTAGCCTACTTGAGCTGAGTTCGAACCTGCTGAACCCAGTTGACTTGGATTGAACCCTGTTAGGTTCAAATCACTTAGGTTGAGTAGCTTGACCTGCTCTACCTCTTTCTCAACTAAGTCAGCTTCATCTGACTTAGTCTGACCTCTCGAAGGAAGGCTCGAAGCCAAAGAAGCAACCCGGAGCCGTTTCTTCCACGATTTGAAGTAAGTTCGCTTCGTTGATCCATCTCTCTCAAGTATTTGATTGTTTGTATATAGAATATACTTTCTGAAGTAGTATCTTGCTTTAGTTCTTGGTTGAGCCCTCTAGGACGCTTCGGTGTTCACGCGCTCGCCTCGTAACTATCGTCGGATATATATGTTCGAATGCGCAGTATATGCGTTCTTCAAAAATAGTATCTCACCCTAGTTCTTGGTTGAGCCCTCTAGGACACTTCGGTGTTCACTCGCTCACCTCGTAACTATCGTTGGATACAGATCTAGGTGTATATCTGCTGATTCTGCCGACGCGTCTTATATCGCACAGGCTATGTAATTTACCTTTGCCGTCGCGTCGTATGATGCCAAGGCTCCTTGTTTTCTGCACTTCCGATTATGCATTTACTTACGCCGTCGCGTCGAACGATGCCAAGGCTCCTGCTTTCTGCAATGTCTTTACTTACGCCGTCGCGTCGAACGATGCCAAGGCTTCTGCTTTGTTATATATGTAGAATATTTCGTTCAGTTACACACCCTGAACAATAGTATATGCATTTCTTTACGCCGCCGCTGTATAAAGCACAGGCTTCTGCTTATACTACATATATAGCGCATAAATGAGCGTTCAAATGGAGATCAAACTCCAAATCGCCCATGCGATTCCTTGACCGCTCCTCGTTCAAGATTCTGCTTGACGAATGAAGCCCCTATTGGAAAGGCTTTGGTTTTTTGGCAAAATGCTCTTTACGTAATGACTAAGCCAATTTCGTATGGCCTGGCTATGGCCAAGGGTTCCTGCAACCTTGATGGATGCAAAGTACGCACAACGGTGCGCATCCATTTCCCGAATTAAGCGTGGCGATTTCCTACCAAAGAGGGGAGATGCCGCTGAAATGGATAAAAGAAACGCACGCTTTCTCCGTAAAAGAGAGGAAGTGCTGCTGAAATTTCTGAAGAAGCTATGAATAGCTCAGAAAGAACGTAGCAGGATACTCTGACATATAGCAGAGTGCTACCCAGTTCATGGTTTGCCCTCTACAACGTAGAAGGGTTTGTCGCACCACTGCCGGTAGAGCAGGGGAGGTGCTGACGAAATGGTTGGCAGAAGAGCTGCCGGAACCAATGGAACGGCATAATGATGTCCGTTGATGGAACGATGCCAGATCGGCTCGTATCCTTGTGCCTGCAAGGGCACCTTGCTCGTAAGGGCCGCTGAGCCGGAGTAGAGGTTGCGCCTTGGCTAGGTTTGGACTCGTTGCGTAAAAATACGCCGAGTAGCCGATCTATTTAGATCGAGTCATATGCATGCTCATTGAGAACGGTTACACAACCAGACTCGTAAGGGCCGAAGAGCCAGAGTGTGTTGTTTCCACCCAAAGAGGTGTGATGCTCGTGGTGGCCGAAGTGCCAAAGAGCGGTGTTCTGCATGCATATGAATAAGACTTAAGGTCGCACATACCCCGCGGTTGAAAATCGTGTTAGGGGTACCCCCTCAGTAATGACTGTGTTGGGGAAGACTGAATGGGGTCGGGTACATACTCCCGTAGTGCTGAAAGCACGGGCTGCCTAAATGGCATGCAGATTCTGTCCAAGTAATTGTAAGACTGGCAGACCCCTTCAGGAATTATGCTCACTGTGGAATGACAGTGATGGTACAGCCTTGAGTGACATGTATTTTACTTTGGACCTGATAGAGTCCACGATGGCCTCAGTCACTCATGGGTTTTGGGGTCGTGGTTATCCTTAAGATCTAAGGATTGAACCCAACTACTGCAAGTAGAGGATGCATCCGAATATGGGCCTAGTAGGATTCTCCCAGTTGAAACACACTGCCCTACTATGGATAGGGTCAACAGGCCTCTGGGGTATCTAAAATACATAGAATAATCAACCCCCAGAACGTCGCGTTGATGCCCGGACAATAGCTCTACCTGCGTACCAAAGGCGGGAGCGGTTAATTATCAAACAATGCATTAGTTCTAGGTACAGCGATGTTTTGAATGTATGAGTGGATGACGTGTTGAGTCAGTCCTGCATAACCTTTGTGAAGGTGTCATGTTCGGTATACTACTGGACCGACTGGGCAAAGACCCGTGTTGTATCCGCACGACTAAGCGAAGCTCGAGGAGTTGTCCTTAGATGCGTGGGATACGGATGTGCCAAGTATGAAGACTTGAGCTAGACATCACTTTGAGACCCGAAAGAGGTCATGGCTAAGTCGTGGAGACTTATGCGACTATTCAAATCACAGCCCGGAAAAGGCTTGCTCTAAGTCATGAAGACTCGAGCGGATGTTCAACTCATAGCCCTGAGGAGGCTCTTGCGATATACGCTAAGTCTTGGAGGCTTGAGCGTCGTTATTGCGCATTGCGACCCTGAGTGGTCATTATTGTATTTGAGTTGAATGGATGTATGACTGCATACTTACCAGACCATCAGTGGTTCTGACCCCGTTTTATGGGGATTTCAGGTGTTGGACCTGCGTGGCGATATACGGAGCAAGGCGGCATCAAGTTCCAGGGTTTCTCTAGACAGAGTTGTACTGCTTCCTTTTATTGAACCTATACTGCTTTTCTAAGCAGTAGTGTTGTAATAAACATATGTTTTCGATAAAATGGAACACTTTGGTGGTCAATGAGTTGCTTGGCCACATACCTGCAACGTGCTTGGAGTTTTCTAAAACTGACGACTCATTATCGTCTGATTCCGCTGCTAAAAGCTTTTCTAAGTTCCGCTGCAAAAGAAAAAAAAAAAAAAAAGAAATTCATGAAAATTTTAACTTAGCTTTGTTTTGGAAATCCGGGGCGTTACAGAATTGGTATCAGAGCATGAGTCTGAGAAACCTGGTTCAAGATCCGTCATGGTACCGATATCGCACTGTAAGTATATGTTTTTTTTTCTTTTGTTCTGATCTGGGTGCATCTTTGTATAGATGGCAACTCATGACTCGCGTGGATATTGCTATCGCTGCAAGGTCATGCACGATGAGTGGATATGCCCGTATGAAGTCCAAGACTGCCAATATTGTGGCGAAGATGGGCATTCCGCCAACGAATGCCAAAGGAAATATACCGCCGATATGGGTCGGCGGGCTTCAAAGGGTCTCAGGGATGAGACTTCGCGTGTCAGTGGACCGCATCACTCTAGTGTTGGGAGCAACCATACCCCAACATCTTTTGATGAATTACCAAGGCTGAGGGATTTTGATTTGAACTTCCCTGCGGAGGTCTATCACTCGCCAAGCTACCATCCGGCACCACATATGCCGAGCTTAAATGGCAGGAACAAAAGAGGGGATTCTTTATGTTCGCCAATCATTATTCCAGACTCCCAGAGTCTTGATCTTGCTGACTGGGAAAGTGGACTGGAGTCTCTCATATATCCCCAGTATTCGCTTGCTAGTGCGGAAGTGCCGCCCAAGCCAAAGCTAGTAGTGCCTGCACCAAGGCCATGTGGCAATAGATGGACCTTTTGGAGTTCGTCTTCATCAAAGAAATCCAAGTCTTAAAGAGACTGGTGATGTTTTGGAGTCAATAGACTCATGTATATAGTTTCTCAACGCCTAAAGTCTGCCAGTGCGGCATGACGTTTTGTTTAAGGCGATGCTTGTGTAAATGTGATGTATATTAAGTAAATAAAGCTTTTACTTCCTCATATACATCGAGAAACTAAAAACAAGTGCTTGTGTGTGCATAGATAAATGGCTCCTACGACGAGGAGAACCATACCAAGCGAGGAGTCTCTTACGCAAGGATTCCTGTTGGAGACACTCAACAACCTGGTTACCGCTATCCGTGAAACAAGGCCAGAACCAGTCGCACCACGAAACGAGCACCTGGGAGGAGTGACTTATGAGAAGTTCCTCAAGCTTGACCCGCCAGTTTTCATTGGCAGAGCCGATCCTGAGCTCGCGGAGAGTTGGATCGAAGAGACAGAACGTGCCTTCTTAGTACTGGGAGTACCAGAGGAAAAGAAGACCAACTTTGGCACGTATCGATTAAAAGACAATGCACGGAAGTGGTGGGATACCACTAAACTTATCCAGTTCTCACAAGTCGAAGTCATTCCTTGGACTGACTTTCGGAGGACTTTTATGGATAACTACTTCCCGTTGCATTCCAGAAACAAGAAAAAGATGGAGTTTCTGGAGTTGGAACAAGGCGGTATGAGTCTAATGGACTATACCACCAAATTTCAGAATCTAGAGCGCTACTGCTCTCGATTGTTCGAAACAGACCAAGAAAGGGCCGACAAATATGTGAATGGTCTGCGCGAAGGGCTGCGATCTCGAGTGATAACAAGCATGCCTTCGACCTTTCAGGCTGCGGTAGCAGCAGCTTCAAAAATCCAAGAGGACTGGGCACGATCTAAAGTGATCGTAGCAAAGAAGCCCATAGTGAATGGTGGGAATCGTAAAAGGACATTCCCAAGTGGCCAGGGTTCACGACAACCCTTTCAAAAGAAGAAGTTTCAAGGAGGGAACAACACTCAACAAGTCATGAGGCCAAGACAGAACCCAACTCCGAATGGTCAGCAGTCCAACTTCAGCTGCCCAAGGTGTCGTATGAACCACCCTGGAAAGCCATGTCCTCGTGACATTGGTGGGTGCTTATATTGTGGCAAGATGGGCCACTTTATAAAGGATTGCGCCAAGAAGGCTGCAGATGAACAGAGGGGTAATGCCGGATCTGCCGGACCCTCTCGACCAGCGCCACAACGTTCTCAGTTTCAACGACCTCCACCTAGAGTAGAACAAAGGCCTGCTGCAGGTCGTGTATATGCTGTAACGACTGAACAAGTCGAAAATGGTGACCTGATTGAAGGCACCGTACCTGTTAATGGACATGCAGCTTACGTCTTGTTTGATTGTGGTGCTACTCATACGTTTATCTCTGACGATTTCACCGAACAACTCCACGCTTCGGTGCAACCGATTGATAAAATGATCGAAGTATATAACCCGTTGGGTTCACGCACCAAATGTATCCGGTGGGTGAAAAATTTGGATATTGAGATAGCAGGGCAACACTTGCCTACTGACGCCATCCTGATCGATATGATACAGTACGATGTCATTCTGGGAATGAATTGGTTGGCTCAGAATAATGCCAAGATTCTGTGCCGCGAGGGCAGAGTGATTCTATCTCGACCCGGATTCCCTAAGATGGAGTACCGATTATCCAAACCAGTTCCACAGAAAAGGCTCATATCAGCACTTAAGGTACAAAAATACCTTAGGAAGGGTTGTGTGGCCTTCCTGTTGAGTCTCTCGGTGGAAAAATCCAATGACCAAACCCTTGAGAGTTTGGAAGTGGTGCGGGAGTTTCCCGATGTGTTTCCTGAGGAATTGCCAGGACTTCCGCCACTTCGTGAGGTTGAATTTGGAATTCAATCCTTACCTGGAACAGCGCCGATATCCAAAGCCCCGTATCGAATGGCGTCAGCTGAACTCAGTGAGTTGAAGTGTCAGTTGGAAGAACTGATGGAACAAGGGTTCATCCGTCCTAGTGTGTCACCGTGGGGAGCCCCGGTACTGTTTGTAAAGAAGAAGGATGGATCCCTTCGGTTATGCATCGATTATCGGATGCTTAACCAGGCAACTGTTAAAAATAAGTACCCGTTGCCTCGGATTGAGGACTTATTCGATCAACTCAGAACAGCGAGGGTGTTCTCCAAGATCGACCTCAGGTCTGGGTACCATCAGCTCAGAGTAAAGGAAGAGGATATACCCAAGACTGCCTTCAGAACGAGATACGGCCATTATGAGTTCGTAGTAATGCCCTTCGGACTCACTAATGCGCCTGCTGCCTTTATGGATCTAATGAACCGGATATTCAGACCATATTTGGATAGCTTTGTCATCGTCTTTATTGATGACATTCTCGTATATTCTGAGAACAAGGAACAACACGTGGAGCACTTGAAAATCGTCTTGAAAACCCTTCAAGATAACCAACTCTATGCTAAGTTTTCAAAATGTGAATTCTGGCTAGATAAAGTGATGTTCCTTGGTCATGTGATCTCGAAAGATGGAATCGCAGTAGATCCTGCGAAGGTGGAAGCTGTGATGGACTGGAAGCAGCCAGAAAATATCACTGAGGTCCGTAGCTTCCTTGGACTTGCCGGATATTATCGGAAGTTCATACAAGACTTCTCCCGAATCGCCGTACCGATGACGAAATTGCTGAAAAAGGGAGTCAAGTTTGAATGGACTGACCAGTGTAAGGAGTGCTTTGAGGTTCTCAAACAGAGGCTTACCACTGCCCCTGTCCTTACCTTACCTTCTGGTCAGGGAGGCTTCGTGGCATATACCGATGCCTCAGGAACAGGTCTGGGTTGTGTGTTGATGCAGCATGGCAAAGTAATCGCCTATGCATCACGACAGTTGAGGGTCCATGAGAAAAACTATCCAACCCACGACTTGGAGCTTGCCGCGGTAGTGTTCGCGCTTAAAATCTGGCGACACTACCTGTATGGAGAGAAATTTGAGGTCATGTCGGACCATAAAAGCCTAAAATACCTCTTTTCTCAAAAAGAACTCAATATGCGGCAACGGCGATGGCTGGAATTCCTCAAAGACTATGAATTCACGCTTTCCTATCACCCTGGAAAGGCGAATGTTGTAGCAGATGCCCTTAGTAACAAGACTGTTGGCACTCTGGCCAGCCTAACCGGACAATGGAAGTTGATGGAGGATTTCGTCAAGTGGAAGCCATTTTTGGCTGATTCAGGTAGAATCCAAATGTCATGTTTGACGATCCACATTGAGTTCCTCGATCGCATCGTAGCCAAACAGTTCAAGGATCCCCAGTACTTGGAATTAAAAGCTCGTGCTGAAAAAGATGACACTTTCTTCCATTTGAAAGAAGATGGAGGAATATGGATGGAAGAAAGGATTTGGGTTCCAAATAACCCTGAGCTAAGACAGGAAGTACTCCAGGAGGCCCATAGTAGCAATTATACTATCCACTCTGGGGGTACGAAGATGTTCCGAGATTTGCAGAGAAAGTACTGGTGGAAGGGTATGAAGCGTGATGTGGCTACGTTTGTCTCGAAATGTTTGATCTGCCAGCAAGTTAAGATCGAACATCAGCGCCCTGGTGGAAAGATGCAACGGATCGAGATTCCAGAATGGAAATGGGAAGGCATTACGATGGATTTCATCGTTGGATTGCCTCGATCCAAGAGACAGCATGACTCAATCTGGGTGATTGTGGACAGACTCACCAAGTCTGCTCACTTTCTGCCAATCAACACTCGATACTCAACAGAACGATTGGCGGAGATCTACATTCGGGAAATCGTTAGACTCCATGGAGTGCCGATTTCGATCATATCTGATCGTGACCCGAAGTTCACCTCTCACTTTTGGGAGCAGCTTCAGAGAGCCCTGGGGACGAAACTCAAGTTCAGTACAGCATTCCATCCCCAAACAGATGGGCAATCAGAACGAACCATACAGACTCTTGAAGATATGCTCAGAGCCTGTATGCTGGAATGGAAAGGTGATTGGGATTCCCACCTAGCGTTGGCTGAATTTGCTTATAATAATAGCCACCACGCTAGCATTGGGATGGCGCCGTATGAAGCCTTGTATGGACGACCCTGTAGATCACCGATCCATTGGGGTGAGGTGGGTGAGCGAACCTTGGACTCGCCCATTGTGTTGCAGCATTATACTGAGCAAGTCCACATGATCAGAAAGAAGCTACTGACTGCTCAGAGTCGATAGAAGAGCTACGCCGATCAGCGGCGTAGGGAACTCACTTTTGCGGTTGGAGATAAGGTTTTTATCAAGGTCTCTCCAACCAAGAGTGTGTTTCGTTTTGGAAAGAAGGGGAAGCTCAGCCCTAGATTCGTTGGTCCCTTCGAAGTTTTGAGCCGGATCGGAGAGACTGCCTACCGAGTAGCATTGCCACCCCAATACGCGCAAATACATGATGTATTTCACGTATCAATGCTTAGAAAGTACGTTCATGATCCTTCTCACGTTATTCAACACGAAGACATTGACATCCGAGAAGATATGACGGTAGAAGAAAGGCCAGTGGAGATCATGGACCGACGGGAGCAAGTGCTAAGAACGAAGGTCATTCCACTTGTTAAAGTGAGGTGGCAGCATCATGGAATCGATGATTGCACTTGGGAGCCCGAATCGGATATGCGGGATAAATATCCTGAACTCTTCACCTTGTACTCTTAGCTGAATTTCGCGGACGAAATTCCTTTAAGGGGGTAATGATGTAAGACCCACATTTTTTCAGAAAATATCTGAATAAAATTCATGAGGCATTTATCGGTAAAAATAGCATTTCTTCTCAGAATGCAAAACGAATCAATTCCTGCGAGCCAGCTATACTTAGGATATTCGTCGAATCGCGAATATATGCTCAAACACTCGGGAAGCCATAACTTCCTAACTAAACGAAATCAATAGATTCGTACGAGCCAACTTTCTTAGTTACGTCAATACGAAGAAAATGGCGTACTCAGAATTTTTCGAAAAAAATCGCCGGAAACCCGAAATTCTTGCGGGACCCACGGAAATATTGGTGGGACCCACAGAAATATTCCTCAGAAAATATCTGGTGGGACCCACAAAAATATCCCATGGAATATCCAAGTGGGCCCCACACCAAGGAACCTCTTGGAATTAAAAAGAAGCCAAGGGGGTAGTTTGGGCATGGAAAAACCCAAGAGGAGGTGGGCTTGGGCTATAAATAGCCCTCCCCACTCTCTCTCTTCTCATAAAAAAATCGACCCCCCCTCTCTCTCTTGCCTTCTCTCTCTCTCCTAAACCTCCCCTACCTAGCCTAGCCCACCTGAGCCCACCTGACCTGGTCTGAGCCTGCCTGACTTAGCCTGAGCCTGCCTGACCTGGTCCTAACCCACCTGACCTGGGTCTGAACCCACTTGACCTAGTCCAAACCCAGTTGACTTGACTTGAACCTAGTTAGGTTTAAAGTCAAAGTCAAAGTCCTTTTTAGTCCTAATTCCGGTTTGGGTTTCTGAACCCAGACTTAGCCTACTTGAGCTGAGTTCGAACCTGCTGAACCCAGTTGACTTGGATTGAACCCTGTTAGGTTCAAACCACTTAGGTTGAGTAGCTTGACCTGCTCTACCTCTTTCTCAACTAAGTCAGCTTCATCTGACTTAGTCTGACCTCTCGAAGGAAGGCTCGAAGCCAAAGAAGCAACCCGGAGCCGTTTCTTCCACGATTTGAAGTAAGTTCGCTTCGTTGATCCATCTCTCTCAAGTATTTGATTGTTTGTATATAGAATATACTTTCTGAAGTAGTATCTTGCTTTAGTTCTTGGTTGAGCCCTCTAGGACGCTTTGGTGTTCACGCGCACGCCTCGTAACTATCGTCGGATATATATGTTCGAATGCGCAGTATATGCGTTCTTCAAAAATAGTATCTCACCCTAGTTCTTGGTTGAGCCCTCTAGGACACTTCGGTGTTCACTCGCTCGCCTCGTAACTATCGTTGGATACAGATCTAGGTGTATATCTGCTGATTCTGCCGACGCGTCTTATATCGCACACGCTATGTAATTTACCTTTGCCGTCGCGTCGTATGATGCCAAGGCTCCCTGTTTTCTGCACTTCCGATTATGCATTTACTTACGCCGTCGCGTCGAACGATGCCAAGGCTCCTGCTTTCTGCAATGTCTTTACTTACGCCGTCGCGTCGAACGATGCCAAGGCTTCTACTTTGTTATATATGTAGAATATTTCGTTCAGTTACACACCCTGAACAATAGTATATGCATTTCTTTACGCCGCCGCTGTATAAAGCACAGGCTTCTGCTTATACTACATATATAGCGCATAAATGAGCGTTCAAATGGAGATCAAACTCCAAATCGCCCATGCGATTCCTTGACCGCTCCTCGTTCAAGATTTTGCTTGACGAATGAAGCCCCTATTGGAAAGGCTTTGGTTTTTTGGCAAAATGCTCTTTACGTAATGACTAAGCCAATTTCGTATGGCCTGGCTATGGCCAAGGGTTCCTGCAACCTTGATGGATGCAAAGTACGCACAACGGTGCGCATCCATTTCCCGAATTAAGTGTGGCGATTTCCTACCAAAGAGGGGAGATGCCGCTGAAATGGATAAAAGAAACGCACGCTTTCTCCGTAAAAGAGAGGAAGTGCTGCTGAAATTTCTGAAGAAGCTATGAATAGCTCAGAAAGAACGTAGCAGGATACTCTGACATATAGCAGAGTGCTACCCAGTTCATGGTTTGCCCTCTACAACGTAGAAGGGTTTGTCGCACCACTGCCGGTAGAGCAGGGGAGGTGCTGACGAAATGGTTGGCAGAAGAGCTGCCGGAACCAATGGAACGGCATAATGATGTCCGTTGATGGAACGATGCCAGATCGGCTCGTATCCTTGTGCCTGCAAGGGCACCTTGCTCGTAAGGGCCGCTGAGCCGGAGTAGAGGTTGCGCCTTGGCTAGGTTTGGACTCGTTGCGTAAAAATACGCCGAGTAGCCGATCTATTTAGATCGAGTCATATGCATGCTCATTGAGAACGGTTACACAACCAGACTCGTAAGGGCCGAAGAGCCAGAGTGTGTTGTTTCCACCCAAAGAGGTGTGATGCTCGTGGTGGCCGAAGTGCCAAAGAGCGGTGTTCTGCATGCATATGAATAAGACTTAAGGTCGCACATACCCCGCGGTTGAAAATCGTGTTAGGGGTACCCCCTCAGTAATGACTGTGTTGGGGAAGACTGAATGGGGTCGGGTACATACTCCCGTAGTGCTGAAAGCACGGGCTGCCTAAATGGCATGCAGATTCTGTCCAAGTAATTGTAAGACTGGCAGACCCCTTCAGGAATTATGCTCACTGTGGAATGACAGTGATGGTACAGCCTTGAGTGACATGTATTTTACTTTGGACCTGATAGAGTCCACGATGGCCTCAGTCACTCATGGGTTTTGGGGTCGTGGTTATCCTTAAGATCTAAGGATTGAACCCAACTACTGCAAGTAGAGGATGCATCCGAATATGGGCCTAGTAGGATTCTCCCAGTTGAAACACACTGCCCTACTATGGATAGGGTCAACAGGCCTCTGGGGTATCTAAAATACATAGAATAATCAACCCCCAGAACGTTGCGTTGATGCCCGGACAATAGCTCTACCTGCGTACCAAAGGCGGGAGCGGTTAATTATCAAACAATGCATTAGTTCTAGGTACAGCGATGTTTTGAATGTATGAGTGGATGACGTGTTGAGTCAGTCCTGCATAACCTTTGTGAAGGTGTCATGTTCGGTATACTACTGGACCGACTGGGCAAAGACCCGTGTTGTATCCGCACGACTAAGCGAAGCTCGAGGAGTTGTCCTTAGATGCATGGGATACGGATGTGCCAAGTATGAAGACTTGAGCTAGACATCACTTTGAGACCCGAAAGAGGTCATGGCTAAGTCGTGGAGACTTATGCGACTATTCAAATCACAGCCCGGAAAAGGCTTGCTCTAAGTCATGAAGACTCGAGCGGATGTTCAACTCATAGCCCTGAGGAGGCTCTTGCGATATACGCTAAGTCTTGGAGGCTTGAGCGTCGTTATTGCGCATTGCGACCCTGAGTGGTCATTATTGTATTTGAGTTGAATGGATGTATGACTGCATACTTACCAGACCATCAGTGGTTCTGACCCCGTTTTATGGGGATTTCAGGTGTTGGACCTGCGTGGCGATATACGGAGCAAGGCGGCATCAAGTTCCAGGGTTTCTCTAGACAGAGTTGTACTGCTTCCTTTTATTGAACCTATACTGTTTTTCTAAGCAGTAGTGTTGTAATAAACATATGTTTTCGATAAAATGGAACACTTTGGTGGTCAATGAGTTGCTTGGCCACATACCTGCAACGTGCTTGGAGTTTTCTAAAACTGACGACTCATTATCGTCTGATTCCGCTGCTAAAAGCTTTTCTAAGTTCCGCTGCAAAAGAAAAAAAAAAAAAAAAGAAATTCATGAAAATTTTAACTTAGCTTTGTTTTGGAAATCCGGGGCATTACAATTTGAGTTCTGAAACTCTAAAACCCAGCTCAATCCAGTTCATTTCAGTTGAATCCAGCTCAAACCCTAATTTTCAGTGTTACTCTAGCTTGGCAAAGCTCGAAAATCATTTCTTCAACCATTTTTGCAAATTTTGTCAATTTTAACACTTTTTGAACTGGTACAAGTGTCAATCAGGGTCTAACATCCAAAATTCTTCATTCAGGGTTAGCATTTCGCATAGCATTTCATGTCATTTCTTATCATTTCATATAATTTCTCAGCATTTCATAACATTTCATCACATTTCATTTCATTTTCGAAGTCCAGAACTCCAATTTTATAAATTTCAATCCAGATTGAGTTTTAAAAGTTTTCAGAAATCAATTTCAAACCCTGGATTTTCAAAATTGACATTTTTACCCTCAAGATTCTAAATTTGGAAATATTTTCTCGAGAAAAACAATATGGATTTCTTTCAAAGTTAAATTTTCAAATTCTATACTAGATTTGCTTTGCAACGAGCTATTAAACTTCAAAATTCAAGCTCATTTCAAAAACTGCCAAAAATAGCTCATTTCGTTTGGAAATATTTTCTCGAGAAAAACAATCTGGATTTCTTTCAAAATCAAATTTTCAAATTCTACACTGGATTTGCTTCGCAACGGGGTATTGAACTTCAAAATCCAAGCTCGTTTCAAAAACTACGAAAAATAGCTCGTTTCGTCTGAAATTTTTTTGAAAAGACTATTTTACCCCTCTAATCGTCAAAATGAACTTCAAAAGTGGAATTTGGACCCGCTCTGAGATGGCCCACTCATTTACATTTTTGCTTTATTAAAAAAAAAAATTCTTTTATTCCTTTCAATTTTCTTTTTATTTGTTCATTTTTATTTTTATTTATTTATTTTGAATTTTAGAGAGGTGGGACCCACAAGGTGGTCGTCCAAGCCTCCAGCCCCACTTTCCATTTTTTTTTTCTCATTTTTCTTTCCCTTTTTCTTTTTCCCTCCTTTTCTTTCTTTCCTTCTTCTTTCCCTCTCCTTTCTTCCCCTTTCTTTCCTTTTCCTTCTTCCCCTCTTCTTTCCTTTTCCTTCCCTTCCTTCTTTCCCCTTTCTTCCTTATTCCCCTTTGGATTTCCCCCCAAAAGATAAAGGCTACAGCCATTCACGTATGGCTGGGGGATTAAAGGCATTATGCATTATTAGAAACTTAGGTTTTGAACTTATCAAAACCTAAGTTATGATAAAAACCAAAAAGAAAAGAGAGACGTGGATTCTGATCTCACGTCTCTCTCCCTCTCTCTCTCTCTCTCTCTCTCTTTCTCAGCCCTTGGCTGCAACTTCAAGTCATTGAAACCCCATTCTTGCAGCCCTTACACAGCCACCAACTGGGCCTCCATCATAGCCTTCTTTGGTGGCAGCAAGAGCCCAGCCACCTGCAGCTTTTCTTCAACCACCACAACAACCAACCTTCAAGCTCTCCACAGCAGCAGTCTTCTCCAGCCACCTGCGCCAACCACACCTTGACAGCAACACCCCTAACACCACCAGCAACTCCAGCATCTCCAAGACCTTGAACCAGCCTTCTCCTCCATCATAAGCAAGCTCCAGCCTTGCTCCCATCTTTATGCACCTCACCGCAGCTGCAACAAGGCAACCCCAACTCTCCCAGTCATTGGCTTCAACCTGGAAGCAGCTCTAGCTACCCCTCCATTGGCACTTTTGTCTTCCTTCAAGCCAATCCAACTCCAGCTGCCACCTCCTCCAACCTTGACGTAGTACCAGTTTTGCTTCAGCCCACGCCCAGGTGCATCTCTTCTCTAAAAATTTGAGGGCTGCTGTCTTTAGCAGGGTCAATTTGAGATAAAAGCATTTGTTTGATCCTAGATACTATCTCATTAAATGCTTGTTGTATATGCTTTACATGTTAATGCTATGCGTGTGAGGCGATCCATCCGATTGATGGATCGGATCCCTCTCACCAAAAGCTAACATAAAATAAAATCATACCCTTTATAATTTATTTTGTCATATCATCAATTTCATGCGATTTTTCATGTTAGATCTTAAATTTAGGATTATTTTAGCATCTCATGATTATATGATTTACATAGTATAGTTTTTATTCATGTTTGCTTATTGAGTTCATAGGCTTTAATATTATATGTTCAGTCCAGTCATTATCTTATGTGCGAAATTTTACTCATAATTATAGAGATTTTTAGGGTGATTGAACTTGTTTTCTTATTGCTTATCTGCCGAAAATTTGGTTCATTCGGGTTTTGGAACCCCATTAAATAAATCAAATCCTAATTCGGGTTTTGGACTTCTCTGAACTTTCAATTTTTGCTTTAGCAGACAAGAACCCATGAAACCGCCCTTGTGGGAGATTTAAATCTTTATCAAAAAATCACAGTGGATTTATAATTGAGTCTACTAATGATCTGAAAATTTTGAGATTTTTCCAATTAATTTTGACCTCTTTCAAAAATCGGATTTCCCAGACTTCTGGGAAAATCTTGATTTTCCTTTGTCAGGGTATAGACAGACCCTAATGCATCAAGTCCGCCCAATCTGTAGCTCGTTTGCAAAAACTTTCAACACAAAAGTTATTCCTAACATTATTTCCGGTCATTTCCCAAAATTTGGGGATTTTTGGAACTGTTTCAGTATTTTTCCCAAAATTTTCATTTCTGTCTGACAGATTTCAATATCCAGAAATCTCAGAGATTTAGGTCTCTGATAACAGTATGGATTTTTCCAAACCATAACCCGAATCCCAATAGTGTCAAAATATCACATCTTCCTATATTTGTCAGTAACATTTTCCCACAATTTCAGCCTTTTTCCCATCTGGCTGCCATTTTTCCCATGTTTTCTACCGAAACCTGTCTGTTTCCCCTAAATCCTAGAGTCGCCGGATTCCGATCCGACTTGCCGGAGTGGCACAGCTCCGACCATAGGTCAAAATCAGAAAGTGTAAAAGGAAAAAATCCTTGAATTACTGTCCTCTGTCACCCCATAAAATTTGGGAAAAATTTATGGAAGTTTGATATCCTAAATCTCCTTTAGAATCAATATTTTAGGCAAAAATCGCAAAATTTAGGGTTTTTATTTGAATTTCCATATTTAAAAATACAAAAAAATTAGATTTTCGAGATCCATTATGTTTTTTGAATTATTTTAGGTGTCAATGCAAATTTGGTTTAATTCCAAGTTCATTTTCTCCATGTGTTAGTTTATCTTTCAATTTAGAAGTGAAAATCAGGCGAAAATCAGGTTAAATTTGATATTTTATGATATTTTCGTTATTTTAGGGTTTTTATCATGTACATAAGCATGTAGAATCATATTAGGATTAATTTAAATCTCCTTTACAATTCATATTTTTCAATTTTGCAAAATTTATTTCAGAAAACCCTGGTTTCAAGGCCATAGTCTTGTTATCGGGGGTATTTTGGTCATTTTGACCTAAATTTCGAAATTTCAATTTCTAATTCTTCAAAATTTCATGCATATCATCATATTTCATCATATTATGTTTGATTTATTTCATTTGATTTTCAAATTTCCAAAATTTACAAAAATTCTTTCAGAAAACCCTGATTTCAAGGTCATCAGGGGTATTTTGGTCATTTTGACCACAATTTCGAATTTTCAAGTTTATTTTTGAAATTTATTCATTATTTATCATGTTTATATCAAAGGGGGTATGAATTTGGGTTTATATCTGAATAATATCCGATAATTTCCCATACTTTCGGATAAATTCAGAAAAACCTACATTTTTGTGCTAACATTGTTTTCTAGTTTTGCAGGAATATTCAAGAAGAAGACTTAGTTTTATCTTATTTTATTTCAATTCAATGTAACATCAAATGTAATAATTTGGAATAAGATTTACATTTTCTGCTTAGAATAGGACTGCATTGCATATAGTTTAATTTATGCAAATTTTAATATGTGATGTATGATTCATGCATATTTATTTCAAATTCACTATGGTTTATACGAATGGCACGTGCACAAGCTCTTATGGAGTTTATAAACTCGGTGGGATTTGTATTTATGGCCATAGTCAGAATACGAAGAAAACCAAGATTTATGATCTTCATATTAGCCACATTCAGCCTACACACTTAGGCTAACTTCAAAATGCACTGCATTTTTCAAAGTTTTAAAAGGATTTCCCAATTCCTCAATGAAATTCCCTTTTCAAATTCATATTCATTCATTCATTCATATCATTCAAATTGCATTATTTCCAAACTCATTTTCCAATTTTAATTTCAGAAAATTCAGCTTTCTCAAGAATTTCCAAGTCTTTCTCAGGATCTGGTTTTCTCAAAATTCTAAGTTTTCAAATGACATTTAAAAGCATTTACCAAGTTCAAATCGAGATTTTTCTATGCTTTAAAATTCTCAAATTTCAAAATCCCAAGTTTTCAGAAATCCATCTTCTTAGAATTCCCATTTCCCTGAGAATCCAGTTTTCTAAGGATCCATTTTCCATTTCAAAATCCTTTTCCAATGATTTTCTGATTTTCTCAAGATTCTCAAATCCATTTTCTCAGAAAAGAAATTCCAAATCTCAAAATCGATTTTCCAAAGTTCAAGTTTTCCTGAGTATTCATTTTCCCATGAAATTCAATGATTTTCCCAAGAATTCCATTTTCAAGCACTCTTCTAACCATTTTTCCAAGCATATTTTCCAAAGCAAACATCATGTTTCTCAAACTTGCATTATTTTCCAAATTTCATAGCACAAGCCTGATTCTTTGTGCATTCTAGAAAAAAATAGAGCATAATTTAGATATTTGAGTCAAGTTAAAGCACATAATCGATCGTTGGTTCAATTACTCCTGGTAAAGGTGTCAGGAACGGTTGAACCTCGTACCGACAGGCGGATCCCATTCTATGGAATTTTCTCGCAAATTTTCAAAACGGAGCCGAGTAAATTTTCAAAACAATTTTCAAAACTTTGGTCGAGTTTGACTCGCGAAATTCCTTTCTTTCTCGCAAGGGAGGGAAAAAAATTTTGCGATGATAATAGAGTGAAAAATCAAGATCAAAGTGAAGGAAGGGGATATTGGAATCCGGAGATTCCTGTCATTATCGCACGATATATGATCCGATCTTGCTGTAAGCAACATCAGGGTCATAGGTGTGCTTTGGTAATAATCAATAAAAGAAATCAAAGTGAATGAAGAGCTCAAAATTTACAACCGAAAATAAAAGGAGCTCTTACCGATTTACTAGAAATTCCTGTAGTGAGATATGCTTTCTTCCGTCAGTCAGAGAAAAACCAGAGAAATATGCACACAGTGCGAAATGTTCAGAAAATGATTGCTGCAGAGGCCCGATAGACTTCCTTCGATGTGAGTGTGGCTCCACTCCAGAAGGAAAAACCCGATGATTAATGGGAAAATTGGTGGATTGCGATCGATGCCGAGAAGCTCGATGTCTTAAAAAAAACCGATGAAACTGATGGATGGTAGGAGAGATGCCGATAATGGATGTTTGAAGGGAAAAACCGATCTCAATGAAAATAATCCATGGCCAGAAGACGGGAGTTGGTCTCTTCTTAAAGAGGAAATGGAAGCTTCGAGAGGAGAAAACCCGTTCAGGATTGAAGGTGGAGATGAAGGTAGGCTGTTGCAGATCGGACGGTGATGAGAAAAGAAGAGGGAAGCGCGGGAGGAGTCCGTTGCAGCTTTTTCCTATTTCAAAAAGGTGGTTCCCCTTTTAAGATTTTTCTGAAAGATGTTTAAGAAATGAGGTTTTTGGTAAAAACGGCTTCAAAAGTTTGAAAATCATCCGTTTTCCTTGTAATTTCTCTCAATTTTTTTAGTTTATTTTTCAATTTTTTTGTATTTTTAGAATAAAATCCTAAAGTTTGTGAGAAAACAAAGATTAAAACTAATTTTTTTTTTTTGTTTTTGCAAAACTATTTACAAAAGGGAATCTTTCTGAGAATTTAGAAACTGTTTTGAGAAAATTTCTTCAGAAATGGGTTTATGTCTGAATTTTTGAGAAATATTCAAGGTTTACAACCTTGAACTGAGAAATATAGGGCCAAGGATCCAACAGAGTGTCAGATGAGCCGCCCGAGCCTTTCAAAATCATTTTTTGGTGTTTTTGTGATTTTATTTTGGAAATCGGACAACGGGGCTCAGATTTGGATTTAAAATACTGAGTTCAGACCCGGAGCTGAATTTGATATATCAATGTGGAATTTAATCCAGAAATCTGAAGAAAGACTGAATTTTAGCTTTGAAATCACTTTGATTTTCTCAAAAAAATAGAGTCAGGGGCAAAAGGGTTATTTTTATAAAACTTTGAAAAATTTGGGGTGTTCAGAGATGCCCCTCTTTGCTAATAAGCCGGTTGAAAGCCGAGCTTAGTGGCAAAGATAACACTGGGTGTGGAAAAATTATTTTGGAAATATGGCTTCTCAGGCTTTGAAACCTTATCCTGAATGGTTTTGGGGAAACAAAATCCTCGAAAATGATATGATTGAGTAGAAAATGAGGAAGTCGTGATGGGACTTTTGGGTGAAAATCCCGAAATGGTGGGAAATGAGAATTTTGATCAGGTCTCATGGATGAGACATTATACTCTTTTGGGATGTTTCAGGTTTAGCCCTTAACCTGGATGGGACAAAAATATATCAAGATGTGTTTTGAATGAGGAAAGAAGTTCATGAGAACCTTGATGGGACATTTTGAAAAATGCCTTGTGAAATGGTGCTCAAGTAGGAATCCTATCCTGGGTGGACATACAAAGCATGGATTCCTCGATGAGAAGAGCCATGATGGGACTGGAAGAAATCATCTCGTCCAAACGAGGAATCTCGTTGGAACGAGACTCAGGTTTAACCCAAACCTGCAAGGAAGATACCTCGCGAAGCGAGGTTCTGGGTTAACTTTTAACCTGGATAGGAAATCTACCATACGAATTTCTCAAATGGAGAAACCATAATGGGACCTTCGGAATTTGGACGAACAAATCCGAAAGGGGTTTTGCGAAAGGAGGAAAATATAGGATTCCTTAAAGCTTGGGAAAAGAAATGATTTTGGGCGTCTCATTTGCTGAGACTGAAATAGCTTTTTGAAATCAATGACCTCTCGCAGAAAATTCAGGTTTTGATCCTTAACCTGAGTGGGAACACCATACGGAATCCTTGACTGAAGCGATGGGACAGGAAGAGATACTTCAACTGGATGCGGCAACTCTTCTGGAAGATATAAACAACGCTAGGTTGCATCAAAATAGATATTGAATGTTTATTTCATTCTTGGAATAGCTAGAAAATTTTGCCAATAAGATAAAATTATAGCTGATTTAAATGCTTGGAAATGTGCACGTATGTGCAAAGATATTCCCTCTTTTACCTAGAGTATTTCCTCCAATGAGGTTAACTCCTCAGCTTTAGGAGTCAAATTCAAAAGATTAATGCTGATGATTTTCTTCAAGGAAGATATACATTTCCTTGATATGAGAAGTAGAAGAAATATTCTCAATTTCATAAAAGTAAGTAATGAAAAGATATTGATAAAAGAATTTTGCATGAGAAAAGATGACTTTTGGCAACTTTGGCAGTTTGATATCTGGGTGTTTTCCCTACGATGATCTTTTTGCACTCTTTTTTGAGTCATTGGGCTTTCTCGGTTTTTACATCATCCTTCATTCGGATGGGTCCTGACTTTTCTCTCTTTTTTCAGGGAAGGGTACGTCACAAACTCCTTCATCTTGGAAATGTTCCGATCCTTCTTTTATCTCAGGGATTTTATGGATGACATTGGCTCAAAAGGTCTTTGGATGATAGCAGAAATCAAAATATCTTTTAGGGTTTGTCGGTAGGTTCGTCACACTCGCCTTTATCTCGACGGTGATCTGAACTTTCCCAGGAAGGATCTGTCACAAACTTCGTCATCTTGAAGATGTTTCAAATCTTTTTTGGCCCCGGGGGTCTACTCGCTTAATTCGCCTTCATCTTGACGACAATTGAGAGATCCCTTTTGCGGATATTTGATTGCAACTTTTTAAAGGAAAATGAGAAGATATGGGTTGAGTGGATTCTTTTGTAGCTCAGGATATTTCCACTACCTGATTGCCAGCAAGTCATTTTTAAACATGCGCCATAGCCAAGATCAACATCAATTCGCTTCTGGCTTTTCAACATCATTGAATATTTGTGTCATTAATCATATCAAGGATATTTCTTTCATCCTTTTGGTTGATCAACAGGAAAAAGATTTGAATTTTATCACTTTTTTGCAGAAAGTTTCACCTTTTTGGAAAGAAATACTAGAGGTAATCTGAGGAAATTCTTTTTGTGTAGTCAGACTTTTAGAATCAACAAATGCTTTTAGCAAATTGGCAAAGTTTTCACGAATACTTTATAAAATAATCACTCAATATAGATTTTGATGAGACCTTGAGTTACAATCCTCGATTTTGGAAATACATGACCATCAAAAGCTGGGACCTTTTGAAATACATGACTAGCGTAAGCTGGAACCTTTGAAATACATGACCAGCAGAAGCTGGAACCTTTTTTGAAAATATATGACCAGCAAAAGCTGGAACCTTTGAAATACCTGACCAACGAGTGTTGGATCTTTTGGGAAATACACGACTAGTTATAAAAACTGGGTTTTAATAAAAAAGGGTTCTGAAGGTTTTGAAAATAATCAAAATTGGGAGATTATAACCCGAGGGTTGAGAAAATGGTGAAATTTTTGAAAACATTGTACCTAGAGGTCGGAGAATTGATAAATTTGAGAAATTTGGAGATATGAAAGTTTTGTAAATGATAGATTTTGAGAGATTGAACCCCGAAGGTTTGGTAATGAGAGAATGGAGAAATCGCAACCTGAAGGTTTGATTTAGGGAATAGGTTGATTTTGGGAGCTCGACAATTGTGAGCTAGGACCTTTTGAAATACATGACCAGCGAGAGCTGGGTCTTTTGGAAATACACAACCAAAAGCTGAGTCCTTTTTGGGGATGCATGACCAGCAAAGCTGGAACGTTTGAAATGCGTGACCAACGAAAAGTTGGAACGTTTGAAATACCTGACCAGCGAAAAGCTGGAACGTTTGAAATACATGACCAATGAGTGTTGGATCTTTTCTTTTTGAAAATATCTGACCAGCAAAAGCTGGAACGTTTGAAATACATGACCAGCGAAATGCTGGAACGTTTGAAATACATGCCCAACGAGTGTTGGATCTTTTGAAATACCTGACCAGCAAAAGCTGGGACGTTTGAAATGCCTGACCAACGAAAAGCTGGAACGTTTGAAATACATAACCAACGAGTGTTGGATCTGACCAGCAAAAAGCTGGAACGTTTGAAATACCTGACCAGCAAGAGGCTGGAACGTTTGAAATACATGCCCAACGAGTGTTGGATCTTTTGAAATACCTGACCAGCAGAAGCTGGGACGTTTGAAATACCTGACCAGCGAGAAGCTAAAACGTTTGAAATATATGACCAACGAGTGTTGGATCTGACCAACAAAAGCTGGAACGTTTGAAATACATGACCAGCAAGAAGCTGGAACGTTTGAAATACATGCCCAACGAGTGTTGGATCTTTTGAAATACCTGACCAGCAGAAGCTGGGACATTTGAAATACCTGACCAGCGAGAAGCTGGAACGTTTGAAATATATGACCAACGAGTGTTGGATCTTTTCGGAAATACCTGACCAGTAAAAACTGGGACGTTTGAAATACCTGACCAGTAAAAACTGGGACGTTTGAAATACATCAGCTTTTGGGAGATTTTAAATCAGAACTTGAATTTTATAGAAGAAAGGATTTTGATCAAAAGATTGAATGTAGAAATTTATTGGTGCGAGGGTCGGATCCTCCAAATGAGCCCAATGTATGATTGGAGATTTTGGGAAATACCCTAGTGCGAGGACTGGGTTGTAAAGATGAGCTAAACAAAGTGAAATTTTCAGAGAATAAAGATTCTTTGGTAAAATTTAATGGACCATCATAGTTTAATTGCATGTGGTCGACTTTCAGGATTTTGTCCCCTTGTTCTGAACAGGGAAATAAAAAAGAGAATACCTCATTGACAGGAGGCATCAGGTTTATCCCTTAACCTGAAGGGGTACATTTTAAAGATAAAGGTAGATGAAAATTTTAATAAGATTGAAAAATTTGTTAAAACTTGACAGAGATGAGCAATAGCTTCAAGAAAATTTGCTCAAACCAAAAGTAAATCAAATGAAATGAAAATAAAGATCACAAGATCAAATGAGAATTAACAAAATTTGAGAAAAAGAGCTTTCGTCTAATCTTGCCTGCATATGATGAAGAAAATGATTATAGATCAATAAAATGCCCCAGTATCATGGAGAGGAATGTAAGAATTGATAGAAGATCATTATTTTATTGAAAATGGCTTTTTGAAGAGTACAAAGGTTTTAGAATGAACATTTCAGGTGTAAAACTTCTTCAGATGCAGAGCGTTGATAGGGTCTGGCATTTCCACTCCGTCTGCATTGATTAAACGCTATGAATTGCGAGGCAGTGCTTCCTTAACCACATAAGGGCCTTCCCAATTGGGTGACCACTTGCCCCGTGGTCGATGCTTGAGATGAGTTGTCGATCTGAGCACCAAATTGTTAACTCGAAATTTTCTCTCAATGACGGACTTGGCATAGTGTCGAGCTATCCTCTGCTGATAAGCTTGAGCGTGCTCTGCTGCTTTGAGCCTCTTTTCATCCAGTAAATCCAGCTGCACCAATCTCTGCTGCTGATACTGATCGAGTGACAATTCTATAAGAGAAGCAAATTTGAGGGTGAGCTTCTGGATATGGAGAGGCAATACCACTTCAGTTCCGTAAACAAGTTCTGAAGGAGTGGCATTAGTGGGAGTCCGAATGGTGGTCCGATATGCCCAAAGTGCGTCATGAATTTTCTCATGCCAATCTCGACCTGTCTTCACAGTCCTTTTCAGAATACGGATCAAGATCTTATTGGTAGCCTCTGCTTGGCCGTTCCCTTGAGGCTAATAGGGAGATGAGAAATGATGGGAAATTCTGAATTTAGAACAGAAGGTTTTCATTCTCTCATTTTTAAAGTGGGTTCCATTGTCTGAAACGATGTCATGTGGTATGCCGAAGCGACAAAGAATGTTCTTGTGAATAAAAGAAACCACATGGCGGCCTTCTACTGTGCGTAGAGTAACAACTTCAACCCATTTCGTGAAATACTCTGTCGCAGCCAGAAAGTATTTGTGGTCGTTGGAAGCAGAAGGAGTAATCGAGCCGACGACGTCAAAAGCCCACATAGAAAATGGCCAAGGAGAAATAACTGATTGCAGATATGTGGCCGGAGCATGAATATAAGGCGCGTGCAATTGGCACTTGACGCATTTCCTCACAAATCGATGACAGTCTTGCTGCATGGTATTCCAGTAGTACCCTGCTCGGACGATCTGCTTGACGAGAGTTTGATAGCCGACGTGGCCACCACAAATCCCTTCATGTGCCTCTTGGATAATTTCCATAGCCTCTTCTTTGTCTAAGCATCTTGAATACTCAGAACTGAACCCACGACGGTAGAGGATATTGGCAAGAATGAAATATCGGGTAGACATACGCTGAATTGCACGTTGCTCCCTTTTTGGCATCTCTGGTGGAAATTCACTAGTCTCAATGAAATTTTTGATGTTTTGATACCAAGGCTTCTCCTTTTGATCGACTTGGTTTACTTGCATAGTCGAAGCGAAAGCAGGCTGCTCAAGTCTGCCGACTTCAAAAGAACGACATGATTCACTGCCTTTAAAGGATAAAATGGAGCCCAGACTGGCTAAACCATCGGCTATCTGATTATGCTCTCTTCTGATATGACTGAGCTGAAATTCTTCAAAGCTGTCCACGAGAGTTAGGACGATCTTCTGATAGGGAATTAATTTGGGATCTTTCACTTGCCATTCAGTGTTAACTTGACTGACAACAAGTAGTGAATCGCCAAAAGCATGCACTCTCTTGACATTGAAATTTTGTAGAATTTTGAGGCCTTATATTAGAGCTTCATACTCGGCCATGTTATGAGTGCATTGGAAACCAAGCTTGAGGGAATAAGGGATCATTTCTTTTTCTGGAGTGATTAGCAAAACTCCAATCCCTATGCCAGACATATTTTTAGAGCCATCGAAGAACATATTCCAAACTGGGGGTTATTGGATATTATAGATGTGCTCATCAGGAAAGTCATCCTCTACTTTAATTTCTTCCGTCAAAGGGAAATCTGCCAACTGATCTGCGATCGCTTGGCCTTTAATCGACTTTTGAGAAACATACTCTAAGTCATATTGCATTAGGAGGACCTGCCACTTTGCAATCCGTCCAGTGAGAAATGGTTGTTCCAAAATGTATCTGAGAGGATTAAGCTTCGATAGGAACTTGATTTCAGAAGCTAACAAGTAATGTCTCAATTTCTGGCACATCCAAACCAGAGCTAGACAAGTTTTCTCCATCTGAGAATACTTCTTTTCATAATCAATGAAAGTTTTGCTCGCGTAGTAGATGGCGTGCTCTATCAGGCTGCCTTCTTCATACTGCGCGAGAAATCCACCACAGACATTCTGATTGACAGAAATATATAGTAGGAGAGGCTTCCCCAACTTGGGCGGCTTCAAAATTAGCGGATTAAGGAGATATTGCTTGATGCGCTCAAACGAGAGCTGACATTCTGATCCCCATTCAAATTTAACTCCTTTTCTTAGTAAATGGTTGAAAGGCTCGCATCTCATGGTCAAATTAGAGATGAATTTGCGAATAGACAGAATACGCCCTTGAAGGCTTCGCAGTTCCCTGAGATTAGTTGGAGGCGGCATGTCAATAATGGCTTTTGCCTTGGCCGGATCCACCTCGATCCCTTTCTTGCTGATAATGAAGTCGAGTAATTTGCCAGACTCAACTCCAAAAACACATTTCTGAGGATTAAGTCTTAATTTGTAAAGAATAAGTCTTTCAAAAACTCGACTAAGAGCATCGAGATGATCTTCTTCTTCTTTAGACTTAACCAGAATGTCATCCACATATGCATCCATATTTTTGTGCATTTGATCGTGGAAAATAACGGCCATCGCTCTTTGATAGGTTGCCCCGGCATTTTTAAGCCCAAATGGCATGACTGTATAGCAGAAAGTTCCCCATGGGGTAGTAAATGAAGTCTTTGACTGATCACGAACGGCCAGCTTGATCTGATTATAGCCTGAATATCCGTCCATGAAGGAAAACATGGCATGACCTGCCGTGCTGTCGATCAACCGATCAATATTAGGAAGTGGATAATCATCTTTCGGGGTAGCTTTATTGAGATTCCTGAAATCAATGCAGATCCGAACTTTTCCATTCTTTTTAGGGACTGCCACGATGTTTGCTAACCAATCTGGATAATCAATGGCCCAAATGAAGCCTGCTTTTAACAAATCTTCAAGTCCTTCCTTAACTTGCTGCTCAATTCGAGGGTCTAATTTCCTCAATTTCTGTTTGATTGGTCTGGCTTCTGGTTTCAACTTGAGTCGATGCTCAACTAGCTTGATATCCAATCCTGGCATATCTTCATAAGTCCAGGCAAATACTTCTTGATGCTTTTCGAGGAATTGGATGAGTCTAGCTTTTTCAATTTCGCTTAGACTCGACCCGATTTTGAGAATTTTCGGATCATCTTCTGACCCAATGTTGATATCCTCAGTGGGATCCTGAACCAAAGATGAGGGTTCATCCTGCTTCTGAATGTGAGCAAATTCTGGCAATTCCTGAATGGTGGAATCAAATTCGGCCGGCTCTTCGGGCTGTTCTGCTGCCTGACTGACCTCTGCTCTGTCTTTCATCTCAGAAAATCTTGCCAATTTTAGATATTTGGGATTGATAATGAATCTTGTCATTGATTGAGGAGTTAATAGTCCTGAAAATGTAAGAAAGGTTGTTTAAGAGAAAGTATGAGCCAAATCAAATTTTTGTATAAAGCAAAGAACAATGACATAGACAAAGTATAAGAAGGAAATGATAGATGCCTGAATATGAAGAAAAAGCTTGATCTTTCATTGATTGAAGTAAAGTATTTACAAGACTCTGACAAAAGATGGGATTGTATTGTCCCTACAAGATTTAAACAAAGAAATGAGAACAGAAAAGCAGGAAAAACTAAGGCATCATCTCTTCATTGGCTTCCTCTGACAAAAACTGTCCTTTTGCTGGAATCCTGGCCGGTGAACCCCACCCTGAACTGTCTGCATGCTGAACTGGAATGATGGGCTCTATCATGCCGTCTTCATTTTCCCCCATGCCTCGGAATGACTGATATCCATGTTTGATCAGCAGATCGAATCCCTTTCTTGCTTTAGAAAACTGAGGAAATAAGGGATGATCTTTGAAGGAGGTGTAATTAATGCGTTCTCCTAACTTGAAGAAACAAGGTCCCTGCCATTGGACCGTGGCTACAACATTCTCTTCGTCCATGACATCTTTTAATTTCAGCATCTCTAGGCTGTCGCTAAGATTGATCTCATCTGCCTCCCGGATGCTGGGAATATCTGCTGTAAATGTTGGACGAGGAATCATAGGCTGTGGCAGCCTTTCTTCAGGGTCTTTGCCCAAAACGGTAGTAATCATTCCACCCTTGGACCACTTGATGCACTGGTGGAGAGTTGATGGAACGGCATTGGCATTGTGGATCCATGTTCGTCCCAACAGAAGATTGTAAGTCGGTGGCACATTGACGACATGGAATAGCACCGTATGCACTGAGTAGTTGATGAAAATTTCTCAAAAGATTTTGCCTTTGGCAGTCTGCCCGTGATTGTCAAAACCGTAGATGGTGATGGGATCAGGCACATATTCTTCCTCTTTCAATCTCAGTGCTTTCGCTGTCATCTCTGGGCAAATATTGAGGCTGCTGCCTCCATCAATGAGCACATGCGGGACAGTCATGCCCCGGGTCCTGACTACGATGTATAATGCATTGTTGTGGAATGAATGAGGCTTTGGCAAGTCCTCATCTGAAAAGGTAATAGGCGCGTTGGTCATCGCTTGATTTATAATCTGCGCCATGTCTTCGGGCGTGGTGCCCGGCTTCACCTTGATCTTCCTCAGTAGATCATCCAACTTTTCTTGATGCTTGGGAGAATCATGAGTTAATTCGAAAATGGAAATGTTGAAGAGTGCTGTAATTGGCTTCTGAAAATCATCAGCCCGTTCTTTTGCTGCTTTAGAGTTTTCTGCCTTCTCTGTGCAGGCCTCTTTCTTGAGAAAACTTCTTGGAAAAATTGTAATTCTTTCATTCTCGACTGATACACTTACTTGGTCAAGAAGTGAGAAGATATCCATTTTCTGAGATACAGGCTGATCCTGATGTAGAACCATTACCTGATGCTAGAGTTTTAGCTCTTCACTAGAGCATGGATGTATATGATTCTGTGGGAGGAAAGAGTATTCTGAGATGGTTGATGCTGAATGCTTCGGGAATGGAGCAGATAAAATCTCCATTTTGCCCTCCTCTTCATCTTCTACGAGGATGCTTTTGTCGATACAGTCCTGGACCAAATGCTTCAAGACGAAGCAGTGCTCTGTATCATGTCCCATGGCTCTATGAAATTTGCAGTATTGCTCTCTATACTTCCCCATGAATACTGGAGGGTCTGCAATTTTGGGCAATCTCACCATCCCGTGGGACAACAGGTATTCCAGTACTTTCTCCAGAGGCTGGTCCAAAGGAGTGAACTTTCTATCCTTGCTCCAATTGATGTGTTTAGTTTTTTCTTGAAAGTCCTCTTTTTGTTGAGGACCGGTTGGGAGAGACTTGTCATTGTTTTTGAAGAACTTCCCCTTTCTGTCTCTATTCTGTTCAGGCCTCATGCCATTGCCGCTGTCATTCTTACTGCTACTGCCCTGATTGTCTTCGGGGATATCAGCTGAGTAGGTAAAATGAGCCTTTTTCTTTGGGTCCAGGATGTTCTTGGCCGAAGAAACACCTTCATACATCTCATTCTCTACCCCCATTTTGAGCCATTCTGCTCGCTCTGTTAGTTCGATGAAGGATTTGGAGGGATATGGGAAAAGGAGACTTTTTAGAGGCTGACAAAAATTGTTTAGGATGACTTGAAGGGCATGCTCCTCAGAAATGGGATTCCTTATCTTAATGCAAATGCTTCTCCACTTATGGATGAAATCCCTGGCCTTCTCATTGGGCTCCTGTTTGAGGTTGCACAAGTGGTTTAGGGTAGGTAGGGCTTCCGTGTTGAACAGGAAACGTTCAACAAACATATTAACAACTTTGTCAAAATCCCTCAATTCGATGGGATTGACATGTTCGGCGTACCACTTGGCCGCTATCCCATCCAGGCTGCGGGGAAAACATAGAAAAAGGGCGCGGTTATCTTCACTGAACCGGGCACATTCTGCGAAGAACATTGCCAAATGAGCTTTTGGATCGCCGGTTCCATCAAACTTGATGAATTTCCGGGGGAGGTTCTCCAGATCCTTGTCCCCTTCTAAGCCGAGATAATTCTAAATTAAATTAAGTTAACAAACGATTATGACTAACCAATTAAACTAAAAATACATAGACTAAACTTACTAATCATGCTGGAAATGAAACCAAAACAAAAATCAAGCTATGACTAATTACACATCAAATACGTTAACAATGAATCTAAAAAGAAACTACCTACAGAAAATTAAATAAAAAATGACTTGAACAAACACTATATGAAAGCTACAATAAACTAAAATCTAAAACATATGAAACGAATCCCTCTAAGCAAGATCTACATTATACTATGCTACTTTTGAACGTTTAAAACTAAGACACACTAAGATTAAGTTACGCCTATGCTGGGAATTGAAATAACACAGAAAATGCTAAATTAACAACCTAAGATAATCGGCTAACCTAAATACAAAACAGAAATTCAGAAATGACAAAATATATTACATGATTAAGACTAACTATAAACGATAACTAAAACACATTACCAATTTATCAAAATACATTCTACACCTACAGCCGACTGGACATTCTATCTAAAAAAACAGGAAAAAACAGCAATCGACATTCACTTTTATCAAAATCTAAAAACGTCAAAACAGCAAGTGACATATGCACCGCTCATAAAATCCTAAACTTAATCAACACAAGATATACGAAACTGGACACACTGGAAAAACGTAGACATTTTGTATACAGCAAGTCAAAAACACACGCACACCCAACTATACCCAACATTGGATTAAAAATCAAACAAGTAAATGACCCAAACACCTAAACATTCTACGTGCTGGCCTTTGCACGAACAAAAGCTATACTAGGGCTGACAAAAATACAGAAAAACGCAGCACACATAACTCACACACATGATAGGTTTTAACTAGAAGAAAAGATAGAAGAAGACCTACCTCAAGGGCGATCCGAAGACTGAGGGGAAGAAGAGAAGAGCGGACTTTGCTTGACTCCATGCCACGAGGAACCTCGTTGATGCTTTCTAACATCTCTTTGCTGTACTTTTACAGGGATCCACAGGTGGTGGTGTTTCGGGATGAGGAAGAAAAAGAAGAAGTGGTGAAGATGCGTAGAGGGCCGTACGGAGGTAGAGACGACCGGCCATGGAGAAATAGACTGCACCCCTACCATGGCTAGAACATTCCAATGCTGCAAATACCTGCAAAAGACAACCTCAATGATTAGTTTCAGCAAGGGGAGAAGAAAGACAAGATGTGAAAAAAAAAGAATGGAAGAAGAGGGTGGCGTCTCCATTGAAGATGGTCTCCATGGATGAGGAAGAAGGTGGATGAGAGGGGCGGCTTAGGTGAAGGTGGAGTTGAGCTAGAATCGTGCCCCTAGGGCACGAAAATCAAAGCAAAGACAGGTCTGGAATGGGCGCCCCCCTCTTTTGACGATTTTGGCTATTTGGGCATTTTTACCAAAACAGTGTTAAAATAAAAATAATTCCTAGGCGCCTCTTTCTGCAAGGGGTTTTTAGAAAATAGTTTTGCAAAACTTAAATGGGCTGGATCTGGGTTGAAACAATGTATTTTGACCCAAATCCAAGATCCAAATGGGCGTCTGGATCCAAATCTCTCAAATCGGCTCCGAGGTTTGACCCGTTACACTGTAAATGCCATAATTCATTCGTTTTAAGTCCGATTTCGATGAAATTTGAACCAGAGCTCCCTAACATTATTATGCACCTAAGTGTATGCTTTAAACCTATAGATGATGCATTTATGCAGTGAAAACATGTTAATAAAATGTATAATTTATGCATCATTAGGGAGCTGAAAGAAGATGGATGGGTCGAGCAATGGATCAAGAAAAGAAAGTGGATGCAAGAAGTATTGAAGAAGAGGGAAGGATCGGGCACTACCCACCAGTCCCCTGTGTGCTTCCCTTTTAAAGGGGAAGAGGAGGGTTCTGGAAACGGAGAGGTTGTTGGGCATCGAGGGTTGAGGATGAACGGGGACTGATCGCAGGGATGGAAAGCGAAGAAGGGTTAATGGCTGCGATGAGCCGAAGA
This sequence comes from Nuphar pumila, assembly GCF_984573655.1. Lineage (NCBI taxonomy): Eukaryota > Viridiplantae > Streptophyta > Magnoliopsida > Nymphaeales > Nymphaeaceae > Nuphar > Nuphar pumila. The sequence goes on along the minus strand of NC_143260.1, from coordinate 62,970,908 downwards.
GGGAAATTGGGTGGCTGATGAGGGTTGGAGATGAAGGTTGTACATGAAGGGTTCGGGCGAGAGAGGAAGAAGGAGCATGCGAGGCTATTGGTGATGAGGGGTTTGAGATGAAGGTTGCACATGGAGGGTTCGAGCGAGAGAGGGAGAAGCCCAGAGAGAGCTCTCGAGAGGGTTCTTGAAAACTCCAGATTTTTCGTTAAAAGTTTTTACAAAAAGACGAACTTAAAGATTGTCAAAAAGGCCAGTTTTTCCCAAAAGTTTTTGCAAAAAACCGAGTTTAGTTAGAAGATTTTTTTTTTCAAAAAAAGAGTTTTTCAAAAAGCAATTTTTGTTTCTCTTCTATTTTTATTATTATTATTATTATTTTATTCTTTTTTTTTCATTTTCTATTTTTTCTTTTTTTTTTAGAATAAAATCCTAAAATCAAAGATTTAAATTTTTTTTTTGTATTTTTGAGAAATATTTACAAAAGAAGGTTTTTCTGAGGATTCAGGGCTATTTTAGGAAAATTTCTTCAGAAAAATGAGCTTGGGCCCAAGTTTTGAGAAATTATTTGAGTTTTAAACCTCGAATCGAGGAATATAACGTGATGGGTCCAAACGGATACCGGACGAACTGTCCGAGCTATTTAAAAAGTTATTTTGGTAATTTTGAGAATTTGATTTAAAAATTAGACAACGAAGCTCAGATTTGGATTTTTTATCTGAATCCGGATCCGAAATTGAGTCAGATAAAAATTGAATTTAATTTCAGTAAAGCTTGAGAAATAAAATGGAATTTAGATTTAAAGGTGACTCAATTACTCAGAAAATGGGGTCAGGGGCAAAAAAAGAAAATATTTAAAAGATTTTGAAAAATTTGAGGTGTTCACAGATGCCCCTCTTTGTTACTAAGCCGGTTGAAAGCCAAGCTTAGTGGCAAAGAAAACACTCCAGATTTTGAAAAATGCCCCAGTTTAGCAAACTTGAACTGGGTGTGGAAGAATTATTTTGAGAACATGATTTCATGCTTAAAACCTTATCCTGAATGGTTTTTGGGGAGACGAAAACCTCAAAAATGATATGACTGAATAATAGAGGATGAGGAAATCGTGATGGGACTTTGAGCAAAGGTCCTGAAAATGGTGAAAAATAAGAATTTTGATCAAGTCTCATGGGTGAGACAAGATCAACCTTTTGGAATAAGTCAGGTTTAGCCCTTAACCTGGGTGGGACGAAGATATATCAAGATAATTTGGGATGGGGAAAGGAACATAAGCAGACCTTGATGGGACATTTTTGAGAGAAATGCCTCGTGAGATGAAACTCAAGTATGATCCCTTCCTGGATGGATACACAGAGCATGGATTCCTCGATGGGAAGAACTATGATGGGACTGGAGAGAAACACCCCTCGTTAAAATGAGGAACCTCGTTGGAACGAGATTTAGGTTTAACCAAAACCTGAAAAAGGAAGATATCTTGTGGAACGAGGTTCGGGCTTAACCCTTGTCCTGAAGGGACGTCCATACAGGATCCTCGAACGAGGAGGCCGTGATGGGACAACAAAATGCATCGCCAAAGCGAGATTCAGGTTTTACCCTTGACCTGATTGGGGGGAAATCGCACGAAGTCCTCAAATGAAGAAACCATGGTGGCACTAGAAAGGATATCTAGTCGAAACGAGATTCAGGTTTAACCTTAACCTGAATGGAAGGTACCTCACAAAGTGAGGTTCAGGCTTAACCCTTAACCTGAAAGGGGAGACCATACGGAATCCTCGGATGAAGAGCCCATGATGGGACCTTCGGAATTTGGACGAACAAATCCGAAAGGGGTTTGCGAGAAGAGAAAAACAAAGGATTCTCTAAAGCTCGGAAAGAGGATGATCTGGGGCGTCTCATTGTTGAGACTAAATGAGCTTTCTAAAAACAAATGACCTCTCGCAGAAGGTTTGGGTGATACCTCGAGGAGCGAGGTAACAGGTTCAATCCTTAGTCTGAATGGATACAGGATCCTTGAGGAGCGAGGAAAACTGTGATGGGATCTCTAGACTTTGCAAAACAAGTCCAAAAGGGGTTTGCAAAAGGATGAAAATGGGGGTCCCTAAAGCTTGAAAAGAGGTTGATCTTGGGCGCCTCATCGCTGAGACTAAAAAAAAAACTTTTGACAATAACAAACCTTTTGCAAAAAGTCCGGGTTTAACCCTTATCCTGAGCGGGAACTGTCTATGGCGGGACAGTGGGGAACGCAGGGAAGCATGCGAATCTGAGAGCGCTCAGATCAGATGGAAGGAAAGAGCTTTTCAGTCCTAAGGAGGGATGACGTCCGTATACGTCAAAACGAACATCAAGTTCTTGCTTCATTTTTGGGATAACTAGAAAATATTGCCAATGAGATGCCAAAATTGTAGTTGATTCAGAGTGATTGAATTGTGCATATATGTGTGAAAATATCACCTCTTCTACCTAGAGTATTAACTCCAATTGGGTTAACTCTGTAGAATCAAGAATTAAATTCAAAATTTGTTGCAGTCGAGTCTCTTCAAGGAAGATATCAATTTCTTTGATATGACCAGAGAGGAAACATTCTTAGCTTCATAAAAGCAATTGAGTAAGAAGATATTGATAAAATAATTTCACATAGATAAAGATGATTCCTGGCAATTTTGGGCAGTTTGATATTCTGGGGCTTTTCCCATGATGATCTTTTTGCACTCTTTTGAGTCATGGAGCTTTCTTAGGCTTTTTACATCATCCTTCATTTTGAAGATGTCCAGACTTTTCTCTCTTTTTTGGGGAAGGGTACGTCACAAACTCCTTCATCTTGGAGATGCTCCGATCCTTCTTTTTCTTTCTCAGGAATTAGGCTGATGATATAGGTTCATTGATCAAAAATCTCTAGATAGCAGAAATCAAATATCTTTTAGGGCTTGTTGGGAGGCTTATCGTAGTCGCCTTTATCTTGACGGTGCTCAAAACGTTCCCTGGAAGAATCCTTCACAAACTCTTTCATCTCGGAGAAGATCCAAATATTCTTTAACCCTGGGGGTCTAACTCGCATATTCGCCTTCATCTTGACGACAATTGAGAGATTCCTTTTGCGGATATTTAATTGCATCTCAAATGACTAAGGAGATATGGATTGGGTAGGTTCTTTTTTACTACCCAGGATATTTCCACTGTCTTACTGCCAAAAGAACGATCTTTAAGAATGCGCCATAGCTATGATCAGTATCAATTCACTTATGGCTTTTCAACATCATTGAAAATTTTCTTTGCCTGGTCATATCGAAGATTTTTTCTTTATCCTCTTTGTTGACCAACATAAAAAGCTTGAATTCAGTTCTTATTTCACAAAATTCTTGCTCTTTTGGAAATAATACTAAAGGTATCTCGAGGTAATTCCTTGTGAAAGCTTTGAGATCAACAATGACTTTCGATAGCAAATTGGCAAAGTATTCTAGAAATCCTTGATGAAAGAAATCACTCAATATCATATCGACACGTCCGTGACAAAATTCTCCTCTCTTTTTCCCCAAAAAGAGAGACTCAGACTTAGCCCTTACCTGAATGGGAAGTTAGAAATACTCCTATCTTCCTCAAAGAGGAGGTGTTTGCAAAACGAAACTTTCGAAGAGAAATTAAGTTTTCGTCAAAACTCCCTATCTCTAGGCTTCTCTTATGGAAAGGCGACCGAAAAACAAAGTTGAGAAAGTATCACAGAGGAACGAGTCCATCACACTCTCCCTAGAAGAGGGTCCTCTGCGAAGGGGTTGGCCAAAGATGAGAAAAACAGGGGCCACAAAAGAAACGAGCTTCCGTCAAAGCTCTCCCTGGAAAAAGGGTTCTTTTGTGTAAAGTCGGTTGTTGTTTTGCAAACTATTCGCAAAGAAAACGAGTCCCTTCAAACTCTCCCTAGAAGAGGGTTCTTGCGAACGAAAGATGGTTGCATGCGAAAAGGAACGAGCTCCCTCGAACTCTCCCTGAAGAGGGTCCTTCGCAAGAGAAAAAGATTGATTTTTGACAAAATGGTGACCCGAAGGTCGAAATCGAGAATTTAGAGCTTAAATGATGATGATTGGTTAGTACAAAGACTGAACCTGGAGGGCGAACTTGATCAGTCAGCCAGACACTAGTACGAGTGCTAGATGCACCAGCATGAGCACTGGATTTCAAAGTGCCCCAGTACGAGAGCTGGGTTTCGAAAATATACACCAGTACGAGCACTGGGTTTTCGAAAATGTACATCAGCACGAGCACTGGATTTCGAAATTGCACATCAATACGAGTATTGGATTTCGAAAAGTGCACACCAGCACTGGGTTTTGGAAAATGCACCAGCACTGGTTTTTCAATGGAGAATTTAAGGAAGAGACCGATATTTGAAGATACTTGACAATTAAGCGAGAATGATTATCGTCATTTCAGGATTATCCCTTATCCTGAGGGGGAAGTTCAGGTTTGTCCATTAACCTAAAAGGGAAATAGGCAAAGAGAAATCTTGGTCCAATATGAGCATTGGATCAACCTAGGAAATTCGAGTTGGAACTAGAGAAAATAAGAAGATATAAAAGCGAAAATCCAAGTCAGAACCCGGCTTTCCAAAATAAAAGAAAGTTTGAGAATCGAGCTTGAGAACTCGAATTCTTGACGCAACGATCGGTTCCAACACAAGCATTGGAGCCCAAAAAGAGGTCCAAATCGAAACTCGAAGCTCCTGAAATAAGAATATACAAAAGAGAAAATCCGAGTCAAAACCTGGTTTTTTAAAAATAGAAGAAATATTGAGAATTGAGCTTGAGAACTTGAATTCTCGACATAACAATTGGTTCCAATACAAGCATTGGATCCCAAAAGAAAGTCCGAGTCAGAACCTTGAACTTCAACAATAAGAATATACAAAAGGGGAAATCCGAGTCAGAACCCGATTTTCAAAAATAAAGATAAACAAAATGAATGAGAATTGAGTTTGAGAATTCGAATTCTTTACGTAACAATTGGTTCCAATACGAGCATCGGATCCAAAAGGAATACCGAGTCGGAACCTGGAACTTCAAAAATAAGAATATACAAAAAGGGAAGATCTGAGTCAGAATCCGATTTTAAAAAATAAAGATAAAAAGAATGAACGAGAATCGAGTTTGAGAGCTTGAATTCTCGACATAACAATTGGTTTCAATACAAGCATCAGATCCAAAAAAAAGGAAGTTTGAGTCGGAACCCGAAACTTCAAAAATAAGAATATACAAAAAGGGAAAATCTGAGTCGGAACCCGGTTTTTAAACGAAAAATAAAAGAGGAAAATCTGAGTCGGGGCTCGGATCTTCCAAAAATAAAATAAAATGAAAACAGAGCCTGAGTTGGAACTCAGACGGGAGGGAAATAACTCCTTCCCAAAAAGTCGGGTTTCAGAAGGATTGACAAGAAGCATGAATAGATTCCGACGATGAGGATGAGAAACTTATTCAAGATCCTCAACCCAAGATGACCTGGGATTTGAATTTTATTTAGGATGGTTTTCAGGATTATCCCTGATCCTGGAGAGAATTTGGCAAAATTGAAAAAGATCGGTAGAAATGGATAAAGGATAAAAGGATTGATAAATTAATGGTATTGATAATAAAGATTTAGTAGAAATCGACAGAAATTCGAGGAAAAATTGATGATAGAAGAATTTGGGATTATCGCCTGTTTTGAAAGAGAATAAAGGGCCTCGCGAGATGAGGTTCAGGTTTCATCTCTTAACCTGAAAGGGAAATACCCCATTGAAACGAGGCATCAGGTTTATCCCTTAACCTGAAAGGGTTGAAAATAAAGGAATAAAATTTAATAAAATTGATAAAACTTGACAAAATTGACAATAAATTAATGAAAATTTGATTAGATTGGAAAATGAAATAAATGCAATTTAATAAAGATAACAAGATTAATCGAGAAGTTGATAAGGTTTTTAGAAAAAGATTCGTTTGATCCTGTCTGCATATGATGAAGGAAGATAAGTATAAATCAAAATAAAAAATGCCCCAGTATCAGGGAGAAGAATGTGAAAATTCAATAGAAGATTATTGCTTTATTGAAAAGACGTTTGAAGAGTACAAAAGGCTAGGATGAACAATTTAAGTATAAAATCTCTTTAAATGTAGAGCATTGATAGGATCTGGCAGTTCCACCCCATCTGCGTTGATTAGACGATAGAAATTGCAAGGCAGTGCTTCCTTAACCACATAAGGGCCTTCCCAATTGAGTGACCACTTGCCCTTCGGCCGATGCTTAAGATGAGTTGTCGATCATTGATTCAGAATTTTCTCTCAATAACTGACTTGGCGTAGTGCCGAGCAATCCTCTGACGATAGGCTTGAGCGTGCTCTGCTGCGTTGAGTCTTTTCTCATCCAACAGGTCAAGTTGTACCAACCTTTGCTGCTGATATTGATCAAGCGGAAGTTCAAGAATCGATGCGAACTTGAGTGCGGGCTTTTGAATATGAATAGGTAATACTACTTCCGTTCCATAAACAAGCTTTGAAGGCATAGCGTTGGTTGGGGTCCGAATGGTGGTTTGGTACGCCCAGAGTGCATCATGCATCTTCTCGTGCCAATCACGGCCCGTTTTCACAGTTATTTCTAGAATGCGGATCAAAATCTTGTTGGTGGCCTCTGCTTGGCCATTTCCTTGAGGATAGTAAGGAGCTGAGAAATGGTGATGAATCCTGAACTTCGAGCATAAGGTCTTCATCCTCTCATTCTTGAAGTGACTGCCATTATCCGAGATAATATCATGTGGGACACCGAAGCGGCAGAGAAGATTTTTATGAATAAAAGAAACCACGTGCCGTCCACTGTCCGCAGAGTTACAACTTCAACCCATTTGGTGAAGTACTTTGCAGCTGCGAGAAAATATCTGTGGCCATTAGAAGCGGAAGGAGTGATCTACTACGTCGAAGGCCCACATCGAAAAAGGCCAGGGAGAAACCACAGACTGCAAGTATGCGGCTGGCGCATGAATGGAAGGTGTGTGCATTTGGCATTTGACGCACTTCCTTACAAAATGATGGCAATCCTACTGCATGGTTTTCCAGTAATATTCTGGTCGGATAATCTGCTTGACGAGCGTTTGGTAGCCGACCTGACCACCACAAATTTTCTCGTGTGCCTCTTGGACAACTTCCATGGCTTCATCCTTGTCTAAGCATCTAGCGTACTCAGAACTGAATCCATGGTAGTAAAGAGTATTGGTAAGGATGAAATAATGGGCTAACATGCGCTGAATCACACGTTGCTCCTTTCTTGGCATTTTCGATGGAAATTCACCGGTTTCGATAAAATTTTTAATGTCTTGAAATCAAGGCTTCTCTTTCTGAGTGGCTTGGTTCACTTGCTCAGCTGGAATGTAGGCAGGTTGATCAAGTCTGCCGATCTCAAAGGAACGATAGGATTCACTGTCTTTGAACGATAAAATGGAGCCTAAACAGGCTAGGCCATCTGCTATGTGATTGTATTCTCTCTTGACATGATTGAGCTGAAATTTCTCAAAGTCGCCTATGAGAGCTAAGGCAATCTTCTGATAGGGAATCAACTTTGAATCCTTTACTTGTCATTCCACATTAACTTGACTAACAACAAATAATGAGTCGCCAAAGGCATTCACTCTTTTGATATTGAAATCTTGCAGAATTTTGAGGCCTTGTATTAGAACTTCATACTCAGCCATATTGTGAGTACATTGGAAGTTGAGCTTGAGAGAATAAGGGATCGTCTCCTTTTCGGGAGTGATTAACAAAATCCCAATCCCTATTCCAGACATGTTTTTGGCTCCATCAAAGAATAGAGTCCAAACTGGGGACTCCTGAATGCTGCATATGCGATCATCGAGAAAATCATCTTCCACTTTGATCTTTTCTGTCAACAAAAAATCTGCCAACTGATCCACGATGGACTGATCCTCGACTGTCTTCTGAGATACATATTCCAAATCATACTGCATCAGGGGGACTTGCCATTTCACAATTCATCCAGTAAGGAAAGGTTGCTCAAGGATGTACTTGAGAGGATTGAGTCTTGATAAGATTTTGATTTCTAAAGCTAAGAAATAATGCCTCAGCTTCTGACGCATCCATACTAAGGCTAGACATGTCTTTTCCATCTAAGAGTATCTTTTCTCATAGTCGATGAAAGTCTTGCTGATGTAGTAGATGGCATGCTTTATCCGGTTGCCTTCCTTATACTGTTCAAGAAATCCGCCACAAGCATTCTGATTGACGAAAATATATAAGAGAAGTGGCTTTCCCAGTTCTGGTGGCTTCAGAACTGGTGGATTGAGGAGATACTGCTTGATGCGCTCAAATGAGAGCTGACATTCTGGTCTCCACTCAAATTTCACTTCTTTTCTCAACAAATGATTAAAGGGCTTGCATCTCATGGCCAAATTTGAGATGAAGCGCCGAATTGACTGAATGCGACCCTGAAGGCTTCACAGTTCTTTGAGATTGGTGGGAAGCGGCATATCGATGATTGCCTTTGCCTTGGCAGGATCCATGTGATCATCGCAAAATTTTTCCTCTCGTAATATTCTCTCTCTTCCTTCTCTTTTCCTTTCTAACCTCTATTTTCCTCCTTTTTGAAGGGAGGAAAAAATAAAAGAGAGAAAAGAAGAGAGAAGAGAAGAGAAGAGAAATTCTTTTGCGGGTTTCACTTGACCTTAATTTTGAAAATATTTGAAATAACTCGCCTCCGTTTTTTGAAATATTTGCTGGAAAACTGGGAGACAGGATCCGCTCGTCGGTACGAGGTTCGACCGTTCCTGGCGCCTTTACCAGGGGTAATCGAACCAAGGGTCGAATTTATGCCTTTTGTTTTGCTAAGAATTTATCTAAGTCTAGGTGCACAAAGAATCACGCTTGTGCGAAATGCAAAGATGTATGCTCTTTTTGAAAATGTTTTGAAGAATTCCCAAGTGTTTCTGAGATGAATCTGATAAAGTGAAGAAATGATTTCTAACTTAGAACTTAAGATTAAAGTTTTAAGTTTTTCAAAATAATCAAGAGCTTGGAAAATAAAATCTGGGTTTGGAAAATGATTTTGAAGTTTTGAGATAAAAGAAGAAGAAAGGATTTTTCAAAGTCATAAATGGACTTCGAATCAGAATAGAAATGAAAATGGAATTGAATTCTAACTTTGAAGTTCGAAATCAGAAGGAAAGATAGAATTGGGAAATCTGAATAAAATTGAGAAATGAAATTGATTTAAAAGTTGGAATTTCAAGATGAAATCCGAATCCAAGATCTGGATTCTGAATAGAGTTCAAAGTTAAATTTTGAATTTAGGATCTGAAATGGGAACTTGATTTGAAATCTGGAATGAAATGGAATTGATTTTAAGAATTGGAATTAAAGTGGAATTTGGATTTGGAATTTTGAATGGAATTGGATTCAAGATTTGGAATCCAAGATGGTATTTGGATCTGAAATTTTCAATGAAATTGGATTCAAGATTTGGGATCCAAGATGAAATTTGGACCTGAAGTCAGAGATCCAAAGTAAAGTTGAATTCTGGGTCCTAAATGGATTTCGGATCTTTAATTTGAGATCCAAGATGAAGTTGGATTTTTGGATCCTATAATGGAATTGGATCTGAAGTCTGAGATCCAAAGTAGAATGGGGATCTAGATCCTAAGTGGAATTTGGATTTTGGAATTTTGAATGGAATTGGATTCACGATTTGGAATCCAAGAAGGTATTTAGATCTAAAATCTGAGATCCAAGATAGGGTTGGAAGATGGAGTTGGATCTGAAGTCTGAGATCCAAAGTAGAATCGGATTCTGGATCCTAGAATGGATTTGGATCTAAAGTCTGAGATCCAAAACAGAACTGGATTTTGGATCCTAGAATGGATTTTGGATCTGAATCTAAGATCCGAGGTAGAATAGGTTCCTGGATCCTAGAATAGAATTCGGATCTAAAGTCTAAGATCCAAAGTAGAATTGGATTCAGGATCCTAGAATGGATCTGAAATCTGAGATTCAAAGGGGAATTGAATTCTGGATCCTAGAATAGAATTGGATCTGAGATTTGAAATCCAATATGAAATGTGGATCTGAGGTCTAAGATCCAAAGGGGAATTTGAATTCTGGATCCTAGAATAGAATTGGATCTGAGATTTGAAATCCAATATGAAATATGGATCTGAGGTCTAAGATCCAAAGGGGAAGTTGGATTCATACTTGGAAATCTGGATCCAAGTTGAGATTTAACTTTGGATTTGGGCTTTTGAAAGTCCAACTGGGACTTTTGAATTATGGATCTGGGTTTTGAAAAACCCAGATTGAATTTAAAATTTAAGAAAGGTCAAGTTTTTGAGAATCAATCTCAAACTGTGGTTTTTGAATAGATAAGAAGATGAACTCGATTTTGAGACTGAATCAAGAATTTCAAAGTTGAAAATGGAACTTTGAAATTGAATTTTAGAATTGAATTTGATTTTTGGAGTTTCAAAATTGATTTGAGAATTTGAACTATAAATGAATTTCAAAGTCAAATTCGGACTTTGAATTTGGAGTTTGAATCTGGAATGAATCAAGAATATAAAGATTGAATTTTGAAATTTCAAAGTCAAATTGGACTTTGAATTTGGAATTTAAATCTTTGAAATAAGATAGAAGGATGAATTAAACTATAGACTGAAGAAAGATATTTGAGATCACTTGGGTTTTTGAAAGAGAATTTTGAAAATATGATGCAATTCTTCCCTAAATGATGAAATGAATTTAAAAATTTTGAATTTGGAATTTGAAAAGCTATTCCATTCTTTAAATGAATACAAAAATGAGGTTGAAGACATAATACATCCCTGACTATGGTCATTGAATGTATTATGTAATAACTACATTTAAATTCAAGTGAAAAATACATCTTTTGTACTTTTATAGAATTTAAAATGAAATTAACTCTCAATATACCCTGACTATGGCCATTGGTATATATTTTGAGTTAATTTTAAGTTAAGTTCTGATAAAAGAATAAAATATTTTAGGAAAAATATGATGAATTTTGAAAATGGATCTAGTGTGGATCCAATGTTATTTTGTAAAAGATAAAAATGCTAAGTTTTGTCCACACCCTGACTATGGCCATTGATGTGGATCATCAACTTAGTATCAATTACCTCTTACGAAATGGTGCACGTGCCATTCGTGTTTCACCATTGTGAGAATTTGAGAAATAAAGGCAAAAATGCATAAAAAAAAACAAACAATTCATGACATTTACCATGCTCATTCATTCTACCTAAATCTGGAAATGTAAATTTTCATTCAAATCTAGCTATTACAACATGTAAAATCAATTTTACAACTTCAAATGATAACTTTATCCACATATTTCCTGCAAAACAACCTGGTTAGTAATGAAAAGAGAAGGAAAACCACATATATCATATGGATGTTAATGGTAAAAATGTTCATATATCAAGATATACATGCTGAAAAAAAATGAAGAATGACATGCATACTTATATACATATATATATATATATATATATATATGTATATGAGAGCTTATACATACGTACATACATATGAGTACACACACATACATATACATATATATGTGTATATATACATATATACGTATATATATATATATATATATAACATGTACTTAGTATAGATGGATAAGGGTGCTGGAAATGGATCATAGTGAAAGTGTGTGATATAAGTGTAGGAGAGCACATACTTCAATTATTAGTTAACTTCAAATGCCCCATTGAAACAATTTGATCCAAGTAGTAGGCAATTGGAGGAAGGATGAACCATTCCAGAGCCATGATAATATCGTTCAAATTTTTCCAGTGCATACCACTAGTTTCCATATACTGCCCCATAAAAGCATACTGCCCAAAAAAGACCTTTAAATAGGAAAAAAAAAGCAGGAAGGATCTCTATAACCACTACCCAGACTTTTGAAAAGGTTGTGTTTTGAACAAAGAATTTGAAGAAGGAAAGATCCTAATAGCTCTGACCCAAATATATATATGTAGCCTACAACTGTAGCAGTCTTAACTTCAGAAAAGATAGGTGAATCAGGAAAGTAAGTGCAATCTGCAAGTTTAGGTAAATGAAACAGAACATAAACTGCAAGCTGTAGTCATTAAACTTGAAGAATTGAAGCCCAATGATGGAACCGAAGAGCACAAAACATATCATATATACTACTGCAATGAACAAAACAAACAAAAAAAGATGGAGATAAGAAATCAGTCAGTATAGACCATCTCCAAGCCCATGCATTTCCATCATGATTCTCAGTTTTCGTTGCTTCTCATAAACCAAGTGTGTCAACATCACAGGAAATAGTAATTAAATCACCCATGTAAAGAAAAGTGGACCAATGATTGACGACAAATCCAACCTCAGTTTTTGTTGCTGGTTTAGGCATTTCCTTCACAAATTCTAAAGACATCTTCACACCGGTACCCTTAAGGAGCTGGAGGTAGGCATTTGATGCTACATTTATAGAATGTGCAACACGCAATAATCTAGCAGAAGCGCCCCCTGTGTCATTTTTATATGTTAAATTATACCAAACTTTCACATTGAAACTTTTGTCATCTGAGTTTAAGAAATCATAAGCTGCAACAAATTCATTAGTCTCTCTTTTAAATTTCCCTTTCTGTAACCCTTGAATAACTCATAACTCATTATTAATATCTGATGACCTATTGCGCCACAGAGGTAGACTTTCCACACATTTTATCTCTTGCTTGAATTGAATAGCAGCTATCTGGATATCTAATTTTCCCAGTATTTCATCAGTGCATTGAGGGCTGATGGTATATAAGGGACAATCAGAGAGGAAAGCAGGTTCAATAAATTGTGTGGCTCGGGGATTTGTATCCGTGAACCCTTTCTTTTAGGACTCTGAAATGAGCTTTCTGCATGACTTTCTTTGAATTCATTCTGTTTTGATCTTTCAAGGATCACAGGGCTGCCATTGGAACCTTGAACCAACTTACCATCTGAAGGATTTTAGCAACAGATCCCTTTACACTTTCTTGGAAATATGATCAGATGTGGTGGAAACCAGTGGACTATTAGAAGAAACAACTCTGCCGATGGCTGTTCATGCATATATTTTAGGGATATTTCATATAAAAATATGCATGATTTCATGAGAAAATGATTTAAAACCCAACTTTATGTTAGTTTCGAGTAAATGTGCTAAAATAATATAAGAATAGAAAATGCATGAAAAATAGTGTTATTTTACATTTTAATGCATATTTTAGTGTTTGACATAATTGTAGTAGTTTAGTTTTTAAAAATCATAAAAAAATTAGAGTTCAAATAGACTTAGTTTTATAATTTCTAGAATATAGTCATTTTGAGTTGCTTTGTAAATAACTTTTTGAAGAGAGGTTTTGAAATGGAATTCTTTTAAATAAGATGGACTTATGGAAAAACTTTCAAAATTATAAATACCATACGTAGGGGGAAGAAAGGCTTGTCTTCTCTCTTATGCTTTTGCCTTCTTTTCTAACCCTTCTCCTTCACCTTGTTTCTTCCCTCCTTCTTCTGCTTCTCCCTTGATCTCTCTTCTTCCTCAATCCGATGGAGGCATCCAGCTACGGTAATGGCATATAGGAGGATTCCACTTCTCTTCTAACCCTTCCAATTCGGTAAGTTCTCTTCTTCTTCTCTTCTTCTTCTTCTTCTTCTTTTTCTTTTTTCTGAAATTTTCATTTTAATTTCTGTTAAGCACTCATATTACAAGAAATGTATTTTGATTTACTGTTTTGTTTCAGAAAATTTTAGAATAGACTTTAGTTGTAGTTATAAGCATTGTTCGTGAATTGTTTCTGCAATTAAAAACAAAAAAATAAAAATAAAAAATAAATCGGATACTGCTGGATATATTCAACGAATATGATTTGAAATTTTTAATCGGATTCAAATAATTCAGTAGATGATTTGAAACTCAGTTTGCAGTAATCTGAAGTGTTACCGGAGCATCTAGATCATCTGGATCTAGATCCATTAATAAAGTTTTACAAAAATTCAATCGATCATCTGGATCGATTCTGTTTTTTTTTTCGGCGATAAATTTCTTTCTTCTAAGCTTCTTGAAAGATAATGAATGTCGATTGGAGCTTTGGATTGCTATAAAAGACCTGCCGGAATCCGGATACAGGTTCAGTCGCCTGAAATCGCAAGATATTGCCGGAATTCCCTGCGTAAGATGTGAAATCATAAAATTTTTCTTGCCGTGAATCTTTTAATCTGATGTTTGAGCTCATTTGAACGAAATAAATCATCCTGTGGAGTGAACTAATTCTGATCGGAATCGTGGTCTGTATCTGCCGGAATCCTGCAACTATTAGAGGCATCTGAAGCACAGCATCACCGTAGTCTGGTGAACAAATTGGAGATTCCGGCAGAGTCAGGTGAATGTCATGATTTTTCCAGAAGTCTACTAATATTTGACAGAATTTTCTGTCATGATTTTCCTTGGAGTGCATTTATCGATTTGCTGTTGATGTTTGGAATTGATTTGCCGTGAATACTCTCTTCCAATTTGATTTTAAATCCGGTATTGCTGGTTGTTTCTGGCAAGTGTAGCTGTTTACCACTCTTTCGTGAGTATTGTCTGAAGGTGGATTGATGGATATTTGTCATCAATTGAATGCCTGTTTTGGATCAAGAAATTGATATCTTCTAATTTGAATATCGATTAAAGACTTGATAATTCTGAATTATAAAATTTTGATTTCTGAATGTATAAGGTCTGAAGATGTTAGTTTGAGTGAATACTTTGCTTCCTGAACATTGAGTTCTGAACTCTGTTAGTTACTGGTTTCTTGATTATCAGATCATCGGCATCTTCATATGTTACTAGTTGATTAGTAACTACTTTTACTTAGTTGTTTTTAATTTAGGTTTAATTAGTTGATTTGAAATAATTAGCAATGGTAATTGCTTTGTAATTAGAATACTTAGCTAATTAGTAATTAGTTTACTTAGTAAAGAAATATGATGTTAGTTAGTTTTTGATACTATTTTTAGTCTTAGAATTAATTAGTTAATTGTCATTAGTTTAATATAGTCTTAATTGTCATTAGCTTCCTTTCATGATATCTTTCAGAATTGTTTTTTTAGTGTACTTTGTTTAGTATAATTTTACTTGTATCTCGTGTACTGCTCGTGTTTTTTTTGGATTTGTGCAGGATTGCACGAGACTGGAGCGGAAGCGATTACGTGACACGAAGTACGAAGAATAAAGCTTCTTTTTATTTTTATTTTTAGTTTAGAATTAGGAATTTAATTGGGTTTGTAAATATTGCACTTTACGCCCTCTGCGAAGGGTATTCATTTGTTGTAATAGTTAGTTGTTTTACTCTTTTGAAACATTTTACATTTCAATAATTCAGCAATAAAGATTAGTTTAGATTTGTGTGCTTGAATACCATATATTCCCGTTCCCTGAGTTCGACCCGGTCTCATCCACTAGTGAAAACCGGTTTTTATTATTTGATGTCTGGTTTTCACATGTTTTTCATATAAAAAATCTTTTCAAAATTACAACGATTTAAAAGAAGACATCAAATTTTTGGCGCCGTTGCCGGGGAACGGCGTAATATTAGTATTCACTTTATTGCCTAGTGTTTGTGTTGCATTTAGGTTTAGAACCACGTATGTGCATATATTAGAGAAGAGCTTACTTTTCTGCACAGCCCACCTACTAGGAACCCCTTAGAGGTGACTGTGTACGATTGGTACCGTACACATAGATTTTATATTTCTTTGCATTATCTATGTTATGTTTACTTGCGTAGTGATTGTTTAGTTTTTGTCGTTTTTAGTTTACTCGCTTTGTGGTTTGCGTGGTTTGGCCGCTTAGTGCGTTAGTTAGGTAGAAAACCCAAAGTTAGGACGTGAGCTACACCGGTCTATTACGAGGTGTATGCAAGGGCGACGCTCACTTGACCCCGAGCTGGTAGAGCCGATTGAGGACCCCGAGTCCCTTATTAGGAGAGCCCAGAGATCTGCAACCATGGCTGAGAATCAGCAGATTACTCGTCCTCTGAGGTAGTATTTCATGCCCAACACTTACACTCCCGCCTCCTGCATCACAAGACCTGATGTAGGAGCAAACCATTTTGAGATAAAGGCCAGTGTGATCCAAATGTTACCCTCGTTTTATGGCCTTAGTAATGAAGACCCATATCGTCATCTCGATGAATTTTTGAAGATTTGCTCGACAGTGCGAATCAACAACTTTGGAGATGATGTGATGAGGTTGACCCTGTTGCCCTTCTCTCTGAAGGACAAAGCGAAGAGTTGGTTAAAATCATTAGATACTGTTCGAATTACCACTTGGGAACATATGCAAAGAGAATTTTTAAAGAAATATTTCTCAATTGGTAAAACAAACCAGTTTCGTAAAGAGATAACCAGTTTTTCCCAAATTGAAGGAGAACTTTCATGAGTCATGGGAGAGATTGAAAGATCTTCTCTGCAAGTGTCCCCACCACCAGGTGCCTCGCTGACAACTGGTGCAATATTTCTATGACGGTCTTACTGAGAAGAATCGTCAAATGGTGGATGCCGCGTGTGGGGGCACATTTATGCTCAAAAGTGAGGATAAAGCATGGTCACTTTTTGAGACATTGAGTGAGAATTTGATGCACCATGCGACAACCTTACGGTTTGATAGGGCTGCACCTGCACAGGATAGCATTAAGAAGGCAGGTATTTTCGAGTTAGGGATGAACCTTGAGTTGAGCAACAAGGTAGACCAACTGTCCCAGAAATTAGATCAGTTTTTGTTGGGTCCCTCCCCTGCCATGCAGGTGTGCGCGTTGTGTGCGAGTCCTGCACACCATGTCTTAGAGTGCCCAGTTGCACCACAATATCCTGAGTTTGTCCAAGAGCAAGCTCAGATGGCTCAAAACTTCGCTAGGCCCGTACCTAATCCATTTTCCAACACTTATAACCCGGGCTGGCGAAATCATCCCAATTTCTCATGGCGCAACTCACAGATCCACCCACCCAACCCTTCCCAGAGTCAACCAAGTCAAGGCGGTTATGCGCCTGGATTTCAAAGATCCAGTTATCCCCCAGTCCAACCTGTTTATACTCAACCCCAGTCTCATGAGCCTTTACATAGTCAATCTTTTGAGGATAAGATTTTGCAAGCTTTGAGCTCACATACCCAGTCTATTGCTAAATTAGAGACTCAAATGGTGCAGCTTGCCCAAGCACTTAGCAAGCGAAGTGAGGGGACATTGCCTAGCCAGCCTATTGTCAACCCTAAGGGAAAGGAACCCATGCGTAGCTTGCATATGACTGATGCACATAAAGAGCAAGCTCAAGTAGTAACCCTTAGGAGTGGGAAGCAGTACCAAGCGAGGGAGGCTGCAAAAGAAAGAGAGAAGATAAGCGAGAAGCAGTTTGTCCCTAATATTTTACCTCAGGAAAGCGAGAAGGTTCTTCCATCTGAGCCTTCATCATCATACATTCCCAAAGCCCCATTTCCTGAGGCGTTAGAAAGGCCGAGAGCATTAGGTAAGTCCGGAGTAAACATGCAAGAGATGCTTGAGATATTCAAGCACGTTCAGATAAACCTCCCCTTACTAGATGCTATCCAACAGGTCCCTGCATATGCAAAGTTCCTCAAAGAACTTTGTACGCAGAAAAGGAAGTCGATGTCCCATGTGCAGAAAAAGATTTATTTAACCGGGCAGGTGAGCGCAGTATTGCAACATCAAACCCCACCTAAGCTCAAGGACCCAGGGACTCCTATCATCTCTTGCGTCATAGGAAACATCACTGTTGGGCGTGCGTTGCTCGACCTTGGGGGAAGTGTTAACATCTTGCCGGGTTTCTTTTATGACCAATTTGGATTGAAAGAGATGAAACCTACACCTATGACTCTTCAGCTCGCAGATAGATCTATCAAGATCCCAAGAGGGATACTTGAAGATGTTTTAGTCAAGGTGGAGGATTGTTATTTCCTTGTCGACTTCGTGATATTAGATATGGAGGGAGTTGATAGCCCGCAGCAGACTCCTATTATTCTCGGTCGCCCCTTCCTAGCTACCGCCAATGCGTGCATCAATTGCCGCACTGGTGCGATGGATGTGTCATTCGGAAATAGGAAGATACGGCTAAACATTTTTCGTGCTGCTATGGGGCCTGCTGTTGAGGAGGCTTCTTTCGAGGTTGATGTCATTCAAGACCTCGTAGAAGCAGAATATGCTTGGTTATTGAGTAATCCACCTAATGAGGAGGATAAGGAATCATTAGATGAGGATCACCTAGAATTACGTGAAAATCAGATAGGTGAGTTGAGTTGGATCGGGCACTTTGAGCCATTTAGAGGTAGACAGGACGGGAACATAGTGCGCAGTGTCACTGATGACACTATTTTTCATAGAGAGCTCGATTGAGTCTGACTTCATGTCCATTGATCTCATGGACGATGAAGGATTTTTCGAGGGATCCGTCTAGCTGGGGACGTGAAACTTAGCGCTTTATGGGAGGCAACCCATATCTTGTACATTATTAGGTTTACTTAGAATTTATAGATTTTATTTTGTTTTTACTTTTTAGTTTTCTTCATGAGTTTTTCATATTCTTTTTGTTTCATTCATGGTTTCATGTTTTGTCATGTATACATTGCATTTATTATATTCATAGAACGTGTATTTTTAATTCATGTCAGGTTATTCTACTCTTTTCCCTCATTTATTTCCTCTCATGTGCATTCACTTAGTTTCATATAAGCATGGGGGAGTGCCACTGGTTCAGTGTCATTCAAGCATGGGGGAGGGTGTAGAGTGCACACTTTGATATTTCTGTTTAAGTTCTTGCACATGTTTACACATCTCTCATAAAACGTAGATTTTTAAAGAAAGAGTTTGAACTTATATGAATGTTATTTCAAATCTAATGTTTTTAGAGGATTTTTAAGCCCCACGAAAAAAATTTCTGACATAGATCTAAAAATTATGGTTGTTTATGCGGATTTCGAGGAAATGATGATAGATACATGTTAAAGTTTATTTTGAATCATAAATATGAATATGCACAGTTTTATTTTTGAAAAACTAAGCAAATGAACAAAAGCGTAAAAAATGAGCTCAAAAAGTAAGAAAAAGCATGCGTTAGGTTGTTTGGATAATTCCACAATCCTTAGTAGATGGAACTTAGATGTAAGTTGAAACTTTTAAGTCCATTTTCGTAAAGGAGAGTGGAAAACTTCTTGATCCTAAGTAACTGAGAACAGATACAAGTTGAAATGTTTGACTCTCATGTTATAAGGGTGAATGAAGGAAGTCACTTTTATGTCTTAGTTGATATCTTTTGGTATGCATTAAAAAAAAAAATATAGAAGATATTGACATTGCACAAGACATAAAAGCAGACCACACGCAAGCTATAAGAGAAAAATAAGTGCGCAAAAAGAAAAAGCGTGAAAAAAAAAGAGAAAAGAGCTTAAAAAGAAAGAAAAGTTCAATGCTTAGAAGTATGATTGAGAAAACCTATGCAGAAAACATATGAGTGAGGATAAGTAAATGATAACTTGTTTTTATTGGATTTTCTAAGAATAAAACATAAATAATTGTGATATTTAGAAAAGTGAAAGAAATTCTTTTTTTGTGGTGGTGCATAAAAGACTCTAATTATATTTTGATTTTGAAATAATAGGAAATATTTGTGAAAATAAAGTCTTTGATTATCTACTGCTTGTGAGGATGTGTAATATTATGCATACATGACAGAGATGTTTGTGGGTAGCATCACTGCAAACCCTCACGAGACCTTACTCGTCCACTGGGGTAACCCAGGGGTTGAAAGGCCTTGTTGCATGAGCTAAATGCAACCGTGATTCCTACGAAAGTGAGTTAGGTGATAGTTTGATTTCTTGCATTTTTCTAATTTGCTCGAGGACTAGCAAAACATAAGCATGGGGGTATTTGATCATGCATATATTTTAGAGATATTTCATATAAAAATATGCATGATTTCATGAGAAAATGATTTAAAAACCCAATTTTATGTTAGTTTCGAGTAAATGTGCTAAAATAATATCAGAATAGAAAATGCATGAAAAATAGTGTTATTTTACATTTTAATGCAGATTTTAGTGTTTGACATAATTGTAGTAGTTTAGTTTTTGAAAATCATAAAAAAATTAGAATTCAAATAGACTTAGTTTTATAATTTCTAGAATATAGTCATTTTGAGTTGCTTTGTAAATAACTTTTTGAAGAGAGGTTTTGAAATGGAATTCTTTGAAATAAGATGGACTTATGGAAAAACTTTCATAATTATAAATACCATACGTAGGGGGAAGAGAGGCTTGTCTTCTCTCTTATGCTTTTGCCTTCTTTTCTAACCCTTCTCCTTCACCTTGTTTCTTCCCTCCTTCTTCTCCTTCTCCCTTGATCTCTCTTCTTCCTCAATTCGGTGGAGGCATCCAGCTACGGTAATGGCATATAGGAGGATTCCACTTCTCTTCTAACCCTTCCAATTCGGTAAGTTCTCTTCTTCTTCTTCTTCTTCTTTTTCTTTTTTCTGAAATTTTCATTTTAATTTCTGTAAAGCACTCATATTACAAGAAATGTATTTTGATTTACTGTTTTGTTTCAGAAAATTTTAGAATAGACTTTAGTTGTAGTTATAAGCATTGTTCGTGAATTGTTTCTGCAATTAAAAACAAAAAAATAAAAATAAAAAAAATAAATCGGATACTGCTGGATATATGCAACGAATATGATTTGAAATTTTTAATCGGATTCAATAATTCAGTAGATGATTTGAAACTCAGTTTGCAGTAATCTGAAGTGTTACCGGAGCATCTAGATCATCTGGATCTAGATCCATTAATAAAGTTTTACAAAAATTCAATCGATCATCTGGATCGATTCTGTTTTTTTTTTCGGCGATAAATTTCTTTCTTCTAAGCTTCTTGAAAGATAATGAATGTCGATTGGAGCTTTGGATTGCTATAAAAGACCTGCCGGAATCCGGATACAGGTTCAGTCGCCTGAAATCGCAAGATATTGCCGGAATTCCCTGCGTAAGATGTGAAATCATAAAATTTTTCTTGCCGTGAATCTTTTAATCTGATGTTTGAGCTCATTTGAATGAAATAAATCATCCTGTGGAGTGAACTAATGCTGATCGGAATCGTGGTCTGTATCTGCCGGAATCCTGCAACTATTAGAGGCATCTGAAGCACAGCATCACCGTAGTCTGGTGAACAAATTGGAGATTCCGGCAGAGTCAGGTGAATGTCATGATTTTTCCAGAAGTCTACTAATATTTGACAGAATTTTCTGTCATGATTTGCCTTGGAGTGCATTTATCGATTTGCTGTTGATGTTTGGAATTGATTTGCCGTGAATACTCTCTTCCAATTTGATTTTAAATCCGGTATTGCTGGTTGTTTCCGCCAAGTGTAGCTGTTTACCACTCTTTGGTGAGTATTGTCTGAAGGTGGATTGATGGATTTTTGTCATCAATCGAATGCCTGTTTTGGATCAAGAAATTGATTCCTTCTAATCTGAATATCGATTAAAGACTTGATAATTTTGAATTATAAAATTTTGATTTCTGAATGTATAAGGTCTGAAGATGTTAGTTTGAGTGAATACTTTGCTTCCTGAACATTGAGTTCTGAACTCTGTTAGTTACTGGTTTCTTGATTATCAGATCATCGACATCTTCATATGTTACTAATTGATTAGTAACTACTTTTACTTAGTTGTTTTGAATTTAGGTTTAATTAGTTGATTTGAAATAATTAGCAATGGTAATTGCTTTGTAATTAGAATACTTAGCTAATTAGTAATTAGTTTACTTAGTAAAGAAATATGATGTTAGTTAGTTTTTTATACTATTTTTAGTCTTAGAATTAATTAGTTAATTGTCATTAGTTTAATATAGTCTTAATTGTCATTAGCTTCCTTTCATGATATCTTTCAGAATTGTTTTTTTAGTGTACTTTGTTTAGTATAATTTTACTTGTATCTCGTGTACTGCTCGTGTTTTTTTTGGATTTGTGCAGGATTGCACAAGACTGGAGTGGAAGCGATTACGTGACACGAAGTACGAAGAATAAAGCTTCTTTTTATTTATTTTTTTAGTTTAGAATTAGGAATTTAATTGGGTTTGTAAATATTGCACTTTACGCCCTCTGCGAAGGGTATTCATTTGTTGTAATAGTTAGTTGTTTTACTCTTTTGAAACATTTTACATTTCAATAATTCGGCAATAAAGATTAGTTTAGATTTATGTGCTTGAATATGATATATTCCCGTTCCCTGAGTTCGACCCGGTCTCATCCACTAGTGAGAACCGGTTTTTATTATTTGATGTCTGGTTTTCACATGTTTTTCATATAAAAAATCTTTTCAAAATTACAACGATTTAAAAGAAGACATCAATGGCAACCGTGTTGTAGTTTTCAAGACGTGGAGCAATTTTATGAAGTATTAAATCAGATAGACATTCAAAGATTAAGGAAAATATCTAAAACATACAGATTGCATTACCAATTGCTTCAACTCATCTCATAATGAGAGAAAAAAAATAAAGAACGCAGGCACTCAGCATACTATCAAAAAAAAAATATCAAAAGAAAGATGAATGCTGAGGAAGAACTTATAGACAATAACTAAAATCTGGAAATTATTAAAACCAAGAATTATGGAATGTTAAAAAAAAGAAAAAGAAAACTAAGCCCCGGATTAACTCACGACTGCTTTTGAAATAGAGAAAGAGGAAAATTAATGGCTGCCTATATGCACAGTAAAGAAATATCTAACGGCTAGCCTCCATTTTTTTTTTCAAGCTGGCACAAAACTAGCACTGTTACAACATGGGTAACGATCTTTAACCATCTTACCATAAACGAGATATGGATCAACTTGCATAACTTTGGCTTCTTTGGGAAGAAAAACACACCAGGCACAGGATAAATTTCCCCTTCTTTTTTTTTTATAATATCGATCTCTTTACACAGAAATATGGCATTAATAGTGGAATGAAAATTGAGATGAGAAATCATCTCATCCAAGACACTCGAAACACATCTGGTATGTTCCGTGGTGGCTTTTATGATTTCAGCATTGTTTCCACAGCAAAAGGAAGGGGATGATTATACACAGGGGTATGAAATGGATAAACAGAAACATAGAAGATTAAGGTCAGCAGAACTGAAACAAGAAATCTAAAAAAAAAATGATGTCTGATGCTAAGGAATAGATCGATTTATTAGAACCAGAATGGATGCCAAAAGTAGAATGCTAAGATGTGAAGAGGGGAAGAAGAGGGTTGAGGGTTCAAGTAAAGGGCGATAACAGGAGGTCAAAACACAAACATGAAATCCAGTGTAAATAGGCCATTAGAGTGAAAAATCAAGATCGAAGTGAAGGAAGGGGATATTGGAATCCGGAGATTCCTGTCATTATCGCACGATATATGATCCGATCTTGTTGTAAGCAACATCAGGGTCATAGGTGTGCTTTGGTAATAATCAATAAAAGAAATCAAAGTGAATGAAGAGCTCAAAATTTACAACCGGAAATAAAAGGAGCTCTTACCGATTTACTGGAAATTCCTGCAGTGAGATATGCTCTCTTCCGTCAGTCAGAGAAAAATCAGAGCAATATGCACAGAGTGCGGAATGTTCAGAAAACGATTGCTGCAGAGGCCCGATAGACTTCCTTCGGTGTGAGTGTGGCTCCACTCCAGAAGGAAAAACCCGATGATTAATGGGAAAATTGGTGGATTGCGATGGATGCCGAGAAGCTCGATGTCTTAAAAAAAAAACCGATGAAACTGATGGACGGTAGGAGAGATGCCGATAATGGATGTTTGAAGGGAAATACCGATCTCAATGAAAATAATCCATGGCCAGAAGACGGGAGCTGGTCTCTTCTTAAAGAGGAAATGGAAGCTTCGAGAGGGGAAAACCCGTTGAGGATTGAAGGTGGAGATGAAGTTAGGCTGTTGCAGATCGGACGGTGATGAGAGAAGAAGAGGGAAGCGCGGGAGGAGTCCGTTGCAGCTTTTTCCTATTTCAAAAAGGTGGTTCCCCTTTTAAGATTTTTCTGAAAGATGTTTAAGAAATGAGGTTTTTGGTAAAAACGGCTTCAAAAGTTTGAAAATCATCCATTTTCCTTATAATTTCTCTCAATTTTTTTAATTTATTTTTCAATTTTTTTGTATTTTTAGAATAAAATCCTAAAGTTTGTGAGAAAACAAAGATTAAAACTAATTTTTTTTGTGTTTTTGCAAAAATATTTACAAAAGGGAATCTTTCTGAGAATTTAGAAACGGTTTTGAGAAAATTTCTTCAGAAATGGGTTTATGTCTGAATTTTTGAGAAATATTCGAGGTTTACAACCTCGAACTGAGAAATATAGGGCCAAGGATCCAACAGAGTGTCGGATGAGCCGCCCGAGCCTTTCAAAATCATTTTTTGGTGTTTTTGTGATTTTATTTTGGAAATCGGACAACGGGGCTCAGATTTGGATTTAAAATACTGAGTTCAGACCCGGAGCTGAATTTGAATATATCAATGTGGAATTTAATCCAGAAATTTGAAGAAAGACTGAATTTTAGCTTTGAAATCACTTTGATTTTCTCAAAAAAATAGAGTCAGGGGCAAAAGTGTCATTTTTACAAAACTTTGAAAAATTTGGGGTGTTCATAATCCATCTCTATGCCTTTCTTGCTGATCATGTAGCCCAACAGTTTGCTTGACTCTACTCCAAAGACACACTTCTGCGGATTGAGTCTCAACTTGTAGAGGATAAGTCTTTCAAAGACTTGACCGAGAGCATCGAGATGATCCTCTCCTTCTTTTGACTTGACCAGGATGTCATCAACATAGGCGTCCATGTTCTTATGCATCTGGTCATGGAAAATAATTGTCATTGCTCTCTGATAGGTTGCCCCAGCATTCTTGAGCCCAAACAACATAACTGTGTAGCAAAATGTGCCCCAAGACGTGGTAAAAGAGGTTTTTGCTTGGTCACAAGCGGCCAATTTGATTTGATTGTAGCATAAGTATCCATCCATAAAGGAAAACATGGCGTGGCCCACCGTGCTATCGATCAAAAGATCAATGTTGGGGAGTGGATAATCATCTTTTGGGGTGGCCTTGTTCATATCCCTGAAATCGATACAGATTCGGACTTTGCCATTCTTTTTTGGGAACTGCCACAATGTTCGCCAACCAGTCTGGGTATTTGATAGTTCGGATGAATCCTGCTTTTAGAAACTTCTCAAGTCCTTCTTTAATTTGCGGTGCTATTCTGGGATCCATCTTTCTCAATTTTTGTTTGATTGACTTGCAATCTGGCTTCAGCACAAGGCGATGCTCGACCAACTTAGGATCTAAGCCTGACATATTCTCATAAGTCCAAGCAAAGACTTCTTGGTGCTGTTTAAGAAAATGGATGAGCCTTTCCTTCTCATCTGGACTCAAACTAGAACCAATTTTGAGGACCTTCAGATCATCTTCTGAACCAATGTTGACATCCTCTGTCAAATCTTGAACCAACGACGATGGTTCGTCCTGCTTCTGAATACTGGCAAATCTTGAATCGCTGAAACAAACTCTGCTACTTCTTCGATCTGCCTTGTCACTTTGCTGATTTCTGCCCCTGCCTTTGCCTTGCAGATTCTGGCCGGTTTGGATTTATTTTAAAGAAAGTTGGTATTGATAACGAGCCTTTTGAGCGATTTAGGAGCCATGATTCTGGCAATCCTAAAAGCGCAAAGAAGGTTTTTTGAGAAAAGGTAAGATATTTAAAAATAGCCTTTTGTACAGAAACAGAGAACGACAATATAGACACAGATATAAGCGAAGAATTTGGTGTATACCAAGATGAGAAATAGAAAATCAAAATTTCATTGATTGAAATATTCTTGATATTTACATATGCTTTGTTTGAAGAAAAGAAGGAAAATTGGGGCGGATTTTTGCCCTTACAAGGTGACACTAAAAAGAAAAGAGAAAGCAGAAAACACTGGCATTGTCTTCATTGTGCTCCTTTGACAAAGGTAGTGCGCTTGCCGGATGACTGTCCTGAAAAACCCAAGCCTGTACCGGTGGCATGCCAAGTGGGGACGATTGGCTCTAGAATGTCGTCTTCATTTCTACCCAGGCCCCTGAAGGGCTGATAACCGTGTTTCATCAGAAGATCAAACCCTTTCTTAGCTTTTAGAAACTGAGGGAAAAGAGGGTGATCTCTGAATGAAGTGCAATCAAGGCGCCCGCCTAACTTGAAGAAGCGAGGTCCCTGCCACTGGGTCACTACTGCCACATTTTCTGTCGGCTGGACTTCTTTCAATTTTAGCATGTACAGACTTTCACTCAGATTGATTTCATCGACTTCTCTGATGCTCGGGATGTCGGCAGTGAAAGTAGGACGGGGGATCATTGGCTGTGGGAGTCACTCTTCCGGGTCCTCTCCTAGGACTGTGGTAATCATACCTCCCTTCGACCATTTGATGCACTGGTGAAGGGTTGAAGGAACAACGTTGGCATTGTGGATCCAAGTGCGTCTCAGAAGAAGGTTGTATGTAGGCGGCACATTGACCACATGAAACAGGACCGTATGCACCGAATAGTTGATGAAAATTTTGAAAAAAATCTTCCCCTTGGCTGTCTGCCCATGGTTGTCAAAACCATAGATCGTGATTGGATCTGGGGTATACTCTTCTTCCTTCAGGCCCAAGGCTTTGGTCATCATCTCCGGACAGATGTTTAGGCTGCTGCCTCCGTCAACCAGCACATGAGGGACTGTCATGCCCTTGGTCCGCACTACTATGTATAGAGCGTTGTTATGGAAATAATGAGGCTTTGGCAAATCCTCATCAAAAAACGTGATTGGTGCATTCGTCATGGCCTGGTTGACGATCTGTGCCATATCTTGCAGAGTGGTGCTAGGCTTGACTTTGATCTTTTTTAGCAGATCTTCTAACACTTGCTGGTGCTCTGGAGAAGCGTGGGTCAAGTCCAGGATAGAAATGTTCGATAGAGCAGTAATTGGCTTCTGTATTGATCCTGAAGTTTCATCTTTCTTTGAAGCTGCCTTGATAAAGCGCTTCAGGATCTTGGGAACTTGCCTGGTGTTTTCTGTTGTCACCTTTGCTGGTTCCTTGTTTGGTTTCTTATTGCTGGAGAATAAAGTAATATCCACCCTCTTGGCGAAAGACTGCGCTTGACGGAGGACGAGGACCTGATGCTGATCCTGAATGTCTTGACTGGAACATGGTTGAATGCTGCCTTGAAAAGAGAATGTTTGTTCTGTGATGACTGAAGCTGAATGCTTAGGAAATGGTTTGGACAAGATTTCCGGTTGTTCTTCCTCATCCTCGATTAACAAGTTCTTGTCGATGCAATCTTGGATGATGTTCTTCAGGACAAAACAGTGCTCAGTGTCATGTCCAACAATCCGGTGGAATTTGCAGAACTTATCAGTCCATTTTCCCATAGCAACGGGAGGATCTGCCACCTTGGAGAGTTTTATCATTCCCTTTGACATCATATATTCAAAGATGTCTTCATAGGACTGCTCTAGAGCTGTAAACTCTCGATCATAACTCCATCTCTCGTGTTTTGGCTTTTCTTGTTGCTTTGCTTCTGGCTGAGGCACTGACTGGACGGGTTGTGGCTTAACAAACTTTCCCTTCTGGACTGCAGAGTTTGTCCTTTCGTCCCTAGAGTGTCTGACATTCTTGTTACGATTTTTCTTGCTTTTCTTACTGCCAGAACTACCGCTGTTGTCTGAAAAATCCATGGAGTAAGCCATGTGGGCCTTTTTCTTTTGATCAGAATTCCCTCTGACAAAAGGATAACCTTCATATAGGCCATTGTCCAAGCCGGTCTCGAGCCATTCGGCTCTTTCAATCAACTTGATGAATGATTTGGCAGGAGAGGTAGAAATGAGGTTCCTCAGAGGCTGAGCAAAGTTGTTCAAGATAATTTGCAGGGCGTACTCTTTTGGGACAGGAACCTTCATTATGTTACAAGTGCTCCTCCACCTGTGAATGAATTCGCTAGCCCTCTCATTCTCGTTCTGCTTCAGATTGTACAGATGGTTAAGAGTTGGTGAGGCTTCAACATTGAACATGAAGCACTCAATGAACAAGTTTACGACCTTATCGAACTCTCGTAGTTCGATAGGATTGATGTGGTCTGCATACCACCTAGCTGCTACTCCTTCCAGACTGCGGGGAAAACAGATGAACAAGGTCCGATTATCTTTCCTGAAACGGCCGCACTCTGCATAGAATGTAGCCAAATGAGCCTTAGGGTTGCCCGTTCCGTCAAACTTGAGGAACTTCCGAGGGAGATTCTCTAGATTGTCATCCCCGTCTAGGCCATTGTAAAAATCCTCACCAGAGTAAGTCTGTTTGCCTTTGCTTTTGGCTTGAATATCCTTAATGGCCTGATTCATTTCTTTCATCTGCTCGTGCATCGGATCATTAGCTGGAATAGGTTTGTTTATTGATTCGGGTTCTGCAACGATCTTCACAAACTGCTGCGGAGGATTCTGAGGGTAGACAAACTGTTCTTCTTCTTTTGATTCTTCTTCGGCTGATTCTGATTCCTCAGAAGTAGTGTCAGACTGGACCTTCTTTCTGGCGATCCTGACCAGCTTTTTCACAGTTTTCTTCTTTGGTTTGCTTTTTGGAGCGACCTTCTTCTGACTGGCCTCAGCTTGTTCTGACATCATTCGGGCCATCATCCTCTGAAACAAGCTGTACATAGCAGGATCAATATAATCGCCTTTGTTCTAATTCTACCCTCTGACTGACTTAGGAGAGTTTGTTGCTTCGACTTCGCTGTCGTTGTGCTAAGAAGCAGTCTCTTTTTTCAGCTCTGGTCTGAACTATCTTGTCAATGCCAAATGATTTCTGTGGAATAAAGGGAATGGTTAGAGCTCGGAGGAATTTTTGAAAACATGACTTTTTGAGAAAAAGACAGGAAAGGAGGAATCGATAGACAATTAAACAAGTTATCCCATTACCAGGGATCGGGTCATCACAAATTTTGTGATAATTGTGACACCATTTTGTGGTAACGGAAAAAAATATGCCTTGTCACCTAGGCGAGGTCGTCCATCATGATAAGAGATAATTTGAAAGAGAATATAAGGCAAAGTCTCATCGCTAGGGATGAGGTCGTCACGGGGATTGTGACCATATAAAAGAATAAAATTTTGGCCATAAAGAGTTTTTTAACAGAACACAAAGTTGCATTTTTATTGATGACAAAATTTAAATACAAAGAGAAGGTGGGCAGACAGTTTGCCACCATTCTCGATATTCCGAAGATATATTAGGACCAGGAAACACAGACAAAGGAATGAAGGAGTCCCAAGTGTATTTGGTTACATGGTATGTCCCAGACCACTGATTCGACTGCAAATTGAACTCTGGCATGTGGCCCATAGGGAAGTGAGTGTTGACACAAATCTGCCGCTGCAAGAACTGTCTGAGACACCTCTCTAGCTAATAGTCGACACAGAAGAAAGGGCCAAGCAATTTGTAGCGCTTGCTACAAGCATAAGTGTAGCGAGGAACTGATTCTTGCCTGTCAAAGTAATCCCAAAGGATCTCTTCCTGATGCAGATTCTCAATCAAGGTTCGATACTGAACGACAGACTTTGGCTTTTTGCCGCTGAATCTGAAGGAACTGGCTTTTGACGTCACATGTCGCAGAAACCAAGACTGCAAAACATATGTGCATCCTTCCACCAGAATGGTCTCTTCGAGGGAAAAATGAGCTAAGCCTCTGTAGAGAAAGGCTAGAGCTGCCATGGATACTGAAAGCGGATAGGTCTGCTTGCTTCCCCATCTTCGAAAGAGTTGGGCGACCCTGACATCGATAAAATTCTGACCGTCTTGAGAGAACGCTAATCCTGCTGTGCATAGGACCATGGCATGCTGAATTCTTTCTTTTGGTGCTCGGGACAAGGTGTCAACTTCCTCATAGGCTCCATACTTGCGATAGAGTCCAAACAGATCGATGAACTGACTTCCGTTGATCTCGGTGAGAGGACAAGATCTGCTCCCTGTCGCTCTGGCTAATGCTTCTCGAACGTCTATCTCCTTGACATTGATCAAGAACTGCTGCTCGATCGGTTCATCTGGCTGACCAGCTGGTTCTGGAAACCCCATGATGTCACTGAATTCATCCATTAGCAGAGTCATCTCTCCCCATGGAAACCAAAATGTGCAGGTACGTGGATTCCACCATTCTGCCATAGCTTGAATCAGACTGTCGTTGATGGTTCACTTGCCCACTGTCGATGCCATCTCCAATCCACAATCATCCAAGTGGTTTGAGAACATACGCGAGAAGGTGGCGAACCAAGAATAATACCACCGAGGGAAGAAGAAATGAGATTGGATAACCCGATGATCCGGGGTTCCATCCCTCATTTGATAGAAGACATGATCTCTGGGAAAGACAACATCGAGAGAATCAGACGCCATCAGAATGATACTGAGGCAAAGAAGAAGAGATTTAGATAGAATGCAGGACTTATGGATAGACATTTGATGAAAGAAAAGGATAGGCATAAATCCTGGAAATTTGTAAAAAGATCAAAGGATTTTTAGAAAAAAGGGATTTCCAGGGTTTTTAAAGAAAAGTTTGACACAAAAAAGAAAAGAAAGTAGGTAAAGGAAAGATACACACCTGGGGTTTTTAAAAAATAGAGGAAATTTTGAATAATACACCCAGGGTTTTGAAAAGGTTTGATACATAAGAGAATACAAGGAAATATCGCATAATCAAAGCTGCACAAACAAGGATGCGCACACAGCACTCCCTAAAAAGCTTACTCTAAATGCAATATTTGAAATGGCTTGTAGGACCTTAATCCTAACTCTATGGTTCAAATCATCTGATTCCAATCATTGTATGTCGATATACTCAAGCCGAAGCTCGAAGTACGTGGCATAGGAATAATTCTTCGATTCTAAGGCAATGGCTTCCCAACATCCTTGAGCACATACCGATATACCTCAGACTATGGCCCTTAGGTACGTGGTAGGGGGGCGCGAACCCAAATAAGTGACCCAGTTGTGAGGCTCTCTCCCGAACTATGGTTCAGTGAGACAACCCAGCAACGTGAAGACTGAGACAATATAGGTAGGGATGTTTTCAAAAATATGCTCAACATGCAATAAAACCAGAAAGCTCTAATGCAAGTCCTAAAAGAGATAGAATTTAAATGAAATAAAAGCATACACTTGCATACATTGTTTACATTCAATCCCTAGAATTGAGGAGAGTTGTATTTCAGACCTAAATCTAATATGAACATGGAATAATCTTCTCAATATGGTCCTACCAAACCATACCTAGATCCTATATGCAATGATGTCAGCTTAGAACAGAGTCTAGGCTCTTAAGGTTTGCATGGAAATGAAGCTGACATTTATAGAATAAAGATTTAGATAATATCAAAGCAGAGCAAAGGCATAGATTCAACCGGACGAAGACGGGTCCCATCTTGGTCGCCAAAACTGTGATCATCGCAAAAATTTTCCTCTCTTGGTGTTCCTCTCTCTTCCTTCTCCTTTCCTTTTCTAACCTCCATTTTCCTTCTTTTTGAGGGAAGGAAAATAAAAGACAGAAAAAGAAGAGAGAAGAGAAAAGAAAAGAACACAAGAGAAGGGGAACTCTTTTGCGGGGTCTCACTTGACCTTGATTTGAAAATATTTAGAAAAATTACTCGCCTCCGTTTTTGAAATATTGCGAAAAAAAATGGAGAGACGGGGCTCGCTCGTCGGTACGAGGTTCGACCGTTTCTGGCGCCTTTACCAGGAGTAATCAAACCAAGGATTGAATTTATGCCTTTTTGCTTTGCCTAAATATTATCTAAGAATTTATTCTAAGTCTAAATGCATAAAGAATCATGCTTGTGCAATGCAAGGATGTATGCTCTTTTGAGAAAATATTTTGAAAATTTCCAAGTTTTCTGAGATGAACTTGATGATGGAGTGAAGAAATGGTTGAATCTAGTTTTAGAACTTGAGATAGATCAGGACGGATATCTTGAAGTTCTAAGTTTTTGAAATAATCAGAGTTGGAAGAATAAATCTTTGGATTTTGGAAAGAATGATTTAAAGCTGAGATAAAGAAAAAATGAATGAATTTTCAAGATCAGGAATGGACATTGAGTTCAAATTTGAAAACCCAAAGAAGAGATGAATTTTGAGATGGAATTGAATTTCAGATTTTAAAATTTGAAATCATGATAGAATTTGGATTTGAAATATAGAATTGGATTTGAAATCTGGGTTTAAAAATGGAGTCTGAATCCTAAATGAAATTTGGATCTGAAGTCTAAGATCCAAAAAAAAGTTAGATCCGGAATCTGGATACAAAGTGGAATTGGATGTGAAGTTTGAGATCCAAAGTAAAATTGGATTCTGGATCCTAAAATGGAATTGGATCTAAAGTCTGAAATCCAAGATGAGATTGGGTTTTGGATCCTAAAATGGGATTTTGATATGAAGTCTGAGATCCAAAAGTGGGATTGGGTTCTGGATCCTAAAATGGAATTTGGATGTGAAGTCTGAGCTCCAAAGTGGAATTGGATTCTGGATCCTAAAATGGATTTGGATCTGAAGCCTGAGATCCAAAAAATGGAGGTTATACTTGGAAATCTGGATCCAAGTTGGGATTAAGATCTAACTTTAGATTTGTATTATGAAAGTCCAAATGGGACTTTTAAAGATGGATCTGGGTTTTGAAAACCCAGATTAAATTTAAAACTTAGAAACAGACTTGAATTTGGAATCAATCTCAAAAACTTGGATTTTGTAGATAAGAAAATAAACTTGATTTTTAATTTGAAATCAGAAGATGAATTAGAGGTTTCAAAGTTAAATTGAACTTCGAAAATGGAATTTTGAGATATTAAATTGAATTTGATTTTGAATTTTGACAATGAATTTGGAATTTGATTTGAAAATTGAATTTTGAGTATACAAATGAATTTCAAAGTCAAATTGGACTTTGAATTTAAAGTTTGAATTGGGAATAAGAAGATGAAACAGAAATTTCAAAAGTTGAATTGAACTTTGAAATTTGATTTGAATTAGATTTTGAATTTTGGATATACAAATGAATTTCAAAGTCAAATTGGACTTCGAATTTTAAAGTTAGAATCTGAAAATGATATTTGAATTTACAAGAGTTGAAAATTGATTTGAGAAGTGAAGAAGATATCTGAAGGAAATCACTTGGATTTCTGAAAAGGAATTTTGAAAATATGATGCAATTCTATCCTAAATGATGAATGAATTTAAAGAATTTGAAATTGAATTTTGAAAAGCATATCTCATTCTTTAAATGAATCAAAATAAGATTGAAAATATAATACATCCTTGACTATGGTCATTGAATATATTATAAGATAATCTATATTAAAATTCAGGTGAAAATAAAACATATTTTGGTGCTTTTATAGAGTTTAGAATGAAATTAGTTCTCAATATATCCTGACTATGGCCATTGATATATGTTTTGAGCTAATTTTAAGTTAAATTCTAATAAAAGAAGAAAATATTTGAAAATATGATGATTTTTGAAGAGGATCCAGTATGGATCCAGTGTTATTTTATAAAAGATAAAAATACTAAGTCTTGTTTACATCCTGACTATGTCCATTGATGTAAATCATCAACTTAGGATTAATTACCCCTTACGAAACGGTGCACGTGCCATTCGTGTTTCACCATTGTGAGATTTTGAAAATATAAAGGTAAAAGCATGAAAAATAAATAATTTATGATATTTAGAATGCTCATTCATTCTATCTAAGACTGGAAATGTAGAATTTTCATTGATATTTCGCTTATTACAATACTGGAATCGACAATTTCTACTCCTCGCTTTTCTTGTGTTTCTGCAAGATGAAATTAGCACAAGAAGGAAATTTAAAAAAAATGTGAATGTAAATGACTATTCCAAATTTTACACGAGATGCTTTACTCGTTTTTAATGAGAAAGGCATATGGCATACTCTGCATTGATTAGAAAATACACATAGGTATATATATATATAGGTATAAACAATGCCATATTTAAATGAACATCTATATGAGTGAAGGCAAGGACCAGGATGACCCAAGATGAACCATCATGAAAGATGGTAGTTCCTGATGAACCGTCATGGAAAGGGAGGAAACATGGTGGTTCATTGTGAACCACCGTGAATACACGGTAACATATAGACGTAGGAAATTTCCATAATTTCCCAGCCATTGATCCCGAAGAGCACATAGAAATATAACAATGTGTTGAGTTTATTGTGACCTAACTATGGTGGTAAAACGAAAACACCTCCTAATCTTTATATCCATCTCCGAGATATTAAGAATATCCTATGAAACACCAATTTGTAATGGGGCAAAAATGTAACAGCACAAATATCCCACAGTCACTTACTGTCTTACAGGATGGACTACATATTTAACACTCCTTGGACCCTCAGATCCACATGCTTGGGGGCCCAACTGAGCATTCAGGGCACTATAATAATTATTAATATGTTGGCAGGGAAAGTTTATCTTCTTTGCTTTCTTTTGTTCATAAGAGGAACTACTTTTGAAATCTGGTGGGGATGAAACTATTTGATGTGGTGGATGTAGTGTTGATATAGTGAAAGCACGCAGGTGATGTGGCTTATGAGTGGAGCTATGAGATGCGGATGGCAGGCCTGTAGTGAATATGGGTATTGGGATGGTGGATAGATATTGTTGTGGAAAGATAGAGCATGCACAGTTTGCTGCAAACGATACTGTAGCAGCAAGGTGATGAGATGGAGTAAGTCAGTGGTAGCATGTGAAGATGTGCTAGATGTGCCAGTGAGTTCAACAAATGGAGCTGAGTATGGGGTATATTAGAGGAATATACAGGGGTCAAATACTTGCTAGTAGATTAACATTGACAGCAAAATGGATTCTAACAAGGGATCAACGTTATGATCTCCACTTAGGGATTCCAGGAATGACACACAAATTGAGAGGATACCCGCAAGTGTCACTGGACCCAACTTGATATCCTAACTCCGCCTTTCGAGAACAGCTTTTCCTGAACCATGTAATGAAGGTCTTGAGACTATGACCTTCCAGACCACAATATCCTAATCACTCGAATTAACAGATATCTCAAAAGCATTCCTCTACGTTTTGCATACCTTGACTTAATAATGTAAGATTCACAGCTGAACTTGAAATGAAGGCAACTGTGAGGCTTAACTGGCATTCTTGGTTAGGAATGACCTAAGCAAATCTTGTAATAGACATCAATATGATTTTGTAGTAAAACCAATGTTTTCTCAAGAAAGTTGTAGTAAATTTTTACAATAGGCACATAGACGAAAAATCTATATAAGATTAAGCAATTAAGCAAAAATGAATGCTGAAAGGGAAGCATCATACCTGCTGTAGATCGGCACTATCTGTAGGCTACTGACAACTGTATCCTGAAGACCCTCATGGTGAAGGAGCTGAGGAAGGTAGATATTGGAGTCGTGCAAAAGGAGGGGGTGGAAATTCCTTCTCAAATTTCAGAAGAGATTCAAAGGGGAGCACCACAGTTCTGTGGATGTCCTGGAGAAGAAAGGAAGCTTTTCCTCTCTTCGTACTGTGGAGACTTTTCCCCTTTTTGTTGCGGTTCCGCTGGAGCTCTGGAATAGGAAGACGATCTGATCAAACCTCCCTCCCACAGGTTGCTTGGAGCTTTGGCTTTTTGCCGAGGGGGTGTCTCGAGGGGGGGGGGGAGCTGAAAGAAGATGGATGGGTCGAGCAATGGATCAAGAAAAGAAAGTGGATGCAAGAAGTATTGAAGAAGAGGGAAGGATCGGGCACTACCCACCAGTCCTTTGCGTGCTTCCCTTTTAAAGGGGAAGAGGAGGGTTCTGGAAACAGAGAGGTCGTTAAGCATCGAGGGTTGAGGATGAACGGGGACTGATCACAGGGATGGAAAGCGAAGAAGGGTTAATGGCTGCGATGAGTCGAAGAGGGAAATCAGGTGGCTGATGAGGGGTTGGAGATGAAGGTTGCACATGAAGGATTAGGGCAAGAGAGGAAGAAGGAAGCATGCGAGGTTGTTGGTGATGAGGGGTTTGAGATGAAGGTTGCACATGGAGGGTTTGGGTGAGAGAGGGAGAAGCCCAGAGAGAGGTTTCGAGAGGGTTCTTGAAAACTCCAAATTTTTTGTTAAAAGTTTTTACAAAAAGATGAACTTAAAGATTTTCAAAAAGGCCGGTTTTTCCCAAAAGTTTTTGCAAAAAAACGATTTTAGTTAGAAGATTTTTTTTTTCAAAAAAAGAGTTTTTCAAAAACCGATTTTTGTTTCTCTTCTATTATTATTATTATTATTATTATTTTTTTTCATTTTCTATTTTTTCTCTTTTTTTTATTTTTTAGAATAAAACCCTAAAATCAAAGATTAATTTTTTTTTTGTATTTTTGAGAAATATTTACAAAAGAAGGTTTTTCTGAGAATTCAGGGCTATTTTAGGAAAATTTCTTTAGAAAAAGAGCTTGGACCCAAGTTTTGAGAAATTATTCAAGTTTTAAACCTCGAATCGAGGAATATAACGCAATGGGTCTAAACGGATACCGGACGAACTGTCCGAGCTATTTAAAAAGTTATTTTGGTAATTTTGAGAATTTGATTTAAAAATTGGACAACGAAGCTCAGATTTGGATTTTTTATCTGGATCCGGATCCGAAATTGAGTCAGATAAAAAATGAATTTAATTTCAGTAAAACTTGAGAAATAAAATGGAATTTAGATTTAAAGGTGACTCAATTACTCAGAAAATGGGGTCAGGGGCAAAAAAAGGAAATATTTAAAAGATTTTAAAAAATTTGGGGTGTTCACAGTGTTGTGTGTTTTGGTATTTTCAACCTTAGTTTAGCATTCGTGCAGAGACCAGCACATCAGATTTAGTTTGCTTTGCATTTTGAAGTGGTCGAGTCTTAATTTCCCTTGTTTTAGCATCAAGACGTGAAAATCGGCTAGATCTTGTTCTAGCTGATTTTAATCTTTTGTTATCTTTGGTTTTCTGTAAGGTTTCAATAGAAAAATATGTTTTAAAATTTATTTTTGATCCAGTTTGGTTGTTGAGTCTAATTTAGATTGTGTCTTTAATTAAAAACCAAAAAAATCGGTTAGAATATTTCTAGCCGATCTTGGCATTTTAGGAAGTGTAGGTTCTGAATTTTTTTCTGTAGTTACACTGTGTAATCTGATCTTGTTTCATCTGTTCCCAGTGTGCTTTGTTTACCATTTTAGGTTAGGTTAGGTTTAAAGGTGTCGTGTGATTTGTTATGAAAAAAATCGTTGGGTGAGAGTGTATTGTTGGGTAAGTGAGTGTGATTTGAATTTTCAGTTGTGTGTCTGCAAATTTTTTAGTGTTTCCCAGTCTAATAGATTTGGTGTTAGTCGAATTCATGCTCTTAGGAACCGTGTAGATTTCGTGTCATTATTGTGGCATTTTAGATTTGTGAAAATGAAAAGTCGAGTTTTGTTTTCTAATTTTTAGGTGTCGTCCAGCCGGCTGTAGTGTTTTTTATAGATTTTTAGTTTATTAAATTAGTTATAATTTGTTGATTAAGGTCTAAGTTTAGATAGATTCAATTCTGAAGTAGATTTAAGCATTATTGATTTTGGATGTTATGTGTTTTAGGTTAGGCGTGTGGATAGATTCTTGTTTAACATTTTATGTGTTGTTTGAATTTCCAGCATATTAGCTAGTTAGTTGGTATGTCCATTAGTTTAAATAATTAGTTATAATTTTGTGTTAGCCTTAGATTCGTAATTGTAGTGGTGATAGAAGTTTAGGCAAAATTTCAATTAGGCGTGTAGAGTCATCTTCCCCAAGTAGGGGTGTCAGCCATTAGAGCTCCAGTAGAGCTCTAGGCTTCAATTGGTAGGTTCCTTTCGAATATAGAAGGTTCATTATAGTGTCTAGGTTCATTGATTTTAGATTAGGAAATGTTTTTTAGGGTTGTGTTTTGGTAAGTGTGGATTTGATTATTAGCTAAATTAGTCTTTCTCAAATTCGTGTTCTATATTTCAGTTTTACCTATTGACTTATTATAATAACTTAGTAATAAAGTAGGTTACTTAGTTAAGAAAATTAATTTTTAGGAGGGTACTTAGGTAAGTTTGGTTGTAAAACGAATTTAGTAACTTGAAAGGCTCATTCAATTTCGTGGATTCTCATTGAACAAAAAGCGTAACTCCTCTTGTCCAGCAAATATAGCAAGCTTTCTCTCCTTTACACTTTTGGAAATTAATTTTAAGTTTTAAAGTTCTTTCTAAAAACGTGTGCAAGGCTTTGGGAAATATTTTCAAACATTGTCTAGTGTTTTTAATGCTAACTGGAAAACGTGTGGGACCCCATTCTTGCTGGACGGTTTTATATTCTGAAACTTTCCATTTTATTTTTCCAAGCATTTATTAGAATAGCTACATTACCAAATTCGTTTTTAACATTGCTAAGCCTATTTACTCACTTCTATATTAACCTAGATTAACTTTAGCCTTAGTATTTTAGTTAAGTTTAAATTAACTTTAGGTTAATGATTGAGTTCTTAGTTAGGTAGGTCTTAATTAGGATTTAATTTATTTCAATTAGGCGTGTAAGATATATAGAGTCATTAGTTTTAATTGTCCTTGTCATTTTTAATTAATTAGATTTTAATTTTTAGGTTTCTAATTTAGTCATTGTCTAAGTGAGTCAACCTAGTTGATCCATTTAGGTGGGGCGTGAACCTAGTCTAAGTCAAACCTTAAACCGCACCCCATTGGTTATCAGTTGCTTATCTGACTTTATTTGTTTTTAACATTAGATAAGCTCGTATTTATTTAGCTTTTACTAGTTAGTTCATGCTTTATTGTAGCATTTCACTTAGGTTATTGTGTTAGAAGTATTTAGTGTAAGCATTTAGATATTCTATTTAGTATTGCTATTTTAGTTAGGTTAATTCACATTTGATAGATTAGCATTAATCGTGAAGTGAGTGTGTTAGTTGCTTTTTCATGCATTTTGCATAATTGCATTCATTGTTTGCATAGTGACTGTCATTCAGCAGCATTTAGGACTGTAATTGCATTTAGGTTGCATTATTAGTGCTAAAGATAGATTTCCAAAGTGAATAGTGTATTGAACTTAAAAACCGATTTTTGCCGTGTCGCACACTCGTCATTTTATGTGCAAAATTTTTGAGTTTTCTAAAAATTCTTTTTTTATTCTCTACATTGGCATGTTCACTATCTTCAGACCAAATTTCAACTCATTCCAAGTTGATTTGGTCTGGTTTTTAAGCGTTTTGTGAAAACAGCTTTTTCGAGTTTTAAAATTTCAGGACCTGCGATATCCAGATTTTCTCTGGTTTTGAAACGCTTATATCTGGAATTCCAAATATGATTTTTTAATTCTGTAAAAACTGTCAGATTCTTGAATCTGTTAGTTACAGAATAGAAGAAATTTCAGGAATTTTTAACTTTGTTTGCGTTGTCAAACAGTCTGTTTACGAAAAGCTATCAGAAGTTATTTTGCACTAGTTAGGAGTACTATAGTCATTTCATCGTTTTATCCATTTTCGGTTTATTTTCAGTGTTTTCTGCATTATAATCAGTTTAGCAGCATCTATTAACGTAGTTAGACCTAGATTGAGTAGTTTTGGAATTATTTTGTGATTTAATTTGATCTTTTAGTGTTAATTAGGTTTGCTTTTGTTAATTTCTTCAAAATTAGGTTTAATTTAAATTTTAGTTTAATTTCATTGAATTATTTACTAACTTTGCATTTTCCTATGTTATTAAGTTGAAAAGCATATTAAAAATTCTAGGAGATTCTTGTTCAAGTGTGAAAAACCGATAAGTGGTGAAAGGACAGAAGTGCCCTTGGCGTGCAACAGAAGATTTGAAGTGTTTTTTTATTTAGTTTTAGTTCTAATTTGTAATTGTTATTAGCATTGTAATTGTTGATTTAGATTTGTGAATTAATAAATTGAATTTCTTAGAAATAATTGAGTAATTCTCGTTCCCTGTGGATTCGACCCGTGCTTGCCACTTTTGTAGAAAGTCAGTTATTTACTTTTGGTTAACGATTTTCCAAGGATTTTATTGAAAAATTATCTGTTAAAAAGAGCATTCATAAAAACTCAACCACCATCCCCGTTCAACAGCAATGGGATCTTTGATCCCAACAAGTTTTTTTTCTCTTTCTTTCCTTTTGTATCCTCTCGATCTAATTCGATTTTATTTTTCTCTGTCTGATTTTGTCTTGCTCGATTCCTGTTTTTTTTTGCTTTTTAGCTTGATTCCTATTTTCCTCCCAGTTACTTTGATTTTAGTTCTTGTTGATTTATGTTTTTTCGATTCCTGTTTTCTTTTCCATGCCTGGATCTGTTTCTAATTTCAGTTCATGCTTGTTTTTCTTATTATTTTTACTTTATTATGACATTTCCCTCATTCGTAACGTTTTCATATTTCATCCTCTGTGGTTCATCGTTTAAACATATGTTCTCATTTTAATCCTATTATCCTTTGATATCATCCATTAGCGTATGAGCTCATGAGTGTTGGTAGAGCACGAATATTAGAGATCAGCTCTCTCTCTTTCTCTCAAACCAAACAAATGGTGAATTCATTATAAACCCAAAATCTGGTACCACTCTGGTACAATATCAAGTTTTACTGGAAAAAGCCCCTCAGCAGTCTAGAAAACCACTTCCAACAACCAAGCTGAAAACAGGTTGTCGATCGGGTCATCTGAAGGCATCAGAAGTAGTCTTCTACAGTCTGTCTCTCCTTTGATTCATAAGGTTATGAATATCTGAAATCGCAACAAAGAAGCCAAGCAAAGCCACGAGCTCCGATAACCTGGTATGGATCTTCTTCTTCTCCCCTTTAAAATTCGTTGTTTTGCTCCATCAAAGTATTCATTGTAACGTCGGCTTACATATTACAACATGATGGGAATATTAGTATTCTAACATTTTTTTAGTTTCTTTGTAGATCCCTTCCTGAACTTTCTTAGCCTGATCATGATCATGTTACTGTGTTTTGGATTCAGAGTCCTGCGGCAATTCATCATTTCATCTTTATATTTTCCTGCATACCTGCATTTTTCTATATAACATGCCTTAATTGTTAGCTTATCAATCCAGTCCATTATTCATACTTTTTTTTTCTTTTCTCTCATAGTTGGTATTAATATATGGCTAATAAAAAATTCCCTCTAACCAGAGTCAAGGGACTGAAGGTGGATTTAAAGAGCTTCATGAAAAGTGTCCAGTTACTCACTAATCTGTCCACTCCATGATCGGCATACAAAATTCATTAGCACATCTTTTGGCTTGAGGAATCCAATCACGCAGAGAGGAAGTGCAGTCTTTAGAAACTAAAAAGGTCTGGTTCACATCCGAACCAGCCATCTTTTTTCAACCCTTCATTACCTTCAGTCACTACTACGTGTAACCTGGGCATTTCACAGTACAGTTCCAATCAACCACTTCACATGCTGCACTGCATTTTCCTTTGTGCTACCTGCTACCACCCTTCACAGCGTCCCATAGGTCATTACATTCCCTATTTTATGCCGGCCAATTTCCTGTGGTAAATGCTAATCATCACCATCATGCATTTTAGTATGTTAATTAGTTCATTCATTTGTCAATTGACTATATGTTTTGATGAGTTACATTGTGTATTCTTTTGCTCTAACCTTCACCTTGTAATTTGTGCATTAAGTTGATACTTGTATGGATGCTCACTCTGGCAGCCTCATTGGGTTCCAATTGTCATTTGTTATTGATTCCAGTTGAAGGTTTATAGTTAGTGGTATTGTACAAATTCAGGTTCATTAGAAACAGTTGGCATAATTGGCTATCAAAATTGACTCGATAGCATGAGTCTCAGTTTGCGAAGGCCTGTTGTAATAAGGCTAACTGATCATGTGAGATCATGTTAACAAAAAAAAAAAGAGCTACTGCCCAGATCTCCTTGATTGGTCATGCATATGCAGGTTTTATTCCAATCCATCCTCTTTATCGAGTTCTCTCATTCCTTCACATTTGTTTGATGATGTTTGTGCAGAAACCATAAGAGGTTTTGCCATTTCAAGGACAACGGGCACAACCATTCATTATTTGTACAATACCCACCATATAACCCCTTTTTGTTTGCACACACACACCTGAATCCAGCCGCGGTCTACACTTTCTTCTCTCACACCATAATGTCGATATATGTCTCACTCCCCTTTTGTGCATATGGCTACCCAGTTCTCAATTATTTTAAGGTATTAGGGTTCATTTCTCATTATAGTTCCTGTAACTGCTAATAACATAGATGGGTAATGTTGTACATTTTCTTCATCTGTATCCATTTTTGTTTTTATTCTCATAGCTTCACCATTAGCATCATGTTCATTTGGCGTGCGCTCTTATCTTCTCTACACTCGTATTAAGCAGCCCATCAAAAGGTATATTCCACTTCTTGTTTTCATATCCTTTTGTGTAAAATAACAGAATTTCACCTTGAATATGAAGTGAATCATGAAGGAGTCAATGCAATCTGATGTTTTCTGTTTGCTACAGAGGAATGCTATAAAAACTCTTGTGGAGTCTTGTCGCCAGAAAGCCTTTGGGAAGTCTGATCGTCATCAACAGTTATCAGAGTCCGAGTGTTGCTCAAGCTTATTTATGGTGAAGAAGCTATATCTGTATACCTTAGTATGACAGAATACTGAGGATCACGAGTTGGTGCATAACAAAGCTCGCAGATCGGCACATGCACAACTCCTAGCAGCTACGCGCACCAATTTCTAAAAGAAGGAGTTGACGGTTCCTAGCCTTTAACCTCTGTAGGTCCCAGGTATTCTTTATCTATTATCACTCTTCATGATTTTCTTTTTTTATATATTGGTGATGGATAGGTGGCATACTGTATTAGAGATAATTAGAAATGTTAAAAGTTTATAGCTACTAGATTCTTCTGTTTAAACCATATATTTTATTTTTCTTTCATTTTTTTTTCTTTTACCTTCTCATATGACTTCCCCTATGTAGTAGCATCCTCTTACCTGTAACATTCACCCTGTTGTATGTACATTTTTGCATCCCCTGTCATAGCTGCTATGCCCATCATTTATCACTCTGTTGTATCTCCTCATAACAATCACTATAATAAATTCCAGCATTTTCATCTTGTTATAGTCCTTGCCGTCATCACCATATTAACAACCTGTAACACATTCTGCTGCATCATATACTTGCGTCCATGAAATGGATGTTGAATTACCTATGGGAAATTTGCCATCAATATTTGGCTATAATCATGATCGGCTGGTGAAGTTAGCAGCTTCAAGAAACCTTAACTATGGTTCCTGTGCCATGTGCAATATAGCAACCCCAAGTGAATTTTAGCAAATAAATCCTAGGGTTATGCTGATTACAATAATTTCACATTGTTTCACTGTTATAGCATCCACTTACACTCTGAAGGTAATTGTACTTTAATACTCATGCCTTCAGCATATTACCCTTCTCCATACTACCTGTTACATCCATTTCCCAGCACTCAACATAGCATACTCTTCACTATAGACCTCCGTTCCATTCCCTGTGCATTCATTCACCCTGCTATTGCCTCAACATCCACTGTAGCAGGATAACATACAACTCTTGCCTCCTTTCAGAACATACACCTATAGTTGTCTCTTCACCAAGTAGTGCATCCCACCACTGCCCATGGTTAGTTTTTGCCTATCTTCATATTTGACATCTGTTAGATATCTTTACCATATATATATATATATATATATATCAATTTTACATAGACTTCCTCACCAGCTGCATGGTAGTTAGAAGTTTCCTGTGTATTTCCCCACTAGGTTATGCATTGTATTCCAAGAAGTATAGCTGCATTTTCCCACTAAGTCATGCAAATATATTTCCAATTTAGCATAAGAGTAGTGATTTGCGTGTGTAATTTCTAAAGTGAATTAAGTATAGACTTATGCACTTGTACTTTGATATGATATCTTCCATTCACCTTGAGCTAACCTTGTTTTGCAGGATTATAGATTTCCCTTTTTCAAGATAGATATTTTCCGACTCTTCAGAATTCATTCTTATAATGTAATAGTTAGATATAATGAAAATATTTACAATTTCAGCTCTAGATTAGAATGAATGAGCATTGTAAATATCATGAATTACTTGTTCTCATATTTTCTCCTTTATTTCTAAAAATTCACAAATGGGAACACGAATGGCACGTGCACCATTCTAATAAAAGGTGAATAAATCCTAAGTTGATGATTTATATCAATGGCCATAGTCAGGATGTGAACAAAACTTAGGATTTTCATCTTTCATAGAATAACATTGGATCCACACTGGATCTCTTTCTAAAAATCATCATATTTTTAAAATACTTTTCTTCTTTTATTAGAGTTTAACTTAAAATTAACTCAAAATATATATCAATGGCCATAGTCAGGCTATATTGAGAGTTAATTTCATTTTAAACTCTATAAAAGCACAAAAATATGTTTTCTTCTTCATTTGAATTTAAATATAGATTATTTTATAATACATTCAATGACCATAGTCAAGGATGTATTATATTTTCAATCTTATTCTAATTCATTTAAAGAATAAGATATGCTTTTCAAAGTCCAATTTCAAGATTCTTCAAATCCATTCATCATTTAAGATAGAACAACATCATATTTTCAAAATTCTTTTCCAAAATCCAAGTTATCTCAAATATCTTTCTTCAATCTCTATTTCAATTCATTCTTCTATCTTATTTCAAAATTTTAAATTTCGATTTCAAAGTCCAAATTGACTTTGAGATTT
Source organism: Nuphar pumila (assembly GCF_984573655.1). NCBI lineage: Eukaryota > Viridiplantae > Streptophyta > Magnoliopsida > Nymphaeales > Nymphaeaceae > Nuphar > Nuphar pumila. The sequence continues at coordinate 62,925,996 of NC_143260.1, read as the reverse complement.
CAAAACTCAATTTTATATTCAAAATTCCATTTCCAAATTCAATTTCAAAGTTCAATTTAACTTTGAGATCTCTGATTCATCTTCTGATTCTAAATTCAAAACTTCAAATTCAACTTGACTTTTTGTATATTCGAGATTCAATTTTTAAAAATTCAAATCAAATTTCAAAGTTCAATTCAACTTTGGAATTCTTAATTCATTTTCAGGCTTCAAATTTGAATTCAAATTAACATCCCAAATTTCAAAAGCTCAATTTAAACTTTAAAATTCTTGATTCATCTTCTAAATTTAAACTCCAAAAATCCAGTTCTAGATCCAGAACCCAATTCCACTTTGGATCTCAGACTTCAGATCCAATTCCATTTTAGGATCCAGAATTCAACTCCCACATTGGATCCCAGACTTTAGATCCAAATCCATTTTAGGATCCAGAACCCAATTCCACTTTAGATCTCAGACTTCAGATCCAATTTTATTTTATGATCCAGAATTCAATTTTTCTTCGGATCTCATACTCCAGATCCAATTCCATTTTAGGATCCAGAATTCAATTCCATCTTGGATCTCAGACCTCAGATCCAAATTTCATTCCAAACTTCGAATCCAATTCCATTTTAGGATCTCAGAATTCAAATCCAAATTCCATTTAGGATTCAGACTTCAAATCAAATTTCATCTTGAATTCAAGGTTTCAAATCAAATTCTATTCCCAATTCCAGATTTCAAAATCCAAGTTTATCTTGATTCCGAAAACCAATTCCATTTTTATTACTCATCTAGATCTATAAAATCCAATTTTATTTTTCAAACTCAATCTAGAATTCTCAAATCCCATCCTGATTTCAAATTCTAAATATGGAATTCAATTCCACTCCAAATTTCATCTCCTCTCCTAAATCCATGTTCAAAATCCAAAATTCAAAGTTCATTTCTGACTTTAAATTTCATTCCTTTTTCTCTAAATCTTCAAATCAACTTTTTTTCAAATTCAAAGATATTTTTTTCCCCGACTCTGATTTTTTCAAAGACTTAGAACTTCTCTGATCTATCTCAAGTTCTAAAGCTAGATTCAACCATTCAGAAATCATTTCTTTATTCCATCATCACATTTTCACTTAGAAAGTCTCAGAATTTCCAAAATCATCCTTTTCAAAAGAGCATACATCCTTGCATTGCACAAGCATGATTCTTTGTGCATTTAGAGTTAGGATAAATTCTTAGATGATAATTAGGCAAAGCAAAAAGGCATAAATTCGATCCTTGGTTCGATTACCCCTAGTAAAGGTGCCAGGAACGGTCAAACCTTGTACCGACGAGCGAATCCCTTCTCTCCATTTTTCCGCAAAATATTTCAAAATTGAGGCGAGTTCAATTTCTAAATATTTCCAAATCAAGGTCAAGTGAAACCCCGCAAAAGAGTTCATCTTCTTCTCTTTCTTTTCTTTTCTCTTCTCTCTTCTTTTTCTGTCTTTTATTTTTCTCCCCTCAAAAAAAGGAGGAAAATAGAGGCTAGAAAAGGAAAAGAGAAGGAAGAGAGAGAAATACACAAGAGAGAAAAAATTTGCGATGATCACAGTTTTGGCGACCGTGATGGGACCCGTCTTCGTTCGGTCGAATTGTGCCTTTTTGCTCTGCTTTAATATTTTCTAAGTCTTTATTCTTCTATGTCAACTTCGTTTTCCATGCAAACCTTAGGAGCTTAGACTCTGCCCTAAGCTAACATCATTGCATATAGGATTTAAGTATAGTTTGGTAGGACCATATTGAGGAGATTATTCCATGTTCACATTAGACTTAGGTGTTAAATACAACTCTCCTCAATTCTAGGGATTGAATGCAAACAATGTATGCAAGTGTATGCTTCTTTTCATTTTAAATCTATCTCTTTAGGACTTGCATTAGAGCTTTTTGGTTTTATTTGCATGTTGAACATTTTTTGAAAACATCTCTACCTATATTATCCCGGTCTTCATGTTGCTGGGCTGTCTCACTGATCTATAGTTCGGGAGAGAGCCTCACAACTGAACCACTTATTTGGGTTCGCGCCCCCCTACCACGTACTTAAGGGCCATAGTCCGAGGTATATCGGTAGGTGCTCAAGGATGTTGGCAAGCCATTACCTTAGAACCGAAGATATTTTTATGCCACGTACATCGATCTTTGGCTTGAGTATATCAGCATATCTTGATTAAAATCAGACGATCTATATCTTAGAGTTAGGATTAAGGTCCTATCAGCCATTTCAAATATTGCATTTAGAGTCAGCCTTTAGGGAGTGTTGCTTGTGCACCCTTGTTTGTATATTTATGATTGTATAATATTTTATATATATCTTCTCTATATTCTCCAAAACCCTGGGTATATATTATTCAAAATTTCCTCTTTGTTTTAAAACCCAGGTGTATTTTCCTTTTCTTTTGATTTCTTCAAAATTCTTTTGATCCTACCTGCAATTCTTCAATTTTTTATCTTTACCATCTATTTTCAAAATCCTTTTTCCTCCTATATTTCCAACGTATCTTCTAATTCTATTCCAAGAATTCTTCACAAATAAAGTCTCTTTTGTCGAGAAGATATCCTTCTCAAAATAGCACTTGTTCATATTCTAAATTGTTTATTCTTTCTCACAGAAAAATAGTGCGGTTGTCGCGAATTTTGGTGACAACCCGATCCCTCGTAATGGGATATTTGCATTTCTTCCTTTATTAAAATTTCTTCCAAGATCTTTTCTAAAAAATCTCATTTTTATCCTACAGAGAGAGCATTGATATTTCATCATGGTTCGAACAAGGACTGGAAAGGAAATAGTTCCACAGCAAAGCGACAGTGAAGGAGAGGAAATGAACTCCATCAAGTCATCCAAGCAGCAGGGCCAAGAAGCAGAAAGTAATGTTGATTCAACTACATACAAGTTGTTTCAGAAAGTAATGGCCAAAATGATGTCTGAACAGGCTGAAGAAAACCCTGAGAAAATAACTTCTAAAAGCAAAACCAAGGGAAAAGTCAGCAAAAAGCAAGTTCAGTATGACAGCACTTCAGAGTCAGCAGAGGAAGACTCAGAGGAAGAGCAACGGGCATATTTTCACAACCCCTTGTATCGGCCGAAGAAAATCAATGAGGGGCATGAGGCATCAAGCAAAGCCAAGTTTCAGACCCCAGCAGAGGATTCAATGCATGAACAACTGAGAGAAGTAGCCTGTGCAATCAAAGATTTACAAGCCCAGGACAAAGGCAAAAAGATCTACACTGGTGCAGACTTCTATGATGGCTTAGAAGGAGATGACAACTGGGAGGATCTTCCTCGTAAATTCCTAAAATTTGATGAGACCATCAACCCCAAGGCTCATCTGGCTGCATTTTTCGCTGAGTGCAACCGATTCAGAAAGAACAACAAGGCTTTATTCCCATGCTTTTCACGCAGTCTGGAGGGAGTTGCAGCAAGATGGTATGCCGACCATATCAACCTGATTGAACTGCGAGACTTTGACAAAGTCATCAACTTGTTCATTGAAAGGTTTCTTTTCAATACTGAGGCTCCACCCACCCTCCACCACTTATTCAACCTGAAGCAAAATGATAATGAGAGAGTAAAAGATTTCATTCATAGGTGGAGATCTACCTGCAACAGGATGAAGGATCCGATATCAGAAGGGCATGCACTCTCAATAATTTTGAACAATTTCTCTCAACCTCTGAAGGGTCTGATCTCCACTTCTCCCTCTAAATCATTCATCAAATTAATAGAGCGAGTTGAATGGCTCAAAATGGGATTAGAGAACGGAACCTACCATGGCATCACCTTAACAGGAGGCAGTCAGGATATGGAAAAGAGAACCAACTTCGCCTTTTCTACTAGTTCCTCCAACAACAATAATGGCAAAAAGAAAAGGGGTGGCAGAAAGAACCACACCAACATATTGGGCAGAGATGATTGCTCCAGTCAAAATAATGGGATCAATAGGAAGAATAACATCCCTCCCTCGAGCATCCAGTTAGAATCAAAGCCCCAAGGGAAACCGAAGCACGACGGTTGGGAATATGACCGTGAATTTACCCCCTTAGAGCAATCGCTTGAGAAAGTTCTTGAGTATATGACAACAAAGGAGATGGTTAAACTTCCCAAGGTAGCAAATTCTCCTGTGACTATGGAAAGATTCAAGGATCAGTTCTGCAAGTTCCATCGGACGATGGGTCATGACACCGAGCACTGCTTTGTTTTCAAAAACATCATCCAAGACTACATTGATAAAAAGCTGCTGGTGGAAGATCAAGAAGAAGAGTAGCTACCCGTCCTGGCCTAGCTTCCCCGAACCATGCCAATATTTTTCTGCTCTCTCTTTTCAGTCACCTTATAGGGACAACTTAGTCCCAGTCTTTTGTGACATTTGGTCAACAAACTTGTAAATATTTCAGTCGTTGTTATCAATATTTCCTATCAATGAAATGTCAATTTTCTTCGTATCTTTTGGATATCAAATACTTCTCTACTTTGCCACAATGGGGCATTTATTTTTCAAATTTTGTATTTTCTTCATTGGCTTCTATTAAGCCACATCAAATTTCTATTCTTTTTCAAAATCATGGACAATCCTGACATCATTCATGAGAGAAATGATATTACCTATGAGGGATTTTCAAAATCATAAAATCTTGAAAATTTCTGCAAAATCTTCGTCATGGTCACCAAAAAGATCAAAAATTTTGGTCAAATCTTTGATTTTCCTTTTCCAAAAATGGGTTGTAAGCCATTATCTTCAAAGTCAACTCTTGTGTTGGTTTTCCTTTCCAAAATTGGTTTTAAACCACTATCTTCAAAAACAACCCTCATGATGATCTCTCATGATGATTCCCCTTTTTCAAAGATCAGCTCTTGCACTAATCACTAATCTCGTGATTGGTTTTCTTCCCAAAATGATTTCTCAATTGTCTTTCTCCTCTCACATGCAGGCAGGATCAAATAAATTTTCTTTTCTTGTCTCAATTTTTATCAATTTTCATTAATCTTTTGTCAATCCTGTCAATTTTTCATCTTTTATTAAATTTTATCAATTTTATTGATTTTTCATCCATTTTATTTTGGTCAATTATATTCTTTTCTTTACCCTTTCAGGTTAAGGGATAAACCTGACCCTCGTTGTCCGAGGTGTTCCCATTCAGGATAAGGGATAATCCTGACACCCCTCACGGAAGCAACAAGGCTATCTGTGAGCATTCTTTTTAAAAACGAAATTATCATAAATTTACTCGATCTTTTCCCACCTTTTAAAAATTTTATTCTTTACCCTTTCAGGTTAAGGGATAAACCTGATGCCTCTTTCCCATGAGGTATTCCTTTCTCCTTTTTCCCTTTTCAGGTTAAGGGATAAACCTGAACCTCGAAGTATTTTCTTTTTTCCTTTCAGGTTAAGATAAACCTGAACCTCGTTTATCAAGACATTTCTCCTTCTTCCTTCAGGATAAGGGATAATTCTGAAGTCTTTTTATCATCAAAGTTTCATCAAATTTCTACCAATTTTTCACCAGACTTTCGCCAGTCTTTATCAATTTTTATCCTTTGTCAATTTTCTTTTTGATTCTTTATCAATTTTCATCAAATTTTACTTGATGCTTTGTCAATCTTTTCTTTATTAAATTTGTATCAATTTTATTCTTCATCAACTCTTATCACTTTTTGTCAAATTTATTTCCTTCTTCCTCTTCAGGATAAGGGATAATCCTGAAAGCCCCGACAATCATTCTCACTTCAATTTTCAAATGTCTTAAAGATGTCGGTCTCCTCTTTCGACTCTCGATCAGAAAAACCCAGCGCTCGTACCGGTGCAATTTCGAAACCCAGTACTCATACTGGGGCATTTCTTGAAAACCCAGTGCTCGCACTGGTACATCTAGCGCTCGTGCTTGTGTTTGGCTGACCGATCAGTTAGCCCCTCAGGTTCAGTCTTTGTACTAACCATCCATCAAAAATCAAAGCTCTAAATCCAATTTTGACCTTCGGGTTATTCAAATCTCAATTTCAAGCCTTCAGGTTACAATCTTTTCTTAATTTTCCTTAATTCCTGAAAATCTTTCATAAAATTCTTCTCATCAACTCTCCTTTGAGATTCGAGTTTCGACTCGAACTTCCGACTTTTTCCTCGAGATTCCAGCCATGACTCAAACTTTCCAGCTTTCCTTCGAAGATTTGAGTTTTAACTCCAGTCTTCTTTTCCTTCAAAAATCTAAATTTTCCAGTTTTCCTTTAAGATTCGAGCCTTGACTCGAACTATTCAGCTTTTCTTCGAAGATTTGAGCTTTAAACTCAAGTTTTCTTTCCTTCAAAATCTAAACTTTCCAGTTTCCTTTTGAGATTCGAGCCCTGACTCGAACTTTTCTGCTTTTCTTCGAAGATTTGAGTTTTTAACTCGAGTTTTCTTTTCCTTCAAAAATCTAAACTTCCCAGTTTTCCTTTGAGATTCGAGCCCTGACTCGAACTCTCTTGCTTTCCTTTAAATATTTGAGTTTCGACTCGAATTTTCTTTCCTTCAAAAAATCTGAATTGGTCCGGTTTTTCTTTTGAAGATTTGGGTTTCGACCCGAACTTTCTTGTTGAGAAACTATATTTTGATGACACACAATATGACACACTGTCAAATATGATATGATAATATGCCTTCATAAATAATGTTATATTATGACTGTATATGATTTTTCATGTATTTAACGAGTATTTGATGCAAGGTTAATTCACCCAAAAAGGATGGAGACCTCATGCTCAAGTACAACCTTGGTGCAATCATACTCCCAGAAAAAAAGCTTGATGGGCCATTCATTCTTAAAGATCATCAAAAGAGATCGGCTACTTCAAGTTGAAGATTTTCTTCTTCTTTAGAGTCATATGTAACAGAACCTTCAGAAGCATACATATTGCATATTACATGCTTTTATCATACAAGCCACTCATTCACAAAAGCTATGTTTCATAAAAGTATACGATATTTTCAAAAAACACCTTTTTGAAATCTAATCATTGTACCTTCTTACAAACTTTTATGAAAAAGGTATTTTGACAAGATATAATAGCTCATGATTTCAAAGCATTAATTGTACCTTCTATTATGTATAAGACAACTTGAAAAGAAATAAAAAGTAATGATTTCAAGTATGTAAGGAAAAAGACAAACATAAAAATCGGCTAGTTGAACTAAAGAAAGAAAACTAATATTATAATATGTTTAGAAAAGACTTTAGTTACTTTATACAACTCAAGAATGTCGACTTACTTAAAGTCATCATTCTTTCTGTAAAACATTAAATACCACCTCAAAAACTTTTTTAGAAATGACTATCTTAACCCCACTCAAGAATGTTGACTTGCTTAAAGTCTTCATTCTCTCTGTAGACTTTAAGTAGCACATCATAAAGTATTTTTTAGATATGACTATTTACAAAATAAAGAACTCAAAGCATTTATTGTACTTATACCTATTTAAGTAAAGAAGTGACGATTTCTAAATAAAATACTAAAGTACTACAAATCATTAATTTGAATAAAGACAAAACTACATAATGGTTTAAAATCCAACGTTCAATGTACTACACATCATTTATTATGAAAATAGACTTTTTACATAAAATAATCATACCTAAAATACTACAATGAATAGTGTACCCCAAATACTACACTTATAAAAAAAAGACTTTTTCGAAAAATACATAAAGTTATTTTTGAAAATGACTTGACATCTCACATCCCAAAAAGACAATCATTTCAAAAAGGGCAATAACTATTTTTTGAAGGCTATATAAACACAAACAAAATAGTTCTTCAAACAAGGACATGTGAGCTTACAACGAGAAAAATTCCTTTTCGATATTTGAAAAAGAGAGCCTAGAAAAAGAAAGAGAAAAGAAAGAGAAAAAGTCAAGAATAACTCTTTGACAAAGAGAATCATCTGAGTGAAAAGAACAGAACATTCTGAGAATCCTTCATTCGTGCATTCATATCATTTTGAAGGTTCTATAGAAAGTATTGTAACTTTATGTTATTCACTGTATTCCTTCTTTATTGAAAGAATTAGACCTCTGTGAAAGAGGGTGTTGTCCTTCTCTGTTGAGAGAAGAAGACCACTGTGGAAGAGGGTGTTCCCCTTCTCTGTTGAGAGAAGAAGACCTCTGTGGAAGAGGGTGTTCCTCTTCTCTGTTGAGAGAAGAAGACCTCTGAGGAAGAGGGTGTTGTACTATTTATCCGGTAACTCGGATGTTATAGTGGAAAACTCAAGTGTTTTGCTTGGGGACTAGATGTAGGTCAGTGACTCGACCGAACCAGTATAAATCTTGTGTTTTATGTGTTGTGCCTTATTGCATTGATTTTTTAATTTATCGATCTATTTCATATTTCACTTTTCACCCCCCCTCTAGTGGAATTTCATTTGGTATCAAAGCAGGTTTGCTGGTTTCGACATAACAAGTCTTCCAGCACTTATGGCATCAACCTCTTATGCTCGTGATATTAAAGGTCAACACGCATCTCGTCCTCCTTTCTTCAACGGCTCCAACTATGGATACTGGAAATGCAGAATGACTATATTTCTCAAGTCTATAGATTTTGTTGTATGGAAAATTGTTGAACATCCATACACATCTCCATCCTCAGACTATGGCTTATAGTCTGATGAAGAAAAGAAGATGGTCAATCTAAATGCAAAGGCTATGAATGCTTTGTATTGTGCCATTAATCAAAATGAATTCAATAGAATATCTATTTGTGAATCTGATTATGATATTTGGCTGGAGGTCATTCATGAAGGAACCAACAAAGTGAAAGAAGCCAAAATCTCATCTTTTGTCCGAAAATATGAGTTGTTCAAAATGAACAAAGATGAACCCATCACAGAGATGTTTACAAGATTCACCAACATCACCAACGACCTAAAATCCCTGAGAGAAACCTATTCCCAGACAGTTAAGGTGAAGAAAACCTTGAGATCTCTCACAACTGATTGAGAGAAAAAGACTACAGCAATTGAAGAAGCTCAAAATTTATCCAAGCTTACCCTGAATGACTTAATAGGAAATCTTATGGCCTATGAAGTCCATATGAAGGAAAAAAGGGAAGAGGAACAACCTACAAAGAAAACTCTAGCCTTCCCAGCTCTTTCTGAGAATGAGGACTCAAAAAAAGAATCTGAAATTGCGCTACTCACCAGAAAATTCTAGAGCTTCATGAGAAAGAACCGGCTTCCAAATAAGCACAAGAAAAGAAAAGACTCTAAGGAAGATTTCATGTGCTATCAGTGTAATAAGCCAGGTCACATGAGACGTGATTGTCCTCTTCTAAAAAGAAAATCTAAAACCGAAGAACCAAAGAAAAGGTTCTTCAAGAAAAAGGCTATGCATGCTTAATGGGATGATTCAGAACCATCCACAAGTGAAGAGTCAAGTGATGATGAAGCGAAAACTACCAACATGTGCTTTATGGCAGAAAGCTCTGTAAGTGAATCTCTCGATTTTTCTTTCGAAGAACTCCAAAATGCTTTTCAAGAACTTTTTGAAGAATCAAGAAAAATGATTCTCAAAAATAAAAATTTGAAATCTAAAAATTTAGAGCTTTCTCAGAAAAATGAAAAACTCAGTATTGAAAATTTTGAGTTAAAAAGAAAAAATTGTATGATTACCTCTGAAATCTCTTCTACTAGTTTCAAGACTATAAATCTTCAAGTAGAAATTTCAGAATTAAAAAGTAAAACTGAAAACCTTATAAAAACGGTTTTCAAGTTTACTAAAGGGAAAGAGAACCTGGATAAACTCCTATCCTCTCAAAAATTCACTTTTTACAAGAATGGTATTGGCTATTCTCATATGAATAAACCTTCTTGTATAAATAAAAAGACTGTTTTCATCAAAGGTTCGGTTGAACCTAAGCAGGAGCATTACAACTTTCATACTTTGTACTCCTCTAAAATTATAGACAAACCCAAATCAAAATGGATATGGGTTCCTAAGTCTAACAAAAAGGGACCCGATTGGGTACCACAAAGAATTTTTACTTAGTGTTTTGCAGGCTCCAAAGAAGAAGAACAGATGGATACTAGACGGTGGATGTTCAAAACATATGATAGGACATCCAGATCTTTTTGCTGTTCTTCATCATACAGAAGGAGGAACTGTCACCTTTGGAGATAAGAACAAAGGTCTGATAATTGGTATTGGTAATATTGGTAATATCGATAAACCTCTTATCAAAGATGTTCTCCTTGTTAAAGGCTTAAAACATAACCTCTTAAGTATAAGTCAAATGTGTGACACAGGTTATAATGTTAGCTTTAAACATGATGCATGCCTTATAGCAGACACCAACAAAAATATCATTTTAAAAGGTATAAGAAAAAATAATATATATGAATTATACCTAGAAAATATTACTGAACATTTCCTTATGGCTAATAATGACACTCAACATTTATGACACATGAGAATGGGTCATGTCAACTCAAAATACATGTCTAAATTAGCTAAAAACAATTTAGTACGTGGGTTACCTAAAATGACATTTAAAAAGGACTATTTTTGTGAGGCATGTCAACTAGAAAATTTGTCAAAATCAACCTTCAAATAAAAAAATATTGTTTCTAGTAAAAGACCTTTAGAGCTTCTCCACCTGGATCTTTTTGGTCCTTCTAGAGTAGCTAGTCTTAATCATAATAAATATGTTTTTGTCATTGTAGATGATTACTCAAGATTTACTTGGGTAATATTTTTGAAAAACAAAAGTGATACGTTTTGTGAATTTGAAATTTTATGTAAAAAGTTACAAAATGAAAAATCTTGTTCTATTATAAAAATTCGTAGTGACCATGGAGGAGAATTTGATAATGATCTTTTTGTAAATTTTTGTAACTTGCATGGTATTTCTCATAACTTTGCCTTTCCTAGAGCTGCACCTCAAAATGGTGTAGTAGAAAGAAAGAATAGAACCCTTCAGGAATCTGCTAGAACTATGCTCCAATATAATAAACTTGCTAAATATTTTTGGGTAGAAGTTGTTAATACTGCATGCTATATATCAAATAGAGTTCTTATTAGGCCCTTATTAAATAAAACTCCTTATGAATTGTTCTATGACAGAACTCCAAGGATAGACTACTTTAAAGTCTTTGGGTGTAAATGCTTTATCCTTAACACAAAAGATAGCCTTGATAAATTTGATGCTAAATCTGTGGAAGGCATATTCTTAGGATATTCAAGTCATAGTAAAGCATACAGAGTATTTAATAAGAGTTCAAATACTATTGAAGAATCTATGCATGTCAGTTTTTGTGAATCTATTAATCAATCTGTTCTTAAGCAGACTAACGATGATGATGTTGAAAGTACAGATTTATTCTTAGACAACACAGCTAAACCCAATGAAGATGATCTTCAAAGAACATTTGTCGAAACCAGCGATCATCCTCAAAAGTAGATCTTGAGAGACCTAACCAAGGGGGTTCAAACTAGAGCTCAGCTGGAACAGATTGCAAACATGGCATTCATTTCTCAACTTGAACCAAAGAAGATTGATGAAGCCATCATCGATGAGTTCTTGATGCTAGCCATGACTGAAGAACTGAATTAATTCCAAAGAAACAATGTTTGGGATCTTATACCTAGACCAAAAGATCATCAGATCATTGGGACAAGATGGATCTTCAGAAACAAGCTAGATGAAACAGGTAATGTTATAAGAAACAAGGCAAGACTAGTAGCTCAAGGATATAACCAGAAAGAAGGTATTGATTTTGATGAAACATTTGCTCCTGTTGCTAGACTTGAATCTATTAGAATGCTTTTAGCATATGCAAGATATATGGATTTCAAACTGTATCAAATGGATGTTAAAAGTGCATTTCTAAATGGTTTTATAAATGAAGAAGTATATGTAAAACAACATCCAGGCTTTCAAAATGAACAATTTCCAGATCATGTTTTCAAACTAAAACGTGCCTTATATAGATTAAAACAAGCACCTAGTGCTTGGTATGACAGACTTAAAAGTTTTTTATTAAAAACTGGTTTTTCTGTAGGCAAAGCAAATTCTACTCTATTTGTGAAAATAGTGAATAATCACACCTTAATCGTTCAAATTTATGTGGACGATATCATCTTTGGATCTACTAATAGCACTCTCTGTGAAGATTTTTCTAAGTCCATGCAGAAAGAATTCGAAATGAGTATGATGGGAGAACTCACCTACTTTCTTGGACTGCATATTAAGCAAACCAAGGATGAAGTCTTCATCAACCAATTTAAATATGCTCATAAACTTCTGAAGAGGTTCAACATGAACTCAACTGCTTCAAAAACTACTCCTATGAGCACAACTATTGTATTAGACAGAGATGAAGATGGTAAGGCTGTGGATACAAAGTTATACAGAGGTATGATAGGATCACTACTTTATTTAACTGCTAGCCATCCAGATATCATGTTCAGTGTCTACTTGTGTGCTAGATTTCAGACAAATCCAAAAGAATCACATCTTAAAGCTGTAAAAAGAATAATGAGATACCTGAAAGACAGTTGATTTTGGATTATTTTATTCAAAATCATCTACATTTGATTTAATCTCATACAGTGATGCTAACTTTGCTGGAAGTAAATCTGACAGAAAAAGCACAAGTGGAACATGTCATATGCTAGGGCACTCTCTAGTTTCATGGTTCAGTAAAAAACAAAATTGTGTATCATTATCAACTATTGAAGCTGAATACATAGCTGCTAGCCTAGCATGTACACAGGTCATATGGATGAAACAAACATTGAAAGATTTTGGTTTGAAATTCGAAAATACAACTATTTTATGTGATAACACAAGTGCTATAAATTTATCAAAAAATCCTATTTTACACTCTCGAACTAAACACATTCAAATTAGACACCACTTTCTAAGAGAACAAGTCCTAAACAATATAATCAAACTGGAATTTATACCCACTAATAAATAATTAGAAGACATTTTCACTAAACCTTTAAAAAATGAAGACTTTATAAGAATTAGGAGAGAATTAGGGATATGTAAATTAAGTGATTTATAAAATCAACTCACATAACTAATTAAAATTTAGAAAGATTAGTCTACTCGAGTTTACCTTTACAAAATATTAAAATATAATCTTTACTTGACAAAATTTATCTTAACCAAAGAATACAAGTAAAAACGATAAAAATCACTTTATGTGAAATCTTGTTTTACAAATGTGTGTCATAATCGAGTGTTTGCTTTTCTTTTGTCATCATTTCATTCACCACCTTTTTCAAAGTTTAGGTCTTTCATATTTCATGTACAGTTTTACTATTTAATGCTTTATGTCATCATTTATATCATATCTCAAGTACAATCTACTTTTTGTCCTATCATGTTTCACACTTTTTTATGAAAAATTATTATAAGAACTCATTCTCGACAACTTGTCCTTCATCTTTTTTTTTAATTATTATATGTTCTTCTCATGGGTACTATTAGTACCATCTTTTTCTCTCTCTATCATACGAATTGAGCCTCCATTCTTGACTTTAACTCCTTTACACATTTTTTTAAAACTATGCACTCCCTCCAATCGAGTTTCTCTACAAACATCAATTCATGTCAATCATGACATTGCTTTATGTCACTCATCTCATATCACGCATCAAGTTTTTTTTGTCCTTTTTTATCTCACCCTAAATTCGTATAGAACATCACCCTTTCTTTATGTCTATTCTCACTCCTTCCACGCATATCCATAAAAGTACTTCTTATGTAAGAAATCATTACTCCTCACTCATGTATGTCTTTTGTCTTCTTCTAAATTTATCTTTCACGAATTTAGAATACTTTCTCATAAAGTAAAAGATCATTTAAAGTTGTTTGTTTTATTAGGCCATTATTCATCTCACATGATATGGCTCTATAATACTCCTTCACCTTCTTTTCACGAATTGCCTTTACTCATCACAACAACCCATGGATATTTTCAAAATCTATCAAAGAACACTCCTCTTTACGCTTACTCTTTCATCCCATCTTATTCTCATTTTTTACTACTTCCAATAAAACACTCCATACTCAAGTTGTGTCTCACATCACAACATCGACAAACTCTCACACTATAAAAATTTCCCTAAGTAGAAAAATAATGTTTAAAATTATTCTATCAACACTATCCTCCAAATAATGATTTGATCTATCATTCACATGAGCTTTAAGTTACAACTCACGTATTCTCTTTTCAACTAAAATCTAAAATTCAAATGTCACTCACTTCTTATCATAATTATTTTCTTCTTTTTATTTAATAGATTGATTCATCCCTCACCAATTTACTCGAATCTCTATCATCCTTCAAGCCTTCACCCTCTCCACGTCCTTATTTTCTTTCAAAAGCTTTTATTCTCTCAAACCCTTTGAAAATGGCTTCCTCTTCAAGATCATCCGACATCAACATGATTGAAGCTTCGGATCTGAGATTTTCAGATCTCATTCACACATATCATTCCATTAGCTCCATGCCCATCCAAACCGGCAAGTTAGTTCATATTGAAGCTTTTCCATCATTTGATCTACAAACTTCACTGTCCGAATTTATTCATGTCCTAGCCTCTCCCCAATCTATGACCATTTATCCACATCTCATCAAAGTTTTCTACACCAATCTTTCAGTCGACCACGACCACTCCACTATCACTTTCATGATTCATGGAAAAGTCATCTCCTTCAACATTTTTTAGTTAGGCTGCATTCTAAATATCTCTTCCTACGGCATTGAGCTCCCTAACATAGTTCCTATCGACCGAACTGTGTTTAAGAAAATCCTCCTCTCCACTCACTCAACCCATCTTCCGTACCACATAAGCAACTTGAAGCCTCATGCTCTGTTGTTGTCACAGATCCTTTCCTCAAATGTAGTCCCTAAGTCGCCTTCTAAGGGATTTATTGCCAATGAAATCTCACTTCTTCTCTATGCAATCTTATGTGCCTTTCCAATAAACTGGTCCATTGTCATCTTTAATAACATGATTAACTTTCGCTCTTTTCGCTCTCTTCCTTTCGGGTACCTCATCACCCTTATCCTTTAATACTTCAAAATACCTCTTGAAACCGATGTCGTCTACTACTCCAACCGCACGTTTGATGACTCCTTTCTCCTTGAGGAAGAGTCCCTCAACTCTGACGACGAAGGCCCTCAAGAAGCAGATCCAACAGCAACTTCTGAACTCAACTTCTTCTCAGCAATTGTCGATGTACAGAACACCCAGGATCTTCTCTTGAAGAGTCAAGCATCTATGCATCAAGCCTTTGAATCTCTGAAAATCGGCCAAGATGCATTACTTTGGAAGTTTCACCCCTCATCCGGCTCAGAATGAACTTTTTTTTGGTCTGTAATAACTTTTATACTCTGATCCCCTCCTTTTTGTCCATGACAAAGGGGGAGAAAAACCTGTCTCCAATATTGGAGAAAAATACTCTAACACTTTTCTACATTTTTTATGCATTTTTTTGATATTATTATTACTATGCATAATGACTTTTTTGACAAAGGGAGCATATTTTGTCATCATCAAAAATGGGGAGAATGTTGAGAAATTATATTTTGATGACACACAATATGATACACTGTCATATATGATATGATAATATGCCTTCATGAATAATGTTATATTAGGACTGGATATGATTTGTCATGTATTTAACGAGTATTTGATGCAAGGTTAATTCACCCAAAAAGGATGGAGACCTCATGCTCAAGTACAACCTTGGTGCAATCATACTCCCAGAAGAAAAAAAGACCGACTACTTCAAGTTGAAGATTTTCTTCTTCTTTAGAGTCATATGTAACAGAACCTTCAGAAGCATACATATTGCATATTACATGCTTTTATCATACAAGCCACTCATTCACAAAAGCTATCTTTCATAAAAGTATACGATATTTTCAAAAAACACCTTTTTGAAATCTAATCATTGTACCTTCTTACAAACTTTTATGAAAAAGGTCATTTGACAAGATATAATAGCTCATGATTTCAAAGCATTAATTGTACCTTCTATCATGTATAAGACAACTTGAAAAGAAATAAAAAGTAATGATTTCAAGTATGTAAGGAAAAAGACAAACATAAAAATCGGCTAGTTGAACTAAACAAAGAAAACTAATATTATAATATGTTTAGAAAAGACTTTAGTTACTTTATACAACTCAAGAATGTCGACTTACTTAAAGTCATCATTCTTTCTGTAAAACATTAAATACCACCTCAAAAACTTTTTAGAAATGACTATCTTAACCCCACTCAAGAATGTCGACTTGCTTAAAGTCTTCATTCTCTCTGTAGACTTTAAGTAGCACATCATAAAGTATTTTTTAGATATGACTATTTACAAAATAAAGAACTCAAAGCATTTATTGTACTTACACCCATTTAAGTAAAGAAGTGACAATTTCTAAATAAAATACTAAAGTACTACAAATCATTAATTTGAATAAAGACAAAACTACATAATGGTTTAAAATCCAACGTTCAATGTACTACACATCATTTATTATGAAAATAGACTTTTTACAGAAAATAATCATACCTAAAATACTACAACGAATAGTGTACCCCAAATACTACACTTATAGAAAAAAGACTTTTTCGAAAAATACATAAAGTTATTTTTGAAAATGATTTGACATCTCACATCCCAAAAAGACAATCATTTCAAAAAGGGCAATAACTCTTTTTTGAAGGCTATATAAACACAAAAAAAATAGTTCTTCAAACAAGGACATGTGAGCTTACAACGAGAAAAATTCCTATTCGATATTTGAAAAAGATAGCCTAGAAAAAGAAAGATAAAAGAAAGAGAAAAAGTTAAGAATAGCTCTTTGACAAAGAGAATCATCTGAGTGAAAAGAATAGAACATTCTGAGAATCCTTCATTCGTGCATTCATATCATTTTGAAGGTTCTATAGGAAGTATTGTAACTTTCTGTTATTCACTGTATTCCTTCTTTGTTAAAAGAATTAGACTTTTGTGAAAGAGGGTGATGTCCTTCTCTATTGAGAGAAGAAGACCTCTGTGGAAGAGGGTGTTCCTCTTCTCTGTTGAGAGAAGAAGACCTCTGTGGAAGAGGGTGTTGTATTATTTATCCGGTAACTCGGATGTTATAGTGGAAAGCTCAAGTGTTTTGCTTGAGGACTGGATGTAGGTCAGTGACTCGATCGAACCAGTATAAATCCTGTGTTTTATGTGTTGTGCCTTATTGCATTTATTTTTTAATTTATCAATCTATTTTATATTTTACTATTCACCCCCCCCCCTCTAGTGGAATTTCATTTCTCTCCTTAGAAAACCAAAACTTCCTAGCTTTCCTTCGAAGGCTCGAGTTTCGACTCGAATCTTCCAGCTTTCCTTGTAAAAACCTGAGTCCTGATTCGGTTGGTCTTTCAAAACCAACTTTTGAGTTAGGTTTACCTTCAAAATCCAATTTTATGCCAAGCTTTCCTTCAGAACTTTAAAAATTGTATTTACCTTAAGAATTCAGCCTCGGTTTGGATTTTCCTCCAGAATCCCACTGATGTGGCAAAACTCAATGTTAAGCAAAGGTTTCGTCATCAAGGATTTCAGGAATATCTTGCCAAAATTGCCATAAAATAGTTGTTGATCTCAAACTTTTATTACATAAAGAATTTCCTCAAATCTCCTTAGTATTCCTTCCAAAAGGGTGAAGCTTTTGTGAAGAAAGGCTCAAACTTTAAGTTTTCTGTTGGTCAACCAATAGGATGAAGAAAAATCCTCGATATGACTGGCGAGGGAAAATTCAATGACGTTGAAAAGCCATAAGTGAGCTGATTCATATTGATCATAACCATGGCACATTCTTAAAGATTATTCTTTGGCAGTAAGACAGTGGAAATATCCTGGGCAGTAAAAAGAATCTACCCAATCCATATCTCCTCAGTCATTTAAACTGCAATCAAATATCCGCAAAAGGGATCTCTCAATTGTCGTCAAGATGAAGACGAATAGGCGAGTTAGATCTCCAGGGCCAAAGAAGATTTGGATCATCTCCGAGATGAAGGAGTTTGTGAAGAATCATTCCAGGAAAAGTTCAGATCACCGTCGAGATGAAGGCGAGTGTGATGAACCTACCGACAAACCCTAAAAGATATTTGATTTCTGCTATTATCTAAAGACCTTTTTTGAACCAATGTCATCAAGCCTAATTCCTGAGAAAGAAAAATAAGGATCGGAGCATCTCCAATATGAAGGAGTTTGTGACGTACCCTTCCCCAAAAAAAAGAGAGAAAAGTTAGGACATCTCCAAAATGAAGGATGATGTAAAAGCCCAAGAAAGCTCCATGACTCAAAAGAGTGCGAAAAGATCATCATGGAAAAATGTCCAGGATATCAAACTGCCCAAACTATCAAGAATCTTCTTTATCTATGTGAAATTCTTCTATCAATATCTTTTTATTCAAATGCTTTTATGAGGCTAAGAATATTTCCTCTCTTTTCATATCAAGGAAATTGATAGCTTCCTTGAAGAAAACCAACAAAACAATAATTTGACTTTGATTCTGGATTCTATAGAGTTAACCCAGTTGGGGGTAATACTCTAGGTAGAAGAGGAAACATTTTTTCAAAAAGTGCTTGCTCTCAATTACCTTGAATCAACTGCAATTTTTATCACTTTGGCAATATTTTCCAGTTTTCCTGATAAGAAATAAAAACTTGACATCCGTTTTGATACATCTTGGTGTTGCCTTCCTCATCTTTCGCTTTGATCGAAAGATTTACCTTCTTCTTGCTAAAAGGATTCCCCTCCTTATCTTTCGCTTTGATCGAAAGATTCACCCTCTCTTTGCTAAAAGGATCGCCTTATTCGTCTTTTGCTTTGATCGAAAGATTTGCCCTCCTCATCTTTCACTTTGATCGAAAGATTCGCCTTCTCCTTTCTAAAAGGATTGCCCTCTTCATCTTTCGCTTTGATTGAAAGATTTGCCTTCTCCTTACCAAAAGGATCGCCTTATTTATCTTTTGCTTTAATCGAAAGATTCGCCTTCTCCTTGCTAAAAGGATCGCCTTATTCGTCTTTCGCTTTGATCGAAAGATTTGCCCTCTCCTTGCTAATAAGGATCGCCTTATTCATCTTTCGCTTTGATCAAAAGATTCGCCTTTTCCTTACCAAAAGGATCGCCTTATTCATCTTTCGCTTTGATCGAAAGATTTGCCTTCTCCTTACCAAAAGGATCGCCTTATTCATCTTTTGCTTTGATCGAAAGATTCACCTTCTCCTTTCTAAAAGGATTGTCTTATTCATCTTTCGCTTTGATCGAAAGATTTGCCTTCTCCTTGCTAAAAGGATTGCCATCTTCATATTTCACATTTTCCTTCTTCTTGCTAAAAGGATTGCCATCTTCATATTTCTCTTTCACCTTCTCCTTGCTAAAAGGATTGCCATCCTCATATTTTGCTTTGTCAAAAATATCACCTTGCCCCTGTTAAAAGAATCACCTTATTATCTTTCACACCATCGAAAGATTCGCCTCCTGTTACCTTATTAATCTTGTCAAAAGAATTGTTTCACATCTCCTTATTTTTCATCTCTCACATTCCCAAAAGAGTTGCCTCGTTTAGGAGAGGTATCTCTTCCTGTCCCATCATGGTTTCTTCATCCGAGGATTCCATATGGTCGAACCCACTCAGGTTAAGGGTCAAACCTGTACTTTCTGCGAGAGGTCATCAATTTCAAAAGCTGATTTAGTCTCTGCAATAATACGCTCAAGATCATCCCTTTTCCAAGCTTTAGAGAACCCCATCTTCTTTTCACAAACCCCTTTCGGATTTGTTCATCCAGATTCCGAAAGACCCATCACAGTTTCTTCCATCCAAGGATTCCATTTGGTCGTCCCCTTCAGGTTAAGGGTTAAGCCTGAACCTCGTGCCATGAGGTATCTTCTTTTTTTAGGTTTGGGTTAAACCTGTGTCTCGTTCTGACGAGGTTCCTCATTTTAAACGAGGTGTTTCCTTCCAGTCCCATCGTGGTTCTTCCCATCGAGGAATCCTGCTTTGTACATCCATCTAGGAAAGGATCATACTTGGGTTTTATCTCACGAGACATTTCTCTCAAAATGTCCCATCGAGGTCCACTTATATTCCTTTCCCCATACAAATTATCTTGATCTACCTTTGTCCCATCCAGGTTAAGGGCTAAACCTGAGTCATTCCAAAAGGCTGATCTTGTCTCACCCATGAGACTTGATCAAAATTTTTTACCTTTCATCATTTCGGGATCTTCACCCAAAGTCCCATCTCGATTTTCTCATTTCTATTATTCGGTCATATCATTGTCGAGGATTTTGTTCCCCCCCAGTACCATTCAGGATAAGGTTTTAAGCCTGAAATCATGTCTTTCCAAATAAATCCTTCCACACTCGGTTCAGATCAGCTGACTGGGGCATTTTTTTTAAAATTTGGAGTGTTTTCTTTGCCACTAAGTTCGGCTTTCAACCGGCTTAGTAGAAAAGAGGGGCATCTGTGAACACCCCAAATTTTTCAAAATCTTTTAAATATTCCCTTTTTGCCTCTGATTTCATTTTTTTTTTAGTAATTGAGTCACTTTTTACTGAAATTAAATTCATTTTATATATCTGACTTGATTTCGGATCCGGATCCAGATAAAAGATCCAAATCTGAGCTTCATTGTCCAATTTTTAAATCAAATTCTCAAAATTACCAAAATAAACTTTTTTTAAGGGCTCAGACAGTTCGTTTGGTATCCGTTTGGATCCATCGTGTTATATTCCTCGATTCAAGATTTAAAACTCGAATATTTTCTCAAAACTTGGGTCCAAACCCATTTTCTGAAGAAATTTCCTCAAGATAACCCTGATTTCTCAGAAAAACCCTCTTTTATAAATATTTCTCAAAATTACAAAAAAAATAGTTTTAAATCTTTGTTTTTCATAAATTTTAGGGTTTTATTTCAAAAATACCAAAAAAATATAGAAAAGGAAGAAAAGAACGAAAAAATAAAATATATATATATAGAAAAGCAAAAAAAATAGTTTTTGAAAACCTCTTTTGAAAAACAATCTTTTAACTAAAAATAATTAATTTAAAAAAAAAAACTCTTTAAAAAGGCCCCCTTTTTTACCTTCAGGACTTTAAGAATCGAGTTAGGGTTTTGAATCCCTCACTCTCGCCTTCTCCCCTTCTTTTTCTCCTTCCAGAACCCTCTCTCGCCTGAGCCCTCCATGGCCACCCCCCCCCTCCCCATGTGCGACCTCCTTCTCCTTCCATCATCGATTCCCAACAACCTCTTCCTCAACCCTTAATCCTCAACCAAACTCCTCTCCTTCCTGAACCTTCATCCCCCTCTTTAAGAGAGGCATGATGGGGAAACCCCCATCATCGCTCCTCACCCCCGCATCTTCTCATCCATCTTCACCCTTCATTTTCTTCACGCTTCTCCTCTTATCCTCTCCTTCAGTAGCAGAAAACCCCCACGGTAGGAGAAAAGGCTCGACTCCTTCATTCAGAATCAACGTCCGCTTCCTCACTCCTCTTCTTCTCGATCAGAAGAAGAGCTTGAAAAGGAAATAGAAGGAAAATTCCCTCCGCCTTTGCAAAGAGATCAGGTAGGTCCCTCTCCCCTTTTTTTTAATTATCTTCGGATTTTCTTTTTAATTTTTATTCACGCACCCTGGGTGGGGTCGATTTGCTTGCGCAATCTCGGTCCATCCCCATGCAACAGCAATGGGATCTCTGATCCCAACAAATTTTTTTTCTCTTTCTTTCCTTTTGTATCATTTCGATCTAATTCGATTTTATTTTTCTCGGTCTTATTTTGTCTTGCTCGATTCTTGTTTTTTTTTTTTTTAGCTTGATTTCTATTTTCCTCCCAGTTACTTTGATTTTAGTTCTTGTTGATTTATGTTTTCTTTTCCATGCCTCGATCTGTTTCTAATTTCAGTTCGTGCTTGTTTTTCTTATTATTTTTACTTTATTATGACATTTCCCTCATTCGTAACATTTTCATATTTCATCCCTTGTGGTTTATCGTTTAAACATATGTTCTCATTTTAATCCTATTATCCTTTGATATCATCCATTAGCGTCTGAGCTCATGAGTGTTGGTAGAGCAAAATATTAGAGATCAGCTCTCTCTCTCTCTGTCTCAAACCAAACAAATGGTGAATTCATTATAAACCCAAAATCTGGTACCACTCTGGTACCATATCGAGTTTTACTGGAAAAATTCCCTCAGCAGCCTAGAAAACCACTTCCAGCAACCAAGCTGAAAACATGTTGTCGATCGGGTCATCTGAAGGCATCAGAAGTAGTCTTCTACAGTCTGCCTCTCCTTTGATTCATAAGGTTATGAATATCTGAAATCGCAGCAAAGAAGCCAAGCAAAGCCACGAGCTCTGATAACCTGGTATGGATCTTCTTCTTCTCCCCTTTAAAATTCGTTGTTATGCTCCATCAAAGTATTCATTGTAATGTCGACTTACATATTACAACAAGATGGGAATATTAGTATTCTAACATTTTTTTAGTTTCTTTGCAGATCCCTTCCTGAACTTTCTTAGCCTGATCACAATCATGTTACTGTGTTTTGGATTCAGAGTCCTGCGACAATTCATCATTTCATCTTTATATTTTCCTGCATACCTGCATTTTTCTATATAACATGCCTTAATTGTTAGCTTATCAATCCAGTCCATTATTCATACTTTTGTTTTCTTTTCTCTCATAGTTGGTATTAATATATGGATAATAACAAATTCCCTCTAACCAGAGTCAAGGGACTGAAGGTGGATTTACAGATCTTCATGAAAAGTGTCCAGTTACTCACTAATCTGTCCACTCCATGATCGGCATACAAAATTCATTAGCACATCCTTTGGCTTGAGGAATCCAATCACGCAGAGAGGAAGTGCAGTCTTCACCTGAAATTTTTAAGGCCACAAAGCTTTCTTCAGAGAAACCACTTCTATGGATGATGATGAAACAACCAATTGAAGATTTATTCTCTTGCAAATCTCTGTCATCTGATATTATGCTGTAAAACCCTCTTGCTCACATCATAAACAACACCAAACAACTGTTTTATACTATTTCAATATGGAACCTCTACGGCTGCCTTTTTCTTGTTTTCATATGTTCCAAATCTCCATGTTTTGCTTGAATTAAGTGTGATCTGCCAAATACCCTGTCTCCTTGAAACATCTTCTGTAAATAGCTAGATTGGATCATCTTCAGAAACTAAAAAGGTCTGGTTCACATATGAACCAGCCATCTATTTTCAACCCTTCATTACCTCCAGTCACTGCTACGTGTAACATGGGCATTTCACAGTACAGTTCCAATCAACCACTTCACATGTTGCACTGCGTTTTCCTTTGTGCTACCTGCTACCACCCTTCACAGCGTCCCATAGGTCATTACATTCCCTATTTTATGCCTACCAATTTCCTGTGGTAAATGTTAGTCAACACCATCATGCATTTTGGTATGTTAATTAGTTCATTCATTTGTCAATTGACTATATGTTTTGATGAGTTACACTATGTATTCTTTTGCTCTATCCTTCACCTTGTAATTTGTGCATTAAGTTGATACTTGTATGGATGCTCACTCTAGCAGCCTCATTGGGTTGCAATTGTCATTTGTTATTGATTCCAGTTGAAGGGTTATAGTTAGTGGTATTGTACAAATTCAGGTTCATTAGAAACAGTTGGCATAATTGGCTATCAAAATTGACTCGATAGCATGAGTGTCATTTTTGCGAAGGCCTGTTGTAATAAGGCTAACTGATCATGTGAGATCATGTTAACAAAAAAAAAAGAGCTATTGCCCAGATCTCCTTGATTGGTCATGCATATGCAGGTTTTATTCCAATCCATCCTCTTTATCGAGTTCTCTCATTCCTTCACATTTGTTTGATGATGTTTGTGCAGAAACCACAAGAGGTTTTGCCATTTCAAGGACAACGGGCACAACCATTCATTATTTGTACAATACACACCATATAACCCCTTTTTGTTTGCACACACACGCCTGAATCCAGCTGCGGTCTACACTTTCTTCTCTCACACCATAATGTCGATATATGTCTCACTCCCCTTTTGTGCATATGGCTACCCAGTTCTCAATTATTTTAAGGTATTAGGGTTCATTTCTCATTATAGTTCCTGTAACTGCTAATAACATAGATGGGTAATGTTGTACATTTTCTTCATCTGTATCCATTTTTGTTTTTATTCTCATAGCTTCACCATTAGCATCATGTTCATTTGGCGTGCGTTCTTATCTTCTCTACACTCGTATTAAGCAGCCCATCAAAAGGTATATTCCACTTCCTGTTTTCATATTCTTTTGTGTAAAATAACAAAATTTCACCTTGAATATGAAGTGAATCATGAAGGAGTCAATGCAATCTGATGTTTTTTGTTTGCTACAGAGGAATGCTATAAAAACTTTTGTGGAGTCGTGTCGCCAGATAGCCTTTGGGAAGTCTGATCGTCATCAACAGTTATCAGAGTCTGAATGTTGCTCAAGCTTATTTATGGTGAAGAAGCTATATCTGTATACCTTAGTTTGACAGAATACTGAGGATCACGAGTTGGTGCATAACAAAGCTCGCAGATCGGCACATGCACAACTCCTAGCAGCTGCGCGCACCAATTTCTAAAAGAAGGAGTTGACGGTTCCTAGCCTTCAACCTC
Organism: Nuphar pumila; assembly: GCF_984573655.1. Lineage (NCBI taxonomy): Eukaryota > Viridiplantae > Streptophyta > Magnoliopsida > Nymphaeales > Nymphaeaceae > Nuphar > Nuphar pumila. The sequence goes on along the minus strand of NC_143260.1, from coordinate 62,901,279 downwards.
TGTAGGTCCCAGGTATTCTTTATCTATTATCACTCTTCGTGATTTTCTTTTTTTATATATTGGTGATGGATAGGTGACATACTGTATTAGAGATAATTAGAAATGTTAAAAGTTTATAGCTACTACATTCTTCTGTTTAAACCATACATTTTATTTTTCTTTCATTTTTTTTTTCTTTTACCTTCTCATATCACTTCCCCTATGCTGTAGCATCCTCTTACCTGTAACATTCACCCTACTGTATGTACATTATTGCATCCTCTGTCATAGCTGCTATGCCCATCATTTATCACTCTGTTGTATCTCCTCATAACAATCACTATAATAAATTCTAGCATTTTCATCTTGTTATAGCCCTTGTCGTCATCACCATATTAACAACCTGTAACACATTCTGCTGCATCATATACTTGCGTCCATGAAATGGATGTTGAATTACCTATGGGAAATTTGCCATCAATATTTGGCTATAATCATGATCGGCTGGTGAAGTTAGCAGCTTCAAGAAACCTTCACTATGGTTCCTGTGCCATGTGCAATATAGCAACCCCAAGTGAATTTTAGCAAATAAATCCTAGGGTTATGCTGATTACAATAATTTCACATTGTTTCACTGTTATAGCATCCACTTACACTCTGAAGGTAATTGTACTTTAATACTCATGCCTTCAGCATATTACCCTTCTTCATACTACTTGTTACATCCATTTCCCATCACTCAACACAGCATACTCTTCACTATAGACCTCTGTTTCATTCCCTGTGCATTCATTCACCCTGCTATTGCCTCAACATCCACTGTAGCAGGATAACATACAACTCTTGCCTCCTTTCAGCACATACACCTATAGTTGTCTCTTCACCAAGTAGTGCATCCCACCACTGCCCATGGTTAGTTTTTGCCTATCTTCATATTTGACATCTGTTAGATATCTTTACCATATATATATATATATATATATATATATATATATATATATATATATATATATATATATATATATATATATGAATTTTACATAGACTTCTTCACCAGCTCCATGGTAGTTAGAAGTTTCCTGTGTATTTCCCCACTAGGTTATGCATTGTATTCCAAGAAGTATAGCTGCATTTTCACACTAAGTCATGCAAATATATTTCCAATTTAGCATAAGAGTAGTGATTTGCATGTGCAATTTCTAAAGTGAAGTAAGTATAGACTTATGCACTTGTACTTTGATATGATATCTTCCATTCACCTTGAGCTAACTCTGTTTTGCAGAACTATAGATTTCCCTTTTTCAAGATAGATATTTTCCGTCTCTTCAGAATTCATTCTCATAATGTAATAGTTAGATATAATGAAAATATTTACATTTCCAGCTCTAGATTTGAATGAATGAGCATTGTAAATATCATGAATTACTTGTTCTCATATTTTCTCCTTTATTTCTAAAAATTCATGAATGGGAACACGAATGGCACATGCATCATTCTAATAAAAGGTGATTAAATCCTAAGTTGATGATTTATATCAATGGTCATAGTCAGGATGTGAACAAAACTTAGGATTTTCATCTTTTATGGAATAACATTGGATCCACACTGGATCTCTTTCTAAAAATCATCATATTTTTAAAATACTTTTCTTCTTTTATTAGAGTTTAACTTAAAATTAACTCAAAATATATATCAATGGCCATAGTCAGGATATATTGAGAGTCAATTTCATTTTAAACTCTATAAAAGCACAAAAATATGTTTTCTTCTTCATTTGAATTTAAATATAGATTATTTTATAATACATTCAATGACCATAGTCAAGGATGTATTATATTTTCAATCTTATTCTAATTCATATAAAGAATAAGATATGCTTTTCAAAGTCCAATTTCAAGATTCTTCAAATCCATTCATCATTTAAGATAGAACAACATCATATTTCAAAATTCTTTTCCAAAATCCAAGTTATCTCAAATATCTTTCTTCAATATCTATTTCAATTCATTCTTCTATCTTATTTCAAAGATTTAAATTTTGATTTCAAAGTCCAAATTGACTTTGAGATTTCAAAACTCAATTTTATATTCAAAATTCCATTTCCAAATTCAATTTCAAAGTTCAATTTAACTTTGAGATCTCTGATTCATCTTCTGATTCTAAATTCAAAACTTTAAATTCAACTTGACTTTTTTGTATATTCAAGATTCAATTTCTAAAAATTTAAATCAAATTTCAAAGTTTAATTAAACTTTGGAATTCTTAATTCATTTTTAGGCTTCAAATTCGAATTCAAATTAACATCCTAAATTTTAAAAGCTCAATTTAAACTTTAAAATTCTTGATTCATGTTCTAAATTTAAACTCCAAAAATCCAGTTCTAGATCCAAAACCCAATTCCACTTTGGATCTCAGACTTCAGATCTAATTCCATTTTAGGATCCAGAATTCAACTCCCACTTTGGATCTCAGACTTTAGATCCAAATCCATTTTAGGATCCAGAACCCAATTTCACTTTGGATCTCAGACTTCAGATCCAATTCCATTTTATGATCCAAAATTCAATTTTTTTTCGAATCTCAGACTCCAGATCCAATTCCATTTTAGGAACCAGAATTCAATTCCATCTTGGATCTCAGACTTCAGATCCAAATTCCATTCCAAACTTCGAATCCAATTCCATTTTAGGATCTCAGAATTCAGATCCAAATTCCATTTGGGATTCAGACTTCAAATCAAATTCCATCTTGAATTCAAGGTTTCAAATCAAATTCTATTCCCAATTCCAGATTCCAAAATCCAAGTTTATCTTGATTCTGAAAACCAATTCCATTTTTATATCTCATCTAGATCTATAAAATCCAATTTTATTTTTCAAACTCAATCTGAAATTCTCAAATCCCATCCTGATTTCAAATTCTAAATATGGAATTCAATTCCACTCCAAATTTCATGTCCTCTCCTAAATCTAGGTTCAAAATCCAAAATTCAAAGTTTATTTCTGACTTTGAAATTTCATTCCTTTTTCTCTAAATCTTCAAATAAACTTTTTTTCAAATTCAAAGATTTATTTTCCCCGACTCTGATTATTTCAAAGACTTAGAACTTCTCTGATCTATCTCAAGTTCTAAAGCTAGATTCAACCATTCAGAAATCATTTCTTCATTCCATCATCACATTTTCACTTGGAAAGTCTCAGAATTTCCAAAATCATCCTTTTCAAAAGAGCATACATCCTTGCATTGCACAAGCATGATTCTTTGTGCATTTAGAGTTAGGATAAATTCTTAGATGATATTTAGGCAAAGCAAAGAGGCATAAATTCGATCTTTGGTTCGATTACCCCTGGTTAAGGTGCCAGGAACAGTCAAACCTCGTACCGACGAGCGAATCCCGTCTCTTCATTTTCTCGCAAAATATTTCAAAACGGAGGCAAGTTAAATTTCTAAATATTTTCAAATCAAGGTCAAGTGAGACCCCGCAAAAGAGTTCATCTTCTTCTCTTTCTTTTCTTTTCTCTTCTCTCTTCTTTTTCTGTCTTTTATTTTTCTCCCCTCAAAAAAAGGAGGAAAATAGAGGCTAGAAAAGGAAAAGAGAAGGAAGAGAGAGAAATACACAAGAGAGGAAAAATTTTGCGATGATCACACTGGGCTATAGCACGAATGACCTCATCATGGAGGAGGTGAAGAGAGTTAAGAAGGTGGTTGCTCCTGTTTCCAGGTACGCTAGTTTTTTTTAAATATGTTCTTTGTTGTAGGCTATTTCCCTTCTTTTGTTTCTCTTCACCACTGCGTGCTACTTCACGACACCCTGCAATTCACCCTTGTTATGGGACGCTACCCTGTTACGGTGGTTTACTCATATGTACACTGATTCTACTCTCATACATCCATCGTGCCCGGCTTAGTGCCGACTTCCATGCCTCCTGTACACATGTGAATACAACAACTCAATGGCTGTTGTAATTCACGATATTCCCTCCTTCACCTAACCGCAAATCCCCCTTATATTTCCCTGTGATTCCTATCGTTCTGCATTTCCTTTAGCCGCTTTTAAATTCAACACATCCTATCTTTTGTACATCATCAGGCAAAAACAAAAATCTGCAAACAACACTATTCATTGCCATATGTATACCCCCTTTCTGTCATCACGCCTTCACCCACACCCTACTCTTCAACCCAGCTTCACAGCCGTCTTAGCCATCTCATTCACCTCCAATACCCGTATATTGTTCCACTTCACATCTTTTCTGTTTTCATTACTTCTCAAAGAGTAGCACATGTGGTATTCAATCCCCTCCAGAACAAGGAACTGTCTCCGGCTCTGCTAGAAAAACATTTCTGTGAAACTTTCCAAGCACTATCGGTGGACCCCAAACTTCTAGAAAATGACATCTTTTCTTAAGGTAGATTATGTTAGATCTATTAAAGATCCTGGAAAATTACTACAAAGAACTTTCAGTGAATACAAGCATCAACATTATGGCCCTGCCATTGGTGTAATGGAGTGTCCAAGAATACAGGATCTGAAGTCATCGATACCTTTTTTTTTTATGATTTTCCACGTGTTAATGTTCCATCCAATGCTTGAGGCAGTCAATATCAAGCTCTTGGCTGGCAGCTTGTGGCTGCAAAAATTGGGACGCAACAATGAGATGCATCATCCCAGTGGCTGCATGAATGGATCTTTCTTGCTAGATACACACATGTACCACTGAAAAACTTCAAACATGATGGGCTTCTGTTTGCTACCGGTGTTTTCTTTTCTAAGGTATTGCATGATTCATAGCAGATTCTCTGGGTATCTGATTGTGGTATCCCAGATCTTGGAAGCCTATTTGAGGAAGATTTAAAAGCTTTGTGGATGAGATCCAGTAGCTAATTATCATATGTCTTGGAGCATACAGAAGAGTGGCAGTTGAGTTAAAGATTCATCACTTTACTGTTAATTCTCTTCTGAAGAGCAACCAAATTGATGAAATGGAAGGAGGAATTTCGTTAGGATGTGATCCAGACCCGTTGCACAACACCATCTACATTTTGCATTGATACTTCATTTGCTTACAATATCTCGCACCATTACACATCTCTTCCTGTATATTTGTTGTATTGTTATAGCCCGCTGCTACAGTGTCATTCACAGTAGCTACACTGCACTTATAAAACCCCCACCCATATACATTTACTTTCATTACCACTGCAGCCTTGCTGCACTTGTCCATATAGGCTAGTATATGTGCTTGCCACTTCTATTACACTTGCTATTATTTGCAGTAGCCAACAGGGCACTCACCATGCACCTCCCATTACAGCTAAGTCATCGCTTGCTGCGTGTTCATCTAACCCACAACACCTTCTACATAACCCTTTCAATTTTCACAACACTTACATTACTGCTGCACCATATATTATACCTGTTACACAACAACTCCATTAACATCTTCATCATCGATCAAGCTATGATTCACCCTGTACATATGCTCATCAGCCTTCAGCACTCACCTTTATCTGCTGTGACTTTCCAGCATCCTTCATTCCCTTCAGTACTCAGCCATACCCTCTTTAGCTTAGTCACTGCCCATCATTTCATAGCATCAGTCCCAGCCATTCCCCTGTCACCTATTACTTCTGCTTCACTGTTGCACACTCACCATCTTCATGCACTTCACTTCACTGTACGATAAGCACTCAGCACCACCAATGCTCAACATATGTCATTTAGCCCACACTGTATACTGTTGTTAAACAAACTTTTTCCTGCAATCGACACTATTCACTATCCCATCAACCTCCCACTGTGTACTCCAGTTTGATTTAAATGCTTAGCCCCCCCCCCCCATCAAACTGTATACACCCTGTATAGGGTCATCCTATATCACACACTTCATCCATTAGTTCATTTGTTCATCTCCATCATGTGTATATCTTCATTAATATCAGCATTACATTCTGTTCTCATCACCATATGCATTTAGGTAGATATGTATATTCCCATAAAAACACCCTCATATTGCATTTCCCACTAAGGATAGCCTTGTATCTGCATGATTTTAGGCATTTTTTTTTTTAACATATACATTCTCTCATTAACCCAATGTAGTACATATGCCTTTCAATATTCATTTTTTGATTAACTCAGGATATCATATATTTTCCCATATACATTCTAGTATGTGCTTTCTTATATGTCTGTTGGGTTATAATATGACATTTCTTCACTTTCTCACATGTTGTTTACTGTGCTTTGTTTTACATTAACTCAATATTTTGCAGGAAGTATATAGAAAATGCCATTTTCTTTCTTAGATTAGAGGTTTTAATTTCAAAATTCTAAATCCAGATTGTAATAGCTAGATTATAAATGAGAACTTTTCATTCCTTACACTAGATCAGAATGTATGAGCATGCATATTTTCTAGAAATGCTTGTTTCATGTCATTTTTCTCCTTTATTTCAAAAATTCATGAATGGGAACATGGATGACACATGCACCATTCTAATAAAAGGTGATTAAATCCTAAGTTGACGATTTGCATCAATGGCCATAGTTAAGGTGTGAACAAAACTTAGGATTTTCATCTTTTATGGAATAACATTAGATCCACACTGGATCCCTTTTCAAAAATCATCATATTTTCAAATATTTTCTTCCTTTATTAGAGTTTAATTTAAAATTAACTCAAGATATATATCAATGACCATAGTTGGTTGAACTTTTGCAGTAGTTATTTTTAAAAGATATTTTTTAGTAAAACAGTTGGAAAATCGTCAACCAAAAATAATAAAAACCGACTTTCCACGAATGTGGCAAGTACAGATCGAATCCACAGGGAACATGAACTATCCAAATTACTTCTAAGAATTTCAATTTATTAATATCAAACTCACAATCTTAGTTAATCAATACAAATCTAAAGTAATTACAAACTAAAAATGATAGGTAACTAGAACCAAAATTCTAAATTCTTCTCCAGATCACCAAGGGCAATTTTGTCCTTTCACCAAGTATAATTTTTTTTGCGCTTGACAAGATTAACCTTGTAATATGTAGTAAGCTTATCAACCTAACACAAAGAAAAGAACAAGTCAGTACACAATTATGATAATTAAATCTAAAATTATACTAAACCTAATTCTACAAAGAATTAATACAATAAAAATTCAAAATTAACTAAATAGAAAGTCTAATTACCTCAACTAATTATTCTAGGTCTAAATAAGTTAATTATTGCAAAAAAACTAAAACTACTGAAAATCACAAAACTAAGAAAATGACTATTTTACCCTCAACTAGTGCAAACGTGGATTCTGACAGATTTTTGCAAACAGAGAACTTGAAGGGGCAAACGAAGTCCGATTTTCATGAAATTTCTTTTGTTCTATTTCTGACAGATTCAAAAATCTGTTAGACTTTACGAATTTGAAAAACGCCTCTTGAAACTCCAGATATAAGCGTTTTAAATTTGTGAAAAATCTTGAAATCGTATGTCCCGAAACTGAAAAACCCGAAAAAGCTAGTTTTGGAAAACGCTTAAAAGTCAGACCAAATCAACTAGAAATGAGCTTATTTTTGGTCTGCTGATAGTGAACACACTTATGAAGAGAACAAAATAAATTTTTTGGAAAAACTTTAAAAATTTGCACACAAAATGATGAGTACAAGATGCAGTAAAAATCGGGTTTTCAAATCAATACACTATTCAATTGAAAGAACCATCTAATTGCACTATGACATTGAAATGATATGGAAAAACAGTCCTAACACTGCTAATCGACTGTTAAACTACAAAAAATAAAAACTATTAAATTAAGTACACACACATATAAATGAACTAATCACACTGATGATAAATCTAATCTAAACAAGGCACTAAGCTTAAACTATCCTAAACGAATATGCAATACTACTTGGAACATCTATATTAATGAATTCAATTAATCCTAATGCACTCTTTCTAATGGGAAATAACTAATTAACAAAAGACCCAACGATTAACTATAAAACCAAATTGAAACATGAGTATCAATCTAATGTTAATAAGTTAAATTCTCTAAAGTTAATTTGCTAACTAGGGTTAGTTAGGGGGACGGTTTGGAATATAACTCTGACCTAGGTTCACGTCACTCTGTATGGACTAAAATACATATAAGAAATAGAAGCTACTTACTAAAAACGAAAATGGAAGAAAGAAAAGAATTAATGAATCTATCTAAGTTAAGCACCTAAATGAAATTCAACTAACACTAATGAATACCTAACATACTTACTAAGTTAGTAATCATGATTTTTGCAAACCTAAATTTAAGTTAATACCTACTAAAAGTATTGATATTCTATCTATACTATATCAGGATAGGAAATTAGTAAAAGGGCTCATAAATGAGAAGCAACGAAATTGGAAAGGAAATCATCCTCCATAATTGCCTTAATAACCCAATTGGAAGGCTTGGAAATGCAAAACCATCCAGCTTGATGGATCCACACGGTTTCAAGTTGTCATTACAACAAGATAGACAATTTAAACTCTTTCCCAAAACCATGCACAAAACTTTTAGAAGGTGATTTGAAAATCAAATTTTGTTTCCAAAATTTAGAAGAGAAATCCTTCTATCTTGGTTGGATAACAAGAGGTCAAAGCTTGCCTTAATTGAGTCCCACGAATTTGGATATATTATCAAATCTACCAAAATCATTGCTCAACCAAAATTACCCAATTGCCCTTCCTCTAAAATTCAAAATTACCTAATTAATTAACATATGCTATCATTAACCTAACTAATCTAACCTCTACACAACTAATTTAAGGGGTATGAATGGCATATAAAACACGACTTGGATAGAAAATGATGATTTTAAGTACTACACCTAAATCGAAATTCCTGACTTAACCTAATATTACTAAAGCTAATTAGAATGGGAATGGATTCTAGACACACTTTCCTAAAACCTAAACTACAGCCATGGCTACCTTCTCCATGAAGGAAAGGACAACCATTAACACCCAAAAATGGAGTTTTGCCTAAACTATAGAAAACGAGAATTTTTTCTTTCTTTTTCTTTTTGAAACAGATCTCAAACTCAATTAAAACCAAACTTCAACTTAATTATCAACTAAACTCAATTTAAAACTGCTAAGACATAACCTAGTGAGATTGCAGCTAAAAAAAATAACTAAACTTAAACTTAGAAATCCGCTAGAAATTAACAAGACAGACAATATCCGATTTATACAACTTGACACAACTAATCCTCGATCATAAATCCAACATAAAATTAAGCTAAATGAAACCTTAAACTGATTGAATTAATCCCTCTTTAACACACTGTACTGCTAAAAGAATCAACAACCAGAAAAGGATAAAACACTGAAATCGGCTAGAATAGATCTAGCTAATTCTTACTTTTGGCTAAAACAAATTGTAGAACATGGACTGACGCCTAACCTAAGACCAGACCCAACATTCAAACACTGAAAATAATGAAATGACAACAGTGGTTTTACCGTCAAAAGAAATAAAAAATCAGAAAGGGGTTGAGATTTAGAGAAACTCGACTATGGGATGACACAATATTATCTAAAAGAATAGAGCAAGGAAGGACCTACCTCAAGGGCGATCCGACAAATGTGAGGGTAGAAAGAGTGGATTGAGCCATGGGAAATGCGTCCCGCTGCTGAGCTTATTTAGGGGCTGCTCTCAAGACCATGTGACTGCTATGATTGCAAGATCTACACCCAATAGAGGCGCCGAAGGGTGGAAGGTGAACCGAACCGCGCTCGGGTGGAACAGAAGATCGGGGAGGTAGAGCCGATCCTTTCTAGTGGAGTAGATGACACACAAGCTAGGAATAGCACCTCTTTGATCTGTAAAACCTGAAAAAACAACAACACGTTAATTAATGAAAGCAATATGAAGAGGAAGAAGATGAGGGAGGTAGAAAGTGGAGCGCATAAAAGGAAGAGGAGAAGAAAGCCTAGAAAATCGTGTCAATGGAGATGAAATGAAGAGGGAGGCATGGAGGAAGAAGAGAGCTACAGCTGGGCGCAAATCCCTAAGCAAAAACGTTTAGGGTTTTTAGAAAACACATTTTTATACTTTGGGCTCATTTCAGAAAGAGGTTTAAAATGAAAAGAATTTCTATGGGCCTCTTTTGGAGGGGGTTTTCCGAAAACAATGAATAGATGGGTTTGGATCCCATGTGAGATGGATTATGATGTTTAATAACTTGATCCAAGGCCCATGATGATCTAATTGGGTCGGATCTTGATCTAAATTACCTTGAAATCCGTGCCCAAGCACTAAAATTGCAATATCTCACTCAATTTAACTCCGATTTACTTGAAATTCGAATCAAGGGTTCTAAACCTTAAAATCACATAAAAATGCATGAATATAATAATAAAATGATGTGCATTTCAAGCATCATCAAATACCCCCATGCTTGAATGTTTGTTAGTCCCTTAACAAACAACTACTAGGTTATGAAATTGGAAAATAAACAAATATGCACTAAACAATTAAAGTTCTAACTCACTTTCGTAGGAATCACGGTTGCATTTAGCTCATGCAACAAGCCCTTTAAAGCCTAGGGTTACCCTAGTGGACGAGTAAGGTCTCGTGAGGGTTTGCAGCGATGCTACCCACAAACATCAATGTCATGCAAGGATGATTTTTCAGAAATATTAGGCAATTAAGAAATCAATTTAAGCAAATATTTCATGTAATGTACACTCTCATAACAAATTCAGAATTCTTATGCCACCACAGTAAAAACCTTTTTCTTTCACTTTTCTAAACTTGTAATTATTCATGATTTTCCTCAGAAAGTCAAGTATTATCATGTTATTATTCATTTATCCTCACTTGTATATTTTCTGCACAGTACTTCACAATTATTCCTAAGCAATGAATTTTTCTCATTAAGCTCACTCTTTTTCTTTTGATTTTCAATTTTTCACCATTTTTTCATTTCTTCTCTCTTGAGCACTATTCTCACTTGAGCACTATTTCAAATATCTAGTTTTGTGACCCATGTAGCGAGCTTTGGGTCAGTGACTCCCAGGCCAGACGACCTTAGGGCACCAGATACAGAGTATCCCTCTGACTTAATTGCTCGAGTCACTAGACCTTCTATTTTAATAGTTTACGTATAGTCTTCTTCTCATCATGTGCAATGTCTCTATCTCTTAGGATTTCTATGAGGTTCATGTAACAAGCTTTCGAATCGGTGGCTCTCAAACCAGATGACTTTAGGGCACCAGGTGTAAAACACCCTTCAGACTCTACTTGCTCGAACTGCATAGGCCACAGATATCGACTAGACAAGAAGATGATCTCCTTCGTTATCCTTTTCGTCAAGAGACTTCAAATACTTCAACTTGTGTCTGAGCTCCACTACTGGGAATCACAAAGACATCAACAACCAAACATAGTGCTTTTCTTTTAAGCTCATATTTCTAAACATCTTTCAATTGCTTAGTTCTTCCATAAAACATATTGTGCATACTTATACTAAAGTGATTCAAAACATTCTAACATTCAAATACTATCTTTCCTTTGAATAGTTTCATAAATAACTACTTTTTTTGGATCAGATCAGAATTTTTTTTTCACATGGGGCTTAAACTTTCTAAATTATCAGATTATGCAAAAAACATTCATATATGCTACAAACTTGTTCTTAAAGACCTACTTTTATGAGTTTTTAGCTACCTGAAAAAAATAATTTTTTAGTGTGCATCTAAACCACACCCTTATGCTTGAATGACACTGTCCCTAGTGGCATACAAAATATGCAAACATACAATGCAAATGCACACTAAAGATCAATAAAATAAATATGGGAGAAATGATAGATACAATCTGATATGTGTCGGGGCTTTGAAGTTGATGATTGACTTGACTTTGCACTACCACTATGCATATATGAAAACATAGTTTTCTGCTAATCTGGTCAATGGTCTGCTCTGAAGGTTGTGCCCTGCACCTAGTAACTAATCCTCACACATTGAATATTAGATTAACCTGCATGAATCAGAACAAGTGTAAGTTCATATGAAATAAAATGACTACACAAAAGCAAATGCTGACACTGAAAAACACAACTAATTCTACTCTCTACATATGATACATTCGTCTGCTTAGATCCTATTTCTTCGTGAGATCCCATACCTCACACTCATCGACCTGTAAGGTATCTGATATGTAGGGCTTCAGTCTTTGCCCATTCACCTTGAATGTGCCTCCGGTCTGTCGGTCAAATAATATCACTGCCCCGTGCGGGAATACTTCTCTCACGATGTAAGGTCCATCCCATCTTGACCTTAATTTACCTGGGAATATATGCAAACGAGAATTAAACAACCAAACTTTTTGATCTGGCTCAAACACTTTTTTGATAATATGTTTATCATGAAAGGCCTTAGTGCGAGCTTTATATAACTTGGCATTCTCATATGCATCATTTCTGAGCTCTTCTAACTCGGTGAGCTGCAATGATCACTCTTTGCCAGCCTGGGTGAGGTCGAAATTAAACTTCTTGATTTCCCAATATGCTATATGTTCCAGCTCGATAGGGAGGTGACATGCTTTCCCAAAAACAAGACGATGCGGGGACAAACCAATGGGAGTTTTAAATGCAGTCCTATATGCCCAAAGAGCATCATCTAAGCGCTGGGACCAATCCTTGCAGTCCGGATGAACTGTCTTTTCTAAAATCCGCTTGATTTCTCTGTTAGAAACCTCGACCTGTCCACTGGTCTGCGGATGATAAGGAGTGATAAACCGATGATTGACAGAATACTTTCTCAAAAGAGAAGCTACCTGCACATTCCTGAAATGCTTGCCACCATCACTTATCATCGCACGTGGCACACCAAAACGACTGAAACTATTATGCTTAATGAACTTAAGCACAACTCTATGATCATTGGTCTTGGTTGCCACAACCTCGACCCATTTGAATACATAATCAATCACCACTAAAATATACAAATTATCGAATGATGGCAGAAATGGGCCCATAAAATCTATGCCCCAAACATCGAAAATCTCAATAATCAGAATCGGGAGCAAGGGCATCATGTCCTTCTTGGACATGTTCCCAGTCTGCTGACAAAGAATGCATTTCCTGCAGAACTCATGCGCATCTCTGTGGAGTGTGGGCCAAAAAAATCCAGACTGCAAAACCTTTGCAGTTGTCTTCCTACTACTAAAATGCCCTCTACAGGCTAATGAATGACAAAAATTGAGGATGGACTCATACTCCTCCTCTGGGACGCATCTTCTGATGATCTGGTCTGCACAATATTTGAACAACTCTGGCTCATCCCAATAATACTATCTCACCTGTGATAAGAATCGCTCTCGCTCATTCTTATTCCAATGCTCACGAATCTGCCTCGAAACCAGATAATTCACAATATCTGCAAACCAAGGTAACTCCGATGTTCTAACTGCCATAATCTGCTCATCGGGGAAAGAATCACTGATCGGTCTCTGATCCTGAGTGGTCTCCACGATCAGTCTAGAGAGATGGTCTGCTACTACGTTCTCGCTTCCCTTCTTATCTCGAATCTCGAGATCAAACTTCTGTAGTAGCAGGACCCATCGGATGAGCCTCAGTTTGGTGTCTTTCTTGCTAAGAAGGTACTTCAATGCAGCATGATTAGAATAGACAACCACTTTCGAACTGAGAAGATAGGACCTAAACTTATCCAAAGCGAATACTACTGCGAATAGTTCCTTCTCTGTCATGGTATAGTTCATTTGAGCATCAGACAAAGTTCTGCTCGCATATTATATCACATAGGGCTTCTTGACAATCCTTTGTCCTAAAATGACCCCCATCGCATAGTCGGAAGCATCACACATAATCTCGAATGGAAGCATCCAATTCGGACGTCTAAAAATGGGTGCAGTGGTCAAGGCCTCTTTGAGTATCTCAAAGGCCTTCATGCAATCATCCCCAAAATCAAAGGGTTGATCCTTTTCCAATAAAGAGCATAGCGGTTGAGAGATTTTTGCTAAAATCCTTGATGAACTGCCTGTAAAATACGGCATGCCCTAAGAATGACCGTACCTGCCTAACAGTGGTGGGTGGAGTCAATCGTAAAATAGATTCAACCTTCGCTCGATCAACCTCTATCCCTCTCTTGGACACAATGTGTGCAAGCACAATCCCCTTGGTTGCACTTTTTGCAGTGGTATTTTTAAAACAATATTTTTCAATAAAACAGTTGGAAAATCATCAACCAAAGATAATAAAAACCGACTTTCCACGAATATGGCAAGTACGGGTCGAATCCACAGGGAATGGGAACTATCCAAATTACTTCTAAGAATTTCAATTTATTAATATCAAACTCATAATCTCAGTTAATCAATACAAATCTAAAAGAATTACAACTAAAAATTACAGATAACTAGAAACAAAATTCTAATTCTTCTCCAAATCACCAAGGGCAATTTCGTCCTTTCACCAAGTAGAAATTTTTCGCGCTTGATAAAATTAACCTTGTAATCTGTAATAACTTATCAACCTAACACAAAGAAAAGAACAAGTTAGTATACATTTATGAGAAATAAATCTAGAATTTATACTAAAGCTAATTCTACAAGAATTTACTGAACTAAATTCTAATTAAAACTAAATTTATCTAAAATATGAATTCTAAGTATACCAACTAATTATTCTAACTCTATCTAAGTTAATTGATGTAAATGTACTAACTAAAATGCAGGAAAATAGTAAAACTACGGAAAATCACAAAACTAAGAAAATGACTATTTTACCCTCGACTAGTGCAAAAGTGACTTCTGACAGCTTTTTGCAAACAGACAGCTTGAAGAGGCAAACAAAGTCCAATTTTCACATAATTTCTTCTGTTCTATTTCTGACAGATTCAAGAATCTGTCAAACTTTACGGATTTGAAAAATTTATCCAGAATCTTCAGATGTAAGCATTTCAAATTTGTGAAAATTCTAGAAATCGTATGTCCCGAAACTGAAAAACCCGAAAAAGCTGATTTTGGAAAACGCTTAAAAGTCAGACCAAATCAACTCAAAATGAGCTGATTTTTGGTCTGCTAACAGTGAACACGCTGATGAACAAAATAGAAGAAAATTTCTGGAAAAAATCAGAAAATTTTCACATAAAATGACAAGTGCAAATCTCGGTAAAAATCTGGTTTTTAAATCAGTGCACTATTCATTTGCAAGAACCCACTAACGACACTATGACAGTAATTTAGAGGCAAAAACAGTCTTAAACACTGCTAATCTAATGTTAAAATACAGAAATTAACAGCAATTAAAACAACTACACAACATGCAAATGAAATAAACAAGTTAATGATAAATTTATTCTAAACAAAACGTCAAGCTTAAACTATCATGAATGAATATGCAATGCAAAGTGAGAAAACCTATATTAATATATGCAGTTAGTCCTAATGCACTCTTGTTAATGTGAAATAACTAAGTGACGAAAGACCCAACGATTAACTCTAAAACCAAAGGGAAACACGAGCATTAATCTAATATTACTAGGTTAATTGGTCTAAAGTTAATTCACTAACTAGGGTTAATTGATTCAAGCTACTAAGGAGAACGGCTAAGGTTTGATCTTGACTAGACTCACGCTACTCTATATGGACTAAAATGTACCTAAGAAATAAAGACCAACTTACTAAACCGAAAATGAATAAAATAAAACTAATAATTATTCTATCTAATTTAAATTCCTAAATAGAATGCAACTAACATTAATGAAGACCTAACACACCTACTAAGTTAGTATTCACGATTTTTGAAAAACCGAAATCTAAGTTAATACTTACTAAAATAATTGATATTCTATCTATACTAGGTCAAGATAGGAAGTTAGTAAATGGGCTTACAATTGAGAGACAACGAATTTGGAAAGGACATCATCCTCCATAATTGCCTTAATAACCCAATTGGAAAGCTTGAAAATGTAAAACCCTCCAGCAAGAGGAACCCACACGGTTTTAATTTGGCATTAAAAGAAAATAGAACATTTAAGCTCTTTCCCAAAACCGTGCCCAACACTTTTAGAAAGTGATTTGAAAATCAAAGTTTGTTTCCAAAATTGAGAAGATAAATCCCTTCTAACATGGCTGGAGAAAAAATCAAAGCTTGCCTTAATCAAACACACGAATTTGGATGTAGGATACCTCTTACCAAAATCATTTATTGACCAAAAATACCACTATGCCCCTAACCTTAAAATGCAAACTTAATTTATTAGCTAATAGAAGATATCATTAACCTTGTTAAATCTAATCCCTATACAACTAAATTAAGGGGTATGAAGGACATGTAGAACACGACTTAGATAGACAATGATGATTTTAAATAACACACCTAAATCAAAATTACTGACTTAATTAAAATTACTAAAACTAAAAGGACTGAAGACACACTTTCCTAAAATCTATGCTACAGCCATGGCTACCTTCTCCATGAAGGAAATGACAGCCATTAACACGCCTAAAATGAGTTTTGCCTAAACTATGAAAACCGAATTTTTTTTCTTTCTTTTTCTTTTTGAAACAAATTTCAATTTCAATGACAACCAAACCTCAACATAATTGCAGCTAAAATCAGATTAGACAATACATGGCTGACTGAACTACGACTAAAAATTAAATAAATACTCTAAACTAGACTTTAAAACTCGCTAGACATGAATACGATACACACGGGCCGATCAATACAAATCAACACATATAAAACTCGATTTTACATTCAACATGAAAGCAAACTAATTTAAACCTCGGATTTCTGGAAACAATACCCTTTTTGACACAATTTACTGCTAAAAAAAAATCAGAAAACAGAAAATGATAAAACATTGAAATCAACTAGAATATCCCTAGCCGATTTTAGTTTTTGGCTAATACGACTTTGTAGAAGAGAAACTAGCGCCTAACTTAGGACCATGAACGACATTCAAAAACGTGAAATAACAAAAAAATGACACTGGTTTGCTGTCAAAATAAATATAAAAGAAGAATGGGTGGGGGTTAGAGAGATACACAAAGGGTGGACACGATTTTATCTAAAAGAATGGAGGAAGAGCAAGACCTACCTCAAGGGCGATCCGACGAATGTGGGGGTAGAGGTGAGCGGAATTTGCCTAGGAGTTTCACCCAGCTGTCTTCAATGATAATGTCACCCTATCTTAGCTTTTGGAGTTTCACCCAGCTATTCTGAATTTTAATGTCTACCTCTAAATGTGGTATCATAACTCTCTTGACATGAAGAATGGAGATTAGTCTCATCTGAGAGACTGGTCAGGAAATGAGAGTCTAGGACCGACCGACTATCAATGAATGCAACTTCAGACAAGTGATGAATATGATATGACTTGACTTGGTCAAGCACCTTCTACATCTGTACCTCTTGCTTACTAAAAACAATCAGTGATCCTAAAGGCTGAGAAAATGGGGCTTTATGAATATATGATGATAATGCATGTTGTGGTCCTGGCCCCTTCTGCTGAGGCATCATGGAAATCGACTTGTCAATAGAAATGATATGGGGCTCATGAATCGATTCCCGAGTGGGGTGATACGCCTTCCCGCTCTGAAGGGATGTAACAGATTTAACCTGCTCATGATGTGAAGCAGTGGGTTGCAAGTCAAATGACATGGGCTCCTCTCTCTTGGATGTGACAACAGGCTGACTATGAAGTTTCCCCTCGCTTTGCCTACTGAAGGTCTCAACCAACTATCCCATTTGAGTCTCTAGCTTGGCTATTGACTGCGTATGGGAGCTCAAAACTTGTAATATCCTATCTTGGAAGGATTGACTAGGTGAAAGTTTATGAGAATGGGGATGAGTATAAGCAAGTTGGGCTGGGGGATGAACTTGTGGAAAAATGGGATGCGAGTAACCTTGTGAAGGGTTACTGTGTCTATACTGTGTCTGGGAGGGCTAATGGGATGGGGAAATGGATTGGTTTCGCCAACCTGGGTTATATGATCGTGTAAATGAATCAGGCATGGGTTTAGCGAAACCTTGGGCAGCATTCACCTGCTCCTGAACGAATTCAGGATATAATGGCGCTACTGGACAATCCGAAACACAATGTGCAGGGCTAGCACAGAGCTC
Source organism: Nuphar pumila (assembly GCF_984573655.1). NCBI lineage: Eukaryota > Viridiplantae > Streptophyta > Magnoliopsida > Nymphaeales > Nymphaeaceae > Nuphar > Nuphar pumila. The sequence continues at coordinate 62,883,158 of NC_143260.1, read as the reverse complement.
GCACACTCTTTCTATTGGACTTCTCGAAGAATTGGCTAGGCATTGATCTAACTTCCTAGTCAACTGGTCAACCTTGGTACGCAAATCTAATTCTAAACTGAAAAGTAAAAAGAAGCTTCTACTATTGCACTTCTGTGTTACGTAATCGCTTCCGCTCCACTCCTGTGCTATCCTGCACAAATCAAATGAACACGAGCAGTACCAGAGATAGAATTATACTTACTAAATGCTAACAATGAAATCACAATTAACTAAGAAATGCTAAACATGTACTACTTAAGCTAATAACAAAGTAATTAACAACAACTAATTGAATCTAGCTAATTACTTACTAACAATTAACAATTAACTAATATTCAATTAACTAATGTCTAATAAAAACAAGGAATGGACCAAATAGGAGATTTATGTAATGAAAAGCAAAACCGTAAATGAAACAGTAACAAAATAGTGAAATTAAGCAACAAACTAGGAAATACTAAACAGGGAAAATTATTGAACAAAGTAAATTGAAAAAAATGAACATGAAATAAAAATATTGAAAACAAAGAATGAAGACACTCAGAGAAAACAAGAGTCTGAAATGAAAAGAATGAAAACAGGGATTGACTTGCTAAAAAAAACAGAAAAATCTAAGATGCAATTCAATGGAAAACAGAAAATTAAATGAAAAACAACAAATTAAGGATTAAAAGAAACAAGAATTGCAAAGAATGAATATACAGGAAATCAACAACTGAAAAAAAAACAAGAAACCTACTAAATGAAGAAACAAGAATTCAATGAATTGTAACATAGAAAATTACTGGATAAAAGATGGAGAAAAACAGAATCTAAAAGAAGACAATAAAATTTACAGAAAATAGGAGAATCAATGTTAAACATGAACTAACAGTAATGTAAAAAAAAAAATTGAAAAATGAAACAAACAGGAAAAACTAAAAAAAACAAAAATTGAAATGTTTAAAAGAAAGGGAAATGAATTGTTTGAAAGACTGAAAATCAAGAAATACACTAAAACAAACTGGAAATTAATTGAAATTGATTAAAAAAAAACTGGAAAACGAAAAACAGGAAATGAAATGATTCAGATAAAACAGAAAAATGAATTAAATGAAGAAAACAGGAAAATCACGAAATGAATTAAACACAACAGGAAATTCAGAAAAAAAAAAAACAAACAGGAAATTCAAGAATTAAAGAAACAGGAAATTTCAGTATTGAAAACATGAAGAAAGAAGAAATCGGAAGGTGTAGCAAATAGTAAAACTGATTTTAAAAACAAACAGGAAATTGCAGAATTAAAAACATAATGAAAGAAGACAATTCACGATATTCAATTCACCAAAAACTAATGAAATGCACACAAAACATAGAATGCAATGAATTAACAGAAAAAAAACTTCAAAAAAAGAAACACATAAAACATGATGAATGAACAGAACAACAACCAAAGATCAATACAGAAAATTGTAAAATCAAAGGAACATTCGACTGATGTAGAAGCAGAAATTTACAGAATGAAAAAATAATGCACGATCAGACTTATAAAACTAATCTCGAATCTAAAACTTGTTGAAAACAGGAATCCGATACTAAATTCAAGTAGAAAAATTGATATGATGGAAAAAAATCTGAAATATCTACATAATTTACTTTAATGTTTTTCTTTTTTCTCGTTTTTGTTTTTTTTCTTTTTACACAGAATTAATGGAAGAAGCAGAAGAAGAAGAAGAAGTTGCAGAAATTACCTTGAATCGGAAGGGTTAGAAGAGAAATGGCTGCCTCCACCGTCCACGCCGTCGTCGGATTGAGGATCCACCACCACCACCGGCTGGAAAAGACAGAGAAATAGGGAGAAGGGGAAGAAAGGGCAAGGAAGGGGCCGGCGATGGTGGGAAGTGGTGAGAAGAGAGGGAAGAGAGGGAAAGAGGGGAAAGGCTTCAGCCGAGAATGGGGGAGACCACAATTTTTTTCTTTTGGTTGGTTTTTAAAACAAATGCAAACCGGTAAAACCGGTTTGTAAAAAAAAAATCAGTTTTTAAAATCACAAACCGGTTTGTTACAATTTGTTTTTTTCAGTTTAAAAAAAAACAAACCGTGTAATGGTTTGTTTTATTATTTTCAAAAATCTAAAAAAAACTGTTTTAAAGAATTTTATTTGCTAAAAAAACTCATTTGACTATTTTAATCTAAAGACTATTTCTTAAAAATATTTACACTAAACCTCATTTCAACTTATTTATTTATTTTTTTTAAAACTAACGATATTCTCAACTCTAATTTTTATTTTATTTTTAGGAATTCACAATGACAAACATTAAAATATTCATTAAATTGCAAAATAACACTAATTTTCAAGCATTTTCTATTTTTAATTCATTTTAGCTCATTCACTCAAAACCAGCATAAAATTGGGTTTTAAATCATTTTTTTATGAAATCATGCATATTTTTTATATGAAATAACCCTAAAATATATGCATGATCAAATACCCCCATGCTTATGTTTTGCTAGTCCTCGAGCAAACTAGAAAAATGCATGAAATGAAAACTATTATCTAACTCACTTTCGTAGGAATCACGGTTGCATTTAGCTCATGCAACAAGCCCTTTCAACCCTTGGGTTACCCTAGTGGACGAGTAAGGTCTCGTGAGGGTTTGCAGTGATGCTACCCACAAACATCTCTGTCATGTATGCAAAATATTACACATCCTCATAAGTAGTAGGTAATTAAAGACTTTATTTTCACAAATATTTCCTGTTATTTCAAAATCACAATATAATTAGTCTTTTATATACCACCACAGAAAAAGAATTTCTTTCACCTTTCTAATTATCACAATTATTTATGTTTTATTCTTAGAAAATCCAATAAAAACAAGTTATTATTTATTTATCCTCACTCCTATGTTTTCTGCATAGATTTTCTCAATCACACTTCTAAGCACTGAGCTTTCCTTTCTTTTTAAGTTCTTTTCTTTCTTTTTTTCTTTTTTCTCTTTTTTTCACGCTTTTTCTTTTTGCGCATTCATTCTTCTCTTATAGCTTGCGTGTGGTCTGCTTTTATGCCTTGTGCAATGTCAATATCTCTATACTTTTTCAATGCATACCAAAAGATATCAACTAAGACATAAAAGTGACTTCCTTCATTCACCTTTATAACGTGAGAGTCAAACATTTCAACTTGTATATGTTCTCAGCTACTTAGGATCATGAAGTTTTCCACTCTCCTTTTCGAAATGGAATCCAAAAGCTTCAACTTACATCTAAGTTCCATCTACTAAGGATTGTGAAATTATCCAAACAACCTAACGCATGCTCTTTTTTACTTTTTGAGCTCTTTTTTACGCTTTTGTTCATTTGCTTAGTTTTTCAAAAATACAACTGTGCATGTTCATATTTGTGATTCAAAATAAATTCTAACATGTATCTATCATCATTTCTTCGAAATCCGCATAAACAACCATAATTTTTAGATCTATGTTAGAAAAATTTTTCATGGGGCTTAAAAAACTTCTAAAAACATCAGATTTAAAATAACATTCATATAAGTTCAAACTCTTTCTTTAAAAACCTACTTTTCATGAGAGATGTGTAAACATGTGCAAGAACGTAAACAGAAATATCAAGGTGTGCAAACTACACCCTCCCCCATGCTTAAATGACACTGTCCCAGTGGCACTCCCCCATGCTTATATGAAACTAAGTGAATGCACATGAGACAAAATAAATGAGGGAAAATAGTAGAATAACCTGACATGAATTAAAAATGCACCTTCTATGAATGCAATGTATACATGACAAAACATAAAACTCATAGAAAGAGATAGAAAACGAAAAAAAAACCAAAGAAAATCTACAAATCCTAAAAACGAATGTAATACTGTACAAAATATGGGTTGCCTCCCATAAAGCGCTAAGTTTGACGTCCCTAGCCAGACAGATCCCTGAAAAAACCTTCATCGTCCATGAGATCAATGGACATGAAGTCAGGCTCAATAAAGAAAAGAGTGTCATATGTGACACTACGCACTGTATTTCCATCCCGTCTACCTCTAAATGTGGTATCATAACTCTCTTGACATGAAGAATGGAGATTAGTCTCATCTGAGAGACTGGTCAGGAAATGAGAGTCTAGGACCGACCGACAATCAATGAATGCAACTTCAGAAAAGTGATGAATATGATATGACTTGACTTGGTCAAGCACCTTCTGCATCTGTACCTCTTGCTTACTAAAAACAATAAGTGATCCTAAAGGCTGAGAAAATGGGGCTTTATGAATATATGATGATAATGCATGTTGTGGTCCTGGCCCCTTCTGCTGAGGTATCATGGAAATCGACTTGTCAATAGAAATGATATGGGGCTCATGAATCGATTCCCGAGTGGGGTGATACGCCTTCCCGCTCTGAAGGGATGTAACAGATTTAACCTGCTCATGATGTGAAGCAGTGGGTTGCAAGTCAAATGACATGGGCTCCTCTCGCTTGGAAGTGACAACAGGATGACTATAAAGGTTCCCCTCGCTTTGCCTACTGAAGGTCTCAACCAACTATCCCATTTGAGTCTCTAGCTTGGCTATTGACTGCGTATGGGAGCTCAAAACTTGTAATATCCTATCTTGGAAGGATTGACTAGGTGAAAGCTCATGAGAATGGGGTTGAGTATAAGCAAGTTGGGTTGGGGGATGAACTTGTGGAAAAATGGAATGCGAGTAACCTTGTGAAGGGTTACTGTGTCTATACTGTGTTTGGGAGGGCTGATGAGATGGGAAAATGGATTGGTTTCGCCAACCTGGGTTATATGATGGTGTAAATGAATCAGGCATGGGTTTAGCGAAACCTTGGGCAGCATTCACCTGCTCCTGAACGAATTCAGGATATAATGGTGCTACCGGACAATCCGAAACACAATGTGGAGGGCTAGCACATAGCTCGCACACTCTTTCTATTGGACTTCTCGAAGAATTGGCTAGGCATTGATCTAACTTCCTAGTCAACTGGTCAACCTTGGTACGCAAATCTAACTCAGACCCTACTTCGGAAATCCCTATTTTCCTAGGACCATTAGACAGATATGTAGTCCTATCGAGCCGTGAAGACAAGGTATGATGCATGGTGTTTTCACTCAAGATCTCGAATAGAGACCACGCCTCATCCTCACTCTTGAGCATAAAAGTGCCCCCACAAGACGAATCAACCATTTGACGGTGCTTCTCAGTAAGCCCGTCATAGAAATACTGCACTAACTGCCAACGAGGCACCTAGTGATGGGGACACTTGCGGAGAAGATCTTTCAATCTCTCCCAAGACTCGTGAAACTGTTCTCCCTCAATTTGAGAAAAACTGGTTATAGCTTTACGAAACTGATTCGTTTTACCAATTGGGAAGTACTTTTTGAGGAATTCGCGCTGCATTCCTTCCCAAGTAGTAATACGAACCGTCACAAGAGATTTTAGCCAGTGCTTGGCTTTATCTTTGAGAGAGAACGAAAACAAAGTCAACCTCATAGCATCATCTCCAAAATTATTGATTCGCACTGTCGAGCAAATCTCAAGGAATTCATCGAGATGACGATATGGGTCCTCAATGCTAAGGCCAAAAAACGAAGGTAGCATTTGAATCACACTGGCCTTAATCTCAAAATGGCTCGCTCCTATATCAGGTCTCGTGATGCAGGAGGCGGGAGTATACGTATTTGGCATGAGTAGACCGGTGTAGCACACGTCCTAAATTTTGGGTTTTCTAACTAACTAACACACTAAGCGGCCAAACCACGCAAACCACAAAGAGAGTAAACTAAAAACAACAAAAGTAAACAAACACCATGCAGTTACACATAACAAAGATTATACAAAAGAAATATGAAATCTATGTGTACGGTACCAATCGTACACAGTCACCTCTAATGGGATCCTAGTAGGTGGGCTGTGCAGAAAAGTAAGCTCGTCTCTATGATATGCACATACGTGGTTCTAAACCTAAATGCAAAACAAACACTAAGCAATAAAGTGAATACTAATATTACGCCGTTCCCCGGCAACGACGCCAAAAATTTGATGTCTTCTTTTAAATCGTTGTAATTTTGAAAAGATTTTTATATGTAAAACATGTGAAAAACAGACATCAAATAATAAAAACCGGTTCTCACTAGTGGATGAGACCGGGTCAAACTCAGGGAACGGGAATATTTCGTATTCAAACACACAAATCTAAACTAATCTTTATTGACGTATTATTAAAATGTAAAATGTTCGAGAAAAGTAAAAACAACTAACTATTACAACAAATGAATACCCTTTGCAGAGGGCGTAAAAAGCGATATTTACAAACCCATAATTAAATTCCTAATTCTAAACTGAAAAGTAAAAAGAAGCTTCTACTATTGCACTTCTGTGTTACGTAATCGCTTCCGCTCCACTCCTGTGCTATCCTGCACAAATCAAATGAACACGAGCAGTACCAGAGATAGAATTATACTTACTAAATGCTAACAATGAAATCACAATTCACTAAGAAATGCTAAACATGTACTACTTAAGCTAATAACAAAGTAATTAACAACAACTAATTGAATCTAGCTAATTACTTACTAACAATTAACAATTAACTAATATTCAATTAACTAATGTCTAATAAAAACAAGGAATGGACGAAATAGGAGATTTATGTAATGAAAAGCAAAACCGTAAATGAAACAGTAACAAAATTGTGAAATTCAGCAACAAACTAGGAAATACTAAACAGGGAAAATTATTGAACAAAGTAAATTGAAAAAATCAACATGAAATAAAAATATTGAAAACAAAGAATGAAGACACTCAGAGAAAACAAGAGTCTGAAATGAAAAGAATGAAAACAGGGATTGACTTGCTAAAAAAAACAGAAAAATCTAAGATGCAATTCAATGGAAAACAGAAAATTAAATGAAAAACAACAAATTAAGGATTAAAAGAAACAAGAATTGCAAAGAATGAATATACAGGAAATCAACAACTAAAAAAAAAACAAGAAACCTACTAAATGAAGAAACAAGAATTCAATGAATTGTAACATAGAAAATTACTGAATAAAAGATGGAGAAAAACTGAATGTAAAAGAAGACAATAAAATTTACAGAAAATAGGAGAATCAATGTTAAACATGAACTAACAGTAATGTAAAAAACAATTTGAAAAATGAAACAAACAGGAAAAACTAAAAAAAAAAAAAAAATTGAAATGTTTAAAAGAAAGGGAAATGAATTGTTTGAAAGACTGAAAATCAAGAAATACACTAAAACAAACTGGAAATTAATTGAAATTTATTAAAAAAAAACTGGAAAACGAAAAACAGGAAATGAAATGATTCAGATAAAACAGAAAAATGAATTAAATGAAGAAAACAGGAAAATCACGAAATGAATTAAACACAACAGGAAATTCAGAAAAAAAACAAACAAACAGGAAATTCAAGAATTAAAGAAATAGGAAATTTCAGTATTGAAAACATGAAGAAAGAAGAAATCGGAAGGTGTAGCAAATAGTAAAACTGATTTTAAAAACAAACAGGAAATTGCAGAATTAAAAACATAATGAAAGAAGACAATTCACGATATTCAATTCACCAAAAACTAATGAAATGCACACAAAACATAGAATGCAATGAATTAACAGAAAAAAAACTTCAAAAAAAGAAACACATAAAACATGATGAATGAACAGAACAACAACCAAAGATCAATACAGAAAATTATAAAATCAAAGGAACATTCGACTGATGTAGAAGCAAAAATTTACAGAATGAAAAAATAATGCACGATCAGACTTATAAAACTAATCTCGAATCTAAAACTTGTTGAAAACAGGAATCCGATACTAAATTCAAGTAGAAAAATTGATACGATGGAAAAAAATCTGAAATATCTACAGAATTTACTTTAATGTTTTTCTTTTTTCTCGTTTTTGTTTTTTTTCTTTTTACACAGAATTAATGGAAGAAGCAGAAGAAGAAGAAGTTGCAGAAATTACCTTGAATCGGAAGGGTTAGAAGAGAAATGGCGGCCTCCACCGTCCACGCCGTCGCCGGATTGAGGATCCACCACCACCACCGGCTGGAAAAGACAGAGAAATAGGGAGAAGGGGAAGAAAGGGCAAGGAAGGGGCCGGCGATGGTGGGAAATGGTGAGAAGGGAGGGAAGAGAGGGAAAGAGGGGAAAGGCTTCAGCCGAGAATGGGGGAGACCACAATTTTTTTCTTTTGGTTGGTTTTTAAAACAAATGCAAACCGGTAAGACCGGTTTGTAAAAAAAAAAATCAGTTTTTAAAATCACAAACCGGTTTGTTACAATTTGTTTTTTTCAGTTAAAAAAAAAACAAACCGTGTAATGGTTTGTTTTATTATTTTCAAAAATCTAAAAAAACTGTTTTAAAGAATTTTATTTGCTAAAAAAACTCATTTGACTATTTTAATCTAAAGACTATTTCTTAAAAATATTTACACTAAACCTCATTTCAACTTATTTATTTATTTTTTTTAAAACTAACTATATTCTCAACTCTAATTTTTATTTTATTTTTAGGAATTCACAATGACAAACATTAAAATATTCATTAAATTGCAAAATAATACTAATTTTCAAGCATTTTCTATTTTTAATTCATTTTAGCTCATTCACTCAAAACCAACATAAAATTGGGTTTTAAATCATTTTTTTATGAAATCATGCATATTTTTTATATGAAATAACCCTAAAATATATGCATGATCAAATACCCCCATGCTTATGTTTTGCTAGTCCTCGAGCAAACTAGAAAAATGCATGAAATGAAAACTATTATCTAACTCACTTTCGTAGGAATCACGGTTGCATTTAGCTCATGCAACAAGCCCTTTCAACCCTTGGGTTACCCCAGTGGACGAGTAAGGTCTCGTGAGGGTTTGCAGTGATGCTACCCACAAACATCTCTGTCATGTATGCAAAATATTACACATCCTCATAAGTAGTAGGTAATTAAAGACTTTATTTTCACAAATATTTCAGAATTAAAAACATAATGAAAGAAGACAATTCACGATATTCAATTCACCAAAAACTAATGAAATGCACACAAAACATAGAATGCAATGAATTAACAGAAAAAAAACTTCAAAAAAAGAAACACATAAAACATGATGAATGAACAGAACAACAAACAAAGATCAATACAGAAAATTGTAAAATCAAAGGAACATTCGACTGATGTAGAAGCAGAAATTTACAGAATGAAAAAATAATGCACGATCAGACTTATAAAACTAATCTCGAATCTAAAACTTGTTGAAAACAGGAATCCGATACTAAATTCAAGTAGAAAATTTGATACGATGGAAAAAAATCTGAAATATCTACAGAATTTACTTTAATGTTTTTTTTTTCTCGTTTTTGTTTTTTTTCTTTTTACACAGAATTAATGGAAGAAGCAGAAGAAGAAGAAGAAGTTGCAGAAATTACCTTGAATCAGAAGGGTTAGAAGAGAAATGGCGGCCTCCACCGTCCACGCCGTCGCCGGATTGAGGATCCACCACCACCACCGGCTGGAAAAGACAAAGAAATAGGGAGAAGGGGAAGAAAGGGCAAGGAAGGGGCCGGCGATGGTGGGAAGTGGTGAGAAGAGAGGGAAGAGAGGGAAAGAGGGGAAAGGCTTCAGCCGAGAATGGGGGAGACCACAATTTTTTTCTTTTGGTTGGTTTTTAAAACAAATGCAAACCGGTAAAACCGGTTTGTAAAAAAAAATCAATTTTTAAAATCACAAACCGGTTTGTTACAATTTTTTTTTTTCAGTTTAAAAAAAAACAAACCGTGTAATGGTTTGTTTTATTATTTTCAAAAATCTAAAAAAAACTGTTTTAAAGAATTTTATTTGCTAAAAAAACTCATTTGACTATTTTAATCTAAAGACTATTTCTTAAAAATATTTACACTAAACCTCATTTCAACTTATTTATTTATTTTTTTTAAAACTAACGATATTCTCAACTCTAATTTTTATTTTATTTTTAGGAATTCACAATGACAAACATTAAAATATTCATTAAATTGCAAAATAACACTAATTTTCAAGCATTTTCTATTTTTAATTCATTTTAGCTCATTCACTCAAAACCAGCATAAAATTGGGTTTTAAATCATTTTTTTATGAAATCATGCATATTTTTTATATGAAATAACCCTAAAATATATGCATGATCAAATACCCCCATGCTTATGTTTTGCTAGTCCTCGAGCAAACTAGAAAAATGCATGAAATGAAAACTATTATCTAACTCACTTTCGTAGGAATCACGGTTGCATTTAGCTCATGCAACAAGCCCTTTCAACCCTTGGGTTACCCTAGTGGACGAGTAAGGTCTCGTGAGGGTTTGCAGTGATGCTACCCACAAACATCTCTGTCATGTATGCAAAATATTACACATCCTCATAAGTAGTAGGTAATTAAAAACTTTATTTTCACAAATATTTCCTGTTATTTCAAAATCACAATATAATTAGTCTTTTATATACCACCACAGAAAAAGAATTTCTTTCACCTTTCTAATTATCACAATTATTTATGTTTTATTCTTAGAAAATCCAATAAAAACAAGTTATTATTTATTTATCCTCACTCCTATGTTTTCTGCACAGATTTTCTCAATCACACTTCTAAGCACTGAGCTTTCCTTTCTTTTTAAGTTCTTTTCTTTCTTTTTTTCTTTTTTCTCTTTTTTTTCACGCTTTTTCTTTTTGCGCATTCATTCTTCTCTTATAGCTTGCGTGTGGTCTGCTTTTATGCCTTGTGCAATGTCAATATCTCTATACTTTTTCAATGCATACCAAAAGATATCAACTAAGACATAAAAGTGACTTCCTTCATTCACCTTTATAACGTGAGAGTCAAACATTTCAACTTGTATATGTTCTCAGCTACTTAGGATCATGAAGTTTTCCACTCTCCTTTTCGAAATGGAATCCAAAAGCTTCAACTTACATCTAAGTTCCATCTACTAAGGATTGTGAAATTATCCAAACAACCTAACGCATGCTCTTTTTTACTTTTTGAGCTCTTTTTTACGCTTTTGTTCATTTGCTTAGTTTTTCAAAAATACAACTGTGCATGTTCATATTTGTGATTCAAAATAAATTCTAACATGTATCTATCATCATTTCTTCGAAATCCGCATAAACAACCATAATTTTTAGATCTATGTTAGAAAAATTTTTCATGGGGCTTAAAAAACTTCTAAAAACATCAGATTTAAAATAACATTCATATAAGTTCAAACTCTTTCTTTAAAAACCTACTTTTCATGAGAGATGTGTAAACATGTGCAAGAACGTAAACAGAAATATCAAGGTGTGCAAACTACACCCTCCCCCATGCTTAAATGACACTGTCCCAGTGGCACTCCCCCATGCTTATATGAAACTAAGTGAATGCACATGAGACAAAATAAATGAGGGAAAATAGTAGAATAACCTGACATGAATTAAAAATGCACCTTCTATGAATGCAATGTATACATGACAAAACATAAAACTCATAGAAAGAGATAGAAAACCAAAAAAAAACCAAAGAAAATCTACAAATCCTAAAAATGAATGTAATACTGTACAAAATATGGGTTGCCTCCCATAAAGCGCTAAGTTTGACGTCCCTAGCCAGACGGATCCCTGAAAAAACCTTCATTGTCCATGAGATCAATGGACATGAAGTCAGGCTCAATAAAGAAAAGAGTGTCATATGTGACACTACGCACTGTGTTTCCATCCCGTCTTCCTCTAAATGTGGTATCATAACTCTCTTGACATGAACAATGGAGATTAGTCTCATCTGAGAGACTGGTCAGGAAATGAGAGTCTAGGACCGACCGACAATCAATGAATGCAACTTCAGACAAGTGATGAATATGATATGACTTGACTTGGTCAAGCACCTTCTGCATCTGTACCTCCTGCTTACTAAAAACAATCAGTGATCCTAAAGGCTGAGGAAATGGGGCTTTATGAATATATGATGATAATGCATGTTGTGGTCCTGGCCCCTTCTGCTGAGGTATCATGGAAATCGACTTGTCAGTAGAAATGATATGGGGCTCATGAATCGATTCCCGAGTGGGGTCATACGCCTTCCCGCTCTGAAGGGATGTAACAGATTTAACCTGTTCATGATGTGAAGCAGTGGGTTGCAAGTCAAATGACATGTGCTCCTCTCTCTTGGATGTGACAACAGGCTGACTATGAAGTTTCCCCTCGCTTTGCCTACTGAAGGTCTCAACCAACTGTCTCATTTGAGTCTCTAGCTTGGCTATTGACTGTGTATGGGAGCTCAAAACTTGTAATATCCTATCTTGGAAGGATTGACTAGGTGAAAGCTCATGAGAATGTGGTTGAGTATAAGCAGGTTGGGTTGGGGGATGAACTTGTGGAAAAATGGGATGCGAGTGACCTTGTGAAGGGTTACTGTGTCTGGGAGGGCTGATGGGATGGGAAAATGGATTGGTTTCGCCAACCTGGGATATATGATGGTGTAAATGAATCAGGCATGGGTTTAGCGAAACCTTGGGCAGCATTCACCTGCTCCTGAACGAATTCAGGATATAATGGCACTACCGGACAATCTGAAACACAATGTGCAGGGCTAGCACATAGCTCGCACACTCTTTCTATTGGACTTCTCGAAGAATTGGCTAGGCATTGATCTAACTTCCTAGTCAACTGGTCAACCTTGGTACGCAAATCTAACTCAGACCCTACTTCGGAAATCCCTATTTTCCTAGGACCATTAGACAGATATGTAGTCCTATCGAGCCGTGAAGACAAGGTATGATGCATGGTGTTTTCACTCAAAATCTCGAATAGAGACCACGCCTCATCCTCACTCTTGAGCATAAAAGTCCCCCCACAAGACGAATCAACCATTTGACGGTGCTTCTCAGTAAGCCCGTCATAGAAATACTGCACTAACTGCCAACGAGGCACCTAGTGATGGGGACACTTGCGGAGAAGATCTTTCAATCTCTCCCAAGACTCGTGAAACTGTTCTCCTTCAATTTGAGAAAAACTGGTTATAGCTTTACGAAACTGATTCATTTTACCAATTGGGAAGTACTTTTTGAGGAATTCGCGCTGCATTCCTTCCCAAGTAGTAATATGAACCGTCACAAGAGATTTTAGCCAGTGCTTGGCTTTATCTTTGAGAGAGAACAGAAACAAAGTCAACCTCATAGCATCATCTCCAAAATTATTGATTCGCACTGTCGAGCAAATCTCAAGGAATTCATCGAGATGACGATATGGGTCCTCAATGCTAAGGCCAAAAAATGAAGGTAGCATTTGAATCACACTGGCCTTAATCTCAAAATGGCTCGCTCCTACATCAGGTCTCGTGATGCAGGAGGCGGGAGTATACGTATTTGGCATGAGTAGATCGGTGTAGCACACGTCCTAAATTTTGGGTTTTCTAACTAACTAACACACTAAGCGGCCAAACCACGCAAACCACAAAGAGAGTAAACTAAAAACAACAAAAGTAAACAAACACCATGCAGTTACACATAACAAAGATTATACAAAAGAAATATGAAATCTATGTGTACGGTACCAATCGTACACAGTCACCTCTAATGGGATCCTAGTAGGTGGGCTGTGCAGAAAAGTAAGCTCGTCTCTATGATATGCACATACGTGGTTCTAAACCTAAATGCAAAACAAACACTAAGCAATAAAGTGAATACTAATATTACGCCGTTCCCCGGCAACGACGCCAAAAATTTGATGTCTTCTTTTAAATCGTTGTAATTTTGAAAAGATTTTTATATGTAAAACATGTGAAAAACAGACATCAAATAATAAAAACCGGTTCTCACTAGTGGATGAGACCGGGTCAAACTCAGGGAACGGGAATATTTCGTATTCAAACACACAAATCTAAACTAATCTTTATTGACGTATTATTAAAATGTAAAATGTTCGAGAAAAGTAAAAACAACTAACTATTACAACAAATGAATACCCTTTGCAGAGGGCGTAAAAAGCGATATTTACAAACCCATAATTAAATTCCTAATTCTAAACTGAAAAGTAAAAAGAAGCTTCTACTATTGCACTTCTGTGTTACGTAATCGCTTCCGCTCCACTCCTGTGCTATCCTGCACAAATCAAATGAACACGAGCAGTACCAGAGATAGAATTATACTTACTAAATGCTAACAATGAAATCACAATTCACTAAGAAATGCTAAACATGTACTACTTAAGCTAATAACAAAGTAATTAACAACAACTAATTGAATCTAGCTAATTACTTACTAACAATTAACAATTAACTAATATTCAATTAACTAATGTCTAATAAAAACAAGGAATGGACGAAATAGGAGATTTATGTAATGAAAAGCAAAACCGTAAATGAAACAGTAACAAAATTGTGAAATTCAGCAACAAACTAGGAAATACTAAACAGGGAAAATTATTGAACAAAGTAAATTGAAAAAAATGAACATGAAATAAAAATATTGAAAACAAAGAATGAAGACACTCAGAGAAAACAAGAGTCTGAAATGAAAAGAATGAAAACAGGGATTGACTTGCTAAAAAAAACAGAAAAATCTAAGATGAAATTCAATGGAAAACAGGAAATTAAATGAAAAACAACAAATCAAGGATTAAAAGAAACAAGAATTGCAATGAATGAATATACAGGAAATCAACAACTGAAAAAAAAAACAAGAAACCTACTAAATGAAGAAACAAGAATTCAATGAATTGTAACATAGAAAATTACTGAATAAAAGATGGAGAAAAACTGAATGTAAAAGAAGATAATAAAATTTACAGAAAATAGGAGAATCAATGTTAAACATGAACTAACAGTAATGTAAAAAACAATTTGAAAAATGAAACAAACAGGAAAAACTAAAAAAAAAACAAAAATTGAAATGTTTAAAAGAAAGGGAAATGAATTGTTTGAAAGACTGAAAATCAAGAAATACACTAAAACAAACTGGAAATTAATTGAAATTGATTAAAAAAAAACTGGAAAACGAAAAACAGGAAATGAAATGATTCATATAAAACAGAAAAATGAATTAAATGAATAAAACTGAAAAATCACGAAATGAATTAAACACAATAGGAAATTCAGAAAAAAAAACAAACAGGAAATTCAAGAATTAAAGAAACAGGAAATTTCAGTATTGAAAACATGAAGAAAGAAGAAATCGGAAGGTGCAGCAAATAGTAAAACTGATTTTAAAACAAACAGGAAATTGCAAAATTAAAAACATAATGAAAGAAGACAATGCACGATATTCAATTCACCAAAAACTAATGAAATGCACACAAAACATAGAATGCCATGAATTAACAGAAAAAAAACTACAGGAAAAGAAACACATAAAAAATGATGAATGAACAGAACAGCAACCGAAGATCAATACAAAAAATTGTAAAATCAAAGGAACATTCGACTGATGCAGAAGCAGAAATTCACAGAATGAAAAAATAATGCACGATCAGACTTATAAAACTAATCTCGAATCTAAAGCTTGTTGAAAACAGGAATCCGATACTAAATTCAAGTAGAAAAATTGATACGATGGACAAAAATCTGGAATATCTATACTTTAATGTTTTTTTTTTCTCGTTTTTGTTTTTTTTTCTTTTTACACAGAATTAATGGAAGAAGAAGAAGAAGAAGTTGCAGAAATTACCTTGAATCGGAAGGGTTAGAAGAGAAATGGCGGCCTCCACCGTCCACGTCGTCGCCGGATTGAGGATCCACCACCACCACCGGCTGGAAAAGACAGAGAAATAGGGAGAAGGGGAAGAAAGGGAAAGGAATGGGTCGGCGATGGTGGAAAATGGTGAGAAGAGAGGGAAAGAGGGGAAAGGCTTCAGCCGAGAATGGGGGAGACGACGATTTTTTTCTTTTGGTTGGTTTTTAAAACAAATGCAAACCGGTAAAACCGGTTTGTAAAAAAAAATCAATTTTTAAAATCACAAACTGGTTTGAACCGGTTTGTTACAATTTGTTTTTTTTTCAGTTTAAAAAACAAACAAACCGTGTAATGGTTTGTTTTATTATTTTCAAAAATATAAAAAAAACTGTTTTAAAGAATTTTATTTGCTAAAAAACCTCATTTGACTATTTTAATCTAAAGACTATTTCTTAAAAATATTTACACTAAACCTCATTTCAACTTATTTATTTATTTTTTTTAAAACTAACTATATTCTCAACTCTAATTTTTATTTTATTTTTAGGAATTCACAATGAGAAACATTAAAATATTCATTAAATTGCAAAATAACACTAATTTTCAAGCATTTTCTATTTTTAATTCATTTTAGCTCATTCACTCAAAACCAGCATAAAATTGGGTTTTAAATCATTTTTTTATGAAATCATGCATATTTTTTATATGAAATAATCCTAAAATATATGCATGATCACCTCTTTTGGGGGGGGGGGGTTCTGAAAACATTTCAAAAATGGGTTTTGGATCACGTTTGAGATGAATTATGATGTTTTAAGAACTGATCCAAGACCCAAGATGGTTTATTTGGGTTGGATCTTGATCCGAATCACCTTAAAATCCATGCCCAAACACTAAAATTGCCATATCTCACTTATTTAACTTCGATTTTTTGAAATTTGAACCATGACTCCATTATGCCAAAATACATCCAATCATGGGTTTTAAAACTTAAAATCAACTAAAAATGCATGAATATATTAATAAAATGATGTGCATTTCATGCATCATCAAATATCCCAATGCTTGAATGTTTGTTAGTCCCTTAACAAACAACTGACTAGGTTATGAAACAACTATGCATTAAACAATTAAAATTCTAACTCACTTTATTAGGAATCACGGTTGCATTTAGCTCATGCAACAAGCCCTTTAAACCCCTGGGTTACCCCAGTGGACGAGTAAGGTCTCGTGAGGGTTTGCAGCGATGCTACCCACAAACATCAATGTCATGCAAGAATGATTTTTCAGAAATATTAGGCAATTAAGAAATGAGTTTAAGCAAACATTTCATGTAATGTACGCTCTCATAACAAATTTAGAACTCCTATGCCACCACTACAGTAAAAACCTTGTTATTTCACTTTTCTAAACTTGAAATTATCTATGATTTTCCTCAGAAAGTCAAGTATTATCATGTTATTATTATTTATCCTCACTTGTATATTTTCTGCACAGTATTTCTCAATTATTCCTAAGCAATGGATTTTTTTTATTAAGCTCATTCTTTTTCTTTTGATTTTCAATTTTCACCTTTTTTCAATTCCTCTCGCTTGATCATTCTTCTCACTTGAGCACTATTTCAAACATCCAGTTTCGTGACCCGTGGAACGAGCTTTGGGTCAGTGACTCACAGGCTAGACGACCTTAGGGCACCAGATACACAATATCCCTTGGACTTAATTGCTCGAGTCAGTAGACCTTCTATGTAAGACCCGTAATTTTTTCAGAAAATATCTAAATAAAATTCATGAGGCATTTAACGGTAAACATAATATTTTTTCTCAGAATGCGAAATGAATCGATTCCTACGAGCCAGTTATACTTAAGATATTCGTCGCTTTACGAATATATGTTCAAACACTCTGGAAGTCATAACTTCCTACCTGAACGAAATCAAAAGATTTTCTCAAGCCAACTTTCTTAGTTACATCAATATAAAGAGAATGGCGTACTAAGAATTTTTCTAAAAAAAAAATTGCCGAAAACCCGAATTTTTTGCGAGACCCATGAAAATGTTGGTGGGACCCACAGAAATATTTCTTAGAAAATATTATAGAATATTCTAGAATATTTCAGCACCTTCCAGCACCTTCCATGGAAGGGATTTCTGAAAAAGCCCAAAGGCATTTGGGTAAATGGGGTTGCTTAGCCCCTAAGCAACCTCCTTTATAAATAGAGGATCCCCACTCCGTTAGAAAATCGCCAATTCCTCTCTCTCTCCTCCTTTTCCCAAACCTGCCCCACCTAGCCCAGTAGGTGTGAGCTTACCTGACCTGGTCTGAGTCTGCTTGATCTGGTCTTAGCCTGCCTGACCTGGTCCTAACCCACCTGACCTAGGTCTGAACCTACCTGACCTAGTTTAAACCCAGTTGAATTGACTTGAACCTAGTTAGGTTTGAAGTCAAAGTCAAAGTCCTTTTTTGTCTGAAGTCCGGAGTTGATCCTTTTTAAAGTTGAACCTCGTTCGAAGCATCGAAGCATTCCAGAGTCGTTTCTTCCTCAAATCGAAGTAAGTTCGCTTCGTTGATCCATCTCTCTCAAGTATTTGATTGTTTGTATATAGCATATACTTTCTAAAGTAGTATCTTGCTTTAGTTCTTGGTTGAGCCCCTTTTGGACACTTCGGTGTTCACAAGCTCGCCTCGTAACTATCGTCGGATATATATGTTCAAATACGCAGTATATGCGTTCTTAAAAATGGTATCTCGCCCTAGTTCTTGGTTGAGCCCTTCAGAACACTTCGGTGTTCACCCGCTCGCCTCGTAACTATCGTTGGATGTGGATCTAGGTGTATATCTGCTGATTCTGTCGACGCGTCTTATATTGCACGGGCTATGTAATTTACCTTTGTTGTCACGTCGTATGATGCCAAGAATACTGCTTTCTGTAATTTCCGATTATGCATTTACTTACGCCGTCGTGTTGAATGACACCAAGGCTCCTGCTTTCTGCAAATATATATGTAGAATATTTTGTTCGGTTAAACACCCCGAACAATAGTATGTGCATTTCTTTACGTCGTCGCTGTATAAAGCACAGGCTTCTGCTTATACTACATATATGGCGCGTAAATGAGCGTTCAAATGGAGATCAACTCCAAATCGTCAATGTGATTCTTTTACCGCTCCTCGTTCAAGATTCTGCTTGACGAATGAAGCCTCTATTGGAAAGGCTTCGCTTTTTGGCAAAATGTTCTTTACGTAAAGACTAAGTCAATTACATATGGTCTGGCTATGGCCCAGAGTTCCTACAACCTTGATGGATGCAAGGTACGCACAACAGTGCACATTCATTTCCCGAGTTAAGCGTAGCAATTTCCCGCCAAAGAGGGGAGATGCCACTGAAATGGATAAAAAATGCACGCTTTCTCCGTTAAAGAGAGGAAGTGCTGCTGAAATTTCTGAAGAAGCCAAGAATGACTCAGAAAGAACGTAGCAGGATACTCTATCATACAGCAGAGTGCTACTCAGTTCATGGAATGCCTTCTACAACGTAGAAAGGTTCGTCGCACCACTGCCGATAGAGCAGAGGAGGTGTTGACGAAATGGTTGGTAGAAGAGCTGCCGGAACCAATTAAATGGCATAATGATGTCCATTGATGAAACAATGCCAGAACGACTCGTATCCTTGTGTCTGCGAGGGCACCTTGCTCGTAAGGGCTGCTGAGTCGGAGTAGAGGTTGCACCTTGACTAGGTTTGGACTCGTTGCGTAAAAATACACCGAGTAGCCGATCTATTTAGATCGAGTCATATGCATGCTCATTGAGAACGGTTACGCAACCAGACTCGTAAAGGGCCGAAGAGCCAGAGTGTGTTGTTTCCACTCAAAGAGGTGTGATGCTCGTGGTGGTCATAGTGCCAAGAGCGGTGTTCTGCATGCATATGAATAAGACTTAAGGTCGCATATACCCCGCTGTTGAAAATCGTGTTAGGGGTACCCCCTCAGTTAATGACGGTATTGGGGTGGACTGAATGGGGTCGGGTACATACTCCCATAGTGCTGAGGCACGGGCTGCCTAAATGACATGTAAATATCTGTCCAAGTAATTGTAAGATTGACAGACCCCTTCAGGAATTATGCTCACTATGGATTGACAGTGATGGTACAGTCTTGAGTGACATGTATTAAGCTTTGGACCTGATAGAGTCTACGATGGCCTCAGTCACTCATGGGTTTTGGGGTCGTGGTTATCCTTAAGATCTAAGGATTGAACCCAACTACTGCAAGTAGATGATGCATCCGAATATGGGCCTAGTAGGGTTCTCTCAGTTGAAACACACTGCCCTACTATGGATAGGGTCAACAGGCCTCTAGGGTATCTATAATACAAAGAATAATCAACCCCCAAAACATTGAGTTGATGCCCGAACAATTGCTTCGCCCGCGTACCAAGGGTGAAAGAGGTTAAATATTGAAACAATGCATTTGCTCTAGGTTCAACGATGCTTGAATGTATAAGTGGATGGACGTTGTTGAGTCAGTCCTGCATAACCTTTGTGAAGGTGTCATGATCGGTATACGACTGGACCGTCTGGGCAAAGACCCGTGTTGTATCCGCATGGCTAAGCGAAGCTCGAGGAGCTGTCCTTAGATGCGTGGGATACGGATGTGCCAAGTATAAAGACTTGAGCTAGACATCCCTTTGAGACCCGGAAGAGGTCAAGGCTAAGTCGTAGAGACTTAAGCAGATGTTCAACTCATAGCCTTGAGGAGGCTCTTACGATATACGCTAAGTCTTGGAGGCTTGAGCGTTGTTATTACGAACTGTGACCCTGAGTGGTCAACGTATGTACTTGAGTTGAATGGACGTATGACTGCTTGCTTACCAGACCATCAGTGGTTCTGACCCCGTTTTATGGGGATTTCAGGTGTTGGACCTGCGTTGCGATATGCAGAGCAAGGCGGCATCGAGTTCCAGGGTTTCTTTAGACAGAGTTGTATTGCTTCTTTTTATTGAACCTATACTGTTTTTTCAAGCAGTAATGTTGTAATAAACATGTGGTTTTCGATAAAATGGAATAGTTCGGTGGTCAATGAGTTGCTTGGCCACATACCTGCAACGTGCTCAGAGTTTTCTAAAACCGATGACTCATTATCGTCTGATTCCGCTGCTAAAACACCTTTTAAGTTCCGCTGCAAAGAAAAAAAAATTCATGAAAATTTAACTTGGCTTTGTTTTGAAAATCCGGGTCGTTACAGAATTGGTATCAGAGCATGAGTCTGAGAAACCTGGTTCAAGATCCGTCGTGTTTGCGGTATCGCACTGTAAGTATAAATTTTATACTTTTTCTAATTTGGGTGCATTTGTATGAATAGATAAATGGCTCATAGGACGAGGAGAACCATGCCGAGCAAGGAGTTCCATACACTAGGCTTTCTGCTAGAGACACTCAACAGGCTTGTGTCTGCCATTTGTGAATCAAGGCAAGAACCAACCCTGCCTCGCAACGAGCACCTCAGAGGAATAACTTATGAAAAGTTTCTCAAACTTGACTCATCAGTTTTTGTTGACAGTGCCGATCCAAAACTTGCAGAAAGCTGGATCGAGGAGACAGAGCGTGCATTCCTGGTATTGAGAGTACCAGAAGAGAAAAAGACCAACTTTGGCACGTACAGGCTGAAGGATAATGCACGAAAGTGGTGGGATACCACTAAGATCATCCAGTTCTCTCGGCTTGAAGTCATCCCTTGGGATGATTTTCATAGAACTTTCTTAGATAACTACTTCCCGTTGCACTCCAAAAATAAGAAAAAGATGCAGTTTCTAGAACTAAGGCAGGGTAATATGAGTCTCATCGACTATACTACCAAGTTTCAGAACCTTGAGCAGTATTGCTCTCGGTTATTTGATACCGACCAGGAGAGGGCCGATAAATATATCAACGGATTTCGGGAATGGCTACGGTTTCGTGTGATAACTCTCCAGACATTTCAAGCTGCTGTGGCGGCAACTTCAAAGATTAGCGCAGACTGGGAGCGATGTAAAGTGATCGTAGTAAAGAGACCGGTAACAAGTAATGAGAACAATAAGAGGACGTTCTCCGGTGGCCAGGAATCACGACCACCTTTTTATAAAAGGGATTTTCAAGAGCAAAACTTTACTCCACCGGCCAGGCGGCCATTATAGATGGTAGAAGCCAATCAGCCCTACCAACAACCTAATTTCCGGTGCCCAAGGTGTAGCTCAGATCACTCTGAAGGGGTTTGTCCTCGCGATACAGAAAGTTGCATGTATTGCGGCAAACCAGGGCATCGTGTAAGAGAATGTCGCAAGAAGGCCTCAGATCTTCAACGGAGAAATATGGGATCTCAAGGACCCTCTCAACAACAACAACTGTCACTACCCAAGGCAGAGCAGAAACCTATGGCAGGTCGTGTCTATGCGGTGACAGCCGAACAACTCACAAATGATGACCATATCAAGGAATTTGGATACCTTGATAGATAGAGTTGTAATGGGTAAAAAGCTATCAAAAGACAAGATCCAATGAATGCTTGAGACAAGAGGCGTATGACCTTGTATACGGTCATCTGAATAGATATGTATCCTTGCTCTCTAAAGTAATTTTTGGATTTGTCAAATTAAATCTTAAGTGCTTATGCTCAAAATTTATGGCTATAGACCCCATGATTGAGAAATTAAGTCTGTGTAATTAGAATGCTAAAAGTCACATAATAAAATAAACCATTGAGGAATTGTTCCCAAAAAAAGAGTCATGTGAGGTTTTACATATTCAAGATAAGATTGTCTAGCCAAGGCGATCCTGTGAGGGTATACAGCTCTGTGCGAGTGTATATGTTCCAAAATCAGTAGCTTGGCTAGTATGATTCTGTGAGGGTGTACTAATCCAATATCAGGTAAGTCTGACGAGGGCGAACCTATGAGGAGGTACGTTTCCAATACCAGGTAGTCTGACAGGGGACTTATTCCAATATGGTTAATCTCTATAAGAATGACCTGTGTGTATGAAATAGTTACACAAGATGGATATGTTGATAGCAGGTTGGAAGAACATTGACTCAACAGAACTGTTGTGGTTGTAGCGTAATTTGAGCTCAGATATGAGAAGCATACCTCATCGACCATGAATCATGATATGAGGTTATGATTGGAATGAATACAATGTTGAACTAGGTGAATAACATTATGAATCTAACATATGTGAGAAATATCCTGAGTTACACACTTAGTACTCTTAACTGAATTTTGCGGACGAAATTCTTTTAAGGGGATAATGATGTAAAACCCACAATTTTTTCAGAAAATATCTGAATAAAATTAATGAGGCATTTACCGGTAAAAATAACATTTTTTTCTCAAAATACGAAACGAATCGATTCCTGCGAGTAAGTTATACTTAAGATATTCGTCGCTTTGCGAATATATGCTCAAACACTCTGGAAGCCATAACTTCCTACCTGAACGAAATCAAAAGATTTCCTCGAGCCAACTTTCTTAGTTACATCAATACGAAGAGAATGGCGTACTCAAAATTTTTCGGAAAAAAATCGCCGAAAACCCGAATTTTTTGCGGGACCCACAAAAATGTTGGTGGGACCCACATAAATATTTCTCAGAAAATATGCTAGAATATTCCAGCACCTTCTAGCATCTTCCAGCACCTTCTATGGAAGGGATTTCTGAAAAAGCCCAAGGGCATTTGGGTAAATGGGGTTGCTTAGCCCCTAAGCAACCTCCTCTATAAATAGAGGAGCCCCCTCCTTTAGAAAATCACCAACCCCTCTCTCTCTTCTCCTTTTCCCAAACCTGTCCCACCTAGCCCAGTAGGTCTGAGCCTACCTAACCTGGTCTGAGCCTGCTTGATCTGGTCTTAGCCAACCTGACCTGATCCTAACCCACTTGACCTAGGTCTGAACCTACCTGACCTAGTTCAAACCTAGTTGACTTGACTTGAACCTAGTTAGTTTTGAAGTCAAAGTCAAAGTCCTTTTTCTTCCGAAGTCTGAAGTTGATCCTTTTTGAAGTCGAACCTCGTTTGAAGCATCAAATCATTCCAGAGTCTTTTCTTCCTCAAATCGAAGTAAGTTCGCTTCATTGATCCATCTCTCTCAAGTATTTGATTGTTTGTATATAGCATATACTTTCTAAAGTAGTATCTTGCTTTAGTTCTTGGTTGAGCCCCTTTTGGACACTTCGGTGTTCACCTGCTCGCCTCGTAACTATTGTCAGATATATATGTTCAAATACGCAGTATATGCGTTCTTAAAAATGGTATCTCGCCCTAGTTCTTGGTTGAGCCCTTCAGAACACTTCGGTGCTCACCCGCTCGCCTCATAACTATCGTTGGATGCGGATCTAGGTGTATATCTGTTGATTCTGTCGACGCGTCTTATATTGCATAGGCTATATAATTTACCTTTGCCGTCACGTCGTATGATGCCAAGGCTACTGCTTTCTGCAATTTTCGATTATGCATTTACTTACGCCCTCGTGTTGAATGACACCAAGGCTTCTGCTTTCTACAAATATATATGTAGAATATTTCGTTCCGTTAAACACCCCGAACAACAGTATGTGCATTTCTTTACGCCGTCGCTGTATAAAGTACAGGCTTCTGCTTATACTACATATATGGCACGTAAATGAGCGTTCAAATGGAGATCAACTCCAAATCGCCAATGTGATTCCCTTACCGCTCCTCGTTCAAGATTCTGCTTGATGATTGAAGCCTCTATTGGAAAGGCTTCGCTTTTTGGCAAAATGCTCTTTACGTAAAGACTAAGTCAATTACATATGATCTGGCTATGGCCCAGAGTTCCTGCAACCTTGATGGATGCAAGGTACGCACAACAGTGCACATTCATTTCCCGAGTTAAGCGTAGCAATTTCCCGCCAAAGAGGGGAGATGCCGCTGAAATGGATAAAAAATGCACGCTTTCTTCGTTAAAGAGTGGAAGTGCTGCTGAAATTTCTGAAGAAGCCAAGAATGGCTCAGAAAGAACGTAGCAGAATACTCTGTCATACAACAGAGTGCTACCCAGTTCATGGAATGCCTTCTACAACGTAGAAAGGTTCGTCGCACCACTGTTGATAGAGCAGGGGAAGTGTTGACGAAATGGTTGGCAAAAGAGCTGCCGGAACCAGTTAAACGGCATAATAATGTTCGTTGATGAAACGATGCTAGAATGACTCGTATCTCTGTACCTGCGAGGGCACCTTGCTCGTAAGGGCCGCTGAGCCGGAGTAGAGGTTGTGCCTTGACTAGGTTTGAACTCATTGCGTAAAAATACGTCGAGTAGCCGATCTATTTAGATTGAGTCATATGCATGCTCATTGAGAACGGTTACGCAACCAGACTCATAAGGGCCGAAGAGCCAGAGTGTGTTGTTTCCACCCAAAGAGGTGTGATGCTCGTGGTGGCCGTAGTGCCAAGAGCGGTGTTCTGCATGCATATGAATAAGACTTAAGGTCGCACATACCCTGTGGTTGAAAATCGTGTTAGGAGTACCCCCTCAATTAATGACTGTGTTGGGGCGGACTGAATGGGATCTGGTACATACTCCCGTAGTGCTGAGGCACGAGCTACCTAAATGACATGCAAATATCTGTCCAAGTGATTGTAAGACTGGCAGACCCCTTCAGGAATTATGCTAACTGTGAAATGAGAGTGATGGTAGAGCCTTGAGTGACTGTTATCGTCGCAAAATTTTTTTGTCTTCCCTTCCCTTGCGAGAGAGAGAGGAAAATGCTTTCGCGCGTCAAACTTGACCGGATTTTGGAATTTGTTTTGAAATACTCGCCTCCATTTTTTAAAATAGCAGAAAAATTCATGGGATGGGGCTCGAGCTGTCGGTACGAGGTTCGACCGTTCCTGCCGCCTTTAACAGGGGTAATCGAACCAAGGACCAAAATTGTGCTTGGCATAGTTAAATTATCGAAATCGTGTTCTATCCTAAATGCACAAAGAATTCAGGCATGTGCTATGAGATTTTGTAAAATGTAAGTTAGAAAAATATGATGTATGCTTAGAAAACATTTGGAGTTTGAAAAGCATTTCTTAGGAAATCAATCTCTCAGGAAACTCAGATGAAAGGATTTGGAAATCACCAGAAAGTTTATGATGATATGAGAAAATCCTGAGAAAGTGGAGAGAATTCTTGAGAAAAGATGAACATTTGAAAAAAAAAATATTTGTGAGGGAAACTCCAATTTTGAAAACTTTCTTTGGAAAATGATTGGAAATTTATAGGAAAATCCTTAGGAGCAGGAAAAGCTAAACTTAGAAAACTGAAATCCTGAGAGTATTAGACTTGGAATATTTGAAAATTGATTTTGATTCTTGAGAAAGATGAAAAATTCCTTTTGAAAATGAATCTTAAGAAAATAACCTTTTCCAGGGAAAATCATGGGAAAACTTGACTTGAAAAATCCAATTTTTTAAATTTTTAGAGGTTTCTTGAGAAATTGATTTCCATGGAGTGAATCTTTCTTGAGAAAATCATAAGAAAAGCAGATGATGCCATGATGCAGATGATCTAAATGTATGAATGCACTTTGGAAAAGATATCCGAAAAGAATTTCTGAGAAATTTGTTGGAAAATGTGTATTAAGCCAAAGTAAATTCTTCACATATTCTGACTGTGGCCTGTAAACACCCCAAATTTTCACTCACATCCCTGACATCTCCATCAATCAACACATTTTAGCTCTCCAGAATCAATGAAAGGCAAAATGGTCATTTTCTGAGATTGAACCTTGCAGAAAGTCCTAAATTTCATCCTCAAGTCTCAAAATCTCTCTGTTTAGGCTCAGAAACATCTTCAAACTGCAAATTTTCAAAATCCTATTCGCGACAGAGTTAGAATTCCCATTTCCTGAGTCAGAATAGTATTTCTCGAAACATATCATTTGCATCATGAAATCACTTGTTTTTCTCATGATTTCTCAAGAAAATTTCATTCCATGGAAATCGATTCCTCAAGAAACTGTGAAAATTTTCAAAGTTGGATTTTTCAAATCAAGTTTTTCCATGATTTTCCCTGGAAAATGTTATTTTCTTAAGATTCATGTCCAAAAGGAGTTTCTCATCTTTCTCAAGAATCAAAATCGATTTCCAAATATTTCAAGGCTAAGATTCTTAGGATTTCAGTTTCCCGAGTTTTGGTTTTCCTTCTCAAAAGAGTTTTCACGATTTTGATGATTTAACTAAGTCAAGTACAATTTTGGTCCTTGGTTCGATTACCTCTGTTAAAGGCGACAGGAACGGTCGAACCTCGTATCGACAGGTCGAGCCCCATCCCATGGATTTTTCTCGCTATTTTAAAAAATGGAGGTGAGTATTTCAAAACAATTTCCAAAATTCTGGTCAAGTTTGACTCGCAGAAATCGTTTTTCTCTCTCTCCCGCAAGGAAGGGAAGAGGGAAAAATTTTGCGACGATAACAGGTTTGGCGACCGTGATGGGACCTGTCCTTGTCTGATCAAAATTGTGCTTGATTTAGTTCAATTATCGAAACTGTGTTCACAAAATGTCAGCTCTTTTACTTTTGATATCATGTGGACCTTGGAGCCTAGATTCTGACCTAGCTGACATTTATTGCATATAGATTAGGCATGGTTTGGTAGGACCAGATTGAGGGGATATTTTCATGCTCACATAGACTTAGGTCTAAACACAACTCTCCTCAATTCAGGATCTGAATACAAACAATGTATGCTTTTTCAAAGATTTTCAAAATCTATCTCTAGGATTTAGAGCCCTCTATTTCTTGCATGTGATCATTTTTTTAAACCTCCCTTACCAACTTTTACCCGGTCTTCACGTTGTTGGGCTCTCTTCCAGAACCCTAGTTTGGGACAGAGCCTCACAACTGGGCCACTTATTTGGGTTAACACCCCCCTACCACGTACCGCGGGCCACAGTTTGAAGTATATCGGTAGGCGCTCAAGGATGTTGGAAAACCTTACCTTAGAACCGAAGTTGAGATTATATGCCACGTACCTCATATTTCGGTTCGGGTATATCGGCGTAACTGGATTGGACAAAGATGATCTGAACCTAGAGTTAGGATTAAGGTCTTACAGTTGTTTTTTTTAAATGATGCATCTAGAGTCAGCCTTTTAGGGAGTGTTGTGTGTGCATAAATGTTTGTGCAAGATGTGACTATTTTATGTTACCTTTATTTTTTCTCATATGTTCCCCAAAATTATTTTCAAATATCCATATTTCTCACCTTTTCCTTTATTTTCTCAAACCCTGGATGATTTTCCCAAATATCCAATTTCTTTCAAAACTCCAGGTGATTTTCCATTCTCCCGTTCTACTGGATCTCGAATTTTCAGCTGTATTTTTATCCTGACTGCAATTTTTCAAAATCATATGTTTTCTCTTATTGTATTTTCAATCTTTTTGTCTATTTGCAAAATTCTCCATCTTATTTTCCTCGTGCATACCTTGATTATTGCGGTGGAAATTGTTTACCCACTTGCCTTCTCCGTATTCTAAATCCGTTTGTGGATTGTTTTTCCAAGAGATATCTCTTTTCGTCAAAAATGGTGTTTCCCTCGTGTTTGACGACCTCGCCTAGGTAACAAGGCACATTTTTCGTTGTTTATTTCTCTTACAAAGAATAAACAACACAATTGTCGTCATTTCGGCGGTGATTCCATCCCTAGTAATGAGATATTCTTTCAATTGTCTACCATATCGGCAATAATCCTTTTCCTTCCAATCCAAAATTTCCTCAGAGTCTAATCAAGACTTTATCTTGCAGAGAGCATCCGAAGCATTTGATGGTTCGGACAAGATCAGGCAGAAAAACAACATCACCTCAGTACTCCTCAGCCTCAGAAGGAGAAATGGATCCCCCCAGAAGTCAAGATCAGTAGCAAGAGGACGATGGCATAGATCCACATATGTACGCTATGTTCCGGAAGACGATGAATAAGATGATGGATAAGCAGCCCGGAACCAACTTAGACAAAAATCCATTTAGCCAAAGAATTAGAGATCGTGGGGCCAAGAAAGCAACCAAGTCCACTGAGAAGAATGTTCAAGATACTTCAGATGAAGATGATACCGAGGAAGAATGCGAGATCATTCCAGAAATCACTCGCAAGACAAAAGTTTAAGCAGTGACAGATCTTTTTCAAGCACAGTTCAAAGAAATGGCCAGAGTTGTTAAAGATCTGCAAGCCCGCGACAAGGGCAAGAAAGTCTTCACCAGCGAGGACTTCTATGATGGCCTAGAAGGAGACGAAGATCTGAAAAATCTGCCTCATAAATTCATCAAGTTCAATGGTTCTGGCGACCCGAAATCCCACCTCGCCATGTTCTTCGCCGAATGCTCCAAATTCAAGAGAGACAATAGAGCCCTATTTCTCTGTTTTCCCCGTAGCTTAGAAGGCACTGCCGCCAAGTGGTACTCCGAGCATATCAATCCAATCGAGCTACGAGAATTCAATGAGGTGATCAATCTATTCATCGAGCGATTTCTGTTCAATGCTGAAGCGCTACCAACGTTAAATCACCTCTGTAATCTGAAGCAGGGAGATAGTGAAAAAGCCAAGGACTTTGTTCGCAGATGGAGAGAGACCTGCAACAAAATGAGAGATCCTATATCAGAGAGACATGCTTTATCACTGATCCTCAACAACTTTTCACAGCCTTTGAGGAGTCTCATTTCTACCAAACCATCCAAGTGTTTCATTGAACTCATTGAACGAGCCGAATGGCTCCAGATGGGAATAGAGTGACAGTGTGATCATGCATATAATTCAGGGTTTATTAACATTAAAATATGCATGATTTTATAAAATAATGTTTCAAAAACCCAATTTTATGTTAGTTTTCAAGTAAATGTACTAAAATGATTTAAAAATAGAAAATGCACGAAAAATAGTTTTATTTTACATTTTTATGCAAATTTTATTTTTTGTATAATCATAGTAATAGTTTAGTTTTAGTTTTCAATTAAAAATAAAAAAAAAAAAATGGAGAAAAGAAGAAGAAAAATTATTATTAGAATAGTTTTATTTTTAGTTTCTTTATAAATAAAAAAAAAAGTTTTTTTTGTAACTTTTTGAAAAAATTCTAATAAACTGGTTTACACGGTTTTAGATTTAAAAAAAAAAAAAAAACTAAAAAAAAAAATAATAGCAAACCGGCTGGAACCGGTTTGCGGTTTTTTTTTTAAAAAAAATCGGTTTCAAACTGGTTCCAGCCGGTTTGAAAGGTTTGCTTCTTTAAAACCAAGAAAAAAATGAAAAAATAACTTGTCTCCCCTGTACGCCTGAACCTTGCCTTCTTTTCCCCTCTTTCCCTCTCTTCTCTCTCTTCTTACCAGCTTCCACCATCGCCGGTGCTTCCCTTCCCTACCTTCCCCTTCTCCCTTTTCCTCTAATGAAACTCCAGCATCCAGTGGTGGTGAATCCTCAATCCGGCGACGGCGCACGGTGGATGACCGCCTCCTCTTCCCCGATTTCCTCCAATTCACGGTAAGTCTGATTCACCTCTTCTTCTTCTTCTTCTTCTTCTAATTCTTCTTCTTCAAATCTGCATTCTTTTTCTTCTTATTCTTCTTTTCAGATCTTCTTCTTCTTCTTCCAATTCCTCTTCTTCTTCTTCTTCTTCTTCTTTTTCTGATCTTCTGCTTTCTTCTTCTTCCAATCTGTTCCTTCTTCTTCTTCTTCGTCAGATTACTTCTTATTCTTTTTCAACTTCTTTATTCTTCTTTTTCATTGTCCATTTAAATTGCTGTGTATTGTTTCAGAAAATCGAGAAAAAAAATTGTGTATTTGTTTCCCTGTTTTGTTTTCTTGTTATCTTTTCAATCGATGTTTTGTTATTTTTGAAAAAAAATTGAAAAGAAAGAAAAACATAGGTAGTTGTTATTTCAAATTTTTCATCAGCCGATTTGCTATTTCATTAAGTCTTTCTTTAGATTTTGTTTGTAATATTGTTAATTCATCTGTTAGCAGGTAAGTTTTGTAAGTTTTTTTTGATTTCCTGTTTTTGCAGTTTGATTCCTTCATTTCTTGTTTTTCTTTGATTTCGGTTTTCAGTTTTCGTTAAATCAATTTCCTGTTTTTTTATTTCAATTAGTTCTTGATTTGTTTTTTTTTTCATTTTCCTGTTCTTTCAATTTTTGCATATCAGATTTCATGTTTTGTTTTGTTTTTTTTTAGCATTACATTTAATGTTGTTCACTCATTACATTTCTTCTTTATCTGCAATTCTTTTCTTCTATCATTCATTCATCTGATTTCTTATTTTGCAGTTTCTGTTTTCAATTTCTTTTCCTGCATAGTTCATTGTCTCCTTGTTCTGCTGTTTTGAATTTCTTGTTTTATATTTCCTGGTTTCTTTAATTTTTCTTTTGTTTTGTTTGTTTTACAGTATTACATTTCCTGTTTTTCATTCGATGGCATTTCATGTTTTTATTTGATTAAATTTTCATGCTTGTTTCCATTCTAATTTTCTGTTTGTTTCATTCTTTAAATTCATGTTTTTTTACATTACAGTTAGTTTCCTTTTTAATGCATTAAATTTCCTGTTTTCTTTAATTCTTGGAGTTAATGTTGTTTTTCAAATCCTTGAATTCTTGTTCTTTTATTACAGTCAATTCATGTTTCCTTCATTGATTTCTTGTTTTGTTTTCATAGTTAGTTTACTGTCTTGTTAGTTAATTGAGTTAGTTGTTAGTTAGTTTTTATTTTAAATTTAGTTCGTAAAAGTGCTTAGTCATAATATTTTTAGCATTTAAATAAGTTGTTTAGTACAATTTCTATTTCGATCTCTTGTACTGCTCGTGTTCATTTGATTTGTGCAGGATAGCACAGGAATGGAGCGAAAGCGATTACGTGACACGAAGTACGAATAATAAAGCTTCTTTTTACTTTTCAGTTTAGAATTAGGATTTTAATTGAGTTTGTAAATATTGCACTTTACGCCCTCTGCGAAGGGTATTCATTTATTGTAATAGTTAGTTGTTTTACTTTTCTTAAACATTTTACATTTCAAATAATTCGGCAATAAAGATTAGTTTAGATTTGTGTACTTGAATACGAAATATTCCCGTTCCCTGAGTTCGACTCGGTCTCATCCACTAGTGAGAACCGGTTTTTATTATTTGATGTCTGGTTTTCACATGTTTTACATATAAAAATCTTTTCAAAATTACAACGATTTAAAAGAAGACATCAAATTTTTGGCGTCGTTGTCGGGGAACGACGTAATATTAGTATTCACTTTATTGCCTAGTGTTTGTGTTGCATTTAGGTTTAGAACCACGTATGTGCATATCTTAGAGACGAGCTTACTTTTCTGCACAACCCACCTATTAGGATCCCCTTAGAGGTGATTGTGTACGATTGGTACCGTACACATAGATTTCATATTTTTAATGCATAATCTCTGTTATGTGTAACTGCGTGGTGTGTGTTTAGTTTTTGTTGTTTTTAGTTTACTCGCTTTGTGGTTTGCGTGGTTTGGCCGCTTAGTGCGTTAGTTAGGTAGAAAACCCAAAGTTAGGACGTGTGCTACACCGGTCTACTCAAAGGTGTACGCAATGGCTGACGATCATCAATTGATCCATCCTTTGAGGGAGTACTTCATGCCAAATACGTATACTCCCACCTCCTGCATCACGAGACCTGATGTAGGAGCGAGCCATTTTGAGATTAAGGCCAGTGTAATTCAAATGTTACCCTCGTTTTATGGCCTTAGCAATGAAGACCCATATCGTCATCTCGACGAATTCCTTGAGATTTGCTCGACTGTGCGAATCAATAACTTTGGAAATGATGCTATGCGGTTGACTTTGTTTCTGTTCTCTCTCAAAGATAAAGCCAAGCACTGGCTAAAATCTCTTGAGACGGTTCGTATTACTACTTGGGAAGGAATGCAAAAAGAATTTTTAAAAAAATATTTCCCAATTGGTAAGACGAATCAGTTTCGTAAAGCTATAACCAGTTTTTCTCAAATTGAGGGAGAACAGTTTCATGAGTCTTGGGAGAGATTGAAAGATCTTCTCCGCAAGTGTCCCCATCACCAAGTGCCTTGTTGGCAGTTGGTGCAGTATTTTTATGACGGGCTTACTGAGAAGCATCGTCAAATGGTTGATTCGTCTTGTGGGGGCACTTTTATGCTCAAGAGTGAGGACGAGGCGTGGTCTTTATTTTTGACCTTGAGTGAAAACACGATGCATCATACCTTGTCTTCACGGCTCGATAGGACTACACCTGTGTCTAGTGGTCCTAGGAAAGTTGGGATTTCTGAAGTTGGGTCCGAGTTAGAATTGCGTACCAAGGTTGACCAGTTGACTAGGAAGTTAGATCAATTCCTAGCCAATTCTTCAAGAAATCCAATAGAAAGAGTGTGCGAGCTATGTGCTAGCCCTGCACACTGTGTTGTGGATTGTCCGGCAGCGCCATTATATCCTGAATTCGTTCAGGAGCAGGTGAATGCTGCCCAAGGTTTCGCTAGACCCATGCCTGATTCATTTACACCATCATATACCCTAGGTTGGCGAAACCAATCCATTCCCCTATCCCATCAGCCCTCCCAGACACAGTATAGACCCAGTAACCCTTCACAAGGTTACTCGCATCCTATATTTCCACAGGTTCATCCTCAGTATTGTCTACCTTCTCCTCAGGAGCCCATTCCAAGTTCATCATTTCAAGAGAAGATGTTAGAAGCCTTTTCTGATATCAAGGCCACTCTTTGTTCCCATACGCAGTCAATAGCCAAGCTAGAGACTCAAATGGGATAGTTAGCTCAGACATTGAGTAGGCAAAGCCAGGGGAACCTTCATAGTCAGTCTGTTGTCTCAAAGGGAGAGAATTCCATGTCATTTGACTTGCAACCCACCGATTCACATCATGAGCAAGTCAAATCTGTTACATCCCTTCAGTATGGGAAGGCGTGTCACCTCACTCAAGAATCGACTCATGAACCTCATATCATTTCTACTGACGAGTCGATCTCCATGATACCTCAACAGAAGGGGCCTTACTCACAACATGCATTATCATCATATAGAACCCCATTTTCTCAGCCTTTAGGATCACCAATTTTTAGTAAGCAAGAGGTACTAATGCAGAAGGTGCTTGACCAAGTCAAGCCAGATCATATTCACCACTTGTCTGAAGTTGCATTCATTGATAGTCGGTCGGTCCTAGACTCTCGATTCTTGACCAGTCTCTCAGATGAGACTAATCTCTGTTCTTCACATCGAGAGAGTTATGATCCTACAGTTAGAGGTAGACGGGATGGCAACACAGTGCGTAGTGTCACAGATGACACTCTTTTCTTTATAGAGCCTCATTGAGCGATACTTCATGTCCATTGATCTCATGGACGATGAAGGATTTTTCCAGGGATCCGTCTAGCTGGGGACGTGAAACTTAGCGCTTTATGGGAGGCAACCCATATTCTGTACAGTATTACATTTGTTGTTAGGATTTGTAGATTTCATTTGGTTTTATTTTTCGTTTTCTATCTTTTCTATGAGTTTCATGTTTTGTCATGTATACATTGCATTTATTACATTCATAGAACATGTATTTTTAATTCATGTCAGGTCATTCTACTCTTTTCCCTCATTTATTTCCTCTCATGTGCATTCACGTAGTTTCATATAAGCATGGGGGAGTGCCACTGAGACAGTGTCATTCAAGCATGGGGGAGGGTGTAGTTTGCACACCTGGATATTTTTGTTTACGTTCTTGCACATGTTTACACATCTCTCATGAAAAGTAGATTTTTAAAGAAATAGTTTGAACTTATATGAATGTTATTTCAAATCTGATGTTTTTAGAGGATTTTTTTTAAGCCCCACGAAAAATTTTCTGACATAGATCTAAAAATTATGGTTGTTTATGCGGATTTCAAAGAAATGATGATAGATACATGTTAGAATTTATTTTGAATCATAAATATGAATATGCACAGTTCTATTTTTGAAAAACTAAGTGAACAAAAGCGTAAAAATGAGCTCAAAAAGTGAGAAAAAACATGTGTTAGGTTGTTTGGATAATTTCACAATCCTTAGTAGATGGAACTTAGATGTTGGTTGAAACTTTTAATTCCATTTTCGAAAAGGAGAGTGGAAAACTTCGTGATCCTAAGTAGCTGAGAACAGATACAAGTTGAAATGTTTGACTCTCATGTTATAAGGGTGAATGAAGGAAGTCACTTTTATGTTTTAGTTGATAACTTTTGGTATGCATTGAAAAAGTATAGAAGGTATTGACATTGCACAAGGCATAAAAGCAGACCACACGCAAGCTATAAGAGAAGAATAAGTGCGCAAAAAAAAAAACGTGAAAAGAAAAAAAAAGAAAAGAGTTGAAAAAAGAAAGAAAAGTTCAATGCTTAGAAGTGTGATCGAGAAAACCTGTGCAGAAAACATATGAGTGAGGATAAGTAAATAATAATATGTTTTTATTGGATTTTTTAAGAATAAAACATAAATAATTGTGATATTTAGAAAAGTGAAAGAAATTCTTTTTCTGTGGTGGTGCATAAAAGACTCTAATTACATTTCGATTTTGAAATAATAGGAAATATTGGTGAAAATAAAGTCTTTGATTACTTACTGATTGTGAGGATGTGTAATATTATGCATACATGACAGAGATGTTTGTGGGTAGCATCACTGCAAACCCTCACGAGACCTTACTCGTCCACTGGGGTAACCTAGGGGTTGAAAGGGCTTGTTGCATGAGCTAAATGCAACTGTGATTCCTACGAAAGTGAGTTAGTTGATAGTTTGATTTCGTGCATTTGTCTAGTTTGCTCGAGGACTAGCAAAACATAAGCATGGGGGTATTTGATCATGCATATAATTCAGGGTTTATTAACATTAAAATATGCATGATTTTATAAAATAATGTTTCAAAAACCCAATTTTATGTTAGTTTTCAAGTAAATATGCTAAAATGATTTAAAAATAGAAAATGCACAAAAAATAGTTTTATTTTACATTTTTATGCAAATTTTAGTTTTTGTATAATCATAGAAATAGTTTAGTTTTAGTTTTCAATTAAAAATAAAAATAAAAAATAAAAAATGGAGAAAAGAAGAAAAAAAATTTATTATTAGAATAGTTTTATTTTTAGTTTCTTTATAAATAAAAAAAAAATTTGTTTGTAACTTTTTGAAAAAATTCTAATAAACCGATTTACACGGTTTTAGATTTTAAAAAAAAAAAAAACTGAAAAAAAAATAATAGCAAACCGGCTGGAACCGGTTTGCGGTTTTTTTAAAAAAAAAAAAACTGAAAAAAAAAAAATCGGTTTCAAACCGGTTCCAGCCGGTTTGAAAGGTTTGCTTCTTTAAAACCAAGAAAAAAACGAAAAAATAACTTGTCTCCCCTGTACGCCTGAACCTTGCCTTCTTTTCCCCTCTTTCCCTCTCTTCTCTCTCTTCTTACCAGCTTCCACCATCGCCCGTGCTTCCCTTCCCTACCTTCCCCTTCTCCCTTTTCCTCTAATGAAACTTCAGCATCCGGTGGTGGTGAATCCTCAATCCGGCGACGACGCACGGTGGATGACCACCTCCTCTTCCCTGATTTCCTCCAATTCACGGTAAGTCTGATTCACCTCTTCTTCTTCTTCTTCTTCTTCTTCTTCTTCTTCTAATTCTTCTTCTTCCAATCTGCATTCTTTTTCTTCTTATTCTTCTTTTCAGATCTTCTTCTTCTTCTTCTTCCAATTCCTCCTCTTCTTCTTCTTCTTTTTCTGATCTTCTGCTTTCTTCTTCTTCCGATCTGTTCCTTCTTCTTCTTCTTCGTCAGATTACTTCTTATTCTTTTTCAACTTCTTCATTCTTCTTTTTCATTGTCCATTTAAATTGTTGTGTATTGTTTCAGAAAATCGAGAAAAAAAATTGTGTATTTGTTTCCCTGTTTTGTTTTCTTGTTATCTTTTCAATCGATGTTTTGTTATTTTTGAAAAAAAATTGAAAAGAAAGAAAAACATAGGTAGTTGTTATTTCAAATTTTTCATCGGCCGATTTGCTATTTCATTAAGTCTTTCTTTAGATTTTGTTTGTAATATTGTTAATTCATCTGTTAGCAGGTAAGTTTTGTAAGTTTTTTTTTATTTCCTGTTTTTGCAGTTTGGTTCCTTCATTTCTTGTTTTTCTTTGATTTCGGTTTTCAGTTTTCGTTAAATCAATTTCCTGTTTTTTTATTTCAATTAGTTCTTGATTTGTTTTTTTTTTCATTTTCCTGTTCTTTCAATTTTTGCATATCAGATTTCATGTTTTGTTTTGTTTTGTTTTGTTTTAGCATTACATTTAATGTTGTTCACTCATTACATTTCTTCTTTATCTGCAATTCTTTTCTTCTATCATTCATTCATCTGATTTCTTATTTTGCAGTTTCTGTTTTCAATTTCTTTTCCTGCATAGTTCATTGTCTCCTTGTTCTGCTGTTTTGAATTTCTTGTTTTACATTTCCTGGTTTCTTTAATTTTTCTTTTGTTTTGTTTGTTTTACAGTATTACATTTCCTGTTTTTCATTCGATGGCATTTCATGTTTTTATTTGATTAAATTTTCATGCTTGTTTCCATTCTAATTTTCTGTTTGTTTCATTCTTTAAATTCATGTTTTTTTATATTACAGTTAGTTTCCTTTTTAATGCATTAAATTTCCTGTTTTCTTTAATTCTTGGAGTTAATGTTATTTTTCAAATTCTTGAATTCTTGTAATTTTATTACAGTCAATTCATGTTTCCTTCATTGATTTCTTGTTTTGTTTTCATAGTTAGTTTACTGTCTTGTTAGTTAATTGAGTTAGTTGTTAGTTAGTTTTGATTTTAAATTTAGTTCGTAAAAGTGCTTAGTCATAATATTTTCAGCATTTAAATAAGCTGTTTAGTACAATTTCTATTTCGATCTCTTGTACTGCTCGTGTTCATTTGATTTGTGCAGGATAGCACAGGAATGGAGCGAAAGCGATTACGTGACACGAAGTACGAAGAATAAAGCTTCTTTTTACTTTTCAGTTTAGAATTAGGATTTTAATTGGGTTTGTAAATATTGCACTTTACGCCCTTTGCGAAGGGTATTCATTTGTTGTAATAGTTAGTTGTTTTACTTTTCTTAAACATTTTACATTTCAAATAATTCGGCAATAAAGATTAGTTTAGATTTGTGTACTTGAATACGAAATATTCTCGTTCCCTGAGTTCGACCCGGTCTCATCCACTAGTGAGAACCGGTTTTTATTATTTGATGTCTGGTTTTCACGTGTTTTACATATAAAAATCTTTTCAAAATTACAACGATTTAAAAGAAGACATCAAAGTGCACTAGGATCGAGGCAACGAGCACTAGAGGGGGCGTGAATAGTGCTTTTAAAAATTGTCTGCGGAATATTGAAAGATTTTGCAATTTGAAAAGCAAACACACAAAGAACACAAGATTTTATCCTGGTTCGGTCTAACCCGACCTACATCCAGTCCCCAAGCAAAACCCGCTTGAGATTTTTCACTATCAACTTTGTAAACTACAAGATCACACAGACCATAACTGGTCCCACTTTCAGTAACAACCCTACTGAAACCAAACAACTCCTTTAAACAAAGGAGTCCTTCTTTTTACAGAAAAGAAATAACAACTTACAATACAACCTATGAGCCTTCCTTTTGAATGCAAATGAGATGCAATTGGCTTTTGAGGTTGTTGAAACACTCTACTCACGAATTCACTATCTCTCAAAGTGATTTGAGTGAAAAACTGAAGTGAAAATATCACGTGAGTGAGAAAACAAATACTTGAATGAATAGGAGTGAAAAGCAAGAAGTAATTCAATATAATTCTATTGAATTTGATGTTTTTGAGTGTATAATGCACTCATATTTATAGTTGAAAGTTTTCATACGTTGAGAGTATGAAAGGGTGTCAAAACTGTCCATTTTGAACGATCAAAACGTTTGAAAAATGAAAAGACACGCCTTTTGGAAGTTTCAGGAAAACGGCAAAATTAGTCGACTGAAACATCAGTTAGTCGACTAATAGTTAGTTATTAGTAGACTGACCGTTATCGTCGGTCGACTGATCTGTTAATCGAGCCGTTTGAAAATCTGAACTTTTGAAACTTAGTCGACTTGAGAAAAGTTATTGGACTGATAATATCATCAGTAGACTGAAAAATCTTTTAGTCGACTGCTGCTAAAATTTTCAGAAAACACATGTTTTGTTCAGTCGACTGATAAAACCATTAGTCGACTGCTGCTAATTTTCCAGAAAACAGACATTCTGTCCAGTCGACTGATAAAACCTTCGGTCGACTAATTTGACAAAAATGACTTTTTAGAAAATATGGCGCGAAAGGATTAGTCGACTGGTAAGTCTATTGGTCGACTAATAAACATGAAAATTTAAGAAAAGAGTTTTCAAAAAAGATTTTCATGAGGGTTCTTTTTAGAAAAGTTTTTCTAAAGACTTTTAAGGTGAAATGCAACCTAAATATGCACTCTAAGTAAGGCTCTTACAAGAATCTAAGACTTTTAATGAATTAAATATTTGCACACTAGTCTTCAAAGATTCTTCACTGAATTCTTCAATTTCTTCATAGCCTTAGCTGAAATGCAGTTGATTCCACTTGCTCATTATCAAAACCTTGTACTTGAAGTATCATGTATGGCTTCATTGTCGTAACAATCTCCCCCTTTTTGATGATGACAAACTTAATCAAAGATGAAGCATTTAGATTCATAGATGGAGATTTTACTCCCCCTATCAATATGCTGCACAACATTAAAAGTTAGCATATTTAAAGCACATATATCACATATTGATTGGTTTGCATTTTCATTCATCATTTCTTCATGCATTTAGAAATACATTCATTCAAAGCTTTCTTTTTCTCTTAATTTTGCATTTCTCATGCAAGATCTCCTGTAATGTAATTGCTATCATCTTTTTCTCCCCCTTTGTCAGAATAACAAAAGAGTAAGGGCAAAAATAGCATAAGCAAAATAGAGATATAAGTTTAAAATATTACAACCCATAAAGTATGAAAGTTTAGACAACAAAGATCAGAAAAGAGAGTTTAGCAAATCCTTAATGGCAGTTACATCCTTCTGAATTGAAGCAAGTTGTTCAGTCACATCTTCACGAAAAGTGTGTTGATGCAGCTCCAAAGCTTCCAGTCTCTGCATAACTTCATCATGGTCTTGATTTGTTGAAAATTTCTTTCTTTTTGCATGAGATGAAGGTGTCGCAGAAGGTGAAGGTTCAGAAATAGATGGTTCATTAGGATCAGATGGTTCAGTTTGATCAACATTTAAAGGAGGCAGATATTTAATTTTCATTCTTTTAAAAATTGTTTGATCAAAGAACTCTTTTTGCTCAATGTATTTTTCATTTGTTAAAGGAACTTTGAAATGTCTAAAAATACGGGTTAAAAGACAACCATAAGGAAGAAATGGTTTTTGTTTCCACAAGTTTGTAAAATACACATTGGCCCAGTTGACAGAAATATTTCCAAATAAAACATAAAGAGCCGTAGATAGATATGTGGAATAATAATCAAAAGAACCAGTTTTGGGTAGAACATTGTGGGCAAGGATTCGTCCAGCAATGCGTGCACGAGTTTGAAGATTAGTATTTTTGAAAGGAGGGCAGTGAGGTGCTCCTGGAAGAAGAATTTGTTCAAAAACTCTTTCATCATTCAATTCAATAGTGTTGAAAAGAGTGTCTGAAGGTGGAATTTCAAGAATTTCTCCAAGTAATTTCGAATCAAACTCGATTTCTACATCACGAACAAGAGAGGACAAAACTCCAGTTTCATGATCAATTTGTAAATTCGTGTAAAACAAGTGAATAAGAAACGGATAGTGAAGGGTATCTGCATAAGCATCAAAAAGATGTGAAATTCCAGGAAATAATTCTCTTATATTATAATGAGAAAATAAGTGAAATAGAACATTTCGGCCTGGTAAAATAGGTAGTGCAGAAATTGATTCAAAAGTATCATAGAGAAGAGGATTGCGAAGTAATCTTAGTGAAAAACCATGTCTTGAAGTAGGTGTAGGAGGAGGAGAACCTAAACCTTTTGCAGATGCAGACTTTGTACGAGGCATGGTAAAAAAAAATAGAGTTACCAAAAACAATGACGACTTCCAAATGATTTTCGGCAGAAGTAGAACGCTGTCCGGCGATGTGAAACAGAACCAGAGGAGGATACAATGGCTGACGGTGAGTGAGAAGTCGGCCACAAGGGGATTCCGGCAATGCACTGTCACACAAGAGGGTTCCGGCGTGTTTTGAAGATGCGCCAGTTACTGCAGGAGGATTCCGGCGTTTCAAGATCACGGCCAGAAGATTCCGGCGTCTCCTTGTCACGGCAAGAAAATCCCGGTGAAGATGGAATCGAACGACACTCCGAGGGTTTTTTGGAAGAGAGAGAGGCAAAAGAGAAAGAGGGGTTTTCGGTTTAAGGGTTTCGTTTTTTTTTTTTTTAAGAAAAAAAAAATGAAAAGGTACGAAGTGAAACGATGCCTAAAAAAAAACGGTTTTTAAAACAAATCCAAGGGGTGTCGGGTCCCTTCATTTAAAAATTTTAAAAAAATTTAGTCGACTAAAACTTTATCGGTCGACTAAAAAGTGCGACTTATTCTTAAAAATATCATCAGTCGACTAGAAATATATCGGTCGACTAATATGGTGCGATACATTTTAAAACACCAGTCGACTAGAATTTTATCTGTCGACTAATATAGTGCAATTTTGAGATTTTGTTCAAAAATCAGCATTTTTTATAAATCCAAAAATGAGCAAATACCTAGTTCTCTCCTAATTCTCATAAAATCTTCATTTTTAAGAGGTTTAGTGAAGATATCGGTATGTTGTTCTTTAGTGGAAATAAAATTTAACGAAATATCTCCTTTTAACACATGATCTCTTAAAAAATGATGTCTAACTTCAATATGCTTAGTTCTTGAGTGCTGAATAGGATTTTTTGAAAGATTGATAGCACTAGTGTTATCACAATAAATAGTTGTTGTGGAGTAATTCAAACCAAAATCTTTTATGGTCTGTTTCATCCAAAGTACTTGTGAACATGCTAAACTAGCCGCTATATATTCTGCTTCAGTTGTTGAGAGTG
This sequence comes from Nuphar pumila, assembly GCF_984573655.1. NCBI lineage: Eukaryota > Viridiplantae > Streptophyta > Magnoliopsida > Nymphaeales > Nymphaeaceae > Nuphar > Nuphar pumila. The sequence continues at coordinate 62,841,310 of NC_143260.1, read as the reverse complement.
ATACTGAATTTTGCTTTTTACTAAACCAAGAGACTAAGGAATTTCCTAAGAAATGACAAGTTCCACTAATACTCTTGCGATCAAATTTACTTCCTGCAAAATCTGCATCACTATATGAAACTAAATCAAAGGAAGATGATTTTGGGTAAAACACACCGAAATCTGAAGTATCTTTCAAATAACGAAGAATTTGTTTTACTGCAGTTAAATGAGATTCCTTTGGATTAGCTTGAAATCTTGCACACATACAAACACTAAACATAATATAAGGTCGACTAGCAGTTAAGTATAATAGAGATCTGATCATACCTCTGTAGAGCTTAGTATCTACACTTTTACCATTTTCATCTTTATCAAGAGAAGTAGTTGTACTCATAGGATTCCTTCTTGATTTCGATGAGTCCATCCCAAATCTCTTGAGAAGTTTTTTTGTATACTTAGCCTGATTGATGAAGATTCCTTCTTCAGTTTGCTTTATTTGAAGTCCAAGGAAGTAGTTTAATTTGCCCATCAAGCTCATTTCAAACTCTTTCTGCATAGCCTTAGCAAATTCTTTACAAAAAGAATCATTAGTAGAACCAAATATTATGTCATCAACATAAATTTGCACAATAAGAATATCTGAATTAAGATTTTTAATAAATAAAGTGGAGTCTACCCGACCAATGGAAAAACCAGATTGTTCTAGAAAATTTCGTAGTCTTTCATACCACGCTCTTGGTGCTTGTTTGAGTCCATACAAAGCTCTTTTCAATTTGTAGACTTTTTCTGGATATTTCTCATTTTCAAAGTCTGGAGGTTGCTCTACATAAACTTCTTCATTGATGTGTCCATTTAAGAATGCACTCTTAACATCAATTTGATATAACTTGAAGTTCATGTAACTAGCAAATGCAAGCATCATTCGAATTGACTCTAATCGAGCCACTGGTGCATAGGTTTCATCAAAATCTATGCCTTCTTCTTGATTATAGCCTTGTGCTACTAGCCTTGCTTTGTTACGAATGACTTCACCATTTTCATCCAGCTTATTTCGGAAGACCCATCTTGTTCCAATTACCGGATGATCCTTTGGTCTATCAACTAGATCCCAAACATCATTCCTAGTAAATTGGTTAAGTTCTTCAGACATAAGCCAAAATTCATCAACACAAGCCTCATTGATATTCTTTGGTTCTAATTTAGATATGAAAGCAACATTTGCAGTATATTTTTCTAACTGCCTTCTAGTTTGGACACCACTCTTTATTTCACCAATAACTTGTTCATGTGGATGATTAGGAACTTCTTTCCAAACTGGTTGAAGAAGAATATTTTCTTGAAAAGTATTCTCTATCAAGGGTTCTTCTTGAAGTATTGCTTCTTCTTCTTCGCTTAGAGGTATAACCTGCTCACAATTCTCATCAAATGCAACATGTAAAGATTCTTCAATACAAGATGTTCTTTTATTGAAAATACGATATGCTTTACTTCTAGAAGAATATCCAAGAAATATTGATTCATTTGATTTTGAATCAAACTTATCAAGATTATCTTTGGTATTTAACAAGAAACATTTACTACCAAAAATTTTGAAATATGAGATCTTTGGTATACGATCATAATACAATTCAAAACATGTTTTATGTAAAATTGGTCGAATAAGAACACAGTTTAGAACATAACATGCTGTATTAATTGCTTCAGCCCAAAAGTATTTTGGTAAATTTTTATCTTGAAGCATGGTTCTAGCACATTCTTGCAAAGTTCTATTCTTTCTTTCAACAACTCCATTTTGTGGAGCCGCTCTAGGAAAAGCAAAGTTGTGAGATATACCATGTAAATCACAAAACTTTAGAAAAGATTCATTTTCAAATTCACCACCATGATCACTACAAATTTAATAATGGATGTAGATTTTTCATTTGTAATTCTTCTACAAAGTTTAGAAAATTCTGAAAAAGCATCATTTTTGCTTTTTAGAAAAATCACCCATGTAAACCGAGAATAATCATCTACTATAACAAAAGCATACTTGCTACCATTCAAACTTTGAATTCTAGATGGTCCAAATAGATCTAAATGCAAAAGTTCAAGAGGACGTTTTGTTGAAACTATATCTTTAGCTTTAAAAGAACTCTTGATTTGTTTACCTCTTTGACAAGCATCACATAAGTGATCCTTTTTATATGGTATTCTAGGTAGGCCTCTTACAAGATCATTCTTGGATAATTTTGAAATAATTTTAAAGTTAACATGTCCAAGTCTCTTGTGCCATAACCATTGAATTTCATTTGAAACAATAAGACATTTTTTATTAAAAGAGGGTAATTCATCTAGATATAGTTCATACACATTGTTTCTTCTTTTACCTTTAAAAATGATCTTTTTAGATTGAAAATTAGAAATTAAGAATAAATCATTTTTAAAAAAAACATGAAAACCTTTATCACATAATTGACTGATAGATATTAAATTATGCATTAAACCATCTACTAAAAGAACATTTTCTATCAAGGGAAATTTTGGATTACCAATATTACCAATACCTATCACTTTTCCCTTGTTATTGTCACCAAAGGTGACGGTTCATCCATCCTTATTTTGGAGGGTGGAAAATAACTCCGGCCTTCCAGTCATATGTTTGGAACAGCCGCTATCCAATATCCATTTGCTCCTTATGTTGTGTACCTACAACAAAATCAGAAAACAGAGCATTTGACCCCTTTCTATTTTCGGGTCCATGAGAGTTAGTCTTAGGAACCCATATCCATTTTGATTTTGGTTTCCTTTGATAATAAATATTCTTTCTATAAAAGGATTTAGAATAATCATGTCTAGAATAATCATATCTAGATGCATTTCTATTAGAACTAGAAAGTTTAGTTCTATGAACAAAAGGTTGAGAATAATGTCTTTGATTTTTTTACCACATAGTTTGGTCTATTTTGAGTATCAAAGAAGCTATATCCCAATCCGGTTTTATTAACCGAGCATTTTTTAGAACCAATAAGTTTTTCTAGATTCTCTTGACCATTTGTGAATTTGGTCACTATAGAAAGAAGATCATTTGACTTTTCTTTAAGACTAGATATTTCTTTTTGTAAGAGATTGGTTCTAACTCTAATTTCTTTTATCTCAAGTGCTTGGCAAGAATTTTCCTTCTTGAGATCTTCTATTTCTTGAAGTAACACTTTATTTTGAGAGTCAAGAGTTAAATTTTCAGTTTTTAACTCTTTATTTTTAGAACAAAGACTCTTAAATTTAGCATATAAATCATTAAATGCTTCAAATAACTCATCATAGTCAAATTGAACACATGTTGGCGACTTCTTCATTTGATTCTTCATCGAAAGAGGAGTCACTATCATCCCAACATGCTTGAAATGCCTTTTTCTTCTTGAATTGGTCCTTGGGCTTGATTTTGAGAAGAGGACAATCTTTCTTGATATGTCCTGCCTTTTTGCAGTTAAAGCACTTGACTTCATTGGGAATGGAAGAATCTGCTTTCTTTACCTTTCTTTGAAATCTTCCCTTTTTGATGAATCTTCTGAATTGCCTTGTGATGAGGGCAATATCTTCATCTTCATCTTCTTCTGAATTTTCTGAGTCAGAAGTAGCCTTAAAAGCAAGAGATTTCTTTTTAGGCTCTTCTTCTTGTCTGTCTTGAAGTTGGACCTCATATGTCATTAGGTTACCAACTAAGTCTTCAAGAGTGAGAGTATTGAGATCATTTGCTTCTTCAATAGCAGTGGTTTTTCTCTCCCATTCAGGAGTTAAACACCTTAGAATCTTTCTGACTAAATCCACTTGTGAATATTCTTTTCCAAGGGATTTCAAAGTATTAGTTATATCGGTCATTCTAGTTACCATGTCCAATATAGATTCATTTTGCTTCATTTTGAACAATTCAAATTTATGAACTAAAGAAGCAATTTTAGATTCCTTTACATTTGACGTACCTTCGTGAGTTACTAGAAGAGTATGCCAAATTTCATTTGTTGTAGAGCATTGAGAGATGCGATTGAATTCTACCTTGTCAACGCCACAATATAATGCATTCATGGCTTTGGCATTCAGTGAAGCAGTCTTCTTTTCATCATCGGTCCATCGGCTGAAATCAGTTGATGGAGTTTGGTACTTTTCAGAAACAACTCTCCAGATATCGAGATCCATGGATTGCAAGAATATTGCCATTCTTACTTTCCAGTATCCATAGTTTGTTTCGTCGAAGATAGGAGGACGAACAGAGGAGCTTCCTTCTTTGTGCTGAGATGTTGTAGTTGCCATGCTAGATGATGGTCAAATCAAAGTAATAGCAAACCTGTGCTCTGATACCAAATGAAAGTGCACTAGGATCGAGGCAACGAGCACTAGAGGGGGTGAATAGTGCTTTTAAAAATTGTCTGCGGAATATTGAAGGATTTTGCAATTTGAAAAGCAAACACACAAAGAACACAAGATTTTATCTTGGTTCGGTCTAACCTGACCTACATCCAGTCCCCAAGCAAAACCCGCTTGAGATTTTCAACTATCAACCTTGTAAACTACAAGATCACACAGACCATAACTGGTCCCACTTTCAGTAACAACCCTACTGAAACCAAACAACTCCTTTAAACAAAGGAGTCCTTCTTTTTACAGAAAAGAAATAACAACTTACAATACAACCTATGAGCCTTTCTTTTGAATGCAAATGAGATGCAATTGGCTTTTGAGGTTGTTGAAACACTCTACTCACGAATTCACTATCTCTCAAAGTGATTTGAGTGAAAAACTGAAGTGAAAATATCACGTGAGTGAGAAAACAAATACTTGAATGAATAGGAGTGAAAAGCAAGAAGTAATTCAATATAATTCTATTGAATTTGATGTTTTTGAGTGTATAATGCACTCATATTTATAGCTGAAAGTTTTCATACGTTGAGAGTATGAAAGGGTGTCAAAATTGTCCATTTCGAACGATCAAAACGTTTGAAAAATGAAAAGACACGCCTTTTGAAGTTTCAGGAAAACGGCAAAATTAGTCGACTGAAACATCAGTTAGTCGACTAATAGTTAGTTATTAGTAAACTGACCGTTATCGTCGGTCGACTGATCTGTTAATCGAGCCGTTTGAAAATCTGAACTTTTGAAACTTAGTTGACTTGAGAAAAGTTAGTCGACTGATAATATCATCAGTAGACTGAAAAATCTTTTAGTCGACTGCTGCTAAAATTTTCAGAAAACACATGTTCTGTTCAGTCGACTGATAAAACCATTAGTCGACTGCTGCTAATTTTCAAGAAAACAGACATTCTGTCTAGTCGACTGATAAAACCTTCGGTCGACTAATTTGACAAAAATAACTTTTTAGAAAATATGGCGCGAAAGGATTAGTCGACTGGTAAGTCTATTGGTCGACTAATAAACATGAAAATTTAAGAAAAGAGTTTTCAAAAAAGATTTTCATGAGGGTTCTTTTTAGAAAAGTTTTTCTAAAGACTTTTAAGGTGAAATGCAACCTAAATATGCACTCTAAGTAAGGCTCTTACAAGAATCAAAGACTTTTAATGAATTAAACATTTGCACACTAGTCTTCAAAGATTCTTCACTGAATTCTTCAATTTCTTCATAGCCTTAGCTGAAATGCAGTTGATTCCACTTGCTCATCATCAAAACCTTGTACTTGAAGTATCATGTATGGCTTCATTGTCGTAACATAGAGAACGGTGTCTACGATGGTATCACCCTCGTCAAAAACAATCTAGATTCAAAGAAAAAGACAAATTTCACCTCCTCCGCCAACATCAGCCGCAATGATAACAAAAGTAGTAAGGGTAACCATGTGAATCAAGAGGAAAAACAGAATAGCAAGCTATCTCAACTCAACTTTCCACAAAAGGAAAAGATAAAGTGTGAAGGTTGGAGTAATGATCGTGTGTTCACTCCTCTCAAACAAACACTCGAAGAAGCCCTTGAATTCATGCTGACTAAGGGATTAGTGAAGCTCCCAAAGACCACAACTCCTCCCACCATCATGAGAAGATTCATGAATCAGTTCTGTAAGTTCCATCAGGCAGTGGGGCATGACATCGATCATTGTTTTGTCTTCAAAAATATTGTTCAGGATTACATTGACAAGAGCCTCCTTGCTGAAGCTGAAGAAGAAGACGAGTTGGCCATCCTGACCAAGCCTTTCCCAGATCATTCAGAAAGTTGATGACGCCAAAGTTTTTTGCTTTCTTCCTTTCCTTTTGCCAGTCACCTCGTAGGGGCAAGTCCGCCCAGTTTTTGCAACCTTTTGGTCGAGTGCTTATAAATATGCAGTCTTTTTGTTATCAGTTCTGCTTATCAATAAAATGTCAATTTTCTTCATCCAATACTCCTTTCTTTTGCCTCATTAGGGCACCTTTTTCAAAGAATCTTCTTTGCCATCAGCTTCTAAGCCACATTAAATTCCCAATTTTTTTTCAAGATGAGGGGCAATCCCAACATCAATCATGAGAGAAATGAAATTACCTATGACGGTTTTTTCAAAAATCGTGAAATTTTCTACGAACATCTTCGTTATGATCACCCAAAAGTTTAATATTTCGGTCGAATCTTTTTCAAAAGTCAACCATCGCAGTGATCTTCTTTTCTTAAATTGGTTTCAAATCATTATCTTTAATCAACCCTTGTGTTGATTTTCTTTTCCAAAATTATTGTTAAACCAATTCGTTTTCAAAATCAACCCTCGTGTTGATCTTAACTTCCAAAATTTAATTTTGAACCATTATCTTTAAAAATCAACCCTTGTGTTGATTTTCTTTTCCAAAATTATTGTTAAACCCATTCGTTTTCAAAATCAACCCTCATAATGATCTCTCTTCAAAATCAACCCTCGTGTTGAGAATCCCTTTCAAAGATCAGCTCTCACGCTGATCATTCTTCAAAATCAACCATGCAGTTGATTTTCCTCCCAAAATGATTTCTCACTTTCAAAATAACATTCTCCTTTTATTTTAAAGATCCCATGTGCAAACACTTTCTCACTTCTCATTTTGTTTTTTTTCAAAGGGATAATATAATTCTGTTTCCTTTCCTCGATTCTTAAGCATTAATAAAATTATTAAATTTGCCAATAGTTTGGCACCATTTTATTTGCGTCTCTTTCCTTTTCACAATATGTCTCTTGTGAGGAACGATCTTGAGGACGTCTCTCAATCAAGAAGCCTATCACCTTATTCCTCGATTATCCTTCTTTGTATTCAAAATCTTCCTCCCTAGTTACACTGGGGCATTTTTTAAAAAAATCTATCTTTACCTCAAAACATCCTGTATGCAGGTAGGATAAACCAATCTCTCTTTTTGCATGTATATGCACCCACTTGCATTAATTTTACATTCATTTACATTTCATATGCATTTGCATTTCATTTTGCATTAATTCTACATCCATTTTCTTCCCCTTCAGGTCAAGGGATAAACCTGAATCATTTTCCATGATTTCCCCAAAATTCTCCAATTTCTATTCATATCCCTGTTCAGTATAAGGGGTTAATTCTGAAAATTAGACCATATACATCTAAATATGATGGTCTTTTTCATTGCAAGTCAAATAATCCAGTCCTTGAACTGGCCATTCTCAAAAGTTTCAATCCCAGTCCTCGTACTGTCGATTTTCAAAATTCAATCTTCTGATTAAAGATTTTCTTTTAAGATTCGAGCCCTGACTCAAACTTTTCAGCTTTCCTTTGAAGATTTGAGTTTTAACTCGAGTTTTCTTTCCTTCAAAATCTGAAGCTTTCCAATTTTCCTTCGAGATTCGAGCTCCGACTCGAACCTCTCAACTTTCCTTTGAAGATTTGAGTTTCAACTCGAATTTTCTTTCCTTCAAAATTCAAGTTGGTTTAATTTTCTTTTGAAGATTTGGGTTTCGACCTGAAGGTGCTCACCTTAAAAACCAAACTTCCCAGCTTTCCTTTAAAAGCTTTGATTCAGATGTTCTTTCAAAACCAAACTTCTTAGTTGGGTTTACCTTCAAAATCCAGCATTATGCCAGGATTTACCTTCAAAATTCCAACTTCATATTGGATTCACCTTCGAGATTGAGCACCATCCCATGGATGTGTCAACTCGGATATCAAGCGATTTCTCTTACTAAGGATTTCAAGAACACTTTGTCAATTTGTCAATCAATTACTTATTGATTTCAAAATATTTATTGCATAAATCTTTACCTCAGTTTACCTTCAGTATTACTTCAAAAAAGGCAAAGCTTTTGTGAAGAGAGATTCAAAATTCAAATTCTTTTTATTGGCCAACCAAAAGGATGAATGATAAATCCTCGATATGGCCAGAAAAGAAGATTCAATGTTATTGCAAAGCCACGAATGATTGATATTGATCGCAGTTAGGGAACATCTCTAAAGATTATTCTTGTAAAGATGAGACAGTGGAAATATCCTGAGCGCTAGAAAAAGAGAGAATTCACCCAAGCCTTGTCTCCTCAAAATCACCTAAGCTGCAATTAAATATCCGCAATAGGGATCTCTCACTTGTCGTCAAGATGAATGCGAATTAAGCGAGTAGACCCCCGGGGCCAAAGAAGATTTGAAACATCTCCAAGATGACGGAGTTTGTGATAGATCTTTCTAGGGAAAGTCCAAAGCACTGTCAAGATGAAGGCAGATGCAATGAACCTTCCGACAATCCCTAAAAGATATTTAATTTCAGCTATCATCCTAAGATCTCCAACCCATGAGCCAATATTATCAAGATAACCCTGGAGCAAAGAAGGATCGAAACATCTCCAAGTTGAAGGAGTTTGTGACGTACACTTCCAAAAGAGAGCAAGAGAGGGAAAAGAAAGAGAGAAAAGTTAGGACATCTCCAAAATGAAGGATGATGTAATAAACTCCCTCGAAGCCCAAGAGAGTTCAAAAGAGTGCAGGAAGATTATCATGAGAGAAGCTCCCAGGATATCAAACTGCCACATTTATCAAGAATCTTCTTTAAATTTGTGAAATTCTATTATCAATATCCTTTCATCAATTGCTTTCATAATATCAAATTCTCTTTCCCGCTCATATCAAGGAAATTGACACTACAAGAAAAATGTTAATTAGCGACGGAAATTTGCGACGGATTTTTTCCGTCGCAAATTAGCGACAGATTAGCTAGAGAAAACTTTCTTAATGAATCCGTCGCTAAGTAGCGACGGATTAGCGATGAAAGTTGTTTCATCGCTAATCCGTCGCTAATTAGCGACGAATTAACGACAACAAGTATTTCGTCGCTAATTCTCAATACAAGAAAAATGTTTTAGCGAGGGATTTAGCGAGGGAAATTTTCCGTCGCTAATCCGTCGCTAATTTTCGATTTAAACCAAGCGCGAAATTTTCCCTCTCTCCCTGTTTGAAATTTAAATCGATCGCGCTCGATTTAAATCGACCGCGCTCGATTTAAACCGAGCGACGTCGGAGAGCTTATTGGAGAGCATGTACATGAGAGTGGAGGACGGTGACGCCGGAGGACAGTCGGCGATCGCTGGAGGACGTCGGCGCCGGTTGACGGAGGACGACAATGTCGATTCACGGAGGACGGCGACGCCGGAGGACGGTCGGCAATCGCTGGATGATGTCGGCGCCGGTTCACGGAGGACAACAACGTCGATTCACGGAGGACGGTCGGCGATCGCTGGAGGACGTTGGCGCCGGTTCATGGAGGACGATGACGCCGGTCCACAGAGGATGACGGCGACGCCGGTTCACGGAAGATGACGGTGCCAGTTCATGGAGGACGGCGACGCCGGAGAGCACCGGTTCATGGAGGACGGCGACGCCGGTTCGCGATGAGGCAGAGCGATCGTTATGTGCATGCAATGCCTGTCGGGTGCGGTATAAGTCCGGCTTAGTGCTGCCGGAATACCGCCCGACAAGGATCAATTTTTTTTTATTTTTTTTTTAAAATTTAGCGACAGATTAGCGACGGATAATGTCCGTCGCTAATCTGTCGCAAATTAGCGACAGAATTAACGACAGATAATTTTTTTCGCTAATTAGCGAGCAAAAAATCGCGATGGCCTCTATCCATCGCTAATCCGTCGCTAAACAGTTTAGCGACGGCTTAGTGACGGATTAGCGATGGATAGAGGCCGTCGCTAATCCACGGTTTTCTTGTAGTGTGATAGCTTCTTTGAAGAAGGTCAATTGCAAGCAATTTGGATTCCAAATCTTGATTCTATGAAGTCAATCTTGTTTGGAGGTAATACTTCAGGTAGAAAAGAAGGAATATTTTCACAACAATGAGCATTATTTTCAATTACTTTGAATCAATAATAAATTTTCAATATTTTGACAATATTTTCTAGATATCCTGACGTTAAGTAAGAGCTTGATGTCCATATTGTTGCATCTTGACCCCTTCGAAAGATTTTCCTGTGTCGTCTTTCGCGTTGTTGAAAGATTAGCCTTCTCTCCGAAAGGATAGCCTTTATCATCTTTTGCGTTGTTGAAAGATTAACCTTCTCTCCAAAAGGATAGCCTTTATCGTCTTTCACATTGTTGAAAGATTAGCCTTCTCTCTGAAAGGATAGCCTTTATCATCTTTCGTGTTGTCGAAAGAATCGCTTTATTCCTTTGGATTGCCTTTGTCATCTTTCGCGTTGTAAAAAAAATCGCCTTGTTCCTTTGGATTGACTTTGTCATCTTTCGTGTCGTCGAAAGAATCGCCTTGTTTCTTTGGATAGCCTTTATCATCTTTCGCGTTGTTGAAAGATTATCCTTTATCATCTTTCGCGTTGTTGAAAGATTAGCATTCTCTCCGAAAGGATAGCCTTTATCATTTTTCGCGTTGTTGAAAGATTAGCCTTCTCTCCGAAAGGATAGCCTTTATCATCTTTTGCGTTGTTGAAAGATTAGCCTTATCTCCGAAAGGATAGCCTTTATCATCTTTCGCGTTGTTGAAAGATTAGCCTTCTCTCCGAAAGGATAGCCTTTATCATCTTTCGCGTTGTTGAAAGATTAGCCTTCTCTTCGAAATGATAGCCTTCTTCATCTTTCGCATTGTTGAAAGATTAGCATTCTCTCCGAAAGGATAGCCTTATTCATCTTTCGCGTTGTTAAAAGATTAGCCTTCTCTCCGAAAGTATAGCCTTTGTCATCTTTCGTGTTGTCGAAAAAATCCATCTTTCGTGTTATCGAAAGAATCGCCTTGCTCCTTTGGATTGCATTTGTCATCTTTCGTGTTGTTGAAAGAATCGCCTTGTTCCTTTGGATTGCCTTTGTCATCTTTCATGTCGTCGAAAGAATCGCCTTGTTCCTTTGGATCGCCTTTGTCATCTTTCGTGTTGTCGAAAGAATACATCTTTCGCGTTGTTGAAAGAATCGCCTTGCTCTTTTGGATTGCCTTTGTCATTTTTCGTATCGTCGAAAGAATCGTCTTGTTCCTTTGGATTGCCTTTGTCATCTTTCGTGTCGTCAAAAGAACCGCCTTGTTCCTTTGGATCGCCTTTGTCATCTTTCGCGTTGTCGAAAGAATCCATCTTTCGCGTTATCGAAAAAAAAATTGCCTTGCTCTTTTGGATTGCCTTTGTCACCTTTCACGTTGTCGAAAGAATCACCTTGTTCCTTTGGATCGCCTGCGTTCATCTTTCGCATTGCCGAAAGAGTTGCCTTATTCCTCATTGAAAAGATTGCCTTGTTCATCTTTTGCGTTGTCAAAAGAGTTGCCTTACTCCTCTCTGAAAGAGTTTGCCTTATCTGTCTTTCGCGTTGCCGAAAGAGTTACCTTATTCTCGTCAAAAGATTGCCATGTCCATCTTTCGCGTTGTCGAAAGAGTCGTCTTAGATTAATTTAGTTCGTGAGGTGCTATGTTAGGCAAGTGATGTGTTTTCTTTCCCTTAGATTAATTTAGTTTCCATTCTTTAGTTTTAAAATAGTTCCTTTTTGAATTGCTTAGCATTAATTTCCTGATTTTAATTTATTTGCTCTAAGTCTAGTTATTAGGCCTTAGTGTAATTTCCGTTTTTAATTCTTAGGCTAGATTTGGTAGTTGAATTTCATACTTTTTTTATATTTTATTTGATTAGTATTAATTAGGGTTAGTGAATAGGATTTCTCAAATTCGTGTAGGAGTGTTAAGTTAGGAAAGTGTTAATTAAGTTGGATGTTTAGGTCTTTCTTTCAATTCTAAGTTTAAATGCCTTTCTTTATTATTAGATGATTAATTTTAGCATTTGTTGAATTGCTTCTTTAACTTTAGTTTAAATTTATAGCTTTTGTTTTAAGTAAGTTGAATTAGCCTTATTGGGGCTCACTTAGAGGCGTGAGCACCTAAACTCAATCCCATTCATAAACTGCCCTCTCTGTGCCCTAATTAGATTTAGTTAATTTTAAGTAGCTTTAATTTGTCTAAGTAAGATTATTTAGTTTTAATTTCTTTCTTAGCTTTAAATTAAATTAGTTGTAAATTTAAGTTAAGTTAGTTACTTGACTTAAGTTAGTTACATTAGCATTAGATTATCATTGTAGTTCATTTAGTGTTTTACTTACTTGTTTTAGACTTAATTTGTAGTTCTAGAAAGTAATTTAGGTTTTAATTGTAGATTTAATTTCTTTAGTTTATTTAATTTTTATTTACTGTTATCTAGCTTGGTAGTAGGTCTGTTTTGTAAAAGTCTAAGTTCAATAGTGCATGAATCACATGCCTTTGAATTGACTTGAATTGAAGTTTGAAACCTTAATTTGCTGTTTTTGGCAGTCATTATTTCACGTAAACTTTTTCAAAGTTTTTTAAAAAAACTGGTTCTATTCTCTTCATTGATGTGTTGACTGCCTGCAGACCAAAAATCAGCTCAATTAAAGTTGATTTGGTCAAGGTTTAAAGCATTTTTCAAAAATGGTTTTTTCGGGATTTTAAATTTTGGGACAGGTTTGTTCCAGAATTTTATTGGTTTTTAAACACTTGTATCTGAAGATCCCAAATGAGTTTTTAAGATCTGTAAAATTTGATAGATTTCTACACGTGTCAAAAATCTAACAAAAGAAAAATCATCTGATTTGGACTTTGTTTGGGCTTTCAAACACTCTATTTTCACTTGTGCACTAACGTGAGGGCAAAACAAACATTTCACAAATTCGTTAGTTTTCTATAATTTTTCTTAATTTTCTACATAATAGTCCATGTAATTACAGTAGTGTAGTTAGTTAGTCTAGCATACCTTAGTTAGTTTAATTAGAATCACCATTTTTATTTATTTTATTTTAATTACAATTTAGTTATTCGTTAAATTTAGAATTAGTTGTAATTTTTAAATTATTTATAGTTATTTCTATTACTGACTTTTCATTTTCTGATGTTTTAGGTTGATAAACTTACGACAGGTCAAAGGTGTATTCATATTTAGAGTGCGAATGCACACATGGTGAAAAGAGAAAAATGCCCCTGCGATCTGGAGAAAGTTGAAGCAACCACATTTAGAATTTATTTTAGTCCATTTTATTTGTTTATTATTTAGTGAATATAGGATTTGACATAGTTAGTGAATATAGGATTCACATACTGTTTTATCTAGGATTCACTAAACTGCATGATTCAAGGAACGATTAGACAGGTGAGTCTTAGAGAACATAGTTGTGATTTTTTGCATTTATTAATTTTGTGATTTAGAGTAATTTGTATTATTTTAATTTCCTAGAGTAGTTAAATAATCCTGACATAGTTTAAATTAGTTTACTGCTTCTACTTTGTGTTTGTGTGTTGTTTGTTTTTGTGATTTCATTTGGTATTTAGTTTAGTTTAGATTAGATTTAGGTTCATTTCCATACATCTGGTCTTAGCACTAGTGTATGCAAGGGCGAAGAGCTTTAGGTACTCTGTTGCATCCTTTTATAGATGACCTAGAGAGAATTTTACATTCTCCTTGAAGTCTAAGAGAAATGGGTGACATGGACCCTCCAGCTCCTACCCGCACACTGAGGGATTACTTCATTCCTACGGAGTATATCCAAACATCCTGCATTCGAAGACCCGATGTAGGAGAGCCCCATTTCGAGATTAAGTCCAGTGTCATTCAGATGCTCCCATCTTTCTATGGCATTAGTCACGAAGATCCCTATAGGCATCTTGGCGAGTTCGTCAAAATCTGTTCTATAGTGAAGATACAGAATTTCAGAGACGATGATTTGAGATTAACACTTTTTCCATTTTCATTAAAGGACAAGGCCAAGTATTGGTTGAAATCCTTAGATTCCATAGAAATAGGGTCCTGGGATCAGATTCAGTAGAAGTTTCTGAAGAAGTACTTTCCCATAGGTAGGACGAACCCATTTAGGCGAGCCATCACTAGCTTCTCAGAGCTAGATGACGAGCAATTTCATGAGACCTGGGAGAGGATGAAGGATCTCCTTAGGAAGTGTCCCCATCATCAGGTGCTGAGATGGCAACTAGTGCAGTATTTTTATGATGAATTGTCTGACAGGAATCGTCAGATGATCAATTCTACTGAAAAATTAGAAATAACAGAATATAATCGTCGTTCCCTGGCAACGGTGCCAAAATTTGGTTGATCTTTTTGCAATGATATTTTTAAAACATATTTTTCAATAAAAAGCTTTGGAAATTTGACAACCAAATAAATAAAAACTGACTTTCCACTTTCATGGCGAGTACGGGTCGAATCCTCAGGAAACGGGATAATATTCTAATTAAATCTAAAAATTTAAATTTATTAATATAACAAATGTTTACAATAAAAAAATAACTACAAACTAAGTCACATAATATGAGCACACATGGAACCTAATCACGTAAATAAACATAAAAACTCATTTACTTGCTTCAGATCATCATATGAATCATAAGATACACTAAAACATAAACCAAGTAGCATAAGTTTAATGGACATCAATATGTTTTGACAAAACACACAAGTTTTATGCCAAACTTTAAAAGAAACCGTACCTAAGTACAAAAACCTAGTTTTGTTCATAAAAATCATATTTCAATCCTTGTAAAATCTTTGAAGAGGGTGTTAATCGGATCTAAGTTTAGATCCAATCAAATCTAGCATGAAAATGCATGATCTATGCGTTAAATTTCATCTATATTTATAAGTAGGAAAAAACCTACTCGGTGTTTGTATGGACTAAGAATCCTTCTTCGATGCTTAAGGCTCTGAATAACTTCCATCAATGGAGGTTCTTGCTCTAAGGTCTGCAACAATGATGGATCTACAACCTAGGAGGCATGGTGGAGGAGGAAGATATGCTAGAGAGAGAGAGAAAATAGGGGGAGATTTGGAGGAGAGAGAGAGCTTCCCAAAATTATGTGGGTGGCCTCTCCTCATTTATTTTTATAAGGTTTCCAAAACCTGGGCCCCACTCTATTTTAATCTTTGCCCTTGATCTAACTCTTGACACTCCTATCTAGTGACACCTCGTAATAAGGTGTTTAATCTAAACAAAAAATCAAATTCTATATGATTTGAGTGTGCCACATGTCATATCCACAATCATCCCACACACTAAGGAGGGGCCCCACTCAAAAACGTGTTGGAGTCCTTCCTTAGCCCAAAACCTTCACATAAAGGTCTTCTTAATAGTATATTACTTATATTTTATGTTATATAAATAATATATTAGTTATCATGGTTCTTAATTAATAGGGATATCCCTCAACATCATGTAGATGGAGGAAGAGTCCAAACTATGGTTCAGTGAGACAGCCCAGCAACGTGAAGACCGGGACAATATAGGTATGGATGTTTTCAAAATATGTTCAACATGCAATAAAAACCAGAAAGCTCTAATGCAAGTCCTAAAGAGATAGAATTTAAATAAAGAGAAGCATACACTTGCATACATTGTTTGCATTCAATCCTTAGAATTGAGGAGAGTTGTATTTCAAACCTAAATCTAATGTGAACATGGAATAATCTCCTCAATATGGTCCTACCAAACCATACTTAGATCCTATATGCAATGATGTCAGCTTAGGACAGAGTCTTTAAGAATAAGTTCATAGCATATATGAATTTTTTTCTGCATAATCTGACAATTTAAAAATTTTAAGCCCCATGTGAATTTTTTTTTTCTGATCTGATCCAAATAGAGTAGTTATTTATGAAGAAATTCAAAGAAAAGATAGTATTTGGATGTTAGAAAGTTTTGAATCACTTTAGTATAAGTATGCACAGGATGTTTTGTGGAAAAACTAAGCAATTGAAAGATGTTTAGAAAGATGAGCTTAATATAAATAGAGCTACGTTTAGTTGTTGATGTCTTCACGATTCCTAGTAGTGGAGCTCTGACACAAGTTGAAGTGTTTGAAGTCTTTTGACGAAAAGGATAACGAAGGAGATCATCTTCTTGTCTAGTCGATATTTGTGGCCTATGTGGTTCGAGTAAGTAGAGTCTGAAGGGTGTTTTACACCTGGTGCCCTAAAGCCATCTGGTTTGGGAGCCACCGATTTGAAAGCTTGTTACATGAACCTCATAGAAAGCCTAAGAGATAGAGACATTGCACATTATGAGAAGAAGACTATACGCAAACTATTAAAATAGAAGGTCTAGTGACTCGAGCAATTAAGTCCGAGTGATACTCTGTATCTGGTGCCCTAAGGTCGTCTGGCCTGGGAGTCACTGACCCAAAGCTCGTTATACGGGTCATGAAACTGGTATTGAAATAGTGCTCAAGTGAGAATAGTGCTCATATGAGAAGAATTGAAAAAGGGTAAAAAATTGAAAATTAAAAGAAAAAGAGTGAGCTTAATGAGGAAAATTCATTGCTTAGGAATAATTGTAAATTACTGTGCAGAAAATATACAAGTGAGGATAAATGAGTGATAACATGATAATACTTGAATTTCTGAGAAAATTCATAGATAATTACAATTTTAGAAAAGTGAAAGAAAAAGGTTTTTACTGTGGTGACATAAAAATTTTAAATTTGTTATGAGAATGTAGATTACATGAAATATTTGTTTACAATGAGTTCTTAATTGCCTAGTATTTCTAAAAATTCATTCTTGCATGACATTGATGTTTGTGGGTAGCATCTCTACAAACCCTGACGAGACCTTACTCGTCCACTGGGGTAACCCAGGGGTTTAAATGGCTTGTTGCATGTGCTAAATGCAATCGTGATTCCTACAAAAGTGAGTTAGTTATTTAATAAGAGCTTGCATGTTAATTGGGTAGTCCATATCTTCATTGCGAGGGTAGAGTGTATTGCTAGGGACTAGCAATTATTCTAGCATGGGGGTATTTGATGATGCATTAAATATGCGTATTATTGATACATTTTCACTACATAAATGCATCATCTATAGGTTTAGAACCCACACTTAGATGCATATTGATGATATGGAACTACGGTTCGAATTTCGTCCGAATCGGACTTAAAACTAGAAAGTTATTGCTTTTATAGTGTAGTGGGTCAAACTTTGGAGCAAACTGGGTAATCTAGGATCCAAATCATCTATTTGAGCCTTGGATCTGGGCCAAAACACATCAAGATCCATTCCAGCCCAACCCATTTACATTTTTATAAAATGTTTTCTAAAAACCCCCTACCAAAAGAGGCGCCCAGAGAATAATTTTATTTTAATCTCTTTTCTGGAAATTCCAGAAAAGAGCATCTTTCATTTAAATAGTAAAAGACGCCCAGCCTTAGAGGTCTTTGCCTAGATTTTTGTGCCCTAAGGGCACAATTCTAAGTCCACCATCTTCTTCCCCAGCCACCCATTCCATTCATCTTCTTCAACATCCATGATCGGCGATGGAATCCACGCAAAGCCATTGAAGCGTCGGCCCTTTTCTTCCATTCTCTTCTTCCATACCATGTCTTTCTAACCATCTTGCTGTAACTATAGGTTCATGCTGTTGTTGCAGATTGCAGCTGAAGGTGGAGTGCACCAGCCGTGGTAGGGGTGTCGTCTGCCCCTCCAGAGCCACGTCCCTTCCCCCGTCGGCTCTCTTCTCCATTAAAGCACGCCATCGTCGAGGCATCTCTATCCAGCCGTTTCCCAGCATCTAGCAGCAAAGTAAAGCAGCCCAGCACCACCGAGGTCCTTTGCAACGGGAATCCATGGCAAAGTCCGCTCACACTCTACCCCTCCACTCGTCGGATCACCCTTGAGGTACGATCTTCCTCTTCCCCGTCTTCTAGTTAAAACCCAAATCATTCATGTGGTTATGTAGTGTTTTATTCTTGATTTGACGTGATTGTTGTGTGTTTCCATCTTTCCAACCTTAGTGTAAATGTTTTGTGCACAAACCAACACATTAGTAACTAGGTAGTGTTTATTTGCTGTATGCGTTTCTAGATTAGAAAAGTTATTAATGTGTCGATTTTTATTTTTCTGTTGTTCTGGTTATCGTCCAACCATTGCATGCATAGTGGTACATAGTAGGTCAAGTATTTGTGTAAGGTCTGAGTGTGTCCTTTAGTCTGTCTTTTAATTTATTAAATTATTGTGAATATTGAGTTTTGTCGATTTGTTTGAAATAGGTAGTTGAATTCCAGTCGGTTGTAGTATGTTTTATTCGAATATTAAGTTGATAGTTTGTCTAAATTAATTGATTGTTGTCTAAGATTTAAATAGTTTTAATATTGCATTAGGTTTAGTTGATTAATGAATGTTTGTTTTATGAAGGTTAGTCAATTGTAGGAGATGTCTATAATATGTTTTCTGTTTTTGTTTCATTTACAGTTTATTAGTTCGATTAGTATTTGTGTTTAATAGTCTAAAATTTCAGTCATAATCGTGTGTCAGTGTAGTTTAAGTTAGAGTCTTGAGTGGTGTCATTGTGTTAGGTATAATTTAGTTCTAGTGGCTATTGTGTAGTAAATTAATGTAGTGTATGGTTTATTTTTTGTTTGATTCAAATTTTGTATGAAATAGCATGTTAGTTTAATGTTTGATGCCTTATAGAATAGGTTTAATCATAGGTTAATATTAGTATGATTTAGTCTCTAGATACATTATAATTAGTTTTAGTCATTTTAAGATTACTTTAGGAATGTCGATTTTTGTGTAGAGGCTAAAATAGGTAGTCTTGCATTTTCGGTTTTTATTCATTCATTCATGCCCTTTGAGTGCTTTGTATATATATTAATTTAGTTGGATTAATATTAGATTAGATTAGTTAGTTAATTAGTCTTACATTTTAGATAAGGGGCATTTGGGTCATTGTGTTTGAAAAACGTTTTTGGTAGAATTACAACTCCTCCAAAAATCGTGGGGTCCAATTAAGGAAGGCTTTGGCCTTGGATAGTCCAGCAAAATAGAAGGCTTTCTCCCTTCTACACGTTTGGAAACAAATTTGAGTTTTAAATCCTATTCTAAAAATGTGTATAAGGTCTTGGGAAAGGTTTTCAAAAAGGATCTCTTGCTTTGAATGCTGTAAACACCCCAAATTTTCACCCTCATCCAGTGTTTGTCCATTTCATATGTAATTGCATATCACTGCATATCATTTCATCGTATTGCATAGCATTGCATGTCATTGCATGTCATTACATGTCATTACATCTCATTTTCGAAATCCAGCACTCCTGTTTTCAAAACATCCAATCCAGATTTGAGTTTTAAAGCTTTCTTTCAAAATCAATTTCAAAACCTAGGTTTTTATTCAACATTCTATCATTTTCCAACCCCAGGACCTCATATTTCGAAATATTTTCTCAGAAAACAATCTGGATTCATTTTAAATGTAAATTTCAATTGATTTCAATTCTCAGATGAGACCCATTTAGGTGGTGTCGCTTCTGGATTCCTTTACTTGTCAAAAATCTCCAAAAATTTAAGAGTCCTTGTTGGATCAAGACTCTTTTTCCAGAGTCCAGTCGGATCAGAACTCTACTTTTCACTACCTTTTTACCTGCTTTCGGAGAAAACCTTTCAAAATCTTCTGTTTTTGCCAAAATTTCAGAGTCATGGTTGGATCAGGACTTTTCTTCAAGAGTCCAGTCGGATCAGGACTCTTCTTCGGAGTTTCAATTGGATTTGGACTCCAATCTTTTACAGCTATTTTATTCGTTTTCAATCAAATCTTTTAAAATCTTTCAAAATGAGTCAGAAACTCAGAGTTTCAGTTAAAACAGGACTCTGTTCAGAGAGTCCTAGTTGGATCAGGACTCTGATCCTGATTTCAATTTTGAGAAAATCTTTCAGAAATCTTTCAATCTACCAAAACTATTACACTTTTATCAAAGAATTTCAAATATCTGAGGTTTTATCTCAGAGTCCTGATCAAATCAGGACTCTACCCCAGAGTCCTGATCGAAGTAGGACTCTATCCAAAATTGATTTTCTCACTTCATTTTCACTAGTTTTCAAAAAGCTTTGCCCAAATTTCATCATTTGTTCATCAGAAAACCAAAATTCTTAGAGTTCTGATCGAATCAGGACTCTTTCTCAGAGTCCTAATCAGATCAGGACTCTGAACCAAAACTTCAATTTCATCCTGCTTTAACTATTTTTCAAAATCCTCCCATTTGTTTTCTCAAGAAAATCCAAAAATCTGAGAGTCCTAGTTCAATCAGGACTCTGTCCTTAGAGTCTCAGTTGAATCAGAACTCTATTTTATTCCAGTATTCGTTATTGTTTTCACTGTTTTGACAAGTTCTTTCATTTGTTTTTCAGAAAATACCAAAAAAAATCTAGAGTTTCAGTCCGATCAGAACTCTGTCCCAGAGTCCTAGTCCAGTCAGGAGTCTGTTTTGAAGTCTGTTTTTATTTCATTTTTATTGTTTTTAAAATTTAGGTCATTTTACAGAGTCCAGTTAATTCAGGACTCTATTTTAGAGGTCGGTCGAGTTAGGAGTCTACCCCTAACTGTGTTTTCTTGACT
This sequence comes from Nuphar pumila, assembly GCF_984573655.1. NCBI lineage: Eukaryota > Viridiplantae > Streptophyta > Magnoliopsida > Nymphaeales > Nymphaeaceae > Nuphar > Nuphar pumila. Next base: position 62,820,508 of record NC_143260.1, on the reverse strand, counting down.
TATTTCGTCAGTTTCTGATAAAATCTTTCGAAAACTCTTCCATTTGAATTCTAAAATCTAAAATCTTAGAATCCTAAGAGTTCAGGACTCTAACTCGGAGTTCCAGTTCGCTTGATACCCTATTTTCAAAGATCTTGAATTTCAAATACTGATTTTAACCCCTTTTCAAAACCATTTTCAGTGTTTATTTTAAAATTCTTCAAAACTCGATGTGGGCCCACTCAGTTGGCACCATATCCAGAGGAGTTATGACTTGGTTAGAACCCTATGCCATTTCAAAAATTCTAATTTTAAGATTGCTTTTGAAAATCCTTTTGAAAACTCCTTCAATTTCAAGTTTTAAAATCGCTTTTTGAAAAACTCAAGTAGGGCCCACTCGAGGTGGCGCCATATTCGAGTAAGTCAGGGCTAGACTAGGGTTAGTCAGTGTCTTGGTTAGTGTTAGGGGTTTAGAAGAGTTAATATCATTTTGAAAACCCATTTTGAAGTTTAGTTTTTAAAACTAGTGTTTTTAAAGGTTTTTAAAAAAACCAAATGTGGAAGATGCCAAGTGGCATCACATTTGGCGGTTTTCTAGGTTTAGTTAGGGGCTAATTAGGGATTAATTAGAGTCCCACTTAGGCTATAATTCTCCAAAAAATCATTGCCCTTAGTGGATTTATTAGAAAGAGTCCTGAAAAAATGAAAAACCTCTTAATTAACCCTAATTAAGTGACTTTTTGAAAAATTATAAAAAGGGACCTAAGGGGGGGTAAAAAAGGAGCTCTTTTTCTCTCAAATTTTCGTGGCCTCTCTCTCATCTCCAGAACCTCCACCTTCCTCCATTGCAGCTGCAGCCCCAAGGTGAGTTTATTTAATATTATTTTATTATTATTTTATTAGTTTTTATGATTTTTCAATAGATTTCACCATGGAAACTCTTGTGTTCATGGATTTAACCATGGATTTCATCCAAGAACCCCAAAATCGACCCAAGAAGATGATCTAACTCAGTTTGAGGGTGATTTCAAGGATTCTAATCCATTAGAATCGATGAGAGATACGTTTTTCATGTTCTTAACCGACGAAGCGTGAGATTTACCCGTTAAATGGGTTAAATCCAGGATTTCAAAGGTGAAAGCAAATTCCAGCCATGGATTCCCTGTATTTTATTTATTTATTTGCTTATTCATGTTTATTACACGTTTTCCAGCATATAAATCATTTTTATTTTACTGTTTTAGTGTTTATTTTATTGTTTTTCATTAGTTAATGCATGGTTTCCTAAGTTTCTAAGATTTCTGTGTGTTTTTAGTTTAGAACAGAAAAGAGCATGCTGTTTCGGATTGAAATATGTGTTATTAATTTCTGATTTTTTTATATGTGATGCATGCATATGTGATTGAACTACTGTAAACAAATCAAAGACTTTGAATATCGGGAACCTTGTCAAAAAAATCAGGCACCAAATCGGGTTTTAAAACATTAAAATCGTTGTTAAAATCAGGAAGGTAACTTGTTGTGATGATATTTTTCTCATCCTATATCCGATTTTAGATGTGTAAAATGCCATGGATTCACATTGATTATATCTATCTACTGTGAAATTGTCAAAAATTTTTACCACTTTTTAGTATTTTTCTTTTGTCAGAAACTCTGATTTTCAATTTAAAACTCGTTAGGGTTTACCAAAACCCTAATCAGACTTGTGTTGTTTATAAATCCCAAACTACAGATCCGATTCATGATCTGTAAAAAATGAGTATTATTATTTTTCTGTCAACTATTCACTGTTACAATATTAGATATTTTTAATGAGTACTGCTATTTATCCCGAAATTTTCAATTGAAAGTATCAGTCAGGACCAAAGTTAAAATCAATATATTCAAGTCCGGATTGTCGGATGGGTATCTCCCTGGTTTTAAAGGCTTTTTCAGATCTGTAAACAGGAAAAGTTCTGTTTTTATGTATATTTGTTTTTTGTAAAATTTCATAGATTTCCATGGAGGTTTGACCCCTGGTTCGGGTCTTGGACTGAGACTGGTTGGTGAACTAGGTCAAAAATAGCATATTTTTAGGGTTTGATGCTATTTTCGGATTAATTTAATGCCAAAAAAAATATTTTTATAATTCTAATTTTATATTAGGGTTATCACAAGTGCAGGTACCAATTTTTAGGATTTTTAGAATCCGTTTGATGCTTGAATGGTTTGAATTGCAAAATAGGGCACCCGAAGAATTCCAAAACACTGCAAAAATCACAAAATTTGAGATATTCTTGGATTTTTGTGTATAAGCATATATTTTTAGGGTTTAATCATATTCATAATCATATTATAATGCTTTAGGTTTAATTTGATGTTCATTTGATTTCATTTAGTGCATAAAACCTAAGTTTTACCAAAATATTTTCTAAAAACCCTGATTTCAAGGCCATAGTCTTGCTATCGAGGGCAATTTGGTCATTTGACCTCAATTTCGAAATCCCTAACCCTAATTTTCATATTTGTAATCATGTCACATCATATTTAGTTTGATTTATTTTATTTGAACTTCAAAACTTGCATTTTATCAAATATCTTTCTAAAAACTCTAATTTCAAGGCCATAGTCTTGTTATTAGGGGTATTTTGGTCATTTTGACCCCAATTTCGAATTTCATATCTTATATTCATGTTTATTCAAGTTTAATTCATATTTTTATAATTTTGATTTAAGGGAATCATGGAAAAAGCTTATATCTAGCAAAATCCAGTAATTTCTAGATATTACTGGATAAACCTAGAAAAGCCAACATATTTTCATTAACCAGTTTTTCTAGTTTTGCAGGAACATTGAAGACTTTATTTTCAGTCATTTAAATTCAATAGTGATGTAAATTAAATTAAATTTGGAATAAGAATTTAAATTTCAGCTTAGACTAGGATTGCATTGCATATAGTTTAATTCTGCAAATATTAAATGTCTGATGAATGAATCATTCATGCATATTTTTATCAAATCCACTATGGTCTACACGAATGGCACGTGCACTAGCTCTTATGGAGTTGACAAACTTGGTGGAATTTGTATTTATGGCCATAGTCAGAATACGAATGATACCCAGATTTATAATCTTCGTATTAGCCACATTCAGCCTACACTCTTAGGCTAACTTCAAAATGCATTGCATTTCTCAAAAATACAAAAAGATTTTCTCAATTCCTCAGATCCATATTCATTCATTTCATGCATTTGCCAATTCCAATTCAAATCTTAATTCAAAGAAGTTCATTTTCTCAAAATCTTCTAAGTCTTATTCAAAAATCGATTTTCTCAAAATATGGATTTGCCAATGATATTTCAAGTATTTCCCAAGTTCCAAATTCGATCTTTCTAAGTTATATTTTCAATTTCAAAGTTTGAATTTAAAGAAATCAAGTTTTCCAAAGTTATTTCACATTTCTCAAAATCGATTTTCACAAAACCTCTAGATTCTTCAGAAATCGATTTTCACTTTCTCAAATACAGTATCTCAATCATGATTCACGACTTTCAAAGAGTTTATTTTCCAATTATTTTCAATATTCAAATCAAACATCATGTTTTCAAATATGCATTTTCAGAAATTCATAGCACATGCCTGATTCTTTGTGCATTTAGAAATTAGAATATGATTTAGACAAATTGAATAGAGCAGAGTATAAGATTGATCCTTGGTTTAATTACCCCTGATAAAGGCTCCAGAAACGGTTGAACCTCGTACCGACAGGCGGGTCCCATTCTTCGGAATTATCCCGCATTTTAAAAATGGAGGCGGGTTATTTTCAACAACTATTTCAAAGGTCAGTTTGACTCGCAAAAGTTAAAAATTTTGCGATGATAACAGGTTTGGCGATCGTGATGGGACCTGTCTTCGCCTGATCAATCTAATGCTCTACTTAGTTCAAATTGTCAAAATCGATTTCCATGGAATGTCAGCTTTGCTTTATGATATCATGTGAACCTAGGAGCCTAGACTTGAACCCAGCTGACATGGAATGCATATAGACTAGGTATGGTTTGGTAGGACCATATTGAGGAGGAAATTTTCATGCTCACATAGACTTAGGTCTAATACAACCCTCCTCAATCTACGTTTGATTGAAAACAATGTTTGTTTCTTCAAATATTTCAAATTTTCTATCTCTTTAGGACTTAGAGCCTTCTGATTTGATTGCATGTGCTCATATTTTTTAAAAATCACCCCACCTATATTGTCCCGGTCTTCACGTTGCTGGGCTCTCTTCTAGAACCATAGTTCGGGACAGAGCCTCACAACTGGACCACCTATTTGGGTGAAAACCCCCTACCACGTACCAAGGGCCATAGTTCAACATATATCGGCAGGTGCTCAAGGATGTTGGAAAACTTGAACCTAGAACCGGAGAAGTTGATTTTATGCCACGTACATCGAGCCTTGGCTTGAGTATATAGGCATAACTGGATTGGATACAGTTGATCTGAACCTTAGAGTTAAGATTAAGGTCCTACAGCCATTTCAAAATTTGTGCATCTAGAGTCAGCTTTTAGGGAATGCTGTATGTGCATACTTGTTGTGATTGAATATGTTATAGTCATTTCCTTTGTATTTTCCATATTTTCCCATTTTTCTAAAAAAAAAAACTGGACGATTTTCTCAAAAGTTCCCCAATCTATGTCCATGTACTGTCCATGTTTTAAATCCTGGACGATTTTCAAAACACTTCATTTTATGAAGTACTTCCTTATATTTCATTAAACCTTGGACGATTTTCATAAAATTCCTCCATTTTCCTCAAAACTCCAGGTGATTTCCCATCTTTCCTGTCTTCTGGATCTCAAATTTCCTACTTTATTTTTATCCTGCCTGCATTTTCCTCAAATTTCCTGTATTTTCCTTATGCCAAAATTTCAGAGTCCTGGTTGGATCAGGACTTTTCTTCAAGAGTCCAGTCGGATCAGAACACTTCTTCGGAGTTTCAATTAGATTGGGACTCTAATCTTTTACAGCTATTTTATTCGTTTTCAATCAAATCTTTTAAAATCTTTCAAAATGAGTCAGAAACTCAGAGTTTCAGTTAAAACAGGACTCTGTTCAGAGAGTCCTAGTTGGATCAGAACTCTGATTCTGATTTTAATTTTGAGAAAATCTTTCAGAAATCTTTCAATCTACCAAAACTTTTACACTTTTATCAAAGAATTTTAAAATTCTAAGGTTTTATCTCAGAGTCCTGATCAAATCAAGACTCTACCCCAGAGTCCTGATCGAAGTAGGACTCTATCCAAAATTGATTTTCTCACTTCATTTTCACTAATTTTCAAAAAGCTTTGCCCAAATTTCTTCATTTGTTTATCAGAAAACCAAAATTCTTAGAGTTCTGATCGAATCAGGACTCTTTCTCAGAGTCCTAATCAGATCAGGACTCTGAACCAAAACTTCAATTTCATCCTGCTTTAACTGTTTTTCAAAATCCTCCCATTTGTTTTCTTAAGAAAATCCAAAAATCTGAGAGTCCTAGTTCAATCAGGACTCTGTCCTCAGAGTCTCAGTTGAATCAAAACTCTATTTTATTCCAGTATTCGTTATTGTTTTCACTGTTTTGACAAGTTCTTTCATTTGTTTTTCAGAAAATACCAAAAAAAATCTAGAGTTTCAGTCCGATCAGAACTCTGTCCCAGAGTCCTAGTCCAGTCAGGAGTCTGTTTTTATTTCATTTTTATTGTTTTCAAAATTTAGGTAATTTTACAGAGTCCAGTTAATTCAGGACTCTATTTTAGAGGTCGGTCGAGTTAGGAGTCTACCCCTGACTGTGTTTTCTTGACTTATTTCGTCAATTTTTGATAAAATCTTTCAAAAACTCTTCCATTTGAATTCTAAAATCTAAAATCTCATAATCCTAAGAGTTCAGGACTCTAACTCGGAGTTCCAGTTCGCTTGATACCTTATTTTCAAAGATCTTGAATTTCAAATACTGATTTTAACCCCTTTTCAAAACCATTTTCAGTGTTTATTTCAAAATTCTTCAAAACTCGATATGGGCCCACTCAGTTGGCACCATATCCAGAGGAGTTATGACTTGGTTAGAACCCTAAGCTATTTCAAAAATTCTAATTTTAAGATTGCTTTTGAAAATCCTTTTGAAAACTCCTTCAATTTCAAGTTTTAAAATCACTTTTTGAAAAACTCAAGTAGGGCCCACTCGGGGTGGCGCCATATTCGAGTAAGTCAGGGCTAGACTAGGGTTAGTCAGTGTCTTGGTTAGTGTTAGGGGTTTAGAAGAGTTAAAATCATTTTGAAAACCCATTTTGAAGTTTAGTTTTTAAAACTAGTGTTTTTAAAGGTTTTTAAAAAAACCAAATGTGGAAGATGCCAAGTGGCATCACATTTGGCGGTTTTCTAGGTTTAGTTAGGGGCTAATTAGGGATTAATTAGAGTCCCACCTAGGCTATAATTCTCCAAAAAATCGTTTCCCTTAGTGGATTTATTAGAAAGAGTCTTGAAAAAATGAAAAACCTCTTAATTAACCCTAATTAAGTGACTTTTTGAAAAACTATAAAAAGGGACCTAAGGGGGGTAAAAAAGGAGCTCTTTTTCTCTCAAATTTTCGTGGCCTCTCTCTCATCTCCAGAACCTCCACCTTCCTCCATTGCAGCTGTTGCCCCAAGGTGAGTTTATTTAATATTATTTTATTATTATTTTATTAGTTTTTATGATTTTTCAATAGATTTCACCATGGAAACTCTTGTGTTCATGGATTTAACCATGGATTTCATCCAAGAACACCAAAATCGACCCAAGAAGATGATCTAACTCAGTTTGAGGGTTATTTCAAGGATTCTAATCCATTAGAATCGATGAGAGATACGTTTTTCATGTTCTTAACCGACAAAACGTGAGATTTACCCGTTAAATGGGTTAAATCCATGATTTCAAAGGTGAAAGCAAATTCCAACCATGGATTCCCTGTATTTTATTTATTTATTTGCTTATTCATGTTTATTACACGTTTTCCACCATATAAATCATTTTTATTTTACTGTTTTAGTGTTTATTTTATTGTTTTTCATTAGTTAATGCATGGTTTTCTAAGTTTCTAAGATTTCTGTGTGTTTTTAGTTTAGAACAGAAAAGAGCATGCTGTTTCGGATTGAAATATGTGTTATTAATTTCTGATTTTTTTATATGTGATGCATGCATATGTGATTAAACTACTGTAAAAAAATCAGAGACTTTGAACTTCGGGAACCCTGTCAAAAAAATCAGGCACCAAATCGGGTTTTAAAACATTAAAATCGTTGTCAAAATCAAGAAGGTAACTTGTTGTGATGATAGTTTTCTCATCCTTCATCCGATTTTAGATTTGTAAAGTGCCATGGATTCACATTGATTATATCTATCTACTGTAAAATTTTCAGAATTTTTTATCACTGTTTAGTATTTGTCTTCTGTCAGAAACTCTGATTTTCAATTTAAAACTCGTTAGGGTTTACCAAAACCCTAATCAGACTTGTGTTGTTTATAAATCCCAAACTACAGATCCGATTCATGATCTATAAAAAATGAGTATTATTATATTTTTGTCAACTGTTCACTGTTACAATATCAGATATTTTTAATGAGTACTTCTATTTATCCTAGAATTTTCAATTGAAAGTATCAGTCAGGACCAAAGTTAAAATCAATTTATTCAAGTCCGAATTGTCGGATGGGTATCTCCTTGGTTTTAAAGGCTTTTTCAGATCTGTAAACAGGAAAAGTTCTATTTTTCTGTATATTTGTTTTCTGTAAAATTTCATAGATTTACATGGAGGTTTGACCCCTGGTTTGGGTCTTGGATTGAGACTGGTTGGTGAACTAGGTCAAAATAGCATATTTTTAGGGTTTGATGCTATTTTTGGATTAATTTAATGCCAAAAAAAATATTTTTATAATTCTAATTTTATATTAGGGTTATCACAAGTGCAGGTACCAATTTTGAGGATTTTTAGAATCCGTTTGATGCTTGAATGGTTTGAATTGCAAAACAGGGCACCCGAAAAATTCCAAAACACTGCAAAAATCACACAATTTGTGATATTTTTGGATTTTCGTGTATAAGCATATATTTTTAGGGTTTAATCATATTCATAATCATATTAGGATGCTTTAAGTTTAATTTGATGTTCATTTGATTTCATTTAGTGCATAAAACCTAAGTTTTACCAAAATATTTTCTAAAAACCCTGATTTCAAGGCCATAGTCTTGCTATCGGGGGCAATTTGGTCATTTGACCTCAATTTCGAAATCCCTAACCCTAATCTTCATATTTGTAATCATGTCACATCATATTTAGTTTAATTTATTTTATTTGAACTTCAAAACTTGCATTTTATCAAATATCTTTCTAAAAACCCTAATTTCAAGGCCATAGTCTTGTTATTAGGGGTATTTTGGTCATTTTGACCCCAATTTCGAAATTTTATATCTTATATTCATGTTTATTCAAGTTTAATTCATATTTTTATAATTTTGATTTAAGGGAATCATGGAAAAGGCTTATATCTAGCAAAATCCAGTAATTTCTAGATATTACTGGATAAACCTAGAAAAGCCAACATATTTTCATTAACCAGTTTTTCTAGTTTTGCAAGAACATTGAAGACTTTATTTTCAGTCATTTAAATTCAATAGTGATGTAAATTAAATTAAATTTGGAATAAGAATTTAAATTTTAGCTTAGACTAGGATTGCATTGCATATAGTTTAATTCTGCAAATATTAAATGTCTGATGAATGAATCATTCATGCATATTTTTATCAAATCCACTATGGTCTACACGAATGACACGTGCACTAGCTCTTATGGAGTTGACAAACTTGGTGGAATTTGTATTTATGGCCATAGTCAGAATACGAATGATACCCAGATTTGTAATTTTCGTACTAGCCACATTCAGCCTACACTCTTAGGCTAACTTCAAAATGCACTGCATTTCTCAAAAATACAAAAAGATTTTCTTAATTCCTCAAATCCATATTCATTCATTTCATGCATTTGTTCCAATTCAAATCTCAATTCAAAGAAGTTCATTTTCTCAAAATCTTCTAAGTCTTATTCAAAAATCGATTTTCTCAAAATATGGATTTGCCAATGATATTTCAAGTATTTCCCAAGTATTTTCAATTTCAGAGTTTGAATTCAAAGAAATCAAGTTTTCCAAAGTTATTTCACATTTCTCAAAAATGATTTTCACAAAACCTCTAGATTCTTCAGAAATCGATTTTCACTTTCTCAAATACAGTATCTCAATCATGATTCACGACTTTCAAAGAGTTTATTTTCCAATTATTTTCAATATTCAAATCAAACATCATGTTTTCAAATATGCATTTTCAGAAATTCATAGCACATGCCTGATTCTTTGTGCATTTAGAAATTAGAATATGATTTAGACAAATTGAATAGAGCAGAGTATAAGATTGATCCTTGGTTTAATTACCCCTGGTAAAGGCTCCAGAAACGGTTGAACCTCGTACCGATAGGCAGGTCCCATTCTTCGGAATTATCCCGCATTTTAAAAATGGAGGCGGGTTATTTTCAACAACTATTTCAAAGGTCAGTTTGACTCGCAAAAGTTAAAAATTTTGCGATGATAACAAATGCAAAACCTAAAAATGTGTGGGGTCCATTAGCTGGACGGTTTTTGCAGTATGATCTTTCCAATTGGAATTTTTAAGGTAAGAAAGGATGGGCGTTATCCTTTCCCAAATCGTGCTCATCATTCATAAGCCCATCTATTAATTTTCTATTTTGACATATCAAAGATAGACTATCATTAATTTCGTATTTATTGACTAGAGTTAGGTCTTACAAAATCGTGCATTCTAATTTAGTTAATGGTATTAGGTCGTTTTTAATGTTAGCTTGTATACTAATTAGTTGTCTAAAGTAGATAGATTATGTTTTAGTTGTAATTCTTTCAGTATCGAGTTTTAGTGAATAGTCTTTGTTTATTAGGTTTTCATTTTAATTAATTAGCAACCTTAGTCAACCAAGTCAAGGTCGAGCTTTAATCGACCCCCTAGCTAACCCTAGTTGAATTAACATTAGGTTGTTGTTTGTGTTTTAAGTAGGTTTTAGAATTAATCATTGATTAGTTAATTAGTTAGTTATATTAGATAGAGCACATTAGGATTAATTCGTTTCATTCATATAGATGTTCTAAATAGAGGTACATATTAGTTTATGTTAGATTAAATTTAGTGTTTTATTTAGATTAGATTTACCATCTTTTGTTCTATTCATTTAGATGTTTATGTAAGTAATCTAATTGTTGTTATTTTCTATAGTTTAACAGTAGAATAGTAGTGGTTAGGATTGTTTTGGCATATGATTTAATGCTATGGTGTCATTAGTGGATTTGTATAAATGAATAGTGCACTGAGTTTAAAACCAAAATTTTACCATATCGTGCACTCGTCATTTTATGTGGAAATTTTTGGGGTTTTCTAAAAATTCTTCTTCTATTCTCTTAATCTATGTATTCATTGTCAGCAGACCAAAAATCAATTCATTTCAAGTTGATTTGGTCTGACATTTAAGCATTTTCCAAAAACAGCTCTTTCGGGTTTTTCAGTTTCGGGACCTGCGCTTTCCAGATTTTACCTAAATTTGAAACGCCTATATCTGGAGTTCCAGAAAGAATTTTTCAAATCCGTAATATCTGACAGATTCTTGGATCTGTCAAGAATAGAACAGAAGTGATTTCGTGAGATTTGGACTTAGTTTTCCTCCTCAAATAATCTGTTTGCGAAAAGCTATCAGAATCCACTTTTTCACTCTTTAGGGACAAAACAGTCATTTAACTAGTTGCTTGATTTTATGTAGCTGTTAGTATTTGTTAGTATGTAGTTAGTAAATTAGATGTAGTTAGACTAATTAGGATTGATTTGCTTGGTTAGTTTAGTTAGAAATTGTATTTTTAGTTTTCTTTGTTCTAATTGTAGTTTAATTTCAGAAGTAGTTTAGAAATAACTGTAGATGTACTTTAGAATTAATTAGAGATTGTTTACTGACTTTTTGTTTTTATTGTTATAGATTGATAAGTTAGAAACAGGTCTACAGGTGTATTTAAATAGCGAAGTGTAGATGCACATGTGGTGAAAAGACAAATTTACCCTGGCGATTTGAAAAAGACTTAGCTACCTGTTTTAGTTTATTTTCATATTTTAGATTGCTATTTAATTCGAATTATAATATTAACCTAATTGTAAACTCTGTGGTATTAATAAATTGTTATTTTAGATTTAATTCAGAATGTATCTCGTTCCCTGTGGATTCGACCCGTACTTGCCACTTTTGTGGAAAGTCGGTTTTTATTATCTTTGGTTGATGATTTTCCAATTGTTTTTATTGAAAAATAATGTTTTAAAATACCATTTACAAAAAGTGCAACTAGGAGTCTTCTCTTCGTTCTACTGTCAGGATCTCTTGTTACTGAAGGAGAGGAAGGGAGATGGCACTAAAAATCCCCCTGGATGGCTCTCGATACTCATTTATATAGGAAGCTGAAGAAGGATCTAGAAGGGAGAGAGCGATGGAGAGAGATCAAGAGCGGGAGAGAGCGACCTCTGCGATCCCTTTACAACAGAAAGTCGTTAGGGGCTCTTTCAAAGCATGTCCAAATTTTCAAAATTTTCAAAACAAAGGCTCTTTTTATAAGATTTTTCAAAAAAAATGGTTTTTAACAAAAGACGATTTTCAAAAAGGGGCTTTCGAGCTATTTTCTTTTTCCATTTTGATTTTTTTTTGTTCTTTTTCTTTGTAATTTCTACATTTTTTTGTGTTTTTGAAATAAAACTCTAAAACTACGAGAAAACAAAGGATTTTGAAATGTTTTTGTGAAATTTAAAAGTATTTACAAAAGAAGGGTTTTCTGAGAATTCGGGTTTCGATCTTTGAAATTTTCTTTAAAAAACGGGTTTAGATTCGAATTTTGAGGAAATATTCGAGTTTTGAACCTCGAATCGAGAAATACACAGCAGTGGATCCAAATGGATACCAGACGGACTATCTGAGCCTTTTAGAAATTATTTTTGGTATTTTTGTAAATTTTAATTCAAAAAAATTAGATAACGAGGTTCAGATTTAGATTTTGAACTAGATCCGGATCCAAAATCGAGTCAAATATAGGAAATGGATTTGATTCCAGTAAAATTTGAGAAATAACTGGAATTTTAGCTCAAAATTGTCTCAATTATTCAGAAAATGGAGAACAGAGGCAAAAAGCAAATATTTATAAAATTTTGAAAAAATTGGGGTGTTCATAGATGTGGTACTAAGCCGGTTGAAAGCCAAGCTTAGTGGCAAAGAAAACACTGCAAATTTTAAAAAATGCCCCAGTCAGTAGATCTGAACAAGGTGTGGAAGAATTTATTTTGAAATCATTACTCTCAGGCATAAAACCTTATCCTGAATGGCTTTTGGGAGACGAAATCCTTGAAAATGATATGATTGGATAACAGAAATGAGGAAATCGTGATGGAACTTTGGATGGAGAACCCGAAATGGTGAAAATGGAAATTTCGATCAAGTCTTATGGGTGAGACAAGATAAGCCTTTTTTGAACGACTAAGGTTTAGCCCTTAACCTAGATGGGATGAAGATATATCAAGATTAATTTCAGGTTCTACCTTTACCTGAATGGGAAAGGAATACACGAAGACCTTCATGGGACATTTTTTGAGAAAAAAAATGCCTCGTGAGATGAAGCTCAAGTACGATCCTTTTCTGGATGGATATGAAGAGCATGGATTCCACGACAGAAAAAACCATGATGAGACTGGGAGAACTACTTCGTGGAAATGAGGAACCTCGTCAGAATGAGGCTCAGATTTAACCCAAACCTGAACGGGGTGATACCTCGAGGAGAAAGGTTCAGGCTTAACCCTTATCCTGAAAGGGATGATACCTCGATGAGCGAGGTTCAGGCTTAACCCTTATCCTGAAAGGGATGACCATACAGAATCCTTGAACGAAGAAACCATGATGGGACCTTCAAAGTTTGGATGAACAAATCCGAGAGGGGTCTGCAAAAGGACGAAGATGGGGGTCCCTAAAGCTTGAAAAGGGTTTGATATTGGCCATCTTATTGCTGAGACTGAAATAGCTTTTAAAATAGGTGACATTTTGCAATTCAGGTTTTAGCCCTTATCCTGAGTGGGATGATACCTCAGGGAGCGAGGTTCAGGTTTAACCCTTAGCCTGAATGGATACAGAATCCTCGAGGAGTGTGGAAACTGTGATGGGACCTCTGGATTTTACACAACAAATCCAAGAGGGGCTTGCAAAAGGAAGAAAATGGGGGTCCCTAAAGCTTGAAAAGGGTTTGATATTGGGTGTCTCATTGCTGAGACTGAAATAGCTTTTAAAACAGATGACCTCTTGTAGAAAGTTCAGGTTTAACCCTTATTCTGAGCGGAAACTATCTATGGCGGGATAGTGGGGAACAGAGGAAAGTGTGAAAATCTGAGAGTCTAGGCACTCAAATCAAACAGAAGGGAAGGACTTTCCAGTCCTAATGAGGGACAATGTCAGGATATGTCAAAATGAACATCAAGTTCTTGCTTCATGTTGGGATAACTAGAAAATATTGTGAATAAGATGCCAAAAATTGCAGTTGATTCAGAATGATTGAACTGTGCCCATATGTGTGAAAACATCACCTCTTTCTACCTAGAGTATTAACTCCAATTGGGCTAACTCCGTAGAATCAAGAATCAGATTCAAGCTTGTTGCTGTTGAGTTTTTTCAAGGAAGATATCAATTTCCTTGATATGAAAAGAGAGAAAATATTCTTAGTTTCCTAAAAGCAATTGAGTGAAAAGATATTGATAGAGGAATTTTACATAAATAAATAAGATTCTTGGCAGTTTGATATCTTGGGGTTTTTCCCATAATGTTCTTTTTGAGCTTTCTTGGGTTTCAGGGAGAAGTTTATTACATCATCCTTCATTTTGGAGATATCCTGACTTTTCTTTTCTTTTCTTTTCTCTTTTTTTTTGGGGGGGGTGGGGGGGTGGGGAAGGGTACGTCACAAACTCCTTCATCTTGAAGATGCTCCGATCCTTTCTTTTTTTTCAGGAATTATACTGATGATATTGTTTCTTGGGTTGAGAATCTTTTGACGATAGCAGAAATCAAATATCCTTTAGGGTTTTTCGGGAGGTTCATCGCAGTCTCCTTCATCTTGACGGTGATCTGAACTTTTCATAGAAGGATCCGTCACAAACTTCTTCATCTTGGAGATGATCCAAATCTTCTTTGGCCCCGGGGGTCTAGCTCGCATATTCATCTTCAACTTAACGACAATTGAGAGATCACTTTTACAGATATTTGATTGCAACATAAATGACTGAGGAGATATGGATTGGGTAGATTCTTTTATTGCCCAGGATATTTCCACTGTCTTACTGCAAAAAGAATGATCTTTAAGAATGTGTCATAGCTATGATCAATATCAATTCACTTATGGCTTTTCAACATCATTGAATTTTCCTTTGCCGCTCATATCAAAGATTTTTCTTTATCCTCTCGGTTGACCAACAGAAAAAGCTTGCATTCTCTTCTTTCCTCACAAAAGTCTTATCCTTTTGGAAACAATACTGAAGGTAGTTCAAGGTAATTCTTTATGCTATAAAAGCTTTGAGATCAACAATGGTTTTTTATAGCAAATTGGAAAAATATTCTGGAAATCTTTGGTAAAAGGAATCGCTTGACATCGAATCGACATATCCGTGACAAAATTTTCCTTTGTTTTTCCCCAAAAAGAGAGACTCAGTGTAAGACCCACAAATTTTCAGTATCTTTCTAAAGAAATTCATGAGGCATTTTCAAGTAAAAATAGCATCTGAATCTGAAATACGAATTGAATCGATTTGTACGAGCCAAATCTACTTAGGATATTCGTATCTTCGCGAATATATGCTCAAACACTCTAGAAGTCATAACTTTCTACCTAAACGAAATCAAGAGATTTCCACAAGCCAACTTTCTTAGTTACGTCAATACGAAGAGAATGGCGTACTAAGAATTTTTCGGGAAAAAATCGCTGAAAACTGAAAATTTTTGCGGGACCCACAAAAATGTTGGTGGGACCCATAGAAATATTAGTCAGAAAATATCTGGTGGGACCGACCAAACATCCCATGGAAATATCTGGTGGGACCCACAGGATAAGATCAAATATGTTATCTGGATAAGATCAGTGAGTCATCTGAATAAGATCAGTCACTCATCTGGATAAGATCGGTGACTCATCTGGATAAGATCAGTGAGTCATCTAGATAAGATCAACATAGAATTTTTGGAAAAGCCAAGGGGCAAAAAGAAAATTCTGAAACTTGGGGCTCAAGTTTCAGAATCTATAAATAGAGGAGCCCCCCTCCTTTGAAAAATCGTCTAGCACTCTCTCTCTCCTCCTTTTCCAAACCTCCCCAACCTAACCTAGCCCACCTAAGCCTGTTTGACCTGGTCTGATCCTGCCTGACCTAGTCCTAGCTCACCTGACCTGGTCTGAACCCACTTGACCTAGTCCAAACCTAGTTGACTTGACTTGAACCTAGTTGGGTTTGAAGTCAAAGTCAAGGTCCTTTTGGTCCAAGATTCTGGTTTGATTTTTCTAAACCCAGACCTAGTCTGACCTCTTGAAGGAAGGATCGAACTCTGATTAAAGCAGTTAGAGCCATTTTTTACATGATTTGAAGTAAGTTCGCTTTGTTGATCCATCTCTCTCAAGTATTTGCTTGTTTGTATATAGCATATACTTTCTGAAGTAGTACTTGATCCTATTTCTTGGTTGATCCCTCTAGGACACTTCGGTGTTCACGCGCTCGCCTCGTAACTATTGTTAGATATATATGTTTCAATACGCAGTATATGTGTTCTTAAAAAAATGTTATCTCACCCTAGTTTCTGGTTGAGCCCTCTAGGACACTTTGGTGTTCACTCACTCGCCATATAACTATCGTTGGATACGGATCTTGGTGTATATCGTCTGGAAATGGGCCGTCGCGTCATATATCGCAAAGGCTGTGTAATTTACCATTCACCGTCGCGTCCTATGATGCCAAGGCTCCCTGCTTTTCTGCAATTTTCAATTATGTAATTTCGATTATGCATTTACTTACGCTGTCGCGTTGAATGACGCCAAGGTTCCTGCTTTCTGCAAATATATATGTAGAATATTTTGTTCGGTTAAACATCCCGAACAATAAGTATATGCATTTCTTTTACGTCGCCGCCATATAAAGCGCATGCTTCTACTTATACTACATATATAGCGCGTAAATGAGCGTTCAAATGAAGATCAACTCCAAATCGCTAATGCGATTCCCTTACCGCTTCTCATTCAAGATTTTGCTTGATGAATGAAGCCCCTATTGAAAAGGCTTCACTTTTTGGCAAAACTACTCTTTACGTAAATACTAAGTCATTTACGTATGGTTTGGCTATGGTCTAGGGTTCCCAACAACCTTGATAGATGCAAGGTACGCACAATGGTATGCATCCATTTTCTGAGTTAAGCGTAGTGATTTCCCGCCAAAGAGGGAAGATGCCGCTGAAATGGATAAAAGAAACACATGCTTTCTCCGTCAAAGAGAGGAAGTGTTGCAGAAATTTCTGAAGAAGCTAAAAGTAGCTCAGAAAGAACATAGCAGGATACTTGTTATCGTCGCAAAATTTTTCCCTTCACTGCAGGAGAGAGGGGAAACCTTCCGCGAGTTAAACTTGACCAGAGTTTTGAAAATTGTTTGAAATACTCACCTCCGTTTTGAAAATAGCGAGAAAATTCTGAAGAATGGGACTCGACCTGTCGGTACGAGGTTCGACCGTACCCGCCGCCTTTAACAGGGGTAATCGAACCAAAGACCAAATGTGTGCTTGACTTAGTTAAATCATCAAAATTGTGTTCTATCCTAAATGCACAGAGAATTCAAGCATGTGCTATGAAATTTCGTAAAATACAGGTTGGAAAAATATGATGCATGCTTAGAAAATGCTTTGGAGTTGGAAAATATTTCTAAGGCGAAAGATGGAAATCAATTTCTCAGGAAAACTCCTACAAAAGGATTTGAAATCTCAAGAAAGTTTATAAAGATTTGGGAAAATCATGAATGGATGAAAATCCTGGGAAAGTAGGAAGAATTCTTGAAAAACACTTGAAGAGGAACCATTTGTCAGGAAAACTCCAACTTTGAAAATTTTCTTTGGAAAATGATTTAAATTCATTGGAACACGCTTTGGAAAAGGAAAATCAAAACTCAAGAAATTGAAATCCTGAGACTTTTAGCCTTGAAATATTTGAAAATCGATTTTGCTTCTTGAGAATGATGAGAAACTCGTTTTGAAAATGAATCTTAAGAAAAGAACATTTCCCAGGGAAAATCGTGGAAAACTTGGCTTGGGAAAATCCATCTTTGAATATTTTCAGAATCTCTTGAGGAATCGATTTCCTTAGAATGAAATTTTCTTGAGAAAAAGTATGAGAAATGCATGTAATTTCATGATGCAAACTATCCTGAATGAATGAATGTCTTTTTATGAAAACATCTTTTCAGGAAAATATGCCATTTTAAAATTAAATTGAGATAAAATTACCACATATTTCTACTATGGCCGTAAATATGCTTGTAATTTACTTAGTTAATTCTAAAATATTTTATAAATATTGAAAATATGCAGTGAATTTTTTTTGGAAGATAGCCTAAGAGTGTAGGCTCGGTGTGACTAGTAGAAAGATGCTGAATCTGGGTCTCGTCCATATTCCGACTAGGGTCGTAAATATGGACTCCACCGAGTTCATCAACTCCCTAAGAGTTGGTGCACGTGCCATTCGTGTACATCTATAGTGATTTTGAAATATAATGCATGAATCACATAATCAAGATATTATAGGAATTCAAACTATATGATATGCATCCTAATCTAAGCAGAAAAGTAAATCTCTTATTCCAAAATTTTACTAAATTATTACATCACTAAATAAAATAAAAAAAAGAAAAAATTGCAGATTCCAGCTCCTTCCTTCGAATGTCCCTGCCAAACTTGAAATGGGGTTAGCTCAAATATGTGGGTTTTTCCAAGATTTTCCAATAATATCTTGAGATTATTGAACTTAGTTGGATATAAACCCTATTTTCACATTTCCTTGATATTTGAAATGATGCAAATGCAAGAAAATCCAGTAATAAATAGTTTGAAATTAGGAATTATGGTCAAAATAACCAAAATACCCGTAATATTAAGGTTATACCTTTAAAATTAGGGCTTTTGAAGGAATTTTGGTAACATTTGAGATTTAAAAATTTGAATTGAACCAAATGATGATGAAATGCATGAAGAGACATGATGACATGCTGCTAAACACATTAGAACTGTAAAAATCAGAATTGGTGTTTGAAGCTTGGCCAAAATAACGAATTTCGCTTGTTTTTCGCCTGGATCGGGGTCCCCGATTTGATGATATGGCTAAACCGGTCATCAAACGGTTTTCAAACCATGCCAAATTTGGTAGAGAGCATCCCTCTACTCTTAAAAACAATATAAAATGATAAAATTTATGGAATGATATGACCTAAATGCAAAATTTTAAAGAAAAACTCTAAAATAAGCCAATTTCGCATACGGGTACGAACCAAACATAGCATTTAATGCAATAATGCAAAAATCCATCATAGAAATATCTGATATTTTGCAGGCTGCTAAAGGATATGAAAATGAACATCTTTGGTTTTTATAGCCTCGAGATTTGACCTACGGTGAGTTTGGTAACAAAGATTTGGTTCTGATAGGACTAAAATCAACAGAATCTGATGTAGAAATAGATAAAAAATAATAATTGACCATCCAAATTTCCTAAAACTAAATGGGGAACTATTGACATGATATGAGCAACTTTCATTTATATGGATTTGGCAATTGATCAACTGGATGAGAAATAAAAATATGACATTACACGCATAAACCAGAAGAACAGATGTAAATACCAAAACAGGAGACTGAAATAAAAAATACGGAACTGGCATGAAGACTGTCCTACAAATTGCAAAATTTCAGAATCAAACAGAGGACATTCAGAATAAAGTTCACTTTTTACAGATCTGGATTTGAAGCTATATCCAGAGAGAACCAGTTGACTTAAGTCGATCCAGAGACTCAAATCAAGCTCTGACACGTGTCCCAAACTCTCAGATTTTTTTCAGATAGCCAAAAAATCAGAAAAAAATTGATAAAATCCGATTAAATACTATACTCAATGTCGAGTTCAGGGAATTTTTTGGATCGAAAATCAGATCTCACATGAGGGAGATCTCGATTTTAAAAGTTGAGACCAAATGTTTTGAACGTTTCCTGGGTCATAAAACTCGACTTGGCATTTTGAACTTTGAACGCAGTAAATGAATTCAAATGATTCTGATTCTTTTGTAGATTATCAAGGACATCTATGGGCACGTAATATGATTTTTTTGGCATTTTTAGAGAAAAATAAAAACATAAAATAATGAGTGGACTGACTGACAAAAATAGGGAATTACTGAAACTAAACAGAATTGGAATAAATGCTAAAAAAAATCTAACTAATTCCTAAAATACGCTAAATTAATGAAATACAATATGAATTGAATCTAACTAATGCATGAATGTTAAAAATCATCAAGGAAGCATAATTATTTTTTATATATGTCATTTTATGAGAATAGCTCGATCCATCATTCGAACAAACCCTTTCTTCAAAACAAAAATTCAATATGCAAATCGAGACAAGGGCATCATTTCAATAGAACCACTTAGAATGTAAACTCCCCTTGTGCTCTTTTGCTGTTTTGAAACTCCCAAAATGGGCGGCTACGAATGGCTTCTCTCGCTTTTCAAACCGAGCTTCAGAATGCTCATGAAAATCGACCTCTGATCCTAGGTCGAGTTTGGAATGGTGGGAGCCAGGTAAGTACTTCGATGCAGTCTCTCAGATGGGCCCAGGGGGGCATGAACTCAGAGGAGGAAATGTGAAGTTGAAAGTGGAAATTTGACTGAAGTTCAGATCAAGCAAAGAGCCACCTCCAGCTGGGCGTGGGCTAGAGTATTTGTAGATTTTCAGAGGAGTTTTGAAATTCAAACAGGAGCTCATCTGGACCCTCCATGTGACGCCATCTCAGGGCATGCCACTTTGGAGTTTTTGAAATAAATAAATACAATTTTTGTAAATAAGACACCTCAGCTGGGTTTGAAAATATTCAAAAATAAGGTTTGCTTGATTCTCTCTGCAGGAGCTTCCCATATGGCGCCACCTCAGAGGATGCCACCTTGGAGTTTGCTTTTATTTGAATTCCCTAGAAAAGGTTATTTTCTTAAGATTTATTTTCAAAAGGAATTTCTCATCTTTCTCAACATCAAAATCGATTTTCATATATTTCAAGGACAATATTCTCAGGATTTCAATTTCCTAAGTTTTGATTTTCTTTCTCCAAAGAGTTTTCCAATGAATTTCAATCGTTTTCCAAAGAAAATTTTCAAAGTCAGAGTTTTCCTGACAAATATTTTACTTTTCAAATGTTCCTCTTTTCTCAAGAATTTTCTCTATTTTCTCACATCCTCATAAACTTTTTGGTGATTTCCAAATCCTTTCATCTGAGTTTCCTGAGAGATTGATTTTCATCTTTTTCCTAAGAAATGTTTTCCAACTCCAAAGCATTTTCTGAGCGTACATCATATTCTCCAAATTGCATTTTGACAAAATTACATAGCACATGCCTGACTTCTCTGTGTATTTAGGATAGAACATAATTTCGATAATTTTACTAAGTCAAACACATTTTTGGTCCTTGGTTTGATTACCCCTGTTAAAGGCGGCAGGAACGGTCGAACCTCGTACCGACAGGTCGAGCCCCATCCCATGGATTTTCCCGCTATTTTAAAAAATGGAGGCGAGTATTTCAAAACAAATTTCTAAAATCCGGTCACGTTTGACTCGCGAAAGTATTTTCCTCTCTCTCTCGTAAGGGAAGGGAAGATGGAAGAAAATTTTGCCACGATAACACTAATGCCTTTCATCAGACATATTTTCCAAAAATTTGATTTTTACACCATTTCTCTAAATTACAGCTAAAGGTCTCATCAAAATCTATATTGAGAGATTATTTCACAACAGAATTCTGGAACATTATGCCGATTTGCTAAAAACATTTGTTGATTCTAAAAATCTGACTACACAAAAGAATCACCTTAGATTACCTCTAGTATTTTTTCCAAAAGGTAAAGTTCTTTGCAAAAAAGTGATAAAATTCAAATCTTTTCCTATTGATCAACCTAAAGGATAAAAGAAGTATCCTCGGTATGATTAGTTAAAGAGATATTCAATGAGATTGAAAAGCTAGAAGCGAATTGATATTGATCATAGCTATGGCGCATGTTAGAGACGACTATTTGACAATCAAGCAGTGGAAATATCTTGAGCCATAAAAGAATCCACTCAATCCTTGTCTTCTCAACCACTTAAGCAACAATCAAATATCTGCAAAAGAAACCTCTCAACTGTAGTCAAGATGAAGACGAATAGACGAGTTAGACCCCCGGGGCCAAAGAAGATTTGGATCATCTCTGAGATAAAGGAGTTTGTGAAAGATCCTTCCAGGGAAAGTTTAGATCATCGTCGAGATGAAGGCGAGTGTGATGAACCTACCAACAATCCCCAAAAGATATTTGATTTCTGCTATCATCTAAAGACCTTTTGAGCCAATACCATCAATATAATACTTGAGACAAAAAGAAGGATCAGAACATCTCCAAGATGAAGGAGTTTGTGACGTACCCTTCTCCAAAAAAGAGAGAAAAGTCAGGACACATCCAAATGAAGGCTGATGTAAAAACCCGAGAAAGTTCAATGACTCAAAAAGAGTGCAAAAAGATCATCATGGGAAAACACCCAGATATCAAGCTGCCGAAATTGCCAGAAGTCATCTTTTCTCATGCAAAATTCTTTTATCAATATCTTTTCATTACTTGCTCTTATGAAATTAAGAATATTTCTTCTCTTCTCACATCAGGGAAATGGATAGCTTCCTTGAAGAAAATCATCAGTGCTAAAATTTTGAATTTGACTCTTAAGACCGAGAAGTTAACCTCGTTGAAGGAAATACTCTAGGTAAAAGAGGAAATGTCTTTTGCACATACGTGCACATTTTCAAGCATCTGAGTCAACCATAATTTTTACCTTATTGGCAAAATTTTCTAGTTATTCCAAGAATGAAATAAGTATTCAATATCCATTTTCGATGCAACCTAGCGTTGTTTATATTTTCCAGAAGAGTTACTTCCTTCAGTTGAAGTATATCTTCCTGTCCCATCACGGTTTTCTGATTTAAGAAATCCGTATGGTCGTTCCCACTCAGATTAAGGGTCAAAACCTGAATTTTCTGCGAGAGGTCATTCATTTCAAAAGCTATTTCAGTCTCAGCAATGAGACGCCCCATATCATCCCCTTTTCAAAGCTTTAGGGAACCCCATTTTCCTCCTTTCCCAAACCCCTTTAGGATTTTTTCGTCCAAACTTCGAAGGTCCCATTATGGTTTCTTCTTTCGAGGATTCCATTTTGGTCGCCCCCTTCAGGTTAAGGGTTAAGCCTGAACCTCGTGCCACGAGGTATCTTCCTTTTCAGGTTTTTGGTTAAACCTGAGTCTCGTTCTGACGAAATTTCTCATTTTAACGAGGTGATTTCTTTCAGTCCCATCATGGTTCTTCCCATCAAGGAATCCATGCTTCATATATCCATCAGGATAGGATTCCACTTGAGCTTCACCTCACGAGGCATTTTTCCAAAAATGTCCCATCAAGGTTCTCATGTATTCCTTTCCTCATTCAATTCATTTTGATATATCTTCGTCCCATCCAGGTTAAGGGCTAAACCTGAATCATTCCAAAAAGCGTATCTTGTCTCACCCATAAGACTTGATCAAAATTCTTATTCCACCATTTCGGGATGTTCACCCAAAGTCCCATCACGATTTCCTCATTTCTATTATTTGATCACATCATCTTCGAGGATTTCATCTCCCCAAAAACCATTCAGGATAAGGTTTTAAGCCTGAGAAGCCATCTTTCAAATACATTCTTTCACACCCAGTTCAGATCTGCTGATTGGGGCATTTTCAAAATTTGGAGTGTTATCTTTGCCACTAAGCTCAGCTTTCAACCGACTTAGTAGCAAAGAGGGGCATTTGTGAACACCCCAAATTTTTCAAAGTTTTGTAAAAGTGACCTTTTTTGCCCCTAGCCCCATTTTTTGAGAAAGTCAAAGTTAAATTTCAGTTGTTCTTCAAATTTGGAGCCGAACCCGGTGTTTAAGATCCAAATTTGAGCCTCGTTACTCAATCTACAAATTGAAATTATAAAATATCAAAAACAGTTTTTGAATGGCTCAAACAGCTCATTCGACACCCATTTGGATCCACTATTTTATATTTTCTCAATTCGAGGTCCAAACCCCGAATATCACCTCACATTCCGGGTCCAAATTCCCTTTTTGAAGAATTTTTCAGAGAAATAGCTTTGGATTCTCAAAAAAACTCTCTTTTGTAAATATTTTTGCAAAAATACAAAAAAAATAGTTTTAAATCTTTGTTTTCTCGTAAAAGTTTAGGATTTTATTCTAAAAATGCAAAAAGATGAAAAATAACACAAAAACCAAAAAATTGGAAAAACTACGAGAAAAACAAATAGTTTTAAAGCTTTTTTTTAAGTTAATTTTGCTAAAAACTTCATTTTAAACCATTTTATAAAAATTTTTCTTAAAAGGGACCCTTCTTTTGAAAAAGGAAAAAAAATCACAAACGGCCTGCTCCTGCACATTTCCCCCTCTAGAAATCTCCATCGAACTCCACCACAGGAGGGCTCCCCACCATCGTCGATCTTCAACAGCTTTCTTTCCTCTCCACCCTCGATCCTCAACGAATTCTCCATTCTTGAACCCTCCAGGCTCTCTTTAAGAAGAGACATCCCATCTTCTTCAAATGATCCCATTTTTTTTTCTTGCTAACAACCATCGACTTGGCTTCAGGAAGATCGAGTTCTCTTCTAATCTATCATCTATTTTCCATCGATTTTCAGGCTACAACCCATCAACGCAAACCAACCTTCCACGACTCCCTTTTTCCTCTTCCTTTCCACTGTCTTCTTCCACTTCTGCATAGTCGACTGAAGGGAATAGAGGTTGTAGTAACAACTCGGAAGTCTAGTCGATACTGGACCTTCGGTCACGGTAAGCCCCTTTTCTTTCTGATTTCTGATATTTACATTTTTTTTATTTCCCCTGTTCATTGCCCCATCGAAAGCACTTCTCGTGGTACTATGTTGCTCATAGCAAATATCAGACCACCAATGTGCGAAATCAAATGGAACAAGCTATGTTCCAACATTCTCGTCCGATTTTATGATTTAGTTATTTTCTTTATTATTCAGATCTGATGTATTTTCATATGGATTACGGCATGTATTATTTCTCTTTTGTTTTGAGGTTCGCTTCCTATAAATCCTCTTGATTCATGCATATACATTCTTTGTTTTCATCAATTTCATGTATAACAAGACTCACACACCATGCTCTGATTTTGTAAGTCTCTTTTATTTTGTGTTTCATTATCAGACATGCCATATAGATTTTTTTTTATCTTCGTTAATCCCCTGCATTTTCTGTGATCTATTACCTCATCCCCTGTCTCACTTTAATTGCTTGTTTGTATTCTAGTTTCTGATTTCTCTCTTGCATCATCATTGTTCTGTTTAGATATTTTGATGTCCAGCCCCCAGCTTAATCTTGCTTCTTGCCTGCATTATTTTTCGTTTCTGTTATTTTTGGGATCTTATTTATGCATGATCCTGATTTGCATATAGCAAAATCAGTTTATAGAAATGCAATATCAATGGAATCATCGATTCCAATATCATTTGTTTTCTTTGCTAAAAAAAAAAAAAATTGTATGCTTAGGCAGATTTGGATGTTAATGTCCAATTTTGGTTTTCATGTCTTGTTTCCCCTTTCCTATCACTTTATTTTTTTTTATTTACCCCTGATATTCATATCAGATTGCTTGTTCTACGATTGATTTCCAGTTTCAGTGTTACTTCGTGTTATTTATTATTTGCATCAATGACCTCCTGCATATGAACGTCTATATGCCATCCACACTAATTGATTTCTGATCCTCTGCAAATCTAAACCCAGCATATCATGTAGGTCCTTTCTTTATTGTGAATTTTAGCTGTTACTTTCGTGGCTATATAGTGTTTTACCCTCATCTGCTTGCCGCTAAGCCTTTTTCCTCCTTAAGAAATTCAGCTTATCTTGTCACAATCTGCATTTCTTTGAAATTGAGCAATGGCTGCTCTTGGAGGTTTTGGTGTTGAATCTTCCCTGGTTGACCATTCTTTTTTCCTTGGTCTTGCGTGATAAAGGGGCAAGTTAGGGAAGATGCCATATCCTACTATGATACTGGATACCTGGTTTGGTTCAAAGAAGGGACTCGACCCACTAAAATCTCGCTGAAAGCGATGTGAGGGGATGAATTTGCTCACGCAAATTCATTAACATTTACCCGTACCTCATTCCATTTGGAATCAGACTCCCAATTTGTTTTAAAAATGCTTCATCTGATTCACAATCTGGTTATAACCTGTTATAAATCCCCAAACCCTATTGAGTTAAGATGGGATTCCACCTACACTAGGTAGGGCATCAGCATTTAGCATTTGCTCACCCAATGTCTACTGTGTTTTCTGTTGCTCTAATTCAAAACCTTTAGGTCTTTAGTTCATGCTGCATCACATACATGAAGGCCTGAGAAATTATTACCCACCATCATTTCATATGTGCGAGCGATGGTGTAAGATTTCTTTCCAGCTAAAGCAAATTCGATGAGCATTGCCATTGATCGTTCGGGAACTCTTCTCAATACTTCTGCTTATTGAAAATCTTATATGTCTCAGCATGCTTTCAGTTATTTCCTGCATTATCCAAGTTTGGTTGTATATCATTTGTTTGCATTGTTATGATCACTGTGGCTTGATATCCTTTTTTTTGAATTTTCGTGGCAGCTTATGGCTGCTGCGACTCTCATGTATTAGCAACAAGTTGGTACACATTAACCACATTAATGTGCACATGTTAACTATATTGTACATACCAGCTTGTGTATATCAATTGCACTTCTGTTTTAGTTCGTGTACACCGCTGCATCACTAGATGCTAAGATAGGTGTTATTCAACACCTACATCAGGTATATGGCGAATCTAATAATGGCACCCTCTGCACATGTACATTCATCACACAAATGCCCACAATATGTTAATTTGAGCTTTCGTTATATATCACCTCACTCACTCACAGATGCCCTGCATCTCCTTCTATTTACCAGCCACACACCTACCACATTTCCTGCAAATGCAACTGTACCAACACTTTCACTCCCTGCTTCTTTTTCTTTTTATATACATCATCATTGCTTTTTCTCCAACACTTTCCACATTATCCACTGTTACATCAACATGTAACACACCTTTGCCACCTGTATCACCTCCTAACCACCATCACTGCACATATCTCCCCTGTATACATACACACACCACTTGCCACTGTAATAATTGCACACCATTCACATTCATGAAGTCATCAATATCCATCTACAACAGTACAAGCTCCAGCAGCACCCTGACACCTTAGCCTCCCATCTCTGTCATGTGCTTTCATTTAGCTACACAGTAGTACATTGGTGTCTTTGCCTCAGACTGTCAAAATTGCTCCAGCTTCACCATATAGGTTAGGTCCATCTCAGAGTGGCATTCCCTCACTGCACATTTTGTCAGATCAAATATTGGTATGTTAGGATAGACTAAAACTCTGAATATTCTGCAAAAGGCACTATGCAGTTCCAGTCATGCCACCAGCCAGGCACTGTTCCCCTTTCCACTTCATCCTTCCCTCCATACTACCTGCTTTGGGTGTTTCAACTACACCCTGTTGTTGCTACCAACGACCCACATTTCATTGCATACATAGTTGTTAATCCAATTCTCAGTTTACAACAGTGATTCACATTTTTTTTTCTTAACAGCAGTCTTCATTTTCATTGCATATATATTTTTTGATTCATTGCATCTCATCTTGCTGTAGTTGTGCAATTCAACCCCTCCTGTTACCTACATTTGTCAATCGGCTAGCAGCTTCTATGTGATTTTGCAGCATTTAGTACAACACTACTTTGCCCACCTACTATTAAACAATGTCATTTTGTATGAATGTCTCTAAGTTAGTGATCATTGTAAACCTGTAAAGATTGTGATTCCCAGCATGTTGCTATGGGTGGTTCCAGCAGTGTGTTATTTTTTTTTTGAATTTCACTACCAACACTGAGTCTCATAGGATCATACCGTTTGCTATTGTTAAGCTTTACTGCTGTTAATTGGGTCTGATTATAGAGTCAAACTGAGTCTCAGCTGAATTCTGAAAATATCATTAGCAAGATTGGTTGTCATTATTTGTTATTGCTGAGTTTAACAAAATCTTAGACCTTTTTTTAAAGTCTGCCTTGGACTTTTCAAATCATATGCTAAGTATAAGATTCTTTACATCCATTCAGTCCAATTGAATTTATATTCATGAATTAAATCTAAATTAGATACAACATCATATTTTATGTTCCTACATTTTTTTTCTTCTTAGGATATTGCTTGTATATTTCAAATCTCTTCATTAGCCTAGCACCTTATATATATGCATTTTCATCATATCAGTGTCCAAATATGACACTTGGTGAACTTCCTTCTAGCTACATCTTCTATCTTGTGCTAACCTGACTCTTGCAGGAGATATGTAAAATTCGTTGAAATCCCCCTTTTAGATTAGGATTTTATTATCTCAATTTTAAAAGTTGTAATAGCTAGATGCTAATGAGAATCTTTATATTCCCAATTCTAGATAGAATGAATAAGCATATAAATACCATAAATCACTTGTTTTCATATCATTTTCATCTTACTTCTTAAATTTTTCACAAATGGGACCACAAATGGCACGTGCACCATTTCGTAAAAGGTGATTAATCCTAAGTTGATGATTTACATCAATGGCCATAGTCAGGATGTAAACAAAGCTTAGGATTTTTATCTTTTATAAAATAACACTGGATCCACACTGGATCCTTTTTGAAATTCATCATATTTTCTTTGAATATTTTCCTCTTTTATCAGAGTTTAATTTAAAATTAATTCAATATATATACCAATGGCCATAGTCAGGGTATATCAAGAGTTAATTTCATTTTAAACTCTATAAAAGCACCAAAAAATGTATTTTATTCTTCACTTGAATTTAAATGTAGTTATTATATAATACATTCAATGACCATAGTCAGGGATGTATTATATCTTCAATCTCATTCTTAATTCATTTAAAGAAAGAAATATGCTTTTCAAAATCCAATTTCAAATTCTTTAAACTCATTCATCATTTAGAATAGAATTGCATCATATTTTCAAAATTCCCTTTTCAAAATTCCAAGTAATTCTTTTTCTTCATTTCTCAGATCAAATCTTATTTATAGATTCAAATTCAATTCTATCTCCTTTCAAAATTTAAATTTCAAAGTCCAATTTAACTTTGAAATCTCGAAATCATCTTATATTCAAACTTCAAATTTCTAATTCAAAACAAAATTCAAACTTCAGAGTTCAATTTAACTTGGGAGTTTCTGATTCATCTTCTGTTTCAAAACCAAGTTTATCTTCTTATCTTCAAATTCAAAATCACAGTTTGAGATTGATTCTGAATCTCAAAGCTTGACCCTTCTTAAATTTTAAATTCCATCTGGGTTTTCAAAACCCAGATCCATCTTCAAAAGTCCCATTTGGACTTTCAGAATCCAAACCCAAAGTTAGATCCTAATCCCAACTTAGATCCAGATTTCCAAGTACAATCTCCACTTTTGGATCTCAGGCTTCAGATCCAATTCCCATTTAGGATTCTAGATCAAGAATCCAACTTCACCTTGGATCTTAGACTTCAGATCCAAAATCCATTTTAGGATCCAGAATCCAATTCTATCTTGGATCTCAGATTTCAAATCCAAATTCCCTATAAGATCCAGAATTCAATTCCATCTTGTATCTCAGATTTCAGATCCAAATCCCATTCCAAATTTCGAATCCAATTTCATCTTAGATCTCAGACTTCAGATCCAAATTCCATCTTGGATTCCAGATCTTGGATCCAATTCCATTTAAAATCCAGAATTCAACTTCATCATTGGATCTCAGATTTCAGATTCAATTCCCATTTAGGATTCTAAATCCAGAATTCAATTTCATCTTGGATTTCAACTCTATTTAGGATCCAGACTTCGGATTCAAATTCCATCTTGAATTCCAGATTTTAAATCAAATTCTATTCCCAATTCCATTTTTTTGTTTCAAATCCAATTCCATTTCATTCCAGATTTCAAAATCCAAGTTTATCTTGATTCCCAAAAATTCTAAAAACCAATTCCATTTCGCAATTCTATTTGGATTTCTCAAATCTCATTCTAACTTCAAAGCTAGAATTCAATTCCATTTCAAACATTCATCCAGGTTCAAAATTCTAATTTAAAGTCCATTTATGACTTTGAAATCTCCTTTCTTCTCCTTTTATCTCAACTTCAAAATCATTTCTTTTAAAGTCCAGATTCATTTTCTCAAACTCTGATTATTCCAAAAACTTAGAACTTTAAATCTTAAGTTCTAAGTTAGAAACCATCTCTTCACTCTATTATCAGATTCATCTAAAAAATACTTGGAGATTTTCAGATCCTTTTTCAAAAAAAGAGCATACATCCTTGCATTGCAAAAGCATGATTCTTTGTGCATTTAGACTTAGGATAAATTCTTAGGTAATATTAAAGCAAAGCAAAAGGCATAAATTCGACCCTTGGTTCGATTACCCCTGGTAAAGGCGTCAGGAACGGTCAAATCTCGTACCGACGAGCAGATCCCGTCTCTAAACTTTTCTTGCAAATATTTTAAAACGGAGGTGAGTTATTTTCTTAAATATTTTCAAATTAAGGTCAAGTGGACCCCGCAAAAGAGTTCCTCTTCTCTTCTTTTCTTTTCTTTTCTCTTCTCTCTTCTTTTCTGTCTTCTATTTTCTCCCTTCAAAAAGGAGGAAATAGAAGTTGAAAAGAAAATAAGAAGGAGAGAGAAACCACAACAGAGGAAATTTTTTTGCGATGATCACAACTTCCCAGCCATCTCTGAGAATGAGGACTCATAAAAAGAATATGAAATTGCACTACTTACTCAAAAATTCCAGCGCTTCATGAGAAAGAACACGCTGTTCAAAAAGCACAAAGAAAAGAAAGATTCTAAAGAAAATACCATGTGCTATCAATGCAATAAGCCAGGTCACGTAAGACGTGACTGTCCTCTTCTAAAAAGAAGACCCAAAGTCAAGGAACCAAAGAAAAGGTTCTTCAAGAAAAAGGCTCTCCATGCTCAATGGGATAATTCAGAACCATCCACTAGTGAAGAGTCAAGTGATGATAAAGTCAAAACTGCAAACATGTGCTTTATGGCAGAAGAAAGCTCTGTAAGTGAAACCTTTGATTTTTCCTTTGAAGAACTTCAAGATGTTTTTCAAGAACTATTTGAAGAATCTAGAAAAATGAGTCTCAAAAATAAAGTTTTAAAATCTGAGAATTTAGAGCTTTCCCAGAAAAATGAAAAACTCATTATTGAAAATTCTGAGTTGAAAGAAAAAAATTTCATGCTTACTTCTAAAATCTCATCTACTAGCTCCAAGACTAAAAATCTTCAAGTAGAAATTTCAAAATTAAAAGGTAAAACTGAAAACCTTATGAAAACGGTTTTCAAGTTTACCAAAGGAAAAGAGAACCTGGACAAACTCCTATCCTCTCAAAAATTCTCTTTTTACAAGAATGATATTGGTTACTCTCATTATAGTAAACCTTCTTGTACGAATCAAAAGACCACTTTTGTCAAAGGTTCTGCTGAACCTAAACAGGAGTATTATAATTTCAATTCCATGTACCCCTCTAAGATCATGGATAAACCCAAATCAAAATGGATATGGATTCTAAAATCTAACAAAAAAGGACCCGATCGGGTACCAAAAAGAGTTTTTACTTGATCTTGTTGCAGGCATTGAAAAAGAAGAACAGATGGATATTATACAGTGGATGTTCAAAACATATGACAAGACATCTAGATCTTTTTGTTGTTCTTCATCATAAAGAAGGAGGAACCGTCACCTTTGGAGATAACAATAAAGGTTTAATAATTGGTATTGACAATATTGGTAATATCGATAAACCTCTTATTAAAGATGTTCTCCTTGTTAAAGGCTTAAAACACAATCTCTTAAGCATCAATCAAATGTGTGACATAGGATATAATGTCAGTTTTAAACATAATGTATGCCTCATAGTAGACTCAAACGAAAATACTGTTTTAAAAGGTATAAGAAAAAATAATGTATATGAATTATACTTAGATAATATCTCTGAACATTGTCTCATAGCAAATAATGACTCTCAAAATTTATGGCACATGAGAATGAAACATGTTAACTTTAAATACATCTGTAAACTGGCTAAAAATAACTTGGTACGTGGGTTACCTAAAATACCATTTAAAAAGGACTATTTTTGTGATGATTGTCAATTAGGAAAATTGTCAAAATCTTTCAAATCAAAGAATGTTGTGTCAAGTAAAAGACCTTTAGAGCTTCTCCACCTGGATTTTTTGGTCCTTCTAGGGTAGCTAGTCTCAATCATAATAGATATACTTTTGTAATTGTTGATGATTACTCAAGATTTACTTGGTTAATATTTTTGAAAAATAAAAGTGACACGTTTTGTGAATTTGAAATTTTATGCAAAAAATTACAAAATGAAAAATCCTCTACAATTGTTAAAATTCATAGTGACCATGGATGAGAATTTGATAATGATATTTTTGTAAATTTTTGTAACTTGCATGGTATCTCACATAACTTTGCATTTCCTAGAGCTGCATCTCAAAATGGTGTAGTAAAAAGAAAGAATAGAACCCTTCAAGAATCTGCCAGAACTATGCTTAAACATAACAATCTTGCTAAATATTTTTGGGCTGAAGTTGTTAATATTGCATGCTATATTTCAAATAGAGTACTTATTAGACCTTTGTTGAATAAAACTCCCTATGAATTATTCTATGACAGAACTCCAAGAATAGACTACTTTAAAGTCTTTGGGTGTAAATGCTTTATCCTGAACACAAAAGATAACCTTGATAAATTTGATGCTAAATTTGTTGAAGGCATATTCCTA
The DNA here is from genome assembly GCF_984573655.1 of Nuphar pumila. Lineage (NCBI taxonomy): Eukaryota > Viridiplantae > Streptophyta > Magnoliopsida > Nymphaeales > Nymphaeaceae > Nuphar > Nuphar pumila. The sequence goes on along the minus strand of NC_143260.1, from coordinate 62,788,141 downwards.
GGATATTGAAGTCATAGTAAAGCATATAAAGTTTTCAATAAGAGTACTAATACTATTGAAGAATCTATGTATGCTAGTTTTAATGAATCTATTGGTCAATTTGTTCATAATAAGACTAATGATGATGATCTTGAAAGTATAGATTTTCTTTTAGATAACATAGCTGAATCTAATGAAGATGATCATCAAAGAACATTTGTTAAAATCAGAGATCATCCTCAAAAGCAGATTTTGGGAGACCTGATCAAGGGGGTTCAAACAAGAGTTCAGTTGGAACGTATTGCAAATATGGCTTTCATTTCTCAACTTGAACCTAAAAAGATTGATGAAGCCATCATAGACGTGTTCTGGATGCTAGCAATGACTGAAGAACTTAACCAATTCCAAAGAAATGATGTGTGAGATCTTGTACCAAAACCAAAAAATCATCAAATCATTGGGACAAGATGGATCTTCAAAAACAAGCTGGACAAATCAGGTAATGTTGTAAGAAACAAAGCAAGGTTAGTGGCACAAGGATACAATCAGGAGGAAGGTATTGACTTTGACGAAACATTTGCTCCTATTGCTAGACTTGAATCCATAAGAATGTTTTTGGGATATGCAAGCTATATGGATTTTAAACTATATCAAATGGATGTTAAAAGTGATTTTCTAAATGGTTTTATAAATGAAGAAGTATATGTGAAACAACCTCCAGGTTTTGAAAATGAACAATTTCCTGATCATGTTTTCAAACTAAAATGTTCTTTATATGGATTAAAACAAGCACCTCGTGCTTGCTACAATAGACTTAAAACTTTTTTATTAAAAACTGGATTTTCTATAGGCAAAGGAGACTCAATTTTATTTATAAAAACAGTGGATGCTCATAACTTAATCATTCAAATATATATGGACGATATCATCTTTGGATCTGCTAACAATGGTCTTTCTCAAGATTTTTTTAAGTCTATGAAGAAAGAATTTGAAATGAGTATGATGGGAGAACTCACCTACTTTCTTGGACTATTTATTAAGCAAACCAATGATGGAGTCTTCATCAATCAGTCAAAATATGCTCATGAACTTCTAAAGAGGTTCAACATGAACTCAACTGCTTCAAAAAATACACCTAAGCACAACCACTACATTGGATAGAGATGAAGATGATAAGACTGTTGATACAAAATTATTCAGAGGTATGATAGGATCACTACTATATTTAACTGCTAGCCGTCCAGATATTATGTTCAGTGTTTGCTTATGTGCTAGATTTCAATCAAATCCAAAAGACTTACATCTTAAAGCTGTAAAAAGAATAATGAGGTATCTAAAAGGAACTATTGATTTTGGGTTATTTTATTCAAAATCATCTATATTCAATTTAATCTCATACAGTGATGCTGATTTTGCTGGTAGTACATCCGATAGAAAAAACACAAGTGGAACATGTCATATGCTAGGGCACTCACTAGTTTCATGGTTCAGTAAAAAACAAAATTGTATATCATTATCAACTACTGAAGTTGAATATATTGTTGCAAGCCTGACATGTACACAAGTCATCTGGATGAAACAAACCATAAATGATTTTGGTTTAAAATTAAAAAATACAACTATTTTATGTGATAATACAAGTGCAATTAATTTATCTAAAAATCCTATTATTCACTCACGTGCAAAGTACATACAAATTCGACACCACTTTTTAAGAGAACAAGTTTTAAACAACATAATTAAACTTGAATTTATACCCACTAATCAACAATTAGAAAACATTTTCACTAAACCTTTAAAAATGAAGACTTTATACAAATTCGAAGAGAATTAGGAATCTGTAAACTAAGTGACATATAATTAACTTATTACACTTATTGTATTTTTACAGATAAAACTTTGTTACACATCACTAGTTTGTACTATAGTTTATCATACATATTACAATCTTCAAAGCTACTTATCAAAGTTTACTTTATCTTTTATTACTATTTTCTTCTCTCAAATACATTTTTCTCTTTTATGTCTCATCATCTTTACATGCCTTTTTTGATCTCTCTCTTAACTCTATTCAAAGTCAAAACATGTCCTTCTCATATTCACGTATGAGTATAAAAGATATAAATATTAAAACACATTAATCATGACAAATTCTTTATGTCATTCACATCTTTCAAACATGACATCTTTCAAGTACACATCACATGATTACCCCATGTCCTATCTTCTTTCACGCCTATCCATAAAAACTATTTACATTAAATAAGTTATCATGACATTCTTTCATGTCATTCATCTTATAACCCTCTTTAATTACTTTTGTCTTTTTCTCAAAACCTCCCTTACGAAAATTGAGCCTATCTCCTTTATGTTACCTCAAATCAAATATATTGACCCATGTCTTGTATTTTAAAATACCTACTTGTTATTTGTTTTATTAGGCCATTATTGAACATTTTTTTATTTTATTCACACTATCATATCACCCATGTCACTCACTCTATATCATTCGTACATTCAAATAATACTTTATTTCAAAACACCTTTTCACGCCATTTTTATTGGTCCTTCCGCTTTTCAAAAATTATTATGTCTCATCACTTCTATGACCGGATTCTTTAAATATCCGTGGTTCATTGTTTTGTAACATCGTGCTATACATTTTTTTGTCTCTATTCCTTTATGTCTTGTCTATACTTATCAATCACTCATAAAAAGCTTGTCCTAAATTAGACCTTATTCTCACACGTAAAATGTATTGTTGTTGCCACTTTATCTCAAAACCAAGTCTCTCTCTCTCTCTATTTTTTCTCTAAAAACAATGGTCTCTCTCATATCAAATTTCCTTTATGTTTGAAACTATGTTTTTTTTTTCATTATATTCTCACACGAGAATTCAAACCACTCTTGTGTCTTCTTGTTTGCCTCTATCTTATGGATCACCCCACATATACTCAATATCACATTAAACTACATTTCAAAACTTGATCTGACCATACATTCACTAGCGTTATTTCTTTTCATTAAAGAAATAACCCAACCTTCTCTATTTAATGAACTCTTGCATTTGTACCTATATCATTTGAAAAATCCTTCATACCTTCACACGTTTTTATCTCTTGCATTCCCTATCTCTTGGTATCACACTTGTTCTTCATTATCCACTTCTTCAATTTTCAAATGGCCTCCTCTTCATCAAAACCCTACCTCAATGATTTCGATATCATTGATTCTTCTGAACTACAATATCCGGATCTCATCCAACATTACAACTTCGTAAGTTCTCTCCCAATTCAACCCAGAAGGTTAATCTCCTTTGAAGATTTTTCCTCCTTTGATCTTGAAACCTCTCTACAAGACTTTGTTCATACTTCAGGATTTTCAAACAATGCTTCATACTATCCCGCTCTCATTAAACTATTCTATACCAATCTGTCTGTGGATCATGACCAAATAACTATCACCACCATGGTTCGTGGAAAAATCATCTATTTTGATACTCACTTGTTAGGACGCATTCTGAATCTCCCTTTCTATGGCATTGACCTACCCAACATAGTACCCATTGATCGTACTATGTTTAAAAAAATCCTTCACTCAACAAGATCTACCAACTTCTCATGGCACACCTGTAATCTAAAACCGCATGCCAAACTTCTCTCTCAAATCCTATCTCATAATGTCTTTCCCAAGCAACCTTCCAAAGGATTCGTACCAAATGAGATATCCCTCCTACTATATGCAATTTTTTTGTCCTTTCCCATCAACTGGTCATCCATTATCTTACAAAACATGATAAACTTTTGAGTCTTTCATCTCCTTCCTTTTGGTTGTTTTATCACCTCCATTCTTCAACACTTTAATGTGTCACTGCAAAACGAAGTCATATGCTATTTTGCCACTGTCTTTAGCGAGTTTGTTTTCTTGCAAGAAGAATCACATCCGCCATAAACTCAAGATGAAGGATATGATGATGCCGATCCTACTCAGACATCCCAAACTGATATCTTCTTTGCTCTCACAGATATTCAAACAACACAGGATCTTTTTTTGGAAAATCAAGCATCATTACAGGCCACCTTTCAATCCTTCATGACTAAACAAAAAGTCATCCTCAAGCAACTACGTTCTCCATCCTCTTCCGAATGAATTTTTATTCATTGGTCTATAATATTAAACTTACCTACTCTGATACCTCCTTTTTGTTAATGACAAAGGGGGAGAGAAAACCTACCACCTCTCCTATGTAGGAGAAAAATACACTGTTTATTATTGTGTTCTCTTTTATTTATGACTATTTTTTTTCTAAAATGCATTTTTCGTATTTGATATCATATTTAAATCATCATAATATATATGGCTTATTGACAGGGGGAGCATATATTGTCATTATAAAAAAGGGGGAGAATGTTGAGAAACTATGTTTTGATGATACATGATAAATATGATATGCTTTCATGATGCATATATATGATACATGATAAATATATGATATGCTTTCATGAGATATGATAAATATGATATGCTTTCATATTTGAAACTGGATATGTTATTTTATCACTGGATATGATGTGCTATGTATTTAACGCATATTTGATGCAAGGTTATTTCACTTAAGAAGAGTGAAGACAACTTGATCAAGTGCAACAATTTGATGCAATCATACTACTCTGAAGAAAAAGCTTGATGAGCCAAAAAGAAGCATTAAAGATTATCCAAGAAGATCAACTACTTCAAGATGAAGATTTTCTTCTTCTTTAGAGTCATATGTAACAGAACCTTCAGAAGCATGCATATTTTATATTAGACTATATGCTTTGAAATCATACAAACCATTCATTTACAAAAAGTCAAGCTTTCATAAAAAGATACGTTATGTATATTGTAGTATTTCAAAAACACCTTTTTGAAAAAAAATATTGTACTTTCTAAAAGCATTTATGAAAAAGACAAATTGACACGATATAATAGCTTATGATTTCAAAAGCATTAATTGTACTTCTTACAAACATTTATGAAAAAGACAATTTGACAAGATATAAAAGCTCATGATTTCAAAAGCATTTATATAAGAAAAGACAAAATGCATTGGTTCATAATACACAAATATTTACGTAAGAAATTTTGGTTCATAATACATAAACATTTATATAAGAAAAGACAAATTGTGAAAAGATGTATTGGTTCATAATATACAATCATTTATTTGAGAAATGACAATTTATAATATAAGTATTACTCAAGCATTTATTGAACTTCAAATCATTCATTTTAGAAATGATGATTTGAGAAAATAAATATTATTTTATTAATTTAAATGACCATTTATTTCTTTAAGCATTAAATATAATTTTAAAAACACTCACTCAAAAAGTGACGACTTATATTTGAAGTCATCATTATTTTAGTAAACATTAAATGGTACTTCAAAAGCATTTACTTAAAAAATGACCATTTGTAAATTAAAGTACTAAACAAGCATTTATTGTACTTTCATGTATTTAAAAGAAGTTACGATTTGTAATATAAATATACTCAAATAATTAATGTACTATAAATCATTTATTTGAGTAAAGACAAATTACAATATAAATTACATTTCTAAATACTTCAATGTTCAATGTACTACAAAACATTTATTTGAGAAAAGACACATTACAAATTAAATCTCATTTTTAATTACACCAACGTATATTGTACCTCAAAATATTTAATTTAGAAATGATGACTTGAAGAAACTATCATTATTTAAATACACCAAACATTTATTACTTAACAATTATTTAAATTTATGAAATAACAATTATTGAAAAAGCAATATATAGTACACACATTATTTTACACCTTTTTCTCATAAAAGTTGTTTTTGAGATGACCTGTCATCTCACATCACAAAAGGACAATTATTTCAAAGCATTTCAAAAAGCAATGACTATTTTTAAAGATCTATATATACAGACAAAATAATATTTTAAAGCAACATATACATGTGAGATTTCAAAGAGAAATATTCTTACTCGACACACTGAAAAAGAGCTTAGAAAAATAAAGAGAAAAAGACAAGAAAAGCTCTCTAACAAAGAATCTAGTGTGTATCTGAAGAAAAAGACAAAAGGAACATTTGGTTCTCCTGAAAGATTATTCTGCCTATTTTTAAAAGAGAGAACATTATGAGAGAATCTTCATATGTGCATTCATACTCTACATATCATTCTGAAGGTTCTATAGGAAAGTGTTGTAACTTTCTGTTTTCTACCATTTCCCTTCTTTGTTGAGAGAAGTAGACCTCTCAGGAAGAGGGTGTTTCCCTTCTCTGTTCAAAGAAGTAGACCTCTGAGGAAGAGGGTGTTGTACTATTTATCCCGTAACACAGATTGTATAGTGAAAGGCTCAAGTGTTTTACTTGGGGACTGGATGTAGGCCAGTAACTTGGCCAAACCAGTATAAATCCTGTATTTATTATGTTGTGCCTAATTGTCTTATTTTTATATTATCGATCTGCAACAAATTCTACTATTCACCCCCCTCTAGTAGAATTTCAAGGTTCAGGCTTAACCCTTAACCTGAAAGGGGATGATACCTCATGGAAAAATGAGGTTTAGGCGTAACCCTTAACCTAAAAGGGACGGTACCTCATGGAAAAATGAGGTTCAGGCTTAACCTTTAACCTGAAAGGGGATGATATCTCGTGGAAAAATGAGGTTCAGGCTTAACCTTTAACCTGAAAGGGACGACAAACGGAATCCTTAAATGAAGAAACCATGATGGGACCTTTGAATTTTACACAATAAATTCGAGAGGGATTTGCAAAAAGAAGAAAGGGGGTTCCCTAAAGCTTGAAAAGAGATTGATCTTGGGCATTTCATTGCTAAGACTAGATGGCTTTTAAAACAGATGACCTTTTGCAGAAGCGATTCAGGTTTAACCCTTACCCTGAACGGGAACTATCTATGGTGGGATAGTGGGGAGCACAGGGAAGTGTGCAAATCTGAGAGCCCAGGCGCTCAGATTAAAACAAGAAGAGAAGGATCTTGAATAACTCCCATCATCCGATCCTAAAAGGGATAAAAACAACGCCTAGATGCATCAAAATATATATCACACTTTTTGTCTGGATAACTTGAAAAGATTGCCAATAAGATAAAAATTGTGATTGATTAAAAAATGATTGAAATGTAAGTATATTTATATGAAAAATATTCTCTTTTCTACTTGAAGTATTACCTCCAACTGGACTTAACTTCGTAGAATTAAGATTCGAATTCAAATTGCTTGCAATTGACTTTCTTTTAAAGAGGCTATCAATTTCCTTGATATGAACGAAAAAGAAAGAATTCTCATTGTGAAAGCAATTGGTGAAAGGATATTGATAAAAGAATTTCACAAAATTAAAGAAGATTCGAGGCAGATTTGGCAGTTTGACATCCTGGGATTCTTTTCTCAGGATGGTTTTTCTGTACTCTTTTTTTTTCGACAGAATTGGAGCTTTTGGGGGTTTATGGAGAATTTATTACATCATTCTTCATTTTGGAGATGTCCTAGCTTTTCTCTTTTTGGAAAGGGTACGTCACAAACTCCTTCATCTTGGAGATGCTCTGATTCTTCTTTGCATCATGGGTTATATTGACGATATTGGCTCATTGGTTGGTGGTCTCTTGATGATAGCTGAAATTAAATATCTTTTAAGGTTTGTTGGGAGGTTCATCGCATTCGCCTTCAACTCGGCGGTAATCTGAACTTTCTCTGGAAGGATCCGTCACAAACTTCTTCATCTCGAAGATGATCCAAATCTTCTTTGGCCTCGGGAGTCTAACTCGCATAATTCATCTTCAACTTGATGACAATTGAGAGAACCCTTTTGCAGATATTTAATTGCAGCTTAAATGATTGAGGAGATATAGGAATTTGGTGATTTTTCTTTATCACCTAGGATATTTTGACTGCCTTGTCTTTACAAGAATGATCTTTAAAGGTGTGCCATAGCTGCGATCAATATCAATTACTTACGGCTTTGCGACAACATCGAATTTTCTTTGCTGGCCATATCGAGGATTTATTCTTCATTCCTTTGGTCGGTCAATAGAAAGAATTTGGATTTTGAATCCTTCTTCATAAAAGCTTCACTCTTTTGGAAGTAATACTGAAGGTAACTTGAGGTAATTTTTTGTGTAATAAAAGATTTTTGGAATCAACAACTATTTTTCATGACAAATTGGCAAAATATTCTTGGAATCCTTGGTGAAAGAAATCGCTTGAGGTCTAAATGACACATCTGTGGCTAGATTCTCTTCTCTTCCCCAAAGGAGAGACTTTGGCTTGACCCTTACCTGAACGGGTAACAAAAAGATACTCCTCTCTTCCCTAAAGAGGAGGTGTTTGTAAAATAAACTTTTGAAGAGAAATAAAGTTTTCGTCAAAACTCCTATTTCTAGACTTCTCTTATGGAAAGGGGGCCGCTAACAAAGGTTGGAAATGATATCAAAGAGGAGCGAGTCCATCACGCTCTCCCTGAAAAGAGGGTCCTTGATGACAGAGTGACCTAACAAAATATATTTAGGGTTACAGGAAGAACGAGCTTCCGTCGAAACTCTCCCTGGAAAAAGGGTTCCTTGTGTGACAATAAAGATTGTTTTGCAAACTGTTCGTGAAGCACGAGTCTCTTCAAACTCTCTATAGAAAAAGGGGTTCAAGGAACAAACAATAAAGACATGCAAAAAGAATGAGCTCCCTCGAACTCTCCCTGGAAAAAGGATCCCTCGCAAGAGAAATGATTGATAATTGATTTTGAGCTAGTTGGCGGACGAATTTAACACAAAGGTCGAATCTTGAAAGACCATAATTGTCGGTTGCGACCCTAAGGTTGGAAAAATGTGACTGATTTTGATAGAATTGATAACTCAAAGGTTTGCTTGATATAAATTGATGACCTAGAAGGAGTGAATCGAGGGTCTGATAAAAACCGTTTGGCTCGCAAATCTGAAGGTTAACATTGAGTATGAACCCCAATGCGAGTCTAGTGTTTGGATTGTGACCAGTATGTAGACCGAATTTTGACAAAGTACCAGTACGCGCACTGGATTTCAAGAGATCACCAGTATGAGCACTGAACTTTAAAGTTTACCGGTACGAGCACTGGATTTTAAAAAGACTACCAGTACGAGCACTGAATTTTTGAAAGATCGCCAGTACGAGCAATGTTTTTTTTTTAAGACATTACCAGTACAAGCACTGGATTTTAAAAGATTACCAGTATGAACACTGGATTTTAAAAGATTACCAGTACGGGCACTGGATTTTAAAAGACTACCAGTATGAGCACTGGATTTTAAAAGATTATCAGTACGAGCACTGGATTTTAAAAGATTACCAGTACGAGCATTGAATTTTAAAAGATTACCAGTACGAGCACTGGATTTTAAAAGATTACCAGTACGAGCATTAGATTTTAAAAGATTACCCGTTAGTTGTAATGGGAGATTTTCAATCGTCACCCTCATGAAGACTCATATAGTTGATCGGGGTCTCTGAATTTGTCCCTTATTCGGAATGAAATTTGATGCGAATACAAAATGGATGTAAGCAAATGCAAACACATGCGAATAAACGTGAATATGTGCAAATAAATGCGAATAAGCGAATGATGAAAGATTTTGTTTAATCCTGCCTACATATAGGGTATTTTGAATAAAAGATGAATTTTATAACAAAAATGCCCTAGTGTAGTCTGGGGGAAAGAAATGTTCCAGTAAAAGATTAATTGTTCATTTATTGGAAGAGAATTTATTGAGGGATACAAAAGGTAGAATAGAAGTTTTCTAAATATAGAATTTATTCAAATGTCGGGCATTGATAGGATTGGGTAATTCTACCTCGTCTACGTTAATCAGACAATATGAATTACGTGGTAACGCTTCTTTAACCACATAGAGCCCTTCCCAGTTTGGTGACCATTTGTCGTGCGGGCGATGTTTGAGATGAGCTGTTGATCTGAGGACCAAATCATTAATTCAGAATCTTCTTTCGATGACTGATTTGGCATATTGCCTAGCTATCCTCTGGCATATTGCCTAGCTATGCTCTGCCGCTTTGAGTCTTCTCTCATAGAGTAAATCAAGTTGTATCAACCTCTGTTGCTGATACTGATCGAGTGGTAGCTATAGAAGAGATGCAAATTTAAGAGCAGGTTTTTGAACATGAAAAGAAAATACCACCTCAGTTCCATAAACAAGTTCTGAAGAAGTTGCATTGGTCAGAGTCCGAACGGTGGTTCGATATGCCCAGAGTGCATCATGGATTTTGTCGTGCCAATCATGCCCATTTCAACGGTTCTTTCCAAGATGCGAATCAAAATTTTGTTTGTAGCTTCCGCCTGACCATTCCCTTAAAGATAGTATGGGGCTGAAAAATGATGATAAATTCTGAATTTCGAACAAAAGGTCTTCATTTTTTCATTCTTGAAATGAGTACCATTATCTAAAACAATGTCATGCGATATACCGAAATGACAAAAAATATTCCTATGAATAAATGAGACCACATGTCAGCCTTTTACTGTGCATAGAGCCACAACTTTCCACCCATTTAGTAAAGTATTCTGTTGCAGCAAGAAAGTATTTATGGCCATTTGAAGCAGAAGGGGTGATGGGACCTACGACATCGAAGGCCCACATAGAGAACGACCATGGAGAGATGACATATTGCAAATATGTTGCTGGCGCATGAATAGAAGGTGCATGCATCTGGCATTGTACACATTTCTTCATAAAACAATCACAGTCTTGCTGCATGGTCTTCCAATAATAACCTACCCGAATGATCTGCTTAACAAGAGTTTGGTAACCGACGTGGCCACCACAAATGCTTTCATGTGCTTCTCGAATGACTTCTTTGGCTTCTTCTTCGTCTAGGCACCTAGAATACTCAGAATTGAACCAACGATGATAAAGAACATCAGCGAGAATAGCTTGATTTGCTACTCTGTCAAAACTTGTCTACGAAACTGAAGTAGTATTGCCTCTACATGTTCAGAAACCTGCTTTGAAATTTGCATCACTTCTAGAATTACCTCTTGATCAGTATCAGCAACAACAACTAGTATAGCTTGATTTGCTCGATGAAAGGAGGCTCAGTGCAGTAGAGCACGCTCAATCATATCAGCATAGGGTATCCAGACAATATGCAAAATTTGTCATTGAAAGGAAATTCTGAGTCAATGATCTAGTGCTCAGATCTATGGCTTATCTCAAGCATCGCCCAGGTGGCAAATGGTCGCCGAATTGGGAAGGGCCCTATGTTGTCGAGGAAGCATTACCCCGCAATTTATATCTACTCATCAATGCTCAACATTTGAAAATTTTCTATACTTAAATCCTCTATTCCATCCTTTGTAATTCCTCAATATATTTTCTTCAATAATGGTCAAATTCTTCTTTCCCAGTTACACTAGGGCATTATTTTGAAAATTGTTTTCAAAATGTCCTGTATGCAGGCAGGATCACACAAATCTCTCATTTTGCATGCATGTGCACCCATTTACAGCATTTGCATTCATTTGCATTTGCATGCATTCATTCGCATTCATCTGCATCAATTTGCATTTGCATCAAACTTCCCCTTCAGATTAAGGGATAAATCCTGAGGCCCCGACAGTTGTCCAATTCATCGTGAGGGTGAAGACTGAAAATCTTCTATCAAAATCAATTAGTAATTTTTCAAAAATCCAGTGTTCGTGCTGGTAATTTTTCAAAAATCCAGTGTTCGTGCTGGTAATTCTTGAAAATCCAGTGTTCATGCTGGTAATTTTTCAAAAAATCCAGTGTTCATACTGGAAAGATTTTAAAAAACCAGTGTTCGTGCTGGTAAAATTTTCTAAATCCAGTGTTCACGGTGGTAAATTTTCAAAATTCAGTGTTCGTGCTGGTAAGATTTTCAAAATTCAGTGTTCGTGTGTTATCGTCGCAAAATTTTTCCCGTCTTCCCTTCCTTGCGGGAGAGAGAGGGAAATGCTTTCGCGATTCAAACTTGACCGGATTTTGGAAATTGTTTTTGAAATACTCGCCTCCATTTTAAAAATTGTGGGAAAATCCATGGGATGGGGCTCGACCTGTTGGTACGAGGTTCGACCGTTCCTGTCGCCTTTAACAGGGGTAATCGAACTAAGGACCAAAATTGTGCTTGACTTAATAAAATCATCGAAATTGTGTTCTATCCTAAATGCACAGAGAATTCAGGCATGTGGTATGAGATTTTGTAAAATGTAAGTTGGAAAAACATGATGTATGCTCAGAAAACATTTGGTGTTGAAAAGCATTTCTCAGAGAATTAATCTCTCAGAAAACTCAGACGAAGAAGATTTGAAATCTCAGGAAAGTTTATAAAGATTTGGAAAATCTTGAAGAAATGAGAATCTCGAGAAAAATGAAAAGAATTCTTGAGAAAAGATGAATACTTGAAAAGAAAAACACTTCTCAGGAAAACTCGGACTTTGAGAATTTTCTTAGGAAAATGATTGAAATTCATTGGAAAACTCTTTGAAGAAGGAAAATCAAAACTTAGAAAATTGAAATCCTGAGAATCTTGTCTTTGAAATATCTGAAAATCAACTTTGATTCTTGAGAAAGATGAAAAATTTCTTTTTGAAAATGAATCTTAAGAAAATAACATTTTCAGGGAAAATCACGGGAAAACTTTGATTTGGAAAATCCAACTTCGAAAATCTTCATAGTTTCTTGAGGAATCGATTTCCATGAAGTGAATTTCTTGAGAAAATCATGAGAAAAACAGATGATGCAGATGATTTGAATGAATGAATGCACTTTGAAAAGATTTCTAAAAAATTTGTTGGAAAAATGTGGATTAAGCCAAAGTAAATCCTTTACATATTCTGACTGTGGCCATGAATATGTTCAGGGTTTATTTGAGTTAATTCACAATATTTTGAAAAACTAGAAATATGATGTGCATTTTTAAGATAGCCTAAGAGTGTAGGCTCAGTGTGACTAGTAGAAAGATGATAGATCTGGGTCTCGTCCATATTCCGACTAGGGCCATAAATATGGATTCCACCGAGTTCATCAACTCTCTAAGAGTTGGTGCACGTGCCATTCGTGTTCATCTACGGTGAATTTTGAAAATTGAGATATATGAATCATGGAATCAGGATATTGCAAGAATCAAACTACATGAAATGCATCCTAATCTAAGCAGTAAAGTAAATATTATTCCAAGTTTGATTATTACATCTCTGACGTGAGTCAAAATAAATGAAATAAACAAAATACATAGTGTAAAAGAATCAACATCCTCCAAATTTTCCTGCAAAATGAGAATTAGTACAAGATAACCAAGGAAATGGGTATATATATATAATATATACAACGAAGAGATATATTTATATATCAAAATGCTAAAATTTGTGCTAAATGACATGTAACAATGGAGGTGTATTTGTATGAGAAAATAGATACATAAATGCCCATATATGGAAACAAGTGCACATGAAGGGATCTATACATATATATAAGTATATATATATATACATATATATATACATGTATATGTATATATATATATATGTAAATATACATAGATATATATATATACATATAATGAGAAAATGCACATAAGAATTGAAATTTTATATATAATGGGTAAAATCAGAAAATACAGGTATATACAGTTTATGTAGAGGATTTTACAAAGCTGTAATTTCCAAATTATAACATATTTTGCAATAGAATTAGGTATGGAGCTTCCCTATATATCAATAAAAAGGCATACCAAATATGATCCATAAATCATGAATGGATATTGATATATCCGTTCATGAATATGGCCAATTATCAAGACTGGTTACCTGCAGCAGAAAATGGATAAATGCATGATATACAAAATGTGCATGATATGCACTGTGGAGGCACCATGGGCTGTCCTCAAGGGTTACAAAACAATAAAGAGAGACTAAAAAAAAAACAATGGTCACCCTTTTACGATAGCTGGGCTTTGATATGATAAGAAAAAAAAGTACAAATCAATCATATAGATGAATTCTTGCTATTTGAAACCCATGAGATCTTATGGTGTGAGAACCCAACTGGGCCTCCCTCATTTGGCCTTTATTTCTAACAAGGTATCCACAGAGACTTTAGTTGGTACATGGAAAAACTCAAAATTGATTGTTCGAAAAAGGTGGTTAAAGATCTGCAGAGTGGTTAAAGATCTGCAGATCTATAGTTAAAGATCTGCAAATCTGTAGTATATCATAACAAAGAGATTTTAAGAGACTACAAATAAGCAATATGAAACAGCAAATGGGCTGTTATGATATACTAAAAATGTATGGGAAGGTAATGTTGTAAGAACAGGGGTGGGGATGCCTAACAGGGCATTTCTTTATGCCTTACATGGAAGGTGACGTTACATAGGATCTGGAAACAAATAGAAACACATACACTACAGTGGACTATTGAAATATGGGTGAAATGGAACACAGCAAAAAAAACTAATAAAATTTACAAAGCACCAAAGAAAAAAATCAGAGGTCTATTAAGGTGTAATGGGGCAAATTTTTCAGCACCTCTGATAGAAACAACTTCGCCTGTGGCTATATGTGTTTGCCTAATTCTACTTTCTTCATCAATAGCATTGTGCTATGAAGTACTGAATCCAATATCACAGCAACCGTGAAAACACCACCGATGATGGCACAAACATTTGTAATGAAATGAGAAAAGGATTTGGATATTTCTGTCACCAGTACCTGCATAGGAGAGAGCTCAAAGTGGAAATTAGCAACAGGAATGTCCTGACTCTGCACCAAACTATTGTGTGTAGTATACTTGTACTACTCGAGCAATTTCAATTCCTGGCTAGCCTTTCTTGATACAACCTCAGTCTTCACTATCTGAAGGTAGTGTTTAGTTTTGATTCGATAGGTGCTGAAAGTAGAGGAGCCCTCCTTCTGGCTAGTACGCTTGCATCAGTTGTTTTGGAGGTTTCTCGCACTAAATGGGTCTATAGGCAGCAAGTAAGAGCAGTTCCTCTGCTGATGGACTGAATGAAATGGGGAAAGAAGCCGCTGGGCTTAAGAAAGAGAGGGAAAAGTGTTGGCTTTCCTCTGCTGGACTGAAGTAGGTGCAGAGACGGCTGGAGCTCTGACTGGTGGGCTGAAAGAAGGATGGCAGGAATACGCTGGATCTCCTGTTGGTGGGCTAAAGGAAAGGCGATTTCCTGCTGGACCTCTGCTGGCTGGGCTGAAGAAGGGTTGGGCAGCAACCGTTGGGCTGAAGAAATGATAGGCAACAACCGTTGGGCTGAAGGGGATGTGGATGCAGTTGGCTGAAGGTAACGTGAAGGATGGTGATGCAGCTGGATGGAGCTTTTGCTACTAAGCTGAAGGAAAGGAGCAAACATTTGGCTGCCTATGCTGATGAGCTGAAGAAGATGCAGGAACGGCTGGATGGAGCTTCCTGTTGGTGGGCTCTGAAGAAAAGGCAGCAACTGTTGGATCTTCTTGCTGGGCTGCGGCTGAAGGAAGGTGAATGGTGGGCAGCACCCGGCTGGAGGTGGAAGAGCTCCACGCTGAATTGCCTCTCCTGCGAAAATCCAAAAAAAAACAGCAAATCAAATTCCTCCTCTTGTGAATCAATAGCCTTCCTTTTTAAAAAAAACTTTCAACCCCCCATTCATGAGGTTCCGTTACCTCCTTTTTGAAAAAAATTTGAAACTGAAATTTCAATGTTGCCATTTTCAAAAGGGGCGAGTCTTGTGATTTTTTTAAAAAAAATATGTTTCATTTGCCTAAGTTTTAGGTAAAATAAAACAAAATAAATGATTTTAAAAATTGTTCAGCTGTGGTGGGCACATTTAATGTTGCCTCCTTTTGAAAATAGTATCCTATGCAAGCAAATAAAAAAAAATGAATAAATAAATGAGAGGCTTTTATGGAAATGCCACCTCAACCCACTTTTAAAATCCTTTTGGAAAATAAAGCTTTATTTTGTTTTGGAAAATCTTTTATTTTCAATTGGGGTGCCACATGTGTGTGGGCCCACTAACTAAAAAAAATGAATAAACAAATAACATTAAGAAATTAAAAAGAAAAAATTGCAAATTGGTGCGATTTTCGGGTGGGTCCCGCTCCATTTATTTGAAAATAAAGAGAGAAGAAATAAACTTCTCTTTTTTTTTTTGGAATTTTTATAACATGAGATAAAACTTTGTTTATTTTCAAGAATTTGGAAAAATTGGTTTTTCAGGGCAAAAATATGGATAAAGTAAATGTAAAAATTTTGTAAAGAGATTTAAAATCTTTTTGCAAAAAACTTTGAGATAAAATCTTTAAAATCAATATCCAAATATCCAGATTGTTTCCTGAGAAAAACTTTTGTAATTCAAAAGTCCTGTGGGTAAAATGGGAAAAATTGGTAATTTTGAATACTCAGGGTTTTAAAAATCAATTTTGAAAAGTTTAAAAATCAAATCTGGATTGACAATTTTGAAAATCAGGAGTTCTGGATCTCAAAATGATATGCTGTGCAGTGAAATGATGCAATGCTATGCAAAGACATGTTCTATGAAATGTCACTCTGAGCTCGGACTTGGAAATTCTAGCTTTTTGTCCAGAAAAAGGATTATGAAATTTTGCAATTTGAAGATGTCTCTGAACCTAAATATAGAAATTTTGAGGCTCAAGAATGAGATTTTGGATTTTCTGCAAGGTTCAATCTCAAAAAATGACCATTTTGCCCTTTATTGCTTCCGGATAACTGAAATGTGATAATTGGTGGCGATGTCAAAAAGGCGAGTGAAAATTTGGGGTGTTTACAGATGCTCCTCTTTGCTACTAAGCCGGCTTGTGGTCGAGCTTAGTGGCAAAGAAAACACTCCAAATTTGGGCTATATAAAAATGCCCCAGTTAGAAGGATCTGACTGGGTATAAAGAAATTAGCCCGAGTAAGATGGTAGATATGAAATGGAGAATAAAGAGAAAATAGATTTGCTCTGTGGGAGCGAAGTTCAGGTTTTTTCCCTTAACCTGGATGGGACGGAAAATGCTTCGTATGACACGAAGCTCAGGTTTTAACCCTTGACCTGATTGGGGAATGGAATATCTCATTGAAATGAGATTCAGGTTTGTACCCTTATCCTGATCGCGTGGAATGAAAATAAAATACCTCATCAAATGAGGCTCAGGTTTATACCCTTAACCTGATTGGGCGGAAAATGGAATACCTCTTTGAATGAGGCTCAGGTTTATACCCTTATCCTGATCGGACGGAAAATGGAATATTGGAAGGTGAATAAGACAGCTTTTCTTGAAGAGGAACGAGGCGATGGAAATGGAATTGTAAGAGGCAATTTTGGAAGATGATCAAGACGATCCGGTGAATTTTTCATCAGTGTGAAATATGAATAAGGTAAGGAGTAAGACGACTCTTTCGACAATGCAAAAGATGAATATGACAATCTTTTGACGAGAATAAGGTAACTCTTTCGGCAATGCGAAAGACAGACAAGGCAAACTCTTTCAGAAAAGAGAAAGGCAACTCTTTTGACAACGCAAAAGATGAATAAGGCAATTTTTCCAACGAAGAATAAGGCAACTCTTTCGACAATGCGAAAGATGAACGCAAGCGATCTAAAGGAACAAGGCGATTCTTTCGACAACACGAAAAATGACAAAGGCAATCCAAAGGTGCAAGGAGATTCTTTCGACAACACGAAAAATGACAAAGGCAATCCAAAGGAGCAAGGAGATTCTTTCGACAATGCGAAAGATGACAAAGGCGACTTAAAGGAACAAGGCAATTCTTTCGACAATGCGAAAGATGATAAGGCAATCCAAAGGAGCAAGGCAATCAAGCAGAAATTGAGGAAAATGGATCCCCGCGTGTTACCACAAGTTAAAGAAGGACTTGAGGAGTTACTAAAGGCAGGATTCATCCGAACTATTGACTATCCAGATTGGTTGGCGAACATCGTGGCAGTTCCCAAAAAGAATGGCAAAGTCCGGATATGCATTGATTTCAGGGATCTCAACAAGATCATCCCAAAAGATGATTATCCACTTCCCAACATCGATCTTTTGATCGATAGCACGGCAGGTCACGCCATGTTTTCCTTTATGGATGGATACTCAGGCTATAATCAGATCAAATTGGTCGCTCGTGATCCATCCAAAACTGCTTTTACCATGCCTTGGAGTACTTTTTGCTATACAATCATGCCATTCTGGCTCAAGAATGCTGAGGCAACCTATCAGAGAGTGATGGCCGTTATTTTCCATGACCAGATACACAAGAACATGAATGCCTATGTGGATGATATCCTGGTCAAATCCAAAGAAGGAGAGGATCATCTCGATGCTCTCGGCCAAGTCTTTGAAAGACTTATTCTCTACAAGTTGAGGCTCAATCCACAGAAGTGCGTGTTTGGAGTAGAGTCAGGCAAACTGCTAGGCTATATGATCAGCAAGAAGGGCATAGAGGTGGATCCTGCCAAGGCAAGGGCGATCATTGATATGCCGCCTCCCACCAATCTTAAAGAATTACGAAGCCTTCAGGGGCGCATTCAGTGTATTCGGCGCTTCATCTCCAATTTGGCCATGAGATGTGAGCCCTTCAATCACTTGTTAAGAAAAGAAGTGAAATTCGAGTGGGGACCGGAATATCAGCTCTCATTTGAGCGCATCAAGCAATATCTCCTCAATCCACCGGTTTTGAAGCCACCAGAACTTGGAAAGCCACTCCTTCTATATATTTCTGTCAACCAGAATGCTTGTGGTGGATTTCTTGCGCAGTATGAGTAAGGCAGCCAGATAGAGCACACCATCTATTACATCAGTAAGACTTTCATCGACTATGAGAAAAGATACTCTCAGATGGAAAAGACATGTCTAGCCTTAGTGTGGATGTGTCAGAAGCTGAGGTATTATCTGCTGGCATCATAAATCAAAATTTTGTCAAGACTCAATCCTCTCAAGTACATTCTTGAGCAGCCTTTTCTTACTGGACGGATCGCGAAATGGCAAGTCCTTCTGATGCAGTACTACTTGGAGTATGTTTCTCAGAAGTCAGTCAAGGGTCAGTCCATCGCAGATCAGTTGGTAGATTTCCCGTTGACAGAGGAGATCAAGGCGGAAGATGATTTTCCTGATGATCGCATCTGTAGTATTCAGGAGTCCCCAGTTTGGACCCTTTTCTTTGATGGAGCCAGAAATATGTCTGGTATAGGGATTGGGATCTTATTGATCACTCCCGAAAAGAAGATGATCCATTTATCTCTCAAACTCAACTTTCAATGTACTCACAACATGGTCGAGTACGAAGCTTTGATACAAGGCCTCAAAATTTTGCAAGACTTCAATGTCAAGAGGGTACATGCCTTTGGTGATTCTTTGCTTGTTGTCAGTCAAGTTAATGCTGAATGACAAGTCAAGGATTCGAAATTAATTCCCTATCAGAAGATTGCCTTAGCTCTCATAGGCAACTTTGAAGAATTTCAGCTTCATCATGTCAAGAGGGAATACAATCACATAGCAGATGGCTTAGCATGTTTAGGCTCTATTTTGTCGTTCAAAGATAGTGAATCCTATCGTTTCTTCGAGATTGGCAGACTTGATCAACCTGCCTTCGTTCCAGCTGAGCAAGTAAACCAAGCCACTCAGAAAGAGAAGCCTTGGTACCAAGACATCAAAAACTTTATCGAAATCGGTGAATTTCCATCGGAAATGCCAAGAAAGGAGCAATGTGTGATTCAGCACATGTCAGCCCGTTATTTCATCCTTGCCAATACTCTTTACTGTCGTGGGTTTAGTTCTGAGTATGACAGATGCTTAGACAAGGATGAAGCCATGGAAGTTATCCGAGAGGCGCACGAGGGAATTCGTGGTGGCCACGTCGGCTACCAAACACTCGTCAAACAAATTATCTGAGTAGGGTATTACTGGAAAACCATGCAGCAGGATTGCCATCTATTTGTAAGGAAGTGCGTCAAATGTCAAATGCACGCACCTTCCATTCATGCGCCAGCCGCATACTTGCAATCCGTGGTTTCTCCCTGGCCTTTTTTGATGTGGGCCTTTGACGTGGTAGATCCGATCACTCCTTCAGCTTCTAATGGCCACAAATACTTTCTTGCAGTTACAAAATACTTCACTAAGTGGGTCGAAGTTGTAACTCTACAAACAGTAGAAGGCCAGCACGTGGTTTCTTTCATTCACAAGAACCTCCTTTGTCGTTTCGGTGTGCCGCATGATATTGTGTCTGACAATGACATCCATTTCAAGAACGAGAGGATGAAGACCTTATGCTCGAAGTTCAGGATTCATCATCACTTCTCAGCTCCTTATTATCCTCAAGGAAACAGTCAGGCAGAGGCCACCAACAAGATTTTGATCCACATTCTAGAAAGAACTGTGGAAACAGGCCGTGATTGGCACGACAAGATGCATGATGCGCTCTAGGCATAACGAACCACCATTCGGACCCCAACCAACGCTACTCCTTTGGAGCTTGTTTATGGGACCGAGGTAGTATTACCTCTTCACATTTAAAAGCCTGCACTCAAGTTTGCATCGCTTATAGAACTCTCGCTTGATCAGTATCAGCAACAGAGGTTGGTACAACTTGATCTGTTGGACGAGAAGAGACTCAAAGCAACAGAGCACGCTCAAGCCTATCGTCAGAGGATAGCTCGACACTACGCCAAGTCAATTATTGAGAGAAAATTCTGAGTTAATGATCTTGTGCTCAGATCAATAGCTCATCTCAAGCATCGACCATGGGGCAAGTGGTCACCCAATTGGGAGGGCCCTTATGTGGTCAAGGAAACGCTGCCTTGCAATTCCTATCGACTAATCAACGCAGACGGGGTGGAACTGCCAGATCCTATCAATGCTCTACACCTGAAGAAGTTTTATGCATAAATTGTTCATCCTAGTCTTTTGTATTCTTCAAAATGCCTCTTGCAATAAAGAAATAATCTTTCATTGAATTCTCATATTCTTCTCCCTGATACTGGGGCATTTTATTTTGATCTATACTCGTCTTCCTTCATCGTATGCAGACAAGATCAGACAAACTTTTTCTAAAAATCTTATTTCTTTAGTTAATCTTAATTTTCCTATTAATTACATTCATTTTATTTCTCAATTTAATCAAATTTTCATTCGTTTATTATCAATTTTACCAATTTTTATCAAGTTTTTATCAGTTTTACTAAAATTTTATCAATCTTATAACCCTTTCAGGTTAAGGAATAAACCTGATGCCTCTTTTCAATGAGGTACTCCTTGTTCTTTTCCCTTTCAGGTTAAGGGATAAACCTGAATTTCGTCTTACAAGATCCCTTTCTTTCAAGATAGAGGATAAGCCTAAATTCTTTTATCATCAATTTCCCCCCCCCCAAATTTCTGCCAATTTCTACCCATCCTTTTCAAAGTCTTACTGTCAATTTTGTTGATTCTTTCCTTTCATCGATTCCTTTTATTTTTTATCAATCTCTATCAATCTTTTTCAATTTTGTCAAATTCTCTTCAGAATAAGGGATAATCCTGGAAACCATCATAAATAAAATTCAAATCTTAGGCCACCTTGGGCCGAGGATCTTGAATAAATTTCTCATCTTCATCATCGGAATCTATTCGTGCCTTTTGTCAATTCTTCCAGAATCTGACTCTTGAGTAGGAATTATTTCCTTCCCATCTGAGTTCCGACTCAGGTTTTTGTTTTCATTCCGTTTCATTATTATTTTGAAGATCCGGGTTCCGACTCGGGTTTTCCTTTTTTGTCATTTGAAGTTTCGAGTTTCGACTCGAACTTCCTATCGAATTCAACGCTCATGTTGAAACCGATCATTCTTGTGAAAATTTGAGTTCTCAAGCTCAATTTTCTCATTTATTCTTTTATTTTGAAAAACCGGGTTCCGACTCGGGTTTTCCTTTTTATATATATATATTTTTTTATTTCCAAAGTTTCGAGTTCCGACTCAGGCTTTCTTTTGGTTCCGATGTTTGCATTGGACCAATTGTTACGTCGAGAATTCGAGTTCTCAAACTCGATTTTTTCATTCATTCTTTTATTTTGAAAAACCGGGTTCCGACTCGGGTTTTCTACTTTTTTATATACATTCTTGCTTCTGGAGTTGCGGGTTTCGACTCGGCCTTCTTTTTGGTTCCGATGTCCGCATTGGACCAATTGTTATGTCGAGAATTCGAGTTTTCAAACTCGATTTTCTCATTCATTCTTTTATTTTGAAAAACCTCGTTCCGACTTGGGTTTTCTCCTTTTTATATATTTTTATTTCCAGAGTTTCGAGTTCCGACTCGGGCTTCCTTTTGGTTCCGATGTTCGCATTTGACCAATTGTTACGTCAAGAATTTGAGTTCTCAAACTCGATTTTCTCATTCATTTTTTTATTTTGAAAAATCGGGTTCTGACTAGGGTTTTCTCCTTTTTATATTCGAGTTCCGACTCGGGCTTCCTTTTGGTTTCGATGTTCGCATTGGACCAATTGTTACGTCGAGAATTCGAGTTCTCAAACTTGATTTTCTCATTCATTCTTTTATTTTAAAAAACCGGGTTCCGACTCGGGTTTTTTCCTTTTTTTATATATATATTCTTATTTTTGGAGTTTCGAGTTCCGACTCGGGCTTCCTTTTGGATCCAATGTTCGCATTAGGCCAATTGTTATGTTGAGAATTCGAGTTCTCAAAACTCAATTTTCTCTTTCATTCTTTTATTTTGAAAAACTGGGTTCCGACTCGGGTTTTCCCTTTTGTATATATTTCTTATTTTCGGAATTCTGAGTTCCGAGTCAGACTTCCTAATCGAATTCAATGCTCGTGTCAGAACCGATCGTTCCTATGAAAATTTGAGTTCTCAAAAACTCAGGTTTTCTCATTCATTCTTTTATTTTGAAAAATCGGGTTCCGACTCGGGTTTTCCCCTTTTATCTTCCATTTTTGCGATTTTCGAGTTCCAACTCGAAATTTCCCCTTGTTGATCCAATACTCGTATTGGACCAAAGTTCTCATTGCCTTTCCCTTTCAGGTTAAGGGACAAACCAGAACTTCCCCTTAAGGGCTAATCCTGAAACACCGACAATCATTCTTGTTTAATTCTTAAGTATCTTTGAATTTCGGTCTCTTCCTTAAACTCTCCATTGAGAAACCAGTGCTCGTACTGGTGCACTTTCGAAAACCCAGTGTTCGTACTGGTGTGCATTTTTGAAAACCCAATGCTCGTACTAGTGTGCATTTTTGAAACCCAACACTCGTACTGGGACATTTTCAAAATCCAGTGCTCGTACTAGTATGTTTTTCAAAAACCCAGTGCTCGTGCTGGTACATCATCAAAATCTAGTGCTCATGTTGGTACATCTAGTGCTCGTGCTAGTGTTTGGCTGACTGATCAAGTTAGCCCTCCAGGTTCAGTCTTTGTACTAACCATTCATCACAATTCAAGCTCTAAATTCTCAATTTCAACCTTCGGGTTATCATTTTGTCAAAAATCAATCTTTTTCTCTTGCGAAGGACCCTCTTCAGGGAGAGTTCGAGGAAGCTCGTTCCTTTCGCATGCAACCATCTTTTGTTCGCAAGAACCCTTTTCCAGGGAGAGTTTGAAGGGACTCGTTTTCTTCACGAACAGTCTGCAAAACAACAACCAACTTTACACAAAAGAACCTTTTTCTCGGGAGAGCTTCGACGAAAGCTCGTTTCTTTTGTGGCCCCCATTTTTCTCATCTTTGGCCAACCCCTTCACAGAAGACCCTCTTCTAGGGAGAGTGTGATAGACTCGTTCCTCTGTGATACTTTCTCAACTTCGTTTTTCGGCCGCCTTTCCATAAGAGAAGCCTAGAGATAGGGAGTTTTGACGAAAACTTAATTTTTCTTCGAAAGTTCCGTTTTGCAAACACTTCCTCTTTGAGAAAGAGAGGAGTATTTCCTACTTCTCATTCAGGTAAGGGCTAAGCCTAAGTCTCTCTTTTTGGGGAAAAAGTGAGGAGAATTTTGTCATGGACATGTTGATCGGATGTCAAGCGATTACATTTGTCAAGGATTTCAAGAATGTTTTGCAAATTTGTTATCAAAAGTCATTGTTGATCTCAAAGTTTTTATTGCACAAAGAATTTCCTCAAACTACCTTTAGTATTATTTCCAAAATAGCAAAACTTTGGCAAAATAAAGAACTGAATTCAAGCTTTTTCTGTTGGTCAACCAAGAGAATGAAGAAAAATCCTCGATATGACTGGCAAAGGAAAATTCAATGATGTTGAAAAGCCATAAGCGAATCAATATTGATCATAGATATGGCACATTCTTAAATATCATTCTTTTGGCAGTAAGACAATGGAAATATCCTGGGCAGTAAAAAGGACCTACCCAATCCATATCTCCTCAGTCATTTGAGCTGCAATCAAATATCCGCAAAAGGGATCTCTCAATTGTCATCAAGATGAAGACAAATATGCGAGCTAGATCTCCGGGGCCAAAGAAGATTTAGATCATCTCCAAGATGAAGGAGTTTGTGACAGATTCTCCAAGGGAACGTTCAAATCACCGCCAAAATGAAGGAGACTGCGATGAACCTCCTGACAAACCCTAAAAGATATTTGATTTCTGCTATCATCTAGAGAATTTCTAACCAAATGAACCAATATCATCAAGCCTAATTCCTGAGAAAGAAAAAGAAGGATTGGAGCATCTTCAAGATAAAGGAGTTTGTGACGTACCCTTCCTCGGAAAAGAGAGAAAAGTCAGGACATCTCCAAAAATGAAGATGTAAAAGCCCGAGAAAGCTCCATGACTCAAAAGAGTGCACAAAGATCACCATGGAAAAATGCCCAGGATATCAAACTGCCCGAAACTGTCAGGAATCATCTTTATCTATGTGAAATTCTCTTATTAATATCTTTTCACTCAATTGCTTTTATGAAGCTAAGAATATTTTCTCTCTTTTCATATCAAGGAAATTGATGTCCTCCTTGAAGAAGCTCAACAAAGACAAATTTGAGTTTGATTCTTGATTCTACAGAGTTGGCCCAATTACTGTTAATACTCTAGGTAGAAAGAGATGATATTTTCACACATAAGCACAATTCAATTATTCTGAATCAACTAAAATATTTTGACATCTTATTGGAAATATTTTCTAAGTTGTCCTAACATGAAGTAAGAACTTGATGTTCGTTTTGACGTATCCTGACCTCATCCCTCATTAGGACTGAAAAGTTCTTTCTTTTCGTCTGATCTGAGTGTTGTCGGATCTACACACTTCACTGTGTTCCCCACTGTCCCATCATGGACAGTTCCCGCTCAGGATAAGGGTTAAACTTGAACTTTCTGCAAAAGGTCTGTTATTGTCAAAAGCTATTTTCAGTCTCAACAATGAGGCGCCTAAGATCAACCCCTTTTTAAGCTTTAGGGAACCCCCCCCCCCCCCGCCCAATTTTCATCCTTTTGCAAACCCCTCTTGGACTTATTGTGCGAAGTCTAAAGGTCCCATCACAGTTTTCCCGCTCTTCGAGGATTCTGTATCCATTCAGGCTAAGGATTAAACCTGTTACCTCGCTCTTCGAGGTACCACCCAAACCTTCTGCGAGAGGTTGTCTGTTTTTAGAAAGTTGATTTAGTCCCAGTAATGAGACACCCAGATCATCCATTTTCTAAGCTTTAGGGAATCCCTTATTTTTTTCTTCTTGCAAACCCCTTCCGGATTTGTTTGTCTAAAATTCGAAGGTCCCATCATGGACTCTTCATTCGAGGATTCCATATGGTCGCCCCTTTCAGGATAAGGGGTAAAGCCTGAACCTCGCTTCGTGAGGTATCTTTCCATTCAGGTTAAGGTTAAACTTGAGTCTCATTTCGACTAGATATCCTTTCTAGTCCCGTCACGGTTTCTTCATCTAAGGATTCAGTATGGTTTCCCCCCACTCAGGTCAAGGGTTAAACCTGAATCTTGCTTTGGCGATGCATTTCGTTGTCCCATCACGGCTTCCTCGTCTGAGGATTCTATATGGTCGTCCCTTTCAGGATAAGGGTGAAGCCTTGTGATCATCACAAAATTTTTCCTCTCTTGTGGTTTCTCTCTCTTCCTTCTCTTTTCTTTTTCTAAACTCTATTTTCCTCCTTTTTGAAAGGAGGAAAATAAAAGACAGAAAAAGAAGAGAAAAGAAAGAAAAGAAGAGAGAGAGAGAGAAATTCTTTCGCGGGGTCTCACTTGACCTTAATTTGAAAATATTTAGAAAAATACTCGCCTCCGTTTTGAAATATAATTATGGGAAAATGGAGAGACGGGATTCGCTCGTCGGTACGAGGTTCGACCGTTCCTGACGCCTTTACCAGGGGTAATCGAACCAAGGATCGAATTTATGCCCTTTTGCTTTGCCTAAATATTATCTAAGAATTTATCCTAAATCTAAATGCATAAAAGATCATGCTTGTGCAATGCAAGGATGTATGCTCTTTTCAAAAAAATGGTTTTGGAAATCTCCAAGTGCTCTGAGATGAATTTGATAATGGGGTGAAGAAATGATTGAATCTAACTTAGAACTTGAGATAGATCAGGGATTTAAATTTTAAGTCTTTGAAATAATCAGAGCTATGAAAAATAAATCTTTGAATTTGGAAAGAGAATGATTTAAAGCTGAGATAAATGGAAAAGAAAGGAAGTTTTCAAAGTTTAGAAGATGGACTTTGAACTTAGATTTAGGAGAAGAGATAAAATTTGAAATGGAATTGAATTTAAAATTTGAAATCAGGATGGATTTGAGAAATCCAAATGGTATTTAAAAATAGAAATGAATTTAGGAAGTTCAGATGAGATCTGAAAATGGAATTGGATTTAAAATTTAGAATTGAGAATGGAATTGGATTCTGAATCCTAAAATGGGTTCTGGATCTTAAAATGGATTTAGGATCTGAAATCTGAGATCCAAAATAGAGTTGGACTCAGGACCCTAAGATAGATTTGAGATCCAAAGTGGAACTGGGTTCTGGATCCTAAAATGGATTTGGATCTGAAGTCTGAGATCCAAGATGAAAGTTGAACTCTGGATCCTAAAATGGAATTGGATCTGAAGTCTGAGATCCAAAGTGGAATTGGATTCTGGATACTAAAGGAATTTAGATCTGAGATCTGGAATCTCATGATGAAGTTGATATCTGGATTAAAAATGGATGTTGGATCTATAATCTGAGATCCAAGATGAGGTTGAATTCTGGATCTAGGATCCTAAATGGGGATTGGATCTGAAGTCTGAGATCCAAAAGTGGAGATTTGTACTTGGAAATCTGGATCCAAGTTGGGATTAGGATCTAACTTTGGATTTGGATTTTGAAAGTCTGAATGGGATTTTTGAAGATGGATCTAGGTTTTGAAAACCCAGATTAAATATAAAATTTAAGAAGGGTTAATTTTTGAGATTCAGAATCAAACTCAAGCCTTGATTTTGAATTTTGAAGGTGAGAAAGATAAACTTGGTTTTGAATTTGAAATCAGAAGATGAATCAGAGGTTTCAAAGTTGAATTGAGCTTTGAAAATGGAATTTGGAAATGGAATTTTGAATATAAAATTGAATTTTGAAATCTCAAAGTCAAATTGGACTTTGAAATTGAAATCAAAATCTTTGAAATAAGATAGAAGAATGAATTGAAATAGAGATTGAAGAAAGATATTTGAGATCACTTGGATTTTGAAAAGAATTTTGAAAATATGATGCAGTTCTATCCTAAATGATGAATGAATTTAAATTTTGAAATTGGATTTGAAAATCGTATTTCATTCTTTTAAATGAATGTAAATAAGATTGAAGATATAATACATCCTTGACTATGGTCATTGAATGTATTATATAATAATCTATATTTAAATTCAAGTAAAGAATAAAACACATTTTTTTGGTGCTTTTATAGAGTTTTAAAATGAAATTAACTCTCAATATACCCTGACTATGGCCATTGATATATATTGAATCAATTTTAGACTAAACTATGATAAAAGAGAAAAATATTTAAAAAAAATATAATGAATTTTGAAAAGGATCCAGTGTGGATCTAGTGTTATTTTATAAAAGATAAAAATCCTAAGTTTTGTTTACATCCTGACTATGGACATTGATGTAAATCATCAACTTAGGATTTAATTACCTCTTACGAAATGGTGCACGTGCCATTCATGTTTCACCATTGTGAGATTTTGGAAAATAAAGGGGGAAAGCATGAAAACAAGCAATTTATGATTTTTACAATGCTCATTCATTCTATCTAAGACAGGAAATGTAAAGAATTCTCATTAATAGTTATCTATTACAACTTGAACTGAATTTGAAATCCTAATCTAAGAGAGACATCAACATTTCTAGAGATTCCTGCAAAAAGAGTTAGTACTAAGCCAAGATAAAAGGAAGTAGAAGAATTTAGTTTGAAAAAATGTAAACGTAGATGATTATGCTAATTCTATAATAAGATGCTATACTCATGCTAAGAAGAGATATATGGCATATTCTGCATTTATAAGAGAATGTGTATATACACATGTATATGTAGATATATATATACATACATATGTATATATATATATATATATATATATATATATATATATATGTATGTATATGTGTGTATATATATACAAGCCATGCCATAGGTAAACAAAATCCATATGTAAAGGGACATACACAAGACTTTTAGGCCGATGAGAGATATGCAAGATGGATGGTGGACTGTGCATTTTGCACAGAAATTCAATGAAAAGGTGATTGTTGGTCACAGCCGCAACTCAGAATACTGCTTGGTATGGATGAAATGAGCAATAAGGTAGAAGCCAGGAGATGTGCAGTGCATGGTGGCAGCTGTGCACGGTGAGGGCTGATGGTGACAGGTGGGTATGAATTTGTAGGTAGAGCTAATAAGAGTGGAATGGGTAATAGGGAAGCTGAAATGTGTTGATAGCAAGTATATAAGAAGCTAAAAAGGTGTGTTGGACAATGAAGTAGTGCTGTGATGGGCTGAAAGTAAGTGACAGGGTGCTTCTGGTTGCAAAGAGGCAGGTAGATGTCAACAGAAAAATACAGCGAATGCAGGTTTTGAAATGGTGTTGTGGATGACAAAATAGCATGTGACTGTGATGAGTTGCAGAAGAAGGGCGCAACAAGATGCTGCTGTAGGGTCGGATGATAGCAGTAATGTGAGGATGCTATGCAGGAGCTGTGAGATAACAATGCTTGTGGGTTGGGAGAACATGATATACATCCATTTGGACCATTCCACAGCAGGATTGTATATCCCATAGGCAGCAACATTAATAGCTACTGTAAAATGAATTACAGCAGGATGATTTGCTAAAGAGGAATGATGGGTTACTTGGCAGCTAACTGGTCCACAGTGGGTCGATTGACTGCCAAATTCAATTCATTGATATTTGCAAGGTTATTGAGAGTGGATGGCACTAAACCATTCAAGAAATTTCCATCAAATCGGCTTTTGAAGAAGCAAATCCGGGTTCAAAAAGTGAAATAAATAATGATGGTGTATAACAAGTGTTTACGCTAGCATATAAACAAGTAACTAACGGGAAGAGATATTATGGACACTCGCAGGACTTCAAGTGTTTTCACAAGCCCTATTGTGGAAGGGATTACTCTGGACAACTGATTTCCATCAAACAATCTTTTGTGAAGCAAAGTAATCAGTGAGAAAGGCAAGTTGAGAACATTCAATATGAAGGAAAAGAAAAAGAGAATCCCTATGTTGGTGCAAGTATTTGGTGATCACAGCTAGCTTACATATGTATAAGCACCCTTCTTGAACTAAAAAGTTGAGGTGGAATCATGTGGATAGTACACGAAAAATAAGGTGTTATGCAATTAAGATTTAGGTGGGGTGTAATGCTGGTAGATAAGGGTTGTGGTAGTGTTACAGTGATGCACATCAGGTGCTTGTGACAGGTGAGGAGTAGGGTGATACTGTAGGGTGACAGTGTGGAGGAATGGACAGTAGCAACGCTTCAACATCCTTGTAGGTGAAAATGTAGTGAGATGGGGAAATGAAGATGCAGCGGATATGCCAGATTAATGCATATTGACCATAGCTCCTTCTACATCTAAAAAAAAAAAAAAATTTATTGTATAGTGCAAACAGAACATAGAATTTCGAAAGTCCTCCTTTCTTCAACTATAATTTTGATTGCCTCCTTATAATCATCCCCATAAAGTCTCAAATCCCAATCCTGTAGATCATGAGGAATGACATATTTACACACATTTTCATGTATTAACCACGAATCAAGTATATTCATATGAGGATAATCATAGAGAACCATTATCTTTACTTTCATGAATCAAAAGTTCTGACATAAATTTCTGCCAAAACATCGAATGATGTTCACCAGCAAATCACAAGTCATCCATAAAAGAGATTTTCAAGATATCTTAACTAGTACAAAACCAATCATTACATGGGAGACTAGCATGTGACATAAAATTTTTAAAACGGTGGAATATATCATGATGTAGCAATGAAAACCATAGGCAATGTTAACAGAAAGGGTAAGGTCCAGAAACTCCAAATCAGTCATAATGCCATAAACAGAAAAAAAAAATCCATTTGTATAAACAGACCCTGCTCAAGAGGTTACTACACGAGCTCATGCAGGAATTCATACAGGAGTTTTCAAAGGATGTTGATGAAGAGAGAATTATAACAGGGGAGCATCACGAAACTTACCTTGAAAATCAGTCCCGCCACGTACCTGATGTACCGAGCTTCTGTTGGTTCTTACGTGAATCAGCTGCAAGATTGCTGTCCTTTGGGTTGTTGCACTTCCAGATTTGCTTACAATAAATAGTGTTTGGGTACAGCAGCAGGTGTACAGGTGAAATGACTGATTGTAGGCATAGATTTCGACAAAGACATATCCTGAAATACAATGCAATGAAGTGAGCGGGGTAAACAATGTAGTTTGCAGGAATGTGCAGTGGTGTACTTCCCAGGCTTTGGCAATTTTTTTTTATTACATCCGATCCGTCTTACTTGTTCTCCACAATTTCTGGACTCAGGGCTACAAAATTAATCCCATCATAGATAGATCTTGAGTCCTTTCTGTTGTAGTCTTTTCACAATAGGCAGGAAAGTATCAACCACGAATGTACATTCAGACACGACTTCAAACTGTGAGATAGATGTTTTCAATTACAGAGGCCGCAGCAACCGAATCCGAACGAGGTGGTGAATTTTATTTTGAATCCTCCTTAGCTAAATAATTTTTTGAAGCAATCACCGCAGGACGTCATCTATTGCTGGGTGCCACGTTATGTGAATTGCCATCCTCATGCAAATATTTCACGTTTGAACCCAGCCTCTTCTTAAAATTACCATTCATGATGCCCCATTTTGGAAGTGGTCTTGAAGGTGGGGGTGTGAATGTTTAATCACCCAGAAGCATATGCAACAACTTATACACAATGACGACCTAATTACAGATCTGAAGGTAGGCAAATTACTTTATCAAACTGTGATCAGGTGGCTCTTCTGGCAAGCAACATCCATCTCAGATATTTTTTTTTTTTAAAGTATAAAGCTCTAATTCAGCGATCATGGCGTGACCAGGAGTCAAGAATCTCCTTGAAGGCTATTTGCTGAGTCTTGTCACCCATTTGCTGAATCTCATCAAGGACTTCCATCCTTTTTCAGAAATCTGAAGAACTTGATTGTTTCTCATTTACTGAGTCTTGTCACTGTCGAATGAATCGAAAATAGCAAACTTGCTACAATCATTAATCAAAACAATTAGCCAGAAAATCTATGATAGTAAAATATGGTGTGAACTACACCGTGGTGGTTGTGATCACCAGATGCTACCAGTAATATTTACAGCAGCAATCTCCATAGTATAATGATCAATTCTCCTAAGCTCACTATGGCAAATGATCCTCATCATCCACACAGCGATTGAACACTGAATTATATTGCTTATCGATATAAGAAAGAGGTAAAAAAAATGGGACCAATACGATATGGATGGATACTATCAGATTTCATTTCCAATTTCAACTGAGAATAAAATTAATCTGATAGGCATATCTTAACTCTTTTAAACACCGATGGCAGAGACAAGACTTCTGTAAGCATAGACGCTTATGTCGAAACAACGGAACAGTAAGCAAAATACAGAGTACTTTCGCATCAAGGAAATCCAAATGCGAAGAGAACTATCAAAATGAAACTAAACAGGTAAAATCTAAAATTAATCGATGATTATGGCAGAGTAAAGCTCAATCTGATACTTGGATCAGACCGACCATTTTCTTTGACAGTCATTGGGTTTTAAAAGAAATTATTACAGGAGGAAAACACAAATGAGATGTGTAATGGGAATATGAAGATGCCGAGAATGAGGTTAAACAAGAAAAAAAATAAAGAGAGCTCAAAGGCAGTTTAAACAAAAGAGGAGGTTGGTCGTGAATGTGAGACGAGGGGTAAAAAAACAGAAAAGTAACAGGAGGAACAGGTAGATGAAAGAAAAAAAAAAGACAATGAAACAAGGAATGCCAACAGAAAATTAGAGATACAAAACAAAAGGAAAAGTAAATAAAAAAAAACAAAATCGGAAAAGAATTTGTGGGAGTATGAATGCTCCGTTAATGTCGCAATAGGTGGGTCGATCCTGTTATATGCAGGTCGATCCTACCATTTGTGCCCTTGGATGAAGAAAGGAAAAAAAAAATGAATAAGGAAAAAAAGAAAACGCAGTAATAGAGAGAAAAATCATCGACTGAGAATTGAATGAAGAGAGGAAGAGGGACTTACATGTAACTCAATGTTGTGGGGCCGATCCTTCGTAAATCGACTGAAAGAAGATGATATCTCCTTGCCTTTACGTTTATACGATCAACCTTCTTCAGCCGATTGAGAAGAGAACCAACAGAGTAAAGGAAGAAAAGAGGATGGGGAAAGAAGCATGAAGAAGAAGAGGGGTGGCGAGGTTAGAAGCGGATCCTGGGGGCTTCCTCATCGTTCCCCTCTTAAAGAGAGGGACGAAGGTTCAGGAAGGGGGATGAGATTGGAGAGAAGGTGGAGGTCGTTTAGAGGATGAGTGAGATAGGGTTTGCGAAAGAGGCGCCGCCCTCTTTTCTTTACGAAGGGTTTTCAAAAAACCCTAAAAACAGATTTACAACAGGGCCCCTTTCATTTTCGGGATTTTACAAAAAAGGGGGTTTTTAACAAATTTTTGCTAAAAAAGTGTTTTCATAAAACTTGATTTTTAAAAGGTGTTTTCAAAAGGTTATTTTTGTGTTCTTCTTTTCCTATTTTCTTATTTTTTTGTTTTTTCTTGACATTTTCTGCATTTTTTGTATTTATTTTCTAAAAACTAAAGAGTTTAAAATAATTTCAAAAAAAATATTTACAAAGGAAAGGTTTTCTGAGCAATTTTGGAAGAAAA
Organism: Nuphar pumila; assembly: GCF_984573655.1. Classification (NCBI taxonomy): domain Eukaryota; kingdom Viridiplantae; phylum Streptophyta; class Magnoliopsida; order Nymphaeales; family Nymphaeaceae; genus Nuphar; species Nuphar pumila. Next base: position 62,754,721 of record NC_143260.1, on the reverse strand, counting down.
TGGGTTTGGACCCGAGTTTTAAGAAAATATTTGAGTTTTATACCTCGAATCAGGGAATATAACACGATGGATCCAAACGGATACCGGGCAAAGTGTCTGAGCTTTTTAAAAGTTATTTTGGTAATTTTGAGAATTTAATTTAAAATTGGATGACAATGCTCAGATTTGGATTCTGATATCGAATCCGGATCCGAAATCGAGTCAGATATATAAAATGAATTTAATTTCAGTAAAACTTTGAGAAATATACTGAAATTTAGGTTTGAAAGTGGCTCAATTGCTGATAAAATGAAATCAGGGGCAAAAAGGGGATATTTAAAAGATTTTGAAAAATTTGGGGTGTTCACAAGCCTGAACCTCGTTCCACGAGGTATCTTCTTTTCGGCTTTTGGGTTAAACCTTAACCTCGTTTCGATGAGGTAATCCTCCCAGTCCCATCATGGTTTCTCCCCACAAAGGAATCCATGCTCTATATATATTCATCCAGGAAAGGATCGTATTTGAGTTTCATCTCACGAGGCATTTCTCTCAAAAATGTCCCATCGAGGTCCACTTATATTCCTTTCCCCATTCAAATCATCTTGATATATCTTCGTCCCATCCAGGTTAAGGGCTAAACTTGAGTCATTCCGAAGGTTGATCTTGTCTCACCCACAAGACTTGATCAAAATTCTTATCTTTCAACATTTTGGAATCTTTACCAAAAGTCCCATCACGATTTCCTCATTTTTTATTATTCAGTCATATCATTTTCAAGGATTTCGTCCCCCCAGAACCATTCAGGATAAGGTTTTAAGTCTGAAAAGCCATGTTTTCGAAGTAGTTCTTCCACACCCAGTTCAGGTTGACTAACTGGGGCATTTTTCAAAATTTGGAGTGTTTCTTTGCCACTAAGCTCGGCTTTCAACCGGCTTAGTAGCAAAGAGGGGCATCTGTGAACACCCCAAAATTTTCAAAATATTGTAAATATTCACTTTTTGCCCCTGACCCCATTTTTTGAGCAATTGAGCTAGTTTTAAATCTAAATTTTAGTATTTCTCAGATTTTATTGAAATTAAATTCACTTTTATACATCTGACTCAGTTTTGGATCCGAATCCATTGCCAAAACCCAAATCTGAGCCTCGTTGTCCAATTTTCAAATTGAAAATACAAAAATACCAAAAATAGTTTTTTTGAATGGCTCAGACAGTCCATCCGACATCCGTTTGGATTCATTACTCGATATTCCTCAATTCGAGGTTAAAAACTCAAAAAACTTCTAAAATTTTGAATCCAAACTCATTTTCTGAAGAAATCAAAACCCAAATTTTTAGAAAACCCTTCTTTTTGTAAATACTTATCAAAAATACAAAAAAATAGTCTTGTCTCTTGTATTGCTTAGGTTTTAGGGCTTTATTTCCAAAATGACAAAAAAAAATCAGAAAATACCGAGAAAAGAAAGAAAAAAAAATCAAAATAGTAAAAATTGCAAAAAAATGGCTTTTAAAAACCCGTTTTTAGAAAAGTTTTCTTTAGAAGACCCTTTTTGGAAAAATTCGGAACCCCCCCCCCCCGTAAACAAAAACCCCCTATCGCAGGTCCTCTCCTTCCAGAACCATCCTCTTCCCGATCTCTCTCTCGCCTCTCCCTTTCGCAGAACCACCTTCCCCATCTTCAACCCTTGATCGCCATGGCCATTCCCCAACTCTCAACCCTCCATCACCAACGGCCTCGCAGACCATCCTCCACCCTCCGATCGATGGCTCCAGACCCTCAACCACCGATCTCCAACCGCATCGCACATTCCAGAAGCCCCCCTCTTCCTCTTTAAAAGGGGAGCACGCAGAAAAAGAGGGATCAGTGGTTCATATGTCCCCTACGCCTTTCTCAATCAATTATCCCTTATCGAGCTCAGGCGTCCATTGATCGCCACCCAGCAAACCTCCATTGATCGTCATTCTCTTTCCTGATGTTTCCCCTCCTGTTGATCGATCAAAGACCCCTCAACACCAGCAACAGTAATCAGAGCGAAATGTCTGCAAATTATCCAAACTTCTCTTTTTTGGAAGGATCAAAGAAAATTTCTTTTAACCACCAACCGTAATAATCAAAGGTGAGAGTCCCCATCTCCCCTCCTCTTTTTGCGATTTTGGATTTTCCTTTGGATTTTTTTTCTCTATCTTTCTTTCTCTTCTTTTCTTCGTTCCCCCATTAATGCACTACTGGTGGCATTGAGTTGCCTATAGCAACATCAATCCACCTATGTGCAACATCGATGGAATGATTGATTCCAATACTTGTTCTCTTACTTTCTTCTTTTTTTTTTACTAAGTTCTTTCAGTTTACGTGAATATATGTCTGAGCCATTTGAATACATTATTCATAGCATTTAATATAAACTATGATTTGCTGGATGATGTAGTTTTTTATTCTATCCTTGACTTTACATGTGATTCTACTTTAATCGTATCCTAGTCTTTTCATTTTCGCTATGTTATGGTTCATTCGCAAAATTTTGTCATATTTTCCCGATGTTCATTGAATTTTGTTGATAGCAGCAGCATCATATACCGAATCTGCAAATTCTTGTTCCATGTTTCGCTTTCATTTCTCATGTTAGCTGGATTTTTTCCAAGGTTTCGGTTTATATTTTCTTTTTACTTTCATCATTGATCTTCATATATCTGGTATTTTGGTGCACACATTTCTTCCCCTTTGCCACAGTTAGTTACCCTATCACAGGTGCTCCCCCATAGGATGTTACGCTTTAATCACCGCCTGTATGAGCAAGTCGGTGTCGTAATCCATCTACTGCATGACTCATTTGCATCACATTCACAACATTTATCGTTGAATAACACCCCTGTTCAAGTGTAAAGAGAGTCTTCGTTAACATGAAAATAGCCTTCGTACAATAGCATTTTTTTTTATGTTGCCTGCCTCCATTCCAAAGATGGGATTCCGAGCTAGCATTAGATTCAAATTATTTTATGGCTTCTGTCATGCTTTGCCTCCTTGTTGGAGCTATTCTGCTTAAACCATCTACAATCCAGATTATCTTAGGAACACAGGTACGAATGTATATTGCTGCATAATCTGTTACAATAGTAGATCTTGAAACCTTTGTTCATGTCATGACCCCAGACCTAAAAGACGTAAGCAACAGATTGGCTTCATGGACAGGAATTTTTAGCGCAAGGTGGATGCCCCTTTTTTGAAGTTGGAAGGACCCTTAAGGTCGTTTTGCAGAAATTTTTCATTATATTCTACTGAAAATTCTGAGATGGAAGCAGGAATAGTTTTTTTTTTCATCCGATTTCACCATCTAATAGTTGTGTGTTTGGTTATGTTGAGCTTAATAATTCACAGATGCTTTATTTGTCAAATTCATTGTGTTATATTTCATTACAGTGTGATTCATTTTCTCTGCATTAGTTTACTCCATGTCTTCCCCGAATTTATCTGTGATGTGTATATTTTCTGGCATTTGATTTGCTCCATTCTAATACATAACATATATGTTACATATCATAAGGCATTTGTGCTTTTACTTATGTGTATTACAATCACATCATCGTCCCATGTATTACAGTCCCGATAGGTATTTAGTTCCATCTTGATTTCCCTTTTTCCCTGTTTTATTTTCTTAATTTTCGACTCCTCACTTTATATTTTAATCATCTTTTAGAATTGTTTGTTCATATTTAGATTCCCTATTATCATTTAATGTTTTCATATTATCCATCACATTCGTATTCATGTATTATGGTCATTACATCTCCACCATCTCCTTCATACACAAATATACACCAGGATCTTCAAGATTTGTGAATTTAGGTCCAGGTAAAGAGCAGCTCATTTCAACCCATATCTGATAGCCCTATCAGTGGGGTCAACGCTGTCAGATTTGGTTGAAGAATCTCCACGGTGGCTGCGTCTATGACCTCTATAACTACCCAGCCATTTGGGTCATCTAATTGGGCTCGTTGCAGTCAAGAGGGCATAGATGCTGGTAATTCAGTTGGGGCTAAAGCCTCTTCATCACTCACACATTGTGGCTGGAAACAAAAAGCTTATACAGTTGTTTGCTCAAACATATCGTCTCTTTTGTACATGATCTGATGTTGATATTATATATGCTCATCGTCACTTAGCTGTTTATTTTTTTTTTTACTTTTATCAATCAATCCCACTCGATATCATCTTTTATTTGTCATTGAACAACATTCAATGCTTATACAGTATATCACCACCACTGTCATTCACTGCACACAACATTGTCTCATTTCAACACTCTGACTCACTTAAGTACCAGCCCCCACCATATTTCCTAACATCATCTGATGCACCTATTATAGCAGAACAGTGCCCTGTCATCAATGACAACCTGCAGCATTATCCTTCCCTTAATCCCATTGTATCTATTTTTCAGTAACACCCATGAAAGCCCTGCTTCTCCAAACTCAATCACCATCATCTGAGTTTTCTCTCTGTCATACCACCCACTGTAGGTGTCTCAACTGCACCCTGTTGTTACCACCAACAGTATTGCATTCCCAGCCTTCACCTCTGAAAAGTACCACAGAGTTAAATTTGTATTTTTATTCACAGAGAAATACCATAGCCTCTCTTCCTTATAGCAGTTCATCAGAAGAGTTGTCATAAGCTGTGATTTCTCACAGTGGCTCACAAAAAGCCACTATGATCTTTTCATTTCATAATAACTCATCACAAACAGCAACAACCCTCTCATCCCTGTGGATATATTCATTTTGTTTCTCATGTTTTAAACCTTACACAACATCCTTCATAACTATGTCATTCCACTTTCCATCTTACATTACAACATCCTATTCACCACCTGCAGCATACATCCTGTTAAAGCATTGTTGTGTCATACCTCACCTTTAGATTGCACTCACCTATAGCCTCACCTTCACAACATATAGATATCACCTAGCACTCCTTTGTACTTACACTCAACATATCAATGCAAACCATTAAAAATGGCATTGGCCCATGGGGTTACCTAAAATAACATCATATACACTTGCCAACACCTATGCTCATATCTCCATGAAGATCTGTGACTTCACTAAAGTCATTCTCAGTCATCTACATAGATGACCTTGCATTTGTCATGTGTCCAATACGCCATATATGTTTCTCATTTAGCATAAATGTTATATTTAGATATATGTGCATGTTTTCTCATTAAATATAAAATATATGCATGTGCATTGGTTGCATTCTAGGTTCAGAATGATATTTTTGTAAATTTCTTTTTCATGGGCATCCATTATATTTTGCTAGTTCTGTTTTGCAGGGAAGGTGTAGATTTTTCGAAATTCCTTCTTCTAGATTAGGCTTTCTGTAAATTTTAAGTTCAATTCAAGTTTGTAATAGTTAGATATTAATGAGAATCTTCGTTTCTTTGTATTAGATTAGAATGAATGTGCATATAGATGTCAGAAATTGTCTGTTTCATTTTATTTTTTCAAAAAAAAAAATTCACAAATAGGCACACGAATGGCACGTGCACCATTCTAATAGGAGGTGATTAAATCCTAAGTTAATGATTTGCATCAATGGCCATAGTCAAGATGTGAACAAGACTTAAGATTTTTATCTTTTACGGAATAACACTGGATCCTTTTCAAAATATCATTATATTTTCTAAATATTTTCTTCTTTTATCAGGGTTTAACTTAAAATTAACTCGATATATATCAATGGCCATAGTCAGGATATATTGAGAATTAATTTCATTTTAAACTCTATAAAAGCACCAAAATATGTTTTATTCTTCATGTGAATTCAAATACAGATTATCATATAATACATTCAATGGCCATAGTCGGGGATGTATTATATTTTCAATCTTATTTTAATTCGTTTAAAGAATGAAATATGCTTTTCAAATCCAATTTCAAAATTCTATAAATTCATTTCATCATTTAGGATAGAACTGCATCATATTTTCAAAATTCCTTTTCAAAATCCAAGTGATCTTGAATATATCTTCAATTTCCATCAATTCTATCTCATTTTTAGGACGCAAAATTTCAATTTGACATTAAAATTTCAAATTCATTTTATATTCAAACTTCAATTCCCAATTCAAATCAGATTTTAAAGTTCAAAAGTAACTTTGAAATTCCAAGATTCAAATTTAAATTCAAAATCCATATCTCAAAATCAATTTCAAAGTTCAATTTGAAATTTGGAATTTTTGATTCATCCTCTGATTTCAAATTCAAACTTTAAAATCAAGTTTTGTTCTTTATCTTCAAAGTCTTGATTCTCAAAAATCCAAAAATCAAAATTTGAGATTAATTCTGAAACTCAAAATTTTGATTTCTCCCAAGTTTTAAATTAAAAAATATTGGGTTTTAAAAAAAAAACCCAGATCCATCTTCAAAAATCCCATTTTGGATTTTCAAAATCCAATTCCTAAAATTAGGATCCAATTCAATTTAGGTTACAGATTTCGGATCCAATCCAATCTTGGATCTCAGACTTCAGATCCAAAATTCCATTTTTTTTTGTTCCAGATATCAATCCCAATCCAATCTTGGATCTCAGACATCAGATCCAATTCTATTTAGGATTCCAGAGGTCAACTTCATTTTGGATCTCAGACCTCGGATCCAAATTGTATTTAGGATTCCAGATATCAGATCCAACTCTATCTTGGATCTCAGACTTCGGATCCAATTCCATTTAGGATTCCAGAGATCAACTTCATTTTGGATCTCAGACTTCAGATCCAATTTCATTTAGGATTCCAGAATTCAACTTCATTTTGGATCTCAGACTTCAGATTCAATTCCATTTAGGATTCCAGAATTCAACTTCACTTTGGATTTCAGACTTCAAAAATCCAAATTTCATTTAGGATTCCAGACCTCAGATCCAACTCCATCCTAGATCTTAGACTACAGATCCAATTCCGTTTAGGATTCTAGAACTGAATTCCATTCCCAATTCCAGATTTCAAATCCAATTTTATCTTGATTTCCAGATTTCAAATCCAAATCCACCTTCAGATCCCATCTGGACTTCTTAAATCTATTTCTATTTAAAAAAAATCCATTTGGATTTCTCAAAATCCAAATTCTATCCTAATATCAAGCTTCGAATCTAGAATTCAATTCCCTTTCAAATCTCATCCAGGTTCAAAATTCAAAATTCAGAGTCCATTTCTGACCCTAAAAACTTCATTTCTCTTTCTCTCTGCTTTAAAATCATTCTTTTCAACTCAAGATTTATTTTCCCAACTTTGATTATTTCAAAGACTTAGAACTTCACATATCTTTTCTGATCTATCTCAAGTTCTAAAGTAAGAAATCATTTCTTCACTCTATTATCAAATTCATCTCAGAAACACTTGGAGATTTCCAAAATCATTCTTTTTAAAAGAGCATACATTCTTGCATTGCACAAGCATGATTCTCTGTGCATTTTAGACTTAAAATAAATTCTTAAATAATATTTAGGCAAAGCAAAAATGCATAAATTCGATCCTTGGTTTGATTACCCCTGGTAAAGGCGCCAGGAACGGTCAAACCTCGTAACGACGAGCGAATCCCGTCTCCCAATTTTTCCCGCAATATTTTCAAAAATGGAGGCGAGTAATTTCTCTAAATATTTTCAAATAAAGGTCAAGTGAGACCTTCGCAGAAGATTTCCTCTATCTTCTTTCTTTTCTTTTCTCTTCTCTCCTCTTTTCTGTCTTTTATTTTCTCCCTTCAAAAAGGAGGAAATAAAGGTTAGAAAGGAAGAAAAGAAGGAAGAGAGAGAAGGAAGAGAGAGAAACCAAAGAGGAAAATTTTTGCGATGATCACAAGGGGTCAACCCATAAATTCAAAGATCAGTCTATCAGTGACTCTGACCAGCCGCAGTTCAGAGATATGGTCAGGATAGTTCGAGATCTGCAGGCCCGCGACAAGGGCAAAAAAGTCTTCACCAGCGAAGACTTCTATGATGGTTTGGATGAGGACGACAATCTGGATAATCTCCCTAGGAAATTCATTAAATTTGATGGTTCTGGCGACCCTAAGGCTCATCTCGTCATGTTTTTCGCTGAATGCTCCAAATTCAAGCGAGATAATCAGGCTCTTTTCCTTTGTTTCCCTCGCAGTCTGGAGGGAACCACAACAAAATGGTATTCAGAGCATGTCAACCCTATTGAGCTGAAAGAATTTGACAAAGTGGTAAACATGTTCATCGAGCGATTCCTCTTTAATGCTGAGGCACTTCCCACCCTCAGTCACCTCTGTGGCCTCAAACAGAGAGAAAATGAAAAGGCCAGAAATTTTATTCATCGCTGGAGGTCAGCTTGCAATAAGATGAGAGACCCCATATCAGAGGGGCATGCTCTGTCCCTAATTCTGAGCAATTTCTCACAGCCTCTAAGAGGCCTCATCTCTACTGCACCATCAAGAACATTCATTGAGTTGACAAGGTGAGCCGAATGACTCGAGTTGAGCATGGAAAATGGTTTCTACGAAGGCTTTACTTTTACTAAGAACAACAGTCAGAATGAGCTGAAGAAGAAGACTCATTTCACTCACTCTGTCAGAAATGACAAATGAAACCACCGCAAGGGGCAGAACAAAGATTTCTGTTATGGGGCAGGAAGTTCAAACAAGAATGATCAGAAAGGAAAATCGATCCCTCAGTTCAACAAGCCGCTTCAGTTAGAGCAGGGACCAAAGCCCCGCGAAAAAGTAAAGCATGAAGGATGGAGCTATGATAGGAAGTTCACTCCACGAGACCAATCACTCGAGACTGTGCTCAAGTATATGTTGACCAAGGAGATGGTCAAATTACCCAGGCTGGTGTGAATACCCCAAATTTTTCAAAGTTTTGTAAAATGTCCTTTTTGCCCTTGACCTCATCTTTTGAGAAAATCAAAGCAATTCAAAACTAAATTTCAGTTATTCTTTAGATTTTCTAGATTAAATCCCATATTGATATATCCAATTCGATTTCGGATCCGGATCCAGTAATCTGAGTCTCGTTATCCAAATTTTCAAATTAAAATTTCAAAATACCAAAAATAAATTTTGAAAGGCTCAAACAGCCCATTTGTTATCCTGTTGGATCCACAACTCTGTATTTCTCGATTCGAGGTTTTAAACCTCGAATATTTCCTCAAATTCCGGATATAAACTCACTTTATGAAGAATTTTTTAAAAGAATAGCCTTGAATTCTCAGAAAACTTCTCGAGGTTTTAAACCTCGAATATTTCCTCAAATTCCAGATATAAACTCACTTTCTGAAGAATTTTTTAAAAGAATAGCCTTGAATTCTCAGAAAACTTCTCTTTGTAAATATTTCTCAAAAATACAAAAAGTTTAGTTTTAAATCCTTATTTCCTCATAAAAATTGGGATTCTATTCCAAAAATCCAAAAATATATAAAAAAAAAAACAACAAAAAATCCAAAAAATAAAAAAATATGCAGTTCAAACCCTTTTTTTTTAAAAACTTGTTTTTGCTAAAAACCTCATTGGAAAAATCATTTCATAAAAAGTTTTCTTTAAAGGGATCCTCTTTTTGGAAAAAAGGGAAAAGTGCAATGGTTTCTCTCCCGCGCATTCCCTCTCTCGTTCACCATTGTCCATCCTCAGCAAACCCTTCTCCCTCCATTCATCTTCAACTAATTTCCCCCTCTCGAATCTTCCTTCTGGTCTTTAAAGAGGACACTCGGGGAACCCCTTTGGATCATCCACTCTTTGCCATCTCGCATCCATTTTCTCCCTTCAAGCATCCCTCATCTATAAGCAATATCCCTCAATTCCCTCCATCGAGCATCCGTCCCCTGCCTCTCCACCCAGAATCTCTCCTGATCTTCTCTCTTCCTCTGTGATCGAGCGAAGGAAATCTGAATCTCCGCAGAATTACAGGCAAGTAAAATACTTCCTCATCCCCTTCAGTCTTTTTTGTCTTCAATTCCATTAACACACAATAGGTGGTGTTGGATTGCTTATAGCAATTCCAACCCATCTCGTGCAAAATCAATGGGATCTCCTCATCCCAACATTTTGTTTTCAATTTCATAATTTATTTTATCAGGACTTCCTTAATCTATTTAGAAGTAAATTCCTGTTTATATTGCTTCATAGATCACTTTTTCCTTTTTAGTTTACCTTTTCAACCCCCCTGTTGTCATTTCCTATTTGTAAAATTTTGCATTGTTCTGTTGTGGGTCTCGGCAATTTGCAATTTGAAATGATTGAAATCGCCCTGGGCGATAGGCATTCTCCAAAATTGCATCTCTGTAAATGACGATTTGGGGTTTTGCTGATCCACTCGGCAATCCATTTACTCAGGAACGATAATCCCATCATCAGTGACATTGTGATTGCAGTTCCTTTTAGCAGTTCATTTTTTTTTATATGTAGAAAGATCTGGTTCAACTACATTTTTTTTTAGGCATGATTTCATGGTCTCGATTGTCAGCAATATGACAAATATCATTGCTTACCTGAGTCATTCTTTAGTTTCTCAATGTTGATCCACCTCTCCCAGCAAGTTTTGTATAATCATCCGTAGTGGATCGTGCCAAACAATGAACTCGTCAGATTGGTGGTCCAAAGGCTTGATATAGCCACGCATGACCTGCTGTAAGCAACCTGCTTAATCCAATGAAGGACTTCCATATTATCGTTTGCTTCAGATCTGTCTTGGAAATATCAGTTGGATGCCACTTGCGTTACTGATTCTCTGTTACGCACCCTTTCCTTTCATCTGAATAATTTTTTTTCCTTTTCTTTTCATTATTATTTTGCATCATTTTATCCATTGATCTAATGCATTTCACTGTGCTTCCTTCCTTTCAACACCTATAAAGCATCATAATTCTTGGCCTGTACAAAAGCCTAGAAGGTTGTAGATGCAGAAAACTATCTGCATAATGGGGTAGAGCCTCTCAACGATGTAATTCTCTAGGGTTTGTTCATGATAGGATAACATATTGTCCTCTAAACCAACGATCCATATAATAAAGGTGATCTGAGGTGGGTGTTTGACATGTTCACTAAGGCAGCAAGCAGAGTTGCAAAAATCCGATATCATTGTTTAGAATGTCATTGCAGAAGGCTCGTTTAATAGCAAAGTAGGTGAATATATGTTCCCAGTACATGTACACTAATCCCTTTTTTCAGCAAAGGAACCAGTTGCAGGTGATGTATTGAAATTTTCTAATATACCATTTTGTTTCATTAGAGTAGAGAATTCATTTGATTATGGCCCCTTTCTTGCTACGTCATATGGAGTTATGTGTTTGTTTGGATGATAATGATGTTAAAGAAAAATCTATTGATGTCTGCTTGAAGTGTTTCCAAGAAACTTTTGAGACCTCCCTCTCAATATGATATTCAGTAATGTGGTATGTTTCTCTCCTACAGAAGAAAAAAAGTGATATTCCACATCACTGAAGCTCACATCCGAAACAGGGTAATATGGAGGAATCACCTCAGGTCCCGGATTCTTAATCATGATAAAGTTATCATGTGTCATATCTTTGTTATACCTGTGCTCTTCGTACTTTTTCCACACACCACCACATTCCATAGAAATATATCTTCTTTGATTGTAGTTTTAGCAGGTGCATCACTCTCCACCACCTATTGCATTTCACTATCACAGATACACATCGTCTGTCATAGCAATTGCCATTTCATTCATCCTGACACCTCCTTCTTCTGTCTTCCACAGTCATCCCTATTAAAACCTTCATGGCCATTTTATCACTCACCTGAACACAGTCCACTACATCCATAGTTGTCACCTTTCTCAAACAGCATTACAACATTATTTGCTGTAATTTTTCACAGTCCATTTCACCTTCATCAATGCACAACCTACACTTTGCATCACATCATCTCTATTTAGTGACCTCCATCATTTACCCACAACCTTAACCACACCTTTAGCACAAGCGCAGGGCACCAACTCCTCGCTCAGGCGCTAAATATATCCCTATCATATCTGTGGTCCTCAGTCTTGCATTTGCATAAAACCCACATATGTAGCCTCTCGGTTGGCTACAATCCACTTTCCTCATATGTTACCCCCGTTGTTATCTATCCCCTGTACACAACTTGTACACAGTCTCCACCTTCACATTCCAGCTAGTATTAATGTTGTTCACCATCACAGACTTTCTGCTACAGCCCTCCATTACAACCATTTCCTACCATTATTGTAGTGTGTGTCTGCACTTTCTACTGCCCTACCTCATGTACTTTGCCTCATGTTTGTTAGTTATAAAACCTGGAAATCCCCCTGTAGCACCTGTCTTCATTTACCACATACAACCATGATACCATTGGTAGATCCTGCAACTTGCACAACAGTCACCTGCTACACTACTCATCAGCTGCCACGGTTCACCTTTGCAGGAGTTGTTGGTTGCACATTAGCCCTTACATTCACTATCCCACCAATGCCCAGCACCGTATGCCTGTCATACAGCTGTTATACAGTGGCACTTTTTTTGTGTTTTGCCTTCCACAGCACTATTTCATACCCGACCTTATCACCACCACAGTAACTCCACACTCACAGCAGCACCCATTGTGTTGCTTACATAGCACCTACTTGTCTTTTGCTGTATTTTCCTGCAACAACATTACCAATCATCCTCAGTCTTATACACTACTGCGCATTCAATGCATTTCACAACAGCCCTCACTTGCATCTCCATCCACATTCTACCCAGCCCAATTAGTGCTCTGAGTTGCAGTTGTGACTAACAGTCACCTTTTCAGTAAATTTCTGTACAAAATGCACAGTCCACCATCCATTGTATATATCTTTCATTAACCTAAAGACCTTGTATATGCTTTCTTACATGTGGATTTTCGTTTGCCTATGATATTGCTCATATATATATATATATATATATATATATATATATATATATATATATATATATATATATATATATATATAAATATAAATATGTACAGGTATATATGCACATTTTCTCATAAATATAGAATATGTCATATGCCTCTTTTAGCATGATGTAGCATCTTAAGCTAGAATTAATTTCTTCCATTTCCTTTTATCTTGGCTTGGTGCTAATTCTTCTTTCTTGCAGGAATCTCTAGAAATGTTGATGTCCTTATTAGATTAGGATTTCAAATTCAGTTCAAGTTGTAACAACTAGGTATTAATGAGAATGTTTATATTTCCAGCTTTTAGATAGAATAAATGAGCATTGTAAATGTCATAAATTGCTTGTTTTCATGCTTTTTGCTTTTATTTTCTAAAATCTCATGATGGGACCACGAATACGTACACCATTTTGTAAAAGGTGATTAATCCTAAGTTGATGATTTACATCAATGGCCATAGTCAGGATGTAAACAAAACTTAGGATTTTCATCTTTTACGAAATAACACTGGAACCACACTGGATCCTTTTTCAAAAAATCATCATGTTTTCTTTAAATATTTTTCTCTTTTAGCAGAGTTTAGTTCAAAATTAATTCAATATATATATCAATGGCCATAGTCAGGATATATTGAGAGTTAATTTCATTTTAAACTCTATAAAAGCACCAAAATATATTTTATTCTTCACCCGAATTTAAATATGATTATTATATAATACATTCAATGATCATAGTCAGGGATGTATTATATCTTCAATCTTATTTTAATTCACTTAAAGAATAAAATAGGATTTTCAAATCCAATTTCAAATTCTTCAAATTCATTCATCATTTAGGATAGAATTGCATCATATTTTCAAAAAAAAAATTTAAAAACCCAAGTGATCTTGAATATCTTTCTTCAAGTTTTTATTTCAAATTCAAATTTTATCTCATTTTCAAGATTCAAAATTCGATTTCAAAGCCCAAATTGACTTTGAAATTTGAAATTCATTTTGTACTTCAATTTCCAAATTCAAAATTCAAACTCCAAAGTTCAATTTAACTTTGAAGTTTCTGGTTCATCTTCTGATTTCAAATTCAAAATCAAGTTTATCTTCTTATCTTCAAATTCAAAATCAAAGTTTGAGATTGATTCTGAATCTCAAAATTTGACTCTTCCTAAATTTTAAATTCAATCTAGGTTTTCAAAACCCAGATCCATCTTCAAAAGTCCGATTTGGACTTTCAAAATCCAAATCCAAATCCAAAGTTAGAACCCAATCCCAATTTGGATCTAGATTTCCAAATACAATCTCCACTTTTTTTGGATCTCAGATTTCAGATCCAATTCCCATTTAAGATTCTAGATCCAGAATTCAACTTCATCGTGGATCTCAGATTTTAGATCCAAAATCCATTTTAGGATTCAGAATCCAACTCCATCTTGGATCTCAGACTTCAGATCCAAATTCCATTTAGGATCCAGAATTCAATTCCATCTTGGATCTCAGACTTCAGATCCAAATTCCATTCCAAATTTCAGATCTAATTCCATCTTGGATCTCAGACTTCAGAACCAAATTCCATTTAGGATCTTAGAATTCAACTTCATTTTGGATCTCAGACTTCATATCCAAATTCCATTTCATTCCAAATTTAAAAATCCAAGTTTATCTTGATTCCCAAAAATTCCAAAAACCAATTCCGTTTCTCAATTCTATTTTGGATTTCTCAAATCTCATTCTGATTTCAAACTTTAAAAGCTAGAATTCAATTCCATTTTAAACATTCATCCAGGTTCAAAATACTAATTCAAAGTCCATTTATGACTTTGAAACTTCCTTTCTTCTTCTTTCATCTCAACTTCAAAATCATTCCTTTCAAAATCCATATTTATTTTTCCAAAACTCTGATTATTTTTAAAAAAAATCTCTCCTGATCTATCTCAAGTTCTAAGTTAAGATTCAACCATTCAGAAGCCATCGCTTCACTCTATTATCAAATTCATCTCAGAAACACTTGGAGATTTCCAAATCATTTTTCAAAAAGAGCATATATCCTTACATTGCACAAGCATGATTCTTTGTGAATTTAGACTTAGGATAAATTCTTAGATAATCTTTTTAGCAAAGCAAAGAGGCATAAATTCGATCCTTGGTTTGATTACCCCTGGTAAAGGCACCAGGAACGGTCGAACCTTGTACCGACGAGTGAATCCCGTCTCTCTATTTTCCCGCAAAATATTTCAAAATGGAGGCGAATAATTTTTCTGAATATTTTTCAAATCAAGGTCAAGTGAGACCCCGCAAAAGAATTCCTCTCTCTCTTCTCTTCTTTTATTTCCCTTAAAAAAGGGAACCGAGGTTAGAAAGGCAAAGAGAAAGGAAAAGAGGAACAAGAGAATTTTTTTTTTTTGCGATGATCACAGTATTTGACGACCATGATGGGACCCGTCTTCGTCCGGTTGGATCTATGCCTTTGCTTTGTTCTGATATTATCTAAGTCTTTATGTCAGTTTCATTTCTAGGCAAACCTTATGAGCCTAGACTCTGTCCTAAGCTGACATCATTGCATATAGGATTTAAGTATGGTTTGGTAAGACCGTATTGAGGAGATTATTCCATGTTCACATTAGATTTAGGTCTGAAATACAACTCTCCTCAATTCTAGGGATTGAATGCAAAACAATGTATGCAAGTGTATGCTGCTCTTCATTTTAATCTATCTCTTTTAGGACTTGCATTAGAGCCATCTGATTTCTTGTATGTTGAACATGTTTTCGAAAACATCCCTACCTATATTGTCCTGGTCTTCACGTTGCTGGGTTGTCTCATTGAACCATAGTTCGGGAGAGAGCCTCACAATTGGGTCACTTATTTAAGTTCGCGCCCCCCTACCACCTATCTAAGGACCATAGTCCGAGGTATATCGGTAGGCGCTCAAGGATGTTGGGAAGCCATTACCTTAGAACCGGAGAAATATTTCTATGCCACGTACTTCGAACTTCGGCTTGAGTATATCGACATATCTTGATTGGAATCAGACGATCTAAAACCTTAGAGTTAGGATTAAGGTCCTACAAGTCATTTCAAAATATTGCATCTAGAGTCAGCCTTTAGGGAATGTTGTGTGCGCACCTTGTTTGTGCAGCTTTGGTTATACGATGTTTTCTTGTATTTTTCTTATATATATGTATCAAACCTCTTTCAAAAACCCTGGGTGTATAATTCAAAACTTCCACTTACTTTTAGAAACCCCAGGTGTATATTCTTTTCCTCTACCTACATTTCTTTTCTCTTTTTAGATCATATTTTCTTCAAAAACCCTCGAAAATTCCTTTAAATTTTTCTCAATCTTACAAAAATTTCCATATTTGTATCTATTCTTTAAAAGTCTATCCATAAGTCCTGCATTCTATCTGATTTTCCTCATTCTTTTTTGCCCCAGTATCATTTCGATGGCATCCAATTCTCTCGATGCTGTCTTTTTGTGAACACCCCAAAATTTTTAAAGTTTTGTAAAAATGTCCTTTTTTCCCCTGGCTCCATCTTCTGAGAAAACCAAAGCTAAATTTCAGTCATTCTTCAGATTTTCTGGATTGAATTTCATATTGATATATTCAAAATTCAATTCCAGATCCGAACCCAGTGTTTTAAACCCAAATTTGAGCCTCGTTGTCCAATTTTCAAATTAAAATTACAAAAATACCCAAAATGGTTTTGAATGACTTGGGCAGCTCATCCGGCATCCTCTTGGATCCATGACCTTACATTTTCCAGTTCAAGGTTATAAAACTTCAAATGTTTCCAAAAAAATCCGGATGTAAACCCATTTTCTGAAGAAATTTTCTCAAAATAGCTTTTAATTCTCAGAAAAATTTCCTTTTGTAAATATCTTTGCAAAAACACAAAAAATTAGTTTTAATCTTTGTTTTCTCACAAATCTTAGGATTTTCTATTCTAAAAATACAAAAAAATGAAAAAAATAACACAAAAAACCAAAAAAAATAGAAAAGCTACAAGAAAATCAAATGATTTTAAAGCTTTTTTTTAAAAAAAAAATCTTTAAAGGGGAGCCCCTCTTAGTAAAATCTTGAAAATCCAAGGGGCTCCTCTGTAAAAGCTTATTTTAGGGTTTGAAAAACCCTTTGTAAGCGATGAAGGGGCGAAAGAAAGCCGCCCCCCTTCACTCTCGTCTCTCTCTCCCTCTCTCCCCTTCTCGGCTTCCATTCACAAACCACCGCACACCTCCTTCTCCTGAAACCATCCATCTTCGAACCCCCTTCCATCGCCCTTCATCCCCAACCGTCTTCCCTTTCACGAATCTTCCTGTCCCTACATAAACAACTGCTTCTTCTTCCTTCGGCCCATCCGTTATCACCCCAGCACCCCTCTTTTCATACATTGATTCATCCCTCCTTCTGACCCCTGCAAAGGAATCAAAGCACCTCCCATGCAATTGTTCGAAGGAGATTCGGTCCCCTGCAGTAATCGGGTAAGCCATCCATACCCTTTCCTTTCTGCGATTTTCCTGAGTTTTTTGTTTAGTTTCTAATTCGTCTTCCCCCATTTAACGCACCATCGAGCTGTGGACTGGGCTACATATAGCATTCTAAATCCCTTCTCTCGTGCAAAAGCAAAAAGGGAACTATCCCGCTCCTACATTTTTTTTTAATTATCATTTTAATCTCCCTTTCACGTTGGATTTTCTGTTTCGTGGTGATTATTAACTCATGTCTTCCTTTCCTTGGTTTAATTTCGATGTCCTGCTCCCACCTCTGGTTTTAATTATCTCTTGATGTTTTTTTTTTATCTGCATACAATAATCATATCGTGACCATTGTTTTCAGTGTTGTTCCTCTTTGTATGTTAATAACATCATTTCTGTTATTTTTTTTAGTTAGGTTGTTACGATGATGTATTGATTTCAGATGCACGACAACCCGAATCATCTGAGTCTTAGAGTTTAGAGTACCTCTTGGCTCATAGATTTCTTGTTCCTAAGGCACTGCAATCCCTTTGCCGCAAAGTGCTCTCATTAGATCCCCAAAACCATCATGATTATTGTAGGATTTTCACAGTGTAATCCATGTACGTCTTAACCTCGTACCCCTCTCTTCATGCTCGCCCCTTTGGAAACTCTCATCCCAGCCCTGTCAATACCAGTTGAAAGTTCACCATGGCTTTCTTCCTAGAAGTTGTAAATATCCCCTTTTTGCCTTTTTCCCCCATCTTTTGGGCAATTGAGTCGGTTTTTCCATTTTCGTTTCTCAAAATTTGTTGAAATTAAATTCATTTTACATATCTGACTCAATTTCGGATCCGGATCTACATCAAAATCCAAATCTGAGCTTCATTATCCGATTTTAAATCAAAATCTCAAAATTATCAAAAATAACATTTTGAAAAGCTCAGATAGTTCATCCAGTATCCGTTTGGATCCATCGGGTTATATTTCTCAATTCGAGGCTTAAAAACTCGAATATTTTCTCAAAACTTGAGTCCAAACCCATTTTCTGAAGAAATTTTCCCAAGATAGCCTTGAAAACCCTCTTTTTGTAAATATTTATCAAAAATACAAAAAAATGGTCTTGTCCCTCGTATTGTTTAGGTTTAGAATCTTAATGCCCAAAAATGACAAAAATCAGAGAAATATAGAAAAGAAACAAAAATTGGTTTTTGAAGAATGAGCCTTTTTACTAGAAAAACAGCTTGCATAAAAGTTTTTTTGGAAGGCTACCAGTCTTTTGAAAATATCTAAGATAAGAGGGCTTCAACAAAAATTTTCTGTTAGGGTTACGAAACCCTTCCTGCTCGGCCTTCCAAAGGCACCCGTGGCCTCCGCTCCACCTTCTCCCTTAATCGCACTCTCAAACCCTCTCACAATCTCAAACCCCTTTTGCCACCAAAACCCTTAACCGCAGGCAGCCATCTCCCGAACTCCTTCATGAAGCTTCCGCCGAACACCCCCATGTGCGATCTCTCTCTCCTTCGTCCATCTGCAACAAACCTCCATCTCTTCATCTTCAGCCTCTCATCCCCCAACCGAAACCTCCCTCTTCCCCTTTAAAAGAGACACACCGGGAACCCTAAATCCACCGCTTCTTCACCCCTCCACCTTCGATCAAAAATTTCTTCATCCGTTCTCACCCTCTCATATGCATTTCCTCTTCTGAATCGCCTTCACCCTACCCTTGGCCTTCCTTCTTTTAACTTCTTTGATCGACACAACTTCTGCCTTCCCACTTCCCCTTCTCCATCTCTCGATTTTTCCTTATTATTTTTGTTACTTTTTTATCTACATATTTCCTGCAAAACAACTTGGTTAGCATGAAAATAAAAGTAAGTTATACATATCATATGAATATCAATGGTAGAAAGGCTCAATATACAAAGATGTTTATGATGAAAAGAAGAAAGATGACATATATGCTAATATGCCTACATATATATGTATATACTTGTATGTGAAAAACCTTGCAGCTAAAGCACTTAAAACTTCCTAAATCTGGAATTGTAGAATTCCTTACAAAATTCTGTAGGTAGGATCAAAAACCTCTCCAGCATACTTTACATCATTGTGAGGAGCAATCTCAACTCCATCATTGCAACTAAAAGGAGCAGCCCAGCAGAAAATCCAAAATTATTGGTATCGATCCCCAGTCAAATTATTGCCTCTCATGTCACTGTATAATTCCCTGATTCCTATAACTAAGAATAGGAGTGTACTAGAACAACAAACATGAACCTGAAGAGGATCGAATCTGGTGACTGTCAAAATCGCATAGCCGGCTGATGCACAGAGGAAAAACTGGAGGTGAGTACAGATTTTTACACGACATATAGTAAACAGAGAGAGAGAAAACAACTTGTGTCTGATTAGCAGTTTATTTCCTGCAGAAGGACTACTCAAATGGATGATATATGACATAACATGATGGTTCTTCAACACCTTAAGATTTCTGGAAGGGATCCACGAACACAGAGGAATAAAGATGTTTAAGCTAAAGTCATAAGATACATATTTATTGGAATAAAAGGATAAATCCTTCAAGCAATGGGACTGTCTTATAACATGTGTGAGAAGAGATTCTTGAAAGAAAAGCAGCAATTCCGAACTGAAAGTAACAAAACTCAACTGCTTGAAAGGAAATAAAATCCGACTAATAACAACACGAAGAAATATATTCCAGGCCTACCCCTTAAACAAATCTCATAGAATACATACCATTACCGTGATATGACAGGGTATTAAACTGGATTAGTACTAAAGATATTACCTGGAAACTTAAAATATTCAAGAGATGAGGTTTCAGCGTGTAAATGAATTTGACAACAACATGAATGTACTTACCGATGATATGTTTTAAACAGTGAACTGGAACAAAAGAGATCGTAGACTCCGAGCATGGTTTTGCAAAAATCCCAAACCCAAGTTACACCACATTCATTTCTTCACGGTTTGATTACACTTTCCAACACTTGACTAACCTTAAATAGTTGGGAATTGTCTATTATACAAGTAAACAAATCAAAGAACTTCTGATAATCGATGCTTGTTTAGGAGGCTGCTGCAAATTGATCTTTACAAACAAAATCTCATCATTGACGTGGTACACAATTTTCAGGAGATTATAGCGAGATTGTCAGAGATAACTTGGGCCTGATGAGGATAGGCAATTGAATAAAAGATGGTAAAATATAAGACCTATAGTGAAATTAACACTCTCAGTGAACATGGATTAAATTGAACCTCCAGAATGAGCAGTTGAAAGCTATGGTTTAACTATGATTGACACAATCATACTACTTGCTAGCTATGATCTGTACATGTAGAAAAATATAAAAGCAATATCTGGAAACATTGAAGGGGTAAAAACCAAGAGACACCAAATGACATATATGAAAATATAAAATCTGATGAACATTAGCCGATTATAAAAATTCTCTGAACATCACACAGGCACGCCACAACATAATAAAGATGGAGAAACTAGAGACAGGGGGAAGGACATGAATGCAAATGTTGGCAATAAAATACGCAATGCAAACAAAGATCATATGTAAAAAAAAAAAAAAATCACAGAAAGAAACCAATGAGAAACATCGTTAATATCGATCCTGTGGATTGATTTTTGACGTCAACGATATTCAATAATGGTCGAGATTGGCCATAACTCTTAGTGATTTCTCAGGATTTTCATGACTGGCCATGAATTTTATTCATGTCCTGTGTGTTTAAACTTCCCCTTATCAGATTTCCCAACTGTAACGCCTCGGATTTTCAAAACAAAGGTAAGTTAAAATTTTCATGATTTTTTTTTTCTTTGCAGCGGAACTTACAAAAGCTTTTAGCAGCGGAATAAGACGATAATGAGTCGTCGGTTTTAGAAAACATCGAGCATGTTGCAGGTATGTGGCCAACCATGTAGCGACCCAAACCCAGATTTCCCGACCTTTGAGGAAGCCTTTTTTTTTTTTTTACGAGTTAGATGCACAAGTGCGGAAGAAACCAAATGGGAAAAGAACAAGCGGAAAAACCCTGGGCGGTCACTACAGGTGTGAAACAACATTTAAATGAAACAACCTTTATTAAATACATCTTTACAAAATTGTACATCCAATCCCTTATACAAAACACTGCCAGGATCCAACAAGCGAGCTTCAGAAGTGTGGGTTCGAAGTCCGCTGCAGCACATCGAGCTCCACCGCACGTCGAAGTAAACCTGTATCCCCATAAAACGGGGTCAGTACTCTTTCGAGCTGGTGAGACAAACCAAGACACATTACTCAAGTGTGGAATACGAAAGCAAGCTATACAAGGTAAACTTAGCATGCCATTATACAATATTTGAGCAGTTGCAGCATGGACAAGTATAGAACAGTGATATCTACACATGGAGCATTATCAACAATTCCTATAGCATGCATCAAGACACATGATTTAGCAATGGATCAACATTTGTAACAAGGTATGCATCACAGAACATAAAGTACAAGTGTATCAACATGAAAGACTGTAACTAGCATACATCAATGCAAGTAGTCAAAGCATGAGTGACTATTATGCATCACAGAACATAAAGTACAAATGAATAATTTTGTGCATCGTGTCATAAGCGAATGAACTATCCTATGATAATTCGAACATTGTATGCTATGATGCCATGATGAGACAGTTAGAAGCATTTGCCATGCAAGACCTACCTCACAAGCTATGCCAAGGTTCATAACCCGCACATTGCAACCATAAGCGAACTTATCTCGTTAACCACTCGCCAAGGAGTTCCAAGGTTGCGTAAGTCTTGCACCACTGCAATATCCATAGGCTAAATTGTATATGTCTCGCACTACTGCAATATCCATAGGCTAAATTGCATATGTCTCGCACTACTGCAATATCCATAGTGCATCCCAAGGCATAGCAAGCACAATAATGCCCACGTTCCTTAGTTGACAAACATACGAGATTTGTTAACATGAGTTAGTGATCACATTCATCACGCGTGTCATCTATGTACTTAAAAATTGTGTACCAACTACGCTAAGTCGAATCATTATACATTATCTCTGTCCACATGGATCCATCGCATAAGTCAAAACACTTAACGCACTCGTAGGGATACTGGATCCCGCTCCAATCACAATTACATCCCCTTTGGCTATAGCTCGGATGTCTACTAACAAGGCTATAGGCACGACAATAAGAATGGAAATTTACATATAAAGTTTGCTTCGGTTTGACGAGCACAATCCATTTGTGATACGATGAGTCAAATCCATCACGTTGCTGGGGTATTGGACCCCGCGGTACGTATGCACATGCATCCGCATAGGCTGCAGCTCGGATTGCCATAAACCAGCACTCAATGCGCAACCACGGAAGAGAAAATCATCTATTAGGACTGCCGGTCATTCGTTGTCATGTGGCAACATGCGCACGCGCACCGGGTGCAGCTAAGAAAGAAAACCCAGGTTTGGACCGACTGGTCCAGACCTCACTTGGGGCTCGGCCAATACCAAAACGCAAGGGGTGCAGGATTTGCACCCGAAGACGACCCACCTGCTGCAACTACCACAACATGCCCGAAAATCTCAGCTGGCAGACGAAAAAGGGCTGACGCCCAATCTGACAATCATGGGACGGCCTTTGACAGGTCTGGACCATTTCGGTCCAGACCATGTCAGGCCAGAGATGGGGAAACCGAACCCACACCGACCCGTGTTGGTGGGTTCGGTTAATGCTCGAACTGAACCTAAAAGGGAGGAAGAAGGAAAGGGACGCCCACGCTGGGGACGGTCTGGGCTAACCTTGCTGGAACGTCCAGCAACAGGAAAATAATCAATGGTGCAGGCGTTATGGTCAAATGACAAAAATGGAGTGTTAAACGAAATGGTGCGATCCCCCCCACAGCTCGGCCCGTTTAGCCCAAGCTGGCAGCACCCAAAATGGGGCTAACCCGAATGGATGGGTTGGCTGGGCAGGTGCCATCCGCGGCCTCCTCGCCAATGAAATGAAGCATGGGAAAGAACATTGATGCAACCACTAAACCATGCAAGACACAAACTTGAAACTTTTGAGGAAAATGAAAGGCTAAAACATTTTCTTGTAAACACGTTTTACCAATGCTAAAACGAGGTTTAAAAAGTACCAATAAGCGTGCAAATACGAAGAACTGTATGGCCTTAAGCTATAGTGCCCATTTTGCACGAGGAGAAAGCTTAAAAATGTACTTAACCGAACATTCATAATGCATGCCCCTCAATTCGTAAAATACATAAACGAGAAATGAGGAAAAAGGAATGGAAATGCTAAAATTGCAAGCCAAAGTAAAACCTTGCTCAAACGGAATCCACAATAGGCATAGGGAAGGAGGTGTCTTACCTTCGCGGCTTTAAAATGGAGGAAATGAGGAAGGTGGAGGCAATGGTGTCCACGGCTGGAGTTGCTCCACACCACACCCACAAACTCACTCTCACTCGGTTTTGGAGAAGAAGAGGAAGAAGGGGAAGAGAGAGAGAGGTTCCTCCAAGAAAATCGCCCAAGAGGTCCTCTCTTTCTCTCTCTTGAAACCTTAAGTACATAGGGTTTACAAAAAGGAACGGCTAGGATTAAAACTCATAAGATGGAGGGCTGGAGTACTCCATGCCTCACCCCTAGGTATCCACGCCCAATGCATGTTGAGCTTTTAAAACATTTCAGAAATCTTTCAAAAATACCATTGCAAAGTGCCTTTAGTGTTCGAAAGTTTTACAAAAGAGCCACCCAAGCTCACCCAATCGGATTTTAGCATTTGGATTATTTTGAAACAATTACAAAAACGCCATGGGGCGCCAACCCCATGGTCCCCTTTATTGAAAAATACCTTTCATCATGAGCTTCAAGGCTCATCATGAGTTTCAAAAAGAAGAAATGGCCAATCGTGGGCTATGTTTTAAAATCCATGAAATTCTTTACAAAAGTACCACTCAGCTGGTCAAACCTTGACCAGTTGGTCAAACATAGACAAAATCGTCCCCCCCCCCTAGAGGGGCGCCCAAAGGTTTTGGGTCCTCTAGGTGACCCGGATCCAAGATCCAAAATCACCAATTGATAAGTTTCAAAACATCACTTAATTAATGCCTTAAAACACTGAATAAATCCAATTAAATCTTTCAGTTCTGTTTATAACCTCAATTACTATGAAATGCATGAAGTCTTATAAGGAAATTCTCATCCGATTGCAAGAATTAAGCGTATTCTGATTCGGGTTCAAACTTGGGCCCAAACTCGTAATTCGCATGCACTGACGAGGTTTTTACACCGTATAAGTCCCAAATTCGAGGACAAACCATAAAAAGATAATATAATTCAACCCTTAAATTCTTAGAGGCTAATTCATCCAGAATTAGACACTTCTTACTTGCACATTATATTTACGCGATTTTCAGGTCGCGAATACAAGGTAAAAATACAAAGCATAGTCAAATTTCATCAAATCACGTGCTACTTCACAAGTACACACAAACATACATTCCAACTCAAATCACACAATAAAGCACTCAGAAATTCGCGGGTCTTACATTCTACCCTCCTTAAAAGGGATTTCGTCCGCGAAATCACGAAACAACAAGCAATAATGCAAGGGTCAGATCTCGCCTTACTGCGCCTACTCGGCAACAACTAAGTCTGTTGGAGGCTTCTCCAAACAAAACTTGGCAATATGCCCAGGTTGTCCACACTTGAAACATTTGCCCTTGAAACGAGGACAAGCCCCAAAAGCGTGATCTACATCACATTGCCGACACTTCCGCTCAACTCCCGGTCGCTGAGGTTGCTTTTGCTGGCGATTCGATTGTTGAGGTCGTCTCTGCTGGACATTCAGTTGTACTTTCTGACGCTTCTGCCCTCTAGTAGGTGGCGAGGACTGCACCACACTAGGTTTCTTCTCCGCCACAATCGTGAAAACTTGAGCCTGGTGCTCGGATTGATCTTCATCTAACAGAGCAGCTACCTCAATAGCTTCTTCGAGCGATTTAGGCCCGTTAGTGAACACCTTAGTTCTCAAAGTAGGCCTCAAACCACGAGCAAACTTCATTGCTCGATCATTCTCCGTAACGTAAACGTTCGGACAATATCGTTCCAAACAACGAAATCTTGTAGTATAATCGGATAAGGTCATCACTCCTTGCTGCAAGTCCAGAAATTCTTGCATCTTCCTACTGCGTTCGTGCTTAGGAAAATAAGCAGAGTTAAAAACTTCCACGAATTCATCCCACGTAACAGTCGCGTCCTTGAATCTGACCGAAGAGACAGTGTCCCACCACTTCTCAGCATGGTCCTTCAAGCGATAAGTGCCAAAATCCACTTTCTTCTCTTCTGGTACATCCAGAACACGGAAAATACGTTTCATCTCACGTAACCATGACTCAGCAGCTTCAGGGTCTGTCTTACCCATAAAAGCAAGAGGATCTAACTCCATGAATCGCTTATACGTAACCGCACTACTGCTTTGCACACTCTGTGCTACATGATGAAGATTCTCGCCCATCTGATGCATTGCAGCCGCTTGCTGATGCACAACCTCTGCAAGGTTGTTCACAGTGCCCATAACAACATTGCATCTAGTCCTCCAAGTCATCTATCATTATCAGAAGCAAGGTGAGTCAAAAGGTAGGTCTGAAAAACCTAGCTCACGAAACAACAATCGCAGCAACCAAACAACTATCATAAGCATAAGCACACAAAAATTCAGACAAAATTTACATCACATTCAATCGTGCAACACAACACGACGAAAGCGCGTTCTACGAACGATCTCAAACGACACCAAACAAGGTCGCTATCACCGGAAACCACTATTCTCGACGACGAATGTTAGAGAACACCACTCTAACGAAACCAGGAAAGTCATCATCACATGACAAGGCAAAAATGCGAGAGTCATCTATACTCATCTAGCATCGTCACGAGACATCGTTGATCATAACGTCATTAATCGTAACTAGTCAAGCACACCATCGTTAGGGAACCACCACCCTAGCAACATCATTAGGAAACCACCATGCTAACGGCATCGCTGAAGCGTCACCACCCCAACGATATCACTGGAGAGTCACCACTCCAAATGACCTTCATTAGAGAATCACCACTCTAATGGCATCGCTAGCGAATCACCACGCTAACGGCATCGCTGAAGCGTCACCACCCCAACGATATCACTGGAGAATCACCACTCCAATGACCTTCATTAGAGAATCACCACTCTAATGGCATCGCTAGCGAATCACCACGCTAACGGCATCGCTGAAGCGTCACCACCCCAACGATATCACTGGAGAATCACCACTTCAATGACCTTCATTAGAGAATCACCACTCTAATGGCATCGCTAGCGAATCACCACGCTAACGGCATCGCTGAAGCGTCACCACCCCAACAATATCACTGGAGAATCACCACTCCAATGACCTTCATTAGAGAATCACCACTCTAATGGCATCGCTAGCGAATCACCACGCTAACGGCATCGCTGAAGAATCACCACTTCAACTGTATCACTAGAGAGTCACCACTCCAAATGACCTTCATTATAGAATCACCACTCTAATGGCATCGCTAGCGAATCACCACGCTAACGGCATTACTGAAGAATCACCACTTCAGTATCGTCATTAGAAAATCACCATCCTAATGGCATCATTAGCGAATCACCATGCTAACGGCATCGCTGAAGTGTCACCACCCCAACGGTATCACTGGAGAATCACCACTCCAATGACCTTCATTAGAGAATCACCATTCTAATGGCATCGCTAGCGAATCACCACGCTAACGACATCGCTGAAAAACTACTCCATCCAGCGGTACAGTTGGCGCTACCAGGAATCACCTCCTGAGCCAACACACCACGATCCTCCAGACAGTGGTGGGGGAAACAAAATTCCCGCAACGCTCTCTCACGAGCGGCAATGCCCTGGAAATCGATGTCGAGCCATCCCCAGAACACGACCCTCTCAGGAGTCCAATGCCATCACCGGCATCCCACACAACATGCAAAGCACGAAACAACAGATACGTTCTCATCACCAAGAACGACTGGGAAAAATGACAGTGTCAAGTATCCGCCTACGGGATAAGTAAGGGCTCACTGGCACCGACGAGGCTTCTACCTCTCTGTCTAAAAAGGTTCACATCAAACGAGACACCCTTCGTCAAGGACAGGACTACCACAATTCGAACGAGGTTGGAAAAGGGGGAAAACATCCACACCTGAACCTCACACGATGGTTCTCATCGAAGCCATCTCATCTATAACACGATAAGGCTAAAGCTCGATAATTGCTATGACATCTCAATCGTTTCCACTAACACAACGTGGAATGAGAAGGGTGAACTACGCAAGTAGCTCCCTAAATCTCAGTTGAAAACTCCTACTCTCACCGGAGTCGACTCGATACAGCTTGGAAACTATATCCACCAGCACAAACGAACACTTAGGTTCTGATAAACGATGTCTCAAGCCTGTTACACGAGGCTTAAGCACGAAATGGGGCCTCACATCGGAAGACACCCGAAAGCACACAATTCATCAAATCAAGCAGAGCAGCCACTAAACAACAGAAACTGGGTTAGAAATACTCACAGTGCGATGGCTGATGCGTGCAGAGACTTGAACCACACTTCTTAACTCCTTTTAAAAACACTGCTCTGATACCAATTCTGTAGTGACCCAAACCCAGATTTCCCGACCTTTGAGGAAACCCTTTTTTTTTTTTACGAGTTAGATGCACAAGTGCGGAAGAAACCAAAAGGGAAAAGAACAAGCAGAAAAACCCTGGGCGGTCACTACAGGTGTGAAACAACATTTAAATGAAACAACCTTTATTAAATACATCTTTACAAAATTGTACATCCAATCCCTTATACAAAACACTGCCAGGATCCAACAAGCGAGGTTCAGAAGTGTGGGTTCGAAGTCCGCTGCAGCACATCGAGCTCCACCGCACGTCGAAGTAAACCTGTATCCCCATAAAACGGGGTCAGTACTCTTTCGAGCTGGTGAGACAAACCAAGACACATTACTCAAGTGTGGAATACGAAAGCAAGCTATACAAGGTAAACTTAGCATGCCATTATACAATATTTGAGCAGTTGCAGCATGGACAAGTATAGAACAGTGATATCTACACATGGAGCATTATCAACAATTCCTATAGCATGCATCAAGACACATGATTTAGCAATGGATCAACATTTGTAACAAGGTATGCATCACAGAACATAAAGTACAAGTGTATCAACATGAAAGACTGTAACTAGCATACATCAATGCAAGTAGTCAAAGCATGAGTGACTATTATGCATCACAGAACATAAAGTACAAATGAATAGTTTTGTGCATCGTGTCATAAGCGAATGAACTATCCTATGATAATTCGAACATTGTATGCTATGATGCCATGATGAGACAGTTAGAAGCATTTGCCATGCAAGACCTACCTCACAAGCTATGCCAAGGTTCATAACCCGCACATTGCAACCATAAGCGAACTTATCTCGCTAACCACTCGCCAAGGAGTTCCAAGGTTGCGTAAGTCTTGCACCACTGCAATATCCATAGGCTAAATTGCATATGTCTCGCACTACTGCAATATCCATAGGCTAAATTGCATATGTCTCGCACTACTGCAATATCCATAGTGCATCCCAAGGCATAGCAAGCACAATAATGCCCACGTTCCTTAGTTGACAAACATACGAGATTTGTTAACATGAGTTAGTGATCACATTCATCACGCGTGTCATCTATGTACTTAAAAATTGTGTACCAACTACGCTAAGTCGAATCATTATACATTATCTCTGTCCACATGGATCCATCGCATAAGTCAAAACACTTAACGCACTCGTAGGGATACTGGATCCCGCTCCAATCACAATTACATCCCCTTTGGCTATAGCTCGGATGTCTACTAACAAGGCTATAGGCACGACAATAAGAATGGAAATTTACATATAAAGTTTGCTTCGGTTTGACGAGCACAATCCATTTGTGATACGATGAGTCAAATCCATCACGTTGCTGGGGTATTGGACCCCGCGGTATGTATGCACATGCATCCGCATAGGCTGCAGCTCGGATTGCCATAAACCAGCACTCAATGCGCAACCACGGGAGAGAAAATCATCTATTAGGACTGCCAGTCATTCGTTGTCATGTGGCAACTTGCGTACGCGCACCGGGTGCAGCTAAGAAAGAAAACCCAGGTCTGGATCGACTGGTCCAGACCTCACTTGGGGCTCGACCAATACCAAAACGCAAGGGGTGCAGGATTTGCACCCGAAGATGACCCACCTGCTGCAACTACCACAACATGCCCGAAAATCTCAGCTGGCAGACGAAAAAGGGCTGACGCCCAATCCGACAATCATGGGACGACCTTTGACAGGTCTGGACCATTTCGGTCCAGACCATGTCAGGCCAGAGATGGGGAAACCGAACCCACACCGACCCGTGTTGGTGGGTTCGGTTAATGCTCGAACTGAACCAAAAAGGGAGGAAGAAGGAAAGGGACGCCCACCCTGGGGACGGTCTGGGCTAACCTTGCTGGAACGTCCAGCAACAGGAAAATAATCAATGGTGCAGGCGTTATGGTCAAATGACAAAAATGGAGTGTGAAATGAAATGGTGTGATCCCCCCCACAGCTCGGCCCGTTTAGCCCAAGCCGGCAGCACCCAAAATGGGGCTAACCCGAATGGATGGGTTGGCTGGGCAGGTGCCATCCGCGGCCTCCTCGCCAATGAAATGAAGCATGGGAAAGAACATTGATGCAACCACTAAACCATGCAAGACACAAACTTAAAACTTTTGAGGAAAATGAAAGGCTAAAACATTTTCTTGTAAACACGTTTTACCAATGCTAAAATGAGGTTTAAAAAGTACGAATAAGCGTGCAAATACGAAGCACTGTATGGCCTTAAGCTATAGTGCCCATTTTGCACGAGGAGAAAGCTTAAAAATGTACTTAACCGAACATTCATAATGCATGCCCCTCAATTCGTAAAATAC
This sequence comes from Nuphar pumila, assembly GCF_984573655.1. Taxonomy (NCBI): domain Eukaryota; kingdom Viridiplantae; phylum Streptophyta; class Magnoliopsida; order Nymphaeales; family Nymphaeaceae; genus Nuphar; species Nuphar pumila. Next base: position 62,724,292 of record NC_143260.1, on the reverse strand, counting down.
ATAAACGAGAAATGAGGAAAAAGGAATGGAAATGCTCAAATTGCAAGCCAAAGTAGAACCTTGCTCAAACGGAATCCACAATAGGCATAGGGAAGGAGGTGTCTCACCTTCGCGGCTTTAAAATGGAGGAAATGAGGAAGGTGGAGGCAATGGTGTCCACGGCTGGAGTTGCTCCACACCACACCCACAAACTCACTCTCACTCAGTTTTGGAGAAGAAGAGAAAGAAGGGGAAGAGAGAGAGAGGTTCCTCCAAGAAAATCGCCCAAGAGGTCCTCTCTTTCTCTCTCTTGAAACCTTAAGTACATAGGGTTTACAAAAAGGAGCGGCTAGGATTAAAACTCATAAGATGGAGGGTTGGAGTGCTCCACGCCTCACCCCTAGGTATCCACGCCCAATGCATGTTGAGCTTTTAAAACATTTCAGAAATCTTTCAAAAACGCCATTGCAAAGTGCCTTTAGTGTTCAAAAGTTTTACAAAAGAGCCACCCAAGCTCACCCAATCGGATTTTAGCATTTGGATTCTTTTGAAACAATTACAAAAACGCCATGGGACGCCAACCCCATGGTCCCCTTTATTGAAAAACACCTTTCATGATGAGCTTCAAGGCTCATCATGAGTTTCAAAAAGAAGAAATGGCCAATCGTGGGCTATGTTTTAAAATCCATGAAATTCTTTACAAAAGTACCACTCAGCTGGTCAAACCTTGACCAGTTGGTCAAACATAGACAAAATCGTCCCCCCCCCTAGAGGGGCGCCCAAAGGTTTTGGGTCCTCTAGGTGACCCGGATCCAAGATCCAAAATCGCCAATTGATAAGTTTCAAAACATCACTTAATTAATGCCTTAAAACACTGAATAAATCCAATTAAATCTTTCAGTTCTGTTTATAACCTCAATTACTACGAAATGCATGAAGTCTTATAAGGAAATTCTCATCCGATTGCAAGAATTAAGCGTATTATGATTCAGGTTCAAACTTGGGCCCAAACTCGTAATTCGCATGCACTGACGAGGTTTTTACACCGTATAAGTCCCAAATTCGAGGACAAACCATAAAAATATAATATAATTCAACCCTTAAATTCTTAGAGGCTAATTCATCCAGAATTAGACACTTCTTACTTGCACATTATATTTACGCGATTTTCAGGTCACGAATACAAGGTAAAAATACAAAGCATAGTCAAATTTCATCAAATCACGTGCTACTTCACAAGTACACACAAACATACATTCCAACTCATATCACACAATAAAGCACTCAGAAATTCGCGGGTCTTACAAAGCAACTCATTGACCACCAAAGTGTTCCATTTTATCAAAAACCACATGTTTATTACAACACTACTGCTTAGAAAAGCAGTGTAGGTTCAATAAAAGGAAGCAATACAACTCTGTCTAGAGAAACCCTGGAACTCGATGTCGCCTTGCTCCGCATATCGCCACACAGGTCCAACACCTGAAATCCCCATTAAACGGGGTCAGAACCACTGATGGTCTGGTAAGCAAACAATCATACATCCATTCAACTCAAGTACAATAATGACCACTCAGGGTCGCAAAGCGCAATAATGACGCTCAAGCCTCCAAGACTTAGCGTATATCGCAAGAGCCTCCGCAGGGCTATGAGTTGAGCATCTGCTTGAGTCCTCATGACTTAGAGCAAGCCTTTTCAGGGCTGTGATTTTGAATAATCGCTTAAGTCTCCACGACTTAGCCATAACCTCTTTCGGGTCTCAAAGTGATGTCTAGCTCAAGTCTTCATACTTGGTACATCCGTATCCCACGTATCTAAGGACAGCTCCTCGAGCTTCGCTTAGTCATGCGGATACAACACGGGTCTTTGCCCAATCGATCCAGTAGTATACCGAATATGACACCTTCATAAAGGTTATGCAGGACTGACTCAACACGTCATCCACTCATACATTCAAAACATCGCTGTACCTAGAACTAATGCATTGTTTTAATAATTAACCGCTTCCGCCTTTGGTACGCAGGTAGAGCTATTGTCCGGGCATCAACGCGACGTTCTGGGGGTTGATTATTCTATGTATTTTAGATACCCCAGAGGCCTGTTGACCCTATCCATAGTAGGGCAGTGTGTTTCAACTGGGAGAACCCTACTAGGCCCATATTCGGATGCATCCTCTACTTGCAGTAGTTGGGTTCAATCCTTAGATCTTAAGGATGACCACGACCCCAAAACCCATGAGTGACTGAGGCCATCGTGGACTCTATCAGGTCCAAAGTAAAATACGTGTCACTCAAGGCTGTACCATCATTGTCATTCCACAGTGAGCATAATTCCTGAAGGGGTCTGCCAGTCTTACAATTACTTGGACAGAATCTGCATGCCATTTAGGCAGCCCGTGCTTTTAGCACTATGGGAGTATGTACCCGACCCCGTTCAGTCCGCCCCAACACAGTCATTACTAAGGGGGGGTACCCCTAACACGATTTTCAACCGCGGGGCATGTGCGACCTTAAGTCTTATTCATATGCATGCAGAACACCGCTCTTGGCACTTCGGCCACCACGAGCATCACACCTCTTTGGGTGGAAACAACACACTCTGGCTCTTCGGCTCTTACGAGTCTGGTTGCGTAACCGTTCTCAATGAGCATGCATATGACTCGATCTAAATAGATCGGCTACTCGACGTATTTCTACGCAACGAGTCAAACCTAGCCAAGGCGCAACCTCTACTCTGGCTCGACGACCCTTACGAACAAGGTGCCCTTGCAGGCACAGGGATACGAGCCTATTTGGCATCGTTCCATCAACGGACATCGTTATGCCATTCCATTGGTTCTGGCAGCTCTTCTGCCAACCATTTCGACAGCACCTCCCCTGCTCTATCGGCAGCGGTGCGACTGTGATCATCGCAAAATTTTTCCTCTCTCATTGGTTTCTCTCTCTTCCTGCTCTTTCACTTTTCTAACCTCTATTTTCCTCCTTTTTGAAGGGAGAAGAATAAAAGGAAGAAAAAGAAAGAAAGAAGAGAAGAGAAAAGAAGAGAAAGAGAAAGAGAGAAGAAAAACTATTTTGCGCGGTCTCACTTGACCTTGATTTGAAAAGAATTTAGAAATTTAACTCGCCTCCATTTTGAAAAATATTTGCGGGAAAAGGGGAGACGGGATTCGCTTGTCGGTACGAGGTTCGACCGTTCCTGGCACCTTTACCAGGGGTAATCGAACCAAGGATCGAATCTATGCCTTTTTGCTTTGCCTAAATATAATCTAAGAATTTATCCTAAAAAATCTAAATGCACAAAGAATCATGCTTGTGCAATGCAAAGATGTATGCTCTTTTGAAAATTGATTTAGAAATTTCCAAGTATGTCTGAGATGAATTTGGTAAGGGAGTGAAGAAATGTTTGAATCTAACTTGAGATAGATCAGAGAAGTTCTAAGTCTTTGAAGTAAATCAGAGTTGGAAAAGTAAATTTTGATTTTTGGAAAAAGGATGATTTGAAGGTGAGATAAAAGGAAAGAGAAAGGAAATTTTAAAGTCTGAAATGGACTTTGAATTTTGGACTTGGATTTAGGAGGGATAAAGCTGTGGAAAGAGAAATTTAGAATTGAGACTTCCAAAGTCATAATGGACCTTTTGAATTTAGAATCCATTTTCAAGGGTCGATTTTGAATTCAATGTAGGAATTTGAATTTTGAATTCAGATTTGAGAAATAATATTGGCTTTTGAAAATAGAAGATGAGTTTAGATTTGAAATGGAATCTTGATCTGATATCTGAGATGGAACTGGATCTGGGTTTTGAAATAGAATTTGGATATAAAATTTGAGATCCAGGATGGAATTGAATTCTGGATCCTAAAGGGAATTTGGATCTGAATCTGAGATCCAAGGTAGAACTAGGTTCTGGATCCTAAAATGGATTTTGGATCTAGAATCTGAGATCCAAAGTGGAATTGGATTCTCGATCCTAAAATGGAACTGGATCTTAAATCTGAGATCCAATGTAGAGTTGGACTCTGGACCCTAAGATGGATTTGGATCTGAAGTCTGAGATCCAAATGTGAAATTGGAGTCTGGATCCTAAGGAGGAATTGGATCTGAAGTCTGAGATCCAATATGAGGGTTAAATACTGTGTTGAATATTGGATCCTAAAATGGATTTGGAGTTTATATTCAGAAGATGAGTCAAAAACTCCCAAGTTAGATTTGAACTTGGAAAATGAATTTTGAATATACAGATGAATCCCAAAGTCAATTTGGACCTTGGATTTGAAGTTTGAATTTAAAATTTAGAAAAATGAATCAAGAATCTCAAAGTTAAATTGAACTTTGAGTTTGATTAGAGCTTTTGAAAATGAATTTGAAATTTCAAAGTCAATTTGAACTCTGAAATCTGATTTGAATTTGAATATATAAAAATGAACTTGAAATCTCAAAGTTGGATTGAACTTTGAGATTAAAAATAGAATTTCGAAAAATGAAAGGATGAATTGGATTTGAGAAGGATTGAAGATAGATTGAGGAAGATATTTACATTACTTGGAGTTTTGAAAAAGGAATTTTTGGAAAATATGATGCAGTTCTATCCTAAATGATGAATTAATTTGAATAATTTTGAAATTGAGTTTTGAAAAGCTATTCCATTCTTTAAATGAATTAAAACAAGATTGAAGATATAATACATCCTTGACTATGGTCATTGAATGTATTATATAATAATCTATATTTAAATTCAGGTGAAGAATAAAACACATTTGGTGCTTTTATAGAATTTAAAATGAAATTAATTCTCAATATACCCTGACTATGGCCATTAGTATATATTTTGAATTAATTTTAAGTTAAATTCTGATAAAAGAAGAAAATGTTTAAGGAAAATATGATGAATTTTGAAAACGGATCTGGTGTGGATCCAGTGTTATTTCGTAAAAGATAAAAATACTAAGTTTTGTCCACACCCTGGCTATGGCCATTGATGTGGATCATCAACTTAAGATTAATTTACCTCTTACGAAATGGTACACGTGCCATTCGTGTTTCACCATTCGTGAGATTTTTAGAAAATGAAAGATAATAAAAAAAAATGAGATGAAACAAGTAATTCCTATGGTATATACATGCTCACACATTCTAACCTAATGCTTGAAATTTAATTTTCTCATTCACACCTAATTCATTATATTGTTTGGGTTTAGTTCAAAATTTACAAGAGTTACTAATTCTAAACAAAGAAATGGCAATTCTTATGAATCTTCTGCAAAACAGGATTAGCATCATATAAAGTATAAAGAGCAATTTCATAAATTCTATTAAGGCTAGAACATACTCGATGATACCTAAATATCTATAAGGGAATAGATACAAGTATGGGATACACCGAATTTAGTGAGAAAGCATATATTGTAACGTATGTGGCAAAGCCAAGTGAATGCCAATAGACTGAACATATGTTAAGACTGATATTAATAGGTGCTATCAGATCCTGAAATTGCTACCATGCATACTTGGCAAGACAGTGCTAAGAAAACATCAAGGGCTAGTTAAAATATTTTATGGTGAAGATCAACAATTGAAACGAGACTGAAAACCATTATTCCATAGCAAGCGAAGGCATAGCAATGCTTAATTAAACTTGGTCGCAGGGTCCAAATACAAAACCTAAGGATACAACACATCATCTAACAGACTGTTCTTAATATAATGTTGAGCATGTGATCCTACATTTATTTAATACACAGCTGATAGCCTAACCATATGGTACACTAGTCCAACGAATGATATATACAGAATGTCGCTTAAGTGACAATACTATCTATGCCTAGGACAGTGAGAATGAACACAATGTTTGGTGACTGATAGGAGTCGGCCTTAGTGCTATGACAGAGTATGGTGGGGGTTGGATGATGGACAATGCAGCCTAATACAGGGGTGAATTTAAAGAATCTGAGGCAAACACTAAAAGATGGACACAAGGGGCAGACCCAGCTGAAGCCAATAACCTTGTGGCATAAACATCATGTGCCATTGGATGACTGCTTGACAGTCATTGGAGCCAGTCCAGGAGAGTCTGATAGGCCTGTGGGCCACCTTTAGCAGCCATAAACCAGTTTGCAATCACATTAGTACAGAATCTCGATGGTATTAACAGACAGACCCCTAGCAGCATCCGTTTACTGATTTAACACATAAACCAGTAAGACTGGGCAACACAATAAGATGAGCATGGATGGGAAAGCAGCAAGTATGGAAATTTGCGATGACAGTGGACCTGATATACAAGACATATGCCAAAAAAAAAATGCATTAGACGTGATGTTGTAAGTAATAGTCAGTGGGTATAGTGACAACACTATAGCAGTGGGTGAGTATGCAAGGGTATATATAAAAAAAAAAAAAAAGATCTTCTATACAATTCATGGAAAATTTAAGCAAATTTCTGCAACAGAATTCAAGTTAGATCTAGCAATTGATAAAATGAGTGTAAATAAAAAAAAATTCAAAACCTGTGTAAGCTAATGTGGTTAGGAATTTGTTGAACAACCTGTGATGCTGAATCCTTACGCAGGTCCACCAATAAGCTTTTATTGTTCCACCTTAAAAAAACGAATTCTGGGATAGCCACATGAATCCAATTTCTGCAGGGATCGTTTGGACTACTTGGTGTTGCAAGGGTAGTCGGCCAGCTTTCTTCAATGGATAGAGGGAGATAGCTGGCGAGGAGTGGTGGTCTGAAATCCTTGCAGGGGTAGCCGACCTCCTTCAGCCTGCTGATGATTCGGAGGAGCTTCAGAAGGGAGAATTGCAGATCCGTGAAAGGCAAAGGAGATGAATATAATCGATGGTTCTTGGGAGGAGATCGGAGAATGATTAGTAGCCTCGACGATGGAAGCCTCCCTCCCCTTGATCGTTCACCCTATGCCCCTTTTATGAGAGGGTCGGAAGGGTCTGGAAGAGGAGAGGGTGGTTTTGCATCGACGGACCGAGGTGAATGAAGATGATCGAAGGGTTGGTGGATGATCTGCGAGGCTATGATGGAGGTCGCACATGGGGGGGGGGATCGGCCATGGAGGAAGACTCTCCTCTCTTACTAAGCGCCACCCTCTCCTCTCTTACGAAGGAAAAACCCTAGGCCACCAATTTACGAAAAAGGGCTCTTTCAAAAAAAGATTTTCAAAAGGTGTTTTTTCTAAAATGAGGTTTTTAGTAAAAGATGATTTTTAAAAGCTAAAACTCATTCGTTTTTCTCGTAAATTTTCCATTTTTTTGGTTTTTTAGTTTATTTTTCATTTTTTTGTATTTTTGGAATAAAAGCCTAAGGCTTTATGAGAAAACAAAGATTATGATACTAATTTTTTTTGTATTTTTCTGAGAAATATTTACAAAAGTGTTTTTCTGAGAATTTCAGACCATTTCGGGGGAATTTCTTCAGAAGAAAGGGTTTGGACCCAAGTTTTGAGAAAATATTCGAGTTTTGATACTCGAATCGAGAAATATAATGTGATGGATCCAAACGGATACCGGACGAAGTGTTTGAGCTTTTCAGAAAGTTATTTTTGATAATTTTGAGAATTTGATTGGATAATGAAGCTCAGATTTGGATTTTGATGTAGATCCGGATCCGAAATTGAGTCAGATATGTAAAATGAATTTAATTTCAACGAAATTTGAGAAACCAAATGGAATTTAGATTTAAAACTGACTTAATTACCCAAAGAATGGGGAAAAAGGGCAAAAAGGGGATATTTACAACATTTTGAAAAATTTGGGGTGTTCACAGATGCCCCTCTTTGCTACTAAGCCGGTTGAAAGCCGAGCTTAGTGGCAAAGAAACACTCCAAATTTTGAAAAATGCCCCAGTCAGCCGATCTGAACTGAGTGTGGAAGAATTTATTTTGAAAACACGACTTTTCAGGCTTAAAACCTTATCCTGAATGGTCCTGGGGGGATGAAATCCTCGACAATGATACGACTAAATGATAGAAATGAGGAAATCGTGATGGGACTTTGGGTGAAAATCCTAAGGATGGTGAAAGATAAGAATTTTGATCAAGTTTCATGGGCGAGACAAGATCAGCCCTTTGGAATGACTCAGGTTTAGCCCTTAACCTGGATGGGACGAAGATAGATCAAGATAATTTGGATGGGGAAAGGAAACATAAACGGACCTCGATGGGACATTTTGAGAGAAATGCCTCATGAGATGAAACTCAAGGACGATCATTTCCTGGATGGATGCACAAAGAGCACGGATTCCTTTGTGGGGAAAACCATGATGGGACGGGAAGGATTACCTCATCTAAACGAGGCTCAGGTTTAACCCAAACCTGAAAGGAAGGTACCTCATGGAGCGAGGTTCAGGCTTCACCCTTATCCTGAGAGGGACGACCATACAGAATCTTTGAGTGAAGAAACCGTGATGGGACAACAAATGCATCGCCGAAGCGAGATTCAGGTTTTAACCCTTGACCTGAGTGGGAGATGATGCGGAATAGTCGGATGGGACTCAGGTTTAACCCTTGACCTGAGTGGGAAATGGGACTCAGGTTTAACCCTAACCTGAACGGAAGGTACCTCGTGGAGTGAGGTTCAGGCTTAACCCTTAACCTGAAAGGGACGATGATAGGGAATCCTCGGATGAAGAAACCATGATTGGGCCTTCGGAATTTGGACGAACAAATCCAGAAGGAGTTTGCGAGAAGAGAAAATCAAGGGATTCCCTAAAGCTTGGAAAAGGGATGATCTTGGGTGCCTCATTACTGAGACTAAAATCAGCTTTCTAAAAAAACAGACGACCTCTCGCAGAAGTTTTGGGTGGTACCTCGAGGAGCGAGGTAACAGGTTTAATCCTTAGCCTGAATGGATACAGAATCCTCGAGGAGCGAGGAAAACTGCGATGGGCCTCTAGACTTTGCACAACAAGTCCACGAGAGGTTTTTGCAAAAGAATGAAAATGGGGGTCCCTAAAGCTTGAAAAAGGGGTTGTTCTTGGGCGCCTCATTGCTGAGACTGAAAATAGCTTTTGACAATAACAGTTCTTTTGCAAAATGTTCAGGTTTAACCCTTATCCTGAGCGGGAACTGTCCATGGCGGGACAATAGGGAACATAGGGAAGTGTGCAAATCTGAGAGCGCTCAGATCAGACGGAAGGAAAGGACTTTTCAGTCCTAAGGAGGGATGACATCAGGATACGTCAAAACGAATATCAAGTTCACACTTCATTTTGGGACAATGAGAAAATATTGCCAATAAGATGCCAAAATTGTAGTTGATTCAGCATGATTGAATTGTGCATGAAAGTATCACCTCTTTCTACCTAGAGTATTAACTCCAATTGGGCTAACTCTGTAGAATCAAGAGTTAAATTCAAAGTTTGTTGTTGTTGAGCTTCTTTAAGGAAGATATCAATTTCCTTGATATGAAAAGAGAGGAAACATTCTTAGCTTCACAAAAGCAATTAAGTGAAAAGATATTGATAAAGAATTTCACATAGATAAAGATGATTCTTGACAGTTTCGGGCAGTTTGATATCCTGGGCATTTCCCATGATGATCTTTTTGCAAGGGAGAGGCTCGACGGAGACTCGCTTTTCTTGTGACCCCCTAATTTCATACTAGGCCTTTTTCGTCATGGAGGACCCTCTTTTTAGGAAGAGTGTGATGGACTCGTTCCTTTCATGACCCAATTTTCAGACCTCACTATTATCGGCCCCCTTTCCATAAGAGAAGCCTAATATTAGGGAGCCTTGACGAAAGCTCAATTTCTCTTCGAAAGTTCGTTTTGCAAACACCTCCTCTTCAGGGAAGAGAAGAGTATTTACCACTTTCCATTCAGGTAAGGGCTAAGCCTGAGTCTCTCTTTTTGGGGAAAAAGAGAGGAGAATTTTTGTCACGGATGTATTAAGCCAGACTTCAAATACTCACTTTCACCAAGGATTTCGAAAAAATTTTGTCAGTCTGTTAATCAAATTACTTGTTGATTTCAGAATCTTTATTGCACTAATCTCTATCTTAATTTACCTTCAGCATTACTTCCAAAAGAATGAAGCTTTTGCGAAAAGAGATTCAGAATTCAAATTATTTCTATTGGCCAACCAAAAGGATGAAGGATAAATCCTCGATATGGTCAGAAAAGAAGATTCAATGTTATTGAAAAGCCGTAGATGATCGATACTGATCGCAGTCAATGGCACATCTTTAAAGGCTATTCTTGTAAAGACGAGGCAGTGAAAATATCCTGAGCGCTAGAAAAAAGACACTCACCCAAGTCCTGTCTCCTCAGAATCACCTAAGCTGCAATTAAATATCCGCAAAAGGGATCTCTCACTTGTCATCAAGATGAAGGCAAACTAAGCGAGTAGACCCCCGGGGCCAAAGAAGATTCGAAACATCTTCAAGATGACGGAGTTTGTGATGGATCCTTCTAGGGAAAGTCCAAAGCACTGTCAAGATGAAGGCAGATGCGATGAACCTCTCGACAATCCCTAAAAGATATTTAATTTCAGCTATCATCCAAAAATCTCCAAACCCATCGCCCAAGAAGGATCGAAACATCTCCAAGATGAAGGAGCTTGTGACGTACCCTCCCAAAAGAGAGAAAGAGAGGAAAAGAAAAGAGAGAAAAAGTAAGAACATCTCCAAAATGAAGGAGAATATAGCCAAAACACCAGAGAGCCAAAAGAGTGCAGAAAGATTAGCATGAGAGAAGCTCTCAGGATATCAAACTGCCAGATCTATCAAGAATCTTCTTTAAATTTGTGAAATTCTATTATCAATACTCTTTCATCAACTTCTTTCATATTATCAAATTCTCTTTCCTGTTCATATTAAGGAAACTGATAGCTTCCTTGAAGAAGGGCAATTGCAAGTAATTTGGGTTTCCAATCTCGATTCTACGAAGTGAACCTTATTTGGAGGTAATGCTTCAGGTAGAAAAGAAAGAATGTTTTCGCAAAAATATGCATCATTTTCAAATATTTTGGATCAACAACAAAATTCTCAACATTTTGACAATATTTTCTAGTTATCCGGACGCGAAGTGAGAGCGTGATGTCCGTCTTTAATACAACCAGACACCAATTTTAAATCTCTCTTAAGGACTTGATTCCTTCCCTTTTTTGAGAGCATGAACTCTCAGATTTGCACACTTCCCTGTGTCCCCACTGTCCCACCATAGACAGTCCCATTTCGGTTCGAGGTCGAACCACCAATCATTTCCCGTAAAAGGCAATTTCAAAAGCTATTTAGTCTCAGCAATGAGACGCCCGAAATCAATCCCTTTTCCAGCTTTAGGGACCCCATTTTCTTCCCTTTTGCAGAACCCCTGTCGGATTTATTGTGCAAGATCCGAAGGTTCCATCATGGTCTCTTCCTTCGAGGATTTCATCCATTTTCTGCCCAATCAGGATAAGGGTATAAACCTAAGCCTCACTCAAAGAGGTATTTCATTTTCTGCCCGATCAGAATAAGGGTATAAACCTGAGCCTCCTTTGATGAGGTATTCCATTTTCTGCCCGATCAGGATAAGGGTATAAACCTGAGCCTCCTTTGATGATGTATTCCATTTTCTGCCCGATCAGGATAAGGGTATAAACCTGCGCCTCCTTTGATGAGGTATTCCATTTTCTGCCAGATCAAGATAAGGGTATAAACCTGAGCCTCCTTTGATAAGGTATTCCATTTTCCGCCCGATCAGGATAAGGGTACAAACCTGAGCCTCCTTTGATGAGGTATTCCATTTTCCGCCCGATCAGGATAAGGGTATAAACCTGAGCCTCATTCAAAGAGGTATTCCATTTTCCGCCCGATCAGGATAAGGGTATAAACCTGAGCCTCATTCAAAGAGGTATTCCATTTTCCGCCCGATCAGGATAAGGGTATAAACCTAAGCCTCATTCAAAGAGGTATTCCATTTTTCGCCTGATCAGCATAAGGGTACAAACCTGAGCCTCAATCAAAGAGGTATTCCATTTTCCGCCCGATCAGGATAAGGGCATAAACCTTAGCCTCATTCAAAGAGGTATTCCATCTTCCACCCGATCAGGTAAGGGTACAAACCTGGGTCTCATTTCTATGAGACATTTCAATCCCCAATCAGGTCAAGGGTCAAACCTGAGCTTCGTTCCATACGAGGTATTTCTGTCATATCCAGGTTAAGGGCATAAAAACCTGAACTTCACTCTCATAGAGTGAATCTTTTCTCTCCATTCTTCGCTTCATATCTACCATTTTCCTCGGGCTAATTTCCTCACACCCAGTCAGATCCTTCTAACTGGGGCATTTTTTTATATAGCCCAAATTTGGTGTGTTTTTCTTTGCCACTAAGCTCGGCCACGAGCCGGCTTAGTAGCAAAGAGGGGCATCTGTAAACACCCCAAATTTTCATTCATGTCTCCAACATTTCCACCAAGCATCAGCATCCAACCTCTGAAATCGCCAAAGGGCAAAATGGTCATTTTTCTGAGCCCGGACCTTGCAAAAGTCTAAATTTCATCTGCAACTCTCAAAATTTCTCTATTTTTAGCTTAGATGTTCAAAATTTTATTCCTGACAGAAGACAGGAATCTCCAAGTCTTGGTCCAAGATTATATTGCATAAGACATGGCATTGCATATCATTGCATGAGCATCTCATATCACTGCACTGCACAGCATGTCATTTCGAGGTCCAGAACTCTTGATTTCAAAATTTCCAATCCAGATTAGAATTTCAACTATTTTCAAAATCGATTCCAAAACCCTGGGTCTTCAAAATTATCAATTCTTCCCATTTTACCCCCAGGGCTCTGAATTTCAAAATATTTCCTCAGGAAAATGATCTGGATAGTTTTCAATATGGATTTCAACCACTTCACCTCAGATTTTGCCCTTTTGTCAAACTATTTCAACTATCATTCTTGCCCTACAGAGGCCAACTCTTTCCAAAATTTCTTGTTTTACCAATTAGCCCAAATTTTATGAAAATTTCAAAAAGAGGTTGTTGTCTTGCTCTTATTTCAATAAAGAAGCAATGTGGGACCCACACTGAGGTGGTGTCGCATAGGCTTTTCTTTTGAAAAACCTGAACTTTGAAAAACCCAAAAAAATAGGAGCCTTGTCCCCTGGATTGGCGCCACTTGTCTTTTCTCTCTCCTCCCATTTATTTGCCAAGTGTCAGTGTGGGGCTACCTTAAGATGCCTCCACAAGTCATTAGACACCCTCTTCATTCCATGCCATGTGTCAGCATCCACCATATTCACCCTGCGCCATGTGTCATTCCAAAGATCATCCTGAGATGCCAAGTGTCATGTGTTGTCCTGTCCAGAAAAAGCAAAACTTGTCTCCTCTGAGGTGGCGCCATTTGAAGAGTGTCTCCTGCAGAGGACACGTGTCAACCTCTCCCTCTTTCAAAAAAGTAGACTGACACATGTCTCTTCCTACTTTTCTCAGAAAAGTAGGAGACACGTGTCACTCCTAGCTTCCTCCAGAAAAGGTAGGCTTGTCTCCTCTGAGGTGGCGCCATTTGAAGTTTGTCTCCTGCAGAGGACACATGGCATCCTCTACTCTTTTCAGAAAAAGCAGGTGACATGTGTCATTCTCTGCTCTTCTCAGAAAAAGTAGATGCCATGTGTCATTTCCTGCTCTCTTCAGAAAAACTGGAATTCAAATATTCAAATCTCTCTAGAGGTGGCGCAAATCCTGAACTTCACCTTTTCCATTTTATCTGAGATGGCGCTACATGGCTTGGACCTCCTTCTCTTCCCTCTGCCATGTGTCAATCTCTGCTTCTTTCAGAAAAAGCAGGATGACACATGTTTTTCCCCTACTTTTTTCAGAAAAGTAGATGACACATGTCATGTCTAGCTTCCTTCAGAAAAAGTAGAGAACACATGTCACTCTTGGCTTTCTTCAGAAAAGCAACCATTCAAAAATTTTCAGACAAGAGCTAGGTGGCGCAAATCCTGGAGTTCTACCTTTTTCTACTTTTTCTATGAAGGCGCCACATGTTCCTTGCTTTTCCCTCCTGCCACATGGCATTGTAGGAGCCACTCTGAGGAACTGCCACATGTCCATCCTCCATTCCTCCAGAGCCAACCCCCCATTTGAAATTCAAATCACCTTCTGAGGTGGCGCCATTTGAGAAAACTCCTCCAGACAGCTGACACTCGTCTGCCACATGTTCAGACCTCCCTGCATCAGAAAAAGTAGAACCCCCCCCCTCTGAGGTGGCGCATTTTGCTTCTTCCATCCCTGTTCTCCTGCCACATGGCAATGTGGAGCAACTTGGAGGTGGCGCCACATGTCAGCCTCTCCTTTCCTGCAGAAAAGTAGAATTTGAATTCCTCTGAGGTGGCACAGTCTGCTTCTTCCACTCCTGTCCTTCTGACATGTGTCAAGAGCTTCCAGAGGTGGCACCACATGGCATGCTCCTACTGTTTCCAACTTTACACCTCAAACCTCCTTTTGAGGTGGCGCCATTCCAAAGCCCCACTTGGCTTCATTTCTTTTATTTATTTTATTTTTTTATAAAATTGGCCCCCTGAGGTGGTGCCATTTGAGAAGCTTCTGAAAATTAGGAATTTGAATTTCAAACTCCCAGATAGCACCCCCTGAGGTGGCGCAATTTGGGAGACTCCTGCAGAGAAAATCAAACAAACCCCAAATTTGAAAATTTGAAAATTCTGTTGAGGTGTCTCACCCACAAAATTCCCATTTTATTTTCTCAAAAAAATCAAAATATCACCCCTTGAGATGGCGCCACATGGAGGGCTCAGATTGAGCCTGTTTGAAATTCAAATTTTTCAGAAAATTCTATAAAAACAAGGCTCCACGCCCAGCCTAGGGGAGCTTCTTTTTGGAATTTGAAATTCAACCTAGATTTTCTTCAGAACATGATTTTGAACCTTGGAATTCATGCCCCCTGTGGCTCAGTGGAGAAGGTGCAATGAAGTACCTACATTGCTCGTGTTGTGGCCAATTAGATTCAAGCGTAGGTCGATCTTGGTGAATCATCCGAAGCCCGGATCGAAGGACGAAGGAAGCCCTTGGCAGCAGTCCCTTTCAAGAGTTTCAAAGCTGTGTAACGAAGCAAGATGCACCTCTTTTCCTCTTGATTTCATATCATGATTTGATTCAGGTGTCGTTTGAAGAAAGAGCTCATCCGAGGGATGGATTGAGCTATTCTCATAAAATGACATATATAAAAATACATAATTATACTTTCTTGATGATTTTTAGCATTCATGCATTTAGCTAGATTTAATTTTCATTTTATTTCATTAATTTAGCATGCTTCATGAGTTAATTAGGATTAATTTAGCATTTATTTCAATTCTGCTCAATTTCAGTAGCTCTCTGTTTTTGTTAGTCAGTCCACACGTTATTTCATGCATATTGTTTTCATTACAAATTCTAGAAAAATCATGGAATGCGCCCTTAGGTGTCCTTAGCAATGTGCCAAAAATTCGGAGATATTTGAATTCGTTTACTATGGTAAACATTCAAAAAGATGAGTCGGGTTTTATTACCCGGGATGCGTTTTAAAATGTCTTTTCCGACTTGTAAAATCGAGATATCACTCATGGGAGATTAGATTTTCGATCCGAAAGATGTTTTGAATTCGGTAAAATGTCTAGTTTTTAACCTAATGTTCTCATATTTTTCTGATCTTTGTTAATGTCTAACACAAATCCAAGAGTTTGGGACATGTGTCAGAGCTTGATTTGGGCCTCTGAGACTTTGGATCGACTTAGGTCGATGAGTTCTCTTTGGGTATTGATCCAAATCCAAATCTGTAAAAAGTGAATGTTATGTTAGAAATGTCCTCTGTTTGCAACTGAAAGCCTGTGATTTTAAAATAGTTGTGATATCTGCTTCGGATTTTTCTTGTCAGTCACCTGTTTGGTCACATTTGTCTGTTCTGTCGATTTAGGAACAAAGAGTTATATTTTTATCTGTGTTTCTGTTGATCAAATGCCAAAGTCATGAACATGAAAGTTGTCTCTGTAGGTGTCGTGAGTCGCTTTGTTAAATATCAGAAATTTCCATGGCTTTTTTCTATTTTGTTAGCATTTTATATTAGATTAGGTTGATTTTTACCTCCGTCAGAACCAAATCCCTGTTACCAAACTCACCATGGCTCAAATCCCGAGGCTGTAAAAACCAAAAGTGTTCCATTTCGGGTCCTTAAGCAGTCTGAAAAATATCAGAAGTTTTTATGGTGTAAATTTTGCATTATCATATTAAGCATTGCATTTGGTTCGGGCCCATATACGAAATCCACCCTTTTTAGAACGTTTCTTAAATTTTAGCATTTAAATCATATCATTTTGTGATTTTTAGCATTCTAGGATGTTTATCAGAGTAGGTAGATGCTTCATACCAAATTTGGTGTAATTTGGAATTCATTTGAGGCTTGATTTAGCCATATCATCAAAACAGGGCCCCGCGGGACCCGAATCCAAGCGAAAAACAAGCGAAATTCGTTATTTTGGATAAATTGCAAAATGTCAAATTCTGATTTTACAGTCCTAATGTGTTTAGCAGTATGTCATCATGCCTCATACTGCATTTCATCATCATTTGATTCAATTTGAATTTCAAAATCTCAATACTACCAAATTTTCCTTCAAAAACCCTGATTTTAAAGGTATAACTTCAATATTAGGGGTATTTTGGTCATTTTGACCCCAATTCCGAATTTCAAACTATTTTCTACTAAATTTATTGCCTTTTCATCATTTCAAATATCAAGGAAGTATGAGAATAGGGTTTATATCCAATTAAATCCAATAATTTCATAATATTATTGGAAAATCTTGGAAAAACCCACATATTTGAACTAACCCCATTTCAAGTTTGGCAGGGACATTCAAAAGAAGGAGCTGAAGTCTGCAAATTTCTTTTATTTCATTTATTTAGTGATGTAATAATGTAAAATTTGGAATAAGAGATTTAATTTCCCGCTTAGACTAGGATGCATATCATATAGTTTGAATTTATGCAATATCGTGTTTATGTGATGCATGCATTTTATCTCAAAAGCACTATGGATGATCACGAATGGAACGCACACCAACTCTTAGGGAGTTGATGAACTCGGTGGAATCCATATTTACGGCCCTAGTCGGAATATGGACGAGACCCAGATCCATCATCTCTCTACTAGTCATATTGAGCCTACACTCTTAGGCTATCTTAAAATGCACATCATATTTCCAATATTTTCAAAGCATTGTGCATTAAATCAACTAAACTCTGAACATATTCATGGCCACAGTCAAAATATGTGAAGGATTTATTTTGACCGCAGGATCCCGAAACACTGCCAAAATCATAATTTTTGTGATGTTTCTTGATTTTCGTGCATAAATGTGTGTTTTTAGGGTTTACTCATGTCTAGAATCATATTAGGGTGTTTCATGTTTGATTTTGTGTTTATTTCAATCATAAATCCCAAGTTTTTACCAAAATCTATTTCAGAAAACCCTGATTTCAAGGCCATAGTCTTGCTATCAGGGGTAATTTGGTCATTTGACCTCAATTTCGAAATTCTAAACCCTAATTTTCATAATTTTAGTCATTTCATATCAAATTTGAGTTAATTTATCATTATTTGTATTTCAAAACTTGCATTTTTATAAAATATCTTTCTGAAAACCCTGATTTCAAGGCCATAGTCTTGCTATCTGGGGTATTTTGGTCATTTTGACCCCAATTTCAAATTTTTAAATCTAATATTTATTATTCATTTAGTTTTTTTCCTTCTTTTATTAAGTTTATATCAGGAAATCATGGAAAAAGGCTTATATCTAGCAAAATCCAGTAATTTCTAGATATTACTGGATAAATCTAGAAAAGCCAACATATCTTCACTAACAAGTTTTCTAGTTTTGAAGGAACATTGAAGACTTTATTTTCTGTATTTAAATTTGATTAGTGATATAAATTGTAATTAAATTTGGAATAAGAATTTCAATTTCTGCATAGAATAGGATGCATTGCATATAGTTTTAAACTTTGATATATAACTGCTATCTATGCCAATTCATGCATATTTTTACCAATTCACTATGGTTTACACGAATAGCACGTGCACTAGCTCTTATGGAGTTGACAAACTTGGTGGAATTTGTATTTATGGCCATAGTCAGAATACGAATGATACCTAGATTTGTAATCTTCGTATTAGCCACATTCAACCTACACTCTTAGGCTAACTTCAAAAATGCATTGCATTTCTCAAAAATACAAAAAGGGTTTTCTCAATTCCTCAAAATCAAGTCTTTCAAATCCATATTTATTCATTTCATTCATTTGCAAATTCCAATTTCAATTCAGAGAAATCTATTTTCTCAAAATTTTTCTAAGTCTTAATCTAAAATCGATTTTCTCAAAACTCTAAGCTTTCAAATGGTATTTCAAGTATTTTCCCAAGTTCAAAATTCGATTTTCCAAGTTATGTATTCAATTTCAAAGTTTGAATTCAAAGAAATCAAGTTTTTCAAAGTTATTTTAAATTCCTCAGAATCGATTTTCACAAAACTTCAAGATTTCTTCAAAAATCGATTTTCACTTTCCTCAGAAATATTCTCTCACAAAGCTCACGATTTTCCAAATGACATCTTTTCCAAGAATCTCTAAATATTTTTCAATATTCAAATCAAGCATCATGTTTTCAAATATGCATTTTTAGAAATTCATAGCACATGCCTGATTCTTTGTGCATTTAGGAAATAGAACACGATTTAGACAAGTTGAGCAAAGTTAAGCATATAATTGATCATTGGTTCAATTACCCCTGGTAAAGGCGCCAGGAACGGTTAAACCTCGTACCGACAAACGAGTCTCATTCTTCGGAATTATCCCGCATTTTAAAAACGGAGGCGAGTTATTTTCAAAATCTTTTTCAAAGGTCAGTTTGACTTGCAAAAGCAAAAAAAATTTGAGATGATAACAGGTTTGGCGACCGTGATGGGACCTGTCTTCGTCTGATCAATTGTGTGCTTAACTTAGTTCAAATTGTCAAAATCGTGTTCCATGGAATGTCAGCTTTTATTTCATGATATCATGTGAACCTAGGAGCCTAGACTCAAACCCAACTGACATGGATTGCATATAGACTAAGTATGGTTTGGTAGAACTATATTGAGGAGAATTATTCATGCTCACATAGACTTAGGTCTAATACAACACTCCTCAATCTAGGAATTGTATGAAAACAATGTTTGCTTCTTCAAAATCTTTAATCTCTACTTCTTTATGTTTTAAAGCCTTCTGATTTTCTCGCATGTGATCATGTTTTCAAAAACCACCCCACCTACTTTTAGCCGGTCTTCATGTTGTTGGGCTCTCTTTCAGAACCATAGTTCGGGATAGAGCCTCACAACTGGGCCACCTATTTGGGTTAACACCCCCTGCCACATACCAAGGGCCATAGTCCAACGTATATCGGCAGGTGCTCAAGGATGTTGGAAAACTTGAACCTAGAACCAGAGAAATTGATTTTATGCCACGTACATCGAGCCTTGGCTCGAGTATATAGGCATAGCATGATTGGACACAGATGATCTGAACCTTAGAGTTAGGATTAAGATCCTACAGCTATTTCAAAACTTGTGCATCTAGAGTCAGCTTTTAGAGAATGTTGTATGTGCATACTTGATTGTACAGGATGTGATTGAATGTTAGCTTCTTTTTATTCCATTTTATTACATTTTCACAAGTTTTCCAAAATACTGGACGATTTTCATAAACTCATAAAATTTTCCATCTGTTTTCACATACTATCTGAAATTTCCTATTTTATTCAAACCCTGGATGATTTTTACAAGTTCTTCTTATTTTCTTCAAAACTCCAGGTGATTTCCATTCTTTTGTTCTTCTGGATCTCGAATTTTCTGCTTTATTTTTATCCTGCCTGCATCCTTTTAAAATCTTTATATTTTCTCAAGTCTTATTCCAAATTTTCCATGTTTTTCAGTCTACTCTGATGGCATCCAGTCAACTTGATTCAGTCTTTTCTGAGGGTCACATCTCCTATGAGGTGAGACAAGGTCTTTCTGAACATTGAGTCCTTAGCACCGGATCCTTCTTTCTCCGGTGGTATTATTCATGGCTCAAAAACTTCTCTCGTATGTTTCTGGACCATTTGGACGATTGTGGATTGGAACTGGCATCTGCAGTGGGAAAACAGACGGTCAACGGCAATTTGATCCACGCACTGGCAGAGCAGTGGAATCCGAGCACTAGTACCTTCTGGTTCCCATGGGGGGAAATGACTTTGTTGATGGACGAGTTCTCAGAGATTATGGGATTACCTGAACCAGTTGGTCAGCCTGGAGATCCATTGGAGAAGCAATTTTTGATTAATGTCAAGGGTCTGGACTCCCGAGACGCTTTAGCTCGCATGACAGGACGCAAGTCTTGGCCATTGATCGAGGAGGATGAAAACGAATATGTGAGCCTGCTCAAAATCTACAGACAGTATGGGGCATTTGTGGAAGTCAGTTCCTTATCTCGAACAGGTTGAGAGAGAATCCAACATGCGATGGTCTTATGCACTGTGGGATTAGCTCTCTTTCCAGATAGACAAAATTATATGGATATCAGGATAGTTCAACTTCCGCGAAGATGGGGGAGTCGACAGACCATCCGCCTCTCTATAGCCATGGCCACACTCGCTTTTCTATACCGAGGGTTGACCCGTTTCACGCTCGGAGAATCAATTCTAGTCGAAGGGTGCACCTATGCATTGCAATCTTGGTTCCTCCAGCATGTGCCAGCCCGAGCTAGTTCATTCAGATATAATGGTAAAAAGCTTCTCCCAGTTGCTCGATACCGGTTCTTGATCGACAACCTTCAGGAGAAAGAAGTCGTATGGGACTACTTTGATCGTCAGGAATCACCTCCCAGATATACTTATGCATATGGCAAGCGATTTAAGCTACTTGGCCCATTTTTCTGCGCATACTACAATCCAGAGCGGTGTGTCAGGCAGTTCTCTCAGAGACAGAAGCGCATAGAAATTCGCCCACTATCAGGGATCTTGCCAGAGTTTAATCTCACATCAGATCAGTGGTCCGGAGTATACCATTCTGCCAGACATGGCTGAGATTCTTTTATTACTCTCACTATTTTTCCTGGTCCTCGAGTGTCCTCTGATTATCAAGAGTGGTGGAAAATTGTTTGTCCCCCTCCCCTTTGTCAAGTTTATTATTAATAAAATCATGTTTTTCCTTTCTTCAATAAAATTCCTTTAAATTTCATCCTATCTTGGTTTGACGACCTCGCCTAGGTAACAAGGCATATTTTTCAGTTGTTTATTTTTGTAAAGGAATGACAATGCAATTGTCGTAATCCCAGCGATGACTCAATCCCTAGTAATGGGATACTCTTTCAATTGTCTACCAAAATTCTCAATAAGTGTTTTCCCCAATCAGAATTTCTTTCAAAAGCCTAACCATCAATTCTGCCCTGCAGAGAGCGTTAGTGACATTCAAGAGAGCACTTACATCCTTACATGGTTCAGACGAGGTCCGGAAAGAAGACCGCACCAATCCAGTCTATCAGTTCTCTGTCAGCTTCAGCACAAGAAATGGCCTCCTCACAATCTGCTGGAAACGGAAGTCAGCAAGCTAATGACGACATCAACCCATAGATGTATTTGTTGTTCCGAAGAATGCTGAGCAAAGTATTGTCTGAGGAAACAGGGGCCGGTTCAGGAAAAGCCCACAATAAGAAAAAGATTAAAAGCCAAACAACAAAGAAGAGTGTGAAGATCACCAGAAAGCAGAATTGTCGCAAAGAAACATCTGATGAATCAGCAGAAGATACTGATGGTGAATATGAAACTCACCAGGCATTTAGAGGGTCTACTCAAAAGCAAGAGTCAGCCTATAAATTTGAGAGTCAGTCAGTCAATGACCCTACTCAGCCACAACTTCGAGATGTGATGAAAATAGTCAAGGATTTGCAGGCCCGTGACAAGGGTAAAAGGGTCTTTACGAGCGAAGACTTTTATGACAGACTGGATGGGGATGATGATCTTGACAATCTCCCCAAGAAATTTATCAAATTCGATGGTTCGGGTGACCCAAAGGCACACCTCGCCCTTTTCTTTGCAGAATGTTCCAAGTTCAGAAGGAATAACCGAGCCTTATTCCTTTGTTTCCCTCGCAGTCTGGAGGGTATTGCAGCAAAATGGTATTCAGAGCACATTAATCCCATAGAGATGAAAGAGTTTGATAAAGTGGTCAATTTGTTTATTGAACGATTTTTATTCAATGCCGATGCCCTCCCGACTCTCAGCCACCTCTGCAGTCTGAAGCAAAAAGAAAATGAAAAAGCCAGGGATTTTATTCATAGATGGAGATCTGCTTGTAACAAGATGCATGATCCAATATCAGAAGGACACGCACTATCCTTAATCTTGAGTAACTTCTCACAACCCCTAAGGGGATTAATTTCCACCGCTCCATCAAAAACCTTCATAGAACTGACAGAACGAGCCGAATGGCTCGAGTTGAGTATAGAAAATGGCTCTTATGAGGGCTTCATGTTCAGTAAAAACAGCGGTCACCAAGAATCAAAGAAAAAAACCCATTTCACATACTCTGCCAATAACAGCAAGAACCAAAATAAAAAAAATGGGAAAGATCACAGCTATGGTTCCAGAGGGTCGAATCCCAACAAAAGTGATCAAAAAGGCAAATTGATCCCTCAATATGACAGACAACCACAACAGATTCTTGATCAAGGGTCGAAATCTCAAGAAAAGCCAAAGCGTGAAGGGTGGAGTTATAACCGCAAATTTACTCCTCTAGATCAGTCTCTTGAAACGGTCCTAGAATATATGCTCAACAGCGACATGATTAAGCTCCCAAGGGTAGCCGATCCACTAGCAGTTATGGGTAAAATGAAAGATCGATTCTGCAAGTTCCACCGAACAGTGGGACATGACACTAAGAATTGTTTCATTCTTAAAAATATTATACAAGATTATATTGATAAAAACCTATTGGTGGAAGAGGCCGAAGGTGAGAAAATGGAAATACTAAATCAGTCGTTCCTCAAGCATTCAACTGCAGTGATATCTGATCATCCTTTTCAGTCACAAGATCACATCCAACCGTGTCCTAGCAGCGATATCGATATACAACATCAGGTGTTAGTGTTGCATAAGGTTCAATCCAATTCTCAGAAGATGGACCTCGTTTCAGCCCTCAGTAAGCTGAAAGTTTCAAAAGAGCCTGCTGGGGGTGTCTCCAGAAGTAGCCAAAAGATTTCCATGGTTTCCCAAGGGCTTTATCAAACCTGTTTCAGAAAAAGAGAAAGCATGAGAAGAACAGGTTGATACAGTGCAAAGACCAATCACTGCCCTCTCTAATATCCCTATTCTTGAGTTGGCGCATGCCTCTCCCAAGCATCAGCAAGTCCTGGACAATTTATTGCAGAAAATCAAGGTCAAGCCAGGCACTACACCTAAAGACATGGCTCAGATCGTTAATCAGGCCATGACCAATGCTCCCATAACCTTCTCAGATGAGGATCTGCCCAACCCTCACGCGTTTCATAACAATGCTTTGTACATTGTAGTGCGAACCCGGGGAATGACTGTACCCCACGTGCTTGTAGATGGAGGCAGTAGCCTTAACATTTGCCCCAAAATGACTGCCAAGGCTCTGGGCATAAAAGAAGAAGAATACACACCTGATCCAATCACCATTTATGGATTTGATAATCACGGACAAACAACAAAGGGAAAAATCTTTTTGGAAATATTCATCAACTACTCGGTTCACACGGTGCTTTTCCATGTTGTCAATGTGCCGCCAACGTATAATCTTCTATTGGGAAGAACCTGGATTCACAATGCCAATGCGGTGCCATCCACCCTGCACCAATATATTAAGTGGTCTAAAGGTGACATGATAACTACTGTCCTGGGGTAAGATCCAGAGGAGAGGCTGCCTCAGCCTATGATTCCTCGACTGACCTATACTACTGATATCCCTAGCATCAGGGAGAGCAAAGAAGTTGTTCTTAGCGAAAGTCTGGAAATGTTAAAGTTAGAGGCAACACCAGAAGCGAAGCATACTACAGTAATGGTCCAATGGCAAGGGTCACATTTCTTCAAAATCGAGGGTCGTCTCGATTACAACACTTTCAAGGACCATCCTCTTTTCCCGCAGTTTGTAAGAGCCAAGAAAGGGTTTGACCTGTTACTAAAGCATGGTTATCAGCCTTTCAAAGGTTTGGGCAAGAACGAAGATGGCCGACTAGAGCCAGTGGTCCCGGACCATCATCTGCGCAGGGCAGGATTGGAGTTCATGGGCAAAGGATCTCACAAAAATATTGTCTTCATTAAGGGGATTCATTGAAAGCTTCCACCATCTGTCATTCTCTTTTTTTATTCAGTTAATTTCTGCAGTTTATAAGGACAATGTCTCATTTCAGTTTATGTCAAATGTCATCATTTCAAATCCTCAATAAAGCTATCAATTTTCTCGTCTATCTGGATGCCATTTTCTATTATTCCTTTGCAATTTGTCTTTAAAATTTATTGTTCTTATCCTTTTCCATTTCATGCAACTTATGCCATAATGAATGAACTTTTTCTGAAAGCTACTCATTTTCGAAATTTCAGAATGTCTTCCCAATCAATAAGGAGATTAGTCATCAATTCGTCAATCACATCGAAACCTGCAAAGATTTATCGGGTCAGGGCAAGAGCGGAGGTGTAAGACCCGCAATTTTTTAGAAAATATCTGAATAAATTCATGAGGCATTTACCGGTAAAAATAGCATTTTTTCTCAGAATGCGAAACGAATCAATTCCTGCGAGCCAGTTATACTTAGGATATTCGTTGAATCGCGAATATATGCTTAAACACTCTGGAAGCCATAACTTCCTATCTGAACGAAATCAAAGGATTCATGCGAGCCAACTTTCTTAGTTGCATCAATACGAAGATAATGGCCTACTTAGAATTTTTCGGAAAAAATGCCGAAAACTCAACTTTTTTGCGGGACCCGCAAAAATATTGGTGGAACCCACAGAAATATTTCTCAGAAAATATTCTAGAATATTCCAGGACCTTCTAGCACCTTCTAGGGAATATTCCATGGAATATTCCTTCTGGATAAGATCAAACAATCAGATGGATAAGATCAAACAGTCAGATGGATAAGATTAAGCTGGATTTTTGAAAAAGCCCAAGGGCATTTGGGTAATTGGGGTTGCTTAGCCCCTAAGCAACCTCCCCTATAAATAGAGGAGGCCACCTTTTAGAAAAAATTGCCACCCCCCCCCCTTTGCCTTCTCTCTCTCCTCCTTTTCCAAACCTCCCCTACCTAGCCTAGCCCACCTGAGCCCACTTGACCTGGTCTGAGCCTGCCTGACTTAGACTGAGCCTGTCTGACCTGGTCCTAACCCACCTGACCTAAGTCCAAACCCAGTTGACTTGACTTGAACCTGGTTTGGTTCAAAGTCAAAGTCCAAGTCCTTTTTCGTCTGAAGTTTGAAGTTGATCCTTTTCGGAGTCGAGCCTCGTTCGAAGCATCAAAGTGTTTTGGAGTTGTTTCTTCCACGAATTGAAGTAAGTTTGCTTCATTAATCCATCTCTCTCAAGTATTTGATTGTTTGTATATAACATATACTTTCTGAAGTAGTATCTTGCTTTAGCTTTTTATTGAGCCCCTTTTAGACACTTCGGTGTTCACCCGCTCATCTCGTAACTATCATCGGATATATATGTTCAAATATGCAGTATATGCGTTCTTCAAAATGGTATCTTGCCCTAGTTCTTGGTTGAGCCCTTTAGAACACTTCGGTGTTCACCCGCTCGCCTCGTAACTATCGTTGGATGCAGATCTAGGTGTATATCTGTTGATTCTGCCGACGCATCCTATATCGCACAGGCCATGTAATTTACTGTTGCTGTCGCGTCGTATGATGCCAAGGCTCATGCTTTCTGCAATTTCCGATTATGCATTTACTTACGCTGTCGCGTTGAATGACGCCAAGGCTCTTGTTTTGATATATATGTAGAATATTTCGTTCAGTTACACACCCTAAACAATAGTATATGGATTTCCTTTACGCCGCCGCTGTATAAAGCACAGGCTTCTGCTTATACTACATATATGACGCGTAAATGAGCGTTCAAACGGAGAACAACTCCAAATCGCCAATGTGATTCCCATACCGCTCCTCGTTCAAGATTCTGCTTGACGAATGAAGCCCCTATTGGAAAGGCTTCGGTTTTTGGCAAAATGCTCTTTACGTAAAGACTAAGTCAATTACGTATGGCTTGGCTATGACCCAGGGTTCCTGCAACCTTGATGGATGCAAAATACGCACAACGGTGCGCATCCATTTCTCGAGTTAAGTGTAGCAATTTCCCACCAAAGAAGGGAGATGTCGCTGAAATGGATAAAAGAAACACACGCTTTCTTCGTAAAAGAGAGGAAGTGCTGCAGAAATTTCTGAAGAAGCTAAGAATAGCTAAGAAAGAACATAGCAGGATGCTCTGTCATACAGCAGAGTGCTACCCAGTTCATGGAATGCCTTCTACAACGTAGAAAGGTTCGTCGCACCACTGCCGATAAAGCAGAGAAGGTGCTGACGAAATGGTTGGCAAAAGAGCTGCCAGAACTAGTTGAACGACATAATGATGTCCATTGATGGAACGATGCCAGATCGGCTCGTATCCCTGTGCCTGCAAGGGCACCTTGCTCGTAAGGGCCGTTGAGCCGGAGTAGAGGTTGCGCTTTAGCTAGGTTTGGACTTGTTGCGTGAAAATACGCAGAGTAGCCGATCTATTTAGATCGAGTCATATGCATGCTCATTGAAAACGGTTACGCAACCAGACTCGTAAGGGCCGAAGAGCCAGAGTGTGTTGTTTCCACCCAAAGAGGTGTGATGCTCGTGGTGGCCGCAGTGTCAAGAGCAGTGTTCTGCATGCATATGAATAAGACTTAAGGTTGCACTTACCCCGCGGTTGAAAATCGTGTTAGGGGTACCCCCTCAGTAATCACTGTGTTGGGGCAGACTGAATGGGGTCTGGTACATACTCCCGTAGTGCTGAAAGCACGGGCTGCCTAAATGGCATGCAGATTCTGTCCAAGTAATTGTAAGACTGGCAGACCTCTTCAGGAATTATGCTCACTGTGGAATGACAGTGATGGTACAACCTTGAGTGACACGTATTTTACTTTGAACCTGATAGAGTCCACGATGGCCTCAGTCACTCATGGGTTTTGGGGTCGTGGTTATCCTTAAGATCTAAGGATTGAACCCAACTACTGCAAGTAGAGGATGCATCTGAATATGGGCCTAGTAGGGTTCACCTAGTTGAAACACACTACCCTACTATGGATAGGGTCAACAGGCCTCTGGGGTATCTAAAATACATAGAATAATCAACCCCCAGAACGTCGAGTTGATGCCCGAACAATTGCTTCGCACGCGTACCTGTAAACACCCCAAATTTTCACTCACCCCTCCGACATTTTCACCAAGCATCATCATCCAGCGTCTGAAATCGCCAAAGGGCAAAATGATCATTTTCTGAGCCCGGACCTCGCAGAAAGTTCAGATCGCATCTACAACTCTCAATTTTTCTCTATTTTTAGCTCAGATGTTCAAAATTCTATTCCTGACAGGAGACGGGAATCTCCAAATCCTGGTTCAGGCATTTCATAAGACACGGCATTGCATATCATTGCATGAGCATTTCATATCACTGCACTGCACAGCATGTCATTTCGAGGTCCAAAATTCTTGATTTCAAAATTTTCAATCCAGATTAGAATTTCAACTCTTTTCAAAATCGATTTCAAAACCCTGGGTCTTCAAAATTATCAATTCTTCCCATTTTCCCCTCCGGACTCTGAATTTCAAAATATTTTCTTAGGAAAATGATTTGGATAGTTTTCAATATGGATTTCAGACACCTTATCTCAGATTTTGCCCTTTTGACAATTTCAAATATCTTCCTTTTACAAAATCGCCCTACAGGGGCCAACTCTTTTCAAAATTTATGTTTTGCCAATTAGTCTAGATTTTATGAAAATTCCAAAAAAAGGATTTACTGGCTTGTCCTTATTTCAATAAAGAAGCAATGTGGGACCCACATTGAGGTGGTGTCACATAGGCTTTTCTTTTGAAAAACCTTAATTTTCAAAAACCCAAAAATATAGGAGCCTTGTCCTTGGATTGACGCCACTGGACCTTTTCTCTCTCCTTCCATTGCTCTGCCATGTGTCAGCGTGGGGTTCACCTAGGGGTGGCGCCACATGTCATTTTCTATCTCCTTCCATCCTCCGACACATGTCAGTGTGGGGCCACCTTAAGATGCCGCCACATGTCATTAGACATCCTCTTCATTCCATGCCACGTGTCAGTGTCCACCATCTTCACCCTGTGCCATGTGTCATTCCAAGGTCACCCTGAGATGCCACGTGTCATGTTCTGCCTTGTCCAGAAAAAGTAGAGCTTGTCTCCCCTGAGGTGGCGCCATTTGAATTATGTCTCCTGCAAGTGACACATGTCACTCTCTCCTTTCCTTAGGAAAAGCAGACTGACACATGTCACCTTCTGCTTTTCTCAGAAAAGCAAGTGACACTTGTCATTTCTATCTTCCTTCAGAAAAAGTAGAGGACACATGTCATTTTCTGCTCTCTTCAGAAAAAGCAGGATGACACATGTCTCTCCTTACTTTTCTCAGAAAAGTAAGTGACACATGTCACTCCTAGCTTCCTTTAGAAAAAGTAGAAGACACGTGTCACCCCTGGCCTTCTTCAGAAAAAGCAACCATTCAAAAAAATTCAAACTCAGGCTGAGGTGGTGCAAATCCTGAACCTTACCTTTTCTATCTGGCCTAAGATGGCGCCACATGTTCCTTGTTCCTCCCTCCTGCCACATGGCATTGTAGGAGCCACCCTGAGGTGGCGCCACATGGCCAGACCTCCCTGCATCAGAAAAAGTAGGAACAACTCCCCTCTGAGGTGGCATCTTCTGCTTCTTCAGCTCCTGCCTCCTGACACATGTCAATGTGGAGCCACCCTGAGGTGGCGCCACATGTCAGTCTCTCCTTTCCTCTAGAAAAAGCAGAAATTTAAATTTCAAACTCTCTCTGAGGTGGCACCATCTGAATCCTCTGCCTTTCTTTCTAACACATGTCAACGTGGATGCTCTGAGATGGCGCCACATGGCAGTCTCTCCTCCTTCCAGAATAAAGCAGAATTTGAATTTCAAACTCCAAGACAACACCCTCTGAGATGGCGCTACATGGAGGGCTCAGATTAAGCCTCTTTGAATTTCAAAATTTTCCAGAAATTTCTATAAATACAAGGCCCCACGCCCAGCCTAGGGGAGCTCCTTTTGGATTTTGCATTTCAACTTAGATTTCCTCTAGTACACGATTTTGATTTTTTGAGTTCACGCCCCCCTTTGGCTCAGTTGAGAGGGTGTATTGAAGCACCAAGCTTGCTCGCATCAATTCCAACTCGATCTAAGCATGTGGATCAAATTTCGTGAACCTTCTGAAGCTCGGATCGAAGGACGAGGGAAGCCATTCATACCCACTCATTTTGGGAGTTCCAAAGCTGCAGGAAAACACAAGGTGCACTTATATCCCTATTGATTTCATTATAGTAATATCTTTATTCAATTCGTATTGTCGTTTTGAGAAAAGAGCTCATCCGAAGGATGGATCGAGCTATTCTCGTAAAATGACATATAGCAAATGAGTTTTTCATGCTTTTTTGATTCAAATTTTAGCATTTCATCACGTTCATGCATTAAAATAAGGTAGATTTATGTCTTATTTCATTAAAATAGCATCATTTAGGAATTTATTTGATGTTTCATGTATCCTGTGTTATTTCAGAGATTCTCTGTTTTCGTCAGTCAGTCCACTCATCATTTCATGTATTTATTTTTCTTTAAAAATGCCAAAAAAAACACAGTACGCGTCCCTAGGTGTCCTTAGAAATCTGCCAAAAATTCAAAATGATTTTAATTTATTTACTGCAGTAAATGTTCGAAATGGTAGGTCGGGTTTTGTTACTTGGGATACATTTTGAAAATTTACTTCCGATTTGTAAAATTGAGATCTATTTCATATGAGATCCGATTTTCAATCCTAAAAATGTCCTGAACTCAGGATGTTGTCTAGTATTTAATCTGATTTTCTCATAGTTTTCAGATTTTTTTTTTATGTCTGACAAAAATCCGAGAGTTCGGGACACGTGTTAGAGCCTGATTTGGGTCTCTGAGATTTTGGATCGACTTAAGGCGATGGGTTCTCTTTGGGTATTGCTCTAAATCCAAATTTGTAAAAAGTGAATGTCATGTTCATGATGTCCTCTGTTTTCATCTGAACGATTATGATTTTTAGAACAGTTTTGGTATCTGTTTTGGATTTTTCTTGTCAGCCTCTTGTTTTGTCACATTTGTCTGTTCTGTTGATTTAGGCAAGTAATGTCGCATTTTTATCTTTGTTCCTGTTGATCAAATGCCAAAATCATAAAGATAAAAGTTGTTCCTGCATCTGTCAGTAGTTTCTCATTTAAATATCAGAAATTGCCATGGTCGTTTACTATTTGTTTAGCATCTTTACATCAGATCAGGTTGATTTTGCCTCCGTCAGAACCAAATTCTCGTTACCGAACTCACCGTAGTTCAAATCCCGGAGCTGTAAAAAACAAAATTGCTTATTTTCATGTCGTTTAGCGGTTTGCAAAATATCAGATGTTTCTATGGTGGAATTCTTGTATTACTGCATTAAGTGTTGCATTTGGTTCGGGTCAGTAGGCGAAATTCACCCTTTTTAGGACTTTCTTTAAATTTCAGTATCTAAACCATGTTATTTCTTGAATTTTAGCATTCTAGGCTGCTTATCAGAATAGGTAGATGCTCCATACCGAATTTGACAGCATTTGGAATTCGTTTGATGTTCGGTTTAACTGTATCATCAAAACAGGGCCCCGCGGGACCCTGATCCAAGCGAAAATCAAGCAAAATTCATTATTTTGGATGAATTGCAAAATGTCAAATTCTGATTTTACAGTCCTAAGGTGTTTAACAGCATGTCATCATGTCTCATCTTGCATTTCATCATCATTTGATTCAATTCGAATTTCAAAATCTCAATTTTTCCAAAATTTCCTTCAAAAAAACCTGATTTTAAAGGTGTAACTTCAATATTAGGGGCATTTTGGTCATTTTGACCACAATTTCGAATTTCAAACTATTTTCTACTGAATTTCCTGCATCTACATCATTTCAAATATCAAGAAAGCATGAAAACAGGGTTTATATCCAACTAAGTCCAATAATTTCAGAATATTATTGGAAAATCTTGGAAAAACCCACATATTTGAGCTAACCCCATTTCAAGTTTGGCAGGGACATTCAAAAGAAGGAACTGAAGTCTGCAATTTCCCTTTCTTTCATTTATTTAGTGATGTAATAATGTAAATTTTGGAATAAGAGATTTAATTTTCTGCTTAGACTAGGATGCATATCATATAGTTTAAATTCCTGCAATATCCTGTTTATGTGATTCATGCATTTTATTTCAAAAGCACTATGGATGTACACGAATGGCACATGCACCAACTCTTAGGGAGTTAATGAACTCGGTGGAGTCCATATTTACGGCCCTAGTCAGAATATGAACGAGACCCAGATCCATCATCTTCCTACTAGTCACACCGAGCCTACACTCTTAGGCTATCTTCAAAAATGCACATCATATTTCCAATTTTGCAAAGTATTGTGCATTAAATCAATTAAGCTCTAAACATGTTTATGGCCACAATCAAAATACGTGAAGGATTTATTTTGACTTAATACACATTTTTCCAACAAATTTCTCAAAAAAAATCTTTTCAATGTCCATTCATTCACTCATATCATTTGCATCATGAAATCATTGGTCTTCCCATGATTTTCTTAAGAAATTTTCATTCTCAAGAAATCGATTTCTCAAGAAACTCTGAGAATTTTTCAAAATTGGTTTTCCCAAGTCAAGTTTTTCCACAGTTTTCCATGGAAAAGGTTATTTTCTCAAGATTTTCAAAAGAAGTCTCTCACCTTTCTCAAAGATCAAAATCGATTTCCAAGTGTTTCAAGGCTAAGATTCTCGGGATTTCAGTTTCTCAAGTTTCAATTCTCCCTCTCCAAAGAATTTTCTAATGAATCTCAACCATTTTCCAAAGAAAGCTTTCAAAACTTGAAGTTTTCCTGACAAGCATTTTCCCTTCAAATGTTTACCCTTTTCTCAAGAATTCTTTCTATTTTCTCAGGATTTTCATCCATTCATGATTTTTCAAATCTTTATAAACTTTCCCGAGAGTTCCAATCTTCTTCATTTGAGTTTTCTGAGAGATTGATTTTCATCTTTTTCCTGAGAAATGTTTTTCAACTCCAAATATTTTCTAAGCATACATCATGTTTTTCAACTTGCATTTTACAAAATCTCATAGCACACGCCTGAATTCTCTGTGCATTTTAGATAGAACACAATTTCGATAATTTCACTAAGTCAAGCACAATTTTGGTCCTTGGTTCGATTACCCCTGTTAAAGGTGGTAGGAACGGTCGAACCTCGTACCGACAGGTCGAGCCCCATCCCATGGATTTTCCCGCAATTTTCAAAATGGAGGCGAGTATTTCAAAATAAATTTCCAAAATTCGGTAAAGTTTGAAGCGCGAAAGTATTTCCCTCTCTCTTCCGCAAGAAAGGGAAGACGAGAAAAATTTTGCGACGATAACAGGTTTGGCGACCATGATGGGACCTGTCCTTGTCTGATCAAAATTGTGCTTGACTTAGTTCAATTATCGAAATTATGTTCACAAAATGTCAGCTCTTTACTTTCTGATATCATGCGAACCTAGGAGCCTGGATTCTGACCTAGCTGACATTGACTGCATATAGCTTAGGCATGGTTTGGTAGGACCAGATTGAGGAGATATTTTCATGCTCACATAGACTTAGGTCTACATATAACTCTCCTCAATTTAGGATCTGAATGCAAACAATGTATGCTTCTTCAAGGATTTTCAAAATCTATCTCTCTAGGATTTAGAGCCATCTATTTCTTGCATGTGATCATTTTTTTCAAACCTCAATTACCTATCATTAGCCGGTCTTCACGTTGCTGGGCTCTCTTCCAGAACCCTAGTTCGGGACAGAGCCTCACAACTGGGCCAATTATTTGGTTAATGCCCCCCTACCACGTACCGTGGGCCACAGTCTGAAGTATATCGGTAGGCGCTCAAGGATGTTGGAAAATCTTATCTTAGAACCGGAGTTGAAATTATATGCCATGTACCTCGGATTTCAATTCGGGTATATCGGCATAACTGGATTGGACAAAGATGATCTAAACCTAGAGTTAGGATTAAGGTCCTACAACTGTTTTTCAAAATGATGCATCTAGAGTCAGCCTTTTAGGGAGTGTTGTATATGCATAAATGTTTGTACAGGATGTGATTGTATGCTACTTTTATTTCCCTCATATTTTCCCAAAAATATTTTCAAATTTCTATATTCTCATCCTTTCCCTTTATTTTCTCAAACCCTGGATGACTTTTCCAAATATCCAATTTCTCTCAAAACTCCAGGTGATTTTCTATTCTCCCGTTCTACTGGATCTTGAATTTCCAGCTGCATTTTTTTATCCTGCCTGCAATTTTCAAAAATCATATGTTTTCTCTCATTGGATTTTTAATCCTTTTGTCTATTTGCAAAATTCTTCGCCTGATTTTCCTCGTGAATACCTTGATTATTGCGGTGGAAATTGTTTACCCACTTGCCTTCTCCTTATTCTAAATCCGTTTGCGGATTATTTTTCCAAAAGATATCTCTTTCCTTCAAAATGGTGTTTTCCTCGTGGTTGACGACCTCGCCTAGGTAACAAGGTACATTTTCGTTGTTTATTTCCCTTGTAAAAGGATGACAACATGTTATCGTCGTCAAAAAAAAAAATTCGTCTTCCCTTCCCTGCGGAAAAGAGAGGGAAATGCTTTCGCGATTCAAACTTGACCGGATTTTGGAAATTGTTTTGAAATACTCACCTCCGTTTTGAAAATTGCGGGAAAATCCATGGGATGGGGCTCGACCTGTCGGTACGAGGTTCGACCGTTCCTACCGCCTTTAACAGGGGTAATCGAACCAAGGACCAAAATGTGCTTGACTTAGTAAAATTATCGAAATCGTTTTCTATCTTAAATGCACAGAGAATTCGGGCATGTGCTATGAGATTTTGTAATATATAAGTTGGAAAAATATGATGTACACTTAGAAAACATTTGGAATTAGAAAGCATTTCTCAGGAAAAAGATGGAAATCAATCTCTCAAGAAACTCAGACGAAGAAGATTTGAAATCTCGGAAAAGTTTATA
Source organism: Nuphar pumila (assembly GCF_984573655.1). NCBI lineage: Eukaryota > Viridiplantae > Streptophyta > Magnoliopsida > Nymphaeales > Nymphaeaceae > Nuphar > Nuphar pumila. The sequence goes on along the minus strand of NC_143260.1, from coordinate 62,689,920 downwards.
AAGATTTAGAAAATCTTGAAGAAATGAGAATCTCAGGAAAATTTTGAGAAAGTTTATAAAGACTAGGAAAACCATGAAGAAATGAGAATCTCAGGAAAATTTTGAGAAAGTTTATAAAGACTTGGAAAACCATGAAGAAATTAGAATCTCGGGAAAAATGGAAGGAATTCTTGAGAAAAGATGAACATTTGAAAAGGAAAGCACTTGTCGGGAAAACTCGGACTTTGAGAATTTTCTTAAGAAAATGATAGCAAATTTATAGAAAAAATCTTTGGAGAAGGAAATTCAAAACTTAGGAAATTGAAATCCTGAGAATCTTGCCTTCGAAATGTCTGAAAATCAACTTTGATTCTTGAGAAAGATGAGAAATTCCTTTTGAAAGCATCTTAAGAAAATATCATTTTCAGGAAAAATTACGGGATAACTTTGATTTGAAAAATCCAACTTCGAAAATCTTCATAGTTTCTTGAGGAATCGATTTCCATGAAGTGAAAATTTCTTGAGAAAATCATGAGAAAAACAAATTATGCAAATGATTTGAATGAATGAATGCACTTTGAAAAGATTTCTGAAAAATTTGTTGGAAAAGTGTGGATTAAGACAAAGTAAATCCTTCACATATTCTGACTGTGGCCATGAATATGTTCAGAGTTTACTTGAGTTAATTCACAATATTTTGAAAATTTAAAAATATGATGTGCATTTTAAGATAGCCTAAGAGTGTAGGCTCAGTGTGACTGGTAGAAAGATGATGGATTTGGGTCTCGTCCATATTCCGACTAGGGCCGTAAATATGGATTCCACCGAGTTCATCAACTCTCTAAGAGTTGGTGCACGTGCCATTCATGTTCATCCACGGTGAATTTCGAAAATAGAGATATATGCATCATAGAATCAGGATATTGCGGAAATCAAACTATATGAGATGCAGCCTAATCTAAGCAGTAAAAATAAATATTATTCCAAGTTTGATTATTACATCTCTGACATAAGTCAAAATAAAAATACATAATGAAAAAGAATCAGCCTCCTCCACATTTTCCTGCAAAATGAGAATTAGTACCAAATAACCAAGAAAATGGGTATATATATATATAATATATACAACGAAGAGATAAATATATATATCAAAATGCTACAATTTGTGCTAAATGACATGTAACAATGGAGGTGTATTTATATGAGAAGATGGTTATATGAATGCTCATATATGGAAGTAAGTGCACATGAAGGGATATATATATAAGTATATATATGTATATATATATATATACATATATATATACATATATACATATACATATAGATAAATATACATAGATATACATATATATATACATATAATGAAAAAAATATACATGTTAATGGAAATTCCATATAATGGGTAAAATCAGAAAATACAGGTATATACAGTTTCTGTAGGTGATTTTACACAGCCGTATTTCCCAAATTACAACATATTTCTCAGTAAAATCGGGTATGGAGCTTTCCTATATATCAATAACAAAACCTGTAAAAGATGGTCAAGAAATCATGAACGGATATTAAAATATCCATTCATGAACGTGGCCGAATATCAAGACTGCACTCCTGCAGCAGATGGTAAATACAACACATACGTAATGTGCAGTAAATGCATTGTGGGAACAATGGGCTTTTTTCAAGGATATTATGAAAGGACTGAGAGCTGGTTTAGGTGTGTGCAAACCTGAAACAATCCAACTTGAAATCCAAGATATACCCGTTTATATATAACAACTTGTTAAACAAAATAAGGTCCTTAACCAACTAACTCTGTTTTCGTGAGAAGCCAGAAAGACCTGCCTCTGTGAGGCCTAATTACAGATAATCTGGACCAACCTAGGTTAGGCCTGAGCCTGCTCCATTGCAAGTCTTACCTAGGCCACAAGCACCTGTTGATGCACGCACAACCGAAGCTGAACTGCTCAAACTTCAACTTTTAGATGAATATATCCTTCGTCATAAAAAAAAAATTAGATGAATATAAATCAATGTATCTCCTAAGACATGAATAATGGGGGTGCATTGTGAGAGCTTTATACTAATTAGGTGAAGAAGAGTGAATGCGCCTGTGACATGGCTTGCGTGCGCATGTGCATAGAGAAAATGAGGTGTCCAAAATCAATATATTCCTTACCTGGAAGGGGCCAAATATTTCTGTGGTCACAATCTTGAAGTTTTCATCTTTAAGCATTTCATCAGGTGGAATAAAAATAGCATTTGGCCTAATAGCACCATATATTTTTGGAATATCATGGTTTTCCAAAGGTTCACCCCCAATCAGCAGCTTCGAACCTGGAATCTCGAGCAATCTTTTCACTTGTGCTAGCATTCTTTCAGTTGTCACCTCATGCATGAACAAAATTGATTGTGCAGAGCACTTTTGACCGCTACAAGCATATGCATCCTGATCACAAACCCAGGCCACATAGTCCACCTCTTGAGCACCAAGTATTCTCTAGTCAAAACCTGCATCTTCCAATTTGATGCAGCCTCTCAACTCAACGGCCAGTTTCTCAGCCACTCATGAGCTATCAGTGAAAAAAAAAATCATTCGTGGATTTGCAATGGGGCTAGAGGGATTATAAAAGAGGGCAGTCTCCTGCGTTTTTGCTGGATGGACTGAATCAAATGGGAAAAGAAGCTGCTGGGCTTAAGAAAGAGAGGGAAAAGCGATGGCTTTCTTCTGCTGGACTGAAGTAGGTGCAGAGACGGCTGGAGCTCTGACTGCTGGACTGAAGAAGATGAGAGGCAGCTGCTGGAGGTGCCCTGCGGTTGGGCTAAAGGAGATGGACAACAGTCGTTGGAGGTGGAAGAGAGCTCCACCCTCAGAAGGCCAACCTGCAAAACAACAAAATCATAATTAATCTGCCTTCTTTGTGAATCAATAGCCCCCCTTTTAAAAAAAAACGCAGCCCTTTCATGAGGTTCTGTTACCTCTTTTGAAATTTGAAACAGCCGTTTCAAGAGGGGCGCACCTTATGATTTTTCAAAATTTTGTTTCATTTACCTAGGTTTTAGGTAAAATGACAAGAAATAACTGATTTTAAAACTTGTTCGGCTGTGGTGGGCACGTTTAATGTTGCTTCTTAAAAAAAAATTATTTAAACAAATCAATAAAAAGGAATAAAATAAAATGAGTATTGAAATAAATGAGAGGCTTTTATGGAAATGCCACCTCAACCTACTTTTAAAATCCTTTTGGAAAATAAAGTTTTATTTTGTTTTTGGAAAATCTTTTATTTTCAATTGGGTGCCACATGTGTGTGGGCCCACTAACTAAAAATAAATAAACAAATAAGAAATTAAAAAGAAAATTTTGCAAATTGGTACGATCTCCGGGTGGGTCTCGCTTGAGAATAAGAAACTTACCTGGGAGTTTGAGTATGATGCTAGTTCAAAGGCAGGTCCCGCTCCATTTATTTGAAAATATGAGATAAAACATTATTTGTTTTCAAGAATTTGGAAAATTGGTTTTTCAAGGCAAAAATATGGATAAAGAAAATACAGAAATTTTGTAAAGAGATTTAAAATCTTTTTATAAAATTTTTTGAGATAAAATCAATATCCAAATATCCAGATTATTTTTCTTGAGAAAGACTTTTGTAATTCAAAGTCCTGGGGGTAAAATGGGAAAAATTGGTAATTTTGAATACCCAGGGTTTTAAAAATAAATTTTGAAAAAGTTTAAAAATCAAATCTGGATTGACAATTTTGAAAATCAGGAGTTCTGGATCTCAAAATGGCATGTTGTGCAGTGAAATGATGCAATGCTATGTAAAGACATGTTCTATGAAATGTCACTCTGAGCTCGAACTTGGAAATTCTAGCTTTTTGTCCAGAAAAAAGGATTTTGAAATTTTGCAATTTGAAGATGTCTTTGAACCTAAATATAGAAATTTGGAGGCTCAAGAATGAATTTTTAGACTTTCTGCAAGGTTCAATCTAAGAAAATAACCATTTTGCCCTTTATTGCTCCCGGAGGACTGAAATGTGATGATTGAGGGTGATGTCAAGAAGGTGAGTGAAAATTTGGGGTGTTTACAGATTCCCCTCTTTGCTACTGAGCTGGCTTATGGCCGAGCTTAGTGGCAAAGAAAACACACCAAATCTGGGCTATATAAAAAAAATACCCCAGTTAGAAGGATCTGACTGGGTATGAAGAAATTAGCCCGAGGAAGATGATAGATATGAAATGGAGAATGAAGAAGAACGACTCATTATGTGAGAGTGAAATTCAGGTTTTTGCCCTTAACCTAGATGGGACAGGAATACCTCGTACAGAACGAAGCTCAGGTTTTAACCCTTGACCTGATTGGGGAATGGAATATCTCATCGAAATGAGACTCAGGTTTGTACCCTTAACCTGATCGGGCGGAGAATGGAATACCTCATCAACCAGGTTTATACCCATATCCTGATAGGGTGGAAAATGGAATACCTCATCAACAAAGGCTCAGGTTTATACCCTTATCCTGATCGGGCGGAAAATGGAATACCTCTTTGAATGAGGCTCAGGTTTATGCCATTATCCTCATCGGGCGGGAAATGGATGGAATACCTCTTTGAATGAGGCTCAGGTTTATACCCTTATCCTGATCGGGCGGAAAATGGAATATTGAAAGGTGAATAAGACAACTTTTCTTGAAGAGGAACGGGGCGATGGAAATGGGATTGTAAGAGGTGATTTTAGAAGATGATCAAGACAATCCGGTGACTTTTCCATCAGTGTGAAATATGAATATGGTAAGGAGTAAGGCGACATCTTTTTACAACGCGAAAGATGGATATGGCAATCTTTTGACGAGAATAAAGTAACTCTTCGGCAACGCGAAAGATATACAAGGCAAACTCTTTCAGAGAAGAGTAAGGCAACTCTTTTGACAACGCAAAAGACAAATATGGCAATTTTTCCAACGAGGAATAAGGCAACTCTTTTGGCAATGCGAAAGACAGACAAGGCAAACTCTTTCAGAGAAGAGTAAGGCAACTCTTTTGACAACGCAAAAGATGAATAAGGCAATTTTTCCAACGGAGAATAAGGCAACTCTTTCGGCAACACCAAAGATGAACGCAGGCGATCCAAAGGAACAAGAAGATTCTTTCGATAACGTGAAAGATGTCAAAGGAAATCCAAAGGAACAAGGCGATTCTTTCGATAACACGAAAGATGACAAAGGCAATCCAAAGGAACAAGGCGATTCTTTCGATAACACGAAAGATGACAAAGGCAATCCAAAGGAACAAGGCGATTCTTTCGACAACGCGAAAGATGACAATGGTAATCCAAAGGAACAAGGCGATTCTTTCGACAATGCGAAAGATGACAAAGGTAATCCAAAGGAACAAGGCGATTCTTTCGTCAACGCGAAAGATGACAAAGGTAATCCAAAGGAGTAAGGCGATTCTTTCGACAACACGAAAGATGACAAATGTAATCCAAAGGAACAAGGCGATTCTTTCGACAACACGAAAGATGATAAGGCAATCCAAAGGAACAAAGCGATTCTTTCGACAACACGAAAGATGATAAGGCAATCCAAAGGAACAAGGCGATTCTTTCGACAACACAAAAGATGATAAGGCAATTCAAAAGAACAAGGCGATTCTTTCGACAATGCGAAAGATGACAAAGGTAATCCAAAGGAACAAGGCGATTCTTTCAACAACACGAAAGATGATAAGGCAATCCAAAGGAACAAGGCGATTCTTTCGACAATGCGAAAGATGACAAAAGACAATCCAAAAGAATAAGGTGATTCTTTCGACAATGCAAAAGATGACAAAAGGCAATCCAAAGGAACAAGGCGATTCTTTCGACAACGCGAAAGATGATAAGGAGATCCTTTCGGAGAGAAGGCTTATCTTTCAACAATGCAAAGGATGATAAAGGCAATCCTTTCGGAGAGAAGGCTAATCTTTCAACAACATGAAAGATGACAAAGGAAAATCTCTCGAAGGGGTCAAGATGCATCAATATGGACATCAAGCTCTCACTTAACGTCAGGATAGCTAGAAAATATTGTCAAAATGTTGAAAATTTGTTATTGATTCAAAGTAATTGAAAATGATGCTCATTGTTGTGAAAATATTCCTTCTTTTCTACCTGAAGTATTACCTTCAAACAGGATTGACTTCATAGAATCGAGATTTGGAATCCAAATTGCTCGCGATTGACGTTCTTCAAAGAAGTTATCAATTTCCTTGCTATGAACAGGAAAGAGAGAATTTAATATTATGAAAGCAATTGATGAAAGGATATTGATAATAGAATTTCATGAATTTAAAGAAGATTCTTGATAGATTTGGCAGTTTGATATCGTGGGAGCTTCTCTCATGATAATCTTTCTGCACTCTTTTGGCTCTCTTGGATTTTGCTACATTTTTCTTCATTTTGGAGATATTCTGACTTTTTCTCTCTTGCTCTCTTTTGGGAAGGGTACGTCACAAACTCCTTCAACTTGGAGATGTTTCGATCCTTCTTTGACGATATTGGCTCATGGGTTTGAGATCTTTGGATGATAGCTGAAATTAAATATCTTTTAGGGATTGTCGGGAGGTTCATCGCATCTGCCTTCATCTCGACAGTGCTTTGGACTTTCTCTAGAAGGATCCGTCGCAAACTCCATCATCTTGGAGATGTTTCAAATCTTCTTTGGCCCCGGGGGTCTACTCGATTAATTCGCCTTCATCTTGGTGACAATTGAGAGATCCATTTTGCGGATATTTAATGGCAGCTTGGGTGATTTTGAGGAGACAGGGTTTGGATAAATGCTTTCTTTTCTAGCACTCAAGGTATTTCCACTGCCTCATTTTACAAGAATAATCTTTAAAGATGTGTCATTGACTGCGATCAATATCAATCATCTATGGCTTTGCAAAAACATTGAATCTTCTTTTCTGACCATATCGAGGATTTATCCTTCATCCTTTTGGTTGGCCAATAGAAAGAATTCGAATTTTGAATCTCTTTTCTCAAAAGCTTCACTTTTTGGAAGTAATGCTGAAGGTAAAATGAGGTAAAGATTCATGTAATAAAGATTCTGAAATCAACAAATAATTTGATTGACAAATTGACAAAGTTTTCTTGAAATCCTGGGTGAAAGAGAGCGTTGGAGGTCCGGCTTAACGCATCCGTGACGAAAATTATCCTCTTTGTTCCCCAAATAAGGCGACCATCAGTTCACTAGGAACAATATTAGTTCAATTAAGAACGACCATCTTTAGGAATAAAATCAGCTCAATTAAGAATGATTATCGGTTCGCTGAGAACTATATCAGTTCAATTAAGAACAACCATCGTTGAGAATAATATCAGTTCAATGAAGAACAACCATCAGTTTATTTGGAACACTATCAGTTCAATGAAGAACGACTATCAGTTCACTTGAAACACTATCAGTTCACTTGGAATACCATCAGTTCAATGAAGAACGGCTATCAGTTCACTTGGAACACTATCAGTTCGATGAAAAACGACTATCAGTTCACTTGGAACACTATCAGTTCGATGAAGAACGACTATCAGTTCGCTTGGAACACTATCAGTTCGATGAAGAACGACTATCAGTTCGCTTGGAACACTATCAGTTCGATGAAGAACGACTATCAGTTCACTTGGAACACTATCAGTTCGATGAAGAACGACTATCAGTTCACTTGAAACACCATCAGTTCGATGAAGAACGACTATCAGTTCACTTGGAACACTATCAGTTTGATGAAGAACGACTATCAGTTCGCTTGGAACACTATCAGTTCGATGAAGAACGACTATCAATTAACTTGGAACTCTATCAGTTCGATGAAGAACGACTATCAGTTCACTTGGAACACTATCAGTTCGATGAAGAACGACTATCCGTTCGCTTGGAACACTATCAGTTCACTTGAAACACTATCAGTTCGATGAAGAACGACTATCAGTTCGCTTGGAACACTATCAGTTCGATGAAGAACGACTATCAGTTCATTGAAGAACGAGGACCATTATAGAGAGTTGGATCGCTTTTATGAATGGTTTCAGGATTATCCCCTTATCCTGAACGGAGAATAAAAATTGGATGACCTGATGGTCGAAATTGAGAATTTTGGTAATTTGAAAATTGGAAATTGGGTGACCCGGAGGTCGAAATTGAAGAATTGAATGACCCGGGGGTCGAAATTGAAGAATTATGGAAAATGATTCAGGTTTATCCCTTAACCTGAAAGGGAAATTTTGACGCAAATTTAATGCAAATGAATATGATTGAATGCAAATTGATGCAAATGAATGCAAAATTAATGCAAATGAGTGCATATATATGCAAAATGAGATTGGTTTATCCTGCCTGCATACAGGATGTTTTGAGGTAAAGATAAATTTTCAAAAAAATGCCCCAGTGTAACTAGGGAGGAAAATTTTGAATAAAAGAAGGATAATTGATGAATATGGTAGACAATTGGAAGAATATCACATTACTACGGATGGAGTCACCGCTGAAATCATGACAATTGTGTTGTTATTCTTTATAAGAGAAATAAACAACGGAAAATGTGCCTTGTTACCTAGGAGAGGTCGTCAAGCACAAAGAAAACACCATTTTTGAAGGAAAGAGATATCTCTTTGAAAAAAAATCCGCAAACGGATTTAGAATAAGGAGAAGGCAAAAGGGAAGGTGGATAAACAATTTTCACCGCAATAATCAAGGTATGCATGAGGAAAATAAGATGAAGAATTTTGCAAATAGACAAAAGGATTGAAATCCAAGGAGAGAAAATATATGATTTTAAAAAAAAAATTGCAGGCAGGATAAAAATGCAGCTGAAAATTTGAGATCCAGTAGAACAGGAGAATGGAAAAATCACCTGGAGTTTTGAAAGAAATTGGATATTTGGGAAAATCATCCAGGGTTTGAGAAAATAAAAGGAAAAGATGAGAAATATGGGTATTTGAAAATATTTTTGATGTAAGAAAATAGACGTAACATACAAACAATCACATCCTGCACAAACATTCATGCACATACAGCACTTCCTAAAAGGCTGACTCTAGATGCATCATTTTAAAAACAGCTGTAGGACCTTAATCCTAACTCTAGGTTCAAATCGTCTTTATCCAATCCAGTTATGCCGATATACCTGAATCGAAATCCGAGGTACATGGCATATGATTTCAACTCCGGTTCTAAGGTAAGGTTTTCCAACATCCTTGAGCGCCTACCGATATACTTCAGACTGTGGCCTGCGGTACATGGTAGGGGGGTGTTAACCCAAATAATTGGCCCAGTTGTGAGGCTCTGTCCCGAACTAGGGTTCTGAAAGAGAGCCTAGCAACGTGAAGACCGGGTAATGATAGGTAATGGAGATTTGAAAAAATTATCACATGCAAGAAATAGAGGGCTCTAAGTCCTAGATAAATAGATTTTGAAAACTTTGAAGAAGCATACATTGTTTGCATTCATATCCTAAATTGAGGAGAGTTATATTTAGACCTAAGTCTATGTGAACATGAAAATATCTCCTCAATCTGGTCCTACCAAACCACGCCTAGTCTATATGCAGTCAATGTCAGCTAGGTCAGAATCTAGGCTCCTAGGTTCACATGATATCAGAAAATAAAGAGCTGACATTTTTAGAACACAGTTTTGATAATTGAACTAAGTCAAACACTACTTTGATCAGACAAGGACAGGTCCCATCACAGTCACCAAACCTGTTATCGTCGCAAAAAAAAAAAATCGTCTTCCCTTTCCTGTGGAAGAGAGAAGGAAATGCTTTCGCGATTCAAACTTGACCGGATTTTGGAAATTGTTTTGAAATACTCGCCTCCGTTTTGAAAATTGCGGGAAAATCCATGGGATGGGGCTCGACCTGTCGGTACGAGGTTCGACCATTCCTGCCGCCATTAACAAGGGTAATCCAACCAAGGACCAAAATGTGCTTGACTTAGTAAAATTATCGAAATCGTGTTCTATCTTAAATGCACAGAGAATTCAGGCATGTGCTATGAGATTTTGTAATACATAAGTTGAAAAAATATGATGTATGCTTAGAAAACATTTGGAATTAGAAAGCATTTCTCAGGAAAAAGATGGAAATCAATCTCTCAAGAAACTCAGACGAAGAAGATTTGAAATCTCGAGAAAGTTTATAAAGATTTTGAAAATCTTGAAGAAATGAGAATCTCAGGAAAATTTTGAGAAAGTTCATAAAGACTTGGAAAACCATGAAGAAATGAGAATCTCAGGAAAATTTTGAGAAAGTTTATAAAGACTTGAAAAACCATGAACAAATGAGAATCTCGGGAAAAATGGAAGGAATTCTTGAGAAAAGATGAACATTTGAAAAGGAAAGCACTTGTCGGGAAAACTCGGACTTTAAGAATTTTCTTAAGAAAATGATAGCAAATTTATAGAAAAAATTTTTGGAGAAGGAAAGTCAAAACTTAGAAAATTGAAATCCTGAGAATCTTGTCTTTGAAATGTCTGAAAATCAACTTTGATTCTTGAGAAAGATGAGAAATTCCTTTTGAAAGCATCTTAAGAAAATACCATTTTCAGGGAAAATCACGGGAAAACTTTGATTTGGAAAATCCAACTACGAAAATCTTCATAGTTTCTTGAGGAATCGATTTCCATGAAGTGAAAATTTCTTGAGAAAATCATGAGAAAATCAAAATGATGCAGATGATTTGAATGAATGAATGCACTTTGAAAAGATTTTTGAAAAATTTGTTGGAAAAATGTGGATTAAGCCAAAGTAAATCCTTCACATATTCTGACTGTGGCCATGAATATGTTCATAGTTTACTTGAGTTAATTCACAATATTTTGAAAATTTAGAAATATGATGTGCATTTTAAGATAGCCTAAGAGTGTAGGCTCAGTGTGACTGGTAGAAAGATGATGGATTTGGGTCTCATCCATATTCCGACTAGGGCCGTAAATATGGATTCCACCGAGTTCATCAACTCTCTAAGAGTTGGTGCACGTGCCATTCGTGTTCATCCACGGTGAATTTCGAAAATTGAGATATATGCATCATAGAATCAGGATATTGCGAAAATCAAACTATATGAGATGCAGCCTAATCTAAGTAGTAAAAATAAATATTATTCCAAGTTTGATTATTACATCTCTGACATAAGTCAAAATAAAAATACATAATGAAAAAGAATCAGCCTCCTCCAGATTTTCCTGCAAAATGAGAATTAGTACCAAATAACCAAGAAAATGGGTATATATATATAATATATACAACGAAGAGATATATATATATATATATCAAAATGCTACAATTTGTGCTAAATGACATGTAACAATGGAGGTGTATTTATATGAGAAGATGGTTATACGAATGCTCATATATGGAAGTAAGTGCACATGAAGGGATATATATATAAGTATATATATATATATGTTTATATATATACATATATATATATATATATATATACATATACATATACATATAGGTAAATATACATAGATATACATATATATAGATATTTATACATATAATGAAAAAAAAATATACATGTTAATGGAAATTCCATATAATGGGTAAAATCGGAAAATACAGGTATATACAGTTTCTGTAGGTGATTTTACACAGCCGTATTTCCCAAATTACAACATATTTCTCAGTAAAATCAGGTATGGAGCTTCCCTATATATCAATAACAAAACCTGTAAAAGATGGTCAAGAAATCATGAACGGATATTAAAATATCCATTCATGAACGTGGCCGAATATCAAGACTACACTCCTGCAGCAGATGGTAAATACAACACATACGTAATGTGCAGGAAATGCACTGTGGGAACAATGGGTTGTTTTCAAGGATATTATGAAAGGACTGAGAGCTGGTTTAGGTGTGTGCAAACCTGAAACAATCCAACTTGAAATCCAAGATATACCCCGTTTATATATAACAACTTGTTAAACAAAATAAGGTCCTTAACCAACTAACTTTGTTTTCTTGAGAAGCCAGAAAGACCTGCCTCTGTGAGGCCTAATTACAGATAATCTGGACCAACCTAGGTTAGGCCTGAGCCTGCTCCATTGCAAGTCTTACCTAGGCCATAAGCACCTGCTGATGCACGCACAACCGAAGCTGAACTGCTAAAACTTCAACTTTTAGATGAATATATCCTTCGTCATAAAAAAAAATTAGATGAATATAAATCAATGTATCTCCTAAGACATGAATAATGGGGGTGCATGGTGAGAGCTTTATACTAATTATGTGAAGAAGAGTGAATGCGCCTGTGACATGGCTTGCGTGCGCACGTGCATAGAGAAAATGAGGTGTCCAAAATCAATATATTCCTTACCTGGAAGGGGCCAAATATTTCTGTGGTCACAATCTTGAAGTTTTCATCTTTAAGCATTTCATCAGGTGGAATAAAAATAACAGTTGGCCTAATAGCACCATATATTTTTGGAATATCATGGTTTTCCAAAGGTTCACCCCCAAACAGCAGCTTCGAACGTGGAATCTCGAGCAATCTTTTCACTTGTGCTAGCATTCTTTCAGTTGTCACCTCATGCATGAACAAAATTGATTGTGTAGAGCACTTTTGACCGCTACAAGCATATGCATCCTGATCACAAACCCAGGCCACATAGTCCACCTCTTGAGCACCAAGTATTCTCCAGTCAAAACCTGCATCTTCCAATTTGATGCAGCCTCTCAACTCAACGGCCAGTTTCTCAGCCACTCATGAGCTATCAGTGAAAAAAAAAATCATTCATGGATTTGCAATGGGGCTAGAGGGATTATAAAAGAGGGCAGTCTCCTACGTTTTTGCTGGATGGACTGAATGAAATGGGAAAAGAAGCTGCTGGGCTTAAGAAAGAGAGGGAAAAGCGATGGCTTTCCTCTGCTGGACTGAAGTAGGTGCAGAGACGGCTGGAGCTCTGACTGGTGGACTGAAGAAGATGAGAGGCAGCTGCTGGAGGTGCCCTGCGGCTGGGCTGAAGGAGATGGAGAGCAGTCGTTGGAGGTGGAAGAGAGCTCCACCCTCAGAAGGCCAACCTGCAAAACAACAAAATCACAATTAATCGGCCTTCTTTGTGAATCAATAGCCCCCCTTTTTAAAAAAAAATGCAGCCCTTTCATGAGGTTCTGTTACCTCTTTTGAAATTTGAAACAACCGTTTCAAGAGGGGCGCACCTTATGATTTTTCAAAATTTTGTTTCATTTACCTAGGTTTTAGGTAAAATGATAAGAAATAAATGATTTTAAAACTTGTTCGGCTGTGGTGGGCACGTTTAATGCTGCTTTTTTCTTAAAAAAAAAAAATTATTTAAACAAATCAATAAAAAGGAATAAAATAAAATGAGTATTGAAATAAATGAGAGGCTTTTATGGAAATGCCACCTCAACCTACTTTTAAAATCCTTTTGGAAAATAAAGTTTTATTTTGTTTTTGGAAAATCTTTTATTTTCAATTGGGTGCCACATGTGTGTGGGCCCACTAACTAAAAATAAATAAATAAATATGAAATTAAAAAGAAAATTTTGCAAATTGGTACGATCTCCGGGTGGGTCTTGCTTGAGAATAAGAAACTTACCTGGGAGTTTGAGTATGATGTTAGTTCAAAGGCGGGTCCCGCTCCATTTATTTGAAAATACGAGATAAAACATTATTTGTTTTTAAGAATTTAAAAAATTGGTTTTTCAGGGCAAAAATATGGATAAAGAAAATACATAAATTTTGTAAAGAGATTTAAAATCTTTTTGTAAATATTTTTGAGATAAAATCAATATCCAAATATCCAGATTATTTTTCTTGAGAAAGACTTTTGTAATTCAAAGTCCTGGGGGTAAAATGGGAAAAATTGGTAATTTTGAATACCCAGGGTTTTAAAAATCAATTTCGAAAAAGTTTAAAAATCTAATCTGGATTGACAATTTTGAAAATCAGGAGTTCTGGATCTCAAAATGACATGTTGTGCAGTGAAATGATGCAATGCTATGCAAAGACATGTTCTATGAAATGTCACTCTGAGCTCGGACTTGGAAATTCTAGCTTTTTGTCCAGAAAAAAGGATTTTGAAATTTTGCAATTTGAAGATGTCTTTGAACCTAAATATAGAAATTTGGAGGCTCAAGAATGAATTTTTAGACTTTCTGCAAAGATTCAATCTCAAAAAATGACCATTTTTCCCTTCATTGCTCTCGGAGGACTGAAATGTGATGATTGAGGGCGATGTCAAGAAGGTGAGTGAAAATTTGGGGTGTTTACACAACACAATTGTCGTAATCCTTACGACGACTCAATCCGTAGTAATGGGATAATCTTCCAATGGTCTACCATATTTTTCTCAAAATTCAAAATTTTCCTCAAATTTTGATCCTATCTTTGCCCTGCAGAGTCCTGCAGAGAAAGAGAAAGAAAGAGAACACAAGAAAGCCTTCACAACATTTGATGGTTCAGACAAGGTCCGAAAGGAAAACATCATCGCAGCGTATCAGCTACTCATCAACATCAGGAGAGATGAATTCGCCAAGGTCAGACAAAGACCAAGAGCAGCCAGAAGATGACGGTATCGACCCTCAAATGTACGCGATGTTTCAGAAAATGATGAAGAGGATGATGAGTGAGCAGGCTGGCACCAACTCAGACAAAAATCCTTTCAGTCAGAGAATTAGAGATCGTTTGGCCAAGAGATCAACCAAGTCCTCTAAGAGGAATGTTCAAGATACTTCAGACGAAGATGATACTGAGGAAGAATGCGAGATCATTCCAGAGATCACTCGCAAGACAAAAGTTCAAGCAGTGACAGATCCTTTGCAAGCGCAGTTCAAAGAAATGGCTAAAGTGGTAAAAGATCTACAAGCCCGTGACAAGGGCAAGAAAGTCTTTACCAGTGAGGATTTTTATGACGGTTTAGAAGGGGATGAAAATCTGGAGAATTTTCCCCGCAAGCTCATTAAATTTGATGGTTCTGGTGATCCCAAAGCCCACCTTGCCATGTTCTTCGCCGAATGCTCCAAATTCAAGAGAGACAATAGGGCCCTATTTCTCTGTTTTCCTCGTAGCCTAGAAGGCACTGCCGCCAAATGGTATGCGGAACATATCAATCCTATAGAACTGAAAGAGTTCGACAAAGTTGTGAATTTGTTTGTTGAACGATTCTTGTTCAATACTGAAGCGCTCCCAACATTGAGTCATCTCTGCAATCTAAGGCAGAATGAAAATGAAAAGGCAAGGGACTTCATTCGCAGATGGAGAGAGACCTGCAACAAAATGAGGGATCCTATATCAGAAAGGCATGCTCTATCGCTGATCCTCAATAATTTTTCGCAACCTCTGAGAGGATTAATTTCTACCTCACCATCCAAATCTTTTGTTGAACTCATTGAGCGAGCAGAATGGCTCGAGCTGAGCGTGGAGAATGGAGTCTATGAAGGCTTCACATTTTCCAAGAATAACCCTCAAGGTGAACAAAAGAAGAAGGCTCACTTCACTTTTGCGGCTAAATTTTTCAATAATAGTAAAGGCAACAAGAATGATCATGGCAACAGTCTGGAGAGAATCAAAAGGCAAAAAGGGAAGGACATCAACAGTGATAAACCTCTCCAATCCAGCCCTCAACATCAAAAGAAAAATCAAGAAAAATCAAAGCGCAATGACTGGAGAACTGATCGAGAATTCAGCCCTCTGAATCAGACACTCGAGAGTATCCTCGAGTATATGCTGGCGAAAGACATTGTCCAGCTGCCTAAAGTCGATGATCCTCCAGCAATTATGGGCAGATTCAAAGAACAATTTTGCAAGTTTCATCGAGCAGTAGGGCACGATACAGAAAACTGCTTCGTCCTTAAGAACATTGTTCAAGACTGCATTGACAAGAAGCTCCTCGTTGAAGATGAAAAGGAGGACTAGTCATCCTGACAAAGATTTTTTTCACAATCATTCCAAAAGATGACAATGCCGACACTTTCTGTAAGACCCACATTTTTTCAGAAAATATCTGAATAAAATTCATGAGGCATTTACCGGTAAAAATAGCATTTCTTCTCAGAATGCAAAACGAATCAATTCCTGCGAGCCAGCTATACTTAGGATATTCGTCGAATCGCGAATATATGCTCAAACACTCGGGAAGCCATAACTTCCTAACTAAACGAAATCAATAGATTCGTACGAGCCAACTTTCTTAGTTACGTCAATACGAAGAAAATGGCGTACTCAGAATTTTTCGAAAAAAATCGCCGGAAACCCGAAATTCTTGCGGGACCCACGGAAATATTGGTGGGACCCACAGAAATATTCCTCAGAAAATATCTGGTGGGACCCACAAAAATATCCCATGGAATATCCAAGTGGGCCCCACACCAAGGAACCTCTTGGAATTAAAAAGAAGCCAAGGGGGTAGTTTGGGCATGGAAAAACCCAAGAGGAGGTGGGCTTGGGCTATAAATAGCCCTCCCCACTCTCTCTCTTCTCATAAAAAATCGACCCCCCCTCTCTCTCTTGCCTTCTCTCTCTCTCCTAAACCTCCCCTACCTAGCCTAGCCCACCTGAGCCCACCTGACCTGGTCTGAGCCTGCCTGACTTAGCCTGAGCCTGCCTGACCTGGTCCTAACCCACCTGACCTGGGTCTGAACCCACTTGACCTGGTCCAAACTCAGTTGACTTGACTTGAACCTAGTTAGGTTTAAAGTCAAAGTCAAAGTCCTTTTTAGTCCTAATTCCGGTTTGGGTTTCTGAACCCAGACTTAGCCTACTTGAGCTGAGTTCGAACCTGCTGAACCCAGTTGACTTGGATTGAACCCTGTTAGGTTCAAACCACTTAGGTTGAGTAGCTTGACCTGCTCTACCTCTTTCTCAACTAAGTCAGCTTCATCCGACTTAGTCTGACCTCTCGAAGGAAGGCTCGAAGCCAAAGAAGCAACCCGGAGCCGTTTCTTCCACGATTTGAAGTAAGTTCGCTTCGTTGATCCATCTCTCTCAAGTATTTGATTGTTTGTATATAGAATATACTTTCTGAAGTAGTATCTTGCTTTAGTTCTTGGTTGAGCCCTCTAGGACGCTTCGGTGTTCACGCGCTCGTCTCGTAACTATCGTCGGATATATATGTTCGAATGCGCAGTATATGCGTTCTTCAAAAATAGTATCTCACCCTAGTTCTTGGTTGAGCCCTCTAGGACACTTCGGTGTTCACTCGCTCGCCTCGTAACTATCGTTGGATACAGATCTAGGTGTATATCTGCTGATTCTGCCGACGCGTCTTATATCGCACAGGCTATGTAATTTACCTTTGCCGTCGCGTCGTATGATGCCAAGGCTCCCTGTTTTCTGCACTTCCGATTATGCATTTACTTACGCCGTCGCGTCGAACGATGCCAAGGCTCCTGCTTTCTGCAATGTCTTTACTTACGCCGTCGCGTCGAACGATGCCAAGGCTTCTGCTTTGTTATATATGTAGAATATTTCGTTCAGTTACACACCCTGAACAATAGTATATGCATTTCTTTACGCCGCCGCTGTATAAAGCACAGGCTTCTGCTTATACTACATATATAGCGCATAAATGAGCGTTCAAATGGAGATCAAACTCCAAATCGCCCATGCGATTCCTTGACCGCTCCTCGTTCAAGATTCTGCTTGACGAATGAAGCCCCTATTGGAAAGGCTTTGGTTTTTTGGCAAAATGCTCTTTACGTAATGACTAAGCCAATTTCGTATGGCCTGGCTATGGCCAAGGGTTCCTGCAACCTTGATGGATGCAAAGTACGCACAACGGTGCGCATCCATTTCCCGAATTAAGCGTGGCGATTTCCTACCAAAGAGGGGAGATGCCGCTGAAATGGATAAAAGAAACGCACGCTTTCTCCGTAAAAGAGAGGAAGTGCTGCTGAAATTTCTGAAGAAGCTATGAATAGCTCAGAAAGAACGTAGCAGGATACTCTGACATATAGCAGAGTGCTACCCAGTTCATGGTTTGCCCTCTACAACGTAGAAGGGTTTGTCGCACCACTGCCGGTAGAGCAGGGGAGGTGCTGACGAAATGGTTGGCAGAAGAGCTGCCGGAACCAATGGAACGGCATAATGATGTCCGTTGATGGAACGATGCCAGATCGGCTCGTATCCTTGTGCCTGCAAGGGCACCTTGCTCGTAAGGGCCGCTGAGCCGGAGTAGAGGTTGCGCCTTGGCTAGGTTTGGACTCGTTGCGTAAAAATACGCCGAGTAGCCGATCTATTTAGATCGAGTCATATGCATGCTCATTGAGAACGGTTACACAACCAGACTCGTAAGGGCCGAAGAGCCAGAGTGTGTTGTTTCCACCCAAAGAGGTGTGATGCTCGTGGTGGCCGAAGTGCCAAAGAGCGGTGTTCTGCATGCATATGAATAAGACTTAAGGTCGCACATACCCCGCGGTTGAAAATCGTGTTAGGGGTACCCCCTCAGTAATGACTGTGTTGGGGAAGACTGAATGGGGTCGGGTACATACTCCCGTAGTGCTGAAAGCACGGGCTGCCTAAATGGCATGCAGATTCTGTCCAAGTAATTGTAAGACTGGCAGACCCCTTCAGGAATTATGCTCACTGTGGAATGACAGTGATGGTACAACCTTGAGTGACATGTATTTTACTTTGGACCTGATAGAGTCCACGATGGCCTCAGTCACTCATGGGTTTTGAGGTCGTGGTTATCCTTAAGATCTAAGGATTGAACCCAACTACTGCAAGTAGATGATGCATCCGAATATGGGCCTAGTAGGATTCTCCCAGTTGAAACACACTGCCCTACTATGGATAGGGTCAACAGGCCTCTGGGGTATCTAAAATACATAGAATAATCAACCCCCAGAACGTCGCGTTGATGCCCGGACAATAGCTCTACCTGCGTACCAAAGGCGGGAGCGGTTAATTATCAAACAATGCATTAGTTCTAGGTACAGCGATGTTTTGAATGTATGAGTGGATGACGTGTTGAGTCAGTCCTGCATAACCTTTGTGAAGGTGTCATGTTCGGTATACTACTGGACCGACTGGGCAAAGACCCGTGTTGTATCCGCACGACTAAGCGAAGCTCGAGGAGTTGTCCTTAGATGCGTGGGATACGGATGTGCCAAGTATGAAGACTTGAGCTAGACATCACTTTGAGACCCGAAAGAGGTCATGGCTAAGTCGTGGAGACTTATGCGACTATTCAAATCACAGCCCGGAAAAGGCTTGCTCTAAGTCATGAAGACTCGAGCGGATGTTCAACTCATAGCCCTGAGGAGGCTCTTGCGATATACGCTAAGTCTTGGAGGCTTGAGCGTCGTTATTGCGCATTGCGACCCTGAGTGGTCATTATTGTATTTGAGTTGAATGGATGTATGACTGCATACTTACCAGACCATCAGTGGTTCTGACCCCGTTTTATGGGGATTTCAGGTGTTGGACCTGCGTGGCGATATACGGAGCAAGGCGGCATCAAGTTCCAGGGTTTCTCTAGACAGAGTTGTACTGCTTCCTTTTATTGAACCTATACTGCTTTTCTAAGCAGTAGTGTTGTAATAAACATATGTTTTCGATAAAATGGAACACTTTGGTGGTCAATGAGTTGCTTGGCCACATACCTGCAACGTGCTTGGAGTTTTCTAAAACTGACGACTCATTATCGTCTGATTCCGCTGCTAAAAGCTTTTCTAAGTTCCGCTGCAAAAGAAAAAAAAAAAAAAAGAAATTCATGAAAATTTTAACTTAGCTTTGTTTTGGAAATCCGGGGCGTTACAGAATTGGTATCAGAGCATGAGTCTGAGAAACCTGGTTCAAGATCCGTCATGGTACCGATATCGCACTGTAAGTATATGTTTTTTTTCTTTTGTTCTGATCTGGGTGCATCTTTGTATAGATGGCAACTCATGACTCGCGTGGATATTGCTATCGCTGCAAGGTCATGCACGATGAGTGGATATGCCCGTATGAAGTCCAAGACTGCCAATATTGTGGCGAAGATGGGCATTCCGCCAACGAATGCCAAAGGAAATATACCGCCGATATGGGTCGGCGGGCTTCAAAGGGTCTCAGGGATGAGACTTCGCGTGTCAGTGGACCGCATCACTCTAGTGTTGGGAGCAACCATACCCCAACATCTTTTGATGAATTACCAAGGCTGAGGGATTTTGATTTGAACTTCCCTGCGGAGGTCTATCACTCGCCAAGCTACCATCCGGCACCACATATGCCGAGCTTAAATGGCAGGAACAAAAGAGGGGATTCTTTCTGTTCGCCAATCATTATTCCAGACTCCCAGAGTCTTGATCTTGCTGACTGGGAAAGTGGACTGGAGTCTCTCATATATCCCCAGTATTCGCTTGCTAGTGCGGAAGTGCCGCCCAAGCCAAAGCTAGTAGTGCCTACACCAAGGCCATGTGGCAATAGATGGACCTTTTGGAGTTCGTCTTCATCAAAGAAATCCAAGTCTTAAAGAGACTGGTGATGTTTTGGAGTCAATAGACTCATGTATATAGTTTCTCAACGCCTAAAGTCTGCCAGTGCGGCATGACGTTTTGTTTAAGGCGATGCTTGTGTAAATGTGATGTATATTAAGTAAATAAAGCTTTTACTTCCTCATATACATCGAGAAACTAAAAACAAGTGCTTGTGTGTGCATAGATAAATGGCTCCTACGACGAGGAGAACCATACCAAGCGAGGAGTCTCATACGCAAGGATTCCTGTTGGAGACACTCAACAACCTGGTTACCGCTATCCGTGAAACAAGGCCAGAACCAGTCGCACCACGAAACGAGCACCTGGGAGGAGTGACTTATGAGAAGTTCCTCAAGCTTGACCCGCCAGTTTTCATTGGCAGAGCCGATCCTGAGCTCGCGGAGAGTTGGATCGAAGAGACAGAACGTGCCTTCTTAGTACTGGGAGTACCAGAGGAAAAGAAGACCAACTTTGGCACGTATCGATTAAAAGACAATGCACGGAAGTGGTGGGATACCACTAAACTTATCCAGTTCTCACAAGTCGAAGTCATTCCTTGGACTGACTTTCGGAGGACTTTTATGGATAACTACTTCCGTTGCATTCCAGAAACAAGAAAAAGATGGAGTTTCTGGAGTTGGAACAAGGCGGTATGAGTCTAATGGACTATACCACCAAATTTCAGAATCTAGAGCGCTACTGCTCTCGATTGTTCGAAACAGACCAAGAAAGGGCCGACAAATATGTGAATGGTCTGCGCGAAGGGCTGCGATCTCGAGTGATAACAAGCATGCCTTCGACCTTTCAGGCTGCGGTAGCAGCAGCTTCAAAAATCCAAGAGGACTGGGCACGATCTAAAGTGATCGTAGCAAAGAAGCCCATAGTGAATGGTGGGAATCGTAAAAGGACATTCCCAAGTGGCCAGGGTTCACGACAACCCTTTCAAAAGAAGAAGTTTCAAGGAGGGAACAACACTCAACAAGTCATGAGGCCAAGACAGAACCCAACTCCGAATGGTCAGCAGTCCAACTTCAGCTGCCCAAGGTGTCGTATGAACCACCCTGGAAAGCCATGTCCTCGTGACATTGGTGGGTGCTTATATTGTGGCAAGATGGGCCACTTTATAAAGGATTGCGCCAAGAAGGCTGCAGATGAACAGAGGGGTAATGCCGGATCTGCCGGACCCTCTCGACCAGCGCCACAACGTTCTCAGTTTCAACGACCTCCACCTAGAGTAGAACAAAGGCCTGCTGCAGGTCGTGTATATGCTGTAACGACTGAACAAGTCGAAAATGGTGACCTGATTGAAGGCACCGTACCTGTTAATGGACATGCAGCTTACGTCTTGTTTGATTGTGGTGCTACTCATACGTTTATCTCTGACGATTTCACCGAACAACTCCACGCTTCGGTGCAACCGATTGATAAAATGATCGAAGTATATAACCCGTTGGGTTCACGCACCAAATGTATCCGGTGTGTGAAAAATTTGGATATTGAGATAGCAGGGCAACACTTGCCTACTGACGCCATCCTGATCGATATGATACAGTACGATGTCATTCTGGGAATGAATTGGTTGGCTCAGAATAATGCCAAGATTCTGTGCCGCGAGGGCAGAGTGATTCTATCTCGACCCGGATTCCCTAAGATGGAGTACCGATTATCCAAACCAGTTCCACAGAAAAGGCTCATATCAGCACTTAAGGTACAAAAATACCTTAGGAAGGGTTGTGTGGCCTTCCTGTTGAGTCTCTCGGTGGAAAAATCCAATGACCAAACCCTTGAGAGTTTGGAAGTGGTGCGGGAGTTTCCCGATGTGTTTCCTGAGGAATTGCCAGGACTTCCGCCACTTCGTGAGGTTGAATTTGGAATTCAATCCTTACCTGGAACAGCGCCGATATCCAAAGCCCCGTATCGAATGGCGCCAGCTGAACTCAGTGAGTTGAAGTGTCAGTTGGAAGAACTGATGGAACAAGGGTTCATTCGTCCTAGTGTGTCACCGTGGGGAGCCCCGGTACTGTTTGTAAAGAAGAAGGATGGATCCCTTCGGTTATGCATCGATTATCGGATGCTTAACCAGGCAACTGTTAAAAATAAGTACCCGTTGCCTCGGATTGAGGACTTATTCGATCAACTCAGAACAGCGAGGGTGTTCTCCAAGATCGACCTCAGGTCTGGGTACCATCAGCTCAGAGTAAAGGAAGAGGATATACCCAAGACTGCCTTCAGAACGAGATACGGCCATTATGAGTTCGTAGTAATGCCCTTCGGACTCACTAATGCGCCTGCTGCCTTTATGGATCTAATGAACCGGATATTCAGACCATATTTGGATAGCTTTGTCATCGTCTTTATTGATGACATTCTCGTATATTCTGAGAACAAGGAACAACACGTGGAGCACTTGAAAATCGTCTTGAAAACCCTTCAAGATAACCAACTCTATGCTAAGTTTTCAAAATGTGAATTCTGGCTAGATAAAGTGATGTTCCTTGGTCATGTGATCTCGAAAGATGGAATCGCAGTAGATCCTGCGAAGGTGGAAGCTGTGATGGACTGGAGGCAGCCAGAAAATATCACTGAGGTCCGTAGCTTCCTTGGACTTGCCGGATATTATCGGAAGTTCATACAAGACTTCTCCCGAATCGCCGTACCGATGACGAAATTGCTGAAAAAGGGAGTCAAGTTTGAATGGACTGACCAGTGTAAGGAGTGCTTTGAGGTTCTCAAACAGAGGCTTACCACTGCCCCTGTCCTTACCTTACCTTCTGGTCAGGGAGGCTTCGTGGCATATACCGATGCCTCAGGAACAGGTCTGGGTTGTGTGTTGATGCAGCATGGCAAAGTAATCGCCTATGCATCACGACAGTTGAGGGTCCATGAGAAAAACTATCCAACCCACGACTTGGAGCTTGCCGCGGTAGTGTTCGCGCTTAAAATCTGGCGACACTACCTGTATGGAGAGAAATTTGAGGTCATGTCGGACCATAAAAGCCTAAAATACCTCTTTTCTCAAAAAGAACTCAATATGCGGCAACGGCGATGGCTGGAATTCCTCAAAGACTATGAATTCACGCTTTCCTATCACCCTGGAAAGGCGAATGTTGTAGCAGATGCCCTTAGTCGCAAGACTGTTGGCACTCTGGCCAGCCTAACCGGACAATGGAAGTTGATGGAGGATTTCGTCAAGTGGAAGCCATTTTTGGCTGATTCAGGTAGAATCCAAATGTCATGTTTGACGATCCACATTGAGTTCCTCGATCGCATCGTAGCCAAACAGTTCAAGGATCCCCAGTACTTGGAATTAAAAGCTCGTGCTGAAAAAGATGACACTTTCTTCCATTTGAAAGAAGATGGAGGAATATGGATGGAAGAAAGGATTTGGGTTCCAAATAACCCTGAGCTAAGACAGGAAGTACTCCAGGAGGCCCATAGTAGCAAATATACTATCCACCCTGGGGGTACGAAGATGTTCCGAGATTTGCAGAGAAAGTACTGGTGGAAGGGTATGAAGCGTGATGTGGCTACGTTTGTCTCGAAATGTTTGATCTGCCAGCAAGTTAAGATCGAACATCAGCGCCCTGGTGGAAAGATGCAACGGATCGAGATTCCAGAATGGAAATGGGAAGGCATTACGATGGATTTCATCGTTGGATTGCCTCGATCCAAGAGACAGCATGACTCAATCTGGGTGATTGTGGACAGACTCACCAAGTCTGCTCACTTTCTGCCAATCAACACTCGATACTCAACAGAACGATTGGCGGAGATCTACATTCGGGAAATCGTTAGACTCCATGGAGTGCCGATTTCGATCATATCTGATCGTGACCCGAAGTTCACCTCTCACTTTTGGGAGCAGCTTCAGAGAGCCCTGGGGACGAAACTCAAGTTCAGTACAGCATTCCATCCCCAAACAGATGGGCAATCAGAACGAACCATACAGACTCTTGAAGATATGCTCAGAGCCTGTATGCTGGAATGGAAAGGTGATTGGGATTCCCACCTAGCGTTGGCTGAATTTGCTTATAATAATAGCCACCACGCTAGCATTGGGATGGCGCCGTATGAAGCCTTGTATGGACGACCCTGTAGATCACCGATCCATTGGGGTGAGGTGGGTGAGCGAACCTTGGACTCGCCCATTGTGTTGCAGCATTATACTGAGCAAGTCCACATGATCAGAAAGAAGCTACTGACTGCTCAGAGTCGACAGAAGAGCTACGCCGATCAGCGACGTAGGGAACTCACTTTTGCGGTTGGAGATAAGGTTTTTATCAAGGTCTCTCCAACCAAGAGTGTGTTTCGTTTTGGAAAGAAGGGGAAGCTCAGCCCTAGATTCGTTGGTCCCTTCGAAGTTTTGAGCCGGATCGGAGAGACTGCCTACCGAGTAGCATTGCCACCCCAATACGCGCAAATACATGATGTATTTCACGTATCAATGCTTAGAAAGTACGTTCATGATCCTTCTCACGTTATTCAACATGAAGACATTGACATCCGAGAAGATATGACGGTAGAAGAAAGGCCAGTGGAGATCATGGACCGACGGGAGCAAGTGCTAAGAACGAAGGTCATTCCACTTGTTAAAGTGAGGTGGCAGCATCATGGAATCGATGATTGCACTTGGGAGCCCGAATCGGATATGCGGGATAAATATCCTGAACTCTTCACCTTGTACTCTTAGCTGAATTTCGCGGACGAAATTCCTTTAAGGGGGTAATGATGTAAGACCCACATTTTTTCAGAAAATATCTGAATAAAATTCATGAGGCATTTACCGGTAAAAATAGCATTTCTTCTCAGAATGCAAAACGAATCAATTCCTGCGAGCCAGCTATACTTAGGATATTCGTCGAATCGCGAATATATGCTCAAACACTCGGGAAGCCATAACTTCCTAACTAAACGAAATCAATAGATTCGTACGAGCCAACTTTCTTAGTTACGTCAATACGAAGAAAATGGCGTACTCAGAATTTTTCGAAAAAAATCGCCGGAAACCCGAAATTCTTGCGGGACCCACGGAAATATTGGTGGGACCCACAGAAATATTCCTCAGAAAATATCTGGTGGGACCCACAAAAATATCCCATGGAATATCCAAGTGGGCCCCACACCAAGGAACCTCTTGGAATTAAAAAGAAGCCAAGGGGGTAGTTTGGGCATGGAAAAACCCAAGAGGAGGTGGGCTTGGGCTATAAATAGCCCTCCCCACTCTCTCTCTTCTCATAAAAAATCGACCCCCCCTCTCTCTCTTGCCTTCTCTCTCTCTCCTAAACCTCCCCTACCTAGCCTAGCCCACCTGAGCCCACCTGACCTGGTCTGAGCCTGCCTGACTTAGCCTGAGCCTGCCTGACCTGGTCCTAACCCACCTGACCTGGGTCTGAACCCACTTGACCTGGTCCAAACCCAGTTGACTTGACTTGAACCTAGTTAGGTTTAAAGTCAAAGTCAAAGTCCTTTTTAGTCCTAATCCCGGTTTGGGTTTCTGAACCCAGACTTAGCCTACTTGAGCTGAGTTCGAACCTGCTGAACCCAGTTGACTTGGATTGAACCCTTTTAGGTTCAAACCACTTAGGTTGAGTAGCTTGACCTGCTCTACCTCTTTCTCAACTAAGTCAGCTTCATCTGACTTAGTCTGACCTCTCGAAGGAAGGCTCGAAGCCAAAGAAGCAACCCGGAGCCGTTTCTTCCACGATTTGAAGTAAGTTCGCTTCGTTGATCCATCTCTCTCAAGTATTTGATTGTTTGTATATAGAATATACTTTCTGAAGTAGTATCTTGCTTTAGTTCTTGGTTGAGCCCTCTAGGACGCTTCGGTGTTCACGCGCTCGCCTCGTAACTATCGTCGGATATATATGTTCGAATGCGCAGTATATGCGTTCTTCAAAAATAGTATCTCACCCTAGTTCTTGGTTGAGCCCTCTAGGACACTTCGGTGTTCACTCGCTCGCCTCGTAACTATCGTTGGATACAGATCTAGGTGTATATCTGTTGATTCTGCCGACGCGTCTTATATCGCACAGGCTATGTAATTTACCTTTGCCGTCGCGTCGTATGATGCCAAGGCTCCCTGTTTTCTGCACTTCCGATTATGCATTTACTTACGCCGTCGCGTCGAACGATGCCAAGGCTCCTGCTTTCTGCAATGTCTTTACTTACGTCGTCGCGTCGAACGATGCCAAGGCTTCTGCTTTGTTATATATGTAGAATATTTCGTTCAGTTACACACCCTGAACAATAGTATATGCATTTCTTTACGCCGCCGCTGTATAAAGCACAGGCTTCTGCTTATACTACATATATAGCGCATAAATGAGCGTTCAAATGGAGATCAAACTCCAAATCGCCCATGCGATTCCTTGACCGCTCCTCGTTCAAGATTCTGCTTGACGAATGAAGCCCCTATTGGAAAGGCTTTGGTTTTTTGGCAAAATGCTCTTTACGTAATGACTAAGCCAATTTCGTATGGCCTGGCTATGGCCAAGGGTTCCTGCAACCTTGATGGATGCAAAGTACGCACAACGGTGCGCATCCATTTCCCGAATTAAGCGTGGCGATTTCCTACCAAAGAGGGGAGATGCCGCTGAAATGGATAAAAGAAACGCACGCTTTCTCCGTAAAAGAGAGGAAGTGCTGCTGAAATTTCTGAAGAAGCTATGAATAGCTCAGAAAGAACGTAGCAGGATACTCTGACATATAGCAGAGTGCTACCCAGTTCATGGTTTGCCCTCTACAACGTAGAAGGGTTTGTCGCACCACTGTCGGTAGAGCAGGGGAGGTGCTGACGAAATGGTTGGCAGAAGAGCTGCCGGAACCAATGGAACGGCATAATGATGTCCGTTGATGGAACGATGCCAGATCGGCTCGTATCCTTGTGCCTGCAAGGGCACCTTGCTCGTAAGGGCCGCTGAGCCGAAGTAGAGGTTGCGCCTTGGCTAGGTTTGGACTCGTTGCGTAAAAATACGCCGAGTAGCCGATCTATTTAGATCGAGTCATATGCATGCTCATTGAGAACGGTTACACAACCAGACTCGTAAGGGCCGAAGAGCCAGAGTGTGTTGTTTCCACCCAAAGAGGTGTGATGCTCGTGGTGGCCGAAGTGCCAAAGAGCGGTGTTCTGCATGCATATGAATAAGACTTAAGGTCGCACATACCCCGCGGTTGAAAATCGTGTTAGGGGTACCCCCTCAGTAATGACTGTGTTGGGGAAGACTGAATGGGGTCGGGTACATACTCCCGTAGTGCTGAAAGCACGGGCTGCCTAAATGGCATGCAGATTCTGTCCAAGTAATTGTAAGACTGGCAGACCCCTTCAGGAATTATGCTCACTGTGGAATGACAGTGATGGTACAGCCTTGAGTGACATGTATTTTACTTTGGACCTGATAGAGTCCACGATGGCCTCAGTCACTCATGGGTTTTGGGGTCGTGGTTATCCTTAAGATCTAAGGATTGAACCCAACTACTGCAAGTAGAGGATGCATCCGAATATGGGCCTAGTAGGATTCTCCCAGTTGAAACACACTGCCCTACTATGGATAGGGTCAACAGGCCTCTGGGGTATCTAAAATACATAGAATAATCAACCCCCAGAACGTCGCGTTGATGCCCGGACAATAGCTCTACCTGCGTACCAAAGGCGGGAGCGGTTAATTATCAAACAATGCATTAGTTCTAGGTACAGCGATGTTTTGAATGTATGAGTGGATGACGTGTTGAGTCAGTCCTGCATAACCTTTGTGAAGGTGTCATGTTCGGTATACTACTGGACCGACTGGGCAAAGACCCGTGTTGTATCCGCACGACTAAGCGAAGCTCGAGGAGTTGTCCTTAGATGCGTGGGATACGGATGTGCCAAGTATGAAGACTTGAGCTAGACATCACTTTGAGACCCGAAAGGGGTCATGGCTAAGTCGTGGAGACTTATGCGACTATTCAAATCACAGCCCGGAAAAGGCTTGCTCTAAGTCATGAAGACTCGAGCGGATGTTCAACTCATAGCCCTGAGGAGGCTCTTGCGATATACGCTAAGTCTTGGAGGCTTGAGCGTCGTTATTGCGCATTGCGACCCTGAGTGGTCATTATTGTATTTGAGTTGAATGGATGTATGACTGCATACTTACCAGACCATCAGTGGTTCTGACCCCGTTTTATGGGGATTTCAGGTGTTGGACCTGCGTGGCGATATACGGAGCAAGGCGGCATCAAGTTCCAGGGTTTCTCTAGACAGAGTTGTACTGCTTCCTTTTATTGAACCTATACTGCTTTTCTAAGCAGTAGTGTTGTAATAAACATATGTTTTCGATAAAATGGAACACTTTGGTGGTCAATGAGTTGCTTGGCCACATACCTGCAACGTGCTTGGAGTTTTCTAAAACTGACGACTCATTATCGTCTGATTCCGCTGC
Source organism: Nuphar pumila (assembly GCF_984573655.1). Taxonomy (NCBI): domain Eukaryota; kingdom Viridiplantae; phylum Streptophyta; class Magnoliopsida; order Nymphaeales; family Nymphaeaceae; genus Nuphar; species Nuphar pumila. Next base: position 62,661,060 of record NC_143260.1, on the reverse strand, counting down.
TAAAAGCTTTTCTAAGTTCCGCTGCAAAAGAAAAAAAAAAAAAAAGAAATTCATGAAAATTTTAACTTAGCTTTGTTTTGGAAATCCGGGGCGTTACACTTTCCCATTTCTCATCTTGCTTTTCAAAAGAATAATGTAATCCCATTCTCTTTCCTTGATTTCAAAGCATCAATAAAGTCATCAAATTTTTCAATAGCTTGGTGCCATCTTATTTGATTCTTCTTCCTTTTCACAAAATGTCTATTGTGAGGAATGATCTTGAGAATGTCTATCAGTCAAGAAGCTTGTCGCCTTATTCATCAATTATCCTTCTTTTATTCAAAATTTTCCTCCCTAGTAACACTGGGGCATTTTTTTGAAAATTTATCTTTACCTCAAAACATCCTGTATGCAGGCAGGATAAACCAATCTCTCATTTTGCATATATATGCACTCATTAGGATTAATTTTGCATTCATTTGCATTAATTTGCATTCAATCATATTCATTTGCACTTCATTTGCATTTCATGTGCATGTGCATTTCATTTGCACTAATTATGCACCCAATTCTCTTCCCATTCAGGAGAAGAGATAAATCTTGAGGCCATGAATGATTTCTCATCCTAATCATCAATCTCTGACTCCAGTTTACAATCTCTGTTGATTTCTCCTCAAAATTCTGCAGATAGAATCCTCTTTTCAAAAATCCAGCTTCTGCACTGACAATTTGCAAAATTTTGATCCCCTAACCAAGTTCTCCTCTGAATATTTGAATTCCGATTCAGCTTTCTTTCAAACTCCAACTTTCAAGTTGGTCCATATTTTTCTTTTGTTGATCCGAGTTCCGACTCGAGATCTCTTTATCTTATTCGAGCTCTGATCCGAGCTCTGATTCGAGCTCTTCATTTTCTCTGTTGATCCGAGTTCTGACTCGCAATCTCTTTACTTTATTCGAGCCCTGACTCGAGCTCTTCATTTTCTTTTGTTGATCCAGGTTTCGACTCGAGATCTCTTTATCTTATTCGAGCTTTGATCCGAGCTCTTCATTTTCTCTGTTGATCCGAGTTCCGACTCAAGATCTCTTTATCTTATTCGAGCTCTTCATTTTCTCTGTTGATCCGAGTTTCGACTCGTGATCTCTTTATCTTATTCGAGCTCTGATTCGATCTCTTCATTTTCTTTTGTTGATCCGGGTTCCGACTCGTGATCTCTGTATTTTATTCGAGCTTTGACTCAAACTCATTATTCTCCTTTGTTAATCCAAGTCATTTCAATCCTCAGGGTCTGTCAATTGCTCAAATTTGATATTTTGCCCACCAAATTCCAATTCAAATCCTCGGGTCATTCAATTCTTCAATTTCGACCTCTGGGTCACCCAATTTCCAATTTTCAAATTCTCAAATTTGACCGCCAGGTCATCCAATTTCCATTCCCCATTCAGGATAAGGGGATAATCCTGAAGCCATTCATAGAAGCGATCCAATTCTCTATAATGGTTCTCGTTCTTTATTGAACTGATAGTGTTCCAAGCGAACTGATAGTCGTTCTTCATCGAACTGATAGTGTTCCAAGTGAACTGATAGTCGTTCTTAATCGAACTGATAGTCGTTCTTCATTGAACTGATAGTGTTCCAAGTGAACTGATGGTGTTCCAAGCGAACTGATAGTCGTTCTCCATCGAACTGATAGTCGTTCTTCATTGAATTGATAGTGTTCCCAAGTGAACTGATAGTCATTTTTCATTGAACTGATATTGTTCCCAAGTGAACTGATAGTCATTCTTCATTGAACTGATAGTGTTCCAAGCGAACTGATAGTCATTCTTCATCAAACTGATAGTGTTCCAAGCGAACTGATAATCGTTCTCCATCGAACTGATAGTGTTCCAAGCGAACTGATCATCGTTCTTCATTGAACTGATAATGTTCCAAGTTAACTGATAATCGTTCTTCATTGAACTGATAGTGTTCCAAGTGAACTGATAGTTGTTCTTCATTGAACTGATAGTGTTCTCAAGTGAACTGATAGTCGTTCTTCATCGAACTGATATTGTTCCCAAGTGAACTGATAGTCGTTCTTAATCGAACTGATATTGCTCCCCCAAATGAACTAATAGTCGTTCTTCATTGAATTGATATAGTTCTCACCGAACCGATGGTCGTTCTTAATTGAACTGATATTATTCCCACCGCTGATCATTCTTAATCGAACTGATATTGTTCCCAGTGAACCGATGGTCGTTCTTAATCGAACTGATATTGTTTCCAACGAACTGATGGTCGTTCTTAATTGAACTGATATTGTTCCCAGTGAACTGATAGTCATTCTTCATTGAACTGATATAGTTCTCAGCGAACCGATGATCGTTCTTAATTGAACTGATATTATTCCCAGCGATGGTCATTCTTAATTGAACTGATAGTATTCCCGAGCGAATTGATAGTTGTTCTTCATTGAACTGATATAGTTCCCAGTGAACCGATAATCGTTCTTAATCAAACTAATATTATTCCTAAAGATAATCATTCTTAATGGAACTGATATTATTAGTCGTCTCCTTTGGAAAGGAGATGATAATTTTCGTCACAGATGCGTTGAGCCGGACCTCAAATGCTCACTTTCACCAAAGATTTCAAGAAGATTTTGTCAATTTGTCAATCCAATTATTTGTTGATTTCAGAATTTTTATTGCATAAATATTTACCTTATTTCACCTTCAGCATTACTCCCAAGAGAGTGAAGCTTTTGCGAAAAGAGATTCTAACTTCCAATTCTTTCTATTGGCCAACCAAAAGGATGAAGGATAAATCCTCGATATGGCCAGAAAAGAAGATCCAATGTTATTGAAAAGCCATAGATGATTGATATTGATCGACGTTATGGCACATCTTTAAAGATTATTCTTGTAAAGATGAGGCAGTGAAAATATCCTGAGCGCTAGAAAAAGAGAGCATTCATCAGAACCTTGTCTCCTTAAAATCACCTAAGCTGTAATTAAATATTCGCAAAAGGGATCTCTCACTTGTCGTCAAGATGAAGGCGAATTAAGCGAGTAGACCCCCAGGGCCAAAGAAGATTTGAAACATCTTCAAGATGACAGAGTTTGTGATGGATGCTTCCAGAGAAAGTCCAAAGCACTGTCGAGATGAAGGCAGATGCGATGAACCTACCGACAATCCCTAAAAGATATTTAGTTTCAGCTATCCTTCAAAGATCTCTAATCCATAAGCCAATACCGTCAAAAAAGGATCGAAACATATCTAAGTTGAAGGAGTTTGTGACGTACCCTTCCAAAAGAGAGCAAGAGAGGGAAAAGAAAGAGAGAAAAGTCAGGACATCTCCAAAATAAAGGAGAATGTAACCGAAACCTAAAAGAGCCCAAAAAGAGTGCAGAAAGATTATCATGAGAGAAGCTCTCAGGATATCAAACTGCCACATTTATCAAGAATCTTCTTTAAATTTGTGAAATTCTATTATCAACACTCTTTCATCAATTGCTTTCATAATATCAAATTCTCTTTCCTGTTCATATCAAGGAAATTGATAACTTCCTTGAAGAAGGTTAATCACAAGTAATTTGGATTCCCAATCTCGATTCTACGAAATGAATCTCGTTTGGAGGTAGTGCTTCAGGTAGAAAAGAAAGAATGTTTTTGCCACAATATGCATCATTTTCAAATATTTTGGATCAACAACAAAATTCTCAACATTTTGACAATATTTTCTAGCTATCCAGACGCGGAGTGAGCATGATGTCCGTCTTTGATACATCCAGACACCAATTTTAAATCCCTCTTAAAGACTTGATTTCCGCCCAATCAGGATAAGGGTACAAACCTGAGCCTCCTTTGATGAGGTATTTCATCTCCCGCCCAATCAGGATAAGGGTACAAACCTGAGCCTCCTTTGATGAGGTATTTCACTTTCTGCCCGATCAGGATAAGGGTACAAACCTGAGCCTCATTTGAAGAGGTATTTCACTTTCTACCCAATCAGGATAAGGGTACAAACCTAAGCCTCAATCAAAGAGGTATTTCATTTACCGCCCGATCAGGTTAAGGGTACAAACCTGAGTCTCATTTCTATGATATATTTCATTCCCCAATCAGGTCAAGGGTTAAAACCTGAGCTTCGTTCCATGCGAGGTATTTTTGTCCCATCCAGGTTAAGGGCAAAAACATGAACTTCACTATCAAAGAGTGAATCTTTCCTCTTCATTCTCCATTTTATATCTACCATGATCACTGGGCTAATTTCCTCACACCCAGACAGATCCTTCTTACTGGGGCATTTTATATGGCTCAAATTTGGTGTGTTTTTCTTTGCCACTAAGCTCGGCCACAAGTCGGCTTAGTAGCAAAGAGGGGCATCTGTAAACACCCCAAATTTTCACTCAACCCTCCGGCATTTCCACCAAGCATCATCATCCAGCCTCTGAAATCACCAAAGGGCAAAATGGTCATTTTCTGAGCCCAGACCTCAGAGAAAGTCCAGATCGCATCTACAACTCTCAATTTTTCTCTATTTTTAGCTCAGATGTTCAAAATTCTATTCCTGACAAGAGACGGGAATCTCCAAATCCTGGTTCAGGATTGCATTTCATAAGACATGGCATTGCATGAGCATTTCATATCAGTGCACTGCACAACATGTCATTTCGAGGTCCAGAACTCTTGATTTTAAAATTTTCAATCCAGATTAGAATTTCAACTCTTTTCAAAATCGATTTCAAAACCCTGGTTCTTCAAAATTATCAATTCTTCCCATTTTACCCCCAGGACTCTGAATTTAAAATATTTTCTCAGGAAAACGATTTGGATAGTTGTCAATATGGATTTCAGCCATCTTATCTCAGATTTTGCCCTTTTGACAATTTCAAATATCTTCCTTTTACAAAATCGCCCTACAGGGGCCAACTCTTTTCAAAATTTCTGTTTTTCCAATTTATGTAATTATATATATATACATATATATATATATATAGTTTCAAAAGCCTCCTTTTTGAAAACCTCCTTTTTCTAAAAACCTTTTTTTGAAAATCATTTTTTTTTAGAATCACTTTTTTTTTTTTAGAAAACCTTGTAAGAAAACCCCCTCTTTGTAAAATCTTGAAAATATAAGGGGCCCTTTGCAAATAGGTTTTTTTTTTCCGTTGAAGACCCTTCGTAAGGAAGGAAATGGGAGAACAACCCCCCCCCCCCCCCCCCCCCATCCGTGGCTTCTCCCTCTTTCACCAAAACCCTCCTCTTCAGCCACCTCCGATCGTCATGGCCATTGGCCTCCTCCGTCCATCTTCAACGGCCTTGCACGCCTTCTTCCTCTCCACGCCTCAACCATGTGCAACCCCCCTCGATCTCCAACGGCACCCCATCGCGTTCCTCATCCGCCCATCGCCTGTTCCTCTCTCGCCCGAACCCTCGATGGCGAACCCATGTGCGGCCTTCCTTCTTCAACCCTTGGATCATCCTCGCTCGCCACAGCCCGTCGATGCCCAACCGCCGCTCCCCTTCCAGAATCCTCTTCTTCCCCTATAAAAGGGGCACGAGCCGAATCAAGAGGTATCATCGATAATCTTCATCCATCCGCCTTTTCCTTTACAATCAAGTCTCCTTTCCCGTCCACTTTATAGCATCGAACACCAATCTCCTCCCCTTTCCGAAGCTTCCACTGTAAGAGCTGGAAGGCAATCCCTCAAGAGGCCTCATCTACGGTTATTTGAAGGAGTTTGAAATTCTCTAAAAAAGAAAAAAAACAGCAGGAAGCCCAATCACATTATCTCCTCTGATCTATTGAAGGAATCAGATTGTCCCCCTCTTCCAGAACTCCGCAAACAACGGTACGAGTCTTTTCCCCCTTTTCTCTTTATATTCATTTTTTTTTCTTTCTCTACTAATTTCCCGATCATACCTTTTCGTATATGGTTTTGTGAAGCACCCCTCGGTAACACTGACTCGCCTATAGCGAAGTCAGACTACCGATGTGCGAAACTGATGGAATCAATGTATTCCAACACTTGGACTTCTTGCTTACGTTATTGTCTTTTTCGTTTCAGCATCGATTAGTTATGACTTTCTGTTTATTCTTCTTGAATTTCAGTCTTTGTTCTGGCTTCATTCTTGTTTTAATCCAATTTTGATTTGCTTATGATGTCTGTTGGTTTCGGCTCATGCTCTCATTTTACTTTATATTTTGATTTCCATTAGTTTTGGATTGGGATTCTTGTTTTCTCAAGAAGCATAAGGATTCCGGATGTTCAATCAAATGATCATGCGTCGGTTGATCAAAATGAACTCCAATAATCGAATGATAGAAACCTCTCTTTCACCAGCTTAAAACTGACATTTGATTTCCTTTGGCAAGCTCGTCTGGATGTTGATATCAATGTTGTTGATAGAATCTTGTTAAGTTTCACTCAGTTTGTCCAAGAAGTTAATAACAGCATCCCATCATTTTTTTTTCTTCTTTTTCTTTTTCCCATTAACCGATTCCATTAGTTGATTTGGTTTGTTCGTTCTGTTAGCCGTATCTTTACTTAAACTGGTTCTCCACAGCATGATAATGTAGCCTCAATAAATTGCTTACTAAGTGGTCCGATAATGCACTCACGTCTTTCACCCCAGGCGCATCAGAGAAAGGCCTGTGAAGATGAAGATATCATCACTTCTGGAGTTCAGTTGAACTCCAGCATCTTTTAGCATGCTTATAATTTGATATGTATACATTCGACATCATGGAGCTATGGAGACTTTCCCGTTACAGGTTTTATTTCCTTTTAGAAATCATGTGCAAAGAATAAGGGATTGTAAGAAACTATTTGTTCTGTTGCAGTAATATGCTGGTCTTGTTAAAATAGTGATTACCTATGCTCTTATATAGAGTCTTATGAATGAATCATACACTGTTTGAGAAGCACGCTCAGTGGGCTCTTCTAAGTTTGATGGTCATTTTCGTGTGGAGGATCCCATCAAGGTTTGGCCATAGGATCGATTCTATAAGTTATGCCCCTAACCATACGTGGAGCCCAAAAGTTGCAATTTGAATAAGATTTTGGTCCATACTCTTTGAATTTTCGGTTCTATGTCAATCAGCCATGTAGGATATCAATCAAAACACTAGCACCGTCAAAATGATGCCACTAAGATGGCAGAGTCCTACTGGTTTTACGTGCTTTGAAGATACCATGAATGGATGTTGTACATGACTGGAGGTGGCCCATGCATGCCCAGACACAATGGCTTATAAAGGGTTTATCTACATATGACAAGAAAAAAAACCCATCGGCTGGAGCACCCTCATTTCCTTTTGTTATTTTGTTTATGTTTATGTTGTTGCAATAGGTCACCACTGTACATGGCTCATTTGGTGTTCAGTAGTATATACCCTGCATTTTTTTTTAACATATGAAATTCTGGTTTAAAGGCCTTATTGCCTCATCATAAAAGGGTTCCCCAGAAATATTTGAAATCATCATTGAAATCAGGATTCTCTTTCATTATCTGATCTCCCCACCTAACTTGATCGTTGGTTTAATGTCTTACCATTCGTGTATCTACGATGTTGTGGCATGACATCACATCGATGACAGCTACCCTGCTGGTGCAACATTGATACTTTTATCAGGATTGACATAAACAAACATGTTATTTGACAAATTAACTGCTTCATATCACTTTGGCGGCCTGTCATCTGGTTGGATTCTTCCATTACATTCATCTCTTTTTCAGTTGACCAACAAAGGGTGTTTTGTGTTATCCCCACCACGTGGTGTGCGAAAAGCAATATCAATTGCTGAAGGTGTCGCAAAGGAGCTGTATGGCAGATGCATCTGGCACTATTAAAAACTAGAATCGTGTTACTGGTTTGGGCATTGAGAATCCATTTGCAGTTGATGTCTCTGCTACCTCTCAATAATCATATCCATTGCAGTATTGATCAAGCATTTTTTTTTTGTTCTTTACAGGAATTCAGCTTAACTTTGCCCAAAACATCTGCTGAATCCTCTTGTCTTAAGCTATTGAAGATTCGTGCCCTATGATAGTCTGTGAGTTTCCTGTATATACAGTACACCACAGTTATAATTGTGTTACCACAAATTTGTATTGCATAGGGTTTGTTCCACTTGTAATCATACCTACAAATTTCTGGAAGATAGCATGTGATCTTATGAGGATGCCACAGAAATTGCCATACCATTACCATATATCTTTTTATTGTGATACATTTTCTTCGGCTGTTCATAGATGGAATGGTACTTTTATGATTTAATTGAAAGAAACTGTTGACATTTCTTAGTAATTTGGTTCATGGATTCTGTTTGTTACAACTGTTTATATGATTAAACTACTCAGGCCTTCTTATATGCTCCCATTATGTCAACTTAGTTCCGCCTGTAAATAATATTTTTCTTTTCAGTAAACCTGCTTATTGTATCTCTGTACCATCAGATATTCTTGCGGCTCATCATTTCTGCATATACACACCAAACATTTCATTCATACCCTTGCACCCACCACAGTCATTCATAGCCTCCACCTGCAAATGGTATGGTTCACCAATTGCTTAAGCATGAACCTCTACACTCTGTTTTCCTGTGTTTGTAGCACTAGTACCCTCATCTTTTTACTAAGCATTCAAACATCTTCATTACTATGACTAAATGCACATAGTAATCTGTGGTGTGACTGGTGTAATGATCCATTCACCTTCTTGTGTAAGTTATGCACCCCTGTCACCATGGTATACCCTATGCAGAACCTACTGTACCTACAGTAGGTTCATACCATCACCTCCTACATCACTCCATCCACCTTGTTGTGTTCACTATACCAGTACCTTTTAGCTACATCAACTTCCCTAGCACTTCCACATACTATCACCACATCTTATACATCCCCAGTCACACTTGCACAGGAAAATTACACTATCTCCATATACAGTCACCGTGTGGCTGCCACCATTTGCAGTCGCAGTTCACTCACCATCTTGATCATCATCTGTTAATGGCATTTATGACACACCCAACACTTGTTACCTTTCCCGAAATCTCAATTTTTAGTTGACCAAGGAGTCTCAAGTCCCTACCCCTCTTCGCAACCACAGGGAAGCTAGATACTACTGTAGCCTTGTCACCTTTCAGCAGGGCTAAGATTGTTGTAATAATTCTCTGCAAATTATAAGTAATCCCCCGAATTGCTATAATTTCCGATTCCCCATAACAGTTCAATGAATTGTTACAAACCACCTTCATTACCCTCCATAGCAGCACATACCACCTTATTTGTATTATACACAGCACTTAACCCCACCTTCACTATTGGCATCTATGCCCAACCACCATTGCTGTAACGCCCCGGATTTCCAAAACAAAGCTAAGTTAAAATTTTCATGAATTTCTTTTTTTTTTTTTCTTTGCAGCGAAACTTAGAAAAGCTTTTAGCAGCGGAATAAGACGATAATGAGTCGTCGGTTTTAGAAAACTCCGAGCACGTTGCAGGTATGTGGCCAAGCAATTCATTGACCACCAAGGTGTTCCATTTTATCGAAAACTCATGTTTATTACAACACTACTGCTTAGAAAAGCAGTGTAGGTTCAATAAAAGGAAGCAGTACAACTCTGTCTAGAGAAACCCTGGAACTCGATGCCGCCTTGCTCCGCATATCGCTACGCAGGTCCAACACCTGAAATCCCCATTAAACGGGGTCAGAACCATTGATGGTCTGGTAAGCATGCAGTCATACATCCATTCAACTCAAATACGATAATGACCACTCAGGGTCGCAATGCGCAATAACGACGCTCAAGCCTCCAAGACTTAGCGTATTTTGCAAGAGCCTCCTCAGGGCTATGAGTTGAGCATCCGCTCAAGTCCTCATGACTTAGAGCAAGCCTTTTCAGGGCTGTGATTTGAATAGCCGCTTAAGTCTCCCTGACTTAGCCATGACCTCTACCGGGTCTCAAAGTGATGTCTAGCTCAAGTCTTCATACTTGGCACATCCGTATCCCACGCATCTAAGGACAACTCCTCGAGCTTCGCTTAGTCGTGCGGATACAACACGGGTCTTTGCCCAGGCGGTCCAGTCGTATACCGAACATGACACATTCACAAAGGTTATGCAGGACTGACTCAACACGTCATCCACTCATACATTCAAAGCATCGCTGAACCTAAGCTAATGCATTGTTTCGATAATTAACCGCTCCCGCCTTTGGTACGCAGGTAGAGCTATTGTCCGGGCATCAACGCGACATTCTGGGGGTTGATTATTCTATGTATTTTAGATACCCCAGAGGCCTGTTGACCCTATCCATAGTAGGGCAGTGTGTTTCAACTGGGAGAACCCTACTAGGCCCATATTCGGATGCATCCTCTACTTGCAGTAGTTGGGTTCAATCCTTAGATCTTAAGGATAACCACGACCCCAAAACCCATGAGTGACTGAGGCCATCGTGGACTCTATCAGGTCCAAAGTAAAATACATGTCACTCAAGGCTGTACCATCACTGTCATTCCACAGTGAGCATAATTCCTGAAGGGGTCTGCCAGTCTTACAATTACTTGGACAGAATCTGCATGCCATTTAGGCAGCCCGTGCTTTCAGCACTACGGGAGTATGTACCCGACCCCATTCAGTCTTCTCCAACACAGTCATTACTGAGGGGGTACCCCTAACACGATCTTCAACCGCGGGGTATGTGCGACCTTAAGTCTTATTCATATGCATGCAGAACACCGCTCTTTGGCACTTCGGCCACCACGAGCATCACACCTCTTTGGGTGGAAACAACACACTCTGGCTCTTCGGCCCTTACGAGTCTGGTTGTGTAACCGTTCTCAATGAGCATGCATATGACTCGATCTAAATAGATCGGCTACTCGGCGTATTTTTACGCAACGAGTCCAAACCTAGCCAAGGCGCAACCTCTACTCCGGCTCAGCGGCCCTTACGAGCAAGGTGCCCTTGCAGGCACAAGGATACGAGCCGATCTGGCATCGTTCCATCAACGGACATCATTATGCCGTTCCATTGGTTCCGGCAGCTCTTCTGCCGACCATTTCGTCAGCACCTCCCCTGCTCTACCGGCAGTGGTGCGACGAACCCTTCTACGTTGTAGAGGGCAAACCATGAACTGGGTAGCACTCTGCTATATGTCAGAGTATCCTGCTACGTTCTTTCTGAGCTATTCTTAGCTTCTTCAGAAATTTCAGCAGCACTTCCTCTCTTTTACGGAGAAAGCGTGCGTTTCTTTTATCCATTTCAGCGGCATCTCCCCTCTTTGGTAGGAAATCGCCACGCTTAATTCGGGAAATGGATGCGCACCGTTGTGCGTACTTTGCATCCATCAAGGTTGCAGGAACCCTGGGCCATAGCCAGGCCATACGTATTTGACTTAGTCATTACGTAAAGAGCATTTTGCCAAAAACCGAAGCCTTTCCAATAGGGGCTTCATTCGTCAAGCAGAATCTTGAACGAGGAGCGGTCAAGGAATCGCATGGGCGATTTTGAGTTGATCTCCATTTGAACGCTCATTTATGCGCTATATATGTAGTATAAGCAGAAGCCTGTGCTTTATACAGCGGCGGCGTAAAGAAATGCATATACTATTGTTCAGGGTGTGTAACTGAACGAAATATTCTACATATATAACAAAGCAGAAGCCTTGCCATCGTTCGACGCGACGGCGTAAGTAAATACATTGCAGAAAGCAGGAGCCTTGGCATCGTTCGACGCGACGGCGTAAGTAAATGCATAATCGGAAGTGCAGTAATCGGAAGTGCAGAAAACAGGGAGCCTTGGCATCATACGACGCGACGGCAAAGGTAAATTACATAGCCTGTGCGATATAAGACGCGTCGGCAGAATCAGCAGATATACACCTAGATCCGTATCCAACGATAGTTACGAGGCGAGCGGGTGAACACCGAAGTGTTCTGAAGGGCTCAACCAAGAACTAGGGCGAGATACCATTTTAAAAACGCATATACTGCGTGTTTGAACATAGATATATCCGACGATAGTTACGAGACGAGCGGGTGAACACCGAAGTGTCCAAAAAGGGCTCAATCAAGAACTAAAGCAAGATACTACTTCAGAAAGTATATTCTATATACAAACAATCAAATACTTGAGAGAGATGGATCAACGAAGCGAACTTACTTCAAATCGTGGAAGAAACGGCTCCGGGTTGCTTCTTCGGCTTTGAGCCTTCCTTCGAGAGGTCAGACTAAGTCAGATGAAGCTGACTTAGTTGAGAAAGAGGTAGAGTAGGTCAAGCTACTCAACCTAAGTGGTTTGAACCAAATTGGGTTCGATCCAAGTCAACTGGGTTCAGCAGGTTCGAACTCAGCTCAAGTAGGCTAAGTCTGGGTTCAGAAATCCAAACCAGAATCTGGACCAAAAAGGACTTTGACTTTGACTTTAAACCCAACTAGGTTCAAGTCAAGTCAACTGGGTTTGGACCAGGTCAAGTGGGTTCAGACCCAGGTCAGGTGGGTTAGGACCAGGTCAGGCAGGCTCAGGCTAAGTCAGGCAGGCTCAAACCAGGTCAAGTGGGCTCAGGTGGGCTAGGCTAGGTAGGGGCGGTTTAGGAGAGAGAGAGAAGGCAAGAGAGAGAGGGGGGGTCGAAATTATGAGAAGAGAGAGAGTGGGGAGGGCTATTTATAGCCCAAGCCCACCTCCTCTTGGGTTTTTCCATGCCCCTTTTACCCCTTGGCTTCTTTTAAATTCCTGGAGGTTCCTTTTGAGGTGGGGCCCACAAGATATTTCCATAGGATATTTTGTGGGTCCCACAAGATATTTTCTGAGGAATATTTCTGTGGGTCCCACCAATATTTCCGTGGGTCCTGCAAGAATTTCGGGTTTCCGGCGATTTTTTCCGAAAAATTCTGAGTACGCCATTTTCTTCGTATTGACGTAACTAAGAAAGTTGGCTCGTACGAATCTATTGATTTCGTTTAGTTAGGAAGTTATGGCTTCCAGAGTGTTTGAGCATATATTCACAATTCGACGAATATCCTAAGTATAACTGGCTCGCAGGAATTGATTCGTTTCGCATTCTGAGAAGAAATGCTATTTTTACCGGTAAATGCCTCATAAATTTTATTCAGATATTTTCTGAAAAATTGCGGGTCTTACATCATTACCCCCTTAAAGGAATTTCGTCCGCGAAATTCAGCTAAGAGTACAAGGTGAAGAGTTCAGGATATTTATCCCGTATATCCGATTCGGGCTCCCAAGTGCAATCATCGATTCCATGATGCTGCCACCTCACTTTAACAAGTGGAATGACCTTTGTTCTTAGCACTTGCTCCCGTCGGTCCATGATCTCCACTGGCCTTTCTTCTACCGTCATATCTTCTCGGATGTCAATGTCTTCATGTTGAATGACGTGAGAAGGATCATGAACGTACTTTCTAAGCATTGATACGTGAAATACATCATGTATTTGCGCGTATTGTGGTGGCAATGCTACTCGGTAGGCAGTCTCTCCGATCCGGCTCAAAACTTCGAAGGGACCAACGAATCTGGGGCTGAGCTTCCCCTTCTTTCCAAAACGAAACACACTCTTGATTGGAGAGACCTTGATAAAAACCTTATCTCCAACCGCAAAAGCGAGTTCCCTACGCCGCTGATCGGCGTAGGTCTTCTGTCGACTGTGAGCAGTCAGTAGCTTCTTTCTGATCATGTGGACCTGCTCAATATAATGCTGCAACACAATGGGCGAGTCCAAGGTTCGCTCACCCACTTCACCCCAATGGATTGGTGATCTACAGGGTCGTCCATACAAGGCTTCATACGGCGCCATCCCAATGCTAGCGTGGTGGCTATTGTTATAAGCAAATTCAGCCAACGCTAGGTGGGACTCCCAATCACCTATCCATTCCAGCATACAGGCTCTTAGCATATCTTCAAGAGTCTGTATGGTTCGTTCTGATTGCCCATCTGTTTGGGGATGGAATGCTGTACTGAACTTGAGTTTCGTCCCCAGGGCTTTCTGAAGCTGCTCCCAAAAGTGAGAGGTGAACTTTGGGTCACGATCAGATATGATCGAAATCGGCACTCCATGGAGTCTAACGATTTCCCGAATGTAGATCTCTGCCAATCGTTCAGTTGAGTATCGAGTGTTGATTGGCAGGAAGTGAGCAGACTTGGTGAGTCTGTCCACGATCACCCATATTGAGTCATGTTGTCTCTTGGATCGAGGCAATCCAACGATGAAATCCATCGTAATGCCTTCCCATTTCCATTCTGGAATCTCGATCCGTTGCATCTTTCCACCAGGTCGCTGATGTTCGATCTTAACTTGCTGGCAGATCAAACACTTCGAGACAAACGTAGCCACATCACGCTTCATACCCTTCCACCAATACTTTCTCTGCAAATCTCGGAACATCTTCGTACCCCCAGGGTGGATAGTATATTTGCTACTATGGGCCTCCTGGAGTACTTCCTGTCTTAGCTCAGGGTTATTTGGAACCCAAATTCTTTCTTCCATCCATATTCCTCCATCTTCTTTCAAATGGAAGAAAGTGTTATCTTTTTCAGCACGAGCTTTCAATTCCAAGTACTGGGGATCCTTGAACTGTTTGGCTACGATGCGATCGAGGAACTCAATGTGGATCGTCAAACATGACATTTGGATTCTACCTGAATCAGCCAAAAATGGCTTCCACTTGACGAAATCCTCCATCAACTTCCATTGTCCGGTTAGGCTGGCAAGAGTGCCAACAGTCTTGCGACTAAGGGCATCTGCTACAACATTCGCCTTTCCAGGGTGATAGGAAAGCGTGAATTCATAGTCTTTGAGGAATTCCAGCCATCGCCGTTGCCGCATATTGAGTTCTTTTTGAGAAAAGAGGTATTTTAGGCTTTTATGGTCCGACATGACCTCAAATTTCTCTCCATACAGGTAGTGTCGCCAGATTTTAAGCGCGAACACTACCGCGGCAAGCTCCAAGTCGTGGGTTGGATAGTTTTTCTCATGGACCCTCAACTGTCGTGACGCATAGGCGATTACTTTGCCATGTTGCATCAACACACAACCCAGACCCGTTCCTGAGGCATCGGTATATGCCACGAAGCCTCCATGACCAGAAGGTAAGGTAAGGACAGGGGCAGTGGTAAGCCTCTATTTGAGAACCTCAAAGCACTCCTTACACTGGTCAGTCCATTCAAACTTGACTCCCTTTTTAAGCAATTTCGTCATCGGTACGGCGATTCGGGAGAAGTCTTGTATGAACTTCCGATAATATCCGGCAAGTCCAAGGAAGCTACGGACCTCAGTGATATTTTCTGGCTGCTTCCAGTCCATCACAGCTTCCACCTTCGCAGGATCCACTGCGATTCCATCTTTTGAGATCACATGACCAAGGAACATCACTTTGTCTAGCCAGAATTCACATTTTGAAAACTTAGCATAGAGTTGGTTATCTTGAAGGGTTTTCAAGACGATTTTCAAGTGCTCCATGTGTTGTTCCTTGTTCTCAGAATATACGAGAATGTCATCAATAAAGACGATGACAAAGCTATCCAAATATGGTCTGAATATCCGGTTCATTAGATCCATAAAGGCAGCAGGCGCATTAGTGAGTCCGAAGGGCATTACTACGAACTCATAATGGCCATATCTCGTTCTGAAGGCAGTCTTAGGTATATCCTCTTCCTTTACTCTGAGTTGATGGTATCCAGACCTGAGGTCGATCTTGGAGAACACCCTCGCTGTTCTGAGTTGATCAAATAAGTCCTCAATCCGAGGCAACGGGTACTTATTTTTAACAGTTGCCTGGTTAAGCATCCGATAATCAATGCATAACCGAAGGGATCCATCCTTCTTCTTTACAAACAACACTGGGGCTCCCCACGGTGACACACTCGGTCGGATGAACCCTTGTTCCATCAGTTCTTCCAACTGACACTTCAACTCACTGAGTTCAGCTGGCGCCATTCGATACGGGGCTTTGGATATCGGCGCTGTTCCAGGTAAGGATTGAATTCCAAATTCAACCTCACGAAGTGGCGGAAGTCCTGGCAATTCCTCAGGAAATACATTGGGAAACTCCCGTACCACTTCCAAACTCTCAAGGGGTTGGTCGTTGGATTTTTCCACCGAGAGACTCAACAGAAAGGCCACACAACCCTTCCTAAGGTATTTTTGTACCTTAAGTGCTGATATGAGCCTTTTCTGTGGAACTGGTTTGGATAACCGGTACTCCATCTTAGGCAATCCGGGTCGAGATAGAATCACTCTGCCCTCGCGGCACAGAATCTTGGCATTATTCTGAGCCAACCAATTCATTCCCAGAATGACATCGTACTGTATCATATCGATCAGGATGGCGTCGGTAGGCAAGTGTTGCCCTGCTATCTCAATATCCAAATTTTTCACACACCGGATACATTTGGTGCGTGAACCCAACGGGTTATATACTTCGATCATTTTATCAATCGGTTGCACCGAGGCGTGGAGTTGTTCGGTGAAATCGTCAGAGATAAACGTATGAGTAGCACCACAATCAAACAAGACATAAGCTGCATGTCCATTAACAGGTACGGTGCCTTCAATCAGGTCACCATTTTCGACTTGTTCAGTCGTTACAGCGTATACACGACCTGCAGCAGGCCTTTGTTCTACTCTAGGTGGAGGTCGTTGAAACTGAGAACGTTGTGGCGCTGGTCGAGAGGGTCCGGCAGATCCGGCATTACTCCTCTGTTCATCTGCAGCCTTCTTGGCGCAATCCCTTATAAAGTGGCCTATCTTGCCACAATACAAGCACCCACCAATGTCACGAGGACATGGTTTTCCGGGGTGGTTCATACGACACCTTGGGCAGCTGAACTTGGACTGCTGACCATTCAGAGTTGTGTTCTGTCTTGGCCTCACGACTTGTTGAGTGTTGTTCCCTCCTTGGAACTTCTTCTTTTGAAAGGGTTGTCGTGAACCCTCGCCACTTGGGAACGTCCTTTTACGATTCCCACCATTCACTATGGGCTTCTTTGCTACGATCACTTTAGATCGCGCCCAATCCTCTTGGATTTTTGAAGCCGCTGCTACCGCAGCCTGAAAGGTCGAAGGCATGCTTGTTATCACTCGAGATCGCAGCCCTTCGCGCAGACCATTCACATATTTGTCGGCCCTTTCTTGGTCTGTTTCGAACAATCGAGAGCAGTAGCGCTCTAGATTCTGAAATTTGGTGGTATAGTCCATTAGACTCATACCGCCCTGTTCCAACTCCAGAAACTCCATCTTTTTCTTGTTTCTGGAATGCAACGGGAAGTAGTTATCCATAAAAGTACTCTGAAAGTCAGTCCAAGGAATGACTTCGACTTGTGAGAACTGGATAAGTTTAGTGGTATCCCACCACTTCCGTGCATTATCTTTCAACTGATACGTGCCAAAGTTAGTCTTCTTTTCCTCTGGTACTCCCAGTACTAAGAAGGCACGTTCCGTCTCTTCGATCCAACTCTCCGCGAGCTCAGGATCGGCTCTGCCAATGAAAACTGGCGGGTCAAGCTTGAGGAACTTCTCATAAGTCACTCCTCCCAGGTGCTCGTTTCGTGGTGCGACTGGTTCTGGCCTCGTTTCACGGATGGCTGTAACCAGGTTGTTGAGTGTCTCCAACAAGAATCCCTGCGTATGAGACTCCTCGCTTGGTATGGTTCTCCTCGTCGTAGAAGCCATTTATCTATGTACACACAAGCACTTGTTTTTAGTTTCTCAATGTATATATATGGAAGTAAAAGCTTTATTTACTTAATATACATCACATTTACACAAGCATCGCCTTAAACAAAACGTCATGCCGCACTGGCAGACTTTAGGCGTTGAGAAACTATATACATGAGTCTACTGACTCCAAAGCATCACCAGTCTCTTTAAGACTTGAATTTCTTTGATGATGACGAACTCCAAAAGGTCCATCTATTGCCACATGACCTTGGAGCAGGCACTACTAGCTTTGGCTTGGGCGGCACTTCCGCACTAGCAAGCGAATATTGGGGATATATGAGGGACTCCAGTCCACTTTCCCAGTCAGCAAGATCAAGACTCTGGGAGTCTGGAATAATGATTGGCGAACAGAAAGAATCCCCTCTTTTGTTCCTTCCATGTAAGCTCGGCGTATGTGATGCCGGATGGTAGCTTGGCGAGTGATAGACCTCCGCAGGGAAGTTCAAATCAAAATCCCTCAGCCTTCGTAATTCATCAAAAGATGTTGGGGTATGGTTGCTCCCAACACTAGAGTGATGCGGTCCACTGACACGCGAAGTCTCATCCCTGAGACCCTATGAAGCCCGCCGACCCATATCGGCGGTACATTTCCTTTGGCATTCGTTGGCGGAATGCCCATCTTCGCCACAGTATTGGTAGTCTTAGACTTCATACGGGCATATCCACTCATCGTGCATGACCTTGCAGCGATAGCAGTATCCACGCGAGTCATGAGTTGCCATCTATACAAAGATGCACCCAGATCAGAACAAAAGTATAAAACATATACTTACAGTGCGATATCGTGACACGACAGATCTTGAACCAGGTTTCTCAGACACATGCTCTGATACCAATTCTATAACGCCCCAGATTTCCAAAACAAAGCTAAGTTAAAATTTTCATGAATTTCTTTTTTTTTTTTTCTTTGCAGCGGAACTTAGAAAAGCTTTTAGCAGCGGAATAAGACGATAATGAGTCGTCGGTTTTAGAAAACTCCGAGCACGTTGCAGGTATGTGGCCAAGCAATTCATTGACCACCAAGGTGTTCCATTTTATCGAAAACTCATGTTTATTACAACACTACTGCTTAGAAAAGCAGTGTAGGTTCAATAAAAGGAAGCAGTACAACTCTGTCTAGAGAAACCCTGGAACTCGATGCCGCCTTGCTCCGCATATCGCTACGCAGGTCCAACACCTGAAATCCCCATTAAACGGGGTCAGAACCATTGATGGTCTGGTAAGCATGCAGTCATACATCCATTCAACTCAAATACGATAATGACCACTCAGGGTCGCAATGCGCAATAACGACGCTCAAGCCTCCAAGACTTAGCGTATTTCGCAAGAGCCTCCTCAGGGCTATGAGTTGAGCATCCGCTCAAGTCCTCATGACTTAGAGCAAGCCTTTTCAGGGCTGTGATTTGAATAGCCGCTTAAGTCTCCCTGACTTAGCCATGACCTCTACCGGGTCTCAAAGTGATGTCTAGCTCAAGTCTTCATACTTGGCACATCCGTATCCCACGCATCTAAGGACAACTCCTCGAGCTTCGCTTAGTCGTGCGGATACAACACGGGTCTTTGCCCAGTCGGTCCAGTCGTATACCGAACATGACACCTTCACAAAGGTTATGCAGGACTGACTCAACACGTCATCCACTCATACATTCAAAGCATCGCTGAACCTAAGCTAATGCATTGTTTCGATAATTAACCGCTCCCGCCTTTGGTACGCAGGTAGAGCTATTGTCCGGGCATCAACGGGACGTTCTGGGGGTTGATTATTCTATGTATTTTATATACCCCAGAGGCCTGTTGACCCTATCCATAGTAGGGCAGTGTGTTTCAACTGGGAGAACCCTACTAGGCCCATATTCGGATGCATCCTCTACTTGCAGTAGTTGGGTTCAATCCTTAGATCTTAAGGATAACCACGACCCCAAAACCCATGAGTGACTGAGGCCATCGTGGACTCTATCAGGTCCAAAGTAAAATACATGTCACTCAAGGTTGTACCATCACTGTCATTCCACAGTGAGCATAATTCCTGAAGGGGTCTGCCAGTCTTACAATTACTTGGACAGAATCTGCATGCCATTTAGGCAGCCCGTGCTTTCAGCACTACGGGAGTATGTACCCGACCCCATTCAGTCTTCCCCAACACAGTCATTACTGAGGGGGTACCCCTAACACGATCTTCAACCGCGGGGTATGTGCGACCTTAAGTCTTATTCATATGCATGCAGAACACCGCTCTTTGGCACTTCGGCCACCACGAGCATCACACCTCTTTGGGTGGAAACAACACACTCTGGCTCTTCGGCCCTTACGAGTCTGGTTGTGTAACCGTTCTCAATGAGCATGCATATGACTCGATCTAAATAGATCGGCTACTCGGCGTATTTTTACGCAACGAGTCCAAACCTAGCCCAGGCGCAACCTCTACTCCGGCTCAGCGACCCTTACGAGCAAGGTGCCCTTGCAGGCACAAGGATACGAGCCGATCTGGCATCGTTCCATCAACGGACATCATTATGCCGTTCCATTGGTTCCGGCAGCTCTTCTGCCGACCATTTCGTCAGCACCTCCCCTGCTCTACCGGCAGTGGTGCGACGAACCCTTCTACGTTGTAGAGGGCAAACCATGAACTGGGTAGCACTCTGCTTTATGTCAGAGTATCATGCTACGTTCTTTCTGAGCTATTCTTAGCTTCTTCAAAAATTTCAGCAGCACTTCCTCTCTTTTACGGAGAAAGCGTGCGTTTCTTTTATCCATTTCAGCGGCATCTCCCCTCTTTGGTAGGAAATCGCCACGCTTAATTCGGGAAATGGATGCGCACCGCTGTGCGTACTTTGCATCCATCAAGGTTGCAGGAACCCTGGGCCATAGCCAGGCCATACGTATTTGACTTAGTCATTACGTAAAGAGCATTTTGCCAAAAACCGAAGCCTTTCCAATAGGGGCTTCATTCGTCAAGCAGAATCTTGAACGAGGAGCGGTCAAGGAATCGCATGGGCGATTTGGAGTTGATCTCCATTTGAACGCTCATTTATGCGCTATATATGTAGTATAAGCAGAAGCCTGTGCTTTATACAGCGGCGGCGTAAAGAAATGCATATACTATTGTTCAGGGTGTGTAACTGAACGAAATATTCTACATATATAACAAAGCAGAAGCCTTGCCATCGTTCGACGCGACGGCGTAAGTAAATACATTGCAGAAAGCAGGAGCCTTGGCATCGTTCGACGCGACGGCGTAAGTAAATGCATAATCGGAAGTGCAGTAATCGGAAGTGCAGAAAACAGGGAGCCTTGGCATCATACGACGCAACGGCAAAGGTAAATTACATAGCCTGTGCGATATAAGACGCGTCGGCAGAATCAGCAGATATACACCTAGATCCGTATCCAACGATAGTTACGAGGCGAGCGGGTGAACACCGAAGTGTTCTGAAGGGCTCAACCAAGAACTAGGGCGAGATACCATTTTAAAAACGCATATACTGCGTGTTTGAACATAGATATATCCGACGATAGTTACGAGACGAGCGGGTGAACACCGAAGTGTCCAAAAAGGGCTCAATCAAGAACTAAAGCAAGATACTACTTCAGAAAGTATATTCTATATACAAACAATCAAATACTTGAGAGAGATGGATCAACGAAGCGAACTTACTTCAAATCGTGGAAGAAACGGCTCCGGGTTGCTTCTTCGGCTTTGAGCCTTCCTTCGAGAGGTCAGACTAAGTCAGATGAAGCTGACTTAGTTGAGAAAGAGGTAGAGTAGGTCAAGCTACTCAACCTAAGTGGTTTGAACCAAACTGGGTTCGATCCAAGTCAACTGGGTTCAGCAGGTTCGAACTCAGCTCAAGTAGGCTAAGTCTGGGTTCAGAAATCCAAACCGGAATCTGGACCAAAAAGGACTTTGACTTTGACTTTAAACCCAACTAGGTTCAAGTCAAGTCAACTGGGTTTGGACCAGGTCAAGTGGGTTCAGACCCAGGTCAGGTGGGTTAGGACCAGGTCAGGCAGGCTCAGGCTAAGTCAGGCAGGCTCAAACCAGGTCAAGTGGGCTAGGCTAGGTAGGGGAGGTTTAGGAGAGAGAGAGAAGGCAAGAGAGAGAGGGGGGGTCGAAATTATGAGAAGAGAGAGAGTGGGGAGGGCTATTTATAGCCCAAGCCCACCTCCTCTTGGGTTTTTCCATGCCCCTTTTACCCCTTGGCTTCTTTTAAATTCCTGGAGGCTCCTTTTGAGGTGGGGCCCACAAGATATTTCCATAGGATATTTTGTGGGTCCCACAAGATATTTTCTGAGGAATATTTCTGTGGGTCCCACCAATATTTCCGTGGGTCCCGCAAGAATTTCGGGTTTCCGGCGATTTTTTCCGAAAAATTCTGAGTACGCCATTTTCTTCGTATTGACGTAACTAAGAAAGTTGGCTCGTACGAATCTATTGATTTCGTTTAGTTAGGAAGTTATTGCTTCCAGAGTGTTTGAGCATATATTCGCAATTCGACGAATATCCTAAGTATAACTGGCTCGCAGGAATTGATTCGTTTCGCATTCTGAGAAGAAATGCTATTTTTACCGGTAAATGCCTCATAAATTTTATTCAGATATTTTCTGAAAAATTGCGGGTCTTACAATTGCGTCCTGTTAGTATTTAGTGAACATTTGCCTTAGTACTTTGTCAACACTTGCTGAAAGTTATCCTACAAAGGTATGTTGTTTACTGATTATAAATCCAAAACTGCATCATTTTGCTATAATTCATGCAGTACCCACTGTTGTACCTTCTTGTTGCATCTACCAGATTATCTCTCGTCCACCTACTTTAAGTGTATGACATATGTAATATGCCTACATATGTACATATGTATATGAATATATATATACACACACACACATATATATATATATATATATATACGTACATATATATATGTATATATTCATAGGTATATATATACATATAGGTGTTCTTCATCCCTTCCATTATTTATGTCTTAATATATGAACCTTTTCTTAGATATCCATGTGATATATGCCATTTTTCTTCCCTTTTCATACTAACCCGGTTGTTTTGCAGGAAACATATAGAAAAGGCCATTATTTGAAATTGTAAATTTGATTTTATGAATTGTAATAACTAGATTTAATTTACATTCCTTTCTTAGGTAGAATGAATGAGCATGGTAAATATCATGAATTACTTGTTTTTCATGCATTGTTGCCTTTATTTCTCAAAATTCTCACAAATGGCAACACGAATGGCACGTGCACCATTTCGTAAGAGGTAAATTGATCCTAAGTTGATGATTTACATCAACGGCCATAGTCGGGATGTAAACAAGACTTAGGATTTTTATCTTTTATGAAATAACACTGGATCCACATTGGATCCGTTTTCAAAATTCATCATATTTTCTTTAAATATTTTCTTCTTTTATCAAAATTTAACTCAAAATTAATTCAAAATATATACCAATGGCCATAGTCAGGGTATATTGAGAGTTAATTTCATTTTAAATTTTATAAAATCACCAAATGTGTTTCATTCTTCACCTGAATTTAAATATAGATTATTATATAATACATTCAATGACCATAGTCAAGGATGTATTATATCTTCAATCTTATTTTAATTCATCTAAAGAATGGAATAGCTTTTCAAAATCCAATTTCAAATTTTTCAAATTCATTCATCATTTAGGATAGAATTACATCATACTTTCAAAAATTCATTTTTCAAAAAAAAACTCCAAGTAAATGTAAATATCTTCCTCAATCTATTCTTATAAAATCCAATTCATCCTTTCATTTTCAAATTCAATTTCATTTTCAATCTCAAAGTTCAATTTAACTTTGAGGTTTCAAAGTCATTTTTGTATTCAAATTCAAATCAAATTTCAAAGTTCAATTTGACTTTGAAGTCCCAAATTCATTTTATATTCAAAAACCCCTAATCAAACTCAAAGTTCAATTTTAGCTTTGAGACTCTTGATTCATCTTCTAAAAATCCCAAATTCAAAAATTCAAGGTCTAGTTTAACCATTGGAATGCGTTTGTATATTCAAAATCTAAATTTCATTTTTCAAGTTCAATTTAAAACTTGAAAGTTCTTGATTCATCTTTTGAATGTAACTCCAATTTCACTTTTGGATCTCAGACTTCAGATCCAATTTCCTTATAGGATCCAGAATCCAACTTTCACTTTGGATCTTAGACTTCAGATCCAATTCTCCCTTAGGATCCAGACTCCAATTTCACATTTGGATCTCATATTTCAGATCCAATTTCCCTTTAGAATCCAGAATCTAGAATCCAAATTTCACTTTGGATCTTAGACTTCAAGATCCAAAATCCATTCTAGGATCCAGAACCCAATTCTACTTTGGATCTTAGACTTCAAGATCCAAAATCCATTCTAGGATCCAGAACCCAATTCTACTTTGGATCTTAGACTTCAGATCCAAATCCATTCTAGGATCCATAACTCAATTCTACATTTGGATCTCAGACTTCAGATCCACTCCATTTTAGGATCCAGAACCCAAGTCCATCTTGGATTCCAAATCTCGGATCCCATTCTGTTTAGTATCCGGAATTCAATTCCAATTCTAGATTTCAATTCCATTTTCGGATCTAATCTGAATCTCTTAAATCCATTTCTATTCTTAAATACCATTTGATTTTCTCAGATCCATTCCAAATTTAAAAACTTCAAAAATCTAAATTCCATTCCATCTCAAGTATTCATTTCTTTTCCTAAATTTAAGTTCAAAATTCAAAAGTCCATTTCCGACTTTGAAACTTCATTTTCCTTTCATTTTTCAAAAACTTCAAATCATTCTTTCTCAAAATCAAGATTTATCCTTCCAAGCCTGATTTACTTCAAAACTCAAAACTTCTCTGATCTATCTCAAGTTCTAAGTTAGATTCGATCATTTCTTCACTCCCTTATCGAGTACATCTCAGAATAACTTAGAAATTTTTTAAAAAACATTCTTTTCAAAAGAGCATACATCCTTACATTGCACAAGTATGATTCTTTGTGCATTTAGAGTTAGAATAAATTCTTAGATTATATTTAGGCAAAGCAAAAGGCATGGATTCGATCCTTGGTTCGATTACCCCTGGTAAAGGCACCAGGAACGGTCGAACCTCGTACCGACGAGTGAATCCCGTCTCTCCATTTTCCCGCAAATTTTCAAAACGGAGGCGAGTTAAATTTCTAAATATTTTCAAATCAAGGTCAAGTGAGACCGCGCAAAAGAGTTCTTCTTCTCTTTTTCTTTCTTTTCTTTTCTCTTCTCTTTCTCTTTTCTTTCTTTTATTCTTCTCCCTTCAAAACGGAGGAAAATAGAGGCTAGAAAAGGGAAAGAGAAGGAAGAGAGAGAAACCAACGAGAGAGGAAAAATTTTGCGATGATCACAGTTTTGGCGACCGAGATGGGACCCGTCTTCGTCCGGTCGAATTTGTGCCTTTGCTTTGCTTTTATATAATCTAAGTCTTTATTCTAACATATGTCAGCTACATTTCCATGCAAACCTTAGGAGCCTAGACTCTATCCTAAGCTGACATTATTTTCATATAGGATCTAAGTATGGTTTGGTAGGACTATATTGAGGAGATTATTCCATGCTCACATTAGACTTAGGTCTTAAATACAACTCTCCTCAATTTTAGGGATTGAATGCAAAATAATGTATGCAAGTGTATGCTTCTCTTTATTTAAATCTATCTCTTTAGGACTTGCATTAAAGCCTTCTGATTTTATTGCATGTTGATCATATTTTGAAAACATCCCTACCTATATTGTCCCGGTCTTCACGTTGCTGGGCTGTCTCACTGAACCATAGTTTGGGAGAGAGCCTTACAACTGGACCACTTATTTGGGTTCGCGCCCCCCTACCACGTACCTAAGGGCCATAGTCTGAGGTATATCAGTAGGTGCTCAAGGATGTTGGGAAGCCATTACCTTAGAACCGGAGAATTATCTTTTATGCCACGTACTTCGAGCTTCGGCTAGAGTATATCGGCATACCTTGATTGGAATCAGATGATCTGAACTATAGAGTTAGGATTAAGGTCCTATAAGCCATTTCAAATATCGCATTTAGAGTCAGCCTTTAGGGAGTGCTGTGTGCGCATCCTTGTTTGTACAGCTATGATTATGCGATGTTTTCCTTGTGTTCTCCTATATATATCGAACCTCTTTCAAAACCCTGGGTGTACTGATCAAAACTTCCTCTATTTTTGAAAACCCCGGGTGTATATTTTTTCCTTTACCTACGTTCTTTTCTCTTTTGTGTCAATCTTTCTTTAAAAACCCTGGAAATTCTTTCTTCAAAATCCCTTGATCTTTTTACAAAATTCCCAGGAAATTATATCTATCCCTCCTCTCATCAAAAGTCTATCCGTAAGTCTTGCATTCTATCTGACTCTTTTCCTCTCTTGCCTCAGTATCATTCCGATGGCATCCGAATCTCCCGATGCTATCTTTCCTGGGGATCATGTCTTTTATCAAATAAGGGATGGAACCCCAGATCATCGGGTCATCCAGTCTCGTACCTTCTTCCCTCGGTGGTACTATTCTTGGTTCACCGCCTTCTCGCGTATGTTCCCAGACCACTTGGATGATTGTGGATTGGAGATGGCATCGGCAGTTGGCAAGCGAATCATCAATGGCAGTCTGATTCAAGCTATGGCAGAACGATGGAATCCGCGTACCTGCACATTTTGGTTTCCATGGGGAGAGATGACTTTGCTAATAGACGAGTTCAGTGACATCATGGGATTGCCAGAACCAGCTAGTCAGCCAGATGATCCAGTCGAACAACAGTTCTTGATCAATGTCAAAGGGATAGATGTTCGAGAAGCATTGGCTAGAGCTACAGGGAGCAGATCCTGGCCTCTCACGAAGATCAACGGAAGTCAGTTCATCGATCTGTTCGAACTCTATCACAAGTATGGAGCCTGTGAAGAAGTTGATACCTTATCTCGAGCAGCGAAAGAAAGAATTCAGCATGCCATGGTCCTATGCACAGTAGGACTGGCGTTCTTTCAGGATGGTCAGAATTTCATCGATGTCAGAGTCGCTCAACTTTTTCGAAGATGGGGAAGCAGGCAGACTCGTCAGCTTTCAGTATCCATGGCAACTCTAGCCTTTCTCTACAGAGGTTTAGCTCGTTTCACCCTCGGAGAAACCATTTTGGTAGAAGGATGCACGTATGCCTTGCAGTCGTGGTTCCTGCGGCATGTACCGTCAAAAGCCAGTTCTTTCAGATTCAGCAGTAAGCAGCCAAAGTCAGCCATTCAGTACCGAGCTTTGATCGAGAAACTGCACCAGGAGGAAATCGTTTGGGACTTCTTCGACAGAAGAGAGACCATTCCTTGATACACCTATGCTCGTGACAAGCGCTACAGATTGCTCGGCCCTTTCTTCTGCGTCGACTATCAGCCAGAGAGGTGTCTCAGACAGTTTTTGCAACGACAGGTTCGTGTCAACACTCGCTTTTCGACAGGCCGCATGCCAGAGTTTGATCTACGGTCGGATCAGTGGTCTGGAGCATACCATGTCGCTAAATACACTTGGGACTCTTTTATTTCTTTGTCTATATTTCCTGGTCCTAATGTATCATCAGAGTATCGAGAATGGTGGCAAACTGTCTGCTCACCTCCTCTTTGTATTTAAATTTTGTCATTAATGAAAATGCAAACTTTTGTTCTGATAAAAAGCTTTTTATGGCCAAATCTTATTTTTGTTTCATATAGTTCATCCCCAGTGATGAGACCCATTTTATATATTCTTTCTTCGATTATCTCTCGTCCTGATGAACGACCTCGCATAGGCCATAAGGCGCATTTTGTTGCCATAAAAGGGTGACACAATCATTAATTTGTGATGACCCAATCCCTGGTGATGGGATAACTTATCTAAAATGTCTATCAATTCCTTCTTTCATGTCTTTTCCTCAAAAATCGCATTTTCAAAAATTTCCTCAAAAAAAAAACCTAACCATTCCTTTCACCTTCACAGGAAATCACTGGCATTGGCAAAATGGTTGTAACAAGGGCAGGAAAAGAAATAGTTCCTCAACACAGCGACAGTGAGGCCGAAGGGATGGATTCCCCCAAATCGGTCAGGGGACAAAACCAAGCAGATGATATAGATCCTGTCATGTATAATCTGTTTAAAAGAATGATGACCAAAATGATGTCCGAGCAGGCCGAGGCCAGTCAGAAGGAGGTCGCTCCAAATAGCAAATCAAAGAAGAAGGCTGTAAAGAAACCAGTCAGGATTGTTAGGAAGAAAGTACAGCCCGACACCACTTCTGAAGAAACGGAGTCGGTAGAAGATGAATCGGAAGAGGAAGAGCAGTTTGTTTATCAGAATCCTCCACCGCAGTTTGTAAAGACCGCTGCAGAGCCCGAATCGATAAACAAGCCCGTTCCGGCTAATGACCCGATGCAAGAGCAGATGAAAGAAATGAATCGGGCCATCAAGGATATCCAGGCCAAAAGCAAAGGCAAGCAGACCTACTCTGGCAAAGATTTTTATCATGGTCTGGACGGGGATGACAATCTGGAAAATCTCCCTCGCAAATTCCTTAAATTTGACAGAACTAGCAACCCTAAGGCTCATTTGGCCACTTTCTATGCCGAATGCGGCCGTTTCAGGAAAGATAATCGGGCATTGTTCATTTGCTTTCCGCGCAGCCTAGAAGGGGTAGCGGCCAGGTGGTATGCAGACCACATTAATCCTATCGAACTACGAGAGTTCGATAAAGTCGTGAACTTATTCATTGAGCGCTTCATGTTCAATGTTGAAGCCTCACCAACCCTCAATCATCTGTACAATTTAAAACAGATGGAGAATGAGAAAGCCAGCGAATTTATCCACAGGTGGAGAAGCACCTATAACAGAATGAAGGTTCCCATCCCAGAGGAGCATGCCCTGCAGATTATTTTGAATAATTTCGCCCAGCCTCTCAATAACCTCATTTCCACTTCGCCCGCCAAATCATTCATCAAACTGATTGAGAGAGCCGAGTGGCTCGAGACCAGCTTGGATAATGGCCTATATGAGGGTTACCCTTTCGTCCGAGGAAACCCTGAGCAGAAGAAAAAGGCTCACGTTGCTTATTCCACGGATTTCTCAGACAACAGCAGTAGTTCTGGCAGAAAGAAGAGCAAGAAAAATCGCAACAAAAATGCTGGTCACTCCAAGGTCGAAAGGACAAACTCTGTAGCCCAGAAGGGAAAGTTTGTCAAGCAATTGCCTGCTCAGTTAGTGCCGCAGCCTGAAGCGAAGCAGCTAGAAAAGCCAAAGCATGAAGGTTGGAGTTATGACCGAGAGTTTACAACTCTGGAGGAGTCTCGCGAAGACATCTTGGAATATATGATGTCTAAGGGAATGATCAAACTCTCCAAAGTGGCAGATCCTCCCGTCGCTATGGGCAAATGGACTGACAAGTTCTGCAAGTTCCACCGGACTGTGGGACATGACACAGAGCACTGTTTTGTCCTAAAGAACATCATCCAGGATTGCATCGACAAGAACCTGTTAATCGAGGATGAAGAAGAACAACCAGAAATTTTGTCCAAGCCATTTCCCAAGCACTAAACTTCGGTCATCACGGAGCAGGCATTCTCTCTTCAAGGTAGCATCCAACCATATTCTAAACAGGACATTCAGGATCAACATCAGGTCCTAGTCCTTCGCCAAGCACAGTCTTCCGCCAAGAGGGCGGATGTCACTGCATTTTCCAGTAAACCAACAAAGGCAACGACAGAAATTGCCAAGGTAGTTCTCAGGATCCCGAAGCGCTTTATCAAGGCAGCTTCGAAGAAAGAAGAAGATTCAGGGTCAGTTCAGAAGCCAATTATTGCTTTATCCAACATTTCGATCCTAGATCTGACCCATACTTCCCCAGAGCACCAACAAGTGTTAGAAGATTTGCTCAGAAAGATCAAAGTCAAACCTAGCACAACACCGCAAGACATGGCTCAGATCGTCAATCAAGCAATGACGAATGCGCCAATCACATTTTCGGATGAGGATTTGCCAAAACCTCATTCGTTCCACAACAACGCACTTTACATAGTAGTGCGAACCAGGGGCATGACAGTCCCTCATGTGCTCGTTGATGGGGGCAGCAGCCTCAATATCTGTTCGGAGATGACAGCCAAGGCGTTGGGTTTAAAAGAAGAGGAATATACCCCAGATCCGATCACGATTTACGGTTTTGATAACCACGGGCAGACAACCAAGGGGAAGATATTTCTTGAAATCTTCATCAACTATTCGGTGCATACTGTCCTCTTCCACGTGGTCAATGTGCCGCCCACATACAATCTGTTGCTTGGACGCACTTGGATTCACAATGCCAATGTTGTCCCATCAACCTTGCACCAGTGCGTAAAGTGGTCGAAGGGAGGCATGATCACCACGGTCCTAAGAGAGGATCCGGAAGAACGACTCCCGCAGCCGCCGATGATTCCCCGTCCTATTTTCACTGCCGACATCCCGAGCATCCGGGAAATCGAAGAAATTAATCTGAGTGAAAGTCTGGATATGCTAAATTTAAAAGAAGTCCAGCCGACAGAAAATGTCACCGCAGTAGTTCAGTGGCAGGGACCTCGCTTCTTCAAGCTAGGAGGACGCCTCGATTGCACTTCATTCAAAGATCACCCTCTGTTTCCTCAATTCTCAAAAGCTAAGAAAGGTTTTGATCTTCTGATGAAGCACGGTTATCAACCCTTCAGGGGCCTGGGCAAAGATGAAGACGACATCTTGGAGCCGATCGTCCCCGCTCAGCATGTCACCGGTATAGGCTTGGGTTTCACAGGTCAGTCATCCGGCAGAAAGACCACTTTCGTCAAGGGAGCCGAGTAAAGAAGACAATGCCAGTGTTTTCTGCTTTTTCCTTTCTTTCTGTCATCTTGTAAGGGCAAGATTCGCCCCAGTTTCTTTCTTTCCTTCAAACAATCACTTGTAAATATCAAAGTTTACTTAATCAATGAAAAGTTTGTTTTCTCTGTTCATCTTGGTGTACACAAATTCTTTGCTTATATCCTCGTCTATTTTTTCGCTCTCTGTTTCTGTACAAAAGGCTATTTTTAAAATATCTTACCTCTTTTTCTCAAAGGCCTTCTTTTCGCTTTCAGGATTGCCGGAATCATGGCTCCTAAATCGTTCAAAAAGCTCGTTATCAATACCAACTTTTTTTAAAATAAACCGGCCAGAACCTGCAAGGCAAAGGCGGGGGCAGAGGTCAGCGAAGTGACAGGGCAGATCGAAGAATTAGCAGAGTTCGATTCAGCGATTCAGAATTTGCCAGCATTCAGAAGCAGGATGAACCATCGCCGTTGGTTCAAGATCCAACGAAGGATGTCAATGTTGGTTCAGAAGATGATCCAAAGATCCTCAAAATTGGTTTGAGCTTGTGTTCAGATGAGAAGGAAAGGCTCATCTACTTCCTTAAACAGCATCAGGAAGTCTTCGCTTGGACTTATGAGGATATGCCAGGCTTAGACCCCAAATTAGTCGAGTATCGCCTTGTGTTGAAGACAGATTGCAAACCAATCAAGCAGAAACTCAGAAAAATGGATCCTCGAGTGGCACCGCAAGTTAAAGAAGGACTTGAAGAATTGTTAAAGGCAGGATTCATCCGGACCATTGAATATCCAGACTGGTTGGCAAATATTGTGGCAGTTCCCAAAAAGAATGGCAAAGTTCGGATTTGTATTGATTTCATAGATCTGAACAAAGCCACCCCAAAGGATGATTATCCACTCCCCAACATCGATCTTCTGATCGATAGCACGGTAGGCCATGCCATGTTCTCCTTCATGGATGGATACTCAGGCAATAATCAGATCAAATTGGCCGCTCGTGACCAATCCAAAACTTCTTTTACCATGCCTTGGGGTACCTTTTGCTATACAGTCATGCCGTTTGGACTCAAGAATGCTGAGGCAACCTATCAGAGGGCTATGGCAGTGATCTTTCATGACCAGATGCACAAGAACATGGATGCCTATGTGGATAACATCCTGGTCAAATCAAAAGAAGGAGAAGATCATCTTGATGCTCTCGGGCAAGTCTTTGAAAGACTTATTCTCTACAAGCTGAGGCTCAATCCACAGAAATGCATCTTCGGAGTGGAGTCAGGCAAGTTGCTTGGCTACATGATCAGCAAGAAAGGCATAGAAGTAGATCCCGCCAAGGCAAATGCGATTATTGATATGTCGCCTCCCACTAATCTTAAAGAGCTGCGAAGCCTTCAGGGTCACATTCAGTCTATCCGTCGCTTTATCTCCAATTTAGCCATGAGATGCGAGCCCTTCAACCACTTACTGAGAAAAGAAGTAAAGTTTGAGTGGGGACCAGAATGTCAGCTCTCATTTAAGCGCATCAAGCAGTATCTTCTCAATCCACCCGTTCTGAAGCCACCAGAACTTGGAAAGCCGCTCCTTTTATATATTTCCGTCAACCATAATGCTTGTGGCGGATTTCTCGCACAAGGAAGGCAGCCGGATTGAGCATGCCATCTACTACATCAGTAAGACTTTCATCGATTATGAGAAGAGATACTCTCAGATGGAGAAGACATGTCTAGCCTTAGTGTGGATGTGTCAGAAGCTGAGACATTATCTGATGGCATCATAAATCAAAATTCTGTCGAGACTTAACCCTCTCAAGTATATCCTTGAGCAGCCCTTCCTTACTGGACGGATTGCAAAATGGCAAGTCCTCCTGATGCAGTACGATTTGGAATATGTTTCCCAGAAGTCAGTCAAGGGTCAATCCATCGCAGATCAGTTGGCAGATTTCCCGTTGACAGAAGAGATCAAAGCCGAAGATGATTTTCCTGATGACCACATCTGCAGTGTTCAGGAATCCCCAGTTTGGACTTTATTCTTTGATGGAGCTAGGAACATATGCGGTATAGGGATTGGGATTTTGCTAATCACTCCTGAAAAGGAGATGCTTCCTTATTCCCTCAAACTCGACTTCCAATGTACTCATAACATGGCCGAGTATGAAGCTCTAATACAAGGCCTCAAGATTTTGCAAGACTTTGGTGTCAAGAGAGTACACGCCTTCGGCGATTCATTACTTGTTGTTAGTCACGTTAATGTTGAATGGCAAGTCAAGGATTCAAAGTTGATCCCTTATCAAAAGATTGCTTTAGATCTCATAGGCGACTTTGAAGAGTTTCAGCTCAACCATGTCAAAAAGAGAATTCAATCACATAGCCGATGGCCTAGCCTGCTTAGGCTCTATTTTGTCTTTTAAAGACAGTGAATCCTGTCGTTCCTTCGAGATCGGCAGACTTGATCAACCTGCCTACATTCCAACTGAACAAGTGAACCAAGCCGCTCAGAAAGAGAAGCCTTGGTACCAAGACATCAAAAACTTCATCAAAATTGGTAAATTCCCAACGGAAATGCCAAGAAAAGAGCAACACGCGATTTAGCGCATGTCAGCAAGTTACTTCATCCTCGCCGATATTCTCTACCGTCGTGGTTTCAGTTCTGAGTATGCCAGATGCTTAGATAAGGATGAAGCCATGGAAGTTGTCCGAGAGGCACACGAGGGAATTTGTGGTGGTCACGTCGGCTACCAAACACTCGTCAAGCAGATTATTCGAGCAGGATACTACTGGAAAACCATGCAGCAGGATTGCTATCAATTTGTAAGGAAATGCGTCAAGTGTCAAATGCACGCACCTTCCATTCATGCGCCAGCCGCATACTTGCAATCCGTGGTCTCTCCATGGCTCTTTTCGATGTCGACCTTCGACGTAGTTGGTCCGATCACTCCTTCAGCTTCTAATGGCCACCGATACTTCCTCGCAGCTACAGAATACTTCACCAAATGGGTTGAAGTTGTCACTCTGCGAACAGTAGAAGGACGACACGTGGTTTCATTTATCCATAAAAATCTTCTTTGCCGCTTCGGCGTCCCGCATGAGATTGTGTCAGATAATGGCAGCCATTTCAAAAATGAGAAGATAAAGACTTTCTGCTCGAAGTTCAGGATTCATCACCATTTCTCAGCTCCCTACTATCCTCAAGGGAATGGCCAGGCTGAGGCCACCAACAAGATTTTAATCTGCATCCTGGAAAGAACAGTGGAGACAGGTCGTGATTGGCACGAGAAGATGCATGATGCGCTTTGGGCGTACCGAACCACCATTCGGACTCCAACCAATGCTACTCCTTCAAAACTCATTTATGGGACTGAGGTAGTGTTACCTCTCCACGTTCAGAAGCCTGCACTCAAGTTCGCATTGCTCATCGAGCTTCCGCTTGATCAGTGTCAGCAGCAGAGGATGGTACAGCTTGATCTATTAGATGAGAAAAGGCTCAAGGCAGCGGAACACGCTTAGGCCTATCATCAGAGGATAGCTCGGCACTACGCCAAATCAGTTATTGAAAGAAGATTCCGAGTCAATGATCTTGTGCTCAGATCGACGGCTCATCTCAAGCATCGGCCGAAGGGCAAGTGGTCACCCAATTGGGAAGGCCCTTATGTGGTTAAAGAGGCGCTGCCCCGCAATTCCTATTGTTTGATCAACGCAGACGGAGTGGAACTGCCCGATCCTGTTAATGCTTTACATTTGAAAAGATTTTTCACTTGAATTGTTGATCATAGCCTTTTGTATTCCTCAAAAGTCTTTTCAAATAAAGCAATATTCTTCTCACATTCTTCTCCCTGATACTGGGTATTTATTTTGATCTATACTTATCTTCCTTCATCATGATGCAGGCAGGATCAGACGAATCCTTTTCTAAAAATCTTATCAACTCTTTGATAACTTGGTTATCGTTATTAAATTGCATTCATTTCAGTTTTTATTTTTGTACCTAATCAAATTTTATCAATTTATTGTCAATTTTATTAATTTGTCAAATTTCATTAAGTTTTATTCCTTCAGGTTAAGGGATAAACCTGATGCCTCTTTTCCATGAGGTATTCTTTTATTTATTTTTCCCCTTAGGATAAGGGAAAAACCTGACCCTCGTTGTCTGAGGTGTTCCTATCCAGAATAAGGGATAATCCTGATACCCCTCATGGGAGCATCGCTGCTACCCGTGAAAATTCCTTTTCAAAAATAAATTTTCAATAAATTCTTCTCCATCTTTATAACTTTTATTCTTCTTCAGGTTAAGGGATAAACCTGAATTATTTCCCATAAATTCTTCAATTCACCTCAAATTTTGTTCTATGTTCCCTCAGGATAGAGGAAAATACTGAAGTCATCATAAATAAATTCTGGTCTTAGGCCACCTTGGGTCAAGGATCTCGAATAAATCTCTCATCTTCATCATCAAAATCTTTTCATGCTTTTTGCCAATCCTTAGAGTTCTAACTTCCGGGTTGGAATCGTTTCCTTCCCATCTGAGTTCCGACTCAAGATTTCGTTTTTTCATTATTTTTCTTAAAAACCGGGTTCCAACTCGGATTTTCCTTTTGTATATTCTTATTTTTGAAGTCTCAAGTTCTGACTTGAACTTTCTTTTGAATCCAATGCTCGTGTTGGACTAATCGTTGTTTTGAGAATTCGAGTTTTCAAACTCAATTCTCATTTCATTTCCTTATATTTAAAACCCGGGTTCCGACTCGGATTTTCCTTTTGTATATTCTTATTTTTGAAGGCTCAAGTTCCGACTTGAACTCCTTTTTGAATCCAATGCTCGTGTTGGACAAATCGTTGTTTTGAGAATTCGAGTTTTCAAACTCAATTCTCATTTCATTTCCTTATATTTAAAAAACCGGGTTCCGACTCGGATTTTCCTTTTGTATATTCTTATTTTTGAAGTCTCAAGTTCCGACTTGAACTTCCTTTTGAATCCAATGCTCGTGTTGGACAAATCATTGTTTTGAGAATTCGAGTTTTCAAATTCGATTCTCACTCATTTTCTTGTGTTTGGAAAAAACGAGTTCCGACTTGGATTTTTCGCTTTTGTATATCCTTACTTTCTCTTGAATTTTCCCTGTCAATCTAATATTCATATTTTGGACCGAAGTCTCCTTGAACTTCCCCTTTAGGATAAGGGATAATCCTGAAAACACCGACAATCATTCTTATTCAATTCTCAAGCATCTTAGAATGTCGATCTCCTATTCAAATCTCCGTTGAAAAATCCAGTGCTCGTGCTGGTATGCATTTTCGAAAACCCAGTGCTCGTACTGGGGTACATCTCTCAAAAACCCAGTGCTCGTGCTGGTGTGCATTTTCGAGACCCAACGCTCGTACTGGGGCATTTTTGAAATCCAATGCTCGTGCTGGTACATCTAGCACTCGTGCTAGTGTCTGGCTGACTGATCAGTTAGCCCTCCCAGTTTAGTCTTTGTACTAACCAATCCTCATCATTCAAGCTCTAAATTCTCAATTTCGACCTTCAGGTCATCATCAAAAATCAATCTTTTTCTCTTGCGAAGGACCCTCTTCAGAGAGAGTTCGAGGGAGCTCGTTCCTTTCACATGCAACCATCTTTCGTTCGCAAGAACTCTTTCCCAGGGAGAGTTTGAAGGGACTCGTTTTCTTCGCGAACAGTTTGCAAAACAACAACCAACTTTACACAAAAGAACTCTTTTTCTAGGGAGAGCTTCGACGGAAGCTCGTTTCTTTTTGTGGCCCCCATTTTTCTCATCTTTGGCCAACCCCTTCACAGAGGACCCTCTTCTAGGGAGAGTGTGATGGACTCGTTCCTCTGTGATACTTTCTCAACTTTGTTTTTCGGCCGCCTTTCCATAAGAGAAGCCTAGAGATAGGGAGTTTTGACGAAAACTTAATTTCTCTTCGAAAGTTCCATTTTGCAAACACCTCCTCTTTGGGGAAGAGAGGAGTATTTCCAACTTCCCGTTCAGGTAAGGGATAAGCCTGAGTCTCTCTTTTTGGGGAAAAAGAGAGGAGAATTTTGTCACGGACGTGTCGATTCGATATCAAGCGATCTCTTTCATCAAGGATTTTAAAAATATTTTGCCGATTTGTTATCAAGTCATTGTTGATCTCAAAATTTTCATCATATAAAGAACTACCTCAAACTACCTTTAGTATTATTTCCAAAGGAGCAAGACTTTTGCGAAATAAGAACTGAATTCAAGTTTTTTCTGTTGGTCAACCAAGAGGATGAAGAAAAATCTTCGATATGATCGGCAAAGGAAAATTCGATGATGTTAAAAAGCCATGAGCGAATTGATATTGATCATAGCTATGACACATTCTTAAAGACCATTCTTTGGCAGTAAGACAGTGGAAATATCCTGGGCAGTAAAAAAGAACCTACCCAATCCATATCTCCTCAGTCATTTGAGCTGTAAATCAAATATCCGCAAAAGGGATCTCTCAATTGTCGTCAAGATGAAGACGAATTATGCGAGCTAGATCTCCGGGGCCAAAGAAGATTTGGATCATCTCCGAGATGAAGGAGTTTGTGAAGGATCCTTCCAGGGAAAGTTCAGATCACCGTCAAGATGAAGTCGAGTGTGATGGACCTACCGACAAACCCTAAAAGATATTTGATTTCTGCTATCATCTAGAGAATTTTGACCAATGAACCTATATCATCAAGCCTAACTCCTGAGAAAAACAAGGATCAGAACATCTCCAAGATGAAGGAGTTTGTGACGTACCCTTCCCTTGAAAAAGAGAGAAAAAGTCAAGACATCTCCAAAATGAAGAATGATGTAAAAAACCCAAGAAAGCTCCATGACTCAAGAGAGTGCAAAAAGATCATCATGGGAAATACCCAGGATATCAGATTGCCTGAAATTGCCAAGAATCATCTTTTTCTATGTAAAATTCTTTTATCAATATCTTTTCACTCAATTGCTTTTATGAAGCTAAGAATATTCCCTCTCTTTTCATATCAAGGAAATTGATATCTTCCTTAAAGAAGCTCAACAACAACAAATTTGAATTTGACTCTTGATTCTACAGAGTTAACCCAATTGGAGCTAATGCTCTAGGTAGAAAGAGGTGATATTTTCATGCACAATTCAATCATTTTTTTGATCAACTACAATTTTTGGCATCTTATTGGCAATACTTTCTCATTATCCCAAAATGAAGTGTGAACTTGATGTTCGTTTTGACGTATCCTGACGTCATCCCTCCTTAGGACTGAAAAGTCCTTTCCTTCCGTCTAATCTGAGCGCTCTCAGATTCGCACACTTTCCTGTGTTCCCCACTGTCCCACCATGGACAGTTCCCGCTCAGGATAAGGGTTAAACCTGAACTTTTCGCAAAAGGTCTGTTATTGTCAAAAGCTTTTTTTTAGTCTCAGCAATGAGGCGCCCAAGAACAACCCCTTTTCAAGCTTTAGGGACCCCCATTTTTCATCCTTTTGCAAAAAACCCTCTTGGACTTGTTGTGCAAAGTCTAGAGGTCCCATCACAGTTTTCCTCGCTCCTCGAGGATGTTGTATCCATTCAGGCTAAGGATTAAACCTGTTACCTCGCTCCTCGAGGTATAGCCCAAAAACCTTCTGCGAGAGGTCGTCTGTTTTTAGAAAGCTGATTTAGTCTCAGCAATGAGACGCCCCAGATCATCCCCTTTTCAAGCTTTAGGGAATCTCTTATTTTTCTCTTCTCGCAAACCCCTTCTGGATTTGTCCGTCCAAATTCCGAAGGTCCCATCATGGTTTCTTCATCCAAGGATTCCGTATGGTTGCCCCTTTCAGGTTAAAGGTTAAGCCTGAGCCTCGTTCCACGAGGTATCTTTCCGTTCAGATTAGGGTTAAACCTGAGTCTCATTTTCGACTAGATATCCTTTCTAGTCCTTCCACAGTTTCTTCATTTGAGAACTTCGTGCAATTCTCCCCCACTCAGGACAAGGGTAAAACCTGAATCTCGCTTTTGCGATGCATTTGTTGTCCCATCACGGCTTCCTCGTTCGAGGATTCTATATGGTCGTCCCTTTCAGGATAAGGGTTAAGCCTGAACCTCGTGCCTCGAGGTATTTTTCCTTTTCCAGGTTTGGGGTTAAACCTGAGTCTTGTTTCGACGAGGTGTTTTCCTCCAGTCCCATCGTGGTTCTTCCCATCAAGGAACCCATGCTCTGTATATCCATCCAGGAAAGGATCATACTAGAATTTCATCTCACGAAGCATTTTTTTTCTCAAAATGTCCCATCGAGGTCCGCTTATGTTTCTTTCCCCATCCAAATTATCTGGATATATCTTCGTCCCATCCAGGCTAAGGGCTAAACCTGACTCATTAAAAAAGGTTGATCTTGTCTCACCCAAAAGACTTGAATCAAAAATCTTATCTCCCATCACTTCGGGATCTTCGCCCAAAAGTCCCATCACGAGCTCCTCATTCCTATCATTCAGTCGTATAATTGTCGAGGATTTCGTCCTCCCCCTAGGACCATTCAGGATGAGGATTTTTTTTAAAAGGCCATGATTCTTCCACACCCAGTTCAGATCTGCTGACTGGGGCATTTTTCAAAATTTGGAGTGTTTTCTTTGCCACTAAGCTCGGCTCTCAACCGGCTTAGTAGCAAAGAGAGGCATCTGTGAACACCCCAAATTTTTCAAAATGTTGTAAACATCCCCGTTTTGCCCTTTGCCCCCATTTTCTGGGTAATTGAGTCAGTTTTAAATCTAAATTCCATTCTGTTGCTCAAATTTTGTTGAAATTAAATTCATTTTACATATCTGACTCAATTTCGGATTCGGATCTAGATCAAAATCCAAATCTGAGCTTTGTTATCCAATTTTTAAATCAGATTCTCAAAATTTCCAAAATAACTTTTGAAAAGCTCAGACACTTTGTCCGGAATCCGTTTGGATCCATCGTGTTATATTCCTCAATTCGAGGTTTAAAACTCGAATATTTTCTCAAAAACTTGGGTCCAAACCCATTTTCTGAAGAAATTAAACCCAAACTTTCAAAAACTTCTCTTTTTATAAATTTTTAGCAAAAAATGCAAAAAAAAAATAGTTTCATCTCTCATACTGCTTAGGTTTTAGAATCTTATTTCCAAAAATAAAAAAAAATCAGAAAATGAAGAAAAGAACAAAAAAATAAAATATATATATATATATGTATATATATATATAGTTTCAAAAGCCTCCTTTTTGAAAACCTCCTTTTTCTAAAAACCTTTTTTTGAAAATCGTTTTTTTTAGAATCACTTTTTTTTTTTTTTAGAAAACCTTGTAAGAAAACCCCCTCTTTGTAAAATCTTGAAAATATAAGGGGCCCTTTGCAAATAGGCTTTTTTTTTAGGTTTTTTTTTTTTTTTCGCTGAAGACCCTTTGTAAGGAAGGAAATGGGAGAACAACGCTCCCCCCCCCAATCCGTGGCTTCTCCCTCTTTCACCAAAACCCTCCTCTTCAGCCACCTCCGATCGTCATGGCCATTGGCCTCCTTCGTCCATCTTCAACGGCCTTGCACGCCTTCTTCCTCTCCACGCATCAACCATGTGCAACCCCCCTCGATCTCCAACGGCACCCCATCGCGTTCCTGTAAACACCCCAAATTTTCCTCCCCATTCAGTATTCATCGATTTCATGTGTCATTGCTTATCATTGCATGAATTCAGCATATCATTGCATGTCATTGCATAGCATTGCATGACATCCCATCTCATTTTCGAGATCCAACACTCCTGTTTTTAAAACATTCAATCCAGATTTGAATTTTAAAAGCTTTTATTCCAAAATCAATTTCAAAACCTGGGTTTTTATTCAATACTTTGTCATTTTCCAACCCCAGGACTTTATATTTCGAAATATTTTCTCAAGGAAACAATCTGGATTCATTTCAAATTCAAATTTTAATCGATTTCAATTCACAGATGAGACCCATTGAGGTGGTGTTGCTTCTGAATTCCTCTATTCATCAAATTTCTCAAATTTTTGAAAGTTTCAGTCCGATTAGGACTCTGTCTCAGAGTCCTAATCCAGTCAGGAGTCTGTTTTTAAGTCTGTTTTACTTCCATTTTCAATCTTTTCTGTTTGCTTTCAAAATTTAGGTCATTTTACAGAGTCCAGTTAGTTCAGGACTCTATTTTAGAGTTCGGTCGAGTTAGGAGTCTAACCCTGACTGTGTTTTCTGACTTATTTCATCATTTCTTGATAAAATCTTTTGAAAATTCTTTCATTTAGCTTTTAAAATCTAAAAACTCAGAGTCCTAAGGGTTCAGGACTCTAACCCGGAGTTCCAGTTCGCTTGAGACCCTATTTTCAAAAATCTTGAATTTCAAATATAAATTTTAACCCTTTTTCAAAGCCATTTTCAGTGTTTATTTCAAAATTTCTAAAACTCAATGTGGGCCCACTCAGTTGGCACTATATCCAGAGGAATTCTAACTCAGTTAGGACCTTATGCCATTTCAAAAATCCTAATTTTAAGTTTACTTTTGAAAATCTTTTGAAAACTCCTTCAATTTCAAGTTTTAAAATCACTTTTTGAAAAACTCAAGTAGGGCCCACTCGGGGTGGCGCCATATTTGAGTAAGTCAGGGTTAGACTAGGGTTAGTTGATGTCTTGGTTAGTGTTAGAGGTTTAGAAGAGTCAAAACCATTTTGAAAACTCATTTTGAAAATTAGTTTTTAAAACTAGTGTTTTTAAAGGTGTTTTAAAAACCCAAATGTGAAAGATGCCAAGTGGCATCACATTTGGGGGTTTTCTAGGTTTAGTTAGGGGCTAATTAGGGATTAATTAGAGTCCCACCTAGCTTAGAAAACCACAAAAAATTCGTTGCCTTTAGTGGATTTATTAGAAAGAGTCCTAAAAAAATGAAAAACCTCTTAATTAACCCTAATTAAGTGACTTTTTGAAAAACTATAAAAAGGGACCTAAGGGGGGCCAAAAGGGGGGCTCTTTTCTCTCAAATTTTCGTGGCCTCTCTCTCCTCTCCAGCACCTCCACCTTTCTCCATTGCAGCTGCAAGCACCAAGGTAATATTTTTAATATTTTTTAGTTTTATTTAATACTTTTTCATGTTTTAAATCAATTTTAGCCATTGGTGTCATCCCCTTCATGGATTAAACCATGGATTCAACCTCAAGAACCATCAAGAATCAGCAAGAACACTCCAAGAAGGTGATCTAACCCTGTTTTGGATGATTTACAGAGATTTTAATCCATTAGAATTGATTTTAACATGATTCTTTGCATTATTAACCAATAAAATATATGATTTACCCTTTTTAATGGGTTAAATCTATGTTTTAAAGGTGATATCAAATTCCAGCCATTGATTCCCTGTTTTTAATTTATTTTCATGGTTTATTCATGTTTGTTTTACATTCTATAGCATAGAAATAAGTTTTTATTTACTGTTTTATGGTTTATTTTATTTATTTACATTAGTTAATGCATGGTTTTTCAAGTTTCTTAAATTTCTGTGTGTTCTAGGTTTAGAACAGTAAAGATGATGTTATTTCGGATTGAAACACTCGTTGTTTATTTCTGATTTTTTTATATGTGATGAATGCATGAGTTATTGAGTTACTGTATAAAAATCAGAGGTTTTGGATCTTGGGAACCCTGTCAAAAAAATCAGACATCAAATCGGGTTTTTAAAGCTTTAAAATCGTGGTTAAAATCAAGAAGGTAACTTGCTGTTATGATATTTCTCTCATCTTATATCCGATTTTAGATCTGTAAAATGCTATGGATTCACATTGAGTAGATATGTATTCTGTGAAATTTTTGGATTTTTTTATCACTGTTTAGTATTTTTCTCCTTTCAGAGAATATGTTTTTAAATTTAAAACTCGTTAGGGTTTACCAAAACCCTAATCAGACTTGTGTTAGTCATAAATCCCAAACCACAGATCCGATTTTAGATATGTAAAAAGTGAGTATTATTATTTTTCTGTCTACTGTTCACCACTAAAATTTCAGAAATTTTTGTTTAGGATTTCTATTTATTCCTGTATTTTCAATCTGTAATAGCTGTTTTAATCCCTGTTAAAAGTGATATATTTTAGCCCAGATTGCCGAAAGGGTTTCTCTCTAACCGAAGATGATTTTTCCGATCTGTAAATTGGGAAATCTTTGTTTTTCTTCTTAGTTAGTCTATGTAAAATTTCATAAATTTCCATGGAGATTTGACTCCTGGTTCAGGTCTTGGACTGAAACTTGTTGGTGAATTAGGTCAAAAATAGCATATTTTTAGGGTTTAATGTAATTTTCGGATT
Source organism: Nuphar pumila (assembly GCF_984573655.1). Classification (NCBI taxonomy): domain Eukaryota; kingdom Viridiplantae; phylum Streptophyta; class Magnoliopsida; order Nymphaeales; family Nymphaeaceae; genus Nuphar; species Nuphar pumila. Next base: position 62,618,196 of record NC_143260.1, on the reverse strand, counting down.
GATTTAATGTTAAAAAATTATTTTTATGATTCCAATTCGACATTAGAGTTATAACAAGTTCAGGTACCAATTTTTATGGATTTTGGAATCCATTTGATGGCTGAATTAAGCAAATTGCAAAACCGGGTTCCTGAAAGATCCAAAAACACTGCAAAAATCACAAAATTTGTGATATTATTGGATTTTCGTGCATAAGCATATATTTTTATGGTTTAATCATGTTCATAATCATATTAGGATGCTTTAGGTTTAATTTTGTGCTCATTTGATTTCATTTAGTGCATAAAACCTAAGTTTTTACCAAAATCTATTTCTAAAAACCCTGATTTCAAGGCCATAGTCTTGCTATCGGGGGCAATTTGGTCATTTGACCTAAATTTCGAAATCCCTAACCCTAATTTTCATATTTTTAAGCATGTCACATCATATTTAGCTTAGTTTATTACATTCAAATTTCAAAACTTGCATTTTATCAAAATATCTTTCTAAAAACCCTAATTTCAAGGCCATAGTCTTGTTATTAGGGGTATTTTGGTCATTTGGACACCAATTTCGAAATTTCATATTTTTTCTTTCATATTTATTCAATTTTATTTCATATTTTATCATTTTGATTTAAGGGAATCATGGCAAAAAGGCTTATATCTAGCAAAATCCAACAATTTCCTGATATTGTTGGATAATTCTAGAAAAGCCAACATATATTCATTAACAAGTTTTCTAGTTTTGCAGGTACATTGAAGACTTTATTTTTCATGTATTTAAATTTCAATAGTGATGTAATTTGTAATTAAACTTTGGAATAAGAATTTACATTTCCTGCTTAGCTTAGGTTGCATTGCATATAATTTATTTTTTTAAATAATGTTAATGTGTGATGGATGATGATTCATGCATATTTTTACAAATTCACCATGGTCTACACGAATGGCACATGCACTAGCTTCTATGAAGTTTATAAACTTGGTGGAATTTGTATTTATGGCCATAGTCAGAATATGAATGATACTTAGATTTATGATCTTCACATTAGCCACATTCAGCCTACACTCTTAGGCTAACTTCAAAATGCACTGCATTTCTCAAAAATACAAAAAGTATTTCTCAATTCCTCAAATCCATATTCATTCATTTCATGCATTTGCCAACTCCAATTCAAATCTCAATTCAAAGAAGTTCATTTCCTCAAAATCTCCCAAGTCTTATAGCAAAATCGATTTTCCCAAAAGCATTGAATTTCAAAGAATATTTCAAGTGTTTTTCTCAAGTTCAAAATTCGAAATTTCAAGTTCAAAGTTGGAATTCAGAGAAACCAAGTCGCTCAGAATCGATTTTCACCAAATGTCAAGGATTCCTCAAAATCGATTTTTACTTCTCTCAGAAGTACATTTCAAATCCCATTTCACGATTTCTCATGTGATATCATTTCCAAGATTTACATTTTCTGAATATTTCAATTATTCAAAGCAAACATCATGTTTTCAAATGTGCATTTTCTGAAAATTCATAGCACATGCCTGATTCTATGTCCATTTAGAAATTAGAATATGATTTAGACAATTTGAATAGAGTAGAGCATAAGATTGATCCTTGGTTCAATTACCCCTGTTAAAGGTGGCAGGAACGGTTGAACCTCGTACCGACAGGCGAGTCCCATTCTATGGAATTTTCCCGCATTTTAAAACGGAGGCGAGTTATTTTCAAAAACTTTTCAAAGGTCAGTTTGATTTGCAAAAGTTAAAAATTTTGCGATGATAACAGGTTTGGCGACCGTGATGGGACCTGTCTTCGCCTGATCAATCTAATGCTCTACTTAGTTCAAATTGTCAAAATCGATTTCCATGGAATGTCAGCTTTGCTTTATGATATCATGTGAACCTAGGAGCCTAGACTTGAACCCAGCTGACATGGAATGCATATAGACTAGGTATGGTTTGGTAGGACCATATTGAGGAGGAAATTTGCATGCTCACATAGACTTAGGTCTAATACAACCCTCCTCAATCTAGGCTTGATTGAAAACAATGTTTGCTCCTTCAAAATTTTCAAAATCTCTATCTCTTTAGGTTTTAGAGCCTTCTGATTTGATTGCATGTGCTCATGTTTTCAAAAACCACCCCACCTATATTGTCCTGGTCTTCACGTTGCTGGGCTCTCTTCCAGAACCATAGTTCGGGACAGAGCCTCACAACTGGGCCACTTATTTGGGTGAAAACCCCCCTGCCACGTACCAAGGGCCATAGTCCAACGTATATCGGCAGGTGCTCAAGGATGTTGGAAAACTTGAACCTAGAACCGGAGAAATTGATTTTATGCCACGTACATCGAGCCTTGGCTTTAGTATATAGGCATAACTGGATTGGATACAGTTGATCTGAACCTTAGAGTTAGGATTAAGGTCCTACAGCTATTTCAAAATTTGTGCATCTAGAGTCAGCTTTTAGGGAATGCTGTATGTGCATACTTGTTTGTGCAGAATGTGATTAAATATGTTATAGTCATTTCCTTTTATTTTCCATGTTTTCCCCAATTTTCTAAAATACTGGACGATTTTTCAAAATTCCCCAGTCCATGTCCATGTACTGTCCATGTTTTAAATCCTGGACGATTTTCAAAATACTTCATTTTATAAAGTACTTCCTTATATTTCATTAAACCCTGGACGATTTTCATAAAGTTCCTCCATTTCCTTCAAAACTCCAGGTGATTTCCCATCTTTCCTGTCTTCTGGATCTCGAATTTCCTGCTTTATCCTGCCTGCATTTTCCTCAAAATTCCTGTATTTTCCAAGTCTTATTCCAATTTCCATGTCTTCCAGTCCGATGGCATCCAGTCAGCTTGATTCAGTCTTCCCTGAGGGTCACATCTCCTACGAGGTGCGACAAAGTCTTCCCAAACATCGAGTCCTCAGCACCGGATCCTTCTTTCCCCGGTGGTACTATTCATGGTTCAAGAACTTCTCTCGTATGTTTCCGGACCATCTGGACGAGTGTGGATTGGAACTGGCGTCCGCAGTGGGAAAGCAGACAGTCAACGACAACTTGATTCATGCACTAGCAGAGCGGTGGAATCCGAGCACTTCTACCTTCTGGTTCCCGTGGGGCGAGATGACAGTACTAGTGGATGAATTTTCAAAAATTATGGGATTGCCCGAGCAAGCCGGTCAGCCTGGAGATCCATTGGAGAAGCAGTTTCTGATTAATGTTAAGGGTCTGGACCCTAAGGATGCCTTAGCTCGCATGACAGGACGCAAGTCTTGGCCATTGATAGAGGAGGATGGAAATGAATATGTGGACCTGCTCGAAATCTACAGACAGTATGGGACATTTGCAGAAGTCAGCTCGTTGTCCAGGACAGCTCGAGAAAGAATTCAGCACGCGATGGTTCTGTGCACGGTGGGATTAGCTTTCTTTCCCGATGGACGGAATTACATGGATATCAGAATAGTTCAGCTTATGAGGAGATGGGGAAGTCGACAGACCAGCCACCTCTCAATAGCCATGGCCGCACTCGCTTTTCTATACCGAGGGTTGACTCATTTCGCACTCGAAGAGTCGATCCTAGTCGAAGGGTGCACCTATGTCTTGCAGTCTTGGTTCCTCCGGCATGTGCCAGTCTGAGCCAGTTCATTCAGATACAATGGAGAGAAGCTTCTTCCAGTTGCGCGATACCGGTTCTTGATCGACAACCTTCAGGAGAAAGAGGTCGTATGGGACTACTTTGATCGCCAGGAATCACCTCCCAGATATACTTATGCATACGGCAAGCGATTCAGGCTACTTGGCCCATTTTTCTGCGCATACTATCATCCAGAGCGGTGTGTCAGGCAGTTCTCTCAGAGGCAGAAGCGCGTAGAGATTCGTCCACTAGCCGGGGTTCTGCCAGAATTCGATCTCGCATCAGATCAGTGGTCCGGAGCATACCATTCTGCCAGACATGGCTGGGATTCCTTTGTCAGTCTTACTATTTTTCCTGGTCCTCGTGTATCTTCTGATTATCTGGAGTGGTGGAAAATTGTCTGTCCCCCTCCCCTCTGTCAAGTGTATTATTGATAAAATCATGTTTTTCCTCTCTATAAAAATTCCTTTATTTTACATTGGTTTGACGACCTCGCCTAGGTAACAAGGCATATTTTCAGTTGTTTATCTTGCAAAGAATAGCAACGCAATTGTCGTAATCCCAGCGATGACTTAATCCCTAGTAATGGGATATTATTTCAATTGTCTACCAAAATTCTCAACAAATATTTTCCTCCAAACCAAATTTCCTTCAGAAGCCTAACCATCAGTTCTGCCCTGCAGAGAGCATCAACAACACCCAAGAGAACATTTGCGATACCTGATGGTTGATACAAGATCCAGAAAAAAAGCCGCATCAGTTGAAGGCGTCGCGTACTCAGTCGCTTCAGAAGAGGAAATGGACTCACCCCGTAGTCAGGGTCAGCAAGCAGAGGATGACGTGGATCCCCAGATGTACGTCATGTTTAAGAAAATGATGACCAAGATGCTGGCAGAGCAAGCTGAAGCCAGTGCTGAACAGACTCAGATCAAACAGAAAGATAAGGGTCATGCCGTCAAGAATGTGAAGATCAGTAAAAAGCAGAATCGTCATGAGGAAATGTCTGATGAGTCAGAATCAGCAGATGATACTGACAAAGAGTATGAAAACAAGCAAGAATTCAAAAGGTCGACTCAGGGGCAGGGGTCGGCCTACAAATCCAAGAATCAGTCTGTTGACGACCCTACGCAGTCACAACTCAAAGATGTGATGAAAATAGTTAAGGATCTTCAAACTCGTGACAAGGGCAAAAGGGTCTTTACAAGTGAAGACTTCTATGATGGACTGGATGGGGATGATGATCTTGATAATCTCCCCAAGAAATTTATCAAGTTTGATGGTTCGGGTGACCCAAAAGCACATCTCGCCCTATTCTTCGCAGAATGTTCCAGGTTCAAGAGGAACAATCGTGCCTTATTTCTCTGCTTCCCTCGCAGCTTGGAGGGTATTGCGGCAAAGTGGTATTCAGAGCATATCAACCCGATAGAGCTGAAAGAGTTCGATAAAGTGGTCAATTTATTTATTGAGCGCTTTGTATTCAATGCTGAAGCACTCCCGACTCTCAGTCATCTTTGCGGCCTCAAGCAGAAAGAAAGCGAGAAGGCCCGAGATTTTATCCACCGATGGAGGTCAGCTTGCAATAAGATGAGAGACCCGATATCAGAAGGGCATGCATTGTCACTAATCTTGAATAATTTTTCACAACCCTTGAAAGGTCTCATTTCCACGGCACCGTCAAAAACCTTCATCGAACTGACAGAACGAGCCGAGTGGCTCGAGCTAAGCATGGAAAATGGAGTTTATGAAGGCTTCATCTTTACACAAGGTAACAATCAGAGTGAGCAGAAGAAGAAGGCTCACTTCACTCTTTCTGCCAATGATAGCAAAAGCAACAAGAAAAATCATGATCACTATTCAGAGGGATCCAAGGGCCAAAAAGGAAAGTTCTTCAACAATGATAGGCCTCTTCAATCTAGTCCTCAGCATAAAGAAAAAGATCAAGAAAAGCCAAAGCGCAAGGATTGGAGTACGGATCGAAAGTTCACCCCTCTGGACCAAACACTAGAGAGTGTTCTGGAATACATGCTTGCAAAAGATATGATCCGTTTACCTAAAGCAGCTGATTCCCGCAACAATCATGGGTAGATTCAAAGAAAGATTTTGCAAATTTCATCGGGCAGTAGGGCATGACACTGAGAATTGTTTCGTCCTGAAAAATATCATTCAAGATTGCATCGACAAGAATATCCTTATTGAAGATGAGGAAAATACCAGTCGACCATCCTGAGCAAGTTTTCTAAAAATTGACAATGTCGAGACTATGTCACTTTCATCATTTTGTCATTTTGAAGCAACAATGTAGTCTCAGTTCTTCTATCAATTTGTTATTTCCTTCTTCAATGCATTAATAAATTTGTCAATCTTCCTTATGGCCTGGCGTCATCTTTTATATTCTTCATTTGCAAATGTTTAAATGTCTTCTTATAAGGGGTAACCTTTTTCAAAGTGCCTCTCTGATCAACCAAGAAGCTCATTGTCAGTTTTACCTCGTTATCCTCAGAGAATTCTCATCAAATATCAATTACTTATCCTTTGTTATTCCCCCATTACACTGAGGCATTACTTTGGAAATTGTCTTCAAAACATCCTGTATGCAGGCAGGATCAAACAAATCTCTCATTTTGCACGCATGTGCACCCATTTATATCATTTTACATACATTTGCATTCATTTGCATTTGCAGGCATTCATTCGCATTCATTTGCATCAAGCTTCCTCGCTCAGGAGAAGGGGTTAATCTTGAAAACAGGCTTTGAAAAGCTAACTATGATGGTCCATTCAAATCATGAACCAAGAATTTTTTTTTTCCAAATTCAAAACCCATAAGTTGAACCCTTCCTTCTTAAATTGTGATCCTTAGGTTAAATCCCTATGGAATTGATAGTTCGTAGGTCGAACCCCTGCAGAGTCAATGTGATTTGTAGGTTGAACGCCTGTCAAACCAATACGGCTCATAGGTTGAACCCCTTTCGAACCAATCTCGTTCTCAAAAATTTCGATCTGTAGGTTGAAGTCCTCCTGATCCAATATTCTTTACAGTCCTTAGGTCGAACTCCTTTTGGATTGGTATTTTTTAGATATATGATTTGTAGGTTGAAGTCCTCCTGATCCACGTTCTTAGGCTGAATTCCTACAGAACCCATGTCGTTCCCAGTGAACCAATGTCGTTCTCAATTGAACCAATGTCGTTCTTAGGCTGAATCCCTATTGAACCCATGTCGTTCCCAGTGAACCAATGCCGTTCTCAATTGAACCAATGTCGTTCTTAGGCTGAATCCCTATTGAACCCATGTCGTTCCCAGTGAACCAATGCCGTTCTCAATTGAACCAATGTCGTTCTTAGGCTGAATTCCTACAGAACCCATGTCGTTCCCAGTGAACCAATGTCGTTCTCAATTGAACCAATGTCGTTCTTAGGCTGAATACCTATCGAACTCATGTTGTTCCCAGTGAACCAATGTCATTCTCAATTGAACCAATGTCATTCTTAGGATGAATCCCTACAGAACCCATGTCGTTCCCAGTGAACCAATGTCGTTCTCAATTGAACCAATGTCGTTCTTAGGCTGAATACCTATCGAACTCATGTTGTTCCCAGTGAACCAATGTCATTCTCAATTGAACCAATGTCATTCTTAGGATAAATCCCTACAGAACCCATGTCGCTTCCAGTAGACCAAATCACAATTTTGATCTCCAGGTCATCCAATATCCTATTTCCAATTTCTGAGTCTCTCCTTTGGGGAAAGGAGAGGAGAATCTAGCCACAGATGTGTCATTTAGATCTCAAGTGATTTCTTTCACCAAGGATTTCAGGAATATTTTGCCAATTTGTCATGAAAAATAGTTGTTGATCTCAAAATCTTTACTGCATAAAATTGTACCTCAGAATACCTTTAGTATTACTTCCGAAAGGACAAAGCTTTTGTGAAAAAAAGATTCAAAATTCAAAATCTTTCTATTGGCCAACCAAAAGGATGAAGAATAAATCCGCGATATGGCCAGCAAAGAAAATTCAATGTTGTTGCAAAGCCATGAGTGATTGATATTGATCGCAGTCAATGGCACACTTTTTAAGATCATTCTAGGAAAATAAAAGCAGTCGAAATATCCTGAGTGATACAGAAAAATCCACTCAATCTCCATGTCTCCTCAATCACCTAAGCTGCAATTAAATATCTGCAAAAAGGATCTCTCAACTGTCGTCAAGATGAAGGCGAATTAGACGAGTCGACCCCCGGGGCTAAAGAAGATTTGGATCATCTCCAAGATGACGGAGTTTGTGACGGATCCTTCCAGGGAAAGTTCAGATCACCGTCGAGATGAAGGCGAGTGTGATGAGCCTACCGACAAACCCTAAAAGATATTTAATTTCTGCTATCATCAAGAGATTCCCAACCAATGAGCTAATAACCGTCAATATAATCCCTAAGAGAGAAGAAGGATCGGAACATCTCTGAGATGAAGGAGTTTGTGACGTACCCTTCCCAAAAAAAAATAAAGAGAGAAAAGCCCGGACATCTCCAAAATGAAGGATGATGTAATTCCCAAAAAATCCAAGAGAGCTCCAATCTGCTAAAAAAAAAAGAGAGTGCAGAAAGATCATCATGAGAAAAGAATCCCAGGATATCAGACTGCCAAATCTATCAAGAATCTTCTTTAATTTTGTGAAATTCTTTTATCAATATTCTTTCACCAATAGCTCTCGCAATATCAAGAATACTTTCTTTCCCGTCCATATCAAGGAAATTGATAGCTTCCTTGAAAGAAATCCAATCGCAAGCAATTTGAATTCGAATCTTGATTCTACGGAGTTAAGCCCAGTCAGAGGTAATACTTCAGGTAGAAAAGAGGAAATACTTTCAAAACAATGCGCATCACTTTCAATTATTTTGAATCAACAACAATTTTCAACATTTTGACAATATTTTCTAGCTATCCTAGCGTGAAGCGAGAGCTTGAGGTTCATCTTTGGCACATCCTGACATCAGTTGTTATCCCTTTTAGGACTTGATAACTGGAGTTTTCAAGATTCCTTCCCTTCTTTGGTATAATCTGAGCGCACGGGCTCTCAGATTCGCACACTTCCCTGTGTCCCCACTGTCCCACCATAGACAGTCCAATTTCGGCTTGAGGTTAAGCCACCAATTCCAGCAAAAGACAATTTCAAAAGTTAATTAGTCTCAGCAATGAGGCGCCCAAAATCAATCCCTTTTCAAACTTTAGGGACCCCAATTTCCTTCCTTTTGCAAAACCCCTATCGGATTCATTGTGCGGAAATCCGAAGGTTCCATCACGGTCTCTTCTTTCGAGGATTCCGTCCATTTTCTGCCCAATCAGGATAAGGGTACAAACCTGAGCCTCCTTTGATGAGGTATTCCATTTTTTAACCCGATCAGGTTAAGGGTACAAACCTGAGCCTCCTTTGAAGAGGTATTTCATTTTCAACCTAATCAGGATAAGGGTACAAACCTGAGCCTCCTTTGATGAGGTATTCCATTTTCTGCCCAATCAGGATAAGGGTACAAACCTGAGCCTCCTTTGATGAGGTATTCCATTTTTTAACCCGATCAGGTTAAGGGTACAAACCTGAGCCTCCTTTGAAGAGGTATTTCATTTTCAACCTAATCAGGATAAGGGTACAAACCTGAGCCTCCTTTGATGAGGTATTCCATTTTCATTTCCCGATCAGGTTAAGGGTCAAACCTGAGCTTCGTTTCTACACGAGGTATTTTCTGTCCCATCCAGGTTAAGGGCAAAACCTGAATCTCACTTCTTTTCGAAGCAAAATTTTCTCCTTATTCTTCATTTCATATCTATCATCATCACTTGAACTAATTCTTTCATACTCAGTCAGATTCATCTAACTGGGGCATTTTTATGATCCAAATTTGGTGTGTTTTCTTTGCCACTAAGCTCGGCTTTCAACCGGCTTAGCAGCAAAGAGGGGCATCTGTAAACACCCCAAATTTTCCTCCCCATTCAGTATTCTTCGATTTCATGTGTCATTGCTTATCATTGCATGAATTAAGCATATCATTGCATGTCATTGCATAGCATTGCATGACATCCCATCTCATTTTCGAGATCCAACACTCCTGTTTTTAAAACATTCAATCCAGATTTGAATTTTAAAAGCTTTTATTCCAAAATCAATTTCAAAACCTGGGTTTTTATTCAATACTTTGTCATTTTCCAACCCCAGGACTTTATATTTCGAAATATTTTCTCAAGGAAACAATCTGGATTCATTTCAAATTCAAATTTTAATCGATTTCAATTCACAGATGAGACCCATTGAGGTGGTGTTGCTTCTGAATTCCTCTATTCATCAAATTTCTCAAATTTTTGAAAGTTTCAGTCCGATTAGGACTCTGTCTCAGAGTCCTAATCCAGTCAGGAGTCTGTTTTTAAGTCTGTTTTACTTCCATTTTCAATCTTTTCTGTTTGCTTTCAAAATTTAGGTCATTTTACAGAGTCCAGTTAGTTCAGGACTCTATTTTAGAGTTCGGTCGAGTTAGGAGTCTAACCCTGACTGTGTTTTCTGACTTATTTCATCATTTCTTGATAAAATCTTTTGAAAATTCTTTCATTTAGCTTTTAAAATCTAAAAACTCAGAGTCCTAAGGGTTCAGGACTCTAACCCGGAGTTCCAGTTCGCTTGAGACCCTATTTTCAAAAATCTTGAATTTCAAATGTAAATTTTAACCCTTTTTCAAAGCCATTTTCAGTGTTTATTTCAAAATTTCTAAAACTCAATGTGGGCCCACTCAGTTGGCACCATATCCAGAGGAATTCTAACTCAGTTAGGACCTTATGCCATTTCAAAAATCCTAATTTTAAGTTTACTTTTGAAAATCTTTTGAAAACTCCTTCAATTTCAAGTTTTAAAATCACTTTTTGAAAAACTCAAGTAGGGCCCACTCGGGGTGGCGCCATATTTGAGTAAGTCAGGGTTAGACTAGGGTTAGTTGATGTCTTGGTTAGTGTTAGAGGTTTAGAAGAGTCAAAACCATTTTGAAAACTCATTTTGAAAATTAGTTTTTAAAACTAGTGTTTTTAAAGGTGTTTTAAAAACCCAAATGTGAAAGATGCCAAGTGGCATCACATTTGGGGGTTTTCTAGGTTTAGTTAGGGGCTAATTAGGGATTAATTAGAGTCCCACCTAGCTTAGAAAACCACAAAAAATTCGTTGCCTTTAGTGGATTTATTAGAAAGAGTCCTAAAAAAATGAAAAACCTCTTAATTAACCCTAATTAAGTGACTTTTTGAAAAACTATAAAAAGGGACCTAAGGGGGGGCAAAAGGGGGGCTCTTTTCTCTCAAATTTTCGTGGCCTCTCTCTCCTCTCCAGCACCTCCACCTTCCTCCATTGCAGCTGCAAGCACCAAGGTAATATTTTTAATATTTTTTAGTTTTATTTAATACTTTTTCATGTTTTAAATCAATTTTAGCCATTGGTGTCATCCCCTTCATGGATTAAACCATGGATTCAACCTCAAGAACCATCAAGAATCAGCAAGAACACTCCAAGAAGGTGATCTAACCCTATTTTGGATGATTTACAGAGATTTTAATCCATTAGAATTGATTTTAACATGATTCTTTGCATTATTAACCAATAAAATATATGATTTACCCTTTTTAATGGGTTAAATCTATGTTTTAAAGGTGATATCAAATTCCAGCCATTGATTCCCTGTTTTTAATTTATTTTCATGGTTTATTCATGTTTGTTTTACATTCTATAGCATAGAAATAAGTTTTTATTTACTGTTTTATGGTTTATTTTATTTATTTACATTAGTTAATGCATGGTTTTTCAAGTTTCTTAAATTTCTGTGTGTTCTAGGTTTAGAACAGTAAAGATGATGTTATTTCGGATTGAAACACTCGTTGTTTATTTCTGATTTTTTTATATGTGATGAATGCATGAGTTATTGAGTTACTGTATAAAAATCAGAGGTTTTGGATCTTGGGAACCCTGTCAAAAAAATCAGACATCAAATCGGGTTTTTAAAGCTTTAAAATCGTGGTTAAAATCAAGAAGGTAACTTGCTGTTATGATATTTCTCTCATCTTATATCCGATTTTAGATCTGTAAAATGCTATGGATTCACATTGAGTAGATATGTATTCTGTGAAATTTTCGAATTTTTTTATCACTGTTTAGTATTTTTCTCCTTTCAGAGAATATGTTTTTAAATTTAAAACTCGTTAGGGTTTACCAAAACCCTAATCAGACTTGTGTTAGTCATAAATCCCAAACCACAGATCCGATTTTAGATATGTAAAAAGTGAGTATTATTATTTTTCTGTCTACTGTTCACCACTAAAATTTCAGAAATTTTTGTTTAGGATTTCTATTTATTCCTGTATTTTCAATCTGTAATAGCTGTTTTAATCCCTGTTAAAAGTGATATATTTTAGCCCAGATTGCCGGAAGGGTTTCTCTCTAACCGAAGATGATTTTTCCGATCTGTAAATTGGGAAATATTTTTTTTTCTTATTAGTTAGTCTCTGTAAAATTTCATAAATTTCCATGGAGATTTGACTCCTGGTTCAGGTCTTGGACTGAAACTTGTTGGTGAATTAGGTCAAAAATAGCATATTTTTAGGGTTTAATGCAATTTTCGGATTGATTTAATGATTAAAAATTATTTTTATGATTCCAATTCGACATTAGAGTTATAACAAGTGCAGGTACCAATTTTTATGGATTTTGGAATCCATTTGATGGCTGAATTAAGCAAATTGCAAAACCGGGTTCCTGAAAGATCCAAAAACACTGCAAAAATCACAAAATTTGTGATATTATTGGATTTTCGTGCATAAGCATATATTTTTATGGTTTAATCATGTTCATAATCATATTAGGATGCTTTAGGTTTAATTTTGTGCTCATTTGATTTCATTTAGTGCATAAAACCTAAGTTTTTACCAAAATCTATTTCTAAAAACCCTGATTTCAAGGCCATAGTCTTGCTATCGGGGGCAATTTGGTCATTTGACCTAAATTTCGAAATCCCTAACCCTAATTTTCATATTTTTAAGCATGTCACATCATATTTAGCTTAGTTTATTACATTCAAATTTCAAAACTTGCATTTTATCAAAATATCTTTCTAAAAACCCTAATTTCAAGGCCATAGTCTTGTTATTAGGGGTATTTTGGTCATTTGGACACCAATTTCGAAATTTCATATTTTCTCTTTCATATTTATTAAATTTTATTTCATATTTTATCATTTTGATTTAAGGGAATCATGGCAAAAAGGCTTATATCTAGCAAAATCCAACAATTTCCTGATATTGTTGGATAATTCTAGAAAAGCCAACATATATTCATTAACAAGTTTTCTAGTTTTGCAGGTACATTGAAGACTTTATTTTTCATGTATTTAAATTTCAATAGTGATGTAATTTGTAATTAAACTTTGGAATAAGAATTTACATTTCCTGCTTAGCTTAGGTTGCATTGCATATAGTTTATTTTTTTAAATAATGTTAATGTGTGATGGATGATGATTCATGCATATTTTTACAAATTCACCATGGTCTACACGAATGGCACATGCACTAGCTTCTATGAAGTTTATAAACTTGGTGGAATTTGTATTTATGGCCATAGTCAGAATATGAATGATACTTAGATTTATGATCTTCACATTAGCCACATTCAGCCTACACTCTTAGGCTAACTTCAAAATGCACTGCATTTCTCAAAAATACAAAAAGTATTTTTCAATTCCTCAAATCCATATTCATTCATTTCATGCATTTGCCAACTCCAATTCAAATCTCAATTCAAAGAAGTTCATTTCCTCAAAATCTCCCAAGTCTTATAGCAAAATCGATTTTCCCAAAAGCATTGAATTTCAAAGAATATTTCAAGTGTTTTTCTCAAGTTCAAAATTCGAAATTTCAAGTTCAAAGTTGGAATTCAGAGAAACCAAGTCTCTCAGAATCGATTTTCACCAAATGTCAAGGATTCCTCAAAATCGATTTTTACTTCTCTCAGAAGTACATTTCAAATCCCATTTCACGATTTCTCATGTGATATCATTTCCAAGATTTACATTTTCTGAATATTTCAATCATTCAAAGCAAACATCATGTTTTCAAATGTGCATTTTCTGAAAATTCATAGCACATGCCTGATTCTATGTGCATTTAGAAATTAGAATATGATTTAGACAATTTGAATAGAGTAGAGCATAAGATTGATCCTTGGTTCAATTACCCCTGTTAAAGGTGGCAGGAACGGTTGAACCTCGTACCGACAGGCGAGTCCCATTCTACGGAATTTTCCCGCATTTTAAAACGGAGGCGAGTTATTTTCAAAAACTTTTCAAAGGTCAGTTTGATTTGCAAAAGTTAAAAATTTTGCGATGATAACAGTTCCTCATCCGCCCATCCCCTGTTCCTCTCTCGCCCGAACCCTCGATGGCGAACCCATGTGCAGCCTTCCTTCTTCAACCCTTGGATCATCCTCGCTCGCCACAGCCCGTCGATGCCCAACCGCCGCTCCCCTTCCAGAATCCTCTTCTTCCCCTATAAAAGGGGCACGAGCCGAATCAAGAGGGATCATCGATAATCTTCATCCATCCGCCTTTTCCTTTACAATCAAGTCTCCTCTCCCGTCCACTTAGCATCGAACACCAATCTCCTCCCCTTTCCGAAGCTTCCACTGCAAGAGCTGGAAGGCAATCCCTCAAGAGGCCTCATCTACGGTTATTTGAAGGAGTTTGAAATTCTTTAAAAAAGAAAAAAAACAACAGGAAGCCCAATCACATTATCTCCTCTGATCTATTGAAGGAATCAGATTGTCCCCTTCTTCCAGAACTCCGCAAACAACGGTACGAGTCTTTTCCCCCTTTTCTCTTTATATTCATTTTTTTTCTTTCTCTACTAATTTCCCGATCATACCTTTTCGTATATGGTTTTGTGAAGCACCCCTCGGTAACACTGACTCGCCTATAGCAAAGTCAGACTACCGATGTGCGAAACTGATGGAATCAATGTATTCCAACACTTGGACTTCTTGCTTACGTTATTGTCTTTTTCGTTTCAGCATCGATTAGTTATGACTTTTTGTTTATTCTTCTTGAATTTCAGTCTTTGTTCTGGCTTCATTCTTGTTTTAATCCAATTTTGATTTGCTTATGATGTCTGTTGGTTTCGGCTCATGCTCTCATTTTACTTTATATTTTGATTTCCATTAGTTTTGGATTGGGATTCTTGTTTTCTCAAGAAGCATAAGGATTCCGGATGTTCAATCAAATGATCATGCGTCGGTTGATCAAAACGAACTCCAATAATCGAATGATAGAAACCTCTCTTTCACCAGCTTAAAACTGACATTCGATTTCCTTTGGCAAGCTCGTCTGGATGTTGATATCAATGTTGTTGATAGAATCTTGTTAAGTTTCACTCAGTTTGTCCAAGAAGTTAATAACAGCATCCCATCATTTTTTTTTTCTTCTTTTTCTTTTTCCCATTAACCGATTCCATTAGTTGATTTGGTTTGTTCGTCCTGTTAGCCGTATCTTTACTTAAACTGGTTCTCCACACCATGATAATGTAGCCTCAATAAATTGCTTACTAAGTGGTCCGATAATGCACTCACGTCTTTCACCCCAGGCGCATCAGAGAAAGGCCTGTGAAGATGAAGATATCATCACTTCTGGAGTTCAGTTGAACTCCAGCATCTTTTAGCATGCTTATAATTTGATATGTATACATTCTACATCATGGAGCTATGGAGATTTTCCCGTTACAGGTTTTATTTCCTTTTAGAAATCATGTGCAAAGAATAAGGGATTGTAAGAAACTATTTGTTCCGTTGCAGTAATATGCTGATCTTGTTAAAATAGTGATTACCTATGCTCTTATATAGAGTCTTATGAATGAATCATACACTGTTTGAGAAGCACGCTCAGTGGGATCTTCTAAGTTTGATGGTCATTTTCGTGTGGAGGATCCCATCAAGGTTTGGCCATAGGATCGATTCTATAAGTTATGCCCCTAACCATACGTGGAGCCCAAAAGTTGCAATTTGAATAAAATTTTGGTCCATACTCTTTGAATTTTCGGTTCTGTGTCAATCAGCCATGTAGGATATCAATCAAAACACTAGCACCGTCAAAATGATGCCACTAAGATGGCAGAGTCCTACTGGTTTTACGTGCTTTGAAGATACCATGAATGGATGTTGTACATGACTGGAGGTGGCCCATGCATGCCCAGACACAATGGCTTATAAAGGGTTTATCTACATATGACAAGAAAAAAAACCCATCGGCTGGAGCACCCTCATTTCCTTTTGTTATTTTGTTTATGTTTATGTTGTTGCAATAGGTCACCACTGTACATGGCTCATTTGGTGTTCAGTAGTATATACCCTGCATTTTTGTTTAACATATGAACTTCTGGTTTAAAGGCCTTATTGCCTCATCATAAAAGGGTTCCCCAGAAATATTTGAAATCATCATTGAAATCAGGATTCTCTTTCATTATCTGATCTCCCCACCTAACTTGATCGTTGGTTTAATGTCTTACCATTCGTGTATCTACGATGTTGTGGCATGACATCACATCGATCACAGCTACCCTGCTGGTGCAACATTGATACTTTTATCAGGATTGACAGAAACAAACATGTTATTTGACAAATTAACTGCTTCATATCACTTTGGAGGCCTGTCATCTGGTTGGATTCTTCCATTACATTCATCTCTTTTTCAGTTGACCAACAGAGGGTGTTTTGTGTTATCCCCACCACGTGGTGTCCGAAAAGCAATATCAATTGTTGAAGGTGTCGCAAAGGAGCTGTATGGCAGATGCATCTGGCACTATTAAAAACTGGAATCGTGTTACTGGTTTGGGCATTGAGAATCCATTTGCAGTTGATGTCTCTGCTACCTCTCAATAATCATATCCATTGCAGTATTGATCAAGCATTTTTTTTTTCTTCTTTGCAGAAATTCAGCTTAACTTTGCCCAAAACATCTGCTGAATCCTCTTGTCTTAAGCTATTGAAGATTCGTGCCTTGTCTTAAGCTATTGAAGATTCGTGCCCTGTGATAGTCTGTGAGTTTCCTATATCTACAGTACACCACAATTATAATTGTGTTACCACAAATTTGTATTGCATAGGGTTTGTTCCACTTGTAATCATACCTACAAATTTCTAGAGGATAGCATGTGATCTTATGAGGATGCCACGGAAATTGCCATACCATTACCATATATCTTTTTATCGTGATACATTTTCTTCGGCTGTTCATAGATGGAATGGTACTTTTATGATTTAATTGAAAGAAACTGTTGACATTTCTTAGTAATTTGGTTCATGGATTCTGTTTGTTACAACTGTTTATATGATTAAACTACGCAGGCCTTCTTATATGCTCCCATTATGTCAACTTAGTTCCGCCTGTAAATAATATTTTTCTTTTCAGTAAACCTGCTTATTGTATCTCTGTACCATCAGATATTCTTGCGGCTCATCATTTCTGCATATACACACCAAACATTTCATTCATACCCTTGCACACACCAAACATTTCATTCATACCATTGCACCCACCACAGTCATTCATAGCCTCCACCTGCAAATGGTATGGTTCACCAATTGCTTAAGCATGAACCTCTACACTCTGTTTTCCTGTGTTTGTAGCACTAGTACCCTCATCTTTTTACTAAGCATTCAAACATCTTCATTACTATGACTAAATGCACATAGTAATCTGTGGTGTGACTGGTGTAATGATCCATTCACCTTCCTGTGTAAGTTATGCACCCCTGTCACCATGGTATACCCTATGCAGAACCTACTGTACCTACAACAGGTTCATACCATCACCTCCTACATCACACCATCCACCTTGTTGTGTTCACTATACCAGTACCTTTTAGCTACATCAACTTCCCTAGCACTTCCACATACTATCACCACATCTTATACATCCCCAGTCACACTTGCACAGGAAAATTACACTATCTCCATATACAGTCACCGTGTGGCTGCCACCATTTGCAGTCGCAGTTCACTCACCATCTTGATCATCATCTGTTAATGGCATTTATGACACACCCAACACTTGTTACCTTTCCCGAAATCTCAATTTTTAGTTGACCAAGGAGTCTCAAGTCCCTACCCCTCTTCGCAGCCACAGGGAGGCTAGATACTACTGTAGCCTTGTCACCTTTCAGCAGGGCTAAGATTGTTGTAATAATTCTCTGCAAATTATAAGTAATCCCCCGGATTGCTATAATTTCTGATTCCCCATAACAGTTCAGTGAATTGTTACAAACCACCTTCATTACCCTCCATAGCAGCACATACCACCTTATTTGTATTATACACAGCACTTAACCCCACCTTCACTATTGGCATCTATGCCCAACCACCATTGCGTCCTGTTAGTATTCAGTGAACATTTGCCTTAGTACTTTGTCAACACTTGCTGAAAGTTATCCCACAAAGGTATGTTGTTTACTGATTATAAATCCAAAACTGCATCATTTTGCTATAATTCATGCAGTACCCACTGCTGTACCTTCTTGTTGCATCTACCAGATTATCTCTCGTCCACCTACTTTAAGTGTATGACATATGTAATATGCCTACATATGTACATATGTATATGAATATATACACACACACACACACACACACACACACACATATATATATATATATATATACATATATATACATATATATATATATACGTACATATATATATATATATGTATATATTCATAGGTATATATATACATATAGGTGTTCTTCATCCCTTCCATTATTTATGTCTTAATATATAAACCTTTTCTTAGATATCCATGTGATATATGCCATTTTTCTTCCCTTTTCATACTAACCCGGTTGTTTTGCAGGAAACATATAGAAAAGGCCATTATTTGAAATTGTAAATTTGATTTTATGAATTGTAATAACTAGATTTAATTTACATTCCTTGCTTAGGTAGAATGAATGAGCATGGTAAATATCATGAATTACTTGTTTTCCATGCATTGTTGCCTTTATTTCTCAAAATTCTCACAAAAGGGAACAGGAATGGCACGTGCACCATTTTGTAAGAGGTAAATTGATCCTAAGTTGATGATTTACATCAACGGCCATAGTCGGGATGTAAACAAGACTTAGGATTTTTATCTTTTACGAAATAACACTGGATCCGTTTTCAAAATTCATCATATTTTCTTTAAATATTTTCTTCTTTTATCAGAATTTAACTTAAAATTAATTCAAAATATATACCAATGGCCATAGTCAAGGTATATTGAGAGTTAATTTCATTTTAAATTTTATAAAAGCACCAAATGTGTTTCATTCTTCACCTGAATTTAAATATAGATTATTATATAATACATTCAATGACCATAGTCAAGGATGTATTATATCTTCAATCTTATTTTAATTCATCTAAAGAATGAAATAGCTTTTCAAAATCCAATTTCAAATTTTTCAAATTCATTCATCATTTAGGATAGAATTACATCATACTTTCAAAAATTCATTTTTCAAAAAAAAACTCCAAGTAAATGTAAATATCTTCCTCAATCTATTCTTATAAAATCCAATTCATCCTTTCATTTTCAAATTCAATTTCATTTTCAATCTCAAAGTTCAATTTAACTTTGAGGTTTCAAAGTCATTTTTGTATTCAAATTCAAATCAGATTTCAAAGTTCAATTTGACTTTGAAGTCCCAAATTTATTTTATATTCAAAAACCCCTAATCGAACTCAAAGTTCAATTTTAGCTTTGAGACTCTTGATTCATCTTCTAAAAATCCCAAATTCAAAAATTCAAGGTCTAGTTTAACCATTGGAATGCGTTTGTATATTCAAAATCTAAATTTCATTTTTCAAGTTCAATTTAAAACTTGAAAGTTCTTGATTCATCTTTTGAATGTAACTCCAATTTCACTTTTGGATCTCAGACTTCAGATCCAATTTCCTTATAGGATCCAGAATCCAACTTTCACTTTGGATCTTAGACTTCAGATCCAATTCCCCCTTAGGATCCAGACTCCAATTTCACATTTGGATCTCAGATTTCAGATCCAATTTCCCTTTAGAATCCAGAATCTAGAATCCAAATTTTACTTTGGATCTTAGACTTCAAGATCCAAAATCCATTCTAGGATCCAGAACCCAATTCTACTTTGGATCTTAGACTTCAAGATCCAAAATCCATTCTAGGATCCAGAACCCAATTCTACTTTGGATCTTAGACTTCAGATCCAAATCCATTCTAGGATCCAGAACCCAATTCTACATTTGGATCTCAGACTTCAGATCCACTCCATTTTAGGATCCAGAACCCAAGTCCATCTTGGATTCCAAATCTCGGATCCCATTCTGTTTAGTATCCGGAATTCAATTCCAATTCTAGATTTCAATTCCATTTTCGGATCTAATCTGAATCTCTTAAATCCATTTCTATTCTTAAATACCATTTGATTTTCTCAGATCCATTCCAAATTTAAAAACTTCAAAAATCTAAATTCCATTCCATCTCAAGTATTCATTTCTTTTCCTAAATTTAAGTTCAAAATTCAAAAGTCCATTTCCGACTTTGAAACTTCATTTTCCTTTCATTTTTCAAAAACTTCAAATCATTCTTTCTCAAAATCAAGATTTATCCTTTCAAACCTGATTTACTTCAAAAACTCAGAACTTCTCTGATCTATCTCAAGTTCTAAGTTAGATTCGATCATTTCTTCACTCCCTTATCGAGTTCATCTCAAAATAACTTGGAAATTTTTCAAAAAACATTTTTTTCAAAAGAGCATACATCCTTACATTGCACAAGTATGATTCTTTGTGCATTTAGAGTTAGAATAAATTCTTAGATTATATTTAGGCAAAGCAAAAGGCATGGATTCGATCCTTGGTTCGATTACCCCTGGTAAAGGCACCAGGAACGGTCGAACCTCGTACCGACGAGCGAATCCCGTCTCTCCATTTTCCCGCAAATTTTCAAAACGGAGGCGAGTTAAATTTCTAAATATTTTCAAATCAAGGTCAAGTGAGACCGCGCAAAAGAGTTATTCTTCTCTTTTTCTTTCTTTTCTTTTCTCTTCTCTTTCTCTTTTCTTTCTTTTATTCTTCTCCCTTCAAAACGGAGGAAAATAGAGGTTAGAAAAGGGAAAGAGAAGGAAGAGAGAGAAACCAACGAGAGAGGAAAAATTTTGTGATGATCACAACCCTGAGATGCCATGTGTCATGTTCTGCCTTGTCCAGAAAAAGTAGAGCTTGTCTCCCCTGAGGTGGTGCCATTTGAATTATGTCTCCTGCAAGTGACACATGTCACTCTCTCATTTCCTCAAGAAAAGCAGACTGACACATGTCACCTTCTACTTTTCTCAGAAAAACAAGTGACACATGTCATTTCTAGCTTCCTTCAGAAAAAGTAGAGGACACATGTCATTTTCTGCTCTCTTCAGAAAAAGCAGAATGACACATGTCTCTCCTTACTTTTCTCAGAAAAGTAAGTGACACATGTCACTCCTAGCTTCCTTTAAAAAAAGTAGAAGACACGTGTCACCCCTGGCCTTCTTCAGAAAAAGCAACCATTCAAAAAAATTCAAACCCAGGCTGAGGTGGCGCAAATCCTGAACCTTATCTTTTCTATCTGGCCTAAGATGGCGCCACATGTTCCTTGTTCCTCCCTTCTGCCACATGGCATTGTAGGAGCCACCCTGAGGTGGCGCCACATGGCCAGACCTCCCTGTATCAGAAAAAGTAGGAACAGCTCCCCTCTGAGGTGGCGTCTTCTGCTTCTTCAGCTCCTGCCTCTTGACACATGTCAATGTGGAGCCACCCTGAGGTGGCGCCACATGTCAGTCTCTCTTTTCCTCTAGAAAAAGCAGAAATTTAAATTTCAAACTCTCTCTGAGGTGGCACCATCTGAATCCTCTGCCTTTCCTTTTGACACATGTCAACGTGGATGCTCTGAGATGGCGCCACATGGCAGTCTCTCCTCCTTCCAGAATAAAGCAGAATTTGAATTTCAAACTCCAAGACAACACCCTCTAAGATGGCACCACATGGAGGGCTCAGATTAAGCCTCTTTGAATTTCAAAATTTTCCAAAAATTTCTATAAATACAAGGCCCCACACCCAGCCTAGGGGAGCTCCTTTTGGATTTTGCATTTCAACTTAGATTTCCTCTAGTACACGATTTTGATTTTTTTAGTTCACGCCCCCCTTTGGCTCAGTTGATAGGGTGCATTGAAGCACCAAGCTTGCTCACATCAATTCCAACTCGATCTAAGCGTGTGGATCGAATTTCGTGAACCTTCGAAGCTCGGATCGAAGGACGAGATAAGCCATTCATACCCACTCATTTCGGGAGTTCTAAAGCTGTGGGAAAACACAAGGTGCACTTTTATCCCTATTGATTTCATTATAGTAATATCTTTATTCAATTCGTATTGTCGTTTTGAGAAAAGAGCTCATCCGAAGGATGGATCGAGTTATTCTCGTAAAATGACATATAGCAAATGAGTTTTTCATGCTTTCTTGATTCAAATTTTAGCATTTCATCATGTTCATGCATTAAAATAAGGTAGATTTATGTCTTATTTCATTAAAATAGCATCGTTTAGGAATTTATTTGATGTTCCATGTATCCTGTGTTATTTCAGTGATTCTCTATTTTTGTCAGTCAGTCCACTCGTCATTTCATGTATTTATTTTTCTTTAAAAATGTCAAAAACATCACAGTACACGTCCCTAGGTGTCCTTAGCAATCTGCCAAAAATTCGAAATGATTTGAATTTATTTACTGCAGTAAATGTTCGAAATGGTAGGTCGGGTTTTGTTACCTGGGATACGTTTTGAAATTTTACTTCCGTTTTGTAAAATCGAGCTCTCTTTTATATGAGATCCGATTTTCGATCCAAAAAATGTCCTGAACTTGGGATTCTGTCTAGTATTTAATCTGATTTTCTCAGATTTTTCCGATTTTTTTTTTATGTCTGACAAAAATCTGAGAGTTCGGGACACGTGTTAGAGCCTGATTTGGGTCTCTGAGATTTTGGATCGACTTAAGGCGATGGGTTCTCTTTGGGTATTGCTCCAAATCCAAATTTGTAAAAAGTGAATGTCATGTTCGGGATGTCCTCTGTTTTCATCTGAAAGACTATGATTTTTAGAACAATTTTGGTATCTGTTTTGGATTTTTCTTGTCAGTCTCTTGTTTTGTCACATTTGTCTGTTCTGTTGATTTAGGCAAGTAATGTCGCATTTTTATCTTTGTTCCTGTTGATCAAATGCCGAAATCATAAAGATAAAAGTTGTTCTTGCAGCTGTCAGCAGTTTTTCATTTAAATATCAGAAATTTCCATGGTCGTTTGCTATTTGTTTTGCATCTTTACATCAGATCAGGTTGATTTTGCCTCCGTCAGAACCAAATTCTCGTTACCAAACTCATCGTAGTTCAAATCCCGGAGCTGTAAAAGACAAAATTGCTTATTTTCATGTCATTTAGCAGTCTGCAAAATATCAGATGTTTCTATGGTGGAATTCTTGTATTACTGCATTAAGTGTTGCATTTGGTTCAGGTCCGTAGGCGAAATTCGCCCTTTTTAGGACTTTCTTTAAATTGCAGTATCTAAACCATGTTATTTCTTGAATTTTAGCATTCTAGGCTGCTTATCAGAATAGGTAGATGCTCCATACCAAATTTGACAGCATTTGGAATTCGTTTGATGTTCGGTTTAACCGTATCATCAAAACAGGGCCCTGCGGGACCCTGATCCAAGCGAAATTCATTATTTTGGATGAATTGCAAAATGTCAAATTCTGATTTTACAGTCCTAAGGTGTTTAACAGCATGTCATCATGTCTCATCTTGCATTTCATCATCATTTGATTTAATTCGAATTTCAAAATCTTAATTTTTCCAAAATTTCCTTCAAAAAACCCTGATTTTAAAAGTGTAACTTCAATTATAGGAGCATTTTGGTAATTTTGACCATAATTTCGAATTTCAAACTATTTTCTACTGAATTTCTTGCATCTACATCATTTTAAATATCAAGAAAGCATGAAAATAGGGTTTATATCCAACTAAGTCCAATAATTTCAGAATATTATTGGAAAATCTTGGAAAAACCCACATATTTGAGCTAACCCCATTTCAAGTTTGGCAGGGACATTCAAAAGAAGGAACTGAAGTCTGCAATTTCTGGATTGTGATTGCTTGCTTACCATACCATCAGTGGTTCTGACCCCGTTTTATGGGGATTACAGGTGTTGGACCTGCGTTGCGATATGCGGAGCAAGGCGGCATCGAGTTCCAGAGTTTCTCTAGACAGAATTGTACTACTTCCTTTTATTGAACCTATACTGCTTTTTCAAGCAGTGATGTTGTAATAAACATGTGGTTTTCGATAAAATGGAACACTTTGGTGGTCAATGAGTTGCTTGGCCACATACCTGTAATGTGCCTGGGGTTTTCTAAAACTGACGACTCATTATCGTTTGATTCCGCTGCTAAAAGCTTTTCTAAGTTCCGCTGCAAAGAAAAAAAAAAGAAATTCATGAAAATTTTAACTTAGCTTTGTTTTGGAAATTCGGGACGTTACAAAATTGGTATCAGAGCATGTGTCTGAGAAACCT
Organism: Nuphar pumila; assembly: GCF_984573655.1. Lineage (NCBI taxonomy): Eukaryota > Viridiplantae > Streptophyta > Magnoliopsida > Nymphaeales > Nymphaeaceae > Nuphar > Nuphar pumila. Next base: position 62,593,915 of record NC_143260.1, on the reverse strand, counting down.
GGTTCAAGATCCGTCATGTTCATGATATCGCACTGTAAGTATATGTTTTATACTTTTGTACTGATTTGAGTGCATTTTTGTATAGATGGCAACTCATGACTCGCGAGAGTACTGCTATCGTTGCGGGATCATGCACGATGAGTGGGTATGCCCGTATAAAGTCCAAGACTTCCAATATTGTGGTGAAGAGGGGCATTCCGCCAACGAATGCCAAAGGAAATATACCGCCGATATGGGTCGGCGGGGATCGCTTGATCTTAGGGACGAGACCTTGCGTGTTAGTGGATCACATCATACAAGTGTTGGGAGTAACCACACCCCATCAACTTCAGATGAACTACCATCTCTGGTAGAATTTAACTTGAACTTCCTTGAGGGATTCGGTCAATCGCAAGACTTGAACTACCTAGCTTGCACAATCGGGAGGAGGGATGCAACAACTCCTTCTATAATCCCATTATGATTTCGGATTCCTCGAATCATAGTGCTATTATATGGGGGAACGAAGCGGCTTCACAAATGCCAAGCCTGAATAGCCAATGAGAGGGATACAACCTATATCATCCCATTATGGTCTCGGATTCTCCGAGCCATGATGCCACTGAATGGGCAAGTGGACCGGCATCACTGATCTACCCACAAGATTTGCTTGAGAGTGCGGAAGTGCCGCCCAAGCCAAAACTAGTAGTGCCTGCACCAAGGCAATGTGCAAGCAAACGATACTTCAGGTTGTTTGAGTCAAGAAAGAAATTCAGTTTCTAGAAGAGACTGGTAGTGTTTTGGAGTCAATAGACTCATGTATATAGTTTCTCAACGCTTAAAAGTCTGCTAGTGCGGCATGACGTTTTGTTTAAGGCGATGCTTGTGTAAATGTGATGTATATTAAGTAAATAAAGCTTTGCTTTGATATATACATTGAGAAACTAAAACACATTGCTTGTATGTGATAGATAAATGGCTCCTACGACAAGGAGAACCATGCCGAGTGAGGAGTCCCATACTCAAGGATTCCTGCTAGAAACGCTCAACAACTTGGTTACCGCCATTCATGAAACAAGGCAAGAACCAGTCGCACCACGAAACAAGAACCTGAGAGGAGTGACTTATGAGAAGTTCCTCAAGCTTGACCCACCAATTTTCGTTGGCAGAGCTGATCCAGAACTAGCAGAAAGTTGGATCGAAGAGACCGAGCGTGCCTTCCTGGTATTGGGAGTACCAGAAGAGAAAAAGACAAATTTTGGCATGTATCGATTGAAAGATAATGCACGGAAGTGGTGGGATACCACTAAGCTTATCCAGTTCGCACAAGCCAAAGTCATTCCTTGGACTGACTTTCAGAGAACTTTCATGGATAACTACTTCCCATTGCACTCCAGAAACAAGAAGAAAATGGAGTTTCTGGAGTTGGAACAGGGCAGTACGAGTCTTATGGATTATACCACCAAATTTCAGAATCTAGAGCGCTACTGCTCTCGATTGTTCGAAACAGACCAAGAAAGGGCTGACAAATATGTGAATGGTCTGCGTGAAGGGCTGCGATCTCGTGTGGTAACGAGAATGCCTTTAACTTTTCAGGTTGCAGTAGCAGCAGCTACAAAGATCCAAGAGGATTGGGTGCGATCTAAAGTGATCGTAGCAAAGAAGCCCATAGTAAATGGTGGGAATCTTAAGAGGACGTTCCCAAGTGGCCAGGGTTCACGACAACCCTTTCAAAAGAAGAAGTTTCAAGGAGGGAACAACACTCAACAAGTCGTGAGGCCAAGACAGAACACAAATGGTCAGCAGTCCAACTTCAGCTGCCCAAGGTGTCGTGTGAACCACCCCGGAAAGCCATGTCCTCGTGACATTGGTGGTTGCCTTTTTTGTGGTAAGATGGGCCACTTTATAAGGGATTGCACCAAAAAGGCTGTAGATGAACAAAGGAGTAATGTCGAATCTGCCGGACCCTCTCGACCAGCACCACAGCGTTCGCAGTTCCAACGACCGCCACCTAGAGTAGAACAAAGGCCTGCTGCAGGTCGTGTATATGCTGTAACGACTGAACAAGTCGAAAATGGTGACCTGATTGAAGGCACCGTACCTGTTAATGGACATGCAACTTACATCGTGTTTGATTGTGGTGCTACTCATACCTTTATCTCTGATGATTTCACCGAACAACTCCACTCCTCGGTGCAATCGGTTGATAAAATGATCAAAGTGTATAACTCGTTGGGTTCACGTACCAAATGTATCCGGTGTGTGAAAAAATTGGATATTGAGATAGCTGGGCAACACTTGCCTACTGATGCCATCCTGATCGATATGGTACAGTACAATATCATTCTAGGAATGAATTGGTTGGCTCAGAATAATGCCAAGATTTTGTGCCGCGAGGGAAGAGTGATTCTATCTCGACCCGGATTGCCTAAGATGGAATACCGGTTATCCAAACCAGTTTCACTGAAAAGGCTCATATCAGCACTTAAGGTACAAAATTACCTTAGGAAGGGTTGTGTGGCCTTCCTGTTTAGTCTCTCAGTGGAAAAATCCAATGAACAACCCCTTAAGAGTTTGGAAGTGGTGCGGGAGTTTCCCGATGTGTTTCCTGAGGAATTATCAGGACTTTCGCCACTTCGTGAGGTTCAATTTGGAATTCAATCCTTACCTGGAACAACGTCAATATCCAAAGCCCCGTATCGAATGGCGCCTGCCGAACTCAATGAGCTGAAATGTCAGTTGGAAGAACTGATGGAACAAGGGTTCATCTGTCCGAGTGTATCACCGTGGGGAGCCCTGGTGCTGTTTGTGAAGAAGGATGGATCCCTTCGGTTATACATCGATTATCGGATGCTTAACCAGGCAACCATTAAAAATAAGTACCCGTTGCCTCGGATTGAGGACTTATTCGATCAGCTCAGATCAGTGAGAGTGTTCTCTAAGATCGACCTCAGGTCCGGATACCATCAGCTCCGAGTTAAGGAAGAGGATATACCTAAGACTACCTTCAGAATGAGATATGGTCATTATGAGTTCGTAGTAATGCCCTTCGGACTCACTAATGCGCCTGCTGCCTTTATGGATCTAATGAACCCGATATTCAGACCATATTTGGATAGCTTTGTCATTGTCTTCGTCGATGACATTCTCGTATATTCGGAGAACAAGGAACAACATAAGGAGCACTTGAGGTTCGTCTTGAAAACCCTTCAAGATAATCAGCTTTATGCCAAGTTTTCAAAATGTGAATTCTGGCTAGACAAAGTGATGTTCCTAGGCCATGTAATCTCTAAAGATGGGATCGTAGTGGATCCTGCAAAGGTGGAAGCTGTGATGGACTGGAAGCAGCCAGAAAATATCACTGAGGTTCGTAGCTTCCTTGGACTTGCCGGATATTATTGGAAGTTCATACAAGACTTCTCCCGAACCGTCGTACCCATGACGAAATTACTGAAAAAGGGAGTGAAGTTCGAATGAACTGACCAGTGTAAGGAGTGCTTTGATGTTCTCAAATAGAGGCTTACCACTGCCCCTGTCCTTACCTTACCTTCTGGTCAGGGAGGCTTCGTGGCTTATACCGATGCCTCGGGAACAAGCCTAGGTTGTGTGTTGATGCAGCATGGCAAGGTAATCGCCTATGCATCACGACAGTTGAGAGTCCATGAGAAAAACTATCCAACCCACAATCTTGAGCTTGCCACGGTAGTGTTCGCACTTAAAATCTGGCGACACTACCTATATGGAGAGAAATTTGAGGTCATGTCGGACCATAAAAGCCTAAAATGCCTCTTTTCTCAAAAAGAACTCAATATGCGCAACGACAATGGCTGGAATTCCTCAAAGACTATGAATTCACGCTTTTTTATCACCCTGGAAAGGTGAATGTCGTAGCAGATGCCCTTAGTCACAAGACTGTTGGCACTCTGGCCAACCTCACCGCACAATGGAAGCTGATGGAGGATTTCGTCAGTTAGAAGCCATTCCTGACTGACCCAGGAAAGATTCGATTGTCATGCCTGATGATCCACATCGAGATCCTCGATCGCATCGTAGCCGAACAGTTCAAGGATCCCCAGTACCTGGAATTAAAAGCTCGTGCTGAAAAGGATGATACTATCTTTCATTTGAAAGAAGATGGAGGAATATGGATGGAAGAAAGGATTTGGGTTCCAAATAACTCTGAGCTAAGACAGGAGGTACTCCAGGAGGCTCATAGTAGCAAGTACACTATCCAACCTGGAGGTACAAAAATGTTTCAGGACTTACAGAGAAAGTACTGGTGGAGTGGTATGAAATGTGATGTGGCTACGTTTGTCTCAAAGTGTTTGATCTGCCAGCAAGTCAAAATCGAGCATCAACGACCTGGTGGAAAGATGCAATGGATCGAGATTCCAAAATGGAAATGGGAAGGCATTACGATGGATTTCATCATTGGATTGTCTCGATCCAAGAGACAACACGATTCAATATGGGTGATTGTGGACAGACTCACCAAGTCTGCTCACTTCCTACCAATCAACACCAGATATTCAACTGAACGATTGGCGGAAATCTACATTAGGGAAATCGTCAGACTCCATGGAGTGCCGATTTCGATCATATCTTATCGTGACCCGAAGTTCACCTCTCATTTCTGGGAGCAGCTTCAGAAAGCCCTGGGGACGAAACTCAAGTTCAGTACGACATTCCATCCCCAAACAGATGGGCAATCAGAACGGACCATACAGACTCTTGAAGATATGCTAAGAGCCTGTATGCTGGAATAGAAGGGTGATTGGGATTCCCACCTAGCGTTGGTTGAATTTGCTTATAATAATAGCCACCACGCTAGCATTGGGATGGCATCGTATGAAGCCTTGTATGGGCGACCCTGTCGATCACTAATCCATTGGGGTGAAGTGGGTGAGCGAACCTTGGACTCGCCCATTGTGATGCAACACTACACTGAGCAGGTCCACATGATCAGGCAGAAGCTACTGACTGCTCAGAGTCGACAGAAGAGCTACGCAGATCAACGGCGTAGGGAGCTCACTTTTGCGGTTGGAGACAAGGTCTTCGTTAAAGTCTCTCCAACCAAAAGTGTTTTCTGTTTTGGAAAGAAGGGGAAACTCAGCCCCAAATTCGTTGGTCCCTTCGAGGTTTTGAGTCGGATAGGAGAGACCGCCTATAGAGTAGCATTGCCACCGCAGTATACACAGATACACAACGTATTCCACGTATCAATGCTTCGAAAATATGTTCATGATCCTTCTCACGTCATTCAACATGAAGATATCGACATTCGAGAAGATATGATGGTGGAAGAAAGGCCAGTAGAGATCATGGACCGACGGGAACAAGTGCTAAGGACGAAGGTCATTCCACTTGTTAAAGTGAGATGGCAGCATCATGGAATCGATGACTGCACTTGGGAGCCCGAATCAGATATGCGGGATAAATATCCTGAACTCTTCACTTTGTACTCTTAGCTGAATTTCGCGGATGAAATTCTTTTAAGGGGGTAATGATGTAAGACCCACAATTTTTCAGAAAATATCTGAATAAATTCATGAGGCATTTACCGGTAAAAATAGCATTTTTTCTCAGAATGCGAAACAAATCAATTCCTGCGAGCCAGTTATACTTAGGATATTCGTCAAATCGCGAATATATGCGCAAACACTCTGGAAGCCATAACTTTCTATCTTAACAAAATCAAAGGATTCATGCGAGCCAACTTTCTTATTTGCATCAATACGAAGATAATGGCCTACTCAGAATTTTTCAGAAAAAAATGCCGAAAACTCAACTTTTTTGCGGGACCCGCGAAAATATTGGTGGGACCCACAGAAATATTTCTCAGAAAATATTCTAGAATATTCTAGAATATTCCTTATGGATAAGATCAAACAGTCAGATGGATAAGATCAAGCTGGATTTCTGAAAAAGCCCAAGGGCATTTGGGTAATTGGGGTTGCTTAGCCCTTAAGCAACCTCCCCTATAAATAGAGGAGGCCCCCCTTTAGAAAAAATCGCCACCCCCCCCCCCCCCACGCCCTTTGCCTTCTCTCTCTCCTCCTTTTCCAAACCTCCCCTACCTAGCCTAGCCTACCTGACCTGGTCTGAGCCTGCCTGACTTAGCCTGAGCCTGCCTGACCTGGTGCTAACCCACCTGACCTAAGTCCAAACCTAGTTGACTTGACTTGAACCTGGTTTGGTTCAAAGTCAAAGTCCAAGTCCTTTTTCGTCTGAAGTTCGAAGTTGATCCTTTTCGGAGTCGAGCCTCGTTCGAAGCATCAAAGCATTTCAGAGTCGTTTCTTCCACGAATTGAAGTAAGTTCGCTTCATTAATCCATCTCTCTCAAGTATTTGATTTTTTGTATATAGCATATACTTTCTGAAGTAGTATCTTGCTTTAGTTCTTGATTGAGCCCCTTTTGGACACTTCGGTGTTCACCCACTCGTCTCGTAACTATCGTCGGATATATATGTTCAATGTGTTCTTCAAAATGGTATCTCGCCCTAGTTCTTGGTTGAGCCCTTTAGAACACTTTGGTGTTCACCCGCTCGCCTTGTAACTATCGTTGGATGCGGATCTAGGTGTATATCTGTTGATTCTGCTGACACGTCCTATATCGCACATGCCATGTAATTTACTTTTGCCGTCACGTCGTATGATGCCAAGGCTCATGCTTTCTGCAGTTTCCGATTATGCATTTACTTACGCTGTCGCATTGAATGACGCCAAGGCTCCTGTTTTGATATATATGTAGAATATTTCGTTCAGTTACACACCCTGAACAATAGCATATGCATTTCCTTTACGTCGTCGCTGTATAAAGCACAGGCTTCTACTTATACTACATATATGGCACGTAAATGAGCGTTCAAATGGAGAACAACTCTAAATCGCTAATGTGATTCCCTTACCGCTCCTCGTTCAAGATTCTGCTTGACGAATGAAGCCCCTATTGGAAAGGCTTTGGTTTTTGGCAAAATGCTCTTTACGTAAAGACTAAGTCAATTACGTATGGCCTGGCTATGGCCTAGGGTTCCTGCAATCTTGATGGATGCAAAGTACGCACAACGGTGTGCATGTATTTCGCGAGTTAAGCGTAGCGATTTCCCGCCAAAGAGGGGAGATGTCGCTGAAATGGATAAAAGAAACACACACTTTCTTCGTAAAAGAGAGGAAGTGCTGCAGAAATTTCTGAAGAAGCTAAGAATAGCTCAGAAAGAATATAGCAGGATGCTCTGTCATACAGCAGAGTGCTACCCAGTTCATGGAATGCCTTCTACAACGTAGAAGGGTTCGTCGCACCACTGCCGATAGAGCAGAGGAGGTGCTGACGAAATGGTTGGCAGAAGAGCTGCCGGAACCAGTTGAACGGCATAATGATGTCCGTTGATGGAACGATGCCAGATCGGCTCGTATCCCTGTGCCTGCAAGGGCATCTTGCTCGTAAGGGCCGCTGAGACGGAGTAGAGGTTGCGCCTTGGCTAGGTTTGGACTCGTTGCGTGAAAATATGCCGAGTAGCTGATCTATTTAGATCGAGTCATATGCATGCTCATTGAGAACGGTTACGCAACCAGACTCGTAAGGGCCGAAGAGCCAGAGTGTGTTGTTTCCACCCAAAGAGATGTGATGCTCGTGGTGGCCGCAGTGCCAAGAGCAGTGTTCTGCATGCATATGAATAAGACTTAAGGTCGCACTTACCCCGCGGTTGAAAATCGTGTTAGGGGTACCCCCTCAGTAATGACTGTGTTGGGGCAGACTGAATGGGGTCGGGTACATACTCCCGTAGTGCTAAGGCATGGGCTGCCTAAATGGCATGCAAATTCTGTCCAGGTAATTGTAATACTGGCAGACCCTTTCAGGAATTATGCTCACTGTGGAATGACAGTGATGGTACAACCTTGAGTGACACGTATTTTACTTTAGACCTGATAGAGTCCACGATGGCCTCAGTCACTCATGGGTTCTAGGGTCGTGGTTATCCTTAAGATCTAAGGATTGAACCCAACTACTGCAAGTAGAGGATGCATCCGAATATGGGCCTAGTAGGGTTCTCCCAATTGAAACACACTGCCCTACTATGGATAGGGTCAACAGGCCTTTGGGGTATCTAAAATACATAGAATAATCAACCCCCAGAACGTCGAATTGATGCCCGGACAATTGCTTTGCCCGCGTACCAAGGGTGAAAGAGGTTAAATATCGAAACAATGCATTAGCTTAGGTTCAGCGATGCTTGAATGTATGAATGGATGGACGTTGTTGAGTTAGTCCTGCATAACATTTGTGAAGGTGTCATGATCGGTATACGACTGGACCGACTGGGCAAAGACCCGTGTTGTATCTGCATGACTAAGCGAAGCTCGAGGAGTTGTCCTTAGATGCATGGGATGCGGATGTGCCAAGTATGAAGACTTGAGCTAGACATCCCTTTGAAACCCGGAAGAGGTCAAGGCTAAGTCGTGAAGACTTGATTGAATGTTCAACTCATACCCTGAGGAGGCTCTTGCGATATACGCTGAGTCTTGGAGGCTTGAGCGTCGTTATTACGAACTGCGACCCTGAGTGGTCTATGCATTGCTTGAGTTGAATGGATTGTGATTGCTTGCTTACCAGACCATCAGTGGTTCTGACCCCGTTTTATGGGGATTACAGGTGTTGGACCTGCGTTGCGATATGCGGAGCAAGGCGGCATCGAGTTCCAGGGTTTCTCTAGATAGAGTTGTACTGCTTCCTTTTATTGAACCTATACTGTTTTTCCAAGCAGTGGTGTTGTAATAAACATGTGGTTTTCGATAAAATGGAACAGTTTGGTGGTCAATGAGTTGCTTGGCCACATACCTGTAATGTGCCCAGGGTTTTCTAAAACTGACAACTCATTATCGTCTGATTCCGCTGCTAAAAGCTTTTCTAAGTTCCGCTGGAAAGAAAAAAAAAAGAAATTCATGAAAATTTTAACTTAGCTTTGTTTTGGAAATCCAGGGCGTTACAGGAGGACAGTAAGGTCACAAAACAGCCAGAAGAGATGGCAGAATTTGATTCAACGCTTCCAGAATTGCCAGAGTTTACAGCGATTCAGAAACAGGATGAGTCATCGACCCTAGTTCAGGATCCAACTGAAGACATCAATATTGGTTCAGAGGATAATCCTAAAATTCTCAAGATCGGGTTCCTGTCTAAGCACAGATGAGAACGAAAAGCTCATCAATTTTCTCAAGCAATATCAAGAAGTGTTCTTATGGACTTATGAGGATATGACAGGGTTAGATTCTAAATTGGTGGAACATCGCCTCATATTGAAGCCTGATGCGAAGCCAGTTAAGTAGAAATTAAGAAAGATGGATCCTCGAATCGAGCAGCATGTCAAAGAAGGACTTGAGGATTTGCTTAAAGTAGGATTCATTTGAGCAATAGATTATCCGGATTGGTTGGCAAATATCATAGCAGTTCCCAAAAAGAATGGTAAAGTTTGAATCTGTATCGACTTCCGTGATCTCAATAAGGCTACTCCTAAGGACGACTATCCGCTCCCAAATATTGATCTCTTGGTCAATAGCACGGCTGGTCATGCCATGTTCGCTTTTATGGATGGATACTTCGGATACAATCAAATCAAACTGGCCGCTCGTGACCAATCCAAAACATCCTTCACTACACCATGGGGCACTTTCTGTTACACAGTCATGCCGTTTGGGCTCAAGAATGCCGAAGCAACCTATCAATGCTTGATGGCTGCCATATTCCATGACCAGATTGCACAAGACCATGGATGCATACGTGGATGACATCCTAGTCAAATCCAAGGAAGAAGAAGATCATATCGATGCTTTAAGTCAGGTCTTCAAGCGACTTATTCTTTATAAGCTAAGACTCAACCCTCAGAAGTGTGTCTTCGAAGTTGGATCAGGAAAGTTATTAGGCTTCTTGGTTAGCAAAAAGGGAATAAAAATGGATCCCGCCAAAGCAAAGGCCATCATTGATATGTCACCCCCGACTACTCTCAAAGAATTGCATAATCTTCAGGGACGTATGCAATCAATTCAGAGATTCATATCCAATATTGCCATGAGATGTGAGCCTTTCAATCATTTGCTTAGAAAAGGAGTGAAGTTTGAGTGGGGACCGGAATGTCAGCAATCATTTGTTCGTATCAAGAAGTACCTTCTTAACCTGCCTGTTCTAAAGCCATCGAAATTGGGGAAGCCTCTTTTGTTGTACGTTTTAGTTAACCAAGCCGTTTGTGGTGGATTCTTGGCACAGTACGAGGAAGGCAGTCTGATTGAGCATGTCATCTACTATGTAAGCAAGACTTTTATTGATTACGAGAAGAAGTACTCCCAGATAGAGAAGACATGTCTAGCACTGGTTTGAATGTGTCAAAAGTTAAGGCATTACTTGTTAGCATCAGAGGTCAAGATTCTTTCAAAACTTAATCCTCTCAAGTACATTCTCGAACAACCATTTATCAGTGGACAGATTGCCAAATGGCAAGTCCTTTTGATGCAGTATGACTTGAAATATGTTTCTCAGCAATCTATCAAAGGCCAAGCAATTGCAGACCAATTGGCAGATTTTTCTCTGGCAAGAGATGTTAAAGTTAAGGATGATTTCCCCGATGAGCAGATCTACAATGTTCAGCAGTCTCCAGTTTGGAACTTATTCTTCGATGGTTCCAAGAATATGGCCGGCATAGGAATCGACATCTTACTGATCACACCGGAGAAAGAGATGATCCCCTTTTCTCTAAAACTAGATTTTCAATGTACCCATAATATGGCTGAGTATGAAGCTTTAATACAAGGTATGAGAATTCTGCAAGATTTCAATGTCAAGAGAGTACACGCTTTCGGTGATTCATTGCTCGTCGTCAGCCAAGTCAAAGTTGAATGGCAGGTAAAAGACCAGAAGTTTCTTCCTTATCAAAAGATTGTTCTAGCCCTTGTCAACGATTTTGATGAATTTCAACTTTTTCATATCAAAAGGGAGTTTAATCAAATAGTCGACGGTTTGACCAGCCTAGGCTCCATTATGTCTTTCAGAAGCGGAGAATTCTGTCGTTCTTTTGAAATTGGCAGACTTGATCAACCTGCTTTCATTCCAGTAATGCAAGTTAACTAGGCGAAACAGAAAAGTAAACCTTGGTACCAAGATATTAAAAATTTCATTGAAACTGGTGAGTTTTCACCAGAATTATCAAAGAAGGAGCAAAAAGCAATTCAGCATATGTCGGTCTGTTATTTTATTCTCGCCAATGTTTTTTATCATCGTGGGTTCAGTTCTGAATATTCTAGATGCTTAGATGAAGAAGAAGCCAAAGAAGTCATGCAAGAAGCGCATGAAGGCATTTGCGGTGGTCATGTTGGGTACCAAACCCTTGTTAAGCAAATCATTCGAGCAAGATATTATTGGAAAACCATGTAGCAAGATTGTTATCGCTTTGTAAAGAAGTGTGTTCTGTGTCAGGTGCACGCACCTTCCATTCATGCGCCAGCTACGTACTTGCAATCAGTCGTGTCTCCATGGCCATTCTCTATGTGGGCCTTCGACGTCGTGGGAACCATTACTCCTTCCGCTTCCAATGGTCATAAATATTTTCTTGCCGCAACAGAGTACTTCACCAAATGGGTTGAAGTTGTCACTCCACGTACGATAGAAGGCCGACATGTGGTCTCGTTCATTCATAAGAACATTTTTTGTCGTTTCGGTATACCGCACGACATTGTGTCAAATAATGGTACTCATTTCAAGAATGAGAGAATTAAGATCTTTTGTTCGAAATTCAGAATTCATCATCATTTTTCAGCCCCTTATTATCCCCAAGGGAACGGCCAAGCAGAAGCGATGAATAAAAGTTTGATCCGCATCTTGGAAAGAACCATTAAGACGGACCGTGATTGGCACAAGAAAATCCATGATGCGCTCTGGGCATATCGAACCACCATTCGAACCCCGACCAATTCAACTCCTTCAGAACTTGTTTATGGGACCGAGGTGGTGCTACCCCTTCATGTTCAAAAACCCGCTCTTAAATTTGCATCTCTTCTAGAGCTACCACTTGATCAGTATCAGCAACAGAGATTGGTACAACTAGATCTACTCGATGAGAAAAGACTTAAAGCAGTAGAGCATGCCCAGTCTTATCGTCAGAGGATAGCAAGGCAATACGCCAAGTCAGTCATTGAAAGAAGATTCCAAGTTAATGACCTGGTCCTTAGATCAATGGCTCATCTCAAGCATCGTCCGCGTGGCAAATGGTCACCAAACCGGGAAGGTCCCTACGTGGTGAAAGAAGCGCTACCCTGCAAATCATATCGTCTGATTAATGCAGACGGGGTAGAACTATCCGACCCCATTAATGCTCGACATCTGAAGAAATTCTACACCTAGAAAATCTCTATTCTATCTTTTGTATGCTTCAAAAATCCTTTTAATAAATGATCAATTACTCTTCTATAATTCCCAGAATATACTGGGGCATTCTTGTTATAAAGTTGTCTTTTATTCAAAACAACCTGTGTGCAGGCATGATCTAATAAATCTCTCATTTTGCACGCATGTGCACTCAGTTGCACCCTTTGCATTTGCATTCATTTTACATCAAGCTTTTTCACCCATTCAGGATAAGGGATAAATCCTGAGACCTCAGCAAGGCGTTCGAGTCATCGTCAGTTGATAATCTTTTAAAACCCAGTGCTCGTACTGGTAATCTTCCAAACCCGGTGCTCGTACTGGTAATCTTTTAAAATCCAGTGCTCATACTGGTAACCTTTTAAAATCCAGTGCCTGTACTGGTAATTCTTGGAAACCCAGTGCTCGCACTGGTAGTCTTTTAAAATCCAGTGTTGGTAGTCTTTTAAAATCCAAGGTTCGTATTGGTATCCTTTAGAAATCCGGTACTGGTATTCTTTTAAAATCCTGCGCTCGTACTGGTAACCTTTTAAAATCCAATGCTCGTATTGGTACTTTGTCAAAGTTCGGTCTTCATACTAGTCGCAACATAACTCTCACATTGAGGTTCAGACTCAATCTTCAGATCTGCAAACCAAACAATCTTTATCAGACCTTTAGGTCACTCCATTCTGTTGATCTGACCTTCGGGTCACCAATCTTGTCAGACCTCTGGTTATCCATTTTACCAAGCAAATCTTTAGGTTATCAAATCCTATCAATATCAATCATATTTGTCCGACCTTTGAGTCGTATCTTGCAATCATAGTCTTTCAAGATTCGACTTTTATGTCGAATCCATTTGCCAGTTAGTTCATTATCAATCTTTTCTCTTGCGAGGGACCCTTTTTTCAGGGAGAGTTCGAGGGAGCTCGTTCTTTTCGCATGTCTTTGTTGTTCGTTCATTGAACCCCTTTTTCTAGGGAGAGTTTGAAGGGATTCATGCTTCACAAACAGTTTGCAAAACAATCTTTATTGTCATACAAGGAACCCTTTTTCCAGGGAGAGTTTTGGCGAAATCTCGTCCTCCTTGTAACCCTAAATGTCTTTTGTTAGGCAACCCCCGTCGTCAAGGACCCTTTTTTCAGGAAGAGTGTGATGGACTCGTTTCTCTATGATATCCTTCCAACCTTTGTTAGCGGCCCCCTTTCCATAAGAGAAGCCTAGAAATAGGGAGTTTTGACGAAAACTTTATTTCTCTTCGAAAGTTCGTTTTGCAAACACCTCCTCTTTAGGGAAGAGAGGAGTATATTTTTTATTACCCGTTCAGGTAAGGGTCAAGCCTGAGTCTCTCCTTTGGGGAAAGAAGAGGAGAATCTAGCCACGGATAGGTCATTTAGATCTCAAGTGATTTCTTTCACCAAGGATTTCAGGAATATTTTGCCAGTTTGCCATGAAAAATAGTTGTTGATTTCAAAATCTTTATCGCATAAAATTATACCTCAGAATACCTTCAGTATTACTTTCGAAAGGACAAAGCTTTTGTGAAAAAGGATTCAAAATTCAAAATCTTTTTATTTGGCCAACCAAAAGGATGAAGAATAAATCCGCGATATGGCCGGTAAAGAAAATTCAATGTCGTTTTAAAGCCATGAGTGGTCGATATTGATCGCAGTCAATGGCACACTTTTAAAGATCATCCTTCGAAAATAAAGCAGTCAAAATATCCTGGGTGATACAGAAGAATCCACTCAATCTCCATATCTCCTCAATCACCTAAGCTGCAATTAAAGATTTGTAAAAGGGATCTCTCAATTGTCGTCAAGATGAAGGCGAATTAAGCGAATATACCCCTGGGGCCAAAGAAGATTTGGATCATCTCCAAGATGACAGAGTTTGTGACGGATCCTTCCAGGGAAAGTTCAAAGCATTGTCGAGATGAAGGCATATGCGATGAACCTCCCGACAATCCCTAAAAGGTATTTGATTTCTGCTATCACCAAGAGATTTTCAACCAAAGAGCCAATAATTGTCAATATAATCCCTGAGAGAAAAGAAGGATCGGAACATCTCTGAGATGAAGGAGTTTGTGACGTACCCTTCCAAAAAAAAATGAGAGAAAAGTCAGGACATCTCTAAAATGAAGGATGATGTAATTCTCGAAAAATCCAAGAGAGCTCTAATTCTGTTAAAAAGAGAGTGCAGAAAGATCATCATGAGAAAAGAATCCCAGGATATCAGACTGCCGAATCTATCAAGAACCTCCTTTAATTTTGTGAAATTCTCTTATCAATATTCTTTCACCAATAGCTCTCGCAATATCAAGAATACATTCTTTTCTGTCCATATCAAGGAAATTGATAGCTTCTTTGAAAGAAAGTCAATGGCAATGATATTTGAATTCGAATCTTGATTCTACGGAGTTAAGTCCCGTTGGAGGTAATACTTCATGTAGAAAAGAGGGAATATTTTTCATATATATATGTGCTTATCATTCTTGAATTAACTATATTTTTTTTATCTTATTGGCAATCTTTTCAAGTTATCCTGACATGAAGTGAGAACTTGATGTCTATTTTGATGTATCCAGGCGTTGTTGTTATCCCTTTTAGGATCGGATGACGGGAGTTGTCTAAGATCTTTCCCTTCTTGTTTTGATCTAAGCGCCTGGGCTCTCAGGTTCACACACTTCTCTGTGCTCCCCACTGTCCCACCATAGACAGTTCCCGTTCAGGTTAAGGGTTAAACCTGAATTTTCTGCAAAAGGTCATCTATCTTAAAAGCCATCTAGTCTTAGCAATGAGACGCCCAAGATCAATCCCTTTTCAAGCTTTAGGGAACCCTTTTTCTTCCTTTTGCAAACCCCTCTCGGATTTATTGTGCAAAATTCGAAGGTCCCATCATGGTTTCTTCATTTGAGGATTCCGTTTATCGTCCCCTTTCAGGTTAAGATTAAGCCTGAGCCTAGTTTTTTCACGAGGTATCATCCCCTTTCAGGTTAAGGGTTAAGCATGAACCTCATTTTTTCATGAGGTATCGTCCCCTTTCAGGTTAAGGGTTAAGCCTGAGCCTCGTTTTTCCATGAGGTATCGTTCCCTTTCAAGTTAAGGGTTAAGCCTGAGCCTTGTTTTTCCACGAGGTATCGTCCCCTTTCAGGTTAAGGGTTAAGCCTGAACCTCATTTTTCCACGAGGTATCATCCCCTTTCAGGTTAAGGGTTAAGCCTCAGCCTCATTTTTCCACGAGGTATCGTCCCCTTTCAGGTTAAGGGTTAAGCCTGAACCACATTTTTTCATGAGGTATCGTCCCCTTTCAGGTTAAGGGTTAAGCCCGAGCCTCATTTTTCCACGAGGTATCGTCCCCTTTCAGGTTAAGGGTTAAGCATGAGCCTCATTTTTCCACGAGGTATTGTTCCCTTTCAGGTTAAGAGTTAAGCCTGAGCCTCATTTTTCCACGAGGTATCGTCCCCTTTCAGGTTAAGGGTTAAGCCTGAACCTCATTTTTCCATGAGGTATTGTCCCCTTTCAGGTTAAGGGTTAAGCCTGAACCTCGTTTTTCCACGAGGTATCGTCCCCTTTCAGGTTAAGGGTTAAGCCTGAACCTCATTTTTCCACAAGGTATCGTCCCCTTTCAGGTTAAGGGTTAAGTTTGAGCCTCATTTTTCCACGAGGTATCGTCCCCTTTCAGGTTAAAGGTTAAACCTGAACCTCATTTTTTCATGAGGTATTTCATTTCTCGTCTCATCCAGGTTAAGAGCTAAGCCTAAGCCTCATTCCGATAAGGTGATTCTTTCTTCTCTATTCTCCATCCCCTACCTATCATGATCATCGTCAAAGTTAATTCCTTCATACCTGGTCAGATCCTCCTAACTGGGGCATTTTTTTTATATATAGTCCAAATTTGGTGCGTTTTCTTTGCAACTAAGCTCGGCTTACAACCGGCTTAGTAGCAAAGAGAGGCATATGTAAACACCCCAAATTTTCACCCTCATCTAGTGTTTACATTTCATATATCATCGCAATATCATTTCATCCATTTGACATGTCATTTCATTGCATTGCATGTCATTACATCTCATTTTCGAGATCCAGAACTCTTGTTTTTAAAATATTCAATCCAGATTCGAGTTTTAAAACTTTTCTTTCAAAATCAATTGTTAAAACCTGGGTTTTTAATCAGCATTCTGTCATTTGCCAACCCCCAAGACCTTATATTTTGAAATGCTTTCTCAGAAAACAATCTGGATTTGTTTTAAACTCAATTTTCAACCGATTTCAATTCTCAGATGAGACCCATTTAGGTGGTGTCGCTTTTGGATTCCTTCACTTGTCAAAAATCTCCAAAAAATTTCAGAGTCCTAGTTGGATCAGGACTCTTTTTTCAGAGTCCAGTCGGATCAGAACTCTACTTTTCACTACCTTTTTACCTGTTTTCGGAGAAAACCTTTTAAAATCTTCTGTTTTGGCCAAAATTTCAGAGTCCTAGTTGGATCAGGACTCTTCTTCAAGAGTCCAGTCGGATCAGGACTCTTCTTCAGAGTTTTAATCGGATTAGGACTCTAATCCTTTACAAAAAAATTATCTATTTTTCAATCAAATCTTTTAAAATCTTTCAAAATGAGTCAGAAACTCAGAGTTTTAGTTAGAACAGGACTCTGTTCAGAGAGTCCTAGTTGGATCAGGACTCTGATCTTGATTTCAATTTTGAAAGAATCTTTCAAAAATCTTTCCATCTATCAAAATTGTTACACTTTTATCAAAGAATTTCAAAATTTTGAGGTTTTATTCTAGAGTCCTGATCAAAATCAGGACTCTACCCAGAGTCCCGATCGAATCAAGACTCTATCTAAAATTGATTTTTATACTTCATTTTCACTGGTTTTTAAAAGCTTTGCCCAAATTTCATCATTTGCTTCTCAGAAAACCAAAATTCTTAGAGTTTTGATCGAATCAGGACTCTTTCTCAGAGTTATAATCAGATCAGGACTCTGAACCAAAACTTCAATTTCATCCTGTTTTTAACTGTTTTTCAAAATTCTCTCATTTGTTTTCTCAGAAAATCCAAAAATCTGAGAGTCCTAGTTCAATCAGAATTCTATCCTCAGAGTCTCAGTTGAATCAGAACTTTGTTCTATTTCAATACTTGTTATTGTTTACATTGTTTTTACAAATTCTTTCATCCATTTTTCAGAAAATACCAAAAAAATCTACAGTTTCAGTCCGATCAGGACTCTGTCCCAGAATCCTAGTCCAGACAGGAGTCTATTTTGAAGTCTGTTGTTACTTCCATTTTCCATTTATTTCCATTTGTTTTCAAAAAATAGGTCATTTTGTAGAGTCCAGTTAATCAATTACTCCATTTCAGGGTTCTGATCGAGTTAGGAGTCTAACCCTGATTGTATTTTCTGACTTGTTTCACCATTTTCGATGAAATCTTCTCAAAAACTCCTTTATTTGGCTTTTAAAAACCAAAACCACAGAGTCCTAAAAATCCAGGACTCTAACCCGGAGTTCCAGTTCGCCTGAGACTCTATTTTCAAAGATTTTGAATTTTAATTATTGATTTTAACCTCTTTTCAAAGTTATTTTCAGTGTTTATTTCAAAACTCTCAAAACCTGGTGTGGGACCACTCAGTTGGTGCCACATCCAGAGGAGTTCTAACCCAGTTGGAACTCTATGCCATTTCAAAAAATTTAATTTCAAGTTTGCTTTTGAAAATCTTTTGAAAACTCTCTCAATTTCAAGTTTTAAAATCTTTTTTTTTTTTTAAAACTCAAGTAGGGCCCACTCGGGGTGGCGCCACATTTGAGAAAGTCAGAGTTAGTCTAGACTTAGTCAGTGTCTTGGTTAGTTTTAGAAGTTTATAAGAGTCAAAATCTATTTTGAAAACTCATTTTTAAAGTTTGGTTTTTAAATTGTTGTTTTTAAAAGTTTTAGTTAAAACTTTAAAAACCCAATGTGAAGAAAATGCCAAGTGGCACCACATTTGGGGGTTTTTTAGGATTAGATAGGGGTTAATTAGAAACTAATTAGGATAATTTAGACTAGGGGTAGATAGGTAACTCCACCCCAAAATCCCCCCCTTAGAAGAGTCCAAAAATTTAAAAATTGTCAATTTTCAAAACCTAAATTTTTTTTATAAATAGATACCCATAGGGGGTCAATTTTGCCATCTCTCTCTCTTTGGCAATTCTTGGAGCTTCTCTCTCCTCTCCAGCCCTTCCTCCATTGCTTCAAGCATCAAGGTAATATTTTTATATTTTTTTTAGTTTTATTCAATACTTTTTCATGCTTTAAATCAATTTTAGCCATTGGTGCCTTCTATTTCATGGATTTAACCATGGATTCAAGTCCAAGAACCTCAAGAGAGGTTCAATAAGATGATTTGACTCTGTTTTGATGTTTTTCCAGAAATTTTAATCCATTAGAATCGATTATAGTGTGGTTTTTCATGTTCTTAACCATTAAAACATGTGATTTACCGGTTAAATGGGTAAAATCCATGCTTTTTAAGGTAAAATCAAATTTCAGCCAATGATTCCCTGTGTTTATTTATTTATTTTTACTTATTTATGTTTATTACAT
Source organism: Nuphar pumila (assembly GCF_984573655.1). Taxonomy (NCBI): domain Eukaryota; kingdom Viridiplantae; phylum Streptophyta; class Magnoliopsida; order Nymphaeales; family Nymphaeaceae; genus Nuphar; species Nuphar pumila. The sequence goes on along the minus strand of NC_143260.1, from coordinate 62,574,969 downwards.
GTGTTTTAGCATAGAAATCAATTTTGTTTTGCTGTTTGGTATTTTTTTTTTTATTAGTTAAAGCATGATTTATTAGGTTTTATCAAATTTCTGTGTGTTTTTAGTTTATAACAGAAAAGAGCATGCTATTTAGGATCTAAATACTCACTGTTAATTTCTGATTTTTTTATATACGATACATGGATGTGTAAATGAACTACTGTAAAAAAATCAGAGGTTTTGGAGTTCGGGAACCTTGTCAGAAAAATCAGACATCAAATCGGGATTTTCAAGCTTTAAAATCATTGTTAAAATCAAAAGGGTAACTTGATCTTATGTTATTTTCCTCATCCAATATCCAATTTGAGATCCGTAAAGTGTTGTGGATTCATGTTGATATGATCTATTTACTGTGAAAGTTTGGTAATTTTTGGCCTCTGTTTAATATTTTTCCTTCTGACAGAAATCTGATTTTAAATTTAAAACTCGTTAGGGTTTACCAAAACCCTAATCAGATTTTTAATGACCATAGATCTCAAACCACAGATCTGATTCATGATATGTAAAAAAGGAGTTTCATTATTTTTTTGTATGATGTTCACTGCTAAAATTTTAGAAATTTTTGATTAAGTTTGATATTTGTTTCTGTATTTTCAATTCTAAGTAGATGTTTTAACCCTTGTTAGATTTGTTATATTTTAGTTCAGATTGCCGGAAGGGTTTCTCCCTAGCCGGAAATGATTTTTCCAATATATAAAAAGGAAAACCTTTGTTTTTATGTATAGTTTGCCTCTGTAAAAATTCAGAAGTTTTTATGGAGGATTGGCCCCTGATTCGGGTCTAACTCTGAAACTAGTTTGTGACTTAGGTTAAAAATAGCATATCTTAGGGTTTTAATGCAATTTTTGGATTAAAATAATGTCAAAAAATTATTTTTATGATTTCAATCTGATTTCAGAGATATAACAAGTGCAGGTACCAATTTGTATGAAATTTGGAATCCGTTTGATGCCTGAATTAATCAAATTGCAAAACAGGGCACCCGCAGGATCCCGAAACACTGCCAAAATCACAATTTTTGTGATATTTCTTGATTTTCGTGAATAAATGTGTGTTTTTAGGGTTTACTCATGTCTAGAATCATATTAGGGTGTTTCATGTTTGATTTTGTATTTATTTCAATCATAAATCCCAAGTTTTTACCAAAATCTATTTCAGAAAACCCTGATTTCAAGGCCATAGTCTTGCTATCAGGGGTAATTTAGTCATTTGACCTCAATTTTGAAATTCTAAACCCTAATTTTCATACTTTTAGTCATTTTATATCATATTTGAGTTAATTTATCATTATTTGTATTTCAAAACTTGCATTTTTACAAAATATCTTTCTGAAAACCCTGATTTCAAGGCCATAGTCTTGCTATCAGGGGTATTTTGGTCATTTTGACCCCAATTTCGAATTTTCAAATCTAATATTTATTATTCATTTAGTTTTATTCCTTATTTTATTAAGTTTATATCAGGGAATCATGGAAAAAGGCTTATATCTAGCAAAATCCAGTAATTTCTAGATATTACTGGATAAATCTAGAAAAGCCAACATATCTTCACTAACAAGTTTTCTAGTTTTGCAGAAACATTGAAGACTTTATTTTCTGTATTTAAATTTGATTAGTGATGTAAATTGTAATTAAATTTGGAATAAGAATTTCAATTTCTGCATAGAATAGGATGCATTGCATATAGTTTTAAACTTTGATATATAACTGCTATCTATGCCAATTCATGCATATTTTTACCAGTTCACTATGGTCTACACGAATGGCATGTGCACTAGCTCTTATGGAGTTGACAAACTTGGTGGAATTTGTATTTATGGCCATAGTCAGAATACGAATGATACCTAAATTTGTAATCTTCGTATTAGCCACATTCAGCCTACACTCTTAGGCTAACTTCAAAAATGCATTGCATTTCTCAAAAATACAAAAAGGGTTTTCTCAATTCCTCAAAATCAAGTCTTTCAAATCCACATTCATTCATTTCATTCATTTGCAAATTCCAATTTCAATTCAGAGAAATCTATTTTCTCAAAATTTTTCTAAGTCTTATTCTAAAATCAATTTTCTCAAAACTCTAAGCTTTCAAATGGTATTTCAAGTATTTTCCCAAGTTCAAAATTTGATTTTCCAAGTTATGTATTCAATTTCAAAGTTTGAATTCAAAGAAATCAAGTTTTTCAAAGTTATTTTAAATTCCTCAAAATCGATTTTAACAAAACTTCAAGATTTCTTCAAAAATCGATTTTCACTTTCCTCAGAAATATTCTCTCACAAAGCTCACGATTTTCCAAATGACATCTTTTCCAAGAATCTCCAAATATTTTCCAATATTCAAATCAAACATCATGTTTTCAAATATGCATTTTCAGAAATTCATTGCACATGCCTGATTCTTTGTGCATTTAGGAAATAGAACACGATTTAGACAAGTTGAGCAAAGTTAAGCATACAATTGATCCTTGGTTCAATTACCCCTGGTAAAGGCGCCAGGAACGGTTGAACCTCATACCGACAGGCGAGTCTCATTCTTTGGAATTATCTCGCATTTTAAAAATGGAGGCAAGTTATTTTCAAAATCTTTTTCAAAGGTCAGTTTGACTTGCAAAAGTAAAAATTTTGCGATGATAACACCCGTGCTTACCACTTTTGTGGAAAGTCGGTTATTTACTTTTGGTTGACGATTTTCCAAGTATTTTATTGAAAAACTATCTTCTAAAAAGAACATTCATAAAAATTCAACCATGTATCCTGCCTGCATATAGAACAAAATTTTAAAAATGCCCCAGTGTAACTGAGAAAGAAAGTTTGATCCTTATTGAAAGAAATAGGAAGATTACAAGGGAAGAATAGATGCTTCAAGTATAGAACTTTTTCAAGTGTCGAGCATTAATGGGATTTGGTAATTCTACCTCATTGGCATTGATGAGCCGATATGAGTTACAGGGTAATGCTTCTTTGATGACATAAGGACCTTCCCAATTTGGCGACCATTTCCCGCCAGGATGATGTTTGAGATAAGTTGTGGATCAAAGCACTAGATAATTGACTTTGAATCTCCTTTTGATGATAGACTTTGAATACTGTCTGGCTATTCTCTGGCGATATGATTGAGCATGCTCTGCTGCTTTTAGTCTTCTCTCGTCGAGCAAGTCAAGTTGAATTAATTGTTGCTGCTGGTATTGATCAAGAGGTAATTCTAGATGTGATGCGAATTTCAAAGCGGGCTTCTGAACATGTAGAGGCAATACTATTGTTCCATAGACCAATTCTGATGGAGTAGCATTTGTTGGAGTGTGAATGGTGGTCCGGTAGGCCCATAGTGCATCATGGATCTTCTCATGTCAGTCACGGCCTATTTCTATAGTCCGCTCCAAGATACGAATTAAGATCTTATTGGTAGTTTCTGCCTGACCATTCCCTTGAGGATAATATGAGGCAGAAGAATGATGATGGATTTTGAACTTTGAACATAATGTCTTCATTCTTTCATTTTTGAAATGACTGTCATTATCTGACACGATGTCATGCGGTACGCCGAAACGACAAAGGATGCTCTTGTGAATGAAAAAGACCACGTGACGGCCTTCCACTATGTGTAGGATGATAGCTTCTACCCACTTGGTGAAATATTCTGTTGCAGCGAGAAAGTATTTGTGGGCATTTAAAACAGAAGGAGTGATGGGACCTACGACATCAAAAGCCCATATAAAAAATGGCCATGGAGAGACGACAGATTGCAAATATGTTGCTGGAGCATGAATAGATGGTGCATGTATCTGACATTAGATACATTTCTTCACGAAATGATAGCAATCTTGTTGCATAGTCTTCCAATAATAATTGGCTCGTATGATTTGTTTGACAAGGGTTTGGTAGCCAACGTGACCACCACAAATGCCTTCGTGTGCTTCTCGCACTACTTCTTTGGTTTTGTCTTCGTCTAAGCAGCTGGAATACTCTAAACTGAATCCACGACGATAAAGGACATTGGCCATAATGAAATATCGAGTAGACATGCGTTGAATTGCTCGCTACTCTTTTTTTTAAAGTTTTGGAGAAAATTTGTCAGTTTCTATGAAGTTTTTGATATTATAATACCAAGGCTTCTTCTTTTGCTCAACTTGGTTTACTTGTTATGTTGGAAGGAAGGCAGATTGGTTAAGTCTGCCGATTTCAAAGGAGCGACAAAATTCTCTATTTTTGAATGCCATAATGGAGCCCAGGTTGGCTAGGCTATCAACCACTTGATTGAAATCTCTCTTGATATGGAAAAGATGAAATTCTTTAAAATTGTTGGCAAGAGCTGAGGCGATCTTCTGATAAGGAAGTAGCTTTTGATCTTTCACTTGCCATTCGACTTGGACTTGATTGATAACTAGAATAGAGTCGCCATAGGCATGCACTCTTTTGACATTGAAGTCTAGTAGAATCTTTAGACCTTGAATTAGAGCTTCGTAGTCGGCCATGTTGTTGGTACATTGGAAATCTAACTTGAGAGAAAATGGAATCATCTCTTTCTTAGGAGTGATTAATAAGATCTCAATGCCTATTCCAGCCATATTCTTGAAACCGTCGAAAAATAAATTCCAGACTGGAGATTGCTGGATATTGCATATTTGCTCATCAAGGAAGTCATCTTTGGCTTTCACTTTTTCTGCCAAAGGAAAATCTGCCAATTGATCTGCAATTATTTGACCTTTGATTGATTGTTGGGAGACATATTCTAAGTCATACTGCATTAGCAAGACTTGCCATTTGGTGATCCATCCACTGAGAAAAGGTTGTTCTAGGATGTACTTAAGAGGATTGAGTTTAGACAAGATTTTGACTTCTGATGCCAGCAGGTAGTGTCTTAGCTTCTGACACATCCATACCAAGGCTATGCAGGTCTTCTCTATTTGAGAGTATTTCTTTTCATAGTCTATGAAAGTCTTACTCACATAATAAATGGCGTGCTCTATCAAGCTGTCTTCTTTGTATTGTGCCAAGAATCCGCCACATGCGACTTGATTGACTGAGATGTATAACAGAAGAGGTTTCCCTAATTCTGGCGGCTTCAAGATAGGAGGGTTGAGAAGATACCTCTTGATACGATCGAATGATTGCTGACATTCTTGTCTCTATTAGAACTTCACTCTTTTTCTAAGTAAGTGATTGAAAGGCTCGTATCTCATTGCCAAATTGGATATAAATCGCCGGATTGATTACATGCGTCCTTGAAGGCTACGTAATTCTTTGAGATTCGTTGGGGGTGACATATCAATGATGGCCTTTGCTTTCGCTGGGTCAACTTTAATTCCCTTTTTGCTCACCAGAAAACCCAACAGTTTGCCTGATTCGACTCCAAAAACACACTTTTGAGGGTTAAGTCTTAGGTTATAGAGAATGAGTCGTTTAAACACTTGATCAAGAGCTTCGATGTGATCTTCTTCCTCTTTGAAATTCACGAGGATATCATCAACATATGCATCCATGATTTTGCGCATTTGATTGTGAAAAATGATGGTCATTGCTCGTTGATATGTTGCTCCAGCATTCTTGAGCCCAAATGGCATAACGGTATAGCAGAAAGTGCCCCAAGGCGTAGTGAAGGAAGTTTTTGATTGGTCGTGGGCGGCCAACTTAATCTGATTGTAGCCGGAATATCCATCCATAAAAGAGAACATAGCATGTCCTGCAGTGCTGTTGATTAGAAGATCAATACTTGGAAGTGAATAATCATCCTTCGGAGTTGCTTTATTGAGATCTCTGAAGTCTATGCAAATCCTCACTTTGCCACTTTTCTTTGGAACGACTACGATATTGGCTAACCAATCTGGGTAGTCAATAGTTCGAATGAATCCTGCTTTGAGTAAATCTTCGAGTCCTTCTTTGACTTGTTGTTCTATTCTAGGATCCATTTTCCTCAGGTTCTGCTTGACTGGCTTAGCATCTGGCTTTAAAATGAGGCGGTGTTCGACTAATTTTGGGTCTTCATATGTCCATGCGAACACTTCTTCATGTTGCTTGAGAAAATTAGTGAGCCTTTCCTTCTCTTTCGAATTCAGACTGGTGTCAATTTTGAGAATCTTGGGATTGTCTTCTGAACCTATATTGAAATCTTCAGTCGGATCATGTACTAGAGTAGATGGTTCATCTTGCTTCTGAACTGAGGAAAATTCTGGCAATTCTTGAGAAGATTGATCAAATTCTGCATAATAATCTGATTGCTTTGCAACCTTGCCATCTTCTGTGTTGGCTTTGACTCGATGAATTGCTGTTGATTTTTGGAAAGCCTTTGGATTGAGAATGAGCTTCTTGATTGCTCGGGAATGCATTCTGAAATTTGGAGAAGAAACTTTATTCAGGAAAAATCGCCCATCATAATACAAATAGCGTTTGAAAAGAATCATGAATAAAATGACAATGAAATTGTGAAATGAGGAGATAGAGTAAAGAGATAGATGGCATCCAGATAGACAAAAAAACTTGAAATTTTAATGATTTTGAATTGATCAAAGACATTGATAGAATGTGACATTTATTTTGGAAGGAAATACAAAGACGATTCTCAATGTGCCCCCTTAACAAAAACAATCTTCTTTTGCTGGCTTTCGCCGAAAAACCCTAGTCCTGCTCTATGGGGATGATGCTTTTGAATCATTGGTTTGATGCGATCGTCTTCATTTTTGCCCAATCCTTTGAAGGGTTGATAACCATGCTTTAGAAGTAAATCGAATCCCTTTCTTGCTTTCATGAACTGCGGAAACAACGAATGATCTTTGATAGTGTTGTAGTCGAGTCGACCTCCAATCTTGAAGAATTTAGGACCTCTCCATCAGGTCATGGCTACAGTGTGCAGAGATGGTTCTGATGCCTGGAGTATTTCTAGACTTTCTCTGAGACTGATTTCTTCACTTTCCCTGATGCTAAGGATATCTGCAGTGAATGTTGGTTGAGGGATCATGGGCTGCGGGAGCCTTTCTTCTGGGTCTTCTCCCAGTACAGTTGTGATCACTCCACCTTTGGACCATTTTAGACATTGATGAAGGGTGAAAGGTACTGCATTTGCATTGTGAATCCACGTCCTTCCGAGCAGTAGATTGTAGGTGGGTGGCACATTGACTACATGAAAAAGGATGGAATGCACTGAATAATTGATAAACACTTCTAAGAAGATCTTTCCTTTTGTCGTTTGACCATGGTTGTCGAATCCATATATGGTGATAGGATCTGGATTGTACTCTTCCTCCTTGATGCCTAGTGCCTTTGCTGTCATCTCGGGACATATATTGAGGTTGTTGCCTCCATCAACCAATACATGGGGTATTGTCATTCCTCTTACTCGAACAACGATGTACAGGGCATTATTATGAAAGGAGTGAGGCTTTGTAAGGTCCTCATTCGAGAAGGTGATTGGCGCATTTGTCATGGCTGAATTCACAATCTGAGCCATGTCCTCAGGCATGGTACTGGGTTTGACTTTAATTTTTTGCAGTAGTTCGTCCAGTACTTGTTGATGCTTGCAAGAACTTTTAGCTACGTCCAAAATTGAAACATTGGACAAAGCAGTTAGTGGCTTTTGAGTTGAAATTTCTCCCTTTTCAGGCATGGGCTTGATGAACTGACTAAGGAATTCGGGAATCCCTTTTACTTTCTTAGGGGATGCCCTTATAGGTTCTTCAGATACTTTCAACTTGCCAAATGTTGAAATTATGTACATCTACTTAGTGGTTGGGGTTGCTTGTCGTAGCACTAACACCTGATGCTGAACTTGGAGATCTTGAAAGGAACACAACTTGATGTGTTCTTGAGGTAGGAATGGTTGTTTGGATATTACTGTTGTGGTGTGCGGAGGAAATGGTTGATTGAGAATGTTCATTTTTCCTTCTTCATCTCCTTCCACCAAAAGATTCTTATCAATATAATCCTGCACAATATTCTTGAGAACGAAACAGTTCTCAGTGTTATGTCCCACTGTCCTGTGGAACTTACAGAATTGGTCTTTCCACTTCCCCATAGGCATAGGGGTATCGGTCAGTCTAGGCAACTTGATCATTTCCTTCGACAGCATGTACTCGAGCACATCTTCGAGTGATTGGTCAAGAGGAGTGAATTTTCTGTCATAGCTCCACCCTTCATGTTTGGTCTTTTCACGCAGTTTTGGCCCTTGATCTTGCTGAAGGGGCTTGTTGTATTGAGAAGCAGGCTTCCCTTTCTGATCCCCTTTGTTGTTGGGATTGCCTGTGCCATAGCAATAATCTTTCTTCTGCCCTTTATAATGATTGTTGTTGCTGTTATTGTTGGCAGAGTAAGTGAAGTGAGTTTTCTTTTTCTGCTCACCTTCGAGGTTATTCTTGGAAAATGTGAAGCCCTCATAGACTCCATTCTCCACACTTAGCTCAAGTCATTCGGCTCGTTCAGTCAGCTCAATGAAAGTCCTAGATGGTGAAGTGGAGATTAATCTTCTCAGAGGTTGCAAAAAATTGCTGAGGATCAGGAATAAAGCAAGTCTCTCTGATACGGGGTCCCTCATTTTGTTGCAAGCAGACCTCCATCTATGAATGAAATCCCTTGCCTTTTCATTTTCATTCTGCCTTAGATTGCAGAGATGGCTTAATGTTGGGAGTGCCTCCGTGTTGAACAGAAAGCGTTCAATAAATAAATTCACAACTTTATCGAACTCCTTGAGCTCGATGGGATTGATATGCTCAGCATACCATTTAGCTGCAACTCCTTCCAAGCTGCGGGGAAAGCATAGAAATAGTGCTCTGTTGTCCCTCTTGAACTTAGAGCATTCAACGAAGAACATGGCGAGATGTGCTTTGGGGTCGCCAGAACCATCGAACTTGATGAATTTTCGGGGAAGGTTTTTGAGATCATCATCCCCTTCTAGGCCATCATAGAAGTCCTCGCTAGTGAAGACTTTCTTGCCCTTATCCTGGGCTTGTAAATCTTTGACAACTCTAGCCATTTCCTTGAACTATGCTTGCAGTGGATCTTCTATGACCTGACTTTTCAGTTTGCGGGCACCCCTTTGCTCCCGACCATATTTTTTAAATGTTGGGGGCACCTCATATTCTTCATGGGTGTCTTATATTGATTCTGTTCCATCTGAGATTTCTTCTGGCTGAACCTGCTTCTTGGAAGTCTTTATGGATTTATTAGCCTTGTGCCATGGAACTTTTGCCTAAATGGATTCTTTTCTGAACTGGTCCCGGCCTGCTCACTCACCATTTTGTTCATCATCTTCTGAAACATGGCATACATCTGCGGATCTATGCCATCGTCTTCTTGTTGACCCTGGCTCCTGACTGAACACGGGGAGTTCATCTCTTCTTCTGAAGTTGATGAGTACTGAGATGATGTCGTTTTTCTGCCTGATCTTGTCTGAACCATTAAAGGTTACAAATGCTCTCTGTAGGGCAAAGACCTGATTAGATTCTGAGGGAATTTGTTTCTTGGAAAAAATATTTGCTAGAAATATGGTAGACAATTTTGAAAAAGTATCCCATTACTAGAGATTGAGTCGCCGCGGGGATCGCGACAATTGTGTTGTCATCCTTAAGCAAGAGAAATAAACAACGGAAAATGTGCCTTGTTATCTAGGCAAGGTCATCAAACCATGATAGAAAGAGAGAAAATTTTATTGGAATGAGAAAAATATGATTTTATTGATATTGACAAAGAGGTGGAGGACAAACAATTTGCCACCATTCATGATAGTCGGCAGACACTTTAGGACCAAGAAAGAATTTGAGAGTAACAAAGGAATCCCAGCCATAGCGGGCAGAATGATATGCCCTGGACCATTGTGCGGAAGTGAGATCGAATTCTACCATAGCTCCTGATAGTAATCGAGCTTCAATGTACTGTTGTCTTTGAGAAAACTGTCAAACACATCGCTCTGGTTGATAGTAAGTGCAGAAGAATGGTCCTAACAACTTGAACTGCTTGCCATAAGCATATGTATATCTGGGAGGAGACAATCGTCGGTCAAAGTAGTCCCAAACTATGTCATCTTCTTGAAAGTTATCGATCATGGACCGATATTGTGCCACCGGAAGGAGTTCTTGACCATTATATCTGAAAGAATTGGCTCGGGCTGGAACGTGCTGGAAGAACCAGGATTGAAGTGCGCAGATGCATCTTTCGACAAGAATGGAATCTCCAAGTGAAAAACGAGTCAAACTCCGGTACAAGAAAGCGAGTGCTGCCATGGCTATGGAGAGACAGTTGGTCTGTCGACTTCCCCATCTTCTCATGAGCTGGATTATTCTGATATCCATGTAGTTTTGTCCGTCTGGGAAGAGGGCTAATCCTACAGTGCATAGAGCCATTGCATTCTGAATCCTTTCTCTAGCTGTTATTGATAGTGAGTTGACTTCGATGAAGGTCCCGTACTGACGGTACAACTCAAGCAGATTGACGTATTCATTTCTGTCCAACTGGATCAGGGGCCAAGATCGGCGGCCTGTCATATGAGCTAAGGAATCTCGGGGGTCCAAACCCTTGACATTGATCAGAAACTGACGCTCTAACGGATCTTCTGGTTGACCGGCTGATTCTGGTAATTCAAAAATATCTAAAAATTCATCCATTAAAATGGTCATCTCTCCCCACGGGAACCAGAAGGTACATGTTCATGAATTTCATCGCTCTGTCATTGTGTGGATCAGATTATCGTTGATGGTCTGCTTTTCTACTGCTGATGCCACTTCTAATCCATACTCGCTCAAATTGTCCGGGAACATGCGAGAAAAACTTTTGAGCCATGAGTAGTACCACCGGGGAATGAAAGATCCAATGCTAAGGGCTCGATGTTCAGGACGACCTTGTCTCACCTCGTAGGAGATGTGACCTTCAGAAAAAATAGGGTCGATTTGACTGGATGCCATCGGACTGAAAATAGAGAAAGACTCAGAATCAGACTTAGGAAAGTATGGAAATTTTGAAAAATTGCAGGCAAGATAGAAAATGCAGCTGGAAATTCGAGATCCAGTAGAAAGGGAGAATGGAAAATCACCTGAAGTTTTGAAAGAAATCAGGTGTTTTGGGAAAATCATCTAGGGTTTGAGAAAATAAAAGAAAAAGATGAGAATATGGATATTTGGAAAAATATTTTTGGGAAAAATATAAGAGGAATAACGATAATACAAACAGTCACATCTTGCACATACAACACTCCCTAAAAGGCTGACTCTAGATGCATCATTTTGAAAAGCAACTGTAGGACTCTAATCCTAACTCTAAGCTCAAATTATCTTTGTCCAATCCAGTTATGCTGATATACCCGAACTGAAATCCAAGGTACGTGCCATATAATTTCAACTCCGGATCTAAGTTTAAGGTTTTCCAACATCCTTGAGCGCCTACCGATATACTTCGGACTGTGGCCCTTAGTACGTGGTAGAGGGCGCTAACCCAAATAAGTGGCCCAGTTGTGAGGCTCTGTCCCGAACTAGGGTTCTGGAAGAGAGCCCAGCAACGTGAAGATCGGGTAAAGATAGGTAAGGGAGGTTTGAAAAAATTATCACATGCAAGAAATAGAGGGCTCTAAGTCCTAGAGAGATAGATTTTGAAAATCTTTGAAGAAGCATATATTGTTTGCATTCAGACCCTAAATTGAGGAGAGTTGTGTTTAGACCTAAGTCTATATGAGCATGAAAATATCTCATCAATATAGTCCTACCAAACCATGCATAAGCTATATGCAATCAATGTCAGCTAGGTCAGAATCTAGGCTCCTAGGTTCGCATGATATCAAAAAGCAGAAGAGCTGACATTTTGAGAACACAGTTTCGATAATTGAACTAAGTTAAGCACACTTTTGATCAGACGAGGACAAGTCCCATCACGGTCTCCAAACCTGTTATCGTCGTAAAAAATTTTCCTTCCCTACGAGAGAGAGGGGAAAAGACCCTGCGAGTCAAACTTGACCTGAGTTTGAAAATTGTTTTGAAATACTCGCATCCGTTTTGAAATTGTGGGAAATATTTCGTGGAATGGGACTCGACTTGTCGGTATGAGGTTCGACTATTCCTGTCGCCTTTAACAGGGGTAATCGAACCAAGGACCAAATGTGTGCTTGACTTAGATAAATTATCAAAATCGTGTTCTATCCTAAATGCACGGAGAATTCAGGCATGTGCTATGAAACTTTGTAAAATGTAGGTTGAAAAACATGATGTATGCTTGAAAAATGTTTTGGAGTTGGAAAATATTTCTAAGGCAAAAGATAGAAATCGATTTCTCAAGAAAACCCTGAGGAAAGGATTTAAAATCTTAGGAAAATTCATAAAGAGTTGGAAAATCATGAATGGATGAAAATCCTTGGAAAATGGAAAGAATTCTTGAGAAAAGGAAAATGTTTGTCAGGAAAACTCCAGATTTAAAAATTTTCTTTGGAAAATGACTGAAGATTTATAGGAAAATTCTTTTTGGTAAAAGAAAATCAAAACTCATGAAATGGAACTTCTGAAAATCTTAGCCTTGAAATGTTGGAAAATCGATTTTGGATTTTGAGAACAATGTAAAACTCCCTTTTGAATCATTTAAAATGAATTCTAAGTAAAGCATATTTTACAGAAAAATCATGGAAAACCTGTCTTGGAAAAATCCGATTTTGGAAATTTCAAGATTTTCTTGGGGAATCGATTTCCTTAGAATGAAGTTTTCTTGAGAAAATCATGAGAAATACAGGTGATTTCATGAATGATATGAATGAATGAATGTCTTTTTATAAAAACATCTTTTTAAGAAAATATGTGATTTTAAAATTAAACTAAGGTAATATTACCACATATTCCGACTATGGCCGTAAATATGCTTGTAATTTACTTAGTTAATTCTAAAATATTTTGTAAAATTGAAGATATGCAGTGAATTTTGGAAGATAGCCTAAAAGTGTAGGCTCGGTGTGACTAGTAGGAAGATGCTGAATCTGGGTCTCGTCCATATTCCGACTAGGGCTGTAAATATGGACTCCACTGAGTTCATCAACTCCCTAAGAGTTGGTGCACGTGCCATTCGTGTTCATACACAGTGATTTTCTAAATAAAAGGCATGAACCACATAATCAAGATATTGCAAGAATTCAAACTGCATGATATGCATCCTAATCTAAGCAGAAAATTAAATCTCTTATTCCAAGATTACACCTAATTGTTACATTGCTGACATAAAGCAAAATAAAAAAAATATATAGAGAGCTAAAAGAATTAGCATCCTCTAGATTTTCCCTGCAAAATGAATTAGTACAAGAAATATGACATACAAAAGAGAGATTGAAAATCTCACATTAATGGCAGTGCGCAAGGGAGTATGCATGAACTACAGTGGAAATGTACAATTTAATGAAAATATAATGTCTAAAGTGTGAATGGAATACATATGAAAAGACCTAAATGCCATGCTTAAGCTAAATGAGAAATATATGGATATACCTACCAAAATTATGATGCATATGTTATAAAAATATACAATGATATACCATGAAAACCTCAAACAATATGCCATGGATACTGTGATCATGGCAAAAATTTTCCTCTCTCGTAATGTTCTCTCTTTTCCCTCTATTTTCCTTTCTAACCTCTATTCTCTCCTTTTGAAGGGAGAAAAATAAAAGAAAGAAAAGAAAGAGAGAAGAGAAAAGAAAGAAGAGAAGAGAAGTGAGAAGAGGAACTATTTTACGCGGTCTCACTTGACCTTGATTTGAAAAGATTAAAAAGACTACTCGCCTCCGTTTTTGAAAATTTACGGGAAAACTGGGAGACGGGATCCGCTCGTCGGTACGAGGTTCGACCGTTCCTGGCACCTTTACCAGGGGTAATCGAACCAATGATCGAATTTATGCCTTTTGCTTTGCCTAAATATAATCTAAGAATTTATTCTATCTAAAAATGCACAAAGAATCATGCTTGTCCAAATGCAAGAATGTATGCTTCTTTTGAAAGAGGTTTTTGAAAATTTCCAAGTTTTCTGAGATGAATCTGATAAAAGAGTGAAGAAATGACTTAAATTTAGAACTTGAGATAGATCAGAGGAGTTCTAAGTTTTTAAAGTAAATCAGGATTGGAAGAATAAATGAGAAAGAAGGACTTGAAGCTTTGAAACGAAAGGAAATGAAGTTTCAAAGTCAAAAAAGGACTTTGAATTTGAATTTGAATTTGAATTTAAGAAAGGAAAATAAATACTTGAAATGGAATTGAATTTGAAATCTAGAATTGGGAATGGAATTGGATCGAAAGATGGATTTAAGATATGAGATCTGAGATCCGATATAAAATTGGGTTCTGGATCCTGAGATGGATCTGGATCTGAAGTTTAAGATTCAAAGTAGAATTGGATTCCGGATCCTAGGATGGATTTTGGATTTGTAATTTGAGATCCAAGGTGAAATTGGAGTCTGGATCCTAAAGAGGAATTGGATCTGAAGTCTAAGATCCAAAGGTAGAGTTGGATTCTGGATCCTAAGGGGGGAATTGGATCTGAAGTCTAAGATCCAAAGGTAGAGTTGGATTCTGGATCCTAAGGGGGGAATTGGATCTGAAGTCTGAGATCCGATATGAATGTTGAATGCAGGATCCTAAAATGGATTTGAAGTTGTTGAATTTAAGAACTTCGGACTTTAAAATTTGAATATTCAAATGAATTTCAAAGTCAAATTAGACCTTGAATTTTTGAAGTTTAAATTTGAAATTTAGAAGATGAAGGGAATCTCAAAGTTAAATTGAACTTTGGATTTGGAGTATTGGAATGTAAATGAATTTGGAATTTCAAAGTCAAATTGAACTTTGAAATCTGATTTGGATTTTGAATATAAAATGAATTTGAAATCTCAAAGTTAGATTTGAACTTTGAGATTAAAAAAAAATGAAATAGAATTTTGAAAATTGAAAGAATGAATTGGATTTGATAAGGATTGAAGATAGATTTGAAGACAGTATTTACATTACTTGGAGTTTTTGAAGAAGGAAATTTCGGAAATATGATGCAATTCTACCCTAAATGATGAATGAATTTAAATTTTTGAAATTGGATTTTGAAAAGCTATTCCATTCTTTAAATGAATTAAAATAAGATTGAAGATATAATACATCCTTGACTATGGTCATTGAATGTATTATATAATAATCTATATTTAAATTCAGGTAAAGAATGAAATACATTTGGGGCTTTTATAGAGTTTAAAATGAAATTAACTCTCAATATACCCTGACTATGGCCATTGGTATATGTTTTGAGTTAATTTTAAGTTAAACTCTAATAAAAGAAGGAAATATTTGAAAATATGATGATTTTTGAAGAGGATTCAGTGTGGATCCAATGTTGTTTTATAAAAGATAAAAATCCTAAGTCTTGTTTACATCCCGACTATGGTCGTTGATGTAAATCATCAACTTAGGACTAGTTTACCTCTTATGAAATGATGCACGTGCCATTCGTGTTGCCATTTGAGAAAATAAAGGCAAAATGCATGAGAATAAACAATTTCTACTATTTTATAATGCTCACCCATTCTACCTAAAGCAGGAAATGTGAATTTTCATTCAAATCTAGCTATTGCAACACATAAAATTAAATTTAAAATTTTCAAATAATGACTTTATCCACATATTTCCTAAAAATAACCGAGTTAGTATGAAAAATGGGAGAAAAAGAAAATGACATATACCATGTGGGTATCTTTACAAAATGTTCATATGCCAAGGTGAGATAGAAGATGACACATATATACATCTATGCATATATATATGCATATATATATATACATGTATATAGATGTTCATATATATATATATATATATATATATATATATATATATATATATATATATATATATATATATATACAAAATTGTGAGATGAATGCAAGTATTGCACTAAAAAGACTAAATGGTAGCACATTGCCATTGGGATGTGTGCATATGCTGGAAAAGGTGATGACAAGGGATGGGGCAGCTATTATTCCAGCTGTGTATATCTATAATATATGTGTTGTGGCAAGTAATGAAAGAAAAAGGAGGAAATGAATGTAGTGATGTGCAAGTGGTGCGGGATTGATGAGAAAACAATGCACATGCCAAACCTACAGGGGATAGTGAGTAGGCTTATACTATGGAGTAAAAAGAGCATTATGATGATAAATGCTCTTGTAAGTAGTTGGGGACAACTGAAATGATGAAGTGAGGGTGGAAGGTATTATACATATATTAAGATGAAGGTTTTTACAAAGGTAGATAACAACAACATTGTACTGCTACAAAGCGCAGTGGGTGCTGTGAATATTTATAGGTACAGAGGTATAGCAGGATGGGATGTATGGAGTACTATGTATCTGACCAAAGGTACCTATATAGAAAATATGCAGGAAGTAATGTTGGGTAATTTCTTTAGTATGCCTTAAAACTGTTTGAGTCAAAGCAGTATGATGAAGGATGGATCACCGCCATCAATTTCGCTGCTCCAACAGCCTTCAATTGCCATAAAACAATGGTCTTCTTTTAGTACAGCAAACCTCAAAATATTATCATAGTGTGGAATCTTATCACCCAAGGATAAGTCCTCAAAAGCATCAGGACTTATAAAATTACAATAAGTGACGGAGGAATTTACAGTGACTTAAGTACCAATACTGATCCTTTCAAATACAATGAACAGATTAACACATCAAATTTAGACATCAGACTTTTGAAACTCAAGTAGCAAATTTATTTGGTCCATTTCAGACATAAGACTTATACCTTAAGCAAACCAATTCTGACATCATATTCTCAAGAATTAAACAATAAATTGATTATGAATGACATGCTGTAGTGGGGGTGAAGATGTACAACAGTGTATTTTGCAGAAACATTGCAACGAAATGATATGTGTGGCTACAACTGTAACTGCAATTGTAAAAGGCGATTTTCTGTGAAGTAATAACATGATATTCAGGGTGATGGTCTACATATGAACAACCTCACAAGAAAGGAAAGTTGTTTAATAATGAGTGTATGATGTGGACTGGATGTTACCAATGATGAGCAAATGGCTTTTACAGTTGAAATTATCGATTGTAAATCAACTATCTCAAAATCTGAATGCAAAAACTACACAAGTGAAAATATTCTGACATACCTGGACGCAATTGATAGGGAAAATGGTCTACCTTCTGGAATCTGATATATGAATATAGCCAAACACAATGATTACTGAGGCAGTACTTCTAATGTCTGTTACAGGGAAATATGAAAAAGTAAGAATGTGAAAGCAAGAAAAAAATAATAATTTAGCAGGGGAATCAATAGTGTATGCACAACAAGGATGACATAATGGAACCGGTGGTACAAAGCAGTAGGAAGCATAAAGACCAATCCAGCCAGTCTCTTCAAGAAGCCTAGAAGCCATCGAAACCTCGGTTGCTGCCTGTCTCACGCTTGCAGGCTCAGATGGTGAATTACACTGCCTTACCTCTGAATAGCATTGTCTATTTCTTCACATACACTCCCATGCAGCATATTAAGATTTCCTGTTTCTTGACATATCAGACAGTTTCCATAATTAATTTTGCCAAGAGCTGTGGCATCAATTTGGAGGTTCATCTTGCACAGAGCAACGGTTTCTTGGCAATACAATTCATCTAACTTCTAAAATTGCATATGGTTCCAGCAGAAAATTACCCCAAGTGTGCAGCAAATGTACTTAGGATTCCCTTTAACATTTAACAACTGTATCAACGTGAGACGAAGATTAATATTTAGCTAAAAACAAAATAAAATAAACAAATAAAAAAAAAAAAAAAAAGGTCATCCATCTGCTCCCCATAATGAACATAGGCATCTCTGGATTCTATTGATTTCAAGAAGCGAAAAAGCCCTTCGAAAGCTGCGAGCCTAACTTCATATGATACATCTGTAGAGGCAAGTTTCAAACACAATATTGAAAGGCATCAGACTTCTCTTCTTCAAACCCCATTTTGTATTAAGACTGGCGTCAGCTCCATTTTCTTTCAACTATCATTATCATCAGTATCGATGATCATGTAGGAATACTTGATCACTTTGCAGGAGTCCACCACTTTATCAGATTTACGAATTGAAGTTAATTAGCAAGGTGTAGGGGTGATGCCGAACCAGGTGATAACATAGGTTCTGTACATCCACACTAAACATGCCGTGAACATCATGAAGCAGGAATTTAAATGGAGGATAGGAAACCAAAGCATGACAGACAATTAGAACCCACAGATAAAATAGAAATAGAAAATCAGAAACCAAGAGGATGAACAAAATGCACATAGAAGATTTGAGAATAAAAAAAAAAATCAAAATACAGATAAAATAAGAGATTAGATGCAAACAGGGGATTGAACTAAAGAAAAGAAACTCGAAAATAAGATCACATCATGCTGCACAGAATGATGGCATTGAACCACAAGGATAAAACCAGATGAATAACTAAATAAAATCAAACACATAACATCTATCCTGATAAATATAAAAAAAATGATCAAACGAATGGATGATGGTGAATGTAAATTGGGATTTCTCAGCGAAATCAATTTGGGTTATGATTTCACTTATGGGATTCAGTGCACAGGATTAAATCGTCGAACCCACAATCACAGAATGTGGCCAGAAGGATCACCTTACTATCGTACTGAAGGCATATTGAGACTGCTATGAGCAGATCCATATTACCTGCTGAGCTTCAACAGGAAAGGGGCCAGAAGATGGGAAAGGAAATCGGAAGAGATAAGCTTAAAAGGAAAAATATAGAAAGAATCGAAATCTCGAAATCAGAGGAATGTTACTAATGAAAAGGTCATTAAAAATAGACTAAAGAAAAGATATGATTCAAATTAAATACGAGAAGTGGGTTAGCATCCTGCTCTTAGAGGAACGAATCAAGGTTTGGTTTGCTTCCAATAAATCAAACCCGACCCTATTTTCAATCCGGAGCAATCAGCAGGTAAACAGAAATTTGAAAATCGAGAGGACAGGGAATGCGAACTTATCATCAATAGGAGAACATGAAATCAACATAAAATCTGAAGTTAAAATTAGTGAAAAGAGATCAAAACAAAATAAATCGTGGCCTACCAAGTACTATCAAATAAAATGACGAAATATGGAAGAAGATGAAGGATAAAATGTGTTGGAATAGGGTTATTCCTGTTAATTTTGCACATATGTGGGCCGATCTTGCCATACTCAAGTCGAGCTCACAAGGGTGCGTGGATGAGAGAAATTGAGAGGGTAAAGAAGACAAAGAAGGTGATGGAAGAGCAACGATGCTTACATAGAGTCGACTGAGAGGGAGTGAGATCTCCTCTGCGCGTCTTGCAATTGCAGATATGCCTACTTCCTTTGGCCTACCTCCCAGTTTTTTCTGCTGCAGGGATTTTGGGATGAAGGCGGCGCTCAGTTATAGGGCTTCCTGTAGCTCTGCGCGTTTCTGCTGAGATTCTGGAGATTGCAAACAACTACTGCTAAGAAAGGGGGTGCGTGAGAGAGGAGTGACGATAATGGATGGAGGAGAAGATGGAAGGAGGGGGAAGAGATGTCGAGATGGAGTCTGGGGTGATAACGGGTGTAGAGAGGAAGAGGGTGCTGGATCGAGAAGTTGAAGAGGGTCTCAAGGTGAAGAGCGATCGCCGAAGGAGAAGAAGGTGGAGGGGTGAAATGCGGTGCCCCAATGCTTCCCCATCGTGCCCCTCTTAAAGAGGGGGAAGATGATTCGGGAAGGGGCCATGCCGTTGGGGATCGACGGAAGGAAATCCATCGGTGAGCGCTGGAGGAGAGGATGGAAGGAGCTCGTGGAGGCTGGCGATGAAGGGCTTGGGCGTCAGAGAGGGTTTCGGGAGAGGCGGCTGCGCTCTTCTCCCATCTCCTTCCTTACGAAGGGTAAAAAGAAAACCCTAAAAAAAACCTATTTTGCAAAAGGGGCCCCTTGTTATTTCGAAAATTTACAAAGAGGGGGCTCCTGAGGCTTTTAGCAAAATATCGATTTTTAAGTCTTAAACTCATTCGTTTTTCTCGAAATTTTCCCAATTTTTGGTTTTTGGTGTTATTTTTCCATTTTTTTTGTATTTTTAAGTAAAAGTCCTAAGATTCGAGAAAATAAAAGATTAAAACTAATTTTTTGTGTTTTTGCAAAAATATTTACAAAAGAGAGTTTTTCTGAGAAATTAAAAGCTATTTTGAGAAAATTTCCTCAGAAATGGGTTTTTGATCCGGATTTTGAGGAAATATGGATTTAAAGTACTGGATTCGGATCCGGAGTTGATTTTGAATATATCAATATGGAATTCAATCCAAAAAATCTGAAGAATGACTGAATTTTAGCTTTGATTTTCTCAGAAGATGGAGTCAGGGGCAAAAAGGGTCATTTTTGGATTTTTTTGGAAAATTTGGGGTGTTCACAGATGCCCCTCTTTGCTACTAAGCCGGTTTGAAATCCGAGCTTAGTGGCAAAGATAACACTCCAAATTTTTAAAAATGCCCCAGTCAGCAGATCTGAACTGGGTGTGGAAGAATTATTTTGGAAACATGGCTTCTCAGGCTTGAAACCTTATCCTGAATGGTTTTGGGGGAGACGAAATCCTCGAAAATGACATGATTGAGTAGAAAATGAAGAAATCGTGATGGGACTTTGGTTGGAAATTCTGAAATGGTGAGGAATGAGCATTTTGATCTGGTCTCATAGATGAGACAAGATACACTTTTTGGAATGATTCAGGTTTAGCCCTTAACCTGGATGGGACGAAAATATATCAAGATGAATTTGAACTGAGGAAAGGGATACACAAGGACCTTGATGGGACATTTTGGAAAATACTTTATGAAATGAAGCCCGAGTATGATCCTTTCTTTGGATGAATGTATGAAGTATGGGTTCCTTGATGGAAGGAGCCATGATGGGACTGGAAGAAATCATCTCGTCAAAAACGAGGAATCTCATTGGAATGTGACTCAGGTTTAACCCAAACCTGCAAGGAAGATACCTCGCGAAGCGAGGTTCCGGGTTAACTCTTAATCTGGATAGGAAATCTACCATACGGGTTTCTCAAAAATGGAGAAAGCACGATGGGACCTTCGGAATTTGGACGATCAAATCCGATAGGGGTTTTTGCGAAAGGAGGAAATATAGGGTTCCCTAAAGCTTTGAAAAGGGAGAAGAAATTGGGCATCTCATTGTTGAGACTGAAATAGCTTTTGAAATCTATGATCTTTTGCAAATGGTTCAGGTTTGACCCTTATCCTGAGTGGGGGAAATCTACCATACAGGTTTCTCAAAAATGGAGAAAACCATAATGGGACCTTCGGAATTTGGACGAACAAATCCGAGAGGGGTTTTTGCGAAAGGAGGAAATATAGAGTCCCTAAAGCTTTGAAAAGGGGAAGAAATTGGGCGTCTCATTTGCTGAGACTGAAATAGCTTTTGAAATCAAAGAATCTTTCGCAAATGGTTCAGGTTTGACCCTTATCCTGAGTGGGGGAAATCTACCATACAGGTTTCTCAAAAATGGAGAAAACCATAATGGGACCTTCGGAATTTGGACGAACAAATCCGAGAGGGGTTTTTGCGAAAGGAGGAAATATAGAGTCCATAAAGCTTTGAAAAGGGGAAGAAATTGGGCGTCTCATTTGCTGAGACTGAAATAGCTTTTGAAATCAAAGAATCTTTCGCAAATGGTTCAGGTTTGACCCTTATCCTGAGTGGGGGAAATCTACCATACAGGTTTCTCAAAAATGGAGAAAACCATAATGGGACCTTCGGAATTTGGACGAACAAATCCGAGAGGGGTTTTTGCGAAAGGAGGAAATATAGAGTCCCTAAAGCTTTGAAAAGAGGAAGAAATTGGGCGTCTCATTTTGCTGAGACTGAAATAGCTTTTGAAATCAAAGAATCTTTCGCAAATGGTTCAGGTTTGACCCTTATCCTGAGTGGGGGAAATCTACCATACAGGTTTCTCAAAAATGGAGAAAACCATAATGGGACCTTCGGAATTTGGACGAACAAATCCGAGAGGGGTTTTTGCGAAAGGAGGAAATATAGAGTCCCTAAAGCTTTGAAAAGGGGAAGAAATTGGGCGTCTCATTGCTTAGACTAAAATAGCTTTTGAAATTAAATAATCTTTCGCAAATGGTTCAGGTTTGACCCTTATCCTGAGTAGGGGAAATCTACCATACAGGTTTCTTTAAAAATGGAGAAAACCATAATGGAACCTTCGGAATTTGGACGAACAAATCCGAGAGGGGTTTTTGCGAAAGGAGGAAATATAGAGTTCCTAAAGCTTTGAAAAGGGAGAAGAAATTGGGCGTCTCATTGCTGAGACTAAAATAGCTTTTGAAATTAAATGATCTTTCGCAAATGGTTCAGGTTTGACCCTTATCCTGAGTGGGTCATCCATACGGAATTCGTTAATGAGAAAACCGTGATGGGACAGGAGGAGATACTTCTTCTGAGGCAACTCTTTTTGGGAAATATAAACAATGCTTGGTTACATCAAAATGGATATTGAATGTTTATTTTATTCTTGGAATAGCTAGAAAATTTTGCCAATAAGATAAAATCGTAGTTGATTCAAACGTTTGGAAATGTGCACGTATGTGCAAACGATATTCTCTCTTTTACCTAGAGTATTTCCTCCAATGAGGTTAACTCCTCAGTTCTAAAAGTCAAATTCAAAATTTTGGCTCTGATGATCTTCTTCAAGGAAGCTATCCATTTCCCTGATATGAGATTAAAAGAAATATTCTTAGTTTCATAAAAGCAAGTAATAAAAAGATATTGATGAAGGAATTTTACATGAGAAAAGATGACTTCTGGAAACTTTGGCAGTTTGATATCTGGGTGTTTTTCCCTACGATGGTCTTTTTGCACTCTTTTTTGAGTCATTGGGCTTTTCTCGGTTTTTCACATCATCCTTCATTTTGGATGTCCTGACTTTTCTCTCTTCTTTTTCAGGGAAGGGTACGTCACAAACTCCTTCATCTTGGAGATGCTCTGATCCTTCTTTCTCTCAGGGATTATATGTGATGACATTGGCTCAAAAAGGTCTTCAGATGACAGCAGAAATCAAATATCTTTTAGGGTTTGTTGGTAGGTTCATCGCATCTGCCTTCATCTCAACAGTGATCCGAACTTTCCCTGGAAGGATCCGTCACAAACTCCGTCATCTTGGAGATGTTTCAAATCTTCTTTGGCCCCAGGGATCCACTCACTTAATTCGCCTTCATCTTGACGACAATTGAGAGATCCCTTTTGCGGATATTTGATTGCAACTTTTTAAACGACAATGAGAAGATATGGGTTGAGTGGATTCTTTTATAGCTCCAGATATTTCCACTGCCTGATTGCCAGAAAGTCATTTTAAAACACGTGCCATAGCCAAGATCAATATCAATTCGCTTCTGGCTTTTCAACATCATTGAAGATTTCTTTTATTGATCATATCGAGGATATTTCTTACATCCTTTTGGTTGATCAACAGGAAAAGATTTGAATTTTACCTCTTTTTCGCAAAAAGTTTCACTTTTTGAAAGGAAATACAGGAGGTAATCTGAGAAAATTCTTTTTGTGTAGTAAGAATATTTAGAATCAACAAATGCTTTTAGCAAATTTGGCAAAGTTTTCATGAATTCTTTGTGAAATGATCACTCAATATAGATTTTGATGAGACCTTGAGTCACAATTTCTTGATTTTGGAAATACATGACCAGCAAAAGCTGGAACCTTTGAAATACATGACCAGCAGAAGCTGGAACGTTTGAAATACATGACCAGCAGAAAGCTGGAACGTTTGAAATACATGACCAGCAAAAGCTGGATCTTTTGGAAATACATGACCAACGAAAGTTGGATCTTTTGGAAATACATGACCAGTGAGATGCTGGATCTTTTGGAAATACATCAGATTTAAGTCAGATCTTGAATTTTTGTAAAAGGAAAGAATTTGATCAGAGCACTGAATTTAGAAGGTTACCGGCGCGAGAACCGGATTTTCCAAATGAGCTCAACATATGATTGAGAATTTTGAGAAATAAGATGAGCTAGGAAAGTAAAATTTTGATGAAAGATTCTGAATTCAATGGATCGTCACATCCTAACTGTGTGGTGGTCTGTTTTCAGGATTTATCTCATTATCCTGAACTGGGAAGGAAGGAAAGAAATATCTCGTCAGCAAGAGGCATCAGGTTTATCCCTTAACCTGAAGGGAAAAAAGAAATGGTGGATTTCCAATGCGAGGATTGGATTCAAAAGGAAGTCCTGGTCGGAACTCAAAACTTCGAACGAAAAATAATCGAAGAAAAACCCGAGTTGAGACTCGGAAAAGAAACGATGGATTTCCAATGCGAGGATTGGATTCAGAAGGAAGTCCTGGTCGGAACTCAGAACTTCGACTGAAAATAATAGAAGAAAAACCCGAGCTGGAACTCGGATTTCCAAAGAAATGAAGGATTTCCAATGCGAGGATTGGATTCAAAAGGAAGTCCTGGTCGGAACTCAGAACTTCGACTGAAAATAATAGAAGAAAAACCCGAGCTGGAGCTCGGATTTCCAAAAGAATGAAGGATTTCTAATGCGAGGATTGGATTCAAAAGGAAGTCCTGGTCGGAACTCAGAACTTCGACTGAAAATAATAGAAGAAAAACCCGAGCTGGCACTCGGATTTTCAAAGGAATGAAGGATTTCCAATGCGAGGATTGGATTCAAAAGGAAGTCCTGGTCGGAACTCAGAACTTCGACGGAGAATAATAGAAGAAAAACCCGAGCTGGAACTCGGATTTCTAAAGAAATGAAGGATTTCCAATGCGAGGATTGGATTCAAAAAGAAGTCCTGGTCGGAACTCAGAAGTTCGAACGAAAGAATAAAGGAAGAAGCCCGAGTGAAAACTCGGGTTTTTGACAAGAGATTGAGTTTTTAGAATTTTGCCAGTGCGAGGACCGGACCTGGGATTGAGAATGACCATTTAGGGGACTGAATGATCTGATTGCCCCCTTATCTTGATTGGAGAGAAAATAAAATTTAAAAGAACAAATGAGAAGAGATAGAAATTGATGGGAGATTTGACGAAAGAGAAGAATCAAGGAATTTTTTTTATGGAAATAATTCTCACAGGTAGCATTGTTGCTCCTATGAGGGGTTTCAGGATTATCCCTTATCCTGAATGGGAAGGGAATAAAAGTTTGGCAAGAATTAATAAAGAATCGACAAAAAAGAAATAAAATTGATAAAATGAGATAAAGAAAAAGATTTGGCAGAGATTAATGAAGCTTAAAAAGAGGAAGAAAGACATTCAGGACTATCCCTTATCCTGAAGAAAGAAGGACCTCGTAAGATGAGGTTTCAGGTTTATCCTATAACCTAAAGGAGGAAAAAGAAAAAGAAAAAGAAAAGAAGGAAAAAGAAATACTTCATGGGAAAGAGGCATCAGGTTTATCCCTTAACCTGAAAGGGTAATCTTTGAAAATAAGAATCAAGAAGAATTAATAAAATGGATAACTAATGAATAAAATTGATAATATTGATAAAGATGAATAAACAAAAGGTTGATAAAAGTTGAGAGAAAGAGTTTGATCCTGCCTGCATGTGGGATCTTTAAAATGAGAGAAGAAGATGAGAAAATCTTTTTTGGAAAGAAAGACTAATCGCGAGAGATAATCTTTAAAAAGGGATCATTCATGAGAAATCATCATGAGGGTTAACTTTTTGAAGCAATGATTTGAAAACCAATTTTTAGAAAATATGATCAACATGAGGGTTGATATTTGGATGTAATGATTTGAAATTAATTTTTAGAAAATATGATCAACACAAGGGTTGATCTTTGAATGAGATGAAATCAAATTTTTGGAAAATGAGATCAACACAAGGGATTGATCTTTGAATGAAATGAAATCAAATTTTTTGGAAAATGAGATCAACACAAGGGATTGATCTTTGAATGAAATGAAATCAAATTTTTGAAAAATGAGATCAACATAAGGGTTTGATCTTTGAATGAAATGAAATCAAATTTTTGGAAAATGAGATCAACACAAGGGATTGATCTTTGAATGAAATGAAATCAAATTTTTGGAAAATGAGATCAACACAAGGGATTGATCTTTGAATGAAATGAAATCAAATTTTTGGAAAATGAGATCAACATAAGGGTTGATCTTTGAATGAAATGAAATCAAATTTTTGGAAAATGAGACCAACACAAGGGATTGATCTTTGAATGAAATGAAATCAAATTTTTGGAAAATGAGATCAACACAAGGGATTGATCTTTGAATGAAATGAAATCAAATTTTTGGAAAATGAGATCAACACAAGGGATTGATCTTTGAAATGCAATGTCTTGAAATCAATTTGTAGAAAAATATGATCAACACGAGGGTTGATCTTTGAAAAAGATTGTAATAAAATATTTGAACTAGAATTTTCATGATTTTTTTGAAAGACCCTCATAGGTAATATCATTTCTCTCATGAATGATGTCAGGATTGTCCCATATTTTTTTGAAAAAGAAAAAGAATTTAATGCCCCAATATAGCAAAAAGAAGGAAGTATTGAATATCAAAGATATAAAGAAAATCAACATTTCATTGATAAGCAAAAGTTGATAACAGAACTGAATATTTACAAGTATTTTAACTAAAAGAAATCACAAAGACTGGGCTGACTTGCCCCTACAAAGCGACTAACAGAAAGGGATGAAAGCAAAAAATCTTGGTGGTTTCATTTCTCTGAGTAGTATGGAAATGGTTCGGGCGGAACTGCAGTCTGCTCTTCTCCTTCCTCTGGTACCAGAAGCTCTTTATCAATGTAGTCTTGCACAATGTTTTTGAGGATGAAGCAGTGCTCCGTGTCATGCCCCCTCGCTCGATGAAATTTGCAAAAGCGATTCTTCCATTTCCCTTTGGTGATAGAGGGATCATCCTGCTTTGGGAGCTTGATCATTTCTTTCTCGAGCAGGTATTGGAGAACTTCCTCGATCGGCTGACCTAAAGGGGTAAGCTGACGATCATAACCCCAACCTTCATGCTTTGCTTTCTTCGGCTTGCTTGACTTCTGCCGAGTGCTGACCCCTGCCTGGTAGCTGGACTGAGCTTGCATTTTTGGGAGATTTAGATGCTTTTCTTCTTCATTTTTGACAAAGAGATTCTTATCAAGGCAATCCTGAACGATATTCTTGAAGATGAAGCAATGCTCAGTGTCATGCCCCGTTACTTGATGGTATCTGCAGAACTGGTCTATATATTTTCTCATGACCGCGGAAGGGCTGGCGGCTTTTGGGAGCCTGAGTAATCCGTTAGACATCATGTATTCGAGGATTTTGTCGAGCGGTTCATCCAAAGGAGTGAAATCTCGATCCCTGCTCCAATCCTTGCGCTTTGGTTCTTCTTGCTTCTTGCCTTTTTGCTGGGGACTGTATTGAAGAGGTCTATCATGGTTTTCACAATATTTCCCAATCTAGCTTTTATGCTCTCTCAAGTTGCTGCCCTGGTTGCCTTGATTGATGCTCCTGCTGGCTTTAGAGTTTCCTGCACTGATGTGGCTGTGTTCAGTCAGAGGGAAGGTGACAGGTGTCTTTCCTTCTGCGAGAGCTTTTCCGCAATTGGCTTCAGCTTGTTCAGACAATATCTCAACCATCATCTTTTTGAATAATTGGTATATCGCAGGATCGATCTCACTTCTATTGTCCTGAACTCCCTTTCTGACAGATTTTTGAGAATCCATTCCTTACTCTCTCTGCTTGTAACTGGGATGTTAGAACAGTGTGATCTCTGAGCTTTGCCCGACTTAACTGATAGTGTTGATGCTCTCTGTGGATTATAAATGGGTCTTTTTAGAAAAGATCTAGGAAGAAATTTTAATAAAGGAGGAAATCATAATCTGAAATTGAAAACATCCCATTACAAGGAATCGGGTTGTCACCAAAAGTTGCGACAACCGCACTGTCTTTCTAAAAAAGGATACAAGTGAAATAAAGATAAATTTTGAAAAGGACATATCCTGACAAAAAGATGTTTTATTATAAATGAGGGTAAGGAAAGAAAAATTTTGAAGAATTGCAAGCAGGATCAAAAAGAATTTAGAAGAAATTAAGAGAAGAAAAAGGAAAATACACCTGGGTTTTAAAATAAGGAGGAAATTTTGAATAATATATACCCAGGGTTTTGGAAAATATAGGGAATATCAAATATCATACAATCATAGATATACAAACAAGAATGCGCAAATAGCACTCCCTAGAGGCTGACTCTAAATGCAATATTTTGAAATAGCTTGTAGGACCTTAATCCTAACTCTAGGGTTCAAATCATCTGATTCCAATCAAGATATGCCGATATACCCAAGCCGAAGCTCGAAGTACGTGGCATAGAAATATTTCTCCGGTTCTAAAGTAATGGCTTCCCAACATCCTTGAGCACCTACCGATATACCTCGGACTATGGCCCTTAGGTACGTGGTAGGGGGGCGCGAACCCAAATAAGTGGTCCAGTTGTGAGGCTCTCTCCCGAACTATGGTTCAGTGAGACAGCCCAGCAACGTGAAGACCGGGACAAAATTAGGTAGGGAGGTTTTCAAAATATGCTCAACATACAAGAAATCAGATGTCTCTAATGCAAGTCCTAAAGAGATAGATTTAAAATGAAGAGAAGCATACACTTGCATACATTGTTTTGCATTCAATCCATAAAATTGAGGAGAGTTGTATTTCAGACCTAAGTCTAATGTGAGCATGGAATAATCTCCTCAATATGGTCCTACCAAACCATACTTAGATTCTATATACAATGATGTCAGCTTAGGACAAAATCTAGGCTCCTAAGGCTGACATATGTTTAGAATAAAGACTTAGATAATATCAAAGCAAAAGAAAAGGCATTAAATTCGACCGGACGGAGACGAGTCCCATCACGGTCGCCAAAGCTGTGATCATCGCAAAATTTTTCCTCTCTCGTAATGTTCTCTCTTTTCCCTCTCTTTTCCTTTCTAACCTCTATTCTCTCCTTTTGAAGGGAGAAAAATAAAAGAAAGAAAAGAAAGAGAGAAGAGAAAAGAAAGAAGAGAAGAGAAGTGAGAAGAGGAACTATTTTACGCGGTCTCACTTGACCTTGATTTGAAAAGATTAAAAAGACTACTCGCCTCCGTTTTTGAAAATTTACGGGAAAACTGGGAGACGGGATCCGCTCGTCGGTACGAGGTTCGACCGTTCCTGGCACCTTTACCAGGGGTAATCGAACCAAGGATCGAATCTATGCCTTTTGCTTTGCCTAAATATAATCTAAGAATTTATTCTATCTAAAAATGCACAAAGAATCATGCTTGTGCAAATGCAAGAATGTATGCTTCTTTTGAAAGAGGTTTTTGAAAATTTCCAAGTTTTCTGAGATGAATCTGATAAAAGAGTGAAGAAATGACTTAAATTTAGAACTTGAGATAGATCAGAGGAGTTCTAAGTTTTTGAAGTAAATCAGGATTGGAAGAATAAATGAGAAAGAAGGACTTGAAGCTTTGAAACGAAAGAAAATGAAGTTTCAAAGTCAAAAATGGACTTTGAATTTGAATTTGAATTTAAGAAAGGAAAATGAATACTTGAAATGGAATTGAATTTGAAATCTAGAATTGGGAATGGAATTGGATCGAAAGATGGATTTAAGATATGAGATCTGAGATCCGATATAAAATTGGGTTCTGGATCCTGAGATGGATCTGGATCTGAAGTTTAAGATTCAAAGTAGAATTGGATTCCGGATCGTAGGATGGATTTTGGATTTGTAATTTGAGATCCAAGGTGAAATTGGAGTCTGGATCCTAAAGAGGAATTGGATCTGAAGTCTAAGATCCAAAGGTAGAGTTGGATTCTGGATCCTAAGGGGGGAATTGGATCTGAAGTCTAAGATCCAAAGGTAGAGTTGGATTCTGGATCCTAAGGGGGGAATTGGATCTGAAGTCTGAGATCCGATATGAATGTTGAATCCAGGATCCTAAAATGGATTTGAAGTTGTTGAATTTAAGAACTTCGGACTTTAAAATTTGAATATTCAAATGAATTTCAAAGTCAAATTAGACCTTGAATTTTTGAAGTTTAAATTTGAAATTTAGAAGATGAAGGGAATCTCAAAGTTAAATTGAACTTTGGATTTGGAGTATTGGAATGTAAATGAATTTGGAATTTCAAAGTCAAATTGAACTTTGAAATCTGATTTGGATTTTGAATATAAAATGAATTTGAAATCTCAAAGTTAGATTTGAACTTTGAGATTAAAAAAAAATGAAATAGAATTTTGAAAATTGAAAGAATGAATTGGATTTGATAAGGATTGAAGATAGATTTGAAGACAGTATTTACATTACTTGGAGTTTTTGAAGAAGGAAATTTCGGAAATATGATGCAATTCTACCCTAAATGATGAATGAATTTAAATTTTTGAAATTGGATTTTGAAAAGCTATTCCATTCTTTAAATGAATTAAAATAAGATTGAAGATATAATACATCCTTGACTATGGTCATTGAATGTATTATATAATAATCTATATTTAAATTCAGGTAAAGAATGAAATACATTTGGGGCTTTTATAGAGTTTAAAATGAAATTAACTCTCAATATACCCTGACTATGGCCATTGGTATATGTTTTGAGTTAATTTTAAGTTAAACTCTAATAAAAGAAGGAAATATTTGAAAATATGATGATTTTTGAAGAGGATTCAGTGTGGATCCAATGTTGTTTTATAAAAGATAAAAATCCTAAGTCTTGTTTACATCCCGACTATGGTCGTTGATGTAAATCATCAACTTAGGACTAGTTTACCTCTTATGAAATGGTGCACGTGCCATTCGTGTTGCCATTTGAGAAAATAAAGGCAAAATGCATGAGAATAAACAATTTCTACTATTTTATAATGCTCATCCATTCTACCAAAAGCAGGAAATGTGAATTTTCATTCAAATCTAGCTATTGCAACACATAAAATTAAATTTCAAATTTTCAAATAATGACTTTATCCACATATTTCCTAAAAATAACCGAGTTAGTATGAAAAATGGGAGAAAAAGAAAATGACATATACCATGTGGGTATCTTTACAAAATGTTCATATGCCAAGGTGAGATAGAAGATGACACATATATACATCTATGCATATATATATATACATGTATATAGATGTTCATATATATATATATATATATATATATATATATATATATATATATATATATACAAAATTGTGAGATGAATTTAAGTATTGCACTGAAAAGACTAAATGGTAGCACACTGCCGTTGGGATGTGTGCAAATGCTGGAAAAGGTGATGACAAGGGATGGGGCAGCTATTATTCCAGCTGTGTATATCTATAATATATGTGTTGTGGCAAGTAATGAAAGAAAAGGGAGGAAATGAATGTAGTGATGTGCAAGTGGTGCGGGATTGATGAGAAAACAATGCACATGCCAAACCTACAGGGGATAGTGAGTAGGCTTATACTATGGAGTAAAAAGAGCATTATGATGATAAATGCTCTTGTAAGTAGTTGGGGACAACTGAAATGATGAAGTGAGGGTGGAAGGTATTATACATATATTAAGATGAAGGTTTTCACAAAGGTAGATAACAACAACATTGTACTGCTACAAAGCGCAGTGGGTGCTGTGAATATTTATAGGTACAGAGGTATAGCAGGATGGGATGTATGGAGTACTATGTATCTGACCAAAGGTACCTATATAGAAAATATGCAGGAAGTAATGTTGGGTAATTTCTTTAGTATGCCTTAAAACTGTTTGAGTCAAAGCAGTATGATCCAAGGATGGATCACCGCCATCAATTTCGCTGCTCCAACATCCTCCAATTGCCATAAAGCAATGGTCTTCTTTTAGTACAGCAAACCTCAAAATATTATCATAGTGTGGAATCTTATCACCCAAGGATAAGTCCTCAAAAGCATCAGGACTTATAAAATTACAATAAGTGACGGAGGAATTTACAGTGACTTAAGTACCAATACTGATCCTTTCAAATACAATGAACAGATTAACACATCAAATTTAGACATCAGACTTTTGAAACTCAAGTAGCAAATTTATTTGGTCCATTTCAGACATAAGACTTATACCTTAAGCAAACCAATTCTGACATCATATTCTCAAGAATTAAATAATAAATTGATTATGAATGACATGCTGTAGTGGGGGTGAAGATGTACAACAGTGTATTTTGCAGAAACATTGCAACGAAATGATATGTGTGGCTACAACTGTAACTGCAATTGTAAAAGGCGATTTTCTGTGAAGTAATAACATGATATTCAGGGTGATGGTCTACATATGAACAACCTCACAAGAAAGGAAAGTTGTTTAATAATGAGTGTATGATGTGGACTGGATGTTACCAATGATGAGCAAATGGCTTTTATAGTTGAAATTATCGATTGTAAATCAACTATCTCAAAATCTGAATGCAAAAACTACACAAGTGAAAATATTCTGACATACCTGGACGCAATTGATAGGGAAAATGGTCTACCTTCTGGAATCCGATATATGAATATAGCCAAACACAATGATTACTGAGGCAGTACTTCTAATGTCTGTTACAGGGAAATATGAAAAAGTAAGAATGTGAAAGCAAGAAAAAAATAATAATTTAGCAGGGGAATCAATAGTGTATGCACAACAAGGATGACATAATGGAACCGGTGGTACAAAGCAGTAGGAAGCATAAAGACCAATCCAGCCAGTCTCTTCAAGAAGCCTAGAAGCCATCGAAACCTCGGTTGCTGCCTGTCTCACGCTTGCAGGCTCAGATGGTGAATTACACTGCCTTACCTCTGAATAGCATTGTCTATTTCTTCACATACACTCCCATGCAGCATATTAAGATTTCCTGTTTCTTGACATATCAGACAGTTTCCATAATTAATTTTGCCAAGAGCTGTGGCATCAATTTGGAGGTTCATCTTGCACAGAGCAACGGTTTCTTGGCAATACAATTCATCTAACTTCTAAAATTGCATATGGTTCCAGCAGAAAATTACCCCAAGTGTGCAGCAAATGTACTTAGGATTCCCTTTAACATTTAACAACTGTATCAACGTGAGACGAAGATTAATATTTAGCTAAAAACAAAATAAAATAACAAATAAAAATAAAAAAAAAGAAAAGGTCATCCATCTGCTCCCCATAATGAACATAGGGATCTCTGGATTCTATTGATTTCAAGAAGCGAAAAAGCCCTTCGAAAGTTGCGAGCCTAACTTCATATGATACATCTGTAGAGGCAAGTTTCAAACACAATATTGAAAGGCATCAGACTTCTCTTCTTCAAACCCCATTTTTTATTAAGACTGGCGTCAACTCCATTTTCTTTCAACTATCATTATCATCAGTATCGATGATCATGTAGGAATACTTGATCACTTTGCAGGAGTCCACCACTTTATCAGATTTACGAATTGAAGTTAATTAGCAAGGTGTAGGGGTGATGCCGAACCAGGTGATAACATAGGTTCTGTACATCCACACTAAACATGTCGTGAACATCATGAAGCAGGAATTTAAATGGAGGATAGGAAACCAAAGCATGACAGACAATTAGAACCCACAGATAAAATAGAAATAGAAAATCAGAAACCAAGAGGATGAACAAAATGCACATAGAAGATTTGAGAATAAAAAAAAAAAGAAATCAAAATACAGATAAAATAAGAGATTAGATGCAAACAGGGGATTGAACTAAAGAAAAGAAACTCGAAAATAAGATCACATCATGCTGCACAGAATGATGGCATTGAACCACAAGGATAAAACCAGATGAATAACTAAATAAAATCAAACACATAACATCTATCCTGATAAATATAAAAAAAATGATCAAACGAATGGATGATGGTGAATGTAAATTGGGATTTCTCAGCGAAATCAATTTGGGTTATGATTTCACTTATGGGATTCAGTGCACAGGATTAAATCGTCGAACCCACAATCACAGAATGTGGCCAGAAGGATCACCTTACTATCGTACTGAAGGCATATTGAGACTGCTATGAGCAGATCCATATTACCTGCTGAGCTTCAACAGGAAAGGGGCCAGAAGATGGGAAAGGAAATCGGAAGAGATAAGCTTAAAAGGAAAAATATAGAAAGAATCGAAATCTCGAAATCAGAGGAATGTTACTAATGAAAAGGTCATTAAAAATAGACTAAAGAAAAGATATGATTCAAATTAAATACGAGAAGTGGGTTAGCATCCTGCTCTTAGAGGAACGAATCAAGGTTTGGTTTGCTTCCAATAAATCAAACCCGACCCTATTTTCAATCCGGAGCAATCAGCAGGTAAACAGAAATTTGAAAATCGAGAGGACAGGGAATGCGAACTTATCATCAATAGGAGAACATGAAATCAACATAAAATCTGAAGTTAAAATTAGTGAAAAGAGATCAAAACAAAATAAATCGTGGCCTACCAAGTACTATCAAATAAAATGACGAAATATGGAAGAAGATGAAGGATAAAATGTGTTGGAATAGGGTTATTCTTGTTAATTTTGCACATATGTGGGCCGATCTTGCCATACTCAAGTCGAGCTCACAAGGGTGCGTGGATGAGAGAAATTGAGAGGGTAAAGAAGACAAAGAAGGTGATGGAAGAGCAACGATGCTTACATAGAGTCGACTGAGAGGGAGTGAGATCTCCTCTGCGCGTCTTGCAATTGCAGATATGCCTACTTCCTTTGGCCTACCTCCCAGTTTTTTCTGCTGCAGGGATTTTGGGATGAAGGCGGCGCTCAGTTATAGGGCTTCCTGTAGCTCTGCGCGTTTCTGCTGAGATTCTGGAGATTGCAAACAACTACTGCTAAGAAAGGGGGTGCGTGAGAGAGGAGTGACGATAATGGATGGAGGAGAAGATGGAAGGAGGGGGAAGAGATGTCGAGATGGAGTCTGGGGTGATAACGGGTGTAGAGAGGAAGAGGGTGCTGGATCGAGAAGTTGAAGAGGGTCTCCAGGTGAAGAGCGATCGCCGAAGGAGAAGAAGGTGGAGGGGTGAAATGCGGTGCCCCAATGCTTCCCCATCGTGCCCCTCTTAAAGAGGGGGAAGATGATTCGGGAAGGGGCCATGCCGTTGGGGATCGACGGAAGGAAATCCATCGGTGAGCGCTGGAGGAGAGGATGGAAGGAGCTCGTGGAGGCTGGCGATGAAGGGCTTGGGCGTCAGAGAGGGTTTCGGGAGAGGCGGCTGCGCTCTTCTCCCATCTCCTTCCTTACGAAGGGTAAAAAGAAAACCCTAAAAAAAACCTATTTTGCAAAAGGGGCCCCTTGTTATTTCGAAAATTTACAAAGAGGGGGCTCCTGAGGCTTTTAGCAAAATATCGATTTTTAAGTCTTAAACTCATTCGTTTTTCTCGAAATTTTCCCAATTTTTGGTTTTTGGTGTTATTTTTCCATTTTTTTTGTATTTTTAAGTAAAAGTCCTAAGATTCGAGAAAATAAAAGATTAAAACTAATTTTTTGTGTTTTTGCAAAAATATTTACAAAAGAGAGTTTTTCTGAGAAATTAAAAGCTATTTTGAGAAAATTTCCTCAGAAATGGGTTTTTGATCCGGATTTTGAGGAAATATGGATTTAAAGTACTGGATTCGGATCCGGAGTTGATTTTGAATATATCAATATGGAATTCAATCCAGAAAATCTGAAGAATGACTGAATTTTAGCTTTGATTTTCTCAGAAGATGGAGTCAGGGGCAAAAAGGGTCATTTTTGGATTTTTTTGAAAAATTTGGGGTGTTCACAGATTCGTACGGTGGTAAGTTGTGGAAAAGTCAAATGATGGGCATTGTGAACTGCAGGAGATGACGGCTGGATGATTAATGCAGTGAGGAGGTGTTATGCTAATGGATGTGCAGATATTCCAACATATGAAAGGCATTTTAGGGCTTGGTGACACAGTGAGAGAGAGATATTCCTATTAGCTTCAGAAATACTATTAACTTAGGTTTCATTTTCACATACAGAAAATTTTAAAGTATTAATTGTCTCCATAAAAAAATGTTCCTATTTGAAGGCTGCACTAATATCATCCACAAAAAACTATCATATTCATCTTGTAATGATATAATAATTTACATTTTGGAGGGCATCACAGGGGTAGGCTCTTTATCCTCTGTTATTGGCTTGGCTTCAACCATTCAGATGGATTGAGACTGGCTAATGACTCAGGGTATCAACCGATTATAGTGAATACTGCAGTAGGTTGATATAGAGGAGGAAGACATATGCTACAGGATATGGAAAAAAAAATGATACGAGGGCAGAATATGAATAGCCCCTTCTTCTTCTTTTTTTTTAGATACAGTGATTGATATAACTAAATTGTCTTAATTTAATGAAACGTAGAGGGACTAACCACCATCGATTGAGCCTGTGGTGACTATTTAGCATTGAACCAAATTCTAGATACAGAAGAATACAATTGACAGGAACCATGCTACTAAGCCATGTATATACTAATGATATAACAACTGAAATGAGAAACAATACATTGTCAGAACTATTTTATACAGTAAATCAAACAAACCAATCTTACAAAAGGGATCAATCGATTGCCATAATTAACTTCAGTAGAGACACACTCATAATGAATGTTATGGTAAAAAAAAGAATAAAAGGGGCCTAGATGATACTATTTACAAATATGAATGGTAGCTTTTACATATGCAGTGCTGGACAGAAAGCAAAACACATTGATGTGGAAAGGCGAAAGAGAAACAGTAAGTAAGAAGGCCTCACAAGGAAATACAAGGGGACCTACAGATGAAGGCATATCAACATGTGCAGGTGTGACAGTAACAGTGTTGCAAGTGAAATGCACAAAGGGGAAAAAGTGGTTGTGACTAAACCTTGGTGTGAAATGACAATGCAACTGCAATGGGCGAATGGAAGTGTTAAGGTAAATACGTAGGGGATGGTGTCAAAGAATAAAATATATACATTGGATATGGTGGAATGAATGTATGTAAATGTGTAATGACTTACAGGTGATGCTACAGACAATAGAACTAAAAATAAAATAAAATTGTGATAGGCCATGACGGATGAATCAATAACCAGGTTCGGGAATGCAAATGCAGAACCTATGCTGTGTAATGAAAAAAAAATAAAATGCACGCAGAAGGTTAACACCAAGTGGTTGATGATTACATTGATAAGCAGAAGTCATTAGATTGATTCAGACCTGTATACAATACAGCAATATGCAGAACACACAAATAATAAACATCAAACAGGGTTAATCTAGTGAACAATGCAATAAAGAATGTAACTAAGGATGCTAAACAAAAAAAAAATAACATAAGTAAAACAATAATGACAGGGATGGAGTCAACAAACAGTATATGAACAGCAATATGGCTATATCTGGAATGTAAATGATGATCAAAAGCAAAATTAGGTTCGTATGATGCCAAGTAAGTGACTAAGAATAAAAAATAGGGAAATGAAAACAACAAAATGATGTGAACTGGATGTAATGCTGAGTTTAGATGTTGCGCCCAGGTTAATGGCACCATTTTCTGTACGATAAATCCCTAAGGATATCGCTTGAGACAATGATATGCAAGCGCTCCTTTTAAAAACCATATGGGTATGCCGAAATCAATGAGATATAAGAGAGTTGGGTAATGTCACTGTTAAATACAAAACCTGTAAGAAAACAGAGGAGGTCTATGAAGACGGCAATAAAATAAAAACTATTGATAGAAGGGATGTCATTCATGAACAGAAAATCCAATCAGATTTTGTTCATGACACGAAAAAGGATGTCTCACCCAAAAAGGATGGAGACTTCCTGTTCAAGTACAACTATGGTGCAATCATACTCCTTGAAGAAAAAGCTTGATGAGCCATGTATTCCTAAAGATCAACTGAAGAGATCGGCTACCTCAAGATGAAGATTTTTTTCTTCTTTAGAGTCATATGTAACAGAACCTTCAGGAACATGCATATTGCATATTACATACTCATTCATAAAAGCTATATCATAAAAGTATACGATAGTTTCAAAAAGCTCCTTTTTGAAAACTAATAATTGTACCTTCTTACAACCATTTATGAAAAAAGGTATTTTGACATGATTTCAAAATATAATAATTGTACCTTATATCATATACAAGACAACTTGAAAAGTAATGTTTTTAAAAGTAGGAAAAAGACAAAACATGAAATCGGCTACACAAAGAAAAACAAATATAATATGTTTTGAAAAGACTCTAGTTACCTTCTTTAAAGAAATGATTTCAAATATAGGAAAAAGACAAAAACATGAAATAGGCTACACAAAGAAAAACAAATATAATATGTTTTGAAAAGACTCTAGTTACCTTCTTTAAAGAAATGATTTCAAATATAGGAAAAAGACAAAACTTGAAAATCGGCTACACAAAGAAAACAAATATAATAAAGGTTTTGAAAAGACTCTAGTTACCTTTTTACAAACCCATAGAATGTCGACTTACTTGAAGTCATCATTCTCTTTGTATAGCATTAAATACCTTCTGTAAAGAATCCTTGTTAAATATCCTTCTCAAGAATGTCGACTTTCTTGTAGTCTTCATTCTCTCTGAAGACTTTGAAAAACACAACATAAAGAAAACACTTGACATGACTATGTACAAATAAATATCTCAAAGCACTCATTGTACTTACCCTCATTTAAAGTAAAGAAGTACTTATGTACCTAAAATCATTAATTAGAATAAAGACAAAACTACATAATAGCCTACAATCCAACGTTCAATGTACTATTGTAAGAAATAGACTTTTTACATAAAATATGTATTACCTAAAATATTACAACAACTAGTGTACCCTACATTTTACTTTTATGGAAAAAGGCTTTCTCGAATTTCTCTAAAGATGTTTTTGAAATGACATAACATTTCACATCTCAAAAAGGCTACGATTTTAAAAAGTAACGACTACTTTTTTAAAGCTATATAAACACACTCAAATAAACTATTCAACATGAAATGGACATGTGAGCTTACAACGAGAAAAATTCCTATTTCAATATTTGAAAAGAGAGCCTTGAAAAAGAAAGAGAAAAAGAAAAGAAAAAAAAGAGAAAAAGTCAAGTCTAGCTCTTTGACAAAGAGTATCCTCTGAGTGACAAACAGAACATTCTGAGAATCCTTCATTCGTGCATTCATATCATTCTGAAGGTTCTATAGGAAGTATTGTAACTCTGTTATTCACTGTTTTCCTTCTTTGTTGAAAGAAGTAGACCTCTGTGAAAGAGGGTGTTGCCCTTCTCTGTTGAGAGAAGAAGACCTCTGTGAAAGAGGGTGTTGTCCTTCTCTGCTGAGAGAAGAAGACCTCTGTGGAAGAGGGTGTGCCCCTTCTCTGTTGAGAGAAGAAGACCTCTGAGGAAGAGGGTGTTGTACTATTTATCCGGTGACTCGGATGTTATAGTGGAAAGCTCAAGTGGTTTGCTTGGGGACTGGATGTAGGTCAGGGTTTTGACCGAACCAGTATAAATCCTGTGTTTATTGTGTTGTGCCTTATTACTTTATTTTTTATTATATCAACTTGCATCGTATTTCACTATTCACCCCCCCCCCTCTAGTGGAATTTCAGAATCTCTTGCCATATGCATAGGTGTATCTGGGAGGCGATAATTCTCGATCAAAATAGTCTCACACCACTTCTTCTTCTTGCAGATAATCGATCAGGAATCGGTACCGCGTAACTGGAAGGAGCTTCTTGCCGTTATATCTGAACGAACTCGCTCTAGTCGATACATGCTGAAGGAACCAAGACTGAAGAGCATAGGTACATCCCTCGACTAAGATGGACTCTCCCATTGTGAAGCGGGTTAGTCCTCTATATAGAAAAGCAAGTGCGTCCATGGCTATCGAGAGACGGTTGGTCTGTCGAGTCCCCCATATTCTCAGAAGCTGAACTATTCTGACATCCACATAATTCTGTCCATCTAGAAAGAAAGCAAGTCTCACAGTACACAAAACCATCGCATGCTGAATTCTCTCTCGAGCTGTTATGGACAGCGAGCTGACTTCTGCGAATTCTCCATACTGTCGGTAGATCTCTATCAGGCTCACATACTCATTCTTGTTTTTTTCAATCAGTGGCCAAGACTTGTGCTCTGTCATGAGAGCCACAACATCTTTAGGGTCCAGACCCTTGACATTGATCAGAAATTGCTGCTCTAATGGATCTCCAGGCTGACCGACTAGCTCGAAAAATCCCATGATCTCTGAAAACTCACCCATCAGTAGTGTCATCTCGCCTCATGGGAACCAAAATGTGCAAGTGCGCGGATTCCAGCGCATGGATCAGATTGTCGTTGACTGTCAACTTCCCCACTGCAGATGCCAGTTCCAACCCGCAATCGCTCAAGTGGTCCAGAAACATACGGGAGAAGTTTTGAACCAGACATAGTACCACCGGGGGAAGAAGGGTCCGGTGTTGAGAGCTCGATGCTTGGGAAGACTTTGTCGCACCTCGTAGGAGATGTGACCCTCAGGAAAAACAAAATCAAGTTGACTGGATGCCATAGGACTGAAAGATAGGAAGATTAGAAATTAGACTTTTGGAAAAATACAAGAATTTTAAAAATTGCAGGCAAGATAAAATAAAAAGCTAGAAATTTAAAGTTCAGAGGAACGAAAGAATGAAAAATCTCCTGGAGTTTTGAAGAAAAGGTGGATAATTTAGAAAAATCGTCTAGGGTTTTTTAGAAAAAGGAGATGTTTCACAAAAGATAAAAAATGAGGTATTTTGAAAAATTGTCAGATATTTTGGAAAAATTGGGGAAAATGTGAGAAAATAAGACAAAAATCATACATTCAATCACAAACAATTATGCACATACAGCAATCCCTAAGAAGGTGACTCTAAATGCATCAATTTTGAAAGAGCTTTAGGACCCTAATCCTGACTCTAGGCTCAGATCGACTGTGTCCAATCATGCTATGCCGATATACTTGAGCCGAGGCTCGATGTACGTGGAATAAAACTCATCTCTGGGTCTAGGCTTGTGTTTTCCCAACATCCTTGAGCATCTGCCGATATACGTTGGACTATGGCCCTCTGTACGTGGCAGGGGGGCGTTAGCCCAAATAAGTGGCCCAGTTGTGAGGCTCTGTCCCAAACTATGGTTCTGGAAGAGAGCCCAGCAACGTGAAGACCGGGTAGACATAGGTGGGGTGGTTTTTGAAATATGATCACATGCAGGCAAACAGAGGGCTCTAAGTCCTAAAGAGATAGAATTTTGAAATTTTTTGAAGAAGCAAACATTGTTTTCATACAAATCCTAGATTGAGGAGTGTTGTATTTCACACCTAAGTCTATGTGAGCATGCATAATTCTCCTCAATTGGTCCTACCAAACCATGCCTAGTCTACATGTAGTCCATGTCAGCTAGGTTCAAGTCTAGGCTCCTAGGTTCACATGATATCAGAAAGCAAAAGTTGACATTTCATAGAACACAATTTTGATAATTGAACTAAGTCAAGCACATGATTGATCAGGCGAAGACAGGTCCCATCATGGTCGCCAAACCTGTTATCATCGCAAAATTGTTCTCCTCTCTTGTGAGAGAGAAACGAATTTCGCAAGTCAAACTCGACCAAAGTTTTGAAAATGGTTTTGAAAATTAACTCGCCTCCGTTTTGAAAATTTGCGGGAAAATTTCGTGGAATGGGATCCACCTGTCAGTACGAGGTTCAACCGTTCCTGGCGCCTTTACCAGGGGTAATTGAACCAAGGACTAATTATGTGCTTTAACTCGACTCAAATATCTAAATTATACTCTATTTGTCCTAGAATGCACAGAGAATCAGGCTTGTGCTATGAAATTTTGAAAATAATGCAAGTTTGGGAAACATGATGTTTGCTTTAAAAAATTGAAATGCATTTGGAAAATGATTCGAAAAGTACTTGAAAATTGAATTCATGGGAAAATCATTGAATTTCATTGGAAATTAGAAATTGAATTGAAAAATGAATTCTCAGGAAAACTTGAATCTTGGGAAAATTGATCTTTGAGATTTAGATTGCTTTTCTGAGGAAATGGATTTGAAAATTCTGAGAAAATCAAGAAATTCATTGGAAAATGACTTTTGAAATGGAAAATGGATTCTCAGGAAACTGGATCCTCAGGAAAATGGGAAATCTGAGAAAATCGATTTCTGAAAACTTGGGATTTTGAAATTTGAGAATTTTAAAAACATTGGAAAGTCTTGATTTGAACTTGGGAAATGCTTTGAAATGTCATTTGAAAACTTAGGATTCTGAGAAAATCAAATCCTGAGAAAGACTTGGAAATTCTTGAGAAAAATGATTTTTCTGAAATTGAAATTGGAAAATGAATTTAAAAATAATGCAATTTGAATGAATGAATGAATGAATATGAATTAGAAAAGGGAATTTCATTGAGAAATTGGGAAATCCTTTTAAAACTTTGAAAAATGCAGTGCATTTTTGAAGTTAGCCTAAAAGTGTAGGCTGATTGTGGCCAATATGAAGATCATAAATCTAGGTTTCATTCGTATTCTGACTATGGCCAAAAATACAAATTCCACCAAGTTTATAAACTCCATAAGAGCTTGTGCATATTCCATTTGTATCAACCATAGTGGATTTGGAAAAATGTGCATGAATGATACATTCAGATATTGAATTTGCAGAAATTAAACAATATGCAATATAATCCTATTCTAAGCAGAAAAGTAACTCTTATTCCAAATTATTACATTTCTTTTAACATTGAATTGAATAAAATAAAGAAATAAAATAACTAAGTCTTCTTCTTGAATGTATCTGCAAAACTAGAAAACAATGTTAGCACAAAAATGTATGTTTTTCTGAATTTATCCGAAAATATGGGAAATTATCAGATATTATTCAGATATAAACCCAAATTCATACCCCCTTTGATATAAACATGAGAAAACATGAATAAATTTCAAAAATAAACTTTGAAAATTCGAAATTGGGGTCAAAATGACCAAAATACCCCTAATGACCTTGAAATCAGGGTTTTCTGAAAGAAATTTTGTAAATTTTAGAATTTTGAAAATCAAATGAAATAAATCAAATACAATATGATGAAATATGATGATATGCATGAAAATTTATGAAATTGGAATTTGAAATTTCGAAATTTAGGTCAAAATGACCAAAATACCCCGATAACAAGACTATGGCCTTGAAATCAGGGTTTTCTGAAATAAATTTTGCAAAAATGGAAAATGTGAAATGCAAATGACATTGAAATTAACCCTAATATGATTCTACATGCTAATTTACATGAATAAAACCCTAAAATGGCAAAAATATCATAAAATATCAAATTTAACCTGATTTTCGCTTCTGAATTTAAAGATAAACTAACACATGGAGCAAATGAACTTGGAATTAAGACAAATTTGGCATTAACACCTAAAATAACCCTAAAAACAGAATGGAGCTCGAAAATCTAATTTTTTTATATTTTTAAATACAGAAATTCAAATAAAAACCCTAAATTTTGTGATTTTTGCCTAAAATGTTGATTCTAAACGGGATTTCGGATATCAAACTTCCATAAAAAATTTCCAAATTTTATGGGGTGACAAAGAACAGTTAGGAAAAGATTTTTTTCTTTTACACTTTCTGGTTTTGACCTATGGTCGGAGCTGTACCACTCCGGCAAGTCGGATCGGAATCCGGCAACTATAGGATTTAAGGAAAACAAACAGGTTTCGGTAGAAAATGTGAGAAAAATAGTAAACAGATGGAAAAAATGCTGAAATTGTGGAAAATTGTTTCTGACAAATAGAGAAAAATTTTATCTTTTTACATCATTGGGATTCGGGTTACGATTTTGAAATACGCACACTGTTATCAGAGACCCAAATCTCTGGTTTTTTTGGATATTGGAATCTGTCAGACAGAAAATAACTTTTTTATAAAAATACTGAGACAGTTTTAAAAATCCCCAATTTTTAGGAAATGACAGGAAAACATGTTAGGAATAACTTTCATGTTGAAAGTTTTGGCAGACAAGCTACGGATTGGGTGGACTCAGTGCATTAGAGTCTATCTATACCCTGACAAAGGAAAATCAAGATTTTCCCAAAGGTCTGGGAAATCCGATTTTTGAAAGAGGTCAAAACTAACTGGAAAAACTTCAAAATTTTTATATCATCAGTAGATTTGATTATAAATCCACTGTGATTTTTGG
The DNA here is from genome assembly GCF_984573655.1 of Nuphar pumila. NCBI lineage: Eukaryota > Viridiplantae > Streptophyta > Magnoliopsida > Nymphaeales > Nymphaeaceae > Nuphar > Nuphar pumila. Next base: position 62,530,715 of record NC_143260.1, on the reverse strand, counting down.
AAAGCAATCCGAATCTCTCACAAGGGTGGTACTGGAGGTTCTTGTCTGCTTAAGCGCAAACTGGAAATTCAAAAAGACAGAAAACCTGATGTAAGGTTTGATTGATTTAGAAGGGTTCTGAAACCGAAACGAACTTGGGTTTTTGGCATAATAACACAGACAGATCAACCTAACTACCATAAAATTTTTAGGATTTTTAAACGAAAAATTGAACACAAAATTATAATTGGACTAAATGCATGGATTTAAATTTATAAACTATCAATGAAACTTTTAAAAAGATAACTAAATGAATGAAAAACAAACTAAACATTTACGAGAAATAATAAGAAAAAGAAAAGAATCGGGGAGGCATGCTTGAAATTTGTTTTAGCTATTTGGAATGAGGGGCTTCATCCATTGAACGGATGGACCACCTCATCTGTATAGCCCTAAGTCCATGTAAAACATAAAAAAAAAAGAGAGCTTATTACCTTGGCTTGGTATGCTGAAACCGATTGCAGAGAAGGCTTCCAAAGTGCTGGGGGTGTTGAAGCAGTGGTGGAGATGCTGGAGCTGCTATACTGCTGTGGAGGTGGCTGCTGCAACAAAGGGAGCTGATTTTGGTGGTGATGGCATTGGCTGCCTTGTTGAATGCTGAAGATGGCTGCACCTTGACGTGGGGGCTTCAAGGAAGTAGATGATGCATGGAGAGTTGCTGTGGGCTGGTGTCTTAGGTGGTGGCTGTTGTGGCTGCAGCAGCCAAGGGGAGGGAAGGAGAGAGCTAAAGGGAGAGAGAGAGAGAGAAGGGGAAGAGATGGGCAGCCGTATGGCTTTTCCCTTTTCTTTCTTTTTTTTGTTGAACTTAGGTTTTAATTAATTCAATACTTAGGGTTTAATGAGAATGGAATGAGAGGGAAAGAAACCTCTACGTGAATGGCTGGGCAAGAGGGAAAGGAAGGACGGAAGAAAGGGAAGAAGGAAAGAAAGGGAAGAAAAAAAAGGAAAGAAAGAAGAAAAAGAAAAGGAAAGAAAGGAAGAAGAAAGGGAAAAAGAAAAAGGAAATGAAGGAAAGGAGAGGGGGCTGGAGGTTTGGATGACCACCTTGTGGGTCCCACCTCTTTAAAATAAAATAATAATAAAAAAACAAATAAAACAAAACAAACAAATAAAAAGAAACATCTCTCTCTTTTTTTTAATAAATTAAAACAAGAAAATGCAAATGGAAGGACCATCTCAGAGTGGGTCCAAATTTCACTTTTGAAATTCATTTTGACGTTTAAAGGGGTAAAATAGTCTTTTTAAAAAATTTCCAAACGAAACGGGCTATTTTTAGCAGTTTTTGAAACAAGCTTGGATTTTGAAGTTCAATACCTCGTTGCGAAGCAAATCCAATGTAGAATTTGAAAATTTAATTTTGAAAGAAATCCAGATTGTTTTTCTCAAGAAAATACTTCCAAATTTATTTTCAGACGAAACGAGCTATTTTTGGCAGTTTTTTAAACGAGCTTGGATTTTGAAGTTCAATACCCCGTTGCAAAGCAAATCCAGTGTAGAATTCGAAAATTTGAGTTTGAAATAAATACTGATTGTTTTTCTTGAGAAAATATTTCCAAATTTAGACTTCCGGGGGTAAAAATGTCAATTTTGGAAACCCAGGGTTTGAAATTGATTTCTTAAAACTTTTAAAACTCAATCTGGATTGAAATTTATAAAACTAAAGTTCTGGACTTCAAAAATGAAATGAAATATGATGAAATGTTATGAAATGCTGAGAAATGATATGAAATGATGAGAAATGACATGCGAAATGCAGACCCTGAATAAAGAATTTTGGATGTTAGACCCCGATTGACAGTTGTACCAGTTCAAAAAGCATTAAAATTGATAAAATTTGCAAAATAGCTCAAGAAATGGTTTTCGGGACTCTACTGGGTTAGAGTGACACTGAAAATTGGGGTTCGAGCTGAATTAAACTGAAATGAGCTGGGTTTTAGAGTTTCCGAACTCCAATGAGTTGACAATGATGCTGACTCAACTCACCTTTCCGACTGAATTTTTAAGAAAAGCTGTCATTTTTAAAGAAATGGTACAGAATGGTCACTGAAGCGAAGTGAATTACGAACCTGAGATGGGTTCGAGCTAGAACAAAGGTCAGTAATACTGACATGAACTAAAATCAAAGCTCGAACACTAGCTCAATTGACTGAACTTAGCTCAGTTTCAGTTAAAAGAACTGAAATGGACTAAATTGGGCTCTTAAACACTTAGAAATGGTTTTGAACTGAAACTGGAGCACTTGAACTCCTGGTGAGCTCAGGTTAGACTCTAGGGAATATGACTGACTGAGAATGACTGACTTGGAGACAATTGGCTTAGATTTGAGTGAGAAATGAGCTCATTTCTAAAGAAATGATCCCATTTTGGCAGGAATTGTCAGAAATGAAAATGGCCTTCTCACTGTGAACTCGAGTGAGCTTGAAATGACTGATATTCTAAATGTTCTGAACTGACCAGTGAGCTTGGTTGACTCCGACTGACTGAGGTTCGGGATGTCCTAGGGTTAAAATGGTAATTCTCCTAATAAAAATGGGTAAAGTGGTGATTTTCTGAAACTGACTCGGGGTTTGACTCCTACACTAACCTAACAAGGTTGGCATTGCACGAGAAGGGCTGTTTGAGAATGGATGATGAAAATTTGGGGTGTTTACACCACCTTGGTCATCCCCTCTAGACGCCACCATGGGAGACGTTTGAGCCCCACCAGTTGGCATCACCCAAGAGCCTTTAAGCCCCCCTCATGAAAGTCGTGTAAACCCTTGGGATCCCTCCTTAAAGTGTCTTGGATGCCCAAGTTGCTCTTGTAATGTGAGTTGGGCTATCATAAGTGTCTTGGGTAGGTATTACTTAAGTTTAGAAGTATATAGTATCTAAGTTGGGTTATTTGTTTTAAATAAGCTTTGATATTTGTAATGTATCTACGAGAGATCCCTTAGCCTATAAAAGGGACTCATTTTGTAAGTGAGATAAACATGAAATTGGAAATAGACTTCTCTCTCAAAATCATCTCACTTTTTTCTTTCCTCTCTCTCTAGTTAACGTCCCCCTCTCCCCCTTGTGAACATGCCTCTCTCTTCTTTCATTATCCCTATGAGTCCCTACCCTCTGACTTGTTTACCTTTTTCTAAGGGCGCATCTCTATTCAATTAAGGTGGTACTGATCTTTTTTAGGTCGGGAATTGCCTAAAAACTAAGTGTAACTAATTTTACTTAGTGTTTGTGTGGATTGCATCAACTTTATGGAGCACTCGAACCAACTCAACACTAAATGTGGTACCTAAACCAACCCTAGATAGACCAGACCCTTTTCCAGCCTTAGGATACTTCTTCTAAAATGTGTAAGTCATTAAAACCCTTTCTTTAACCCCCTTTCAACACTTAACCTATCTTAAACCAAAACTTGTCCAGAATCTGTTTGTTGATAAAGCAGAATTTTTGTCAAACTTTCAAAAATTGTCCAACACAAACCATTAGTCATTTATACCTGAAACTTGAACTCAAACACCTTTTGGATATTTATAATGAACCCTCTAAAAACTAAGATTTTATGATATCTTTGTACGGAGGTATTGATTTACAATCCATGTCTCTTTTACCTAAACCTAGTCCAGCCTGCAGAAAATCCAATCCTGACCTGTAACTTTTCTAATTTTTAATTATCAAAATATAAATCCCTTGACCCTGAAATTTGGCACGTTCATTCCTTAAGTCTAGAATTGTTCTCTATTTTTTGGGTTTTTTCTGTCACACCATTTGGTCATACCAAGTTTTATACCAAAACTTGTTATAACTATCCAACCCTGTCACCCGAACTAACTTTTGACTTGACCCTGAACCTAACCTAGCCTACCTAAACCCATAAACCTAACCCATGCTCACCAGAACAAATCAAGAGTGGTATTAGAGTCAGGTTTTTATGGCTCCCAAAAATCCCTAAGACCAAACCATTGAGTTAACCCTTGAAACCTTTAATCAATTTGCGGATGACACCAACTCAAAACTTGGTGGTGTCGAATCTCGAATAACCACCTTAGAGACTAGCGTACCCAACTTCACACAGATGGTTTAGCAACTCCACACTACCATTCAAGATGCCATTGAGCTCTGTTATAATGACAACAGAGGCGGAGGCAGCAACAACCATGTTGAGCAAGAGGATCATGATGAAGAAGTGATACATGATTCCATCCTCGATCGACACCTAAGAGATTTCATATTCAGTTTGAGAACTTTTAACCTTGGCATCTCTTTGCCGCAACCTATGAAAATTCTTTTTTCTTTTTTTTTAGGAAAGATACTCATGACTAGTTGTACAAAACAAAGCAATACTACATAAACCAAATAATTTCTCACAAAAGTATATTAGGATGTGTCATTGCTCACCTTGAAGGTAAAGCAATATGATGGTATGATTGGTGTGAGCAACGCTATAAAACATTGTCTTGGATAGGGTTTGAAAGAGAATTTTCGAAAAGGTTTAGACCTTCTCCATATACTAATCATAATGTAGAGATGAAGAATCTGAGATAAAATGGGTTCATCCAAGAATATTAGGCCGAGTTCGAAGACCTAAGCATGTTGTGCAATGATTAATCTGAACCCACCTTGATAGGCACACTCATGGATTGTCTCAAAGAAGAGATTTGAATCGAGCTTATAGCTCTAGACCCCCATACGTTAGAAGAGTGCTTTGTGAAAGCATGAATCATGAAAGAAAGGTCTAAGAAGTTCATCAAATAAGCAAGCCTACTTGATCCCCTGATAGATCAGGATCTCGCACCCAAGTGAAAGAAGAGGATGACAAAAACAAATTCGGAGCCCCCGTCAAGACCGAGTTTGTTAGTAGATCTCAAATGGCAAAAGGTTGTGCTATAATTATAATAGGAAGTGAAGCCTAGGGCATAAGTGTAAGGTGCAAAAGCGAAAAGGAGACAAGTGACGATGAACCATTACACACTTTGGATGAATCCGAAGAGAAAACAGATCAAGGTCATGAAATCTCTTTTCATGCCCTCTCTAGAGTTTTCATTCTCAACTCCATGCATGTGAAGGGAAGGTTATACTAGCTACAAGTGGAGGTTTTTATTGACCCTGAATCTACCCACAACTTTGTGAGGGAAGATCCCATACCAAGTCTTGATATGATGTAAAGGAACAACATATGTTTGAGGTTGTAGTGGAAGATGGTAACCATCTTCAATATCTTCAATATGTGAGCATGTGCCCTAATGTAGATCTTGTGATGCAAGAATCTAAGTTCAAAGTTGACCTTTATGTGCTTCCTATCCAAAGGGTTGATGTAATCCTAGGGATAACTTGGTTTTGATCCCTAAGAAAGGTTCAATGTAACTTTGGCAATATGAAGATGAGTTTCAAAAGGAATAGGAAAACCACTTGCCTAAGTGCCCAAAAGTTCAAGAGAAATGACAAGAGTCTTGAGGATACACTCTGAAAGTTTGGGGTCACTCAAGAAGTAAATAAAACAAGATTGAACATGCTTTTTGTAGCAACGTGTGACCTATGGAAAAAAACTTGACAAATCCAAAAGAATGAGGAGAGGATCCAAAGATTAGGAGTTTGGTTGAAGAGGATCCTAATAGACACCCTCATCACCAAGTGTAGGAGAAGCAGTGTTATACAAGGGGAGGTTCCTACTTCCCAAAGATGCCGATATAATTCTCGACCTCCTCCACCATTTTTACTCAACTACATGGGGTGGACATGAAGGGGTCTTCAAAACCCTTCAACGAATCAAGGGTGAATTTTATTGGCCCAAGATTAAAGATTTTGTGTCGAAGTTCATAAAGAAATATCTTGCATGCCAAGTGAATATATACAAGGCAATCAAGTTTGTTGACTACATCTACCATTACTCATCCTGGATCGAGCTTGGTTTGACATCTCTATGGATTTTATAGAAGGCCTTCCTCCCTCCAACAAGAAAGAGGTCATTTATATTATAGTTGACTGATTCACCAAGTTCACCCACTTCATGGCCTTACCCCACAAGTACACCACCCAAACCTTAGTTAAAACCTTCTACCACCATGTAAGAAAACTTTATGGAATACCCAATTCTATCATATGTGACCGTGACTCCCTATTCACTAGTCATTTTTTTAAGAAATACTTTCGCTTCTTAGGAACCCAAATGAAATATAGTGCAACCTAACACTCTCAAACCAATGGCCAAACCAAAGTAGTAAACCAAACTGTTGAAACCTACCTTCGTTGTTTTGCCTGTGAAAAAACCCAAATTATAGATTGACTACCTAGCTTGAGCCGAATGGTCCTATAACACCTTCTTTCACTCCTCCACCCATATGACACCCTATAAAGCCCACTATGGTCAACCCTAACTTAAAACCTTGTCCTATTAGAAAGAAAATGCTAAGTCCAAAGAGGTAGACCGGCAATTGAGGATAACAGATGAACTCCATCTCTTGAAAGAAAATTTGATGAGAGCCCAAAATCAAATGCAGCAACTCCATGGCAAGAACTAGAATGATAGAGGGTTTCAGATTGAGGATTTATTATGGCTTAAAAGGAGATCTATAAAGAAAGTACTTGAGCATGAGCGAGAAGTCCACACACTCACTCTTTGCTATTATGGCTCTTATCAAGTCTTGGAACGAATTGGACTCGCCACTTGCAAACTCAATTTGCCCCCATCAGTTCAAATTTCACCTGGTGTTCCATGTGGATCTTCCATAAGGAGTTTCAACCTCTCACAATGTGATAGAACCTCGGAGTTCAAGTCAAATTCTAAAGACTCAAAAGATGCATGACCGGCAAGTGAAGAAGCACCTTATCGAATGAGACGAAGAAGAAACTCCTACTTGGCAGATTGATTATGATCTTCAAAGGAGATATCCAAGATTTTTGCCTAAGGGACTAGGAAAATCTCAAAGAGGAGGGGATGATGTAGACCAAGTCTCGAGTGAGCCTGATCTAGCTTCAAAGATCAACATTGTGCAAATGGGTCCAAGCCAAGCCGATCTAAATTCGTTGCTCGAGCTCGATTTGATACAAGCCAACTCAGTCATATGGGACCCATTCCAAGGAAATGCTACATCAACCATGCAATCACCACAACCGACAGCCACATCCTTCATGTGGGTCCCTCCTTTGGGCACCCCTACATTTAATGCATGCAAGTGGGACCCACCTTGGGCATCTCTTCTAGAAGCCACCATGGAAGACATGTGAGCCCCACCAATTGGCGCCACCCAAGAGCCTTCAAGCCCTTCTCATAGAAGTCATATAGACCCTTGGGCTCTCTCCTTGAAGTGCCTTGGAAGCCCAAGTGGATCTTGTGAATTGTGAGTTGGGCCCTCATAAGTGTCTTGGGTAGGTATTACTTTAGTTTAGAAATAGGCAGTATCTAAGTAGGCTTATTTGTTTTAAATAAGCTTTGATATTTATAATGTCTTTATGAGAACCCTCTTGGCTTATAAAAGGGACTCATTTTGTAAGTGTGATGATCATGAAATTGAAAATAGACTTCTCTCTCAAAATTGTCTCACTCTCTTCTCTGTAGTTAACGCCCCCCCCCCCTCTCCTCCCATGTGGATGTCTCTCTCTTCTTTTCTTACCCGTGCAAGTCCCTACCCTCTTAACTTGTTCACCCTTCTCTAAGGGCTCATCTTTGTTCAACTAAGGTGGTACTGACCTTGCCTAGGTATGGAATTGCCTAAGAACTAAGTAGAACAAATTCTACTTAGTGTTCGTGTGGATTAAGTCAACTCCGTGGAGGACTCGAACCAACCCAACACTAAATGTGGTACCTAAGCCAACCCTGGATTGGCCAGACCCTTCCCCAAGCTTAGGATACTTCCCCTGAAATATGTAAGTTATTGGAACTTTTTCCTTAACCCCCCTCTCAAGCCTTAACCTTTCCTAAACCCAAACATGTCTAGAATTTGTTTTTGATGAAGCGGAATTTTTATCAAACTTGCAGAAATTGCCCAATTGTAAACACCCCAAATTTTCACTCACCTTCTTGACATTTCCATCAATCATTACATTATGGTTCTCCGAAATCAATGAAGGGCAAAATGGTCATTTTCTGAGATTGAACCTTGCAGAAAGTCCTAAATTCCATTCTCGAGTCTCAAAACTTCTCTATTTAGACTCAGAAACATCTTCAAAATGCAAATTTTCAAAATCCTATTTGTGACAAAAAGCTAGAATTTCCAAGTTCTGGCTCAGAGGGGCATTTCAGGAAACATGTCTTTGCATATCATCGCATGAGCATTTCATATCATTTCAATGCACAGCATGTCATTTTGAGATCCAGAACTCCTGATTTTCAAAAGTATCGATCCAGATTCGAGTTTTAAATATTTCAAAATTGATTTCAAAACCCTGGGCTTTCAAAATTATCAATGCTTCCCATTTTACCCCCAGGGCTCCGAATTACAAAAGTTTTTCTCAAGAAAACAATCTGGATAGTTTTGGACATTGATTTTCAAGATTTCGTCAGTTGAAAAGAGGGGGACACAATTTCAAAATCATAAGATCTTATTTCAAACTTTTACAAAAAGGGCTCTGATTTGACTTTTTTGCAATGGTTATTTTTAACACATTATTTTCAATAAAAGCATTTGGAAAATCGTCAACCAAAAATAATAAAAACCGACTTTCCACAAATATGGCGAGTACGGGTCGAATCCATAGGGAACGGGATATGCTCAGATTAAAACTAAATATTGCATTTTATTGATATTGAACTTGTCCAATTACAGAGAGTATTACACTGAAATCAAAATTGAACAAGAACATAAAAGAAGCGCGCAGTGACTCAAGCCTGTGAACACAAGGGCATTTTCGTCAGTTTACTTGCTGCATCAATCTATCACTGAGACGAGATGCTCTTACGACAACTTAATATCACCTGCATGATATGAAAACAAAGTTAGTAACTATATACAAGAATGACTATTTCTAGATTAATTCTGAAATTAATCTCTAACCTAATTCTATGTAAAACGAGGAAGTACCAAAGTTAAGTTCCTAAACTACTTATCCTAATGCTACAATTAACCCTGGACCAATGTTAAAAACCTAATAGAATACTAACGATCGCATTAGAAAAACTATGGAAATCAACTAGGTAAATGGTTGTTTTATCCCTGAACAGTGCAAACTCGAATTTTGATAGGTTTTCGCAAACAGGAAGTGCGAAGGGTCAAACTAAGTCCGATTCTAAGTATTTCTCTTCTATTCTCTTTCTGACAAACTCAAGAGTCTGACGGATTTTATGGAATTGAAAAACTCATCCGGGAACTCCGGATATAAGCGTTTCAAGTTCGATAAAAATTATAGAACCGTTTGACCCAAAATCTAAAATTGTGTAAAACCTAATTTTACAGAACGCTTAAAAGGCAAACCAAATCAACTCTGAATGAGTTGATTTTTGGTTTGCACGCAGTTAACACACAAATGAATAGCATACAACAGTAATTTCGAGAAAACTCAGATGATTACACATAGGGTAGCAAGTGGAAATCAATGCAAAAACTGGGTTTCCCCTTCAGTACACTATTCATCTAAATGAATACAAAGCTTACACTATTGCTTGAACCATCTGCAATTACAGTCATTCATAGTTCTAAAATGAACTAAATAACAGAAAATACAACTAGTTAGGCTAAGAAAATAAAATCTAAATTAGCTAACTACGTTACCTATGAGAACTACAAATTAATGCTAGAACAAAATGTGAGGTTAGGCTAATTTAAACTAACTTACAAGTATAAATTAAACTAAGTTACAGTCATTAACTAACATACTCTAATTACTTAATCCGAACTAACTAATTAATCAGCCTTGAGAAAGTAAACTTAGATATGAAGCTAACTATCGATTTAATTTACATACTAACCTAATTCTAACTAATACTAATGCACTAATCAAACTAGCTACATGACTCAACACATTTATTTAATCTTAACTACATCACTAACAGCAAATAAATGAATATACTACCCTGCTGGAACAGATTTAACGATCTAACCTAAAACATGATATGTATTTCCAAGTAACAAACAAGAATATTTAAATGAATACCAATCTTTTCTAAGCTATACATATATTCAATTAGCAACTAATACAACATTGAAAGCATCTACTAACTACAACTAATCTGACTAATTTTATCAAACAAAACATTATAAAATAGATAATCTACATGTTAACACATTTATACTTAAAACGCCTAAATCGGGTAGGGGCAATCTACCTAATTTGTGTTAATTCAATCTATCTACCGAAACTTAAAGCAATAATCCAATAAACTACAATCACTAAATCAGACTTTTAAAATATCTAATCTGCTGCTAAAGCTAACACAACAACTATATTAAAACCTATATGCGTTAATCACAAAAATCGAGTAGAATTGAAACTTGATAATTAAAATATTGCTCAACTGAAAAATATACAAAACAACAAAGCCTAGACTCGATCTACTGTGCTGGTTCTAAGCACAAAACAAACCTAACTATGGCTGGAAAAACAGGAAAAAATGTAGAAAACAGAAACACTAAAAAATCCAAAAACGCAATTAGGGTTTTTATGCTAAAAGAAGGGGAAAGAGGAAGACATGCCTGATTTCGGATGTCCGACGAATGAAGGGGTCGTGGGTGAGCGGAATCTGCCTTGTTTCTGCACCTAAAGGTCCTTAATGGTGCTGGCTAACACCTCTTTGCTGCAGGTTTGCTGGAAAGGGCCGAATGGAGATGCTCCGAGCATGGCGTGCTGGAATGGCGAAGAAGGCCGGATTAAGGTAGGGCGCTGGGAAGGGGCAGACAACACCCCTTCCACAGCTGGTGCACTCCAAGCTGCTGCTACCTGCAAAAACGAAGCATCGTCATTAGTTTCAGCAAGGGGAAAAGAGAAGAAAGGTCTGGGCGGTAGAAATGGAGGAAGAAGAATGGCGGCTAAGAGTAATGGTTAGCAAAACCGAGCCAAACTCAAAGAGGAAAAAGATGGGGCGTATGGTGGCTGTGGAAGAAGGCTGGAGGAAGAAGCATCGGGTCTGGAGGTTCAGCTGCCAAGGCAAAGACGAGTTTTAGGGTTTTGCAACTCGTTTTTAAAGCTAAACACCTCTTTTCTGGAAATTCCAGAAAGAGGATTAAAATATAAAGATCTGCTAGGTGCCTTTTCAGAGGGGTTTTTTAGCAAATACATTAAAAAACGACTTTGGGGTGGAGCTGGGTTGGATATGTTGCATTTTGACCCAGATCCAAGGCCCAAATGGACCAATTGGATCCGTTTTGTCCCGATTTGCCCCGAGGTTCGACCCGCTTCACTGTAAATGCAATAACTCTCTCGTTTTAAGTCCGATTTGAACGAAATTCGAACTGTAGCTCAATGACATCTATATGCACCTAAGTGTGTGTTCTAAACCTATAATTGATGCATTTATGCAGTGAAAATATGTTATGATTATGCATAATTAATGCATCATCAGGCTCCAAATTTCTCCTCATCTTTCTAAATTTTACCTTGAAGAGACATTTCTTCCTAAGTTTTGAAACCAAACCAAAGTTCACTTCGTGTTTTCTAAACTTAGCCTATTATTATGAAAACTCCAAAAAGAATTTTTTTTTTTAACTTGGCTTTATTTCAAATAAAGGACGTGGGACCTGCCTCGAGGTGGTGTCACACTCAAATTTTAAAAAATTTCTCTTATTTTCAAAACAGTGCCCATTCGAGAGTGGCACCGATTTATGAATTTTTTTTTATTTATTTAACTCAATTTTAATGAAATAATTAGTGGGCCCATGTAGGTGGCGCCCCACTAAGACTCCTTGCCAAGAAAAGCAAACTTTCTTATATACTTCAAAAAGTTTTCAAATCCAGTGAGGTGGCACCACCTAAAAAAAAAAGAGAAAAAGAAAAAAAAATCAGTTTTATCATTTTGTTTTGTTATTATTACTTTTCAGCCCAAAACGAAACCCTACCCCCAAAACTTTTATTTTACCTAAGTTTCAAATTTTTTTTTTTAGGAGAAAGGGAGTCGTCCCCCTCTCAAAACGGCGAGTTCTCTTTTTCAATTTTTTTTTTCAAAAATCAGTTTTCAAAGATTAGCAAAAGCCGATGGAAAATGGGCGGATTTGGGGGAAAAACCAGATGGCTGGCTATTAAGAAGGGGGAAGGGCCAACAAAGGGAGAAGAGTTCATTTTTTTTAAGCTATCTCTCTCCTTCCCTCACGATTTTTTTTAGTTTCCGCCCCTTTCACGAGCCCTGTTAGCATCCTCCTTTAATCAAATCCTCCAGGCAGACCGATCGGACCTAAGAGGAGTCAAGGAAATACGCCATCTACCTTGAATATCCACCTTCTCGTGTGCAAGCTCGGTGCTTTCAAGGATCGACATCCGGGTGCGTTCAGTTCGAGTAAACAGGTGAGAAGTCATCTTATACTGATGTGTTCTGTTGTAAGTTGGCGTGATGGTGGCTGAAGATAGCTTCTCATGTGGCCCTATTAAGATGAATGAACTCCAATGGTAAATGAATGTTGTTCGCTGTGTGAATCAAATGGCAGATTGGGAATTCATTTTGTGCCTGGCAGACATAGCTTGGTGTTAACTTACTCTGCACTTAACGCATAGTCCTTCCTCAAGTTTCTGCATTTGATTAGAACTCCTTTTATCATGATATATCTGTTTTTTTTTTCTCTTGTGAACTGCAGGTTTTTTTGCAGCCGGATCATGTGTTCTACTAAAATTTTCATCAAAACTTGTTTACATAGTCAGTGTATTTCAGTTGTATACAATGAGATCTAGTTAAACCTGGTTCCCCTCTCTTGAACTCATGTTCAGCATCTCACAGTTGCAGCCATCCTTTATTGTCCATTAGCCTTCATTTTATTGTGTCAACTAGGATATGTCCTGTCATGTATGATGCAGCCAAGTTGTCAATGCTAATCTATGGCTGACAGTCTATTTGAGAGGCATCCCTTAGCAGTTACAAGTTCTACAGCAGATATGGTTTTCAACATGATATACTATCAATTAACCCTCACACTGGCAGTGGTCTTATTTCCCATCATGTTATCATTTTCCTCGGTTAATACTGCACCTGTAGCCTATCAAAGCATATACTTATTTTTCTTTTAGGGTGGATTTATCTTGGATGTATTAGTATACTGTTAAATTTCTGTAGCTTCATCTAGGATTTAAATACCTTCATTGCTTCCACCTGCATCTTCCATGGCAACTCAATTGTTATGTATTTACCCATCTCTTCTACTGCAGGTACCCAGTCTTGATAATGAGTCGTGTTCATGGATGGATATTTTAATACTCATTCATGATTTTCGGATCATCTTTTGCATGCTTTGTTATTGATATATAGGGAAGCTCCATACCCAATTTTACTGAGAAATATGTTATAATTTGGGAATTACGGCTTCGTGAAATCACCTACAGAAACTGTATATACCCTGTATTTTCTGATTTTACCTATTATATACGGAATTTCAATTACCATATATATTTTCTGATTATACGTATATATATATATATATATATATATATATATATATATATATATATATATATATATATATATATATATATATATCTATATACATGTACATACATATATATATGTATGTATATCTATATGCACCTATATATATATAGGAATATCTTCATGTGCACTTTTTTCACATACAAATATTTATGTGGATATCTTTCTTTTTCTTTTTTTGTAAATACATCCTCATTATCACATGTCATTTAGCACAAGTTCAAACATTTAAATATAACTATGTATATTTTCGTTGTACATGTTATATATATATCCATTCTCTTGGGTATTTTGTATATTCATTCCTTGTACTAAGTCTTATTTTGCAGGAAAATCTGGAGGATGTTGATTGTTTATACTACAATTGTTGTTTATTTCATTTATTTTACTTTATGTCAGAGATGTAATAATCAAAATTTGGAATGAGATTTACTTTTACTGCTTAGATTAGGATGCATCTCATATAGTATCCTGATTCTATGATTCATATATCTCATTTTGCAAAATCACTGTGGATGAACACGAATGACACGTGCACCAACTCTTAGAGAGTTGATGAACTCGGTGGAGTCCATATTTACAGCCCTAGTCGGAATATGAACGAGACCCAGATCCATCATCTTTCTACCAGTCACATTAAGCCTACACTCTTAGGCTATCTTAAAAATGCACATCATATTTCCAATTTTTCAAAATATTGTGAATTAACTCAAATAAACTCTGAACATATTCATGGCCACAGTCAGAATATGTGAGGGACTTACTTTGGCTTAATACACATTTTTCAACAAATTTCTCAGAAAAATCTTCTCAAAGTGCATTCATACATCCAAATCATCTGCATCATCTGCATCATCTGCTTTTCTCATGATTTTCTCGAGAAAACTTCATTCCATGAAAATTAGTTTCTCGAGAAACTTCTAAAATTTTCAAAGTCGGATTTTTCAAGTCAAAATTTCCCGTGATTTTCCCTAAAAAATGTTATTTTCTTAAGATTCTTTTCAAAGGGAATTTCTCATCTTTCTAAAAAATCAAAATCGATTTCCAAGTGTTTCAAGGTTAAGATTCTCAGGGTTTCAAGTTCTCGAGTTTCAACTTTCCTTCTCTAAAGAGTTTTCCAATGAATTTTGCTCATTTTTCTGAGAAACTTTTCAAAGCTAGAATTTTCCTAATCAGCATTTTCTCTTCCAGTGTTCACCTTTTTCTCAAGAATCACTTCTATTTCCCCAGGATTTTCAACCATTCACGATTTTCCCAAATCTTCATAAATTTTCTCGAGGTTTCAAATCCTTTTTATCAGAGTTTCCTGAGAAACTGATTTCCATTTTTTTTCTGAGAAATATTTTCCAACTCCAAAATGTTGTCGAAGCATACATCATGTTTTCCAACTTGCATTTTACAAAATTTTATAGCACATGCCAGAATTCTCTGTGCATTTAGGATAGAATATAATTTCGAGGATTCAGCTAAGTCAAGCATAATTTTGGTCCTTGGTTTGATTACCCCTGTTAAAGGCGGCAGGAACGGTCGAACCTCGTACCGATAGGTCGAGCCCCATCCCATGGATTTTTCTGCGATTTTCAAAACGGAGGCGAGTATTTCAAAACAATTTCCAAAATCCGGTCAAGTTTGAATCGCGAAAGCATTTTCCTCTCTCTTCCACAAGGAAGGGAAGACGGGAAAATTTTTGCGACGATAACAGGTTTGGCGACCGTGATGGGACCTGTCCTTGTCTGGTCAAAATTGTGCTTGACTTAGTTCAATTATCGAAACTGTGTTCACAAAATGTCAGCTCTTTTACTTTTGATATCATGCGAACCTAGGAGCCTAGATTCTGACCTAGCTGACATTGACTGCATATAGACTAGGCATGGTTTGGTAGGACCAGATTGAGGAGATATTTTCATGTTCACATAGACTTAGGTCTAAACACAACTCTCCTCAATTTAGGATCTGAATGCAAACAATGTATGCTTCTTTAAAGATTTTCAAAAATCAATCTCTCTAGGACTTAGAGCCCTCTATTTCTTGCATGTGATCATTTTTCAAAACCTCCATTACCTATCATTACCCGGTCTTCACGTTGCTGGGCTCTCTTCCAGAACCCTAGTTCAAGACAGAGCCTCACAACTGGACCACATATTTGGGTTAACACCCCCTACCACGTACCACGGGCCATAGTCCGAAGTATATCGGTAGGCGCTCAAGGATGTTGGAAAACCTTACCTTAGAACCGGAGTTAAGATTATATGTCACGTACCTCGGATTTCAATTCGGGTATATCGGCATAACTGGATTGGACAAAGATAATCTGAACCTAGAGTTAGGATTAGGGTCCTACAGTTGTTTTCAAAATGATGCATCTAAAGTCAGCCTTTTAGGGAGTGCTGTATGTGCATAAATGTTTATGCAGGATGTGATTGTTTGTATGTTACCTCTATTTTCTTACATTTTCCCAAAAAATATTTTTCAAATACCTATATTTCTCATCTTTTCCTTTATTTTCTCAAACCCTAGAAGATTTTCTCAAATATCCCATTTCTTTCAAAACTCCAGGTGGTTTTCCATTCTACCGTTCTACTGGATCTCGAATTTTCAGCTGCATTTTATATCCTGCCTGCAAACTTTTCAAATTTTCCTATATTTTCCCAAGTCTCATTTCGAGTCTTTTTCTGTTTCAGTCTGATGGCATCCAGTCAAGTCGATCCTATCTTTTCTGAAGGTCACATCTCCTACGAGGTGCGACAAGGTCGTCCTGAACATCGAGCCCTTAGCACCGGAACTTTCATTCCCTGGTGGTACTATTCTTGGCTCAAAAGCTTTTCTCGAATGTTCCCGGACCATTTGAGCGAGTGCTGATTAGAATTGGCATCAGCAGTCAGAAAGCAGACCATCAACGGCAACCTGATCCATGCAATGGCAGAACGATGGAATCCATGGACATGCACCTTCTGGTTCCCGTGGGGAGAAATGACTGTTTTAATAGATGAATTTTCAGAAATTATGGGATTACCAGACCCAGCCGGTCAACCTGGAGACTCGTTAGAACATCAATTCCTGATTAATGTCAAGGGTTTGGACCCCCGAGACTCCTTAGCTCGTATGACAGGCCGTCAATCTTGGCCCCTGATCCAGTTGGACGGAAATGAATATGTCAACCTGCTCGAGTTGTACCGTCAATACAGGACCTTCATCGAAGTCAGCTCACTGTCAAGAACAGCTAAAGAAAGGATCCAGAATGTAATGGTTCTGTGCACTGTAGGATTAGCCCTCTTCCCAGACGGACAAAACTACATGGATATCAGAATAATCCAGCTTATAAGAAGATGGGAAAGTTGGCAGACCAATCGTCTCTCCATAGCCATGGCAGCGCTTGCTTTCCTATATCATGTTCTGACTCGTTTCTCACTTGGAGAGTCCATTCTCATTGAAGGTTGCATATTAATTAGTTTAGTAAGTTTTGATTTTTAGAAAAACATGTTTTTCATAAGAGACCTTGTTTTGGAAATTAGCAAAAATCTTCAGACTTTTTTTGAAAAAACTTGTTTTAACCTAATTAGATCTTTATAAATACATATTTTCCAGCCAAGGAGGTTGTTTTTCCAGTAGCCGCTTGCACCCTCTCCATCTTACCTCCATCTTCTTCTCTCTCTCCCTTGCCTCCTCTCTCTTTTGTCGATTTCTTTCTCTCTTACTCTCCTTTTCTTCTTCTTCTCTCTCTTTTTCTTCAAGCTTCGAACACTTTCGTCATCAACAACCTCTTCCTCTTTGTCGGGGCCGCGTGGATGCAGCTGGATCAACCATCTTCTCTTCTCAACCCCTCCATCGAAGGCGAATCACGGTTTGCTTTTCTCCTCAATCTTTGTAATTTAGGAACATATCATTGCATGCATTGTCTTCGATTTTCTACATTGGTTGTGCATCGGACTTATCTTGCATTCATAGTAGGTAGAATAGTTATTCTTGAATCTAATAGTTTTGCTTGTTAAATTAAAGATAGAAAGTATGTTGTAGTTTTCTTCTGGTTTTTAGAATATTTGATCTTTAGTTCTTTTGATTTTTAGTTCATTAAGATTTTATTTTTTTGGAAAACGCAGTTCGCACTCATATCGCTCATCAAGCCAAGAACTGCGTATTTTCCTTGGGGACGTTGAGTTTTTTTTACAAGGCTACATGCTTGAATGAGAACAATGTTTGATTAGATGTTTAAGCAAAGACGTGAACTGAAATCACACAGTTAATGCATCCAAGCAAAAAATCTAATGTTGCCAATCATCTAAATTCCTGCTGAAATAATCTGGAATTTTAATTTATGTGCATCTGATCACTTGACAAAAACAAAGGAAAATAATAAAAACGTTGTGTAGCACTCTAGCGTGATTGACGTGAATCAGTTCCCAAGTAGCGTTTTGGGGTTGCATACTATGTAGCCAGTAAAATTAGGTATTGAGCCAGTGCCTTAATTGATATATGTAGGATGCACATCTTAGGTTAGTTGCAATTAACTATTTAGTTCATCAGGTAATTAAGTCAACGTACATTCTTAAATTTTGTCTATTAATTAAGGTGTTCTTCGCAATTGAGGCTACTTTTAGTTATTCATGTTAACTTTGTGTTATAAGCTAACTCTTGATGTGAATTAGTGATTTGTTTATTCAATTTATTTTCAGTTAATTTAAAGTAATATCATATAGGTGGATGTCTTGCGTAGGTTCATATTATTTCCTAATTAGCGACATTAATTTATTTGTGGATTGATTGACATATGTAGGTTACATTTTTTTTTGTCTCCTTGATTAGAGTAGAGTCATTTATTTCTTAGTCTTGCTGGTTCATATATTCATTTTTATTAGATTAATTGAATGGTTTCAATTTAGTCATGCTTAGTTTATTTGATTCAAAATAATGTGATTAATTTGTTTTAGTTGAGCCATGCTTAATTAGATTTTTTGTATTATAGTATTGTTCACATTCTTCTCTACATTAGAAATTGTTGATTCGCTTTGAGTCTAAGTTATCGGTAGTTAGATCATAGTTGTTTACTTTAGATTCAAGGGTTGTGTTTATTATTTTAATTTAGTTTCTAAGTTGTTACAGCAGGTTGTTAGTTAGTTTCGCTATTTTGTTTTCTAATAGTTTGTTTCTAGTTAGTTACATCCTGTTTTTTGCTAAATTTTAAGCCTAGATTTGGTTTAGTTTGCTTCGTTTTTGCTACGTTTAGGTTTTTGTGTTTTGCAGGGAAGCATTGGAACGTGCGGTAGAGCCCTTTTCATGTCATTGAAGTGCCCTCTGAGGTCCCCTCGGACTCTTAGAAGTGCCCTCAGAAAAGCAAAAGTTCAAGAAAACATGCATTACCTCAAGAAGGGACAAGAAGACTCAAAGCACTGAAGCCTTTTCTTTTAGTTTTAGCTTAGGATTCTTAATTCTTTTATTTTATTAATTGGGTCTGTAAAAAAATCAATTATTTATTTTGTTTAAGCCCTCTGAAAAGGGTTGTACTCCCTTAGTTAGTTAATTATTTAATTAATTCTTTTTATTTTGGCAATAAAGAATAGTTTAGCTTATGTGTTTGAATACAAGTACTTCCTGTTCCCTGAGATCGACCCGGATTCCACCACTCGTGCGAGCCTGTTATTATTAATTTTGGTGTTTGGGTTTCACTTGATTTTGATTAAAAATATTATTTTAAAAAGTGTTTTCATAAAACTTACACCAATATGCATTTTTGTTTTCAATATAGCATTTTTCATATTCTTATATATTTTGCATTTTTGTCTTTGTGCTAACTCATATTTCTAGGAAAAGCTTGAAAGATGCTCATTTCTTTTCCTAGATTAGGAATTTTGATATTTCAATTTAAGACTGTAATAATTATACATTAAAGAGAATTTCTACTTTTCAGTTTAGAATAGAATGTATGAGCATATAGTTCTCATAATTGCTTGTGATATCTCATTTTATTTTTATTTTTATTTTAAAAATTAACTATGGTATAACACGAATGGCACGTGCACTTTTCTAATAAGAGGTAAATAACCCTAAGTAAACGATTCACATTTATGGCCATAGTCAAAATGTGAACAATACTTAGGATTTTTATCTTTTATAGAATAACATTTGATTTTCATCATATTTTTTTAAATATTCTTTTCTTTCTCTATCAAAATTTAAAATATAAATTAACTTAAGATATATTTGTAGACATAGTCATGGATATATTAAAAGTTAATTTTATCTTAAATTCTATAAAGGCATAAAAATTTATTTTATTCTTTATTAGAATTTAAATATAGATTAGATTATAATATGTTTCTGACCAGAGTCATAAATGTATTATGATTTAATCTTATTTCAATTCTATTAAAGAATAAAATTTGTTGTTTAATTCCAATCTTTAAATAAATTTCAAAGCATTCATCATTTAAGATAGAATTACATTCTTTTTCAAATTATTTCAAATCATCTTCAAAATTCTAAGTGATTTTTGAAATAAACATTCAAAAACACATTTTTATTTCTAAATTTAAAATCATTTTTCAACTCTTATTTACAAATTCAAATTCATCTTTTATTCTCAACTCCATCTTATTTCAAATTCCAACTTTCAATTCTTATTTCTGAATTTCACCTTTCTGAATTTCATATTTTAAAACTTTGAATTTCATTTCAAATTCAAATGTTAAGTTCAAATTCTTCATTTCTTTTCAAAAATTCTAATTTCTAATTCTATCTTCATTATAAATTTAGATTTTAATTTTTGAACTTTATTTCAATTCTCAATTCAATTTCAAATTCCAAGTCTAAATTCAAATTCTATTCTTAATTTCAAAATCCAAAGTTTATTTTAAAATTCTAAATTTTCAATTTCCAAATTCATTTCCCATTTCAAAGTTAAATTTCAATTTTCAAAATCAATTCAAAGTTCCAACTTGAATTTCCAATCCAAATTCCAACTGCAATTCTGATTTCAAACATCAAATCGAATTTTAAAATCAATTCCAAAATCCCAATTTGAACTTAATCTCCATTCTAAACTTTAAATTTCAAATTTCAAATTTCAAATTCAATTTTGAACTCTAAAACTAGATTTCAATTAGACTTCGATTCCAAATCTCAATTTCAAAACTTTTAATTTCAAATTCCATTTCCAAAATTCAAAATTCAATCTTTCATTTTCCAATTTAATTCTTTTTCAAATTTCACTTTTTATTTCAAATCCCCCTTTTTCAATTCAAAATTTGATCTATTTCAACCTTTGTTCTCAGTTATAATTTCAAAATTCAAGTTTCCTTTTCAAATCTCAAATCCACTTCAAATTCCAAGTTCAGATTCAAATTTCAGTTTTTCAAATCAAGTTCGATTTCTGAACCACTTCTTCAAGGATATTTCCAAAACGTGTTTCAAAATCACTTGGAACATCCAAAATTCTGAAGTATTTTCAAAGCATGCATCATATTTTAAATCATCATTTTCAAAGTTCATTGCACAAGCATGATTCAATGTGCATCTAGGATTTCAGAATAATCACTTAGACAAATTGAGGCAAAGCAAAGGCATTGATTTGATCCTTGGTTCAATTACCCCTGGTAAAGGCATCAGGAACGGTTGAACCCCGTACCGACGAGCGAATCCTGTCTCTTCATTTTTCTGCAAAATTTCAAAAATGGAGGCGAGTTAATTTTTCAAAATAAATCTTTTTCAAATAAAGGTCAAGTGAGACCTTGCAAAGAGGTTCTTCCTTTCTTTCTCTTCTTTCTTTCTTCCTTTTTCCCCTTCAAAAAGGGAAAAAGGCTGAGAAATAAAAAGAAGGAAAGAGGAAAAGGAAAAAATTTTGCAACGATCACACTTACATGCAACTTTTACAAGTCTTGAATCATATCAATGACTTTACTTAGGGGGCAACTTCACTTGCAAACCTATATGCAAGTTTGACTCACCTGAAGCAGGGCAGGAAAAACTTAGTTGGCATGTTACTTTTGTTAGAGGTATGAAAAATAATATCTTGATTTGGTTTAATTTATCTGAAAATATAAACAAAAAATGATTGTATTGTGTGGGTAATTTGACCTGATTCCCTAAAAACCCTATAATTTTTTATATTCTCTTGATATCCAAAATCATAAATATTTGACATCGTTAGACCCTTTTACCCTTTGCAACTGCAAATTTAGGCCTTTTTGCGATAAAATTGTATTGTTTGTCAATTATGTCCAACACCCACTTAAATTCAAAATTACAGGTTTTTTATCAGAAACTCACGAACTCGCATAAATTTATTTATGAAGTTTTGGTAAAATTGAAACCATCAAAATTGTAAATATTCTACTCTTTCACGTATAAAATAATTTGCATAAAAATATTTGCAAAGCACATTATCCCACTCTTTTGCATATATCCTACTCTTTCGCATATATGTCAATATTTTGCATAAATATATTTGCTAATATCCTACTTTTTCGTATATACTTTCCAAAATCGCATAAATTTATATGCAAAACTTCATATATTACAAATATTGTACTTAAATATTTATGAAATTATGACAAATATGTGATATTTCTTAATTTTGCAAATTTCTTTAATCATATCTAAACCCACTAATTTCATAAGTAGCTTACTTTTTTGTATATATTGCACTCTCACATGAAGTTATTTGTGAATATCTAGATTTCACAAATATCATAATTAAATATTTATAAAATTATAATAAATATATGATATTTCTTATTTTTTTAATTCCTCGAATTGTGTATAAACCTATTGTAGTTCCCAACCTATTTAGTTTTGCATAATCTAGGGTTTTTTTTGTCTTTTCTCCCCAACCAGTGGTCCCCAATCTGCTTTCCTTCCAACAACTATTTGTAACTCATTTGCGTATATCATACTTGTCCATATATAAGTTCTGAAATCTCGTAAAGTATATTTGAAAAAATCTTACTGATTGGCAAAAATTGGACAATTTTATAAAATTGTTTCTCCATGTATAGACAATTCAATATGATTAACATGGAACTAAATATAGTTGGTTTACATGAAATCAGATAACTTAAAGTTTTATAATTACAAAGTTGCATTCAATACATAGGCTTCATTACAAAATCATAGTCAAAGTTTAACTTGAATCATACAATTACAAAGTTTAACTTAATCCTTCCAATTACAAATATATGTTTAACTTGATTTATTACAAAGGTGCATAATTATCCATAGCTCAGCTAGCTGGACAGACTCTTCTAGAACCTCTCTAACCGATGTTTTTACCTTTTCATTGTCCTTCGTACCCTTGAAAACTCTTTACTTCATGTGCTTGTTGAACTTGATCATATGACTCTTTATATCTGTGATATTTTGCTGAAAATAACCCTTTGTTAGCAAACATCTCAAACTAGTGGCAACTGACATATAAAGACATACATGTGTGAAGTTCAATCTTCAATTTTTGCCTAAGTATTACATATATTGTATGACAAATATATCACAGTCATACCTATAAAATAAGGAAATACCAAGTAAAAAACATGTACATGTATGAAATGACTTAACAAACAAATGCAAAGTAATTACCCATTCTCTTGTAAAAGAATATCCTCCATCCTTTGCACCATCCAATTTTTGTAACAGTTGAACCCAAATTGCGCTAAAAGAAATAAACCTGCAACACATATACATGAAAAGAAGATAACAAACATATACAAAAAAAAGATAATAAGCATACACAAAAGGTGAGTACATTATTGAGTAAGTTATGTTATCGTACTATTTATTTGAGATTTTTATCTGCTAAATATATGTTTGGTGTGAAATTGTACAGCCTGAAGTCCTTTTTCTTCATGTCCATTTCCCAAAGAACCCAGTGTTTATATCCCCAATTAAAAAGAATTAAGAGTTGCAACATAAATCTAGTATAACATCATTGTGTATGTGGAAATTTATTTATAAGTATGTAAAGTTATGTTAAAACATACCTTGTCAACACCAAGAAAATGATATGGCAAGTTGATCCTCTCTAAGCAATCAGTTGTCTCACCTCGCTGCTTTTTAGTTGCAACCATTTGTTATGAACATACAAGGTTTATCAGTTAGTTTTTATTAATCGGTAGTAAAATAATATAAACATTGCTCTTATAACTCATAAGGTAAAGGGTCTTTGGCAAGTTGTTTCTTTCCATGTCCTTGTTGTGAGTCACTTGGAGTCTCTATGAATCTTGCTAGATGCTACACAATAAATTCAGTGTGATAACAAATGAACAAATAAAATTATGTCCAAACGTAACAAAAAAATAAACAAATTAATATACAAAACTAACACTTATGTCACTTGCCAAGAGAGTTTATTTGTCAAACTCATACTCTTTCGGCTCTGGGGTGTTCTCTTCTATAGCTTTTCTTTTAACATGTTCTTAACAATAAAATAAATTGTATATAATTAATATCAAATATACACATATGATTTGGGATATTACTTATGCATCATGTACAATCGATTGTTCCTTGCTCTTCGAAACTCAGGACCCTTTGAATCCTTTTTTTTAAGAATGTATATGTCCATACATCTCAAACTACCTAGATATACACATAAATGAGCAATTCATTAAAAAACACTGGATATACATAGAAAAAAGCAATTCATTAAACAACACCGGATATACACACAATGAAGCAATTCATTAAACAACACTGAAAATATATACATATTGTTATTCATAGTGTCGCCTGTTGTGGCCAACCTCACTACATACACTGCATTTGTATAGCATAACATCCATGTATTATGTTCTCTATCTATTAACCTTAGATCGTCCTGCTCTGCGAACTACTTTTGGTGGATAGACAACTATAAGAGTAGGTAGAGCGATGTGTAGGATACTATCTGCCATAATAAAGAATTGATATTGATTATATGCAGCTCGATACAATTCAACTATAAAAAACTTACACAATAATCCTCTAGTAGGTTGCCCTCATACAAAATCCATGTGATCGCATGTTCGCAAGGAATTCTACTAACTTGTCACTTTTTACAAGAGCACAAGTGACTCTGAAGATCAACACTATAACTATGAGATTGGTCGCAGACTTTGTGTCGTTGAAGGCAATACAATACTTACACACATATTTCTTATGCCTTTTTCTTCAGTTCTTCTAACTTTTGTTTTTTACCTTCGCCACCACAACAACTATGATATGTTGCCCCATAATCTTTCTTTTCTCAATCAGTTTCATTACTATGAGACAAAGTTTTTTAATAAGTGAAATTAAGGGCTTGTCACGTATAGCGAGAATCCATGAATTGAAGCTCTCTACTATATTAGATGTTAAGCAGTCATAGCTTTTTGCTAAAAAGTGACACTTAGCCCAATATTTTGAATCCACATCAGTGGCAATAAAATTATATTTGTATGTGCTTTGTTCTTTAACTTTGTCAAAAAAAAATAATTGCATTGTTGTTTCGTAGCTGCTCGATCTGCACTCCACTAAAGTGCACTGAGTGGTGAACCAAATTTCTTCAAAAAGTTTTTCATCAAATACTTTATTCAAAATCCAACATGACATGTATGTCATGTGTGGGAAACGATATACTTTAAACCTAGATATCTATCTGAGATGACTCTTAATACTTTTGTCTCTCTAAACTCATCAAAGTGTATGAATTTATGCTTTAATACCTCTAAAAACCATGCTCATAAATTTTTGGACTCCTTATCAATAACTGCAAATGTTACTGAAAACATCTAACCACAAGGATCAATATTATGAGCCGACAATAACATAGTAGTGTATTTTTCTTCTCAGAATATGTCATCTACTATAAGAACTAGAGAGCATCATTTTAAAAACTTATTGATGTGTGGCCTAAAGGATAAGAACATGTACTTAAATCAATCTTTCTGAGTGGTCTTAATATATCATAGCTAATTCATTAGATGATCAAAATAAGAGAGAAGCATCTTGAATGACTGTTTGAATGAACCATATAATGCAACTTTAATGTGTTCATGTTCACGTCATGCTCGTTTGTAAGTAACTTCTACATCTTTCTCATGACTGATGTCATTCATGATTTCTCTTGGAGTTATTTTTGGTTTATCATGCATGTGTTTGTGAATAACACTTGAAATCCATTTGGAAGGCATTTTTTCCACTAAAAGGTTGCCTAGTGATCCACATGTATGCTCACTATCATACTTCTTCACTTGAAAAAAACTTGCTTTGTGTACCTTTGTACAATGGATTTTTTAAGGGCAATCAACCGTCATATGAGTGTTTTTTCTCGTCCATACGATAGTGATTATATTATTGTAGATCTTTAAGAATTTTGCTTCATATTTATTTTCTGATTACTTGATCTTTTGAAAACTCACGACAATGTTGAAAATCATTAAACCTCTTGCCTAAAGCAATTTATCGATCATTTGAGTGTATTGATAGCCATCGAAATTGTTCACAATCATTAAGCCTTTCATTATGCAATTGCTCATACAAATCAAATGTTTTTGCTTTAATGATTTTTAATTGCTCTTTATCATATGTGAATTCATTGAATGAGAATCAAGGGTTTGCATTCTCCAATGCCATTAGTTCATTGCTTTCACCCATTTTTATTTGTCCAATATCATCAATGTCTTCATCATTTCCTATTAATATAGTATACTCATCATGAACGATATCATCCGATTTTACATTGTCAATATAATTGTTGCTATCACTAATTGACTCTCTGATTACACCAACTAAATAAAAAATCATTGTATTTATCACTTCATTTGCTTTCATGCATGTATCATTCTTACATTTTCAATATTCAAGATTAACCATCAAAATATCACATTCATCATCACACCTACATCTCAACCATAAATTACATTAAAATTACTTATACCTAGCATTATCAAATGTTCGAGAAGGTTGCATGTCATTCAAATTATTGTGATGAAGATCACTTACATTTCTTTTCTCACTGTTTAGGACACATGGTTTTGTATCCTTTACAGTGATTTGTCAATCATGTGAAACATCAATATCGTCCACTATTTGGAACAGTTGGATAATTGGCAAAAGAGTTATCTCGATAGATGGTGTATGAGATACATGCACATTCTTCATGAGATTCACATCATTCCATTAATCAACTACTCCTTGTTTAATTACTCCTTCATTAACTTTGAAAACTTTCAAGTAAACATCTCTACTGGTTAACAACAATTCTATATCATCATCCTCAACATCTATCTATATTTCTTGGTTGTTTAGAAAATAACTATATCGGAGACTCAATAAATTTGTCATATATCCGATTTTACGAGACATCAAAGCCGCAAATTTCTTAAAGATAATATTTTTAGAGACTAATACAAATTTTTAATTAGTGTAATCAGACCTATGATAGTATATTTCATCCCTTTCAGACGACATCATTGACTGCCTACAACAACCATGATAGTGTACTTTAGCTTTTTTAATGCTTGTGCACAGTGAACCCTAGCCTCATTACACTAACACAAGAATAACAAATATTAACTAAAGGAGAAGCAAAACAATCATAAATCATCTACAACAATATATAAATTTTTATGCAAAAAATTGTAAATAGTAAACCCTAAATGTTAAATCCGGTGGTTGGGGACTTCGATGACAACACAAGAAAACATACAAAAAATATCTATAGCAACAACCAAACATGCATGGGGATATTCAATGATCGCGAGTTGGATCTGTTCGCATCCCTGATTGTATGATGCCATATTAAACAGAAATATGTATGGGGATACCTACGTATATATTATATGAAACTCACTTTTCAAACCTATAGATAGAAAAGTCGATCACAAGGATGATACCGCAACCTTCTCGGAATGTAAAATCGTTACAAGGGTTCTATAGAGAAGTTCTTTGCAGACACAAATGAGAAAAAGAAACCCTCAAACAAAAATGAGTATATATATGACCGAGAAAATTGCAACTATTAAGAAAAAATGCATATAATAAAATTTTTGCAAATATTTAAGTAGCATATTTACAATTTTGTTGGTTCCCTTTAAGTGGAGTTTCACACATAAATTTATGTGATTTCAGGTTATATGTGATACAGTATGATATTTGTGAGAGGTGATTTGCAAATTTTTTCATGCAAAATTTTTTATTATATGCGAAAAAATAAGATATTTGTGATTTTTGTGGTTTCAATTTCATCAAAATTTTATAAATAAATTTATGCAAGTTTGTGAGTTTTCGCATAAAAAAACTATGATTATGGGTTTAAGTGGGTGTTGGACATAGCCGACGAAAGATACAATTCCATTGCAAAAATACCTAAATTCGCAGTTGCAAAGGGTAAAAGGGTCCTAACAATGTCAAATATTTATGATTTTAGACATCAAGATAATATTAAAAATTATAAGGTTTTTAGGGAATCAAATTACACATACAATACTATCATTTTTTAAAATATAAATTTGTGATCCTTAATATAATCTATGTAGCATAACTTGTCTACTTTGTAGATTTGGATTTGAGAACACATAAACATTGGAAGGCCCCTTAGGCATGACTCAGTGCATGGGCTTTGACATATGGCAATGTGGAACAGGTCACATAAGAGAGGAGAATGAAGACGAAGAGGAAGAGGAGAAGGAAAATGATGAAAGAGGAAATGGTCACAACGTAGGATTGACCTTTTGGTATGTGAAGTTCATGCTAACCGAAGTTCAAGTCCCTCGTAGAGAATGAAGATGATGATGTAGATGTAGTTGTTCATGAGATATAGCTCACCAAAAAGGACACATGGATTCACAACATGAATGAAGTTGAATGACAAATGATGAGTCAAGTAGTACGGCAGCTTGGTTATGGTCAACCACTCCTTAGTCACCCTCCCACTGTGAGCAACTCTTTTGGTAAAAAGAAAACTGATCACATTTTTACTTGACAACATGATACTAATGAGATGTCGACATATTAAAGAATGTTCATTTTGGAGAGAAGGCCTTTCTTTTTTTTTGGGTGGCAACATATTGTTGTTAGGACTTAATTTCCAACTCACTCGGGCAAGGAAATCTTTTTCTAGATATCCTTGGAAAATATTCATTGAACCAGAAGTACGTTTGAAAGAGCAGGGGTCGTTTATATGATGGACACGTGAACGTTTTGTATTTTTTTTGTATGACACAAAACGAGGCTTTTTTGGAAAATTTTCAAAAAACATCTATAGTTTAGACATTAGTGAAAAATGCACCTAAGTTTTTAAAAACACCTAAATTTTTTCATGGTTAATAGAAACAAACTTCCATCCATTTAACCTAGGTTATCACTAACCCAAGATGAGTTAAGAGTGTTAGTTTACTAGTTAACCCTTCAAAGACTTCTTTTCTATGTGCATTTTTAAAAATATGATGTCGATGATAAAATGTTAATTATGTATCACATTTAACAGCAAAACTCGACCGTAGTAAACTCCTGGGCCTTTTTACCATGATAATTTTGTGTTTTTTAAAACTTCTCAAAACTTAGGCGTCTTTTTATTAATGCCCAAATTTTAGATGCCTTTTTGAAAATTTTCCTTTTTAAAAAAAACTCAATTTTCACATTGTATCTTAGGTTCCTTTTCATGAGAAAACATCCATTCCACAAAAAATATGAGCATAATTCGATTGAGGGCAAGGGGTAAGCCCACGGAATTTTATGCTCCCTGGACAGTGACCGTAAGTGCGTCAGGCAAAGCCAGTGCAGCTAAGTCTATGTTCTTGGGGGTGGTTTCTCCGTGTAAATATCAAAAAATCATACGGGCCTTGAAACAAACAAGGTCAGGTCACATGGCACAGACATGGGCCCTACATCTCCTGCAAGGAGTAGCCTTTCCATATGAAAAGGCTTCCCCAAGGGAGCCTTTCCTGCAAGAAGGGGCATTTGTGCAATCACCGTCTCTTTGAACTGTCTAGCACTCAGTGCATCCGTGTCAGGGGATCGAATGTGCCTCTCTCTCTCTCTCTCTCTCTCTCTCTCTCTCTCTCTCTCTCTCTCTCTCTCTCTCTGTTTTATGCAAAAAAAAAAAAAGTCAAAAATTGGCGTTCAGCCGGACGACCGTTAGGTTCAAGGAGAAGAAACCCACCTTTGAAATTTTATTTTCTAGCCAAATCTCGGGCGAGTGGTGAAGGTCTCATTATGGAAAGAAAATGGCTAGATCTAGACATCTAAAACATTAAAGCTCGTGTATTCATTCCCAACGTAGGGAAAGGCCTTTCATGGGAATGAACACAGATTCCATGAAAATGCTTTCATGGAGGTACGATAGGATTTGCACATGAAAAGTGGCAGGTGGCGGACCCACTTATGTCATCATGGGACTTTCCTGCCACAATAATTTGATGTGTGCATCACTCTTGATGGAAAAGGAAAGCAAAGGGATGTCAGGCTCAATATTTTCTATGAAAATTGGATGAAACAAACAAACCCCCCATGTTTGCTTTTCTCACAAATGGGATGATTTCTTTTTGTTTGAATCGGGCATGATTAGCCAGTCCGAATTTATTCACAAAAAATAAATGGTAATTTACGTATATGTGCCTATCATATGACCAATTACCATCTAACCGGCTCATCTTTTCAAAAATTCATCAAATGACCGCCTGAATTACTTTTTGTTCACCTGACTCGAATTAACTGTTAAAAATGAGCGTTTTAGCACTTTTTTACTTTAAAATTATAGATCATGCTCTGATTTGTTCTCACTACACCTCTTGGTCATTGTCACCCACGGTCCTTAGGAAATTGATGGGAGCACCTTATCAAGGCCTCGAAAGAAAGCTTACCTGACCAAAATGATCATATTGCAAGCTTGCAATTCACAATATCAAGGCCCTGAAAAGCACGATCTTGGGCCAGGAGGCCATAAGCAACTTGATGTTGGCCTCCTGGAATCCAGATTCTCTCAGGAGATGCAGCACAAATTCCGGTTTCTTGGTGGAATCATGGCCGGCAAGGCTACGGCTTTATCACAGTTCAGTTGCATTCATCCCTTATATGAACCCCCATCTTTATACCCGTCTTAAATCTTATGATGCATGTTGTTTTGATCAAATCTGGACCTCAAGAAGAACTCAACATTGTCCATTTAACAAGAATCAATTCTTCAATTGTTTTCAAAGAAAAATATGATTTTTTGAATCACAACCATTGATTTTTGAATTGCCAAAAAACTCTGCACAGAAGTTAGATTTCGAAAAATGAATGATGTAGATCACATCTATGGAATCCAAATTGATCAAAACAACTTGCACTAATGAAATCCCAAGGAGGGGTATGAATTGATTAAAACAACTTGCATCAATGAAATACATAGGGATGACTTTGGGAACGAGAGGAACAGATTTCCTTGTTGCTGTAATGAGAACGGGCAGATGGGTGTCGCTTGGTGCCATTTGTGAAGAGGACAAGTAATGAATGGCTTTAGCAAGCACCCATTTCTCCCCAACAACTTCAGCAAGCTATTCATATCAAATGCTACAAATTTGGAAGCAGTGCACATTGCCAACTCAGAGAGAGAGAGAGTACAATAAAAGGGCAAATAAGCAGTTGAACAGGATAAAAGAGTAATTTTACATTGCAATCTAACTGATTACGGGTAACCCAGGTCACCTGATCAATTTCTGAAAACATGAGGCATTTACCTTAAAACGTAAATTGGTCATAGTGCATATGTAAATTGCCCGGAAAGAAAAGACCAACAATAGAATAAATGGTCAAAATGAAGGTAAAACAAAATTACATACTAAGATGTAAGATGACATCTCACCGGTACGTAGGGTACGACATGGGAAATGATGGGTAGGGGTGTGCCTATATATATATATATATATATATATATATATATATATATATATATATATATATATATATATATATATATATATATATATATATATATATCCGTGTGAACTGAGATTTTCATAGATTTTGTTTTTTTCTCTTAAATCTGACTGTATGAATGTGATCTACATGCTTGGTTTTACAAGGACCAGCTCTTGAATCATCTGATTACAATGCAGAAACAAGATTTTCTAAGGCTTTAAAATCAACCCTAGTAATCTTCATAAATATTCAAGAATCTAAAAAACATATTTTTCATCAAAAATGCAGTCTAACAATTGATTCCTAGCAAATTCACCATGCTGAATACATCTATATGGTTGGATTTGCAAATAAAAAATAAAAAACACGGTACTCATATTCTAATGAATATGTGTGTGTGTGTGTGCGGGCACGCTGACTGTATCATGTTTTACAAAATGCTCTATACGAAGTATGAACTAATGGTCGAAAACATGTTAAAGATATATTAATTTATTAACTAACAATTAATAATAAAAAAACATGCATTGAACATTGGTCTCTTGACCTCAAGTGTTATTTACATGTTTAGATCATGAAATGGATTATCCAAAATTCAGTTGACCCATAACCCAAAGTACACAAGTACTAATGCGGATACAACACAGGGACGAAAGGGCTGGTAGCCTGGTAGAAATACCCATATTACATAACACAGAAGAATTATTATAACATCCAAAGAACTCGACTCCCGTATTCTTAAGTTTGGCCTATCCTATCCATCCATAACCGCATCAGATGATAGAACAATTCTGTCATTCGACCACATACTACTTGGTGAAGGTTATTGTAACCTGCTGCTTTGGCAACAAAAGGTTACAAAACTTAAATGCCCTTTTGGGTTTGTAACAGACAGCACCACCAGATCATTGACTGCATGCCTTGGTTTTAAGGCAACACTAGAAAAAATACACGACCAAAACAAGAATGTTCAGGCAGTAAGTAGCAATGACACTAAATTATCAATTACACACTTTCACAAAGGCACTTACATGGGGAGGATGAAGTCCACGAGATACAGCAACCTCAAAACTAACCCAATTTCATCAAACAATTCATGCATGACGAGTGCATTAAGACAAGCCCATCAAGAGTTCAAAGGAGCAGTGTGCATCAAAATGGCAAAACACAAAGCATTGGCACCTCAACAACAATCTAGAAACATAACGCGCACACATGTTACAAAGAGCCTATGCACATGCTCCCAAACTACTTTTAACCATTTCTAAACCAGCAAAAACAAGAACCGCCCGATATCGAAGACCATGAAAAGTCTCACCTCATGAAACTAGAACACGGCTGATGGCATTTTGGGCCCATGATGCTGTCTCCTTGAGCTGTGCATCTTCGGACTCC
This sequence comes from Nuphar pumila, assembly GCF_984573655.1. NCBI lineage: Eukaryota > Viridiplantae > Streptophyta > Magnoliopsida > Nymphaeales > Nymphaeaceae > Nuphar > Nuphar pumila. Next base: position 62,497,897 of record NC_143260.1, on the reverse strand, counting down.
AAGCATTCCCCAAGGAATTCTATGTAGAAAGATGAGACTTTGAACAACATTGAAGTATTCACACCAAGAGTGTCTGCTAGGTCACCCAACACACCCACTGCAGCTTTGGTTACACTTTCATCCCTGCAAAAGAAAACAATAAGAATAACCAACCAACAAATAAAGATTACAAGTTTCTCCTGTCATATAGATGGGAAATAGAAGATGAAACTGCATACCTATCCTTATCCTGGAAGACTGCCTCTATAAATTGCAAGAGATGACTTGCATAGGGAATCATTAGTTCAGCTTTTGAGTTCTTAAAACCTTGCAGTATACCCGAGTATGCTTCTAAGATGCCACGTCTTAGTTGATTGCCATAATCAGTCGTTTCCTCGTCTTGGCCGCCCAACCTAGCACAGACTTCAGATGCTCCTTGCAGCATGGGCATCGCATACGGAAGGTACTTCTCAAAGTTCTGATCAATGGCCAAAGCAATATCCCCAAAACAAGAAAAGATGGGAGGCTTCACAGATCGATGCAACAAGCTACTAGAAAGGTCTTTGAGAAGATGGGTCATGATGCCATCACAGTACTTCAAAACTTTGTCATCCAATGCACGGCAGATATCCCCAACCACCCCTATGGATATAGCACAAACTTGGTACTCTTCAAAATTCTGCAAACCCATTTCCAGGTACTTGTAGAACTCCGGCATATATTTGTCAAACTCAGGACCAGTAGTGTATGCCAATGATCCTATGGCCAGCATCGCTTCTTCATGTACAGTGGTACTCCTGCAAGCAAACACCCCCAGAAACAGGCTCATAATTCGATCTGCTGCTTGGAGAATGGTGGCTTTAGTAGACTCAGACGCACTTAATTTTTGGATGATAACCTGAATTACACCGCATACCAAAGCTTGAAGGTCGCCTTGCTTTTCTCTGTCATCGGAAGAGACGACCTGCATTTTCATGGTCTGTTCTAATCTATCCATTATAGCAGGAAGCAGTTGCTCAATAATCTTGGCATCTTCCAAAAGGTTAGAACATCTTATCACTTCATTCAAGGTTTCGTAAGCAGCAGACTTGAGCCGAGAATCTATGGCATCCTTCCGATCAGCTACAGAAAGGAGTGAGCTGATTATTTCAAGAAGATACGGCGACATAGCCAATGCACAGGTTGCTGAGTCCTCATAACCTTGGGCAAGGAAGTAAATTGCGCCACAAACCTTTTCAGCAACATTAGGAGCATCTTTCAAGCTCCTTAGCAACACTCCCAGAACATGTTGGAGATTGGAAGGAGAAATTACTGACGACTTCAAGTCAGGGGCATGCAGTAATTCAAATATCCTACTAAGAGTCCACGCAGTAGTATCCTTCACATGAATATTATCATCCTGCATCAAGGCATTAAGCATAAATTGCAAACTCATCTTAACAAGTGGAGCAAGCTTTTCAAGTGATGGCCCCTCAAGGATGGATCCAAAAGCATAAGTAGCTGCCTCTCTGCAACGCCAATCAGACTTCGTAATGTTATTCTCAATAAATGGAATCACAAGGGGTACAATGTCATCACCCACAGTTCTTGCCACAAGACCCAAACAAGTACCCCCAGCCATTGCAAGATTCCACGCACCCTCATCCTGATCCTGATCCTGATCCTGATCTTCTTCCTGCTTCATTAGGGTCTCTAGAAGTAGAGGGACAAGCACTGACAAAGAATGCTGTATAAAGTGAGAGTGAGGTGCACTAGAGTAACCATCCACATCTGTGTCACATGCTTCCTGAATTTCAATCTCTTCATCACAGACAGAGCTCCAAAACTCCACTGCTTGAAGGGCCACAGGTTCTTTATCATCTTTTATGGCCTTGGAAGTCAACTCAAAGAGGCTTGGCATGTAAGGTGCAAGCACCTCATAGTAGGTAGACGAGATAGAGACCAAGCACTCAAATGCAGATTGTCTTATTTCCACCTCCTTTGAAAGTGCAGTCTCACATATAACCTTCATTATGTAATTCCTCTCCATCTCATTTTCAAAATTTGTTTGCGCAAAATCCAGAGCATTATACAGAGCTCTGGTTGCAGAGAGCCTGACATTGCTATTGGTATCATTTTGGCTCATTCCTTGAACGACAGCAGTGAGAACATGATTAACCTGATTCTGTTCAAGGTCTTGAGGGGAAATTTCCTCACAGACATAACCAAGGGTCTCTAAAGTCGCCTGCTTCAGCCAAGCAATAACATTTTCTTGCTGATTTGGATGGGGGGAGGTCATGTTAGCAAGAAGATGGCCAATGAGCTCTGGCCACTCTTTCCTGGGAATCTCGATTGAAGCAATCTTGGCGATGACCTGTGAAGAAGTGTGTCTTGCTTCTTGTGCAGATAAGGCAAGTGTTCTCAATAGCATGTCCTTGATCTGCGACTTGAGCGAAGGATCAAGAGCAACCCATTTTTGCAGAAGCTCTTCCTTCCTGGCAGCCTCCTTTGCATCCAAGGAGTTCTTCAGAATGATACCTGCTAACCTTCTGCTCTCTACAGGCTTTTCCTCATTAGAGAGCTCAAAGGATAGTGAAAGAAGGAAAAGTGGGAGGTTTTGCTCTTGGAACTGTTTCAGATTGTCTTCAGCAATCTTACGGATGTTTCCATCAGCAGATTGTGCATTCAACAGAGCCTGAGTGACCTCCAACGCCATTCTTATATGAAGCAAATAACCAAAATTCAATCCCTTTTACAATGGCATTAAGCACAGATTATGAAAACAGCAGTAACCAGAACATTAAATGAATTCGGCTACAACCAACAAAATGAAAGGAAAATATTACCAGCTTAGAAAATAAAATTTAAAAAAGAAATCACTCTCAACCTAGTCACATACACAGAATATGTAAATAAATAACAGGTAAGATTATCATAAAGTAATCCAATCAAACTCCATAAATAAAATCAGATTATTGCACCAAACTAACCCTAATACAGAAAAATTGCAAGAAAAAAGAAAAGCAATCCTTTTCTCAAACAGGAAGGAAGATGAACAACACCAAATTATGTCACACCCATAGAATGGAAAGCTGTATTCAATGAAGTTGTATTAGTATGCATTTCCCAGAGGGAGATCTTTCATATCGTTGGAGATCCACCCAACAAGATGGGGGCCAAAGAGCCAAAATGTATGCACATTCCCTCAAGTCCTCAAGAGACGACTTATTTACTCGTTTTGTGAATGATGAATCATTAAAAGTGAAGGAGATGAGCGATTTAAATAATGCAAAATCCAATATATCAATATTGTATCTAGAATGACCTGGGAATCTAAAAACCAGTGGCAACTGGGAATTACTCGAAAGAATGAAAAATTGGAAGGAGACAAAAGATATGATTTTAAACGGATAGAATTGGCTAAGCATTTTCTTCAAACAAATGTACAACCAATAATAGACTGCATTCACTTTAGCTATCACTCTAGTCGATTCCTTTATCCAAACCACTACCCATGAGTCGTCGGCTCATACTTCAACAGATATGCATTAAAACGACAATATATCACCACAAAAGAACACGAAAAGGAGGGGGGGCGGGGGGAAGGCCCAATTCACTCACACGAACACAGTACACAAATAAAAGTAAAAAACAAAACATAGTTTCACATAAAACCAAGAGAAAAAAAAACACCGTTTCATCATCGAAAGAACCGATTCAATCATACCAACGTCATAAAATACTAAATTCCAGAAAAGAACGCATGAAATCTACCGGGAAAAACTCCCAGTGAATAGAACCATCAAATCCCCAGAAAAAAAAATGAAAAGATAAGAACTATCAAATGCATCCTTAACATAGAGAGAGCGATTGAAAAGAAGAAAGGAAGAAGAAAACTTCAGCTACAAATTAAAGCTACAAATACTCCCAAAAAAATAGAACAAAAATCCAAAACAAAACAGGATAAAGCAGAAAAGAGATAGGACGATATCAAGAGAGAAGAAAGAATTCGAATACCTTCGATAGCGATCTCCCCCTGATAGAAGAAAGGAATCACGAGAGAGGGAGAAGGAGAGAGAGAGAGAAGGGGGGAGGGTTTTATGAAAGAGGGGGTTTCGTAGGGGGGGCTAGGCGGTAGATCTGAGTTTAGGGGACGCCAGATGGACGGCAACTATTCGATCCTATGACGCGATAGTCAGAATTTGGCCGTTCGTTAGTTTCGTTTTGTTTAATCAAGGGGCGACGGGAGGTTTTCGAATGAGGGAAGGAGCGGGATGGGCGAGGGCGAGGACACCACGGGCAGCTGGGCAGGATAAGAGCTGCCCAACGGGATCTTTTTTGGAAAAATATAATAATAATTTAAATGGATCTGCCCCGATGCCTGTGCCCTAAGTTATTTCCCACTCTCTCTTTTTGAATGACGAGAATCTTTGCCACGTGTACCGTGCGTGAGGTGCCATGCCCCCCCCCCCCCCAACAACTTTTCATCTGGGTGCAGTTAAATTGTTGATCCAGTCCAAACAGGGTTGTCTTTTGCCAAGACCCTAACCAAGTCTTGGTCCAGGCATCATGGTAGGAGTAAGAGGGTTAGGTTCCGTTTGGTTAGGGCTGTTGACGTTTTGGGTGTACTCGTTGGCATAATTTTGACCAATCATATTATACAGATTTTCTTATAAATGATTGTTTTCTCGAAACACTTGATGTCTCTTATTTAAAACAATCACATCTACTTTTAAATACTTCGATGTTTTAAAGCTTTTTCATCCAAAAGAAAAGTTGAAAAAAACATCATAAACTTTTCAACTCATCAAAAATCATATCAAATTGAAATTGAAATCAAAAGTTAATACCAAAGCAAGTTTTCAGACTATTTAAATTGGATTCTAGATACAAATTCATTCTAGGTTGTCAGACATGCTGAATTATCGCTTGTGCATTATTGTTCATATTATTTAGATCAAAATCCCAATTGTCATCCACGGTATGGATATGAACCCAAGTTGTCGTTTAAACTTATTGGATCTACATCAGATCTAGTTCAATTGGCAACCTTGCAATTTGGATCTAGATCAGATCCAAGCTAAATTGTCGCCCAAGCAGTATGGATCTAGATCTAGATCTAATCTAAGTTATAGCATGTGCAAGCCAGATTGTCGTTCTAGGGATTAGACCTAAACCCATTTTGTAATCAACCTAGGTGGCACACAGGCCAACGTTGCCTATTTCATGTCCGGGCTCACACTTGGAAGGTGTTTCAGATCTCAAGACTTGCCAAAAACCCAAAACTCATCCCCTCAACCTGTTAAACTTCTTACTATCTAAGCCAATAGGATTGTCTCACCTCAAATCATTGGCCAACCAAATGCAAAAACATGTATGACATTTGGATCTGGTTTTTGTAGCCCATAATTAACTACACTTAGGTCCAGGATTTGTCCCTACAACTATAAATAGGGACTTTGTCCCTCATTTGCAAGCATCTAGCATATAAGATCTATAATCTAGTTTTATTATTAGTGTCTTTTGGTCTTGTTCCCCCTAACTCAAGCACCCTACACCAACTGAACACATCCTAGCACATGTCTACCCCAACCTTACTGGACATCCCTTTGTCTAGATGTAGATTTGTCTCACCAGTTTAGGAGCCTCTACCCAATCGAAGCTCTATTTGTTTGCTATCGTGCTCATCACCATCATAGAAAGGTTTCCTAAGCCCGATGTGAGACTCATATAAAAGTATTTTTGAGGTTTTTTTTGTCTATTTTATTTAATTAAGTGTGGATTTATCTAACAGATACCATATTCTGTGTTTGATTCTTTTTCGAGCCTTGGTGGTGTATCTCCACCATCAAGCTCACATTTTCTTCACAGATTTTGCATACGACTATGTGGTGGTGTAAGCTAAAGCTCAAATCAAAGGGCATCTGAAGTTCTTGGCGGGGTTGATCCCTTCTCAGCGGAGAAGTAAAGATGATTGACTTGTAGGCAGGGATCCCACTTCAACTCAAAAACCAAATTCATTTCAAAAATCATGGGGCAAAACCCCATCGGATCCACTGTTCACATACTTGGCATGCCTGGTGCCACCATCCTTCTACAATTGTGGTGCCTTGAGATTCTAGAATATTCTTTAGAGGTCGGTTAGTATCATATTTTTTTGTTTGTAGTGCCTTGGGAATTGGATCCACCTAGGATCCCAAATTCAATTTTGTTCTGTCTTGATTGTGCACACTTTGCGCAGTAATATATCTACATCTAGGTGTCCATTTTTTTTTTGTTCATAGTGCAATAAAAAAGCTCATTCATCATATTTTTTCATGCAAACTCAGATTCCTTCTCTAAGGTGCCCAAAATAGCATAAAAAGCCAAAAAAACATGCAAAAAATTATGTTGTTATTCAGTCTGTATCACTGATTATGTTCGTCGTCCACCTATGTTTTATACCTCTTTAGAAAGATGAGATCTAACTATTTCTCATCTCTTTAAGGAGTTTTTTAACCCATTTTCTACTCCTAAAGACAGAGTAGCAATTTGACTCTTGTTTCTGTTTGACATAACAGTTTGCCTTTCTGGCACTCTATCACAACGATCCTTAAACAAAATTTGGTGATTTTTGTCACTTTGGAAAGCTAAGACATGGACCTTTTTATATCGTTATGCCATTTTTTGTGATTCTACCTCCAGATACGTGTTTTTTTCTATAGACAAACATTTTAAAAAGTGACTTTCTCTATTCTTTTGCCAGATTTATCAAAATCCTTCTCTATTTGGTCTGAAATGGTGGGGAATTGTTCATTGCCAATTTTAGACAGTAGAATTTTTTTTGCGACAGTCATCTTTTTGCGACCATAATCTAATGATCGTCTACCAGAATTCAATGATTATATGGATGTTTAAAAGTTGTCTTAGTGCTTGACAACTTTCATTTTTGGTAGTTTTTGTGATTACTTTTTGGTGTGGCATAAAATATGTTCCAATTTGGGAAACATATTTCGATATAGAAAAGTCTCATAATGGGCTCACTTTTCTAAGATCAACTCTGGTCCCCACGACTTTCCTTGAGTTGTAAAAGGAAAGTTTTGGTTAAAAAATATGTTTCTTTTTTTTTTTAACTCGTAGTTTCTTAAAACAAAAAAAAAATGAAAATTTCTTGTGATGCTTTTTCAGGTAGAAAACCATAGGTAGGAAACTGATTGCTTGTATGTTAGAAATTACCTAGGAAAATCACTTATGGATTTAGAAACCCTTATTCTAAAAATCACACGTCACATAGCATTTAAGATTATTCAGCTTCCAACAAATTAGGTTAGCACTTTGATTGAGACCTTTCTTGCTTCGTATGTGTTCTTTCCTGATTTATCCTTAATTTCTTAGGACTTTCTTTGTAGAAACTCACGTTTTCTTGTGTGGATTTTAAAAAACCCTATCCAGGTCCCATTATTTGGATCTATTGATCTCCTCAATCATCCCAAGTACATAAGTACATTATATTGGTGGTGGACTAAGGAAGTCTGATCGTCACTCACACATACTACAGACATAAGTATCACCCAAATGGGATCCTTAGTCCAATAAAACCCAAGAAATGATCTCACTCAATCTGTGGAACATTCGAGGAGACTTAGGAAGCTTTCGTCAAAGTCCAATCTTGTGTACAAGGTAAATTGTTTAAACTCTTGTTTGTGTTAAATGCTCATACCGATGGCAAAAGATTTGATGAAAGATTCTCAAATGGATCCACCTAAGAATCCAAGTTATCAAAAGTTGTATTTGAACAAATCTAGATAAGTTGGAAGGTATGGTGATAGATCTTAAGGGTGAGATCCAATTTGTCTCAATGCACACTTAGCAAGGAGAGGCAGTCATGTTAGTATCCACAAATATATCCATTGGTCAGGAATTTGAGGATGATAACACTGCTTAAGAACAATACTTCAAGAGATCCAACAGAGATTCATAGAAAATGAGAACAAATTCAAAGCTCTACAACATCAACAAAAGAGGCGGTTCTTCAGAAAGTCCTAGTTCAACAAGTGTATGACCATTATCATGAACAACTTCAATCAACCACTCAAGGGGTTTTTTACTACCCAAAAGCATGAGTCGTTTGTGAAGCTTATCAAAGCAACATCTTAGATGAGTCAAACCTAATGAGGGGTATGCACAAAGGGTTGGTAGTCAAGGCTAATAGTGGATGCAAAGACAACGAGTCTAAAAGGTTAGATTCAAAGAATCAATTCAACTTGGTCAAATCCCAAAGTGTCAAACAAAGGGAAGAACCAATCAGGTTCATCACAAAATCAATCTCAGCAGAAGAAACCACAAAGTTTGTTCATGCAACAAGGTGGTTAAAAGTAAGGGTTGCCAACTTTGAACTCAAATTAAACTTGAGAAAGGAGGTTCGCCAAGTTCCTTAAGTCATTAACAAAAGTGCTTGACACTATTCTCCAGACAGACATGATCAAATTGCCTGATGTACCTAACCCCTGTCCAATAAAGGGTAAAGACACAATCAAGTTGTGAAAGTATCATAGGACAATCAACCATGACGTTGAGCAATGCATTATTATAAGGCATATATGTTGGATCATATTTCGGATCACACAGTTTCACAGTCGTCATCATGATATAAAACATGATATAAATCAGGAAATACAACAAAGTATACAGCATGATCAACAGACGACAGAAACAATAACAGGGTGCAGGCATGTCGGTTTCCGCAAACAACCAAAATCCAGACAGCAGCATATAAACAAACATATGCACAGAACACAATAAACATAAGAGAAGCATGTTAATATTATGTAACAGGCTAAGGCGTACGAAAGTACTCCCCTTAGAGAAGATTCACCCCCACATATAGTGCAAATCAGGGTCCGGCGTCCTTCCCCCAGGATACAATAGCCACGACGAACCGAACGGTGCACTCTGGCGGGTCGTCCTTCGAAAACAACCTCCACGAACCAAATGTTGCAAAACACCCTTTCGGGAAAACTCAGGAAAGAGAGAGAGAGAGCAACAGGGAAGATGGGAAATCGCAGAGCTCTCTTAAGCGTCTCGAATCTCTCTGTAACCCCGTCCCTACCCATGCTTTTATAACCCACGAACGGTTACAAGGCGTGGACGAGACCCGTTACGGAATCCGAGGGGACGTGACCCATAACGGACTTCGAAGAATCGAGATCCGTTACAGAATCCGAAGAGCCATAACGGGCACGGACTACGAGGAGTCGTGACTCGTTACATTTCCCATAACCCGTTACAGAATCCAAAGAAACTTTGGGCAAAAAGGTACTTTGGTCTTGATTGGATATGGCCCTAAAGGGCCAATTACCCAAGCCCGAGCCCGAGCCCGAGCCCGGCCCGGCTCAGCTCGGCACGACACGGCACAGCGGGCGGGCGCGTGCACGCGTGTGTGTGGTAGCCATCCCAACCTTTTGTTCTCAGGAACAAGTGTATGAGTTTACATGTGGCTTATAAAGCCCACAACAAACTCATGCACAATCAATATGGGACTATTCAAAACCAAAGCCTTTTTCCAAAATGTAGAAACAACCCACGTTTCTTCTTGGAATTCTATCTTCCTCTCTTCTTACACCTAACATTCCCCCACAAATTCAAAGAATGAAACGTGAGGATACAAATATGCAAGATGAGACAATATGCAACATGACATATCATGCTTTCAACAATGGTACCTTCCGGTTTGAACCACTACCTTAGTTGACTAACTTTACCCCCACAGGAACGAAGTGAGCTGAAGTCTTGAACTTGAACCTTAGGTGTAGGAGTGTCCATTAGCAACAACACGATAAAGGTTCTGGTTGTAATCTTTAGGGGCGGTGCGTTAAAGGCCATGCGCCCGAATCCTGTTTCATGAGTGACTTCAAGAATAACCCAATTCCTTAAACTGCGGTCACACAGTCACACTCACATAGGTGGGCTTCTCTAAAGATGCACTGCTAACATCTCGCCTAGAAGGCTTTTAACCCATTCAGAGTTTTAACTCTTCCTTAACTTGCAGCTACAACACCTTTCCAGAGTAAACAAGGGAACAGGCACAGATACAAAGTATCATATTTAATAATGTGCTATCCAGTTCACCCTACAACTTGTTATTACCACATTGAACCTACTTTGTGGGATCTCCACTCAGATAGGTTGGATTGCTACTGCAGATGAACTACTGATGGGTTTTAGTCCCATCCCCTCTCTGGATTTCAGGACCAAAGACTTATCTAGTCCTTTCGTTAATGGATCAGCTGTGTTCTCTTTGGATCCAATATAGTCCACAGCAACCACTAACTGAGACACCAGTTCCCTTATATATTTTATTCTGACTTGGATGTGTCTTCTCTGCTTTTGGTTATATTTTGTGCTTTTAATCTTTGCAATAGTGGTCATATTGTCACAATGCACAAATATCGCAGGAATTGGCTTGCACATTAAAGAAAGTTCCTCAAGAAGTCCCTTTAATCATTCAGCTTCCAATCCTGTGACATCTAAAGCACAGAGTTCAGCCTCAAAAGTAGACCGGGACAAGATGGTATGCTTTACTGATTCCAGGCGACTGCGCCGCCACCCAAGGTAAATACATACCCTGTCACGCCATAACTTCCAGAGTTCATGGCTATCCAGCTCGCATCACTATATCCCTCAAGAACTGCATGGAATCTCTTGTAATGCAAACTCAAGGAAATAGTTTCTTTCAGGTATCTAAGTACCTTGTCCAATGCTTTCCAATGAGTGTGATTTGGACAACTTGTGTATCTACTTAATTTTGTCACGGAGAACGAAATATCCGGTCTCGTGCAATTTGCAAGATACATCAAACTTTCAATAATCTGGGAATACCTTAATTGAGACATAGGAACACCAGTCGTATTCTTATAAAGAAGGATAGAAGGGTCATATGGAGTTGCTACAGATCTCCCTTGGTTATATCCAAATTTCACAAGTACTTTCTCAACAAAGTGAGATTGAGAAATGGTTAACCCTTCAGTTGAACGAGTCAGCTTTAAGCCTAAGATCACATTTGCAACACCCATATCCTTCATATCAAACTTACTACTAAGAAGCGACTTTGTCTCATTCACAATTCCCATATTGGAACCAAACAATAGAATGTCATCTACATACAGGCATAAAATAATACAACCATCACTTTTAACTTTACAATAAACACACTTATCAGATTCACTGACAACAAAGCCAAATGATAAAATAATATTATCAAACTTTTCATGCCATTGTTTAGGGGCTTGTTTAAGTCCATATAATGACTTAACAAGTCTACAAACTTTATTTTCATTACCAGGAGCCACATAACCCTCAGGTTGATCCATATAGATCTCTTCTTCAAGATCGCCATGTAAGAAAGTGATCTTCACGTCCATTTGATGAACCGAGAGATCATAAATGGAAGCCAGTGCAATAAGCACCCTAATAGTGGTCATCCGGGTAACCAGAGAATAGGTATCAAAATAGTCTATTCCTTTCTTTTGTTTGAACCCCTTGGCAACCAGTCTCGCCTTGTACTTGTCAATGAATCCATCTGGTTTCAACTTCTTCTTAAAGATCCATTTGCACCCAATTGTGGAACTACCACGAGGGAGGTCAACCAGTTCCCAAGTGCCATTAGAGATAATGGAGTCCATTTCACTCTTGATGGCGTCTTTCCAATGCTTTGCTTCAGGTGAAGCCATTGCATCTCGGAAAGTGGGAGGATCATCCTCGATAAGGTAAGTGATAAAGTCACTTCCCAAATCCTTGGTAATCCTTGGTCTCTTGCTCCTTCTAGGTTCAACCACTTCCTTAGACTCACCGGGTCTAGGATGGGAACAAGATGGTTCTACCCCCACATCTGTCATCCTTTCCACATGTTCGGGAATGGAACCAGAAGTTGAAGGTATATCTAAAGAAGACAGATTCTGAGGTACACCAACTTTCATGGGAAATACATCCTCAAAGAATGTAGCTTCTCGAAGCTCTACAATAGAGTTAACATCAATGCCAGATATCTCAGACTTAATTACTAAGAACTTGTAGGCATAGTTGTTCTCTACATAACCCAAAAGACAGCATCTACTGTTTTAGGACCCAGCTTCTTCCTATTGTGTTCTGGAACAAGTACCTTAGCAAGGCACCCCCACACTTTAAGGTATTTTAAGCTGACTTTCCTATTTCTCCAGAGTTCAAAAGGACTATTATCCTTATGCTTCTGAGGTACTCTATTCAGAATATGGCAAGCCGTATTCAGAGCATCCCCCCACATATAGGTAGGTAATCCAGAACTCCCAAGTAGAGTATTTATCATGTCAGTTAGGGTTCTATTCTTTCTTTCTGCAATCTCATTGGATTGAGGAGAATATGAAGCAGTAAACTCATGAACTATTCTAACAGACTTGCAATATTCATCGAGTTTATTACAGGTATATTCTCCTCCTCTATCAGACCTCAATCTTTTAAGTTTTCTACCAGTTTGTGTTTCTGCTTCATTCTTAAAAATAAGAAACTTATCAAAAGCTTCATCTTTTGATTTTAGCAGATACACATAATAGTATTTAGTGTCATCATCTATAAAAGTGATAAAATACTTTTTATGATTTCTGGTTAATACTTCATTAAACTCACAGATATCTGTATGCACTAGATCCAATATTTCAGAATCTCTAACAATCGTATGGAATGGTTTTCTACATTGTTTTGCTTGCACACAAATTTCACATTTTTTAGTTTTATCAATGGAATGCTCAGGAATCATTTTGAAGTTCATCATGCGTTTCACAAAATTGAAATTCACATGACCTAATCTATTATGCCACAAATCAGATGATTCTATGTTATAAGCAACATTAGACAATGAATCAAAGGAAACATTATTTTCTAATTTATCACTGCAAACATGTTCAACACGAAGTTTAAACAAACCATCATCTAAATACCCCTTTCCAATAAAGGTTCAAAAATGTAAAATAACAACTTTATTAAATTTAAAGTTAAATTCATAACCCTCTCTAACAAGACATGAACCACTTAGAATGTTCCTTCTAACTACATGCACATGGTGCACTCTGTGTAAAGATAGAACTCGTCCTAAAGGAAACTTCAGATCCACGCGTCCAATCCCTAACACCTTTGCAGTTGTTGAATTGCCCATAGTCACGGATCTGCCTGCAACAGCCTGGTATGAGACAAAGACAGACTTATCAGCACAAACGTGCACATTAGCCCCAGTGTCAACCAGCCACTATGTTGGCTCATAAACGTGATAGATTTGCAGGTTAACAGAAACATACCCAGTACTTGTCCCAACGACCTCAGTCACCATGTTGACTTGAGGTGTTCCGTCTGTGGTCCCATGAGCTTTGGCCTTCTTGGAAGGACATTCCTTAGCCCAGTGCCCAACCTGCCCACAGTTCCAGCACGGTTTGTTCTTTGCCTTTTTCTAGATTTTGGCCTTAGGTTTAAACTGGTTTTTCATTGCAGATTTCGATTTTTGTCCTTTGCCCTTAAAAGCTTTGGTCATCATGTTCACCTTAGGCGGTTCAATTGGCAACACGATCTGTTTATGGCTCCTATGCTCCTCTTCAATGGAAATGGCTACCATAACATCATCTAGGGAAATCTTCCCTCTATGGTGCTTGAGAGACATACCGAAGTCTACCCAAGACTTAGGAAATTTCTCTACGATGGTCATAACTTGAAACTTCTCAGGAAGTTTCATTTCAGCTTCAGCCAAATGGTTGTACTTTTGGAAGTGATATATTTTTAAACAATATTTTTCAATGAAATACATGGGAAAATCGTCAACCAAAGATATAAAACCGACTTTCCACCGAAGTGGCGAGTACTGGTCGAATCCACAGGGAACGGGAACATTCTGAATTAATTCCAAAATAACATTTTATTAATAAAAACAGTTTACAATCTATGTCAATATTTACAAGTTACATTAAATAACATTCTAGCTATGAAAATAAACTACAATAGGCGGCTAAGTCTTCAGCAGGTCTCCAGGGGCATTTCTGTCTTTTCACATCAAGTGCAGTCGCACATCACAATTGAATTGCATCTGTTAACCTGTTCTAACTTAACAATCTGCATAATAAAAGCAAAAAGTCAGTAACTAAATCAAGAAATCATCTAAATTACATCTAATACTAATTCTAAACTATTTCTACATTAAACTACAGTTAATTTAAATATCTAAAACTAAAATTATACTAAGTAAACTAACTAAGCTAAAATAACTCTAATTACTCTAAATACTGTTAATATACTAACTACAATGTTAGAAAATAGTAAAACTACACGAAATCAGACAAATAAGTAAAAGACTGTTTTGTCCCTAAAGAAGGCAAAAATGGATTTTGACAGCTTTTCGCAAAACGACTGTTTGAGGGGTCAAACAAATTCCAAAATTAGTCAAGTCACTTCTATTCCGTAAAAGAAAGATCCAAGAAGCTGACACATTTTACATAAGTGAAAAATACATTCTGGATCTCCAGAACGAAGTGTTTCAAAATCAGGATAATTTGGGAAATCGCTGGACCCGAAATTTCAAAATCAGAAAAAGCTGTTTTCATAATACGCTTAAAAACCAGACCAAATCAACTCGAATCGAGCTGAAATTTGGTCTGCAGACAATTAACACACCAAAGTGGAGAATAGAACAATAATTTTCAGAAAAACTCACTAAAAATTCACATGAAATAACTAGTGCACAATCGGGTAAAAATTAGGGTTTTGGTTCAGTGCACTATTCATCCATTTGAATCCACAATTGACATTTGGACATTGAACCACGTACAAAAACAGTCCTAACTGAACCTAACCTACTGTTAAACTACAGCAAACAATAACAATTAAACTAAGTTATAAAATCTAAGAAATAACTTAACCTAAACTCACTAATACTCTAAATAAGATACCTAAATAAATATAGACTCTAATCAAACCTAATTTATAACATCTAATATCACTAACTAAATTAACTATCTATTCTAATATTAATTATACCCAACTAAAATAACTACTAACTTACTAACTAACTTAATTAACTATCTAACCTAAATGACAAATCTAACTAAATCTAACATACTCTAGCTTACATGATTACCTAATGAACTAATTAATCTAATGTTAATTCTAACCTAATAAAGCAATTACTAATCTACGGTTAAACTAACTAGGGTTAGATTCTAACTAGTAACTAGGGTTATCTATCTAAGGTTAACTAGGGTTTAACTCAACTAGAGTTAGTAGGGGTTGGTTAGTGCCTAACTAAGGTTGATTAAGGTTTAACTAGGGTCGACTATAGGTTAATAACTAACTATAGTTAAACTAACTATGTCTAAACACTAATTAGGGTTAATAAGAGATCAACTAGGGTTAATGACTTAAATATGATTAACTATGGTTCGGTTAAGGTTAAGAGGGTGATTAGGGTAACTAACTAGGTTTAGGTAAGGGTTGACTAAGGTCAAATGAGGTTAACTAGGGTAGACTAAGGCTCGGCTCAACTAACTAACTAGGTTAGTTACATGGGTTAAACTAGGGCTAATTAGTTAACTAAACTAAGGTTAGGGTTAAATATCTAACTATGGTTAGGATATATTAACTAAGGTCGACTAGGGTTTACAAGGGTTGATTAGGGTTTAGCTAACTACGGTTATTAACTAACTAGGGTTAGATAAGGTCGGTTAGACTAGGGTCGGTTAGGTTTACTTAACTAGGGTTAGTCTAGGTGGCGGTTTTGAATAAGGCATTGAATACACGCCATTCTAAATTAGGCTAATAACTAATTGGCATTTCCTAATACACTAAAGTAAACCTAAATTAATTCCTAAATTAAATATACACTAAAATTAGCACCTACATAAATAGACCTACACGATTTTAGAAAATCTAAGTTATTACAAACATGCCTAAATTAAGGGCTATCTAATCAATGATAATTCCAAATAAGCAACTAATAAAGAGGGCTTTCAATGAGAGACCACGAATTTGGTAGGGAGCCAACTCCTCCTCTTCTTGCCTTAAAAGCACATTGGGAAAGAAGAAGAGATAGCATTTAAGTTTTTGCCAAAATCGAGTAAACCATTTTGGAAACTCTTTTAGAACTTTCAAGCATTAAATCTTCTTGAAAACCTTTCCCAAAACATCCCACACAATTTTTGGGGTTGGATTTAAATGAGTATTTATAAGTTCAAAACTTCCCAAAATTCGTGTAAATGCTTTTGGAAGGACCTTTGGAATTCCAAAGGGTTTCCAAAAGTCGTGTAACCCTCATTAAAAGACCTTTTGGAATTCCAAAGGGTTTCCAACTTTGAAAATGAGAAGGAATTTATGACTGGATTGGGAAATGAAGCTTTCCTCTTAATGCAATTCACGATTTTAGAGGGATTGGTCTTCTACCAAATTTGAATGCTCAACCATAAAGACTCTAATGCCCCTTGATTAAAATCTACATTATTAAACAATTACTTACTCTAAACTCATGTTAACCTAACTAAAGTAACTATACAAATATAATTCAAAGGACATGAATGGGAAATACGAATTGAAAAGATCTATCCTACACCAAAATGAACATACTAAATTAATGCTAAATTAATTACCACAAAAATCACGAATTATGCAACCTTGCTGGACCTCTAATGGCCGCCCTACCTATGGGGAAGAAGAAGACACTTACATGAAACACGAACTATCTAATTTTACTAATAACACAACACAACGCCAATGACAAAACAAAATTAATCTAAGCTAACACACTATTGTGAATAACCACTTAAACTAAACTCTCACAAATTAAACAATTAACATGCTGAAACTTCAATCCAAACAGAAAACACTATAACATGAATCTATTAAAATCGACTATTGCTAAAACACCAAACAGAAATTAATCTAAAACTAAACTTCCGACCAGAATAAAACTATTGACATCTAAACAAAAATTAATGAATCTAAACTAACCTAACAATATGTTGAACATGAAATAGAAAACACCGAAAACGCTAGAACAAGAACCTAATGCAATCGACTACCTAAATCTAAAACATAAAATTCAGAAATAAAATCTACCACATGATTGAAACTAAATCGAAACAATAACTAAAAACACCTTAAACGAATTTATCAAAAGACAATTACACTAAACACTACAACTGGCTGGACGTTCTATCTAAAAATCAGAAAAACAAAAATCGGTACTTACTTTTATCAAAATCTAAAAACGCTTAAGACATCAAATGACATTTACACGATTCTTAAAATACTAAACTCGATTAACACAAGGTATATGGGACTGGAAAACATTGGAAAACGCAGACATACAGAAATCTCATTTCAAACACACACACACACACCCACAACATGCCAACGTTGGAATGAAAAACAATATTTTAAAAACACCAAAACCTAAACACCCTACATGCTGGTTTATGCATGAACAAAAGCTATACTAAGGCTAACGAAAATACAGAAAAACGCAGCACATTACACACACACGTGATAGGTTTTAGCTAGAAGAGAAGGTAGAAGAAGACCTACCTCAAGGGCAATCCGAAGACTGAGGGGATGAAGGGAAGAGCGGACTTTGCTTGGCTTCGCACCGTTCGGGACCTCTTTGATGCTGGAAATACACCATGGTACCATGTCCTACAGCTGCAACACGTTGGAAATCCACCGAAGATGAAATGTGAACCGATTCTCGATCGGGGGGCATAGAAGACCGGATGGAGGTAGAGTCGGCCCTTCTCGTTGGAGTGTTTCACACTTCCACACGAGAATAGATGCTTCCCACCTCTGCTGCACCTGCAAAACACAACAACAATGGAGATTAAACAACATAGAAGATAAAGAAATGGAGAGGTTGTGAAAGAAGGCACGAAAAAGCTTGGATCTCAAGCTTGTTTTCATGCTCCAATGGAGATGGCGTGAAGATGGAGGATGAGAAGGAGGCTGGAGTTAGAATCGTGCCCCTAGGGCAAAAAAACCAAGGCAAAGACAGGGCTGGAATGGGCGCCCCCCTCCTTTTGATGTTTTGGCTACTTTTGGTCATTTTACAAAAACAATGTTAAAATAAAAATAATTCCTGGGTGCCTCATTTTACAGGGGGTTTTTAGAAAATGTTTTTACAAAACTTAAGTGGGCTGGAGCTGGGTTAAATCCATGTAATTTGGTCCAGATCCAAAGTCCAAATGGGCGTCTGGATCCAAATCTCTCAAATCGGATCCGATATTTGACCTGTTACACTATAAATGTCATAATTCCTTCAAATTAACTCCGATTTTGATGAAATTCGAACCAGAGCTCCCTAACATCATTATGCACCTAAGTGTATGCTTTAAACCTATAGATGATGCATTTATGTAGTGAAAATGTATTAATAAAACGTGATATTTATGCATCATCACCAAACTATGGAGCAAGAGCAGAAACTCATGTGCTTGCTCAGTGACCAACTTGCCCTCTACCATCTGATATTTCAGAAACTTGGCAACAGAATACTTTTCAAGACCTTGGTCTTCGGTATTGTATTTATTGTCAAGTTGATCCCATAGACCCTTAGCAGTGGTAGACGAAGAACAGTACACATCGAATAATGTGTTGGACAGAGCCAACAGTATACAGCCACGGCATATACTGTCCTTTTCTTTCCACTGGACTGCTGCAGCCACTGTAGCAGGGTCAGGGTCAGTATCAGAAACTGAAGGGCAGTCGATTTCCAAAATCGACAACAACCCTATCGTAGTGAACCAGATCTTCATGCGTTGCTGCCAACGCTTGAAGTTCTGTCCGACAAACTTTTCCGTTATACCAGACATGTCCACTTTTGGTACAAAAGCGGAAGAGGTCGACATGCTTAGGATCTTCTCTAAGACTGTTGGATCATATTTCGGATCACACAGTTTCACAGTCGTCATCATGATATAAAACATGATATAAATAAGGAAATACAACAAAGTATACAACATGATCAACAGACGACAGAAACAATAACAGGGTGCAGGCATGTCGGTTTCCGCAAACAACCAAAATCCAGACAGCAACATATAAACAAACATATGCACAGAACACAAATCAGGGTCTGGCGTCCTTCCTTCAGGATACAATAGCCACGATGTACGAAAGTACTCCCCTTAGAGAAGATTCGCCCCCACATACAGTGCAAATCAGGGTCTGGCATCCTTCCCCCAGGATACAATAGCCACGACGAACCGAACGGTGCACTCCGGCGGGTCGTCCTTCGAAAACAACCTCCACGAACCAAATGTTGCAGAACACCCTTTCGGGAAAACTCAGGAAAGAGAGAGAGAGAGAGCAACAGGGAAGATGGGAAATCACAGAGCTCTCTTAAGCGTCTCGAATCTCTCTGTAACCCCGTCCCTACCCATGGGCAAAAAGGTACTTTGGTCTTGATTGGATATGGCCCTAAAGGGCCAATTACCTGACCCCAAACCGGCTCAGCTCGGCACGGCGGGCGAACACGCGCGTGTGTGTGGTAGCCATCCCAACCTCTTGTTCTCAGGAACAAGTGTATGAGTTTACATGTGACTTATAAAGCCCACAACAAACTCATGCACAATCAATATGAGACTATTCAAAACCAAAGCCTTTTTCCAAAATGTAGAAACAACCCACGTTTCTTGTTGGAATTCTATCTTCCTCCCTTCTTACACCTAACAATATCATCCACAACTATCTAGATAAAGGTGATTTTGAACTCACCTGAGAAGACAAGTTAGTGGGAAATGGGGATTTAGGCATTTATCAAGGCCCATTCCCATGCAACAAGCAGTTAATCAATGTATAAGCTATCGGGAACATGAATGCGGTGTGGCAAGAGATTCTCCAGCCAATCAGACACTCTAATATGGTAGTCATACCACCAGTTTATGTGATGCCTCAAGTAAGGCAGGACATTCCAAATTGGGCCAAGATCTCAATTGTCATAGTGGGTCTAGGCAAAAAAAAAAGAAAATCTTCGAGCAGTAAGTCAGAAGAAGTCAATGTCATTTACCTCAACCAATCATATGGGAGAATTTCTAGGCCCCCCAAGATAGGAAAGTCATTGTCTTTGAGTCAAAAGTCATTGTTTGTAGTTTCCTCGTCGTGCAATTATGCTCAAACTAAAGGGGTGGGTCATACTACACGATATAAATGTGTCAAACAATCAGATCACCTTTAAAAGGGTGTTAATCTCCTTATTCACCAAATGGGGTCACAAGTTTGACTCGCCTCAAAAGAAAAAGTGTTAGCAGTTTCACCTAGCAAGAAATGTTAATATGATATTAAGAGTCACTTGGAGTTGTGTTTGAAATATCAATTTTGGAGTTGATTAGAGTCTCTGAATTACACTAGAAGGCAGTGGAAGAGATATGGACAAAGCCACACTTTTGCAAGCAACAAAATGAACCAGTCTTTCAGCATTCGTGTCCCAAATCATGTATCAAATGCCATCTCATTCTCGAAAGATGATGCTCTGAGACCGTTATTCTCCCACACCAAAGTGCTCCATGTTACACTGCAGATTAAGGGTTTTTCAATGCCCAATTGCCTTGTGGATGGTATAGGCATTGACATTTGTCCCCTCATCACAACCATAAAGTGATGTTGCAAAGTAAGAATTGAGTGACCATCAAATTCATATTAGTGGTTATGATGGTAAACTTACTATGACAATGGGGACCATCATCCTAGATGTTGGAGTAAGACCCATCCTCCACAAAATCATGTTCTGCATTGCGGATATCCAAACCTCTTACAATTTGTTGTTGAGGCATCCATGATTCATGATTTAAAAGCAATCTCATCTATTTATCATCAGTGCATCAAGATTCCATGAGAGGATCAGATTGTCCTAATCTCTGTGGATGATCCAATCATTATATTTACTCAACTAATGATTCTAAGAGTAAAAAAGTCGTTAGGTAAACCTACTGTTTAGGAAAAGGGTGAGATTTTTTCTTCATAAAAAACCACAGCTTCATGTAACCCAAGAAATGTGGTAGTTATGGATTGTCCACACCGATTAAAATTTTTCACTAGGTAGGAACACAATAATCCTACATTCAAAGGATTCCCACCATTTCAAGGCTTCACCAAGTTGGAAAAAAGGGTTGCCTATGTTGTTAAATTCGGGTCACCATCTATTTATAAAGGCCTGAGAAAATACAACCATGGAAATCCACTTCCTTAAAAGCCACAAATCCTAACCATGGTGAGGAATTGGTTTCCAAGATGACGGAAACCCAAAGGCCACATCAGATATCCCTAGTTTACCATGTTTTGCTCAAGGTTAAAACATGTGGAATGAAGAAGAATTCAGGGTCATTGCGTAGAGTGATAGTGATACTACATTGGAAGGACTCATACAAATGTCAACTTGAGGCAAGTGACCTCGTAGCTGTTGTGAATGAGTTGGGATTCGGCGATTATGAGAAAGGCTTGACTATCTTGATTTAGAAATGGGTCCTATTCATGATTGGAAACCATATTTTGATCCATATTATGGACCAAGTTCTCATCTTGGTTGGGAACCAAATTCAGATCTCGATTCTCTAGGGTCCTACGAAGACCTTGACCATAATGGTCAATCCATCTAGGCCATCACTTTTGCTTGCAACTTATGGTATGAAAATTGGATGGATTACTATGACCACATATTTGAGGTCAAAATGGCATTCTACAATCGAGGGAACATTATGAGAGAGTTATTAAAGTAGTCCTGATCAAAGGGGTTGGGTGCACTATTACCAAAGGCGTTTGCATTTGTTAACCTCAATCTAACTTAAATCTCCTGACAACTTGATTTGATTGAACAATATAGCAACCATGTTTGCACCGTGAGTAGGAGGGAGAAGCCTGAGGATTCAAACTTTCTGTCCTCAAAAGTTCCTGTCAAACTCAATCTTGCTGAGATGAACCACTCAACAAAAATGACACAAAGTCAAGTACTGTGGGTGATGAATGAGAAAGTCATTCACCCATGCTTGGTTCCAACCCCGAAGGCTCTCAAAAAAAAGAGGAATCATGATTAAGAAAAAAAAAAAGTAGAAGAAAGGCATAAAAGTATCGGAGTTTTACCAAGTCTCCTCTTAGAGTTGAAGAAAGGCAAGGTTGATCCCTCCTTAGAGTTGAAGTAATGAGCTTTGACTTGTAGACGGGGATCCCACATCACTTTCAACTAAAAAACCGGATCCATTTCAAAAATCATTTGCCTAAACCACATAATCCACTGTTAACACAGTTTTAACTGTCATGGGGTGTGGCAGTGCTTTTAAGTGGTGGGCTCCGTAAGAGCGCGGGTGTCAATGACCCTACCCAGAGTTTACTTTGCAAGTTACCAGACCCGTTAAATGACTCGGTTCTCAATAAGGATTCCTTGTCATTAAATAAAAAAAGTTTTGGGTTTTAGTAAGGTGACTCATTCGACCCAAACTAAATATGTGTATTTTAGATAAAAATGCTGACTTGAATATTAGTTGGAACTAGAATTGAGCCAGACCGAAGTAACATGTAGGTGGTGTTTAATTGAGCTATGATTTCTATGGGGCATTGGATCTGACCTGGCTTATCTAAAAAAATTTGTACGTACTTTAATTAATTTTCTCAACCTGACATAACATGAACTCAAACCTGAAACCAACTGCTCGTTATTTGGACAGGTCCAGGTTCACCTTGCTGGGACAAATTCGGACAACCCTACATCTACACGTGTTGGGCAACACCTCTGCTTGATGCATCTAGGATACACAAATGATGAGTTGAACAATCCAAATTGTCTGACCATTCCATGGTCTAAGAGTGCTTTGGATCATCCATATCAAAATGACATAACTGGATCAACCTGGTCATATGGATTTGGGTCGGTTCTCATGGCATTATGCTGGCTTGGGAATCAAACCATTGACATGCTTGCCTTGTATTAAGAATTGAAAGGCAGTAAAGCTAAACTATAGGATTTGTTTGGGAGTTGGTGTTGGGGGGAGGAGATGAAAAGGATGATGAAAGTGGAGAAAAAAACAAGAGATGAAGTTGGAGTATTAAACAACATCCTTGTGGGTGTCCCAGACTGAGCTTTCAGAATGGGGCATGCACAATGCAAAGCTCTACTGAGTGGAAAATGCATAGAGTGTAGGAATGTGCAGTATGCGTTGGCTTGATCAGTGTCGTGCGATGGTAGTATGACACATGATAGACAATGATATCATCGTTAGTGCATCGTTGTGTGGCAGTATAGACGTGGAGCACTGTTTGGTTAAGCGGTGCCAGTGGATCAGAGGATATTACCTTTGGACATTTTGTTAAGAACCTCTCTGCTTGCAGGAGGTTTTTATGTGTAGCGGTTGGATGCACAGGAGTGTGTGTGGGTTAGGGCTAATTCTCCTAAAGATCACATTAGGTGATTTCAACCGAGTATGGTGACTAGAGGCTAGACGAGTGAATGCATAGGCGTCAGCGAATGAGTCTGGGTGGTGCTCTTCGCTATGGTGTGTTCAGGTGCTCTTCACTATGGTGTGTTCAATCATCAACTAATCTTCAGACTGAGGGATGCAAGTCTTTTTACTTCATTATCGAGGTTTTGCTATAGCGTGTGCATAGAGCCGCAATACGCTCCATGACACGCAAGGCTAAGGCAAAGTTTGTGCCTTTTTTTGAAGTGATAGTTGGTATGGAAAAGTTATGCACTAAGTGACATAAACTAGATGGAATTCGCATTTGAAAATGTGCTTGATCAGCTTCCGCTAGGTAACTGTGCACGAGGTGGTGTGCAGGGCTAATGAAATGATTCAACACATGAAAATGTGTTGGTACGCGACCTTTGGCCGTTAGGTAGGCTAAATTGGGCAGTTTGGCACATCACGGGTTTACGAAGCATTCTATGCATGTGAAAAATTATTTGCGAGTGAGCAACCCAAAGACTTACGGCAGTAAGGAATGATTGTTGCGCCACACTAGCATATAGAAGAAATATGCCCATGACAAATTGGCATCAGAGCAGAAAGATTCGCGGAAACCTTGTCACTACAAGAAAATAGGTCATTAGCGACGGAATTTAGCAACGGACTAATTCCGTCGCTAATTAGCAACGGATAAACAAGAGAAATATATTCATCGCTATAATCAATGAAATAAAAGCATGCTTCAAATGATTGTAGTGTGTCATTAATAGTTTGCACATGAAAATATTAAGTTATCAATGCATGCATCATAATTCTTGTTATTGTATGACATTATATATTGCATGATAAATTTGATATTTTCTTCATCATAGCATTTTGATGGTTCTCTTTTAATTCATTAGGTTATTATTTGTAACATCATAAGAAAATGACTGCAAATGGTGAATGGATGTATCGTAGGATAGTGGACAATAAGTTATCGCATGAATATATGGATGGTGTTGAAAGTTTTATTGAATTTGCAATGGCAAGTGTCAGTACAATGGATCCCATAGGTCAGATTAGGTGTCCCTGCAAGATTTGTAAGAATAATCGATTTGTAGAACCTCATGGCGTTAGACATCACCTATACAAGAAGAGTTTTGTGAGTGATTATCAGAACTAGATGTTTCATGGAGAAGAATTTAGAAATAATTTTGATGCACGGGTGAATGTGGTGCACAATAATTCATATATGGATTTGATATTTGATGTCGCAGGAACAGAACTGGGTTCTGCTATGAGTTCTAGTGATGTAAGAACTGCCCTAAATGAAGAATCGCCAAACGATGTAGCTAGTAGATTTTATGATTTACTTAGAGATGCTGATGAGCCACTTTGGAACGGTTGCGAAAGTCACACTATCTTGTCTGCAGTTCTTCAACTAATGAATTTGAATTCCGAGTATAATTTGAGTCAATCATGTTTTGACCATTTATGCATGATTGTGAAGAGTATCTTGCCCAAAGATGAGAAATTGTCACAAAATTTCTATCGTGCGAAAGTTATGATTAACACTTTAGGTATGGGTTACAAAAAGATTGATGTTTGTCCAAATCACTGCATGTTGTATTTCAAGGAGCACGAAAACAACATATCATGCCCGTCATATGGACATCCTCAGTTCAAGCCAAAGACAAGATGCAATGGTAGCACAAGATCAAAGGAAGTTTCATATAAGTCGCTCCGCTACTTTCCTATCACTCCTAGATTGTAATGATTGTATATGTCTTCAAGGACAGCTAAACACATGAGATGACATGCAAATAAAGTTCGACACGATGAAAACAAGATCACGCATCCTGTTGACGCTGAAGCTTGGAAGCACTTTGATCATACTCATCAGAACTTCGTAATGGAAGTGCGAAATGTTAGACTCGGTCTATGTACAGATGGATTTAATCCATTTGGGGGTAGATCAACTATATACTCATGTTGACCAGTATTTGTAACTCCATACAACCTTCCACCAAGCTTGTGTATGAAACGTCCAAATCTTTTCTTGTCTCTGTTGATCCCTGGTCCGACCTCACCTGGCCAAAATCTTGATGTATATTTAAAGTCATTGATTGATGAACTAAAAGTACTGTGGGATGACGGTGTTACCACGTATGATGCCTATAAAAAACAAAATTTTAATATGAAGGCTATTGTTCTATGGACAATCAGTGACTTTCCTACATATGGTATGTTATCTGGTTGGAGCACACATGGGAGGTTGGCATGTCCGTACTGCATGGAGGATTCCAAAGCTTTTAGATTGACGCATGGAAGGAAGCCTTGCTAGTTTGAGTGCCACCGTCGATTTCTACCCAACGACTATCCGTTCCGACGACAAAAGAATGTGTTTAAAGCAGGCACAACTGAAATGGAAGGTTCATCCACAAGATTGTCTGGCATAGAGATTCTAAAAAAATTGTGATACTTTCCAGATGTATTAACAGATGCCCGCAGTCCTACACCCTTCCGTGGATTTGGGAAGGATCACAATTGGATGAAGAAATCTATTTTTTGGGAACTACCGTATTGGCCGACCCTATTGAAATTCCACTAGAGGGGGGGCGAATAGTGAAATACGATAAAGATCGATAAAATAAAATAATCAGGCAATAAGGCACAACACATAAAACACAGAATTTATACTGGTTCGGTCAATATCCAGACCTACATCCAGTCCCCAAGCAAACCACTTGAGCTTTCCACTATAACATCCGAGTCACCGGATAAATAGTACAACACCCTCTTCCTCAGAGGTCTTCTTCTCTCAACAGAGAAGGGGCACACCCTCTTCCACAGAGGTCTTCTTCTCTCAACAGAGAAGGACAACACCCTCTTTCACAGAGGTCTTCTTCTCTCAACAGAGAAGGGCAACACCCACTTTCACAGAGGTCTACTTCTTTCAACAAAGAAGGAATACAGTGAATAACAGAGTTACAATACTTCGTATAGAACCTTCAGAATGATATGAATGCACGAATGAAGGATTCTCAGAATGTTCTGTTTGTCACTCAGAGGATGCTCTTTGTCAAAGAGCTGGACTTAACTTTTTCTCTTTTCTTTCTTTTCTTTTTCTCTTTCTTTTTTCAAGGCTCTCTTTTCAAATATCGAATAGGAATTTTTCTCGTTGTAAGCTCACACGTCTATTCCATTTCATTGTTTGAATAGTTTATTTGAGTGTGTTTATATAGCTTTTAAAAAGTAGTCATTACATTTTGGAATTGTAACTTTTTGAAATGTGAAATGTTATGTCATTTCAAAAATATCTTTTAGAGAAGTTCGAGAATGCCTTTTTCCATAAAAGTAAGATAGAGGATACACTAGTCGTTGTAATATTTTAGGTAATACATATTTTATGTAAAAAGTCTATTTCTTACAATAGTACATTGAACGTTGGGTTGTAGTTTTGTCTTTATTCTAATTAATGATTTGAGGTACATAAGTACTTCTTTACTTTAAATGAGTGTAAGTACAATGAGTGCTTTGAGATATTTATTTGTACATAGTCATGTCAAGTGTTTTCTTTATGTTGTGTTTTTCAAAGTCTTCAGAGAGAATGAGGACCAAAAGAAGGTCGACATTCTTTGAGAAGGATATTAACAAGGATTTGTTACAGGAGGTATTTAATGCTTTGTAAAGAGAATGATGACTTCAAGTAAGTCGACATTCTATGGTTTTGTAAAAAGGTAACTAGAGTCCTTTCAAAATATATTTTATTTGTTTTTCTTTTGTGTAGCCGATTTATGTTTTTGTCTTCTTCTTATATTAGAAACATTTCTTTAAAGAAGGTAACTAGAGTCTTTTCAAAAACATATTATATTTGTTTTTCTTTTGTGTAGCCGATTTATGTTTTTGTCTTCTTCTTATATTAAAAAACATTTCTTTAAAGAAGGTAACTAAAGTCTTTTCAAAAACATATTATATTTGTTTTTCTTATGTAGCCGATTTTATGTTTTTGTCTTTTTCCTACATTTCTTTTTCATGTTGTCTTGTATATAGTGTAAGGTACAATTATTACATGACAAAATATCTTTTACATAAAGGGTTGTAAGAAGGTACAATTATTGGTTTTCAAAAAGGAGCTTTTTGAAACTATCGTATACTTTTATGATATAGTGTTTATGAATGAGTATGTAATATGCAATATGCAAGTTCCTGAAGGTTCTGTTACATATGACTCTAAAGAAGAAAAAAGTCTTCATCTTGAGGTAGCCGATCTCTTTATTTGAACTTTAGGAATGCATGGCT
Organism: Nuphar pumila; assembly: GCF_984573655.1. Classification (NCBI taxonomy): domain Eukaryota; kingdom Viridiplantae; phylum Streptophyta; class Magnoliopsida; order Nymphaeales; family Nymphaeaceae; genus Nuphar; species Nuphar pumila. The sequence continues at coordinate 62,470,235 of NC_143260.1, read as the reverse complement.
GATCAAGCTTTTTCTTCAAGGAGTATGATTGCACCATAGTTGTACTTGAACAGGAAGTCTCCATCCTTATTGGGTGAGATATCCTTGCATCAAATACTCGCTAGATTTATGGCAAAACATATTCAGTCATAATATAACATTTTTCAAGAGGACATATTATCATATCATATAAAATCAAATGAGACAGTGTATCATATTATGTGACATCAAAACAGAGTTTCTCAACATTCTCCCCCTTTTTGATGATGACAAAATATGCTCCCCCTGTCAAAAAGACATTATGCATAGAAATAATAATATGATAAAAATTTTGAAAAATGTTTAAAGAGAGTATTTCTCCAATAATGGAGACAGGTTTCTCCCCCTTTGTCATGGACAAAAAGGAAGGGATCAGAGTAAGAGAGTTATTACAGACCAAATATTACAGTCCAAAAGTAATTAAAAGTTATTACAGACCAAAAAAATGAGTTTATCTCGAAGGTGGAGGAGGTGAATGTGTTCGGTCGGCACGATTCCGCTTGCGAGTCTGCTGCAACAGGGCTTGATTACGAAGGATACGATCCTGAGAGTGTTCGATATCCATCATAGCAGAAAAGTAATTGATGGAGGATGTTGGATCTGCTTCATCAGAGTCGGGCATGTGCAAGGACCTTAGATTGAAGGTGGTATCATCGAGGACCTGAGAGGGACGGAGGATGACTTCGTTGTGAAGGGGTACTTTGAAGTATTTGAGAATGGGAGTTATGAAACACCCAAAAAGAAGAGGCTCGAATTTTTGATAACGAATAAAAAGGTCAAAAAGAATGGATGACCAGTTTATCGGAAGAGAAGAAAAAATTGCGTAGATAAGAAGAGAGATTTTTCGAGGAACTAATCCCTGGCGGGGAAGCTTGGGATAGATGTTGTGGAGAAGAATCTGGGCAAGTAGTTGAGCATGAGGTTGGAGATTCCTCATGTGCCATGGAAGTTGGTAGCAGTTGGTGCAGAGAAGTATTTTTCGAAGTACCGATCGTTCGATTGGTACTATGGTGTTAAGGTCGGTACCGGTGGAATGTAGGTTTAGAATTCTACCTAGGTCGGAAGCATCGAAAATCATCAGCTTTCCTTGGACTTTGCTGGTGATTATGGTTTGTTCATGATCAGTAGAGAAGTTGGTATAAAACAGTCGAACTAGTTCAGGATAATAGGCAGCTTGGGATGAAGATCCTAGTAGAGGTTTGAGTTCAGGGAGATAGGTGTCTAAGTCAAAGAGCATGAAGTCGTCGAAGTTAACCAATTTACCTTCATAAATGGGGCGAGAGCATAGTAAGTTGTAATTGTGAAACAAATCTGGATACCTTAGATCTGCTGCAGTAATCACATTGTTGGAGGAGGAAGAGGCCATTGCAAGAGTTTGTAAGAGAAAAAAAAGGAGGACTAAGAAGGGCGAGTTTGAAGTGGGTAATAGTTTGTAGGATGATAGATAGATACGAGTGAAATTGGTGTGTGATGAACCAATCCATTAAATAGAGGAATGAAAATAATTTTGATAGGTTTTGAATGACATTGGAAGTGAGTGATTTTTAGATTTTAGTCAAATAAGGAAATCCGTGAGTAGTAAGTTAAGAGACTTGTGAATGACAAATCAAATCAATGTTTGAGGATAGTGTATTATATTAGGTTAAGAAGGACATAGTATTGAAATATATAGTATATATATAGATTTTACTATGGGTGAGTTTTATCGACTAGTGAGAGAATCCATTAATAGAGTATGGGGTGTCATGTTGAACTAAAAAGAGTGAATGATTTTGAAAATAATGGCTTAATAAAACAAGCAACTTTTTACTTTATGTAGAAGTATTCTAAATTCGTGAATGGAGAGTTTAGAATAGGACAACCCATGGGATATGAGTGAGAGGCAATAATAGTTTTTATTTATATATATGGATAAGCGTGAAAGGAGAGTGAAAGACATAAAAAGATGATACGGATATGTAGAGAAAAGAGAAAGGTTATAAAGGACAACATTTACTTGATTTAGATATGACATAAAGTAGAGTTAGAATAAATAAAGTTTTGCTTAGAGACAAGACTTTAATGATTCTCGATTTTAGAGAGATATATAAGAGAGAGGCATGGTCACGGATGGAAAGAAATGTCATGATTGCTTATAGAAATAGTTTTTATGGAAATAGGTCATAGGGTGATCATGTGATGTGTACTTTGAAAGATATGACATTTTTGAAAGAAAAGAATGACTTAAAAAAATGTGTCATGATTAATGTGTTTTCATATTTGTAATTTTTATGAATATACGTAAATATGAGAAGGACACACTTTGACTTTGAATAGTGGTAAGAGAGATGATGAGACAAAAAGATATTCATGAGTGAAGAGTAATAATTCTTTATATAAGAAGTATTTTTATGGATATGCGTAGGAGTAAAAGTAGACATAAAGAAAAGTGAGATGACATATATGGATTTTCGAGTAGGATAGGAATAAAAAACAAAAAAAAATCATGATTGATATGAGATGAAAGACACAAAATAAAGTTATGATTGACATGAATTAATGTTTATTTGATAAACATATTTTTAAAGAAACTCGATTGGAGGAGGTTCATAGTTTTTAGAGAATAAAGTTAAGTTTTAAACTTGTAAAGGAGTCACAAACAAGAATTGACAAAAATGGAGGCTCAATTCGTATGAGAGAGAGATAAGGTACTAAAGGTACTAATGAGAATAAAAAATATGAAGGACAAGGTTTTAATGAGTCTTGATTGGAGAGAGATATAAAATATATGAGAAGGAGCTTCGTATAATATAAAGAGAGAGAGATAGATAAAAAAGGTGATACAAAATGTACTAATGGGTGGAGTACAAGTGTTTTTATGATACTTTTTGTAAAAGATGTAAATCATGAAGAGATGATAATAGATAGTTCGTTAGACTATGATATAGAAGATGATATAGTAAAAATTTACGTGAGATATAATAGAGTGTACGTAATCTATGATATAACAAATGATATAGTAAAAAATTTACGTGAGAACATAGCAACTAGATTTTTTAGAAAAAGGTAAAAGAACCAAAAAATAATCATTCGATTTTAACTAATGAAAAGCATGAGTTCTCATAAACTAATATGTTATCAAGTAGAAAGGTGAAACAATTTATCGTAAGAGAAGTTTTCACAAAAGGACAAAAATAATAAAGGAGTTATGAGATGTTGTGATAGCTTTTAATATAATTAGTTTTTATGGATATGAGTGAAAGGAGATAGGACAAGGAGTCATAATGGATGTGTACTTGAAAGATGACAAGTTGAAAGACATAAAGAATGTGTCTTATAAGAGTTTAATGTATACGTGAATATGGAAACCTAGTTTGACTAACAAAAATCGATAAGAAGAAAAGCTATTTAAAATAAGATTTTAACAAAACTTATAAGAAGTATTATAATAAGTGTGATTAATTTATAAGTCACTTAGTTTGCATATTCCTAGTTCTCTTCTAATTCGTGTAAAGTCTTCATGTTTCAATGGTTTAGTGAATATGTCTGCTAACTGTTGATTAGTGGGTATGAATTCTAGTTTAATTATGTTGTTTAAGACTTGTTCTCTTAAGAAGTGGTGTCTTATTTGAATGTGCTTAGTTCGTGAGTGTAAAATAGGATTCTTAGATAAGTTTATAGCACTCGTATTATCACAGAAAATAGTTGTATTTTCAAAATTTAAACCAAAATCTTTTAAGGTTTGTTTCATCCAGATAACTTGTGTACAAGCTAGGCTAGCAGCAATGTATTCGGCTTCAGTAGTTGATAAGGATACACAGTTTTGTTTCTTACTGAACCATGATACTAATGAGTGCCCTAGCATATGACATGTTCCACTTGTGCTTTTTCTGTCAGATTTACTTCCAGCAAAGTCAGCATCGCTGTATGAGATTAGATCAAATGTAGAGGATTTTGAGTAGAATAATCCAAAATCAACTGTGTCTTTTAAATATCTCATTATTCTTTTTACAGCTTTAAGATGTGATTCTTTTGGATTTGACTGAAATCTAGCACACAAGCAAACACTGAACATAATATCTGGACGGCTAGCAGTTAAATAAAGAAGTGATCCTATCATACCTCGGTATACCTTTGTATCAATAGACTTACCATCTTCATCTTTGTCCAAAACAGTAGTAGTGCTCATAGGAGTAGATTTTGAAGCAGTAGAGTTCATGTTGAACCTCTTCAGAAGTTCACGAGCATACTTAGATTGATTGATGAAAACTCCATCCTTGGTTTGCTTAATATGCAGTCCAAGAAAGTAGGTGAGTTCTCCCATCATACTCATTTCAAATTCTTTCTGCATGGACTTAGAAAATTCTTCACAAAGAGTGTTGTTAGAAGATCCAAAGATGATATCGTCGACATATATTTGAACAATTAGGGTATGATTATTCACTACTTTAACAAATAATGTAGAGTCTGCTTTGCCAACAGAAAAACCAGTTTTTAATAAAAAGGTTTTAAGTCTATCATACCAAGCACGAGGTGCTTGTTTTAAACCATATAAAGTACGTTTGAGTTTAAAAACATGATCTGGGTATTGTTCATTTTCAAATCCTGGAGGTTGTTTTACATAAACTTCTTCATTTATAAAACCAGTTAAGAAAACACTTTTAACATCCATTTAAAATAATTTGAAATCCATATAGCTTGCATATGCTAGAAACATTCTAATAGATTCAAGTCTAGCAACAGGAGCAAATGTTTCATCAAAATCAATACCTTCCTCCTGGTTGTATCCTTGAGCTACTAGTCTGGCCTTGTTTCTTATAACATTACCTGTTTCGTCTAGCTTGTTTCTGAAGATCCATCTTGTCCCAATGATTGGATGATCCTTTGGTCTAGGTACAAGATCCCAAAGTTCATTTCTTTGGAATTGATTCAGTTCTTCAGTCATGGCTAGCATCCAGAACTCATCAATGATGGCTTCATCAATCTTCTTTGGTTCAAGTTGAGAAATGAATGCCATATTTGCAATTCGTTCTAACTGAGCTCTAGTCTGAACCCCCTTTGTCAGTTCTCCCAAAATCTGCTTTTGAGGATGATCTTTGATATCGACAAATGTTCTTTGATGATCATCTTCATTAGACTTAGCTGTGTTATCTAAAAATAAATCTGTACTTTCAACATCATTAGTTTGCTCATGAACAGATTGATCAATAGATTCATAAAAACTAACATGCATAGATTCTTCAATAGTATTATGACTCTTATTGAAAACTCTGTATGCTTTACTATGACTCGAATATCCTAAGAATATGCCTTCAACAGATTTAGCATCAAACTTATCCAGGCTATCTTTTGTGTTTAGGATGAAGCATTTACATCCAAAGACTTTGAAATAGTCTATTCTTGGAGTTCTGTCATAGAATAGTTCATAGGGAGTTTTATTTAATAAGGGTCTAATGAGAACTCTATTTGTTATGTAGCATGCAGTATTAACAGCTTCTGCCCAAAAAGATTTAGCAAGATTATTGTGTTAGAGCATAGTTCTAGCAGATTCCTGAAGGGTTCTATTCTTTCTTTCTACTATACCATTTTGAGGTGCAGCTCTAGGAAAGGCAAAGTTATGAGAAATACCATGCAAGTTACAAAAATTTTCAAATTCTCCTCCATGGTCACTACGGATTTTAACAATAGAACAAGATTTTTCGTTTTGTAATTTTTTACATAAGATTTCAAATTGACAAAACGTGTCACTTTTGTTTTTCAAAAATATTACCCAAGTAAATCTTGAGTAGTCATCTACAATAACAAAAACGTATTTATTGTGATTATGACTAGCTACTCTAGAAGGACCAAAAAGATTCAGGTGGAGAAGCTCTAAAGGTCTTTTACTTGAAATTATATTTTTTGATTTGAAAGATGATTTTGATAATTTTCCTATTTGACATGCATCACAAAAGTAATCCTTTTAAAAAAAAATTTGGGTAACCCACGTACTAACTTATTTTTAGCTAATTTAGACATGTACTTAGAATTTACATGACCCATTCTCAAGTGCCATAAATGTTGAGAGTCATTATTAGCTATAAGACAATGTTCTGTGATGTTTTCTAGGTATAGTTCATATATATTATTCTTTCTTATACATTTTAAGATGATGTTTTCATTGGTGTCTGCTATGAGACATGCATCATGATTAAAGCTAACATTATAACCTGTGTCACACATTTGACTGATACTTAGTAGGTTATGTTTTAAGCCTTTAACAAGGAGAACGTCTTTGATAAGAGGTTTATCTATGTTACCAATATTACCAATACCAATTATCAAACCTTTATTGTTATCTCCAAAAGTGACGGTTCCTCCTTCTTTATGATAAAGAACAGCAAAAAGGCCTGGATGTCCTGTCATGTGATTTGAACATCCACTATCTAGTATCCATCTGTTCTTCTTCTTTGGAGCCTGCAAAACATTAAGTAAATCTCTTTTTTGGTACCCAATCGGGTCCTTTTTTGTTAGACTTTGGAACCCATATCCATTTGGATTTGGGTTTGTCTATATCTTTAGAGGAGTTAAAAAGATTATCATTATAATACTCCTTATTTGGTTCAGATAAACTTTTCACAAACGTGGTCTTTTGATTCATACAAGAAGGCTTTTTGAAATGAGAGTAGCCAATACCATTCTTGTAAAAAGAGACTTTCTGAGAGGATAAGAGTTTATCCAAGTTCTCTTTACCTTTAGTAAACTTGAAAACCGTTTTCATGAGGTTCTCAGTTTTACTTTTTAGCTCTGAAATTTCTACTTGCAGATTTTTAGTTTTGGAGCTAGTAGAAGAAATTTCAGACATAAGCATAAGATTTTCCTTTTTCAACTCAGAATTTTCACTGCTGAGTTTTTCATTCTCTTGGGAAAGCTTTAGATTTTCAGATTTAAAATCTTTATTTTTGAAACTCAATTTTCTAGATTCTTCAAATAGTTCTTGAAAAGCATCTAGAAGTTCTTCAAAGGAAAAATCAGAGATTTCACTTACCGAACTTTTGTTTGCCATGAAGCACATATTTGCAGTTTCGGCTTCATCATCACTTGACTCTTCACTAGTGGATGGTTCTGAATCATCCCATTGAGCATGCAGAGCCTTTTTCTTGAAGAACCTCTTCTTTGGTTCCTCAGTCTTGGACTTTCTTTTGAGAAGGGGACAGTCACGTCTTAAGTGGCCTGGCTTATTACACTGAAAGCACATGAGATCTTCTTTAGGATCTTTTCTTTCCTTGTGCCTGTTTGGAAGCCGGTTCCTTCTCATGAAGCGCTGGAATTTTCTGGTAAGTAGCGCAATTTCTGATTCTTTATCTAAGTCTTCATTCTCAGATAGGGCTGGGAAAGCTAGAGTTTTCTTTACTGGTTGCTCTTCTTCCCTTCTTTCTTTCATGTGGACTTCATAGGCCATAAAATTGCCTATTAAGTCGTCCAAAGTAAGCTTAGATAAATCTTGAGCTTCTTCAATAGCTGTAGTCTTTTTCTCTCAATCAGTTGTGAGAGATCTCAAGATTTTCTTCACCTTTTCAGTCTGGGAATATGTTACACCCAGAGATTTCAGATCGTTGGTAATGTTGGTGAATCTGGTAAACATCTCTGTGATGGGTTCATCTTTGTTCATTTTGAACAACTCATATTTTCTAACAAGAGATGAAATTTTGGCTTCTTTCACTTTGTTGGTTCCTTCATGAATAACTTCTAAAGAATGCCAAATATCATATGCAGATTCACATATAGATATTCTATTGAATTCGTTTTGATCAATGGCACAATATAAGGCATTCATAGCCTTTGCATTTAGGTTTGCCATTTTCTTTTCTTCATCAGACCATAAGCTATAGTCTGCGGATGGAGATGTGTATGGATGCTCAATAATTTTCCATACAGCAAAATCTATGGATTTGAGAAATATAGTCATTCTGCACTTCCAGTATCCATAGTTGGAGCCATTGAAGAAAGGTGAACGAGATGCGTGTTGACCTTCAATATCACGAGCATAGGAGGTAGATTCCATTTGTGCTGGAAGACTTGTTATGTCGAAACCAACAAACCTGCTCTGATACCAAATGAAATTCCACTAGAGGGGGGGTGAATAGTGAAATACGATAAAGATCGATAAAATAAAATAATCAGGCAATAAGGCACAACACATAAAACACAGAATTTATACTGGTTCGGTCAGTATCCAGACCTACATTCAGTCCCCAAGCAAACCACTTGAGCTTTCCACTATAACATCCGAGTCACCGGATAAATAGTACAACACCCTCTTCCTCAGAGGTCTTCTTCTCTCAACAGAGAAGGGGCACACCCTCTTCCACAGAGGTCTTCTTCTCTCAACAGAGAAGGACAACACCCTCTTTCACAGAGGTCTTCTTCTCTCAACAGAGAAGGACAACACCCTCTTTCACAGAGGTCTACTTCTTTCAACAAAGAAGGAATACAATGAATAACAGAGTTACAATACTTCCTATAAAACCTTCAGAATGATATGAATGCACGAATGAAGGATTCTCAGAATGTTCTGTTTGTCACTCAGAGGATGCTCTTTGTCAAAGAGCTGGACTTGACTTTTTCTCTTTTCTTTCTTTTCTTTTTCTCTTTCTTTTTTCAAGGCTCTCTTTTCAAATATCGAATAGGAATTTTTCTCGTTGTAAGCTCACACGTCTATTCCATTTCATTGTTTAAATAGTTTATTTGAGTGTGTTTATATAGCTTTTAAAAAGTAGTCGTTACATTTTGGAATTGTAACTTTTTGAAATATGAAATGTTATGTCATTTCAAAAATATCTTTTAGAGAAGTTCGAGAATGCCTTTTTCTATAAAAGTAAAATAGAGGGTACACTAGTCGTTGTAATATTTTAGGTAATACATATTTTATGTAAAAAGTCTATTTCTTACAATAGTACATTGAACGTTGGGTTGTAGTTTTGTCTTTATTCTAATTAATGATTTGAGGTACATAAGTACTTCTTTACTTTAAATGAGTGTAAGTACAATGAGTGCTTTGAGATATTTATTTGTACATAGTCATGTCAAGTGTTTTCTTTATGTTGTGTTTTTCAAAGTCTTCAGAGAGAATGCGGACCAAAAGAAGGTCGACATTCTTTGAGAAGGATATTAACAAGGATTTGTTACAGGAGGTATTTAATGCTTTGTAAAGAGAATGATGACTTCAAGTAAGTCGACATTCTATGGTTTTGTAAAAAGGTAACTAGAGTCCTTTCAAAACATATTTTATTTGTTTTTCTTTTGTGTAGCCGATTTATGTTTTTGTCTTCTTCTTATATTAGAAACATTTCTTTAAAGAAGGTAACTAGAGTCTTTTCAAAAACATATTATATTTGTTTTTCTTTTGTGTAGCCGATTTATGTTTTTGTCTTCTTCTTATATTAAAAAACATTTCTTTAAAGAAGGTAACTAAAGTCTTTTCAAAAACATATTATATTTGTTTTTCTTATGTAGCCGATTTTATGTTTTTGTCTTTTTCCTACATTTCTTTTTTATGTTGTCTTGTATATAGTGTAAGGTACAATTATTACATGACAAAATATCTTTTACATAAAGGGTTGTAAGAAGGTACAATTATTGGTTTTCAAAAAGGAGCTTTTTGAAACTATCGTATACTTTTATGATATAGTGTTTATGAATGAGTATGTAATATGCAATATGCAAGTTCCTGAAGGTTCTGTTACATATGACTCTAAAGAAGAAAAAAGTCTTCATCTTGAGGTAGCCGATCTCTTTATTTGAACTTTAGGAATGCATGGCTCATCAAGCTTTTTCTTCAAGGAGTATGATTGCACCATAGTTGTACTTGAACAGGAAGTCTCCATCCTTATTGGGTGAGATATCCTTGCATCAAATACTCGTTAGATTTATGGCAAAACATATTCAGTCATAATATAACGTTTTTCAAGAGGACATATTATCATATCATATAAAATCAAATGAGACAGTGTATCATATTATGTGACATCAAAACAGAGTTTCTCAACACCTATTGATACGACATAATTTGAATGTGATGCATGTGGAGAAAAATGTGTTTGATAATGTGTTCAATACAGTAATGAATGTTAAAGGGGAAACGGAGGATAATTCGAAGGCCCGTATGGATTTAAAAGTAATATGTAAAAGACCAGAATTGGAACTCAAAGAGTATAATGGCAAAGTACTGAAACCAAAGGCAAAGTACGTGCTTGGACCTGATCAAATAAAACATGTATGTCAATGGTTGAGACAATTGAGATTTCCAGATGGATATGTCTCTAACATTGCTCGGGCTGTAAAGATTGACGATGGACAGTTATATGGGTTGAAGAGCCATGATTGTCATATCTTTATGCAACAATTGATACCCCTAGCATTCCATGATATGTTAGACAAACCTATATGGTGGGGTATTGTCTGAGTTGAGTGGATTTTTCAGAACATTGTGCTCATCGGAGGTCGTAGTATCAGATATAAAGAATCTCGAGGACTCTGTCATCACCACTGTTTGTCTGCTAGAAAAGATATTTCCGCCAGCATTTTTCAATGTTATGGAACATTTGATCATACATTTGCCATATGAACTAAGGGTTGGTGGCCCTGTCCAATATCGATGGATGTACCCATTTGAAAGGTATATATTTTTTTATATTTGTCTCTTTAATGATAGATATTTAAAATTTAAAATGTATATTTTTGCCAAATGCATGTTCGACCTCAAAAAAAAGGTTTGTAATAAAGCAAGAGTAAAAGGCTCTATTTGTGAGGCATACACTTTAGAAGAGATTTCAAATTTCTCATCTATGTACTTCGAACCTCACATTCCAACACGTTACACATGCCCGCCCCGTAATGATGATGGAGAACAAGTAACTGTAGCTGACAAGCTGTCAATATTTTAACCACTTGGGCATGCATTTGGTAGTTGCCGATCAAAGCTCTTGACAGATCGAGAGCAAGATGCAGCACACATCTATATTCTTTTTAATTGCTCAGCGATCGACCCATACATCGAGTAAGTATATGTAGACTCAACACAATTATAAATCATTTTATGTTTTATACATGGATACATGACTCAGTAATATAAGTATTTGTGGTTTGCAGACGATTTGATCTGAAGTTACAAAGAGAAGTTTCACATCTCACTGATGCAGAAGTAAAAAAAGAACGTGAAACTAAGTTTGTGGAGTGGTTGAAACAGTTGGTAAAGAAGCTAACATAAATTCTGTACTTGTAAACAACACTAAGTTACTTAAATGGTTGTGATCACAATCATTGTTTATGTCTGTGCGTAGCTCCGCCATGGTGATGTTAAAGATCAAGGAATATGTGATTTAGAAAATGGTTCGACCAAAGTTGTGCAATGTTACAACGGGTACATCGTAAATGGTTATCGATTCCATACAAAAGATTACGGTATAAATAAATCAACGATGAATAGTGGCGTGTGTGTCAAGGGTAGCAGCTACGGTGAAAATGAACATGATTACTATATCGATAATCGACCGTAAGTATTTTGTTTTCAATTATTGCATATCTTATAAATATTTTATATTGATATTTACTTCCAATTCATGTGCATCACGAGGTTTGAACCACAAGAAGTAGTACGCGAGATTAGGAATTCACTTCTTCAACATCTACCAGGACCAGTCGCTCAATGGAAAGAGTATCCAAAAGAAGTGATAAATAGATTGTGGTCCTCATTCACGGTAAACAGTTGTTTCTCATAGTTAATGTGTTTCCTATTTAAATTTTTTTTAGTCATGTCTACTAACTTTCTGAAAATATTTGTAGGCTTTGAATCGCTTCGCAACTACGGTGGAGGAAAATAATGTAAGGAAGGTGTGGCAGAAGGTGACTGCCAATCGATTTGCAGACATGCTGCACAATATGAAGACTGCAGCAAAAAAAGCATCTGGCGGAATAGATGATTCACTACAGTGGAAGGGCCATGGCCCTATTACTATCAGAAGAGATTATTGGGATGAAATGTGCGATAAGTGGGCAAGGGATGCATTTCGAAATCACTCTGCGAATGTTGCACAAAATTGAGCAAAAATGCCCGAAGCCCATCTACACACAGGTGGATCTAAGACATTTGGGAGCCACCTGAAGAAAATGGTAACTCATCAATATATAATATTAATTTTAAAAGTATTTTTGCAAACTTGTTAACTAAATCTTTTATCATTTAACTTCGCAGGAAGCAGAAAAATGAGACATTGTACCATATAAGGATGTGTTTATTGAAACACATAAATGGAAGACCACGGGAGACTTCGTATCAGAGAAGATGAGAACGACAACGGTATGTATTTATTCTATTAATAATCATTGCAATATGCAAGTTATCATAATGTTATCAGTAATTATTAATGCATACTTTAAACATTATTTTGTAGGAGGCATATGAGCAACATATGGTAAAGTGATATGGCGATGACGCTACTCAGCATCCATCATTTAATCCTGCAGCATGGGTGACTGCAGCAGGTGAACCCAAAAAGGGTCGTGTGTTCGAGTTTGGGAGTAATATGAATACTTCACCTGTTATTGCTTCTTCCAGTTACGGCTCACAGACTTCTTCCGCCACCATAAGCTCCAAGCAGCAACCTATTCTTTCTGGTGATGATGTACGCCAGATCGTTAATGACAGAATGCATGACTGCTTCCATGATACCATCGCCGACGTTCTCCGAGCTGAGTTCAACAGTTTTTTGCTGAACAGGGGAACTTCGATTGCAGGTTCCTCTCAGGTATGAACGTTTCGTGCAATATATTGCATGTCGTTAGATTTCATGTAACTTTGATTGCCTTAACATATTCAGTTTTTGTTGACTGCCTTAGAACACATATGAGCATGCTATAATCACATATTCAGTTTTTTGACTGTCGTAGAACACATATGAGCATGATCGAATCACATATATAACTTTTTGCATGTCTTAGAGCACATATTAGCATGGTAGAATCACATATAGAGTTTTTCTGACTGCCTTAGAACACATATGAGCATGTTATAATCACGTATTCAGTTTTTTGACTGCCTTAGAACACATATGAGCATGATTGAATCACATATATAGCTTTTTGCCTGCCTTAGAGCACATATGAGCATGGTAGAATCACATATAGAGTTTTTCTAGCTGCCTTAGAACACATATGAGCATGATATAATATATCATTCATGATAGAATCACATATACAGTTTTTTGCCTGCCTTAGAGCACATATGAGCATTATAGAATCACATATAAAGTTTTTTTACTGCCTTAGAACACATACGAGCACATGATAGAATCACATATAGTGTATAATTTATTTCAATATATTTTGTTTATCAATACTGACTGTTCTTTTTTTGTGTAGGTTGCTAGCGATAATCAGCGTAGCGGAGCTGAAGAGACAGATCAAGGCAATAAACAAGAAGACAGAAAAAGTTCTACTTTTTTATTTACAGGAAATATAAATTGTAGCGTTCTCGATATTTAATTTTCAAATAATTTTTTTATTTTTTTTCAAGTTTGCGACGGATTAGCGACGAATATATTTGTCGCTATATATATAATTTAGCGACGGCTTAGTGACAGATGTAAATCCGTCGCCAAGCTGAGGTCGCCATTTAGTACCGGCGGATTTGCGACGGAATCCGTCATTCGTTATTCCGTCGCAATTAGCGACGGAACTGGCGACAAAATTTTTCCACTGCCAGTTAGCGTCGAAAAATTTGCGACGTCAGTTGTCCGTCGCCTCTTCGTTGCTAATCCGTCGCTAAGTCGGTTAGCGAAGGAATGAGGTCATCGCTAATCCACTGCTTTGTTGTGGTGTGTTGTTTATTGTGTATAACACTGAAGAGGACAAAGATGATTTATATTGGTTACGCAAATTTATACATCTGAAGTATGGTTAACCGAGCATAGAAGCAAGATGGTATGAGACATCTTGACCATGGTAAGAAGAAGTGCAAGGTTGTTGTTCAGTTGGCTAATAGAATGCAGATAAGCCAAAGATTCCTAGTAGTTGTGTGTTAGGCTCACAGGTAGAGTGTGATGTTTGTCTTGTGCATGCGAAAAATACACATTTGATTCAGCTGGATTGATTTGCACTTTTGGGTATGAGAGACTCAATTAAACTTCTATATTCTCTCCCAAGATTGTGGGTTAGCGGAGTGCCTATGTTGAGCAAAATGCTCATTGTTTTGATCATTTGAGTTGGCAATTCCTCTATGGATTGTGTGTGCAAAAAAATTTATTGTTCGTGGCTCATCGGTTTGGTTCTTGCGAGAACATTTTGTTGATTCCAAAAAAGAGTTATAGTATGCTGACTCTGGATGAGAGTTGCAACGCTGAGCCAATGTGCCCTTGTGAGAACGAGTGCCTAGGAAGATACTTCAAAGGACCACTTTAGGGTGATACACAAGAAGGAGTCCCCCCACTTGAGGACTAGTTTGGATCGTTGGAAAACCAAAAATTGGTACCTAAGAGAGTTGATATTCCTGCAGCATGCATTAATGGTCGTCTTTCTCTGTGAGGACCACAAAGAGCTTGAAATTTCTTTTGCTGAGCTTGGAAGGCATCCCATTCATAAGCATAAAGATGACAAGTTTGTCGTGCGGGCGAAGATGACCCGCTTGTGTATGTGATTGCACTGGGGTTCCACGAGCAAAAAATACTCGATGTTGTTGAAGCAAAATGCCATTGCCTAAGTGATCGGAAGCATGTTAAGGAATGCGACTTGGCGTGTTAAAGGTTGAGACGATGGTGGATGGAAAACATAACAAGTTGAGTAAGGTGAAGAAAATAAATAAACCAAAGATAAGTACAAAGAGAAACTGACATATCTGTTAAGACTGTGTTCTTACCTACACCGATATTGTCGAGGACGATAATAATTTGGGTGGGAAAGAATGTCCCTAACCGAGCTTTCAGAATAGGGCATGCGTAGTGCAAAGCTCTACTGAGTGGAAAATGCATCGAGTGTAGGAACACATGGTATGCGTTGGCTTGATCGATGTCATGCGGTGGTAGCAAGGCACCCAATAGGCAATGATATCATTGTTAGTGTATCGCTGTATGGCAGCACAGATGTGGAGCGATGTTTGGTTATGCAGTGCCAACAGATCAAAAGATGTTGCCTTTGAAGATTTGGTTAATGACCTCTTGGCTTGCAGAAGTTTTCCACATGTAGCGGTTGGATGCACGAAAATGCGTGTGGGTTAGGGCTAATTCTCTCAGGAATCACATTAGGTGATTCTAATTGAATATGGTGAGTAGGGGACTAGGCAAGTGAATGCCTACGTGTCGGCAAATGAGTTTGGGTAGTGCTCTTCGCTATGGTGTTTAATCATCAACTGGTTTTCAGACTGGAGGCTACAAGGTCTTGTTTCTTCAGTGGCGAGGTTTTGCTGTAACGTGCACATGGAGGAGACACAATATGCTTCATGACATGCAAGGCTAATGCAAAGTTTGTGTCATTTTCAAAAGTGATAGTTGATATGAGACAATTATGCATTTAGTGGTATGAACTAGATGAAATTCGCATTTGAAAATGCACTTGATCAGCTTCCGCTAGGCAGCTATACACGAAGTGGTGTGTAGGGCCAATGAAATGATTCAACACATGGAAATGTGTTGGTACGTGGCCTTTGTTCGTTAGGCCGACAAGATTGAGTAGTTTGGTGTGTCACGGGTTTGCGATGCATTCTATGCCAGTAACAAATAAGTTGCGATTAAGCGATCAGAAGGCTTGCGACGGTAAGAAAGAACTGTCATGCTGCATAAGCGTATAAAAGAAATTGGCTCGTGACAGTGGGGATGTAGAGTAAAAAGGCCCATCTTAGCTCCCAACACTATCCAATTATTTCAAAATGGGGTTTCTCTGAAGTTTAAACTCACAATGTGAAACATTGCCTTCTTTGAGCTTTATTTATTGGCGTAGGTTGCCATCTTATTTAAAATTTGTCATATTACTCTTATTTTCTTTTTAAATTGTACTAGAAAAACTGCTTCAAGATTAAAAGTTTGCTCTACTTGCCGTACTTACCGGTGTTATCCTATAGCATAAAAACACTAATAACACAATTTCATGAAGGGTAAAAGTTTGTTATATTGCAAGTCATCGTTTCTTACATGTCATGATCAGACGTAGGGATGACAGTGGATTGGGGGGAAACAGGGCCCGCCTCGCCTCGCCTCACCTCGCCTCGTTTAGGCCGGGTATGAAGGACAATTAACAGGGATAAAGGTTAAACTCAAAACCTGTGCAGGGATGGAGGCGGGGATGGGCTTTCTCTTGCCCTACCCCGTTCCAATCCCTGCCTTGCTCTGCCCCACCCCACACTAAACCTTATTTAGCAAAGCAGGTTATATGTCCCCCCCCCCCCCCCCCCCCCCCCCGCAGTTAGCTACATCTCATGTTCGGGGGTCCCAAAGAGCACCACGTATGTAAGCATGTGCGTCTCGTATCCCCATGTTTGTCAGCATTAATTAGCATTAGAGTTTAATGCGATTGCAAAGACTTAAGTACCCTCTCCTCCATTGGTGCCAAAAAAAATGACGATTCTTGAAAAGGAGTGGTTATAAAGACTTAAGTGCCCAAAGATGATTATTTAAGACCCAGTCTCTGCACTGCAGGATTATCTGAGAAAGAAATCTCCCCTGGAGGAGGCCATGAACATCAACCCTCACTCTCTCTCTCTCCCTTCTCTTTTTTCTTTTATGCACATCCAACAAAAGAACTTACATTGCTCCATCAAGCACCGGCTAACCTGCACATTGACTGTTATGGAGCCTGATTCAGAGTTTTTACCCTTACAGGAGGAGGGTTTAGGGGCTCCTCCTAGCGTGGGTAGCATCATTCAACTAAATGAGTTGTAGATCCTGATTCAGAGTTTTTACCCTTACAGGAGGAGGGTTTGGGGGCTCCTCCCAGCGTGGGTAGCATCATTCAATTTGATTCGTTGTGGAGTCTGATTCAGATTTTTTGCCCTTACAGAAGAGGGGTCTGGGGGCTCCTCCCAACGTGGGTAGCAACATTCAACTTGAAGAGTTGTGGAGTCCGATTCAGAGTTTTTTCCCTTACAGAAAGGGGGGTCTGAGGGCTCCTCCCAGTGTGGGTAGCATCATTCAACTTGATGAGTTGTGGAGTCTAATTCAGAGTTTTTGCCCTTATAGGAGGAGGGTTTGGGGGCTCCTCTCAGCGTGGATAGTATCGTTCAACTTGATTTATTGTGGAGCTTGATTTAGAGTTTTTGCCCTTATAGGAGGAGGGTTTGGGGGCTTCTTCCAGCGTGGGTAGCATCGTTCAATTGGATTCGTTGTGGAGCCTGATTTAGAGTTTTTGCTCTTACAGGAGAGGGGTCCGGGGGCTCCCCCCGGCACGGGTCCCGGGTGTCGTGGTCAAAAAATGCACAGGGTATCATGGTGAGAAAAACATATTTTTGTTCCATGCAAGGTTAGAAGAAATCAATGGAAAATTCAACAAGGAGCATGCCAGAATCAAGATGTGGATGTCAAGCGAGAATGATGTTGTGCAACTCAAATAACACAAAATAATAGGGGTCTGGTTTTTAGTTAAAATGGGGAATGAAATGACAATATAAATTGCTGAAAATTTACAAAAATAAACTAGACTCAATAACGAAGACACCACTTTTTACGGATTTGAAATATGACCTTCGGTTAGGGAGATATGGCCCTGACAAGTTGGTCCTAATTCGGGTAGCGATTTACAGCAATTTGCTTACTGAATAACACTACAAATCGCTATAGCGATTTGCAGAAGATACTACAAATCGCTATAGCGATTTGCGGAAGAATCTACAAATTGCTATAGCGATTTGTAGTGTTTTCCGCAAATCACTATAGTGTTTCGTTGGAGACCCGAAAATACTACAAATTGTTGTAGGAAAACCTGATAATACTACAAATCATTGTTGGAAGCCCCCAAAAAATTTGGTCCGGAGGGCGCTGCCCCCCGAGCCCCCGCCAGGGGCGCCCCCCCTGGACCCCGCTCGCTGACCGCGCAGCGGGATCCGCGCCGGGGGGGAGCCCTCGGACCCCCCTCCTGTAAGGGCAAAAACTCTAAATCAGACACATAAGTAGAGAGAGAAGGGAGAGAGAGTGAGAGGGTTGGTGTTCATGGCCTTCTTCAGGGGGAACTCTTTACCTCCCTTGATTTCTTCTCTAGAGAGAGAGAGGGTTTTACAGTGTTTTAAGAAGGAAGAAAAAGAAGATGGCGATGGAGCAATGTAGGATCGTCTGTTGGATGTGCACAAAAGTAAAGAGAGAAGGGAGAGAGAGTGAGAGGGTTGATGTTCATGGCCTTCTACAGGAAGAAATCTTTGCCTCCCTTGATTTCTTCTCTAGAGAGAGAGATGGTTTTACAGTGTTTTACGGAGAAAGAAGAAAAAGACTTTGAAGAGTCAACATCATCCTCGACTTTCTGGATGAAGGATATGTTTGTCCTTTTTTTGAACAGAGAAAGAAGAAGAAGACTTTGAAGAGTCAACACCATCCTCGACTTTCTGGATGGAGGACATGTTTGACCTTTTTTTGAACAGAGAAAGAAGAAGAAGACTTTGAAGAGTCAACATCATCCTCGACTTTCTTGATGGAGGACATGTTTGTCCTTTTTTTGAACTGTTTGTTTTTTCTTTTTTGAATAAAGGACATTTTTGTCATTTTCTCAAACCATCACTTTATGAAAAGAATAGCAAGAAAGGGTACTTAAGTCTTTGCAACAACACCAGAGTCCGATGCAAAGTTATGTCAACATACACGGGAATACGAGCCCCATGTGCTTGTATACGTGGTGCTAATTCAAAGCCCCGAACACAGACGTGGGATTCAGTGAATCATCGGGGGCGAACATACACCACCCTCTCCTTATTTAGGGATGATAACGCAATGAGGTTTAATGGGCCGCCCTGCCTCGCTCCGTTTGAATCGGGGATGCAAGATATAAAACGGAGATGAAGGTTAAAATTCAACTAGGGATTCGTGGTTTACACTAAACAAACCACATAAAGTACATCTGTTTGGTTAGATTGATCAAAACAATAAAAAATAAAAGAGTAAAAGAACGTTTATGACAATGATTTGTAGGCACGAGATTCGAGTTCAACTCTTAAAGTTCATTCTTTTCAAAAAAGGGGCATGAGGACACAAGATTTTTTATTTTTTATAAAAAACTATTATTTGAATATTTTAGCATTAAGATTAGTTTTATTGAGATAAAATTAAATAAATAAAAAATTATTAAAATAAAGACCACACATGTCAGTGTCAGAATCCCCGTTTTAGCGTCTCCGCACGTGTCACCAGGGACACGCAGCCAAAATGGCTGGTCCCATGTGACATATTTTATACCTTCAAGGCTTTAACAAATAATAATTTATTGCATGTATCGTCCCCTGTCACAACCCCGTGTCCCTGTGACAACAGCCTATTCGGCAGCCATATAATAGGTTCAGTCGGCGGCCCTGGGCCCGACGGAGCGTTTCAAATTTAAGGCTCTTCCTTTCCCTTCCTTCCCGCCTAACTCCAGCCGGCCCTCTCTCTCTCTCTCTCGCTCCGTTTCGTTTTTTTATGACACTCTGCATCTGGTTCGACCCCAATTGACCGCCGCAGATCCAGCGATAGTAAGATACTCCTCTCACTCTGCCAATCCTTTTTCCCAATCATTGTTTCTGTATCTTTTTCTGTTTCTTGTTAATGGTTTTGAAATTTTTGGTGTTAACTGTGCCACCCCTCTGTACTCTTCCAGTGCAGCAAATCTACATCATAATCTGAACCTCTTTCTGTTCATTTTGCTAGAAGCTATTAATGCCTGCCTAGACGGTGTGTTAATCTCTCTACAAAACATGTCGATTTCCCTCATCTCTGCACATCCACAAATTGGCGTTTCGATCGGTAGTTCATGCTGACGTTTTCGTTTGTAGACCGAGTCTTGATTTACGATGAACGATGGCCACGCTCATATCTTCTCTTCCCCAATTTCCGAGATAAAGAACTACGCTGGCGATGACCCTCTTCTTCCTTGGCTCCGGTATGATACACGCCCGCTTTCTTCTTCGATTCGATCCTCATTTTTCTTCTTCTCTTGAAGTGTTGCTTATTGTGTGCGTATTGTTCGATGGATGTCGATTAGAGGGATCCGGAAGATGAAGCAGGCTCTTCCCCCAGATCTCTTGAAGCAGAAGCTCCCCCGGTTCCTTCAGAAGTGCGTCCAGACCTTTAAGGACGACAGGCGGTACAGAAACGATGCTCGATTTCTTCAAGTTTGCATTCATCTGGTAGTTTCTTTGTTCCTGTTTGCACTGTTTTGTGTTATTGTGGTTGGATATTCTGCTAGAGTATATGACTGTCTGGGCACTAGAATAACTATACTTTTGTGGTGTAATGGAAGGTGGATTTTGTAGATGATCCTGGTGAGTTGTTGAAGATGATGGAGTCGTGTAGAATTGGCACGAAGAGGGCTCTTTACCACCAGGCATATGCTCTGTATTACGAGAAGCGTAAAAAATATGCTGAATCTGACAGAATGTATCAACTTGCAGTGAAAAAGCAAGTGCTTCTGGCACCTTTTGTTTTTCTGGGTAGCTGCTGTCTATCATTTTTCCATGTTGCAGAAGCCGCAGATCAATTCATTCATAATGCAACATATTCTAGTTACTGCTATCGTTATATGTTTGGATTGAAAGGGTCAAATCGTGTGCCAAAGAGAAATTGATTACAGCGTTTTTCTTTCCCCGTTCCTGACATTGTGTTTTACTGCATTGCCATTAAATATTTCAGTCTTCCATTTGATCATGGAATTAAATCTGCCATCTTTGCCGATAATTGTATTATGTTTGCTAAACTTTGAATTATCTGGTTATTAACTCCTCTACCCCTTAGTTGGGCACTCCTTATTGTGGGCTGTTTGATTTATATTGATTATAGTTGTTATAAAGGCCTAACAGTTTTCAATTCATTTAGTCATCAGACACTGGAGATAGCATCTGATCTTGATTGTACATGCTATCTGAAAAACTGGGAGAATGTTGTTCTAATTCGTTCAATTATTGTTTTTTTCTCAGTATTACTCAAAGTGCATGAATGTATATAAGGTGAAAAATAATAGTCCTCATATAGTATAAGATCCAACTCTCCTTAATGTATTAAAAAATGCAATTGCAAATGTTCTGATGCAATGCCAATGAAGGACCCGATTAGCTTTGTATTGCTGTTGCTTCAATTCTCTTCTGTTTAGGTAGAAGTCATAGCTGTTGAGACTAAATAGTTCACCAGTAGTTTTCCCAAGCTTTTCTGCAAGTTGAAGCACTGAGTATATGTAGAGCATTAACTTTTCTGTGGTTAAAACAAAAGCAATTGAATTTCAATATGTTTACTGCTTTTAACTCTACATAGCTATCTAACAGGGGTACTCCAAGTTACTCCCATCGGGAACTTTTATATAATACTTTTCTAATGGCAACTACAAAAACATAGTCCCACGGCCTTTTAGGCGTATCTATGTGACATTGCTACATAGTATCAAACCCAAAGCTTGCTCTTTATCACCAAAAGTGGATTGGGGAAGTCAACACTTTATCTTCCTTAAAAAATTTATGAGTGCACCTAACTTTAGGGCCTAATATTCTTCTTCTGAACAACATTCTTGGCTAGGAATGTATACAAGATGAGCCAAGCTTGTACCTGATCGGTTTGACCTCAACTTAGCACACCCCGTAACAGACCCCAAGCTCTGCTTGAGGTTGAGCTAGGTTATCTTCATGCATACATGCCATGGTGTCCTTAGTTGTCAAAAGTGCTAGTGGCTGATGCAATAACTAGTATAGGAGCTGGTTACAAGATGCCCTCCTACTATGCATTGAGGGGCAAGATTTTGAAGCAAGTTGTTGAAAAAGTTAAGTAGTGGTGTGGTGAGTTCAAAGAGTCTTGAAACACTACGGGATGCACCATTATGGCAGATGGGTGGACAGACATGCGACAACAAAATTTGGTAATTTTTTTGGTTTCATATCCTAAAGGTGTTATGTTTTTGAAATATGTTTATATGTCTAATATATAAAAGATGACAAAGGGCTTGTGATTTTTAAAGATGTGGTGGAGGATGTTAAGCTTGAAAATGTGGTCCAATTCATTACTGATAATACAACAAACTTCAAAACTGTTGTATTAATGTTGTAAGAAGAATATAAATGTTTTTTTTGGTGTCTATGCGCAACACATTGCATTGATCTCATGCTTGAAGATATTTGTAAGAGCATTTTTGAGTGCATTGAGATATGCAAAAAAGTAGCAAAATTCATTTATAATCATTTAATCATCCTAAACTTGATGAGAAGGTTTATCAAGGGAGTTGAGTTGATACGCTCGACATTAACAAGGTTTGCTACAAATGTTTTGACTTTACGGAGCCTTGTCATTTATCAAAATGAATTAAAGCAAATGCATAAGTCTTGTGCTCTTTTCACGCTAATCCACTGAATGTCCTCTTCATTCAAGAAAGTCTCTACTTCTTCCACCCATGCATCCAATTTATCAAAATCTTTCAAATTGCTGAGATTAAATTGCTTTTTGTGCGTCCTTGATGATAACTTTTCAATTTGCCTAAAAAGATGACATAAAGAAAATTAAAATTAGTTGAGTTTTGAATGCTATAATTTCTTTTAAATAAACACATAAAAATGACAAATAAACTTTATAATTTTATATACCTCTGTTTGAATCGTAAGTTATAGTGAACGCAGATGAGGTCATTGAGCCTTTTATGCTCTAATCTATTTCTTCTTTTGGTGTGGATTTGCTCAAAGATACTCGAGTTTCTCTTATATCCACTTGCACTACATGTTTGACTAAGAATGCGAATGACTAAAACTCTCAATTTTGGAATATCTCTTCCAAAACTGTCCCACCATATGTTTGAAAAAAACAAGAAAATGAGAAATTAATAAGACTAACAAATATACAATCATACAAAACATTGTAATTAAATAACAATATGAAATTAAAATTGAAATATACTAAATAAATTACCTCAACGTATTGTGACACGGTTTCACACTTTTGCAACTCTCTCTATATCATACAATACATTATCATAGGTTTTCATTTCCTTATGAATTTGATCTTGAATGCTATAATCAGGGTTTAACTTTTCGATGCAATCCAAAAGTCTCTTGTTGACTTGTTCATTTTAAACGTAGGGGATTATCTAAATGCATGATTTAAATAATATACTGTAGTATGAAGAGGTCGACAAAGTTGCTTACTCCACCTATGATCAACGATGTTCTATATAGGTATGTATAATTTTTTCTTCCCTTTCAAATTATCTCTAATGACCCTTTTTGCCTTATCAATGGCCTTATTAGAGATAACCCATAGCTGGTTTGTCTTCACTCCCATCCAGTCTAAGCATTTTCACTAAATGTATAGTTATTCTCAACTTCATGCACGAATCCCGAAATTAACTTTTCAATACAAAATGTATAATTTCTCTGGGCTTTCTTTTTTATGCATGGGGATATGCATTCCACTCATCCAATGAAAACATTTTTTTAGCGCAACTCTATTATTTACTAGACTTTCACTATAAAAAAATTTGTAGTAAATCTAGTAACTGCACTATGAATCAACTCAACACCACCAATGTATTTTTTCATTAGTCTTAAAACCTATGCATGATTGTAAATACATTTAGTAATTTCTTGGTAGCATTCAACTGTTTGTTGTACCTCATCCATGCTACTGATGTCCTCAAGCACGAGGTCTGATGTCCTCAAGCACGAGGTCTATGCAATGGGCAACACACGGGGTAAAAAAAAAACCCAATTTTTTTTGCCATTTCTTTACCCGCTACTCTATAATTTGCTGTATTATCAATAATAAATTGCACAATATTTTGAAGTTCAACTTCTTGCACAACCTGATAAAAAACTCTGAGCTATACATCTGCTGTCTTGAGTGTATCATACATATCAATTGGCTTCAAAGACATAGTTCCTTTGAGGCAATAAACAATAAAATTTATCAAGGTTCTTGACTTTTTATGTGTCCACCCATTTGCCATGATGCTACACCCAGTTTCTCTCCAAGATTGCTTCTTCTGCATCACAATATGCCTTCAGTTCTTTCACATTAGCTTCTAATTTTTTTTCTCTCAAAGCATGATATGACACATTTTATATTTAGCCCCAATACTGGTTATGACATCTGCCATAACTTGAAAATTAAAGAAATTTGCCTTTTTGAAAGGAATGCAGACATCATAAAACCATCTCCCAACCGTGACATCTGTCTGCTCGACTAAATGTTGATGAGTCAAAACAGTACGAATGTTGGGCTGCACCCCAGGGGGAGTCGTACGAGGAAAAAAACTCTTAATAGGGCCTCTAACTCTACCTCATCTCGAATAATTCCCTCCCCCTCTTCTTTTTGTGCTGGCGGCGACACTAATACTGGTGCCAACCACACCTTTACCTTTTGTTGCAGAATTTCTTACTTCTGATCCTATGCTATGGGCTGTAAGATCAAAAGTAGGGAGCTCATCTTCGTATATACATCCTCCCAGGGCTTCGAATACCCCATTCATCTCTCTTGTATTTTCCTTCGAGATCGTCAAGTAATTTCTGACATTACTATTTCACGGCATTCGACAATTTTCTTAAAGTGCATGCTTGCATATTATGATTTGTCCTTGCTAATGATGCTTCAACCGAGAGATACCACCCGAATTTTTTTTTTGACAATAGTTGCACTTGAGACTTGAGTGCCCATTTGCCACGTCGGATCCTCTGATGCTATCTTGCCCCCAAAAAACATAATAAGAAGCAAATAATAGAGATTTTTTACCTTAACCCACTTCCTTGAGTGAGAAAATAATGAAAATTCACTCTTGAAAAAATCGCAAAAGCTCCTTGCATACTGATCGACCCCCAAATCGATCTCTCGGCTCCTAGGATGCATGAGTTCCCTTCTAATAACCTTAAGAGAAATGTAGAAGTCGGCTCTCAAGAATCCTTTAATACCCAAAACTTAAAAATCGAGTTTCAAGTTATTTTTAAGTGCAAGATCGTGTATCGTACGGTATAACACAATACATGTACGATACATCCGATACAGGTACGATACACACTTATATTGCGATACGAGTGTGTATCGTATCACAAAACCCAAAGTAACGATACGTATAGTACATTATGGTACGATACTTGCAACATTGGTTAGGGATGCATTGCAAGTGGATGCGAGAGAAATTGGAGTTTTTTTTAGCGCATTCACACAAAGAAAAGGAATAGATTGATGCACTCTTGATTAAATGATCATAAATTTGTTGCCTACAACATGAGATTGAAGCAAAGGTTCCATTAAGATATATGTTAGTGAATCCACTTCAGTACAACTTGTATTCTAATTAATATCTCAATATTGCAAACAAATAGAAAAAAAATCGAGAAGATGCCAGGAGAGCAATTACGTTCCCATCAGTATTTACAACCTTGATTATATTAGATGAGTGGTGTCTTGGATGATGATAAGGATTGGAAGCTATGTCACATGGGTGCGGGTGCGACACGGGTGCGGTGCAATTTTAAAAATTTTGGACACGGGGACTCGGCTATATATATATATAATAATAATATATCCTGTGTGCATATATGTGGATATTGTCCTCTAAAGTTTGGCACCAGCATGAGTGTTTTTATAAACTTTGCAAATTGTACTTTTGCCCTTGCAGAAAGGGGGTTCCGAGGGCTCCCCCCGACACGGGTCCCGCTGTGCGGTCAGCGGGCGGGGGTCCAGGGGGGGCCGTAGGGGGGCAGCGCCCCCCAGATTTTTTTTTCTCTGGGGCTTATGTTTGAGAATCATGCTATATATATATATATTTTAAAAAAATATATAAAAAGATCATTTTTTTTGCCTAAAAATGAACATTTTTGGACTCAGTCAACGTTGACCGAGTCCAAAACAAGGACGAACTCGGCCTTGACTCGTTGACCGAGTCCAAGCCGTGTCCGAAGCCGCACCCGTGTCGGGGCGTGTCGACTCGGGTGCGGTGCCTCCCTAGCCGAGTCTGTGTGACATAGATTGGAAGCAACTTGAGACTGAGATGGAGGCTCAAGTGGATGATAACAATGATTATGCTGGCCTAGAGATGAATATGGATGAAGGAGGAAAAGAAGACAACTCAGAAGAAGAAGATCCATGATTTGATTATCGTTTTCATTATGATTGATAGATTAGAATGCTTCTTTTGTTTTGTTAAGCAATATATAACTTTGATATCAAACATTCATGCTTGTGACTTGTGACTTTTGTTAAATGTTTGTTATGAGTGTTATGAATATCGTATCTAATGTTTTACTAGTGCATGTTTATGTTTAGTTGCTCATAATGCATATATTCATGTTCTTTTTTTTCTATTGTATTCTATAATTTTTATGTTTTTTTGTAATTTTCAGATTTTTTGTTGTTTTTAATTCAACATTTTCCCCATATTGTATGATACGATATGATATAATACAATATACTTGTATCTGAGGCTCATGCGATGCAGATTTCGATACACTATTTACAACATTGGTTTGAACCAATATTGCAAGTATCATACTGTATCGTACGATACGTATGATACATATCATTATTATGGGAAAAAAGGATACGATGCACACTTGTATCATGATATGAGTGTGTATTGTATCCATATCATATATAGTGTATGATACAACCATGTATTGTGTTGTATATTATGATACATGGTGTATCATATGATACACCTTCATCGCATTTTAGAAAAAGGCTGAAACATGTTTTATTTTTTGGATTTAAAGTCCTCTTGAGGTCCGACTTCTGCATTTGTGCAGAGGCCATTAGATGGGTATCCATGTACCCTAGGAGTCATGAGAGTGATATGGGGGCTGATTCGTGCGCAAGAGAGAGATTTTGTGGTTTGATCAAGTGAGGGTGCATTTCTACCATTTTTCACTCAAGAAAGTGGATTAAGGTAAAAAATATATCATGACTAAAATTCCAAAACTATCTTATAAAAAATTTTCTCCTTGGGGGCATGAGCCCCCAAACCCTGACCTTAAGGGCAGATGGTGCTTCCTCTCTGCAACCCTTCGCCAACTTACCGTGAAGTTGGATCCATGAAAATTAGAGATTTATATCAAGGTAGAAATTAGGCTCCACACTCCTCCAACAAAGACGACATCAGATTATCCGACATGATAATGGGGCACTCAAGTAATGAATGAAAACTGAATGAAAATCGAATGCAACTATTGCCATAATATTTTTTGTTTATATAATATGAAAGTATGAGACTTATGGCATGTTCTTAATTGCAAGATATTTAATATTTTGCATCATTCTTTTAAGATAGTTGATGTTTGATGATGTCTTATGCCAGCTCATAGAGACATGAATGCTTCATATGTAATTTTATGGTTGTACTTTGTGCAATTCATCATTGTTTCATGTGTTATGATTTTTAGATTTTTTGCTATTTTTTTTATTTTTCATGATTTTTTGAATTTTTTTATTAAAACATCACAATTTTTTTACTTTACGATACATATCTTATTTTGGGCTTGACTTATACGGGTAATGATATGATACTTACTATTAGCGTGAGGCCAAATCAGGATCAAGATTCAGAGTTGTGTTAGACACCATGCTGGAACATGTTGTTTATTATTAGTTTTCTTCTTGACCTAAATGCTCCTCCTTAGTACTTTGTAACATATGTAAATGTGGGTATTTTCGGTATGTAACTAATCCATAGGTGAACATAAAAGAAAAGCAAGAGGCAAGATTTTTCATATTGGGAGTCATGTATTTTCAGCCCCATGTGCTGCTGTTTTCTTTTCTCAGGACTGGTAAATCTTTGTGACCCTCAAGATCTGATTTTCCTTTATCCAGGGGCACGTTTAGAAGGGAGAAAGATGTATGAAAAGTGATGCAAAATAGAAAATCCATATAGATTTTCCTACTCTTTCAAACAAGAGAGGCTTTTTCGCTGAGCAAGTTTTTCTAAACAATACACTTTTTGATAGGAAACATTCCTCCATGGGGCGGGGGGGGGGGGAGTGGTAAGGAATGTTTCCTACCAAGAAAAAATATATTTTTACACTTTCCATCACCCATTTTACCACATCTCTCCACCGCTCACCATCACCACCACCCTCCTCCTCTTCTCTCTCATTTTTTCACAGTTTCCCACTTTGTTTTTCTCATGCTACATAAACAAGCGAAAAACTTTCTTGTGGACAACTTCTCATATAAAAAACTCTTAAGGCAAAACTTTCTTTTCCTATGAGAGTTTTTCTCTCTTCCAAACGTGCCCCATGTAATCTTCTAATTCTCTTCAAAGTTTCTTTAAATCAGACCTTTCTTCTCAAATTTGCGTTTATTTCCTCTCGTCATTCTTGATTCCCATAAATATTACTTGATTTTTCTTCTCTTGAATTCTTGGGTCACGCTCTCATAAAAAAAATGTGTTTGGATCTTTATGTTCCTAACACATTCCTCTCTCAAAACGTGCTTTGGTCGCGTTTTTCTCTAAAAAAAAACGTGTTTGGTATTATTGCTTCCTATTCTATTTCTTTTTGATCAAATCTTATTCTTTTGCATCACACGATATTTGATATATGACTATGGTGCGATTGCAACCCAACATCGATATCGATATGTTGGTTTGCTGAAAAATATTCTTGGTGATTACTGGTAATCGTAGAGTTATTTTTTAATCTGATCTCCAAAATGAAAAAATCGTGGCCTATTGTGTGACGTCTTTGCTTATTATCATTTTCTGCATTTGATTTGTCGTGTGATATAGTCTTTTTCATTATCATCTATACCTGTGGTTTTATTGTTTCATACCTGTGGTTTATCATTTGGCATTGTTTGTTTTCATTTATCTCTCTTGGATCCAAATTCTTTTCAAGGGTCTATCTTTGCTAATTTTTTTAGTCAATTGATCTCTGAAAAGCTTAATAATTCTAACTTCCTTATCTGGAAAAGGTAAATCATTCATTTTATTAGGAGCCAGGATCTTTTTTGGTCACCTAGATGGATCAATAACTGCTCCATCTGAGTTTCTTGTGCAGGAAGTTAAAGATGACAAAGGGGTTGTGCAACCAAAATAGTTCATAATTCAGGTTATACCATATGGATGGAGAATGATAAGATTTTAGTTGCATACATTACTTTCACTCTATCTCAGGAGGTATTAGTGAAAATACCAGATGATTGCAGTGACATGGTGTTATGGAATACATTGGTGCAAACTTACTCTCATATTTCAGAAGCTAAGGTTATTTACCTAAAAAAAAGAATTCTAGATGTTGAAAAAGGAAGCATCCATGTTTATTATGGAGTACTTCAACAAAATCAAGTCCACTACAAATCAGTTAGCATTGATTAGATGCGAAGTTTCTGAGAAAGACAATTTAGCAAGCTTTGGTTGGTTTGGGACCTGAATTTCATGTGTTGTCCACTACTCTTCAGTACATTGGGACTACTTGTAGTTTTGATGATATGAAGGCCAAACTTTTTAGCGATGAGATGTCATTATGTGTTGGTTACAAAAATATTTCCTAATTGTTGATGTGGTGGTCGAGGCAAAGGTTTTTATCAGGGAGGATGTGAAATACTTCCTACTCCTAATAGACCCCCTTTTGCAGAAAGAGGTACTTCCAATAACAATATTCCTACGTGTTATTTTTGCAAAAAGAAAGGTCATGTAAAAGCAAAATGTTGGTTCAAGGATGATTCATGATATAATCTTGAAGCACTGTGTAAACCTCTGTCTAGTGATCAAGGGTTGAACAAGGGATAACATGGTCCTGACAAAGAACTTCTTTTGGTTGCACTTTCTGGGTTGAGTTTTATACAAAATGATTAGGGTGTTTGCTATGTGGATTTAAGGGTTGCCATTCATATCACAGGTGATACGGGTAAATTCTCTAAGTTAATTCTTTATTTTGGTAAAAATAACATTGTTATTGGAGATGGTAGATGGCATCCCATCACACACTCTGAAAAGATTCTCATTCCTATGTCTAAATCTCATCCCATTCAATTGTCCAATGTGTTGTGTTCTCCTAACATAAAAAATAGTCTCTGTTTCTAAACTTGTCGATGACACCAATTCCTATATTGAATTTACTCTATCTTTTGTGTATGTTAAGGATCTTCAAACGAGGAAGACGTTCACTGAAGGAGAAAGATATGGCAACATGTATGTATTTAAAGAAGATCCCTTGAATGCTCGAGCTAAATTGGATAGTCGTTTGAAGCCTGGGTCATTTGCATGTGTCTTCAGTATTTCAAAGTTTGGTCATTCAAGTGTTTGTCATAGTAGTCATTGTGATAGAGTTTTCATTGAGAGATTGGTTTCAAATAAAATGTTGCCTAAATCTGTCTTTGATCAAGAGTCTAGTGATAGTCTATGTCCTAGTTGTCAAGTTTGCAAAAGTCATGTACTTTCATTCAATTCATATAATAAAAGGGTTTCGAGACCATTTGAAATTATTCATTCTAATGTATGAGGACCATCTCCACTTGTTTCGTTTTCTGGTAGTAAATATTATGTTTCATTCATTGATGATTCTTTTCGTTATTATTGGATATTCTTCTTAAAACATAAATATGAAGTTTTTGATGTGTGTACACAATTTTGTGTCTATGTTCATACCCACTTCTCCTTAAACATTCTATATTTCCAGTGTGATGGTGGTGGTGAATACTCATCAAAAGAATGCCTCACCTGAGCTCAATATAGAATCTGATTCTGACAATGTATCAATAACTTCAGGCAGATTTGAAGGGTGTGTCTACACAAGACGCAATCAGAGTCAACAACAACCAATCTCGAGTGGCCAACAACCACAGTAAGATCAAGGGAGTAACTTGAGCCATTAAGGTCAAATAGGGTGAGACATCCGATTGAAAGATGGATTAGTTATGAAAATTTCAGCATGGATTTTCAATATTTTCTCACTCAGATTGAGAGGCATTAGGAACCCAAAATGTTTCATCATGCAGTGCAATCAAATAAGTGGATAGAAGCCATGAATGAAGAAATGATGGCTTTACATTAGTGTCAGACTTGAGAGATAATAAAAAGACCACCTGATAAAAATGTAGTTGGCTTAAAATGGGTGTATAAAATAAAATACAGACCTAATGGTACCATTGAGAGATACAACACATGGTTGGTAGCAAAATGGCTCACACGGGAGTATGGACATGATTATGAAGAAACTTTTAGTCATGTTGTTAAAATAGGTACCATTCAGATCATTTTATCCCTAACAATCAATCATGGATGAAAATTAAGTCAATTGGATGTGAAAAATGCATTTTTGCATTGACATCTTAAGGAAGAATTTTATATGGAGCAGCCACCGCGGTATAGTGAGGATGATCCAATCAAGGGGCTATCAATATTTAGTAAATCCTATACAGTATGGAAAGACAAAACATATTGAAATTGATCAACACTTCATTCGTTAGAAAGTGGAGGATCAAGAGATAGAGACAAGATATGTACGAACTAAAGAACAAGTAGCTGACTTATTTACCAAAGGCCTCACGACGAACAAATTTTGGTATTTAAGAAGCAAGTTGTCCATGGTTGATAACTATGCTCAACTTGAGAGAGGTTATTAGCGTGAGGCAGGATCTGGATTAAGAT
Organism: Nuphar pumila; assembly: GCF_984573655.1. NCBI lineage: Eukaryota > Viridiplantae > Streptophyta > Magnoliopsida > Nymphaeales > Nymphaeaceae > Nuphar > Nuphar pumila. The sequence continues at coordinate 62,438,498 of NC_143260.1, read as the reverse complement.
CTAGATCCATGTTAGATGACATGCTGGGGCGTGTTGTTTATTATTATTATTATTTTGACCTAAATACCCCTCCTTATTACTTTGTATCATATGTAAATGGGAAAATCAAGGGGCACAATTTCCCGTATTGGGAATCGCGTGTTTTCAGCCCCATATGCTGTTGTTTTTTTCTCTCTGCAGGGAACTCAGAAACCCTAATTCTAACAACTTACAACCTTGGTTTATAGATCATATTGAGAACCAATAGGACAGTGGTGATCCTCCTAGTTCTCAAAACCTTCTCTGTTTGCTATCTGAGGTCAGTGGATGACATGTAGGCAGGATTCCTCCAAAAATAATGCCATGATGCAAGATAAATTCAAAAAATAAGGAAATGGGGATGCTATACAGATCATAAGAATAAGAAACTGAATGCTGAACCGAAGAGAAAGTATTGCCCATCATGTGTGCCAAATGGGAAAATGGAGTTCAATAGAAAGTTGATGTTGTAGACCAACTGTGATGCTGGATTGAAGGCACAGATGACAAAATGAAATTGAAAACTGAGCCTATTCAAAGGAATATGTAAACCAGACTTTGCTTGCTGGGGAATCATGTCGGAACTAGTTCCCTTGCAAGGTCTGGATGATTACAACCTTGATATTTATAAATGTCAATTCCTTGCAACAGCCAAAATGTTGACCTCTAATAGCAATGTTGAGTTTGCATTCTCCAAGATATTATCACATTTTAGGTGCTCTAAATTTAACTAGTAATGTTAGGATCAGTACCACTACATGCTTTGATTGTATTTTAGAAGCTATTGATGCATTCATGTGGATCTATATTCACTTGATTGATAGCATAAAACAGCCTTGCAGTTCCTATTGATGAGTTGCATAAATCTTACGAGCAGTTCCTTAGCTGCATGCAAGCTCACAAAAGATGCCAGGAAAAAGTAAGTCCCTGCTTACATTTGATTTTCTCTTGTTGTGGTTTGTAATGATGTTGGATCACTTGCTGGCAGAGAATTGCCTGTAGGTACCAAAGCAAGAGCCTTGGTGTTGGTGAAGGGTGTAGGGAAACTTCTAAATTTCTAATGAAGGTATACTATTTTTATGATTTGCCTGTTGAATTTAGAATTTTTTTAATTGCCACATTTTATTCAAATGTTTATTGAAAGGGAAATTGCTTTAATTGCAGTTCTATTTACAACTGATAAGGGGCAGTTTTCTAAGGAAGCCCCAGATTCTGTAAGTCTTGAAAAAGCTGGATTGCCAGAAGTGCGTTGTAGCCAACAAAACATGGATAAGGGTATTAATAACTCACTGAGGTCAAATGAAAAATTCGGGGATGGGAGAATTGGTGAACCTTCTGAATCTTGTACATATTCAGTTGTTCCTATTGAACCTCATTTTCAAGATACAGACAATGCAAATGTTGTAAGGAACTCATCTTTGGTAAAGGGTGTATCTGATTCTTCAGCTCTCTTCGTCAGTGCACCAGAAGAAAAAGATGATCTTAGTTGCTTTTCTTTGTTTAACTTCGGGAATGATGAGAAAAATTCTGGTATTAAAGTTCTTAATTCTTCATTTACGCCCAAGGAAGTTGAGGGCAGTGAATCTTTCCTAGAACTTCAAAATGGTGGTGATGTGGAGTCATTTAAAACCTCTTCATTTTGTGGTGATGACACGATTGTAGTATCTAAGTTTGTAGGCTCTGCCATTATTGGAAAGTCTGAAGCAGAAGACGCTTGCCACCATGGTTTAGTGGATCCAACAATCAACACGAAAGAGGTCATGGATGACATAAATAGCATGTTCAGAAAGCCTTTGGATGTACAAGTAAGAAACAGGCGAAAGGCACAGCAACATCAAGTTGAAGAAAAATTTAGGAAGCAAGAAACAATTGAGATATTTGTAGACGAAAACATGGATAATGGAACTTGTACTAGTCAGGTTGCAGAGAACAACAACTTATCATCAGGTTCAGTGCCTCATGGTGAAGATACAATTATGATTCACAGATTCACCGCTGCAGCACTTGTTGACTAGCCTGATTTTGCAGAAGCTGCAGACCATCATGGGTTGGTTGAGCCTACTCTCTTTACAAAAGAAGCTATGAATGACATTAATTCTATGTTTGGAATGCCTCTTGAATTTGAGAAACCATTGACAAGACGGAAGCAAGCAGTACATGATACACATAAGCGTTCCACCAGAGATTCCATTGAAATACTGGTTGATGACGATGATGCCCAAGATTATGGTGCTGGTGCTGGAAGCAGCAGCTTGATCAATGAAGCAGCATACTGTGAATCACAGGATCAACTTGGATGCCATCCCAAGTTTGAGAAATTTGACACAGAAAGGAAACAAGAGATGCTCAATGGAGAGAATCCTTCTAGATGTATCTTGACAATCTTGGCTGCTGTTGCTGATGACAATCGTGTTGATGGTAATGATAAATTTACACATTTTGAATTTCGGAGTCAACTTCAATGTGGCTCAGACACTGAGAGTTCATCAACCATAAGAACAACCGAGGATACAGTAGTGTGTAGATTCATTGGAACTACCATTTTAGGTGAGCCTGAGACAGAAAATGCATGCTACCATGGTTTGGTAGATCCCACAGTAAACTTGAAGGAGGCCATGAGTGACATGAACAACATGTTTAGTAAGCCATTGGATTTTGGCAAGACAAACAGAACAAAGAGAGACGGAAATGACTTTAGGAAGGAGCAGCAGCCTACTGGTGGATTTACAATACTAGATGAGAATTTGGTAGAATCTGCTTCTTCCCCACCTAAAAGATCTGGTTGGGCCAACAGTTATAACCAAGGAAGCCATGGCTGATATCAATGACATGTTTGGGAGGCCACTGGACTTTTAAAGAATTAAGCTTATCGTTTCTCCAAAATCAAATATTTTCAGTATTTTTGACAGGGCGAGGTATATAGGCTTCACAGGAGCCTTTAAAATAGCTGGATGGTTCAAAGACAACATGATGAAGAGAGAATCGTTTTATTGGTCTAGAATTTTTCAATTTGTGAATTAGGGTTGCAAAATTGTTACAGTGACATCAAGAAGAGACGTAGCGTGCTGCATGAATGCCGAACTTGAAGGTCGTCTGTTTTAGTGGATGAGGACTTATTTGAATGTTCTGTTGCAGTTTGATAAAGTGAAAGTTGTCACCAGGGTACGGGTACATAGGGTACTCCATGACAATTCTAAAAAATGTGGGTACGGGGACACACACACACACACACACACACACATATATATATATATATATATATATATATATATATATATATATATATAGAGAGAGAGAGAGAGAGAGAGAGAGAGAGAGAGAGAGAGAGCCGAACTATAACCATCAACATTACGAAACAGGTTCAACCAACATTGAACCTACCAGATAACCCACCAGGCCCAAGACATGCCAAGGAGCCCCAAAACGAAGGAAAAAAGAAGAAAGAGAAAAGAAAAATGAAAAAAAAAGATAACAAAAAAACATGAAACAACTCCAGTTTGTCGGCGAGCATCAACCTGGATCATGAGTGGTCTTTGTGGGCAGATTGTGTTGAAGATCGGGGATGTTGATGCGAAGAATGGCATACACGTCCGCCAAAATAAGGTTCACCATTTTGTTGAACATTGTCGGAATATGCCGAAAGATAGCGTTGTTGCGAGTCATCCATACAACCCACCATGACGAGAGAAGCCAGGTTCGCCAAATAATTCGCCAATAGTTGCAATGACGAATTTGCTTAGGACTCCACAACAAATCATTGGCGAACGATTCTTGGCGCACGCTGACCCCCGACTTATTCCAAGTCACCTTGAAAATGTTTTGAAAGACAGAGCACTCCCAAAAAAGGTGAAACGTAGATTCTTCGGCCGCCTCGCACAACACACATTTACTCGGCTGATGGAATCTGATGGATTTGAGGAAATTGTCAGTCTGCACCCGATCGTGTAAGATTAGCCAAGCCAGGAAACATGATCTCGGAGTCAGACCCTTGCCCCAGAGCAGGCTCGTCGAAAACTGGTCCACCTCTGACGAAAGGAGAGCGAGGTAGCCTTCTTTTGAGCGGAAAGATCCGTTCGGAGCAAAGATGCGTCCAACGAACTGAGACTGCGAGTCAACATTACCATTATGTAACATACCCGTAGACCAAGCTTGGATCCATGATCGACGAAGCTTTGACATTGTTCGTTGACGCACGCTAGTGGCCCCCACCAAGGATTCCACACCTCCGTATTTAGCCAGAAGCATGCTTGCACATGGGGACCCAGGTTGGTGGGCAAGCCAGCTCTGCTTCACGACGAGAATCATACTCCTCAGCCTTGGATCCTTGATTCCCAACCCCCCCCCCCTATATAGGGGAAGTCGAAGTGTGTCCCATCCTATGAGGTGGCGTTTGTTGTTGGTACCTCGCCCCGATCACAGAAAGTTCGCCACTACATGAGTTAGCTTCTTACTAACCCCCATAGGCATCAGGAACATAGACATAAAAAATTCTGGCATAGCAGAAATAATGTGCTTGATGAAAGTCAGTCTACCCGCGATAGAAAGGTAGGAAGCTTGCCAGCCCGATATTTTGTTCTGAACCCTTTGAATAGTAGCGCTTCAGGCTGCCGTTATAACACGACTGATTTGAAGCGGCAGACCCAGGTAAGAAAAGGAGTTTTCCGATACCGAGCACCCGAATATCCGCTGGCCCATGTCCAGCATTGACAGAGGAGCATTGACCATGGATAGACAACACTTATCGTAGTTGATGGATAACCCTGACATCGATAGGAAAAAAAGAAGGACAAACTTGAATCTTAACATTTGTTGGATGGACGCCCTTCCGAAGATAAATATGTCATCAGCGAAAGTCAGGATCTGACTACGACACTCTTGTATACCGAGAGACTCAATTAGACCATCCTCCACTGCCCTCTTAACCAAAACTACAATGCCTTCAGAGACGATGTTAAAGAGTAACGGAGACAGAGGACATCCTTGCCGAAGACCACGACCAAGGTTGAACTGATTTTCCTTGACCCCGTTGATCTGAATCTGTGACTGAGCATTGGTAACCAGCTCATGCACCCAGCTAGAGAAACGCCTACCGAAGCCCAGGTTCGCCAACATGTTGAAGAGGAACGGCCAATGAATAGAGTCGTAGGCTTTATGAAAGTCAAGCTTAAGAGTGAAGAAGCCCCCCCCGCTGATCTTCAGAGAGTGCAACACTTTTGTGGCCAAAATGAAGGAATGTTGAAGCCTTCTGTTAGGAATGAAGGCAAACTGAGCCTCCGAAAAAATCCTATGAGCGACTGACTGCATCCTATTAGCAAAGACCTTGGCAATAATGCGATATAAGCTCCCTAACACTAATATAGGTCGAAACCGCGAGATATCCGATGCGGCTTCCTCCTTAGGAATAAGTGACACAATTGCTAGGTGAGCATGAACCGACAATCTTCCATTGCGATGAAACTTAGCGAAGACACTAAGAATGTCACTCTTAACACATTGCCAGAATATGCGAAAGCAATCCACTGGATACTCATCAAAACCTGGAGCTTTCCACCCAGACGAGTCCTGCACCGCCGAGACGATTTCTTCTTCGGTGAATAACCCCTGAATTGAGTTGGAGAGTGCTCGATCCAAGGACAAAAATAAAGTCGTACCCATATTGCCACCTGCAGCTTGGTTGCAGGAATACAGGTTAGAGAAATAGTTGGTGACAACATTGATTACCTGATCACCTGAAAAGGAGACACCGTTGATATACATAGAATGAATCGCATGTCTTTGATGCCTGTGCGACGCTAAAGAATGAAAGAACCTTGTATTCCCGTCACCCGCTTTAAGCCAAGTCACCCTTGACCGCTGCTTCCAACGAATCTCATCCTTTAGACGCCAAGATTGTACTAGAAGAGTCAGCTCGACCGATCTAGCATTAAGGCTTTCAATATCTGATGTATTCATATAGGTCGTATCCAAGAGAGACTGATTTATAGAAGACAACTCATGCTCCCAATCCTCCATATTTTGGAATTTGCTTATTTTATTAGAGATAAGCCAATATTTGATATCGCGGGATAGGCGAAAAAGCTTAACCATGCATCTAGTAGCCCCCCAGACCGCATAGCAAGGTCTACTCCAAGATTGTTGGACTAATGACTCGAAACCCGCTTCCTTAAGCCACCATTGCTCAAATCTAAAGGATCTATCGCCGGTGAAGCCTTGTCCCCATCGGATAACAATCTGACTATGGTCCGAGACATATGGTGGAAGTAGGTAACATGAAATGTCATTAATAGAACTCAGCAGATCTGACGAAAAAGCACCCTGTCTAGCAGACGAAAGCATGGTCTAGATCGTTGATTGGTCCACGAGAAAGCTTCGCCTATATGAGGAACGTGGTACAACTGGTTTATCTAAATAAAGTTTTGGAAAATCCTCATTGAAGCTGAGTAGGGCATCAGAATACTTGAGTCGATAGGAGACAGAAGGCAGTCGAAATCTCCCATAATTATATGATGGTCCCCAAATGAACCAATGACCCTATTCAAGTCCAACCAAAACTTCTCCCGCCGGCTTTGACGGTGGGGACCATACACAATAGTGACCACAGCTGGATTTGCGATTGAAAGAAGTGGAAGAGTAATGGATATGGAAAACCTACCTTCATCCACCTATTATAAGGCTAGAGAATGCTTCCCGAGGATGAGGATGCCTCCCGCATATTGAATCGCAGGCTTGAAGAAGAAATCTGCACAACGTCAGATTTCGGAGATGACAGAGCTCGGGATATCTGCCATCTTCGTTTCACAAAGTGCAATCAGATCATGCTTTTCTTGACGGATCCAACTCGCCAGGAAAAGACATTTGGAGGGGCAATTCAGTCCCCGAATATTCCAACACAAGATCTTCATAACTGAAAGTCCAGAAATCTCCGAGGAGTACGGATCCTCACAAACCGCCTAGGAGAGACCCCAAACTCGTCGGATGGAGAAAGCGAGGGCCGACGACGTCTCCTTATTGGGAGACCACCCCGCTCAGGTTGAGATAACCCCCCGACCGAAGGAGATAGGGTGTTGACGTTCGTGAAACACCCCTCATCCACGACCAAGGTCGGTAAACGATCTGCGATCGCAGCCAGGGGCTCACGCATAACAGAATCGATGCTGAGTAATTGGGTTTGGGTAAGCGCGAGTTCGAGACGCCGAGCTGCATCGTCCATAGACAGACCCATAATGGATGAAAAATGATCACTCATAGATGACGAACCCACAGGCGACAGATAGACCGAGTTTGGGGAACCCCCCATGCCTTCAAAGTCACCCTCCCAGATAAAAGAGGTGTTGTTCAATGCAGGCGGAGCCCTGCAATACACGACTAACAGAGGGGCACTTACCCAACTGATGGAGACCAGGCGAAGCGGACAGACGATGCAATTGTTTGAGATAGACGAAACCAAGGTTGAAAGGCCATCAACTAGCCTGCAGAAAAAACGTTGTCGGATCGAGACTCCGATACTAGGCGACCTGTGAGCCCGAGAAAGAACTGAGTCCTCCGAAAAGTGAGACCTCTTTCGAAAGAAAGACCCAACATCAGACTCTTCATAGGACATAGCAAACGAATTTGAAGATGTTGCAACTGCATAGGGGCTGAGAGAACCCTTAGTCGCCCAGGCGACCCCTGACAGTCCCCAATCCTTATCAACCTCGAAGAATGGATCCACCAAAAGGTTCCGCAGCAACATAACCTGCGACTCAGACCGACCGGATTCCCATGACCGCAAGCATCTACCTGACCGAGGCACAAATGCCTCGTCACACCCGCCAATCCACCTGATAGCCCGCCCGCCTTCGAGCAACGAGCCCAAAAAAGATGATACTACAAATAATGATGATGACAACAGTCGAGAGAGAGAGAGAGATAGAGAGAGAGAGAGAGAGAGAGAGAGAGAGAGGGGGGGGAGTGTAGGTGCTTGAACATTAAGTGCTAACCATCCGTGCTTGATGGGTTTGTCAGTTTTTTTTTTGTTTTTTGTTTAAATTCTGACGGTATAGGTGTGATCTATGTACTTGATTTTATAGGGATAAGCTCTTGAAGTGTTCTATTCCAACACATCGGTGAGTTTTATAAGGTTCGACAAATCAATGGTTTAAAATCTTCATAAAATTTTTAGGCTCCAAATATCATTTTTTTCATCCAACACATGATCCAAGATTCTTCGTAAATTGACCATGCCCAGCACATTTATAGGGTTGAAACTGCAAAAAAAATATCAAAAGAGCAGGAAAATTCATCAAGTGCCTATTACAATTACCAAATGTTCAAGCACTAAGGCTCTACTATATATATATAAACTCTTTTAGCCTCGAGTCCAACCTACAAGTTTGGACCTAAGGTCCAGAGAGTTTGGTTCTAGACTTTGGACTTTATCAAACCTTTCTCTAGCTTCGTTCACAAGTCTAGTCCAAACCTGATTGAGTTGGCGTCAATATGATTTTCCAAATATTTGTGCTTTAAGCACATGATTACCCTCCGTCTGGCCTTGGGCCCCACTTCTGACATGCCCTCTACTTGGAGGGTGATCAAGTGCTTAATGCACAAATATTTGTGCAATCATATTGCACCTGATCTTTTCACACGACCCAAGCCATGTGTTATAAAAGGTAAAAGGGGTTAGCCCTTCCCTTATTTGTTTTTTGTTTTATCTCTGTTTTGCACTTTCCTCTCTCTTTAGAGTTGCAGAATAAGAGGTATGCTCCCCCCCTCTCTCTCTCGTTCCCTTGTTTTTTGACTCTCTCTCTCTCCCTTCCCCCTCTTGAGAGAGAGAGAGAGAGAGAGAGAGAGAGAGAGAGAGAGAGAGAGAGAGAGACCATAATGGGCTGCCCTTTGGACCCCAGTCATTTCGGGTCTGTGGTTGACCCAAAATGAGACATAGTGCGGGACCCGACCTGCCCCGTGTTGACATGGGTATGGCAATAGTTTTGCCGTTTCAGTTACATAGAGAGTCCCTGAAGCTTGTAATGTAATTGCATCTGGAAAGTTAAACCTTCAGATTGGATTCCTACTGATGTTGATTTCTAAGTTGTAATTTTCCTGATTTCAATGAACAGGTATGGTCTGCCTAACCTCAGCTTCGTTTTATATATATATATATAAAAGATTACTTTAGTTTCAAGAATTTTTGCTTCTTCAGCTCATGCTGGACCTGGCCATTACTTTTGAAATCCAGTCCTTGATAGACCCCACGAATGGTACAAACCCAAAGCTCGTGTACTAGCACTTGTCACGGGTGCTGGATGTTCACCCAAGATTCAGAAGGAATTATTTGTTTGTTATTATTCTTTTCTGAACCATGAAAACATATGGTGGTACACCCTCTTTTTAGCATGGATCTAGCCACTAAATGTTCTCGCAGATGTGTTTGGCATGTTTTACTTACTATGTTTAGAGGTTTTATGTCTAATACAACACAATTCAGATGTGTTTGACATTTTTGAAATGGTGAAAGTGGTTCAAAGATTATGAAGATATGGATGGCTTAGAAATGATATAAAGTCTTGGAGTGAGGCTAGTTTATATATATATATATATATATATATATATATATATATATATATATATATATATATATATATATATATATATAGAGAGAGAGAGAGAGAGAGAGAGAGAGAGAGAGAGAGAGAGAGAGAGAGAGAGAGATGGGTAGGTGCTTATGAAATATGCTTAATGATACATGCTATTTTTTGGCAGTTCCGACCGCATAAATGTGTTGGGTACAGTCGATTTATGAGGAATCCACACCTGGATCATGTGTTTTCAATGAAAAAAACATGATATTTGGAGCCTCAAAAATTTACATAGATTTTGTACCATAGATTTTTTCGAACCTTATAAAAACCCACCCATGTGTTGGAATAGAACACTTCAAGAGCTGGTCCTTATAAAATCAAGTACATAGATAACATCTGTATTTAAAAATAAAATGAAAAAACCCTGGAAAACCCATTAAGCACATATCATTGAGCACCTACTCATTACTCTCTCTCTCTCTCTCTATATATATATATATATATATATATAGCAATGGTAATATATCCGACCCCATCCCTGCCTGACCCATACTAGATGGTTTTTTTTTTTTTTGAAAATTCAAATTTATGGATGTGTTTTGCATGATCGATTCACTAGCAGTCAACTCTTGAATCATGCATTTTAGAAGAAAAAATGTTTTTTGGAGCCTCAAAAGTTTTAAAAAATTGTAGGCAGTTTATTTTGAAACCTTATAAAAACTCATCTATGCATCAGAATCAAATGATCCAAGACCTGATTCTTATAAAACTAAGCATGTAGAACACATCTATACGGTTAAAATAAAAAAAAACACAATTTTTTTTGAAAAAACCCATCTTGGTACGGGTTGGGCATGGATGGAGTCAGGTAGCTTCCCATTATATATATATATATATATATATATATATATATATATATATATATATATATGAGAGAGAGAGAGAGAGAGAGAGTAATGTGTTGGTTTTAGACCATTTATCTCCCAGAGACTTTTAAAAAACATACATGCATACGTTTTTTGCTTGTAAATGCATTTATCATTACTTATTTATTAAAACCATGCTTTGGATCCAATCAATTTAATATGAATTCTTGTTTTTTAGTTAATAGAATTTTTGGCATAGTAGTATTGCTGATTGTTTTTTTGAGTTAAAAACACTTAAACATGAGAAATGTCTGTTCTAATACATGTTTTTTACTAAATAAAACATGAAAATCACATCTATAGTTTTAGATTAATAAAAAAACACATGAAAAGGATGTTTTTTAAAAGGGTTTGAGAATTGTTTGGAATTTAAATTGTTCTCTCTTTCTCTCTATATATGTATATGGGATTACATTTGGTTATGAATCCACAATTTTCAGCTGCACCCGCACTCGATCCCGAATCTGAATTAAATTGAGTTGGGTTTTGGTCTAACTTTTGGACTTGATTCAGAATTGGGTATGACAAGACCTAACTCGATCTCAACCCGGTTACAACACTAAGTTGCCAATAATCAAAGGCCCTGACAGTTATGCATGAAAATTATCAATCCCATGCATTGACATTTTTCTTTTTTATGGTCAATGAGTGAGATAGAAAGAGGAGTGTCATGGCCAAATTGGTATTAGAGAGACCTCATTTTATGCCTATTAAGAAGAGAGAGTTTTGGAGTGCGAGAAAGAAAAGAAGTTTCTTTGTGTTGTGTTATCATAATTAGAGAAAGAGAAAGATGAGAGAGAGAGAGCTGTTATAAATGGTAATTAATTTTTTTAAATATTATGGTACAGACAGGTTTTTATATGGTTTTAACAATTAACGGCCTACTACGTGTGATACTTTTCTGAGCATAAACTTGTGTTTTTTCATAAAAAAAAATACATGATCTGAAATCTGTTTCCCACTATTTTAAACATGTTGATCCATCCATGAAGTCGGATTGGACCAAAACAACTCATACTATGGAGATTCAAACACATTTGTACGTAATGGTGCCATTACCAAATGTTATCCTTGTAGACGAGGAACTCTCCAGTTTTGATCAAAACTATTATTATGGATGTGTTCAACCTGGTCAAAATAGTAAGAATTGACCCTTGGCCAAATAGGTATTAGAGAGAGACCTCATTTTATGCATATTAGGAAGGGAGAGAGCATTTTGGAGAGAGAAATAAAGAGAGTTTCTTCATGTTATCATAATTAGAGAAAGACGAGAGAAAGCAGTTATAAATGGTAATTAAATTTTTTTTTTAAATTACTGCACAGAGGCAGGTTTTCATAAGATATCAAAAATTAACGGCCTACAATGTGTGATACTTTCCTGAGTGTAAACTTGTGCTTTTTCATAAAAAAAAACATGATCTAAAATCGGGTTCCCACTATTTTAAAGATCTTGATCCATCCATGAAGTCCGGATTGGACCAAAACAACTCATACCATGGAGATTCAAAGGCATTTGTATGTAATAGTGCCATTATTACCAAATGCTATCCTCGTAAGTGAGAAACTATAGAGTTGGAACTTGTAGGGGAGGTTGTTTTGACCAAATCTATTCCCATGGATGTGTTCAACATGGTCAAAATCCTAAGAATTGACTCTTGGATCATAGTTTTTCTATGTAAAAATATGTTTGTTCAAGGTTTAAAAAATTGGTATGTTGTAGGCTGTTGATTTTTCAACCTTGTAAAATATGACATATATATCAAAGAAACATGATCCAGACATCATTTCGACTAAACTTAATATGTAGATTACATCTGGAGGGTTAATGCATAATAAAAAACTGATTTTTTTTAAAATATTACAATATTTCACTAGTGGGCTCCTTAGGAGGATTGCAAAAATTACCCCTATACATGTATATCGATCGAGTGTATCATCGAACGCCTCTAGCATCGAACGATACTTGGACATGCACACATAAAAAAAAGACTTTTTAGTGGTGGTCGTGACAACCACTAAAGACCTTTTTTTCTCCCAAGTCTTTAGCGACAGTCAAGATCGCCATTAAAAAGGGTTTTCAGCAGAAAATAATTTTGCACCATTGATCTTGCACGCAATCAGCGGTGAAAAATTGTCTGATTATGTCGGACAAAGTGTGTGTTTCTCTTTCTCTCTCTCTCTCTCTATCTATCTATATATCTATATATATATCTATATATATATATAGGGTTGTAATGCCTCAAAATTTTATCCAATTTTCAAGAATTTTTTTTAATTAATTTTTAAGCATAGTAAAAATAATTAAACTAAACCGGTAAAAACCCTGGCGAGTTATAGGTATTTGCATCCAACATAACCCTTAAATTAAATATCAATCAAATTAAATTTATAATGATCAATACACATAGTTTATCAAATTGAACTAGAAAATGTTTTAAAATGATAAATAGTATGCACAGATCCTTATGAAAATGTAAATCCCGCCGCACCAATCAAAGTAGACTGCAATCGCTCCTGCTTGATCATTCCTAAATTTAAAATGTTAATAAACGGGGTTAGATTTTACAAGTCTTAGTAGGGAATCCTTTCCCAAGGCACGCAAGTAAAGTGTCAACATACAAAAACAAGTACAAAAAAAGTAAAGTTGTATAAGAATATTTATGTTTCACTTATTAATTCCTTACGAGTATGCTCCGTTCGAATACATCGATATAGATGAAACCACCAAGGGTTTTATCATGTTTGGGTGTTTTAATACCCTGAATGACAATCTGAATTGGATTCCTATATGGGTTGTATAATGATCGAGAGATAACCCTTAAAGGCCATGCTAAACATGATGCATGCGACTTCTGTAAAATATACAAGACCTACCCACTTAAGATAAAATTTGGTAGTCTGAGTTCCTTAACTCTGTGGATAGGAGACTATTGAGCCATTGCCACTCGTAGCATAACTTAGTTCTATGTTTTAATGATAATAACCCAATAAAGTTTGTACCACCTATCCTCTATAAGGGAGCCTGAAAATGAATGAGTATCTATCTATTTAATTTAATTCACACAAATTATTTGTACCAGCCTCTTTGGGCATCAAGGGCTTTGAGAGCCTAAGTACTACACCTGTGTACACAATATACCTGCCTCTATGGGAAGAGCATGAACTATACGAGTGCAGTAGTCAATTCATTATTTTTATTTGTACATTTGAATCACTGATCTAGTGAACTCATAGTGCATTTAAGCCAATGAGTGCCCAAAGAAAACCTTGAAACATTTAAACCAGTCAAATAACTATTTAGGTTTGTGTGCATGCATTTTATCAAGTTCAATGTCGTGGGCGTATGGCAAGTACCCCATTGGACTTTTTCAACCACATACCCAGTCTCGGGCAAACACACAGGTGCACACAATACACCACCGAATCACAATATAATGTTTGCATGACACATAAAATATCACAATTGCTCGTGTGACATCACAAGGGTTCTACGAAACCGCATACTTGTTGTTGAGCATTCACATAAACATGACCATGCAATTCTATCATTGTGAAAATTTTCAAAAACATGCATTTTGCAACATGTGGTCCATGCTCGGGACTTGGTCATGACATTTATATGTGGAACATACCACATTTACATGCAAAATAACAAGTATGGTTAACCTTTTATGTATTCTGCAAAGCTTAGTAAAGATATATCAATCTTTTTCGTGCAAAGTAATAAAATATGCTCACATACACTTATTTCCATATAATGACGGCTGTAATAATGCAATTACTCCATTTCACTAGGTTTTTGAATAGAATAAACATCCCTTATGTGTATGCAACTGGAATTTGCAAATTCAAAGCATTCGATACACCCATACACAAACATAGCATTTGTTTCTCAGTTGTATTTACTAGTTTTGGAAATCTTTCGAGTGGAATGTTCGATCCAATCACACACAAACACACACACACACACACACACATATATATATATATATATATATATATATATATATATATATATATATATATATATATATATATATATATATATATATATATATATATATATATATATATATATATATATGCAATTCACACACACATTGACTGTGCTGCGATGAACCACCTCCGGTTTGACCGCACACCGGTCATGGTTGTGTGAGGCATGCCATCCAAATCACATCTTTTTTTTGGACTGCAACCAGGCTGCTGCAGGTCAGTGGCAGGCCGGTAGCTCGCTGCAGCCAGGGATTGGACACACCTTGCTAGTCGTTCGGGTGTAACAGAAAAGGGGATCTGGGGTCGGGTTGACCCAAGCATGCTACAACATGGGTGCAACAGCTACTGCTTCCTGCTTAACACAACTGAACATGTCTGCTGTGTTCATCTGGGCACGACAGCTCGCTGCTTAACAAAGGAGGCAGTCGGTTGGGTGTCAGCTGACCCAACCAGTTTATATATATATATATATATATATATATATATATATATATATATATATATATATATATATATATATATATATATGATTGATTCTTTCGATCTTACATAAAAAAATATCCATTACGCATGTAATGAATGATGTAATAAAATGACTATCATGCCTGAGATCTCAGGCATACAATAAGTTTACGTATACATATATAAATTTGTATTTTTCTTTGAGTAGCATTTAAGCACTGCACGACATGCGATGTTGTCACACATAATATAAGTAGGAAAACCCTTTTGTTTTCTCTCTTCAATTCAACTTGAAACACACACATGTTAGCGTGGTTCGATTTGCACATAATATGCCATCTCTCTCACCGAAGAAGGTGGATCATTTGTATAATAAAGTGCAGTCCAGCATGATCCTACATGCTAGCCCATCACCTATGCACATTGGTTAAAGAACCCTACCTCATAACGGAGTGTGTTTGCAACGAAGGAACACAATTGGATCATCTATGCGCCTTCTTCGAACACCTAGACTCCATTAATAGAGTCCCCACACAAACCACATGGAAGGAGATGAGAGGGAAGAGAGGAGAAATGAGAGGGAGAGAGATGGAGGAAGAGAGAGTTATCGAGAAAGAGAGGAGGCAACATGGGGCGTGTGAGGCTCCCTACCATGTCGGGCCTCACATGAATTTTGGAAAGAGGGAGGGGTGCCACCCTCTTTCCTTTTCAGTATTCCCCTCACTCAAGTTAGTCAATACTCTATCTTTTCTAATCTCTTCATTTTTTTTTTCTGTTTTCTTATCTTTCTTTCTTTATTTCCCTCTTTGTTTTTTTATTTTGATTTAATGCACTTAACATGGAGATAAGGGGTCAATCCCCTTCTTAGGTAGGTGGATCCCACAAGGGGGGTGACCCACACCTCTTTCATTTTGGATTATCATCCCCTTATACTATCACTTGCTCCTAGTCTCATAGGTTCACCATGAAAACATCAATTGACATAGCTTTCTAGAAATCCATTGCACATCATGGGCTGCTACAATACCCAAGATTTCTCTAGCGTACAATATTATTGTTCTGGGATACTTCTAAGAATTTGTTAACTCTTTTTAAATAGCCATCAAGGTCTCTCATATGAAATGAAAGTTATTGAGGAAATGTCATCATCAACTTCTTCATCCAAATTCAATCTTAATTTGCAATTAAGGCAATTAAAAAAATACTTAAAATTACCTTCCAAATTGGATTCAACTTCTGTCGTCTATAATGCCTATACACTTCTTCAGATATGCGTAATTTCAAAGAGCATTGCCTAACTCAATTTTACGTAAAAAATATTAAAGTAATATATACATATATGGTTATACATATCAAATTAATTTGAATACCCCCACAATCTAGTTATATATAGATATATATTAAATTAATTATAAATATATAAATTAAAATGCAAAGTTCCTACATTCTAAGTCATATATGAGATGCAAAAACAATAAAATCTAAATTACGTTAAGAAAAAATCAGATTAAGCATGAATTCATAAAATAAATTATAAAATTAGAAATTAAAATGCAAAACTCATAAAATCTAAATCATACTTGAAAAAAAATTAGATTAAGCATGCATTCACTAAATAAATTTCTAAATTAGCAATTAAAATACAAAACATCAAAAATCTAAATCACACTTGAAAAAAAATCAGATTTAGCATGTATTCACTAAATAAATTATAAAATTAGCATTTAAAATTCAAAAACCCTAAAATCTAAATTATACTTGAAAAATAGGATTAAGCATACATTCACTAAATAAAATTTTAAATTAGCAATTAAAATACAAAACTCTTAAAATTAAAAAATATAAAAAAAACATTGTCACAATGACAGGCGTAAGGCCGTTGTGTCGTGGGTGACATGAAGTCTGAGAGAGAGAGAGAGAAAAAGAGAGAGTGTCGGCCAACAACGACAACTAGTGAGCATAGAGAGGAGATAGATAGGGAGTGAGAAAGAGAGAAATAGCGAGGGGTAGAGAGAGACAAAGAGAGAGAGGGAGTGACTAGTGGTCGCTGCACCAATGGAGGTAGCCACTGGTCGCCACACCGGTGGAGGTGGCCGATGGTCGTCGCGCCAAGGGTGGTAGTCAGTTTTCATAGATAGAGGAGAGAGGGGGGAGAGAGGGGGGGAATATGCCTGTGCCATAAGAAGTTTCTGGTTTTGATTTTTTTTAAACCGTGTTTTTACTGGTGCACTTTCTTTCTGCGCCCAAAAAAACTACTCTTTACTGGTGAAAATATTTTTTGCATCAGAATTTTTTTTCTGGCACACTTTTTTTTGTGCCCCAGAAAATTTGATTATAGTGGCATAGAACAATTGCTGCTAATATAAGAAAATTTTCACTAGCACTAAGCAAAATAACATCAGTGAAAATGAGCCTTCTATTGGCGCACTAGGGGCACGCACCAGTAAAGTTTTTTTTTTTAGTGAATCCCGTGAGAGGCACAGAGAGTGGGAAGTTACAGAGGGAATCAAATGAGCTGGATTGAAACTGAGAAACAGAAAACATGAAATTTTGGATAATCCCTTTAAAGCATACACAAGGGACATAAGAATATATATGAGAAGATCACATAAACCAAAAGACCAAGGCTAATATGCCCGATCCTTTAAGGGTAAACCCAAGAGAACCGAACGTCCCCAAAGTGTTTCTGAAATACTTAACACAGGCCACCACACGAAGAATCCAACTCGTGATATCCAGAGCCTCCAGACATCCCATGCTTGCCCTAACCAATTGGGCGACCCTGTGCCTGTGGGACGAGTTATCTTTCTTTTTTCGTTTCACACACACGCACACACACACACACACACAAAAGTCTGTCAAGCTAGATAAAACCTTATACCTATTGTGTAGTACTTTACATCCATAGTTCATTAATTTCTTCATACGTCATATATAGAGTAATAGATGGAAGTAATAGTAATAAAACCGCTAACAGTTTATATTCAGCGCCTTCCTATAAAAAAATAGGAATAGTGCTCTCTTTTTTCTTTATTTTCTGTCTTTAAATGCCCTTAATTATCACCACTCCAACAACATCCACCTCATTTCACATTTCTCAAATTAGTTGGTGCTATTATTTTATCATAAACTTAACTTTTTGCTACGTTAAACAACAAAGTTTTCTCTTATAAGCACACCATACAATATGATGTGCTCTTTTAAGATCAACAAACCTACTTTACTGAATTAAGTTTCTTCTTATTTTAGTGGGAACTGTTTCTCAAATTGTATGCCACAAAACATACTCAAAAGCATCTCTTGAAAAGCAACTTTTTTCTTGTTCACTTGGAAATTTTGTTTTTTTTCTTAACTCCAAAAGTCACAGCTTCTCTCTCTAAAAAAAAAAAAAGAAAAAGAAAAAAGAAAACTCAAAAAGTCACAGGTTTAAGAGTTATAGACGTCGAATAGGGTACTTAATTTGTCTTGTCTAAGTTCCCCTTTAGAAATGCTGAAATAATCACCTATTAAAACATGCAACTACAGAAGCTAGCCTTTGGTTGCTAGTGTATGTTCACACAAGGACACACTTAGTGGCATTGACCCTTGGTAGGCAGGCCAAAGGGTGTTTTGGTGGTATGCAACACGCAAGCAGGGGACCGAAATGTTGGATATTTTCTCATTTATGGCCCACGTATTGGATATAAGCCCATGGGAATGCATTATGCATCAAGCATGAGTTTGAAAATGCCAGTGCTTGACAACTTGGGATATATATGATGCCCTTAAGATGTGAGTATACAAGGAGTATTTGTTGTTTTGCTCTTTATTATATAAGTATATATCCATGTTTAACGCAATTAAGTTCTTACCACACTAATGATATTATCATTAGATTTGGTGCATATCTTCAATGGTTTGTTTGCTATGAATCACATGTTGGATCATGTTTTTTTACTGCAAAATCCATATGATTCTGCTATGTTGAGGGTCTTTTATGCTGTTGAACAACCTGTATTCAAAGTTATGACCATGTAGATCATATCTATATACCATCAGATCTACGTATGCATGGCTTTGATCTAACCTGCATGTAAACCATAATATCATCGAGTTTTTGAATATCTTGAAATCTTTCTTTTGAAGGGAATTTAAAACTTCTTTAATAGAGAAAGAAAATCTAGGTAATATTGAAGTGTTATAATGAGATGTTTGAAAGCTATGAAAATCCTGGTAATATTGCAAGATTTTCAAGCTCTCACTTATTTCTATGTATTGTGATACTATTGTCACTTTATCATGACACTAACACGGTTTTCATGGTTGTTAAATTGTTAAAAGTACTTTATGTGTTCTATAATTTTCTTATATTTAAAATTAAAAATACACTGTCGAAATATATTGTTTAAAAAAAATCTTATTTATTGTGAGATTTTCTTTTTCTTAGTGAATCCCAAGTTATGAAACAAACCTCATTGAATTTTTTTTTCAATTTGTTTACCTATCTTTATCAAATCCAGTTATGAAACGAAGTGTTTCAAGAATTTAAGACAAACAATACTTCATTTATGCACACCAATAGAGAGGTAGTAACAACATGACCCTAATTAATTATTTGTCTTCAACTTCAATAGGCAATTCATTATCAAGTACCTCAGTCCCTTTAATAAAAATGATAGAAATAGTTTAATTTTTTTGTTTTATCCTTTGCTGCCCTTAACTTCAACTGTGTATAACTGTTTAGTTATACACTGCCGGTCCCAAGCCCGGATAAAGGAGGAGGGTTGCGGTAGGCCAATGACAACCAGGATAAAAACTTAGTCATACCCTATGAATATGAACCAATACGAGAATTTCGTTGGGGCGTTCCCTACTGAGCAACACACTGTACTCTATAAGCCCGAAGGCAGTGATAAATGGGCAAGGGTTGCTAGGTCGTCGCCCAGAAGCGACGCGTCACACCGGCGCCTGTGTGTGGTGTCAAATAGGCAAGAGTTCCCTCACTTTGTTGGACGGGTGGGGGTAAAGAAGTTAGTCCAAGACTATAACATTAGGTTAGCCACTTGGAACATAGGGTCTTTAACTGGTAAGTTGGTAGAGTTAGTAGATGTTATGTGTAGGAGAAAGATTGATATTTTATGTCTACAAGAGACCAAATGGGTAGGTGAGAAAGCAAAAGTGATAGAACCTTGGGGATATAAGATTTGGTATACATGAATAAATAGAAATAGGAATAGAGTAGGGATTGTTATGAGTCATGAGTTTATAAATAATGTAGTTGAGGTCCGTAGGAAGGGTGATAGGATTTTACTTATTAAATTATTATTAGGTACAAATATTATTAATATTATTAGTGTTTATGCACCTCAAGTAGGTTTAGATGATTCCATTAAGCATCAATTTTGAGAAGATTTAGATGGAGTAATACAAGAGATATCTTATGGAGAAAAGCTTTTCATCGGCGGTGACCTTAATGGACATGTAGGCATTAGTAGGGATGGATTTGAGAGTATCCATGGAGGCTATGGTATAAGAGAAAAAAATGAAAGTAGAGAAAGGATTTTAGATTTTGGTTTGTCCTATGATATGATCTTAGCAAACACTTGGTTTAGGAAGAGGGAGTCTCACCTAGTAACATTTAAAAGTGGGGTTAATACGAGTCAGATAGATTTTTTTCTACTTAGAAAGAGACATAGGGGTTGTTGCATCGATTGTAAGGTTATACCAGGAGAAAGTGTAGTTACACAACATAGAGTCTTAATTTTAGATCTTAGAATTAGACAATACCGCAAAAGAGATAGACATATGATAAATCCTAAAATTAAGTGGTGGGCACTGAAAGGAGCTAAACAAGAAATGTTTATAGAGAAGGTAGTTAAGGAAGCTGATTGCTGTCTCGAGGAGGATTCAAAATCAATGTGGAATAAGATAGCGGGTGGTATGAGAAAGGTGGCTAAGGAGGTATTGGGTGAGTCTAAAGGCAGTGCACCGCTAGGTAAGGATACATCATGGTGAAACAAGGATATCAAATTAGCTATTAAGGTTAAAAGAGAGTGTTATAGAAATCTAGGTAAGAGTCGTGATAATGAGAATTTGAAGAAGTATATGATAGCAAAGAAGGAAGCTAAAAAAGTAGTTTGAAACGCGAGAGATAAGGTATATAAGGAGGTTTATGACAAGTTGGATACCAAAGAGGGCGAGATGAATATTTATAGGCTTGCAAAGATGAGAGATAGAAAATCGAGGGATCTGGGTATGGTTAGATATATCAAAGATGAAACGCAAAGAGTTTTAGTCAAAGATGAAGAGATTAAGGAGAAATAGAAAGATTATTTTGATAAGCTATTTAATGGAAGTCATGCTCAGGATCTCGGAGACTTCTCCATTCCTTTTCATGAGATGAATCGTGACTTCATGCGCAAGATTCAAAAGAAAGAAATTGCAAAGGCTTTGAAGAAAATGAAACCAAGAAGGGCAGTTGGCCCAGATGGTATACCTATCGAGACTTGGAAATGCTTGGGAGAGAAAGGCTTATAATGGCTGACAAATCTTTTTAACAAGATTTAGCGGACAAATAAGATGCCTAATGAGTAGAGGAAGAGTACTTTGGTGTCTATATATAAGAATAAGGGTTATATACAAGATTGCACAAACTATCGTGGTATAAAACTCATAAGTCATACTATGAAACTTTGGGAGAAGGTGATTGAGTTTAGGTTGAGGAAGATTGTCATGATATCGGAGAATCAATTTGGTTTTATGCATGGAAGATCAACTATGAAAGCTATACATATTCTTAGACAACTTATTGAGAGATATAGAGAGAGGAACAAAGATTTGCATATGGTTTTTATTGATTTGGAGAAGGCATACGATAGAGTACCTAGGGACGTCTTTGGTGGACAATGATGAAGAAACATGTTTCTCTCAAGTACATTAGTATAATTAAAGATATGTATGAAGGAGCAGTAACCAATGTCCGCACTTGTGGAGGGGTGACAACCAATTTTCCTATAACGGTTGGGTTACATCAAGGATCTACTTTAAGCCCTTTCTTATTTGCTATAGTGATGGATGAACTTACGAGATCAATTCAAGAAAATGTGCTGTGGTGTATGTTGTTTGCTGATGATATTATTTTAATTGATGAGTCTAGAGCTGGGGTTAATGCAAAGTTAGAATTATGTAGACAGACATTGGAAGCAAGAGGTTTTAAGTTGAGTAAGAGTAAGACAAAATATATGGAATGTCGGTTTAGTAAGCAACAAAGTAGTGATGGGAGTGTAGTGAAGCTGAGCAAGAAATACCGGTGGATGATTGTTTCAAATATTTGGGATCTATCATTCAAAAGTATGGAGAAATTGACGGAGATGTAAATCATAGGATAAAGGTTGGGTGGATGAAATGGAAAAGTGCAACTGGAGTGTTGTGCAATCATAGAATGCCATTGCGGTTGAAGGAAAAGTTTTATAAGACGACTATTAGGCCCACTTTACTATATAGTACGGAATGTTGGGCGGCCAAGAGACATCATATTCAAAAAATGAGTGTAGCTGAAATGCGTATGCTTAGATGGATGTGTGAAAATACAATAAAAGATAAGATTCAAAACGAGGAGATACGCAAGAAGGTAGGCGTTGCACCCATTGAAAATAAGATGAGAGAGAATAGTTTACGGTGGTTTGAACATATTCGGCGAAGGCCTAATGATGCTCCAGTTAGAAGGATGGAGAAATGAGAAAATATATTAGTTAAAAGAGGTCGGAGTAGGCCTAGGAAGACTTGGATGGAGATGATAGGAAAGGATATGAATGCTTTAAATAGGGATGGCAGTGGATCGGGGGAAAGCGGGGCCCCGCCCCGTTTGGACCGGGGATGAAGGGTATGAAACGAGGATGGAGGTGGGGACGAAGGTTAAAATCTATTCCCGTCCGGGGGTGGAGGCAGGGATGGACATGCACTTTTCCCATCCACAATCCCCGCCTCATCCCCGCCCCGACCACTTTTCCCCGCAATATCCCCGCCCTGCCCCGCCTCATCCCCGTTTGAACTGGGGATGGAGGACATGAAACGGCGATGAAGGCGGGGGTGGAGGATAAAATCCATCCCCGCCAGAGAGGCGGGGTGGGGGTGGAGGATAAAATCTTGAGGCGGGGGGGGGGGGGGGGTGGAGACCTTGTCCCCCGCCCCGCTCCGCCCCACTGCCATCCCTAGCTTTAAACCTCACCGAGGACATGGCATTGGATAGAAATGATTGAAGGAGAAGGATTCATGTGGAAGACCCAGAATGATTTTCTTTTTTGGTTCATATCGCCGATCCCAATTGTTTTGGGATGATGGCGTAGTTGTTGTTATCCTTTGCTGCCCTTCAAGTATCATCACTCAAATATCATCTATACTATTGTCACGGATTATTCTCAAGTCTTTTGTCATGAAGGATGGGAAAACCATCCTCGGGATCAAAGACCTAGTCACAGGCTAAGCCTGCCATACTTACGGTCGCTTTCTCGATGGTGTAAACCCGAGGCACACCCTTTGCCCGCTGGGAGTCACCCAGCAAGGGGCATGTGCTTACCCCTTACTTTTATCCCTTGCTCCTATTAATGCAAGGGGTTTGACACTTATGGGAATGGAACGCTGACCACCCGTCTAGTGACCAAGGCCCCTTCCACTGTACCAAACCCCATGGGGCTTGTAACCCAAGTGGGGATGTTCGGACCACATGTTGGTCAGGTTCGGTGAGGTTGGGGTGCACTTTACGGTCTGCCCTGTTCCAAGCTTAGAGTTGGCACGGCGTGCCTGATCGAAGGGCTGGGTGGGCTCTGCACTAGAGAGGAGGGGACCGCGTGAGGCTGGCTTCACTTATTATTACCGAGTTGGTGTTATTATTTTATCAGAACACATTTTTTGCACCATACGGCAACTTTTTGTCTTGTAAACTATCCCTACAATTTTTTAAATTTTTTTTTGAGTCCCATTTTACTAAAGTTCTTTTTTATCTTAGTGAAATTATTAAGTCTGCTTATTATTTTAGTGGGATCTATTTTCCTTCGTACTCAAAGGCAACCCTTTTGTGGAAAGGAGTTTTTTTCTTATTCGCTTGGGATGTTTAATTTTTAAATGTGAAATCCATGAGTTGGCGTTTAAGAGTCATGGACATCAAATAGAATAGTTAACTTTTCTTGTCTTGTCTTGTCTAGCTCATTAGAAAGAAAAAAGAAAAGCTGCCCTGCCTGTCTTCTAGAAATGATGAAATGATCACTAAGACAAATATTTAAGTGCAATGTCTGGCTTTAATTGTCGTATGTTCAGACGAAAAATGTAGTTAATTTGTGTCAATGACCTCATGGTAGGCATGCCAAGGGGTCCTTTGGTGGCATGCAACCCACACTATGATGTCGTCAACATCTGACCATACACGTAGAATTTGGTGTTGTTGGTCAAATTACGATTCACAAATGCTTTTGGCTTTTGTGGCATCTAAAAGCGTCTTTATTTGATGCAAAGTGTTGCTGGCAGAATGATTAGTTCTTTAACTGTTGATAATATTTCCTGCTTGTCACAAGCCTTGATTTTGTTGGTGCTTTGCACTCTTTGGAAAAAACAGAGAAGTGAGCATGTTCTCTACTTGCCTGCTTTAGATTAAAGCAAAGCAAAAGGATCTGGTAGAGGTGCTCCATTGGATCCAAAGAAATGTCTAAAAAAGTGAAAAATGATCAAGAGGAACATTTATTAAAGATGAAAAAATGGGGAGGGGTTGGGTAATTTTGCAGTGGCTTTTGCTGCAAGGAAATCAATCCCCAAGCTTGTGCTGTTGTGGTGGATCCCACTGAAATGAATGATTTTTTTTTGTAGCAAAATCCCTCAATTTTCTTGGACGCATAAATGAACCTTTTGGGGAATTGGGAATTGAAGTTTCATCAAATTGAGGGAAATGAAAATTCAGTCCTCTTATAAATACCCAAGTGCTTCATCCAGTTTTTTTTTGAAAGTCGAGTTGGGGTTAAGCAGACTCCTACCAGATATCTCTTAAGCCCCATGTGACAGAGGGATTCGAACCTACCACTTGTGATACCACCTCTGTGGTAAGTGCTTCATCCAGTTAGTGGGATGAATAAAGCAACAATTACCAACCGGGGGCTCCGCTTGTTTGGTTCCTAAGAGTTGTTAGTGCACGTCACCATGTGTTGGGATGTTGCAAGTTCAAAAGCCAATGGTGTGTTGGGTAACTAGTGGGGGTCCCAGTTTGCTTTTCAAAATAAATAAATAAATAAATAAAGCTACAATCTATGAAGAGAGATTGCCAATCAACTCATCTAAAGCAGGGGAATGCAAGTAAAGAATTGGGATATTTTGTCAAAAAATCACTAAAAGAGCACAGTATTTTGGTCATTGCCTTAAACAGGCAAAAAATTTTAAAATATCGTGATATTATTAATTTAACAAGTTCATTGTATCTACATTCATGCGAGTATGTCTCAGAAAAACTGTATTATTTTATTGTCCCATATTTTAATTTGTTTTTTACTGCTTAAATACTTTTGTTCTTAATTTCTAATTTATTTTTTCTTATATTTTCCCCATAATAGTTGTGAGAAAATGACAAATTTCAATTTCTCATTAGATTTTGGCTCCCGCTATTTTGTCGTTCTAAAATTTTGTCACTATTTTAGCCAAATTACTGCTGTCATGAACAACGATTTTCTATATAAAAGTACCAAGCACTGGATCTGATCTCCTTAACCTAGGACCAGGTAATTCTAGGGGTAGGCACCATCCCGGGCAGCCTTCAGGCCAACCAGAACCGGGCTTTTGGCCTGGCCTGGCCCAAACCGGGCCGACACTGGGCCACAGGCCGGCTCGGCCTGTGTACATATATATTATATATTATATATAACATAATATATATTACAATACATTATATATACTATATAGTCTGATACATTATGTAAATAATATATATATATATATATATATATATATATATATATATATATATATATATATATATATATATATATATATATATATATATACTTAATGTATTATATAATAAGCCTGGCCCTGCCCGATTAGGGCAGGCTGTGGGCTGAGTTTTTCCCAATGGGCCGGCCCAAACCAGGCCTTTAGCCCAACCCGGTCCATTTGCGGGCCAGCCTGGCCCGATGCCCACCACTAGCTAATTCCACAATCCCCAAAACTGGTTTCTCTGATTCCAAAGAAGGAAGTGAATTTCTCCTATGGTGGAATATAGTGTGAGTAGGAGTGCTTCATTAGATTGTCCTAATAAAAAAAAGTGCCTAATTAGCATATGTTCAAGTGCATTCAAAGAAATTGTGGAGTTCAGATCCACATTTGAAGGCAAATCTTGACAGTGGTATAACCAGTTACATGAAAACTGGCATGGAGTTACTTTTGCCAAAATAATAAAAGTTTAAAAAATCTTTTGGCAAAAGAACAAAAATTTAAGTTTTGCTGAATTAATACACTAAAGAGTACCAATTCTCAAAAGCAAGAAAACATCAATTAGTTGTGTATAGCACTTAATTTATAGAACTTGCTTGGTGAAACCTAGTTCTCCCAATAACTTCTCTATGAGTTTTATGGAAGATAAAAAAGAGGGCCTATAGCAAGTTCAACCTTTTGTTTTTTATGTCAAGCCGAGCTGACCTTGAGCTCATAACAAGCCCGAGTTAAATGAGGTGAGCAAAAGCAAGCTCATTTACAAAAAAAAAAAAATTAAGTTGAAAAAAAATGAAATTTAGAATCTAAACCTACTAAGTCAGGCTCAAACTAGTTCATTTACAAAAATAAATAATTGTTTCAAGTTTGTAAGCAACTTGATTTATTGCTTGCAGGCCAAACATTTCAACCATCTTCATTATATAATAATATAAAATATATTTTTTATTAACAAAAGAACTTATATGAGCCGAGATGAACATTAGTTGTTCATGCTCGAGCTTATCGAGCCTATTTCACGAGTTTGATCAACAAGCTCTTTACGAGCCGAACAAGAGCTGAGCCACGAGCGCCTTATCTTATTTCCCAGCCCTACCTGTAGCAATCCTTCAATGAAGAAACAAGGTACCACAAGCCTCCACAGGGAAGGCAACAATGTGAATAACCAAAATCACGTTTCCCTATGAGCATGTGTTTGTGCCAAACAATATAAACCACGCTTGCAAAAGAATATTTGTATGGATTACACAAAATATCCAAATTTTACTATGGGCATGTGGTCACAAAAAAGAAACCTAAATCTAAATATTTGGCGGAATTTCCTACTAGTAGAAGGAAATATTGCCTGCCCTAAGCGAGGTTGGCACAGTGGGGTGGAGTGGTCAAGGTTCCATTCACATGGGTGTCTCCTCTATGAGCAAGCCGACACCTAGCATATATAGCCCGCGGGGGCGGGAGTCCTAGCATCGAAGTTTTACACCATTGGTATGACGATCGTAGTCATGGCAGGCTGAGCCAGTGAGACTAGGTCTTCATGCTGGGTGTGGTTTCTTGGAGATATAAATAAAAAAAAGGAAATACTTCATGTCCTTTAGCAACCCCAAAAGTCTTGAAAACCTTGAATTTTTGTATAATTTAACTTAAAGCAGGTTATATTTTTTGGTTTCCTACATGTTCAATGAACCAATTCTCAAGATCTAAGAAGTTGCAAGAAACCCTAGGCTCTCATTGGCATTTAAGCTCACTAAAACGTGTCAACCTAATCAAGGGAGCAAGAAAGCTTCACAACAGACTCCATGAGGAAAGGAATGACAAAATAGAAATGCCATCTTGTGACTTCAAGTCTTCCCTGACAAATAGCAACAAATTGGTGACCTAATCTTAGGTGTTCAAAGCAACATATCATGTAAAAATGGCCACAAAAAGGGCTTGTGGGGCTCTGATCTCTCTTTCACCAACTTGTCAAATCCAATAAAAATCATGTACTGGAAACTAGGAAAAAAAATACCCAATGATGGCTAAGGAAAACACTAGTCCTTTCTTTCTTCATCCAACAAAGCAAGCAAAAAGAAAAGCAAATGTCATTTCGAAGGAAGGAATTGGCTTAGCTCTTTTCATTTTCAGGGTACCTGTAAGCACCGCCACCAACGGGAATCTATTCTACTTTCTTTGTATTTATGCAGATAATGATAAAGACAAGGATTTAAGTAATAAATTAAGATAAAAAAATCAGTTGAGTTAGGTGACCGCTAGGTAATTGATTCAAGGGCCAATCTCATAGTTGTCAGGTTAACCTTGCCTATGATCAAGCTCTTGCTGAAGGGAGACAAGTTCGAATATGCTGAAAAGTGGGAGAAAAGCTTGCTCACCACAACTCCAATGTTAACTTTGCCATCTGAACATGTGGTTTTGTGATCTATAAAGATGTCTCAGCTACAGGAAGATGTTTCTTAATGAAACACGAAAAGATTATAGCCAATCAAAAACTTATGAAAGAAACTATTCCACACATGATTTGAAGCTGATTGTCGTGGTATTTGCATTGAAAACATGGTGTCATCTCTATGGAGAGCAAATTATTCTCTTCATTTTGTACAGTAGCCCTTCCTATCTTATAAAAAAAAAAGAACTCATGATTGCAAACAGATCTAACCCAGTATTGCAAATCACAAGTTTGTCTGACGTGCACTAATAGGAATGGTCATGCTATGACCCCATGGAATTTGTCCACATTAATTCAGATCCAGGAATCCCTTGTCATCCGTATCCTCATACTTCATCTGGGATCTCTTTGATGCAAGTTTTTTTTATCAAATCGGATCAATAGATGGTTAGAACATAGACAATATGATAGAAATTTACTAAGGGCAGTCATAAGGTTTTATGCCAGCAGAACGGTGACAATAGGTACGATAGACTAACACCAGTGCAGTCAGGTCTCCAACCCTAACTGCAGTTTTTTCTAAAGAAAAATCATGCAATGACCTTATAAGAATCAATTGAAACCTCATTTTTATTACAAAAACTGCAATAATTCAACAAAGCAAAACATTTTGGCTTGTTTACCAGCTCTAGATGCAACCATTCTAGTTGGCAATGCAAAAACCAAGAAACAGGGAGACCATTAAAGCATTTTGTAACCATTTTGTACATTTTATCTTTATTAATATGATAACTATAAGAACTGGCGTTTTTTCTTTGTCCTGAGGAAAGACGTAGATGACAATCATTTTTGGCACCATTTCATGTTTTGGTTGAGAATGAAAAAGCATGACAAACATGGACAATTCATGACTCAAAATATGACAAATATGATGAATTCATTTTATTTTTTTCTTGATGCTTTTACCCTTTTGTCCCCTCACTCGCTTCGCTACACAAGCAATTGCCTAAAATATTAGACGCCTTGGTCAAATCACCTCTCTAAGTTGGCGTATAGAAAAATCAAGCTATCACATCATGTAAAATGTCACCTGAAAAAATCAGACACCATGTAAGTTGTTTGTTGCCCCCCTTCCTCTTTGTTTTTGGACTGCGGGGAGAGGTAATATGATAAATGGCATGAGTCAATCTCCCTAAAAAATAGGCAACTGTCTCATCTCTGATTCACCAACCATACCGGAGATTGAAAACCCTACTCAGCCCTCTCCCCGAGAGTGCCTTAGCTCTCTTTCCTCACCTTTAGATACGGTTAGCTCATATACATCTGACCTTTAAAGTAAGAGACTACTAGGATAACTGCTCTTACCGCTAGACCAGCTAATTTCACACTATCATATAACATATTCGAGGTGCCGTTTGTAACCAAGCAGCATTCTATGGTGTGTTTTGTGGTTGGACAGCATCTCGGCTATAATTGAAAAAATCAGACATCATGATTTTGACCAAACAAGAGGGCAAAACAGTCTGAAAACAGTAAATTCTTTTTTTATGTTTGTTATATTTTCTAGTTGGTGCTTAATTATAGTATTGTGATAAAAATTATATTTTCTTGGTTCTATATATATAAAACAAAAGTATCCTAACCAAGACAGGCTATAACCCTAGCTTTGCTATAAACAAGGAAAATTAAATGGGTTAATTCATATAAAGCTACCAATCATATCACTTTTACATTTAACCACTTTGTGTTAAGAAACATCAAGTCATTGCCTAACCTTTTTAGAAACTACTTGAAGAAGTGCATTAGCTAGTATAATTTAAACACAAAAATATTGGGAGTTATACCTGTTCCCTTGCGACTTACATTGTACAGTTGCGCTTAGAGTCTGTTTTGCTTTTGTTGAGTCTGATGTAAGCTGCCCAGTTCAGGTGAATCAATATCCCAAAGGGGCAGCCCATATACTTGAACTGTAATAGCCTGCGAGCAAAATTGTGAATGAAGTAAATGCGTTGAGCTTTCTTTTGTTCACCCTCGTTGTGATTGCTTCTTGTAATTGCAATTTCTCTCTTGCACTCTGATTACAAGCTTCCGCGATCGGCAAGCGAGCTGACAAGTAGACTTGCGGCGGTGAGGAAGGATCATCACACCGTGCTGACCCATTGAAGAAAATAGGCCCGTGACAAGTGGTACTAGAGCCCGTTCTCATGCTGGGGAAGGGACTCCAGAGTCGGTGTCGACAGACACGTCGACATACTGTGATTTGTGAGCAAGACATCGTAGCACATTATTAAAACTTGCACAACACCAAAAGCAAGACAGTTGCTGAATCTGAGGAGATGGGTTCACCTCAGGGTCAAGAAGAGTTTACTACAATTGTTAATAAGCTGGTGGAAGATGTGACTTCGCACGATGAAGCGATTTCACGTGCATGCGAATCATTCAGTAGACTGAATGATGTGGTGGCGAGCCTTCAAGAGCAGGTAAACTTACTAATGGGACATGTCATTTCGTTGACGACTACAATGGTCGACTTGCAGACTGAAGTAGGGGAGCTTCAATTGAAGAACCATACGTTGCAGCGGACAGTGACCCTAAATGACAGAAATGGTGAGAGGCCATCAAGGATTGATGTGCCAAGACCCGCGAAATTCAATGGTTCTCGTGATAGCAAGGCCATTGAGAACTTTTTGTTCCAAGTAGAAGATTACTTGGATATTCAAAATGTGATCATTGAGGATCTAAAGATTAAGGCCGCAAAAGCCTTACTTGATGGAGATGCCATCACTTAGTGGAGGCAGAAGCGTAATGACATGGAGAGGGGTCAATGCGTGATAAACACCTTTGACGACTTCAAAATGAAGTTGCGCAACTATTTTATGCCAAGAAATGCGCAGAAGCATGCGTACCGGATGGTTCATGAGCTCAAACACTCTGGTTCGTTGCAAGACAATGTCAGAACGTTCTAGAAGCTTATGTTGGAGATACCTAACATGTCAGACGATGACATGCTCAACTGGTTCATTGTGGGACTTCAACCATGGGCACAGTCTCAAGTGGAAAGGAGCAACCCTCGTATTTTAGAAGATGCATATGTGGCAGCGAAGCACTTAGTTGACATTCAGCGCAAGCCTTTCACTCCATCCACCAAAGTTGGAAAGAAGCCTTACCATGGAGGCAAGAAGGATGAGCAACGCGGTGATAAAGGTGAGACATCGACACACCACCAATCCAAAAATAAACAGAACTACACAAAGCATAACAATAACAACAAGGGTGCGGTTGTGACATGTTGGTTCTGTGGCGATAGACACATCGCCATGCAATGCCCAAAGTGCCTCGTGAAGGACGATGGGCAAGCCAACGCTGTACAAGAAGAATACAACGATACTGAATTTAGTGACACTGAGATGATGCAACCAAGGATAGAGGCCATGCGATCGATTAACACAACTAGAAGTTGCACAACTAAGAACATGCAGGTCTGTAAAGAACTTATGTACTTGGAAGTCATTATGAATGAAAAGTCTACTTTAGCAATGATAGACTCAGGGGCCACACACAACTTTGTCTCGCGAGAAGAGGCAGAGTGATTGGGCTTGAAGCCTCAACCAAAGCAGAGGACCATCAAAACGGTAAACTCTGAGGCCAAGCCCATCCTTAGTGAAGCAAGAGACGTGGATATTCAAGTGGAGAGTTGGGTTGGCAAAGCCAACTTCTCTGTGGTGCCCCTGGACGATTTCAAGGTGATTTTGGGTATGAAGTTAATTTCTGCGAAGCCAGAATGTTATAATGCTGCCAAAGTTTAACACGTTGATGATCATGGGGTCAGACTTGTCTCACACAGTGCAGTGCCTTACACAGAAAAGCAAGTCTTCACTGCTATCAACAATAAAACTAAAGAAGAGTGTTAAGCATGGGGAGCAAACAAGTTGTAGTGCGCGCAGAAGAAGAGAAGGTAGAAGCAGCAGTGTCACTGACCCTAGCCCCACTATTAGAGGAATTTTAGGGGGTGATGCCTCCGAAATTGCCAAAGCGTCTTCCGCCAAGACGTAAGGTTAACCACAAGATTGAGTTGACCCCGAGAGTGAAGCCTCCTGCAATGGTTGCATACCGTATGGGGCCAGCTGAGCTGAAGGAGCTGTGCAGGCAGCTAGATAAGATGTTGGATGTAGGCATTGTTCATCTATCGAAAGCCCCTTTTGGTACCCTGGTCCTTTTTCAGATAAAACATGACGGCTCCAAGCGATTATGTGTAGATTACCGTGCTTTAAACAAAATCACGGTGAAAAATAAGTACCCATTGCCATTGATAGCGAACTTGTTTGATCAGCTAGGCAATGCCCATATCTATTTCAAGTTAGATCTGTGATCGAGTTACTGGTAGATAAAGATTGCTGAAGGTGATGAGCCGAAGACAACTTGTGTCACTCGCTATGGTGCTTACGAATTCTTAGTAATGTCATTCGAGTTAACAAATGCTTTAGCCACGTTCACGACTTTAATGAACCAGATCTTCTACCCTTACTTAGACAAGTTCGTGGTGGTCTATCTAGATGATATCGTGATCTACAACAGCAACATGGAGGAATATGTTGGGCACTTGCGAATTGTATTTCAGGTGCTGAAGGAGAATCACCTTTGTGTTAAACGAGAGAGGTGTCTCTCCGGGCAGGAGGAGATCAGCTTCCTTGGCCACATTGTAGGGCGTGGTGCTACGTATGGATAGGCAAAAGATAAGGGCCATCCAGGAATGAGTTTCGCCAAGCAAAGTGTCAGAATTGCAGTCATTCCTTGGTTTGGCAAACTACTATCGGCGTTTCATTAAAGACTATTCCCTTATTGCTATGCCCCTCATCGATTTGTTAAAGAAAAATCGGGCATGACTCTGGACAGGAGTGTGCCAAGATGCCTTTGATGACTTGAAAAAAGCCTTAGTGAGGGAGCCAGTGCTGCGACTGCCTGATCATTCGAGACCCTTTGAAGTTCACACGAATGTCTCAGACTTTGCCATTGGCAGAGTTATTATGCAAAATGGCCATCCGATCGCATATGAGAGTCGCAAGTTGAAAGATGCAGAGAGGCGTTACATAATGCATGAACGTGAGATGATTGCCATTGTGTACTGCCTTAGAACCTGACAACACTACCTCTTGGGTGCTGAGTTCGTCGTCAAGATGGACAATGTGATCATGAGCTATTTTCAGACATAGAAGAAGTTGACACCTAAACAAGCTCGATGGCAGATGTTTTTGGCTGAGTTTGACTTTGCCTTAGAGTACATGATTAGAAAGACCAATGTTGTGGCAGATGCTCTGAGTCGTAGGGCTGAACTGGCAGCTGCACGCGCGGAACCTTCTGAAGTGCATTTGGAGGGCGCATTGCTGAGCCGCATTTGTGAAGGTATGTAGCAGGATCCGACTACACAATATCTTGTTTCTTTAGCACAGACAGGGAAGACTCAATGGTTTTGGCTACAGGATGACCTCCTTGTGACAAAAAGAGGACGCATCTTCGTGCCGTGGTGGGGAAGCATCTGACGAGAACTACTTAAGGAGTGTCATGATACACTATGGGCCGACCATTCTGGTCAGGAGCGAACTTTAACACTTCTTAAGCGTGGCTACTATTGGCCGCAGATGAGAGACGATGTTGAGGGGTATATGCGGACATGCCTCATCTGCCAGTAAGATAAGAGGACAAACTAGAAAGTTGTCGATCTCCTTGAGCCTCTACAAATTCCAGGACGTCATTGAGATATTATCTCCATGGACTTTATTGTTAGTCTACCAAAGGTAGAGAGCCTCAGTTCTATTTTGGTTGTGGTATATCGTTTCTCAAAGTATGCCACCTTCATCCAAACTTCTAAGGAGTGCCCTGCAGAGTTGTTCGTAAAGCATATGTTGAAGCACTGGGCCATACCAAAGAGAATTGTGAGTGATCGTGATGCTCGTTTCATGGGCAAGTTCTGGCGTGAAGTATTTCGGTTACTTGGCTCTGATTTGTTGTTTTCAACAAGCTTTCATCTGTAGACAGATGGGCAGACAACGTATCAACATGATACTTGAGCAGTACCTTAGGCACTTTGTTAGTGTCAATCAGAAAAATTAGGTGAAGCTCCTTGATGTGGCACAATTTTGTTACAATCTGCAGAAGAATGAGTCTTCAGGACACAACCCGTTTGAGATAGCCATGGGGCAGCAACCACTAACCCTGCACACTCTTGCCGCACAAGAAAAGGGAAGGTCATCCTTCGCTTATCAGTTTGTCCGCAATTGGCACAAGCAAAATGAGTTGGCGAAGACATTCTTACACAAGGCGGCAAAGAGAATGAAGAAGTGGGCGAACAAGCATCATCGACCCACGAGGTTCTAAGTTGGAGACCAAGTGTTGGTGAAGCTATATCCTGTTCGTACAAGCATCTTCCGCAGGCGGCACCGCAGACTACTCAGAAAGTATGAGGGACCCTTCACCATCACAAAGAAGGTGGGCAAGCTGGCATACAAGCTGAAGTTGCCCCCATACTTCAAGGTGCACCCGGTGTTTTACGTGTGCAACCTCAAACAATTTCATCCGGATGATGGAGACCCAGAACACAGTGCGCCACAACGCGCTCCCATAATGCAGAGGGCCCCGACAATACAATGGGCCAAAAAGTACCTTAATCAGATCCTTCACCACAAGGTCAATTACTTGGGGGAGGCGAAGAAATACTTGGTACAGTGGGAGGAAACAACGGAACCAACGTGGGAGCCTGCATTCCGAATGAACAGTCGCTACCGAACTGAAGTCAGAGCTTACCACGAAACAGATGGCACCGAGGAATGATTTGAAGGGGGGAGCATGTTCCCTTGCAACTTACATTATACAATTGCACTTAGAGTCTATTTTGCTTTTGTTGAGTCTGATGTAAGTTGTTCAGTTCAGGTGAATCAATACCTTGAAGGGGCAACCCGTATACTTGAACTGTAATAGCCTGCGGGCAAAATTGTGAATAAAGTAAATGCATTGAGCTTTCTTTTGTTCACCCTTATTGTGATTGCAATTTCTCTCCCTGTATTCTCTCTTGCTTTCTTGCACTCTTATTACAAGCTTTCGTGATCGGCAAGTGAGCTGACAAGTAGGCTTGCGGCGGTGAGGAAGGACCGTCGCGCCGCGCTGACCCATTGAAGGAAATAGGCCCATAACAATACCATTGGTTAGCGAATTTAATTGTTCATTTGCTATTTAACTTTGTATTCATCTCTCAAATTAGGTTTACTGAATAATTGGCATCTAAGAACAATACACAACTTGAATAAGACGGTTGTTGGACTCCAAAAAACACAATAAAAATAAGGAGTGGAAGAGATAAAAAATCTTTGGATTTTTTGTCTCTGTCACTATAAGCACAACTGTGAGAAAATCACAACATATGCTTATTTGTGAGGCACCACACTCAATCCATCCAAAGAACATTCCATTCATTTCTTTAAAAAAAAAAAATAGAAAACCAAGGAAGGGACAAACGGAGGTCATCCTGCATTTGTTTCTATGTTCAACCTCAAACTCATTTTCTCTTCTCTCCCATAAGATCATTTCTAAACATGAAGAGGTGTCCGCTTTCTTTCTTGCATCTTCTCCCTATATAATAACTCAATCCCCATAAAATGATAAAAATTCAATATGTAAAGTCTAATCGATAAAAAACTGGATTGTAAGAGATGAAACACGGTCAGTTATCTTCAATTGTAGATTTTGAACTTTCTTTTGGTTGGGCATTCTCTTTTCGCACACACACACACACACACACACACACACACACACACACACATATATATATATATATATATATATATATATATATATATATATATATATATATATATATATATATATATATATAGCACTAGGGATGATGGTGGACTAGGGGGGGGGGATGCACTACAAGAAAATTGTTAATTAGCGACGGAAATTTGTGACGGATTTTTTCCGTCAGTAATTAGCGACAGATTAGCTAGAGAAACCTTTCTTCATCAATCTGTCGCTAATTCGCGACGGATTAGCGAGGAAATAACTTTTATCGCTAATTTGTCGCTAATTAGCGACATCAATTTTTTGTCGCTAATTCTTAATACAAGAAAACCATTTTAGCAAAGGATTTAGAGAGGGAATTGTGTCATCGCTAATTAGCGACGGATTAGCGAAAAAATATATTCCATCGCTATTTTGGTATTTTGATTTACGACGGCTTAGCGACGGAATAATTCTGTCGCTAAGCTGTCGCTAAATGTCGCGTAAATCCCTAATCCCATCCCTCTTTTTCTTTTTCCTGTTTCGCTGTCTTGCTCCCGCCCGTCGCCCTCTCCCTTCCGCCGCCCGTCGGCCTCTATCCGGCCCCCACCGTCCATCGCTCGCCAGCCGCCGCTCCCCGTCAGCCTCCCGCCACCGCCCGGCGACGCGCAGGTAATCATTTCTGGCAGCAGGGGGACGACCCCCCTACATTTCCGGCAGCAGGGGGTCGACCCCCCTGCGTTTTCGGCAAGGGGTCGACCCCTTGCGTTTCCGGCAGGGGGTCGACCTCCCTGCATTTCCGGCAGGGGGTCGACCCCCTTGCATTTCCGGCAAAAGGGGGTCGACCCCCCTGCGTTTTTGGCAGCAGGGGGTCGCCCCCCCCCCCCCCCCCTGTGTTTTCGGCTGGGGGTCGACCCCCTGCATTTCCGGCAGGGGGTCGACCCCCTGCATTTCCGACAGCAGGGGGTCGACCCCCCTGCGTTTCCGACAGCAGGGGGTCGCCCCCCCTGTGTTTTCGGCAGGGGGTTGACCCCCTGCATTTCCGGCAGAAGGGGGTCGACCCCCCTGCGTTTCCTGCAGCAAGGGTCGCCCCCTCTGTGTTTTCGGCTGGGGGTCGACCCCCTGCATTTCCGACAGGGGGTCGACCCCCCTGCATTTTCGGCAGCAGGGGGTCGACCCCCCTGCATTTCCGGCAGCAAGGGGTTGCCCCCCTGTGTTTTCGGCAGGGGGTCGACCCCCTGCATTTCCTGTAGGGGGTCGACCCCCCTGCATTTCCGGCTGCAGGGGGTCGCCCCCCTGCATTTTCGATAGGGGGTCGACCCCTTGCGTTTTCGGCAGCAGGGCGTAGGGGGTCGCTCCCCCTGCGTTTTCGGCAGGGGGTTGACCCCCTGCGTTTTCGGCAGCAGGGGGTCGCATCGCCCCCCCTGCGTTTTCGACAGGGGGTCATCCCCCTGCGTTTCTGGCAGCACGTCGTAGGGGGTCGGCCTCCCTGCATTTCGGCAAGTAGGGGGTTGCCCCCCTGCATTTTCGGCAGGGGGTCGCCCCCCTGCGTTTTCGGCAAAGGGGTCGCCCCCTACGTTCTGTGAAACTACATCTGCCTCTTGTTTTTTTTTCGACAGGTGGTGACTTCATTTTAACACAGTATTTTTTGCAGATTTCTCAACGGAACTCGCTTGTGCCCCGCCACCCGTGGTAAGTAAGTTACAAAAACAATGCAAATCGGGTAAATACCCGTGGTGAGTAAGTGATGCAAGCGCATCACATGTTATTTAATTTATTGAATGTAACACTTTATTGTTCACACACTCACTTAGTTGTTGATATCTAGGGCTGCTTTGTTGGAGTTCGGAGATCATGCTGAGCATGATTTTAATGTATGAATATAGAAGTGTTCTTATTTTTGGAGTACGGAGTCCATGCTAGGCATGATAGTAGTTAGTGGGATATTGAAGTGTGTTTGCTGCAGGTACATGTTTGACATTTATTTAATATGAATTATTTCGATGTATTGCAATGTTTGATGTGATTGTATCCATGCTTGCATGTAGTTACTTTCAATTTGATTATGTCTTTCATGTGAAATTGTATACTGAAAGCATGCTTCAAATGAATGTATCGTGTCATGAATAGTTTGCACATGAAAATATTAAGTTATCAATACATGCATCATAATTCTTGTGATTGTATGACATCATATATTGCATGATAAATTTGCTATTTTCTTCATCATAGCATTCTGATGGTTCTCTTTTAACTGGTTAGGATACTATTCGTAACATCATACGACAAAATGACTGCAAACCGTGAATGGATGTACCGTAAGATAGTGGACAATGAGTTATCGCATGAATATATGGATGGTGTTGACAGTTTTATTGAATTTGCAACGGCAAGTGTCAGTACAGTAGATCCCACAGGTCGGATTAGGTGTCCCTGCAAGATTTGTAAGAATAATCGATTTGTAGAACCTCATGGCGTTAGACATCACCTATACAGGAAGGGTTTTGTGAGTGATTATCAGAACTGGACGTTTCATGGAGAAGAATTTAGAAACGATTTTGATGCACTGGTGCACGATAATCCATATACAAATTTGATATTTGATGTCGTAGGAACAGAACTGGGTTCTGCTATGAGTTCTAGTGATGTAAGAACTGACGTAGATGAAGAATCACCAAACGATGCAGCTAGTAGATTTTATGATTTACTTAGAGATGCTGATGAGCCACTTTGGAACGGTTGTGAGAGTCACACTATCTTGTCTGCAGTTCTTCAACTAATGAATTTGAAGTCCGAGTATAATTTGAGTCAATCATGTTTTGACTGTTTGTGCATGATTGTGAAGAGTATGTTGCCCAAAGATGAGAAATTGCCATAAAATTTTTATCGTGCGAAAGTTATGGTCAACGCTCTAGGTATGGGTTACAAAAAGATTGATGCTTGTCCAAATCACTGCATGTTGTATTTTAAGGAGCAGGAAAATAACATATCATGCTCGTCATGTGGGCATCCTCGGTTCAAGCCAAAGACAAGAGACAATGGTAGCACGAGATCAAAGGAAGTTTCATACAAGTCGCTCTGCTACTTTCCTATCACTCCTAGATTGCAGCGATTGTATATGTCTTCAAGGACAGCTAAACACATGAGATGACATGCAAATAAAGTTTGACACGATGAAAACAAGATCATGCATCCTGTTGACGCTGAAGCTTGGAAGCACTTTGATCGTACTCATCAGAACTTCACAATGGAAGTGCGAAATGTTAGACTCGGTCTATGTACAGATGGATTTAATCCATTTGGGGGTAGATCAACTCCATACTCATGCTGGCCAGTATTTGTAACTCCATATAACCTTCCACCAAGCTTGTGTATGAAACATTCAAATCTTTTCTTGTCTCTGTTGATCCCTGGTCCGACCTCACCTGGCCAAAATCTTGATGTATATCTAAGGCCATTGATTGATGAACTAAAAGTACTGTGGGATGACAGTGTTACCACGTATGATGCCCACAAAAAACAAGATTTCAACATGAAGACAGCTGTTCTATGGACAATCAGTGACTTCCCTGCATATGGTATGTTATCTGGTTGGAGCACACATGGGAGGTTGGCTTGTCCGTACTGCATGGAGGATTTCAAAGCTTTTAGATTGAGGCATGGAAGGAAGCCTTGCTGGTTTGAGTGTCATCATCGATTTCTACCCAGCGATCATCCGTTCCGACGACAAAAGAATGTGTTTAAAGCAGGCACAACTGAAACAGAAGGTCCATCCTCAAGATTGTCCGACATAGAGATTCTAAGAAGATTGTGATACTTTCCAGATGTATCAACAGATGCCCGCAGTCCTACACCCTTCCGTGGATTTGGGAAGGATCACAATTGGACGAAGAAATATATTTTTTGGGAACTACCATATTGGCCGACCCTATTGATACGACATAATTTGGATGTGATGCATGTAGAGAAAAATGTGTTTGATAATGTGTTCAATACAATAATGAATATTAAAGGAAAAACGAAGGATAATCCGAAGGCCCGTATGGATTTAAAATTAATATGTAAAAGACCAGAATTGGAACTCAAAGAGTATAATGGCAAAGTACTGAAACCAAAGGCAAAGTACGTGCTCGGACCTGATAAAATAAAACATGTATGTCAATGGTTGAGACAACTGAGATTTCCAGATGGATATGTCTCTAACATTGCTCGGGCTGTGAAGATTGATGATGGACAGTTATATGGGTTGAAGAGCCATGATTGTCATATCTTTATGTAACAATTGATACCCCTAGCATTCCATGATATGTTAGACAAACCTATATGGGGGGTATTGTCTGAGTTGAGCGGATTTTTCAGAACATTGTGCGCATTGGAGGTCGTTGTATCAAATGTAAAGAATCTCGAGGACTCTGTCATCACCACTGTTTGTTTGCTAGAAAAGATATTTCCGCCAGCATTTTTCGATGTTATGGAACATTTGATCATACATCTGCCATATGAACTAAGGGTTGGTGGCCTTGTGCAATATCGATAGATGTACCCATTTGAAAGGTATATGTTTTTTTATATTTGTCTCTTTAATGACAGATATTTAAAATTTGAAATGTATATTCTTGTCAGATGCATGTTCGACCTAAAAAAAAGGTACGTAATAAAGCAAGAGTAGAAGGCTCTATTTGTGAAGCGTACACTTTAAAAGAGATTTCAAATTTCTCATCTATGTACTTCAAACCTCATATTCCAACACGTTACACAT
Source organism: Nuphar pumila (assembly GCF_984573655.1). Classification (NCBI taxonomy): domain Eukaryota; kingdom Viridiplantae; phylum Streptophyta; class Magnoliopsida; order Nymphaeales; family Nymphaeaceae; genus Nuphar; species Nuphar pumila. The sequence continues at coordinate 62,397,683 of NC_143260.1, read as the reverse complement.
GCCCGCCCCGTAATGATGATGGAGAACAAGTAACTGTAGCTGACAAGCTGTCAATATTTCAACCACTTGGGCATGCATTTGGTAGTTGTCGATCAAGGCTATTGACAGATCGAGAGCAAGATGCAACACACATCTATATTCTTTTTAATTGCTCAGCGATCGACCCATACATCGAGTAAGTATATGTATATGCAACTCAATTATAAATCCTTTTATGTTCTATATGTGGATACATGACTCGGTAATATAAGTATTTGTGGTTTGCAGACGATTTGATCTGGAGGTGCAAAGCGAAGTTTCACATCTCACTGATGCAGAAGTACAAAAAGAACGTGAAACTAAGTTTGTGGAGTGGTTGAAACAGTTGGTAAAGAAGCTAACGTAAATTTTGTACTTATAAACAACACTAAGTTACTTAATTGATCGTGATCACAATCATTGTTTATGTCTGTGCGTAGGTTTGCCATGGTGATGTTAAAGATCAAGGAATATGTGATTTAGAAAATGGTCCGACCAAAGTTGTGCAATGCTACAACGGGTATATCGTAAATGGTTATCGATTCCATACAAAAGACTACGGTATAAACAAATCAACGATAAATAGTGGCGTGTGTGTCAAGGGTAGCAGCTACGGTGAAAATAAACATGATTACTACGGTGTTATAGAGGAAATAATGGAGTTGACTTACTTAGGTATGAATAACAGGGTTATGATATTCAAGTGTCATTGGTTTGATCCAACTGCAACAAGACTCGACAAAGCTTCAGGCATTGTGGAGGTGAATCATAAATCCAGGTTTGGAACATATGAACCATTCATATTAGCCTCACAAGCTCAACAAGTTTATTACACTTCATATTCGAGTATAAAAAAGTCAGATAGAAATGAATGGTGGGCAGTTTGCAAGGTGAAGTCCAAACTATACCCCGAGTATGATCAGTTACAGGAAGATGAGTTAGCTGAAGACAACGATTACTATCAATCAGATGATGTCTATGACTTCGCTTATGGTCACGATGTTGCGCATGATATGCATGTCATATCTCCATTGGCCGATGAAACATTCATAGAGGAATGTAATCCAAATGATGTACCAAGTGGATGGGCAAACAATGAAGAAGAAGAAGAAAAAGAAGAAGAAGAAGAAGAAGAAGAAGAAAGTCAAACTAGTGACGAGGAAGAATTCTCAAGCTAGTGAGCAAAATCTTATACTACAAACCTCTATTTAAATGCATTGCAGTACTTGATGTGAGTTGTATTGCAATACTTGGTGTGAATGATTAAAAATTTTATTTGAATGTATTGTAATACTTGATACGAATGATTCGAATGCATTGCAATACTTGGTGTGAATGATTAAAAATTTTATTTGAATGTATTGTAATACTTGATACGAATGATTCAAATGCATTGAAATACTTGATGCAAATGCATGAGTTGTATTGCAACACTTGATGTGAATGATTAAAAATTTTATTTGAATGTATTGTGATACTTGATACGAATGATTTGAATGCATTGTAATACTTGATGTGAATGATTTGAATTATTTGAATGTATTGTAATACTTGATACGAATGATTCGAATGCATTGCAATACTTGATGTGAATGATTTCAATTATTTGAATGCATTATAATTTATGCAACGAATGATTTGAATTATTGCAATACTTGATGTGAATGATTTGAATTATTTGAATGCATTGTAATACTTGATGCGAATGATTTGAATGCATTGCAATGCTTGATGTGAATGACTTGAATGCATTGTAATACTTGATGTGAATTATTTGAATGTATTGTATGACATATGTTATTTGTTAGAATATGGTTCGTGGAGGTTATAGTGGTCGCTCATCCAGTAGTAGCCAGGCTCAGCCTTCATCTTCACGGGCTCTTGTGATAGGTATATCATATAACTAATTGGATGTTTGATTAGTTCAAATGCGCATTCTGAGAATTTCTAACGTATTTTTTACAGATGATGTTGCGTCTGTACACGACCCACCTACACCAGTTGATCACACAAGTCAAGAGCCAACACAGAAAATAGGGTCTTCTCAGGCTGGCACAAGAAGACTCATTCGAATAGTGTATATCGATAATCGACCGTAAGTATTTTGTTTTCAATTAGTGCATATCTTATAAATATTTTATATTGATATTTACTGTGTAACAATTCATGTGCAGCACGAGGTTTGAGCCACAAGTAGTACGTAAGATTAGGAATTCACTTCTTCAACATCTACCAGGACCGGTTGCTCAATGGAAATAGTACCCAAAGGAGTTGTTAGACAGATTGTGGTCCTCATTCATGGTATACAGTTGTTCCTCATAGTTAATGTGTTTCATATTTAATTTATTTAAGTAATGTCTACTAACTTTCTGAAAATATTTATAAGCTTCGAATCGCTTCGCAACTACGGTGGAAGAAAATGATGCAAGGAAGGTGTGGCAGAAGGTGGCTGTCAATCGATTTGCAGACATGCTGCACACTGAAGACTGCAGCAAAAAAAACATCTGGCGTAGTAGATGATCTATTACTGTGGAAGGGCCATGGTCCTATTACTATCAGGAGAGATTACTGGGATGAAATGTGCGATAAGTGGGCGAGAGATGCATTTAGAAATCGCTCTGCGAAGGCTGCACAAAATTGATCGAAGATGCCCGAAGCCCATCTACACACAAGTGGATCTAAGACATTTGGGAGCCACCTGAAGAAAATGGTAACTCATCAATATATAATATTAATTTTATAAGTATTGTTGCAAACTTGTGTACTAAATCTTTTGTCATTTAACTTCGCAGGAAGTAGAAAAAGGAGGCAGTGTACCATATAAGGATGTGTTTGTTGAAACACATAAACGGAAGACCACAGGAGTCTTCGTATCAAAGAAGGCGAGAACGACAACGGTATGTATTAATTTTATTAATAATCATTGCAATATATATGCAAGTTATCATAATATTATCATTAATTATTAATGAATACTTTAAACATTATTTTGTAGGAGACATATGAGTAACAGATGGTAGAGCAATATGGCGATGACGCTACTCAGCATCCATCATTTGATCCTACAACATGGGTAACTGCAGCAGGTGAACCCAAAAAAGGTCGCGTGTTCGGGTTTGGGAGTAATATGAACACTTCACCAGTTATTGCTTCTTCCAGTTACGACTCACCGACTTCTTGCGCCGACATAAGCTCCAAGCAGCAGACTATTATTTTCGGTGATGATGTACGCCAGATCGTTACAGAATCACTGAATAACTACTTCCATGACACCGTCGCCCCCTTTCTCCGAAATGAGATCAACAATCTTGTTCTGAACAGGGGATCTTTGATTTCAGGTCCCTCTCAGGTATAATCACATATTCAGTATTTTGTCTGCCTTAGAACACATATGAGCATAATTAAATCACATATATAACTTTTTGCCTGCCTTAGAGCACATATGAGCATGATAGAATCAGATATAGAGTTTTTTGCCTGCCTTAGAGCACATATGAGCATGCTATAATAACATATAGAGTTTTTTTATTGCCTTAGAGCACATATGAGCATGCTATAATCACATATAAAAAATTTTGCCTGCCTTAGAGCACATATGAGCATGCTATAATCACATATTCAGTTTTTTGACTGCCTAAGAACACATATGAGCATGATAGAATCACATATAAAGTTTTTTTGATTGCCTTAGAATACATATGAGCATGATAGAATCACATATAAAGTTTTTTTGACTGCCTTAGAACACATATGAGCATGCTATAATCACATATTCAGTTTTTTGACTGCCTCAAAACACATATGAGCATGTTATAATCACATATTCAGTTTTTTGACTGCCTTAGCACACATATGAGCATGATAGAATCACATATAGAGTTTTTTTATTGCCATAGAGCACATATGAGCATGCTATAATCACATATAAAGTTTTTTTGCCTGCCTTAGAGCACATATGAGCATGTTATAATCACATATTCAGTTTTTTGACTGCCTAAGAACACATATGAGCATGTTATAATCACATATTCAGTTTTTTGACTGCCTTAAAACACATATGAGCATGCACAAATCACATATAGAGTTTTTTTACTGCCTTAGAACATATATCATTTATGATAGAATCACATATAAATTTTTTTGCTTTGTCTGCCTTAGAGCACATATGAGCATGCTATAATCACATATTCAATTTTTTGACTGCCTTAGCACACATACGAGCATGATCGAATCATATATATAGTTTTTTGCCTGCCTTAAAGCACATCTGAGCATGGTAGAATCACATATAGAGTTTTTCTAGCTGCCTTAGAACACATATGAACATGCTATAATCACATATTTAATTTTTTGACTGCCTTAGCACACATATGAGCATGATAGAATCACATATATAACTTTTTGCCTGCCTTAGAGCGTATATGAGCATGATAGAATCACATATAGAGTTTTTTTATTGCCTTAGATCACACATGAGCACATGATAGAATCACATATAGTGTGTAATTTATTTCATTATATTTTGTTTATCAATACTGACTGTTCTTTTCTTGTGTAGGCTGCTAGCGATAATCAGCGTAGTGGAGCTGAAGGGACAGATAAAGACAATGAACAAGAAGACACACAAAATCTTGGCGATGATTAGAGAACTGTGTTGAAGAAATTCTATTTTTTTATGTTTCCTAATTGTAATTGTTGAATTGTAATTAATTAAACTTGTTAATTTTAAGGTGGAACGATTAATTGTTGTAGATTCTTGTTATATGGAATTTTTTGTGTGGTTTATTTTTTATTTACAGGAAATATAAATTGTACAGTTCTCGGTATTTAATTTTCAAATAATTTTTTTTTAATTTTTTTTCGTGTTTGCGACGGATTAGCGATGGAACCATATGTCGCTATTCATATAAATCTAGCGACGGAAATAAATCTGTCGTCAAGCCGTGGTCGTCGTTTAGTACCGGTGGATTGGCGAAGGAATACAGCGCTCGTTAGTCCGTCGCAATCAGCGACGGACCTGATGACGGAATAAATTCGTCGCCAGTTAGCGTCAAAATATTCGCGACGTAAGCATACCGTCACCTCATTGTCGCTAATCCGTCGCTACGCCTGTTAGCGACGGAATGTGGTCGTCGCTAATCTGCTGCTTTGTTGTAGTGATGAGAGACATGAAAAGGAGAATGAACTGGGGATGAAGGTTAAAATCAAAACCAATAGAATAACTAAATACCCCCCCTTTTCTTCCCCCTCATATTTCTTGGTAAATAAGAGAAGCATACTTAGTTATTTATTATTTTAAAAGAACAAAAAATCCTCCAAGTCTTTAAAATTCCATGTTTTTGACAATTATAAGAATCTTCTTGTGATCCTTTAATGGCTTGGGGGCACATCAATTATTCAACCACAATGGGAATGCCATGAGAGATGTAAACGTATTGACTCGGTTTGGATATAATCATTAACAAGTCCAACCTAATAAGATCTAGCATAATCTGATCCAGATTTGGAGTTGGACAGGATAAGCTGGGTCTGATGACCTTAAAATCCGATATATATATATATATATATATATATATATATATATATATATATATATATATTGAAGTTTAGACTTTTATCAGGTTCGGGTTTCACTCGGATTTGGACTCACATTAATTTGGATGCAAACTTCAATAACAAATCCTAATCCGTTTGCTAATAGGATCTGACTTTTGGCTACCAAAATCCGACTAAACAGATTCAGATTCAGATTCAGTCAGATGTTAAACTGGAATCCAAACCATTTACATCCTTAAGTGGCATGAGGAAACAACAAGTTAGTTAATTTTGATACCTATGGGGTTTAGTAGCAAAAAAAAGGTAAAATTTGTAATTTCCATTAACTAATGTAAGCTATGATCAAAGTGATGGAAATGATGGAACTGAAGCTTTTACCACACCTATGTGGTCAGCAGGGTCCTGTGTTAAGCTGAAAGCCTAAGATCAAATGCATGGGGAGCTGCCATTGCTTTATCACCTTGGGTCACGTAAGGTTGGGTGGTCGTGTCATACACTTAGAGTTTTACTTCACATGAGGAAGGCTAGGCTGGCCCATTAAGTATCCGGTTCTTTTACGAGGGTTTTCGTTTGGCATCAGAAAGAAAAAAAAAACAAAAAAATATGAATAATGAAAGCTTAATTTATAAAAAATTTAAGCAGTTATTTTGTGATGAAGGATAAAATCAAAACCCGTGCGGGAATGAATGTGAAGATAGATGGCACAGAGCGAGGGTGAAGACCTTGTTCCCCCACTGCACTGCCGGCTGCTTGCTTATGCCGTATGCCGAATCGGGGTCCGAGGCAAGGAGATGACTCGAATTGGGGGGGGGGGGGGGGGGGCTGCCTAACGATGCCATGTGATCTGGGCCCCCACAACGACCTCGCCAACGCAGCAGTGATTCGCCTCACCTCGACCGCGAGGGAGGGGGGGCCCACTATCGTGATGACGTGGCTAATGGCACGGGATTCGAGGTGTGGTGGATTCCAGCTCGACACCTCGCTCGGTTGCTTGTGGGCTTCGAACTTGAGGCAGGCGGAATTCGTGCGATCTTGACTTGGACTTATTGGGGGAGCGCTGTTTCAAGGGTTGCGGCTGTCAGTGCTTCAACAGGGGGAGCCCCCGATTCTCCAACTAGACACGTGGCACTATTAGATGCGACCTCTTCCCCGGGACCACAGCGGCGATTTAAAGTGCGATCCACGTGGCCGTACAACGCGTAGCGCAGACATGAACAACTTGGCCGCCGGAGTTGTGAATGCGCAAGGGTTGTCGGGGTCGGCGACTCGGCGTAGCATACCGTCTGTCTCGACTCGGTGGTTCAGAGCAATAAGTAGGTCTGGAACCGGTTTGAAATTGGTCCGTTTCATTTGGATCTCATTCTGACCTATGATTGCGGGACAGAAGTACCGGAATTTGGTTCATGCCCAAGTGTGATCCTGTCCTACCCTAACAAATCGGAACCGAGCGACTCAGAGTCGGTTCTTGGTTGAATTATTTTCAATCTGGTCTGAGCATAGATCCATAATTCATAACGAAAGGCAGTACCAAAAGAGAGGGATATTAATCAACCGTGTTCGTTATACGAGGACTCGGATGAACCGGTTCGGTGTCAGTTTTATTATATATGACAATGGTAGAAGAAAAAACGAAAGCGGGCCTTATGGATAAGGCTTGAGTCTCAGTCTCATGATTGAAACCCTGCTGGCCCAATTAAAACGCAGCACGTGGCACTGATCGTTGACGTGGAGGTTGGGATTTTTTTTCTTTCTTTCTTAATTTCATGTTGTTGGGAATAGAACACTTTATTCAATCCAAGCTTCAATTATCACCGTTTTATGTCAATTGGTGTCATGATTCAAATTACAAAATTAAAGGAAAACAAAGAAAAACCAGGATTCTGTTTTGAGTTAAAAAATATATAAAAAAAGGACTAAAATTCACATGTTGCAGAATATTAATTTCCCTTCTTCTTCTTGAGGCAATCAAATCACTTGTGTGTATGAATGGAGGGGCATCCCTTGCCCTTCAGATGGTGTTGCACAGTTGTTGCAAGAACCAAACTTCCTCCGAACTAAACAAATTATCCCCAAACTCACAGTAGTTATTGGGTCCCCAGGTTCTGAACTCAGTGGGCGCCAATTCAGGGTACAAGCCCTGCAGTTGATCAACATACCCAAAGGAGGTAGCCTGGTTCTCCGAGCACCCCATTTGAGTGGTTGCGAAATCCTGAATGAAATAGTCAGCAGGGTCCGAGACGGCTGAGACCTGAGTCCCGACCGAATCGGAGGGGGTCTCTATGTAACTCTCAGACCCGGGGTTCATTTGAAACTCTGGCAGTGTGATTCCGAACCCGTCATGAGCCGAAGATGTGGATGTCTGGTTGGAACTCTGAGGGGTGAAATCGGAGGACTCGCGCTGCTCGGCGCTCCGCTTCGCCTGGATCCGCTCCATGAGCTGCGGCATCCACAGGTATCGCATGGCATCTCGGAACTGCTGGCTGTTGACATCGCACTGCAATTGCTTCGCGTGCTTCTGCACCCTTGTCCTCCAATAATTCTTGATCTCGTTGTCCGTCCTGCCCGGCAAATGCTGCGCGATTTTCGACCATCTGCGGAATCAAACAGGATAATGCAAACGTCAAATCATTGGCACCAAAATGTACCTCCTTTTACTCATCATCAGTTAGAATTATGTATGGTGTCCCCTTCGATACTATTCAGTGTGAAATTATACAAAAATAGCTTGCCCCATCTCTCTCTCTCTCTCTCTTTGCTTGACATATTTAAGCTGTTTACCTATTGCCCCAGCGCGAGTGCAGCTCAAGGATCAGTAGTTGCTCCTCAGCAGTTAAATTTCCTCTTCGGACACCGGGGCGCAAGTAATTGAGCCATCTAAGCCTGCAACTCTTGCCTGTTCTCTTTAATCCTGAAAGATGAATAGAGTTATTATGAAATTTTGTAGATAGATAGCGAGATTTCCTTTGTGCGCACCTTCTAAGGGTGCTTTCACAAACTGTTTCTCATCTCAACATACATACGAAATCAAGGTTATTTTTTGCGAAATCAAGGAAGAGAGAGTAAGCATGAGGAAGACAAGCACCTGCGCAACAGGCAAGGGAGTTCCACCGGCCTTCGCCATGGCTAGCTATGTAATTCACCAGTATGAGGTCCTCTTCCATGGTCCATGGCCCTCTCCTCAGGTCTGCATCTTCATATTGGTTTTGAACAGTGTTTGGCATCCTGTTCTGAGTCTCCATACAAGGCAAAAGAGAGAAAACAGGGCTAGAAAGAGAGGAATTATAAGTGGGTGGAGAGAGAGAGAGAGAGAGAGAGAGAGATGGATAACAAGGGTGAGAGGGAGACTGAGGACTAGGGAGAGATACGGGAAGAGGGTTTTATAGAGAGATCTGAAATGAAAGACAACACGTGAGTGAAAGAGGCTGAAAGGGAGGTGGATTAAAAGAAGTGAAGAAATGCATTTGAAAAAATTTCCAAAAGCCAATAAGAGAAAAATAAAATAAAAAAATTTAGGGAAATTGGGAGTTTCCACTTTCAACTTTCAAGTTTGACTTCCACTTTTTGTCTAGTTCTTAAAACCGTGTGTGCAGTGCAGTAGAGGTTTGCCTATTCATCACTCTTTTACTTTTTCTTTTTTTATCTTTTATGAGTTAGGAGGAAGAGGACAAACGATGTGGGGGTGAGCCCTTCGTTGCTGTCGACCGGCCGTACCAACACTGACCTGATGTAACCGGTTACCCTGTCACGTGCTGAAACTCCATAGCTGCGATTGACGTGGCCATACACACCTCTCTGAGCTGCCCCGCGTGCGAATTTTAAATAACGAAAAGGAATGTTAATGTTTTTTTTTTTTATCAATTTCCAGGATTATCGTGCAAGTTTCGTGTACAAATGACTTACATAGGGTGCCTAGGGGCGTTTGTTTCACGTTTTTTTTTTCTCATGGGAAATAGATTCATTGGAAAAAATGCTGCAATTGTTTTTTGTTCCATGCATGCTGAAAGAACACTTTAATTAAGGGTCGTTTGTTTCACCCTATTTAAACATCAAATTGGAGGTTTACGTATGAAACCCTCCATTAGGGTATATGCAGGTGAAATAAACACAACTTTATTTTCTTGTAGGTCCTATACAGTCGTCATGAGTTTCTTTTCACGTTGATCATGCATTTACTATGTAAATCCATACCCACCGTCCGCTATCTCACGTTGATCATGCATTTAGTATGTAAATCCATACACACAGCCCGCTGTCTGACTGGATTTACCTATGCGTTTTTTCCTACAAGAGATGGCCTTTCTCAAAGAGTCTTTTCTTATTGGTGAGAATGAAACAAAAGACCTATTATTGCTCGTTTCATGTGAGATAATAACATAAAAACTATAAGATTTTTGCACATTTGGATAGGATCTAGTTATGGTTTGAATTATTCAACATTATCAAAATAGATTCAATTACATTTATGTATCGAATTGGATCAGATTTTCCTTATGTTTAAAATAAAAGATGACTGAGATGTTCTATTTTAAAGATCATAATGCATTGTTGGGACTAGGCAGGGGCGGAGCCACATTGTGGGGAGGGTGGGCACGTGCCCGCCCTGACCCACGAAAGTTTCTCGAAGGGCTACGGGTCAGTGAGCAGGGTGGACTCCCCAACCCTAATCTCTCTCTCTCTCTGTACCCACCATTTAATCTGGTATGCTTTCTTTGCAATTCCGATAGGACTTGCCGGAAAGATGATGGTTCCAGCCATCATGGTGGTTCTCTAAGCCTGCTTTACTGCATGAATGCCAAGAATCTGGCTGAGGGACGGCCTCGTTTTGGCCTACCACAAATACGGCGTCACCAAAGGGGCCACCAACTACAAGATCGTCTTCGCCGACGGCTTCGTGGGTTCCTAATTTCTTCGGAACATCAATGGTAGAAAACCAAAAAGAGATTTCATCTGGTGTTTGGACAAAACAAAACCACCAGAAGACAAAACTGGTGACAAAATATTCTTAGAGGTGAGAAGACACGAAAACTTTTCCACACAAACAGTGGTCAATGAGAAAGTGGCTTCTATACCGGCCCGGATTGCCCGAGCGGCAGCGCGCCAGGGAGATCGAGGAAAATCTACTTTTCATTAAGAGGGTTGGAATGTGGAAGCTAGCAGGCCATACTCATTTGGTAAATCTATGGCATCCTAGTATGCCATGGAAATTTGAAGTACGAGCACTGTTTCAGACTTCCGAATCTACCTATTGAGTTGTGGAATGAAGAGTTCTAATTGGACATAGCAGAGCATTTGGGAGGTAAACTTGTTTTGATTAATCAATTTATAAAAACACCACAATGTGTGCTGTATGCTAGATGTTGAGTAGAGTTGCCCATTGATTTTACTTCAATAAAAAAAGATTGAGATTGAGCTGGAGAATGATAGGAGGTTTATTCAGCCTGTGGAGCATGAGGGTTTTATTAGTTTCTGTAAGGTGTGTGGTTCTGCACATCATCGTTCTGGTTCTGCACATAATCGTCAAGGGGTCCTGATGCAGATCGATGGAGGGAGGTTAAAACTGAGAAGATTTGGAGACCAAAGTCCCTAAACCAGGTAAGGGATTATCGTCCTGGTGATTTGGAGGATCACAATATTGGGCGTGTTGATGTGCCAGAAAAGTCAGTGGAGGTAGATGAGGTGCAAGTCTTAATCTCTCCCATGATGAATGAGGATAGAGATTCACCATTTTTGGAAGGTTACCAATTTCGTTGGGTAATCCTAAGGTTCCTCATATCATGGGGTATAAGGCAGTGGTGGGAAAACCTAGAAGGAAAGGTCTCTACTCAAATTGCTCCCGCCATGCATGGTAGGTCACCTATTCATGCATCTCATGTCCTTGGCAAAGATATATAAAGATGATGCGGATCTTGAAATTGGTGGGAGAATCCAATACAGGACCCAAATGCATCTCATATCACCAATCCAATGTGTGTACGCAAACTGGTGATGGTTTTAGAAGCTAAAATCATTGAAGATAAGTAGACTAATTCTTTGCAGAAACCTAGTCATTTTGGTGGTGTGGATCGATCACTAGCGTTGGTGAATTATTTGAAGGTTATATTAGACTAACGGTCAACCTTTCAAAGAGCATAAGGTGATTGATGTTATGGCGTCAAGACCAACTAAATGGAGCATGAATGCAGATGTTGAGTTTGGTGCAGTTGATCTAATTAACTCGCCGGTCCCAACATCAACTATTGCTTTGTAATAAAGCTCATAATCTGGTACCAACGGGACCTCCGCGTGGTTGGTACTTGTGGTGGGACGTTGCAGGTTCAAACCCCAGTGGGGTATGTTGAATAGTAACTGGTGGGGGTCTGCCTAAGCCAAGCTTGCCTTTCAAAAACAATAAAAAAAAAAGCATAAACTCATAATCTGAAATGTTAGACTCTTGGGACAGGCTTGGGCACGTCGGGCTCGTCAAATTAATAAGTGCCAAGGGCACATTTTCTTCTTGTTGGAGACTAAGATCACATGTGACACCTTGCCTAAGGTACATAATAACTTAAAAAAAAACTAAATGTCTTGGTATTTTTTACTGTTGTGATACTTGTCAGTTTTGTTTGCTTCTAGAACCCAAAAACCATTGACAATGAATTCTTTTTGTGCTATGGATCAAGCTTCGGCTATTAAGGTGAATTATAAAGTTGACAAGGTATTGGTTTCGATGATATATGATCATTCATAATTACTGTGTGCATAGGCGACTATTTTTTTTTTATCATCTTTGCTCTTTTCACAAAGATATGTCCTGGATCATTAGTGTTGACTGGAATGTCGTTAGATACATCCTAATGAAAGAAAGGGAGCTCAACATTATTCTTTAAGCATGTACAACTTTAATGACTTAATCTCAGATTTTCGTTTGTTGGGGTTTTAGAATGATGTTAAGTACACCTACGTACAATATAGTAATAAAAAAAGGACTCCGTTTCAAGGCATTCAAAATTGATATTGTGTTTACCAACGGGGGTCTGCTTGTTTTGGTAGGAGCTGTTAGTGCACGTCACCATGTGTCGGAAGGTTGCAAGTTCAAAACCCAATGGTATGTAGTGTAACTGGTGGGGATCTGCCTAACCCCAGCTTCCTGAATGATCGGATACTATTGAACAGACCTCGAGGGTGCCCATGAGGGGTTTTCCTGTACTTATAAGTTAGATTAGGTAAAATAGAGATTAAAGGTTTGGAATTTGTTGTCCTGTAACCCCCCAAAACCTAAGAGCCTTTTTCATGTATGTCGTTTGATGTGCCCATGTCTTAAACATGAACGTTGGATCCGATCCAATCTAAAATTCAACATTCTCTCACTTGACCCATTGACATAGAAAAACACTTAAAACGGATCAGAAAGAGCCACTTACCGAAAGCGGCCATAGACGATCCGAATGACATTTCGATGGAGGTGTGTGGTCTGTGTTCTTCTCCAACATTTGGATCATGTTAGGGATATTGAATTGCATAAGAAAAAATATTGAAGGGAATTCACTGAGATGCAGAGATGGAATTTTTTAAGGGATGAGTGGGTTTGTTCTCTTTGATGGATGTGGTTGAAGGGAATTCTTTAAGGGCTGCTTTAGTTGAGATGCACATAGTCAAAGCCATTGATATGATTGATACATCTGTGATAAAAGTATGTATTTTATCTGACTTATTCATTCAGTCACCCTTGATTCGTGAAAACCCCCATATTATTGACCTGGTTACAAGTGTTCACCTAAGGTCCTAGTACACCTGATCAACTAAAATATTACTTAGTAGGATTTGGTAAACAAAAACCATATCCAATTATAATCAAATGCTGATATCGTTTCGATTTTTTAGTACCCAATCCAATGGATATTTGAATTAGATGGATATTCAAATCAGATTATATGCGAAAAACCGGACTTGGTATAAGCTTCTCACCCTCTAAATCCGAATCCCTTTAGCCAATGTTAAATTAGTTGGATCCAGTAATAGCCACATTTAACCCGAATCCGAACAGTCAGTTTGCATCGATCCTTATTCTAACCATCCTCTGCCCGAGCTCGGTCAGGGTTGATTTAGTCATTTGTGTATGATTATTTACTTAAAACTTGCAAATGCAAAAACAAACCAAGGCGTCTTTGTATTAATATTCTCAATAATTAAAGGTCACGTGAGCTCATCTCTCTCTCTCTCTCTCTCTCTAGCCTGCTTTCCCCATAAGAGAAGACTGGCGTAGTAAAAGCCAGCAAGTCCTCTTCATAATTCGCCACGGTTACGTGAACCTCCAATATCAACAGGCTATGGCTGGTCAACTTTCCGAAGGCTCACCTGCCGGAGATGGCATTTCCCGGCGAAGTGGGGATGCAGAGTATGAAACCAAAAGATGGGGTTCCGGCTCTAGAAAGTTTAAAAGCCGGATATTTAGGGGCCTGTGGGCCCAGGTGGGCCTGTTGGCAGCCGGTTTCTTGCCCTAATTTTTTTTTATTGTGGGTTTAATATTTTTTTTTATTATTTTAGATGCCCTCTGAAGCGTCTTTGACCAAAACTATTCGGATTGTTGCTAAGAAAACATTGGCTACTGGGTTTCTTACTTGTTGACTAGGGTGACCTTTGACTTTTTATAATGGCTTAGGCAAATCCATCCTTCACCGTGGCAACATACATATCTTAGCCCCCAAACCCTTATTGTAGGTGTTTCTTTTAGGGTTTTGACTGAAATAAACTTTTGACTTTTTCTTAGTGTCTATAATGCCCTCCTGTGCACTTCAAAATCTTTATTTGGACATCTTTGCTGGTGGGTCTGTATATTGGATCTGTGTGTAGATGACCCGGTAACCCTTTTTTTATTTTTAATGAGAAGCTTCTATTGTAGTTCAGATTTCCCCTTATGGGCCAAGAGTTGCCAGGTTGATGTTGGCCTTGTTTTAGGGTTACGGGAAACACTATAAGGCCCTGTTTGGAAACTAGTAGCTGGGATGGGAAGTGGCAGCCGCCATTCCATGCTTTAGTGTAAAAGTACAATGTGACTTCCCATCCCAAATGCATTAACTCTCATCCCTGCTACCAGTTTTCAAATAGCACAAGGTGATAGTTTGACCAACTTTTTTGCTAAATGCATCAACTCCTATGCCAGTTTCTAGATTCTAAACAAGCAAAGGAATTTTCTGAGAAACTGTTTTTGAAATGAGAAACACAACATTTTTAAAATGTTTGGGAAACACCAAAAAATTTACGAAAAGCTGGTTTCTTAAGGAAAACTCGTTTCCCTTCTTATGAGAAATGCATTTTCTGCATTTGGGAAATGTATTGCTTACATGTTTCCCATGTGTTTTCCAGGTGTTTCCCCTTTATGGGATACATGTTTCTCATGTTTGGTTTCATTAGTTTAATATGTTATTATGGTTTATCTTTTTCCAAAAAATTTTCAGGTGTTTCCACTTTCTCAGTCATTTTCTCATTCATTTCTCAATTACTTTCCTGATTCGCATCTAAGTTGCTTCCCATTTCCTGTTTCACATGCTCTTGAAAAATCTTATTTTTCATTTTTCAAGATGTTTACCATTTACATTTCAGTTTGTGGCAACCTTGGCTTATAGTATAAAACTCTAAGTATTCTCCCCTACTGTAATACCCTGATCTGAGATCTCTGGAGTCTGGATTCATGTGTATTACATCATAGAGAGAAATATCTATGTAGCACACAAAAAACATGGCATATTTTTTTAAATAAACAATCATCAATTAATATCAATAAAATAGATTTCACATAATCAGATCAAGCCACTATGGCAACATCATCCAAATGATGCATCACTTCTGAAGTTCAATAAATAAAAGAAAAATAAGATAACTACTATGTCGAAAGATGAAACTACCTACATCCTAAAGAAAGCTGACAACATTCTATCTCTAAATCCTGTCTCACGAAGTCGCCTGAAACCTACAATTGTGATTATTAAAGGGGGTGAGTCTAAAACCCAGTAAGAAATAAATTACAAGCAAATTAAACTTAGATTTACAATTGCAGTGGGAGCCCACTGCAAGCTCCTAGTCTTATTTTAGTTTTTGATCATACAATACACACATGTTTGTGTCTTTTAAATCTCCTCAATTTCTTATTCAATTCTTACAAGTTAGTGTTTTCTCAATGCTAACCACTATCTATTTCAGCTATACTAGTAACAACCTACTATGAGCGTAACAACCCATATATAATACCCCAATTCTACAGTGTTGACCAGACTATAAATTATAGACTCTTTGTGTCCACTGTAGTGTATGACAATCACTTATAATTTTTCTTACCTCGAATACAAATGTTGAACTCTAGTTTGCAGCCAAGTCCCTCATAGCAATAATAGTAAAATATGATTACCACAAAATTATGTTCATATTAATAAACAGACATTCTCTATACCTATCAAAATTATCAAAATACTCCTCATGAGGTAGTTTGTTAGACCTCAATTTCTGTATCTATTTTTTTGTCAGAACTATAGGACATGTAGATTCCTCTATGCATCACAAATCTAATGTATGAGTTTGGAGTACGAAGTTATGACCATTTTACTAATTAGGTATTGGGTCACACATGTAAAGGTAATTTGGTTATTTCAACTCACAGTGATCTGACCTAACTCAGCCTAGGTCAAACCAGACTCAGTCTAAATTTACTACATTGAGTTTGGTGAACCTAGTTTGGATCCAACAGGGTTTGGATTCAGACCCTACTGAACTCTTTAAGTCTTATATCGAATATGCTCAATAAGTGATGCAAATTCATACCCAGTTCGGTGTAACTGGACTGGACCCAATCTATTTCAACTGAGAATAGATTGGACTGGATCCAATTTTGTTTCAGTCAAAGATAGACTAGACTAATTTAGTTCCAATCAGGAACAAACTGAACTAGATCCACTCAATTTTAGTAAGAGACAGACTAGACTGAATCTAGTTCAGTTCGAGTTAGTGATAGGCTGGATTGGATCCAGTTTTGACATGAATTTAGAACTGACCCACTAAGGTATATATTGGATCTAGACCTAGTTCAATTTGGGTTTAGTCCAACCTAGACCAGTTTATGCCCAATTGGATCAAATTGGACTCAGACCCAGTCTCGTCCAGTTCAATCCAAATCTATCACAAGAAACCAAGACATGGCTTAACTCAACCCGTCTTTGTTCTTGTCTCAACATGTTTTTTTTTAAATTCCCTGACCATGCTTGGTCTAGCTGAACTCAGAAGAGATGGCCCTCAATCTGGCCCAATGAGTTCAGGGTTTACACCTAGACTGGTTCGGTCAGGTCGATTGGGTCCGGTTTAGTCGAGATCAAGACGGTCGACATATGACCAAGACAACCTTTTTTTTGTTTTTTAATCTCTTATCCGACTCGGTCTGGACTACACCTGAACCAAGTTGGTCTCTCAGCCTGGCCCGATCCTGTTTGGGTTCACACTGCGACTAGTTCGAGTCAGGTTGACTCGGTCTGATTTAATTCAGACTGAGTCGGTCGACTCTCAGATAATTGTTTTCTTATTTCTTCCATGAAAGTCGACAACCAATGGTTACTGATTTTCCTGGCCTGTTATATACATGGGTCAAGCTCTGAAATCGTGTGGAGGGTGAAGTTTATCCTTACCCTCTTCCGCAAGAGAGAGGGGGAGGCAGTTCCTCATTTGGAGGAACCTTCTTTTCCCTTTCCCTTCAAAATTTTGTTTTTTTTACTTTTATCCACCAGCCTCGCTGGGTTCAAGCCCACCCGGTTGGGTCTTACACCTGCCCAGTAGAGATATTTTCTGGTTGTCATCAACATGGCGGAATAGGACATATACCTCAAATATCAAGCTCACAACAACCTTCAACTTGAAGGTGTCAAGCCAATCCACCTAGCCAAGTGTGTGGACCTCTTGTGGGCTAGTTGACCTGTAACTTGATTGACCATTTGGGTGTGGAGTTATTAAGGGCGATTGTCTTAGCCATTTAGGCCTGGGCTTAGAGAGATTCTTTCCACTGGACTTAGTTATTTCAAGTCTTGCTTACCCTTTGTTCAAAGCTGTACCCTTTCTAGGGTGCTATTTGTTTAGGCTCCATTAGATTGGCACCCAACATAATACAATACAACCTGCTAGTCACATCTAAAGATATGGATCAAAGTTTTGAAACTATCAAGCAAACTACATGATTTGGATCCGATGAATTAAATTGCATCTGAATTTGATTTGGTGAACATTCAATGGATGCGAGTTGAAGCCAAGATCAATACATATATCTTCAACAATGAAAGAGAGGGGAATAGGTGGTTTGATACATAATGATCCAAATTGCATTAGTTGGATCTGGATTTGAGTAGAGCTCTAGAGAGTAGGGCAATAAGAGAGGCTTATAAATGCCATCAAGTTGATAGGTTGCCATGAGTTCGAAACTCACGGGAGTCACCCCTTGTCACTAGCTCAAAGCGGAAGCTGGGTGACTCTCTGATGAGCAGAGGAGACCTCAAGACTTTTTTATAATTGCCGGCTTGCCAAGGTGCAGTCGGTGATGGAGGACATTCCCTTGGCCTATAAAAAAAAAGGAAAAAAAAAAGAAGAAAAAGGAAATATCAAGCTAGCTGGTCCCAATAGAGATTCAAGTTGATCCATATCACAACCTGAACTCTGTAGGGGTATTTAGGTATTTTGAAAAAAAAAGGAATGATGTTTGAAAGAGATGAGAGAGGGAATTTGGAGGGTTGCTTACAAAGCCGCCAACGTACGATAGCTACGTCCACAATCCCCCTTCTCATGGGATGCCTTGACTGGTGACCCTTGGTTTTGCTTGATTAGGGAGGAGGGATTGGAAAGCATATTAGTCTAAACTTGTGCTTTTAAGGACTAAACTAATGGTGGTGTTTGGGGCCTTTGATAGAGTAAAGTTGAACGTGAGAATGTTGATTTCTAACTCTTTACGCGTAGATGCCATTTCTTTATTAGGGCATGCTGTGGCAGCACTGGGCAAGCATGATGACAAGCTCCCTTAGTTTAATTACTTTTGACAGTTTCCAAACTATGTGTCTCCCACTCGTTTTGTCCCCAAACTTCTTTGCTTATTTGATGATAATCCTTGATTATTGGGCATGTTGTGTGCTAATGACGGATTAACATGGGTCAAGATAGGAATTTATCTGGGCCAATGTCGATATGACACTGTTTGGTACGATATTTGAATTATTTTTTGTTATCCTCTTGCTTTTGTTGTTGTTGTTGCTTGGAAACGTGAACCGGCGCGAGAGAGAGAGAGAGAGAGAGAGAGAGAGAGAGAGAGAGAGAGAGAGAGAGAGAGAGAGAGAGAGAGAGAGAGGACCGAGGGAAAACGGACCCCGTCCCGCTTCGCCTCGTTTGAACCAGGGATGGAGGACATGGAACGGGGATGAAGGTTAAAATCAAAAGCCATGGAGAGAGAGAGAGAGAGAGAGAGAGTTGGTGCATGATTTGGTTGATAAATATATCCTATAACAGGAGTGTTGAAATTAACCCTACAGTGTGGGATTGGGCCATTTCATAAGAAATCATCAGCTTTTCTTAAGGGACTGTTTGTAGTACCCTTACTCGAGAGAAGTCAAGATGGAAAGTGCTTTCTTGATCACAGGAAGAGGCATGAACCCATTTTGATAAGAAAATTGTTGTTTTGCATTTATTATGTACAACCCACCTCATATTTTTTTTATGGAAATGTTTGTTTTACCAAACTTAAGAAAGACGCTCTCCTTCCTTCGAAAGAAGGGCTTTTTCATAGGAAAGAGCAAGAAACAAAGGTCTCCTAATATAGGAGGAAACTAAATAACTCCCAGGAAAGTTTTGAGAAGAGTTAGGAGATGCAAATTAAATTGAGTGGTCGATCCTATATATATATATAAGCCCAGATTAAACAGTTGGTGCCTAGTTTTGCTAGGGAATGGCCCTTTTCTGGCTACAAAAATGCCAATTTCTGTCTTTCACCTGTGAAAAGAAAGAATGCCAGTTCCCTTGATACGTTAAAATGCCAATTTCTCACGGGCTGTTGGTTTTATTGTTGATATAGTTGATACCACATAGATATACACCCTTTTCTTGATGATGTCGACGAGGGGGGCGGCCATTGAGTCTAAAAAGAAACGAGGAAAATATGGGGCCCACTAGGTCTCTTATAATTCAGAAAAACTATTCCGGGTGCACTCGGACTCTATCATGGTTTAGGTTGGCCCTTGACAAGGACAAGTCCAAGCTTAAAAGTATGAAATGTAGATTGGGAAACCGCCCTTAGTCTTGGAAAATTCTTGGGGGCAAAGGTATAAACTTAAGTGGCCTCTAATCTCTTATAATACTCACGAGCTTTCCCTTGTTTGTCTATTGTAGAGTAGAATTTAGGGTTCTCTAGCCACAAGACTAATTAATACATGTTGTTTGGGTCCTACTTGACTTTTGTTTCCTTTGTTGATTATGCATTGTTGAGGTTGGTGTTATTTGCCACTTGCAAGGATACGACGAGTCGCCAAGAGTTACTTTCTCAAGTCAACGTTTGAAAGTTTTGTGGTTTGTCTATGAACAAGAGCGTGGTACAATGCACCATGCATTCTAAGAGGCACTAGTTGAATTTTTAAAGTTTAATTTCAGAATGTTTGACAACAGGAGATGCAAACGGGTTGGATCTTGTCGTCCCTCATCTAGATTGACCTGACTTTCATAGAATGGTTAGATCATAGTTATCAGAGTGAGAAGTAGGTGCGAGAAGCAAGTGTTTCAAAAATGAATGGATGCATGAAGCATGGATTGTTTAGGAAGCACAAGGGGAATCAAGAAACAATAAAAGAAAACGTCTTCAAGTTAAGGGAACATCACGAGTTTGAAACCAATAAAGGGGGCATCCTTTGCCATAAGGTCGAAGCTGAGTGTACCCGTCGGTGGCGGGGGAGACCTCAAGGGTTTTTTATCAATAGGGGCCAGCCACTGTGCGGTTGGTCATTAAAAGAGGTTTTCCAACTCTCTCTCTCTCTCTCTCTCTCTCTCTCTCTATATATATATATATATATATATATATATATATATATATATATATATATATATATATATATATATATATGGGGGGGTGGGGGGGAATGAAAACCTACCCAATAAAAAACATTTATCGGATTTTTGGCAATTTATCAAAATTCTGACCTTACATATGTATTAAACATGATTGATATATTAAAAATGGACACTTGGATCATGTATTTTGGAAGAAAAAATGGCACTTGGAGCCTCGAAAATTTATGAAATTCTAGGCCATTGATTTTTTGAAACCTTATAAAACATATCCATGCATTGGACAAATGCTCCAAGAACTAAATTCCTATAAAATCAAGTGCATAGATCACATTTGCAAGGTCAGAATTTCCAAAAAACACCCAAAATCTGAAAAATGTTTTTTATTGGGAAGGTTTGGGAGGTTTTCAATTGGATAGGTTCATTCCCTATATATATAGTTAAAAATACTTAAAACTATATTTTTTTATATATAGCAAGAGAAAGACATTTACAATATCAATGTACCTCATTTTCAGAGGAACAAGCTTTTTAGTTTTCTGAATGAGCTTTTCAAAAGGTTTCGAAAAGTGCAAAGAAGCGTGTGGTTTCACGCCTCAAAAGCGAATTCCTCAGGCTTTCAAAATCTTCTGTATATCTATGC
This sequence comes from Nuphar pumila, assembly GCF_984573655.1. Classification (NCBI taxonomy): domain Eukaryota; kingdom Viridiplantae; phylum Streptophyta; class Magnoliopsida; order Nymphaeales; family Nymphaeaceae; genus Nuphar; species Nuphar pumila. The sequence goes on along the minus strand of NC_143260.1, from coordinate 62,376,421 downwards.
GTTCGTTCATGTGATGAGATATGGATGCAGTTCTTGGTTTTGTAGATGGATCTAGTTTCGGTTAATGAACATTATCTAGACGCCAGTTCACTTTGCACACGCTTCCATTACTTGTTAAATATGGTTTATCTTGCTCACATCTATTACCCAATTTGGACTCGGATCCATACTGGGTGGGGTAGTATCAAGTCCCAATCAAGATAAGTTTACGTCAACTCCATATTCGCTTTGCATCAAAGTTCAAGCAGACCAATTTCAAACAAACTAAACCCCACCCCACCAACGTCTTTCTTAATAAAAACTAATTACCAAAAAAAATTACAAACCAACCACTTCCAATTCAAATTGCCTTCTTGTTCTACTGCACCATGTAACCAAGTCTGTTTGAATGTTTGATACATGACAAACAAAGGACATTAGTATTCGGGGGTCCATATTGCTCTATCTTATACATTTATTTTTTGTCTTGTTAATGCACTGCAGTAATTAGTCCACATTTTTTTTTTGGACAATTGGTTACGACATTATAATAAGATGGTAGACCAAAAAATTTATTTTGTTATATGCGAGATGGGTTAACATTTGGTCATGTTGCCATTACCTACAAATTAAATGAGTTTTCTTTGACATCTTTTAATTTTTTATGATGTTTTTAATGAAACTATAACGTTACATATGTGATTTACATGTTTAGGTTAGTGGGAATCAGCTCTTAGATTGTCCAAATACATGTAGGTACGATTTTATGAGTCTTTAAAACTCAAAGGCATACAATATGTGATATTTTCTCAGCTCATGAAATGGTGTTTTTCATCATCCAACAACCAATCTCTAGCATTTGATCTATGCTAAATCTATCTATGAGGTCCGATTAGGCCAACGCGACCCACACCTATGAATTTCAGCTCATTTAGATGGTCAGCTTGCCATGACCAAATCTCTCTCTCTCTCTCTCTCTCTCTCTCTCTCTCTCTCTCTCTATATATATATATATATATATATATATATATATATATATATATATATATATATATATATATATATATATGGGTAGGTACCAAATGAAAGGTGCTAAATGAGTTTTTCAGGGTTTTTTTGTTTTATTTTTAAATTCTGACCGTACAAATGCCATCTATGCACTTGATTTTATAGGGATTTCGATTCCAACACACGGGTGGGTTTTTTTAAGGTCCAAAAAATCAACGGTCTAAAATCTTTGTAAAATTTTTAGGCTCCAAGTATATTTTTTCATAAAAAATACACGATCAGGTGTGGATTCCTCGAAAATCAACCATGCCCAATACATTTATGGGGTCAGAACTGCGGAAAAAATACCAGAAGGGTAGAAAAACCCATTTAGCATGTATCATTTAGCACATATCAATTTCTCACCTACCCATTTCTCTCTCTCTCTCTCTCTCTCTATATATATATATATATATATATATATATATATATATATATAGAGAGAGAGAGAGAGAGAGAGAGAGAGAGAGAGAGTGAGAGAGAGAGAAGCTCCTAAAGATTGTTATATCCTAAACACTTCTCAAAAACATAGTTGCAAGCGTTCTTTGCATACTTTGAATGTATAGATGTGTTTATCATTGTTTATTTACTGAGAACCAAGCTTTCAACTACATCATTTTAACAAGAAATTTTTATTTTTATTTCATTAAGTTCATATTCCAATGAAACCATTCATTTATTTTATTGATCACTCTATAAATATATCTAAATATCGAAATTGCTTAATCTAAAAAACATGTTTTATGCTAGGTAATCTTAAAACAATACAATTATAAGTTTAAATTAAGCCAACACACAAAATTTTCTCCTTTGAAGCCATTTATAATAGTTTAGGAGATAGAAAAATTGAGGATCTACTCTTGATATATTTCAATCAATCAATTTTAATATTGGTTTATTGATTAAATTATGGTATGTGAGTGTGCATGAAGCACATTTGTAAGAAAACCAATTATATATTGCAATTCATGATTGTGTATTCAATGATATATATGTATGCAATAGTAGATCAATTATTTATTGATGTGTATAATTATTATTAGTATACTATAATGAATCAATTTTAATATTGATTTAATGACTAAATTTTGGTATATGAGTATGTATGAATCATATTGGCAAGAGAACCAATTATATTTTGCCACAATCGATTTTTTGCTCAATCAAGTTAGAATCTCCTAATGAGAATTATTTTGACTCAATCTAACTTCATTTATTTAGCTCACATTATTTAATAAGAATTGACCTTTGAACTATGTTTTTTCGATGAAAAAATATGTTTTTATGTATCGACAAAAAACCAATACATTCATAGCCATTGTTTTTGGATTACTTGTAAGATTTGGAAATTTTGTAGAATTTTAAATTTATAAAAATTTGCTTAATATGAATTATTCAGTGCATTGTTTGTTAAATATCATTATTTTATGCTTAATTGGGTTGGATTGGACCCAATTGGACTTGAATTTGGATTTAATTGAGGACCCAATGTGAGTGTTGACCAAGTTGGTGTCAATAGACAAAACTGGAAATCCATACAAACAAAATAAATATGCAAGAAATAATGAAATAAAAATAAATTAATTTAAATCTGATTAGATCTCAGATTTTGGGATTGAATCTCGGATTTAGACTTGGGATTTCGATTTTATTTTGGAGCTTTGGGTTTGGATCCTTTGGATTGGATCCAATAAGGAGGCCCTTTAGCATTTTCAAATTTTAGGAGATTGAGTGGGGCCCACTCTTTGGGACATCCCTCTTTTTTTTTTTTGCTTTATTGAAAAAGGACCCTTCATAATCCCAATCTCTAAAAGATCAAACCCTTTTCAAAACCCTTTCTGACTTTTGCCTTTTTTGTGAAAGATGAAAAATGAGAGACCCTCTTGGAATCCTTTTTTTTTTTTTTTTGAGAAAGGGACTTGACCCAACCACCACCTTTTATCTTTCCTCAAGTGCTCTCCACCATCCATTTTCCAAAAACACCTCCTAGCTCTCTATCTCCTTAAATCGCCTCCTAGCTCTCCATCTCCACCAACCCTAGGAGATTCCCCTAGAAAGTTGATTTTTGAGATAGGGGTCACACCCTCTCTCTCCCTCATTTTTGGTTTTTTTTATGAGAGGCTCTCCTTTTTTTTTCTCTCTCTCTCTCCAAGTATTCTCTTTGGTGGCCTTTGTTTGTGGAGGCTTCCTTTTCTCTTTCTTCATTTGTGTACAATGAGGTGCTCCTTGGAACTTCATTCTATATGTTTTTGAAGGAAGGGCACTCTCTTTTTGGTGTTCTTCCTCTTTGGTTCAAGGAAGAGTCTAAATACCTTCTTCATATAGATTTTACTTGGTAAAAATGTTTTTATGTATGATTTACACTTATATTAATGGTTGAAATACAACTATATTGTTCAAAAATGCTTTTATGTATGATTATGCATATGTTAATGGTTGAAATGCAATTATGTTGTTCAAAAGTACTTTTATGAATAATTTATACTTATGTTAATGGTTGAGATGCAATTATGTCATTCAAAAATACTTTTATGAATGATTTATACCTATGTTAATGGTTGAAATACGACTATATTGTTTAAAAATGCTTTTATGAATGATTTATATAAATGTTAATGGTTGAAATATGATTAAGAATGCACACGATTCGAACTCAGCTCACTTCAAAATGCATATGTTCAAGCTCGAAGCTGAGCTTGAACAACATTATTCAGTCTTGGCTCGGTTCCGAGCTCGAGCCGAGCCAAGTTTGACATTTATTGATTTTTTTTTTTGCCATAATAGACGGAGTTTGATGCCCCAATCTCTCCTGAATCAACCCACCATTATGTCAGCCTTTATTTTGAGAATAATATGGCTCTTAAAATATACATATAGTAAAAACCTGCTCGATTGTTGAAGAGAGAAAAAATTTCAAGAAGTGAAGTTCAAAGTCTAAACCTCTTAGAAAACAGACCAACACCCTAACCATTATGGAGACAATAACTTTTATAAATTAATTTGCAAATATGTTATATATATATATATATAATCTAACATGAGCATTATCAAGCTTTTCAAGCTTAATCGAGCTCAACAACTTGATCAAGCTTGGCTCGTTTATCCACATCGAGCCTGAACTTCTATTCAAACTCAACTCATTTATTTTTTGAACAAGCTCAAGCCGAGCTTAAACGGGTTAAGACTAAGCTAAGTCCAAACAAGCTTGGCTCATTGTGCATCTCTAGATGCAACTATGTTCAAAAATACTTTTATGTATGATTTATACTTATGTTGATGGTTGAAATGCAATTATGTTGTTCAAAAATATTTTTATATATGATTTATACCTATGTTAATGGTTGAAATGCAACTATGTTGTTTAAATTTTTTTTTATAAATAATTTATACCTATGTTAATAGTTAAGATGCAGTCATGTTGTTCAAAAATACTTTTATATGTGATTTATACCTATGTTAATTATTGAAATACAATTATGTTATTCAAAAATACTATTATACATGATTTATATATATGTTAATGGTTGAAATGCAACTATATTATTGATATGCAACTATGTTGTTAAAACATGCTTTTATGAATGATTTATACCTATGTTAATGGTTAAGATGAAACTATGTTGTTTAAAAATGCTTTTATGCATGATTTATACCTATGTTAATGGTTAAGATGAAACTATGTTGTTTAAAAATGCTTTTATGCATGATTTATACCTATGTTAATGGTTAAGATTTAATTATGTTGTTCAAAAATACTTTTATAAATGATTTATACCTATGTTAATGGCTGAAATGCAAATATGTTGTTTAAAAATACTTTTGTGAATGATTTATATCTATGTTAATAGTAGATATGCAACTATGTTGTTCAAAAATGCTTTTATGTGTGATTTATACTTATGTTAATGGTTGAAATGTAAGTATATGATTCAAGAGTGCATATATGTTGGATTTATACCTATGTTAATGGTTGAAATATAAGTATGTGGTTCAAGAATGCATATATGTTTGATTTATACATACTTTAATGGTTGAAATGTAAGTATGTGGTTCAAGAATACATATATGTTTGATTTATACCTATGTTAATAGTTGAAATGTAAGTATGTGGTTCAAGAATGCATATATGTTTGATTTATACCTATTTTAATGGTTAAAATGCAAGTATATTGTTCAAGAATGCCTATATGTTTAGTTTATATCCATCTTAATGATTAAAATGTATATAGTATACTAAAAAATGTATATGAACATCTTATGTAACTATGTAGATAGTTAAAATGCATGTAGTATGTTGAAAAATGCATATGAGTATGCTATGTAAATATGTTAATGGTTCAAAAGCATGTTTAGATATATTTTTATTATTATCATAAAGTCTAGATGCATATTTAGATGATTGTTTTATGATTCTTATAAAGTCTAAATGTGTCTTTAGATGTTTGTTTCATAATTCACATAAAGTCTAAATGCATATTTTGTTTCATGATTCTCATGAAGTCTAAATGCATATTTAGATGTTTGTTTCATAATTCACATAAAGTCTAAATGCATATTTTGTTTCATGATTCTCATGAAGTCTAAATGCATATTTAGATGTTTGTTTCATAATTCTCATAATGTCTAAATACATATTTTGATATTTGTTTTATGATTCTAATAACGTCTAAATGCATATTTAAATGTTTGTTTTATGATTCTTATAAAGTCTAAATGCATATTTAGATTTTTGTTTTATGATTCTTATAAAGTCTAAATGTATATTTAGATGTTTGTTTCATGATTCTCATAAAGTTTAATTGCATATTTGGATGTTTGTTTCATGATTCTCATAAAGTCTACATGGATATTTAGATGTTTGTTTTATGATTCTCATAAAGTCTAAATGCATATTTAGATGTTTGTTTCATGATTCTTATAAAGTCTAAATGCATATTTAAATATTTATTATATGATTATCATAAAGTCAAAATACATGACGAGATGTTAGTTTTATGATTCTCATAAAATCTAAATGCATGTGTAGATGTTCATAAAATCTATGTGCACGTGATGTTGCTGATAGTAGAATGCATTTGATTTTCTACGTGTATATATGCATATGATTGCTCATATTTGAATTTATATGATTTTACATATATGAATGCATTTGATTCTATATGTATGTATGCTTATGCTTGTGATATTGTTTCTAATGAAATACATTGATTCATGGTAAATGCATATCATTTGATTTATGAGATATGCTTATGCATTTGATTATGATGTATAGACATGCATTTGATTATGATGTATATGCATTTGATGTATAATACATGTATGTCATTGATTTATGATTTATGTATATCGCTTGATTTATGAAATATGAGTATGTATTTGTTTTATGATATATGCTCATGCGAATATATATATATATATAGTCATGATAATCAAATGCCTATGCTAATGCTTCATGTGTAGGCCATGTTTCTCTATGGAGATTACACTACAAAAAAATTGTGGATTAGCGACGGGCGCTATCCATCGATAATTCATCACAAATCTGTCGCTAATCCATTTAGCGATGGCTTAGCGATGGATAACATTCGTCGTAATTTTCTGATCGCTAATTAGCGATATAACTGATATGTCGCTACTTCCGTTGCTAATTCATGGTGGATTGACAAATGTTATGATCTGTCGCTAAATAAGGACTGATTTGGTTTTGCAACAGATACATATCTGTCGCTAAAATTTCATGATGGATACATTTTCGTCACTAAATTCCATTGCCCAATTAACGATGACGTAACAATAGATTACATTCCATCGCAAAACATCGACTGATTCAGATTTTAAGACAGATTAATATTCATCCCTAGTTCGTCGCTATATTTGCGACGTATATTAGCGACAAAAAGTATCCGTCGCTAATCCATCGCAAAATTAAAAAAAAATATTTATTTGAAATAGAAATATCAAGAAAAAATTTCTCGTTATAAAATTTATATAACCTGTGTATAAAAAATAAAGTACACATAAAAAAGACATATACAAAGCAGGGAAAACAAATTTAGCACAAGCTATAAGTGAAACAAATTTAACAACCCACTATAATCCTCGTCAAATACTAATTAGTTACAAGTGAACATATACAAAGAGTTTCATTTGAAACAACAAGTACTTGCAACAAATTCAACACATGAATCTAGTCATCGTCAAGATTTGGAGCATCATCCTCTTCATTGTCTCGATCTGACCCTTCATCCATGCCTGCATCAGCTCCTCTACGTTGATCATCTCCAACATCCTACAAGAGAATCGAAATGTTAGTAATGATAAACAAAATATAATCAAATAAATTATATGCAATGCACCTAATCTAAAGAAATCAAAGTAACATAGCTGAATGACACATAAACTAGCAATAAAGTGAAGAACATTAACAAAATTCAGATATGTGTTCTAAGGTTGACAAAAAAAATTCATAGTGATTCAATCATGCAAATATATGTTCTAAGGTTGTCAAAAAAATGTCATAGTGATTCAAGCATGCATATATGGTTTATAAGGTTGTCAAATAAATGTGTTATGTATCACAATCATGCATATATGTATTCTAAGGCAGCCAAAAAACTTTCATATTGATTAAATCACGCATATATGTGTTATAAGGCAGTCAAAAAACTTTCATAGTAATAAAATCATTCTTATATATGTTCTAAGGTTGTCTAAAAACTTTTATAGTAATTCAATCACGCATATATGTGTTATAAGGCAGTCAAAAAACTTTCATAGTGATGAAATCATTCTTATATGTGTTATAAGGTTGTCATAAAACTTTTATAGTAATTCAATCATGCATATATGTGTTGTAAGACAGTCAAAACACTTTCATAGTGATGAAATCATGCTTATATGTGTTCTAAGGTTGTCAAAAAACTTTTATAGTAATTCAATCATGCATATATGTGTTATAAGGCAGTCAAAAAAATTTATAGTGATGAAATCATGCTTATATGTGTTCTAAGGTTGTCAAAAAACTTTCATAGTGATTCAATCTTGCATATATGTGTTATAAAGTTGTCAAAAATTTTATAGTGATTCAATCATGCATACATGTGTTCTAATGCTAGCAATAAAAAATTATAGTGATTCAATCATTCATACCTGACGAGCACCAGAGCTCATGTTGAATACAGACGAAGTTCTCCTGTCCCGAAAAAAGTTGCACAACTCATTATGGACAAGGTTGAGAATGACTTCATGTAAAAAGTCATGCATTGTGTCCTGAAGAAGCTGGCAGACACCATCCCAAGAAACAACATGGTCAATTGGATGGTGAGAGTTGATGCTGGCGGGAGAACTCTGAGAGCCCTGACTGCATGAGGCAATGATTGGTGTGGTGTTAATGTTACTCCCAAACCCGAGCACATGACCCTTTTTGGGTTCACCGGTTGTAGTCACCCATGCTGCAGGATCAAAAGACGGATGCTAAGTGAAGTAATCACCATATCGCTCTACCATCTACTGCTTGTATGACTCCTGCAAAGTAATGATTCAAGTAGGAATTAATAATTAATAATTATAATATTTATGATAATATAAATCATGGTAATTTATATATTATAATGTTTATTAATACAATAAATACATATCGTTGTCATTCTCGCCTTCTCTGATACGAACTCTCTTGTGCTCTTACGTTTATGTGTTTCAACAAACACATCCTTGTAAGGCACAATGCCTCCTTTTTTGGCTTTCTGCAATGTTAAATAATTAAAAAATCAATTAAAAAGTACGTAGAAATACTTATAAATTTGACAATATATATATTGATGAGTTACCATTTTCTTCTGGTTCTTCCCAAAAGTCCTAGAACCACCTGTGTATAGATGAGCATCGAGCATCTTTGCTCGGTTCATAAATATGATACATTCTGTAAAAGCCCACGGTTTAAAAAACAAAATTTGTATCGGACCCGGGTCGGGTCGGGTCCGGACCTGACCCGGACCCATCCTTGGTAGGGTTTTAATAACCCGACTCAGGAAGAGGATTTTAAGAAATCCTCTTCCCGAGCGCCGCACCCCCCCCCCCCTCCCCCACCTTCGTTTTCGGGAGGATAAGGGAAACCCATCGTGGTTTCCCCATTCATCGCCCCCTCGAGCTCTTTATGAGCACTATAAGAGGGCAAGGGGAGGCACACCACCCTTCAAGTTCCTCTTCTTCGCTCTCCTCACGCCGGCTTTCTCCTCCTTCGCTGCGCACGCCGTCGACGTCGATCGCTGCCACCGCAACAACCATTGCCGACCGACGACGCCGACGATCCTATTCCCAGGTACGCCGTCTCCACCCTCTTCGCCTCCCTTTTCTCCTCCCTCTTCCCCTCCCTCTTCACCCTCTTCTTGAGGGTTCACCGGGAGGCCGTCGGGCGGCGCACGACCCTGTCGCGCCTCCCACCTCCCTTGGCGCACGACCCCTATCGCGCCTCCCACCTCTCTTTTTTAATCGACAGGCCGAGGGAGATGCCCTGCCTGACTTTCTATTTCTCCGCATGATAAATAATGTAGCGCTGAATACTCACACTTTTGCAGACTTCGCATCGAACCCCGCTCTGGCTCCGCGGCTTAAGCCTCGTATCATCTACACCCGTAGATGCACGCAGCTGCACAACATCCCGAGGTAGGGGAAAGTTGCACAAGAATTTTGGATGAATGAAATAAAATATAAGACTTCTGAGATAAAATAGTTATTTTACATACCTGCTTATCTGAAGAAGTATTTAACTTATGATTGTCTGGTCAGTGTTTTCCTCGTTTTTATTCTTTTGAAATTGCATGCTTAATGTAAACTCTATGAGTAGACTCATTCTAGAGAAAATCGAATAGTTTAATTGGCATACATGCTTACCTGTAGGTTTACTTAACTTGTGATTGTCTGTTCTGCGTTTCCTCATGCTTATTCTTTTGAAATTGTATACTTAATGTAAACTTTGTGAATGGCAGTCTTTCAGCTAACGTACCCAGAATTGTTGACTTGTGTTCCTTTCTAAATGTCTTCCGCTGTTGTTTTTAAAAGTGAAACCTTTAAATCTTTGAAAGGTTTTTCGATAATGTTTTCGAAATCACAAGTTGAAATTTTGGGGCGTTACAACTTGGTATCAGAACCAGATCAAAAAGAGGTGAATCTTGACTATTGAGCATCCAATTGCGCTGTAAGTAAGTCTTTGATATTTTATAACATGTTTGGACTAAATTATATTCTTGTTTTTATTCGTAGTATCGTCGGATAGATGAATTTATTTGCTGGTTCTAGTGGTAGTCACGGTAGGGGCACACGTAGGGTGCGTGGCCGTTCCGTAAGGGAGAGGGGCGGACATCGGATGTTCGGGGCTGGTTACTGGGCTAACCGCTCTCATCTACCCATTTTTACGGATGAGCAAGGCTTTCCACTACTGATCGCCTACCAAATACCTTTGGCAGCAACGTGGGCTGAGGTGTATGCTCGAGAAGGTGGATTTGCGCCTTCGCATGTTCAGATGCACCATCAGACACCACAAGTCATCGGGAGATTTTGTTCCCCCTGAGTTAGCAGATGAGTGCGTATTCTGTGGAGAATCAGGGCACACCATGGATGCTTGCCTCCGCAAGGCCGAGCATGATGGCAGGATCACAATTTCGACTGTAGGCGAGCAACCGCCACCTCTAGCAGCCCCAGTGGGCGGTGTGTCTCCTACATACACGCCTGCAACTGATTCATCAAGTTATAGTCTTGGCTCACCGGAATATACTCTGGTGACGCCCCTCTACGAACAGGAGACCTCCTACGGGGAGCCACCTTCCTTCACCCCTAGGCGCAGATTCAGGCGCACAAGCAATAGAAGGGAATATCTTAGGAAGTACTCTAGCCGTCCCTAAGGGGAGGTAGCTGGTTGAGTTTTTGTAAATGCTCTTTTTAAAAGATAATTTTTCAATAAAATACTTGAAAAATCGTCAACCAAAGATATAAAAACCGACTTTCCACAAAAGTGGTAAGCACGGGTCGAATCCACAGGGAACGAGAATTACTCAATTATTTCAAAGAAATTTAATTTATTAATTCACAACTCTAAGTCAACAAATACAATTCTAATAACAAGTGCAAATTAACACTACAACTAAATAGAAAGGCACTTCAAATCTTCTGTTGCACGCCGAGGGCACTTCTGTCTTTTCACCAATTATCGAGTTTTCAAGATTGGACAAGAATATCCTAGAGTTTTTAGTATGCTTTTCAACCTAAAACACAGAAAAATACAAAGTTAGTAACCACTTCAAGTAAATCAAACTAGAAATTAAACTAAACCTAATTTTAACGAAATTAGCAAAGACAAATCCTAATTAACACTAAAATGACAAATAAAATATCAAATTAATTCTAAAAATAATCAATCTAAGTCTAACTATACTAATAGATGCATATGCAGTAACTAAAATGCAGAAAACAATGAAAATTGCCCGGAAATGACTAAACTAGCAAAATGACTATCTTACCCCTAAATAGTACAAAAATGACTTATGACAGCTTTTCGTAAACAGTCTGTTTGACAAAGCAAACGCAGTCCAAAATTCTCAAAATTTCTTCTATTCTGTAACTAACAGATTAAAAAATCTGACAGTTTTTACAGAATTGAAAAATGATATCTGGAACTCCAGATATAAGCGTTTCAAAACCAGGGAAAATCTAGATATCGCAGGTCCCGAAATTTTAAAACTCAAAAAAACTGTTTTCACAAAACGCTTAAAAACCAGACCAAATTAGCTCAGAATGAGTTGAAATTTGGTCTGCAAACAGTGAACACGCCAATAAAGAGAATAAAAAAAGAATTTCCACAAAACTCAAAAATTTTGCACATAAAATGACGAGTGTGTGATAGGGCAAAAATCGGTTTTGGAATTCAGTACACTATTCACTTTGGAAATACATTTTTAACACTATGAATGCAAATCAAATATTAACGCAGTCCTAAATGCTGTTAAATAACTATTAAAACACAAATAGTGAATGCAATTAACTAACTACACGGAAAATTAACTAAACTATGCAATTCACGACTAGTTCTGATCTAAATAACACACTAAATGCAATATAATCTAACTAAAGGTGCAACACAAATTAAACTATTTAAAGAATTGTAATTAAATCAGTCTAACGCTTTAAGCTAAACTAAATGTTAAGCTAAATATATACTTGCACTACCAATCATAAACTAGTTAGGTTAACTAAATTAAAGACTAACTAGAAGTAACTAGAGAATTAGGTGGGACGGTTTGGGATAGAGGTTGACTCTAACTAGACTCACTACTCACCTTAACGCACTAGGTTAGTTAAGTTAACAAATCAATAACAATTGAAACCTATAGAGTAAATACTAATTGATTAAACTCAAAGATTAAAAATAACAAAAATCAATCTAATTACACGCCTAACTTAAATGCCATGAATCTAATTAAATTACCTAAGTAATGATTCAAAGACTATCCTAATGTTAATGCAGACTTAACTAAAAAGAATTAATGCTAATTCTTATCTAAGGTAATAAGGCAAGTTAAACAATGAGGTTATTAATTGACAAAGCCCGAAGTTGGCAAGTATAGACTCTCCAAATTCGTCCAACTAATAAGCGGTTACTCTCATTAAAAATCTTCAAAACCCAACTTGGAAACTTTGAAGAATTGAAGTCGTCCAGCCAAGTGGGGTCTACACGTTTTGGCTTTGCCTTAAAAGCAACCAAGCAATCTCAAAAGTCTCTCCCAAATTTTTGGAAACATTTTTAGAAAGATCTTTGAAATTTAAAATTGGTTTTCAATTATATAGAATAGGGGAAATCTTATCATTAATTCACTTAAAACTCAATTTAGAAAGTTAGAAAAAGGAAAACCATCCAGCCCAAAAAGGGGTCCACACGTTTTCTTTGACTTCCAAAAAAAAAATTTGTCTAGAAATTAAATCCTTTCCAAAATTCGTGTGGAACAATTTTAGCAAAAGATTTTTGAAATCCAATTTTATTTCCAACTTTGAAAAACTTGATCCTTGCTAACTTGGCTGGAAAACAAAACTTCCAAAATTTCCTTTGGTTGGGTCAAGAATGTCAAGGCTTGCCTTCCACGAATTTGAATCAATCACACTTACCAAAACTCATTGTCCACCAAACTTACTTAATTACCCTTATGCTAAATTGCCACCTTATCTAATCAATGAAATTGCTCTATTACTAACCTAATGAACTAATAAGTAAATAATGCAATGCAAGATTAACATGAGAATGGAATGCACGCCTTTTAGAAAGGACTTAATGAAGAATTCAAAACTACCTAAACAATACCACCAAAAACGTTTTTCTATGCTAACCACTCAAATGAACACAGACAAGAGCATGAACCTACTTAATTCTAAAAACTTACTAATTAGAATTTAAGCTTCAGCTGGACCTCTAATGGCAGACGTCCAGCTGAAGAAGACAACTCTACTCTATAAAACTTGAATCTAATTACTAAAACAAAAACGACCCTGAAGAATAATAATTTTTTTTTCTTTTTCAATTGACACAATTATAAAGCACTATAGATGCAAATCAACCTAAAAGCAACTAACTATAGATCAAACATGCACAACCACTGAAATTGCAGAACAATTAAAATTATTCTAACAGCAATCTCTCAAAATACTAACATCTAATCATCAAACTAAACAATTTAACACTTTAGACACTATGACGCTATAATTTAAATACCAACAAATTCAATATAAATTTCAAACTAAAGTAACACTAAATGAATGAAATTCCAAAGACTTAACACCTTATGCTACCCGAAAATTTAAAGGACAGAAAACTACAACACGCCCAAATCGGCTAGACTAGGTCTAGCCGATTTCTATACTTTTTGACTTTTCAAAAGAAGAACACGATAATCCTAAAACTAAACTCACTTTCAACTCCAAACAAGGCTGACATATAAACGGAAGAACTCAAGCCTTGAACGAACCTAACACCTTCTCCTTAAAACGCTAAGATCGGCTAGAAAGATTCTAGCCGATTTCTAGCTTTTAACAAGAAAAACACAAACCCAACAACAAATCTAGATCTAAAATAGGAGTTGCAACACGTTTTCTGCTGAAAAACAGCAAACAGCATAACCGAAATTACTGCTGAATGACAAAATAATAAAATAAAACAGCAAAACACAAGCTCGATTTTTTATTTTTCCTAAAAACTGAAAACGCACAAAGCAAAGAAAGAAGACCTAAATCCTACGATGCTGGTCTCAAGCATCACACGTCTACACTAAGGTTGAAAATACAAAACACACAACATACATATAAAAAATAATAAAATAACACACATGCACACACATTGGGTTTTAACTAGAAGAAAGGGAAGAAGAAGACCTACCTCCAGGGCGATCCGACGATTGTGGGGAAGGAGAGAGCGGAAGATGCCTTTGGATTTGCGTCCCATATTGTTCAATGATGCTGGAACGTCACCATGGGAGTGGGTTTGCAGCTGCACCACATTGAAAATCCACCGAGGATGAAGGTAGAGTCGATTCGCGATCAGAGGGCTTAGAAAACCGGATGAAGGTAGAGCCGATTCTTCTTGTTGGAGTGTCTCACACTTCCACGCAAAAAAAATGCTTTCCACCTCTACTACACCTGTAAAAACACAGCAACCCAAAGTTAAAACTAACAAGGAAGATAAAGAAATGAAAGTGATGAAAAGGGGGAGATAAAGCAATGCTTGGGTTTCAAGCAAAAACTTGATCTTCAATGGCAAATGGTGTGAGATGGGAGATTGGAAGAGGGGCTGGAACAAGATTCACAAGGGGGCGCAAACTCTAAAGCCAAAAACGTCTAGGGTTTGCTGAAATGTTCTATTTATACTTTTGGTATTTTTCAGAAACAGGTTTAAATAAAAATATTTTACCCTGCGCCACTTTCTGTTGGGGTTTTCTGAAAATATTTTCTAAATGGGTATGGATATGCGTGTGGGTTGAATTTGGGCTTTCTAAAGATTGATCCATGGTCCAAAACAGCCTAATTGGGTCGGATATGGATCTGTGCTCGAACACTAAAATAGCCATAACTCTCTCATTTTAACTCTGATTTTTCTGAAATTCGAACCACGACCCCTTGACATCAAAATACATCTAAACATGGGTTTTAAACTTTAAACTCACCACAAAATGCATGAATAAATCACTAACATGATGTGCATTTCATGTATCATCAGTAGCACCTAGCAAGTTTTGTTGGAGTCTGTGAACTCATCTATCATTACAAGAATAGAACTTTGCTTATGTACCAGTACTACTGGGATCAAAATAAATGACTTTCGTAATAAAGATCTATATTTTTGCCTTTGCTCCTATACTTATGTCTTCTTGTGTTTCTTCAGTAATTTTTTTTTTTACTCTTAACCTTCGTTGTTTTTTAAGGATGACGGGGAACTCAAGCAACAACATGGCTGATGAGTTGCATGAGCAGAGGGGATTCATGATGGATACCCTCAACTTCTTGGCAGAGGCAATTCATAACCAGGGTCGCCCCCAGCAGGATCCGGGTTCTCTTGTTGGGAATCCACCAACCGCCACATATGAAAAATTTCTGAAGCTTGACCCTCCTACCTTCTCTGGCACAGTTGACCCTGACTTGGCGAAGAGTTGGGTCAAAGAGGTGGAACGGGTGTTCCAAGTGTTGTCCGTTCCTGACGATAAGAAGACGATGTTCGGGTCCTTTCGATTGAAGGACGACACTCGTGAGTGGTGGGACACTACCCGGTAGGTGCAGTTCCCAGGTGCGGAGGTGATTCCTTGGGAGGCCTTTCAGAGGGCTTTTCTCGGAAACTATTTCCCTCCTCATGCAAGAGAAAAGAAGAAGGTGGAATTTCTAGAGTTGTGTCAAAGCAGCTTAAGTTTGAATGAGTATATCGCCAAATTTCAACGATTGGAGCGCTACTGTCCTCACTTGTTCGAGGATGATCATGAGCGGGCTGGGAAGTTCATTCGTGGTTTGAAGGAAGGACTCAGGCATAGGGTTCTCACCAGCATGCCCGCGACTTTTTTTGCGGCTGTAGCAGCAGTCACCCTACTGAACGAAGATTGGGAGCGTTCAAAGAGTGTTCAGGCGAAAAAGCCACCTATGACAGGTGGTGATCAAAAGAGGACCTATTCCGGCGGCTCAGGGCAGCGACCACCACTACCCATGAAGACTGAGGGAGGGAAGAAACAGTTCCCTCCGGCAAAGCGCCAACGACAGCAGGGCCATCCACCGCCCAGAAAGTCGTTTGGAGATAACTGCCCCAAGTGCAAAAGGCCTCACGTAGGACAATCTTGTCTGCGGGACACTGGCGGATACCTGTACTGTGGCAAGATGAGCCATTTCATACGTGACTGCCGAAAGAAAGCAGCATATGACCTCAAGCGAACCGACAATGTATCTCAGCCTCCTTGACCACCTCATCAGCAACAACAGCGAGCACAATCAAGCAGTGTGAGGGAGCCAGGTCGACTTTATGCAGCCACGGTCGAGCAATTGATAAAAGGGGATCTTGTTTAAGGTATCATTCTTGTTGCTGGTCAAGCAACTTTTGCACTCTTTGATTGTGGTGCCACACACTCGTTTGTTTCAGAAAAATTCGTAAAACAATTGCATATAACTGTAAAACCTCTTGTCAATGCGTTAGACGTATATAACCTCATTGGGAAGAATACAGTTTGCACCACTTACATACCTGAATTGGACGTAGTTGTGGCAAAGCGACGTTTGCCTGCTTGTGCTATCTTGCTTGAGATGACAGAATTTGATGTCATCCTAGGCATAGATTGGTTGCACAAGTATCATGCCAAGATATTTTACCGTGATGGCAAGATTGTTTTATCACCTCCAGGCTCTTCGATAGTAGAATTCAGAATTCCCATACCTGTACGAGCAGGCCAGATAATCTCGGCGCTTAAGGCACAAAACCTCTTGCGGAAGGGATGCACAGCCTTTTTGGTTAGTGTTATCCAATCAGATCCAATGCCTATTCCCATCGGTGAGCTGGATGTTGTTCGTGATTATCCCAACGTTTTTCCTAAAGAGCTGTCGGGACTTCCACCATCTCGTGAGGTAGAATTCAATATTGAATTTCTATCAGGTACGACGCCAATCTCCAAAGCACCCTACAGGATGGCGCCAGTGGAGCTTGAGGAGCTGAAGAAGCAGTTGCAGGAGTTGTTGGATCAGGGATTCATTCGCCCCAGCGTATCTCCTTGGGGAGCTCCTGTGCTTTTCGTGAAGAAGAAGGATGAGACCTTGCGTCTGTGCATCGACTATCGAATGCTCAACCAGGCCACGATAAAAAACAAGTACCCATTGCCGCGTATCGAAGACTTGTTCGATCAGTTGCAGAAGGCTAAAGTTTTCTCGAGAATCGACCTTAGGTCTGGATACCATCAACTCAGAATCAGGAATGATGATATTCCTAAGACTGCTTTTCGGACGAGATACGGACATTACGAGTTCACAGTCATGCCGTTCGGACTGACCAATGCCCCAACAACTTTTATGGACTTAATGAATAGGGTGTTTAAGCCATTTTTGGACACCTTCGTGATCGTGTTCATTGATGACATCTTGGTGTACTCAGAAAGTCAAGAGCAACATCGGGAACACCTAACCATCGTGTTCGAGACCCTGCGAAAGGAACATTTGTATGCTAAGTTCTCTAAATGTGAATTCTGGCTCGAAGAAGTTATGTTTTTGGGACACGTTATTTCTAAGGAAGGAGTGTCTGTGGACCCTGCAAAGGTTGAGGCTGTACTCAGTTGGCAACAACCGAAGAACGCATGTGATATCAGGAGTTTTCTTGGACTAGCGGGTTACTACAGACGATTCATTCAGAATTTTTCAAAAATTGTGTTACCCCTGACAAAGTTGCTGAAGAAAGAGGCTAGATTCTTATGGGATGAGAAGTGTGAGGCGAGTTCAGTTATTGAAGGAGCGACTTACCAGTGCTCCTATTTTGACCTTACCTTCTGGTAAAAGCGGATTCGTGATTTATACTGATGCCTCTGGGTCAGGCCTAGGGGCCGTGCTGATGCAGAATGGGAAAGTGATTGCTTACGCCTCTCGACAACTTAAAATTCACGAGAAGAACTATCCAACTCATGATTTAGAGTTAGTCGTAGTTGTGTTCGCACTGAAGATATGGCGACACTACTTGTATGGGGAGCAGTTTGAGGCATTCACCGATCATAAGAGCCTTAAGTATCTATTTTCGCAGAAAGAATTGAACATGAGGCAGAGGCGTTGGCTAGAATTACTCAAGGATTACGACTTCACCCTCTCCTACAACCCAGGAAAGGCGAACGTCGTGGCTGACGTCCTCAGCCACAAAGCACCGGAAGTTTCGATTAATGCCTTATTTGCTGGATGGAGGTTGGTCGAGGACCTAACCTCTTGGGAACCTTTTGCAATCACTCAAGGTTCAATCGGTTTATCCCACCTTGTTGCTCAACCTGAGCTACTAGTGAGGATCATCAATGGGCAGAAAACGGATGCACGCTACGAGAAGTTGAAGACTCAAGCGATACTGGCAGATACGCCTTTTCGTCTGAAGGAGGATGGAAGTATATAGTTGAAGGCGCGCCTTTGGGTTCCTGATGACCTAGTCTTACGAGATGAAATTCTTGAGGAAGCCCACAAGTCTAGATACACCATTCACCCTGGCGGCACGAAGATATTCAAGGACCTACAACGAAGTTATTGGTGGAACGGTATGAAGCGAGACATGGCTGAGTATGTCTCGAAGTGTTTGACGTGTCAGCAAATCAAGATCGAGCACCAGAGACCCGGTGGGGTCATGCAACAGATAAAGATCCCTCTATGGAAGTGGGAAGATGTCACCATGGACTTCATAGTCGGCCTATCGAGGACGCGGAGGAAGCATGACACAATTTGGGTGATCGTCAATAGACTCACCAAGTCTGCTCACTTCCTACCTATTTGTCTCAACCAATCGTTGAATAGTCTCGTTGATCTCTATGTTGGAGAGATTGTGAGACTGCACGGTGTTCCGGTCTCGATTATCTCCGATCGTGATCCTAGATTCACTTCAAGGTTTTGGGGGCAACTTCAACTGACTTTGGGCACAAAGTTGAAGTTCAGTATTGTGTTTCACCCTCAGACTGACGGGCAGTTGGAACGTACGATCCAGACCTTAGAAGACATGCTTCGAGCCTATATGATGAACTGGAAGGGGGAGTGGGATTCCCACCTCAGTCTGGCGAAATTCGCATATAACAACAGCTATCATGCGAGCATCGGGATGGCCCCATATGAAGCTTTGTATGGGAGGCCATGTCGATCACCAGTTTACTGAGACGAGGTTGGCGAACGAAGATTGGAGGCACCTATAGTCTTGCAACACTATACTCAACAAGTGCAAATGATTCAAGAACGACTCTGTACCGCTCAGAGTGGGCAAAAAAGCTATGCAGATAGACGCTGACGAGAGCTTACCTTCGAAATTGGCGAGATGGTTTTTGTTAAGGTATCTCCGACGAAGAGCGTATTTCAGTTCGGGAAGAAGGGAAAGCTAAGTCCTAGATACGTCAGACCGTTCGAAATCCTGGAGCGAATTGGAGAAGCAGCTTATCGCGTGGCATTACCTCCTTAGTACGCTCAGATCCATAATATTTTACACGTATCCATGTTGAGGAAGTACGTTCATGATCCATCGCACATCATTCATTATGATGATGTGGACATTAGAGGGGACTTGACATTCAAAGAAAGACTAGTGAAAATCGTCGATCGTCGTGACCAAGTGCTAAGATCAAAGACCATTTCCTTGGTAAAGGTTCGGTGGCAACATCATAGAATTGACGAATGTACTTAGGAACCTGAGAGCGATATCAGGGAAAAATATTCTGACCTGTATTTTGATTCTTGAAGGCAATAAATATTTCGCGGACGAAATTCTTTTGAGAGGGGTAGGATGTAAAAACCCACGGTTTAAAAAAAATATATTGTATAGGACCTGGACCGGGTCGGGTCCGAACCCGACCCGGACCCATCCTCAGTAGGGTTTTAATAACCCGACTCAGGAAGAGGATTTTAAAAAATCCTCTTCCCGAGTGCCGCACCCCCCCCCCCCCCCACCACCTACGTTTTCGGGAGGATAAGGGAAACCCATCATGGTTTCCCCATTCATCGCCCCCTCGATCTCTTTATGAGCACTATAAGAGGGCAAGGGGAGTCACACCGCCCTTCGAGTTCCTCTTCTTCGCTCTCCTCGCGCTGGCCCTCTCCTCCTTTGCTGCGCACGCCACCGACGTCGATCGCCGCCACCGCAACAACCACTACCGACCGACGACGCCGACGATCCTATTCCCATGTACGCCGTCTCCACCCTCTTCTCCTCCCTCTTCACCCTCTTCTTGAGGGTTCACCGGGAGGCCGTCGGGCGGCGCACGACCTCTGCCGTGCCTCCCACCTCCCCTGCAGCCTCTCTCTTTTTCGATCGACAGGCCTAGGGAGATGCCCTGCCTGACTTTCTATTTCTCCGCATGATAAATAATGTAGCGCTGAATACTCACACTTTTGCAGACTTCGCATCAAACCCCGCCCTGGCTCCGCGGCCTGAGCCTCGTATCATCTACACCCGTAGACGCACACAGCTGCACGACATTCCGAGGTAGGGGAAAGTCGCACGAGGATTTTGGATGAATGAAATAAAATATAAGACTTCTGAGATAGAATAGTTATTTTACATACCAACTTATCTGAAGAAGTATTTAACTTATGATTGTCTGGTCAGTGTTTTCCTCGTTCTTATTCTTTTGAAATTGCATGCTTAATGTAAACTCTATGGGTAGACTCATTTTAGAGAAAATCGAATAGTTTAATTGGCATACATGCTTACCTGTAGGATTACTTAACTTGTGATTGTCTGTTTTGCGTTTCCTCATGCTTATTCTTTTGAAATTGCATACTTAATGTAAACTTTATGAATGGTAGTCTTTCAACTAACGTACCCAGGATTGTTGACTTGTGTTCCTTTCTAAATGTCTTTCGCTGTCATTTTTAAAAGTGAAAACTTTAAATCTTTGAAAGGTTTTTCGATAATATTTTCGAAATCACAAGTTGAAATTTTGGGGCGTTACACATTCAATTTAAACATGTTTTCATAATACAATTTTACATGGAAGGCACAATTAATTCGAAAATAACTCCATGCAAGCATGGATACACGACACACACACACACACACACACACACACACACACATATATATATATATATATATATATATATATATATATATATATATATATATATATATATATATATATATATATATATATATATATATATATATATATATCACAAAGATATTTAGAAAGATAAAATCACATTCATAAACATGATACATTCAATTCAAGCATATTTTCATAAAACAATTTTACATGAAGGGCATAATTAATTCGAAAATAACTTCATGCCAGCATGAATACAATCACATCAAACATTGCAATGCATTCAATCATTCATATCACAATAATGTCAAACATGTACCTGCAGTAAACAACTCTAATATCTCGCTCAATACTACCATGACTAGCATGGAATTCGAACTACAAAAATAAGAGCACTTCTATTTTCATACATTCAATTCTTAACATGATCTCCGAACTCTAGCAAAGTTGTCCTAGATATACAAAACTAAGTGAGTGTATGAACAAGAAAGTGTTGCATCAAAAAAAGTAAATAACATGTGATGCACTTGCATCACTTACTCACCTCAGGTATTTACCCGATTCACATTACTTTTGCCTTTGCATTTTTTTCTTATTACTTTTTGCATTGCAGTTTTAGCTGCATGCGATGCTTAGCACTAAGCATCACACAATTAGTTCAACTACGTACCTGCAAAGCAAAAATATACAAAACAATACAATACCAGATGATCTACTCGTCCCTCTCACAAGGAGAGAACACTATAGCTGCACACACACGCAACGACCAGCTTTTCGTCACCCGAATAGACCTTCACGATTAATGGATACAGGTCAGAGGCTCGACAAGATGGATGGAGCTTGACTGGTACATGATCGCTCACCGCTATTTCCGCACGAACAAGGACAAAAAAGAAAAAGAAGAAGAAAAAAAAACACAAAGAAGGGCAAATGGGGAATCTGGTATCGACCGATCAGAATCGTGACAGTGGAGGCCCTTCGAGTCGGCACTCGACAGGGAGACAAAGTGCGTCCCGATGACAGCGGTGGTGCAGGGTGGACAAAAGAAAATAGAGGAAGAAAAGAGGGGATGGGAGGTTGGCGATGGCGGCGGTGGTGGTCGGCCTACGACGACTTGGGTGGGACTCAGGGAGGGGGAGGAAGAAGAGGAGGTCGGCGATGGCGCCTCTCCGGTGGCCTGCGGATGGGGAAGGAAGGAGGTGAGGAGATGACTCGGGGAGGGGGAGGAAGAAGAGGAGGTCGGCACATGGCGGTGGTCGGGCGATGGCACACGACGATGAGAGAGGAGTGAGTGAAGAAGGAGGAGGTGACGGGCAACGGGCAATGGGTGGCGATGGCACACAACGATGAGAGAGAAGAAGTGAGGGAAGAAGGAGGAGGTGACGGGTGATTGATGGTGGGCGGCAGGCAACGGGCGACGAGCGATGGGCAGTGTGCGATGGGTGGCAATCGCACACAACGATGAGAGAGGAGTGAGGGAAGAAGGAGGTGACGGGCGATGAGCGATAGGTGGCAATGGCACACGACGACGAGAGAGAAGGAGTGAGGGAAGAAGGAGGTGACAGGTGATGGGCGGCGGGCGACGTGCGAGGGATGAAACAGAAAGGAAAATAAAGGGGCTCGTATTAGGGTTTTACGAGAAAAATTAGTGACAGCTTAGCGACGAAAAAAACCCGTCTCAAAATCCATCGCCAATTGGAACAAAGTAGCAATAGAAAAATTTTGTCGCTCATCCGTCGCGAAGTTGCGACGAAGTTTGAGCCAGATTACATTCCGTTGCTAAGTCTTCGCTAATTACTGATGGATTTTGAGACAAAAATTTTCTGTCGCAAATTCTGCAATTAATTCTAATTTTCTCTCGCTAATCCGTCGCAAAATTGCGACGAATTATTTCCGTCGCAAATGTCCATCGCTAATTAATGTTTTTCTTATAGTGTTATATGCATATAGGTTATATGAAATGCCTATGTTTATGTGTAGACCATGTCAATAATTCATATGCTAATTTCTTGTTTTAGATTTAAGTGTACATGCACATGTGCTTGTAAGCTGTGGACATCATGCACATATATATGTTATGTTTGTAAAATCTGGACTACATAAATATGTATATGGTTGTTTTTAAAATCTAGACCATATTATGAGTGTGTATGATTCATGAGTTCAGCTATGCAAGGAGATAATGTATACCATATATGTGGATATGGATGGCCTGATGAAATATCATACCTATAATAGTTAAATGCTCTTTAAGATGATTGTTATTATAATATGAGATATATTCATGATTTAAAGCCTGATGTGTTTATATGTAGCATAATATTACATGTATTGTAGTGTTATAAGACATAGGATGAATGCACACACTTTTAATGCATGTGAGTGAACATATAGTTCAAGGAACCTCTACGGTGTTATTGGGCATATTCGTGTGGGTGACATGAGATTGCATTTCAAACTGTAAGGCATGTGAGACATGCATGTATGAGTGACAATTTTGGAACGACCTTAGGTTGACAAGAACCCTATGAGTGCATTAGGACACACCATAAGATATAATTAACAAACACCTAAATGATTCTTACTTCGCCTTCATTGCAAATGCTTAGACATGTTGAGATATATGATTTATATTTTATCATGTTTATTCGTGTCATCGATAGTTAATTGTTGGATCACATTGTACATAATGTGATATACATGATTGTAAAATATACTCTATGTTTGTTCAATCTTTATGTGGTTGGTGTATTCACCTATCAAACTTTCATGAGTATGACTCATTTTATGAGATATGTTAAGATGAACAATAATGAGCGGTGTGATGGTACAATATAGTCGCGAGTCCGAGATACCAAGTTCTATCAACCCATTGATCTTAGGAATTTTTGAGTCTTAGTTACACTGAGACATTTTGACTCTTATATTTAAATATGTTAATCTTAAATGATGATACTTTATGATTAAGCTAGAATGACTGTTACCTTTGTTTCAATACTTGTGGAGTCAGATTCTCAAATGAAATCATTTAATGTGCTAACTTAAATCCAAGTCCATATGAGAATTAGATTCAGTCCAGTTTAGTTTATTAGTTTCTGCAACTCGCCCAAAGTTATTTAATTCAAACCAAAATAATTTTTGCTATGTACTGATCTTCTTATTCAATGTGGTCGATTTGCTTGAAATAAACAATTGGATCATCGTAATCGAATCAAGAAATGTGATTTTGTATGCTTGAATATTTACAAAAATTCTAAAACATTAATTCTCAAGCCTTAAAATATCTTTCTTATATATTGCAATTGGATGTTCTAAGAGTCTTGTTTCTATAAAACCAAGCATCTAGATTGCACTTGTATGGTAAAATTTTAAAAAAATAAAAAGCCTATGAAAATCTAGGTGCTTATCAATTTACATATTTTGATGGTGTACATATTTCAGTTACCATATATATATATATATATATGAATGAATGAGAAGAATGTATCATCAGACACTAAAGTGATCGTGTCTTATGATACATCAGACATGTTTCCCCTGTTGATCGGGCAAGATCTGCGATGGAAACAAAACGTAATTTTGTGTAAAAAATCCCTTAGCAGCAATTGTGACTACTGCTCTCGTTGGATGCCCAGAGTATCCGACGATAACATTCTCTCTCTCTCTCTCTCGACTATATTGTGATAACATGATCTTCTTAGAGAGAGAGAGTAATGCACTCCTTAGGCCCCCTTTCTTGTTAGGTCTTGTTAGGCCTCTAAAAAAATCATAGTTTTTAGTATTTTTATTCTCACATCTAACACTATAGATGTGATCTATAAGTTTTGTTTAGGGAACCCACTTTCGGATCACCGTATACAGATTTTTCCAGTGATAAAAAAATCAATGGCTATAAAGGTATCACATTTTTCTGACTTATAAAAATACATTTTTTTCATCGAAAAAACATGATCCAAGAGTCGATTCCTACTAAATCAAGCATGATAAACACATCTAACGGTTCAAATTTATTATAAAACACTTTAAACTATGGGGCCTGACGAGACCGAACGAAAAAAATGGCATATATATACATATAAAGAGAGAGAGAGAGAGAAAGAGCTGTACAACCCTACCCTTAGGTGTGCAGCTACCAATGGAAGCATTTTGTCTGTCTATCATGGCATTGATGGACGGCCGACACAAAAAACTGGCTAAAAATGAGTTTTTCCACTTTTAGGCTTTAGAAAAGCTCAAAAGCATCGTTAAAACACTTCTTAAAAAAGAATGTCTGTGTCCTTTAAGTGTTTTACTGTCGCTTTGTGCTCCATCCATCAAAGCCGCGTTGGACGGCCATGATTGCACTGATAGTTGCACACCTAAGAGTTGTGCAGCTACCACACACACTCTCTCTCTTTATATATATATATATATAATTCTCAAGATAAAATCTCAAGATATTTTGTCTGTCTGCGTCTGTAGAAAATTCTCAATATAAAATCTGAAAATGTATCCCGATTGAATTTCATAATTGCATCGTGAGCTTATTTTTGGATTCGAGATTGGGTCTATACTCGAGTTTGGATGGACTCCAAACAGTTTGCAGTTTACTTTTCTTTTTTATTTTTCTTAGAGAAAAACCGTTTACAATTTTTACGTGTAAAAACTTCGTTTTTAGCCATTTTTACGGATTTCGTACTGTCCCATATATTTCAGATCTGGATCCAACCATACATCATTGGATCCAGTGCACAAAAAAAATCGGATTCACATCAGGCATGATCTGTTGCGTACATGATCCATTTGCCCCTGAATCATTTCGTACTAAAATCAGCCAAATGTTTTTTAACATATCAATGTTTTCGTTAAATGGAAATTTTGTGATATTTATGTTCCAAATTTATTTGCAAAATTTAATAAGAATAGATTTTTATTTGTTCAAGTATTCAATAAACAAGTGCTTCAAAACCTGCATAATCCATGCATGGACCCCACCACGGGGCCACAACCTTCCCCATTTACGCTTGCACTCATGCCCCATGCCATTTGCAATTACTCAATATGTGCTTAATTGAGACGAGCTGACTCATATAAAAACATTTCATGTTATATATATAATGTATTATAATAGTTAAAGAATATATACGAAAATGGGTTAGTGCTAAACCACGTGCTAAATGGGTTTTCCGGGCTTCTCCGGTGCTTTTTATGATGTTCCGGCCCCATAAATGTATTAGGCATGGACGATTTACTAAGAATCCACCTGGATCATGTGTTTTCAATGAAAAAAATGATGTTTGGAGCTTCAGAAATTTACAAAGATTTTGGACCGTTGATTTTTTGAACTTTATAAAAACCCAACCATGTGTTGGAATCAAACGCTTCAAGAGCTGATCCCTCTAAAATGAAGTACATAGATCACATCTGTATGGTCAAAATTTAAAAATAAAATAAAAAAGACTCGAAAAACCCACTTAGCATGCGGTTTAACACCAAATGGGTTTAGCACGGACCCATTACTCTATTTTATATATATTACACTTAATAATTTATATTTTATGTATATATTTTCTATGCATCTTTTGCTTTGTATATATATTTTGTGTATTTTTCTCTTTATATATTATGCTTAAAATATATATTACAAATAAAATATTGATATATTTCATCTATGCAAGCGCACCCGAGCCATGCTGATCTGATTACCGGCCTGCTTTGGGCTCGACCCGTATTAAGCTAAACAAGCTGCTCATGACTCAATAATGTTTTGCACGTCGCTGTGACAATATTGTTGGGAAAGAATGATGAATGATGAATGATCAATGTAATGTCATAGTTCAGGAAATTTCCGTCTGCACTACAGGTAAAATGAGAAAAACAGCACATCTTTGTCCCATAAGTGCCAATATAATCAGTGGTATGACAAATTCTAGATGCTAATGTGTGTTAATTTTTTATGAAAGTAGGGTACAATTTTTAAAAAAATTAATATCTAAAATGTATATTTTGATTTTATTGAATAATTTAATAAAACTACCTCTCTCACAACCTAAAGCCCAGATCGCTCTTGCCCATCCAGGAGTACACCTGTCTTTGCCATTGTAGCCAAGGACATGCAAAGTGTTTCAAACTCATGATGTCTGGTTAAGTTTTGGTGATGTTGTGGAGTCACTCCTACTAGCTAACAATTATAACACCAAAACAAATTTTTATTACAAAAAATATAAACCCATTAAAAATATTAAAATTTACATAAATGTGTGCGCTTTGTGGGGCTTGCTGGTACCAAAATGCAATATACCTTTTGTTCGGTGCGATTTTGAAACTCGATGCTTATTCTAAGGTCTGTGATGCTTATTCTAATGCCTTGCTGGTTATATCGACTTTCGATTGCTTGTGCGCTCATCACAAAAAGGTGATGCACCTGTTCCTCGTAGGCTTGAAGGTTCTTTGCACTAACAATTGACATTGCTGCACTTTACTGACCCATTCAACTTTCTTGCTTTCGACATTCTGCTATGATATGATATGCGTGCATGGGATATGCACTACTATGATCTCGCTTCTGTTAAGCTTACGTAGCTTATCGCCTAAGGTAAGCTGCATGCCACATTACCCAAACAACTCGTCAATCTCCCTCTCCACGTGAGTCATGAGTCATTAAGACACGGTGACAATTAATCATGTGAATATTGTTGTTTTGGTCCTTTCAAATGACCTTTTGGTATCACATTAGGCCTTTATTTTGAAAACTACCTAACTTGTAATTGCAAGGATGATTACTGCACACTAGGACACAAAAATGTGGGGCTTAATATAAAACAGAGGTTCTTCTAATCATGAGCAGTTCATCATTTTGTGTCTACATCAAGTGGAATTTTTGCGTCATACTTTGCTTGATTAGCTTATCCTAGGGAAGCCAACTTGTTACACTAGGGTTAATGGAAGCTCCACCTGTATGTGGAAAGTGCATTTCTTGATAAACCTCTTTAGAACGTGAAAACCAATGTTTCTAACACTTTTTGAGAAACACATGAGAAATGCGTGTCCATTATGTAGGAAACATGTTTTCCCATTATACTGAAACAGCGTTTCCACAACGTTTTCCATAGGAAGCCGTTTTCTCTATAAGAAAAAAGGTTGTGACTAGTGCTATTTAAATTACTCATTTTTGGAAAAAATCTCACATAAAACTTTGTTCATAACACTTAACATTTTATTAAAAGTAGCTTTTCTGCCAATTAGTTTACATGAAGTATAAACAGTTTATTCTGATGTTTGAGGGGCCTTCTCCCATTGTTTCTTCAGTATTATGTGCACTTCATGGATGCACAAACAAAATGTACTTGGATATATATATATATATATATATATATATATATATATATATATATATATATATATGCTCAGACACAAATCTAAAGTTTTGGAAATTTTTCAAAAATTCAATGTCTTTGTGAAAAATATTGTTGGTAGGAAAATAAAGTTTTTTCACACAGATTGGGGAGGTGATTACAGGATTGTGTTAAGATTTTCAGACTCTGGGATAGGACACCTGATCTCATGTCCCCATAAACATGAATAAAATAGTTCAGCAGGGACAAAACATATCCACATAGTGGATACATGTCTTTCTTTTATGGCCCAAGATGGAGTGACTCAAATATATTGGTCGTATCCCTTTTCCATTGCAGTGTATTTAATTAATCTTATGCCTTCATCTATAACAGGTTCAAACCCAAAAACCAAGAAATTTTATGGTATAAACCCAAAAATCCAAGAAATTGTTTTATTAATCAGTATCCTGTTTTTTATGAGAGCCGATTTTCCTTCCAAGAAAAAACCTCTCACAGTAGCGATAGAGAGTTCCCAACTGTCATCTATGCCTGCTACCATAGGAACCATGCCTCATCCAAGACCCTTATTTACCTCAAGAGGATCCTTCCCAACCGACTGAACATCTAGTTAAATCTTTTTCTCCTACACTAGGTCCTATTGGATCCAGTGGATCAACGTCTAGTACATCCCCTCTCTTGATTCAGGTCTCAACCTTGTGGTGGATCTTTGGACCTTACCTACTAGCCCACCTCCTGCCCCTTCACCTCCACCTATTTGTACCATCCTATAAACACCGGATTTCAAGACGGTACACTTGGGCCAAACATTTGGATATATGCCAAAGACCCTCTACCTTTGGTTTATCTTACAGAACTCACATATGAAGTTAAGACCTTTTCTCAAGCTACCAAGGACCAGAACCTGTAAAGAGGCCAATGAGGCTTGGGGCTCAGGGCCCCTGGGCCCAAAAAAATTTTAGGGGCCCATTTTTAAGGCCAGAGTATTGTTTAGGTAGTTTATATAAATATTTTATACATTTTTATTTAATATAATATAAATATTTGAAATATTATATTTGTTTAATGTGAATGCAAATTTTATTGTTATTTTGATTCTTTAAAAAAAATGGGAGGCCCTGGCCCTGAACTCCTAATATTAATAGGAGGCCCATTTTTTCCCTCCGCCTCAGGCCCCATAAAACACAGGTACGGCTCTGCCAAGGACCCCGTCCAACTATGGCAGGTGAGTTTCATGCCCTTCAATATAATCAAACTTGGACATTGGTTTTTGCACATCAAACTCCTTATATTGTTGATTGTAAATGGATTTATAAGGTAAGTGAAAAGCTAATGGATCTCTTGAGAGTTATAAAGCTCGCTTAGTTGCCAATGGATACATCCAAATTGAAGGAGTATATTTCTTTAAAATCTTTAACCCAGTTATTAAGCCTTCTTCTATCAATTTAGTATTGTCTATTGTTGTTAGTTATGGTTGGGAGATTTGTCAACTTGATATCCATGATGCATTTTTAAATGGTTATCTAACAGAAAAATTGTGTATGACTCAGCCTCCTGGGTTTTAGGATTCATAGTTTCCACATGTTTGTCATTTTCATAGAACTCTCTATGGTCTGAAATAAGCTACTCGATCTTGGTTGCAACGGCTCAACACTTTTCTCCTACAGTTTGGATTTCATGCCTCTTGGTTTGATCCGCCATTGTTTATTTATCATAAATCATTAGTGCTCATATACTTTTTCATCTATGTTGTTAAGACAAGAAAGTTGTACACGACAACTCAAGTACAAGATTTTGATGATGAACAACTAGAACAACTGCATTTCAGCTAAGGCAATGAAAAAATATGAAAAGAATTGAAGAATTCATTGAAGAATCTGTGAAGACAAGTGTGCAAATGTAAATCTCTTTAAAAGTCTTAGATTCTTCTAAGAGCCTTATTTTGATTGCATATTTTACTTGCATTTTACTTAAAAATACTTAAGAAGAACTTTTCTAAAAGAACCCTTGGCGAAAATCATTTTAGAAAGCTCTTTACCCACATTTTTAGGTTTATCAGTCGACCAATAGACTCATCAGTCGACTGATTTTTTTGTGTAAGCTTTTCAAAGCAAAATGCCAACTTTCTGATTAGTCGACTAAACGACTCTTAGTCAATCAGACAGAATATTTATTTTCTTAAAAATTTAGCAGGAGTCAACTGAAAGTTTTTTCTGTCTACTGATGATTTTCATCAGTCAACTAACTTTTCTTTAGTCGACTAAGTTTAAAAAAAAACAAAATTTAAATCTGTTCGGCTAGACACAGTAGTCGACTGACTTTAACTGTCAGTCTGCTAATATTTAATTTCAGTCGATTAATAACTATTTCAATCGACTAATATAACAATTTTCTGAAACTTTTAAAATGTGCATCTTTTCAGTTTTTTAAATGATTTGACCATTCAAAACTGACTATTTTGATACCCTTTCGTACCACCAATGTATGGAATTCCTCAGATATATAAGAGTGTGATCTACACTCAAAATAATTGAATTGAATCGAATTACATTGATTTAAAAGATCAAATTCCTTGTTTTTCAATCTTATTCATTCAAGTATTCATTTTCTCACTCACTGAGTATTTTCACTCTAATTCTTTCTATGAGTTAGTGAAATTGTGAGTTGAGTATTTCAGCAGTCTTAGAAGCCGATTTCACTTCAATTGCATTCATAAGAAAGGTTCGTAGGTTGATTGTAAGTTGGTTATTTCAATTTTTTTGTAAAAAGAAAGAGTCTCATTGGTTTAAAGGAGAAGTTTGCTTTCAGCAAGGTTTTGGCTGAAAGTGGGACCGGTTTTGGTCTGTTTGATCTTATGGTGACACAAGTGTGATAGTGGAAATCTCAAGCGGGTTTTGCTTGGGGATTGGATATAGGTTTGAAAGACCGAACAAAGATAAAAATTTTGTGTTCTTTGTATGTGATTGCTTTGCAGTATTCAAATTCCTTCAAATTTCAAAGATGAAGATTAAAAATACTATTTATCCCCCTCTAGTGCTCGTTGCATCGATCCTACAACACTTTCATTTGGTATCAAAGCAAGGTTTGCTATTTTTTTATCTTACCATCATCTAGCATGGCAATAACATCGTCTTCTCAGCACAAAGAAGAATATTCATCAGTTCGTCTGCTTCTCTTTGACAAAACAAACTATATATATTGGAAAGTAATAATGACAATATTCCTACAATCCATGAATCTTGAAATTTAGAGAATCGTTTCAGAAAAGTACCAAGCACCATCAACTGATTTCAGCCTATGAACTAATGAAACAAAGAAAACTACTTCCCTTAACGCCAAAGCTATGAATGTGTTATATTGTGTTGTTGACAAAGTAGAGTTCAATCATATCTCTCAATGTTCTACTGCAAATAAAATTTGGCATACTCTTCTCGTGACTCATGAAGGTACGTCAAAGGTAAAGGAATCTAAAATTGTCTCTTTAGTTCATAAATTTGAGTTATTTAAAATGAAGCAAAATGAGTCAATTTCTGACATGATAACTAGAATGACTGATATTACTAATACTCTAAAATTCCTTGAGAAAGAATATTCGCAAGTGGATTTAGTTAGAAAAGTCTTGAGGTGTTTAACTCATGAATAGAAGAGAAAGACCACAGCAATAGAAGAAGCTAATGATTTAAACACCCTTTCTCTTGAAGATTTAGTTGGTAATTTGATGACATATGAAGTTTAACTTCAAGATAGACAAGAAGAAGAACAAAAAAAGAAATCTCTTGCATTCAAAGTCACTTCAGTCTTTAAAGATTCAGACG
This sequence comes from Nuphar pumila, assembly GCF_984573655.1. NCBI lineage: Eukaryota > Viridiplantae > Streptophyta > Magnoliopsida > Nymphaeales > Nymphaeaceae > Nuphar > Nuphar pumila. Next base: position 62,343,988 of record NC_143260.1, on the reverse strand, counting down.
AAGGCAATTCAAAAGATTCATCAAAAATGAAAAATTTTAAAGAAAGGTGAAGAAAATTGAACCATTAAATCCTGATGAAGTCAAATGTTTTAACTGTAAAAAGGCTGGACATATCAAAAGAGATTGTCCTCTTCTCAAAATCAAGCCTAAGGACCAATTCAAGAAGAAAAAGGCATTTCAAGTAAGTTGGGATGAAAGTGACTCTTCTTTCGATGAAGAATCAAATGAAGAAGTCGCCAACATGTACTTTGTAGCACAAGAAGACTCAGTAAGTCAATTTGATTATAATGACTTATTAGAAGCTTTTAATAATTTATATGTTAAATTTAAGAGTCTAAGTTCTAAAAACAAAGAGTTGAAAACAGAAAATTTGACTCTTGCTCTAAGAACAATTTATTACTTCAAGAGATGAAAGATCTATAAAAGGAAAACTTTTCTCAAGCATCTAAGATAAAAGAAATTGGCATTAGAACCAATGTCTTACAAGAAGAGATATCTAGTTTGAAAGAAAAATCTAATGATTTTCTCTCTATAGTGACTAACTTCACTAAAGGTCAAGAAAATCTAGAAAAACTTCTTGGTTCTCAAAGATGCTTGGTTAACAAAACTGGATTGGGATATATTTTCTTTGATACTCAAAATAGACCAAACTATGTGGTAAAGAATCAAAGTTAAAATTCTCAATCATTGGTTCAAAGAACTCAGTTTTCTAAACTTGTATATCATGGTAGAAACATATCACATCATGGTACTTCCAATGTATATAAGCCTAAACATAATTATCCATTTTATCATTCTAAAAATGGTAAATCATTTTATGATAGAAAGAATAATTATTCTCAAAGAAAATCAAAATCCAAATGGATTTGAGTTTTTAAGACTAACTCTCATGGACTCGAAAAAAAAAGGAGTCAAATGCTTTGTCTTCCTATTTTGTTGTAAGTACACAAAATAAGAAACAAGTGGATCTTGGTCAGCAGTTGTTCCAAACATATGACTGGAAGGCCGGAGTTATTTTTCACCCTTCAAAGTAAGGATGGAAGAATTGTAACTTTTGGTGACAATAGTAAGGAAAAAGTAATCAGTATTGGTAATATTGGTAATCCAAAATTTCTCTTGATAGAAAATATTCTTTTAGTAGATGGATTAATGCATACTTTGTTATCTATTAGTCAATTATGTGACAAAGGTTTTCTCGTTTCTTTTGAACTTGATTTATGCTTAATTTCTTATTCTTGTTTTAAAAAGATCATCTTTAAAGAAAAAAGAAGGAACAATGTATATGAACTTTATCTTGATGAGTTACCCACCTTCAATGAAAAATGTCTTATTGCTTCAAATAAAATTCAATGGTTATTGCATAAGAGACTTGGACATGTTAACTTCAAATTAATTTCTAAGTTATCCAAGAATAATCTTATTAGAGGACTACCTATAATATCATATAAAAAGAATAATTTATGTGATGCTTGCCAAATGGGTAAACAAATCAAGAGCTCTTTCAAAGCAAAAGATATAATTTCAACAAATTGTCCTCTTAAACTTTTACATTTAGAACTATTTTGACCATCTAGAATTCAAAGTTTGAATAGTTGTAAATATGCTTTTGTTATAATAGATGATTATTCTCGTTTTACTTGGGTGATTTTTTTGAAAAATAAAAATGATGCTTTTTCTGAATTTTCTAAACCCTGTAGAAGAATTACAAGTGAAAAATCTACCTTTATTATTACTATTCGTAGTGATCATGGAGGAGAATTTGAAAATGAATCTTTTCTAAAGTTTTGTGATTTATATGAAATATCTCACAACTTTTCTTTTCCTAGAGCAGCTCTTCAAAATGGAGTTGTTGAAAGAAAGAATAGAATATTGCAAGAATATGCTAGAACTATGCTTCAAGATAAAACATTATCAAAATACTTTTGGGTTGAAGCAGTAAATACAACATGTTATGTTTTAAACCGCATTCTTATTCTACCATTTTTATATAAAAATGTTTTGAATTGTATTATGATCGTATACCAAATATCTCTTATTTCAAAATTTTTGGTAGTAAATGCTTCTTGTTAAATACTAAAAATAATCCTGATAAGTTTGATTCAAAACCATACGAAGCAATATTTCTCTACAACAACAATTTATTGTGATAACACTAGTGCTATAAATCTTTCAAAAAATCCTATTCAGCACTCAAGAACTAAGCATATTGAAGTGAGTTATTATTTTTTACGAGATCATGTTTTAAAATGTGATATTTCTTTAAATTTTATACCCAAAAGTGTACAACATGCCAACATCTTTACTAAACCACTCAAAAACGAAGATTTTATGAGAATTAGAAGAGAACTAGGCATTTGCTCATTATTAGACTTATAATTTATTTTTAAAATCTTTATTTTACTTGACAATTTTAAAACTGGATTTTTTAGTCGACTGACATTTGATGATAAGTCGACTGGGAGTTGTTTTTTTTTTAAATGAAACCAATAACTTACTTGTTTTAAAAACAAAGGGCAGTCGACCTTCTTCTTTCAAAAGCCCCCATCATGTTTTTCTTTCTCTCCCTCTCCTCTATAGTAACCACCTTTTTTCCCTCTTTTCTAAAAACCCTTGGTGAATCGGCATCTCTCTTCCACTCGCCGGACGACTGCGCCGGACGACATCATTGCAACACCGAATGCCGACATCCATTCTATTCCTCACAGCATCCCATCACTCCCTGCGGCAACACCAACTTCGACAAGTTCCAGTTTCTTTGTCCCTTTCTTGACGATGATGTCTAATCAAAAAACTGCCTCCGGACATGCTTCCCCTTCCTCATCCACACCCACAGCCAAGACTCATCATGGATTCTCTCTTAGCCTTCTTTGAAATCCTCTTTTGTATGATAGGTTTGGATCTATATCTACCCTTCCGATTTTACCCGATCAAAATATTCTTTTTCATGTCTATGAACGATATAATCTCAAGGCATTGTTTACAGGGATTTCACATCTTTTTTATGCTTCTTCTGATCGTGATTATTATCCTTTATTGATCCATTTGTTTTACACAAATTTGCAAATAGATCACGATACTGATTTTCTTTCCTCTTTAGTTAGAGATGTTGAAATCGAATTTGATTACAAACTTCTTGGAAAGATTCTTAATGTTTCATCTTCTGATACTCTTTTTAATTCCATTGAACTTGAGAATGAAAATATTTTCCACCAAATACTACTTTTAGGCGCTCCTTATTGTCGTCCTTTTCAAAATACTAATCTTCAACCTCGCACACAAATTGCAGGAAGAATTCTTGCTCACAATGTTCTTCCAAAGACAGGATCTTTTGATTATTTTTTCACTGATCTTTCTATTGCTCTATATGTCTTATTTGAAAATATATCTGCAAATTGGGCACATGTCTTCTTTACTACTTTACGGAAGCAAAAACCTTTTCTTCCATATGGCTTAATCCTTACTCGAATCTTTAAATATTTCAAAGTGCCTCTAGATTCTGAAAAGTCTGTTACTCAAAAGAAAATCTTTGATGAAACTGTTCTTAAACAAATGAAACTTTCCTATCTAATACCTTCATCATCTGAATCTCCTATATCTCCTGAACCATCACCATCTCCTATATCACCTCCATCTCAAAGCAAAAAGAAGAGATTCTCTACTAAAAAAGATGATGATGAAATTCTGAAACGATTGAAGCTTTGGAACTTCAACAACATACATTTAGTGGAGATGTTAACAATATAGCTAAAATCAGGGAGATGCTCAAGCAACACTTCTCTTCAACTTTGTTTACTAATATTGCTTTGATAACCTTTTTTTTAGGTTTTAATATTTTGAACTTGTATCTGCATTTGTTTTTATACTCTGACTCCACCTACTCCTTTTGATCATGACAAAGGGAGAGAAGAAAAACAATATGCATGAGAATGAAAAAAAAAACAATGTTTTAACTATATTGATATTATGCTAAATTCTTATGTTTTGACAACATATTGATAAGGGGAGTAAGTTTTGTATCTGTTTATCAATGCTCTATCTGTGACTAGTTTGTCATCATAAAAAAGGAGGAGATTGTTAAGACAAGCAAGTTGTACACGACAATTCTAGTACAAGATTTTGATGATGAGCAACTGGAACAACTGAATTTCAACTAAGGCAATGAAGAAAGATGAAAAGAATTGAAGAATTCGTTGAAGAATCTGTGAAGACAAGTGCGCAAATATAAATATCTTTAAAAGTCTTAGATTCTTGTAAGAGCCTTACTATGATTGCATATCTTACTTGTATTTCTCCTAAAAACTACTTAAGAAAAACTTTTCTAAAAGAACCCTTGGCGAAAATCATTTTAGAAAGCTCTTTACCCACATTTTCAGGTTTATCAGTAGACCAATAGACTCATCAGTCGACCAATTTTTTTGCTCCAGTTTTTCAAAGCAAAACGTCGACTTTCTGATTAGTTAACTAATTGACTCTTAGTCGACCAGATAGAATGTTCGATTTCTAAAAAAAAGAATAGGAGTCGACTGAAAGTTTTTTCAGTCTACTGATGATTTTCATCAGTCGACTAACTTTTCTTTAGTCGACTAAGTTTAAAAAAAAAATAGAATTTAAATTTGTTCGGCTAGACACAGTAGTCGACTGACTTTAACTGTCGGTCTGCTAATATTTGATTTCAGTCGACTAATAACTATTTCAGTCGACTAATATAGTCATTTTCTGAAACTTTTAAAAAGTGCATCTTTTCAGTTTTTAAATGATTTGACCATTCAAAACTGACTATTTTGACACCCTTTCGTACCACCAACGTATGAAATTCCCCATATATAAATAAGAGTGTGATCTACACTCAAAACAATTGAATTGAATCAAATTACATTGATTTGAAAGATCAAATTCTTTGTTTTTCACTCCTATTCATTCAAGTATTTGTTTTCTCACTCACTCAGTATTTTTACTCTAGTTTTTAACTATAATTCTTTCTGTGAGTTAGCAAAATTGTGAGTTGAGTATTTCAGCAGCCTTAGAAGCCTATTCCACTCCATTTGCATTCATAAGAAAGGCTCGTAGGTTTATTATAAGTTAGTTATTTTAATTTTTTTGTAAAAGGAAAGAGTCTCCTTGGTTTAAAGGAGAAGTTTGCTTTTAGCAGGGTTGTTGCTGAAAGTGAGACCGGTTTTGGTCTGTTTGATCTTATGGTGACACAGGTGTGATAGTGAAAATCTCAAGCGGGTTTTGCTTAGGGACTGGATGTAGGTCTGGAAGATCGAAATAAGATAAAATTATTGTGTTCTTTGTATGTGATTGCTTTGCAGTATTCAAATTCCTTCAAATTTCAAAGACGAAGATTAAAAGCACTATTCACCCCTCCCCCCCTCTAGTGCTCGTTGCATCGATCCTACAACACTTTCATATGTTAATGTCATTATTCTTATGAGTTGCTCTTCCACAATGATATAGGATCTTATTCAGACATTGAGCCACCAATTTACCATGAAGGATCTAGGTGTCCTCCATTTCTTTCTTGGTATTTAAGTTGTTCTTGATAAGAAAGGTATTTTCTTGTCTCGATGCAAATATTTGCTTGAGTTACTTCCAAAAACAAGTACGCTTGGAGCCAAACCAGTCACCATGCCTCTTTCAATCAACACTTAGTTGTCGGCTCACTCTGGTGAGGACATCCATGATGCTACACTTTATTGGAGCATTATTTGTAAGAGTCATAAATTTTTGATAATTATTTAAATAAATAAAAGAGGACTTTATTTTAATTTTTAACTATTTGATTTTATTGGAAATGAATAAGAATTTAAAAAGTATCAATTCGAGTGAAATTAAAGGCTTTGAGGAATTTAAAACTTGAAAACTAAGTTTGTAATTTATTTGAATTTTTGAATTTTTGGATCTGGATCTCAGATAGATTTAGAATCCATTAACAAAGGTAAGTGAATCCAGCATTTGGATTTGGATCGCAGAAAATCCGAAGTTTGTTATAGAAAATGATTGGATTTGGGTATTTAGATTTGGATCTCAAGAGGATCCAAAATTTACTTTAGATTTGGATAATGTATGGATTTGATCCTAGTAGAATTGGATCCATTATGTATCCATAATCCAATAAGAAATGTAGATTTTGGTTTTAATTAAATATTTTAAGACTTAATATTAGGTAGTATATTTATTTAATAAATATATATATCACTTGAGAAATAACAAACCATCTTAATGAAATTTATTCCTAAAGTTAATCTAAACTATTTAATAAGAAAACCAAAGGATTGAGTAATAAACAAAGAAATAAAGAGAAATAGTCACCCTTTGCTAGTGAGCCCCACCTTAAATGAATATAAATCCACATTTTTTTTGGATATTAATGAGAGGAATGAGAAGGTGTGGGTCGACCCTCCATTTTCTCTAAATGTGTTAAAATGATAAAAATAATAAATAAAAAACTTAAAAAAAGAAAGGGTAATAAATAAAATAATAAAGAGGGAAAGAGAAAAGGGTAAACTGTCCCTCCTCAACTTTAAGAAATTAAATAAGGCAAAAAAAAAGTATTAAAGTTAATTTAATGACTCAGAAGACACATCATAACTCTTTCTTTTCACATTTAATGAGGCTCCATAAAGAGAGTCTCACACACACGATAGGCCTCTCTCCTCCTTTAAATAAATAAAATATGTAATATAAATAAAAAATAAATAAATTAGTAAATAATAATGATTATTTAGTAGGTCAGGAAAAGACACCATGAAGAAACATGGTGTCTCTTCCTCTCCCATATCACATTATGTGCTGCCCTATAAATAAGGACCCTCACATACCATTTTGCCTCACACACTCTCTCTCATCTCTCTCTTGTCACTCACACCTATGTCTCTATCTCCAAATGGTTGAGGAGATTCTGTTGGCTGGAGCTTGAAGGTTCAGAACCATACACGTGCTCGATCATTTCCCGATTCAACCAACACTCGAGGTAGGATTCTTAGACTAAGGGATGTATGCATTGGGCCAACATATAAGTTCATACTGGTTCCATCCTTGTATTACTATCGACTCCCATGTCGCAAGAAGCCAATGGCATATTAGGCATGGAAACCAAATCATGAGTATGTGATTCGAGTGAATGAAGAGGGAAAACCTGATAGAGGATCTCATAAAATATTTTGGTATATAATCACTCTTCATGACATCGTATTTGATACATTCCATCATTCGGGAGAAGAGGCACTGTATGCATACATATATATGTATTTTCCTCATTTTGATTCAATCAATATTTGAGGAAAAATTCATATGTATGGATATTTATGATAAATGAGTGAAAATATTTGAAAAATGTTGTTTATGTGTTGTGATCTATTTTATTGGGCATTTAGGTAATATTTCATGTATATGTACACTAGCATATACGTACATGTTTTTTTTTAGAATTGAATATATATATATATATATACATATATATATATATATATATTGTGGTCATATGATCGGACTCTTCTCTCTAACCGCTTAGCCAATGAGTCAAACCCCGCCTACTAGTTAGTCTGATCGACTGGACTTGGTTCGGTCTGACCATCTGGGCTTGGTCAGTCAAGCCAACCAGGCACAGTCGTGCGGCAGGGTGCACTGCACTTGTGCCTGGCACCACTGAGGTGCATAAAAAAAAAGAGTTAAAATACTTAATAAAAATATGTTTTAAGGAAAAATGTCTAAACCGGTTGGGGCCACCAGTGCCCAGCCGACTGTCCATTTTGTGTCTAATGCTTCTTAGTAGCAAACCGTTATGCAATATATATATATATATATATATATATATATATATATATAGTATCCAACCGATTGGGTCGCCAACCCTAGTCAGTTGCTATTGAGTTGCAGCCAATTGAGGCCAGCCGACCCCATCCAATCTCAAACTGAACAGGGTGACCAGCAGGGAGCGCCACCCTGTTAGTGCACCATGGTTGTGGCTGGAACAGGCTGCAGGCCTACTATAGGCCTACCGCTGCTTAGTTGCAGTCCCAAACAAACAAACAAATAATATATATATATATATATATATATATATATATATATATATATATATATATATATATATATATATATATATATATATATATATATATATATATATATATATATATATATTGAGTCAATTAAAAGAAAAAATGAATGTAATATACATTTGTGTTGGACGCAAATAGAGAATAATAAAGAAAAAGATCTTTCTGATTGTATGCAAATGACAACTACTTGAATATGCATAAGCTCAATTAATTATAGATCTTGAATGTTTGTTTTGGATGATAATCCAAAGAAAATTATAAATCGAATAAGTTTGCCCATCATTTCATGCAAAAATGTATATGCAGATGTATTTTCGCAAAGATGGCTCAATAACTACTTTATGCCCAAATGAATGCCTTATTTCCTTGAAAGGTTTTGTGAAACACATATTATGATAACTATGATGTTTTATTCGTTTGCAAATGCTTCACGAATTGAATGACATGATTGAGTCTCATTCACAAAACATGTCCTATCGAATGTATGATTTACAAATATGTTGTATTGCAACGATTGTTTGAAGGGTCATACTAAGGCCGAAAGATGAGCATGAGGTTTTGCTCAATGCCACACAAGCACTTGTAACATTTTATGTGTGCCATGCAAACTTTATATAATTGATCTGTGATGTACTTTGCATACCTATGTGTGTGTTGCTCAGGAGTAGGCATGTGGTTGAAAAAGACCGATAGGGTACGATATATATACCTAAGTTATTAAATTAAATAACTCCATGCACACAAACCTAAATGAATGTCTAGCCAGTGGGGCATTTTTTTGGCATTCACTAGTTTAAATGAACCATGAGTTCACTGGATGAGTGATCTGAATGTACCATATAAAATATGAGTATTATCGACTGCCCTTTGGTGTAATCTGCATTCTTTGTCTTACAGGCAGGTTTAGTGTGTATCCTAAAGTAGTACTTGGGTTCTTGAAACCCTAGTTTGCCCAAGAGAGGTAGGTAAAGATAACCTAAATGAATCAAATTAAAAAGAAAAGAAATGGATACCCATCTAGTGCCAGGCTACCTTCGAAAGGGTATGACACAAACTTTGTTGGGTTGTTGTTGAAACATACAACGTTGATATTGTGTTATAAGTGACAATAGCTTGATGGTCCTTCAACCTTAGAGTTGGGGAACCCGGACTACCCAATTTTGTCTTAGGTGGATAGGTCTTGTAATTTTTGTAGAAGTTGGATGCATCATTTTTATCTCAGTCTTTAGGGGTTTTCTTTTGGTCATTATATTATCTCTTTAGCAATCTGATTCATAGTCATTTAAGGTATTAAAACATCCATAAATAATAAACTTCCGGATGGTCTCATAGGTTAATAAAGTGAAATATAAATTTTAACTATACAACTTTACTTTTCTGTAATTAGCTGCTTGTGTATGTCCTTAATTAATTTGATGCACTATAATTGATTTAAATATGCTTTAATTGACATGTTCTGATATTAATTGTACTTATCTTGAAATGCTGAAATATTAAGTTTTGTGTGCACTTATGTGCTTGATACTTTGCTTATATACTTTGAGAAGGGATTCTCTACTGAAACATGAGAAGTCTAACCTCAATATTAACAATTTTACAAATGAGGATGAATAATCAATAGAAGCTATTGTGAGAGGCTTGGCTAGAATTGAGAACATCACATCTTTCCTTGTCGATCTAGGATTTTGTAATAAAAGTTCCAAATATTTGCACTTAGCTTTATTTTTTAGGGAGGTAATAATTCTTTAAATTTCAGTTGAATAGTATTTATATTAGTGCTTTTGTCAAATGCAAATTTATTTATAATTTTTCAAGATCTTCCAACTTCACTTTGAATATTTCTGTTGTGTTAAAAAAAATAACTTGAAAAAATTGGATAAATTTTGGGGCGTTACATTGTTGGTGCTCTGTAATATGCCATTATCACTAGACCAAATTTGGCCTTCTTCTGAATAAAGTGTGTCAATTTATGTACAAGCCCACCATCGAGCTTTGGAATATTGTTAAGCAGATACTACGATATATCAAGCACATGTTGGATATGGGTCTGCTTATCTCTCAATCTTCTAGCTCCAGTCTTTCTGCCTATTCGGATGCTGACTGAGCTAACTACCCCGATGACTAGAAATCCATTGGTGGTTTTGTTCACTATCTTGAAGCCAATTTGATATCTTGGAGCTCTTGAAAGCAACATGCAGTGACTCGATCTAGCACAAAGGTCGAATATCATGCACTTGCCAATGTTGTTACGCAACTTACATGGGTGAAGCAACTACTTTCCAAGCTTCATTATCCTCCTCAATATATTCTTATTTTGTGGTGTGGTAATCTAATTGCTACTTGTATGACTGCAAATATGTTCCTACATAATCTGAGCCAACACATCAAGATCAATATGCATTTCATTCGTGACCGATTTGCTTGAAAATAATTGGTTGTCCGCTATATCTCCACCAAAGACCAGTTGGTAGATATTCTCATAAAGCCTTTGACCTTTGCTTGCTGATCGGATCTCAGATACATGCTTCATTCCGCTCCCACCCATTTAGCTTGTTGGGGGATGTGAGAGGAATAAAAATTGATCCAAAGTGTAATGGATTTGGTCCAATACAAAGCACCTCAGAATAATTAGCTCACACCATCTCAGATAGAGAAAAGGAAAGATAAGAACAAGGAAACCAATCTAATGAAGATAGAAAAACTCAACAAGCGGGAAGTTTCCTATTGAGAGAAGAAATCAAAAGAAAGAAATCTTAGTAAACAAGGAATTATATTTTGGAAAGGGTTATTACCTAGTAAACAATTCTAATATAATGAAACCTCCTCTCTGTAAATGGTGAAGAGAGAGGAGAGAACCTTCACTTGTGGATGTAGTCCTGACCGATCAAACCACGCTAAACTTTGTCCCTTGTGCGTGTGGGTGTTCAATCTGTGGGTTCTGATAGCAATAAACAAGAGTTTTACAGAGACAAATTTGCATTTTTTCAACTTCTCTCCTACATTTTTTTGCTAATGATTGTCACCAAACAATGAAAAAACCTATCTTATCTAAGCCTAATATTTCATTTCAAGCTCTTCAATAGACATTTTCATTTAGTTTGCAATATTTTCTCTAGCAATTTTTTGGTGCTAGGCATGCATTCCTAATTTCATCTCACTGCACCATTAGCACAAAGCCATGGTGATATCATTTTGCTACAAGTTTGCATTTGTCAATGACCATTTTGCCAATTTTTCCACATTATCAATGAGAGTATTTGTTTTGACTACCTCATATGGAGGTTAACAAATTTTCGACAAATTTATACTACCAACAAATTCTCAAAATAATATAAAATTTCATACAATATTTGTTACAACGCTGAACACTTTATTGATATCATCAAGAGTAGCTGCAAATGGCAAATTTAAAAGTATTTTGAAAATGTACAATGTCCTGGTTGGATGAGATAGCTGGATGGTTCAGTTGCACTACCATGATAGAGGGGTCTTGGGTTGGAATCCCATGAGTGTTATCCCCAGCTTGCCTTTCAAAAAAAACTGTACAGCCTTTTAAAGTGTTTTTGCTATGAATTCTGAAAGTGCTCATCACAACAGTAGGTAATGCATGAAACCATGCAAAACATTTTATGGGAGGGTGGTGTATGTTCTCCCTCGATGATTCACTGAATCTCACGTCTGTATTCGGGGGTCCAAATGAGTGCCACGTATGTAAGCACATGGGGCTCGTATTTCCGTGTATGTCTGCATCACTTAGCATTGGGGTCTGTTGTGGTTGCAAAGACTTAAGTAGTCTTTCTTGCTATTCTTGCCATGAAACGATGGTTCGAGAAAATGACAAAAATATCCTCCATTCAAAAGTTGGGAAACCACAGTTCGAGAAAAGGACAAAAAATTCCTCCATGCAAATGTTGGGAAACGACGGTTGACAAAAAAGTCTTCCATCCAGAAAGTTTGATGTTAACTATTTATTAAACTCTTGCGCCATTTGCTGTAACAGTAGCTCCCATTGACAACGCAAACTTTGCTGTTGTCTCCGGTCGATGTTCCCGCCTTGTTTTTTATCATGATCGACACCACATTGTCTCCTTGTTTCTGCCATTAGGCATTATGGAAGAAAGCAACGACGCACAAACATTCCAACCAGTGCCATTAAGGCATCGTGAGTAGCTTTCCATCTCATCATGCTATCGATGAAGAATGCATGCCGTCTTGTGTGCCATTAAGGCGTTGTTTTGTTATTGCAGGTACATCTTGTCCTTACGATGGTTGAAAACTTATCGATATTTGTAAGACGCTTGGACCTGTTGACAAGAATGCTTGTTTACAAATGCTAGGAAGGGCCTCTACCCCATCAGGTATCCTCCATTCACTCAGTATATGCATTGTATCTTAAGCCGCTGTATTAGTAACATACTACCTATTTGTGAGGTATTGTTTTGTTAGTTAATATCGATTTGTTTGCTATTATGTTCAATTTTCGTATTGATTTGTAATATATTTTGTGATATATTTATCGACTTTTAAGATATTATGGTTTTGTATAGTCGATTTGTAAGTTATTATGCTGAATTGCCGTATCGATTTGCAATATATTATTCGACATGTATATCGATTTGTAAGATATTATATGTTTTATAATATGTATTTGTAAGATATTTGTAGACAGACTTCAAAAACGTGTGCATGCAGAAACACATTTTTACACACCTGCGGTGGTGATTTTCGTATTCAAATCACTGCTCAGTGAGCAATTTCTATTGAACTCGCTTCACAGCCTCGTGGTTATAATGAAAGTGTTATCGTCAATAGACATGGACGACATGTCGTTTCTTTTATTGGCATGGTAAGTAACAACTTGATGCTCAGTATAAGCAAATATCAAACCGCAATTGCTTTTATACTGTGATTCATTAAATCATTTCTTTGACTTGCTTAACCTTATCGGTATCTGTTGTTATATGCATCCTGATTAAATTGTAGTAAATATATGCACTTGCTAACGCAAATTGATATCTTGCTTATAACAGTGGTGAGCTTATCATCTGGTTGTAATGAAGATGATCTATCTCAATCATTTGAAAGATATGGAGAATTAAACATCTATATTAATGACGCACCTGATAAAGTCAACATGTGCACCAATGATGCACATGATAAGAAGGGTGCAGGCATTAGATTCACTCTTGACTTGAATGTTTTAGAAGAAGAAACGCAGATCGATAATGAGGTAGACGATCACGACAGTACACTTAATAAAAGTGTAGGCACTAGAAATGTACATGGAAGTACACTTGACTATGTTCTAGTAGAAGGAATGCAGTTTAATAATGAGGAAGTTGCATATAAATTTTACAATGATTATGCTTTAAAAGTTGGCTTCAGTGTTAGAAGGTTTTGTTGGTTAAAAAATGCACAGGGTGTCGTGGTGAGAAAGACATATGTTTGTTCCAAGCAAGGTTGAAAGAAATCAATTGGAAATCCAACAAGGAGCATGCCAGAATCAAGATGTGGATGTCAAGCGAGAATGGTGTTGAGAAGACTTCCAAATGAGAAATTTGTAGTTTGTACTTTAATCAGTGATCATAATCATGATTTATCTGCATCATTTATGACTCCTATGCTAAGGTCACATCATAAAGTAACTGTAGCGCAAGCTGCAATGGCTGAAATAGCTGATAGCGCCGGCATTGCACCAAGGAAGACATACAATTTGTTTGCCCACATAGATGGTGGTTGCAATAATGTGTCATTCACACCTTTGGATCTAAGAAACCACTTGAGAAGGAAGAGAACAGATAATATGAAGAATGGAGAAATATGTTCTTTGGTTGATTACCTACAAAAGAAATCAAGCATTGACCCTGGTTTCTTTAGTGCAATGCAACTGGATGAAGATGGATATGCTGTGAATATATTTTGGGCAGATTCAAAGTCAAAAGTAGATTATGAATGCTTCAATGATGTGCTTGTATTTGATACTACAGTGAAGATTAATACTGAACAGTGGCCATTTACGCAGTTTGTCGGAGTGAACCATCACTCACAGAGTTGTATATTAGGCGACGCTTTTTTATATGACCAGACCAAGAAAAGTTTTGAGTGGTTGTTCAGAGTATTTACACAGGCAATGAATGGGAAGGAACCTGAAGTTGTACTTACAGATGGTGATCATGCAATTGTGGATGCAGTGCTTCATGTGTGGCCGGATGCACATCATCGCCTATGTTTGTGGCATATATTTCAAAATGCAGCAAAGAACATAGAACACATATTTAATCAGAAATCAGGGTTTGACAAAAAGTTTACAAGGTGTGTACTTGAGAGCGTAGATGAGGTTACCTTTATGTCAGATTGAGAGGAAATGATTAAGATATACGACCTTAAAGACTGACCTTGATTACAAAATTTATATACAGAAAAAGAGAAGGGCATTGGCATATGAAAGACAATAATTTTGTGTAGGTGTGATAAGCACACAAAGAGCTGAATCTATGCATGTCACGCTGAAGAAAACCCTGTATTCATGTTTAACAATGTTTTGCTTCATGGAACAATATGAATTATTTGTACACGGTCTAAGATAATGAGCTTGAACAAGACGTGAAATGCTTCAATACACGACCTCTAACTTTGGGCATTGTTATCATCGCAAAATTTTTCCCCCTCCCTCTGCGAGAGTGAGAGAAACGATTTTGCAAGTCAAACTCGACCAAAGTTTTGAAAATTACTCACCTTCGTTTTGAAAATTTGCGAAAAAATTCCATGGAATGAGATTCGCCTGTCGGTACGAGGTTCAATCGTTCCTGGCATCTTTACCAGAGGTAATTGAACCAAGGATCAATTGTGCACTTTAACTTGACTCAAATATCTAAATTATGCTCTATTTTCCTAGAATGCACAAAGAATCAGACATCTGCTATGAAATTTTAAAAAAATGCAAGTTTTGAAAAATATGATGTTTATTTTGGAAAATTAAAATGTACTTGGGAAATGCTTGAGAAAGTGCTTTGAAAATGGAATTCCTGGAAAAATCATTGAATTTCATTGGAAGTCCAAAATTTGTATTAGAAAATGAATTCTCAGGAAAACTTGAACTTTGAAAAAATCGATTTTGAGATTTGGACTACTTTTCTGAGATAATGGATTTGAGAATCTTGAGAAAATCAGGAAGTTCATTGAAAAATGATTTTTGAAATGGAAAATGGATTTTCAAGAAAATGGAAAATCTGAGAAAATCGTTTTTTGGAATTTGGGTTTGAAATGAAAAACAATTTCTGAAGGAGATTTGAGAATTCTGAGAAACCAACTTTTGAAATAATTCCAGGAACTTTGGAAAAAACGATTTTGGAATTTGAAAATGAACTTGAGAATGTAGAAATATCGTAAAATCTTGATTTGAACTTGGGAAATACTTTGAAATCTCATTTGAAAATTCAGAGTTCTGAGAAAATCAAATCCTGAGAAAGACTTGAAAAATCTTGGGAAAATTGATTTTTCTGAAATAGAATTGGAACATGATTTTGAAAATAATGCAAATTGAATTAATGAATATGAATTTAAAAGATAATTCTTTGAGGAATTGAGAAAATCCTTTTGAGTTTTGAGAGATGCAGTGCATTTTTGAAATTAGCCTAAGAGTGTAGGCTGAATGTGGCTAATATGAAGATCACAAATCTTGGTTTTCTTCGTATTCTGACTATGGCCATAAATACAAATTCCACCAAATTCGTGAACTCCCTAAGAGCTTGTGCGCGTGCCATTTGTGTCAACCATAGTGATTTTGGAAAATATGCATATGCATTATACATCAGATATTGGAAATTGCAGAAATTAAACTATATGCAATGCAATCCTATTCTATGCAGGAAATGTAAATCTTATTCCAAATATTACATCTTGATATTACATTGAATTGAAATAAAAGAAAATAAAAGTCTTATTCTTGAATATTCCTGCAAAACTAGAAAACAATGTTAGCACAGAAATGTAGGTTTTTTCTAAATTTATCCAAAAATATTGAAAATTATCAGATATTATTTAGATATAAACCCAAATTCATACCCCCTTTGATATAAACATGAGAAACAAGTAATAAATTTTAAAAAATGAACTTGGAAATTCAAAATTTGGGTCAAAATGACCAAATGCCCCTGATGACCTTGAAATCAAGGTTTTCTGAAAGAATTTTTGTAAAATTTGGAAATTTGAAAATCAAATGGAATAAAATCAAACATAGTATAATGAAATATGATGATATGCATGAAAATTTGGAAAATTGAAGTTTGGAATTTCGAAATTTAGGTCAAAATGACCAAAATGCCCCTGATAACAAGACTATGACCTTGAAACCAGGGTTTTCTAAAATAAATTTTAAAAAAAATGGGAAATTAAAATTCAAATGACATTGAAATTAACACTAATATGACATGACATGCTTATTTACATGATAAAAACCCTAAAATAATAAAAATATCACAAAATATCAAATTTGACTCGATTTTCGCCTCTGAATTTAAAAATAAACTAACACACAAAGCAAATAAACTTGGAATTGAGCCAAATTTGCCATGGACACCTAGACTAACCCTAAAAACAGATTTAAGTTCGAAAATCTATTTTTTTGTTCTTTTTTTAATGTGGAAAATAACTAAAAATCCTAAAAATCAAAATTTTGCCTAAAATGGTGATTCTAAATGGGATTTTGGATACTAAAATTCCATAAAAATTTTCCAAATTTTATGGGGTGACAAAGGACAGTTAAACAAAGATTTTTTCCTTTTACAGATTCTGGTTTTGACCTATGGTCGGAGCTGGACAGCTCCGGCAAGTTGGATCAGAATCCGGCGACTCTAGGATCTAGTGTAGACAGACAGGTTTCGGAAAAAACTATGATAAAATAGCATAAAGATTAGAAAATGACTGAAATTATGAGAAAATGTCCCTGACAAGCAGAGGAAGATTTCCTTTTTTTACAGCATTGGAATTCGGGTTATGGTTTGAGAGGGAGCATAGGATTATCAAAGACTTGGATATCTAAAATTCTCAGACATGGGAATCTGATAGACAGAAAAATTAATTTTGGGAAAATAACTTAGGTTGTTTTAAAAAAATTTAAATTTTTGGACAAGATAGAGGAGAAGGTTAGGAACAACTTTCATGTTTGAAGTTTTTGCATTCAGCCCATGGGTTGAACGAACACAGTGGGTTAGGGTCGGTCTAGACCCTGACAAGGAAAAAGTGAGATTTCCCAAGGGTCTAGGAAAATCGATTTTTAGTAGAACCTAAATCTCACTAAAAAAATCTAAAACTTTACTGAGAAACAATAGGTTTCAAGAGGGACTCACTTATTTTTTTGAGGGAAATTCGAATCATCCATCTAGGATATCTCGGAGGTTTTTGTCTGCTAAAATGGAATATGGAAATTCCAGAAGGGTAAAATCCTAGTTTGGGATTTGATTTTTTAGGGAGGGTTTCGAAACCCGAACGGACACAATTTTTTTGGCAAAAAATCAATAACATCTAACCACGACCATCATGATATTTTCTAGGATTTTTGAATGAAATTCTTTACATGAAATCATAACTAGGTGGGATACATAAAATAAAACATGTTAAACTATCGACTAAATTGAGTTAAGTAACAAGAAACAAAGAAGCAAGATTAAATCTAATATATAAAACATAAAATTTATCTAAAACCTAGAATTAAACATGGGAAGCTCAGGGAGACATGAATTGTATTCACCTTATTGTTGTGGCTATGAGGAAGGAGGATCCAATCCATTGATTGGATGGATTGATGATGCATGAAATGCACATCATGTTAACAAGTTTTTCGTGCATTTTGTAATGAGTTTAAGGTTTTAAACCCATGTTTAGATGCAATTTGATAATAAGGGGTTGTGGTTTGAATTTTAGAGAAATCAGAGTTAAAATAAGAGAGTTATAGCTATTTCAGTGTTTGGGCACAGATTTTGAGGTGGATCGGATCCATATCCGACCCAATTAGGATATTTGGACCTTGAATCAACCTTTAGAAAACCCAAAATCCAACCCACACGCATATCCATATCCATTTCAAAAAGTTTTGCAGAAAACCCCTCAGAAAGTGGCGCCTAGTTAAATATTTTTTTTTAACCTTGTTTCTGAAATTCCAAAAAGTATAAATATAATTTTTAGAAGAACCCTGGGCGTCTTTGGCATTGAGATTGGCGCCCCCTATAGTGAATCTAGCTCCAGCCCCTTCCAACCTCTCATTCCATACCATTTGTGCATTGAAGATTGGGTTTTTGCTTGCAATCAAGCAAAATTCTATCTCACTTGTCATTTCTATCCATTTTTTCTTCTTTCTTGCTGCGTTTTCTCACCATTTTCTGTATTTTTGCAGATGTAGCAGAGGTGGAGACCATTAATCTTGTTTGGAAGTGCGCAACACCCCAAAAAGATGAGTCGGCCCTACCTCCATCCAGTTTTTTGAGCCCTCTGATCGTGAATCGGCCCCCGTTCCATCTTCGGTGGGTCTCCAACGTGTTGCAGCCGTGGGAATACTGTTCGTGGTAATATTTCAGCATTCTCGAACCGTTCGGGATGTCAAACCAATGCCATTGTTCGCTCTCTTCTTCCCCACGATCGTCGGATCGCCCTTGAGGTAGGTATTCTTCTATCTTTTCTTCTAGATAAAGCCTAAAACGTGTGTGCTCATTTTTCGGGTTTTCTTTTCTGTATGTTTGCTGTGTTTTTCATGTTTTAACCTTAGTATAGAGTTCGTGCATAGGCCATCACGGTAGATCTAGGTTTGATTTCGTTTTTGGAATTGTCGAGTCTTGATTTTACATTATTTTTTTCTAAAAACGTGTAAATCGGTTAGATGTTATTCTAGCCGATTTTGCAATTCTGTCCAGCGTGTTTGTGGTGTGTTCTACAGAAAAACCAATTTGAAAAAGGTGAATTTTGATTGAATTTAAGTCGTTGGGTCTGATTGATTCTTGTTTCCATTGAAAAGAAAACAAAAATCGGCTAGATTAAGTCTAGCCGATCTTTGGGTTTTAATCAATCTAGAGTCTGTAATTTTTTTCTATGGTTTTATTGTGTCATCTGCGTTTGTTCATATGTTTTCAGTGTCTTTCATCTGCATTTTCGGTGAGATTTGCTTTCTTAGGTGTCGTGTGGTTTGATTTTAAAGTAAAAATTGAATTAGAGTTACATTCTAGTATATGCGTGTGATTTATAAGTGTGTTTTGCTGGTTGTTGGGTGTTTGCATAATCACAGAAATTTGTGTTGGTTAATTTCGTTGTCTTAGGATATTTATCAATTGTGTTTTGACGTTTTGGTGTTTTGGAGTTTTTATCATATTGAAAAAATCAAAAAAGTCAAGAGTTAGTCTTTTGTTTTGTAGTGTTATTCAGTCGGCGGTAGGTTTGATCTATATTTTAAATGTTCCAATAGCATAACGTGTTGATGCATGTTTAGTTAATTTAGAGATTGATTTGAAAATAGATTTAGTGTTTTTTGATCTTCCATGTTTAGTGCATTAGGCTAGTCGTTTAGATCATTTGGTGCTTTATGTATGTTATGATTTCCAGCATGTTAGATATCTTGCTTAGGTGGTCATTAGTATAATTATTTACTTTGAGTCAATTATTAACCTAGATTTATCATTCTCATAGCAAGGCTTGTTTACTTTTTGTAGTCATTTGTTGTTAGTGAAAATTTTGATTTTAGTAGCTTAGGTAGTCTTCTTCCCCAAGGTGGGGCGGCAGCCATTAGAGCTCCCATTGAGCTCTGGACTATTTTTGCTAGGTTCTTAGGAATTAGGTAAGGCTATTATGGTGTTTAGGTTCAATGCATTAGGCTTTAATGTCTTAGACGTTTTTTGTTGAAGTCTAATTAGGTAAGTCTTGAATTAGGTGTAGCTCATTTAATTATTTTAGAAAGTTGTGTTTTCATTCAATTACTAACCTTTCATTACCCTAGGTAAACATTCATTTACTTATATTAGAATAGTCTTAACTAGGGGTTGACATTTTTTTTAGAAGAAGGGCAAGTAATTAATTGAAGCGTGAAAACGTTTTTGGAAAGATTGGATTTTTCAAAAATCGTGTGGAGCATTTAAAGAAAGATTTAAATTTTGATTGTCTAGCCAAGGAGAAGGTCTAGTTATTCGTGTAGTTTTGGAAAGTTATTGTGAAATTCAATTAGATTGCCAAATTGGGTGTCCACGGTTTAAAGAAAGAAGTAATTGCTACTTAAATTTTTTTGGAAAGCCAAAAACGTGTGGCTCTCTAGGCTGGACGTTTCTACTTCCCAAAAAGGTGTTAATTGCAATTAAAAATATTTATCTATCTTGGGCTGGGCAGTTTCACTTTTGCAAGCTTCCAAGTTGGACTTTAAAGCCAATTAAGGAATTTACTCCTCTCAAGGCTAGACGAATTTTGCCTCTTCAATTTTCTAAATTAAATCTTAATTGCATTTAAGGAGAGTTTGATTTTCCCAAATCCGTGCCTAGTCATTAAAGGGCCCTTTTCTATAACCGTCCCTAGTGGGTTAGCATAAATTAGGATTAAATAAATTAGTTGATGGTGTTAGACTTAGGTTAGTAATTAGGTTATTATTTAGGGAGGTCTTAACTAGGGTTTAATACATTAGGCGTATAAGGAAGGGATTCATTAGTGTTATTTATTATTTTTAATTAATTAGGTTGTAATTTTGATGTTGCTACTTTAGTTAGTCTAACTTAGGCAACCCAGTCAACTTAGGTGAGTCGTGTACCTAACCCAACTCGAGTCCTAGTCGAGTCAACCGAGTCAACCTAGTGAACCCAGTCCTAGTCAAATCCTCCATCATACCTCATTAGTTTAGTCGGATATTTAACTTTATTTTTAATTTATGTTAGCTTTAGTATAAGTTAATTTAGGTCTTTACTTAATTGATTTAGTTAGATTTTATAAGTTCGTGTTTACTCCATGTGTAGTTGTTCATTATGTTTGATTCAAGTGATTGCTTAGTTAGTTGTATTTAGTCTACATTAACTGCAGTTGTTTAATCATTTAGTTAGGTGTGTGAATTTAAATATAGTAGTTGCATTTGCATTAGTATTCAACTTCGCTTTAGTCATAATTTGCATATTATATTTAATTTTCATTTCATTTAGCATCATTGCATTCATCATCAACATATAATCTATCATTTAGTGTCATTTAGGTCTGCATTAGGTTTAAATTGCATTTTTAGTGTTTAAAATAGATTTATAAAGTGAATAGTACATTGAAAGCAAAACCTGATTTTTGCCCTGTCGCACTGTCGTCATTTCATGTGCAAAAATTCCGAGTTTTCAAAATATTATTTTTCTATTCATTTTATTGGTGTGTTAACTGTCTGCAGACCAAATTTCAGCTCGATCCGAGTTGGTTTGGTCTGATTTTTAAGCGTTTTGTGAAAACTGTTATTTCGGATTTGAAAATTTCGGGACCTGCGATATCCTGATTTTTTCCAGTTTTGAAACGCTTATATCTGGAGTTCCAGATATCATTTTTTAATTCTGTAAAAACTGTCAGATTTTTTAATTTGTTAGTTACATAACAGAACAAATTTCAGGAAAATTGGACATCGTTTTCCTTGTCAAACAGTAATTTTCCGACAAGGTGTCATAAGTCTATTTTACACTAGTTAGGGGCATATTGGTAATTTCATTATTGTCGACATTTTCGTACTGTTTTCAGTATTTTCTGCATATCAGGTGCTGCATCTGCATCATACAGTATTGTTAGACTTAGGTTAGTTAATTTTAGAATTAGTTTGACCTTTTATTTGATTATTTTATCATAATTAGGATTTGTTTTATTAATTTCTTGAAAATTAGATTTAGTTTCATTTATAGCTTGCATTATTAGAATAAGTTACTAACTCTTCATTTTCCTTTGTTTTTAGGTTGAAAAGCATAATCATTTTCCAGGGTTTCTTGTCCAAGTGTGAAGAGTGGATAACAGGCGAAAAGACAGAAATACCCTTGGCGTGCACAGAAGACTGAATTGCTGTTTCATTTTCTTTTCGTATTGCAATTGCAATTGTAGTAGCTTTGTAATTGTAGACTGATATTTGTAATTAATAAATTTAATTTTTGAGAAATATTTTAAGTAATTCATGTTCCCTGTGGATTCGACCCGTACTTACCACTTCGTGGAAAGTCGGTTATTTACATTTGGTTGACGATTTTCCAAAGCTTTTATTGAAAATTATTGTTTCAAAAATACCACTTCCAAAATATCAACCATGGATCCTTTCCTCTCACTAGCAAAGCATAGAATAAGAAAATAAAAAAAATGAAAAAACCAAGGGAGATAATGGGAAGATCTTACCTTAGGTTAGCTTGTTGCACGGTTGGTGGTCTCGAAGGTAGCTGATACCAAGTGAAGAAGGCTGGAACAACTGATTGCAATGACTGCACTCAAGGAAAGCATGAAGTAGTTGTTGTGCCTAGGCTGGAGGTAGATGACGTTGGAGTTGGATCAGAGGTCTGGCTAGAGGATATGCTTCAAAGGGGGCTGGCTGGAATCGATTGAAGTTGGAGATGGCGCCAACTGAAGGAAGGAGGCTTGATGATGCTGATCTGGTGGAGGTGGTTGCTTTAACCAAGGGGTTGGAGGACTGCTTTGACGTGGCTGAAGCTGGAGCACCAAAGGGAGTTGAAGGCTAAAGGTGTGTGCAAGGGTTAGTTGGAGGCTGCACCAACTTGATGGACTGCACCGGTGGAAAGGGTTGATGGAGACTGTTGCTTCAAAGTTGTAATGGAGAAGGAGGTGTTGTTGTGGTGTTTGAAGGGAGAATAGTTGTTGAAGGAGGTGAAGTGTAAGAGGGAAGGATGAATGTGAGATGAGAGAGGTAGTGAGAGAATGAAAGAGAGAGGGAGAGATATGTGCGTGAGAGGCAAAATGGGCATCCGTGTGATGTTTTTTAAGAGAGGGTTGTGTGAACTTAGGGAAAAATAAAAGAATAACCTAAGTTTTTCATGAGAGATGGATTTTAGAAGGAGAGGTGTACGTGAATGGGCTGGAGTAAGTAGGGAAAGAAGGGAAGAAAGAAGGAAAGAAAAGGAAGAAGAAGAAAGGAAAGAAAGAAAGGGAAAAAGGAAAAGGGAAAGAAAGAAAAGAAGAAAAGAAAGAGGAGGAAGAGAAGAAAAAGGGAGAAAGGAAAGAAAAGGAGGGAAGAAAAAGGAAAGGGGGGAGGGGGGTCCCACATCTCAAAAAAAATAAAAGAAAATAAAAATATAAAAGAAAAACAAATAAAATTAAAAGAATTTTTTCTTTATTAAAAGGAAATGCAAATAGTGAAGCCATCTCAGAGTGGGCTCACTTTCCAAATTTTCAATTCATTTTGAAAATAATAGGGGTAGAGTGGTCTTTTTAGAAAATTTTCCGACGAAACGAGCTATTTTTGACAGTTTTTGAAATGAGCTCGAAATTTGAAGTTCAATACTCCATTGCGAAGCAAATCAAGTTTACAATTTGAAAATTTGAGTTTGAAAGAAATCCAGAGTGTTTTTCTCGAGAAAATATTTCCAAATTTAAAATCTCGATGGTAAAAATGTCAATTTTGGAGACCCAGAGTTTGAAATTGATTTCTGAAAACTTTTTAAAACTCAATCTGGATTGAATTTTATAAAAGTAGAGTTCTGGACTTCGAAAATGAAATGAAATATAATGAAATGTTATGAAATGTTGAGGAATGATATGAAATGATGAGAAATGACATGAAATGCCATGCGAAATGCTAACCCTGAATGAAAAAAATTAGATATTAGACCCGATTGGCACTTATACCAGTTCAAAAAGTGTTAAAATTTGCAAAATGATTCAAGAAATGGTTTTTGGGTCATACCGGACCAGAGTGACACTGACAATTGGGGTTTGAGCTAATTTGAACTAAAATGAACTGGATTGAGCTAGGTTTTAGAGTTTCAGAACTCGACTGGACTGACAAGGCACTAACTTAACTGAACTCCCTGAATAGATTTTCAAGAAAAGCTGTCATTTTTAGCGAAATGGTACGGAATGGTCACTGAATTGAATTGAATTACGAACCAGAGCTGAGTTTGAACTGGAACAAAGGTCAGTAATGCTGAGATGAACTAAAATCAAAGCTCGAGGACTAGCTCAACTGACTAGACTCAGCTCAGTTTCAGCTAAATGTGCTGAAATGGGCTAAAATGGGCTCTTGAACACTTGAAAATGGTTTTAAACTAAAACTGGAGCACTTGAACTCCTGGTGAGCTCAAGCTAGACTTTGGGGAATAGGATTGACTGAGAATGACTGACTCGGAAACAATTGGCTTGAATTTGAGTGAGAAATGAGCTCATTTATGAAGAAATGATCCCATTTTGGCAGGAATTGTCAGAAATGAAAATGGTTTGTTCATCATGAGCTTAGGTGAGCTAGAAATGATTGACATTCTTAACTATTTTGAATTGACCAATGAGCTTGGTTGACTCCGAATGACTGGGGTCTGGGATAACCTGGGGGTAAAATGATAATTTTCCTAATGAAAGTGGGTAAAATAGTAATTTTCTGACACAAACTTGGGGTTTGACTCTTACACTAACCTACCAGGGTTGGCACTGCACGAAGGGTGTGTTTGAGAATGGATGAGGAAAATTTGGGGTGTTTACAGATGCCCCTCTTTGCTACTAAGTCGGTTTAGGGCCGAGCTTAGTGGCAAAGAAAAACACACCAAATTTGGGCTATAAAAATACTCCAATTAGAAGGATCTGACTGGATACGAAGAAATTGGCCCTGATGAAAATGATAGCTATGAAATGGAGAATAAAGAAGAAAATTTTACTTTAAAAAAGTGAGATTCAGGTTTTTGCTCTTAACCTGGATGGGACGGGAAATACCTCACGTAAAACAAGGCTCAGTTTAACCCTTAACCTAACTGGGAAAATAAAAAATGGTAAGTTGGATGGCGAATAAGACAACTTTTTGAAGAGGAATAAGGCAACTCTTTTGACAACGCGAAAGATGAATTCTTTCGACAACTCGAAAGATGAATTCTTTCGACAACACGAAAGATAACAAAGGCGATCTAAAAGAACAAGGCGATTCTTTCGACAACGCGAAAGATGACAAGGCGATCCAAAGGAACAAGGCGATTCTTTCAACAACGTGAAAGATGACAAGGCGATCCAAAGGAGCAGAGCGATTCTTTCGACAATGCAAAAGATGAATTCTTTCGACAACGTGAAAGATGACAAAGGCGATCCAAAGGAACAAGGCGATTCTTTCAACAACACGAAAGATGACAAGGCGATCCAAAGGAGCAAGGCGATTCTTTTGACAATGCAAAAGATGAATTCTTTCGGCAACGTTAACGATGACAAAGGCGATCCAAAGGAACAAGGCGATTCTTTCAACGACGCGAAAGATGACAAGGTGATCCAAAGGAGCAAGGCAATTCTTTTGACAACGCAAAAGATGAATTCTTTCAACAACGCGAAAGATGATAAATGCAATCCAAAGGAACAAGGCGATCCAAAGGAGCAAGGTGATTATTTTGACAACGCAAAAGATGAATTCTTTCGGCAACACGAAAGATGACAAAGGCTATCCTTTAGGAGAGAAGGTTAATCTTTAAACAACGAGAAAGACGATAAAGGCTACTCTCTCAAGGAGGTAAAAGGTGATGCCAGAATATGTCAAGATGGACATCGAGCTCTTTACTTCATGTCAAGATAGTAAGAAAATATTGCCAAAATGTTAAAAATTGTTTGTTGATTCAAAATACTTGAAACTGATGTATATTGGTATGAAATCTTTCCTCTTTTCTACCCAAAGTATTACCTCCAATTGGGCTAACATCGTAGAATCAAGATTCAAATTCAAATTGCTTGCGATTGACTTTCTTTCAAGGAAGCTATCAATTTCTTTGATATGAACAGAAAAGAGAGTATTCTTGATATTGTGAAAGCAATTGGTAAAAGAATATTCATAATAGAATTTCATAAATTTTAAAGAGGATTCTTGGCAGATTTGGCAGTCTGATATCCTGGGATTCTTTTCTCATGGTGATCTTTTTGCACTCTTTTTTTTTTGTCAAAATTAGAGCTTTCTTGAAATTTTGGGGATTACATCATCCTTCATTTTGGAGATGTCCTGACTTTTCTCTCTCTTTTTTTTGGAAGGGTATGTCACAAACTCCTTCATCTCAGAGATGTTTTGATCCTTTTTTGCCTCAGGGATTATCTTGACGGTATTGGCTCTTTGGTTGAAAATCTCTTGATGATAATAGAAATTAAATATCTTTTAGGGTTTGTTGGGAGGCTCATCACAATCGCCTTCATCTTGACGGTGATCTGAACTTTTCCTAGAAGAATCCGTCACAAACTCCTTCATCTTGGAGATGATCTAAATCTTCTTTGGCCTCGGGGGTCTAACTCGCATAATTCGTCTTCATCTTGACGACAATTGAGAGATCTCTTTTGCAGATATTTAATTACAGCTTAAGCGATTGAGGAGATATGGAAATTGAATGGATTTTTTTATATCACCCAGGATATTTCAACTACCTTATATTCCAAGAATGATCTTTAAAAATGTGCCATTGACTGCGATCAATATCGATTACTTATGGCTATGCAACAACATTGAATTTTCTTTGCTGGCCATATTGAGGATTTATTCTTCATCCTTTTGGTTGGCCAATAAAAATATTTTTAGTATTGTCGGGTCTCCAACGAGTCCCTACAGCGATTTGTAGTGTTGTCAGGTCTCCAACAAGTCTCTACAGTGATTTATAGTGTTGTCGGGTCTCCAATGAGTCCTTACAATGATTTATAGTGTTGTCGGGTCTTCAATGAGTCTCTAAAGCAATTTGTAGTGTTGGCGGCTCACCAACGAGTCCTTACAGCGATTTTTAGTGTTGTCGGTTCTTCAACAAGTCCCTACAGCAATTTGTAGTGTTGTTGGGTCTCCAACGAGTCCCTACAGCGATTTGTAGTGTTGTCAGATCTCCAACGAGTCTTTACATTGATTTACAGTGTTGTCGAGTCTTCAATGAGTCCCTAAAGCGATTTGTAGTGTCTTCCACAAATCACTATAGCGATTGGTAGTGTTATTCAGTAAGCCGTCATGCTTAAATCGCTAATTGAAATTAGACCAACTTGTCAGAGCATATCTCCCTAACCGGAGATCGTATTTCAAATCCGTAAAAAGCGGTGTCTTTGTTAGAGTCTAGTTTATTTTTGCCAATTTTTATCAATTTTTATGGTCATTTCATACCTGTTTTGGGTTGAAAACCAAGACTCTTTCACACTCTATATTATTTGAGTTGCACAAGTTTTTAATTCATTTTGCAAGAGTCATATCTCCTCAACGGGAGATCATTTTCCAAATCTGTAAAAAGGGAGATCACTTATATATTTCAAACCCCAATTTCGAAAATCTAAAACCCCAAAAATGCCTTTTCAAATGCTTTCATAAAATCATGCATCATATGTGTGTATTTTGTTTAATTTTCTTTATTTCTGAGGCATAAAAGGCCAATGTTTTTCATTCCTAAATTTAAAGTCATTGTTTTACTTCATTTCATAAATCCAAATTGATTTTTCAATTTCATTTTCAAATCCTTTTAACTTTAAATCCTATTCTAAATACCTATTTTCAATCTCCAAAATTTTTAATTCTATTTCTGAGCCTTCAAAATCCAAAATTTCTAAAGCATTTTCCAAAAGCATACATATTTGCATTTTCATAGCACAAGCCTGATTCAGTGTGCATTTAGGACTTAGAATAATTACTTAGATAAATTTAAGCAAAGCAAAGGTGTAAATTCGATCCTTGGTTCGATTACCTCTGGTAAAGGCGCCAAGAACGGTTGAACCTCGTACCGACAAGCGAGCCCCGTCTCTCCATTTTTCCGCATTTTCAAAACGGAGGTGAGTAAATTTTCAAAATCTTTTTCCAAAGGTCAAGTAAGACCTTGCGAGAAGTTTTCTCTCTTTCCCTAAAAAAGAAGAGGAAAATTTTTGCAATGATCACACTGATTCGTAAATGACGAAAAAGAAAACACTAACTTATTTTACAAGATGTTTATACTTTAAGGTGATTTATCATGTACCAGCGATTTTTTTGGTCGATAAGGGCTTCAATGATTATTAGTTGCGAGGGGCGAACATATCAATGATTTGCTTTTACTGTATAACAGTCGAATTCTTTCTCGTCTCTATAAATCAAGTTAACTTCAACGATACATTATAACCACAATCATTTACACGATATATGAGCGCTGCACATTATTTGCTTCTTATGCAAATATTCAAAGCTGAACAATCTTTGCGTTCATAGTGCTTCACCAACTTGAAATAGATGAATAGCAAGTTGTGGGTCCCGTCGTTTGTTGCCTTTTAGGTCTTCTTGTTGGCTGTGTTATTTTCTCTTCCGCAATTAGAAACGCCGTCAATTTTTTGCATAATTCTTTACGGAATCCAGACATATCAACCTGCAAAAAAATATAATGTGGCACCAATAGATATACATTGAATCCCCAATAACAGAGGGCATTAAATGTCATACAACGTCGAAATAAGGTTATCTACCATTGTATATCGCTTCAATATACTTCATTACAAATAAGCCACAATCGATGCCATTATTTTGTAAAGGAGCATTGTAAGCCATGCGATAAATCCACTCGCTAATGTCGACTCCCAAAATGGCTTTGACGAAACCGATCTGAGATTGATGCAGACGAAAATAAATTCATGACCCTCGTACATGATACGATACTCTTATAGATGGAATCTTACGAGATGCGAAATGTCAAGTCGTAAACCACCGTCTACGTCCAAAGAATTGTAATACCAAAGTTGTTTCTCATGTAAATCCATCACGTATAAGACTCAATGCTTTTCGGATTGCCAGACTATAGGAATCAATATCTGCAAATCGTTAACCCAAATGGTCTCCGTAATTATTATCGTTAACCCAGAGTGTTAGGATTGTTATACCGTAACCTTGCACTAGAGGTTTGTTTACTTACTTTTTCACTAGACAAAAGCTCTCCGCAATGATTATCGTTAACCCAGTATGATAGGTCGTCTTGAAATTCACTGGAGTATGGCAATCGACGTACGATAGTCTGTAGACCGATACATTGTTAACAGCAATGTTAAAACATGAATCAACAGGAGTAAATCAATAATTAAAATATACATAAAATAGAACCGATATACCATGAAATAAGGGCTGACGATGCTTATCGTTTTGCATGTTGCGTTGCATTTAATATAACTGACGAAATCGGACATAGTCTATTTGCAACAAATATGAACTTGTTAACGTACATACACATGGCTTAGGTAAATAGATAACTGCTACTGGTTTCATACGAACAAAATTACTGATCATGTTGCCTTGTGCGAATTCATCGTGCATCCGTTTGATGTTGTCCCGAGTGATTGGCTGAGTTTTTGCCCAACTTCTTCGGTGGATGTTCCACTGACATTATCAGAATTTTCAATGAACGATATTGAAATTACTTTATACAGTACAGAACACAAATCGCATAAACGACATAAAAGAGACGAATTTTGATGAAGATGGACACAATGTTTAGACAATATATGCCTGATTCGCCATTGTTGGTCGTGTAACTATCTTTGTCTCACCCAATGATACCCCATTTGCATTGAAGTTGGTTATATGTTCGAATGACGAACTCGAGGTTTATAAAGAAACCGTCGGTTTGTCTGTTGCTCGTTCATGAAGCATATGATAATCACACCATCCAGTACTTGTGCGATGTGTCATTCTTATATGAGGACAATGTCGTTTCATAGGCCGACAGTATTCAAACAAATAACGCCAGTTTTCATATACGAGCACCAATAAATTGCATTTTGCAGTCATGAAGTTTAAAAAATGTCATTTCATCTTCCTTTAAAAAACTCATCAAAGAGTTAAGGCAAATCAGTCAAATCACTATTACAAGGCTCGTTTGGATATGTTTTTCATCATCTTTTGGGTCTTTCGATAGTGATTGTGTAAATCTCGATAGGAAAATCATTAAATAAATGAAGCTCGTCAAAAGATATCGCGATCAAACAAATTGTAGCATCGAGATCAATTGGAAATATATTATTTGATCTGTGTATTGATTTGTAAGATAATATTTGTATCCTATATTATACTGCAAGTTTCCTCCACCAAAAATCCCTAAACCTAAAGCACAAAGCTCATAAATCGTGGTAGTAAAACACAAATATTTGTGATGTATGCACTCAACAAAGCATGGTAATGTTTGCCCGTCTTAAATGATAAAAGTCAACATCGATAAAAAACCTTTGCTGCTCAGAAATCGCTCTTATGCCGATCCACCGTAAATGCAAATCGCAAAATAGGTTTGTGATTCATGCGGTCAACAATGGCTTGTAATATTCGGCCTTCGTAAATGATAAAAGTCAACATCGATAAGAAAATTTTGCTTTTCGTAAATCGCTACATTGCTCAACCTCCATGAATGAAACTCGCAAAAGAGATTTGTGATGTACGCGGTCAACAATGGCTAGCCAAGTTCGCCTGTCTTAAATGATAATAGTCAACATCAATAAGGAATGTTTGTTGTTCAGAAATCACAATTTTCTTCAGTGTCATTGAATGCAAATTGCAAAACCCATATGCGATATATGCGGTCAACAAAGACATGTAATCGATGCTCAGAAATTATAAAAGTCAACATCAATAAGAAATATTTGATGTTCAAAAATCGTTGTATTGCTCACCCTCCTTGAATGAACATCACAATAAGTGATTTGTGATTCTTCCGGTCGATAAGGGCTTTTAGTGTTCGCATTTCGTAAATTATAATAGTCCACAGCGATTTTATTTGAGAACAAAATCGATTTATTTTGACGCGATTCATACGACAAATATTGTAACTATTGACTCTAGCAAACACAATATATATTTACAACGGTTCATACTTCAAATATTGTGCATTGATTTTATTAGAAATCGCTAACAAAGCAACAATTTAAATACACAAATCGATGTACATATCACATAATGTACTACATATCGATACAACAAACACTAAACCCAAACCCGAACCCTAAATATATTACCCAAAGCCCAAACCCTAAATATATTACCCTAAACCTAAACCCTAAACCCTAAACCCTAAACCCTAAATCCTAAACCCCGAACCTTATATTCACAAACCCCAATCCCTACAACATAAACCCTAAACTCTAATCCCTACAACATAAACCCTAAACACCAAACCTTAAATCATAGACTGTGAACACCAATCCCTATAACATAAACCCTAAACCCTAGAGCCTAAATGTTAAACCATAAATGCTAAACCCTAAACCCTTAATATATTACTAAACCATAAACTTTAAACTTTAAACCCTAAACCGTAAACCCTAAACCACAAATCGTAAATTCATAAACCTGAAACCCTAATCCCTACAACATAAACCCTAAACCCTACTATTTGATCTATTCCTATTGTTGGACCCTCTATTGGTCAGAAACCATAATCATCTTGAATCGTTGCCGCCATACTGGAGCAAGCGCAAATGTTCTGCATGGGGTGATGTTGATGTTCATCTACGTTTTTCGTATTCACTGGATAGCGATAATCGGAAGTCCTCTCAGCTGATCAGAGTTTGAGGATCCACGATTTGTTGGCAACAATTTGTGGTTAGTGCTTAGAGCTGCGTAAGTAGAATCTCGTAATCCCTAGATAGTGATTTAGAGTATCGCTGGATCACGATTTGTGGCATCTGCGGGTATCGCTGGTTAGCGATTTGTGCTGTCATCTGGACAACGATTTGGGACTTCAGCTGAATAATGTTTTTCGGTATTGCTGGACAGCGATTTTTGGGTTCAGCTGAGTGTCTATCTGTAATATCGTTGTAATAGCGCTTTTTTATATGGCGTTGCAGGCCCTTCCTAAGTTGTGCAAGACATTTAGTCTTTTCATTTTTATTGCGGGTCTCGTCCTCTAGTTAAGAGTTGGATCAGTGGGAAACAAAAATCGTGCAGAACTTTAGAGAGACACTGTGAGAAACACTTTAAGGGCACCGAAAGGGTGTGGAGAGACCAAGAGCAAGAAGTGTTGTTACATTTCTTTCAGGACAGCTTCGTCAAGCTAGTTATTCAGATCATTCGTTCCTTGTTCTTGAGTGAGGTATATCCTCTTGTTCATTTGTTACACCTTGTGTGTTTGTAAGGCTTATGCCTTTTTGGCCACTTCGTAATCTTTGTTTAAAGATAGTGGAAGGTGCTGACCTATTTGTCGTCGTGGACGTACATCAGTTGAGAGGAAACCACGTAAATCACCGTGTGTTGTGTTGAGTTGGTTTGTTTTACTTCCGCTGTCATCGTTGCGCTGTTTCCATCGATTCACACTTGTGGGGAAGACTCAATTTGTCTATTTGCTTTCGCAAGCTTGCGTTTTATTTCCCCAACATTGCGGATCTTTGCATGAGAAGCAAAGAATATGTAGCACTCATATATTTTGTAAATGAATGTGGTTGTCTGCTGTTGTGGGAGCACCATTTGCGGTTGTCTGTTGTCGGACCACTTTTTACTATCGTATGTTGCAGGACCACCTTTTACCATCGTCTGTTATCAGACCACCCTTTGTCGTGCAACGAAGGGTTTTTTAGATATTAAATCAACAACAGCAGATGCAAAAGTATTATCTAAAGGTGGTAGCTCCATGTTCTTCTGCAGAAGTTCTGACAACAAATTTGTATGAGGGGTCAGATCCCACATAGCCTTTGCAAACAAACGCGCACATTCGTAATGGCAGCCCACTGCACAGGAAGCAAACACTCTCGCTCTCTTTTTTTTGTATTGAAACATCCAGGGATATAGTATTTATAATACACAATATATGACTAAATTGGAAAGATCAGTACAATATACAGTTTCTATAACCAACTTGATATGTAGAGATATTTCCTGTAATTGTTTGGATGAGATAAGATCCCGTAAATCAAGGAGAGAGAGGTGAGAAGGGTTATCGCCAACAATCCACATCGATAAGAGATGTTTGCTGTTGACAAATCGTTGTTTTGTATTTACATAATTTGTATACATAGACTTACAAATTTTTTTATACATAATTGTGTTGGAGATTAGATAAAATCTAAAACAAGTCAGGATGGATACCATAATTGTGACAAAGCCGGTTATACGATCCATTCATGATCACGTCATTTATGAAGGAAACGTCGGTTTGTTGGTTTCTATTCACGAAGCAAAGTGAAACACAACATCTATAACATGTGTGATGTGTTATTCATATATAAAGTAAATGACCTATCACCCTAAACCAATTTTCAAATAATTACGCTAGTTTTCAAAAAGAGCGAGCAAATAAAATGCACTCCGCGGTAAGAAACGTTTGCTGCTGAGAAATCACTCTTTCGACGATCCACCGTAAATGCAAATCGCAAAATAAATTTGCAATTCATGCGGTCAACAATGGCTTGTAATATTCGGTCTTCGTAAACGATGAAAGTCAACATTGATAAGAAACTTTTTTGTTCGTAAATCGCTGCATTGCTCAACCTCCGTGAATGAAAATCGCAAAAGAGATTTGCGATGTACCCGTGTAAGGGGTTTTAATGTTCGCCCTTCATAAATTATAATAGTCTACAGCGATAAGAGTTATTTTTATGCGATAAGGAATGTTTGTCCCTCTTAAATGATAATAGTCAACAACGATAAGGAATGTTTGTTGTTCCGAAATCGCAATATGCCTCATCGTCATTGACTACAAATCGCAAAACCCATAAGCAATATATGCACTCAACAAAGGCATGTAATCGACGTTCAGAAATGATAAAAGTTAACATCGATAAGAAATGTTTGATGTTCATAAATTGTTGTATGGCTCGCCCTCCTTAAATGAAAATCGCAAAAGAGATTTGCAATGTATACAGTCAACAAAGCATTGTAATGTTCGCCCATCTTAAATGATAATAGTCAACAACAATAAGGCAATTTTGTTGTTCATAAATAGCAATACTCCTCGTCATCATTGAATGAACATCGCAACACACATATGCGACTTATGCGATCAATAAAGGCATGTAATGGACGTTCGGAAATGATAAAAATCATCATCGATAAGAAATGTTTGATGTTCAGACATGGTTGTATGGCTCTCCCTCCTCGAATGAAAATCACAAAAGAGTTGCTCTGCTGCAGAAAACAAAGAGAAAGAGATGTTAAATAGATTAGGGATTTAGACCTTGACAACGGGTCGGGTCGGGTCAATCTCCCACCTAACTAGTGTTATAATAGACAGTCGAAACGACATTTTTTTATTTATTTACAGCACAATCAATTAATCTGTGCGCGATTTTTGAAAAAGGGCGGTATGTGAAATGATGTTTTCTTTATATATGACTGACACGTCGAAGCAGTTCGGCAGGCTGTCCATTAGCTTTCCTTTAGAACAACATGTCCGTGAAAAGAACATTGCTTCGTCGCAAAGGGGACATCGATATCTATGTAGTAGACAATGAGAGCAATACGTTCAGGGATGGCACCGAAGAAGACAATGATAGATAGACAGTCAACATTGATGAAGAAGAGGACCACCAGAGCTACAAGACCAACAATAGCGATTCAGGCATATATTTTCTGAACCTCATGACTAGTTTAGGCAATATTTGTCTTTTTATGTCGTATATTTGATTTGTGTTATGTACTATAGAAAACAAATATAATGTTGAATACTGAATACTTTGCCCATGTCAGTGGTACATCCACAAAAAAGGGTGGGCAACAATGCTTTAAAGAGTTGGAAGAGAACATCAATCGGATGCAAGATGAATTTGCAGAAGGGAACACTATCAGTAATTTTGTACGTATATAACCACTATCAGTTTTTTTGTCATCAGTTTGTATGTTAACAAGTTCGTAAATTTTTGCAAGCAGACAATATCAAATTTCGTCAATTATATTCAAAGAAACGCAACAAGCAATACTATACGCATCGTCACCCCTTATTTCATGGTATATCTGTTCTGTTAATGTTTTATTTGCTTTTATGATTTACTCATATTTTTTGGTGGTTAAACCTTACTATTATCACTATTTCGTTCAACAGGCGTACATCTGCCGAAAGCCATACACCATTGGATTTGAAGATGCACTACCATGTTGGAATAACGATGATCACTGCGAAGACTTTTGGATGAGTGAAAAGGTAAGTAAACAAACCTCTTGTCCAAGGTTTAAGCCTAACATTCATATCACGATTTGTCTATCGATTTATAAAATATTGTATCCATTCGCAAATTTTGCTTCCTACACTCTGGCAAACTCCTAAGCATTGGGTCTTATACGTGATGAAATTATGGGGAAAACAACTATGGTGCTACAACTCATTGGACTTTCACATTGGTGTACAACGTGACACTATCCATTCGGTAAGCTTTTGTCTATAGGTGTATTGTATCTTTTGTGGTGGCCCGAATTTTACTATATTCTTCATTAACCACAGGCGAGATTCCTAAATGACGTTTTGGGTGTCGACATTGGCGAGTGGATGGTGCTCTGTGTTGACCATGCTCCTTTACAAAGTAATGGGGTCGATTATGGCGTATTCGTAATGAAGTATATTGAAGCAATATACAATGGACGTGAACCTTGTTTCAACGTTGTATGATCTTTGTATCCTCTGTTATTGGAGACTCCATTTATATATTGGTTTCGCATTACTTTTTTTGTTGCAAAAAGATATACCGGGATTCTGCAACGAACTATGGCAAAATTTGACTGAGTTTAAAAATTGTTTGGACGACAAAAATCATCGATAAGAAATGTTTGTTCCTCAGAAAATGTTGTATTGTTGAACCTCCGAGAATGAAAATCGCAAAATTAAATTTTCAATTTATGATGTCGACAAGGCAATGTAATGTTTGTCCGTCGTGAATGAAAATAGTGCAGAGCGATAAGAGATGTTTGCTACTAAGAAATCGTTGTATTGCTCAACCTCCATGAATTAAAATTGCAATTATCGAAGCAAGTTTAGTCTGAATAATGTTTTGTTTTGTGTGATGGGTTTAGTTGGGAGAGTGACCCGACCTGACCCATTGTCGAGGTGTAACTCCCTAATCTAGACCTAACGCAATTTATTGGGACGAGCCTAGACTAAGTTAAGGATTTTCCTATTCTGATTTAAAGAATGACATAAAAGACCTAAAAGAGTTCTATAATCAAATCCACACGAGATGTGCTATCGTGATTTGAACACCTATGTCCTATCGCTTTGATTAGTTTTGTATACAGCTATATGAAATGACATTTATTAATTCATTAATGCGGAGTGCATTTTATTTGCTCGCTCCTTTTGAAAATTGGCGTAATTATTTGAAAACTGGCGTAATTATTTGTAAACTGTCGTAGGGTGATAGGACATTTCCTTTATATATGAATGACACATCACACATGTTATAGATGGTGTGTTTCACTTTGCTTTGTGAATAAGGAACCGATAAACCGACGATTCCTTCATAAACAACGTGATCGTGAATCGATCGTATAACCGAATTTGTCGCAATTGTGGTATCCGTCTTGACTTATTTCAGATTTTATCTAATCTCCAACACAATTATGTATAAAAAAATTTGTAAGTCTATATATACAAATTATGTAAATACAAAACAACGATTTGTCAGTAGCAAACATCTCTTATCGATGTGGACTATTGGCGATAACCCTTCTCACCTCTCTCTCCTTGATTTATGGGATCTTATCTCATCCAAACAGTTACAGGAAATATATTTGCGTATCAAGTTGGTTACGGAAACTGTATATCGTACTGATCTTTCCAATTTAGTCATATGGTGTGCATTATAAATATTGTATCCCTAGATGATTCAATACAAAAAAGAGAGCGAGAGTGTTTGCTTCCTGTCTTCAAATCGCTACACGATGGTAGTTCACAAATTTATACTCGCTTTATTGTGGTAGGGTGGGGTTTTATATATAGATTTCATAAATCTCATAAATCGTCAACCGGAATACAGTCTCATATGGAATATCGATTGTTGACAAAGACAGGGATATGAAATGATGTTTCTTCTTTAAATGAACGACACATATTTTTTGTAACAACATTTATGATTTTTTATTTAAGAGTTATGATTTATAGACTTAAAACAACAACGATTTATACATTTAGCGCAGTAACGATATATTATATATAAAGTTACCGATAGCTTTATTGTTAAAGCAATTTATACGTTTAATTAAGGAACGATTTATACGTTTGATGTAATAGCGATTTATAATTATTGATTATAGTGATTCACGTGACAACTATTAAATTACACGTACGCACGCTTGTGTAAGCTATTTCCATAATAATCAATGATAAAGTAGCAATGATTTGAACACGCAAATGGCCACCTCATGTCAAACAATAAAAGCCCTTATCGACCGGACAAATCGCAAATCACTTATTGCGATGTTCATTCACGAAGGGTGAGCAATACCACAATTCCTGAACAACAAACATCTCTTATCGCTATGGATTATTCTTTTTTAAAGGGCGAACATTATAAGGCTTGTTGAGTGCATAAATCGCAAATCTATTATTGTGATTTTCATTCACAGAGGGTGAGAACGATCACGTTTTCTGAACAACAAACATCTCTTATCGTTGTGGACTATTTCCATTTACGAAAGGCAAACATTTACGAAAATAAGACTATACAAAAGATTTAAATCTTGTAAATCTTGAAAACTAGGGTAATGTGTAACCTATGTAAATTTAAGTCGCAGTATGGATTAGCGATGTTTGCGGTGAACAAATGCGTGTAATGTTCGCCCTTTGTAAATAAAAATATTTTAAGCAATAAAAGATGTTTGCTTCTCGTAAACCGTTGTATTGCTCTCCCTTCTTGAATGCAAATCGCAAAAGCGATTTGCGATGTATGTTGTGAACAAAGCATGATAATGTTCGATCGTCTTAAATGATAAAAGTCAACAGCGATAAGAACGTTTGTTGCTCAGAAATTGTTTTTTTGTCGATCCACCGTGACTGCAAATCGCAAAATAAATTTGCAATTCATGCGGTCAACAATGGCTTGTAGTATTCTATCTTCGTAAACGATGAAAGTCAACATCGATAAGAAAACTTTGTTGTTCGTAAATAGTTGCAGTGTTCAACCTCCGTGAATGAAAATCGCAAACGAGATTTGTAATGTATGCGACCAACAAAGGCTTTTTTATAAGAGATCACGATTTCATTGCAATCAGTTTTATGTAAGAGACAGCATTTTGTTTTTCATAGAAACTGCTCTATCGCGATACATTACAACGTCATTCATTTACAGGAGTATTTAGTTACAATACATAATGACCAATGGTTTGGCTTAGATACAATACATTACCATCATCATCAACGAAGAAAATAGACATCATCAACAACATCAACCCACGTCCATATTGTAGTGATTTATGAACTACCACCATGAAGTGAGTAGCGATTTATGAACTACCACCGTGCAGCGACTTATGAGCAGCTTGTACCATCCCGTAAATCAAGGATAGAGAGGTGAGAAGGGTTATTGTCAACACATATAGTGATGTGCTTCAAAACAGACATCATCAGCATTATCATCATCATCAGCAGCAGTACTTTCAGTTTACTCAATGGCCTTTGCTAGTCACTGGGAATGATAGAAGGCAAATCCATCTACCAATGGAGGTCCTTATTTGTTTGGAAAATTTTTTTTACACGATGAATATTGGTAGCAGATAAAGGTATGGATCCCAAATGGCAGAGAAGCTGCAGACAGCAAGACCAGCACTATTTGTCATGAAGTACATCGAAGATTAGGCATATTTTTTTGTTTCTAAAAAGCATGGTATGCGAATGAATGAGAGTCCGATAGTAAGAATAGATCAAACATAAGGTCATCAGCACCCACTTGTCTATCATGCAGAACATCTCTGTTTTTTTTGGTATGGCGACAAAGATTGAGGATGATTATGGTCGTTATATACTGCATAAGCTTCGATATACTTCACAACAAATACGCCACAATTGTATGTGTCATGAATATATTGATGTATCCACAGAAGATAACCACTATAATCATCATGAAAGAAAATACAGATCTTTCAGCACAGCATGAATCAAATACGGAATCATGATCAAACATCATCAATAAAGCAAATGTAAAAGGAACACAGAAGAACATAGAATAAAGAAAAAACATGGAAGAATAAGTAATGAAAAGAAGAAGAAGACGAGGTCGTAAGAGGAAAAAGAAGAACAAGTAGCTCTGCCGTAGAAAACAAAGAGAAAGAGATATTAAATAGATTAGGGATTTAAACCTAGAGAACGGGTCATGTCGGGTCAATCTCCCACCTAACTAGTGTTATAATAGGCAGTCAAAACGACATTTTTTTATTTATTTAAAGCGCAATCAATTAATTTGCATGCAGTTTTTGAAAAAGGGTGGTATGTGAAGCGATGTTTTCTTTATATTTGACTGACAGGTCAAAGCAGTTCGGCAGGTTGTGCATTAGCTTTCCTTTAGAACGACGTGTTTGTGAAAAGAACATTGCTTTATCGCAAAGGGGACATCAATATCTACGTAGTAGATGACAAGAGCAATATGTCCAGGGACGGCGATGCAGAAGACAACGATAGATAGACAGTCAGCGTTGATAGTTCTAAACGTTT
Source organism: Nuphar pumila (assembly GCF_984573655.1). Classification (NCBI taxonomy): domain Eukaryota; kingdom Viridiplantae; phylum Streptophyta; class Magnoliopsida; order Nymphaeales; family Nymphaeaceae; genus Nuphar; species Nuphar pumila. Next base: position 62,304,201 of record NC_143260.1, on the reverse strand, counting down.
TTTTTTTCACTCATCCAACTCTTAAATAGAGGCCCCGCAATAAATGTGAAAAGACTAAACATCTTGCACAACTTAGGAAGGGCCTGCAACGCCATATAAAAAATCGCTATTACAGCGATATTACAAATCGACACTCAGCTGAACCCAAAAATCGCTTTCCAGCAATACCGGGAAACATTATTCAGCTGAAGTCTCAAATCGTTGTCCAGATGACAGCACAAATCGCTAACTAGTGATACCCGCAGACGCCACAAATCGTGATCCAGTGATACTTTAAATCACTATCCAGGGATTACGAGATTCTACTTACGTCCAATCACTAACCACAAATTGTTGCCAACAAATCATTGATCCTCAAACTCTGATCAGCTGAATCGTCATTCAGCTGAGAGGACTTCCAATTATCGCTATCCAGCGAATACGAAAAATGTATGAATAGATCAAATAGATGAACATCAACATCACCCCATGCAGAATATTTGTGCTTGCTCCGGTATGGTGGCAACGATTTGGGGTTGGTTTCGGGTTTATGAATTTACGATTTGGGGTTTAGGGTTTAGGGTTTAGGGTTTAGGGTTTAGGGTTTAGGGTTTAGGGTTTAAGGTTTAAAGTTTATGGTTTAGTAATATATTAAGGGTTGATGGTTTTTTAGCATTTAGAGTTTAACATTTAGGTTCTAGGGTTTAGAGTTTATGTTATAGGGATTGGTGTTGACGGACTATGATTTAAGGTTTGGTGTTTAGGGGTTAGGGGTTAGGGTTTGTGAATATAAGGTTCGGGTTTAGGATTTAGAGTTTAGGGTTTAGGTTTAGGGTAATATATTTAGGGTTTGGGTTTAGGGTTTAGGTTTAGGGTAGGGTTTGGGTTTAGGGTTTAGGGTTTAGGTTTAGGGTAATATATTTAGGGTTTGGGTTTTGGGTAATATATTTAGGGTTTGGGTTTGGGTTTGGGTTTACGGTTTGTCATATCGATATGTAGTACATTATGTGATACGTACATCGATTTGTGTATTTAAATTGTTGCTTTGTTAGCGATTTCTAATAAAATTGATGCATAATATTTGAAGTATAAATCGTTGTAAATATATATTATGTGTTTGCTATAGTCAATAATTATGATATTTGTCGTAAGAATCACGTCAAAATAAATCAATTTTGTTCGCAAATAAAAATATCTCTTATCATTGTGGACTATTATAATTTACGAAAAGTGATTTGTGAACATCAAAATTTTTTACTCGATGATGACTTTTATCATTTACGAAGGCCGAGTATTACAAGCCATTGTTGACCGCATGAATCACAAACCTATTTCGCGATTTGCATTTACGGAGGCTCAGTAAAAGAGTGACTTTCGAACAACAAACATTCTTTATCGCTGAAAAGCATATATTTTTTATCGGTGTTGATTTTTATCATTACGGCGAACAGGACCAGCCTTCGTTGACCGCAGACATCGCAAATCTGTTTTGTGATTTTCATTCACTGAGGGTGAGCAACACAGCGATAGCGGAACAACAAACATTTCTTATCGTTGTTGACTTTTATCATTTCAAACATTACAAGCCTTCGTTGACCACATACATCGCAAATCCAATTTTGCGATTTTGAATCACAGAGGTTGAGCAATACCACGATTTCTGAACAGCAAACATCTTTTATCGCTTAAATTATTTTTATTTATGAAGGGCGAACATTACACGCATTTGTTCACCGCAAACATCGCTAATCCATACTGTGATTTAAATTTACATAGATTATGCTTTACTACAGTTTTCAAGATTTACAAGATTTTAATCTTTTGTATAGTTTTAGAAAATTTGCATACAAAAATTTGTGTACACACTCTACAAAATTTGTTAGAAATCTATGTACATCATATTAATCCTGGATGGATCGCGTTGTTTGTTTCCTTGTAATCTATGGATCTCGTGTTACAATGATTTGTTCAACGAAACATGTCTGTTAGAAGTACTAAAAAAGAATTAAACAATTAAAGAGTGTTACGTTACGACAAATACTTACAGAATTACAACAAATAATTATCGGGATAAAAAGAATAGCTATGGTTTATTCAGTGGCACTTGATGACTCAGATGAAATATGATAAACAACTTGTCTCTTTTTTTTTCTTGGTGGACTGTCTATCATCGGTGGCCTCTTGGCTCCCTCGATCTTATTATAAACACTGGTCATCATCTCTACCAGTGAATGCATTTGTCTCCCTAAATTGCTCACCTCCTTTCATAAGTCCTTATTCTCTCTCTCTAACAGCTCGAACCTTGCGCGGGAGACAACGTTCTCTTTTGTGAGTTGTGTTTGCTCTTCATCGTGTATTGTTACTGAGAGAATCGTTGTTGTAGCTGAAGGGAGACGATGGACGGGTTGTAGATGCTAGGATGGGACATGAAGGGGGGCAGTTGGGAGTCATGGGTTCCTAATTTTCACAATCTCCATATTTCGCTGCATAGGTTCCCAATATCTTTGGAAATATAAGGGATCAAATTATTGTCCTTTATAATCATATGCTATGGCACGGACACCTCCTGTATTTCAAATAAATAATTTGTCCCTATAGCGTTTGTGCCAATTCACGTTTCTGCTCCCACCACTATCCATCTTCCTTCTCACTTCCAAAGGCTTCTTTGGGATAGACTGTCCCAAGCCAGATTGTAGGAGAACTCGACTACCATGTTGCAACTCGGCTTTATAATTGCAAAACAACCACATATCGCGGTCAGACAATCTCGCAGCTCCAGCAATAACCTCTTGGTCCTCGTCCTTCCCATCTCCATATGGTCTCCACACAACCTGTACATTGGTAATTCTTTTTAATAACGAGTGCTAAATATATTACAATGACTATTACTAAGAATGCTTACGATTATTAATATTTACAATACTAAAAGATAAATGCTATGGCGACAACGATTTATACTAACGAAGACAAAATCCTGCAGCGATGATTACTTAAGAATGCTAAACATTTCAATGATTTTTAATACTGAATGATAAATGTTGAACCGATTGTAAATAATTTTAGACCATTTACCTCATTTAGTTGCAGCCCATCTAAAATGAACTTAGCATTATGCACTGTGACATTTATTTTATCCCACCGATCGATCTTTGGAAAACCACAAATCGCAGAGCCACACTGAGGACGCAATGTGATAATATGTTCCCATGCCCAAGCCTACAAAAATAATATATAAGTAACATTACAACCTTCAATGAGCTTAGTCTACAAGTACTAAATATGTAATAAATAAATACCTGAACAAATGGCCAAAACCCCTCGACGGTTTTCGTACCCTTACTCGCACGGTAAAGTTGACTGTATAAGTGTGCGAGCATAGCGGCACCCCATGCATAGTTGTCGACTACGTCTAAGTCTTTCAGGTACTGCAACCACATGTAACTTATTCATGAACCAGAACAATCAGAAAATAAAGTAAGACCAAAAAAATAAAGAAGAAAGCTGCGCAATTCTTGGTCAGCTCTTTCAGATGCACATGTAGCGAACCGGTCTTCCCATTTATTACGGAAAGAAGAGACTTTCATTGATGTGAAATTATTTCTACCAGAAATACATTGACTCCAGTTGTCCATCAACATTCCTAGAAGGGCCGTGCTTTTTCCCCTTGCGTTATAGTTTGAATCCCGTAATAGGACAGCACTGCCATCGCACTTAAGGCCAGTGATCCTCGCCATATCTTCTAGGGTCATGGTGATCTCAAAAGAATCAAACTGGAATGTGTTCTTCTTATCATTCCACTTATTTACCAGGTGGGTCATGGTGTTCCAGCACGTTTCAAAATAATGCTAGTTCAGAAGGCCACCGAAGTGCATATTTCGCAATCAATCTTTTTGATATGCACTGAGCTTACCATACCACGACAGAACTACAGGCCACTGACACTGCCCTCTGAGCTTTTCACCTGGTGCTTTACTTCTCTTCTGACCTCTCTATAACACAACATAGCATATTATTCATACCAATTGTAAATTAGTCTCATTTGTACTTATAAATAATATTCTACTAATCGTTATAAATAATATTGGTTGCACACACATTATCACAGTAATCACTATACATAGTAATACCTATCACAATAATCGCTACACAAAAATCGCTACACATAGTAATCGCTAACACATTAAATCTTAACAAACAGGACGGATTTATGTACCTTGGGCGCACTTTTCTCCTCTTCAACCCATCCCTCTAACCTAGGCCTTTCTTGTTGATCCACTATATCGCACTGCTTTTCTACTACTACCGTCCCTAACTCCATCACCTCTGTCATCTGCTTTTCAATTTGTTCCTTCCTTTCCCTTTCTTTTTCTTCCTCCTACTTTTTCCTTTCCCTTTCCTCCTCTTCTTCCTCCTACTTCTTCATTTCTCTTCCTTGTACTCTTCCTTCCTTTGCTTTTCCTTCTCTTCCTCAGCCTCCTCCTTCTTCCATCGTCTTTTCTTCTCTTCCTCATACTTTTTCCTTCTCCTTTCCTCCTCCTGTTTCTTCCTTTCTCTTTCATTCTCTTCCTCGTACTCCTTCTCCTTCCTTTGCTTTTCCTTCACTTCCTCAGCCTCCTTCTCCTTCCTTTCCTTTTCCTTCTCTTCCTCATACTTTTTCCTTCTTCTTTCCTCCTCGTTATCCTCATGCTTCTTTATTTCTCTTTCATTTTCTTCCTCGTACTCCTTCTCCTTCATTTGCTTTTTCTTCTCTTCCTAAGACTCCTCCTCCTTCCGTCGTCTTTGCTTCTCTTCCTCATACTTTTTCATTCTCCTTTCCTCGTCTTCCTCCTCTTGCTTTTTCTTTTCTCTTTCCTTTTCTTCCTCGTCCTCCTTCTCCTTCCTTTCTCTTTCTTTTTTTTCTTCATCCTCCTTCTCCTTCCTTTGCTTTTCCTTATCTTCCTCAAACTTCTTCTCCCTCCTTCACCTTTCCTTTTCTTCCTCATCCTGAAGCTTCTTTTTTTTCTTCTCTTCCTCATACTTTTTCAATTGCCTTTGCCTCTCCTCCTCTACGTCCTTATTCTTTTTTTGCCTTTCACTCTTTTCCGCCTCCTTCATTTGCTTTACCCTCATTCGCATAGCTTTATGCTCCATGAACATCTTTGGCATTTCCCTCCTAGCCTCTTCCTTTATATTCTTCAATTGCCTTTCCTTGTCCTCCTCATTCGTTTTTTGCCTTTCCCTCTCCTCTGCCTTCTTCCTTTGCCTTTGTTTTTCATTCTCCTCCTTATTTCTTTGTTTTTCCTTTTCTTCGTCATCATTCTTCTTCTTCAACTTTAGTTCTTGCTCATTCTTCCTTTGGTCTTCTGCCTCAATATCTAATGGATAATCCTCTGCATAATACAATTCTAATGTTTTCTCCTTGTCTTTATCATTCTCAATCTTCAGTATGTTTTGGTACCTTTCAAAACGCTCAGATAGATGGGACTGGCAGACAATTTCTCTAATATACAACCTATAGAACGTCGGAGTATTTCTTCTCTGATGAGCTGCAGACATTGCTAACCTGCATAACACATTAATTTAACTGCATCATTATATGTTACAACCGCCTCACCAAGTATATCATAATACAAATGATCCCATTTGTTAAACGATCACCATCATTACAAATCATCGCAATATTTGGCTTCATAAGTAAACATCGTTGTAAGATTTAGCAAACTTAAGTACAAATCGAGGTATCTTCATAAATACACATCACTATTGCTTTGAATGTATAAATCGTTGCAGATTCAAACTTATAAATCGTTGTATAAATCGCAACCTTCATAAGTACATATTGTTGAAAGGTTTGGCCTTCGTAAGAACCAATCGTGCAAACAGTTTTTCGATGCCCACAAGGTGGATATGTACAAATCGATTTCTTTTCGTATGATACTAGGTGTTATTTAGCATGGAGACGGACACCCAGTTGTAAGATTTAGCATTCAGATTTACAAATCGTTTTGATTGCATAACGAAACCTTACACGAAACTCACCGAAATGATAGGAGTTTGGGTAATCCAACAGTGGAGTAAGAAACACCCAGAAGGTAGACGCAACAAATGGTGGCAACGATGCTGCCACTGCGCATAAGACGGAAAAGGATGCTACAACGGCAACAGAAGAAGGCAAAGGATGCTCCGGCGGCAACAGAAGAAGGCAAAGGATGCTCCGGCGGCAACAGAAGAAGGCAAAGGATGCTCTGACGACAACAGATGAAGGCAAAGGATGCTCCGGTAGACTTTTCTACTTAGGGCGAAAACGGATTGTTTGGACTTTTTAAATCCTAGAGATAAACCTTCCTACCTACGCAAACTTTGCTGAAAATTTTGGCGCCTTCAAGATGCATCGTTTCACTTTTCTAGATGGAGGGCAGTTTTGTCCTTTTCACGAACCGATGATTCAGTTTTCTAGATGGAGGGCATTGTTGTCCGTTCCAAGAAGAGAATGGCGGTAAAGGATACTTAAGTCTTTGCAACGGTACCAGATTCTGATGCTAAGTGATGCGAACACACATGGGGATACGAGCCGCACATGCTTACATACGTGGTGCTCTTTGGGACCCCCAAACATGAGATGTAGCTACCTGCCCTGTTCGGGGGGGGGGACATATAACCTGCTTCGACATTTTATAAAGGTATCGGCGTACTTGAGACCCCTCTCTCTCTCTCTCTCTCTCTCTCTCTCTCTCTATATATATATATATATATATATATATATATATATATATATATATATATATATATATATATACCCAAGTTTTGGTTCCCATGTGTACCAGGTTGAAAACATTTGCTCACTCAATCTAACCCATGGATGTGTTAAGCATAGTTTGTTTGCTAGTAAGAGCCCTAGTTTGTTTGCTAGTAGGAGCCCAAGAACATGCGTTGGACACATCAACCCGTCTTTTTCTAGTATATATAAGTGCCTCATCTTTTAGGAAAGCTTGTTTATCTCTCCTCTCTTTGCTTTAAAACCCTAAAAGACACTCATGAACAACATTTGCAAATTTCCATTTATCTATTTCTTTAAGGAACTAAAAATTTATTGAAGGTAAAAAATGTATCATGGTAATCACTGAGGTACCCTGAAATAAATAATTGTTCCAATGAAACCTTCTACCGGGGGTTGACCATTGATACATGGTCCAAGTTTCACTTCATTATTATTAATTCCTTTACCCTTGATTTATACCAAGTTATCGCTGCAAACTCCGAGATATTATCACTACTAAGGATAAACAAAGATCCAGAGCTTTACGTGAGGGACAAGCACGCCAGAGACATATATATAATAATACAAGATCCCAGATTGAGTGGCTAATCACTGAGCTGATGATCTGAAACAAAAGACCCCATTGAAGACAGGCAGATCACATTGCACACTTTAGTATGCCGCTGCAGCTGATCCACCCTCCATCTTCTGTTGGGCACCACAGCTGACAGGCTGTATCCCAGAGATGGACGGTGGTCAGGTGCAGCGGCACACTAAGATTGCACCTGATCTGCCCGCCCAATTCAATCAGCTACTTCAAGTTCTCATTCAACATTTTCACCTCCTTCTTCCAAGGTTTTAGAATCTTTTTCAAGGATTCTTGCGAATTTCCATATATCATTGAAAAACTTACACTTTGAGTTCAAAAGGTGAAATGACTTTCCTCCAATCTGTATTGGAAAATTGTCAAAGAGTATTAAATGGTTAAGCAACTGATGTTGTTGCTTCTATACTTGAACATTACTTAGTCTAAATTGAAACACCCACATTCTTTTTCCTTCTCATGCGCTATAGAAACATGGTCAATCTTGAAGACAACCATTGAAAACCAAAAGGGCATCCTGCGCCATGATAGGCTTCCGTAGGATATAGGAATTCAAGCCCAATATCTTGAAGATTCAACAGTTGGTGTATTTTCACTGCATTCTATCCCGGTCACCATACATTCTAATTCACATTGCTTTTGATATATGACTGAAGTTGATAACTATGACAACTGTGGAAAGTGACCAATCAATGGCAACGGTCAATTGTCCGTGTAGTCCATGATGCTAATAAGAATCCATAAAAAATCCTCCACTTATTTTCCCATTTTGACTTCTTCCATACAATCTTAGCCAGTATGACACAATCACTCCAACTTTGTTGCATGATTTGAAAATTTCCAAATTCAGATGCATTGAGTGTGAAGGTGCCGGATCAAACTCAGCTGGCCGCATGGGTGTGTCCATAGCTTTCGAAGGTGGGCCACATAACGCTGGGTAATCGTGGGCCCCACCCAGGGTTTGCATCGCTGGAGGGCGGGTCCATTAGGTGGCCTGGTTCTCGGTGAGTAGGGATGGCAGTGGACTGGGGGAAACGGGACCCCACCCCGTTTGGACCGGGGATGAAGGACATGAAACGAGGATGGAGGCTGGGATGAAGATTAAAATCAAAACCCGTGTGCCCGCCCCGCCCCGCCCCCAATCCTTCTAAGGGATGGTAATGGACTGAGGGAAAACGGGGGCCCCACCCTGCCTCGCCCTGTTTGGACCAGAGATGGAGGACATGAAACGGGAATGAAGACGGGGGTGGAGGCTAAAATCCAAACCCATGTGGGGATGGAGGTCCGGATTTTGAGAAGAGGCGGGGATGAAGACCTTGCCCTGCTCCCGCCACAGTCAACTGCCATCCCTGTCGGTGAGGGTTCAGTGCAGCTTGCATCTACATGTGATCAATGCATACAACAAAGGCCACCATTCCCACTAGTGGCTAGCCCACCTACCATGTCATAATCCCATGTGAAATTTCCTTTGCAGTTAATTTCTACAAAAAAGATTTACATGGAACTGCGTCCTGTCATGCGGCCAAGTCCAAAGTGCCTGTGGTCCATGCCACCAAAATCTTCCCGGTCTGAGGGCTTCTGCAATCTCTGTGTCCCCCACAAGAATGGTTTTCAACGAATGCGCCACGCATCGTGCCGCCAATGGTGATCTGCCGTGTACGGCCACTCTTTTTTTTTCGGCTGGGCCCACCGGGGCTGCTTAATACAGTAAGAATCCATACATGTGACTTTATCCCAATCCTTTTCATTTCATGAGAGAAAGAGGTCTAAAGTGATACGATTTGTTGGAAGTGGTGTTGTCAACGGGTCAGATCAGGTTGGTATGATGCACTCAGCTAGGCCTAGACAGCGGTTGGTTATTTCTGAATCCAATCCGCACACAACTTTGAACCGATAGACATACCGGTTCATGGTCTATCACGTAAGATCCAGTGAGTGGTCCCTAAGAGACTACCGACTTGGCAGAAAGCTTCAAGGACTCGCTATAGTATACCATGTCATCTGCAATGCTTTATGCACCAAATAGCACAACTCCCACATCGTTCCAAGCATATCATTTTGTCATAATTCAGTAAATGGATGCCTTTTGTCTTTTGGTTTTCTTTAGCCGTTGAAGTCCTTTCATACATAGGGCATGCTTAAAAATTAAGGTGATCTCACAGTATGCCATTGAGTGACAACCCGTGATTCTACATGTAACTCTTTTTCTATTACATTGAATATAAATCTGAATATTTTTCTTTAAAAAATTAAACTGACATTCATGAGGTACAGAGTAATGAGAAATGAATAAAAAGTTTTTGTAAATAAAAATAGTAGAGAAGGTAGAGAAGAAAAATGTGAGAGCTTTGAGTTAGTCCAAGGCACAAAGTTGACAGAAAGGCAAACGGGAAAGAGAAATGAAAATTATGTAAAGCATGATTTTGTAAGCACATGTGACACTGGAAATGGAAAATGACCAGGAAACAAATCGGGAAGCAAAGGGAAACGTTTAAGAAGAAAAACCTTGGTAACACAATTAAATAAAACCAAACATGAGAAACATGTATCCCACGAAAAGGAAATGTATTTCCCAGAAAAAAAATTCCCTTTGGGGTGGGAAACACGTTTCCTATACAAAAATTTTGGTGTTACCAAACGTTTCAAAAACAAACAGTCTTCCACCATTTCGAAAACCATTTCCCTGCCCAGGAAACATGTTTCCCATCCTCTTATATTGTTTCCACTATCCCTGGCAAAATATGTCTTAGAATCATTTTCTCAACCTACTAAAAAGATTACTGTTAATGCATTAGCAGCAGCCATCGAACTGGTATTGGAGAAGCCACATCTTAAAACGTCATGATAGCAGCTTGCAATTTGACCATCGTCTGTGTTCGCCCCCGATGATTCAAAAGTTCAGCGACTAGGAGAGGGTGGTGTATGTTCGCCCCCGATGATTCACTGAATCCCACGTCTGTGTTCGGGGGGTCGAATGAGCGCCACGTATTCATGCACATGGGTCTCATATTCCCGTGTAAGTTGACATAACTTTGCATCGAACTCTAGTGTTGTTGCAAAGACCTAATCACCCTTACTTGCTTTTCATGCCCTGAAACGACGGTTCGAGGAAATGACAAAAATATCCTCCATTCAAAAGTTGTCAAACGACGGTTCGAGAAGCGGACAAAAAAGTCCTCCATCCAGAAAGTTTGATGTTAACTATTTAAAGTGGAGACGTTCCCTATACATTAAACTTCTGCGCCATCTGCTGTAACAGTAGCTCCCATTGTCAACCCAAACTTTGTCTTCGTCTCCAGTCGAGTTTTCTGCCTTGTTTTTTACCCTGTTTTACAACACATTGTTTCCTTCTCGTGCCTGCCTTGTGTTACAAAACATTCTTGTCTTCTCTTCATTTTTGTTGTCGTTAGGCATCATGGAAGAAAGCAATGATGCACAAACATTCCAACCAGTGCCATTAAGGCAGCTTGAGTAGCTTTTCATCTCATCATGCTATCGATGAAGAAGGTATGTCGTCTTGTGTGCCATTAAGGCATTGTTTGGTTATTGCAGGTAGATCTTGTTCTTACGATGGTTGGAAAGTTTGATGTTAACTATTTAAAGTGGAGACGTTCCCTATCCATTAAACGCATGCGCCATCTGTTGTAACAGTAGCTCCCATTATCAACCCAAACTTTTCCTTCTTCTCCAGTCGAGTTTTCCGCCTTGCTTTTTACCCTGTTTTACAACACATTGTTGCCTTCTCGTGCCTGCCTTGTGTTACAAAACATTCCTGTGTCTTCTCTTCATTTTTGTTGTCGTTAGGCATCATGGAAGAAAGCAATGATGCACAAACATTCCAACCAGTGTCATTAAGGTAGCGTGAGTAGCTTTTCATCTCATCATGCTATTGATGAAGAAGGCATGTCGTGTTGTGTGCCATTAAGGCATTGTTTGTTTATTGCAGGTAGATCTTCTCCTTACGATGGTTGGAAACTTATCGATATTTGTAAGACGTTGGGACCTGTTGACAAGAATGCTTGTTTACAAATGCTAGGAAGGGCATCTACCCCATCAGGTATCCTACATTGTATGTCAAACCCCTGTATTAGTAACATACTCCCGTTTTTGTGAGACACATTTTTGTTAGTTAATATCGATTTTTTGCTATTATATTGAATTTCGTCCTTACCGATTTGTAATTTATTATGCGATATATTTATCCACCTTTTAGACAGTATGGTTTTGTATTGTCGAGTTGTAAGTTATTATGCTGAATTGCCGTATCGATTTTCAATATCTTACAAATTGATTAGTATATTGATTTATTCGATATTGTATGTTTTGTAATATGTATTTGTAAGATATTTGTACACAGACTTTGAAAATGTGTGAGTGCAGAAACACATCGTTACACGCATTGGGGGGTGATTTTCGCATGTATATCGCTGCTCTCTCAGCGACTTCTATTGAACTCGCGTTATAGCCTCGTGGATATAATGAGAGCTTTATCGTCAACACACATGTACGACATGAGTATTCTATTGGCATGGTAAGCGACAACTCGATGCTCATTATAAGCAAACATCAAATCGCATACTGTCATTCATTAAATCGTTTCTTTGACTTGCTTAACCTTATCGGTATCCGTTGTTACATGCATCCTGATTAAATCGTAGTAAACATATGTGCTTGCTAACGCAAATTGATATATTGGTTATAAAACATTCCAATGTCTTCTCTTCTTTTTCGTTGTTGTTAGCATTATGGAAGAAAGCAATGATGCACAAACATTCCAACCAGTGCCATTAAGGCAGCGTGAGTAGCTTTCCATCTCATCATGCTATCGAGGAAGAAGGCATGTCGTGTTGTGTGCCATTAAGGCATTGTTTGTTTATTGCAGGTAGATCTTCTTCTTACGATGGTTGGAAACTTATCGATATTTGTAAGACGTTGGGACCTGTTGATAAGAATGCTTGTTTACAAATGCTAGGAAGGGCCTCTACCCCATCAGGTGTCCTACATTCACTCATTATATGCATTGTATGTCAAACCTCTGTATTAGTAACAGACTCCCATTTTTGTGAGACACATTTTTGGTAGTTAATATCGATTTGTTTGCTATTTTGCTGCAAACACAAATTGATATATTGCTTAAAACATTGTTGAGCTTATCATCAGGTTGTAATGAAGATGATGTAGCTCAATCAATGGAAAGATCTGGAGAATTGAATATTTATACTAATGACGCAACTGAAGAATTGAACATCTGCACTAACGATGCACATGAAAAGAATGGTGCAGGCATTAGACCCACTATTGACTTGAATGTTCCAGTAGAAGAAATGCAATTCAATAGTGAGGTAGACTACGATTATTCCAGTTTAGGCACCGGTAATGTACATGGAAGTACACTTGACTTGAATGTTCCAGCAGAAGAAACGCAAGTCAATAATGAGGTAGATTTTGATGTCAGTACACACAATAAAAGCGTAGGAACTGGGAATTCACATGGAATTACACTTGACTCTGTTCCCGTAGAAGGAATGCAGTTTAATAATGAGGAAGTTGCATATAAATTTTATAATGATTATGCCTTAAAAGTTGGCTTCAGTGTTAGAAGGTTTTCTTGGTCAAAAAATGCAAAGGGTGTCTTGGTTAGAAAGACATATGTTTGTTCCAAGCAAGGTTGGAAGAAATCAATGGGAAATCCAACAAAGAGCATGCCAGAATAAAGATGTGGATGTCAAGCGAGAATGGTTTTGAGAAGACATCCGAATGGGACATTTGTCATGCGCACTTTAATCAGTGATCATAATCATGATTTATCTGCATCATTTATGACTCCTATGCTAAGATCACATCGCAAAGTAACTGTAGTGCATGCTGCAATGGCTGAAATAGCCGATAGCATCGGCATTGCACCAAGGAAGACATACAATTTGTTTACCCGCATAGATGATGGTCGCGAAAATGTGCCATTCACACCTTTGGATCTAAGAAACCACTTGAGAAGGAAGAGGACAGATAACATGAAGAACGGAGAAATATGTTCTTTGGTTCATTACTTACAGAATAAATCAAGCAATGAACATGGTTTCTTTAGTGCAATGCAAGTGGACGAAAATGGATATGCTGTGAATATGTTTTGGGCAGATTCAAAGTCAAGAGTAGATTATGAATGCTTCAATGATATGCTTGTGTTTGATACCACAGTAAAGATTAATACTGAACAGTGGCCATTTGCGCAGTTTGTCGGAGTGAACCATCACGCACAGAGTTGTATATTAGGCGGTGCGTTTTTGTATGACCAGACCAAGCAAAACTTTGAGTGGTTGTTCAGAGTATTTACACAGGCAATGAATGGGAAGCATCTTGAAACTGTACTTACAGATGGTGATCACGCAAATGTGGCTGCAGTGCTTCAGGTGTGGCCAGATGCACATCATCGCCTATGTTTGTGGCATATCTTTCAAAATGCAGCAAAGAACATAGGACACATATTTAATCAGAATACAGGGTTTGACAAAAAGTTTACAATGTGTGTACTTCATAGCGTAGACGAGGTCACCTTTAAGTCAGATTGAGAGCAAATGATTAAGACATACGACCTTATTGACTGTCTGTGGTTACAAAATTTATATGCAGAAAAAGAGAAGTGAGCATTGGCATATGGAAGACAATACTTTTGTGCAGGTATGATAAGCACACAAAGAGCTGAATCTATGCATGCCACGTTGAAGAAAACCCTGTATTCATGTTTAACAATGTTTCATTTCATGGAACAATATGAATTATTTGTAGATGGTCTAAGACAGATTGAGCTTGAACAAGACGTGAAATGCATACACGACCTCTAACTTTTGGCATGAAGATATTGAGGCGACCTGCAACTCTGTATACACTAACTGTATTTGAATGGATCAAGAAAGAGGTGTTGCATGTCATGAATTGCAAAATAGAAGGACTCGTGCAAACCGATAATATGCACAAATACCATATTGTATGGCAAGGCGAAAAGCATCACGAAAGACAAGAAGCAAATGTCACGTACAATATTGACAACGGAAGAGTTGCATGTTCATGCAAAATGTATGAATTCAAAGGTATTCTGTGTTGTCATGCATTAAAGGAACTCAATCAAGAGAAGATATAAGAAATACCTGAGTCTTACGTAATGCGAAGATGGAAGAGACGCGCAAAGATTGAAATGCTCGTTATGGACAATGCGAGCAAATCTGGTGTTGACGAGAAGTGTCGCATAGCCTCTCGTTACCAACAATTGTGTAGGTCATTCATGCATATTGCAGATTTGGCATCGAGAAGTGAAGAAGGTTATGTATATGTGAGAAAAGCTGCAATGCAGTTACTTGAAAACGTGGAGTTAATTCACCTTAAGTCTGTTGCAGCGAATGAATACCAGCCGAAGATAATGGGAACGAACAGCGTAGGTGAAGATCATGTTTCTCTTGACACTCCCGAGAAGTTGCGCCGAAGCGTAAACATTATCTTCAACAAGTCAGTAGTGAACGTTGTTGATTATGATGGACATATTCATGAAGCGAAGGGCATCAAAAGAAAACCTGCCTCTGATCGCAGTCGTCGGAGGGCAAAGGGTGCACGAGAATTGGTTGGCAAGAAAAGGACTAAGAAACAACCAACCTGTAATAAAAAACAACAAAGCCCTTCGAATGAACAGGTATGTAAGACATTATATTGCTTATCATTACGTGAAGCTTGTCAATATCTAACTCGTGTAATGTCCAACATGCAGCAATACCCTACAGAAGTACCAGCAAATGTTGAAACCTCCATTCCTCCCGACCAGATTTTCGGCAATGATCGCTTGAGTTTTACAAGTCTTTTGGTATGTAATCAATGTTGTGAGGAGGTATGCTTTTGTTGTGAAACTTAATAAGTGTCTTATATTTTCTCTTTCATGACAGGCTCTAATGCATTCAACAGATAGGTATGGGACGCAGGAATCCCGTGTGGGCTATTAATGTAGTTGTCATGCGTTTTTGCATGACTCGAAGTCAATAATGTTGGATTTGTTAAGAGTTTATAGTGATTTGTCATTGACGACTTGCGATCCGTTGTTGGGTTTGCTTAAATCGAGAGATAGCAATTTGTGGCTTCCGCTGGAAGTCGATTCCTGATATCACTGAACGACGATTTGTGGTTATCGTTGAATAGCGATTTGTGGCATCGCAGCATAGTGATTTGAGGGTATTGTTCGAATGTCAAGCTAAGCAGGCTGAGAAAGGTTGTTCAAGTAAGTTTTTTTATGTCATTGATAAAGGTTGTGATTCATTTTATGATCTGAGTAAGCTATCACCGCGCAGGTGATAGCCTACTTAGATCATAAAATGAAGTGCAACCTTGATCAATGCCCCAAAAAACCTTACTTGAACAATGTTTCTCATCCCGCTTAGATTGACAGTCGAACAATACCCTCAAATCACTATGCTGCGATGCCACAAATCGCTATTCAACGATAACCACAAATCGCCTTTCAGTGATGTCAGGAATCGACTTCCACAATTGGCTATGCAACGAATACGAAGTCTACTTACATAGCTCCAAGCGATAACCACTAATCGAAGCTTACACTTCTTCGGCGCCATGCCTGGACGAAGAGAGTTCAACCATGGAAGAAAGAAAGAATTCCGGTCAATTTACCGACGTTAGTTGGTAAAGCTATGACGTAGCGTCGATTCAACTTCTTCTCCAGCACCTCCTTTTGCCTTTTGAAATCATTATTGTTATCTTGTGAAAACATGTAGCCATATATTATAAATAAAAGGCTAATCAATGTCTCTTTTCTCTTCCTCACTTCATTTCTTAAGCAGTAAGTAAACCTCTTGATCTGTTACAAGGGGAGCTTTGTTCGCTTTAACAGTGGAAGTGCAAGTATGAGTGGTACTCCACAATTTAACAATCGCGTTTTATACTACTATCGTTTGACAGCGCGATTCGGTGTTGACTAACACCGTTTACAAAGGCCGAGTATTACAGCACAAATCGCTTTCCCGCGATACCCACAACTCGCTATACACCAAATATGTAGTCGAATTACGAAGTTCCAACGGATAACCATAAATTTTTTAATTGTCGTACATTATTCATTGATCATGTTGGTTGAGCAGTAGATCTTTTGGGTCATAAATAGTCGCACAGGTACTGGACGGTGTGATTATTTTATACTTCGTGAACCAGCAACATTCAAACTGACGGTTCCGTCATAAACCTGAAGTTCCTCACTTCCACATAGAAAGTTGTGGACGGTGAGGTAGACGAAGACAGCTACACGACCAACAATGGCAAATCATGCGTATATTGTCTACACATCGTCTCTTTCATGTCGCTTTTTGCGATTTGTGTTGTGTACTATATAATTTAATTTCAATCCCGTAATTTTAATGTCCTTATTCATTTCAGTAGAACATCCACCGACGAAGTTGGGCGCAAACTTAGTGAATCACTCCTGGAGGACCTGAAACGAATGCGCAATGAATTCTCACAATGCAACATGATCAGTAATTTTGTTCGTATGAAACCAGTAGGAGTTTTCTATATTCGTAGGCCATGTGTAGGTGCGTTAACAACACCATATTTGCTGCAAACAGACTATAGCCGATTTCGTCAGTTATATTAAAAGCAACGCACCAAGCCAGACTATAAGCATCGTCAGCCCGTATTTCATGGTATCTCGGTTGTATTTTATGTTGCTTTTGGTTATTGATTTAGTCCAATTGATTCGTATGTTAACGTTAATGTTAGCAATGTTTCGGTATGCAGACGATCTTACAGTGTTTGCCATACTCCAGTGGATTCAAAGACGGCCTACCTTATTGGGTTAACGGTAATCATTACAGAGACCTTTTGTCATGTGAAAAGGTAAGCAAACAAACCTAGCTTGCAAGGTTACAGCATAACAGTGCTAACAGCATTCTTTCGATCTATTTGCAGATATTGATTCCTACACTCTGGCAATCTGAAAAGCATTGGGTCTTATACGTGATGGATTTACACAAAAAACAACTATGGTTTTACAATTCGTTGGAAGTTGACAGTGGTTTACAGCTAGACATTTCCCATCTCGTAAGATTCCATCTATATGAGTATCGTGTCGTGTACTGGGGTCATGAATTTACTATCGGTCGCATTATTCTCAGATTGGTTTCCTCAAAGCCATTTTGGGAGTCGATGTTAGCGAGTGGATCTATCGCACGGCATACCATGCTCTTTTACAAGATAATGGCGTTGATTGCGGCGTATTTGTAATGAAGTACATTAAAGCGATATACAATGGTGCAGAACCTTGTTTCGACGATGTATGCCATTTTTTGGCCTTTGTTATTGGGGATTAAGTGCATGTCTATTGGTTCTACTTTACAATCTCTCCTTGCAGGTTGATATACTCGGATTCCGCAAAGAACTCTGCAAAAAATTGACGTCCTTTCTAATTGCGGAGGAGAAAGTGACGGAGGCGTCGCGAGGATCTAAAAGGCTTGTAATTGATAAAAGATGTGCGCTCAACCCGCGTGATTGACAGTCGCAGAATGAGACTGCGATGTATGCAATGAACAAAGACTTCTAATGTTCGAAATGATAATATTCAACATCGCTATGAAATGTTTGATGCTTAAACATCGCTTTATTGCTGGCATATGAAAAAAGTGGTGAATAAGAGTCATTAATGTTGCTTTCGTAATTATGAATAGGACAAAGCGATACGACATGCTTGATGTTCAGAATTCGTGGTCTAACGTCAACTACACTGCTACCACCATGAAAACTTGTGTAAGAATTTGAAAATTTCTTTAATTTTAAACGACGTTTCCTTTAATTATGATCTTGCAGACATATGAAAAAAGTATAGACGGATACGACGACTGCGTCGAAGCCGCCTATATACTCGATTCAAGAACAAGTCGTTTATGCAGGAATTGTCGATTTGTCGGTTCCTTATTCGCGAAGCAAAGTGGAACTGTGTGTTATGTCATTCAAATATTAATGAAACGTCCTGTCACCCTCCGTCAGTTTTCAAGTATATACGTCAGTTTCATTAAACCAAAAGCAAATCTTAAATAAAAATATACTCCACATTAATGAAATTGAACAATGTCATGCCAGAGGGCTATTCTTAATAGTAATCAATGTGATTGGACCGAATTTTTGGGTCTTAAATAAATCCACAAGTACATCCACATGCGTCCCAAGAAATCGCCTTAGGTGTACATTATCGTAGGTTCAGCAATACAGCAATTTCTGAGAACAAACCTTTCCTATTGATAAGTTCATGGAATGCGATTTTTAGAAAGATTTCGGAACCGCACCAAAATATCTTTCGTCGTAGGAACCGCACCAAAATATCTTTCGCCGTATAGTATTTTTCATTACTGAAGAACAACTTTACTAGCATTGGTTATGCATATACAACAAAAAACTATTTCTAAATACGATTTAATTTTCATAGAGAAAGCAGTACAATGATTTGCGAGCATGTTTTGTAATCTTCGAATTATATTTCAACGGAGACAGATTTACAAAATTTGTAGTCTTAAAAAATTGGCCTATCGGACTTCCTCCTACATATCTTCATTTTGTGTCTCTCTCCGTCTCTGTCTCTCCGATTGTGTTGATACCAAAAAACCAAACGAATCATACTGCGGCGAGATGAACCCCCGTCACCAGAACGACAGCTCCTCTGAGACCTCCTCGCTAGGGAGAGGAAGAGGACGTGGTGGAGCTCCTGCTGGCCACCCTCAGCGCGACTGCACCGACTGGGTTGTTGTCGAGGAGGAGGGCGAGAACGGTGATGGCAGAGCTCGTTAGGTTGTATAGACAAAGCAATCGATAGGTTTCACTTTACATATTTTGCCTGCCGTTCTTTTTAAACTCAATCAATTTTTCGCATATTTTGTAGCGTATTTCCGGCATATGTTTCTGCAACAAAACATGTAATGTGAAACCAATATATAACAGGAATACCCAATAACATCGGATACAAAGCTCATACAGCGTGGAAACAAGGTTCTTCTCCATTGTATATTGCTTTAATATGCTTCATTACGAATATGCCACAATCGACCCCATTACTTTGTAAAGGAGCATCGTCAGCACAGAGCAACATCCACTCGGCAATGTCGACACCCATAAGCCCGTTAAGGAATCCCGCCTGTGATAAAGGGATAATATATTACAGTTCGGTCCACCTCGAATAGCTATGATTCACCTATGGGTAGAAGCTTACCAAATGCATAGCGTCGCGTTCTACGCCACTGTGGCAGTCCAATGAGTTGTAGCACCATAGTTGTTTTTTCAGAAAATTCATCTCGTATAAGACCCAATGGTCGGGATTTTGCCAGAGTGTAGGAAGTAAAATCTGCGAATCGATAAAATAATTTTTCATTCCAGAGACATATCGTGATGGGGATGTTACGACTAAACCTTGGAGAAGAGGTTTGTTCACTTACCTTTCCAAATTTCGAAATGTCTAGGCACTCATCATCGATGTTCCAACAAGGTAGTGCATCTGTGAATCCAATGTCGTATGGCTTTCACCAGACGTATATCTGTTGCACGAAATAGTAAGGTTTAACCACCAAGAAACATGAGTACGTCATAAAAGAAACAAAACAACAGCGGACCAGACATACCATGAAATAAGGGCTGATGATGCGTACTGTATTGCTTGTTGGGTTGCTCTGAATGTAATTGATAAAATCACACATTGTCTGGTTGCACAAATTTACGAACTTCAATACATACAAACTGATGACCTAGAAATTGATAGTGGTTAAATACTTACAAAATTACTGATAGTGTTCCCGTCTGCAAATTCATCTTGCATCTGCTCGATGTCATCTACGAACTCGTCAGGGCATTGCCGCCCACCCTTGCCTGTGGATGTTGCACTGAGTGCACCATGAGCGTGGTATTCAGGATTCGACATTGAAATTATTGTCTACAGTAAACAACATAAGTCCAAATACGACATGAAAAGGCAAATGTTGACTAAACCGCTTAGGCGTTTCAAAAAATATATGTCTTAAGCGCTAGTGCTGGTACTGTGGATGTGGTTGTCTTCTTCTTCGGCGTCGTGCCTAGCCGTTTTGCTCCCATCGTCCTCTCCGTTGGCGCCGTGCTTGGTCGTTTTGCTCTCATTGTCCTCTCTGTTTGCTCTGTGCCTGGTCATTTTTCTCCCATCGTCCACTCCTTTGACGTCGTGCCTGGACGTTTTGCTCTCATCGTCCTCTCTGTTGCCGTCGTTTTGCTCCCATTGTCCTCTCTGTTTGCTCCGTGTCTGGTCGTTTTTCTCCCATCGTCCACTCCTTTGGCGGCGTGCCTGGTCGTTTTGCTCCCATCGTCCTCTATGTTGCCGCCGTGTTCGGTCGTAGTGCTCCCATCGTCTTTGGCGCTGTGCTGGGTCGTATTGCTCCCATCGTCCTCTTCTTGGCCGCCATGGCTGGTCGTACTACTCCGATTGTCTCCTTCTTCGGCGTCATGCCTGAACAGAGATATTGATGGCACCTTTGCAACGCAGATACGGAAACGCCATCCTTAGTCAAATACAAAGGTAAAGTTCTTTAACGTGCCGCCCTTTTTCGAAAATAGCCCGCTAATTAAATGATTGTGTTTTAAATAAATAAAAATACCTCTTTTCGCATGCCGCCTTTTTCGATAACTGGCGGCAAATTAAATGATTGCGTTTGAAGTATTTAAAAATACGTCTTTCCACACGCCGCTATTTGCGTTTTAAATATTTAAAAATACGGCCTTTCACATGCCGGCCTTTTTCGGAAACACCCCGCAAATTAAATGATTGAGTTTTAAATAATTAAAAAATTGTGGTTTGTCGGTCGCATTATAACAATCGTTCAGTGGGAGATTGACACGACCCGAACAAACCCATTTTCCAGGTATGAATACTCTTTCACGATTATTCTATTGATTATCGTATATGGATACATCGATATATTCATGCAACATACTTTCCTTATCGATTTTTTAACAACAAACGTTCATTATCGCGGTTTGCATTGAAGGTGTCCCTGCCAAATGAACAATTGCTGACCGGGAACCGTATCGTACAGATTTTGGAGCATCAACCTTTTCTTATCGCTATTGACTGTTATCATTTACGCCGTCAGAACTCGTTAAATTATTGTTCACGGCTTACATCGCCAATCCTTTTTGCGATATTCTTTCGAGGCGGAGACAAATACAGCGATTGCTAAACAGAAATGCTCTATCTTAGCGATGCCAAAGAGGTTAGGCAATGCCACGATTTCTGAACAAACATCTATTTTCGATTAAAGTTTATTTATTACCGAGATCCACAGACGAAAGGATGTAATAATAAAGAATTAAACAATAAAAGAAGTCACGTTACGACAATTCCTTATACAATTACAACAAAAACCTAGTGTGATAAAAATGAAAATCTAGGATTTATTTCGAGGCACTTGACGAATCAGATGAAATATCATAGACTTGTCTCTCACTTTTTATTGGTGGACTGTCTATCCTGCGTGGCCTCTTGGTTGCGCCCATCTTATTAAGAAAATCAGTTATCATCTCTACCACTGAGTTCAATTAAAACCCCATAGTGCTTACTTCTGTCCTTAATTTCTTATTCTCCCTCTCCATAAGTTTGAACCTTGCGGCAGGGACTAGTCGTAGTAACCAGAGAGAGACGACGTTTTGGTTGTAGAGGCTGGGCTGCAACATGAGAAGGGGCAGTTGGGAGGCATGGGTTCACAATTTTCTCAATCTTCTGATTTCACCGCATTGGTTCCCAATACCTTTCGAAATAGAAGGGATCAAATTGTCGTCCTTCATGATCATACGATACGGCAGATAAACCACCTGAGTTCCAATTTAATAATTCGTCCCTGTAGCGATCGCGCCAATTCACGTTCCTGCCCCCACCACTATTCATCTTCCTTCTCACTTCCAAAGGCTTATTTGGGATAGACTGCCCCAAGCCAGATTGTAGGAGAACTTGACTACCTTGCTGCAACTCGGCTTCAAAATTGCAGAACAGCCACAAATCGCGGTCAGACAATCTAGCAGCCTCCGCAACAACGTCTTGATCATCGTCCTCCCCATCTCCATAAGGTCTCCACAAAACCTGTACATTGGTAATTCTTTTTAATAACGAATGACAAATATGTTACAATTTATTTACGCATGATATGGCAACAACGATATGTACTACGGAACACAATCCTGCAGCAATGGATACTTAAGAATGCTAAACATTACAACGATTTATAATACTCAATGGTAAATGCTGACGCGATTGTAAACAATTTTAGAACGCTTACCTCATTTACTTGTAGCCCATCTAAAATGGACTTAGCATTATGAACTGTGACATTTATTCTAGCCCAGCGACCGATCTTTGGAAAACCACAAATCGGAGGGCCACAACATGGACGCAATGGGATAATATGTTCCAATGCCCAGGCCTAACAAAAACAATATTATTAGTAACACGACAACCTGCAATGAGATTTGTCTACAATTACTAAGTATGTAATCAACAAATACCTGAACAAATGGCCAAAATCCCCCAACTGTTTTCGTATCATTACTCGCACGGTGGAGTTGACTGTACAAGTGTGCGAGCATAGCGGCACCCCAGGCATAGTTGTCAACTTCGTCTAAGTCTGCCAGGTACTGCAGCCACATGAAACTTATTCTCGAACCAGAACAATCAGAAAATAATATAAGAGCAAAAAAATATAGAAGGAAGTCGCGCAACTCTTGGTCAGCTATTTCAGATGCACAAGTAGCGGAGTGGCCTCCCCATTTATTACGAAAAAATGACACTTTCATTGATTTGGAATTGATTCCACCAGAAATACATTGACTTCATTCGTCCATCGACATTCCTAAAAGGGTCGTGCATTTTTTCCTTGCATTATAGTTTGAATGTCGTAATAGGACAGCACTGTCATCGCACTTAAGGCCAGTGATCCTTGCCACATCTTCTAGAGTCATGATGATCTCAAAAGAATCAAACTGGAATGTGTTCGTCTTATCATTCCACTTATTTACCAGGTGGGTCATGGTATTCCAGCAAGTTTCAAAATATTGCTGGTCCAAAAGGCCACCGAAGTGCATATTTTATAATCGGTCCTTCTGATATGCACTCAGCTGACCATACCATGACAGAACTACAGGCCATTGACACCGACCTCCGAGCTTTTCACCTGGTGCTCTACTTCTCTTGTGACCTTCCTGTAACACAAAATAACATATTATTCCTACCAATTGTAAATTAGTTCCATTTGCACTTATAAATAGTATTCTACTAATCGCTATAAATAATATTGGTTGCACACAAACTATCACAGTAATCGCTATACATATTAATACGTAACACAGTAATCGCTATACCAAAATCGTTAAACATATTATTAAATCTTCACAGACAGGACGGATATATTTACCTTGGTCGCTATTTTCTCCTGTTCTTCCTCCAACCTGAGACTTTCTGGTGGGTCCACAGTCTCCAACTGCCTTTCAATCTCCATCTCTACCGGCTCCACCATCGCCTGCCTTTCTCTGGCCTTCCTTTTCTCGCCCACTTTCTCTATCCTTTCTTTATCCTTCTTTTTCTCATCCTCCTTATCCTTCCTTTCTCTCTCCCATTTCTCCTCCTCCTTTTGCTTCCTTTCTCTCTTTTTTTTCGCCTGCTCATTCTGCTTCCTTTCTCTCTCCCGTTTCTCCTCCTCCTTCTCCTTTCTTTCTCTCTCCTTTTTCTCCTCCTCCTTCTGCTTCCTTTTTCTTTTTTCCTCCTCCTTCTGTTTCCTTTCTTTCTCCCTTTTCTCCTCCTTCTGCATCCTTTCTCTCTCCTTTTTTGCCTCCTCCTCCTTCTCCTTCCTTTCTCTCTTTTTTTTCTCCTCCTCCTTTTGCCTCCTTTCTCTCTTCCTTTTTGCCTCCTCCTCCTTCTGCTTCCTTTCTCTCTCCCGTTTCTCCTCCTCCTTCTGCTTCCTTTCTCTCTCCGTTTTTGCCTCCTCCTCCTTTTGCTTCCTTTCTCTCTCCTGTTTCTTTTCCTCCTTCTGCTTCCTTTCTCTCTCCTTTTTTACCTCCTCCTCCTTCTCCTTCCTTTCTCTCTCCTTTTTCTCCTCCTCCTTCTCCTTCCTTTCTCTCTCCTTTTTCTCCTCCTCCTTCTGCTTCCTTTCTCTCTCTTTTTTTTCCTCCTCCTGCTTCCTTTCTCTCTCCTTATTCTCGTCCTCATTCTCCTTCCTTTCTCTCTCCTTTTTTTCCTGCTCCTGCTTCCTTTCTCTCTCCCTTTTCTCTTCCTCCTCTTTCCTTTTCTCTTCCTCCTTCTCCATCCTTTCTCTCTCTTTTTTCTCGTCCTCCTCCTTCCGCCACCTTTCTATCTCTTCCAATTCTTGTTTTCTTCTGTCATGCACTTCCTCCTCCTGCTTCTTCATTTCTTTTTCCTTTTCTTCCTCCTCCTCCTCCTTCTGCCGCCTTTCCGTCTCCTCCAATTCTTGTTTCCTTCTTTCCTGCACTTTCTCCACCTTCTTCTTCCTTTCTCTTTTTTGCACTTCCTTCTGCTTCTTCCTTTCCCTTTCCTTTTCTTCCTCCGCCTTCTCCTTCCATTGTTTTTCCTTCTTTTCCTCATTCTCCTTCTTCTGCCTTTGCATTTCCTTAGCTTCCTCAAACTCCTTCTCCCTCCTTTGCATTTCCTTAGCTTCCTCAAACTCCTTCTCCCTCCTTCGCCTTTCCTTTTCTTCCTCATACTGAGGAATATTCTGTTTCTTCTCTTCCTCTTCCTTATTCATTTGCCTTCGCCTCTCCTCCGCCTTCTTCAGTAGCCTTGCCTTGTTTCGCATTGCTCTACGCTCCAAGTCTCTCCTCTGAAATTTCGCCTTAGTCTCCTCCAATATATTGCTAAAATACCTTTCACACTTCTCCACATTCTTCTTCTTCCTTTCCATCTGCTTTGTGTTAATCCTTCGCCTTCTATTTATATTCTCATCAATATTTCTTTGATTTGTTTTCTCTTCGTCATCCTTGTTCTGCATCTTTCGTTCTTCAGAGTTCTTCCTTTGGTCCGCAACCTTGATATCTGATGGATAATTCTCTGCATAATACGATTCCAAGGCTTTTTCCCTGTCTTCATCGTTCTCAATCTTAAGTATATTTTGGTATTTTTCAAAAACCTTAGATAGATGGGACTGGCGGATCACTTCTCTAATAGACAACCCACAGAACGATGGGGTATCTCTAATCTGATGAGGCGCAGACATTGCTAATCTGCACAACACATTACACGATCATCATGATTAGAAATCGTCAGAATATTTGGGTTCATAAGTACACATCGTTGTAAGATTTATCAAACTTACAAATCGTTGTATAAGAAGCAATCTTCAGATTGAAGAAAGAAACCTTACACGAAACTCACCGAAACGATGGGATTTTGGATATTCCAACTGTAGAGTAAGCAACAGTAACAACTAATACACAACAGAAGGTGGCAATGATGCTGCGACTGCGCGTAAGACGGAAACCGATGCTCTGGAACAAAGGAAAGGATGCTCCGTCGACAACAGATGAAAGCAGAGTATGCTCTGGTAGAGTTTTCTGCTTAGAGCGAGAATGGATTGTTTTGAACTATTTAAATCCTACAACATAAGGCTTGCTACATACGCAAACTTTGCGGAACGTTTTGGCGCGATAACGATGGAGGGCAGTTTTGTCCTTTTCATGAACCGACGATTCAGTTTTCTAGAAGGAGGGCATTTATGTCCGTTTGAGGAAGAGAAAGCGAATGGCGGTAAAGGGTACTTAAGTCTTTGCTGCGACACCAAATTACGATGCAATATGATGCGGACACACATGGGATCCACATGTCAGTCTGCATCTTATACGTGGCGCTATTTGGAACCCCCGAATATGAGATCTCAGTACCGGCCCCGTTCGGGGGCGGGGGGGACATATAACCTGCTTTGAGCGACTGGAGAACTACTGAGATGGCCGGAATCAAGTGGCCACCCAAGAATGTCGAGCCGGTGCAGGCACGAGTCCCTGCGGTCCCTGACCTGTTCTCCGATGACGACCGGTCTGTTGCGGGCGGCTCATAGTCCGTAAAGAGCGACTAAGGGAGCACGCTCGACGATGAGCAGTGGCATGTTGACAGCACCTTCCGCCGCCGGCACCTTCCTTCTCGCTGTTCATCCATTTCCCTTTCCTCTCCCCTCTCTCTTTCCTTTCTCCCTGTTTGCACAAAAAGTTATTTTTTTATTCCCTGCCAACCGAGAGAGAGAGAAACGTTCTCTTATTTTCTCTCCCTTGGTTGATTCGAAACTAATCCGGCCGGTTGAGCTGAATCAACGAGGAAAAAAAACATTTTCTTCAAATCTCTAATTTTTTTTTTTTAATGTGAAAGGGGAAAATAGGGAGGCATTCTCCCCATTTTTTTCATTCTCAAAAACTTTACACAGTCAACTTGGCGAACTGGTATATGCACCGCTCCCTGAACCGCTATCGATATTTTTTTTTTGAAAGAGAGAACGCTCTCGATATCTAGAGGCTGGCTATAGATCAACTCAATAAATTTCCCTGACACTCAATTTCAAAAGAAAACATCTGAATGGAATAATAACGAATGACCAAATAACTGTCAGGCTGCGCCAAATTTCTTTTTGCGTGGAGGCCTTGAACTCAGGTTGGTCAAAGATCGATATCATGCCCTCTATTCATTGTTTTTAAAATTTATTTGAAGGGAGACGGTCATGTTGATCATCTCGAATGCCATCATTATACATGTGAATTAGATGCGGTGCAACTAGCTAGACGTAGTGCGGCCTGACAGTGGTGGCAAGGAAGATGATGATGCAGCAGAAAAAGCCAAATTGGACGTGAGATGGGTTTTGTGTCGGTGTTTATATTGTGTGGCTAAGATGATCTTATCAAGACCATATTGATTATCGACCTCACAAGACCCAATTCTTAGAAGTATCCTTCTCCTAAGTCATATGGTGGTCTTATAAGTAGAAAACTTGTTGACTTGCTTCGCATTAGAAATCTGTCAAAAACAAATATTTTCATTTTGAAAAAAAAAACAGAACTAGGCTCTTGTTTTTTAAGAATCAAACTCAATTTACCAGGAGAAAGATTTCCCATTCCTTAGCGGGAATGACATGCTGCCATGAAAGAGGGATTAAGTGGAACAGAATTGACTGGGTGGTAGAGTCGTAGAAATACTTGTTTATTACATATTTTAGACCTTAGCTTCATAGAGCCATATGCTACTGCTGAAACATGAAACAAATGAAATCTTAGATCAAAACATTATGTATGGATGGTATGAACTGACTAAACAATAATTTTGGAACAGCTAACAACCAGAATTGAACGGCATGAAGACCACAAAAACAGAAATTACCAGAATTTTATTTTGAAGAGAGAAAATATCAGAATTCAGCTCACAATTGTCGCAAACAGTGCAACAAAGTTTATTGATTGAAGCACAAAGATGTCAAGAAACCTGTGTATAGGTGGGGAACTAGTATTAAAAGCACTATTTTTTTTTTTGAGATAAAACATTTGGTCATATTTGCTATAAATCAACAATTATAGCGCATACACAGGGGACGACATGTCACCCAAAAGCCTACAAATAAGCAAAGTAAAATAAAATAAAACTAGAATCAGTTCTGGGAATTCCAAGCCATTGCAGGTCAGATCCAGGTCACTTGAGTCTACACCACTGCTTGAGTTCCCATTGAACATATCCAGAATGATCTCCAGAGATTTGTAGGAGGAACCATTGAAGGTTCTATTGTTTCTTTCAACCCATACCAGCTTCCAAGATACCAAGAGCCAACAACGCCTCACAAAGACCCACTTGCTACCCATCTGCTGAAAATCAAGAGCCAAAATCATTTTTCTGATCGAATGATAGTTGTTAACATCTCGGCCAAAATACCCCCACGCGATTTGCAATGAATCGCTTATAAAAGAGCATTCTCCAAATAAGTGTTTCGTAAATTCTTCATAGGGTTTAAGAGATATCTGGTAGGGATCTGCCTAACCCTAGCTTGCCTTTCAAAAAAAAAATCTTCATGGGAATTACACATCTTGCACTTGCTATGTTATCTGTCTTAACCTTTCCTTGTAAGAGACGGCAACCAAAAGTAGAACCTCTTGGTGGAAGCCCCCACCCTGAAGAGCTCCATTTAGAAGAAATTGTACTGTGTAGGGCATAATGAATGATAAAACGATTTCACTGAAAATCTCTCGTCGGTGGAATGTTTTCAAATAATAGTTTTGTCTTGGTCCTTAGGTCAAGTTTGTAAAATTAGAGAAGTGATTTTTTTCACTGATTGCTGCACCCGAGGTTCTGCTTCTAAACTCTAAGCACCACCCCTCCTATTTTGACCACATGGTAGCAACCATACGGTTTGAACATGGGTCATGACTGATATACTACTGAAAGTGAAAGTGAAGCAGGGCAGTTTTAAAAAAAATTTGTTTTTTGGGGAAAAGCCCGTGTTTTGCTGGAAACGGTTTAGGGTTCTTGTTTCGGTTTATGTTTGTGATTATGTGAGGATCAGTGCATCTATGTCAGTTTTGGAATTGAGCAAGGACTGATATGATGCTAGATCTTGAGGTTTTGAACCACAAAAAGATGTAAAAAAGGAATCGGTTTTCAGAAAAACCCGAAACATTTTCCCCTAAGTCATTTTGGATGATTAAATCTTTTTAAAGTGATCAACTTAGGCATGAATCACATGTGCCTATTAGGATAGGTACTGAATCTATACTAATCATGTATGAGAAATCGGTTTTCTTGAATTTCTTGATGCTTTTCTTGAATGAGAATCAGTTTAGGATAAATAAATACTTATTTAGCATGGTTTAATTTATTGAAATTCATGTACAACACATATATGATAAAATCTGGTTATCTTCTGCATGTGGTTAATGTGGTAAGTTTAAGTTCATGATGTTAGAGATAATTCTTGAACGGTTATGACTGTTGTGAAATCCAATAATGAGTTTCATCTTCTAGATGGAAGAAGATCTTCTTTGAAAAGTAGTTTGACCCCATCCCCTAGAGCTTGAAGAATCCTCAAGGGACCGGCATACTCAGGACCAATTCGTCGTTGTATCCCTGCAGATATTTTTCTTTCTAGCCACACAATTACTAATACCCCTATTGTGATTCCCAATACAAGAGTCAAAATAGGTACAAGTAACCATATGAGCCCATAGACCTCCTTTGAGGATTCCGATCTGAAAAAAGAATTGATAGCTTGTGCTTCTTCAATTATCATTTCAACTTCTCCCACAATGATATCTATACTACCTAGTATTGTCATAATATCAGCCAATTTTATTTTTTTAACTGGCTGAGGAAGAATTTGCAAATTGATGAAACCGGGTGGACGGATTTTCCATCTCCAAGGAAAAACACTATTGTCTCCTATCAGAAAAATACCCAATTCTCCCTTTGGGGCTTCTACTCTCACATAAAGTTCATCCAGGTTAAAACCGATTATTGGAAATGTATGATTCTTTGCATTATGATGACATATTGTTCTTGCTAATGTTATGCATGAGAGTGTGCTTATAAATCCAGTTTGTATTGGAAAAAATCTAACCTTATGTGTGTATATGCTTATGTTGTATAAATAGTAATGAATGCATGAAGATTGCATGTGTTTCATGTTGTGGTTGTGGGTACCTTGTTGAAATGAGGTGCATCACTTGCGTCATGCAAATAACCCTTTGGGAATATGTAGCATGTGGATGGTATACATGTCTTTATGATGTTTATGTATGCACAGGCATTGGCTTTGGTGTGATCATATGGTTCAGAGAAACTATTGTGGTGCCTTAAGTGCACCTGGTTTGTGTGTTGCATGATTAATGATTGTGCAATAAGGCATAAAAGTATGCAAGCACTTGGAATGCCCATCATTGGGCTTGTGGTTGTGTTAAACCCTTGGGATGCTATGATTTACTCCAAATAATAAATGAACTAATACATGCACGCATATCCATAAGCTTGAGATTCATAATATCATTTTCTTAAATTCTAGGTATATCTAAAAATGATATATGATACCATATGAAAATGGGTAGATGGTACAAATATCACGAGATCATTATGTTTCTTTTTACTCAGTCCTTGGTCCCATGAGTTAGGCAGCCAAGACTACCAATGTGTCCTAGGTGATAGGTTCATGTCTTCTTACAGAAGTCTCAAGATGCAGCATATTCTAGTTTGACCTATAAAAAATTCTCACTCGATAATTGTCCCCTTTGAATTCAATTTCAGCCAATCACTTGAGTATTTAATATACATAGCATAATGAACCTCGTGTGAACTCAACTTGACTCATGGTTCTACCCTATGTGTACCCACACAGAAGGGTAAATAGAGAAATATAAATATTATAACTAAGTAGTTTACTTTTATGCATTGAGATGTATTCTTGAATATTGTAAATATTGTAGATATTGTAGGATGGTTATATTAATATTTGTGACATACGGTTTTAAATGTTGCAATTGTTGCTTGATGAATTAATGGTTGTATTGTGTGAAATGTATAATGTTCGCATGTATTTATGAATATTGTACCCTTGTGTTTTTTAAAATATATGTGTGTTATGTACACTTGACACTATGAATACACATTGTTATTGTGTTTTCTACTCAGATTGGTGTAGTCTGTCTCGCTTTATTTCAGAATTTTTCAGATAGGGAATGATGAACATGGAGCGGTGTTAGGGTTGTTGAGGTTGGTGACATGGAGCCATATATTTTTGTGCTCTGCAGAACTAGTCATTGATGCTTAAGTCAATTCACTTTATGAGATTAATGTTGGTTCTAAATACTTGTAACTCACCCGAAATGTTTAATTGACTTTGAATTAATTATCTCCATTGTGATTTCAAAAATTAAAGGTTTTGTCAAATTGGATGTCCTTTCTCGAACTCAATTCTAAGAAGCTATTAAACATCAATGCTTACGCAGGCTAACTCCTAAAAACTTAATTCGGCTAAGGCAATACCATAGATGAGACCATAGATAAAAGAATTCTTCGTATTTATGGGTTAAAATTCTGGAATGTTATAAGACCACAAATAACCCTAAAAAATTATGCGAAAATAGCCCTGGGTTGCAATGTTTTGGTTATTATACTCATGATGTTCACACATAATTTTATGCAACTATGACATATGTGTGAACTTTGTCATGCATTTGCAATGTTTTGAAGTTTGAGAGTAAAATGGGGTTTTTATAAAATTATGTGTGAACTTTGTGACATATATGCGGTGTTCCGAAGTTCAAGATTAATATAAAGTTTGAACATAATTTTATGAGACCTTTGTAATGTCCATAAGAAAAAATGTGTGAAACTCTTTTAAGTGGGAGTTTGTGTTATCCAAGGAGTAGAGCGATATATCGCACGAACTTCGTCCATGCCAGAGTTAAAAGGTCATAGTAAAGTTGGGTATTTATGGTTTTGGACATGGGGAGAATAGCAACAATTTTGGGGCATTTTGGAAAATGCATCATATTTTTCATATAGTAACAACTGCTTTCTTGCTTAGGATTTTGTCATGTTCCAACATGGAAAAATTCTAAGTCTACTACTATATCTTAGGATTTTTTTACTTATCTTATTAGAGTGGTCTATCCTACTCGGAATGCCCTTTCCCACATAAGATATCATGTTAGAGAGGTGAAGCCCTTCCAGATTTTTGGCTTCGGTTGGTAAGAGAGACTCTGTCAATGTAGGAGCAAGGACTAAGGCGTCTTGGAGCATGAGAGTAAGTAGTCTCTTTCCCTCTTTTCTAATAATTTTTTGTATGATTTTAGTTTCCTACTCATTGTTCACTAACTACACACTTGTTTTCTTTTGTTTGAGGCTTGTGTACATCCACCACTCTCAGCTTACTGCATAGGTGCTCAAGGATACTTTAAAAACCCAACTTTTTCAGTAAATCTCAGCCTTGGTCAGATAATCCCTCACCACTTGGGGCGGAACGGTCTGACCTCATACAAGCTTGGATCCAACAATTGTTTAAAAGAATTTGGTTTGCAAAAAAATATCTTTTCAAATAAAATCTTTTGTTTTCGAGGATTGGATTTTGGTCTTACACCAATTTATGGGCCATACCCATAACCTAAAAGAAATAGAAAAGGAATGACCAACTCACCTGATCAAAAGCCTTTTCTAAATCTATCCCATGTATGAAGGCTTCTGCCTTAGATGTGTGAATCAAGTGCAATGTCTCATAAGCCAGAAGACAGCAGTCGTGCAATCGATGTCCCAAGATGAAGGTTGCATATGTGTTGGAGAGCAGCTGATGCACCACTTTTTTTAACCTATTGGCTAAGACCTTCGATAAGATTTTATATGAAGCATTTAAAAGTGATACTAAGCAGTGATTCTCCCCGTCTATCCGGAATGGGAGCATTTTGGGGGAACTCCTAAAGCACCTGCATGAAGTTGTGTTTACTACTGTCCCAAATAGCTCTACAAAATTCTATTAGAAACCATCCACTCCCAGTGCTTTACCTATTGGCAAGTCCTTAATCACTGCACATAGTTTGTTCATGGAGAAGGGAGCACACTGCGAGTTCTGGCCTTGGATCTCCAACCTCCTAAAACCCTTCTCAGACATATCAAATGTGGTGCCATCAGAAGTTGCACAAAACTTTGACCTGAAAATTCTAAGTTGTTTAGCATGTCTATATCTCACATTATATATGACATCACTCTCTCAATAGGATTTTGAGAGATTATTTGTTCTCCAAGTGTCAATCATTCCACCAAGTTTTTGGGTGGGGGCTGTTTGTTTATTAGCTCCTCTATCTTTGGATCCTGTAGTGATATGCTTCTGATTTGTTATAGGACTTTGATTCTTGAATCTCAGGTCTTATTATGAGCTCTTGTTTTCTCTTTATCATGCAATTCTCAAGGTAGTGTTGTCCTTTTAGGTTTCCATGATGTCAAGGACATCATTGAGCTCTCAAAGTATAGCATACCTAGCTTAATTTGAATGGTGTATGAAAACGAAGCTAACAATCTTGTTCATATTATGTTGAAAATACATGTTTCTTTTTTTATATGAAAACTGGGGGATAAAGGCCACCTCCTTTTTATTGAGTTAAGATATACAAGAGGTTAATGGGAGTATTTACAAGTAATATACACAACACATTGGTCAGCCCAGAAGTCTGGTTGTTTTCTTCAAACATGATACTCACCAATCCAAGAAATATGGGAGAGTAACAAACAAACTTGAGAACTGGGATTACAAATCATCATTTGGAGAAGAATCATATGATGCTGGATGTGAGGAAAACAATTGAGAAGAGGTTTGTGCCCTTCTAGGACCGATTGAAGCCATGACGTACACTGCTGATTATTAAAAGAGATCGAAATTGGCCGGTCTCCAACTAAAAACAACTCCAAGATTTCCTCCAAATATTTCTCTTTTGGGAAGAGGGCATGTCCAAGTCCAAACATGAAGCACCAGCCACAAGAAAGTCTCCACTTCCATTCCTGACCACAAAAGCAAGCTGCATCTAATGAAAGTATCGAACTCAGACGACTTGGATGTTCAACTTCTTGACCCCTAATGGCAGTCAGGGATCAGGCACTATATTAAACATGGGCCAATTCTTTACCAACACCAAGACTAAAGGATCCCACCATTTTCAAAGAAATATCTTTGAGCTTAAGAAGCCCATAATTCTCATTTGAATTTACTTATCGAACAAATGACCCCCTCACATGAAGAACCTTATTCCTGATTGTCCACCATTTCCATATCACAGTATAGAAAACAGACTTCCAACAGTGTTGCAACCATTGATAGCGCAATTTCCTAGCCTGCCACCATCCTTAACATATATACATGGTCATTGGAGACAAGTTATAAATTTCTGAATTATGAGGTGTTGGTCATTTAAGGACAAGTTATGAATAAGTGTTAGCACGATTTCAATTCCTTACAGCAAAGTGGATAACAGTTCACCAAAGTAATACCCAATAACTAAAGCTGCTCAAAAGTGGGTAATTTTTCCTATATACTAAAGCAAGATCACGGATGTGAATCAGTAGACCAGATGGATTTCCTCCAGGATTCACAGGGTCATTCTGCCTGATATTTTTAGCAACTGATAGAGGGACGCCCTTTGAGGATCTTGATCCACAATATGTGCCACCATTTGTTGATAACTATTACCGAGAAGGGATAATTGGTTCATATCCAATTCTTCAAAAATTGGCTTGTCACACCATTGACCACCCAAAAATTGGCTTGTCACACCATTGACCACCTGCCAACAAACTTGGGTAGTAATGATTCTCCATCTCCCAAATGATTCATTGCCATGCCCGATAGCCTCTTATCATTGATCCAAATGCCCACATACTTTTAAAATGCAATTATTTTGCATGCATAAATTGACTCCACGATGAAGTCCTCTCTTGGATTTTTATTGCTAAGTAAGCAAGGTTAGCTTGATTCACATGTACAAGATGTCTAATCCCCACACCTCCTTCCAACTTCGGTTTACATAACTTTTGCCAAGCGACAAGATGAAGATGATGATGGGTCACTCCCGTTCCAAAGGAAATTGCATAAGCTCTTTTCAATGGTATGCAGAATACAACCCGAGATCCAAAAAGAAACCAAAATATTGGAATACTAGTCAAAATGTGTTTTCATGAAACAAAGAAATGAAAGTACCTTTTCTTTCCAACCAACATGCCAAAAATCAATGCGATTAATAATTTCTTGGCAATCACACATAGTGAGTTCTCCAGAGAAGAGCGAATGACCAAGCCATTTAAGTGACAATGAACGCACTCTCTAACCAATGATAGCAGTCAACACCTGCAATCCAGCTTCTTCCAAGTTAAATGGAATAAGGAGACTTAGACTGTTTCACCCTCATGCTTGCAAAGAAATTGAATTCTCTAAGAACAGTTGTGAGACATTGAATAGAAGAATTTATTGGCCTACTCAATAAAATGGCATCATCCAGAAAAAAAACAACGGGATAGTCTCATGGCATCTAGAAAACTTCAAAATCAAGGGACTCCCCATGTTCCCTTGCGACTTACAGTGTACAGTTGCGCTAGAGTCTGTTTTGCTTTTGTTGAGTCTGATGTAAGCTGCCCGGTTCAGGTGAATTAATACCCCGAAGGGGCAGCCCGTATACTTGAACTGTAATAGCCTGCGGGCAAAATTGTGAATGAATTAAATGCGTTGAGCTTTCTTTTGTTCACCCTCGTTGTGATTGCTTTTTGTGATTGCAACTTCTCTCCCTCTATTCTCTCTTGCTCTCTTGCACTTTGATCATAAGCTTCCGCGACCGGCAAGCGAGCTGACGAGTAGGCTTGCGGCGGTAAGGAAGGACCGTCGCGCCGCGCTGGCCCATTGAAGGAAATAGGCCCGTGACAAGTGGTACCAGAGCCCGTTCTCGTGCTGGGGAAGGGACTCCGGAGTCAGTGTCGACAGACACGCCGACAGGCTGCGATTTGTGAGCAAGACATCGTGGCGCCTTATCAACACTTGCGCAACACCAGAGGCAAGGCAGTTGCCGAAGCTGAGGAGATGGGTTCACCTCGGGGCCAAGAAGAGTTGGCTGCAACTGTTAACAAGTTGGTGGAAGATGTGACTTCGCATGATGAAGCGATTTCACGCGCATGTGAATCATTCAATGGATTGAATGATGTGGTGGCGAGCCTGCAAGAGCAGGTGAACTTACTAATGGGGCAGGTCACTTCGTTGACGACTACAGTGACCGATCTTGAGTTGAGGAACCGTACGTTGCAGCGGACGGTGACCCTGAATGGCGGAAATGGTGAGAGACCATCAAGGATTGATGTACCTAGACCCGCAAAATTCAATGGTTCTCGCGACAGCAAGGCCATTGAGAACTTCTTGTTCCAAGTAGAAGACTACTTGGATATCCAAAATGTGACCCTTGAAGATCTGAGGATCAAGGCTGCAGCGGCCTTACTTGATGGTGATGCTATCGCTTGGTGGAGGCGGAAGCGCAATGACATGGAGAGGGGTCAATGTGTGATAGACACCTTCGACGACTTCAAAGTAGAGTTGCGCAACTACTTCATGCCAAGAAATGCGCAGAGACAGGCTTACCGAATGGTTCGTGAACTCAAACATACTGGTTCGTTGCAGGACTATGTCCGAACGTTCCAGAAGCTTATGCTGGAGATACCTAACATGCCAGAATACGACATGCTCAACTGGTTCATTGTGGGACTTCAACCATGGGCACAGTCCGAAGTGGAAAGGAGCAACCCCCGTATTTTGGAAGATGCATACGTGGCGGCTGAGCGCTTAGTTGATACTCAGCGCAAACCTTTCACCCCATCAACCAAAGTTGGGAAGAAGCCTGACCACGGAGGCAAGAAGGATGAGCAGCGCAACGATAAAGGTGAGGCGTCGACACGCCATCAATCCGAAAAGAAACAGAACTACACAAAGCATAACAACAGCAACAAGGGTGCGGTTGTGACATGTTGGTTCTGTGGTGATAGACATATCGCCCGGCAATGCCCAAAGCGCCTTGTAAAGGACGACGGGCAAGCCAATGCTGCACAGGAAGAATGCAGCGATACTGAAGGCAGTGACACTGAGACCATGCAACCGAGGATGGGCGCCATGCGATCGATTAACGCAGCTAGAAGTTGCGCAGCTAAGAACATGCAGGTCAGTAAGGAACTTATGTACGTAGAAGTCATTATGAATGGAAAGTCTACTTCGGCAATGGTAGACTCCGGGGCCACACACAACTTTGTCTCGCGGGAAGAGGCAGAGCGGTTGGGCTTGAAAACAGGGCCAAAGCAGAGGACTATCAAAACAGTAAACTCTGAGGCCAAGCCCATTCTTGGTGAAGCAAGAGATGTGGCTACTCAAGTGGGGAGTTGGGTCGGCAAAGCCAACTTCTCTGTGGTGCCCCTGGACGATTTCAAGGTGATTCTGGGTATGGAGTTTCTGCGAAGCCAGAATGTGATGATGCTGCCAAAGTTTAACACGTTGACGATCATGGGATCGGACCTGTCCCACACAGTGCAGTGCCTTACGCAGAAAGGCAAGTCTTCAGTGTTATCAGCAATGCAACTGAAGAAGGGTGTCAAGCATGGGGAGCAGACATTCTTAGTTGCAGTGCGTGCAGATGAAGGGAAGGTAGAAGCAGCAGTGCCGCCGACCCTAGCCCCTCTATTGGAGGAGTTTCGGGGGGTGATGCCTCCGAAATTGCCAAAGCGTCTTCCGCCAAAACGCGAGGTCGACCACAAGATTGAGTTGACCCCGGGAGCAAAGCCTCCCGCAATGGTTCCATACCGTATGGGGCCAGCAGAGTTGAAGGAGCTGCGCAGGCAGCTAGACGAGATGTTGGACGCAGGCATTGTTCGTCCATCAAAAGCCCCATTTGGTGCCCCGGTCCTTTTTCAGATGAAACATGATGGCTCTAAACGGTTATGTGTGGATTACCGGGCCTTGAACAAGGTCACGGTGAAGAACAAGTACCCATTGCCATTGATAGCAGACTTGTTCGATCAGCTAGGCAGTGCCTGTATCTTTTCCAAGCTAGATCTGCGATCGGGTTACTGGCAGGTGAGGATTGCCGAAGGTGATGAGCCGAAAACAACTTGTGTCACCCGCTATGGTGCTTACGAATTTCTAGTAATGTCATTCGGGTTGACAAATGCTTCAGCCACGTTCACGACTTTAATGAACCAGATTTTCTACCCTTAGACAAGTTTGTGGTAGTCTATCTGGATGATATCGTGATCTACAGCAGTAACATGGAGGAACATGTCGGGCACTTGCGAACATTGTTTCAGGT
This sequence comes from Nuphar pumila, assembly GCF_984573655.1. Lineage (NCBI taxonomy): Eukaryota > Viridiplantae > Streptophyta > Magnoliopsida > Nymphaeales > Nymphaeaceae > Nuphar > Nuphar pumila. The sequence continues at coordinate 62,266,015 of NC_143260.1, read as the reverse complement.
GCTGAAGGAGAATGACCTCTGTGTTAAACGAGAGAAGTGTCTATTCGGGCAGGAGGAGATCAGCTTCCTTGGCCACGTTGTGGGGCGTGGTGTGCTGCGTATGGATGGGCAGAAGATAAGGGCCATCCAGGAATGGGTTCCGCCAAGCAAAGTGCCAGAATTGTGGTCATTCCTCGGCTTGGCAAATTATTATCGGCGTTTCATCAAAGGTTATTCCCTCATTGCTGCGCCCCTCACAGATTTGTTGAAGAAGAATCGGGTATGGCTCTGGACAGGAGCGTGCCAAGATGCCTTCGAGGGCTTGAAGAAAGCCTTAGTGAGAGAGCCAGTGCTGCGACTGCCTGATCATTCGAGACCCTTCGAAGTCCACACTGATGCCTCAGACTTTGCCATTGGCGGGGTTATTATGCAAGACGGGCATCTGATCGCATATGAGAGTCGTAAGCTGAAGGATGCAGAGAGGCGGTACACAGTGCACGAACGTGAGATGACCGCCATTGTGTATTGCCTCAGGACCTGGCGGCACTACCTTTTGGGTGCCGAGTTCGTCGTCAAGACGGACAATGTGGCCACGAGCTATTTTCAGACGCAAAAGAAGTTGACGCCCAAGCAAGCTCGATGGCAGATGTTTTTGGCTGAGTTCGACTTTGTCTTAGAGTACAAGGTTGGAAAAACCAATGTTGTGGCGGATGCTTTGAGCCGTAGGGCTGAATTAGCTGCTGCGCGCGCAGAGCCTTCTGAAGTGCATTTGGAGGGTGCATTGCTGATTCGCATCCGCGAGGGTACACAGCAGGATCCGACCGCACAACACCTTGTTTCTCTGGCGCAGGCAGGGAAGACTCGACGATTTTGGCTACAGGATGGCCTCCTGGTAACAAAAGGGGGACGCATCTTTGTACCACGGTGGGGAAGCCTTCGCCGAGAGCTACTCAAGGAGTGCCATGATACACTATGGGCCGGCCATCCTGGTCAGGAGCGGACCTTAGCACTCCTTGAGCGCGGCTACTATTGGCCGCAGATGAGAGACGATGTTGAGGGGTATGTGCGGACATGCCTCATCTGCCAGCAAGATAAGGGGACAAACCAGAAGGTTGCCGGTCTCCTTGAGCCTCTACCAATTCCAGAACGTCCTTGGGAAAGCATCTCTATGGACTTCATCGTTAGTCTGCCAAAGGTAGAGGGCCTCAGTTCTATTTTAGTCGTGGTGGATCGTTTCTCAAAGTATGCCACCTTCATCTCAGCTTCCAAGGAGTGCCCTGCAGAGAAGACTGCAGAGTTGTTCGTAAAGCATGTGGTGAAGCACTGGGGCATACCAAAGAGCATTGTGAGCGATCCCGATGCTCGCTTCACGGGCAAGTTCTGGCGTGAAGTATTTCGGTTACTTGGCTCTGATTTGCTATTTTCAACAAGCTTCCATCCGCAGACAGATGGGCAGACAGAGCGCATCAACGGGATACTGGAGCAGTACCTTAGGCACTTTGTTAGTGCCAATCAGAAAAATTGGGTGAAGCTCCTTGATGTGGCACAGTTTTGTTATAATCTGCAGAAGAGCGAATCTTCAGGCCACAGCCCGTTTGAGATAGCCACGGGGCAGCAGCCACTGACCCCGCACACTCTTGCCGCACAAGAAAAAGGAAGGTCATCCTTCGCCTATCAGTTTGTTCGCGACTGGCACGAGCAGAATGAGTTGGCGAAGGCATTCTTACACAAAGCGGCGAAGAGAATGAAGAAGTGGGCGGACAAACACCGTCGGCCCGCAGGGTTCCAAGTTGGGGACCAAGTGTTGGTGAAGTTATATCCTGGGCGCACAGGCATCTTCCGCGGGCGGCACCGCGGACTACTCAGAAAGTATGAGGGACCCTTCACCATCACAAAGAAGGTGGGCAAGCTGGCATATAAGCTGGAGTTGCCCCCAGACTTCAAGGTGCACCCGGTGTTCCACGTGTGCAACCTCAAGCAGTTCCATCCAGATGATGGAGACCCGGAACGCAATGTGCCGCAATGCGCTCCCATCATGCAGAGGGCCCCGGCAGCACAACGGGCCGAGAAGCACCTCAGTCAGATCCTTCGCCACAAGGTCAACTACTTGGGACAAGCGAAGAAATACTTGGTGCAGTGGGAGGAAACAGCGGAACCAACGTGGGAGCCTGCATTTCGAATGAACAGCCGCTACCCGGCTGAAGTCAGGGCTTACCACGAAACAGATGGCGCCGAGGACGGCGCATGATTTGAAGGGGGGAGCATGTTCCCTTGCGACTTACAGTGTACAGTTGCGCTAGAGTCTGTTTTGCTTTTGTCGAGTCTGATGTAAGCTGCCCGGTTCAGGTGAATTAATACCCCGAAGGGGCAGCTCGTATACTTGAACTGTAATAGCCTGCGGGCAAAATTGTGAATGAATTAAATGCGTTGAGCTTTCTTTTGTTCACCCTCGTTGTGATTGCTTCTTGTGATTGCAACTTCTCTCCCTCTATTCTCTCTTGCTCTCTTGCACTCTGATCATAAGCTTCCGCGACCGGCAAGCGAGCTGACGAGTAGGCTTGCGGCGGTAAGGAAGGACCGTCGCGCCGCGCTGGCCCATTGAAGGAAATAGGCCCGTGACACCCCATGCCATGGGCAAAAAACACATAAGACAGTTTATAACAACGAGAGACAGGTGTAGGGACATGGAATCACCCTTACGTAACCAGCGGGAATTGTTGAACCAATCACCTGAAGAGCCATTAACTATGACAGAAAAGGAGGCTAAAGATACACATAACAAAATAGTAGACACCTACCCTTGAGAGAAACCGAGGGAAAACCCTCATCAACTCAATAGTAGGCTTTAGATAAGTCTCCTTTTATACACATGGAGGAAATATTGTAAGCTAATAAGGAATCTAAAATTTCACGTCCTAACAGGATGTTATCTTGTATATTGTGGCCTTTTAAGGAGGCCCCCTGTTTTTGAGTGACAATACGCACAAAAATTCCACGCATCCTATTCACTATGGCTCTTGAATGAGAACCAAGTCTGGAGTTGACCTAACAAACAATTTATTGCTTTCTAAAGAACTCTTGTACTTGTGACGGCGACTAGGGACGGAGAGGACCTAGGAGACACACAGTCAAGGACAATGCACACACCAAACGAGCACACCACTAAACAAGCCCTAAAAATAAGACGAGTCAACACAACCAAGGGGCTAATTTGGGAAAACCAGTTTAAGGACCCCAACAGCCTTGCAATACGCCAACAATGTGTGGTTAATGTTACTAGACTTATCCAAATACACTAAGAATTTCAATTTCAAATGTGGTCTAAAATGTTGTTAGGACGTTTCGCCAAATACTTGGTGAGCGCCCTCAAATGCACATTAAACAACATCTTACCTCAATTTTCAACACTAAAATTTTGTGAAAGTAATATGCCATGTCCTAACAATACCTTCTAATAAAAATAAAATTCATATTCACTAATCCACATAAACGAACGTTCACGAATCATAAGGAACTCAATTTCTGAAATAAAAATGAATAAACAGTTCACATCAAGAACCTGTCCTAAATTGATTTTCGATCAGTTTTGATAGATAAAAAAACATGTTTGAAAACAATACACATAAGAAAAGTTAACACCCAAACGATGTTCAATGCATACGAAACAAACCAGGATGTTCTTTCCAAACTGAAGCAGGATCAACCTTAATGTCAAACTAGTTTGATGTTGATTTAGTGAGGGCGTCCTAGCAGTAGGGATGTCAGTTTTAAGTAGATTTTACAATTGTTTCTTAGTTGAGAATTGTAGAATTTAAATTCCTAAAATAATAATGAATAGAGAACAGTCTCAATAAGACATTCAACCTTGTCTTTGACTAACAGAGAATCAATAACAACAACAACAACAACTACGCCTTCATCCCAAAACAATTGGGGTCGGCGATATGAACCAACAAAGAAAATCATTATGGGTCTTCCACATGAATCCTTCTCCTCCATTCATTTTTATCCAATGCCATGTCCTCGGTGAGGTTCAAAGCATTCATATCCTTTCTTATCACCTCTATCCATGTCTTCCTAGGCATACCCCGACCTCTTTTAACTAATATATTTTCCCATTTCTCCATCCTTCTAACTGGAGCATCATTAGGCCTTCGTCGAATATGTCCAAACCACCGTAAACGATTCTCTCTCATCTTATTTTCAATGGGTGCAACGCCTACCTTCTTACGTATCTCCTCGTTCCGAATCTTATCTTTTATTGTATTTCCACACATCCATCTCAGCATACGCATCTCAGCTACACTCATTTTTTGAATATGATGTCTCTTGGCAGCCCAACATTCCGTACTATATAGTAAAGCGGGCCTAATAGTCGTCCTATAAAACTTTCCCTTCAACCGCAATGGCATTCTACGATCGCACAATACTCCAGTTGCACTCTTTCATTTCATCCACCCAACCTTTATCCTATGATTTACATCTCTATCAATTTCTCCATACTTTTGAATGATAGATCCCAAATATTTGAAAGAATCATCCACCGGTATTTTGTGCTCACCAAGCTTCACTACACTCCCATCACTACTTCGTTGCTTACCAAATCGGCATTCCATGTATTCTGTCTTACTCTTACTCAACTTAAAACCTCTTGCTTCCAATGTCTGTCTCCATAATTCTAACTTAGCATTAACCCCAGCTCTAGACTCATCAATCAAAACAATATCATCAGCAAACAACATACACCACGGCACATTTTCTTGAATTGATCTCGTAAGCTCATCCATCACTATAGCAAATAGGAAAGAGCTTAAAGCAGATCCTTGATGTAACCCAACCGTTATAGGAAAATTGGTTGTCACCCCTCCACAAGTGCGGACATTGGTTACTACTCCTTCATACATATCTTTAATTATACTAATGTACTTGAGAGAAACACCTTTCTTCATCATTGTCCACCAGAGAAAGTCTCTAGGTACTCTATCGTAAGCCTTCTCTAAATCAATAAAAACCATATGCAAATCTTTGTTCTTCTCTCTATTTCTCTCAATAAGTTGTCTAAGAAGATGTATAGCTTCCATAGTTGATCTTCTAGGCATAAAACCAAATTGATTGTCCGATATCATGACAATCTTCCTCAACCTAGACTCAATCACCCTCTCCCAAAGTTTCATAGTATGACTCATGAGTTTTATACCACGATAGTTTGTGCAATCTTGTATATCACCCTTATTCTTATATAGAGGCACCAAAGTACTCTTCCTCCACTCATTAGGCATTTTATTTGTCCGCCAAATCTTGTTAAAAAGATTTGTCAACCATTCTAAACCTTTCTCTCCCAAGCATTTCCAAGCCTCGATAGGTATACCATCTGGGCCAACTGCCATTCTTGATTTCATTTTCTTCAAAGCCTCTGCAATTTCTTTCTTATTTGCTATAGTGATGGATGAGCTTACGAGAATCAATACAAAAAAAACAAATCTGATTAAAAACCAAACTTGCAATGCTCAATCCAAAATAATAAAAAAACAAACATCAATACACCTTCATTCCTTATCAAAATCGAATGTCCAACAAGCCTTAACGCAAACAAGAAAATTAGATTGGAGGTGTAAATAATCCAGCACATTAAGGACCAACTCAAACAGTTTGATAATAAGCTAATGATCCTAAATACTGCAAGAAAAAGTGAGGAATGGCTTAGCTCTGGCATCCACTATGCTAGCTAAGAGGAAAAGGCTTCATTCACCATGTCAACAACTCTCAAACGAACCAAGGTTGGTCCACGTTTGGCAAAAGATCTTCATAGTAGGGCATGTCCTAGACGACCACCAAGAAAGATGGGCAGAAGGGTGAGTTCACCTCACACACACACACTCAAAGAGAGAGACTTCTTCTCAAAGGAAATACAACAGCAACATGATATCTCCCATAGTTTTAGGGTTTCCTTTTTATAAAATCAAAAGGAGAGGAAGAAGGACCAATGTTTGAGCCTTGAAAGCTGCACAACCCTACCCAATAGGTTGGGTTGGGTCCAATAGTTGTGTTTTTGTCCAATGTGAGCTCTTTTGGGACCAATAGATGGATTTGGGTCGCCCATATGATCCAATCAATTCAAAATAAAAAAATAAAATCTACCCTATAATCCGTATGCCCTCCAATAACCCAAATAGATCCTAATGAGCTACAGGATCCGATAATTTAATCAGAAGCAAAAAAATCCTAATTTCAAACTCAAAAATTGTCATAGAAAAATTTCTGCATAAAAATAGTTTAATTTATCCAAAACAAAATCTGGTAGTTTCAAAATTACCCAAAAATTCCAAAATATAGGTGTTCTAGCCTATGGGCTTGGTTTAAGCTGAGTGTGAACGTGTCTTCTTCACGTTCTCCTCAAACTTGTCCATATGTGCTGCATTAGTTCTCCTGGGGTAAAAAGGGTTTGTCCTCAGAGTTTGCATCTTGCTAGTTGAACTACCATAATACCTAGAAAAACATTTGGCAATAAATATTTTGGATGTAACATTTAACCTGTAAACTGCTTTTGCAAATTTAAAGAGAATGATACAATGATTAACTAAATTTTCATACTTTGCAGGTGGTACTCTTTCTTTTACCAAAATAACAAAACCACTAAGTTTTGAGATTATCTTTCATCGACTTTTATTAACATACATGTGAATCTTCCAAAAGTACAAAAAATAGGCACAATAGTTTTTATCTTGACTGCAATGATCTTCCTGATTTACTTTTGCAAAAAGACTAAAATGCAAGGACAATCTAGAATTCGCAAAAGATTTTCTTTACAAAAAATATCATCAAGAAGAGAGTATTTAATAACTTGTCGTTGAGATAATGCTAACAAAATCTTAAAAAAATAAATCATTTACAGGTAACAAAGAGTTTATCGACTAACATAACAAAGAAAAGAAATGATTTACTGCTACAAACATCACATGATAATTCAAAACCCACTTTCGAACAAGAAATTATGAAAGGAGGAAAACATAATCTAAAAGTCATTAATTGAAAAGATTGGTTAATTCTAAAAATCAATTGGAAAGTACAATTTGCAAAATATATTGATACGCTATTAAAATAAGGAATAAAGTGACAACTAACAGAAACTAAATCATATAAATTATGAATATATATGGGAAATTCAATTCGCAAATGTGATAAATGATCAAAAACCACATACGAATAACATGCGAACACTTCACATATGGGTTCTTCCCTTTTATGTCTAACTAGAAGTGCATTAGATAGTTTAACTGAGCCAGCTTTTGGTTTGGATGAGGGAGTAGGTAGGACTTTAGAGGGCCCTAACATGATTTTCCTACATTTATGCTCGAACGAGTAGGTGTTGGTCTGGCCATTGTGAATTACATATTTATCAACTATTATGACCTGCTTAAAATAAGATTACTCGAATTCATTGGTAAGACATAACAACAAACTTGATCGAAATATGTATTTCTCACAGAAAATTTGACTTAACACTGACTAGTGACCTTGACCACTATATTCTTTTAAAACCATGACCTTTGATATGTCTTAGGGTGTTTTGGGGTTCCTAGTTTCAATTTGGTGACAGCTTCTACAAAAATGATACAGCACCTTGAGTATATGTTGAACCTACAATCCTTTCTATTTATAGTGCATGTAGAATGAAAGATGTTGGTCCTCAACCACCCATCTCCTAACTCTTGTTGGGGTGCTAAACAAATTTAATGGACGAGTAAAGCTTTCCCTTGGTCCATGTACATAATTTCTTCTGTAAGTTCTTCCTCCACTTCCTCATCATAGATGGGTTCACCCTCAATACCCTGCAATGGTTCAGTCAGAACCTCATCCACAAACAATGCTTTTGACGGGCATTCTGATACTCGGTGTCCCATACCACCATAAGAATAGCACTTAACATTAGTGTCTGACCGGAATGGTGTCTATGCTTGTGATAAGTTATGAGATGCTTGATGCTTACCCGGTGTGGGAAATTATGTCGGTCGGCTAGAAGGAACAGGTTTGCTAGATTGTGATGGGTTGCTGTATTGGCTAACCTTCTTTGCAATGAATTTTTTTCCAATGTTTAGCATGTTGGTGTGAGAGGTGATCATCATCCTCTTTATCATCTCCACGTGTTCGCTCAACCTCTAATGTCATGATTACATCATAGCATCCAACTAGCATTAGAGTTCATTGTTTAGCAGACGTAACTCTTGGGTTAACCCGTCTTCTTCTCGCTCCATATAACCATCTCGACCTCGCCTTCCTGTAGGCATTGAAATATGTCAGACCATGTCGAATTAAAAAGAAGCTCTGATAACAACCTGACATGACAACAACTAGGGATGAGAAGGACCTAGGAGACGTAAAGTCAAGGACAATGCACGCACGATACGAGCATGCCCCCTAAACAAGCCCAAAAACTAAGGTGAGTCAACACAACCAAGAGGCTGATTTAGGGAAACCAGTTTAGGGACCCAAATAGCTCGGCAACACGCAGACTTATCTAAACTTGCTCTAAGAATTTCAGTTTCAGATGAGGTCCAAAATATTGTTGGGATGTTTTAACGAATACTTGGTGAGCACCCCTCAAATGCAAATCAAATAGCCTTACCTCAAATTTTCAACACAAATTTTTTGTGAAAGTAATACGCTCTGTCTTAACAATGCCTTCTAGTAAAAATAAAATTCAGATTCACTAATCCATATAAACAAATATTCACTATTCATAAGGAACTCATAAATAGTCCACATCAAGAATATGTCATAAACTGATTTGCGATCAGTTTTGACAGATCCAAAAAAAAATTGTTTGAAAACAATACACACAAGAAAAATTAACACCCAAACGTTGTTCATTGCATACGAACTAGACCAAAATGTTCTTTCCAAACCGAAACAGGATCAATCTTAATGTCAAACTAGTTCCAAACTAGAACAGTTTGATGTTGATTCAGTGAGAGCGTTCCAAACTAGTCGATTTCTGTAGGGACATCAATTTCAAGTAGATTTTACAACTGTTTCCCAATTAAGCATTACAGAATTTAAATTCCCAAAATAATAATTAACAGAGAACGGATTCAACAGGAAATTCAATCGTGTCTTTGACTAACAGAGAATCAGTACAGAAATTAAAAAAGAGAAAAATAAATAAATATGATTAACAATGAATCCTGAAATGCTCAATCCAGAGAAAAAAACAAACACCAAACGCACCTTCATTCCTTATCAAAATCGACTGTCAAACAGGACTTAACGCATAAAGAAAATCAGATTGGAGGCTTAAACAATCCAGAAAGCTAAGGACAAACTCAAACAGTTTGATAATAAGATAACATTCGTAAATACGGCAAGAAAGAGTGAGGGATGAAGCAGCTCCGACATCCACCATGCTGGCAAAGCAGAAAGGGCTTCGTTGACCACGTCAATAGGACACAAACAGTCCAAGGTTGGTCCATGTTCAACCAAAGATCTTCATGGTCGTGTACGTCCTAGATGACCACCAAGAAGGATGTGCAAAGGGGCGAATTCTCCTCACACGAACCCTTAAAGAGAGACTCCTCAAAGGAAATACAACAACAACAACAACATATCTCACACGTTTTTAGGGTTCACTTTTTATAAAATCGAAAAGAGTGAAAGAAGGACCCAATCTGGCCTTGAATAGCTAGTCCAACCTACCCAATGGGTTGGGTCCAAGTTCCAACAGTTATATTGTTGTGCAATGAGAGAGAGAGCTCTTTTAGGCTCAAAAGATGGATTTGAGCTGCCCATCATCATATGCAATCAATTCAAAATAAAAAATAAAAATTATCATAAAACCCCCATACACCTTTCAGTATCCCAAATAGATCCTAACAAGTTACAGGATATAAATCTGGATCTGATGATTTAATCAAAAATGAAAAAAGATTCTAGTTTCAAACTCAGAAATCATAAATAATTCCTGAATCCTACAAAATAATTTTTGGATAAAAATAATGTTTAATTTATCCAAAATAAAATCTGATGATTTCAAAATTACCCAAAAATACCAAAACATAGGTGTGCTGGCCTGTGGGCTTGGTTTAAGCTGGGTGCCAAGTTGTGTTTATCACATCCTGCTCAAGCTTGCCCAGATGCACTACATCAACTTCCTTGGTAACATCATGCCCCACGGTATCCCAAAAAAAAATGATAAAAGTTGGCAGGAAACCCATATGGCCCAGGAGCTTTGTCTCTGAGTGTATTGAACACCGAGACCATCGGACCTTCATCAAGGTCGGGGAACATACCGCCATAGGAGATGTCTTTAGAAAGATGGTCACGATAAAAATCCGACACACCTAAACTTTTCCAAAATCCTCAAAGAATTCGATCTTCATGGTGAAGCTGATGTATTGTGTTTCTTTGCCTTAACTTGGATAAACATCTTTCCATGACAACCAGCACATGGGATTGCACAATAGCACGACATTCTTCAAATTGAAGAACTGGAATGGTTTATAGCTCATAGGACAATCAGGTTTAGTGACCAATAGCGAGCCGTCGTGGTCAGAGATCGACTTAGCCAGCAATTGCAAGGAAGAGTTCATGCCAAAAGTATCCAGCCACTATTGAGAAATGAAACACCAGTCGATTTTACACTGTACATTTGCATACACCCCAGCTGATTATTCGTTCAAGTAAATTTGTATACATGGTCCCAAACTTTAATCACACCTGCACAGTTGATGAAATTCACAAAATCCAGACTTGACTAAAGGAGGCTGACTAGTCTTATCTCTCGAAGATTTCAACGACTATTGAAACCACCAAGTAGGCCCTATGGGTCTGATATAGCAAAAATGTTATCAAACAACAGAGGAGATCAGTTCCTTCTAATAGCTCGTTGACTGTCCATATAGATGCCGAAGGCCAAAAAAGTGTGACTGCAAGAAAGGCACTTGAAAGAAATTTGAAACCGATAGAAACGGGAATACAACCCCAGTAGCTTGAACCTGGAAAGGATCCCACCACATACACAACACCTGACAAAATCCATCGTTACCCGTAAGGCTAGTCGTGTGTGAGCTACTTTGCTTTTGGAATTTTTTCTGTGAAACATCGAAAGCATGCACAGTTAATTTTAAATGATTATGTTTTTTATATATGTGTGTTTGTTTCTGATTATTTTTTCTATAAAATCTTGAAAGAAGCATGTTTAGTATTATGAATTATGTAATACGTTATTCATATATGTATGTGTTATTGTGCTTATGTGAAAGGTTGAAAGCATATTTTGTTGATTATCCTGAATATGTCATATATATATATATATATATATATATATATATATATATTATGATCAACTCGGGTTCATTGCCAAAAGATGTCTAAATCCAGTAATCCCATTGGGTTATAATGACAAATATTAATCACGGGTTTTCTTCTTCCATGAATCGCTTTAAGACTCTGAACACCAGTTTGCATAAGATATGAAGTTGAAAGCCCGAAACCAATTACCATCCAGAGTCCAAGTCTTCTAAATTTTGACCTGCTGAACTAGTTGAAAGAGGGTTCGCTGCAAATAACTAATTACAGAAAAGAGAGGAAAAATGAGGGAAAAAGTTTAAGAAAGAAAGAAGCTTTCCTTGCGCCAATTTTAGCATGTGATCATGCGATGCTGTGTGGTTATAAAAGAGAAACTAAAAGAAACCAGGAAAAGGAAAAAAAGAAAACAAAAAGGGGCACAAAAAATCGCACTATATTTTCAATATGTTGAACTTGGATTATCGTTCCAGAGAGAGGTGCCACTAATGCAATACTAATAAAGTATCTCCTTTCTTATGAAGAAGAAATAGTTCTTTGATTTGATGAGCATGGTATGATACTGCAATCTCACCGTCTTCTTTTCTACATGGCAGGAATTATGTAAAATGTATGGCTTGGGTTATACTGGAAAAAAAGAGGGAGATAATGCACCGAGTCTTTCATTTGAAACATGCTTTATAATACAATAAAAATACCAAAATGCATCAAAGATGGCCATTCTTCCTTCCACAAAGAATACAGTAACGGCAAAGACGAACATGGTCAAGTTTACGGCTCTTCAGCTGAAGGTACATTGTTTAGATCAAGCCCCTCAGCGGGCAAATCTGATGTTAGTGGGCCTAATATCCCATCAGAGCTTCAGGTCAAACCACTCTGCATCAAAAAAAATCACAATTAGCATTTTGACTTAAAAGAAGAATCTGAAATGCAGCATTCAAGCTAAAAGCAAGCGTGCAGTTTGTAACAAAAATGGATTAACACATTCAGTTTACCGTTGAAACTAATGGCAGAATTTTTAGCTAACACTTGCATGAAGTAAAGAACCTATCCTGGTTGAGGCTTAGAGTGCCTGAATTTGTGTGGTTCATCAATATGGGCCGCCACTTTTTTAGTTGTAAATAAGTTTGAGAAAGCATTATGCATTGCCTTTACGTGTGGAACAGAAATTATAGAATTATAATCCAATGATGAAAACATAAAACCCATTACAGGATTCTGCGTATGAGCATGCTCATGCTTGCAGTATCATAACCAAAAGTAGAAACAGAAGGCATAGTTGGCAAACTCGTGTGGATCCAGATCGCCTGACCCTTGACTAGAGAGTCAGCAGGTTGACTTGGTGACTCGGACGAGTTAGGACATGATTTTTTTAGTATTAAGACATGGAAAAAATCAAACTCCAAATTGCATAATCACTAAATTTAGCAGATGCCATCAATGACTAAGCTATATAGGTATTCAACTATACATAATTGTTGATATTATGATTTCAAAATAGATGATTCTTTATAAAAATTATCCTTTTATAAGCATTAAGCATTAAAACCACGAAATGCATGACAAAAGACACATAAGTGGCATGCGAATCGGTGGTCCTGAATCGGTGACCCAGTTGGGGGTCCGATCTGGGTCGACTCGGGCGATTCCTGAGTCAACTTGCTGAGTTTGCCAACTATGACAGAGAGATGCTGAACAAGCTTCTCATACAGAAAAATAGATACAAAAGTCTCAAAAGGAGAAATAGTTTAATTGACGGTCAGAACAAAAAAAAAAAATTACCTCAGGTTGGAACCTCAGCATGTCAGCCCGAGCCATCGCTTCTGCTTGAGCAATTCTCTGTCTGAAGGTCTGAGACATCTCATCCGCCTACCAAACAACAAAAAATTATAGAACTAGTCCCACATGTTTAGGTAGAAAAGGAGCAGGGTTAATAATTACCTTCTGAAAAACAAGCTTTGGATTGTGGATCATGTCACCTGGAGTTGGCTCAAGTTTTTTGGTAGACAAACTCACTCGGCTCCTCTCTCGATCATGTCTCAGGATCATAACCCTTTACATGAGCAAATTCTGCAATCAACAGACCTTCTGAGGGTGCCAATTGAACATAAAAATTTAACGCTTTACCTTGAGAGTATCACCAGGCTGCAAGACAATAGCAATATCTGAGACGCGATCATGACTGATCTGACTCACATGAAGTTCATTAATTCCACCAATATCAATAAAGGTACCATATGGTTTTAAGCTCTGCACTGTTCCAATTACAACAGATCCAATAACAAGCTGAGCTTGAGTATCTGCCATGGCTTTGAGGTTACTTAAAACAAGATGGGACTGTTCCTCACCAACCTCTACAAATTTCAGAGGAAGCGCTTTGTCTAAAAGTTAATCAGCAGTTGATTTCTGGTGGATGGAGATAGTTGTCAACACCATGATATTAGTAGACCAGTAGTATAAGACACTAATTCCACTATAAAATGGCAGTTAACTGGAATTTGGAATAGCAGGAAAAAGAAAAAAAAAACATATCCATCAAAATATTCAGTACTTGCAACTTGTGCAATAGTAGATCGATGGCATAAAAATTAGAACCCAAGTGAAAAAGGAAAAAGGAAAATAAAGCACCAACCGATGATATCTGTGAGAATGTAATGAAGCCACGTAGACCCTCTACAACAGCCACCACCCCTCCCTTGTTACCCCCAACAATCTGTGATATTCTAATAAGTAATTAGATTCAGAAGTCTGAAGGGAATTAGGCTTGACCTGCACACTTGGTAAAGCAAGCCAAAGAATTTGATTCCAAAAAGATCACAAATGAAGGAAAACTACATAATTAATAATTAACTATAGCTAGTAGAGCAAAAACAAATTCAATGCTTTAATGTTCAAGAAGTCTAGGCCTCCTAGGAACATTTTCAACTGCTATGTGCGGTATGCCTGCTCTATTTCTGATTAGAAATGAACGCTTTGCAACAGCCAAAAGTAACTATTTCCTTTAAAAGTGTTACAGCCTCACTTGATAAAAAAAGAAGTGACATTGCTCATTTGTTAAGTACAATATTGGTCTACTTGGGAAATGGTTGAGCATTTGCAAACAAAATACCCATATACCCGAAGAATATGATGTCAAGAAATGAACCAATAAAGGAGCTAGCTGAAGACAGTTTTTTCAAAAGCATTTGAGTAACTCAATGATGATTATTATTTACCATGATGATGACACCATTTCAATGAAATTACTTTATTTAAAATGTAGAATGCTCACCTTACCCTTGACGACAACGTCTTCAGCCTGCAGTTGCCTGCATCTTTCCCATGCAAGATCATATTGAATTGACCGCAGGCTGAGAACCAAGCTATCGTCACTTTCACTCTCACCAATCACCATAAACTCTTCCTGTAAGCCTGGAAAAATTCCAGCCTCTTCAATATGCTTAATTCTTTGTATGCTTGCTTCCTGAAGAGGCAAATAAGCTGAAGCTTTTGCTGTTATATCAACTAATGCTCCATTGAGATCTGTCCGAAAAACAGATCATTTGACCTGCGTAAAACAAAACAAACCAGGCCACCCCTTTGTCAGCAATTGCCACACCAGGGACAGAGAAACAGAACAAAGCTTCAAAAGGTATGGTCCCTGACTAATCTTTGTAGTTCATGAAAGACAAATTCTGACAAAAATATTAAAATCAGTAAAGAAAAAAACAATTCTAAGGATATAAATGCAATCTAAATTTTAGTTTGAGGGTTGACTAGGATAGCTGGATTGGTTAGAGTAACATGAATCCCCCAGCTTGACCATTAAGAAAAAAAGAAAAGAGAACAAGCAAGAGGTCAGTTTTAGCAGGAAAACCACCACTTAGAGATTAGGAAGTTGGTGGGAATCTCTAAAATGGCTGGCTGTACAATCATACCTTCTATCATCCTTGAAATCTTCTCCACTTTCATATTTAAGTTTACACCAAAAGATTTACACCCACGCATTAGGAATATTCTGGAAAATTGAAACAATCTCAAACTTACATCAAGAAAATATTAGACAAATAATCCCTACTTCAAGCACAATTGCATGATTATGTTTTAACTTTTAAGAGCAATTTCAGAAAACAAATGGAAGGCATGCTCCATGATGTTAGCATAAACATGGCATTTTCTTTTGCCTCTCTGTTTGACAACTGCATGAGACATGTTGATTTATCTACCTCATTATAGACCTAATATGAACAACCTCAACACAGCCAAATTTTGAATAAATTCAATGAGTAATTCCTCCTCGCTAAATGTAAGCTGCACATTTTACTGATAACCCTATTGAAGCTCGCCGAGTGTAGTTTCTAATCAAATGTGCTACATTATGAGTCTGGGTTCTGCAAGCAGTCAATAAGGTTAACTAGATACACTTTTGAAGCATGAATTCCATGAGGATGAAACATCAATTTCATGAGGAAACCCTTTTTCTCTTACATCAGTTGCAGTCTAAGCCCATCTTAGAAGTTATTAGAGTTCTATTCACGCACCATTTTCCAGAACTTTATGAACATTGATTTAGGTTGCAGAGTAATGGTGTTCCTGTTTGCTATATACCTAACATAAGCATAACAATACTTGGGTTCTTTTCTTGGTTACTTATTTACTTCATCCACAAAGATTTGGGTTGTACTTGTACAGATACCATAATTTTGTCCATCACAAGCCTAATGCAAACAACGAATGCATAACTTGGTAACATAAGCATGAAATTCCCCAAAAACACCTAACCAGCTTACAATTCAAAAAGTGCTACCAAAGCTCATCCCATGAAGTGCAACAAAACTATTTTATATGTCATGTAAAAAGTTGGGCCTCTGGCGTTTCATGTTATGCTAAACAATTGAGCTTTGAGCGGCATACTAACTCAGAGATCGTTCGCCAAAACATACCAAAGATAGCCCTGCCGCATGAATTTCATCAAAAACACCTACCCATCTCATAAAACAGAAGTAATGGAACTAAATCGACCATTTCTGCTCCCAAAACTCCCAACAACCACCAGGGTAATTGCAGAGAGAGAGAGAACCTTGGTGCCCACTTCGGAATTGAAGTCGTACTTGTGGAGTGCGGCGTAGAAGTCCTCGACGGAGAAGAAAACGCCCTCCATTGGAGTTGTTCGGCATCTCTCGTAGGCTTCTTCGAACAATTCCTTGAGCATCTGCCTCTCCCTCGTCTGGGCGTTGGAGATGGCCACCGCCGACACTGTCAATCTAGACTTTCTGGGCGCCCTCGAAGGAAGGAGACCTCCTTTGGAGGTGGTTTTGTTGAACAATGGAGACGACGAGAGAGATGGGCATCTCAGACCCAAGGCAGCCATTTAGAGAGAGAGAGATGCACCCCCCGTTTTCCCTCTCAAGAAGCGAAGCAGGTTATATGTTACCCCTGAACAGGGCATCTCATGCTCCGGGGTCCCAAAAGTACCACGTATTTAAGCATGTGTGTCTCGTATCCCCATGTTTGTCGACATTAATTAGCATTGGAGTTTGATGCGATTGCAAAGACTTAAGTACCCTCTCTTCCATTGGTGCAAAAAAAATGACGGTTCTTGAAAAGGAGTGGTTGTAAAGACTTAAGTGCCCCGAAGATGATTATTTAAGACCCAGTCTCTGCACTGCAGGATTATCCGAGAAAGAAATCTCCCCTGGAGGAGGCCATGAACATCAACCCTCTTACTCTCTCTCTCTCCCTTCTATTTCTCACTCTCTCTCTCTCAGCGTGGGTAGCATCATTCAACTCTCACTCTCTCTCTCTCCTTTCTATTTCTGCTTCTGTGCACATCCATTAGGAGATCATACATTGCTCCATCAAGCACTGACTGACCTGCACATTTACTGTTGTGGAGCCTGATTCAGAGTTTTTACCCTTACAGGAGGAGGGTCTGGGGGCTCCTCCCAGCGTGGGTAGCATCATTCAACTTGAAGAGTTATGGAGTTTGATTCAGAGCTTTTACCCTTACAGAAGGGGGGTCTGAGGGCTCCTCCCAACGTGTTCATGGTCTTTTGCCCTTACAGGAGGGGGGATTTACATTTCGTAGAACACCCATCACCGGAACGAGATAAACACCCGTCACCGGAACGACGGCTCCGCTGAGACCTCCTCGCTAGGGAGAGGAAGACGACGTGGTGGAGCTTCTGCTGGCCATCCTCAGCGCGACTGCACCGATTGAGTTGCTGTCGAGGAGGAGGGCGAGAACGGTGACTCTTAGCTTGGGCAATCTTTCTTTTGATGATTGTAGTTGTAATGTATCATTGAAGTTAAAATGAGGAATGAAATGACAATAGAAATTGCTGAAAATTTACAGAAATAAATTAGACTCAATAACAAAGACACCACTTTTTACGGATTTGGAATATGACCTCCGGTTAGGGAGATATGGCCCTGACAAGTTGGTCCTAATTCAGGTAGCGATTTACAGTGATTTGCTTACTGAATAACACTACAAATCGCTATAGCAATTTGCGGAAAACACTACAAATCGCTATAGCGATTTGCGAAAGAATCTACAAATCGCTATAGCGATTCACGGAAGACACTACAAATCGCTATAGCGATTTGCGATTTGTAGTGTCTTCCGCACTACAAATCGCTATAGCGATTTGCGGAAGAATCTATAAATCGCTATAGCGATTCACGGAAGACACTACAAATCGCTATAGCGATTTGCGATTTGTAGTGTCTTCCGCAAATCGCTATAGCGATTTGTAGTGTCTTCTGCAAATCACTATAGCGTTTCGTTGGAGACCCGAAAATACTACAAATTGCTGTAGGAAAGCCCGATAATACTACAAATCATTGTTGGAAGGCCCAAAAAATTTTTGGTCTGGAGGGCGCTGCCCCCCGAGCCCCCCCCGCCAGGGGCGGCCCCCCCTGGACCCCCGCCCGCTGACCGCGCAGCGGGATCCGCGCCGGGGGGGAGCCCCCGGACCCCCCTCCTGTAAGGGCACATAAGTAGAGAGAGAAGGGAGAGAGAGTGAGAGGGTTGGTGTTCATGGCCTTCTCCAGGGTTTTACAGTGTTTTACGAAGAAGAAGAAGATGACGATGGAGCAATGTAGGATCGTCTGTTGGATGTGCACAGAAGTAGAGAGAGAAGGGAGAGAGAGTGAGAGGGTTGATGTTCATGGCCTTCTCCAGGAAGAACTCTTTGTTTTCCTTGATTTCTTCTCTATAGAGAGAGAGAGGGTTTTATAGTGTTTTACGGAGAAAGAAGAAGAAGACATGTTTGTCCTTTTTTTGAACAGAAAAAGAAGAAGACTTTGAAGAGTCAACATCATCCTCGACTTTCTGGATGGAGGACATGTTTGTCCTTTTTTTGAACTGTTTGTTTTTTCTTTTTTGAATGAAGGGCATTTTTGTCATTTTCTCAAACCATCACTTTATGAGAAGAATAGCAAGAAAGGGTACTTAAGTCTTTGCAACAACACCAGAGTCCGATGCAAAGTTATGTCAACATACACGGGAATACGAGCCCCATGTGCTTGTATACGTGGTGCTCATTCAAAGCCCCGAACACAGACGTGGGATTCAGTGAATCATCGGGGGCGAACATACACAACCCTCTCCTCAAGAAGAGAACCAAACGCTAACAAGATATTACATTTTAAAAACCTGAAAAGTCAACAAAACCATGTGGCATTCATCCAAAATGCAAACAGACGGCCACGATGTCCGCATGAGCAAAAACGCTCATTTTCAGCATGACCTGATCTGCTTCCGCTGGATAAGGTTAAACACTTCAAACTATGAGGCAGGGTACGTTTGATGGTGCGTGGGAAGAGAAGCCTCAAAATCATGATATTACATCCAAATTATGGCACAGTAAATTATGCTTTTAGAAATTTAAAAAAATATTTTTTTTCTTTTATGGTACAGCAAGTTTATGTCATAGCAGGCCAAGTCATTTTAAATGGAAGATGACATGTTATTATATTGACATAGCACATCAGTGCCAGCCATATTCTAAGAGCACTCCTCAATTCAATATTATAATTAAAAGATTGATTGTTCCTTCAAAATCTATAATTAATAGTAAAAAAAATTATGATCGCATATAAAAAAATTTGTTTGCTATGTTTTAACCTACATGTGTATTTTTATAGCATACAAAATATGTTAAATTTTCTTTGGTGCTCAATCCAGATAAGTCTGTAAATGCAAAAAAAAAATTTATATAAAATTGCCTGCAGTTAAAAATGCTTTTTCATTCATTGATGCATAGTAGGTTTTCACACCATTATTTAATAATATCTTGTGTTCTTCAATAAGTGGCCAATAAGTGGTCGGAGATAAACATCTATTTTAAACCTAAGAGAGCTTCAACGAGACATGAGTAATGAAAGCATGGTATATGGCTGCTTTATACACATCCATGATCGTAAATTATATGCCACTATAACAACACAACATATGCTATATGATGTACTTAAAGTTTAAAAATGATTAAAACCATACTGGATAACCCGAGTCTTTATCTTCAGCAACAGATGAATGCAATGTATCAATTTTTTTTAAGCTGCATGATGCCTTTTAACACCATCTTTGGTGTGATCATCAAGGTGTCATCTCATTTGATGAGCAATCATGGATGCCATAAACAACTTATTGGTATCAAAGGAAAGTGATGCAAAATCTTTACTGATTATTTTTTTTGTGTTTTTTTTTTAAGAAAAAGATGGTATACTATTTGATTGACCTTCAACTTATTTTTATCTTGAAGACTTATGAAAGTGTAATACCTAGGAAAAAAAATTAAGTTATCCGGACCCGGGTCGGACCCGGATCCGACCCGGATCTGAGTCCCGTGAAGGGACACGGTAGGCCGTAAAGGCCTACCGAGCGGCGCCCGTCTCCCTCACCCCTGCTTATAAATGAAGCAGGCAGGAGGGGGGGGGGGAGCATCAGACGCTCTCCTCTCCCCGTCTCCTCTCCCCGTCGCCTCTCTTCTTCCCCCACCACCTCTTTCAAGTCATCGCCGACCCAGCCACCTGCCGGCACCGACGCTTGCCATCGCCGTCACCCGCCGTCGCCGGCACCCGCTACCTACCTCCGTCCGTCACCATCTGCCTCCGCCGGCGACCTCCAGGTGAGTCCCCCCCTCTCCCTCATCTTCCTGTTTCCCCCATGAGAGGGGAAGGCTAACCCCTCCCCCTGCAGCCTCGACAGGAGGAGGGGGGGGTGGCTCTCGGCAGGGGGGTTTCGCCCCCCCTGCCTTTCGATTTTCCGGCAGGGGGCAAGCCCCCTGCCTTTTGGTGGCTTCCGGCAAAGGAGTTTCACTCCCCTGCCTTGTACTTTCCGGCAGGGGGCGAGCCCCCTGCCTTATGTTGTTTGGCAGGGGGTTTCGCCCCCCTGCCTTATGCTTTCCGGCAGGGGGCGAGCCCCCTACCCTATGTGGTTTGGCAGGGGGTTTCGCCCCCCTGCCTTATGCTTTCCGGCAGGGGGCGAGCCCCCTGCCTTGTGTTGTTTGGCAGGCGGTTTCGCTCCCCTGCCTTATGCTTTCCTGCAGGGGAGCGAGCCTCCCCTGCCTTGTACTTCCCGACAGATAGGG
The DNA here is from genome assembly GCF_984573655.1 of Nuphar pumila. Lineage (NCBI taxonomy): Eukaryota > Viridiplantae > Streptophyta > Magnoliopsida > Nymphaeales > Nymphaeaceae > Nuphar > Nuphar pumila. Next base: position 62,245,163 of record NC_143260.1, on the reverse strand, counting down.
AGCGAGTCCTCTGCCTTGTGTTGTTTGGCAGGGGGGTTTCGTCCACTTGCCTTGTATTTTCCGACAGGGGGGGGGGGGCAAGCCCTTGCCTTGCATTGTCTGGCAAGGGAGCAAGGCCCCTGCCTTGCTGCCTCTGTCCTTCCTAATGCAGGGAGCTGAGTTCCCTGCCTACCCTAGCTTTGGGGTCCGGTACCGCTGCGGGTCTTACCGGACCCGTTCCTCGTAGTATTATGGCATATTCATCCTTTTGACCTTGCAGGTTGCACCACGGAGCATTCTCGTGTTTCGCGGCCCGAGACAGTTATCACTTACGCTCGCAAGCGGATAAACCCCCGCACCCCTTCTAGGTAGGGGTTTGCGTAAAAAGGAACAGGAACAATGAACTGCTAAAAATAAAGGACTTAACCAATAAATTAAAACATCTACATATAATATATATGTACGTTCCTTCCTGCACTTTATTTTTCCTGCACTCACTTTTTCGTTGCCGTCGCGCTATACGTGCCAAGGCTTTCCTTTTTATGTACATTTCCTTATTGCCTTTTACTTCCAAGACGCGGTTTCGCTATCCTGGTTCTGTTTCCTTTCTGTACTTTACTTTTTCGTTGTTGTCGCGCTATATGTGCCAAGGCTCTTCTTTTGCACTTTCCTTTCTTGTTTTTGCTTTCAGGACGCGGTTTCGCGATCCTGGTCCCTGTTGATTTCATTCGTCGTTGCTTCCGCTATTTCATACATATATATGTCACTCTTCCTTTTTATTGTCATAGACTCAACCCTGCCGTTGATTGGTAGGGTTCGACAGCAGAGCTTAGCCTTGCGTAAGAGTTACGAAATGAGATACTGATTTATAATACACCAAAAAAAAAGGTCTCAGGCGCCTTCACAGGCAAGATGCTCATTTGGGTCTAATGGACCAGGGCATGACGAATGAGGCGGCGGTTGAGAAACCCCCGTCGCGCTCAATTCGACTTTGTTTCGCCAAGAGAGAGGACGAAGGGTACCAACTCCGATGGACAGGCCATTAATGGCTATTTACGGGCAAAGGACCCGGCTTCCCCGGTCATCGGAGGTTAGGGGAAAGAGGCTGCACTAGATAGCCTAACACTTCTGCAGAAGTTGGATGCATCCCTACTGGGCCTTTGGGGGCTTGCTCTCTCGACCACCGGTCGCCTCCTTAGGATAAGGATTCAGTCAGTCAACCGAGGTAATTTAAGATACATGGCATAATAAACCCTCGGATTGGTCTCGATTGTTTCGGCTCGTGTGCCATATACGTACCCACATGGCCGGTTAACAAGTGATAATCAAATTAAGTATGCTCACCCTTCAGTTGTTGTTTTTGTACACTTGCGGTATTACATGTTAGCATATTGGTGAGTTTTCCTATACATTATATTATTGCTGTCGTGGTATGTCTAAATGCTTTACCTGTTAGTTGTTCTTGTTCTTTTTACACTCCTACTAGTTTTTCGCGAGACTGACCTATTTTATGGGCAGGTGATGTGTAGCGGCGACAGGCAGTCAACGGTGCATGCGACGTAGCTCGAGACTATACTTTTCCTTCCAGACTTCTGGCTATCGTCGCAGGGTTTTGAATTTTGGGTTTTTGTTTTAATCTGGGGGCTGGGCCCTCTGTTGATTTTCCTTCTATAATGACTTCTTATTAAGAATGTAGTACTCTTTTTAGCCGCCTGCTATTTATCGCCATGGTCATGTTTGAAGTGCCGAGCTAACGTGCCTGGGATTTGCAAAAAACTTGATTTTTAAACTAGAAAGATATTTTTTTGAAGACTTTTCAGAACAACGGAGTTCGCGCTTTCAGGAAACTACTTCATAAAAACTTTACTTGTCAAGTTAAGAAATTTTGGGGCATTACAGATTGGTATCAGAGCCAGAGGTTGTGAAGAGTAAAGTCTCGACTACCGAGCATCCTGTTGCACTGTGAGTACCTGTGCCCTTTTCCTTATTGTTATAATTTTGGCCTAATTGAGGTAAAATTTTGTGCCAGCAGTAAGATGGATGCATCTGGTAACCCCACTATTAGTCCTGGCGGGTCCTCGCGTACAACATATACTCGCATTTCTTCGGAGGGTGGCCCTTCTTCGAGTCTGGGTCACCCCGAGGGTTCTGTGACCGAGTTTGGGTCCTGTCGCTCTCCGTTGCCCGTTTTCACGGATGAGTGGTGCACCCCGCTACCTTTGGCCTTTCAGGTTTCATTAGCGACAGCTTGGGCCGAGGTTTTTTCACGGGTAGGCGGGAGGGTGCCTTCCTTCGTCCAAGTTCATCAGCGGGTTGTTGTGGTGGATTCTGGGGAGCCTAACCCTCAGGAGGCGGAGTATAGCTGCGATCGTTGCGGCATGCTTGGGCACTTCGCAGATCAGTGCTTTCGCCAGATAGAGCCTTTGGTCACACAGGGTTCAGTCGATCCCGTTCCTCCAGCTCCTGTCGTTGTGGCCTTCTCCACCCCAGCTAATAGGGAGGTGTCTCCTCCTCCACCGCCTCGGGTCGAGCCAGCAGTGATAGGCAAGACCCCAGCTCCGTCAGAGCTTCATACGCCAGCCTCTGTAATACCGATTGTTGTGCCTGAGTCTCCGACTATTTATGTTTCAGACTCGGATGTGTCGTATTCTCCAGAGTACACGCCTGCTACTCTTCTTTACGAAGAATATCCTTCGGAGGACGATGATGATCTCCCATTTACCCCCAAGCGCAGGTTTAGACGCACAGGGAATAAGAGGGAATATCTTTGTTAGTTCTCCGGTCCCGCCTGAAGGGAGTCTTGGATGTTGAGGATTGGTCTGGATCTATATGCTTCTTATACCAGACTACTTTCATTTTGATGTTTTTGTATCGGCATTGCCGAATATTCTGGATACGTTGTACAAAAAGGAATGATGAAATATAAGATGTTACTTGTTGTTTTAGTCGTAAGCTTAACTTAGTTCGTTGTATTATTTTCAAGGATGAGGAGAAGTTCGAACGAAGATTCCGCCGACGAATGGTCTGAGCAAAAGGGATTCGTGATGGATACCCTCAGCACTTTGGCCGAGGCGATAAAAAATCAGGTTGCCACACAAGGAGAGCGTGTTCCTACAGCTTCGGGGGTTACTTTCGAGAAATTTTTAAAGTTAGACCCTCCAGCTTTCTTCGGCAAGGTGGATCCCGATGCCGCGGAGCAGTGGATCAAAGAAATTGAAAAGGTGTTTTTGGTCCTCTCAGTTTCCGATGAAAAGAAGACTTTATTTGGGTCCTTCCAATTAAAGGACAATGCTAGAGTTTGGTGGGACGCAACTCGGAAAAGGCATTTCCCAGATGCAGAGGTCATCCCATGGGACGCCTTTAGGCGTGCGTTTTACGAAAATTACTTTCCTCCTCATACGAGGGAAAAGAAAAAGGTGGAATTCTTAGAGCTGTGGCAGGGCAGCTTATCGTTAGGCGATTACATCGCCACGTTTCAGCAACTGGAACAGTACTGCCCTACCCTTTTTGATAGTGAACGCGAGCGAGCAGGCAAATTTGTTTGTGGCCTAAAGGAAGGACTCAGATACAGGGTCCTTTCAAGCATGCCCATGACCTTCTCAGCAGCTGTTGAAGCAGCGACCCTCTTGAATGAGGATTGAGAGCGTTCTAGAGCGGCACAAGTTAAAAAGCCACCTGCCTCTGGAGGGGACCAGAAGAAAGCACAGTCTCATGATCAGGTGCGGCAACCACCCTTTCCCGTTAAACCTGAAGGAGGGAAGCAGCAAGGACCACCTGCAAAGAGGCAACACCAGCAGAACCGCCCACCACCTCGACGACCAGTAGGGAATGGATGCACTAGGTGCAAGGGGTCTCACGTCGGACAACCATGCCCATTGGATATGGGGGGTTGTTTGTATTGCGATAAGATGGGGCACTACGCTCGAGATTGTCGCAAAAAGGCGGCCGACGAATCTAGGCAGTCGGGTGGAGTACCTCAGCCTCCTCATCAACAGCAGACACCGCCGACATACCAGCAGCAACCGCAGAGCAACGGAGTAAAGAAAGTTCCAGGGCGAGTCTACGCCACTACCGTCGAGCAGTTGACCAAGGGGGAGCTCGTACAAGGTACTCTCTTAGTTGTCGGTCATGCTGCTTTCGTTCTGTTTGATTGTGGTGCTACGCACACCTTTATTTCGGAAAAATTTGCGGCCCAGTTGCAATCGCCCGTTCTGCGCTTGCATACAACTTTAGAAGTATATAATCCGTTGGGGGAGAACGCTAGTTGTGCGACGTTTATCCCTAATCTTGATGTGGTGATATCGGATCGTCTTTTGCCTGCGTGCGCCATCTTGCTGAATATGTCAGAATTTGACCTCGTCTTGGGCATGGATTGGTTGTCTCAGCATCATGCCAAGATCGATTGTCGCCAGGGCAAGATCACCTTCTCCACTCCGGATTCTCCGAAGGTGGAATTTTGAATTCCTCGACCCATGCGAGCAAGCCAGATGATTTCAGCCCTAAAGGCTTGTAGCTTCATTCGCAAGGGCTGTCCGGCTTTCCTCATCAGCGTCATTGAGTCAGATCCTACGCCTACAATTATTGATACCCTAGACGTGGTTAGAGAGTTTCCGGATATCTTTTCCCAGAGGTTGTTTGGCCTTCCTCCGCCTCGAGAGGTGGAGTTCAGCATCGAATTGTTGCCTGGAACTGCCGCAATATCTAAGGCCCCATATCGGATGGCACCCGTCGAGCTTGAAGAACTAAAAAGGCAGTTACAGGAACTTTTAGACCAGGGATTCATTCGTCCCAGCGTATCACCCTGGGGAGCTCATGTACTCTTCGTAAAGAAGAAGGATGGAACCTTGAGGTTGTGCATAGATTATAGAATGCTTAACCAGGTGACGATTAAAAATAAGTACCCTTTGCCGCGTATTGAAGACCTTTTTGATCAGTTGCAGAAGGCCAAAATCTTCTCCAAGATCGATTTGAGATCTGGGTACCATCAGCTTAGGATCAAGGACAGCGATATATCCAAAACAGCTTTTCACACCCGGTATGGGCATTATGAGTTTACAGTTATGCGCTTCGGTCTTACGAATGCTCCTGCTGCATTTATGGACCTTATGAATCGAGTGTTCAGACCATTCTTGGACATTTTCGTGATAGTGTTCATCGATGATGTTCTCGTCTACTCAGAAAGTCGGGAGCAGCATCGTGGGCACTTGCGCATCGTTTTAGAGACCTTAAGGAAGGAGCGGCTCTTCGCGAAGTTCTCCAAGTGCGAGTTTTGGCTCGAGGAAGTAATGTTCTTGGGCCACCTCATTTCTAGCAAGGGCGTTTCTGTAGACCCTTCAAAGGTTGAAGCTGTGCTAGACTGGTCGCAGCCGCGGAATGTCCGTGACATTCGAGGTTTTCTTGGGTTAGCAGAATATTATAGGCGTTTTATCCAGGATTTCTAAAAAATCACATTACCTATGACTCGGTTGCTGAAAAAGGAAGCAAAATTCGTATGGGGTGATCGTTGTGAGGCCAGTTTTCAGCTATTAAAGGAGCGTCTTACGACTGCTCCTATCTTGGCTTTGCCGACCGGTAAGGGCGGCTTCGTAATTTATACTGATGCTTGCGGATCGGGCCTCGGGGGCATCCTTATGCAGAATGGGAGAGTAATCGCGTATGCATCTCGTCAGCTTAAGCTTCACGAGAAGAACTACCCGACGCATGATCTCGAGTTAGCTGCCGTCGTTTTTGCCCTAAAGATTTGGCGTCATTATCTATATGGAGAACAATTCGAAGCATTTACCGACCACAAGAGCCTTAAGTACCTCTTCTCCCAAAAGGAATTGAATATGTGACAACGTCGCTGGCTTGAATTTTTGAAAGACTATGATTTTTCCCTTTCTTACCACCCAGGCAAGGCAAACGTGGTTGCTGACGCCCTCAGTCACAAGTCATCAGGGGTTCTCGCCAATATGTTATCAACAGGTTGGAAGTTGCTCGAAGACCTTGCATCCTGGAACCCGTTTTCTGTAGCATCCGGTCTGGTGAGGTTGTCAAATTTGGTAATTCGACCTGACCTGTTTCCCAGGATCGTTGCCAGCCAAAAGGGTGACTCTCGCTTTGAAGAGTTGAGATCGCAAGCTTTGTGTGATGGTTCTTCTTTCCGCATGGGGAAAGGAGACAGTGTTTGGTTTGGACAGCGCCTTTGGGTCCCTAATGACCCCACCCTCAGGAGTGAAATTTTAACTGAAGCCCACAAGTCGAGATATACCGTCCACCCGGGGAGCACAAAGATGCTGAAGTCCCTGCAGAGGAATTTTTGGTGGAATGGCATGAAGAAGGATGTGGCCGAGTTCGTCTCGAGATGCCTCATCTGTCAGCAAGTAAAGATCGAGCATCAACGACCAGGAGGAGCGTTGCAACCCTTAGATATCCCAGAATGGAAGTGGGAGGGGATCGCCATGGACTTTGTAGTTGGCCTTCCTAGGACTCGACGCAAGCACAATGCGATTTGGGTGATCGTCGATAGACTCACCAAATCAGCGCATTTCCTACCTATCCGCCTTGGTCAGTCCCTTGACAGCCTGGCCGATCTTTATATCCGCGAAATTGTAAGGCTCCACGGTGTTCCGGTTTCTATTATTTCTGACTGTGATCCAAGGTTCACGTCAAGATTCTGGGTGCAGCTCCAGCAGGCTCTAGGCACCAAGCTGAGTTTTAGCTCGGCTTTCCACCCTCAGACTGATGGTCAGTCTGAGCGAACTATACAGACCCTGGAAGATATGTTGCCGGCCTGCATGTTGGAGTGGAAAGGTGAATGGGATTCCCATCTCAGTTTAGCGGAGTTCGCGTATAATAATAGTTTCCACGCTAGTATCGGCATGGCTCCCTATGAGGCCTTATACGGAAGACCGTGCCGATCGCCCGTATATTGGGATGAAGTAGGAGAAAGAGGACAGGAGGATCCTCTTGTGCTTCAGCATTATTCAGAACAGGTACGAATGATTCGGGATCGTCTCCGTTCAGCTCAGAGCCGACAGAAAAGTTACGCCGACCGTCGTCGCCGAGAGCTCATTTTTCTTGTAGGAGACATGGTGTTCGTCAACGTTTCTCCAACCAAGGGGGTTTTTCGTTTTGGAAAGAAAGGGAAGTTAAGTCCCCGGTTCGTTGGCCCTTTTGAGATTTTGAATCGCATCGGCGAAGCGGCTTATCGCGTAGCATTGCCTCCCCAATATGCACAAATTCATAACGTCTTCCATGTGTCTATATTAAGGAAGTACGTTCACGATCCATCCCATATCATCAAGTTTGACGACATTCAGATTGATGAGGATATGAATTTCGAAGAAAGACCGATAGAAATCATCGACCGTCGCGACCGGGTGTTGAGATCGAGGACAATACCTTTTGTAAAGATCCGATGGCAACATCATGGAATTGACGAATGTACTTGGCAACCCGAAGCGAATATCAGGGAAAAATACCCAGAATTGTACACTGGCATATGATATTAATAAAAATTTCGCGGACGAAATTTGTTTAAGGGGGTTAGGATGTAATACCTAGGAAAAAAAATTAAGTTATCCGGACCCGGATCCGAGTCCCGTGAAGGGACGGCTAATGGTAGGCTGTAAGGGCCTACCGAGCGGCGCCCGTCTCCCTCACCCCTGCTTATAAATGAAGCAGGCAGGAGGGGGGGGGAGCATTAGACGCTCTCCTCTCCCCATCGCCTCTCCTCTTCCCCCACCACCTCTTTCAAGTCATCGCCGACCCAGCCACCTGCCGGCGCCGACGCTTGCCATCGCCGTCACCCGCCGTCGCCGGCACCCGCTACCTACCTCCGTCCGTCACCATCTGCCTCCGTCGGCGACCTCCAGGTGAGTCCCCCCCTCTTCCTCGTCTTCCTGTTTCCCCCATGAGAGGGGAAGGCTAACCCCTCCCGCTGCAGCCTCGACAGGAGGAGGGGGGGTGGCTCTCGGCAGGGGGGTTTCGCCCCCCCTGCCTTTCGATTTTCCGGCAGGGGGCAAGCCCCCTGCCTTTTGGTGGCTTCCGGCAGGGGGCGAGCCCCCTGCCTTATGTTTGGCAGGGGGTTTCGCCCCCCTGCCTTATGCTTTTCGGCATGGGGCGAGCCCCCTGCCCTATGTGGTTTGGCAGGGGGTTTCGCCCCCTGCCTTATGCTTTCCGACAGGGGGCGAGCCCTCTGCCCAATGTGGTTTGGCAGGGGGTTTCGCCCCCCCTGCCTTATGCTTTCCGGCAGGGGGCGAGCCCCCTGCCCTATGTGGTTTGGCAGGGGGTTTCACCCCCTGCCTTATGCTTTTCGGCAGGGGGCGAGCCCCCTGCCTTATGTTGTTTGGCAGGGGGTTTCGCCCCCCTGCCTTATGCTTTCCAGCAGGGGGCGAGCCCTCTGCCTTATGTTGTTTGGCAGGGGGTTTCGCTCCCCTGCCTTATGCTTTCCGGCAGAAGGCGAGCCCCCTGCCTTGTGTTGTTTGGCAGGGGGTTTCGCCCCTGCCTTATGCTTTCCTACAGGGGAGCGAGCCTCCCTTGCCTTGTACTTCCCGACAGGTAGGGGGCGAGTCCCCTTCCTTGTGCTGTTTGGCAGGGGGGTTTCGCCCTCTTGCCTTGTATTTTTCGACAGGGGGGGGGGCGAGCCCCTGCCTTGCATTGTCTGGCAAGGGAGCAAGGCCCCTGCCTTGCTGCCTCTGTCCTTCCTAATGCAGGGAGCTGAGCTCCCTGCCTCCCCTAGCTTTGGGGTCTGGTACCGCTGCGGGTCTTACCGGACTCGTTCCTCGTAGTATTATGGCATATTCATCCTTTTGACCTTGCAGGTTGCACCACGGAGCCTTCTCGTGTTTCGCGGCCCGAGACAGTTATCACTTACGCTCACAAGTGGATAAACCCCTGCACCCCTTCTAGGTAGGGGTTTGCGTAAAAAGGAACAGGAACAATGAACTGCTAAAAATAAAGGACTTAACCAATAAATTAAAACATCTACATATAATATATATGTACGTTCCTTCCTGCACTTTATTTTTCCTGCACTCACTTTTTCGTTGCCGTCGCGCTATACGTGCCAAGGCTTTCCTTTTTATGTACCTTTCCTTATTGCCTTTTACTTCTAGGATGCGGTTTCGCTATCCTGGTTCCGTTTCCTTTCTGTACTTTACTTTTTCGTTGCTGTCGCGCTATATGTGCCAAGGCTCTTCTTTTGCACTTTCCTTTCTTGTTTTTGCTTTCAGGACGCGGTTTCGCGATCCTGGTCCCTGTTGATTTCATTCGTCGTTGCTTCCGCTATTTCATAGATATATATGTCACTCTTCCTTTTTATTGTCATAGACTTAACCCTGCCGTTGATTGGTAGGGTTCGACAGCAGAGCTTAGCCTTGCGTAAGAGTTACGAAATGAGATACTGATTTATAATACACCAAAAAAAAAGGTCTCAGGCGCCTTCACAGGCAAGATGCTCATTTGGGTCTAATGGACCAGGGCATGAAGAACGAGGCGGCGGTTGAGAAACCCCCATCGCGCTCAATTCGACTTTGTTTCGCCAAGAGAGAGGACGAAGGGTACCAACTCCGATGGACAGGCCATTAATGGCTATTTACGGGCAAAGGACCCGGCTTCCCCGGTCATCAGAGGTTAGGGGAAAGAGGCTGCACTAGATAGCCTAACACTTCTGCAGAAGTTGGATGCATCCCTACTGGGCCTTTGGGGGCTTGCTCTCTCGACCACCGGTCGCCTCCTTAGGATAGGATTCAGTCAGTCAACCGAGGTAATTTAAGATACATGGCATAATAAACCCTCGGATTGGTCTCGATTGTTTCGGCTCGTGTGCCATGTACGTACCCACATGGCCGGTTAACAAGTGATAATCAAATTAAGCATGCTCACCCTTCAGTTGTTGTTTTTGTACACTTGCGGTATTACGTGCTAGCATATTGGTGAGTTTTCCTGTACATTATATTATTGCTGTCGTGGTATGTCTAAATGCTTTACCTGTTAGTTGTTCTTGTTCTTTTTACACTCCTACTTATTTTTCGCGAGACTGACCCATTTTATGGGCAGGTGATGTGTAGCGGCGACAGGCAGTCAACGGTGCATGTGACGTGGCTCGAGACTATACTTTTCCTTCCAGACTTCTGGCTATCGTCGCAGGGTTTTGAATTTTGGGTTTTTGTTTTAATCTGGGGGCTGGGCCCCCTGTTGATTTTCCTTGTATAATGACTTCTTATTAAGAATGTAGTACTCTTTTTAGCCGCCTGCTATTTATCGCCATGGTCATGTTTGAAGTGCCGAGCTAACGTGCCTGGGATTTGCAAAAAACTTGATTTTTAAACTAGAAAGATATTTTTTTGAAGACTTTTCAGAACAACGGAGTTCGCGCTTTCAGGGAACTCCTTCATAAAAACTTTACTTGTCAAGTTAAGAAATTTTGGGGCGTTACAGAAAGTCACACACATCTTTGTTAGCAAATTTCTCTCAATATAACATGCAATTTTCAAAATATTAACATAATAAAAATACCTAAAAATTTGTTTGAACTATATTTTATTTATCATTATATATCTTATATTTACAAATAATGTTTTCTACTTTTATGCACTCTAATACAATCTAGAGATTTTCCCAAAAAGAAATCTTTTTATTTAAGATAAGATTTTCTCAATGTTGTTAAAATCGATTCACTAGGTAAATTAGTTTCTTAAAAAAAATAAAGAATCAAAATGTTTATGAATCAAAACATTTTAAAAATGATTTCTTTGTAAAAAGCAAAAAAACAATAAAAAATAAAGAGAGAGAGTTATGTGAGAGGGACATACCATTTTGGTGGTGTATCCTTGGTGATACAAGAAGATATGCTCAAACATGTCGACACGAACACTAACACATATGACTAATAATTTAATATTTTTTTATATTTTAATAAAAATATATTTTTAACATTAAAATCATAATTTAAAAACTCGGCGGGTCAACCCAGTGTCTCAGCCTGAGTTGCTCAATTACTGTATCAAAAACTCAATCGAGTCATGGGCGAGTCATGCATATATATACATATATAATATATTTTATATATAATTACATATATTAAATAAAATTTAATATAAATATTATGTATATTATATATAAAAATATGGTTATACATATATTAATAAAAGTGTACATTAAAATATATATATATATATTATATAATATATTGGTAAAATACTATAAAATATAAATATAAAGTTAACATGACCCGGTTGAGTCACGAGATAAGATAAAGCTGATCTTATCACTATGAATGATGTTACTCCTCATTTGCTAAAACTCGGGTCTCAATCTCGTCATAAATTGAAAAAATTGCTCATTATTTATTTGTTTCTTTCTAAGTTGGGCATCATTGAGAGTTTCCCAAATGCGTTTCAATTTGGCCAGATCTCATAGTTTATTTAGAGAGCCAAAGTACTCTCTAACACTTTTTTTGCCTTGTTTACAATTATGTATTTTATCTTAAAGTTTTCATCTAAAGGCAATATCACATTGAGTATATGTTTGCTTGAGGACGAGCCAAGTGACGAGTCACTAGGTTTTAAAACCATGATTAAAACATCTAAAAATTATTTTATTTGTTTATTAAAAATTAAAATTGTGTTCTTGTGTCATATTTTCCAAAAAAAATTGAACTTGCAAGTGGAAGCCAGGTTGCACGTCCATGTGCCTGAGAGAGAGTAGCATAAGGCTGGTCAAATAAGAGTGAAAACCCATTTGACCCAAAAAAAGAGAGGAGGTGGGACAGGATAACCAGCGATTCCACCGATCCAGCCTTTTATCCCTTTCTACTAGGGACGTCAATGAATTGGATTTTATTCGATATCCAGCTGAATTCGATTCTGCTTAGTTGCAGTTGGTAAGCCAAAACCATATCTGTTTATAATCCGACGCGATATGGTTTTGATTGTTTACTACCGAATTCAACAAGTATCCTAATTTGTTTACATGTAAAAAAGTGAATCTGGTACGAGCTTTCTACCATCTGCAATCAAATCTGAATTCGAATCCATCTAACCAGCATCCAGTTAATCGGATATGGTGTTGGCTACATCCTATCCTAATCCCAACCGTTTACATCCTACACCCAACCCTCTCCACTTCCTGCATGACAAGGCTGCCGGCGACAGTTCCGGTGCAACTACATTTTCCAAAGAAGGTATCTCCTTTTTTTTTCTCTCGTATAATGGTTTTTCCAAACAGAGATTTTGGCCGATTCTACCAAAAATCGATGGATTTTGGCCGACTCAGACGATTGACGATTCGAGCTGGGTTGATTTTGGAGGTGGGTTGAAGTTGAATCGACTCCTTTTCCGAATCGGCTGATTCAGACCGATTTTGTCAACATTTGGTTTTTACTTGCTCGAGAATTTCTTTTATACCAAGGTTGGTAATATTTGTTGTAAGGGGTTGGTCCAACCCGATCAATGGGTTCTCCCATTCGTGTCACTGATGACCCGACGCATTGACAGAGGCCCCTGCCCTAAGTCCTAAAAATACCTCTTCCTGGTGTGTGCTCCATCCGTGGCAGTGTCTTTGTTTCTCCTGGGTTCTCCTCGTCACTTTCTGTTCAAAGTGTTGCTGACATTGGTTGGTATTCATCCTTGTATTGGGGAAGGTCACTGAGATACAAAGTGGGAGAGACCAAAGAAAAGGGAAAACAGTCACTGAGATACAAAGTGGGAGAGACCAAAGAAAAAGGAAAACAGTGAACAACATGACTGTAAACGCCTCCACACTCCAGTATGTATCGTCCCCTCTCTTCTCAAGGTACGCCTGCAGCTTCCTCACCTCATTATTTCGATGCCCGCATGCTCTAAACTCATTTACGAACAGTTCCCAACTTCATGGTTTCAATGCTTCCGTCTCCCCTGTTTCATTTTTCTCCACATCTGCTGTGGTGGGGTTTCGAGAAAATGGGTGTTTAGAAATGGGTAGCGATTCAATTGCTGCAAAAGGTGACGTTAATATCGTTTATGAGATTATTAACAATAAAGCTGATGATGAGAATGAGATGGGCAGGCTGTTGAAGGAGAGTGGCGTCTTTTTGTCCAACGAATTGGTTGATGAGGTCTTGAAGAGGGCGAGGTTTGGTCATGGTAATGGGCTGCAGGCGTTGGAGTTCTTCTCTCTAGTGGGCCAGAGAAGTGGTTTCTTTCACACTGCTGATTCCTATGATAACATGCTTTACATCCTGGGGAGGATGAGGAAATTCGACAAGATGTGGGGTTTATTGAGAGAAATGCGTCGCAAGGATCGGTCTTTGATCACGACGCGGACGATGCAGATCGTTCTCGCTAGGACATCCAAGGTGTGTTCTGTTAAGACCACCGTGGAGAGCTTCAACAAGTTCAGGAAGTATTATCCTGGGGAGTTTGATACGAACTGTTTCAATGCTTTGATTAGGACTCTTTGCCAAGAGAAGAGCATGAGTGATGCAAGGAATGTGTACCACAGTATGAAATACGAGTTCCGGACGAATCTTCAGACCTTTAACATTCTCTTGTCTGGCTGGAAGACCGTGGCAGAAGCCGAGAGCTTTTTCGATGAAATGATTCAGTTGGGGTGTAGGCCTGATATAGTTTCATACAATTGCTTGATAGACGTGTTGTGCAAGAACAAAGAAATGGAGAAGGTTTACAAAATCGTAGAGAAAATGAGGGAGGGGGAGATATACCCTGATTTGCTGACCTATACCAGTATCATTGGCGGACTGGGGTTGATTGGTCAGCCTGATAAAGCTTGTGATGTTCTCAAGGAGATGAGAGAACATGGATGTTATCCTGATACAGCTGCTTATAATGCTGCCATAAGGAATTTTTGCATCGCTAGAAGGCTAGGAAATGCTTATAAATTGCTGGATGAGCTGGTGGAGAAAGGCCTGTCTCCAAATGCTACGACTTATAATTTGTTTTTCCGATGTTTTTATTGGTCGAACAACCTGGCGAGTGCATGGAGCTTGTACCAAAGGATGATGAGAACCGGATGCTTGCCGAATACACAATCGTGCATGTTCCTGGTGAGGATGTTCCGTAGGCAGGAGAAAGCAGAGATGGTTCTTGTGCTGTGGAATGACATGATTGAGAAGGGTTTTGGTTCCTATACACTAGTATCAGATGTTTTATTTGACGTTCTTTGTGATCTTGGTATGCTAGGTGAAGTAGAGAAATGTTTTCTTCAGATGATTGACAAGGGACAAAAGCCTAGTAATGTTTCTTTCAAGAGAATCAAGGTTCTCATGGAACTAGCAAACAAATCAGAGGCCCTTGGGAAATTAGCTGAAAAATTGGAGAGTTTTGGGCATCAAGCCTATGCAGAAACTGTGAATGGAGCAATAAAAAAATACTCCCACCCAGTCTCCTAGTGATTTGTTGTTTCAGAACTTGTAACATCCGTAAGTGTATGGAGCATATATTTTTAAGCGGACAGGTCATGACTGTTCTTTTATTTCGTTAGTTATGATAGTCCATTTCTCATCGATGTGCAAAAAGCTTCAGAGTATAGCATCTGGAAAAAACTGACAATCGAGGGAAATATTATGTACAAATTCTTTGGTGGAAGAACTGTTTCCATTTCGGCAGACTTGTTTGCAAGTGACCTGCTTACTCTTAGAATTCAGCAAGCAAATGAAACATTACATGAATAAACTTTTTCTACATTTCATACAAAATCTGCTCATCTAGAAGGCTGTTGCTCAATGCTCGTCCTTCTGTGCAGATAATAGCTACTCAATGTGGAAATTACATCCTTGAAAGTTTCTTGGAGACAACTAAATCTTCTAGCTTATTTTTTTAGGTTTGCATTGCTTGCTAAAGTTTTTTTTATATGTTAAGTTTTAACTTGTAGTACTTGGAAATGGTGTGAATCTAACACTTATGAAAAATAAGTTAAGGTCACCTTGTTTAGCATTTGTTTCATTGGAGAAATTGGCTTAGGTCATTTACTTGGCCATTGCCAAATTCTTTCTCCTATTGATCGGATCTTCCATGTATTATTTTCTTTTCAGCAATAATATGAAAGCATGACATTTTTCCAATTATGGAACAAATGTCATATTATGTCAGCCTAACAGCTCCTCTTCTATCGGCGTGCTTCCAATGTTACAAATTTGATTTAAAACAAGAGCTTGACCCAGATCAATTTTTAGTAATGGTTTATGTTATCTTTTTTAGTATACATTTCTGTTGGTTCATGTTCACAAGAAGCGTCACACCAATGTATATCTTTGATTCCATAAATTGGACTGCTCTAGTGCTTTTTTACAGTGTTCTGATTAAACTTTTTCTTCTCTAATTCATTTTTCTTCAATTGTCTTTCATGAAAACTGATCTTGTTCCCTTTCATGCTTTCATGGACTTGGTTGTTCAGTCACTAATTTGATTTTGAAAATATTTACGGATAGCAAGAAATCCAAGTAGTTCTTCAACTACATTATTATTTGTGTTCAGAACGATTGCTTCTTGTTCTTCCTTGTTTTTTATGCAAAGATGCGGTAAGTACTCTATATGCTGAACCTATCTTTGTATAAGGCTTAGTCAGATCCAAAGCTATAATGAATTATGGTTGACTCTGCTTTGATTGGCTCATCAATCAACATAATTGTGCTGAATCTGCATATCCTGAGTTTTCAAATAGACTTTTGGCCTTGTAATGTTACTTGAAAAAGTAGTCTAACCTTTTTCCAGGATTTACCATTGAGAGAATGTTATGCTGGTTTAATTCTACACTTAATTTCTAAATGTTTTCAGTGATTTGGCCTGAAAATTAAACAAGTAGAGAGGCTTAAGAATTATCAGAAGTAAGCTGCTAAGATGACTGTTTTTATGTCCTTTCAAATTCAACCTGTGCTGAAGGTTTTGGTGGGAACAACAATTGAGTCACCGCAGCTGTTATAAGATTACTAGCCAAGTTTGTTGTGCTTTAGATTGCAATAGAAAGTAGAGTACCTTTGAGTAAATGCATTCTAAAGAAAACATAATAGGCTGGATATTGAAAAAAAAAACAAATCTGTTCTATGTAATTGGAAGCTGGTAGGAAGATGAACTATTCAGAAAATATGAATGTTATAATGGTCTTTGATGTATCTTTAAAAAAAAAACGGTCTTTGATGTTTATGCTTTAGATTGGATGGAAGACAACCGTAATTAGAGTTAAAATACTTCTAAGAAAGGTTCCATTGTTTCAATTTAAGCTACAGTCTAATATTGGAGTATATTCTTTTTTATTATTTTCTCAACACTAGCAGTTTTTCCCTCACTTCTAAATATTAGGATTAGGTTTTAGTCATTATTGTTCAGTTTGCCCTTAATTCCTTTATTCAATCGTATAATCTGTCACTAGTGGCTATGGGATTTCAGCATATGATTTCTTTTTCTTTTTCCCTTGGTTTCTGTTTCATATTATTCATTTCTTATTATCCTTACAAAGGTTCACTTCCCATCCTGGTTTTCTCCCATGATAATATTAGCTTTGTCGAACCTTTTATTGCAGGTCTATTGACTGCACGTGAAGATAAGTTGTTAACTTTGAAATATCTTGAACCAAGCTTCAATGTTATTAGTTATTACTTCATTACAGCTGCTGATAGTGCAAAGTTGTAGTTTTCAGTGGTTGGTTTTTCAAATTTTTATACTTGAATTGACTTTTATCTTAGTTATGATAACTTCAAGTATCTGCTGCAGCTAGGTTGATATTAATCGTGACTATGATCCAAAGAGCTACTACAAATCTTAGTAAAAGGTGACTATGCCATTTGGATGCTGTAATTTTGTTGAAAATGTTATTATCAATATTGTGTGAGGTGTCCATGGAAGATTTGACTAGTTGGGGCAATGCACCAATAATTGTCAGTCTTTCCTGCTGGGCTACATAGTGTCACGTACATAACTGAACTGAATGTGTTCCATTTGTTTATACATTTTTATGGTTGTAACAGATGTCTGTTACCCTTAACAGTAGCCATTAGACGTATCCTCACCAAGTATTGAACATTGAGCTATTTGACATCATTACTTTTGATCTTGTGAAGCTTGTTAATCTTTTTGAATTCAAGTACCAATCCATTCACCTTCAATTGTAATATTTATCAATTATGTTGCAGTGACCCGTCCTTCATATAAGAACATTCGTTGCATCCATTTCCTTTGACGATGAATTTCATAATTTCAGATTTTTCAGGATGGGATAACAACAAGAACACTTTGTACTGCACACAAGCAATCCATTGTTTTTTGCTATGTTGTCTGATTAGGTGGAGAAGCACAAGTGGCAGAAAGGATTCTGATCCAGCTAAAACAAAGGGGTACTGCCATGGTTTGCATCCATATCGAAAGAGTGGACAATGAGGTGTTTGATATTGAATTCATGAGGTTTAATGCAACAGCTCACGTCTATGCAGGCATATGTTAGAAGCAAATTGAAGATGGTGGAAATTTTCTACTGCTCTCGCAACTTTTCCATCTTTACCAACTGAAGTTGCACATTCGTGGGGGTTACAAAGAAGCTTTCTGTTTGCACTTGTGTTGTATTTAATTCTTTTATCCAGACAAACAAATTCAAGAAGGCCAATCTAGGCTTGTCACTGCCTGCAATAAAAAAACAATTAAATATATTTCTCAATAAGAAGGTGATAAATTTCAGTTTTCTTTTCAGCAATGTGCACTTGAACATGTTTGTGAATTCTGAGGGATAACTGATTGTTGACAACAATTGTGGAGATGGCTAGCAGTGATTGATGGGCTTGGGGGATCAGATTACTGGTAAGTTCTGTCCATGTCATATTGTTTTCTGCTCCAAAGTTCTACTACTGGAAGGAACTGCTGGGATGCCCTTCACTCGTTGCAATAAAGACAAAGGGGCATGATTTGGATGCTTACGAGGTAGAGTTCACGCAAAATAATCTGGACGGCATGCAGAGATTCTTGCTGCTTTGTTTGCATAGTGTTGGTAGCCCTGTGAAGGTGCTGAGCAACTGCTTTAGAGCTCCAAGATCACGGGTGTAATATGGACGTGAGAATATCATAGCTGGATCTGAGAAGTTGCTCTATCTTATCTAAGAGGACTTGGATTCGGCTCGGTTAATATTATTCAAGTCCTTCATGCATCTTCGGTTAATCAAACCTAGATAATGAAACTAATGGAACTCAGATGATGATGATGGGTGTATAGCAGTCTTTAACAACTGAATGCCGATCAGTTCATCATCTCTGAAACCTACAGCTTCTCAGACACGTGCTTAATCTGCAAAATAGGAGTATGCTGTGTTCAAAGTAACTCCCTCAATTAATAAGACATTTTAGCCAATTTCACTTAGATCATTTTCTCCTTGTCCAACATTTATTCTTAAGCTGTTCAAAAATCAAACCTCTTTAGCACAACCATTTTTTCATAACCAATGTAATAGGTGGATTCTAGAGCTGTTAAGTTTTCGATGGCCATTCTAAAGTTGTTAATTGCATGCATGACAATTGTGTCTTGGCAACCTTTTTTAAAAGGCTTAATCTCCAGAAGTTCAAACGTTTGTCATTCTTTAGCGCTTTATGGATTATACGTCTTGCTTAGTAAGTGATCAGTTGCTCTTTTCTCCATCGTAAAGCAGTCAGCTAATTAGTTTACTAAATTTTATGATCAGGCCTGCTTAACTAAATTCTTAAAGCACAATTTGCTTTAGTATCAATAAATGACGTGTGTAAACACACGCGCCTTGACTCTCTTAACTGAACTTTGGGGGGGGAGGGGCAGACTATCTTTGTTATCAGACCATGTTAACCTATATGAAGACTAGATTAAGGAACTTTAACAGATTGTCAGTGGATCGCAAAGCTACTAATGCCCTGCAGTGCCATCCATCTTCCAAACTGTAGCTCTGAAAGCCTTAGTGGATTAAGCAACTTGTGATATTATTTTGGCTGTGTTGTTTTATTGAACTGGGATCATGCGTCTTGTCATCATTGGGTTCGTTCTCACTTTCCCATTGATCTTTTCCTGATGGCTCTCATTTCAAATGGTGAATGGTTTGTAAACCACAACTGCTATCATGTTGGATGGCTGCCAAAAGTATCAAAAAAAGAAAAGGGAAACGGAAGCGCTTTTTGTTTTGAAAGAAATATATATTCTATTAAGTGTATGACAGAATAGCAAACAGTACATTGAGGAACTGGGAGTGATGAGATATCACCCATCACCTTACAGCAGCCAGAAAACAATGCTTATAAAAAACAATAACACTGAACATTAGAATCAAGAAAAACAGACAACCACCCCCCAAGCAGCAGCAGTATCCTCTAGAAAAAACACCCTATTCGAGCCCAACTTTTGAACGTCCATGTCTGGCCATTTCCTGCTCAACCTGCTACTCATCTTCCATTTAAGATGAAGGAGGATATGATCCGGACCGTGCTGCACCCCCCTGAACATGCAATCATTTCCCTCCAGCCAAATGAATTGCTATACCGAGAGCTACCAAACCTGCCATGCAAACCTCCATTTCTTAGCATGTTGGTGAAGGTGATCCGTGATCAACAGCTGTTTTGGAAAGTTAATCTCCTCCCAAACTAAGTTTAGATCATTCCACGCATGGTGTCTCAACCTTTTAAAGAAAAAACAATTCCAAAATAAATGTTGGGTGGTTTCCTCCTTGCAAAAACAAAGAGAACACCTACTAGCTAAATGAACTCCCCTTCTTTGCAACCAAAATTCAGTTTGAATTTTACCTTTGAAAGATTAATCACCTTAGGAGATGCGTTGAGGCAGCCTGCTCCCCATAGAGAACCTTTAGGCATTAAAATGACCGAAAGCCTAGACATAGCCAAATAGAATAAAGTTGTGGAGTAACTCTATGTTACTCCATTGTCTAAAGATCCCTTTCGAAGGTTCCCTTCTAAGAACAATTGACCGTTCAGGCAGTTCCGTTATATATGCATCCTTAACCTTACAATATTTTTCTTGACAGCAAAGTACAACTCGGAAAATGTGCCCAAGAATCCTTCCACACATCATGCCAAAAAAGGGTGAATTCACCATCACCAATCCCCACTTTATGAAAATGGCTAAAAGTGTCAATCATTGTTGCCCATTCTTTCCAATTACCCAATTCACCATGCCACTTATGGTTTGCCACCCAATTTCATGGCTATTGAGAATGACTATATTTTTCTGTAAGATATTTTTCCTTCTCTTTTGCATATCACCCAAATCCACTTAGCTAGGAGGGCTAAGTTAAATTTGTGAATGTCATGAATACCCAATCCCCCAAGCTCCCTAGGCTTTGCGATGTCATTCCAACAAACCAAAGACTTTGCATTCCCCTGCAAATTACCATTGCAAATAAATTTCTTGAAAATCTTGCTAAACCTCTTTTCACTTTCTTTGGCATTCGAAAAATTTGAATGTAATGCAAAATCATCGGTGATATGCTGTGTTTTACCAATTTAATGTGACCTGCTCTAGAAAGGAGATGTGATGTACATGATTGGGTCATTGCCCTTACCCGATCCTCGATCCTCCACCCCACCCCAATGAGGTTTGCGAGATATCCCCAAGTGAAGTTAAAGGCCCAAATATAATAAAGGGAGAGGACCCATTCCACAATAAAAAAAAATATGACTAGCCATATGTTGAAAAGAATCCAAATCATCAACACTTACTCTTCTCCCATTCATTTTCAATCCCGAAATCTTCTCAAAGCATCTTAAAACCATCCACAATGCCTACATATTTTGTTCAGAGGCCTCACCAAATACCAATAAGTCATCTGCAAAAAGAGGATGGATAATGGAGATAGTATTGGAGACCTTACAACAATGAAATATACTGTCCGCCGCTTATGCTGAATTTATCACTACCGACAACACTTCCATTGCCAAGATAAATAATAATAAAGAGAGAGGGTCCCCTTGTCTGACACCCCTCAAGGGCCTGAAAGGCTCCCCTTTCTCGTCATTAATAGAGACTACCGTAGAGGTAGAGTTAAGGAGTCCTCTTACCCAAGAAATCCATCTGTTCCCAAAGTTCATTACACAAACAATAATTTGGCAAAAAATGGGAAACCACAAAACAGTAGGAAACTGCTGCTAAGACTCAGAATATTAATGGCCAACCAAACATGATTTAACGTGGATCAAAAGATGATGCTCAACAAATGAGGCAGCTCCCAACCAAACACTAACACTGCTGCAGATTAACCAATACAACATGCCTTTAGCACTGCTTAGTTCGGGGCATGAGAGAGAAATTAGCCTATCATCCAATCAAGCCAATTGGGTCTGCGAATTGCTTAAGTTCAAAGAGCTCACACCGGATTGACATTTCCATTTCGTAGAATGGATTCTTCAAAACATAATCAGTGTATAACTCATAGATAAACTTCAGAAGTGCTTCCATATTCTGCATTCCAGGCTCGCTGACTACAAAGAACTTTGTCCCTGTAGAAATAACAGTCAAACCATGAGTAATATGACATGGCTATAAATAGAACGTAAACCCACAACTATGACAACAAACAGCAGCATCAGCTACAGCTCGTTCTCACATCACAAAATGAAGTCAGTCATATTTCCTGGTAGAGGACATAAGACCACAAGAAGTAAACTAAAGGGCTTACTTACAGGATTCCAGTGTTTTCATGAAAATGAAGAATTCATGTTAAGCACCATGTTCTCAGATTCCACTTCCCTCATTAGATATATTTCCAGTCTCATCATAATGATCAAAACATTGGATGCCTTAGGACTTGATATTAAGGCAAGTTTCTTTGTAGTATAGATTTGATGGACAAAGTTTGCTAATTGACGCTTTAAATATGTTAAAGTCTTCACTGTTGGAGTCACCCACTTATAAGGACTCTCCGAGAGGTGTCCCTATCGGATGAACCTTATCATTTGGAGGGAACAATTATCTTAATTGTTTCCTAATAAAGATTAATGTTATAAAAAAGGGTATTGATGAGATACCCATGTGCAAAAAAGCAGAAAATAATCGACACAGTTGATTGCTTTGGGATTAGGATTCTGCTCACCGTCGTTGGAGGGCCTGCGCTGATCAAGGGTTGCGACCAGCTGATGAGATGAACATCTCAGAGATTATACACATTGGGTTCACTAATCGGCCATTATCAAACGAATATGGCCGCTTCAGGTATTTT
The DNA here is from genome assembly GCF_984573655.1 of Nuphar pumila. Taxonomy (NCBI): domain Eukaryota; kingdom Viridiplantae; phylum Streptophyta; class Magnoliopsida; order Nymphaeales; family Nymphaeaceae; genus Nuphar; species Nuphar pumila. The sequence continues at coordinate 62,223,037 of NC_143260.1, read as the reverse complement.
TTGTCTCTCCTTTTGCGCAGGCTCCAACATTGGGTTATGGGCCTACTCCATGTTTTTCTGTTGTGTGGGCCTGTTGGCGTTTTTCTGCGACTATCGCCATGGGGGGCAACGCAAGTCGTAGGTTGGCTGCAGGTGTGGGTGCATTGGGAGCATCATGTTCATGCTCCCGTTCTGCTAATCCGAGTACCCCCTCGCATAAACAGCTTTCACTGGGGACAGAAGGGGTAACCAGCTCATACACACTGCCATCATTGCCGGTCGCCGGCGACTGTCGTCGTGGGGCGACAACGTTCCTGACAACGCTTTCTAAGATAAAAAAACTACATAAGGATAAGTCATGGGTTTTTACCTGTGGTTGTCAGGCTGCAGGGGCTTCTACTGGTGCCAGGGTCAGTCGTTGGATCATCGCCAGGTCGATGGGGATTTTTGTCAGATCGTCGGCGTTAGTCTGGTGACACGCAGCAACCAGGGTTTGAAAAACCCCTTTTTCTGCTTTTTCCCCTTCCCTGTGCCTATCCGCCGAGAAGAAGGTGACTTTTCGCCGACTGTTTCACCTATGCTGTCGGACGTGCGATGACATGCAGCATCTGTAGGGCGAACCAACCCTTTTCTGAGTTCCCCTCTACTGTCGAGCAGGGTGGGAGTCACAGTCACCGACGAGCCTCCAAGACGATGTGAATCACCATCGTCGACAGTTTTTTCAGCAGGTCGTTGATGACCTCTAGCTGTCGGCAGGCAATGTGGGTTGCCGGTAGGCGACGTGGGTCACCAATGGGAGGGCATCGTGATGTTCGGTTTTTGAGGTTTCTTAGAAACTGAATGGGCCTCTTTGTGTTGTTGGGTAACCCGGGTTTACCGACCTGGTGACAGGCCCGATCCAAACCCATTTTGGGTGAATCAGGTCTGTTGGTTACAATTTGGATCAGGCCCAGACCCTTAATAGTTCCAAGTCTGAGTCTGATCCGGAAAGATCGGGTTCAAACTGGGTTATGATTGTATACTGGGTCAGACCCAATCCAGTTTATATTGGTTCAAATCCAAATCTGGTTTGTGTCAGGTCAGATCTGAATCCAGTTTATACCGGGTCAGACCCGGATCGGGTTAGTACCGAGTTAGACCCAAACCTAGTATGTATCGGGTCAGACCCGGATCTTATTTGAACTAGATTGGATCCATGCATGGTCCAGGCACTATTAGGACTTAACTGGATTAGGAACTGATATCGTCCTTTCCGGGACTGGTTTAGAGCTGTTTTTAACCGGTTTCGAGATGCTAAGACATTGTTTTCATAAATATATGAAAATACAAGGATTTTGGCATACGATTATAGGGTTTTATGAACTTTTGTTCATACTTGGCACATGTTCATAAGGTTCAAAACCGGTTCAGACCCTTGGATGACCGGTTCAGGGCTGTTTCAGACCAGTTTAGGGTGTTTTCAAATTGGTTTCATCTTGAGGACTTCGGGTTTTACCCATTTGAGTCTGCTTTTTGCTATTTTCATGCATTCTATTTGTGATTATGCATGCATTATGTATGACTAATATTGGAATCAAGGATAGTTAGATAACTTAGTGAATTCCTGGATGCATGTATGTTGTCAATGGTATTCTATCATGCAGTTTTATCCAATATTAATGTTGTACTTAAATTCATGAAATAATGAAGCGACCTAAAAGGAGTTTCATCGTGTTTGAAATTTAAGTAGGGTAAAATAAAGCAAGTGTGTTGAGATACATTATGCATGTGCATCCAAAGATACCATGTGTTGATGGTCTAGCTTCACATGAGCTTTAGTTTTACTAGCTATGATCGATAGGCATAGAGATTACGCGTGTTAGAGCTCTTATCAAAGTAGGACTTCGATAACCCCCTACACTCGCCTAAAAATAAACATATCAAGGGCCTTTTATTTATTGCTTTTTTCATCAGGTTTGTCTCGTATATGCTTTTTTTTTATACATGTCTTTTGCCATATAGTTTCTGGTTCTGTGATTTTAGATGACTCGAATATTATACATTTTCTTGATGGATCTAATTTTAGTGATTGGAAAAAAACTGTTCTTTTCACATTAGGATATATGGATTTGGATTTGGCCTTAAGAAAGGATGAACTTGCTGCCCTAACAGATCAAAGCACTGTTAAACAAAAGAGTGCTTTTGAGAAGTGGAAGCGCTCGAATAGACTTAGCCTATTGCTTTTGCAATCTAAGGTGGCTAAGAATATTCACAGTGTTATCCCAAAATACAGGTCAGTGAGGGAATTCCTGAGTGTCATTGAGGCACAGTTTGTCAGTTCAAATAAGGCCAAGGTCGGTACCCTAATATCAAAACTCATATCTATGAAGTATTCTGAAGAGGATAATATTCGCCAGAATATTTTGAAAATGAGAAACATAGCGTCCCAGCTGAATGACATGAAGTTGACAATTTCTGACTCATTCCTAGTGCATTTAATTTTAGCATCCCTACCTATTGAATATGGTCATTTTAAGATCTCTTACAATACACATAATGATGAATGAATGTTCAATGAACTTATGTCCAAGTGTGTTGAGAAAGAAGAGAGATTGAAATGAGAGAAAGTGCAAAGTGCGCATATGGCTTCTCATAGATCAAAGGTAGGACCAAAGAAAAATGCATTTAAAAAAAATGCTAGAAAGAAGTCAGCAGGAGAAAAGTCATCTCATAGCAAGCAACCCGATTTTGCTTCCATAAAGTGCTTCTTTTGCAAGAAGAAGGGACACAGAAAGGCGGATTGCATAAAATACAAGAAATGGTTAGAAAAGAAAGGTATTTTGTCATTTGTTTTTCATGAATGTAATTTATTACATATTTCTGAAGATAAATAATGGATTGATTCTGGTGCTACTGTTCATATTGCCAACTGTTTGCAGTCATTCCTGAACATAAGAGAACCAACAATGCATGAGAAGAGTATCTATTCGGAGAATAAGACGTGTTTGCATGTGAAGGGTGTTAAGACCTGCAGGATCACTTTAGATACAGGCATAGATTTGTGTAAACACCCCAAATTTTTCAAAGTTTTGTAAAAATGACCCTTTTGCCCCTAACCCCGTTTTCTGAGAAAATCAAGTCATTTCTTCATATTTTCTGAATTAAAAACCCATATTGACATATTCAAAATCAACTCCGGATCCGAATCCAATATTTTAAATCCATATTTCCTCAAAATCCAGATCCAAACCCATTTTGTGAAGAAATTTTCTCAAAATAGTTTTTTCTCAAAAAATTTCTCTTTTTGTAAATACTTTTGCAAAAAACACAAAAAAATTAGTTTAATCTTTGATTTCTCGTAAAACTTTAGGATTTTATTCTAAAAATACAAAAAAAAAATTGATTGAAAAATAAAAAAAAACAAAAAAAAAAAAGAATGAAAAATTTCAAGAAAAACGAATGAGTTTAAACTTTTTAAAATCGATTTTGCTAAAAAAATCATTTTTAAACCATTTTTATGAAAAACTTTGTTAAAGAGAGCCTCTTTTTGGAAAAACCAAAAATTCTCACAAATAAACCCTTCGAAACCCTTTCTCCACTCTCTCTCGAGCCTCTCTCTCTCCACCGAAACCCTAAAAGCCCTCTTCATCGCCCTTCTCTTTCTCTCTCCTCCATGGTCGATCGCCCGGACCCCCCTCTTCATCACCCTTCATCCTCAACTACCTACCCTTCCCGAACTTTCCCTTTCTTTTCTCTTTAAAAGGAGTCTGCAGGAAGCTCCATTCCTTCACCGCTTCTTCACCTCCCCATTCGCATCTTCTTCCTCTTTCGACTCGTTCTTCACCCCTCCACAGTCTTCTCTCTCTTGCATACGATCGCCTCTTCACCCCAGCACCAGAATCCATCCGCTAATCACCTCCTCACGTACCCCTCTCTTGATCGAGCGGCCTTTTCCCTCTGGCGTTTCCTATCTCCTTCTGGGGCTCTCGAGACTCTAGACAAATCGGCCATTCTCGTAACATTTTAGAACCCTGCGAAACCGAGGTTTTCGGATGGTCAGTTGCTGTGTGAAATCCAGATTGATACTCTTGATTTGTTTGATCATGGCAATATACAATTGAGCTGCAAAGTTAAGATCAACCTACAGGTAAGTTCAAAACTCCTGGCAATCTAAAACTGAACATATAAGTATTCGTGCTTCCTTTGGGATCATGTCTGCATTGAATAACAATCTATATTGAATTAAACTTACCTGAAATTCTGAGTGATTTTGCCATTTCAAAAATTCTGGTATGAGATTTGTTTGTTTATTCATTGTTTATTTTATTTTTATCCTTAGCAAGCCCCTTTTGTCTTTATATGTATGGGCTTTAACGTTGCCATAGAGCAATAACAGTTGACATCATTTCATCAAGTCCATTACCTTAATAAACACCTAGTTGAGTCCATGGGTAAGAGAATGAATTTCATCAGTCGGCCTCATGTTGCAAAGCTTCTTTTATTTTCGTCAGCAGATGAGTCCCATGATTCCTTTATCCCTGGGTAAATCATGTTCTATAAAATAGGGGGATGATCTCATGATTGAATTGAACTCAAGTATGGATATTGTTTTGGTGAATTTATGTTTGATCACCTTCTTCCTAAAGGATGGATCCAATCCTCAGGGTCTTAGGGTGGAATGCTTTAGTGGTTCCTTTTCTCTTTTATTAGAATCAGTCATCATCACAGGGCACCTGGACTTTCAAAAACATAGATATCACCACCTGTTGTTCATCACTCACGTGCACTGACCACACCCCCATTGCACTTCACAACATACCTTACCAAATGGCACCTTTAGCTCTCCAATGTCTCCCACATCATTGCACATTTTCTATGTCACTGTTTCATCCTCACTCATATAACATTTCCAGCCACCATCTGCATTCCTCTGCTGCTAGGCCTGCGGCAGGTTCATACCTTATACAACCTCCTGTCATTACTACCGCCTTAATATCCTTTATCATTCACCTGCACCAAACATCATATAGTAACACTTACCCTTTCTCACAGTGGGTACTTCAGCTGCTGTGACCTATACACCATACAATGCACCGATCATACATATATACTTTTTTGCTAAAAGTACTATTCCTCCATACCTGTAGTTATATTCACTTATCCCCACAGCACCCCCATATACTGTTGCCACCCAGTTCGTGCAACAATCTCTCAATTCTTGCATTTATCTTCATAATCTCATTAACATCTATACCTTCATTCAAATAGCATTTCATAACATAGGTCATATGTTACATGCACTGCCATCATTCTCCACACCTTTCCATGTTCTTTGCACATCATGATAGCATGTTCCATCTATCTTGTATTTTCTTCCTAGACTCTCTCATCAACATTGAGGGATCATCACATGCATTGCAATTCTAATATAACCTCTTGGTTTTTCTTCCCATTTCCTACTTGGCTTCATACTAACTTTATCTTTTTGCAGGAAATATAGGAAAAGGGTTATTTTCTGCTTGGCTTAGGGAATTGTAATTTTTTATTTCAAGACTGTGATAGATAGATATAATGAGAATTTACGTTTTCCAGCTCTTAGATAGAATGAATGAGCATTGTAAATATCATGAATTACTTGTTTTTCATGCATTTTTGCCTTTATTTCTCAAATTCTCACAATGGTGAAACACGAATGGCACGTGCACCTTTTCATAAGAGGTAAGTTAATTCTAAGTTGATGATTTACACCAACGGCCATAGTCGGGGTGTAAACAAAACTTAGTATTTTTATCTTTTATGAAATAACACTGGATCCGCACTGGATCCATTTTCAAAATTCATCATATTTTCTTAAATATTTTCATCTTTTATCAGAATTTAACTTAAAATTAACTCAAAATATATACCAATGGCCATAGTCAGGGTATATTGAGGGTTAATTTCATTTTAAATCCTATAAAAGTACCAAAAGGGTATTTTATCCTTCACTTGAATTTAGATATGACTATTATATAATACATTCAATGACCATAGTCAGGAAGGTATTATATCATTAGTCTTGTTTAAATTCATTTGAAGAATGAAATATGATTTTTAAATCCAATTTCAAACTTATTCAAATTCATCATATAGGATAGAATGACATCATATTTTTTTTCAAATTCCTTTTCCAAAATCCAAGTAATTTTAAATATCTTTCTTCAGTCTACAGTTTAATTCATCCTTCTATCTTATTTCAAAGATTTAAATTTCAAGTTTAAAGTCCAAATTGACTTTGAAATTTCAAAATTCAATCTTTATATTCTTGATTCATTCCAAATTCAAAGTTCAAATTGACTTTGAAGTTCATTTATAAATTCGAATTCTCAAATCAATTTTGAAAATCCAAAATTCCAACTCAAATTCAGCATCCAATTTCAAAGTTTAATATAACTTTGAAATTTCTGATCCATCTTCTGATTCAAAATCCAATTTTCTTCAAGTTTTAAATCAAAGTTGAGATTGACTTTGAATCTCAAAATCCAAAACCTTCTCGAGTTCAATCCGGGTTTTCAAAACCCAGATCCATCTTCTAAAGTCCCATTTGGACTTTCAAAACCCAAAATCCAAAGTTAATCTCAGCTTAGATCCAGATTTCCAACTTCACTTTGGATCTCGGATTACAGACCCAAAATCCATTCTAGGATCCAGAACCCAATTCACCTTGAATCTCAGACTTCAGATCCAAATTCACCTTAGGATCCAAAACCAAGTCTACCTTTGGATCTCAGATTATAGATCCAAATTCTAATTCTTAGGATCTAGATCCCCATTCTACATTGGATCTCAGATTCAGATCCAAATTCCAATTCTTAGGATCCAGAATCCAATTCAACTTTGGATCTCAGACTTCAGATCCAAATCCATTCTAGGATCCAGAACCCCATTCACTTTGGATCTTAGACTTTAGATCTAAATCCGTTTTAGGATCCAGAATCCAATTTTACTTTGGATCTCAGACTTCAGATCCACTTCCATCTTAGGATCCAGAGTCCAGCCCTATCTTGGATCTCAGATTTCGGATCTGAATATCATCTTGGATTCCAAATCTTGAATTCAGTTCCATCTAAAATTCCAAATCCCAAATTCCACTTTAATTTCAATCCTTAAAACCAATTCCATTTCATTCCAGATTTCAAATCAAGTTTCCATTTTCAGATCCTAAATTCAAAATTCAACTTTGAACCCTATTCGGAATCTAGATATTGGATTCAGATTTCATCTTGAAAACCCAACTTTAAATCAATTCCATTTCTCAATTTTGTTCAAATTTCCCAATTCTATCTTTCCTTCTGATTCAATTCCAGTTTCATTTCTATTCTGATTCAAAGTCCATTTATGACTTTGAAAATTCTTTCTTTCAGTTTCAAGATCATTTCTCTCAAAGATCCAAATTCATTTTCCTAAGCTCTGATTATTCCAAAAACTTAGAATTTCAAATCTTAAGTTCTAAGTTAGAAAACATTTCTTCACTTTATCTAATTCACTTGGAAATTCTTCAAAATATTTTCAAAAAGAGCATACATCTTTGCATTTGCACAAGCATGATTCATTGTGCATTTTTAGACCTAGGATAAATACTTAGATAATTTCTTAGCAAAGCAAAAGGCATTAATTCGACCCTTGGTTCGATTACCCCTGGTAAAGGCGCCAGGAACGGTCGAACCTCGTACCGATGAGCGGATCCCGTCTCCCAGTTTTCCCGCAAATATTTCAAAAACGGAGGCGAGTTATTTCAAATATTTTTAAAATTAAGGTCAAGTGAGACCCGCAAAAGAGTTCCTCTTCTCTTTTCTTCTTTCTTTTCTCTTCTCTCTTTCTTTTCCGTTCTTTTATCTTTTCTCCCTTCAAAAAGGAGGAAAATAAGAGGTTGGAAAGGAAAAGAGAAGGAAGAGAGAGAATATTACGAGAGGAAAATTTTTGCGATGATCACAGGTTTGGCAACCGAGATGGGACTCGTCTTCGTCCGGTCGAATTTAATGCCTTTTTCTTTTGCTTTGATATTATCTAAGTCTTTATTCTAACATATGTCAGCTATATTTTCATGCAAACCTTAGAGGCCTAGATTTTATCCTAAGCTAACATCATTGCATATAGGATCTAAGTATGGTTTGGTAGGACCATATTGAGGAGATTATTCCATGCTCACATTAGACTTAGGTCTGAAATACAACTCTCCTCAATTTTAGGGATTGAATGCAAAACAATGTATGCAAATGTATGCTTCTCTTCATTTTAAACTATCTATTTAGGACTTGCATTAGAGCCATCTGATTTCTTGCATGTTGCACATATTTTGAAAACCTCCTTACCTATATTGTCTCGGTCTTCACGTTGCTGGGCTGTCTCACTGAACCATAGTTCGATAGAGAGCCTCACAACTGGGCCACTTATTTGGGTTCACGCCCCCCTACCACGTACCTAAGGGCCATAGTCCGAGGTATATCAATAGGTGCTCAAGGATGTTGGGAAGCCATTGCCTTAGAACCGGAGGAATATTTCTATGCCACGTACTTCGAGCTTCGGCTTGAGTATATCGGCGTATCTTGATTGGAATCAGATGATCTGAACCCTAGAGTTAGGATTAAGGTCTTACAAGCCATTTCAATATTGCATTTAGAGTCAGCCTTTAGGGATTGCTGTTTGTGCATTCTTGTTTGTATATCTATGATTGTATGATATTTGATATTCCCTATATCTTCCAAAACCCTGGGTATATATTATTCAAAATTTCCTCCTTATTTTAAAACCCAGATGTATTTTCCTTTTTCTTCTCTTGATTTCTTATAATTCTTTTTTATCCTGCCTGCAATTCTTTTCTATATTTTATTCCTTACCCTCATTTACAATAAAACATCTTTTGTCAGGAGATGTCCTTTTCGAAATTAATCTTTTGTTCATATTTTACTTTTTCAGAAAAACAATACGGTTGTCGCAAATTTTTGGTGACAACCCGATCCCTCGTAATGGGATATTTTCATTATCAAATTATGATTTCCTCCTTTATTAAAATTTCCTTCCTAGATCTTTTCTAAAAAAACCCTCCATTTGTTTATCAGTGAAAAACGTCAACGTTTCATCATGGTTCAAACAAGGGCGAGAAGAAGGGCAGCTCAGCAGCACAATGACAACGAAGTGGAAGAGATAAACTCTTCCAGATTGTCCCAAAAACATAATTCAGAGAAAGATGATGTTGACCCGGCGATGTATAAGATCTTTCAAAAAATGATGGCAAAGATGATGTCTGAGCAAGGAGGGGCAAGTTCAAATAAGAAATCTTCTAAGAGCAAGACCAAGAGAAAGTCAGTGAAGAAGCATGTCAGGATCAACAAGAAGAGGGTCCAGCATAACAACACCTCAGAGGGTTCAGAGTCAGGAGGAGAGGATTCCGAAGAAGAGCAGTTTGTATTCGTCCCGAAACATCTGCGACAAGTCAAGAAGGTGGCAGAGGAACCTGAATCAGTCAACAAACCTAAAGATGGAGCCCCGGCAGAAGATTCAGTTCAAGCATTAACTAAAATGGTCAAAGATCTGCAAACTCGAGATAAGGGGAAGAGGGTGTATACCAGACAAGATTTCTACCTTGGCTTAGATGGGGACAACAGCTTGGAAGATCTCCCCCGAAAATTTATTAAGTTCGATGGGTCCGGCAACCCAAAGGCTCATCTTGCAATGTTCTTCGCCGAATGTGCCAGGTTCAGTGAAGACAATCGGGCCCTCTTCTTGTGCTTTCCTCGCAGTTTGGAGGGCGTAGCAGCTAAGTGGTATGCGGAGCACATCAACCCTGTCGAGCTGCGAGATTTTGATAAAGTTGTCAACCTGTTTGTAGAGAGATTCATGTTCAATACTGAGGCACCGCCAACCCTCAATTACTTATGCAATTTGAGACAGGATGACAATGAAAAGGTCATAGATTTCATCCGTAGGTGGAGAGATACCTGCAACAAGATGAGAACCCCCGTCTCAGAGGAACATGCCCTTCAACTCATCCTCAATAACTTCTCTCAACCTCTGAAAAGCCTCATTTTCCCATACCCTTCCAAGTCATTTATTGAGTTGACTGAGCGAGCTGAATGGCTCGAGATGGGAATAAATAACGGAGTCTATGATGGCACCACTCTGGCAAGGGGCAATCAAGATGCAAAGAAGAAAGCCCATTTCACTCTTTCCGCTGGTCCCTCATCTGACAACAAGGGTAACAAAGATGATCATGTCAGCAATTCAGAAGGATTCAGAGGTCAAAAAGGAAAGTCTTCCAACAACAATAAGCCTTCCCAACCTAATTCTCAGCAACTAGAAAAGAATCAGGAAAAACCAAAGCGCAAGGACTGGGGACCTGACCGCGAATTCACCCCTTTGGAGCAGACACTCGATGAGGTTCTGGAATATATGCTCACAAAGAATATGATTCGTCTGCCGAAAGCAGGCGACCCTTCAGTAGTCTTGGGCAGCTTCAAGGAACAGTTCTGCAAGTATCATCGAGCAGTGGGGCACGATACAGAGCACTGTTTCGTTCTGAAAAATATCGTCCAGGACTGCATCGATAAACACCTTCTGATAGAGGAGAAAACTGAAGAGCAGCCCGCCGCCCTGACTTAGCCTTTTTCAGATCATTCAAAAGGCCGATGACACTAGAGTCTTTTCTATTATCCGCCATTTTCTTTCCTGTAAGGGCAAGTCAGCCCGAGTCTTTTTACGACCTTCCGTTGAAGAATGCTTGTAAATATTTCAGTCTTTACTATCAATTTTGCTTATAAGTGCAATGACAATTTCCTTCCTATCTTTGAGGTTCAATTCTTATTTCTTTTTGCTATATTGGGGCATTAAAATTTCTTTTTCAAAAATTCGGGACAATCCTGACATCATTCATGAGAGAAATGATATTACCTATGAGGGACTTTCAAAAATCATGAAAATTTTAGTTTAAATATTTTATTACAACCTTTTTCAAAGATCAACCCTTGTGTTGATCATATTTTTCTACAAATTGATTTCAAATCATTGCATTTCAAAGATCAACCCTTGCGTTGATCATATTTTCTGAAAATTGATTTTTGAATTATTGCATTCCAAATATCAACCCTTGTGTTGATCATATTTTTCCAAAAAAAAAATTTGACTTTGAATCATTACATTCAAAAATCAACCCTTGTGTTGATCTCATTTTTCAAAATTTGATTCCATTTCATTCAAAGATCAACCCTTGTGTTGATCTCATTGATTTCATTACATTCAAAGATCAACCCTTGTGTTCATCTCATTTTCCAAAATTTGATTTCATTTCAGTCAAAGATCAACCCTTGTGTTGATCTCATTTTTCAAAAATTGATTTCATTACATTAAAAAATCAACCCTTGTGTTGATCTCATTTTCCAAAATTTGATTTTATTGCATTCAAAGATCAATCCCGGTGTTGATTATATTTTCTAAAAAATTAATTTCAAATCATTTCATTCAAATATCAACCCTCGTGTTGGACATATTTTCTACAAATTGATTTTCAAATCATTGCTTCAAAAAAAAAATTAACCCTCATGATGATCTCTCATGAATGATCCCCTTTCAAAGATTAGCTCTCGTGGTTAAAACGATTTTTTTTTTCTCTCTCTCTCATTTTAAAGATTCCACATGCAGGCAGGATCAAATCTTTCTCAACTTTTTCAAATTTTCATTTATCAAATCTTTTTTTTTTCCAGTCTTATCAGTTTTATTCATCTTTATCAAATTTTTATTTTATTCATTCATTTTTATTAATTCTTCTTGTCAAATTCTTATTTCAAAATCCTACCCTTTCAGGTTAAGGGATAAACCTGATGCCTCCTTTTAATGAGGTACTATTTTTTTATTCTTCTCCTCCCCTTTCAGGTTAAGGGATAAACCTGAAACCTCATTCTACGAGGTCTTCATTTCTTCAAAACAAGGGATAGTCTTGAATGTCTTTCCTCTTCTTTTAGAGCTTCATTAATCTCTGCCAAATCTTTTTCTTTATCAAATTTTCAAGCTTCGTTGATTCCTTTATCATACCTTTTATCAATTCTTGCTAAAATTTTATTTCTGCCCCATTCAGGATAAGGGTTTAATCCTGAAAACCAGGCCACATACAGCTTAACTATGATGGTCTATTTCAATCCACAAGTTGAATCCTTTCTTTAGGTTGAATTCCTATAGAATCAAAAGCCCGTAGGTTGAACCCCTGTCAAACCAATATGACTCGTAGGTTACATCCCTCCTCAAACCAAAATTCTTTCTTAAACCGTCGATCTTTAGGCTGAACCCCTACTGATCAGCGAACTTTAGGTTGAAGTCCTACTGATTCGCAGTCCTTAGGTTGAAATCCTTTAGGACCATTTCTTTCGATCTTTAGGCTGAACCCCTACTGATCAGCGAGCTTTAGGTTGAAATCCCACTGACTCGCAATCCTTAGGTTGAAATCCTTTAGGACCATTTCTTTCGATCTTTAGGCTGAACCCCTACTGATCAACGATCTTTAGGTTGAAGTCCTACTGATTCACAGTCCTTAGGTTGAAATCCTTTAGGACCCTTTATTCCGATCTTTAGGCTGAACTCCTACTGATCAGCGAGCTTTAGGTTGAAGTCCTACTGATTCGCAGTCCTTAGGTTGAAATCCTTTAGGACCCTTTCTTTCAATCTTTAGGCTGAATTCCTACTGATCAGCGAGCTTTAGGTTGAAGTCCTACTGATTCGCAGTCCTTAGGTTGAAATCCTTTAGAAACCCTTTCTTTCGATCTTTAGGTTGAACCCCTATTGATCAGCGAGCTTTAGGTTGAAGTCCTACTGATTCGCAGTCCTTAGGTTGAAATCCTTTAGGACCATTTCTTTCGATCTTTAGGCTGAACCCCTACTGGTCAACGAGCTTTAGGTTGAAGTCCTACTGATTCGCAGTCCTTAGGTTGAAACCGTTTAGGACCATTTCTTTCGATCTTTAGGTTGAACCCCTACTGGTCAGCGAGCTTTAAGTTGAAATCCTACTGATTCGCAGTCCTTAGGTTGAAATCCTTTAGGACCATTTCTTTCGATCTTTAGGCTGAACCCCTACTGATCTGCGATCTTTAGGTTGAAGTCCTACTGATTCGCAGTCCTTAGGTTGAAATCCTCTAGGACCATCTTTAGGCTGAACCCCTACTGGTCAGCGAGCTTTAGGTTGAAGTCCTACTGATTCGCAGTCCTTAGGTTGAAATCCTTTAGAACCCATTTCTTTCGATCTTTAGGCTGAACCCCTACTGATCAGCGATCTTTAGGTTGAAGTCCTACTGATTCGCAGTCCTTAGGTTGAAATCCTTTAGGACCATTTCTTCCGATCTTTAGGCTGAACTCCTACTGATCAGCGAGCTTTAGGTTGAAGTCCTAGTGATTCGCAGTCCTTAGGTTGAAATCCTTTAGGACCATTTCTTTCGATCTTTAGGCTGAACCCCTACTGATGAGCGAGCTTTAGGTTGAATTCCCACTGACTCGCAATCCTTAGGTTGAAATCCTTTAGGACCATTTCTTTCGATCTTTAGGCTGAACCCCTACTGATGAGCGATCTTTAGGTTGAAGTCCTACTGATTCGCAGTCCTTAGGTTGAAATCCTTTAGGACCCTTTCTTTCGATCTTTAGGCTGAACTCCTACTGATCAGCGAGCTTTAGGTTGAAGTCCTACTGATTCGCAACCCTTAGGTTGAAATCCTTTAGGACCCTTTCTTTCGATCTTTAGGCTGAATTCCTACTGATCAGCGAGCTTTAGGTTGAAGTCCTACTGATTCGCAGTCCTTAGGTTGAAATCCTTTAGGACCATTTCTTTCGATCTTTAGGCTGAACTCCTACTGATCAGCGAGCTTTAGGTTGAAGTCCTAGTGATTCGTTGTCCTTAGGTTGAAATCCTTTAGGACCATTTCTTTCGATCTTTAGGCTGAACCCCTACTGATCAGCGAACTTTAGGTTGAAGTCCTACTGATTCGCAGTCCTTAGGTTGAAATCCTTTAGGACCATTTCTTTCGATCTTTTGGCTGAACCCCTACTGATCAGCGAGCTTTAGGTTGAAATCCCACTGACTCGCAATCCTTAGGTTGAAATCCTTTAGGACCATTTCTTTCGATCTTTAGGCTGAACCCCTACTGATGAGCGATCTTTAGGTTGAAGTCCTACTGATTCGCAGTCCTTAGGTTGAAATCCTTTAGGACCCTTTCTTTCGATCTTTAGGCTGAACTCCTACTGATCAGCGAGCTTTAGGTTGAAGTCCTACTGATTCGCAACCCTTAGGTTGAAATCCTTTAGGACCCTTTCTTTCGATCTTTAGGCTGAATTCCTACTGATCAGCGAGCTTTAGGTTGAAGTCCTACTGATTCGCAGTCCTTAGGTTGAAATCCTTTAGGACCATTTCTTTCGATCTTTAGGCTGAACTCCTACTGATCAGCGAGCTTTAGGTTGAAGTCCTAGTGATTCGTTGTCCTTAGGTTGAAATCCTTTAGGACCATTTCTTTCGATCTTTAGGCTGAACCCCTACTGATCAGCGAACTTTAGGTTGAAGTCCTACTGATTCGCAGTCCTTAGGTTGAAATCCTTTAGGACCCTTTCTTTCGATCTTTAGGCTGAATTCCTACTGATCAGCGAGCTTTAGGTTGAAGTCCTACTGATTCGCAGTCCTTAGGTTGAAATCCTTTAGAAACCCTTTCTTTCGATCTTTAGGCTGAACCCCTACTGATCAGCGAGCTTTAGGTTGAAGTCCTAGTGATTCGCAGTCCTTAGGTTGAAATCCTTTAGGACCATTTCTTTCGATCTTTAGGCTGAACCCCTACTGATCAACGAGCTTTAGGTTGAAATCCCACTGACTCACAATCCTTAGGTTGAAATCCTTTAGGACCCATTTCTTTCGATCTTTAGGCTGAACCCCTACTGATCGACGAGCTTTAGGTTGAAGTCCTACTGATTCGCAGTCCTTAGGTTGAAATCCTTTAGGACCCTTTCTTTCGATCTTTAGGCTGAATTTCTACTGATGAACGAGCTTTAGGTTGAAGTCCTACTGATTCGCAGTCCTTAGGTTGAAATTCTTTAGAAACCCTTTCTTCCGATCTTTAGGCTGAACCCCTACTGATCAGCGAGCTTTAGGTTAAATTCCTACCGATTCGCAGTTCTTAGGTTGAAATCCTTTAGGACCATTCCTTCCATCGATCTTTAGGCTAAACTCCTACTGATCAGCGAGCTTTAGGTTGAAGTCCTACTGATTCGCAGTCCTTAGGTTGAAATCCTTTAGGACCATTACTTTCATCGATCTTTAGGCTGAACTCCTACTGATCCGCGATCTTTAGGTCGAACTCCTACTAATTCGCAGTTCTCATTTTTAATCCCTTTCAGATCATTCATAAGTCAATCTGTAGGTTGAATTCCTACTAATCTCTATTCTTCCGCAGTTCTTGGGTCGAATTCCTATTGAGCCAAATTCATCTTTTAAAAAGTAAATCTGTAGGTTGAAATCCTACTGATCCATATTTTTGGCAGGTTCTTAGGTCAAATCCCTACTAAACCACAATTCATTTCTATCCAAAATTTCAGTCTGTAGGATGAATTCCTACCAATCCATATTCTTTTACAGTTCTTAGGTTGCACTCCTATTAAACCAGAATTCATTTTTCCAAATTTTAATCTGTAGGTTGAATTCCTACTAACCCATGTTCTTTTACGGTTCTTAGGCTGAATTCCTATCAAAACCACATTTATCCTTCAAAAAGTAAATTTGTAGTTTGAATTCCTACTAATATGTATTCTTTTGCAGTTCTTAGGTTGAATTCCTATTGAACGAAATTCATTTTTTGTAGGCTGAATCCCTACTAATCTATATTCT
This sequence comes from Nuphar pumila, assembly GCF_984573655.1. Taxonomy (NCBI): domain Eukaryota; kingdom Viridiplantae; phylum Streptophyta; class Magnoliopsida; order Nymphaeales; family Nymphaeaceae; genus Nuphar; species Nuphar pumila. Next base: position 62,207,202 of record NC_143260.1, on the reverse strand, counting down.
TTTGTTGAAATCCTATTAAACCAAGATTCATTTTTTTCAAAAATCCAATCTGTAGTTTGAATTCCTACTGATCCATATTTTTTTGTTGTTCCTAGGTTAAAACCCTATTGAACCATATTCATTCTTTCGAAAATGCAGTCTATAGATAAATTCTTATTAGTCACAAATTCTTTTACAAAATTCTTGTGTTGAAATTCCTATTAAATTAAAAATTCATTTTTTTTCAAAATTTCAATCTGTAGGATGAATCCCTATGGATCCAATATTCTTTGCGACTCTTAGGTTGAGTCCCTGTTGAGCCAATGTTGTGTGATAAAACCAGTATTTTCATGTTATTTCCTCCAAAATTTCAACTAAAGGATGCATCAAAATCTATATTGAGTGATTATTTTACAAAAGGAATTCTGGAACATTATGCCAATTTGCTAAAAACAGTTGTTGACTCCAATATTCTTGCTACACAAAAAGAATTTTCTTAGATTACCTCCTGTATTTCCTTCCAAGAAGGTGAAACTTTTTGCGAAAAAGAGGTAAAATTCAAATATTTTCCTGTTGATCAACCAAAAGGATGTAAGAAATATCCTCGATATGATCAATAAAAGAAATCTTCAATGATGTTGAAAAGCCAGAAGCGAATTGATATTGATCTTGGCTATGGTGCGTATTTTAAAATGACTTTCTAACAATCAGGCAGTGGAAATATCTTGAGCTATAAAAAGAATCCACTCAACTCATATCTTCTCATTTCATTTAAAAAGTTGCAATCAAATATCCGCAAAAGGGATCTCTCAATTGTCGTCAAGATGAAGGCGAATTAAGCGAGTAGACCCCCGGGGCCAAAGAAGATTTGAAACATCTCCAAGATGACGGAGTTTGTGACGGATCCTTCCAGGGAAAGTTCAGATCACCGTCGAGATGAAGGCGAGTGTGATGAACCTACCGACAAACCCTAAAAGATATTTGATTTCTGCTATCGTCTAAAGGCCTTTTGAGCCAGTGAGATCAATAGAACCCCTGAGATAAAAGAAGGATCGGAGCATCTCCAAGATGAAGGAGTTTGTGACGTGCCCTTCCCTGAAAAAAGAGAAAAAGTCAGGACATCCAAATGAAGGATGATGAGGAAAACCCGAGAAAGCCCAATGACTCAAAAAGAGTGCAAAAAGATCATCGTGGGAAAACACCCAGATATCAAACTGCCAAAATTGCCAGAAGTCATCTTTTCTCATGCAAAATTCTTTTATCAATATCTCTTCGCTTCCTGCTTTTATGAAATTCAGAATATTTCTTTTATTCTCATATCAGGGAAATGGATAGCTTCCTTGAAGAAAATCATCAGTGCTAAATTTTTGAATTTGACTCTTAAAACCGAGGAGCTAACCTCATTAGAGGAAATACTCTAGGTAAAAGAGGGAATATCTTTTCACATACATGCACGTTTAGAAGCATCTGAATCTGCTATGATTTTATCTTATTGGCAAAATTTTCTAGCTATTCTAAGAATGAAATAAACATTCAATATCCATTCTGATGCAACCTAGCGTTGTTTATATCTTCCAGAAGAGTTGCCTCATTCAGTTGAAGTATCTATTCCTATCTCATCGCGGTTTCTTCAGTCAAGGATTCCGTATGGTGCCCCCACTCAGGATAAGGGTCAAACCTGAACCATTTGCGGAAGATCATTTGATTTCAAAAGCTATTTCAGTCTCAGCAATGAGACGCCCAATTTCCTCCCCTTTTCAAAAGCTTTAGGGAACCCTATATTTCCTCCTTTCGCAAAAACCCCTCTCGGATTTGTTCGTCCAAATTCCGAAGGTCCCATCGTGCTTTCTCCATTTTTGAGAAACTCGTATGGTAGATTTCCTATCCAGATTAAGAGTTAACCTGGAACCTCGCTTTGCAAGGTATCTTCCTTGCAGGTTTGGGTTAAACCTGAGTCACATTCCAATAAAATTCCTCGTTTTGACGAGATGTTTTCTTCCAAGTCCCATCATGGCTCTTCCCATCAAGGAACCCATGCTTTGTATATCCATCCAGGATAGGATTTCACTTAAGCTTCATTTCACAAGGCATTTTCCAAAATGTCCCATCAAGGTCCTCGTGTATTCCTTTCCTCATTTCAAATTCATCTTGATATATTTTCGTCCCATCCAGGTTAAGGGCTAAACCTGAATCATTCCAAAAAGAATATCTCATCTCACCCATGAGACCTGATCAAAATTCTGATTTCCCACCATTTCAGGATTTTTGTCCAAAGTCCCATCACGATTTCCTCACTCTATACTCAATCATATCATTTTTCGAGGATTTCGTCCCCCCCAAAACCGTTCAGGATAAGGTTCTAAGCCTGGAAAACCATATTTTCAAAATAATTCTTCCACACCCAGTACAGATCTACTGACTGGGGCATTTTTTAAAAAATTTGGAGTGTTGTCTTTGCCACTAAGCTCGGCTTACAACCGGCTTAGTAGCAAAGAGGGGCATCTGTGGACACCCTAAATTTTTCAAAGTTTTGTAAAAATGACCCTTTTGCCCCTAACCCCGTTTTCTGAGAAAATCAAGTCATTTCTTCAGATTTTCTGAATTAAAAACCCATATTGACATATTCAAAATCAACTCCAGATCCGAATCCAATATTTTAAATCCATATTTCCTCAAAATCCAGATCCAAACCCATTTTCTGAAGAAATTTTCTCAAAATAGTTTTTTCTCAGAAAATTTCTCTTTTTGTAAATATTTTTGCAAAAAACACAAAAAAATTAGTTTAATCTTTGATTTCTCGTAAAACTTTAGGATTTTATTCTAAAAATACAAAAAAAAAATTGATTGAAAAATAAAAAAAAAACAAAAAAAAAAGAATGAAAAATTTCAAGAAAAACGAATGAGTTTAAACTTTTTAAAATCGATTTTGCTAAAAAAATCATTTTTAAACCATTTTTATGAAAAACTTTGTTAAAGAGAGCCTCTTTTTGGAAAAACCAAAAATTCTCACAAATAAACCCTTCGAAACCCTTTCTCCACTCTCTCTCGAGCCTCTCTCTCTCCACCGAAACCCTAAAAGCCCTCTTCATCGCCCTTCTCTTTCTCTCTCCTCCATGGTCGATCGCCCGGACCCCCCTCTTCATCACCCTTCATCCTCAACTACCTACCCTTCCCGAACTTTCCCTTTCTTTTCTCTTTAAAAGGAGCCTGCAGGAAGCTCCATTCCTTCACCGCTTCTTCACCTCCCCATTCGCATCTTCTTCCTCTTTCGACTCGTTCTTCACCCCTCCACAGTCTTCTCTCTCTTGCATACGATCGCCTCTTCACCCCAGCACCAGAATCCATCCGCTAATCACCTCCTCACGTACCCCTCTCTTGATCGAGCGGCCTTTTCCCTCTGGCGTTTCCTATCTCCTTCTGGGGCTCTCGAGACTCTAGACAGATCGGCCATTCTCGTAACATTTTAGAACCCTGCGAAACCGAGGTTTTCGGATGGTCAGTTGTTGTGTGAAATCCAGATTGATACTCTTGATTTGTTTGATCATGGCAATATACAATTGAGCTGCAAAGTTAAGATCAACCTACAGGTAAGTTCAAAACTCCTGGCAATCTAAAACTGAACATATAAGTATTCGTGCTTCCTTTGGGATCATGTCTGCATTGAATAACAATCTATATTGAATTGAACTTACCTGAAATTCTGAGTGATTTTGCCATTTCAAAAATTCTGGTATGAGATTTGTTTGTTTATTCATTGTTTATTTTATTTTTATCCTTAGCAAGCCCCTTTTGTCTTTATATGTATGGGCTTTAACGTTGCCATAGAGCAATAACAGTTGACAGCATTTCATCAAGTCCATTACCTTAATAAACACCTAGTTGAGTCCATGGGTAAGAGAATGAATTTCATCAGTCGGCCTCATGTTGCAAAGCTTCTTTTATTTTCGTCAGCAGATGAGTCCCATGATTCCTTTATCCCTGGGTAAATCATGTTCTATAAAATAGGGGGATGATCTCATGATTGAATTGAACTCAAGTATGGATATTGTTTTGGTGAATTTATGTTTGATCACCTTCTTCCTAAAGGATGGATCCAATCCTCAGGGTCTTAGGGTGGAATGCTTTAGTGGTTCCTTTTCTCTTTTATTAGAATCAGTCATCATCACAGGGCACCTGGACTTTCAAAAACATAGATATCACCACCTGTTGTTCATCACTCACGTGCATTGACCACACCCCCATTGCACTTCACAGCATACCTTACCAAATGGCACCTTTAGCTCTCCAATGTCTCCCACATCATTGCACATTTTCTATGTCACTGTTTCATCCTCACTCATATAACATTTCCAGCCACCATCTGCATTCCTCTGCTGCTAGGCCTGCGGCAGGTTCATACCTTATACAACCTCATGTCATTACTACCGCCTTAATATCCTTTATCATTCACCTGCACCAAACATCATATAGTAACACTTACCCTTTCTCACAGTGGGTACTTCAGCTGCTGTGACCTATACACCATACAATGCACCGATCATACATATATACTTTTTTGCTAAAAGTACTATTCCTCCATACCTGTAGTTATATTCACTTATCCCCACAGCACCCCCATATACTGTTGCCACCCAGTTCGTGCAACAATCTCTCAATTCTTGCATTTATCTTCATAATCTCATTAACATCTATACCTTCATTCAAATAGCATTTCATAACATAGGTCATATGTTACATGCACTGCCATCATTCTCCACACCTTTCCATGTTCTTTGCACATCATGATAGCATGTTCCATCTATCTTGTATTTTCTTCCTAGACTCTCTCATCAACATTGAGGGATCATCACATGCATTGCAATTCTAATATAACCTCTTGGTTTTTCTTCCCATTTCCTACTTGGCTTCATACTAACTTTATCTTTTTGCAGGAAATATAGGAAAAGGGTTATTTTCTGCTTGGCTTAGGGAATTGTAATTTTTTATTTCAAGACTGTGATAGATAGATATAATGAGAATTTACGTTTTCCAGCTCTTAGATAGAATGAATGAGCATTGTAAATATCATGAATTACTTGTTTTTCATGCATTTTTGCCTTTATTTCTCAAATTCTCACAATGGTGAAACACGAATGGCACGTGCACCTTTTCATAAGAGGTAAGTTAATTCTAAGTTGATGATTTACACCAACGGCCATAGTCGGGGTGTAAACAAAACTTAGTATTTTTATCTTTTATGAAATAACACTGGATCCGCACTGGATCCATTTTCAAAATTCATCATATTTTCTTAAATATTTTCATCTTTTATCAGAATTTAACTTAAAATTAACTCAAAATATATACCAATGGCCATAGTCAGGGTATATTGAGGGTTAATTTCATTTTAAATCCTATAAAAGTACCAAAAGGGTATTTTATCCTTCACTTGAATTTAGATATGACTATTATATAATACATTCAATGACCATAGTCAGGAAGGTATTATATCATTAGTCTTGTTTAAATTCATTTGAAGAATGAAATATGATTTTTAAATCCAATTTCAAACTTATTCAAATTCATCATATAGGATAGAATGACATCATATTTTTTTTCAAATTCCTTTTCCAAAATCCAAGTAATTTCAAATATCTTTCTTCAGTCTACAGTTTAATTCATCCTTCTATCTTATTTCAAAGATTTAAATTTCAAGTTTAAAGTCCAAATTGACTTTGAAATTTCAAAATTCAATCTTTATATTCTTGATTCATTCCAAATTCAAACTCCAAATTCAAAGTTCAAATTGACTTTGAAGTTCATTTATAAATTCGAATTCTCAAATCAATTTTGAAAATCCAAAATTCCAACTCAAATTCAGCATCCAATTTCAAAGTTTAATATAACTTTGAAATTTCTGATCCATCTTCTGATTCAAAATCCAATTTTCTTCAAGTTTTAAATCAAAGTTGAGATTGACTTTGAATCTCAAAATCCAAAACCTTCTCGAGTTCAATCAGGGTTTTCAAAACCCAGATCCATCTTCTAAAGTCCCATTTGGACTTTCAAAACCCAAAATCCAAAGTTAATCTCAGCTTAGATCCAGATTTCCAACTTCACTTTGGATCTCGGATTACAGACCCAAAATCCATTCTAGGATCCAGAACCCAATTCACCTTGAATCTCAGACTTCAGATCCAAATTCACCTTAGGATCCAAAACCAAGTCTACCTTTGGATCTCAGATTATAGATCCAAATTCTAATTCTTAGGATCTAGATCCCCATTCTACATTGGATCTCAGATTCAGATCCAAATTCCAATTCTTAGGATCCAGAATCCAATTCAACTTTGGATCTCAGACTTCAGATCCAAATCCATTCTAGGATCTAGAACCCCATTCACTTTGGATCTTAGACTTTAGATCTAAATCCGTTTTAGGATCCAGAATCCAATTTTACTTTGGATCTCAGACTTCAGATCCACTTCCATCTTAGGATCCAGAGTCCAGCCCTATCTTGGATCTCAGATTTCGGATCCGAATATCATCTTGGATTCCAAATCTTGAATCCAGTTCCATCTAAAATTCCAAATCCCAAATTCCACTTTAATTTCAATCCTTAAAACCAATTCCATTTCATTCCAGATTTCAAATCAAGTTTCCATTTTCAGATCCTAAATTCAAAATTCAACTTTGAACCCTATTCGGAATCTAGATATTGGATTCGGATTTCATCTTGAAAACCCGACTTTAAATCAATTCTATTTCTCAATTTTGTTCAAATTTCCCAATTCTATCTTTCCTTCTGATTCAATTCCAGTTTCATTTCTATTCTGATTCAAAGTCCATTTATGACTTTGAAAATTCTTTCTTTTAGTTTCAAGATCATTTCTCTCAAAGATCCAAATTCATTTTCCTAAGCTCTGATTATTCCAAAAACTTAGAATTTCAAATCTTAAGTTCTAAGTTAGAAAACATTTCTTCACTTTATCTGATTCACTTGGAAATTCTTCAAAATATTTTCAAAAAGAGCATACATCTTTGCATTTGCACAAGCATGATTCATTGTGCATTTTTAGACCTAGGATAAATACTTAGATAATTTCTTAGCAAAGCAAAAGGCATTAATTCGACCCTTGGTTCGATTACCCCTGGTAAAGGCGCCAGGAACGGTCGAACCTCGTACCGACGAGCGGATCCCGTCTCCCAGTTTTCCCGCAAATATTTCAAAAACGGAGGCGAGTTATTTCAAATATTTTTAAAATTAAGGTCAAGTGAGACCCGCAAAAGAGTTCATCTTCTCTTTTCTTCTTTCTTTTCTCTTCTCTCTTTCTTTTCCATTCTTTTATCTTTTCTCCCTTCAAAAAGGAGGAAAATAAGAGGTTGGAAAGGAAAAGAGAAGGAAGAGAGAGAATATTACGAGAGGAAAATTTTTGCGATGATCACAATTTGGATCTTCATGATGTTTTTATGTTTCATTATATAGTAGAAATTTAATTTCAATTTTAAGGTTGGATAAATTTGGCTATTGTTTTAAATTTGAAAAGTCCAAGTTATTTATATACAGAAATTCAATTGAAATTGGTTTTGTTTTTGTTTATAATGGTTTATACAAATTAAACGTGAAGATCCAAACTCAAGAGTCTTTGACTTCTGAATACGCGTTGGTTGGGAACAAACATAGTATGATTAATGATAAGTCCTACATGCTTTGGCATCGAAGGTTGGGTCATATTTCTGAAAAGAGAATAAAGAGACTCATAAATGAAGAAATTTTGAAATCTCTAGATTTTACTGACAATGACCTGTGTGTTGATTGCATAAAGGCTAATCAAACAAACATATATAAAGAGGGTCTCAAACATAGTAGTGAGATATTGGAAATAGTTCATATGAATGTATGTGTACTATTTACCCCTTATTATACAAGCAAAAGATATTTTGTCACTTTTATTGATGATTATTCTCGGTATATGTATTTCTATTTGATTTATGAAAAATCTGATATTTTTTAATGTTTAAGTAATTTAAGAAAGAAGTAGAGAAACAAACCGATAAAGTTGTTAAAATAGTTAGGTTTGATAGAGGTGGTGAATATTATGGTAGGTTTACTGAGACGGGGCAAAGGAAAGGACCATTAGCACGATTTCTAAAAGAAGAAGGCATTGTGTCTCAGTATATCATGTCTAGTAGTGCCTATCTGAATGGTGTAGCTGAAAGAAGAAATTGTACGCTTAAAGAAATGGCCAGAACCATGTTGAATTATTCAACACTTTTCATCAAGTTGTGGGGAGAAGCCTAAGGACTGTTGTGCATATTTTAAATAAGGTTCTTACAAAATCTGTACCTAAAACTCCCCATGAGTTGTAGATAGGTAAGAAATCATCAATGTCTTATATGCATATATGGGGTTGTTCTGCAGAGGCTAAGTTGTATAAACCCCACATTAAAGCCTTTGATCCAAGAACAATCAATGGATATTTCATTGATTATCCAGAAAGATCAAAATGATACAGGTTTTATTGCCCATCTCATTCTCCACAGATTGTTGAAATGAATAAGGCTAAATTCCTTGAAGATGGTTCAGTCGGATTAAGTGCACTTCAAAATCTTGGTTTTGAGGAAATACATGATTCAGTCTCACTACCTGTTGAGGAAAACACCAAGAGATACCATATTGTTATCCCTAATAACGATGTTGTTGATCACCCGATTGTTGATGCACAAATCCAAAATGAACGTATTGTGGATAATACAGAAGAACACAAACATGATAAACAGGTTCAATCTGAACATGTAGAATGACCTGTTTGGAGATCTACAAGAATTAAGAAATCTATCATATATCTTGATTATGTAGTGTACATTCAGGAGCTTGATGATTCATAGACATAGATGATGACCCGTTGACTTTTATGAAAGTTGTTGAAAGCAAATAATCTTCGCATTGGATAAAGTCATGAAAGAAGAGTTGGACTCTATGGTTACGAATCAAGTATGGGATCTTGTCAAGTTACATAAAGAAATAAAACTCATAGGGTGTAAATGGGTCTTTAAGACCAAAAGGGACTCCAAAGGTGACATAGAAAGGCATAAGACAAGATTGGTTGCTAAAGGATTCACCCAGATGGAGGGCATTGACTATAATAAGACATTCTCTCTTGTCTCAACTAAGGAGTCAATGAGGGTAATTTTGGCCCTCGTAGCTCATTACGACTTAGAGCTACATCAGATGGATGTGAAAACATTGTTTCTCAATGGGGATCTGAATGAAGAGGTATACATGGAACAACCTGTAGGTTTCTCTGAAGATGATCGTTTGGTTTGCAAGCTTAACAAATCAGTATATGAACTTAAACAGGCCTCCTGAGAGTGGTATATTAAATTTTCTCATGTCATTGTGACTTTAGGGTTTACAGAAAACATCATTGATTGATGTTTATACCTTAAGGAAAGTGGGAGTAATATTGATGTTGTATGCAGATGATATATTATTTGCAACCAATGATATAAAGTTACTTGTAGAGACAAAACAATTTCTTACATCACATTTTGATATGAAAGATATGAATGAGGCTTCTTATGTATTTGTCATAGAGATTCGCCAAGATAGAGCAAAAGGTTTTCTAAGTCTCTCCCAAAGATCCTACATAAATAAGAGATTAAAGCGATATGGGATGGAGAATTGTTCTTCTATTATATCACTCATATCAAAAGGTCATAAACTGAGCCTAAATGATTGTCTATAGAACGATATTGACAAAGCACAGATGAGTGATTATCCATATGCATCAATTGTTGGCATCTTGCAATACACACAGACTTGTTCACGTCCAGTTATTTCTTTCGCAGTAGGGATGCTTGGCAAATTCCAGTCTAACCCAAGCATATCCTATTGGAAAGTTGTTAAGAAAGTCATGCAGTATTTGCAAGGGACAAAAGACTATATGTTGACGTATCATAAGGTTGATCACCTTGAAGTCATTGGTTACTCAAATGCGGACTTAGAAGGGTGCCTTGATTGTAGAAAATCTACTACTGGGTATGTCTTCCTACTTGCTGGGGGCACGATCTCTTGGAGGAGTGGGAAGCAGACGACCACTACTGCTCACACCATAGATGCAGAGTTTATAGCATTGTACGAGAATACTTCGCAGGCCATATGGTTGAAAAACTTTATATCACAGTTAAAGGTGGTTGATTTCAGCGAGAAGTCACTGAAGGTCTACTGTGATAATGAAGTTGCTGTGTCCTTTTCGAACAATAATAAAAGTACTATGTCATATAAGCATATAGAATTAAAGTACTTTGTGGTTAAAGAAAGAACAGAGAATCATCTAGTGCATATTGTTAATATTGGTAACAAAGAGATGATTGTTGATCCTCTTACTAAATGGCTAGCACCGGAATTGTATTCTGAACATGTATTGAGGATGAGCTTGTTAAACTCTTTTTGACATATGCATATGAATAAAGTGATCACATATAGTTTTGATTCTCATTATGACTATTTTTGTTAATGTCATAAGGATTAGAGATTCAACTAAGAGTCTATAGAATAAATTTTAAAGGACAATCTATTCATCAAGCCATTCCCATAAGGTATTCGGTTAAGGGTTTGTCGCTCAGACAAGTGGAAGAATGTTGGAGTCACCCACGTATAAGGACTCTCCTAAAGGTGTCTCTATCAGATAAACCTTACCATTTAGAGGGAACAATTATCTTAATTGTTTCTTAATAAAGATTAATGCTATAAAAAGGGTATTGATGAGAGACCCCTATGCAGAAAAGTAGAAAATAATCAACACAGTTGATTGCTCTGGGATTGGGATCCTACTCACCGTCGCTGGAGGGCCTGCGCTCACCAAGGGCTACGATCGACTGAGGAGACGAGCATCTCAGAGATGATACACATTGGGTTCACTAATCGGCCATTATCAGACGAATATGGCCGCTTGAGGTATTTTTTGTCTCTCCTTTTGTGCAATCTCCAACATTTACACCCTAGGGATTTCTGGTAGTTTAAAAAAATACTGAATCTTAAAAACAAATTATGGACACTTTGTGCACCTTATACATTGAAGGGGCCAAACTCTTTATTTGAAGGTAAGACTACATTGATAATAAAAAATAAAGAAAAAGGAAAAAGGTAAGACTACATTGGTTAACCTCGTTAATTGTGACCTTATCTATCGTTTATTCCCTTTAGTCCCCATAAAAAAATTATTAATCTTGAAAACATCATAATATATTATTAGAACACAGAAAAAAAGAGCTTTATTGTTGTGAAAAAGGTTCAACTTCACAAGCAGCTGGATAGAGGTTGCCTGGATGAATTTTAAAATTACACCAAACTATCTGAACATTTCTTCCTCTTCCTTAAACCCTACATTCATGAAGATAGTATGTGATGGACCCATAACCTAAACTGGAAATGTTGGATCCTATGCCAGGAGAATTATATATATATATATATATATATATATATATATATATATATATATATATATATATATATATATATATATATATATATATATGTGTGTGTGTGTGTGTGTGTGTGTGTGTGTTTTAGACATATGATCTACATGCTTGCTTTTATAGGAACCAGCTTCTAAATCATCCAGTCATGCATAAGCAGAATTTTTTAAGGCTAAAAAACTCTAGAACTCAAAAATTTCATAAATATTCATGCATCCAAGGATCATGTTTTTTTTTATCAAAAACACACTATCCAACACTCAGATTCCTAGCAAATCCACCATGCCAAGCACATCTGGAGGGTCAGATGTGCAAACAAATGTTAGAAATGCCTAATTATTATGGTAGTTCTCATATTCTAGTTATATATATAAAATACACAACTACCAGGGTCAATTTTCGCAAAAAAACATTTACTGGCGCTCTAAAAATGTGCACCAGTAAAGATCTGAGTCCTTTAGCGATGCAGTAAAAGCGCCAGTGAAGGTCTCGATGCACCACTAAAGGTCCCGAACCTTTGTTGGCGCACACTTTAATACGCCAGTAAAGGTGTTTTTTCGAAAATTGATGTTGAGCATCCATCGCACGCTCCTAGTGATTGCGTAGCTACGTATCTCTCTCTATATATTACAGAGGATTATAGACCCTCATTTGATTGTCAAAAGGAGAAAATACAGAAGATAAAATTGTGCCCCCATGACGAAGAAAGAGGTGGAAACATTTTTTCAACATTTTTTCCACCAAAACCTCTGGTATACCTTGAGGAAACATTTTTTCAACAGCATCAAGGACGCTATTACATTCATTAGCAGCTTCTGAGACATCCATATCAAACATCAGCCACGGAAAATAACAAAAAGAACAAAAGGAAATCTTAACGTCAATAATATAATGAAATGAAATACAAGCTTAAACAATCTTAACATGAAAGTAATGTGATTGTCAATTAAGAGAAGTTTACAATTTCCATTAAAGGATAAGGAGACACCATATTCCAATAACAGGAGCTATTTTATCATTTCAAACATTGCTCATTTTATGATAAAATGAAGCATGAAACATAAATTAACCAAACTTTCATATGGACTTCTGCCAATTTCCAGAGCTTACGTATATCTCTCTCAAACCTATCTACACAATTTACAAAGCTTAAGCTAAAGAAAGCTATTAAAATTAATTTCTAGTTTTTTCACTCAAACACAAATTTGAAGGAAACTTGAGAACATACGTTAATGACATCAATTACTTATCAAACAATGAATTCTAATCCTGGTAATACAAAAAAATGAAATACATTACACTTAAACCTACCATGAAAGTAACATAATTGTCAATTCAGAAACGGTTCACAATTTCCATATAATTGATATAGACACAACGTTTCAATAGTAGGACATAATTTATCATATCAAACATTATCTATTTTGTGATAAAAATGAAGCACATGGCATAAACTAACCAATCTTCCAATACACATTTATATGGACTTCTGTCATGCTTCCAGAGCTTGCCTGAACCGACAAATCCTATCTACATATTTTATGAATCTTAAAGTAAAGAAGGCTATTAAAATGAATTTATTGTTGAGTTTTTTCCACTTAACAACATAATACAAACTTAAAGAAAAACACGACACCCTATTGCAATGATATCAATTGCTTCTTGAACAACACATGCTAACCTTGAGACTGTCAAACTTTCTAATTTATACGGGCGCCAATATGCTTTTTACAACCTTGCACCCATATGCTATAGGAACCTTGGGTAGCATTGTTTCATCTTTATTTCCAAGCATTAAGCATCTATATAACCTGTCAACATGAAATTAGATGTTCAAGCAAGAATTTTGCCTACTCTTAAGTGACTGAAAGTTTAACTCCTCACCCTTGACACCATATGAATTCCAATGAGTTTACATGATGTAGTGCTCAATTGTAGTGAATGCAGCATAATACGACAAGCAGAAATCAAGTGATGACACTTTATATATATACTACACCAGGAAAATTTGCACATGCTTCACAGAATATTGCATGCCAACTGATGGTACCAGCTACCAGGTGCTTAATTTGATTGTTTGACGAGTTAAAAGGATGGTATTTATAACCACCAGTGTTGTTCTTAGGAGGTTTTTTCTCAAGAGAATTTAAAAAAACTGGTTTTCCTCAAGAAATATCAGGAAAATCTCTGCTTTTGAAAAATTAGAAAATATAAACAATGACAAAAATAAAATAATAGGTTTCAGTGGTATTTCTCTTACGAAAAATATAAAGACTGTTAGAGAAAATTTCAAAATATAAATGAACCAGAGAATAAAAATTATATAGTTAAAAAAATTATATATATAAGAAATTTTTTGGAAAATATGACACTATTATCGTGATATTGGTTTTAAGGAGATATTTTGAAAATAGTGACATGTTTTCATCAGTTGTTGCGAGAAGACATTAATATTGCTATATTTTCAAAATATTAGCAATATTTGTGTTCACGCATTGTGAAAAGATGCAAAAATTTTACATGCATGGTCTACATCATAATTCAGCCACATCCTTACAGGTCATTGAAACTGATGATAGGCAAATATTGAGTGGCTATGGGCCAAGAAAAGTTGACAAAAAGTGTCCTTTTTACTAGAATATCCACATGATGAGAGAGTAAAGGGAAAATTTATTGCATGAGCATGAGAAAATAGTAGCACAAGATATCTAAGATGTCAAACAAAACTTGCTAACAACAATGCACAACAGTTAACCTCCCAAGCTTTTGGAGAGACTTGAACTTCAAATATATAGCTTCAAGTACCAGGCTAACTGCATGCTGGGAAGCTGAACTTAGTGATTCATTGCGAGAGCGACTCCTCCTTGATGCAGGTTTCTTAGCCAGAGTTTGAAATCTAGTAATAGCAGCCTGAAGATCTATACCATCAAAGACTCGAAGAGCAGCTTCAATATTACCTTTCTGATACTCTAGCCTACCAAGGAGAGCTCTAGCTTCCTGCCATATTATAAAGACCAATGTGATGAATAATCATAGTTAAACAAAATGATTTCTCTGAAAAACATGAACACCCAGCCACATATGAAATGCACAGTACACCGAAATTTTTTGCATTAACAAATTTTGATGTGCACTTGATGTTTTGGCATTGGTGAGGCACTTTTCTAATTTTGTAGAAGGATTCAAACCATATTTTCTAGTCATAATTCGAAAATGCTAAGAAATTTATGTTAATTTTCTTGTCTTTTCACAAAATCACTGACTAATGAAGAAAATTAATGCTAAACATCAATCTGATCTATAGAAAACTGTGAATAGACAGAAAGAAATGAAGAAAACAAAACCTATCAACCATTAAAGTCGTGAATTTTAACAATTTCATCAATTTTTAGTGCCCTTGAATAAACTTCAAAATCTGTGTAGTTATTCATCCAGGATAGTGCAACTTTGTTTCCTCGCCTTTTTTTCCTATAACTGCAGCTAGTTGGCTTTTCTAAAACTAAGGAATCCTTTTTAAGAGTAATTTCCATATGTTATAAAAATTACAAGCACACTCTAGGTAAGTTCATCCAAAACCGTATTGGGATTTTGAAAAGATCTATTCTTCTGTAGGGCTATCTCAATGCAAGTAGGACCATCAATAAAAAAAACAAGCATAACATTTAATTTCCATAATCTAAAGCATGGCATTTTCTCACCAGATCACTTTAATTCATGAATTCTATCACAATGTCAGCAGTTCTGCTGGAGCATATCAAATATTCAAACATGCAACACATTTATTCGAATGTGCATGCATGTATGTTAGTCTATATATATATATATATATATATATATATATATATATATATATATATATATATATATATATATATATATAGTGAGAGAGAGAGAAGATGGTAGCCGCTAATCACGTTTCTAGCTAACCGCCAGCTAACCAGGCTATTGAAGGGTTTTTTCACACTTTCCTTAAATCTGACCGTACAAATGTATTCTGCATACTTGATTTTAACGGAATCAATTCTTGGATCATCCAATTCTGATATACAGGTAGGTTTTGTTAAGGTTTAAAAATCGAGAGTCTAAGATTTTTATAAATATTCAAGGCTTAAAAAGTCATATTTTTTGTTAAAAAACATGATCCAAGTATCCTTTCCTAGTAAAGGAAAACATGAAAAAAACACTTCAAAAACCCGATTAACTAGAAAAGTGGTAAGCATCTCTCTCTCTCTCATGGATATATATATATATATATAAGTCCCAATTTTTGTTAAATTGTAGTGTATGCTTGGGTCTTGGTCAAAGACCAATTTTGTCTTCTTGTTATGTGTTTGGGGCATTCTAGCCAATTTGTCTTGTGTAGAGATTTTAGGGGTAAAGTTGGTATTTACATAATTATGTGTGGGTAGCATGGGCATACAATTTATTTAATGTATAATGAATGTTGTGGAGCATGTGAAAGGTTATTATGTGAAGGGTCCATGTAGAGGTGCATAGGAATGTGAAGCGTTGGTATGTGAAGAGTCTTTATGCATTAGTGAGTGATTAAAAATGAATTTTCATAACTTGCATTGGGGCCTATGAGAAGGCCAAAAGTTATGAAAATTATGATAGAATGTGTACAAAGGCCCCCAATGCCTATATATTGTATGGGACTTGTAGTTTTATGTGAAAAAGTGAATTATTAGTAAATTACTTCTCTTTTCTTCCTTGGTTTTCTCTCTCTCTTGGGTTGGGTATTTTCTTCTTGATTAAGAGTTGGATTTTTTCCTATAAGGTAACAAAGCTATAGGAAAGGAGGGTGCTTGGTGCTCTTGGTAATCATTGGAGAATCAAGAAAGAGGTCGACTCTTATTCCATCATGGAGTTTTTTGCTAGAGACAAGTTTGGAGTAGAGAAGCTTACCAACTCTAATTATCAATATTTGAGGCCATGTATGAAGGCATACCTCCAAGGTATAAATGTGTGAGAGGTTGTTGGTGGAACCAAAACTACCATAATAAAAGACAATAAAACAAATACCGAAGCAAAGAGGAAATAAAAGATTTGATGTGGAAAAGTCTTGTTGACCTTAAGAGCTTTTATTTCAGAGGTGATTGTTGATCACATCCAAAATCTTGAAAGCCTGAAAGAGGCATGAAATACTCTTGAAAGTCTTTTTAAAAAAAGGAATAAAGCCCACATGTAATTCTTAGAAAATGAATTGGCAAACTTGAAGAAAGGTAACATGAGTGTCTTCTTTCTTTTTTAAAGTGAAAAACATATGTCATGAAATTAAGTCTTGATCCTAATGAGACTATTAGTGAGACTCTAATGCATAGGCAAATTCTTCGTAGCCCCAAGAGTAAATATTTGTCATTTGTTACTTCTCTACAAGGGTAGACTAAATTTTTAACTCTTGTTGAATTGGAAAATCTGACTTATGTGAACAAGACAAGCAAAAATCATAATGCTAGCTTATGGCATGTTAGGCTAGGTCATATGGGTTTTGATAACCTAGAGGTGATTGTTTCCAAAACTTTATTAAGAGGGCTTCCTATATCAATGAATTTTGATATGTTAATATGGGAAATCTAATAGACTCCCATTTGAAGAGCCTTCTATTATAAGCAATAGACATTGAAATTGATTCACTTTGATGTGCTAGGACCATGTCAAGTGCCTAGCTATTTGGGGTGCAAGTACTTGTGGAGGATTTCTCAAGGTTCAGATGGGTACATTTTCTAAAAGAAAAATATGAAGTGTATGCCAAATTTAGGCTTTTCAATCACATGAATGAAGGATAATTTCGAATAAAAATATACTTTTTAAGAATGGATAATAGGAGAGAATATGTGTCCAATGAGTTTCTTGAGTATTGTAGGTGTAACAATATAAAGAGGCAATTTACTTTGTGCTTACACACCATAACAAAATGGTGTAGATAAGCACAAGTAAAAAAACCTTTGTGAAGTGATTAGAAGTCAGATTTATACAAAAAAATTTGCCTAAACAGCTATCAGTGGAACCCATGAATTTTGCATGCTATGTTATGAATCGACTTCCATCAAGTAACATATCTATGAAATCTCCTCATAAAGTGATGCATGAAATTAAGCCTTTGGTTTCTCATTTTAAAGTGTTTGGTTCTATATGTTATTGTTTATATACCGAATGCTAATAGAAAGAAGCTATATGAAAATGGTTTAAAATGTGTGTTTGTAGGGTATGATTTTCAAAGAAAAGGCTGAAGGTGATTTAATCCCCAAACTCAAAGATGTACTACTTCAAGGGATGTAGTCTTTGATGAAATATCTTCTTATTATGATCAACAACCTTCAACACATTATGTGAATGATTCTTGTAGTGAAGGTAAAAAAAAAAACCAAAAACTTAAGTTCCTCTTCGGATGATCAAAAAAAGTCTTATTCATCATCAAGTGAGGACTTTAAAAGAAGGGGGAGACAAGGTGAAGAAAATGATGAAGCAAAGAAAAGAAGATCGATGAAAATGAATAAAAATTAAGACCGTTGTCTCATGAAATATAGAGATGTTGATTTCTCTAACCTTGCTGATGTTGTTTCATTTTTTCTTTCCAGGTCTTATTGATGATGATGAACCCTCTTGTTATAAAGATGCAAGAGGAAATGTCCAATTGGAGACCGTCATGAAAGAGAAGATTGATTCTTTCCAAAGAAGTCAAACTTGGGACCTAGTTTCAAAGCCACAAGAAGTTCAACCCATTTCATGTAAATGGGTAATCAAAATAAGGCGCAAGGTGGATGGATCAATTAATCATTATTTGTTTAATGTCACATGGACTTTCTCCTTTGCATTAATAGAAAGCTTTTAGTGCCTCTCTGCCTCCAACACACACTTTAATTTCTATAAGCTTCTAAATTTTACATGTTTTAATTCAATTCTCATTATGGAATAATGGCACTTAATGCTTAGCGCTGGCCTCTTGGCTTCCCCCATGCATCCTCACCACCCCTCTCTCCTCCTAATGCCTATTGTACCCCCCTTGTCTTCACACAACACATCATCACCTTTCTCTCTGCCCTTCTCATCATGGAATAATGACATTTAATGCTTAGTTTTGACCTCTTGGCTTCCCCCCATGCATCCTCACCCCTCTCTCCTCCCAATGCCTACCATACTCATCTCTCTCTGCACCCAATGCATCATCACTGATGCTTACCACCTCTTTCTCTCCCCAATGCCACCTTTGGCCTTCTGTTAACCTTCTCTCTCTTACACAAGAAGCCAAGGTAGTTTCCCTTGGTGCGTATCTCTCTAAAACCCCAACCTCTCTCTCTCTCTCCCTCTCTCTCTCCCTCTCTCTCTCTCTCTTGCTTGGTTAGTGATACCCGACCAAGAAAACCAGTGAAAGGTTTGTTTCATGCGTATGTGAGGTTCTTTTTTATTTTGTATGCTTTTGTTGTTTCCTTCACCTTTGAATAATATTATTGTTGTATGTGTAAAGCAGTCACAAATATGTATATGCATGCATGTTCATCTTTAAGTTTCTTTATTAAGGACTTTTTTTGGCCTATACGTATTTTGTTTTATGTCGTTATTGGGCTCCTCGACAACCCAGTCGCGTCATGCATGGTTAATCTGTCTTGGTCTGTCAGGCTTGCATAGTTTGGATTGTTCAGGGAGGTTGTTGGCCAGCAGACCAGTCGAGCCCTGCTCGACTGGCTAGCTGGGCTAGACACAACATATACAAAAAAAAGGGAAGAGGCCTGTGCTGGGTTGGCTGGACTGCCAGGCCCTAGCAGACCTGCACAGATTTGGCCTGTACAGGGTCTTTGGCATGGATTTTAACATCCCAGCCGACTGTTAGTCAGCTAGGCATGTGTGCATATTGGTGGGTCGGCTAACAGCCTAGCCAAAATACGGCTGGCCTGTCAAGCCTTGGCACCTCTTTTTGGCACAACCATATGTTGGCTGGGCATGGTATTCAAAAGCTAACAATATATATATATATATATATATATATATATATATATATATATATATATATATATATATATATATATATATATATATCAGATTTAGTTTTTTTAGGAACTCTAGTTCGCTAAGAGCCCCAACCAACCCACTATTGGCCAGGCAACTAGCCCTAATAGGGCCCAGTCAATTGAGTTGGTTGGGCAGAGTACTTTAAAAAAAAAGGACAAAACAGAAACTTAATGCCTGTTGATAAAATGATTAGATAGTGTAGTGGAATTGGACTTCTATCACATGTACAGGTTTTGCCAAATAATGTTGTGACCAGATATATGGTCAAAATTTTTAATTTATGTATACCCTTTATGCCTGTATGAACTTGGGCATAAATTCAGTACGATGTGGAAAGTTTCCATATTTGTATTTGAATTTAAATCCGGTTGATTCATGTAAAAGAATGAGGCTCTACGAGCTTGCACCTGGTCATGTCATACTTAATCAAAATAATATTGCATAGTTGTCTCATGTATATATGCCTACTTAAATTAATATGGGCCTGCATGTATGTAGCTGCATGGATGTTCACATGTGTGATTAATAAGGAAAGCATGCATTGACATGAATTTGTGCACTCAATGAAAGTATACAATTGACATGACTATATGTAATGAATGAAAACATACACTTAACATGAATGTGTGAACTAATGAACATGCATATGACGATTATTGTTGTTTCACCCACATTGTTAAGTTGGCATTTATGAATGGGTATTGGAAAGCATGTAACATCATCGCATATATTGCATGTTATGATATACGCGTATGATGCATCGATAATCAAAATGAATCATTGTAGGCATGGTGAGCCTTGAGCTTTAGTTTGCTCCTTCTTTATTTGTCTTAATGTATCGCAGATGTTACATTATTATTGTTTCACTGTATTGCATTGTTCTATGCTATGTCACATAGGTGCAGGTGCGAATGCGGCGGAGGGGTACTTTAAAAAAGCTTGGGTGCGGGGATGCAGAATATATATATATATATATATATATATATATATATATATATATATATATATATATATATATATATATTTTAAGTTAATACTATGTGTATTTGTGTGCACGCCCCTCCCCTTTGCATCTATCGATGTGAGACCCCCTTTTGAAGAGGGGATCGACTTTCCCTCCGGTGGCTCCACGCCCCTCCCCTTTGCATCTATCGAGTTAGGGTTCCTTCAGAACCCTAACTACAATTTTTTTTTCTTGTTATCGGTAGGTCCTGCCCTTTTTAACTTGAGGTTCTCTTTTTTTTGTTACTTAACACAATGGGTGTGTGCGAGGCATGGATCGACCGGGTCTGTGACCCGTGATCCAGCCGCAGTTTGGATTTGCGACCCAGCGATGGTTTGGGTCTGATATTTGGATCCATGCGGATCCAATTGCGGATCCATATATATTTATTTATACTTAGCATTACTATTACTATCTTTATATATATATATGTATATTGGGTATGGTTTCGGTTTGGCCACCACCGAGACTTGCGACCCAAATCTATAATGAATCCACCCAGTTGGGCAAATTGGATCCGTCTGAGGATTCAAATTATTACAAGCTTTAAAATACTATATTCTTAATACATTTGGTTTATTCTTCGATATGATCTTGTGGGTCTTTCATAGGTTAATATGGATCCATTTACGTTATCCAAAAATTGACATAACTTATTATGGGTCTAGGATCCATTGTGCTTCGTAAATCTCTTTAATAAATTTGGATTCAGGAATCCAAAGTTTTGATCATACTCTGATTTGGAACTATGGATCCAAAAAAATTATTATGGATTCAACTAAATGTACACTGATCCTTATGGTTTTGATACAAGGAACCAGATTAATATAAAAGTTTTGATGTCGAAGATTCAAATGCAATATTGTGGATCCGAACATCGCCTTAAGCTATACCAATTCCCACTAAGGTGTTGTAGAAACATTCTTATTTAAAATTCAATTTGAACTTCGCGGATCCAATCTATTTAACCAAAATCTATTAATAAATATTCAATTTAAGGTTCATGATCCGAAATCTAAGATCCAAATGGAATATCAGAGTTCTGAACAGGATATTAGGGATCCAACATTGAAGATCCAAATAGGATATCCGAGATCTAATTATGAATAAACAATTAAAACAATAAAAATAACCTCGTACCAGCTTAACGACCTAAATTTCAAGTTTATTTACCTGATAAAAATCTTGGATATTACATCCTTTCTCCCTAAAAGAATTTTGTCATCGAAATTTCATTACAGGATTCCCGTAGAGATTGTAGTCTAAGGGAATTGGTATCAACAACGATGCACATATTTTTGTGAGCTCCCAACATATATCCCAATATATAAGGATCAGGACAACACACAATGAGTTTATAAGAAAAGTTTAGAGCTAAAATTTGGTTTCGACAAAATTCATACATGATTTCTTTGATGGCAAAATCTACACTAAATCACTTAAAGTCTTAACCTACGACAGTTAGAGTGTATGTTCACTACTTCCTACTTGTTTAGTCACGAATGATAGACACGACCTGCTATTCCTATAGCTTGTTCTTGATTATTGAATGGAGTTTTCCTTTATTTTATTATAATCACGTTGTTGTTTGTTGTCCTCGCTATTTCTAACAGACTCTTTTGTCCTAAATAACCTTAATTTATTCTCATTTCTCAATGCCTTGCACAACTAGTTGTCACATGTCGTAACCTCGATCAAGATGTTATTCTCAAAATGGTACCATCTTTTCACAGAAGACCCAAACATATCCTCAAATCAAGGTCTATAATCTCTCACAGAGTGGCCCTTTTATCCACAAAAGACACAAATATGTCATTATATCAAGAATTAAAATCAATAATGATTAAATTCTGCTATAACTACAGCCAAAACTATTGATATCTAACTGGCTATATCAATCAATCTCGGCAAATTCTCCAAATTTACCATAACTCTTTATTAATTATAGATGTTAACAAGAACCACATTGGATCACCTGGTCTGGGAAATGCACAACCTAACAAGGAATTATCACCCTAAAGGTATACCCGGTCTTGGATAATATACTTCCTCACATGAATTCACCGTCTTTGCGGTTGCCCGTTCTTGGACAATGTATTACCTCACGGAGATCTACCGCTCTAGCCGGATTACCTGATCTTGATCATACACACCCTCTTGATCTGGATATATATTTATAAGTAAATAAATATTTATTTTTTTAGATTTTCGTCTACTAATTGATCTTTCTTTGGTTAATAGTGGGCATCAAAGAAAAATTCAGCAAATAGAGCAAAACAAACGGTTCAACATACCAGTGGATCATTTTCGTACTTTCAACGATATCATACTAGAGTAAGTTTCTTTAGTATAAATTTATTTTTTTATATGCTTACAACAACAACAAAAACAACAACAACTATGCCTTCATCCCAAAACAATTGGGGTCGGCGATATGAACCAACAAAGAAAATCATTTTGGGTCTTCCACATGAATCCTTCTCCTGCAATCATTTCTATCCAATGCCATGTCCTCAGAGAGTTTCAAAGCATTCATATCCTTTCCTATCATTTCCCTCCAAGTCTTCCTAGGCCTACCTCGACCTCTTTTAACTAATATATTTTCCCATTTCTCCATCCTTCTAACTGGAGCATCATTAGGCCTTCGCCGAATATGTCCAAACCATCGTAAATGATTCTCTCTTATCTTATTTTCAATGGGTGCAATGCCTACCTTCTTAAGTATCTCCTCGTTCCGAATCTTATCTTTTATTGTATTTTCACACATCCATCTAAGCATACGCATCTCAGCTACACTCATTTTTTGAATATGATGTCTCTTGGCAGCCCAACATTTTGTACCATATAGTAAAGTGGGCCTAATAGTCATCCTATAAATTTTTCCCTTCAACCACAATGGCATTCTACGATAGAACAACACTCTAGTTGCACTTTTTCATTTCATCTACCCAACCTTTATCCTATGATTTACATCTCCATCAATTTCTCCATACTTTTGAATGATAGATCCCAAATATTTGAAACAATCATCCACCGATATTTCTTGCTCTCCAAGCTTCACTACACTCCCATCACTACTTCGTTGCTTACTAAACCGACATTCCATATATTTTGTCTTATTGTTACTCAACTTAAAACCTCTTGCTTCCCATGTTTGTCTCCATAATTCTAACTTGGCATTAACCCCAACTCTAGACCCATCAATCAAAACAATATCATCAACAAACAACATACACCATGGCATATTTTCTTGAATTGATCTCGTAAGCTCATCCATCACTATAGCAAATAGGAAAGGGATTAAAGCAGATCCTTGATGTAACCCAACCGTTATAGGAAAATTGTATGTCACCCCTCCACAAGTGCGGACATTGGTTACTACTCCCTCATACATATCCTTAATTATACTAATGTACTTGAGAGAAACACCTTTCTTTATCATTGTCCACCAGAGAACGTCCCTAGGTACTCTATCGTATGCCTTCTCCAAATCAATAAAAACCATATGCAAATTTTTGTTACTCTCTCTATTTCTCTCAATAAGTTGTCTAAGAAGATGTATAGCTTCCATAGTTGATCTTCCAGGCATAAAACCAAATTGATTCTCGGATATCATAACAACCTTCTTCAACCTAGACTCAATCACCCTCTCTCAAAGTTTCATAGTATGACTCATGAGTTTTATACCACGATAGCTTGTGCAATCTTGTATATCACCCTTATTCTTATATAGAGGCACCAAAGTACTCTTCCTCTACTCATTAGGCATCTTATTTGTCCGCAAAATCTTGTTAAAAAGATTTGTCAACCATTCTAAACCTTTCTCTCTCAAGCATTTTCAAGCCTCGATAGGTATACCATCTGGGCCAACTGCCCTTCTTGATTTCATTTTCTTCAAAGCCTCTGCAATTTCTTTCTTTTGAATCTTGCGCATGAAGTCACAATTCATCTCATGAAAAGAAATGGAGAAGTTTTCAAGATCCTGAGCATGACTTTCATTAAATAGATTATCAAAATAATCTTTCCATCTCTCCTTAATCTCCTCATCTTTGACTAAAACCCTTTGTGTTTTATCTTTGATACATCTAACCATACCCAGATCCCTCGATTTCCTATCTCTCATCTTTGCAATCCTATAAATATCCTTCTCGCCCTCTTTGGTATCTAACTTGTCATAAACCTCCTTATATACCTTATCCCTCGCGTTTCAAACTACTTTTTTAGCTTCCTTCTTTGCTATCATATACTTCTTCAAATTCTCATTATCACGACTCTGACTTAGATTTCTATAACACTCTCTTTTAACCTTAATAGCTAATTTGACATCCTCATTTCACCATGATGTATCCTTACCTAGCGGTGCACCGCCTTTAGACTCACCCAATACCTCCTTGGCCACATTTCTCATGCCACCCGCTATCTTATTCCACATTGATTCTGAATCCTCCTCGAGACACCAATTAGCTTCCTTAACTACCTACTCCACAAACATTCCCTGTTTAGCTCCTTTCAGTGCCCACCACTTAATTCTAGGATCTATCCTATGTCTATCCCTTTTGCGGCATTGTCTATTTCTAAGATCTAATTTTTTTTATATGCTTATAGTGCTAAATATAGTTGGTCTAATGGATTCGTAATTTGTTATTTACAAACTTAAATAGATTGACAGAAATCAACAATGAGAGTGTTCTATAAAGAGATGCACACACATTCAGATCACACAACATTCATCTGTAGCGAAAAAGAAGACACCTTTATAAATAACTTATACTTTATAATGTCACATTCATTCATTTTATTTTGTAGATTATCATTAGTTACTAATATATCACCAATTATTAGCGACGTGCAAACGAAGCTGCAAACTGTGGTGATTGAAATTTTAACATCTTCTTCACAAGGAGGTCTATCGATGATGTAGCGAGACATCTTTGCCAAGGTTCTCAGAGAGTGATATAGATATGTAAGGGAAATGAGTGCATTTTTTCCTTCATCCAAACCATCCAACTCTAGCCAGACCCAAATTTCACAATTATCTTCTCAGTTGGAGGCGACATAGATGGAGGTCCAAAAATTACGAGAGGAAATAAAGCAACAACAAAAAGCAACTAGACAAGAAACTGAGAGAGAGAGAGAAGCAAATAGACAAAAAATAGAGCTAGAGAGAGAAACAACTAAGAAGCTCAGAAAAGATATGCAAACCTTCATGGATGAACAAAGATGCAGGTTATGGATGCTTATATGAGAAGTATATTTGTTTTGGTTTTTAAACTCTTTGTTACAATTGTTATAATTAAATTTTAATTTATATAAATATTAGAAGTGTATATGTATGTTGCAGGCTTGGAGACGATGAAATAAAGTATAAGTGGTTTGTATTTGAAGTGTGTTTGTTGCAGAATTGAAGAAAATGTACTGGATTTATATTTGAAGTGTATTTGTTGCAGGCTTGGAAAGGATATAGGGGAGTTTATATTTTTGAAGTGTATGTTTTTTAAAGCATATTTAAAGTTTTTGTTTAATGTATGTTTGAAGTGTAGGTCAATAGTTTGAACTGTGTTGAATGATTGAGGATGTATATTTGAAGTTGAATGTTTGAGGATGTAGTGGGTTTGTATTTGAAGTGTGTTGCAGGCTTGAAGATGATATGTGTTTGTATCTTTGAAGTGTATGTTTTTTTTTGAAGTGTATTTGAAGTTTTTGTTTAATTTTTATTGAATGTATGTTTCAGTTGTTAATTTTAGTATATTTGGAGTGTATATATTTGAATGTAAAAACAATTTTTTAAAACTAAATTTTAGTTTTCAATTTCCAAGTTTATAGCCTATAAAAGCGACATTTTTGGCTCGCCATTATAGACTATAACAACGAGTTAATTCTTCCTATTATAGCCTACAATAATGAGTTAATGCTCATCGTTATAGGCTATAATGGTGAGACAAAAATGTTATAACCTATAAGTAGCCTATAATGATGGGATCTCTAGCTCGCCATTATAAGATACCTTGCCGCTATTAGTATTTTTTATTTCAATGAGATTTTTCACTAGTATTGGTTTACCTGTTAATAATGACCAATAAATGTCACCGTTATTGGTCAACAAATGCCATTTTGTTTCGACAACTTATTCTCGCTATTATAGGCTAATAGCGGTGGCAAATAGAGAATTAGCAATGGAAAAAATCACTGCTATTAATCATGATCCTTGTAGTGATATACATACGAATATATATGTATTTATAATGATATAATAGTGAAATACCTATTATGGATATTTTGGTTATTTTAGTCTTTGTAATAAGTTGTGCCCAGTACTTTTAATTTATTTTATTTTTTGTCATTTTTTATTTTTATAGGGACAATTTAATCAAATACCAAATAGAGTTTATGGGTTCTTTTTTAACTAGTCAAGATAGAGTTGACTAGTCACTAGAGCTCTTGGTACAATCCAACATATCTATTTAAGAGTACCGCTTCTCTATAAATAAAGGTGAACCTCCCCTCTTGTTCTTGAATGCTCTTCTAAAGCATTCTACTCATTTTATCAGTAAATTATGAATAAAATGTTATTTATTTTTAATCTTGCTTTTGTACCTTAATGTGTGGTATTGTGTTTAGTGGATGTTTGTATTGCCTATGTTAGCACCTTGTATTGTCTCTTGGTAAACTTGTGCATGTGCACTTTGTGTTTATGTTATTGAAAGCCCTTTGATGCTTTTGTTTTATTTTTTTTCATATTTCATTATAATTGATTACAAAAAACAAAAAATGAAAAGAAAACAAACTTGAAGAATTCCTTCGGCAAAACCCATAAGAAAATAAAAGATTACAATCAAAACACTATTAAAGAGAGAACTGATAACCACTGAAGGATTTTCTATCATTAAGACCAATACAAGTAGGAAATTGGTTGAAACCTTGAAAACGAAAAGAATGGTTTGCACTAAAATCTTGATTTAATTTTTTCTCTATAGAAATGAGTGGCAACATTTTAATTTTCTCGAATCTCAAATCTAATATGTGTGAATCCATGCAAAAACTTATCCTCAAATCCCTAGGGGCATTTGTATGTCACATAAGACAAATCACTAACAACAACAATTCATTGATAATATGCTTAGCTAGAAGCATAGCATGAATGGGGACAATGTGTCCCTATTTATACACAAAAACACAAGAGGCAAAGAGCCTTGGGAGCTCCTCCCATAGAGTCATTGGCTCTATGGGTATTTTCCATAGAGCCCCTCAAATTAAGCTATCCTAATTACATTATTAAAAAAATTAAAAATACAACTAACTAACCTATCCTTATTGAACTGACCTAGTTACATGATATAAAATGACTAAAATGACCCTATTAAGCATTATATATATTCCTTATATTTAAGAATATATATAAATACAACTTTAACACCCCTCGTCAAACTTATTTCATACACTAAAAGTTTATTAAGTAAAAATATAAAATGAGTTGTCGCAAGAGCTTTGATGAGGAAGTCAGCAAGTTGGTACTTAGAACTAACATATGATAGCTTGATAACTCTTTTCAGATATTCATCTCGTACATAATGGCAGTCCATTTCAATATTCTTGGTACACTCATAGAAGGTGTGGTTGTTGGCAATGTAGATGAGACTTTTGTTGTCACAACATATTTTTTAAGGTCTGGAGATATCTATTCTCATATCTCTGAGAAGATTTCGTAGCCATACAAGTTATATAGTTATCATAATTATAGCCTTATATTCAGCTTCAATAGATGATAGTGAAACATTTTGCTACTGCTTGCACCTTTACAAAATCAAAGTATCTCTTAAAAAACATAAAAATAGTGGTTGAGACTCTATCATTTAGATTTTCTCCCAAATCAACATAAGTATAAGCAAATAAATCTAAAGATGAAGATGAGGATAATAAAAGCCTTTTATTTATGGAATTCTTTATATATTTCATAATCTGTAATGTAGCACTCAAGTTATGGTGGTTGGAGCATGCTTAAACTGACTAGCAAAGTGAACAACATGAGTTATGTCTGGTCGGCTGATAGTCAAATAAGTGAGACCTAATCAATTGTCTATACGAAGTACAATCTTTCAGAAGTGTCCAATCTTCAAGTCTTGGCTTTGCATTGAAAACTTCAAGAGTTTTCACTTTTTTGTCATCTATAATCCTAGACTTAGCATAAATATCAGCAAAAAACTTCATCTGAGAGAAAATATAGCCTCTGGGAGAGCATGTGACTTCAATACCTAAAAAATATCTTAAAAATTCCAAATCAGACATGAAAATTTTCTTTCAAAACATTTTTAATTTTATTGTTCATTATTTTCTGTTATTATCACGTCATCCACATATAATAGAAGAATAACAATATTGGTACGTATAGTTTTGACAAAAAGAGCAGTATCAATATGACAAAAATGAAAACCTAAATGAGTCATAACATTGCTAAATCTATCATACCAGGAGCTTGTTTGAGACCATATATGGCCTTTCTAAGTCTAAGGATTTTTCTTTTATCAATATCAAAGCTTGACGGAGGATCTATATAAATTTTCTTATTTAATTCTCCATTGAGAGAAGCATCTTTGACATCAAATTGATAGATAGGATATTTTTGTATGGAAGCAACGACAATAAGGGTTATAACACTAATCATCCTAGTTATAGGTGCAAATATTTTTTATAGCCACTTCTGTATTCTTGGAAATAACCTTTGACAACTAATATTACTTTATATCTCTCTAAACTTTCATTGCTCTTAGTTTTAACATTGAGCACCCATCTACAACCTATGATTTTCTTTCCTAGAGGTAGAGTAGTTATTTCTCATGTCTTGGCTTTTGTAAGGGTATCTAATTCTACTTTCATAGCATCAATTCAATGAGAGAAGTTGTTAGCTTCATTATAATTAGATGGTTCATGATAAGAGTATAATGCTATTAAGCAAACTCTATAGTTTGAGGACAAGGAGTCATAAGACACAATCCTATTGAGTGGAATGGAAGTATGATTAGATCTTGTAAGATCAGATTCTTCTATAAAAAAATTATGAATAATCTCTAAATTTTTATCTAAGGTCTCTTCTTCGAGAGAAGAATACTTTTTCAATGCATTTTGAGGGTTGCTTTGCTCACACCGAGTATAAACACGTATATCTTTAGTAGATATTTCATCTAATATATCACTATCTTTAGAAATATTTGTCATTCAAAAAAACCAAATCAAAACCCTAAATCTTAATGAACATCGATATGCTATTTAAAAAAAAAACTAAAATACTAACCAAAATCAAGAATGCATCCATGGAATTATGTTTAATATTGATTAAAAAGGCATACAAATACTTAACTAAATACTCATGTCATTTCAAAAACCAAAATAAAAAATGTTCATGATATTTAAAAGTTAAATAAAAAATCCTAATTAATCATTTCTTGCTATTAAAAAAACTACATAAAAACCTAAACCCTAACAAACATCATATATTATGCTAACTAAAAAACTCAAAACCCTATCAAGCATTCAATCATGATTCCTTGAAAAATATTAAAAAATAGAAAAAGAAAGAAGAAGAAGAATATAAAGAAGACACACTAACGAGGGATTGCATTGGAAAGGCAGTTGAATGATGGATGATCAGACACAGTCAAATAAGAGAGAGAGGAGTCAGGGTTGAGGGGTAGGGGGCCATAAAAGAGTCGGGTTTGATGTGGTGCTCACCCTGAACCGACCTTTCACATGGTCAGGTTGGGCAGTAGGCACTACAACATAATCAGGTCAGTTTGGTTTTAAAATATGGAAAACCATGTGAGTTCAAGTACATAAACAAGTTAGGTTCATTCGTGCTCAGATCTTCACTTGCAATAACTAAGACTCGACCCATTTTTACTATGGGTCTATATTTTGGACTTAATTCAAACCCAGAAGTCCACTAATATTTGTTCGAGACATTGAATTGGTACACCTGACCCTATTACACCCTAATAGGTTATGAATCTTCTAGGCCCAAGTTTATGTTTTTTGTTTTGTTTTTTCTCTCAAAACTGTTTAGGTTACTAGTTTGGTTTTATATCAGGTCAGATAACTGGTCAAGGTGGATAGTATTTTTTACTTAAATATGTTTGGGCTATATGTTTTTTATATTTTTCCCAGCTAGGTCAAAAGGTGACTCTCAATACTCTCCTTTCTCAATCGCTAAGCACACTTTGGTAGGTCCTAGGGGTGGGCAACAGGTCGGGCTGCCTGCTGATCGAACCCAAATATAATGGGGTACGCGTATCCCTTTAAATGGGTATGAGTGACCTTTATTACTATTTTGCCCTTTTTTTTTTAAAAGAAAGAGTTCTTTTATTAAGGGAAAAATAGGAATTATAAAAAAAAACTCATGAAAAAAAACATAAAAGAGGCTTTAGGGTTTTTTTTATGCCTTTTTGAGTCTCTCTCTTCCTCCCTCTCTCTCAGGATTTTGGCCACCAACCGGCGACCTTCAACTTTCGGAGACCTTTTTCGACATCCAACGACCTCCAGCGACCGACGATGGGGATATTGCAGGTACGTGTATCTATTTTCCCTCCATCTCTTCTCTCATCTCTTCTCTCCATCTCCCATGACTCCGATTTTTCCCCCTCCCCCCTTATGTTCAGGTACGCTCTCCTCTCACTCTCCATCTCTTCTCTCACGCTCATCGCACGACTGCAACCCCTTCACAAGCCAAGCATGGTGACTCTCGTTCAGACTCTTTAGAGTTTTTTTCTTTTGTTTTTTTTAAGGCAAGCTGGGTTTAAAGCAGAGTTGCAGACCCTAACCATCTCTTAAGCCCCATGAGGCAGAGAGATTTCAGCTTTTAGCTTGGCACAGAACCCGCTTACCACATGGGATACCACCTCGGTGGTAAGCCCTTAGAGTTTTTATGCTGCCAGGGTACCATTTTTATGAAATTTTCTATTACAAGGGGACATGATATGGGATTAAGTTGGAGTATCCCTGTGACATGTTGTAGTAGCAGGTACTGCAGATGGGTATCACGCCATTAGCACATGAGTTTTTGTTGTATTATGAAAATCGTGCTATGTTACATCTCCATTATTCTAATATAGCTTGGAAAGAACAAGCACATTGAAATTGTCTGTATTAATTCTTGAAGAGTGAAAAGTTGTGCATCGATAAATGAATAGTACGGCTAAATTACATGGTGTTAGCATGGTAAAGTAAACATTTGTTCATGGTAATATCCTGAGTCAGGATTTGCATCTTTCATGTCATATGTTTCCTCAAATTGACATATTCATGTAGAGTATTGGTGTAATTATGTATTAGGAATAAGGGTTAATGCAATATTTTTTTATCATTCTTGTAGGTTTTAAGTCATTTTGACGAGTGCCTGAATCCTGATCAGATTGACTGGATCACTTTTATTATTCTTTTACTATTGGATATATATATGGATTATTGATTTATTGTTTTCAATTTCAAAGTCAATGAAAAACATGTTCTGCCTCCATAAGTTGTCTTATGGTTTCATTATGGTGTTTGATCTTGCAGACTTTCATTCTCTCCTTGATCTCTTGAAGTGACTTTGCTTTATGTGAATTCTGAACTTACATGTTCATCAAGTGTACCAAGCATGATAAAAGAAACAAAAGAGATACTTATCAGTATAAATTAATATATAAAAAATATATTATAGGAAAATTCTTGAATTCATATTATAAAAATATATAAGTTATAATATAAAAACACATTATACAAAATGTATACCCAGAATGTTTGAGCTTATCATCCCTATTAATTATGAATTCTTTGATATACCGAGCGTGGGCACATCCAGGCTCGGCTTATTTACTCTATCAAAAGAGTGGGGCAACTAGTATGCTGCAGCTAGTTGTTTAAATTTTTAAATAAATATCATTATTGCTAGAAACAATCGGCCAATATGAATTTTGTTTTTCTTCGTTGTTATGTTATCTTTCTTTAACATTTTTTCATAAATGCAAACTTTTGAAAGAACTTCCTTTTTTTTTAAAAATTGTCTGCTTTATCATAGTATATTATAGAATCATAGATCTTTCACCTCCTTAAATGATGTTTATTTATTTGTTTTAGTAATTGGTAAATTATGAGTAATGATTTGTGTTCTTCACTCTCCATTCTTTGCTGTTAATATTAGCTTTTTTAAAGTGTTTTAGGCTTATTCTTATACTTTTATGATGCAGGTATATTTGCATGTTCTTTGCTTCATTAATGACCATCGCAAGCTATGATCACGCTAATTATGATGACGATGATGATTCTTTGTACAATTTAGAGCATGAATCATTTAGTGGTGTTGGGAAGGGCAAAAGGTCTTCTGCTTGTCCATATCAGTTTGAGAACAGAAACAAAAATTGTTTTGATGAAGAAGAATATGACTTGGATGACTACTATTCTGAAGATGACCTAGATGATGAAGATGAACCACCTAGCATGCACAAAACACCAGTGCTATGGCGCCATGTATTGAAACAAAAGAAGAGTGGGCAAGAAAAGCAAGGTGGAACCCTGGTTTTTATGTGCAGGCACTACAAAAATATTTATCATGGGTCATATACTCGAGTTTTTGCACATCTCATGGGATCTCCAAAGGGACAAAGTGTTGGGATTACCTTTTGTCCTGTAGTTGCAAAAAATGTAGAATTAGCAAAAAAAATTAAGAGACAAGTTCGCCGAATGGAGGTTTTATCAAGTGCATTTGAGTTCAGGAGATCAAGAATTGATAATCCGAAGAAGCCTATTAGTATGACTACATCATCTAGCGGAAGCCGAAAAATAGTTGATATTCGTGACACCTTTAAAAAGGTATTAAGAGATGATGTAGATCACAAAATTATCAGATTTTTTGTGTGCAAATGACATACCTTTCAATGGGCTTTGATCACCATATTGGGAAGAGATGATATCTGCAGTAAGAAAAGTGCTTGGATATAAACCCCCATTATATGAAAAAGTGCGAACAACGTTGCTTGACAGTGAGAAAGAGTGTGTTCACAGAGAGTTAAATGAATTTTGAGAAAAGTTTGAGGAATTTGGAGTTTCCATTGTCTCAGACTATTGAACAAATATCAAGAACAAACACTTGATAAATATACTTGCCTCAAACTGTTTTGGCTCGATGTTCTTATATGCAAGCGATTTTTCTGATATGCAACAGTCTGCTGCGAACATTGCCGAGTTTTTTAATACAGAATTTAAAACTTGTGGGGGCTTTTAATGTAGTGCAAGTGATTACAGACAATGCAGCAAATTGCAAGTTAGCAGGTGAAGAATTAAAACAAACGTATAAGTATATTTTTTGGTCACCTTGTGTTGTGCATACACTTAATTTGATCTTCAAGGATTTGGCACATGAGTTTCATTGGTTAGGAGAAACATATTTGCAGAGTAAAGAAATTGTGAAGTATATTACAAATCATTTAAAAGCACTGGCAATCTTTAGAAGCAATGAAAAATTAGAGTTAATAAAGATTACAAAAACAAGGTTTGCTTCACATTATACTTCTTTGAAGCTCTTGCTTGATGTGAGGGAGAGCTTGAGGCTCACAATAATTTCAGATAGATGGAGCGAATGGAAGCAATCAGGCACAGATGAAACTATGAAAAAAGGGTTGTTACAACAGAAACAACTGTTCTTGATGAAGAATATTGAGATTCTGTTCGTTTAGCAATATTGATTACAAAACCCATCTATAAGATGATTAAATTTTGTGATCAGAAAGGCCCTGTAATTGGTGAAGTGTATGAAGGCAAGGACAACATGTTGGGGGAAATCAAAGACAATCTAAAAGGACAACCAGATTTATATGAAAAGATTCATAAGATTGTCTCAAATAGATGGGATAGAATGAATGTGCCTCTCCACAGTCTAGCCCACATACTTACTCCAAAATATTACGAGTCAGAGTATCTCAAGATCCCAGCAGCAAGAGGAGTCAAACGAGTTTCTCCTGGTAAACATTTTATTCTATCTATTTAATATAGTTCAAAGTTTAATGATTTAATTATTTTTTTATTTCATTTGCATTTTCTTGTTATAGTTACTAAACATTTTTTTTTTGCAGAAAAGGATAATGATATCTTAGATGGTGCAATGCTCGTGCTTGAAGTGATATCTGATGGAAATGAAGAGACACTTTATAGGTCACAACTTGTGGCTTTTGCATCAAGAAGTGGAAGATTTAGCCG
This sequence comes from Nuphar pumila, assembly GCF_984573655.1. Lineage (NCBI taxonomy): Eukaryota > Viridiplantae > Streptophyta > Magnoliopsida > Nymphaeales > Nymphaeaceae > Nuphar > Nuphar pumila. The sequence goes on along the minus strand of NC_143260.1, from coordinate 62,172,533 downwards.
AAATGCAACAAGAATAGATGCATTGAATCCTACAATGTCGGTGCTTAATTGGTGGCATTTTTATGGTGGTGATACACATGAGTTGAGAGCATTAACCATTAAGGTTTTATCTCAACGTATTAGCACATCTTCTGCAGAAAGAGCATGGAGCACCTATAGTTACATTCACATTGTTAAAAGAAATAGGCTCAATGAAGATCATGCTGATACCTTGGTGTATATTCATTCTAATCTTCGATTGATTGACAGGTATGATTAAATCATGTTGTACTTTTGCTTTGGTATTTTTTTTCTCTTTTTCTATCATTGATTATTTATTATCATTCATATTTTATATTCTTGTTATAAAAAGGTGCAACAATCGCTACAAAGAAAGACCTAGTCGAAAATAGGATATCAATCCAAAACTTTCTATTATAGAAGAAAATGCGTTGAGATTAAAGGACATGCGTTGGAGAGATTTGGATGATAGTGCACAACAATCAAGCACTATTTTCAAATCCAAACATAAAGATACACAACCAAGAGCTTCATTACCTCCAATAATCATACATACAAATAAAGTTAAAGAGAATACAAATCAATCCAACACAGCTAGTAGAACTACAGATATACAAGAGCGACCATCAGTTCCTTAAGGTCGGATTGATCGTTTCTTTAGCAGGAGACCTAGGCAAGGTATGTTGATATTGTGTTTTTTATATTTTAAATTATGGTTTTTGAACATTTTAATTTTTTAATGTATTCATTATAGGAAATAAAGGAAGGAGCAGAAGACATGGTCATGGAGGACAAGAAGCATGTGATGATGCAGAAAGTTCGCGATCTATTGCTGACTTGAAGGGGAAGAGAAAGATGACAGATTAATGAACTCTTGAATTATTAATTGATTTTTTGATGATGTAGTTGGAGTAGTCCAACTTAAAAACTTTTATGTTACTTTTTTGTCATGGTCTTGTAATATTTTTTTGATATACTTTTATTTTGAATCTTGCATGATGAAGTGAAGTAGTGGATTATGTTAATTTTAAGTTTAGAGTTTAGAACTTTGTAGCTTATAATTTACAATTTAGAAATTTATAGCTTAAAATTTTAAATATATCTATATATAATCTTTGAGTTTATTGATTTCTCATTTTCTATGTTGCAGAGACGACAAGATTTACAACAATCACAACATCAAATAACAAGTCATTTGATTCTTTCGTTGAAAAATGTACGCTTTTTAATCAAATTATTTGTTTTCTTAATGCATTAGTTAGTGCTTGCATGCATTTGTTAAATGGTTGCAACAAGAATGTGAATTATGATCTTCTCTTGATGTATGATTTTTTAAATGCTTGCCAATTGCAATATGATGCATTTGTTAGATAATTACAACTTATATTATTTACTGTCTTAGATAAATGTTTTATTTTGTCTATGATGACATAAATCTTATTTTTTGATAAAATAAAAATATATAATTACATTTTCGCTTCCCTTTCGATTCTTATTCGCTTTCCTTTCACTTCTCACTTGAATCCTATGTTGTTTCCTTCTTCGCTTCGTAGGTCGCTTCCGGTTCGCTCCCTAGGTCATTGTGATCATCGCAAAATTTTTCCTCTTGTAATATTCTCTCTCTTCCTTCTCTTTTTCTTTCCAACCTCTTATTTTTCCTCCTTTTTGAAGGGAGAAAGATAAAAGACGGAAAGAAAGAGAGAAGAGAAAAGAAAGAAGAGAAGAGAAGAGGAACTCTTTTGCGGGTCTCACTTGACCTTAATTTTGAAGAATTTTGAAATAACTCGCCTCCGTTTTGAAATATTTGCAGGAAAACTGGGAGACAGGATCCGCTCGTCGGTACGAGGTTCGACTGTTCCTGGCGCCTTTACCAGGGGTAATCGAACCAAGGGTCGAATTTATGCCTTTTGCCTTGTTAAAATATTATCTAAGAATTTATCCTAAGTCTAAATGCACAAAGAATCATGCTTGTGCAAATGTATGCTCTTTTTGAAAAATGTTTTGAAGAATTTCCAAGTGAAATTGAGATGAATCTGATAAAGTGAAGAAATGATTCCTAACTTAGAACTTAAGATTAAAGTTCTAAGTTTTTAGAATAATCAAGAGCTTGGAAAAATAAATATGGAATTTGGAAATTGATTTTGAAGTTTTGAGATAAAAAGAGAAGGAAATTTTCAAAGTCACAAATGGACTTTAAATTTAGAAGTTTGAATTTGGATGAATATTTGGAATTGAATTCCAATTTTGAAGTTTTTGAATTTAGAAGGAAATGTGGGAAATCTAAAGGAATTGAGAAATGGGATTTGCAAAAGTTGGAATTTCAAGATGAAATCCGAGTCCAAGTTCTGGATTCTAAATAGAGTTTTTAGTTGATTTTTTTTTTGGATTTAGGACCCGAAATAGGAACTTGATTTGAAATCTGGAATGAAGAGGAATTAGCTTTTTGGAATTAAAGTGGAATTTGGATTTGGAATTTTGAATGGAATCGGATTCAAGATTTGGAATCCAAGATGAAATTTGGATCTGAAGTCAGGGATCCAAAGTAAAGTTGGATTCTAGATCCTAAATGGAATTGAATCTGAAGTCTGAGATCCAAAGTAGAATCGGATTCTGGGCCCTAAAGAAATGGATTTTGGATCTGAATCTGAGATCCAATGGTGGAATGAGGATCTGGATCCTAAGTGGAATTTGGATCTTGTAATTACAGATCCAAAATGGAATGAGGATCTGGATCCTAAATGGAATTTGGATCTGTAATCTAAGATCCAAAAAGGGAATGGAGTTTAGACTTGGAAATCTGGATCCAAGTTGAGACTAGGATTTAACTTTGGATTTGGGTTAGGAAAAAGTCCAAATAGGACCTTTAAAGATGGATCTTGGGTTTTTAGAAACCCAAGATTTAAGTTTTGAGATTCAAACCCGAACCTTGATTGAAGATAAAGGTGAAATCAGAAGATAACTTCAAAGTTAATTTGAACTTTGGATTTTGAATTGAGTTGGAAATTTAAAGTTTGAATATAAAATGATTTTGGAATTTCAAAGTCAAATTGGACTTTGAAATTGAATTTTGAATCTTTAGAATGAAATGGAACTGGATTGGGATAAGATTTGATTTAAGAAGAAGAATCACTTGGAATTTTGAAAAAGAAGTTTTGAAAATATGATGCAATTCTATCCTATATGATGAATGAATTTGAATAAGTTTGAAATTGGATTTAAAAATCATATTTCATTCTTCAAATGATTTTAAACAAGACTAATGATATAATACATTCCTGACTATGGTCATTGAATGTATTATGTAATAGTCATATCTAAATTCAAGTGAAGGATAAAATACCCTTTTTGGTGCTTTTATAGAATTTAAAATGAAATTGACCCTCAATATACCCTGACTATGGCCATTGGTATATATTTTGAGTTAATTCTAAGTTAAATTCTGATAAAAAAAGAAAATATTTAAGAAAATATGATGAATTTTAAAAATGGATCCAGTGTGGATCCAATGTTATTTTGTAAAAGATAAAAATGCTAAGTTTTGTCCACACCCTGACTATGGCCATTGATGTGGATCATCAACTTAGTATTTATTATCTCTTACGAAATGGTGCACGTGCCATTCGTGTTTCACCATTGTGAGAATTTGAGAAATAAAGGCAAAAATGCATGAAAACAAATAATTCATGATATTTACAATGCTCATTCATTCTATCTAAAACAGGAAATGTAGGTTCTCATTAAAGCCTAACTATTACAATACATCAAATTTTGAATTTACAACTCCAAATAATGACCTTTTCTATACATTTCCTGCAAAACAACTGAGTTAACATGAAAAATAGAAGAAAAATGGTATACATCACATGGATATAAAAAAAATATTCATAAATCAAGGTATGAATGATGGAAAAGGTAAAAGGATACATATATCTATATATATATACATATACGTATATATATGTATATCCACACGTTTATAAGTATATATATCTATGTATAGGTGTACATATATATATATATATATATGGGGGTATATACAATAGATTATGTTCAGGTTGCTGTAAGCAACCCTTTTAGCTGTGAGGGCAGTTTTGTGATGGGAAAAGGGGGATGCTGGAAGCAAATATAACTGAATCTGAAGTGTGGAGATAACCTCAAGTAAATGTGACTAAGGGCTGCAGGGGAAGGTGAAATGTCACAACAATGGGTGCAACCAACGTGGCAACAGCCAGCACAATAGATTGCTGCTGGAAATGTGCAATTTTGGTGCACAGCGGGTGGTAAGGGCTGTATAGGGTAAGTGCAGAAAAAAAAAAGGTATGGTGCACCAAGCACAGGTGTAGTTGATATGATATTAACTGTTAAGAGGAATGGCATAGGCAGACTACTAATGGTATACAAAGGGTGGACAAGTGTGAGGATAACCATAGGTAAGTGTAATTAAAAGTGCTTAGTGAGATGGTTCGAATGAGCTGTCAGCTACAATTTAGCTTCTGCAACCGAATCTGATGGCAATGGTCAGGAGATCTGACAATGTCCATCAAGGATTTTCAGCAATACTATGCTAAGGTGATGATGCAGCACAAGGTAATTAATACAGAAAATAAAACTGCATTGATACTTGAGGATATAATGGACCTAATGTGATTTAATTACAGCTAATCAATGGAGATGTAGAAGAGTGTAGTAAAAATTGCAACAGAGTGCCATAGTGTGTACATAGTTCCAACAAGGCAGCTGTAAAAAAAATGAATCCAATTGCATAATAGAAGACATGTTTCAATGAACAATCTGCAAATGAGTGACATATGGAAATATAGTAAGTGTTGTGCACCAGGATTCCAAATGATAGAGCTAACAATTCATTTGTGATCTGTATATTGATTCAAATATATAATTCATGAACAGAACTTCAACACAAACTAACCAGAGGATCCGGAAGGTATCTTGATGCTGAGCCAAATGACAAATAGGCTGCTGGAGCTAGTTTTATCAGTGTGAAACGTCATTGGTTGGTGGAAATATTGAGCCTTATTTCTGATGGACTAGGAATTCATGTTCAAGTCATCTGCCACACAACAGCAAAATTGCTGGATTTCTTGCTGTAACAGAACATCCTGTCAGTAAGTCAAAAGATAAGACAAGCTGCTAATGAAATGCTATCTTGAACAAATCAATCTAAATCACTGTAGCGAGATACCATGATTTTATGATAAGCAAACAGAATATGAAATGATATCTTTAAAATTAAATACGTTCCCTTTATACTGACCTAAGAGGTGGATGAAGCTTACAATAAGTTACAAAACTCTTATTTTAATCACATACTTGTACTTTTGGAGAAGTTGAGTCCATCTCTGCATCTTTCTTATTGCCTCCATCTATCTCCTCTTTTTTTTTTTGTAAGACATATTAGCACCATAGAATGCGGCGAAAAAGAAGATCATGCTCATAATAGACGATGTACAGATATTGTGTGCAATTATATAATGAGGGGTTATGCACAATGGTAGATCACCCTTTCCGCTTTATACAACTCAAGATATTTAGTCTTTACATGTTATTTGGCTCTAAATTATCAACAGACTGAGATGCAGTGTATAGTTCTTTGATATGGCTGCACTTTACATACAAAATCATAAGAGCGTTACTGATAAACACGCTTGATGAATAACCCTGAATCACTGACTGGATCTGAGTCTTCAGTCATTCTTTAAGTGTTTGCAGGACAGCACAAGTGTCAAGAGCATATATTACTAGAATACGCTCCTTGAAACTACATATTTCCAAGAGGCTCCAAGACTTTCAACAGATCTGTTATACCATGGATACCTAGAGATTCTTAAGATCCATCAGACAAGATTTGAGCAACATTTGGTCTCCCACATTCTGAATGCATAGTTATCAACACATTATACACATAGATATTGAGTTATAAACCAATTTTAATGATCTACGAGTGACTCTGCTCTCTAAGGCTAATGATTCCTAAGGAAGCATATATCCTCCACGTACCAGGATGTATAACTCCATTGGGATTTACCACAAACAACCATCAATGAGATGAACTCCAGACCGAACTTGATTTACAAAATCATTATCTAGAAATGGACATAGATAATATACGAATGATGCAGGTAACACAGTGCCGGTGGCAAAGAGCATGCCACACGATAACCTAGACAGAGTGACTGGTAGGATCCTCAAGTGTCACAACCAACCAACATTGAAATGCAATTAGAAATACACAAAGAAAATGAGTAAAAAAAAAAAAGAGTATCACATATGATTAAAGTTGAATAGGAAATACATTATAACAGGAGAATGACTCGATAACACACAGCAACTAACGAACCATATCAATATGATCTGATATTCATAATGACAGAAAACATATATTTTAAACAAATGCTAAAAGGCAGGGAGATGTGGGATTCAAAAATGGAAGTTGATATGCTATTACTAAATATTTCAAATGCTCAGAAAAATGAACCGAAATTCACATTCGCAGAAATGGAATTTCAAAATCAATAGCAACATGAACTAAAGAAAAAAAAAAGGAATGCAAAGATGAGGAAATTGAATCTAATAAGATAATAAAAAAAAAAGGGAAAGGGAAATGGAAAATAATGTCGGAATGTAACATTACATTGCTGTTGCACAAGGGTATGTGGAAATTGCTATAGGCAATTCCACGACACCTACGGTGCGTTAATGGAGTAAAACAGAAAGGAGAATCAAAGGAAACGGGGAAATTAAGGAAGAAGAAATCCGGATGAAGGTTGAATATCCACTTACCTGATTTCCTTGGGTCTTGAGGGAGAGAGTTCCTCCTTCTACCGTGGGAATGCTCTTTTGTTGAAGGAGAAGGGGAAAAGCACCAGAGGAGTGTAGAAAATACAAAGGGGAAGGAAAAGACGATGAAGGGAAATGTTGAAGGAAGGAGAGAGCGATGGTGGGGTGACAAACGGATGGTCCAAGCTTCTCCTTCGTGCCCTCTTTTAAAGAGAGAGAAGGAGATTCGAGAAGTCTGTTAGGGTTTGTGGCCGTTGGAGATGGGTGGCGACGGAGAGAGGGTGTGCCATGGTTTTTAGGGTTTTGGTGGAGGAAATTGGGAGAGAGAGAGTGGAGAAAGGGTTTCGAAGGGTTTATTTGAAAAACAAAGCTTATGCGTGAAGCTTTGGTTTATAAAAAATTTTCGATTTTCCAAAAAGAGACTCCTTCAAAAGTTTTTTCATAAAAAGTGTTTTTAAAATGATTTTTTTAGCAAAATTGACTTTAAAAAGTTTAAACTCATTCAATTTTCTTGAAATTTTCCATTTTTTTGGTTTTTGTTTTATTTTTCAATTTTTGTTGTATTTTTAGAATAAAATCCTAAAGTTTGTGAGAAAACAAAGGTTAAAACTAATTTTTTTGTGTTTTTGCAAAAATATTTACAAAAGGAATTTTTCTGAGAATTTAAAAACTATTTTGAGGAAATTTCTTCAGAAATGGGTTTTGATCCGGATTTTGAGAAAATATGGATTTAAAGTGCTGGATTCGGATCCGGAGTTGATTTTGAATATATCAATATGAATTTTAATTCAGAGAATCTGAAGAAATGACTTGGTTTTCTCAGAAAACGGGGTCAGGGGCAAAATGGTCATTTTGAAAATTTTTGAAAAATTTGGGGTGTTCACAGATGCACCTCTTTGCTACTAAGCCGGTTGAAAGCCGAGCTTAGTGGCAAAGACAACACTCCAAATTTTAAAAATGCCCTAGTCAGCAGATCTGAACTGGGTGTGGAAGAATTATTTTGAAAATATGGTTTTTCAGGCTTTGAAACCTTATCCTGAATGGTTTTGGGGAAACGAAATCCTTGAGATGATATGATTGAGTAGAGAATGTGAAAATCGTCATGGGACTTTAGATAGAAATTCTGAAATGGTGGGAAATGAAAATTTTGATCAGGTCTCATGGGTGAGACAAGATACTCTTTTTTTGGAATGACTCAGGTTTAGCCCTTAACCTGGATGGGATGAAGATATATCAAAAATTTTATTGAATGAGGAAAGGAATACACGAGAACCTTGATGGGACATTTTTGGAGAATGTCTTGTGAAATGAAGCTCAAGTATGATCCTTTCTTGGATGAATATATGAAGCATGGATTCATTGATGGGAAGAACCATGATGAGACTGGAAGAAAACATCTCGTCAAAACGAGGAATTTCATTGGAATGTGACTCAGGTTTAACCCAAACCTGCAAGGAAGATACCTCGCGAAGCGAGGTTCCGGGTTAACTCTTAATCTGGGTAGGAAATCTACCATACGAGTTTTCTCAAAAATGGAGAAAGCACGATGGGACCTTCGGAATTTGGACGAACAAATCCGAGAGGGGTTTTTGCGAAAGGAGGAAATATAGAGTCCCTAAAGCTTTTGAAAAGGGGAAGAAATTGGGCGTCTCATTGCTGAGACTGAAATAGTTTTTGAAATCAAAGAATTTTTCGCAAATGGTTCAGGTTTGACCCTTATCCTGAGTGGGGGAAATCTACCATACAGGTTTCTCAAAAATGGAGAAAGCACGATGGGACCTTCGGAATTTGGACGAACAAATCCGAGAGGGTTTTTTGCGAAAGGAGGAAATATAGAGTCCCTAAAGCTTTTGAAAAGGGGAAGAAATTGGGCGTCTCATTGCTGAGACTGAAATAGCTTTTGAAATCAAAGAATCTTTCGCAAATGGTTCAGGTTTGACCCTTATCCCGAGTGGGGGAAATCTACCATACAGGTTTCTCAAAAATGGAGAAAGCACGATGGGACCTTCGGAATTTGGACGAACAAATCTGAGAGGGGTTTTTGCGAAAGGAGGAAATATAGAGTCCCTAAAGCTTTTGAAAAGGGGAAGAAATTGGGCGTCTCATTGCTGAGACTGAAATAGCTTTTGAAGTTAAATGATCTTTCGCAAGAAATTTCAGGTTTTGACCCTTATCCTGAGTGGGTCGTTCATACGGAATTCTTAAATGAGAAAACCGTGATGGGACAGGAAGAGATACTTCTTCTGAAGGAGGCAACTCTTCTGGAAAATATAAACAACGTTAGGTTGCATTAAAATGGATATTGAATGTTTATTTTATTCTTGGAATAGCTAGAAAATTTTGCTAATAAGATAAAATCATAGTAGATTCAAACGCTTGGAAATGTGCACGTATGTGCAAAAGATATTCTCTCTTTTACCTAGAGTATTTCCCCCAAATGAGGTTTAACTCCTCAGTTCTAAGAGTCAAATTCAAAATTTTAGCACTGATGATTTTCTTCAAGGAAGCTATCCATTTCCCTGATATGAGAATAAAAGAAATATTCTTAATTTCATAAAAGCAGGAAATGAAGAGATATTGATAAAAGAAATTTTCATGAGAAAAGATGACTTCTGGCAACTTTCGCAGTTTGATATCTGGGTGTTTTCCCACGATGATCTTTTTGCACTCTTTTTGAGTCATTGGGCTTTCTCGGGTTTTTCTCATCATCCTTCATTTGGATGTCCTGACTTTTTTCTCTTTTTTCAGGGAAGGGCACGTCACAAACTCCTTCATCTTGGAGATGCTCCGATCCTTCTTTTATCTCAGGGATTCTATTGATCTCACTGGCTCAAAAGGTCTTTAGATGATAGCAGAAATCAAATATCTTTTAGGGTTTGTCGGTAGGTTTATCACACTCGCCTTTATCTCGACGGTGATCTGAATTTTCCCTGGAAGGATCCGTCACAAACTCCGTCATCTTGGAGATGTTTCAAATCTTCTTTGGCCCCGGGGGTCTACTCGCTTAATTCGCCTTCATCTTGACGACAATTGAGAGATCCCTTTTGCGGATATTTGATTATAACTTTTTAAACGAAAATAAGAAGATATGGGTTTGAGTGGATTCTTTTTATAGCTCAAGATATTTTCACTGCCGGATTGCCAGAAGGTCATTTTAAAACATGTGCCATAGCCAAGATCAATATCAATTCGCTTCTGGCTTTTCAACATCATTAAAGATTTCTTTCATTGATCATATCGAGGACATTTCTTACATCCTTTTGGTTGATCAACATGAAAAGATTTGAATTTTATCTCTTTTTCGCAAAAGTTTTACCCTTTTGGAAAGAAATGCTAGAGGTAATCTGAGGAAATTCTTTTTGTGTAGTAAGAATATTTAGAATCAACAAATGCTTTTAGCAAATTGGCAAAGTTTTCATGAATTCTCTTTGAAATAATCACTCAATATAGATTTTGATGAGAACTTGAGTTGTATCTTCGATTTTGGAAATACATGACCAGCAAAAGCTGGGACTTTTGAAATACATGATCAGCGAAAGCTGGAACCTTTGAAATACGTGACCAGCGGAAGCTGGAACCTTTTCGAGATACATGACCAGCGAAAGCTGGAACCTTTTGGAATACGTGACAAATAGATGTTGAGATCTTTTTTGAAATACCTGTCCAGCGAAAGCTGGAACCTTTGAAATACGTGACCAGCGAGGAGCTGGAACCTTTTGAAATACTTGACCAGTAAAACTGGAACATTTAAAATACATGACCAGCAATAATGCTGGAACCTCTTGAAAATACATGACCAACGAGTGTTGGGTCTGTTGGAAAATACAGGAATGGTTATGAAAAACTGGGTTTTAATAAAAAGGTTGAGAATGATAAAAATTGGGAAATTATAACCCGAGGGTTGAGAAAAATGGTGAATTTTTTGAAAACATTGTACCCAGAGGTTGGAGAATTGATAACCTTGAAAGATTTGAAGATTAGGAAATGACATATTTGAGAGATTGAAACCCGAAGGTTTGAAAATGAGAGAATGGAGGAATCGCACCCTGAAGGTTTGATTTATGGAAAATAGGTTGATTTGGGAGCTCGAAAATTATGAGCTGGGACTTTTTTGAAATATATGACCAGCGAGAGTTGGGTCTTTTGAAAATACACGACCAAAAGCTGAGTTCTTTTTTGGGAATACATGACCAGCAAAGCTGGAACGTTTGAAATGCGTGACCAGCGAAAAGCTGGAACGTTTGAAATACCTGACCAGCGAAAAACTGGAACGTTTGAAATACATGACCAACGAACGTTGGATCTTTTTTTTTTGGAAATACCTGACCAGCAAAAGCTGGAACGTTTGAAATACATGACCAGCGGAATGCTGGAACGTTTGAAATACATGTCCAACGGGTGTTGGATCTTTTGAAATACCTGACCAGCAAAAGCTGAGACGTTTGAAATACCTGACCAGCGAGAAGCTGGAACATTTGAAATACATAACCAACGAGCGTTGGATCTGACCAGCAAAAAGCTGGAACGTTCGAAATACCTGACCAGCAAGAAGCTGGAACGTTTGAAATACATGCCCAACGAGTGTTGGATCTTTTGAAATACATGACCAGCAGAAGCTGGGACGTTTGAAATACCTGACCAGCGAGAAGCTGGAACGTTTGAAATACATGACCAACGAGTGTTGGATCCTTTGGAAATACCTGACCAGCAAAAGCTGGAACGTTTGAAAATACCTGACCAGCGAGAAGCTGGAACGTTTGAAATACATGCCCAACGAGTGTTGGATCTTTTGAAATACCTGACCAGCAGAAGCTGGGACGTTTGAAATACCTGACCAGCGAGAAGCTGGAACGTTTTGAAATACATGACCACCGAGCGTTGGATCCTTTGGAAATACCTGACCAGCAAAAGCTGGAACGTTTGAAATGAGTGACCAGTAAAACTGGGACATTTGAAATACCTGACCAGTAAAACTGGGACGTTTGAAATATATCAGCTTTTGGGAGATTTTTTTTTTTAAATCAGAACTTGAATTTTGTAGAAGAAAGGATTTTGATCAAAAGATTGAATGTAGAGAGTTATTGGTGCGAGGATCGGATCCTCCAAATGAGCTCAATGGATGATTGGAGATTTTTGGGAAATACCCTAGTGCGAGGACTGGGTTGTAAAAGATGAGCTAAACAAAGTGAAATTTCCAGAGAATAAAGATTCTTTGGTAAAAATTAATGGACCATCATAGTTTAATTGCGGGTGGTCGTCTTTCAGGATTTTATCCCCTTGTCCTGAACGGGGAGAAATAAAAAGAGAATACCTCATTGACAAGAGGCATCAGGTTTATCCCTTAACCTGAAGGGGTAATTGAACAAGAATTTCTCACAGGTAGCATTGGTGCTCCTATGAGGGGTTTCAGGATTATCCCTTATCCTGAATGGGAAAAGTAGAAGGAAAAAGGGAATACCTCATGGGAAAGAGGCATCAGGTTTATCCCTTAACCTGAAAGGGTAGTTTTTTAAAGATAAAGGTAGATGAAAATTTTAGTAAGATTGACGAAAAATTTGTTTAAAACTTGACATAAGTGAGCAATAGCTTGAAGAACATTTGCTCAAACCAAAAAGTAAATCAAATGAAATAAAGATTATAAGATCAAAATGAAAATTAACAAAATTCGAGAAAAAGAGATTTTGTCTAATCCTGCCTGCATATGATAAAGAAGATGATTATAGATTAAAATAAAATGCCCCAGTATCATGGAGAAGAATGTAAGAATCGATAGAAGATCTTTATTTTATTGAAATGGCTCTTTTGAAGAGTACAAAGGCTTTAGAATGAATATTTCAGGTGTAAAACTTCTTCAAATGCAGAGCATTGATGGGATCTGGCATTTCCACTCCATCTGCGTTGATTAGGCGATATGAATTGCGAGGAAGTGCTTCCTTAACCACATAAGGGCCTTCCCAATTGGGTGACCACTTGCCCCGTGGTCGATGCTTGAGATGAGCTGTCGATCTGAGCACCAAATCGTTAACTCGAAATTTTCTCTCAATGACGGATTTGGCATAGTGTCGAGCTATCCTCTGTCGATAAGCTTGAGCGTGCTCTGCTGCTTTGAGCCTCTTTTCATCCAGTAAATCTAGCTGCACCAATCTCTGCTGCTGATACTGATCAAGTGGCAATTCTATGAGAGAAGCGAATTTGAGATCGGGCTTTTGGACATGGAGAGGCAATACTACTTCAGTTCCGTAAACAAGTTCTGAAGGAGTGGCATTAGTCGGAGTCCGAATGGTGGTCCGATATGCCCAAAGTGCGTCATGAATTTTCTCATGTCAGTCTCGACCTGTCTTCACAGTCCTTTCCAAAATACATATCAAAATTTTATTGGTGGCCTCTGCTTGGCCATTCCCTTGAGGATAATAAGGAGCTGAGAAGTGATGGAAAATTCTGAATTTAGAACAGAAGGTTTTCATCCTCTCATTTTTGAAATGGGTTCCATTATCTGAGACAATATCATGTGGTATGCCGAAGCGGCAAAGAATGCTCTTGTGAATGAAAGAAACCACATGGCGGCCTTCTACTGTGCGTAGAGTAACAGCTTCAACCCATTTCGTGAAATACTCTGTTGCGGCCAGGAAGTATTTGTGGCCGTTGGAAGCAGAAGGGGTAATTGGGCCAACGACGTCAAAAGCCCACATGGAAAATGGCCAAGGGGAAACAACTGATTGTAGATATGTGGCCGAAGCATGAATGTAAGGCGCGTGTAATTGGCACTTGACGCACTTCTTTACAAATCTATGACAGTCCTGCTGTATGGTATTCCAATAGTATCCCGCTCGGATGATCTGCTTGACAAGAGTTTGATAGCCGACATGGCCACCACAAATCCCTTCATGTGCCTCTTGGATAACTTCCATAGCTTTTTCTTTGTCTAAGCATCTTGAATACTCAGAACTGAATCCACGGCGGTAGAGGATATTGGCGAGAATGAAATATCGGGTAGACATACGCTGAATTGCACGTTGCTCCCTTTTTGGCATCTCTGGTGGAAGTTCACCAGTTTCAATAAAATTTTTGATATTTTGATACCAAGGTTTTTCCTTCTGATTAACCTGGTTTACTTGCATAATTGAATTGAAAGCGGGTTGCTCAAGTCTGCCAACTTCAAAAGAACGACATGATTCATTGCCTTTGAATGATAAAATGAAGCCCAGACTGGCTAAACCGTCAGCTATCTGATTATGCTCTCTTCTGATATGACTGAGCTGAAATTCTTCAAAGCTGTCTACGAAAGTTAGGACGATCTTATGATAGGGAATTAATTTGGGATCTTTTACTTGCCATTCAGTGTTAACTTGACTGACAACAAGTAGAGAGTCGCCAAAGACATGCACTCTCTTGACATTGAAGCTTTGCAGAATTTTGAGGCCTTGTATTAGAGCTTCATACTCGGCCATATTATGAGTGCATTGGAAACCAAGCTTGAGAGAATAAGGGATCATTTCTTTTTCTGGAGTGATCAACAAAACTCCAATCCCGATGCCAGACATGTTTTTAGAGCCATCGAAGAACATGTTCCAAACTGGGGGCTGTTGGATATTACAGATGTGCTCGTCAGGAAAATCATCTTCTGTTTTAATTTCTTCCGTCAGAGGGAAGTCTGCCAACTGATCTGCGATCGCTTGGCCCTTAATCGACTTTTGAGAGACATACTCTAAGTCATATTGCATTAGAAGGACTTGCCACTTCGCAATTCGTCCAGTGAGAAATGGTTGTTCTAAGATGTATCTGAGAGGATTAAGCTTCGATAGGAATTTGATTTCAGAAGCCAATAAGTAATGTCTCAATTTCTGGCACATCCAGACCAGAGCTAGACAAGTCTTCTCCATCTGAGAATACTTCTTTTCATAATCAATGAAAGTTTTGCTCACATAGTAGATGGCGTGCTCTATCAGGCTGTCCTCTTCATACTAGGCGAGGAATCCACCACAGGCATTCTGATTGACAGAAATATACAGTAGGAGAGGTTTTCCCAGTTTTGGTGGCTTCAAAAATGGTGGATTAAGGATATACTGTTTGATGCGCTCAAACGAGAGTTGGCATTCTGATCCCCATTCGAATTTAACTCCTTTTCTTATCAAATGGTTAAAAGGCTCACATCTCATAGCCAAATTGGAGATGAACCTACGAATAGACTGAATACGCCCTTAAAGGCTTCGCAGTTCCCTGAGATTAGTTGGAGGCGGCATATCAATAATGGCTTTTGCCTTGGCCAGATCCACCTCGATTCCTTTCTTGCTGATAAGAAAACCGAGTAATTTGCCGGACTCCACTCCAAAAACACATTTCTGAGGGTTAAGTCTTAATTTGTAAAGAATGAGTCTTTCAAAAACTTGACTAAGAGCATCAAGGTGATCCTCTTCTTCTTTAGACTTAACCAAAATGTCATCCACATATGCATCCATATTCTTGTGCATTTGATCGTGGAAAATGACGGCCATCGCCCTTTGATAGGTTGCTCCGGCATTTTTGAGCCCAAATGGCATCACCGTATAGCAGAAGGTTTCCCATGGGGTAGTAAATGAAGTCTTCGACTGATCACGAACGGCCAACTTAATCTGATTATAACCTGAATATCCATCCATGAAAGAAAACATGGCATGACCTGCTGTGCTATCGATCAACAGGTCAATATTGGGAAGCGGATAATCATCTTTCGGGGTGGCTTTATTGAGATCCCTGAAATCAATGCAGATCCGAACTTTTCCGTTCTTTTTAGGGACTGCCACGATATTTGCTAACCAATCTGGATAATCAATGGCCCGGATGAAGCCTACTTTCAATAGATCTTCAAGTCCTTCCTTGACTTGCTGCTCAATTCGAGGGTCTAATTTCCTCAATTTCTGCTTGATTGGTCTGGCCTCTGGTTTCAACTTGAGTCGATGCTCAACCAGCTTGATATCCAATCCTGGCATATCTTCGTAAGTCCAGGCGAATACTTCTTGATGCCTTTTGATGAATTGGATGAGTCTAGCTTTCTCAATTTCACTTAGACTTGACCCGATTTTGAGGATTTTCGAATCATCTTCCGACCCAATGTTGATATCCTCAGTTGGATCTTGAACCAAAGCTGATGGTTCATCCTGCTTCTGAATGTGAGCAAATTCTGGCAAATCCTGGATAGTGGAATCAAATTCAGCTGGCTCTTCAGTCTGTTCTGCTGCCTAACTGACCTCTGCTCTGTCTTTCATCTCAGAGAACCTTGCCAATTTCAGATATTTGGGATTGATAATGAATCTTGTCATTGATTCAGGAGTTAATGATTCTGAAAATGTAAGAAAGGTTTTTATTTAAGAGAAAGTACGAGCCAAATCAAATTTTTGTATAAGTAAAGAACAATGACATAGACAAAATATAAGAAGAAATGATAGATGCTCAAAATGTGAAGAGAAAGTTGATCTTTCATTGATTGGAAATGAAGTATTTACAAGACATTGACAAAAGATGGGATCGTGTTGTCCCTACAAGATTTAAACAAAGAAACAAGAGCAGAAAAAAGCAGGAAAACTAAGGCATCATCTCTTCATTGGCTTCCTTTGACAAAAACTGTCCTTTTGCTGGAATCTTGTCCGGTGAACCCCAACCCTGAACTGTCCGCATGCCGAACTGGAATGATGGGCTCTATCATGCCATCTTCATCTTTCCCCATGCCTCGGAATGGCTGGTATCCATGTTTTATCAGCAGATCAAATCCCTTCCTGGCTTTGGAGAACTGAGGGAATAAAGGGTGATCTTTGAAGGAGGCATAATCAATGCGTCCTCCTAACTTGAAGAAACAAGGTCCCTGCCATTGGACTGTAGCTGCAATATTTTCCTCTTTCATGACATCTTTCAGTTTTAGCATCTCTAGACTGTCACTGAGATTGATCTCATCCGCTTCTCGGATGCTTGGAATATCAGCTGTAAATGTTGGACGGAGAATCATAGGTTGTGGCAGCCTTTCTTCAGGGTCTTCGCCCAAAACAGTAGTAATCATTCCGCCCTTAGACCACTTTATGCATTGGTGGAGAGTTGATGGAACTGCATTGGCGTTGTGGATCCATGTTCGTCCTAACAACAAATTGTAAGTTGGCGGCACGTTGACGACATGGAATAGCACCGTATGCACTAAGTAGTTAATAAAAATTTCCAGGAAGATCTTGCCCTTGGCAGTCTGCCCGTGATTATCAAAGTCGTAGATGGTGATGGGATCAGGCACGTATTCTTCTTCCTTCAATCCCAAGGCTTTCGCTGTCATTTCTGGGCAAATATTCAAGCTGCTGCCCCCATCAACAAGCACATGCAGGACAGTCATGCCCCTGGTCCTTACCACAATGTATAGTGCATTGTTGTGAAATGAATGAGGCTTCGGCAGGTCCTCATCAGAGAAAGTAATAGGCGCATTTGTCATCGCCTGATTTACTATTTGTGCCATGTCCTCGGGCGTGGTGCTCGGTTTCACCTTGATCTTTCTTAATAGATCATCCAACTTTTTCTGGTGCTTGGGAGAATCATGCGTTAATTCGAAGATGGAAATGTTGGAAAGCGTCGTAACTGGCTTCTGGAAATCATCAGCCTGTTCCTCTGCTGCTTTAGAGGTTTCTGCCTTCTCTGCGCAGGCTTCTTTCTTAAGAAAGCTCTTGGGGAAGATTTGAATTCTTTCATTCTTGATTGGCACACTAGCTTGGCCAAGAAGCGAGAGGATATCTATTTTCTGATACACAGGCTGATCCTGATGTAGAACCATTACCTGATGCTGGAGTTTTAGCTCTTCACTAGAGCATGGGTGGATATGACTCTGTGGAAGGAAAGGGTGTTCAGAGATAGTCGATGCTGAATGCTTCGGGAATGGAGCAAATAAAATCTCCATCTTGCCCTCCTCTTCATCTTCTACGAGGATGCTTTTGTCGATACAGTCTTGGACCAAATGCTTCAAGACGAAGCAGTGTTCTGTATCATGCCCCATGGCTCTATGGAATTTGCAATATTGCTCTCTGTACTTCCCCATGAAGACTGGGGGATCTGCAATTTTGGGCAACTTCACCATCCCGTGGGACAGCAGGTATTCCAGCACTTTCTCCAGAGGCTGGTCCAAAGGAGTGAATTTCCTATCTTTGCTCCAATTGATGTGTTTTGGTTTTTCTTGAAAGTCCCCTTTTTGTTGAGGACCAGTTGGGAGAGATTTGTCATTGCTTTTGAAGAATTTGCCCTTTCTTCCCCTCTTCTGCTCAGATTTCGACCCGCTGCCACTGTCATTCCTGCTGCTGCTGCCCGGATGGTCTTCGGGGATATCAGCCGAGTAGGTAAAATGGGCCTTCTTCTTTGGGTCCGAGATGTTCTTTGCCGAAGAGACACCTTCGTACATCCCATTTTCTACCCCCATTTCGAGCCATTCGGCTCGCTCCGTTAGCTCGATGAAGGACTTGGAGGGATATGGGAAGAGGAGGCTTTTCAGAGGTTGACAGAAATTGTTGAGGATGACCTGGAGGGCATGCTCCTCAGAAATGGGATTCCTCATCTTATTGCAAATACTTCTCCACTTATGGATAAAATCCCTGGCCTTTTCATTGGGCTCTTGCTTGAGGTTATACAAGTGGTTTAGGGTAGGTAGGGCTTCTGTGTTGAACAGAAAGTGTTCAACAAACATATTAACAACTTTATCAAAATCCCTCAATTCGATGGGATTAACATGTTCAGCGTACCACTTGGCCGCTATCCCGTCCAAGCTGCGGGGAAAACAGAGAAAAAGGGCGCGGTTATCCTCACTGAACCGGGCACATTCTGCGAAGAACATTGCTAAATGGGCTTTTGGGTCACCGGTTCCGTCAAACTTAATGAACTTTCGGGGGAGGTTCTCCAGATCCTTGTCCCCTTCTAAACCGAGATAGAAGTCTTGTCTGGTGTACGACCTCTTTCCTTTGTCACGGATTTGCAAGTCTTTGACTATCTTGGTTAAAGCTTGAATTGAGTCCTCTGCGGGGGCCCATACTTGGGCTTGTTTACTGATACTGGCTCTTCCACTGACCTCTTGGACTGCCGCAGGTGCTTTGGAATGTAGATCAACTGTTCTTCTTCTTCAGAGATTTCTCTTGCTGACCCGGAATCCTCAGAAGTACTGTCACGCTGCTTCTTCTGCTTGCTGATCTTGACTGGCTTCTTCATGGGCTTTTTCTTCGCTTTGCTCTTAGAAGCTGCCTTCTTGAGAGCAGCTTTGGCCTGCTCAGCCATCATCTTAGTCATCATTTTTTGAAAGATCCGATACATGGCCGGATCAACGTCGCTTTCATCTCCGGAGTTATTCTTCTTAGACAATCTAGGAGAATTCATCTCCTCTGACTCGTTGTCACTGTGCTGTTGAGCAGCCCTTTTGTCAGCCCTTGTCTGGACCATTTTTCATATGCCTAAGCTTCCCTGCAGAATATGGGAATGGTTAGAGTATGGAGAAGCTTTTTGAAAATCATAATTTCTTTGAGAGAAAGCAAGAAATGAAGGGATTTGGTAGACAATTTCAAGAGATTATCCCATTACTCGGGATTGGGTCATCACACGATTTGTGATAATTGTGTTACCATTTGACGATAACAGAGAAATGTGCCTTGTTATCTAGGCGAGGTCGTCAACCATGAGAAAAATATATTTGAAGAAAATGTGGAAGGAATGTCCCATCTACCCGGGATGAGGTCGTCACTCAAGATTTGTGACTTTTATTTGCGCTATAAACAAAATATAGAGAACAACATTTTTGGCCAAAAAGTAACTTTTTATTGATATTTTTAACTTTCAAAGACAAAGAGAGGGTGGACAGACAGTTTGCCACCACTCCTGATATTCAGATGATACATTTGGTCCAGGAAATATAGACAGAGAAATAAAGGAATCCCAGGTATATTTGGTGACATGATATGCCCCAGACCACTGATCCGACTGCAGGTTGAATTCTGGCACGTTGCCTGTCGGGAAACGGGTGTTGGCACGAACCTGCCGCTGCGAAAACTGCCTCAGACATCGTTCTGGCTGATAATCAACACAAAAGAAAGGTCCCATCAACTTGTAGCGCTTGTCTCGAGCATAGGTGTATCGAGGAACAGTCTCTCTTCTATCAAAGAAATCCCAGGTAATCTCCTCCCGATGCAGCTTCTCGATCAGAACTCTGCATTGGATGACCGTCTTTGGCTGCTTACTGTTGAACCTGAAAGAATTGGCCTTCGAGGGAACGTGTCGCAGGAACCACGACTGCAGGGCGTAAGTGCATCCTTCTACCAGAATGGTCTCCCCGAGAGCAAATCGAGCCAAGCCTCTGTAAAGAAAGGCTAATGCGGCCATGGAGACTGAAAGTTGGCGGGTCTGCTTGCTTCCCCATCTTCGAAAGTGCTGAGCGACTCTGATATCTATGAAATTCTGACCATCTTGGAAGAAAGCTAACCCACTGTACACAGAATCATGGCATGCTGAATTCTGTCATTCGCTGCTCGAGACAGAGTGTCAACCTCTTTGTAGGCTCCGTACTTTTGATATAGTTCGAATAGGTCGATGAACTGATTTCCACTAATCTCAGTGAGAGGCCAGGATCTGCTCCCCGTGGCTCTGGCCAAGGCTTCTCGAACATCCACCCCTTTGATGTTGATAAAAAACTGTTGCTCGACAGGATCATCTGGCTGACCAACTGGTTCGGGCAATCCCATAATATCATTGAACTCATCCATCAGTAGAGTCATCTCTCCACAAGGAAACCAGAATGTGCAGGTACATGGATTCCACCGTTCTGCCATGGCCTGAATCAAAGCTCCATTGATGGTTCGCTTGCCTACTGCTGATGCCATCTCCAGCCCGCAGTCATCCAAGTGGTCTGGGAACATACGCAAGAAGGCGGTGAACCAAGAATAGTACCACCGAGGGAAGAAGGTACGAGACTGGATGACCCGATGATCTGGGGTTCCATCCCTTATTTGATAGAAGACATGATCCCAAGGAAAGATAGCATCGGGAGATTCAGATGTCATCGGAGTGATACTGAGGCAAAAGAGGAAGAAAGTCAGATAGAATGCAGGACTTATGGATAGACTTTTTAAAGAATCAAACCTGTAAATTTTTGAAAGATTGAGGAGATTTTAAAAGAATTTTCCAGGGTTTTTAAAGAAAATTTGATCTAAAAGAGAAAAAGAAAATGTAGGTAGAGAGAAATATACACCTGGGTTTTTTGGAAATAAGGGTAAGTTTTGAATAATACACCCAGGGTTTTTGAAAAAAGGTTTGATACATATATGAGAGAATAAGAGAATTTATCATACAACTAAAGCTGCACAAACAAGGATGCGCACACAGCACTCCCTAAAGGCTGACTCTAAATGCAATAGTTGAAATGGCTTGTAGGACCTTAATCCTAACTCTAAGGTTCAAATTATCTGATTCCGATCAAGATACGCCGATATACCCAAGCCGAAGCTCGAAGTACATGGCATAGAAATATTTCTCCAGTTCTAAGGTAATGGCTTCCCAACATCCTTGAGCACCTACCGATATACCTCGGACTATAGCCCTTAGGTACGTGGTAGGGGGGCGCGAACCCAAATAAGTGGTCCAGTTGTGAGGCTCTCTCCCGAACTATGGTTTAGTGAGACAACCCAGCAACGTGAAGACCGAAACAATATAGGTAAGGAGGTTTTCAAAATATGCTCAACATGCAAGAAATCAGATGGCTCTAATGCAAGTCCTAAAGAGATAGATTAAAATGAAGAGAAGCATACACTTGCATACATTGTTTTGCATTCAATCCCTAGAATTGAGGAGAGTTGTATTTAAGACCTAAGTCTAATGTGAGCATGAAATAATTTCCTCAATATGGTCCTACCAAACCATACTTATATCCTATATGCAATGATGTCAGCTTAGGACAAAATCTAGGCTCCTAAGGTTTGCATGGAAATGAAGCTGACATATGAAGAATAAAGACTTAGGTAATATCAAAGCAAAAGAAAAGGCATAATTCGACCGAACGAAGACGTGTCCCATCACGTTCGCCAAACCTGTGATCATCGCAAAATTTTTTCTCTTGTAATATTCTCTCTCTTCTTTCTCTTTTCCTTTTCAACCTCTTATTTTTCCTCCTTTTTAAAGGGAGAAAGATAAAAGACGGAAAGAAAGAGAGAAGAGAAAAGAAAGAAGAGAAGAGAAGATGAACTCTTTTGCGGGTCTCACTTGACCTTAATTTTGAAGAATTTTGAAATAACTCGCCTCCGTTTTGAAATATTTGCGGGAAAACTGGGAGACGGGATCCGCTCGTCGGTACGAGGTTCGACCGTTCCTGGCGCCTTTACCAGGGGTAATCGAACCAAGGGTCGAATTTATGCCTTTTGCCTTGTTAAAATATTATCTAAGAATTTATCCTAAGTCTAAATGCACAAAGAATCATGCTTGTGCAAATGTATGCTCTTTTTGAAAAATGTTTTGAAGAATTTCCAAGTGAAATTGAGATGAATCTGATAAAGTGAAGAAATGATTCCTAACTTAGAACTTAAGATTAAAGTTCTAAGTTTTTAGAATAATCAAGAGCTTGGAAAAATAAATATGGAATTTGGAAATTGATTTTGAAGTTTTGAGATAAAAAGAGAAGGAAATTTTCAAAGTCACAAATGGACTTTAAATTTAGAAGTTTGAATTTGGATGAATATTTGGAATTGAATTCCAATTTTGAAGTTTTTGAATTTAGAAGGAAATGTGGGAAATCTAAAGGAATTGAGAAATGGGATTTGCAAAAGTTGGAATTTCAAGATGAAATCCGAGTCCAAGTTCTGGATTCTAAATAGAGTTTTTAGTTGATTTTTTTTTTGGATTTAGGACCCGAAATAGGAACTTGATTTGAAATCTGGAATGAAGAGGAATTAGCTTTTTGGAATTAAAGTGGAATTTGGATTTGGAATTTTGAATGGAATCGGATTCAAGATTTGGAATCCAAGATGAAATTTGGATCTGAAGTCAGGGATCCAAAGTAAAGTTGGATTCTAGATCCTAAATGGAATTGAATGGATCTTGGGTTTTTAGAAACCCAAGATTTAAGTTTTGAGATTCAAACCCGAACCTTGATTGAAGATAAAGGTGAAATCAGAAGATAACTTCAAAGTTAATTTGAACTTTGGATTTTGAATTGAGTTGGAAATTTGAAGTTTGAATATAAAATGATTTGGGAATTTCAAAGTCAAATTGGACTTTGAAATTGAATTTTGAATCTTTGGAATGAGATGGAACTGGATTGGGATAAGATTTGATTTAAGAAGAAGAATCACTTGGAATTTTGAAAAAGAAGTTTTGAAAATATGATGCAATTCTATCCTATATGATGAATGAATTTGAATAAGTTTGAAATTGGATTTAAAAATCATATTTCATTCTTCAAATGTTTTTAAACAAGACTAATGATATAATACATTCCTGACTATGGTCATTGAATGTATTATATAATAGTCATATCTAAATTCAAGTGAAGGATAAAATACCTTTTTTGGTGCTTTTATAGAATTTAAAATGAAATTAACCCTCAATATACCCTGACTATGGCCATTGGTATATATTTTGAGTTAATTCTAAGTTAAATTCTGATAAAAGAAGAAAATATTTAAGAAAATATGATGAATTTTGAAAATGGATCCAGTGTTATTTTGTAAAAGATAAAAATGCTAAGTTTTGTCCACACCCTGACTATGGCCATTGATGTGGATCATCAACTTAGTATTTATTATCTCTTACAAAATGGTGCACGTGCCATTCGTGTTTCACCATTGTGAGAATTTGAGAAATAAAGGCAAAAATGCATGAAAACAAATAATTCATGATATTTACAATGCTCATTCATTCTATCTAAAACAGGAAATGTAGGTTCTCATTAAAGCCTAACTATTACAATACATCAAATTTTGAATTTACAACTCCAAATAATGACCTTTTCTATACATTTCCTGCAAAACAACTGAGTTAACATGAAAAATAGAAGAAAAATGGTGTACATCACATGGGTATAAAAAAAAATATTCATAAATCAAGGTATGAATGATGGAAAAGGTAAAAGGATACATATATCTATATATATATATATACATATATGTATATATATGTATATCCACACGTTTATAAGTATATATATCTATGTATAGGTGTACATATATATATATATATATGGGGGTATATACAAATAGATTATGTTCAGGTTGCTGTAAGCAACCCTTTTAGCTGTGAGGGCAGTTTTGTGATGGGAAAAGGGGGATGCTGGAAGCAAATATAACTGAATCTGAAGTGTGGAGATAACCTCAAGTAAATGTGACTAAGGGCTGCAGGGGAAGGTGAAATGTCACAACAATGGGTGCAACCAACGTGGCAACAGCCAGCACAATAGATTGCTGCTGGAAATGTGCAATTTTGGTGCACAGCGGGTGGTAAGGGTTGTATAGGGTAAGTGCAGAAAAAAAAAAAGGTATGGTGCACCAAGCACAGGTGTAGTTGATATGATATTAACTGTTAAGAGGAATGGCATAGGCAGACTACTAATGGTATACAAAGGGTGGACACGTGTGAGGATAACCATAGGTAAGTGTAATTAAAAGTGTTTAGTGAGATGGTTCGAATGAGCTGTCAGCTACAATTTAGCTTCTGCAACCGAATCTGATGGCAATGGTCAGGAGATCTGACAATGTCCATCAAGGATTTTCAGCAATACTATGCTAAGGTGATGATGCAGCACAAGGTAATTAATACAGAAAATAAAACTGCATTGATGCTTGAGGATATAATGGACCTAATGTGATTTAATTACAGCTAATCAATGGAGATGTAGAAGAGTGTAGTAAAAATTGCAACAGAGTGCCATAGTGTGTACATAGTTCCAACAAGGCAGCTGTAAAAAAAATGAATCCAATTGCATAATAGAAGACATGTTTCAATGAACAATCTGCAAATGAGTGACATATGGAAATATAGTAAGTGTTGTGCACCAGGACTCCAAATGATAGAGCTAACAATTCATTTGTGATCTGTATATTGATTCAAATATATAATTCATGAACAGAACTTCAACACAAACTAACCAGAGGATCCGGAAGGTATCTTGATGCTGAGCCAAATGACAAATAGGCTGCTGGAGCTAGTTTTATCAGTGTGAAACGTCATTGGTTGGTGGAAATATTGAGCCTTATTTCTGATGGACTAGGAATTCATGTTCAAGTCATCTGCCACACAACAGCAAAATTGCTGGATTTCTTGCTGTAACAGAACATCCTGTCAGTAAGTCAAAAGATAAGACATGCTGCTAATGAAATGCTATCTTGAACAAATCAATCTAAATCACTGTAGCGAGATACCATGATTTCATGATAAGCAAACAGAATATGAAATGATATCTTTAAAATTAAATACGTTCCCTTTATACTGACCTAAGAGGTGGATGAAGCTTACAATAAGTTACAAAACTCTTATTTTAATCACATACCTGTACTTTTGGAGAAGTTGAGTCCATCTCTGCATCTTTCTTATTGCCTCCATCTATCTCCTCTCTTTTTTTTGTAAGACATATTAGCACCATAGAATGCGGCGAAAAAGAAGATCATGCTCATAATAGACGATGTACAGATATTGTGTGCAATTGTATAATGAGGGGTTATGCACAATGGTAGATCACCCTTTCCGCTTTATACAACTCAAGATATTTAGTCTTTACATGTTATTTGGCTCTAAATTATCAACAGACTGAGATGCAGTGTATAGTTCTTTGATATGGCTGCACTTTACATACAAAATCATAAGAGCGTTACTGATAAACACGCTTGATGAATAACCCTGAATCACTGACTGGATCTGAGTCTTCAGTCATTCTTTAAGTGTTTGCAGGACAGCACAAGTGTCAAGAGCATATATTACTAGAATACGCTCCTTGAAACTACATATTTCCAAGAGGCTCCAAGACTTTCAACAGATCTGTTATACCATGGATACCTAGAGATTCTTAAGATCCATCAGACAAGATTTGAGCAACATTTGGTCTCCCACATTCTGAATGCATAGTTATCAACACATTATACACATAGATATTGAGTTATAAACCAATTTTAATGATCTACGAGTGACTCTGCTCTCTAAGGCTAATGATTCCTAAGGAAGCATATATCCTCCACGTACCAGGATGTATAACTCCATTGGGATTTACCACAAACAACCATCAATGAGATGAACTCCAGACCGAACTTGATTTACAAAATCATTATCTAGAAATGGACATAGATAATATACGAATGATGCAGGTAACACAGTGCCGGTGGCAAAGAGCATGCCACACGATAACCTAGACAGAGTGACTGGTAGGATCCTCAAGTGTCACAACCAACCAACATTGAAATGCAATTAGAAATACACAAAGAAAATGAGTAAAAAAAAAAAGAGTATCACATATGATTAAAGTTGAATAGGAAATACATTATAACAGGAGAATGACTCGATAACACACAGCAACTAACGAACCATATCAATATGATCTGATATTCATAATGACAGAAAACATATATTTTAAACAAATGCTAAAAGGCAGGGAGATGTGGGATTCAAAAATGGAAGTTGATATGCTATTACTAAATATTTCAAATGCTCAGAAAAATGAACCGAAATTCACATTCGCAGAAATGGAATTTCAAAATCAATAGCAACATGAACTAAAGAAAAAAAAAAGGAATGCAAAGATGAGGAAATTGAATCTAATAAGATAATAAAAAAAAAGGGAAAGGGAAATGGAAAATAATGTCGGAATGTAACATTACATTGTTGTTGCACAAGGGTATGTGGAAATTGCTATAGGCAATTCCACGACACCTACGGTGCGTTAATGGAGTAAAACAGAAAGGAGAATCAAAGGAAACGGGGAAATTAAGGAAGAAGAAATCCGGATGAAGGTTGAATATCCACTTACCTGATTTCCTTGGGTCTTGAGGGAGAGAGTTCCTCCTTCTACCGTGGGAATGCTCTTTTGTTGAAGGAGAAGGGGAAAAGCACCAGAGGAGTGTAGAAAATACAAAGGGGAAGGAAAAGACGATGAAGGGAAATGTTGAAGGAAGGAGAGAGCGATGGTGGGGTGACAAACGGATGGTCCAAGCTTCTCCTTCGTGCCCTCTTTTAAAGAGAGAGAAGGAGATTCGAGAAGTCTGTTAGGGTTTGTGGCCGTTGGAGATGGGTGGCGACGGAGAGAGGGTGTGCCATGGTTTTTAGGGTTTTGGTGGAGGAAATCGGGAGAGAGAGAGTGGAGAAAGGGTTTCGAAGGGTTTATTTGAAAAACAAAGCTTATGCGTGAAGCTTTGGTTTATAAAAAATTTTCGATTTTCCAAAAAGAGACTCCTTCAAAAGTTTTTTCATAAAAAGTGTTTTTAAAATGATTTTTTTAGCAAAATTGACTTTAAAAAGTTTAAACTCATTCAATTTTCTTGAAATTTTCCATTTTTTTGGTTTTTGTTTTATTTTTCAATTTTTGTTGTATTTTTAGAATAAAATCCTAAAGTTTGTGAGAAAACAAAGGTTAAAACTAATTTTTTTGTGTTTTTGCAAAAATATTTACAAAAGGAATTTTTCTGAGAATTTAAAAACTATTTTGGGGAAATTTCTTCAGAAATGGGTTTTGATCCGGATTTTGAGAAAATATGGATTTAAAGTGCTGGATTCGGATCCGGAGTTGATTTTGAATATATCAATATGAATTTTAATTCAGAGAATCTGAAGAAATGACTTGGTTTTCTCAGAAAACGGGGTCAGGGGCAAAATGGTCATTTTGAAAATTTTTGAAAAATTTGGGGTGTTCACAGTCATTTATGAGATGCTTCTTAGGTCGCTTCTGAGACGCTTTCTGGTTCGCTCCTAAGTCGTCCCACACTTCCCGCTTCCTAAAATTTTAGAAGTGCCTTGCTTCCTGTATCACTTCCCGCTCCCTCTTCCTCAACTGGAAACTCTGCCTTGAATAGCATTAGAGAGGAAATAAAAAAGAAAAATCAAAATAAGGAAGAAGAACATTGGACAATAAGGAGAGTAAGAGAAATTGCTTGATGATGAATTGGGGGGAAGAGCTTGGGTTTATATAGAACTGAGCATAATGGCTAGTTTTAACTGCCCAAATGGCTGAACAAGGAACTATTTTAAGTTGTTATTTGTGCAATTAAAAGTCACATGCACCAAATAACTATAGAAAATGGTTAAATTTACCCAAAACAGTCAACAATTTCTATTAGAATATTGTCTGTGAAATCTGGACATTTTGACTATCATATAGGTAGGATATAGTCAAGACAAATTAAAAAAGGCCTTTAATTGATTGGTTAACCATTCTAAAGTGGCTTAGATCCATTTATGGAAGGCCTTTGGAAAGATAATTCAAGAAACATCTGAAAGACTAGTGAATGGATCAACCAAGCTTAGTTGTCAAATGTGGCGCCTAGGCAGACTAGGCTCAGGTCCACTACCTAGACTTTTAGGTCTAAGCGGTAGAGCGTTATTTTTCTGCCAAGGTAGGGACATGATGGTAATTTTTTTCTCCTTCCTTTCTTTTTTTTTTCTTCTTCGGCCCCAAAATTTATTTTTTTGTTCTCTCCTTTTCTTCTTATTCTTTTGCATTTTTTTTACTTTCTTATTTTGTTATTTTTTCTTCTTCCTCCTCCTTTTACCCCTCTGCCTTCTCTTTTTCTTCCTCTTCCTCTTCTTCATTTTCCCCTTTTTTTCTTTTTTTCTTCTTTCACTTTTTTTTTTCTTTTTCTTCTTCTGCTTCTCATCCCTCCACTCTCTTCTTTTTTTTCTCCTTTTTTTCTTTTTATTTTTTCCTTCCTTTTTTATTTTTGTTATTTACATGATGCATGTGTTTTTGACACACGCATGCATATAAAATTTGTTTTTCCAGTTTTATATATATATATATATATATATATATATAGAGAGAGAGAGAGAGAGAGAGAGAGAGAGGGAGAGAGAGAGGGAGAGATCGGGGATTATCCTGACTCCATTTTCATTAGGTCACCATTAGAACCCTCCAAAAACCATAGTTTTAGATGTTTTATGCTTGATCTGAACTGTTAGACGTGTTTATCATTGTTTACTGAATAGAGAACATGTAATTGATTAAGCATCTTTATGCTAAGATATATATTTTAAAGTGGTATTGGTTGATATCGTACTAAAATTTCATGTAAAATGTTCATATTTTTAAATCAAATCAATTTGAAACAAAGCTTGTTTCTTAATAAATAAGTATTGATAAACACATCTAATGATTCAAGTTGAGCATAAAACACCTAAAACTTTGATATATTGAGGATCTTAACAATGACCTAAAGAAAAATGGGATAAGATGATCCCCATTCTCATATATATTTATATTTTTATGTTCAGCATTATGCAATTTCACGATTGTTGCCACATGTTACACTGAATTGCGCACTCCATCCACAGTTACAATCATATGTTTGTTATTAAATTTAACTATTTATTGTAATATTTTTGCTTTTCTTGATTTATTTTTTTCGTCCCGCCTAGATCGACTAGTCCTGTCTAGGCTCCGACTAGTCCTTTTAGTGGGTCTTATGCCTAGGCTCTGACTAGAGCTTTTGACAACTAATCCACCATGTTTTTGGTTCAATGGAAAAGCAAGTTGTTGGAGGGGAAGAGTATTGTAACCTATGTCATACA
This sequence comes from Nuphar pumila, assembly GCF_984573655.1. NCBI lineage: Eukaryota > Viridiplantae > Streptophyta > Magnoliopsida > Nymphaeales > Nymphaeaceae > Nuphar > Nuphar pumila. The sequence continues at coordinate 62,143,019 of NC_143260.1, read as the reverse complement.
AACACTCCATTTTGCCCTCTGTACCCATGTTGACATGTGTGTCCCCGTATTGAAACGTGTCGACACCTAGACACGCCATTCTACTCTCCATACATACAAGTTTGTATTCAATTTATAATTGATAATTATATTTTCAGTTTATAAGTGTATATTTTTAGTATATAATATATATTTTAGATATAGCATATATATTTAGATTATATATAGTTTATTTTGAATTTATTTTGTACTTATGTGATATATATATATATATATATATATATATATATATATATATATATATATATATATATATATATATATAGCCATGTCCCCGTACCCACATTTTTTTGGAATTGCCATGTCGTACCCTCACCGGCACCCATACCCAGGTGACATAGACTAATGAAAATAGGGCATTGTGGTTTTTTGTGGTTTTTGCACTTTTGTTTTGTTTTAGACATTTATTTCAATAAAAAATTCATGTGTTTTTATGTTTGGACACTATATATGATGATATAATATGACTGTTATTTGCAAATATTTTATGCATTCCTAATCATTTTTTTATTTGGGGATTGAGCTCATTCATAAATCAACATTCAATTTTATGATAAGTGACTAAACCTCAACCTTACCTATGATGCATTGTTAATTTAAACTGGTTTCACAATTGAAGTTTGTGAACTTAAAAAATGCGTTAGATTAAACAAGTGCATCACTGCTCAAATATTAATACTTAGTCGTTTGAGATATCCACAAAGCAGGCTTACTTGTGGCTAGCATACTAAAAATTACTAATTTGAAGATGTTTCGGCATAGGTGCACAGACGTAACCTAAGACCTGTCTGTCATCAACTCTTTTTATGACAAAATAAAGTACAGTCTGTAACACTAATGATCTTCTAGATAACTCAAGTGGTTGGATTGAGTTTGACGGATCTTGCAAGTGAATTAATTGTGTTTAATGTTACTGGGTGAGCAAGAACCTGATTCCTTCTTGGACAAACACTTCCATGTGTTGGACTGGCAACTTATGGAGCTATGCATGTCTAGTCTGCAGATTTTTGTGAAGAGAAGCAATGTAGGATTTAGAGAGATTATCATAGCCTCAATTTGCCGCTTGTGCCTGAGGCAGCAGAAATTGATATTATTTATTATTATAATAATATTAGACCTTATATATCTATAATTTCTTCTATTTATGTGCTTGCAACTGTAAGTGATGTGAACTCAATTATCACAAAACTGCCGCTGCAAAACTAAACTTGAAATACAAGACTGAAACAGGTGGTGTCAGACCAACATATAAAATTACTAGTAGGCATCAACTAGTACTTCATTGACATCCAGTATTGGAAAAAGCCATCAGTGCCCTTGGGGGCGGAGCCACGAATCTAAATGGGTGGAAATGCGCTTGAGAAAATTGAGAAAGCCCTCTCCCTTGCGCACGAATCGACCACAAATCGATCTCATGGAACCTAGGGTGTGTGAGTTCCCTTCCAACAACCTCCACTCAGGTGCAGAAGTTGGCCCTTAAGAGTGCTTTTAAACCCAAAATGAAAAAGACGGAGTTTTGGATCTTTTTTAGTGTGCCGAGCCAATATTGTACGATACGGATTGATACACAAGTGTATCGTACGATACACCTGATATGAGTATGATAGACACTTGTATTGAGATACGAGTATGTATCATATTGTTATATAAAAAAGTAACGATACATATCATACGATACAGACAACCAAGATTGGAACAATAACTATATTTATAGCCATTGGAACAGTCCAACAACTCTATTGGATACCTCTTATGTATAAATTGGAGTGAACCCCCTTCTTGTTCTCCAATGCTCTTCTAAAACATTCTAACTCACTTTGTGAGTATATTATAAATAAAATGTTATTTATTTTATTCTTGCTTTTGTGCTTTAATGCATGGTATTGCCCTTAGTGACTGTTTGTATTGCCTATGTTGGCACCTTGTGGACTTGTGCATGTGCACTTAGTGGAACTTGTGCATGTGCAGGTTGTGCCCTTTATGGTTCTTGCTTTCGTATTTTCCGGATATTTTGTGACAAACATTGCTCTCATTATTTTCTACGTGGAAAATGCCTAGGGAACTAAACTCCTTTCACCATGAGAATCATACTTTCAAACTCAGTGGCATTAACACTTGGCAGTCAAGATGATGGCATCAAACCATCGAAGCACATAATATTCCTACAAAAATTTCCCAATCAACATCGAAAATCTTAATGGAGGACGCAAATACCCACACTTGCATATCTGCAATTTGGTAACTGCACCCATAACGCGTAGTTGATCCATCAATGGCATCTTTAAGCGCAGAGTTCAGATCATTCATGTGACCATTCTTCTCTTTTATTATCATTACAATAATCTCTGACTTAAACCACTTCATTCCATGCATATTCCATTACATAATGCATCCACTCTTCTCTCATAATTTCATTATGAAAATCTGAAAGAGAGAGAGTGTGTGCAAATGAGGTCAAGTCGAATCAGGGTGAGCAGTGCCCACCCTGACCTGACCTTTCACTGGGTGGTGGTCCGGTGCGCTGACCCGAACCCCCCTATTGGGGGGAATTTTCAGGTTGCCCATCCTGGCCACTATGTAGCTTTGCCACTGAGTGCCTTGCAAACAGGTAGCTCTATGATTGCCTGTATTCATAATGCATTCATATACGAGGATCTTGGTGACAAAAATTGCTATTTCAAGTGAGTGCCATTCCATGGTGAGTGGCCCTGATGAACCATGAGTTTTCCTTGAGTGATTCCTTCATCATCTTTCTTTCGTAAGTAGGATGCCATTTCTACCTCTCCTAGTACCAATTGTGTCATTATTCATTATAAATAGAGGACAAATTTTCTTGGCCTCAGGGTCAAATCTACTGGCTTAGTGGTTAGTTTAAAATTTTGCAAGAAAGAATTCCTGGGGTTTTTCATTATCACATTTCATCCTAACAGAGATCTGTTTGTAATTTCGTTTTTTCTACAAATCCATGGCATCTCAATTTTAAAACCTCAATCTACACACTTAGTGAAATAGGGACATCTTAAGAGTGCATTCCGATATTTCTGTGCAGTGGAGAAGAGATGTCGCATTTGCTGGTTTTGATGTGCCAATACAGATGGATGTTTCAGCAGAGAAAATGATATTTGGAGTTTCTGGAATTGACCCTCAAAGAAGAGAAGAATTGATAAAGGTATTGGCAGATGCGTCTTTGGAAATGTACACTTGGTACATGTCAAATTATGTATCTTTGCCTGCTGCTGCTGCTTGCTTTCTAAATTCCAAGTTATTCCTGTTCATTTTTATAGCATTATGTATGTCCAAGAAACTGTTGCCAACTGAAATTTTGTTTGTGAGAGCTTGTGAGTAGGTTTTGGACATTGATCTATCTTGGCGGATGCACAAGGCATCCGATGGTCAGAGGCGGCGAGTGCAAATCTGCATGGGTCTTCTTAAGCCATTTAAGGTAGCATTTATTCTGTTTAGTAGGATGCAAGCGTGAAGCATTGTAGGTTAGTTCTTACTGATTTTTCTTTCTCTATCCATGAAATGTATTGACGAGTGTAGGTCCTCCTTCTTGATGAAATCACTGTTGATTTGGATGTGCTAGCAAGAGCTGACATTTTGAAGTTCCTCAAGAAGGAATGCATGGAGCGAGGGGCAACCATTATATATGCAACACATATTTTCGACGGCCTTGATGATTGGCCATCACATATTGTATGTATTCTGGTGATTTGTAATTAATACATCTCGTATGTGCAGTTTGAGGGACTTTGTTAGAAAAATGTTAATTGTCTTGGTATTGCTCTTATCTGAAGTTCGCCAACTATGGAATTTCTTGATGCAGTCACTCTGAACTTTGGACTTGCAGGTTTATGTTGCTCATGGCAAGCTTCAGTTAGCATCGTCTATGAAAGATGTGAAGGAAAGCAGTAACTTGTCATTAATGGTCAGTTAATTATCCTGTGTAAATTAAAGATCCTTTTGATATCTTAGTAACTAGCTCGTTGGATAACTGTTTGTGAAGCCAGAGAATCGTGGAGAGTTGGCTAAGAAAAGAAAGGGATGAGGATCGAAAGAGAAGAAAGGAGAGGAAGGCGAAAGGTCTTCTGGAATTTGACAAGCGAATCGAGGGCAGCAGGGTAACAGGTGATCCTGCTAGAAAGATTGTCCAAGCAATCAACAATGGCTGGGCAGCAGGAAGGTTGAACTCCACTGTAGCTGGTGAAGAAAACTTCTTGTTTAGTTCCAATAGTGTGTTAAGACAATAATGCAATGTAACTGCATCTGTGATCTATGTTTTTTTGGAAAGAAGGAAGTTGCATCTGTGATCTTTGTAACAGCCATTTTCTCCCATCAATAAAGTAACATTGATTGTTTTTATGGATGCATACAGCATTCTTTTCCATGTTCTTTGGTTTCTTTAGACCCCTGGCAGTACCGCTATTTTTACTGGGAACTTTGATAAGTTTGCATATTAAGTTTTCATAAGGTCGATCTTGCTTTTTATACGCAGTATTGTTCTTTGAAGTGGAATATTCTGAACTCATAATTATAAGGTCTTCTGTTTAGTTCTAGAAAACCTATTTTTTGTACTGATAACAGGGTACTGCCGACCGGGTTTTGGTTGGTAAAATGATTATGACTAACCAAATCGGATTGGAAAAAGATGCAAAGATTTCTTTCTGCTACCATATACTGTGCTTTTTCTAAGTCACCGCAATCTTCGCGTTGATTGATGTCCCTTTGGCAGTGCATACTTGGCAGAACTGCAATATTTGGATTAATTGTTGCATATTTACTGAAGTTGGCTTATCTCTACAAGTCGGTTTCTGCTGTCGGTTCACCCTAATGCTACCGTTACCATTAGGCATGTCAATGAACCGGATTTTATGGGTATCCGACTGAATTGGTTCCATTTAGTTGCATTTGTTAAGCCAAAACAATATCAGATTATTAATTGGGTATGGGTATATTTTTTATTTTTTGCTACTGAATCCAAGAAATATCTGAATTTAATGGATATTCAAATCTTTTTACATGGAAAAAAGCGGATCTGATACGAGTTTATCACAATTTGAATCCGATTCTGAATTTGAATCCTTTTAACCAACAACATCCTATTAGTTGAATATGGTGTTGGCCTTCGCGACTTTCGCGAATATAACTTGTGAACCTTAAGTAAATACCTCTTAAGAAGCTTTGCAAATGTGTGTGACATTTACAAATATCTGTTGCGAATATCTCATACTTTCTCACTCTAATTCCACGTTCGCAAATACAGCCATCACAAATATAGTATGACCATTGCAAAAAAAACTTGCAAACCTCCTTTAACTAAATATTGCTCGAAGTGGTCTACCAATGTGTACTAGCATTTGCAAATGCTTATTGCGAATATCCCTTCTTGATTCATATATAAAGTCATTCTATTATTTATTTATTTTTATTTTTCTTGTTTGTTTCTTGTTAGAACCCTAACTCTTTTTCTTATCCCCCTTACGGCGATTATTGTAAAATCATCTTGCAACATTCAGCGTGGTATCGACATATTTTTGGTCAACTTTTTCGTCTTTCGGTAGGTCTTAAAGTGAATTCCATATATATATATATATATATATATATATATATATATATATATATATATATATATATATATATATTTTCTTACATTCTTTAGTTTTTTTTTTAGATATATATATTTAATATGGCCTTATAGTATTTGTGTTTAGTTGCTATCATGAAAGATTTATATATGTTTGCTTGTGTTTTATTTAATAATTGACATTAGATTTTTTTATTTAAGGTTTACTATTTTTAAGATTTTTTATATATGTATATATGTGTTGGTGTTGTAGATGATTTACGTTTGTTTTCTTGTCCTACTCTTTAATATTTTGTAGTTTTATCTTTGGGTAATGGGGTTAGGGTTGACTATATACAAGCATTCAATTACTATGATGATTCAGGGTTGGCTAATGTAACGTCTCTAAAAAAACAATCTTTTAAAACTTTATCAAAACCCAAAATTTTGATAAAATTTTAAAAAATTTATTTGTTACAAAGTCTTACATGACTCCTGAGAATAACGTGTCAACGAGTTCATTTATAACTACATTTCAACCATTTCAAATACTAGACGTATGCCTAAGTGCAATCATGAGTGTATATTAGCATAACTACATTTCTAGTATCGGATCCAACATGAAATCAACCTTAAGAGGTTATTACTCTAGAAAAAATCACATATAAAAATATGAAGACAATTTATTTAAGGGTTAAGATAATTGAAAAGTTAGTTAAAAGTTTGAGGTTTGCAACCATATTCATAATTATTACATAAAAAATATGACAACATCACCATGTTTGTTCCGTGAATTTTAAAGGCAGTACCAAACTAATGGTAACCACGTTAGACAAAATATGGGGAATGGGAATTTCAAACTAATGTGCAAGGATGCATGTAGACACGTATTCCATGTTTTATGTAAGCCAGAAAATAGAGAATCACAAGATCGTGGAATGGACATTCAGTTTCATAATAAAGCATGATATGAGGGTCTAAAACAAGACCATGGAAATGTTAACTAACAAGCCGACAATTTTTTGGAGACACCAAAAATTAGAAACTCAAAATTGTGGTCATACACAAAATAGTAACGCCGTCAAAGGATAGGTTTTGGTAGTGAAAGCAGATTAAGGCCAATGATCACGTCTCTTAATGACAATGAACGCTGAGTTTTGACTTCCAATCAATAGATTTAGAGATGAAATCATATTATTTCCAACCTTGAAACATTTTTTTTTTGTAAATGGGTCAGCTCAACCCCACCTCAATGCATCTAGAGTTCAAATCCTATTACTTCTAGTTTAAAAAAAACTAGTTTTTAATTAAACAAGCCAGCTGTAACTGGGGTTGTTGAGCTCGGGCCTGCTATAAGCTCAAGCTCTACTTGGCTTGACACAAGGAGACAAGCTTGAATGCCTCAAGCGCGGCTTATTCAGCGTGTTTAGCAGCCCTGATTGTGCTATTTAGCAGTATAAGAAATTGCTGAGGAGGCTTGATCAAGTGGAACAACATTTCATGAAAATAAAAAAATGTTCACATCTATATATTATCTGATCAGCCACATTTTTTATTGGCCTAGTTTTCTTATGCTTTTTATTTTTATTTTTTTCATGAATCTAAAGATATGGATGTGATGTAAATTATCCATTCTGCAGAGGCTGGCTTTTGTATCATGTAATTCCAATATATAAGCAGGTCGTTATGTGGGTTCAAAAATTGAAGGGAGACGATAAACCAAAATTTTATAATTTCAAATGCATGTTTTACATTTTTCATTGAAAAACTTAATCAAATGTTTGATCCCTAGAAAATCAATTATGTTGAACACATCTACGTTGTCAAATTGAGTCAAAACAACTCACTCTAATGAGTTTCCAAGCCGAGTGCACATGCAGTTGACTGGAGTAGATATAAATATCAATGTATAAACAATTAAATAAATAGCATATATATGTATGGTTTACATCAAGGTTGTTAAATGCGATGAGGCGAAGCGAGGCGTTGAGCCTGCGCTTCGCCTATGAGGCGTACGCCTCTCACAACTGGTATGGAAGTGATGTAACACCCCAAAAATCCAGGACTTGTAACTTTTTAGAAAAGTTTAGAAAGCATACAATAATCAGAGTTTAAATAATACTTCAGCGGAAAATGATATTTTTAAAACCACAAGTCAATGGACCTTCAGCACATTACAGCGTAACCTTTCCTTTTGTCAAATCCCGCACAATCATTGAAATCAAATGGTTTCGAAATGGAGTTTCAATAATTGAGAATTCGTTTGTTGAAACCAAAAAGAAGCTTACCAAAACAGTTTTATTAACTCACGGTTTAATAAAAGAGAAATTTTCAAACACACTTTAAGCCAAATTCACCAACATGTCCTCAGGAGCGAAACGTCAGGGAAAGAGCTCTATCTTGACCTCATCACGCCATCGTGCCATCGCAGACTGTATTAGCTATCCAAAACCTGCCCATAAAATGGGTCAGTTTCGCTAAAAACTGGTAGGTGCACCGGCATGACAATATTGAACATAATTAGGCAGAATAATTTAATATGTCAAGTAGACAAACAATTATATAACAACTTAATTTCAACAGATTCACAGAGCAACTATCATGAACACAATGCAAAAATTATTACAAGCATTTTACTGGCACAAGTAGGCTAACTATTACAAGCAAAGCACTGCACAAGAAAGTTAACTAGCAAAATTCAATGCTTCATCAACCACACACACAATTCCATAAGTATTGAACATGTTGTACCCTATAACTTTCATACGTGTATAACTGAACACATTGTGTGATCGGATTTAAATTATGTTTCGATATTAACTGGCCAAGCGGGTACGCACAAGGCACGACTCTAGAAACAGCCTAAACTGATCCGGGGGTTTATTATGCTATGTATTTTATGATAACCCGGATAGCTGACTGAGTCCGCACCTAAGGGGACGGTCGGTGACCAAGAGAGAAATCCCCAAAGCAGCATAAACAATGGATGCATCCCAAACATGGAGAGCTACCACCTAGGATAATTATGGTAGTCCCATTCCCCTAACTCCGATGACTGGGGAAGCCGAGTCTTTTGCTCGTAACTGCCATTAATGGCCTGTCCATCGAAGTTTTGTACCTTCCTGTCCTCTCTCCTGACAGGAGTCAGCGATTCGAATGAGTACATCAGGGGTAGTTAACTGAAGACTCATTCTACATACTCTGGTCTTTCGACCCACTCGAGTATCTTGCCGGTGAAGGCGAAAACATCACTTATTTAGGTGATCACAACATTTTGTTATTTGCGCTCATCGAGGTTGCCACAACCTACTCATCCAATCATCGCAACGTAAGAGGACGTACTTGTCAAAAAGTACGGTTGTACATGTCATAAGTACGACTACGATAAAAGGAATAAGGTTCCACAAAAGAAACCCCAACAGATGTTATCTGCAAAAGAATTAATACAACACAGCCTGGAAAGATAAATTTTGAATTCACTTCAGCAACATTTTTCATACTTCATGATGCAAGGTCATCTCGGATCTCTCGTCCGATCAACAAAGTACTTAACATGTTGTGCATGTCTAAAAGTACGCTATACTGAACCAGGGAGGTCTGTGGGCTTCTCGAAAAAAATACCCAACACACAACTTCATAACAACTCAAAGAATATAAGAGTGCTCATTTGGCACAATTCATCCTTAAAAGCCATAATGCCACATTAAGTCATTCACACAAGACACAACACTATCAATCTTACATCCAAAATTTATCTTAGTATCGACATGTTACACTAGATTGATACATAAAGAATGGGTCCTTCAACAGAACCCCACTCATTCATATGCTCATGCCCCTGATCGGGGTTATTCAAAATGAGCCGCAACTTGAGTCAAGGTTATAAAACATTTCTCCCAAGTGTGTGGACTTGGGAGGGGCCAAATGTGACTTCGCAATCCTGCAAGACTTAATCATACTTTGCAAAAGTTGTGCATTTTAAAGAGCCCTGGGTTTGCAGAAGGAAATCCTCTTTAAAAGAACTATAGTGCATAAGTGCAACTTCTAGTGTTTTGAAAACAGGTGATAACAGGATAGGCACAAGACTACATTTATGTAAGTACATATTTACCATGAGTGTGAGCATATGCAGGTTATAACATGTCAACAAACAACTCTCGACTTGCGATGCCGTACATCGAGGGAAAAGCACATAAGTAATACATGAGGTACCAAAACCATACATTGACCACTTAGACAGGCAAACACATAAGGTCATAAGTAATACACGAGACACAAGGTCGTATCTCACCCAAAGGAAACGTGCAGGCAAAAATGGATGCAAGCAAACAAGGGCATATGTATTTCAAGAAATACGAAACCACACCTCAAATTCATAAACACTCCGCAAAATAATAATCGAATAATGAAATTGTATATCCACCCATAGAAAGGTACAGGCAAGTATACATGCAAGCAATTTAGGGCATAAGTATTGCAAAAAGTGCGAAACCACTTTCAACACGTAAGCAAATACACAATTTAACACTCGAAGAGTAAAACCGTACCTCGACTAATAAACATGGAGACAAGAACAATAAGTCACGCAACAGCAGTATAAATCTAAGTACAACTAGCATAGACATTTTAATTATTTCAACTTAATTAGATCTTATTGCCCCTTGTGCGACTTTACCCTACCTTGGGATGTCGTGCAGCTGCGTACGCCTACGCGAGAGGATAATACGAGGGTTGAGCCGTGGAGCACGATCGGGACCTGTTGCGTAAATAGGCAAGAGTGTTAAATATTCAATTATGTTAATATAATTAATGGTGCAACGGGGCAAGGGTAGAATTAGGCGAAGGCGGCACCGACGACAACGGGGCGACAAGGAATGAGCCACTGTAAAAAAAAAAACAACGAGGCGGCAGGGGGTCAGCCCCTGCCGACAGCAGCAAGGCGACAGGGGGCCTACCCCTGCCAACAGCAGCGAAGCGGCAGGGGCTGAGCCCCTGCCAACAGCAGCGAGGCGGCAGGGGCTGATCCCCTGCCGACCGCAATGAAACAGCAGGGGCTGAGCCCCTGCCGACAGCCACGAAACGGCAGGGGGGCCAGCCCCTGCCGACCACACAAGACGACAGGGGACCAGCCCCTGCCGGCAGCATCGATGCGACAGGGGAGGCAGCCCCTGTCGACAGCCACGAGACCTCAGGGCTAGCCCCTGCCGACAGCAACAAGGAGGCAGGGGTTAGCCCCTGCCGACAAAGAGAGGGAGAGAGCTCGGAACGGGGGGTGACAGGGGGACAAGCCCCCTGCGTGCAGAGAATCAAGGGGCAGCAGGGGGGTTATCCCCTGCCCTACCAGAAGCCAAGAGGCGGCAGGGGGGGTGAGTCCCTGCCAGCTCCACAAAACAAAGGGTGACAGGGGCATTGCCCCTGCCAGCCGAGATAGGAAGGCGACAGGGGCACTACCCCTGCGCGCCAAAACCCCAGAGGCAGCAGGGCGAGCCCCTGCCTGCCGGGAAACATGAAGCGGCAGGGGCATTGCCCCTGCCTACAGGTGATCTAGGGGTGGCAGGGAGACTGACCCCTGCCAGAAAAAGAGGGACCGGGGCGGGGGTGACAGGGAGGGCAACCGACCCTCCGTCGGTTTCCCTATCACCCATAGGGGTGAGGGGGTGTCGCAGGGGCCATTGGTCCCCTGCCGGCACTCCGGCGCACCCCCAGAGGGAAGAGGGGAGGACAGGGGCCCATAGGCCACCTGTCGGGCCCCCGATGGGCACAGGGAAGGTGGGAGGCCGCGGCAGGGGCTGTGAGCCGCCTGTCGGCCTCCCGGCGAGGTGACGGAGAGGGGGGGTGAGGAAGAGAAGAGGGAGGAGGAGAAGTGGCGTACCTGGGAGGCGAGGTGGCTGGCGATCGCCGGCGTGCGCAGGGAAGGAGGAGGCGTCGGTCGTGGTTGCCGCCTGCAGGGAACGAGAAGGGGGGCGGGGCATCGTTCTTCCCCTCCCGCAATGCTCTTAAAGAGCTCGGGGAGGGGCGACAAAAGGGGAAACCCCGATGGGTTTCCCTATCGGGCAGAAGGCGCGATGGGGGGGGGGGGGCGGCGCTCGGGAAGAGGATTTAAAATCCTCTTCCTGCGTCGGGTTATTAAAACCCTATCGCAGGCGGGCCCGGGTTGGGTCCGGACCCGACCCGGCCCGGGTCCGATAAAAATAATTTTTTTTTTTTTTGAAAAAACGTGGCTTTTACAAGTGAAGCGGTGGGAGGGGAGGCAGGGAGCGGCGGAGGAGCAGTTGGCCGGCACGTGGCGGTGGATCCACCGACACTTGGGGTTAGCACAGCCGGCGAATCGGGCGGAGGAGGAAGACTTGGGGATGAAGGAGGGGATTCTGGAGGTTGATGAGGGGCAATTTGTGCATCACAGCACGCCTCAGTACCTTGAGCGTGCGCCTGGCCTCTGAGGCGTACGCTTCAGGTACTGAGGCGTACGCCTCTCACAACACTGGTTTACATTTGGTACTACTGAATCGGAAATCATAGGTTCAAGCTGTACCAACTCAATTTGACTACATAGATGTATTCAACATGGTTTGTTTGCTGAGGTCCAAAACTTGGATTGTGCATTTTCAATATTAAAATATATTTTTTTTGAGTTGTGATATTTTGGTACATTGTAGGCCAATGATTTTTGAATCCCTTAAAAAAACTACTTACAATGGTAAGATAATTATTCCTATTAACTACATTTAAGCAAGATTTAAGTAAGTTTTTTAAAATAATTAACAAGTTCCCATGTACCCAACTAATTATCTTTCTAGTTTTCATAAAATTAATGCAACTAATTAGGTAAATAATAATAGTTACCAAGTTACTATGTAATTAATTATTTTTTTAATTTATTAAAAATGAATAAATAACTCAGGCTCATCAGACTGGCCTGATAGCCCACAGACCAACCCGGACCTGGCCCACATATGTAACAAGCCGGGTTTTGGCCCAGTAGCTAGCAGGCCCGAGCCCAAATACCTTGACCCAAACTCACCCCATAGCGGACCAGGTTGGCTTAGCCCATTGGGCCACCTGGCCCGTTGCCCACCCCTAGTTATATTGTTTTGCTAAGAGTTTAGACTATGAATTCAGATTCTCCTAATAGTGAATTTTGAGCTACTAAGGTCGAACATGCCTCCACTTTAACTGCATGTAAAAACAGACAACCAAAGCTTGAAACTGACGTCCCACATCGTCTAAATTAATTTTTAAAATAGATTTTTCAAAATTTGTCACAAAACTTTTACATTTTTGTTAACACATCTCTCTCCTTAGTTTGGTACAATGGATTCTACACTTGATAGCAGAGGTATTAAAACATACTATTCCAAAACAAAGCAATCTTCAAGCATCAAGTATTCTGTTGCAAGGGTTTATCATACAAGATCACAAAAATGAGAACATCTTTCGTTTATTCATAGAAATTACAGGAGGCACCTGCAACTTCTTTGCCCCTTTTGATAAACTCAAACGTCTCCATCTAAAATAATGAATAAAAGACTCTTCAGACATGGACTAAATATTCAGAATGGCATCACTTTGATGCTTCAAAATAGACCCAGAGGCACCCACAAATGGAATGCGATGCTTTATGACCAACAACCATTTTAATTACAAAAAAGCAAAAAAAAATGAAGCAAGGACATGGACATTTCCAAGATTCTTGTGTCAACTGATAAGCTGCATCCCTACCTATAAACCACTGAAGGAATAAATAATCACCAGATTGAACTGAAACTTTCTATCGGCTCCAGTTCTTCAAGCATGCTTGCAGCTTGCAGGCAGTCAGATGCATCAGTTATACGCTCGTCATCCCTATGAATCATCCCTAAGTGGTACCAGGCCGATCTGTTGGTTGGTTCTAGCCTCAGTGCATCTGAAAGGAAGCTCCGGGCCACAGGCAAAGCTTTTGAACCTGTTTTCCAAAGCAAAGCACCAAGCGACACTTTACATGGCACATGATCCAGGTCCATCAAGAGACCATTGCAGTAAGCAGCCAAAGCTTCTTGTATTTGTCCACGGGCTTCATACATAATGCCTGGCAATATTATACAGATGTCATTAAAAGAATGACCACAAATAAATTTAAAGACCAGTTAATAGGACTAGAAAAAAAATCCGACAGAAAAGATTGTCAGAACATATGATACAAAATAAATAAAATAAGAATGTACAGTTCTGCCCCACTTTGTTCCTAGGATACATCTTCCAGGATTCCTATCCTTTTACATTCATATTCTGTTGTGGCAAGGATGTGTATGGTGGCGTAAAATCCTGCACCTACAAACGTTTGTAATAATACGTCACCCATACATATATCTGTGCTGCAAATATATTCATACATATGAAGAATATATATGTTTGCACAAATATTGACGTCTTTACTAGATTTTGATTGGTAAGAATAACTAAATTAAATTTCTTTTATAAAATACTTGAATACATTGACTACAATTATAAAACGATCACACAAGATATTTATATTTTATGCAAATAACTTGTGTTATTTTTAATAAAATAAAAATAACATAAATACGGTGTTTAAATGCAACATAAGGTTTTATGGTTAGATATAATAAATTCAAGAAATAAGGTAAACATACTGCAGGAATAATAAATTATGAGATTTCTCTATTTCATCTAATATGTTCATCCTTCTTAGCAGTAAAAATATGAAAAAAAAAAAGCTTTTTAAAATAAGTAATTAAAATTTTAAATAACACATGTATCTCAATTTTGTTTTAAAATGATTTTTTATCTAGTGAAAACATGCAAGAAACATGAGAAACATGTTTCCCAAAAGGAAAACGGGTCTCCTATACGAAGTTTCCCGTGCAAAGTAAATCATGTTTCTCAATTGATGGGAAATGGGTTTCCCATGCATTGTTCACAAGTTCTCCACAAGTTTTGGAAATATTAGACTTCTAGTATCATAAACCGATTTCCCAAGTGTAAGTAGAGTTTCCGGTAACTCTGGTTTATCCAACACAATGCTAGATCTTGCCATGGAGATGCATAGACATATGGTATAGACATCATGTCCAACATGGACACTATTAAATTAAGTACCCAAAAGGGACAATAACTATTAGAGCATTCATTCCACATGGGGATGCAATAATGCCCCTTCATGGAAAAGGTCATGTAGCTCAAAAAATACCATGTTTGTGCTTCTGCGGAAAAGGCTTCCACACCGCAACTCCCCTCCCCCATGAGGAAGGGTTTTCACAAAGAAACATGTCTAGCAGGAAAAGTGGGGCCCACCATGGTGCCATGCGGGCCACACTTTCTCTCAGGACCCTTTTGTTTCATGTTCCATAGGAAAGCCCAGCCTTGCATGAAACAAACAGGCTTTTAGAGTACATTAGAGTATTAGACTTCATTGATAATATTTGATTTCATGAAATGACAAGTACTTACACATTATATGGTAAATAACATCTTGATGTTATTTTAGCATGGACTAATAAACATAATTAACTAGATCAGCACTTTGTTTATGAAAAGTAAAAGATTGAGAGATTTATCCTCAATTTGTTAGCAGCAAAGGCCAAGTTGTCAATCCATGACTAAAATTATCATGCCATTAGTTCTTAAAAGGCAAACTATTTTTGTTAATGTTGTATGTGTGAAAATCTCTACAAAAAGAGATTGTGTGTAACACCACAATACAAGAAATACAAAGAGTGCACAAAGGCACAAAGGAGAACACTCACAAGTGCACGAAGGCACGGATACACATGCACAACAGCATGAAACAAAATGAACTTCAATTCATAAGTTCCCAAGAGGGGCTTTACAATATTACATATGCACTCACAAAAAAGAATATGTTTACAAGGGCCATTAAGGCCTATTTATAATGCAAAAAGAAGCCACAGGTGCAGCTCAATATGACTGTTGGAGCTGTACCCAACGGTCACATTTGTGACTGTTGGGGCATCTCCAACAGCAATATGGAGTTGTCCCTTTCACAACAGTTAAAAAGAAAAAAAAGTGTAAAAAGCAAAAGTAAATAAAAAAAGAAAAAGTAAAAATGTTAGCTCATTAGGGTGGCTGACACCTATTGAGTAAAAGGACTGAAATACCCCTGATGGGTATTTCATTTTACAGTTAAAAGAGACATAATATTTTAACACTCCCACTCAAACTTAGGGTGTCACGACCGAAAGTTTGCCAAGAAGGAAGTTAAATCTTGGAGAACATAACGCCTTAGTGAAGAAGTCTGCCAGTTGATATTCTGATGTAACATAAGGAAGGTCAATGGTTTTTCTTAAATATTCTTCACGAATATAGTGGCAGTCTATCTCGATATGCTTCGTGCGCTCATGAAATGTGTGATTTTTGGCAATGTAGATTGCACTTTTATTATCACAACATAATTTTGTGGGCCCTTGAACTTGAATATTCATATCTTCCAACAAGTTGCGAATCCAAACAATCTCCATGGTAGTAGATGCCATGGCTCTATACTCAGCTTCGGTGGATGAAAGCGATACTTTTTGTTGCTTCTTGCATCTCCAAGAGATTAATGATTCACCTAAAAAAATACAGAAACCAGTGGTGGAGTGATGGTTATTTGTGTCACCTCTCCAATCAGAGTCAGTATAAGCAATTAAACTTAATTCAGACGTAGAAGATAGAAATACTCCCTTGTTTACTGTACCCTTTATGTATCTGATGATGCGAAGGATGACGCTCATATGGACTGTAGTAGGTGCATGTTGAAATTGACTAGCAACATGTACTGCATGAGAAATATCAGGCCTGGTAATGCTGAGATACGTTAGGGATCCAACCAGTTGCCGGTAAGGTGTGGGATCTTTTAAGAGAATCCCATCATCAATCTTCATCTTCGAACCTACTATTTCAGGAGTTTCGCAGACCTTGTCATCTGTGATTCCTGATCTATCAAGAATCTCACAAGCAAGTTTAGTTTGAGACAAAAAATAGCCTTTCTGAGAATAGGCAACCTCAATTCCCAAAAAATATGTCAGAAATCCTAAGTCAGACATTTCAAATTTTGAAGTCAAAATAGATTTAATGCTTTTGATTCCTTTGATATCATCACCTGTTATTAACATATCATCAACATATAACAATAATATAACAATCCCTGCATCAGATTTCTTAACAAACAATGCAGTGTCAGTATAGCATGAAGTGAAACCATTTTCAGTCATTACATTGTTAAACTTATCGTGCCAAGCCTTGGGTGCTTGTTTCAGTCCATAAAGAGCTTTACGAAGACGAAGAACTTTATTTTTAGGGATTTCCATACCAGGTGGAGCATCCATGTAAACTTCTTCGTTAAGATCTCCATTTAAAAAGGCGTTTTTGACATCCATTTGGTAAATATTCCATTTTCGAATTGAAGCAATGGTGATAAGACATCTGACAGTAACCATACGAGCTACTGGAGCAAATGCCTCTTCATAGTCAATCCCATATTCTTGACTGTACCCTTTAGCTACAAGACGAGCCTTATACCTTTCAAGAGAACGATCACTCTTAGTCTTGACCTTGAACACCCATCGATATCCTATAGTTTTCTTGCCATTGGGAAGAGATTGAAATTCCCAAGTGTTAGCTTTCTTAAGAGCTTTGAGTTCACTCTCCATGGCTTCTCTCCATTCAGTACATTGTTTGGCTTCTCCAAAAAAATTTGGTTCAAAATAAGAGTGAATGGCACTCAAACAAGCTCGATATTTAGGAGAGAAAGAATCAAAAGATACGAATCTAGAGGGAGTCCTTCTAGTTCTTTCAGTTCTCCTAGGATGAGAATCATGAGTGGAAATAGTCTCACTAGGTTCACTATATAGTTCAATAGCACTCCTAAAGGTGCTTCTATCTCTATGCGAATAAGTGATGGGTTCTCTAGATGCATTTTCTTCTTGAGGGGTAGAAGGCTTAGAGTTATTGTTGATCACAACCATTTCATTTTCACTATTATATGTTGATTCATCATCACTAGAGATATCATCATCCTTAGATAAAAGGTCAAAAAGAAAGGAGTAATCGGCATTTTCTAAATGAGATTCATTTTTTTCAAAACCACTATCATTTTCCAAAAAAGTTACATTCCTTGAAACATATAATTTATCATTCTTAGAGTCATAACATCGAAATCCTTTTTGAGTTTCCGAATAGCCAAGGAAAGCACAAGGAATAGCTTTCGGTGAGAGTTTATCATTTTTATCGGTAAGAACAAAGCACTTACAACCAAAAACTCTCAACCTATTATAATCAGGTTCTTTTTCATATAGAATCTCAAAGGGAGAAATTTTATCTAAATTTTTTGATGGAAGTCGGTTGATAAGATAGACGGAAGCAAGAGCCGCTTCGGCCCAAAAATTTTTAGGAATATTTTGGGAAATGAGAAGGGTTCTAGTGGTTTCAATGATATGCCTATGCTTTCTTTCGGCCAAACCATTTTGTTGTGGGGCCTTAGGACACGATCTTTGATGGACAATGCCACAATCCTCAAGATATTTCTTAAACTCATTAGAGAGATATTCACCTCCGGAATCGGTCCTAAATATCTTTAAATTACTATTAAATTGATTTTTAATCATCATATGATATGTTTTAAAACATGAAAAAACTTCATGCTTATGTTTAAGAAAATGTATCCAACAATATCGTGAGAAATCATCTACAAAAATCACATAGTAAGCAAAACCACCTTTGGATATGACAGGTGCCGATCCCCAAACATCCGAGTGAATAATTTCAAAAGGTTTAGTACTAAACATAGTTCTTGGTTCAAAAGGTATACTTCTCATTTTTCCAAGAATACAATCATTACAAGATAAAGTATTTTTACAAAGATCTTTAACAAAATGTAGATAGGATAACTTGGTAATGTTGGAATGACCAAGTCTCTTGTGCCAAACGTTTATGTCTTTATGTTGGGCCACATTACAAAAGGTGTTTTTAGGAATTTGAAGAAAGTCCACATAGTACAAGTCTTCTTTCCTAGAGCCTTCCCCAATCAATCTCCCGGACCGGTGATCCTGTATTAAACATTTATTAGATGAGAATTGAATGTTACACCCAAGGTCCGTGAGTTGAGAAACGGAAAGCAAGTTTAAATTTAATTTTGGTATAAGTCTAATTTTTGGAATAAAGAAATTTTGGGTTTTAAAATTTCCAATTCCCTTAATTTCTAGAGAAGTACCATCCGCGGTCGAAACAAAAGAAGGTGACACATTTTTAGAATACTCGGAAAGAGATGAAATGTTTGGGGTCATATGAAAGGATGCACCCGAATCTAAGAGCCAAGAAGTTTTACCTGAAGGAGAAGAGGTGGATACGACGGCACCGGAAATAGCTCCCTTTAGAAGAGGTTGAAGAGCCTCCACAATTTGATTGAGAGATAGAGCTTCTTTTGAAGATTTCTCTTTGGATGGTTGAGATGTAGTTGCCATTGCTAGAAGTTTCTTCCATTTTGGGCAAACCGGTTTGATATGACCCGGTTCTTTGCAAAAGTAACACAAGATTTTGCTATAATCTCTTCTTCCTCCTTGATTTTGATTCTTAAAATAAGGAGGTCTATATGTTCTTAAATTGTTACCGGGTCTAGAAACGACATTAACACCATCACATTCTTCTTGATTTGTGGACATTGCAAGCACACTAGGATTTTGCTTGCTAATGCCCATACGGGTTTTCTCTCCACTTAATTTAGTTAAGACATCTTCAAGAGAAGGAGAGGTAAAATAGGATAGGAGAGAAGATCTTATTTGCTCAAACTCGGGCCTTAGCCCATTCAAAAAATTGAAGAATCGGTCTTCTTCTAATTGCTTATGACGAAGCTCTATGGCTTCTCCACTCCACTTGGGTTCAAGCATGGCAAGCTCATCCCAAATTGAAGAGAGTTCCGCAAAATACTCTCTTATAGACATATCACCTTGAACAAGAGTTAACACTCTCTTTTGAAGATAATACTTATGGGACAAGTCCCTAGAAATATACATCTTCTCAAGATACTCCCACGCTTGAGAAGCTTTTTTAAACTTTATAATGTTGGCATTAATCCTTGTCTTAACGGAAGAGAAAATCCAAGACAAGATCTTAAAATTCTTCATTTCCCATTGCTCATGTTTCCTACTATATTCCTCAAGAGCATTAGTTCTTTCATCTCCCTCAAGGATTTTGATTTCTCCTTCTTTAACCAAAGTAATTTTAGGCTCGGGTTCCGGAATCGAGCCTTGAATGTAACCCCAAAGCCCTTTCCCTTTGATGTGAGCTTCCATATTTCCGGCCCACACATGATAATTTGAGCCATTTAGCTTGAAACCAAGAGAAAAATGGGAGTCTTTCTCACCCATTAGAGAGGAAAGAAGAAAGAAAAGAATACGTACCACAATAAGATTTTAAATCTTTCTTGTTGCAGTAATCTTCTAAAATATTGAATGAAGAAGAGCCTCCACTCCAATCACCAAAAAGTTGAAGGCACGTTTTTCGAGGCACTTGATATTGAGAAGAATCACACCAATTTCTTTCTCCAAACAACCTTGCTCTGATACCATGTGAAAATCTCTACAAAAAGAGATTGTGTGTAACACCACAATACAAGAAATACAAAGAGTGCACAAAGGCACAAAGGAGAACACTCACAAGTGCACGAAGGCACGGATACACATGCACAACAGCATGAAACAAAATGAACTTCAATTCATAAGTTCCCAAGAGGGGCTTTACAATATTGCATATGCACTCACAAAAAAGAATATGTTTACAAGGGCCACTAAGGCCTATTTATAATGCAAAAAGAAGCCACAGGTGCAGCTCAATATGACTGTTGGAGCTGCACCCAACGGTCACATTTGTGACTGTTGGGGCAGCTCCAACAGCTATATGGAGCTGTTCCTTTCACAACAGTCAAAAAGAAAAAAAAGTGTAAAAAGCAAAAGTAAATAAAAAAAGAAAAAGTAAAAATGTTAGCTCATTAGGGTGGCTGACACCTATTGAGTAAAAGGACTGAAATACCCCTGATGGGTATTTCAGTTTACAGTTAAAAGAGACATAATATTTTAACAGTATGATACGGTATGAATTGTAACTATGGCCAAACTCAATACGATACACACTCGTATTGAGATACGAGTGTTTATCGCATTTGTATTGGTTGTATCATACAATACAACTATCATATTGTATTGTATCATATCGTACGATACATGGTGTATCGTACAATACGTGTCTGATAGGGCCGAAACTCAGCCTTTTTAATTTTGGCTTTTAAAGACCTCCCTAAGGCCGATTCTTTCATTTGTGTAGAGGCCTTTAGAGGAGAACCCACATACCTTAAGAGGCGTGAGAGCGATTTGGGGGCCGATTCGTGTGCAAGAGAGAGGGCTTTTGTGGATTTCTCACGTAAGAGTGCATTTCCATCCTTTTTCACTCAAGAGAGTCGGCGAAGGTAACAAATTTGCATTCTTTGCTTCCTATTGATTTTTTTTTAGAGAAAGATGACATTAAATGATCCGGCATGGAAATGGGGTACTCAATTATTGAGTGAAAACCGATTGAAAATTGAGTACAACTATTAGCATCAAATTGTTTCGGGTGGTATCTCTCTGTTGAAGCCTTAGTTGTTAAAAGCGAAGGCTAGGGGAAGCCCCCCCCCCCCCCCCCCACGCTTGGGCGACTATGATTGGGCGGTGAGGCCCTAATTTAGCACCTAGGTAGCGCCTAGGCTGGGACCGACTAGGCGTAAGCCTAAATCGTCCTGTTTTTTCTAGTTGACCCATATGAGTCATATAAAAGAGAAAAAGGGGGCCCTAATTGCCCCCCTTGACCCCATTTTTGCACTCTCTTGTCTCGGTTGCCACCCTTTTTGCACTTTCTCCCTCTCTCCGCTGTCGGTTTTTCAAGAAGAAGACAACCCAACCAACTTACGCCTTCCTCTCTTTGTCTCATTTTTTATCCCAAGTTTTGTTTTCTGCAAGAAGAAGAAGAGGGTGACCCAACCAAGGTACGCCTCTCTCTGTTTCTCTTTCTCTCGCTCTCTCTTTCTCTCTCACTCCTTTGCCTTGCTGCTTCTCTCTCTTGTCTCATTGTTTCTCTCACTTTCTTTGTCTCTCGCTCCTCTTTGTCTCTCTGTTTCTCTTATTCTCTCTTTGTCTCTCGCTCTCTCTTTCTCTTAGTTTTTCTCTTGCTCCTCTGTCTCTCTCTCTCAATTTTTCTCTCTCACTTATATAATATATCATATAAATATGTGGGTGTGTTATTGTGCTTCTGTGATTTTTTCTGTGAAATGCTGAATTTTTATGTATATACTGAATTAGTATTATATTTTTTATGAAATGTTGAATTAGTATTATATTTATTTATGTGAATTCATATTTTGTTGATTATATTGATACATTATGAGTAATTGAATATATATGTATATACAGTTATAAATATGTAATTATGTATATTCTGCAATATAATCTGAATTTTTATTAGTTGATTGTTTTTTCCTGTGAAAGCATGCATAGTTAATTTTGTTGATTTTTTGTCTGCCTTTTACAGCCCGAAAGCATGTTAATTTTGTTGATATATGCATAATTTTTACTTTCTGAATTTTTATTTGTTTGTATGAACTTTTCTATAAAATCCCAAAACATGTTTAGTATTACTTTATTATGTAATATTATATATATATATATATCAATGTGTCGTTTTGTGAATGGCTGAATTCATTTTTTTATTATATTGATACGTTTTGAGTAATTGAATATATATGTATTTTAGCATATTATGTATTGCAGTATATATATTATATATACTATTATTGTATTTCAGCATATATATTAATATATGAGAATATGTTATTTGTTGTTTACAACTTTTAATTTAGCAAATTTACATGTTTTTTGTTTAGATTCTTTAGAACAATAATGAAAGGATCTTCTGCAAGGGTTTTTTTATTTGATGGTTATGTTTTATTTTAGATTATTCGATGTCTCATTCATGAGATGATCCTGCATGGCAATACTGCAAAAGCATTGATATAATATATTAGGACCAAGGTCATCATTGAGATGTGTGTTTTGTTGTTGTATTTTTAGAGATGGAATGCATAGGTTTAAGAAATATATTTCAGGTGTTCCTTAAAATGTACGTCCATATCCTTATCTATCTATTCCGGTCACTTTTCGTGATGTTATTGTTGAACTAGAAAAACTAAAAGGAAAATAAGGTTGCAAAATTCGAATAAAGAAGACATTCCAACCATTGTTCCAGATTTGGAAGATGATGATGACCCACGTCAAGATCGGTTAATTTCACTTGCTAAAAAAAAGCTTGAATATGAAGAGGCGGTAGTGCGATAGTTGGATGCAACAATGAGGACTTTTTGTCCTAATTCTTGGCCTATAAAAAAATAAGATCTTTATAGTTTAGACTTTTAAGATGAAAATTTACAGATAAGAGTAACAAGACATTGCTTACATGTGATATTTTTAGTCATCATGAACTTTCAATAGTTTAATTATGACTTACGACATTTTAGTATGACTTGATGTGAACTTAATATTGTTAAGGATTTAATTGTGTTTAAATTATGTAATTGCCTACTTGCCTTTTATTTACATTGGGCAGGTTATCAGTTGTCTGATTGTTTATTTTGTTCATTTCTTCTTATTTGTCCATTGCATATATTATGTCTATTGTTGTTAATTTTTTGTATGCATGATTTATTTTGTATATTATTTATTCACATTTTTGTATGGTTTGGTTATTCAATTGTTCATTTATTTTTAATTTTTTTGAGCAGGTTATCAATTGTATGGTTTGTTTACTCAAATTCAATTGTTTATTTTTTTTTTATTTGTCTATTGCTTATATTATGTCTATTGTTGACTTGTTAATTTTTTTGTATACATGATTTTATTTTTTTTACATTGTCCATTCACATTGTAACGCCCCAAAATTTCAAACTTTCGAACCTTTCAAAAAACAGGCAAGAGACTAGAAGAAAATCTCTTTTCTTTCATAGTTTGTTTATGAAATCAGTAGAAGATAATTCTTTTGTTGAATTTAGAAAGGCAAGCTGACATCTTTGGGCACGTTAGCTAAAAGAACCAAAACTCACTACACATGATACTTGCAAAACACTTGAAAAAACCACTTTCGTTTAAAAAGTTTTCAAATAGTACGAAATTCGGATATCTTAAGGAAAAATCCGTTACAAAAACCAAAAACATCCAGGACGCGAGCTAAGAGCAGGAAAAAGAAATCTTGAAGCCATCTTGCCATCGCCCCATCGCCTGTGGTGTAACTAAGAAACTGGATTAAGAGCATTTAATTCAGCATGCTAAGTAGTTTAAAGTAGATATGCAGTTAAACAGGTAAGTCGTTCAAAACAGGTAAGTAGTTCAAAGCAAGTAATCAGTACAACTGTCAAAATGCAGCATGACGATTCATTTGATCATAAGCTATGAACTACTACGCAACAAGCAAGTCTCATGACCCATCAACCAGTGTGAATAGACTTTATGTTTCGATATTACTGGCATGCAGGTACGCGCGAACAAATCGTAGAAACAACTGAGACTAGTTCGGGTGTCTTTTATTCGATGTATTTTCAATAACCCGAATAGCTAGTTGAGTCCACTCCTAAGGAAATGACTTTAGCCGAGAGAGGATTTCCCAAAGGCAGATACTTGACAGCGGATGCATCCAACTTCTGCAGAAGCCCATGAGATCTACCACCTATGATAATGTCTGGTAGTCCCTTCTCCTAACTCTAATGACTAGAAGGTCAGATCTTTGTCCGTGGAGTGGTTATTAACAACCTATCCATTGGAGTTTTGTACCGATTCAACCTCTCCCTTGACAGAAACATAAGGGCAAATGAGTGCGTCAGAAGCAAATTAACTGACGACTCATTCTATATGCTCTGGTCTTTTGACCAAATGAACATCTTACCTATGAAGGCGATCCCATTTTTATATGTTTACAATATTGTGCATTTAGCACTGTTCGTGGTCGCACGACCGTCTCATCCGATCATCTCAGTACTAGCGTGTGTAGAGCACAACTACAAGTACTCTAGGATGAAAGGGGTATAGCTCCTCAATAGGAGCCTCAACAAAAGTGTTTCGCAAAGATATAATGTTTCTCAAACTTTACTTTTGACATTATTTATCTTTTGAAACAACCAACAGCTTGTGCCATTTGGCATGCAATTTCTATAATCTCATCCGCTATCAGGGTATCAACATGCCTTGCATGACACGATACCGGCCTTGATGAACGGGATACGGGTTTCTCAACTGAACCCCCGCTAAGAAGTTCACTTAAGCCCCAATTTGGGGTTACCCGAGATATGTCGAATAGACGAGCAGAACCAACCAATCACATCCTTCTAAATACTTTGATTTGGGCAGTCTTTGATGCTTTTGCAAAGCTCCTAAATTCTCAAGTCTACTTTGTAAGACTGCTCACTTGAAAAGTCAGGATCCCAGCTAGAGATCCCTCTCCTTAGACGAGGATGTATCGTTAAGCTCCTGACTCAACTCTTGTCGCAAGAAGGAGAGTGGTAAATGCTTCTTGCATCCTCTACGAGAATGCCATTATAGCACTTACAATGAGCGAAAACCTGAGCATCATTTGCAATGGCAAGGCAGTAACGAAACATTTACAAAAGCAGGAGCCTGGGTGCAAAGCGCGACGACCAAGAAAAGACATGACAGAAAGTAAAGGACAAGGAATGTGAAACCGCCCTTGAGTTAAATGTGAACTCATATATATATATATATATATATATATATATATATATATATATATATATATATATATATTATTTATTTAATTATCCTTTTTAGTTAATTGAACTCAATTCAATTGTCAAAGTCCTTCGTGCAATCTTCCCCTATCTTGAAGAGTTGCAAGCTTGTTGGCATTTGCAGGTATAAGCGATCAACGGGTCGGGTCACGGGGCACGAGCGGGATCCGTCGTACGAGCTGCAAAAGCGTTAGTCTTAGCAAGCTAACACCAAAAATAGAAGGTCAGGGGCATTGCCGCTGTTCTGACGTGAAGGAAGCAGAGGCAACATGCCCTTGCGAACTTGCTGAACGCGAAAGAAGCAAAGGCAGGGGTTGCGAGCCCCTGCTGACCTGCTATCAGCAACCACGGGGAGGCAGGGGGCTGCACCCCTGCCTGATGAAGCCAACATGGGAGGCCGGGGCTTCGCCCTGCTTGCCGAAAGAGCAAAGAGGCAGGAGCGAGGCCCTTGCCTGCTAGACACAAAGGAGGAGGCAGGAGGCTTCGCCCTTGCCTATCGAATACGCAAAGAAGCAGGGGCTTGGCCCCTGCCTGTCGAACACACAAATAGGCAGGGGGCAAAGCCCCTGTCTGATGCCAGAGAAGAGGGAGCAGGGAGGGGGCTCGATCCCTCCCCTGAACAACGAGGGTAAAGGGAGGGTCACAACCCCTCTCCTGAATATCGAGGGTACAGGGAGGGGGCTCAACCCCTTCACTAACCAATAGAGGGAGGAAGGGGATCTCGGCCCCTTCCTAGCGAAGCACGGAAGCAGGGAGGGGGTTGACCCCTTCCCTACGCAATAAACAAGCAGGGAGGGGCTCGACCCCTCCCCTTGTGTAGCTCGAAGGGAGGGAGTACAGGGAGCGCTCGGCCCCTCGCCAAAAGGAGACGCAGGGAGGGAGCTCGACCCCTCCCCCGCCAAATACGACATGTAGGGAGGGCTCGACCCCTCCCCTGCAAACAGAGGCATCGAGAGGGGGCTGGTCCCCTCCCTCGCAAAACACATCGCAAGGAGGGGGCTCTGCCCCTCCCCTGCGATTTAAGGTAGCAAGGAGGGGGCTTTGCCCCTCCCTTGCGATTGAGGGAGGCAAGGAGGTGGCTCAGCCCCTCCCTGCGCAAACGGAAAAGTGCGTGAGAGAGAGAGAGACGAAAGGAAAAGGAGAAGAAGAACAAGGAGGCACGTACCTGGAGGTCACCAGAGAGGAGCTTGCCGGAGGGAGGGTCGTCGGCGTGTGAGTGTCACTGGTGGCCGCTACTCGACAGACGCGAGCAGAGTGAGTCGGGGGAGAGAGAAGGGGAGACAGAGGGATTAGAGAGCGAGAGGGTGTCAGGGGGAGAGAGAGTGCAGAGAGAGAGAGACGAGAGAGCAGAGGGGAAGGAGGTTTCGAGAAACCTCTCCCCTTTGCCTCGCTGCTCTTAATAGGTAGTGGCCTCGGGTTGGGTCCGGGTGGGGTCCGGATCCGACCCAAATCAAAGTTTTTTTTCCAGGGTTTTACACATATTGTTACTTGTATGGTTTGTTTATTCAATTGTTTTTTTCTTCATTTTTTAGCAGATTATTTAATATAATTGCTTTACTGTGTTCGATGACATGTTATGTTTTGTCTATTGCTTATTGTTGATTAATTTTATGTTGTATTCGTGCTTGTTATTAATTTTAGCAGTTTGTTTACATATTTTGTGTGTTTTATATTTTTTATTTGGGGTGCCGCCGAGGACCCGCCAAGTCTTTTTAGAGGTTCACCACTTAGGCTTTGCCTAGTGCCTTTGAAAACCAAGGTTGAAGCATCATTTAACTGAGACACATTACAATATTGTCCCCTACATGTCAAGAAATTTGCCGAATGTCGTGAAATGGCAATGCCAACAATTACTCATTGGTTTGAGACTAAAAGACAAGAAACATAAATGAGTGAGGCAAACCCTACTTCTGATCCTACAGTCCCTAGCATAACATCAGGAGAAGAAGATAATGATGATGGATGATGTTATATTTTAAAAAAAAAATGTTATTTAACACTTAAGTGTTCATAAACTTGGTTATTTTGTTTTTGTTTATGTAATATAAAAATATGAGTATTGTGGCATGTTATTGATTGCAAGATATTTAATATTTTGTATTGTTTTTGTGAGATATGCATACAATATTATCTATATTAGTTGTTGTTTAATGATGTCTTATGTAGCTCATAGAGACAAATGATTTATATGTGATTTTATGGTTATATTTTGTGCAATTCATTCATGTGTAATGATTTTTTTAGAATTTTTTCTAATTTTTTTATTTTTCTTGATTTTTTTGAAATTTTTGAAAAAAAAAATTTAATTAGGATTTTTTATGCTACGCTATGATACGTATCTAACTTTGGGCCGGACAAATATGGCTACTTACAACCTTAATCTTTGGTCATATCATGCACATCTAAGGGTGTCTATTAACAATAATAACATTAGGTAAGGGTATTTTGGTCTTTCAAATTAGAATGTGGTACCTTGTACTAATGTGCACTACGTTATAACTCATGAAAGCATTATTGTAATTCAGTTATAATGTTATAGGGAATTACTATAGTTGAAATTATAATCTTAATATAAGGGGAGAAGATTATGGAATGTTTCGTAGTTTATTCCTTCTTAACATAATTTGTTACAGCTAGCAACTATATGATGTCTAAACCATATCCGGTGGACACAATGACCTATTTAATCATAGGAAAGATTAAGTAAAACATTACCGATATGCATCAAATAAATTACATCTTAACATCACATCAGTAATCAAATTGATAAAGATGAATAAGTATACATTATTCCATAAATGTTGTATGATATACAAAGATTTCAGTAAGAAAATAAGCCATGTTAAACACACTTCACTTAGCATGTGCATGCCCTGTTGACATGGGTACACCAAGATATTTCACGGTTACAGTCAAACTAATGTCACACATAGTTAACATTCTATCATTAACTTTATCTATTTCCTTTTATAATATTCATTACTTATTTTGTTTCTTACTTGCATTCTTTTTCTTTTAAAAATTGTTATCAATTACATTACATTTCGATTTAACTTGGTTTTATTATTTGAGGTTTTTAGATATAGTGATTTAGAATTGTTGTTCAAGAGTTTGCACTTTCCCATGCTTGCATCACATCCGTCTTTGGAGGCATCCAGAGTCCAGACCATCATTATGATTCATCATTCTTATTGGACTTTTGGGCTTACCGTCATTGGTAAAGTAGAACGGGCCCTCTCCATCTTTGGTTATGGTTGTTCTTCTTTGATTAAGGTGTGCTAACCTGCTACGAAGTGAGATGGGTTGAGAGTGGCTCCTTAATGTGCTTGTCCTCCTCCTTATTGATACTATTTAAAAATAGAGTATGATTGGTATTGGGGAGCGTGTGACTAGCTGACAGAGGAATGGGTGGTTAACAGGAGAGAAGCCACATAGGATCCAGGGTGGGCACGTGCCCACCCTGACCTGAGAATCTCCAACAAGGGATTTGGCCCAACGTGGGTTAGGCCAGGGTTGGATAGTGCCTACCCTAAGACCCAACCCATATGTAAAAACACATGCCCACCCCCTCCCCACACCCTGATTCCCCATCCCTCAGTGAATGCCCTCTCTCTCATGGATCAAAGGGAATGGGCATGGGAGGACTCAGACGTGAGTCCATGCCCACTGTTGTGCCCTGCCTTATTCTTTCTTTTTTTTAATTAATCATTTCCATTTTTACATGAATGAATGCTTGATAGGGTTTAGTTTTTTTTTTTTTTAATTACAAATTTTATGATCGTTATGATTTAGGGTTTTGTTTAATTTTTTCTAAATAACATGAATGTTTAATTAAGATTTTAGTGTTTTTTTATGATTTTTTGTCAATTAGCATTAGGGATGACTCCATGAATAATGAATGCTTGAGTTTGGTTAGAATATTAGGAGTTTTGTTTTGTTTTTTTTCAATTAGCATAAATTATTGATTTTTTAAGATTTAGGGTATTTATTTAGATTTTTTCAAATGATATGAATATTTAATTAAGGTTTTGGGGTTTTTTTGTGTTCTTTTTCTTTTCAATTATCATTAAGGATGATTTCATTAATGAATGTTTGATTTTGGTTATTAAGACCTTGATTTTTTTACTTTTGTCAAGATTTAAGTTTTTTATTTTGATTTTTCAAATTCCATGAATATTTAAGACTTTCTAGGTATTTTTGAGTTTTTGTTTTCAATCAACATTAAACATGGTTCTATGAATGCATGCTTAATTTTAATTAAAATTTTAGGGTTTTTTTTCAATTAACATATCGATGAATGATGTTTGTTAGGACTTATGATTTTGATTTGGTTCTTTTAAAATGGCATAAATGTTTAGTTATGATTTTAGGGGTTTGCTATGTTTTTCAATTACCATTAAGCATGAATCCATGAATAATAAAAGCTTGATTTTGGTTAGAATTTTCACGAATTTTTTTATCAATAGGAATTTTGCTAGGATTTAGATTTTTGATTTATGTTGTTCAAAAGGCATGAATGTTTAATTAGGATTTTAAGGGTTGTCTATTTTTTTTTTTCAATTAGCATTTCAATAAACAATTATCATCATTTTATGCTTGATTTATAGTAGGATTTTAGGATTTTTTTTTGTGTAATTTGTTTTAGTCTTTCATATAACTATACTTTTATGGAGGCAGCTTGACCATCCAAATATTTGTGCAATGTAGACATTTGATTTTATGAAGGTAAGCTTTATAATAACTATTTAATGTTTTTGAAAAATATTGTTAGTATAGTTTATTAGTAATTAATTTTTCTTTTTTACTATGCATGTGTACTATACTTTTATGGAGGCAGCTTGACCATCCAAATATTTGTGCAATGTAGACATTTGATTTTATGAAGGTAAGCTTTATAATAACTATTTAATGTTTTTGAAAAATATTGTTAGTATAGTTTATTAGTAATTAATTTTTCTTTTTTACTATGCATGTGTACCCACCCTAGTTTAGATTCCTGGCTCCATCTCTGGTGGTTAAGTCTTTGTACCATAGGATTCTCCCATAAAAGGGGTTAGGCTATGGGACTTCATGGGAAGTCCTCTGGCTTCCTACTGTACAAGTTTCATTCACCTAATATTCACTTTCTTCGAAGATACGGTGTTCTATACTTCTATTTCAGTGTGACGATCGGTTGCGCTGCCACCCCTTTGGCTCAGGGTGAGCTAGGGGATAGTGGTCAAAAACACTTTCCTTTATGCAATGTTGTTAAAATCAATCTAAATCAACTCAATTAGATCAAATCAGCCTTCTGCTGATTTCGTACAGGCTTCGATTTGACCCCCCCCCCCCCTCCAAAATCGATCGATTTTGGCTAGATTTGGTTGAATTGCCTGAATCGAGGGTGAATCAGTTTGCCTATGAAAAAAAAAGAACAAAAAGTGAAAAACCCAAAATGACAACCCTAGGGTGCCTCTTTTAGTCTTTCTTTCTTACTTTTGTTTTCACCTCCCATCGCCAGTAATGCTCTCTCTCTCTCTCTCTCTCTCTCTCTCTCTCTCTCTCTCTCTCTCTCTCTCTCTCTCTCTCTCTCTCTCTCTGTGTGTGTGTGTGTGGCCGGAAAAGGCCACCCATGGCCCTTTTCTGCCACCATCCCTCTTCATTTTCACATTTCTGCTTAACAATGCAATTTTTTTCTTTGGTTAATAAAAGAACTCTTCTTAGTTCTTATGCATTATGCTTATTATTGTGGTTCTTGTAATGAAAAGAGGCGGAAGCTCCAATGAAGTAAAAAGCACTCTTTAAGAGTGACCTCAAGAGCCAAGAACACAAACACTAAAAGTGCACACACAAAACTCTCAAAAGTAGAAAATGACTTAAAGTCATAAGTTGGATTTATTGAAGAAAGGAAGAGAAGGGTAAAAACCCAATGCTTACAAGAGGAGAATACCTCCTCTATTTATAGAGGAGGGAGACTAAAGGAAGGGACCACAAGGGGCTCCCATGTAGTCGTTGGGAGCCCCAACGGTCATAAATCTGACCGTTGGGGCCCCAACGACTACAAGTGTGGGGCCCTTGTGGTCTTACAAAAAGGAGAAAATAAAAAGGAAAAAAGAAAAAAGAAAAAAGGAGAAAAAGAAAAAAGTAAAAAAGAAAAAGTTACATTGTGGTTTTACAAGAATACCCCTATCGGGTATTTCAATAAAAGGGAAACTGTATATATATACATATATGTATATATATACTTATATATATACGAATGTATATATATATATAAGTATATGTATATATATATACATATTTTAACACGCCCCCTCAAACTTTACGGGGAGAAGACTGAAAGTTTGCTAAGAAGAAACATAAATCGTGGAGTTGGGAGTGCCTTGGTGAAGAAGTCAGCTAGTTGATACTCTGAAGTAACATATGGTAATGAGATAGTCCCTCTGAGATATTCGTCTCGAACATAATGGCAATCCATTTCGATATGCTTGGTCCGCTCATGAAAAGTGTGATTGCTGGCAATGATATCGCACTTTTGTTATCACAGCAGAGCTTGATGGGAGTGGAAATGGGGATGCCCATGTCACCAAGGAGACTCCTGAGCAATATAATTTTCATAGTTGTCATTGCCATGGCCCGATATTTAGCTTTAGTGGATGACAGTGAAACCTTCTGCTGCTTCTTGCATCTCCACGAAATGAGGGATTCACCTAAAAAAATACAAAGACCCGTTATTGAGATACGATCATTGGGATTTCCTCCCCAGTCAGCATCAGTAAAAACAGTTAAGTCAAGAGATGAGGAAGAGGATAATAAGAGTCCCTTGGATATAGTATTTTTGATGTATCGCACAATTCTCATTACGGTCGTCATATGAACCGAAGTAGGTGCATGCTGAAACTGGCTTGCTGCATGAACCGCATGAGCTATATCTAGACGTGTGATGAATAGATAGGTGAGAGATCCGATTAATTGACTGGAGGGGGGTGGATCCTCAAGAAGAACACCATCTTCAAGTCTCAGTTTCGCATTAATAACTTCGGGAGTCTCAACTTTCTTTTTATCAGATATTCCTGATTTGGTACAAATTTCTGCAGCTAATTTCATTTGAGATAGGATGTATCCTCGCGCGGAATAAGTCACTTCAATTCCTAAAAAATATCTCAAATATCCAAGATCAGACATATCAAAAGTTTCTTTTAACATAGACTTTACATCATTTACTCCCTTTTTGTTATTCTTAGTGATGATCATATCATCAACATACAGCAGAAGCATAATAATGGAGTCACATGTCCTTTTAACAAAAAGAGCAGTGTCACTATAGCAAGAAGAAAATCCTAAATTGATTAATACATTACTAAACCTATCATACCAAGCTTTAGGAGCTTGCTTAAGTTCATATAAAGCCTTTTTTAATTTCAAAATTTTTCCATTTAAATTCATTCCTGGAGGCGGTTCCATATAAACTTCTTCATTTAAATTACCATTCAAAAGGGCCTTTTTGACATCAAGTTGAAAGATTGACCATTTTTTAACAAAGGCTATAGCAATAAGCGCTCGAACACTAGTCATTCGAGCAACTGGGGCAAAAGTTTCATCATAATCTACCCCATACTCTTGGGCATATCTTTTGGCTACCAACCTAGCCTTATATCTTTCCAATGAACCATCACTCTTAGTTTTTACTTTAAAAACCCATCTACATCCAATGGGTTTCTTGCCATTGGGAGGATCAATGATTTCCCAAGTTTGTGCCCTTTTAAGAGCATTAAGTTCTAGTTTCATAGTTTCATTCCAATGAGCATATTGTTTAGCATCATTGTAATGAGATGGTTCATGAAAGGAGTGAAGAGAAAGTAGGCATGCTCGAAAGTTAGGAGAAAAAAAATCATAAGAAACAAATCTATTGGGTATTTTGGAAATCCGATTTGATTTTCTTTGAGAGGTCTCTTCGATTGACTGACTTTGAGAGAATTTTTCAAGGGCACAAGGAGGATTTCTTTCATTCCTTCTAGAGTAGACTTGTATTTGTCTTGAAACATTTTCTTCTAAGTTTTGATCATCATTTGGATGTTCAAAATGATCTTCATCAAGGGGTTCACTAGGATCAATATGATCAACTATGATGTTTTCTTAAGGCAATAAGTCAAATAAAAAAGAATAATCAATATTTTCATTTGGTTGGTGCGAAAAACCATTTTCTTCTTCTAAGAATGTGACATCTTTTGAGACATAAAGTTTGTTTTTTAGTATGTTAAAACATCTATAATCTTTTTGTTTTTCGCCATATCCCAAGAAAATACATTCAATAGCCCTAGGAGAAAGTTTATCATTTTTGTGAGTTAGAACAAAGCATTTACATCCAAAAATCCTTAGTCTTTTATAATCGGGAGACATATTATAAAGTTTTTCAAATGGAGAAAGATTTTTCAAAGAGGATGAAGGGGTTCTATTGATAAGATACGTTGAGGTTAGAACCGCGTCGGCCCAAAAGGATTTTGGGATATTTTTTGAAATTAAGAGCGCTCTTGTAGTTTTTATTATGTGTCTATGTTTTTTTTCCGCAAGACCATTTTGTTCAGGAGTGTTGGGACAAGAACGTTGATGACAAATTCCATTTCCTTTTAAATAGCTTTGAAAATCATTGGACATATATTCGCCTCCCGAATCGGACCTAAGAATAGATAGATTTCCCAAAAATTGATTTTTAACCATTGCATGGAATTCTTTAAAGAAGGAGAAAACTTCGGATTTGCGACTTAGGAAGTAAATCCACGTGAATCGAGTAAAGTCATCAATAAAGACCACATAATACGAAAATCCTCCTTTAGACAAAATAGGGGAAGGTCCCCACACATCGGAATGAACAAGTTCAAATGGCCGAGTGGTAAAGTAACTTCTTTGAGGAAATGGAGTAGCTTTAGATTTCCCAAAAATGCAATCTTTACAAGTCATGTGATTGTCTTTACAAGTATTGTTCAAAAACGAAAAAAGAGACATTTTTACAAAATTTAGATGACCAAGTCTCTCATGCCAAATTCCAATACTTTTGTCTTTTACAAGATTGCAAGATGACTTAGATGGAAGAGTCAAAAAGTCCATAAAATAGAGATCACCCCTTCTATGGCCTTGCCCAATCAGCTTCCCTGACTGGAGATCCTGCACGGTGCAATCTTTAGGTGAGAAAGAGACTTGACATCCATGATCGGTGATTTGAGAAACGGAAAAAAGATTTAAATTCATTTTTGGAACGATTCTTACTTTAGGAACGAAAAAAATTTGAGAATTTTTAAAATCAAGCGTTCTAATACTTTCAATTTTCAATGATGTTCCATCGGCCGTTGAAACATAAGAGGATATGGGTTCGGAAAAAACATTTGAAAGAGAGTTTTTATGAGATGTCATATGAAAAGAAGCACCGGAGTCTAGTATCCACATACCTGGAGGTGATGAAGAATAAGCGATGGCGGCTCCGGATGTTGAGGAAGAAGTCTTGAGATGGAGAACTTCGGAGATATGATTAAGAGTCACTTTGATATCTCCCTCTTTGGCACTTCCTTCTTCCTTCTTTGGCGACTACTTTTCCTTTAAGTTTGGGACAAACCGGTCTAATGTGTCCCGGTTCATTATAATAATGGCATATTATTCCTTTTCTCGGCCCATTACTATTTTTGTTAAAGTGAGGAGGTCTATAGGCTTTAACATTTGATCCGGGCCTAGTAACGGCCAAAACTTCATCATTCTTAATGCTTAAGCCAAGTCGAGTTTCCTCTTGGCATATTTCGGCGAGGGCGTCTTCAATAGGTAAGGTTTTGCTTCTATGGAGAAGAGATGCCCTAACTTGTTCAAATTCCGGGCGAAGACCATGAAGAAATTGAAAGAAGTGCTCATTTTCAATTTGTTCCCTTCTTAATTCAATATCTTTTGGAGCCACCCATTTAGGCTCAAGAAGAGCAAGTTCATCCCAAAGAGGGGTTAGAGAGCTAAAATAGTCTCGAACACTCATATCCATTTGTTTGGCGGAACGGATTTTTTCTTGACAAAAAAATTGTCGAGCAAGATCCTTTTGGGTATACATACCCTTAAGGAAAAACCATGCCTCATTGGCCCTTCTAAATTTGGCAATATTAGCACAATTTTTAAGGTCAACATTGTTCATAAACCATGCCAAAATTTTGGCATGGTTACTTTCACAATCCTCAACTTTGGATTGATGGTCATTGATAGCTTTGATGCGCTCATCGCCATCTAAAGCTTTTTCAACCTCATTTTCGATTTTTGTGAGAACAAGAGAGGGTTCGGGAATAGTTCCCATAACAAAACCCCAAAGTTTCTTACCTCTTAGATGATTTTCCATCGCGGAGGCCCACATGAGATAGTTGGACCCATTTAGCTTGAAAGAAAGCTCCACTTTAGAATCATGTTCCATCGGCACCAAATCCTTCCTTTCTTCTTAAAATTTGAGAGGCACACGTTCCAAGATAATAAAGAGAAGCCCAATCACCAACCGAGCTCTGATACCATGTAATGAAAAGAGGTGAAAGCTCCAATGAAGTAAAAAGCACTCTTTAAGAGTGACCTCAAGAGCCAAGAACACAAACACTAAAAGTGCACACACAAAACTCTCAAAAGTAGAAAATGACTTAAAGTCATAAGTTGGATTTATTGAAGAAAGGAAGAGAAGGGTGAAAACCCAATGCTTACAAGAGGAGAATACCTCCTCTATTTATAGAGGAGGGAGACTAAAGGAAGGGACCACAAGGGGCTCCCATGTAGTCGTTGGGAGCCCCAACAGTCATAAATCTGACCGTTGGGGCCCCAACGACTACAAGTGTGGGGCCCTTGTGGTCTTACAAAAAGGAGAAAATAAAAAGGAAAAAAGGAAAAAGAAAAAAGGAGAAAAAGAAAAAAGTAAAAAAGAAAAAGTTACATTGTGGTTTTACAAGAATACCCCTATCGGGTATTTCAATAAAAGGGAAACTGTATAATATATACATATATGTATATATATACTTATATATATACGAATGTATATATATATAAGTATATGTATATATATATATACATATTTTAACAGTTCTATTCTTATTAGGTAACTTTATAGTTTGATTATTAGAATGTTAGAGACTGATTGCTTTGTGAAATTGTTGTGAAGTTGTGACTAATTGATTTCAGTTTTCAAATATTTTTTTATTGTTTATTGATAATATAGATGGTTAATAATATGGAATTATCGATTTATTGGAGCATTATTATATTCATTTTAAGGGTGTTTTGTGAAATTTGCAAATGGAATCAGAAGATCCAAGATGGGAGTTTGGATTCATGATTGAACCTCTGAACATGTGTTCTTTTTTTTCTCATGTTTTTTGTATTTTTCTGATTTTTTGAATAAAAATCAATTATTAAATGTCCGATTCCATTCCATTCAGGGTTGTACTTAAGAGACCGATTCACCTAAATTTTAACAACATTGCCTTTATGCTTGATCTTTTTTTCTTTGGGAGGATAGTAGATGCACTGTCCTTTGGCTATAAAAAGAAGGCAACCTTATTTTTACTTGTGTAATATAAAGTATTCTTTATCCTTCCAGTCCAGCAAGGGAGGAGTTAAATCTTCTTATCTCTTTCCCACTTTGTTCTTTTTGTATGTTTTTTTTTCTTGTGTGTGTGCACACTATTAGTCGTGGTGGTCTATGCATCTAAAGGAAAAGTATTGTTGTACTGATTGATTCTCTCTCTCTCTCTCTCTCTCTCTCTCTCTATATATATATATATATATATATATATATATGACTGTGTTCCTGTGTCATAATTTTTTTATAACTGGTGTGTGTTGTACCAAGAGTATCCATATTTTGTCCTGTTCAAGCATCTATACCCATGTGACATATAAAACAAAACATTTTAACTAGTTGGTGTTTATCTGTTAACATCCTTGGAAACCAAAATACACTTAGCAAGGAGGCAGATTGTTAGCTATGAAAGATTTTGCTGAAAGCACCTTATTCCAAATAATGAAGGTTATGTTCAGTACCTTCAATATGTAGTGTTGTGGCAGAATAATAATTTAATGTTCTAGTTTTTTCCAAGCAAAATTCAGCATCTCTCCAATGTGAAAGACTGGAGTACAAACTCGCAAGACCTTGCCATACTTCAGACTCACTGACTCTCTCATCCTCGACCTATGAAAGGAAAGTATAACATCAATCACAGAAACCAAAACAAACAGTAAAAAGAAGACAACGATGAAAGAGAGAACATAAATAGATTACAGAGCCAGACATGAGGTTCCTACCTTATGACCTTTAAAAAATTAAACATTTCATTCAAATTAAGGACATGGATGAAAATAATAAGATGCTAGATTCACAACATTATGCAATTTTTATTTTCATACCATGAGTAGCAATAGATCTGCAACACAACTTTAGGACATGCAAAGTGTCATGAGCCTTTCTAATGTTTTCATACACTGAAGTGCTGAAAAGCCATTTAAGGCATACATCTAATTCATTCCCAAAGTGATTCTATTGCTCATAATCAAGATTAAATATTTAAAATTGACAGTTAGCAGAAGTTTTATGAGAGAGTTGTAATCAAATACATTCTAATGTTTTCACACACTGAAGTGCTGAAAAGCCATTTAAGGCATACATCTAATTCATTCCCAAAGTGATTCTGTTGCTCATAATGAAAGATTAAATATTTAAAATTGAAAGTTAGAAGAAGTTTTATGAGAGAGTTGTAATCAAATACATAAAAGAGTAATAGAGTGCCTCTTATGAGCTTTACAAACACACAAAAGTGTATATAAGGGTCAATTACAAGCACACAATCACTACCCACAAATGGGCAAGAAACAAAGAGTAAAAAATATAAGTCTTATTAGGATTATTGCTTGAGACAAGCCATTTTCATCTAAGGGGAAGCACCCTTATATATATATATATATATATATATATATATATATATATATATATAGGGGTTGGGATCTCCCAACCGCTATATTTGGGCAATGACAATATTGCCCATAACAAAAGCAAAAATTTACAAAACAAAAAAAAAAATAAAAGAAACAAAAAATATACAAACACACCAGTACCCTTAGTGGGCTCAGTATATACAGTGAAAAGACTAGAATTGTAATATCCGGAAGAATTAGGGCATATTTAGTCGATTTGGGTCGAGGACCCGATATCCGGACCCATAAAGGAATCAATAAATAGGTGTAAAATTCAGATTTTTATAATAAATCTAATTAGGAAAATGCTGAGGTATTAGGGTCGGATCCACAGTTGGACCCGCAAGGATCCAACTGAGGATCCATTAGCCCAGAAAGACCCGGATCCATGCACATGTTGGATTGGGTGTTACGGTTCGCAGGGTTTGGACCCGGATCCGAGTGCAAGCCTTATGAAACAAAAATCAAGAATCGTGCCTCAAGCACGACTCTTGCATTTCAAGGAGGCGAGCAAGGTGAAAGGGGGAGGTTACGCCGAACGTAACCAACCCCTCTTTTCTCGGAAGGAGGTGGGAAGGGGGAGGAGCTCGGCGTTAAAAAGGAAGGGAAGCCCCCATATCCAGGTTTTGTTTCCCCCACTCGACCTCCCTCCCTCTCACGACCGGTGCGCACACAGTGGAGGAAGGAGCCCTTCACGGCAGGAGCTTCAACCCTCTGCACCTGTCAAGGCTTGCGAAGATCTTCCCTCATGGCAGTAGGGGGGAAACACGATCGGCCTGCACCTCTTCACGCCGGAAATCACCGTAAAAAGGTACGGCTATTCTCGGAAATGGGTGAGGGATCGAACGTGGGTTCGATCTTGTATGAGGGTTTGAGGGTAGGGTTTGGGGGTTTACATTAGCCCTAAACCTAAAACCCCAAATCGGTGAGGTTGGGGTTTCGGATCTTCCATGTGAGGGGTTATGGGGATAGGATTTCGGACTGTTACGGGGTTTTTTTTTTCTTTCAAGAAATGAAAAGAGGGGTTTAGGGGTAACGATCCGGGTTGGGGGAATGATGCTGGTCCAACCCTAAATCCTAAGGGTTTTAATTTGGCCGACATGGGATCGGTGAAGGGCAAAGACAGCCGGTTACGGCAGCCCAGTTCTTGCTGGGAATACCCCGGATTTGGGGGTTCTTTAGCCTGGAAATCGATGAGCACAGGTTGGGGGTGTATGGGTGTGTTGAGCTAGAGTCCTTTGCTATATTTAGTATGCTCTGATTTGTAGTAAATTCCAGCATGCATAATGTGATAATTTCTTTGGCCTACCTGAAATTTATTTGCTCAGAATATAACGTGGGAACAATAGTTTAAAAGCAGGGAAAATCGATGAAGTTGAGGGTGTATTTAGATCATGTTTCTTGTTATTAATACGATGAAGTTAAATCCTGTTATTTCTGCATGCGTAAGAATCTGCTGTGTCTGAATTTACATGTTGTACTCTTGAAATTTAGAAGAAACAATGGAAGATTATAGTTGCTGTGTCAAATCTGTTATCCTATAATAGAAAAGGTTGGGTACAAGGGTTGCACAGATGTTGTAACATGCATGACAGCAGCCTGACCCGTCGGATACATTCGATGGGTACCGATGGCTGCCATTATTAGCATTTTTTATGCTACTACTGTCTCTCCATGGTCGGCTGCTAATGGTGGTTTCTTTGTATAAAGACCACCAGCCGTAGGGGATTAGCCTGTTTGCTTTTTTTCTGTTTTTTTTATTGGTGTATGTGCAGTAATATGAGCAGGGGATGTGCTGGATGCTCTCATCTAGCTAGTACAGCCAGCAGTCTAAGTAGTGTGGACTACTTAGACAGTAGGACGAAAGGCCGAGGGTGGCAAGCCTAACTACTTCTTATAGTAGGTGCTGGGATTTTACACCATTCTGATGGATGGATGAATGATAGCATTTCATTTCATGATATTTAAATGTGAGCTTGGTTAGTATACTGCGGTTTGTCTTAATCATGAATGCTTGTTGAAATATGTGGCATGTTACATGGAAGTATGTATTGTTTAAAGTCTCATATGCATCTACGGATCAATGTGGGTTTTAAAATGTGATATCATGCATGGATTGTTGTCATGAAGTTATGATCGATGGATGAATGCATAAGAGGTAGGGGGTGTCATAGAGACACTTGTACATGGATAGTACATGCATATGGTGTGGTAATTTGTGCACTTTATTAAGAAAATTGGTTTTGTTTCCACATTGGCTGCATCACTTACACAACGTAAGATGGTGGTATACAACTACACTGTTCACAGGGTATTCGTGGGCGGGAGTCCCATATGAGTTCTCGCAGGGGTGTATGCGAGCTTTACACTTCACTTTCGCATAGGGTGTTGCAGAATTTAGAACTGAATTAAATAAAAACATAATACAGAACAGTGTAACTTTTGATCTGAGGTCTTCCATCTGGAGAATGGAGATCTTAGAGTTTCCAGTCCTGGGGAGGCTGTGAGGATACAAAAAAAAACTCCGTGTGCGTGAATCTTTGGTCCCCAGAACCCGATATGGAGGTTCTTTCTCCTGGCCACGGTTTTAGGGAGAACCCGCCACTTTACCCGGGAGTAGTGGTGTTGGTCACAGCTGTGAATTTGTTTGGTACCAAAGGAAGTGGCACTTGTGGGCGTGGAGTGTCCCTTGTGTCCCCGACATTAGATGGGGAGGTCTAATGTTCCGAGGGTGACTCGGTCGAGGGCTAGGTTGGGACCCAGTAATAAAATACCAATTTGTGTGCTAATCTACCCTGGGAACCTACTTGACCTCGGGGTTTTTACCCGTTTGGTGTATCCGCGGGCGATGGAAATTTAAAAGAGAAATTTTAAAGTTGTATGCATTAAATAAGGTCATGCATATGGAAAGAAAACTCAAATGTAAATGTATGATAATAAGGAAGTCATGCATTTTCTTCTTTGCACTATGTCATGCATCAATTGAAATGATCTCTAGTTTATGATATGGTAAATGTATGCAATTCATTTCTTAAAAGCATGTTGAAATGTTTTATTATTGTTATGTATTACTGTCTTACTGTCCTCTAGACGTGAGTATGAAAAATCTGTTACACTTATGCATGATTGGATGTTGCATGTTGGTTGTATCTGCACTCACTCAAACCAACATATGAAATCTTACTCATGATCTTTGTCTCACCTAATTTCCTTGAATTAGTAGTGCTCAGAATTTTGTTCTGACCCTTCTACTTCGTTGGTTTTACAGGAAATGGAGAACAGTGAGAGATGAGCTGTTCACTATGGATGGACGAGGTTCACATTTTGAGTTGGATAGTTCGGCAGTGGCACAGGGATTTTATGTTTGTTTTTTACTCCATGGTTCTTTTCAATTCTTGTACTCTTTGATTGTATGAAGAATGGTAATAAAAATTTACTTCGGTTCATAAATAAATGGTTGGTGTTGCTACTCATTGATGATGATTGTCAGTACTTTGTGGTAATGGGATATCCAATGGAAAGTGGAACTGTGAGGACCCCAGATCCTTGGGAAGGTTTCTATAAAAAAAAAAAAAAAAAATCTGCATTTTTGAAAAGGAAGAAGTTGGGGTCGTTACAAGAATACCCCTATTGGGTATTACCTATTATAATGATATATATTTATACGTATATACGATATATATATATATATATGATACAACTTAACACTCCCCCTCAAACTTACAGTATGATTACTGAAAGTTTGTCAAGTAAGAAGTGAAACTGGAGAGATAAAAGTGTAAAACACGAAAAAAAGTTAACTTGGATTCTGGTCGAATCCGGACCCGACCCGGACCCAATGGAGGCACCACCTCTCGTACCTTTTAAAAACAGCGAGGCAAAAGTGAGGAGGTCTCTCGAAACCCCCTTTCCCCCCTCGCTCTCTTGTCTCTCTCTCCCCCGACCGCCACTCCCACTCTCCTCGCGTCTGCCGAGTAGCCGCCACCAGCGACCCCCTCCGGCAAGCTCCTCTCCACCGACCTCCTTCGACGACCCCCAGGTACGCTTCTTCTCCCCTCTTTTTCTCCTTTCCTTCCATCTTTCTTTCTCCCTCACCTCTCCGTTGAGCAGGGAGGGGGCCGAGTCGCCTCCCTGCTACCCTAAATCATAGGGGAGGGGGTCGCTGCAAAGCCCCCCTCCCTGTGACTCCTTTTAGCGAGGGAGGGGCTGAGCCCCTCCCTGCGCCGTGTTTGGTAAGGGAGGGGTCGAGCCCCCTCCCAGGGGAGGGGTCGAGCCCCTCCCTGCACCCTTGTAGGAAGGTGAGGGGGTTGAGCCCCTCCATGCTCCCTATTATGGTAGGGCAGGGGGTCGAGCCCCTTCCTGCTCCTCGTTATGGCAGGGGAGGGGGTCGAGCCCCTCCCTACTTCCTTTTACGGCAGGGGAGGATCCGAACCCCTCCCTACTCCCTTTGACAGCAAGGGAGGGTCGAACTCCTCCTTGCTTCCTCTATTGGTCAGGGGAGGGGTCGAGCCCCCTCCCTGCACCCTTTTCTCTCTTTAGGCAAGGGCATCGCCCCTGCCTCTGTTGTTTTTCCGATAGGGCAAGGCCCCCTGCCTCCCTCTTCTCCAGCATCAGGCAGGGGCTTCGCCCCCTACCTGTTTGCGTATTCATCAGGCAGGGGCCAAGCCATTGCCTCTTTGCATGTTTGTCAGGCAGGGGCGAAGCCCCCTACCTCCCCTTCGTTGTTGACAGGCAGGGGCTTTGCCCCTGTCTCTATTCTACTTTGTCAAGCAGGGGTGCATCCCTGCCTGCCCTCACTTTCTTAGGGCAGGAGTGCAACCCCCTGCCTCCCTATTGTTTGCTAACAGCAGGTCAGCAGGGGCTCGCAGCCCTTGCCCCTGCTTCTTGCGCTTATAGCAGGTGTGCAAGGGCACGATGCCCCTGCCTTTGCTTCCTTCACGTCAAGACAGCGGCAGTGCTCCTGACCTTCTACTTTTAGTGTTAACTTGCTAAGTTCGCCACTTTTGTAGCTCGTACGATGGATCCCGCTTGCGATCTGTAGCCCGAGTCGTCAATCGCCTACACCCGCAGACGCCAACAAGCTCGCAACTCCCCAAGGTAAGGGAAGATTGCACGAAGGACTTGGATAATTGAATTGAGTTCAATGAATTAAAAAGAATAATTAAATAAATATATATACATATATATATTTATATGAGTACGCATTTAACTCAAGGATGCGGTTTTGCGATCCTTGTCCTTTACTTTCTATCATGTCTTTACTTTGCCATTGCGCTTTGCACCCAGGCTCTTACTTTTGCAAATGTTTCATTACTGCCTTGCCATTGCAGATGATGCTCAGGTTTTCGCTCATTGCATGTGTTGTAAAGGCATCCTCGTAGAGGATGCAAGAGGCATTTACCACTTTCCCTCTTGCGACAAGAGTTG
The DNA here is from genome assembly GCF_984573655.1 of Nuphar pumila. Classification (NCBI taxonomy): domain Eukaryota; kingdom Viridiplantae; phylum Streptophyta; class Magnoliopsida; order Nymphaeales; family Nymphaeaceae; genus Nuphar; species Nuphar pumila. The sequence continues at coordinate 62,099,235 of NC_143260.1, read as the reverse complement.
AGTCGGGAGCTAGCGATACATCCTCGTCTAAGGAGAAGGATCCCTAGCAGAGATCTTGGCTTTTCGAGTGAGCAGTCCTGCAAAGTAGACATGAGAATTTAGGGAGTTGCGCAAAAGCATCAAAGATTGCCCAAATCAAAGTATTTGAAATGATGTGATTGGTTGGTTTTGTTCGTCTATCCGATATATCTCGGGTAACCCTAAATTGGGGCTTGAGCAAGCTTCTGAGCGGGGATTCTGTTGAGAAACTAGTATCCTGTCTATCGAGGCTGGTATCAAGTCATGCGAGGCATGTAGATACCACGATAGCGGATAAAATTCTAGAAAATCGCATGCCAAATGTGGCACAAGTTGTTAGTTGTTTCAAAAGATAAAGAAGGTCAAAAGTAAAGTTTGAGAAACATTATAGCTTTGTGAAACACTTTTGTTGGGGCTCCTATTGAGGAGCAATACCCCTTTCATCCTAGAGTACTTGTAGTCATGCACTACATGCTAGTACTGCGATGATCGGATGAGACAGTCGTGCAACCTCGAACAGTACTAAATGCACAATGTTGTAAACACGTAAAAATGGGATCGCCTTCACAAGCAAGATGTATCAGTTTTGAGATCTGGTACAAGGATGTCATTAATGAGAAATATACGTGTTATATTAACATACCATGCGTATGGATCTGGATTCAGATCCATACGCAAGCTATATTTTAACACCCTCCCTCAAGTTGTACGTGATTTTGGATCATGTACAACTTGCTCTTCAATAGCCAAAATTGGTGTCCTATTAACCCCTTGGTAAACAAGTCTGCCACTTGATCTTCTGTTCGAACATGATGCAGTTCTATCTCCTTCATCTCGACTTTCTGCCGTATGAAATGTTGATCAATCTCAATGTGCTTCGTTCTGCTATGCTGGATAGGATTACATGCAATGTTTATTGCGCTTTGATTGTCACATAGAAGAAAAGATTGAATAATTGTCTCCCCAAGATCACTCAATAAGTGTCTAATCCATGTGGCTTCTGTCGTGCCTGCAGCCATTGATCTGTATTCAGCCTCTGTACTCGATCGTGCCACTGCCTTTTGTTTTCTGCTGCTCCAGGACACTAAATTGTGTCCAATACAAACACAATATCCAGAGACAGATCGTCTCTCATCTGGATCCCCTGCCCAATCTGCGTCTGTATAAGTGATGAGTTCATGTCCTCTATGCAGATTATCGTTCTTGCAATAAACAAGTCTGTCTCCTATAGTTCCTTTTAAATAGCGTAGAATGCGCTTCACAGCTTCCATATGACCCTCCGTTGGAGCATACATAAACTGGGATACCTGATTGACAGCATAAACTATATCAGGTCTGGTAAAGGTCAAAAACTGTAACATTCCCACGAGACTTCTATACATTGTAGGGTTGACACAAAGATGACCATCTTCAGAGCTTAGCCTTTGATGTAATACACTAGGAGTACTGACTGGTTTGCAATTCGTCATGCCGACTCTTTCCAAAAGGTCAAGAGTGTACTTGTGTTGCATGAGTGTCAATGTGTCTTGTTGTCTGTCAACTTCCACACCAAGAAAGTACCTCAACTCCCCTAAATCTTTCATCTTGAAAGTTTTCATTAAAAACTATTTCACGTCTTGCACATGATTATCTGAACTCCCAGTGATCACAATGTCATCAACATATATGAGAAGAAGTATAACAATGTCTGCCTTTTGGTAAATAAAGAGTGAGTGATCCAGAGAGCATCTTCTAAAACCATAACTCTGAATTTGCATAGAGAAACTTTCAAACCAGGAACGAGACGCCTGTTTCAACCCATACAGAGATTTCCTTAGTTTGCACACCCAGGCAGTAGGATCCTTCTCGGCATAACCAGGAGATTGCTCCATATACACTTCTTCCTTTAAAATTCCATGCAAAAATGCATTTTTAACATCCATCTGGCTAAGGCTCCAACCTCGATCGACTGCTAGGGATATGATGACACGAATAGTACCCATTTTGACTACCGGACTAAAAGTTTCATCGTAGTTTTCACCATATTGTTGTGTGAATCCTTGAGCAACAAGTCGCGCCTTATATCTGTCAATACTTCCTTCAGGCTTATACTTTGTTTTATAAACCCATTTGGAGCCAACTACATTCTTTCCTTCTGGCTGAGGGACTATTTCCCAAGTCTGGCATTCATGAAGAGCTTCCATTTCTTCATTCATAGCTTCAGTCCAATGATGAGATTGAAGAGCTTGATTAAAACAAGTGGGTTCATCCTGTTTTGTGAGCTGAGACATAAACAACTGAAAATCAAGGGAGAAGGTCTCATAACTCACCCATCGTTGAATAGGATGCTTAATGCGTGACGGCCTTTGAGCCGAATCATTGGCGATGCTTTCCACATTCCTCGGCTCTGTATTTTTGTCCCGTCTAGTATATATCTGTCCAGAGAAGCGTTCTACTGGGGGTGGCTCAACAGGAGATAATTCAACATGCATCTGTGAGTCATTCAATTCCCTACTCAAGCTGAAGGGAGGACAATTTGTCTGACATATTTCTCCGGTATTAGCAAAAAGATCTGCGCTCATCCATGGATCATATACTTCTAATTCTCGAGATGGCAACGCTGCAGAGTCATTAACCTGAAAATTTCGTTAGTCAAAAACAACATTTCTGGAGGTCCTAATACGTTTTGTAGTAGGGTCATAGCATCGATAACCTTTGTATTCATCTGCATACCCAATAAATCTGCACTTGACAGCCTTGTCCTGAAACTTATTTCGCAGAGATGAATCAACATGTACATAACATACACAACCAAAAACACGCAGCTCATCGTAAGAGGGATGTTGCCCGAATAAAGTATAATAGGAAGATTTTCGATCCAAAAGTGTCATAGGAAGACGATTTATGATATGAACAGATGTGTGACAAACTTCTGTCCAGAGACTAACGGGGACATTGCTATCATGTAACATGCTCATCGCGCTCTCGACAATATGCCTGTGTTTCCTCTCTGCAACCCCATTTTGTTGAGGAGTATGAGGGCAAGAAACCTGTTGACTTATTCCTTTATCCCGAAGAAAGGCAATAAACTCGTTCGATGAATACTCTCCTCCACCATCACATTGTAAATGCACAATATCACAAGCAAACTTTGTTTTGACCATCGAATGGAATTCCCAAAATATTTGAAAAACTTCATGCTTGTGTTTTAAGAAATATATCCAAGTATAACGGGAATAGGAATCAATAAAGATAACATAATAACGACTGCTAGAAAGAGAGGGAATAGGTGCGGGTCCCCAAACATCAGAACAAATAATCTCAAATGGCTTTGAAGCTCTTTTATTTATAATATGAAAAAGAAGAACATGACTTTTGCAGAGTTCGCATGAAGAACATTTATTATTATCATCAGAAAATGAACATAAACTAGACTATGGAAGGAGACCATCAGATACAAGATTTTCAACGAAACCTCGACTAGAATGTCCCAAACGACTATGCCAAATATCTGGCTTACTACAATGAGATGAATTAAAAACTTTCAATGAAGGAAAAAACAAAGACTCTGAAGGCGAAGACACTGAAGAATGCTTGGACGACTGCAACTGGAGGACTGGGACTGAAGACGAAGACACTGAAGGAATCTCCTTGAAGACGTACATGTTTCCTTGTCGCTCCCCCTTAGCGAACGTCTCCTTCGTTCGTAGATCCTTAACATAAACAGAAGAGGGAGTAAATTCGACGAAAGAATTCATATCGTCAACAAGTTTAGCTACAGAAACAATGTTCTTTTTAATATTAGGAGCAAGAAGGACATTGGACAAGTGAAGTGAGGACTTTGACATAGGGATATGTGCATTGCCAGTATGACTAATGGAGTGATAAGTTCCATCTCCCGTAACTATACTACCTTTTTCAAAGTAAGGCAATAAGTGAGATAACTTACCCGCATTACCCGTAACATGTGTGGCGGCACCTGAATCAACATACCATTCGCCTTGTTCATTTTGCTTGATCGTCATCTGTGACAATGCTGATAACAAAAGTTGTTGCACATCTGTGGATGGCACTTTTGTGTCCACAACAGTAGCTGATTTATTTTCAATTTTGTTTATTTTTCCTCTATTCTGTAGATTGAACCAACAATCAGTTTTCACATGTCCTCTTTTATTACATAAGAAACAGGTGGGCACTCTCCTCTGATTCCCTGTATTAAAAACCCCTGAAATATTAGGTGTAGGCAAGATACCACATCCTCCCTGTCCAAAACATCCGCGGCCTCTGCCTCCTTGATGCCCGTCATTCCATCGTCCAAAACCTACAGAAGTGTCCATGGCCAAAACTGAATGAGGACGAGCTAATTCATTTCCTTCTGCCCTTTGCTTCATAATCATCTCATGCTGGAGAAGTTTCGCTTGGAGGTCGTCAAAAGTGGGCAAGTGAAGAAGGCATGATAAAGCTGTGGTAAACATATCAAAATCAGAACCCAATCCATTGAGAAGTTGTTGAACTTTATCTTTATCTGCAATAGCACTTCCAACAACAGCCAATTGATCAGTAATACTCTTCAAGCGGCCTATATATTCCATGATTGTCATGGAGCCTTTCTTTAAACTTTGAAATTCATTTTTTAAGAACATAACTCGGGATTCTGATATCTGAGAGTAAGTCTGTGACAGCTTACTTCACAGATCCGCCGCAGTGCAATCATCTGAAAGAGTAACCAACACTTCTTGAGAGAGTGTTGACGTAATATAAGCAACCAAAGACTGATCCCGCTTCCTCCAAGCTGTATACTCTGGATTCTTAATGGAAATGGTAATTGTGTCACCCTTCTCATCCTTGGTTTCCTGCAAAATAAGCCGTGGTGGTATAGGAACTAAACCATCCAAATGTTCATCGAGATCCTGACTCCGTATAAAAGGAAGGATTTGCCTTTTTCAGGTCAAAAAATTAGAATGAGTAAGTTTTTCTGTAACGAGTTGACTCAAGAAATTGGCGGAGGGACCGAATGACGAAGATGAAGAGTAATCCATATCAGTGGAATAATGAATAAGCAAACAAGATGAATGAAAAGAAATAAACAGATTTGAGATCACTTAATCAATCAGTAAAAACTGTAATAGGGCATATACCTGTACGACCAAAATGATGCACAAAGAACACTAAAACAGCAAAGAGGAAAGGGAACAATAGTTGGTGATGTTTAGGAAAGAGAAAAAAAAATTGGAACCAGCACAGACGATAGAGTAATAGAAAAGAAGGAACTTGAGATGAACACAGTCGATGAACACACTGTTCACGCTGAAAGGAAAATAAAGGTACCAACTTTCAGAAGGGGAGATTTCAGAGGATTAGATTTGGGATGAACACGTTGTTCTCGATCTGTTGATTGCTGCTGTTCACGATCGGGAGATGGGTGCTGATGAGATTTGGGATGAACACGTTGTTCACGCTGAACACGTTGTTCTCGATCTGCTGATTGCTGCTGTTCACGATCGGGAGATGGGTGCTGATGAGATTTGGGATGAACACGCTGTTCACGCTGAACACGCTGTTCTCGATCTGCTGATTGTTGTTGTTCACGATCTCCTATTTTAGAGTTTCTTCACGCAGGCTCTGATACCATATCAGTTTTGAGATCTGGTACAACATCTACAGGAAACAGAGAGAGAGAGAGAGAGAGAGAGAGAACACAATGGCTGGGGCGGCAAAAGAATGCTCGACCTCCAAGCCCTAACCAATATATAAATAAATCAGCAGATATACAACTATCCTTGTAATATCAGAGATATTACAAGGATGCCATTAATGAGAAATATACAGCATGTGTTATATTAACATACCATGCGTATGGATCTGGATCCAGATCCATACGCAAGGATCCAGATCCATACGCAAGCTATATTTTAACAAGATGCTCATTTGGTCAAAAGTCCAGAGCATATAAAATGAGTTGTCAGTTAATTTACCCCTGATGCACTCATTCTCCCCTGTGTTTCTGTCAAGGGAGAGGATGGATCGGTATAAAACTCTAATTGACAGGTTGTTAACAACCACCCCACGGGCAAAGATCTGGCCTCCCCAGTCATTGGAGTTAAGAGAAGAGACTACCAGACATTATCAGAATATGGTAGCTTAATTACTTGGAGAAGTAAAAAAAAACTGTAGTAGCTAGTTCCAGTGTTGAATCAGAATATAGAGTTATGGCTCAAACAACTTCTAAAATGATATGGGTTCGGTCCATTCTAAAAGATCTACAAGTGATGATTCCATCCCCAATGTTGATGATGTGTGATAATCGAGCAGCCACCTATATAGCTAACAATCCAATTTTTCATGAGAGAACAAAACACATTGAAGTTGATTGTCACTATATACGTGACTTAGTGCAGGCGGGGCATATTTCTACTAGTCATGTGACTTTTGAAGACCAAGTTGCAAACGTCTTCACCAAGCCTCTCACAAGTGCAGGTTTCTCAAGATGTTGCAGCAAGCTGAGCATGATAGACATATATGCTCCAGCTTGAGGGGGAGTGTTAAAATGTTAAATATTAATTTCATAAATCTTGGGGTGGTCATACGTAATTTTGTATAATTATGTATGCCTACTTGTAATCTCATTCCACCTAATCACCTATTTAAATTGGTGATTAGGGTTAATGAATAATAAAGCTCTCTCTCTCTCTCATCCATCTCCCTTTCTCTCGTCTCTCTAAAATACAATCTAGGGTTGACTGAAAGCAACAATAATAAACTTCAGGATTCAAAGAAATGCTCATTAAAAAGTGTGAACTATCAACATCCTTATTGTGAATATTAATGACATTGAGATGATGGGAAATGACAAAAATAAAACCTCAAGGTTGAAGTAATACTTGTATAAGTCGTTGATATAAAGACTCAGAAGTATTTTCATAGAATTAATAGTGTTTTTAGTTAAAAGCAGTGTTTAAAACTCACTAAGTTAACTCGGAGACTCGGGTGACTCCGCTTGGCTCGGCCATTCACTATGTCAAATTATTGAATAACCCATAACTTAACAAAACTCATGGTTTGACTCGGTCGAGTCAACAGAGTCATGGCCGAGTCATATATATTATGTATATTATATATAAGTCATATATTTGCATAATTAATATTGTAATATAATACTTTGTATACATAGTATATATATATATTATAATACATATTATATGTAATAATTAGTTATACAATATATACAAATTTATATACATAATTTTTATAGAAATATAAAGTCGCCATGACTTGGCCTAGTCACCAAATTCACTCGGCGAGTCATGAGTCAACCCATGCCAAGTTGAGTCGCGAGTCACTGGGTTTTAAAACTATGGTTAAAAGTCATATAAAGGTAGCTGATTTGTCAAAGAAAATATTTTATTAACGAAACACTGAGATAGGGTGTAGGCCCATTAGATACGCCCAGGGAAAAAGTTAACAAAAACTTTGTCAAGATGGTGGAGAACCTTGTAAGAACAAAAAGGTGTAGGAAAGGCTTGTAGGCAAACTAAATTTCCTAATAATCACTTGGCTAGTTTATTATAATTTTGATCAAATAGGTCATGGTCTAAGCATTAGATGATGAAAGACCTACATCCAATTTTGTGCATTTGTTTGTGAAAATCTCATCTCATGGACAAGTAAGAAGCAAGAAGTGGTTACAAGAATTAAGTGCCAATACAATATATAGAGAAATGGCACTTGATGCATGTAAAACAATGAAACTTAAGTCAACTTTAAGTAAGCTAGGTTGAGGTGTTTCTACAAAAGATATGTTATTCTGATAACAAATCAATCCTATGCATTGCTATTAACCGTGTGCACCACTAGTGCACAAAACACATTGATATACATTATCACTTCATGTGTGAGAAAATTAGGGAGATATTCAAAGATCCCATGTGAGAATTCATAATGATTAACCGATGTAATTATAGAGGAAATCGATAGAACTAGACATATGGAGCTCTTAAGCAAGTTGAGGATGATTGAAATCTTTACTCCAACTTGAGAGAGAGTGTTGTAAGAGGTTCATTCATTTATGGATGATCAACTAAGAGGTTCAACTTTTGGAAGATTGTATAACTAACACTTGTAAAAGAGGTATTTTAGTCTTTTCTAGTCATGTTTAAAATAGATAATGGGAAAGGAAACATATCAAATAGTAAGAGACACTCATTCTCTTTTTCTTCTTTTTTCTTACCCACCCAAGGAAAACATATAATGACCTCTTAGGGATCTAATCTAAAGATCAAAAACCATTGGACAGATATCACAAGTACTATTGAAAGAAAATGTGCATGTACACACATAGGAGCACAATCAAGCACATATACAAGCATGATTCTCATTGTGAATCATTTTCAGATAATTTCTCATGTAATGACACATCTAAGATCATCCACTCCATGAAAATAAGAAGCTCACAATGATAAATGCAACCAAAATATGAATAAAGATAATCATTTATTACGTGCATAAGTGAGCTAATAAAGTGAAAAAAATGAAAAAAGAGAAGAGTGCTTTCTCATTGAAAGATGGATTGTCAATCAATTTGGCAATAACCATAGCCTGCCAATAATCCATATTCTCTTCTATGCAAACATATCCATTCCAAGTGTTGATTAGTGAATGCAATTAAGCTGCGCAATGAAAATATTAGCATTTTTTTACCAACTATTATCACTGCAGGTCTTCAGAATTATAGGGTGCAACTCTGTACGTGTAATTCAGTGCCATAACATAATCATGTTGACATGATCAGGAGTCCTTTCAGGATGATCTACGTAACATATGATATTCAAAGAAATCAATCATTGTTCCCAAAAATTCAAATAAACATAACATTTCATATCAGCATAATATCTAGATTTACCATATCATAAATGAAAGGTCTGTCATGCAAACCTGACTAATATTTTTTACAGGTCCAGAAGTCTTTCTCTGGGCTTGAACAAGAGCAAGCAAGAGACGATATGTCTCAACAGCATCCATGGGCAAAGACTTGGCAATTTTCATCTTTGCTTTCAGTCTAAGCAGTGGACCTTGGTCCCACTTTTCAGTCTCGTCTAAGGCAGCATCAACAACCACTTCAGCCTCTGAAAACCGTTGCTGAGCAGATAAAACAAGGGCAAGAAATCTCCATCCTTTTATGACTGAACCGCCTGTGGCATCAATGAATCCTCTCGCACAGCGTAAGGCAGCATTTGTATTACGATGTTCTGCATATTGAAGACCCAGATCAAATAGAATATATGGATTGTTGCTTTCAAAGGAGATTGCTTCATCCAATGCTTTCAGAGCTTCAGTCTGCAGCTGAGTTCTTTGAAAGTCTGAGGATGCAACTTTTGCTTGCTTTCCTAGACAAATGCCTAGTAAATGAAGACCAATGCCCTTTAGGTGTTCCAGCCTGCCTTCTGAAATTGCAATAGCATGTTGTGCATATGATACCCCCTCAGAAGCAAGAAAACAATCCTCCCCACAGATTCTGCTTACTAACATTAATGCCAAAAGATCAGATGGGTTTTCATGCTTGCTAAGCAATTTTCTTAACAAGCTTAAGGCAACACTATTCTGTCCTGCTCCAATGTAGCAAAGAGCTAGATTAATCCATTGTTCACAACGAGTAAATATCCCAGGCGTAATCTCTTCATATTGTGTTGCTATTACAGATGTCAGACCACAGAGGGATAGTGCAACAGTGACATGCTCCATCACATCAGGATCCCACTTGATCTTGCCAAGACAAGATTTACGTAGGACAATCATCAAGAGAAGAATTGCCTCTTCTAGATTATTTTTAGGAACATATGAACCATCAATCTGAGCACCTAAACTAGGTGCACCAGCTTCAACACCACCAAACAAAAGAAAAGCAGCAAACTCCTTCTGAATCTGAGCACAACATTCATCATCCAGATTCCAATGACTAAGTAGAGTGCGTCTGTAGGCAGCCATTGCTTCTTGATAGGACCCTGCTTGCTTCCATAGTTCTGGAAGAAGCACAACAGCCTTGCTTACTACCTCTTGCAACTTATTATCCACCAAAACCTCTGGTATACCTTGAGGAAACATTTTTTCAACAGCATCAAGGACGCTATTACATTCATTAGCAGCTTCTGAGACATCCATATCAAACATCAGCCACAGAAAATAACAAAAAGAACAAAAGGAAATCTTAACGTCAATAATATAATGAAATGAAATACAAGCTTAAACAATCTTAACATGAAAGTAATGTGATTGTCAATTAAGAAAAGTTTACAATTTCCATTAAAGGATAAGGAGACACCATATTCCAATAACAGGATCTATTTTATCATTTCAAACATTGCTCATTTTATGATAAAATGAAGCATGAAACATAAATTAACCAAACTTTCATATGGACTTCTGCCAATTTCCAGAGCTTACGTATATCTCTCAAACCTATCTACACAATTTACAAAGCTTAAGCTAAAGAAAGCTATTAAAATTAATTTCTAGTTTTTTCACTCAAACACAAATTTGAAGGAAACTTGAGAACATACGTTAATGACATCAATTACTTATCAAACAATGAATTCTAATCCTGGTAATACAAAAAAATGAAATACATTACACTTAAACCTACCATGAAAGTAACATAATTGTCAATTCAGAAACGGTTCACAATTTCCATATAATTGATATAGACACAACGTTTCAATAGTAGGACATAATTTATCATATCAAACATTATCTATTTTGTAATAAAAATGAAGCACATGGCATAAACTAACCAATCTTCCAATACACATTTATATGGACTTCTATCATGCTTCCAGAGCTTGCCTGAACCGACAAATCCTATCTACATATTTTATGAATCTTAAAGTAAAGAAGGCTATTAAAATGAATTTATTGTTGAGTTTTTTCCACTTAACAACATAAATACAAACTTAAAGAAAAACACGACACCCTATTGCAATGATATCAATTGCTTCTTGAACAACACATGCTAACCTTGAGACTGTCAAACTTTCTAATTTATACGGGCGCCAATATGCTTTTTACAACCTTGCACCCATATGCTATAGGAACCTTGGGTAGCATTGTTTCATCTTTATTTCCAAGCATTAAGCATCTATATAACCTGTCAACATGAAATTAGATGTTCAAGCAAGAATTTTGCCTACTCTTAAGTGACTGAAAGTTTAACTCCTCACCCTTGACACCATATGAATTCCAATGAGTTTACATGATGTAGTGTTCAATTGTAGTGAATGCAGCATAATACGACAAGCAGAAATCAAGTGATGACACTTTATATATATACTACACCAGGAAGACTTGCACATGCTTCACAGAATATTGCATGCCAACTGATGGTACCAGCTACCAAGTGCTTAATTTGATTATTTGATGAGTTAAAAGGATGGTATTTATAACCACCAGTGTTGTTCTTAGGAGGTTTTTTCTCAAGAGAATTAAAAAAAACTGGTTTTCCTCAAGAAATATCAGGAAAATCTCTGTTTTTGAAAAATTATAAAATATAAACAATGATAAAAATAAAATAATAGGTTTCAGTGGTATTTCTCTTACGAAAAATATAAAGACTGTTAGAGAAAATTTCAAAATATAAAAGAACCAGAGAATAAAAATTATATAGTTAAAAAAATTATATATATAAGAAAATTTTTAGAAAATATGACACTATTATCGTGATATTTGTTTTAAGGAGATATTTTGAAAATAGTTACATGTTTTCATCAGTTGTTGTGAAAAGACATTAATATTGCTATATTTTCAAAATATTAGCAATATTTGTGTTCACGCATTGTGAAAAGATGCAAAAATTTTACATGCATGGTCTACATCATAATTCAGCCACATCCTTACAGGTCATTGAAACTGATGATAGGCAAATATTGAGTGGCTATGGGCCAAGAAAAGTTGACAAAAAGTGTCTTTTTTACTAGAATATCCACATGATGAGAAAGTAAAGGGAAAATTTATTGCATGAGCATGAGAAAATAGTAGCACAAGATATCTAAGATGTCAAACAAAACTTGCTAACAACAATGCACACCAGTTAACCTCCCAAGCTTTTGGAGAGACTTGGATTTCAAATATATAGCTTCAAGCACCAGGCTAACTGCATGCTGGGAAGCTGAACTTAGTGATTCACTGCGAGAGCGACTCCTCCTTGATGCAGGTTTCTCAGCCGGAGTTTGAAATCTAGTAATAGCAGCCTGAAGATCTATACCATCAAAGACTCGAAGAGCAGCTTCAATATTACCTTTCTGATACTCTAGCCTACCAAGGAGAGCTCTAGCTTCCTGCCATATTATAAAGACCAATGTGATGAATAATCATAGTTAAACAAATTTTTTGCATTAACAAATTTTGATGTGCACTTGATGTTTTGGCATTGGTGAGGCACTTTTCTAATTTTGTAGAAGGATTCAAACCATATTTTCTAGTCATAATTCGAAAATGCTAAGAAATTTATGTTAATTCTCTTATCTTTTCACAAAATCACTGACTAATGAAGAAAATTAATGCTAAGCATCAATCTGATCTACAGAAAACTGTGAATAGACAGAAAGAAATGAAGAAAACAAAACCTATCAACCATTAAAGTCGTGAATTTTAACAATTTCACCAATTTTTAGTGCCCTTGAATAAACTTCAAAATCTGTGTAGTTATTCATCCAGGATAGTGCAACTTTGTTTCCTCTCCTTTTTTTCGTATAACTGCAGCTAGTTGGCTTTTCTAAAACTAAGGAATCCTTTTTAAGAGTAATTTCCATATGTTATAAAAATTACAAGCACACTCTAGGTAAGTTCATCCAAAACCGTATTGGGATTTTGAAAAGATCTATTCTTCTGTAGGGCTATCTCAATGCAAGTAGGACCATCAATAAAAAAAACAAGCATAACATTTAATTTCCATAATCTAAAGCATGGCATTTTCTCACCAGATCACTTTAATTCATGAATTCTATCACAATGTGAGCAGTTCTGTTGGAGCATATCAAATATTCAAACATGCAATACACATTTATTCGAATGTGCATGCATGTATGTTAGTCTACATATATATATATATATATATATAGAGAGAGAGAGAGAGAGAGAAGATGGTAGCCTCTAACAACGTTTCTAGCTAACCGCCAGCTAACCAGGCTATTGAAGGGTTTTTTCACACTTTCCTTAAATCTGACCGTACAAATGTGTTCTGCATACTTGATTTTAGAGGAATCAACTCTTGGATCATCCGATTCTGATATACAGGTAGGTTTTGTTAAGGTTTAAAAATCGAGAGTCTAAGATTTTTATAAATATTCAAGGCTTAAAAAGTCATATTTTTTGTTAAAAAACATGATCCAAGTATCATTTCCTAGTAAAGGAAAACATAGAAAAAACACTTCAAAAACCCGATTAGCTAGAAAAGTGGTAAGCATCTCTCTCTCTCTCTCTCTCTCTCTCTCTCTCTCTCTCTCTCTCTCTCTCTCTATATATATATATATATATATATATATATATTGTAGAATGAGATGGGGGTGTACAACCACCTGTGAGTGTAGAGAGAGAGAGAGAGAAACGGTTGCACAATAGAACTTGTTCCTTAAGATTAGGGCTTCTCTCTATATTACATCTAAGTCCTTATGAAAATAATATTTCAGAAAACCTCTAATATAGGAGAACTTAACCTAAAAACCACCTATTCTCAACACTCCCCCTCAAGCTGGAGCATAGATATCTATCATGCTCAGCTTGTCACAACATCTGGAGAAATTTGGCCTAGCAAGAGGCTTTGTAAACATATCTGCAACTTGGTCTTCAGACTTTAGGTATTTTGTAGTGATATGACCAGCTTGAATCATATCTCTTACATAATGGCAATCAACCTCAATGTGCTTTGTTCTCTCATGAAAGACAAGATTGTTTGCTATATATGTTGCCGCTTTGTTATCGCACATCATGGTCATTGGAGAGGAAACCTTCACCTGGAGATCATTAAGAACAGTGCGAACCCATATCAATTCAGCAGTTGTTTGGGCCATAGCCCGATATTTTGATTTTGCACTCGACTTGGAAACCACATTTTGTTTCTTACTTCTCCATGAAATCAAGTTGTCTCCCAAAAACACACAGAATCCTGTGGTAGACTTTCTATCTACTACAGATCCAGCATAGTCAGCATCAGAATAGGCTACTATCTCCAGAGTTCCACCTTTCCTGAACAGTAACCCCTTTCCAGGAGAGGATTTTAGATATCTGAGAATCATTATGGTTACATTCCAGTGTACCTCAGTTGGTGTGTCCATGAACTGGCTAACTTTGCTTACTGCTAAAGCAATATCTGGTCTGGTCACAGTTACATATAATAACTTCCCTACTAGGGAGCGATAGCTTTTGCTATCAACAGGTTTTGACCCTTCTTCAAACAACTGAACTTTATGGTCCATGGGAATATTTGTTGGTTTAGCTCCCAACATGCACGTTTCCTTTAATAAGTCAAGAACATACTTCCGTTGAGACAAAACCATCCCTTCACGACTTCTAGCAACTTTTATACCCAGAAAATACCTGAGTGAACCAAGGTCTTTTGTAACAAAGTGTTTTTGAAGATGAGCCTTTGTGGCTTCAATAGCTTTCACATCATCTCCTGTAAGAATGATGTCATCCACATATACCACCATAACAACTATGCTAGAGCTAGTTTTTTTTATAAAAAGTGTATGATCTGTTGCCGATCTATTAAAGCCAAAGCTTGACATCACTTCAAACAACTTTTGAAACCATGCACGAGGACTTTGTTTCAAGCCATAAATCGCCTTTCTCAATCTGCACACCTTCTGACACTCCCCCTCAACCTCAAAACCTGAAGGTTGTTGCATGTAAACGGTCTCAGATAGATCCCCATAAAGAAATGCATTTTTCACATCTAATTGACACAAGCTCCAACCATGCTGAACAGCTACTGAGAGAACAAGACGGATGGTACCCATTCGTGCCACAGGAGAAAAAGTTTCAAAGAAGTCAATTCCATATGTCTGAGTATACCCTTTCGCGACTAATCTGGCCTTGTACATGTCAATAGAACCATCAGATTTGTACTTTATTGTATATACCCATTTACATCCAACAATGTCAGCATCTGCTGGGGAATCAACTAGATCCCAGGTATATGCTGAGAGACCAAAGTTGTCATTTCTTCTTGCATAGCCAGCTTCCAGCGATTATCAAGTGCCCAGGTGATAGTTCAGAGGAATGGTTTCAGCAGACAAGGCTGAAATAAACGACTTCATTTGATGTCCAATTCTGGCATGGGAGACATAATGAGATATGGGATATAAGGTGCATTGTCTTGTCCCCTTTCGTAGAGCAATAGGCCTACTATCATCATCCTGAAGATCACTATTGTCAGTAGAACTTACCTCAGGAGAAGAAGAAGATGAAGGCTCTTGCGGAAGTGAAGCTCTACGCATATATACCAATGGAGGATTATTAAATCTGGAAGAGAATAAAGTTTGGTTCGGTAAGGAGGGCACAAATTCCAAAGGAAAAGGAGGGATAGGTAATGGAAAAGATTCAACTGGATCAACCTGCAGCGGGGAACCGGAACTAGAGTAATATGGAGAGGATTCCAAGAAAGATACATCCGCACTGACATACTCTCGGCGAAAAATAGGATCATAACATCGATAGCCCTTTTGATTTTTTGGATAACCAATAAATATGCATTTTGTAGCTTGAGCGGCTAATTTATCACGGTCAGGGCCAAGTTTGTGTACAAAACAAACACATCCAAATATTTTTTATGATAAGAAAAAAAGTGGGGCATCAGATTTTAGGATATGTAATGGAATTTGATCACCCACAGAAGACGAAGGCATGCGGTTGATCAGATAGCAAGCAGTGGTAATCGCATCACCCCAGTATAAGGCAGGAACATTTGATTGAATCATAATGGTCCTGGCAACATCAAGGAGGTGCCGATGTTTTCGCTCAGCCACCCCATTTTGTTGAGATGAATAGGCACAGGAAGTTTGGGGTTGGATGCCATGATCTTGGTAAAATTGTAACAGACCTTTTGATTTAAACTCGAGAGCATTATCAGTGCGAACAATCTTGACAATAGATTCAAACTAAGTTTTTATTTCAAGAATTAGGGATTTGATAAGACTTGGAACTTCAGATCGTTCTTTTATTAAAAATACCCATGATAACTTAGAGAAATCATCAATAATAACAAGATAATAACGACACTGAGTCCTAGTAGGAATCTTACTAGGACCCCATACATCTGCACGAAGAAGTTCAAAAACTTTATTACTAGACTGATTCTGACCTCGAAGGGAACGAGCTTCGATGATCCTTGCCCAACTAACATGCTTCACACTGAAATGATGTGGTGAAAGGAATCTGAGGAAAGACCGACCGAAGCTTTGACAATGAAGGATGACCAAGACGACGATACCACTGAACAGGACTGAATGAATGTTCCACTGCAGCATGAATAGAACCCATTGGATGATGTAGGTAGTAAAGTCCATTTTCTTCATAGCCTCCACCAATCTTCTTCCCCGTCAGCAAATCCTGAAAATGACAACCCATTGGATCAAATATTACTCTACAGCTTTGTTCTTTTATAAGGCAACTAACAGAAAGTAAACTTTGAGGAAAGTTTAGAGCATGAAGAGCATTTTTCAATTGTAATGAGGAGGATATAGAAATATTTCCCTGACCAACAACCGGGGAGGAGCTCCCATCGACTAATGAGACTCCAAGTTGAGCCTTAAATACCTTTAGATCTGAAAAAACACGTGAATTTCCACACAAATGTCTGGATGCACCAGAGTCAATAACCCACTTACTATCATTCGGATGGAGATGATTTTCGGTTGAATAGGCAACCCCAGCTATAAGAGTGGGGGAACTCAAAGGTCGAAGAGCAATCAACTCATCATATTCCGCACGACTAAGGGTGATACTACTTTCATTTGCAGTGATATTCTCTGGTGCATTTGTTGCCTCAATAGTAGTAACATTTGCTTTAGGGGTATATGACTTTGATGAAGAAGAGATTGGCCGACCATGCTTATCCCAGCAACGATCTTCTAAATGTCCAGATTTTCCACAGAATGTACATTGAAGCTTTCCTCTGCCTCCCATACCACGTCCACGTCCTCGTCCTCTGATATTCTGAATATTTCCACGCCCATAACTAGATGGGACAATAAGAGCAGATGACTGAGTCACAGGCTGAGATTGTGGCAGAGAGATCGCAAGTCTACTCAGACGATTGTAAGCATCAGCAAGAGTGGGAACATCTGAACCAGACAACATTTGAACTTTTGCAACAGAGAAATCTGAAGAAAGACCTGTAAGAAAACGAGCAACCATGGTTTGTTCTTGATGATCCTTTTGCTTCGAGCAACAAAGAGGCCTGTGAGCATTAAGTCTTTCAAACGCAGCTTTGACAGAGGCATAGTACTGGGCCAAGGTCTGATCTCCCTGTTGCAAGTTATATATTTCTTGTTCAACTTGCAGGATACGACTCACATTCGTTTCTTGTGAGTATGTATCACGAAGATTGTCCCACATTAGTTTGGCTGTATTATAGTAGATCAATCCATCGGCAATATGGGGTTCGACACTATTCATGATCCATGACATAACTATGTCATTATCTTCATCCCAAGTGACATATTTTCCCAATTTCTCAGTGGGTTCGCCTTCCAACAAAATATGTTTTCGACGATGTCCAGATACCGACATCATAAAAGTTCTGGACCACCTGGCATAGTTGGTTTCATTCAACCTTACGGAAGAGCCATATGAGAAGGGGTTGGCA
Organism: Nuphar pumila; assembly: GCF_984573655.1. NCBI lineage: Eukaryota > Viridiplantae > Streptophyta > Magnoliopsida > Nymphaeales > Nymphaeaceae > Nuphar > Nuphar pumila. Next base: position 62,081,387 of record NC_143260.1, on the reverse strand, counting down.
AAAGCCTTATACTCCCCAATATGTTCCAGTTTGGAATCACATTCGAAGTTTCAGCCATACTAAAAAAAAAAGAATACCTCACTTGAACAGCAAGTGTTCAAGAGGAATTTTTTTTTTCAACTCAGCAGGAAACCACACCTGCTGTTTCCACAGCAAACAGCAACCCACACACAAAATAAAATTCAGCCCAGCAGGAAATCACACCTGCTATTTTCCACGACACAGTAACTTAAGCTACCATGTTTCCTTAAAAAAAAACTCGACACAGCAGCCACATTCTGAAATAAACCAACCCACTAAAACAACTAAATTTCAGTTGCTGTTGATACCACAGAAATCACGAACATTGCTGGCCCAAACACATCACGATAAATGATAGACTGCAGTTGCAAACCAAAGTATTCACTACACCTGTTGTTCTCCAACATATAAGGCACGACATCCAGTAAGTATCACAAGTAATCAGCACAGAAAAGAAAGTTGCATTCACGGCAGAATTATGATAACACGCAATCAGCATAGGCGAGAACTCAACAATCACGGCAACACAGAAAAAAATTTCTGCTGCTCCCAAACAGCAGGAACACACCTCGACAAGAACTCAGCAATCACGACAACACAGAAAAAAAAATTCTGTAACAGCAGGAACACACCTCGACAAACCACAAACAAAAAAAAAATAATCACGTCATAGTAGAAACAAGTCTCGGCAACACTAGGTCGCAGTAGATCTTCTCCTTAGAACTGACGACAGATCTGGGTAACATCCCAGATCTGTGATCAGATCTTCCCCAGTCAACCACCACCGAACCTGATTTTAAGAAGCCGTAGGGTTGTTGCTCCTCGTTGATGAAAATCAGTCCCTGTTGATGAAAATCACGCTCCCACGATCGAGGGCTTTGATACCATGTAGAATGAGATGGGGGTGTACAACCACATGTGAGTGTAGAGAGAGAGAGAGAGACGGTTGCACAATAGAACTCGTTCCTTAAGATTAGGGCTTCTCTCTATATTAAATAGAGAGAGGCAAAACAGAAAAATTACATCTAAGTCCTTATGAAAATAATATTTCAGAAAACCTCTAATATAGGAGAACTCAACCTAAAAACCACCTATTCTCAACATATATATATATATATATATGTGTGTGTGTGTGTGTGTGTGTGTATGTGTGTGGTCATGTCTACCTGACCGTCTGAATGAGCTAGAATTATAAATCATAACCATGAGTCACGTCCACCCAATCAGACCTCATAGATGGAATCATCATTCTCCAAATGCTAGGAACCAACTCTTGAATTGTGGTTTTTTTCTATGAAAAAACACAAGTTTATGAGCTAAGAAAATATTGCATATGTATTCAAGGCGCATAAAATCATGCCTGTGTCACGATTGGATGATCCAAGAGCTGATTCCCACTAACCAAACCATGTAGATCACATCTGTAACGTTAGTTTCGTTAAAAACAACAAAAAAATGAAAAAAGAAAAACTCATTTGAAAGTCATATATATATATATAGATATAAAAGTCCCAATTTTTGTCAAATTGTAGTGTATGCTTGGGTCTTGGTCAAAGACCAATTTTGTCTTCTTGTTATGTGTTTGGGGCATTCTAGCCAATTTGTCTTGTGTAGAGATTTTAGGGGTAAAGTTGATATTTACATAATTATGTGTGGGTAGCATGGGCATACAATTTATTTAATGTATAATGAATGTCGTGGGGCATGTGAAAGGTTATTATGTGAAGGGTCCATGTAGAGGTGCATAGGAATGTGAAACATTGGTATGTGAAGGGTCTTTATGCATAAGTGAGTGATTAAAACTGAATTTTCATAACTTGCATTGGGGCTTATGAGAAGGCCAAAAGTTACGAAAATTATGATAGAATGTGTACAAAGGCCCCCAATGCCTATATATTGTATGGGACTTGTAGTTTTATGTGAAAAAGTGAATTATTAGTAAATTACTTATCTTTTCTTCCTTGGTTTTTTTCTCTCTTGGGTTGGGTATTTTCTTCTTGATTAAGAGTTGGATTTTTTCCTATAAGGTAACAAAGCTATAGGAAAGGAGGGTGCTTGGTGCTCTTGGTAATCATTGGAGAATCAAGAAAGAGGTCAACTCTTATTCCATCATGGAGACAAGTTTGGAGTAGAGAAGCTTACCAACTCTAATTACCAATATTTGAGGCTATGTATGAAGGCATACCTCCAAGGTATAAATGTGTGAGAGGTTGTTGGTGGAACCAAAACTACCATAATGAAAGAGAATAAAGCAAATACCGAAGCAAAGAGGAAATGAAAGATTTGATGTGGAAAAGTCTTGTTGACCTTAAGAGCTTTTATTTCAGAGGTGATTGTTGATCACATCCAAAATCTTGAAAGCCTGAAAGAGGCATGAGATACTCTTGAAAGTCTTTTTAAAAAAAAGAATAAAGCCCACATGTAATTCTTAGAAAATGAATTGGTAAACTTGAAGAAAGGTAACATGAGTGTCTTCTTTCTTTTTTAAAGTGAAAAACATATGTCATGAAATTAAGTCTTGATCCTAATGAGACTATTAGTGAGACTCGAATGTATAGGCAAATTCTTCGTGGCCCAAAGAGTAAATATTTGTCATTTGTTACTTCTCTACAAGGGTAAACTAAATTTTTAACTCTTGTTGAATTGGAAAATCTTACTTATGTGAACAAGACAAGCAAAAATGATAATGCTAGCTTATGGCATGTTAGGCTAGGTCATATGGGTTTTGATAACTTAGAGGTGATTATTTTCAAAACTTTATTAAGAGGGCTTCCTATATCAATGAATTTTGATATGTTAATATGGGAAATCTAATAGACTCCCATTTGAAGAGCCTTCTATTAGAAGCAATAGACATTGAAATTGATTCACTTTGATGTGCTAGGACCATGTCAAGTGCCTAGCTATTTGGGGTGCAAGTACTTGTGGAGGATTTCTCAAGGTTCAGATGGGTACATTTTCTAAAAGAAAAATCCGAAGTGTATGCCAAATTTAGGCTTTTCAAGCACATGAATGAAGGATAATTTCGAATAAAAATAATTTTTTTAAGAATGGATAATAGGGGAGAATATGTGTCCAATGAGTTTCTTGAGTATCGTTGGTGTAACCATATAAAGAGGAAATTTACTTGTGCTTACACACCATAACAAAATGGTGTAGATAAGTACAAGTAAAAAAACCTTTGTGAAGTGATTAGAAGTCAGATTTATACAAAAAAATTTGCCTAAACAGCTATCAGTGGAAGCCATGAATTTTGCATGCTATGTTATGAATCAACTTCCATCAAGTAACATATCTATGAAATCTCCTCATAAAGTGATGCATGGAATTAAGCCTTTGGTTTCTCATTTTAAAGTGTTTGGTTCTATATGTTATTGTTTATATACCGAATGCTAATAGAAAGAAGCTATATGAAAATGCTTTAAAATGTGTGTTTTTAGGGTATGATTTTCAAAGAAAAGGCTGGAGGTGCTTTAATCCCCAAACTCAAAGATGTACTACTTCAAGGGATGTAGTCTTTGATGAAATATCTTCTTATTATGAGCAACAACCTTCAACACATTATGTGAATGATTCTTGTAGTGAAGGTAAAAAAGAAACCAAAAAGTTAAGTTCCTCTTCGGATGCTCAAAATAAGTCTTATTCATCATGAAGTGAGGACTTTAAAGAAAGGGGGAGACAAGGTGAAGAAAATGATGAAGCAAAGAAAAGAAGATCGATGAAAATGAATAAAAATTAAGATCGTTGTCTCATGAAATATGGGGATGTTGATTTCTCTAACCTTGTTGATGTTGTTTAATTTTTCTTTGGAGGTCTTATTGATGATGATGAACCCTCTTGTTATAAAGATGCAAGAGGAAATGTCCAATTGGAGACCGTCATGAAAGAGACGATTGATTCTCTCCAAAGAAGTCAAACTTGGGACCTAGTTTCAAAGCCACAAGAAGTTCAACCCATTTCATGTAAATGGGTAATCAAAATAAGGTGCAAGATGGATGGATCAATTAATCATTATTTGTTTAATGTTACATGGACTTTCTCCTTTGCATTAATAGAAAGCTTTTAGTGCCTCTCTACCTCCAACACACACTTTAATTTCTATAAGCTTCTAAATTTTACATGTTTTAATTCAATTCTCATTATGGAATAATGGCACTTAATGCTTAGCGTTCGCCTCTTGGCTTCCCCCATGCATCCTCACCACCCCTCTCCCCTCCCAATGCCTATTGTACCCCCCTTATCTTCACACAACACATCCTCACCTTTCTCTATGCCCTTCTCATCATGGAATAATGACATTTAATGCTTAGTTTTGACCTCTTGGCTTCCCCCCATGCATCCTCACCCCTCTCTCCTCCCAATGCCTACCATACCCATCTCTCTCTTCACCCAATGCATCATCACCGATGCTTACCACCTCACTCTTTTCCACCTCTTTCTCTCCCCAATGCCACCTTTGGCCTTCTGTTAACATTCTCTCTCTTACACAAGAAGCCAAGGTTATAACCCCCCAAAATCGTGGACTTGAAACCTTTTATGGAAAAGGTTGAAAGCTTTGAAATCAATCATTTATCAGAGTTTAAAACAGAAGTTCAGCGGAAGATCAGGTTCAAAACAGCAAGTCCCTAGACCTTGGGCGCATTACAACCAAATGCAGACGTCCCTTATAAACCGATTTGCAATTCAACTAGATATTTTATTGAAATGAAAAAAAGAACCACGTTTTGGTAATACAGTTTTAGAAATGCAGAGTTCTAATCAAAAGAGATGCTTTCAAAGAAACTTTGTACCACATCTATCAAAAGAGTCCCCATGAGCACAACGTCAGGAAAGGGCATTGCCTTGAATGCATCGCGTCATCATGCCATCGCAAGCTGTCTCAACCTGTTCACCACCTGCCCATGAAAATGGGTCAGTCTCACAACAGACTAGTAGGGGTGCAAAGGACAAGAAAGAACAAAGGCTGCAATAAGCAAGATAAACGCTAGCTCAAGCCGGAACAAGCAAGACTAGCAAATCTAACCAAATGTGTTGTGGAGTAAGCAAAGCTCTAGTAAAGCAAACAGCTACACACAAGAGCAATAAGGATTATAGTGTTAAACAAGCAACTATAGCAATCCCACAGATATAATAGGTGAAGAGTAACTAACTCTATCCACCAGTCAAGCAAAGCAATTGCATAAGACAAATATTCATAACACTCATAATACATATACAAGTACCATAGGATGGCTCAGTCCATCGACAAGTGATTACATTAATCGTGAGGCACAAGCTATTGCATCACAAACAATTCATAAGCTACACAGGATAAGCAATCAACTAGTATGAGAAGCTAGTTATTACTAACCAAGGAACTGCGTAGGCAGTTTAACCAAGGGTAACACCTCGACAGGCGTACATAACTCAACAAGTAGCATACCGAACTACCGAGCTAACCAGCAAGCAAGCAATGCACGTTAAACACGCATATCTCATGATCATGTGCATAAGTTATATCTTGTCTCATTATTGAGCAGGCCGTTGTGGGTACGCACAAGGCAAAACGTAGAAACAGCCGAGATCGATTCGGGGGTCCATTATGCTATGTATTTTATTATACCCCGAATGACTGACTGAGTCCGCTTCCTAAGGGGACGGTATGTGACCAAGAGAGTAAATCCCCAAAGGCAAACAAAGGGCCCAAAGGATGCGCATCCGTACTTCTGCAGAAGTGGCCCGAAGGATTTCCCCTAACCTCCGATGACTGTGGAAGGTCGGATCTTTGCCCGAGATTGTCATTAATGACTGTCCATCGGAGTTTTGTACCATCCATCCTCTCTTGATGAACCGTCCCGAATGAGCACGAGAGAGGGTTTCTTGACCGTCATCTCATTCTATATGCTCTGGTCTTTCAACCCAATCGAGCATCTTGCCTGTGAAGGCGCATGATTATTATTTAGGTGAGTTATACACGCCATTGCGCGTTTGAGGCAACCACACAGTTCTCATCCTACTCACCGCAGTACGCATCGTACCTATTCAAATGTACAATCATGATGAACAGGGTCAATCCATAGTGAGGGTAGAAACATCACTCTTGTGATCTTAAACACATGTCATTGCATGTTCGAGGCAGACATAGACCTCTCATCCTACCCATCGTAGTACGCAACATACATGTTCAAAGGTACAACCACGATGAGAGGGGTATGGATCTATCGCAGGAAATCCCAATGCTTCTGCTTTACAGAAGCCTACAGTGAACTCATTTCAGTTCCAACTGATCGTGCTCGGGTCCTTTAGACCATCGCAAGCAATCTGCCTATTAGGCGAAATCAACATAACAGGATTAGCTTAATGTGTCAATACACGCTTAGAGGTTACTATAGACCTCTCGTCCTGCTCTTCGTAGTCCAAACATATCGTACGTAACTAAAGGTACAACTACAAGAGGAGGAACATGGATCCCTCGTAAAAGATCCAACAATACCTTCACGAAGGAAGAAAGGCGTTACAATCTGGGTTTGACCAGAAAGCCTAGAACTAGGTCTTGCATATCGATCTAGCGATGACCCAAGTACCTCGCTAGGATCCTCGTCCTACTCGTGCATAGGCTCCTAAACAGGGCTATCTGAGTCGTATCAGATAGGTAGACTAAGGTTGTGACACACCTTTCCTAAATACATCGGTGTGAGAGATTCAACTGTTATCTCTGCTATACATCCTAGAAATAGGTTTGCACCTAAGACGATGTCTTTGGAGAACCGAAGTGCATAAGTGTGTGTCGTGGCTTGTAAGACAAGTGAGACGATATACACTATGCACTCGAAGCTGCACTCAGGGAGTGCAAGCTGATAAGGGACAAACCCGTGCACATACTAATACAATGGCAAATCGAGAGGCAAGACTCGATGGGCGAAGCTGCACCGCGAGGGTAGAACGCTAAAGCTCCACACGAGGTATGAGATCATACCTCGATCATCGTAACGCACAAGCAGGCAACTACGCAAGCAACTCGTGAGGTATGAGATCCTATACTGACTACGCAAGTATAAAGGACGACTCACGAGGCATGGGGTTGCACCTCGATTAAACGATAAGCGTAAACAAGTAAAGAAGCATACGACAAAGATAGAATACATGGATGAGCAAGGAATATGCACGAAGTGCGGCAACAAGGTAAAGACGAATGCATACAAAAGATAAGTGCAAGAGCAAGCACGACAGCACAGAAAGCAAAGTACGAAGAGTAAAGCAAGAAACAAGGCCATGGCGCATAAAGCGTGGGGCAACAAGCAAATGCAAGAAGGTAAAGTGCATGAACATAAAGGACCAGAATGTCCTGGAGTAAAAGACAGACATGTACAAGTAAATGCCAGGACGCAAAGCGCGGGGCAACAGGAAAGTAAAGTGCGGGAAAATAAAGAGGACAAGGATCGCGAAACCGCGTCCTTGAGTTAAAAGACATGAAATGTAAAGACAGGAATGAAAAGCCTAGGCACATATAGCGCAGCGGCGACAGAAAGGAAAGTGCGAGAAAGTAAAGAGGACAAGGATCGCGAAACCGTGTCCTTGAAGGTAAAGACATACGTATATATATTATATGTATACATATATCGTCCGCTTTTAGTTATCTTTCTTATTTTAGCATTTATCAGTTCATTGTCCTTTCACGCAAGAATCCCCTACCTTAAGGGGTTGCGGGTCCTCGTACGCATGCAGCGTAGGCAAACAAGAGCTCGAGCCACAGAGGGCGAGCTGGATCCACCGTTCAACCTGGAGAGCTTAGATCATTAGTATAAGTCGCAAAATAAACGAGAAGCAACAAGCACAACAAGGCTCCCTGCCTGCAGAAGGCAGATGCAGGAACTCTGCATCCTGCAGACAAGGATGCCAGAGGCAGGGGCCTCAGCCCTGCTTGGCAACAGCAGCAGATACAGGGAGCATGAGCTCCCTGTCTGCCGGCACAGAGAAAGGCAGGGGAGGGAGCAGAGGCTCCCCACCACACCTGTTGCAACAAGGCAGAAGGGAACACCCCCTGTCAAAGCACGAGACAGGGGCGCAGCCCCCTGTCGGCAGCAAGAACAAGGCAAGGGGGCAAAGCCCCTTGCCGGAGAACAAACACCGAGATGCAGGGGGCAAGCCCCTGCTCGAAAACAGGGCAGGGGGCTTCGCCCCCTGCTAGCACAATGCAGGAGGCAGGGGGACAGAACCCCCTGCCGAGGAGCAACAGGAGAGCAGGGGGGCTTCGCCCCCTGCAGGAAAACCAAAAGGAGGCAGGGGGAAGAACCCCCTGCCGAGGGACAACAGGAGAGCAGGGGGGCTCGCCCCCTGCCGGGAAACAAAAAGAAGGCATAGGTGCGAAGCCCCCTGCCGAAGGTGATCACAAAGGCAAGGGGACTCCGCCCCCTACCGAGAAACAAGGGAAAGTGACAGGGGGTGGAACCCCCTGCCAAGAAGAGTCAATCGACAGGGGGTTCAGCCCCCTGTCGACCAACAGCAAAAAGGGAGGCAGGGGGTTTTAACCCCCTGCCAACAAGCGGTGACGACAGGGGCTCAGCCCCCCTGTCGATCCACCCTGCACAAATGAGAAAGAGAGGGGAGGGTTTACCTCCGAAAACGGCAGCAACAGGAGAGTCGTCAGGCTGGAAGGTCGAGGGCTACTGTCGGTTGAGCTGCCTCGACAAGGGTAGCAACGTCGATGGCCGGCAAGGCTCGAAGGTTGTCGGCGCACGAGGTCCCTGGCACAGCCAATGGCCAGACAGGGAGGGTTGAAAGGTGGAGAGTGGCAAGCAGGGAAGTCGGAGCTAAGAGGCCGTCGGTGGCCGGCGCAGTCGATAGCAGATAGGGGGATTCCTGGAGCGAAGCTCGGGGGCACGATCGGCAGCTGCTTAGGTCGCTGGTGGCTGGGGATGCTGGCTGCGAGTCGCCGACGACTGAAGGGGAGACAGCGCCTCCCGGCAGCAGCTGTAGGGAGAAACAGCAGAAAAGGGGGAAGAAACAGATGACCGGCGACGAGTCGTCGGCGCTCGGTGGCCGCAGGGAGGATCGCTGGTCGCCGGAACTCAGACGCCGTCGTCGGCATCGATCGCCGACATCCTGCAACACCGGGGACGAAGAGGGGAGTGATGGTGCTTGCGTCGTCGAGAAGCCAGCCGGACGGAGAGGAGGTGGCCGGACGGAGCTGCTCGCCGGCGTCTCCTGTCGCCGGCGGCCGCGGCGTGAGGGGGGCGGAGCAGATGAGAGAGAGAGAAGGGGCGAGGGTTTTGAACCCTCGCCCGAGACGCCTGCGTCTTTTAAAAGACGCAGGTTCTCGAGGATTCGAGAACCCGGGTCCGGGTTGAGCTCGGGTCCGACACGGACCCGGATCCGGGCCCGACAAAGCGGCCCAGACCCCTGACACGTGCAGGGCACGTGTCTGACACGAGTCGGACGCAATTTTTTTTTTCACGGGCTTTACAAAGGTAGTTTCCCCTTGTAATAAACCGGAAAAAAATTTAATTAAGTTTGGATTTAGGTCGGATCCGGATCCGACCCGGACCCAAATGGAGGCACCGCCTCCCGTGTTTTGAAGACAGCGAGGCAGGGGTTTCAAAGAGAACCCCCGTCCCCTTCTTCCTCTCTCGTTCTCTCTCCCTGATACCCCCCAACTCTCCCTCCTCTTCTGTGACTTGCCGAAGAATCTTGTCAGGCCGCCACCGCCGGCGATAGCACCACCGGAGCCCACCCTTGTCGACGACAACCTTCCCTTTGTGACTCGCTGGCGACACCTCTCTATCCGGCGACCTCCAGGTATGTTCCCTTCGTCCCTCTTCTCCTTCTTTGTCTGTCACTTTCTCCCTCACTTCTCTGTTGTGCAGGGAGGAGCTGAGTCGCCTCCCTGCCTCCCTCAATCGCAAGGGAGGGGCAAAGCCCCCTCCTTGCTGCCTTAAAACCCCAGGGGTGGGGCAGAGCCCCCTCCCTGGGATGGGTTTTGCAAGGGAGGGGCCCAGCCCCCTCCCGATGCCTCTGTTAGCAGGGGAGGGGTTGAGCCCCTCCCTATGTGCTGTTACGAGGGAGGGGGTCGAGCTCCCTGCTCCCTGAGTCTCATTACAGCAGGGGAGGGTCGAGCCCTCCCTGCTGCCTCTTTTGGTCAGGGAGGGGTCGAGCCCCCCTCCCTGCACCCTCGTCTTCTTCTTCTGTCCTCTTGCTTCTTCTCCTCTCAGTCACCAGGGAGGGGCTGCTCCCCTTTCCCTTTGCTCGCTGATATTCGGGAAGGGGCGTAACCCCTTCCTTTTGTTTTCTCATTAGACAGGGAAGAGGCTTGGCCCCCTCCCTATTCTCTCTCTTCTCGTTTGACAGGGAGGGTCGCGACCTCCCTCCCTGCTCTCTCTTGCTGGCCGATCGGAGGGCACCAGCCTTTCGGCACCCTCCGCTCGGTGAGGTCAGGGAAGGGGCGCAACCCCCCCTTCCCTTCTCTTTTTTTTCTTTTGACCGCCGACAGGGGCTATGCTCCTGTTGATACCTTCTTTTCCAGCGGACTGGCAGAGGCGACGCCTCTCTGTCGCCACCTTCCGTTTTGGTCGGAAGGTAGGGGTGATGCCTTTGCCGCCCCCTGCCTTCGTTTGTTGTTCCAACAGGGGGGCTCTGCTCTGCCCCCCTCGTCCTCTGGCAGGTCGGCAGGGGCTGGGCCCTAGCCGCCTGAGTCTTCTACAAATAGGGAGCGGCTGCTCCCTACTTGTTTTCTTGGTCTGCTTTGGCTGGCAGAGAGCATGCCTCCCTGCCTCTGTTCGTTGGCAGAAAGCCAGGGCTCTCCTCCCCTGTTCTTGTCGCGCTAAGCAGGGCTCGTGCCCCTGGCCTCTGCTTCCGCAGCATGTCTGCAGGGAGCGAAGTCACTGGTTTTGCTTCGCATCGGGTCTTGTCGGACTCACCTCCTGTTGTTTTCTTTATGGTTTAGCATACTAAAGTTCTAAGCATCGCAGGTTGAATGGTGGTTCCTGCTCGCTCTTCATGTAACATCATCGTATATATTGCATGTTATGATTTCTGCGTATGATGCATCGATAATCAAAATGAATCAACGTAGGCCTGGGGGGCCTTGAGCTTTAGTTTGCTCTTTCTTTATTTGTCTTAATGTATCGCAGAAGTCACGTTATTATTGTTTCACTGTATTGCGTTGTTCTATGCTATGTCACATAGGTGCGGGTGTGAATGCGGCGGAGCGGTACTTTAAAAAAGCTTGGGTGCGGGGATGCGGAATATATATATATATATATATATATATATATATATATATATATATATATATATATATATATATATATATATATATATATATATATATATTCATAGTTTTAAGTTAATACTATGTGTATTTGTGTGCATTTATGTATTTATATATATAATATAGATAAAAATAGACTTGATTAGAGTTAATTGAATCTAGTTTTGAATAAAAATGGATCTGAGCGTGATTGACTTCACCTAACATAAAGGAAGTGTTCAAGTGTCACACCCGCCTGGGTGCGAGTGCGACACAGGTGCGGTGCCCTGTTAGAAGAGTCTGTGTGACATAGGTTATATGTTTTTCTGCGGGTTGTAGTCCCGTGATGGGTCTCACGTTGAGATATACGAGCTTGTATATTAATTTTTGCATGTTGAATTGCAAATGAATGAATTGGTCATTAATAACAAGATAAAGAAAAGAACAGTCTAATATACGTTCTGAGATATCTCATAGTTAGAATGAGACTCTTAGAGTTTCGGTTTTGAGAAACAACGAGAATACAAAAACTTTGTGTGCATTATTGTTACCCATGAACCCGATATTGAAGTTCTTTCTCCTGATCACGATTTTAGAGAGAGTCTGTCACTTTACTTGGGGGGTGGTGTGTAGACACAACTGTTGTTTTGGTATATAAAAAAGTAGTCATATTTGATGTGAAGGTTCATAGTGTCCCGACATTAGATGTAGAGGTCTAATGTTCCGAAGGTTGATTCGATCGAGGACTAAGTTTGAAACCCAGTAATAAAATACAACTTGTGTGCTAAGTTACCCTGGGAACCCTACTTGACCTCGAGAAATTTTACCCGTTTGGTTTATCCACGGGCAAGGGTAATAAAAAGAAAAACTTAAATTGTGTGCATTTAATAGGGACATGCGTATAAAAAGAATACTCTGATAAAAGATAATAATTTATTCATGCATGTGCACAAAAATCAATGCATATTCTTGCTACATATTAGATCATGCATCTTTATTTGTTCTCTTGTGATATATGGATGATTGCATGATATGTGCTTTCTATTGCATGATTACATGTCTTTATTGCATATTTAATGTTCTCTATTAATGATAATTGTTTTCTCTTGTTTAACACTTATTCCCTGTTAGTTAAATGAGTGCTTAAATTATTAATTTGTCATAGTTACATCCATCTAAATTATTGCATGAATCTCTTCTGTATTCTTTATACTTATTTGTTATATTAGAGGAATTCGTATAAAGAATTCTTTGGATTTCTTACACCCATACTTTTATGTTTTTCACAGCCTTAAATGCCCAGTGAGTGAGGTAACCAGCTCATGAGAGGAGCTATGAGGAGATTACATGACTGCTTGATAGATTCACTTAGACAGCGTGACTCTTTTCTTTTCATTTAATGTTTATGCACTAAAATAATTTTTGCAATTGTCTCATGACTATTATTTCTTAATTAATAAAGTTTGTTTGCTATGGTTAGGATGATGGGTGTAAGATCTCTTGTGGTTCGTCAATTTTTCTAGTTGTGTTGGAACTGTAAAGGCCCCTGGGTCTCTGGGAAGATTTTCGCAATGGTTTAAAAAAAATCACACTTTTTTCTTGGGTATGAGTTGGGGTCGTTATAAATGGTATTAGTATCCTCTGTTTTGATGGTTAATGTATAAATCTTATTTCAATTTAAAGACTTGGTTTTCATACTGGTTGGTTTTTAGTGGCCTTAGTCACAAAGACTCGTATAGAAACGAACTAACGAGCTTTAATAGCTGCATCTACAATCAAGATGCAACAGATAAAAGAACCTTAACAGGAAGGCTCTAACAGATGATGGTGATCTTGACAACTAACTGTAATGGATTCTTGAAAAGAAAATCAAGTTGTTCTTCTAGCTGATTACAAGAGGTAACTACTGGCTACCTCTTCCCTGTGACTAATTTCATTTAGGTACTTCATCTTTTCTTTCTCAATCACATTTCCTTAACAACTGTCGATTTCTTCAGAGAAGTGGACGATATACAGGTTACCATCTCCCTATACTCCTAATAGGATCTTCCTATGGGATCTTGGATTGACATGTCACCTAGGCTACATTATCTATGTTTAAAAATAAAATGAAAATACAAACTCTCTCTCTCTACATTCATTTGTTAAGTTTCTAATCCTGACTAAGTTTGTTGATTTAGTATTACCAAACTTGGATTCTATCTTTGACCTATATATTTAATCAAACCTATTTCAATAATGCCAAACTTGGATTTTATTAGATCTGATTAAGATTTAGAATAAGGTCATATAGACCTATTGACAGGCCTTGCAACATCAAACAAGTACTAGGATCAATTAGAATCATATTGATATCTGATCCAGATCCAATACTTTGGACATGGATCACTAATATAAAATCCAAATTTGTATCCAGATAAGCAACATATGTCAGATCTATGTTTATTATGGAATATATAGTGGTTGATCTTTAGAAGTAATCATTTTAGATGAGTGCATCATTTGTTTGTTAATGATTGACGATATTATGTTTATCTACTCATATTTCATGATTTTTTTGTTTGCGATGAACTATGACCAAAGTTACCGGAAGCTTCTTAGATAGGTGGGAAGCCCATTTCTCAGAAACTCTCTTCGAAAGCACGATACTCCTTGCTTCCGAAACTTGATGAGAATCTTGATTTTCCCACACTTCTATGCTTTCCACATGCTTCATCCATTCTTCTTATATGTTTTCTCACTCTACTTTTCATGTTTTTTGCGTTTTCTCTCACGCTTCTCACTCACTTCCATGTGCTTTCTCTAAATTGGCAGTAATCATTTTTAAAATTTGTCAAAAATTTAATTCTTACAATAAAAAATCATGAAATTTAAGAATAGTCACTTTTATTTACATTCCATTTTGATTCTCATTCAATTCTTATATTGTTTTCTCGCTTTCCGCTTCCTATACATTTTAAAACGCATCGCTTCTCGCATTCTCTTCCCATATCTTTTCCTGTTTCCGCTTCATAGTTTGGCAACATTGACCATGACTGACTTTTGGGTGGCTTAACAAACAGTTAAATTCGTATGAAAGTTAAGCTTCAGTTTCAATATGGTCATGATCAAATTCCTTCTATTGTACCATGATTTGTGTCCAATACCCTTTGCTACAACAAATATGATTTGCAGCATTTCATTGAAAAAATAATAATACAATTTTCTATATATATTCTTGAATGCAAACTTGCACATCAAAACTACTTACAAAGTGCAAAATCTCTTTCAAAACATTGAAAAGTTCAGAAATTTGTACATAAATTAGGTGTGCTTCATTTGGATCCAATCTGATCATTACTATGTTTTTTTCTCATGCAAATGCATGTTTTTTTTACTAGTATGTATATATATGGCTACTAGAAGTAGTGAACCCAATTTGGTTTATAACTCATGTGGATCAATCCTGGGCAGCGTGATATTAAATAAAAAAAGGCCAAAGATCTTTGTTAGTGCTCGCAGAGCACCGCTACAGGCATGTTCTTAGCATGCGCCTTCTGATATTTGAGATCAGTAAATATGTATGTACACACTTCAGTCATATATATGAAGATGATATATCAATCTCAGCCATCACTTTACATGGCAAAAATCAAGGGATATTACAGTTTTTTTTATGAATCTCAGAAAAATATTTACATTTAAAAATAAGTTAATAAAAAGAGTAGCTTTTAGCATTTTTGCAAACATGCAAGGAAAATATAGAGAAGATTTTAAATTAACAAGGTGAAAATAAAAACATACTTAAAATATAAGGAAAAACTAGAAATATTTTGAAAATAAAATGATAATATTGTGATATATTCCAATAACTTTTTTATATTTTAAAATTTTACCAACTTAAGAATCTTATGATATTTTTTATTTTCATGAAAATGTTGATATCCAGACATGTCCAGCACTGTCACTTCTTGACAATGGCTTTGACAGTGATAACTTCAAACTTTAAAGTGCCAATGCCAACACTTATTGGACATTCTGAGAGCCTGACAGTATGCACACTGTCTGTCACTCAATGTGTAGTGTATGGACACTTAAAAACTTGAGTGTCTAGTGCCAAGCAAATGACCTTTTTTACCTGTCCCAAATATCAGTTATATCATCAATAACGTTAGGCACTAGCACTAAAACGGTGGTTGAGTTTATTTTTGAAAGAATCAGAAGATTTTTCATCTATACCCCAAGGATATAACAAGTTACCTATTTATTTGATCAGGAATCTCTCTCTCTCTCTCTCTCTCTCTCTCTCTCTCTCTCTCTCTCTCTCTCTATATATATATATATATATATATATATATATATATATATATATATATATATATATAAAACCTTGCAAGTGTTTTTTGCTTAATCCAAACCCATAGATGAGTTTATAAATTATAATTGCATATTTATTCATTAAAACTGTGTAGGGAATCAATATGTTGAATTTAACCCCATTTCTGCTTTCAAATCTGTGCTACTTAGCCAGATATTTGAGATGGCGTTGGGGGTACATGTTATTTTCTTGGGTTGGAAGTTGCATATTGAAAATAATGAGACAAAACAAACAAGAAATAACCATGCCAATCAAATAAAAACATGTAGAAATAAATTATCGAAGTTTTTCTTTTCCAAATGTAATTCACAGGAAAACAGATGAAATACCAAGCCTAAATATGCAACAGAGCCAGAAATGTAAACAGAGATCAAAGGACTTTTTTTAGCAATAGTGGTTTCTTCGAGTCCACATGATCAACAGCATCAAAGTTCATATCAGTGCCCAGGTAACATAGACATTCAAAATAATACCTATATCTGTGTGCCTTACTATGTGTATGTTGTGTGCATATTGATGAAGTAGAAACAACACAAGGAGTTGATATGTACATGTCAATATTTTCTCAACTGAGTTCTCATGCTACTATGGCTCTTAAATCATAAAATATGACTGATGACTCACTATACTTCAAAACCATGAGCAAAAGAGAAATCACAAAATACAAACTTACCTCATGGTTAAGTGATAGGCCTCCTCGAAGCGAAGACTCTGCCTCCTGAATGTTTCCTTCGTCGAGCATTGCCACTACATCTGATGTTTTTATGGAAAGCCCATTTGTGGAGGCCTCTTTGTCAGCCATATCATTTTCCAAAGCCTCACCTACTTCCTGTCTCATCCACTCAATTTAGTAATTCCACAATATTTTCAATTATGTACCATGCTATGCTCATGGAATAGGGTCACCTATATCAAAAATCCATGTCTTGACTTAGTTTATATAATAAATGAATCAATATAAAGCTAAGGAAAAAAGTTATCCAAACAAACTAAATAATCAACTAAATGGCATAAATTCAAAGTTGGCCAAAAGGATTCACTTCCAAAAAATATTTGAATGTGACAAAATAAACACTATGATGCCAAATATAAAGTTTCAGAATTTGTGATAATTCTTGCCTTACACAAGCATACAAATGATTTTGCCAGCATTTTGAGAAGAGGGTCCTTTAGTTTGAAGCCCTAATGCCTATAGTCATCTCTGATCCAAGAGCACATATTACTGGTTCCTTCTATTAATAGATTCACATATAGGAGAAAAAAATCAATATAATCTTTCAATTAAGTAAAGAATGATCCATTTCACAAATTGTTTATAATTCTTGCATGAGATCAAGCTTTACTCTCAAGCTAAAATGTCACAAAGCCTATAAGGATGTACATATATAGAATTCACTCAGAAAAGATCTACTTGAAGAATAACTTGCCAAGCCCATTCAATGTGATATGACATCATATCATTAACCCATCCAGAAAATTGTAATATGTAAATTAACTCTAATGTTTCATATATATACATGGTCACTGGAATATGAGAACTACCGTTGAAACTGCGATGCTCATGGATTTTTTGTTCTTTTTTTAAAATCTAACCGTATAGATGTGATCTACAAGCTTGGTTTTATAAGGACGCGCTCTTGAATCATCCAAGTATGAAGCATAAACCAGATTTTTAAGGCTTTAAAATCAATGGCTCATAATCTTCATAAGTATTCAAGCATCCAAAAATCCTATTTTTTCATTGAAAATACACAATCCAACAGTTGATTTCTAGCAAAATCACCATGCTGAACACATCTACATGGTTGGATTTGCAAAAAAAAAAAAGTGCTGGAAATGGTCAGTTCAGATGGTAGCTCTCTCTCTCTCTCTCTCTCTCTCTCTCTCTCTCTCTCTCTCTCTATATATATATATATATATATATATATATATATATGTGTGTGTGTGTGTGTGTGTGTGTGTGTGTGTGTGTGTGTTTTATTTGTTTATTTACATTTATACATATAAAATCATAGATGTTTTTGTTTTTAGAAATGAACAAATAAATTATATATATAGTAAATGGTAGGTGTGCAGTAATGTCTGTTTTTAATTTCCCGTTTTCTTATTGAATTACATCTCAGTTTTTCCTGTTTTGTTTATATTTTTTTTCCTGTTTTCTTTCATTCGTTGAGTTACTGTTTTTTTTTTCAAATTACTGAATTCCTGTTCTTTCTTTTTCCGGTTTCCAATTTTCCAGTTTTTTTAAAGTCATTTCCTGTTTTACAAAGTTACCGCTTGTTTTGTTTTGTTTTGTTTTTACATTCAGTTTTTCCAGTTTTGTTTTGTTTTTACACTTTTCCTATTTTCTTTCATGCTTTCATTTTCTGTTTTGTATTCCTTGATTTCCCGTTTTTCAATTAATTTCCTGTTTTTCAAACAAGTCATTTCCTGTTTTTTTTAATATCGAATTCTTGTTGGTTCAATATGTTTTTTTTTAACAGTTTCATTTCCTGTGTTAACTAGGTGTTAGTTGTTAAGTGAATTTACTTAGTTGCTTAGTTAAATAACTAGTGAGTTGTTAGTTTATCAATTTGTTAAGGATTAGTATTATCATTAGTCATTAGTTTAATATAGTTTTAATTGTCATTAGATTTCTTTCATGATTTCATATTTTTAGTATTTAGTTAGTTCAACATAGTTTTTACTTCTATCTCGTGTACTGCTCGTGTTCGTTTGACTTGTGCAGGATCGCACAGGCGCAGAGCGAAAGTGATCAAGTGACACAGAAGCACAAGAGTAGAAGTAGAAACTATGTTGAACTAACTAAATGCTAAAAATATGAAATCATGAAAGAAATCTAATGACAATTAAAACTATATTAAACTAATGACTAATGATAATACTAATCCTTAACAAATTGATAAACTAACAACTCACTAGTTATTTAACTAAGCAACTAAGTAAATTCACTTAACAACTAACACCTAGTTAACACAGGAAATGAAACTGTTAAAAAAAAACATATTGAACCAACAAGAATTCGATATTAAAAAAAAATAGGAAATGACTTGTTTGAAAAACAGGAAATTAATTGAAAAACGGGAAATCAAGGAATACAAAACAGAAAATGAAAGCACGAAAGAAAACAGAAAAAGTGTACAAAAAAAAAAAAAACTGAAAAAACTGAATGTAAAAACAAAACAAAACAAGAGGTAACTTTGTAAAACAGGAAAGGACTTTAAAAAAACTGGAAAATTGGAAACCGGAAGAAGAAAGAACAGGAATTCAGTAATTTGAAAAAAAAAAAATGATAACTCAACAAATGGAAGAAAACAGGAAAAAAATGTAAACAAAACAGGAAAAACTGAGATGTAATTCAATAATAAAATGGGAAATTAAAAACAGGCAATACAATTGAGATGAGATCTATACTAAAAAAACAGGAAATGAATTAAAAACAAAGGAAAACAAAACAGGAAATGATTGAATTGAAAACAGCATATGAAATAAAAAAAACACAACAGGAAATCAAAAGATAAAAAAAAAACAGGACATTAAACGATGAACAACAGGAATTTAATGAATGGAAAACAGGAAATCAAACGATGAACAACAGGATATGGGATAGAAAAAAATAGGAAATACGATGCTTTAAAAAAAACAAACAGAAAATTAAGGAAAGAACAAGAAATCAGAAAATGCAGAACAGGAAATCTGACAGAACAGGGAATCAGATGCATAAAAAAATAGGAATTCGGATGCATAACAGGAATTTAAACGATAAACAGGAACTTGCGAAAATGAATAAAACAGGAAAATCGAGGAATGAAAGAAAGTAAACAAGAATTACAGGGAATGAAAACAAGAGATCGGATCAACAAATGAAACAGAAAATCGAGAGATGAAAAAAAAAATAGAAAAACAAAGAATAAAAAAAAAACAGGAAATACAGGAAATCAATGAGGAAATAGGGAATGCAGGAAATCGAAATCCGATGCATGAATTTTTTTTTTGTTTTTTGTTTCTTTTCTTTCAAATACACTATTCCTCCAGCAGGAGTTGAAAGAGGATACGAGAGAAGAGGAAAGAAGATAAAAAAAAAAAAAGAAGAATTGCAGAAAATCACTTACCGTAGAGAGGGGTTGAGAGGAGAGGTGGCCTCCACCACGTGCGCCGCCGCCGATTTGCTACTCCACCGGAAAAGAAGGGAAGGGGAAAGGGAAGAGAAAGAGAGGGAAGGAAGAAGAAGAAAAGAGAAGGCCGATTGGAGAGGAAGGGGAAGGAAAGAAGAGGGCTGCGTAGAGGAGAGACCATTCGGTTTTTCCCTTTCATTGAGTTTTAAAGCCATCGGGTGGGTTGTTACAAGATTTTCAAAAAATCTAAAAAAAAACTATCCTAAAAATTTTATTTACCAAAAACCTCATTTCGACTTATGTTTTTAAAAGAAATCTAGACTAACTCTACTTTAATTCTAATTTTTTTATTGTGTAAAAACTAACAATACTACATTAATGACAAACATTAAAATATGTATTAAATTGCAAAAGAACACTATTTTTCAAGCATTTTCTATTTTTAAATCATTTTAACACATTTACTTGAAACTAAAATAAAATTGGGTTTTTAAAACATTTTCTCATTAAACCATGCATATTTTAGTATGAAATCATCCAAAAATATATGCATGATCACGCAGCTACCGACGGGATGTGTGTGGCTATCAATCAGAAGGCATGATGGATGGCTACAATAGAAAAAAAGCAAAAAGTGGTAAAAACACGAATTTGCTTGTTTTTACCCCTTTAGCGGCAGTTTTCGACCGCCACTAAATACAATTTTAGTAATGATGCTTGCATCCTTATGCATGAGTTTAGTGGCGCAAATTGGCATTTTTGCCCCTTTTTATAGGTGATGGCCGTAGCGTCGTCCCACTGTAGCTGGGCAGCCACCACTTTTTCTATCATATATATAATAATGGGTCCGTGCTAAACCCATTTGGTTCTAAACCGCGTGCTAAATGGTTTTGGGGGGCTTTTTTTTATTTTATTTTTAAATTCTGACCCTACAGATGTGATATATGTATTTGATTTTAGAGGGATCAGCCCTTGAAGAGTTTGATTCCAACACATTCGCAGGTTTTATAAAGTTTGAAAAATCAACGGTCCAAAATCTTTATAAATTTTCAAGGCTCTAAACATCATTTTTTTCATCAAAAACACATGATCTAGGTATGGATTCTTAGTAAATCGGCCATGCCCAACACATTTATGGGGCCAGAACCGCATAAAAAGCATCGGAGAAGCCCAAAAAACCCATTGAGCATGTGGTTTAGCACGGATCCATTTTCCTATATATATATATATATAGAGAGAGAGAGAGAGAGAGGTGCGTAGGTGCACGATGGACGCTCAGCCCTTTTTTACGCAAAAATGTGCAAAAACTGACAAAAAGGGTATTAGCTACGCATAAAAACACAACTAAAAACCTTTTTCAGAATGCCACACGTGTTTTTAGAGACCATTTAGCGGCGTTTGGCATTTTTTACCATTTTTTTTGTGCTGACCGTTCATCACAGGCGTGCGATGGACGGTCAGAGTGGTTAAGCACCTATTCATCAAGTACCTACGGCATTTTCCTATATATATTATCACCAAATCAAGACAGAGAAAAACAAGTATTAACCTTACGATCTTCCTGCTTACAATATTATTAAATATATTTCTTAAAGAATCTTAATCTATAGACTATAAAGATAAATTAAAGACAACAGAAACTTATTAAGAAAATTACAAGAAGATAGTTTCCTCTGTGAGATTTGGATAATTAGCTCATTCATGTTTGATCCCAAATCTATTAAAATCTAGGACAAAAAAAAAAGGAAAATAAGCATTCTGGAAGAAACCAGCTCACGACATTTAGGTTTATAGCCTAAACTCTCCAAAAAAATTGCAAAGAAATGCTAAAACAATATGGATCAAAGAAATTATCGACAAATTTTAAAACCTGTACCTCTCACTTAAGTTTCCAGGAGCGAAAGTCTTAGGCTTCAGACGCCAAGATCTCAATCTAAATCGCCACGTAAGCTCGATCTGAACTATGTTCTCTCCAACTTTTCGCTGGAATCACATATCAAAACAAGAACCGTTCAACTAAAATCACAACGAGTAGTGCTTTCTCCTCCGATTATGAGCTCCACATCAGGAAACTGATCGGTCAATCCAATCTGACAGATGAGAAGATAGAGATGGAGATGGTGAAGGATGCTGAGAGAGAGAGGCAGGGAAGCTCAGATCCGGAGAAGAAGCCGCGTAGATGAGGGATCAGATCGCGGCTGAGGACGGAGGAGAGGACGAGATCGACAATGTAAGTGTGTGTGAGAGAGAGAGAGACAACCAGCGTTTGTAATGGCAGAGATCCGACCAGATTCTGCAATGCGTCCCTGCACCTGAAGGAGATCGTCGGTCGACTACTGCCCGAAGGTGTGCCATGACATCCCTGACGAGGGTGGAGAGAGACAAAGAACTCCAAGGAAGGAAGGTGGCGAGAGCGATGGATGGGGAACGAGAGAGAGAGAGAGAGAGAGAGAGAGGAGGAGGAAAAAAAATTAAAAAGATGGTGCGGGTCGGGTCTGGGTTATTGAGTTGGATGTTAGGATAGGGATGGCACTGGACCGGGGCGGGAACAAGGGCTCCACCCACTATCTCAAAATTCTGCCTCCATTCCAGTACGGTCTTTATTTTAACCTCTATCCCTGCCTCCATCCACTATCCAAATGAGGCGAGGCAGGGCAGGGCTCGTTTCTCTTCGGTCTATTGCCATCCCTAAACCAGGATGGATGAAGGAGTGGGGCAAAGGAAAAGCTTACTAGATGGGGGTGGGGCTCCCTTTTCACCCGATCAACTTCCATCCCTAGTTAGGAAGAGGTTGCTAGAAATGATTCTAAAGACCTGTTCCTATTTCCTAGGACTCTCAATGGGTGAGTGGTCGAAGTAGGCTCTATGTTCCCCCGAACAGGGCAGGTAGCTACATCTCATGTTCGGGGGTCCCAAAGAGCACCACGTATGTAAGCATGTGCGGCTCGTATCCCCATGTTTGTGAGCATCACTTTGTGTTGAAGTCTGATGCAGTTGTAAAGACTTAAGCACTTTTTCCTCCATTGGTGCCAAAAATAAATGATGATTCTAGAAAAGGAGTAGTTGCAAAGACTTAAGTACCCTGAAGATGATTATTTATGACTCAGTCCTTGCACTGTAGGATTATCCGAGAAAGGAATCCCCCCTGGAGAAGGCCATGAACATCAACCCTCTATCTCTCTTTTCTCCTTTTGCTTTTGTGCACATCCAGCAGACGATCCTACATTGATCTATCAAGCACCGATTGACCTGCACACTGACTGTAGCATGGTTTAACTTGATGAATTGTGAAGTCTGATTCAGAGTTTTTGCCCTTACAGAAGGGGGGTTCGAGGGCTCCCCCCAACATGGGTCCCGCTGCACAATCAGCGGGTCTAGGGGGGCTGCCCCTTGCGGAGGGCAGCGCCCCCTGGACCAAATTTTTTCTTGGGCTTATGTTTGAGGCTCGGTTTCAGTTAGCGGGGTTTTTGGGGGGTAGCGTCCCCCCAGAACAAAATTGTTTTGGGGGCCTTGCATAAATTCTTTCTTTTTTTCCCTCTTGTAACTGTAAAAAAGGAACAATAAAGTGTTGTGTTTGATCGTGACGCTCATATGTTTCCTTCTATTGCTTCATGCTCGAGGTTTTTGTAACACCCTTTTTCATGATTTTTTAATTTTTTTCTCGCTATGAATTTTTCGTAAATTGCTACTTGATTTGTCATGGAAAACTAGACAAAAATTGAAGAAGAACGCTTTTTACAAATCTGAAAAAGAATCTCCCGTTGAGGAGATATGACTCTAACAAAATGAACTAAAAATTGTATAACTTAAAGAATGTAGAATGATAGGGGTCTGGTTTTTAATCAAACTAGAACATGAAATGACCATAAAAATTACTGAAAATTGATATGAATAAACTAAATTCAATTACAAAGACACTACTTTTTACGGATCAAAAATATGATCTCCAGTTAGAGAGATATGCCCCTGACAAGTTGGTCTTAAGTTGAATAGCGATTTATCGAAGAAAGCTGCAAATCGTTGAATACACCATAAATCGCAATAGAGATTTACTGAAGATACTATCAATAACAATTTATTAAAGAAAGTTATAAATGCACTGTGATTTACCAAAAAATATCATAAATCGCAATAGAGATTTACTGAAGACACTATAAATTACAATAGAGATTTACCGAAGGACACTATAAATCAGCACCAACCGAAAGACTGACAAATTTGGGATATTTACGCACAGTTTCAGCCATAACGCTGAACATAAAATGTGTGGAGATACGCATTAGCTTTCCACAGAAATAAGATTATTTGGTTTTCATAGAGAGAGCCAGGAAATATCCCGAAAATACCGGACACCATTCAGAATGTTCTGGACTGCTGACAAAAATTCGAGTGGTCCTCCAAAGACAGGGAGTTTTGATGGCTTTGTGTATCGAATCAAACAAAGTTATCAACTACAAAGTTTAAGGACTACATATAGGCTTTCTAGAATGTCCAAGAACACCTAAAACAGACCTGTATCCAGGGAGATACTGTTATTTTATCAGAGGTATCTCTAACAGCTCGACAAATCACAATAACATAAATCGCAATAGAGATTTGTTAAAGAGATTATAAATCGCAATAGAGATTTACGAAAGACATTATAAATCGTAATAGCATAACTTATAATAGAGATTTACTGAAGAGATTATAAATCGTAATATAGATTTGCTAAAGACATTGAAAATCGCAATAGAGATTTATTGAAGACACCACAAATCACAATAGAGATTTACCGAAAGACACTATAAATCAGCACCAATTGAAAGACTGACGAATTTGGGATGTTTATGCATAGTTTCAACCATAATGCTAAACATAAAAAGTGTGGAGATACGTGTTAGCTTTCCATAGAAATAAGAATATCCAGTTTTTATGGAGAGAGTCGATAATATCTCAAAAATACCAGACACCGTCTGGGATGTTCTGGACTGCTGACGAAAATTCCGGTGGTCTGCCAAAGATAGGGACTTTTGATGGCTCTGCGAACCAAATCGAACAAAGTCATCAACTACAAATTTGAAGGACTACATCTAATCTTTTCATAATGTCCAAGAACACCTAAAATGGACCTATATCCAAGGAGATACAGTTATTTTATCAGAGGTATCTCTGAGAGCTCGACAAATCGCAATAGCATAAATCACAATAGAGATTTGCTGAAGAGATTATAAATTGCAATAGAAATTTATGGAAGACATTATAATTCGTAATAGCATAAATCACAATAGAGATTTACGAAAGACATTGTAAATCGTAATAGAGATTTGCTGAAGACATTGTAAATTGCAATAGAGATTTATTAAAGACACTACAAATCACAATAGAGATTTATCGAAAGACACTATAAATCAGCACCAACCGAAAGACTGATGAATTTGGGATGTTTACGCACAGTTTCAGCCATAACGCTGAACATGAAAAGTGTGGAGATATGTGTTAGCTTTCCACATGAACAAGAATATCCGGTTTTCATGGAGGGAGCTGGGAAATATCTTGAAAATACCAGACACCATCCGGGATGTTCTTGACTGTGAAATTCCACTAAAGGGGGGGTGAATAGTGAAATACGATAAAGATCGATAAAATAAAATAATCAGGCAATAAGGCACAACACATGAAACACAGAATTTATACTGGTTCGGTCAGTATCCAGACCTATATCCAGTCCCTAAGCAAACCACTTGAGCTTTCCACTATAACATCCGAGTCACCGGATAAATAGTACAACACCCTCTTCCTCAGAGGTCTTCTTCTCTCAACAGAGAAGGGGCACACCCTCTTCTACAGAGGTCTTCTTCTCTCAACAGAGAAGGAAAACACCCTCTTTCACAGAGGTCTTCTTCTCTCAACAGAGAAGGGCAACACCCTCTTTCACAGAGGTCTACTTCTTTCAACAAAGAAGGAATACAGTGAATAACAGAGTTACAATACTTCCTATAGAACCTTCAGAATGATATGAATGCACGAATGAAGGATTCTCAGAATGTTCTGTTTGTCACTCAGAGGATACTCTTTGTCAAATAGCTGGACTTGACTTTTTCTCTTTTCTTTCTTTTCTTTTTCTCTTTCTTTTTCAAGGCTCTCTTTTCAAATATCGAATAGGAATTTTTCTCGTTGTAAGCTCACACGTCTATTCCATTCCATTGTTTGAGTAGTTTATTTGAGTGTGTTTATATAGCTTTTAAAAAGTAGTCGTTACATTCTGGAATTGTAACTTTTTGAAATGTGAAATGTTATGTCATTTCAAAAATATCTTTTAGAGAAGTTCGAGAATGCCTTTTTCCATAAAAGTAAAATAGAGGGTACACTAGTCGTTGTAATATTTTAGGTAATACATATTTTATGTAAAAAGTCTATTTCTTACAATAGTACATTGAACGTTGGGTTGTAGTTTTGTCTTTATTCTAATTAATGATTTGAGGTACATAAGTACTTCTTTACTTTAAATGAGTGTAAGTACAATGAGTGCTTTGAGATATTTATTTGTACATAGTCATGTCAAGTGTTTTCTTTATGTTGTGTTTTTCAAAGTCTTCAGAGAGAATGAGGACCAAAAGAAGGTCAACATTCTTTGAGAAGGATATTAACAAGGATTTGTTACAGGAGGTATTTAATGCTTTGTAAAGAGAATGATGACTTCAAGTAAGTCGACATTCTATGGTTTTGTAAAAAGGTAACTAGTGTCCTTTCAAAAACATATTTTATTTGTTTTTCTTTTGTGTAGCCGATTTATGTTTTTGTCTTCTTCTTATATTAGAAACATTTCTTTAAAGAAGGTAACTAGAGTCTTTTCAAAAACATATTATATTTGTTTTTCTTTTGTGTAGCCGATTTATGTTTTTGTCTTCTTCTTATATTAAAAAACATTTCTTTAAAGAAGGTAACTAAAGTCTTTTCAAAAACATATTATATTTGTTTTTCTTTTGTAGCCGATTTTATGTTTTTGTCTTTTTCCTACATTTCTTTTTCATGTTGTCTTGTAAATAGTGTAAGGTACAATTATTACATGACAAAATATCTTTTTCATAAAGGGTTGTAAGAAGGTACAATTATTGGTTTTCAAAAAGGAGCTTTTTGAAACTATCGTATACTTTTATGATATAGTGTTTATGAATGAGTATGTAATATGCAATATGCAAGTTCCTGAAGGTTCTGTTACATATGACTCTAAAGAAGAAAAAAGTCTTCATCTTGAGGTAGCTGATCTCTTTATTTGAACTTTAGGAATGCATGGCTCATCAAGCTTTTTCTTCAAGGAGTATGATTGCACCATAGTTGTACTTGAACAGGAAGTCTCCATCCTTATTGGGTGAGATATCCTTGCATCAAATACTCGTTAGATTTATGGCAAAACATATTCAGTCATAATATAACATTTTTCAAGAGGACATATTATCATATCATATAAAATCAAATGAGACAGTGTATCATATTATGTGACATCAAAACAGAGTTTCTCAACATTCTCCCCCTTTTTGATGATGACAAAATATGCTCCCCCTGTCAAAAAGACATTATGCATAGAAATAATAATATGATAAAATATTTGAAAAAGGTTTAAAGAGAGTATTTCTCTAATAATGGAGACAGGTTTTCTCCCCCTTTGTCATGGACAAAAAGGAAGGGATCAGAGTAAGAGAGTTATTACAGACCAAATATTACAGTCTAAAAGTAATTAAAAGTTATTACAGACCAAAAAAAATGAGTTTATCTCGAAGGTGGAGGAGGTGAATGTGTTCAGTCGGCACGATTCCACTTGCGAGTCTGCTGCAACAGGGCTTGATTACGAAGGATACGATCCTAAGAGTGCTCGATATCCATCATAGCAGAAAAGTAATTGAAGGAGGATGTTGGATCTGCTTCATCAGAGCCGGGCATGTGCAGGGACCTTAGATTGAAGGTGGTATCATCGAGGACCTGAGAGGGACGGAGGATGACTTCGTTGTGAAGGGGTACTTTGAAGTATTTGAGAATGGGAGTTATGAAACACTCAAAAAAAAGATGATCGAATTTTTGATAACGAATAAAAAGGTCGAAAAGAATGGATGACCAGTTTATCGGAAGAGAAGAAAAAATTGCGTAGATAAGAAGAGAGATTTTTCGAGGAACTAATCCCTGGCGGGGAAGCTTGGGATAGATGTTGTGGAGAAGAATCTGGGCAAGTAGTTGAGCATGAGGTTGGAGATTCCTCATGTGCCATGGAAGTTGGTAGCAGTTGGTGCAGAGAAGTATTTTTCGAAGTACCGATCGTTCGATTAGTACTATGGTGTTGAGGTCGGTACCGGTGGAAGGTAGGTTTAGAATTCTACCTAGGTCGGAAGCATCGAAAATCATCAGCTTTCCTCGGACTTTGCTGGTGATTTTGGTTTGTTCATGATCAGTAGAGAAGTTGGTATAAAACAGTCGAACTAGTTCGGGATAATAGGCAGCTTGGGATGAAGATCCTAGTAGAGGTTTGAGTTCAGGGAGATAGGTGTCTAAGTCAAAGAGCATGAAGTCGTCAAAGTTAACCAATTTACCTTCATGAATGGGGCGAGAGCATAGTAAGTTGTAATTGTGAAACAAATCTGGATACCTTAGATCTGCTGCAGTAATCACATTGTTGGAGGAGGAAGAGGCCATTGCAAGAGTTTGTAAGGAAAAAAAAAAGGAGGACTAAGAAGGGCGAGTTTGAAGTGGGTAATAGTTTGTAGGATGATAGATATATACGAGTGGAATTGGTGTGTGATGAACCAATCCATTAAATAGAGGAATGAAAATAATTTTGATAGGTTTTGAATGACATTGGAAGTGAGTGATTTTTAGATTTTAGTCAAATAAGGAAATCCGTGAGGAGTAAGTTAAGAGACTTGTGAATGACAAATCAAATCAATGTTTGAGGATAGTGTATTATATTAGGTTGAGAAGGACATAGTATTGAAATATATAGTATATATATAGATTTTACTATGGGTGAGTTTATCGACTAGTGAGAGAAGCCATTAATAGAGTATGGGGTGTCATGTTTGAAGTAAAAGAGTGAAGGATTTTTGAAAATAATGGCCTAATAAAACAAGCAACTTTTTACTTTATGTGTAGGTATTCTAAATTCGTGAATGGAGAGTTTAGAATAGGACAACCCATGGGGTATGAGTGAGAGGCAATAATAGTTTTTATTTATATATATGGATAAGCGTGAAAGGAGAGTGAAAGATATAAAAAGATGATACGGATATGTAGAGAAGAGAGAAAGGTTATAAAGGACAACATTTACTTGATTTAGATATGACATAAAGTAGAGTTAGAATAAATAAAGTTTTGCTTGGATACAAGACTTTAATGATTCTCGATTTTAGAGAGATATACAATGTAAGAGAGAGGCATGGTCACGGATGGAAAGAAATGTCATGATTGCTTATTTAATATAGAAATAGTTTTTATGGAAATAGGTCATAGGGTGATCATGTGATGTGTACTTTGAAAGATATGACATTTTGAAAGAAAAGAATGACTTAAAAAAATGTGTCATGATTAATGTGTTTTCATATTTGTAATTTTTATGAGTATACGTAAATATGAGAAGGACACACTTTGACTTTGAATAGTGGTAAGAGAGATGATGAGACAAAAAGATATTCATGAGTGAAGAGTAATAATTTTTTTTATAGGAAGTATTTTTATGGATATGCGTGGAAGGAGTAAAAGTAGACATAAAGAAAAGTGAGATGACATATATAGATTTTCGAGTAGGATAGGAATAAAAAACAAGAGAAAAATTCATGATTGATATGAGATGAAAGATATAAAATAAAGTTATGATTGACATGAATTAATGTTTATTTGATAAACATATTTTTAAAGAAACTCGATTGGAGAGAGATATAAAATATATGAGAAGGAGCTACGTATAATATAAAGAGAGAGAGATAGATAAAAAAGGTGATATAAAATGTACTAATGGGTGGAGTACAAGTTTTTTTATGATACTTTTTTTTGCAAAAGATGTAAAGCATGAAGAGGTGATAATAGATAGTTCGTTAGGCTATGATATAAAAGATGATATAGTAAAAATTTACGTGAGATATAATAGAGTGTACGTAATCTATGATATAACAGATGATATAGTAAAAAAATTTACGTGAGAACATAGCAACTAGATCTTTTAGAAAAAGGTAAAAGAACAAAAAAAAATAATCATTCGATTTTAACTAATGAAAAGCATGAGTTCTCATAAACTAATATGTTATCAAGTAGAAAGGTGAAACAGTTTATCGTAAGAGAAGTTTTCACAAAAGGACAAAAATAATAAAGGAGTTATGAGATGTTGTGATAGCTTTTAATATAATTGGTTTTTATGGGTATGAGTGAAAGGAGATAGGACAAGGAGTCATAATGGATGTGTACTTGAAGGATGACAAGTTGAAAGACATAAAGCATGTGCCTTATAAGAGTTTAATGTATACGTGAATATGGAAACCTAGTTTGACTTAACAAAAATCGATAAGAAGAAAAGCTATTTAAAATAAGATTTTAACAAAACTTATAAGAAGTATTATAATAAGTGTGATTAATTTATAAGTCACTTAGTTTGCATATTCCTAGTTCTCTTCTAATTCGTGTAAAGTCTTCATGTTTCAATGGTTTAGTGAATATGTCTGCTAACTGTTGATTAGTGGGTATGAATTCTAGTTTGATTATGTTGTTTAAGACTTGTTCTCTTAAGAAGTGGTGTCTTATTTGAATGTGCTTAGTTCGTGAGTGTAAAATAGGATTCTTAGATAAGTTTATAGCACTCGTATTATCACAGAAAATAGTTGTATTTTCAAAATTTAAACCAAAATCTTTTAAAGTTTGTTTCATCCAGATAACTTGAGTACAAGCTAGGCTAGCAGCAATGTATTCGGCTTCAGTAGTTGATAAGGATACACAGTTTTGTTTCTTACTGAACCATGATACTAATGAGTGCCCTAGCATATGACATGTTCCACTTGTGCTTTTTCTGTTAGATTTACTTCCAGCAAAGTCAGCATCGCTGTATGAGATTAGATCAAATGTAGAGGATTTTGAATAGAATAATCCAAAATCAACTGTATCTTTTAAATATCTCATTATTCTTTTTACAGCTTTAAGATGTGATTCTTTTGGATTTGACTGAAATCTAGCACACAAGCAAACACTGAACATAATATCTGGACGGCTAGCAGTTAAATAAAGAAGTGATCCTATCATACCTCGGTATACCTTTGTATCAACAGACTTACCATCTTCATCTTTGTCCAAAACAGTAGTAGTGCTCATAGGAGTAGATTTTGAAGCAGTTGAGTTCATGTTGAACCTCTTCAGAAGTTCACGAGCATACTTAGATTGATTGATAAAACTCCATCCTTGGTTTGCTTAATATGCAGTCCAAGAAAGTAGGTGAGTTCTCCCATCATACTCATTTCAAATTCTTTCTGCATGGACTTAGAAAATTCTTCACAAAGAGTGCTGTTAAAAGATCCAAAGATGATATCGTCGACATATATTTGAACAATAAGGGTATGATTATTCACTACTTTAACAAATAATGTAGAGTCTGCTTTGCCAATAGAAAAACCAGTTTTTAATAGAAAGGTTTTAAGTCTATCATACCAAGCACGAGGTGCTTGTTTTAAACCATATAAAGCACGTTTGAGTTTAAAAACATGATCTGGGTATTGTTCATTTTCAAATCCTGGAGGTTGTTTTACATAAACTTCTTCATTTATAAAACCATTTAAGAAAGCACTTTTAACATCCATTTGATATAATTTGAAATCCATATAGCTTGCATATGCTAAAAACATTCTAATAGATTCAAGTCTAGCAACAGGAGCAAATGTTTCATCAAAATCAATACATTCCTCCTGGTTGTATCCTTGAGCTACTAGTCTGGCCTTGTTTCTTATAACATTACCTGTTTCGTCTAGCTTGTTTCTGAAGATCCATCTTGTCCCAATGATTGGATGATCCTTTGGTCTAGGTACAAGATCCCAAACATCATTTCTTTGGAATTGATTCAGTTCTTCAGTCATGGCTAGCATCCAGAACTCATCAATGATGGCTTCATCAATCTTCTTTGGTTTAAGTTGAGAAATGAATGCCATGTTTGCAATCCGTTCTAGCTGAGCTCTAGTTTGAACCCCCTTTGTTAGTTCTCCCAAAATCTGCTTTTGAGGATGATCTTTGATATCGACAAAGGTTCTTTGATGATCATCTTCATTAGACTTAGCTGTGTTATCTAAAAATAAATCTGTACTTTCAACATCATCATCATTAGTTTGTTTATGAACAGATTGATCAATAGATTCACAAAAACTAACATGCATAGATTCTTCAATAGTATTATTACTCTTATTGAAAACTCTGTATGCTTTACTATGACTCGAATATCCTAAGAATATGCCTTCAACAGATTTAGCATCAAACTTATCCAGGCTATCTTTTGTGTTTAGAATAAAGCATTTACATCCAAAGACTTTGAAATAGTCTATTCTTGGAGTTCTGTCATAGAATAGTTCATAGGGAGTTTTATTTAATAAGGGTTTAATAAGAACTCTATTTGTTATGTAGCATGCAGTATTAACAGCTTCTGCCCAAAAAGATTTAGCAAGATTATTGTGTTGGAGCATAGTCCTGGCAGATTCCTGAAGGGTTCTATTCTTTCTTTCTACTACACCATTTTGAGGTGCAACTCTAGGAAAGGCAAAGTTATGAGAAATACCATGCAAGTTACAAAAATTTTCAAAAAGTTCATTTTCAAATTCTCCTCCATGGTCACTACGGATTTTAACAATAGAACAAGATTTTTCGTTTTGTAATTTTTTACATAAGATTTCAAATTGACAAAACGTGTCGCTTTTGTTTTTCAAAAATATTACCCAAGTAAATCTTGAGTAGTCATCTACAATAACAAAAACGTATTTATTGTGATTATGACTAGCTACTCTAGAAGAACCAAAAAGATCCAGGTGGAGAAGCTCTAAAGGTCTTTTACTTGAAATGATATTTTTTGATTTGAAAGATGATTTTGATAATTTTCCTAATTGACATGCATCACAAAAGTAATCCTTTTTAAAAGAAATTTTGGGTAACCCACGTACTAACTTATTTTTAGCTAATTTAGACATGTACTTAGAATTTACATGACCCATTCTCAAGTGCCATAAATGTTGAGAGTCATTATTAGCTATAAGACAATGTTCTGTGATGTTTTCTAGGTATACTTCATATATATTATTCTTTCTTTTACCTTTTAAGATGATGTTTTCATTGGTGTCTGCTATGAGGCATGCATCATGATTAAAGCTAACATTATAACCTGTGTCACACATTTGACTGATACTTAGTAGGTTATGTTTTAAGCCTTTAACAAGGAGAACGTCTTTGATAAGAGGTTTATCTATGTTACCAATATTACCAATACCAATTATCAAACCTTTGTTGTTATCTCCAAAGGTGACGGTTCCTCCTTCTTTATGATGAAGAACAACAAAAAGGTCTGTATGTCCTGTCATGTGCTTTGAACATCCACTATCTAGTATCCATCTGTTCTTCTTCTTTGGAGCCTGCAAAACATTAAGTAAATCTCTTTTTTGGTACCCAATCGGGTCCTTTTTTGTTAGACTTTGGAACCCATATCCATTTGGATTTGGGTTTGTCTATATCTTTAGAGGAGTTAAAAAGATTATCATTATAATACTTCTTATTTGGTTCAGATGAACTTTTCACAAACGTGGTCTTTTGATTCATACAAGAAGGCTTTTTAAAATGAGAGTAGCCAATACCATTCTTGTAAAAAGAGACTTTCTGAGAGGATAAGAGTTTATCCAAGTTCTCTTTACCTTTAGTAAACTTGAAAACCGTTTTCATGAGGTTCTCAGTTTTACTTTTTAGCTCTGAAATTTCTACTTGCAGATTTTTAGTTTTGGAGCTAGTAGAAGAAATTTCAGACATAAGCATAAGATTTTCCTTTTTCAACTCAGAATTTTTACTGCTGAGTTTTTCATTCTCTTGGGAAAGCTTTAGATTTTCAGATTTTAAATCTTTATTTTTGAAACTCAATTTTCTAGATTCTTCAAATAGTTCTTGAAAAGCATCTAGAAGTTCTTCAAAGGAAAAATCAGAGATTTCACTTACCGAACTTTCGTTTGCCATGAAGCACATATTTGCAGTTTCGGCTTCATCATCACTTGACTCTTCACTAGTGGATGGTTCTGAATCATCCCATTGAGCATGCAGAGCCTTTTTCTTGAAGAACCTCTTCTTTGGTTCCTCAGTCTTGGACTTTCTTTTGAGAAGGGGACAGTCACGTCTTAAGTGGCATGGCTTATTACACTGAAAGCACATGGGATCTTCTTTAGGATCTTTTCTTTCCTTGTGCCTGTTTGGAAGCCGGTTCCTTCTCATGAAGCGCTGGAATTTTCTGGTAAGTAGCGCAATTTCTGATTCTTTATCTGAGTCTTTATTCTCAGATAGGGCTGGGAAAGCTAGAGTTTTCTTTACTGGTTGCTCTTCTTCCCTTCTTTCTTTCATGTGGACTTCATAGACCATAAGATTGCCTATTAAGTCGTCCAAAGTAAGCTTAGATAAATCTTGAGCTTCTTCAATAGCTGTAGTCTTTTTCTCCCAATTAGTTGTGAGAGATCTCAAGATTTTCTTCACCTTTTCAGTCTGGGAATATGTTACACCCAGAGATTTCAGATCGTTGGTGATGTTGGTAAATCTGGTAAACATCTCTGTGATGGGTTCATCTTTGCTCATTTTGAACAACTCATATTTTCTAACAAGAGATGAAATTTTGGCTTCTTTCACTTTGTTGGTTCCTTCATGAATAACTTCCAAAGAATGCCAAATATCATATGCAGATTCACATATAGATATTCTATTGAATTCGTTTTGATCAATGGCACAATATAAGGCATTCATAGCCTTTGCATTTAGATTTGCCATTTTCTTTTCTTCATCAGACCATAAGCTATAGTCTGCGGATGGAGATGTGTATGAATGCTCAACAATTTTCCATACAGCAAAATCTATGGATTTGAGAAATATAGTCATTCTGCATTTCCAGTATCCATAGTTGGAGCCATTGAAGAAAGGTGGACGAGATGCGTATTGACCTTCAATATCACGAGCATAGGAGGTAGATGCCATTTGTGCTGGAAGACTTGTTACGTCGAAACCAACAAACCTGCTCTGATACCAAATGAAATTCCACTAGAGGGGGGGTGAATAGTGAAATACGATAAAGATCGATAAAATAAAATAATCAGGCAATAAGACACAACACATAAAACACAGAATTTATACTGGTTCGGTCAGTATCCAGACCTACATCCAGTCCCCAAGCAAACCACTTGAGCTTTCCACTATAACATCCGAGTCACCGGATAAATAGTATAACACCCTCTTCCTCAGAGGTCTTCTTCTCTCAACAGAGAAGGGGCACACCCTCTTCCACAGAGGTCTTCTTCTCTCAACAGAGAAGGACAACACCCTCTTTCACAGAGGTCTTCTTCTCTCAACAGAGAAGGGCAACACCCTCTTTCACAGAGGTCTACTTTTTTCAACAAAGAAGGAATATAGTGAATAACAGAGTTACAATACTTCCTATAGAACCTTCAGAATGATATGAATGCACGAATGAAGGATTCTCAGAATGTTCTGTTTGTCACTCAGAGGATACTCTTTGTCAAAGAGTTGGACTTGACTTTTTCTCTTTTCTTTCTTTTCTTTTTCTCTTTCTTTTTCAAGGCTCTCTTTTCAAATATCGAATAGGAATTTTTCTCGTTGTAAGCTCACACGTCTATTCCATTCCATTGTTTGAGTAGTTTATTTGAGTGTGTTTATATAACTTTTAAAAAGTAGTCGTTACATTCTGGAATTGTAACTTTTTGAAATGTGAAATGTTATGTCATTTCAAAAATATCTTTTAGAGAAGTTCGAGAATGCCTTTTTCCATAAAAGTAAAATAGAGGGTACACTAGTCGTTGTAATATTTTAGGTAATACATATTTTATGTAAAAAGTCTATTTCTTACAATAGTACATTGAACGTTGGGTTGTAGTTTTGTCTTTATTCTAATTAATGATTTGAGGTACATAAGTACTTCTTTACTTTAAATGAGTGTAAGTACAATGAGTGCTTTGAGATATTTATTTGTACATAGTCATGTCAAGTGTTTTCTTTATGTTGTGTTTTTCAAAGTCTTCAGAGAGAATGAGGACCAAAAGAAGGTTGACATTCTTTGAGAAGGATATTAACAAGGATTTGTTACAGGAGGTATTTAATGCTTTGTAAAGAGAATGATGACTTCAAGTAAGTCGACATTCTATGGTTTTGTAAAAAGGTAACTAGAGTCCTTTCAAAAACATATTTTATTTGTTTTTTTTTTGTGTAGCCGATTTATGTTTTTGTCTTTTTCTTATATTAGAAACATTTCTTTAAAGAAGGTAACTAGAGTCTTTTCAAAAACATATTATATTTGTTTTTCTTTTGTGTAGCCGATTTATGTTTTTGTCTTCTTCTTATATTAAAAAACATTTCTTTAAAGAAGGTAACTAAAGTCTTTTCAAAAACATATTATATTTGATTTTCTTTTGTAGCCGATTTTATGTTTTTGTCTTTTTCCTACATTTCTTTTTCATGTTGTCTTGTATATAGTGTAAGGTACAATTATTACATGATAAAATATCTTTTTCATAAAGGGTTGTAAGAAGGTACAATTATTGGTTTTCAAAAAGGAGCTTTTTGAAACTATCGTATACTTTTATGATATAGTGTTTATGAATGAGTATGTAATATGCAATATGCAAGTTCCTGAAGGTTCTGTTACATATGACTCTAAAGAAGAAAAAAGTCTTCATCTTGAGGTAGCCGATCTCTTTATTTGAACTTTAGGAATGCATGGCTCATCAAGCTTTTTCTTCAAGGAGTATGATTGCACCATAGTTGTACTTGAACAGGAAGTCTCCATCCTTATTGGGTGAGATATCCTTGCATCAAATACTCGTTAGATTTATGGCAAAACATATTCAGTCATAATATAACATTTTTCAAGAGGACATATTATCATATCATATAAAATCAAATGAGACAGTGTATCATATTATGTGACATCAAAACAGAGTTTCTCAACAGACTGCTGACAAAAATTTTGGTGGTCCACCAAAGACAAGGATTTTTCATGGCTCTATGTACCTAATTGAACAAAGTCATTAACTATAAAGTTAAAGGATTACATCTAAGCTTTCCATAATGTCCAAGAACACCTAAAATGAACCTGTATATAGTGAGACACGATTATTTTATTAGAGGTGTCTCTAAGAGCTCGGTAAATCGCAATAACATAAATCACAATAGAGCACGGCGCCGGAGGTCAAGATAAGTGCCAGAACCCGACGAATGCCCGCCAAGACCTAAGGGTGTGAATGCCCGTGTTGAGCAGCATCAGGGTAGCCTGGAAGGCATAGCTCTGATCAGAAGTATTGTCGATGTAGCAGTAGTCCGATTATACTTTGAAAGACTCTGTTGTAGGTGTACTGGAGGAAGATTTCATTGTAAGTGTCCCTTGAAGGCGACAGAGGGGCCACCACAATCAGTTGCCCGCTGAACAAGGGCAACATTCTGGTCACTGCTAGCAGAAAGATGATGACGATCACCATTGGATCGCCGACTCTTTGCCTCCCTTAATTTCTTCTCTAGAGAGAGAGAGGGTTTTTCAGTGTTTTACGGAGAAGAATGAAGAAGAAGATAATGATAAAAAGTTCAAACAAAAAAGAAAGAGAGAGCGCTTCAAGTTTGTTTCGTTGTTTAGACTTTGAAGAGTCAACATAAAACTATTATAGTAGCACCAAAGCCTGACCAAATCTACACGATGTGGTTTACAATTTCAACTTTTCTGCCAAAATATGTCCAACTACAACAGCCAAGCAAGGCTATAACGTCTCTACAACTAATTTCACTACTAGAAGCATTGAAAACAGTTCAACAAACACCAAAACACAACCAAATTGCACAAAATGCCTTGCAGCCACCACAAATACAGGTGTGTTGTGATAACAAGTCCTGTCACAACAGTCAAAACAAGTGATAACAGCAAAAACACAGTTATTGCTCCCAATAAACACACCAAAAGTACGACACACCTCCAAATCACCACATCAAGCCACCAGACCACTTCTATCAGCTTCCTTGGGTAAAACCGACCTGGTTATACATTTTTTAAGTGATACAAAACCATCAATTAGGTCAAAAGAAGCAAAAAATGCAACAAGGTTATTGCTACAAAGAGGAACGTCAAAATCACTATGAATCTGCCCCAAATCACCACATTAGGTCACCAGGCCACTTGTAAAAGTCTTTTAGGATCAAAATGACCTGATTATAATCCTTTAAGAGGATCCAAAACCACTGATTTGCTCACAATTAAACAAAATCCCAAAATCTGGATCCTTCTAGGTGCATTTTTCAGAAATACTTGAAAAAATCACATAAATTTCAAATCTCCACCAAATAACTTGATTCTTGTTTGGGTTGGCTTCTAAAATCAAGATCAATCTAAAGGTTACCTCAAGGGTGGTGCATCTACCACTTGGAATACCAATGCTGACATCATCATCATGCTTCCCAAGGCAATATCGATGACCAAGATGGAGTCCCTACCTCTAGTCTTCAGAGCCTAATGCAAGCTTTTAGAGGATCATTGGAGTGAAGACCAGAGGTAGGGACTCCATCTTGGTCATCAATATTTTGTCTTGGGAAGTGTGCTGCAGATGTCAACATTGGGTGGGGGTGGGGGGGTGGTTCACGAGTGGCAAATGCATCTCTCTTGAGGTAACCTTTAGATTGATCTTGATTTTATAAGCTGACCCAAACAAGAATTAGGTTAAGAGAATCCAAAACCACTGATTTGCTCACAATCAACACAATCCCCAAACTAGGTGTGTTTTTTAGAAATACTTAAAAAAATCACAAATTTCAAATCTCCACCAGACCTGATTCTTGTTTGGGTCAACTTCTAAAATCAAGATCAATCTAAAGGTTACCTCAAGGGAGATGCATCTACCACTCGTGAACCCAATGCTAACATCAGCAACATGCTTCCCAAGACAAAATATCGATGACCAAAATGGAGTCCCTATCTCTGTTCTTCACTCTCACAATCCTCTAAAAGCTTGCATTAGGCACTGATACCATGTTGAAATTACACAGAAAGTAGAGAGAGAGAGAGGTTAGGGTTAGAGGAGAGAACAAAAATATTCTATTCAATCCTAGTCATGAAAGAGAGACATTTACAAATAAAGGGGTCAACTCCCTAAAGACTTCAAAAGTAAAAAGACTAAAATGTCTACTATACCCCTTCTTTATAGGCTATGTACATATTAGTCTAATAGGTTACTTTACACATCTTTATGATACACTATATTACACAAACTTTCAATAAGAACCAAGGTTGTCAAACTAGGAAGCAGAATCGAGAAACGATACAGGAAGCAGAAGCGAGGCATTTTAAAATTTATAGGAAGCGGGAAACGGAAAGCAAAGTATCAATTTGAAAGCGATATAGGAATAAAAAATGAAGCAATATGGTAACTAAATAGGAAACAAACAAGAAGCAAATAAAATCTAAAATAAAATTGATTATTCTTATATTTCATGATTTTTCAGTAAGAGTTAAATTTTTGTTAAAATCTAACAATGATGATTACCAATTTAGTGAAAGTCCATGGGAAGTGAGTGGAAGTATGAGAGAAAATACATGAAAAAAATGTGAGAAAAGCATATTAGGAAGAATAGACCATGCCTATGGGAAGCATAGAAAAAGCATGGGGGAATTGAGATTCCCATGAAGTTTCAGAAGCGAAAAGTATTGTGCTTTCGAAGCGAGTTTTTGGGAAGCACACTTCCGACCTACCTAAGAAGCTTCTAGCAACACTGCTTAGAATTGATTGGATATTCTGATGTTGATTTTACTAACAACAAAGATGATAGCAATCCACTTCTGGATACATTTTTCTTCTTGGATGAGGAGGTGTTTCTTGGTCATGCAAGAAACAAGGTTGTGTAGCTAAGCATACCCAAGAAACTGAGTATGTTGCTTACAATGCTGTTGCAACCTTTGCTATTTGCATAAACTGGTTCATTAATGATTTGAAGCAACAGGCGTGTGCAAATTTACCTTGACAATCAAGCAACTATTACTCTTATAAAGAGTGAAACAAATAGTTCTAAAAGCCAACATAATGATAAAATATCATTGTGATAAGTGCATGACAAGATTGAGAAAAATGAGATTGTAGTCAGTTACTTACCTACCACTAATATGATTGCAGATCCTTTAACCAAAGACATATCTGAATAATTGTTTTCAAAACATATATCTTGTATGGGTAAAAGAGAAAATATATAATTGCTAGATTTTTTTATGCAAGTGAAAGTCTTCAATAGTGAGGAAAAACCCTGCATCATGATTTGGCTCTCATGGCCAAGTGGGCCATACGCCTCCTCGTGCATGGATTCATGCATTAAGGATAGAGAAGGGCCCTCTCTCATTAATGCATGAATTGCCCATATCAGATCCAAAACGTTTTCAAAGCTTTAATTAAAAAATGCTTCTTATAAATAAAATCTGTTTTTGTTCTTATTTCAAGGATATCTGATTGCATGGAATTAAAATGGTGTACAGTAAAGATGATTGTAAACACCCCAAATTTTCATCCTCATTCACAAACACCTGCCTCTTGCCACTGGGACCCACTCTCTGAAGACTTCAGGGAACCAACTGGTCGAAATCTGGGCCACGGTTGTTCACGACGCAAATCTTATAATAATTTTCAATACTTTATTCCACAATCAAGATCCAATCCTTATTTTTGGGCACCAATTTCAATTATCAGTTCTCATCCTCAGATGAAAATCTTCAAGTTCTTTGTCTTTGCCAGGGGTTCGGGATTCCAAGTCCCTCATCCAAGGTTTACATTTCATGTGTCAGTGCATATCATTGCATGCATTTGGCATATCACTCCATTGCATTGCATAGCATTGCATGTCATTGCATCTCATTATCGAGATCCAGAATTCCTATTTTCAAAATATTAAATTCAGATTCGAGTTTTAAAACTTTTTTTTCGAAATCAATTTCAAAACTTGGGTTTTGAATCAACATTTTATCATTTGCCAACCCCCCAGGATCTTATATTTTGAAATGTTTTTCTCAGAAAACAATTTGGATTCATTTTAAAGTTAATTTCAATTGATTTCGCTTCTTAGATGAGACCCATATAGGTGGTGTCGCTTCTGGATTCCTTTATTTATAAAAAATCTCAAAAATTTCAGAGTCCTAGTTGGATCAGGACTCTGTATTTTCATCTTTTTGAATCTTTTCAAAATTCTATTTTTTATTTTAAACCAGTTGTGGTCATATCCCTTGTCCATTTCTATCATTTTGGTCAAAATTTCAGTGTCCTAGTTTGATCAATACTCTTTTTCCAGAGTCTTAGTCGGATCAGAACTCTACCTTTTACAACCTTTTTTACCTGCTTTTTGATAAAACCTTTTAAAATCTTTCGTTTTGGCTAAAATCTTAGAGTTCTAGTTGGATTACGACTCTTTTCAAGAATCTCAGTCAGATTAGGACTCTTCTTTAGAGTTTCAGTCGGATTAGGACTCTATCTTTCGTGGCTATTTTATCTATTTTCAATCAAATCTTTCAAAATCTTTTGAAATGTGTCAAAAAACTTAGAGTTTTAGTTGAACCAGGACTCTATTTCAAGAGTCCTAGTTGGATCAAGACTCTGATCCTGATTTTAATTTTGAGAGAATCTTTAAAAAATCTCTTTATTTATCTTTCCAAATTTTAAAATTGTCACACCTTTATCATAGAATTTCAAAATTTTGGGATTTTATCCCAGAGTCCTGATCGAATTAGGACTCTATCTTGAGTTCACTCTCTCACTCCATTTTCACTGGTTTTCAAAAATTCTGTTTAAATCTCATCATTTGCTTTTAGAAAATAAAAAATTCTCAGAATCCTAGTCAGATCAGGACTCTGAACCAGACTTCAATTTTATCTTATTTTCACATTTTTTTCAAGATTCTCTCATTTGTTTTCTCAGAAAATCCAAAATTCTGAGAGTCCTAGTCCAATTAGGACTCCGTCCTCAGAGTCTCAGTTGGATCAAAGCTCTGTTTTGATTTCAATACTTGTTGCTATTTTCACTATTTTCATAAGTTCTTTCATTTGTTTTTCAGAAAATATCAAAAAAATCTAGAGTTTTAGTCCGATCACAACTTTGTCCCAGAGTCCTAATCTAGTTAGGAGTCTATTCAGAAGTTTGTTTTTACTTGTATTTTCATTCTTTTCTATTTCTTCTTCAAAAATTAGGTCATTTTGCAGAGTTCCAATTGATTCAGAACTCTATTTCAGAGTTTCGATTAAGTTAGAAATCTAACCCTAACTGCATTTTCTAACTTATTTTTACCAATTCTGATGAAATCTTTCAAAAATTTCTTCATTTGGCTTTCAAAATTCTAAAATCTCAGAGTCCTAATTGGTTCAGGACTTTTGTCCAAAGTTCCAGTTCGCTTAGAATTCTATTTTCAAAACCTTTGAATTCCATTTGTTAATTTTAACCCCTTTTTCAAAGCCATTTTCAGTCTTTATTTCAAATTTTTTAAAATTCTGAGGTGGGGCCCACTCAGTTGGCGCCATATCTAGAGGAGTTCTGACCCAGTTAGAACTCTATGTCGTTTCAAAAACTCTCAATATCAAGTCTACTTTTGAATATCTTTTGAAAAACTTCTCATTTTCAAGTTTTAAAATTCTTTTTGAAAATTCAAGTGGGGCCCACTCGGGGTGGTGCCACATTTGAAGAAGTCAGGGTTAGACTAGGGTTAGTCAATGTCCTACTTAGGTTAGATGTCTAGGTGAGTCAAAGTTTGCTTTTAAAACTTTCATTTTTACCTTTTGTTTTTAACTTTGATTTTAAAGCTTTAAAAATTAGGGTTTTCAAAAACCCAGATGAGGCCCACAAGGGGTGGCGCCACATTTGAAGTTATTTTAATAGGATTAGGAGTCCTAGGTTAATTAGGGCCTAAATAGGAACGTTTAAGAGTCAAAACCAATTAGGAAAAATCGCCCCCCTAGCAAAACCAATTTGTTTTTTTAGGACTCTTTTAGAAAAGCTAATTTATTTCTATAAATAGAAGCCAAAAGGGGGTCAATCCCTAGGCTCTTTTTATCCCTAAATTTTGTGGTCTATCTCTCCTCTCTCCAGTACGTCTTCCTTCTTCCATTGCCGTTGCAGCCTCAAGGTAATTTTTTATACTTTACTTCATGCTTTTTATTATTTTTTTAATGAATTTTCAATGGATTTCACCATAGGCGCCTCTTATTTCATGAGTTTGAGCATGGTTCATCATCAAGAACCCTAAAATCGACCCAAGAAGATTATCTAACTCAGTTTGATGAGGTTTTCCAGGATTCTAATCTGTTAGAATCGTTTAGAGGTATGTCTTCTACGTTCTTAACCAATGAAATATGAGATTTACCCGTTAAATGGACTAAATCCATATTTTCAAAAGAAAAATCAATTTAAGCCATGGATTCCTTGTATTTTTTTATTCTTTTATTGTATTAATGTTTATTTCATATATTCTATCATTAAATTAAATTTTGTTATGCTGTTTAGGTATTTTTTCATTATTTTTCATGTTTAAATCATAGTTTTTAATGTTTTATTAGATTTTCATGTATTTTGATTCTAGGTTTGTAGAAATCATGTTATTTTGTGTTTAAATCTTTGTTTGAAAAATCTAATTTTTTTATATTTAGTTCACGAATTTGTCAATAAGTCTCTGTAAAAAAATCAAAGGCTTTTGGGTTCAGGAACCCGGTTAGAAAAATACAAAGTCG
This sequence comes from Nuphar pumila, assembly GCF_984573655.1. Classification (NCBI taxonomy): domain Eukaryota; kingdom Viridiplantae; phylum Streptophyta; class Magnoliopsida; order Nymphaeales; family Nymphaeaceae; genus Nuphar; species Nuphar pumila. Next base: position 62,037,714 of record NC_143260.1, on the reverse strand, counting down.
GATCGTGATTTCTTTTACTTAAAATCGCTATTGATATTCAGGTCGAAATTGCGGATGTGATATTTCTGTCATCTGAGATCCGATTCATGATCCGTAAATTGCAGTGGCTTCGTGTTAATGTCTATTATTTTTTGTAATTTTATTATATGTTTTTGTCACTGTCTGTTAATTTTACTCTGTCAGAAATCAGGATCAACTTTTTATAACTCGTTATGCTTTGTTAAAACCCTAATTCAACTTGTGTTGATTGTATTTCCCTAATCGAAGATCCGATCAATGATCTGTAAAAAGAGAATTTTCTTATGTGCATGTCTGATATTCACTTCTAAAATTTTAGAACTTTTTGACGTGATTTGCTATTTTTCATTGCCCTCAAAACCGAATCTGCTTATTTCAATAGATTTTATATTCGTGAAATTCAATTACAGATTGCTGGAATGATATCTCCCTAACTAGAGATGATTTTTCTGATCTGTAAAAAGAAGAATCTATGTTTTTCTGTCTAATATGCCTCTATAAATGTTTATAAATTTTCATGGTGGTTTGATCCCTGATTCGGGTCTGACACTAAAACAGGTATGTGCCCACGGGTAAAAATAGCATATTTTAGGGTTTTGTGCAAATTTTGGATTGAAGTAATGTCAAAATTGAATTTTTATGATTCCAGTTTAAGTTTAGGGTTATAAAGAGTTCACATGTCGATTTGTATTGATTTTAGAATTCATTTGATGCTTGAATTGAATATATTGCAAAACAGGGTGCCCGTAGGATCCTGAAACACTGCCAAAATCATGATTTTCATGATATTTCTGATTTTTTGTGTATAAGTTTATGTTTTTAGGGTTTGGTCATGTTTATAATTATGCTAGTACACTTCATATTTGATTTTATTTAAACCCTAAATCCAAAGTTTTTACCAAAATATTTTCTGAAAACCCTAATTTCAAGGCCATAGTCTTATTTTTAGGGATATTTTTGTCATTTTTCTCCAAATTCTGAATTTTAAAGTTATTTATGTTTGTTATTTCTTCAATTTTATTTCATATTTCATTATGTTTATTTCAGAGAATCATGAAAAAAGGCTTATATCTAGTAAAATCCAATAATTTTCAGATATTACTGGATAAATCTAGAAAAGCCAACATATCTTCACTAACAAGTTTTCTGGTTTTTCTGGGATATTTCAAGGCTATATTTTCATTTATTTAAATTCAATTAGTGATGTAAATTATAATTAAATTTGAAATAAGAATTTTAATTTATGCTTAGATTAGGATTTGTATTGCATATAGTTTAAACTTTGATATATAACTGTTATGCTTGTCATTCATGCACATATTTCAATTCCACCATGGTCTAAACGAATGACACGTGCACTAGCTTCTAGGAAGTTGGTAAACTCGATCGAGTTTGTATTTATGGCCATAGTCAGAATACAAACAAAATCCAGATTTATCATCTTCTTTTAAGCCACAATCAGCCTACACTCTTAGGTTATCTTAAAAAACCATTGCATATTTCAATCTTTTAAATATTTTCATCCTTTTAGAGTCAAATGGGTTATATTTGATCCATATCTGTGGCCATAGTCAGAGATATGTAGAGACTTTACATATGGGTCTACCTGAGCCAGCTGGTCAGCCCGATGATCCGATAGAGCAACAGTTCTTGATCAATGTCAAGGGATTTGACTCCCGAGATGCTTTAGCCCGTATGACTGGATGCAGATCCGGGCCATTGATCGAGGCATATGAGAGTCAACATGTCGATCTATTCGAGTTATATCAACAATATGGAGCTTTTGTAGAGGTCGATTCTTTATCTCGAGCAGCTTGAGAGAGGATACAACATGCAATGATCTTGTGTACCGTAGGGCTACCCTCCTTTCAAGATGGACAGAATTACGTTGACATCAGAATAGTACAACTTTTACGAAGATGGGGAAGTTAGCAGACCAACCGCCTCTCTATTGACATGGCCGCACTGACCTTTTTATATCGCGGCTTGTCTCATTTCGTGCTCAAAGATTCAATCTTAGTAGAAGGATGCATCTACACACTACAGTCTTGGTTTATCCGACATGTACCAACTCGAGCCAGCTCATTCAGATATAACATCAAGAAGCCACTACCCCTTGCTCGGTACAGATTTGTGATCAAGAATCTCGATGAAGAAGAAATTGTGTAGGATTACTTCGACCGTCATGAATCACTCCCTCGGTACACCTATGCATATGACAAGCGATTCAAGTTACTTGGACCTTTCTTCTTAGTTTATTATCAGCCAGAGCGATGTGTCAGACAGTTCTCGCAGAGACAAAAGCGCATTGAAGCTCAATTATTGTCAGACATTGTGCCAGAGTTTAATCTAAAGTCTGCCCAGTGGCCCGGGACATACCATTCTGCCAAATACAATTGGGATTCTTTTGTAACTCTTACTATTTTTCCTGGTCCTCGAGTGTCTTCTGATTATAAAGAATGGTGGCAAATTGTTTGTCCTCCCCTTCTCTCTCAAGCTTATTATTAATAAAATTATTTTCCTTCAATCATGCTCATTCTTTTATGGTTTGACGACCTTGCCTAGGTAACAAAGCATATTTTAGTTGTTTATCTCTTTTTATAAAGAATATCAATGCAATTGTTGTGATTTCAACAATGACCCAATCTCGGGTAATGGGATATCCTTCAAATTGTCAAACTAACCCTCGTCAAATATTTTTCCCACTTTGTTTTATTCCAAGGCTATTCTTCCAAGTTAATGGCCCATTTTGTTCTGCAGAGAGCATTCACAAACTTATATGGTTCAAACAAGGTTCAGCAGGAAAATCGCACCCGTCCAGCATATCAGTCACTCTACAACTTCAAAACAAGAAATGGCCTCTCCACGATCTGCCAGAAACAGAAGCCAACATGCCCATGATGACATCGACCCTCAGATGTATTCATTGTTTCAGAGAATGCTGAGCAAGATGTTGTCCGAAGAGACAAGGGCCGGTTCAGGAAGAACTCATACTAAGAAGAAGGTCTAGGGTCAAACAGTGAAAAAGAATGTGAAGATCTCCAAAAGGCAGAGTCGTCATGCGGAAGCATCTGATGAGACATAGTTAGTGGGCGATACAGATGAGGAATACGAGACCCAGCAGACATTTAGAAAATTGACTCAAGGATAGGGGTCGACCTATAAATCCAAGAACCAGTCTATTAACGACCCTGATCAGCCGCAACACCAAGATGTGGTTAAGATGGTCAAGGATCTGCAGGCCTGTGACAAGGGCAAGAAGGTCTTTACTAGCAAAGATTTTTATGACAGACTGGATGTGGATGACAATCTCTATAACATACCAAAAAAATTTATCAAATTTGATGGTTCGGGTGACCCAAAAGCACATCTCGCCCTATTCTTCGCAGAATGTTCCAAGTTCAGGAGGGACAATCGAGCTTTGTTCCTTTGTTTCCCATGCAGTCTAGAAGGCATCGCAGCAAGGTGGTATTTAGAGCACATCAATCCCATTGAATTGAAAGAATTTGACAAGGTGGTTAATCTTTTCATTGAGCGATTCTTGTTCAACACAGAGGCACTGCCAACCCTCAATCATCTCTACAATCTGAAACAAAAAAAGGAAGAAAAGGCTAGAGACTTCATTCACAGATGAAGATTCACTTGCAATCAAATGAAGGATCCGATATCAGGACATGCGTTGTCAGTCATCTTGAATAATTTCTCCTAATCTTTGAGAGCCCTGATCTCTACTTCCCCGGCATGATCTTTCATTGAATTGATAGAACGAGATGAATGACTCAAAATAGGGATAAAAAATGGCTTATATGAGAGCCTCACACTCTCAAAAAATAGCTCAGACACCAAGGAAAAATGTGAGCCACTTGCGCAACCAACACCACAGGCCAAGATAATAGCAGCGACATGAAAAGCAAAAAAGGGTAATGCCCTCAAGCATGATGACAAGTCTTCTGGCTCATCGCAAAAACCAAGCACTCGAGAGAAGATAAAGCGTGACGATTGGGGTTATGATCGCGAATTCACTTCTTTAGATTAGTCACTTGAGGAAGTTCTTGAATACCTGCTTGAAAAAGATTTGATTAAACTTCCAAGGATTGTTGATCCTCTAGTCGCCCTAGGAAAATGGAAAGATCATTTCTGCAAGTTCCACCGAGCAATGGGGCATGATACTGAGCGTTGCTTCATCCTCAAGAACATTATTCAAGACTACATTGACAAAAAGCTCCTTGTGGTAGATGAAAAAGATACCAGCCAGTCGTCTTGATCAAGCTTTTCCTCAATCACTCAAAAAGCTGACAATGCCAGCATTTTCCCATTTCTCATTTTGCTTTTGTTATTTTGAAGGGATGATGTAAATCTCGTTTATCTTTCATTGATTTGTCACTTTTCTTTCAATGCATCAATAAAATTATCAATTTTTTCATAAGCTTGATGCTACCTTTTATTCTCCTTCTCTACAAGAATATTCTTTCGCGAAGAGTGATATTCTTTAGAGTCCCTCCTGAATCAATCAAAAGTCAGTTATTTTGTTACCTTCAAAGAGTATCCTTCAAACATCAATTATCTTCCTTTTATCCAAAATTTGCTTCCCCTATTACACTGAGGCATTATTTTTTAAAATTGTCTTCAAAACACCCTCTATGTAGGCAGGATCAAACAAATCTCTCATTTTGCATTCATTTGCATTTGTATGCATTCATTCACATTCATTTGCATTAAATTCATTTCATCATCAGGTTAAGGGATAAACCTGAGTTACCCATTCAAAATAAGGGATAATATTGAGACCCCGACAAGTTGTCCAAAAGTCGTCGCGAAGATGAAGATTGAAAATCTCCCATCGCGAATAACAAACACTTTTCAAAACATCAATCTTTTTCAAAACTCGACCTACGAGTCAAGTCCTTCCAAATTCGGTTTAGCATCGGTCCTTCCAGAATCCAATATTTGAATTGGTCCTTCCAAACCTGGTTTAGCATCGGTCGTTCCAGAATCCAATCTTTGAATTGGTCATTTCAAACCCGGTTTAGCATCGGTCTTTCCAGAATCCAATCTTTGAATTGGTCCTTCCAAACCCGGTTTAGCATCAGTCTTTCCAGAATCCAATTTCCGAATCGGTCATTTCAAACCCAGTTTAGCACTGGTCCTTCCAAACCCAGTTTAGCATCGGTCCTTCCCAAAGTCCAATCTTTGAATTGATCCTTCCAAACCCGGTTTAGCATCGGCCCTTCAAAAAAACCAATCTTCGAATTGGTCCTTCTAAACCCGGTTTAGCATCGGTCTTCCCAAAATCCAATCTTCGAATTGGTCATTCCAAATTCGGTTTAGCGTCGGTTCTTCCAAAATCCAATTTTCAAGTTGGTCCTTTTACAAAATCATGCCTTGCGTTGATCTTTTACAAAATCTCATTTTTGTGCTGGTCCTCTCACCAAATCTAGTCCTATACTAGTCTTTCCAAAAATTCAACTTTCGAGTTGATCTTTCATAAAAAACAGAGCCTCTCAGGGCTCAATCTTTAGCCATGGATATGTCAGTTGGACATCAAGCAAATTTTTTCCTTCAAAATTTTCCTTTGGTATTCGAGTTCTAACTCGAGTTCTCTTTCCTTTGAATTTAATTTGATTTAATTTTCCTTCAGGATTCGAGTTCCGACCCGAATTTCTTTTCTTTCTGAATTGGTCTAGAAAATTAGAGTTTCGACTTGAATTTTCTTTTAATTCCAATTCAAATGCTAGAATTGGTCTAGAAAATCAGAGTTTCGACTCGAATTTTCTTCCAAATCCAATTTGTCTAGCTTTTTTTTAAAGATTCAAACTTCTGCCTGAACTTTCCTACAAATTTAGTAATTGGTCTAGAAGATCCGAGTTTCGATTTGAATTTTCTTTCAAAATCCAATTCATCTAGTTTTGTCTTGAAGATTTGAATTTCGATTCGAATCTTCCTGCCAAACCCTGTTTTACATCAGTTCGGTTAAATCCAATTTTTGAATTGGTCTCTTTTTCAAAATCTAACCTTGCCTTGGTTTTTTCACCAAATCTCATATTTGTATTGGTCATTCTTTTAAAATCAATCTTTATGCCAATTCCATTATCAAGATCAAGGCCAATTTTGTCAATCAGACCTTCAGGTCAATCAATTTTTGTCAATCAGACCTTCGGGTCAATCAATTTTTGTCAATCCGACCTTTGGGTTAACAATTTTTGTTAACCAGACCTTCGAGTCACTCAAGTCTATCAATCTAACCTTCGGGTCATCAATTTTGTTAGACCTCTGGCCATCAATTTTATCAAGCAAATCTTTGGGTCATCAAATTCTATCAAAATCAATTATCAATCATTTTCTCTTGCTAGGGACCATTTTTCCAAGGAGAGTTTGAGGGAGCTCATTTTTTTCACATGTCTTTATCGTTCATTCGATGAACCCCTTTTTCTAGGGACAGTTTGAAGGGACTCGTGCTTCACGAAAAGTTTACAAAGCAATCTTTGTTGTCATACAAGGAACCATTTTTTTAGGGAGAGTTTCGACGAAAGCTCGTCCTCCTTGTAACCCTAAATGTCTTTTGTTAGGCCATCCCATCATCGAGGACCCTTTTTCCAGGGAGAGTGCGATGGACTCGCTCCTCTATGACATCCTTCCCAACCTTTGTTAGCGGCCCCCTTTCCATAAGAGAAGCCTAAAGATAAGGAGTTTTGACAAAAACTTTATTTCTCTTCGAAAGTTTGTTTGGAAAACACCTCCTCTTCAGGAAAGAGAGAAGTATATTTTTATTACCCCTTCAGGTAAGGGTAAAGCCTGAGTCTCTCCTTTGGGGAAAGGAAAGGAGAATCTAGCCACGGATGTGTCATTTAGACCTCAAGCAATTTCTTTCACCAAGGATTCCAAGAATATTTTTCCAAATTGTCATGAAAAATAGTTGTTGATCTTAAAATCTTTATTGCACAAAACTGTACCTCATATTACCTTCAGTATTCCCTCTAAAAGGATGAAGCTTTTGTAAAGAAAGAGTAAAATTCAAGCTTTTCTGTTGGTCAAACAAAAGGATAGAGAAAAATCTTTGCTATGACCGGCAAAGAAAAAAATCAATGACATTGAGAAGCCATAAGTGAATCGATATTGATCTCATCTATGTCACATTTATAAAGACTATACTTCTGGTAATAAGGCTGTGAAAATATCCTGGGCGATATAAAAATAAAATTCACTCAATCTCAATTTTAATATCTCCTCAATCAGTCAAACTACAATCAACTAACTGCAAAAGGGATCTCTCAACTATCATCAAGTTAAAGACGATGGGCGAGTCAGGTTCCCGGGGGTAAAGAAGACGCGAATCATCTTCAAGTTGAAGGTTTTGTGACGTGTCCATCAAGGGAAAGTTCAAATCATCATCAAGTTGAAGGTTGATGCGATGAACCTCCTACTAATCCCTAAAAGATATTTGATCAATGCTATCATCAAAAGAGATTTCAATCAAAGAGACAATTTTATCAATATAATCTTTGGGACTAATGAAGACTCAGATTATCTCCAAGTTGAAGGTTTTGTGATATGTTCTTCTAGAGAAAATCAGAACATCTCCAAGTTGAAGGTGATGCGGTGAAATTCTTGCGAGACCCTAAGAGAGCTCAAAATTCTGTCTAAAAAAGAGTTAAAAAAGATCATCATGGGTAAATCCCAGATATCTAACTGCCAAAACTACCAAGAATCGTCTTTATTTATGTGAAATTCTTTTATCAATTTCTTTTCATCAATTGCTTTTATAAAACTGAGAACAAATTCTTTCCTTTTCATACAAGGAAATGGACAACTTCCTTGAAGAAACCCATCAACAATAAATTTGATTTTGACTCCGGATTCTATGAAGTTAGCCTAGTTGGAGGTAATATTGGAGGCAGAAGAGGGAATATATTTTCATATAAGTGTGCTTACATTTCAATTTTTTTTAATCAACTATAATTTTTTTATCTTATTGGCAATCTTTTTAAGTTATCCCGACATGAAGTGAGAGCTTGATGTCTATTTTGATATATCCTAGCATTGTTTTTATCCCTTTTTAGGACTTGATAACGGAAGTTTTCAAGGTCCTTTTCTTCTTGTTTCGATCTGAGTGCCTGAGCACTCAGATTCACACACTTCCTTGTGTAGCCCACTGTCCCACCTTAGACAATTCCCATTTAGGGTAAGGGTTAAACCTGAATTATTTCTGCAAAAGGTCATCTATTTTAAAAGCCATCCAGTCTCAACAATAAGACACCTAAGATCAATCCCTTTTCAATCTTTAGGGAACCCTCTTTCTGCCTTTTGCAAACCCCTCCCGAATTTATTGTGCAAAATTCGAAGGTCTCATCATGGTTTCTTCATTCGAGGATTTTGTTCATCGTCCCATCCAGGTTAAGGGCTAAACCTGAGCCTCTTCTCGATGAGGTGAATCTTTTTTCTTTATTCTCCATACCTATCATCATCACCAGAGCAAATTCTCTCATACTCAGTCTGGTTCTCCAAACTCGGTCATTTTTATAGCCCAAATTTGGTGTTTTTTTTTCTTTTCACTAAGCATGGCTTTCAACCAGCTTAGTAGCAAAGATGGGCATTTGTAAACACCCTAAATTTTCACCCTCATTCACAAACACATTCCTCTTGCCACTGGGACCTACTCTCTGAAGTCTTCAGGGAACCAGCTGGTCGAAATCTGGGCCACGGCTGTTCACGACGCAAATCTTACAATAAATTTCAATACTTCATTCCACAATCAAGATCCAATCCTTATTTTTGGGCACCAATTTCAATTATGAGTTCTCATCCTTAGATGAGAATCTCCAAGTTCTTTGTCTTTGCCAGGGGTTCGGGATTCCAAGTCCCTCATCCAGAGTTTACATTTCATGTGTCAGTGCATATCATTTCATGCATTTGGCATATCATTCCATTGCATTGCATAGCATTGCATGTCATTGCATCTCATTATCGAGATCCAGAACTCCTATTTTCAAAATATTAAATCCATATTCGAGTTTTAAAACTTTTCTTTCGAAATCAATTTCAAAACTTGGGTTTTGAATCAACATTTTATCATTTGCCAACCCCCCAGGATCTTATATTTCGAAATGTTTTTCTCAGAAAATAACCTAGTTTTGTTTTAAAGTCAATTTCAATTGATTTCGCTTCTTAGATGAGACCCATTTAGGTGGTGTCGCTTCTGGATTCCTTTATTTATCAAAAATTTCAGAGTCCTAGTTGGATCAGGACTCTGTATTTTCATCTTTTTGAATCTTTTCAAAACTCCATTTTTTATTTTAAACCAGTTGTGATCATATCCCTTGTCCATTTCTATCATTTTGGTCAAAATTTTAGAGTCCTAGTTGGATCAGGACTTTTTTCAGAGTCCTAGTCGGATCAGAACTCTACCTTTTACTACCCTTTTTACCTGCTTTTTGACAAAACCTTTCAAAATCTTTCATTTTGGCAAAAATTCTAGAGTTCTAGTTGAATTAAGACTCTTTTTTAAGAATCCCAGTTGGATTAGGACTCTTCTTCAAAGTTTTAGTCAAATTAGGACACTATCTTTCGTGGATATTTTATCTATTTTCAATCAAATCTTTCAAAATAAGTCAAAAAACTAAGAGTTTTAGTTGAACCAGGACTCTATTCCAAGAGTCCTAGTTGGATCAGGACTCTGACCCTGATTTCAATTTTGAGAGAATCTTTCAAAAATCTCTTTATTTATCTTCCCAAATTTTAAAATTGTCACACCTTTACCATAGAATTTCAAAATTTTGAGATTTTATCATAGAGTCCTGATCGAATCAGGACTCTATCCTGAGTTCACTTTCTCACTCCATTTTCACCGGTTTTCAAAAATTTTGTTTAAATCTCATCATTTGCTTTTAGAAAATAAAAAAGTCTCAGAATCCTAGTCAGATCAGAACTCTGAACCAGACTTCAATTTTATCTTATTTTCACCTATTTTTCAAGATCCTCTCATTTGTTTTATCAGAAAATCCAAAATTCTGAGAGTCCTAGTCCAATTAGGACTCTGTCCCCATAGTTTTAATTGCATCAAAACTCTATTTTGATTTCAATACCTGTTGCTATTTTCACTATTTTTATAAGTTCTTGCATCTGTTTTTCAGAAAATATCAAAAAAATCTAGAGTTTTAGTCCGATCAGAACTCTATTCTAGAGTCCTAATCCAATTAGGAGTCTATTATGAAGTTTGTTTTTACTTCCATTTTTATTCTTTTTCATTTGTTCTTTAAAAATTAGGTCATTTTGCAGAGTTCCGATTGATTCAGGACTCTATTTCGGAGTTTTAATTCAGTTAGGAATGTAACCCTGACTGCATTTTCCAACTTATTTTTACCAATTCTATTGAATCTTTCAAAAACTTTTTCATTTGACTTTGAAAATTCTAAAATCTCAGAGTCCTAATTGGTTCAGGACTCTGGTCCAGAGTTCCAGTTTGCTTAGAACTCTATTTTCAAAACCTTTGAATTCCATTTGTTAATTTTAACCCCTTTTCAAAGCCATTTTCAATCTTTATTTCAATTTTTTCAAAATTCTGATGTAGGGCCCACTCAGTTGGCGCCATATCTAGAGGAGTTCTGACCCAGTCAGAACTCTGTGTCATTTCAAAACTCTCAATATCAAGTCTACTTTTGAATATCTTTTGAAAAACCTCTCATTTTAAAGTTTTAAAATTCTTTCTAAAGATTCAAGTAGGGCTCACTCGGGGTGGTGCCACATTTGAAAAAGTCAGGGTTAGACTAGGGTTAGTCAGTGTCCTACTTAGGTTAGATGTCTAGGTGAGTCAAAGTTTGCTTTTAAAACTTTCATTTTTACTTTTTGTTTTTAACTTTGATTTTAAAGCTTTAAAAATTAGGGTTTTCAAAAACCCAAATGAGATCCACAAGGGGTGGCGCCACATTTGAAGTTATTTTAATAGTATTAGGAGTCCTAGGTTAATTAGGGCCTAATTAGGATAGTTTAAGAGTCAAAACCAATTAGGAAAAATCCCCCCCCCCCCCTAGCAAGTGATGTAAGTGTTAGTTTTGCATGTTCTTTTGTTTGTTTCTTTGTTACGTTTGCATGTTTATTTGTTTATTATTTTGTTACCACATTGGATTTATTATGTAGCATCTAGCAAGATTTATAGAAAGATTCCAAGTGACTCACAATGAGTTCAGGGAAAAAGACAACTTGCCGAAGACCCTTTAACTCACCCTATATTTCTCTATGAGTTCAAAAAGTGTTGTTTATATTGTTTTACTACCGATTAATAAAAACTAACTGATAAACCTTGTCTATTCACAACAAATGGTCACAATTGAAAGGCAACAAATTGGGGCAACTGATGCTTGGAGAGCAATGACTTGCTATGTCATTTTCATGATGCTGATAAGGTATGTTTTTACACAACTTTGCATACTTACAAATAAATTTTTATATGCACAATGACATTAAACTAGATTTATGTTACAACTCTTAATTCCTTTTAACTGAAGGCAACAAACACTAGGTTCTTTGGGAAATGAACATATAGGAAAATAATTTCAGGATATACAATTTCACACTAAACACATATTTAGCAAATAAAAACTTCAAACAAATAATACGATAATATAACTTACTCAATAATATACTTGATTTGTTGTTTATTTTTTCTATCTCCTTCTCGTGTATGTGTGTTGCAAGTTTATTTTTTTAGCATAATTTGCGTTTGAACAACACAAATCACGGAGGGTATTCTTCAATAAGAGAATGAATAATTACTTTGCATTTGTTTGTTAACTCATTTCGTAGATGTATATATATTTTTGCTTCATATTTTCTCATTTTACAGGTATGACTGTAGTATATTTGTCACACAATATATGCAGTACTTGGAGAGAAACTGGGTATTGAACTTCACACAGACATGTGTTTATATGTCAGTTGTTCACTTCTTTGAGATGTTCATTGTAGTTAGTTGTTTGCTAATAAAAGATTATTTTAAGAGATGTTACAAATATAAGGAATCTTATGATCAAGTTCTACAACTATATGAAGGACAAGGCTTCCAAAGATACGAAAGATAATGAAAAGGAAGAGACATTGGTTAGAGAGGTGCCAGAAGAGTCGCTCTTGCTAGCTGAGCTATGGACAATTATGCACCAATTATAACTTTGTAATTGTAAACTTCAAACATTAAGGATGTTTACACATTGATATCAGCTATGGACAATGTTGTTGTAAATTAAGGATGTTTTTTATAGTTTGGATGTTTACACACGCACATGTATGAATGATATGGACAATGTTATAAAATTAAGGATGTTTTTTTTGGTTTGGACACTGTCTTTATTGTGTTTAGATTTAGAAAAATAAGTAAGTATATTTGCAATGTTGCAATATGGAGGTTCACAAATATGTTTATGCAATTTTGAAACATTTATGCAAAACAGTCAGATTTTTGTGAATTAGTAAGATTTTTGCAAATATTTTATGCAAATTCATGAAATATATGCAAAAAAATATGATATATGTGATTTTAGTGGTTTCAACGATTATGCAAAATAATAAGATTTTTGCGAAATAGTCAGTTTTTTGTAAATCAGTAAAATTTTTGCAAATATGTTTATGTGAATTCATGAATTATATGCACATGAATTGGATATTTGTGATTTTAGTTGTTAAATCGGTTATATAAAACAGTAACGCATATGCGAAACAATCGGCTTTTTGCGAATCAGTAGAATTTTTATAAATATGTTTATGCAAATTCTTGAATTATATGCAAATGAGTTGGATACTTGCGATTTTAGTTGTTAAAGCGATTATGCAAAATAGTAAGATTTTTGTGAAACACTCAAATTTTTGCAAATTCAATTTTAGTTATTTTAGTGGTTATGTGAGTTTGTGAATTATATGTGAAACAATATGATATATGTAATTTTTTTGGTTTCAATTTAAGTGAAGTTTCACACATATGTTTAAGTGAATTTATGAAGTATATGCAAAATAATAAGATATTTGTGATTTTAGCGATTTCAGTTTTTTTTTAAGTGGAGTTTCGCATATAACAACTCAAATAACAATGAATTTAAGAAAATAGTATAATTTACTATTAAACTAATTATATAAACATTCAAATGACATTATATACAACAACGTCGACATTCTCCTCCTCCTCCTCCAATGTGCTTTCATATGGGCATCAGTTTACCTACATTTTCTTTATGGTTTAAGCCTACAGGCATGCATTTGTTAAAAAAAAATATGAAATATTAAGAACAATACTTATATTTGCCCTAGTCTTCCTGTGAAGTGATGTAACGTATTCTGTAGTGACATGCAAGGACCCGCCAATCTTCGATCATGACCTTTTTCGCTGCATGACCGATTCCACATTGAGGCACATGAAAATTCAGCCTTTCAATAGATATGTGCTCCCATATACAAACCTGCATAACAATGATTAATACACAACATGTATCAAAACTCAATATATAAGTATAGTGTATGAGTATAAATAGCTTCAACAATACCAACATCTCGGCAAGGTTTTTTTTTCCACTCATCGTGCTACTCAAACTTGCATACAAGTGTGCAAGTGAGGCTGCTCTCCATGCGTACTGATCGACGCAATCCAGCTCTACCAAAGGTTTGATGTATGATGAATGGATTATCTTCCCACCAGCGTCGATAAATAAGCATAAGTCGAAGAGGTATAACAAAAATACTTTCACTGACATGTTCACTCTACTACTTCCCTTTCCTTCAACACACGACAATTTTTCCCTCATTTTCCTTGCCTTACTAAGGTCACAATAGCTCCTTAGCCATGAAAACATGATCATTTTGCCTTCGAATACATCACCATTTGCTTGCAAGTAAATAACACACAAATGCTTGAAGATTCCCCATCACTACTAGCTCTTCATGGTAATTCAGTTCGGTGATTCATGTCACGTCCTCCAACGTGATGGTCATCTCAACATCTCTGAACTGAAATGTGTTGGTTATTGGATTCTAAAACTGCACAACAACCTCTAAGAAGGGGGTGACAGATGTTCTATAGTATGATCTCTAAGAATTTGCAAAAATGCATCTGATACAATAACTCCTTCGCTTCTTTCGATAGTGTTAAAAATCATTGGTATGCTTGATTTTAATAGAATTAGTGCATGCAGGATGTTGACTCTTCTGAATCAATTGGTTGAAGATCCTATAATCAAAATTAATATTAGTGAAATAAGTCAATTTCAATGAATTTTTACATGTTTCATATACGTGACAAACTAAATAATTGCATTTATGGATAGTAACAACATTAAACTAATCAAGTATTGAATGTAGTATATATATATATATTTAATCAATGATTGAATATAAAATTGTAACTGATTATTACAAAATAACAAATGAACAAAATACTTGTACACGAGCACTAGACCTTCTTTCCTGATGCGACCTCTTTGTTGAAGCTTACACTTTCTCCTTCGCAAGAAGAACAACATCAAACTCTTTTGAACAAAGTTCACATCTGATCCATCCACATGACCCTCACTTTCATCTACTTCCTAAGGAGGGTCTATATTAACCTCAGTCATTTGGTCAGGTACCTCCTTCGCCCTCTCACCACTACCATTGCAGGTGGCTGCATCTTTAGCTTCATTTAGGGCATTAAGGTTAGCAACAACCTTAGTACAAGCCAATGGGTCATTCCTCTCCCTCCTTAGATGCTTTCAGGATGAGAGACAATAATGTGCCCATAAACTGCTCAAATTTTTTTGCACATGTTGCCTTAGGTTGCCTTAGGTATAGGCCACTTTGAAATTTATAACTGTTCTTTGTATGACAATGAAAGTTTTTTTTGCAGCTAACTATTTGAGCACAATAAGGGTGATTGGTTATCGAGGGTGCATTTTTTTTGTAAAAAACGTTAGAATTTGAATGTGACTCCCTCTCTACCCACTTGCGCACACTAAGTCTTGCTTGCAAATTATCAAGAAGACCTAATTTGCAGTTCTTCGTTGGTTTTAATTGTTGTGCTATAACACTAGAAGATGATGTGTGTGTGGACCCATTGACAAATTTTTTATTGAGCATATTGTATTGATAAGCAGATTTAAAAATTTCTATAATAACAAGACATAAAATATTGAAAAAGCATTGCAAAAAACAAACAAGCTATTTGTGAGGATGAATAATCAAACAAGTCACCGTCGATAACAGTATTGAAATTTTTTTTAAAAAAACAAAAGGGAACATTGTTTGATTTAGCTGTTAAATTAACAAAAGAAAACACTATTTGATTCAGCTGTTAAATAAAAGGAAACACTATGCTTATCAAAAAAATATGTTGTCGATAGTTCAACAATGATGAATAGTTGCTGAAATTCTTTGTCGAAAATAGTTGCCAAAAAAGAAGCAGGTTAGGGACTACTGGTTGGGGGACAAAGACAATTTTTTTTTTACATTATGAGAAAATAAGCAGGTTGAGGACCATAGCGGGTTTATATATGATTTGATAAATCTATAAAAAAATAAGCAATATCACATATTTGTCATAAATTTGTAAATACTTAAAGTATGATATTTGTGACATAAAGAGATTCACAAATACATTTATGCGAGATCTTGAAGTATATGTGAATAAGTAAGATATTTGTGAATTTATAGTTTCTGGCATTTCACACATATATTTATGCAAATTCGTGAAGTATATATGAAAAAATAGGATATTTGTGATTGGTGTTTAAATATATTTATGCAAAATATTGATGTATATGCGAAAAGATAAGATATTTACGATTTTGGTGGTTTCAGTTTCACTAAAAATTTGCAAATAAATTTATGCGAGTTTGTGAGGTCCACATAAAAAAATGTGTGATTCTAGATTTAAGTATGTGTTTGCACTGGCTGATAGGCGGTACAATTTTATCACAATAATGCATCAATTGATAGTTGCAAAAGGTAAAAGGGTCCTAACGATGTTTGATATGTACAAGTTAGGATATAAAAAGAAATATCAAAAATTGTAAGGTGTTTAGGGAATCATGTCAAATTATCTCTACAATACTATCATTTTTTGGAATCTAATTAGCCAAACATCAATAATAACTCATTGAAGGGTTCTCCTTTAATGCCATTAGTCTGATATTACTGCAAGCCCTCCTTTGGGTGGAATTATAATATTGGTTTGAAAATTAAGAAAAATAAACCAAATATAACCATGTAAAAATAAACTATAAGAAAAAGGTCATAAAACCTATTTCTGCTTAAAACTCATAAAAGAAGGACAATAACTGCCTATGATACCATTTCTGCATTCTCAAAGCTGCCTTGGTATTCCCCAGTGTGTGTCTTATCAAGCATACCAACAGTAAATATTGGCAGGGAACTCCTCTTGGAAACCATAAATGAAAGTCTAGGAAATTTTAAAAAACGCACCTAAAGATTGGGCATTAATAAAAAACACACTTGAGTTTTGAAAATTTAAAAAACAACCTTAAATTTTGGCGCCGTTAATAAAAAATGAACTTTCATCCATTTAACCTAAGCTATCATTAACCCAGGACAAAAAATTACAAGTTACCCTTCAAAGCGCCCTTTTTTAAGTTCCATCTTTCGTACATATGACAGTAAAATAGTAATTCAACATCACATTTAACAGCAAACTTGGTAGTAAACTCTTGGGTTTTTTTAATTAACCACCATATTTTTTTTGGACAAAGATGCTGGCACTGAGTTTTAGGATTTTAAAAACCTCCTCAATCAAAAACCCTCCCAAACCTACCAAATGGATGTTTTATTGGATTTTTGGTATTTTTCAAAATTTTGACAGTACATATGTGATCTATATTCTTGTTTTGATAGGAATCAGTCGGTCCTCAGAGCATTTGATTTCGATGCATGGATAAGTTTTTATAAGTTTCAAAAATCAACGGTCTATAATTTTTATAATTTTTTGAGGCTCCAAATACTATTTTTTATATCCAAAATTCATGATCCAAGTATCCATTTTTAGTAAATCAATCATGCTGAACACATATGTATGGTCAGGATTTTGAAAAAACACCAAAAAAATTGCATTTGATACGTTTGGGACCATTTTCACTGTGGAGGTTTTCATTCCTCCTGAGTTTTATTGAAAATACCTAAGCCATTACTTTTTACTTGACACTTTTGCCTTTCTGCCACCTGAACATTCAAACATCATGTTGAAAGTTAAAGTTGCTTTTGTTGGATTTTAATCATTATATAATCTAAACCCCATTAATCATTCTGACCGCACTAAGCCGTTGGTCCAACTTCCAAATCGTTTAGCATAGGCAGTAACCTCTCCGACTGCTTCAACTAATATCAATAGTATTCTGCCCCTGTCCCACTCGTTCTCCGTTCAGCATTCCATAGGGTTTTGTGCAAGAACAAAACTTTGTGGCAAAGAGTCTGTCACCAGGATCAACCACATGATATCGATGTTGCAATCAAGCTCCTTGGCCATGGCACCTTCACGCGCACCACCCCACCAACAGGCACGAACAATGATCTCATCGGCGAGCACTGCTGCATTTCACCTCTTTGGCAGACCAATCTTGCCCTACCACCTCTGCCGCATTACCCCACCGGCAGGCACGAGGAGGACCCTCTAAACTACAAGGTTTCGTAGGATTGTGTTGGGGTTCCCTTGCTGCTCCATTCAGACACCCCTTATTTCTCTCACGCATTGTGAACAAATGGTTTGGGTTGATGGGTTTCGTTTATTCGTTGCTCTCAATGTGGGATTTTCAAGTCTGCTGCGGTTGCTATGCAGTATGTTGGATTAACCACCACGATTAACGTGGTAGTTATCCACAATGTGGATACATCCCCATTGAGGGATGATCATGCCGATAAATCAGCATGAGATAAATGGGAACGGTGCGTAACTGTTCCCACCTTATGCATATAAAGGCTGGGTATCATGAGCGACCCAGGTAAAAAAAAAAAGAGAAGAAAATACGGTGGAAAAGGAGATCGAAGGTCTACTCACCGACTGCATCTGGTAGCCTGGGCTCGTGAAGGGCTGCAGTCCGGCTGAGCAGAAATTCCGGCGACCTCCGACCTCCGTAAATGGCAGCATCAGGTACGCTGTCTATATTTTGTTTTTCTGTTATGTTTTTTGCAGGGCCACTGCTACAGTGATGCCGCATCGCCGGAAATCCTCGCCGGACCCAACATTGGGTTATGGGCCCACACCCCGTTTCCTGCTGCGCGGGGTGTGCTCCGGTTTTGACCAGAAACGCAGGTCACTGTGGGGTGACCCTGCTGCTGGTCACCGGCGCCTGTCGCCGGCACCGGCGACTGTCGCCGTTGGGCGACAGTATAATAATAATAAAAAAAAACTCACCTCTGTAATTTTTGGGGGTTTTCTGTCGGCGAGGTCAGCACCGACGCTTCACTCCACACCCGACATTAAATCACTGCTGGGACCGTCGCCGGCGACTATTGAGTCGCCAGATTTCTGGAAGTTTTTCTGCGGCTTCAGTTTTCACCGGCGGTTGTTTTTCGCTGGAGGAGAAGCGCCATCGGAACGACGGCGTTGGTCGTCGGCAGGCGGTGTGGGTCGCCGGCGGGCGACGTTGGTCGCCGACCGACGACATCGGTTGCCGGCAATGAGAAAAAGGGGAAAACCCCTCTTTTCTAAAAGATCGGGTTTTCTGCCCTTTTTCAAAATGTTTTTGTTTTCGGGTCGGGTTCATTTTCTGAACCGGACCCGCCCACCCGAATCCGATCCATAAGGTGACCCGGATCGGATAAGGGATTCGGGTGGGGACCCGCTCGGGTCCGACCCGGATAAGGTAAACTCCGGGTTAGACCCGGATCCAGCGGTTATCGGGTCCGACCCGGATCCGGTTATTACCGGGTTTCGGCCCGGATCCAATCTGAGCCGGGTTAGACCCGGATCCGGTATGTACCGGGTCTAACCCGGATCTGGTATGTACCGGGTCTGACCCGGATCCGTTCTTAACCAGGTCCGACCCGGATTCGTTCTTAACCGGGTCCGACCCGGATTCGTTCTTAACCGGGTCCGACCCGGATCCGGTTGTAACCGGGTCCGACCCGAATCAGGACTGTACCGGGTCCGACCCAGATCCGGATAACCCCGGGTCTGACCCGGATCCAGTAAGCAGTCGGGTCTGACCCGGATCCAGAAGGGTCCAGGCACTATTTGGCCTGAACCGGATCAAGGACTGACTCAGTCCCCTTCCGGGACCGGTTCAGAGCCGTTTTTGGCCGGTTCCTTCTAGTTTCTAACCGGTTCTGAGATGTTAAGACCCTGTTTTCTTAAATATAAGAAAATACAGGGGTTTTGGCATACGGTTATAGGGTTTTAATGAACTTTTGTTCATATTTGACCCGGTTCATAAGATTTAGAACCGGTTCGGACCCTTGGATGACCGATTTGGGGCTGTTTCAGACCGGTTCAGAGTGCTTTAAGACCGGTTCATGGAACATATGATAGATTCATTCAGTTTAGAACCATTTCGAGAGTCATATGTCTAGTCCATTCGGTTTACGGATCATTTTAAGATATAATTTTGCATATTAGCATTAAGGATAGTTAGATGATTCAGTGTTTTCATGTCACCAAAGTGACTGAATACACGTGAGTCATAAATGAATTTTATACTATCATACAGTTCCTAAGCCGATATGCACATTGTACTTATATTCATGAAACGATAGACGACCCAAAGGTAGTTTTATCGTGTTTGGAATTTAAGTAGGGTAGAATAAGGTAAATGTGTCGAGATACATCACACATGTGTATCCAAAGATACCTTGTGTTGATGGTCTATCTTCACAAGAACCTTAGTTTTACCGAATATGGTCGGTAGGCGAAGTGGTTTCGCGTGTCGGAGCTCTTACCAAAGTAGGACTCCGATGACCCCCTTCACTCGCCTGGAAAGAAGCATATCAAGGGCCTTTATTATTTTGCTTTTTCCACTAAAGTTTTAGTCTCGTATGAATGCTTCTTGATACGTGTCTTTTGTCATGCAGTTTCTAGTTCTGTGATTTTAGATAGCTCTAGCTCAATTCCTTTTTTAGATGGATCCAATTTTAGTGATTGGAAAGAAACTGTTTTATGGATCTAGATCTGGCCCTAAGGATAGATGAACCCGCTGCCCTCACTGATCAAAGTACTGCTGATCAAAAGATTGCTTTTGAGAAGTGGGAGCGCTCGAATAGACTTAGCTTATTGCTTTTGCAATCTAAAGTAGCTAAGAACATTCAGAGTGCTATCCCACAATGCAGAACAGTGAGGGAATTCATGAATGCCATTGAGGCACAGTTTGTGAGTTCAAACAAGGCCAAAGCCAGTACCCTGATGTCAAAACTGATATCTATGAAATATACTGGAGGGGAAAACATTCGCCAGCACATTTTGGAGATGAGAAACATAACGTCTCAGCTGAATGACATGAAGCTCACCATCTCTGATTCTTTTCTAGTGCATTTAGTTCTAACGTCCTTACCTTTGGAATACGGACCTTTCAAAATCTCGTACAACACACATAATGATGAATGAACATTTAATGAACTCATGTCCAAGTGTGTTGAAGAAGAAGAGAGAATGAAAGGTGAGAAGGTGCAGAGTGCACATATGGCTTCTCATACGTCCAAAGTAGGACCAAGGAAGAATGCATTGAAGAGAAATGCTAGGAAGAAGCTAACTGGAGATAAGTCATCCCAAGATAAGCAATCCAACTCTGCTCCCATAAAGTGCTTCTTTTGCAAGAAGGGATACATAAAGGCAGATTGCATAAAGTACAAGAAGTGGTTGGAAAAGAGAGGTAATTTGTCATTTGTTCTCATGAATGTAATTTATTACAAATTCCTGAAAATAGTTGGTGGATTGATTCTGGTGCTACTGTTCATATTTCCAACTGTCTACAGTTGTTCCTGAGCAGAAGGGAACCAACAATGCATGAGAAAAGCATCTATTCGGGAAACAAGATGCATTCACATGTGAAGGGTGTTGGAACCTGCAGGATTACTCTGGATACAGGCGTAGTTTTAGATCTTCATGATGTCTTTTATATTCCATCGTATAGTAGAAACTTAATTTCAATTTCAAAGTTGGATAAATTTGGATATTGTTTTAAGTTTGAAAATTCCAAATTGTTCATATTCAGAAATTCAATTGAAATTGGTTTTGCATCTGTTTATGATGGTTTATATAGATTGAATGTGAAGATCCAAACTCAGGAGTCTTTGACTTCTGATTACGCATTGGTTGGAAATAAACGTAGCATGACAGATGATAAATCTTACATGCTTTGGCATCGAAGGTTGGGTCATATCTCTGAAAAGAGAATAAAGAGACTGGTAAATGAAGGGATCTTGCAATCTCTAGATTTTACTAACAATGACCCATGTGTTGATTGCATAAAGGCTAAGCATACAAACACATATAAAGAGGGTGCCAAACGCAGTAATGAGATATTAGAAATAGTCCATACGGATGTATGTGGACCATTTTCCCCATGTTACACAGGCGAAAAATATTTTGTCACCTTTATTGATGACTATTCACGGTATATGTATCTCTACTTGATTTTCGAAAAATCTGATGTTTTTCAGATGTTTAAGGAATTTAAGAAAGAAGTAGAGAAACAAACCGATAAGGTTATTAAAATAGTCAGGTCTGATAGAGGTGGCAAATATTATGGTAGGTTTACTGAGATGGGGCAAAGGAAATGACCATTAGCGCGATTTCTTAAAGAGGAAGGCATTGTGCCTCAATATACCATGCCTGGTAGTGCCTATCAGAATGGTGTAGCTGAAAGGAGAAATCGTACGCTTAAAGAAATGGTCAGGGCTATGTTGAATTATTCAACACTTCCCATAAAGTTGTGGGGTGAAGCCTTAAGGACTGCTGTGCATATTTTGAATAAGGTTCCTACGAAATCTGTGCCTAAAACTCCTTACGAGTTGTGGACAGGTAGGAAACCATCACTGTCTTATATGCACATATGGGGATGTCCTGCAGAGGCTAAACTGTATAACCCCCACATTAAAGCCTTTGATCCAAGAACAACCAGTGGATATTTCATTGGTTATCCAGAAAGATCAAAAGGGTACAAATTTTATTGCCCATCTCACTCACCACAGATTGTTGAAACGGATAAGGCTAAATTCCTAGAAGATGGTTCAGTAGGATTAAGTGCACTTCAAAGCATTGGTTTTGAGGAAATACAGGATCCAGTTTTATCACCTGTTAAGGAAAACATCGAAAAATACCATATTGTTATTCCTAATGATGGTGTGGTTGATCATTCGATTGTTAATGCACAAATCCAAAGTGAACCTATTGTGGACAATGCGGAAGAGCACGAGCAGGATGATCAGGTTTCATCTGAGCCTGAGGAACGACCTGTTTGGAGATCCACAAGGATTAGGAGATCTGCCATACATCTTGATTATGTGGTGTACCTTCAGGAGCCTGGGGATTTCATATATATGGATGATGACCCGTTGAATTTTATGGAAGCTGTTGAAAGCAAACAATCTTCGCACTGGATTGAAGCCATGAAAGAAGAGTTAGACTCTATGGCTAAAAATCAAGTGTGGGATCTTGTCACGTTACCTAAAGGAGTAAAGCCCGTAGGGTGTAAATGGGTCTTTAAGACCAAGAAGGACTCCAAAGGTAACATAGAGAGACATAAAGCAAGATTGGTTGCTAAAGGATTCACCCAGATGGAGGGCATTGACTATAATGAGACATTTTCTCCTGTCTTAACTAAGGAGTCAATGAGGATTATTCTGGCCCTCGTAGCTCATTATGACTTAGAGCTACATCAGATGGATGTGAAAACAACGTTTCTCAATGGGGATCTGAATGAAGAGGTATACATGGAACAACCTCTTGGTTTCTCTGAAAATGATTGTTTGGTTTGTAAGCTTAACAAATCAATATATAGACTTAAACAGGCCTCCCGACAATGGTATATTAAATTTTCCCAAGTCATTGTGACTTTCGGGTTTACAGAAAACATTATTGATCAATGTATATACCTTAAGGAAAGTGGGAGTAAGTTCATTATATTGATGTTGTATGTGGATGACATCTTACTTGCAACCAACGATATGAAGTTACTTTTAGAGACAAAACAGTTTCTTGCATCACATTTTGATATGAAAGATATGGGTGAGGCTGCTTATGTTCTTGGCATTAAGATTCATCGAGACCGAGCAAAAGGGTTTCTAGGCCTCTCCCAAAGATCCTATATAGAAAAGGTGTTAAAGAGATATGGGATGGAGAATTGTTCTCCTACTTCTACACCCATATCAAAAGG
Organism: Nuphar pumila; assembly: GCF_984573655.1. Taxonomy (NCBI): domain Eukaryota; kingdom Viridiplantae; phylum Streptophyta; class Magnoliopsida; order Nymphaeales; family Nymphaeaceae; genus Nuphar; species Nuphar pumila. The sequence goes on along the minus strand of NC_143260.1, from coordinate 62,014,375 downwards.
TGACAAGCTGAGCCTAAAGGATTGTCCACAGAACGATATTGACAAAGCACAGATCAGTGCTTATCCATATGCATCAGTTGTTGGCAGCTTGCAGTATGCGCAGACATGTTCTCGACCAGATATTTCTTTTGCAGTAGGGGTACTTGGCAGATTTCAGTCTAATCCAGGTTTACCCCATTGGAAGGCTGCCAAAAAAGTCTTGCGGTACTTGCAAGGGACAAAAGACTATATGTTAACGTATCATAAAGTTGATCACCTCGAGGTCATTGGCTACTCAGATGCAGATTTAGGAGGATGCCTTGATAGTAGAAAGTCTACTACTGGGTACGTCTTCTTACTTGCTGGGGGAGCGATCTCTTGAAGGAGTGGAAAGCAGACGACCACTGCTGCCCACACCATGGAGGCAGAATTCATTGCATTGTACGAGACTACTTCGCAGGCTATATGGTTAAAGAACTTCATATCACAGTTAAAGGTGGTTGATTCCATTGGGAAGCCACTGAAGGTCTACTGTGATAATGAAGCTGCGGTGTCCTTTTCAAACAACAACAAAAGTACTACGTCATGCAAGCATATGGAATTGAAGTATTTTGTTGTTAAAGAAAGGACGGAGAATCATTTAGTGCATATTGTCAATATTGGTACCAAAGAGATGATCGCTGATCCTCTTACTAAAGGGCTAGCACCGGGATTATATTCCGAACATGTAATGAGGATGGGATTGTTAAAACTCTTTTTGACATATGCATATAAATAAAGTGATCACTTTCAGTCATTTGATTCTCATTATGGTTGTTGTTAATCTCATAAGGATTAGAGATTCAACTAAGGACCTTTAGAATAGAATATAAAGGCCATTCTATTCATCAAGTTATTTCCATAAGGTTTTCTGGTTAAAAAGTTTTATCGTCGGATCAAGTGGGAGAATGTTGGATTAACCACCACGATTAACGTGGTGGTTATCCACAATGTGGATACATCCCCATTGAGGGATGATCATGCCGATAAATCAGCATGAGATAAAGGGGAACGGTGCGTAACCGTTCCCACCTTATGCATATAAAGGCTGGGTATCATGAGCGACCCAGGTAAAAAAAAGAAAAAAGAAAATACGGTGGAAAAGGAGATCGAAGGTCTACTCACCGACTGCATCTGGTAGCCTGTGCTCGTGAAGGGCTACAGTCCGGCTGAGCAGAAATTTCGGCGACCAATTCCGGCGACCTCCGACCTCTGTAAATGGCAGCATCAGGTACGCTGTCTATATTTTGTTTTTCTGTTCTGTTTTTTGCAGGGCCACTGCTACAGTGATGCCGCCTCGCCGGAAATCCTCGCCGGACCCAACAGTATCAGTTTTTGAGGGTAATATGAGTAGAAGAGGTGCCCTGATGGTAGGAAAAACCGAGAGCACGGAGGCTTTTGGCAAATGGATGACACTTGGATGACATTGTAAAGGTTATAGAGAAGTTAATCGACATACTTTATGGTAAACACTGAACATGCGCTGCTTGGCCAGCTAAAATCTGCACATGAAATAGATAGGAAAGTCTTCGATGGGTCAAATTGCTTTTTGGTGGGGCTCAATAGGATCGTGCACAGCCTCAGCCAATTGATCCTTAAATTCGTGTGGAAGCCGATTTGAGTCTAAGCAGGTAGCTTCTAAGCCAAAAGTTCCTAACTCGATTCTTCTAAGCCAAAGCAGATTTGATTATATTTTGGTCAGATCGACAAGCAAATCTTCTACGAATGGCCCTGGATGCATATAAGAGCGAAGTTATTATTTTACCCTTTTTTATTTTTCACTCAACCATAGTTGAAGAGTCCCAACATCTCTCTCACCATTGACATGCACCCACAGACTCTTTCCCAATTTTCTTTGTCATCACATTAATTTCTCTCTCTCTCTCTCTTTTCTGTCATTGACGTGCACCCACCTACTTTTTTTTTTATTCTTTGCATCATCAGGATAATCTCTCTCTATGGAACCATTTGACGCTATTTTCGAGCTTATCTTTTCAGGAGAAGCTGCTTAGGGCATTTTCTGGCATTAAGGCCAACCTCAGTTCCCACACACAGTCGATGGCGAAGCTGGAGACCCAAATGAGACAGTTGGTTGAGGCGTTGAACTGCCGAAACGAGGGAAGCCTCTTGAGTCAGTCTGTCGTCAATATACCCAAAGGATAAGAAACCCATGCGCCATGGCGTGCACCTTTCAAAGTCTCACCAAGAGCATATCAACTTTGTTATGACCATTCATAGCGGGAAGGCATTTCACCCTACTCAGGAATCGATCGGCGAGCCCACTGCCACACCTACTGACCAGTCGATCTCCTCCATTAAGCCTAAGGAGAATGGGCAGAGCCCCACATCCTGTGTTTTCTTCGTATATTTCCAAAGCCTCTTTTCCTGAAGCCTTGGCCAAACCACATGATTTTGGCAAGCAGGGGTATGCATGCATGAAATGCTTGACATATTTAAGCAAGTTCATATAAACATTCTCATGCTTGGTGCCATCCAACAAGTTCCTGCCTATGCAAAGTTATTCAAAAAGCTTTTCACGTAGAAGAGAAAATCGAGGTCGTTGCCCAAGACGATCTTCTTGACAGAGCAGGTGAGCTCCATGTTTCGACACTAAGCCCCACCCAAGCTCAAAGATCTTGGGGCACCGATTATCTCGTGTGTTATAGGGAACATGACTATCGAGCGTACATTGCTCGATCTTGAGGCAAGCATGAACATTTTGTCAGGTTCTTTATATGACACTTTTAAGATTAAGGACTTGAAGCCCATGATGATTGTTTTGCAGTTGGCTGACAGGTCTACCAAGCATCCACGAGGAATCTTGGAATATGTGTTAGTCAAAGTCGAGGACTTTTACTTCTCTGTCGATTTTCTTATTCTGGACATGGAGGGCACTGATGCCACTCACTAGATCCCCATTATTCTGGACAAACCATTCTTGACTACTGCCCATGCTCGTATAGATTGTCATACCAGAGAGATGTAGGTTTCTTTTGGTAACAAGCATTTATGATTACATATCTTTGATATTGCCACGAGAGTGATAGAAAATGACGAATGCTTCCACATGACAAACGCCACAGAGAAAAAATCCGATCCACAATTGAGCGCGTATCTTCCTAGTCATTCGGTTTTTGACTTACCACCATTTGAGAGTAGTCTCCACGTAGAGACTAAGCTCATTCATCCTATGTTCTAGAGTCATCATAGGATACATAGGAGTAGAGTTGGAGAAAACATAGTGCACAGTGTCACAGATGACACTCTTTTCCTCAGAGCCCCTCATTGAGCATGACTTCACATTCATTGATCTCATGGACGATGAAGGGTCTCTAGAGATCTGTCTAGCTGAGGACGTAAAACCTAGCGCTTTATGAGAGGCAACCCATATTTGTGATATACTATTAGTAGTCTTAGTAGTTTTCTGTTTTTAGTTAGTCTTCTTTTTCCGTGAGCGTGAATGATAGAGCATGTATGCATTGCATTTTTTGTATATGTTTATGAGTTGCAAACCGTGAGACAGATGAAACCTTTGCAGAGCCATTCACATGCCACATCAGGTAAGATTTCACAGTATAGATCATGTGACTTCTACTCATTTTCTCTAATTTATTTTCATTCTTATATGCATTCACTCAGTTTCATACAAGCATGGAGGAGTTTCACTGAGGACAGTGTCATTCAAGCATGGGGGAGGGTGTAATTGCACACCCAGATTTTTTTGTCTTTATACTTGCATTTTTTATGTCAACTCATAAAAAATGAGCTTTTAAGGAACGAGTTTTAACTTATATGACTAATTTGCAAAATCTACTATTTTTAGAGGATTTTTAAGCCCCACGGAAATTTTTTTCTGACACTGATCTAGAAAAACATGGTTGTTTATGTGGATTTCAAAGAAATGATTATAGATTCATGCTAGAGTTTATTTTGAATCATAAGTATGAATATGCCTAGTTTATTTTTAAAAAACTAAGCAAATGAACAACATTAAAAATAAGAGCTCAAAAAGTGAAAAGAGTATACGTTTAGTTGTTTAATCTTTTCGTACTCTCCAGTAGTTGGGCTCAGACACAAGTTGAAGTGTTTGATTCCCATGTTGAAAAGGATAATGAAAAAAGTCACTTTTATGTCTAGTTGATATCTGAGGCCTATTTTGTTTAAGCAAGTAGAGCCTGAGGGGTGTTTATACCTGGTGCCCTAAAGTCATCTGGTTTAGGAGCTATCAACCTGAAAGCCCATTACATGAACTTTATACAGAGCTTAATAGATGTTGACATTGCACATGACAAGAAGTAAATTATACGTAAACTATAAAAATTGAAGGTCTAGTGACTCGAGCAATTAAGTTCGAGGGATACTTTATATCTGGTGCCCTAAGGTCATCTGGCCTAGGAGTCATTGACCCAAAGCTCGTTACACGGGTCATGAAAACTAAAAATTTGATATAGTGCTCAATAAAAGAAAGAAAGAAAAGGGTAAAAAAATAAAAAATCAAATAAAAAGAGCGTAAAAGAAAAAAAGTTCACTGCTTAGAAGCGAATTTTGAGAAAACTTGTGCATAAAACATATGAGTGAGGATAAGTAAATAATAACATGTATATATTTGATTTTATGAGAATAAAAGGTAAATGATTATGTTATTTAGAAAAGTAGAAGAAAAGATTTTATTCTGTGGTGGCATGTAAAAGAATTCAATTATGTTTTGATAATGTAATAACATAGAATATTTACGAAAACAAACTCCTCAATTGCCTAATACTTTTTGAAGTTAAATTTTTATACATACACGACAAAGATGTTTGTGGGTAGCATCACTTTAAACCCTCACAAGACCTTACTCGTCCACTGGGTAACTCAGGGGTTGAAAGGGCTTGTTGCATATGCTAAATGTAACCGTGATTCTTATGCGAGTGAGTTAGTTTTGTTTTGATTAATTTAGTATTTTAGTTTTTTGCTTCAGTTTGCTCGGGGACTATTAAACGATAAGCATGTGGGTATTTGATCATGCATAATATTCATATTTTATTCAATTTTATTTATGCATGATCCATAATAAAATCGTATAAAAAACCCATCTTTATCACTGTTTTCAAGAATTTGGTTTAAATTGAATTTTTTGAGAAAAATCACATTTTCAGAGCCTACCCTGCATTTTCAGCATTTTTATTAAATAGATTTTTCTTAATTGTAGATCAGTTAGATTAGAATTTGCTAAATTAATTTGTAATTAGTTAAAAAAAACCTTTTTGTAAAACATGTTTTTCTTAGAAGAACTATTTGGAATTTTTGAAAATTAAGAGGAGCTTTTCTGAGAGAAACGGGTAGCCCAAATATTTTAGTATAAATAGATTTATTGAGGACTAGAAACACATTTTTTCTAGCAGCCTCAAGCCCTCCTCTCTCTTGCCCCTTCTCTTCTCTTCTTCTTACTCCCTTCCTTTCTCTCCATGCCGATTTCTCCGCCTCTTCGTCTTATTCTTCCTCTTCTTTTTTCTCCTCTTATTCTTCTTGCTTTTAGCCCTTCTTATTGTCGGCAATACAATTTTTTCATCGGGGAGGTACTTGCTTGCAGTTGGGATTAACTACCTTCTCCTCTCATCCAATCTGTCGGAGGCGATCAACGACAGTTTGCTTCTTTCTCATCTGTTTCACCGTAGTTTAGGTTTTGCATCGCGTAAAGCATAGCATCACATGTAGTTTTGTTCGATCTTTACATCATCTGCATATTAATCTAGTTAGTTTAGTTTTCTTACATCTGAAAAAATAAATAGAAGAAAATATATTTTGTTTTGATATAGTGTAGCCATTGCTTGATTTATGAATAGAAAAAATCTTGATTTAAGTAGATCGTTAGTTTTAACATAGGGTTTTTGTATATTTTCGTGTTTCTTGATTAGTTTAGGTTAGATCTAGTTTATAATAGCTTGTTTCATGTTTTTTTATTTCGGTGCTTTTTCGATCTAGTAAATAAATTTTTTTTATTTAGCCGATATGCCTTATTTTATCAAGTTATCATTTTTTTTACAATAGCTTAGATTAAATTCTGTTTTATTTTCTTATAACAGTTAAATAGTTAGTTTTTTTATTCCAGAAATTTTCTATTCATTAGTTTGATTAGATTTAGTTGTTTAAAGTCATCGATTATCATTTTAGATAGATTTGCTTAGTAGCCATTTTAGATAGTAATATTTTATAATATATTTTTATTTGCAGTTTTTGATTCATGTCAAATTCTTCTTGTTTATAGATTAGATTAGTGTTATTTTTATTCTAATGTCATTATATTAGTTTACTTTAATTTTCCATTAGTTTAAATTCATGTTAGTCGATTTAACTGATTAGTGCAATTATCGTTTTCTTGCTAGCATAGTTATTTTTATATTTTTATACAATGTGTTTTGATGCAACTTAGATTATGAATAACTTTAGTTAGTTTAAATTATATTGAATGCACGTTAGCTATTTTAGAGTTATTAATTGTTATTTATCATGCATGTGTAGTTAAAATTAGGATAACCGATTTTCTTTTTTCTCATTGCATTTGATTTTTAGCATAGATTAAGTTAAATTTTATTTCAGTTTTATTTGTTAGTTCTGAAAAACCATATAGCATATAGTTTTAGTTAGTTTCATTTAGTTGTTTTTAGTTTCTTGGTTTATTAGTTTCTTGAAGTAGTTTGTTGCAATTTAGTTTTTTGATTTGTTAGTTAGGTTGTTTCACTATTTTGTCTTTTAGTGTTAGTTTGTTATTAGTTTGTTCATAGTTAGTTCATGTTATTAGTTTAGTTTTAGTTAGTTTAATTCTTGTTCTTGCTGATTTATTTTTGTCATTATCTAATTAATTCTTGTTTAGTTCTATTTCTACTGCTTTGTTTCATGTTTTTGTTTTTCCAGGAAAGTGTTTGGATGTGCAATGAAGCCTTTTTTATATTCCTTAAGTGTCCTCTTAGGTCCCTTCAGGCCCTCAAAAGTGCCCTCAGGGAGCCCTCATAGAGCACTTAAGCAAACCATGCAAAAGTATTCAACTTAGAAGGGACATAAGAGGACAAAAGCCTTAAAGCACTCAAGACTTTTTCCTTTATTTTTAGATTAGTTTTTTTATTTAATTTATTTGGGTCTGTAATAAAACCATTTATTTATTTGTTTAAGCCCTCTACAGAGGCAATACTCTCTTGTTTATTTAGTTAATTAATCTTTTATTTTTTAAGGCAATAAAGCATAGTTCAGATTGTGTATTTGAATACAAAGTATTTCCCATTCCCTGAGATCGACCCAGACTCCACCACTCATGCGAGCCAATTTTTATATTTTTGGTGCCTGGCTTTCACTTGATTTTTAATAAAAAAATTGTTTTTAAAAATCATTTTCATAAAACTCACACCAATGATAATGTAGAAGGCATATGCTCTAGTGAACTGTGATAGCCGAAAAGAAGTATTTGATGAAGATGATATAAAGTTGACGTATCTCACAGTTAGCATTTGTGAAAGAATGAAATGAATGCAAAATATATGAGCAACTTTATTTTGTGAAAGAATGGAATGGATGAAATGCATAAGAAACTTTATTTTGCTAACGAATGAAATAATGCAGTGTATGAGCAACTTCATTTTGTGAAAGAATGAAATATATGAACAACTTCATTTTGTGAAAAAATGGAATGAATACAATATATGAATGACTTTATTTTGTAAAAGAATGGACTGAATAAAATGTATGAGGAACTTCATTTTGTAAAAAAATAAAATAAATGCAATGTATGAGTGACTTCATTTTGTGAAAGAATAAAATGAATACTAAATGTATGATCAACTTTATTTTGTGAAAGAATGAAATGTATGAACAAACTTGATTTTGTAAAATAATAAAATGAATGAAATGTATGGGTAACTTCATTTTTTGAAAGAATAAAATGAATGAAATGTTTGAGCAACTTCATTTTGTAAAAGAATGAAATGAATGCAATATATTAATGACTTTATTTTACGAAAGAATGAAATGAATGTAATATATGTGAGACTTTATTTTATAAAAAAACATGTCATACGTATACAGGCAGATTTTGCAATGACTCAGAATTTCCAACTCGAAATAAGTAAAAATTTGCAACCGATTTTTTTTAAATACAATCAAACTCGAATGAGAGGATCTATAACATTGAAAATAATTTTAGTTTTTGAATTGGACAACCCTAGGCGGGTTACAAAACTAAAAATTCTAAACTGGACTGGTGTGAACACCCTAAATTTTTCCAAATTTTGTAAAAAATCCCTTTTTGCCCTTGGCTCCCGTTTTCTGAGTAAATTGAGTCAATTTCAATCTAAATTCCAGTTATTCCCCAGATTTTTCTTGAATCAAATCCATTTTCTATATCTGACTCAATTTCGGATCCAGATCTAGCACCAAAATCCAATTCTGAGCCCTGTTATCCAATTTTCAAATTAAAATTATAAAAATACCCAAAAATATTTTCTAAATGGCTCAGACAGTCCATCCGGTATCCATTTGCATCCATTGCTCTATATTTCTCAATTTGAGGTCCAAAAACTTGAATATTTCCTCAAAACCCGGATCCAAACCCATTTCTGAAGAAATTAATCCTGAATTCTCAGAAAACTCTTCTTTTGTAAGTATTTCCAAATTTTTTACAAAAATAGTTTAGAAATCCCTTAGTTTCAAAGTTTTTATATCAAAAACACCAAAAAAAAGTAGAAAATATAAAGGAAAGAACAAAAAAATAAAAAAATAGAAGAAAACTTGCTACAGTGACGAAATCTCTGATTCCAACATCCATTTTCCATTTTCCATTTTCTTTTCGTATCCTCTGTAAGACATTTTGAATTTCGTTTGATTTTCCCCATATTCGGTACAGTCATCATCGCATCATTCCTATCCTTTGCATTTTCTTTTCGGGATTGCCTACCTTCCAGTTTCTTATTTATATTTGATTTTCTGCTTCAGATGTCATTTGTTTTGTTCATTTTATTCATTGTATTATATTCATTTTTACATATATTACATGTAATTGTTCATTGCATTTGAGGTTCTTCTTAATTCGATTTCTTGTTTTCCCATTTGTTTTCATCTCTCCTGTTTCTATGGATTTCTGTATTTTATAATGCATCCTCTGCTTGTCATCACATTCATATCCCTCAGGAGTCTCCGCTTTAATTACAACTTCTCATCAATTAAACCTCTTTACATAATCGAATTTCACTTTCTGTAATCTTTTTTTTTTTGGTAATCCATTCCTATGTCACACTAATCATCCTGAGTTTCATGATTGTTTTTGCAATAACACTGTAATGTATTTTTGATATCTCATTTATGATTTTCTTCCGTAGGCTCATATATATTTTTTATTAGATCATCCTGAGCATCGCAATTTCCATATATATTGCGCTTAATTCCCTTTTGATTATAGGTTGCATTTGATTCTCTCGTTAATCCTTGATTTACTGTCTGTATCTTAATTTTCCCCCCTAAGTTTCAACTTCCTGTTTCCATTTTGATCTTTCCTTTAGTGATAAATCCCCTGTTTTTGTTTTGATTGCCTTTGATTTGTCTTTATCTCCAACTTGCATTATTATTTCCTGTTCCTGCATCCTTTCTTCCTCTTGCATCTGCATATGGCATCTTTTGCATGGGTTATCGTCTCCCTTCTACAATGCATTGTCGTGTGATATGTTCATACTTCATGTCCAAGTTCAATCAGGCCTCCCAACATATCAAAGGCCATCAGGTTTGTATAAAAGGCATCTCAACACCCGATTTGGTCATAGTATCCATTCCAGGTGGGATAAAATGTGAGATAGGCCAATAGAATCTTATTTGATCTGATGTAGAACCTCCATCAGCAAGCAACATATATGTCAATTCTCAGGTTCCACTTGATCATTTCATTTTATGTATTGTATCTGCTTCCATTTCTTTTCCTTTAGCATCGTCACCATCTCTTGCTCCCTCTTCTACTGCTTCTCCTAGCAGTCCAACACAGGTGCCTGGACATGGCCAGTCTTCCACACCATCATACAATCAACTACAAAGAAAACAAATAACGAGAATGCATATTTTAGCTATGGCACTTCCTGGTGCTATTGTTATTAAAGTTGTTGTATCACACTGCTTTTTATGTGCCGAGTTCAAGTATGGCAATAATTGGGCCTTGGAAGATTGGACTAAGCAGCCAATTACAGAAGGCATTTGTAACAGGAGCACCTAAGCTCAATCGACCAGAACTAGAAATTGCTTGGGAAGACTTTAGCAATATCATCGGTACTTTGCCCGATTGCACAATATTCAAAGGAACACTATCAAGTGGAGTTGGAACAACATCAACATCAATTCCAACTATGTCTTCCAAGGAGTGGTCAAAACGTGCTAAGTTGTGCTTTTAGGAAAAAGGTTGATATGCTGTGTCACTTAAACCACAGGAATTTTGTCAATCTTCTCGGCTATTGTATCGAGGATGAGCCTTTTACTAGAATGATGGTTTTTGAGTATGCTCCAAACGGGGCCCTCTTTGAAAATTTGCACGTTAAAGAAGTTGAACACTTGGATTAGAGTGCACGAATGAGGATTGTCATGGGAGTGACTTATTGCTTACAGTACATGCATCATGATCTAAAGACCACCAATAGCTCATCCTAATCTGCATTCAAAATCTGTTTATTTGATGGATGACTTTGCTGCTAAGTCGGCAGATTTTTAGCTATGGGAAGAAAGCAACAAAGGAGGAAAAGTCATATGGTGGTGATGATTTGAATCAACTTGGTGGTCCTTATTCAGAGTTGGAGAGCAATGTCTAAAACTTTGGGATTCTTCTCTTGGAAATTATTTCTGGAAAGCTTCCCTATTTTGAAGAACAAGGACTTCTTGTTAACTGGGCAATTGATTGCTTAAATGATAAATGTAGCATCAGTTACATGATTGACCCCACATTGAAGTCCTTCAAAAACAATGAGTTGGACATCATTTGTGAGGTGATTCAACAATGTATTCATCCAGACACAAATCAGAGGCCGATAAATGAAGGACATAACCACAAAATTGAGGACAGTCGTATAGATTTCACCATATACCTCCCATTACCTACTGTAGTTTCCTAAATACCTGCACATTATTGTTGTATTCACTTATCTATCGCATTTGTCACCTCTTGCAACCACTCACTACATGCATAGCCTCTCCACTGTACCTTAGTGCCTCCAGCCATACCTTGTATGCTTTATTATTATTATTATTATCGCCTGTGTATTCCCTGCATATTAGATAGTTTTGTATGTTGATGGGCTATCTGTGTATCATTCAATCTGTACTACTTAGCACCGTATCATTATACACCCTTCCCCTGTCACCTGTCATCACCATTTACTGTTGTCCACTTCTTCACATCCTCCCTGCTGCATATCATTTGTGTATAAATACAATATTTCCTGCATTTACATCATATCTTCACTGCCTACAATCCCTTCACACACATTTCACTCTCACAGCTACTTGCTGGAACTATGTACTCACTGCTATGTCCACCTGTTACATCCCAACACCACCTGTGTTTAGCATTATATCACTTATTTCTCCACAGTAGCATACCTTCACTTAATCACCTGTCATAACACAAAGTCTTTTCACCTGCTACCTGCTGTTACACCATTACCGACCTGTCACAACCATACTTTGCGAATGCACAGTACCACTTCCATTTTACAGCAGCATTGCTGCCATCATTTTGCAGAAAATCATCCACTGTTACCCGTCTTGTTCATTAGATCCATTCAAACCCCCTCTGCATTACCTTCCCCTGTACCTTCATGACACTTTATGCACAATGCTTACACTCACATTCCACCATGTACCCATCTTCCACAAACACCACACGGCAACCCAGCCATCACTTGTATTTTCTGTTGCTATGCTTGCAACAGACTCATATCCCACTCTATGTTGTTGTATGTCTTCATCTCCTCATACCATTTTTATCCAGCACCAACACCTTATTCAACAGCCCCAGCCTAATATAGGTATTAGTCTCAAAACCTACTGCAGCCTCACCTTCCCACTTACCTATACCTCATTGCACAACCCCATGCAGATGAATGCATTCATATGCATATTTTTCATCTAACATAAGCATGGCATTTTGGACTTTACTTGATATCTTCCATCATCCTTCATATTTTTTTTGCAATTTTGCTTTATGTCTAACTCTATTTTTGCAGGAAATGTATAGAAAATGTTATTTCTTTTTCTTAGCTTAGAAATTGCAATTTCAAATTCAATTCAAGTTGTAATAGCTAAGTGTTAATGAGAATATTTACATTTTCAGTTTTAGAATAGAATGTATGAGCATACATTTTTTATAAAATTATGGGTTTCATATCATTTTGCTCTTTTCCTTCAAAAATTCATGAATGGGAACACAAATGGCACACGCACCATTCTAATAAAAGGTGATTAAGTCCCAAGTTGATGATTTGCATTTATGGCCATAGTCAAAATGCGAACAAAACTTAGGGTTTTCATCTTTTATGAAATAACATTGGATCCACACTAGATCTCTTTTAAAAAATCATCATATTTTCTAAATATTTTCTTCCTTTATTAGAGTTTAACTTGAAATTAACTCAATATATATCAATGGCCATAACCAAAATATATTGAGAGTTAATTTCATTTCAAACTCTATAAAGGCACCAACATATATTTTATTCTTTATCTGAACTTAAATATAGATTATTTTATAATATATTTTATGACCATAGTCAGAAATGTATTATATCTTCAATCTTATTTCAATTCATTTAAAGAATAAAATATGCTTTTCAATATCCAATTTTCAAAATTCTTTAATTCATTCATCATTTAGGATAAAATTGCATCATTATTTTCAAATTATTTCAAATTTTCTTCAAAAACCCAAATGATTTTGAGATGATTCTTCAAATATCTTCTTCATTTCTTAAATCAATCTTCAATTCTTATTCAAATTCATCTTCCTATTCTCAATTCTATCTTATTTTTCAAAATTCAATATTCCAATTTCAAAGTTCAATTTAACTTTAAAATTTCAAATCCATCTCTAAATTCAAAATTCAAAATTCAAAATTCGATTTTCAATTCAAATCAAATTTCAAAGTTCAATTCAACTTTAAAATTCCAAATTCATTTTCTGGATTTAATTTCAAATTCAATTCAATATTTCAGATAGAATTTCAAAGTTCAATTCAACTTTGAAATCCCAGATTCATCTCCTAAATTCAAAATTCAAGTTTAAAATAAAGTTTATTCTTTATTTTTTTAAAATCTCTAAAGTTCTATCTAAAGATTGAGTCTTGATTCTCAATTCAATTCATTTATCCAAAATCAAGGTTTTGAGATTGATTCTGTATCTCAAAATTTGATTTTTCCTAAATTCAAGCCACTTTCAAATTCAATCAGGATTTCTCAAATCCAAATCCATCTTCAAGTTCTATCTGGATTTTTTGAATCCAAATACAAATTCTATCTGGGTTCCCAAAATCCAGATCCATATTCTAATTTCATATTGGATTCCAGATTTCAAATCCAATTCTATTTTGGATTCCAAATTTAAAATCCCATTCCATCTTGGATTCTAGATTTAAGATCCCATTCCATCTTGGATTCCAGATTTAAAATCCCATTCCATCTTGGATTTTAGATTTTGGATCCAATCCCATCTTGGGTTCCAGATTTTAAAATCCAAATTTCATCTAGGATTCTAGATTTCAGATCCAATTCCATTTAGGATTTCAAATTTCAAATCCAATTCCATCTAGGATTCCAGATTTCCAAATCCAATTCCATCTTGGATTCAGTTTTTTCAAATCGAATTCCATTTTCCAAATTCAAACTCAATTCCATTTTTCATAATTCATCTAGATCTCAAGATTCCAATTTCAATTCCTATTTCCAAAACCATTTTTCAAACCTATTTTCTGAGTCTGAAACCAATTCAATTCCTGTTTCAGGTTCTGAAATTAAGAATTCCTTTTTCAGAATCGATCCATTCAAATTCAAAGTCCATTTTGACTTTAAGACTTTATTTTTTTCAAAAATTCTATCTCAAGTTCCAAAATCCTTTTTTTTCTTCATTTCTTCAAATCTAAGAGCTATTTTCAAATCTTTGACTATTCCAAGACTTAGAATTTGAAATCTTCCAGGTCTATTTCGAGTCTTAAGTTAGATTCAAAATCTTACTTTTTTCAAATCAATCTTCAACTTTCAAAAACCGTTTCTTCACAATATTCTCAATTTTATTTCAAAATCACTTGGATAAATCCGAGAAGTTCTAAAATTATTCTTCTCAAAAGCATACATCTTTGCATTTACATTGCACAAGCATGATTCTTTGTGCATTTTAGACTTAGAATAAATTCTTAGACAATATTTAGGCAAAGCAAAATGCATAGGTTTGATCCTTGGTTCGATTACCCCTGGTAAAGGTGCCAAGAATGGTTGAACCTTGTACCGACAAGCGAATCCTGTCTCTCCATTTTCTCGCTAATTTTAAAAAATGAAGGTGAGTAATTTCAAAACATTTTCAAAATTAAGGTCAAGTGAAACCTTTGCAAAAGAGTTCCTCTCTCTTCTTTCTTTTCTTTTCTCTCTTCTTTTCTATCTTTTATTCCTTTTTAGAAAGAGAATGGAAGTTAGAAAGGGAAAGAGAAGGAAAAGAGGAACAAGAGAAAATTTTTGCAAAGATCACAGAAGTAGCGACCGTGATGGGACTTTTCTTCGTTCGGTCGGATATATGCCTTTTCTTTGCTTAAAAATTGTCTAAGTCTTTATTCTTCAAATGTCAATTATATTTCCATGCAAACCTTATGAGCCTAGACTTTGTCGTAGCTGACATAATGCATATAGGATCTAAGTATGGTTTGTTAGGACCATATTGAGGAGATTTATCCATACTCACTTAGACTTAGGTCTGTAATACAACTCTCCTCAATTCTAGGAATTGAATGAAAATAATGTATGCTTCTTTATTATTAAATTCTATCTCTTTAGGGCTTTGCATTAGAGCCATCTGATTTCTTGCATGTTAAACATATTTTTGAAAACATCCCTACCTATATTGTCCCGGTCTTCACGTTGCTGGGTTGTCTCACTAAACCATAGTTCGGGAGAGAGCCTCACAACTGAACCACTTATTTGGGTTAACGCTCCCTACCACGTACTTAAGGGCCATAGTCTGAAGTATATCGGTAGGTGCTCAAGGATGTTGGGATGTCATTACCTTAGAACCAGATAAATATTTCTATGCCACGTACTTCAAGCTTCGGCTTGAGTATATTGACGTACCTTGATTGGAATCAGATGATCTAAATCTTAGAGTTAGGATTAAGGTCTTATCAGCCATTTCAAATATTGCATTTAGAGTCAGCTTTAGGGAGTGTTGTTTGTGCATTCTTGTTTGTACAGTTATGATTCTATGATATTTATTATATTTCCTTATATTTTCCAAAGACCCTGGGTATATTATTCAAAATTTCCTTTTTGTTTTCAAAACCCAGGTGTATTTTTCTTTTCTTCTTCTGATTTCTTCAATTCTTTTTTTATCTTGCCTGCAATTTTTCAAATATTCAAATCTTGCCATCTATTTTTCAAATTTCCTCATGTCTTCTATTATATATCCTAATTCTATTCGAAATTTTCTTTTGTCTGTCTTCTCATATTAAACCTCTTTTCTTTAAGAGATACCTTTTTCAAGATAGCATTTTCCTTCATGTTCTAGTTGTTTTTCCCCACGAAGGAACAACGCGATTGTCACAATTTTTATAATGACTCAATCCCTGGTAATGGGATATCATTTTTGTCAACCTGATTCCTTCTTTTGTCAAAGTTTCTTTCAAAATTCTTTTTTCTAAATATCCCATTTTTAAGTTCTCCTATTTTTCTCAAACAGCATTCTTCAAATATTATTCTTCCTTCCCAGTTATACTGGGATATTTTTTTTATAAAAATTCATTTTTCTAAAAACCTGTCTGCAGGCAGGATCAAATAAAATCTTTTCTTTTCTCATTTTTTATCAATTTTCATTTAATCTTGTGTCAATCTTATCAATTTTTATCCTTCTTTATTTAATTTTATCATTTTTTTATCAATTTTTCATCAATTCTTCCAATTTTTATCAATCTTTATTCTATTTTTTTCCCATTCAGGATAAGAGATAATCCTGAGACCCCTCATAAGAGCAATAATGCTATCTATGAGAATTCTTTTTCAAGACAAATTTTCATCATTTTTCTAAAATTTTCTCCATTTTTATTAATCTCTCATCAAATTCTATCTCTTTCTATCTTCTTAAATTTTATTCATTCTTTCCCCGTTCAGGATAAGGAGTTAATCTTGAAAATTGGAACACACACAACTAACTATGCTGGTCCATCTAAATCATAAATCTTTCATTTCTCTTCTAAATTCAAGTCTCAGGTTATCTCTTCACAAATCTTCTTTTTCCCTTTCAGGTTAAGGGATAAACCTGAACCTCGTCCTTCGAGGTATTCTTTTTCTCTTTTAGGTTAAGGGATAAATCTGAACCTCGTCCTTCGAGGTATTCTTTTTCCCGCTTAGGTTAAGGGATAAACCTGAACCTCAGTCTTCGAGGTATCCCCTTTCAGGTTAAGGGATAAACTTGAACCTCGGCCTTCGAGGTATCTTCTTCTTTCCGCTCAGGTTAAGGGATAAACATGAACCTCATCATTCGAGGTATTCTTCTTCCCCTTCAGGTTAAGGGGTAAACCTGAACCTCGGCCTTTGAGGTATCTCCTTCTTCCCGCTTAAGTTAAGGGATAAACCTGAACCTCGTCATTTGAGGTATTCTTTTTCCCTTTCAGGTTAAGGGATAAACCTGAACCTCGGCCTTCAAGGTATTTCTTTCTTCCCTTTCAAGATAAGGGATAATCCTGAAACCCCGACAATCATTGCCGCTTCAATTTCCAAACATCTTGAGAATGTCGGTCTCCTTTTCAACTTCCAGTTGAAAAATCCAGTGCTCATATTGATGTCTTTTCAAAATCCAGTGCTCGTACTGGTATATTTCTAAAATCCAGTGCTCGTATTGGAAGATTTTAAAAAATCCAGTGCTCGTGCTGGTGCATTTCAAAACCCAATGCTCGTACTGGTGCATTTTTAAAATTCAGTGCTCGTACTGGTACATTTTCAAAAATTTAGTGCTCATACTAGTACGTTTTGAAAATCCAGTGCTCGTAGTGGTACATCTTTTAAAAATCTAATGCTCGTACTGGTACATTTGCAAAAATCCAGTGCTCGTACTGGTATGCCTAGCACTCGTACTAGTGTCTGATTGATTGATCAGTTGGCCCCCCAGGTTCAGTCTTTGCACTAACCATTCATCAAAATTCAAAGTTTTAATTCCAATTTCAACCTTTGGATCATCCAATTCTCAATTTCAAGCCTTCAAGTTACAATTCCATTAATCATTTTCAAGCCTTCAGGTTATAATTCCATCAATGTCAATCATTTTCAAGCCTTCGGGTTATAATTTCACCAAAGTATATCATTTTCAAGCCTTCAGGTTACAATTCCATCAATGTCTATCATTTTCAAGCCTTCGGGTTACAATTCCATCAATGTCTATCATTTTCAAGCCTTTGAGTTACAATTTCATCAAAGTATATCATTTTCAAGCCTTCGGGTCACAACTCTATCAATGCCAATCATTTTAACCATTTCAACAATCAAATCCTACTTTTGAGTTGGTCGAACAACAAAATCCTGCTTTTGAGCTGGTCGAATAACAAATCCTGCTTTCGAGTTGGTCGAGCAACAAATTCCTGCTTTCGAGCTGGTCGAATAACAAATCCTGCTTTTGAGCTGGTCGAACAAATCAAAAT
The DNA here is from genome assembly GCF_984573655.1 of Nuphar pumila. Classification (NCBI taxonomy): domain Eukaryota; kingdom Viridiplantae; phylum Streptophyta; class Magnoliopsida; order Nymphaeales; family Nymphaeaceae; genus Nuphar; species Nuphar pumila. Next base: position 61,996,475 of record NC_143260.1, on the reverse strand, counting down.
CTTGCTTTCGAGCTGGTCGAACAATTAAATCCTGCTTTTAGGCTGGTCGAAGAACAAAATCCTGCTTTTAAGCTGGTCGAACAACAAATCCTGCTTTCGAGCTGGTCAAACAAATCAAAATCCTGCTTTCGAGTTGGTCGAATAATCAAATCCTGTTTTCAAGCTGATCGAATAATAAAATCATGCTTTCGAGCTGATCTAACAACAAATCCTGCTTTTGAGCTGGTCGAACAATCAAAATCCTACTTTCGAGCTGGTCGAACAATCAAATCCTCCTTTCGAGCTGGTCGAACAATCAAATCCTTCTTTTGAGCTGGTCGAACAACAAAATCCTACTTTCGAGCTGGTCGAACAATCAAATTCTGATTTCAAGATGGTCGAACAAATTAAAATCCTGCTTTCGAGCTGGTCGAATAATCAAATCCTGCTTTTGAGCTGGTCGAACCATAAATCCTGCTTTCGAGCTGGTCGAACAAATCAAAATTCTGCTTTCGAGCTGGTCGAACAATCAAATCCTGCTTTCGAGCTAGTCGAACAACAAATCTTGCTTTCATGCTAGTTGAACAATCAAAATCCTACTTTCGAGCTGGTCGAACAATCAAAATCTTGCTTTCGAGCTGGTCGGACAATCAAATCCTGTTTTTGAGCTGGTCGAATGACAAAATCCTATTTTCGAGCTGGTTGAATAATCAAATCTTATTTTTGAGCTGGTCAAACAATCAAATCCTGCTTTCGAGCTGGTCGAGCAACAAAATCCTGCTTTCAAGCTTGTCGAACAATTAAATCCTGCTTTCGAGCTGGTCGAATAACAAAAATCTTGCTTTTGAGCTGGTCAAACAAAAAATTCTGCTTTCGAGCTGGTCAAACAATCACATCCTACTTTCGAGCTGGTTGAACAATCAAATCCTGCTTTCGAGCTGGTCAAACAATAAAATTCTGCTTTCGAGCTAGTCAAACAATAAAATCCTGCTTTCGAGCTAGTCGAACAATAAAATCCTGCTTTCGAGCTGGTCGAGCAACAAAATCCTGCTTTTGAGCTGGTCGAACAACAAAATCCTGCTTTCGAGCTGGACAAACAATCAAATCCTGCTTTCGAGCTGGTCGAACAACAAATCTTGCTTTCGAGGTGGTCCTTCCATCAAAATCCTGCTTTCGAGCTGGTAAAATAAAAATCCTGCTTTCGAGCTGGTTGAACAATCAAATCCTGCTTTCAAGCTGGTCGATCAAAATAAATCCTGCTTTCGAGCTGGTTGAACAAACAAATCCTGCTTTCGAGTTGGTCCATCAAAACAAAATCCAGTTTTTACTAGTAAGGATTTCCAAAACCTTATTTTTTTTATATTATTTTAAATTTTAGCTAAAGGTCCTATCAAAATCTATATTAAGTGATTATTTCATAAAGGATTCTCGAAAACTTTGCCAATTTGCTAAAAATATTTGTTGATTCTAATATTTTACTGCACAAAAGAATCACCTTAGATTACTTCTAGTATTCTTTCCAAAAAGATGAAGCTTTTTGCGAAAAAGGATAAAATTCAAATCTTTTCTCTGTTGATCAACTAAAAGGACGTAAGAAATATCCTTGGTATGATTAGAGAAAGAAATATTCAATAACGTTGAAAAGCCAGAAGCGAATTGATATTGATCATAGTTATGGCGCATGTTTAAAGACAATTTTCTGGCAATCAGGCAGTGAAAATATCTTGAGCGATAAAAAAAATCTACCCAATCCATATCTCCTCAGTCATTTAAATTGCAATCAAATATCTGCAAAAGAGATCTCTCAATCATCGTCAAGTTGAAGAGTGGTGGATGAGTTAGACCCCCGGGGCCAAAGAAGATTTGGATCATCTTTAAGATGAAGGAGTTTGTGATGGATCCTTCCAGGGAAAGTTTAGACCACTGCCAAGTTGAAGGCGAATGTGATGAACCTCTTGACAAACCCTAAAGGATATTTGATTTCTGCTGTCATCAAGATTTTTTTGACCAATGAGCCAATATCATCAATATAATTCCTGAGACAAAGATGGATCGGAGCATCTCCAAGATGAAGGAGTTTGTGACGTACCCTTCTCCAAAAAAAGAAAAGTCATGACATCTCCAGAATGAAGGATGATGTAATAAACTCCTCGCCAAAAACCCAAGAAAGCTCAATGACTCAAAAAGAGTGCAAAAAGATCATCATGGAAAAACACTCAGATATCAAACTGCCAAAATTGCCAAAAATCATCTTTTCTTATGCGAAATTCTTTTATCAATATCTTTTCATTACTTGCTTTTATGAAATTAAGAATATTTCTTCTCTTCTCATATTAGGGAAATGGATAGCTTCCTTGAAGAAAATCATCAACGCTAAAATTTGAATTTGACTCTTAAAACCGAGGAGTTAACCTTGTTAGAGAAAATACGCTAGGTAAAAGAGAGAATGTCTTTTGCACATACATGCACATTTTTCAAGCGTCTGAATCAATTACAATTTTATCGTATTGACAAAATTTTCTAGCTATTCAAAAATAAAATAAATGTTTAATATCTATTTTGATGCAACCTGACATTGTTTACATTTTTTTGAGAAGAATTACCCCATTCTGACGAAGTACTTCCTCCAGTCCCATCATGATTTTCCCCATCAAGGAATCCATGCTTTGTATATCCATCCAGGAAAGGATTGATCTTGAGCTTCATCTCACGGGGCATTTTTCTAAAAAATGTCCCATCAAAGTCCTCATGTATTCCTTTTTCTCCATTCAGGTAAGAGCTAAACCTAAAATTCAATCTTTAAATATTTTTTTATCCCCATTCAGGTAAGGGCTAAACCTGAAATTCATTCTTTAAATATTTTTTGTCCCCATTCAGGTAAGGGCTAAACCTGAAATTCATTTTTTTAATATTTTTTTTGTCTCCATTCAGGTAAGGGATAAACCTGAAATTCTCCGTCCCATCCAGATTAAGGGCTAAAACTGAGTCGTTCCAAAAAACTGATCTTGTCTCACCCATGAGACATGATCAAAATTCCCATTTTTCATCATCTCAGGATCTTCATCCCAAAGTCCCATCATGATTTTCTCACTTTCTGTTATCCAGTTATATCATTTTTAAGGATTTCGTCTCCCCAAAACCCTTCAGAATAGGGTGCTAATCCTGAGAATAATGTTTTCAAAATAAATTCTTCCACACCCAGTTCAGGCTCTCTGACTGGGGCATTTTTTTCAAAATTTGGAGTGTTTTCTTTGCCACTAAGCTCAACTTTCAACCGACTTAGTAGCAAAGAGGGGCATCTGGGAACACCCAAAATTTTATAAAAATTCCTTTTTTGCCCTTGGCCCCCATTTTCTCAGTAAATTGAGTCAATTTCAATCTAAATTCCAGTTATTCATCAGTTTTTTCTGGAATCAAATTCATTTTCTATATCTGACTCAATTTCGGATCCAGATCCAACACCAAAATCCAATTCTGAGCCCAGTTATCCAATTTTCAAATTAAAATTATAAAAATACCCAAAATATTTTCTAAATGGCTCAAAGAGTCCATCCGGTATCCATTTGGATTTCTCAATTCAAGGTCCAAAAACTCAAATATTTCCTCAAAACCCAGATCCAAACCCATTTTCTGAAGAAATTAACCTCGAATTCTCAGAAAACCCTTCTTTTGTAAATATTTCCAAAATTTTTACAAAATAGTTTAGAAATCCCTTAGTTTCAAAGTTTTTATATCAAAAACACCAAAAAAAGTAGAAAATGTAAAGGAAAGAACAAAAAAATAGAAAGAAAATACAATATATATAGTTTAGGAGCCCCTTTTGAAAGTTTCTTTTATTTAAAACCACATTTTAAAGAAATTCTTTTTTTTTAAAAACCACTATTTTGCAAAATCTTTTAAAATAGGGGACCCGATTGGTAAGACCCCCCAACGGCCTTCTGCTATAAGAAGAGCCCCAGAGGTTGATAAAAAACATCCGTGATCCACCTCTCCATGTGCTCATTTTCTTCTCCTTCACGATCGCTCTTCACCCCTATATCTTCTTCTTATTTCCTTGGGTTTCTTCCATCTGACGGAAGGAAGCCGACCACTCTGAAGCATCTGCAGTTACAGGTAAGTAACTCTTTCCTCTCTGATTCTTTTCAGAATTTCCTTTTCCCTTTCATAGCATCGCCTTGTTTTTCTTTTGGTTTTCGTTTTTCTTCATTTTCTTCTTCTCTTCATAAGGCAAAATGGTGGAATCGACCTGCATATAGCAGGATCAACCCACACATTGTTACAGTGACAGAATCTCTGATTCCAACATCCATTTTCCATTTTCTTTTCGTATCCTCTGTAAGACATTTTGAATTTCCTTTGATTTTCCCCATATTCGGTACAGTCATCATCGCATCATTCCTATCCTTTGCATTTTCTTTTCGGGATTGCCTACCTTCCAGTTTCTTATTTATATTTGATTTTCTGCTTCAGATGTCATTTGTTTTGTTCATTTTATTCATTGTATTATATTCATTTTTACATATATTACATGTAATTGTTCATTGCATTTGAGGTTCTTCTTAATTCGATTTCTTGTTTTCCCATTTGTTTTCATCTCTCCTGTTTCTATGGATTTCTGTATTTTATAATGCATTCTCTGCTTGTCATCACGTTCATATCCCCTCAGGAGTCTCCGCTTTAATTACAACTTCTCATCAATTAAACCTCTTTACATAATCGAATTTCACTTTCTGTAATCTTTTTTTTTTGGTAATCCATTCCTATGTCACACTAATCATCCTGAGTTTTATGATTGTTTTTGCGATAACACTGTAATGTATTTTTGACATCTCATTTATGATTTTCTTCCGTAGGCTCATATATATTTTTTATTAGATCATCCTGAGCATCGCAATTTCCATATGTATTGCGCTTAATTCCTTTTTGATTATAGGTTGCATTTGATTCTCTCGTTAATCCTTGATTTACTGTCTGTATCTTAATTTTTCCCCCTAAGTTTCAACTTCCTGTTTCCATTTTGATCTTTCCTTTAGTGATAAATCCCCTGTTTTTGTTTTGATTGCCTTTGATTTGTCTTTATCTCTGTTTGGATTGCCTTTGATTTGTCTTTATCTCCAATTTGCATTATTATTTCATGTTCTTGCATCCTTTCTTCCTCTTGCATCTGCATATGTCATCTTCTGCGTGGGTTATCGTCTCCCTTCTATAATGCATTGTCGTGTGATATGTTCATACTTTGTGTCCAAGTTCAATCGGGCCTCCCAACAGTTCAAAGGTCATTAGGTTTATATAAAAGGCATCTCAGCACCCGATTTGGTCATACGATCCATTCCAGGTGGGATAAAATGTGAGATAGGCCAATAGAATCTTATTTGATCTGCTGTAGAACCTCCATCAGCAAGCAGCATATATGTCGATTCTCAGGTTCCACTTGATCATTTCATTTTATGTATTGTATCTGCTTCCATTTCTTTTCCTTTAGCATCGTCACCATCTCTTGCTCCCTCTTCTACTGCTTCTCCTAGCACTCCAACACAGGAGCCTGGACCTGGCCAGTCTTCCACACCATCATATAGTCAACCACAAAGAAAACAAATAACGAGAATGCATATTTTAGCTATGGCACTTCCTGGTGCTATTATTATTACAGTTGTCAGTATCACACTGCTTTTTATGTGCCGAGTTCAATGTATGGCAATAATTGGGCCTTGGAAGAGTGGACCAAGCAACCAATTACAGAAGGCATTTGTAACAGGAGCACCTAAGCTCAATCGACCAGAACTAGGAATTTCTTGGGAAGACTTAAGCAATATCATCGGTACTTTGCCCGGTTGCACAATATTCAAAGAAACACTATCAAGTGGAGTTGGAACAACAGTAGCATCAATTCCAGCTATGTCTTCCAAGGAGTGGTCAAAATGTGTTGAGTTATACTTTTAGGAAAAAGGTTGATATGTTGTGTCACTTAAACCACAGGAATTTTGTCAATCTTCTTGGCTATTGTATCGAGGATAAGCCTTTTACTAGAATGATGGTTTTTCAGTATGCTCCAAAGGGGGCCCTCTTTGAAAATTTGGGCCCTCTTTGAAAATTTGCACGTTAAAGAAGTTGAACACTTGGAATGGAGTGCACGAATGAGGATTGTCATGGGAGTGGCTTATTGCCTACAATACATGCATCATGATCTAAAGACCACCAGTAGCTCATCCTAATCTGCATTCAAAATATGTCTATTTGATGGATGACTTTGCTGCTAAGTCGACAGATTTTTAGCTATGGGAAGGAAGCAACAAAGGAGGAAAAGTCATATGGTGGTGATGATTTGAATCAACTTGGTGGTCCTTATTCAGAGTTGGAGAGCAATGTCTACAACTTTGGGGTTCTTCTCTTGGAAATTATTTCTGGAAAGCTTCCCTATTTTGAAGAACAAGGACTTCTTGTTAACTGGGCAATTGATTGCTTAAATGATAAATATAGCATCAGTTACATGATTGACCCCACATTGAAGTCTTTCAAAAACAATGAGCTGGACATCATTTGTGAGGTGATTCAACAATGTATTCATCCAGACACAAATCAGAGGCCGATAAATGAAGGACATAACCACAAAATTGAGGACAGTCGTACAGATTTCACCATATACCTCCCATTACCTATTGTAGTTTCCTAAATACCTGCACATTATTGTTGTATTCACTTATCTATCACATTTGTCACCTCTTGCACCCACTCACTACATGCATAGCCTCTCCATTGTACCTTAGTGCCTCCAGCCATACCTTGTATGCTTTTTTTTATTATTATTATTATCGCCTGTTTATTCTATGCATATTAGGTAGTTTTGCATGTTGATGGGCTCTTTGTGTATCATTCAATCAGTACTACTTAGCACCATATCATTATACACCCTTCCCCTGTCACCTGTCATCACCATTTACTGCAGTCCACTTCTTCACATCCTCCCTGCTGATATCATTTGTGTATCAATATAATATTTCCTGCATTTACATCATATCTTCACTGGCTACAATCCCTTCACACACATTTCACTCTCACAGCTACTTGCTGGAACTATGTACTCACTCCTATGTCCACCTGTTATATCCCAACACCACCTGTGTTTAGCATTATATCACTTATTTCTCCACAGTAGCATACCTTCACTGAATCACCTGTCATAACACAAAGTCTTTTCACCTGCTACCTGCTGTTACACCATTATCGACCTGTCACAGCCATACTTTGCAAATGCACAGTACCACTTCCATTTTACAGCAGCATTGCCACGTAAGGCGTGACTCACAAGTAGTGCTAAGGTTCATAAACCATGTATTACAACCATAAGCGAGCTCATCTCTCCAAGTGGGGCCATCGCCCACAAACAACTCGCCAAGGAGTTCCAAATGTCGCATAAGTCTCACAAGACTGCGATATCCATAAGTGTGCCTCAAACTCCCTTCATACTTAGGAAAAACATATTTAATTTGCCAAAGTGATTACACATTCAAAAATCACCAATGTGAGCATAAGATTGCATTCATTAGTGCAAAGCTTACGTGCTAAAGGGTATGGCAGTGCACGGCTTCTTCGTGACACTACGTTACGTAACACAAATATAATACGTTTAGAATAATTCAGTTGTGAAGTGCCAAGGTGCCAAGCACGTATGACAAGAGAAGTGCCACCATTACAACATTTCAATCGACAAGCGCCATGCGTTTCTCTATTTCGCGAAACCTTATCTTATAAAAAGGCATTAAACAAGGCATTAGTTGTGAACATGGTGAACATTCTGTGTTCTGTGCTAAGGCATACATATGCATAAGGTACACATCCACATTACCCATATTGATGGGTTCATCATTCATCATGCATATATAACCATCTTTACGTAGGTTAGCATGGGACAAAACACCCTTGTCGTACAATTCATAACGAGTCATAATCCATCAAGTTATTGGGGTATTGGACCCCGTGCTGCGTAAGCACACATGCAGCCCCATGGGCTGCAGTCCGGAGCCTATTAAAACAATCCATAAGGCGTGGCAAAAAAAACAGGAAAAAGACCCCACTGCTGGCTGGTGTCTGTCCAAAAACAGGTTATCAACCTAACCACTACCTCGGCACCATGAGGCCCCACGCGCATACAACAGACCCAAAGATGGGCAACACTACTGAACCGACAAAAAAAAATGAAGACAACATGTATGTTGTCATACGGTGTAGTGACCGAACCGAAGAAGAAGGACAACAACTATGCTGTCCCGCAACCTGCGTGAGCCAAACACTAGGACTGTGAAGAGCTGGTCCAGGAAAAGACCCCGACATGGGTCTGCATCAAACGTAAGGCAACCCAGGTCTGGACTGGGCGTCCAGACCGGATGGGGCTCAGCCCCAAAATTGGTCCAGGTCTGGACTGATTGGTCCAGACCATGGAGGGTGTGCATACGTATGAGCATGGTCTAGACCGTGCGTCCAGACCCAGCTGGCATTCAGCCAGCGCCAAGGGAGGTGGGGTGCAGGCCTACAGCCTGCACCCAACCGCAACCCACTTGCTGCAACCAGGCTGCAGCAAGCCCCAAACAACACCAGCCCTTGGCTGGGCACAAAACGAAGAGCCCTTAACCGAAACTGGGTTCAGTTAGGGGCCCCTAACAGGGTCTTCAGAAAATTTCCAGCCACCCAAAATGGGCGTTGGCTCAAGATTGCGGAAAAACCGAAGTGGGAAGGAAAGAAACGCCCCATCAATCATGTGGGCGACAGGCCTTTGACAGGTCTGGACCAGTCGGTCCAGACCATGTTAGGCCAGGGGCAAACTGACCCACACCCACCCGGTTTGGTGGGTTTGGCCACGGTTCACGCCGCACCACAAGGAAGAAGAAGAGGACGCCCTGGCTGGGTGTCGGTCTGGTTCACACCTGCTGGAACGTCCAGCAACTGGAATAAAGTGGTGTGAGTTTTATGAAATTGTGGTAGTTTTGAAAAGATTTGTAAATGAAAATCCAGTGAAAGCCAGACACCAAATATAAAACTGGCTCGCACGAGTGGTGGAGTCTAGGTCGATCTCAGGGAACGTGAGATACTTGTATTCAACACACACAACTACGCTACTCTTTATTGCCAAGAAAAAGAATTAATTAAATAAATGAATAACTAAAGAGTGTTGCCCTACGCAGAGGGCTTAAAAGAATAAAATGACCTTATTACAACCCAATAAATTGAATAAATAAAATCTTAGACTAAAAAAAAAAGAAAAGGTTTCAGTGCTTCGAGTCCTTATGTCCCTTCTTGAGGTAATGTATGTTTTCTTGAACTTTTGCTTTTCTGAGGGCTCCCTGAGGGGCTCTTCTGAGGGTCAAAATCACTTTTCTTGCACGTTTACCCGCTTCCCTGCAAAACACAAAAATACAAACACAGCAGAAACAATACAAAACTAAACGAAATCTAAAGTTAATTCACACAAAACAACAACAAAAGAATTGAAATTAGACTACACACTAACTACAATAGAAGACAAAATCTACTAACTAACAATTTAAGAATCAACTATATAATAGACTAATGGAATTTTAACTTAACCAGACAATATAATACTATGGAATAATTTAAATCTGATTTACTAATCTATGAGACACATTATATTAACTAAACCAATCTATGAGAAACACTAGCCCCAACATTAAGTCTGATGTACACCATCTATCACACTCTATTGAAAATCATTATCTAATTGCACAACTAATTATTAGAGAAATAAATCACGACTAAACTATTCTATTTAGCTATTGACTGAATTCTAATGAACATGCAATACTAATGTTTCCAAAAACAAACATCCTCAAATTAATCTAGCTATAGTACTAGAACTTTGCTAATGTTACCTACCTGTATTATAATAACTTAAAAATGTGAGATGGGGCTGACTATTAATAAGGAAATATCAAAGCATAATATGTACTCTAAGGAACTATATAATGCTGAATAAACAATGCCCTAAGTAACACAAATTGCTGAACGTAAGTAATTGGAACACGCTGACAAGAAAACAAAACAAAAGACGCTAAAAAAACAAAACAAAAGGCACTACACTTCGCCGAGTCTTTTTGTTCTTGATTAATTAACAAAATTGCTAAAACCATTGACAACTGAGCTTAGAAAAAAAACAAATGTACTTAAATTAACATGCAGTGACAAGAAACAGAAATAAAATGTTAAAAAAAAATGACTGAATAAAACTTTATAAAACGCAGCTACACTAATGGACTTAACCGACTGACACAAAAACAACAAAAAAACAAAACGGAACTGAAAACAATTGAAACGTCGCTTGGTTAACCTGCACTAAAATCAACAACCTAACCTATATAAATATCAAATAATCTATAAAAACGTTAATGCTAACTACGATTCAACACGATGAACAAACAAAAACCCTATATGAATCTAACGATCTACATGCAAGTCAAGTGGACGGCTGGGATTAACCCAGCTAGGATGGAGGGCTGGGGTGCTCCACGCCCCCTCCTAGAAACCCACGCCCAATGCATGTAGGTGTTTTGAAATCATTTCAAATTCTTTCAAGAACGCCACTTTGAAAAACCATTAAAACTTGAAAGAATTACATGGGCCCGTAAGGCTCAGCCAATGGGTTTCTAGCATTTGAAATCCTTCAAAAATGTTGCAGAAATGCCATGGGGCACCATCCCCATGCTCTCTCTTTTAAAGGTGTGCCCTTCATAATGCTTCATTATGAGCTTTTTGAAAAAGCAATGGCCAATAGTGGCTTACTTTTCAAATGCCATGCAAAAGTTTTCAAAAGTGCCACCCAGTTGGTCAACCAAGGCTAAGGATGTACACTAGAGAGGACACCCAATGGATTTGGGTCCTCATCTAATTGATCTGCTCGAAAACCAAAAATCGCCACTTGTTAAACTTCAAAACTATGCTTAATTAATGCACTAAAATATTAGTTAAATTCAAATAAATCATTCACTTCTCTAATTATCCTCAATTAATACGAAATGGTTAAGGCCTTTCAATAAAATTGCCTTTTATTTGCAAGAACTAAGCGTATTATGATTTCGAGTCCAAAACTCGTAATTCACATGCACTGACGAGGTTTTTACGTCGTATAGGTCCCAAAATCGAGGATAAACTATAAAAACACATTATAAATCGATCCTTAAAATTTTAAAGCTTAATTCATCCAGAATTAGGCACTACTTACTTACATAGTATATTTACGCAATTTTTGGGTCACGCGTGCAAAGCCAAAACACAAGGCATATTCAAAATATACTTAATTATGCAATATAACCTCGTAATTATATGAAAGCATACATATCAACATTAAGTAAGCAGTAAACTCCTCAAAAATATTCCCAAACCTTACATCCTACCCTCCTTAAAAAGGATTTCGTCCGCGAAATCGGAAAACAAGGAGTAACAACAAAATGGTCAGATCTCGTCTGACAACGCCTAATCGGCTACAACTAAGTCTCCCGTAGACTTCTTGGGACAAAACTTGACAACATGCTTGGGTTGTCCACACTTAAAACACTTGCCATCAAAGAGAGGACAAGTTCCAAGACCGCGATCTACGTCGCATTGTCGACACTTCCGCTGAACTTCTAGGTTTGTCTCACCAACTCGCAAGAGTACTGACCCCGTTTTATGGGGATACAGATAACGAGTAGTCACAGCGTGATGCAGCGGCGCACAACAGGAGCCTTGGGACCCACACTTTGCAGCAGATTCTGGCTTCTTCTGGTTTTGGGGTCGAGGGGTTGTACCTCTCCTTTTTGTGAGATTGTTCCTTTTTGTACCCAGTCTCGTTTTTGTATCATTGTAACTTAAGATAGATATTTTTTTTTCTTTTCTCTTTTCAGATGCTAAATTATACTAAATGAATATGCTGATGGTGATATGATTAACTAATTTAATATACCATGATATGCAACTACATCTATAGAAAAACAAGATCGAAGAACGAATCATCGTGAATCACCTTCGATGGAAGGGTTGAGAAAAGAGTGGCCTCTCCACGATGTGAACTTGTCATGCTGCACCCTTTGATGAAAGAAGATGAAACCGCCGGCAAGATGAAAGGGAAAAAGAGAAGAAGTAGAAGAGAGGAGAAGAAGGAAGGAAGAAGAACCGGTTGGTAGAGAGAGAGAGGGGGGCATGAGCTTCAAAGTGGGGAGAGCTCCTCCTTTTTGCTGTAGAATACTATTTATAATATTATATTAGGGTAAGACAAAATTTTCAAAACAAGTCCAACAATTTTCAATAATTTCCAAAAGGCACATTTTAGTAAAACAAGTTTTATTGTCTAAAAAACAAACTTCCTAAACTAATTAAGAATTAGCTAATAAAAACCTAAGCAAACTAAACTACACTTAAGAAATTCTAACTATAATAGAAACACTAAAAATATATGCAGGGAAAGCTTTGAAGAATACGATTTTCTGATAAAATTCAATTCAATGCAGTTTCTCAAAACTAATGGTAAAAATGGGGTTTTAAGGCAATTTTAACATGGATCATGCATAAATACTGATTAATAAAATGTGAAATATATGCATGATCATAAAGCAAAGGAGACATGGCGTCTAAGACCCAACGAACAAAAAACAAATAGATAGAAATGGTGAAAACTGATGGCATGCTTCACCTAGGCTCGACCCGACTAGCCCAGGCCAGCAGCACCCAAACCCAAAGTGGTTGGCCCAACCGGGTAGGCTGCATGGCGTGGGAACTGGTCCACGGTGTCCTTGTCAACCGAAACTCTATAGAAAAAGCCAAATTCGTGGCACAGCTGGGCAGAACCATGGCTACCACGAATCCCAGCCACAAAGGCGAGCAAAAATAATGGTTGAAATGCGTTTAGGCCATTAACAAACTATGGTGCATGAACGGAAATGCATGCATTGCAAAACGAGGGCCTAATGCGTGCAAACATTAGAATCCACCATTATGGACTTACCATTATATTGCATAGCAAAAACGCATGCATGCATGCTCAAATAGATCTACAAGTGCAAAGCATATACATGTACTCAATGAAATCAACAAATGGAAGAGTAAAAACCATAATACTTTCAAGCCAACTACGACCATGGAATGATGAAGAAAGCGAGTGCATGATGGCATGTTCTAACAAAGAACCATATTCTCAAAGCATACAGCCTAGTCGTTAAATACTTAAAATGAGAACGTAAGAGCTCAACTGAAAACCACAATCATGGTTTTGTGAAGGAGTGTCTCACCTTCGAGGCTTTGACCAACGGAGGAGATAAAGAAGGAGGAAGGGGGGGTACTACGGTTGGAGCTGCAATAAGGTGGTGCTCCACACCACTGTCACTCTCAATCTCTCTCTCACTCACGGTTTGGAGAAGGGAAGGAAGGGGAGAGAGAAGCTCCACCAAAAAAAATCGCCCAAGGGTGAGCCTCTTTCTCTCTCTTCAAGACTTAAGTAGGTAGGTTAAAGATCAATGGGCGTCTAAGATTTAATGAGGCAAGATGGAGGGCTGGGGTGCTCCACGCCCCCCATAGCAAGCCCACGCCCAATGCATGTTGACTTTTTAAAACATTAAAAAAGGTTTTGCAAAAATGCCATTGAACACTCTTTAAAAAGGCCATTAAAATTTACAAAATTTACATGGGCTGCCCCTTGGCTGCCGCCCCTTATGCCCAACCGAGTTTTGTTATTTGAATTAGTTCAAAACTCTTTCAAAAATATCATGGGGCGCCAGCCCCATGTTCCTTTTGTGAAAAGATGCCCCCCTCCCCATAATGAGCTCTATGCTTCATTATGGAGGTCTTGAAAAGAACAATGGCCAATAGTGGCCTTCTTTTCAAGAGCCATGCAAAACTTTTCAAATATGCCATCCAGCTGGTCTACCTTGACCAGCTGGTCAACCAAAGCCAAAACGTTCACTAGAGGGGGCGCCTAATGGGTTTGGGTCCTCCTCTAGTGATCCGGATCCAAATCCAAAATCGCCACATGCAATACTTCAAAACAATGCTTAATTAATGCATTAAAATACTAAATTAATTCTAATAAATTATTTAGTTCTCTAAAAAACCCCAATCAATAGGTAATGCTCGATGCCTCTTAAGAAAATTGTCTTTCGTTTGAGAGAATTAAGCGTATTACGATTCGAGTCTAATCGTTAAACAAACCTCATAATTCACATGCACTGATGAGGTTTTTACGTTGTATAGGTCCCAAATTCGGAGACAAGCTATAAAAATATGTTATAAATTAACCCTTAAAATTTCAAAGATTAATTCATTCAGAATTAGGAACTTCTTACTTACATAATGTATTTACGCGATTTTCGGGTCGCGCGCACAAAGTAGAAATACAAAGCAGATTCAATTATACTCAATTATGCAATATAACCTCGTAAATATACGAGACCATACATATCAACACTAAGTAAGCAGTAAATTCCTTAGAAAATTTTGTGGGTCTTACATAATAAACCCCCAGATCGGTCTCAACTATTTCTACGTTTTGCATTTGTACATACCCACAAGCTAGTTAATATCAGAACTTAAAGAATATCTTATTCACAATAGTTATAGATCAATGAGATTCATATTACTTACGATGTTACTTATACCTGGTGATGAATATCTCTTTCAGTTTGGTAGTTCTTTGCATATGTTGCTCATGCTAGAATAGATTTATGTTCTCACATTTTAATTACTATTGTCAATGAAATAAATTGTTTATCCTATGATATCCTACTTTATTTATTCTACTTTGTCTATTCGTGCACCTACCAGTTTGTTATGAGACTGACCCATTTCATGGGCAGGTGATGAGTAGGACTTTACAAGCGGTCAATGGCGCGATGCATCTTGGCTCAAGATTTCTTTCTTTTTGCTGACATTTTGGCTCTGTGTTTTGTTTTGTTTTTAGTTTTTTGGATTGTGGGAAAAATGTTTATTTTTGTGATAAACTGCAAATTCTATTAATAATCTATGGTTTTGTTCCTCACTTACTTTGAATAAATGTTTTATGGATGATGATGATTTTATAACTAACATACCCAAAATTTGTTAACTTATGCTCATTTCTAAAATTGCTTTTGTTGTCGATTTTAAAAGTCAAAATACTAATCTTGAAAGGTTTTCCATCAATGTTTTCAAAATCCTAAGTTAAAATTTTGGGGTGTTACAGATGTAGTGGTCTATCTTGCCACAATACAAACATCCACCAGTTTCATAGGGAAAAGGATGCTCCATGCTATCACGATCATATTTTTTGCAAGACTGTGATGACCACTATTATTGAGGCTTCACGCCTCCCTGTGGCCTCTACTTTTTCACTGGTGGAGTAAGCTTCTTTCCAAAAGACTTTTTCTGGAATAACTTTCTCTTGGGCTAGCTCTTCTGACTACCTAAGTTCTTTACAATCCTAGTTGGCTGAGACTTTTGTGACTCTGTCCAGTCACTATTAAGAAGAGTAGCAAGCTCGATAGCCTCATTGAGAGTCTTCAGTTCATGGTGTGGACCTTGGTCCTCAATGTCTGCTTCAATCGTGCAAACTTTATCATGCACTCCTTTGTGGAGTATATGTTGGGACAATAATGCTCCAAGTCCTGAAATCTCATAACGTATTTAGCCAATAACGCTCCGCTCTATTGCAGGTTAAGAAATTTTTGCATCTTATGATTCATCTTATGCTTGATAAAGTAAGCTTTATAGAAGACTTTGACAAACTACTCCCACACTACAGATCCACTCAGAAACTTGACCTCGAAGGTCATTGCCCACCATCTTTTTGCATTCTCCTTGAATCAGTAGGTACCAAAGTCCACCTTGCTATCCTTGGAGACTCGCAACACTTAAAAGATTCTTTTAATCTTTCGCACCCAGTTTTTTGTTGCCTTGAGGTTTGACTTTCCAGTAAATGAATGAGGATTTATGTCAATGAACCTCTTATAAGAAACCATGCTGCCTATTGTACTATTTGATCGTGAACAACTTGTTGGAGATTGTCTCCCATCATTTGCATTGCCTCAGTCTGTTTCCCCACAACCCCTACAAGGTTGTTAAGGGTATCTATAATGGTGTTGCACCGCCATTGCCAAGTCATCTATATGATCAAATAAGAATTCATATGATAGTTGTGAAACTAGTTTTTTAAAGTGCCCCTAGTATTTTATTGCATCTATGTTCCCACCAAATCTATTCACAAGAATTTTCTCTAACTTCTGGATGTGCATACTAACCATCGTACAACACATGAAATTTGAAAGTGCAGTAAGATCGAGGCAACAAGCACTAGAGGCGGGGGGGGGGGGTGAATAGTGCTTTTAAAAATTGTCTGCATAATTATTGACGGATTTTGCAATTCACAAAGCAAACACATAAAGAACACAATAATTTATCCTAGTTCGGTCTTTCCCGACCTACTTCCAGTCCCCAAGCAAATCCCGCTTGAGATTTTCACTATCAACCTTGTGTAACTACAAGATCATACACAGACCAAATTTGGTCCCACTTTCAGTAACACACCTACTGAAAGCAAACAACTCCTTTAAACCAAGAAGTCCTTCCTTTTACAGAAAATTGAAACAAGTAACAACTTACAATACAACCTATGAGCCCTTCTTATGAATGCAAATGAGATGCATTTGACTTTTGAGGTTGTTGAAAAACTCTACTCACGAATTCACTATCTCTCAAAGGAATTTGAGTGAAAAACTGAAGTAAAAAATATCACGTGAGTGAGAAAATGAATATGAGTGAAAAGCAAAGAGTAATTGATTCAAATTGATTGAATTGCAGTGTTTTTAAGTGTAAAATGCACTCACATTTATAGTTGAAAGTTTCCATACGTTGAGGGTATGAAAGGGTGTCAAAACAGTCCATTTTGAATGATCAAAATGTTTGAAAAATGAAAAGACACGCCTTTTTAAAGTTTCAGGAAAAATGACAAAATTAGTCGACTGAAACAATAGTTAGTCGACTAATAATTAGTTATTAGTAGACTGATAGTTATCGTCGATCGACTGATCTGTTTATCAAGCCATTTGAAAATATGAACTTTTGAAACTTAGTCGACTAGAGAAAAATTAGTTGACCGATAATATCATCAGTAGACTGAAAAACCTTTCAGTCGACTGCTGCTAAAATTTCCAAAAAACAGATGTTCTGTCCGGTCGACTAATAAAACCTTCGGTCGACTAATTTGATAAAAATGACATTTTGGAAAATATGGCGCGAAAGGGTTAGTCGACTGGTGAGTCTATTGGTCGACTAATAAACACGAAAATTTAAGAAAAGAGTTTTCTAAAAAAAATTCATGAAGGGTTCTTTTAGAAAAGTTTTTCTAAAGACTTTTTAGCTGAAATGCAACCAAAATATGCACTCTAAGTAAGGATCTTACAAGAATCTAAGACTTTTAATGAATTTAACATTTGCACACTAGTCTTTAAAGATTCTTCATCGAATTCTTCAATTTCTTCATTGCCTTAGCTGAAATGCAGTTGATTCACTTGCTCATCATCAAAACCTTATACTTGAAGTATCATGTACGACTTTATTGTCATAACAATCTTCCCCTTTTTGATGATGACAAACTTAATCAAAGATGAAGCATTTAGATGCATAGATGGAGATTTTACTCCCCCTATCAATATGCTGCAAAACATTAAAAGTTAGTACATTTAAAGCACATATATCACATATTGATTGGTTTGCATTTCCATCATTACTTCATGCATTTTTAAAACTTTTTCAAGAATGTAATTTTCAATGCTTTCTCATGATGTAATTTTCATGTCATAATGCAATATTCAATTTCTATCTTTTTCTCTTAATTTTGCATTTCTCATGCAAGGTCTATCTTTTTCTCCTGCAATTTCCATCATGTGTCTACCAAGAGACACCAAGTACTATCTTTTTCTCCCCCTTTGTCATAATAAAAAAAGAGTAAGGGCAGAAATAGCATAAGCAAAATGTAAATTCAAGTTCAAAATATTACAACCCTTAAAGTATCAAAGTTCAGTAAAGACAGAAAACAAAAATCAGAAAAGTGAGTTAAGCAAGTCCTTGATTGCAGTAATATCTTTCTGAATCGAAGAAAGTTGTTGAGTCACATCTTTGCAAAAAGTGTGTTGATGCAGCTCCAAAGTTTCCAGTCGCTGCAAAACTTCATCATTGTCTTGACTTGTAGAAAATTTCTTTTGTTTTGCTTGAGATGAAGGTGTCGCAGAAGATGGTGAGGGTTCAAAAATTGATGGTTCAGTAGGATCAGATGGTTCAGTTTGATCAACATTTAAATGAGGTTGATATTTGATTTTCATGAGTTTAAAAATAGTTTGATCAAAGAACTCTTTTTGCTCAATATATTTTTCATTGGTTAAGGGAACTTTGAAATGTCTGAAAATACGAGTTAGAAGACATCCATAAGGAAGAAATGGTTTTTGTTTCCATAAATTAGTAAAATACACGTTGGCCCAATTTATAGAAATATTTTCAAATAATACATAAAGAGCCGTAGAAAGATTTGTGGAATAATAATTAAAAGAACCAGTTTTAGGTAGAACATTGTGGGCAAGGATTCGTCCAACAATGCGTGCACGAGTTTGAAGATTAATATTTTTGAAAGGAGGGCAATGAGGTGCACCGAGAAGAAGAATTTGTTCAAAAATTCTTTCATCATTAAGTTCAATAGAATTGAAAAGAGTGTCTGAGGGTGGAATTTCTAGGATTTGTCTTAGTAGTTTAGAATCAAACTCAATTTCAACATCACAAACAAGAGAAGAAAGAACTCCAGTTTCATGATCAATTTATAAATTTGTATAAAACAAGTGGATCATAAAAGGATAATGAAGGGTGTCTGCACAGGCATAAAAAAAATGTGAAATTCCTGGAAATAATTCTCTGATTTTGTAACAAGAAAACATGTGAAAGAGAACATTTCGGCCTGGTAAAATAGGAAGTGCAGAAATCGATCCAAAAGTATCATATAAAAGAGGATTTCAGAGTAATCTGAGAGAAAATCTGTAATTTGCTAAAGGTGTAGGAGGAGGAGAACCTTTTGAGGATGCAGTCTTCCGACGAGGCATGGTTGAAACAAATTCACCAAAAAAAATTTCAGTTGCAGAGAATGATTGATCAACATAGTCGTTGAGAAGAACAGTTGATGTCGGCTTCCAAATGACGTTCAACGGGAGGAAGATGTTGTCGTGCGTCGTGCAACAGAAATAGAGGAGGATACGGTGGCTGACGGCGAGTGAGAAGGCTGCCACAAGGGGATTCTAAGAACTGAAGATTCTGAGAAGGCTGATCACGACAAGAGGATTCTGACAACTCTTTGTCACGGCGAGGAGAGGTTCGAACGACACTCCGAGGGTTTTTCAGAAGAGAGAGAAGAGAGAGAGAGAGGGTTTCGTTTTTCAGAAAAACAAAAAAGTGCAAAAAAAATGAAACGATGCCTTTTTAAAAAAATTGGGTGTTAAAAAAAATCCAAGGGGTATCGGGTCCCTTCAGTTGAAATTTAAAAAAAAAATTAGTCGACTAAAATTTTATCGGTCGACTAATAAGGTGAGACTCATTCTAAAAATTTTAAAGCATCAGTCAACTAGAAATTTATCGGTCGACTAATATGGTGCGATTTTGAGATTTTGTTCAAAAAATCAGCATTTTATAAATCTAAAAATGAGCAAATTCCTAGTTCTCTCCTAATTCTCATAAAATCTTCATTTTTAAGTGGTTTAGTGAAGATATCGGCATGTTGTTCATTAGTGGAAATAAAATTTAACGAAATATCTCCTTTTAACACATGATCTCTTAAGAAATGATGTCTAACTTCAATATGCTTAGTTCTTGAGTGCTGAATAGGATTTTTCGAAAGATTTATAGCACTAGTGTTATCACAATAAATAGTTGTTGTGGAGTAATTCAAACCAAAATCTTTTAAGGTCTGTTTCATCCATAGTACTTGTGAACACGCTAAACTAGCCGCTATATATTCTGCTTCAGTTGTTGAGAGTGACACTGAATTTTGCTTTTTACTAAACCAAGAGACTAAGGAAGTTCCGCTAGTGCTCTTGCGATCAGATTTACTTCCTGCAAAATCTGCATCATTATATGAAACTAAATCAAAGGAATATGATTTTGGGTAAAACAAACCAAAATCTGAAGTATCTTTCAAATAACAAAGAATTTGTTTTACTGCAGTTAAATAAGATTCCTTTAGATTAGCTTGAAATCTTGCACATATACAAACACTAAACATTATATCAGGTCGACTAGCAGTTAAGTATAATAGAGATCCGATCATACCTCTGTAGAGCTTAGTATCTACATTTTTACCATTTTCATCTTTATCAAGAGAAGTAGTTGTACTCATAGAATTCCTTCTTGATTTCGATGAGTCCATCCCAAATCTCTTGAGAAGTTCTTTTGTATACTTAGCCTGATTGATGAAGATTCCTTCTTCAGTTTGCTTTATTTGAAGTCCAAGGAAGTAGTTTAATTCACCCATCAAGCTTATTTCAAACTCTTCCTGCATAGCTTTAGCAAATTCTTTACAAAGAGAATCATTAGTAGAACCAAATATTATGTCATCAACATAAATTTGCATAATAAGAATATTTGAATTAAGAATTTTAATAAATAAAGTGGAGTCTACCCGACCAATGGAAAAACCAGATTGTTCTAGAAAATTGCGTAGTCTTTCATACCACGCTCTTGGTGCTTGTTTAAGTCCGTACAAAGCTCTTTTCAATTTGTAGACTTTTTCTGGATATTTCTCATTTTCAAAGCTTGGAGGTTTCTCTACATAAACTTCTTCATTGATGTGTCCATTTAAGAATGCACTCTTAACATCAATTTGATATAACTTAAAGTTCATGTAACTAGCAAAAGCAAGCATCATTCGAATTGACTCTAATCGAGCCACTGGTGCATAGGTTTCATCAAAATCTATGCCTTCTTCTTGATTATAGCCTTGTGCTACTAGCCTTGCTTTGTTTCGAATGACTTCACCATTTTTGTCCAGCTTATTACGAAAGACCCATCTTGTTCCAATTACTGGATGATCTGTTGGTCTATCAACTAGATCCCAAACATCATTCCTAGTAAATTGGTTAAGTTCTTCAGACATGGCCAAAAGCCAAAATTCATCATCACAAGCCTCATTGATATTCTTTGGTTCTATTTTAGATATGAAAGCAATATTTGCAATATATTGCAATTGCCTTCTAGTTTAAACACCACTATTTATTTCTCCAATAACTTGTTCATGTGGATGATTGGGAACTTCTTTCCAAACCGGTTGAAGAGGAATATTTTCTTGAGAAGTACTCTCTATCAAAGGTTCTTCTTGAAGTATTACTTCTCCTTCGATTAGAGGTATAACCTGTTCACAATTCTCATCAAATACAACATGTAAAGATTCTTCAATGCAAGATGTTCTTTTATTAAAAAACATAATAAGCTTTACTTCTAGAAGAATATCCAAAAAATATTGATTCATCTAATTTTGAATCAAATTTATCAAGATTATCTTTGGTATTTAACAAGAAGCATTTACTACCAAAAATTTTGAAATATGAGATCTTTGGTATACGATCATAATACAATTCAAAACAAGTTTTATGTAAAATTGGTCGAATAAGAACACGATTTAAAACATAACATGTTGTATTTATTGCTTTAACCCAAAAGTATTTTGATAAATTTTTATCTTGAAGCATGGTTCTAGAACATTCTTGCAAAGTTCTATTCTTTCTTTCAACAACTCCATTTTGTGGAGCCGCTCTAGGAAAAGCAAAGTTGTGAGATATACCATGTAAATCACAATACTTTAGAAAATATTCATTTTCAAATTCAACACCATGATCACTACGAATTTTAATAATAGATGTAGATTTTTCATTTGTAATTCTTCTACAAAGTTTGGAAAATTCAGAAAAAGCATCATTTTTGCTTTTTAGAAAAATCACCCATGTAAATCGAGAATAATCATCTACTATAACAAAAGCATACTTGCTACCATTTAAACTTTGAATTCTAGATGGTCCAAATAGATCTAAATGTAAGAGTTCAAGAGGACATTTTGTTGAAACTATATCTTTTGCTTTAAAAGAACTCTTGATTTGTTTACCCCTTTGGCAAGCATCACATAAGTGATTCTTCTTATATGGTATTCTAGGTATGCCTCTAACAAGATCATTCTTGGATAACTTGGAAATATTTTTAAAGTTAACATGTCCAAGTCTCTTGTGCCATAACCATTGAATTTTATTTGAAACAATAAAACATTTTTCATTAAAAGTAGGTAACTCATCTAGATAAAGTTCATACACATTGTTCCTTCTTTTACCTTTAAAAATGATCTTTTTAGATTGAAAATCAGAAATTAAGCATAAATTATGTTCAAAAGAAACAAGAAAACCTTTATCACATAATTGACTAATGGATAATAAATTATGCATTAAACCATCTACTAAAAGAACATTTTCTATCAAGAGAAATTTTGGATTACCAATATTACCAATACCTACTACTTTTCCCTTGTTATTGTCACCAAAGGTGACGGTTCCTCCATCCTTATTTTGGAGGGTGAAAAATAACTCCGGCCTTTTAGTCATATGTTTGGAACAACTGCTGTCCAATATCCATTTGCTCCTTATTTTGTGTACCTACAACAAAATTAGAAGACAAAGCATTTGACCCCTTTCTATTTTTGGGTCCATGAGAGTTAGTCTTAGGAACCCATATCCATTTGGATTTTGGTTTCCTTTGATAATAAATATTCTTTCTATAAAAAGATTTAGCATTTCTAGAGTAATCATGTCTAGGCTTATAAGCATTATAAGTTTCATGATTAGATGCATTTCTATTAGAACTAGAAAAATTAGTTCTATGAACAAATGGTTTAGAATATTGTCTTTGATTCTTCACCACATAGTTTGGTCTATTTTGAGTATCTAAGAAGCTATATCCCAATCCGGTTTTATTAACCGAGCATCTTTGAGAACCAAGAAGTCTTTCTAGATTCTCTTGACCATTTATGAATTTGGTCACTATAGAAAGAAGATCATTTGATTTTTCTTTTAGATTAGTTATTTCTTTTTGTAAGAGATTGGTTCTAATTGTAATTTCTTTTATCTCAAATGCTTGGCAAGAGTTTTCCTTCTTGAGATCTTCTATCTCTTGAAGTAACACTTTGTTTTGAGAGTCAAGAGTTGAATTTTCAGTTTTTAACTCTTTAGTTTTAGAACTTAGACTCTTAAATTTAACATATAAGTCATTAAATGCTTCTAATAAATTATCATATTCAAATTGACTTACTGAATCTTCTTGTGTTACAAAGCACATGTTGGCAACTTCTTCATTTGATTCTTCATCGGAAGAGGAGTCACTATCATCCCAACATGCCTGAAATGCTTTTTTCTTCTTGAATTGGTCCTTGGGCTT
Source organism: Nuphar pumila (assembly GCF_984573655.1). NCBI lineage: Eukaryota > Viridiplantae > Streptophyta > Magnoliopsida > Nymphaeales > Nymphaeaceae > Nuphar > Nuphar pumila. Next base: position 61,973,045 of record NC_143260.1, on the reverse strand, counting down.
GATTTTGAGAAGAGGACAATCTTTCTTGATATGTCCTGCCTTTTTGCAGTTAAAGCACTTGACTTCATTGGGATTTGAAGAATCCGCTTTCTTTACCTTTCTTAGAAATCTTCCCTTTTTGATGAATTTTTTGAATTGCCTTGTGATAAGGGCAATATCTTCATCTTCTTCTGAATTTTCAGAGTCAGAAGTAGCCTTAAAAGCAAGAGATTTCTTCTTGGGTTCTTCTTATTGTCTGTCTTGAAGTTGGACTTCATATGCCATTAAGTTACCAACCAAATTTTCAAGAGTGAGAGTGTTTAAATCATTTGCTTCCTCAATAGCTGTGGTTTTTCTCTCCCATTCAGGAGTTAAACACCTTAGGATTTTTCTAACTAAATCCACTTGTGAATATTCTTTTCCAAGGGATTTTAGAGTGTTAGTGATATCGATCATTCTTGTTACCATGTCCGATATAGATTCATTTTGCTTCATTTTAAACAATTCAAATTTATGAACTAAAGAAGCAATTTTAGATTCATTTACCTTTAACGTACCTTCGTGAGTCACGAGAAGAGTATGTCAGATTTCATTTGTTGTAGAGCATTGAGAGATGCGATTGAACTCTACCTTTTCAACGGCACAATACAATGCATTCATAGCCTTGGCATTAAGTGAAACAGTCTTCTTTTCTTCATCAGTCCATCGACTGAAATCAGTTGATGACATTTGATAATTTTCTGAAATGACTCTCCAAATTTCGAGATCCATGAATTGTAAAAATATTGTCATTCTCACTTTCCAGTATCCATAGTTTGTTCCGTCGAAGAGAGGAGGACAAACAGAGGAGCATCCTTCTTTGTGCTGAGATGTTGTAGTTGTCATGCTAGATGATGGTCAAATCAAAATAATAGCAAACCTGCTCTGATACCAAATGAAAGTGCAGTAGGATCGAGGCAACACGCACTAGAGGGGGGGGGGTGAATAGTGCTTTTAAAATTTATCTGCGGAATTATTGACGAATTTTGCAATTTACAAAGCAAACACACAAAGAACACAATAATTTATCTTGGTTCGGTCTTTTCCGGCCTACATCCAGTCCCCAAGCAAAACCTGCTTGAGATTTTCACTATCAACCTTGTGTAACTACAAGATCATACAGAGACCAAATCTGGTCTCACTTTCAGTAACACACCTACTGAAAGCAAACAACTTCTTTAAACCAAGAAGTCCTTCCTTTTACAGAAAATTGAAACAAGTAACAACTTACAATACAACCTATGAGCCCTTCTTATGAATGCAAATGAGATGCATTTGGCTTTTGAGGTTGTTGAAATACTCTACTCACGAATTCACTATCTCTCAAAGGAATTTGAGTGAAAAACTGAAGTAAAAAATATCACGTGAGTGAGAAAATGAATATGAGTGAAAAGCAAAGAGTAATTGATTCAAATGGATTGAATTGCAGTGTTTTTGAGTGTAAAATGCACTCATATTTATAGTTGAAAGTTTCCATACGTTGAGGGTATGAAAGGGTGTCAAAACAGTCCATTTTGAATGATCAAAATGTTTGAAAAATGAAAAGACACGCCTTTTTAAAGTTTTAGGAAAAACGATAAAATTAGTTGACTAATAATTAGTTATTAGTAGACTGTCAGTTATCGTCAGTCGACTGATCTGTTTATCGAGCCGTTTGAAAATCTGAACTTTTGAAACTTAGTCGACTAGAGAAAAGTTAGTCGATTGATAATATCATCAGTAGACTGAAAAACCTTTCAGTCGACTGCTGCTAAAATTTTTCTGAAAATACATGTTTTGTTCAGTCGACTGATAAAATCATTAGTCGACTGCTGCTAAAATTTCTAGAAAACAGATGTTCTGTCTGGTCGACTAATAAAACCTTCAGCCGACTAATTTGATAAAAATGACATTTTGGAAAATATGGCGCGAAAGGGTTAGTCGACTGGTGAGTCTATTGGTCGACTAATAAACACGAAAATTTAAGAAAAGAGTTTTCTAAAAAGATTTTCATGAAGGGTTCTTTTAGAAAAGTTTTTCTAAAGACTTTTTAGCTGAAATGCAACCAAAATATGCACTCTAAGTAAGGCTCTTACAAGAATCTAAGACTTTTAATGAATTTAACATTTGCACACTAGTCTTCAAAGATTCTTCATCGAATTCTTCAATTTCTTCATTGCCTTAGCTGAAATGCAGTTGATTTACTTGCTTATCATCAAAACCTTGTACTTGAAGTATCATGTACGGCTTTATTGTTGTAACAAAATTAAGCAAGGAACTTTAAAGTTAGTAATATTTATAGTGCGATGTCGATACAGGATGGGCCATGAACCATTTTCTATCAAGGCTCTGAAATCAAAGTTGTAATGCCCTAAAATTCCCAACTTGAAATAAGTGAAAATTTACAAAAAAAAATTTTTAAAATACAATTCAACTCGAATGAGAGGATTAATACACAACGAAAATAATTTTGGTTTTTGAATTGGATAACCCTGGGCGGGTTACAAAACTGAAAACTCTAAACCGAACTGGATCTAATTTTGTGTACATTATAAACCCCATAGGGAATGCGACTTCACATGAATTAAAATAAAAGTAGTATCATACCAACTTAATTATAAGGTAACATGAATCATCAGAATAATAACATGTTCATATATATGAGTCCAAAAACCATCTTAGTCTAATTAAGATACAAAAAGACAAAATATCATAGTATTGGCAGAAGGATAAAAACATGATCCACCGGCCTAGCCCCTATACCGCGCCACTACATTATAGATGATTCATCATCTGAAATCTCCATGAAACAGGGTCAAACTTATGAAAGCCGATAAGTATATACCACTATTAAAATTGCACATGCAAAAACATTCATCATAAACATGATATCACATATCAACAATTAATGTGTCATGATATAATTAAAGAAAAGCAATGAGCAAACATATATCTCAATGTTAATGTAAATAGAAAACACGTATCTTAAAATCAATGCAGATAGCAAATACGTATCTCAACATTAATGTAAATAGCATACATGTATCTCAACATCAATGCCACTAGCAAATATGTATTTCAACATTAGAGAATAAATAACATTTTTGATGTCAATGCATATCTTGTTTTTCTTAATTAATATCCTCGGGTACTCGAGTATAATCCTCGTATCTGATGAGGTCATGATGGGTGTTTATTATGCTACATGATTTTTTTTCTGAAGTGCTTAACATACCAAAAATCTAGAGTGAGCGACCCGCGGCTAAGAGATTTCTCACAAAGGCTAGGCGTTTATTAAGGATTGCAATCTAGGACTATTTGTAGTAGTTGGGGTATGTCACCAAGGACACATAAACAACTCTGACCTCCCTAACTTTGAGTGACTAGAGATAAAAAGCGGACGTCATCGTTCTCATAAACATTCAGTAAGACATGCAGTTGAATCTACAAGTACTAGTGTCAATTGAGGTTGTACCATCTACCCTCTATAAGGTAAACCATAAATGTGAATAGATTGTCAGGTTTTTTCTTGATTAAATGATTTATCATTTTATGTACCTCGATCTATTAGGCAAATAGGGCTCGAGCTACCCTCTTAGGACAACAATTATGTCATGATGTTGTTATATATACCCAAATGTATTTTACATTGCTCTGGCGCCTTTAGCCTATATGGAAGGTGATCATAACCAGACAAGGGTGTGGATGTATGCATGTATTATTTAAAGTATAGTGCTTCCTTGCACACCCATGGGTTCTTAACGAACCCGAGCTCATACGCAAGCTATCAATCCTACAGACATGGCTCACATGCATCATAGTATTCATTGCACAATAATATTATCTACACATTAGTGCCTAATGGCACCACGAAGGTTTCCATACTTTCATTCACTGGCAATAAGCATGCAACTCATACATATAACTTCATACATATCATGCTTTATATTCATGGTCTAGATTATCATTGCATATTGAGTTCATGCATGCATGCACATGCTTTTACAATACATCGTTCATTCATATATGTCATTTATAAACGTAAGTGTAGCATGAAACCTTATGCATGAAAGATAGTCAAATTTATCATACATCTATACAAAGTATTATCATATTTCATTATATAAGATTTTTTCTTAACATAACATAAAAAACATTATAGTGTATGCATTTTAAAACCATAATGCATAAACGTCATCAACTATGGTGCAGGATTAATCTGATTATAGCATGAAAACATTATGACTTTTCATGATCATTAATAGTTTAATAAAATATAATGATTATAGTTTTAGAATCATTATCAGTTTAATAAAATAGAATGACTACAATTTCATAATCATTAACAAATTAATAAAACAAAATAACTATAGTTTCATAATCATTACCAATTTAATAAAACCAAATGATTATAGTTTCAGAACCATTAACAGTACTGATTATAGTTTTATAATCATTAATACTTTAATAAAACAAAATAACTATAGTTTCAGAATCATTAACAATTTAATAAAATAGAATGATTATAGTTTCATAATCATTAACAGTTCAATAAAACATGATGACTATAGTTTTAGAATCATTAACGACTTAATAAAATAGAATGTCTATTGTTTCAGAATCATTGATAGTTTAATAAAAACAAAATGACTATAGTTTTAAAATCATTTTAACAGTTTAATAAAATATAATGACTATAGTTTTAGAATCATTAATAGTTTAATAAAATAGAATGACTTTAGTTTTAGAATCATTAACAATTTAATAAAGCAGAATGACTGTATTTTCATAATCATTAACAGTTTAATAAAACATAATGATTATAGTTTTACAATCATTAACAGTTTAATAAAACATTATTATATTTTCATAATCATTAACAATTTAATAAAAAAATGACTATAGTTTCAGATAATAAAACAGAATTACTATAATTTTAGATTCATTAATTAGTTTAATAAAACATAACTATACTTTCAGAATCATTAACAACGTAATAAAATAGAATGACTATAGTTTTAAAATTATTAACATCTTAATAAAATATAATAAGCATAATCATTAACAGTTTAGTAAAATAGAATGACTATAGTTTCAAAATCATTAATAACTTAATAAAATAGAATAATTATAGTTTTATATAAAATAAAATAGAAATCACTATAATTTTAGAGTTAAAAAAAACATACATCTAAGTTATGAATCAATATCAAGAGTGCATACATATATATCATGCATGAATATCAAAGTATGCATCATGTATGAATACAAAAAATACAATTATACACATTCATGAATTAATGTTTGCATATAAAAAATGCAAACATATATACATCATGAATGAATATAAAAAATACAAACATATGCATTGAAATAGATTCTAACCATTAAACATGCATTAAAATAGATTCTAACCATTAAACTTGTATTGAAATAGATTCCAACAATGAAACATGTATTAAAATAGATTAAAATTATTGAGCATGTATTAAAATAGATTTTAAATATAAAACATGTATTAAAATAGATTTTAACCATGAAACATTATTAAAATAGTTTCTAACCATTAAATATCCTTTAAAAATATAAACTAACCATTAAAAATATTTCTAAATGAAATCTAACCGTTGAGTAAATATGGGATGCTATGGGATCCATGTGATCCAGATTGATTAAAGTTTATTGATTTTTGTTAATGGATTTTGTTAAACTCTGATATATGTATAGTTTATTTAGTTAAAGTATTTAAATTATGTTATAGTTTGTCAATATTGTTTTAATTTACCTATAACTCATCGAGGGTGTATAACTCTATGTGATTGTATATTTTTGTTGTTTAAAAAAAAAATTACACGATGTTTAGGTTGTAACTTTGGGGCGTTACCGAATTGGCATCAGAGCCCAGAGTTAAATATTTGGGAACACTATTTTGTATGATATCAGAGTTTAATTTATTTAAAACATTTGGATCATTAGGTCATAGACCTTCCAGCACTCCAACAATGCTCTGTAAGTATGTTCTAGCATAACTATTTAAATTGTATATTATACTATTATGTGAGTGTGTAAATAAGAACCTAAAAAAATTCCAGGGATAATACATAATCAACCTGACAATGAGATTCACGTCAACTTATATTGATTTTTTTCGAATAACTAATGTGGGCAATTAGATGTAATGATGCATGATGCATGATGATGTGCATATCTGAATTGGATAACGGCGGTGATATCTACACTCGAGCTGGATATAAAGCTCAGTGACATAAGTGCATGCTATGGATATTGTGGATCCAAACTCGTTCTTTGTGAACAAAATGTATAAATTTTTTTAAATATGTAAAGATACCCAAAAGATGCAATAAATTACTCTTGAGTTGCCCTTTGGTGATGGTCGGTACCTGAGAGGGCTGTTGTGGGGGACAACATGATGCTGAAACTTTGTGGTATTGTTTTCCAAGAACCTCATATGGGGGTTTATGTTCCTAGCCACGGTAGTAGGGGACCTTGGTATGGTAATGGTTGGTTAGGGTAGTGATTATCTAATGATGCCATTGGAGTGGTGATTCTCCAATGATGTCGTTAGAGTGGTGATTTTCTAACGATGTCATTAAGGTGGTGATTCTCTAAAATTTATACTACTTTTAAGTTATAACTTTGGAGCATTACAAAATTAGTATAAGAGCGTCCCACCTTGTGGGTCCAATATACCAATTTAAATTCAAAATAAATCTAAATTCACATTAAGCTTTATTTATTAGAATATCCAAGATTAGAATATCAGGGATCCAATTATTATTAAGTCAAATTTTAAATTCCAATTAAACTCTTAAATTAAATTCTAATTCAAATAACAATTTCATCCAATGTTGAGACATGAAAAATCATCTTTATTTATTTAATAATTATAAAAAAATTGTAGGCATTATATTATCCACATTATTGTGATGAAGATCACTAGCACTAATTTGCTCATGTGCTTCCACATCCTTTGCAGTATCATCTGATCATGTACAACATCAATTATTCATAGAAGTTCTTTATTGACTTCACGTCAAACATTCATATCCCTAATCAGTTTGGGCAATTGCATGCCCACTGCATGTCTGAGCTCAATGTTTGGAACATCAATATCTGAGATAGTTGGATATTCACCAAAGAACTAAACTCAATAGATGGTGCCAAAGATAGATGCATATTCTCCACATGATTCTCATCATTTCATTCATCATGTGCTTCTTATGCATTACTTTCAATTATTTCTTGTTTAACTCTAAAAACAATAATTTTTTTAACTTTGAAAGAAACTAAGTAAATGTCACTAATAAATAACATTGATTCTGCATCATCATCGTCCAAGACATTCATATATGTTGGCCATCTAATTTTGGAGAACAACTATACTGGAGCATCATTGACTCTTCCGTATATTCGGTTTTACATGATATCAAAGCTATAAATTTCTTATAGCTAGTATTTTTAGAGTCCACTATAAATCTTCAAGTAGGGCGATCAGTGTTATAATAGTATATTTTAAATCTTTCAAAGGCCATCATTAAATGCCTACACCAACCACACAATATATCATTCATCTAATAAAAATAGTATTTGAGAAAAGGTTATCCATATACACTTCATACATTCAATTAACATAACTACCTACAACAACCAATTTGAAAACCAACTATCCACAATAACCCCCTAACTCTTATTCAGTGCTTGTACACAATCAACCTAGCTCCATTACACCAACACAAAAATGTTGAATATTAGCTAAAGGATAAGCAAACATAAATTATCTATAATATAAAATAAATATATATCTATAAAAACCCTAAATTATAAATATGATGGCAAATATTAAATAAAATATAGAAAAATATATAAAAAACATCTAGAGCAACAACCATACAAAAATACATATAGGGCTATTAAATGCTCATATCTATAAAAAAAGTTCAAAATGAAATAACATAATATGCATATATATGCATATTATTTTATTTTATTTTATTTTTAACTTTATATATATATATATATATATATATATATATATATATATATATATATATATATTGTTTATATGAAACTCACATTTTTTATCTAACTAGGAAAGTCAATGATAAGAATACCACAACCTCGTCAGAATGTAGCAAAAAAAATTTACGATAATCGTCGCAAAAAGAGAGAACAAATATTGAGGGTTCTAAAAGAAAAAGGGTTAGAGTTCTTTCAACAAACAAAGAAAAAAATAAACAAAATAAATAAAAATGACTTTATATATGATTCGGCTAGCATGCAAATTTATGAAAATTTGCATGTCAATACCTTATTTACGATGGTCGTTTTAATGCAAACTTCACAAAAAAATGACACGTTATATGCACAGATCACACATGCTTGCAGATCTCTTTAAGGATCAGTTACTGAAAGGAGGCTCACACAATTTCTTGTGAATGTCATACTATATATGTGAATTTAATACCTTATTTTTTATGGTCATTTTAGAGTGCAAACTTTATGAAAATTTACATGTTATATACGCAGATCACCACATATTTATGGATCTTTTTGAGGATTAGTTACTGAAAGAAAGTTCATATGGTATCTCGTGAATGTTGTATTATATGCGAATTTAATCGGTATTTACGAAGTTACACATGTTTCAGTTACATGAGGTTCACAAATTTGGTTATGTAAATTTCGTGAGATTCATAAAAAAAATCATGTGAATCTATATTTTAGTGAGAATTTATGATACCAAGAGAACACACAGATATATCACATGAGCCTCAGGAGGTTCACTCGTGCGAAGGGTAAAAATATCCTAAAGAAGTTGGGCCTTTGTGAATTTGGACATGGGGCAAATTTTAAAATTTGTGGGGCATTTCAAAAAACATGTTATTTTTGTCATGCAATACAGTCATTTTATGATCAAATAAATCATTTTCTTCTTTGGTAAATCTACCAAGGGCTATAATCATAGTGATCCTCCTATTTAACTACTTCAACCATTTTCGAATACCTCGTATCATTATCTGCGTATATGATGGTTTGATCGTCCATAGATGATTCCCCATACACTACCCATTCCAAAATATTGGGTTTCAAAGATACAATAAGAGACCTTTATTTTTACTCTACCAAACCGACCTAGGCATGCTAGCTGACCTCATCTAGCTGACCTCATCTATTCTTTTATATTCCTAATAACCATAAGATACCCGAATTGTCATATGGCTTATCAAACAGATTAAATTTATGAAATAACTGACAATGAGCAACCAATCCCTTAAATTTATGAAATAACTGGCAATGAGCAACAAATCCCTTCCCAAATCTACGCCCCCCCCCCCCCCCCCTTCCATCAACCGATTTAATTGTTGGATCTTAGTGATGATACTGGGAAAAGATCATCCATTTATGTTATGGATTCTTAGCATATGTGTATATATGTGCAATTAATAAATTTTCCTAATTTTTATTTTTTTATGTATACTATATTAGTATAATAATAATATGATCAATTATAAAGTGATTATAGTTAAGTTAATACTAATAGTATCACATGATTTTGTTATTTTTTATTGTTTTTATTGTTTTTTTTTCTCCCTCGAATGAATTGAAAATTCTAGAGTATTTATTTTCACCCAGAGTATATGTTTTCATGAGTCAAACCAAAAAAAGAAACTTTGAAAATTTTGCTATTTTAATTTAATTAACCGGTAGAAAAAAAGATACCGCTTTTTTTTTTGTCTGCTATAAGAAATTAGAAATGAACGTTCCTTTTAGTTATTTGGATTCATTCGCCATTGGCAGATCCAAAATATCAGATTCATTGACAGAAAAATATTTGGTACATGAATTCATAATCAGGTATCTATATTTGTATATAAATCCTAATATACATAACCTAGTTCTTTTTTCTAGAATCAGCCAAAGATATTGAAAAATAGATTGCTCTTGCAACTCAGAATGAACGTTTTTCATTGAAGAAGATAAATAGCAATTTAATCCTATAGATATTCCTAGGAAGCACCCAGGAGCAAGAAGATTTGATCGACCCACAATATGTTTCTTGGTCCAAGAAAATTACAAATATGGTTCCACAATTTCATTTATATCGAATCTTACTATCAATCTTAGTATCAAAACAGCTGATATAGTCATGATTCTACAAGTGAGGTCCACTTATTTTTCCCTATTGCTCAATTTTCTGAACAAGAGAGAAGTATGAATACTTTGGTAATTGCTACTGGGTATCTAGAATATCTCTGCCTCAAGACAAAAAAATATGAATAATGAAAGATGAGGACTACAACCTTTAGTAACATGGTAGTCTTCCTAATGTGGGACACCCTATTATCATAATGAACGAACAAATGTTCAACTCATTGTAACTTTGACAGACAGTTCCCTTTTTTATCCCATCTCTATTGGATGCAGAAAAATGACTTTGGCATCTTCATGAAAAATGCACTTATTTCGTGCTTTTAAGCAATGAGACAAGGCAGGCCATAACATATGAGGGAAAAAGAGAGCAATATGAAATGCACAACTTTTGAACACATGGGATGAGATGAATTGGATAAACATACAAGAGACATGTTTGTCTAAACCTGAAAAATGGGCACAATCTACAAGATAGGACATGCTGGGGTACCTGCACCACTGGGGTCAGTACGTTATTTGCTTGGTTTACTGATGGTAACATTGTAATGACCTCTCTATTGATTTGACAGTATGCTTTTCAAATGAAGTATTTCTTGTTTCTGTAGTAGAAAATGGCTAAAAAGAAAAAGAAAATGATAGAAGCGTTATTCTCCGTCAACACAGCCATCTCTAATAAGTTTGGATGCCAATGAGATATCATCTATAACACCAGAGAAAGGCAAATTGTTAACCAAGAATGTCACATATAATCCATGCAGAGAAAGACATGCATTCAAATCGTTACAACAGATGCAATCATGTCAGCTCTTCCGCCAGTCATTCTCTCGGCGTCCTCTCCTCGCTCCCCTGAAAATGCAGACCATAATTTGAGTTCCAAAAGGAAAAGAAAGCCGAAGTTTCTTTCACATTTGTAAATGAGAATATCTTTCTACCAATCAAAAGAGCCATGATGGGAAAACATATAGTTTCCTTCATACTTTAAAACACATATAAGGGTGTATCTCTCAAAAGAAAGTGTAGAGGATAAACTATAATATATTTTTCCCCAGCAAAGAGGGGCAGCCCGCAATTGACTTCAAAACCCTCGGTAAAGATGGCACCATTTTATGAATAATCATTACATCTACCCCTGCATTATATCATTTAGCAATAGTACAAGAAAATATACAAAAAAATATAAATTAGTCTCACCTGTTCGAACTCTTATCACATCAGAAACGGGTATTACTGCAGAAAAGCCAACAAGATCAATCTGAGTAATCAGAAAATAAACCCAATACAATGAGACCCCATAATGATGGAGCCCAATGTGACTGCCAAATCTACCTTGTTAGCATGAAAATAGACACCCATAAATACCAAAAATCGGGTGTGAACATGTCCCCAATGCATTTAAATTGAAATACAAATAATCCATGAACCAAAATGTTCAAACATGGTCATTTAACAGTAATTTAATGTCAATCAAGGGATAGTTTTACTATTTTTTCTTTTGAATATTTTTGTTGTGTAGCTTTCATATATTCTTAAGTTCTCCCTCAGAACTTTCTAGTATAATACCAAGTTCTACCAAAAAATGGATCATGGTCGGACGGAAGTGCTGCTTAAATGTATCAATAACTCATAACTGCAACTTATCACTAAACACATTTGGATCAACTCCTCTCTCTGCCACTCATGGATCTGTGCATGGATGACACCAGCTATGGTCATAGACTTTGAACCATATGGTATTAATCTCACTCCATAACCATTTGAAAATTTAGATGCACCAGTACAAAGGTTGGTGTAATCAAGGGACAAATGAAGACTGCAGGGAGACTGACAAAGAGGATATGAAAGACTTTTAGGGTGCACAAGTTTCAGCTCTAAGGCTATGTTTGGGATCTAGCCAATGAAGAGAGTTGAGGAATTGGAAGTGTGAAAGGCCTCCAATTAAGGGCTTCACAAATACCTCCTAGAGTTGGTTTTCACCGACTCTGCTAGTCACAACGACAAAACATTCAGATGCCATAATTACCTCATCAACTCTTCAAATGCCTCTTCAACACCTTTCCCCCAAACCACCGCCGCCACCACCACTAGATGAGTTTGACCAGACTCCACCCAAATTCTCAACTCCTACCAACCTAAGTACTGGTTTCCAAACAAAGCCTAAATGGAAGGAATGGAGAAACAACTCATAAGGTCAACCACACTCAAATTTTGGTTAAGAGTCCTGGTCACTTTTTGTTTTTCTTAATGGAAACTTGTTTTCCTCTAAGAAAAGAACTCTTAGGAGGTGTTTGTTACATGCCACTAGGATAGAACACCCTTTGCTAAGAAAGGAGAAAGATGGAAGGAAAGTTTTTCCCTCGGGTCTGGGGAAAGGAGCACAACTCGATTTTGATGGGAAAATGGCTCTCTGCCATTTAATACATGGCCCCACCATCTAAAATTTAAATCTCACAAGGGTATTCATTTCACCCCTCGTGAGCAAGAGGCCATCTTTCCTATGAAAGAGGGCCTCTTTCGTAGGAAGTGGAGTGAAAAAAATGTCCCCTTAGGGTTTTGCACGTATCAAAGCTCTCATGTGCATTATTCATGGTTCCATAGGTTATGTCCAAAGAATTTAAAACCAGAGTTACCAGTCGAGGAAGCGGGAACGGGAAGCGATACGGGAAGCGGGAGCGGGAAGCGAGGCACTTTAAAAAATTTAGGAAGCGGGGAAGCGTGGGACCACTTAGAAGAAAATTCCGAACCGTCTCGGAAACGACCTAGGAAGCGACCTAGGAAGCGAACCGGAAGCGAGGGGAAGCGAAAAAAAATGGAAAAAATGGGGAAGCGAGGGGGAAGCGAGGGGGAAGCGTGGGGGAAACGTGGGGGAAGCGTGGGGGAAGCGCTTCCCATAAAAGGGAAGCGCGCTTCCCAAAAAAGGGGGACGCTTCCCCTCACGCTTCGGAAGCGCGACGTTTCGCGCTTCCGAAGCGCGCTTCGGGGAAGCGCGCTTCCCCTTTTGCCTAGGCGCTTCCGGTAACTCTGTTTAAAACACTAAGTTCAGAAATATGAATGCACCTGAACTCTCACAATAAAATATCTTTACGCCATTAATTTTGATTGTATTTCATTGTTAAATTTGTTAGTGATGCCATTATTTCCTACATAAGGTTTTATACTTTCATGAATCTCAGTTAAGAAAGCAGATCTATCATATAGCACCTACACGATGGTACCAAATATTTTTGTTGTTTTCTCTTTCTTACGTTAGGGTTATATTATTTTTACTTGCTAATATACTATTGGCTTTTGGTTATTTCAAAGTTTAGATATATTGGAAGAAGGAAAATAAGAAAAACAGATAAATTAAGAGAAATGAACAATGAAGAAAGATTTAAAAGAGAGAGATGGGGAGGGGGAGGGGGGAACAGGGGTGCATGGCTGGGTGAAAAGGTGCAAAACATGCTCTCTAACATTAAAGGCCTTCTCAACTTAAAATAAATTGAGATTCACTTGCTTTCAGTAATTCTTCGGAGAAAGGAAATTTTCAAAATGTCTTCAATATTCTCAAAATTTTCAAATTCCCCAAAGATTAAACATTTTGAGGTTTCGTCCTTACATGGGTTATCTTATTATCTTGAAGTCTGCCAACTTTTGGAAACACTAAAGATAACCCCAATGCTTTTGAAAATCTAGGACATTCTTGAAGTCCTCAAGTACCCTCAACTTCTGAAAATATAAATCAGGTTTACTTTTACAAAACAATAGAAATCATCTGGAGATGCCTGCAAAATATGAAGTCTAGAATTACCCAAAGAAAAGCTATGGAAATTCCTTCATATGTTCCAGAAAGATCCAAATTTTCTCCGAAGAAAAAAGGAATAAGACCAAGGCTAGAGAGATTGGTCAGGCACGTTTACACTCTTTTAACTCTAGAATACAGTCTCTCTTACAAAATCAAGTCTCAGACTGAGATTTTATTGTTCTAGAAGACCCACTCGTGAAGTCAGGTTAGATTCCAACCTTTGGATTCAGGATCTATTTAAGTTTTTGTGGGCTTATTATTAGGACATCTGAAGAGGGCATATGAAATTCTATTGCCTTCTGACAGGGAGCAATATTGAAGAAGAAAAAAGACAACCTTGATACAAAAGAGTATCGGCAGTGTCCTTGGATTCTAAATGCATGTGTTATGACATTCCATACATGTCAATCATGATCAAAATCCTTGATATAGACATCTCCCCATCAACTAAATACAAATTTAACGCTATCTATAGCAACCGCTGCTACCAAAAGGTATGACCATTAAAGAAAAAGCAGTTATACTGTTATGATAAAGTAATGATCAGTATGAAGTTATCAACTTTAATAGCAGCTACCAGGAACCACAATTACATATATGCACCTGTCACATGCTTACAGTATGTCCTATAATTCCAAATTCAGCATCTTTAGTTATTTCTGTGCAATCTTCTGCATCTCCTAAACTTCAGACTTTTTTGTAGTACAAAGCATGAGGTCCTTAGTGAATGGAATTTTTAGAAAGATCAACAAGAGATAATTAAAGAAAGAAAAACAAAAAAATATACATGGACAAACACATAGTCCGAACATATGCATGTATATCTCAAAAAACTCAAATATATATATTAGTAATGATAGGGTGCTGCCGGAGTACCTACTCCCACCTAATCGAAGCTTTAGATTGTCAAATTTCTTAAACTTTTTTAGTTGATCAGACCCTATAGATATGATCCATAACCATTATTTAGTAGAAAACAAGTTTTGGATAATGTGATATGAGCTTTAAAAATCAATGGCTCACAATGTATCAAAATTTCATGACTTAAGAAATCCTACTTTTATGTCCAAAAAACATGATCCAAAGCATGATTCCTATCAAATAAACTATGTTGAGTCCATCTATAAGGTTTAATTGAGAAGATACAACCTACAACCATGATTTCTAGTACGTGGGAGTAGGTACTCCTGGAGAACCGTAGCATTACTCTCTCTCTCTCTATATATATATATATATATATATATAGTGTGTGTGTGTGTGTGTGTGTGTACATGTATATCTCCATAAGTAATGAATGAGAATATAGACATGCAGGTCTCCTTCAACATTAGTTATTCAAAAGTCATAGGAAGAAACTGATATGTGCTGAAAACATGAACACAGGACAATATCCTTACAGAAGATCTTTCCATCACCAATTTCTCCAGTTCTTGCCTCGTCAATTATCTTGTCAATTACAGCCTCAACCTGATGAGCACCATTGAAAGAAAAAATGACTATTAAAGGTAGCAATACCAGCCATTGATATTTCTCAAAAGCATCAAGGAATTGTAAGAATTAAAATTTGCTTCTTGACGTGCATAAACCAAAATGATCATTTCCAGTATCTAGAGAAGAGAATAACATGCATAAAGTGCAGTAATCATAGTATCAATGTTTTCCATGTACTTCAGTCACTTCTTATTGCATAGTACAATGTCCGAAAAAAGGCTGCTTAACGGATTACGCATAAACTAGAAGTCCAAAAGCATGAAGGTGATTTCAAAGAATAACAAACTATGACTACCAATGAAATTCTAACAGAAAAGAAAAAATTACAAGTTACAAACAGAAGTTGAAGCGAGAAAATATATTAATTTTCAGACAAAAAAAAAGTCACACTGATTTCATTTTGTTGACTTCAGAATATCCAAAAGATTAAAAACTCTACCTCCATTACACATAGAATTTATAAAATGTGTACAATGGGATCGACTTATAGAATTTACAAAATGCACATAATGGGATTAGTTATTTGTAAATCAAAAGAATGAGACTGTTTACAACATCAACATAGACAAACCTGAATTGACCCAAGAAAAACAGAAACTAAAAGATGACATTTGAGAAAATCCATATGGTGGAAATTGAAGGGAATGTAGATCAGTATATCAACAAAGAAGTTCCTTCAATCTAACAAAATGTTTAGTTGTGAGGAGTTATATACAATTTCAGAAAAACTAATGCATGAATACATACATTTGTCACAGAAGTTCCCTAAACCTAATTAAATGTTCACTTACAACGAAGAATAAGCACAACAATTTCTACAAGTGATACCAATGTCATACACGTGCATTAATACATGGACACACCTAGTGTGTTTCACCAGTGGATTTGAAAGCCATTTGACGGAATTCTAAGTTTTGTTTTACAAGTTATGTAAAATATAAAAAGCAAATTAAACAACAATTAGGGCTGAGGATTTACACATGATAAGTTTTTTTTCAGAGAGAAGAGAAAGATTAACTTTCAATTAAGATAAGGACTGAGTGCCAAGCAGTCACCAAACATAAAAAAGACAAGAAATAAAAAAGCACAAATGAACACACAATAAAGACAATTAGGCTCCAGCAAAACATCCTAATCTAGGTGAATTAATCCAGATAGTATGAGAATCTGCCCATTTGTCTGTAGCAAATAAAAACAATAAAAGATTTTATTTTCAAGTGAATAGTTGTGATTTCACCTTTTATGTCTTCAAAATTCTCTTATTTCTTTTAAACATATCCAAGAGAGAAAAAACTAATAGACTTTGATACCTTGTTGTTGATTCAGAGATGCTGCAGAAAAGAGGAAGAATAGAATAGAATTCTGGACAGATTTTTTTGTATTTATGTTTCTTCAAACATGGGAACGTGTGGATCTTCTTCTATTTTATATTAACTTTCCTTTTTGTGACATTACAACATTACCCCATGATTATAGAAAGGAAAACATAATTGATGGGAGTAATAAAGTAAACATAAAAGACTAACTAAATACACGTGGGTAAACAGACTTAAGCACATTGGATCTAGATTTGGATCCAGATCCAATCACGTTACAATACCCTCCCTTAAATTGTATATGGTTTGCACCAGAGTTACCGAAAGCGCCTAGGTAAGTGGGGAAGCACGCTTCAGAAGCGTGAAACGTCACGATTCCGAAACGCGCGGGGAAGCGTGCTTCCCTTTTATGGGAAGTGCGCTTCCCATCATGCTTTCCTTGTGCTTCCCCCTCGCTTCTCCCATTTTTTCATTTTTTTATTTTAATTTTTTTTTTTTGCTTCCCCCTCGCTTCCTAGGTCGCTTCTGAGACGATTCCTGATTCGCTCCTAAGTGGTCCCACGCTTCCTGCTTCCTAAAATTTTGAAAGTGTCTCGCTTCCCGCTCCCGCTTCCTCAACTGGCAACCATGGTTTGCACCATAGACAACTTGTTTTTGAGATACTAAAATCTTTACGTTGTAAGGCTTTTTCTAAACAAATCAACTATTTGATTTTCCCTTCTTCATGGGTGAAAGAGAATCTGCCTCCGTCATCTCCTACAAGCTCAACAAAAGCAACAACTTGATGTGGGTTACTGCAATAGAAAACCATATCAAGAAAAAAAAAACTATGGGGCTTTGTTAGTGGAACTACTAATGAACCTCAACTAAAGTTAACAAGAAAAGAAAGATCAAATCAAAGTCCTCTCCAAAGAAGAAAAGGAGAAGGCTTTGCAAGAGTATCAAGACAAAATAGATGATTGGAAAACTAACAATGCTCAAATGCTCTCATGGTTCATAAATACCATGGACTTCAAGATCGCAATCAACATCATCAAGTTAAAACAAGCATGTGATGCATGAATCTTCTTAAAGAGTACATTCATTAAAAAACATATGGTTAGATTATATTATCTCCAAGACAAAGTACGTAGTACCAAACAATGAGATAAGAGTGTAAGAGACCTTTATGGTCCCTTTATCTCCTATTTGGGATGAATTGGTTATGTTAGAACCTAAATAGGAAGGTTCGGCAATTGAGATGAGAAAACAACAAGTTGAAAGAGAAAACCTTTTATTTTTACTATATGGT
The DNA here is from genome assembly GCF_984573655.1 of Nuphar pumila. Taxonomy (NCBI): domain Eukaryota; kingdom Viridiplantae; phylum Streptophyta; class Magnoliopsida; order Nymphaeales; family Nymphaeaceae; genus Nuphar; species Nuphar pumila. Next base: position 61,954,996 of record NC_143260.1, on the reverse strand, counting down.
CTTCAATCAGAATTTGAGCAAGTAGTGTCATCTTTGCGTCATAGGACTTCAGTTTCTTTTATAAGTGAGGCTCTTGTTCAAAATTGTTAAGAATAAACAAGGCTGAGAATGTACAAGTCTAATGATGAGGTACTTGTCGTATCAAGACCCGAAAGTTTTGTAAAATCTTATAAACTACATCACTTTGAAAAAAAAATCAATGGAGAAGGACAATATGGAGGAGGATACAATGGAGGTAAAATTATTTGTCGTTATTACAAAAACCTGAGACACAGACCAGATTGTCCCAAACTCAAAAAGGTAGTCGCGGTAAGTGAAGAATCACAAAAATCAATGATTTGACAATTGCCCAAATAGCGAAGGCCATTTCATAAATACTAAAAGTCACTCCCTCTATATTTGGTGTTGTCGTCTCCTCTTCTCCTCTAGTTAAGTTATTTTGGATTTTGGATTCGGGAGCTTCTTTTCATATGACTTAAAATGAGTCCCTATTATCTGATTATACTAATTCATATTTTTCATATGTATCAACCGCCAATGACACTGCTTTGAAAGTTAAAAGAATATGAAATCTCAACAATGATTTAAAAAAAAAAAAATTGTTCCAAATGTTAAGGTTATTCTAAAACTAGATTTAAATATTTTTTCGCTTTTTCAAATATTCGATTATGGGTGTAAAGTATTTTTTTCATCTAAGGCTTTTTTGGTGTAGGATCTCCAGTCGAGGAAGCTGATTGGGCAAGGCTATAGAAGAGGAGATCTTTACTATATGGATTCCTTATGTCTACCTAAAGACTCTTTTTGTAATCATATCAAAGAAATTAATTCAGATCTTTGGTATAAAAGATTAGGACATCCACGTATATCCAAACTATCTCTTTTTCCATTCTTGAAAAAAAAAATTAAGAAAAAAGAATTTGTATGTGAAGATTGTATACTTGGAAAAATGCAAATGATGCCTCTTAGATCTAGAACTTCTTTGACTAATGAAATCTTTGGATTAGTGCATTCAGAAGTATAGAGTCCCGCTCCCGTCATGTCAAATTGTGGTTATTCATACTATGTTATATTCATAGATGATTTTAGTAGACACACTTGGATTTACTTCCTTAGACTTAAATATGAAGTTTTTTCAACAACGCCTTCATCCCAAACAATTGGGGTCGGCGATATGAACCAAAAAAGAAAATCATTTTGGGTCTTCCACATGAATCCTTCTCCTTCAATCATTTTTATCCAATGTCATGTCCTCAGTGAGGTTCAAAGCATTCATATCCTTTCCTATCATCTCCATCCAAGTCTTCTTAGGCCTACCCCGACCTCTTTTAACTAATATATTTTCCCATTTCTTCATCCTTCTAACTGGAGCATCATTAGGCCTTCGCCGAATATGTCCAAACCACCGTAAACGATTCTCTCTCATCTTATTTTCAATGGGTGCAACGCCTACCTTCTTACGTATCTCCTCGTTCTGAATCTTATCTTTTATTGTATTTTCACACATCCATCTAAGCATACGTATCTCAGCTACACTCATTTTTTGAATATGATGTCTCTTGGCAGCCCAACATTCCGTACCATATAGTAAAGCGGGTCTAATAGTCGTCCTATAAAACTTTTCCTTCAACCACAATGGCATTCTACGATCGCACAACACTCCAGTTGCACTTTTCCATTTCATCCACTCAACCTTTATCCTATGATTTGCATCTCCATCAATTTCTCCATACTTTTGAATGATAGATCCCAAATATTTGAAACAATCATCCACCGGTATTTCTTGCTCACCAAGCTTCACTACACTCCCATCACTACTTCGTTGCTTACTAAACCGACATTCCATATATTCTGTTTTACTCTTACTCAACTTAAAACCTCTTGCTTCCAATGTTTGTCTCCATAATTCTAACTTAGCATTAACCTCAACTCTAGACTCATCAATCAAAACAATATCATCAACAAACAACATACACCACGAAATATTTTCTTGAATTGATCTCGTAAGCTCATCCATCACTATAGCAAATAGGAAAGGGCTTAAAGCAGATCCTTGATGTAACCCAACCGTTATAGAAAAATTAGTTGTCACCCCTCCACAAGTGCGGACATTGGTTACTACTCCTTCATACATATCTTTAATTATACTAATGTACTTGAGATAAACACCTTTCTTCATCATTGTCCACCAGAGAACGTCCCTAGGTACTGTAATGAAGTGCCAAATGAAAAGAGCAACGTCTCCAAGCGAAAGCACGGAAGCACGCACATACACAAGGTGCCACTAAAGGGCAAAATAAACCACAAAAGTGGTCAAGCACAAAAAGAAGATAAAAAATATATCTCACTTCATAGAATGCTTCAAAAGAAGCTTAAGAAATACATGGGGCTGTGCCCCTTATTTATACACAGCAAGGGACCCAAGGAGGGGCTCCCATAGAGTCATTGGAGCCCCTCCAACGGTCATATTTATGACCGTTGGAGGGGTCCAACGACTCTATGTGGACCCCTCTCAAGTGAATAAAAAACAAAAAAAGAAAAAAGGAAAAAGGAAAATGAATAAAGGAAAAAGAAAAAGAGAAAAGCATATCAATGATATGCGTGTACAGGGTGAAATGACAGAAATACCCCTATCGGGTTTTACAAAATAAATATATATATATATTTATATATATAGATAAACACATAGACATATATATATCATATATATGTGTATGTGTCGTAATCTATGTATATAGATATATATATATAAATATACATCATATTTTAACACCCTCCCTCAAACACATGGTGAGATCACCGAGAGTTTGTTGAGGAGGAAGTAGAAGCGAGGCGAAGGCAAAGCTTTGGTGAAGAAGTCCGCCAACTGATATTCGGTAGGAACATATGAAAGTTGAATGGTGCCTCGTAAAAACTCATCGCGAACATAATGACAGTCCATCTCAATATGCTTCGTTCGTTCGTGAAAAGTGTGATTGCTAGCGATATAAATGGAGCTCTTGTTGTCACAGCATAGCTTTGAGGGAGTTGAGAATGAGATACCCATATCTTTAAGTAAGCTTCTTAACCATATAATCTCAATTGTGGTAGTGGCCATCGCACGATATTCGGCTTCAGTAGATGAGAGAGAAACTTTACGTTGCTTTTTACACCTCCAGGAGATAAGTGACTCCCCAAGAAACACACAATAACCTGTGGTAGAAATACGATCATCGGGGTTACCCCCCCAATCAGAGTCAGTATACGCAAGTAAAGTAAGAGGTGAAGAAGAGGATAAGAATACTCCCTTAGTTATGGAATCTTTTAGATATCTGATAATCCTCATTATTGGTGCCATGTGAGTGGTGGTAGGAGCAGTCTGAAATTGGCTTGCACTATGAACTGCATGGGAAATGTCAGGCCTGGTAATAAATAAATATGTTAAGGATCCAATCAATTGACGATAAGGCGTGGGATCTGCTAAAGGAGTGCCATCATTGGCTCTCATCTTGGCATTGATCACTTCTGGAGTCTCCACCCTTTTGTCATCTGTTAGCCCAGACCTAGCAATAATATCAGAGGCAAGCTTCATCTGAGATAGGACATACCCCTTGGGGGAGTATGCAACTTCAATTCCTAAGAAATACCTCAAAAAACCCAGATCAGACATATCAAAATTTTTCTTAAGAATATTTTTAATAAGATCAATACCTTTATTATCATTACCTGTGATAATCATATCATCAACATATAATAACAAAATGGTTATGTATTCATTAGAGGATTTAACAAACAAAGCAGTATCAGTGTAACATGAGGAGAAACCATTATCAAGAACTACTTTGCTAAAAAGATCATACCACGCTTTTGGCGCTTGTTTTAACCCATAAAGAGCTTTGTTTAATTTTAGAATATTGCCTTTCCCAATTTCAAGACCCGGCGGAGGATCCATAAGAACTTCTTCACATAAAGTTCCATTTAAGAAAGCATTTTTAACATCAAGTTGGTATATAGGCCATTGTTTGATGGATGCTAAAGCAATTAAGGTTCGTACACTAGTCATTCTGGCCACGGGAGCAAAAGTTTCTTCATAATCAATCCCATATTCTTGGGCATAGCCTTTTGCTACCAAACGAGCTTTGTATCTTTCAAGAGACCCAGCACATTTAGTTTTGACTTTATATACCCATCTACACCCAATTGCCTTCTTCCCTAAAGGTTGAGGAATAATGCTCCAGGTTTGGGCCTTGTTAAGAGCCTCTAGTTCGATTTTCATGGCTTCAATCAATGTGGGTGATCTTTAGCTTCCTTGAAAGAGGTAGGTTCGTGATACAAATGTATTAACATAAGACAGGCCCTATAATTCGGAGAAAAAGATTCATAGGACACAAACTTTTGTGGTGGCCTACTGGTACGAGAAGATCTCCTCGGTAGATTGTTGTCAGTAGATTCTTCTAAAGAGAAGTCTTGAGAGTATCTGTCAATAGCAAGTTGATGTTCATTTCCTATCCGCCGGGTATAGACATTTATATCATTAAGGTTTTCATTTTGGGAGGTATTACCATGTTGTTGTATATCATTATAATGTGAAATTCCATCACAACTAGTATCACAAGAAATAGCCTCAGGAGACTCAATTCTAGGAGCTAAGTCAAATAGAAAAGAATAATCGATGTCTTCCTTAGATGTGTGGATATCGAAACCATTTTGTTCTTCAATAAAGTTTACATTTCTTGACACATATAATTTATTGTTTCGAATATCAAAACATCTATAGCCTTTTTTATTCTCACCATAGCCAATGAACACACATTCAATAGCTTTAGGTGACAACTTATCTTGTCCTAAACTAAGTACAAAACATTTGCATCCAAAGATTCTTAATCTATTAAAATCGGGAGTAATTTTAAATAATTTTTCAAAGGGCGAAACATTTTTCAAAGAGGAAGAGGGCATACGATTCACAAGATATGTTGCGGTAAGAAGAGCTTCGGCCCAAAAGTTTTTAGGAACACATTTAGACACAAGAAGAGTTCTTGTGGTTTCAATTAAATGCCTATGTTTCCTTTCCGCAAGACCATTTTGTTGCGGAGTTTTAGAACAAGATCGTTGGTGCAAAATTCCATTTGTTTTAAAATAATTTTGGAAGTCTTTAGACATGTATTCTCCTCCTGAGTCGGATCTAAAAATGGCTATATTGTGTTGGAATTGGTTTTGAACAAGAGCGTGAAACTCTTTAAAATTAGTGAAGACATCAGATTTATTCTTGATAATATAAACCCATGTGTATCTAGTAAAATCATCAATAAAAGAAACATAGTAAGAGAAGCCTCCTTTGGACATAACGGGTGTCGGTCCCCATACATCGGAATGCACAAGTTCAAAAGGCCTTTTTGACACAAAATTGCTATGAGAATATGGAAGAGAGTGAATTTTCCCAAGAATACAATCATTGCATGTAAATGTATTTGTATTACAAAAATTTTCCAAAAATGGAAAAAGGTACAATTTGGAAATGCTAGGGTGCCCAAGTCTCTTATGCCAAGTCTCAATATCTTTGGATTGAACATGATTACAAAATGATTTGGATGGCAAAGACAAAAAATCCATATAGTAAAGGTCCCCTCTTCTATGGCCTTGCCCAATACGCTTCCCGGACCGGAGATCCTGCACATAGCAATGGGTTGGTGAAAAAGAGACATTACACTCAAAATCGGTAATTTGAGAGACGGAGAAAAGATTTAGATTAAGTTTTGGGATGATTCGGATTTTGGGAACAAAAAATTCTTTGTTTTGGTCATAAATTTTCTCAAGGTTTCCAATACCCTCAACATTTAAAGAAGTTCCATCGGCGGTGGATACATATGATTTAAACTTATTGAGACTTGGTTTTGACAAAAGTGATGCATTTGGAGTCATATGGAAAGAGGCACCCGAATCAAGAATCCAAGAAGACATACCTGAGAATGAAGAAATGGCGGCACCGGAAGTGGAAGGTGAGGATGATGATGTAGAGGCGTTCATCTTCATAAATTGTTGGAGAGTTTCGGTTAGATGAGCGATGGAATCCTTTATGTCACCATCCTTCTTTGAATCTTCATTGATGATTGGAGGAGTTTCTCCTACGGAAGCTACCTTCTTCTTGAATTTAGGGCAATCGGGACGAATATGGCCCGGTTCATTACAATTATGACAAATGATTTTCCTTCCTCCACCATTATTCTTCTAAAAATGTGGTGGTTTATATGATCTTACATTGTTGCCGGGTCTAGACACGGCATGTACTTCATCAACATCCCTTTTCAAGGCCAAACGGGTTTCTTCTTGACATAAATCGGCCAAAATATCGCTTAGAGGAGTAGAGGCTCTATGAAGTAGAGATCCTCTAAGTTGTTCAAATTCGGGACGAAGCCCATGAATAAATTGAAAGAACCTCTCTTTTTCCATTTGCTCTTGTCTCATAGCAATAGCACTTCCTTCCCATTGCGGTTCGAGAAGGACAAGTTCATCCCATAAAGAGGATAGGGCACTATAGTAGTCCCTAATGCTCATATCACCTTGCTTGGTAGCTCTTACCTTTTCTTGAAGAAAAAAGTGCCTAGCAAGGTCTCTTTGAGTGTACATACCTTTCATGAAAAACCATGCTTCATTAGCCTTCTTGAATTTAGCAAGATTTGCACAAATCTTCAATTCGACATTATTCATGAACCATGCTAAGATTTTAGCATGTTCACTTTCCCAATCTTCCATTTTAGAAGAGTAATCAAGAATAGCCTTTTCTTTTTCTTCTTCATTCAAGGCTTTTTCTTCACCTCCTTCAAATTTAGTTAACTTTAGTTGTGGTTCCGGAATGGTTCCACATGCATAACCCCAAAGCCTTTTACCTTTGAGATTATTCTCCATAGTGGCCGCCCACATGCGATAATTGGTCCCATCCAGTTTGAATGAGAGATCGATTTTTGCATCTTTGTTGGCCATTAGAAGAAAAATTTATAAGACAAGAGAGAGGAGAGGTATTACTTGTCAATGGAGGATCCAATGAAGCCTTCTTAGCCAAGGCTCTGATACCATGTAATGAAGTGCCAAATGAAAAGAGCAACGTCTCCAAGCGAAAGCACGGAAGCACACACATACACAAGGTGCCACAAAAGTGGTCAAGCACAAAAAGAAGATAAAAAATATATCTCACTTCATAGAATGCTTCAAAAGAAGCTTAAGAAATACATGGGGCTGTGCCCCTTATTTATACACAGCAAGGGACCCAAGGAGGGGCTCCCATAGAGTCGTTGGAGCCCCTCCAACGGTCATATTTATGACCGTTGGAGGGGTCCAACGACTCTATGTGGACCCCTCTCAAGTGAATAAAAAACAAAAAAAAAAAGCAAAAAGGAAAATGAATAAATGAAAAAGAAAAAGAGAAAAGCATATCAATGATATGCGTGTACAGGGTGAAATGACAGAAATACCCCTATCGGGTTTTACAAAATAAATATATATATATTTATATATATAGATAGACACATAGACATATATATATATCATATATATGTGTATGTGTCGTAATCTATGTATATAGATATATATATATATATATAAATATACATCATATTTTAACAGGTACTCTATTGTATGCCTTCTTCAAATCAATAAAAACCATATGCAAATCTTTGTTCCTCTCTCTATATCTCTCAATAAGTTGTCTAAGAAAATGTATAGCTTCCATAGTTGATCTTCCAGGCATAAAACCAAATTGATTATCCGATATCATGACAACCTTTTTCAACCTATACTCAATCACCCTCTCCCAAAGTTTCATAGTATGACTCATGAGTTTTATACCACGATAGTTTGTGCAATCTTGTATATCACCCTTATTCTTATATAGAGGCACCAAAGTACTCTTCCTCCACTCATTAGGCATCTTATTTGTCCGCCAAATCTTGTTAAAAAGATTTGTCAACCATTGTAAAGCACTCTCACCCAAGCATTTCCAAGCCTCGATAGGTATACCATCTGGTCCAACTGCCTTTCTTGATTTCATTTTCTTTAAAGCCTCTGCAATTTCTTTCTTTTGAATCTTGCGCATGAAGTCACGATTCATCTCATGAAAAGGAATGGAGAAGTCTCCAAGATCCTGAGCATGACTTCCATTAAAAAGCTTATCAAAATAATCTTTCCATCTCTCCTTAATCTTCTCATCTTTGACTAAAACCCTTTGAGTTTCATCTTTGATGCATCTAATCATACCCAGATCCCTCGATTTCCTATCTCTCATCTTTGCAAGCCTATAAATATCCTTCTCGCTCTCTTTGGTATCCAACTTGTCATAAACCTCCTTATATACCTTATCCCTCGCGTTTCAAACTACTTTCTTAGCTTCCTTCTTTGCTATCATATACTTTTCCAAATTCTCATTATCACGACTTTTACTTAGATTTCTATAACACTCTCTTTTAACCTTAATAACTAATTTGACATCCTCGTTCCACCATGATGTATCCTTACGTAGCGGTGCACCGCCTTTAGACTCACCCAATACCTCCTTAGCCACCTTTCTTATGCAACCCGCTATCATATTCCACATTGATTCTGAATCCTCCTCGAGACACCAATCAGCTTCCTTAACTACTTGTTCTACAAACATTGCTTGTTTAGCTCCTTTCAGTGCCCACCTCTTAATTCTAGAATCTATCTTATGTCTATCCTTTTTGCAGCATTTTCTAATTCTAAGATCTAAAATTAAGACTCTATGTTGTGTAGTTACACTTTCTCCCAGTATAACCTTATAATCGATGCAACAACCCCTATCTCTCTTTCTAAGTAAAAAAAAATCTATCTGACTCGTATTAACCCCACTTTTAAATGTTACTAGGTGAGACTCCCTCTTCCTAAACCAAGTGTTTGCTAAGATCATATCATAGGACAAACCAAAATCTAAAATTCTTTCTCTACTTTCGTTTCTTTCTCCTATACCATAGCCTCTATGGATACTCTCAAATTCATCCCTACTAATGCCTACATGTCCATTAAGGTCATCGCTGATGAAAAGCTTTTCTCCATAAGATATCCCTTGTACTACTTCATCTAAATCTTCCCAAAATTGACGCTTAATGGAATCATCTAAACCTACTTGAGGTGCATAAACACTAATAATATTCGCACCTAATACTAATTTAATAAGTAAAATCCTATCACCCTTCCTACAGACCTCAACTACATTATCTATAAACTCATGACTCATAACAATCCCTACTCCATTCCTATTCTTATTTATTCCTGTATACCAAATCTTATATCCCCAAGGTTGTATCACTTTTGCTTTCTCACCTACCCATTTGGTTTCTTGTAGACATAAAATATCAATCTTTCTCCTACACATAACATCTACTAACTCTACCAACTTACCAGTTAAAGACCACATGAAGTTTTTTCGTGTTTTAAAAATTTTCATAATCTTGTTAAAAATCAATTTAAGATAAATATTAAAATCTTTCTCTTCGACTCGGGGGGAGAGTTTCTTTCAAATGATTTTCAATCATATCTAAAAACTCATGGTATTTTAAATAAAAAATCTTGTCCTAGGTCTCCCCCAACAAAATGACATTTCGGAAAAAAAACATTGTCATATTATTGAAACTACTAAGACTCTACTAGTTTCAAAAGAAGTTCCAAAAAAGTTTTAGGCCGAAGTTGTTCTCACTGCAGTCTATTTAATAAATAAAATGCCTTCTCAAATTTTGGAAAACAAATCTCCAATTGAAAAACTCTTTAAAATTTCTTCTGATTTGAAAAGATTAAAAGTCTTCGGATGTAAATGTTTTGTGCTTATTGAAAAATACAACAAACTTTTTTCTAAAACTATTAAATGTATTTTTCTTGGATATGCCAAAAATAAAAAAGGCTATCGATGCTATGATTTTAAAAATGATAAACTTTATGTCTCTAAAAATGTAACTTTTCTTAAAAAATAAAAAGGATTTAATCTTGAAAAACCTAAGAATCTGAGTATGCCCTCTTGTTTAACTTATATCCTAAGTCTAATATTGAAACTATCGATAACGATGATAGTGATAATGTTGGGTCAAATGATGAACCAAGTGAGTATACAATACTCTAGACAAAATAATGGGGAGGATCCATGTGCTTTTTAGAAGTATAGTCAACCAACAAATATTGAAGAAACTAGTGTTAGAAGATATGAATGAATACATAGACCTCCAAATAGGTTTGTCTCCTAATGAATCCGTCTCTCAAACTATAGGGCATGTTTACTAGCAATTAATTCATATCATGAGACATCCAATTATAAAGAAGCCAAAGGCATAAAAGAATGGGTAGAAGCTATGAAAATAGAATTATATGCATTCCATAAGGCCCATACTTGGGAAGTCCAACATCTTCCTAAAGAAAAGAAGACAATAAGGTATAGATAGGTATTTAAAGTCAAAACAAAGAGTGACGAATTCCTAGAAAGATATAAAGCAAGATTAGTTGCAAAAAGGTATTTTCAAGAATATGGAATAAATTATAAGGAAACATTTGCCCCAGTAGCTCGTATGACCACAGTTAGGGCTCTAGTTGCAATAGCATCCATTAGAAAATGACCTATATATCAATTAGATGTTAAGAATGCTTTATTAAATATAAATTTAAATGAAGAATTTTACATGGATCATCCCCTGGTTTGACTATTAAAAATAGAATGGTTATTCGTCTTCAAAAAGTTTTATATGGGCTTAAACAAGCTCTTAAAACATGATATGATCGGTTTAGTAAAACTGTGTTGAATTTTGGATTTAAATCCTGTTATATTGATACTGCTTTTTTTGTAAGATCTACAGGTACCTCGCTTATTAATTTGCTCTTGTATGTTGATGATATGATCATCACTAGGAATGATCAAAAGAAAATCGAAGAAATTAAGATTATGCTTAAGAAATCTTTTAATATGACTAACCTAGGTTTTTTGAAATATTTTTTAGAAATTTAAGTAGCATACTCGCCAAGAGAGTATATTTTGTCTCAAATAAAGTTTGCAGCTGATATGGTTTCGCGTTCGGGAATCACAAACACAAAATATGTTGATACTCCTCAAGTGATAAATGCTAAAATGAGAGCTAAAGACAAAGTTTTATTAGACGATCCAACTCCTTATAGGCAACTTATCGGATCACTAATGTATTTATCTATTACTAGGCCATACATTGCACATGCAATATGCAAGTCAGTTTCAACATGCGTCTACATAAGTTTACATGTGTATCATGTTGAGAATAATTTGATGCATTAAGAAAACTATATATAAAGGGCTATTTTTATCCTCTTCGTCATCTTTAAATCATGATACTTATATTGATTCTTACTAGAGATGAGATCCTAATAACCGTCACTCAACTACAAGTTTTTGTGTCTCTAGGTGATTCTCTCATTTTTTAAATATAGGGCAATGGCTACACCAACAACTGTGGTCATGTATATGAAATCATTACTTTCATATATGGGTGTTGATGTTTCAGAACATTCAAAGTAATGTTGTGATAACAAAAACACCATACATGTATATATAACAAACAATCATACATATCGACATAAGCGAACGAAACATGTTGTGTTAAAATATAGTATATATACTTTTGTATCTAACTAATATACTTATATTTATACAATATACGTATATCAAGGGTATTTTGGTCATTTCGTGACATTTAATAAAATACAATCTAATAGGGATTGTAGTGTCTTTTTATTTAGTTTTTATTTTCTTGTTTTTTTATGTAAGTCAACTTGACTGTTGGGAGGCATTCCAACGACTTTAAGATTGCCTCCCTTTCTTGTATGTCAAGATGTGCACATCTTGTTTCATTTCACCCTCGTTGGTAAGGAACCCCCTAGTGAAAAATTGTAACATTTTTATTTATTTTTTCCTTTTTTTTTTTGCACATTTGACCCTTTAGAAATTATCTATATATTAAGTTTAATAGAAACTGACCTTTGGATCATGTTTTTCTTTTGTATATGTCAAATCTTACTAGGGTTGAAAATCAACAGCCCTAAATCCTAAACTTGTAACTTTTTATGAAAATGTTTGAAAGCTTTGTAATTGATCCTTTTTAAGAGTTTGAAATAGCAGTTCAGCGGAAAATGGTGTTTGAAATAGCAAGTCAACCGACCTTGGGTGCATTGCAACGCGAACTTTCTTTTATACAATGGATTTGTACCTCTGTACAATCATTTAAACCATATAGATTCAAAAATGTAGTTTTAATAATTTAGAGTTTATACAAAAGAGGAATTTTCAAGAAAACTCTTATGCAAAATTATAAAAAAGTCTTCAGGAGCGAAACGTTAGCGAAAGAGTCTCATCTTGATCTCATCACGTCATCGTGTCATCGCTTACCATACTGACCTAATCATCACTTATACCCATAAGATGGGTCAGTTTCATGAAAAAATGGTAGGTGCACAAGTATAACAATTAAAAAAAAACTAACACATGCTTTATTTCATACATGATATGCAATTCAACATAAGTAAAGTGAACAAGATAACTTTGTTTCGAGATTAGCTGTACTGAGGGTACGCACAGGAGAAACGTAGAAACAATTGAGACTGCCCGAGGGTTTGTTATGCTATGTATTTTGATATCCCGGACAACTAGCTGAGTCCATTCTTAAGGGGACGGCCAGTGACCGAGAGAGAATTCCTCAGAGGCATTCATGGCAAGAGATACATCAAACTTCTACAGAAGTTCATGGGATCTACCACCTAAGATAATTTTTTGTAACCCCGTCCCCTAACTCCGATGACTAGGGACACCGAGTCATTTGCTCGAGGGATGGTTGTTAACAACCTGTCCATCAGAGTTTTTGTACCATCTCATCCTCTTCCTTGATGAAACCAAAGAGGCGAATGGGTATGTCAGGTTCTATTTTAACTGACGACCCATTCTACATGCTCTGATCTTTCAAACCAGCTCGAGCATCTTGCCTGTGAAGGCGATCATCACCATTTATGTGATTTAAAAAATATGCATTTTTGCATGCTTCGAGGTTACCATAAACCTCTCATCCAATCATTATAGTACTAACATGTCGTGCATGTCTGATAATACCGCTACGATGAGAGGGGTATCAGTTTCTCAAAAAGAATTAATTGTGTGGTGAAAGAAACGATGTAACCATTTTAGTTTAATTTGACATGCTATGATATTTCAAACCACTTTTATATCATTATGCAATTTGCATGTTACGAGATCGCCATGAATCTCTCATCCAATTACCGTAGTATCAACATGTTGTACATGTCTCGCGATACTGGTTACGATAAAAGGGTATGGGTTTCTTAGAAGAAACCCCGCCCGATCACATTCTCATGCTCCCAACCAGGGATAACCCGGTCATATCGAATTTTAAACGAAAGTTTAAAAACACTTCTTCCTATTGTGCCGGTTTGGGAAAAACTAAGTTGCAATTAGGCAACCCTCAAGTGTTCGAATTTGCTTTTCAAAACTATGCATATTTGAATGCTGGATTCACGCAAGAAATCCCTTTTTCTTCAAGTTTTAGTGCACATGCGTAAATCCATGTCATTTGTAAAGAGCAAGCATGATGCAAGATGGGGAAGAGTACGCGATCATATACCTTACAAAGTTGTATATATGTATGTATAATACATATATTACATAACGCAGACTTGTGCATATTATAACGCGATGACAATGTATAAAGCAAGACTCAATATGCAAAACCGCACATCGAGCTAAATAAATGTGTAAGAAGTGCACGAGGTACAAAATCGCACCCCGACAAAATAAATGCGTAAACAATGCACGAGGTACGAAACCATATCTCAGCTAAATAAATGTGTAAGCAGTGCACAAAGTATGAAACCGTACCTTAGCTAAATAAATGCGTAAGCAATGCATGAGTTACGAAACTGTACCTCCGCCAAATAAATGCGTAAGCAGTGCATGAGGTACGAAACTGTACCTCAGCCAAATAAATGCATAAGTAGCCTGTGCACATAATAGCGCATCGACAGATTAAATGACATAAAGCAAAGCTCAATGCATGAAACCATACATCGAGCTAAATAAATATATAAGCAGAAGCCTGTGCATGTAAAAGCGTGGTGACAAAGTAAATGACATAAAGAGAAAAAAAGGAAAAGGATCATTAAAAGCACACACACACACACACACACACATATATATATATATATATATATATATATATATATATATATATATATATATATATATTATGTTCATTTACAAGTTTTAGCATTGTCCTTTCTTTGTTCTTCGTACAACTTTCCTCTACCTCAAAGATTGTCGGATTGGCTGACGATTCTGAGCATAGGTTATCAGGGGCTCTTGCCTCGGTGCGCGTGTCGAGTCCATTGCGCTGATGGGGTGCGCTAAAAGATATTTTATTGCGTTGCAAAAGAGAATGATGCAATCACTTAAAATAAATATAATAAGCAATGCTTGCATCGCGGGGGTCGAACCCGAATCGGATTCGAGCCGACTAGCTGAGCCGAGTTCAAAACCGGGGTGAGCCGAGCTGGGATCGGCGAGGATCGAGCTCAATCAGGCGAGTGAGCCGGTTAGGCCTCAACCGAGCCGGGCTCAGTTCGGCAAAAAGGAAAGCAAGGGAAATAAGGGGTGGGCTCGGTTTCTAGGCCGAGCCTTACCCCAAGCTTGGATCCGACCAAGGACCTAGGTTGGGCTCGGTCTAGCTACCGAGCCCGACCCGAACCATGGCAAGGGACCGAGCCTAGGCTCGGTCCTTCCCCAACACTGGGTTGGGCTCGGTTCCCTTAACAAACAAGGATCGAGCTGAGCTCGGTGTTGACCGAGCTCAACTAGGCCTTGGTTGAGTTCAAGGCAGCAGCAGCAGTGCTGCTCAGAGGACCAAGAAGGCACGATTATGTAGGTGGCACCACCATGAGGCAGGATCCCGGCCCCGCTGCACCCCAGGGTGGTGCAACGGGTTGCTAGGCCACGACCACCGTGGGCAACCCAGGCCGAAGAGAGAGGGCCACGACGACGCCATGGGCCAAAGCCCCTACCTGCCACAGGCGGTGTGGCAGGGGGGTTGGGAACCCGAGCTCAGCTCGGGCCAGCCCTTACCGGCAACAGCCCTGGATTGCGGCCGTTGGCTCGCTAAAAGGGCCCTCAGAAGAGGGGGGTACATTGGAAGGGCGGCGAAGGCACCCAAGCTTGGGTGGCCTCAAGCCGGTCCCTTCCAACTGGCTGGTGGCAAAAGGAAGAAGAAATCATAAGAGGAAGGAGAAGACGGGGGAGGAGGAAGGAGGGGAAGTGGAGGGTGATGGCGGGGGAGGGGGGTCGTCAGCCACCCCTTCCCAGCCGACCATCCAAAGGCAGCAGCAACATCACGGTGTTGCTGCAGTTTTTGAGAGAAAAACAAAGAAAGATGAAGGAGGGGAAGAGGAGAGGCTCACCTGAGAATCTCATGGCACCGACGTTCCCAACGGCGGTGGCGCACGAAGGAGCGAGAGCAGAAAGATGTCTGAGAAGGAGAGAGAGAGAGATCTAAGAGGGAGTAACGGCGGTGGTCGAAGGTCGTGCAGAGAGAGGGAGGAGTCGGGAGTCTAAGTTCCTTTTTTATAAAAGAAAACCCCCTGTGGGGGGTTTAAATAGGATACTGGGGGTGAGGGTTTGGGTTCGGATCTGGTCGGATCCAACCTGGATCCAAAATGATTTTTTTTTTAAAAATCAAGTCTTTACAAATGGTTTACAATACATCAAACTTTCAAACCTCAAAAAAAATATTTTTACATTGAAAAACTATGATTCAAGGGTCAATTCCTTTTATTTTAACCATATTGAACACATCCATAAGGTCAAATTTGGTTAAAACAACCTCCTACTATGAGTTCTAACTAGAGAGTTCATTACCCACAAGGGTAGCAAATGCTATCCCATATATATATATATATATATATATATATATATATATATATATATATATATATATATGTGTGTGTGTGTGTGTGTGTGTGTGTGTGTGTGTGTGTTAACAAAACAACATATTGCTAACTATGTATTGCTAATGCTTTCATATTAATATAGGAATGAATATAAAAATTGTAATATAATAAAGTTGCATATAAGATACATAAAAGCTACTGAGTTGTGCAAAAAGTCATACAAAATAGGCTAATAAGCTATGTCAAATCTATTCAAGAATTCTGCAATTTGAAGTTTTGAACAGATTTAGCTATATTAAGAAACAGAGAACAAACAGTTCCAATTAAGAGAGAGCACAATAGTCCAACATGCATATAAAAAAACATACAAATTAGATATGGTGATTCAAAAAATAAAAGGAATTGTTTTTGCAATCAAAACAATAAGACTAGAGTCAAAAGTCATGTGCATTTATATTCTACATACACTATGTAAATTTGTGCATCTATTTGAGATGGACAAGAGAAAAAGAGGGGCTTGTGGATGCATTGTACAAAATTACACTACATATTGGTAAGGAACTAAAATTCCTATATATGATGAATTGAATTCCTCAACTTGGGAATTAGAATTCCAGTGAAAATAAAAGCTCAGCCATGGGAATCGGGATTTCCTGGTTGGGGAATCGTGATTCCCATGCATAGGAAGTGTGATTCCACACCGCTTCGTAGGAATCACGATTCCCACCTTATAGTAGTGCTTCCTGTAACTCTTGAATAAACAGAAAGAAGATAACAGGAGCAAATTTAGATGATAAAGAGGAATAAAGGGAGATCAGATGTGAGGACGATGAGAAGAAAAGAGAGTAGAAACAGACAAGAAGGAAGAAAGGAAGAGTAGGAAGGAGAAGCAGCCTAACCTTTATATCAAGAAATGAAACCAAGAGAACCCATGAAGATTTTTGGCTCTAATACCATATTAACACGAACCCTAAATCATTAACAGCAGCAGTGAAGATGAAGAAAAGAGGAGAGGAGTAGAGAACACGTCGGCTGGCCCTTAATTTTTTTTCTTGGTAAAGGGCTGAACCTCAATAATTCATTATATATGATTGCCCCAATAGGGCAGAATAGAAAACAATACAAGAACATTACAATAATTACAAATCTGTCCCCAATGGGATGTTACATAAATGGCACATACAAAAACACAATAATTACAAGACTATCCTCCATAAAACTGTAATGAAACCCAAGTGAACAAGAGAGATGCCACAAGGGGCTACAAAGAGGGCACAACCACACAAGTAAGAAGCCACTAATGGGCAAGATACAAAGAGCCACAAAGGGCTAAGCACAATTCTCGCAAAGAAGAACAAGAACACATAAAAATAATCAATATGTATTGAGAAAATGCTTAGAAAAGCATTGAATAGGAGAGGAGCTAACCGCCCTTATTTATACAGCAAAAGGACCAAGGGGGCTCCCATAGAGTTGTCAGGAAGAGTCCCAACGACTCTATGGTTAATGACCATAGAGCCCTTGGTCAAATAATGAAAAGAAAGGAAAAGGGAAAAAATAGAAAAAAGACAAAACAGCCCCTAGTGGATTGTTCTAATTACAAGGTGTAAAAAGACAAAAATGCCCCTGGTGGGCATGGCAAATTACAAAACTGTAAAACTATACATATATATTAAAATATATATATGTATATACAATAACATATATATATATACATAGATATATACATATATACATTTTAACAAAAACATCACTACCTAAAATGACAAATTTACCCTTCACCAATTCTAACAATCACAATCTAAAACTTGGCTTAAGTTCATAAGAAGCTAAACAAGCTTACACAAGAGCTGAGCAGCAGCTTACATGGCTTAGCTCATTGTTCAGCTATATCACATGGATACAGCTGTAGATACTGGGACGCAACCATTTTTATGAAGTTCTCCATTATGAGTACTATATGAGGGGGATATGACACGGCAGTAAAAATTGATTACCCTTGTGACAGGAAAAGAAAATCTGTGCAGCCTACTCCTAGCAGCACAATGAATGGCTTGACTTGTTGTTCAGACCTATACCTCACATTAATACATATTCTATTCCCCCATTCAATATCTATAATCTAAAAATAATGGATGATAAAAATATTAGCAGGACCATCCAACCCATTCAAAGCCCACTCGCTTATTGCATTAAGCAAGAAGAGAAACATGGAGGTATAAATCACATCTCATCACATTAGATATGCAAGAAAATAGAATAGGTCAGTCACACGGATCAGTCAAACAAATATGCTAAAGTATACTTATCATGACGAGAGAATCTAAGCATATTAATATATTGACAAACATATACATGACTTTTTACAATAAAGATATCTGGAAAGCATTTGCAAACAAGGAATTAAAATGTTTTATTAAACAGTGGAACAGACGCCCCAAGACTGAATATTATGTACAGATGTAGGCATACCTGGTCCTTACACACCACTATCTCCATTTTCACTTTAGCAACAAATTTATCCTCAGTAAATTCAGAACCTAACAAACAAAAAGAAGGAAAAAGTAAGAAGCTACCAAAATAGATCACATTAATTCCAATATAGCACATCAAATACACATTCTACATAACAATCTTTTGACAACAGAAACAAAGTCACAGAGAGATTGAAAAACCCATATGGTGTCTGTAAATGTTATATGAAACTCCAGTAACTTCAAAAGTAGATGGAACCAATACTCTTTATGCGAACACATGCACGGAGGAACATATAAAGTAATAAAGTAGGTCCACTTAAACAAACTGTTTATCGTTTCCATGGCACAAATTCTCCCACCACATACAAGACACCACTGCAAAACGTTTTCAAAAGTTGAATAAACATGCTAATGTTCACTAAAGTTCTTTGAAAGTAGGCATAACACTTTCTCATACATACATATAAATCATAATTAAGTGATATACCCATCATCAACAATGCCAAACAAGATAGCATGTTCAAGAATTGAAACAAGAAAATCATCGGATAATCAAGAAGTATCACCATAATTAACAATGCTAACAAGAGAGTTGTTCAAGGATTCAAGAGAAGAAGTATCACCAGCATGCCTTTCTGTCGATCCACCCTGAGCGCCAAAGCCCCGAACATCAGATACAGTCACGCCACGAATACCCATCTTCAGAAGGCCCTTAAATCCCAGAAATTTGAGAACCAAAAACCTCTCAATCCACAAAAGATGTCGAGAAAACATTCTACAGAATCAAACAAGCCCCACAAAAATACTCACCGACGACACTTGAGGAACTCTCCACGGCCTTCAATCGTTTCCGAATTCGTCCCAACATCCACGAAAAGAAGAAAAGCGTAAGAAAACAATCGCAAATTCTTCAAACTCTCATAAAACAAACACCAATAAGTGAATGGACAAAATTCGAGTCGCATACCTCAAAATAGCTTCGATTTTGTAGAAATTGGCGTCGGGAACGTAATCTGAACGAAACCCAATTTGCGAATTCAGCCAGATGTGAAAGAAAAACGAAACCATCTTGGATTAAGTCAACAAAAGAACGGAGATTTCAGAGAGAGGGGAAATGGGTGTACCAGGAGAAGCTTGAGCTCGTATAGCTAAGGTGGCTGGATTCGTTCTTGAATTCTTTAAAATCGGATTCGTTCTTGCGACGTTGGGCCTTGTGAATTTAGGGAAAACCATCCTCGGATGCTTCGAAAACGAAGGGAGGATGTCAGGCGTCCGTGATTTCGCCATGGTAGGCAGAGCCATCGCCATGTCTCAAGAGTCGAGAGTGTGCGCTCCTTCACTGCCCCAATGCAGTAAAGGAGACTCCCAAAAAAGTCTGCAGAAAATACACGCGCCGGTGTGTCTCAGTGTTTTGTGTAATTCAAGAATAACCGAACTCAACTTTATCTATTTGCAATAACCGTGGTCAACGTTTCAGATATTGCCTTTAACCGTGATCCAGTGTTACAAATATGAGGGCGCGTTTGATGGATTAACACCTGGTAGTGGCGACATGAGATACAAAGGCTTTTTTCTCTCATTATTTTTCTATTTTTTTATTTTAATGTTATCATGAAACTAACCTTGCAGATACAGATGTGATCTGCATGTTTTAGTCAGTGGTTTTTATAAGTCTTCAAAAAGTATGTGCCCATTTTTCTTCACAAAGAAAAAACCTCTTCAACCAAGACCCATGGGGTTTAGCTTAGTGGGATGGGGCTTAGACCATTTGATGGGCAGTCTAGGTTCAAATCTCATAGGTGTCATCTCTTGCGTAAGCCGAAGCTTGGCAACTCCATGGGGTAGAGAGATAAGTTCTCGAAGTTTTATGCTGACATGGACAGAGACCATAAGTAAAAAAAGCTTCTTAACCAAAAAAATGTCTTTCAAGAAAACATAGACGAATTTTAAAACATACAAGGTATAGAGAACATGCTAATATAAAACATGATATAAACATGTAATTTCAAAGTGCAATTTTTAAAAAACACTAAATATTTAATATTGCAATAACTCCTTAGATTGTATTGGCTTATCACGACATTAAAATCTAGAAAGTGTGGATTGTATTTGTTACATAGGCTTGATTTGAGATAACCGATTTTTTGGCCAAACAAAACAACTAAAATGCCTTCTATTTTAATTCATTTAGTGGAAGAATATAAAATGAGTTATTTTTTGTCAAAAAGGCCCAAAAGGAAGCAGTTGAATGCAATAATGATAAGATTTAACAGTTTTTGTGAATAGTCGATAAGTTGGTCGGCTTTCTTCATTTCGCTTTGTGTTTGTCGCATGTGGTGCTGCACGCATGAGCGATGTCGATGCTTTGGAATTGGATCCATGCCTCATGGGTTGGATCCGATGAAGGCGAATAATATATGGTTCTTAAAAAATAAAAACAAGCTATTTTTTGGGAGTGATAATTCAAGCCTAGTTGAACTCATAACCTAGATTCGACGGATTGAGAAATATTTGGGTCAGCTATGGCCGTCTATGGGGTGATCCAGTAAAACTCAAATCCGAATTTGAGCCCATTAGGTACATGGGTGGCCGAGAGCAGACTTTGAAGTAATCTTGATCAACCAATTAACAACCCTGGGGTTACCGTTCTAACTATGGATAACAACGGCATGGGTTTGGGCTAGATATCTATCCGGATCCAAGTCCGTTATAGTCAGAAAAGATTAGGAATACAAGATCGGGTTGGATCCGACATGGTGATTTTATATTTCAGTCCACATTTGAATTACACATGGTCCAACTATATCCGATTCTGATCACACGTAAATTTAGACTGGATTAGCATATATAATTAAATGGATCTGCGCTTGGTAAGGGCTTTCTTACTCTTAATCCGATTAGGCAGCATCTGATCATATCCTAACCAAGATCGACTCATTTACATCCTTGATTGTAATGCCACCTCTAGGGATGACAGTGGACCAGGGTGGGAGCGGGAGACAAGGTCTCCACTCCTGCCCCGTCTCAAGATCCTACACTCCATCCTCGCCTCTATCCCTACACAGGTTTTGATTTTAACCTTGATCCCCGGTCCAAATGAGGTAAGGCGGGATGGAGTTCCATTTTTCCTCGGTCCACTGCCATCTCTAAAAAAGGATCGGGAACAGGACAGGGCTGGATGGGGCAAGGCAGGAATCAAGGACGGAAACGGGGCGGGTGATGGAAAGAGTAAATTCGTCCCCACCTCCATTCCCGCATGGATTTTGGTTTTAACCTCCATCCCCATTTCATGTGTTTCATCTCCGGTCCAAATGGGGCGAGTTTCCTCGGGTCCACTGTCATCCCTAGCCACCTCAAAGCATTCTACCACGATGTGCAAATGTGGTTAGTTGGGTCATAACAAAGAGAAGGTGTTGCGTGTTCTCCCCGGAACACAAATTCGCGTGTTTCGATGTATACAGAGGAATATCTTGGGACCCGCGATAATTCATATGTCAATGTTGACCATGATGACTTTATAATAAAATAACATATAAAAAAGGTAAATATGTTTTTGACGAAAATGTCCTCGCGTAAGATAGATATGCGTTGGGCAAAAATGTTCTCCAGCTCCCCGTATATAGATTTGCATGTTCTGCCTTTGTTTTTAGCTTGTGTTACAACACATGGTCACCTTCTCATTCCTGCCTTGTGTTAGATAGAAAACTTTTTTGGGTTCGTTCCTACCTCGTGGAGATCACTATAAATTGAACGACTGGTTCGATCATTGGTTGGTGTCATAGAGGGATTTGTCGACCATCTCTTTTTACAGTCTTCTCTTCTTCTTCATTTTCGTTAGGCAGTATGGAAAAAAGCAATGACATAAACATTTCAACAAGTGTCATTAAAGCGTGGTGAGTACCTTTCCATGTCATCATGCTATTGTTGAAGAACGTATGTCATCGTGAGTGTCATTAAGGCGTTATTTTGTTATTGCAAGTAGATTTTTTCGTTTCAACAGTTAGAAACTTGAAGATATTTATAAGACGCTGGAAGCTATTGATAAGAATGCTTGGTTACAGATGCGACCAAGGGCATCTACCCCATCCGGTATCGTCTATTCACTCAGTATATGCAATGTAATGCAAATCGCGGTTGTAGTAACACGTATATCGATTTTTGAGATATTGTTTTGTTTGTTAATATCGATTTGTAATATATTATGTTGAATTGTCGTATATTGATTTATAAGATATTATGTATTTTCTAATTTCGATTTGTGAGATATTGTTTTGTTTGTTAATATCGTTTTGTAATATATTATGTTGAATTATTGTATAGCGATTTGTAAGATATTATGTGTTTTCTAGTGTCAATTTGTGAGATATTGTTTTGTTTGTTAATATCGATCTGTAATATATTATGTTGAATTGTCGTATATCGATTTGTAAGATATTATGTGTTTTATAGTGTCAATTTGGTGCTATTATTTTGTTTGTTAATATCGATTTGTAATATATTATGTTGAATTGTCGTATATCGATTTTGAAGATATTATGTGTTTTCTAGTGTCGATTTGTGAGATATTGTTTTGTTTGTTAATATCGATTTGTAATATATTATGTTGAATTATCGTATATCGATTAGTAAGATATTATGTATTTTCTACTGTCGATTTATGAGATATTATTTTGGTTGTTAATCTCGATTTGTAATATATTATGTTGAATTTTCATATATTGATTTGTAAGATGTTATGTGTTTTCCAGTGTCGATTTATGAGATATTATTTTGTTTGTTAATATCGATTTGTAATATATTATGTTGAATTGTCGTATATCGATTTGTAAGATATTATGTGTTTTCTAGTGTCAATTTGTGAGATATGGTAACTGGTTGTTAATATCGATTTGTAATATATTATGTTAAATTATCGTATATCGATTTATAGGATATTATACTGAATTGTCGTATACCGATTTGTAATATATTATGTTGAATTATCGTATATCGATTTATAAGATATTATGTATTTTTTAGTGTCAATTTGTGAGATATGGTTTTGTTTGTTATTATCTAATTGTAAGCTATTATGTTGTTGCTTTGATATTGTGATTCATTCAATCATTTCTTTGACTTGCTTAACTAATCGGTAGCCATTGTTATATGCATCTTGAATAAATCATAGTAAATGTATGCACTGGCTAACACAAATTGATATTTTGCTTATGACAGTGTTGAGTATATTAACTAGTTGCAGTGAAGATAATGTGTCTTAATCACTGGAAAGTCATGAAGCAACGAACATCTGTACTATCGACGCACCTGAATAAGTGAATATGTGCAGTAATGATGCACAT
Source organism: Nuphar pumila (assembly GCF_984573655.1). Classification (NCBI taxonomy): domain Eukaryota; kingdom Viridiplantae; phylum Streptophyta; class Magnoliopsida; order Nymphaeales; family Nymphaeaceae; genus Nuphar; species Nuphar pumila. The sequence goes on along the minus strand of NC_143260.1, from coordinate 61,931,250 downwards.
GATAAGAAGGGTGCAGGCATTGGATTCACTCTAGACTTGAATATTTCAGCAGACGAAATGCAATTCAATAATGATATTTCAGCAGACAAAATGCAATTCGATAATGAGGTAGATGATCATGACAATGCACTTGACAAAGGTGTAGGCACCTCAAGTCTACATGCTAGTACACTTGACTTTGTTCCCGTAGAGGGAATGCAGTTTAATAATGAGGAAGTTGTATACAAATTTTACAATGATTATGCTTTGGCTTCAGTGTTAGAAGGTATTCTTGGGTAAAAAATGCACAGGGTGTCGTGGTGAGAAAGGCATATGTTTGTTCTAAGTAAGATTGGAAGAAGTCAAGTGGAAATCCAACAAGGAGCAAGTCAGATTCAAGATGTGGTTGTTCAGCAAGAATGATGTTAAGAAGACTTCTGAATGAGAAATGTGTAGTTCGTACTTTAATCAATGATCATAACCATGAATTAGCCCCTTCATTTATGACTCCTATGTTAAGGTCACATCGTAAAGTAACTGAAGTGCATGCTGCAATTGCTGAAATAGATGATAACATCGTCATTGCACCAAGGAAGACATACAATTTGTGTGCGTACATAGATGGTGGTCGCGATAATGTACCATTCACACCTATGGATCTAAGAAACCATTTGAGAAAGAAGAGGTCAGACAACATGAAGAATGGAGGAATATGTTCTTTGGTTGATTACCTACAAAAGAATTCAAGCAATGACCTTGGTTTCTTTAGTGCAATGCAACTAAATGAAAATGGGTATGTTGTAAATATGTTTTGGGCAGATTCAAAGTCAAGAGTAGATTATGAATGCTTCAATGATGTGCTTATTTTTTATACAATAGTGAAGATTAATACGGAATAGTGGCCATTTGTGTAGTTTGTTGGAGTGAACCATCACTCACGGAGTTGTATATTAGGCGACACTTTTTTGTATGACCAGACCAAGGAAACCTTTGAGTGATTGTTCAGAGTATTTACACATACAATGAATTAATCACCCTGGAGTTGTACTTACAAATGGTGATCATGCAATTGTAGCTGCAGTGTCTCATGTATGACCATATGCATATCATCGCCTATGTTTGTGGCATATCTTTTAAAATGCAGCAAAGAACATAAGACACATTTTTAATCAGAAGACAGGGTTTGATAAAAAGTTTAGAAAGTGTGTACTTGAGAGCATGGATGAGGTCACTTTTTTGTCTGATTAGAAGAAAATGATTCATATGTACGACCTTGAAGATTGTGTTTAGTTACAAAATTTATATACAGACAAAGAGAAGTGGGCATTGGCATATGGAAGACAATACTTTTGTGCAGGTATGATAAGCACACAAAGAACTAAATCTATGCATGCCACACTGAAAAAAACCTTGAATTCATGTTTAACAATGTTTCACTTCATGGAACAGTATGAATTATTTATAGACGGTCTTAGATAGAATGAGCTTGAACAAGATGTGAAATGCTTCAACACCCGTCCTGTAACTTTGGACATGAAAATACTGACGCGACCTGCAGATCTGTATACACTAACTGTATTTGAATGGACTAAGAAAGACATTATGCAGATCATGAATTGCAACATAGAAGGACATATGAAATATGAGAATATGCACAAATATCATGTTGTATGGGAGGGCGAAGAGCAACCAGAAAGAAAAGAAGCACATGTTACGTATAATGTTGACAACAGAATAGTTGAATGTACGTGCAAAATGTTTGAATTCAAAGGTATTTTATGTTGTCATGCATTAAAGGCACTTAATCAAGAGAAGATATAAGAAATACCCGAGTCATATATAATGCGAAGATGAATGAGACAAACAAAGAATGAACTGCTGGATACAAATAATGTCAGTCCATCTGGTGTTGATGAGAAGTGCCACATAGCCTCCCGTTACCAACAACTATGTAGGTCACTTATGCATATTGCAGATTTGGCATCGAAAAGTGAAGAAGCCTATGTATGTATGAGAAAAGTGTCAAGGGAATTACTTGAAAAAGTGCACTTAATTCATCATGAGTCTGTTGCAGCTCATGAAGACCAATCTAAAAAAATGGGATCGAACAGTGTAGGTGAAAATCACGCTTTCCCTGACCCTTATGATAAGTTGCGACAAAGCGTCAACATCATCTTCGACAAGTCACGAGTAAACCTTATAGATTATGATGAAAATATTTACCTAGAGAAGGATATCAAAAGGAAACTTACCTCTGATCACAGTCGTCGGAGGACAAAGGGTGCATTGGAATTGGTTTGCAAGAAAATGTGTAAGAAGCAACCAAGCCCTTCGCATGAACAGGTATATAATACAATATATTTCTTCCCATGTAAATTGTATTACGTGCAACTTATCAATATCTAACTTGCGTAATTTTCAACATGCAAAACCTTACAGACGTGCATTACAATGTTGGAACCTGCAATCTCCCCGACCTGTTTGAGTGAAATGATGGCATGAGTTTGACAAGTCTTTTGGTATGTAACAATTTTGGGAGGATGTTTGCATTTCTTGTTGAACTTAATGTAGTGCCTGATATTATTCTGTTTAATGATAGGCTAAGTTCAATTTAAAAGTGAGCAATGCAACACAGGAATTGCGCGTGGATTCTTCAGCTACAAAATAGTTGTAATATTTAACTTTCATTAGTGTAAATCATTGTAATGTTTAGCATTCTATAATTCTTTGTTGTAATTGTATAATTCTTTGTTATAAATCGATAATTCTTTGTTATAATTCTATAATTCTTTGTTGTAAATCTATAATTCTTTGTTGTAATATTATATATTTTTTTTGTAATTCTATAATAGAAATCATACTACAAATAACATAAAACTTGACACTAGAAAACACATAATATCTTACAAATCGATATACAACAATTGAGCATAATATATTACAAATCGATATACGGTAATTCAACATAATAACTTACAAATCAATAATAACAAACAAAACAATATTTTGCAAAAATTGGCACTAGAAAACACTTAATATCTTACAAATCTATATATGGTAATTCAGCATAATAAATTACAAATCAATATTAACAAACAAAATAATATCTCACAATACGACACTAGAAAACACTATAAATCGATATGCAGCAATTCAACATAATATATTACAAATTGATATTAACAAACAAAGCAATATCTCACAAACCTGCTTGTTTCGAGAAAACATATAATATATGATTTGCCGTCTCGGTGAGTTTCATGTAACCATGTGTTTTTATGATTTATAAAGTTACAATATCTCACAAATCGACACTAAAAAACACATAATATCTTATAAATTGATATACGACAATTCAACATAATATCTTACAAATCGATATACGGTAATTCAGCATAATATATTACAAATCGATATTAACAAACAAAATAATATCTCACAAATCAACGCTAGAAAACACATAATATCTTACAAATCGATATACGACAATTCAACATAATATATTACAAATCGATATTAACAAACAAAACAATATCTCATAAATCGATACTAGAAAATACTTAATATCTTACAAATCGATATATGGTAATTCAACATAATATATTACAAATCGATATTAACAACCAAAACAATATCTCATAAATCAATACTCAAAAACACATAATAAGTGTGATCGTTGCAAAAAAATTCTTTTATTCCTTTTTAGGGAAAGAAAGAGAAAAACTCTCGCAAGGTCTCACTTGATCTTTAATAAAGATATTTTGAAATTACTCACCTCTGCTTTGAAATTTGTAGGAAAATGAAGAAATGGGATTCACTCATCAGTACGAGGTTCAACCGTTTCTGGCGTCTTTACTAGGGGTAATCAAACCAAGGATCAAATTTATGCTTTTGACTTGCCTAAATTTGTCTAATAAATTATTCTAAGTTCTAGATGCACATAGAATCATGCTTGTGCTATGATTTTGAACTTGAAAATATGTATGCTTTTGGAAATGCTTTGAAGATTTGGATTTTTCCAAGTGTTTTTGAAATGGATTTGAAATTATCCTTTTAGAAATGACTTTGAAGCTCAGAAATCGATTTTGCCTTGAGAAATTGAAATTTGAAATGAATTTAAAAGTTTAAAATTGAAGGTTTTGAAATTGAATTCAAAGTTAAGAAATTTGAAATCTGAATTGATGGAAAATTGAATTTGGAGTTGATTTTTGAATTTAGAATTGAATTCAGAATCAAACTTAGAATTTTGAAATTGCTTTTTTAGAATTGAAATTAAAGACCAGAATTAGATTTGAAGTCTAAAATTGAACTTTGAATTTAAAATTGAAGAGTTGAAATCTAAAATTGAAAATGTAATTAAATTTGAAAATTAAGTCAAGAATTAGAAATTGAAATTGAAAAAATTGCTATTTAGAATTGGAAATTCAAAATGAAATTTTAATTTTAATTTTAATTTGAAATAAAATTCGATAATTGAAATTTGAAAATAGAAAATTTTGAAATAGACATTTGAATTTGAAAATAAAATTTTAATTTTAGGATTTGAAAATAGAAGATTGAAAATGGAATTCAAAATTTAGAATTGGAAATTTGAATAAAAATAGAAAATTAAAATTAAAATTAAAATTTGAATTTGAATTTGAATTTGAAATTGAAATTCAAAATTTGGGATTTGAAAAATAGAATATTAGAAATAAAAATAAAAAATTGGAAATTAAAGATGAATATTTGAAATAGGATTTGAAATTGAATAAAATAGAAAATAAGAATTGAAAAATAGCTTTGAATTTGTGAAAATGGAAATAAAAGATGACTTTGAAATTTTAAATGAAAATTGTTTTTGAAAATCATTTCAAAAATCACTTGAAAATTTGAAAATAACTTGAAATAATAAAAAAAATGCAATTATATCTTAAATGATGAATGTATTTAAAAGAATTTATTTGAATTTTAAATTAAAATTAAAATTAAAATAAAACTTCATTCTTTAATAGAATTAAAACAAGATTAAAACTTTAATATATTCATGACTATGGTCACAAACATATTCTAATTTTAATCTTTATCTAAATTCTAATAAAGAATGAAATGAATTTTTGTGCCTTTATAGAATTGAAACAAGATTAAATTTTCATATATTTATGACTATGGCCACGAATATACTTTGATTTAATCTTTATTTTAGATTCTAATAAAGGAAGAAAATATATTTTGAAATATGACGATCTTTTAAAATGAATTATATTTTAACAAAGAATAACAATTTTAAGTATTATTCATATCCCGACTATAGCCGTAAATATGAACTTTACTTAATATTATTTATCCTTTATTAAATGGTGCACTAGTCATTCGTGTTTTCATAGCATTTTTAATAAATAAATAAAATATGCAACAAATTAAAATAAATAAAATTAAACTAAGATGCTCAGTCATTCTAAACTAAGCATAAAGTAAATTTTCTCATTAATGTATTATTACAACACTTGAATGAATTACATTAATTGAAAATACAAAAAAAGAAAATCCTGCAAAATGAATAAACATGTTAGAAATAAATGTAAGCATTTATGAATTTTCTTTAATTATTGAAAAATTAAAGAAAAAACCAAGATTTGCCTATTTATGCCCCAAAAAATAAAAGAAAATCCATAAACATGCCAAAAAATTATTAAATTTTATGTGAATAAACTAAAACTAAAATGAAAGAAAACCCTTTTTACGGATTTTAAAAATAAATTTTCATTAAAGAGGACACATCAAAACAAGTTGAACTGAAGCTTGAGAAATGCTTAAAAGGGCAAAATGATAGTGTTCCTACTTTTGATCAAAATCACATATAAAAACTTTTTAGAAATTTTTGAAAATTTAGAAAAATAAACTAAACATGTAAAGGAAAAATCTCCAATTTATAGATCTAGAAAATGATCTCTCATAAGGGAGATCTCATCTGATCAAGTTGATCAAAAATTTGTAAAAGCCTGTGAAAGAAATTTGAATAGGTTTCTGATTTTTTATCCAAATGACAAATGAAAACTTAATGAAAAACTATAAAAATTGACATGCATAAAATAGACATTATAAATAGAAAACTTTTTTTTACATATCTAAAAAATGATCTTTCATTAGGGAGATATGAATGCAACAAGATGGTTTTGAGTAGAAATAATGCCTGTAATTGCAAACAGGTAAGGTTTCGACTTAAAATGCAAAAGAAATATAAATATTTTATACAAATAAATAAACATTTACATAAAAAACTATACATGCATATGGAGAGGATCCTTTTTACAGATATGAAAAATGATCTCTCATTAGAGAGATATAATTGAAACAAAATGGGCTAAAAATTAAACGATAAAAGTGACAATAAAATATAGTTGTGGTTTTTGGCTAAAAAAAGATATCAAAATACCATATAAATTGATGAAAATATACATGAAATAAATAGACTCAATGATGGAGATTTCCCTTTTTACAGATTTGAAAGATCATCTCTGGTTAGGGAGGAATCACTCAAACAAGTTGGTCTAATTTCAGGGAAAATCCGGACGAGGCTAAATAGCAAGGTTCAAATTCTGATTTTTTAAGGGATCAAAACACATCAGAATGATCTGATTTTTGGTGTGTACCCCGAAAACATATGTATCATGTTGTGATAAAAAAATCAGATCAAAATAAAACTTAATTATTTGCAAATTGATGAAAGAAAAAATAGTCCAGAATTGAAAATATCATCTCAACATCATTAAATAGAATAGAATCTCAAAATGGATTGATCCAATGATTAAAACGTGAGATCTATCATTCTAGATCATTGATGATAATAAAATGATATAAAAATATAAAGAAAAGCATATAGAATAAAATTAAAAGCATTGAGGCATAAATTGAAATTGATTTTGCTTATAGAACGTAGAATTTGATCTATTCAAGATCAAATCCTAAATCTCAATGGATAAAATGAAAATGCATAAAGTAAATAGCAATTTGAATGGATCAAAGCATAGAAAATAAAAATTTATATAGAATTGAACAAGATCTACATTTCTATTACATGAAATTGAAAGAAAATGCAAGAAAGAAAGGAAAAAAAAGAGGGGGGCGATTTTGAGAAATTGGAAAAAATAGAAAGAAAATCAAAAGAAAGGGAGAGAGATGGCCTACCTTGGGCTTCTTCTTTCTTACTCCAGCCACCATCTTCAAGTTTGAGCCACAAAATGCCAAGGAGGAGAGTTTTCTTCTTTGGAAAACTCCTCACTCAAAGGAGAAAGAGGGGAAAGAGAGAGGAGGAGGGAAGAGAAAGAAAGAGCTTTTTTTTTGTTCTCTCAATTTCTCAAACTCCAACTTGATGATTCGAGAGACCCCCAAGGGGTCTATTTATAGTTGAAGAATGGGGTTGACTTTTGCAAAACTTTAGATATGAGACTAAAAATTCTCAAAAAGTAGAAGCCAAGACCATTTGGGCATTTTTTTTTGTAAAGGGGCATAAATGCCCTTTTGGAAGAGCTTTTACACATGGCACCCTTGCTTGCACATGGGTGCCTATGTGGCAAGAGGGGGCTCACATGGGGTTTGTGCCAACCCCATGTGGGTCTTTTCCATTTTATAAATGGGCAAAAGTGCCCTTTTGTCAAAAAAATGACACATGACACCCTCTTGCAAGAGGGTGCACCTGTGTGTCTTTTTGAAATTTTCTAAATGGGCAAAAAGGGGTTTTTCTTGAAAATTTGACACATGGCATCACCTTGAGGATGATGCGCATGTGGGGTTTTAAAAGTAAAGGGGTTTTTAAAGGTTTGCTAAAAAATGATTTTTATTTTGGTTTTTTTGAAAATACCAAATGGTGCCCCTCTTTGAAAACAACATTTTTTTTTTGGTTTTGAAAATTAAGAAGGATGATAAAATATGAATAATGAAAAGAGGATTTTAGAAATAATTGGATTTCAAAAATCCGATTTTGATTTATGAAATCCAAATTAGGCGAAATCGGATCCAGATTGAAATTTTGAGAATTTTTGCAAAACATTGATTTTGGTTTCTGAAATTTCAAAGATTTATCTTGAAATTAGGGATAAAAATTGGATTTTGATTTTGATTTTGAAATTGAAATCCCTAAATTAATTTTGAATAAAAATTGGATTTTAAAAATGGATCTGGATTCATTTTCATATTTTGTAATCCAAAGTGAATTTTGAACTGGATCCAGGGTATTTTTCAAAAGTTTTTTACAAAATAGTGTTTTTGAATTTGAAAATTTAAAGATTGATTTTGAAATTAGAATAAAAAATTGAGTTTTGAAAAGGATCTGGATCCTAAGTTTTGAAAAAGATTGGATCTAGATCTCGATCTGATAGAAATTTGGTTCGAAATGGGAATCAAAACTTAAATTATGGATTACAAGTGAAGAAAACCTTGAATTCATAATAAAATTTGGATTTTGGATCTGGATCCAGTTCAAAGAATAAAATTGGATCTAGATTTGAATCAAAATCTTAAAAGTGAAATTGAATCTCAGATGTTAGATTAATCTGAGTTCAAAATTTGATTGAACTGAACTTCTGAATGGATCAGAAGGTGGATCCAGATCGAACTGGATTCAAAATGGTTTGATTGGATCCTGAATATCTGATGAGATAATCCAGGTTCAAATAATGAATTAGACTCTGGATATGGATTTCTGAATAAATCAGATAAAAAGTCCAAGCCCGAAAAGAAATTAGACACCAGATCCAGCATTGGATCCAATATCCGAATTGAAATGGATCGGATCTTGGATATTGATGAAATATTAGGTGAAGAAATGGATTCGAGTCTGAATTTGGGGTTTGTCCCAGTTCAGAAATTATTGGAAACAATGTCCCAGATAATTTTATTTTTTTGGGTCTTCGCCCTGCAGGGGCAGAAACACAATACTAAACTGGTCTGAACTAATTTAAGCTGGACTGGCTCAGAATGAACAAATTCAGAAGCTAGTTATACTCAAATAAACTAATTTTGGAGCTAAATCACTAGCTCAACCAGCTGGAGTCAGCTCAATCTGGACTGTATTGAGCTCAAATGAGCTAAAAATGAGCTAAAAATGAGCTGAAACGAAGGTCCGAGTGTGAAAAAGTGATTTTGAACTGAAACTGAGCTACTCGAACTCTTGGTGAACTTAAATCAGACTTACTGGGATGTGATCTACTGGATTTGACTGACTCAGGGATAGTTTGGTTAAGATTTGAGCTAAAGTGAGCTTATTTGACTTGAAAAAAGCTAAATTAGCTGAAATGGTCAGGATTCGCTCATCGTGAGCTCAGAGGAATTAAAAATGACAGTCATTCAAACTTTTCTGAACTCGAGACGAGTTTGGTTAAACCTAACTGACGAGGAGTCTAAGGGTGACCTAGAGGTAAAATGATAATTTTATTGGCTGAAAGGGGGTAAAACTGACCTCTAGACTTGGGTAGACCTAGAGGTGAGACTCGATATCGCTCTGCAGGAGAATGGCATATGCGAAATGAAGATGTTTGGAATGGACTTGGAAAATTTGGGGTGTTTACAATATGTTACAAATCGATACACGACAATTCAACATGATATATTATAAATTGATATTAACAAACAAAACAATATCTCACAAACCTACTTGTTTCAAGAAAACACATAATATATGATTTGCCGTCTTAGTGAGTTTCGTGTAACCATGTGTTTTTATGATTTACGAAGTTACAATATCTCACAAATCGACACTAGAAAATACATAATATCTTACAAATCGATATACGACAATTCAGTATAATATCTTACAAATCAATATACGACAATTTAACATAATATATTACAAATCGATATTAACAAACAAAACAATATCTCACAAATCAAAACTAGAAAATATATAATATCTTACAAATCGATATACGGAAATTCAGCATAATATATTACAAATCGATATTAACAAACAAAACAATATCTTACAAATCGACACTAGAAAACACATAACAACAAATCGATATACGACAATTCAACATAATATATTACAAATCAATATTAACAACCAAAACAATATCTCACAAATCGACACTAGAAAATACATAATATCTTACAAATCGATATACATCAATTCAACACAATATATTACAAATCGATATTAACAAACAAAATAATATCTCACAAATTGACACTAGAAAACACATAATATCTTACAAATCGATATACGACAATTCAACATAATATATTACAAATTGATATTAACAAACAAAACAATATCTCACAAACCTGCTTGTTTCGAAAAAACATATAATATATGATTTGTCATCTCGGTGAGTTTCGTGTAACCATGTATTTTTATGCTTTATGAAGTTATAATACCTCACAATTCGACACTAAAAAACACATAATATCTTACAAATTGATATACGGCAATTCAACATAATATCTTATAAATCAATATATGAGAATTCAACATAGTATATTACAAATTGATATTAACAAACAAAATAGCATAAGACATTATGTGTTTTCTAGTGTCGATTTGTAAGATATTGTTTTGATTTTGTTTGGGCTTTGATTGTGTCTAACCGTTGATTAGAAAGGAGGTGAAAAGAAGGACGACAATGATAATGCATGTGCGGTATAGTGAATTAGAACATGGTCTGCTCAATGCATTTATTCATCTGCGTGGTTTTTAGTTTGTAGTGTATCGTCAACCTTTTCTGCATGGTTTTTGTAGTTTGTAGTGATTTTGAATACGAAGTTCCATTGATGTGGTCGCGGATAAGAATCGAGGAACACCCATCTTCTCCACTCTCTGTTCCGTTGTTGTCTTATCGCAACACACCAACATCATTGAAGAAACCGATGGTCGAGGAGCCAACCCCACCAAGAAGGCGGTTGTAGTTGAAATTGGAGGAGCCTCTGTCTTCCCCACTTCAGTCTTCTCCTTCAAGATTGTTGTACCATGATGCCTCATTGTCGAGGAGACCCTTGTTGAGGAGCCTCCAAGAAGGCGGTCTGTGAGATTGCAGGAGCCCCCACGTTCACCATCAGCATCTCTTCTGTGCTTGCCATATCGAGAAGCTTCATTCTAAAAAGGTGGGTTGCGAAGGCGGTTTTGCCTCATTCATTTGTTCAAGAAAAGAGAGGATGTGCTAACAAAAACAGTAATCAGACTAACATTCAGAAGCCAAAGATTGAACCCGCTGATGAACCTTTCTCTATTTCATCAATTAATGACCTTGAAGTTCCCATTTCGAAGAAAGCTGGTAAGAATTTTCACTTCTCTTTGGCTTGATAACTTACAAATCGATTTACGACAATTCAGCATAATATCTTCTAAATCGATATACGATAATTCAGCATAATATATTACAAATTGATATTAACAATCAAAATAATATCTCACAAATAGACACTAGAAAATACATACTATCTTACAAATCGATATACGCCAATTCAACATAATATATTATAAATCGATATTAACAAACAAAATAATATCTCACAAATTGACAATAGAAAACACATAACATGTTACAAATTGATATATGGCAATTCAGCATAATATATTACAAATTGATATTAACAAACAGAACAATATCTCATAAATCGACACTAAAAAACATATGATATCTTACAAATCGATATATAAATTCAGCATAATATATTAAAAATTGATATTAACAAACAAAACAATATCTCACAAAAATCGATATAATATCCTATAAATTTATAGTAGACATCGTGTTAGGAAGCAATATCTGCAAATCGATGATAAAATATTGTAAAAATCGAGAGGGAAATTCTTATTAATAGCTTATAAATCATTATTAAGAATCAAAATATAAATCAATATTAAAAATTGATTTGTAATATATTATGCAATATTATATCGATTTGTAAGATGTGTCGATTTGCAAGATATTTATATTATAATTTTGAAATGTGTTCCTGCAGAATTGACATTGTTATGATTTGCGCGCTTGAGGTGGCGATTTGCGTATTCAACATACGTGTACCAGGTGCATAATTTTGGTTTATGGATCAATGTGAATTTTGTACACAGTCTTACAAAATTTGTATACACAGTCTACAAAATCTATTATAAATGTTAGTACACAAAAAAATTGTCATGTTCAGGAAATTGATTGTTGTACCAAAAATTGCTCTCTCTCTCTCAGCAGTAGAACGTAGCCCTCTTCATGTTATCCTTGAGAACAGGTAGACGTTTAAATGACTTCCTCTTACTCCTGGGAGCCTCGCGTCCTTCATTACTTTCTAGGTAATCTTGCAGTCTGGGGTTTTGTATCTTTCGTAATTAGAAAGTCCATCAATTTTTTGCATAGTTTTGTGCGGAATTTAGGAATATCATCCTGGAAAAAAAAATGAAAGTCAGAATAATATAGAAATGTAGCCAACAATAATATAGGATAATAAAACATGTTTAAGTGTACAACATACAACGATGAATTCTGGTACTCGTCCATAGTATATTGCTTCAATATACTTCATTACAAAGATGCCACAATCGACGCCATTATTTTGTAAAGAAGCATCCTCTGCGACGTGAAGCCTCCACGGGCAAATATCGACACCCAACATGTCTCTAAAAAATCCAACATGTGGTTTATGCAAAAGCAAGTAAATTTTGGGCCACGATAGAAGATATGATAATCATATAGATAGAAAATTACCAAATGCACAATGTCACGGTCTATACCAATGTTATAGTTCAAGAAGTTATATAACCATATTTTTTGTTTTCGTATATCCAACACATATAAGACCTAATGCTTTTTTGATTGCCACAATGTAGGAATCAATATCTGAAATTTGATGTTAAGAATCAACATATAAATAGATATTAAGAATCAAAATAATATCTTAAATTGATATTAAGAATCAACATATAAATTGATATTAAGAATCAAAACAATATCTTAAATCGATATGTAAATTTCTATTGATAGCTTAAAATAGATATTAAGAATCAACATAGAAATTGATATTAAGAATCAAAATAATATCTTAAATCGATATTAGGAATCAACATATAAATCAATATTAAGAATCATAACAATATCTTAAATCAATATGTAAATTCCTATTGATAGCTTAAAATAGATATTAAGAATCAACATAGAAATCGATATTAAGAATCAAAACAATATCTTAAATCGATATCAAGAATCAACATAAAAATCAATATTAAGATTCAGAACAATATCTTAAATCGATTTGGAAATTTGTATTGATATCTTAAAAATTGATATTTAAAATCAAAACAATATCTTAAATCGATATTATGAATCAAAACAACATCTTAAACCGGTATTTAGAATCATCATAGAAATCAATATTAAGAATCAAAACAATATATTAAATCCATATGCAAATTCCTATTGATAGCTTAAAAATTAATATTAAGAATCAAAACAAGATCTTAAATAGATTTAACATCTTACAAATCGATATGGTCACAAACCTTTTCACTTGGCGAAAATCCTGTCATTTGGTCATCGTCACCCCAATATAGTAGTCCATCTAGAAATTCAGCCGCGTATGGCATTCGACGGGCGATACTTTGTTGAACAAAACAGTAATAATAGTAAGTTTAAAACACGCAGGTACATTAGTAAATCAAAAAAGAAAATAAACATACAAGATAACCGATATACCATAAAATAAAGGGTGACGACGTGAACCGACATGGATAATTCGTTGCTTTGAATATACATGACGAAATCATGTATAGTCTGTTTACAACAAATATATACTTGTTAATATACATGACCATGGCATACGTAAATGTGATTTTATGCGTACAAAATTACTAATAGTGTGTCCTTCTGCAAATTCATCTCACATCCGGTCGATGTTCTCTTCGAGCACTTTGTTGAGTTTTCTGATATCTTATTTTGTGGACGTTTCACTAAAATTAGTTGAATATTCAGTAAAGAAATTGTTGCATTATATTCAGTAAGCGAACTGTAAATGACATAAAAAAGATAAAGCAGATTAAAGGAATCGAAGGTACCCTTTTTTGTAGACGGTCGACTGAATCACAACATCTTTCTCCGACATCGATACAGTTTTTGCAACGACGGTGGTTAACTGAAACATCAGTTTTTCTGTTCGTTGCTCACGAAGCAGAAAAATAAAACATAGCATTTTCCTTGCTCTTAAAGGAAACATCTTGTGTACCTTGCAGAATACACTATCGAAGTTAAGCAACGTTTCATTTCACGTCGTTTCACGTCCCGCCCATTTAAAAAAATCATGCCCAAAGATTATAATAAATAAATAAATTATATTTTGCATTAATTAAAAGACGTCGTTTCATTTGCTAGTATCATCAAAATGACGTTAATACATATAAATGAATGACATGTTGCATAACATCAATAGTGTGTCAGATGGCGTTTACCTAAACTCTAGACCCTAAACTAATCTTATGCGACGTTCTTTGCACTTAAAGGAAACACTATATATAATAAACCCTAAACCAGTAATCGCTTAACGGTTGAGCAAACCTACGTACAAATCATGGTAACTTCATAATCATTATACCTAGTAATCGCTATTATAGGAATCACTATACATAATAAACTCAAAACTAGTAATCACTATATGATTTAGCAAACGTAAGTACAATTCATGGTAACTTCATAATCGCTATACCTATTAATTGTTATACTAAGTAATCACTATCACAGGAAACACTATAAATAATAAATTGTAAACCAGTAATTGCTATACGATTTAGCAAACGTAAGTACAAATCATGGTAATTGCATAATCGCTATACTGAGTAATTGCTATCACAAGAAACACTATAAATAATAAACCCTAAACCAGTAATCGCTATACGATTTAGCAAATGTAAGTACAAATCATGCTAACTTCATAATCGCTATACTAAGTAATCATCATCACAGAAAATACTATAAATAATAAACCTTAAACCAGTAATCACTATACGATTTAGCAAACGTAAGTATAAATCATGCTAACTTCATAATTGCTATATTGAGTAATCGCTATTACAATAATCGTTATAAATAATAAACTCAAAACTAGTAATCGCTATACGATTTAGCAAATCTAAGTACAAATCATGGTAACTTCATAATCACTATACATAGTAATCGCTATACAAAGTAATCATTATCACATGAATCACGATACATAATAAACTCTAAGTCAGTGATTGCTATACGATTTAGTAAATGTAAGTACAAATCATGAAAGAATTATATAATTACAAACCTAAGTTTATGTATTCTTGTCGATTTTTCAGTGGCACTTTTGTGTTATACTTATTAAGAAAAGAATTATATAATTACAACAAAGAATGATAGAATTACAACATAGAATTATCAGGATACACACATTACATATGTTTATTCACTAGCACTTGACGACTCAGATGGACATACAAATCGTCTCTTTCTTTGCCTTGGTGGAGTCTCTTTATTCGGTGGCCTATTCATTTCCTTGATCTTATTAAACTCACTGGTAATCATCTCAACCAATGACCCAATTTACCTCTCCAAATTTTGCATATCCTTCCGTAACTCCTTATTCTCCCTCTCCAGCATCACTAACCTTTTGTTGGACGATACATTCTCCTTTAGGAGCTATGTTTGCTCCTTATTGTGTACTGCAACCGAGGGAATCACAGGAAGTGCCAAAGGGACACGATGGACGTTATGTAACGTCTATGCTTGAAGACGACATGATCGGGGACAAGAGTGTCCTTACTTTCAGATTGCTTCTCCTCAATCTGTCAATTTAGACGCATGGGCTGCCAATATTGTTTGAAATAATTGAGGTCATATTGTCGTTCTTTATAATCACATGGTATGACACAAACACCTCCTTTGTTGCAGCTATCTAATTATTTCTTGAAGCGTTCGTGCCAATTCACGTTCCTCACCCCACCACTATTCATCTTCGTTCTCAATAGCACAGGCACTTTTGGTACCGATTGTCCCAAGTCAGCTTGTAAAAGTACTCGACTACCATGATACAACTCAGTTTCACATTTGCTAAAGAGCCAAATATCACAGACAGACAGTCTCGCAATCACAACAACAACCTCTTCGTCCTTCTCTTCCCCATCTTCATATGGTCTCCAGACAACCTGTACAATTGAGATTGTGGTTTAGATATAGATATAATTATTCATGCAAAATGTTGAATGCGATAACGATTTGTACTAAGGAAGACAACATCCTAAAGCAATGATTACTTAAGAATGCTAAACATTATAATGATTTACGCTAATGAAAGTTAGATGCTAAGGAGATAATGAGTTGTACTAAGGAAGACAAAATCCTAAAGTGATGATTACTTAAAAATGCTAAACATTATAATGATTTACGCTAATAAAAGTTAGATGCTAAGGAGAAAATAATTTATAATAAGGAAGACAAAATCCTAAAGTGATGATTACTTAAGAATGCTAAAAATTATAACGGTTTACGCTAATGAAAGTTAGATGCAAAGTAAATAATGATTTGCACTAAGGAAGACAAAATCCTAAAGCGATGATTACTTAAGAATGCTAAACATTATAACGATTTACGCTAATGAAAGATAGATGCTAAGGAGATAACGATTTGTACTAAGGAAGACAACATCCTAAAGCGATGATTACTTAAGAATGCTAAACATTATAACGATTTACGCTAATGAAAGTTAGATGTTAAGGAGATAACGATTTGTACTAAGGAAGACAAAATCCTAAAGCGATGATTACTTAAGAATGCTAAACATTACAATGATTTACGCTAATGAAAGTTAGATGCTAAGGAGATAACGATTTGTACTAAGGAAGACAAAAATCTAAAGTGATGATTACTTAAGAATACTGAACATTACAACAATTTTAAACCATTTACCTCATTTAATTGCAGTCCATCTAAAATAAACTGAGCATTTTCCTCCTTAACATTTATTGAAGCCCACTGGCCAATCTTGGGAAAACCACAAACTGCAGGGCCACACTAAGGATGCAAGACGACAATATGCTCCCACGTCCAGGCCTACAAAAATAATATATTAGTAAGACAACAACCTTAAAAAAACTTAGTCTACAAGTACTAAATATGTAATAAACAAATACCTGAACAAATGGTCAAAACCCTTCGATGGTTTTTGTACCCTTATTCGCACGGGGTAAAGTTGATTGTACAAGTGTGCGAGCATAGCAACACCCCATACCCAGTTGTTGACTTCATCTAAGTCTTTCATGAACTGCAACCACAAGTAACTTATTCTGGAACCCAAACAATCGAAAAATAAAGTAAGTCCAAAAAAATAAAGAAGGAAGTCACACAACTCTTGGTCAGCTGCTTCAGATTCGCATGCAGCGGACTGACCTTCCCATTTATTACGGAAAAAATAAACTTTCATCGATGATGAATTACTTCTACCAGAAATACACTGATGTCATTCCTCCATCGACATTCCTAGAAGGGTCGTGCAATTGTCCCTTGGGTTATAGTTTGAATCCCGTGTTAGGACAACACTTCCATGGCACTTAAGACCCGTAATTTGTGCCACATCTTCTAAGGTCATGGTCATCTCAAAAACCCCAAACTGGAATGTGTTCGTCTTATGGTTTCACTTAATTAACCAGGCGGGTCATGGTGTTCTAGCAATTTTTAAAATAATGTTGGTTCAGAAGGCCGCCAAAGTGAATCTTTCGTAATCGGTCCTTCTGATATTCACTCAGCTTTTTGTACCACGACAGAACTACATGCCACTGACACTGCCCTTTCAGCTTTTTACCTGCTGCTCTGCTTCATTTCTGACCTACCTGTAACACAAAATATCAAATCACAATTAATCGCTATACATAGTAATCACTATCACAGTAATCACTATCGCAGTAATCGCTATATATAATAATCACTATAAAAGTAATCGTTATACAGAGTAATCACTATTTATAGTAATTGCTATATAGAGTAATCATTATATATAATAATACCTACAACAGTACATCATGACGTCCAGTAGTGATTAATGTACCTTGGTCACTCTTTTCTCCTCTATATCTCCTTCCTTCCTATGCTTTTGTACTTCTTCATTTCTTTACTCTTTTGCGTTCATCCTCTGCTTTTTCCTTCTCTTCCTCCTCTTGCTTTTTCCTTTCTCTTTTCTTCTCTTCCTTGTCCTCCTTCTCCTTCCTTTGTCTTTCCTTCTCTTCCTCGCCCTCCTTCTTCTTCCTTTCTCTTTCCTTCTCTTCCTCGCCCTCCTTCTCTTTCCTTTGCCTTTTTTCTCTTTCTTATTCTTGAAATTCTACTAGAGGGGGGGTGAATAGTGAAATAGTATATAGATCGATAAATTAAAAATATAATGCAATAAAGGCACAACACATAAACATAGAATTTATACTGGTTCGGTCAAAACCCTGACCTACATCCAGTCCCCAAGCAAACCACTTGAGATTTCCACTATAACATCCGAGTCACCGGATAAATAGTACAACACCCTCTTCCTCAGAGGTTTTCTTCTCTCAACAGAGAAGGGGCACACCCTCTTCCACAGAGGTCTTCTTCTCTCAACAGAGAAGGACAACACCCTCTTTCACAGAGGTCTTCTTCTCTCAACAGAGAAGGGCAACACCCTCTTTCTCAGAGGTCTACTTCTTTCAACAAAGAAGGAATACAGTGAATAACAGAAAGTTACAATACTTCCTATAGAACCTTCAGAATGATATGAATGCACGAATGAAGGATTCTCAGAATGTTCTGTTCTTTTCACTCAGAAGATACTCTTTGTCAAAGAGCTATTCTTGACTTTTTCTCTTTCTTTTCTCTTTCTTTTTCTAGGCTCTCTTTCAGATATCGAATAGAAATTTTTCTCGTTGTAAGCTCACATGTCCATTCCTGCTCTCTGAATAGTTTATTTGAGTGTGTTTATATAGCTTTAAAAAAAGTAGTCGTTACCTTTTTGAAATCGTAGTCTTTTTGAGATGTGAAATGTCATGTCATTTCAAAAACCAAATTTATGGGTTTTCGAAAAAGTCTTCTTTCCATAAAAGTAAAATATAGGGTACAATAGTCGTTGTAATATTTTAGGTAATATATATTTTATGTAAAAAGTCTATTTCTTACAATAGTACATTGAACGTTGGATTGTAGGCTGTCATGTAGTTTTGTCTTTATCCTAATTAATGATTTGTGGTACATAAGTACTTCTTTACTTTAAATGAGTGTAAGTACAATAAATGCTTTGAGATATTTATTTGTACATAGTCATATCAAGAGTTTTCTTTATGATGTGTTTTTCAATGTCTACAGAGAGAATGAAGACTTTAAACAAGTCGACATTTTTGAGAAGGATATTAACAAGGATTTCTTACAGGAGGTATTTAATGCTATACAAAGAGAATGATGACTTCAAGTAAGTCGACATTCTATGGGTTTGTAAAAAGGTAACTAGAGTCTTTTCACCAAGTATTATATTTGTTTTTCTTTGTGTAGCCGATTTCCATGTTTTGTCTTTTTCCTACTTTTGAAATCATTACTTTTCAAGTTGTCTTGTATATGATAGAAGGTACAATTATTGCTTTTTGAAATCATGAATTATATCATGTCAAAATACCTTTTCCATAAAGGTTTGTAAGAAGGTACAATTATTGGTTTTCAAAAAAGGAGCTTTTTGAAACTATCGTATACTTTTATGAAATAGCTTTTATGAATGAGTATGTAATATGCATGCTTCTGAAGGTTCTGTTACATATGACTCTAAAGAAAAAAAAATCTTCAACTTGAGGTAGCCGATCTCTTTAGATGGTCTTTAGAAATGCATGGCTCATCAAGCTTTTTCTTCAAGGAGTATGATTGCACCATAGTTGTACTTGAACAGGAGGTCTCCATCCTTTTTGAGTGAGATATCCTTGCATTAAATACTCGTTAGATATATGGCAAAACATATCCAGTCATAATATAGCATTTTTCAAGAAGACATATTATCATATTATATGACATCATTCAATAACATATACCTTTAAGCGGTATGAAGACTGTTTGGGCAGTTTAATGCTTATGAGACCCACCAAAGATTTTATAATAAAATAACATATACCTTTAAGCGGTTCACGTTTTGGGCAGTTTACGCAATGACGTCTTTGTCGACCACAAATCGATATAGAAATTCCCGTTGATAGCTTATAAATCGATATACAGAATTAGGATAAAAATCGATATTAAGAATCAAAACAATATCTTAAATCAATATAAAAAATCATCATAGAAATCAATATTAATATTTAGAACAATATCTTAAATCGATTTGGAAATTCGTATTGATATCTTAAAAATCGATATTTAGAATCAATACAATATCTTAAATCGATATTAAGAATCAAAACAATATCTTAAATCAATATTAAGAATCAGCATAGAAATCAATATTAAGATTTAGAACAATATCTTAAATCGATTTGGAAATTTGTATTGATATCTTAAAAATTGATATTTAGAATCAAAACAATATCTTAAATCGATATTAAGAATCAAAACAATATCTTAAATCGATATGACAATTCCTATTGATATCTTAAAAATCATTGTAATGTTTAGTCGATTTGCCTTTGTTATGAAAATATTGTCATAGTATCACACAAATCGATGATCAAATATCATACAAATCGATATGGAAATTCTTGTTGACAACTTATAAATCGATATACAGAATCAACATATAAATTGAGGGTTTAGGTTTAGGGTTTAGGGTTTAGGATTTAGGGTTTAGTAATATATTAAGGGTTTAATGTTTAGCGTTACGGTTTAATAAGATATTAAGGGTTTAGGGTTTAGGTTTAGGGTTAGGGTTAGGGTTAGGGTTAGAGTTTAGGGTTTAGATTTAGGGTTTAGGATTTAGGTTTAAGGTTTAGGGTTTAGGGTTTAGGGTTTAGTAATATATTATGGGTTTAGTAAGATATTAAGGGTTTAAGGTATAGGGTATAGGGTTAGGTATAGTAATATATTATGGGATATATGTACCGATTTGTAAAATATTAAGTGCTTTCTAGTGTCAATTTGTTAGATATTGTGGTATGTAATTGAAAACTGTGCGTGAGAAATTAACATTGTAGCGACACAAGGTGTCCATTTGCGTGTTCCAATCGTTGCTCATTTAGCGATTTCTATGGAAATCACTTCAAAGCTCCATACCTGTAATTAAATAGCTGTTACGTGAATCGCTATCGTCAACAAGTATAAATCACTATTTCATCAAACATATAAATCATTCTTGCTTTAAACGTACAAATCATTGCTTCAAACATACAAATCAATGTAGAAATCGCACCCTTCATAAGTACATATCGTTGTAACATTTGGGCTTCAACAGTAAATGTCGTTCCACATCCCGCTCGTTGTCAAAAATCGATATGCCTTATGAGACGTGGATTCTGGTTGTTGATTTATGCGATTTATGCAATAACGTATATGTCGGCCACAACAATTTGCCTTTGTACAAAAACTATTGGAATAGTATAACGCAAATCGCTGTTGTAGTAACATACTATCGATTTACGAGATATTATTTTGTTTGTTAATATCGATTTGTAAGCTATTATGCTAAATTTTCGTATCGATTTATAATATATTATGCGATATGTATATCGATTTGTAACATATTATGTGTTTGCTAGTGTCAATTTGTAAGATATTTGTATTATGATATTAAAATATGTGCGTATGGCATTTAGATATTGCGGTGGCGATTTGCGTATTCAAATTGTTGTTCATTTAGCGATTAAAATTAAAATCGCTTCACAACATCGTAACTGTCATCAAATGGTTGTCACGTGAATTGCTATCGTCAACACACATATACGATAAGTCATTTCTTTT
Organism: Nuphar pumila; assembly: GCF_984573655.1. Classification (NCBI taxonomy): domain Eukaryota; kingdom Viridiplantae; phylum Streptophyta; class Magnoliopsida; order Nymphaeales; family Nymphaeaceae; genus Nuphar; species Nuphar pumila. The sequence continues at coordinate 61,909,414 of NC_143260.1, read as the reverse complement.
ATTAGCAAAGTAAATAACAACTCGATGCATAGTATAGTGCGATGCAACGACCGATCATGACAGATAACATGAAGAATGATGTGCACATAGATTCAATTTTGCATGGTTGACAGGAAGAAATCATTTTGCCTCTTAAGTGCACATAGTTTTTATTCTCCTCCTCCTTCTTCCTTTGCATTTCCTTCTCTTCTCCTTCTTCTTCTTCATCTTTAATATCTGATGGATCAGGCTCCGCATAATAAATATCCAACAATTTGTTACTATCTTTTTCATTCTCAATGTTCATTATATTTTGGTACTTTACATAACCCTAATATATATCAGATTGGCGGATGATTTCTCTAAGAGTCATCCCCTCCAACGGCGAAGGATTTCTTGTCTTACAAATTATAGTCATTGCTAACCTGCACAACACATAAATTTATCCGCAAATCGTTGTAGAAATTAAACCCTTCATAAGTATATATCGTTGTAAATCATAAATCGCTACTGCATTAAATGTATAAATCGTGACTGCTTTAAATGTATAAATCATGAATCATAAATTGGCTAAATCGCTACTGCTTGAAACATATAAATCATTGTTGCATCGAACAAATCACTCCTGCATTAAATGTATAAATCATTGTTAAATTCAAACTTACAAATCATTGTAGAAATTTAGCCCTAATAAGTACATATCGTTGTAATGTTTGGCCTTCATAAGAACAAATCATACTAACTATTTTTCAACGCTCAGAAGATGGATAGGTACAAATCAGAAGAACATGCATTGTCGATCATTCTGAATAATTTTTCTCAACCTCTGAGGGGCCTCATTTTTACCTCTCCATCGTGATCTTTCATTGAATTAACAAAACAAGCAAAATGACTCGAAATGGGGATGGAGAATGGTGTAAATGAGAGCCTCACGCTCTCAAAGAGTTGTCAAAATACCAAGAAAAAGGCACCCATCACCATGAATACCGCTAGAAGCGACAAGGAAAGCAGAAAGAGTGACATCTTCAAGCATAATGACGGGCTTCTTCAGCCAAGCTTTCATCAAAAATCAAAAACTCAAGAAAAGTCGAAGCATGACAATTGGAGTTTTAAACGTGACTTTACTCCCCTAGACCAGCCGCGTGAAAAAATCCTTGAGTATATGCTGGCCAAGGAGATGATTAAGCTCCCAAAAGTTGATGATCCTTCTGTCAATAAGAGAAAGTTTAAAGACCAATTCTGCAAGTTTCATCAGCAATGGGGCATGATACTTAGTCCTATTTCGTTCTCAGGAATATTATTCAAGACTATATTGATCAAAATCTCCTTGTGGAAGACAAAGAAGAGGACAAAGCGACCAACTTATCAGTACTCTAAGAGCGACAGGGCCAATACTCTCTCATTCTTGCATTTTGTAGGGATGATGTGGTCCCATTTCTTTCATCAATAAAATTTTCAATCTTCCTCATAGCTTGGCGCCATCTTCTTTGTTTTTCCTTCTTTGCAAAATATCATTTTGCGAGGAATGACCTCTTTCAGAGTGCCTCCCATATCAACCAAGAAATATGTCGCCTTGTTATCTTCAGAGAGCGTTCTCTAAATATCAATTATTTATCATTTTATTCAATGTCTTACTCCTTAGTTATACTGGGCCATTTTTTTTTAAGAATTTGTCTTTACTTTAAAATGTCCTATATGCAAGCAGGATCAAACAAATTTTTTCATCATTCATTTGAATCTATTTGCATTCATTTGCACCGATTCATATTCATTTACATCGAATCGATACCCATTCAGGAAAAGGAATAAACCTGAGACCCCGACAATTGTCCAAGTCATCGTAAGGGTGAAGATTGAAAATCTCCCATCACAATCAACAAGTACTTTTCAAAACATCAGTCTTTTCCAAATTTGACCTTTGGGTCGAGTCTTTTATCAAAACCATTTTCGCCGGTCATGTCAAAATTAACCTTTGGGTTAAGCCTTTTCCTAAATCCAGTTTTTATTAGTCAAACTTCCTAAATCTGGTTTTTACTGGTCGAACTTCCTAAATCCAGTTTTTACTGGTCGAACTTCCTAAATCTAGTTTTTACTAATTGAACTTTCTAAATCCAGTTTTTACTGATCGAACTTCTTAAATCCAGTTTTACTGGTCGAACCACTTAAATCCAGTTTTCCCTGGTTGAACCATCAAAATCCAGTTTTACTGGTCGAACCACCTAAATCCAGTTTTCACTCATCAAACTTTCTAAATCCAGTTTTCATTGGTCAAACTCTCTAAATCCAGTTTTCACTGGTCGAACCACCTAAATCCAGTTTTCACTGGTCGAACTTCTTAAATGTAGTTTTCACTGGTCAAACTTCCTAAATCTGGTTTTTACTGGTAGAACTCCCTAAATCCAGTTTTCACTGGTCGAACTTCCTAAATCCAATTTTCACTGGTCAAATTCCCAAAATCCGGTTTTTTCTGGTCGAACTTCCTAAATCCAGTTCTTACTGGTCGAACTCTCCTAATCCAGTTTCACACTAGTCGGACTATTGCAAAATCCAGTTTCACACTGGTCGAGCTATTTCAAAATCCAGTTCTACACTAGTTGAACCATTCCCAAAATTTAGTCTTCTCACTGATCGAGCTTTCAAGTCAATTTTCAAATCCAACTTTCAAGTTGGTCGAGTTTTCCTTCAACGATCCGAGCCCTGTCTCGAGTTTCCCAACTTCCTAATTTGGTTTAGTTTTTCCTTCGGGATTTGAGTTCCGACTCAAATTTTCTTTCCTTCAAATTCAAGAATTGCTCTAGAAGACCCGAGTTTCGACTCGAATTTTCTTCCAAATCTAATTCGTCTAGTTTTCCTTTGAATATTTGAGTCCCTACTCGAACCTTCCTTCAAATTCAAGAATTGGTCTAGAAGATCCGAGTTCTGACTTAAATCTTCTTCTAAATCCAATTAGTCTAATTTTTCTTTGAAGATTCAAGTTTTGACTTGAATTTTCTTTCCTTCAAATTCAAGAATTGGTCTAGAAAATCTGAGTTCTGACTCAATTTTTTTTTCAAATCCAATTCATCTAGTTTTCCTTTAAAGATTCGAGTTCTGATTCAAATTTTCCTTCCTTCTTTCAAATCCAATTAGTCTAGTTTTCCTTCGAAGACTCGAGTTCTGAGTCAAACTTTCCTGCCAAACCCAGTTTTTACACTGGTCCTGTCAAATCCAATTTTTGAATTGGTCATTTCACCAAAATTTAGCTTTACGTTAGTTCTTTTGCCGAACCCAATTATTTTGCCGGTCCTCTCATCGGGTCCAGTCCTTATTCTGGTTTTGCATCAAGATTCAGGCTCAATGTTAATTTTTAGAACTTTGAGTCAATCATTTTGTCAGGCAGACCTTCGGGTCACCCATGTTTATCAATCAGACCTTCAGGTCAGTCAATTTTGTCAGATAGACCTTCAGGTCACCATTTTTTATCAAGCAAGCCTTCAAGTTACAAATTTTATCAAAATCAATCATTTTCTGACCTACGGGTCATATTTGCCAATAATGGTCTTTCAAGATTTAACCCTTGTGTCGAACTCGCTCCCAATTGGCTCAAAATCAATTATCAATCATTTTTCTTGCAAGAGACCCTTTCTTATAGAGAGAGTTAGAGGGAGCTTGTTCTTTTCGCATGCAATTATTATTTGTTTGTTGAACCCCTTTGTAGGGAGAGTTTGAAGGGACTCATGTTTCATGAACAGTTTGTAAGATAATTTTTTATTATCACACAAGGAACCCCTTTTCCAGGAAGAGTTTTGATGGAAGCTCGTTCTCTTTGTGGCCCCCCAAATATTTTTTGTTACGCCATCTCGTCATAGAGGATCCGCTCTCCAGGAAAAGCGTGATGAACTTGTTCCTCTATGATATATTTTCTCAACTCATTTTTGGCCACCTTTCCATAAGAGAAGCGTAAAGTAAGGGAGTTTTGACAAAAACTTAATTTTTATTCGAAAGTTTGTTTTGCAAACACCTCCTCTTCAGAGAAGAGAGGAGTATTTATTATTACCTGTTTAGGTAAGGGTCAAGCCTGAGTCTCTCTTTTGGGGAAAGAAGAGGAGAATTTAGTCACAGATATGTCAATTGGATATCAAGTAATTTCTTTCATCAAGGATTTCAGAATATTTTGCCAATTTGCCATTAAAAACAGTTGCAGATTTCAAACTTTTATTGCACAAAGAATTACCTCAATTACCTTCAGTATTCTTTTCAAAAGGACAAAGCTTCTGCAAAGAAAGAAGAAAATTCAAGCTTTCTCTGTTGATCAACAAAAAGGATAAAGAAAAAACCTCAATATGATTGGCAAAGAAAAAACTCAATGAAGTTGAAAAGCCAAAAACGAATCGATATTGATCACAGCTATGGCACATTTTTAAAGACCATTCTTCTGGCAAGAAGGCAGTGAAAATATCCTGTGCGATAAAAACAATTCACTCAATCTCAATATCTCTCCAATCATTCAAAGTTGTCATTAACTATCTGTAAAAGGGATCTCTCAATCATCATCAAGTTGAAGGCAGATGGATAAATTAGACTCTTCGAGCCAAAGGAGACTTGGATCATCTCCAAGTTGAAGGAGCATGTAATGTGTCCTTTCAGAGAAAGTTTAAATCATCTCCAAGTTGAAGGCGAATACGATGAACCTCCCATCAATCTCTAAAAGATATTTGATCAATGCTATCATCAAGAGATTTTCAATAAAAGAGACCATATTATCAATTCAATTCTTGGGATCAAAGAAGACTCATAACATCTCCAAGTTAAAGGAGTATGTGACGTGTCCTTCTAGGGAAAATCAGAATATCATCTAGTTGAAGGTTGATGCAATAAAATTTCCGTCAAATCCCAAGAAAACTCACTTTTAATGTCTCAAAAAAGTGTAAAAGATCATCAAGAGACCTCAATAAAAGAGACACCATCTTTAATATAATTCTTGGAACCAAAGAAGACTCAGATCATCTCCAAGTTGAAGGAGCATGTGACGTGTCCTTCCAAAGAAAATCAAAGCATCACCAAGTTGAAGGTTGATGTGATAAAATTCTCACTAAACCCCGAGAAAGCTCAATCCCTATATCTCGAAAGAGTGCAAAAAGATCATTATAGGTAAACCCTAGATATCAAACCGCCAGAAACTGCCAAGAATTATCATTACTCATGTGAAATTTTTTTATCAATATCCTTTCATCAATTTTTTTATGATACTAAGAACTATTACGACAATTAAGCCGTACACGATACTTCAAGTACAAGGTTTTGATGATGAACAAGTGAATAAACTGCATTTCAGCTAAGGCAATGAAGAAAGATGACAAGAATCGAAGAATTCAATGAAGAATCTTTGAAGACTAGTGTGCAAATATAAAATTCAGTAAATGTCTTAGATTCTTGTAAGAGTCTTACTTAGAGTGCATATTTCGATTGCATTTCACCTAAAAAATTCTTTAGAAAAACTTTTCTAAAAGAACCTTTCATGAAAATTATTTTAGAGAACTCTTTACTTAATTTTCATGTTTATTAGTCGACCAACAGACTTACCAGTCGACCAACTTTTTTGTGCCAATTTTTTCTAAGCTAAAACGTCAACTTTCTGAATTAGTCGACTAATCGACCGAACAGAATGCCTATTTTCTAGAAAATTTAACAGCAGTCGACTGAAGGTTTTATCAGTCGATTGGATAGAATATTTTTTTTTAGAAAATTTAGCAGCAGTCGACTGAAGGTTTTATCAATCGACCGGACAAAATGTTTGTTTTCAGAAAATTTAGCAGCAGTCAACTGAAAGGTTTTTCAATCTACTGATGATATTATCAATCAACTAACATTTTCTTTAGTTGACTAAGTTTCAAACTTCAGATTTTCAAACGGCTCTATTAAACACATTAGTCGACCAACGATAACTGTCAGTCTGCTAATATTTGATTTCAGTCGACTAACTACTATTTCAGCTGACTAATTTTGTCATTTTTCTGTAACTTTTAAAAGATGTGTCTTTTCATTTTTTAAACGAATTGACCGTTCAAAAGTGACTGTTTTGACACCCTTTTATACTCTCAACGTATAAAATCTTCCAACTATAAATATGAGTGCATTCCACACTCAAAAACATCAAATCCAATCGAATTACATTAAATTATTCTTTGCTTTTCACTCATATTCATTTTCTCACTCACTTTATATTTTCACTCCAGTTTTTACTCAAATTCCTTTGAGAGCTAGCGAATTCGTGAGTTGAGTATTTCAACAACCTCAAAAGCCAATTACATTCCATTTGCATTCATAAGAAGGGCTCGTAGGTTGATTGTAAGTTAATTATTTTATTTTTCTATAAAAGAAAATGACTCCTTGGTTTAAAGAAGTTGTTTGCTTTCAGTAGGTTTGTTACTAAAAGTGAGACCGGATTTGGTCTGTATATTTTTATGGTTATACAAGGTTGATAGTGAAAATCTCAAACGAGTTTTGCTTGGGGACTGGATGTAGGTCTGAAAGACCGAACACGAATAAATTCTTGTGTTCTTTGTGTGATTGCTTTGCGAATCTCAAAATTCTTTAAAATTCTAAAGACGATATTTAAAAGCACTATTCACCTCCCCTCTAGTGCTCGTTGCGTCGATTCTACAATACTTTCATTTGGTATTAGAGCAAGGTTTGCTATATTTTGATCTTACTATCATCTAGCATGACAACAACATCATCTCAGCACAAAGAAGGATGCTACTCTGTTCGTCCTCCTCTCTTCGACGAAACAAACTATGGATATTGGAAAGTAAGAATGACAATATTCCTACAATCCATGGATCTCAAAATTTGGAGAGTTGTTTCAGAAAAGTACCAAACACCATCAACTGATTTCAATCTATGGACCGATAAAAAAAAGAAGATTGCTTCACTCAATGCCAAAGTTATGAATGCGTTGTATTGTGCCGTTGACAAGGTAGAGTTCAATCACATCTCTCAATATTCCACAACAAATAAAATTTGACATACTCTTCTCGTTACTCATGAAGGTACATCAAAGGTAAAGGAATGTAAGATTGTTTCTTTAGTTCATAAATTTGAATTGTTTAAAATAAAGCAAAATGAGTCTATATCGAACATGGTAACAAGAATGACTAATATTACTAACACTCTAAAATCCCTTGGAAAAGAATATTCACCAGTAGATTTAGTCAGAAAAATATTAAAATGTTTAACTCCTGAATAAAAGAGAAAAAACACAACAATAGAGAAAGCAAATGATTTAAACACCCTTTCTCTCGAAGATTTGGTTGGTAACTTAATGACACATGAAGTCCAACTTCATGATAGACAAGAAGAAGAACCCAAGAAGAAATCTCTTGCTTTCAAGGCCACTTCTGACTCTGAAGATTGAGAAGAAGATGAAGATATTGCCCTCATCATTGGGTAATTCAAAAGATTCATCAAAAAGGGAAGATTTCAAAGGAAGGTAAAGAAAACCGATTCTTCCAATCTTAATGAAGTCAAGTGCTTTAACTGCAAAAAGGAAAGACACATCAAGAAAGATTGTCCTCTTCTCAAAATCAATCCCAAGGACCAATTCAAGAAGAAAAAGGCATTTCAAGCAAGTTAAGATGATAGTGACTCATCTTCCGATGAAGAATCAAATGAAGAAGTCGCCAACATGTGCTTTGTAGCACAAGAAGACTCGGTAAGTCAATATGAGTATGATAATTTATTAGAAGCCTTTAATGATTTATATGCTGAATTTAAGAGTCTAAGTTCTAAAAACAAAGAGTTAAAAACTGAAAATTCAACTCTTGACTCTCAAAACAAAGAGTTACTTCAAGAGATAGAAGATCTCAAAAAGGAAAACTCTTGTCAAGCATCTGAGATAAAAGAAATTGGAATTAGAACCAATATCTTACAAGAAGAAATATCAAGTTTGAAAAAAAAATCAAATAATCTTCTTTCTATAGTGATTAAGTTCACTAATGGACAAGATAATCTTGAAAGACTTCTTGGTTCTCAAAGATGCTCAGTTAACAAAATCGGATTGGGATATAGCTTCTTTGATACTCAAAATAGACCAAACTATGTGGTGAAGAATCAAAGACAAAGTTCTCAATCATTGATTTAAAGAACTCAATTTTCTAGTCATAATAGAAATGCATCTAATCATGGTACTTATAAATCTTATAAGCCTAGACATGATTATTCTAAAACCGCTAATTTTTTTTGTAGAAAGAATATTTATTCTCAAAGAAAACCAAAATCCAAATGGATATGGGTTCCTAAGACTAACTCTCATGGACCCAAAAATAGAAAGGGGTCAAATGCTTTGTCTTCCAATTTTGTTGTAGGTAGACAAAATAAGGAGCAAATGGATCTTGGACAGCGGTTTTTCCAAACATATGACTGGAAGGCCAGAGTTATTTTTCACCCTTCAAAGTAAGGATGGAGGAACTGTCACCTTTGGTGACAATAACAAGGGAAAAATAATCGGTATTGGTAACATTGGCAATCCAAAATTTTCCTTGATAGAAAATGTTCTTTTAGTAGATGGTTTGATGCATAATTTATTATCTATTAGTCAATTATGTGATAAAGGTTTTCTCATTTTTTTTAACAGGATTTATGCTTAATTTTTTATTTTTAATCTAAAAAGATCATTTTTAAAGGTAAAAGAAGGAATAATGTATATGAACTTTATCTGGATGAGTTACACACTTTTAATGAAAAATGTCTTATTGCTTCAAATGAAATTCAATGGTTATGGTATAAGAGACTTGGACATGTTAACTTTAAATTAATTTCTAAGTTATCAAAGAATGATCTTGTTAGAGGCCTACCTAGAATACCATATAAGAAGGACCACTTATGTGATGTTTGCCAAATGGGTAAACAAATCACGAGTTTTTTTAAAGCAAAAGATATAATTTCAACAAAGCGTCCTCTTGAACTTTTACATTTAGATCTATTTGGACCATTTGAAATTTAAAGTTTGAATGATAGTAAGTATGCTTTTGTTATAGTAGATGATTATTCTCGATTTACTTGGGTAATTTTTCTAAAAAGCAAAATGATGTTTTTTCTGAATTTTCTAAACTTTGTAGAAGAATTATAAATAAAAAATCCACATCTATTATTACAATTCGTAGTGATCATGGTGGTGAATTTGAAAATGAATCTTTTCTAAAGTTTTGTGATTTACATGGTATATCTCACAACTTTGTTTTTCCTAGAGCGGCTCCACAAAATGGAGTTGTTGAAAGAAAGAATAGAACTTTGCAAGAATGTGCTAGAACCATGCTTCAAGATAAAAATTTACCAAAATACTTTTGGGCTGAAGCAGTAAATACAACATGTTATGTTCTAAACTATGTTCTCATTCGACCATTTTTACATAAAACATGTTTTGAATTGTATTATGATCGTATATCAAAGATCTCATATTTTAAAATTTTTGGTAGTAAATGTTTTTTGTTAAATACCAAAGATAATCTTGATAAGTTTGATTCAAAATCAGACAAAACAATATTTCTTGGATATTCTTCTAGAAGCAAAGCTTATCATGTTTTTAATAAAAGAACATCTTGCATTGAAGAATCTTTACATGTTGGATTTGATGAGAATTATGAGCAGGTTATACCTCTAAGCGAAGGAGAAGAAGTCATACTTCAAGAAGAACCTTTGATAGAGAACACTTCTCAAGAAAATATTCCTCTTCTACCAGTTTGGAAAGAAGTTCCCAATCATCCACATGAGCAGATTATTGGAGAAATAAAGAGTGGTGTCCAAACTAGAAGGCAATTGCAATGTATTGTAAATATTGCTTTCACATCTAAAATAAAACCAAAGAATATCAATGAGGCTTGTGATGATGAATTTTGGCTTTTGGTCATGTCTGAAGAACTTAATCAATTTACTAGGAATGATGTATGGGATCTAGTTGATAGACCAAAGGATCATCCAGTAATTGGAACAAGATGGGTCTTCCGAAATAAGCTGAACGAAAATGGCGAAGTCATTCGAAACAAAGCAAGGCTAGTAATACAAGGCAATAATCAAGAAGAAGACATATATTTTGATGAAACCTATGCATCAGTGGCTTGATTGGAGTCAATTCGAATGATGCTTGCTTTTGCTAGTTACATGAATTTTAAGTTATATCAAATTGATGTTAAAAGTGCATTCTTAAATGGACACATCAATGAAGAAGTTTATGTAGAGCAACCTCCAGGCTTTGAAAATGAGAAATATCTAGAAAAAATTTATAAATTAAAAAGAGCTTTGTACAGACTCAAACAAGCACCAAGAGCGTGATATGAAAGACTATAAAATTTTCTAGAACAATCTAGTTTTTTCATTGGTCGGGTAGACTCCACTTTATTTATTAAAAATCTAGATTCAGAGATTCTTATTGTGCAAATTTATGTTGATGACATAATATTTGTTTCTATAAATGATTCTCTTTGTAAAGAATTTGCTAAAACTATGTAAGAAGAGTTTGAAATGAGTTTGATGGGCGAATTGAACTACTTCCTTGGACTTCAAATAAAGCAAACTAAAAAAAGAATCTTCATCAATGAGGCTAAGTATACAAAAGAACTTCTTAAGAGATTTGGGATAGACTCATCGAAATCAAGAAGAAATCCTATGAGCACAACTACTTCTCTTGACAAAGATGAAAATGGTAAAAATGTAGATACTAAGCTCTACAGAGGTATGATCGGATCTCTATTATATTTAACTGCTAGTCGACCTGATATAATGTTTAATGTTTGTATGTGTGCTAGATTTCAAGCTAATCCGAAGGAATCTCACTTAACTGCAGTAAAACAAATTCTTCGATACTTAAAAGATACTTTAGATTTTGGTTTGTTTTACCCGAAATCATCTTCCTTCGATTTAGTTTCATATAGCGATGTATATTTTGCTGGAAGCAAATCTGATCGCAACAGTACTAGTGAAACTTTTCATTTCTTAGGACATTCCTTAGTCTCTTGGTTTAATAAAAAGCAAAATTTACTGTCACTCTCAACAACTAAAGCAAAATATATAGCAGCTAGTTTAACATGTTCACAAGTACTATGGATGAAACAAACTTTAAAAGATTTTGGTTTGAATTACTCCACAACTATTTATTGTGATAACACTGGTGCTATAAATCTTTCAAAAAATCCTGTTCAACACTCAAGAACTAAGCATATTGAAGTTAGACATCATTTCTTAAGAGATCATGTGTTAAAAGGAGATATTTCGTTAAATTTTATACCCACTAATGCACAACATGCTGATATCTTCACTAAACCACTTAAAAATGAAGATTTTATGAGAATTAGGAGAGAACTAGGCATTTGCTTATTTTTAGATTTGTAAATTTATTTTTTTGTTTTGTTTTTGAAAAATCTCAAAATCTGATTTTTTAGTCGATCGATGAAATTCTAGTCGACTGATGGTTATTTTTTAAATTTTAAATTAAAGGGACCCGATACCCCTTGGTTTTGTTTAAAAGGGGCAATTGTTATTTTTTTTACGCCTGTGTTTTTTCCTTCTTCAGAAGCCGAACACTCCCTCTCCTCTGTCATTTTGTCCATCTTCTACAAACCCTAAGTGTGCCGGACAAACTCTACCTCGCCAAAACCCTCTTGCCGCGGCTGGGTGCTTCTACAACAACTCACACCTGAAGATTATTTCTCTACACCAGCAGCCAGATGACATCTGTTGCAGCGTTGGAAAGTCGTCATTCACAGCATCTCCACCTGCTCTTCTCTGAGACCTCGTCGATCTCTGTAACAGCCGAACCCTCTATCGCCTATTTCCTAAAACCCTTGGAAAATTGATATCCCTCTTCCGGTGGACTGCCCTCGCTGCTTGTTTTGGCCATTAAGAGAGATTGTGATTGTAGAAGGCATATTGTCCGCATTGCACAAAGGCTACTCCAGTCTCTTCGGCAGCAAATTACCATCTTTTACTCACCAGAATCTTCTTGACTTGTCTGACATCCTCACTGCCTCATCAGAAGCCATCCTCAACAGCATCTCAACCTAGTCAAATCAACCATTCTCTGCGGCACTGATTCCCTTTGACAGGTTCATTCATTTCATTTTGTTTCTTGACAATAATGCATCATCAAAAAATAGCCTCCGCACAAGGTTCCTCTCCATCTACACCACAAACATGTCATGGATTTTCTCTTAGACTACTCAGAAATTCCCTTCTATATGATACTTTTGGATTGATTTCTGCACTCCCTATATTACCTGGTAGAAATGTTCTTTTTCACCTATTTTCTCGCTACAATATCAAAAAACTACTCACTGGCGTTTCACATCTTTTTGACGCCGGTGCAGACCCCCTTCATTATCCTTTATTGATCCATTTGTTTTACACTAATTTACAAATTGATCATGAAACTGGATTTCTTTCCTCTCTTGTTCGAGATGTTGAAATTGAGTTTGATTCTAAACTTCTTGGACAAACCCTAGATATTCCACCTTCAGAAACTCTTTTCAATACTATTGAACTTAATGATGAAAGAATTTTTGAACAAATTCTTGTTTTTGGTGTACTTCATTGTCTTCCTTTCAAGAATACCAATCTTCAAACTCGTGCTCGCATTGTTGGATGAATTCTTGCCCACAATGTTCTACCTAAAACTGGATCTTATGATTACTATTCCACAGATCTCTCTACGACTCTTTACGTCTTATTTGAAAATATTTTTGTAAATTGGGCCAACGTGTAGTTTACTACGTTGTGGAAACAAAAACCTTTTCTTCTGTATGGATGTCTTCTTATCCGTATTTTCAAATATTTTAAAGTACCCCTAACCAATGAAAAATCTATTGAACAAAAGGAATTCTTTAATCAAACTATTTTTAAACGAATGAAACTCACATATCTACCTCATGCAAATTTTGGATCTCTTGAATCCTCTGAACCATCACCATCTTCTATGACACCCCCATTTCCAGTAAAACGAAAGAAAGTCTCTATTGGTCAAGACAATGATGAAATTTTGCAACGAATAGAAGCTTTGGAGCTACATCAACACACTTTTTGTGAGGATGTGACTCAACAACTTTCGTCAATTCATAATGATATTGCTGAACTAAAGGAGATGATCATGCAACACTTCTCTTGAACTTTGTTTACAGTTATTGCAGCCTTTCTTTTCATGAACTTTGATAATTTCTGGGTTGTAATATTTTGAACTTGAATTTGCATTTTACATATGCTATGACTGCACTTACTCCTTTTGATTATGACAAAGGGGGAGAAAAAGACCAACATGAAAATTGCAAACATGAAAATTGCAAACATGAAAATTGCATGTGAAAGCATTGAAAATTGCAATACATGAAGTAATAATGGAAATGCAAAACAATCAATATGTGATATATGTGCTTTGATTGTGTTAACTTCTTATGTTTTGCAACATATTGATAGGGGGAGTAAAATTTTCATCTATGCATCTAAATACTCCATCTTTGACTAGTTTGTCATCATAAAAAAAGGAGAGATTGTTACGACAATAAAGTCGTACACGATACTTCAAGTACAAGGTTTTGATGATGAACAAGTGAATTAACTGCATTTCAGCTAAGGCAACGAAGAAAAATGACAAGAATTGAAGAATTCAATAAAGAATCTTTGAAGACTAGTGTGTAAATGTAAAATTCATTAAATGTCTTAGATTCTTGTAAGAGCCTTACTTAGAGTGCATATTTCAATTGCATTTCACCTAAAAAAATCTTTAGAAAAACTTTTCTAAAAGAACCTTTCATGAAAATTATTTTAGAAAACTTTTTACTTAATTTTTCATGTTTATTAGTCGACCAACAGACTCACTAGTCGACCAACTTTTTTGCGCCAAATTTTTCTAAGCTAAAATGTCAATTTTCTGAATTAGTTGACTAATCGACTCTTAGTCGACCAGACAGAATGTTTGTTCACTGAAAAATTTAGCAGCAGTCGACTGAAGGTTTTATCAGTCGACCAGACAGAATGTTTGTTTTCAGAAAATTTAGAAGCAGTCGACTGAAGGTTTTATCAGTCAACCGGACAGAATGTTTGTTTTCAAAAAATTTAGCAGCAGCCGACTGAAAGGTTTTTCAGTCTACTGATGATATTATCAGTTGACTAACATTTTCTTTAGTCGACTAAGTTTCAAACTTAAGATTTTCAAACGGCTCTGTTAAACACATTAGTCGACCAACGATAACTGTCAATCTGCTAATATTTGATTTCAGTCGACTAACTACTATTCCAGTCAATTAATTTTGTCATTTTTCTGTAACTTTTAAAAGGCGTGTCTTTTCATTTTTCAAACGAATTGATCATTCACAAGTAACTGTTTTGACACCCTTTCATACTCTCAACGTATAGAATCTTCCAACTATAAATATGAGTGCATTCCACACTCAAAAACATCAAATCCAATCGAATTACATTGAATTATTCTTTGCTTTTCACTCATATTCGTTTTCTCACTCACTTTATATTTTCACTCCAGTTTTTCACTCAAATTCCTTTGAGAGCTAGTGAATTTGTGAGTTGAGTATTTCAACAACCTCAAAAGCCAATTACATTCCATTTGCATTCATAAGAAGGGATCGTAGGTTGATTGTAAGTTGATTATTTTATTTTTCTGTAAAAGGAAAGGACTCATTGGTTTAAAGGAGTTGTTTGCTTTCAGTAGGTTTGTTACTGAAAGTGAGACCGGATTTGGTCTATATATTCTTGTGGTTATACAAGGTTGATAGTGGAAATCTCAAGCGGGTTTTGCTTGGAGACTGGATGTAGGTCTGGAAGACCGAACCAGGATAAATTCTTGTGTTCTTTGTGTGATTGCTTTGTGAATCTCAAAATTCTAAAGACGATATTTAAAAGCACTATTCACCCCCTCTAGTGCTCGTTGATATAAAAAGAACAAATTCCTTTCTTTTTATATCAAGGAAATTGATAGCTTCCTTGAAGAAACCCAACAACAATAATTTAATTTTGATTCTAGATTCTATGGAGTTAGCTCAGTTTGAATTAATACTCTAGGTAGAAAGAGGAAATATATTTTCACACAAATGTGCTTACTTTCAATTATTTTGAATCAACTACAATTTTTATCTTATTGACAGTCTTTTTAAGTTATCCCGACATGAAGCGAAGAACTTGATATTCATTCTGACATATCATGACATTGTTATTATCTCTCTTTAGGACTTGATAACACGAGTTTTCAAGATCCTTCCTTTCTGTTTTAATCTAAGCGTCTGGGCTCTCAGATTCACACACTTCCATGTGTTCCTTATTGTCCCACCATAGACAGTTCCCGTACAGGGTAAGGGTTAAACCTGAATTGTTTTTGTGAAAGGTTATTATTTTAAAAGCCATTCAGTCTCAGCAATGAGATGCCCAAGATCAACCCCTTTTCAAGCTTTAAGAAACCCTATGTTCTTCTTTTTGCAAACCCCTCTCAGATTTATTATGCAAAATTTGAAGGTTCCATCATGGTTTCTTCATTCGAGGATTCCGTTATCCATATCCATTCAGGTTAAGGGTTACACCTGAGCATCATTTCGTGAGGTGTTTTATCCATACCCGTTCAGGTTAAGGGTTACACCTGAGCTTCATTTTATGAGGTATATCCATGCCTGTTCAGGTTAAGGGTTACACTTGAGCCTCCTCCGTGAGATATCTTTTGTCCCATCCAGGTTAAGGGCTAAGCCTGAGCCTCCTCCGTGAGATATCTTTTGTCCCATCCAGGTTAAGGGCTAAGCCTCATTTCGATGAGGTGAATTTTCTTCTTCATTCTCCATGTCATATCTATCACTATCACCTGGATCAATTCTTTCATACCCAGTCAGATTCCTCTAACTGAGGCATTTTATAGCCCAAATTTGATATGTTTTTTTTTTCACTAAGCTCGGCTTTCAACCGACTTAGTAGCAATGACGGGCATCTGTAAACACCCTAAATTTTCCACCTTCACTCACAAACCCTTTCCTTTTGCCACTGGGACCCACTCTCTAAATCCTTTAGGGAACCAGTTGGTCGATATCTTAGCCAAGGCTATTCAGAGCCCGAATTTTGTCCCAAATTCAAATATTTCAAAACTCAATCTCCATTTCAATTACCAATTTTCATCCCCAAACATGAATGTTCAATTCTTTGTTCTTGTCAGGGGTCTTGGACTTCAAATCCCTCATCCCAGGGTTTGCATTTTGCATCTCATTTCATACCATTTTGTATCATTTCATATCATTATGTGCCATTTCATATCATTTCATGTCATTTTATCGCATTGCATGTCATTTTCGAGATCCAGGACTCTCATTTTTCAAAATCTTCAATCTAAATTCGAGTTTTAAAATCTTTATTTCGAAATCAATTTCAAATACCTGGGTTTTAGATCGATATTTTACCATTTGTCAACCCTCAGGATCTTATATTTTCTTTAGAAAGTGATCTGGATTTGTTTTAAAATCAATTTTTAACTGATCTTGATTCTTGGATGAGACCCATCTAGGTGGTGTCACTTTTGGATCCCTTCTTTCATTCAAATTTCTCAAATTTCAGAGTTTTAGTTGATTTAGGACTTTGTCTTTTCATCTTTTTAAACCTTTTTTAAAATTTCATTTTAGTTTTAAGTCAGAGATAGTCTTATCCCTCGTCAATTTCTTTTATTTTGGGCCAAAATTTTAGAGTTTCAGTCAGACTAGTACTCTACCACAAAGTTTTAGTCGGATTAGGACTCTATCTTTCATCTCTATTTTTACCTGTTTTCAAGAAAATTTTTCAAAACCTTTCAAAAGAAGTCAAAATTTTAGAGTTTTAGTCGAATTAGGACTTTGTTCTAGAGTTTTAGTTGGATCAGGACTCTAACCCTGACTTCATTTTTGAGAAAATCTTTTAAAAATTTCTTCATTTATCTTTCAAAAAATTAAATTTCAAATTTTCAAGACTTTATTGTAGAGTTTTAAAATTTTAGGACTCTGCCCCAGAGTTTCAATCAATTCAGAACTCTACTCTGATTTCATTTCTTTACTTTTAATTTACTTATTTTTCGAAAACATATCCAATTTTAAGAGTTTTAAAATTTTAGGACTCTATTTTAGAGTTTTAGTTGAATTAAGACTCTAACCCTGATTTTGTCTTTTTGTTTATTTTCATCAATCTCTGAGAAGATTTTTCAAAATCTCTTTGTTTGTATATTAAAAACTAAAATTTAAGAGTTTCAAAATTTCAAGACTCTGTTACAGAGTTTCAGTTGATTTAGGACTCTAATTTCCTCAAATTTGTTCTTCACTTTTATCCCCATCTGTTTTAAAAACACTTTTTTTCAACCTTTATTTTAACCTGTTTAAAAACTCAAATGTGGGGCCCACATACCTGGCGCTACATTCAAGAGATTTTCAATTCATCTAGGACTCTATTTGATTTAGAATTTTGTTTTTTAGCTTTTGTTTTAAACCCTTTTTTAAAATCTTGTTTTTAACCCCTTTATTTTTAAACTTTAAAAATTATTTTCTGAAAACTCAAATAAGGCCTACAGTAGGTGGCACTACATTTAAAAGAGGTTAGTTTAAGTTTGGTTAGTATTCTAGTTGAATTAGAATTTGGAAAAAATCAAAATTGATTTTAAAACCTAACCCTTATTTTCACTTTTTAAAACCTTGTTTTTAAAGCTTGTAATTAAGACTTTTAAAAACCAAATGTGGGCCCAAAAGGCGGAAAGGGGGGGGGGGGGCATATTTGAGATTTCTTAAAACTAATTAGGACTCAATTAGGTTAGTAATTAGTGTCTTGTTAGGTTATAACACTCCACTAAAAATCGTCTCCCTTAATTGATTTAATTAGAAAGAGTTTTAAAAAATAAAAACTCCTTATTTAACCCTAATTAAGGAGGTTTTGAAAAACTATAAAAGGGGCTCTATAGGAGGTCGACTTACACATGCTTTCTCATCCTCTCTCCCTCTCAAAATCGTGGCCCTCTCTCTCCTCCATTGTTGCAGCCCCCAAGGTGAGTCATCTTCTTCTTCTTTTTATTTTATTTACCTTTTTATGTGTTTTTGCCATTGCCGCCCCCATGCATGAGCTTCCTTTTTTTATTTTTTTGTTCAAGGGACCATGAAAACGATCCATGAATGGGATTTATTGAATATCTATAATTACTTCCATGTTTTAATCCATTGAAATTGTTGTTAATGTGCTTATTGTATTAACGCCCGAAAAAGATCAAGATTCGACTGTTCAATGGGTTGAATCCCTCTTTTAATGGGTAAATCAAATTCCAATCATGTTTTCCCTGATTTTTTTTTTCATTATATCCATGTTTGTTTTACTCATTCAAGCATCAAATTAAAATTCATTATGTTATTTACAAGTTTTTCTTTATTATTTTCATGTTTAGATTAGGGTTATTCATGCTTTATCGATAATACGCGTATCTTGATTTTGGGCACGCGGAAATGAGATTATTTCATGTATATTTTTCTGCCAATAAAATCTGATTTTTTTAGGGTTAAACTGTGCATATGTCAGTGACTTTCTATAAAAAAATCAGATTATTTTGAGTTCCGTAACTTTGCTAAAAAAATCAGAAACCGAACTCTAATTCTTGTATCATGAAAATGCTACATGGAATCAGGTATGGTTTGTCGAAGCGATATCTCCCTCATTGAAGATTTGATTGATGATCCGTAAAAAGAAGTGGATTTGTCAAGATGTCTAGTATGTTCTGTGAAATTTTTCGATTTTTCTATGGTGATTAGCTATTTTTACTCTGTCAGAAATCATAATATGTTTCACAGTGACCATTATGCATTGTTTAAGCCCTGGGTCAACTTACGCAAATCGTATCTCCCAAACCAGAGATCATTTTTCTGATCTGTAAGATGTCACCAATTCAACAACATGTGTAGTTTTATCAGTATGATTTTGGTAAATTTTTAACTCCATCTGCTATTTTTATTTAAACTGAAATCAAAACTGCCTTTTCTAGAACCGTTATACATTCCCAGAATCAAGTGTATATTGCCGGAATGATATCTCCCTAACCGAAAATACTTTTCCAATTGTAAAAGAAAATATTTTTGTCTAGATGTCTAATTTTTCCATGTGAAATTTTATATTTTTTTATTACTGTTTGATACCTGATTCGGGTTTGACACTGTGATAGATATGTGCTCATGGACAAAATTATGTATTTTTATGTTTTTATTTAAGTTTCATATCAAACTAATACCAAAAACATATTTTTTTAATTGCACTTTAATGTTAAAGTTATTAGAAATGTTCATGTCTATTTTTGTAAATTTTGGAATTCATTTGATGCATTATTTGGTTAAATCATAAAAGCAGGATGCCCGCAGAGTCTCGATTCAACTGAAACAAAGGCAAAAATTAATATTTTTATGATATTCCAAATTTTTCATGAAATGTTTTATATTTTTAGGGTTTAACCATGTTTATAATCATGCTAGGGTACTCCACACCCGATTTGGTGTTGATTTGAATCTGTTTGATCCCTGAATTAAAAGTTTTACAAAAATCTTTTCTAAAAACCCTGATTTCAAGGCCATAGTCTTGTTTTTAGGGGTATTTTGGTTATTTTAAGGAAAATTTCGAATTTCAAAATATTTATTTTTATTATTTATTCAATTTTGTATCATCTTTTATTATGTTTATTTCAGAAAACATGGAAAAGGCTTATATCCAGATAAATCCAGTAATTTCCAAATATTGTTGGATAAATCCAGAAAAGCCAACATATCTTTACTAACAAGTTTGCTAGTCTTGCAGGGACACTCAAGACTATATTTTGTTTTATTTTTATTTTCTTTATTTCAATTTATTATCGATGTAAATTGTAAGATATTGGAATAAGAATTTAATTTTCTGCTTAGAATAGGGTTGCATTGCATATAGTTTATTTTTCAATAATTATAATTGTGTGATGGATGATGATTAATGCATATTCAAACCTACCATGGTCTACATGAATGACACGTGCACTGGCTTTTAAGGAGTTGATAAATTTGATTGAGTTCGTATTTGTGACCATAGTCAGAATACAAACAATATCCAGATTTATCATCTTCTTTTAAGCCATAAATGGCCTACACTCTTAGGCATCTTAAAAAACCATTGCATATTTTCAAGGTTTTCCAAGTATTTTCCCCTTTTAGAATCAAATGAACTATATTCAATGCATATTCATGGCCATAGTCAGGGATATATGTTGAGTTTATTTCATCTAAATTCTATAAGACAAAAAATTTTTTTATCAATGATTTTCCTCAAAATTTCTTTAAAAATTATTTTCTCAAATTACATTTATGCATAGTTTATGTTAGATTGCATCATTAATAGCTTTTCATAGGGTTACACACCCATCCTTTTGATCAATTCAAGAGTTCAAAACTCAGAAAAATTGATTTTCTCAAAATCTCCAAAGTTTCTTTAGAATTCCATTTTCTCAAAAAGATCTCATTTTCTTCAGAAATTAATTTTCCTTTCTTCAAAAAGACTTCTCAAATGTGATTCATGATTTTTAAGGCATTCTCTTTTTCAAGAATTTTCAAGTACTCTATGCAAACATCATGTTTTCAATATGCATTTTTCAAAGTTCATAGCACATGCCTGATTCTTTGTACATTTAGGAAATAGAACATCAATTTAGACAAGTTGAGCAAAGCAAAACACGTGATTGATCCTTTGTTCGATTACCCCTAGTTATGGTACTAGGAACGATCGAACCTCTTACCGATAGACGAGTCACATTCTACGAAATTTCCCTGCATTTTAAAATAGAGGCGAGTTATTTTCAAAGTCTTTTTCAAATGTTAGTTTGACTTGCAAAAGTAAAATTTTGCAATTATAACAATATGTGAACAATATGTCCTATCACAATTTACACAATGATTGATTCATAAAAGGCAGAAAGAAAAAATAATAAACAAATCAACACGATGTTTAGACTTAGTAAACTATAAATCAAGTTAACTTCAACAATACATTACAACCACATTTATTTACAAAATATATGAGTATTTAGTTACAATACATCATGACCAATGGTTTGGCTTTAATACAATATATGACCATCATCATCAAAGAAAACAAACATCATCATCAACATCACCCCCATGTCCAAATAGTTATGTGCTTCGAAACAGACATCATCATCAGTATCAACACCTTTAGTTTACTGAGTGACCTTCACTAATCACTGGGAACAATACATCATGACCAATGGTTTGGCTTTGATACAATACATAACCATCATCATAAAAAAAATAGATATCATCACCAGTATAAAACCCACGTCCAAATAGTGGTGTGCCTCTAATGCAATCCAAGTACGGGAATGTGAAAAGCTATTTATGTGAGGACATTTTCATCAAACACATATCTATCTTTTAGATACTCCTATTTTTATAGAAGAGATCAACAAAATATCCATATCGTTCATCGTTGAGTTCATTTTCTACTGCAAAGCAATTCTATGTGCAGCTGAGGGTGTACCCACTCCAAGAAAATAAGCTCATTAGTAATGACAACCCACTGTAGCATATTTGTCATGAAGTATATCGAAGATTAGGCAGATATTTTTCCAACTATGAAGTATGGTTTGCGAACAATGAAGAGTCTGACAGTAGGAATAGATCAAATATATGGACATCAACATTACCCCATGTCTGCCATGCAGAATATCTGTGCTCGTTCCAGTATGGCGACAATGATTGAAGATGATTATGGTCGTTATATTCTGCGTAAGCTTTGATATACTTCATAACAAATACGCCAGAGTCGTATGTACCATGAATATATTGATATATACACAGAAGATAACCAACATAATCATCATAAAAAATTATACAGATCTTTCATCACGGTGTGAAACAACTACGTTATCAGCATCAAACCCCATCTATCAAGCACATGTAGAAGGAACACAGAAGAACAAAGAAAAAAGAAAAATACAAGGAAGAAAAAGAAGGATAAGAAGAAGATAAAGGCGGAGGAGAAAAAAGAAGTTGCGCTTGTAAACACCCCAAATTTTCACTCACCTTCTTGACATCGCCCTCAATCGGCACACTTCAGTTCTCCGGAAGCAATGAAGAGCAAAATGGTCATTTTACGAGATTAAACCTTGCAGAAAGTCCTAAATTTCATTTTTTGAGCCTCAAAATTTCCATATTTAGGTTCAGAGACATCTTCAAATGGCAAAAATTTCAAAATCCTTTTTCTGGACAAAAAGCTAAAATTTCCAAGTCCAAACTCACAGTGACATTTTCATAGAACATGTCTTTGCATAGCATTGCGTCATTTCACTGCACAACATGTCATTTTGAGATCCAGAACTCCTGATTTTCAAAATTGTCAATCCAGATTTGATCTTTAAACTTTTTCAAATTGATTTAAAAAAAAAAACCTGGGTATTCAAAATTACCAATTTTTCCCATTTTACCCCCAGGACTTTGAATTACAAAAATTTTTCTCAAGAAAAACAATCTGGATATTTGGATATTGATTTTAAAGATTTTATCTCAAAACTTTTTGCAAAAGATTTTAAATCTCTTTACAATTTTTTTTTTTTACATTTATCCATATTTTTGCCCTGAAAACCCAATTTTTCCAAATTCTTGAAAAACAAATAATGTTTTATCTCGTATTTTCAAATAAATGGAGCGGGACCCGCCTTTGAACTGGCATCATACTCAGACTCTCAGGTAAGTTGTTTATTCTCAAGCGGGACCCACCCGAAGTTCATACCAATTTGCAATTTTTTCTTAATTTCTCAATATTTATTTATTTATTTTTAGTTAGCGGGCCCACACACATGTGGCACCCCAATTGAAAATAAAAGACTTGCAAAAACAAAACAAAAACTTTATTTTCAAAAGGATTTTAAAAGTGGGTTGAGATGACATTTCCATAAAAGCCTCTCATTTATTTCAATACTCACTTTTTATTTTATTTCTTTTTATTGATTTGTTTAAATAAAATTTTTTTTTTAGAAAGAGGTAGCCTTAATGGCACAGCCGAATTTCCCTAAAGTAATAAATCTGATTTTGCCTAAACTTAGGGAAATAAAACCAAATTTTGAAAAAATCATAAGGGGCGCCCCTCTTAAAACGGTTATTTCAAAAAAAAAATCAAAAGAGAGGTAACGGAACCTCATGAAAGGGGTGCGTTTTCTTTTTTTTGAAAGGATTTTCAAAATTCTTTAAGAAGAGGGGAAGGCTACGGATTGAAGAGGAGGAGGAAGCCTGGCCGATTAGAGGAGGATTTACTGTTTTCGTTTGGGATTTCTGCAGGGATCTCCTCCTCAACGTGTTGCTGCATATCCATCATTCATCATCTTCAGTCCAGCCACAGCAAGAGAGCCCAACCAACGGTTCCTGCATCTCCTTCAGCCCATCAACCTTCAGCCAACAGAGGTCCAGCAGGAGATTGCCCTTTCCTTCAGCAGCCATCCAGCAGAAAACGCCGGCTGCCCTCTTCTTTAGCCCAGCCGCAGGGCACCTTCAGCCAAACTGCCCATCCATCCTCACCCCAGCCATCACTCCCATTTGCAATTGCTGTAGTTAGTAAACAGGCTCCAACAGATCCCACCACCACCACCAGCTTCATCCTCTTCAGCCTAGCCGTCTCTGCACCTACTTTAGTTCAGCAGAGGAAAGCCAAAAAGCTTTTCCCTCTCTTTCTTAAACCCAGCAGTTTCTTTACCCATATTCCTTATGCCCACTTTCCTCCAGCCCCACGTTGTCATCCATTTTAACCCAGCCACAAGGGAACCATTGTTTTCATCCAATCCAACCCAGCCACAAGTCCAACCCAACGTAGTCTTCAACATCTTCAGCCCCAGCCGCACATCCACCTTCAGCAGATCTTTCAGCCCATTGAAGACCATCATCCACCTTTCTTTAGCTCCCCATTTGCCTTCATACAGCAGGTTGCCCTTTTCCTTCAGCTCAGCGTGTCCATCCTCAGCACCAAAAGATTCCAGCCGACTGCATCTTCCTTCAACCCCAGTTGCAAAAGTCGACCCTAACTTGTTTCTTGCAATTCGTCTGGAACAGGGGAATCACAAGGTAACAACCTGCAGGTTTGAATATCAATCAAGCATTTTCTCATTTCTTAACTTCCACACAAGCCACGAGGTTGAAGTTACCCACCATCCCAAATCATTCACCAATTTTCCTCTCTAGATTGTTACAGTGAGTACCATTGCAATTTGCTGCTATATATCACTTAATTCCTGGAAAACTGTATTTTATGGGGAACGTTTTATAAGCTCTGAAGAATAACAGATTTGTGTTCCATTGTGCTTCTGTTGGAATATTAGGTTTTTAGAAGGCTTATCTCTTTGTCCTTTGTTAGTTTTTTATGCATTTGAATCAGCATAGAAATATTTGTGTTGGAAACTTGTATTGTTTGTTTTCTTTTCTTTTCTTTAACTAATTTGTGTTATTTGTGTTTATCTTATGCATTTTGGAATTTTGATCATGCAAATTTTGTAGTAAACATATAACCAAAAGGCATTATTTCAGTCATTTATCTAGTTTTATTAGCATTACAAATTTTGTGCTAGTGGTTTATATTTAAACTGTCTTAGTTTTTACTATTGATTTATTTCTCTATATCTAAATTTATGGTACAAGTATTATATGTAGTTGGGTGCTGGCCTTGACTCAATTTTTTAGGAATTAGTATAGCAAAAGGATTCATTTTTCAGTTGGATATTGCATAAAAATATTGCTTTAACCTGTATTTTGTCTTCATGATAATGGAGGTGGTGGTGATTGAAAGTGATTGAAGTTTGGTGAAATGTTGGAAGGTTGTGATTAAAGCTTATGTGAAATGCTGGAACTTTATGAAAACAGCCCATTGTTCCCATAATGTATTCCTTACACATCACGTATGTGTTGTATTTACCATTTTCTGTAGGTGTGCAGTCTTGATAATCGGTCATGTTCATGGATAGATATTTTTATATCCATTCATGATCTATAAACCATCTCTTGCATGCTTTGTTATTGATATATAGGGAAGCTCCATGCTCAGTTTTATCGAAAATTACCTTGTAATTTGGGAGATACGACTGTGTGAAATCCCCTACAGAAACAGTATATACCTGTATTTTCTGATTTTACCCATTATATGTAATTTCCATTAGTATGTATATTTTTTTTTATATGTATAGGTTTCTCATTATATGTATATATATATCTATATATATGTATATATATTGTATATCTACCTATATGTATACATATATATCTATATATATATATGTTATGAACATACATATATATATATATATATATACTTATATACATATCTATATATATCCCTTCATGTGCATTGGTTATCACATATATTTTTCTTTTCTT
The DNA here is from genome assembly GCF_984573655.1 of Nuphar pumila. NCBI lineage: Eukaryota > Viridiplantae > Streptophyta > Magnoliopsida > Nymphaeales > Nymphaeaceae > Nuphar > Nuphar pumila. The sequence continues at coordinate 61,884,047 of NC_143260.1, read as the reverse complement.
TTTGTAAATATATCGTCATTATCATATATCATTCATCATAAATTCAAATATTTCTATGTCTACATATATATCTTCGTTGTATATAGTATATATACCTATTTTCTTGGTTATTTTGTACTAACTCTCATTTTGCAGGAAAATCTAGAAGATGCTGATTCCTTGGCTCCATTTCAATTTTCTTTTACTTTATGTTATGCAATGTAACAATCCAATGTAAACCTTGGAATAAGATTTACTTTTACTGCTTAGATTAGGCCGCATCTCATATAGTTTGATTTCAGCAATATCCTGATTATATGATGCATACATCTCAATCTTTCAAAATTCACTGTGGATGAACACGAATGGCACGTGCACCAACTCTTAGAGAGTTGATGAACTCGGTGGAGTCCATATTTACGGCCCTAGTCGGAATATGGACGAGACCCAGATTCATCATCTCTCTACCAGTCACATTGAGCCTACACTCTTAGGCTATCTTGAAAATGCACCTCATATTTCCAATGTTTTCAAAATATTGTGAATTAACTCAAATAAACCCTGAATATATTCATGGCCACAGTCAGAATATGTGAAGGATTTACTTTGGCTTAATCCACATTTTTCCAACAAATTTTTCAGAAAATCTTTTCAAACTGCATTCATTCATTCAAATCATCTGCATCATTTGTTTTCTCATGATTTTCTCAAGAGATTTTCACTTCATGGAATCGATTTCTCAAGAAACTATGTTGATATTCGGAGTTGGATTTCCCAAATCAAAGTTTTTCCGTGATTTTCCTTAAAAAGTTATTTTCTTAAGATTCATTTTCAAAAGGAATTTTCATCTTTCTCAAGAATCAAAAATCGATTTTCAGACATTTCAAAGACAAGATTCTCAGGATTTCAATTTCCTAAGTTCTAAATTTCCTTCTCCAATGAATTTTCCTATAAATTTTCTATCCATTTCTTAAGAAAATTCTCAAAGTCCAAGTTTTTCCAATAAGTGTTTTTCTTTTCAAATGATCATCTTTTCTCAAGAATTCCTTCAGTTTTCCTGAGATTCTCATTTCTTCATGGTTTTCCAAGTATTTCTAAACTTTCTCAAAATTTTCCTGAGATTCTCATTTCTTCATGGTTTTCCAAGTATTTCTAAACTTTCTCAAAATTTTCCTGAGATTCTCATTTCTTCATGGTTTTCTAAGTCTTTATAAACTTTCTCAAGATTTTCTCGAGATTCTCACTTCTTCAAGATTTTCCAACTCTTTATAAACTTTCTCGAGATTTCAAACCTTCTTCGTCTGAGTTTTTCTGAGAAATTTATTTTCATCTTTTCCTGAGAAATGCTTTTCAACTCCAAATGTTTTCTAATCATACATCATATTTTCCCATTTACATTTTTTTCTCATAGCACATGCCTGAATTCTCTGTGCATTTAGGATAGAACATAATTTCAATGATTTTACTAAGTCAAGCATAATTTTGGTCCTTGGTTCGATTACCTTTGTTAAAGGCGGCAGGAACGGTCGAACCTCATACCGACAGGTCGAGCCCCATCCTATGGATTTTCCCGCAAATTTCAAAACGGAGGTGAGTATTTCAAAACAATTTCCAAAATCCGGTCAAGTTTGAATCGCGAAAGCCTTTCCATCTCTCTTCCGCAAGGAAGGGAAGACGGGAAAAATTTTGCGACTATAACAGGTTTGGCGACCGTGATGGGACCTGTCCTTGTCTGACCTAAATTATGCTTGACTTAGTTCAATTATCAAAATTGTGTTCACAAAATGTCAGCTTTTTACTTTTGCTATCATGCGAACCTAGGAGCCTAGATTCTGACCTAGCTGACATTGACTGCATATAGCTTAGGCATGGTTTGGTAGGACCATATTGAGGAGATATTTTCATGCTCACATAGACTTAGGTCTGAATACAACTCTCCTCAATTTAGGATCTGAATGCAAACAATGTATGCTTCTTCAAAGATTTTTAAAAGTCTATCTCTCTAGGACTTAGAGCCCTCTATTTCTTGCATGTGATCATTTTTTAAAATCTCCATTACCTATCATTACCCGGTCTTCACGTTGCTGGGCTCTATTCCAGAACCCTAGTTCAGGACAAAGCCTCACAACTGGGCCAATTATTTGGGTTAACACCCCCCTACCACGTACCGCGGGCCACAGTCCGAAGTATATCGGTAGGCGCTCAAGGATGTTGGAAAACCTTACCTTAGAACCGGAGTTGAAATTATATGCCACGTACCTCGAATTTCGGTTCGGGTATATCGGCATAACTGGATTGGACAAAGATGATCTGAACCTAGAGTTAGGATTAGGGTCCTACAGCTGTTTTCAAATGGATGCATCTAGAGTCAGCCTTTTAGAGAATGCTGAATGTGCATAAATGTTTGTGCAGGATGTGATTGTTTGTATGATACCTCTATTTTCTTACATTTTTCCCAAAATATTTTCAAATATCCATATTTCTCACCTTTTCCTTTATTTTCTCAAACCCTGGATGATTTTCTCAAATATCCAATTTCCTTCAAACCCTGGATGATTTTCTACTGGATCTCGGATTTCCAGCCTTATTCCAATCCTGCCTGCAAATTTTTGAAATTTCAAATTTTGCTCATGTCTTCAAAAACTTCTTTTTCAGTATATCTTCCAAATTTTATCCAAAATTTTGTTTGTCATTTCCTTCCAAGATTGCCTTATCCCATCATTTGTTTTTCTCTCAAGATTGTTGCTTTCAAAATTCTTTTTTCCATCATGCTAAACACCCCATGTGTTTTTGCAGAGAGCATTGGCATGGTTGTGTGATCTAGACGAGATCAAAGACCGCGCTACTTCAACACATTAGTTACAGACAGTGAGTGAGAAATGGATTCCATAAAGTTTGTCAAAGAGGGAGCTCAGACCATCAAGGAGGAGATTGATCCCGCTATATATCGGTTGTTCAAAAGAATGATGATTGAGATATTATCCGAGCAAGCTGAAGCCAATTTCAGAAAAGTTCTTGTTAAAGAAGAGGCATCTATCACCATCCCTATGAGCATCATTGGCGACCACAATAGCGCAAAAGGTTCTAAACCCACCAACAACAAAAACAGAGGCAATCAAAGCAGCAATTTGGAAGAACCTAAGGGTCGGAAGGGAAAGTATTCCAAAATCCAGGATAGACCTTTTCAATCCAGCCCTCAACAAAAGGAAAAAAATAAAGAAAAACCAAAGCGTGAAAACTGGAGCGGCGATCGAGATTTCACTCCTATAGACGAACCACTCGACGAAGTCCTTGAATACATGTTGATCAAGGGATTAGTCCAGCTCCCAAAAGCCACAGATCCTCCCACCATCATGGGAAGATTCTTGAACCAGTTTTGCAAATTCCATCAGGCAGTAGGGCATGACACTGATTATTGTTTTGTCCTCAAAAACATTGTGCAAGACTGTATTGATAAAAACCTCTTTGTTGAAGGCAGAGAAGAAAAACATCCAGTAGCCCTAACCAAGCAAGTTCAGTTCCCAGAAAGAAGTCAGCATTCAACAGAAATCCAGCAATCCGAAGAAGATAAAGCATGACGGTTGGAGTTATGATCGCGAGTTTACTCCTTTAGGTCAGCCAATCGAAGAAATTCTTGGATATCTGCTCGCGAAGAATATGATCAAACTTCCAAGGATTGTGGATTCTCCTATCACCATGGGGAAATGGAAAGATTGTTTCTGCAAGTTCCATCGGGCAATGGGGCACGATACTCAATGTTGCTTCGTTCTCAAAAATATTATACAGGACTACATCGATAAAGAGCTTTTGGTGTCGGAAGAAAGAGAGGGACGAGTTGCAGTCCTGACCAAGCCTTTCCCAGATTACTCGGAAGAATGACAATGCCAATGCCAATGCCTGCTCATTTTGTCATATTTATTTTTGTCAGGACGATATAGTCCTAGTTGTTTTTTTTTTTTAAGTCGTCATTCCTTTTAAGGCATCAATAAAATCATCAACTTTTCTCATTTAATTATGACATTCTTCTATTTTTTTTTTAATATTATTCTCTCTTCCCCATTACACTGGGGCATCTTTTTGAAAATTTGTTTTCAAACATTCTGTACGCAGGCAGGATCAAATAAAATCCCTCACCATTCATTTGCACTTCATTTGCATTTTCATGTGCATGTGCATTTCATTGGCACTAATTATGCAACCAATTCACTTCCCATTCAAGAGAAGAGATAAATCTTGAGGCCATGAATGATTTCTCATCCTAATCATCAATCTCTGACACCAATTTACAATCTCTGTTGATTTTTCCTCAAAATTCTTCAGATAGAATCCTCTTTTCAAAAATCTAGTCCCCGCACTGACAATTTGCAAAATTTTGATCCCCTAACCAGGTTCTCCTCTGAAGATCCGAATTTCGATCCAAGCTTCTTTTTCTTTCAAACTCCAACTTTCAAGTTGGTCCATATCATTCTCTTTGTTGATCCGGGTTCCGACTCGAGATCTCTTTATCTTATTCGAGCTCTGATCCGAGCTCTTCATTTTCCTTTGTTGATCCGGGTTCTGACTCGAGATCTCTTTATCTTATTCGAGCTCTGATTCGAGCTCTTTATTTTCTCTGTTGATTCGAGTTTCGACTCGTGATCTCTTTACTCTACTCGAGCTCTTCATTCTCCTTTGTTGATCCGAGTTCCGACTCGTGATCTCATTATCTTATTCGAGCTCTAACTCGAGCTCTTCATTTTTCTTTTGTTGATCCGGGTTCCAACTCGAGATCTCTTTATTTACTCGAGCCCTGACTCGAGCTCTTCATTTTCTTTTGTTGATCCGGGTTCCGACTCGAGATCGCTCTACTTTATTCGAGCTCTTCATTTTCTTTTGTTGATCCGGGTTCCGACTCGAGATCTTTCTATTCATTCGAGCTCAGATTTGAGCTCTTTATTTTTATTTGTTGATCCGGGTTCCGACTCGAGATCTCTTTATTCATTCTAGCTCAATATCGAGCTCTTCATTTTTTTATTTGTTGATCCGGGTTCCAACTCGAGATCTCTCTATTCATTTGAGCTCAGATGCGAGCTCTTCATTTTCTTTTGTTGATCCGGGTTCCGACTCGAGATCTCTCTATTCATTCGAGCTCAGATTCGAGCTCTTCATTTTCTTTTGTTGATCCAGGTTCTGACTCGAGATCTCTTTATTCATTTGAGCTCAGATCCGAGCTCTTTATTCTCATTTGTTGATCCGGGTTCCGACTTGAGATCTCTATATTCATTTGAGCTCAGATCCGAGCTCTTTATTATCATTATTTGATCCGGGTTCCGACTCGAGATATCTTTTCATTCGAGCTCAGATTCGAGCTCTTTATTTTCTTTTGTTGATCCAGGTTTCGACTCGAGATCTCTTTATTCATTCTAGCTCAAATTCGAGCTCTTCATTTTCTTCTGTTGATCCGAGTTCCGACTCGTGATCTCTCTACTTTAGTCGAGCTCTGATTCAAACTCATCATTCTCCTTTGTTGATTCAAGTCATTTCCAATCACCAGGGTCTGTCAATTGCTCAAATTTGATATTTTGCCCTCCAAATTCCAATTTAATTCTTCAAATCAGGCAATTCTCCAATCTTCGACCTTCGGGTTAATCAATTTCCAATTTTCGACCTTCGGGTCAATCAATTTCCAATCTTTGGCCTTTGGGTCACTCAATTCTCAATTTTGACCTTTAGGTCACTCAATTCTGAATTTCGACTTTCGAGTTACACAATTTCGACCTTTTGGTCAACCAATTCTCAATTTCGACCGTCAGGTCATCCAATTTCGACCTTCGGGTCATTCAATTTCCAGCAACCAATTTCCCAATTTCCAATTTTGACCTTTGGGTCTATCAATCTCAATATCCAATTTGAATCATTTTCTCTTGCGAGAGACCCTTTTTAGGGAGAGTTCGAGGGAGCTCGTTCTTTTCGTATGCTATCCAATTCGTTCGCTTAACCCCTTTTTAGGGAGAGTTTGAAGGGACTCGCGTCTTTGTGAACCGTTTGCAAAACAATTTCCAATTTCACACAAGGAATTTTTTTTTAAGGGAGAGGCTCGACGGAGACTCGTTTTTCTTGTGACCCCCCAATTTCATACTAGGCCACTTTCGTCATGAAAGACCCTCTTTGCAGGGAGAGTGTGATGGACTCGTTCCTTTCATGACCTAATTTTCAGACCTCACTATTATCGGCCCCCTTTCCATAAGAGAAGCCTAATCTTAGGGAGCTTTGACGAAAGCTTAATTTCTCTTCGAAAGTTTGTTTTGCAAACACCTCCTCTTCAGGGAAGAGAGGAGTATTTTCCATTTCCCATTCAGGTAAGGGCTAATCCTGAGTCTCTGTTTTTGGGAAAAAAGATAGGAGAATTTTCGTCGCGGATGTGTTGAACCGAACTTCAAATGCTCTCTTTCAACCAGGACTTCAAGAAATTTTTGTCAATTTGTCACAGTATTTGTTGATTTCAGAATCTTTATTGCACAAATCTCTATCTCAATTTACCTTCAGCATTACTTCCAAAAGAGTGAAGCTTTTGCGAAAAGAGATTCAAAATTAAAACTCTTTTTATTGGCCAACCAAAAGGATGAAAGATAAATCCTCGATATGGCCAGAAAAGAAGATTCAATGTTATTGAAAAGTCATAGATGATTGATATTGATCGCAGTCAATGGCACATCTTTAAAGATTATTCTTGTAAAATGAGGCAGTGGAAATATCCTGAGCGCTAGAAAAAGAAAACATTTACCCAAGTCCTGTCTCCTCAAGCTGTAATTAAATATCCGCAAAAGGGATCTCTCACTTGTCGTCAAGATGAAGGCGAATTAAGCGAGTAGACCTCTGAGGCCAAAGAAGATTTGAAACATCTCCAAGATGACGGAGTTTGTGACAGATCCTTCCAGGGAAAGTTCAAAGCACTGTCGAGATGAAGGCAGATGCAATGAACCTCCCGACAATCCCCAAAAGATATTTAATTTCCGCTATCATCCAAAGATCTCTAACCCAAGAAGCCAATATCGTCAAAGAAGGATCGAAACATCTCCAAGTTGAAGGAGTTTGTGACGTACCCTTCCCAAAAGAGAGCAAGAGAGGAAAAAGAAAGAGAGAAAAAGTCAGAACATCTCCAAAATGAAGGAGAATGTAATCGAAACCCAAAAGAGTGCAGAAAGATTATCATGAGAGAAGCTCCCAGGATATCAAACTGCCAAAATTCGTCAAGAATTTCTTTAAATTTGTGCAATTCTATTATCAATATCCTTTCGTCAATTGCTTTCATAATATCAAATTCTCTTTCCTATTCATATCAAGGAAATTGATAACTTCCTTGAAGAAGGTCAATTGTAAGCAATTTGGGTTTCCAATTTCGATTCTACGAAGTGAATCTTGTTTGGATGTAATGCTTCAGGTAGAAAAAGAAAGAATATTTTGCAACAATGCGTATCATTTTTCAAATACTTTGCATCAACAACAAAATTCTTAACATTTTGACAATATTTTCTAGCTATCCTGACGTGAAGTGAGAGCTTGATGTTCGTTTTCGACACATCCTGACACCAATTTTAAATCCCTCTTAAGGACTTGATTCCTTCCCTTCTTTGAGAGCGTAAGCTCTCAGATTCACACACTTCCCTGTGTCCCCACTGTCCCATCACAGACAGTCCCATTTCGGTTCGAGGTCGAACCAACAATCATTTCTCGCAAAAGGCAATTTCAAAAGCTGATTTTAGTCTCAGCAATGAGACGCCCAAGATCAACCCCTTTTTCAAGCTTTAGGGACTCCATTTTCCTTCCTTTTGCAAAACCCCTGTCGGATTTATTGTGCAAAATCCGAAGGTTCTATCATACCATCCATTTTCCGCCCGATCAGGATAAGGGTACAAACCTGAGCCTCATTCAAAGAGGTATTCCATTTTCCGCCCGATCAGGATAAGGGTACAAACCTGAGCCTCATTCAAAGAGGTATTCCATTTTCCGCCCGATCAGGATAAGGGTACAAACCTGAGCCTCATTCAAAGAGGTATTCTATTTTCCGCCCGATCAGGATAAGGGTACAAACCTGAGCCTCATTTTATGAGGTATTCTATCTTCCGCCCGATCAGGATAAGGGTACAAACCTGAGCTTCATTCAAAGAGGTATTCCATTTTCCACCCGATCAGGATAAGGGTGCAAACCTGAATCTCATTTTAATGAGATATTTCATTCCCCAATCAGGTTAAGGGTCAAACCTGAGCTTCGTTCCATGCGAGGTATTTCTGTCCCATCCAGGTTAAGGGCAAAAAAACCTGAACTTCGCTCTCTCAGAGCAAATCTATTTTCTCTTTATTCTCCATTTCATATCTATCATATTCCTCGGGCTAATTTTTTCATACCTAGTCAGATCCTTCTAACTGAGGCATTTTTTTTATAGCCCAAATTTGGTGTGTTTTCTTTGCCACTAAGCTCGACCATAAGCCAACTTAGTAGCAAAGAGGGGCATCTGTAAACACCCCAAATTTTCACTCACCTTCTTGATATCGCCCTCAATCGGCACACTTCAGTTCTCCGGAAGCAATGAAGGGAAAAATGGTCATTTTCCGAGATTAAACCTTGTAGAAAGTCCTAAATTTCATTTTTTGAGCCTCAAAATTTCCATATTTAGGTTCAGAGACATCTTCAAATGGCAAAAATTTCAAAATCCTTTTTCTGGACAAAAAGCTAAAATTTCCAAGTCCAAGCTCACAGTGACGTTTTCATAGAACATGTCTTTGCATAGCATTGCATCATTTCACTGCACAACATGTCATTTTGAGATCCAGAACTCCTGATTTTCAAAATTGTCAATCCAGATTTGATCTTTAAACTTTTTCAAATTGATTTTAAAAAAAAAAAAAACCTGGGTATTCAAAATTACCAATTTTTCCCATTTTACCCCCAGGACTTTGAATTACAAAAATTTTTCTCAAGAAAAACAATCTGGATATTTGGATATTGATTTTAAAGATTTTATCTCAAAACTTTTTGCAAAAGATTTTAAATCTCTTTACAATTTTTTTTTTACATTTATCCATATTTTTGCCCTGAAAACCTAATTTTTTCAAATTCTTGAAAAACAAATAATGTTTTATCTCGTATTTTCAAATAAATGGAGCGGGACCCGCCTTTGAACTAGCATCATACTCAGACTCTCAGGTAAGTTGTTTATTCTCAAGCGGGACCCACCCGAAGTTCATACCAATTTGCAATTTTTTCTTAATTTCTCAATATTTATTTATTTATTTTTAGTTAGCGGGCCCACACACATGTGGCACCCCAATTGAAAATAAAAGACTTGCAAAAACAAAACAAAAACTTTATTTTCAAAAGGATTTTAAAAGTGGGTTGAGATGGCATTTCCATAAAAGCCTCTCATTTATTTCAATACTCACTTTTTATTTTATTTCTTTTTATTGATTTGTTTAAATAAATTTTTTTTTTTAGAAAGAGGTAGCCTTAATGGCACAACCGAATTTCCCTAAAGTAATAAATCTGATTTTGCCTAAACTTAGGGAAATAAAACCAAATTTTGAAAAAATCATAAGGTGCGCCCCTCTTAAAACGGTTATTTCAAAAAAAAAAATCAAAAGAGAGGTAACGGAACCTCATGAAAGGGGTGCGTTTTCTTTTTTTTGAAAGGATTTTCAAAATTCTTTAAGAAGAGGGGAAGGCTACGGATTGAAGAGGAGGAGGAAGCCTGGCCGATTAGATGAGGATTTACTGTTTTCGTTTGGGATTTCTGCAGGGATCTCCTCCTCAACGTGTTGCTGCATATCCATCATTCATCATCTTCAGTCCAGCCACAGCAAGAGAGCCCAGCCAACGGTTCCTGCATCTCCTTCAGCCCATCATCCTTCAGCCAATAGAGGTCCAGCAGGAGATTGCCCTTTCATTCAGCAGCCATCCAGCAGAAAACACCGGCTGCCCTCTTCTTTAGCCCAGCCGCAGGGCACCTTCAGCCAAACTGCCCATCCATCCTCACCCCAGCCATCACTCCCATTTGCAATTGCTGTAGTTAGTAAACAGGCTGCAGGAGATCCCACCACCACCACCAGCTTCATCCTCTTCAGCCCAGCCGTCTCTGCACCTACTTTAGTTCAGCAGAGGAAAGCCAAAAAGCTTTTCCCTCTCTTTCTTAAACCCAGCAGTTTCTTTACCCATTTTCCTTCAGCCCACTTTCCTCCAGCCCCACGTTGTCATCCATTTTAACCCAGCCACAAGGGAACCATTGTTTTCATCCAATCCAGCCCAACCACAAGTCAAACCCAACGTGGTCTTCAACATCTTCAGCCCCAGCCGCACATCCACCTTCAGCAGATCTTTCAGCCCATTGAAGACCATCATCCACCTTTCTTTAGCTCCCCATTTGCCTTCATACAGCAGGTCGCCCTTTTCCTTCAGCTCAGCGTGTCCATCCCCAGCAGCAAAAGATTCCAGCCGCATCTTCCTTCAACCCCAACTGCAAAAGTCGACCCTAACTTGTTTCTTGCAGTTCGTCTGGAACAGAGGAATCACAAGGTAACAACCTGCAGGTTTGAATACCAATCAAGCATTTTCTCATTTCTTACCTTCCACACAAGCCACGAGGTTAAAGTTACCCACCATCCCAAATCATTCACCAATTTTCCTCTCTAGATTGTTACAGTGAGTACCATTGCAATTTGCTGCTATATATCACTTAATTCCTGAAAAACTGTATTTTATGGGGAACGTTTTATAAGCTCCGAAGAATAACAGATTTGTGTTCCATTGTGCTTCTGTTGGAATATTAGGTTTTCAGAAGGCTTATCTCTTTGTCCTTTGTTAGTTTTTTATGCATTTGAATCAACATAGAAATATTTGTGTAGGAAACTTGTATTGTTTGTTTTCTTTTCTTTTCTTTAACTAATTTGTGTTATTTGTGTTTATCTTATGCATTTTGGAATTTTGATCATGCAAATTCTGTAGTAAACATATAACCAAAATGCATTATTTCAGTCATTTATCTAGTTTTATTAGCATTACAAATTTTGTGCTAGTGGTTTATATTTAAACTGTCTTAGTTTTTACTATTGATTTATTTCTCTATATCTAAATTTATGGTACAAGTATTATATGTAGTTGGGTGCTGGCCTTGACTCAATTTTTTAAGAATTAGTATAGCAAAAGGATTCATTTTTTAGTTGGATATTGCATAAAAATATTGGTTTAACCTGTATTTTGTCTTCATGATAATGGAGGTGGTGGTGATTGAAAGTGATTGAAGTTTGGTGAAATGTTGGAAGGTTGTGATTAAAGCTTATGTGAAATGCTGGAACTTTATGAAAAAAGCCCATTGTTCCCATAATGTATTCCTTACACATCACGTATGTGTTGTATTTACCATTTTCTGCAGGTGTGCAGTCTTGATAATCAGTCATGTTCATGGATGGATATTTTTATATCCATTCATGATCTATAAACCATCTCTTGCATGCTTTGTTATTGATATATAGGGAAGCTTCATGCCCAGTTTTATCGAAAATTACCTTGTAATTTGGGAGATACGGCTGTGTGAAATCCCCTACAGAAACAGTATATACCTGTATTTTCTGATTTTACCCATTATATGTAATTTCCATTAGTATGTATATTTTTTTTTATATGTATAGGTTTCTCATTATATGTATATATATATCTATATATATTGTATATCTACCTATATGTATACATATATATGTATATATATATATATATATATATATATATATATATATATATATATATAGATATATGTTATGAACATACATATATAAATATATATATATACTTATATACATATCTATATATATCCCTTCATGTGCATTGGTTATCACATATATTTTTCTTTTCTTTTTGTAAATATATCGTCATTATCATATATCATTCATCATAAATTCAAATATTTCTATGTCTACATATATATCTTCGTTGTATATAGTATATATACCCATTTTCTTGGTTATCTTGTACTAACTCTCATTTTGCAGGAAAATCTAGAAGATGCTGATTCCTTGGCTCCATTTCAATTTTCTTTTACTTTATGTTATGCAATGTAACAATCCAATGTAAACCTTGGAATAAGATTTACTTTTAGTGCTTAGATTAGGCCGCATCTCATATAGTTTGATTTCAGCAATATCCTGATTATATGATGCATATATCTCAATCTTTCAAAATTCACCGTGGATGAACACGAATGGCACGTGCACCTACTCTTAGAGAGTTGATGAACTCGGTGGAGTCCATATTTACGGCCCTAGTCGGAATATGGATGAGACCCAGATTCATCATCTCTCTACCAGTCACATTGAGCCTACACTCTTAGGCTATCTTGAAAATGCACCTCATATTTCTAATGTTTTCAAAATATTGTGAATTAACTCAAATAAACCCTGAATATATTCATGGCCACAGTCAGAATATGTGAAGGATTTACTTTGGCTTAATCCACATTTTTCCAACAAATTTTTCAGAAAATCTTTTCAAACTGCATTCATTCATTCAAATCATCTGCATCATTTGTTTTCTCATGATTTTCTCAAGAGATTTTCACTTCATGGAATCGATTTCTCAAGAAACTATGATGATATTCGGAGTTGGATTTCCCAAATCAAAGTTTTTCCGTGATTTTCCTTAAAAAGTTATTTTCTTAAGATTCATTTTCAAAAGGAATTTTCATCTTTCTCAAGAATCAAAAATCGATTTTCAGACATTTCAAAGACAAGATTCTCAGGATTTCAATTTCCTAAGTTCTAAATTTCCTTCTCCAATGAATTTTCCTATAAATTTTCTATCCATTTCTTAAGAAAATTCTCAAAGTCCGAGTTTTTCCAATAAGTGTTTTTCTTTTCAAATGATCATCTTTTCTCAAGAATTCCTTCAGTTTTCCTGAGATTCTCATTTCTTCATAGTTTTCCAAGTATTTCTAAACTTTCTCAAAATTTTCCTGAGATTCTCATTTCTTCATGGTTTTCCAAGTATTTCTAAACTTTCTCAAAATTTTCCTGAGATTCTCATTTCTTCATGGTTTTCTAAGTCTTTATAAACTTTCTCAAGATTTTCTCGAGATTCTCACTTCCTCAAGATTTTCCAACTCTTTATAAACTTTCTCGAGATTTCAAACCTTCTTCGTCTGAGTTTTTCTGAGAAATTGATTTCCATCTTTTCTTGAGAAATGCTTTTCAACTCCAAATGTTTTCTAATCATACATCATATTTTCCCATTTACATTTTTTTCTCATAGCACATGCCTGAATTCTCTGTGCATTTAGGATAGAACATAATTTCAATGATTTTACTAAGTCAAGCATAATTTTGGTTTTTGGTTCGATTACCCCTGTTAAAGGCGGCAGGAACGGTCGAACCTTGTACCGACAGGTCGAGCCCCATCCTATGGATTTTCCCGCAATTTTCAAAACGGAGGCGAGTATTTCAAAACAATTTCCAAAATCCGGTCAAGTTTGAATCGCGAAAGCCTTTCCATCTCTCTTCCGCAAGGAAGGGAAGACGGGAAAAATTTTGCGACGATAACAGTGCTGCCACAGAAAAGAGGAAGAGAGGTTAAATAGATTAGGGTTTAGACCTGGACAATGGGCCAGGTCGGTTAGGGTTTTACATAGAATAGGGTTTTACACAAATCTATATTAGGGTTTTACATAGAATAGGATTTTACGCATGTGTACACAAATCAACATGACAAAAACCATGATTCGACTTAGAACCACAATTCTTTAAGTTTCATAATATAATAGTATTTTTCCTACAACGATTTGCTTTTATGAGCTATGTCTATGTGAAGGATATGTCCTATCGTGATTTACACAATGACTGATTCATAAAAGGGCTTAATAAACAAATCGACACGATGTTTAGACTTAGTAAACTATAAATCGTTCCTTAATAGTAAATTGATTTCACTGTAACGATACTTGCTATAGTGATTTTCTTGATACTAGGGCTTTATGCACGCGTACACAAACCGACACGATGTTTAGACTTAGTAAATACAAATCGAGGTAACTTCATAAATACAAATCGATTTACAACTTAAGACCGATTTAAGTATCAGTTGCAAATCAATTTCACTATTTCATTCACAATATTTTAGTAACAGTTGCAAATCGATATGAGTAAATCGCAATATTACATATCAATATCGTTCACAAATACAAAGAAAGATATATCGTTGTCGCAATAACAATTGAAATCGATATGAGTAAATCACTATATTATATATCAATATCGTTCACAAAGACAAACAAAGACATAT